>NC_138342.1:165524053-170494053 GCF_046562875.1 Panthera onca | reverse complement strand
TGAGACAATGAAAAGGAGGACTGACCACGTTAAGTTGAAGTTGATGACCTCACAATGTCAAACAATTATGAGATGAGCCTACCTTTAACACAGCGAATCACAAAATGAAAGGTGGGGGAGGGGTAAGGACGGCAGAAAGTAAATGCAGTGACATTACAAGTGTCCCTTTAGAAATGGAGAAAGCCACTAGGGGAGACAGCCTAGCACCTCAGTGAGCTGCATCTGAGTAATCTGAGAAGCCTGTTAAAAGACAGACACCGGGCCCCACCCCAGGGATTCTGACTCAATGGCTCTGAAGGAAGGCTCTGAAACCTGCCTTTTTTAATAAGCTCCCCAGAACGAGGCTTGGCTAGAAGAAATGCTATCTCCTAAAGGAAGGAAAAATACAAAGATTGGGAGGCTCAGTGTTACGAACACTAAAGTAGTCAGAGAATTTCGGCGTCCGAGTCACCTGCAGAGAGGTATTGACAAGATGATTCACATATTCACATGTATACCGGGCTGATCTTCAGCGTGAATGCACCCAACCAAACCAGTCCCCCAATGGTTTCTGTCTCCTATTTGTCGTGACTGGCAGGAGCCATGCTGTCCCAGCTGTTAGATGCCATGCATATATCACCACTGCATGGATACATTAACACCAACCGAATATCCAGCAAAAATAGATCTCAAAAATATTTCAGAGTCTGTATTTGTAAAAAGGACAGATATGCAGAGCAGAAGAGGTTATGCGATGTTCAAAGGAGCTTTTGTTTCTTTTAATCCTTGCTTTGACTGAAATATCTGGTGATTTATGAAAAGTAAAAGAAAGCAGCGTATGTGACAATGTTTCTGTCTGAAAACCCAGAGTGAATCTCTTGGCATACTGGCTGCTTCCTTACATTCTCCATGTTTGAAGCGAATCCAGCCACTGGGGCAAGGCTATTTCATTTACTAAGAAATCAAAACTCGCTCTTTGACTTGCCCCACAACCTGGCCCTCCTCAGGATGATGGAGCTGTCCTAGTACATGCCCTCCTTCTCACCCTCCTTACATCCTCCCCCCTGCTCTACTGCCCCTACTTTGATCTGACCCACCCTTAATCACCATGGGTCTGGTTATCCAAACATCACTGGGCTTTGGAAAAATTACACTACAGAAGCCAAACAGATAAATAAACTCTGATCTTAGACCTCAACTAGATGATGCTTACTAGTCCCATGGGGATGTTTATCTTGGAGAAGTGCAACTTCAGATCTGGGTTCATTACTTGGGAAGGCAGCCAAATCAGTTCATGGTAAGGCTATGGGGAAAAGGGCAAGTGGGGACTGTGTTCATCTAGCGCTCAGGTTGGATAGACCAAATAAACAGCATCTCCCTACTTGCCTGGGGTTCTGATCCAACTGAGAAATGAGACAAAAACCTGTCCTTGAGGGGACACTAAATTATCACCTTTATTACTGTTATTCCTGATAAACATGATAGTAGAGGATGTGACTTATAAAAGGAACAAATGGGCGGCTCAATCAGTTAAGTGTTCGACTTTAGCTCAGGTCATGATCTTGCCATTCCCAAGTTCGAGCCCCGCTTTGGGCTCTGTGCTGACAGCTCAGAGCCTGGAGCCTGTTTCGGATTCTGTGTCTCTCTTTCTGTCTCTGACCCTCCCCACTCATGCTCTGTCTCTCTCCCTCAAAAATAAATAAACATTAAAAAAAATTAAGCAATAAAAGATGCCTTTAGACTACCTGCTTTAAAAAAAAATACAGTGGAACGCTTTAAAAGCATTCTATACTTATATGCAAACCATATGTCCTGGTGCTAGTTTGAATTTGAATTTTCATTCTTATTTAAATTCAGTTCAAAATTCTGTTCTGTGTCGCACATATGAAGAAATACCTCCCAAAAAACTTCCTGAGATGTCTATCAAACATAAAATTTTTTGGTTGCTAAGGAATGCTGAAGCTACTTAACTACTTAAGTGTTATGTCCAAAATATGCCCATCAATTCCCAACCTGAAAAGGAATTCAGAAATAGTTTACTTCTTTATAAAGGTACCAAGAAACCTACATTTTAAAAGAATAAATGACAGAAAGTACATGCTTCTCATCATTACTTTATAGCCACTGTTCTCTTCCTCTTTTTGACTCTGTATGAGAAGAACGATGTTAGCTGAACCTATTGTGGTAATCATTTCATGATATGGGAGGTTCCCCAACTTAATGATGGTTTAAAATACGATTTTTTGACTTTACAATGTTGCAAAAGCGACATGCGTTCATGAGTTTGGATCTTTGCATTCTGCACTTTGCATTCTGAGTTTGGATCTTCTCCCAGTCTAGCAATATGCAGTCAGATCCTGTCTCGTGAGGCCGGGTAGTGGCAGCGAGCCACAGCTCCCCATCAGCCACACAATCGCAACAGTCAACAACAGAGACCAGTGACAGCCATTCTGTACCCATGCAGCCATTCTGGTTTTTTTTTTTAACTTTCTGTATAGTATTCAATAAATTACATGAGATATTCAGCATTTCATTATACAATAGGCTTTGCCTTAAATGATTTTGCCCAAATGCGGGCTAACGTAAGTGTTCTGAGCACATTTAAGGTAGGCTGGGTTGACCTATAATGTAAGGTAGGTGAGGTCTATTAACTGTATTTTTGACTTACAATATTTTCAACTTATGATGGTTTCATTGGGGTATAAACCCATCACCAGTCGAGGAAGCTCTGAACATGTCAATCAGACCATCATACTGTACATCTTCCTCTTTTTCTCGTGTGATATGTACAAGGAGAGAAAAAGAGAAAGAGGTCTTTCTGAAGAGCAGAAACTACGATTCTTGGGTGATTGATTACTCTAGGTGCAAACTTTCAAAAAGGTGGTGGCCAGGGTCATTATGAAGATCTCAACAAAGCCACATAGCAGGTAAGAGGGAAACTGCTGGAAGTATCCGACTACTGAACACTATACCCATATCTTTCTTACTCAAGAAAAACATTGGGCCTTCACTGCTCCTTGGCAGTAATTTTTTAATTTATTTTTTTAATTGAGGTATAACTGATATAGAACATGGTATTAATTTGAGGTATAAAACACAACAATTTGATATATGTATACATTGTGAAATGATTACCACCATAAGTTTAGCTAACATCTATCTTTGGGGCATCTGGGTGGTTCAGTCAGTTAAGCATCGGACTCTTGATTTCAGCTCAGGTCATGATCTCATTGTCATGAGATCAAGCCCCAAGTCAGGCTCCATGCTGGAGATTCCCTCTCTCTCTCTCTCTCCCTCTGCCCCTCTTCCCCACCCACGCTCTCTCTCTGAAAAAAAAAAAAAACAAAAACAAAAACAAAAAACTTTAAAAACATCTATCTTTGGGGCACCTGGGTGGCTCAGTCAGTTAAGCATCTGACTTCGGCTCAGGTCATGATCTCACCATTTGTGAGTTTGAGTCCCACGTCGGGCTCTGTGCTCAGAGCTTGGAGCCTGGAGCCTGCTTCAGATTCTGTCTCCATCTCTCTCCACCTCCCCTGCTCACTCTCTGTCTCTGTCTCTGTCTCTCTCAGATATAAAACATAAAAAAAATTTTTTTAAAGACCATATTCTAAACACACACGCACATGCACACACACACACACACACACACACACACACACTCTAAGATCTACTTTCTGAGCAACTTTCAAATGCACAATACAGCACCATTACTGTAGTTGCCATGCTGTACTACACCCCCAGGATTTTTTCATCTTATACGAGAGGGCATTTCTTTTTATACTTCTCAGTCGTTTCTCTCCCTCAGACTCTCTGCCGTTGTTCTCCCAAACCCACTTTATCCTCTGGAACCTTGGATCCAACATTCCCTCCTAAAAGGGGAAGGCAGCTTTTGCTTCCAAGAGAAGATAACCAAGCGGAGCTGCAGAGTCGAGTTTGTGCAGCAGATTATAAAAAGCCTGAAAGCGGAAGCTTTGATGAGGAAGCGCCAGTTCAAGTTCAATGAACAATAGTGACGGCGATTAGGAACGTAAGCTTTAGAATCCCACGGACCTGGGTTTAAGCTCTATGGCTACAGCTATCGGGATGTATAACTTTAGACAAGAGGAGAAGACTACAGAAACCATACTGAGCCTCGGTCTTCTCATCTATAAAAATAACGCAGAAACCTGCCACATTTTCAGACTGTGTGGATTAAATACAATAATGCATATAAAATGCTTAGCCCAGTGCCTGGAACACAGTAAGCATTTAGTATAAGTAAACAGCTGTTACATAGCTTTTAAAAAATCGCTTCATAACATTAATGTTTAAATACAGGTGTCAATAAAATATTATCTACAAATATAGTTATTGCCATGCTGAATATGCCTTTGTAAATTTTTTTAAAAGAAAAGCAAGTTTGCCATTTTCTCAAATATTTCTGTGACTGTTCTGTTTGAATTCCATAACTATGTCTGAGATTTCAGCCCTTCCTTTCTTCTTTCCTTCCTTCCTTCCTTCCTTCCTTCCTTCCTTTTGTTCTCTTGTTTGCATGGTGAACAACACCATACTCCTTTAAAGATTAAAAATGTAATCCAGAAGCTTCGCAGTGAAAGCAAGCTTCCAAAGTGCTTGACTGTAAGTCTGACAGCACATTTTTTTTTTAGTTTGGATGTCTTAAGTATTTCTTTTTCAGTCTTTTTCATACTATGTGTCCAGATTCTTCCTGAAGAATAGATTTGCTAAAAAAACTAACAGGGCAGACTAGCCCCCTTTAAATATCACAACTTTCCCATGGTGCAGGCGGAATTAACTAGCTTTGACTCACAATGCAAACACTCACACCATTTATTTCAACCCATTTTCACTGAGCGCTCAGGTTATCTGTGCAGGCAACAGATATATGCATTGTTGGTCTTCCTGATATATACATAGCTCTCTTTAGCTGGTTTACACAGAACACATTCAGACAAATGATTTAAGAAGCCCGCTGTTACTTGGCAGATAAAAGGATAAATGTCCACAGGACAGGAGAGGGAGAGGTAGGTTCTCCTGGAACACAGAACATGCCAATTTATGACGACATCCTGACCAAGAAGGGTTATCAGTTTGAAACACCAAACGGAGGTTGGGGGGCCACCTGGGTGGCTCAGTTGGTTAAGTGTCCGATTCTTGATTTCATCTCAGGTCATGATCTCACAGTTCGCGGGTTCAAGCCCCACATCGGGCTCAAATCCCCACAGAGCCTGCTTGGGATTCTCTCTCTCTCTCTCTCTAAATAAATAAATAAATAAATAAACTTAAAAAAATAAGTAAAACACCAAATAGGGGTAGAGAGACATTGTGTTGCTGGAGGCAAGGTTTCCTACCTCATAATTAATTAGACAACCCACACAGCCATAATCATTCAAGAAGGTTCTCCTTCCAGTCTTGTCTTCCTCTCTCCTACCTAGAAATGTATAGAACATCAGAGCTACAAGGTGCTTCAGAACTTGACCATCAAAAACACTATTATCAGCCGTAGTAGGCATACCGGTGGTAGTACTTTAATGCAGATAGCATGATAACCTAAGTGATGATTTTGGTTTGACCCAAGTATACTCCCGAAAGGATGTCCTTCACGGCCAAACACCGCCTCTGGGCAGTATATAATAGCATGACTGCATGGTTGTGACCTGATTTCCCCACAAGCAATTAATCTTTTGCTTTGTTTCACTTGTGTGGCCATGCAACAGGTAAATTATGATTTCTAGGCGTCATGTTTAAATATTGAAAAAATCTCATGGATCTGTGAGAGCCCACATTAAATGCCATTTACTAGTTTAAGTCTGTCCTGTGAGGGATAGGCAAATTACCTAAGGTCACATAGCTGGTAAGAAAGCCCCTCATCTGGTGACCTTTCTGCTATACCACAACCGCCAGGAAAGAATGAATACAAAACACCAAACTGAAGAAGCGGCCAATTTCAAACAGATGCACATAGGTGTTCCAACATTCACCAATCAACGCATGGAGAATTTTCTGGATGGCAAAATAAGCCCAGAGAACCAGACCTCCAGTGAAGGCTTGTCTGGAGGCATGCCAGAATTTTCTGGGGAAACAGACCTAAGTATGCCCCGCCTTTAACTGGCCTGACCTCCATCAGGGCTGGCGGACTCCAGAACTCTGCTTTGCTGTTATTAAACCTGACACAGCGTGTTGACCAGGGCACCTACAGATGTTCTAACAACTCCCAGCCACCTCTACTTTCTCTGTGTCCTTGCCCCTGCTTTAACCCTCCTCAAAGGACCGATGCTCCGATGCCCAGCCAAGGCTACAGGAAGCAGTTAGTCCAGTCCAAAACAAACTTTGTAGCAGCTCATTAACCCTTCCATATCAGCCCAGGGTAATCTCAACTCACCCAAAGTGAGATATGGGGGCCGAGAGGGGAATACTCTGTCTTTCAAACTCATTCCTTTCATCCTTTACATAAACCTTCAAAGCCCAGCACCACTCAGACCCCTCAAGATGAAGATCACTTTAGAAAGCAGATGCAAATTTATCTGTAAGTACTTCTTTTGTTTGTAGAGGGGGAGGGGCATGCCTTCTGTATTTGTAGGGCTTTTTTGGGGGGGGCTGGGGGTTGATTGATGGGAAGGGACAGACGGGAGCAGAAAGGAAATGGAGAAAGGCCTTGAAGAAGCTCAGAAACAAATACGGACAGTTGTGCCTTAAGATAAACAGGAACTAACTTGTATGATGCTTGTAAACAGTGACCCAGGCAGGGATCAGTCAGTGTCTGTGATTATAATTAAATGAGGTGTCAACCTTGGCCTCACTCTGCATATTGAAAAGTGACTCTTCATACAACTCAGTAGCAAGAAAACAAACAATCCAATTAAAAAATGGACAGAGGAACTGAGTAGATGGTTTTCCAAAGAAGACCAATGCAGATGGCCAACAGACACATGAGCTGGTGCTCAACATCACCAATCATCAAGGCAACGAAGTCAAAACACAATGAGCTTTCATTTCACACCTGTTAGAATGGCTGTCGAAAAAAGACAAGAGAAAGTGTTGGCCAGGATGTGGGGGAAAAGGGAACCCTTGTGCATGGTTGGTGGGAATGTAAATTGGTACAGCCACTGGGGGAAACAGTATGGTGCGGCTTTAAAAAATATTTAAATATAATTACCATATAATCCAGGAATCCCACTTCTGGATATATAGCCAAAGGAAATGAAAACAGAGTATCGGGGACATTATCTGCACCCCCGTGTTCACTACTGTCTTATTCTCAGTAGCCAAGATATTGAAACAACCTAAGTGTCCATCAACAGATGAATGGATAAAGAAGATATGGAACATACATATATAATATATGGAATATATACAATATAATGGGTATATTCAGCCATGAGAAAGAAATATATAGATATATCAATCCTATGGATTCTATTTCTCTGTAGAACCCTATATACCTTCCTAAAATAGAATCAAAAACACTACATTTCCAAGACTGCCTTACAACACAGCTATAGGCACGTGATCAGTCAGAGCCACACAAGACTGGGATGCAGGAGGGTAGGGTTATGAGCAATACATTAATACTTTTTTTACATCTTTTTTTTTTAAGTTTATTTATTTTGAGAGAGAGAGAGACAGTGAGCAGTGGAGGGGCAGAGAGAGAGGGAGAGAGAGAATCCGAAGCAGGCTCCAGGCTCTGAGCTGTCAGCACAGAACCCCACGTAGGTCTTGAACTCACAAATCGTGAGATCATGACCTGAGCTGATTTCAAGAGTTGGACGCTTAAAGGACTGAGCCATCCAGGTGCCCCAAATATCTTTACATTTTTACTTCCCAAAGGTTTCATAATGTACACATAGAGCTTTTGTAACATGATTTTTAAGCCGTGTTTAATAATAGGTTGATCTAAGTCTCCTTACACTCAAAGCAATTGGTTGTTAACTGTTTTGACTCGGAAAAGAGCTTTCTGATAATTTAGCCTAACTCTCTGCCGACAGGAGCACCCCTCCCAGGTCAGACTTCCAGGACCACACCCCCCCCCCCCCCCCAGCCAGCAGAAACTTTCCTTTCCCCCAAGTTCCCTGATGCAGAGGACAAACCCGTTTCCTCTCTCCAAGACTCTGCTTGAGATGTCTGAAAACAGCTTTCCTTTGGGCCCTGAGATTTTCCCCCAACTTAAATATCCTCGGTTCCATCAACAATTTCTTAAGTGCCTTCCCACAGCCCAGTTCCCCTCAGATTTACCAATGTCTTTTCTAAAATGTGGCATCCATGAACGGATCAAATACTCAAGACGGGGATAGAGTATATTGTTCTTGATCTAATATTGACCATCAGGTATATCTTTCTCTTCTTTTCTTTCTGCCTTGCCTTGCCTCATATAAGGATCTCAAACAGTGTAAAAGATAAAAAGATAGATAGATGATAGATAGATAAATAGATAGATTTCACATCCGACTTTCTGCCTATGTGCAACCCTCACTCCATAACACACTCAGGCTCACACCCATAAAAAGCTTCTTCCTCTCTTCTCAACAAACAGATCTAGCAGGAGATGCATTTCCTGGAGTTGGGCTCTATTTTCCAAGGAGGCCACTCTTATTTAGTAAACCCCAATTCCTACCCATATGCCTGTGGTCAGTAATAGCTTTCTATGCCCTGACCCAAGAGTATTTGCATTTTAACCGAGAATAATACCTTTACCCACAACTCACACAGACCTAGGTGAAAAAAAATTAAGAATAACTCTGAAGAAGTTGAGTCTTATCATCTCCCTGTGGCAGATCTTGCAAATTAGACCATGAGAATTTTAGAGATGTTTCCAGAGGCCAACCCACTTGTGAGTGAAGAGCAGAGGTCCCAATGATTGACTCTACACTGCATTGCCCTTCCCTCCAGGTCAGTCACGGGCTCAGCCTCCAGATCCTTCGGCCTCAGCCCACCCTCATCAGAAGCATCCCTTTTCTCCAAACATAGTGGCCAAGGAGTTTCTTGGCAGTTTCACTGCCTTCTCTGCTCCCCAGTTGAAGACTGCTCTCAGGTGCTTTTCATGCAACGGTGTTAAATACTAGTAGATATTATCTGTCCAGAAGGTTGTCCATGAAAGAGACTGAAATGATCATATCGGGCTGGAGCCTGGGAGAATTCCTCTGAAATCATACCAAACTTACTTACTTGTCACACTGCCTAACGATTAAGAATTGAGAGCAACTGTAAGCTCTAGGAGGGCTGTCTCTCCTTCACTTCCCGGAGTCCCAGCACCTACATTGTGGGCAAGCACATAGTAAGACCTCAATAAACACTTGCTGAGAGATAAACAAGCATCGAATGCCAGCCACCTTGCGAAACGTCCCATAGGCCTGCCAGGGAACGCCAAAGCCGCCTTGTATCACGATGATGCTGAACTTCCCAGGAAGGAGAGACCTGAGGCAGAGGGAAATCCATGTAAATCCATGCCCCAAACTTGACTTATACCACTGACAAAAGGAAAAAAAAAGGTGAGAAAATGCTCACTAAACAACGGGACTCATGCATCACAGTCCACATGTACTGAAAGCCTTGCACGAGGCCAGCACTGTGACAAAGCCTGAGAGTACCAAGTAGGGACCCCACTCTCAAGAAGCTCACAATCTCGGGGCGCCCGGGTGGCTCAGTCGGTTAAGCATCCGACTTCGGCTCAGGTCACGATCTCACGGCTCATAAGTTGGAGCCCCACATCGGGCTCTGCGCTGACAGCTCAGAGCCTGGAGCCTGCTTCCGATTCTGTGACTCCCTCCCTCTCTCTGCCCCTCCCCTGCCCATGCTCTGTCTCTCTCTCAAAAATAAATGTTAAAGAACTTAACTCCGCGACACAGACACATTAAGGGATCATTGTATGTGTCAAAGCCAAGTGGAAATCCTCCTCCCCTGTTCCATACAGAGGGTATTTGGAAACTGAGAAAAATCTAATGAAACCTATTGCCAACTGGCCGACACTTAAAGGCACTGGTGGCGGCCACGGTAGAATACCGCTTCACACACTGATGGTAGGTTTTGTTGTTCTGCAACAGAGTGGAGAAGGAATCGACTTTCCTCAAGCAAGCCTCAGTTGCACTGCTAACCTTGGCAAGGGTGAGCGTAGCTTTAGTTTAAACCGGTGGGGAGATCACACTAAAGTTTGAGCACCAGCTTCCATTCTCATTTTGAGCATTAGAGCCTATCTCCCCTCCAACCAGAGGTGGCATTGAGAAATTGGGACAACTTCATCCCCATCCAGCCAAAGCAAGAGGCACTCGAATTTGTCAGTCATGGGAGTGGGTGAGGGCCTACACTTCCTGGGGGGAGGGCGGGGCTGTGAAAGGCAATGAGAGCACAGCTTAGGGGATCTGAAAGAGCAGAGGAGGAGAAAATAGGCGGGGAGACAGGGAGCAGCCAGTCTGGACCTCCTCTTTTCAGAGGCCTGCATTCGTAACACCCTTCCCAAGCACGTAGGAGGAAGTAGGCAAGTTAGGTACAGGTCGAATCTCCACACGGTCTGCCCCTTCCTGTATGATCCCTCAATAAAGATGCTTATTTCTTCCACGGTGACAGTGTCTGGCCCCGGAAGGTTGGAGAAACTCTGGGAACAGCCGTGTTGCAGAGCCGAGGCTGGAGAGGCAACCATTTCTCACCCCTCAAATTCCCTCTCCCCACAGGGCAAAGTCACCGTTGGCATCGGCTGTCTAGATGCCCTGAGTCTCAGAGGCAGTAAGACTAAATTCCCAGGTAATCCTTCATTGTTAAATGATAAGAGTTTAAAAGGATGAAAGAAAGGATCCCCGCCCCACACTTGATCTTACAAAACATGACAGCAGGCGCAATGAGAAAGATGCAGATAAGAACAGCAGCTCCCACTGAGAACCTACTAGATAGCTGGCACTACATACACATTATATAATGTAATCCTTCCACTATTCCTATGAATTGAACGATATTATCATCCCCAGTCAACAAATGTCAAACTGAGGCTCAAAATTAAACGTATCTTGCCCACCTGCCTGACAAGGCAGAGCCGGCTTGGGATCCTCTCTCCCTCTCTCTCTCAGCCCCTCCCCTGCTCATATGCATGCATGCACACACACACACCCACTCTCTCTCTCTTTCTCTCTCAAAAATAGATAAACATTTAAAAAAAAAAAAAAGCTAAAATACTTACCAAAAAAAAAAAAAAAAAAATCATGCCCAAGGCCTCAGTGCTACTAATTTACATCCAGGCCAGTCTTCCTCTAAAGTCTTTGTTCTTTTTTAGCAGCCAGTGCTCACATGTATCCAGACTTCGGAGGAATCTAGGCAGAAGCAGTCTGAGGGCTTAAGGAAGGCTTCCAGGAGAAGGTTTCCCCCAAACTGGATCTTAAAGGACAAATAGGAATTATTCAAAGAAGGGGCAGGCAGAGGAAAGGGACCATCTTCACCACGGTCCATGACAATTGAGGCAAAAGCATGATGCAGGTAGGAGCCTGCAGTAGACTGTGCATGCTGAGGTCACCGGCGTTATTAGAGCATAATCCTGGGACAGGCGGGAAGGAAGAAGAAGAGACAGAAAGATCTGGAGAGGCTAGTTTGCGCTGGGCCTTGTAGGCTATGTTAAGAAGCTTAGACTTTATCCTGCAGCCAGTGTGCAGCCATTAGAAAGTTTTAAAAGGGGGAAGGACACGGCCAGATCAGCATTTTAAACATATGCCCATGGCAGACGTGCGAAGGGTGGATTTAACAGGGACGAGATTAGAGGCGGAGAGAAGTCAGGAAATCATTACACCAGTAAGCTGAAAATTAATAAAGACCTGAGTTGGGATGTTCATAGCAAGAATGGAGACAAAGGGACGAATTCAAAAATAAATTGGAAAGAAAACTTGTTGGATCTTGGCCGATTGTTTCGATGTGTATGAGAAAGGGACACATGTGGCATCCGAGTCCCCAGGAGTAGAGCGGGTTTAAGGAGACGATGAGTCAAGTGTTGAAGACGTTGAGCTGAGGTGTCTGTGGACCGTCACATCAGGTACTCCCCAAAGGAAGTCATCTGCATCTAGGTAGTAAGTGAAGTCATATGTACGGATGAGCTCTTCTAGGCGGAAGGGCAGTGGGCCAAGGTCAGGCTCCAAGGGACCCGGACACTGAAAAGTGGACAGAAGAAGAGCTCCTGAAGGAGACGGTTAATAAGTGATTGGAAAGGCATAAAAAAAAAATAATCAGGAGACTGTGGCAGCCAAAAGCATCATACTTTAAGAAAGCAAGAGTTACCAATAATGTCAGATTCAGGGGCGCCTGGTTGAGTCAGTAGGTTAAGCATCCAACTCTCGATTTCGGCTCATGTCATGATCTCACAGCTCGTGAGTTCAAACCCCATGTCGGGCTCTGCGCTGACAGTGCGGAATCTGCTAAGGATTCTCTCTCTCCTTCTCTCTCTGCCCCTTCCCTGCTCTCTCTCTCTCTTTCTGTCCTTCAAATATAAATAAATACACTTTAAAAAAAATAGTGTCAGATTCAGAAGGAAGCTACAGAAAACTCAGGATTTAAAAAAAAAAAAAATCCCCCAGATACGGCCATTAGGGAGACATTGGGGCCATCCAAAGAGTAATGTCAGTACAAGTCTGAAGGAGAAGGAAGTGGCCTGAGGAGTTAGAGATCAAGGAAAAGTTCACAGGACCTGCGTGTTTTTAGGCTGGGAAGGAATTGACCAGGTGCACAGACTGAGAGGAAGGAACCGTTAAGAGAGAGGAAGACTGAGGATATTCGCTGAGATGGGGAGGAGCAAGAGGGGTGGGTTGATGTGGCAGTGCCTGGTGTGGCTGAAGATGTGGCCAGAAGCACTGGCAAAACAGTTGGCCGTGAACTTGAGGCACAGCTGAGCTCTAAGACTGCACAGAACAGCAGGGCAACTATAGCTGGGGGCAGTTAGAAAAGTTTATAGGAAAAATAAAGATATTGAGGAAAACAGGCCTTCTGGCCCCGGTTTTTCTTGCTGAAGGAGGAAGGAAGCCCTCGTGAATCTGAAGTGATGTTAACCACCCAATGGTGTGATTAGCTGCGACAGCCCTCGGGAAGCAGGGAAGGGGGTGGGGCGGGTGTGGGATGCTGTTAAGTAGCTTGAGAAACCCTGGAAGATACTAGATGTTAGGAGTCAAAGGGTGAGTTTAAGAATCTCTACGTGGGGCAGTTCCTGGAGATGACAAAACCCACTTTCCTAGCATCCCCCTCGAGAAAATACCATCCTGCGATACCCACCCTGCTACCAGTGCTGGAGAGAGACAAGATTCCTGGAAATACCCTGTCCTCCAATACGTTGAGCTTAATCATGCTAATCAGAAGCTGCTAGCTTTGTGTTATCCATCCTAAAAGTATTAAACCGAGAGCAGAGGTAGGATTGTGGCCAACTCAACGGCACGGGAATCTCCCTCCTCTCTGGCACGTGTAGGATTTCTTCGCTTGTTTTCCATTTGTGGTGCTCCGAGGGGCCAGTTTCAGCCAACGCATTACACCTTGCCTGCCCCTCTCCCCACCTCATCCGCAGGTCTATTTCTCTTCCAGTAAAAGACAATGTTTCTGCCTCAGAGGTTTCAAATCAAACTCTTCAAACCAGTTAGTTCCATCCTCCTTGAGCCACATCACAGGTTTCTCTACTTCCGGAATGACTCCTCTGCTTCCGGCTAACTTCCCTTGGATTTTTTTGTTGTTGTTTGTTTAAAAAAAAGATTAACGTTTATCCTTATTTTTGAGACATTAAGAGACAGAGTATAAGCAGGGGAGAGGCAGAGACAGAATCGGAAGCAGGCTCAGAGCCTGACATGGGGCTCGAACCTACCAACAGTGAGATCATGACCTGAGCCCAAGTCGGACGCTCAACTGACTGAGCCACCCAGGCGCCCCCTGGCTAACTCCCCTTGTAATACTTGCAAACTGCCCCCACTGGAAACCCCACCTACATCTCTTAAAGGCACTCCCTCCACCAAGGTGCCCTATCTGAAACTGACCATCCCCCCACAGCATCACTTCCCTTACAGCCCTCTACAATGTGGAGCGCACATATTTCTACATCCCATATACTACCCTCATCAGGCTTTGGCAACCGGTTCACTAGCTTCTCCCCACCTTAAGCACTGCCCTCCTCCTGGGCACTACCTTCCCAGCACCTTGGTGTTGGTTGATCGCCCACTGCAACTGCTCTACGGCCAGAATCTTAGCCTCCTACACACAGGGGCTGTGTGTCCACCTCCAGTGAAAACAGCCTGTCCTCACTGCACCCCTTGCTCTCTTTCTTTTCTCTGGTCTCTTTATGCCATTAACGAAGTGATGCATAAGCATAGCCCTGAAGTCAAACAATGCTATAAGGCTTAACACATATTTACAATATTTTTCTAAAATCCCCCCTGCCTTTTTTTAAGTAGGTTTCATGCCCGGCGTGGAGCCCAAGACACCACCCTGAGTTTAAGACCTGAGCTGAGATCAAGAGTGGGATGCTTAACTGACCGAGCCACCCAGGCACCCCTAAGACCCCCATTTTTTCTAAATAGCCCAGGTATACTCTATTTTAGCTTTTCATATCTTGACATTATCTATCTTCATGTGGCAGGACGACAACCACCTCTCTCGCCATCCCCCTCAGCTCCTTCTTGCTGCCCCTGGGCTACGCTCATCCAGGAAACCCCCAACATCCCAACCAGGCATGTTCCCAGGAAGACCAAAGAAATAACTAAACGTTCACAACTGGGAAGATATGCCGTCCCAAATGTATGGTTTCCATTCTCTCTGGCCTGGTCTCTACCAGAAGGATTCTAGGTTTGTTGTTGTTGTTGTTTGGCAGAACTAGGATTTTTTTTTTTTTTTTTTTTACATTTATTTACTTTTGAGAGACAGAGCACAAGTCAGGGAGGGGAAGAAAGAGAAGAAGACACAGAATCCGAAGCAGGCTCCAGGCTCCAAGCTGTCAGCACAGAGCCCGACGCGGGGCTCGAACCCACAAACTGTGAGATCATGACCTGAGCCAAAGTCGGACGCTTAACCAACTGAGCCACC
This sequence comes from Panthera onca, assembly GCF_046562875.1. NCBI lineage: Eukaryota > Metazoa > Chordata > Mammalia > Carnivora > Felidae > Panthera > Panthera onca. Next base: position 170,479,059 of record NC_138342.1, on the reverse strand, counting down.
CAGGCACCCCACCCATGTACGCTTTCCATTTAACATGTTAAGTTTCGACGTTATCATCCACTTTCCTACTATGGAAGATGAGGATTCACTTCCCTTCACCAACCCCTCCCCATCCCTCATGAGGCACACAAACCTTGCTTCCCCTCCCTCCACTGTCCCCAGACAGTTACATCATGATTAGTGGGGAAATTATTATTCAACATTGACATTAATATGTCTACAAGATCTTCACACAGTTGTAAACTATGATTATCTTCTTCCTCAGACACATTTCGTTTTACAAAATGGCCTCTTTTTCTTCAACCTTTCTACGTATCGATCTCTAATTCAGCCCCACATGTTCCAAAAGAAAGTAAAACTCCTCTCAATACAGTGAACCACATCAGGAAATCTACCACTTGCTCTGTTTTCCAGTGTAATCCCTCCATCGCTGCTTTCAAATGGAAGGACTGTTCTCCAGACCACTGCCCTGATGTCCCTGACTTCCCATCCCCCTCACCCTACTAATCTTTACCCCCTTCAGTTTTATTGTCCCTGATTCCTAGACTCCAAGTCTACGTATTTCTTGTTTACGTCCTAATTTTGGTGGAGCATGTAGAAGGGTAGAAGGAAGGCACATATTTTTGAGACCAGCCTTCACTCTTGAGGGTGATTTTCTCAGGACTACGGGGTCTCGATCGGAAATCTTTTTCTCTCAGAAGGTTGACGGCATGGCCACACCATCTCCAAACTATTGAGAAGTCTCATGCCACTCTGATCCCTGGGTCTTTGTATGAAACTGGCTTTGTTCCTGATAGCTTTCAAAAAGCTATCTTTATCCTTAGGGTATATCCTGATATTCCACAATCCTGTGCCTTGTGTGAGGACTGTTTTCCATCACTTAGGCTAGGAATTCACTGGGGCCTTTTGGACTGGAAATGCAAGACTTCAGAAGTTTGGGAAATTTTGTTCCCATTTTTTTTTTTTTTTAATAATTAACCCCCTCTATTTTCTTTTTTCTCTCTTTCTGTAGCTCCTAATAGACATTTGACTGTGGACTGATTCCCTAATTTTTCCATATTTTCTATTTTCCGTAACCTCCTCCTTTAGTTCTACCTTCTGGAAGGTTTCCTCAACATTATCCACAGACTTTGACAAGCTCTGCTATTGTCCTTTAACTGTCAAAGGCCCTTTTCTGTTCTCTAAACTTTTTTTATATAACATTCCATTCTTATTTCATAGATACATTTCTTCTTATCTCTTGATGACATTGATCATTGTCTTTTGAATTTTTATTATGTCCTGTACATTGTGTCTCTACCTCTTTTTTCCATTCATTTATGTGTCCGGGCCTCTGTCTTACACAGTTTAATCTTGCCTCAAACCTTTGGTGATTCTCGTCTTCTTCCTTTCATACGGGCTGGTAAAGAACTAAATACTGGCGGTTTTTCATGCATGGCCAGGGCTAGTTGCCTGATGAGCTTTACCAGAGTTTGAGAAGAGGACTGGATCTATATTCTGTTTGGTCTTTGTCTGGGGCAGGCTGATTTTCCCAGAATGCAATCTCTGGTCTGCATGGACTGGGTTCAGCAGCAGAAGGGACCGTGAGAATCTCACCATTAAGTGTGCAGAGTTTCCCTTTGTGCCCGCTGCCGTCACACCAGCTGAAGGCTAGAATACATCTCCAGTCTTGGGGGTAGAGGACGAAGAAGCAGGTAGAGGGGCAGCTGCCTGAGGACAGAGCGAACGTGAGCGTCTACATGTTTTTTTTATGCAAACTTCCCACCAGCCTTCCGTCTTGTGTCCCTTCCTTGTGCCCTGGCTTTTAGAAGGACCTGCTGCCTCCAACTCCTAAGGTTTTCAGGGCTGGCTCAGCAAGAAAGGGAGTGTTCCTTACAGACTTCACCCCTATGGTTCGGTGTTAGCTCTCTCTGAAGAAGAAGAAGGCAAGGTGGGAGAGACAGAGGAAGAGGGAAGGGAAGGAGGGAAAAAGGAAGGAAAGAAGGGAGAGAGGGAAGAGAAAGAAACGTCCACTGAACACCGATTATGTACCAGAACCTGTCTGCGCTGGGCCCTTTACATAAAGGAACATACTTTAATCCCAACAACAACCCTCTTAGGCGGGCACTGGTACCATCATCCACATCGTACCATCGAAGAAGCACTTTTCAGAGCTGAGTTAACTTGGCCAAGGTCATACCATGAGTGAATGCCTGCATTCAAACTCAGGGATCTGAGATCCCCACCACCGACCCGTGTTCCTTTCCTCTACTTCGTGCTAAGACATATCCAAGACCTGGGGTCTCCAGGCCACCTCCCAAGTCACACGGTATAGGCACTTCCCGCTCTCCCGTCCATCCTCTGGATCCCCCCAAGCCCCGTGGGCCTCCTAGGGTGGTGGGCAGAGTATTTTATATTCTCACTGGAAGGGGCCCAAGGAGCTGTGTTCTCAGCTGCTTGGGCTGAGATCTGAAGCCCAGAGGCAGCCACTGACGTCACTCCCCATGCCCTTCTCTTCCACCAGGCCGTTTATGCTGGCACAGCCCGAGAGCAAGGTTGGCGGGAAGGGGATCAGCCCAAACAGGATTAATAAGAGGCAGCTGGGCTTTAAAAGCCTTCTTGACAATGTAAAGAAACGAAGTCAGATGTTTTTGGAAAAGACTTCTGAATAACTGCGTCCGGCCCTTCGTCTCTTTCTATTGCCACTCTCACACTTCCTTCCCATCCACTTGAACCAAGGGTTTCTGTTGCCTTTTTCAGCATAATGGACGATAACCCGATTGGCTTAGGTCAGATCTCGATGGGCGTTGGTGCCCGAGTACTGAGTGGCACCCAGGGCGAAACTTTTAGCCAGGCCTTCACTCAGCTCACCCCCCAAGTGCCCTGGGTGCCTCACTCACCGCTCCCTAGTCCCTGCCCTACTGGGCAGAGTTGGTAAAAGGTTTGGGGAAGGGGGTACAGGGGGCAGGCGGGGATTAACCCCTTTATGGATTAGCCTAAAAGCTGCACCGTATACCATGGCAGAGGTGTGCATTCCTGAGACAAACCATAACCTCCAGGGCTGGAAAAATCACAACTATAAACTAAGATATACCAGGCGCCTACTAGACACAGGGCAACGTGTTAGGATCCTTCACATGCTTTTATCCCCATATTTCATCAAGCCCTGCCTAGGCTACCTTCTCAAACCATTCCAAATCCTTCCCACCCACAAAGGAAAGATCTTACCTACCTCCTCCTGGCCAAGTGCTCCCCCCTGAGACCGGGACCTACTAGTATTTTCTGTCCATCCAGCTGCCCTTATTCATATGATTTATGTTGAGGACAACCTGCCATTTACATTAGTCCATGATTCCCTTGGAAGACCCCGTGAAGGAAAATTTGTTTTAATTCAGAGCCAGAAGGAATCCCTCGTAAAGAACTAGCATTTTCTTTCTTTTCTGACAATGAAATCTTTATAACTCATCGTGTTTTCTTCTTTGCCTACTGAGAAGCTCCAAGCACAAGGATGGTCTAACTCAGGCTAGGAGTCTGGGGACGATCTTTGCTTTATCAGGAAGTAACATGCAAGCTGAGACCTAAAGGATGAAAAAAAAAAAAAAAAAACTTAGCCAGATGAAGACTGAAGGAAACATCATTCCATTCTGAAAAAGCAGCATGTGCTAAGGTCCTGGGGCGGAAAAGAACTCAAAGTTCAGTGTGACTGGCACATGCCGAGTAAAGAAGCGAGTGGTACTGATGAAATGGTAATGACTTTTAGACCCTCCAAGATGGCTGAGCCCGTTTTTACAGGTCCTGCAGGCTAAGAAGTTCCACGGCACTGTGAAGCGCTTGAAGAGTTTTATGTGTAGGCATGACGAGCCAATTTATCTTTTAGGATTATTTCTCTGGCAGCCCTGCGAAAACACATTGGAAAGAGACAGAAGCAACAAGCAGAGCAGTTAAAAAGCTGTTGCAGGTTGGGCGGTAAGAGATGATGGTGACCTGGTGACCTGGTGACCTGGCCCGGATGTATCAGGGGCGTGGAAGGAGGTACGCAGAATCAGGACGTATTTTGGAGGCAGAAGCAACAGAACATGTAGGTTGTGTCACGCACCCTAAGGAATGGCTTTGGAGCCAGGGAGCACCGGAGCTAAGAGGCAGATTTGCCCCTTGGGAGCTGTGTGACTAGAACATGCCACGTAGCCTCTCTGAGCCTCAGACTACTCACCTGTAAAACGGGCATAATAACACCTACCTCAAAGGGCAGAACGGGGCGCAAGAAGGACGATGTGCGAGAAAACCCTCAGGCCTGGAGGATCGGCCTGTGTGCTGTGGCCTGCAGCGGGCCAACGACCCGACACTTGCCTCTGCACAGTGTAAGTGGGGACGCAAGCGGCCACCCCACTAGCTCAAAAGACACCTTTCCTTGTCACCCTTCCCTTCCCTCAGCTCCTTATCTCAGAAACCCTGCTGTACAAACTTAAACTTTTCGGAAGCTAGAGGAGGGCCGGTTCTGCCCCCAAAAGGGCACTGGATGGACGAGGAACAGAGCAACCTCAAAGGAGGGAAAGTCTGGGGAGGCAGGAGGGTCCAAAGGGAAAGAAACCATTCAGTGTCCGCTTTGTAACTTTTTCTTTCCACCAACACCCCCCCTTCTCTTGTCCTTTCTTTCTTTCTCCTCCTCTGCCCCTCCCCTCTCTTCCTTTCCACTTTCCCTTACAGTCAGTGGCCTCTGGAGACCTGCCTGTCCCCAGCATGGGGATTCGGGACTAAGAAAGGCCCCTTCCCTCTAGTCTCCACCCCACTTTCCTCATCACTCGGCTCACAGCCAAGGTCAGTCAATATATGAGTCTCCGGAGAGAAGGGAGCCTCCAAGCTCTCTCTCTCTCTCTCTCCTCTGGGAACTTAAGAAGTCTGTTTCCCCGGCTTTCCCAGCACATTTTCTACCAGCTTAGAGGCACTGGCCGTAGCGGGCAGCGGCTTCAGCGCACCAGACTGAGGCGGTTGCATAACTCCCAGCCAGGCTGCCAGAAGGCTCACAAAGCCATGCTTCCAAAATAACCCCAGGGAATGAGCCCAAATAATACGTGAAATTGTATCGGGCCTGCCGTGCCCAGAAGACTCACCCAGCATGGGAGGGATGCTCACCAGTCCCGGCTGCCGACACCTGATATCGTCTCACCACCACGGGCAATGAGAAAGGGATTAGGATTAAGTGGGCAGGGGGCAACTCGAGTGCGCGAGGCGGGACTGTGACCGGGAAGCGATGAGAGGGTCCCCCCAAGCGCCGCGCCCTGCGACGCGGCCCAGCAGCCAACGGTCTGGACACGTCGGGTGGCCGCCATCTGGGTCACACAAGCCCAGGCCGCAGCCCCAACGATCGCCTCTGCCTGACGCACGAAGACACCGAGGCTTGGGGCTGTTCCGCCACCTGCGCGCGTCCACGCCGTGCCGGGACGGGCCAGTCCCGTGTCTCCCAGCCCAGGCTTGGGGCAGGACGGAGTCAGAGGCTGGGGGCAGGGGGAAGGACCAACAGAGAGGTTCTCTAGATTTCTCTGTGGTCCACGTTTTCCCTGCACACCATTCTAGTCGCAACCATCATTTCAGAGCTGGAAAAGCAAGGGAAACAAGGGCGGGAACCCCCGTGGGGGCAGCGGAAGGAAATCGCGCGCTTCGTAGCCGATCGCCAATCTGTGCACCACAAGGGCCCCAGCCAAGCGTGGAGGGACCAGTTTCTGCTCTTCCCCCTTCTCACCCCAGCTGCTCCTGCCCCAGACCCCATCCGCAGACCTGCCTCCCTGCCTACTTCTGCCAAGAAAATTGAGGGTATTGGGTGGGAACACCCTTGGGGGGGGCGGGGGTGGGTCTCTTAGAAACTTACCTAGGTCTTTCCAACTCGGCCGCTGGCTTTCATGAAGCCCGCCGCTGCAGAATGCACGCCCCTCCTTAATCCAGGCGAATGCAGCAAAAATGCACTCAAGATCTTTGTCTCCTTTCGTTTTTCTAGTTTTGAAATCTGCCTCACCTTCCCAGCCTCTATCCTCGCCTGTGAGTTACTCAAAACATCATTTAACGACCTCGTGGTCCATCAACAGACGAATGGATAAACAAAATGTCTCCACTAACGGTGAGATTCTTGAAGGCCAGGACGGTGTCTTAACATCTCCGAGCCTGGTGCCATCCTACATGGCTGGCACATAGTAGATACTCATCCGGAAAGAAATGGGCCCACGAGTCACTTTCCTCCTGCGAAAGTCAGACAGAAGGAGAAAAATAGAGAGCAAGTGTGGTGCAGGATTTAAGGAAGAAGGAAGGAAGGAAGGAAGGAAGGAAGGAAGGAAGGAAGGAAGGAGGGAGAAAAGGGAGAGGAAGGAAAAAGAAAGGAGAGGAGGAAGGAGGGAAAGGGGGGCTAGAAAGGGAGGGAGGGGGAGAAACAGAGGAAAAGGGAGGGAAAATGCAGTGAGGGTTTGTCCGGTAGAACTGGCTTCTTGAAGATTTGCTTCAGTTGACTCTAACAAATCTTTCCAGTGCCATCCCGTGCCTCCTGGGGTATCTTATTGCAGCAGTTTGATTCATTCTTTACTTCGAGGGACAGCCCAGTACCTCCCCCCTTCTCTTAGCAGACAAGATCTAGGACAGATCTTGCTGCAGAAATAGAGGCAGTCAAGAGTCATCTTTGCTTGTAATTAACTATCCAATTAAATCCAGGCGCTCAGCCATCCATCCAAATTAGGGCTGAGGGTTGTAATCCACCATGCATTTTGTGAGTTTGCCGCAGCTCGGACCAGCAGCTGGATTGTGTTTAGGTTTTTTTCTTTTTCTTTTTCTTTTCCTTTTTTTTTTGGGGGGGGGGGGGACATGCACGTTGATGTTGTTTTAAAAGAAGGGAGGGAAGAAGAGGAAACTCGGGTAGGTAGATGCTGAGTGATCAGAGTGTCCCTGAGGATACTGAGCATCAGGGGGAAATTACCTTCCTGGTGACTCAGAAACAGGAAGTGGTGACCCAGAGGCATCACACGAAGGGGAGGCATGCACATATGTGATGACATCGCTTCCTATTTTTATGAGTGTGGGGTACAGGAGAGGGGGAAAAAGGGAGGGGGAGAAACAACAATCAAGGGCTAGGACAGTGGCTCTCCTGCATGTCTTTGCTCACATCCTCATATCCCCAGCACCTGTTCCTACACTTGGGACACAGGGTCAGCAGCCACCCCAGCTTCCTCTCTTTTATCCTCAGGCTCTGACTGAGAAGAAAGAAGCTAACAGAACTCATTTCGAGTTCCTCTGACCAAGGACAGAACTAGATTCTCCATCCTGCAGAAGCCACCGTGCTGGTGATGGAAGTTGTCTTAGCGGTGGGCGGAACCATGATCTGAAACCCCCTCACTAGCCCCCATGCCCACACTTTATCACTTGGGGGAGAGAGGTGCTACACAGAGCAGCCAGCAGCCTGGTCCCGAAGAAAGATGGAGAGACGGAAGAAGGTGCAGCAAAGTATCCATAACTTACCAGAAAATGCAGCAGGTTTGGAGGGGGAGGGTGGAACAAGGGACAGACTGCAGAGCTAAGTCTAATGTGACTTTGGGACTAGGAGAAAGCCGCGGGCCAGAAGTCCGTTCTTGGTCTTCTTTCCCCAAAGTGGGAAACAAAGATCAGAGCCCTGTTCCAGGTAGATGGGCGAGTTCTGCCCCAGAAGACCAGGCAAAGGAGCAGCCCTGCCTCTCAGTCTTTGCCAGGATGCACCCCTCCTTGCTTTTGTGGGGACAGTGGACAACTGTCCCAAGAATGCCCTCACTCTATAAAGAAGCTGCTCAGCACACGTAGTCTTAATCCCCCTTCCCCCTCCTCACCCCTACCCCACCCTCAGGAAGCCCTTCATGGGGGAGCCCCCGCAGAGAGGGGATGTGCTCCGCCCAGCTGGAAGCAGGGGGAGTGTAATTGACATTCATGTGTTCTGTCCATGGGAGTTCAGGATGAAATCTGCAGCAGGGGGGAGGTGGGCAACTGTAAATTCTGTGTGAGTCGACAAGACCTAGGGGACAGAGCACATCAAGTGCACCGGCGTGTTCATAGGAGCCTCACCCTGCGTTTGCCCACATTTGTTTTTCTCTCCTGCCTCTTCTAAGGGAAATCAAACCACCATCATGCTTAGCCAGCCTTCTGTGTGAGCGAATCTTCGTAGCCAGTCTATAGAAGAAAGACCAGGGATCGGCGACTACATGGCTGCCATCCCAAAAGTCACTGTATAGGGATGTGGAAAAGGAAGAGTCATGGTTCAAAGTCTTAACATTTGCAAGGGATTGATGAAAAGTCTGTCCAGTGAGGCTTCTGTCTCGGAAAGTCTGATCCCAGGGTATCGTATTGTCCCCTCGTAGCTGGGGCGGAGGGACTCCCAGCGCAGTGAAAGGGGCTCAACGAGACAAACGTTAGAAGAAGAGAAATAACTTTGTTGACACAATCGGAGGTGTCTCCTGCGTGTCACCTCATGTGGTCCCCACACTAACCCCACTAGGAAACTGAAGTTTCAGGGAAGCTGGGTAGCTAGCCTCAGACCTCTGAACTGGTTACCAACAGAGGCAAGGCTTGACCCAAGATCCCAGCATGTATAATCTGTTATCTCTGAAGACAAAGGAACAGAGCTGAACATCCGGGGCAATATAAGAGGTGCCATGGACACCTTCCTCGACAAAAACCTCTCTCAGCTCCTGTCACAGAACCTGACCTCAGATTGGACCTCTGCATAGTCATTCCTGGTGGTCTTAGGAAGATTTTATAGGTTTCACTCAATTAGTCATTGCAGAGTAATTGGGCTTCTGTTACTTGACAAAAACAAAAAAAAATCCTAAATCTGTAAAGACCAAAAAACTAGATTAGTAGTTGCCTCGGGCTGGGTTTGGGTGGAGTGGGGATGACTGCTAATGAGTGTAGGGTTTCTTTTGGGAGTCATGAAAGTATTCCAAACTGAGACTGTGGGAATTGTTGCACAACTCTGCAAATATACTAAAACCCATTGAATTGCATTCGTCAAACATGAAGTATATCTCAGTAAAGATATTTAAAAAAAAAAAAAAATAGAACCTGCCATGGGAAGTTTAAAATGTAATTGTAGTGAGAAGACACATGTAGGAAGACGGGCTACGCCAAATAGCACGAGGCGCTAACAGAGTTCAGAGGAAAGATCAATTCTAGTTGTAGTATCAGAGAAGGCAGATTGGCTCTATTGTGATAGATAAAAGGGAAAAATCCATTTTTCCACGTTGGATTTCCACCCTGGAGGAACATGAGCATGGGGGCATGAAAGGTGCAGACATGGGATGGAAGCATGTCTAGAAATGGTGAGCCAACTGATAAAATCCTCTTTGATGTGTGCACGAATGCACACACACACACACACACACACACACACACACCCCCCACACACACGACCTGCAATACTGTATCAGCTATATATTGTTGTGTAATAAATACCTCGGAACTTAGGCAACAGCAACCATTTAATTGTTCATAATTCTGCAGGCTCAGGAGCATGGCTTATCTCCACTCTACAATCAGCTCATGGTTCCACCAGGCCTGGACAATTCAGGATGGCCTCATGCATAGTGTGACACTTCAGCCAAGATGACTGCAGCTAGCCAGAAGCTGGATGTCCCTCTCCCTCTCCTCATATTTCATATCCCAGGGCCTCCCTTCCCCCAAGAATTTGCATCCTAGAGGAAGGTGGCCCAGGCCTTCTTGCAAGGCACTTAAGACGGCGAGAGAGCAGAAGCAAAAGCCACAAGGACCCTCATGGCCTAGGCCCAGAACTTGCACAACATCACATCCACGGCATTTGATTTGTCCAAACACATCATATGGTGATCTAGATTCAGTGGGGGGGGGGGGGGAGACTACGTAGGGAATGTATTCAGAGAAGCATTCATTAGGTGTCTATCCCAAATACCAAATAGTAAGTCATACACCTGCCTCAGAAGAGCTTACCGTCCAGTGACCTGACTAGGCTGAAAAGTATTTAAAGGGGAAATATGGGGCACCTAGGTGGCTCAGTCAGTTAAGCGTCTGACTTTGGGTCAGGTCATGATCTCACTGTTGGTGAGTTCAAGCCTCACATCAGGCTCTCTGCTGTCAGCACAGAGCCTGCTTTGGATCCTCTGTCTCGCTTTCTCATTGCCCCTCTCCCTCTGGCTCTCTCTCAAAATAAATAAATAAATGTTTAAAAAAATAAATAAATGAAAATGAAGGGGAAATATGTCTAGGAATGTACGACTGGGGACAGAGCATAGAGGACACTTTATACAAAGGCTTTAAGGAGTTCAGATTCCACTCTAGAGTCCTTAATTAAAGTGCAAAACTTCCTAGGAGAGGTGATATTTTAAGCCTTTATGAGCCAGCCTCTTAGAAGACATTGATCATGTGTGTGAGTAAGACAGAATAGAACCCTAGTTCTATCTAAGAAGTCGGATAAATCGTAAGGACTGTGCGTTCCCATCACCCAAGTCAGACAACACCACCACTTTAGAGGGGGCTGTGGGATAGGAGGTAAGTTTTGCTTGCCTGCATCCAGGGGTCAGGACACACACCACAGGTGCTAAGACAAGTTCTGCTCACCCATCAGCCTTCTTTCTCTCTTTAGCTCTCCTACCGGTCCTTCCCCAAGATCCCGTTGGCCTCGCCACATGCCACATCGGTGGGCCATGAAATACTGAAGCTGGAATCACAGCTTAGAGACGGACACAAGGGGAAAACGAAGGCAGTCGGGCGAGAATGGTTACTTTAGACTGCAACACGGAAACTAGAAACAGGAAAGAGAAAACTAAAAACGACTGATGCCTCTTAACTAATGACGTGGATAACTACTGTTCCTCTCCTGCCCATCTCTCTCCCCGCTTCGCATGTCGCTCTCCTCAAACCCAGACTGACGGGAAGCCTGAGCCTGCTCTGGCCCCCCAGTTCTTCTGAGGACCTACTTCCCCGGAAGATGACCACCTACGGCCCCACGTGATGGAACAAGGCCGTAACATGCCGCCAATAAACCCAACAAAGTGACTTCCTCGACACAAAGCAATTCCTGGGGACGAATAAGATGCCTGTAAGTTGGTGAGAGTACACGTGGATGTGTGTTGGGAACCCTAACAAAGTATGGTGAACATCTCCTCTCCTAAGAGATTGCTCCCAGGACATCCATGTTGGATCAAGAGCATTCCATTCTCATAGGTGGCCCACAGTCTTCAGCATTACGTGGCCAAATGTGCCTTCACCCCCCTCCTATTTCCCATCCCAGTGCTTCCTTCCATCATCTGGCATCCCCCCAGGTCTTCACTCACCCCCTCATGATGCCCACAGATGTTCACCAGGACGGCTTCCCACGGAAATTTTCTGCCCCTGTCACCAAAAGTTTCCCTACTTTCTGAAATCATCTTCCCACCTCCACTGTTAAAACTCTGTGATTCCGGCTAGATCTGGGTGAGAAGGAATACATTTTTGATGAGAAGTCTCCTGATCATACAAAGACGTGAATGTGGCATTTCAGACGGCGAGGAGAACAGACAAGGGAGACATTTGGAGGCTTGTAATGGATCGGGACCTCCAGATATTTTTCTTATGCAAAGAAAAGTTGAAGCAGGGAAAGAAAGGAGGGAGGAAAGGTTATGGACTCCTCCCAGGCCGCCCCCATCATTCCTCTGTAAATATCAACCACCTTCCGTGCACACGGAATTACTGATCATACAGTCATGCGACCAAGAATGAGAGCCACGTGCCATACACATAAACAAGTCATACAACGCATTCCTATTCTAAACCATTTTGAAATACCCAGAGGTGAGGATTATTTCCAGTCGAAATCATCTCAGACGTCACTTACCAAGTCTGACAACCGTAACTTTCCACTTATTCAATGGATGCTAACTTAGGCCGGGGAGGCCACAGCGAAATGCCAGCAGCTTCAAAAGAAAGAAAAAAAGGAGGAAAAAGAAAAGAAAGAAAGAAAGGAAAAAAAAAAAAAGAAAAGAAACATTCACACTTGACAAGGAGCACCATCTAGAGGAAATATATGGTAAAGCTATCCTTCTAGCAAATCCAGCCCCCCACCCCATGTTCCTCAATAGAGAGAGCTAAATGCTGACCCCCCCCCACCCCCGCCACCTTTGCCTTGGGCCACATGAACAGGAGCCCAGATCTAAGACACTCGTTAGCAGGTGTGACCCATGCTGGACAGCTACACCTTTAGTCCTGTGCCCAGGGTCTAGCATCCATGTGACAAGTTGGAACAAGCCCAGAGTCCAGAAACCTGCAGTGAGACACAATAGATAATGGAACAAATACTGCACGATTCCACTAACGTGAGGTACCTAAGGTGGTCAAACTCCTAGAATCAGAGTAGAATGGTAGTCGCCAGAAGCTGGAGAGAGAGGGAATGGGAAATGATTGTTCAACGGGTATACAGGCTGGAGAGAGGGGGAACGAGGAGTGATTGTTCAATAGGTATAAAGTTTCAGTTATTCAAGATGAGTAAAGTTCTAGAGATCTGCTGTGCAACGTTGTACTGCAGTTAACAAGACTGGATTATACCCAAAAGTTTGTTAAGAGAGAACATCTCACGTTAAGTGTTCTTACCACAATAAAAGAAAAAGAAAGACAAGATTCATGCTTGGGGATGGGGGGTGGGGAGGGGGGGGAGAAGGACAAATAGGACAACGATGCCCCTAAGGGCATTTCTGTGATTCTGGGAAAGCAGAAAATTGACAATCCATGTTTCCGAGTCTTCATGTGAAGATTTTTAATTTGGATAATTAATAGCTCCACATTTAAGCAGTTGAATTCAGTGTTTTCCTTGGGGCTGTAACCTTTTAGTTTCAAAAGGACACTAACATTTAGCGTTATCTGACTTCTATTCAGGATTCCAATCCCACCTTTTAATTTGGGATTCCCTGGAATTTGGCATCATCTGGGAGGTGCCCGTGTGAGTCACAGGACTCCACCACCCAGACCTCTGAGAATAGGACAGACACCGCAAGACCCACCAGGTAGAGCAGAAAACGGAAAGCAGCGAAAAGCAGGGAGCGAAGGTTTCCTCGTGCAGGTACAAATCCCCACATCCAGCACAGTGCCTTCGTGGGCACTCTGTAAAACCGGAACGAATAGGGGCGCCTGGGTGGCTCAGTCGGTTGAACGTCCGACTTCGGCTCAGGTCACGATCTCACGGTTCGTGAGTTCGAGCCCCACGTCGGGCTCTGTGCTGACTGCTCAGAGCCTGGAGCCTGCTTCGGATTCTGTGTCTCCCTCTCTCTTTCTGCCCCTCCCTCGCTTGCACTCGGTCTCTCTCTGTCTCTCTCAAAAATAAATAAACATTAAAAAAAAACGGAACGAATAAAGGGACAAATGACAAAAATATATCGAGTGCAGGGCAAACACTCAAGCTCTGGAACTTGGAAAAAGAGTTCTATTTCAAGGCCAAGTTTATATATCATCTATCTTGGTGGACAGGGAGCTGGAGGAAATAAGGCAGAGGTCTGTGGCTGTAAGAACAAGAGGTGTAGGTGGATATGTGTCCCCATGCTAGTGTGTGGGGGTGGGGCGGGGGGTGAGGATTTGGGTCTGGGGTTGGGGGACCGCCACAGAGCTGAGCTGGTGTAGAGCATTGGTACCTGCTCAGAGCTGGCATGAGAAGGGTGCTGAGCCAAACCTGCAGTGGAAGGTGACCCTTGCCCTGCAAAACAGCAACCACGGGGGTAGACTGCGAGCGTCAGGGCTGGGTCCGGAAAAGATTCGGATGAGGGTGGGCAAAGCGAGCGTAGTTGGCGTGGTAAGCAAAAAACCCCAGCGGCATTTACTTCTGAAAGCGTAAGGACAGCATCAGGACCTTCAGGCTTGGGTATTCTGGGACTCACCCAGTCCCTGCTCCCCAAAGCTATCTTTTTCCCGCCCTTACATTTTGCAGCAAGAAGAGGCAACTCTCTCCCTTTCTTCCCGTCTCTCACCCCTATGCCACCATCCCCAGAGCGAGAGAAACATTCGATGTTCAGTCAACCCGTGTTTGAGGGCCCACAGTACCCACAACACTGCACATGTATGAAGCGCTTAGTTCTATGTGACCAGAGGGACATTTGCCCTCCCACAATGACACAGGAGCACACATATGCACAGGCATTCACACATGGGAGCCTGAGGCTGCCCTAGGCCTCAGTCATCCCTTCATACAAAAGCATTTAAAAGGTAGTAAAAATGTAGAGATACATTCAAAAAGGGACGGCAGTAAGTCCTTGTTTGCCATCAAGAGGTCACCTTATCAGAGGACAGACATGAGGGACAACACTGCAATTCCCCAGCGTCCCACCTCACTGTGCGTGGGTGATTTTCGTTCCGCAAAGGCGCTGGTTATTTTCCTGTATTAAGCAATCAGAATCCTGTTGGACCAAAACTAAACACAGGGCTGCTTCCTGCCCCTGACCCAGGGAATGAGCCTGTCTCAAAAGGAATGTGCAAATATCAAAAGCTGAAAGGGAGAATTTCTTAGAAGGCTCCTCTTGTCCTGCAAAGGTCCCATGCGAGGCAGCACAGGGCCTGGAACGCCCAGACATCAAGCTAGTTTGGGTGGGATCTACTTTGCAAGCCACATCTTTTATACTCCTGACATTCTCTGCTTCACAATCTGTGCTGTCTATGTAGTAAAATTCACTAGTCCTTCAGCGTCCCGGCTCCCCTTAGCTCTGGGAAGGGAGGGTTAAATGTGGAGAGGCCAGTTCTTGAGGCTGGTGGTTCTATCTAGGATAACTGTAAAATTTAAGGAATAAGATTGAGACTGCTTTGTCAGTGACCCCTCTTCACGAGGACCTTCTTCTGTGCACAACCCTGGAGACTCTCAATTTTGACCAATGGAGGAGGGGCCCTTACTCTGCAGGTATGGACATAGAGGGCCTCCTGTGGAGGGAGGCAGAGTGATCCCACTCTGGAGGAGAGGTCTTGATACACTAATAGGGAAGGGGGACACATGAGAAAGCAAAGGGATGTCACTCCCTTTGAGTTTCATCGGGAAGACCAGGCCCCACAAGGATCCCCAAGAGCAGATTCATTTCACTTCCTGTGAAATCCTCCCAAGGGCCAAACACAACTCTCGGCTGTTTTGAGTTTAGAATCCAGCAGTTCAGTAGAAGCTAGATAACTGAAGTCAAAGAGAACTCGTGCAAATTACTTCGGGGGCTAATAAAATGAAGCCACTTCTTCAGAATCTGAAGGCACCCTCTCTATCCCTACCCTACCTTCTGGGATGACGAGTCTGAACGGATGTGGCAAATCTCCGAATTATCATTTGCAGTCAGAATGTAACCGGAGCAAGTTCTGCCCCAGGTACAACGGGGGTCTGGCCGAAGCCGCAGGTATAGAAACTGAAAGGCACAAATCCACCAGCTGGTGGAAAATCAGAATCCAGGCAAGGCAGACGGAGCAGGTTTGTTTTTTTTAATTTTTTTTATTTTTACATTTATTTATTTTTGAGAAACAGTGAGACAAAGTGTGAGCGGGGGAGGAGCAGAGAGAGAAGGAGACAGAATCCGCAGCGGGCTCCAGGCTCTGAGCTGTCAGCACAGAGCCTGACACGGGGCTCGAACCCACAAACCACAAGATCATGACCTGAGCCGAAGTCGGACGCTTAACCGACTGAGCCACCCAGGCACCCCCCTAGGCATTATCTGATTGGCCCGGGAACTGGGGTGGTTTTGTCAGAGGCCTAGAGCCGCGGTAGCAAATGTGCGAAAGTTGAGTGGTTTAAGAAACAGGAATCTCTTCTCTCACAGTTCTAGAGGCCGGAAGTCAGACATCAGCGTCACTAAAGTCAAGGCATCGGCAGGGCCACACTCCCTCCGGAGGCTCCAGGCGAGAATCCGTCCCTGGCGCCTTCTGGCTTCTGGTGGCCGCCAGCATTCTGTGACCTGTGGCCACATCACTCCGTTCTCCGCCTGCTCCTTCGTATCCCCTTGTCCTCTCGGTGTGCGTCAACTCCCCTTCCACCTCTATCTAATGACACGTGTGATGGCATTCAGGGCCAGCCTGGATGATGTAGCGTTGCCCCCACACCTCAAGATCTTTAATTTCATCACATCTGCGATGACCCTTTTTCCAAATAAAGTAGCATTTTTAGGTTCCAGAGATTAGGACCTAACATCTCTGGGGCCATTTCCCAGCCTGCACTACCGTGCTTTTCATGTGCAGCAAAGGTTGGAAATCACTGAAACATGCAGCTGGTCTCCATGAGGCCCCAGCCCAGCCCCGGTACAACTGTTTTTCCCTCCTCTTATGTCTTCTACTTCCAGGCCCCATCCCTGCTCTGAGTCCCCAGGCCCCGAGAACATCCACATCCCCAGCACAGACACCTCACCACCTCATTCTGGGTTCCCCGAAACACTGTGTGTCCCACATCCCATACCCACCCCCCCAAACAGAATAAATCTCACTCCCACTCCTGTGCGTCCAGAAGTGCCCTGCTCATGGATTTTAAATATCCCGTGATTATGAAGTCATGCAGAAAAGAGGTGTGGGGAAATATTTGAATCCTTCTGACATGTTGATGCTCCCTGAAGGTCTAAAGTCACTTTGTTAGTCTAGAAATGTACTGTGCAGCAATTACTTTTCTCGTAACATGCTCGTGGAGGAGAGTCTAATTTATGATGTGAAGACACGGGGAAAACAGGCAAGACTTTTTTAGAAAAACATTTTTTTCACTCTGGAAATAGAAAGTAGCTTTTATTTTCTGGAATTTTTATTGCCTTCATTCAAGGCATCCTCCCCTATCTGGAGGATTAAACAGCCACTTGACAGAACTTCTCTGAAATGAATGGGGGTCCGTCTGGGGCACCGCCACCATCGGTGGTCAAGGCTCCAACTGTCGCTCTGCCTTTATTTTTTTTCATTTTTTTTAACGCTATTTGCTTTTGAGAAAGAAAGAGAAAGAGAGAGACAGTGTGAGCAGGAGAGGTGCAGCAAGAGAGGGAGACACAGAATGTAAAGCAGGCTTCAGGGTCCTGGCTGTCAGCACAGAGCCAGACCCAGGGCTCGAACTGACGAATCGCGAGACCATGACCTCAGCTGAAGTCAGACGCTTAACCAACTGAGCCACCCAGGCACCCTGTCACTATGCCTTCTAGCCACCCTCAATGCCACCGCACTGCATTAGATGTATCACACGTATCAGATGCCACGCACTGAGGCTGGAGACTGTCCATAGGTTCTCTCCCTTGACACTTGAACCACCATGAGAGGGACAATACTAGTACCTGTTGCCATGTTACAGATGAGGAAACGGAGGCTTAAAGATTCGCTGTAACCTGCCCAAGATCTCATAGCTGATGGGTGGTGGGGTCTGATTCTCACCAAGCCTTCCAGTTCTGGGTCCTGTGTTTGGCTGCCTCTCAGTGAAACGAGGGTAAAGGGGCTAGATTTCTACCTTCTTGGTTTCGGATCTCCAAGACCCGCTTACGACTGCACTGAAGAGATGAGCAGGAGAAGAAAATCCAGGAAACTCCCAGGTGGACACCATAATAGGAAAGGCCACAGCATATGGGCAAGGTCATTGCTGCTGAAACGTGGTTTCAGAGCACGAAACTGAAGTCAGCGAGACAGCGGCATAGGTTCCTCCTGCCCCTCACAAGAACAACGAATAACTATTCAAGAATGAGACACGTTATTCAAAAACACGGGGCTAGGCGGCAGTACCCCCTGGGCTGCAGAGACCAAGATGGGCCACCATAGAAGGGTAAGAGAACCAGCCCAACTAGTAATTCCAGTCAGCGGTTTGCTCCTCTGCAGAACCAAATCAGGGATACACTCTGACTGAGGATCCTGGCGAGATGAAATGCAGATTTGCCTGACTGGGCTCCTCAAATGAAGACTTTTGCCAGCCCTGCAGCCCAGTTGCCCACATCCAGGCAAGAAGTAGAGTTACAACCCCACCTACCGTGGACACTCTCTTCTGGCCCCCTCGGACCAGAAAGGCAGGTGGCAACTCCTGGAAGCTGTGTGGCCCAGCAGCACTCCAGCCCAGAGGGGAGCAGACAGAGCTGATCGCCCCCAGAGCAAAGCCAGTAGAGGGCATCGAGTCTTCCCGGGCTGCACAGGGGCAGGGGAATTAATTCATAGCCAAGGCTTCCGGCACCTCCCGACCAGAGAGCCTGTTTGGGAAACTGAGAGTAGCCTGGAGGGCCTTTCCCCCTCCTGCCCAGACCAGGGTGCTGGGATACAGCCCCACACGCTGTAGAAAGTGTCTTCCAGCCCCGTCCCACCAAAAGGGCTGGAGACAACCCATGGAAGCTGCATGGCCCATGGTGATTGAGCTTAGAGAACGGCTCCTAGTCTGCAAAGCAAGTCCAGTGGCCCTATTTGGCCAAGGAACTTGGCTTGAGCAAGAGAGCAAGAGCTTTTACTAGCTGCTTCTGGAAAGGGAATACAGCCGTCAGCCTGTCCAACCAGGGCACCTAACCAGAGCTCATAGGAAGCTTTGGAGCCCATTCCACGGCCTTATGCACAATGGCACCTGAACAGACAGCACAGCCCACGGCTTCCTTATCTGCAGAGTAAAATCGGTTTTTACCTGACCGGGGGGTTCAGTGCACATTCTAACCTGATTCAGGACCCCAAACAATGAGGCGTACTGGCCGTGGGCCTTGTCTTGCTGTCCTGCCAGGGCGAGGAAGCAAATTCATAGCCCCGAATACTACGGAATATATTCAGTCCCAACCATCTCATAAGCCTGGCCAGAGAATCCAGAACACCACAGAGCCTGTCCTACGGCCTCACATTGATAAGGAGCAAAGCCAGCAGTCCTGTCTGACTGTTCTAAGCCAAGGGCGCATCCCCTATCCTTCTCCTCAGAGATTGAATGGTTGCCACACTCCAAAATAGACCGTAATAGTAGGTCCCACCTGCCCAAAGCCATTTTAAGCAGACACACCCAGAAACCCAAACTGAGTTTGGGTTTGACTAGTGAAGATTGGTCTCTGCCAGAGCAGACCTGTGAAATCTAGAAGAGAAGCCTGATTATTCAAATACACTGAAACCAATGTAAGGAATCAAGGATCACAAAAAATCGAGTAAATGTGACCCCACCAAGGAAACTAATAAGGCTTCAATAACTGATTCCCAAAACATGGAGTTCTATGAACTGTCAGACAAAGAATACAGAAAAATCCTCTTAAGGAAGCTTAGTGAACTCCAGGAAAACTCAGACAGACAACTAAATGAAACAAAATTAGGAAAACAAAGCATGAACAAAATGAGAAATCTGACAAGGAAATAGCAACCATCCAAAAAAAAGAAAGCCAGAAATCCTAGAGTTGAGAAGTACGATAACTGAACTGAAGAAAAATAGAGTATGTCAGAAGTAGACTCAACCATGCAGAAGAAAGAATCAGAGCCTTGGAGGATAGGACATTAGAAGTTACACAGCCAGAGAAGCAAAAGAAAAAAGAACGAAAAAGAGTGAAGAAAGCCTGCAGGAATGATGAGACACAATGAAAGAAATGATATTTGCATTACAGCAATTCTAGAAGAAGAGAAGAGAAAGGATACAAAGTGTATTTAAATAATATTGGCTGAAAACATCCCAAACCTGGGGAGGGAAATGGACTTCCAGATCCATGAGGCCCAAAGAAGCCCAAATATGTTGAACCCAAATGAGGCTAAACCAAGGCACATTATAATTAAGTTGTCAAAAAGCCAAAGACAAAACATGTTAAAAACAGCACAAAAAGAGCAGTTACAAACAAAGGAAACTCCATAAGTCTATCAGTGGATTTCTCAACCAAAACTTTTCAAGCCAGGAAAAAAAGGGATGACAGGGGCGCCTGGGTGGCTCAGTCGGTTAAGCGTCCGACTTCAGCTCAGGTCACGATCTCGCGGTCCTCGAGTTCGAGCCCCGCGTCGGGCTCTGGGCTGATGGCTCAGAGCCTGGAGCCTGCTTCCGATTCTGTGTCTCCCATTCTCTCTGCCCCTCCCCCGTTCATGCTGTGTCTCTCTCTGTCTCAAAAATAAATAAACGTTAAAAAAAAATTTTTTTTTAAAAAAGGGATGACATATTCAAAGTATTTTTTTTTTAATTGAAGCATAGATGACACACAATGTTACATACGTTTCAGGTGCACAAGGTAGTAATTCAACACCTTTATATATTATGCTATGGTCACCTCAAGTGTAGCTAAATTAGGTACTATATAACTCTCTTACAATACCATGAGTATATTCCCTATGCTGTACTTTTCAACTCTGTGACTTGTTATCCCATAACTAGAAGCCTGTCTCTCTCATACCCTTTCACTTATTTTGCTCTTCCCTTGTGCCCCTCCCCCCACCCCCCCAGAGATCATCACTTTGTTCTCTGCATTTATGTGTCTGTATCTGCTTTTTTATTTGTTCGTTCATTTTTGTTTTTGTTTTTTAGATTTCACATACAAGTGAAATCAAAGGATATTTGTCTCTATCTGACCTATTTCACTTAGCATAATACCCCCCAGGTCCATCTATCTTGTCACAAATGGCAAGATCTCACCCTTTTCTAGGACTGAGTAATATTCTGTCGCATATGTACGAACCACATTTTCTTTATCCATCCATCTATCAATGGACATTAAACTGTCTCTATCTGCAGATGACATGATTTTATAGAGAGAAAATTCTAAAGACTCAGCTAAAAACACTGTTAGATCTAGCCAATGAATTCAGTAAAGTTGCAGGTTACAAAATTAATGTACAAAAATCAGTAGCATTGCTATATGTAACAAAAATTCTGAAAAAGAAATAAATAGGTCCCATTTATCATAGCATAAAAAAGGTAAAATACTTAGGAATAAATTTAACTCAGGAAGTGAAATATCCCTATGCTAAAAAGGTCACGATACTGACGAGAGAGATGTAAAAAGATACAAATAAATGGAAAGGTATCCTATATTCATGGATTGGAAAAATTAATGTTGTTAAAACGCCAATACTTCTGAAAGCTATCTATAGATTCAGTGCAATCCTTATCCAGATTCCAACAGCATTTTTTTAGAGAAGTAGACAAAAACACACCTCATATTTATATAAGACCACAGAAGACCCTAAATAGCCAAAGGAATCCTGAGAAAAGAGCAAACAGAAGGCATCACACTTCCACACTTTCCTTTCAAGCTATAAAGCTAAAGAAGTCAACAAGTATGGTATTGACATATAAACAGAGAAGCAGACCAATGGAACAGAATCAAGAGGCCAAAAGTGAACCCAAACACTTATGATCCACTAATAGCTGACAAGGGAGCCAAGAATACTCAACCAATAGTCTCTTCAGTAAATGGTGTCAGTATAATTGGATAACAGGTAAAAGAATTAAACTGGACCCATATGTTATACCACTCACAAAAATGTATTCAAAATAGACTAAAGACTTAAATGTAAGACTTTAAACTAAAAAGTTTCTGCGCAGCAAGAGAAGCCATCAAGAAAGTAAAAAAAAAAAAAAAAAAGACAACCTACAAGATGGAAAAAAAAGATTTGCAAGCCATGTATCTGATAAGGGACTAATACCCAAAATGTATTAAGAACTCCTACAACTCACTAACAAGGAAACAAATAACCCAATTTTAAAATGGGCAAACAACCTGAAGAGACATTTCTCCAAAGACAGATGAAAGGCCAAAACAGGTACATCCGATTATAAGATAAATAAGTATAGGGACGTGATGCACAGCATGATGACTACAGCTAAGACTGCTGTATGATGGGACAGTTGTTAAAGAGTAAATCCTAACAGTTCTCATCACAAGGAGAAATTTTTCTCTCTCTCCTTTTTTTTTTAATTTTTATTTTAGGAAGAAAATGCACAAGCAGGGGAGAGGGGCAGAGGGAGAGAGGGAGAGAGACAGAGAGAGAGAGGAAAAAATCTTAAGCTGGCTCCCTTCTCAGCACAGAGCCCAACACAAGGCTCAAATCCACTACCGTGGGATCATGACCTGAGCCGAAATCAAGAGTGAGCCCCTTTTCTTGTTTGTTTGTTTGTTTGTTTTTATTGCACCTATATGAACAGACAGATGTTACCTGAGCTGAACCTATTATGGTAATCAGTTCACAATAATGTAAATCAAACCATCATGCTGTGTCCCTTAAACATATACAGTAATGTCTGTATGTTAATTAACTGGCATTTAGATAAAAACTTAAAAACAAAACTTATACAGTGATGTATGTCAATTATTTCTCAATAAAACTAGGAAGAAATAGTCATATGTTGGCTATTTTAGTTTTTTGTGGATGTGCCTAATTAGATTAAGAAATTCTTTTCTATTGTTAGTTTTTCGAGTTTTTATTGTGAATGAATCTTGAAGTTTATCAAACGGTTTTTCTATACAAACTGAGACGGTCAAATAATATTTTTCCTTGATTGTGTTTACATAAGTTTCATTCATTGATTAAAAAAAAAGAATTTTCTAGACTAGGAATCAAGAGGGGCGCCTGGGTGGTTCAGTCAGTTAAGCCGCTGGATTTCTCTTGATTTCGCCTCGGGTCCTGGTCTCACAGTTTGTGAGTTCCGCCCCACATCAGACTCTTGATGTTCTTGACCCTGCAACTAACTTCAACATAAAAGGATGTACACATGAACCCACATCTGACTATCAGCACCATCCGGGAGGCTTTTCATGAATACAGATTCCTGGCCCCAACAACAAACGTGCCCACTTCATTTCTCTGTGTGTCCAGCCGGGTAATTCTGCAGCCCAGGTTTAAAGGTCGCTCCGCTTCCCTGGCTCTTTCCTCCCCTGTTTCACCACGTTCTGACACCCCGGACTCCGGGGCCGCCACGCAAACCAAGCTGGTGCATGGCACAATTTTCCCACCAGAGGGCAGTGTTGGCTCAAAGTTTCTCCACACATCTCTCTGCCTTAAGGTTTACATACTGCCCTACAGCATTGTTTTAGGATTTTTTTTACATACGGAAGAATTTTTTAAGCGGTTCCAAAAATTACCAATACTCCCATCACTTGTTTGAATTGTATAAAGTATACACCCACCTACCTATCCCACCTCTCAAAGTCAGTAACTCTTCATATTTACATCCTTCCTAACTTGCTCTTAAATTTAAACACACAAATCCATGGTGAATCTATACACATGCATATATACACAACCTTTGTTTTTAAATGTGGACTCATATATTTTTTGATCCACAACTCATATTTTCACATATATATGTGACATATCATATATCACATACATGTGACATATCATATATCATATAGATCACATACAGATATAACACATACAGATGTGAAATATCATGCACATCTTTCTTCTAAATCCACGCATGTTTAAATGGTCATGTGCTATCCCACTGGATGATCATCAAAATGTCTATGAATGAATATCTAGGGTTTTTTTAGTTTTTCAGTTATAAATACCACTCCGATTACCATTCTGGAGGACAAACCTGTATATAGTCTGGGTATTCTTTCTGTAGAATACAAATGTAGGATTGTTAACTGAAAAGATATATTCATTTGTCTACTTCTTGCAGTTTCCTTTTTTTTTTTTTAAATTTTTTTTAACGTTTATTTGTTTTTGAGACAGAGAGAGACAGAGCATGAACAGGGGAGGAGCAGAGAGAGAGGGAGACACAGAATCTGAAACAGGCTCCAGGCTCTGAGCTGTCAGCACAGAGCCCGACGCGGGGCTCGAACTCACGGAGTGCAAGATCATGACCTGAGCCGAAGTCAGCTGCTCAACCGACTGAGCCACCCAGGCGCCCCTTGCAGTTTTCTTTGATTCCCTGTTTTATCAAACATGGACGGCTTTAAAATATAGTTTGATAATACTAAGCATTAAAAAGTTATACCAAATACCCAGAAGCATTTTTTTTAATTTAGTATGGTTTTGTTGCTGCTGTTGTTATAAAGTTGGCTTAATGAGGTTATTTTCTCAAGGGGCACCTGGCTGGCTCAGTCACTGGAGTGTTCGACTTAGCTCAGGTGATGATCTCACAGTTGGTGAGTTTGAGCCCCGCATCGGGCTTTGTGCTGCCAGCTCGGAGCCTGGAGCCTGATTCGGATTCTGTGTCTCCCTCTCTCTGTCCGCCCCCTCACACACACTCTCTATCTCTTAAAAATGAATAAACATTTTAAAAAATGTTTTAATTAATTTATTTTCTCAATCATGAGCAATTTTGAGACAGGAGTTTATATATATATATATATATATATATATATATATTTTTTTTTTTTTTTAACATTTATTTATTTTTGAGACATACAGAGACAGAGTGCGAGCAGGGGAAGGGCAGAGAGAGAGAGGGAGACACAGAATCCGAACCCGGCTCCAGGTCTGAGCTGTCAGCACGGAGCCCAACACGGGGCTCGAACCCACAAACCGTGAGATTGTGACCTGAGCCGAAGTCGGACGCTTAACCGACTGAGCCACCCAGGCGCCCGAGACAGGAGATTTTCTTATTCCACGAGAAAAAAAAAAAAAAAAAAAAAAAAAAAAAAATCTTGTTGCAAATGTACTAAACATCTATTTCACCACTAAAAAAACGTGTGTGGCTCATTCTATTGTTACCAATGATATTTAAAACCTTTAAATATTTGCATCTCTGTTAGTGACACTCCTTACATACAAAATCAGGAAACCCAATCCACAGACCCCTGGTCCCACGGTGGTGCTGGGAATTATTTCTGTTAAGAATTTCAAGACGAAGATTTCATCATGCTTGCCGAGGTCCAGCCTTTGTGGGTCCCTCTGAGCCCTTCTGGTCAAACGGGGCATAAAGGGGTCTTTTCACCCACCTGTTCCTGCGTCTCACTACACACATGGAGGCTGGGTTCCTGCCAAATCAGACCCAGGGTCAGGCGAGGGGCCAGTTTGGGACAAACATGTAATCGTGAGTGTCTGTGGGGAAGCCTCGCTGCTTCAAGAGCCGTTTGGGAGATTTTCTTCAAAAATGACGCGGAATGGGGTGCCACCGCCTCAAGAAAAGGCGGGCCCAGGACCTCAGCTCCATTCGTACCGGAAGGTGGGGAGGGCGGATTCAGACATTGAGACGTGAAAGCTCTGTGGCCCCCCGTGAACGCCCCGCGCTCAAGGCAGGTGCCTCAGAACAAAGACTAAACTTGGCTGCACCATTTGGAGAGGAGACAAAGCACGCAGACGTCTGTAAGAGATACTGTTTTACATCTGAGCTGATTAAAAGGTGCATAAAAGTATAAAAGGATACTGGATTTTGCACAACATCAAAGGCAGAGCAGTGGGTGTGGCAGAAGACGTCCGAAGCGGACTGGCTTTTTTTCCGCAAAGATGTGGGTTTGAGTTTTCCTGGACAGAAGCACCACCCTTCTCTCCACTGTTCAGCTGCTGAAGCGACAGGCACTTAACGAATCGCTCAAGCCCACGCTGTTCAGCCCTGTGGCCCCGCAACATGGTTTCCAATTGCTCGCTGACATCCAAAGTCCTGCCCCACCATGTCGTTTAATTCCAAAAGGACAAAACAAAAACAAAAACAGAATACAGAATATAGGGGTAACACACAAGAAGTGAGAGGAAATTTGGATTGTAGCTTTATTCACTTTTACCATCGTCTTGCTCTAGAAAGTCAATTTTAACCATTTCTCTTGCACACCAGTTGCATGCAAATTCTCTTGCACAGAAATAGAGACCCTCTATCTGGTCGAGGAAAAATACATGTCTGCAACTGCAACAAACACATACTATGAGATGAAACCCAAAGCTCAAAGGCTGAAGAAATGACTGGAAGGAGGAGAGAAATCGGTCACTCGGGGGCAGGTAGCAAGGAAGTCTGAGACGAAGGTCATGCCACCCAGCAGCATGACTGTCCTCGCGGATGAGTACAGAATGGTTTTTCACGGCTGGATCTCAGAGAGAATTTTGCTGACCTGTCTACATGAAGCTCCGTGAAGAGCCACTGTGCTTGAGTAACTGAATTTTTTTCTTCTGATGTTTATTTGAGAGAGAGAGACAGAGCACGAGCGAGGGAGGGAGGGACAGAGAGAGGGAGACACAGAATCCGAAGCAGGCTCCAGGCTCTGAGCTGTCAGCACAGAGCCCAACGCGGGGCTCGAACTCACAGACCGAGAGATCATGACCCAAGCCGAAGTCGGACCCTCAACTGACTGAGCCACCCAGGCGCTCCAAATTTTTTTTAACTGGTAAAGTGAGTTCTCTTTCAAACGTAGTAAAATTTCCGTTCTTTTAGGGTCAATCTTGGTGCTTTGTACAGTGGATACTTTTCTAGGATGATGGAAGTTATCACCAGGTGTTCAGCCCATTTCCAGGTAAGACTGACCACCAGGCCTTTGTTCATCCAGTTTGTTCTCCGTGGGCCCTCCCAGAGCTCTGACCACGGACTTGAAGAACACACTCGAAAAACGCAGCCAGCGTTCTTAAAAGCTGCGTAGGCCAGCCTTAGCCTTAGCCTCAGGAGCAAAGGGAAAGCTTTCTCCATTTTGCAACCTAAAGGTAAAAGACAAAATGTTACAAACTTACAAAAAACATTGTAAGTTTTTTATGAATACACTTTATCAGCTTATGAAATTTTCCTTCTATTCCAAGTTTGCTAAGGATTCCATTACGAATGTTGAATTATAATCAAATATATTTCTGAATTTATTGAAATGATCCATTAAGTGATAAATTCATTGATATTCTAAAAGCAAACCAAGCTTGCATTCTTTGGGTAAATGCAGGATTTCGTGTTGACTCTCTACAAAGTTTCTGTGGGACTGGCATTACTTATTCCCTAAATGTTTGGAAGGACCCAGCTGTAGTGATTTGGGACTGTTGTGTTCTTGGAGGAAAGATTTTTAAACTACTGATTAAGGGCATAGATCTGAAGCTAAAGTGTCTGCATGTTAATCCCGGCTTTGCCTCCTATTTACTTTGCAACTTTAGGCAAGTTACGGGATCTGTGACTTGGTATCCTCATCCATAAATAGGCATGAATAACAATATCACCTACCTGAGATGATCATAAATATAAAAAATATTTAGAGTATTGCCTGACCCACAGCAAGTACTATGCTATGCATTGGCTGTCTTTATCACTGACTAGATTTCTTTAATAATTATAAGGCTACTCAAGGCTTCACTTTATTCTTTTCTTCTTTTTTAAAAATTGTCACAAAAACACATAACAAAATTTGCCGTCTAGACCATTTTTAAGTTCAGTGGTTTTAAGTATATTCATACTGTGCAACAAACACCACTCCATCCCTAGAACTCTTTTCATCTTGCAAAACTAAAACCACTGAGGGTAACTGCCCCCCCATCCCCTCTCCCCCACCAGCGCCCCCCACCCCACCGTCCTTCCCTCTCCCCCCCCCACCACTCAGCTGCTGGCAACCACCATTCTACTTCCTGCCTCTATGAATTTGGCTACTCTGGGTGCCTCACATAAGTGGAATCTTACATAAGTATTTATCTTTCTGTGACTGGCTTATTTCAGGAACCACCACATATTCATGGTTCATCCATGTTCTGGTGCGTGTCAGAACCCTCCTTTCTTTGCAAGGCTGAATAATATCACACTGTGTGTGTACATCACGTTTTGTTTATCCATTGGTGCATCGATGGACGTTTGAGCTGTTTCCACAACTACTTGGCTATTGTGTATAATGCTCCTATGAACATGGGTGTGTAGATACCTCTTCAAGGGGCGCCTGGGTGGTTCAATCGGTTAAGCTTCTGACTCTCGATTTCGGCTCAGGCCCTGATCTCGTGGTTGGTGGGTTCAAGCCCCGCGTCGGGCTCTGCGCTGACAGTGCAGAGCCTGTTTAGGCTTCTCTCTCTCTCCCTCTCTCTCTTTCCGCCCCTCGTGCACATCCTCTCTTTCTCTCGCTGCTAAAAATAAACCCTTAAAAGTAAACAAATAAATAAATAAATACCTCTTCAAGTCTCTGCTTTTAATTCTTTTGTTGACATACCCGAAGGTGAGTTTTTCAGATCAGGTGGTAGTTCTATTTTTAAGTTTTTGAGCAACCACAATACCGTTTTCCATAGCGGGCTGTACCATTTTACATTTCTACTAACCGTGCACAAGCTTCCCATTTCTCCACAACCTCCCCAACACATGTCATTCTGCTTTTTGATAGTAGCCACCCTAATGAACACGAGGCGGTGTCTCACTGTGGTGTTGACTTGCATGCCCCTCATGATGAGTGACGTTCAGCACCTAGACTGTTTCCATTGCTTCTTTGGAGAAATTGTCTCTTCAAGTCCTTAGCCCACTTTTTAAGCAGGTTGTTTGTCTGCTTTGTTCTTGAGTTTTAGTTTAGTTTACAGGCTGAAACAACAAATTTTTTTTTTCCGGAACAAAACAAAAATGGTTTAATTTTCACCAAGTCCAAGTTGTCTAGTTTTTTTTTTTTTTTAATCTTTATTTATTTTTGAGAGAGAGACAGAGCGTGAGCAGGGGAGGAACAGAGAGAGAGGGAGACACAGAGTCTGAAACAGGCTCCAGGCTGTGAGCTGTCCGCACAGAGCCCTGCACGAGGCTTGAACTCATGAACCATGAGATCATGACCTGTGCTGAAGTCGGCCGCTTAACCAACGGAGCCACCCAGGCACCCCTAAATGGTCTAGTTTTTTCCATTTGTTGGCTGTGCCTTTTGTGGCATAAGCTTTCCCTTGAATCTTGAATCAATTTGGAAACACTGTGTTCTTCTAGGAATTCAACCACTTTATCTGTTTCCAAATGTACGACACCTTCTTCTTACCTTACTAACCTATGCAACATAAGTGCTTAGGGTCCCATTGTTCATGCCTCATATTATTTACTTGTCCCTTCTCTCTTTTTTTTTTTTTTTTAATCAATCCTGCCACAGATTTTTCAATGGTATTAATATTTACACGTAACATTTGACTTTGCTGAAGCTGTCTTTTGTAACTTTGTTTTCTTTTCTGAATTTTTTTAAAAAGTTTTATTTATTCTTGAGAGAGAGAGAGCCAGCTGGGAAGGAGCAGAGAGGGAGGAGGACAGAGGATCCGAAGTGGGTTCTGCAGTGACAGTGGCCAGCCCGATGTGGGGCTTGAACTCACGAACTGCAAGATCATGACCTGAGCTGAAGTCAGACACTCAACTGACTGAGCCACCCAGGTGCCCCTGTAGCTTTGTTTTCTGTTTCCTTAAACTCACTCTTCTATTTCTTCTCTACTTTTTATTCTCTGTCCTTTCTCTAATTTCTCAAGATGAATGCTTAGCTCATTTATTTTCAGCCTTTCTTCTTTTCTATTATAAACATTTAGGGCCACAGATTTTCTTCTATGTTCCACAAATTCCAAAAGTAGTATTTTATTACAGGTCAGTTGTGAATATTTTCTGATTTTTATTTGATGTATTCTTTAACCCATGAGTGTATAAGTTATTATTTATAACATTGTAAATGATCTGAGCAGCTGAGACTACACTGGAAATAACAGTGACAGAAATATACAACTGTGGACTTAATTTGATTCTCTATGCCTCCAGATTTCAAAGCAAACTCCACGGTAAAGGAACAGTCTGGCAGCACTTTTTTAAATAATCAAGCCAAATCTAGTGACAGCAGCCTTATTTTGTCTTCAAGAGTAATCTTTCTTTGGGGCATCTGGCTGGCTCAGTAGGTAGAGCACAAGACTCTTGATCTCAACGTCACAAGTTCAAGCCCCATATTGCCTGTAGAGATTACTTAAGTAAACAAATATTTTTTTTAAAAAAAGAAGAATCTTCCTTTGAGATTATTATGATCACAATAGGGACTACTGCTATGAACAATTTTGAAAAAATTTTAAACGTACAAAAAAAAATTACTAAGTGTTCTGTCCAGGACATCTTTCCAACTTATCTGTGCCTTTCATTGTCTTTGAGTTAGTTATTGATAACTCCATAGGTTAAAGAAATTTGATGATAATGCAAAAGATTTTATCCATAGAAATGCAAATTAGTAAGGACCAGTTGAATGAAATGGATTATTGATCCATTTTGCATCTATTTTATTTTATTTTTTTTTAATGTTTATTTATTTTCAAGAGAGAGAGACAGAGGCAGAGCGTGAGTGGGGAAGGGGCAGGAGAGAGGGAGACACAGAATCTGAAGCAGGCTCCAGCTCTGAGCTGTCAGCCCAGAGCCCCACGTGGGGCTCGTGTGAGATCATGACCTGAGCCCAAGTCGTCAAATGCCTAACCTCCTGAGCCACCCGACTATGCCACCATTTTGCATCTATTTTGCATCTATTTTAAATTCATTTCAACCTTCCTTAACTGCTTCTGTGCATGAGTGTGTGTGTGTGTGTGTGTGTGTGTGTGTGTGTGACATACGCTACTTTGTCCTTTGAATCAGTTGTAACTTCTTACTGGTTCTCTCACTAATGAGTTAAATAAATTGAGCACATGTTTATTTAAAGAAGTCAACTCCTAGAAGAACCATGTTCAAATTTTTTTACTCTGAACATTTATCCAACTCCCTTTACAAATATGATAATTTTTGCTTCGACCATGGGATCTTTTAACAACGTTGATCTTTCCTCTTAACATAATTGTTATTCTTGTTCCTCTTTCGTATCTTGTTTTTTTTCCCAACCCTATAAGACATTCTTTTTATGATTGTTATATATATTCATGATTTGCTTAGTTTTAGATTTGCTTAGTAGCCACCTTGTCAACATTTGTTGTTATTGTTGTTGTTGTTGTTTACATTCTTTTTTTCTCAGACTTCCTCTCTGGGATTACTTTCCTTGCTTCTGGAGCACACCCATTAGGATTTGCTGATGAAATATGCTCTTAGTTTTCGTTCATTGAATACAATATTTGTTAGACACACAGTTCTAGGTTGTCAAACATTCACTCTTAGCACAATGGAGATATCATTCCACCTTCTTCTGGCTTTCATTGCTGCTGTTGAGAAGTCAGCCACTGGTCAAGCATTGCCCTCTTGGAGATAATCTGTCTTTCCTGTATGGCTGCTTTTAATATTTTCTCAAATTTTGCATTTTCAGCTTCCTCTGTTGTATCCAAGTGTGGAATTCTATTTATATTTCATGATTGGGGTTCACCAAAATTCTATAATTTGAGAATTGATGTCTATCATTTTGGCAAAAGTGTCAGCTCTATAGCTCCTCAAATGTTACCTTCACCTCATTCTCACTCTCCTCTCTTTTTAAGACTTCTAGAACTTAGATAAGATGTATGTTACACCTTTTGCTCTGGCCACCCTTTCATATTTCTATCTCTTTGTAATTCCGGGTGCATAATCAGTCAGTTCTTTGGATGCATCTTCCAGCTCACTAATTCTTTCTCTAGTGTCCAAGCTGCTGTGTTAAGCCCATCCGTTGAGTTTCTATCTCTATATTTTTATTTCTACAAGTAATATTTGGTTATCCTTCAAATTAGCTTATTTTTTATACTATTCATGCTCTCCAGGCCAAAGACTGCCAAGAACATACCTGTAGTTGAACAATTTGGGTTTATTACTCATGGAAGCAAAAGAAAATGCACATCATGGGGAACCTTGAGACATCTGGGTAAGAAGGTAGTTTTTTTTTTTTAAAAAAAAAAAAAAGGCCTATTATAAAATTTGGGCTGTATTTGGGTGGTTTGGGGATGGTGGTTAAGGAAACAGAGGATGCTGTCAGGAAATGGGGTAATTCTGGGTATCAGTAAATCTTATCTAGAAGGAAGACAGATGAGGCCAAGACTACAGTTATAATGGCAGTCACTCATATTAGCCAAGATGGGGTGATGGGTCATTTTTCTATTAGGGCAATTTCATATCCTGTCATGCTTGATTATGGTGGGGTCTTGCTTTTGTCTGGATCTGTCCTGGTCACAGATTGACTTTACCTGATGCTCGTGTTCTGTGGAGTGGTTTACATTCAACAGAACCCCATGGCCTAGCAGTGAGTGCTAAACCAGCCCTTAGATGACAGGGACGGTTTCTCACTTTCTCAATGGTCTCTTAACTCCTTAAGTTGTCATCCTTCTTTATATGTCTTCATACACATCAAACATGGTCACTTGACATTCTGAGCCAGCTCATTTCAATATCTAAACTTTCTGTGGGCCTAATTTTGCTATCTGTTGTTTCCACCAGCTCTTGCTTATGGTGCTGGGTATGTTTTTCTGCGCCCATGGGTGCGCGTGCATGTGTGTGTGTGTGTGTGCATTTTACTTTTGCCGTGGTTTCATATTTCTTGGAGTTTTACCTGTATGAATTCTGAGTCTTGAAGGTGGGTTCCTCCAGTGGACATTCATGTTTGCTTCCATCAGGAACCTGAAATTTAACTTAATTATCAGCTTGAGGTTCAGATCATCTCAATAACGTGAATTTGTATTGCAAACCTATGTGAGTGGCAGCTTTAAGCTTGAGTTTTCAGGTACTATGTTTTTTACTCTCTGCCTTTATGGCAACTTAACTTGCTATGTCCTCCAGGGTATGGATTTTTTCTAACTCACTCTCAGCACAGAGAATGTCACTGCAGGGGCTCCTGGATTTATGTGGTGAGTCTTCTACTAGATTTTCCATAGATGGGCCATAGGCATTATCTCCTGTCCCTGTGCCATAAAAACTCAAGTTCACAGGGCGCCTGGGTGGCTCAGTCCATTGAGCGCCTGACTTCAGCTCAGGTCATGATCTCACGGTTATGAGTTTGGAGCCTGGAGACTGCTTCAGATTCTGTGTCTCCCTCTGTCTCTGCCCCTCCCCTGCTCGTGCTCTGTGTCTCTCTCTCTCTCTCTCTCTCAAAAATAAACATTGAAGAATTTTTAAATAAATACATGTACAAATAAACTTTGTTTTTTTAAATTTTTTAATGTTTATAAATACATAAATATTTTAAAATTTTAATATGACAGAATTTAAACATACAGAACAACTGCAGGAAGGTACAAAAATTCGAATGTACCCTTCACCAAGATTCCTCAAACATTAAAATTTTACCACATTTGCTCTATTCTCTTCTCCACCTGGGTGTGTGTTTGTGTGTGTGTGTGTGTGTGTGTGTGTGTGTGTATAGATAGGTAGGAAGATGATAGATAGATAGATAGATAGATAGATATTTTTTCTAAACCAAGAAGAAGTTGAAGACATGATTCCCCTTTTTACATAAATACTTAAGTATATATTTTCTAAATATATTCTCTAATAAAACCACAGTGAAGCTATCAAAACCAGGAAATTAACAGTGGTATCTTATTCAGATTTCAACTTTCCCAATAATACCCTTGGTAGCAAAAAGAAATTCTGGATCATGTTTGCATTCAGTTTTCATATCTTTTTAGCCTCATTTAATCTAAGACAGTTATTCAATCTTTCCTTGACCTTCACGATCGTGACAATCTTGAGGATTATAGGTCTGCAGTAGATTGCATTTTCCAAAAATGATGACAATATTTCTAGCTGCACATTCTTACTACTCTCCATTGAGAGGTGCAGTCTATTTCCTCTCTCCTTGAACTTGATTGGATTGTTCCTGCTTTAACCACTAGAGTACAGCAGAAATGATGCCATGTGACTTCTGAGGCTAAGTCATAAAAAGGATATGGTTTTTGCTTGGTTCTCCCTCTCTCTATATATTTTTTTTTCTCTATTTTTTCTCTATCTTTCTCCCCACTTACCCTGGGAACCCAGCCAAGGAGCCACATGGGAAGACCACATATAAGTGTTTCTGCCAACAGCCCCAGTCAGGGTCTCAGCTGACAGCCGACATCAACCACAGACAGGAAAATGTCTTTAGATATTTCCAGCCCTCAGGCCTGGAGTCTCCTAGCTGACACCCACACATCATGGAAGAGAAACAAACCATCCCTTTTGTGCCCTTTGTGAATTTCCAGCTCCACAGAAGCCATAAGTATAATAAACGATTACTGAGGTTGAGGTTATTGGCTATACAACCACAGTAACCAGAACAAAGCCTGTTTTTTTTTTTAAACCTTCAATTTGTAGCTGGCCAATGTCAGGTTTGTTTTTAATATTTCCATTTTGTAAAATATCAGCTCAGATTCAAACATTTTAAAATACAGCATGGGCGGGGCGCCTGGGTGGCTTAGTCAGTTAAGCGTCCAACTTTGGCTCAGATCATGATCTCACAGTTTGTGAGTTCGAGCCCCACGTCAGGCTCTGTGCTGACAGCTCAGGGCCTGGAGCCTGCTTCGGACTCTGTGTCTCCCTCTCTCTCTGCTCCTCCCCTGCTCACACTCTGTCTCTCTCTCTCAAAAATAAATAAAGATTTAAAAAAGAAAAAAAAATTTAAATACAGCATGGGCCAGGCAATTACTTTTTAGATAGAATGCCAAAAACACAATCCACGAAGGGAAAACTAATTAAGTTGGAATGGACTTAATTAAAATGAAAACAGCTGTGTGAGCGACACTGTTCAGAGCATGAGAAGACAAGCCACAGACAGGGAGAAATATTTGCAAAAGACACATCTGATAAAGCGCTTGTGTCCAAAATACACAAAGAACTCTTAAATGTCAACAGTAAGAAAACAACCAAACTTAAAAATGGACAAAAGATCTAAACAGATGCCTCACCAACCAGGATAAGCAGATCCGGCAAACAAGTATATGAAAAGATGCTCTACATTATGTCCCATTTGTGAATTGCAAGTTAAACCGATCATGATAATACCACTAGACTGGCTAACTGACGAAAAGGCGACACCATTAGCATGGCTAAAATCCAAAATATTGACAACCCCAAATGCTGGTGAGAATGTGGAGCAAAGAGGAACTCTCCTTCATTGCCGGGGGAATGCAAAATGGTACAGCCCCTTGGGAAGACATTTCGGCAGTTACCCACAAAACGAAACATACTCTTACTAGATGATCCACCCAATGACTTGAAAACTTGGGTGTGTGCAAACCTCGCACACAGATGTTTATAGCTGCTTTGTTCATAACTGCCCCAAACTAGAGGCAACCAAAATGAACTCCAACAGGTGAATAAACTGTGGTACACACGTCCAGACAATGGAATAATATTCAGCAATAAAAGAAATGAGCTATCAAGCCATGAAAAGACACGGAAGAACCTTAAATGTGTGTCAGTGTGAAGGGAACTAGGCTGAAAAGTCTACATCCTCTGTGATTCCAACTCTATGACATCCTGGGAAAGGCAGGACCATGGAGACAATAAAAAGATGAGTGGTTGCCAGGGATTCAGGGGAAGGGAGGGATGAATGAGGGAAGCACAGGGATTTTGAGGGCAGTGGAACTGTTGTGTAGGATACAATACTGATGGATCCATATTGTCCTGACCTATGGAATACACTCCACAACGATGAGCCTGGATGTAAATCATGTCCTTTGTTAATAATAACGCATCCGCATCGGTTCATAAATTACAACAAATGTACCACCCTGATGCAAGGGGTTAAAAATAGAGGAAATTGTGGCGGGGGGGGGGGGGGGTGGGCAGGGAACTTAACACAAGAACTCTGTACTTTCTTCTCAATTTTTCTGTAAACCTAAAATTCCACCTTAAAAAAAAGCCTATCAATCTGAGATAAACAAACAGTGTGGGTCAAACACCCCACCTCTGAAGGACCAACATTTGGTAACCCTCGTTTAAGAGAAGTGAAACTACCACAAATGTACAAGCGACTCCTATTTTCCGAAAAAGAGACAGATGTAAGAAGTGGCCATCGCAGTAGTTAATGGCTGAGTGAAGACTAGAATTCAGGCCCCCTCTTCCAAGTTCTTTCCAACCCACCTTGCTGCCACATCTGGGTCCTCTTCCTAGCTAAGGCGGGGCTTACATGAGATTGTTTTTGTTCTGAGCTGTACATTGCCACGGGAAAACCTCCTCTTAATGAAAGGATGGCCACCACCTCTTAACAATAAGCTGATACAAATTCTAATAAAAAAAAAAAAAGGAAGCTGATACAAATTCCAATGAAGCGTGAAATACAATGATCAAGAATGCCTTCCCACGACCAGAGTCAGAGACCGTATCTTGCCCCTGAGGCATTCCCCCCAATGTGACACATTCTCTTAAGGTCGATGTGAGAGATACAGCTAGCAGTGACCTCAAAAATTGTCATTTTTCTTTCTTATGCTTTTCTCTAAGAATCTTGATAGCTCATAAAAACGAACCGTGATCCTTAAGTCATTTCAGAGAAAAGAGTGTAGCTTTTGGAATAACATTAGCTATTATATAACATAGCTATTTTAGAATAACATAGCTCTGGGACATGCATATACATCAATGTACTTTTTGAGAAATTACCACAATTTCGTGGAGAATAAAGGATTAATCCTTTACCGGTGGTCACTGCTTTACATCTTAAAAAAGAACATTTACGTGGGTTTTTCCTTCCGTGTTGAGGCATAAACCCAGGACGCAGGTTACTGTGCCCATTTACAGATGAGGAAACAGAAGCTCAAAGAAGTTATGTGACTTAGCCAAGTTCCCACAGTTCATGGTGTAATGCAAATTTATGGCTTAGTCTCTAAGACTCTAGTCTTCACCACCTACCTCACTATCTTTCTAATCAACTCATTTATTTAGCAAAAGGCCTGCCTCAGGCCAAAGCAAGATGTTGCCAAGCCCCAGTTCTCTGCCCCTGGAGCCTGCTTGGCAGATTAGAAATCCCTTGGGCCTTTACTACTCAAAGTGTGGTCTGGGGGCCTGTAACATTAGCACCCTCTGGGAGCTTGTGGGAAACGCAGATCACTGAATCAGGCCGCACACTACTGAATCACAACCTGCGTTTTGACGAGGTCGCAGGTAATTCACAGGGACTCTGAAGTCTGAGAATTCTGGGACTGACACTCAACCCTTTGGGTAAGGCACGGTCTCCCGTCAGGACTGCCCTTCATCAAGTGGAGAAATGGAGAGGCAGATTGGGCCGGACGGCCAACGCCAGCAAATTAGCTTGCTGCCTGGTTTTGCAAAGGGGCATCTTACGGCAGGAAATAGAGACACTGGCAGGTGAAGCTGGTTGCTGAAAGATCAGCTCCATCAGGGCAACCCTCTGGGGCACAGATGAGTGTGTGGAAACTCTTGAATGCGCAGGGTAGCCCTGGGGCGGAGGTGGGACACCAGCATAGAAGGAGACTCTAGACAGCCAGCAGGCCAGGAACTGCTTCCTAAATTTGTCCACAAAACACTAGATTCGATCTTTTGTGTGCGATCAGACGGCAGATTGATAGCTTCCTGCACCTCTCTCCTATCCCTCCCCAGGCTGGTGGAGCTGGTGTGCGTTTCTATCCCAGAAAAGGTACCTACGCACCTCATCTGTAAAATGCGGCTGTTTTTCAATTGGAGGAGGGAGGGCGGTATGAGAAACAGAATAAAGCTGTCTCTTCCAGAGCGTGGTGTCCAAATCACAGATGGTGTAAAAGACCATGCGAAGTCATACATGGACGGACTTTTTTAAAATTATGATTACAATGCAATGTGTACTGGCAAATATATAACCCTTCACACCTGTGCTTTAACGGGCACTATTATCTAGAATCGGGTTAAAATGAATAGTTAGGTGTTCTAAAAGTGGGTGTAATTAACACAAGCTATTAAGTGAACAGGAGTACCAGGGGAAATCGGATACCAGTCGGAAAAAAGGAACAGGATCCGGGCAAAGCCGGCCGTTAGGTGCCCCGGGAGGGGGCGCAGTACTTGCCAGCTTCTGTCCCTCTGGAGTCTGGAAAGCGCACCAGGGGTTGTGCGGGTCTCAGGCCCCCCGCGGGGAGATGACGCGCCGCAGGCCGGGTCGGGCCCCGCGCGCCCCCCGCCGCCGCCGCCCCTCGTCCGCGCCGCGCGCCGCCACCGCCCCGGCGCCGGCCGCAGTCAACGGCTCGAGGTGTCGGGTTACGGCCGGGGCTTGGGCCACAGCGGGAGGCTGCTGGAATGACAATGACGGCCCCCGGGTCGGAGGAAAACAACTCCCCCACGCCCCTCCCCCCCGGCCCCCCACCTGCGGCGCGGCGGGGAGCGGAGCGGGACGCGGGAGGAGGCGGGCGCAGCGCGGGGACGCGGCCCCCTGCCCGGTCGGGGACAGCGGGGGCAGGGATAAGCGGTCCGCCACACTCCCGCCCTTGGAATTAAGGCCTAGTGAGGTGGCCTTCATTTCAAAGCCGTCCCTGACTTTCTGTGCACCATTCCTGACAGCATCCTTGCTGTTCGCCGCGTCGCAGGGACTTCGCTGTGAAGACATCGGCGCCCTCCCCTCTGCAAGTCTAAGACCGAGATCCAGGCCACCAGGCTTTTCTCCGGGTCTCCTGTTTCTAGAAAACGTGGGTCTCGATCGGAGCTCGGGGGAGGAGAGGAGGGGAAGCGGGCACGTTTGTCTGAGCTTCTGTTAAGTGCCTGTTGTCCCCTGGGTCGGAGGAAGCTAATTTGTGCAAGCCCCGGCCCGGGAGTGGGGTGGGCGCCACCGGTCACGAGAGGAAAGCTCTCGGTGGGGGGGCCCTGGAGACCTCACAAACTCCACACGGAGTCCACCGGTCCGTGGGCTTCTGGACGTCATTCTGGACGGCTCCAAGGTAGTGAGTGCACCGTGGTGTTAAGAACTCAGCCTCTGGAACTCTGCCAGACTTTGAACAGGCAAAGAACTTAGGCTCTTGGGCCTCAGTTTCCCCAGCTGTAACGTGGAACATCCAGCTCAAATGGTCCCGAGTAAAATTAAAAGAGTTAACCTTCTCATTTTTTTTTTTTTTTAGCAAAACACATATGTTTACATATGTTTAACAAAATGCTTTTTTTAAGGTTTACTTCTTTTTGAGAGACAGAGAGCAAGTGGGGAAGGGGCAGAGGGAGAGGGAGAGGGAGAGCAAGGATCTGAAGCAGGCTCTTCCTTGACAGCAGAGTGCCCCAGGCGGGTCTTGAACTCATAAACCAGCTTGAACTCACAAACAGTGAGATCATGACCTGAGCCAAAGCCTGTGGCTTAACAGACTGAGTCACCTGGGGTGCTTTCTAAGCTAACGTTCATATCCATGAAGACCCTAGAGGTCTGGCACCGTGCAAGAACTATTGTTAGCAGGGGTTGGAGAGCAAGTTTCTCTAAGACTTACAAAGTGAACATGTCATTTTTCTACAGAGCATTCGTGTCTGTTTCAATGTGTATTTCAAAATATATACTTAGAGGTATGGCTGTCCTGTTAAAATAATAAAATGCAAAATGTGGCTTAGGCTTACACAAATATTTTTGTTGTGACAACCACCGCTTATCTTTCTCAATTTTAACAATCAGATCATCCAGTAAGTTCTGCCTTGCCAGGGAGCACACCTTGTATATTTTCTAATTCCCTGTGCTTTTGTAATTTTGCTGCAGAATTCTCTCCCAGCAAATTGGTACATTCCTAGTAACATGCCTGCTGCTAAGCAGCTTCTGTCCCTGAGGGGTTCCCTGGGGAAGAGGGAGGAATGGCTTGGGGAGTCACCACCTAAGGTTCCACTGGGTCAAAGTCTGCAACCCAGGCAGACAGCTGGCCTTCTAACTCAAATGCACCTCATTTAGGATAGGGACTCATTCAGCTAATGCAAAGGAGATAATTAACTTTTTAAAAAATCAGTGGGCTGCTTTCAAAAAATTGAGGTGCTGTTTTAGGCCAAGCCTTGATATGTTCATTGCGATTAAGTTAAATGGAAATTATTCCTCTTCCCTACAGAATTAAAGTGACAGGTAAGGAATCACCACTAGGAAATCATGTGATGTCCACAGTGTGTTAGGATAGTTGGCTTTGTTGTGCCTAGCTGAAAAGAGCAAGACTTTATCCTTCCGCTCTCCCTTCCATTCACCAGAAATTCGGGAGGGTCCTCCCCACATCCTGCCTCAGATCATATCTATCATTTTTAATTTGGGGGATGAAGTATAAAAACATACCCCCAAAAAGTACATAAAACATAAGTCCCAAGACTAATTAGTTGTAAAAAAAACACTAGGATCACAGCCACCCAGGCTGTGGAACTCTTGCCAGCCACTCTGGATCATATACCTTTCCCCTTCCCTCTCTCCTAGCAGTGACCTCTATCTCCTACACTGTTACACAAATATATTTTTTTAATTTTTTTAACATTTATTTATTTTTGAGAGATAGAGTGTGAGCAGGGAAGGGGCAGACAGAGAGGGAGACACAGAATCCGAAACAGACTCCAGGCTCTGAGCTGTCAGCACAGAGCCTGACACAGGGCTCAAACTCACAAACCGTGAGATCATGACCGTGAGATCATGACCCCAGCCAAAGTCAGACGCTTAACAGACTGAGCCACCCAGGTGCCAT
Source organism: Panthera onca (assembly GCF_046562875.1). NCBI lineage: Eukaryota > Metazoa > Chordata > Mammalia > Carnivora > Felidae > Panthera > Panthera onca. Next base: position 170,438,880 of record NC_138342.1, on the reverse strand, counting down.
ATATATATGTGTGTGTGTGTATATACACACACACACACATATATATACGGCATATTATATAGATGGATAGATAGATATAGATATATAGATATATAGATATAGATATAGATATATATACATATATATATCACCTAAGGACAAATGGAGATAGATATATATATATATATATATATATATATATATATATATATCACCTAAGGATGCATCTGCATCCCTAAACAATACACCCTAGTTAAATTTTGCCTGTTTTTAAAACTTGATACAAATGATCACTTAGTATGTGTTCTGTTGTCCCTGGCTTCTTTGGTTCAATAGTATATCTTTTTTTTTTTTAAGCTTATTTATTTATTTTGACAGGCAGGGGAGGGCAGAGAGAAAGAGACACAGAAAATGCCAAGCAGGCCCCATGCTATCAGCACTGAAGCCCAGAGCCCTACTCAGGGCCAAACCCACAAATGGTGAGATCATGACCTGAGTAGAAATCAACAGTTAGAAGCTTAACCAGCTGAGCGGTCCAGTCGCCCCTCCATATTATGTCTTTGAGATTCATCGCTGCTGTATCTGGGACTTATTGGTTTTCATTGTTGTATAGTATTCCATACTTATCATTTACTTATTATCCCATACTTATGGTATTCTGTACATAGTCTTCTATGCTATTCCAAACTGTGACTATACCAGTCTGTTTTACTATTAGTGGACGTTAGGATCATTTCCACTTTGGACCTATTAAAATAACATTTGTATGAACCTTGATGTACAGTCTCACGATACATATCTACACACACTTGAACAGCCTTTATTCACAAAAGCAGAACTGTAGTCATGGAGTGACTGGGCCTCCGGCTTTATGAGATATTGCCATACATATTTCCAGTTTTCATTCCCCTGGCTCCACATCTCAGCCACACCTAGTATTGTCCAGCTTTTCAATTTTGGAGAATCTAGACTCTTGAGGATGAGTACCTTTCCTTATATTTACTGGCCATTTAGATTTCTTCTTTGTTAAAAGAAAGTCATTTGCCCATTTTTCTACTCTTATTGCTGAGTTGGAGGAACTTGTCCTGTATTTTGAGTGCCAGCCCTTTGCCCTGAGGTGCTGTGAAAATCGCCCACTAGGGTTTGCCTTTTCGCTAAACTACAGTCGGCTTTTGATGAACAAGACGTAGTCCAGTTCCTTCACTGTATAGATTGTTCCTATTATAAGAAACCTCTCCCTGCCCCAAGTCCTGAAAATATTCTTCCGTGTCATTTTTTTTTTAAATAAGTATTAACAGTTTGCTTTTCACAGTTAAGGATAGCGGTGAGGTTTTGAGTTAGTGCCTTAAAAAACTGTACTTGCTAGACGTCCTTAGCAACGCAAGACAAACACCCTGAAGATTCTGGTTGTGGCCGCTGTAACCTCTGGTTTTTCTGGGCCCCAGGCTGCCCGAAGTGGGGAAGGCCCAGGCACTGAGCAAGTTTCACTTTCCAAACTGCTCTAGCCTGGCCAAGAAGAACTCTGCTCTCAAAGGCAGATGACGCAGACTTTCCAGCTCCTCTTTTTCCCCTGGCCTCCCCAGGGCAATTCACAAAAGGGGGGGGGGGACACACCCCCACACCCACCTCCGGGCTCCCAGGGGTGGAGCTGGGAGGGGGTGGAAATGAGAGGGCGGCCATCCCAGCTGCCAACTGCGCCCAGAGTCCCCGCAGGCAGTTCTCCTCCAGCCCCCAGCAGCTATGTCTAGGCCTGGGAACTCTCTGGGAACCAGGAATGTGGCACATCCAGAGGCCACCTCTCTCCGCCGTCACTTCTAGCCTCTGTTGTCCCCAACAGGATCATCTCTAGAAACTGAAGCCTCCCGGGAGACCAGGAGGAGGAGCACGCGGAGGAGCCCTGGAGAGAAGGAGCAGAGGGGTGAGAGGCCCTTCAAGTGCCTTGGGACTGGACAAGCGCCCCTTGGCCAGGGCCTGGTGGGGGGTGTGGGTGGAGGGGGCGGGGGCCACCGCAGACAACGCTGAGAAGGGTCTACAGGAAAACCTCAGAGTGAGTTCCATTTTTCCAGCAGGGTCTGCCAGCACACCCCGCCCTTGTGGAAGAACTAACGCCTTCCTCCCCCTCCCCTCCCTCAACACACCTTACACCAAGTAAAGAACCCGAGAGGCGCGTGCAACATACTTATGACAGGAATGCAGCTAGCAACATTACTTAAACGCAAAACTTGGGGGAAAAAGCTAAATATCCCACAAAAGAAATGTAGCTCTAAGAATTGGCATATATCCGTAGGATAAAATACACAGTCAATATGCAGTATATACAGTCACTCATATCATGTTATAGAACAACACTTGATGCATTGCAAAGTTTTTCATAATATTACGTTAAGAAAAAAGCAAGTTAGAAAATTCCATGTCCAATCCCTGTTTCTTTAAAAGGAGTTTATTATACATATATTTTTAAGAAAGAGTAAATGGAGAATATCAAAATTTTTCTCTGAGGAGTGGAATTAGGGGATCTTAATTGTTGTGTATACTTCCCCCCACCCCTGCCTGGTTTTCTTTTCATGACTGTTTGCTACTTTAAGAATCTAGCTACATTTGGGGGCGCCTGGGCGGCTCAATCGGTTAAGTGCTCAACTTTAGCTCAGGTCATGATCTCACAGTTAGTGGGTTCGGCCCTGCATGGGTCTCTGTGCTGAAGCCTGGAGCCTTCTTCGGATTCTGGGTCTCCCTCTCTCTCTCTGCTCCTCCCCTGCTCACACTCTGTCTCTCTCTCTCTCTCAAAACTAAACATTTTTTAAAAATTAAAAAAAAAAAAGAATCTAGCTACATTTGAAGAAGAAAGGGAAGAGAGAAAGATTCAAGACGTTAACAAACCTGCCTGGCTTGTTGGGGGTAGGGGTGGATCTGTCATCGAGGTTGGCATCTAAGTAATCAACTGCGCGGCCAGGGCTACATCCCCAGAAAACTAAGTCGCGGTAACTACTGGGGTCATTCAAGCGTCAGATTCAAAACCAAAACAAAACAAAGCAAAAAACTGCTGCTTCCTGTTTCAAGAAGACCAAAATTTGCTTTTATGCTCCTTCTTGTCCGAATAACCCCACGCGGCGCTTAGATCGGCGCTGCCTGAGAACGGCCCAAACCAAGGAATAAAATAAGCGTCTTCCTATTCTAGTTATTCCGTTTTTCCGCTCATCTTCCTCCGTCCCAATAAACGCGCTCCCTATGAAATAAAAACTAGCCCCAATGGTTACATTTGCTGTAATCAAAGGTTGTTTGACGCGCCCGCCGCCCTCGACAGAAAACGCCAATCTGCGCGGCAGCCAGAGCGGGGATCCTCCCGTTTCCTGGACACTCTCCCATCACCACCACCCGCCCCCACCCCCCATCGTCCTCCCAAGCTGGGGAGCCAGCCTCCCAGGCGCTCCCCGCAGCTGGTCCGGCACAGAGCAGTCTCTCCCTCCCACTCTCCCTCCTCACTCCTCCTCCAGATCCTCCTCCTTGTCCTGCTCTTTCTCTTCTGTCCCCCTTGCCCTCCCCGCCCCCCTGTCTGTCTCCCTCCTGGAAACCCAGACTTCAGTTAGTCAGGAAGGCCCATCCTTTGGGCTTAGCCACCAGAGGCAGCTATCACCTCTAGGCTCTGCCCAACTGCTCTACCAAGGTCACCACTGATTCTGGTTTTAGATCCAAAATCATTTTTGTCATTTTATTTGACCCACGAGTAGATTTTTCCATCGTTTCTGTTCCTTCTTGCTTCTTCCACCCGCTCCAGGTGGTTCCCAAGCCAAAGCCCTCTCTGGTGTTTCTGCCTTTCCTCTCCCATCTCTCCCTTCCAGTTCCTCCACTTCCTCCAACCTTATTTTCCTGTGATTTTTTTTTAAATGTTCAAATTTATAGAAAAGCTGAAAGAGCAGTACAGTGAGTATGCACATACCCTTCATCTAACTATTCCACTAACCACTTGCCCGCTGTTCCCATTTTGTCACACGGCAAAGTTTATTAGACCATGCTTCATCGCATACACTTCCAACAAAGCCACTCTACTGTGATCACATCTAAGAAAATTAACATTACTTCTATATCATCCAATACCTATGCAAATTCAAATGTTCCCATTGTTCCAGACATGTGTTGTGTAACTTCTTTTTTATCCAGTATCCAACCCAAGTGCGTGAAATGTACTTTTTTCTTTTAAGTTTATTTATTTTGAGACAGAGAGAGAGAGCTCAAGAGCGGCAGAGAGAGAGAATGCCAAGTAGGCTCTGCACTGGCAGCACAGAACCCGACGCGGGGCTGGAACTCGTGACCCTGAGATTGTGACCTGAGCGGAAACCAAGAGTCCGACACTCAACCGACTGAGCCACCCTGGCACCCCATGAAACGTATTTATGTATTCGGTGCTAATGTCTCTTTCATTTCTCTTAATATAAAATAGCCTAACACATCTTTTAAAAATGACACTGACTTTAAAATAAAATAAAATAAAATAAAATAAAATAAAATAAAATAAAATAAAATAAAATAAAATAAAATAGAATGACATTGACTTTTTTGCAGCCTTCAAACCAGTTGGTTTGTACATTGTTTCTGTTCCGAATTCCTGACCTCTTACCCTTTGGGCTGCCCAAGAATTTGATTTTGGGCTTCCTTTCTTCTCTATTTATACTCATGCTCTTGGTGATTTCATCCAGGATTGTGGCTCCGGATGGCTTACCTATGCCAATGACTCTCAAATATAGGTTTTCAGCCTAGGCCTGTCTCCTACACTCCCAACTGCTTAGGAGCGGTCTCACAGATGTTGCAAATTTTGTAACTGAACTCCAGGTCTTTCTCTTTTGAATTGATGGCAACCCCACCTTTCCAGTTATCCAAGCCGGAGAAACTTAGAATCATCCTGGACTCTGTGGCTCACCGTGTCTTCCATTCTACATCCAATGGGGTCTGGAAATCCTGTTCACTCAACCTTCAGAATATGCTGGGACTCTGGCTACTCTTCCCCACCCCCTTTGCTTCCACCCTGGGCCCGACATCTTCGCCATCTTCGGTCTGTTGTCTGGATTATTGCCCTTGCCTGCTAACAAGTCCCTCCTGCCCTCTCTGCTCTGCTGCAGCCTATTCTGAACACAGAACCCGACAGCTCCTTTACAAATTCACGTCCCTTTATATTACCCCTCTACTCAAAACCTTCCAATGTGCTCAGGTGTCCTCGAAAGTAAAAGACGAAGCTCTTCCTTAGCCTAGCAAGGCCCCCTTATCTCTCTGACCTCATCTCCTATGACTCCTCTCTCTCCTCCCTTTCATTCATGCCACTCCGTCTATTGTGAGTACACTGAATCTCAGGCACACCGAGCCTGATCCTGACTTAGGGCCTTTGTACTAGCTGTGCACACTCCCTCCAGATCCACGTGACTCCCCCTCGCCTTGGGCCCTTGCTCAAGTGTCATCTTGTCGAAGAGGTCTATCCCAACCACCCTTCTCAAGATTGCAATTGTCCACCCGCATGTTGTGCCAACGCACACACGCAAGCACACTTCTGATCCCTTTACGTATTTGTTTATTTCACACCTATTTTTTTCTCCATAGTATACATCACCTTCTAACCTGCTATACAATTTACCTATGTGTTACATTTATTTATCTTCTCCGCTGCTCCCTGAATAGCTGGTAGCTCCCTGGGCGGCAGGAATAGAGGTGACCTGAGGTCCTGAGCAAAGACCTGAAGACCCGTGAAGAGATCTAGAAGAAGACGACAAGGAGAAGGGGTAATAAACTGGACGCATATATAAGAAAAGCCTGTGGAAAGCACAGTGCCTGACAAGCACTGAGTGACCCCTGGCCGTCATTAATATTTAGTCTGCCCCTCATTCCAGGTGGAAAAGTAGTGCTAAGAATTTAATGAATGGTTTGTTATTAATCCAGCTATGTTTATTAAAGGCTACTTGGCAGGCAGGCACTGGGTAAGAGGCACATGTCAAAGGCTGATAGTCTACAGACACCTAACCATGCCTCGTGGATCCAATCAGGAGTCTGCCTCTCCCAGGCTGAGCACAAGTCCTGCTCTCTTTCTCAAACATATGCTCTCAGCCACAGTTTTTCTGGGCCTATCTATAAAAATGAGGGAGGTGATTGATAAAAAAAATAATAATAATTCCTAGAGTTTAGTTAATTAATGGCCAGTTCGTTTTTTATGCAGGGACCCTCCTGGGACTTGGACAGAAAATAACAGTGATTATTGGGACTGGCAGCTTCATTCTCTGGGTTAACTTGGTTTGACACATTCTGCTGTGTATTATACCAAGCACAGTTTTGACACACCCCTCCTGTCTCTGTTCCCAGACTCCCAGAGAGATCAAAAGGAAATGCAAAGCAGAACTTCGCAGATTTGGATAGTAAAATAGTCTGCGTGGCCGATCTGAGTCAAACATTTGAAATCCTTTTTTATAATCCCTTGCTCTCCAATGTCTCCAAATTACCAGGACTTGAGAAAGGAGAATGTATTACCCGCTTCTTGTGGGGCACATTTGTTTCCCACACATACTCTACCCCCAGTAAGCCCAGAACCCTCTCACTACAGATCCACTCCAGCCCTGCTCCAAGCAAGTCAGGCTCCAGGCCCTGGGGGGAATCCCAAATGACAGCAGAGGCCAAAAAGAACCCTGCCAACAAAAGCTGAGTTAGGGGCTCCTGTCACAGAGAGAGCTTTCTGGGCATATTCTCCTATATAAAGTGGACCTGCTGAAAACATGAGACCTCTCCTAAATCAGCTTTTAAATGAGCCATCCTACTTTCTAATGCATCTACCCAGCGTCAGACTGTCTGGGGAAGAGGTGGAAGGGGAAAATGCACTTGGTTATCGGGATAATTTATCTACGTGGCCCCAAATATCAACAAGCTGGCTGTGCCTGTGTGCTCCGTCTTTGTCCAGGCAGCTGTCCCTCAGCTGCCACATGTGTATGGAGAATGCCCACAGGGGAAACGGTAATGGGCCCTGCTCCTGCAGCTCCCCAGGCCCTGGACTCTCCCCCCAGCACGCTAGCCCACGTGCCCTTCTCCTAGGTTCTGAGGGAGGCATCCACAAGTTCCCTTGGGGGAGATCTCAAAAGAGTTTCCATTTTCTTTAGCATCCACCAAGGGTTAAGAAGCATGGAGGGGTGCCTGGGTGGCTCGGTGGGTTAAGCATCAGGCTTGGGCTCAGGTCATGATCTCAAGGTTCATGAGTTCGAGTCCCCCATTGGGCTCTCTGTTTTGCTGTCCGCGCAGAGCCCACTTTGGGTCTTCTGTCTCCCTCTCTCTCTACCCCTCCCCTGCTCACGGGCTCTCTCTCTCTCTCTCTCTCTCTCTCTCTGTCTCTCAAAAATAAATATAATAAATAAGGAAAGAAAGAAAGAAAGAAAGAAAGAAAGAAAGAAAGAAAGAAGCCCTGTGAGTGTATTACAAATTTTACAAATTAAGTTCCTTATACACAAGGCACCCAGTATGACCGGGTGGCCCTAGAGACATGATTGTTGCTCCAGGGAGAGACAGACTATGAATGCCTTAGGACTCAATAATTCTATATAAGGGCAAAACATTCTGGCTGATGGCATGGTACCTCATACACATTTCCATTCCAGCAGAAGCTGGACAATCTGGGACGGATGGTGTTTCACTACAAGCTCACATCACAATTATTTCCTTCTGGTCTAGTCGTTAGCCACCAACACCTTAGCAGGTCTCTAGTTTTCCTAAAAATGTGCTTCAATCATCTTTCAAAAATTAAACTCATAAACATAATTCATTTATCTGTATTATACAAAATTAATTTTTTTAAAAAATCCAGAAGCCTGGGCTGGCTCTTGCTGGCAATAGAACACCCCTGGGTGGTGAGCTGTGGAACAAAGGTTGAGCAACTTGCAATTATTTTAAAGAAATAAAGAGGTTTAGATGTTTTGTTAAGGTGACTTCTCTGTAGAAAGATTCCATTTGGAATGTTTACCACTTTGGACATCCCACATACATACACTCATTAAGAAGTGGCCCTATATTCTGTCTGTGCATGTAGAGGTGTTGACATCTGTCACATTCGCAGACAATAACAATAAATGATAGTAGAACACCATTTATGGTAATTTGTACGTTGGTGACCGCCTAAGGAAGGTACAGCTTGGAACCCTGTCTTTGGCCCCCAAAGTACCGAGTGCGCGGCCTGTCACTGCCCCGACACTAGGTGAATGGCTTTATAAACAAATTAGGGGACCACTCTTCACGTCAACATCGCATCCCATCACTGGAACTGAGATAATGACATCTGCCTTGCTTCTCTCAAAGGGACATCAATGAGATCATAGATGCCCAAGCTGAACCAGACACCAGACACTAAAAACTCCCAGAAAAGGGTCTGTCTGACCCCCAAGGTCAGGCAGTGCCTGTGAAACTCCTCTGCCGGCCTCTGGGGACGCAGCGGTGCACCTGATCACATCCCAGGCTTTGAGGCTATCGCCAGGGCTCAGCCAGACCGTGCGGGCACAGCCAGTTTCTCAACACGCAGCTGCGGTCGGGTGCGCGTCTGGGCCGCCCGCGCGGCTCCTGGGCTCCCGGGCCTCTCAGTAGCGACCCCGAGCCTGCAGGATCCGCGCCCGCAGTTGTCCGCGCGGAGTCTCAGCGGAGCTCGCTCCGGGAGGCGCTGTTTGTTTGACCTGGGTCTCCGCCTGCCCGGCGCACAAGGCGCGCGCGCACACCCACCGCCGCGGGGGAGAGGCTGTATTTGTGCGGGGCTGGAGGGGGCGGGGGTGGGGGGGTGAGGGCTCGCGGGGAGGGGCGTGCCGGGTGGGCGGGGGCCGCGGGGGGAGGAGCGTGCCGGGAAGGCGGCGGTGGGGAGGGTAGGGGATGGGGGGACGTGCCCGGCGGGCGGCGGGGCGGGGCGGGGCGGGGCGGGGGGCGTGCCGAGCTGGCGCTGGAATGTTAATTGAAATGGGACCGGCAGCGCGGCGCAGATAAGGCTCGCGGAGCAGCGCCCAGGGCCCCCGAATCAGGGCCCGCGCCGCCCGGCCCCGGGAGGCCCCCACGGAGGAGCCCCGCCGTCCAGGGCCCGATGGTTCCCCGCTTTACTCCCGAGGCGTGGCGGGCGCGCGGGAGGCGGCTCTGGCGGGAACGCTAAACTTGAGTGAAGGCGGGAAGCCGGCCAGCGGGGTGCTGGGCGACGCCCGGGAGAAACTGAGGGGCCGGCTGTCTTATAAACCAGCGGTAACAGAAATCTCTTCGCCCCGCTCCCCTCTCCGCGCCACCCGTGCGCTTCCCCTAACCCCGAGATTCTCGCGCTGGTTTTCTGGGGTCCGCAGACAGCGCCCCTGAAAGCGATCTCAGGCAAACCGTTAACAGGGCCCCCGACAGCCGTTCGGGGAAAAGACGGTATTCGATCCCTAGCTCCCACTGTACACTCGAAATACGCACTCCAGACAGATTTAAACCTAAACAACGAAACCGTGCAAGTACTAGAAGGAAACAAGCGTGAATTCCTCCCTCACCTTGGCGTGGGGAAAAGTGTTCCTCACCTCGACTCAAATCCAGAGACGATAAAAGAGAGTGATGCAAGTGACCACGTTTCAAAATGCATGACAAAAAACACTATAAAAGAGGTCAAAAGACGGCTGACAAACAGGAATAAAATATTTGCACCATGTAGCACAGATACCCCAAATCGCTGATCCATAGAAAACCCTTAAAATTAACAGAATGGGGGGGGTGGATACAATTTGAATGGATGTGTGTGGATTTTATATCTGTATGTATATTATACACGCGTATGTACACAGAGACAGATGTAAGTATCCTTTAAAAATATAAATAGGTGTTCTCACTCATGATTAGAGAAATGCAAATTAAAACAACGCTGAGAAACCATTTCTCACCTCTCAGATTTGTGAAAATTAAAAGGTGTAATACACTGCGTTGTCCAGACTGCTACCAGGGAGGTGGACCCTTATACATCGCTCCTGGAATGCAAGCCTGTACAACCATTCTGAACAGGAATTTGGCAATGCCGAAAGAAATTATAAATGCGTTTACTCTTGGCCCACAATCCTATTCATAGGTATATGCTCTGAAGATACCCTTCTAGCAATACAAAAACACATAGCAACAATGTCATTCATTACATCATCTGTAACGGCAAAATACTGCGAAAATCTAAACACTCATTCACAGGAGAGTGGCTGAATAAACTATGGCACTTTCGCACAATGAAACACTAGGCAACCGTACAAAAGAATAAGGGAGATCTCTTTGAACTGAGAGGGTGTGGTTTCCAGGATATATTGTTAAGTGAAAGAGCAAAGTGTTAAGAGTATCTCTGGGAAGGAATGGAAGCTGGGAGCACCCCTTGTGCTGGGGAGGAGCCCGTGCTAGCCCGGGACCCTTCCGTGTGTGACGGCAGGTGATCCTGACTTGTGAAGGCATGGAAAAGGATACACCAGTGATCAACCAGCCTCTTAAATATGACAATCAGATTCACACCGTAGATTTTGAGGATGAAAATATTATAAGTAAAAAATGTTCTCCCTCATCAAACAGGTGAAGTTAAGCACATTAACGTCAGTCCACCGGATTAAGAGTGTACTGACAACATTTTACGATAAAAGTTCACCTGTCGTCTCCCCTACTGGACTGGATACTCCTGGAGGGTCTTGGAATGTATGCTATTTATCTTTCTGTACTAACAGCCTTGCAAACTGCTATATATATATAGGGTAACCATATGTTGTGGTTTGCCTGGGAGAGTTGTGGTTTATGCCTGACATCCCATCCAATTACGGTTTCCTTTCTTCTAAAAATGTCCTGGTTCGGCTGATGGATTATCTGATTACCTCTCCGTAATGGAGTGGGCACTCAGAAAATAAGGACTAAGTTGAATAAAATAATTTGGAAAATATTAAAGTAATAGTTTCAGTGAAATTTTAAAATGTGTAGTGAATTTTCCTTAGAAACGAGGGTGCCTGGGTGGCTCAGTCTGTTAAGCCTCTGACTTTGGCTCAGGTCATGATCTTGCTGCAACAGAGTTCAAGCCCCACATCGGGCTCTGTGCTGACAGCTCAGAGCCTAGAGCCTGTTTCAGATTCTGTCTCCCTCTCTATCTTTCTGCCCCTCCCCTGCTCTCGTTCTGTTTCTCTCTCTCAAAAATAAGTAAACATTAAAAAATTAAAGCAAAAAGAAACAAGGGTGCTAGGAAGTACTGAGTAAACGAGTAGGAGAAACATAAAAAAATATGATTACTAAGCAACTGCATTAATCTTAGTCTGTGTGCTCTACAGGAAAGAGCACCATACTGAAAATGAAATGTGTGGGATCCCAAACAGATTTCTTAACCTTCTTTGTCTTGGTTTTCTCATTTGTAACCTAGAAATTATTTTGAGGATATTCTGAGTTATTTTTCAAATCTCCATTTCTACTCTTGGGGATTCAAAGTGTGACCAAAGAGAGTGGAGGGCAATAGCCTTTGCTTATGACACAGGCATATGATAGAAAGAACTAGAAACCCTGTCAAGAAAACCTGGATTGTAATTTTCCTCCACTCTTTGGTAGCTGTCACTTATGGTTTGGGACCATAAGTAACTTCTGTGTTCTTTATCTGTAATACAGAGACAATTAAGTTAAAAGAAAAAAAGAGAAAAAACATTTTTTTAAATGAGAAAATTCAGGGGTGCCTGGGTGACTCAGTTGGTTAAGCACACTGACTCTTAGTTTCTGCTCAGGTCCTGATTTCATGGTTGGTGGGACGGAGCCCCACGTGGGGCTCCACGATGACAGCATGGAGCCTGCTTGGGATTCTCTCTCTCCCTCTCTCTCTGCCCCTCCCTTGCTCAGGCTCTCACCCATTCCCTCTCTCCCTCTCTCTCAAAATAAGTAAAGTTAAAAAATAAAGTAAAAAACAAACAAAAAAAATCAGTGAGATGTTTTGAAAGGGTTTGCTTTAAGACCATAGTCATGCATTCTGCGAAAATAAGGTTCCAAAGATCTGTGCCAACAGTCATGAATAGTGAGAGATTTTCAGTGTCCTGACTATATCGTACGCATGGAATAGCTTATTTTGAGCAAAGGAAATGCAGGTAGAAAGTGCACAGACATTGTTGTTGCAGGAAGGATATCCTGTATTGTAAAGCAACAGCCACCCATGGATAGAATTAGAAGCATAATATCAATACAAAAAATCTTAATAAATGTCACTAATTTACAGCAACAAGGACTACCCATATTATGCTACCTTGTCAGGTAAGGAAGGGGAAACATTTTTTTTTTTTTTTAAGAAATACATGTATCTGATCATTTGTGGGTGTGTGGGGGGGGAGCACAAAAAGAATAAAGTGATGAGACTGGGAGTGTGTAGGAACTGGGGAAGGTAGGGGGGTGGGGGATGGGGAATGAGAATAGAAAGGATAAAGGTGTCATGGTCATGTCTTTGAATATATCTTTGTGCATGATTTTGGCTTTTAGAATTATGTTAATGTTTCACATACTCAAAAAAAACCCCACATTATCATAATACTTAAAAATGGCTCCCCGCCGAAAGAGTGGCAAAGCAGAGAGCGCAATGGTGGGCAGTTCAGAGTTTGCCCAGCCCTGGGTGGACCAAACACTTCTAGACCAGTTCCCAGGGTATCCTAGGGACCATCCCCAGGCATACAAGACAGATTTCTTTATCCAACAAATGTTTACTAAAGACCTACTATGTACCAGTTGCTAGCCTAGGCCCTGGAGATATACTAGGACAACAGACCCAGAGCCCTAGTCTAGCCTAATGGGGATCCTGTAAAAGACCTTAGTTGATCTCCTACAAGCCCAAGGCGCCCCAGCACCAGACTTCATTGGGAGTTGCTTGTTGTGTATCGAGTTTTAAAGAGGGAATCCCTTCGTTTTAGTTTGAAAAAAATTGGGGGGGGGGTGCAGCACAGGCGGGAAGACCTTTGTTAACCGTGAATGGGAAGAAGTTCAATATACTTCATGAGCAGATTCTGTATGATGGTATCACACGGCTTGGGAATAATTTAAAAGTCTGTCTCCTGTGCAAGAGTGGGGTAAGATAAAAGGCTGAGGCCTTTCATTTCCTTAGTATGTTAAGCGCTTGGACAGAGCTGGCCCAGGGTAGGCGTTTCAAACGCATTGGTGGACCTAGTTTGGTTTGAGGTTTTATTTATTGTGTGACCTAAGTGGACTAAGGCCACTCACACCCCTGGCATGACCAGCTCATCTCATTTTAAGAATAGAGATGGTGGGGTACCTGTGTGGCTCAGTCCCTTGAGCAGCAGACTGGATTTCTGCCAGGGTCATGATCCCAGGGTGGTGAGATCGAGCCACGCGGAGGGCTTGTGCTGAGTATGGAGCCTACTTAAGATTCTCTCTCTCTCTGCTCCTATCCCTCGCTCTCCCTCCCGCTCTCTCTCTAAAATAAAACAAGAGAGAGAGAGATGATGTTTCCACTCCTGAGCAAGGGAGCACATCACCTGGCACCACACTGTCTAGGCTGTGCCCAGCTCTGCCTAACAGCCTGAGAACTCCCCAGCTTTTCTGCTCTCCACGCCTGCCGGCCTTACTCCTGGCCCCTCCCTATGACCCACTCACCCTGGCCTGGTCGCTCGTGTCCCAGTTATTAGGGTTGCAATTGACGTGGCGAGAGTAAGACCAAAGTTATGGTTCCCCCTTGCTTCGGGGCGGGGCGTTTTCCAGGGCTCCCTAGCTCTAGAGGAGGAGGAAGGGGTGTCACCGAGGCCCGGCCTGTTTGCCGCGAAGTCCAGGTCCCGGGCGTCCTGGAGGTGACTTGGGGAGAGAGCGAGACCCCAGCAAGCGGAGACCACGGAAAGCTGAGGCCAGTACCGCGAAGTACGCTTCCTCCCGGCTGCACGGCGCCCTCCAGGAGGCAGAAGGACAGCCTGTCTCCCCGCAGGGTTGGGGCGAGAGCGATCGGCACACCTGTCTCCAGGGTTGCTCCCGGTGTGCGGGAGCCTGAGCCAAAGGCGCCCCTTCCGTCAAGCTGACTGGTGTTTACACCAATCGCGAGGGGTCAGAAAGCCTTTTCCCGTCCCAACTCTCCAACAAACCAAGGAAGAAAAAGCAAAGCCAAACCGGAGAGCACGATTTGTACTCAGGGCTTTGGATGCCAAGACCATCCCAAGGTGCCCTTTTTCTAGGTATTCCTAGAGCGCAATAGGCCACGGGGAGAATTTCAGCGTGGAATAAAGCGCTGACAGCGGGTTTGCGCTTGACGTCTTCACCCCGGGTCGCCTCGAGCCGCAGCTTGGAAAGTGGGGACTGAGCGGAGCTACTGGAGGGGGGGCAGGGGGCGGAGGGCTGCTCAAAGGGCTCTTAATGAAAATGTCCTAAATGCGTCCACTTTCGGAGGTCAGAGTGCTTGCAGTAAATACCCGCCTATCAGACGTTTGCCTGCCTCGCTGCGGAGAGGAGAATACGATAACTTTTTTTCTAGGAAGTCGTGAGATTTGATTCATTAATATTTGTCCTACTTATTTATCCTGAGGAAATAACTCAAAATGTTCACAAGGTTGAAAGCACAAAGATATCCTCTGAAGCTTTGTTTACAGTGACAAAAACAGATATAATCTAAAACTATAAACACAGTCTATTATGGACCATCCATAACATGGACCACGCTGGTTGTAACTTGTAATTTTCGAATATTGTAATTTTTGAATACATTTGTGAAAACTCTAGTGAAGTGCTGGACATGCTTATGATGTAAATTTAAAATACACAAACTCGCATATACCCTATGCCAAGATAGTGTAAAGAAGGAAGTGAGCTAAATGTCATTTCCGGATGAATCTTGTTTTCTTTTCAACTTTCTCTTGTTTCTACCCCACCCCCACCCCCAAAGGGTGCTTGGTGACTTTTATCATTGAAAAAAACTTAAATAAATGTATGTCATTGCAAGATGTTGATGTCTCTGGGAGTTTCAGCCAGCCCTGCCTCAGGAGTCGCTTAACCTCTCTGATGGTGACTCATCGCTGAAAAAGACAGCATGGAAGGAAGGAAGGAAGGTAGGAAGGAAGGGAGGGAGGGAGGGAGGGAGGGAGGGAGGAGGGAAGGGGGGAGGAAGGGAGGGAGGAAGGAAGGAAGGGAAACTGGAAACACCTGGAGTGTAGCTTTGATGTAAAGATTAAATGATGTGATGTATAAGAAAGCATTACTTGGTTGAACCATCAAATGTGCCAAAATTTTGTGCCCACTAGACTAGGAACGCGAGTTCAACTTCTCTAAATTTCAGGCAGTGATAAAGCCCAGACGGTTCTTGTAACATTGAATTCTCTTAAGAAGACTTACCTAAGAAACAGTTGATCTGAAATCCCAAAAAAGAACTCTAGATCTCATTTTGATTAAAAGGTACTTTAAAACTCCTTAGAGTCTGCTGAGACTGCTCACCCTAAATCATGTATTCTTAATTGAACCAATGTAGCATGAGTAATAGCGGTGGACATTCACTGATGGCTTCATACACATTATCTCAATTCTCACAATCATCCTACGATGAGCCTATTGTTATCTCCGCTTTAAAAGTAAGCCTTAGTTTAGAGAGGTAAATACTTTAATCAAAGCCCACAGCTGTGTTCAAGAGCAAGGTCTAGACATAGACGTGTTGACTCCACCTTCCGGTTCCCAGCCGCTGCACACACTGTCTCCTTCCACTTGTTGCCAGCTGCGTCCAAGAGGAGTTTTTCTGAAAATCTAATGCTCCCCAGGGCTTCCCACCCCCTGGGGGCGGGGCTGGAGGTGGGGGTGAGGAGAGAAAGGACGACACCGAGTTCAGACACACTGAAAGTTGGAACGCTGAAAACAATCAACTTTAGGGAGATTAAAGGGGAGGAAGAGAAGGAACTAGGGAGCCCCTGTCTGGGGCCTTGAGAGCTGGGGCTAGTACGTTTCCTCCTCCCCACTCACTCGCGGAGCCCGCCAAGAGGCCAGGGGGCTCCCCCAATATAGCTCCCTTGCCAAGTCTTGGCGACCGTAGCTGAGATGCTCCGCCTACGAAGAGGCCATCTGGGTTCCCCAGACCCAGACTCTGCTCAAAGCGAGAAGTTTCCGGCTGAGGCTAGGCGTAGACGGGTCAAGACTCGCTCCTCCGGCGCCCAGCCTCTGCTCCCAGAACCGAACTCCCCGCCGCGGGGGGACCCCACCCTGCGCCCACTTAAGACTCCAGCATGCTCTTCCAATCCCGCGGGTGCCCAGCCGTCTCCGCCTCAGTTTTCCTCGGCCACGTGAGTGGAGAGTTGAGCAAAGGCCGGGCCGGAAGGACGGGCTCGGGTTGCAGAGCAAGGGTTCCACCCCCCATCCTCTCACGTCCCCTAGGAGAGCCCCCGTGGACGGGGCTGACCTCTGCAGCTCCCTCTATTACCGTATTCACCCAGATACGAGCCGCGCGCAGCACCCTCTCCCATTTTCCTGGCTTTTGAGAACCGTCGACACAAACCAAACCTTTCCGGAAGGTGGCTGGGGGGTGGAGAGGAATTCGAAGGGCGCGGGAAGAAAGCTCCCGGGGAGGAAGGTACAGATTAGCACGTGGTTCCTGCCGGAACCAATGAGGGTCAGCGATCTCGGCCTCGGTCACCCGGCCGGCAGGGATGGCCCAGAGGAAGGCGCAGTCCAGGACACTGGGCTTCTGCCCGCTGTGTTTGCAGCGACAAGAGGGGAAGCTCAGGGCGACACCCAGAGGGTGACCGGGGATACCCCAGCCCCGCCTCCTCCGCCTTCGGGATGCCGCTGAACCCTGTCACCTCCACCCCCTTCTCGGTCAATGATATCCTGAGGCTGGAGCCAGAGCAGATAGATCCCGAATTCTTGCAACTCCGGGAGGCACCGGGCAGCCCTGAAAGCTTTCAGTGCCAGCGACCGGTCCCAGAACCGCGAAAGTCAGAGGTTCACAGCACCTGCAGCGCCCGCGGCGGAAACAGCGACAGGACCGACGAGTCGGGGTGTCCTGGTGGTCCCCCCGAGACGCTCGCAGAGATGGACTCAGAACGCGTGGAGAAGCCACGTAAGTACGCGCGCTCAGGTCTCGGCTTCTACACGGGGATCCTGGCTGTGGGGTTGGTCATGACCAGTTGGCGCCTGGGGCTAACGCGCATCTCCTGGTCTTTCCTGCTCCGAGGACTTCTATTTCCCCTTGTTTGAGAATTCCAAAAGGCAGATCTCTCAGCCCCCTCTACCATCCCCTTCAGACACCCGGTGTGCTTCCTGCGCCCCCTGAATCGTAGGGGGTTCATTATTTCCATAGCCTGCCCTCTGCTTCGCACAAGCTCATCACCCCCAGTCACAGCCACACTTCCCAGAAACTCCAGCTTCCCTTTCTCACAGCGAAACCCTCTAGGTGTCTTAGCTCTGTTCCAACACCACGGGTCTCCCCTGCCATTTCCTCGTCTCTGTACCCTAAAGCGTCTGCCCCAAGTGTAGCCAACAAAGCAGCCGAGCACTTTGGGAGTGGAAAGTCTGCCGGCTCTGGGGCAAGCCGCAGCTTGGGGCTTGCTGAGTGGCCTGGCCAGCCCAGTCATCCTCCGCCCAGGTTCCTCGTCTGGACAAAGAGAGGTGGCGACCAGATCAGGTCGTGTCTGCGTCCCTAGGCCTGAACGGCCCTGCGGGCGCTGGCGGACGCTCCTCCGCGTCTGGCAGCCGGGTAAGGGCAGCTCCAGGTTTCGAAGCTCTGGGAGACGACTCCGGGGGTCTCCGTGCCTGGTCTCCGAAAGTGCCACGTCGTGCGCAGGGAAGCCAGGCCCTGGCACCTGTGCCTAGCCGCAGGAAGGGAAGGAGCAGGCATTGAGTTGCGTTGCCTTGGCTCCTGAGACCTGGGAAGCTTCCGCAGAAAAGTGTCCACATTCCAAGGGATGAAGAAGCCACTCTTCTCTCTGCGCCTCCGTGCGCGTCTGGGGTCCGCCCCGCCAGGCCTGTCGTGTCGGGCCTCTTCCGCCAGGCCGTGCCACGGCCCATCCATTCAAGGCTCAAACGAATAAGTAAAGGGACTAGTTCAGAGTTGTTTGTTGACTAATGGCCTGGTTACTCACCCACTCCAGGAGCCTGGAGAACATTAACCTTTGCTGTGTGTTCTCAGAGAGGCCTGTGGGTTTCTGCAGACTCTATAAACACTAATTCCCTCCGAGCTGCTCAGCCAACTCGTCACTCACTCTGGCTTTGTTGAGAAAGGATCGCGGTACTCGGACCACAGCTGTTACCTGCCAGCCAAAGGAACGCGCACCGCTTTCTCCTCACCTGGGGAACCCCTAAGCAGCATCTCTTATGAGGCTGCCATGGACTTAACTCGGAGGAGGGGCCTGCGCCCGGCTCCAGGGACTAAGCCCGGGTCCACTGCAATGATCGAACGTTCCTGGTGGAGTCTGCGTACTTCGCCTGTCCCCAGACCACCTTGCTTTCAGAGACCAGGGCAAGAGGGGCTGCAGACCAAGGGCGCTTGCTGCTGGCACGCACCAGGGTGTCACGCAGCCCCTTGGCCTGCATGGTCAGCGACTCTGAAATGGGATCCTTCTTGTTCCAAAGAGTTGCTTAAGGTCAGTTGTTACTTTTCAATTTGCTAAGATTAAAATCCCCATCAATATTTTCCCTCTTTGCGAGATGTCCCCAGTTTCTCTGAGCACAAGCTGAAGGAAGGCCGAAGAAAGTTTTTATTTCCACAAACTTCAGCTATCAAACAGCCCCATCACCTGCCTCCAGAAGACTGTGTCAACAGGGGTGGGGGTTTGGAGTCGGGTTCCAACCCGCACCTTCCCTAATCAGGCGAGTTCTGCTCTACCTCACCCAGAACTCGCAGCCCCTCGGCATTCCTGGTTTTCTCCTGGCGTGATTCTCCATGAAAACTCGGCGTTTCCTCTCTACCTACCCTTGAGTTAAAACAGAGCTTAGCCAAGACAGAAAAGAGGTGGGGAGAAGGGGAGGAGAGGCTGTATCTCTGCGTGCTTCAGGCACAGCCGCCTCAGTCCGGGTGATCCGCGAGGGCACCAACCCTGGGAAGAGGAAGGCAGGGTGAAACCAACGCCACCTGCTTGCCAAAGACACCCCAAAGGAGAAAGAGGTCGCTTTTTAAAAAGCCAAATGTGGGTCTAAACTTTGTATATTCCTCCAAGAGAACCGCAGTTTCCAAGCCAAGAATCAGGAAATCGAAATATTTTGTTCAGTTTTATTCTATTTGGATTAAAGAGCATCACATCCAAGAAAGATGGGGCCGGTCCCTGGTGCCGGTGGAGCGCTTGATGACCAAAAAGACAAGGGTGTGGGCAAGGGTGGGGTGAAGGTCGGAGACTCTCAGGGCACCCGCCCCTGCCTTGGATCTGAATAACCTGCGATGCGCCCCGGACCACCACGGATAACCAGGCAGACAGGAACCCACTGGCAAGCGCGTCACCAAGTTTCCGCTCTGTCCCTAACTCTCTCTCTATCATCTCTCTCTCTCCCTTTCTCTGTTCCCCCTTTCCACCCAGGGCGGTCCAAAGTCAATCTCCATCTAACAGGCCCCCACACTCACACATGGTCCTCGAGGTAAAAGCTTCCCCAAACACCGCCACGCTAGAACCGAACCACAGCGAATCGCCCCCTACCCCACCACCCACCCACAGACCTTCTAAGAAGAAAATGAAGTGGTCTTAGATTCTTGATCAACTACCTTTTGGGACAAGGCTGTACACCGGGGACCCTGGAGTGGCAGCATTTACGTATGTGCCTGCAGATACAACAGCGGCAGAGCGTGGAGGGAAAGGAGCCTTCAGACCGTCCTGGGACGGGGGTGAGGGGTCGGCAGAGGGGACGGAAGGGGACGCGGAGTGAAGGCTGCCAGGGGAGAGGGGCGTCTCTTGGAAACCATGTAACTGCTTCGGGGAGCCGGAGGCTGGGCGCTGACGCTGTTCCTTCCTGTGCTTTTAGAGCCGGGCCTCAGCGCAGCCTCGCCCCTCCACGGCGGGACCAGGGGGCCAGAGCTCGGCGTCGGCGACCCCGGCAGCGGCGCGCGCGGGACCGGCCCCGAGCAGCCCAAGGCGCGCCAGCGGCGGAAGCCCCGCGTGCTCTTCTCGCAGGCGCAGGTGCTGGCGCTGGAGCGGCGCTTCAAGCAGCAGCGGTACGTGTCGGCGCCCGAGCGCGAGCACCTGGCCAGCGCGCTGCAGCTCACGCCCACGCAGGTCAAGATCTGGTTCCAGAACCGGCGCTACAAGTGCAAGAGACAGCGCCAGGACAAGTCCCTAGAACTGGCGGGCCACCCCCCGGCGCCGCGCCGGGTGGCGGTGCCCGTGCTGGTGCGGGACGGCAAGCCCTGCCTGGGCCCCGGCGCGCCGGCTTTCTCGGGCCCCTACGGCGCCGCCGCGGCGCCCTATTCCTGTTACGGCGGCTACGCGGGCGCCCCTTTTGGCGCCGGCTACGGCGGCGGCTACGCGGGCGCGCCCCCGGGTCCTGCGACGCCCGCACCCCTGGCCAGCGCGGGTTTCGGCGGGGGTGGCCCCGGCGCCGGCCCGCAGAGCCACCTGCCCGCCGCGCTGCAGGGCGTCAGGGCCTGGTGAGGCGCGGTGGCTCCGAGACGCCCGCCGTGTCCCGGTGCTCCGTGCCAGCCTCGCCGCCCACCGCTTTCGGCGGCCGGGATGGAGGGCGGCGCTGGCGGAGCGACCGGATGGCACTTCTCCCCGAGCAATCCCTGGGACTGCGAATTGCCCCCGACAAGCCATCCCGCTGAAGGCCCGGGGACGGTCTTCTCCCCAAAGACAGCGCGCAGGGCCTGCGCCGGCCGCCCACGAAGCAGCCCTGGGAGGGAGGAGAGCCCGGGGTGGCTGGCAGTTTCTCGTTCGGAGCAGTACTGAAGCAGGTGACTTGTGGAGCCTCAAACCCAGGGTTTGCTGATAGGCTCCTGAATTTGTGCGCAGCAGCCTGGAGCCTGGGCGGGGTGGGGGGTGGTGGTGAATGGGGGGTTCGGGGCTCTAGAGGGCCTCGATCCTCCATTAAAGGCAAGGGGGGTGGGGAAGAATGAGGAGTCCAGTGAGATGTGGGAACCCGGGTGTAGAGCGGGGCGGGGTGGGGGGTGCAGGAGGTCCTGGTGAGGAACTATCGTGTGAGCTAACCCCTCAGGGGACTTTAAAATGACCTCCCCCCATACCCGCCTCGCTTCTCTGTTCGCAGAGGACTGCATTAATCCAGTGGGGACGTGGTTGCTCTAGGGGAAGGTATTCTGGCTCTCCCCTTCACGGTCACTGCATTTTATCCCCTGTATTCAGCCCAGCACCTTGAGTGAATACACTAAATATATTTGTGTGTGTTTGCGTGTGTGGGGGCCATTAGAATCCACCCACCTCTCCTTACCTCTAAGCAACTTCGAATTAAAATAAAAAACGACACCCAGAAGTTCTGACTCCTCGGTGCAGACAAGATTTCCTAGGGAGACAAAATGGTTGGACTCCTGGAGATAGGTGACCTGATTTCTTCGCTCTCTCTCTGTGGAGTTTCTTTCAAACCACAACCCTTTTCTAAACCAGGCAACAGGAAAGGAGGCATCCAGGAGGCCGTAAGTCCACCTAGGGATGGGTAGGACACCTGAACTTTAGGGGGAAATCATGACCCTCCTCCGTAAAGATGTTTGAAATTCTGCAAATTTAAGACCGAAAACAAACTCATTCTATTAATGGGAACAAGGGGTCAGATGCATTTATCTCTGGCAGGAAAATTGGGCCCCTGTTTTCTCCCCTTGGATAACATTTGTAGACAATGAAAACTCTGGTTCTTCACCCCTCCACCACTAACATGCCAAAAATTAAATTCTATTTAATAAATGCGAATATTTAACCAAAATGTACTGGCCCTGCATTTTCTCATTTCTGAATGTGTCCTGATTGTTTCCACCAACGTGAGAAACAGACTTCTTTGGTCCTATGTAAACTATACCTGACTACTCATTGCTAACATCTCTTGAAGCTTATGTGTTCAAGCTAAAAACAAGAGTATTATTCTTATTTTTTCTTACTACCATTTCCTTACATTTTCCCCCCTTTTGATTTTCATCCTTTTTTATTTCTCTATTTTCGCTGTTAATAAAAATACGTTTAGACATACTCCACAGTGTCTTGTAACTATAGTTTGTGCTGTGCTCCTGAGATTAAAAAGGGAAGTTTGTGTACTTTAAATTTGGGATCAATAAATATTCCTTGGCCAATTCAGCTAAGATAAAAAAAAAAAATAGAGATTAGAGTTAAACTGTCCATCGCGGGACAATGGTCACACGGCGTTACCGTCTTTCACTTTGGGGGACATTCCTTACAAAAGGGAAGGACACGTGGACACTGGCCTTAGATTCATGACAGTTGAGCTTAAGTTCAATGCTTCCACTGAGGGACCATCTGTCCAGCCCTCAGTTGTTCAGTGAGTCCTATTACGTTTTCCCAAGAGCAGATTCTAAAGTTCTGCATGTTAATTTTTAAAAATCCTTTGTTGCGGTTCTTTGGGTAAGGTACTCGCCCTGGAATCGTAGGTCACCATCGCAGGGATCTATCTAGCAGAGTACTCGGCACCGAATAGAGAATCAGTAAATGTTAGTTTCTTCGCCCTTTGCCCCCTTCTCACATGGAAAAGTAAGCACCAAGGCTGGTCCCAGATGTTCTGAACAGGCCTTGCTTCCCATGCTGCCTCGACATTTTGAACCACACGGAAAAAGCACAGCCTCGAGGATGAGCTATGGCTTGGTCAAGTCTGTGAGTGAAGGCAAAAGCAGCTTGGTTCAGTCATCAGCAACTCAGTCATCACCCAGACGTTTCTGGAAGGGCTGCTGCCCCGAAGAAATTTACTATCTCATTGGATACCAGAGACTAACAGGAGAAAGGTATCTAAAAATACAAGGTGGTCGATGCTGCGTGTCAAAGAGGATAGACAGTGCGCCCTCTCTGGAAAGAAAGAGAAGGGGTGGGGGAGGAGGTGGGTGTTTGCAGGAGGGGATTAAGCCTGGTGATTAGTGTGGGAATGACACTGTTTACTGGGAGAGGCTCCAGGAAAGGTCGAAGCCTCAGGAGTGGAGAAAAGTAAGCGGGCACACGCCAAAGCCATGTTCGTGTTCTACAGTAGTTTGAGATGCAGTTCAAGGCTAGCTTCTGGGAATTCGTGAACTGCATTCAGTTGGCTGAAGGGGCGTGGGAGGCTGGATGGCATGTTGCTGTCATATATGCCCAAGATCCTTTAGAGGTGCCGTTGATTTACGACATTTTTTGTTCTGCTCTCGAGATTTTTGCAGCCTCCGTTTTTGCTGCTGTAAACAAACAAACAAACAAAAAACTAAACTAACAAAACCTTGTCCGTAGGCAATCCGTGTGGTTTTCTCTTGGGTGGAGATTCCAGAAGCTTGAGATTCTCCCGACACCAACGATGGCTTTCCAAAAGGAAAGCAGAGGGAAGGGCAACTGTCTTCTCCGGTCTCCTCACTTTCTGCCTGTCAAGATCACTTTAAAACGCATCCCTCTCTCAGCTCATCAAGCCCACCTCCAGCTGCCCATCTTCCGTCCTGGAATCTCTCCTTTGCACTGAGAGCTGCCCCTTTGTGTGTGCGTCTTACCGTCCCCAGCTTAGCCGGCCCGGCTTTCACCAGGGAGGCGCTCTGCAAGCAATCAGCTCTTATCTGCATCGTTCAGCCCCGTCACTTCAGGCACCTCTTAATGTTCACAAGCTTCCCAAATGGGAAGTAATTGACCTCTAAACAAAACAAAAAAGCTCTCAGAGAGATAGCAGAGGTTCCTTTCCTGACTGTCCCAGGGCTAAGGGTCTCACCTAGGCCAGGTGGGTAAGTCAATAAAATTGCAGACTTCCTGGCTCCCAGTCCTTCCTCCCCTCCCTCCCCAGCGCCTTCCAGCCCTTTCTCCGATACCATCTGCAAATCAGATGCAGCCTGAGTAGAACTCCAATTTCAGAGTTGCCAGAGATTTCTGGAATTTTGTTTTTTGTAATTTTATCATTACAATGAGGTAACTTTGGAGGGACGGATTTAAATCTTTTGAAATTCCATCTGAAAAGTGGGTACAATCCTCAGAGTTGATTCTAGCTCTTTGGGATATCGACCTGCTGATGCGCCTTTCTCTTTTTCACAAAACAAGGGAACTTCCAGGCTGGAAAGCTGTGCCTTCCACTCCCCCCAGAGAGAGGCCTCTTCAGAGAGAGATGGAAGGTGGTGGAGGAACACTGAGTTTGAAAAGTTGTTGGACCTCATTCTAGTCCCACTTTGACCGGAAGCACATTTTTGTGACCTTGAGCAAGCCTGTAACCTCTCTGGGCTTCAGTCTCCTTGTTTATAAAACGGAGGCAGTGGGTCTCTGAGGCTATTATCCTATGTCGTGTGTCTTCCTGTTGATTTCAGATGCATTTATATATTTTAATGTTTATTTCTTTTTGAGGGACAACGAGAGATAGAGTGCAAGCAGGGGAGGGGCAGAGAGGGGGGGGGGGGAAACACAGAATCCAAAGCAGGTTCCAGGCTCCAAATTTTCAGCACAGAGCCCCATGTGGGGCTCGAACCCACCAACCATGAGATCATGACCTGAGCCGAAGTCCAATGCTTAACCGACTGAGCCACCCAGGCACCCAAGTAACCTGCATTTTAGAAGTGGAGAAACGCAGGTGCAGAGAATCTAAAGGGCTCATCTCAAATTCTACATTAGTGACCATGTCAGAACTTGGTCATGTCTCTCAATGCATAGATCAGTTTTATTTCTGTCTCCTAACACATGTGAGGTTTTTTATGATAAAATGTTTAAAGCAGTCAACAAATGGAGAGAGAATTGCTATAGCTTAATTTATTTCATATAAATTAACCAACTCAACGGATTGAGCCACTCAGGCGCGCCCCGATGCATTTATGTTTTTTTAATCGTAGGGTAGATCATATCCAGAAAAGTACATAAAACATATATATGCGATTGAGAGAATAATTGTAAAATGAACACAGATGTAGCCCCCCCCTTAAGGCAAGAGACAGGGAGTGCCAGTTCTCTAGCAGCCCTTCTCCCCAAGCCACTTCCAGAATGCAAAGCCCTTTCCTCCCTCCTTCCCCAAAGGAGTCACCAGCTATTCTGACTTTTGTGATGATAATTTACAGGCTTCGGTTTCTGGATTTACCCAAGGGGACACATCCCTCAACAAGGTGGTTTAATTTTGCCTGACTTTAGATGTTACATAAATAGAATCGTACTGCCAGTATTCTTCTGGGATTTGCTTCTTTTATTCAGCTTGATGTTCGCGAGATTTATCCATGCTGTTGCGTGGGAGGTTTAGTCTGCTCATTTTCTCTCTTTCTTTTTATTTTTTTCTAATTTTATCTTTTATTATTTTTTTTAAGTAAGCTCTATGCAATGTGGGGCTCGAACTCAAGGCCCCGAGATCAAGAGTCCCCAACATCTTCCTGATTCCCATGCTCTACTGACGGAGCCAGCCAGCCTCCTCAAGTTTGCTCATTTTCATTGCTACATTGTAACCTCACTGAATGCATGTACCTCACTGTATGTATTTGCTAAAAAAGTAGAGTTTCCAGCGGGGATTGTAGCAAAGAATGCTGCTGTGGGAGCACATTTCCCACTGGTGCAGCTGTATTCCCTGGCTGGAGTGTGTCCCGTGGCCCCTGTGAATTGACTTGCAGGACAAGGATGTATCATCGGACAGATTTCCATGTATGTTTCATAAACATATCAGCCTTACACCGATACACCTTCTGTATGATTTCATTGCATACTCATCACCTCTGTATGGGCAGAGAACATTCCTGTTCCAAATCCACAGAGAGAGTCCAAGGGCCAGTGGTGCCTGGATGGCTCAGTCGGTTGAGCAACTGACTCTTGATTTTAGTTCAGGTCATGATTTTGAGGTTGGTGAGTTTGAGCCCCAGGTTGGGCTCTGCACTAACAGTGCAGAACCTGCTTGGGATTCTTTCTCTCTCCCTCTCTCTTCTCCCCTCTCCCTCCTCTCAAAATAAAGAAATAAACTTTTTTTTTTTTAAAGAAGAGTCCGAGGGCCAGAAGGGTGCATTAGAGACAGAACTCTGACCAGACCCCGACCCCCTGCCCTCTGGCCATTGGTTACTCCCACTGACTACTCAATGGGAAGTTCAGGTCCTGACACTAATCAAATGACCATTGAGTGACACTGCTTTCTTCATTCCCTGAAGGACAAATGCATTAGAGGGTGGCAGGCTTTGGAAAGCTGAGTGAGGGGATAAATATGAGGCAAGATGCCAGAGAGAGTGGGAAGCAGGTGGGAGAGTTAGCACCCTCTGTCACTAGTGAGCAAACAGATATTTAAAGAGTCTGGCTGTCATGTCCCCTTGCCCATTTTTTCTGCATTTCCCCCCTGCACTTTGAATCCCCAGAGATGCTGATTCACGCTTTCAGATGGCCAGCTCTTGAGAGTGAAAACAATTCAGCCCTGAGCCAAGCCATTTCTCCTTAGGCCCACCTCCCTGCCTCAGAGGAGAGCTTCCGGGAAAGTCGCTCTGCCTTCCTCCCCGACTGTCTGTTTAGACTCCAGCGAGTCCGCCAGAGAGAAGGATGTGGGCTTAGTTGACACAGTCCAGATTCCACTGTAAGAAAAGCCGATTTGCCCAGCAGCCCTGGCCAGAATCTCAGAGCACTTGCTTACTTAGTCCCTCCAGGGCTTTCTTTATAAGTTGGTCTCAGCCAAACCTGCTTCCTTCCCATCCATGCCTCAATAATTCCCGCTTCCTCCTGTCACCAGCCCAGCTTAATTGCTTGAAACCCTAAGGCCCAGGAAATTGGAATCTGAAGTTAAGACTTCAGTGGGACAAAGGTGAACTTTCCTTTGATGGCTCATGTTTCCAGCCCTATGCTGGGCCTTCTGATATCTCCCCTGGACATTCCCCATGGGTCAGGTCCCCAGGTACCTGCTCCTGGAGCATCTTGGCCTTCTCCATCACGATGCATTTACTCTCTGTGTATTTTGTCCCTTCCCAACAATCAGCCTCATGTCGGTGACAGACCCCAGTGTGTTTTGAACACACACTATGTCTGTCATGGAGTTGGGGCCCAATACCATTTTTTGATTGACCAAATGAGTGAATGGTTGCTGTCTAGCTTCCTTGCCTGATTCCACAAAGTCTGCATTAAAGACCCAGCTTCTGATCTGGCTCCTTGGTAGTTGGAAGAAAGTCCAGTGTGTGAATAGGGATCTGGTTCCTGGCAGGGGTCTTTGAGCCCTGATAACAAGGACTCTAAGAGCTTCTATCAGTCAGGTTACGGCCATGGTGAAAAATAATTCCTCTGTTTTATTCTTCTAGCCATCCTCCTGTAGGCCAACTTAACTGGCAAGTATTAAGGATAATTAGATTGAACATAGTGGGGGGGGGGGGAATATAATGCCAGTATCATTAAAAGAAAATATTTACAGGATCAGAACACACAAGGATGCATAACACGGAGTCCTTGTCTTCAAGAGGGACATTAAACTGTGGGTAAGACAAGCACCTATAAAGCCAAATATACTACAGGAAAAAAACTAGAATGGGTGCTTATACATATATGAATTATTCAATGAATTAAATGAACATTTACCTTTATTACAATTGCTACCCAAAAGATGCTTATAGTGGTGAGACATGTGGCAGGGATTTCTAGCTGTCATCCAATAACTATTCCCCCTTTTTTCTTTTTAAAAATTTTTTAATATTTATTTATTTTTGAGAGAAAGAAAGAGAAAGAGAGAGAGACAGACAGAGCATGAGCAGGGGAGGGGCAGAGAGAGGGAGACACAGAATCTGAAGCAGGCTCCAGGCTCTGAGCTGTCGGCACAGAGCCCGATGTGGGGCTCGAACTCGTAGACCACGAACCACAAGATCATGACCTGAGCTGAAGTCGGACGCTTCACCGACTGAGCCACCCAGGCACGCTCCCCCCACCTTTTTCTTTAGTAATAGAATCCCCGAGGATTAATCACACAGCCTTCCAGATAATGATTGTATCTCCCAGACTCCTTTGCAGCTAAGAGTGGCCAAGTAACTGAGTTCTGGCTAAAAGGATGTTAGCGGAAGTGACGTGTGCCCCCTCCAGGACATAGCCTTAAACGGAAGGGAACTTCTCTTCACTTCCTTCTCTTCCTGCCCCTGGATGGAGGGGTGGGAAGAGCAGTAGCTATCTGAGATTATGACACAGCAACAAGATGGAAGAAGCCTAGGTCCCCAGCACCTTATGGGCTTTGCTCTGCTTACACACTTGCTATTATACGAGAAAAATAAAACATCGGTCTCGTTCCAGCCAGTTGTGTTGGCTTGTCATTTAGCCACTGTTATTTGTAGCGGCTGAATAGGCATCTCAAGTAATAGAGGACACAGGCAGGTAATTAGAAAACTAGCGGGTATGTTAGTTGGTATCTCTTAGCTGGTATCTCTTAGAGGAGAAATAAATCAAGCCAAATAATCTGGGAAAGCTTGAGGAAAGAGAAGGAGCTTGAGATAAGCCCCTTGAAAGGGTGAACAGATTTGGATAGTGGGGGCTGTAGAGAGGCTGGGGAATCCACATGGAGGAACTTAGTAGTGAGGGGTATACCACGTAAAGTACGTGGGAACCAAGGACTCTGTGTGAGGTGACGTGGAAGGTAGCACTCTGGATATCCCACAGTCAGAGTGTTCGACTTGTGTGCCCTCTCCCCAGCCAATGTCATCGACTCTGAAGCCAGGTAACTGCCAAATCCCACACTCAACATCTCCAGCTCTACCCTCATCCAGAGTTCCAGATCTGAGTTGCCTGTCCCCTCCTGGACATTTCTCTTTGAATATTTCCTGAGCCCATCTCTCTCCACCTCCTCCTGCCTGTGACCCAGGCTGATGCTCCATTGGCCCATTTCACCTTTCCTGTCTCCTCCCAGCCCTATTCTAGGTTCCCACTGCTCCCACCCAAGTTCAGATTATCTGTCTCTTGTCACGTGCGATTGCACTCTAACTCATTTCTCTGCCTCTACTCTCTTTTCTCCTGGCCATTTTTCAGGCTGCTACAGGATTTGAAAACAAAACAAACAAAACAAAACAAACAAAACAAAACAAAACAACATGTTGTGTATTCCTTGGTGAAGAACTCACTCTCAAGACACAGTCCACATTCTATAACCCGACACATGAAACTCTTACCTACATTTCCAGCTTCATGTCCTGCTGGGTTCTTCCACACGCCTTCTCTTGCGTTCGGCCGACTCTTCTGGCTTTCCTAAGCACACGAGACATGCCTCCCCTTTTAGTCTCTGAGGTCCCACTCAAAAGCCACCTCCTGGAGAAATTCAGGGTGTCTCTCGTCAGGATTTTCTGGGCACTTGCAGCTCCTGGCTTATCCCTGGCTGTAATATGCATTGAATTTCAGTTGGTTGTTTCTCTAATTGCTCACGAGTGAGAGCATAAGCCTCTTGATTGAGTAAATTTTACCCAATTTATTTTATTTTTATAAATTGTTATTGAAGTATAACATATACAGAGAAAAGTACATGAACACCATACATACACCTGAACTAAATGTCAGTCACGAAGTGAAATCCCCATGTAATTGGCACCCAGGTCATGAAACAGAACATTCACACCCCTGCCCGGAACTCTCTCGTATCCTCTTGGTGTCACTGATCTCAAAGGCAACTACTAGCTTGACTTCTAACTTCATAGATTAATTTTGCCTGTTTTGGGATCGTATGGTGTATATTCTCTTGTCCAGCTTCCTTCACTCGACATTATGTTCGTGAGATGCATTCGTGTTGTGGTGTTGTGGTTGCTGTTTGTTCATTCCTATTTGCTGTTCGGTTTTCCACGGTCTGGATATATGACATGGATTTATTTATTCTACTGTGGGTGGCCATTTGGGCTATTGCCAATTTGGAACTACAGCTGACCCTTGAACAACACGGGGGTTAGAGGCACTGGCCCTTCTGCGTAGTCAAAAATCTGTGTATAACGTTGACTCCCCCAAAACTTGACTACTAATAACCTACTGTTGACCAGAAACCTACCAATAACATAAACAGCTGACGAGCATATATTTTGTATGTTATACGGATTACACACTGTATTCTTACAAGAAAGTAAGCTAGAGAGAAGAAAATGTTATTAAGAAAATCATAAGGTTGGGGTGCCTGGTTGGCTCAGTCGGTTAAGCGTCCGACTTCGGCTCAGGCCGTAGTCTCATGGTTCGTGAGTTTGAGCCCCACGTCGGGCTCTGTGCTGACAGCTCGGAACCTGGAGCCTGCTTCGGATTCTGTGTCTCCCTCTGTCTCTGCCCCTCCCCTGCTCATTTTCTGTCTCTCTCTTAAACAATAAATAAACATTGGGGCGCCTGGGTGGCTAAGCATAGGACTTTGGCTCAGGTCATGATCTCACAGTTCATGAGTTCGAGCCGCACATCGGGCTCTGTGCTGACAGCTCGGAGCCTGGAGCCTGCTTCAGATTCTATGTCTCCCTCTGTCTCTGCCCCTCCCCTGCTTGTGCTCTGTCTCTCTCTTTCTCTCAAAAATAAATCAACATTAAACATGTTTTTTAAAAAAATCATAAGGCAAGGTGAGGGGATGGGTGAAATAGATGATGGGGATTAAGAGTACACTTACCGTAAGGTGTAGAATTGTTGAATCACTATACTGTACATCTATATGTATGTTAACTATACTGGCACATTAACAGTCTGTGCCGGGAAGAATCTGTGTATCTCATGGACCCACGTAGTTCAAGCCCCTGTTGCTCAAGATTCAACTGTACCGTAAGTAGTGCTGCCGTGAACATTCTTGCGCATGTCTTTTGGTGAATATACACCTCTGTTGGCTGTGTTCTAGAAGTGGAAATTCTGGGTCCTGAAGTGTGCATGTGGTCAGGTTTAGTAGGGTCTACTCTTTATCCAAAGTAGTTGTGTTAATGTACATTTTTCACGAGGACGGTTTGAAAATTCGGGTCCTTCCATCTCCTCAACACCTCTCGTCAATTTTCCTTGTACTCAACTTGTTTCCTCGTTTCTTTTACTTTCGTGTCCAGAACATGCCAATACAGGCCGGTAAGGTGTGCCCCATGAATATTTGTGCACTGGTGTCGTTGCCTGGGACCACTCACTGGAGAAGTGGAAGGAGAATTGAAGAGGGGCATAGTCAGTGGGCAGAGAAAAATAATAAATGCTTATTAAGCCCACGCTAAGTGCCCACACTAAACGCTTGACATGCATTATATTAATTAATCACCATAATCCCTCCCTAAATTCTAGCGCCCAAAGAGTCCAGTAAGCTCCCAAATTAGGAAACTGAGCCTCAAAGTGACTAAGAAACTTATCCCAAATCACCACCAATGATAGAGGTAGAACTTGAGCCTCCAAAGCTCATTTACTTTCCATTATACTGTTGCCATTTCACCTGCTTTCTCAGCCGCTGCACCTCACTGTGCTCTACCTAAACAGACAGGTGTAGTTACTGATGATTGAGCACTCATCACATGCTCTCTGACTGATCTTGGTGTCGTCCTGAACCTGCTATTTCCATCCCAACCTCAGAGAGCATCACCAGAGGGAAAAGGTCTGGCCTAACGAGCACCTTCAGATACTGGAGACGTAAGAGATCACAGAGATTCCCATGGCATCCTGTTCTCCACTGAGGGACATTTGCATTCAGAATAAGTCCTGTAAACACGTTACTTAAAAGCATTACATATAACCCAAGAACATCTGGAGATAATGGCACCGATGGAGTAATCCACAGCCACGGTTTGCAGTACTGACGCTTCCCACCAGGGGGCACCATTGCCTCCAGTTTCCGTCATGGGGGAAAAAGGGAATTCCCCAAATTCCTTGGGACTCCACGCAACGCCTTTGCTTTTGGCTGTAAGCAATGTTTCAGATTTCTTTTTCAGGTCAAGCCCTTTGCCTTCCTGTTTGGATACTGACAGTCGGGAATAGACGGAGTGAATCAATAGACTGAGGGCTCCAGAGACACCAGCTGTTGACCATGGCTTCAGTGTGTGTGACGAACACCAATGCTGGTGATGCCAGTGATTGTGAGATGTGTGTTTTCCATGCACAAATGTCCTCTATAAATACTGTCCCTCATTTAATCACCACGTGTGAGAGTACGATTCCCATACAGCTACAGAAACTAGGGAAAGTGAGGGACTCACCCAAGGTCGCATAGCTTGTAGGTTAGGGGTCCGAATATAACCCCACTGCTCCTGTGTACAAATCCTCTGTCTTGGTTTGAACTTGAGTATCTAAAATAGAACTGTCTGCCTCTGGAATACAACTATTGCTGGTAAATGAGCCACTCCGGCCTCCGGCTCTCCTCCCCAGGCTCTTACTCAAACACCCAGAAGGGAAAGTGATCTGATCGGCTCCTTCAAAACGCACTGCTCTGATCCAGAGCAGAGGTTCTTCACTTCACCTGAGGTGAGAACTGCTTTGAGAATCCACATAATTGAATCTACTGGATCCTGGCTTAGCTCTGCCGCTGACCACCTCAGCGATGGAGGGTGAGGTGGTTCATCTCTCTGGGCTTCAACTTCACCTTGTGTGAAACGGGGCTGGTTAAACCAGCGGTTATCTGTGACTCTCTGGGCCGTAAGGGATAGGAACCCAACTCACACCAGCATGAGAAAAATAAAACAAAACAAAAGTCAAGGCAACTTGCCGGCTGGCCCACGTAGCCAAATGGCAGGAAGTCTTAAGGTGAAGCTGGCTAACAGCAGGGACTTGAACTCATCCCGCCTCCCATCCACCTCTCGTCTCTGCTTCGCTCTACACGGTCAGCTTTGTCGTCTTGGGCCGGCTGAAACCATGGCCGGCCACCTAGCTACTGGCTCCTCTGAATCACGTCCTCACGGTTCCAAAACCGAGGAGGAATCGGCATTCTCCTGCCAAGTGCTAGTTGAAGAGCTAAGCTCCTCTGCATCACAGGGGGGTAGGGTGCACCAGGCAAGACCCCAAGGATGGGGGCGCTTTAGAAAAGTCCAGCTCACCTGCCAGATGATATCTTCTTCTTGAGTTATCTGCCCCAGGGCAGTTCACGTGCTGATAATCCTCAATTGATATAGGTCAATACCAGGAACTCTTAGGTCGTATCAGGAATATGAGGGACTCTCAGCTCCTCGTAAGAGTCGGATTTACGGGGGAGGGGGTAGACTGGCAGTGTGATGTGTTTGCATCCTCTCTTTCTAGGCCTCAGCCTGTGGGGTAAGGCGGGTGCCTCCATGGGTCTAACAACCATAAATCTAAAGAAAGTGACCCAGCCAGACCCATCACCCCGAGACGGGGTGCATCATTTCATTCTGTCTGTGAGGGGCCACATTATCATCTCTGAGGCAGCAAATGCAAAACAGGGGCAGTGGAGACACCCCCACGGCCAAAGGCCCCCCACTAATGTCACCTTGGTGTTGCTTGACCTCTCCCGGAGAAGTGGAGTTCATGTCTTATCAGCGTCCTTGCAGACCACGAATCTCGTAACCTGCCACCCTCTCAAGGAATCCTGACAATCACGGCCCTTTAAAAGCAGCAGCTCTTATCCTTAGGGGAAAAGAAATGGGGCAATGCAACTCTTGCACCTCTCTGCTCTCCTACTTGACAGAGAAATGTCTTCCTGACCTACAAGTAGCCTTACCCGCGGAGCCGGGCCGAGGCTCCCGGGGCGGGGGGTTAGGGGGCAGGCTGTGATGCACCTCCCGGCTCTCCCCTAGGCTGCAGGCAGTGGGAACTGAGCAGTGACACAGAAGGGCTGTAAGAGGAGAAGCACAGGGTTCCTCCCAGGAAGGACAAAAGTCAGGGGCTCACGTGCATAAACACCAGGAGTAAGGATCAGCCTGGACGAGTGCACACACCCACTGTCCCTGGGACAGCGGGACACTCCCTGGTACCAACCACCCCGGCCTCCAAGTCTGCAGTGCTCCTCTGCCGGCTGCTGTAGCCTCTGTTTTGACCTGGCCACCCCTCTAGGTACAAGTGGCGGATACACAGCAGGACTTGCTTCGGTTCCACGCCGCCTGTTCCTTGCCTCCTGCTTCGCTTCCCCTCAGCAGCTCCCCTCACCTCTGAGCCCCAAAGGACCCCAGCCTTCAGGACAACTGTGTATCCAGAAGCAGTACATCTGTGACTCATGCAATGATGCTATCCAGGTGGAAAGCGACTTCACACAGATTCCTTCTTGCTCCTTAACACTCTCATCTTCGAGGCCAGATAAGGGAACTGTCGACAGCGTTTTTCTGGGGCGAGTTGCTGGGAGGCCTGGCCTGCTCTCTGCTTTCTCCATCCTGATGGGGGATGTGACATGACCCCCTGGAGCGTCAGGGACCATGTTGGCTACAGCTCTCCTTGGTCTGGGACCTGACCTGAGTGCTTCACGAACGTGACCCCATGTGATCCGTGGGACATTTCTGCATGACGTCCAACTATTACCACTCCCATTTACCAGAGGAAGTAACTTAGGCCAGGAGAGGCCAAGAATGTGCACCTCAAAAGCGGAAAACTGGGATTTAAACTCGGCCTCTTGGAGCCTAAAGCCCACCCTGTAGCCCGGTATCTGCTGTTACTTTGTGATACCTCCTGCATGGCCCCCTTCTCTTGCCTCCCTCACTAGGTCAGCCTTGGAACTGGCCTCCTGATTACCTTCTTGCACTCTGTCATTGTTTCCAACCGCACTTTTTTTTTGGTAAGTTTTTATTTAAATTCCCATTAGTTAACATACAGTGTAACATTAGTTTCAGGTGTACAAAGAATGATTCAGAACATCTATACAACACCCAGTGCTCATCGCAACAGATGCATGCTTAAGTGTGTTTTCTACAGTTAGGAGTCTGTTGGGGCAAATTAAAAATAGACCTACCCTATGACCCAGCAATAGCACTGCTAGGAATTTACCCAAGGGATACAGGAGTGCTGATGCATAGGGGCACTTGTACCCCAATGTTTATAGCAGCACTCTCAACAATAGCCAAATTATGGAAAGAGCCTAAATGTCCATCCACTGATGAATGGATAAAGAAATTGTGGTTTATATACACAATGGAGTACTACATGGCAATGAGAAAGAACGAAATATGGCCCTTTGTAGCAACGTGGATGGAACTGGAGAGTGTGATGCTAAGTGAAATAAGCCATACAGAGAAAGACAGATACCATATGGTTTCACTCTTATGTGGATCCTGAGAAACTTAACAGAAACCCATGGAGGAGGGGAAGGAAAAAAAAAAGAGGTTAGAGTGGGAGAGAGCCAAAGCATAAGAGACTCTTAAAAACTGAGAACAAACTGAGGGTTGATGGGGGGTGGGAGGGAGGGGAGGGGGGGTGATGGGTATTGAGGAGGGCACCATTTGGGATGAGTACTGGGTGTTGTAGGGAAACCAATCTGACAATAAATTTCATATATTGAAAAAAAAAAAATAAAATAAAATAAAATAAAATAAAATAAAAAATAAGAGTCTGTTGGGGCGCCTGGGTGGCTCAGTCAGTTGAGCATCTGACCTTGGCTCAGGCCATGATCTCATGGTTTGTGGGTTTGAGCCCCACATCAGGCTTGGTACTGACACCAAGGAGCCTGCTTAGGATTCTCAGTTTCCCTCTCTCTCTCTGCCCCTCCCCTGCTTGCACTCTCTCTCCCTCTCTCAAATATAAATAACCATTTTTTTAAAAAGAGTCTCTTGTCTCTTTTTTCCCCTCTCCTCATCTGTTTTGTTTCTCAAATTCCACATATGAGTGAAATCATATGATGTTTGTCTTTCTCTGACTTTTTTTTTTGTTTGTTTAGCATTACACCCTCTACCTCCATCCATGTTGTTGCAAATGACAAGATTTCAGTCATTTTTTATGGCTGAATAATATTCCATTGTATGTATATATTACTGCTTCTTTATCCGTTCCTCAATCAATGGACACTAGGGCTGTTTCCATAATTTGGCTCTTGTAGATACGCTGCAATAAACATTAGGGCGCGTGTGTCCCTTTGAATTAGTATTTTTGTATTCTTTGGGTAAATACCTAGTAGTGCAATTGCCGAGTCTAGGGTAGTTCTATTTTTTAACTTTTTGAAGAACCTCTATACTGTTTTCCAGAGTGACTGCACCAGTGTGCATTCCCAGCAACAGTGCAGGAGGCTTCCCCTTTCTCCACTTCCTTGGCAACATGTTGTTTCTTGTGTTGTTGATTTGAGCCATTCTGACAGGCGTGAGGTGGAATCTTATTGTGGTTTTGATTTGCATTTCCCTGAGGATCAGTGAGGTTGAGCATCTTTCCATGTGTGTGTTGGCCATCTGGATGTCTTCTTTGGAGAAATGTCTGTTCATGTCTTCTGCCCCTTTTTAGTTGGCTGATTAGTTTTTTAGGTTTCGAGTTCTGTAAGTTCTTTATATATTTTGGATAATAACCCTTTACCAGATATGTCATTTGCAAATATCTTCTCCCATTCTGTAGGTTGCCTTTGAGTTTTATTGATAGCACTGCCTTTCTGAAACACAAATTTGGTGGTATGACTTCTCTCTATTCCAGTACCCTCCTTAGCTGCCGAGTCACCAATTGTGTGTAGACCCTTCCGTGTGGTAGTCAAGGCTGCTTCTCTTACCAAACAGATTTCTCCCCCTCCTCTCCACTTACTCCAAACCTCTCAAGGTGGCCAGGTCCCTTTGAAGGCCCACCTCCTCCATGAAGCCTTCCATCCTGAAGCTGCCAGTGCTTGAAAGTGAGTTGAAGAGACCCCTTGTCTAGTGGTTTTGAAGCCGGGTTATGAAACGCTACAGAGGTTCCTGGGACAGCACTGGGACAAACAGATGCTGGGCATGGGCCGGGGAGAGGTCTCCAGATCCCTGCCTCTGGTGAGCAGCCAAAGGTTCACCTTTATCTGTCATGTATTTGGGGTCCATGTAAAATGTCATCTGAAAAGGGTCCAGCTGCTTATGTACTAACATATATATTATAATAATATAGTACTAATAGCACAATAAACAGCACCCAGTCCAACCTTCAAATTTTAAAAATATGAAATTCCTACCGCACCTGCTGTCCACTATTGATTTGACACTTAGTACGTACTATCCCTTGCAAGTTTAATTGTCTTTTCCGATAGATGTTTGTCTCCTCAACTAGTATATAAACTCCTCATGGGCCAGGACCAGGCCTTCTGCTTGGTTATCTCCAGGGA
The DNA here is from genome assembly GCF_046562875.1 of Panthera onca. Classification (NCBI taxonomy): domain Eukaryota; kingdom Metazoa; phylum Chordata; class Mammalia; order Carnivora; family Felidae; genus Panthera; species Panthera onca. Next base: position 170,401,797 of record NC_138342.1, on the reverse strand, counting down.
CTAACAAGGTTTAAGACATGTTTTTTTTTTATTTTTTTATTTTTTTTATTTTTTATTTATTTTTTAATTTTTTTTTAACGTTTATTTTATTTTTGAGACAGAGAGAGACAGAGCATGAACGGGGGAGGGTCAGAGAGAGGGAGACACAGAATCTGAAACAGGCTCCAGGCTCTGAGCTGTCAGCACAGAGCCCGACGTGGGGCTCGAACTCACAGACCGCGAGATCATGACCTGAGCCGAAGTGGGCCACTTAACCGACTGAGCCACCCAGGCGCCCCAAGACATGTTTATTTACCGTGACTATTTTCTGCTTGAGAAATTTCCCTGAACACATAAAGTTGCAGCTACCAATAAAGCCCCACCTAATACCTTCCTCTCACTCCCTCCCCAGAGGTAACCACTCCCTTAGTTGGTGTGAACCATTTCGCTGAGTTTTTAAAATCATATAAAAACGCATTCTTATGTTATGTGATCTGTCATTTCCTGAGTTTCGCGGGTACGCTCAGAGACAGGTGTGAGACGAAGGCTGATTTACCATGTGCTCCCCGCTTCCCAGTTAGATTAGAAGCTGCTAGAAGGCAGACAGCATGTCCTAGAACCCCCCTCCAACACACACTCCCCTCCTCAATTTATGTCACACGCGGACTCCAAGGACAATTTCTATGGGTGCCTTGAGGAAGTCACATTGTCTCCTCTGTGGGGACCCTGGCTGGGAGAGCTGCCAGAAAAGATAATACCACCTGTTGGTTAAACACGCGAGATCCCGGTCTCGCTTGGTACGAATCTTGGCTTTGCCGCTTTTCAGCTGAGTGGCTGCAGCAAAGTTAGTCAACTTCTCTGTGCCTCTGGTTTCTTCTTCTGTAAAGGGGGGGTTATTAATAATAGTATCTATTCCTAGGGTTCTTGGGAGGACTAAGTGGGTTAATATAAGAAAAGTACTTCAAAGAGCACTCTTTAAGTGTCAGTTAACTGTTAGCTACCATTGTTTGGTGCTAAACCAAGGATTTCTGTATGGCTGAATCTCACTAGTTTAGAAAGTTCTATTTCATTCAGTCCCTATGCAGTGCAAGGTCACCCTAAAAGGCCTGGACATTAAATGGGCCAACCTCCCCGCCCCCCTTGGCCCTGGGCCCTCGCTGGAGGGAGTGGGTTCCCCTATCTGCTAAGAGCAAGCATCTCCCCTGGCCTCCTTCCTCTCTTGTTTTCTTTCCGCACTTTTTCTCCTGCTCAGAACTCAGTACCAAATGGCTTCCATCCTGTGTGAGGAGATAACCATCAGGAATATGCCAGACCCACTGTGCCCATCAAGCCTAGTTTCTCAGGGGACTTGAACCGGAATCTGCAAGGAGAGGCCAGTCCCGCAAACCCAGCTGCTCCTCTCAGAACACCTGGTTAGGCTGGGCTCCTGTCACCCCACTCTACCCCCTGGCCCCACAATGTCTCCTCTAGCTGGGGCCGGTCCTGCCCAGAGGTCTGGGGAAGAAAAGGTGTCATGCTGGATTTGACCCATCAGTTTTTCTACTCACCAATCAGCTACCTGCTAGCCCTGATGAGAGGTGCATGAACAGTTGTTGCTGTTTCTTTTTTTAATGCCTTAACGTGTCCATTAACATCACAGATTCAAAACAGTGGCGTCGGTTATTTCTTTTCATAAAATGTATGAAATGAATTAAATTATAGCAATTCTCTCTGCATGTGTTGATTGCTTTAAACATTTTATAATGAAAAGCCTCACATGTGTTAGGAGACAGAAACAAAAACTGACCTACGCATTGAGAGACAAGTTCTGACATGGTCGCTAATGTAGAATTTAAGACGAGCCGTTTAGATTCTCAGCACCGCCGTTCCTCCACTTCTAAAATGCTGGTTAGGTGGGCGCCTGGGTGGCTCAGTCAGTTAAGCGTCCGACTTCGGCTCAGGTCATGATCTCAGGGTTCGTGGCTTCAAGCCCCGCATTGGGCTCTGTGCTGACAGCTCAGAGCCTGGAGCCTGCTTTGGATTCTGTGTCTCCCTCCCTTTGCCCCTCCCCTGCCCTCACTCTCTCTCTCTCTCTCTTTCCTTCAAAAATAAATAAACATAAATAAATAAGTTAATTAAATGCTGGTTAAGGTCTCTCAACATTTAATTCTGTGAATTTTTAAAATGGAATACCGCAGTATCTCCTGGTTCTGGACATTTCTCTGTCTCTGGCCTACCTATCTCCCTGCCTTCCAGATGATTCTCTATTTCCTCTCTTCTCCCCAAGTCCCTCCAGAGGGGGTAGAAACCTGGATAAATACATAAATGGGATGAATGGCTTTGCTGATGCCCATGGGGTACCACGAGGTGGTCTGGAAAGATCTGCCCTTCCTTCCCCGCCAAACCAGGGTGGCCATTTCCCCTATGGACTGTGAAAACACCAGGACGGCCTTGCCTCCCACAGGGGCAAGACTTGCCTCAGGCCACATATGAACCCCTGACTCAGTGACTCAATCCCTCTCCAGTGATCTGTGGCTTTATTATAATTCTCAAGAAAACGTCTGCCAGAGAAGTTCTGGTCAGCGGGTCTGGAAGAAAGCAGTTTTCTTTGTGGGACAGACTCTCTGGGTCCCCAGGCCCTATTTAGTCATAGGCGTCGGGAGAACTCTCCGGAGAGCCAAGCGTAGCCTTACCCCCACCCCTCATCCCACAGGGCCGTGCACCTATCCCATCCCCGGAAGTTGGCTCCGCCCCCTTCTCCGATGCTCATCCTCCCTGGATACATCCTTTCTGGGCACCATCCATGACAGCCTGCTCGGTTTTATGGGGGGCATCGGGAGCTGGGGGAGTGGGCGAGAGGAGGTCTCAAATTGCTTCCAGCAGCAAGGAGTGTGGGAAGGTCAGAGCCTCCTTCCCTAGACAAACAGCCCTGGTGGGTCTCCCCATGAGGGCCTCCGTTAAGCTGTTGAGCAGACCAGGCACAGAGGGACCATGGCCACCCAGTTAGTGCACGGGGAAACTTCTGCAGACGCAGCCCCACAGCCTCGGGCTCTCCAGAAGCCGGCAGCCATGCAGGGACAGGGGAGGTGACCGAGGTCACCGTTAGCAAAATACTCCTGGGTTCCCATTGCCCAATAAATCTTCCCCGGCGGCTCTTCTTGGGCGATCGGCACTGGCGAGGGGCATCAATGATGAGGTTGAGTTGTTAGCTACTAGCCAGGTTTCCCCAAATCCCAACCCACGTGGCCACCATGCAGAGAGGCCTGCGGGGGACCTGGCATTCACAGCCACAAGTTGGAGGAACAGACTTTTTAAAAAAAGTATTAGGATCGAGAGAGAGAGAGAGAGAGAGACATGCCTTTTGCAGGGACAGGATTTGAAACCTGAGTGGGTTTCCAAGTGGGATAAATAGCACAGACACACAGGAGGTCTGGAGTCTTTCAAAGGAAAAATGGAGCAGATCACGTAGGTCCACAGTGGCTCTCACGCCCCCTCATAGTATCTTCTACCTTCCCACCTAGAGCAGCTCAGAGCCCCCAGCCCTTCGCTACTCAAGGGATGAAGACGGGGTCTATTTTATTTATTATTTTATTTTATTTTATTTTTGGAAGTTCTTTTTTTTCTAAGTTTATTATTTATTTTGAGAAAGACAGTGACAGTGTGAGTGGGGGAGGGACAGAGAAAGAGAGAGAGGGAGGGAGAGAGAAGCCCAAGCAGGCTCCCCCACTGTCAGCACAGAGCCGGATGCGGGGCTGGAACTCACGAACCGTGAGAACATGACCTGAGCTGAAACCAAGAGCCAGACGCGTAACCGACAGAGCCACCCGGGCGCCCCGAGGATGGGGTTTGGACCAGCAATGGCATCACTTGGGAGCTGGGGAGACATCCACTCTCAGGGTGCACCCAGACCCGCTGGTGCAGAGCTTGGATTTTAGCAGGACCCCTGGGCAGTCTGTGTGCACCTCACAGTCTGAGGTCAGAGCACCTTATCCCCTCCTGCCACCCTTCCCCAAGCCTGGTTTTCCTGGGCCCTGGGCTGGTCCCCTTACCTGTTCTTTCCGGCCACGTCTCTCACATCCTGCAGCTCCGCACTCTGACAACCACCACTTGGAAAATTAAAGTCTGACCCATTCATGCCACTGTGCCACGGAGGGTAACTTCAAGTGTCGCCAAACTCACATAGCATTTTCACGAGGACACACACGCATTATGTTAACCCAAACACTACACAGAAACACGTGGGGTGCCGAGTGCCATCAGTGGGCTGGCGGTGCCTTTGAACCACTCTGGGGGCAGGTGCCTACGTCCAGGCTAACCTTTTGGAGGGTGGCTTAATTCATTCCCTTGCCCCTCTGCCTATAATGCTCCCATGGGAGATGCTGCGACCTGAGGACACGAGGCTACTGAACACCTGCTGTGAGCCTAGTGCCTGGCGTGGCCAGGAAGGCACCGGCTTTAGACTCGGAACAATCCGGATTAGCTCTGAGAACCTGGGCATGCCACTCTCAATCTCGGAGCTTCAGTCTCCTTATCTGTAAAAAGTGATCCTCAGTGGGCTGTATAGTGCAGATTAAATGTCTCTAGTGAGTCAGTCCAGAGTGCGCGTTCAATATATGTCAGTTTTCTCCCTGCTTTCCTGGCGCAGTGCAGGAAAAGGAGGAGCCGAGACATGGCCCTGACCTTCAATGAGGCTAATGGCAGAACTGGTAAACATGCAGTGATTAAATTCTCCAAGGCAGTAGAGGGTTAAATGCCCAAACAGGCAGCAGAGCCACAGATGAAGACTGGGGAGGTCTACAAAACCTTTTGGGTGGGGATTGAACCGGTGAAGGTAAACGAGAGACGAAAATGTACCCGGAGCATGCCTAGAGGCTTGAAGACAGGACTGGGCGGGACCCGGGTGGAAACCATGCTGGAAACAGTCAGTGGAAGCAGAAGAGAATGTCGGGGAGGAAGGGGGACAAGAGGAGGCAAGGACGTTGAGGCCCACGTGGAAGCGGTCGGAAGGCTAGGATGAAGAGTTGGGAGATGGAGTTTTTATGATGTAGACGGCGTGGTGGGAAAGAACCGCAGGACGGGGCCCGAAGCCTGGTCATCTATTCAACACGCTCTCCTGTCCCTCTCTTCCCCAGTTTTAGGAGGGACTCCTAGATCCACAATTCCTATTTGCTCAGCCTCGTTGCAGTGTGCCTGGAAAAAAAAGCAAATTTGATACACTGCAGAGGTGGGGTGAGAGCTGAACATGACTAGTAGAAGTAAAGGAGCCAGCCCCGGGCAGGCTGCACGCGGGGCTCTATGGTTTTTCAGTATGTTCCTCTCAACGATGCTTAAGGGGATGCTGTTTTTTGCACCCATTTTGCATGAGGAAACTAAGGCATGCTCAGAAAAGTTAGGTGACTTGCCCAAGGTCCCACAGCTAGAGCCTACTCCGTAAGCCGCTGACTTCTTCCAAAATGGCAGCCCCCTCCCCGCCCCAGCTTTTCTGGGGTTCTAAGACACATTGGAAGCTGCTTCTAAACGATTCTTTTCGCCCCGTGGGCAAAAAAGTCTTTAGTGCTCCTGCAGGGGGGGCATGAGGATGGGGTGACAAACAGGAGCCCGTCCAGTAAGATACGGACCCAGCGTTTTAATGTTCCCATCCAGCCTGGAAGGAAAAGGAAGGGGAAAGCCCGAGTTCCAACATCACTGATCTTCCAAGAACATAGAGGAGAGTGTTTTCCCACACGTCCACCCCCACACCCAGGAAAACAGGTTTAAGAATTGCTGGCACTGGGGTGCCTGGATGGCTCAGTCAGTTAAGCACCTGACTCTTGATTTCAGATCCCCACGTTGGGCTCTTCACTGACAGCACGGAGCCTGCTTGGGATTCTCTCTCTTGCTCACTCTCTCGCTCTCTCTCGGAAATATAATTTATTGTCAGATTGGCTTGCATACAACAGCCAGTGCTCATCCCAGCAGGGGCCCTCCTCAATGCCCATCACCCACTTTCCCCTCTCCCCCATCCCCCATCAACCCTCAGTTTGTTCTCTGTATTTAAAAGTCTTTTACAGTTTGCCTCCCTCCCTCTCTGTAACTTTTTCCCCCTTCCCCTCCCCCTTGGTCTTCTGCTAAGTTTCTCAGGATCCACATATGAGGGAAAACATGATATCTGTCCTTCTCTGACTTATTTCGCTTAGCATAATACCCTCCAGTTCCATCCACGTTGGTGCAAATGGCAGGATTTCATTCTTGCTCATTGCCAAGTAGTGTTCCATTGTATATATAGACCACATCTTCTTTATCCATTCATCAGTGGATGGACATTTAGGCTCTTTCCATAATTTGGCTATTGTTGAGAGTGCTGCTATAAACATTGGGGTACAAGTGCCCCTATGCATCAGCACTCCTGTATCTCTTGGGTCAATTCCTAGCAGTGCTACTGCTGGGTCATAGGGTAGGTCTATTTTCAATTTTTTGAGGAACCTCCACACTGTTTTCCAGAGTGGCTGTACCTCTCTCTCTCTCTCTCAAAATAAATAAACAAACATTAAAAAAAAAAAAAAAAAAAGCACTGTCGGCACTATACCAAGGAGGCCTATTTTACTTTTCTTTCTTTTTTTTTTTTTTTTAACGTTTATTTACTTTTGAGACAGAGAGAGACAGAGCATGAATGGTGGAGGGTCAGAGAGAGGGAGACACAGAATCTGAAACAGGCTCCAGGCTCTGAGCTGTCAGCACAGAGCCCGACACGGGGCTCGAACTCACGGACCGCGAGATCATGACCTGAGCCGAAGTGGGTCGCTTAACCGACTGAGCCACCCAGGCGCCCCAGGGAGGCCTATTTTATACTGAGGATGGCAGGAGTCTTTACCATGAGAAATTCAGACAGTCTTCTCTCACTGAGGCACATCTAGATCCATTAGATGTGGGGCAAGGGGCCCGGGACTGGTGGCTATAAAAGGGAAAGGGAATAAGAGAAAGGTCAACCTCCAACCATCTCCTTTCTGTCAGGAGCAGGTGGCCTTACGGAAGCAAACACTGCACCCAGACATTTACCCCTGAAGCTGTGCCACCAACCAGGCTAGACCCTGGGATTGTTCCTCAACCCTCCCCACCTTCATCTGGACATTAACTGGGACTGCTACCTTCTGAGAAGTCTGATCAACCTTGTTGGCTGATGCAAGGTGTATAGTCCTTTGCGTTGTGGTGGTGGTTACAGTCGACGCATCTTGTTCCTTTCTTGATCTTCTTGTCTTCCAGAATCAGCAAAGCCAACATCAAGTGTCTTCATGGAAGACACACATCGTGATGTATGGAGACAGAGCATCCGCTGGGTGTGGCTACTCCCAGAGGCCTTGCAACAGATTTTAAAAGAAAAATGGCGCTGTGAAAATGGTGCGTGCCAGCAAAGCATTTTGTATTAACCGTGTTTGTTATTGTTTTTATTTTATGATAGTCGGACACCTTGGGGCCTTGACGACCTGGGGAGGGCCAGCCACTCTCGGGGTTAGCAAATTCCAGGAGTAGCAAACAACTTGCCTGCCAGCGTGAATTGCAAACCAACCAATCCTGAGCCCATATCCCCAACCCCCTCTGTTCTCCAGCTGTCGCCCACCAAGCCAATATCCTTCCTGCCCCAAATCCCCCCAGGGCCAGGTACCAGACAAGTAGAGACCATCCCTAGAGCCCAGAGCCTGCTGAAATGACTGAAACCATCCAACCCTAAGCCTTTCCCATTCCATCCCACAAAAACCACAATAAAGGCTTGAGTCCATGCTGTCCCCTTGCCCTCGCTGCCTCCCGACCCCGGTGATTTCCCAGGTGGCCCTACACTGTGTCACGCCTCCTGTTATTAGGGACCTGTGAGTATAAACCCTCCCTTCACGACAGTCATTTATTTATTTATTTATTTTGACTTTTAATGTTTATTTAATTTATTTTGAGAGAAAGGGTGGGAGCAGGGGAGGAGCAGAGATAGGGGGAGAGAAAGAATCGCAAGCAAGCTCTGCACTGTCCGCGCAGAGCCCGACGTGGGGCTCGAACTCACGAACTATGAGATCATGACCTGAGCCGAAATCAAGAGTCAGATGGTTAACCAACTGAGCCAGCCACCCAGGCGCCCCATGACAGGCATTTCTGTGTCTGCATGTGTTACCATACATACTCGCCTAAAACAAATCCCGGGGACGTTTTAAAACACATTTTATACAGGACAATTCTTTTTTTCCTTAACTTTATTTATTAACTTGGAGAGAGAGAGCACAGAGAAGGGACGGAGAGAGAGGGAGAAAGGGAATCCCAAACAGAATCCACACTGTCAGCGCAGAGCCCAGTGTGGGGCTCAGACTCACGAACCTTAAGATCATGACCTGAGACAAAGTCAAGAGTCAGCTGCTTAACTAACTGAGCCACCTGGCGCCCCTGTACAGGACAATTCTATAAACTCTGCTCCCACTTTCCATTCTGGAAGGTGGCACTGGAGGCAGGAAGGGGTCTGCAGAGGCGTGGAAGGTGATACAATGGAAATGTTGGTGCCAGGAGTTCATGAGCCTGGACTTCCAGTTATAGTTCCATGGTCTCTGTAAACCTCAGGTTCTTCCCTAGAAAACCAAAAAATTATATTAGATGATTCCAAACTCTCAGCATCTTTGGATCTAGACGGCTTCTAATGTTAATTTTTGAGATAGAAAGGGAGACACAGAGACAGAGCGTGGGTGGGGCAGGGGCAGACAGAGAGGGAGACACAGAATCCGAAGCAGGTTCCAGGCTCCGAGCTGTCAGCACAGAGCCTGATGCGGGGCTTGAACTCACAAACTGCGAGATCATGACCTGAGCCAAAGTCAGAGGCTTAACTGACTGAGCCACCCAGCTCCCCCAACTCTAGATGGCTTCTAAAATCTGTTAAAGGAGCAACATATGAATGCTTATACTATAATATGAAGTTGGAAGGAAAAAACAGGATACAAAATCACGCTTATCCTACAACAGAATATGGCTGAAGAAAATATACAAGAAGGACTTTTTTTTTAATGTTTATTTTTGAGAGAGAGAGAGAGTGAGCACAGGCATGCAGGGGAGGGGCAGAGAGTGAGGGAGAGAGAGGATCCCAAGCAGGCTCATTGTGTCTGCACAGAGCCTAACTCAGGGCTCAAACTCAGAAGCCATGAGATCAGGACCTCAGCCAAAATCTAGAATCAGATGCTTAACCAACTGAGCCCCACAAAAAGGGCAATTTTAATAAAGGGATGAAATTATGGGTCTAAATGTATATTTCAATTTTTTAAATAAAGGTCTCAAAGTTCATATCAAAACAGATGGTGGGGTGCCTGGGTGGCTAAGTCAGTTAAGCATCCGACTCTTGGTTTCAGCTCAGGTCATGATCTCACAGCTCTTGAATTCGAGCCCCACATCGGGCTCTGTGCTAATAACTTGGGATTCCCTCTTTCTCCCTCTCTCTCTACCTCTCCCCCGCTTGTGCCCTCTCTTAAAATAAATAAAAAACAAAACAAAACAGAGCTGGGAATCCTCTCTTCATTTCTGCGTCCTTCTGTAAATGCCTCTGCATTCATTTCTAGAAGGCGGAAGTCCAGAATGGGACAAATTGGGCTAAAATCAAGCTGCCGGAAGAGCTGCATTTCTTCTAGAGGCTCCAGAGGAGAATCTGTTTCTTGCCTTTTCCAGCTTCTAGAGGCCTCCTCCATTCAATGGCTCAGGCTCCCCTTCCATCTTCAAAGTCAGCAAAGTGAGTCTTTCCCCCTTCCCGTCACTGTGATCTTGCTTTGGTGTCACATCTCCTTCTCTGGCTCAGACTCTCTTGCCTCCTTTGATTTGTAAGAACTCTGTGATCACACTGGGCCCACCAGGAAGATCCAGAATAACCTTCCCATCTCAAGGTCAGCTGATTAGCAATTTTACTGCCATCTGCAGCCTTAGCTCTCTTCTGTTGTGTGTATGGCACGTTCACAAGTTCGGGGGGCACCTGGCTGGCTCAGTCGGTTAAGTGGCCGGCTCTTGGGTTTGGCTCAGGTCATGATCTTGTAGTTCGTGAATGTGAGCCCTGCATTGAGCTCTGCACTGACAGTGCGGAGCCAACTTGGGATTCTCTCTCTCCCTGTCTCTCTGACCTTCCCCCGCTTGTTTTCGTGCTCTCTCTCTCTCTCAAAAATAAATAAACATTGATGAACATGGATGCAAAAATCCTCAATAAGATATTAGCCAACCGGATCCAACAATACATTAAAAAAATTCTTCACCACGACCAAGTGGGATTTATACCTGGGATGCAGGGCTGGTTCAATATCCGCAAAACAATTAACGTGATTCCTCACATCAATAAAAGAAAGGACAAGAACCATATAATCCTCTCAATAGATGCAGAGAAAGCATTTGACAAAATACAACACCCTTTCTTGATAAAAACCCTCAAGAAAGTAAGGATAGAAGGAGCATACCTTGAGATCACAAGAGCCACATACGAGCGACCTAACATTAATATCATCCTCAATGGGGAAAAACTAACAGCTTTCCCCCTATGGTCAGGAACAAGACAGGGATGTCCACTCTCGCCACTGTTATTCAACATAGTATTGAAAGTCTTAGCCTCTGCAGTCAGACAACACAAAGAAATAAAAAGCATCCAAATAGGCCAGGAGGAGGTCAAACTGTCACTCTTCGCAGATGACATGATACTCTATATGGAAAACCCAAAATATTCCACCAAAAATAAATAAACGTTAAAAAAAAAAAAAAAAAAAAGCTCCAGAGATTTGGAGGGGGACATGCGGAGAGCGGGTATTATTTGTCTCTGAATTCTATTCCATCTAAAGAGTCCTAATGCAACTCTTTTGTGTCTTCCTGATTGCCCTTACTCATTGTCACCTGTGTCACGGCCATGGCAAGGGGAGAAGGGCAGACCTTACACTGATTTGCCTTGGGGCCTTGCCGTCCCTTATGGATAATGCTGCCAGCCTAGGAGATGCCTCCCAGTGCCTAAAGCTGGACATCCAGCCAGCAAACATTTATTGAGCACCTTCTGTGTGTCTGATCTAAGCCAGGTGTTAGGGACAGTACGGATATGAGGATGATATCGTTCCTAGGCAAGGAGCTCACCGTCTAATAAAGGAGAAGACCCCTCCACATAAACATCCCAAGTACAAAGCACAAAAGGAAGGCCCCATGAAGTGATTTGAGGGAGAGTGCTGTGAGCGGTGTCCCCATTCCAAAGGGACATCTGAGACCTGAGGTGGCAGAGATGGAGGTGGTGAGCTCAGCTTCCATTCTAGAGTTTTAATTTCTGAAATTGTACATTAGCAGAAGGAAATGCCCCCTAGTGAGATATTCACATCCTTTTAGGTGCATTCTACGTGCAAAAAATGCTCAAATGTAAAATATCATTTAGACAACTTGTAACCATTCTTTTTTTTTCCTTTACACAATGGTTTATTCTATAACATTATTTTGCAACTTGAATCAGTCTCTGACAAACTCGAGGAGATTTTCCCAAGTAGTACAATGTATACTTGTATATTTCTAGGGTAAATGTCTAAACATGGAATGGCTGTGTCAAAAGATATGACCAGTTTTAATTCCGACAGATTTTGACAAGTTGTCGTCCAAATATAACAAGCTGATCCACTTTTCCTCCAACTTGGCATGGAAACAACTTCCTCCACACTCCGCCCCCCACAACAACACTGCACGTTATCCGCCTTCTTAACTTCTACCAATCCAATAGGTGGAAAAAGGGTATATCAATGTGGTTTCAATTTGCATGTCTCCAATGATGAATGTGGGGAAACCTTTTTAGTTTAATATACGCATGTTTATGTTTTAAATTTTTGAGCCATCTGGGGTTTAGTTTGTTATAAGAAGAGAATGTTATTTTTTTCCAAATGGCAGGACTAGTTATTCAATAATTCACATTTCCTCCACTGATTTGAAATGCCACCCAGCTCTAGATTTTAACAATTTCACCTCCACCTCCATTTCACACCATAGGCAAAAATAAACTTAGAATGGATTGTGGATCTTAAAATAAAATATAAAACTTAGAGAAGATAACATAGGAGAGCGTCTTCAGTAGTAGGGGTAAGCAGGTAATTCTCAGGTATGACACCAACGGCAAAATATGTAAAATGAATAAATCAGTAAGTTGGAGTCTACCAACATAAAAAAACCTCCTGTGCTGTGAAATATTCTGTTTAAGTGATGAAAAGACAAGCCGGAAATGGGGAGAAAATCTTCGCAAACCACAGAGTCAACAAAGGCCCACATAGAGAATATATAAAGAATTATTAAGGGGCGCCTGGGTGGCTCAGTCGGTTAAGTGTCTGACTTCGGCTCAGGTCACGATCTCGCAGTCCGTGGGTTCAGGCCCCGCGTCGGGCTCTGTGCTGACAGCTCAGAGCCTGGAGCCTGTTTCAGATTCTGTGTCTCCCTCTCTCTCTGACCCTCCCCCATTCATGCTCTGTCTCTCTCTGTCTCAAAAATAAATAAACGTTAAAAAAAATTAAAAAAAAAAAAGAATTATTAAAACCCCAAAGAACTGAACAAATATTTCACCAAAGAGGAGATATGGATGGCAAAGGAGCACGTGAAAAGATGTTCAATATCACTAGCCATTTGGGAAATGCAAGCTAAACATTAAAAACCGTAGTGAGATATCACCTCACACCTCCTAAAATGGCTAAGGTAAAAAACAGTGATAATGCCAAATGCTGATGAGGATATGTAGAAGCTGGAACTCTCATATTTTGCTGATGGAAATCGAAAGTGGTATAACCACTGGGGAAAACAGGTTAGTAGCTTCTTACAAAACTAGATGTGCAATTACCACGTGACCCAGCAGTTGCCGCCCCGGGTATTTATCCCAGAGAAACGAAAACTCATGTTCGACATGAAAAGCTGTGCATGACTGTTCACAGCACCTTCGTTCATACCAGAGAAAAAAACGGAAACACATCGACTGTCCCTCAGTGGGTGGATGGTCGAACAAACTCAGGGAGATCCACACAGTGAAATACTATCCAGCAATAAGAAAGTATTAACTATTAACAACAATACATGCAACAAGTGGGCCTCAGAGACATCACTTAATGATAAAAGCCAGTTGCAAAAGGTTACATTGATACCATGTTTGGTTCCACTTGTGTAACATTCTCTGAATGGTTAACCTATAGAGATGAAGAACAGATTAGTGGTTGCTGAGGGTCAGAGATGGACAGAAGGGGCTTGGATACACAAACACGAAGAGGTAGTACAGGAAGTTCTTGTGTGGTGATGGAACAATTTTAGATCTTGATGGTAGCATTACAGGAATCTATACATGTCATAAAATTGCATAGAGCTAGACACACACAAAAACGAACGCAGGTTTTAAAATGATGAAAATAAAATAACGTCTGTAGTTAACGGTAATGCACTGATGTCAACTTCCTGGTTTTGATATCATACTGCAGTTACATAATATGTCATTGGGTGGACCCGGGAGTACTAATTTTGCAAACTCCTGTAAATCTGTAATATTGCAAAAGAAAATGTTTGAACTTTTTTTTTTTTGAAATGAAAAAAAATGAGAGAAGAAGACCGTATTTGCCAAAGACCTTCCCCTTATACAGACAGCGTGGTTCTCTTTGGCGGTTGCTTTATCCACAATGGCCTACTCCCTCTCTTTCCTCCCCAGACACTCCACATGACCCCCTTGTGAAGTTTCCAGTGGAATGCTAGGTGCCTTAGATCAGGAGGTACAGAAAAGTTGCATACATAAAAATAGTTCAGAAGAACACCAGCATACCAGATTCATCAACTGTTAATATTTAACTCATTCACTTTATCAGATGGCATCTATCCATCAACCTATATCATTGTTTCTGAATCCTTTCAGGCTGTTTCTTCCACCGTGGGCCTCCCCCTAAGCACTTTCATGTTTATTTCCCAAGAATATTCTCTTACACAGTCACAGTACTTACTATTCATTTCAGTAATTGTTTTTCTTTTCTTTTCTTTTTTTTTAATTTAAGTTTTAGTTGGTTAACATACAATGAAATATTGGTTTCAGGAGTAGACTTTCCAGTGACTCATCACTTACATACAACACCCAGGGCTCCTCACAAGTGCCCTCCTTAATACACATCACCCACTCACCTCCCTCCAGCAACCCTGCTAGTCCTGTCTTTAAGAGTCTCCCGTGGTTTATTTCCCTCTTTTTTTCACCTCCCGTATGTTCACCTGTTTTGTTTCTGAAATTCCACACGTGAGAATCTCAGTAAATTTAACACTGATTCAATACTTTAATCCATCGTCCTTATTCCACTTTCATCAACGGCCCCAATAACGTCCAGCACAGAATCCAGCCTGGGGTCGGGTGCAGCACTGAGTTGTCCTGTCCCTTTGAAAGCCTTAGGAGATCCAGTTTTGCTACCGATCTCTCCTTGTCACGGGCCCCCAGAAATTGCGTCTGTAAACTGGGTCGTAGTAATTTCACCACCCTTCGTGAGCAAAGGCGCTTTAACAATCTATGAGAGCTAAATCGGGTCTGTCTCTTCTGCATCATCCTTCCCCAGAAGGTCTAAACTTCCGATGTGGGTCGGAGCAGAGCAGACCCTCTTTGGTGCTCATTCGGAGCCAGCGGAAAGATCGCAGGGCAGAGGGATGCAGGCCAAGGGCGAGGAGAAGGAATTGGGGGAGGAATCCTCCTGGGCAGCGGTGACGGAGACCCCGCGAGGGACTCCCCTCTCCACCCCCCTCACCTGGAGCGCCGGCGGCCAATCCGCGGCTGGGCCCGGCTGGCCGCGGCCAATGGGAAGGCGGCGCGGCGCGCTCCCCCGGGGCTATAAGTGCGCCGGGGCGGCGGAAAGTGAAAGTGGTGCGGACGCCGCGGACGCAGCTGACGCCGCCGGGGCTGCAGGCGAGCCGCCGGGATGCTCAGGGTTCCGGAGCCGCGGCCCAGGGAGGCGGGGGCGGCCGGCCAGTCCAAGCCGCTCACCTCCTTCTTCATCCAGGACATCCTGCGGGACGGCGCGGAGCGGCGCGGCGGCCACACGGGCAGCCCGCAGCCCCCGTGCCAGCCGGACGCGCGGCGAGAGCTGGAGCCGGAGCCCGAGGGAGGAAGAGGCGGCGCTGGGGCGCCGGAGGACGAGTGGGGCGCCCGGCCGCGCGCTGCGCAGGAGGCCGACAAGCCGGCGGCAAGCGAGCCAGGTGAGGCGGCCGGGCTGGGCCAGGGTGCGGTCCCGCAGGAGGGGCGGGCCGGCCTGGGGGCCGCGAGGGCGGGTCCGAGGCGGGGAGGGCGCAGCCCCGGCTGCAGGGATGCGGGGCCCCGCGGCGACAGGCCAAGGGACCCCACCGCCTCCCGCCGCGGGCGCGCCTCGGAAATTAACCCCGAGCCCGGCCGTCCGAGCGGCGCAGCGTTTTTGCATGGGCTGGACTCGCCGGGCACGGCGCTCTCAGCCCCGCGGGCTCTGGCGCCCCGGGCTCCCCTGCGAGCGCGCGCACCGCGTCCCCAGCCCCAGAGTCCCCGGTGAAAAACCCGCCACCCGCCCCCAGCCACCGCGCGACCCTCGATCGGCGCCCGCCCCTCACTGCCTCTTGGCAGTTACGATTACTACCATATAACAAATAACTGATCGCAACTTATTAATATCAATAAATTAGGGTTTGACCAGGGAAGACCCCCTCTGCTTCCCAATTCCATGGGCAATAAAACTAAGTTTGGAAGGCCCCTCGGGCCTTCAGGAAATATAACACCATTGGACACCTCTAAACTACTCTTATTTCCTTTCCTGTCACTTCGGATGAGGCATCCTACAGGCTTGTTTAGAAAAAAGGGGACTCAAGTCAGAGAATGAACTTGTCCTTAGCCCCCGCCACCTCTCCTATAGCGCAGACCCTCTCCTGCCACCTGGAAGTTAACACTGATGTCTTTGGGTCCTGCTTTACCAGGTGTTTTCTTTCTGTGTGTTGCCTGGGTCCCTTCTCCCACCTCAATACACTGATCCAGGACCCCGTTTAATTCTGCTGGACGATACGGCAGGAAGTTCCACCACTAACCTCTCCTAACTTTGGGTTCTTGATGACTATTAGAAAACGAATACATAATATACGGATTCAGTCACTCCTTACTAGGGAGAGTTCCTTAGTCATGTGAAGAAAGTGAAATGTATCCAAGATGACACTGGGCCGTTTGTTCACTACCACGGAGATAAGGGTGTATTGAATTCCGTTCTCTACCCTCTAACATGTAACCTTTTCCTTCCCATCCCTCCTTCTCCCTTCTCTCCAGATGGACACTTTGAGGCTTATCTATTGGACTATGAAAACAGTGCAGGCGCCTTGCCAAGCCTTCCCCAAACCCCGAAGCAGCCACAGAAGCGCTCTCGAGCTGCCTTCTCCCACACTCAGGTCATTGAGTTAGAGAGGAAGTTCAGCCACCAGAAGTATCTGTCAGCTCCTGAAAGGGCTCACCTGGCCAAGAACCTCAAGCTCACTGAGACCCAAGTGAAAATATGGTTCCAGAACAGACGCTATAAGACCAAGCGAAAGCAACTCACTTCGGACCTGGGAGGCCTGGAGAAGCACTCCTCCCTGCCGGCTCTGAAAGAGGAGGGTTTATCTCAAGCCTCCCTCATCTCCATGTGTAACAGCTACCCTTACTACCCCTACCTGTACTGCTTGGGAGGCTGGAACCCGGCTTTCTGGTAATGCCAGCTCAGATGACAATCACGAATGATCAAAAAACACTGCCTTCCCCAGCGTGTCTCTCTGGATGGCAAAAGGGACCAGGCTCAGGGAGGACAGAGGAGGAAGAGGTATGCAGGCCGAAATTGTTAGAGGTTTGCATGGACATCCTAGGTTCTTCACTGGGGGGGCTAGTGAAAGATCTGGGACAGTGACTAATATCCAGATGGCTCCCTAACACATAAAATGGGCCATTTTTGCTCTTAAAGACCTGCGTGAAGTGGGGAGGGACAAAGTCTAGTGCTGTCTCTAGCACTTTCTATTTCCGTATGAGCAGTCCCCATCACTTCCGAGGATGTTGTTTCAACTCCATCCTCTTGTGTAACTGAGCATCAGCCTGGAGGGATGCAAACCTGAAGGGAAACAGGATGGCCAGGATGAAGGTGTCACCTCCTGAATCCTGAATCACACCTAAGTTCAAAAACCTCTCGTTGGCCTTGGTTTACCACGAAGGTTTCTCCCTGTCCCTGTGGGAGAGTGGAAGCCAGAGGCTCTTACAGAGAAACCGGTCCTGCTCAGCACAGATCGGCATGGGATATGGAGATGGGTAGGAGGAGGTGAAAATATAAGCTTCTTATTATTCCTTTTTAAGTAACACGCCAACCTTAAGTATTCACAGGGTGGCCCAAGTAGAACAGGAAGCACTCACCGTGGTTTTAGGACAAGCTGTATAAACAGAACTCTGCTGCAAGGGGTGGGCCCGGGCCAGAAGAGTCTCCACATGTCTGAGACAGCAGCCTGCGGAGGGCCCTCGGCACTGCTGCTGGGCGGCATTACATTTTTATTAATAAAGGTTCAATAAAAGCTTCCCCTGGACCTTTTTTGCCCTGGACCTGAGAATTTGAACGAGAAATTTCCTGGAGTTTTCGGGCTGTAATTCAGACTACATCATGGCAGATCACATAATCCTTTTCCTGTAAACTCTTGTCCTCCCTCCCTTCTTTTATTTTTTGTTCCTTCTCCACAACAATCACCCGCTGAAGGGCTTCTTTTCAGTCCAGACTTTTAGTCTGGCTGCACCTAACATATACACCTTCCTTATTTAGCCTGAGATCTGGTCTTTATCCCTCCCCCCCCCCCCCCCACAAGGCTTTATCTCTCCTGGGGTTAAAAAAAAAAAAAATAGTGGAGGGGGCTGGAGATTCTGATTTGGCTAAAAGACATGCATTTTTTTTTTAACTAGCAATTATTTTTTTTTAAATACATTAAATCCCAAATCCTATTTAAAGACTCGACAGCTCTAAAAGGTCACTGCTACCTTTATAAACTTTCTGGTGGCTCTGTTGTTACAGTTCAAAGTCTGACAGCCCTCTGGGATCCCCAGAGGAGAAGGCAGAGAAGGTAAGAGGTGTTGGGCTTTCAGACACAAAGAGAACAAAATGAAGAACCGGGCATCATTGAGCCGTCCGGTGGAAATACAGGGTTCACGGGCAGGGTGCAGAGAAAAGGCAGCTGGCACCTTAGGGAGCTGGGTCCCCAGCCACAAGCTGAGGGGGCACTTTGCCAGAAGGGGCTCAGAGAAAGGAAACAGTTTTCAAAACATTATAGTGGCGTCCATCACCAGACAATGAAACTGTCCAAATACTTCGGGAACTGTGTTTAATGCCTATGAAGAATGGGTCCCCCAAAAAGAGACAACTAGTGACTTCAGCAAGAATGAGAAGAAGGCAAAGAAGAAATTGGGCCACCTTCTGTTCCCACCCGATTGTTTAAGGTGACCTGGCAGAGGGGAGACATCAGAGTAAAAGAAGCCAGTTACTAATGAGGTACCCTGAGGCCTGGAAATCTCTTGATCCCACTACTTAATTCTGTTTAGTGAGAAACCATTCAATTTCCTCCTATTAAAAGGGCCGATTTACTGTTGGTGGCAAAACTGCCAGAGTTGATAGAAAGTTGGCCCGTTTCACCCCATTTTCTACCGTTTGGGCTCCACGTTGAAATACTGTTAAATGCTCGGCTGCTGACAAGTACTCGGGGCACAGCCAGCGGACTGGCCTAGATTGCTTGCTCCGTTCACATGTCTTTTAAGAGAAGCATTTAGTGCTCACTCCCTGCTCAGTACCCATTCTCGCCCACCCTCTCCATTTACTTCTTTTAACCTGCTGTTCTACAAATATTGAACGTTGTACCATGATGGCGTGCTGTGTTGCAAAAAAGAAAAAAAAAAGCCTTTGTTTAAGGTCATTTGGTCTGTGAATCCGTCTTGCTTTTCCTCCACTGGAGCAAGGCACTCACCCACATCTGAACTGGCGGAACAGGCACTTGAAGAACTCCCATTGGGTACCTGGTGGGTGAACGCGAGGGCGCCCCTGACCACTTCACCCAGACAGCCTGTTTTTCGCTTCCTACGTTAGTTTGGATTCTCTAACCCTGCTGCAGTCTGTGATGGGAAAGCCTGTGACTTGACATTTAGTAAAGAACCCCAGCCAAACTTTATTTTTCTATGTATTTTTTTTTTCCAACATGAGTGTTTTTAAAATAAAGTACTGTGACTTTATTAGACCTATTTGCGTGTGGTTTGAGCTTGACCTATTTGAGGTCAATAGGTTTGACCTATTTGAGCTTGCACACTTGGGGTTACCGTGGTCTCCCTCCCTCAGCCCGCCTGACAAATCTAAGGAGACCAAATAATCAAAGACGGTAGCTTAGCCAATGGCAGACGACGGGCGTTTTTTATAAATGCACTGCCCATCCACACGCACACACACGCGCACACACACGCGCGCGCGCGCGCGCAGCGCGCGCACCCTGGTAAATCCTGTGGAAAGGGAAGAAATTGATGCCTTCGGTTTAAAAATCACCTGCTCCAGCCCCCGCCCTTTCGTTTAAATAGAGAGCCTCAGGTACTTACACGCATTTCTGGAAGACCCTGAAGGGAATATGGAGAGCACAGCGAAGCTTCTTTTAAAATTACCCTTTCATCTGCCACCAGCCCCTCCCCACTGCAAGGGGGCTCCCGGGGCTCTCTGGCACATTCCTCTCCCTGGAAATGTCACCTCCATTCAGGGCAGGTAGACCCCTTGGAAGCAACACCTTTGAACTACAGTCACCAAGTATTGAAAATAGGTTTAAAATAAAATATATACATAACACATCCTTCATCTGCCTGCACTTAAGCCTTCATCAAATCCCACAAGCAGAGTGTCTCATGCACCTGATTACCAGAGAAAAGTGATGGTTTTTCCCCCCCTCCCTCCTTCAAGGAAATAGAAGCTTAAAGAGTAAGGTGCTTACTCCAGGTAAAACCTATCATAATTTCAAAGTTTGCTCTAATCCCTTAAGTACATTGTACACACAGGTGGGGCCTCCCGTAGCATGTTCGCATCATGAGACTTAACTCTTTGCACAAATCCATAGCCATCCTCCCCTCCCCGAGAAGGCCATCAGCTCTCAAATTACAAAGGCTCTCACAGTAAATTAACAGATGTGGATTTTTTTTTAACCATTAAAAGTAATCCAGGAAATTAAAAATCTCTCCTTTCTAGAGAAGGTTCTCTGCCTTCTCTTCTTCGTCGCGTTTCAACTTTCCCTCAATATCTCTGCTAATCTCACACCCATCCACTTCCAGCAGCTCTCCTGAGCATACCACATGCTTCTGGTATCTGGAATTCCTTTGCAATCTATCTCTCAAGTTACTTCAGGTGCAAATTGCTAGCGTCACCAGCTTTGTCACCAGTGGCCCCGTTTGTCCTCCCCAGGCCTCGTTAGGAAGGCCGGAGCCGCCAGAAGGGGAAATGAACGGCCCAGAGCTACACCTGACAAAACGCGTTCCTAACAAAGGAAGTCGTCTTTCCAGGGTGCTGTTCATGCCACACATCTTCAAGCTGACCTCGGAGGGACCGGGGGCCATGAAGGGAAAGTCACTTAGCTCAGGTGCCCTGGGATAGAGAGTGGCGTGCAGGTTTACTGAGAGTGCACTCCGAAAATCCACCCAAGAGGAAGTGAGATCGGCACATTGAGGAAGCTGACCCATAATGCAGGTGCAACTGAGGCCCCACACGATACTTCAAGAGGCTCCAAAGCTGATGTGTCCCGGGTTGAGGAAAGGGGATGGGCACTTGTATCGCAGCATCAGCGACTTCCTGAAAGTGGAGTAACCTTGGGCAATGCAGTTCCTTTCTGGGTAAGGTGGTGGCCCCCTAGAGACACAGTGTGGGTCGTCAGCGTCAACATCCCCAGCAGCTGGGAGGGTGCGTTTCCCAGTATTGGGGGCTTGATGGAGCACTGCAGAACTCACCGTGAGACATGGGACCCTTTCCTTGGTGGCTCTCAGGGCCGTACTCACTGCCATTTTTTGCAATGAGGAAAGCCAAGTCAAAAGGGTCAGACAAGGTTTAGAAGCGCTGAGTTCTGCACTGAGACATGCAGACTCTGCTTCTCCCACAGCCATCACGAATGTGTCACCGGGGCTTGTTTTTCAAGGTCAAGAGTTATTTACTGCCCAAGAAAAGGGGCAGGGCTGATAGTCCCGGGATATGAAGAGCTCCTAGTTTAGTCATAGACTTGGCCTTCGTGCAAACTTTCCCAGACAGACTACCCCGTCAAAAGTCTGTGAGGGAATCTCTCAGCTTCCATACCGTGCCCTCCTCTCACCTCTGCAAAGGCCACCTTCGCTTATTCCCTGAGCTTGTTTTGGGCCTGAGATGGGGTTTAGGAGAGGTCTAAGATAGGTCCCCGTGTGGCCTCTTCTACCTGGGTCGTCATCACCTGTTCCCGGCCAATCCAGGGGCAGGCATAACCCTTACTGGGGAGATAATGGGGTACAGAGGAGGGGTGACACAGAGGAGAGTCCCATATTCTCCCTGGAGTGAGAGGGAGACTCCCTCAAGTACGGGCGTCCTCGTGGCCTCAGTTGTATTTGCTCCTTGGGCCCGTGGTTGCCAGCATTGGCTGCGTGCTGGAACACCCCGGGAATCTTCACAAAAACGTCAACGGCCCAGCCCGACGCCAGCTGCACTATAATCTCTGGAAGTAGGGCTTGGCCATCAATATTTTGGAACACTGATGCCCAAGGTTATAAACCACTTGCTAAACTTCTTTCCAGCTGGTTTGCCTCCTCAGCCTCCTAGGTGCCGGGAAGGGAAGAGTGGCTTGGGGTTTTTGTTTTGTTTTGTTTTCTTGATCTCTCTCTTTACAGGGAACAGATGTTTAGCTTTTTTTCTTACTTTCTTCTGAAACCTCCTCCTCTTGGAATGTCTGACATCATCAAAAGGCCCTCCACAATCCAGGAGAGCTCAGCTCATTCCGGTTAATCCCTCACTCAAAGCTGCAGGGACCCAAAATGCCGGGGGTTTGGCTAACCTGGTAATCCAGAAGCACTTATTACCCGGCTCCAACCCAGGTCCACCCAGACTGACAACATACTCCAGCTGTCCACGGAAGACAGGAAAGAAAATTCCATCCTCGCCTCTTGCCAAGGAGATCTCACCTGTCCTGGAAGGACAGAGCCTTATTTGTGCACCGCCGGGGACAGGGGTGTCTTTTATTTATTTTTTTAGGGGCGTCCTTTAAATCTGTCAATGAGCGTCACGCTTCCCTGACAACGCATCTATCAGGATTAAGTCATGTCTTAACACTGACATAACATTTACACTTCCTTCTGCCAAATTGGTAATATAAAGCTTTTTTTTTTTTTTTTAAGTGTGTGTGCAAAGTGCATAAGGCAAGAGGATGGTTCAAGGGTGAGGGAGGGAACATGCCTGGTGGCAACGCAGTTTCTGACTAAAATTTGCATACAGTAAACACAGAGCTGGCGTCAGAACTCGTGCTCAAAGCCAGGACAGCTTAAACTGGCCCTAAACAACATCTGAAAATGGGAGTTTGGACACGAGGTCACTCTGTAGAGCTCTTTTATGGAGAAGAATGCAGGGAATATTCATAACATGAACTTGGGGGATGGGGAGAAGAAGTCATTCTCGCATGGAAAAGTTTGGAATCTCTCCTTCACTCCATGCCGAGAGTTTGTTTATACTTAGATCCTTGATGATTTTTTTTTCCCCTTCAAGGAAGATCTGACTCATCAAAGGCTCATACGCGCAGGTCCTGCACCCTGCAAAGTGAGGTGTGGAGTGGGTCCTGAGGACGGCCATGGGCAAAGGGGAGGTGCTTATTTGCCGGTAGCAGAACTCTGGTTGGAAGGACCACATTTTCCTGCCACAAAGCCCAGCATAAAGGACATGGCAGCAGGAGAGACGTCTGAATGCAATTAAAGAAGCAAGACACTCACAGAGGCTGCAGACTTTTCCTTTGTTGTTCCCTTTGTGAAATGTACAAATTGACGGGGTTAAATTGATGATGGAGGCTTAGGACGAAGGTCCCCCTCAGTGTGACTCACACAAGTGATGTCCCTGGGTTTAAATTTTCCTTACCTTATTAATAGGTAGTTGAGACCTATTGTCAATGTTTAAATTGCATCAAGAAATTCCCCTGGAAGGAACTCTTCGGGTCGAGAAGGGAATAGGAAGGGGTGAGGCGGGATGGTGTGGGTGCGGAAAGAGACCTGAGAGACGCCAGTGGTACAGATGTCAAAGTGCTACAGCCCCTCATTTCCAGAATCCCGACTCCAGATAAATGCCTCTGAGACCTTGACTTCAATTGTGTGCCCCGTTACGGAGCTGTTGCCTTTTTTCCCTTCTGAGTCAGCTCAACTGCACGGAGGAAGCGGTGGGGAGGCACCGGATGGGTAGTTTTCCATGACCCATGGAAGCATCTTCCTGCACATGTGAGCTCACCACCCCTCTCGGTGGCTCCTGATTGACCCCAGAGCAGGGAGATGGCTCTGTGTCCTACTGATGAGGTTTTATTGCAGAGACAGACTGGGAGCATGTCAACTTTGGCATCAGGAAGGAACATACCTGGACCTAGATCTAAGGAAAGGTTCTCATTACAACCCAAGTACGTTTTATAAAAGCTTGTGTAGGCACACACCCCAGAGGAACGGGATGGGCTTCCCACACAGAGAAGTAGGTTGGTAGAGAATGAGGTACGTGCTACAACAGGAGGCCATGGGAAAGGACTTAAGGAGATAGCTGACCGTAAGCCCCTAAAAATCAGAACTAATTTGATTTGGGGCAGCAACCAAAAATACATTGTGTCCCAGGCAATGGAGCTAAGCATCCCTCCCTCCCCTGCACTGAACGGAGAGAAGTCTGATATCAATCAAATACATATGTCTGCTGAGTGGATGAACGAATGAATCAGCCCAGACCTCACCGTGAGCACTGCACTTGGTCCTGAGCCCCATACTTGGAGGAAAACTATAGCAAGTTCAGAAAAGCATAATTCAGAGGACGCAGGGATTTGAAACATCGCATGAAGAGAGTTGAGGAAACTAAGAATGTTTAGTCCGGAAGAGGAAAGTCAGGGCCAGGGTGAGGCGAGAAGAGGAGAGAAGGAACAGACTTCTGTGTTGTCCTAGGTTGAATCATCAAAGTGACACAGAGCTCAGATCAGTAATTTCTGAAAAATCACTGGGCTGATGTGGGTTGTCTGCCACTGGGGAGGTGACAGGTGTTTGGCAACAAGGTTATGAGGAGGTTGGACATGCATGGTGCAACTTCAAGATCCATGCCAGCCCTCTGGTTCTACAATCCTAGGAAGAAGTATTGATTGTAGACTGTCTACCACTTACTAACTGTGAGGTGAGGGGCAGGTCTCCCAGCTCTTCTGGTTTCAGCTATTGAATGGAGAAATTAGTCCTCGTGGTGGTAAATTCAATCAAATCAGCTCTGTAGGTCCATCTCTGATTCATAAGGGAAACAAACAATGGTGGGACTTCAGGGCCAATGAAGATCAATTGATTGATGATAGATTGGAGGTTAACTGATTGATACTTGTAACTGATATCTGAAATCCCACCCTTCAAGATTCATTCTTGAAGCTTAAGAACCCATCTCCAGCTAAACTATGCATCTTCCCGAGAAAAACTAGTGAATTAGTTTAAAATTGGTGAACCCTTTATCCCTGCATCTGAAGAGGTTTATTAATGTCAACAGAGACCAACTTGTGATACTGAAAAGGGGCCATTATAAAACAGAGGGGAAAGCCCAAGAAAGAACGCTGGAAGCTTGAAGAGAAAAAAAAAATTTCTATTTCTAAATTTCATCTAAGTTTAGCCCTGCCCACACTGATTGCTTTATTGCTCTGCTCTACATCTAAGGCTCAAAGCATTGCATTCTTTTCATGGAAGCCTTCTGACTTTAGACCTCAGGGTATATATATTGTTGCCTGGGAAATGGATGTCCAGAAAGAGGTAACATTGTTCTAAAAGCAAAAGGACAGAGGAATGACCAGTTCTCTCTATTGTGCCATTCATGTTTCCTTCCCTCCAGAAATCAGTGATCCAATGAATACAGAGGGAAACGAAAACATCTCCACATTTATTTTTATTTTTATTTTTATTTTTACTTTTAACCAAAAATGTCATAACTATAAATGCAGCAAGGTATAATAAACATAGCATTTTGGCTTTAGGACTGACCTGTAACACTGGATATATCCTTTTGTTAGCTGTATGACCTTAAGCAAGTCATTTGCATTTTTGTGGCCTTTGCTATGCCAGTGAGTTACTACTCCATATTATATTAGCACCTTATTATTGAGCATTGGAGGGTAGGTAGGTAGATAGATAGATGATAGATAGATAGATAGACGGTTGATAGATAGACAGATAAGCAGACAGATTTCAAAACAGGCCAGGGAAAATGCACACTCACTGACGTTACCACAAAAGGAACTGACGACGATTCTCCAAGATGTAGTAATTCCTCCTACACGGAGCTGTTATGGTTCCATGGGATTCCATTCCATATGGAGGTTTTCCCACAGGGAAGAACTATGTTCCCTGAATTTATGTCATTAGAGGTGGAGGACTAGAGACCAGGACTGCTCACTTCCACGTCCAAAGCTGGATTGCACAAATACAGACAAAGCAAATAAATCAACAAAAATAGCTAAGAGGCATTTCTAAACATGTCCAGCTGCAAAAATTTATGGCTATTAGCTCTTGGAAAAGGTCATTTCAGATAAGACAACTATTTATACAGAAAAAAAAAAAAAAAAAGAAACTTCTATTGATTGGTTTTCAGTTGACTATCCCCAGTCTTGGGAGGAGCATGGAGTGGGAAAAAGCCTACCCCTAGCCACTTTGCTCTCTGCCAGTGCCTCGTTCACTAAAGCCTTCCAAGATTTGGACAAGGGAGAGAGACTCTGAGCTAGCCAAAATTCAGTGTGTTATGACCATGGAGATGTGGTTCCCCCCCCCCCATTTCTTTTCATTTCTTTTGAAAAAGAGAGAAAAGAGCTAGCCAAGTTTTCTTACATGGCCAAGGTAGATCTCTGAGTACTGAGAGGTAAGAACTCCACTAACTAGGAAAATAAGACTTCCTCTTTGAATTGATCCAGTGAATGAATCTACTGCTCAAAGGTTGTGTATCCTTAGGAAAGTTATTCACCTCCCTTTACCTTGAAATCCTCACCTATGCCATAGTCTTTAAGGACAGTCTATTTTTAATGATTTCTCTTCCATTTTTGAAGATGCCAAACCCTTTCCATCACCATCAGTTTGAATAAATTAAATTGTCAAAGTGAAGTTTGCATATAAGATGTCATCCAAGCATATTCCCAGCAATATGTCACAATGCCCAGCCCATTGTAGGTTGTGTTAAATTTGTACAATCTACTATATATATATTATATATATACATATATATATATATAATATATATATATATATAACGTATATATCACATGACTGTTGATAGAATCAAAGAAAATAATGCTGCTAAGTTTGGAGGTTCCTCAAAAATCTAAACATAGAACTACTCTACAACCCAGCAATTGCACTACTAGGCATTTATCCACGGGATACAGGTGTGCTGTTTCGAAGGGACACATGCACCCCCATGTTTATAGCAGCACTATCGACAATAGCCAAAGTATGGAAAGAGCCCAAATGTCCATCAATGGATGAATGGATAAAGAAAATGTGGTATATATATATGCAATGGAGTATTATTCGGCAATCAAAAAGAATGAAATCTTGCCATTTGCAACTACGTGGATGGAACTGGAGGGTATTATGCTAAGTGAAATTAGTCAGTCAGAGAAAGACAAAAATCATATGACTTCACTCATATGAGGACTTTAAGAGACAAAACAGATGAACATAAGGGAAGGGAAACAAAAATAATATAAAAACAGGGAGGGGGACAGAACAGAAGAGACTCCTAAATATGGAGAACAAACTGAGGGTTACTAGAGGGATTGTGGGAAGGGGGGTGGGCTAAATGGGTAAGGGGCATCAAGGAATCTACCCCTGAAATCATTGTGGCACTATATGCTAATTCATTTGGATGTAAATTTTAAAAAATAAAAACATGTAAAAAAATTAAAAAAGAAAAAAAGAACGCTGCTAGGGTAATCCGAGAACTCTAAAGGAATCCTTCCTGTAATATGTGTAATGCAGATGCCGGCTGAGCTGGGATCTCCTGGCTCCTTGAGAGCCAGATAAGCTGAGCTCAAACTCCCATTCATGCCCTGTCAAAACCCAAACCTTCAACAACGTGGTTGCTAATTCCTAGTGGGCTCATTTCATTCTCAGTTTCCGCAGGTGCTATGTCTGCTCTTCTCTGCAGAAGTGAAACTCAAGTTCGTCCTTGAATTCCTAAAACAAAACACAACTTTCACACAAAGCATTTGTAAGTGTGCTAGGCTGCAGAGAAAATAGTTGAGGTGGTGAGGGATCGAAAGTGAATGTTATTCCACAGCAACATGAAGATTTTCTCTTTTTTTCCTAATAAAATCACCAATAAAATCATGGTTTAATTGTTTTCTTTTTTTAAGAATATAATTTATTATCAAATTGGTTTCCATGCAACACCCAGTGCTCATCCAAACAGGTGCCCTCCTCAATGCCCATCACCCACTTTCCCCTCTCCTCCACCCCCCAACAACCTTCAGTTTGTTCTCAGTGTTTAAGAGTCTCTTATGGTTTGCCTCCCTCCCTCTCTGTAAATTTTTTTCCCCTTCCCCTCCCCCACGGTCTTCTGTTAAGTTTCTTAGGATCCACATATGAGTGAAAACATATGGTATCTGTCTTCCTCTGACTGACTTATTTCCCTTAGCATATTCTTTCTCATTGCCACGTAGTACTCCATCGTGTATATAAACAACATCTTCTTAATCCATTCGTCAGTTGATGGACATTTAGGCTCTTTCCATAATTTGGCTATTGTTGAAAGTGCTGCTATAAATACTGGGGTACAAGTGCCCCTATGCATCAGTGCTCCTGTATCCCTTGGGTCAATTCCTAGCAGTGCTATTGCTGGGTCATAGGGTAGATCTATTTTTAATTTTTTGAGGAACCTCCACACTGTTTTCCAGAGTGGCTGCACCAGTTTGCATTCCCACCAACAGTGCAAGAGGGTTCCATTTCCCCACATCCTCACCAGCATCTATAGTCTCCTGATTTGTTCATTTTAGCCACTCTGACTGGCATGATGTGGTATCTCAGTGTGGTTTTGATTTGTATTTCCCTGGTGAGGAGTGATGTTGAGCATCTTTTCATGTGCCTGTTGGCCATCTGGATGTCTTCTTTAGAAAAGTGTCTATTCATGTCTTCTGCCCATTTCTTCACTGGATTATTTGTTTTTTGGGTGTGGAGTTTGGTGACTTCTTTATAGATTTTAGATACTAGCCCTTTATCCGATATGTCATTTGCAAATATCTTTTCTCATTCCGTCGGTCGCCTTTTAGTTTTGTTGATGGTTTCCTTTGCAGTGCAGAAGATTTTTATCTTGATGAGGTCCCAATAGTTCATTTTTGCTTTTAATTCCCTTGCCTTTGGAGATGTGTCGAGTATGAAATTGCAGCGGCTGAGGTCAAAGAGTTCTTTTCTTGCTTTCTCCTCTAGGGTTTTGATGGTTTCCTGTCTCACATTCATGTCCTTCATCCATTTTGAGTTTATTTTTGTGTATGGTGTAAGAAAATGGTCTAGTTTCATTCTTTTGCATGTTGCTGTCCAGTTCTCCCAGCACCATTTGTAAAAAAGACTGTCTTTTTTCCATTGGATACTCTTTCCTGCTTTGTCAAAGATTAGTTGGCCATACATTTGTGGGTCCAATTCTGGAATCTCTATTCTATTCCGTTGGTCTATGTGTCTGTTTTTGTGCCAGTACCATACTGTCTTCATGATTACAGCTTTGTAGCAGAGGCTAAATTCTGGGATTGTGATGCCTCCCACTTTGGTTTTCTTCTTCCATATTACTTTGGCTATTTGGGGTCTTTTGTGCTTCCATACAAATTTTAGGATTCTTTGTTCTAGCTCTGAGAAGAATGCTCGTGCAACTTTGATTGGGATTGCAAGGAATGTGTAGATTGCTTTGGATGGTATTGACATTTTAACATTATTTATTCTTCCAATCCATGAGCATGGAATGTTTTTCCATTACTTTGTGTCTTCAACATGAAGATTTCCAAATTAAACATCAGAAATCCCTGATCTTAAATTGTGGAATTTCTAGGGGTTGCTTTAGCAAATGTGGACCGTGACCTCATTCCATCTGTTAATTCCTCCTTTCTTTCTCTTTCCTTTCCTCTTTCTTTGACCCTCCCTCTTGGAAACTGGAAGAGTCTTCTCCTTGTCTCAACCAGGGCATATAGCCACAATTTATGTTGTGTCTCATGCCTTCATGCATTTTTCCAAAAAATGGCATATTTTTCCCTAAGAATAATTCTGGTGCCTAATAATGATAACTGTCCATTTGCATTACATATAATATTCAAAATGTTGGGAAAGTTTCAGATAGAAAAGTTTAGGCCACTTAAAAGAAGAATCTTTTTGGGGTGCCTGGGTGGCTCAGTTGGTTAAGTGTCCAACTTTGGCTCAGGTCATGATCTTGCGGTTTGTGGGTTTCAGCCCAGCATCGGGCTCTGTGCTGACAGCTTAGAGCCCAGAGCCTGCTTCAGATTCTTTGTCTCCCTCTCTCTCTGCCCCTCTCCCACTTGTGTTCTCTCTCTCTCTCTGTCTCAAAAATAAACATTAAAAAATTAAAAAGAAGAATCTTTTCAAGTGTCTTCAATGGCTTTAGTTGTACCCAGTGGTAGGCAGTGAACAATTAATTTAGAACCTTCAATTACATAAGACTCTAAGCTAGGCCTTTTGAGTCAAAAAAGTTTGAAACACAATATAAAGGCAAAAGACCCAGGATAGCCAATAAAATACTGACAAGAACAAAGTGGACAGACTGACACTATCTGACCTCAAGACTTACTGTAGGGGTGCCTGGGTGGCTCAGTTGGTTGGCCATCTGACTTCAGCTCAGGTCATGATCTCACAGCTCGTGAGGTTGAGCCTTTGTTGGGCTCTGTGCTGACAGCCTGGACCCCGGAGCCTGCTTTGGATTCTGTCTCCCTCTCTCTCTTCCCCTCCCCTGCTCATTCTCTCTCTCTTTCTCTCTCTCAAAAATAAACATTTAAATTTTTTTTTTTAAAAGTGTGCTCTGGGGGCGCCTGGGTGGCTCAGTCGGTTAAGCGGCCGACTTTGACTCATGTCATGATCTCGCAGTCCGTGAGTTCGAGCCCCACGTCAGGCTCTGTGCTGACAGCTCAGAGCCTGGAGCCTGTTTCAGATTCTGTGTCTCCCTCTCTCTGCCCCTCCCCTGTTCATGCTCTGTCTCTCTCTGTCTCAAAAATAAATAAACGTTAAAAAAAAAATTTAAAAAGTGTGCTCTGTGAAAAATACTGTTAAGAGAAAGAAAAGACAAGCTACAGACTTGGGGAAAATAGTTGCAATCATATATTTGATAAAGGACTTGTATCCAAAATACGCAAAGAATCCTTAAAACTTAACAATAAGGAAACAACTTAATTTAAAAATGAGCAAAATACTTGAACAGGCACCTCACCAAAGGTATATAGATGGCGAATAAACACATAAAAGGTGTTAAACATAATTTGTCATTAAGGAATTTCACATTAAAACCAAGTACCACTACATACCTATTAGAATTGCTAAAATCCAAAAAATCGACAATACCAAATGCTGACAAGGATTAGAAGCAGTAGGACCTCCCATCACTGTTGGTGACAATGCAGAATGGTACAGTTACTTTGGGAAACAATATGGTAGTTTCTTGCAAAGCTAAACGTTGTCTTACCATGTGATCCAGTAATTGTGCTCCTCTGCATTTACCCAATTGATTTGAAAATACATGTTCACACAAAAACCTGCATATGAATGCTTACAGAAGTTTGGTTCATAATTGCCAAAGAGTGGAAGTGACCAGTAGGTAAATAAGTAGAGTGTAGAAAATTCATACAATACAACGGGATTTTATTTAATTACCAAAAGAGTGACTAGGTGGAGCATGGGGAATTTTTAGGGTAGTGAACGTTCCATATGATACCGTAATAGTGGATTATGACATGGTTTTATCAAAACCCACAGAACCGCACATTACTAAGGACAGATCCTTAATGGATGTAAGTTAAAAACAGAAAGTACTTAGGAGGTCAGGGGACCCCAGGAAGGAATGCAGAGGGTGGTGAGAGATTCTAACTCTGTCACGAGTGTATGAAACAATTCACCAAAGGAGGAGGGGGTAGGCGAGGTGCTAAGTAGCTTGGAAATGAGTGGAGACCGTGATGTTAAAGACAGGGTGTGGACAAAGTTGTAAAGGACCAGAGTTTTTGTATGTTATTTAAGATGGTGTCAATTCAAATGGGAATGTTATAACTTTAGAGTGTTAACTGTAATTCCTATGGTAAGCCACAAAGAAAACATTTACAGAATATGCACAAAAGAAAATAAGGGAAGCGTTATTTCACCACATACACACAAAAATCGACTATCCTCAAAAAAAGAGAGTAATGCAGGAAACCAGAGACCGAGAGCTGCAAGGCACATAGAAAGGAAACAGGAAAATGACAAGAGTGAGTCCCTTTCAGTAATTATATTAAATTAAATAATTAAATTCTCCAATCAGAGGTTGGCAGAATGGATTAAAAGAGATAATCCAATGGGGGGCCTGGGTGGCTCAGTCGGCTGGGCGTCCGACTTCGGCTCAGGTCATGATCTCGCGGTTCGTGAGTTCGAGCCCCGTGTCGGGCTCTGTGCTGACAGCTCAGAGCCTGGAGCCTGCTTCGGATTCTGGGTCTCCCTCTCTCTCTGACCCTTTCCCGCTCATGCTCTGTCTCTCTCTGTTTCTCAAAAATGAATTAATGTTAAAAAAAATTTTTTAAATAAAAAAAAAATAAAAGACATAATCCAAGTATATGCCCTCTATAAGAAATTCACTTTATATCCGAAAGCACATATAGATTAAAAGTAAAAGGTAAAAGTAAAAGGTACAAACTTTTTTTACAAAAAGTAAAAGTACAAGGTAGTCCATGCAAATAGTAACCAAGAGAAAAGAGGTGGCTATACCGATATCAGACACAATAGACTGTAAATCCAAAGAGCAAACAAGAGTCAAAGGACGTTAGATATTAATATAGGTTTCAATACAGCAAGAAGAGAAGGCATAACAATTTTAAAGATTTACACACCTAATGACAGACCATAGAAATATACGAAACAAAAATGGACAGAATTGAAGGCAGAAATATGCAGTTCAACAATAATTGGAGACTTTGTACTCCCCACTCAAGAATGGATAGAACAACCAGACAGAAGATAAGTGAGGAAATAGAGGACTCAAATAATACAATAAACCAAATAGATTTACAGACACATACAGAGTTGTCCATTCAACAACAGAACACACAGACAGTCTTCTCAAATGCGCATGAGGCATTCTCCAGAATAGGCCATCTGTGGACCACAGATTAAGTCTCAACAGATTTTAAAAGATAGATATTACACAATGTGTATTCTCTAACCACAACTGAATGAAGTTAGAAATCAATAAGAAAAAAAAAACTGGAAAATCTACAAATTTGGGGGAATTAAACAACACATTCTTAAACAACCAGTAGATCAAAGAAGAAATTATAAGAAAAATTAGACAAATGAAAACAAAATGCAAAAGATCAAAACTTACCAGATGCAGTGAAAGCAGCGCAAAGGGGGAACTGTAGCTATAAATGCTTATATTTTTTAATGTGAAGATTGCAAATCAGCAACCTTAAAGAGCTAGAAAAAGAAGAACAAACTAAACTCAAAGTTAGCAGAAGAAAGAAAATAATAAAAAGCAGAGGAGAAATAAATAAAAAGAGAAGAACAATTGTAAAAATCAATGAAATCAAAAGTTGGTCCCTTGAAAAGATCAACAAAATTGACAAAACCTAATCTAAATTGACCAGAAAGAGAGAAGACCTAAATTACTAATGTCACAAATGAGAATAGGAACATCACTACTGATTCTACAGAAATAAAAAGGATTATGACTACTATAAGAACTGTGCACTAACAAATCAGATAACCTAGATGAAATGGACAAATGCATAGAAACGCAAAACTTACCAAGACAAATCATGCAGTAGGAAATCTGAACAGACTTATAACTAGCAAGGAGACTGAATCAGCAAACAAAAATCTCCTGACAAAGAATAGCCCTGGAGCTGACTACTTCACTGGTGAATTCCATCAAACATTTCAGTAAGGATTAACACTAATCCTTTACAAAAATTTCCCCAAAATTGAAGAGGAGGGACACTTCCTAACATCATTCTGTGAGGCCATCATTGCATTGATACCAAAGCCAAAGACATTATAAGAAAACTGAAGACCAATATCCCTCATGAACACTGATGCAAAAACCCTCACAAAATATTAGCAAACTGAATTCAGCAATGTATTAAAAGGATTACACATTATGGCCACGTACGATTTATTCCTGGAATGCAACATACTGAAATCAACCAATTATTACAGAATTAAAGGAGAAAGAACACGTGATCATCTCAATTAATGCAGAAAAAGCATCTTACAAGATTCAATACCCTTTCATGATCAATACCCTCAAAAAACCAGGAATAGAGAAGCAATCTCAACATAATGAAAGCCATATGTGAAATTTTATAGGGAACATTATACTCGGTGGTGAAAGACTGAAAACTTTCCCTCTAATACCAGAAACAAAGCAGGGATGCCTGCTTTTACCAATTCTATTCAACATAACAATGGAAGTCTGAGCCAGAGCAATTCAGAAAAAAGAAAGAAAAAGAAAAACATCCAAATTGGAAAAGAAGTAAAATTATCTCTGTTCACAGATGACATGTTCTTACATGTAGAAAACTCTAAAAGATTACACACACACACACACACACAGAAACAAGATACAAAATCAACACACACAGAAAAGAGTTATATTTCTTTTTTTAATGTTTATTTATTTATTTTGAGAAAGAGAGAGAGAGCACATGAGCAGGTGAGGGGCAGATAAAGAGGGAGAGAGAGAATCCCAAGCAGGCTTCATGCTGTCAGCACTGGGCTCAATCCCACTAACTGTGAGATCATGACCTGAGCTGAAGCCAGAGTCAGACACTTAACCGACTGAGCCACCCAGGTGCCAAAAGTTATATCTCTATACACTGACAACAAATAACCTGAAAGAGACAGTAAGAAAATTATTCCATTTACAATAGCATCAAAAAGAATACAATACTCAGGAACTAACTTAAGGGAGTAAAAGACTTCTACAATGAAAACTACAAAATGTTACAAGAAATTAAAGAAGACATAAATAAATGGAAAGGTGTCCTATGTTATGGATTGGAACACTTAATATTGTTAAAATGTATTTAATACTACCCAAAGTGATCTACAGATTCAATGCAATCCCAATCAAAACCCAAACAAAGATTTCTTTAAAAAAAATTAATCCTAAAATCCCTGCAGAATCTCAAGGGACCCACAGCCACAGTGATCTTGAAAAAGAAGAGTAAAGTTTGAGAGCACACACGTCCTTATTTAAAAACAGCACAGGGGCGCGTGAGGGGCTTAGTCGGTTAAGCATCCAACTTCGGCTCAGGTCACGATCTCACAGTTCGTGAGTTTGAGCCCCGCATCAGGCTCTGTGCTGACAGCTCAGAGTCTGGAGCCTGCTTCAGATCCTGTGTCTCCCTCTGTCTGCCCCTCCACCGCTTGCACTCTGTCTCTCACATTGTCTCAAAAATAAATAAACATTTAAAAAAATTTTTTAAATAAAATAAAAACTTAACACAAAATTACAGTAATCAAAGCAGTGTGATATTGCCATAAAGACAGACACATAGAACAATGGAATACAAAAGAGCTCAGAAATGAACCCTTGCATCTAAGGTCAAATTATTATTTTTTTTTTAATTTTTTTTTTAACGTTTATTTATTTTTGAGACAGAGAGAGACAGAGCATGAACGGGGGAGGGGCAGAGAGAGAGGGAGACACAGAATCGGAAGCAGGCTCCAGGCTCTGAGCCATCAACCCAGAGCCCGACGTGGGCTCGAACTCACGGACCGCGAGATCGAAGTCGGACGCTTAACCGACTGAGCCACCCAGGCGCCCCAAGGTCAAATTATCTTTTACAAAGGTACCAAGACTATTCAATGGCAGTCTTTTCAACAAATGGTGTTGAGAGAACTAAATATCCACATGCAAAATAAGGAAGCTGGCCCGTACCTAACACCAAATACAAAATCAACTCAAAATGGATCAAAGACTTAAACAGAAGAGCTAAAACCATAAAACTCTAGGAAGGAGACAGAAAACAAAATCTTCATGACACTCGACTTCGAAATGATTGCTTGCATATCAACATTTAAGATTGGGCAACAAAAGAAAAAAAAGACAAATTTGACTTCATGAAAATTAGGGCATCGAAGGCAGAGTAAAAAGGCAATTCACAGAATGGAAGAAAATATTTTTAGATGACATAGCTGATAAGGAATTAATATCTAGAATCTACAATTTTAAATTTTTTTTTTTAACATTTATTTATTCTTGAGACAGAGAGAGACAGAGCATGAACAGGGGAGGGGCAGAGAGAGAGGGAGACACAGAATCTGAAACAGGCTCCAGGCTCTGAGCTGTCAGCACAGAGCCGGACGCGGGGCTCAAACTCACGGACCGTGAGATCATGACCTGAGCCGAAGTCGGACGCTTAACCGACCAAGCCACCCAGGCACCCCTAGAATCTACAATTTTAAAAAACTCCTAAAACTCAACAACAAAAAATTCAAACAACCCATTTAAACATGGGCAAAAGACTTGAATAAACATGTTTCCAAATAAGATACACAAATGGCCAACAAACACATGAAAAGATGCCCAATATCACTAATTATTATGGAAATATAAATCAAAACCACAATGAGTACCACCCATTAGAATGGCTACTATTTAAAAAAAACAACAACAACAGAAAACAACGAGTGTTGGTAAGGATGTGGAGAAATTGGAATCCTTGTGCACCGTTGATGGGGATGTAAAGTATACGGCCTTTGTGGAAAATAGTAGGAGATTTCCTCAAAAAATTAAAAGGAGAATTACCATATGATCCAGCAATTCTATGGGCCAATACCAAAAAGAATTAAAAGCGGGGTCTTGAATAGATATTTGTACACCCATCTTCATAACAGCTTTATTCATAATAGCTAAAATGTGGAAGCTACCCAAGGGTCTGACAACAGACGAAGGAATAAGCAAAATGTAGGATATGCATACAATGTAATATTATTCTGCTTTAAAAAGGAAGAAAGGGGGAGGGAGGAGTGGGGAGTTCTTGCTTAAGGATATAGAGTTTCAGTTTTATTGGATGAAAAGAGCTATGGAGATGAATGGTAGTGATCGCTGCCCAACAGAATGAATATACGCAATACCACTGAACTGTATGCTTCAAGATTCTTAAGGTGGCAAATTTGTTATGTGTATTT
This sequence comes from Panthera onca, assembly GCF_046562875.1. Taxonomy (NCBI): domain Eukaryota; kingdom Metazoa; phylum Chordata; class Mammalia; order Carnivora; family Felidae; genus Panthera; species Panthera onca. Next base: position 170,365,277 of record NC_138342.1, on the reverse strand, counting down.
TACCACAATAAAAAAGTTGAAAAAATACTAAAGGTAATGAACTACACATAGATACTATATTCTTTTATTTTTTCAATTTTTTCATGTTTATTTATTTTTGAGACAGAGACAGAGCACGAGTGGGGGAGGGGCAGAGAGAGAGGGAGACACAGAATCTGAAGCCGGCTCCGGGCTCTGAGCTGTCAGCACAGAGCCCAATGTGGGGCTCGAACTCAGGAACTGTGAGATCATGACCTGAGCCGAAGTCCTATGCTTAGCTGACCGAGCCACCCAGGCGCCCCGATACTACATTCCCATTGATAATGTTTCCATGGGGGTACAGTTAAAAAATTCTGATATTGCTGTACAAGTGTGCTGGAACCGAACAATTAGGTAAATGAATGGCAGCTACTGAGAGCCAGGTCTCTCCCTCTAGGAGTTAAGAATTCCCCACTGACAGAGATAAGCGCAGGGAGGAGGCTGAGATGTTTTATGTGCAACCCTACGGGAGTCAGAAACCTCAGTAAGACCCACGTTTAGCTTACTGTGCATATGCAAGGTTATATATGGAAATATTCCTAGATATGTATACCCATGGGTTAGCATATACACAATTTTTTTTTTTTTTTTGCTGTGTTGCCTTAGAGGGCCTGAAGAAATGACCGTGCACACCTAGCAATGTGCACACCTAGCGTTCAGATCTTGGTTTCTAATGCCATTCTTCACTACAAGAGACCAGGGCCCCTTGGAGAAATGACTAATTCTAGGACCGGAACAGGAAGTACACAAGATGAGCCCGGAGCATTTTGTAGTACCAGAAAGTAAGGAAGCACTAAAATAAAAACAAAAGCAAACAAACAAAAAAACCCCACGATGATGGGGGTACATCAAAAGGACACAGGACCCAACTGAAAGAGCTCTCGATGGCCAAAGCTGGACCAATTTAAGCAATGAAATAGATAAGGTATTTTAATAGGTTGTATTAGTAAAGTATGCAATAAGTATGTAGGAGTTCATACTGATAACAGTGAATGATTTAATAAATAAATAAATTGGGGTCGTAGGGGCACCTAGGTGGCTCCGTGGGTTAAGCATCCGACTCTGGCTCAGATCATGATCTCATGGTTGGTGAGGTCGAGCCCTGCATTGGGCTCTCTGCTGTCAGCATGGAGCCTGCTTCAGATCCTCTGTCCCTTCTCTCTCTGCGCCTCCCTTGCTCTCTCTCTCTCGCTCTCTCTCTCTCTCTCTCTGAAAAATAAATTATAAAAATAAAAATAAATTATAAAAATAGTAAATTGGGAGAAGAGAAAAATCTCCTGTGTAGGAGAATTCCATGTAGATACTTGGCCCTCAAGGAGGGAGCAGCATACCTCCCCACTCCTTAAGTATGAGCTATGAATAATGACTTCTTTCAAGAAGTACGGTTTGGAAAGGGGTTATTCTGCACTGGAGAAAAGTAACAAACACTACTGCATGCACACGATCTAGGTCAACATCAATAGTCATAAGCTGTGTTGACTGTATGTATCCTGGATATGATGTGAAAAAATGGTACTTTACTACTTCCCTAAAACCCAACATTCCAATCTTATGAGAAAAATATCAGACAAATTTCAACAGAGGGGCATCCGACAATATACCTGGTCAGAAACTCTCAAAACTGTCAAGGTCATCATAAACGGGGGAGAAGTCTGAGAAACTCACAGCCAAGAGGAGTCTAAGGAGACATGAGGACTCAATGTAATGTAGTATCCTGGATGGATCTGGAACAGAAAAAAGACATTAGGAAAATACTAAGGCAACCCGAAAGAATATAGAGACTTCCGTGTCAATGTTCGTTCACTAACTGTAACAAATGTACTACAGTAATATAAGATGTTGATAATAGAGGGAACTGGAAGTGAGGTATATATGAACTCTACTAGCTTCTCGGTTTTCTTGAAGAAGAAAACTGTTTCAAAAATTAAAGTCTACAGGCACCTGATTGGCTCGGTCTGTTAAGCGTCCGACTTCGGCTCAGGTCACGATCTCGCTGTCTGTGAGTTCGAGCCCCGCTTTGGGCTCTGTGCTGACAGCTCAGAGCCTGGAGCCTGCTTCGGATTCTGTGTGTCCTTCTCTCTCTCTATCTCTTTCCAGCTGGCACTCTGTGTCGCTCTCTCAAAGATAAAATAAACATTAAAAAAATGTTAATAATAGTTTACTTGTATTGTCTCATTTCATGCTCACAATAACCTCATCCGGAGGTGCTATTATTATTGCCGTTATATTTCTGTTTTATACATAAGGAAGCTGAGTCTCAGAGGGCTTAACTAATTTGTCAAGTCATACAGGTAATGGCAGAGCCGGGATATGAACTCACCCATTCTGATGACCAAGTTGAATATTTAGTTACTTTGTGCAGCGAGGAGCAGTATAGAAGGTTAGAAGATGTCTCCCCACAGCCAGGCGGTTTACACGGCAGCATAGGGATCTGAGCTGAAATAAGTAAGGAGGAAAGGAGATCATTTAAAGCAGAGAGACATCTGTGAGTAAAAGCAGGCTGATACGGCCAAGGCCTCCAGAGCGCTGAGTCTGGCCTCATCTTTGGCCTCCCGTATAATGCGCCTCTCCTCAACGCTGCTAGGTATCATCCAGTCTAGACCTGGGCGGCTTCTGCCACGAATATATCCAGCTGCTTTAGGAGTAAGGCCTACATGTTCCTATCACACAAACGCACCAACGTGGAAATATATGCCTCATACCAGCAAACCCACAAATACTTCCAAGAAATCAAGATTAAACACACACACACACACACACACACACACACACACACACCACAACTGGAATTGTTAACAGAGCTTTTGGCCCTGGCTGGGGCTTCCTGAGTAGGGTGTCTGCTAAGTAGGGAGACTCCCTCCCAGCCTGGGTGATTAGAGTCAGTCCTGCCCTTCTGTAAGTTTGTGTCCTCAATCCCCAGCCCCCCTAGAACTTGCCTCTTTCTCTACTGTGTTAGAGCCACCAAGTTTGCCCCTCTGCGCGGAGGGTGCCACTGGGACTCTGGCTCTTTTCAAAAGGAACAATTTGCTATATGGGTCCCCAAGATGTTGGAAAGATCATTGCTCTCACGTCACCCCGGTGGTCCCAAGACCCTCACCTGCAGGGACCTTCTCAAGCAGCAACCCTATAGGCCCAGCCTCCTCTGAGCTCCAAAATGGCCACAATGCTCGCTGGGAGCTCTCTTCCCGGGAGAGGAAGGACTGCTCTGGGTGAATTCTTTCTTAGATTATAGGCTTCTCTACTCAATACCCTGTAATCTTGATAGCCTTTGTACCCAGTGCGGTGTTTGCACGGGGAAGCCATTAGAAAGGGCCATTCAGGGCTGAAGGTCACTAAATACCACCACTCGAGTTCTAGTTAGCTGCCAGGCCAGGCACCTGGGGCTGAGAAGAGGCCATCCCTGCCCTCTAAATGAGAAGTCCAACATTGACGGCAAGTTGTGTTTTCCTTTGACAAATAATATTGTAAAAGGATGGAACAGGTGGTCTCTAAAGTCACGTTTATCGTTATCGTTCTCTGATTCTCTGATGGGTCTGAGTTCACTCACTGACCAATCATAGATTAAATATCTTCTATAAGTTGTATATGATGTTCGGCATTTAACTTGCATTAATTTATCCATGACATTCTACCAGATTTGAGTTAGAGGTGCAGCCTACAGCCACAAAACAGAACAAAGCTGACTGGCCTACAAGGACAAGGACCCACACTCTGCCTCTTTAAATGAATGCCTCCAACCAGCTGAGCTACCCAGGCAGAGACAGGACATTCTGGAACCACTTGGAATGCAGGCACAACTTGAAAACTCTTCATGGGACCCTGAATGTTTGGAAAAGGAAACCAAGCGATCAACTCCAGTTTGGTCCCTAAACCAAGACAATGCAGAAATAGGACCCAGGGGCTTGGGCTGGTTACATTTGCAAGGCTCCACGCCTCCTACTGACCCAGAGAAGGCCAACTCTCCCATCAGAGTGAAGTAGCAAAGTGCAGACAATACAATCTCTCATCCCTGGCAAAGGACCCTGGCAGGGATGTGTTCTGCTTTCAACCCACTTGTGCTCCCTTTTAATTACAGTGCCTATCGAGAGCTCTCAGCTCCCACGTGCCAGGGTCCTTATAATACTGGACTGTTCTCCAGCTAGCTGGACAGCAACAGAGTAACAAACAAAACTGCTAACCTCAGCCCCTCAGGGGAGCAAGGGTTCCAGCTGACATGACCATCCCAGCAAGTGCTACCGACTTGCTATTTTCAAACCAGAGCCTGCTGCTGTGGGTCAAGAAGCAGGGCTCTCCGCTGCCCTCTTCTCCCCCCAAAAAGTAATTTGCCAGGACAGGGAAAGGTTGCCATAAAACATCCTGGAACTCTGGGAAAGAACAGTGGTTTCTGGCTTTTCAAATCTGTCTTCCTCTGCTATCAGTACCTGAAAGGGGAAACCAAGTGAGTTCTGATGGTGATATTGATCTACCTGGAAGATTTTAGCTCACGGATTTCCATGGCTCCTCAGAGAAATGCCTAAGGTCTAAATTGGATGGGAGCATATGAATCCTTAGATTTGGGAGTCTTTTGAATAGAAGGGAAAAGGGAAAATTGGAGACGCAAATGTCCTGGAGGTTTATAGTCCTCTTTGCTGAAATACACATATGCCAAGAGCTCTCATTTTTCCTTCAGAGCAAATGTCAACATTTGAAGCCCTCAGATCTACAAGAGCAGGAGAAACCCAAAGCCTCTGGCTCTAGGAGTCTTCTTGGGAAGGTCAGTACAGAAATAAATAATCTCTAAAGTAAGTAGCTACAAAGCTAGTCTTCAAAACCACTCTCTGTTAGTGCCAGATTGTTATTTAAAATCCTCCTTCAAGACTTTAAATGCGGCAGCCAAAGTAATGTTGCCAGTATGAGTGTTTTGTGGAGATGGTTTCTTTGTACTGATACGGCCACACACTGGGAGCCGAGCCTGCAGAATCTGAATTTCAGAGAAGAGCTCTGCCCTGGAAGGGAGTCGGGGGACTCCGTTCTGCTCCAGACCATTCTTCTCTTCCACTCTGCAGCAAACACTGCCTCAGGTCGGTTTCAACTCCAGCCCGGGTATCTGCTGAGCTTTTCATGTATGCCAAGGGAAACGAAATCCCTGTGCTCTGCTTTTCTGAACTTTTAAGGAACTAATATAAATAGTGAGCGCCTACCCCGTTCAGGCATTAATTCCTGTTCCTTGTACTCCAGATCGCACCAAAGTAGCCTGCTATTAGTGTTTGGAATGTATAATGTAATTTTATATTCTTTAATTGTCTTCATATAAATTATTTTAGAGCCCCCCTTCCAGTATCTGTAAAGAAGCTGGGACAGATATAACTGACATCATCAACATAACATATTGTAACTATCATTATTATTATTATTATTATTGCTATTGCTATTTAACAGAGGGGGAACCTGAGGTTCAGCGGAGCTGGAACTCGGCTAGGATTACATAGTAAGTCAGGTTTGAGGCCAAGACGGAAGCTGAGTCCTGACTCAGTCTAGCAAGTAAGGAAATACAGAAAACCAAGCCTGTGTCTTTGTGGAAAACAGTTTATAACAGAGTGGCCCAGAGGCTTTTCCAGAAGGTCTGCTTTAATTCCCAAGAGTGGGTTCTAAGCTGATGACCACCTGTTGGGATACCATGGAGGAGGTTTCTGCAACAGACAGAAGATGGGATAACTTGAACATTTAAGGGTCTTCCAACTCTAGGTTTCTGTAACACCCTGTAAGCTGACATAGTGCCCGGTTCACAAAATAAAAGAGTGAGCACTCCACGTTATCATGCAGACAGCCGGTTGTTTGATCAATGGCTCTGAACTTGTAGTTACAGATACTTGGGGTTTGCATCACGATTTCAAACTAACTGAGAATCCCACTGTGAACCAAATAGTCTGCACACCGAGGAGATAATGTTTCTTGAACAGGGAGATGTCCTTGTAATTACCAACAGAAATTTACCAAAAGTTTCAGAGTGAAAAACAAACAGCACATGATCATCTGAAAACATATGTAGGAAAGGCATTTGACAAAATTCAACACTTTTTTACAACAAAAACACTGAACAACAAGGAATACAATGGCATTTCTTCAACCTAATAAAGTGCATGTACAAAAAACCACACGGCTAAGGCCATACTTACTTGTGAAACACTGAATGCTTTTCCCCTAAGATCAGGAATAAGACAAGAATATTGGTTCTCACCACTTCTATTCAACATTGCACCGTGGGTTCCATACAGGGCAATCAGGTAAGAAAAAGAAATAAAAGTCATCCAGACTGGAAAAGAAGTACAACTATCTATATTTGCAGATGCTCTTATCTTATATATTAAAAACTCTAAAGAATCCACTAAAAACTATTAGAGCTAATAAACAAGTTTAACAAAGTTGCAGGATACAAGATCAGTGAACAAAAATCAATTGTGTTTCTAGATACTTGAGATGAATAATCTGAGAATAAAAATCTAAAAACAATTCCATTTACATTCTGTAAAAAAGAATGAAATGCCTAGAAATCAATTTAATAAAACAAGTGTAAAACTATAAAACATTGTTGAAAGGGGGCGCCTGGGTGGCTCAGTTGGTTGGGCGGCCGACTTCGGCTCAGGTCATGATCTCGCGGTCTGTGAGTTCGAGCCCCGCGTCGGGCTCTGTGCTGACAGCTTGGAGCCTGGAGCCTGTTTCAGATTCTGTGTCTCCCTCTCTCTGACCCTCCCCCATTCATGCTCTGTCTCTCTCTGTCTCAAAAATAAATAAACGTTAAAAAAAAAAATTTAAAACATTGTTGAAAGTGATGAAAGGAGTTCTAAATAAATGGAAAAATATCCCGTGTTCATGCATCAGAAGACTTAACATTGTTAAGATGGCCATACTTTCCAAATTAATTTGCAGATTTAATGCAATCCCTACCAGAACCTGGCTGACTTCTTTGTTGAAGTTGACAGGCTGATTCCAAAATTTATACGGAATTGCAAGAGATCATCTACAGCCAAAACAATCTTGAAAAAAAGAACAAAATAGAAAAAGACTCACACTTCCTAATTTAAAAACTCACTACAAAGCAACAGTAACTAAGACCGTACGGTACTAACATGAAAATAGACATACAGACTAATAGAACAAAACTGAGAGTCCAGAAATAAGCCCATACATCTCTGTTCAACTGATTTTCAACAAGGGTGCCAAGGCCATTCAATGGGAAAAGAATAGTCTTTTCAACAATTGGTGCTGGGACAACTGAATAGCCACATGCAGAAGAACAAAATCAGACCCTTACTTAACACCATAAACAAAAATGATTCAAATTGGAGTAAAATTCTAAATGTAAGAACTAAAGCTATAAAACTCTAAGAAGAAAATACAGGGGTAAATCTTCATGACCTTGAATTTGGCATGGGATTCTCAGATAGAACACGGAAAGCATGAGAAACAAAGAAATAAGTAAACACATTGGACCTCATCACAAATAAAAGCTGTTGTTCTTCAAAGGACACCATCAAGAAAGTGAAAAGACAACCCACAACATGGGAGAAAACACTTGCAAATCCTATATATAAACGATTTTCATCTATACTACTAAAACACCCTTACAACTCATTAATAAAAAAACCCATTGTAAAAAATAGACAATCTGAATAGACATTTCTCCAAGATAGAGATACAAATGGCCAAGAAGCATATAAAGAAATGGGCCTGACATCTTTAGGCCTCAGGGAAATACAAATCAAAGCCACAATGTGATACCTCTTCACATCCCCTAGAATGGCCAAAATTAAAAGGTCAGATCATAATAAGCGTTGGCAAAAACGTGGAGAAATCAGAACACCGCTGATGGAAAATAACAGGTGCAGACACTTTCGAAAGCAGTCTGACAGTTCGTCAAATGATTAAACACAGAGTTGCCATGTAACCCAACAATTCTTCGCCTAGGCATGTACCCAAGAAAAATAAAAATATGTGTCCACACAAAAGCTTGTACATGAATATTTAGATCAGCATTGTTAATAATAGCCAAAAGATGGAGACAATCCAAATATTCATCAGTTGATGAATGCATACACAAAATGTGGATGTCCATCAACATAATTCCATCATAAAAATGGAATGAAGTTCTGATACACGCTACAACATGGATGAGCCTTATAAAAACATTATGCTAATTGAAAGAAACCAGTCTATTGGTTTCTATTATATTAAAAGATACATTGGCTTCCACTATATGTAAAAGACCTAGTATATTATCCCATCCATGTGAAATGATGAGAATAGGGCAATCTATAGAGACAGAAAATAGGTTCGTTGTTGCATAAGCCTGGGGGAAGAGAATAAAAAAATGGGAGGGTGATAGCCAAAATGTATGGGGTTTCTTTTGGAGATGGTGAAAATATCCTAAAGTTGACCATGGTGATAGTTGCACATATCTGTGAATATAGTAAAAAACATTGAATTTGTATACTTTAAATCAGTGGATTGTATAGTATGTAAATTATATCTTCATAAAGCTGTGTAAAAAAGAAGAAACAAGAGTGGTCTTTGTGTTAGGGCTTTTCTGAACTGATAGATTCTAAAGTATACCTACCATTGTACAAGGATCCATGAGATTTTTCAATGTTAGAAGGATTTTTTTTCATATAAGTCATACAATAAAAAATGGCAAATTGAATTTTATCAAATTCAAAATATCTGCACATCAAAAAACCCTATTGAGAAAATAAAAAGGCAAGCTATTGACTGGGAGACAATATTTGCCATACACGTATCCAGCAAAGGACTTCCATACAAAAAAATATAAAGAACTCTTAGAACTCAATACAAGACAACAAACAACCCGATGGAAAAAAAATGGACAAAAATGTGAATAGACAGTTCACAGAAAATCTATGCTAATGGACAAATTACTCAGGGAAAGATGCACATTACTAGTCATAGAAAAATGTGAAGTAAGACCACAATAAGATACGACCACATACCCACTGGTGCTTTTGCGAGGGCGAGACACAACCAGAACCCGCACATTGCTGGTGAGAATAGAAAACGGTACAACCGCTTTGGAAAAGTTGGCAGTTTCTTAAAGTCAAATATACACTTAGCAGACGATGCAGCAATTTCACAGTTAGGCATTGACTCAAGACATGAAGACATATGTTCACACAAAGACGTATACATGAAAACTCATAGCAGCTTTATTCATAACAGGGAAAAACAAAAGGAAGAGAAGTCTAATCTATTAAGTGCCAAAAGTCAGGTCATTTCTTGTCTGAATCTGGGGGTGGGGGTGGGGCTGACTGAGAAGGGAACTTTACAGGGTGATGGAAATATTCTGTTTTTTCATTGTGGCAGTAGTTACGTAAGTTTACTAACTGCCAGTACTTATTGAACCATACCTTTAAATTTTTTTATGTTTATTTATTTTTGAGAGAGACAGAGAGAGAGAGAGAGAGACAGAGTGCAAGCAGGGGAGGGACAGAGAGAGGGAGACCAGAATCTGAAGCAGGTTCCAGGCTCTGAGCTATCCTATCAGCTCAGAGCCCGATGCAGGGCTCGAACTCACGAGCTGCGAGATCATGAGCTGAGCCGAAGTCGGACGCTCAACTGACCGGGCCATCCATGAGCCCCAAACTGTACCTTTAAAATGGGTACATTTAGAGGGAGGGAGAGAAGAACATGTGGAGCACAGGGGAGTTTAAGGCAGTGAAACAATGCTGTGTGATAGTATCATGGAGGACACATGGTGTCACATGTTTGCCCAAACCCACAGAAGGCACAACACCAAGAGTGAACCCTAATATAAACTGTGGACTTTGTGTCAGTGTAGGGTCATTAGTTGTAACAAATGTGCCCGTCTGGTGGGGGATGCTGAGAGTGGGGGAGGTTGTGCAGGGGTAATTGAGCAATCTCTGTACTTTCTACACAGTTTTGCTGTAAACTTAAAACTGCTCTAAAGATGTGTTTAATGTGTACATTTGATGGTATATTAAATATATCTCAATACAGTTGACTTTTAAAGTGTCTTTCTTACTCAAGAATGTTGGCTTTCCATGGATTGGAAGAACAAATATTGTTAAAATGTCTACACTACCCAAAACAATCTACACATGTAATGAAAACCCTATCAAAAATACCATTAGCGTTTTTCACAGAGCTAGAACAAAGGATCCTAAAATCTGTATAGAACCACAAAAGACCCTAAAGAGTTAAAGCAGTCCTGAAAAAGAAAAACAAAACCTCGCGCATCACAATTTCAGATTTCAAGCTGTATTACAAAGCTGTAATCATCAAAACAGTATGGTATGGGCACAAAAATAGACACATAGATCAATGGAACAGAATAGAAAACCCAGAAATGGACCCACAACTATATGGTCAACTAATCTGCAACAGAGCAGGAGAGAATATCCAATGGAAAAAAGACAGTCTCTTCAACAAGTGGTGTTGGGAAAACTGGACAGCAACATGCAAAATTCTCTTATACACAAAAATATCTTACATCATACACAAAGATAAATTCAAAATGTGAGACAGAAAACCATCAAAATCCTAGGAAAAAACACAAGCAGTAACCTCTTTGACACTGGCTGTAGCAACCTCTTACTACACATGTCTCCTGAGGCAAGGGAAACAAAAGCAAAAATGAACTATTGGGACTTCATCAAGATAAAAAGCTTCTTCACAATGAGGCAAACAACTGACAGAACTAAAATGCAACCTTTAGAATGGGAGAAGATATTTGCAAATGACATATCTGATAAAGGGTTAGTATCCAAAATCTATAAAGAGCTTCTCGAACTCAACACCCAAAAAACAAATCACCCAGTTAAAAAATGGGCAGAAGACATGAATAGACATTCTCCAGAGAAGACATCCAGATAGTTAACGGACACATGAAAAGATGTCCAACATCACTCATCATCAGGGAAATGCAAATCAAAGCTATGATGAGATAGGACCTCACACCTGTCAGGATGGCTAACATGAACAACACAGGAAGCGACAGACAGTTGGCCAGGACACAGAGAAAGGGGAACCCTTGTGCACTGTTGGTGGGAATGCAAATTGGCATAGCCACTCTGGGAAACAGTATGGAGGTTCCTCAAAGAGTTCCTCCCAATAATACCATCCCTTTGCAGGCTACCAAGAGCAAGGATTGCTTATGTAGGCACTTTTGTAACAAAAAAGCGGCAACATTTAGTGAAAGAAAAAAATAAAACCAGGCAAACCAGTAATGACATTTATCTGCCAAAGGCTTGGCTATTAGAAATTGTAGGTGTTCCTTGGAGTTCTTTCGCCTTTGTGAGAAATGGCGGTCAGGTTTTGAGTTCAGTTCCATGGACAAAACATTCTTCTTACCCCTGACTGCAAAGTCAGCCCAATGGGCGCTCAGCTGGCTGGGACTGGGAAGGGACAAGGGCCACAGAATTGGTCGATTGTTCCTTTTCTCTTAGACCACCGTTCTTTCGACGATTAGAGCACTTCGGAAACATGATCAGCCACAAATCGTCTTAATACAGGTCTTCTGTGTCAGCAACTACCACCAGAAGAGACTCCATTTTTCCCGTCCCCTCTCCTGTCCCCACGGGCAGGTAGCAAGAGCAGGGATTTGCCTTCTTCCCCATTCCACCTTGTCCCATGTCCCTAGGGCCCAAGCTGCCCCAAGAGGCTGCAAGGGTCAGAAGCAAATTACGTCATGCCGCTATCTGATTCTTCACCTCCACAATATGTTTACTTAAGGGAAACATGTTAAATGAGCTTCCAGAGAAGCTTAAAGGGGAAAAATAATCAAAACACACAGCCTGAGAGGACGATTCACTTTACCTCTGATGTATTCAGGTGGTTACAAGTTCATTACCTACATCGGAGTCTGAGATCTTTTTTTCCTTTGGTTTCTGATGGTGCCTTTCTCACTTCAGTGGCCACCTCTCCACATCAGGCCTGAGGGCACTGATTCAGTTTTTCATTCCCGGAGGAGCATGTCTGTAAATTTACCTAGTTTTACAGTCCGAGAAGTGCTACCTGCTCCAGCCAACAAAGTTAAAACCAAAAACCTCCACCACGAGTTTTCCTTGTAAGCAAATGACACGTTTCCACCCCACCCCCCTGCCCCAGGCTCAGAACGTCTTGCGTCCTGTGAAGCTGCAGGAGGAAGAATTCAGTGAGGGGAGTAGATCGTTTCCATTGGCAAAAGAGGAAAAATGACAAAAGGTCAAACATCCTTGTGTCTACTCTGATGAAAAGGTGACCTCACTGCTGTTTACCTAATAAAATCTCTCTCCAGGTGAACATACTGGGATGGAGTGTCTTATTTGCATGCCAGCCCCTGGGCACTGAAAGCAGAAGCCACTGTACATATAAGCCCCTTTTCAAAGACACACAGGAAAGGAAGGCTTTCGGTAGAACGAAGCCAAGTCCAAGTGGAGAGATTACATTGAATAGTAGGTTGTTGGCTAACCCGTGAGTTTGAACCCATAAACTGCACAGAAAATGCTCTTGCTATTTCGTTAGGGATACACCTCTCCCCGAGAGCTTCATTTCCGATAAGACAGGAGAATGGGATGGTCTGTGGCCCTTGGAAACCCCACCAGACGGGCCAATCATCTGAAGAAAGCCTCACCGCCCTCCTGTTAACGGCAAGCTGGGCTCCGTAGGAGGCATGAGACACGCCAATGAAAGATCACTGCGCATAAATCATTACCATCTCCTTGACTTTCTTCCAACACGCTGAAGCGCAGGTGTTCAAGAAGGCCATGCTCGAAACGCTGTATGAACTTGCTCATTTAAGAGGCTTCCTGTGGCAGGCTTTTTGGCTAAAGTCCTGTGGGGATCAAAATCAGGTCAGGCTTAATGGCTCCCTCCAGTTCACCCTCAGTTGGGACACTCTCTGGGGTGCATCTTATTTAAAGAGAGTCAGCGGGGTAAAGCGGAAGTTGCCTTGGCCCAGAGTCAGGAGACCTAGCCCACCGGATTCAGTCTCCCACTGTGTGTCCTGCCCATGTCACCTGGGTTTTGGAGGGTAGTTGACAAATGGGGTGAAAACATCTCTGTCTCTGTCTCTCTCTCTCTCTCAAAAAGAAATTAAGAAAACATTACAACAAATGTTAAAATGCTTACAATAAAAAAGAATTTGTGCAAACCTAAGACAATGCAGAATCAAAATGGTCAGGGGGGCCAATTTAACCTTGGGCTCCCTTCTCTTATTTTGGGTATCTTTAACCTCTAAAGAACTCCCCAAATTGGCCTTCCTGATATAGGTGCTCTCAGCCTTTGTCTCCTAATGCCACTGTTTTTATTAAGCATCGCCTGTCCCCAGGGCTCTGGGTGACGCTCACTTGCTCAGCAATTACTAGTGAGAGAAAGGTTTAGTGTGAAATGTCTCCAAGATGCCCTGAAGATTTCACCTCCACAACTGGAGGGCAGGGTGGGGATCTCAAGGCAGGGAACTCCCACTAGGCCAAAGCTTTGGGGAGATATTTGGGGACACTCAACCTTCAAGGCCCTTCAGAATCGTATTACATAATGGACTGCCTAAGCTGCTCAAACCAAAAGTTATCCTGGAGAGGGAAAATGGTAACCAGTGTCTCTCAAGGGCACACTGGGCGCAGGTGCTGTGGTAGGTACTTTCACGTAAATCTACTTCATTTAATCAGGTGCCCGACGGCTTTCATTTCGTTAGAGGGAGAAGCTGGCTGTTAAAGCTGAGAAAGCCTTTGGAAAATACAGAACCACCCCCCAACTTATATTACAGGTGGTGTGGTTGGGGGCCTCAGTGACTGGGGCGGCGGGGGGACTCCCCAAGTCACCCCATTGGCTGTGGCAGAACTGAGTGGAAGTTGGGCGCCAGGCACACGAAGACTAACCCTTTCCCGTGCTGGCATCCTGTCCCAAGCCAAGTCCAAGCAAGACTGTGCTGTTGATTTCTGAAGAGCAGTTCTACCGCTGCCCCCTTCAAAAGCACCGGGAAGATGGCTCAATGATGAATTTTATCAAACATCCTTGTTCATCAAAAGCCCACGCCTACCCACCACGGCATGGGGATTCTCAAAAGCGGTTCCCAACATAAAACGATTCATCCCACACTGAAGAGTGCTATTCTGGAGGTGGGAAGTTCACACATGAATCAGGGTGGCAGGTATTAATGCTGTGTATGTTCAGTGAAAGGGTCACATGGGGTTTGAACTGCTTTTTTCACTCTGCTGCATGAGCTCAAGGTTTCTATCCACATTTCTCATGAAGCTCCTGGGGCAGAAACAAGGTCACATGATTGGCCGTGATTCATACCGATGGACAGATCCAGACTCGTCAGTGCTTTCTCCATTCCATTCCAGTTTCCTGTCTGTGTACCGAACTGACCTCTTTTGAGAACCATCTTTAAAAATGGTGATTATTCATAAGTGCCCAAACTTGGAAGCAACCAGGGTGTCCTTCGACAGGTGAATGAATAAACTGGTGCGTCCAGACAATGGGGTATTATTCAGCACTTAAAACAAATGAGCTCTCAAGCCACGAAAAGACACAGAGAAACCTTAAACGCATACTTTTTTTTTTTTTTTTTTTAAGTAGGCTTCACGCCCAACGTGGAGTCCAACACGGAGCCCAACACGGAGTCTCAACTCACGACCGTGAGATCAAGATCTGAGCTGAGATCAAGAATCTGATGCTCGAGTCTGACGCTCAACCGACCGAGCCACCAAGCCACCCTTTAAATGCATATTTCTAAACGAAAGAAGCCAGTCTGAAGAAGCTACCAAGAGTCCCAGTGTGTGGGGATTTTTCTCCACAGGATCCAAGCAATTCTCTAATACCAGCGGGGTGTTTCACAATTCAGCTCAATTCTGACACTACTATCTGGCTGAAGATAGCATCAGATTCCACAGATGGAGGGCTCAGTCCCACAAGATGGCCCTCTGTTTCACATGCCAGGTTGTTACCTGTACTTCTGGCAGGCTACACATCGGACATGGAGGTTTCCACCTTCCTTCGGGTTGATTCATTTGTTAGAGTAGCTCACACGACTCAGGAAACCAGTCTACTGACTAGATTACCTATTTATTACAAAGGATAGTATTAAAAGACACAAATCAACAGCCAGAGGAAGAGATACGCAGGGTGAGTCTCTGAACAAAGGAGCTTCTGTCCCCGTGGAGCTCGGAACCGGCCACAGTGGCATGTGGAATTGTTCTGGATCGCCAACCTGGAAGCTCTTGGAATCCCTGCCTTTGGGGTTTTTATGGAGGCTTTATTACACAGGCCCGATTGATTAAATCTATGGCCATTGGTGATTAATTCACCTTCCAGCCCCTCTCTCCTCCCCGGAAGTCAAGGGAGTGAAACTAAAAGTTCCAGCCCTCCATTCAAGGTTGGTTGCCTGGGAACCGGACCCCTCCATTAGGTACTTTTCCAAAAGTTGCCTCATTAACATCACAAAAGGCACCTTTACTGCTCTCAACGCTTAGAAAATTCCAAGGATTTTAGGAGCTCTGTGACAGAAATGGGGCAAAGACCCAATATATATTTCTGATTATAAATCACAGTCTCACCACTACATACTGTATGCTTCCAACAATATGACATCTCAGAAAAGACAAAACTTTGGAGGCAGTAAAAAGATCAGTGGTTGCCAGCGTTGAGGGGGGGAGGGAGGCATAAATAAGTAGAACACACAGGATTTTTAGATCAGTGAAAAACTACTCTGCATGATACTATACCGGCGGATGCATGTCATTAGCCATTTGTCCAAACCTATAGAACACACAGCACCGAGAATAAAACCCTAATGTAAACTGGACTTGGAGTGACCGCAATGTGTCAGGGTAGGTTCATCAGTCGTAACCAATGTGCCCCTCTGGTGGGGGTGTGGATAGTCAGGAAGGCAACGACTTGTGTGGGAGGTGGGGTGGTATATTGGAAATTGCTCAATTTCGCTGTGGATCTAAAACTGCTACAAAAAAAAAAAAAAGTCTATTTTTTTTAAATGGTGAGAAGGGAAATTTTGTATAGGTAGCCTGGATTGCCTCCTCCAACCCCATACTCCTCTCTCCGCCTTTTTGTGCCCCCCATATCCAATTCTCGCAGCTGCCCAGGGCCTAAGATCATGCTTTTTGTTTCCCTGTCAGTGATTTGCTTTTGTTTCCCTGTAAATGAATAACATTATGGCATCAGGACTTAATACGTAAGTCTGCACATTTTTAAAGCACTTTAGGAAAAGTTTTTAAAAACAGCAGCTTGACGAAAGCATGCTAGGCCAAAAGAATGAATATTCAACGTGGAATTTCAGGCATTGATGGAGGAGATACTCAGAGGACAAAAGTAAGGATGAGCTTTCCCTGAGTCCTGTAAGTCACTCTTGGTGCTTATCGCGGAGATAAATTGATAGCCTCCCAGACTGCTGCTGTTCAGCTCAAATTCAAACTCTGTTTATTGAACGCCTACTGTGTGCTAGACACAGTAATGGCACTTTGCAATATCCTACTTAGCTTAATTAGCAATAGGCATTCTAATTGAAATTTTACATTCATAAAGGTCAAGTAACTTGCCCAAAGTCACCTACCAAACAGAAAAAAAAAAAAGAGAAACTGATGAGTCATGTAGTCAAGACCAGTGTTTGAAGGTCTTTACTGTTTCCACTATTCTCTCTCCACTCCAAGGAGCTCTTGATTCCAAGGACAGAATATAAATCTGTGCTGAGATGTTTGTTGTAACGACCATTGTCCAGGCTAAGTTGTAGGTGAGTGCCCTTAATACCGAAGAAAATCAGTGTTTTTAATACTGAAAATTCTGAGTTGATATTAATGCTTCAACTAAAAGGAAATTAACTCATTTCCCATATCTGCAGGTCAAATAGAGCTCTATACATAGCCCCTACACTCAGAACAGTCTTCTCTCTAAGTCTCAAGGGTAAGAACCCTGACAGAACTCACTTTTGACAAATCAACACATGTTTATCAGGCAACTAATATGTAGGTACTGGGAGGGATGGAACAAACCTAAGACTCAGTCCGTGTTGGCAGCTTGGCTAAGGACTGACACCTACACGCAAAGTGGTAACTAGAAGGAAAGGTGGCACATAGTAGGCACTAGCATTTTGGGGGAGGGTGCGAAAATAAACACCATAAGGGTCCAAAAGCAACACCAATCTCTTGAAGCTGGAGCATTTTGGAAAGTCTTCGGGGAGACATTCTAGGGCTGGATTATAAGCCGATAAAAGGAGAGAAGAACTAAAAATAAGTCTGTTGGGAGGCTAGGCAATGATCTCTGCTGGACACAGTGAAGGCAGGAGCAGGGGAGGGGATAAAAGAAGGAAGGCAGAACGCCAGGGAAAAAGCACCGAACAAAAGTGGCTTGTTGGTTGTGAGCAACAGGGCCAAAGGCTCTAGACTAAAAAGTAGCACCGGGGTTTCTCCCGAAATAAAGTTGGGAAGATTTGGAAGTTTGATTTGGGAGACAGAGCCCCCCCTTATCCACAGTGCTGGTGCCCTGGCTTTAGTTGTCTGTGGTCAACCGTGGTCTGGAGGCAGATGACCCTCCCTGTCGCGTATCATCAGAAGGCCAATAATAGCTTAACGCTACGTCACCGTGTCTGTGTCATCCCTACTTCATCTCATCAGGGAGGCATTTTATCATCTCACATCATCACAAGAAGAAGGGTGAGTCCAGTCAAGAAGATATTTTTGAGAAAGAGAGACAGAGCCCACATTCACGTAACTTTTATTAGAGTATATTGTTCTATTTTATTATTAATCGTTGTTAATCTCTTACTGCAATTAATGTATAAATTAAACTTTATTCTAGGTATGTACGTATAGGAAAAAGCCTAGTATCCATGGTTTCAGGAATCCACTGGGGGTTTTGGAATGCATCCCCCACAGAGAGGCAGGACTACTGTGTAATGAGCTGGACGTGGTATCAGAACGTCCTAGATGTCTAGTGGGCAGTTAGGGATTCTAGTTCTCTGTAGGAAGACTGGAGCCAGAGGTAGAGTCTCGGGGTCCTGTACCTAGACACATGGGAATAGAGAAGCCTGCAGAGGAAAGAAATACTCTTAACCAACATTTACAAGATACATTCGATGTTCTAAGCATGTGCTTAACGCTTGGGAAGACTCATTCACTTGTCCCAGCGCCCTTACACAGACAGAGTACCCTCGTACTGTTATTACTCATATTTTTGTAGAGTGAGAAACTCACTCAGAGAGTTCTTCCATTTTTTCCATATTGCTCCGCAGATGGGCAAATGGCGAAGTCGGCCTCAGAACTCCAAACTCATAGTCTTTCAACGCAAGCAAGCTGGCTGACTGGTGACTACCAAGGAAGTAACAGAGGTGAAGTGGGCTTGTTTGCCCCAGCACAAGGCGTGGGAGACTGGCAAGGGCAGACGAGACGGAAAGGGTGCGGAGAGGCAGAGCCCTCCAACACCTGGCGAGGGCCTCCTCCCAAGCTGAGCACCAGCACACCTTCTTTTGCTAAGAACGCACGTCCAAGAAAGAGGGTTGGACCCACTGAAGGAAGGTCCTCTTGATCCTCTCCATTTATCCTCTCAGCCACTTCCTCAGCGAACTTACTTAACTTCCCCAGTCCAGCCCAGTGCTCTTTTGAAACAGTCAACCTCCTCCCCCCAAATACAGAGGTACTTCCCTCCCACTCCCTCAGACTGGTTCTGCTGATGAACTGGGCTCATGGTTTCTGTTCTAAACCTTGTTCTTCTTCTGTGAGTAAACTGAGGCAGGAAAGCATGACCTAGAAGACAACAAGCTTAGGTATCTTAAACAAAACCCAAGCCAAGCTTAGCAAAATTATGAGGTGGGGAAAATGTGCTTTTCTTCATCTCCCCGTCATGGCTTTTCTCCCAAATTCCCTCAGGTTCATGCTTTTGATCCAATTGTTGGGGGGGGGGGGGGTCGGGTGCTTTTTCAGCGTCATATGCCCAGTTGTTCCCTCATAATCCTTTGAGCAAAACTCTCCTTCGTGAAAAGATAATGAATAAAGATAATAAAAGATCATGAAATGATAAACTCATTTACTATCATATATAAAAGACTGATAATGGCTTTATGTGTTATCTCTACCAGGTTTTTAACTCAACACAAAGCCATTTGATTTGTGCCCTAATTATAAACATCTGAAAGTCAAGTCAGAAAGGAATATTAAAGAAGGAAAATGAGGCAACTTTCAAATTACAGGGCTCCTGAATAGTTTCTACTTATTAGGACCATCACAGCAATGGAAAAAAAATACACTGAAATTTAATAACCTAATCATCCATCACATTAGTCAACACAAAGTTTTCCCATGTGGGCAATTTATATCCACTGACAAATATTCAGCAGAGAACTGACTCAGCAAAGCAGTGCTTTGAGAATACACTGGCAAAAGACACTGACTCTGACTTCGACTAACTTACTAGTTAGTAAGATAAGACTGATGTGAAAAGCAATTAGCACCCAATATATATGCTGGAGATGTTAAGTATAATAGACGTTCAAGTGAGAAAGAAACTTCTAGAGTCTACAGTGGGCCTTCACCTGGCAGTTAAACCTCACTCACCTGGCCCTTCTCACTGGACCTTCCTACCCTCACAGATCCTCCCTCTGAACATAAATAAAAGGGCTTGATAAAATATTTTAAAACCTAACCCTGAAACGAATAAAACATTGTATGTGAATTATACTTCAATTAAAAATAAACAAATGGGGCGCCTGGATGGCTCAGTCGGTTAAGCATCTGACTTGAGCTCAGGTCATGATCTCTTGGTCGGTCTGTGAGTTCGAGCCCTGAGGTGGGGTCCGTGCTGACAGTTCAGAGCCTGGAGCCTGCTTCAGATTCTGTCTCCCTCTCTCTCTGCCCCTCCCCCACTTGCTCTCTCAAAACTTAACATAAAATAAAATTTAAGAAATATTTTAAAATATTTTCCTGTAAATCTCTAGTGTATCATGTTAAGTGAAAGAAGCCAGACTCACAAGGCTGCATCTTATCTGATTCCATTTATATGACATTCTGGAAATAGCAAAACTACAGGGACAGTAAAAAGTTCACCAGGGGAGGGGTTGACTACAAAGGGGCAACATGAGGGAATTCTGGAGGGTGCTAGAACTCTTCTTTAGACTCACTGCGGTAGATTCTCAATTTATCTATTTGTCAAAACCCAGAACCGCACGCCAATAAGAGGTAGATTTTACTACACATAAATTATACCTCAATTGAAAATAAAAACTAAGCCTAAAAATCCCTTTTTCCTAAGTGTATGGATGAATTGTCAGATGAGTAAGGATGGTCAGGTACCAAAAGCTAAATGAGAGTGGGGATCTGGGGAGGTAAGAGACAAGCGGAACCTGGACTCTGCCATTTTCTGATCCTGGTTTAGTTGACTTTTGGTTGATGTGGCCCTGAGGCTGACGGAAGGCAGAAAAGAAAGCCCAATTTGGAAACTCTAAAAGCATAATTCTTGTATAAAATAGGACCCTGATGGGTTTCACCTTCACTTAAGGGTGAATTAGAAATAAACCTGCTTTCAGGGGCACCTGGGTGGCTAGTCAGTTAAGTGCCTGACTTCGGCTCAGGCCGGGGTCTCATGGTTTGTGGGTTTGAGCCCCACATAGGGCTCTGTGCTGACGGCTCAGAGCCTAGAGCCTGCTTTGGATCCTGTGTCTCCCTCTCTTTGTCCCTTCCCTGCTCGCTCTCTCTCTCTGTCTCTCTCAAAAACAAACATTTTAAAAATTAAAAAAAAAAAAAAAAAAAAGAAAAGAAAGATACCTGCTTTTCCCAGTGCTCCCACAGGGAACTACTTGAAAAGTTGTTTGTCTCAAAACTTGATGCTCAGTGGAGAAGAAAAAGAAAATTCCCCTTGGGAATTAATAGCCTCAGGAAAGTGTTTGTTTGTTTGCTTGCTTGTTTGTTTTGCAGCCAGAAAGCACACTCTTGGGACAGACCAATATATCTCAAGCCAAACGTTTCTTTAGAATGTTTTTGACCTGGTAGAATCTTCCAAATGCTTGGACGAAACAAATTTGAATTTCCTCCTTTAAGGAATTTACCTTCAGCCCAATCTTCACAGAATTCCCTAAGCTAAACTTCCAGGGGGTATGACTCAGACAAAAAAAAAAAAAAGAAAATCTCAAAATACACGAGAAAACAAGGCACCATGAGCGAGACCAAGCACAAACAAGGCACAGCTAAATCAGACCCAAAAGCTTTAACCACTTTTGATAAAGAACCAAATACAACTTTGAGGAATGAAAACATTTAAAGGTTTAAAATGAAAATTTAATGAAGAAACTTGTAGCATATCAAAAGCCACTGGAGAAAGATTTGGTGAACTTAGATCTTAAAAATTCTCCAAATGCATCACAAACGGATAAAGGGACATGACGTACAAAGGAGAGATTAAGAGACATGGAAGACGAGGTGTGAAGATTTAACACATGTGTAATCAGAGTTCCAAAAGAAGAGGAGACAGTATCTGAAGGGATAAATTCGCAGAATTTTTCAGAACTTATAAAAAGACAGTAGCCCGGAATCTTCAGGAAGAAAAAAAGAAAAATGCATAAAAAACCAAAAAGAAATCTACACCCTCCCACCCCCCGGTGCATCACAAGGAAATTGCAGAATACGAAAGACAAGATCATTACAACTCCAGAAAGAAAATAACATTTAATTTTAAAAAACTAAAAGAAAATAGAAAGCAGATTGCTATGTTCTGAATGTTTCCGTCCCCCTAGACTCCTGTGTTGAAACCTATTGCCCAGTGTGATGGTGGGAGGTGAGGTCTTAAAAGTGATTAGGTAATAAGGACAGAACCCTTATGAATGGGATTAGAGGCCCTTGTTAAAGACTAGACAACTCTCTTGTTCTTTCTACCATGTGAGGACATAGTGAGAAGACACCATCTATGCACTAGAAAGTGGGTTCTCACCAGACACTGAATCTGCCAGCACCTTGATCTTGGACCTCCAGCCTCCAGAGGTGTGAGGCGTAAATTTCTGTTGCGTAAGCCCCCCTGTCCAGGGTATTTTGTTACAGCAGCTTGAACAGATTAAGACCCTAG
This sequence comes from Panthera onca, assembly GCF_046562875.1. Classification (NCBI taxonomy): domain Eukaryota; kingdom Metazoa; phylum Chordata; class Mammalia; order Carnivora; family Felidae; genus Panthera; species Panthera onca. The sequence continues at coordinate 170,343,215 of NC_138342.1, read as the reverse complement.
TCCAAAGAATTCAGGAAGATTAACTTCAAAGGGATAATAATAAAGTTGACAGCCAATTTCTTAAAATAAGCCAAAAAGCCAATAAAGTAATATCTTTAAAATGCCAAAGGGAAGGCAACACTTAGAAAATTTTAAAAGGGCATCTGGGTCGCTTGGTTGAGCTTTTGACTTTTGATTTCGGGTCAGATCATGATCCTAAGGTCATGAGATTGAGCCCTGCATGGGGCTTCCAGCTAAGCATGGAAACTACTTAAAATTCTCTCTCTCTCTCTCTCTCTCTCTCTCTGTGTGTGTGTGTGTGTGTCTCTCTCTGCCTTTCTCCCTCCCCCACGTAATTCAGAAAAAAGAAATCCCAAACAGAAGCTTTGAGATACCAAAAGAATGACAAGCAAAGAAAGCAATATGTGAGTAAATCTTAATATTGATTAAAATAACAATAATCATGTCAGTGTGTTTTAAACAAAAATAATAGCTTGTTAGTCAGGAGAGAAGTTTACTACATTTGTGTTCTAAGGTTTTTATACAGATTTGGGAGATGGTAAATATTGATTAACTTTAGATTTGCGAGTTAAATTATACATCTTAATTTTTTAAAATGTTTATTCAATTTTGAGAGTGAAAGCGGGAGTGGGGGAGGGGCGGGGGGGGACAGTGGATCTGAAGTGTCACTGCACTGACAGCAGTGAGTCCGATGCAGGGCTCTAACTCAAACCATGAGATTATGACCTGAGCTGAAATCAGATGCTCAACTGACTGAGCCATCCAGGCACTCCTATACATATTAATTTTATAGAGTAACATCTAAAAGAATAGAAATGGCACATAATTTCCAAGCAATTACAATAGTGGGTAAATTAATATACATCAGTAGACAGATCAAGCAGACAAAAAATAATCAGAAAGGATATTGAACTCCTGAATAACAAAATTAATCAACTTGATCTACTGGATAAAAATAAAACACTGCAGAAGACACATTCATTTCAAGCACCTATAGAGTATTTATGAAAATTGACCACATATAGATAGTGATGTCAATTTTATGTGTCAATTTGATTGGTCCACAGGATGCCTCAACATTGTTAAACATTATTCTGGATATTTCTGTGAGGGTGTTTTTGGATAGGTTAACCTTTAAGTTGATAGACTGAGTAAAGCCAATTGCCCTCCCTAGTGTGGGTGGGCCTCATCCAATCAGTTGAAGACCCAAATAGAACACAAAAGCTGATCCTCCCCCTAGAGATAATTCTTCCTGCCTAATAGTCTTTGAACTAAAACACTGACTTTTTTTTCCTGTCTTTGGATTTAAACTGAAATATTGACTCTCCCTGGATCTCAGGCTTGTTGGTCTTTGAACTGAAACCACATCATGACCTCTCTTGGTTCTCAGGTCTTCATGCTCACACTGGAACTAAAGCCTTGGCTCCCCTGGGTCTCCAGCTCACCAACTCACCCTACAGAGCCGCGGACTTGCCAGCCTTCATAACTGCATGAGCTGTTGCTTATAATAAATCACAATCTCTCTCTCAACATAGATATAGGTGCAGATGTAAATAAAGGTAAGTCTCAGCAAATTTCAAAAGATTTGCGTCTTTGACAATAGTGTAATTCAGTGGGAAAAAATTACAGAGGAACAGTAGAAACATTTGACAGGCTTGAAAATTAGAAGATATACTTCCAAATATTTCATGGATCCAAGAAGAGAATAGAAATTAGAAAATATTGGAACTGTATTAATCAGCTGTGGGGTGTCATAACAAAATGCCATGAACTACATGGCTTAAACAACAGAAATATATTCCCTTCCAATTCTCTTAGACTGGAAAGTCTAAGATCAAGGTGTGGCAGTATTAGGTTTCTGATGAGAGCTCTCTTCCCGGCTTGCTGATGGCCGCCTTCTTGCTGTGTCCTCACATGGCTGGGGGGTGGAGGGGAGGGGAGCTTGGTCTGGTGTCTCTACTTATAAGGACACTAATGCTATCAGATCAGGGCCCCACTTTTATGACTTCATTTAACCTTAATTGCCTCCGTATAGGCCTTGTCTCAAAACACAGTCACTTTGGGCATGCACGATTCAGTCTATAGCAAGAACTGAACAATAAAAAATATTAAATATCAAAATTTATGAGTGTAGCTATTGACTGATAATTATGTAGAGCTTTAAAAGTAAATACGAGGGAGGAGAAAAGGTTGAAAACGAGAATCTAAGAAGCCATCTCTAGAATATAGAAAAAGTAAAACAATATACACCCAAAGGAAGTAGAAGAAAGACATAATAATGACAAAAATTAACAAATATAAACATAAAATAGAGAAGACCAACAGTGCCAGAAGGTGTTTCCCTGGAAAAACTAATAAAGTGGGCAAACCACTGGCAGGATATAATCACCAAAAAAGAGAGAAAGAAAGAAAAAAAGAGAGAGAGAGATGTAACTATAGAAACAACAAAAATCTAAAGAGATATTAAGGGAATATTATTAACAAATTAATTATGAGTTATCAACAGATTATACTTACTCAATTATCCCATCCACATGAAAACCTGCATGTAGGTGATAATGTACAATTTCATAACTGCCAAAACTTGGAAGCAACCAAGATGTCCTTCAGTAGGTGAATGGATAAACTGGTACGCCCAGAAAATGGAATAGTATTCAGGGCTAAAAAGAAATGAGCTATCAAGTCATGAAAAGACATAGAGGAAATTTAAATGCATATTACTGATTTAAACAAGTCAATCTCAAAAGGCTATATATGGTAGGATTCCAACTCTATGACATTCTGGAAAAGGCGAAACCATGGAGATAAGAAAATGGTCAGTGGTCTCCAGAGATTTGGATGTGCAGCAGTGGGGGTAGGAGGGGAGATGAATAGGCAGACCAAAATGGATTTTCAGGGCAGTAAGAACAAGATGGCAGAGGAGCATGGAAGTTCTCTGCTTCTCTCATCCCTGAAATGCAGCTAGATCAGCACCAAACCATTTTGCACACCTAGAAAATTGATCTGAGGACTAACACAACAGTCTGCATAACTCGAGCCGCAGAACTCGGCAGCTACACGGCAGGGAGAGGTGAACTGGGGGAGAGAGAAGCTGTGGAGGGTATGGAGCGGTTTCTGCAGAGAGAGAACAGAGATGTAGGGGGGGGTGGTAAATACAGGAAAAGCACTCCCCCCGAAAGTAGTTGGAGAGAAAGAGAAAGAGAAGGGCAGTGAAACTACCCTGTATGATACTAGAATGATGAGCAGTGTCATTTTTCATTGGTCAAAATCCATAGACTGGACAACACCAAGAGTAAACCCTAATGTAAACCGTGGACCCTGGTGGTTATTATGTGCCGATGTAGGTTCATCAACTGTAACAAATGTACCATTCTGGTGGGGGATATTGACAGTGAGGGAGGCTGTGCATGTGTGGGGCCAGGGGATGTATGGGAACTCTGGACATTCCATTAAATTTTGCTGTGAACCTAAAACTGCTCTAAAAAATAGTTGATTTAAAAAAATCCATTATAACTCCAAAATCTTGGATCTGAATTGGGACTCCAAGAAACAAATTGTCATTCTAGACATCAGCAGCCATCAGACAGAAAATAAAAATTTTTAAGAGGCGACAAGTACAATACCCTAAAAAATTTAAAGATGTACCTAAGAATAAATCTACAAGAGATGCCCATCCCTTTGTAGAGCAAATATAAAAATCTTATTGACAGACATTAAAGGATATCTACATTTCATAGAAAGTCATACTATATTCATGGAGAGAAAGAATTCATACATTAAAAGTGTTGTCAAGTTTGACAAAATGATCCTAAAATGTAAATGGAAGATCAAAGGACCTGTGATAGCCAGGGCAGTCTTGAAGAACAAACTGGAAGGACCTGCTTCTGAATATCAAGAATTAATATAAAGCTCTAATAGTTAAGGCAATGGATACACAAACTGACTAAGAGAACAGAATTATGGAAGCCTGATTCATGACAGAACTGGCCTTACAGATCAGCGGGGAATGGACGGTGATGGGAAAATTGGATATCCGTATAGAAACATTGAAATTGGACCCTATCTCACAGCATTCTCAAGAATCAACTCCAGGCCGATTAAAGACTTAAATGTGAAGAACAAAACTAGAACACTTCCAGAAGTCCATGTAGGAGAATATATTTAATACCTAGGGGTGGAGAGGATTTCTAACCCCAAAACAAAAGTGTGAATTATAAAGGACGACGGTAAAATGAAGCACTTCTATTAATCAAAAACATCATTAAAAGAGTAAAAAAGCAAACCTAAACTGAACACATATGTCAGTTTCAATATCTACGTCATGAATATTTAAAGAATCGCTAACCGTTAAAAAGAAAAGTAAAAATAATCCAAAAAAGTGGCGGAGGGGGCGGCAAAAGACTCAAGCAGGCGCCTCATGAAGAGAAAAGCCAGAGAGCCAGTAAAGGCAAGAAACCAGATAATCCACCTCGTTAGTAATCAGAGAAATGAAAATCTGAACTGCAGCGAGAGAGATTCCCCACCTACAAGACTGGCAAAGATTTAAAATTCTTTCAACATCAGGTTCCTGCAAGGATGTGAGCAACTGGAACACTGGGAGGCGGGCAAACAGATACAAATTCTTTGAAAGACGAATTGACATCCTCAGTGACGCCACAGATGCACAAACCTTGTGACTCAGCAGTTCCGCTCCTAGATCTGCACCCTAGAGAAGACTCCGGCAAGCCCAGGGGAGAGAGGGGAAAGAATGGCTCGTAGGTGTCTTGAAGAACAGCAAAGCACAAATAACTCAAGTCTTCATTAAGCATCATTATTAAAACATTAGGGCATTTTCTTATAGTGACCTACTATAGAGCAGAGAAGTAAATGAACTACCGTTTACATGCTGCAACAAGATCGAACTTTAAGAACGTGATGTTAAGCAGGAAAGCCAATCAGGAGTCAAATCGCGGTTGCTAGGGCTTAGGGGTGGAGGAAGTGGGGAGCTGCTGATCCATAGGCATAAAGTTTCAGTTATGTGAGGTGAGTAAGTTCTAGAGATCTGCTGGAAGACACTGCACCTGTAGCTAACAATACTGCACTGAACACCTCTGGTGAGGGGCGCCTGGGTGGCTCAGTCAGTTAAGCGACCGACTTCGGCTCAGGTCACGATCTCGCCGTTTGTGGGTTTGAGCCCTGTGCTGGGCTCTGTCCTGACAGCTCCGAGCCTGGAGCCTGCTTTGGATTCTGTGTCTCCCTCGCTCTCTGCCCCTCCCCTGCTCATGCTCTGTCTCTCTCGCTCTGTCTCTCAAAAATACATAAAACTTAATAAAAAAAAAAATCTGGCGAAAGGGCAGATGGTATGTTAAATGTTCTTACCACAATTAAAAAAAAAAAGAAATAGTGTAATAAACATAGATGAAAGATAAAAATAAAAACAAGTCAAAAAAAGAGTGCCCACAGTCTCATGTAAGGGTATGCAGTATCATGTAACGATTACATATTCTTCAAATAAAGATAAATCTGAACAACGTGTTGTTTAGGGATGCTAATGTGTTTGGTGAAACTGTGAAGACAAGTTAAGGGATAATAAAATAAAAAGGCAGGATTCCCTTCTGAGTGTAAGGAAATAGGATGTGGTTCAGGGATGTGTAATAGGGGAACTTCAAAGGGAATGGTAATGTAATGTTTATTACACCGGATTGTGGGGTCATATTTATTATATTTATGTATTGTTTTGCATCTACTTTATGTTCAATTACCAGAATTTTGAAAATAAGCACTCATTCAACAAATATCTATTGAATCACTACCGTGTCTCAGGCACCGTTCCGGGTGCTCGGGATACATCAGTGAATGAACCATCCCTCACTGCTCACCTAGTAGCCAAGGCACCGCGATGGTAGCACAAATCACAAACAATAAATGTTCCAAATAAGCAAACCGTGTGGCACGTTCCAAGATGAGACATTTATGGAAAAAAAAAAAAAGGGGGGGTTGAGCAAGATAAATGGGAAAGGGTGTGGATGGGAAGTTTTGTCAAGAAACTATCTTGGGGAAGAGCAATCTAAGTAAAAGGAAGGACCGCATGAAGGCTCGAAGGCAGGAAAATGGCTAGCAATTTGAAGAATGGCTAGGAGGCCCCTGTGGCTGAAGTGCGGTGTGCGTAGAGGGGAGATAGCAGAGCAGGTGATCAGGGAGGTGCTGGAGAGGGTGGAGGCCAGAGGCGGAGGATGGCTTCAGCTTAGGCAGGGATTTGAGACACGTTACTTTCCTATTGCTGCTCTCACAGACGACCACATATTTCGTGGCTCTGAACACCTCAAATTTATTACCTTACGGCTCTCTAGTTCCTCTGGGATAGAGTCCAGCTGTCCGGGTTCATTGTTTTGGAGGCTGGAGGCTTTCAGCTCCTAGAGGCCGTCCTCAGTCCTCGGCTCCTTCCTCCGTCTCCAAAGCCGATGGTTTAACACCTTCCAAGCTTCCACCACCAAATTGCGTTCTCGGACTCCACTTCTCCTGCCTCCCTCTTCTAAGGATGCTTCTAATTGCCCTGGGCCCACCCTGAGAGTCTCCTCTTCGTGACAGTCTTAATCAGGTCTGCAAAGTCTCTTCCGCCATAGAAGGTGATACATTCACAGGTCCCAGGGATTTGGATGTGGACATGTCTGGGGAGACAAAGAGACCACGAGAGACATGACTGAATAATTTTTTAAAGGGGCTTGGCAAGAGCAAATGTAAACAATTGGGAAGTTATCCTCATCATCCAGTTGAGAGTTGATGGTGGCTCGCATCGGGTGGCTTGGGGAGGCGGGTGGGGTGGGGGTCAGATACTGAGTGTATTTCTAATATAGTGCCAACGTTATCTCATAATGGATAGGACGTGGGATATGAAAGAAAGGGCGAAGTCAAGGATGAATACACGTTTTTTTCTCCTGAGCAACCAGAGAGCTCAAATCATCACCAATTTAGGTGGAGAAGACCACGGACTGGGTATATTTTTAGGGGGAAGATCCATTGAGTGTGTACATTGAGGGAGACTACAAAAAATAGACACATCCTTATTACACAACGTCCCCTGGCACTGTGACTCTGCCCCTCCTGTTATCAAGGGGTGAAGGCCACTTCTCCACCCCGTGACTCCAGAATGACTTTGTGACCAAGAGAGTGTGGCAGAGGTGACACCATGTGACTCCTAAGCCTAGACTCAGGGGCCCTTGCTGCTTCTTTCTCCCACTCCCTTGGAAAGCTGCCCTGAGACCGCCACACAAAGAAGGCTGGTCTGCCTGCTCGAGGATAGCAGATGGGGCAGAGCAGAGACCGTCCCCCAGTGAGCCCCCACCCCCACCCCGATCAGCCCGCCAACAGCCGGCACCAACCACCAGATGTGTGATTGAGACGTCCTAGATCACCCAGCCAGGTTGAGATTTCCATGGTATCATGCTGTCTGTTTCCTTTGTCATCCTTTTTATTCTCATTCAATGTCGCTGCCAGGTGTGGTGGTGAGCAAAGACCTCACCTGTGTGGGCTACATCGTTGGGGTTCCCTGCCTTCTGCCTTCTGATTAGTCAAGGCAACGGGGTGCACCGGCTGGAAAACCAAGGCTGTTGTTGTAATATATTGCAGGATCGTGGACTTTAGAATGCTTTCATTCCCCACCTTACACATTCACGTTATTGTTGTCTAATGTTCTAGTTTGATTGTTTTTATAGCCGTGGTGTCAATTCATTTATTCTAAAGAAGTCAATGCTTATGTGTTCTTATATGATACATAATCTTATATGATTCTTAAATGATTATGGCTTATCATTTTTCACCATTTCTTCTACAGTTTTTATCTCCCAATTATATATAATTCTCTCCTGAGTTCACTCTTTAGTAATTCTTTCAGAGGGTTCTGGGAGGGGTAAACACTCTCACTTTATTTTTCTGGAAACATCTTCATTTACTCTGAACCTTGGATGGTAGTTTGAGTGTAGAATTCTGTGCTCACGCGTATTTTCCTTTGTTGACTTATTATTCATCTTCACCCTTTATTGTTGAAAAGTCTACGGTTGGTCTAATTCTCACTTCTTCATAAAGGATATGTCTTTTTTTTAACTTTAAAAAAAGTTTTTTAACGCTTAATATGTTTTAAAAGTTTATTTATTTATTTTTGAGAGAGAGAGAGACAGAGAGAGAACTCTTTAGAGAAGACAGAGAATCCTAAGCAGGCCCACCACTGTCAGTGCAGAGCCTGATGTGGGGCTCAAACTTGTGAGCCATGAGATCATGACCTGAGCCGAAATCAAGAGTTGGATGCTTAATTAACTGAGCCCCCCAGGCATCCTGAAAATTTTTATTTAAGTAATCTCTACACCCAACATTGGTCTCAAACTCACGACCCCGAGATCAAGACATGTCTTTTTCTCTTGATGCTTTTAAGATGTTATCTCTATCAGCCTTGATCCGTGTCTTTACTATAGTATGTTTTTGTGAGGATTTATTTTATCCCTCTCAAGACTCATTATATCTCCTGGGTCTAAGTAGACATGTTTTTCGTAATTCTGTAAAATCCTTATCACTACTTCTTATGTAAAATAGTAAGTGCAGACAGGATGCCGTGGTTCCCTCTACTATCTTTAAAGCATCCTATACTATCCCTGTGTTACACACAAGACTCTTCCTGGTGGCCTGTTTACATGGGTTGTGCTCTTTTACACTCACCAAAGGTTCAAAGTCATGCCTCAGTTTAGTCTGTTTCACAGGTAGACCACAACCACTTTGGATAGTTTTGTTTTGGGTTTTGTCTTGTTTTTCTAATGTTTTAAAATCTCTTTCTGTTTCTTGGTTGGGAGAGCAAACTCACACCTTTGTCACTACGTCTCTAGCATTTTCCAGTTTCATACGCTTACCCAGGGGTCAACCCACAGTCCAACTTCAGCCTGTAACTCGTTTTTTTGCAGCACCTAAGAGCTAATGGTGGCTTTTACATTTTTAAAGGGTTGTAGAAGGAGGAGGGAAAGGGGTAGAGGCTATACAGGATGAAACAGATGAGGTACTCATTTGGGGTACAAAATTTAAAGATGCGAAAAAGCTCTGTGCTATTTTTTTTAACACAATACATAAAAAATAAAATTGGCAAATTATGGCATGTTTTTGTAAAGTTTTATTGGAACCAGGGTCAGGATTAGAATGAGACAGGCTCATGCAAAGGCAGGGTTGGATCCTGTCTTTATTTAAAATTTTAATATTTTAGGGCACCTAGTTGAGCGTCTGACTCTTAATTTCAGCTCAGGTCATGATCCTGGGTCATGGGATTGAGCCACACCTCAGGCTTTGCACTGAGCATGGGTCCTGGTTAAGAGTCTCTCTCTCTTTCCCTCTGCCTTTCTTCCACTCTCTCTCTCTCTCTCTCTCTCTCTCTCTCTAAAAATAAAAAAATAAAAATAAAATCTTAATATTTTGCTCATCATAGTTTTTTTTGCATTAATGCAGATTTTTACAAAATATTGCATAAATATTACTTATCTAGATGACTGAGATTTTTGGCAAATTTTGTACCCAAAGAAGGTGCCTGCCTCACCCTAGTCCCAGTTCCACCTAAAGTACTTACAATCTGGTCCTTACAGAGGAAGTTTGCTGACCTCTGCTCTTATCTATTGCTTGGATTCCATTCTTCCTGAAGACTTTCTTTTTAAAGCTCACTGACTTTGATTCTAATTTGACAGGTTTAATTTTATACTGCTGCACAAAAATCATCCTCGGATCTCTTTATTGAGCTCCTGAGTGAGAGACACCATTTCTTGGATTCCATATTGTCTTCTGGACAGAAATTATCTCAGAAACTCCTCTTCTGTCTGAAAGCGATTTTAATTTTGCTCCTGCATTTACTGATAGTTTGACTAGGTATAAAATTCTAACAACAAATATATTTTCCCCCTGAGCTTTGGATACTTGGACCCACTGTTTTCTAACATTGATTACTGCTAGCAAGAAGTTGCAGATAAAAATTCTGATACTGATCTGATTTTTCAGCTTTTTTTTTTTTCTCAATAGCGGTTCATTACCATCTTTGTGCTGTGAAATTGCCCAGTGATGCATCAAGTGAGGTCTCTAGTCATATGTCTTATTCAGCTCTGGGCACACTCTTGCATTTGGAAGGCTCATACTTCATTTCTCCTCTGGAAATTTTTCTTCTTTAAATACTTCGACTAAATTCCTATTAATCTGATGTTGAACATTCTTACTTGATCCCCTTTTTTCCCATCTCTGTCCACTGATATTTTAATTTCTGAAACCACATTTTTTTAGGTCCCAAGAGCATGTTCTTTTTCCAATTTTTTCATTTTTCGTGGCACATTCTATGCCCTTATTTTATTGGTATGCATCATGATTTAATTAGTGATACTGCAAAGATTCTACTTGACATAAAAGTTTTTACAACAATTTCTTTTTTTTAAATGTTTGTTATTTATTTTTGAGAGAGAGAGAGGCAGGGCGAGGGGCTGAGAGAGAAGGAGACAGAGGATCTGAAGCGGGCACTGCACTGACAGCAGAGAGCCAGATATGGGGCTCGAATTCATGAACCACAAGATCATGACCTGAGCCAAAGTCAGATGCTTAACCAACTGAGCCACCCAGGCGCCCCTACATCAGTTTCTATTTTATGTATATTTTTGTGGGACTTTATAGTGCATATTTGTGACCAATAGAGAAACAGCTAATTGTAAGGTTTACTCCTATAAGATACATATTCTAGGGGTACCTGACCAGCTCAGTCATAGAGCACATGACTCTTGATCTCAGGGTCATGAATTCAAGCCCCACTTTGGACGTGGAGATTACTTAAAAATAATTTAAAAAAAATAAGATACATATTCTAAGTTAAAAAATTTTAACGTTTATTTATTTTTGAGAGACAGAGACAGAGCACGAGTGGGGAAGTGGCAGAAGGAGAGACAGAACCCGAAGCAGACTCCAGGCTCTGAGCTGTCAGCATAGATACTGATGCGGGGCTCGAACCCATGAACTGTGAGATCATGACCTAAGCCAAAGTCGGATGCTTTACTGATGCTCCAATATTTTAAATTTTAAAGCAGCAATTTCTTTTTTCAAAAAATGAGATGGGAATTTATTTTTATCCTCCTGTTTGAGGACAGCATTGTACAATGTCAACCAGCTAACTTGGAGGCATCATTTTCTGGGCCATAACAAAAGTAAGCTAAATGGGCTGGGTGGGTGCTGAATCCAGAATAGCCTCAATAATTCCATACTCATCTCTTCATATTCTCTTCTCCCTCCCTATTCAGATCTCTTTTCTAGAGAGTTCTTATCTGCCATGCCTGTTACTGCGAAGGCAGCTGTACCTTCTCTTTCTTTCCACCCACCCCCCATTTTAATGTTCATGGTCCTGTTTGTGGGGGGTGAGGGGGAGAACTCCAGCTCTTGCCCCTTGAGGGAAAGACCATGTAGAGTGAGAGTCAGGAAATGTGGTCCTACTTCTGTCCACTTCTTTCCCTTAGGCAGGAAATGCAACCCTTGCTAATCCAACCGTGGCTCTTGACCATCAGCCTGGCCGTTATCTGGGGACTTGTTAGAAATGAAGAATCTCAGGCATTGACACAGACTCAATGAATCAGATCCTGCATTTTAACAAATCTGCAGGTGAGTGGTGTGCACATTAAAATTTGGTCAGCACTGGGGCCCCTGGGTGGCTCAGTCGGTTAAGCGTTTGACTTCGGCTCAGGTCGTGATCTCGGGGTTGGTGAGTTCAAGCCCCGCGTCGGGCTCTGTGCTGTCGGCTCGGAGCCTGGAGCCTGCTTCGGATTCTGTGTCTCCCTCTCTCTCTCTGCCCCTCCCCTGCTCACACTCTGTCTCCCTCTCTCCTTCAAAAATAAATAAACATTAAAAAAAAAATTGGTCAGCACTGACTTAGCCTCTCTGAGCCTAAACTTTCTGCGAAATGAAGTTTCAGTCCCTGTATAATGGTATTGCTCTAAAACCCTACAATTTTATGTATGGGAGGAAGACATAACCCCTCTTTCAGAGGCACCCAGTAAATATTTTTTGATACTCTGTCTCCCAATTAGATCTTGTGAGCCAAGCTGTGAGGGGCCCTGTTGAGGTCATGGAGAATGCCCAAAGCTGTCACACATGGATTCAGGGACATACGTACGGGCAGAGAAGGTTCTCTAAGAACTGACTGTCATCCGCTCGGCTGGCGTCAGTCACATCTGGAGCCATTTGTGGGCTCTCTGAATGCCACTTTCCTCCTGGCTGTTGTTGTTACATCTGAAAGGCCAACAGTCTTCAGAAAGTCTCTGAGGAAATGACAGGAGTTCTCTGCAGTCTTGAGAAGAGCTCTCAGAAGAAAACAAACAGGATTCTTCTTTTTTTAATTTTAATGTTTTAATTAATTTGTTTAGTTTTGAAAGAGAGAGACTGCAAGCGATGGAGGGGCAGAGAGAGAGGGAAGACAGAGGATCTGAAGCGGGCTCTGTGCTGACAGCGGTGAGGCGGCCGCCGGGCTCAAACTCACAAACCACGAGATCATGACTTGAGCCGAAGTCAGACACTTAACTGACCGAGCCACCCAGGCATCCATAAGCGGGATTCTAATTAGAAAGACCGCCACAAAGGAGCGTGGGCGTTTGGCCACGACTGTGACCTTCAGGAAGGCATTTGTCCTTGCTTCTGCTCTCTAGCTCTTAGACTGGTCTCGAGAGACACATATATTTCTGAAGCCCCGAGGGGGGACAGGAAGGTCCCCTCAGTGATGCATCCCCACAGGGAGGTGTAGTTCTAAGAGGCCGTGCCACCAGGTGCCCCACTGGAGCCAGAAAAAGAGCTGCCCCACGCCAGGAGCTACTGCAGGGGGATTCTCCAGCGTGTGGGAGGTCAACCCCCTCTTTGTGGCTCCCGACCCTCCTGTTACGTTGTACATCACACCTGTGATTACAGAGTAACTGTAGCTGCTGTTTTGTTAAAATAACACAGAAAGCTTTTATGATTCAAATGCCGATGAGTTCTTGTATATTTATGAAAAGTTTCAATCAGCCATAGCCCTGCCTTAGATAAACCTCATGGCATAATACACAGCCTGGACTAGTTCACCACGGGGATCTCATCTGTAGATGAGCTCATACATTGCCTTGTTTTCTTTCTTTCTGCCTTGATTACACCAATAGTTTGGAAACACATGGTGGGCAGACACCTTGCATGTTACTCCTTTTATATACCCAGAGATCTAATCAGAGCTCATAGCATGACAGGGGCCAAGGAAGTGCTTTGCACAACAAATGTGTGAACGAATGGCCTTGAATCTCTTTAACCTCTACCTCGTGGTTTCCAGACAGAAATAAAATATTTCCTCCAACCCTGTGCAGTCTGGGTAATATAATTGACTTTGCTTTAAAGAAAACCGTTTGCACCAAAAATCTTACGAATGTTTCAATCTTATAATTCTTTGCCTTCTACGTAGAGTCTGTATCAAGCGGGGGGCTTGGCAGGAAGCATGAGGCACTCTCAAGAGGGGTAATTTGAGAGTTTGGTAAAGAACTGTTTACTAGGGAGTGAGGGGGATTCAGGAAAGCCAGAAGGACTCACCCGCAGGGAGCAGGAGCCCAGAGGGTGGCCCTCACTAGGCAGCGCCTAAAGGGAAAGTGGAGGGAGTGGGTGCTGGCAGCTTAATGGAGAGGTCTGCAAACAGGGCGATGCCTTCCAGAGAGGGATGCAGCCTCCTGGCAGAGAGGGAGCCGGGAAAGGCAGCACCTCAGCGTCCTGTCCCTCTGGCCACCTGTATGGTGAACTCCGAAGATGCACAATTATGCCGGAAAAACTTCTTTCAGTGATAACCCTCTTCCCTCCCACAGCTCTTTGAAAGGTCAGAAAAATTGGTGAGCAGGGGGGAGACTATTGAATAGAAATAATAGCGCTGGAAATAATTTTGTTTTAAATGAGATTGTGTGATCAGAAAAAGCAAAGCAAAGAAGTCGCAGGCCAAACCTCTGGAAGCAAAAGCAAGCCGTTCCAAGAGCATCTCAGAGAACCATCAGGCTTGGGGCACCTGGGCAGAGCAATGGCCAGCCATGGGCACTTATCGGGGTTCATAATGAAAGGGAATTAACTCTCTTCTCCATTTCGGCTGACCCAAAAAGTTCTACATTCTGGCTCACAGTTTCCTTGTAATATATGCCCAGTCTTTCTTTCTTTCTTTCTTTCTTTCTTTCTTTCTTTCTTTCTCTTTCTTTCTTTCTTTCTTTCTTTTTCTTTCTTTCTTCCTTCCTTCTTTCTTTCTTTCCTTCCTTCCTTCCTTCCTTTCTTTCTTTCTGTCATGTTTATTTATTTTTGAGACACAGAAAGAGAAAGCACGAAACAGGAGAGGGGGAGACACACACACACACACACACACACACACACACACAGAATCCAAAGTAGGCTCCAGGCCGTAAGCTATCAGCACAGAGCCCGACGCGGGGCTCAAACCAACGAACCGTGAGATCATGACCTGAGCCGAAGTAACAGACTGAGCCACCCGGGCTCCCCCAGTTCCCAGCATTTCTATCAATGAGATGTATTCTTCTTATTAAATCTCTGCTCCCCTCTGGTTAACAAATTGAGCTCTGGAGCTCTTTCTGGAATAACAGGACCACTTAAGTTTTTCCTATCCCCACACTCACTCAAGATATAGGGGCAGTCTTAACACAGCAAGCTACATTAGCTGCCCTGGTGGCTTCTCAGTGTGACTGGGAGAGACTAAAGAACATGCAGCAGGTGCGTGTTTAAAAGGGCTCCAGTCTATACCACCGTGGCAGACGCGGAGGGAAAGTGGAAGGAGAGGGGGCTCCTTTGGAGAGGCACGGACACCTTATGCAGCACACCAGAGCGTTCCACACTGTGAACACCGCCTCCCTCACTTCGCATAGTGCTGATGTACCATAATTTATTTACACGGTCCCTGATGATAGATAATTTAGGTTGTATGGTCAAACTTCCTGATCTCTGCCAATCGGATAGGTGATAAATGATAACTCAGAGTAGTTTTAGGTGCAATTATCTCATTGTGAGTGAAATCAAACATCTTTTCATGTATTTAAGAGACTTTTGTATTTTCCTTTCTGTCAGCAGCCCGTTTGTATCCTTTCCTGTCCGCCCCCCCCCCATTGGACTGTTTGTCTTTTATTACAGATAAGGAGGCAATATCTAAATTGGGGGTGGGGGCTGAAAAACAATGGAATCAAAACTGGTAAAAGCCCACAGGTCACTATCTCTGAATTAAAATACAATGTAATTGTATTTAGAGGACAAGTCAACTCCACCGTTTACAGCATTTTTTTAACTTCATAAATTTAGCTCAGCAGACAAGAAAATACACTGCTAAAGCCACTAAACTCATCACGTGAAGACTAGAAAGAATCTTGCACATTATTTAGCTCTATTGGTTCTTTGTATAGGTTTAACTGAGAGAAATCAAGGCAAGCAGCCTTAGTTAATAGAATTAGTTAACAGAAAAACCTCCAGATTACTAGTCCAGGGATCTTTGTATTCTATTTTGTTGCTCCTCTTTAATCTGCTATTTAGAGAAACCAGAATTTTCTGTCCTTGGCTGAAAGTTTCTTTTCAAAAGATATGTGACTAGCCAGCTCCAAACCCTTTGAAGAAAGCCCGGGACAGCTGAGCTCGATTTTGCTGGGGCAAGTCTCCTAACTGCTTCCCCGGCTCTCCCAACCTTGACCTTAAGCTTCTGTAAAGGAAAGAGTTCAGCAACTCTGGGTAGACAAACACATCTTTTGGGTTTCCCTTCGGTGATAGAAACACAGAACAAGGCAGCCCGGGGGGAGGTGTGGCCAGGAAAACCTCAGAGCCAGCACTGCGCTGTACCCCGTGATCCAAGGTAAACATACAGCCGAGTGAAATTTCAGGCCCTTGGCTCTTTGCCTTTATGTCTGATCCCCTATAAAAGGATGTAATATTTGACGAGAAACAAAAGATTTGAGCAAACCAGGTAATAATCACGTACTGAGAGTAGATACAGGAGCTTCATTGTTTAGATCCTGGATTAATAAAAGTCCAAATGTAAGGATTCCAGCAGAAACAGTGGCTAGGGAACAAGACAGCCCCTACTTAGAGCTCCAGGCTCAGTAAGGATACGTTGGAGGATGAGGAACCAGACGCCAAGCTCTCTTCTTAAGTAGAGCAGAAATCAGTTCATGCCCACATGTCATTCTGGCAGTCTCTGAAGAAAAACAGGGATTCCTAGGTGAGAATGAGAGAATTGGCTGGGCTGAGTTGTGCCATGAGGGAGAGAGAGTAGCAGACCGTCTCTGATGGATCACACGCAGGGCCGACCAGGAGAAAACTGCCTGCCCGGTCAGGAGTGCCCTGTACAGCTGGACAGCTTGTGCATTCCTCAAAGGCACCATCTGAAAGAGTGCACAGGCTGAAATCCAGCCTGCCTATCACTACTGGGTGCAGGAAAGGATTCTTTT
The DNA here is from genome assembly GCF_046562875.1 of Panthera onca. Lineage (NCBI taxonomy): Eukaryota > Metazoa > Chordata > Mammalia > Carnivora > Felidae > Panthera > Panthera onca. The sequence goes on along the minus strand of NC_138342.1, from coordinate 170,326,767 downwards.
TGCAAAGGCAACTTCAGGGCTGCATCTGAGAGCACCTTTTCCTAATTCAGGCAGAGGTTGTCACAAAGTCCCCTGGCAGCCTGAGATCTTATTATAAATGCAGAATCTCAAGCCCTCGCCCCACCCCAACCACTCGATCAGAACCTTCCCATTAACGAAATTCCAGGTTGACTCGTTAGTCTGAGAAGCACTGCCTTTAAAGCACAAGAGAACATGTTTCACTTTGCAGCAGGGGAAACAGATACACAGGAAAGTGTTGTGTTTAGAGAAGAGGCGGGGTCGCACTCAGGCCTCCTGAGCTCCAGCCCTCTACTGGCTTTTCCAGTAACCTTTTATTAACTCTGATCTGTTTGATCATCGTAGCACAGCACAGGGACACATGACCTGAGTCCCTCATTACTTTTAGAGTTCTAAGCCTCCCGGAATCCTCAAGACTTGCAACATCTTTTTTTTTTTTTTTTCCAAGACTCCCTGTTCACTTGGGAATGGGGATCCTCAGATGATATCTGACCCAGAGCAGTGGAGGCTCCGGCCCTGGTCCTGCTGAGAGATCCTTCCTGGATTGTAGCTGGCACCCAGGTCTGAGAGCGTGAGGACGGGGGGGGGTGTCTCCAGGGCAGACAGAGTCACACGGCATGCACGTACATCGTGCTCTTCTACTAGACTTTTTTCTTTACTTGTCTTATTATTATTATTATTATTATTACTTTAGGAGAGCACAAGCAGGGCTAGGGGCGGAAAGACAGGGACAGAGGATCCGAAGCGGGCTCTGCGCTGACAGGCTGATAGCAGTGAGCCTAACGCAGGGCTCGAACTTACAAACCGCGAGATCATGATCTGAGCTGAAGTCAGACACTCAGCCGAGCCACCCAGGTGCTCCTTTACTTATCTTTTTACTTAGGGTTTTAGTACTCTTCTAAGGGCCTCGGCCACCCACCTGGCCTGTCACACAGTCCCCAAGAACTTAACTGTTCTTTGCACTCCTGGTCCCTGCAGACAGATTGTACCATGGAAGGTCTTTCAACTGAAGCTGTTCCGTTATCGTTGGTATCATTTCTCTCAATTACTTTCTATTTCTCTCTTTCCCTCTCTCTCAGATTAAGTCACCTTACTAGTACTTCGAGGTGACGTCTAGCCTCCAGGAACAGAGAGGAAGTCTTGAGCCAGAAGTATTGAGGAGGGATTCAGAATTTTTTTTTTTTTTAATTCAGATGTGCTGTAAAAATCAATGCATCTGTAAAATTCTGGTTATAATGCATCCATTTGAAGTAGCAAGCATCGTCTCACGGTTAACCTGTCTGCTAGCCGCTTCTCAGAGAAAAGCTGTTCTGTTTTTCTCCTTAGGTTTTCTCATTATCCCTTTCTGACCTCTTTCTCCTCTCCCTTCTCCCCTGCCCACTCTCTCCTTTCCCTCTCTTTCTCTCCCCTCCCCTTCCCACCAGAGGGGACCTCTTTCATTTTCTGTAAGCCGATTATGACTTCCCAAGCTCTCCTTTGTGAGTCCCGGGAAAGAAAGGAAGACAGTGGAAACAGGTGTCCACAGCAGGCTTTCCCAGTGTGAGAGCCCATTCCCAATCAGGGGTTCCTCCATCTACACCCCTCCGTCCCTCTGTTCCAGGGGCTGGAGCCCGGGGACCCTGACACCTGGGCACACAGAGGCTGCCGTCTCTCCAGCAGCTGCGCCTCCTTGCTCAGGAAGCCATTGATTTCTGTCCCTGCTCACAGACCGCCCTTCCTTCCCTCCCCACTTCTAGCCGTTTGTCAGGTGGGCAGAAAGACGGGGAAGGAGTTTCTACCCGATACTTTCTATTAGGACAAAAGCCAGGGAAGGAGCAGTGGTCTTGGCCTGAGAGAATAGGGGGTGGGGTCAGAAGTGTAAGGAAAGTGGAGACTTTACATTTTTGTGTGACCACCGATCGAGGACACAGAAGGATGCTTGGGTGGCCCCGTGACTTTCTTACAGCCTGCTGGTGCTGGTGAAGAGGAGGATTTAGACTCATATGCGTTTTCTTCTCTCTCTCCTCTCACTTGCTTGGCCTTCCCAGCAAGGAGGGCGTTTTTCCAGAGGAGTCTCAACTCACTGACAATCACGTTATGGGGAATGAGGAGACAGAGGAGACATTCCAAGCCACAGATCTCATTAATTGGATCTGTTGCTTCACCTCTCTGACCCTGAATTCTATTGGACATAAAATTAAGATAATGCCAGTGATCCAATCCGTTGCACAGGGATATTTTCTATGTGTGTGAAAGAATTTTGAGAAGTATAAAATTGCTCGAGGAGTAGAAGGAGCTGTTAACCTCAACTCACCGCTTCGGTGCTCTGTGGATATAAGGTTGGGGATGAATTTTTTACCAGTCAAAGAGTTTACAAATACAATCAGGGAGGTAAGATATAGAGCAGTCAATAAAAGCTGATAATACAAGACAGCATGGAGTAAGGAACAGAGATTTGGTACAGTACAAATGAGTAGCTAGAAACCTACAAGTTGTAAAAAGAAACAAAAACAAAAACACAGATCAAAGAGTGACTTAGGAAGTCTCCTTGAAGAGACGGGAGCTATTAGGGGTTGAATTCTGTCCCCCAAAAAGATACATTGAAGTCCTACCCCCAAGACATCACATGTGATCTGATCTGGAAAGAGAGCCTTTGCAGAGGTAATTAGTTAAAATAAGGTCACACTGGGTAAGGGTGGGCCCTTTTAATCCACCGTGATCACTATCCTCATAAGGAGGGCAGAGAGAGGGGCGCCTGGGTGGCTCAGTGGCCAACTCTTGGTCTCAGCTCAGGTCATGATCTCACGGTTCATGAGTTTGAGCCCCAGGTAGGTTCTGCACTGAGAGTGTGGAGCCTGCCTGGAATTCTTCCTCCTTCTGTCTCTGCCCCTATCCCACTTGTGCTCTGTCTCTCTCTCTCTCTCTCAAAATAAATAAATAAACTTAAAAAATTTTTTTTTACAAAGAAGGGCAGAGAGAAACACAGGGAGAATGCTACTTGAAGACAACACACACACACACACACACACACACACACACACACACACACGAACAGAAATACCATGAGATGAGGAAGACTGCTGGCAACCATGAAGCTAGGAAGAGGCAAGGAAGGGTCTTCCCCCACAGATTTCACAGGGAGCATAGCCATCCGACACCTTAATCTTAGAGCTCTGGCCTCCGGAACCGTGAGGCCAATTTCTATTGTCTTAATCCACCCAGTGTGGGCGCTTTGTTCAAGCAGCCCTTGGAAACTAAAACAGGAGCTGAACAGGGTCTCGTAAGCTGTGCTGAATTGCCACAGGCAAAGCAGACGAGCAGGAGATTCTTTGTATGACATCGGATCACAGAGGAGTGTTTACCGGTCAAGTTAATCATTTCTCAACATGCTGTCATATACTGGAATACTATCTGTGTTCCGCCTGGATAAGATCAGCAAGTTCTATTTTACTATCTAGTAATCCGTATTATCAGAACTTTGCTACCCAATGTATTGGGCTTGGCTGCACAAACCCTCTTTTAAATACTTCTCCTTGCCCTTTATCTATTTATTGTCCATGAAGAGTCACGCTGACCCTGTTTTCATTTTTAAAAAATCAGTGTTTGGCTTTCATGTTGATTGATACGCAGATCTTAGCGGTACCCAAATTTCCTGATAAATCTTGACATTCAGCTCTAAGGAAAGCAGCATGAGAGCCGCAATAAGAAAGCCCTAAAGCACTCGGAGCACGGTCTGGTACTCAACAGATTTTGCTTCAAGGAAATCCTGTTCTCTGAAGAAGCTGCTACGGTCTGCTGGACCAGTATCCTACCTTGAGAAAGATCTAAGAGCCATATTTACACGTGCAGCTGTCATAGGTCCAAAGTAGCCATTAGTAACGACTCGGTAAATAGAATAACTTCAAATGTCCCTGAATACATATTTGCAGGAGAACAGACCATTGGATGAGATGTTCCTCTTTTAAATAAGCCCAGTTTTTAAAAAGGAGACTCTGGTTAGGTTACAAGCACACTGGGGAAGGCTGCCCTCATTTCTGTGTGTTACCGGGTTACCTATCGTGGTTGTGTCTGACCACGTCTTGGCATCCTTTGGGCTCTCTAAGGGTGAGGTGGACTGGGCAACATTTATTTAATGCAAAGTTCAGGATACTGACCAGTGTTCTAAGCTTAGAGCAGCGGCTTTTGCTTCCATGTCCCCAGAGTTAGTAATAGATGTCTATGTGCTGCTTGCCTGGTTTCATAAAATCTAACAGAAATCATCCGTTTAAACTCAAGCAACCAATGGTCTAATTCAAGCATCACCTATGCATCCTGAAGATTAAGATTTTATAGTCTGGAGCCAGACTGCCTGCAATTCGGCATGCTTGCTCTGAAACCTTGTCCAATTTATTCAACCTTCCTGAACCTCGGTTTCTTCATCAGTAAAATAAGGATGACAGCAGTACGTACCTCCTAGGACTGCTGTGAGGCTTACCCGAGTTGCTGCAGGGTAGGCCTTTAGGGCAGGGTCTGGCATACGGTAAACGCTCAGTGAGTGCTTCTTATGATTTCTTGCTTTTAGCTAAATTATATGAAGTCCAATAAAATATTTTACACTAATCGGAAATTCTACTTGGCAATGGTATGTGTCTCAACCTAATTTTTAGTCATTATTAGTTTATTTCTAAGATGTCTTTTTTTTTAAATGTTTATTTATTATTGAGAGACAGAGAGAGACAGAGCATGAGCAGGGGAGGGGCAGAGAGAGACGGAGACACAGAATCGGAAGCAGGCTCCAGGCTCGGAGCTGTCAGTACAGAGCCCGACGTGGGGCTCGAACTCACAGACCGTGAGATCATGACCTGAGCCGAAGTTGGACGCCTAACCGACTGAGCCACTCAGGCACCCCTTATTTCTGAGATGTCTCTTAACACCTGGTTTATACAAGGGAGAAAAAATAAAAGGGGTCATTGGTGGTAAAAAAAATATTGGAAATCACTGTGTTTAGGTTTGTTTTTTTTTTTTTAATTTACATCCAAATTAGCATATAGTGAAACAATGATTTCAGGAGTAGATTCCTTAATGCCCCTTACCCATTTAGCCCATACCCCCTCCCACAACCCCTCCAGCAACCCTTGGGTTTTTTTTTTTAAAGACTATTTTGTTTACATTGTGTTGACACAGCATCCAAAATCATAAAATCAGAAAACCCAGTCCTTAGAAGCATAATCCTAGTACAATGATAGTGACTTAGTAATCGGACACAGTATCTAATTCTGTCAATTTCCCATTAACATATGCAAAGAGATTCAGAAAACTAAAAATGAAAATGGACACTTAGTAACACTCTAATACTAAAATCTGGGAGGAATCTCCCCTAGATTCAGGTTTTTCCCGAAGACAAGGAGAAACTTCCTCAGGATGATAAAGGCAAACTGCAAAGCACCAATATCTTTGCATTTTGGATGCAGCATTGAAGGTGCAGACAGTGTCCTCATCATTGAAGACCAGAATGCTTTCCTGTCCGCCCCCCCCCCCGAGCTGAGCCAGGTGTCTGTCTCTTTGTTCACTGTCTGAGTTCCCAAGACAGCCTCTGCGTTCTTCTATCATATCACTTGCCACATCATACCAATACTATCTGTTTATAGGTCTACGTTTGAATCTAAATTGTAGGAACCGTCTACTAGTCATATCTGCATCTCCAATAACTGGAAGGGAGCTGAACAAAGAGAGAGAGTGAAGAAAGCTCTGGGATACCCAGAGGAGTTTCCCTGAGTCGTTGGCTGAATACCTAGCTGCACGTGAGTGAACCGTGATGCCACGTGGATGGGAAAAGAATCGCCAGAAAGCAGCTGACAGAAACAATTTCTAGAGCGTAGGCAAAGCTAGAGATCGTCCCTGCTTTGACCAGTCGGGGGCGGGGAGAGACCTCCTAATACGCGAGCATCAGCAGTGCTGTGCTACCCTGGGCTTGTACAAACTTGAGACAGCTGATTGTTACATCTCAGGGATTTTGAGAGCTGTTTGGTGTCACATTGGCAGATTGAAGCTGGCTGTAATAGGAAGTAAACAAACACCGTCAATTGGGTTTTTATTTTTCTTAGAGAACCAGTTGGTAAATATTCACCAGCACATCACTGAGCCCGGAGTAGGGTCTTTAGAAAGAACCGTGCTTTAGTAGTTTAGTAAATTTGTCCTAGGAAAAATCTACCCTAGGAAGAAACAAAGACAAAAACAAAAACAAAAACAAAAACAAAAACAAAAACAAAAACAGGCAAACCTCAAAAGGATCAAGCAGACCTACAAGTAACTTCACATTAATGTAACCTCAGTTAAGGTCAGACACTTTTGAAAGTATTAAAACAAAATCCAGCTCTTAACATAACATTCATAATAATATGAATAGCCTACATCCATTAAATAAATTTAATTCATTATCAAAAGCACTTTCACAAAGAAAACTCCAGGCCCAAAGGATTTCACTGAATTCTATGAAACAGTTAAGGAGGAAATAAAACCAAGTCTATACAGACTGTTCTAAAAAATAGAATTCAAGGGGCGCCTGGGTGGCTCAGTCGGTTAAGCGTCCGACTTCGGCTCAGGTCATGATCTCGCGGTCCATGAGTTTGAGCCCCGCATCGGGCTCTGTGCTGACAGCTCAGAGCCTGGAGCCTGTTTCAGATTCTGTGTCTCCCTCTCTCTCTGACCCTCCCCCGTTCATGCTCTGTCTCTCCCTGTCTCAAAAATAAATAAACGTTAAAAAAAAAAAAATTTTTTTTTAATAAAATAAAAAAATAAAAAATAGAATTCAAAATGCTACGAGGCCAACATCACTCTGCTATCAAGATAAGGCAAGAACATTACAAGACATTACATCACATTACATTACATTATATTACATTACATTACATGACATGACAAGGACACTGTAGACCAATATCCCTTATGAACAGAGATACAAAATGCTCAGCAAAATATTAACAAGTCAAATCCATCAGTCAGTAAGGATAATAATAAATGATAAGCAAGTATTGTTTATCCCAGGAATGTGATGTCAGTTTAATATTTGAAAAATCAATCCATATAATTCACCACATTAACACATTAATGTAAGATTCTGTACCATATGATTCCATTTATATGAAATTCTAGAAAACACAAAATTGGAATGGCAGGAAGCAGATCAGTGATTGTCTGGGATTGCGATGGAAGGAGGGGATGGACTGCAAAGGGGCACAAGGGGGTATAATGGAAATGTTACATTTCTTTTTTTTTTAATTGAAGTATAATTAACACTTAACGTTATATTAGTTGCTGGCGTACAAAATAGTGATGGGAGAAATGTGAAATTCCTTAATAATGGAAGTCATTATGTGACATTGCCAAATTCTTCAAACTGTACATTTAGAATGGAGGGGGTTCGGGACACCTGGGTGGCTCAGTCAGGTAGGAGTCCGCTTTGACTCAGGTCATGATCTCGCAGTTTGTGGGTTTGAGCCCTGCGTCGGGCTCCGTGCTGACAGCTCAGAGCCTGGACCCTGCTTTGGATTCTGTGTCTCCTCCTCTCTCTGCCCCTCCCATGCTCATGCTCTGTCTCTCAATAATAATCAAATGTTAAAAAAATTTTAATGGAGGGGTTTCATTTAATGTAAATTATACCTCAAAAAAGCTGATATAAGCATTTTTTTTTTGGCCCAGATCAGCTTCTATGACCATCTCATTTCTCCAGGTCTCCTCTTTCCCTTCCTTGTTTAGCCCTAGTAATACCTTAGCACACGTCAGCTCTGAATGGTTGGTCCCAATGCCCTGCCACCACCAGAAATGGCAGTCATGGGTTCTCTCAATGGAGAGTGTCCAAGAAAAGGCAAAGCATGGACTTCCAGGCTTTTCTTTCCTCTCCTTCTTCTGTCAAGTGAGTGAAGGCTTGAGGCTGGAACTCTTGATAGACTCTCTTTGGTTCAATTGGAAGCATTCATTTATCCAATGACATTAAATATGTCAAGGACTGGACTTAGGAGTCAAATGACCAGATTTTAGAACTGGTTCTGTGTGAGCTTGAAGAAGGGAACAAATTGCTTACCATCATTGACTGTAATATCATCCTTCAAAAAAGTAAAGATTGATAATTCTTAAAGTGTTTCCAGTAAAATCTGAGTCATTACTTTCCAGAGGCAAGACTTCTACACATTTACTACCCCTTTTTACACCTTTACTTAGAACTGGTCATCTGCCTTCTATTCATCACTTCAAAAATCATGTCTGTAATATTTTAATGCTCAATTATACTCAGTTTAGTAGCCTTAATATACAATAATACCTCATCCATCTAGCACTCAGAGCTCTCTATTTCTCAATTCTCCAGAATAAAATCAAGGATCAGATAAAAAGCTCTGAAATAGGGAGACGGACAGGGGCTCTGATCAGTCTATTCAAAGACTGGAGAATTTTTCTAAAAGAAGAAATCCAAATGTTTACTTAGGGTTAACTCATCGGGTACTTTATATCCAAACCTAGTAAGATTGATTAATTTGTTCTCAAGCCCATGCTAGATAATCATCAGCAAATTAAAAGGTACTGACAAGCCAATTACAAGGGAAGGGGTAGAAAAACCATAAAATACAGGTACAATAAAATACAAAGGATTTTATTGTAGAAAGTAAACCGTCCCACACATACTTCCAATAGGTCCCCAGGGAACTACTGGTATTTTGGAGCGAAGTATGATTGCTAATCTCATTAATGCTACTGTCTTATGTTTTAAGAGACAACCTCCCACATGTCCAGAAAACTGGATGGATTTCTCCAGAATGACTCAACCTTGGACAGTTTTGGAAAGTTGATGTTTACTATAGTATATTTTATTTAGCAGCTGCTTCATACGTGTAAATGTTGTGTTCTTAACTTTACCAAAGCTACCTGAGGGGAAGACCAGGTCATATATGTCTCTGTGCCTCCCATACAATCATCTTCATCTATATGGTGAGACCAGTGACACCACCTTCACATGGGTGTCATTTAGGGGAGGGACCCAAATGTCTAGACAGAGCCTGGCACATAGCTGGTCTTCGATTAATGTTGGCGGAATGAATGACGTTAGTGTGTGGTGTGGTTCCAGAAGTACTTGAATTACTATTGATTTAGGGATCCCTGTGCTTTCTTCAAAGCTGCATTACATGCCCGGGAGTGCCATCCTTTGTCTCTAAAAAATTTACCAATCTTCCCTACACAAATAATATCTGAAATCCCACAAATTTCCAAAGATTTTCCTGAAAAGGTCTGATGGTTTCTCTTCAATCCCATGAGGAGTGGATCACAAACTCCCATGGCCTTTGATCCTATGCTCTTCTCAAAATGTCCTTGCTCTGGGGAAAAAACTCAGAATTTCTCTGATCTCTGACTCATATTTGATGGGAATAGTTTATAGATTGGGTTTAAGATCTATATTTTATTTTCTCTTTTCTCTTTCTATGTTCCCATCATATGGTTGTCTTATATTACATGTTTTTAGTGTCCTGTTGAAACATACCTTTGTAATGACTTTTTACAGTTTCCTGTAGCCAATTAGGTGCTTAAAAATTGCTTAAGAAATAGGAATTAGGGGGTCGAGGATCCAAGCACCTCCAAAACAATATTTTCATTGGATGCTTTCTGAAAACAAAATATTTTAGAATCAAAAAAGAGTATTAATTTATGATTGACTCTTCTGTAAAATTCTGGAACAGGTCAACAAGTCTGTTGTGTGTCTCTTATAAAGCTAATGTAGGGCTGTGTGAGGGAGAGGATACCAAAGTGATAGAACCCGACAGAATAATCCAACTTGGGTATTTCATATATTTGTCTTTGTATACATGTGACAATAAAACACATTTTAACCTTGACAAATGCAAGAAAAAAATACCTCATACAAGACTATGTGTATCAACTTTAGAAATGCTGTGAGTACAGTACCTATGTAGAAAACCCATTTCTTGCCCTGGAGGAGTTGTAGATCTCGGTGGTAAGAGACAAGAGCTACCCAGTTGATGGAGTTTCAAACGAGGTGAAACCATGTGTAGTTTCCAAGTACTAAATGGAGTATTTGCCAAGGAACAAAAAATAGGGCCTATAGAATTCTTCCCTCCAAAAGTGCTTCAAGGTACCCAAAGTATGAGAAAATATCCAAAACCCAAAACCGTCTCTTCCAGGGACCCACTGGTTGAATAACAAGCATTGAGGGAATGTTCCTGGCACCAATAACACCCACCAAGCAGGTGGGAGATAAGGATTCTTAGCCCATCCACTGTGACACAACCACACCACCAAATAAGTGGGGTTATGAGAGATTTTTCAAAGCTTTGTTCCTATTACATCCTTGCTTGGATATAGCTTAACACCTCTGTAGAGTCACGGCTGAAACAAACTCAAAGTTAGGCCTGAACATTTGGGCAGATACTAAAACACACTGCAGCTGGAGGATGTTAAATCTGCCATTCTCCCAGAACAAACGACAGCCAGAGATAAGCAAGCAGTCATGCGTATTTATGCTGAAAAATTCTTTTTTTTTAATATGAAATTTATTGTCAAATTGGTTTCCATACAACACCCAGTGCTCATCCCAACAGGTGCCCTCCGCAATGCCAAGCACCCACCCTCCCCTCCCTCCCACCCCCCATCAACCCTCAATTTGTTCTCAGTTTTTAAGAGTCTCTTCCGATTTGCCTCCCTCCCTCTCTAACTTTTTTTTCCCCTTCCCCTCCCCCATGGTCTTCTGTTAAGTTTCTCAGGATCCACACAAGAGTGAAAACATATGGTATCTGTCTTTCTCTGTATGACTTATTTCACTTAGCGTAACACTCTCCAGTTCCATCTACGTTGCTACAAAAGGCCACATTTCATTCTTTCTCATTGCCACTTAGTATTCCATTGTGTATATAAACCACCATTTCTTTATCCGTTCATCAGTTGATGGACATTTAGACTCTTTCCATAATTTGGCTATCGTTGTAAGTGTTGCTACAAACATTGGGGTACAAGTGCCCCTATGCATCAGCACTCCTGTATCCCTTGGGTCAATTCCTAGCAGTGCTATTGCTGGGTCATAGGGTAGGCCTATTTTTAATTTTTTTGAGGAACCTCCACACTGTTTTCCAGAGCGGCTGCACCAGTTTGCATTCCCACCGACAGTGCAAGAGGGTTCCCGTTTCTCCACATCCTCTGCTGGAAAATTCTTAAAATGTGCACTTATAGGGGCACCTGGGTGGCTCAGTTGGTTGAGCATCTGGCTCTTGATTTCATCTCAGGTCATGGATGGAGCCCCACATCAGGGTCTGCGCTGAGCGTGGAGCCTGCTTGGGATTCTCCCTCCCTCCCTCTCTCTCTCTAAAAAGAAAAAAAAAAAAACAACGTGCATTTATATGTGCAGGATATGTGCCAAATTTTCCTACTCAGTGAAAAGCACAGCCACCTTGATGTTGGGCAGCATTCTCTTTTCAAGAACTGGTGTGAGATCTGTTTTCACTCCAGGCACAAGAATTTGCAATTAGTTAGGATCCTCCAATTTGTACCTGCAGTTTCTGGTTTTAAAAATCAAATTCCAGGACACCTTGGTGGCTCAGTCCGTTGAGGATCTGACTCTTGACTTTGGCTCAGGTCACGATCTAAGGGTTGTGGGATCGAGCTCCACACTGGGCACAGCACTGAACACGGAGCCTGCTTGGGATTCTCTCTCTCTCCCTCTGCCTCTTTCCCCGACCCACACTCTCTCTCTAAAAGAAAAATATATACATACATTTTTTTTTAAAAGAAAATAAAATTCCATGCAGTTTAAATATTATTTGCTTCTCTCAAATCAAGTTTAAAAAACAATAAACGCATTAATAAATGTTCACTCTAATGCTACTAATTCATTGGCCTGCTAATATTTCTAAGATTTCAAATAACAAAAGTTATGACTTACCCTGGGATCCCAGAAAATTTGGTAAAAAGTGATTTTCTCTAACTATTACCTTGGAGAGAATAGAATCATAGAATATTAGAGCTCTACATAAGTACTGGGGATTATAAAGTCCCATTTCTTCATTTTACAGTGGAGATTTTGAGAGATCAGAAGATTATCAAGAAAAAGTCATAGCTAATTAGTGGAAGAATCCCCATGCAGGCTTCTACCTTAGTGAACATTCGATGAAACTTTGTTGAATGTCTTGTCTATGCTAAGAACTTGCATGTTCTTGCCTCTGGATTTATCGAGATGGAAACAATTCTTAAGGAGTTTACATTCACATGTACCTTCAAGATTGCTTATAGTTGGATCTTAGAAAAATATTTATATTTAATACTTTTCTTTGGTTTAAAAAAAAAAGATCTTTCTTAACCATCTTAGCTTATGGAGGATGGCAGTAATGCACCTCAGATCCTAGGAACTAAAGAGGATCCTCATTATCCCAATGTGAATTATCCAGGTGTCTGAGCTCTGATGCTGCATAAGGAAGCAAAAGAGGCTTTAAAAGGAAGTTTGGGGGGCACTTGGGTGGCTCAGTCGGTCAAGCATCCAATTCTTGTTTTCAGCTCAGGTCACGATCTCACAGCTCATGGGTTCGAACCCTGCGGCAGGTTCTGCGCTGACAGTGTGGAGCCTGCTTGGGATTCTCTCTCTCTCTCTCTCTCTCTCTCTCTCTCTCTCTCTCAAAAATAAATAAACTTTAGAAAAAAAAAAGAAAATGTTCACTAAATGAATTTCCACTTAAAAATTAGTGCCCACTCAAACATCCCTTCTCACTCAGCACAGTGTTTACCTTCATCCTTTGGGTTACCATTTTTGTTGGTCAGTCTTTGTCTGACTGACCAACACAATGCCAATTGGTTGCAAAATAAAATTGGATCTCTTCCCGAAAGAATTCATAAAATAAATCAAGTTTATGTTGGAGCACTGCTGAACCACACCCAAAGCTGTCGATCAATGAAGTGCTGCTAGAAATACAATGGTTAATGGAAGAAGAGAAAATAGAATGATGACAAAAGCTACTCCGAAAAAGAACGGTCTGAGTATCCTTGAATTGAGAGAAGATCCTGAGAAAATTAATAACATTCTTGAATATTTTCTCAAAAGCGTTCCTCTTCATAATTGTAGGATGAGACTCAAACAGGAAGTGGAGGCCATTGAATTCTGCCAGCATACCCATCTTTCAGAAAAACTCACTCCAAGAGAGAATGAATACTCTGTCATTCTTTGTTCATGCTAAGAATAAAACACTGTTTTCATTTAAATACATGTTTTATGTACAAAATAAGATGAACTTGGGGCGCCTGGGTGGCTCGGTCAGTTGAGCGTCCGACTTCGGCTCGGGTCATGACCTCACATTCCGTGAGTTCGAGCCCCACATCGGGCTCTGAGCCCACAGCTCAGAGCCTGGAGCCTGCTTTGGATTCTGTGTCTCCCTCTCTCTCTGCCCCTCCCCTGCTCACTCTCTGTGTCTCTCTCTCTCTCTCTCAAACATAAATAAACATTTTAAAAATTATAAAAAGAAAAAAAAAGAAACAAAACAAGATAAACTTATTTTTAAGAGTTTTAGTTTGATGCTTAGCGACCTAGTTCCTGCCACTCTTTGATTGGGAACTTTTCAAGTAGACTCTGTAGCCATCAGTAACGGAGATGACCTGTAATTGTAGAGGTGAAGGAACAGAAAGTGTAGCAACTTTTCTAGGGTCTCACCTCCAGTGAGCCCATAGATCACCTAACGCTCCCATCGCCCAGAGATCGCTAATCTCTGTGCAAAGAGGTAAAGAGTTTGCCTTGCATTGAACATGGCTTTTCAATCAAGGTAAGAATTTGATGGCAGGAGAAGAAGTAAAAGACGCCGAGGAAAGATCTTATGGAAGATCAAGTAAAATTTGTTTTCCCTTTACTTTAGCTAAAGAAATGACATGTCTAAAATTGATCCTAATCCTAAACGTACATTCCAGGGATAAGACTTGCCCATTTTAAAGCTTGTTCTGGTGCAATTAAGAGACACACTTAAGATAGGGATTAATCTTGATGGTACTGTTTAGGGTTCTTTTTTAAAGAGAGAGTACACAGGAGGAACTGTGACACTCCCCAGCACCATCGCCCCTGCCGCCTTGTTCTTGGAGGAAGTGACAATATAAGGCTTAAAAGGAGGTCACAGTGTTACGGACTGAATGTTTGTGTCCCCCGAAAGTCATATGCTGAAGCCCTAGCCGCCAATGTGATGGTGTTTGGAAGCGGGACCCAAGGGAAGTAATGAGGGTTAGATGAGGTCATGAGGGTGGGGCCTCCATGATGGGATTAGTGCCCTTGTAAGAAGCGGAAGGGGCCCGCAGGCAATCCTATGCCAGTGCGCTCTTCTGTGTGCACATGTGCGCTCTCGCTCGCTCTCTCTCTCTCTCTCTCTCTCTGCACCATGAGGACACAGAGGGAAGGCAGCCATCTGCAAGCCAGGAAGTGGGCCACACCAGGAACTGAATTTGCCACCACCTTCATCTTGGACTTCCCACCCTCCAGAACTGTGGGAAAATAGATGTTTACTGTTTAAGCCACCCGGCTGATGGCATTTGGTTATGGCAGCCTGAACTAAGACGCAAGGTCTCCACACCAGGTTTGGGTTCTCAGTTGGTAGTTTTCCGGGGACCACAATTCCCTTTCTTGTAGATGCGAAGGAGACGTCAGCATCTGGAGCAAACAGGCTAGGAATGTGCTGTCTCTCTCAGAAGGACGGGGACCGGCCTGGCTCTGTATCTCAGGGAATAAGGCACCCCCTGTACCACCTCTGGACTGTGCCCTTGACACTGGTTATGTTACTTTAGCCTGCCCGGTAGCCCTTGGACCAGGCCAGTGGCAGCCAGTCTAAACAATAAACACCGAGGCCTCTGCTCTGCCCTTGGGAACACAGAGGTCTCACCTTTGATCATTTTAGGGACTAGCTCCCCAGCTAGGCATCTAGGTGGCCAGGGCATCTCTGGGCTATCAGGCCAGGCTCAGACCTACATAGCGCCCAGGCCTCCAACCCACCAGATCCACTTGCTCCTCGGCATAGAGCATAAGGGAAGTGCAACAATCCGCCCTTGACGATGAAGACCTTGGTGGCTGTGTCATGGTGACAAAGGGAGCCCAGACTGGGTGGATGGAGGGTGACGTTCCTCAGTAGTCCCTGGTGGCTGTTCCGCACGGAGCTCTGTCAGCTGCAGCCCTTCCCAGGTGTTCGGCCACCTCCCTGTGACGCTGTGCGCAGACGCAGTGCCCGGGGCCAGCAGCAACTCCTAGTGACAGGGCGCGTTCTCCCGATGGTCCTTCCATGCATCCTCATGCCAGTGGTTTCTAGAACCACCGAAGGCCCCGGGACTGGGCTGCACTGCTCTCTCTTAGCATGCCACCAGAGGGTAGCTCCCAAAGGGCCCCTCCCACCCTCACCCCCCCAAACCCCGGGATGGCAGTGGGGCGGCTCGTCTCTGTCTCTGCACAGAAGACACCACTGGCACCACCAAGTTCAGCATACCTAACACGGAGTGCTAGCTCCCCCCTCCGTCAGCCGAAACGACCCGATCCTCCAATGCTCATCGCTTCAACCAACGGCAGCGCTAAGGTCATCCACCAGGCCAGAGATCTCTCCCCTCTTTCCTCATAGTCAACTGAGCCAAGACTTCTAGGCCAGAACTCTGTACTCTTTGCATTCCCTGCTTGGACCTCTAGTCCAACCGGCTTCACGGACGGCAGCCTTCAACTTGTCTAATTTATTCCCTCCCCAGCCTTATTGATCCATTCCCGCTCATGCTCACTAGTCTCTGGCAGGTCCCCTCTCTTGAAAGTTTTAAATCCAAACACCTCGTAAGACCTTCAGGACACTACACCACCAGAATCTGACCCGGCTCTCCTGAGCCACCTGTCCCATCCCTACCTCACACCTTGCATTCAGGTCTTTTTGGAATATTCCATCTATGTATTCCTGGGATTCACCCTAAATGTCCCTGCTGTGTCCGCTTCCCAGGAAAGGCCCACACTTGCTGCCATGAGCATGTCTATTCCAATTCCAGCCGAAAAGCTGCAGTTCTTTAGTTAGGTTTTCTGCCATCTTCTCAATCTGAATTTGTAAGTTGTTTTCCAAGTTCATGTGTCACTTCGTGAATGACAAGGATGACCCTACATTCCAGTTGGCTTGGGACATTCCTGGGTTATGTCTGATGTTCCTCATTATTTGTTAATAATCCTCTCTTTTTGTTCTCAAAAATGCCCAGATTAGGACACTACATGGTGTGGTCACTCCACACATATAATTCTTATATTCTAAAACTTTGTATTCTAACTATTTACCTACGTATATATGTCCTTTCCCTCCCTATCCCTAGGTTCAAGGTCAGGAATGGCACCTCTCTCCAGGTTGCCCTTCCCCAGGGCCCAGCCAGTGCCACATAGGAGATACCCGGTATTATTTATTTTAAGTGCAACTTTTTTGGGACTCAAGGGATGAATGTGATTGGACAAGGCAGAGAGTAGACACATTTTGAAGATTATTATAATGATAATAGGTATAATACTAAGATATTCCACTGCAGAAAATATACTTAATTCCCAGTGCATCCTAGACTTAACATGAGGCTTTCCTGATCTGCTGAAGACAGAGCACATGTGAGGTTTCCGAATGTGAATTTCAGACTCTAACTACATGCTAAACACTTAATGAATAATGGTTTAAAGGGATGTCCATTTACTGGCCTGCTTTGGATGCCCACATGTCTCAATCCAGTGCTAAATCTAAAGATAAGCAGGAAAAAGAAAAGGAGGAAAAAATGAGAAAGTTATTTTAGATGTTAGTGATATGTCATGCATTAATGCATATAAGCACTATTGGAAACTGCACTTTTGTGAATACATAAGTGAGTGTATAACTGTTGAATTCTTGTGTGTGTGTGTGTGTGTGTGTGCGCGCGCGCACCTGCATGCACGTGTGTTAGACACACAGTGGGAAGGCCAAAGTCTTGCTGCCACTGTAAGTCCAGTGATCTCCAGTCTTTGTCCTGAGTCTGATTGCAGCCCTCCGGACAAAGATTCTTAAACCTCCTGTAACAAGAACTGCCCTTTGACTCACCTGGAAGGCAATGGATAAAGAAGAAAATCATCAGGGCAGCGGCATGGTGAGGCAAGGATCACAGCACTCTCTGGGGGAAGTGGCTGGTTCTGGGGAAAGGACAACTTTAAGTACAGCAGGGCATGTGTTGGAACTGTTCTCTTGACCAGTCTCTAGGGGTTGACGCTGGGGGCCTAGGGTCATCAGTCTTGGTATTCACATGGAGCAGAGAGCTTCGCAGTCCCATCAAGCTCAAGGTTGTAACGGTAGAAGGTGGGTTCCACGCTTGCATTCACCTGTTGGGGCACTGAATGAAAGTGCAGCAAGGCCACGAGAATGCAGAGACCGTTGGTAGCCCCTCGAGATCTGGGGACCCAGCATCACCACAGGACTTTGGGGTAGGTATTCTGGCAGAGAGGATGAAAGCTGCTCTATGAGGTCAGGGCTACTGACAAGGAGGATAAGATGAGCAAATCCAGATGGCCATTCTTGAACCATTTAAAATCCTAGGAATTCTGAAGGACCAAAGGAAGGCGTGAGGGGTTAGAATACCCAAAGTTTTGGGGCGCCTGGGTGGCTCAGTCGGTTAAGCGTCCAACTTTGGCTCAGGTCATGATCTTACAGTTCATGGGTTCGAGCCCCACATCGGGCTCTGTGCTGACAGTGCAGACCCTGG
This sequence comes from Panthera onca, assembly GCF_046562875.1. Classification (NCBI taxonomy): domain Eukaryota; kingdom Metazoa; phylum Chordata; class Mammalia; order Carnivora; family Felidae; genus Panthera; species Panthera onca. The sequence goes on along the minus strand of NC_138342.1, from coordinate 170,309,061 downwards.
AGCCTGCTTCGGATTCCGTGTTTCCCTCTCTCTCTGCTCCTCCCCCACTTATGCTCTGTCTCTCTCTGTGTCTCAAAAATAAATACATGTTAAAAAAAATTAAAAAGAGAATACCCAAAGTTTTGAGGAGGAGATTAAGTTAAAGAAATATTGGTTTGTTGCAAATATGATGCCTCTGCTGGACACCCCCAACACCAGCTGGTCATTCTTGGGAAACACTGGTGTGTGTGTATATGACTGGATTTACTGAGTTTATAAGGAGGACACATTCACATCTGGACAGCTGGAAATCTCACTCCTGACTGCTTACATCTTGAGTGTTTTTTAGACAGTGGAGAGAGACGTAGACAGCTTGCTCATCATGGGAACACTCATCAGCTACATTTGGAGAGAAGTTTTACCGATGGAGGAAGTTTCACATCCTGGGGGTTCTGGTCCTGATGACATCCAGAAGAATACCCAGCTTGATGCAGAAGTGAAATGAGAACCTTCAGGAAGGCAGAGTAAATGGGTGTTGACGTGATCGGAGGTTCCGAGTTCTAAGGGAGCATCCCAGGATTTAGAAACATTTCTTTCATGTATGCCCCTGACAGAGGTATCTGGGGTCTGAAATCCTGCCGTTACAGCCATGCTTTATGGGTCTTCAATGCTGTTTGTGACATTTTAGAGTATTTTTCTGGGTGGAGGTTGTTTCTAATAGGTATTGCATCCGCATGGCTGGGAGACTATAGATGTAACCTCTTAATTGATACACATGAAAGTCTCCCTCCCTCCCCCGACTCCGCACCCCACCCCAGTTGTTGTTGGTTCATGCCACCGTTGTCCCTCATATTCTGTGTATCCTTCTACCTTCTCTTTTCACACAAACAAGCGATATAAATGTGCATTCTCACCTCCCTCCTATACTCAAAAGTAACATATTGTAGCACTTTGTTTTCTTTTATTTTTGTTTATCAGTGTGGTTTTTTAAATTAAAACACCTTTTTTCTTAAAAATGGGTGTCTGACCCACTTCCGTATTAGAAGTTTCCCTATTATCAAACAGCTAGATGATATTCCATTGTATGAATGTACCACGATTTTTAAAACAGTTTCCTATAATTGTCATTTAGGTTGTATAAAATATCTTGCTGTTACAAATAACTTGCAGGGCACCTGGGCGGTACAGTCGGTTAAGCAACCAACTCTTGATCTCAGCTCAGGTCATGATCTCACAGTTCGTGAGTTCAAGCCCCGCATCGGGCTCTGTGCTGTCAGTGTGGAGCCTGCTTGGGGTTCTCTCTCTCCCTCTCTTTCTGCCCCTCCCCTGTTCACATCCCATCTCTCTCAAAATAAATAAATAAACTTAAAAAAATTAAAAAATAATAACTGGGCAAGAATGAGTCCAGGAGAAGCTTGTCACAATGGTCATTCTGCATGTAAATCTGAAAAGCAAATTCTCAGAAGTAAATTTGTAATTCTGATGGATATTGTGTGTCTGTGGCGACTTTTTATTTTGGAATCACTTTAGATTTCTAGAGAAGTTACAAAGATAACAGAGTTCCCCTGTTCCTAACAATACTCCATATTTTTTACATACAGACATTGAAAATTTTTTATGTATCAACTCTATCCATCTTTGGCTTGTTGTACCAACTTTTGCAGGAAAAAAAAAACTATCTTGTTGACTTATTTTTCAGTTGCCTCTTTTACACTGAATTCTTTAATTCATCTGAATTTATTTTGGTATAAGATATGGAGAGTGATACCTCACTATTTAAGAATTTAATTTTTCCTTTTTTATGAGTATTTCCAAATATCCTAGCATCTTTCATTGGCTAATTCTTCCCTTAATCTTGGTATGCAATTCCGCTTTTATTATATGTGAAATGTTTATTCATACTTGAGTTTATTTGTGGACTTTCTATTCTGTTACACTGATCTGCTTTTTAGCATTGGTACTTTGGGGACAATTTGATACTTTAATTAACAATTTTTTTTATTGGTGTTTTTAGCTGATATTCTTGGGTTCCTAGGGAAGCCATTATGTTTGCTTTGTGTTTCTTAATAGTGGTAATTTTGTCTCCTTTTTAAAGAATATTTGTTGTGGTGCCTGGCTGGCTCAGTCAGTGGACCATGCAACTCTTGATCTTGGGGCTGTAAGTTTGAGCCCCATGTTGGGTGTAGAGATTACTTAAAAAAATAAAATATTTAAAAAGAAAGAAAGAGGGGCGCCTGGGTGGCTCAGTCGGTTGGGCATCCGACTTCAGCTCAGGTCATGATCTCGCGGTCCGTGAGTTCGAGCCCTGCGTCGGGCTCTGTGCTAACCGCTCAAGAGCCTGGAGCCTGTTACGGATTCTGTGTCTCCCTCTCTCTCTGACCTTCCCCCATTCATACTCTCTCTCTGTCTCAAAAATAAATAAACGTTAAAAAAAAAAAAAAAGAAAGAGTATTTATTGCTCTTACTTTCATCCTTTGTTTTATTCCATTGGCCAGAAATGAGAAGGTAGAAAAAACATGGAATCAAGTGTACAAACACCGGGGCTTCACCTCAGAAGGAAAGAAGGCCCCTTTCCTTGGGGGCAACAAGGAAGGACAAATAGGTTCAGAGAAGTAGCAAATGAGAAAGCAGGGAGTTGAAGCCCTTCTCCTATGATGGTTCATATCTCTGTGGAGTGGGAGGCAAGACTGTCTTCTTAGAGAGTGTGGACGGTGAGGTAAAGGAAGAGGATGATTGAACGTTCTGGGGAGGATGGCAGGGGCATAAGTGTTCTCAGGTTAAGAGCCAGGTTTTAGTTAAAGATGACATGATAGAAGCAACGATGTGAGAAGAGACGGGACATAAGAGCATGTGTTCTAAACGGGCACTGTAGAAATCTTTAGGAGTGAGAGATGCCGTAGAAGTTTGGGGCATGGAAAAGAGGCTCCCACCACTATGGGCATGAGAGCATCGGAGAGGGTAAGTGGTCAGGGAAGTCTCCAACTGGGACCCGGCCAAGGATGACAGGGCTATGAGACATGGACATGTTAGTTGGTGCAAAGTTTCCAAAAGGAGCAAGGTCAGAGTCCCAAGGTGTACAGGCAATTGTGGAGCTGGAGAGGGGTTGCCGCAACAGGAATTGGTTATTCTTCTAAGGGGGTCCCCATCCAGGAGGCTCGCAAGCGATAAGTCCCTCTTTGTGTGTTAAAATTCAGCAACCCAAGGACTTCCAGGGCTGGCCAAAATGCAGTGTGCTCACTAAAGTCTTTCTACTCTACTGATTACAACAAAAATTCTAGACAAAATAGAAAAAGCAAATACCTGAGGGCTCTGAAAAGGAAATCGTATCGGGCAGATTGGGGAGGGAAGTCCAGACTTAAATGACAGTGACTTTACCGGGTTTTTGTTTGCTCTGTTTTGTTTTCTCCTTCGTCCCCTGGCTTTGACCTGAGGGTGGTCAGAGTTGCTTAAGCTGCACAGCAGGTACAGTTAGCAGAAGTTCTGAGAGAAATCCCCTTTTTCTGGCCATCAGACCAGGTAAAAGGGCCCCGTGGCCCAGAAAGGGTGGAAGAAACTCTCATTGCTTTCACTTTCTTCTTTCCCTCTCTTTCCTACCCTCATTGCAGAGACAGGACTGGTATGGACAAGAAAACTGGAGAAAGAAGCTTTTCTGATCCTAAGATTGGGACCAAAAAAAGTAGGAACAATCCCTACTATTATCTCCTCTCTTTTCTCTTGCCACGTTTCCCTTACGGTGGCCCCATGACATAGAACTGTGAGCCAGCACAGACGCATTGGGAAGGGGTATACTAAAACTCTTAGAGACACCTATATTTCTGAGATACACATGTCTGGAACAGACCAAAAGAAATGAAAAAGCTTTTAGAACTGAACTATGACATAGACACTAAGTACCAGACTAAACTCTGAGGAGCATATGCATGGGGAAGAGTCACACAGCACAGCAAAGGCTTTGAATAGCAAACTAACGTTGGACCCATCACCTGAAGTAGTTGAAAGTGAACTTACGGTCTGAACATAATCAGGTTGGTTACCCGTTGAAACAAAATAAATGTTCTTCAGGGGATTTTAATAGGACTCAGAGTCTCACAATGTAATATTTAAAGTGTTCAGAATACAATCTGAAATTACCCAACATGCCAACAATCAGGAAAATATGGCAAATTCTTAAGAAAATATAATTAACGGATGTCAATCCTCAAATGATTGAAATGTTAGAATGATCAGACAAAAACTTGAAAGCAGTCTCATAACTATACTTCATGAGATACAGGTATACAGGTTTGAAAAGAACATAAGATAGACATTCTGTCAGAGGAAAAAACCCACTTTTTTAAAAGCCGGAAAGTTTTAGTGTAGGACTAAAAGAAAATAATATCTGAAACAAAGAATTCACTGGATGGGCTCAATAGCAGAATAAAGATGACAAAGGAAAAAGTGAGTAAACATGAAAATAAATCAATAGTAATTTTCTGATCTTGACAGAAAACATTTTAAAACAAACAAATTGAGCTTTAGGTACTTATGGGATATTAAAAGTTCTACATGTAAATCACTGGAATCTCAGAATGAGGGGAGATCAATGCAGAAACAGTATTTGAAGAAATAAGGGTGAAAATTTTCTAGATTTTGTGAAAGATATATATTTACACATTCAAAAACATCAGTGGGGGTGCCTGGGTGGCTCAGTCGGTTAAGCATCCGACTTCGGCTCAGGTCATGATCTCACAGTTTGTGAGTTCGAGCCCCGCGTCGGGCTCTGTGCTGACAGCTCAGGGCCTGGAGCCTGCTTTGGATTCTGTGTCTCCCTCTCTCTGCCCCTCCCCAACTCATGATCTGTCTCTCTCTCTCTCTCTCTCTCTCTCAAAAATAAACATTAAAAAATTTCTTAAAAAAAAAAAATCAGTGAATCCCAAGCAAGACGAAGACGAACTCGATGAAAACCAACAAATCATAATCAAATGGACAAAAACAAAATACCAAAAAAAAAAAAAAAAAAAAATCTTGAAAACAGCCAGAGAAAATGGCATATTGTGTATATGAGACACGAGTCAATGACTGCAGATATCTCACTAGGAACCACGGAGGCCAGAAGACAAGGGAACAGAGAAATGTTCAAAGAGAAGAATTGTCAACCAGGCTTTATGTACATTGAATATATCCCTCAAAGCAAAATAGAGACATTTTCAAATGAAGGAAAACTAAGAATTTGTCACCAGAGGATCTGCTCCACAAGAAATGCTAAAGGAAGTTCTTCCAACTGAAGGGAAATGATAGTGGGGCACTTGGGTGGCTCCGTCATTTGAGCTTCCGACTTTGGCTCAGGTCATAATCTTGCGGTCCGTGAGTTCGAGCCCCACGTCGGGCTCTGTGCTGACAGCTCGGACCCTGGAGCCTGTTTCGGGTTCTGTGTCTCCCTCTCTCTCTGCCCGTCCCCCACTCGCACTCTGTCTTCTCTGTCTCTCTCTTTCAAAACATAAATAAACATAGAAAAAAATGACTGTGAAGGGAAATGATATTAAAGGGAAACCTAGAACTTTGGAAATGAAAAAAAGATGAAGAGCCACAGAAATTCTAAAAATCTAGATAAACAGACTATTTTTCTTGTCTTCAGTTCTTAAAAATATGTATGATCACTGACAGCAAAAACCATTTCATATTGTTTAGTGCAACTGGAGAAATGATGCAGCTCTTTGAGAGAACCATCCAACAGTTTCTTCGAAAGCCAACCATATGTGTACCACAAACCCCAGCAATCCTGTTCCAAAATATTTACCCTAGGGAAATGAAAACTGTTGAGTATGTAAAAATAATGTGTTGAGTGGTTTTATTTCTAATCACCAAAAACTAAAAGCAATCCAAATGTCCTTCAATTGGCAAGTGGATACAGGAAGCACCGTACAGCCGTACGGTAGACAATAGTCTACAATTTATATGACATTCTGGAAAACGCAAAACTGGAGAGATGAAGAAGTGTGTCAAGGGTTAGGGGTGGAGGGAGAAGTCGAATGACAAAAGGGCAGCACAAGGGAATTTGGGGGAGCGATGGAACTCTTCTGTAGCTTGATCATGATGGTGATTACAGGACTCTATGCATTTCTCAAAACTCGGAACGGAACACCAAGACATTTCATCATCCTTTATGTAAAGTTGTAAATACATTAAAAAAAAATTTAGCAGTCTGTTAATGCCTTCTATTTCTAATGTCTCTCCCTTAAGTCAACATACATATTTCTAAAAGCTGAATGCAGATTGGACTCTTGTAAATTTAAATATTTAAAAATTAACTAAGGGAGCTCCCTTTCAATAAGAATCTTAGTGTGAAATCTTCTGCAAAGTAAACTTGGTAATCTGATACTCAGTATTATCTATGGGAACCAAAGTTCTGAGTTTCATCATCTGATTAAAGGGAGGTAAGTGTGTAACACCAAGTCCATCAACAGATGAATGGATAAAGAAGATGTGGTATATACATCCAATGGAGTATTACTCAGCAATCAAAAAGAATGAAATCTTGCCATTTGCAACTACATGGATGGAACTGGAGGGTATTCTGCTAAGCAAAATTAGTCAGAGAAAGACAAATATCCTATGACTTCAGTCATATGAGGACTTTAAGATACAATACGGATGAACATAAGGGAAGGGAAGCAAAAATAATACAAAAGCAGGGAGGGGGACAAAACAGAAGAGCCTCATAAATATGGAGAACAAACTGAGGGTGGCTGGAGAGTTGTGGGAGGGGGGATGGGCTAAATGGGTAAGGGGCACTAAGGAATCTACTCCTGAAATCATTGTTGCACTATATGCTAACTAACTTGGATGTAAATTAAAAAAATAAATAAGTTTTTAAGAAATATGTAACACCAATATTTTTCAGGATCTTCTTTCTTTCTCTATAGTTCTGACCAAGAGTGGGTTGGGTGAGTTATTCTCATAGCCTTTCCCAATGTCACGACTGGAAGAAAGAGTCAGAGCGCACTCAGGCAGTTCATATTCCCCCAGGACCTGCCACTGGAGAAACCCATGCTGTCTAACTTACGAAAGAGGACACCAGAAGGAGGGGCCCGGGGGGCCCAGGGGGCCAGGACTCGTCCTTTGTCAAACGGTGCTTGCAGCCAAAGGTCACTGGGGCCTGAGCCCCATTGAGCCGGATCACGGCCACATCCCTGCTCTCACTGTGCCAGCTTCAGAACGCCCAGATATCAAGTGCAAACAGCAACACCATGAGAAGGAGGAAGTCCCCTTTGTCTCAGCTTGGTGGTTAGTGATGTATGTCAGAGATGACACCTGTTCAACAAACCAGGTAAACTTTGCGCGCCTTGTTCTGGCTGCCTTCGAGCCTCACAGTTAGCTCAGGTGCTCTGCCCTCCCATTGCACATCCTGGTCACATTTGCTCGGGTCTCACTTTCCCAAGCTGTGTTTCAGGTTCAGTGGTCTTTCAAAAAACTCGGACAACTCTGCCTTTGCCCCCACTTGGAAAGTGTTCCTCACTTGGCTCAACAACTTCCTGAAAAAACAATGGATGCAAATCTCATTGTTACCAATCATGGAGCACGAGAAATGCCTAGGGGAGTTCCCTATAGAGCAAGCCCAGTGTGGCTCCTTCTACAAATTGAAGTCTCCTTTTGTAAAGGAGCGAATCCACCCCTCTACACACACACACACACACACACACACACACACACACCAATTTCTCTAGCTACTAAATCCTTACTGGCACCAAGTGGGGTTTTTATCTGGTGGGGAGTCTCATGGTCACTCTCCTGGCTTCTTAAACTTACCTATGATTTAATACAGTGATTCTGGGAGGCATAAGCCTGAACTGAACTGCTGGATATGAAAACCACTCCCGGGAGTTCCAAGCTCCTGGCAGAAGTATTTCTTCTTCTCTCTGCAGCACACAGCTGCTGCTGCTGGTCTCCTGGCCCCGTCCAGCAGCACCCACTTCCACAGAAGAAGGTAGTGGCATAACGAAGGAGGGCACACTAAGTAAAGCGTGCAGTTAGTAAATAAGAAGACACCGATTGTAATATAAATGCCCTCTCGTGGAACCAAAACACAACTAGAGTTTATTTTCTTTTTTCTGGGGCTCTCACTCCAACTGGAAGGGGTAAGTGAACACAGCTAAAATGTTAAAATAAAGTCCAGTGTAAGTCCAATTTAATTCGTTAATCACCTTATCATTGACAAGCCAAAGAGTATCCGCTACAAAGGAAGGTCCAACCCATTCCTCATCTTGTTCCGGGCTCACCCTATGCTATCTGATCTACCCATTGAAGGGGGGTAACAGGTCAGGAGGGCTCATTAACATCCGCAGACCCTGCTTCATCTGGCTGCCGAGCCAGGCTCATCCTTAAAGACCCCGTGACTGCACCAGCAGTAGGAGCAGACCGGCTTGAACACCTTTATAGGCCGGACTTCCTGTGTCCTCATCCTACATCAAATCGAACATTTTAAATTTACCCACGTCCCACACTATATAGGACTTCCACATGGTCACACAAGAGCTAGAAGCAGTTAACTCATTGATATAATGTTTTATAGACATTTAATGAAGCAGCCACTTTTGAGTTGGTGTTTTTCTGTTCACAGTTTGAAACGAACACATTTCTTTTTGGGTTCCAAACATTCCCACTGTGCCCTACAAAGCTGGTCCTCTGAACGCAGTGTGTTTAATGCAGACAATGGCCTTGCACAGAGGAACACAGAAATGGCAGTGCTGGGCCAAATATGTGGTATGTCCAGCTCAAGATGTCTTCACCAACCATGGGCCAAAATGTTTGAAATGAGGAAGACATCAGATTTCTAACACCTACTGGCCGTCAGTTTAATTTATATGATCTATTCCGTTTTTCACAACACTCTTTTGTGTTTAGAATTATCATCCTCCTGTAAAGAGAGGGAAAATAAAGCCCAAAAGTCCTTAGTGACTTGTCCAAGGTCCCAAGGCCACAGAGCAGACTTTTGAACCCAGGGCGCATGGCCCCCAAATCCAGTTTCTAACTGAGTCCCATCTCCTGCAGAAAGTCACAGCTTGTCCTTCCTGACATTTAAAGTTAGAGAAGTGTTGCCAATTTTAATGAGTACTTAATACTCTGTCCTTCGGAGGTCTGCTTACATTGTTTAAAAGCTAAGTCATTCATCTTTTTCCTGTCTTTATCTTTTTGTCCAAAATGACTTTGTTACGCTCTAAAAGGTACTCCTAATACAAGTGTTGTTTGTTTTTGTTTTGTTTTGTTTTGTTTTGTTTTGTTTTGTTTTAAGGGGCTGGATTCCAATCACCTTCTCTTCTGTCTCTCAGCCTTACCTCTTATGAGGAATTTCTCCACTGGATGCTTACATCACACACCATCTGTTGAACTCATTTGTCACTTGGACCCCAGGGGTCTTATGTTTCTTGCTGTCTCCCTTAGCAGGGGGTCTAGTGGTAAGTTAGCCCTGGTTTCCAATTCCCTCTGCAAAGCTAACCAGTTATGTCACCTTGGGAAAGTCACCCAACTTCCAAGTCTATTTATAACACGGAAACAATAGTTACCCTGCTTAGCTAAAGATGAGAAAGCAAGCCGATGCATATGTAAGTGCTTTGCAATCTAGAAAGTACTATGCACGCATGCAGGGTGGGTGATTAGCCAAAAGTATTGCTGACTGACACTAATAGGAAAAGCAGGTTCCTGGGGTCGTTTGCCAAACTGAGAAAGTTCATAGACTGTAACAATTTGACTACTACTGTGCTGGGCTTCCCAAGATCACAGCAGGTGAGTCAGCTATGATGCAACAGCCAGGTCAGTAATTGGGTCCCAGGAGAGCAAGGAAAAAATGTCAGGCGGTTGCACCCTTGTGAGACCCTTGTGAGCCTCCTGGCCCTCTCAAGAAATGAGATTGGAACTCAACCCCTGAATGGTACTGTCTGATTGCCAAGCACCTAGAATGTTCTGAGAGGTATTGCCAACACTCAGGCACCTTGCCCTCAGCGCTTACCTTAAGAAGGCATCACAGGTGCAAACACAGATGCCAATACACTAAGAGGGCATTTTGCCGAATCCTTTCTGAAAGCCCCACATTGTCTGAATGAAGAAAGGACTAACGCACGATGAAAATTGGAGGAAATTGAGACAGGGGACCTGACAGGGAAGGAGGCTCCTTGGCCAGAAGGAAGGGACAGGAAGGGAAAAATCAGATTCTCCAACTAGTAAATCTGGGCTTAACAATTCACCAGGAAAAAGTGAGCAGTGGGGCCGGGCTGAGAGGCTGTTCACAGAGCAAGTTGAAGATAAATGCCAGAGGACTTGGATCTCTGCTAAAGGACAGTATTCCAGTCACTGAACTCTCAGCAAGTGGACCTTTGGAAAGTCATGATCATCTTCGAAAAGGTCTTCCTTGTGTGAAAAGTGAACTTTTGCCTCGTCATCCTCTTGAGTGATCAGGAAAAGAAATTTCCAGCTCAACCAAGATAAAATGAATTTTTCCACCCTGAGGATCATCCAGGGTCTGTTTGCTCTGCTCGAATTACAAACGGAATTCCAGGCAATGCAGCAGGTTCAGCGTCTTCCATTTCCTCCAAGCTCACACCTTTCACTGTATATTTTGAGGGGTAATGATGAGACTATCGGATTTGAAGATATTCTTCATGACCCGTCACAAGGTGAACTAATGGGAGAGCCACACTTGATGGTGGAATCTAAACTGGGTTTACTGTAACCTGTTGGGCTGTGCATGAAAATAGAGGGACGGCACCTTGTTTATAGTCATCTTGGTACTATGATTTGATGCACACAACATTAAAAGTACTGACACACGAGAAAAAAAAAAATTCACCGGGAAAATGTTTGCAATGGAAAAAGAAGTCCCTCCGCAGCCTGACTCCAAATAAAAGCATTGTCACCACCTGTAATAGAATCACGAGCAAAGAAAGCCACCTGGGCTCAAGGCCCAACACAGCCACACCCCAGTCTGCCCCCCAGTCTAAAACCCATCTCTTTGGGGCACCTGGGTGGCTCAGTCTGTTGAGCGTCTGACTTCGGCTCGGGTCATGATCTCACAGCTCTGTGGGTTCAAGCCCCACGTCGGACTCTGTGCTGACGGTTTGGAGCCTGGAGCCTGCTTTGGATTCTGTGTCTCCCTCTCTCTCTGCCCCTAGCTCACTCGCGTTCTGTCTCTGTCTCTCTCAAAAATAAGTAAACATTAAAAAAACCTGAAAAATATATAAATAAAATAAATAAAACCCATCTCCTTGCCCTAGTCTACCTTCTACTCCAGCCAAGCAGCCCTCTTTTGGCTCTTTTCCAAACCTGCAGCTCCAGCTCACCATGGTCCCAGGTCTCCTAGAATGGCCTTCCCTTGACCCGCCCCCCTCAAAGCCAGTGTGCCCCCCAGTGGACAGTGGAAGAAAGAAAAGCAGCCAAGGACGCATTATAAACCTCACACCCACGGGGACCCTCTGAGGAACCATGGAGTGCGTGCCGAGCGTTGTCCTGATAAAGAGGAGAGGCTGGGGCCTGTGGCCAAGGAGTCCTGTCTCCTTGGAGGCTTCAACTCCCCCACCTTGGTCCTCCAGGCCATACCTGTCACAGCCGAGTGAGCGTCTTCAGCTTCAGAGAAAGCCCCGAGGTAGCTAAGGGTTGCCTCTTTTTTGGTACCATGCATCCCAGGTCATGAGATCTGCCACAATGAGCATGAGTGTGCTTTCCCTATGCAACTAGACTGCAAGCTCCTTGAGTGCAAAGATCCTAAAAGGCGAATAAAAATGATGTAAATGGTTCTGACTGTAAATTAACATGATCTTGACTAAAAAACTTTGAGATCGTTTCCTCTTTGTTGTTTTAACTTGATGGCATTTTACCAGTTTTTTACGCCTATGCTCTCATTGAAAAAATAAAACCCTTGGACCATGTATGGCAAAAACATCAGGGCAAAAACATCATGCATGTGCCTATTACTGCCTTTGGGCTGTAATAAGACAGAAAGAGAAGTGGGGAAATCTTACTTTGGTCTATCAGATTCTTGCTAACTCTCACTTTGCCCCTCCTTCAATACGCAGGGTCAGAGCAGAGGGCCAAGTGACCTTGGGCAAGTCATTTCACCTCTCTGAGCCTCAACTTCCCCATCTGTAAAGCAGAGATACTAACTGCGCTGACATCACAGGGATATTGTCAGTATTAAACGTGCTGGTGTTTGAAAAGATGCTTGGTAAACTGGAAAAGGCTATTCAAATATCGGGCATGATTGGAGCAGGCCTTACTAAGGGACCCTGGTGTGATCAGCCAGGTGGGTGGCTTCCTGCTCTGAAAGACCCAGTCAGGCTCTATACCACCTAAGTAAGGCCAGGTGTCCCATATTGCCTGGTATTGTTATGTACATAGGCACCAGGGGTCTTTCTCGGTGTCCTCTCCATGTCCTGCCGTGTACTTTGCATTTTGATAGTCCATTAAAAATGGTTCTCAACATCCCCCTGGAGAAGGCACAGCCCTCAGCAGGGCCCCAGTTGTCGTGCTGACTCCCCAAGTCGCAACACACATCCCCACCTTGACTTTCTCCATCCGACCTATGCTCATAGTTTAGAGTCAGCTTCACTCCAACTCTTCCATGAAACACTTTTCGGGCTTCTTCACCCAAGCATTCCATAAGTTTTGTTGTTGTTTTGGTTGGTTGGTTGGTTTTGAGCACCTACTAGGCGTTAGTACTGTGAGAGGTAAAGGGGGAGCAATGGTGAACCTATCAGGCTTGATCCCTCCCCTCGTGGATCTAGAGACCTTAGTCATAATAATGGTCTGGAACGTAGACAGTTGGTCTTGTGAGTTTTTCCTTTACAGTTATTTCTTGCATGTACCTTGTATAGACCCAGCTTGAAAGGTAGATTTGAGTAGGCCTTTTTCGTACCCTCCTTCTCATAAGCAAAACGGTATGTGTGTGGCACATAGGTCAAAATACTTCGTGCCTCCTCTCTTGGCTGAAAGGCACAGAAAGACATGGGGAAAGTTCCCAATCTACAATAGGTACTCAACCCAATGATCAATTGCAAAACTCTTAAAAACACGAGCACACCTTGATTCAGATACGACTTACCAGATAAAAAAAGGTTTGCTTCGAGGCCCCTAGACAAACATAAGTTAATGCAATTTCCTTTAGAGATGCTGCCATTTGAAAAATGTTCTGGTACAATAAGCTTCCAGAAGCTGAGCCAGAGGCGGGTTTCCAGTGTGAGGGGTGAGAGGAGATGTGGGATTCCTGCATTAATGAAAATCAGATGCCACCTTGTGGCCAGAAATAAAAATTCAAGAATTCCGTTGGGCAAAAGAACCGATTGCTCTGGGAATCAAATACAGAATTGCATTCTCCAAGAAATCTGCTCTGTCCCAGTAGGGCTAGTGTGTTCCCACATTAACCCTCAAAGCACTTCTTTGCTCTAATCTATGATGTCTTACAGCCACAGTGCTTAACCATACACATCTGACAACTGCAAGCCTCCTAAAGCCCTCCTGCTGGGCTGTTATTTATTTTCTATTATTATCATTATTTTTTTAATCGAGCTGGCTGTCACCTCACCCAAACTCCAGTGTTGATTAACCCCTGAAAAACTCTCAGGGAAATTCTGGGATCTGAGGAGTAAAGATGACACAGAAGATATTTTCAAGGATATTAGGTGAAAGACAATTTTGTGAGCAAATATAATTTCAGTAACAAGGGAACGAACGCTTTGCTAAAAGTTGTCTACATAGGAAGCAATTTTTAAATGTTTTATCATTTATAATATTTATTTTTTGTGATGCTTTATAAATTAAATATGTACATTTTGTGACATTATTTTAAATTATTTTTCTTTTGTAAAATTGATCGTTTGTGATGGTCTTTAGCCATCTATAAGTGACCGATTGTGACAGCATTGCAAAGTTCAGAATTTCTCTAAACTAAGAATTATTCTATAGAAAAAATCAATATAAAATAATCATGCCTTGTTGCAAATATCATTTGGATGACTTTTTTAAGTTTAGAAATGTGTCAATTACAGGGTGACTGAGTGGCTCAGTCAGTTAAGTGACCAACTTCACCTCAGGTCATGAGCTCCTAGTTCGTGAGTTTGAGCCTCATGTTGGGCTCAGTGCTAACAGCTCAGAGCCTGGAGCCCGCTTCGGATTCTGTGTCTCCCTCTCCCTCTGCCCCTTTCCCACTCACACTGTGTCTCTGTTTCTCTGTCTGTCTCTCTCTCTCAAAAATAAAGAAACATTTAAAAAATTGAAAAAGAAATGCACCAATTACACTGTCCCAATAATGCACCAATTAGACTGTCAGAGTAGATCAAAACAAGATCAAAAACAAGACTCAATTGTATGTTGTCTACAAGCAACCCACTTTACATATACACATATAGATTAAAAGCAAACAGATGGAGAAAGATATACTGTGCAAAATTAATCAAAAGAATAAAGAAATAGCTATATTAATTTCAGGCAGACAGGACTTCAGAGCAAGGAAAGTTATCAGTCATAAAAAGGGGCATTACAAAATGATTAAAGGATCAGTCTTCCAAGAAGAGAAAACAATCCTTAATGTATATGTACCTAACAACAGAGCATCAAAGTACAATAAGGCAAAAACTGAAAACGACAGGAGAGATAGATAAATCCCCTACTACAGTTCGCGGCTTCAGTACCCCTCTACCAGAAATAGATCTAGCAAGCAGAAAATCAGTAAGGACATAGTTGAACTCAACAACACCATCAACTGGATATAATGTACATCTATAGACTAGTTCAGCCAACAACAACAGAATGCACATTCTTCTCAAGCTCACATAGAACATTTACCTAAAGTAGAACACATCCTGGGCCATAAAGCACATTTTCACAGAACTGTAAGAACAGAAATCACACAATGTCTGTTCTCAGACCATAGTGGAATTACCTTAGAAATCAATGACAGAAAGATAGCTGGAAAATACTTGGAGGTTAGACAACACATTTCTAAATAACACATGGGCCAAAGAAGAAATGCAAGAGAAATTTTAAAATATTTTGAACTAAATGAAGATTAATTAAAACAATTTATCAAAATTTGTGAGATGGAGTTACAAGAGATCTTATTATACAACATCTGATAAAAGTCTCCATTCAGATAGAGCTGAAAGAAAGTTAGAAGAAACTTCTCTTCCTCATGGCTCTGGGAGGCCCTGCCTGCCAGATCTTAGCTATAGCAGGAGTGGGCACCCTTCACAAGGTGGCTGATTCTCACAAAGGGCATCATGAGCAGGATGATGCTGGGGCTTTTCCAAGGGGCTCTGCAGACCAGAGAGTGGGAATAGAACAGATAGAAACAGGACACACCACACCATGGACCTCTCTGATGCAGGACAGAAACTCCACAAAGGCAATGTGCTTCCCAAAGACTTCTACAATGACCACCACACCCCAGTCAGGCACTACTCACTACCTATGATGCAAAAGTTCTCATCACAACCACTGAGCCTCTGATAACACTAAATCATTACTGAGTGCTTAAGAAGTATTCCAAACTTGAAACTCCTAATTTCCCATTGCATCACATTTTCCTCCCTTTTCCCCAGCTTTATTGAGGTATGTTCAGCAAATAAAAATTGTATATATTTAAGGTGAAAAAAAGTAATGGGATGCAGCAAAAGCAGTGTCTAGGGGGAAATTTATAGCACTGGATGCATCTATTAGAAATAAAGAAACTTCTAAAAACAATCATCTAAGTTTCTACCTTAGGAAACTAAAAAAATAAGAGCAAATTAAATCCAAAGTAAGCAGAAGAAAAGAAATAATAAAAATTAAAGCATAATTCAATGAAATAAACAAATCAATAAATAAGAATAGATGAAACTAAAAGCTAGTTCTTTGGAAATTAAGTCTCTAACCACGTCAACTAAGAAAAAGAGAGAGGGCATAGATTACTAATATCGTAAAAGAAAGAGGAACATCACTACAGATCCCATGGACATTAAAAGAATAATAAAGCATTACTATGAAAAACTGCATCTCCATAAATTTGATAACCTAGATAAAATGGGCCATTTCCTTGAAAGACACAATCTACCAAAACCCACACAAGAAGAAATAGACTATTTGAATAGACCAAATCTACCAAAGAAATTAAATCAATAATTAATAGCTTTCCAAAACAAAAAATACCAGATCCAAGTGGGATTGCTAGTGAATTTAACCAAACATTTAAGGAATAAATTAAACCAGTTCTCTACCATCTCTCCTAGAAGATAGAAGCAGAGGGAATTTGGGGCGCCTGGGTGGCTCAGTGGGTTAAGCATCCGACTTCGGCTCAGGTCACGATCTCACTGTCCGTGAGTTCGAGCCCCGCGTCGGGCTCTGTGCTGACAGCTCAGAGCCTGGAGCCTGTTTCAGATTCTGTGTCTCCCTCTCTCTCTGACCCTCCCCTGTTCATGCTCTGTCTCTCCCTGTCTCAAAAATAAATAAAAAACGTTAAAAAAAAAATTAAAAAAAAAAAAAAAAAAGAAGCAGAGGGAATTCTTCCTAATTCATTCTATGATGCCAATAGTACCCTAATACTAAAACCAGACAAAGATATCACAAGAAAGGAAACTACAGATTAATGTCTCTCATGAACATAGATGCAAAAATCCTCAACAAAAGTTTAGAAAATAAAATCCAACAATGTATAAAAATAATTATAAACCATGACCAAGCTGGTTCAACATGTGAAAATCAATTAATGTAATATATCATATTACCAGGCTAAAAAAGAAAAATCCCACTGATCATATCAATAGATGCAGAAAAAGCATTTGACAAAATCCAACATTCATTTGTAATAAAAACTCTCAGTCAACAAGGAATAGAGGGGAACTTCCTCCACTTAATGAAGAATATCTACAAAAAACCTCCAGCTAATCTCATAATTAATGGTGAGAAACCTGAAGCTTTCCCAATAAGATCAGGATCAAGGCAAAGATGTCTCCTACCACCACTCCTTTATAATATTGTGCTGGAAGTCCTAGCTAATGCAATAAGAGAAGAAAAAGAAATAAAAGCTACGCTGATTGGGAAGGAAGGAATAAAAGTGTCTATGTTCACAGATGATGTTACTGCTTGTGCAAAAAATCTGAAAGAATTGATTTT
Organism: Panthera onca; assembly: GCF_046562875.1. NCBI lineage: Eukaryota > Metazoa > Chordata > Mammalia > Carnivora > Felidae > Panthera > Panthera onca. Next base: position 170,291,973 of record NC_138342.1, on the reverse strand, counting down.
TTAAAACTCCTGGAACTAATAAGTGAGAGAAAGGTTGCAGGGATACATGGTTAATATACAAAAGTCCATCACCTCCCTATATACCAGCAATGAAAAAAAAGGAATCTGAAATTCAAAACACAATATCATTTACATTAGCAACCCCCAAAATGAAATACTTAGGCCTAAATCTAACAAAATATGTACAAGACCTATCTGAGTTAAACTACAAAACTCTGATGAAAGAAATCAGAGAATTGAATAAGTGGAAGGATATTCTATATTCATGGATAGGAGGATTCAATACTGTTAAGATGTCAGCTTTTCCCAATGTGATCTATAGATTCAATGCAATTTCAATCAAAATCCCAAGAAGTTATTTTGTGATATCAACATACTAATTCTGAAGTTCATAGAGACAGGCAAAACCCCAGAATAGCCAATTCAGTATTGAAGAAGAAAGAACAAAGCCAAATGATTGACATGACAAGATTTACTATAAAGCTACAGTAATCAAGACAATGTAGTATTGATGAAAGAATACGCAAGTAGATCAATGAAATGGAATAGGGAGCCCAGAAACAAAACCATTTAAATATAGTCAACTGATCTTTGGCAAAAGCACAAAGGCAGTACAATGGAAAAAAAAAAAGACAGTCTGTTCAAAATGGTACTAGAACAACTGGACATCCATATGCCCCAAAAGTTATCTAGACACAGACTATACACCCCACCCTTCACAAAAATTAACTCAAAATGGATCATAGGCCTAAATATAAAATGCAAAACTTGGAAAACTCCTCCAAGGTTACATAGGAGAAAACCTAGATGACACTGGGTTTGATGATGACTTTTCAGATGTGACACCAAAGGCACAATCCATGAAACAGTCAATAAACTGGACTTTATTAAAATTAAAAATTTCTGCTCTGAGAAGGATGCTTTGAAGAGAATGAAAAGACTAGTCATTGACTGGGAGAAAATATTTCAAAAGACATATCTGACAAATGACTGTTTTTCAAAATATACAAAGAGCCCACACAATTCAACAATGAGAAAATAAACAGCCCAGTTAAGAAATAGCCCTCAGACCTTAACAGCTCACCAAAAAAAAAAGATATACAGATAGCAAACAAGTGTATGAAGAGACGCTCCAGATCATGCCATCAGAGAAGTGCAAATTAAGAAGAGGTACAAATACACACCCATTAAAATGGCCAAGATCCAGAACACTGACAAGGATGTAAAGCAACAGCAAGTCTCCTTCAGTGGTGGGAATGCAAAATGGTACAGCTGCTTTGGAGGACAGCTGGGCGGTTCCTCACAAAACGAAACATACTCTTACCAAACAATCCAGCAGTCACGTTCTTTTCAAACCAAAAGAGTGAAAAACTATTTCTTTTATTTTTTCAGTTTATTTATTTATTTTGAGAGAGAAAGCGTGAGTGGGGGAGGGGCAGAGAGAGGGGGGAGAGAGAATCCCAAGCTGGCTCCATGGTGCCAGCACAGTGAGATCATGACCTGAGCTGAAACCAAGAATCAGACGCTTAACTGACTGAGCCAATCAGGTGCCCGTGAAGTTATTTCTACACAGAAAACTGCACACGATGTTTATAGCGGCTTTATTTGAATCAGCCAAGATGTCTTTCAGTTGGTGAATGGATACATAAACTGGGGCACTCCAGACAATGGAGTATTACTCAGCATTAAAAAGAATGAGACATCAAAGCCATGCAAATAAATGGAGGAAACTTACATATATATGAACTAAGTGAAAGAAGCCTCTCTGAAAAGACTACACACTTGATTCCAAGTATAGGACATTGTAAAAAACGGCAAACTATGGGAACAGTAAATAGATCAGTAGTTGCCAGGGGTTAGGGGAAGGGAGGGATAAACAGGCAGAGCACACCAGATTTTAGACCAACAAAACTACCCCACATGATACTATAACAATGGACACACGTCATTATGTCTGTCCAAACCCATGCGCAACACCAAACACGAACCCTGATGTAAATAAACTGAAGTCTTTGGGAGATATTGATGTGTCAGTGTAGGTTCATCAGTTGTAACAAATGCACCACTCTGGTGGGATGTTAATAATGAGGGAGGCTGTGCATGGGCAGGGGCAGGTGGTAGATGAAACTCTGTCCCTTCCTCACAATTTTACTGTGAACCTAAAACTATTCTAAAAAATTAAGTATATAGATACATAAAATTGTAAGTTTAAACGTATAGCCTCTGCAATAAAAAAGAAGCCACAGAAAACCCACATGGTGCCTTCCTAGTCATACACTAGGAGAAAACAAGGGTATGACTACTATCACATTCCCCAAGCTGCAGGCACTTGATACATTATAACCTATTTTGTTTCAAGCATTGTGCTGAGCCTAGAGTTCAACACACAGCAACAGTCCTCAGAATTTAGGTAGACATATACGCAATTAAATTATTTAATTCCAGTTGTCCAGAGATGTAGCCATTGAAAGCATATGAAAGAGAAGGATGCGAAGTACACTGACATCCATCCTTTTCCGACACCAAGTTCCTGGATTTCTGTATTTTATTTGTACAGGAAATGAGAAGCAAATGGTGGTAAAGAAAAATGATAATGAATGATTCTTTATGGCAGGTGTGCTAAAAGGTCGGTGAAGATCCTCTTTCCAATCTCATATAAAAAGCATGTAATCATACTTTAATTACAGACTTAGAGACTGCTTAGAGCCTATATTATATGAATATAAGCTGTTGCAGCTTAAGGAACTATTACAGGACATCTGGCCCAACCCTTTCATTTTGCAGATAAGGAAACTGTAGACCGGAGAGATTGAATGATTTGCCCAAAGCCCCTCAAGATTGCCCAACCAGTCAGCGACCTGCAGGACTGGTGTCCAGGCCTTTACACATGCTGACCCATCTACTGTGTGCGCAATGGTTAAAATGCACCAGACCAAATAAATTACTTCATTATAGCAACAAATAAAATTAACCGCGTATTAGCATTCACTAGAAGATAATTGTATGCTTTTCACATATGTTTTTTTTAACTTGCTGATCTTAAAAACAAAAGAGTTCTAGAGGCCAAGGTGGAAACTCAAGACAGCTTCATAAACACAAAGGTTTTGATCTAAGTCATACCAGCAAAAAGTAATGTCTTCAAAATAGGAAGCTGGATCAGATGAAGCATGACGGTAAGACTCTAAGAACATTTGCATATGAGTGCTCTTGGCAACCCTCCCTCATTGGAACACCACCATGAGGCTTAGAACCTCAGGTTCCATTCTGTGTGAAGGAAGTTTTTCTCCCATGCGAATAATGGGCTCAGGGTCTGGTATAGTCTTTCCATCTAGAACATTCTTTTTTCCTGGCTGCTCCTCTCAGTATGATTGCTGTTTCAATACCATGAACCATGAACCCCTTAATGTATAATTTAACCAGATTAAGAGATGAGGTCATACACATACAAGTGCCTGAAGATTGTGAATTGACCATAAAGTTTCACTATTATGGACGTAAACTAAACCATGAATAGGATCATTGGAAATGCTAGAAAATAAGCAAGAACCAAAGGAAGCTGTTGGCACTTGGGTCTTACCAGCTTCTAGGCTGGTGATGTTTTTTCAGTCTTGGGCCCAAGGCAACTGAACAAAAAGGACATTGCCTTCAATCCTTGGGTATTTTTGTTGCCTGGGACTCTCATGATTGGAAGTACGTACCATAAAGCGGTACTCCTTAAAACCTCGTGAAGCCCAGTGCTACACAAAATTAGGGCATTATGGGTTTTTCAGTAAAGTTTGTACATTATTTTATTACAAATATTACATTTGTAATATTACAATTAGGGAAAGGGAGAGAATTTGCTGAAATATTTCACTCATGTGGTTACATTAAGCTCAGAATATGAATCTTGGGATAATATTTGTCCCCTGTCAACCTAAGCTAAAGGCATCCACCAAGAAAATATTCTCACTATTCAGCAGAAAGCCGGAATCCACTTCCACAAATCCATAGACAGATGAGAGCATATGTTCACAGTATTACTCTTCATTTCTTCTTCTTAAGCTACCTCTTCCCTAAAGGCAGCCACCACAAGGGCCAGTATGACAATAATGAGGAACCCACATATCCACGGTGCCTCCCTCTGTGGCTCTGGGCCTCATGAAGCTTCAGCTACGTTCTGCTTCATTCAGGAAGAGCTTTCAGCAGTGAGTCCTTCACAACAAGAGAAATTAATGAGGACTCGAAAGCAATGACAGGCTTCAATGGCCATGGGTCAAGGACAAAAAACACTGCCAGTATCATCTGGATTTATATTTTTTCTTCTCATAGAGGAGTTTCAGTAAACAGTGAACACAGGCTGGGCTGTCCCTCCTACCATGGCACATGTGTTCTCTTAGCCCGTGGTTCCCCCCAGGTTCCCCACCAACAATGGAAAACGCAAGGTCATGACTGCCACGGGTAAATAAGAACATAAGCAAAGAGCTTCCTTACGAAGCTTTGTCAACAGAAACCTGGAATTCTCAAGTGTCACCTCATATCCACATGTTCACCAAAGAAAGCACACATGTTCTCCCAAATAATATTACTTTTAGGAGGCAAGGCTAGAAAAGTAAGCTTGGAATTATTCTCAAATTGTATACACATACTGGGGGGTCCGAATTTTAAGTGTCTGGCTGGAGACCCTTCATGAATTTTCCTTCCTTCCCACTAAACTACTAGGATAGCCCGAATGTTCTGCAAATCATTTAACTTCTTGATAGATATCCAATTTGTTTCCAGCTTTTGACTTTCATGAATAATCCTGGGAAGTGCATTTTAGTGTCCTTCTCTGCTTATCACCTTGGGAGGCTACTGGAATTTTTTTTTTTTTACATTTACTCATTTTTGAGAGACGGAGACAAAGCATGAGTTGGGGAGGGGCAGAAAGAGAGGGAGACACAGAATCCGATGCAGCCTCCAGGCTCTGAGCTGTCAGTACAGAACTGACTCGAGGCTCGAACTCATGATATGAGATCATGACTGGAGCTGAAGTCGGATGCTCAGCTGACTGAGCCACCCAGGTGCCCCATGGCTACTGGAATATTATGGCAGATACATTAGGAACGGCGGTGGGAGGGAAAGCAGCTGAACTGCAAAGGTGGGGTTTAGAAGGGAACCAGAAAAGGCAAAAGTAAGGAGGGGAAAACAAACCAAGGACAAAGAGAACAAGAGCAAGGAGAAAAATCTGGGAATTTTTAAAAATGGTTTTAGCTATTTTCACATTACAAAGAAGCAGGTAGAACCGATGACCCCTCCCCCTTCTTGGAAGCCTCACCTCTTGGCAACCTTCATCATGTTCTGACCACTCCAGTGTCTCCCAGTTCCTATTTCTCTCATGATTACATTTATTTTTTTTAATGTTTTATTTTTGAGAAAAAGAGTGCAAGCCGGGGAGGGGCAGAGACGGGGGAGGGACAGAGGATCTAAAGTGGGCTCCGTGCTGACAGCAGTGAGCGTGATGTGGGGCTCGAACTCCCAAACCGTGAGATCATGACCTGAACCAAAGTCGGACGCTCAACCAATGGAGCCACCCAGGTGCCCCTATTTCTCTCATCATTAAATATGAGCATTCCACAATGTTCTTGTTCTCTCTCCGGGCTCTCATCTGTGTGCATGGCTTCTTCAGCCATCATACCCCTTCAGGTAATGGTCGAATCCTTAGCCCTGGTTCCAGTTTTTCTCCTGAGCACTGTAATTAATTCTCCACCTCTGGTAGGTATCTCCACCTCTGATGTCCCACAGGCCTTCCAAACTCAACAGGACTTCAGAAGCTTGCTAAATACAATTAACAATGACGGCTGCTCTTATGCAGAATGGGGGAAATGTTAGTTTGGGGGGCTACGGAGACAAGAGTGAATGAACAGCAGTCTCAGTTCTCATGGGGCACCCATTCCGGACAGACGGTAACAAAAGTGCAAAGTGAGGTAGGCCCCAGCGCTCTAGGCCAGGTGCTGATGAGAAAGAGAGAGATCACACTTGATACAAGAATCAGGATGGACCGCAATGGGGTAGTAAGTGCCACTTGGATGGGCAGAGAAGGGAAGTGGGGAAGAAGCAGGAGAGGGAGGAGGACACTCCAATGAGAACAAAGTTCTGGAAACACTGACCTGTTCAGGAGATTGAGACCTAGGATCTCAAACATCCATCCTGCTCTCCTATCCCGTTTCTCTTTATTCCTTTACACAGGAAGCTAAATCGGACCCTGGCATATGTTGGGGAGCCTATTCTTAAGTTCAACAGGCAACAGGGAACCCTCAAAGGTTTTGAGCAAGTGAGTAGCATGGTAAGCCTCTGGCAGCAGGAGAAAGGAGTCTCTTGGGGCTGGGGAACAAGTACTAAGATCTGAGAGATCTCCAGTAGGCACCTGGACATTGGGATCTGGAGTTCAGGAGAGAAGTCGGGGTGCTATATCCCATATCTGGGAGTCATCTTTCCAGAGGGCCCAGCTGAAGCCATGAAAGCAGGCCAGCACCAAACAGGGATGGAGAGACAGGAGGCCCAAAGGCAGAAGCTTCCCGAGTAGCCATCCCTAGGTGGCCCAGAAAGGAACTGAAGCTGGTAAGGGAGCCAGAGATGGTAGTAAAGGTGGGTGGCCGGGAGGAAGGCAGGGAAACAGAAGCCAAGAGAGGGAAGCTAAAGAAGCAGCTGTTAGCCAAGAGCTCGGAGCTCCTGTGTCGCGCATGCCCAAGGAGAACCAGGACTAGGAGGGCCGGATGGATGTCGAGACAAGGCACCAGCTCGGCCAACACCTGATATTTCTCCCAGCCAGTTCTCCCTCTCGACACCACCCCTGCTCTCAGACAGCAAGTCCTCGTTCTCATCTTGCCCTACAGTCATTCACCTCCCAAGCCCCGCTGATTCCACACTTACCCTCCCATCAGCTGCGCACACTCTGTCCCAGTCGCCCTTGCCTTTTCCCTTCACTATCCCTCTTCTGGGCAATTTCACGGTGGCACCAAGGCGACCGTCTCCTGGCCTCCCCAGTATTCCTTCTCCACTCCATCCTCTCCACTTCCTCCAGATGACTCTTCCTAAAGCCGAGCTCATGGTGTCCTCTGCTCCAAGACCCTTCGTGGCTCCCCGTTACCTACTGACGAAAGGTCAAAGCTGACGGCAGTCAAAGCTCCTATTTGCAATTTACCACTAGGGCACCCTGCACAATGCTCAGATGGCTGCAAACTCAGCTGTTTTCCCTACTTGTCCTCATGATTCTTAAGCCACTCACCGCATTCTGCAATCGACCGAAGACAACTCTTCATTTCCCTGTGAGCAGTACTAGCACTCCCTGCTCCCGGAGGTCGTGTCTCTCTCTTGTACAACTCTGGGCTTGCGACATTCTTCTCTGTTTGTTCATTAAGGTCCCTCTTGTGGGTAGTACTGGCGTCTCTCCTGGAAGGGGCAGCTGACCAACTGGAGGCCACGGGAACTCAGACGGAAAGGAGACGTAGGCCCAGCAGGAAAGGGAACCCCCTTCCCTTCATGGCTTTTCTTGGGCTGGGGTGTGAGGAGCGTGGAGGTGCTGGAGAGGACTCCTGAGTGGTGAAGACGGCCTCTGCCACAGGAGGAACCGAGGGGGCCAGCACTAGAAGGCACGCAGGCTGAGCATGACAAGTTTATCTCTTTCCCTTCTCTTGGCACACGTTTACTAAAACACCTGCCACGTGCCAAGAGCTGCGTGCCAGCCGTGGTGGGCTGGGAAGAAAAAGCCCTGATTCATAGCATTTGCCTATTTCTGTGGCCAAACATTCCTACCATTGCCGATTTCAAGCTAGCAACGTGACAGTACCGAAGGCGAAGCTGGGAAGAAACGCACTGTACGTCACTGGTGGGGACACAGCCGTGAGTAAGAGGCTCAAGTAAGCCGCGGTCGTGGAGTCTGGTCTAACGGCATCTCGTTTCTGTTTTACTTCCACGTCTTCCCTTCTACTCTATGAGCTCAGGCCGGAGAGGGCGGAAGCCGCATCTCACGCTTGGCTATTTTCCCCACAGCACTAGGCACGGTGCCCTGCTCGAGGGACACACTGCAGACTGGGCGGCAGATGGACGTCGTGGGGCAGGGAGAGGATTGTCTGCCAAATGGATCCGCATGAGCTGCAAACGCATACCGGCTGTACCTGCCCCCTATCCCAGCGGAGTGCAATCACCCACCAGCCACGGGTGAACTTCGAGTTGGCCTTCCGTAAGATTACACAGCTGCAAGTTTATCTCACGCCTTCTGTGCCCTGTGGCCCCTCTTCCCAGCTCCTGCACCCTTGGCCATGGTTGGTTCTCAGGCCTGCCCTCAGTTGGGACTCTCCTCCCTCGCCAATGCCTCTTTGGTGGTGAGGCTGCGAGTAGGTTCCCTGACCTTGAAACCGTGTGAACAGTCAAGACGCGTCCCTGGCTTTTCAAAGGGGTCTGAGACCTCTCTCCACCCTCTCCTACCTCCAGAAAGGGTTAGTTCTCCGGCTTAACCTACGATGGGTAGGAACTACGTGTGGATTCTGGTCACTTTTGGGTCTTCCAGGAAGACGGGAGGTGGGGAGGTGCATGTATCAGGTACCCGGGCTGAGAGAGAGAGACAAAGAGAGACACACACATACCAGGTACAAGGGCAGAGAGAGAAACAGGCACACGCCAGGTACCAAGGTGGTGCACACCATGTTCTTGCAGCCTGTCACCCTCACACTCCCACACCAGGAAAGAAAACTGCCACCCTCTCCAGCATGGAGAGCAAAGCCAGAGGCAGCTCTTTGCCCTGGCCTCAACATCATAATGTGACCGTCCCTGGGCCAGCCAACGTGGTAATCTGTTTCCATTTCTCTTCTATTGCAATGTTTATTTTTGAGAAAGAAACCCAAGATCCAAAGCAGGCTTCAGGATCTGAGCTGTCAGCACAGAGCTTGACGTGGGGCTCGAACCCACGAGCAGCGAGGTGATGACCTGAGCTGAAGTTGGACGTTTAACCGACTGAGCCACCCAGCAACCCTGATCTGCCTCCATTTCTAAGCGAGCGGAAATGGCACTTTCTCTCACAGCCATGGGTCCAGTTTTTAATGAGCGGGGCTGGACGAGGCACCAGCCCCATGGATTAGGCTCCTTCTCTCCATCCATTCTCCTCTTTTTTCAATATTCCCACCACAGAGCCCACAACACTTCAAAGGTCAAGACTTTTATTTTCTCTAGCTCCAGTGTCACCACCGTAGCAGCAAGCCCGAAATATCCCCATGCATGAACGTACATTTGTCCCTGCTCCGAGGAGCTGGCAACACGTGCAGCAGAAACTCTGCTATTTCCTTCAGGCATTTAGGAAACGACACCTGCTCACTCTCACACATGGTGCATCTCACAGGTCAGAAGCAGCAGTACCTTCGCCTGCAACAGACACTACCATCCTTAAGTGAAGTTAAATAAAACCTTCCTAGCGTAACAATGGGTTGGAGATGCAGCATTAGGGGGACGTTGGAGGACAGGGCTTGGAGGAAGGCATCATCGTTAAAAAAAAAAAAAAAAAACAGAAACAGAAAACACACAGAAGGATGTAGGCTAGTCAGTCGCTAGATTCGATCCAAAGGTAAGAAGACGTAGTCCTGGATTGAAGCTTTATAGCATCTGAAAAAAATCAACTTTTTAATTCTAAGATAAACGCTCTGGTCTACAAATGATTGCATCTCAAGTCACGGTCTGGGCTTTAGCGTTCACACCCGTGTGCACGCACAGTTATCGAGCACTGTACTCAAGTGGCATTGCCTGAGTACAATGTCCAAGCACAGGCTGTGATCACCTGAAGGTGGTCGTCACTGGGGTGCAGCGAGAACATTTTCCTATTTACTTCTCAATGTCAAAGTCACAGTCTGCACGGGGCAACAATACAAACTCTGGAGCCCAGGGCAAGGAGGAAAGTCAGTTCCCGCAAAATGCAGCCCACTTATATTTGTTTAGTGCTTCACAACCTTCAAAACTCAGAAACATGGCTTATCCAGCCTCACAAAGACGCAGTGGGGAAGGCACCATTTCCCAGCCAATCCACGTGTACGGTGAGAGGACAGCCACGGGCCGACTTTCCAGCTCAGCCCCCAGAGCGCTCAAACTCCCTTCCTGCCTCTCCTTGCATCCCAAGGAGATCTCCTAGTGAGGGGAACAGTTTCTTTTCTGAATAACATCGAAAACAAAATCCTGCAAGAGATTAAAGAATATTTTGCAGCATATCTTACGTGGACAAAAAGTGGTTGGATAATTTAGAATTCTCTCTAGTTTTCTTCCTTTTGCAGAACTTAACAGTAATGCACAGCATGTTTAGTAGAGGATGTGAACACTTCCCACAGCACCGTGGTCTTCGTGGGCTTTTTGCACCCACAGGTGGGGCACAGGCTTGCTGCAGCTGGTTTCCAACTGGTGTGGGGGGTGGGGGGGCTAACTCCAAAGTGGACAGGTCAGCAGCGGGGCCCTCCCAGGCTGGGAACACAGTCCTGTTCATGGGGCACAAGTGGGAGCTCCCTGACAGGGCACTCCCCTGTCCCTGACCTCAAAATTACCCCTGGAGGCAGTGTGCAGCGTCTCCAGAGGAAAACTGTCCCTGACTTCTCGGCAGGAATAAGAGCCTCCAAAGGGGCCTCGGTCTGAGCCTCAGCGAGATGCACTACGAAGGTGAGGGGCAACAGGGTGAAGGCTGAACATACACGTGCCTCCTGCTCATTTTTAAAGGGCTCTACAAGGCTATTGCAGTCTTCCCTTGGAGAGGGCTGGCAAAGGGCGTGGGTGCAGGAAACAAGGTTGCACTTTCTTAGTGATAATCTGGCTCAGATGCGCCATTTCAGAAAACAAGGCAGTGAGGCCTCGAGTTCTCAGCTGATGCAGACTAAATGAGGCTGAAGATAGTTCTAGAGAGGCATCTTGACTTGTGCATTAGATTCCGGGCCTCACTTCAGCAGCTGGGCTCAGCCCGAGCGCCTGGCCTCTGTCACTGTGAGGTGAGAGGCTCTGTGACAGGTGAACTAAGGGTGGCGGAGGGATGAACAAATACCATAGACATACTTGCAATGTTTTTAAAAATCCCTAAAATGGCACCAGGAAGCAGATTTAGCCAACACACACACAGACAAGAGTATCTGAAGTGCCAGTTAAAGGCTGAAGCAGAAAGAAGTCCCAGGAATAGGGGGTAGGATTTATCCCAGCTGCCCGCCCAACAAGTAAAACGTTGGCATTTCAAGAGCTACCGAGTGCTGGCCCAGAGAGGCGTTCCCATCACTCACCACAAGGAAGGGAATGGTCGCAGTAGGTGTTAAGACTAGTCATCCTAACCCTACTGGGGACCACGGACCTCCAGTGTGACCGTGCCACATTATATATGTGCCACCATTATATACGCATGCGTGCGTGCATACAGCAAGACAAAGTGCCCCAGGGCCAGATCTTTGGTCCTGGAATTTTTAGCACAAAGGTGACTGACTGAACAAAAGGAGAAAAAAAAAAGTAGCTGGAAGGAATAGCTCATGATTTCATTTTCCACGTACCTTTTTCCCCCATGAAAAGAGAAATTCAAAATATAAACTTTATTATTTTACATTCAAGTGAAACTTCCATCTGGGGGGCTCCGCACAATTTTAGGCCACATTCAGCAATTTACCACTTTGGTGCCTTTTTAACTTAACCCGATGGAAGCCTTCAGCCCTCTATTTTTTTTAAAAACAGCTTCATAGTCCCAGCTGTAACACCTATCTGTACACACGCACAGGCACACACACAAATCCAAAAACGTCTACGTAGAAAAATAAAGGATAAACATTATCCACCTATTTTATACTGTGTGCTGGAACTTTTATATACAGAACTCTCTCTCTCTTTTTTTTCTTTAATGTTTTCAGTCACTGCACATTTTCTCCCCTCTCCTGCGAACTGCGAGCCTAGGGCAGGAGACTGCTACAGTGAGGCAGAAAAGCTACATTCTTGCCAGAGGAAGGGAGACAAAAAGCCATTTCTCGCTTCCCTTCCAGTCTTTCCCCACCTACCACCTCGGATGTCCCTGCGGACGGCCTTCCGGTAAGCGGCTGTCCCCTCCCTCTAAGGCATCAGGGGAGCGGAGGGCCCATCCTGCAAACACCCCGCCAAAATCAGCTCGGTGCGAGGACAAGGGAACGGAGGCAGGCAGGGAAAGCCTTTTAAAAATAAAAGATTCTGGAACCACTGCCCACAGCCCATTCCTTTAGTATGGAGTTCGATTCTCCAGCTTGTGCTTGGTGAGGAAGTACTTGAAGAACTCATAGACGGACCAGGAAATGGCAGTGGAGGGCATCTGGTAGATGACGCGGGCCTGCATGCCCTTGAAGTAGCCGGGCAGGCCATTGAGCTGGTACACCATCCGGAAGGCGTTGGCCATGCCCGACAGCCGGCCGCTGATGTTGGCCAGGTTGAGGGCCATGTTCTCCTGCGTGTTGAGGAGGGTCTTGCAGACGTCCAGGGGGGTGGTGGCGGCTGCGGCGAGGGCCCCGGCCAGCCCGCCTGAGATGATGTGGGACTGCGGGTTGTAGCCCCGGTGAGGGTTGACCTGCTCCTGCAGGAACTCGTAGGTGATGAAGTGGATGGACTGGAAGGGAATGTTCATGGTCAGCTGAGTGGTGTAGCTCCGGTAGAAGGCCCCCACGCCCTCGGTCCTCCACACCGTCCAGACGCAGCTGAGGGCCGACCGGTGTGGCGAGTTGTACATCTGCATGCGCTGCTTCACGACTGTGGTCGGGGCCGCGGGCAGGCAATGGGTTGGGATCGGCCCCACCCCAGGTCGCAGTGAAATGGGAAGCCAGGCCATAAAGAGAAACAAGCAAGTTTAGACACACTGGTAACAGGTCCCGGAGAGCTAGCACACACGCGGCCCCCAGCCTGAGGACCCAGAGCCAGCTCCAGGCACTCCCCGTTTCCAAAGGTGGCCCCAGGCCCCAGCGCCTGGTTTCTCCCGCCTGAATCCTGTTCAGGGTGGTCCCCAAGCGAGGCAGCCACTTCAGACTAGATTCACTGATCTGATCCCCCCAGAGCCCGCGGGCCTCCAGCATCACACCCACCACAAAACCGAACCCTGCCCCCCGGCCTCTCCGCCCTCCTCCCTCCCGGCTGCTCCCGCGTCCTGTCCTTTATTCTCTGTATGTGGTCCGGACTCAGCGTTTCTAGCTTCTGTGTGTCACAGCGCTCTTGGAAGACACACTGGAATTATGTCAGCCCAAATTCAATGACAAAGTCCAGTGAAGACCCGGGCAGCTGCTGGTTCAAAGGATGAGGCCAATGAGGGCCAGCTGTGGTCCCTCAGGCCTAAGGGTCTGAATAGCCCCCCACGCACCACCAAATGCACACATACAGTGTGCTGGCTTTACTTTGAAAGAAATGAAGTCCTTAAACCATTATGTCAAAGAGGAGAGAGGGTGCTGAACCTCACTTGTTCCCCCTTTAAAAGTAGAAAGAAAACTCTTGCCGGGATGACATGGTCTAGTTAACCGGTCACTGACCAGGTCCCTGTCCACACTGCCTTAAACACATAAAAACAGAAGCCCACCTCCCAGTCTGACCCATCAAGTCCCTGAAGGTCAGAACAAGGAGTCCCTGTCTGCCCCGGGCATGGGAGGCAGCAGAGAGCAAATAAGAAATTTCAACCTTAAGAGACAAAAACAGACAAACTCGGAACACAAGACATGAAAGGCTGACATTTTACCTCTGATTTTTCCCTTCTGGCAAGGGACCATTTTCAGATGGGGGGAAAGGTGGAGAGACTCATACATGCCACACAGAGAACAGCCCAGCTGAGAAGTGGCCCAATACCAGGTCCCAAATCTCCTCGCTGTGCGGACCCGAGTCGGTAAGGGCTCAAGTCTCCACAGCTGACAACTGTTTCATAGTTTTATAGTGCTCCCAAAATTCAAAATAAAAAAAAAAGATAATGTGGGAGGAGTTGGCTAAGATGGCCAAAGGTTAATTCACGAGTGATGTGCACGTGGTCGTTCCTAACACTCTTCTCTCTACACTTGTGTTACGTTTCAAAGTGTCCATAATAATTCCAAATCTCTTTTAAAAAAGTAAATTGAACCAAAGCCCGCATGATGACCTTTGATGGGTTCCCCTTAAATTTGCCTAGGGTTAATAAAGGTTAACAAGGGCCAGAGGGGGTGTGTGTGTGTGTGTGTGTGTGTGTGTGTGCGCGCGCGCCCGCATGCACCTGTGCGCATGTGCACACATACACGTACACACAGGTTTTAGAGGAGTGCAAAAGGATCGCCCAGGGAGCTTGTTAAGACAGATTCTCTGGGGCGCCTGGGTGGCTCAGTCAGTTGAGGGCCTGACTTCAGCTCAGGTCATGATCTCACGGTTTGTGGGTTTGGGCCCCATGTCGGGCTCCGTGCTGACAGCTCAGAGCAGCAGCCTGGAGCCTGCTTCAGATTCTGTGTCTCCCCCTCTCTCCTCCTCCCCACCTCATGCTCTGTCGCTCTCTCTCAAACAAAATTTTTTAACTTAAAAAATTAAAAAAACAGACTCTGTCTATACCCCTAAAGATTCTGATTTAGCAGGTCTGGGATGGGACTAGAATTGGCATTCCTAACATGGTCCACGGATCACAGTCCCAGTAGCTCTGTTTAAGAGGAACACCATAGGCTCAAATGCTTGCCTCTTTTCAAGGCCTTTGCTAACATGGTAAAGAATTCTCCTACTTATTCTGACTGGAGGCTGGAAGTCCCCTTGCCCGACCTTCTGTCCCCACCACCACCTTTTTTTCCTGCCCCTTTGCACATCCCCTTCTGCCATTCCCTGGGACCATGAAGCATTACCTTCTGCTGGATTCATTACCGCATCGTGGAGCAGGGTGGCCATACTCCCAGCTATCCCTGCAAAACAAACTCCAGAAAATTACCCTCAGGGACCGGGTGTTCTGAGGAAGTTCCTGGAACCTACAATCAGATGGAACCCTGCACCGCTTTCTAAGAAGCAAAATCTACAACCAGCTCCACCCAGGTGAGCACAGACTCTTAAAGACATAAAGTAACGATCGAACTGTTGGGGGAAATGGGGAGAAGGTAACACAGGCACAGGTACCCACATTTTCATCTTGCAGATCTGTAGTCAATGCTCGGAAAGGCTAGACCCGCTGATGTTGGATGGTACCCGGAAACCACACTTCGTGGCTTTCTCCAGCGGAAAACTGTCCAGATTTTAATTCTCCCCTGTCCCTCACCTTTGTCTACAGACTAACTCCCTCTGCCCTTGAGCCGGAGCCATCAAAGGGAATGGTATTATGTACACAGCTAAGAGGGGAGAAGAAGTCAGAAAAGACATTTTTTAAAAAAAATCCTTAATCAAATCCAGGTGTTTTCAAGAAAACAGGCAGGGGAAGCAGGCATCAGGAAGATCTGCATGCGGCAGATTTCCAGGGTTAGTTGGCAAAGCGAGGACTTGCCTCAGGGACGACAGACCCCATCCGAGGCTCTCACCTGGCCTGGCTTCAAGAACCAGGCACTTCCCAAGTCTGATTGGGGCCTGGAACTTTGCTTTTGGCTCTGGGTTTCCTCCCCAGGCAGGTGCCACTGCCCAGCCAATTAAGACGAGCACCCAAAGGTGGGAGGAATGAGAAATAGCGGGATAACGCTTCAGAAATGCATACACAGCCCCCTTCCCCCTCCGCCCACACTTACAATCACCACCAGAAAGGTCAAAATGCAACCACGGCATACGTCGCAGCGAAGCCGTAACAGCGCTGGGCAGAACTGTGTTGCATCAAACCACCGCCACGGGGCTCAGTGACCAAGGGACTAAACATTACACAAGGCAGTTGCAGCAGAAGTCGAACCCCAAGGCCACGGACCCAGGGACGACATCAGTGTGGGGCCCTCAGTGCCTGTCTTAATAAATGCAACCAGGGGCCCATTTTTAAAAAGCGAAACGAATGTCTGCAAACCAGCCGGGGGGGGGGGGGGGGGGTTGTTATTACCAGGGTTTGCTGATGGGGCACTCTCAGTAGAACAAAACGAGAAGGGGAAAGGTTGGCCGCTGGTCACTCTACCTGTCCACTGTCGAAACACGAATTCTGTTAAAGTACACCTTAGGCTGCTCTCCGCAGTCCCCTTCCCCACCCAAACGAAACCCGACAAAAGCCAAACCCACAGGAGAGGTGAAAAGAGCCGCTGAGCTGGGCCCGGGAAAACACGGCTGTGTAGGAGCCCCGTGCCAACTCGAGCCCCCGCCCGCCTCTTGCCCTCAAAACAACAAAAAGAAAACTCCTCCTCCACAGAGATGCCACTGAGACCAACGGAAGAGAATGGGGGTGAAATTCCCAAATCCCCAGAAGCTTAAGGTGGGAAAGGTCGCCTGTGCTGCCGCAAATCCTTTGTCAGCCATAAAACTTCTTGACCTTTTAAAGCTTAGTTAGATCTTGACGTTGTAGAGACCTGTTGAACCAGTTTTTTAAATAGTCTCAAAGAAGCTGTCCAGATAACTTTTTTTTTTTTTTTTTTTTTTGGAATCCAGTATTGAAAAGTTTTGTTTCTAGTCAGGGTTTTTTTTTCCTAGATCTGATCATTAAGTGCTTTTGCGTGTTTAAAAAAAACAAAAAAAAAAAAAAACCAAAACAAACAAAAAAAAAAACAAAACAAAATGGAAAAACCCACACAACAATGAAAACTGAAACACCTCTGTCACCGACTGCCCCCAGGCTTTAGAAAGCGAAGGAGGGGAACAGAAAAAGCGTGTGCATGTGTGTGTGCGTGTGTGCATGTGTTTGGGTGTGTGCGCACACACGACTCTAGAGTTCTTTATTCATAAGCAAGCATGGCGGAGATGAGGCGTCAGGCTGCTGGGTCACAGGGAGGAGAGCCCTGGGGAAGGGTCTGTTGAAGGAGAGAGCTCTCTAACTTCCAGACAAACGCTTTCAAAATACCGTTGGCTAGGTGGCTGTTTCCTTGGTGGTGGAAAGCGGCATTTAAAGTCCTTTTCATGTTTTCGTAGCAGGCAAAATACATGGCGTGGGCCGGCCCCGCACCCATCACCATCACGTTGAGGCCTCGCAGGGGCCTCCAGAAGCCTTCAGTCCGAATGATTTTCTTGAGGGCTCCGTAGACGCTCGTGTACTGTGCTTTGGGATCTGGATTCAAACTCTGCATTCGTGTCTAGCGGAGGGCGAGAAAACAAAACGGTGGAAGTTAACAAGGACGGTGAAGAGGAAAAAGAAGACCCGGGGTGGGGAGAGTGAGAGAAAACGGCCCATTTTCAGAGTTCCACAGGATTTCTCGGCGAAGAACACACTTATTCCCTCCTTCCGCCTTCACATACACACGTGGATTTCGTTATGCCCAGCAAAGGGGGGAAATGGTTGGGGGGGCAGGATTGGGAAGAGGCAGATGGCAAGCTGTGTGACCCCTGAGGAATCCCTTAACCTCTCTGGTCCTCGGGACCCCCAATTAAAACAAAAAACAAAAAACAAAAAACAGGATTCTGGCTAACGTCAAATGAAATCATGTATATGAAACCCTTAACTCAGAGACCTAGTCAAATGGAAGTATTATTATCCTGTGGTTCCCACTCTGGTCCTAAAGCCTGTGTCCTCACTTATCTGGGACCTCCATGGTCTGAATGTTCCTGCTGTTCAGCCCCAAACAGGAATCTCCCAGGGGCCCTCTGGGCTTCATCCCACATCTCCTCTAAATGCACTTCACATTTTGTCTTCTGAAGTTAGCACTTAAATATAAATGGTCTTGTTCATAATCTCTTCCTGTGTATAGCCTTGCCTCCTTGAGGCAGAAGCTCGGCTTTCCCCCATCTTTGTTATCCCTTCAGATTTCCTGGGCACTTGCGTAGGTGTGACAATTAATCTACACGTCCATGTAGCAAGACCACAGTACCCACACTGGCTCCAACTATAGCAAACAGTACTCTAGATGACGCTATGGAGGCATTTCTTAGGTGTGATTAACATTGAAACCATTAAATCAGACTGAGCAAAACAGATTACCCTCTGTAATATGGTGGGCCTCATCTAATCAGTTGAAAGCCCGAAGAAGAAAAAACAACCTGTTGTCCCCCAAGGAAGAAAGAATTCTGCCTCCAGAAAGTCTCTGGACTGGAGCTCTTCCCTGAATCTCCAGCTGGCCTGCCTTGCAGATTTCGATTCCCCAAGCCTCCATAATCACATGAGCCAATTCTTTCCACATACACACACACTCTCCCCACCATCGCTCTTATGGCTTGGTCTCTCTGGAGAACCCAGTATCTCCCAGGTGAAAGACCCACCCTGCCTGAGTCCTGCAAAAGCAACAAACAGCACGCCTTCCTCCACTCCCCTCAACACACACACAGCCTAGAGGAAAGGGTCTCCAGTCATTAGCATGGATATCCTTCTACCACACCAAGCAAAATCGTGCCCAAACCTAACACGTAAAACTGAAGAATTTCTCTAACTGAGAATGGGGTGAAGGGCCCTGGGCCCATGTCTCAACTCCGAGGCAGAGACACCCCTACCTCCCCACCCAGCAACTCAAGGGCTCAGAGGAACAGCGTGAAAACCAATGATCTAAATTAACACTCATATGTAGTATTTAAGAAACAAACGAAGGAACAAAGAAAAGAAAACCAGAGAAACAAAAAAACAGGCTCTT
Source organism: Panthera onca (assembly GCF_046562875.1). NCBI lineage: Eukaryota > Metazoa > Chordata > Mammalia > Carnivora > Felidae > Panthera > Panthera onca. The sequence continues at coordinate 170,273,356 of NC_138342.1, read as the reverse complement.
AACTATAAAGAACAAGCTGGTGTGTTCACCAGAGGGCAGGTGGGCGGAGGGATGGGCGAAGTAAGTGATGGGGATTAAGTGGTGCGCTTATCGTGCTGGGCATTGAGTAATGTGTGGAAGGGGTGACTCATTATACGGTACACCTGAAACTAACATAACACTGTGTTAATTACACTTGGATTTTAAAACATAAATCAATAAAATTTTTATTTTAAAACTTAAAAATAGAAAAATTTTTCAAATTCATAGTAATTTTCAGATTTCACCAGCTTAGTAAAAACCACAAAGAAAATGGGCACATCGTGGGCAACTTTTCATTTTGCCAAGAAAGGACATCAAACAGTAATGATGTGAGTGGCAATCACCACTGCCCTCTATTAGGATTATTCTCCACCAGAAAAGACATTTTTAATGCTTAAAGAAAACAGAAACAAAAACAAAGACTACCTCTCATCATAAAACTGTTCTTTAAATTAAATTTAGCTTTATCAAAAATGCACCACTTTAGCCCAGTGAAAATACCCCCTGGCCCAGCCAGAGCCGCTGCTGGACACTGGGGCCCACACTCCAGGGGAGTGCCGGGTGGGAATGGACGGGGTCAGTGTCCCTGTGCCTTTCTGTTTGTTTCCTATTCTGACATGTTCCCAAAAGTATCTGAAGAGGCTTAATGATGGAGGATACATGATAAGCAAACAAGAGCAGGGGAAGAAACACACACTTGTCAACCAAGAGGGCACCTGACTCGCAGGGGTGAATACTCCACCTGGCTCGGAATATGCAAAGCGTTTACTCCGGAGGGGGCAGCACTGCTTCTCCAAGGACAACACAGGTTATCTTTTAAATTCTAAAAGACACTTGAAATCGCTCACGTTCTAGAGCAAAGAAAGCTTTGCATTCTCCCTGGCTTTTCCTTATCACTGCCCCTGATAAAAAGCTGGAGTACAATGCAGGAGGTGGTATAGAGAGAACAGGGATGGAATTCAGATTCTATCACTTCCGTGTGACCCTGGGCAAGATGGTTAACCTCTCCAAGCTTTAGTTTCCTCTTCTGACAGAATGGTTAAGAAAATTAGAGATCTAGGACCATCATTACTGTTAATAACAAAGGAGGCACCAAGAGGCTACGTAATACGATTCTAGTATATAACCTGCAGACGTCTAAGCTCCATGGAGGGGGGTGCTGCATCTGTCTTACAGGATAACTACAACACCTATTCTGGTGTCTAACTCACACTGGGGGCCCAATAAATATTTGTTGAACAAATGGATGAACAAACAAATGTGTGCAAGTAAGGGTACCAACTGGGGCAACGGGATATGTTGCTTATTTCACTTCCCCCTAAAACATGAGTAGCTTTCCTGGAGTTACCTTTTCCTCCTATCATCCGTTCCCTATTCCCTGTTGTTTTTTTTTTTTTCCTTTTTTAATTTTAGATGGGGGGGGGGCGGGCAGCACAAGTTGGGGAGAGGGGCAGAGGGAGGACAGAGAGAAAGAGAAAGAGAGAATGAATCCCAAGCAAGCGCCACACTCAGCGTGGAGCCCAACACATGGCTCGATCCCATGAACCCTGAAATCCTGAATTGAGTCAAAATCAAGAGTCAGACACTCAACCGACTGAGCCACCCAGGTGCTCCCATCCTTTCCCTATTGATAACAAGCCCTCATTTTGCTGCATTTCTCAAGCCCAGGTGTGATCTGTTGAGCCACAGGCAGACCAGAAGCAGCCAGTCCCAGGGGCCTGTCAATAAAGGGTGGCTCCTGTCACTCCCACACCCAGAGGAGAGGTCCTTGGGCATGGACTCTAGAAGTCCATTCTCCCCCTTCCCCCACCACCACTCCTAATTTCTGGCCTTGGGCAGCAAGGCTAGCCTATGGTGAAGCTCCTTGGATCCTAGTGGGTAGCCCCTTCCTTATAAGCGGGGGTGGCAGTGTGAGAAACACACAGGACCCAGAGGGAGGAGCTGAGAGGCTGGATTCTGGGTTTGACACGGGCTCCAATGGGGCCAAGTGGCCTTGGCTATGGCATCTCATCTTCTGGTCCTCAGTGTCCTCAACTGGAAAATGCAGGACAGGGTCAGAATAGTGACTGATTACCAGAATCACCAGGAAATGTTTTAAAATGTCTTTCCGGGCACCACTCCAATACACTGATGCAAAACTTTTTTTTTTTTAACTCCCCAGATGATTCTGATCATCACTCAGTTTGGAGAACCACTAAATAAAGGGCCCGCTCAACCCCAGCACTTTCTAGAAACATTCTGTGTCCCGCCTCGGTGGAAAGGCAGGCACTTGGGTTAAGTGAGGAGGGGGGGGCTGGGGAGGCAGTGTGTACAGAGGGGAGCAGAGGCAGGAAGCTTCAGGGCCAGCCAATGTGACGTTGTTGGTCTGAACTCCAGCTCTGGGACCTCAAGCGGGTTCCTTAATGTTGGGGCGTGGGATAATCCTCCAGGGAGCTGTTGGCAGACGGGGTGAGGTAACTGTGGGAAAGACAGGTTGGCAGGCAACCGTGACCGTCCCTTCTCCCATCCACCCTTTCCATACACGATGATGTCGGGAAGGTTCCTTCCTTACAAAGCCACTCACAGAGGCCAGCCCTCGTAGACTTACAAGGGAAATTCGAGGTTGATTTCTCCCCTCTCCCTTTTTAAGGGGGCGAGGCAGCTGAGGAAGCAGTACTGAACCAAAATGCACCACCCCCTGTGGAAAAGAAAAGGGCAACTGGGTATGTCTGCTCAAGCAGTAGACTTCTCTGTCCCCGGGGCCCAGGGGTCTACTCAAAAGGGCCACGTTTAATGACACATACTTGGGACAGAGACAAGTGGCCCCTGAGCATGGCGGGGGACCCGGTCAAGGCCTCTCTGGGCTCACCGTGGCCAAGTTCCGGGCCAGGGCCACCTCAGTCCTACGGCACCTTCATTTCTTCAACCTGCCCACAGGGAGAGCCCACCCTCGACGGGCACCAGGATGCAGAGAGGAAAAGCTGACGGGGAAGTCAATAACAAAGAATGCAAGGGACGCCTGGGGGTGGCTCAGTCGGTTAAACGTCTGACTTCGGCTCAGGTCACAATCTCACGGTTCGCAGGTTTGAGCCCCGCGTCGAGCTCTGTGCTGACAGCTCGGAGCCTGGAGCCTGCTTCGGATTCTGTGTCTCCCTCTCTCTCTCCCCTTCTCCCGCTCGTGTGCACCCCACCCCTCTCGAAAATAAACTTAAAAAAAATAACTAGGAACGTGGGAGATGAGGGGAGAATGACCCATACTGACCGTCCGGGTGCCACGAGGGAGCTCAGGGAAGAGGGAGGAGTGGCCAGCGTGCACCAGTATGGTCTCCGGAGCCCCCTCACAAGGGAGGCTGACGGAAGCCAAGGTGGCCAGGCAGTGGCCAGAGTGGGGGCGACCACCAGTGTAGACTCTCTTTCTTCTTCAGTGACTCTACTTGTAAAATGTACAACTGAGAGCCAGGTACTGTTTTAGCTTCCTGGGGACCAGAGGAGAAGTTGGGGGTGAGTGGAGACAACCCAAGCGCCCCTCGATGGATGGATGGATAAACAAGGGGTCCACACAGACAACGGAACAGGACTCAGCCTTAAAACGGAAGGACATTCCTGACACTGGCTCCATTAATGCTGAGGGAAATAAGCCTGTCTCTCTCTCTCTCTCTCTCTCTCTCTCTCTCTCTCTCACACACACACACACACACACACACACACACACACACACACAAAATACTGTATGATTCCACATAACAGGAGGTACCTGGACTTGTCAAAACCATAGAAACAGAAAGTAGAATGGTGGTTGCCAGGGGCGGGGGGGGGGGGGGGGGAGGGGAAGGGGGTTGTTCAACGGGCACAGCGTTTCACTTTTGCAAGATGTACACGCTTGTGCGAACGTACTTTAATGCCAGTGAACTGTATACGCTTAGAAATGGTCAGGATGGTACTTTCACTGTCTGTCACATGTGTTTCACCGCAATGTTGTCTTAAGTCAGGGTGTGAGGGTGGAGAGAAGGAAAATGAATGCTGTAGGATCCACAGAGAAAGGGCAGAGATTAAAAAAACGCAACCAAAACAAAGCAAGAAGACGGAGACGGAGAATTTCACCAACTGCCTTTCCTGCCCCGGGTTTCAGTTCCTGCTCAGGCCTGGCTGTGAGGCTCTCCCTTTCTTTATAATAAATCCCCATCCCGCGCATTTTAATTCTCCACACCCTTGGAAGTTCAGAATGCATATGAGCAGATTAAAGGCTCTGGGAAGTCCTTCAGGAAAGCGGCCAGTGGATTCTGTTCCGCAAGGCACTTCTTAAACGTTTGTCTTGGGCAACAGAAACCTTATCTCGCAGAATAACCAGTTCCATCTTGGGGAACACACGTTGAGAAAACAGCTGTAGCTGGCGGGGGCCCTGGAAGCAGGAAGCACAGAGATCTGATCCGGGGGTCGGCAGGACCCCCGGGGGCCCAGGCCCAGAATGGCTGGCAGGAGTACGGTGGAAGACAGGCCTGAGAGGGGAGCAGCAAGGAAAAAGAGTCCGATGAGCCTCTGGGCCTGTTACTCCAGCACCCCAGCCAGAAATCAGGAGACCTGGGTCTCTGGCCTGGTTCTGCCACTCACTGTGTGACCTGAGCAAGCGTCCCGGAGCCCTAGAAGGGCAATTCTAGATCAGACTCCATACCAATGACACAAAGTCTGTATTTGCATTAAACCGGCTCCATACGCTTCCGGAAAGGCCAGAATGGAGCGAGTCAAGCCCCTTGCCCCAACTACCCCCCTAATAAGACAAATCAGGACGAGCCTGCCTTGTTGGCCTGTTCTCTTCTTGAGAGGAGGCAGGTGGAGAGAGAGCGGAAAATGTGTGCTCTGCCCCAGGTGAACTCACAGGATCATATGACAGGAGCTGCAGGGGCCCTGGGCAGAGGGCACACGGAGCTCAGCACCTGCCTTTTCAGACAGGAAGCTGGCACCCAGCAAGAAAAGCGAAGGGGGCAAGCTGGGCCTGGCAGGGAGAACTCTGCCCTCCCTGGGTTTCCTGCAGAGGACGGCCCAACCCAAGGACCTGTAGCATCACTCGGCCACTGTCCTCCCACCTGCCCCGGATTCCAAGTCCTCCTTCCCACCTGCCCCAGATTCCGAGTCCTCCTTCCCACCTGCCCTGGATTCCAAGTCCTCCTTTCTCAGTATTTCTCAACAATAAAGAACAAGTGGGGGGCCCCTGGGGGGCTCAGGTGGTAGAGCATGTGACCCTTGATCTCAGGGTCCTGGGTTCAAGACCCACACTGGGCACAGAGCTTACTTTAACAAGAAAGAAAGAAAGAAAGAAAGAAAGAAAGAAAGAAAGAAAGAAAGAGGAAGGGAGGGAGGGAGGAAGGAAGAAAGAGAAAGGAAGAAAGGAAGAAAGGAAGAAAGAAGTAATAATATAAAAAACGCCTGCATCGAAAAACATACACTTTCAGGATCAGTAGAAGATAATGCGAAATCTACCCATCATCCATTCAAAAGCGTCTGCCAAGCTCCTACTTTGAGGCAGGTGCAGAGACACCGCAGCAACGGGCATGTGAGGGGCTCCCAAGTTCATGGTGTGAACACCACAGCACAACGGGTGGGCACAATGCCCAGACCAGGGCTGCGCCCCAAAAGGCTACGCAGGGGTCTCTGTTCCAGACTTTTCCCAGAGAAAGGAAATTCAGTTCAGGCACCCACTGAATGCCAGGAAAATGCCAAATAGTAATAGCGTCTGACACCCGGTGTCTGTTGCAGAATCAGCAATCAAACCCGTAAATTTAACTCTATCCCATGCGCCAACTTTTCCCAAGTTGCATGGACAGTCACTAAGTAGAACACAGGGAAATGCCTAGGCCAGACTGCAGGTCCCAACTGCAGCCCCCTCCCTATCTTCCAAGCCGCACAGCCAGCCTGCCACAGGTGCACGGCCTCACCCTCCGGCCCAAGGCCCAAATCTCTCCCACTGGCACCCCCTGCCCATCTATGGCACTGTGTACCCCCTGCACTGGGGCCCGCTGATGCCACTCCAGCTTCCCGTCCACAACCACACAGGGCAGAGAGTGTCAGGCCAGGAGCCTCCTCCCATGCAGGCACACAGATCCCCGCGGGCAGCCGGGAGAGAGAGAGAGGCCTTTTTGGCACAGTGCTTTGTCGGGAAAGAACTGCCTTCCGGAATGAAGCCACGGACCTCATCAAGGGCCTAGAGAGTCCTATCCTCACCTGCCAGAATCCTTAGGAGGCACGCACAACAGAGAAGAAACCCAAACCACATCAAGGAGAACCGTGCACACACAGTAAAACCTTCAGCACTCTTGAGTTCAAGACTGCCGGCGTTCCAACTCAGAATCTGGGTCCCAACTCGGAACGTCGTCCTTCCTTGTTTGACACAGAAGACGGACGATTGTGCCCCGGCCCTTTGAAAAACAGTCGAAATCGTAACAAAAATGAGACATGAGGATGACACTCAGTACCATTCCCACGCACACACTAACCAGGAACAGAGCACTGTGGGAAATGCTTTACAGAGAACCACGCTGTTTGTGACAAGCAGAGGCACATCGAAGTTTATTCTCCAGTTCAAGATTCCAAATCATGTCTTTTTAAATCTCCCAAACTGGCAAAGGTGTCCACACGAAGAGAATATACCTTATCTCTCTCTTTTGTTAATCAAAAGGAAAGCTTGATCCTCTTAAAAAAATTTTTAACGTTTTTCATTTTTGAGAGAGAGAAAGAGACAGGGCATGAGCAGGGGAGGGGCAGACAGAGAGAGGGAGACACAGCATCTGAACCAGGTTCCAGATTCTGAGCCGTCAGCACACAGCCCCACGCGGGGCTCGAACCCACGGACCACAAAATCATGACCTGAGCCGAAGCCGGATGCCCAACCGACTGAGCCACCCAGGCGTCCGTCCCCTTGATCTTCTTCAAGTTTAGGAACCAGCAGGAGAAAAATGACTCCTTCAAAGAAGTCCTTGCCTCCCTCTCCCTTCCCCCCAGATAAAAGGGGGGAAGGGGGGAAGGAGAAAGAAGCATGTGGTGGCGTGGTGATGGGGAGTTCCAGGCACATACCTTCCAAAAGCCCCTGGTGAGAACCAGCATTTTAGAGCAAGAAAAAGGGCTAGTTCATTGTGCCATCGGTCAGAAGAGCGGTACCAAGACGAGGCGGAGAGATGAGAGTGGGTAGGAACACGCGTCTGCATCCATTTCCCTGCCGCCCCTATGGGAAGGTCCAGACTCCCCTCAGCTCCAGGCCACCCGGATGCTCAGGGGAGGCAGGGAGGGAGCAGGCGCTCTCTCTCTCTCTCTCTCTCTCTCTCTCTCTCTCACACACACACACACACACACACACAAGACAACAAACCAGCAAGGCGGACGCTCTTCCTTTTGGCTTATGCCCCACAGGAGGCCCGTTTTCAGAACAGCCACATGCCAACGTTCCTGGTTACCTACTGCCTCTAAAGTGTGGAGCCTGGCCTGCGGAGCGTTTGAGACATCTCTCATTCATACTCGCCAGACGAAATCCTGAAACCTTCAGGGCCCATGAGGGGTGTGCTTCGGGGTCACTGCTGTTTCTAGGGATAAAATGACTCAGTATTCAGTAGAAAATACAAATTCCACCAAGACCACCAAAACCAAGTTCCTTGGCCTTCCAGGGAAGGAGCCACAGCACTTCTCCTGAGAACAGGCCACAGTGAGGAGTCAGACCCCAGAGCACATCCAACTCAGAAAGGGTGGCCCAAGAGGGGCCATGGGACCTGTACCTAGAGAGAAGAACGGTACCTCAACTGCTAAAAAAAAAAAAAAATGGAGCTGTCTTTACGATCCCTTGTATTATGATTTGACTTTTTGACTTCGTGCATGTGCTACTTTGATTGAAAAATAAAAGGCAAACAGGGCAGGGAGAGGAAGTGAACAATTCTGCCCACGGGGGACGCGACTGTGCGGGTGGCTCTGGGAAACGGGAAGGTATGGCCCAAGGCTATGTTCAAGGGTAAATGCAGAGGTAAGGTGCAGGTGGAGAGGTTGCTCTGGACTCAGGAGGGTGGCTGGGCGCTAGACAATCAATAAACGTTTGCTGAGAGAAAGGCAGGTTGGGACTGGACGATGGGAACGGCTTGCTCAGGAGCTTGGAATCTACTTTACAGTCAAGTGTTTTCCACGGTTACGTATTGCACGTGATGGCAGCTACGGAGAGGCACGCAGTAAGCAGTACAGATGGGGTCTCTCACAGCCGGAGCAGGGATCAGACCCAGGCAACGGAAGCCCTCCCTACCAGGTCTCATCACAGGCTGGCCTCTCTCCGCTCTCTCCAAAGCCACGGCCACAGGCAAGGCCACCACAAGGCCACCTCACACCCACTGGCAGCGGCGCACCGCATTCCCACATCCCTTCATCCTAGGAGCTGACCCTGGTCACTCCTGCCCTTCTCTAGAAAACTCTCCAGCAGATGGAGGCAGGGATGAGAGAATCCATGCCTGGCTCAGACCCAATATACCCAGGAAATACTCAAAACATCCAGTTTGCGGCCAGCCCAAAGGATTAAATTATTTCTGCCCTACACGTGGGAAAATTCCCAAGATTCCAGGTAACAGGGCTCGGAGTTCACAGACGGGATTGGTGACCCTAGCAAGACGAGCAGGGGCCCAGGGTCCTGCGTTCTAGTCCTACACCTGATATTAAGGACTACGGTGGCCTTCAACAAGTCAGCTGGCTTCTCTGAGCCCCCAAGCCTCTATTCACAAGATAATTATAGTAATAAAAGTCATACCAACAACTATCTCCATTTTACAAACAAGGAAACTGAGGCACAGAGGGGATAAGCAACTTGCTCCAAGGTCACAGAGTACACACAGGAATGGAAGCCAGGCAGATTGGCTCCAAAGCCATGCTCTGAACCAGGAGGCCACACGACCTCTCCCTGGGGGGTGGACAGTAGGGATCACAGGTGATCTCTAACTACCTTCCTGTCTCTGATGTGCTCTGTTTCTCCTGTCATGCTAAGTCATAAATGTATACTAGTCCTTATGTGTCCGACCTCTTTGAAGAGGGAATAGTACCCTGACTATGTCAAAGTCACCTAAATCTTCACTGCTTAAGACCATGATGCTCCTTAGGGATCTGTGTCCAGCCTGCCAGCTTATAGACAGTCACAAGCCCAATCACATGGAGTTCACATAGCTTCCCTGTTTCCCATCGCTGGCCATCAGCCTGGCCGCTGATTCCAAGGGGAACAGGGTAATAGGGGCTCGTTCAATACGAACCTGTTGTCACTCAAAAAGAGCTTGAACCATTTGCCCGCCCAGGTTGTGGCCAGGAGGGGCATCTGGATGGATGAAAGCCTGGCACTCTCTCAGTATTCAAAGGCTAAGACTGAATATTCCAAAGTTCAGGCCGTTTTCAGAGAAGAATTTAATTCACTGCTATTCCCTGGCCTCCCCGGGGCCTCCCTGACTCAGCAGCCTTGTCTATGTCATTGGCTTATAAACACCCCACCTACAAGTAAGGACAAGATGTCAGAGGCAGAACTGAAGGAACGCCTCATTCTCAAAAGTGTTTTATTTTCCTCGTATAGAGGTAAACTCGCTGAAGCACCCTAACGCCACATCAAAGAACAAATTTAATGCAAGAATCCACATGGAAGTACCCTAGAAGAACACAAAGCCTCCCCATGGCACCAGGACGACCTGGGTGCAGAAGAACAGGATGTGGCCACTGATTCTCCACATGACCATTCTGGTCCCTGCTCGCTCCTTCAGCCCTGGCCGCTCCACCATTGTGGCCTTGCGTGGTGGGGCTCCCTGTGGGCTTTTGTTTGATTTCAGAGTTCTAACACCCACCTATCCCCCAACCTCCACTTAGTTTTCCCTAACTAGGAAACAGTTATGGGATTTGCCCAAGCTCCCAGAGCTGGTCAGCACTGTGCCAGGACTGGCCAACACTCCCAGACCCAGCCCTGCAACCACACTTTGCTGAAGATTCCAACTGTGGAAATCTCAAAAATACCTTGTTCACCCACCCGCCGGCCTGATGCTCGGATAGTCTCTTGGGGTGCGGAGTTCATCCATTCAATCAACAATGACATTTTGGGCTTCTACTCTAGGCCTGACTGACTCTGTGATTAGCGCCCGAAGACACAAAGATGTCCCCTGTCCCCGACCACCTCACAATCGAAGTCTTATTCTATTTTTCAGCTGTATGCACTTCGAGGAAGTTACTCAACTTCTCTGAACTTCGGTTCCCTCATCTGTGAAAACCCCGATGTCACGTGCTTCCTGCAATGGATACATGAGAAAACTTTTCAGCGCACAGATCACCTAGCACAGTACAGGAGGTGCTCCATAAATGTTTATCATCTTAGTCATTATTTTTATAAGGGCTCCAGCACATTCCTTAACCACCACCTATGTTAACACAAATGGCTTTGAAATCTTAATAAGAACCACCACCAAAAACTGACCTAATCTTGCCAAGAAGGTGTGAGGCTTTTCCTTCCTCCTGCTTGCTGACAAATGGCTGTTTGGCATGAAGGATCTCATTGCAGGTCTGAACTGAACATCAGATGACAGAGTAGGATAGGCTATAAACCACTCACACAACAGACCCCAAGGTCCCAGAAGGAAGCTGCCAGCCACAGGGCACAGGTGTTGAGGACACTAGGCCACAGTGCCTACGACCACACAAGGTACGGACAGGAGTGAAACCTAACCCCCAGCCCCTCTGATCAGAAAGAGGCTGGGTGGGGGTGCCTGGGTGGCTCAGTCGGTTAAGCATCTGACTCCTCATTTCCGCTCAGGTCATGATCTCACGGGCTTATGAGTTTGAGCCCCACATCAGGCTCTGTACTGGCAGCATGCAGCCTGCTTGGAATTCTCTCCCTCTCTCTCTCTCTCTCTCTCTCTCTCTCACTCTCTCTCTCTTTCAAAATAAATAAAATGAATAAGAAGAAAGAAAGAAAGAAAGAAAGAAAGAAAGAAAGAAAGAAAGGCTGGAAAAAGCAAGGGGGCTACCCATTCCCACCGGCGTCCAGGCCTACAAGGCCAGCACCGCAGACTCGAGGGCCCCACCTGGGTCTAAACCCCATTCTGCTGCTTCCTCCTTGTACCTTTGCACCTTTGGCAAATTATTTCATTTCTCTGAGCCTGTTTCCTTATCTGTGAATGGGAGATCATAATAGCACCTATGTCTAACGTCTCTGTGAGGATTAAAGGAAGTAACGAATGAATGAAAAGCCCTTTGCCTGGGGTCTGGCATACAGCTGCTACTGCTCTGATTCATGTCTGGGTTTTTGGATGGTTTTTTTGTTTGGGTTTTGTTTTGTTTTGTTTTGTTTTTGGAGAAACAGCAAATTCCTAGGAAGATCTAACTTCTATTCTAATTCCTTCTTAAAATTCTCATTCCCTTGGAGCAGGGTGCCCTCAAGATCGGCCCTGGTCGGGAGCAACCCCCCGCCCCCCACAATGACTGCACACTGCGACTAGACTAGATTACCTGAGTCATCATCCGGACAGCCCGAGCAGCTTACAGTTCTGCTGCCCTCTTAACTGAAGAGAAACTGAGGCCCGGAAAAGCCAGGGGACTTGCCCACAGCACGCACAAGGGACTCTGTCCCTCCCACCCCACTTCCACATTCACCTTTCTTGGCTCTCGGTTTCTAGACGGGACCCAGCTGCTTACATTAATCCTGATTATGTAACAAAGGGAACCTGGGCAGCCTGAAAGGGAGAGGGGAAATCACCAGTGTCAGTTTACAGAGGTGCCAAGGGTCCAAGATGGCAGTGCCTTGGGAGGCTCGCTCACCTGGCCTGGTTACTCAGAAGCAAGGGCGGTTCTGGAGACCTTTAACCAGTGTGAAAGTCTGGGCTGGGCTGAGCAGGAGCCTTAAGTCCCAAGGTTCCCTGACACTGCTGGCTGCAGCCCATTTCCTGGAGGTCACCATTGTGGAAAGGGCCCTCCTGTGCTCAAGGACTTGCTCTTCTCTGAACTGCAGGGAAACAGCCAGATGGGGCCAAGAGGAACCACAGAACCCTCTGTGGGCTCTGCCCCCTCTCCTGTGGTCCACCGTCACCCTGCAGGACTTGGGCCCCCACCGTGGGCGTGGGCAGGTGCTCAGGTCTCCCGGATTCCGGAGGATACATCCACGTGATGCTACAGGGCACAGATGTCTCCACCGAGGATGTCTCACTTTCCTAAACAGGGGCAATCCTCCCAAACCGTGCATTTAAATGTGAGCATGAAGGGACAGAGCCCTGTTCCAAGAGTCAGAAGACCTAGGCTCTTGCCCAGCCCTGCCCTCAAATCCCTGAGGAACTGGGAGCAATCTAACTAACTGGGTATCAAAACAGGTTTCCACCAGAAGGTAAACACCAGAAACGGTGAGAAATTTCCTCTGTTTTGTTCACGGATCTATTCCAATTGCAAATTATCTGTCAAAAGGATAAACGGGAGTTAATAGTGATGTCTCTAAGGATGTCCTTTTTGGCTCACACAGTCTAAATCTATGAAACTGAAAAAGAATCCTTTGAAAAACAAACGTGTGTGGGTGTGTTTTACTTGCAGGGAGATAAATCTATATATCTACCTTACTGGCCATCAGGCCTACTTGCAGCGTTAAAACGTTTACCTGTATTTGAAAGAAAGAAAGAAAAAGGAAGGAAGGAAGGAAGGAAGGAAGGAAGGAAGGAAGGAAGGAAGGGGAAGGAAGGAAGGAAGGAAGGAAGAAAGGGAAAGAAAGAAAGAAAGAAAGAAAGAGAAAAAGGAAAGAAAGAAAAAGGAAAGAGAGAAAGAAAGAATGAAAGAAAGAAAAAAGAAAGAGAAAAAGGAAAGAAAGAAAAAGAAAGAAAAAAAGAAAGAAAGAAAGAAAGAGAAAAAAGAAAGAGAGAAAAAGGAAAGAAAGAAAGAAAGAAAGAAAGAAAGAAAAAGAAAAAGGAAAGAAAGAAAGAAAGAAAGAAAGAAAGAAAAAAGAAAGAGAAAAAGGAAAGAAAGAAAGAAAAAAAGAAAGAGAAAGAAAGAAAGAAAGAAAGAAAGAAAGAAAGAAAAAGGGAGGGAGGAAAGGGAAGGAAAAGAAATCAAAAAATGAAATGAAACGCAAGAGAAATTGCAAGCCTTGTGTACTGTGGGTAGAAATGTAAAATGGTGCAGCCCCTATGGAAACAGTACAGTGGTTTCCAAAAAAAAAAAAAAAAAACTAAAAATAGAATTACCATATGATCCAGCAATCCCACTTCTGGTTTATAACAAAAAAAAATTTAAAGCAGGGTCCCAAAGACATATTTGCACACCCGTGTGCATAGCAACATTATTTGTAACAGCCAACAGGTAGAAGCCACCCAAACGTCCATCTGTGGGTGAACGGCTGAACAAATGTGGTATCTTGTACAACACTATCATTCAGCCTTACAAAGGAAGGAACTTCTCACACATGCTACAACATGGATGAACCTTAAGGACATTATGAGACAAGCCAGTCACAAAAAGACAAATACTGTATGATTTCACTTACACGAGGCACCTAGAATAGCCAAATCCAGAGACAGAAAGTGGGATGGGGGCTGCGAAGGGCTGCGGTGGGGTGGGGAATGGGGAGTGGCTGTTTCAAGGGGACAGTTTTACTCTGAGAAGATCAAAACGGTTCTGGAGATTGGTTGCACAACAGTGTGAACGGATTGGACATTACTGAATGACACACTTAAGGGCATTAGGGTGTATTAGACACCTGAAACTAGCATAACACTATACGTTAACGTCACTGGAATTAAAATTTAAAACTTCATGAAAATGAAAAGGAAGAAAAAAACTGTTAAGATGTAAATTTCACGTTATATGTATTTAACACAACCTCTTTGAAATCCTCAATCTAATCAATAGCTCATTCCACATGCTGTTCACAGTCTGAGATCCTGTCACAATCACGTAATCCTCTAACACCTTTAACCTTCCTCTAAACCCCTGAAATAGCGTTTTTTGGTTTGTTTGCTTGCTTGCATGTTTTTGCCAAAGGCAAACCAGGGGTCTCAAAGGCACAGCGTGATCCCCTAGACACAGTAATATTTCCGGCTCCAGAGCCCGCCTTGGAAGGAAGCACCCGGAAGGTGAGCCCGGGGACTCCTGGACAGAAGGCAGAAATGGTTAAGATGTAGAATCTGAATCTCCATCCCTTCCCAGAGGTGGCCCCCAGCCTCAAGGATGCAGTGGTTCCCTGTGACACTGGCCCATGCCCACCCCAAAAGATAGTATCCCAGGAATCAGTACCCCAACTGCTCAGGCCAAAAACCAGCCAAGTGTTTGTATGTTACGGACCGGGTGACGACACCGATGGCAGGCCATCAGAGCCGGGGAGTGCAGGGGACCCCCTGAGCGTCGTGGGTGACGGCTCTCCTGGAATCCACTCCCGCAGGCCCAGGGAGCCGGGCACCTTGAAGCCCTGCATACAGTTCTCATGTCAAGTGTGGTCCTGTCAGCTTCTGCAACAGCAGCTTCCACACCCTTCACAGAGGCCACACCTTCTAAAGCATGCCCCACTATTAGCCTATTAACCACAGGAAGAAAAGACTTTTCCAAGCAGCCCTGTCGCCAGCCTTCTCTTGCTCATTTCACTACTTATAATTACATCAGGTGATGTGTCTGCATGCCTGTCTTCCATTAACGTCTAAGGGCATGAAGGAGGGGACAGCCTCATGGCATTTGTGATCTCAGGGTCCTGGCAGCGTGCTTTATGCAACAGACAATCAATACGCGATTGTCGAGAACTCAGAGGTGCACAAAATTTTTTACCCGCAGGCACATACAAAGTAGGCACTTGAAACCCCGCTGACAGCTGTCTCCGGGCTGTGTCCTGCAGCACGATGCACATCATCATCTTCTGGGGCCTGCCACATAGAGGGGCAGCCCCATCAGAGCCGAGCTCCAGAGCGTATCCTCAGCATACGCTGGAGGTCTCAGCAGGGCTTCAGGGGAAACTTCCCAGATGTTACTGAAAGCCAGATTTCACACAAATGCTAAGATCAAATTATCTCCATAATGCTGGCTGATTTACAGGTGGGTTGGGTCAGGTCATAGCCGGAGACGATGGTCTCCTATGCTCTTCACACACCTTGCACACCAGCCAATAACAGAGAAAGAAAGCCAAACGCCAGAAACACCAGGCTTGAAGTTCTAAGCGTCTCAGGGGAAAGACACCGAAGGAAACATCCTGAAGATTCATATTCCAGCCTCTGGAACCCGCTCACATGCACAAACGTCTGCATGTACAAACTGTTTCATAAGCTTTTGGGGGAGTCATATTTAAGTTTTACTGGATGCCGAAGGGAAGGGCAGGAACCTACAATCATGGGTGAGCTTTCATGCCGACTAAACCCTCATCCTGGAAAAGAGAACTTGGGTGTACGATTTAAACTGAAGCCATCTTGGGGCGCCTGGGTGGCTCAGTCGGTTAAGCGTCCGACTTCGGCTCAGGTCATGATCTCACGGTTCATGGGTTCAAGCCCCGTGTCAGGCTCTGTGCTTTGAGCACGGAGCCTGGAGCCTCTTTCGGGTGTCTCCCTTTCTCTCTACCCCTCCCCCACTCTCAATCTGTCTCTCTCTCTCTCTCAAAAATAAACAAACATTAAAAAAAATGAAAAAAATATAAGCCGAAGCCATCTGATGAGAAGGGTTTCCAGAAGTGAGAGCACAAGACTGGCACGGGGGACGCGAGTGAATGGCCTGAAAGTGGTAAAACAGCAGGGTTTTTCTCCCCACTCCATAAACATCGTCAGTGTGCCGACAGGGGTCCTGGGGCTGAGTGGTGCAGGGCACCAGGTCCTTGCCTGCAAAGAGTCTGTCGTCTAGCAGGCACAGGCAGAGTAAACCAAAAGTCGCACAAATAAAATATGGCAAAGTCTAAGGACCCTGAAGGAAAGCAAAAGGACAGCAAAGGCATGAGACCTAATTTACACGTGGGGAGGGGTCCTGGAAGTGACTTGGAAGCCAAGAACTGAGGCTGGGTGAGTCAGGCCAAGTGGAGCTCAGGACAGAGGGGCTACGTGAGGCACAGGTAGTGCAGGTGGGGGGCGGCCAGAGGCCCTGAGAAGGCTGTGTCACTGGCAGCCTGCTGAGTTCCCAGGGGATGAGCCCAGAAAGGCACAGAAGGACACAGAGCCCACGGGTGTCCTGAAAACATCATTTTATCCTTCAGTCTGTTCGGTCCTGACCTCCTGCCATGGATTTGCAAACAGAAAAGGAGGAAGAAAGGAGGTGAAGAACACAGGAGAACGTTTCTCATTGTGAAATCCAAATAGGAATGCCAACCATGAGGAGCAGAGGTGTTCCTGTCACCAGGAGGGGACACGCCTGAGAGCCTCCCAAGTGAGGAACCCCCCCCCAACCTGTCATTCACCACAACGCTTCCCCCAAACACTCGGGTCATCTGGGCTAACTCATCTGTGCTTCTGGCAATGCTGTGTGACCTTGGCCATGCCAGCTGACCCCTCAATGACTCAGCTTCCTGGTAGTGAACTTGTAAAAGGTCCCCAGCAGGAAGGAGTCAGAGTCATAAACAGGGCCTTCCAGAAGCATCTGCTACATGTCTCCCCTTGATTCCAGGGTGGGGCTGTGACCATTCAGCATTTCTGGAATTGCCTGAATGAATGGTTTGCAGCCTTTAAGCATTGTACTTGGAGGTTTAAGTAAATCAAACAGACTATAATTTCTAGGCAGGCACTCTAGGATGCAGGGACCCCAAATGGTATATTGGCAGCTGACTCTGGTCCCTGCTCCTCAGCCCCCTAGCATTCCAGGGCAGGGGTCTTCCGGTGTCCTCCTACAAACAGAAGTGCTTGTCCCTCTATACATTTCAAGTCAAAAGGGGGTGCCCAAAAGTAATACTGCCCCATGGAAATAAAGAGTGGAGGGACACCTGGGTGGCTCAGTTGGTGAAGTGTCCGACTTCGGCTCAGGTCATCATCTCACAGTTCGTGGTTTTGAGCCCTGCGTCAGGCTCTGTACCAACAGCTCAGAGCCTAGAGCCTGCTTCAGATTCTGGGTCTCCCTCTCTCAGCCCCTTTCCCGCTCACACTCTGTCTCTCTTTCTCAAAAATAAATAAACATTAAAAAAAAAAAAGAGTGGAAAAAATTTAGAATCTTGCCATTTTACAGATGAAGAAACTGAGACTGGGACAAGTGACATGTTTTTCTCAAGGTCACTCAGCTGGTGGGCCCCTGATTATCTTAAGCTAATTACAATTCACCCTAAAATACAAATGTTTCATGTGCCTGTGTTCACAAAGAAAAGGCTTTTTTGCCTTGCCTTTTTCTCAGTTCGTTCCCTGCCCTCCAAGCTCAAGTCCTGAGTTGACAAAGTTCTCCCTGTCCCTTAAACTGGCTGCTCACAGATCAGAAATCTGTTTTCAATTTAAAGCAGTTCCTGGTAAAAGTCCAGCTTTGCAGTGACTTTCAGTTCTTAGGGTCTACAAGAGAATTTCAGAAACTTTCTTGTGACTGGATTATCAGAAAATACAAAAGATCCCTGAAAGAGACACCCACAGGAGGTCTGAAACGAGACTTTCCAACTCAGGGTCAGGGGCAGCACCACCAGCGGGCTCAGCAGCCTGCGGAGGGACAGTAATGGAAGGTGCTGCCACCTGAGGCCATCCTGGCTACATCGCCATCACCACAAACTGCACGCACTTCCAGCCCCTCCTCCACCTCCTTCGGAAACTTGGAAGATTCTTCTAGAAGCACCGAAGGAGCTAGGAGTCTTCCAACATGTCAATATACTCCTTGTTGTTATTACACTGTTTTTACAGTGAAAAGTCACTTTTGAGGCTGATATTCTTAAAGCTCTAAGTGCCAACCATAAATATTCAGTAATTTGCAAAGCAAGTTCACGTAACGCTTCACCCTTCCTGGCCTGCGTGAATATGTGTACGTTAATTCAGTTTATTATCTGAGAAGCCAGGAAAAAGTTTATTATCAAAGATTCCAGGGGAAAAAAATTAACACAATTACATTAAAAGAGAGCTCTCTAGTCTCACGTACTTTTTAGGATTTTAACCATTTCACTGATGGCTCCTGTCCCGACCGGGCACTTTCTATGGTATAACTTGAACCAGATCAAATCTTGGCTTCTATCCCGACCATTTCTTCTGGATAACAGCTCAGCATTGTCTAACGACACTGAAAAGGCCCACACACGTCCTCCTTCAAAACACTCAGCAAATAGATTTGGTAACAAAGACCTCCTGTGCCAGGGGAATCCGCAGACACAGAAACAGAGGGCTGGCCTCGGGGTCAGCCGATTCTTGTCCATGTCACCGGACTGGCCTTTTACAGAAACAGGACTCGGTTTCCAGAAGCTGCGAGTTCCAGGAGCTTCTGTCTAAACCTGGCTTCATACAGACACCAGGGGAACATTCCTCAAGTTTCAGGCTCTTTATCAAAACTGCCAGAGACTGATGGACCAGCCGAGGGACTGTACTCTGCGTTTTATAGGAAGCACCACCGGAGCCAGAGAGGCTAAAAAGGAAAGAGAGGACAGGGTAGAGTGTTCAGCTACATAGTTGCCTTTAAAAAGTGCTAAGGAATGACATGAGAAACTGAGTTTCAAGAAAAGGTCCAGGTGCCATGGGGCTCCAGATCAATCTCACTGTTTGTCGAGTCTTTCTCTCATAACCCTACAAACTGTGACCTGTGCCAGTAAAGGTCATTCAGGCAAACCCTAAACCTCCACGAGTCATGTGACTGTATTTAATTTTTAGCCACTTCTCTGGCTGCTGCTGCTGCTGGCATTTGCCACTAATGCTACCCATTAATTATGAACCAATTATGAGCAGAAATGCCTTTGACATGACAGCTTTCCTCCCTTCCTCCTGGTTTCCGCCCTCCTCGGGGCTTTAGCGCTGCGGTAAAAGTTCCTACTCAGGGAGGAAAAGCCACCAGGCAGTCGCTGAGTGGCCAAACGGAATTAAAATCCCAGAACACGGGGGAGGAAAAGAAGAAATTTCAGAAAACAGGGGTAGAAAATTTCAGAGCGGGGGGGCAGGTCCCCTGTGGAGGCCCCAGTGTGGTGACCTCAAACCACAAAAACTTTCTCTGCAGATTCTGCAGTCAGGAGGCTCAGGACAGAACCCCAAGATCAGAGTGTCAGAGGGGTGCGAGTGTCCTGCTTATGGCCAGGCACCTCGGGGACAGGAAGTGACAGCCTAGGGGAGAGAATCACATGGTTTTGTTTGAGTATCTCTGTCTCCTTTGGTCTAGATGTGGATCCTGAGCCATTGCCCCAAGGGGCCCTTTCCTGACCCTTCTGGATGAGGTTCCGGGCCCCTGAGTACAGGCTCAACACCTCCTACAGGAACGACTCATCCATACGTCTGTCCTCTGGGCCACATAGGGACTTCCGTGGGCAGAGACCCCAGAGGTGTCTCGAGCCTTCTGGCTCCCTCATGCCCAGCACCCATGCTCACTCTCCATGTGCCCCCCTCCTTAATTAATCTGGTCACCGAGTGAAGTCCAGGGGCCGAAGTTACATTTTTGCAAATGCCTTTCAGCTCTTCCACGTTTCTACGAACCGAGCTGACGCAAGCCCACATTTAGCAAATAAGCCGTGGAGACAGTGACTAAGGAAAGAGACCGACTCAGTTCTTCAGTTAAAGACACGCCCCGGGTTTGCCACACATGTACACACACACCGACGTCTTTCCTTTGGGAAGGCTTCCCTGCTCTGGTCGGACTCCTTAGATCTGCTCGTCAGCTCCTTTCGTCCAGGCTCGTGACGGCCCTGGGACATCCCTGGGACATGCCCCGCTCCAGGGGAGTGGAGCACTGCAAGCCAGAGGCAAGGCCTGGCGCGTCCCCCTCTCGAGCAGGCCTGGCTGGCAAGCTTCCCACGGGCTGCCGGTGTCTACGGCCAGGCCCCGGGCAAGCGAGGCGCCGGCACTGCCCTCAAAGCGGGCAGCACGAGGAGACGAGGACTGGAGGACCTCGAGACAAAGGCGTCTGTGTCCTACCTCCTTCCCCTCTTACTTTCCTGTGACCGCAGTCGTGAACAAACAAGGAAAACCGAGACACGAGGGACCGAGATGGGAAAATCCCCAGCCCCATCTGCCTGGCACGCAAGGGGCAGACTCACTTAAAAAAAGGACAAGCGAGCACATAAAATGCAAACCCCCCCCCCCGCGAGATGAACGGGGCCCGACGTCCCCTGCACGTGGCCTGGTCACTCACTAGCCTCAATCTCAGGAGCCACACGCAGCTCCTCTCCATGCCAGCCCGACAGAGTCAGTGTTGGGTGTGTTGTTTTGAGCATGCTCGGAGTACTACCCGGAGAAAGAGGCGGGAGCAGGCTCCCGCCTGCTGGTCTTTCCTCAACAGATGGGAGACTGTGTAAGGAGAGAGGTGAAGTGCCCGCGGCCACGCAGCTGCGGCGAATCCTACAGCGGCTGGAAGAAGAGCCCGTATTTTCCATTGCAGGGAGCAAACCTTACCCCTTTAACAGGATCCCAGTCTGATAGTAAATACCGTGACCTGGCACCTGCAGACAGCTTTATACTTTTTCAGCAGCAGAAAGGCTCGTTCGCTGCAAGCCTGGCCATCCTTTCTTCCTGGATGCACTAAGTAGACCTACCAGGAAGGTAAGTCAGGCATCGCTACCCTTCCCCGTGTAAGATAAGAAAACTGCTGCCCTAGATCAAGGAACTCTGATGTAGAGCTCATCCCAACAGGCCATCTTTATACCATGATTTGCAAAACGATTCTCAGGCCAGTCCAAATTCAAATCACTATACTGAGCCCAACTTTTCAACTCCCTGCTGAAAAGAGAAGGTGCCTCTGCAATTCACTCCAGAGAGTGAAGCCACGACTTACCTACAGCAACAACCATTTGTCATCATCCCCTTGCCCTCTGTACTGGAGTATCTGACCAAAGAACTCCTATGTATGTGTTGGAGCCCTGCATTCCACACCATACTTTCTGACCAAAGAACTCCTACGTATATGTTGGAGCCCTGCATTCCACACCATACTTTCCCTGCTGGCTCTCCCTTAATTCCAATCCCTCCCTCCCAATAACGTGGCTGGGGCCGCATCATCTGCTCCTCTCAGAACCCAGCCCAGGGGCTCTGCGGCCATTAACATGTGAGTCTACTCCCCACCTCACTTGTTGCTCTCACCTGCTCCCTTCCACATTCTCCCCCCTTAGCTCTGGTGTAGCAGAAAATGCTATTTTTCTGAAGCTGAGTTTTCTCATCTGTGAAACGTGAAACAGTACATGCCTTTCCCACCTTCAAAGGAGAGCTAAGAGAATCAAAAGACAGAATGCAGATCGAAACAATACAAAAATACTGCAATATACAAGTGCAGAAACGACATACAGGCATAGGCAGGCCTTCAAGTAATAACGCTTTTAGAAACAATATAGGAGCTAAAACGAACTGAGTGCTTAACAGGTACCGACGCTATTCTTAACACTCTAGGTATGTCATAATTCAATATCATAATTCTCATAGCAACACTGAGGTGGGTCCTCTTATTATCCCTGTTATTACAGATGAGAAAAATTAGGCACAAAGAGGTTTGTCTGGGCACTGTCCCCAGGCAGTCTGGCCCCAGACCCTGCGCTGTTAACCTGAGCTGCTCTCAATCATTAAGTGTATTGCCTCTGATACGATCTGTCATTATCTGGGCAGGTCAGGGTTTAGAAAAGCTGCTCACAAATGGGATCCCACCTGATCCCAGCCCCGTCAAATAAGGAAACAGCAATGTTAGTCTAAGACTAATATTAGGGGAGTCTGGGTGGCTCAGTCAGTTGGCTGACCCTCCAATTCTTGATTTTGGCTCAGGTCATGATCTTACAGTTCCTGAGATTGAGCCCTGTGTCCAGCTCTGCGCTGAGAGCTTGGAACCTACTTGGGATTCCCTCTCTCTCTCCTTCCCTCTCTCTCTCTCTCTCTCTCTCTCAATGCCCCTCCCCCACTTGCACATGCACGCTCTCTCAAAATAACTAAACATTTAAAATAAAAAATAGGGGCACCTGGGTGGCTCAGTTGGTTAAGCATCCGACTTCAGCTGAGGTCATGATCTCATGGTCCGTGAGTTTGAGACCCGTGTCGACTCCGTGCTGATAGCTCAGAGCCTGGAGCCTGCTTTGGATTCTGTGTCTCCCTCTCTCTCCGCCCCTTCCCCGCTCACACTCTGTCTCTCTCTCAAAAATAAATAAACATTAAAAAAAACTGGGGGGGGGAGGGGCACCTGGGTGGCTCAGTCAGTTAAGCATCCAATGTTGGCTCAGGTCATGATCTCATGGTTCATGGGTTCAAGCCCCACGTTGGACTCTGTGCTGACAGCTCAGAGCCTGGAGCCTGCTTCAGATTCTGTGCCTCTCTCTCTCTTTGCCCCTCCCCTGTTCACATTATGTCTCTCTCTCTCTCTCAAAAATAAGTATTTAAAAAAATTTTTTTAATTTCTTAGATAAATAAAATGAAATAAAACATAAAAAGAAAAGGCTAGTATTAGTCTATTAGACAAGGAGGCACTAGCCTAGAGAAGTAACTTGGCCAAAGTTTCAAAGCTGGCCAATGGCAGGACCAGGACTTAACTTCCTAGGGCCTACCCTGCCCCAATTGGGTGCCCTTTCTAGGGGCCTCAAGGCCAGCACAAGCCTGAACACACACACACCCCTGCCCAAAGGAGCATCTCAAATGTAGCCCTTATAGCCAGACCAGGGAACAAAAAAGCGGTCACTATGAGAGATCAGAGCAGGGCTTTTGTCAGCCAGACCTCGGGTGCCACTGCTCTGTGTCTCTCGCCCGATGCGTCCCATGGATCCAGAAGCCCCAGAGAAAGTCCCCTCAAGTGACACAAAGCTGCAGCCCCTCAACTTGACCCAACAAGGGCCAGACATTTCTAAAGCTGTTATGCAATTCTTGCTTCAACCAAGCTGCTGCTGGGATCTCTATTTCAACACGTTTTGTTTTCTCTTCAGAGAGAAAGCATGAATGTGAAACCATAACACCTCTTAGTGACCAGACAACGGCCCTTCCCGACCGTCTGGGATTACTGGTAGGGTGGAGGATGTTTTCAGAGTTACCTTCTGGGAGCCGATTTCAGCTTCCAGAATGACTAATGACCTCAGGAGCAAGGAAGAGGACTGGGGGGGGGGGGGGGGGGGGCGGGGGGCGGGTGGTACAACTGAGGGCCACTGTCTCCTCCAGGGGAAGGAGCCAATTCAAGATTGCTCAGCAAAGAAGCCCAAAACAATGCTTCCCGGCAGGCTCCAGACCTGCAAGATGGCAGCCTGAGTCCAGAGTCCAGACACCCCAGACCTTGTGCCTATTTGAAAGCAAATACCAAGTTGGGCCATTCTTCTTTTCAGAGAGAGCCAGTCCTGCCACCTTAGCTCAAGGTCTAATTATAGGGAGCAATGCCCCGGGAACAGGGGCCGGGACTTATTTTTGTTGCCTGATGTCTAGCACCGAGCCTGGCAGGGAAGGAGCTCAGTAAGTGGGGAATGAAGTGGGTGGCCAGATGAATTAACAGCCTCACTGGGGGAAACACTGAGACTTGCGAGTTCTACTGCAAAAAAAAAAAAAAAAAATACAAAAGGGCTGAGAAAGTCTTTCTGTGGGTAAGATCCACATGGATTCAAAAACCACACATACACACACACAAATAAAATTAAAACTAGCATTTTTTAATAGCATATTTCAAAGCACTTTCGTCCCCACGTCTCTGTAAAACAACCGTGTCTGCATCCATTCAACCGGTATTCACAGAACAGAATACCTTTATCTGTCTTGCTCTGGCCAACACGTCAGAGCAGGAGAGGCTCTGGGTATCTCACACTACCCAAGGTTCAGGCTTTATTCTGAAAGCAACTAGGACAGCTGGGGGAGTGGGCGGAGAGAGACACCATGTGACATGAGAGGCAGCCGATGGGGCTGGGCCTCAGCCCCCCTTGTGGGCTCTGCGGCACTTGAAGAACAGGCTGGATTTTCCATTCCAATCAGCTAACCTTACCTTTTAACAGGATCCCAGGTTGATAATGTCATGCCCTGGCACCTGCAGAGAGCTTTATACTTTTTAAATTGTGTTCATTGTTTAAGCGCGGTTCACTGCAAATCTGGCTGCATTTTCTTCTTAGAGGCAGTAACTGGACCTGAAAGGTGGGCAGGACGGGCACTGTGACTCTTCCCTGCTTAAGAAAACTGCAGCCTGCCTAGAAGCTGGAGGCCTCAGAGGTGAGGATGACCAGGAGTGATTGACAGTAATTCATTCAACAAATCCTTAACTGAGCACCTACTATGTGCCGGGTGTGGTTTCCGGCAATGGGAACAAACGAGAGAACAAAAGAGCTAAAAGATTCCCGCCCACTGGGAGCTTACATTCAAATAAGGGGAGACGAACCATAAATAACATATAAATAAACGTACAAAGAACACAAACGATAAATAAAAGTAAAGGGCACTGTGTGTTAGAAGGTAACACACGCGGTGGAGAAAAACAGCAGAGCCCGGCAACGGGGAAGTGGGGGCGAGGAGAGGGAGGGCATACTCAGTCGTGACTCGGGTGGTCAGGGAAGCCATCACTGCAAAGGAGACAGTGAGTCCCCTGAAGGCCCCAAGGCGGCCCCAACGGGAAGGAGAAGAACAAATCAAAGAGCTATCACAGATGCAGAAACGGAAGGGTCTTGGAAACATACAGGGGGAGGGGGGAGAGTGGGCAGAGGCGAGAGGAAAGCTGACCACAGTCGCCACGTTCCTGAGGGAGGGGGCCCAGGCGGGAGCGTGGCCATCATGGACACCGAGACAGCCAAGTGTGCGACATGGCTGTGAGGCAACAGGACAGCCGGCTCCGGGGAAGACGGGACCGGAGACACCAGTCCGCCATCTACGAGTTATCAGGACCCAGGCAGAAACGGAGACACGTGTCCTGAGGGAAGAAAAGAGAGTGGCTTCCAAGGAAGACCAGGCGGCTGCCCCACATCAGAGGGGCCAGGAAAACGACGACTGGATTTATTAGCAAGGAGATCACCAGCAGCTTCCGTGAGGGTGCAGCAGAGTGGTGGGCACAGAGCCAAAGGCCTGGCCAGTGGGGGGTGGGGGGAGGGGTGGACAGGTGAGGAAGGAGAGGCCGAGTGCCCACGTTCCTCTCACAACACTTGTTATTTTACGGAGAAAAACCCTCGGGGCACATGGGGTCAAGGTGAGATGTCTGGGGTCTGTCTGTTATTTAAGACGGGACAAGTCTGGGCTGTACCGATGCTTTTAGGAGGGAATCGCTGGTCGGGGGGAGGGCAAAAGATACCGAAACTGAGTTACTCAGGAGATGACCGAAACGACTCCCATCATGACCGTTCAGAGAGCACTGGTGCTTTATCTGCACTGCCTCGTTTAAGTCTGTCCCAGCCTTCTGTCCGGGTAGGCCTCGGCATTAACCTCCCCACTCTGCCAACAAGGAGACTGAGCTGAGACAGGCCCCTAATGTGCCCCAGGTGCAGAGCCAGGATTGAAATGCAGGTGTATGTGGGAGGTCCCCACACACCCCCTTTCCCTAGGCCCGCTGGTTCATCTTTGACAGAGGAAGGGCCCTCTTACCTTAACGACAGTAGGAAGGTGGGGAACGGCACACTGGTTGGAAGGACAGTGACGGGAAGGTGAGCTTGACTGGGGTCCTGGTTTCTCTATGAACTAGAGCAAGCAAGATGCCGCGCAGAGGCTGAAAAAGCAGAGGGATGGGAGTTTGAGAAGCAAGAGCATGGTCTGGAACGGCTGTTGAGACTGACCAGAACCCACAGCAGGACAGGCTACGGGCCCCGGAGGCGTGGGCATACACGGCGCCAAAGGAGGCAATATGGGGCTTTTCTCCGGAAGGGCTCGGCTGCCCCGTGGGTCGATGGGTCATCCAAGACCGGGGTGTGGGCAGGCAGGTGCGGGAAGAACCGAAGGCAGGAAACGAGAGGCCCCGGGAGTGGATGCACGGAGTGGGTCATAGGCCCCAGTCTGGATGAAGGCGACAGGGACAGGCTGAGAGGGAAGAGAAGAGGCTGAGACCTAGCCCAGTGTGGCCTGGCTGAGACATCTGGACTCAAGACCTCCAGGTGGAAAAGGTGGGGGTTAGGACAAGGCCCCATGGAGGTAGACGCCATCAGCCTGAGGGGCATAAAGAACGCAGGGATTTGGATGTTCGTCGGGCAGTGGCCAGGAGGGGACATTCTCGGGTGATGACAGCATTCATTCGCGGTGGGAGCAGTCTGTGAGCCAGACGCCAAAGCCCCGGGGGTGGGGGGGAAGGGGCTGCAAAACCACGTTGGTGCCCATGACCCCCGGGGAGCACTCACTGCACAGCAGCTACTGTCCTCGGTGCTTTAGGGACTTAACCCTCACAGTCACTCACAGGCAGCAGTACCGCCTGCCTCCTTTTCACAAACAGGGAACACAGCACAGAAAGAAGGGACTTGCCCAAGGCCACACTAAGGGGAGCCAGGGCCCAGTCCACACAGTCTGGCTCAAGGGTCCCTGCTCCTCACGAGTCCGCCTCCTGCCCCTCAGCGTAAGTCAGGCTGGAGGCGGAGGCGAGCAGGCGACAGGAGAGAAGAGGGAGGAGAGGAGCATCAAAGGAGGAGAGGCTGATAAGAGGCTAGTGGATAACGGTGCCTGGGTTTGAGCTGATGGGAATCCTCCAGGAAGGAGCGGCCTCAGGAGAAGAGCTGAATTTCTCTCAGCTCAGGCAGGCAGAAGGAGCACAGGGTGAGGCTATGAGGGAGCTTGTTACAAGGCACTTCCGTAGGGTCTGACCGATAACGAGGGAAGAAGAAAGCAATGGACAGCTGGGTCAGGAGAGAGAAAGCAGCAAGAAAGTTAGTGTCTGCATTTTACAAAGAAATGACACCTCAGAGAAGCTAAGTGTCCTGCCCCAACCAGTAAGTCAAAGACTGGGCTCTGAATCTCCCCAGGATAGTTCTCTGAGGGTGAGACATCCGGCTCAGAAAGAGATGGAGGGAAGGCTTATATAGTTAAAGACAAAGGGATGAGATACTTCTCCCCTATGAGAAATGTCAGCCGTGAACACCCCAGGTGGAGGTGGGGAGGGGAAGGGCCGGCTTAGGGCTCACGGTGCTTCCTGAAGCGCCCGGCAAAAAACAGCATGACTGTAGCCATGTGTCTGCAGCCAGCACCCATGAGGCCAGAGGGCTCACTGAGGTTTAAAAAAAGCAAAAGAAAACTCTCTGAGAAGGAAATGTTGGGTACTAGGAGAGATATGAAGAGAGCCAGAATGTTCTGGAGTTTAAGAGAGACTGCCAAAGGCTTCATTCAACACACAGAAGCCAGTTCATCCAGTGGGTTGGGGAAGGGCAGCCCAACTGGAGTTGGAAGGGGGGGTCAAAATCCCATTAAAAAAAAAAAAGGGAAAGTGGGACTACAGTTGGTCATTGCTCCAAAGAGCAGATGGGACAAAAGTCCTCATGAATGAGATGGCCAAAGGTGGTGAAAACAGGCCCAAATGAAAACCAGGGAAAGGCAGGGGAAGAACACTCCACAGAGCAACGCCCTCTCTTCCCCTGTGACATGTGCACACCCCTGAGTGCTTTAAAGGACCCAGTCGGTTAAATCCCCCATGAAGCCCCCACTGCCCCTCTCTAGAGGTGAAGGCGCCTTCTCTGCCCACTAGAATCCCAGGGGCGCCCCCTCAAGCCCTCTGCCCCAGCCCACCCCTCCCCCACTTCCGGGCAGACGGGGCTGGGTCAGATCCGCCCCCTCCTCCAGCGGCAGGCCTGCAAGGTGCAGATCCCGGCTCTGGGCAGCAGCACGGGTGCTCACGAGGGAGAGAACAGGACCCGAGTTCAAGGGCACTCCTTTCTTGACTCCCTGGCCCTCCCAAATGCACCTTTTAGAAAAGCACCTCCCACTTAAGGACAGAAAAGAACGGAGGGGAGGGACGCGAAGGAGACAAGACAGGAGAAGAGAGACAGAAAAATCATTGTAATTTTCTCGCAAGAACTAGAGCAATTTGGGATTTCACGCTCTTTTGAAGCTGAATGGCATCTACTGAACTGCACTGGGTTTTGAAAGCTCTGACGTGGGTGGGAGGGGACTCTGACTGAGCACCCTTCCTACCAGTCAGCCTGCACAGCTAGGCCCTGGTGGAGCAAACTCCGGGGTGAGGAATGCCGAGCCCTCCTGGCACCTGCCTGGCTCACTCCTGCTCAGAGCTCAGCAAGGCCAGCGATGCAACCACTCCCCCCCCCTTCCCCGAAGCCAACTGAGCTTTCCAACGGGCTCAGCACCCACAGGCTCCTAGAGAGAAGCCTGAGCCTCACACCCTCACCATCAGCGCCACGGGCCCGGCTGGGCAGGAGGCCTTCTCCCAGCAGAGTGAAGGGCAGCATTTCCCTGACTAGCAAAGCAAGCAAAGGTCTGAGAAAGGGTCAGCAGAAGTTCCCTCGCTTCAAATCTTTCCTGTTTCCTTTTGCCCCTGCTTTCACCACCACGGGACTCAGCATGGTCTAGAGTGGTGTGCCTAATCTGGATGGAATTTCCTCCTCCACCCACCTGGCATTCTCCCCACGGTCTCGAGCGTTCCCGACCAGGGCTTTTCACCGCCACCCCCACGTGCTGGTCTAGGTGACCATGCCCCTTGCCACTGTGGAGCGCCGGCTAGAGAATCGTGGGGAACCTGCTGCAAAAGTCCCAGTTGGAAAGGAATGAGTCATCGCTACCAGTTGGCAAAAGCCCTGCAGAACCCTCGTGTTCCCTACCTTGGTACGATGCAGGGGCTCAGAACGGATGGCAGGGCAGGGTGGCTGGACCCTTCATGGGTTAGTAAGCACTCACAGTCTACCCCTGGGGACTGAGAGAAGAAGGCACAGGAAGAAGCAGTGAAAGTTTGCGGAAGGTCTTCCAAATAATGCTTTAATAATCACAGGCTGTTGCGACTGGAGCTCAAGAGGCATTAGTGCCCATCAGGTTCAGTGTTCTTCATACTTTCTGGGGCCATAAACCCCAGTCGGAAGAGCGTTTTGCACAGCCAGCCAGGGAATACACACACACACACACACACACACACACACACACACACACACCAATTTCACTAAGCAACACTCTCCTTACTGCATGCCACACGCACTTAAATTCTGAACTCTCACCAATCTGTCTTTCTTAAAATGTTGATGCCATTAATGAGTCACAACGCACAGTTTGAAAAACGCAGGTCATTAAAATGACACGGGGGGTGGGGGGATGGGACTTCATGGGAAGGCATAGTGAACATAATACTTTAAGGCATTAGTAAGGCTGGCCTTCTGCCCCTGTGACCACAAAAGCAAGGAGGACAGGCTCAGTGGTGAAAGCGGCCAGCACCAGCTTCCATGATCCCCACCATCTAGGACAGAAAAACTAGAAAAAGCAGGCCCACTCGATACTCTCACTTAACGTCACATGATCAAAGTTCAAACTGTGTGCCTTATAAAATTAAAGAAAACGTTTTCTTCCAACCTACAGTTCACACTGACTTGGCTTCAACCGTGATAATTATCAGGAATGTCAAGTATCATAAAGGAGGACGATGAGTGTTCTGTGTACATACAAAGGGGAACAGGTTAAGGATGGGGAGACATACTGAACTGGTCCACTGCCCCCACTTTCCAATGACAAAACTAAGGCACAGAACAGTGCCTAAGTCATGAAGCAAGTTAGGGGCAGGGCTGCGAACCCGACCTAGGGCTTCTGACTCCATTACTCACAGTCTCCATCACCCAAAACATTTAAGCACACAGTCGAGGTCTCCCCAAATGGAGCATTTCCATGACTGAAGCATGGACGCATCCCTGATAGGTCATGCTGGGCACGGACAATTCTGCTGATCTTGGCAGACCTTGGCACTCTGCTGCAGCCCCCCCTGGGCTCATGCGATGACCCATGCCACTTAACTTTCTCTGTGCCTTTTTTCTCAGCTGAAATATGAAAAGAATAATCCTTGCTACCCGCTTCTGGGAAAGTGGTGGTGAAAAGCGAGGTGCTCTAAAAGCAAACCTGCATGCTTAAAAACAGAAGAACTCCTTAATGATTAGCTAACCCAGGCCTTCATTTTACAGTCAAGCCCCGTAAGGCGAGTGACTTATCTAGGACAGCCAGACCAGCTCCAGCTACCGCATGCACCCTGTTACCTCTATCCACAGGTGAAAACTGCTAAGTAAAGTAACACTAAGTACACAGTGACATCTGTAGCCAAACAGACAACGTCTACAGGGCAGGAGGAGGGGCAGGGAAAAAACTAAACAGAACACACAACTTAAACATGTAAGACAAATGTCTCTTTAGGGTGTTGAAAAGGGAGTTGAAAAGGCATGACTAATTATTTCCAATCCTAAAGATAAGCTACAGTGATGCGCTAAAGCGAACTCTGCAAAATCTCTGAAACGGTAGAGTTCCTCAATAGAACGTTCATCTCTGAGATGCTGTGGGTCTGGTGCCTGCTCCAATAACACCTCCCTGCCCCTAACTTTTTAGATACTCTGTCCAAAGGCACTGGAGACAACAGCTTCAAATATGGGAAATTTTATTACATGTGAGGGATTCTTTGCTATACAAATGCCACCTGGTATCTGTCCAGGGTCTTCCCTGGAGAAGCTTTGAAAGCCTAAGAGGCAAGATCTCCCCGCTGCCCTCCATAACCCTGGTAGCAAGGATCATTCCCTTCATTCCCTGCTGGCATGCTGGACAAGCCAAAGGTGTGATGGCTCAGGCTCAGCGGCATAGTTACAGGCTTGGACCTCACCTTTCCTCAAAGGCTCACGCTTTCTCTCACTGGATTGGTGTCTATCTGTCCACTGACGGCTAGCTCTAGGAGAGCTGTCCAGTGCAGGGAAAACCCTCTAAGTCAGACATTCTGGTCCTCACACCTCCAGTGTGGGGCCAGCATCAGCAAGAAGATAACAGCTGCAGTGAGGGAGCGCTGTGAGCCCTGCCTTTCAAGATAAGTGCCACCAAAGCACACTGGGGCTGGAGTCCGAGGAGGCAGGTGGAGTATCAGCCTGGCAGGTTAATCAGTTTGCTATCTCTTTGCCTCAGTTTCTTCATCTGTCAATCCCTGGGTTGCTGGATGAATTAGTGGAGTTATGCTTACAAAAGTGCAAGGTGTCAATACCCGCATTACCTTCCTGCCACTCGGTGTCCTGGATAGGCGGACAGAAGGCAGCTCTCGGTCTAACAGGAAAACTCCTGGCTAACGCTGCCTCTTTGCAGAAATGCATGTAAAACTACCTGGGGAAGTGACGGGCAAACCGAGTGTCTATTACACAACCCACAGTAAGAGTGGTAGAGCTCACGCTCTCCTTGCCTGCCCGCCTCCCTGCAACAAAAAAAGAGAAGGCAAATGTCAACGCAGGGCTCGCTGCCTCTAGGCTGCTCAGCTGCCCGAACTCCTGGGGAAGAGGTGCAGAAACCCCGTGAGAAGGGGATCACCTAAGGGCGTCGCTGAACCGGTATCTCCAAGAGAGCTGCTAAGAACCAAGAGAACCCCTACCACTCCTACGCCTCCCCAGAAACCCGGGGAGCAGGAGCAGGAGCAGAAGCACACTCGGGCCAGAGGGCGCGCGGCCGAGCCAGGGCCACGTTTCTCCGCGCCAGCGTGGTTAGCGCTTCCCGGCGGCGAGCTCCCTCGGAAACTGCGCACGTGTGGGCAGCCTTGGCCACCCTGCACGGACCAGAGGACACCTCTCGCCGCGGCTCGGACAGGGGGCGCGCCGGCGGGAGCCACGAAGAGCTGGGACCCACCGAGCCCTACGGTCGCGTGGGCAGACGTGGTAAGACTGTGCAGAGCTGCAGCGATCGCTTCCTCGGGCACTCCGCCGCCGCCGCCGCCGCCGCCGAGAGCAGGGGCGCTCGCCAGTTCCCCCCGCCGCAGCGCCGCGAGCAGCCCGCGTCGGGAAGGCGGCGGAGGCAGCGGTGCGGGGCGCCGGAGTGAGCACCCCCGTGGGCAGAGGGGCGCCCCCCGGGGCCCCGGCGCGAGGCGGAAGGAGTGGCGCGCTCGCCGCGAGAGCCGGGGCGCCGGGCCCACGCCCGCCACAGCCCGGAGGAGAGGTGTTTTCGGGGCGCTCCCCCAGGCTGCTCTTGCGCGGGATGCAAACGCACGCGCGCACGCTCCCCTCTTTGCGCCCTCCGTGCCTACAGTCTTCTCGCGCCTCACCTTCACTGAGTCTACCGGGTACATGACCGAGTGCTCCAGGATCCCGGCCATCGCTCCGGCTGTCATGTGGGTGGATAAGGAGGCGCTGGTCGGCAGGTTCTCATAGTCCTCCGACCCGCCGTCCTTGCAGCCGCCGCCGCCGCCATCTCGGCTGTCCCCATCCATCCTGCGCCCCACAGCCTGGCTCCCTACGCCGCCGCGGCGCAGCTCCATCCGCCAGCTCCGCGGGGCGCGGGAGGCTGCAGGAGGTGGGCAGGGAGGGGGAGGGGGCGAAAAACTTCACTTCTTAAAGTGGGAACCACCTCCCCGGTTTTGCGGCGCCTGACGCCATGGCGGGCTGGGGTGGAGCAAAGGGGCCCCAGACACCAATCGCTGGAAAAGAAGAGGCCAGCCGCGGCCCCGCCATTGGTGTGCGGGATAGTGGGGACCCGCCTTCCTGTGTGACGTCACTGTCCAGTGCAAATTTCCAAGCAACCGGACGGGGGCGAGAGAAGACATGGGGGTGTCCCGGGAAGTTGTACTACCTCCAGGGTGCTGCTGCTGCTGCCCTTGGGGCGGGCGGGGCGGAGGGGGGCGGGTGGTCACTGGGCAGCGTCAGCCGGACCGCAAGAGGGACGTGCCCAGGGCTGAAGGGAGATCAGGAACAACGGGTAATCTTCCCCCAGAGCCCGGAGTTTTGCAAACAGTGTTACTCAGCACGCGTTGGCATTCCTAAGGCCTGGAGTGGGGGCAGTTCCTATGGATGCCATCTATGGAGCAGTTACGATGGCTGGATGGGGGAGGGGGGCACCCGGGGCGGGTGTGTGTGTGTGGAGTGAAGTTCTAGAAATGAGGGAGGACGCACTGCGTGGTGTCACTGGAGCACCACCTCCTTTTGTGCAACACGAGGGCATATACCGTGGAGGTGACAGAGTTTAGACTCAAGAGCCTGTGCTAAGCTTCTTTGTTGAGGAGAGCGCCCATTTAATCAAAAATTTTTCTCTCACTGAAACACGTAATATAGAGGTAAATGTGTTCTCCTCTTAATTCTCACGAAGAGGCTAACGCCACCTTGCCCTGGACTGATCAAGGCATGGGTAGTCATCAGAACGCCTTTCAGCACGTTTTCCTCAAGACTGACAGGCCTGGAAGGTCTTTAGAGGCTGATCTCTGGGTGGGGTGCAGAGTGGCCCCGAGTAATATCTTGCAGCATCGCGTCTGCCTTTTAAGATTCTGCTCTCCTGGTTCTTAAACTCATCCGAAACGGACTCCTTCAAGTGTAACCAGGCTGCTTTATTTCAACCTAAACCATGTTGTCTTGCTCTGTCTGGGGGAAGGGGAGGAATCAGAGAGTAGGAGAATGACCTGTCTTTGGAAGCCTCCATGAAAGCATGGCATCTGCATATCTAAATGTGCTCATTCTGGGGCTTAAGACCTGGCACTTGTAAAGCACCAGACACCTTATCCCGGGAAGCCTTCTGGTCAGGAAAGCTGTGCCTTGAGAGATAGGAAAGGGTGGGGGAGATCCTGAAGATCTGCACCGACTCTGACCTCACCCTGATTCCAAGATTCAGGTCACAGCAACCCAGCCCCCCCCCCCCCAGGGGTTTTAGGTACAGCGATGTGAGCATTGTCAATTAAGACTGAGCATTGTCAATTAAGACTTCAAGGCAAGGGCACCAGTTTCCCATTTTGGTTAGCAGCCAGTAGTAGTCCCCAAGATGAGTGCTAAGGATGTCATAGGTAGAAGAAGCAAGCTCTTTGTTTAGTGATCGCCAGAGAAAAAATTGTGTTTACTGTAGGTGATTTTTAAGAAACGTTAATCAAAAGCTGTTGATACTCATTTAAAAATGATACTTTGGGGACGCCTGGGTGGCTCAGTCTGTTGAATGACCGACTCTTGATTTCCGCTCAGGTCATGATCCCAGGGTCCGGGGATCGAGCCCCATGTCGGGCTCTGCGCTGAGTGTGGAGCCTGCTTAAGATTCTTTCTCTCTGCTCCTCTCCCCTGCTCATGTTCTCTCGTTCTCTCTCTGAAATAAAATTAATTAATTTTTTAAAAGAATTTTAAATGATACTTTTTAACCAATACATATTTTTGACCCATTGTCCTTTCTGGCAATGTGCCACAGAAGTTTTAATATGCGTAAGCTCCCCTTCAAAACATTATTTATAGTACTAAATAATTGGAAACAACTGAAATGTTCCACTAGAGAGGAATGGATGAGTAAACTATAATTTGTATCTTAGTGGACTATTATGGGACCATTAAAAATTGTGGTTACATTACACCATAAGATGAGAAGTGATTATGATACAATGTTGAGTGAAGAAACAAAACAAAATTATATAAAGATGACATTTACAAAGATGTAAATATGCACATGGACTGAGTGAAGTGGTCATTGTGATAGTGACGTAGGATTATAGGTATTTTTACTGTATTTTTCAGACTTAAATAGTACTTTTTATTATCTCTATAACTTAAAAAGTGGAAAGAATGAAACTAGATCACTCTTTTTTAGGAGACAGTCTCCTAATGGATGAGAAGCCTTCTGAACTTGGCAATGGTGATGCTGGTGGAGAGAAGCCACCCTCTGGATGATTAAGAGGAATCTTGGCAAATGTGGACATGCCCATAGTTTTCAGAGACACCAGACTTTTTTTTCTTTGAACTTTTTTTAAATTTTATTTTTAATTTTATTTTATTTTATTAAATTTTTTCAAATGTTTTATTTATTTTTGAGAGAGAGAGAGAGAGAGAGAGAGAGAGACAGAGCACAAGCGGGGGAGGAGCAGAGAGAGAGAGGGAGACACAGAATCCGAAACAGGCTCCAGGCTCTGAGCTCAAACTCACGGACCGCGAGATCATGACCTGAGCCGAAGCTGGACGCTCAACCGACTGAGCCACCCAGGTGCCCCTATTTTTTATTGTTTAAAATTTACATCCAAATTAGCATATAGTGAAACAATGATTTCAGGAGTAGATTCCTTAATGCTCCTAACCCATTTAGCCCATCCCCCCTCCCACAACCCCTCCAGTAACCCTCAGTTTGTTCTCCATATTTATGAGTCTCTTCTGTTTTGTCCCGCTCCCTGTTTTTTATATTATTTTTGTTTCCCTTCCCTTATGTGCATCAGTTTTGCAGAGACACCAGACTTTTTAAAATGTCATTAAATAAATGTTAAGCTAGAGCCGTTTAGAGAATCTGGAAAATTTATAAGTATTCAATACTTTTTCTCATGTAAGGAAGATATGGTGGTTTGGCACTTAGCATCCATCTTAAACTCCTTCTTGTACTGCAGTGGCCAGAAATTTTCAAACCACATTTATCAGACCCTTGCAGCTAGGAGGCCAGATGTGAGTTTGATTCTGCTAATTAGATGAACTGGAGAGATCTGGGAGGCAGTAAGGAGACAGAAGTCACCTTCCTGCTTCTTTGATGCTTTCTGATGCCTCGCGAGGTCATAAACGCTCCGGCCAGGAGCAGCTG
Source organism: Panthera onca (assembly GCF_046562875.1). Classification (NCBI taxonomy): domain Eukaryota; kingdom Metazoa; phylum Chordata; class Mammalia; order Carnivora; family Felidae; genus Panthera; species Panthera onca. Next base: position 170,237,735 of record NC_138342.1, on the reverse strand, counting down.
GGGTGGGCAATGGCTTTCCTCTTGCAACAGCACGGCAGTGTCTGGTCACCGGATCCATGGATGTCAAGAAGCAATTGTGGCAATGGGAGTGGCAGCAGGAATGATCCCTGAACCATAGCTCCCGTAAGTGGCCTTCCTCACTTACCAACACATGGTGGAGATTCCCTTGGGAAGCCAGTTAGGCAATGTGGATCTGAGAGTTCTCCCTGGAGGCCCAGCCTTGGTTTCAGCTCTAACAATATTGTATATACTAGCAAAAGGGTCTGATAATGAAGGAGCCATTCCTGGACGTCAGAATACAGCCACCAGCCCCGGTCCTAGACCGCCGTGAAGGCCTGTTTAGAGGGAGTTGACATCCCAGACGCCATCACCCAGTGCTTTGGCCACCACTGTCAACAAAGAGGGAGCATAGGGACCTGGGAGCAGAGCAGTGATCCTGTCCTGTAGGGTGAGCCTGGAGACTCAAAATGACACGCCGACTCCACTGGATTCTTACATAAAGTTCCTGAGTCTTGAAGTTCTAAGGATGTCATCATACTGCCCTAACCTAACTGGGATCCAAGCTCCATTTAGAAAAGGGAAGCCACAGAGGCTGTATGGTGAAGAGCTCGTCATGGATCTGTGTGGCTCTTGCCCACTGGTCGGCATGCTTCACATCTACTTAACACGTGGCGAATGAAACACAGACAAAAATAAAGGGGCACCTGGGGGCTCAGTAGGTTAAGCGTCCGACTCTTGGTTTCAGCTCAGATCACGACCTCACTGTTTCAGTTTGAGCCCCGCATCAGGCTCTGTGCTGACAGCCCAGATCCTGCTTGGGATTCCCTCTCTCCCCCTCTCTTTGTCCCTCCCCCACTCATGCTGTCTCTGTCTCTCTCAAAATAAATAAATAAAAACTTAAAAAGAATGCCTGTAAAAAATAAAATCCCATGGCCAAGTATATATAATTTGGGAATACTGAGGGGAAAGAAATGGAAAGGAGTTAACAGTACAGAGGTAAGAGGTCCAGTCTGTCTCCAGAATCTTCCTTTTTTTTTTTTTTTTTTTTTTTTTTTTTCACAATAATTGCTCCAGCCCTGGCATCCACCTGCCCACCTATGGAACACACAGACATATTAACAATCCTATCCCGATTTCAGCCAATGCTGTAGCTCCCACCGGGGACACACTTGTCAGGGACGAGGCTCCATGCCTTGGAGTGAACGCAGCTGGAGTGATGCATCCTAGAACACCATGTGGAGTTGGTGTGGTACCAGGATGGGGGGCTGTGCATTTTGTCTTTGTTTTTCTTGATGTACACCCATCCGCCCATTCACTTCAAGTCAAGTTTATATGTTGGAAGGGCTGCAAGGGCCTCTAAATGGAGGGATCCCTCCCTCTTATACGTATATGGCCCTGTATTCCCAGAATCTCTTGCCTTCCCAAGCTCAGCACCGTGTTTCCTAAAAGCTCTATCTGTGATTCGTCCTTTGGGATGAATCTCCCCATAAGATGGAAGAAGAAATGAAGGCAAAAAGCTAGCCTTCCTCTACAGCCCCATGTCCAATAAGGAAGGAGTGAGAGAGAGCCATCAGGCCCAGAGAACACAGAGCTGCTTCACTTTACCAGGCTTTTCTTTTCAAAGGATGGCGATGGGCGAGGGTCAGAGCTGGGGGTTGAATCGGCAGGTTGGGAGAGGAGTGTTGACACCTGGTCTACCTCTCGAGAGCCTGCCCTTTGTTCACGCTTCTGCAGACTCTACTGCTGGAGTCCACCGGTGATCATCCATGTGATGTGGCTGGACCCCACCACTGTGGGACAGTCCCCTGACTCCTGTTCTGTGGATGCCTGGGCCATCCTCTTTAGCAGCTGTCCCACGCACTTTCACTGAGGAGAACCAACCATGCCGGCTACCCCCTCCCCACATCGCAGGCCACACCGTCTATGCACTGCCCCCATGCCTGCTCTACTCAAGAGCCTATGCCCTAGTGAATGGCTCGGGGCCCCAGAACCGGACAGGGGTTGTGGCGGAGGAGTGCTGAGGCCCCATTGGAAGCAAAGCACTGGCTAAATTCTGGGCGAGAAGTACCATGTCTGTGTGTCCACGTGGGTGGATGCTGGACCATCCATTAGCCGCCCACTGTGATAGCTTCCATCTGTTAGTTTTTCCCTCTCCTCACCTTTCTCCATAAATAGACTCAACTCTCCATGGCTTAAAAAAAAATCCCTCTCCCCTGCTTTACACCTTAAGCGATTGCCCTATCTCTCCCTCCATCCGGAAGTCTTGAAAGAATAATCTCCCCTTGTCTTTCCATATTCACAATGCACTCACTCCTGAAGCCTCCACATGGTTTCTAACCCCTGCAGCTTTCTAACAGAGGAGCTCTCGAAAAGGTCACCAGTGACCTCAGTTCCAAATCAGCCTGGTCTAGTCCTGACCTCTTGACCTCTGCTTCCTCTAAAATTCCTCCCTCACTTCCTCTCTCTTCTTGCCCTTCCAGCAGTGCCCCCTGCCTCCTCTCTACCTTGCCTTTCTCTCCGCACCCTCTCCTCAGACTTCCTTTCTCCTCTTCCCTGTGGTCCTTTCTTCTAGTCCCCCCCTCCCACTCCCAACCCTGGCTCTGTTTTAATCCTGACCATTCCTCTGCACTCAAGCCCCACATTTTCTTGTGTTTCCCAGACAGTGACCTCTGAATATCCCACCTGAACCGAAAGCTCGGGAGGTGGATCAGTGTCCCAGGGCTGCCGTAACAAAGTACCTCAAACTGGGTGGCTTAAAATAACAGAACGGTACTCTCTTACGGTTCTGGAGGCTACAAATCCAAAATCAAGATGTTGGCAAAGCCGCGCTCCCTCCAAAGCCTCTAAGGGAGGATCCGTCCTTGTCTCTTCCTAGTGTCTGGTGGCTCCCGGCTATGCCTGACCTTTGGCTTCTAGATGCATCACTTGGATCTCTGCCTCCATCTCACATAGCGTTCTCCCTGTGTTCTCCATGTCTACCATCAGATTGTCCTCTTCTTATAAGGACACCTGTCATATTGCATTAGGGGCCCATACTGTGCCAGAATGACATCATCTTAGCTTGATTATATCTGACGAAGACCCCATTTCCTAATAAAGTCACATTCATAGGTTTTCAGCAGACATGAATTTAGGAGGGACACTATTCAACTCAGTACAGGGAGGTAGAGAGAGCTGCAAAGAGGGGCAAGTGACCTAGGTTCCAGTCCTAATGTCCTTTGCCCCATTTCCTTTACCTGTGAAAAGAGGGGTTGGGGTCACTGGTGTGCAGACAACTCTATCTCTCCGATCAAAAACTGAATTCATCATCTTTCCTTCTAGTTGGCCACTCCTTCTGATGCCATTTTTATCTGTATTTTACCAGGCAACCAGCTGGCAAGCTTAGTCATCCCTGACTCCTCTCTTTTTCTTTCCTTGTTTTAATTGAAGTCTAACTGACATGCGATATCTTACTAGTTTCAGGTGTACGTTATAATGGCTTGATATTTTTATACTTTACAAAATGATCCCTACCTTAAGTCTAGTTACCATCAGTCACCACACAAAATTATTACGATATCATTGAGTATATTCCTTCTGCCGTACATGACATCCCGGTGACTTGAATCTTTTATAACTGGAAGTTTGTACCTCTTAATCCCCTTCACCTATGTTGCCTGCTCCCCCACCTCTCCCCACTCTGGTAGTCAACAGCTTGTTTCCTGTGGCTAGGAGTCTGTTTCTGTTTGTTTTGTTTTGTTTTTATTTTTATTTTTTGATACAATTTTTAAAATTTATTTATTTATTTTGAGATAGAGAGCACGAGCAGGGGAAGGGCAGAGAGAGAGGGAGAGAGGATCTGAAGCAGGCTCCGCACTGTCAGCGCAGAGCCCCATGTGGGTCTCGAACCCACGAACCACGAGATCATGACTAAGCTGAAATCCAGAGTCGGATGCTTAACTGGATGGGCTACCCAGGTGCCCCTGTTTTGTTTTTTAGATTACACATATACGTGGCCTCTATTATGTTGATGTACCTTCCTTCTATACCCACTTTTTTGAGAGTTTTTAATTAGAAATGGGTGTTGAATTTTGTCAAATGCTTTTTTCTGCAATTATTGAGATGACCATATGATTTGTATCCTTTGTTTTGTTAATGTGGTGTGATTTGTGGATGTGGACCCAACCTTGCATCCCTGGAATACATCCCTCTTAATCATGGTTTATGATCCTTTCAATGTGTTGTTGAATTCAGTTTGCTAATATTTTGTTGAGGATTTTTGCATCTATGTTCATCAAGGATATTGGCCTGTGATTTTCTTTCTTGCGTGTTGTCTTTGGTTTTGGTATCAGGGTAATAACTTGCCTTGAAAAATGAGTTTGGAAGCATTCCCTTCTCTTTAATTTTTTGGAATAATTTGAGCAATATATGCACTAACTTCTTTCTTTTTTTATTTTTTTAAGTTTACTTATTTATTTTGAGAGAGGGCGCACAGGTGGGGGAGGGACAGAGAGACATAGAGAGAGAATCCCAAGCAGGCCCGCCTTTGTCAGTGCAGAGCCCGATTTGGGACTCGAACTCACAAACCATGAGATCATGACCTGAGCTGAAACCAAGAGTCAGACGCTTAACCGACTGAGTCACCCAGGCACCCCTGTACTAACTTCTTTAAATGTTTGATAGGCCTCACCTGTGAAGCCATCTAGTTCTGGATTTTTTTGGGGGGGGGGGGAGTTTCTGATTTAATTTTATTACTTGTGATCAGTCTATTCAGATTTTCCATTTCTTTGTGATTCAGTATTAGAGGTTGTATGTTTCCGGGAATTTATCCATTTTTTTTTAAATTTTCAAATTTGTTGGCATATCATGGTTCATAGCAGTCTCTTATGATCCTTTGTATTTCTGTGGTGTCAGTTGTAACTTCTCTTTCATTTCTGCTTTTATTTATTTGGGCCCTCTCTCTTTGTTTCCTGATGAGTCTGGCTAAAAGTTTATCAATTTTTTTATCTTTTCAAAGAACCAGCTTTTAGTTTCATTGTTCTTGCCTATTTTTTTTTTTTTAGTTTCTATTTCATTTATTTCCTCTTTTATCTTTATTATTTCCTTCCTTTTAACTTTGGGTTTTGTTTGTTCTTCTTCTTCTACTTCCTTTAGTTAGATTGTTTAATTGGAATTTTTCTTGTCTCTTGAGGTAGGCCTGTATCCTATGAATTTCCCTCTTAGAACTGCTTTTGCTGTACCCCATGGATTTTGGAAAGTTGTATTTTCATTTTCATTTGTTTCAAGGTATTTTCTGACTTCTTTGATTTCTTCAATGACCCACTGGTTGTTTAGTAACACCCCTCTCTTTCTTTCCCTCTCAGATCCTATTAGCCATGTGGATATTTGGCCTCTTAAAGAGTATCACTTATAGCTATGGTGACAATATAGTTTATCATCCAAATTAGGATGATTTTTGAGAGTGAAAAGGGGGCACCATTAACAACTACACCAGGACAGAAAATATAAACTGAAACTGTCTTGGGAAAACTAGGACATATGATCACCCTGTGTATGGCCAGCCCCTGCTTTCCATCCCCAAACCTTGGTCAACCTGTGGCCCCGTCCCTCCTCTTCTAAGGGAAGACTCTCCATGTCTCCACCTGCTGGAACAGTACTCATTTCTCAGCTCAGACAGCTTTGCTTTCATAAAACCTTATCTGACCCGGAAGAAGTGAGCTGAACCCTGTCACTTTCATGCTTTCTTCATCACTCTTGCTACCTCTCACTTTTAATGTTTATTTATTTTTGACAGAGAGAGAGAGAGAGAGACAGAGTATGAGCTGGGGAGGGGCAGAGAGAGAGGGAGACACAGAATCCGAAACAGGCTCCAGGCTCTGAGCTGTCAGCACAGAGCCCAGCGCAGGTCTCGAACTCACAGACCGTGAGATCATGACCTGAGCCAAAGTCGGATGCTCAACCGACTGAGCCACCCAGGTGCCCCTCGCTACCTCTCACTTTGCATCGTAGTTCTAGTAGCCATGTCTTAGCTTTCCCCCTACAGTCTAAGTTCTTGAGGATGTAAATTGAGTAGGCAATCAATATTTGTTAAAGGAGTAAGAGTTTCTTTCAAAAACATTCCATATTCTTACATAACATGAAAATATTGCAGACCCTTTTGGTCTCCAGGAAATTAAAGCACATCCTTCACTTCACATGAGCATAGCTCTGAACACAGTTTGTGAAGAAAAGAAAAAAAAAGTGGCATTTCCTTTCCTTCCAAAGGACATGTCACAAATGCTAAATTAGGTCGCTACTTTCCAGGAACATGAAGTTACAAAGCCCAGGAACTGGAAGAGATCAAGAATGGGATGTAGGCCGTAAATCTCATCTCACGGGTAACAAAAGAGATCCAAAAGGTAAAGCAGCTTGTCCCAGGACACAAAAGTGGTTAATGGCAGAACTGGGATCCAAACCCAGGTGTTTCATCCAGTATTCTTTTACTCCACACCTTTGAAATAAACCCTGAGGCTGATAAGATTTACTGCTGCCATTAGTCATATCTCAGATGCCTGTTCTGTAGAAATAAATTGTCATCAGTCCTCCACTCTGGCCAGGTTTGTCTGACACAGCACATTAGCACATGGCCACGTTTGCCAAATTCCACATGTGAGTTTTACGCTGAGCTCTGTACCTCCTGAATAAGAGATCGTGATCCTCTGGACAGTATAGTTACCATTTTCAAACACCTCAAGTAGACTACTGAGCATAGAAGAGGTGGTCTTTAAGGGAACATAGGAGATACAGAAAGCATGTGCTTTGGAGACAGATCAGAATTAATTAAATCGATACCTGCTGCTTCCAAGAATTGTCCTGGAGCAAAGCAGCCCCTTTGCAAATTGGAGCACCAACATTGTGATTTTTCATTTGAGTTTCATATTTGTTTTCTCTCTCCATAGTATCCTGTTATGCACGGCATGTCTCTCCTGACCTCTAATCACACGTGCGTCTCAAGGGTGGACCTCAGTTTCAGCTGCTGTTGGAGAACACTTGCAGACCAATTGTGAACTTACAGGTGAAAGACACACAAAGGGGCACCTGGGTGGCTCAGCTGGCTGAGTGGTTGAGCATCTGGCTCTTGGTTTCAGATCAGGTCATGATCTCGCGGTTCGTAGGTTCTAGCCGCAGGTCACGCTCTGTGCTGACAGTGGGGAGCCTGCTTGGGATTCTCTCTCTCTCCCTTTCCTCTCTGCCCCTCTCCTGCTCATGCTCTAAGTAAGTAAATAAATAAATAAATAAATAAATAAATAAATAAATAAATAAGAAAGACACACAAAAGTGCCCTAGTCACTAGTGAACAAAGCAGGGGCTGGGTTAGTACTCGGAGTCTCTCAGATCAAGGAGAAGTGTTAACCAAGGATAACCACTGGATTTTCCATCTCCACAGTCCCCTTCAGAAATGGAGAGTAGAGGGAAAGGGCCCAGTGAGTGGCCTCGGAGAACAGCCAGTCTGAACCCCTCAGCGATCATCTTGGGAGGGGGAGTACCAATATCCGAGGTTCCCAACTTGGTCATGCTTAGAATAACCTGGAAGGTGTGTTTTCCCTAAATTAAAGCTCCAGACTATGGGAAAATCCCACTGCACATAAACGGTGAAGTGTTTCATTTCACTTTGTTAATTAGTAGTTAATTAATTAATTTTTTAATTAGTAGTAAAAATATGAAACTCTACTAATTAACTCACTTGATATGAGAAAGATATCCTTCTTAAGTTAGCCCAAATGTAATTCACAAAATCTGTCTGGGCCGCAGTAAGCCGTGTAACAGTTTTTCCCAAGAAATCTGCCTACCCAGGACAGGTTATCAAAAACCAGACTATTTGGTCAACATAATCAGAAAGAGTAATTTTAGTCTGGTTTTTAAAACCAACTAAACCGATACAACCAATTTGGAAAACTGTCTGACAGCATCTTCTAAAACTGAACATACATACACATAACCTTTGACCCAGCAATTCTACTCCTAATATATACCCAGCAGAAATGTATACTTTGAGTACCAAAACGTACAAAACGTGCATGTATCAAAATGCTCATGGCAGCACAATTTGCCACACAGCCCCCAAATGGAAACAACCCAGATGTCCCTCAACAGCAGAATGGACAAATGAGCTCTAGTTTGTTCACACAATGGAATGTTAGGCAGTGGTAAGAATGGATGACGTCTAACTCGAATGCCTCATTCGTAGAGAAAACAATCCAAACCAGCCCCCAATCACTTTGTAAAAAATTTATAGCACCCATTGCTCTGTCAGATTATCTTGTTTGTTTATTCTCTCTCTGCCTTCCCACTATCTCCCTTCTCTCTCTCTCTCTGTCTGTCTCTCTCTAACACACACACACACACACACACACACACACACTGTAAGCTTCAAGAGAACAGACACCGGGTGTCACATCTTCACAGTTGCATTCCCAGTGCTTATGACTGGCACAGAGTCAGCTATGATATGAATGATGTGAATGAATAAATAAAATGTCATTTCTTCCAGGAAGCCTTCCCTGACCCTGACAGCCCACACATACCTCTCTCCACTGAACTTTCCTAGGATTTGTTTGCCACACCACCCACATGACATTTATCCTTTACTACCTTGCACTGTGCTTTGCTTCAGTACACATCTTAGTCCCCTTCTAGTTCTTAAGTCCTTGGAGAGCAGAATTTCTGGCTTATACTCCTTTATATACCCAGAAACTAGCCCACAGGAGGCTCCAAACACCCTGCTCATAACAGGAGAGCAATAAACATGTGCTCAATCTATTGAAGAGGAAGCAGGGCATAGTGGAAAAGGTGAACTTTGAAGTCAGAAGTCCCGACTAGCACTTATTACCTAGCTGTACGTCCTTGGAAAAATTACTTAGCATCTCTGAGTCTAGATTCTCAATTATAAAATGGGCACAGGAATTCCTACATCATAGGATCAAAAGCGAAGTTATATAAAGTAGTATGTGTGTGTGCGTGTGTGTGTGTGTGTGTGTGTGTGTATGTATTCAAAAATGTCAGTTCCCCTTCAATGTTTGATAAAAGTTTGTCATCTCTTACTGTAACCATGGACATATTTCATACAATGCTTATGTTTACCAAAGATCTCCTGTCTGTTAGGCAGCAGCTGATTCTGCTTTTTAAGTATTTTCTTCCCCCACCCCCACTAAAATGCAAGTGTATAAAATTTTCATCAGAGTGTTTTTTGATGAATGCAAGTGCATAATAAAATTGGGGCATGAACACAACTTGCTAAATTTAATAGGCTTCATTTCAACGTAATACTAAACTGGACCAATTCAAATTCTCACCATTGCTTTCCCACCCACAAAAGTGACTTCAAGAGCAAAGCAGTCTCCCAGAACCCATTAACTTGGTGCAAGGAAGGCATGTTTTACTGCAGCACATTTGAAAAGGTAGAAACCCTCCCATCATCTGCTCTGTGACAGCAGCATGCTCATTTAGCCCCTGTTGTGTCTCCATTCCCAGAGGTTGGTGGCCAAGTCATAGTAAACAATGGCAACTTGTGTCACTCTGGAGAACTTTCCGGCAGTTTTACGCATCTTATCTCGTTTGATTCTTAGGGCTGTTATTAGGGGGTCAGATGGAGAAGTACGGGCCGTGTAAGATTATCGTGCGGTCGGGTTGATCTGCAGCTGTCCCCCAAGGATTGGTTAAATGGGGCCTGTATCAGCAAGAAGGGAGGTGTGACACAGGACTCTGACCTTGACCGGGTTCAATTCAACTATTTTTTAAAGTCAGCTACTAGAAAAAGTCATGGAATACAACAGACTTATCAACGTCTTAGAAGACATAATACCGGGGGAATAGCTTCCCGGAATGCTAAAAGTCAAGGTTGTTTTTAAAATCTCTAAAAACGTAAAATGCTGCACTTCAATCCTAAACAGGATGGATATGCTGAACAGGATAGAGCACCCCTGAACTGCTGAATCTTCACATGACTCTGTAGTTGTCTGTAAACTTGGCACAAGCTCCAGTTTCTAGGGCGTTTTCCCTGGCACGCTTCATTTGGATAGCCTCCACTTGTCCTTCCAGCCCCCCTTTAGATGTCACCTCCTCTGGGAAGCCATCCTGATCCCACACCTTCACCTCTAGTTGCTCAGGCTGAAACCCAGGAGTCATCCCAAAGTCCTCCCTGTCATTTACCTAGAAAACCCTGTCTATCAAGAATCATGCCAGCCTACCTCCCAATAGACAACATAGTTGTATTTATCATTTATTAATGCATAATGTGACTTTTGTTACTTATAGTTTTATTATTATGCTTTTGTCTGTCTCCCTCCAATATCACATATGCTTTTTAAGAGAAAGGCCTTTTCTTTTTGGCCCACTGATCATTCTCAAAGTCTACGATAGTACCTAACACATGACAGGAACCTAATAAGTATTTATTTTTAATAAATGAATGAATGAATGAATGAATGAATAAATGAATGAATGAAGGTGAGTTAGGTGCCCCACTTTTGTGCTCCTATATCACCCTGTAATTTTCTCATCATAAGGCTTGATATGCTGTGGGGCAACTGGGATTTATTTCCACTTAAAAAATATATCTTTTAATTATACGTTTGCCCATGAATAAATTCTAGTTGTCATGTAATGGTTTACTTGTCCGACCATTTCACTAGACTACAAACCACAAAAAGCCCATAGCTGGTCTGCCTGGCTGACTGCTGTGCCCCCAGCTCCGGGCACAGTGCCCTGTGTAGAGAAATAGTACATTTATGGAGTGTCAGGCACACTTCTAATGTTTTACATGCACTAATTCACTCAATGAATACAACAACCCAATGAGGTGGGTTCGATTTTTACTATTTCACAGATAAGGAAACTGAGGTTCCGAGAAATTAAGAAACATGAACGATGGCATCTATGAAGTCTGGCTCTGGAGCTCAAGCTCTAGATGACTGCCCTGAATTGCCTCACCTTTACAAGGTACCCAATAAAACCTGTTCAATAAATGAATCAAGGAAATATGGCTGACCAAAAAAAAAAGGCAATGTGCTGCTTGGCTGTGTCAGTAAAGGGTCGAGATAAGAGAGGTTGTAGTCCTGGAATACAGTTCAGGTCGGGTGAGTTGAGGATAATTCCTGTTTGGAAGCAGATCACTAAATTGAAGTGGGTCTAAAGACCCACACCACAATGGCAAAGCATCTGAAAATTATGAAATAGCCAGAGACTGCTTAGCTTTTGAGGAGTTGGCAGTGAAGATTCAGGACCTGTCTTCAAATCCAGGGATTCCTGCGGCGCCTGGGTGGCTCAGTCGGTTAATAATCCGACTTCGGCTCAGGTCATGATCTCGCGGTCCGTGAGTTCGAGCCCTGCATTGGGCTCTGTGCTGATAGCTCGGAGCCTGGAGCCTGTTTCGGATTCTGTGTCTCCCTGTCTCTCTGACCCTCCCCCCATTCGTGCTCTGTCTCTGTGTCAAAAATAAACAAACGTTAAAAAAAAAAATCCAGGGATTCCTGTGGGCTACTCTCAGGCTGTGGGCCCCAAGGGCAGAGCTGGACGGGTGGGTGGAAGTCACAGAAAGGCAGGTTTTCGCTCGCTCTGTGGAGGAATTGGTAGGAAACATTCAAATCCTGAGGGCCCACCAGCAGATGAATGGATAAACAAAATGTGGTCCACACATACAAAGGAATATTACTCGGCCTTGAAAACGAAGGGAATTCTGACACAGGCCACAACACGGGTAAACCTTGAAGACATTACGGTAAGTGAAATAAGCCAGTCACAAAGGACAAAAGGATTCCCCTCATTCGAGATATCTCCAGTAGTCAAAAACCACACAGACCGGAAGAACAGTGGTTACCAGGGCCCAAGGGGACAGGAGCCAGAGGAGTTATCGTCTAAAGAGCACAGAGTTTCCATTTGGGATGATGAAAAATTCTGGAGACAGACAGTGGGAAGACTGCACAACACAGTGAATATACTTACTGCACTTAAGTGTACTTAATGGTTACTTTTATGTTCTATAAATTTTACCACAACAAAAACAATTAAATTAAAAAACAAACAAGGAGGGGCGCCTGGGTGGCGCAGTCGGTTGAGCGTCCGACTTCAGCCAGGTCACGATCTCGCGGTCCGTGAGTTCAAGCCCCGCGTCGGGCTCTGGGCTGATGGCTCAGAGCCTGGAGCCTGTTTCCGATTCTGTGTCTCCCTCTCTCTGCCCCTCCCCCGTTTAAGCTCTGTCTGTCTCTCTCTGTCCCCAAAAAAATAAATAAAAAACGTTGAAAAAAAAATTAAAAAAAAAAAACAAAAAAAAAAACAAACAAACAAGGAGACAGCGAGACATTGAGCCTCCACCACTGGCAGTGAATAAACAGCAGCTAGCTATCAGGGAAAATATAGGGGCATTTTTTAAAATGTTTATTTATTTATTTATCTATTTATTTATTTTTTAATAGATGAAATTTATTGTCAAATTGGTTTCCATACAACACCCAGTGCTCATCCCAAAAGATGCCCTCTTCAATACCCATCACCTACCCTCCCCTCCCTCCCACCCCCCATCAACCCTCAGTTTGTTCTCAGTTAAATGTTGATTTGTTTTTGGGAGAGAGAGAGAGAGAGAGAGAGCGCACATGCGTGGGGGAGGAGCAGAAAGAGAGGGAGACAGAGGATCCAAAGCAGGCTCTGCACTGAAGCCCGATGCGGGCCTTGAACTCATTAACCATGAGATCATGACCTGAGCCGAAGCTGGACACTCAACCAACAGAGCCACCCAGGCACCCCAAGGGGCTTTCTTGAGTTTGGGTGGGAGTTGGACTGGAGAGCCCTTACAATCCCTCGGTCCTTCAGTTCTTGTCTGTTTGCTTTAACATTTATGGGGCACTTGCTGTGCACGGATTAGCTTATGGATGCTACACCACTCCATAAGGCATGACTACCATAGTCTGCACCTTACAAGTGAGGAAACTGAGGCCAAGAGACCTCCAGTCACTTGCTCAAGGCTTCCCGTGTGCTAAGCATAAGGAAGAAGGGCAGGAATTCCAGAGGCGGCACGTGCTACAGCACATTGACTGCACCACACGTAGGAGGAAACCTAGAGGGTTTCATGACTTCTCATGCTATCTCAGGCTCTTCCAGTAACTCCATGCCGCCTCGCGCTCTTTCCTGCTCTGCCCTGGACCTCAAATGCCCGACGTGGGCATTCCCAGTCAGTCACAGAGGGCACGAAGCTGCCCGCAGGAAGGCACAACCTCGAACGGATTCTGAGGGTGTCGCTATGGCCAGGATGTCTTATGACAGACAGAAAGCCTGGACCGGCGTTGGCTGGTACCATTATTGGCCTTGAAGGGTCAGTTTTCCTGGGAAATAAGCAAGTGACCTTCTTATTTCCCTCCCAATTCTCATGCCACAACTTCCACGTTCCCTTACTTGAAAGCTGATTGTAAATGAGGGTTTGAGAACAAAAGCTCTTGCATAGACTCAAAGCCCATTTTAATTTTATGAGCGTTGTGCTTTATACTAGTTACAGTCTTTAAATGCTTTGAAGCAGTGTCTAGACCAGCAGGGCCCAATAAAAATGCAACGCATGCCGCATATGTAATTTCAAATTTTCTGGTAGCCACATTAAGAATGTAAAAAGAGGAGGGGCGCCTGGGTGGCTCAGTCGGTTAAGCGTCCAACTTCGGATCCGGTCACGATCTGGTGGCTCACGAGTTCAAGCGCTGCGTCTGTGCCGACAGCTCAGAGCCTGGAGCCTGTTTCAGAAACTGTGTCTCCTTCTCTCTCTGCTCCTCTCCTGCTCACACTCTGACTGTCTCTCAAAAAACAAATAAACATTAAAAAAATTTTAAAAAGAGGGTCTCCTGGGTGGCTCAGTCGGTTAAGCGTCTGACTCTTTGATTTCGGCTCAGGTCATGATCTCACAGTTGTGAGATCGAGCCCCACTGGGTATGGAGCCTGCTGAAGAGTCTCTTCCACTCTGCCCCTCCCCACAAAAATTTAAAAAATCTAATCTTGAAAAAAAAATTAAAAAGAGAATGTAAAAAGAAACAGGTGAAACTAATGTTCATAATATGTTTTATTCATCTCAATTTATCCAAAATCATTATTGATGAGATATTTGACATTCTTTCTCATATTGTCTTTGAAATCGCTGTATGTTTTGTACTCCAAGCACATCTCGATTCAGGCTAGGCACCTTTCAAGTGCTTAACAGCTACATGGAGCTGGTGATGACCACTGAGCAGTACAGGTCTAGGCTCTGCTTTTCAAGGGGTTTGATGGTGAAGAGGAAAGAAGGCATGTTTTAAGGGGAGCTGGACCTAGTGAGAGTGTTACTTATTACAGAATTCGTGATCATGTATGTTGACCGTGGGGGAGAGAGAGAGGAGAAACTTAACATGGAAGCAAGAAATCGTGGTGCCTCACCCAGGAAAATGCTGCGTGAAACTGGGAATGGAGGAGAGAGCTCAAGGGGCAGTGGGATCAAGGCCCGAAGACAGGGGCAAGCTTTGAGGTTGTTGCTGGTTGGGTTCTTCTGTGATTACTTAAAACCGTTTTAGGGGTCCCTGCGTGGCTCAGTCGGTTAAGCGTCCAACTCTTGATTTCCATTCAGGTCTTGATCTCGGTTCGTGGGATTGAGGCCCGCCTCGGCTCTGCACTGACATCACGGAACCTGCTTGGGATTCATTCTCTCTCCCTCTCTCTGTCTCTCCCTCTGCCCTACTCTCGCTCTCTCGTCTCTCTCAAAATAAACATTAAAATCATTTTACTCTTTTTGTGATCCCTAAGTGTCACCCTTATTCCCTTCCCATCACCCCCTGCTGCTGTTGATTTATCCAGTTGCCACTGTTGTGATATCACAAATGCAGAGCTGAGACTCAAGTCCCTACTCTGCCCCAGGTGCCAGGGCTCTGCTGTGGCACTTGGAACCAATCAGCATTTCCCGCCCCCTTCAGTTTCCTCCTTTCTAAAAGGAGCTGGTTGGACTATTCAAGAATTCATTCAGCCAGTCAGTCAACAAATATCCAATAAGTCAACAAGGACCCAATAAGTACTGATCACTGATCACTGTTCTAGGTGCTTTCTGATCATTGCTTCCTTTTTTTTTTTTTTTTTAATGCTTATTTATTTATTTTTAAGAGAGAAAGCACAAGCAGGGGAGGGGCAGAGACAGGGAGACACAGAATCCGAAGCAGGCTCCAGGCTCTGGGCTGTCAGTACAGAGCCCGACATGGGGCTCAAACTCACGAACTGTGAGATCATGACCTGAGCCAAAGCCGGACGCTTAACCGACTGAGCCACCCAGGCGCCCCCAGCTTCCTTCTGACTCTAGTTTTTTGTGCCCCATGATTTTTGGGTGCTGCTTTTTCTGTCACCATGAGGTAGATTTCACAGCCCGAAAATGTCCATTCCCAAGTGACAGCAGAGATTCCTCAGGCTGGTCAGACAGTCCCCAGAGAAAGGGAGAGAAAGTGGCAGAGAAGTAGGGGGGGGAATGGTCACTAACAGGGTGGGTCAAATCTGTGCCCACTACACTCTTCCACTCTGAGCCCCTACTGAGAGGGATTTCCTCAGCATCAGTGGCCTCCTTAGCTGACATTGGAGGTTCTTACCAACATCCACCTAAGCCCTTGGTACTATACAGCACAGCACTGAGAGGGTCAGGGAGAAGGTAAAACAAAACTCCCTAACCTGATCTATCTAGAAGCCTGATTTATGGCGGCCGTCAGTACCTGGGAGCTTGGTGATCCTCAAGGCTTTGGCAATGAGGGACAGTTCGCTTTCTTCTGAGTGCTAAACTTGAAAATCTACACACAATACGCCGGAGGTGTGCAGTCATTTGAAAGAGAGAAGAGGTTGCTCAGGTCTATAAAATCTGACTGATCATTGGTTGAAAATAGCAATATTTCAATTAAAGAAAAAAAGGGGGCACCTGGGTGGCTCAGTTGGTTAAACATCAGACTCTCGATTTTTGGCTCAGTGCTGAGTGTGGACCCTGCTTGGAATCCACCCCCCCCACCCCCGCGCCCAAAACGCTCTCTCTCTTTCTCTGTCTGTCTGCCCCTCCCCAACTCAGGCTCGTGCTTTCTCCCTCTCTCAAAAATAAATAAATAAACTTGAAAAAAAAAGAAAAAGGAATGGACCTTGAGGCCATTATGCCCAGTGAAGTGAGTCAGACACAGGAAGACAAATCCTGTGTGATCTCACTTATAAGCAGAATTCACAGAAAAAGAGATTCGATTTGTGGTTCCCAGAGGCCAGGGTAGGGGGTGGGGAGATTGGAGGAAGATGGTCTGAAGATACAGGGTTGCAGTTATGAAAGAAATAAGTACTCAGGCTGTCGTAGGCAACATGATGGCTATAATGACTGCCGTGTGGTCTATTTGAAAGTTGCTAGTAGAGTAAATCCCAAAAGGAAGACACACATTGTTTGTAACTATGTGAAATGATGGCTGTTAACTTCTTGTGGTAAACGTTTCATAATATATGTTTGCCAGTCGCTATCTGTATGCCCTAAACTTATACAAGGCCGCGTATCAGTGATAACTCAATAAAGCTAAGGGGGAAAGGAATGGGTTAATCAGAAAGGGTTGTTAAAGTCTAGAAGTAAAAGCAGACTCACAGATAGAAACGTCAGCGGCACTTGTCTGGACAGAGATGAAGAAAAGAAAGAGGGAACAACCTTCAGTGTCCCATCCTTTGCCAGCCTCTCTGATGCCAGGACCCGCAGGGCCGTGAACGCCGACGGCACACCGGTATTTCTGCCTTTGGTGGGATGGTTCTGTAAAGGCCTGAAACCTATTATGAGGTCAAAAAATGTCTGATTCATCTAAATACCCTGGTTCTGGCTCTGTGCTCAGCAGGTCACCATCCGGGTCATCTTTGGGTTTCCACAGGGATTGCCTACGGAGTTGGAACGTGCAAGGCCCCCGCGCATTTATTTCTCAGTGTGTAAATTCGCGGGTAACCTGGCATCCTCATTCCACACATTAATCTCGAGTGTTTGATAAATATAGAAACACCTGAGGAGTCAGAGTACCCTTGGGGCACCAACAGAAGCGGGTCTCTGAGCCTGGGATTCTGTGGCCCACACCCTGGACTGTGCGGTCAGTCACCACCACCTTAGTGAGTATCACCCAGCAGGAAGTGGCCGTGGCTTATGCATCTGACACATCATCTTTGGACACCTTCTTAGTGCTAGGCATGAACTGAGTGTTGGGGACACCGGACCCCTGCGCTCTTGGAGCCGCTGGCATATTTTCTACTGCAGCTCTCAGAGAAGTTAAAACCAACAGCCCTTCCTACCTTTTCTCAAGCCAAAACGCTAACTTTGAAAAAATATAATATAAATGCAGACTGCAGGAAACTTCTGCAGGCCTGTCCTGTCCTGCCACACCCTTAGGTACTGCTGACATGAGGTTTGTCTTTTAATGAGTGGTTTCCCCTCATGGGCCCCTTCTTGAAACCTGGCTCTGTCTTTGCTGCGTGCTACCTGGACAGGCAAGCAGGAGAGAGCAGCCAAGGCTGTCTGGAGTCGGGGGGTGGGGTGGGGAAGGGTGGGGAGAGACCTGCTGGGAGACAGACAAGGAGCAGTCGGGTGTATGGGCACCCAAGGAAAATCTTCCCTAAGGTTCAAGCCATTACAGAGTACCCAGGGATCCAGCTGGGTCCCACAGCCTTTCTGCGTGATTGTGTGATTGTGTCTGGAAGTGTAGAAACAGCAGGGAAGTTGTACACGGTGCCCTTGGTGGGCCCTCAGTGGAAGCTGCTGGCCTGCCCATCACTTCTTCGCATTCCATTTTCAACCTCCCAAGGGGCTCCTACAGGGGAGATCTCAGCTGTATTTATCGCCCGTGGACCTGCCAGGTCCTTTTTGGTTGATTAGGAGAGGGATGGGTTCAGCCCATCAGAAACCATCTGCTGTCAGGCCAGAGACACGTGTGTGAAGCCAGATGTCTCCGAGAGGTGGTGGGTATGCTAAGATAAGCCGGGGGGACCTGCCAAGGCGGGCACACCTGTCCCAGGACCCGGGAGAAGAAAGGCTCTTAAACGCGCCACATGAGGTCTGTGTGTTTCCCGAGTTGCTTTGATTGTTCAGAACATTCCACTGCGTGATTGTGGCTTAAAGGACACAAAGCTAACTGTCACACACGGTGGCTAATTGAGGGCACGGCTTTGTCCAGTGACCACTAGCAGTCTGTGTCCTTTTTGTGTTCTCTCGGAGGCCATTTATAAATGGTAGCTACTCTACATAGATCATTTAGAAGCAACACTTCAAGGTGTTGTTGAAACAAAGCAGGACTGCCTAGGAATTGCTTGGTGCTACCATACAGATTCCCAGGTCCCACTCTCGGAGATTCTGAATTCAGTGGGTCTCAGGTAGGACCCAGGAATCTCTCAGCAACTCTCCTCTCTACACCCATCATTTCTCCTGTGCCCTCATTTATACACGGGGTGATTTGGACAAGGAATCTCAGAGGACTCCACTTTGAGAAAGTCTGTGAAAAAGACACCGGGCTCATAAAGTGAAGGCCTGGATGTAGGAGTAGCTGTGTAACCTTGCAGAAGTCCCTTCACCTCTCTGTGCCTCCACTGCTGTCTGTAGAATGAGGGAACTGATCTTTCGGGTCCTTTCCAGGGCCAATATTCCACAAATTTAAGCATGCTCACCGTGGCCTCCCAAGGCTGTGGGTGTTCCAAAGCTAGAATGGGCAACCCTCAGGCTGAGCTTTACCCTGAAGAAGACCAGTGAGCAAACCACAGAGCTTTGTCCCGACTTCCCACTCGGGATTAGACCTTTGAGGATACTCCCCTGAACACAATACTCCCCCCAAACACCATCCCCTTCCTCCTCGCGTAATTCTGAGCATGTCCACAGGCGTGACTTATTTTCACCTTTCGGGAAGCTAGACTTGAGGCAGGGCAACAGGCGAAGCTCCACTTTGATTGAAGGAAGATTGAGGCACAGAGAGGGGAAGAAGCCGGGAGACCCTGGCGGCCCGTCTGTCCCAGGCTCCCTGCCTTGTCCCGGGGCACCATCCTCAGGGTACACGCAGTGCAACCACACTGGCAAACGGCAAGGGCCAGAGATGAACATCGCAGCCCCCGGATGCGACTTGGGAACAGGCCGTCTCCTTGTGGTAGGATTTCTGTGAGTTTCCGTGGCACGGACACATCACAGGGGCAACGTGCACAGCCCTGCGCTCTTCAGAGTGACAGCGCTCCTGAAAGGCACCGGGCACTTTCTCTTACATGGTTTTATTAGATCTGCTCACCACCACTGCAGTTAACATCTAATGAGCCATAACTGCCTGCACTCAGAGGGTCGGGATCTAGTGGTGAGTCACCAGCCCTCTGGGTCACAGCAGCATGAAGAAGAAAGAGCAAAGCGCAGAGACCCACACGTTAAGAAAGGTCTCGATCTGTGATACTTGAGCGTGGTGGCCCTGCTTTATGTCCTCTCACCTTCCCCCTGCCGATTTTGCCCAAAGGAGGCCTGAGATTATAGTTCTGCCCCTGCACCACCTCCCGGCTCCCAGTTTTCTCGGCTGCTTCAGGTTGTTTCTGACAAAGACGTCATTAATGATCAGTTGCTGTATCTTGGGAAATTCTTGCACCAACCACAGACTCTTACAGCAGATGCTGTGTGACTCCGGTTTCGGTCTCAGTGTAGGGCTTTTTAGACATTTCATCTTTTGGCCTCTCATTTCTGTGGCAAGAACCCTGTGCCAATAGCAAAACCTTTGCCCTTGATGGAGATCACCCTGGCAATGAGTGACGCTGTTCTTTTCTCTCCACCTGTCCCACCTCCCAGACTTAAGCCATCCCTTGAGAACACCACTGAAAACCAGAAGGAAGTAAAAAACAAAACAAGATAAAATAAAATAAAACTTAAATTAATTTCAGTTAAAAAGATGGCATAAAGTTGGTGCATTCTTTTATTTTAGGGAATCCTCTTAGCGTGAGCCTTGAGCCTCTTAGGCTGATTATTTTACAAAGAACTCCAAGAAGTTAACTTCTAAATTCATGGCGGATTAGAAGGAAAGAGGGTGCTATAGACAGAAAACTGATGGG
The DNA here is from genome assembly GCF_046562875.1 of Panthera onca. Taxonomy (NCBI): domain Eukaryota; kingdom Metazoa; phylum Chordata; class Mammalia; order Carnivora; family Felidae; genus Panthera; species Panthera onca. The sequence continues at coordinate 170,217,686 of NC_138342.1, read as the reverse complement.
GTAACTCGCAGCAGTCTTGGGAAATGGCAACACTGGGAAAGCTCTAACTACACGTTCTGTGTTCTATTTAAAAAGGCAGAGAAGTAGATAAAATATTCTAGAAACAGTTCTACTCCGACTCATTACAATACAAAAAAAAAAAAAAAAAAAAACGTAAAAGACATTAAAAGGATATGCCCTCAGCCATCTGAGAAAACTCACTCCCAGAAAGTAGCTATGTTTAACTGTAGTTAAATATTTATTGTCAGTAAGTTGTAAGTCAAGTCAAGTCCTTGCAGTGTGCTGGGTAGCAGAACATTGGTGAGGAGAATGCAAGAGCCATTTGCCTAGAATCTCTTGAACCAGGCTTGGCCAAATGAATCCTAGAACCTTTTGCTATACTTCCAAACTTTGGGATTTTTCTAATTTTAAAATATGTGTTAATCAGCCTATCCTCGGAGTAGGGGAGGGAAGGGGAAGGAGGTAGGAAGGGGAGGGGAGGGGGGAGGAAACAGAGTCTCTCCCAAAAGCCTGCTGGCTCCTGGGCGCCTGCCTGACATTCTGCCACCACCGGCTGGCTTTGGGGCCCCTGGGCCTGGAGGCGTATTTACTGTAAACCAGGTGGTAATTGGATGGGATCTGATGTGCTGTTCAGTGCCTTGCGCAGGGCTCCAGGCCTGGAGACACCTAGCAGCAGCCAGCTGACAGCCAACAGTTCCCAGGAGTCCTGCCTGCTGCCACACCTCACGGATGGGTCTATTTCTTCCAGAGAGAAGCTCTCCAGGCCAGAGGCTGCGTGCTTGAGGCTGTGTCCCGGAGAACGATTTGAGACCCCAAAGCACCCTCGAGCTGCAATTCTGCACCAGGGCTTGAAGCTTCCAGAGTAAGTCTTGCTTCTTGTTCAATTAAAAAAACAAACCGGGCGCCTGGGTGGCTCAGTCGGTTAAGCCTCCGACTTCAGCCCGGGTCATGATCTCGCGGTGAGTTGGAGCCCCGCGTCGGGCTCTGTGCTGACAGCTCGGAGCCTGGAGCCTGCTTCGGATTCTGTGTCTCCCTCTTTCTGCCCCTCCCCTACTCATGCTCTGTCTGTCTCTGTCTCAGAAATAAATAAACATTAAAAAAAGTTTTTTTTAAAAACCGACTAGAACAAAATAAATTTACGACAGTTACTTCAACAACGGCAACAGAAATACACACTCTGGACATCTTTCCACATGGTGAAATACTCTTCAACAACATCTTTCATGGCTACATAGGACATGTCACTTATTATTAGATCACTTATTGTTAGATGTTTAGATCATTTCCAGTTTCTGCTCAGGGTTGGAACAAATGTTCCTACAGCTCACCCCTGGTGTACAGCCTTAATTATGTCTTCAGAAAAAACTCCCGTAACTACACTCCCTTGGCCAAGAGTCTGATTATTTTCAAGGCTTTTGAGATATAGTGCCAACTAGACTTCCAAAAATGTTGCATCAATTCACCCACACGTCAGGATAGGAGAGTTTCCTTGGCAAATTGAAACCAATGCTAATTATTTACCTTAAAAAAATTGTTCAGGGCACCTGGGTGGCTCAGTTGTCTGAGTGTCAGACTTTGGCTCAGGTCACGATCTCACAGTTGGGTTCGTGAGTTCAAGCCCCACCTCGGCTCGCTGTGTCAGCATAGAAGCCATTCCAGATCTTCTGTCTCCCTCTCTCTGCCCTTCCCTCTCTTGCACTCTCAAAAAAAAAAAAAAAAAAAAAAAAAAAACAAAATTGTTCATTGGACAGACAAAAAATGGAACCTCATAGCTTTAATTCGCCATCAGTTACTAGGCTCAATTGCCTTATGAACATTAGACACTGTTTCTTCTGTGTTGATTTACTACTCGTGTGCTTTGTTCTGTCTTCTATTATGGCACTCCCCTTTTTCTTACTGATTACAGAGAGCTTCTTATTTATTATGATATTGACTCTTTTTCATGTGTGTTTTTAACTCTTTTCTGTTCCGTCATTTGCCTTTATATTTTCTTATTCTAAGTTTTCTGACATGGGTATTTTTAATTAAATATTTTAATTTTCTACTTCAGCTTCTATCTTTAGTTTTGTTGTGTTTTTTTTTTTGTAAGAAAGTCTTTCCCTCCAAATTATGTAAATGTTCACCTATATTTTCCCCCAGTGCTTCCCTAGCTTTATTTGGGGAATTTTTCCTAGTCTGAAGGATGAGATGGGACTCTCTTTTTCCCCCCAAAGAGTTAATCATTTCATTAATAAGTCCTCTTTTTCTTACTGATTTTCAATGGGACTTTAATTATATACCGAACTGAGTCTGTTTCTGGACTGTCTTCTGTTTTAATTGATATGTATGTTTCTGGGGCGCCTGAGTGGCTCAGTCGGCTGAGCGTCCCGCTCTGGCTCAGGTCATGATCTCACAGTTTGTGGGTTCGAGCCCCACATTAGGCTCTGTGCTGACAGCTCAGAGCCTGGAGCCAGCTTGGGATTCTGTGTCTCCTTCTCTCTCTGCCCCTCCCCCGCTCATGGTCTGTCTCTGTCTCTCTCTCTCTTTCTCTCAAAAACAAATAAACATTAAAAAAATTAAAAAATTGATATGTATGCTTTTGCCAGTACTTATGTGAATTATTGTAATTATTGTATATGTCATTTCTAGTGTTATGGAAACTCTTCATTTCTTTCTTTTCTTTGTTTCAACATTAGTGTGGTAGTACTTGCCTGTGTATTCCTCCAGAATTAGGGCAGTTCTGCTTCTTTTCCCTTTTCTTATAATATTAAGAGTATTAATGCTTTTTCTTAAACTCAGTCATGGTTATGACCAGAAGATGTGGTTGGAAAAGAGAGGGAAGTTTAAAGAGACACTTACCAGTCCAGATGAGACATTATAGATTTTTTGCTCTAATCATTTCACAAATAACCAGACCTCGAACTCTTCCAGAATGTTCCAGAGCCTTGCCACTTATGGCATAAATGAAAACCTTCTGGGTAAAAGGGAGCCATAGAGAAAATAAAATGACATATGGGTAGAAGTAAAAGAAAGAAAACAGGATCTGAAATTGAGAGGAACATAAAGGCACGTGACATCAAAATGCTGGATGTAACCAAAAACATTATCCATGGTTTCCATTTGTTCCTCTTCATTCATTTTTCATTTCTGGAAAAGGAAAAAAAAGTCTAGAAGTTTCTAAGCAGCTACTGAAAATTTTTCATATTATCTCCATATCTAATTCATGAAGTATTGAACTTGCATCTTGGACAGTTACAGAAGAACAGAATCTTTGAGTTAATCTGCCCAATGCAAGAATCCCCCTGCAGCACTTCTAGGAGGAGTGGCTGTTCAGCCTCCGCTTGACTACTGCCTGACGAGGTCCTGACTCACGGCCTCATTGAGCTCTTTCCATGTTTAAAAAGCCTAATTCTTTGAAGGCTCTTGCTGTTATAAACTCAAAGTCTGTCTCCCAGTATTCCCTCTTCCTTCACCTCGGTTCTGCCTTTTCAAGCCAACAGAGGCCTCAGTGCTTTGAAGGTGCCTCTCCTCCTTCAGCTTTATCTTTCACAGCCTTGTCATTCCTGATTCCTCAAACTAGTCCTTTTAGGACATGGTTCTAGATCTCTCAACATCTTGGTCTCTCCTCTGGAAATGTTGTAAAATAGCCAGCATTTCTTTTACAGGTAAAACACAGGAGTTAACATAATTCTCCAGATTCCATCTGGCCTGTGCAGCAAATTGGGAGCAGCTCATTCCTGACTTGACCTTTTTTTCTTTTCTTTTCTTTTCTTTTTTTTTTTTTTTAATGAATGCACCTAAGTTACAATCAGGCCTGAGATCACAGACACAGGCTGGAGCTATTTGGCCTTGTCATCATGAAAATAGCTTAGGCCCTTTGCACATAAGCAAGTGAGCAAATCTCACAGGCAAAGTTGACCCCCTAACAGACTTTGGTGAAATTTGGGAAAGCCAAGAGAAAGGAAAGGCATTGCCATGGAAAAACGGAAGAGTCCAGGTGGTGGAATTGTGGGTTCTGTGCCCAGAGAAGATGAGTGCCTGCTGGCCCACGAAGAAGCCCCTGGATGAGTCCCTGTTCCGGGTACAGGCCTGTGTGCTGGCAGACGAGCACTGCATGACTGAGCTTTTGCACTTTTCAGTCTTGCTCCCTGCTTCTCAGGATTGGTTGGGAGCAGGGCGGACTTACCTTTCCATCTTGTTCATGGCAGTGAGAGCGCTGGCCTGACCATGCAAAATGGAAATTAATACTCAGGACCCCAGTTACCGGAGGGCTTCAGTCAGACCTCCCAGCAGCTTCTCTGTAACCCAAGGAGCACCTAACTCCAGGGATGCCCCTCCTCCCACTGGCCTTTCCGTCCCCAAGAAGACAAGGCCATCAGCACCCCAGGAGGGCTGGCAGGCATGGGCAGGAGGGTGTGGTGACTCCACCATTGAGCTGTGACCCTGGGGTATGCCACATCTGGGGGGGGCGGGGGCAGATCAAGGAACTGGGGGCCGCTCTAGCTGCGCAGATTGGCCCTCTGTTGTTGCCTCCAGATGGGAAAAATCAGGCATATTCACAGATGGGCCCTGCCTGAAATCCAGGAGCGGTCTAATTACAGAGCTACGGCTCTCGGTTTTCTCTGTTACCCTAAATCCTGGCATAAACCATAGTGAGTAAGTCAGGAACTAAATAAACACTAGCTTTCAAGGGAGGGAGGCAGCGGTGGAGGACGAGGAGGGTGGGGGAGGGTGGAAGCTCACCGAGCTTCTATTGGTAGAGGAGGATCACGTGATCTGAGGTGCACTAGGATCTTTCTGAGCACACAGAAGTTTCTTCCACTCGCTCATTGTCGGTGGGACCGGCCTCCCTCACCTTTTTGGGGCTTTGTTTCCTATTAATCTGCCTCTTATCATGTCAAATCCATTCGGGAGTAGGTTGCATATATCGTCTTACACTACTATTCTTCCTGGCCAATTAAGTCACCGAGGAAATACAAAGCAGCCTGGTTTGTCTTCACTTTTGCCACCCGATGAGGCACCCTATGAGGCCCTGGGCTCACCCTATGTTATTCGGAGGTGTTGATGTACAGGTGCTTTCTGTCTCTTTGGTTCAGCCAGCTGGAAAGTACATCTCCCTTTGCAAAGTGGAGCCCAGGGCCAGTGGTTATAAAATAGAGGGGAGTAGAAAAGCTGACAGCATCCCACATGCGCCCTCTGCCCCAGGCTCGGCCATGAGCCCCAGGCCCCTTGGACGTGAAGAGAGTGACTGGGGACAAAGAGACGCCCTCTTGGGCTCCCCAGTCCGTCCACCCTTCCTCCCTACCTGGGAACTCTAAGCCCTGGGCAGAGGCATACCACACATGGCCGCCTCCCTGACCCACTGAGCTTCCTGTAAGGTTTGGGGTGTTTGCTGAACTGTTACCTTGTGTCAACTTTTTTATTTGTATATCACATCTCTGAAACTCAGCTATACCCCTCACGGCTCATCTCTGGGCTCAAGATGAAAAATAACACCTCCTGAATGAATGAATAAACCTGTAATGGTCACTCCCCTGGTCCACAAGGAGGAGCTGGGCCCTTAGGGGATGTTTCCATGGACTGATCAACACTGGGGAAGCTTTTCAGAAAGCTGCAGTCAAGAGGTGAGTTTATCTTTATGTTCGACTCTGAATCTTTACACTCTGGGTTGGAATATCCCGCAAAGGTCATTCGTGAACAGTCCAATGATTTGAGATTTATTTTTATTTTTATTTTTTTACGAAATTTATTGTCAAGATGGTTTCCATTAATTTGAGATTAAAAAAAAAATGTTTTCCTATGACAACTTTCAAGCCAATGCAAGAGTAGAGACAGTTCCCGTGTATCTACCGCTTAGCTTTAACAAAATCAACTCTTGGCTGATTTTGTATCACTTATCCCCTGTCTGGTCTGTTCGTTAGGCCCCCTCCCCAACCCGGATGATAAACAAAACACCCCAAACAAACAAAACACATCATGTCATTTTGTTCCTAACTATGCAGTGCATATGTCTAGAAGATAACTTTTGTTTGAAATAATCACTTCTGTGCTATCGTCAAAGTGCTCTGACCTTTGAGGCAGAGCCTAAAGGCTGATGAGCCCCTTCCCATAAGCCCCTGTGAAGCCCCTATTTACTAGCACATGGGACGTCATGAGTGCACCAAAATCTTACATATTTCTGTCCACCCTGCCACTCCTCCTCTTTTCCCAATCACCCGCTGTCAGGAGGACTGGCTTCTTACAAGAGGTTTACATGTATGGATTTGGGAGAAAGTCTGGCTTAGAATCCCAGCTCCACCATTTCCTTGCTCTGTGACCTTTGACAAAATACTTAACCTTTCTGTGCCTCAATTTCCTCATCTGAAGGCGAAGCCAGTTCATAGTATGCGCATACTTGGTAGAGTCGTAAGGATTAAATATACTAAAGCTAACGTGAAGCTCTTAGAACAGCACCTGGTGCATAGAAAGTACCATGTGTTTGCTTTTATTATTATCCTTTGCTTAGTACATGCATCATCTCCACCAACACCGCCTACATCCTGAATTAACTGACAAATGCAATAACGCGTCGTAGTTATTTCTCAAAGTATTTTCGTACATTTCGTCAGGTGCCGTCCTGCCATAATCTAGGACGGTTCAGGGAATTCGGAGGTGTTATTGCAGAACAGGGGAGGGCAAAGATTCAGCCACAATTGGCCCTGTTCATGATGAGGAGAAATTAGAACCAAACAAAGGGCTAACAAAGAGAAAGCTTGTTAAAAAAAAATAAAGCATATTTGTTATAGTCTATCATCATACATGAAAAAGAACATTTGATGACAGAAAAATTATTCCTGCCGAGTAAAGCGAAAAAGGAGGGGCACCTGGGTGGCTCAGTCAGTTAGGCATCTGACTCTTGTTTTCGGCTCAGGTCATGATCTCACAGCTCGTGAAATTGAGCCCCGCGTCAGGCTCTGCACTAACAGAATGGAGCCTGCTTGGGATTCTCTCTCTCCTTCTCTCTCTGCCTGTCCCCTGTGCTCACTCGCGCTCTCTCTCTCTCCCTCTCTCAAAATAAATAAACTTTTTTTTTTAAAAAAGGAAAAAACTAAAGTGAAAAAGAAAAGCTACAAAAAGGCATGTAAACTATGAATCCACTATGCTTTTTTTCCCTTTAGGTATATTAGGCTTGTTTAAAAGACTGGAAAAATATACATCAACATAAATGTTATTTCTCAGTGGAGTAACAAAAAGTCATTTCTCTTTTCTTGGGTTTGAAATTTCTTTTTTTAAATAAACAGATAACCTTTTTTATTATATTGGTAGCATTTACATTTCTTCATGGCATCTAATAATAATAATAATAGATTGTGTTTGAAATTTCTGAATGCTACATAACGAATATGTATTACATTTACAATAAGAAAAGGTTACCATTTAAAAACAGGATAAGTAATTGTACCTGCAACATGGTTCAGTTACGTAGAAGATCTGTGAAAACAGCAATGTTAATGGGAGAATTGTGGATAATTTTTTCTTTATATTTTTCAGGTTTTTCCAAAAATTTTATTCTGAGAGCATGATGTTGCTTTTAGGTAGATGGTTCATATAGGGAAACTGAGGCACAGTAGGTGGGCAGGAAGTCTCTCTGGCTTCAAACCAGCGCAGGTGTTCAGTCGTTCCCAGAGATGCTCCCTTTTGGGTCTATTCCTGACCTGTGACTTAAGGTCAAGGCTATGACTGTCACATAATAACGGTCTTTAAGCCTCTCCTCTCAGAAGAAATGGGCTGCAGGGCCCTGTGTGTTTGGGGTGAGGGTGGGGAGGCTCAGCACCCCTGAAGCATCACCCTGGCCATCTGTAGGAGCAGGAAGCCAGCCCTTAGCTGGGCCACATGGCAGCTGTGTGTCTCCAGATTCTGAGGCTGCAGCCATCTCTCCGCTCCAGATGCCAGCTGTTAGGGAGGAGTAAGCCTTGTAGGCAAATGTGTCCATATGTGATAGCAGCCTACCCAGTCCAAATATTTGGGGGCCTCCCTGATCTACCTCCCCAACAAGTATGTCTAAACCAACACAAAATAGGAATAAAAACAAATAGAGGTGGGGAAAGAAGAAAAAAATGGGAAAATGAGAGAGAAGTATTTTTCAGATAAAGCAGTTGGATCTGATAACAACCCAGGAAACAGGCAGAAGGGAGGGTGGTGTGGCCCAAAGGGCAAAGCTGTGGGTTAGAAGTCACTGACCAAGAGTGTCTTTCACCCTCTGCCTACCTGTATGGTCCAAGGCATGCCCCCTACCTGGCAGAGTGCCTCTTCTGCAAGAGGCAGATGTCACTAAAGAGTAAGAAGGGTTCCTTGCTCCTGGAAGGGGCGCCCCAAGTGCACGTTTGGCCAAATACCCAGAGGAAGAGTGGTTGGTTCACGGTCTTCCCACACATGCCTGTTAGGATTTAGTTGTCATTGCCAGACTCACTGCTTCCAGATGCGTAGGTGAGGAATCAGCCGATGGCACACTGGGGAGGCTCCTGCTGGGCTAGCAGGCAGCCCCTGGCCCCTATGTCACAGACAGCAGCAGGTCTGGACCATCTTCAGGGCAGTCGACTCGAAGTGGCTCAGTGGCCCATGGCTGTCCTCCAGCAGGCCCACGCTGCCCAGGAGGACATTCACACACCTGTCCTTTGGCCTCAGAGTAAAGTAGTCTTTGGGGCTCCCCACCCCGCCCCAGCCAAGTGGAATGGAAGGGGGGAAAAAAGTAGCAATGGTCTATTGCCATTAAAATGTTATTTACAGTTCTGGCTGTTCTAAAGATGCCCCTGGGTCACTTACCTGTCTTTGGACAAGAAGAGACTCCCGCAGTGATTTCAAGGCAAGGAAATATGGAAAGAGAGCAACGTTGAAAATTTGGGTAGTAGGAAAGAATCATTCCTCCTTACTCCCTAGCTTCCTAAGTTTTCCTTTAAAATCCTGCCCCCCCCAACCCTCCCACTGGCATCCGTTTGGCTTTGCAGACTGATTCAGGTTCTAGGACTGGGCATGAGTTGGAGGAGGCTACAACGAAAGAAGAAGACTTGATCCCGGTGATGTCATTCCAGAGGGGGTGACAAAAGCCACTTGGCAGGGTCTTCACTAGAATAGGTCAGACAACAGGTTCTGAACTGAAATATGTTGATATAGTCTATGCGCACGCTCATTCTGAATTAACACCAACCCCCAACAAAACATATAGACAGAATCATAAAATGGACCCCTGTCGGTAGCAGCCTGTGCCGTTAATGAAGCTGCTGTAGGGGTGGTCCTGTGCCTTAGGATACAGAAGCTATAGGATGACCACTCAGCATCATGTCTGGACATTAAGGTTTGTTAATGTCCATCTCCAAGCAACAGCAGCTAGGCTGTTTCAAAATAAAAGTATCTGGCAGTGTTTGTATATGTCCTACCCTGAGGAAAACACAGAGGGAGAGAAGATAGTTACTGGGACCCCAAATTCACTTCAATAGCGTGCAAGCTGCTTCTGGCAGAGTGCACCTGCAAGTCTCAGATAAACCCCCCGGGTCCACCCAGCATCTGCTGGGTGTATCCTTTTGATTGACTTAAGACTTCTTTCTCTCTTTTAAAGGTCCAGTTTGAGCCTCATATCTCCCCCTCCTTCTCGGTGACATCTCCAGTTGCTCTTACAATTCCAAGTCGGTATCATTCGAGTCAAACTAGTTCATGATTGATTAATATTTTGTGTTTCGTATTTATGTTTCTGTTGCAGTTCCAGAGAGTGTAGCCGATGATACTTCTGTCAGCCCCCCCGTGGGGCCTACCCGGAGCTGTCACCAGGAAAATAGTGGCAGACACCGCTCTAAGTATCTAGAGTTTGTCTGTGTTCTGTTGTTTAAGTCACTGTAAGTGAGCCCCCGTGAACATCCGCTTAGCAGCTTCGGAAAGCAGGTGGGTCACACCTAATGATAACCATGACTCTCACCGTAGCCTACGCCAATTCGATGTTTGAATCACATTGTTCAAGTTCATGTTCATCAGCCAAAGGGTTACAATGAAAACCGTCATTATTACAAATAGTCGTTTGTGCAGTCAGTGGTAACTACACAAGATACGTGTGACAAACAACATCTCTGTGAATAACACTTACACAAGAACACAAACACATCCACAAACGTGAGGCTGAAATGCACATGCTAGCTCCTTCTGGGAGAAGGAGACGCAAACTGTGAATTTTCTTTATATTTACACACTGGTTCCAAAGCTAATGGTTAATATGTTTGCCTCGTTCTAAGATTTAGAATTGTAAGCTATTATATATCATGCATAGGAAATTGATAAATTACATTATGTGCCAAAAAGCTACATATTTCTATGTAGACACCTCTGTTTCAAACGGAAATGTGTAACTGAACAAATAATTCTTCACCAGAATGGAAGTTAACACATAGGCAAGAGCAGTTAACTTGCTAAGTCTTTCCTCCGTGCTAAGAGTATTAGTCTTTGTTTCCTGTGTCCTTAGTATACTTCCTTCCTAGATACATTGAGGGGAGTTCAGTCTGAATTAGAAGTCTGATACAGAGCTTTTAAAACTTTCCTTCAAATACATAAACAAAAGTCCCATACCGTCAATATTAAATTAGGCCTTGTCGAGCCCAGGCCAGTACAGTTTTGCCTTTTACTACTAACTTAAAATGATTTTTAATTCAGGGGCGCCTGGGTGGCTCAGTCAGTTAAGCATCCGACTTCAGTTCAGGGCATGATCTCGCGGTTTGTGAGTTCGAGCCCTGGATCGGGCTCTGTGCTGACCGCTCAGAGCCCGGAGCCCGCTTCAGATTCTGTGTCTCCCTCTCTCTGCCCCCACCCCTCCCTCCACCCCTCCACCCCCACCCCACTCCCTCATGCTCTGTATGTCTCTTTTTGTCTCTCAAAAATAAACATTAAAAAAAATGTTTTTTAATGATTTTTAATTCAAATATCCAAGAGCCAGTCTTGGCTTTGGCATACAATGAATTGCTGTAGATCATTTACATATAAAAGGACACTTTTTAAAGGCTTTAGGTATTCTCTTAAGTGGGTAGGTAGTACTTGTATCAGTTTCCTCTGGATGCTCTAACAAAGGACCACAAAATGGAAGCTTAAAAGAACAAACAGGGTCTTACTGGAGTTCTGGAGGCCAGAAGTCTGAAGTCAGTTTCACTGGACAAGGTGTCGACTTGGAGGGGTCCTTCTGGAGGCTTTCGGGGTGAATGTTTCCTTGCCTTTTGTAGCTTCTGCAGGTGACCCGTGTTCCTTTGTCTCCTAGCCCCTTCCCCTCACTTCACCCTCTTGCTTCCCCCCTCACCTCTCCTCCTTCCTCCTCTACCTTCTCACCTCCCCCTGGAAGGACCTTGGGATTACAAGGGTCCACCTGGATAAGTCAGACTGATCTCCCCACCTCAGGGCCCTTTATCCATCACTCTTGCAAGTCCCTGTTACCATATAAAGTCCCAGAGATTGGGACACGGACAGCTTTTGGGGTGGCCTTGTTCTCAGGGCATTTACAGTGAGATGGACCAAGGATACACTTCAAACCGTGGAGCCATATGACATCTGAGCCCCACGTCCTGGAATCAGAGATGGTGCTGGATTGGCAGTGGGGAGATCTGCCACAGCCACAGAAGGGTAGCTGGGGAACAGATGGGTCTGCTTTGAAATCCTGGATCTGACTTACTAACCGGGTGACCTTGGGCAAGTTGCTTAACCAATCTGAGGAGTAACCACAGCTCCCGGGCAGGGCTGTCCCGGAAAAGAAATGAGTTACTGTACGTGAAGTACCTGGCAGAGGAGGTGTTTGGGGAAATAGCTGCCCTCCCTTTTAAACCCTGTTTGGCCTTCCTACCATATCCTCAGTGATAAAATTACACCTGTGATTTTTTTTTTAATTTCTAAAAATTAAAAGCACCTCGCAAATATAGATTCATATGATTATAATAGACAAAACGAGGTAAGCCTACCCTCTGATCGTCTCTCTCCTAAACTGAGAGCCCAGTGAGGGCATAGAAAGCAATGGCTTTCCATGCCATTAGTTGAAGGAGTGAGTGAAGTCCATGTATAGAAGAGCTTTGGGTATAAAGGGGGCAAAGGGATGAATGAGAAGAAAAAAGAAATATGAGAGAGTGTGGGTTCACAGGCTCTGAGAAGATAGAAAAGACCATTTGAGCCCACCTTGCCCTGGATATCACACTGGATGATTTAAGCACATCAGTTCCTTGAATTTCAGTGTCCCCACCTGTAAAACGAGCATTATGAAGAGTATCCCACCTCGCTCTAATTATATACCAATAATAATTTACATACAGATTGAGAAAATGTGTGCACAGTGTCATATAAATGGCATTCTGGCCCACAAATCTAAAGTGGCCTCATACCCCATTGTTACAAGATATGGTCAGGAGGGGCAAAAACTGTCACCCAGGTTCAAAATGTGTCTTCCATATCAGCATGGGAAAAACAGGCAACACAACTAAGAAAGAAACTTTGCAACAAAATCTGTCAACAAGCCACTTATCCCCTTCCTCCATAACCAATGCCAACACTCCCTTCTCTAGGACACACCGCAAGCCGTGGACATTTATACCCAGGTGCCTCGCAAGGAAGGCAGCCTGCCAACTGGGCCCCTGCCTTCTAAGGAAAATGGCTTCTAAATGACAGATCTAGAGGCTGACTGCTCTCAGGACACCCTGTAGTACAGGTAGAAGCAAAAGGATCAGAAGCAAGCAGCTTACTTTTCCGTCAGTGCCCAAGAACTAAGGGGAAACCCACATCAGCATGAAGCTCTCTGGTCTCTGTCAGCTACAGAATCACCTGGAAGCAGTGAGCCTCCTCCCTATACAGGGCCTCCACTGGGTTCATTCTTGGGTGTTAGTCCTATTAGTAACCAGGCAGTTTTCTTCTAAAGATCAAATCTCATGGTTTTCTTTTCTGGCTTTGCTCTAGCTATTTTCCTGGGGACAGTCCTAATCCCTGGGCCCCAGTATCCCCACCTTCTCATTAGGTGGGCTGTGCTTAGTTGATCACAGATAAGTAGGATTTTGTACTTGCGATCTCCTAGTACAACCAGTTCATTTTGCAGAGAAGAAAACTGAGGCCCCGAGAGAGGAAGTGACTTGGCAAAGGTGGCAAAGAGGTTGGATGTGAATTTCTGGTCTTTGTCTTGTCTCCTTAGCCAGCCCCTCTGGAACGCAGGGGCAGGGGCTATGGCTTCCTGCTTTTTGAGTCCCTCCAGGTGCCCAGGCCCATAGGTGGGTTGGGGGTAGGGGCGGTTGGAATCTGTAGACACTATCGGTTGGTGGACCTAATTGATGGAACACAGGATTGGTATATTGAGTTGGGGAGAAATTGCCAAGAGTGATCCAGACTGTGAAGAAGATCCACATGGTTCTGAACAGCCACTTACCAGCTGGGTGACCTTGGTCAAGTTTCTTGACTTCTCTACGTCTCCATATCTTCAACTATAAGATGGCGGTGACGATACCTACTCCGCATGGTTTGAAGATTTACTAAGGCTGATATGCTCAGTAGATAGGAGTTGAGTTTTGTTGTGGTTCTTATTATTGTGTGATTACAGTAGGGACAAGCACAGGGTCACTATGGGAGGTGGGGAAACAGCAAAAATGTCATGGAGAGATGTTGGGAAAGCACAAGAAAACCAGTCCCTTGCCACCGCTCCCGAAGTCAGGGAGCACTGCCGGCCTGCAGGAAATTCCGCTGATTCTGGTGGACGGAGAATGTGAGGCAAGGGGAAAACGAAGTGACTCCCATTCCTGGTGCACAGAAGACCTTCGGCTCATCCACCCACAGGGATCCTGGGAGCCCCACCACATCACCAGAATGGGTGGGGCCTCCCCTCCGTGTTTCCACTCACGGCCTGAGCGGTAAGTGACCCTTTACAGACAGTTGCCATCCACCTGGCTTCCCCTGTGACCGGAGGGGCATAATCCAGGCCAGGGCCCACACTCGACATGACTTCTCCTCCTAGAAATGGCTCCTCCAGCAAAGCGCTTGGGAGGATGGCAGGCACGCGGAGCTCCAGCTGGGCGGGCCACTCAGCTACACGGAAACGGACAGGATGCAGACACAGCTGTGGGGGCAGAATTCTGCTGTCACCCTGGAAGAAAATGGTGACAGAGAGAGAGATGGCTTCCTAAGGAATTGAGGAAATCTCACCTCGGGGGGCAACACAAAGGTACTAATGCCTGGGTTGGCTCATTTCTGGCAGAATGGCCCTGGCTGACAGGTGTGGTTTGGCATGTATGCGTGGCTCTTCCAGCCCCTGGAGTGAGGCCCTCCCCCAGAGGTCAGTACTGTGGGCGGTCACAACGTGATCATGTTCTCAGTGAACCTCTGCTTATCACTGCAAAAGTGTTACTGACGATTAAGCATCGAGATAATGACCAAACCGGAGGGATCTGCCATTTTTTGTTTTAAGTTTTTATTGATTTTGAGATAGGGTAGATCAGGGGAGGTGCAGAGAAAGAGTAAGAGAGAGAGTCCCAGGCAGGCTCCACACTGTCCTTGCAGAGCCCGACGTGGGGCTCGAACTCACGAACTGCGAGATCACGACCTGAGCCGAAACCGAGAGTCAGACGCTTAACCAACTGAGCCACCCAGGCGCCCCGGGTCTGCCATTTTAATGGGGGCAGAGCAAAGAGGGAAACCAGTAAGATGAAGGAAAGTAGCTCTGGAATCCAGAAGACTTGGGTGTGAGCTCCACCTGTACCACTGCCTTGCACAAGCTGTGCTGCTTTGCCGGAACTCAGTTTTCTCATCTGTGACATGGGAATCAAAATCTTTCTCGTCTGCTGTGGTTGTGGTGAGGTCCGAGTGAGATATTTATCTGTAAAGGTACTTGGTTAACGGTAAATGCTATACTCTCGTAGTAGGACGTTATTGCTAGCTGTCCCTCTCGAAGTTTATCTCAAGGACTTTTAAAGTTGGGAAGGGAATTCTCAGCTGTACCTCAGATGACAGAGCTTGGGACAGCCCCGCACCCACCGTGTCGCTTTGGGACAGTAGGTGCGTCCTCCAGTCTCGGGCCAGGGTAGCCCTTCGGAACTGAACTGCTGTGTGCTTGCTTGAAACCTGAAACCTTCCAACCTGATGGAAATAAAGCCTTTCCATTGAATCAGAGCAAGCCTGCTAAAAACTGCCCCTTTCAGAAGGCAAGGAAGTAACACCTCTGATGGTTGGGTCCCGTGCTGGCCACTGAGCCACTGAGTCATTCCAAAGGCTTCGAGCGGACCCTTTTCCCCCTTGGGTGGCCCGGAGCCTTCAGGACTTCCTGAGTGTGGGAGCAAAATAAGATAATGACTCTACTAGCTTCTTGAGGCTGCCGTGTTGGCGTGGCGGTGAGTGTGGCTGAAGGGGAAATATGTGTGCGCGTGCACGCGTGTGTGCAGGTGGGGGAGAGAGGGCAGGCAAGAGTAGGGAGGAGGGGGATGAGGCTCATTCGGTCTTCCATTCAAAAGTGCTGTTTGGCAGTTGACCGTACATAGGTTCTGTGGCGGATAAGGAAGATGGGGCGAGAGAGAGGGGACATGAGTGGGGGCGGGGGGGGGGAGGAAAAAGAGCTCAACAAGGAGGTTATTTGATAGAATATTCTGAGCTGTAGAGTCCTGGGCAAGCGGGCAGGCAGGAGGGCCTTCCCCCAGAGAAATCCTGTCAGGGACTGTGTGGGAAACCTCTCCTGTCAGGTCGTTTTACCCTCCTGGGTTTCTTCAACCAAAGATGAACGTACAAGGCAATTAAAAGAGCTCTTGCCTGAAAAGCAGCAGCAGCCCATTCTGATTCCTGACCCTTCGCAGGTGCTCAGCAAACAGAAATGGAAGGCCAGGCATCAGTCCTCCAGGCGAAGCTGAGTCTGGCTCGGAGCCAGTTTTAGAATCCTGAAGCCCAACTCAGAGGCCTGGGACTAACTCTCAAGCGGGAACCCCTTCTACAGATTCAGGAAGGCACTTTGCACACGGACTCTGCAGTGAGGAGGCAGATAGCACGATCCATTTCAGTAATTTCACAGCAAAATGTCCTTCTCTGAGACGTGTGCAGGGCATGCATTAGGCCTTGCTTCACCCATTCTCAGACCCCTACTAGGAGCCTGGGGGGATTCAGCTCCACCCAAATGACCTTTATTGACAGTACATCCTGTCTACGGGTAATGCAGTGAGGGCTAGACATACACGAGGAATACAGTCCATTCCCTGCCCTTCAACAGCTCTCAACTCAAAGGAGAGGGGAAACCCTACCTATTGACAGATGAAGAAACTGAAGCTATATGTGATACCATTAAAACGTTCATTAGTTATTTCCTTCATTCATTTATTCAAACAACTTTTATGGAGTCCACTTGAGGTGCCAGGCCCTGTCCTGGATGCTGGGGGCTGACACAGAGAACAGTCAGGCACATCCTGCCCCGTTGTGGGGCAGACCCCCATTGTCACAGACCATGACAAATAAATGGAACGCTTCGGAATTTATGTTCTGGTGGTGCCCTGGACCCCTGTGACTTGTATCTGTGTGGCTTCAGTTTCATCATATATACATGCCATTCAGAAATGGCATGTAATGGGAAGGTGCCGGGTGCGTGTGTGTGTCTGTGTGTGTGTCCCCAAAACCTCCTGAAATTGCTGCCTCAGATCTCAGGGAGTTCGGGGGAGAAGGATGACTGGAGAATGGTGTGAGAAAAGGCAGCCCCGGCCAGTTTAAGTGATGAAGTGGTACCTGCAAGGAAGAGGTTGGCAGGTGGGGGGGGGGGGGAACGGTATAGCTGAGAGCATGAGTTGGACATTCAAC
The DNA here is from genome assembly GCF_046562875.1 of Panthera onca. NCBI lineage: Eukaryota > Metazoa > Chordata > Mammalia > Carnivora > Felidae > Panthera > Panthera onca. Next base: position 170,200,916 of record NC_138342.1, on the reverse strand, counting down.
CTGCATCAAGACAGTGGTCAAGAGCATGGACCAGGGACAGTCAATTAGCTCTGCCACTTACTAGCTGTGCAATCTTGAGGAAATGGCCTAATCCCTTTAAATCTCAGCTTTCTGACCTATAAAATGAAGATAACTATGCATATCTCTCAAGGGTGTACAGGCATCATTGTGGGGCTTCACTGAAATACTCTCTAATATCAGTGGCGCCTTCTAGGAATTCAGTGAGCTATTGTCATTCGTCAGCATCATCATCGTTATCAAAAGTGTCCCACTGGGAAGGAGTAGCATAAAGTGACAATGAGTGTACAAGGGGACTTTCCTGGTCAGGGCAGGCCTGAGTGGATCGAAGGCCCCCTCCCTATCTCTCTGGGGATTTCAAGCACCCGTGGGAGAAAACGACATCGCGAACTAGACCTTCAGGGCCCAGGCTGCATCAGACTGGGAGGGAGTATGCTGCACCTGACAGCGAGTGGCTGGGGCCCCAGAGCCCCTGGCTGGGTGGGGTGGGGCTCTGGGGCCTTTGAAGAAGGACAGCAGTTTATCGGTCTTGTCTCCCCACAACCCCACAAGTGGGTTTCTCAGAAAGAGATAAGCTCAACCCACCAGTCTCCTTCCCAGAGAGCAGGTACTTTTGAGTTTTAAATAACCACATTTTTTTTCCTATTTACACAAATGCTTATATTTGCAAAGTGTAGAAAAGTTAAATAACATTTTATAATGATCCTGAGCCTCACCACCCAAAACAATCACTCTTCTGTAGTCCAGATATTTTTAGTGCTTTATTTTTTGTTTTTTTCTTAAAGGTAAAGTTATAATCAGAATATAATTCTATTCTACTTTCTCACTTAACATTACTTTGTAAGATTTTGCTATTACAGACTTTACCTACAAAATTTTAAGTCTGCCTTTGGTTTTAAACAGATGATGTGTTTTTATCTAATCATTCCTGCACTTTTAGACTGTTCCCAATTTTATACTTTTTAAATAACATCACATTAACATCTTTGGATGCAGCATATTCTGTAACTTGAATTATTTACTTAGATTAAGTCCTCAGAATAGAGTTCATACAGTTAAAGGGCATAAACATTTATAAAGCTTTTAATGTTTTAGGCATCTCAAAATGTCTTCCAGGTTTTTTTTAATGTTTATTTATTTTTGAGAGAGACAGACAGACAGACAGACAGACAGAATATGAGTGGGGGAGGGGCAGAGAGAGGGAGAGACACAGAATCTGAAGCAGGCTGCAGGCTCCAGGCTCCGAGCTATCGGCACAGAGCTGGACAAGGGGCTCAAACTCACAAACCATGAGATCATGACCTGAGCCAAAGTCAGATGTTTAACCAACTGAGCCAACCAGGCATCCCATGTTTTCCAGTTTTTTAATGGTATATGTAACATTAAAATTTTAAAACATAAAGATAAATAAAGTGAATGGAAAAAATGGGATGGTGCCTGGGTGGTTCCAGTTGGTCGGGCATGTTTAGTCTTGATTTCAGCTCAGGTCATGATCTCGTGGTTCCTGAGACGGAACCCCATGTCGCTGACAGCGCGGAGCCTGCTTGGGATTCTCTTTCTCCCTCTCTCTCTGCCCCTCCCCTGCTTGCACATGCTCTCTCTCAAAATAAATAAATAAATAAATAAACAAACAAACAAACTAAAAAAAAATAAAATGAATGGAAAAAATGATGCATAATCCTACCACCCCAAAATAACCACTTTTCACATTTTCATATACTTCCTTCCACATTGCTCAGGGGTCATTTTTTATATAAAGTCATTATTTTTCCCCCAAAAATCATTATTTTCACTTATTTCTCCCCATCTTTAAGATTCTGTCTACCACATAATTACTGCACAATGGCCCTTTATGTGTGCATGTCATAATTTATATCTTATTGGTGGTTAACGGGATTTTACCCTAATGACTACCTATTATAAACAACACTAAAGCAGATGAAAAAGACCACAGCATTCATGAGGAGGACCCTATCTGGAGGGAGTCATGGAATTATAACCTCAAGCACTCATACATCTCAAGAGATTCACTCATTCAGCACTCTGCAACTAGATTCAAAACCACTTCAATACTGGTTTCACAGATGGAGTATACTGCACTATAGAGCATTGGAGTGACCCGTGCAAGTTCATAGATCTAGTAAGTCTCAGAGATGAGAATTGAAACCTAATGTGTTGGGTCCAATGCTCCTTCCATACACGATTCAATTTGGTCATTTTTGTTCCGAAACATTTTTGTGTTTTGAGCAATTTGAGAGCAAGGTGTGCATAAGGTGGCAATGTGCTAAGGGGGAGCCTGAATAGGATTCATGCCAGCCCGAGGGAAGCTCTCTATTGGTGTGTCACATGTCTCTGTCCTTGACTTTATGCTGTTCAGCATTTTAATGAAGATGGATAAAGGAGGCTTACCCAAATTTCAAGTAACATACCACTAAGGTGCTGAGAGACAAGAGCAAGATACAAACTCAGTGGACCTGAAGGGAGGACCCAAACTCTTCCTATTAGAAAGAAGTATAAATATTTATTCTCTTTCCAAAAAGTGGGGAGTTGGGGTGGAGGAGAGGAAACTATATACAGCAAGGGGGGAAACTGACCTTATAGCATGTCTATTAAAAATATTTGAACCTGGGGTCTCCCGGGTGGCTCAGTCAGTTAAGTGTCCAACTTTGGCTCAGGTCATGATCTCACAGTTTGTGGGTTTGAGCCCCGCGTTGGGCTCTGTGCTGTCAGCTCAGAGCCTGGAGCCTGTTTGGGATTCTGTGTCTCCCTCTCTCTTTGCCCTTCCCCTGTCCATACTCTGTGTGTGTGTGTGTGTGTGTGTGTGTGTGTGTGTGTCTCAAAAATGAATAAACATTAAAAAAACATTTTTTTAATGTTTGAAAATATATTTAACTCCCCCTGCTTAGTGCTGGCCAAAAATGTAATGTGGGAGCCACCAAGTTGCATAATCCAGGGGGCACCATTTACATGTACGTCAATGAGACAGCCTTGGATATGGTTGCCAAAAAGCTGCAGTGAATTTAGGCTGCCTTAATAGAACTTCTGGGTCATTAAAGAAATCTTCATGATACTTGTTAAAGACTATAAGGTCAGACTTATTCAGTAGGGACTTTTACAATGGCGTTTTGTAGTAGGGGAGAGAGCTTGGGCTCAACTCCAAATACAACAAGGACAAGTGAAGATTTATAGCCAAGGAGCAGAGGCAGTGGATGGAAAGTTACTAAGATGAAACATGGGGGGTAGAGGGGATTCTGGCTAAACAAACTTGACAGGATTATTGCTGAAGGCAAGCTGGAGTGCTAAGATACTGGTGGTTGGGGGGTGGGGGGTGAGGGTGGGGGGTGGGGATAAGGAATTTGCCCAGAAATCAAGGGTAGAGAGTTTTCCCTCAACTGATCCAGCAGAATTCTTGCTAAAAAACGAAGCAGAGGTGAACACAGAAGCCCAAGTCAGGGCCTCATGAGAAGAGAGTTCAAAGGTGATGATAAAAGGTCTGAGAAACATGTCGTGTTTATCTTTCAGAAGACATTGATTGAATACCTACTATGCACCAGTTAAATAGTACAGGCAACAAAACTAAATTCCTGGCCCAAAGAACTTTATGTTCTGCTGTCAGTATAGGGAGAGACTAAAAATAAGCTGGTATATGAAAATAAGCAAGATAATTACAGTATGGTAAATACTATGAAGGAAATAAAGGAAGGAAAATTGTATAGAGTGGGATATCATCTCTAGAGCAATTAGTGAGGCAGAGGAAAATGAAGTTTGGGGTGTCAGAGACACAGAGGCAACTCAGAAAATGAGGGAGAGGCTGATTGTGTTGAGTGCCGTGGGGAGCACACAGAGCAGAACAGAGGAGTACCCAAAGAATTTGGCAACATGGAAGTCATCTGTGGCATAACCCAAGAGCAGCTTTGGCTGGGATACTGAAAATGGAGGCCCAGTTGGGTGGGTTGAAGAAAGAATGGGAGGTGAGGAAGTAGAAACAATCTTTTCTAGAAGTTTTGCTCTGAGTGAGGAAAACAGAATGGGGTATGGCTAGTGGAGGATATAGAGTCAAGGAAGGATGTACTTTAAAAGATGGAAGGTATTAGCCCACAATTGTGTACAGATGGGAAGGCTCTAGTAGAGGAAGGGAAAGTGACGATCAGTAGAGAGGGAGGAGAGACACATAATCTTTGAGATGGCAAGTGGAGATGGGTCCAGGGCGTAGGTGGAGGACTCGGCCTTTAATAGAGGCAGGGAGACAGAATGCTTACTACAGAGGAAGCGTTGTAACTGGAAAGAAAATGGAAAATATGAGGTCAGCTGCCAGTAGGCTTATAGGCTTGGTGGTAGGAAGGTGTTAACCACTTACATTTTCTGAATGAAAAATGAGCCTGATATTGAGTGGAGCAGAATGCAGGTCTGAGAAATAGGGAAAGCTATGAAGTGAGTGCCTTGGGAAGTGAGAGTCCATACTGATGGGAAACTTAGCAGGACTGCTGGGTGGAACGGAGCATCCATCTGAGGTTCACGCAAGCCTCAGATACTGACTCTGGCTAGCTTGAGCAACAAATCTGTTGGAAGAATGGAGAGAGTTCACGTGGTCATAGGAAAAGCTGAAGGACCAGGGACTCATGGACAGCAGCTGTTGGGATGAGTGGATTCCATCCCTTCACATTCAGATTCCAAGGAGAGAGCAATGGCCAGATTGAGGCGAAGAACGATGATTTTATTGCAAATCTCACCAAGACTGTGCTTAGTGGGAGGGGGAGGGATACTTCATCCAGCAAAACTGTGGTCTTATTACCTAAGGAAGAGGGAAAGGATTCTGGACATACAAAACCAGATGACCACTATGTAGTCATGAATTAAAAATAACTAGTTAGGGGTGCCTGGGCGGTTCAGTCAATTAAACCTCTGACTCTTGATTTTGGCTCAGGTCATGATCTCAAAATTTGTGAGTTCCAGCCCCAAATCAGGCTCTGCGCTGACAGTGTTGGGCCTGTTTGGGATTCTCTCTCTCTCCTTCTCTCTCTGCACCTCCCTTGCTCTTGCTCTCTCTCTCAAAAAAATAAACTTAAAAAAAAAAACAAACATAAGTAGTTAGTAGGATTGTGTGTTTTCTCCAGCAACACTTTTCTCTGGGGCAAGCTCAAAGAAAGTGTGTCATTGGGATTGAACTAAGTAAGCTTTCTGGAATAAGGAGCTTATTATAGTAATTAGACCTTACACAATCGTGGGAGGAGCTGGGCAAGTAAAAGTCCAAATTTGGAGCTGAAGAATCAGAAAAAAGCCACGATCCAGCCCTGGCACTGGAGAATGAGTAGGCATGTGTAGGAATTCTGGAAGCTAGCCATATCCAGCTGCTGCAGTAGGACCACAAAGGGGGCTGGTGTGGAAGTCCAGGGATGGTTGTTGGTTCTCCACTGTTACTGCGTCTGTGAGTTCACACCCAAGTGTCTGGGCTGGGTCTGGTGTCACTGTTGGCCAGCACTTCCAGAAAGTGGGAAGAGAGATCCCGAAAGGGAAAAGTAAGTACAACCCTCAGCATGTAATGGCTGCTATTTCACTCTGCTTCCCAAATCTTGTACAACCTCACTTTTGACCAACTCTAACCTTGAACCATTCGGCAAAAGGGATTCTGGGAAGCAGTTCCCAATGTAAATAAGTCATCAATTAAAAAAAATACAACACGGGGGGCGCCTGGGTGGCTCAGTTGGCTAAGCGACCGACTTTGGCTCAGGTCATGATCTCGCAGTTTGTGGGTTTGAACCCCGCGTTGGGCTCTGTGCTGACAGCTCAGAACCTGGAGCCTACTTCAGATTCTATGTCTCCCCCTCTCTCTACCCCTCCCCTGCTCATGCTCTGTGTCTCTCTCTCAATAATAAATAAACATTAAAAAAAAAAAACCATGGTGGGGTGACTCAGTCGGTTGAGCATCTGACTCTTGATTTCAGCTCAGGTCATGATCTCAGAGTTCGTGGGTTCAAGCCCCATGTGGGGCTCTGTGCTGACCGTGCGGAACCTGCTTGGGATTCTCCCTCTCCCTGTCCCTCTGCCCCTCCCCTGCTTTCATGCTCTCTCTCTCAAAAATGAGTAAATTAAAAACAAACAAACAAACACAGTGAATGTTAACAGAAGAAAAGACAGGGGCACTTGGGTGGCTTAGTCGGTTAAGTGGAAGACTTCGGCTCAGGTCACGATCTCATGGTTTGTGGGTTGGAGCCCCGTGTTTGGCTCTGTGCTAACAGCTCAGAGTCTGGAACCTGCTTCGGATTCTGTGTCTCCCTCTTTCTGCCCCTCCCCCACTCATGCTCTATCTCTCTCTCTCAAAAACTGAATAAATGTTTTTAAAAATTTTTTTAATAAAAGAAAAAAGAAGAAAAGACAGACCAGGATTTAGGTTTTCTTCTGGGGAATGATTGTAACGATGGACTGTAGGGTCCAGAACACGGGGTTCGTGTAAATTGGCAGTCTGAAGGTCAAAGGGTATGCTAGTTAGGTGAGCTGTAAGGATGAAAGATGATAGGAAGTGGGATATGAATTTGAGGCTTTGGACGTGTTATAGTTGCTGGTGATGAGGAGGTCAAGGGCGGCCAAGGTGATGAAGACCCGTGTGTTGGAAGAATCATTCACGAGTCTGTTAAAGTGGCTGAGAATGGAGCCTGGAAGAGCCAGAGGGAAAGAAAGTCAAGGAGACAAGGGCCGAAGTCATCAGCGAGCAGTAAGGACAGGTGGACACCGAGGTTGAGAGAAGCTGGAGAATTTGAAGTAGAAGGAAGAGAAGTGGTTTTTAAATGGCGATAGAGAACAAGAAGGGCTCCTACCCACTTCCTCGCCTTGAGGCACATGAAGTGTAGGGGAAAAAAATCAACCTGTCTTCTGAGAGAGCTGCAGGGGAAGCAGTGTCCTGAAGGGAGCGCCAGATTTCACTTAATGAAAGGAGGTGGGAAGGGCATTCACCGGAGAGGCAAGAACATACGAGGGAACAGGGCAAGCTCTCAACGTGTCATCCAAGAGGTGCAATGCAATGTCCCCCAGCAGGGGAGGGGTGGGAGGGTGAGTCAGATTAGAAATTATATTAGGACTTGTCAGTTTGCAATGTCAGAAATCCAGCTCAAACTTAATTAAGCAAAAGAAAAGAGAATTTATTTTGCTCACATGCCTGAAGGCCAGTGGGACTGCTGGCTTTCGTCTCAGAGGCATCGGGGACCCAAACATGTCCCCAGGGTGCTCTCCTCTGCGTTGGCTCTGTTCTCAGGCAGCTTCTCCCCACAGAGCAGTGGATGGCTGTCCAACAGGTAGACTCGGTCTTCAGCCACCGCCTCTTCCCTTATCACACCAGTGAAATCCCGACCCTAACCGTCCACTGTAGCTAGTGTGGAGGCATCTCTGATTGGCCAGGCCTGGGTCCGCTGCCCACTTACGGTGAACAGAACTCACCAGAACCGCATGTTGGCAAGTAAGGGAATGGTTCTTCAAAGGAAAACTGCAATGCAGTCATCGAGAGAAGGAGGGCAGGGTATGGACAGGCAAAACGTGGGATGTCCATATCAGATACGTAAAGAGCAGGAGGGGGATGATGTGTCAGGGTCATAGTGAATCACTGCAGAGGCTGGGATTTGGACTTCTGGTGGTCACTGAGGAAAACAGATATGAGGCAAGATGGGGTCCGCACCGATAACTTCTTAGGGGAAGAAGGCAAACTTTACATTAGTCCTAGAGCTCCAGAATGGGGCCTTGGGCATAGCACCATCTAGCTGTGCGTCATGGCACAGCCAGGAAGCCAGGGCACAAGAGGGTCTCCGGATGATGGACTGTTCACTGGCTCAGCTCCAGATAGTTTGTGGTCTAGGAGAGGCGAGGAGTCCTTCGAAAATGTCTGAAGGTAGCGGAGAGGTTGGGGGAGAAAAAGTTGAGAAAGAGGTGATTGACAGCAGCTCTTGTCAATTTGAAGAACCGACCTGTGAAAGAGGGAGGAAACTTAAGTGGCTCCAGCGGAGAATCAGAACCAATGTGTAGAAGTGAGGCAACAGTCTCGATCTAATAATTACAATTAGAACTGTCTAAAAAGAAGGGGACCTTCTTCTGAGGTGGCGAATTCCTTGTCCCTAAATGTGTTTAAGCAGTGATTTGAATGCCTCTAGTCAGCGATATTATATAAAGGCTCCTGTTGTTGGTATGAGATCAAACCAGAACACTTTTGGGGCGCCTGGGTGGCTCAGTTGGTTAGGTGTCTGGCTCTTGATTTCAACTCAGGCCATGATCTCATGGTTCGTGAGTTTGAGCCCCATGTCGCTGACAGCACGGCGCCTGCTTGGGATTCTCTGTCTCTCTCTCTCTCTGCCCTCCCCCATGCTCGCTGTCTCGCAAAATAAATAAATAAACATTTTTAAAAAATCAGAGCACTTTTTAAAAAAATTTTTAATGTTTATTTATTTTTGAGAGAGAGAGGGACAGAGTGTGAGTGGGGCAGGGGCAGAGAGAGACACACACATAGAATCCGAAGCAGGCTCCAGGCTCTGAGCTCCCTCTCTCTCTCTGCCCCTTCCCCGCTCACGCTCTGTCTCCATCTCTCTCAAAAATAAATAAACATTAAAAATTAAAAAAAGAAATTAAGTTGAGTAAGCTCTATGCGTGAGCTAGTTTGTTCATTCGCTCAAAATCCATGCAGAGGACTACCCGCATGCCAGGCACCATGGTAGCTGAGAGGGTACACAGGTGAGTGGGTCAGAGCTCCTGCTCCGTCTGGGGAAGAAGTGAGACAGAAGATCACCTCCCAAGCGCCAGGCATGGGGCTGGACACGTTGCATCATTTTTATGTCTTCCTCTTTGACAATGCCATCAGGCAAGGATGATTCGTTTTTAGAAGAAAACTGAGGCGCAGAAAGGACTGTCCAGAAGATGAGAGCCAAAGCTCAAACCCAAGTCTGTCCGGCCCCGTGTTGCCTATGAACAAGTAAGCAAAATACAATCACAAAACAAATCTGTTTTCATAGGTTTTTCACATTTTCTTTCAGGAGCCCCAGGAACAAAAGGATCATTTTTTTTTTTTTAACCTATGATCAGATGCAGAGAATGAAGCAAAAACAGCCTTGTTTGGTCCTAGTTTAGTCCTGGTGGATACCCAAATGGAAGTCAGCAAAACCAGGTACAGGAGTGGCTGAGGAGCGACCCCGTCCAGCCCTGTGAGGGGGTCAGTCCCACAGCCCGGGACAAGTTTCTGGCCGCCTTGCCGCGCTGCGGGAGAGAGCCACGGCACAGGTGCCATCTAGTGGTGAGTCCAAAGCCTCGTTGCAAGGCTGGAGAAAAGTTCTGCTTCCAACATGCTTTCAGGATAGGCAAGGACCTAAGACTCAGTCCGCTGTAAAGGGTGAGTCCTGAATCCCAGGCTCAGAGCCCATCGTAGCATCCCCAAAGAAATCAATCTTATAAAGAAATCAATGCCTATGTTGTCATCAGATCCATATCTCTGAACTCAGTGGCCTCTGTCAGCCCATTCCTTCACCTTCCAGGCTTTCCAGAAAGAAATACGAATGCCACAAGATCCAGGTGGGAAAAAAAAAAAACAAAAAAACAGCAGCACGAGAAGGCCAAGGGACAAAGACCACCAAGGAAGAAAATGCTGTTCTTGCAAAAGGAACGCCCATAAACAGAACCTAGCAAACAGCAGCTCTCTAGTGAGGTACCAGGCTACCTTCAGGGCCTCCCTCCTGCTCTCCTGTCCCCTCACTTTGCCTGATAATGCCACATTTCAGCTCTGGCCCCACCTTCCACAAGGCAGACAGTTGTGCAGAGCCTGGGCCCGGACAGGAGGGGAGACTGGCAGTTTCAATGGTCCAGATATGTGGGCTTGGCCTTGGTATAAGAGGTGCTGAAGAATCTACATGACATCCTGGAGGATTTTCTCTGAATACAACTGGGTGACGTAGCGTTCTCTACTCTCATACTGACTTTCGTACCTGATTCACCCAATTTAGTCATTCATTATATAAATGAATCATATTATATGTTCCTGTGAATGCATATATTTTAAATAAAAAACATATTTCCATTTTAGGTCTTCTGGTTGGCAAAATAATCCCTCCCTCCAAAAATGTTCACATCTTCATCCCCAGGGCCTATGAATACATTACTTTGCATGGCCAAAGAGACTTTGCATATGCGATTAAGGTTAAGGACCTTGAGATGGGGAGATTATCTTGGATCTTGGATTATCTAGGTGGACCCAATCTAATCACATTAGCCCTTTAAAAGCAGAAAACCTTTCCAGGATGTGGTCAGAGAGAGAGAGAGAGAGAGAGAGAGAGAGAACTGCAGATGAGTCTGAAAGATTTGATATTGCAGGCTTTGAACACAGAGAAAGAGGGCCACGTATGAACCAGAGATTGTGGGCAGCCTCTAGAACCTGGAACAGACAAGGACACGGATCCTTCTCTGGAAGGATCTAGAAAGGAATGCAGCCCTGTGGATGTCTTGCTTTTAGCCCAGCAAGAGCGTGTCAGACTTCTGCAGACCTGTCAGATAATTTGCATTGTCGTTAGCCGCTAAATTGTGGCAACTTGTTAGAGGAGCCATACAAGCTAACACAGGTCTCCTTGGGATTTGAGATCTCAGAGTCTCATTCAGCATCAAAGGCAGAACTGCCTGAAGCTATGCTAGTCTCAGAGACTTTGCTCTGATGGGGGCCATGGTTTTTGGATTTTATTTTAGGACCTGAGGGAAAGGCATCATTTCTGTTAATAATCTATTTTGTTATTCAGAAACCAAAAGCTCTGCTTAGCCCCATGTAGTAAGCTTCCAATAAAAGTTTTCAGACTCTTCAAAGAGTTCTGAATTAGGGGGCTCTTGGGGATGGCGTCTATGGCCCTCATCATTGACTTGGACATCCTCGAGAAATAGACATGTGAATATGTAGCAGAGCGCAGGCATAAAAGGACTGTCCCCACCAGGAACTATCGGCTCCTTAAGAAATCTTTATTAAATCATAAAGCTGTCCAAACCTCCTTTACACAGTAATTCCATTCTTGGGAATTTTTTGTATTTGAAACAGATTCCAAAAAAGCTAAATAAAATGTGCATAAAAATTTTATGACAAGATTATCTATAACAGTAAAAGCAACAACAACAAAGCAAACAGTCAGAATCCCAACGTAAGGAAACCTTTAATAAATTGCTGTTTGGCGCTATTGGGGAACCATGAAAGGTTGCAATTAGTCATGCTATAGAAACAGGGGAATGTTCTTATGACCTTAAATGGAAGCAGCATAATATAAAATAGTAGTCGTTCAATAATCCCTTATTGACCACATGCTATATATCAGGGATTCTACCAAGAGCCGAACAATTAAGTGGGGCCAAATGAGATAATACTCGTGGCCCTTATCGACTCAGATATGCCATGATTGCAAATGTGTAAAATGATCGATACACGGGGAAGGAGATGTGCCAGAAAATGAAGCAAGGTGTTATGTTAGGGCATGGTAAATATTCTACTTAAATTCTCAAATGATCTTTCAGTCATAATCATTCGATTAAAGGACAGGACAGGAAGAAACGTAAACCACTGGACCTAAGTCCCAATGCAGAGCACCTTGCTGAGGAAGTGGAGTCTGAACACAACCCTTTAAAAAATACAAGAAACAGCAAGCTGGCAGGACAGGAGGCCAGGCTCCTTCCTACCAGGGGGAGCAGGAATCCAGATGAACACACAGGTGCTTCCCAATGGGGTCAGCTCTGGGAGGCTACATTTGAGCCTGTCTGTTCTGTGTACTTGGGAAACTTACGCCGCACCAGGAGGCCCTGAGGGACAGCAGCACCTGCCTCTACCTGTCTCCCCGGCAGCCGAGAGGTTAACTGTAAAAGCAGATGCTGCATTACCAATGTCTGTATCTGGCAAGCCAAATGCACTGGGCCTACCTCAGTTTCCCAGGGTGAACAAGGAAGGTCAGGGCTTTTTAATTTCTTTAAAAAAATTTTTTTAACGTTTATTTATTTTTGAGAGAGAGACAGGTTGTGAGTGGGAGAGGGGCAGAGAGAGAGGAGGAGACACAGAATCTGAAGCAGGATCCAGGCTCTGAATTATCAGCATGGAGCCCCATGCGGGGCTTGAACACACCAACTGCAAGATCATGACCTGGGTCCAAGTCAGACGCCTAACCAACGGAGCCACCCAGGTGCTCCGTTCATTTTCAAACCGCCTTCTAGGGATGCCTGGGTGGCTCAGTCAGTGAAGTGTCCAACTCCTGATTTTGGCTCAGGCCATGATCTCACGGTTCATGAGATCAAGCCCCACAGCAGGCTCTTTGCTGACAGCTCGGAACCTACTTGCAATTCTCTCTCTCCTTCTCTCTTTCTCTGCCCCTCCCTCCACTCCCATTCTCTCTCTCCACCTCCCCCTCAAAATACATAAATAAAAATAAATAAAGTGCTTTCTAAGGCTGTGGCTGTGGGACCTCTGCCAGGCTCTAGGGCAAGGGAGATGGACCCTAAGTAGGCACAGCCCTGACCATTAGCTTATAATCCGAAGTCACTGTCATGACGGTACAGATATGAAGAGCATTTAGGTGACTGAACGACTACAGAGCTCACGACAAAAGGGAAAGAGACTTGTCAGCAATGAACATTAATTGCACAACATGGATGTGTAAGGTAGGGTGTGGTTAGGAAAGGTATTTATAGAGATCTCATCTTCTGACTTACCTTCCCCTGTCAAGCCCCAAGTTGCTTTTAAATAAAATTCACGGCAGAGTTTTATCAACTCATCCTACAGCCAGGCACTGTGCTTAGTGCTTCCCTTGGATTATTTCATTAACTCCTCATAGCAACCCAGATAGGTGGTAATATGATCTCCATGTTACCTTTGAGAAAATAGGAGTTTAAACAAATAACTTGCCCAAGGTCGCATAACTAATCGATGTTCTGGGGCTTGGACCAGTCTTGAGGAGACACACCCATGCCTCACCACCGCAACTGGAACTCTCTGTCTGTTTAATTCGACCCCTTCTTCCAAATCTAGAAAATAAGACAGCCTTCCCTGCCCTCCCCACTGTCCTACCTCCGACCAGTTGCCCAACCTCCTGTGTTTTGTGTCTCTCTGGGCCGCAATTGCTGTCCAGCTGACATCCCCGACCCCTGTTTCCTTCTGTCAGGATCTCATTTCAAATACACTTCTGTTCTAGTCCTTCTCTGCTTCATGTTAGTCGTCTGCTGGCCCTTTATACTGTTCCTTGGGGTACAGCATGCAAACTTGAGCCTGCATCGAAGTCACCTGAAGAGGGCTTGTTATAAAATAGCCATTCATGGGCCTCATCCCCAGAGTTTCTGATGCAGTGGGTATGGGTTGGGGCAGTGAATACCAGGATTCCAGATGAGCCGGATGCCCTCACTTCTGCTGTCATCCTTTGAGAACTCCTGTTCTGGGGAGCCTGCATCCTGCCGCACTTTCCTGTATTGCTGATCTCCTTAAACAAAGATTTCCCAGTGCCCTATATAAGGAACCCTGGTTTTCCTTGGAAGGCACTTCACCCAGGGTATTTTTTTCCTAGATCCCTAATCACAAGATGAGAAGGAGTGGTTCCCATGGGCACCTGCAACACCCTCTCGATTCTCCCAACTCCGATAATCATTTCCACCCCAGCTGCTCGTGGCAGGCAGGGCGACGTCACAAACAGGAAAAGATTTCCAGGCACCAATCTAGATAACCCCACGAGTCTTTTTTGCTCCTTCCTGACTCCTTGGCTGCTGGAGACACCAGGATCAGGTTCATCAGGTATTCAAGCCTCCTGACCTCAGATGGAGCCTCACCACTGCTCAGTTGTTTTGTAATCACCCCTGATTGATTCACTTGTTACTTCCCTGCTGGCTCCTGTTTGAACCTCTGCCAGTCCCCTCCAGTCCCTCCCCGCTCCATACCTTCCTCTCTGGGCTTATGACTCTGCCATCAAGGCAGCTGACAAAATGGAGATTGGCTAGGAGTGTCTTTCTTAATCACTTCAAAATAGCTCTGCCTCTCACTCACCTTCCCCTCCTCCCCTCTGTTTCAAAAGGAGCCTTTAAAACCACAGGGAGATACCACCTCATACCCATCAAGATGGCTACTCTCAAAGGAAAAGAAACAGACAGCAAATAACAAGTGTTGGTGAGGATGTGGAGAAACCGGGACGCTTGTGCGCTGTTGGTGGGAATGCAAATTGGTGCAGCCCTTATGGAAAACAGTACGGAGGTTCCTCACAAAATGAAAGATAGACTTACCATATGATCTGGCAATCCGGCTTCTGAGACTACATCCAAAAGGAATGAAAGCAGTCTCAAAGAGATATCTGTACCCTCATGTTCACTGAAGCGTTATTCACAATAGCTAAAATGTGGAAGCAACTCAAATGTCCTGTCAATGGATGAACGGAGAAACTAACTGTGTATATATCCACAAGGGATGTTATTCAGCCTTAAGCAACGAAGGAAATTCTGACACATGCCACAACAAGGCTGAACTTGGAGGACATTATGCTAAGTGAAATAAACCAATCACAAAAGAAAAATACGGTACGATTCCACTTCTATGAGGCATCTAGTGTAGTTAAATTCACAGAAACAGAACGTAGAATGGTGGTTTCCAGGGCTGAGGGGAGGTGGGACTAGGGGGTTGTTTTTGAAGGGGTACAGAGCTTCAGTTTTGCAAGACAAAAATGTCCTGGAGATCGGTTACACAACAATGCAAAGATATTTAACCCTACTGAAAAGGGGTTAAGATGGCCAATTTTATGTCGTGTGTATTTTACCGGCGGTAATTTTTAAAAAGAAGTCTTTCCTCTCCACGGTAATTGTTCCCTTTGTGTCCTCAACCCTATCTCATGCCACTTTTTCCAGGAGGCTATTCCTTCTGTTTTCTCCCTTCTAGAATGGACACAAACATTTGTAGGACTGGCAGTAGGAGCACGTGCATATATTCCAAGATGTGTAAGATTATATATCCAGAGTGAATAGAGTTTGTTCACAGAGTGAACAAAGAGCCTGGCATTTTCAGTTTGCATTAAGTCTGCATATTACGCAGCCAGTCCTAGGTAGCCACACTCCTGGGAGAATTCCAAACCTCAGCCTTAGGATGGGGACAGTAGGGTGTGTGTGGGGGGGGGGGGGGGGGAAGACATTCCCCGAGTCCTCAGTTCCTTCCTGTCCACTCCTCCCACCAAGCCTAGAGGTAGTAGATGCTTTTGGCTGCATTTTCTTCTTCTGGACCACTTTATGGAAATCTCTCTCTCTCTTTTTTTAAACTTCTTTTGGTAGTTAAGCATGTCCTACTAGGTAACAATTCTTTATATTGAAGTGTTCCTGTTGAAATAACATATGTGGTTTCTGGTATGCCTGGGTGGCTCAGCTGGTGAATCGTCTGACTCTAGATTTCAGCTCAGGTCGTGATCTCACGGTTTGTGGGATCAAGCCCCATATCAGGCCCTGTGTTGACAGCAAGGAGCCTGCTTGAGAGTCTCTTTCTCTCCTTCTGCCCCTCCCCTACTCATGTGTGCGCATGCACATGCTCTGTCTCTCTCTCTCTCACACACAACATAAATAAACATGAAAAAAAAAACCCATATGATTTCTGCTGCCTGACTGATATGGGGAGACAAACAGGAAACTAACAAAAGAAGAAAATATATGGTATTTCAGACAGTGATATGAGCTACAGAGAAAGAGAAAAGCATGGATGGGCATAGAGTGTGCTGTCGAAGGGCGACAGCTTGCAATTTCACACAGAAGGCAGAGAAGGCATCACAGAGAAAGATGCTGTACTGAGAATACACAACTGACTCTTCGTCCCCACTTCCCACTGAAACGAGATGATGTAAAAATAGAGTTTGACCTGCATCATTGAAGTGGAAAATTCTCCATCCAACTACAAAAACTCTAAAGAATTTCCTGTTAGGCACCACAAGGCAGGTACATTCAGAATATAGTGTAGAAAGATAAAGCTTATCTCTGGATCACCCACTGCTTTCTCTCCCTTTTCTGTCCCCTCACTTCAGTGACTTTGAAGGGTGGTGAGCGGAGAAGTGACTTATCTCGCCGAGCTCTGTCTGTAAGGAAAGTAATATCATCCCTTCTTTCATTCATTCACTAGTCACTTAGCAAACATGTTTGGAGCACCTCCTACATATCTAGCACTGTCCTAAACACTCTGGAAGGTATGAATTAGAAGACACGATACCCAGGGGCGCCTGGGTGGCTCAGTCGGTTGAGCGTCCAACTTCAGCTCAGGTCACGATCTCGCGATCTCGCGGTCCGTGAGTTTGAGCCCCGCGTGGGGCTCTGGGCTGATGGCTCAGAGCCTGGAGCCTGCTTCCGATTCTGTGTCTCCCTCTCTCTCTGCTCCTCCCCTGTTCATGCTCTGTCTCTCTCTCTATCTCAAAATAAATAAATAAACGTTAAAAAAAAAAAAAAAGACATGATACCCAACTCCAAAGGGATTACAGTCTAGCAGGAGAGGATATGGGAACTAAGACATGTATGCAAAGAGATATGATTCAAGCTAAGAAGGGTAATGAGAAAGTTGGTTAATAAAATATGAATTCCAAAGATTCTGACAGATGGAACTATTAGCCTGACTTGAACAAGATGAAACATCCAATTCCGTTCAAGTCAACATTACCTGACATTACAGCTACTCTAAAAAATACAGCATGCATTTGAAATGGGGATGAATTTGGAGACCAGGCAAAGTAGAATCATTGCAGCAGAAGATGGGTGAAATCTATTTCTGGTGTGGAAGGCAAGGTAGCCAGAGCCTTAGTTCTGCAGGGCATGGGAGGAGCACAGCCCGACCACCCAAAATGTACCTGTTGAATTGAACTCATACATGCTCCAGTCTAAGAATACTCAGAGGAATAAGCTAGTAGCAAGAACCAACAGCAGTTATAGCAAGTGATGGTGCTGACGGATAAAGGAGAGAGATTTTCTTGCCTGGAGGTCAGGAACAACTTGACAATAACACAGCTTCAGAGGGGCAAACTGAAGGATGAATAGATTTTTTTTTCCCTAGGCAGTCAAGAAAGAGAAAATCATTCCGGTCATAGGAAATGTGTGTAAAGACACAGAGGCATGAAAATAAAGAACGCTCTGGGAACAAGCAAGCAGTTACGCATGTGAGAACCAGGGGATATGTGAAGTGTTAGGACTTGGGGCTTAAAACCCTGGAGGGGCCTCAGTCGTGACCTTGGGGCATGAGGCCAACCTACCAATAACATCTAATCACCTGTTGATTCCCAGAGCTGATCCACTACGAATTTCAACTCTAACCTTGAGGTGATAAAGACTGAATGAAGGATGCTTGGGATAATGGTATGTTAGCTCAAGTGAGGGAGGAACACAGAAGTGGCAAGATTCAAGGGGCCTGATAAATAACCCATTGCTCCCTGCCCAAGGCTGAAAGGTTTGCGAAATGGAACAAAATCTGTATGGAAACCAGAATATCATCCTTTCTGCAGATGAAGTTGATATTGAAGAATGTGGCTTATATTGATCAGAATAGAATGATTCATGCGCCAATCACAGTAGTCAGGGAACGAAATTACTCTGCTGAACTAGGCCAGGGTCATGTTCTGACCTCAATGGACTGAGTGTGAGACAGGTATATTCTTTTAGAAATCTGAGACACTGTTACCAAAAACAGAAGAATGGGTCCTGAGCAGCAACCATGTCCACTCCCTACGTGTGTGTGTGCTTGTGTGTGTGCATGAGTGTGTGTATGTCTGTGTGATGACCCATATCTCACATGATCCCTTTCGGGTACAGTTGATCATGCTGCTGTGATGAGAAAAAGTCGAAGCAAACTCTGAATTCTGATACTGCTTTAAACAAGTCACTGGCTCTTTCTGGATCTCAAGCGCTTCCTCTCCATAAAAGAATACCATAAAATAAGAATTCTCTTGGCCCATTCCCTGCCTTAGGAATGCTGGGCTTATAAATGAGGTCATGTCTGTCAAGTGTTATGATCTCCTTGAAGACAAATTCTGTACAAGTATATAGGATTATTAGCCAAGTTGCTCAACAACCAGTCTGTGCATGAACGACTTAGGGAGGCAAACAGCACCAGGGGAGAACAATAGGACCCACCATGTCCAAGGGCCACTTGATTCCTGTGTTTCTGTGACATCCACAGCACCTCACAGGTACCTGCTCTGAACATCCACAGTGCTGGGAGGGACAGTTTAGCCAGTTTGGTTAACACATCTAGAGAGCAAAGCCAGCAGGACGTCAAGCAATTGCCATATGAGAGGATTTTTTCAAGAAGATAATTTAAGAGAAATCCTGTTTGGGTTTTAAAGACTGATGGTTAAATACTGAGCCATTCATCAGGGTTCCCATAAGCACAATTGGAAAGCAATCCAGAGTTCAATGAGAAAAGGAAAGGGCTCTTTCATGTTCGACTCTATAAGGAGGAGGAAGAGGAGGAGGACCTTGTTTCTAGTCTTCTCTTTTGCCTCTTAGAAATTATGGATTTGGGACCTGAAAAGGACCTTAGACACCTCCCATCTACCTTTTTAAAAAAACGTACAGATGGTGAGGACCAATGAAGTAAACTAACTTTTCTGAGCTTACACAGTCAATTGGCAGCATAGCAGCGACTAGGGCTCAAGTGCCTACCTCCCAGTTTGGTATTCTTCACATTCAAGTCTCTTGTCTCCCAGTCTTAGGAGCTTGTGGGAGCCGCTTTGCCTCAGGGAGCCTAGCTGTCTCATCTGTAAAATGTAAATAGACTTTAAACTGACAAAGTAAGGCAGCTGGGAGATAGGACCTCTTGAGGGCCCTCCTAGTTTTCAATCAACCAGTCCACAAATCTTTTTAAAGACCTAACAGCAGGTAATGGGGTATCCAGCCCGAACGAATTTAAACAAATAGGGGCTTTAGTTTCCTCTCCTTACAGGAAATCAGGAGGTAGATCCTGTGGCTGGTGTTAGTTCAGTGGTTTCAGGATGCCATGACAATCCCAAGAAACTCTTCCTATCTGTTTCATCATATTTAGTATGGCCTTCTTATCCACATTACTGTTGCCTCATGGTTGCAAGATGGTTTCTGCAGTCCAGATGTCACCCTCTTTTTCAAACTTTCACTTAATACTTTTAAAATACCAAGCAGGTAATGAGATACTTTGTTTTCATGGCCATGTTAGCTATAGTTCTCTTATAGATACCCTATCAAACTGAGGAAAGATCATTCCCTTTACAGATGATGAGAGCTTTTTGGTTTAAATCATGAATGAGTGTTCAATGTTGTTAAATATTTTTTCTACATTGATTAAGATCATGTGAATCAAATGCACTGTCTCCTTTACACTGTTTATGTAGTGGATTGCATTGATTGATTTTAAAATGTTGAACCAACCTTTCATTTCTTGAAGAAATTCCACTTGGTTAAACTATCTGACTCTTTCCAGATATTACTGGATTTAATTTGCCAATGATCTGTTAGAGTGTTTGCATCTGTGTTCATAAAGGACATTGATGTGTAACTTTCTTTCCTTTTTATTTCTTGGCATCAAGATCATTTTGACCCTCCTCCTCTAATTCTCTGACTTTATGTAAGATTGGTATAATTGCTTTTTCTTTCTTTCTTTTTTCTTTTAAGTAGACTTCAGGCCCAGTGCAAAGCCCAATGTGGGACCTGAATTCACGACCCTGAGATTAAGACATGAGCTGAGATCAAGAGTCAGACACTCAACTGACTGAGCCGCCGAGGCACCCTGGTATAATTCCTTTCTTAAAAGGTTGATAAAATTTGCTTTTCTTGCCCTCCTTTTCTTTTTTAAGATTTGTTTTTGAGAGACAGAGAGCACAAGTGGGGAAGGGGCACAGAGAGAGGGGGACAGATCAGAAGCTGGCTCTGCGCTGACAGCAGTGAGCTCAATGCGGGGCTCAAAATCACACGCTGTGATATCATGATCTGAGCCAAAGTCGGACCCTTGACCAACCGAACCACCCAGGTGCCCCTTCTTACCCTAACTTCTTAAGATGGAGCCTTAGATAATGGATGTCAAATGTTTTTTCATTACTAAAATAAGCATTTCAAGGAATAAATTTCTCAGAGGGTGCTACTTTAGCTGCATTCCATGAATTTTGATGTAGTTTCAGTATCATTCTATTTCAAGTGTTTTCTAATGAACTAGAACCGTGCCTAGAATAAAGTACTCAGTGTTATCTCCAATTAGCTTAGTTTTTTGTTTCTTTTGTTAATAAGTGAGACTAAATTGATGGATCACCCCGACAGTCGTGTTCCTTCCTCCTTGAGAGCCTCTTTGCTGGTTCCACTGTACGACCTCTTCATGTAGACCCAGATTTCACCCTTCTTCTCGTTAATACCAATTCATCTTGCAGGTGTGACCTCAGACGCCACTTCCTTGGAGAGGCCTTCCTTGACAACCTAGACTGGGATGGTCCTCTCATGTACTGGCTAAACAGTGTCCCCCAAAAGTTCACGTCCACCCAGAATCTGTGAATGTGACCTTCTTCAGAAATAGAGTCTCTACAGATATAATTATGTTAAGAAGACATCATATTGGGTTACGTTGGGCCCTAGATCCATTATGACTGGTGTCCTTTAAAGCAGAGGGATATTTGGACACAGACACATGGGAGAACACCATGTGATGACAGAGACAGAAATCTGAGTGATGCATCTACTAATTGAGAAATGCCAAAGATTGCTGGCAAGTACCAGAAGCTAAAAAGAGGCAAGGAAAGATCCTCCCCTAGAGTCTTTGGAGACAGCATGGCTCTCCCAACACCTTGATTTCAGAACTTTAGCCTCTAGAACTGCGAGAAAATAAATTTCTGTCATTTTTTTAAAGTTTATTTATTTGAGAGAGAGTGCACGAGAGAGCACACGTGCCCACACACGGCCAGAGGAGGGGCAGAGAGAGAGGGAGAGAAAGAGAATCCCAAGCAGGCCCCACACCTCCTGTTCAGAGCCCGACATGGGGCTCAAACCCACAAACTGTGAGAACATGACCTGAGCTGAAGTCAAGAGCCGGACGCTTAACTGACTGAGCCACCCGGGCACCCCATAAATTTCTGTCATTTGAAGCACCCGGTGTGGGGTAATTTGTTAGGGCAGTTCTAGGAAATGAATACACCATGCTCCATGTTTTCATACCTTCTTTATACTTGTCTTTCCTAGCTTTTATCAGATAATTATCACATATAAATTATCAAGAAATGCTAATGGTGTAGTAATACTAGTCTGGCATTTTAGTGGGGGCTATAAGGGAGACTACCATAATCCAGACCAATATCTCTGATGGTGAGGGCTTTGAAGGGCACATAGTTTTGAGGGAGAATGGCCATAAAATCACAGCATGTCAGTGGCCAACTACTTAAGCTTCTAAAAGCAACCTTAAGTACATGTTACAGAAGTTTTTAATGTGTAAGCTAGCCAAGCTGGTCATTTTTAAAATAGAAACAGATCGCCATAAAAAAGTAGATTGCCATAAAAGGGCACTGAAGTAGGGATCAGAACCATCGGTACAGCTTCCCCCTTTGGGTCCAGATCTTGGGTGAGTCACTCAACCTCTCTGGGTCCAGGTTCCTCAGCAGCAGAAGGAGGTAGTTTGAAAGAGTGTCTACAGTCTCTTGGGCTGGAACATTCTATGGATTTATGATTCTCATGTGGAGCAGTAGTAAAAAAGACAGCATTTACTTCTAAAGCACAAGGCTCCCTGGTCACTGCTAGCTTTCTTTCATGAACAGTATCAGAATCCAGGGATGAAACATTACCCCAAAGAGATGATCCAGGCTGGTGCTAGACCAAGAAGGATTCTGCTTGAAATATGTAACTACTAGTTCTTTCCAAGTTTGTTTTACTTGAAAGGGGAATAGTGTAGATTTTTCCAGGGCTCTCATTTTAAAAAAACATTTTAAAGTGTCTAGGCTGGCTGGTCACTTCCTATCCTTGGATAGCAGTGTATTCACCTGTTTAAAAAAAAAAAAAAAAAAAAAAAAAAAAGAGGAAAAGGGGAACAGAAGCTGTGATTCTCAATGACTTCCAGGTCTGTGACTTCAAGGTAGTTTTTGTCAAGCTAGAGAGAGTGGCCTTGAGCTAAGTGCAAGGTCATGGGTCAATCTCAGGAACTGGTGTTTACCCTACTATTTCTTCTCAGAACCATTGTGTATGGGTGAGATCCGTCTCCCGAGAACAGGCTCTACCACCTAACTTTTGGCAAGGATGAAATCCTGGACCTTGAGAGAATCACTGGATGAGTTTGAGCCTTAATTTCCCCATCTGTAAAACAGGGATAGCAACTTACTTCACTTAGCATCATACTCTCTAGCTCATCCACTCTGTTGCAAGTGGCAAGATTTCATTCTTCTTTTGTGGCCGAGTAATATTCCATTGTATATACACCACATCCTCCTTATCCATTTATCAGTCAACAGACACTTGGGCTGTTTCCAGAGTTTGGCTAGTGTAGATAATGCTGCTATAGCAGTGTTAAAAACACTGGGGTGCATGTATCCCTTTGAATTAGAATTTTGTATTCTTTGGGCAAATACCTAGTAGTGCAATTGTTGGATCAGGGTGGTTCTATTTTTAACTTTTTGAGGAACATCCACCCTGTTTTCCAGAGTGGCTGCACAGTTTACATTCCCACCAACAGTGCACAAGGGTTCCTTTTCCTCCACATCCTCACCAACACCTGTTGTTTCTTGTGTTGTTGATTTTAGCCATTCTGACAGTGGTGAGGTGGTCTCTCACGGTGGTTTTGATTTGTATTCCCCTGATGGTGAGTGATGTTGAGCATCTTTTCATGTGTCTGTTGGCCATCTGGATGTCTTCTTTAGAAAAATGTCTGGAGCACCTGGGTGACTCAGTCGGTTAAGCGTCCGACTTCGGCTCAGGTCATGATCTCACGGTATGGGAGTTCAAACCCCACATCGGGCTCTGTGCTGACAGCTCAGAGCCTGGAGCCTGCTTCTGAGTCTGTGTTTCCCTCTCTCTCTGCTCCTCCCCTCCTCATTCTCTCTGTCTCTCTCTGTCTCTCTCTCTCCCAAAAATAAACATTAAAAAATTTAAAAAAGAAAAGAAAAATGTCTATTCATGTCTTATGCCCATTTTAATTGGATTATTCATTTGGGGGGTATCAAATTTTATAAGTTCTTGATAGATTTTGGATACTAACCCTTTATCAGATATGCATTTTCAAATATCTTCTCCCATTCCATAGGTTGCCTTTTGGTTTTGTTTATTATGTCCTTAGCTGTGCAGAAATTTTTATTTTGATAAAGTGCCAAAAGTTTACTTTTGCTTTTATTTCCCTTGCCACAGGAGACATATCTAGTAAGAAGTTGCTATGGCTTATGTCAAAGAGGTTAGGTCCTGTCTTCTCTCCTGGGATTTTAATAGTTGTAGCACTAAATGGTACACCAGAAACTAATATTACACTGTATGTTAACCAACTGGAATTTATATAAAAACTTAAAAATAAAAACAGGTATAGCTACTGAAAGAATTGTAAACATATCAAGAGTTGAGCGAAAATGCCTAGACTTTGTCAGATTTTCAAGCGTTATTTTCCATACTCCTTGGGGCACCAAGGAAAGATCACCTGGTTATCACAAGCACATTGCAGCTTGCTGACTACCAGACTGGCTACGACCGACAGGCGGTAGCCAAGCCAGACTTACCTTTACTTCTGTGACACCGCTGTCACCTTCCGCACTCTCAGAGGCGAGCTGCCCGACGGTCATTACCCTGGGAAGAGCGCTGCACTCCACGCCAATCATCGGGGCACAGGCCCCGCCCCTGGCGCAGCCCCACCCCCCGCGCCGCGCTTCTCTCCCCTCCGCCCCCACGGCGTGCGCGCCCCGGGAGCGGGCGGTGACGCGCACGGGCTAGAGCCGGGTGGCGGTGCGGCTCCCGGAAAGGAACGGATCCTCCAGGAAGCCGGGTCCGTGTGGCTGCCGCTGCCGCCGCGCTGCGGTGGCCGTGATGCGTTCCGCTTGCAGCTTCCCGCTGCCAGGAGCCCCGGCCGCCAAGTCGGGCGCTGCGAGCAGGTGAGGCGGCCTTCCCGGCGCGGACGAGGGGAGGGCGAGGAAGCGGCCGGCGGGGCTGGGACGGTTGGAGCGTGGGACGCGGCGGAGCGGCGAGGGCCGCGGACGAGCCCTTGTGCCCCGGGAGTCCTCCCCGCGCCTGCTGGCGGTCTTCACGTCCGCGCCGCCCCCGCCGCCTTGGCCGCGCGGCCACATCCGGGCGCCCCGGCCGTCAGCCCCCGTGACCCCGGGCGGCAGGTGCTCTCCCCCAGCCCCTGGCAAGAGAAAGCTGGCAGCCGTGCTGTCGCGCCGGCTCCGGTGACCACGCTGGATTTTCCCTCTCGCACACGTAGTGTGGGCGGATCTGGCCCCCACTGGCGGGGGACGTGGCCAGGGAGAGGGGATGCTGCACGACTGGTTCTTGCTTGTCGCCTTTCCTAACATTGGTACTTTTCAGCCTCGGTTTTGCCTTGCTCTGTTTTTACTTTTATGCTTTAGATTGCTCCTTGGAAAAATGGAACTAATCGGGCAATAAAGTGATAGTGAGAGCAGTGTTTCTCAAACTTGAGTAATGCGTGGACGCCTTTTAAAGGGACAGTTCTCATTCTCTAGAATATGTCCCAGAACTCACAGGGAAACCCAGACCCCAGTTAGGTGAACAGCGGTGCTCTCAGAGAACATTTATCACTATTGGGAAAGAGAAGAGATGCGTTACAGTTCGGGAACTTCCGTGCTAGAAGATAAACTAGAAGTTACTGAAGAATTCTAAATTAGAGACTCAAATCCCTGGTTTAATTTTACATTGCAGCGTTTACTGTGCCCTTCTTTGTGTAATGAACATTTTCCAACCTTGGGGAGGCCTTCAAAGAATCCTGTTTTTTGTGTTATGTTGTATTTGATGTTATTTTGTCTTTGTACCAGGTTTTTTCAGTTTGACACAGTAGCAGAATTACAGAATGTAGTACTAATTTGTATTAGTGGTTTAATTATTTTTCTCTGTGTTTATGTTAACATTGACTAATCACTTGTGTTTGTTACATATTGAATCCATGGCCTACATTCTTCCACATCCAGTGTCAATGCCTGATCTCAACCCTTGTGCCTATAGTCTACAGAGAAGAAACAAGAATAAAAGTGGATCTAAGGATGTATATTCTGTACATATTTGTTCAACATGTTTACTTAAAATAAACTACACTTGGGTGCCTGGCTAGCTCATTCGGTAGAGCTTGTGACTCTTGATCTTGGGGTCCTGAGTTCAAGCCCTCTGTTGGGTGTGAAGCCTACTAAAAAATAAATAAAAATAAAACAGCCTACGCTTGAATAAAAAGATTTCAGAGTGTGGGAAAACGTGAGAAAGTAAAACAGGTTAGATCTTGGCAAAGAACCATATTGACTTGTGCTTTGAAAGAAGTGTAGTATTGAAAGCAGGACATACTAGAAGAAGGGATATTAGTAAAGGTCAGAGGCAAGAATGAGAAGAGTGTGTGGGGGCAATAAGAGACCCACCTTTCTAGAACAGAGAGATGTTCTCTGGGGCCGAGGAGAGAACAAGTTGATAAAATAAGAAGGCCTAGTCGATGGATGTTACGGTTTCAGATGCCACCCAAGCAAGTTGGTGTTGACCCGTAGGCTCCAGAAGTTTCTTGAGCTGATCATATTTTGAATGTAGCATTTTGCACAGAGGTGTTTCTGAAGTGCGGTGTTCATAGTAAAGCCGAAGGTAGGGGACCTGCCTAGAATCTGTCTTGTGGTAGTAATGTCTGCTGTGGTCATTTTAGATGTGTGGACTAAATGTGATGTTTGAAAAAGAATTGACAGGCCCCAATAAATCGTGTAATAGGTAGACCCACAGATAAGCAGGCTTCAGAGTTAAGAACCAGGTAGCTCCAGTCACGGTGATCCCCCTCTTAGGCCTGGAGAATTTGGAAGGTGGTATTGGTTTTTGCCAAGAGGTCGTGACCCCAGCCTTGGACTGAGTGAGTTGCAGTAGCAGGGTGGCAGTAAGCTCAGGATGTGGAATTGGAACTTGAGGAAAATCAGAGTTGCAGATTTCAGAAACTGCAGAGGTAATGCCGGAAGAGTGTGACTAGAAAAAAAGTCATTTAAAATAGGGACCAGGGGCACCTGGGTGGCTCAGTTAAGCATCTGACTCTTGGTTTTGGCTCAGGTCACGATCTCATGGTTCCTGGGTGCGAGTTCCACCCGGTCAGCTGCTGTCATCGAGGAGCGTGCTTGGGATTCTCTCTCCTCTCTCTGCACCTCCTCCTCCCCCCGACTTCTCTCTCTCTCTCTCTCTCTCTCTCTCTCTCTCTCTCTCAAAATAAATCGATAAACATTAAAAACAAATAGTTTGGGGTCCCTGGGTGGCTCAGTTGGTTAAGCATCCAACTTCAGCTCAGGTCATGATCTCACACTTTGTGGATTCGAGCCCAGCATTGGGCTCTGTGCTGACAGCTTAGAGCCTGGGACCTGCTTCAGATTCTGTGTCTCCTTCTCTCTGCCCCTCCCCTACTCACGCTCTCTCTCTCTCCCTCTCTCTCAAAAATAAACAAACATTGAAAAAATTTTTTAAAAAGAAAAATTTTTTAAAATAGATGTTGAATAAAATGTAGATCATAAATGCAACTATGCATTCTTAAAACAAAAAAAAAAAAATGAATTAAGTCATTTTGCTGTCTTTTTCCCCACAAATGAGTGAGGCACAGAGTGCTTCACTTTGGCTGCTCACTCTCCCAAGACCGTTGTTTCCTACAAGTTCTGCATAAGTGTTTGTGGGCCCCTTTGATTATTCAAGGTCCTCTTGTAATCCCGTGATATTCATATGTTCTTTCCATCATGTCTTCTTACCTTTTCTTACAGGCCTAGCTCTTCCAGAGTCTCATTTGCCTATGATTTTGTTTGCCTGTGATTTGAGAATTTTCTAATGTCTGTTTCGTTGCATGCTGCATTTTTCACCAGGGAGCCATTTCACTTTGCAATTGATTAATATTGTTTTCACTGTTTTCCTTAGGACTGACAGTGAGAAACTGACAGACATTGAACCATGACCCCATGAGCTTCACTCCACTAAAGAATGTTCAACTAAGGAGGGCCCCACTAACTGAAATCATGAGTTAATGGATCTCTCTGGTGGTAGGTCTAACACAATTTGGGCCTTTTAAAAACGCGGCAGTTTTACATAATATTAGAGTTTGCCTTGCTAAACTCAGGTGCCAAGATTCTTAGCTACAAATACAATTGGAGTTTACATTTTGAGATCAAATTACCATATTGCTGACTGCTGGGTAATATTTGGCCATACTTTTGTCCTAAATAAAAGTAATTACTTCAGCAGTTTATAAGCTGTTCTATTTTCTTCTGTCTTTAAGCACAGTTTTGTCAGTTACAAAAATATCTGTTTATCCTTTTTGTCAAAATCCTCACATATCTCAAGACAAAGTTCCAAGGCGAACATCAGATTAAATAACGTTTACTAAGTTTGCTGTAATCATTCTAATTTTTTTTTTAATGTTTATTTTTTGAGAGAGAGAGAGAGAGTGCAAGTGGGGGAGGAACAGAGAGAGAGAGAGGGAGACAGAATCTGAAGCAGGCTCCACTCTCTGAGCTGTCAGCACAGAGCCCAGAGCGGGGCTCGAACTCACAAGCAGTGAGATCATGACCTGAGCCAAAATTGGATGCTTAACCAACTGAGCCATCCAGGCGCCCCAGATGTGCTATGATCATTCTAAACAGTGCACCTTCTGCTTTGAAATGTGTTCTTTTCTCATCTCCCATCGAAAGTATACCTCTCACCTCCAGGTATCTTTTCTGGTTCCCTAGCCTCCAGTGTGCTCTTCTCTGAACTATTACAGGAAGAGTCGGGATAATTTAACATTGCCTTCTGTTACTCTGTTGATTATTTTCTGGGTATTAGAATTTTCTCTGTAACCAGTGTGCAAACTCCTCGAAATCTGGAGCCAGGTTTGTTATTTCTCTGTGCCCTTTGTATGCCCTCCTAGTTCTCATCATTGAATCATTAAAGCTCTTTCTTCCCCCTAGGACCTTGACTTTAAGCTATTAACTAGAATATTCTTTTCTTTTGTTCTTAGTTCAGCTATCACATAATTATCGATTTTAAAAAATGTCCAGATTGGAATTCCTATGTCACGGTTTTTAAGGTAGGCTTTCTTGATAATGTACAAAAGAGGATTTGATGCTGAAAACTAGAGAGATCAGTGGAAGGTAGCTTGGTAGAAATAGTTCCGTTGTCTTCTCTGATGGTACAATTAATATATGCCCTTTAAGAAATAAAGGCAAGCCTAGGGAAGAATAGGCTAGAAATAGATGATCTATTATCTCACTACTTAGCAATAACCAACCACTGTTAACATTTTGGTTTCTGTTCTATCCCCGTCTTCCTGGGCATGCGTGATGCGGTTTTTTTCCCTTAATATATCATGGGGATCTTTCCATGTCAATAAATACAGATCTGCATCATCACTTTTATAATAGTCTCATCATGTTCCACTGCCTAAATGGACCATGTGTAATGTAACCCACCCACTGCAATGCACATTAGTAGCAGTGTTTTGCTGTTGCACCCAATACTATCACGAACTTCTTTACACATATTTTAGTCAATTTACCCTATAATTTCCTAAGGTTGAATTTCTGTAAGTGTGATAGAGCAGAGGGTAAGTCTGTTTAAAATTTTCATATGTGTTACCCATATGCCCCCAGAAGGTTAGACCTAGATTCTCCCCAGCAGTGTTCTCCTTTGTTAGCAAAGTATTGTCAGACTTTAGTCTCCACTAATCCGATAATTGTGAAGTCTTGTTTTTATTTATGTTTCTCTAAATACTAACGAAGTTACATTATATTAGCCATTTGTATTTCTTATTTGGTTAATTTCCAATTATCCTTCTTTTTCTAATGCATTATTTCTCTTATTTAGAAGAACCTTTTATATATAAGGGGTATTTACCTTTTTCATGTATGTCACAAGTAATTTTCCCAAGCTTTGTCTATTTGGGAAGGGATTTTTTTTAAGCACTCATAAGTCTTAAACTCATATGATGTATTTTCTTACATTTATGGTTTAAGACATTGATGTCAATTGTAGAAAAGCCTTACACATTCTGAGATTGGGTACATTTCCATCTTAACATTTTAATGCATATGTTTAACATTTAAATTTTTGATGGAGTGCCTGGGTGGCTCAGTTGGTTGAGCCTCCAGCTCTTGGTTTCTGCTCAGTTCATGATCTCATGGTTCATGAGTTCGAGCCCCATGTTAGGCTCCACACTGGCAGCAGGGATCCTGCTTGGGATCCTCTCCCTCCTTCTCTCTGTGCCCCTCCCCTGCTCACTTGCTCTCTCTCTCTCTCTCAAAATAGATAAACTTTAAACTTTTGAACCATTGGAATTCTCTTAAATGTTGTGATGCAGTTATCTTACTATATTCAAATGCTAAAAGGCAGCTACTTTATAAAAACGCATCAAAATTCATTTAAACATGTCAGTAATTGATATATTTTTTCTTTTTTGTGTAAACTGTTAAGTCAAATATTGTTTGTCTCAAACTTGGGGTACATGGTACAATATGGATGCCATATTGAAACCTGAACTAGTTAAAGTGATTCTCCCCCTTTGTCAAGTAGGCATTATTACTACTTATCACCCTATAATACCTTTGTGTGTGGGTGTGTGTGTGTGTGTGTGTATGTGTGTGCACGCGCACGCACGTGCATGCACGCAGTAACCCCTCTGCGTTATAACCCCTCTATAACTGTGTTATAAATCCTTTCAGGGCTGGGTCCATATCTGATTCATCTTCATATCTCCCATCCCAGCCAGCCATGAAGCAGACAGTGCTTGCTCATCACTTGTGTGACAGGCACTGGTCACTGGGGAAACAGAAGAATAAGAGTCTGTCCCTGCCAATGAGAGGCCTGCCGTGTAATGAGAAAGTCAACCACAAGTGTAATACTGTAGCTCACTACTGTCAGGAGCAAATGCTCTGGAGATAGGAGGAGGACTAGGGAAGCTTTCACAGGGAACTCACGCCCGACTCGTGTAGCAAGCAGTATTTAGGAATACCAGCAGATGAACCTGTTGAGAGAAGCATTCTAAAAAGAGGAATGGGCATTTCAGTGACCCGCTGTTTGTGTTTAGCATGGCTAAAGCATAGGGTACGTATCTGTCTAGCCTGTCGGGATAAGACTAGAAAGACAGGGACGAGATCAGTGCAGTCTAATGCAGAAGCTCCGTGTGGCTGTTGAGCGCTTGAAATGTGGCCAGTGCAACTGAGAAGCTGTACGTTTCATTCTAATTACTTCAGCCACACATGGCAATGGCTACTGTGTTGAACAGCACGGGGCTGGATCATGAGAGCCCTCCTTTACCATCCTAAGGAGTTAGGACTTCTTCCTGAGTGGGAGAGAAAAGTCGGGAGGTGGGAAGGTGTCAAGATTCCTGGTTGTTTTGGAAAGATCACTCTAGTGTGTCAATTCTCAACCTCTTTGGCCTCCAGAACTCAGAAACTTGACTTTTTGCCAGACACTTTCCTAGGGTCTGTGATGTTGGGAACGCAGCAGTCAACCAAGCAGACAGAAATCTGGCCCCCTGTGGAGCTCGACACCTGAGCACGAGAAAAATGCAGTCACACAGTACGTTGGGGGATGAGGATAAGAGCATGGGTTCTCCTGCTGGAACCTCAGCCGTTTTGCATATGATCATCTTTTGTTGGCAGTGTGACCTTAGGCAAGTTACTTAGCCCCTCTGCCTCAGCTGTAAAATGGTATACAAATAGTGGCTATCTGTGGGTCATTAAGAAGAGTAACTTGATATTTGTAAATAAGCAGGGCCCAGCACATAATAAGTTCCGTATAACTAATAAATAAGTAAACGCTAAGGAGAAAAACTAAGTCAAAGGAAAGAGATGGGTGGAGGGGACAGCTTGCAATGATGGTTTGGGTGGCCAGGGAAGGCCTCCTTGAGAAGGTGACATTGAGTAAAAAGTGAGAAAGTGAGTTGCACGGATGATTTCTAAGCAGAGGGGGTAGCACGTTCAGAGGCCCAGAGACAAGGAACATAGTACCTTGCATGGTACTTTGTGCATAAGAGGGATCTAACAGTCATTTATCAGGTGAATGGGTATTTCAGATTCCCGTTCAGTTTAATCATTTTGCCTATCGCCTACCTCCAACCCCCACCCCTAATCTTCCTTAATTCAGTACCTGTTTGGCGACCTGGTATTTTGGGTCACTGATTGGCTTTTAGGTAGAGAGCGACGAACTAGTGCTAGATTTTTACCATCTCTTTTTCGATTTTTTTTAAAATTTAAATTCAAGTTAGCTAACATATAGTGTAGTCTTGGCTTCAGGAGTAGAACCCAGTGATTCATCTCTCTGTCAGTCAGAGAAAGACAGATTTCATATGATTTCACTCATATGTGGAATATGAGAAACTCAACAGATGAAAATAGGAGAAAGGAAGGAAAAATAAGATAAAAACAGAGAGGGAGGCAAACCATAAGAGACTCTTAAATAGAACAAACTGAGGGCTGCTGGGGTGGGGGGAGATGGGTCATATTACCATCTCTTTTGATTTAGGCTTGTATCTCTGACAGCATGAAATTGACTAAGAAGTGTATTGCTCTCAGTGAGCTCTTCTAATGGCTTCAGTGCAAGGATCACGTACCAGATCGCGTGTGGTTGGATTCAAACACGTACTTGGTAAAACAACATTCATGTCTTCTTGGATTGTGCCGTCTTTGTGATTTTTCTCGCTTTCTGGAACAGGAATGCTCTAACTCCAGGAGGACCCCATCGTTTCTGTAGTGGTGTGTGAGGACTGACTCCTAGAACATTGCCTGGTCTCTGACCCATCAGCATGGGGAGGTAAGTGATGGTGTCTAATCATTGACACTCTAAAACCCGAGATTTTGGTGCCACAGAGACAGGTCTCGAGAGGAAAAAAAAAATCTAAATTCCAAGTGCAAAGTGTTCAAAGTTACGCTACACTTGTGTTTTAACACCTTTGTCCTTCCAGGCCTTGTTGGGGTGCTTGTCACAGGAAGAAAGTGGTCTTGCCAGGTGGATTTTCTAGGGGTTAATGTAGCTTACTGTAAAGGGCATGCGTGTTGGAATCTGTGAGGAGTGCATTAAGCACAGGGTAACTGTAAGCCTTGAGGCGTGGGCAGGGACGACAAACTCCATGGAGTGGCCCAGGGACTCATAGGGAGATTAGAAACTGTAAGTGGAAAACTCCATTGGGTTAGCAGGCTATCCCCACTTCTGTGAGATATTTTAGTCCAAGAAGCACTCTTTAAAGGGAAGAGTGTAGAAATTAACCACAGAACAGTAACATTTATTCTAAAGGTTGCAAGGTTTTTTTAAATTTTTTTTAATGTTCATTTAATTTTGAGAGAGAGCAAAAGACAGAGCAGGAGTTGGGCGGGGGGGAGGGGGGGCCGAGAGAGAGGGAGACACAGAATCTGAAGCAGGCTCCAGGCTCTGAGCTGTCAGGACAGAGCCCAATGTGGGGCTCGAACCCACGAACTGTGAGATCATGACCTGAGCTGAAGTTGGCTGCTTAACCAACTGAGCCACCCTGGCACCCCGAGGTAGCAAGTTTATTTTAACTCCAATAATAATCTCTCATTCCTGACTTAAACTAAGAAGAAAAGTAGGGTTTTTTGTTTTGTTTTGTTTTGCAAAAATGTCTCAGAAATATTTCTAAAAACACAGGACATACAAAACTCATTTATTTACTTTGTTATGAGCATGTCATTAAAGATGATATTTTTGTCCCATTTTCTCACGCAATCATCAGGGAGAAATTTGCCTTGGAATTCGGTGTTAAGAAAAGCTTACTCCTCCTGAGCTATTTGTATGTTTCTAATTTAATGGGCAAGGTTTTGGCCACTATGATGCTGAGCTACCTTTGCAGGCCTGTCTTATTACATGTATTTCTTTGTACTAGATTGTTTTTTGGTTTCATCATCCTTAAACCTGACTTTGTTATACATTTGTATGTTTATCGTGTTGAACATATTCTTGTAAATTGTTTCTAGTTCTTTTTTTGGAACAAAGCAGAATAGAAATAATAATCTACATAATGTCAAGGGGGAAAAACACCATCAGGATGTAATTCTCATTCGTGTAATTTTATAGTAATGAGTTACATAGCAAAGTAGCAGTATGGAAGATACTGGCATACAGACCAGTATACTGGCTTACTACCAGCAAGGAAATAGAGGTGGCTGAAGCCAGAGGCCTCCTTCCTTTGGCATCAGTTTAGGTGAGGAGAAGCCACTTTGGAGCAGATTGCTTTAAAATCTGTTTTTTGGAATTTTAGGATCGGCATCTCCTGTCTTTTTCCTGCTTCCTGGCATTTTAGCATCTCTCCGGTGGGGTGTCCTCGAATTCTGAATACCAATTTACGCCAGATTATTGTTATTAGTGTTCTGGCTGCTGCTGCTTCACTTTTATACTTTTCTGTTGTCATAATCCGAAATAAGTATGGGCGGCTATCCAGAGACAAGAAGTTTCAAAGGTAAGAGAAAAAACCAATTCTTCTCCAGATGGGGTGCCATACGTCCATTTTACAGCTTCGAGACTTTTGGGATTAGGTTGGAATTTAAGAAGCATGTGGCTGTAGGAAACAGAATCTGTACTGAATACAGCATGGCGTGAAAAATAAAACTGTTTGAAATGGTTTAATCATTAACTACCAAACCCACATCATAAGAGGATTTAAACATAAGCTTTTCCTGTGATATCTTTTAAGCTGATTTTTCAGTTAATGTCCATGGTTTGGGAATAGTTTTGCTTCTCAGTGCTTGTTTGAACTTCTTACAAGGAATAATGACTGTGTATCTGATTCAGATAATCTTTATCGCTGTCACTTGTTTTGTTTTGAGTCTTCAATCGTTTGGCAGTTGTAAAAATGGTATTGTGGATCAGCTTAGAATCTGCTGCCTCGACATTTATGTGTTGCATTTGCTTGGTTAAGGTTTAGGATGATCATCTCTGCCTCACTAAGAATGTGCGTTCATTTTTGTAAACAAGGTACTTGGCACGAGTTACTGACATTGAGGCCACAGACACCAATAACCCGAACGTGAACTACGGTGTCGTGGTGGACTGTGGTAGCAGTGGGTCTCGGATATTTGTCTATTGCTGGCCGAGGCATAACGGCAATCCTCATGATCTGCTGGATATCCGCCAAATGAGGGATAAAAACCGAAAGCCAGTGGTTATGAAAATAAAACCCGGTATGTAAAAGATAGATATCTGACTGGTAACCTGCTTCTGTCCTTTCTTCTCTGTGAGGTTTTTCATGTCCTTCCCTTCCTTTCCCCAGAGTCATCGCTCTAATTCAGAACTCACCCCAGGACCTGACTGGTTCCCTTTCTTTCCCATTTTCTGCCCATCCTGCACGAGGTGACTTAACTCTTTAATAAAATACCCCAAACCATGTCTTTCTTTTGGTCTCCTGCGGCGTTTACCACGGTGCCTTACTCATGTGTCTCCTGAGATGTTTGCTAGTTGACATTAATTATGGAGGGATGTGTTTTGCCTATTTGGTAACCATTGGACTCTATCCCTAATGACAGAGTAATTTCAGATAACTCATGGATATCTGTACCCTAATACATTGGTGTATATTTCTTTTTTCCCCCATTTTTATTTTATTTTTTTTAATGTTTACTTATTTTTGACAGAGAGAGAGAGACAGAACATGAGCAGGGGAGAGGCAGAGAGAGAGGGACACGCAGAATCCGAAGAAGGCTCCAGGCTCTGAGCTGTCAGCACAGAGCCCGACATGGGGCTCGAACTCACGAACTGTGAGATCATGACCTGAGCTGAATTCAGACATTCAACCAACTGAGCCACCCAGGCGCCCCCCCCACCATTTTTAAAAAGTGCCCCAGTATATTTCTAACTGGATTATTTAACTAGAGTGACTTATTACTGATGAGCTGGTGTTATTATGTCTAATTTTTAATGATACCACAGTTTCTAAGTCAGTGTGTTATGCAAAA
Source organism: Panthera onca (assembly GCF_046562875.1). Classification (NCBI taxonomy): domain Eukaryota; kingdom Metazoa; phylum Chordata; class Mammalia; order Carnivora; family Felidae; genus Panthera; species Panthera onca. The sequence continues at coordinate 170,165,865 of NC_138342.1, read as the reverse complement.
ATTGGGATTTGCTGTCTCCATTAAAGAATTTAAATCAGTAGTTCTCGACCTTTTTATGTATGTACACCATTTCTATGGGCAGCGCTGTTCTGTCAGAAGTTTTAGGAATGGAGGGTGTCCATTGGAGTGCCTTGAAATCGGCATTTTATGTCTTGATAGTTGATAATCACTGATTTAAAACAGTGGACCACAGATCTTAATAGAGATTCAACACTTTATTTCATCTTACTAGTGTATTACATAGTAAGATATAAAATCCAAACAATCCAAGGAATTTATCTTGTAAAATATTAGAGAATGCTGATTAAAAAAAATTATCATAGGTTATTACCTCCTATTTCAAATATGTAAATGAAAAGGGGGCTTAGTATTAATATGATAAAATACCTGTCCTCTCACATAGTTCCTAGTCACATAGACTGTTGGCCCTCTGAATCCTTCCCTTTCTTCGTTGAATAATTTAGGCCCCACTTCCTTCTTCAGTCAGTCTTCAAGTTGATTGTTCTTTGATGTTTGGGCAGCTGGGCACCAGCATATTGCTCAGAAAATGCAAAATCTCTACCTCATGCATGTTTCAGGATAGAGAGAAGGAATTGAATCTGAGTCTCTTGTATAAGCATTATTTTGATATCAGAGTACATTTCCATGAACAAAGGTCATTTTTTTCTATAAGTCTTAGTGAATGACTTTTAATTTTTAGTTTTCTATTATCGCGTCCCTTAAATTTTTATGCGTTCCTAATCTAGAAACATTTTCAGAGTTAAAGTGATATTGATCAAAAAAAAAAAAAATTCACCAGAAGATTGAAATATAAAGCTCTATAAAGCACATTGCGTTTCATCCAGCTTCACATACCAAGTTCTGTCAGTGATTAAACTGCTCACATGGAATAAGATAAAATCTTTCATGCCTTGGAGTGTCCTTTGGGACATCATCCCAGGGTGTACACCAGAATCTCCTTAAAATCAGGTTTAACATGGTTCTCTCTCATGCTACAGAAAATGTTTGAAGTAGAAATTCAAGTACCTTTTTATAGCAGTTCTCAGTGCTGAAGCGGGGCCTTTCATGTATAGCATTTCAACAAAGCTCTAGATATTTCCTTACTTAGTGGATTCTGGGTAGTTTAGGGCTTGGTGTCTGTTGGAAGAGTATGTGGAGTAAAAAAAAAAAAAATCTGGCTTTTGGTCTGTTTTCTGCTGATTGCTCCTACAAATCATTACATCTTTCTGGATCCACAGTTGCCTAATCTGTGAAATGAGAAATTTGGGGACTTCTAAAATTCAAAGCCAGGAAGACTCCCTTTGCCTAGGGCATGGTCGAGGGATCACCAAGACTGGAGGGTAGGATGTGTTGCGTCAGGCTGCCAGAAGAGATGAGGAGAAGTGAAATAATGTGAGAGGAACCAGGGAGAGGCAATCAGTGAGACCCAGAATGCATATTAGGGGAGGGAGAGGGATTTTATCCGGGATCCCAGTTTGGGCCGCTGGATGGCCAATGACGGTGGTCACTGGGGTAGGTAACTACAAAGCAGGAGTTGAGTTCAGATTTGTCTTACGTGTATATGTTGAGTTTGAGGCGTGTCCAGTAGACAGTTACCACCTACTGATGTGGAGAAGGGGAATGAGGTCTGGTGGCTACTGGTGACACTTGGAGATCCGAGACACATAGATGGTGTGGCAGCCATGGGAGTGAGTGTACTTGCCCGAGCAAAGCGGGTACATGTTCTCGAGGGCAGGCATGAGCTTGTGTGCAGGTGATCCCAGTGTCTGACACATAGCAGTTGCTCAGCTGGGTCTCAGTTTTTTGGAGACTGAGAAGAAAGTGTAGGACTGAACATTTAATACCACCAGCATTTAAGGAAGAGAGCTTGTTGCTAGAAAGATAGGGGAAAACCAGGAGAGGGTGGTATGCAGCTTGAATTTCTCTCAAATTAGCCACATCGAAGAAATGTAACTTATTAGTTAACCATCTCCTTGTTAATGGAAGTGTCCTTTTTCTGTAGGCATTTCAGAATTTGCTACCTCTCCGGAGAAAGTCAGTGATTACATTTCTCCACTCTTGAACTTTGCTGCAGAGCATGTACCACGGGCAAAGCACAAAGAGACGCCTCTCTACATTCTCTGCACAGCTGGAATGAGAATCCTTCCCGAAAGGTGATCCTCCACGTGAAGCCAGGGCTGGGTGGGTGAGGGTGGTAGTTTATTTTTCTCCCCTTCCCCCCTCCTGTCTCTTTTCCTTCTCCTCTTCTACCATTATCATCACATGGTATCATCACATACCATTATTACCCAAAAGGAAAACATTAAAAATCCCTTTTTCACATTTGGAATATTACCAGAACTATTCCCTTAGCCGGAACTCCCCAGAAATCTTTTAATGTACTTGTGTATTTCTATAAACTGTAAACTATAAGGTTGTCATTAAAAAACCAGATTTTCTATCTTGTAAGTGTAAGGGTTGCGGTTGTACTTCTATGTCTAGGAATCACAGAATCCACACAGCTCATGAAATTCCTTCCTAAAATAAATAGGTTTTTTTAATGGATTGCTTTGGTTTTAAAATGTACTGTTTTCCTATAGGATGTACCAGAGCCACAGTTTTTGTTTGGTTTGGTTTGTTTTTTTTTAAACAAAAAACGTAGGATGCATCTTGATCTGTGAATTTGGGGCTTGTCTTACAGCCAGCAGAAAGCCATCTTGGAAGACCTTCTGACCGACATCCCCGTGCACTTTGACTTTCTGTTTTCTGACTCTCATGCAGAAGTAATTTCAGGGAAACAAGAAGGTTGGTATCTTGGTCTTCAACTTGAAATTTGGGAAGTTATTCCTTTAAATGTTTCCCAGTGTACGCTTTATTAAATTACTTTTAATATCTTAAAATTTGGGAAATCATAGCCTAGAAATAGTATCTTTAAATGGCAAAATTAGTTTCTTATATGACAGTCTTTATTATCCAAACAGTAAGCCATTAAAAGAATAACTTAGTTTGTGTTCACTGCGTTTAGGACACATATTTTGGACTCATTTTGATAGGAAAGGTTTGTGTTCCTTGCCTAAGTTATACAGTTTTATGGAGTTACGATAATTACTGAGTTACTGGAGCCTTCTATTGATTTACTTGCTACAAAGGAAAATTATTCTTGACTTTGATATGCTAAGAAAATATTAGTTCTGTTTTCAAAGAAATGCTTCAACTTGAAAATGAAATGACAAGGCAATGAAATTATTTGGGGAACAGCTTGCTAGAAATGGAGACCAAAAGCATTTATTTCAAAATCATCTATCATTTCAGCAAATACCTCCTCTGTGAAAGGCACTGTAGAAAATATAAACTGGGTGAAATTCAGACACTGCCACTGAGCTATTTACAGACAAGTGAGGTACACAGTTGGCCGCCATATGAGGTGGAGTCTTAGGTGCCATGAGGAGAGTGGGGAAGAAGTATAATGGGAGTTTGAAAGAGGGAGGCATTTTTTTTTTGTAACCAGGGACCTCATGGAGCAAGTGACATTTGAATTGTGCCCCAACGGATGGTTAAAAGCATGCCGGAGCACGGTAAGGGTGGGGGTCTGAGAGAGGAAGTTCATTCCAGGCTGAAGAAATGATTTGAGTCAACACAGGTTAGAAAAGCTGCATGATGGATGGGGAAACAAAAGTATTTTAGTTTGAATGGTTTACGGCCCTTTGGAAAAGTGGTAGTCATTCGAAAAGTTGGGACTGGTCTTGGCGGCCCCATCATCATGGCAGCATGAGTTGTTCCTTTTTTCTCTCCCATTTGATTTACAACTACTCAGACATCCATAACCCAGAAAACGCAGCTAAAGGCCACCCAAGAGACCCATCCATCTGAAAGTGGGTGGCTTGAACCTCAGAGGAAGGCCTGGGGCCAGGCAAGTGGCAGCAGGGGCAGCAGCGGACCAACACGAATTTTCTAGCAGGGGAGGTGGAGGGTGAAGGCGGTGAGTGGGGGGTTACCTAACAGCACACGGTAGGACCTGTTAGTCTTTCTGGGAGGAGGGAAAGGAAAAGGAAGGCTCAGAGAACGGAGGGAATGTGTTTGCCGCTGTCTGCCCCAGAATTCTGGCAAGAGGATTGCCCATGGATCTCTGGAACACCCCACCCCCAACCTTTTGAGGATCCGCTAGCAGGCTGTGGGCACATTCAGAGCCCCAAGTACTAAGCACACACCTCCACCAACTCCGCAGTCATCCTTTTTTAAATTACCAACCTGTGGAACTGTTAGACTCAAAGTGAAAAAAGCCATACGCAAATAAGAAAGGTGTTCACTACTTGAACATTTTTTATCAAACGTTGAAAAGTCACGTTAATATGGTATCACAAAAGAACATGGCCATTTTCTAGTAATGAACCCAAAGGCACAGAATATTCAAATCTAACTGGTAAAGAATTCTAAATAGCAATTATAAAGAAATCCAGTGAGCTACAAGAAAACTGAAGCAGTACAGTGATCTCAGGAATAAAATTAATCAACAGAGGGGTACTTTACCAAAGAGATTAAAATTCTAAAGAACCAAACAGAATGTGGAGCTGAAGAATTCAACACATGAGATGAGGAAGGCACTAAAAAACGTTGGAAATAGAGCAGATGGAGGAGAGAATAAGCAACTTGAGGACAGGGAGATAGAACTGTTCCTGTAGAAGAGGGGCGAGAACGCTATAAGAACTATCAGACCCCCATTAGGAGAACCTACAAAATTAAAGGGGATCCCGGAAGGAGAAGAGCGGGAGAAGGGAGCAGAGAGCGTATTTAAAGAGGTGTCCTAGAGAACTTCCCAAGCCCAGAGAAAGAACTGGATACACAAGTCTAAGAAGCCAATAGACCAGCTTCTCTAGCAGTGCAAAAAGACCCGCTCTGAGACATCACATTAAAACTGTCAAAAGTCAGTGATAAATTATTTTGAAGGAAGCCGGGGGAAAAAGACAGCCTACAAAGGAAGTCTCGTTAGGTTATCAGCAGATTTGTCAGCAGAAACTCTGGAGCCCAGGAGAGCATGGAATGACATTTTAAAGTATTGAAAAACACAAATTGCCAGCCAAGAATACTGTATCTGGCAAAGTTATCCTTCATATATAAGGCGAAGTAAAGGCTTTCCCAGACAAACAGAAGCTAAAGGAGTTCACCCCCTCCAGACCACCGTCTAAGACATGTTGAAAGGAACTTCTCAAGCTGAAATGAAAAGATGAAAGCGCACAGAAGCCTAATTAAGGTGATAAATAGAATTAGAAAACGGACTTTTTTAGAATAGTACATAAAACAAGTATAAAGCTTAAAGGGAGAAGAGCATTAAAAATGACTATAGCTACTACAGCTTGGTAACAACATCACAACATAAAAAAATTTGTGACATCAAAGCTATAAAAGGGGAAGGGTAAAGGATGGAAACTTTATAGGTGAACAAAGAGAAGTTGCTATCAGAAAAAAGACTGTTCTGTCTGTGGGATGCTTTATGTAAACCTCATGGTAACCACAAAGCAAACATCAAAGCAGAGACACACAAAACATAAAGGGGGAGCCTGAGCAAATCATGGAAACCATGGAAAACCACAAATTTACAAAGATAAACAGAAGGGGAAAAAAAAAGGAGAGACAAAATAACCAGAAGGCAAGGGGTGCCTGGGTGGCTCAGTCACTTAAGGGTCCAACTCTGGATTTTGGCTCAGGTCATGATCTCACGGTTCAGGAGTTTGAGCCCTGCATCAGGCTCCACACTGACAGTGTGGGGCCTGCTTGAGATTCTCTCTCATTCTCCCTCTGCCCCTCTCCAGCTTGCTCTCTTTCTCAAAAAAAAAAATAAAAAATAATAATAACCAGGGGTGCCTGAATGGCTCAGTGAGTTAAGCGTCGCACTTCAGCTCAGGTCACGATCTCGTGGTTTGTGAGTTCGAGCCCTGCATCGTGCTCTGTGCTGACAACTCAGAGCCTGGAGCCTGCTTCAGATTCTGTATCTTCTCTCTTTCTGCCTCTCCCCACTTACGCTCTGTCTGTCTGTGTCTCTGTCTCTCAAAAATAAACATTTAAAAAAATATTTTAAATAAAAAATGAACAGAAGGCAAAACAAAATGGCAGTAGTAAAACTTTACATATCAACAGCTACCCTAAATGTAAACAGATTGAACTCACCAATCAAAAGTCATAGAATGGCTGGATTAAAAAAGAAACAAGACCCAACTTTATGCCACCTACGGGAGACTTTTAGCTTTGAAGACACACATGGGCTCAAAGTGAAAGGATAGAAGACAATATTCCAAGCAAATGGAAACCGAAAGAAGGCTGGCATAGCCAAACTTATATCAGACAAAATAGACTTGAAGGCCAAAGGGTAACAAGAAACAAAGAAGGTCGTTTTGTAATGATAAATGGGCCAATACATTAAGAAGATACAACATTAGTGTATATGCTCCCCACACCCAAGCATCAAGATATATTAAACAAATAGAGAAATAGGGAACAAAACAATAATGGATGGGACTGCAGAATCCTACTATCTGCAATGGATGAATCATCCAGACAGGATCAACAAGGGAACATTGGAATTGAACCACATGTTAGCACAAATGGACTTAATAGACATGTCCAGAACATTCCATCCTAAAGCAGCAAAATACACATCTTTCCAAGTGCACATGGAACATTCTCCAGGCTGTATCATATGGCAGGATGCAGAGAAAATCTTAGCAAGTTTAAGAAGATTGAAGTCATGCCAACTGTCTTTTTGACCACAGTGGTATGAAACTAGAAATTAAGAGGATGGTGAGGAAATCTACAAATATGTGGAAATTAAACATCACACTTCGAAACCAGTGGATCAAAGAAGATTATTAAAGTAGGAAATTATAAGTATCTCAAAAGGAAGTATCTCAGAAGGAAATTAAAAAGTATCTCAAAACAAATGGAAATAGAACATTGCAAATATTGTGGGATGTAGCAAAAGCAGTTCTGAAAGTTTGTAGCAATAAAAGCATGTATCAAGAAATTAGATCTCAAACAATATAACATTATACTTCAAGGAACTAAAAAAAGAACAAATGAGGCCCACAGCTAGCAGAAGGAAGGAAATAATAAAGATCAGAGTGGAAATAAATAAAATAGAAAACAGAAAATCAGTAGAAAGGATCAATGAAACTAAGGGCTGGTTCTACTTAACAAACCTTTAGCTAGACTAAAAAAAAAAAAAAAAAAAAAGAAAAAAATGAAAGAGAAGACATTACACCTGACACACAGGAATACATAGGATCATGAGACTGCAGCTGACCGTTGAACAACGTGGGTTTGAGCTGCACGAGGCCACTTGTGGACTTTTTTCCCATAAATACAGTGCAATACTATACATATATTCTCCTTATGATCTTCTTAACAACACTTATCAGTATGCTTCTGATCAACAGTAAGCTCTTAGTAGTCAAGTTTTTAGGGAATCAAAAGTTAACAAGGATTTTTTACTATTGGGGGGTCAGTGCCCCTGACATGCACATTGTTCAAGACTCAACTGTACTATGTACTGTTCAAAGCTCAATTGTACTGTGAACAATTCTATACCAATAAAATATGTAACAGAAGAAAGGGATGCATTTTTAAAACATACAACCTGCCAAGACTAAATCAGGAAGAAATAGAAAATCTAAGTAGACCAATAACGAGTAAAGAGATTGAATCCATAATCAAAAAACTCCCAACACAGAAAACTCCAAGACCAGATGGCTTCACTGGAGAATAACATTTAAAGAATTAATACCAATTCCCCTCAAATTTTTCCAAAATATCAAGAAGGAGGGAAAACTTCTAAACTCATTCTGTGAGGCCAGCATTATGTTAATACCAAAACCAGATAAAAATACCACAAGAAAACTGTAGGCCAGTATCCCTGATGAATATAGATGTAAAAATTCTCAACAAAATACTAGCAAACTGAATTCAAAAACACATTAAAAGGATTATATGCCATAACCAAATAGAATTTATCACTGAGATGGAAGCATGCTTCAACATGCACAAATCAATAAATTATATCACATCAATAAAATGAAAAATAAAAATCATGGATGGCATCATCTCAAAAAAGCATCACAGAAAAATACTTGACAAATACAACATCCTTTCATGAAAATCCTTAACAGATTGGGTGTAGAAGAAATATAGGTCAACATAACAAACGCCATATATGACAGACAGCTAACCTTAGACTCTGTGGAGAGAAATTGAAAGCATTTCCTTTAAGATCGAGACCAACACAAGGATGCCTACTCTCACCACTCCTATTCAATGAGTACTGGAAGTCTTAGCTAGAGCAATTAGGCAAAACAATGAAAGAAAATACATCCAGATCAGAAAGGAAAAACTAAAATTGTCACTATCTGCCGATGATATGATCTTATATATAGAAAATCCTAAAGAGTCAGTTAGGAAATGTCATTGACTTGATCAACAATTACAATAAAGTGGCAAGATACAAAACCAACATACAGAAATCAATTGCATTCCTTTACACTAATGATGAAGCATCTGAAAAAGAAAGAAAACTATCCTGTTCACAGTGGCATCAAAAACAATAAAATAGAAATAAATTTAGCCAAGGAAATGGAAGATCTTTACAATGAAAACTACAAGACTTAGCTGGAAGAAATGGAAGAAGGCAAATTGAAAGACAACCCATGTTCATGGGTCACAAGAATTAATCTTGTTATAATTGACATACTGCTCAAAGCAATCTATAGATTTAGTGCAATTCCCATCAAAATGCTAAAAGCATTTTTCACAGAAATAGACGAAGCAATCCTAAAATTTCGTATCAGAAAAGACCCCTAGTAGCGAGGGCAATCCTGAGAAAAAGAACAAAGCTGGAAGTATCATGCTTCCAATTTCAAACTATTGTGCAAAGCAGTGTTAATGAAAACAGTTTCGTACTGGCACAGAAAGAGACACGTTGACCAATGGAACGGAATAGAGAGCCCAGAATTAAATACCAGCATATACAGCCACCACCCAGTAGTGGAAAGGATGGTGTCTTCAACGAACAGTGCTGGGAAGACTGGGGAAACACGTGCCAAACAATGAAATTGGACCCCTGTCTCACACCACTCACAAAGATGAATTCAAAAAGAATCAAAGAAAATCCCTAAGACTTGATACCATAAACTCCTAGAAGAAAATGTAGGCAAGAAGCTCATCAGTATTGGTCATGGCAGTGATTTCTTGGACATGATGCCAAAAGCACAAACAGCAAAAGCAAAAACCAGCAAATGAGACTATATCAAACTCAGAAGCTTCTGCATAGTAAAAGAAACAATTAACAAAATGAAAAACAACCTACAGAATGGGAAAAAAAAAAATGTGCACATACTGGACAAGGGGTTAATATCCCAAACATATATAAAGATCTCATACAACTTAACCAAAAAATTAAGATAATTTTTTGATTAAAAAACTAAACACACTTTCCAGAGAGGACATTAAAATGGCCAAACGGCACATGAAAAGATGCTCAGCATCCCTAATCATCAGGGAAATGCAAATCAAAACCACGAAGAAATTTCATCTCATACCTGTTAGGATGTCTGCAGGTGCTGGTAAGAATGTGGTGAAAAGGTAACCCTTATACTTTGTAGGTAGGAATGTAAATTGGTCCAAGAAATATGGAAAACAATACGGAGGTTCCTCAAAAAATTAGAACTAGTTGATACAATCCAGTCAATCCATTTCCGGGTATACACCCAAAGGAAACAAAAACAGGATTTCAACAGGATGTCTGCACTCCCATGTTTACCGCAGCATTAATTAAAGGAACCAAGATACAGAAACAACCCAAATGCCCATCAACAGATGAATGGTTAAAAAAGATGTAGTACATATACATAATGGAATATTATTCAGCCGTAAGAAAAGAGGAAATCCCGCCATTTGTGACAGGGTGGATGGAGCTTGGGCACAGTATGCTAAGTGAGATAAGTCAGACAGAGAAAGATAGTAGTTGTTGATATCACTTGCTCGTGGAATCTGAAAAAGTCAAACCTGGGGCTCCTGGGTGGCTCAGTCAGTTAAGCGTCCACCTCTTGGTTTCAGCTCAGGTCATGATCTCACAGTTCATGGGTTCGAGCCCTGCGTTGGGCTCTGAGCTGACAGTGTGGAGCCTGCTGACAATTCTCTCTCTCCCTCTCTCTCTGCCCCTCCCCCCAACTCTCTCCCTGTCTCTCTCAAAATAAATAAACTTTTTTTTAAGGCTTTTTTAAAAAGCCCATAAAAAAACAGTAAAATGGTGGTTACCAGGGCAAGGGGAGGGATAAGATTGATGGTATTTAAGGATGCAAACTTATTATAACAAGTAATAAATAAGCCATAGAGTTCTAAGGTACAGTATAAGGAGTATAGACAGTAATGCTGTACTATAACTATGTAATGTGAAAGTATCATTACAAGGGCAGTCATAGGACAGCGTATAAATGTATCAAAGTAAGACACTGTACACCTCAGACTTACACAATGTTACGTGTCATTTCTCGTCAGTAAAAACAAAAAGCTGGACAGGTCTCAGATTGTCAGGCCGTGGGGCAGTGGAGTTCGGCCTTTGTTCTGGGGGTCAGACCAGTAGCAGAGAATAGAGTTGGTTGGAGTGGAGGAGGAGGGCAGGCGGAATGACTAGGTCTCTGTGACGCCTTAAATCCAGGTGGAAATGAAAATGGGTAAAGACTGGATAGGGAATGTTGTAGAAAGAGAATCAGGTGCAGCAACTGAGTGGCAGTGAGAGACAAAGGAACGGGAAGAGTCAAAGTTACTTTGTTTTTAGAACCTTGCGATTGATAGGTGTAACTTGATAAAGTGAAAACTCCGTTATTTCAAAACAGTTTCAAAAGAAAACTAGCACTGAGGGAATTACATCTTTACCTGTGTAATTAATATGAAACCGTAAATTTTAAAGTTGAGAGGTATCAGAAAAACACCAGGAAAACATAAAATACATCAACAGGCATGTGTTACTTCAGATGATGTTCTCCCAAGTTGTCAGGGAGTAAAGTAAATGAGTTGTTTGCACGGACTGCATCGATAAGAGTTGTACCAAGTATCTTAAAACTTTATTCTTCTTCTCTTCACCCTGTGAAATGTCTCTAGGTGTATATGCTTGGATTGGCATTAATTTTGTCCTTGGACGATTCGAGCATATTGAAGATGGTAAGTATCATGTTTCCAACTAATGTGTCTGACTGGAAATGATGGCTGGTCCATCTAATCCAAAGGATAGAAAAGGAGCGAAGGTTTGTGACACAACTGAGTGTGTAGGAGCAGAGAGGGGAACTAACGTTTCACACCATTACCTTGACTTCAGGTGGGAGGAGTGGATTGCATTTGCCTAGTTAGGCTTGAAAGTACCATGAAAACAAGGGGACTCTTCACGGGGTCTCAGTGCTCTGGATTTGTTCTGTTCCAATGGCTGTTTTTGTTCTTTGCAGATGAGGAGGCAGTTGTGGAGGTTAACATTCCTGGCAGTGAAAGCAGGGAAGCCATTCTCCGTAAAAGGACAGCCGGTATTCTCGACATGGGAGGCGTGTCGACCCAGATAGCATACGAAGTTCCCAAAACTGTAAGCTTTGCCTCCTCACAGCAGGTTATTATCTGTCAAATTTTCTTCTGTTTGCTTTGGTTTTCCTTTAACATGTCTCCATCCATTTTTGTTTTGTTTCCTGAGTCTGAACACACCCTTACTATGCTTGCTGAGGTCCCACCTTCCCGACCCAGGAGAAAGGAGTCAGGAAGAAGCCAAGCAAACCTCCGTTTGTGTTTGTTCATTGAAGTCGGCTGGTTTGTTTTCTGAACTTCACAGTTTTTGTTTGGTATAAATGTCAGTTACATGCTTGAATTTTTGTTTGTATTTTCTCTTCAATCACTTCTTTTCTCAACAGATATTGTAAAACTTAATGTAATGGCATCATATTTCTTAAGTTATAGTTGGGGAACGTGCTGCTTTTCTTTTTTTTTTTTTTTATAAGGCTCAGACAGCTTTTGACTTTTCTGGAAAGGACTGAGGTTTGAATGCACTGCTTGCACATTTCTGAACAGGGTTCCTCTGTTTCTCTCCATGCCCTTCGTGGCTTTCAGTCACTGCCTGTAGTTCCCCAGTAGGCTGGGCAGCCTTGTATAGTGAGCACCAGAAAGGTTTCTACGTGTGTTCCTGAATTGCTACATGTCTTTGCGATTCTGTTTCCACTCAGCTATAAATTTCCACCAAAGCCTGGTTTCCTGCACTATGACTTTCCTGTCATATAGTGTAGTGGTTTAAAAAGGCTGCAGCTAGACAAGTCTAGGCTCCCTCGTCAGGCTGGCCTCACTAGTTGTGTGACCTGATGCACATCACTTAAGTTCTTTGAACTTGGTTCTTCATCTGTAAATGTGAATGCAAGTACCTCTCACGGGGGCTTATTATAAAGCTGAAATGCTCTAGTGCAGATAGTATATCTAATGTACTGCCAGGCACCCAATGTTCACTCACTAAATGTTATTGGTATATTTATTAAGCTCTTAAGAAAAATGCTTTCTAAATTCAAGTATTACAATTTGTGTTTCCTACTTCTCATCCAGGAATGCCTCTAGAAACTATTGCACTCTGTTAAAAGTCATGTTTTCCTCCTCAAGATAAAGCAAAAACAAAACAAAAACAAATAACATAGCAGGTTTGGAAAAAATACTGAAAAATCAGGGCTAAAAGTTTTCTGTGTATGCATCACCCAAAAAAACCCATTGTTATCATTTTGTATTTCTTTTTATTCATTTTTTTCCTCTTTATAGTTTTTTAAAATACAGTTGTTGTAATATTGCTGTTTATACAATTTTGCATCGCTTATTTAATAGGGCATATGCATGTTCCTCCATAAAATATTACCATAATTGACGAAACCCCCTTGAGGTTGTAGATTTAGATAACACCCAGTTTTTTTCTCGCACAGAATCGCTGAAGTCATATTTGTGTCTAAAGACTTTTCAACGGTTAGAATTATTCCTAAAGCATAGGCTTCCATAAGTAGGTTTTCTAGATTGGGGGATGTGAACTACATCGCTCACATCCCTTTACAGAAAGTAACGGTATCACAGATGTGCAGCATATCTGGAATTTCCTAAGTCAGAATTGTCATATTGAATTCAGAGGGATGCTTAGAAGGGTCCTTGGGAAACGCAGAAGCAGAATTTTTTTGCTGCTTTTAGATGAGAATCTTTATAGATCCTTCTTTTTCACAGGAGGTAATTGTTATGGTATTGCCTAAAATATTAAAGTTTTTTATCCTTGCATCTGCAGGAAGAAGTCGCTAAGAACTTGTTGGCTGAATTTAACTTGGGATGTGATGTTCACCAAACTGAGCATGTGTACCGGGTCTACGTGGCCACATTTCTTGGGTTTGGTGGCAATGCTGCTCGACAGAGATACGAAGACCGAATATTTGCCAACACAGTTCAAAAGAACAGGTAAAGCACCTTCTGCTTCTCAGCGTTCACTTTCAGATCTCGGTCTCTGCTTGTAGAGCACCTCTCCAGGCAAAGCTGGGAGACCTCAAGCAGCAGAAGTGTGTCCACGCCATCAGCTTTCGACCCCCCTGCTAGCTGAGAAATAATTGAAGGGGCACTGGGGTCCTGCCTTCAGCCCCGAATCCACACCCCCCTGGATTAGAAATTTCACTATTAACATAGTAGGAGTTTTGAGCCCTGGGTAGTGTATTTCACATTGCAGAGTCCCTGGGAAACTCAGTACCTGGGCTACTGCAGATGTCCTGGGGGCCAGCGGTATGTGACGATAAAATTGTCATTGATGATGGACGGGAATTATGTGTTGTTCTGGTGGTGTTCTGGAAAACCAGCCTGTGCAGTTATTTAGTGGATAAAACCATAGGGCAGGAAGGTATTCAAGAGCAAGAAATGATCCAGAAGTCTAAGTTAGTGGTTTTAAACATTTTTAGCAGGGAAACTTTTAAAAATGAGTTTATGAAGAATTCTGGTATCGAAGAAATATAAAACAAAAGCAATGCTTTATCAGTTTAAATTTATTTTATCAGTTTAAGTATATAGCAGTTATTTATTTGAAATCAGTTCATAAGAAGAGCAAAGCTGTGTGGATGAATAAAAATATCTGAAATCTGGGGTTATATAAAATATCCTATTAATTACTGTTTTGTTTTCTTTGTTTTGATGAGCAATTTTGAGGGAAAAAAAATCCTAATTTATACAGATAAATGGTAGTGTATAGTTAGTTCCTTGATCAATTTAATCTTAATAAGCCTGGGGAGGCCTGAACTTGAAGAATGACCAAGTCAGAGCCATTCAGTACCACACTTTCCAGAAATTCACATGTGTGAATAGGAAGAACAATAAAAACTTCTTCTCCAGACATTAATTGAATGGTGTTAGTTAAGACATGGGTAGTCCCAGGGCACCTGGTGGCTCAGTCAGTTAAGTGCCTGACTCTTTGTTTCGGCTCAGGTCATGATCTCACGGCTTTGTGGGCTCCAGTCCCACATCGGGCCCTGTGATGACCGTGCAGAGCCTGCTTGGGATTCTCTCTCCCCCTCTCTCTCTGCCCCCTCCCCGACTCACACTGTCTCTGTCTCAAAAATAAATAAACTTTAAAAAAAAGAGAGATAGGTAGTCGCATAATTTCTTTTTAAGCGTGGTGTATTATACGGTACATTGTGGCATAATTATTTTCTATAATAAATAGTCCTAAAATAGAAATATTTTATAAGTGATGTTTGAATTAGAACTTTGGAATTTTTTTTAATGTTCGTTTATTTTTGAGAGAGAACATGACCGGAGAAGGCCAGAAAGAGGGAAATAGAGGATCCGAAGCAGGCTCTGTGCAGTGAACACAGAGCCTGAATGCAGGGCTTGAACTCACGAACCATGAGATCATGACCTGAGCGGAAATCAAGAGTTGGCCGCTTCACTGAGGGCCACCCAGGCGCCTTGTGAATTAGAACTTTGGAGAAACACCTTCTGCAATGTTAATTTTTACTAATTGATTTTAATGTCAAGAAACTTGTATAACAGACAATTCAGTGGTACTTCTTAATTTAGATATAGGGCAACTAAAAACAGTAATTTGACGAGTCTTGGACTTTGATAATAATTATAAATGTTAGTCATCACTTTTTACATATGAATTGAGCCTTGAAACGCATCGCTATTTCTCTATTAGTAGCCATTGAGTTTTAAAAACGAAACATTTTTATTTAATGGCGAAGACCTTAACTTACTACATTCAAGTCCATCTTGAGTTGCCCTGAGTTTAGGAATAACCAACCTGTCAGTTGAGTGGCAGTCTCCAAAGACGTACACAGCCTTTTCGGCCCATGTGACATCACGGCATCAAACACTAACAGGTCCAGTTGTTGTAAGCTGTTTTTTGCTCCTCGCTTGCTTAATGGTGACGAGCAGTGAGTACACATAATGGGATGACAGATGCAGGGAAATTTCACTGGGAAGTCGTGAGCACAGCGCATTCCGGTAGACAGTTAAGATTTCTTTTCCATGGGAATTCTCAGAGCCTGTAGTACAGTGGACACTCTCTTATCTACAGCAATTGGGATCAATAGTTGATTTTTAAAAATCAGTTAAAACCTGGGCTCCTGGGTGGCTCAGTCAGTCAAGCGTCGGACTTTGGCTCAGGTCATGGTCTCGCAGTTAGTGAGTTTAAGCTCCTCATCGGGCTATGTGCTGACAGCCTGGAGCCTGCTTTGGATTCTGTGTCTCCCTCTCTCTCTGGCCCTCCCCTGAGCGTGCGCGCGCGCTCTCTCTCTCTCTCTCAAAAATGAATAAACTTAAAAAAAAATCAGTTAAAACAGAGGATCAAAAATCGAATCAAACCACAAGCATCTTAATTTATGTGTTCGTTTGCCAGTCTTTTGCTCTGGACTAAGGTCTTTTCTTAGGCTACACCCGTCATCTCTCTGGCATGCACCACACCTCATCTCAGTGTCATTTTGGCTTTTTTAAAGATTACCAGGGGCTTAACAGACATTTGTAAAGGAATTTGATTTTTAAAGTTCTAGATTTTTCCCACATTTTCCCAGTGTTTTTAAACCATGCTAATACTGAACTTGACAGCAGTTTTCGAGCAACTTGCCTTTATTGTGTTTTTCTAAGGCATCTAATGTGGCTTGCACGGGCCCAGTTACTTCTGTCTGTAGTCACTTTTCATCTCTGTATGATTACACCGGCAAGCTCTAGTGGCAGAAGAGGGTTGGAAGCGACACAGCTGGTGGGCATTCAGCTGCAGTGAACTTTAGACCGAGAGGAGTTCCGGAACCGCAGGCACACGGGCCGAGAGTGCAGGCCGTGTGCCAGGGTACAGAAAGCTCTGGTAATCTGACCAGGTAGCTGTTTCACTGGACCCTGTTACAGTGTCTGCGTAGGTATCTGCTGTATGCACGTGTGGATGGGTGGTGAACCAACCTCCTCCAGGAGGGAGCTCGAGAACCTGTTTCCCTGACCTCGTTATCCCGGAACCCTTTCGTGTTCCCCCAGGACACCCTGCAGGGCTCACGTTCCACACAGCATGTCTTGAGAAACGCTGGCTTGCAGCCGCTGCTTGAAAACACGGTTTTCTGTCAGTCTCAAATCAAGTTTCTCTTTGTCCCGTAGGCTCCTGGGGAAGCAGACTGGTATGGCTCCTGACACCCCATACCTGGACCCTTGCTTACCCCTGGACATTAAGGACGAAATCCAGCAAAATGGGCAGACCATGTACCTCCGGGGAACAGGAGACTTTGACCTGTGCCGAGAGACCATCCAGCCTTTCATGAATAAAACAAACGAGACGCAGACCTCCCTCAACGGGGTCTACCAGCCTCCCATTCACTTCCAGAACAGCGAATTCTATGGCTTTTCGGAGTTCTACTACTGCACTGAGGATGTGTTACGAATGGGGGGGGACTACAACGCTGCTACTTTTACTAAAGCCGCAAAGGTAACCTTCAAAGAAACCCTCTTCTCCTGCATGCTTTTGAGAGATGGTGTAGACACTGGCAGCCTGTGTCCCCCCTTCACGTTTGGAGGCCCAGCCCAAGAGCAGGGGAAGGTGGAGGATGGAAGGCTGTAGTGCAACCTGTTGGGGATCCTGTTCCTTGGCTGAGCGAAAGAGGTAGTCCCGACAGGAGTCACAGATCCGCGGGGAGCCACCTGCTGCCCACCACTCCGGGCACTGCTCTGATGGCCAGTGGCTTCCGGGTGACAGACTTGCATATTACTCTGTAGTAATGCCACTGGTATCAGGCCATACTCCTGCAGCCTTCCTGTCGCTTAGCTGCCGGGACCCCTGTTCTCTTGTTGGCCGCTGCCCAGGGTTCCCTACCTTCATACCCCCTAAACCTTGGTGATACTGGACTTCCACCCTTGGAAGGGTGTGGACCCTCAGGCTCTTAGCTGGTCTCTTCCATGCTCATGGTTCGCAACTACTGCCCACCAAGAAGAGGCTCCAGCCTCCATGCCCGGTGCCTCTTAGATTTCGTGACCCAAAGCAAGCCGGTTTCACCATTTTCTCCCCGTGCCCTTCATCCTGTGATGTTGTCTCAGTTAATGGCATCCCTGACCATCTGGTCACCTCTCAAAACTCAGGAGTTCCAGACTTCTCCCTACCATTCATTCCTCCCTCGCTGCACATCCCCCATAATCAGTCATCAGGCATGTTATTTTACCTGTATTCATTTCTCAAAGCCCTCCCTGCTTTCTGTCCTGCTCTCTCCGCCCTAGCGGGGCCTGCGTCTGTCACCTGCCCTACTACAGGAGCCTCCCCGCTGGCCTTCCTGCGTCTGGTCTCCCTCTGTCATTCATCAGTCACACCGCTCCCAGAGACAGACCTGTCTAAAGCACAAGTCTCCTCTCTATTTATTGTCTTCATCGGCTTCCTTTTATACCAGGATAAATCACAAATGCCTTAGCGTGCCTTCTTCCCGGGGCCTCCTCTCCCGACCTCTCATGACCTACTCCAATCATAGCTACTCGTTGCCCTTGGATCCAAGCTACTTCCCATCTTGTCTTCATTCACGCTGTTTCCTCTGCCCTAAATGTCTGTCCTTACCTCTCACCCCAGACTGAGTGTTGTTCTGTGTTCCCTGGGGCAGTTTCACCATCTCTCAGAGCCTCAGTTTCTTCCTCCTTGAAATAGATGTTGCAATCATAGCCATGCCAAGGAGTGATCTTAAGTATTGCACTCAGAAAAGGCCCTTAGTGCTCAGTAGATCTTAGTTATTAATATTATTACAGGGGCACCTGGCCGGCTCGGTTGGTTAAGTGTCCGACTTTGGGTTTCGCCTCAAATCATGACCTGTTTGTGAGTTCGAGCTCCGAGTCGGGCCCCTCGCTGACAGTGCAGAGCCTGCCTGGGATTCTCCCTCCCTCTGTCTCTGCTCCTCCTGCGGCCACATGCCCGTGTGCTCTCTCTCTCTCTCTCTCTCAAAGCAAAAATCTTTAAAAATACATAATATTACAAATAACTTCAGGAAAAGATGGCACTTCTCTCCCTTCACCTAAAGACAAAGCCTTCTGTAATCAGCTTGGTGTTCCCCGAGCCTTGCACTGTGTCACTTCAGACACAGGCGGCCACTCTGAACCAGCTCAGGTACCACTTCACTCTTCCAGAAGCTTACGCCAGTCGCAGGCAGTCACAGAGGAGGAAACTAAGCAGTTTCGAAGAGGCTGGTTGTGGGCAGGGAAGTTTTCTGTAACAATAACTTTGGCAGAATTTTAAGACAGAACAACCATGGTCTTTGCTGATCAGTAAGCATTTGCTGGGTTCACGTTACACATAGAGGTGAAGCTTGTGTTGCCTAATTGGAAGGATATGGTTGTTTATGAATATGAATTTGGTAAACCCTTTTTAAAATGAAGAACCTGTTCACTTACCGGTGATTTATTTGGGGTGAAATTTCTTCCAGGATTATTGTGCAACAAAGTGGTCGATCCTGCGGGAACGCTTTGACCGAGGACTGTATGCCTCCCACGCCGACCTCCACAGGCTAAAGTAAGCAGTGGGTGGCCGTCCCCAGGCGGTTTTAAGAAACTGTGCACGAGTGTTGGCCCCTGGCTTGCCACACCCAGGCCCCAGTCTACTTTTGCATCCTCATCGGTCACTGTTTCCCCTCACCTACCCTGGGCTCCTTTCAGACAGGACAACAGCTACTTGTGTCCAAACATGTCTTACGGTGTTTTGTTCACTTTTGCTGTTCCTTCCACCTAGAGTTCCCCTGTCCGTCCCTTGCTTGTTGAAGTCCTGCCCAGACCTCAGAGTCAGGTCAGCGCTATATCACGTCTTCCTCTGCCCCTTCAAGCAGACGCCACCCACCTCAGTCTCCAGAGCGCGCATTATGTCTCCCCAGTGGCATTTATCAAATTCTGCCTTATTTCTTAGTAACTTGGTGCTTTTCAAAAATCCTGTCATTATAAGTCATTTAAGTGCATTGGCTGTCTTATTACTAACTTAGCCCAGCACTTTGCAAAAAGTAAGTCTCTAATAAGGATTTCAGATCACAAAATAACAGAGCTGAAAAGGACCCTCTGCCTTCTCGTTTTATAATAAACTGAGGTCCAAAGAAGTTGGCACTTTATCAGTGTAAATGATCGCCTGAGGTAAAAATATGTCATGGCCACGTATTAAATCCTACCGAGACCGCATTTCGTGAGCTCATTGATTTTGACAGGTGAATTATTTTGGGTTGTGGACAAGGGGACAAACCAAGTAAATCAACCGGAAAGGCGCACATGGGTGGTCCGGCTGCTCAATGCAGGCCTAGGGAAGCCTTTGCATCCGCGTTGGTCACAGGGAAAGGCCGTTTCGGCGTCTGGTTCATTTTGACAAGCAAATGAATTCCACTTACGTTTGTGCTTGGTGTTCGTAGGTATCAGTGCTTCAAGTCTGCCTGGATGTTTGAGGTGTTCCATAGGGGCTTTTCGTTTCCTGTCAACTACAAAAACTTAAAGACAGCCTTACAAGTTTACGATAAGGAGGTTCAGTGGACCCTCGGAGCAATCCTTTACAGGACCCGGTTTTTACCGTTAAGGTACGGCTCTGAATTTGGTGACGAGAATCAAACAGAAGATGCTTTTCTGTGGTTATGATCAGCGCGGCAGCTGTGGTTTGAGGGCGTTTGGGGTAAGCGCTGGCTGTGGGCAGGACTGTGGTCAGTGAACTTTGACTTTGGTCTTCCCCCCAGTGCATCCTTCCCACCCCACCCATCCCGTCAGATGCAGCACGAAACTGTTTGATTTTTCCCAAGTGTCTTTCCCTGGCCCCTGCACGGAAGGGTTAGTTCTGGGGTTCTTCACCTTTGTGGCTTTGGACTCCTTCTCAAAATACTGTTTTTAATGTATGAAGTCAATAACAGGTTACAGAGGAAACCACAGTATTGAAATATAGACATCAAATATATTTCTCAAATTTATCAAATATTTACAGAAAACGTATTGGCGACATAGTGATACGTGTTCTTTTTTGTTAAAACGTGAAATAACAAATCCAGGAGCAGAACTAGTGCTTCCTGTAATTTCAGTACAGTGATGTCAGTGATGTGTGTCGACGTCTGGAGGCACCTGCCAGCCCCCACCACGCCACGTGACGGCGGCCTGTGAGCTGCCCCATGGTCAAAGCCACAAGCAGTGCCGACGCTCCCGTAGCTTGCGGTCTGCACTCGTGGTTGGTGGCAATGCCGGTCGGAATCGGGAAAATAAAGGTGGACGTTTTCCCCGTTCGCGTTCGCAGACCTGGCTGTCAGCTGGCCCCGCATAACAACCCTGGTGCACTCACAAATGAGGAGTTCGTTTTCGGGGGATTTTTTTTATCCCCTTCACTTAATTGAGCATGTCCCAGCAATCTGTTTAGCTGGGCTAACCGCAAAGAAGTGTGAGTCGTGGCTGTTACTGCTCCCAGACAGGTGGTCTGATTCCACATTGGCGTCCAGCTCGTAGTGAAACCCTCACAGTTCTTTTAAAGTTCTCTGATTTTTGACCCAAGTTACAGTGATGGTAGCTGCACGCACGTTCACGTGGTATCCTGTTAATAATTACAGCCACCCTCTGTTAGGCCAGGCGGCTTCCGTTACAGAGGGAAAGAAACTGAGCCCCGGAGACCGGGATGGCAGTATTTGTCTCCGAGCGGAGCCCTAAATCCGGTTCCTCCGATAGGGCACGTGCCCCGTGCGCTGTCACATCGCGTTCCTGGCCTGATTCGCCCTCTTTGTTCTGTGTCCCGCTGCCCAGGGATATCCAGCAGGAGACCTTCCGGGCCAGTCACGCTCACTGGAGGGGCTTCTCCTTTGTCTACAATCACTACCTGTTCTCGGGCTGCTTCCTGGTGGTCCTGCTCTCCATCCTTCTCTACCTGCTGCGGCTGCGGCGCATTCACAGGCGGACGCTGCGTGGCGCTTCGACCACCACCCTCTGGCTGGAGGAAGGCCTGCCGTCCCAGAAGATGGCCGCGTGAACTTAGGGACGGGAGTTCGAGAGCCCAGGAAGACTTTCTGAAGGAAAAGCCATTTTTGCCTCAGGGTTTCTCCTCCTTATTCTCTTTCGGCTTTGTTTTTCCTTTCCCTTTTTTGTTCCTTGCAACAAAAACAAACTCCACTGTCGTAAGCTCTGCCTGTCCAGAAAGTGTTGCGGTTAGCCGTTCTGAATACAGGTTTAAGTGGAGGAAAAAGGGAAAATGACTTTGTTTTTGCTGCATAGGATACCGACGAAGATTTTTGGCTTTTCTCTGAGGGATGTTAAATTTTAAACAGCTGCACTTTGCCTCTGGAGGGAATGGCAAAGCCGTTTGCCATCAGTGGTGGTGGCACTGACGAGTGTCGCGTTCTCAAAACCAGAACCCGCCCGGCGGAAATCGCAGTCCTCTTTTTGTCCGTCTCAAAAGCTCTAAGCTGAAGAGGGTGGTGTGTAGTTTTCACTTACTGTTCAGGTCTGTCACTACATGTTTTGTTTGTGGGCTGAAAAACTCAAAGCCATTTATACCCAAGACGGAGAAAGGCAGGCACCAGGAGGTAACTGTTTTTAAAACTGATAGTCCTGGAAGATGTGAAATAACGACTAGAGCAGTGCACACGTGTGTGTGAGAGAGTGTTTTGTGTGTGTGTGTGTGAAAAAGTGAGAGAATGCGTGTGTGAGAGAAAGTATGAGAGAATGTGTGTGTGTGTGTGTGAGAGAGAGAAAGAATGTGAGAGAGAATGTGTGTGTGTAACAGAATGTGTGTGTGAGAAAGTGTGCGTATGAGAAAGTGTGGGAGAGAAGCGTGTGTGTGTAGGAGGAAGAGTGTGTGTGAGAGAGAGGGAATGTGGGTGCATGAGAGAGCAATGCTAAGGGTAGAGGATGAGAGAATGCAGTGCTCTTTCTTTTGAAAGCACACACACTTCAAAATTTATTGTTTCATTTCTTTTTATGTAGAAAAATCCCCATTACCGTTCATGCATTGTCTTTCCTCACCACGGGTAATGACTTGCTCAGTCGCACCTTTCAGCAGCCTTAGAACATTATGTCTTTGACTTGGAAAATCCCTCAAGTTTCACCGCTTTCGACATCATTGGAACTGGAGCTCGTGCCTGCTGACAGGCACGTCCGCATTTCTTAGTGGTACGTTTTTCCGGGCTTAATTGTGCTCTAGTTTCCTCCAACTTCGAGTTGGTGTTCCCCTCCTTAATTAAAAATGGTCTCAGTGGTTTTATTTTGGAGGCCCCCATGCTTACAGGTTCTCTTTATTACGGCCATGATTGAGGCCATGGTTGTTAATACCACTGTAAATCCGGACGAAGAGAAGGGTCTGACTTCAACAAGAAATAAACTCACATTTTGAGAAAACGGGTTCGACATTTTAAACAAAGACCTAAAGAGGACAGCTGGATTGGTGTATGTGAGATCGGTTGTTTTACACCTATTCATTTTGTTTAGAAGCTTTGGGAATTCTCATACCTAGTTTTTTTAGGTGAAGTTCTTTTTATGAGTGTGTGTGTATGTGTGTGTGTGTGTGTGCGTGCTGTTTCTTAGAACAGTGAAATTCGGTTGGTTGGTAGCAAATGTTTATTTTGAGAACCATCAGCTGCTTCTTCAGACTTCGTTGATTAGAGAAAGGATTCAGATCCTGGAGCCCTTATTTAACTTAGATTTTTATCTTGTTTATTATTTAAAACATGGCATACTGTATCTTGATGACTTGAAAAGATTACAAATGTATAAAAGAAACGCAAATTCTCTTACTCTGCTCTTCACAGTGAATATTCTAACAGTGAAAAAGTTATCGGTAGAATACTTGTCTCTGAGATCTACGGAAGGTTGGAGGAGCGGCGTCCTGGTACAGCCTCTGATGTGTGTGGGGTCTTGTTTCAGAGAGGACGGAGGTAAATGGCCCTGTGAAAGGTCCAGCTTCAGAAACGCTGGTCTCCAGCTATTCAAGTGCTCGGTCCCTGGTAAATGCTGTTCCTTATCAAGACCCAGCCACCGATGAGCAGTGTTTTAGATACCCCGGGAGCAGAGTGAGCTGGTGTGCTCGTCCTTGAATCCTCTGACGGGGTTTGTCCTGTAGACTGCGGGTGGCATTAGCGGCGAAGAGGGAGTGTGTTTACGCGTTAGCTTTTCTGCTGCCCACCATTGGGAGTAGTAAGTGACCTGAGAATGAAACTTTTCAAATGCCTGGAGTATGTGATTTTTGCCTTTAAAATCAAGGCAAGGATTAGCCAGCATAGGCCCAGATTTAAATGGGCCTTAGTTCAGACTTCCCACCATAGATTGCCACTTTTTAAACAAAGGGTGCCAGTGTGGTCCAGCTCGGTACCATTTGGGGGCAGAATCGAGACAGCCAGTTCTGCTTTACACCTAGCCTAGGGATCCCTCCGCAAGGACCTACCTCAGTCTTCGAAAGAAATCCCAAACCAGGGTTCCAAGGCCCAAACAACCTTATACTTTACATAGTTAAGTGCCCATGTTCCCCTCCCAAAGAACTCCCAGGACTAGGGCTTGGCCAACTATTGGCCACAGGGAAAATCTAGAAGACCTTTGAGCTGAGAATGGTTTTTCAATTTTTAAAAGGTTGTTAAAAGAAAAAAAAAGGGGGAAGAATATGTGACAGTGTATGTGACCTGTCGAGCCTAAAATACTTACTAAATGTCCCTTTATGGACAGATGTCCCTTAAAGATGTTCACCGACCCCTGCGCGAACGACCCCATTCAAGAAGGCATACGCACCACATTCTCTTAGTTCATGAGGCTAGTTGCTGTGTATGGGCACAAAAAGAGCTGGGCAAGAGCTGACCAGTTTTCAATCCTGAAGTATTTGTGTGTGTACCAGAATTCCACTTCTTGCCTTTCCCTCTAGATTATTTTCAAGGTCAGTTTTCCAGTAAGCCAGCAAACATGCGTCCCCCCATGGGCTGAGAAGGTGCTGTTCAGGAAGGAGGGCTTGCTGAGTTACGTGGAGAGGCCTGCATTCTCCAGAGGATCTCACGTGGGTCTTTCTGATGCAAGGGGGGCCGGGCTGAGAGGCAAGCACGGGAGGAGCTTATTAATCCAGGAGAGGAGTTCATAGCAATTAAGGGCTGGCCAAGAAGGCAGGGAACTCAGAATACTTGGAATAGAAAGCAAAAGAAATGGCGCCAGTGGGGTTTTCTGGCAGCCTCGTGGAAGAAAACGCCGTGTCGAGCCTTGCTGGGAGTGCCGCTACGGGAGACGCTCTCCTGTCGTCACACTGTGCACTGCTGCTTTCCAGACCTCCGAGGACGCTCCCCGAGATCTGGCAGTCCATTGGAGGACATCACAGTAACAGTACAAACATACCCCTTTGTAACCAGTGCTGCTTGCATATTTTCACCCTCAACTGCTGGCCTTGGCGCTCCCCAGCCTGGGGGGGGGGGGGGGGGGCGGGGGTAAGCTGGAGAGGCTGCGTGTGGCTGTGCCTGGCCCCCCTGGACGGCTGGGAGGGTCACTTGTTCACACCTGTGCACTCAGGTTGGCAACCTCTTAGATGGACAGATATTTAAAGTTTAAACATCAGGCCTGCATAGAATAGTTTTCCTTAGAAGAAGCATGCATCAAGAAGCTTGGAAAGGCAAATGTGTTTTCTAAGCTTTAAAAAAAAAAAACATCGGCTTTAGGGTTTTGTGTGATTATGTGCAATGCAGCAAAACTACCGACACGTAAATTATTTAGCTATTTACTTCTACTTGAGTGTTTTCTTTTTTGTGGTACTGCTTTTCCGGTTCAGTAATGAATGATGTGCCCCACCAAGGAAAATTCTTTGTTCTGTCACTGAGGTGATATTTTACAGTTAGGAATTACAAAAACTAAGGGAGATCTTTAAATGGTTTTTTTTTAATTTCAGTGATGTTTTCCATTCAGGATAAGGGTAATGGCCTTTGGGGTGCTGTGGGCTCCGATGAGTTTCCATATTTGGCAGCCTCGTGTTGCCACGCTCGCACACAGAAGGGTGTGGAGAGCCAGTAAAATGAAAGCTCATCCGCTGGCCCACAGACCCTCTGTGAGCTTGCTTGCTTATGACCGAAGTAGGTTTTCCTCTGGTGTTTGAATCTTGTCACCTGTCAGAATGCTTAGTTGAACTGGAGTCTCAATTCGGTACAATAAATGGTCTGAGTCTGACTGCACACCCTGCATTTGCTGTATTCACATGCATACAGTGAAGCACACTCAGTCTGTGTTCTGGAGGGAGGGGTCTGCGTGTCCAGCAGCTCACAAGCCAAATATTTCACAAGGAGAAATATTTACCAAGGTGTAATAGCAACCCGTGTGTCAATAGCAAAGGCCATTCGGTGCCAACTGTTAATAAGGTTATCATTTTAAGATATCAACTATAGGGGCGCCTGGGTGGCTCCCTTGGTTAGGTGTCCCAACTCTTGATCTCCGCTCAGGTCTTGATCTCCGGGTTGTGAGTTCAAGCCCCACATTGGGTGTGAAGCCTACTTTAAAGTAAATAAATAAATAATAAATAAAATATTCACTCTGAATATAGATCAGAAAACTAGAATTAATGAACTTTTATGTATTTTTTCTTATAAATAGTGAAATCAAATGCTAACCTTACATTACACAGTTCTGCAGTTAGATCTAAGCTTAAAAGCATTGGCTTGTTTCCAGAGAAATGTGAATCTCCGTGTTTATGTTACTAACAACTATTAGAAACTACAATTCTTCCCGCTGCTTGAGACTGTATAGAGGTTTACCCTGGGGTGGGAGGAGGTGAGCCCGAGCCATAACCCAAAAACAGATGATGGAGACAGGTGGAGCGGGAAGGGACCGGCTGTTAACAAAAAGAAGAGCCTAAGACATATGTATGGAAGGGTGTGAGGGACTAGCAGAGCACAGTGGGAGTTCAGCGTGAGCACAGAAGCACGGTACGTGGAAGGCAGAAAGAATGGGATGATGAAGTTGAAAGAGAACTTGCTTAAATAATTTCTGAGGTGGGACAATAAATACAGGTCTTTGGGCCTGAGGGCAAATAAAATATTTAAGGCATCTAAAGATGTCTAAATTTTACTCCACTTGATTGACGAGAAGTAAGTACCTGTTTCCAACAGCTGCCCGTGTCAACAGGGCCGAAAGGCCGTGGTTTGGGATTTTTGTTTATTATCTGTTTCCATTTGCCCCACGAATGTGGAATGCACGGGAGGCTTTTTTTTTTTTCCACCCTGAAATGCTAATGGTTTGCACAGAGGGGTTCTGGCGTTCGCACTGGTCTGGGAGCAGAGACTCCAACGTCATCTGTATCGCAGACTGTCTTCTTATGGAAAGGTCATCAGAGGACAAAGCAGTGCCCCTTCACCCCAGTGGCCCGCGTGGCAGATTCTGCGATTTGCCTGGAGCATCAGCATCTGCGTGAAACCCAACACCTCGAGGTGTCCTCCCAGCCCCACCTTGTGTGAGCGCCTGATGGCCTCAGCCTGCCATTCCCCTCTTCTTAACAAAAAAGAAGTGACCGGTTGAGGCATTTCCATTTGTTCTTAAGAAGGTGTTAGTTCCCCCAGCAGTGTTGTCTCTTTCTATCAATATATCCATTAAGGTTGACTAAGCCCTGCCTCAGCCAAGACAGCGGCTTTGGCCTCCTATCTTTGCCCTTCACCCTTGATCCTGTTTGGCAGGCGAATTAGCTCTGGGCTCCAGACTTCACGGCCGCTTAAACGTTTCTGTCAACAGCCTGTTGTGTGTAAGAGACCCAAATAAGAAAACCCAGCCTGCAAAAGGATTTCTGCCCTGAGAAAAATGCTGAAAGCCCCTCACAGAACATAATGGGGGTAGTCGCAAAAGACAGGAGGCTTGTCTAAATGCATAAACTCAACGAAATGGAGGGAAAAGGAGACACTTTTTTCTTCCTGAAAAAAGGAGAAGGGGGAAGGAAGAGTTGGTCTGTGGCCAGGTCATGAGTGCCCTCCTCATTCCCCGTGTGGGACTTACTCTGTCACTGTATTATGATTTCTAGGAAGTACCCAGGTCTGTTCTCACAGGTTTATGATTGGTAAGGGTTTTTTTAATTAAAAACTTTTTAATGTTTATTTATTTTTAAAAGAGAGAAACAGAGTGCAAGCAGGGGAGGGGCAGAAAGAGAGGGAGACACAGAGTCTGAAGCAGGCTCCAGGCTCTGAGCTGTCAGCAAAGATCCCGACACGGGGCTCGAACTCACGAACCATGAGATCATGACCTGAGCCAAAGTCAAACACTTGACTGACTGAGCCACCCAGGTACCCCTGAAGCGGGCAATTTTGGAAAGATGAATCATACTCGTCCTGCCTGTGATTTCACGGCCTCAACTCCAGGAACCACACCCCACACTTTCTCCTAAAATTCCATCTTTTCCACCCGGCACAAGCTTTATCTATTACTTAGATTTGAGATGAAGACTGAGACACTTAAATGTTTGTTTGTTTTTTTTAAGTTTATTTATTTTGAGACAGAGACAGTGTGAGTGAGGGAGGTGCAGAGAGAGAAGGAGAGAGAGAGAATCCCAAGCAGGTTTTGCACTGTCTGCAGAGCCCGATGTGGGGGCTTGATCCCACGAACATCATGACCTGAGCTGAAACCAAGAGTCAGACACGTAACCTACTGAGCCACCCGGGCACCTCAAGACACTTAAATAGGTTCTGCTTAGCCTTGTTATTTTATTTGGGTCATGGCAGCCCAAGAAGATTTTCTGGAACTGCCCAGTCATTCTCCATTCTGTTCGAATAAACGTGTTTAAATTACCTTCCACCTTTTGTGGCCCTGTGGTCCATCAGTGAGTGTGTCTGTTCCACCCTGATGACCCTCCTTGCACATGGATCGTGATGCGTTTACTTCACGTATTTGTATATTTAGAACTGATCCAACGAAGAAATACTTTGTGGCGTGTAGTTCTTCCTCAATATTTGTTCTAATCAAAATCTAGTTTCTTGGTCACATGACCACTTCTGAGTGTCTACGGCTTGTGAAGCAGCTCTTTTTACAAAGCTTTTATTCTCAGTCTGCTTTCTTCTTTCAGGATGGCCGAGCTCTGCTCAGTTTCAGCACCACATGCAGCGTGATGTGCCGGGTGAAATGGGGTCCCAGGCCTCTCTGGAATCTGTCCACTTCCTCCCTCCCACCATGAAGTTTGCTAAGGGAGTGTTGCATTTTATGGCTATGTTTAGCAAAACTTAGGAAAACCAAATTTACTTCAAGTGCCTTCCTTTCTTCTCAACCCAATCACTCCTTGAAGAAAAGGAAAAAGAAACCCCAGAATCAGGTAGAAATGAATAGGGGCAAACTAGATGGATGTTTCCCAAAACCCAGCATAGAGGAAGGTAATTTCTGTATATTGATCTTGTTCTAAGCATAACTTCAGAAGTTTTTTTTACTCTAAATTATCCTTAAAAGTCGTCACCTTTTTACCCCTCCCCTCCCCCGCAGAGCACCCAATGTAAGAAAGAATGGATTTAGAAACATCAGAAGTAAAGATTTCTGTTCAGCAGCCATCACAATCAAAGCTAACAGATGGCAGACTAAGAAGGCATTTGCAGTGACTCAAATTGACAAGGGATTAATATGTATTTACAAGGTTTCTTGCAAACCGGGGAGCCTGGGTGGCTCTGTCAGTTGAGAGTCCGACTTCGGCTCGGGTCATGATCTCCCAGTTCATGAGTTCGAGCTCCCCGTCGAGCTCTGTGCTGACGACTCAGAGCCTGGAGCCTGCTTCAGATTCCGTGTCTCCCCCTCTGCCCTTTCCCCGCTCATGCTCTGTCTCTCTCTCTCTCAAAGATGAATAAACATTAAAAAAAAAAAAAAAAAAAGATTTCTTGCAAGTCAAGAAAAAAGGAAGAAGAAAATGGGCTGTGGGCCTTAGTAGATGGTTCACAGAAGGGCAGACCCAAATGGTTAACAAGAGATCAATGAAAGAGCCAGAGAAAATCAAATGAGAATAAAGAGCCCCTCAAATGCCAAACTTTAAGTGTCGGCAGTGATGTGGGGACTGTGACTTAGGTATAAACCACTCCAGGCACTCTAGAAGGTGCTTTACAGTTGGTGGTGCTTATGTCCAAGTGCCAGTGCTCCCCAGGGAAATGTCCGCCTGGGGCCACGAGGGAGGTACAGATGGATGCTTTCAGCAGTGTTACTCAAGTGTCTGTTGTTGGAGGCAAGCAAGGTTTTGGATAAGTGAAAGGGGCAGGTGCCTACTGTGGAATACTGGGTAGCTGTTAAAATCAATGAACCAGGGGCACCTGGGTGACTCAGTCGATTCACACTTCTGACTCTTGATTTCGGATCAGGTCATGATAGGGTTGTGGGATCGAGCCCCGCATTGAATCAAGAGTCAGATGCTCAGCACGGAGCCTGCTTGGGATTCTCTCTCTCCCTCTCCCTCTCCCCCTCCCCTGCTCGTGTGCTCTCTAAAAAAATAAACAATGAACTGGAGGTAAGGACAGCAACATGGATGGATCATAGAAATAGTGTTGAGCACTTAACAAAGAAATGAAATGTGTAGTATAATGCCGTTTATGTAACTGGCACAAAATACTGTGTCACGAGGGAACACCTCTTGTGACTGTGCAACATTAACATGCGTGTTGTGAGGACACTGGTTATGGAAGGAGGACAAAGAATTGGTTACGGTTTTAGGCTGACCAACCACACCTATTTGCCCAGGTCGTTCCTGGTTTTCATACTGAGAACCACACGTCCCAGTAAAGCCTCAGATCAGGGCCAACGCGGATGTCCACTCCCATGCTGTCCTTCAACATGGCAGCCTTAAAAAAAAAAAAAAAACTTCCACAGAATCCAACCAGTTGGCTCTCCATTTCACTCAAGGGAAGAACCAAAATTTTTCTAATGGCCTATAAGCTGCCTCATATGCTTGCCCCAACTCCACACCTCTCTGACCACTGTAAGTTCTCTCTCTGACTCTCTCCGCTCCCACCCCACTCTCCTCAGGACCTTCAATGACAGCTGTCCCGTGAAGGGCCACCTGGCCACCTACTTAAAACTGACTTCATCCCTCCCCAGCACTTTCCAGCCTCCTTACCCTGCTTGCCTCCTTACCCTGTTTCCCCCCCATGGTACCACCTTCTGGCATACTCTACATTCATTATATGCATTGTGAATCTCTCCACTAGACTGCAATCCACAGGGACAGAAGGTTTTCGTGTTCATTTTGGTGTTATATCCCTGGTGCCTGACACCAGGTCTGATACACAGTAAAGGCTCAATAAACATTTGTGGAGTGAAAGAAAAAAAGATCCTTGCAGGAAGGGGTAACTGTGGGCTGAGAACTGAGGAATATGCTGAACACCTTCTGCCCCAGCAGGGCTCAGACTCCTTCCTTTACTGGAGGGAAAGAATGTGCTTCCTGTACAGAATCATCCAAGAAGCCTAATAATGGTCTGCGATGTGCCCAGCAGGCTGTTTAAACACTTTATTAGTGTGCATAATCCTCAAGACAACGTCATGAGGAGGTGCGTTTATTATTCTCATTTTATAGGTGGAGAAACAGACATGGAGAGGTTACATAACTTGCCCACGGCTACACAGCTCGTAAGTGTGGGGCTGGGATTTGAAATCTTGGCAGCCTATTCTAGAGTTCCACTAGCCAATAAGCCAACGTGGCCAGGCCTAATTGAGAGGGGCTGTAAGTGCAAAATATACGCCAGATTTCAAAGACTTAGCACAAAAAAATTAAGTAAAAGGTCTCAATTTGTTTATATTGGTTACATAAGACATGGTAATATTTTGGCTATGTTGAGTTAAATAAAAGATTAATGCCACCTATTTTTACCTGTTTCTTAGGGACGCTAGAAACTTCAGTTAGACCAGCAGCACCAGTATCTCAGAGGCCTGATAGACGTGCCAAGTCTCAGGGCTGGACCGATACCTCTGGAACCGGATTCTTCATTTGACAGGGTCTCTAGGTCATTGGACAACGCGCACTGAAGGTTGAGAGTGCTGCTCTAGACCAGGAGTCAGCACAGTTTCTCACCAAAAGGCCAGATAGTAAATACTTGAGCTTCACAGACCGTAGGACTTCTGTCCAAAACTTACTTCACTCTGCTTTTGTAGTGGGAAATGTGTCACAGACCATATGTAAATAAATAGGTGTGGATTTGCTCCCAAAATTTTTTTTTTCTTTACAAAAAGGCAGTGGTAGGCCAGTTCTTCCCATGGGCTGTAATTTTCCAGCTCCTACTCTAGACCCTGCACTGTGCTGGGGCTAATATTAAGAAAACACATCCTGCCTCCAAGATCCCATTCTCTGCCTTTTGTTTCCTTCCAGACTCTGCTTGAGAGTTACAGCCCCTGATTTCTGCTTCCTACCAGGTGTTACTTAAGTGTCCCCAGGATCCTGAAACTCCGTACTTCCTCTCTCTATGCACCACCTTAGTAACTCGGACCAGAAACCTGGAAACATTCTACGTGATTTCTTCCTACGCTCTCTCTCCATCTAATCAGTCACAATCAAGTATCAGATCCACCATTTTTCTTGGATAAAAGTTTCCAGGTGCAGCCTCAGTCATCCCATCTGGATAGTTTCCCCCTAGAGACTGAAGGGGGCATCCCCTGATCAGAGACGCCCGCTGAGCAGCTGCCGAAAGACATGTCGCCACCTGGTGGCTGCTCTAACTCCCATGCTCTCTGTGTGAGAACCTGAACTTCCCCACTGAAGAAGCTTTGTATCCTTTGCAGCATAATCACCTAAAAGTACTCATTTTATCGGTGGAAATCCAGAAATGTGTGAATTGTACAAAGTGATAAAGATAATACATATGAAGTTTTCCAGGCTCTCGCTTTGACTCCACTGTGAGTAGGGAACCAAAAGGATGTGATCATGTGACCAGGTAGTTCCCCAGTTCCCCGGGGATAATGCTGGGGGTTTTCTTTTTCTTTTTTTTTTTCTTTCTTCCTCCCTTTCTTTCTTTCTCTTTTTTTTTTTTTTTTTACTTGAGAAAGAGAGAGCACGAGGAGGGGACAAGGGTTGAGGGAGAGAGAGAGAGAGAGAGAGAGAGAGAGAGAGAGAGAGAGAGAGAATCTTAAGCAGGCTCCACGTTCAGTGTGGAGCTGGATGCAGGGCTCGATCCCATGACCCTGGAGCATAACCTGAGCTGAAATCAAGAGTCAGCCGCCCAACGGACAGAGCCACCCAGGCGCCCCCACACCGCTTGCTCGCCAGAGCAGAGGCTGGCCTGAGAGGATCTGGAGAGCGGAGGCTGAGCACGACAGACTTATCCTTCACTTTCACACAAACGAGTCCTAACCGTGGTGATGAGGTGTGAACGTCAGGCCTGCAAGAAATTCACTTCAGATCAACCCCTTGGAATAGCAGGCACGTTAGATTCCAGCGGCTGCCCTAACAAATTACCACAAACTCAGGTGGCTTAAAACAACAGAAATTTACTCTCATGGTTCTGAAGGCTGGACGTGCAAGGTGCTCACAGGGCCACACTCCCCACCAAGGCTCTGGAGAAGGGTCTTCTCTCTGGCTTCCTGTGGTGGCCCACAATCCTTGGCGCCCTTGGCTGTGGCAGACATCCCTCCAGCCCTGCCTCTGTCTTCACATGGCCTTCTCCTCTGGGTCTCTTCTGTGTCTTCAGATCTCTCCTTAGAAGGACACTTATCATTGGACTTAGGACCCAATACAATCGCATTTTAGTCCATCCCATCCACCAAGACCGGATTTCCAAACAAGGTCATGTTCACATGTCCCCGTGTTAGGACTTCTTATCTTTTCAGTGGACAGAACTCAACCCACGACAGCAGGAGATTATTTATTAAGCATCTTCTAGAAAGAAAGGGTTCTTGAAATGACATGGGTAATTGGACCCCTCAGAAATGTAGGGAAACCAGTGTGAGAAATGGGCAAATTTGCTATCACAGTAGATTTTACCACACTTTTCCTAGTTAATAGATCAAGCAGCAGAAGTCAGTTTACTACACTTGAATAACATACTAAGCAAACTTAATAACTGAACATTTATAGAGCACACACTTTTTAAGCACAGGTAGAACATTTAAAAAATTTAAGCCTAACAGAGACACCTGGGTGACTTGTTAGGTCAAGCATCTGACTCTTGGTTTTGCCTCAGGTCATGATTTCATGGTTTGTGAGTTCAAGCCCTGCATCAGGCTCTATGCTGACAGTTTAGAGCCTGCTTGGGATTCTCTGTCTTCCTCTCTCTCTGCCCCACCCCCACTCATTCTGTCTCTTATCAAAATAGGTAAATAAACTTAAAAATGTTTTTTTTAATTTAAGCCTACAAATTTTGAGCAATTCACTTCACACTGACCGTGTTTTCTGACCACAATATCGTTACATCAAATTAATAACAAAAGATAATTTTTTAAGCTCTTAGTATTTAAAAAATTAAAACACCAGGGGCGCCTGGGTGGCTCAGTCTGTTGGGCATCTGACTCTTGATTTCAGCCCAGGTCATGATCTCATGGTTCGTGGGTTTGAATCCCAAGCAGGCTCTGTGCTCTCAGAGCAGAGCCCAGCTTGGGGTTCTCTCTCTCCCTCTCTCTCTGCCCCTCCTCTGTATGCACACTCTCTCTCACTTGCTCACTCTCTCAAAATAAATAAACTTTTAAAAAAAGAAAAATTAAAACGCATTTCTAAGAAACTTGTGTGCCAAAGAATAAACCATATTAAGAATTAGAGAATAATTAGAACTGACCATTGATGAAATACTACATCTGAAAACTTGCTGGGTGCAGCTAATGTGCTTAAGAAGAACATATATAGCTATAAAATGTACATAGTAGAAAAGCATAAATGGCAAAATTTAATAGACTAAGTAGAAAAAAGGATAGCAATGAAAAAATAGAATAAAGCAAATAATAAGCATAGAAATAGAGGGTCAGCAAAACCTAAAGTTTTTGCTTTGAAAACACTGATAAAATGGGGACACCTGGGTGGTTCAGTCAGTTAAGCATCTGGCTTTGGCTCAGACCTTGCAGTCTGTGAGTTCAAGCCTCACGTCAGGCTCTGTGCTGACAGCTCAGACCTGGAGCCTGCTTCAGATTCTGTGTCTCCTTCTCTCTCTGCCCCTCCCCCACTCACACTCTGTCTCTCTCTCTCAAAAATAAATAAACATTTTTAAAAATTTTTACAAAAAACACTGATAAAAATGAATGAA
Organism: Panthera onca; assembly: GCF_046562875.1. NCBI lineage: Eukaryota > Metazoa > Chordata > Mammalia > Carnivora > Felidae > Panthera > Panthera onca. The sequence continues at coordinate 170,131,264 of NC_138342.1, read as the reverse complement.
ACTTTAGCAAAATTGTTCATGAAGAAAAGAGAAGGCACAAATAAATAATTTTACAAATAACATAGAGATATAACTACAAATAAAGCAGATATTAAAAAGATAAGAGAAAATTATAAGAATATTAATGCCACTAAGTTTAAAAACTTAAGTAAAATAAACAAATCCCATACAATTACAACTTTTCCAAAGCTTATTCAAGAAGAAATAAGGAACTTGAAAAGTCCTACATTCAGAAAAGAATGGGTTAATAATCTAAAATCTTCTCTTTGGGCCAGGTAGTTTTATAGGAAAATTCTACCAGTGTTTGAAGAACAGATAATTCCCATCTTACGCAAACTCTTCCAGATAATGTGAACTAGAGAGAACATTCCCCAACTCCTTCTGTGAGGCTAGTCTAATGCTAAAACTAGAAAAAGACAGCAGGAAAAGGAAAAACTAAGAAATGTATTTCTGTAATTGAACATCTTAATTAAAGACAAAGACCGGGGCACCTGGGTGGCTCAGTCGGTTAAGAGTCCGACTTTGGCTCAGGTCATGATCTCGTGGTTCATGGGTTCGAGCCCCTCGTCAGGTTCTGTGCTGACAACTCAGAGCCTGGAGCCTGCTTCAAATTCTGTCTGTCGGTCTGTCTGTCTCTCTCTCTGCCCCTCCCCCACTCACACTCTATCTCTCTCTTTCAAGAATAAACATTAAAAAAAAAAAGATAAAGACCATATGATCACATCAGTAGATACAGGAAATGTATGTGACAATATTCAAGATAACTATGATAATAAAAATCTACAGACAAATAAGGAACCGAAGGGGGCTCCCTGACCCTGATAAAGGTTATGTACCATAGCCTGCAGCCAGCCTGATTTGTAATGGTGAAAAGTTACACATTCTCTGTACAGTCAGAAACAAAACTAGGATTCCCACTACAACCACTTCTATTCAGCCTCTCATCAAATGACCAAGTCTGTGCATGAGGCCGAGGAAAACAAACAAAATTATAAGAACTGGAAAGGAAGAGATAAAAGCATCATTTTTCATAAATAATATGCTTGCCTACATGGATTCTAATAAAAGAATCTTCATTTATTAGAATAAGAAAGCCAGCAAGGTTTTAATATCAAAAGAACAATTGCATTTTTATGCATTGGCAACCGAATTAGAAAAGTAATTTGAAAAATGCCCCTCATAATAGCAATAAAAATATGAAGTGCTTGGAATAAATCTAACAAAAGATGAGCAAGACCTTTATGGTGAAAATTATACAAATTTAATGAGAAACTGTAAGGAAGATCAAAAGTAGAAAAATATGCCATGTTCATTGGCAAAGATGTCTAAGATATCGATTATAAGAAATCAATCCTCCCCAAACTGATCTATGGGTTCCATGTAATTCCGGCCAAAATTCTAAGAGGGTTTTAAATAGAAATGCTGATTCTAAAATTTATATGGAGGAACAAATGGTCAAGCCCTGGGTGGCTCAGTCGGTTGAGCGTCTGACTCTTGATTTCTGCTCAGGGCATGATCCGAGGGTTGTGGGATCAAGCCCCACCCTGAGCATGGAGCCTGCTTAAGATTCTCTCTCTCTTCCTCTGCCCCCACCCCCCGCTTGGGTGCGCACTCTCTCTCTCAAATAAAAATTAATAAAGAAAAAAAAAGAATAGCCAAAATGCTCTAAAAAAAAAAAAGACTTTCATTCTAATGTTACCACATGTTATATTCTGCTAACATTTAGGAGAGTGTAGTGGGGATAGTGTGCTCCACCCAGGGCTCATTTTTGCTTTCTCATCCCATGGCTATGATCACTTGGCAGGTGGGGATGTCTGCTGGTTCAGTGTCACTTTAAGGAGATTGCTGACCTTGAAGCACAGCTGGTTTACATGTCTGAATTTGAACACAGCCAGCAGGATGTACAAATTAAGACATTTAATTAATTAGGTTAAGTGATTGGGTTTTTTTTTCTCCTCAGATTGCCAAACATTCAAAACTGGGTGCCCTCCAGTTCTGGTGAGGGAATGGCGACATAGGCGGGTGCTCTCATATGTACGGCTTCCTTGTGAGAATATGAATTGCAGCAATCTTTAGCACGAGTAACCTGATGACATCAACTGAAAATTTGAAATAATCCTCCCTTTTGGCTAGATCAGACCACTCCTAGAAGTCTGTACTACAGAAAGAAAAACATGTGTCCACTTTGCCGGATACATAGCTGACGTTCATGAGCTTTCATACTGTAGCCAGGCATGGTTCTCCACTCCTCCTTCTGTGCATAAACTCATTTAATCCCTGTAACAATCCCACAAAGCAAGAGTTATTACTGCCTCCATATTCCACATAAGGAAATGAAACTTAACTCTGGCAGCTTGGTAAAGCACATAGCTAGGGTGAAGCTAGGATTCCAACCTAGACAATCTGTCTCCATGGCAAACATTCCTAAATACAGAACTGCTTGTAATGACAAAACTGGAATCATCTGAATGCTTATCCACAGTGGAATGAATGGTTGAATACATTATGAAATCTGCATGCTACAAAATATACAGTTATTAAAAGAAGTGAGTTAGTTCTAAATAATATATTTAACAGAAATAGTTTGCATTTCTATAAACCAGTAATGAAGCAGCAGAAAGAGAAATCAAGGACTCGATCCTATTTACAATTGCATCAAAACCCATAAAATACCTAGGAATAAACCTAACCAAAGAGGTGAAAAACCCATACACTGAAAACTATAGAAAGTTTATGAGAGAAATTGAAGAAGACACACAAAAAAGTGGAAAGACATTCCATGCTCATGGATAGGAAGAACAAATATTGTTAAAATGTCGATACTACCCAAAGCAATCTACACATTCAGTGAAATCCCTATCAAAATAACACCAGCATTCTTCATAGAGCTAGAATAAACAATTCTTTTTTTTTTAATTTTTTAAATGTTCTATTTATTTTTGAGAGAGGCAGACAGAGTACAAGCAGGGGAGGGGCAGAGAGGGAGACACAGAATCCGAAGCAGGCTCCAGGCTCTGAGCTGTCAGCACAGAGTCTAACATGGGGCCTGAACACACAAACCATGAGATCATGACCTGAGCCAAAGTTGAACATTTAACCAACTGAGCCACCCAGGCGCCCCCAGGACAAATAATTCTAAAATTTGCATAGGACCAGAAAAGATGCCGAATAGCCAAAGTAATATGGAAAAAGAAAACCAACGCTGGAGGCATCACAATTCTGTAATACATCAAAATGTATTACAAAGCTGTAATCATCAAGACATTATGGTACTGGCACAAAAACAGACACATAGATCAAATGGAGCAGAATAGAGAGCCCAGAAATGGACCCACAAATGTATGGCCAACTAATTTTTGACAAAGGAAAGAATATCCAATGGAAAAAAGACAGTCTCTTAAGCAAATAGTATTGGGAAAACTGGACACCGACATGCAGAAGAATGAATCTGGACCACTTTCTTACACCATACACACACACACACAAAAACTCAAAATGGATGAAGGATCTAAATATAAAGTAGGAAGTTATCAAAATCCTAGAGGAGAAAACAGGCAACAACCTCTTTGACCTCAGCCATAGCAATTTCTTATTTGACATGTCTCTGGAGGCAAGGGACACAAAAGCAAAAATGAACTATTTGGACCTCATCAAGATAGAAATCTTCTGCATGGTGAAGGAAACAATCAGCAAAACTAAAAGACAACTGATAGAATGGGAGAAGATATTTGCAAATGGCATATCAGGTAAAGGGTTAGTATCCAAAATCTATAAAGAACTTACCAAACTCAACACCCAAAATACATGAAATGGGCAGAAGACACGAAGAGATATTTTCCAAAGAAGACATCTAGATGGCTAATAGACACATGAGAAAATGCTCAACATCGCCCATCATCAGGGAAATACAAATCAAAACCACAATGAGATACCACCTCACACCTGTCAGAATGGCTAACATTAACAACAACTCAGGCAACAACAGATGTTGGTGAGGATGCAGAGAAAGAGGAACCCTCCTGCACTGCTGGTGAGAATGCAAACTGGTGCAGTCACCCTGGAAAACAGTGTGGAGGTTCCTCAAAAAATTGAAAATAGAACTACTCTATGACTCAGCAATTGCACTACTAGGTATTTATCCAAAGTATACAGGAGTATTGATTAGAAGGGGCACATGCACCCCAATATTTATATCAGCACTATTGACAATAGCCAAAGTATGGAAAGAGCCCAAATGTCCACCAACTGATGAATAGATAAAGAAGATATGGTATAGATATACAATGGAGTATTACTTGGCAATCAAAAAGAATGAAATCTTGCATTTGCAACAACGTGGATGGAACTAGAGGGTATTATGCTAAGCGAAATACGTCAGTCAGAGAAGGACAAAAGCATATGATTTCACTCATCTGTGGAATTTAAGAAACAAAACAGATGAACATAGGGGAAGGGAAACAAAAAGAATATAAAAACAGAGAGGGAAACAAACCATAAGAGACTCTTAAATACAGAGAACAAACAGGGCTGCTAGAAAGGTGTTGGTTTTGGGGGGGGGGGTGGTGGGCTAAATTGGTGATGGGTATTAAAAAGGCCACTTGTTGGGATGGGCACTGGCTGTTAGATATAAATGATGAGTCACTAAATTTCATTCTTGAAATCATTATTACACTATATGTTAACTAACTTGGATTTAAATTTTAAAAAAAGATGTGTGATATATACATACAATGGAATATTATTCAGCAATAAAAAAGAATGAAATCTGCTCATTTGCAACAACATGGATGGAGCTAGAGAGTATAATGTTAAGTGAAGTAAAGTCAGTCATAGAAAGACAAATCTCATATAATTTCACTCACATGTGGAATTTAAAAAACAAAACAAATGAGCTAAGGGGAAAAAAGAGAGAGAAACCAAGAAACAGACTCTTAACTATAGGGAACAAACTGATGGCTACCAGAGGGGAGGAGGGGAGGAGGATGGGTTAAATAGGTGATGGGGATTAAGGAGGGCACTTGTCATGATGAGCACTGGATGATGTACCAAATTGATGAAATCACTATGTTGTACACCTGAAACTAATATGTAACACTGTGTGGTAACTATACTGTAATTTAAAAATACATAAATACATAAACAAAATTTTCCAAAAAATTAGGACTTTTGATTATAAATAAATAAATAAATAAATAAATAAAACAGACCTTGGAAAGCTGTCTCTGATACACTTTTATGTAGATGAGCAAGTTTCTGGTAATTCACATATTATTAAACCATTTCAAAAAAATATGTGATCCACATGCACCCCCATGTTTAGTGCAGCACTATCAACAATAGCCAAAGTATGGAAAGAGCCCAAATGTCCACTGATGGATGAATGGATAAAAAAAATGTGATATATATATATATCATGTGTATATATGTGTGTATATATATATGTATGTGTATATATATATATATATATATATATATATATGTATACACACACACACACACACACACACACACACAATGGAGTATTACTCGGCAATCAAAAAGAATGAAATCTTGCCATTTGCAACTACGTGGATGGAACTGGAGGGTATTATGCTAAGTGAAATTAGCCAGTCAGAGAAAGACAAAAATCATATGACTTCACTCATATGAGGACTTTAAGAGACAAAACAGATGAACATAAGGGAAGGAAAACAAAAATAATATAAAAACAGGGAGGGGGACAAAACAGAAGAGACTTATAAATATGGAGAACAAACTGAGGGTTTCTGGAGGGGTTGTGGGAGGGGGGATGGGCTAAATGGGTAAGGGGCACTAAGGAATCTACTCCTGAAATCATTGTTTCACTATATGCTAACAAATTTGGATGTAAATTTTAAAAAATAAAAAATAAAGTTAAATTACAAAAAAAAATATGTGATCCATTTTTATATATTTGTATAGTCGATCAAATAATGAAGTTATTAACATTAATATTTGGAGGCTATATTTGTTATAAACATCTTCTAGTTTGTAGCTTGTATTCTCACTTTCTTAAAGCTGTATATTGATGTACAGAAGTTCAACACAATAAAATGTATCAATTTTGTTTGTTTATGCTTTCGGTTTTTAGTTTAAGATATTCTTCCTCACCCCAAAGTTAGAAGGGTAATCCCCTTTACTGTCTTCTAAAAGTTTTCAATTTTTGACTTTGACATTCATGTTACTAATAATCTGGGATTGATTTTGTGTGTGGTGATAACTGGGAATCTGATTCCATTTCTTCCATATAGATAATTAAATTTTCATCTTCATTTATTCAAAGTCCCTTTTCCCCCAGTAATTTGCCTGACACTTGTCACAAATTAAAAATCTATACATGAGTGGGATTGTTTGCAGCCTCTCTGTTTTGTTTCATTGTCAATTTGTCTACACCTATGCCAATACCACATTTTCTTAATTAATATACTTTACATTATAGTACATCTTTAAATCTGGTGAGCCAATTCTTCCCACTTTATTCTTTTTCTTCAGATGTATCTTCACTATTCTTGATATGTTGCTTTTCCGTGTCATATTGTAAAATTTCTGGTAGAATTTTTACCCACATTGAAATAAACTTACAGAGCAACTTGGGGAAAATCAGCATCTTTATGAGATTGTCTTCTTAATCCATGAACATTGGGTGTCTCAAAAACGACAAAGAGTCCAGGGAAAACATGGGCCAACAGCCCCAAGAGAAAAATGAATAGGCACAGGAGAAACACCCATCTGCCAATAAACATATGAAGAAATACTCAGCCTCACTAGCGATCAGGGAAATGCAAATCAAGATCACAATGAGATATCATCCTACACTCATTCAAATGGCAAAATTTAAGAGGCCTGATAGATTCTGGTGAGGAAGTGGATCGTTTCTAACTTGTTAAAAAGAGGGAAATTATAAGCATAAGCAAATTATAATCTGAAAAATAGACTTCAGAAGAGCGGTTGCCTCTGTGGAGGTATAGAACATCACAATATGAGAGGGGTGTGTAGGTAAATGTAATTCGTTGATGGTGCTCCAGATCTTTGACTGGATGTTGTACTCATGAGCGTTCCTTTTATTAATAAATGATGATGTAAAACAAAATAAACCCGGCCATGCACAAGGAACCAAGGATGAGAATATGTCATGAACCAGGGCTTATGAAGAGTGTGGTTCTGGGCACCTGGAGTCCAAATTAAAACACACACGTGGAAGGATACACAAATTGTGCACTGTTTACTTCAGGGAAGGATTGGGGGGGGGGGCAGGAAGAAGACTAATCCCTTTACCTCCATAAAGTTCAAATTGTTATATGAGCTCTATGTGCCAATAAAATGCAGCACAGGGGTCCATTAGGGCTCCTCCTGTCCCTTCGGGGGAAACAAAACTACAGTGGTGTCTCTCACATCTGTCCTTTCTGGAGTGCCTTCCTATGGTCTTTTGTACAGCCTCCGGTCCATTTCACACCATATTCAGATGCCAGGCCATGACCTTCAAAGGTCTTGTTGGGGGTGGGGGGAAGGAAGACAAAACACAAAAACAAAACAAAACAAAACAAAATTCTTGTCGAGAAATCCAGTGCCCCTAGCATTTTCATGGATCAGTGCCTCTTCTGAAGATGTTGAGATACCCCCGGGAGACGGCCTACAGCTCTGTGCCATTGCACAAGACCACCTTCTCACACTGCACACCCTCCAAAGTCTGCACTTGAAGCGTGACCCTCCCTGCCTCAGGCAGCCCTTGGGGAGCCGTGACCCCATCTCCCTGCCCCACTGCTTCTCTGATGTAGAAGAGCCCACCGGGTAGCTGGGAATTTCCAAACTACACCTCCCTCCACCTGAAATTTGAGCGAATAAAAATTCGTCCATCTCATTACACTTTGTTTGTAAAATGGGAAAAATGAGGCCCGTTCTGGGCACCTCACAGGCTTATTGCGCGGATCTAGTGGGCCTCATGAAGAAGAACACTCTGATGGAGGATGAGTTAATTGGCTGCAGGTCCCCAAGAAGAAGCAAATCTGAGGTTCACTCCTTTCCCATGAAGACCTGGCTGAGTTTGTGTCTTGAGTGGCACACCATTGACAGCTGCCAATTTAAAAAAAAAAAATAGTAAAAGACATCATATTCCCGAGGAAAATTGGAAAGTTACCACACATGGGCCCAGGGAAATGTGCCTGCCTAGAAAAGACCTGAGAAGACCTTCGGTCTACACTGCAGGAGGATCCTTGGCACAGAGGCAGCCTATAACGATTAAAAAACAAAACAGAACAAAACAAAAACACAGTAACCAAAAACAAAATAAAAACTCCCAGCAAGCCCTGGGGAAAGGTGAAAATCTGGTTCCCAGAGTTTCCTGAGTTCCAGACATTATTAGATCGAAATGTCCAGTTTTCAACAAAAAAAATCAGAAGGCATATAAAAAACATGAAAGCATGGCCCATTGAACGGAAAAAAATACATCAACAGAAACTTTCCCTGAAAAGGGCCTGATGGCATACCTACTAGACATAGACTTTAAAACAGCTGTCCTAGGTGCTCAAAGGACTAAAGGAAGATGTAGAGAAAGGCAAGAAAACAATGTTTGAAGAATATGGAAATATTAATAAAGACAAAGACTAAAAACAAAAACAAAATTCTAGAGCTAAAAATTACAATCACTGAAATAAAGATTCACCATCTTCCCGAGACTCACAAAGAATTTTTTTTTTTTTGCCTTTGTTGAAATGGAACCAACACAGGGGGACCAGGGCTGATAAAGAGAAAAGAGATCTCGGAAAACAGTACCCTGTGTGAATTTCACCCCCCACATCATCAGCCCAAGTTCTAGCTCTCTAACCTTGTGGCTCGGCCAGCCCCCATCCTGACACTACCCAAGGCCCCACCCAGGCTCACCTAGCATGCTCAGGGGTGATCTGGGACCTACCATAAATAACAAACACACCCCCATCACTGGGGAAATTCCAAAGTTTTAGAGGCTTACTCTCCAGAACCAAAGACGAAGACCACACAAATCCTTTCTTATACAACAACCCCCACCCCCAACACACCCACACTCTGAAGAAGTCCGTGGCTCTTGCAATGCAGCCAAGCTCTAAATAGCATGCTTACTCCCTCTGTTCCTCAGTTTTCCTTCAGCCAAATGGACATGACTTTTCTGACTTTGTAGAGAGGGAGTAAATATGTCTGTAAAATTATCATGAAACCTAGAGAGGTGTGAACTTGTGATTTTCTGAGAGATTTCAGGAGGTGAGTATGATCGAGAGTTCTGGCATGAGGTACCAAGCAGGACAGTATGACCAGCTTGGCTTCTGCTCCTCCAGCTCCCCTGACTTCAGAGAAACCCATCCATTCATTCCACAAATATTCCACTGGAAACAGCAGTGAAAAAAGAAAACAAATTAAGAAAAAGAAAAAGAAAAAAAGCAAGCTCCGACCCTATGGGGTTTACATGACAGTGGAGAAGAAAATAAATGAATAATGTATATGGTAGGCTAGAAGATTTAAAGGCTAAACAGAAAAATATAAAGCTGAGATGGTAAAGAGGAAATGCCATAGGGGTGGGAGTTGGAAGTTAAAATATTACAGTCAAGAATGGTCTTCCAGAGAACATGGCACTAGAGCAAAATCTTGCAGGAGGCAAGGGAAGAAGCCCAAGGAGATCCTGGGAGAGTTCCAGCATGACGGCACCTGTGCAAAGGCCCTGGGGCAGGAGCAGACCTGGGGCACTTGGGGACCAGTGGACAAGGCAGTGGAACTAGAGCAGAAACATCAAAGGGGAGATGAAGTCAGTGAGGCATGTACTTGGGGGGGGGGGGCAGAGCTTATAGGAGCTCATGGGTTAGTTGTAAGAACTTTGGCTTTACACTCAGAGTGATGGGAGGTTATCACAAGGTAATGTCAGAGCAGAGATGGAATTTGACTGCTACTTTACTTGGTCTATAGGCTTGAAATCAACTGTTGAGGTGAAGATAGAAGCCAAGTGATCAGTTGGTCTGTATCAGTCATCTAAAGGAGAGATGATGAGTACAGGAGGTGAGGAGTGGTTGGATTTTGGAGATCCAGTGAAGGATTTGGAGTGAATGTGGGGGCTTAAAAGTGAAAGAGTCAGCAGGAAGGATAGCCTTACCCTTGCTGATGTGGGCAGATTTGGGGGAGAGGATGAGGAGTAAAGTTTGGGACATAGCAGAATTTAGGTGTCACTTAGATACCCAGGGGAGGCGTGAAGCAGAGTTGGACACAGGAGTCTGAATTTAGAGAGGAGCAGGCTAGAGGTACCCACTGGGGAACTGAGAGCATCCAGAAGTAGTTGAAGATGGGGGCCTGAACTGGATAACCCACTTTGAGCCCTGGAGCCTCCAATAATAAGAGACCAAGGAGAGACAAGCAGGAAAGTCATTACAGAAAAAAAAAAAAAAGGAGAGTGTTTACTTTCAGGGCTGGGAGGCAGTTTTGGGAAGGAACATGTGTGTTGTGGGAATGTTTCTGGGATGCCAGTAATATTCTAGTTCTTGAGCTAGACAGTAATTATATGAATGTTTCATTATGCTCATTTTTGTATTTTATCCACTTTTGTGTATGTAGGTTATATTTCATAATTTTAAAAGTTTTGAGATGATAAATAGACAGATAGATAATGGGCTAAAAGGAAAACCAGGAGAATGAAATTGAATGGCCAGAAATTATTTACATTGAGCCACAGACAGCGGGGGTTTTGTTTGTTTATTTTACTACAGCTCGAGAGCTCCAGGAATCTTTTAAGGAAAAATGATTCCAATTCCTAAAGTAGAAGGTGTTGGAGACACAGGCTGCATTGGCTTGACCATCCCTGCAATGGTCTCCTAGCAACCAAGGAGGCTGGTAGCTGGGGATGGGCCTCTGACTACATTGATGTTTCTTGGGTTGTTCCACTCTTCATAATCACATCCAATAATTATGGAGTTACTTTCCCTGTTTAGAGCACATGCACATTTAATCTCTTTCGCCTTCTCAATAGCTCTGCGAGGTCAGTGGGGAAGATATAATTGTATCTCAGTTTACAAGAAAGAATACCAAGATTCAAAGAAAATACAACAATGCTATTTTTATAGCTAGGAGGGGCCTGCATTGTCTAATTCAACCCCTCGTTTCCTGAAGAGAACAACTGAAACTGAAATCCAAGTTGCCCGACATTCCTGGAGTGCTCCAGAACACCGGTTCGTCAATCTGGAGGAAGCGGCTCTCGCTGCTCCTGGCAAATTGCCAGCTCCAGAAAATCAGAATAAAAAGGAAAGTAAGATCTTCGTTTTATAAAAATAGTTTGACCTCGTGGACTCCTTGCAAAGGTCACGGTAGCCCCCAGTGGTCCCTGCACCACACTTTGAGAAGCACTGTTGGCCTAGAGCATTAGGGATCACCCATCGGGGATGGGTGGTGACCTGGATGAGAGTTAGGGCAGTAGCGGAAGGAAGGGGGTGTTGGAGAGACCATTGTTCACACATTTGGGACACCTTAATTTATGCTGCCCACGTCGGAGGTAGACAATGGGGGCTCAGCGAGAGACCCTGTGCGTAGCAGAGCAGTATGTGAAGGGGAAGGGTCAGAGAAGCCAAAGCCCCAGGGTCACAGTGTTGCCAATGGTCAGCTGTGGTGGGGAGGCCTGGGAAGGAAGCGCCATCCGTCATCTGTGCACTTGTCTGAGTCAGCTCAGGCTGCTGAAACAAAATACCACACCCTGAGCAGCTTAAACAGAGGGACTTATCTCTCACAGTTCTGGAAGCTGGAAGCCCAAGATCAAAGTGCCCTCAGTTCCAGATCCTGGCAACCTGTTTCTGGCCTGGCCCGCAGGCAGACAGCCTCCTTTTTGCCGTGTCCTCACCTGGTGGGAGGAGAGAGAGGGAGAGCTTTGATCTGTCTCCCTGTCTTCAGGAAGCCACAAATCCCATCATGAGGCCCCCCCCTTATGACCTCACCTAACCCCATTACTTCCCAAGTAGCATCGCATGGGGGGTAGGGCTTCAGCATGTGGATATCGGGGGCCACAGTTCAGTTGCAGCAGTTCTCCTGCCATTTTGGTGACAAGACTGTTGGGGTTTGGGGACTTTTTCCTAGAACCATGCCTTCCTCTGAACCTCCCATCCTCCCATCCAGATATTTAAAATATAAGACAGCCGCCCCTGGGGACCGGTCCTGGGTCTTCTCCCCCAGGAGCAAGGGGCCGGTGGGCCAAGCAGGATTCGCACCTCCTCTCCCTCCCCCAGAGTGCTGAACTGGGTCTGGCATGCAGGAGCTTCCTCAATGCCACCGGCCGGAATGGAACAGAGTCAGTCTGTGTCCTCAGCCAACCCCGAGTGACCTGGCCAGGCCGCTCACATGCTTTCTGGGAGGCGGCAAGGCTTTGCTGGGCTGTGGCCCGGAGCGCGGGCCCTGCCAGATGCCAGCCCATTGCTCTGGAGAAAAACTCCCATTTTTGTCTGGCACTCCCCCTCCCTGTTTTAGCTGCATCTTTGAGCCAAGGTTGTCAGAGCTGGCAGAAGCCAGGTGTCTGGGCACGAGATGTGGAACTGTCCCCCAGGCCCCCTCTAAATGACTCTGCTAGGTGAGAGTCCCCCTCTTCCCACAGCTGGAGACTCCCCCGGTGGAGCGGTCAAGCGGGAAGTGAGGAGAGCAGCAAAATTACAATGCGGGCGAAGCTTGTCTCCAGAACCTGTCACCCCATATTCTGTGCCTTTGCCAAGTTTCCAGGGGCCACTCTATGCCCAGCCACGTCCCACCTGCTCCCAGATGTCCCAGGGGCTCCTCCTGAGCAGGGATTAAGCTGCTTTCCCAGGTGTGTCTTTCCCCTGACGTTCCCACCCGGCCCGGCCTGGAAGAAATTGTCCCTTTTCACCCCCATCCAGGCACACTCCCCGGACACCACACAGCCCCCTGGACTCTCCAGTCCCTCTGATCTTTATTCACTGCGTGGTGCCAGCCACTGTGTTCTGGATCTCATACTGCCTTATTATTTAATTTCTATGTGATTTTCTCTCAAGCCTCTTGAGGACTGCATCAAGTTGTGTTTACTCCTAGAACCTACCCCCTTCCAAGTCCTATCTACACACACACACACACACGCACGCATATACGCACATACACATGCATACACACACATTCACACACATATACACACATACATGCACATATACGCACATATACACACATACACAAATACATACACACATACATGCACATATATGCACATACACACATATACACACACGCACATATACGCACATTCACACACACATACATGCACATATACACATACATGTACATATATGCACATGCACACATGCACATATACACACATACACACATACACACATACACGCACATATATGCACATACACACATATACACACACATATACGCACATTCACACACACATACATGCAAATATATGCACATATACACAATACACATACATGCGCATATATGCACATATACACACATACACAAATACACACATACATGCACATATATGCACATACACACACGCACATATACGCACATTCACACACATACACACATATACACACATACATGCAAATATACACACATACACATACATGCACATATATGCACATACACACATACATGTATACACACATATACACAAATACACACATACATGCCCATATACACATACATGCATATATGCACATACACATATACACACATACACACATATACACAAATACACACACACACACATATACACACATACACACACATATACACACACATATATGCACATATACGCACACACACACATACACACATACACATATACACAAATACACGTACATATACACACACACATGCACATATACACACATATACACATACACACATATACACAAATACACATATACACACACATACACACACATATACACACACATACATGCATATATATGCACATACACATATATGCACAACTACACACATACACACACATACACGTATACACACACACATACACACATACACATATACACAAATACACATACATATACACACATACATGCACATATACGCACATACACACATATACACATACACACATATACACACGTACACACACATACACATATACACACACATACACGCACATATACGCACATACACACACATACACATATAGAGAAATACACGTACATATACACACACATACATGCACATATACACACATATACACATACACATATACACACATACACACATATACACAAATACACACATACACATATACACACACATACATGCATATATACACACGTACATGCATATATATGCACATACACATATATACACAACTACACACATACACGTATACACACATACATGCACATATGCACGTGTACATGCATATATATGCACATACACATATATACACTACACACATACACACATACACATGTACACAAATACACGTACATATACACACACATACATGCACATATACACAATACACATATACACACACATATACACACATACACACATATACACACATACACACATATACACACATACACATATACACACATATACGCACATACACACACATACGCACACACACATATACACACATACACACATACACACACATACACACACACACACACACACACACACACACATATACACACGGAGACAGGAAGGTATGATGATACTCCAGGTGCCTGGTGAAAACTCCCAGCCACAGAGAAAATCTTTGCAAAACACGTACTTGATAAAGGACTGTGTCCAAAACATACAAAGAACTCAAAACTCAACAATAAGGAAACAAACAACCCAATTAAAAAGTGGAGACAATACCTGAAAAGACACCTCACCAAAGAAAGACCAGCAGACAGCAAATAAACACACGAGAAGATGCTCCACATGGTGTGTCATCAGGTAAAGGCAAGTTACAACAACAGTGATACACCACCACAGACCTCCTGGAGAGGCCAAAGGCCAGTGCTGGTGCCGATGCGGAGCCACGGGAACTGTTTCATTGCTGGTGGAAACAAAATGGGACAACCACTTTGAAAAACAGTTTGACAGTTTCTTGGAAAACAAAACATACTCTGTTCTCCACAATGTCTCTGCCTTTTTAAAACAATTTTTTAACGTTTATTTTTGAGAGAGAGTGAGAGAGAGAGTGCGGGGGAGGGGCAAAGAGAGAGGGAGACACAGACCCTGAAACAGACTCCAGGCTCCGAGCTGTCAACACAGAGCCCGATGCGGGGCTCGAACTCCTGAACAGCGAGATCATGACCCGAGCTGAAGTCAGATGCTTAACCGATGAGCCACCCAGGTGCCCCTCTCTACTTTATGTGGCTTTTTTTCCCCAGTGGCTTTTAGTATGGTAAAACACATATAAAATTTACCATCTTTTTTTTTTTTTGTCCTTTCGTGGCTTCTTTTTTTTTAAATATGAAGTTTATTGTCGAATTGGTTTCCATACAACACCCAGTGCTCATCCCAACAGGTGCCCTCCTCAATACCCATCACCCACCCTCACGTCCCTCTCTCCCCCCATCAACCCTCAGTTTGTTCTCAGTTTTAAAATTTACCATCTTAACCATTATGTGTACAGTTCAGTGGTATTAAATACATTCATAATGTTGTGCAACCACCACACCACCCATCTCCAGAACTCTCTACACCATCTCGTAACTCCTTCTCCTTCACCTTGTAAAACTGAAACTCTGCATCCATTGAACAACAACTTCCCATTTCCCATCTCCCCAACCCCTGGCAACCACCACTCTACGTCCTTTTTCTATGATTTTGACTACTCTCAAAGTAACCCATGTAAGTGGAATCACACAGTATTTGTCCTTTTGTCTCTGGCTTGTTTCAGTGAGCATAATGTCCCCAAGGTTCATCTACATTTTAGCATGTGTCAGGATTTCCTTCCTTTTTAGGGCTGTATAATATTCCATTGTATGGCTATACCATTTAAACTATACATAGTCTCACCATATAATCCAGTTGCAGTGCTGGGTATTTACACCCAAATGAGTTGAAAACTTAGGACCACACAAAAACCTGTCCATGAATGTTTACAACAGCTGTATTCACAACTGCCTAAATTTGGAAGCAACCAAGATGGCCTTCAGTAGGTAAACGGATAAACTGGTGCATCCAGACAACGGAATCGTATTCAGCACTTAAAAGAGGGGCGCCTGGGTGGCTCAGTCGGTTAAGCGTCCGACTTCAGCTCAGGTCACGATCTCGCGGTCCGTGAGTTCGAGCCCCACGTCGGGCTCTGGGCTGATGGCTCAGAGCCTGGAGCCTGCTTCCGATTCTGTGTCTCCCTCTCTCTCTGCCCCTCCCCCGTTCATGCTCTGTCTCTCTCTGTCTCAAAAATAAATAAACATTAAAAAAAAAAAAGAAATGAGCTATCAAGCCTTTAAAAGACATAGGGGAAACTTAAATGCACATCACCATGCGAAAAAAGCCAATCTGAAAATTTTACGTACTGTATGATTCCAACTATATGACATTCTGAAGAAGACAAAACTATGGAGACAGTAAAAGGATCAGTGGTTGCTAGGGGTTGAGGGGAGGGAGAGATGAACAGGCAGAGCACAGAGGAATTTTAGGGCAGTGAAACTCTTCTGCATGGTACTGTAATGGTTAATACAAGTCATTATACATTTGTCAAAATCCACAGAATGCACAACACAAAGAATGAACCCTAATGTAAATATGGACCTTGGCTAATAATAATGTATCAGTATTGGCTCATCCATTGTAACAAATGTGGCCGCCTTCATGCAAGATGTTAAGAAGAGGGGAAATTCACTGGGTGAAGGTGGATATGTGAGAGCTCTTTATATTTGCGACTCAGCTTTTCTGTAAACCTAACACTACTCTAAAAAAAAAAGAGAGAAAAAACAGTAACTAGAAAAAAGTAGACAACTTGAAGGGCCATTTACACGTCCATCATAAATCGGTTTAAAACTAGCTGGCACTGGCCATGTGCTAGACAATTTACTCTGGGCCCTTCACGTTAATGAACTCATTTCAGCCTTACAAGAATTCTGTGCAGTAAAATGCTGAGGCATTTTACAAGTAGAAGAAACTAAGGACCAGAGAGATTAAACGACATGCTCATTTCACACGACTGGTAAGTAGTGGAGTTAGGATTCAAACCCACACAGCGTGGCTCCAGCTACTGTGCTCCTATCCACACGTCACCCTGTGTTGCCTTTCTCCAAACTGCTTTCATTTTAAAGGAGGGTACCAGAACTGGGAGCCCCAAAAGGCTTATTAAAGTAAGTTTTAAATAACGCTTATTCTGGAATAGTTTATATACAATAAAATTCGCCCAATAAAATTGGTTTAAGTGCTCAGTTTCATGAATTTCAGAAAAATGCATACACAATGTGAATACCACCACGATCGAGAAATCATTTCCATCACCCCAGAAAGTTTGTTATCGCCTGATCCTTCCCAGGCAAACCCCATGCCTACCTCCAGCCTCAGGCCAACCCTGACCAGCTTTCTATCACAATAGTGTTGACTTTTCCAGAGCTTCACATGAATGGAACAACATGGTCTTTTACCCATTTGTGGCTGGCTTTTTAGGGCTGGGGGTGCTCAGCATGATATTTTTGAGACTTAACCACACTGTTGCATGAATCAATACTTCATTCATAAGAGACTGATTTCCAATGGCAGGACTTCAGACACAGCAACCCCCAGGAGAGGAACATACGCTTTTATGTAGGCTCCTTAAACTATACCTGCCCTGGTCAGTCTGCAAGGGAGGGGAGGCACTGGGCCACATCAGGCTGAACCCACCCCAGAGGGCTGCAAGCACCAGAACTTATCCAAGGAGCCAAGCAGCTGCCCGCTCAAGCTCTGGACACCAATGGCAGGAAGTCATGGAAAACGGATTTTCCCTCTTCTAGACTTAATTTTCTTCTTTGAAGAATGTACAGGATTGCCTTGCCCTGTTTTCTTCATCACAGAAGGCTTTGAAAAGCTTTGAGTTCCCAGAAAAAAAGTTGTTTTGCCCCTTCAAACATGCTGTTATGATTAATAATAAAGAAAAGGAAAAGGAGAGAGATGGGGAATCTTAGCCCCCAGGTACGTGACAAAGAATGATCATACATCCTAGAAAATAGATTATACGAATGGGATTATATAGAGGGGCGCCCGGGGGGCTCAGTGGGTTAAGCCTCCAACTTTGGCTCAGGTCATGATCTCCCCGTTCCTGAAATGGAGCCCCAAGTGGGTCTCTGTGCTGACAGCTCAGAGCCTGGGGCCTGTTTCGAATTCTGTGTCCCCCTCTCTCCTTGCCCTTCCCCCACTCGTGCTCTCTCTCTCAAAAATAAACATTAAAAAAAAGATATAAAAAACATGCTCTCTGGAGAAAGGGCAGAGGCATCCTAAGTGCTGCTGACCTACACACACACGTGCAGCTTGTGCTTTCTGAGATTTGTGGTTCTCCTCGGGGTTAGAAGACTTCTATCTGGATCTTTCCGCGCTGCTGTTCACTGCAATCCAGTCGACAGGTCTCTGGGGTTCCAATAGCTCAGCCATAAACGAGGTGCTAGGACCTCTCTAAATCCCCTTGGTTTATAGGTTGGCGGTGAAGGGCGCAAGCGCTCAATGTCGTGCGAGACGTGGACACTAGGAGGCGCTGCCGGCCAGGAGGAAGCGAGAATTTCCCCCAAGCTCTTCCTACAAAGCGTCCACACCCGTTAAAAGTGGTTGTGATAACACTACAGATTTCTGAATCTGAGAGAGCCAGCAAGTTGGGTCTGATAGATATCCATCTGGTTAACATAGGAAACTGAAAACAAAACAAAACAACATAGGGCACTGAAATATGTGAGATATTTGACCAACTTGACTCCTTTAACCGCAATCCCCTCCCCCCAGCACCAGATCAGATCACTACCCGGAGGTGACATTTGTTTCTAAATCATTTTCCCAAAGGAATCAGTGTTTGCTTGGTCGGTTGGTTCTGCTTTTAATTTACCAAGGAAGCAAGCTGGAGCCTCTTCTTTGACTGTATAGATTTAAAGTACTAGTTTTCTCATTCTTATTACTGTGGGTAATCCATAACACTGACTACAATTATTTCCGTCTTAATTATGTAGGCTTTCAAATGTTTTCAGTTCAGTCTGATTCACTTCCAGAAACAGCGACGCTCCGGGGCCCCCGGGTGGGTGGCCCAGTCAGTTAAGCGTGGGAATTTGACTCCGGTCTTGATCTCGTGGTCCATGAGTTCGAGCCCCCCATCGGGCTTTGTGCTGACAGCTCAGCGCCTGGAGCCTGCTTCAGATTCTGTGTCTCCCACTCTCTCTGCCCCTCTCCCACTTGCCCTCTGTCTCTCTCCCTGTGTCTCAAAAATAAATAAACATTTAAAAAATAAATAAAAAACGCCAATGCCCATATGTGCAAGGCATGCTGCTGGCTCCCCACGGGGGTACACAGGCTAACGCCACTTCAGATTCATGGCTCCTGTGCACAGGGAGCTATAAGAGAGATGAATCCAATATGCAACCATAACTCAGGTAGTAAGTAGATACATGCCTCAAAAGTGATACAAGTTAAGTGCTGTGGAGCCCAGAGGAAGGTGAGACTGGCCACCCCAAATGTCCACACGGCCCTCCCTTCACTCCTCAGAGCCTCTGCCCCCTTGTCAGACAGGGCCTTCCCAGGCCACCGTGCTTGCCACTGGCTTCTCCCCCGCGTCACTGTTTCTATTTGTCAGTCTGTGTCTTGTCCGTCTCCCCACACTGGGGCGTAGGCTCCACGAGAGCAAAGACTGGTGAGGCTAGCTGGGCCTCTCCCGAGACCCTGGTGTGCTTCCTGGGACATGCCCAGACTTAGGAAGGTGATTTGACCACAGAGCTCAAGAGCCAAGAAAAAAAGAAAGAGAACAGCCCATGCACCCTTGGACTCAGCCAGCGCGTCCTGGAAGGTGTACTAAGGACGCAATCTCCGTGGCCCCTGCAGGTGGCAGGAAGGTGCTGTCTTCCTTCCCTCTGGCAGCTTCGCAGCTGGGGTCTGCAGCTCCGGCTTGGGGGGGGGGGGGGGGGGGGGCGGGGAGGAGTCCACTCCAGCACCTCCAGGCAGCACTGCGAGAGCAGAAGTCAAACAGCAATTTAGGCGCAACCCCACGAGTCAGGGACTGCTCTACACCCCCAAGGGCATACGGCCCTTTTACTCATCTAGAAGTCAGAATGTGACCCCAGGTCCTCTGACTGCAGGTGCATGCTCTGAAGCCATCCAGAGGCTCTGCCTCTGAGGCACACGGGGCCTGGGACATGGGGGTGGCACATGTGAACTGTACGGATGACATATGGACAGAAAGCATTTTGTGTCATCTAGAACAGAGGTCTAACTGCCTTCCTGGTCTCTCAGGCCTTTGGTTCGGTTCACAAAAGTGCATCAGTGAACAACTCTGTGCGAGCTTCAAATAATCATTTTCTCTTGGGAGTGGGGGCGTGATGAGGCACCGACAGACATACAGGAGGGGTACAGTACACCTTAGTTATCACAGCTTGACCACTTGTCAGCTCTGTGAGTCTGGGGAAATTACAAAACCTCTCTGAGCCTCCACTTTCTCATGTGTTACAGTTAGCAGGAACCACATAGTAGCTGCTCAATAAACATTACTTTCCCAAGGATAACCATCATGGCATAATTTCAACTGGTAAAAACTTGTAAACAACTTGATGTCCAACAAGACAGAGATGATGCCCTTGAACCTGGTAGTCTTAGACACTGGAAGAGTCTAAAACCATTAAGTTTTTTAAATTTATGTTTATTTATTTTTGAGAGAGAAGGGGTGGGGAGCAGGGGAGGGGCAGCGAGAGAGGGAGACACAGAATCTGAAGCAAGCTCCAGATTCTGAGCTGTCAGCACAGAGCTCAATGTGGGGCTTGAATTCACAGACCGCAAGATCATGACCTGAGCTGAAGTCGGATGCCCAACTGACTGAGCCACCCAGGTGCCCTGAGTCTAAAACCATTAAAAAAGTATATTTAAAAATACACAAAAAAATACAGTAAAAAAAAAAAAATTCTGGGTACAAAAACCATATGTAGACTTGATCTGAAACCTATCCTGAAGGAAATACTCCCAAATGTTAGGTGCTTCTATATGGGTGATAGAAAACCAGGATGACAAGCGTCTTCATTATACTTTTTCATATTTTCTAAATGTTCCAACAAGGAGTTTGCTTTTTTTTTTTTTTTTTTTTTTTCACAATTAAGCAACACATTATTTACAAAGTTAGCTTCCTTTCATTTTATACCGTATTGGTTAAAGCTTTAGCACAAACAGCAGGAGCAAAAACCAAGGGATCAGAGAAAAAGGTGCTCACTTTCAGTGGCATTCATTGAGCATCTGCTAGGTTTCAGGCACTGTGTAGAGTGTTGACTGTGCCAACTGAGTTAGGTCTCAAAGAGCTGGTCCCTGCAGGGCAGACAAGTCAAGGGAATAGCATGTGCAAAGGCCCTGGGGTGTGAAAGAGCAGGCATGTGAAACAGCAAGCAGGGCCTGTGGGGGAGAGGAAAGAATGTGGCCGAGAGATGGGCAGGCTGGAAATGCCTCTGGGGTTCCTATCAGTTGGATCAAGGGGTTCAGACTGCATACTGAGGGCCCTGGAGCTCTTTTTTTTTTTTTTTTTTTCATTTAAAAAATGTTATTGATTCATGTATAGTTGTAAGGAAGAATACAGAGAGATGCCTGGTACACTTTGCCCAGTTTCCCCCAACAGTGACATTTTGCAAAACCATAGCACAATATTACAACCAGGGTATCGACATTGACCCAATCTTATTCAGATTTTCCCAGTTTTACTTGTACGTGCACGCACCTGCACTTATTAAGTTCCGTGCAATTTTATCACCTGTGTAGGTTCCTGTATCCACCACCACAGTCAAGATCCCCAACAATTCCAGCACCACAGGGACTCCTGCTGCCCTTTGATAACCACACCCATCTCCCTCCTGCTCCCTCCTCTCCAGCCCAACAGACCAGGGGACTGATTGGAGGAGGGGGAGGGTTAGGAGGAGGGGCCTGCAGAGACCCCATTTCTTCCACGCGGAGCTCACAGGGGTTGGGGTGGGCTGTGAGTTAGGGACTAAGTTTGGGGGCCAGCATGCTAAGTTAGCCTGGCCACGGGAAGTGTCTAGAGGGCCA
Organism: Panthera onca; assembly: GCF_046562875.1. Lineage (NCBI taxonomy): Eukaryota > Metazoa > Chordata > Mammalia > Carnivora > Felidae > Panthera > Panthera onca. Next base: position 170,109,076 of record NC_138342.1, on the reverse strand, counting down.
AGGAGGGGATGTCCTGGAGACCAGTGGATTTACAAATCCACAGTGAAGAGAGAGGTCGGAGCTGGAGGGGAATTTGGGAGTCACCACCTGTCACTGCTGGTGCTGTGGGTTTGCTAAGGAGGGAGGAAGGCAAGAGGAGGATTACCACCCTTCATGTAACAGACTGCTGTAGTCTGTCCCTTCTGGGTACTGCCTGCCCAGAGGTCCAGGGACGGATGCCTTGTTTTACAGCTGGCTGCCTCCTGTCTGGCCAAGCCTTTCTCTTGCTTAAGGAGCCCTGGGAAACCGCACAGGGGGCTCCCCCTACGTGTAGGACGCCCTCACTTTGCCCCCAGTGTGAGCCTCAGAGCCAGGCATGGAATGTCCCTCTGCAAAATATGCACCCCTTAGCTGTGTCCTGTTGGGTTCCCTGAGCGCAGAGCTTGTTAATCCTGGCCCTGCCGTGCGGGGAAGGACCTTAGAGGTCACTAAATCCAAAGCCTTTAATTACAAAGGAGAAAACCAATCCTCAGAGAGGGAGGCTTTGCAAAGGCCATAGATGTGATCTGCAGCAAGAAAGGGGGCCGTTTGTTTTCATGTTCAGAATCTGCTTCCCCATAGAGAAGAAACACAGGCGAGATGCATGGGTTTCGGAACTCCTTCACCGACCAGTTTTTATTGAACGTCTATTATGTGCCGGGCAGCGCTGAGTTCTCTGGAAACCGTGGACCCTAAAGCTGGTGCATAAGGGCATCGAAGGGTTAAATTCCGGGAGCTGCTGAGGGTGGGGGTGGGTAGATGAATCTCCCCGAGGAAAGGGCCCCCTCTCGAGCTGCTCAGTCTCCGGAAACCTGGGCGCGAAGAGCCTGGGAAGCTCTGCAACCTCTGGCGCGCGGCCTCCCCCGCACAGCCCGCTCGGGCCCGGGGAGGGGCCGCTCTCGAATTACAACAAAAGGGGCCGGAGGCCGGGCCTGCCGCGGTGGCCACCTCCCGGGAAGGGGGTGGGTTCGGGGAGGGGTTTGCCTTCCGACTCGCGTTAAAAGTACCGGGAAAAGCGTAAAGGAGCGACTCCGGCCCGCGGCTTCCTCAACTTGGATCCCGCTTCCTTCAGCGGCCTGAGAAGTCGGCTCGTCCCCTCGGCTCAGGAAAGGGGCGCAGCGGCGACGCGCGCGGAGAGGGGCCACCGTGGAAAGCTGGCCCCAGCCAAGCCAGCGCGGGCCTCTGTTGCCAAGTAAGAGCGCTCCCTGCTCCTCCCCTCCGCACAGCTGTAGGCAGGGAAGCGGGAGCGTCCCGGTGGGGTCCTCGGGGTCCGCTCCCTGCGGAGCTCCCTCTCGGCCGTGCTGCGGGTTCCCCGGACCTGCGTGGCGGGCACTTGGAGCGAAGGCTGCTTGCTCGGAGTGATGCTAGGACCTGCCGGCTAACGGGTGCCCCTTCCGACTCGGGCGGACCGGCCAGCCCCACCTCTCCCTGAGCCGGGCGAGGCTTTGCAGCTGGCGCGCCCCGGGGATCAGGGCGCTGTGTTCCTGGCTTGCCGGGGGCTCCTACGACCCGGCAGGACGCAGCCCGTCGAGGCTCTGTGGGCCCTAGGTGCGGCGTGGGGCCAGGGTTACCCGGCGTTCTGGCTTTTGAGGGTATGGGGGGCGCGCGGGAGCGGGGAGTGCCCTGGGGTGTCCCCAGACTTTGGGGATACGGAGCGCACAGGGCTGGGCAGAGCGGATGGGGCCACCAGGGGTACGCCTGGGTGCTCTATCTCCCACTGTCTCGGAATTGGTTTTTTTTTCCCAGCCTGCTAGAAAGGCTCGGCTGAGCGCAGGAGTGCCCTGAGTGCTGTAGGAGGACAGGCGCGGTCCGCTCCCAAGGTGTTCCCTCCCACGTCGTGCTGGCTTGTCCGGGGACCGGGGAACCTCTCCCGCCGTTATCACAGAGAGACCCTGGAGTAGGAAAGAACTAGCACAAGCTAACCCGAGGGTCGTACATGCAGGGTCGCCCCAGTGGTAGAGCAAATCCTAGCCCTGTACGCATCCCGCAGGACTCAGTGCCTACAGTTTTACGCAGGCGCTTTGGCCACTGCGCGCTGCACACCCTCCCCCCACTCCAAATCTGGGAGTCCTCTAACTGTAGCTGCCTGCTGGAGGTGTCGCTGTAAATCAGCGCCGAGCTAGAAATGATTGGAAGAAACAAGCGAAGACCACCAAAGACCAGCGCGGGTGGGGTGAGGGGACGTGGCGGAACTTGGTGGGGTGGGGGTGGGAAGCATTGAACTGCTCAAAATGTTAGGAAACCTCAGGTCCAGGTGAGAAGAACGATGTTCACGTAAGTCGGAACATGCCCCAAATTAATTTTGCCCCCTAAAATCTTTGAACTGCGGGGTTCTTAAAATGAGCCCGATCATTTCTTTTTGCAGAGGAGGAAAAGCTCTGAAGCCCAAGGCCAGGGAGCTAGTCAGTGGGGGCTTGAACCCCTTTCCTGTACTCCGGCTCCTCCCTTATGCCACCGCCAGCCTGTCTGTGCAGGAACCCCCAAAGCCCATTTGTCACCTTTGCTGGAACTTTTTAGTTATTTATGGTGTTATTCTGTACTTAAAATGGTCAGGGATGGGGCTTAGAAGGAAGAGGGAAATGCTCATTTCCCTAGTCAGTACCCAGATGAATGACTGGCTCACTGGACCCTGCCTTAGCTAAATTATTCATCTCTCTCTCCCTCTTGTCCTGTTCCCCTTACTGGTCCCCAGTATCTGCCCCGGAATGACCATTCAATCCCATGGCAAAGTGCATGCCCCCATTTGGCCCTGGGGTTCTTGGGGCCCAAAGGAATTGAGCCTCAGTGGGGGGTGTGGGTATGCAAGCGTCTGTGTGTCCCCCTGTAACTTTGTGTTAACAAGTGACTTGGTCTAAGGTGAATAGGCTACTTAGGTCTGAAGACAAAGTGTGCACTTGACTTTATAAGCTGGCTGACGTTTGGATGCATGGCAGACAGAAGATTCTGAAAGAGGCTTCCACCTGGGGTCCTGGCCTGCCTTCTCCTGGCCTTTTGCCATGTTCTTGTTCTCTGACCTCTGGATGACCAGTGTGGAAGGGTCTTGTGAAGGAAACAGATCTTCTGTGCTCTGGGGATGAACTTCAGTGAAGCTTTGTGATCCCCCACCCCCCAATTCTGCAATGTTTATTTAAAAATTATCTTGTATTTGTGTGGGGGGGGGTGGGCAGCGCCTAGGTTGCTCAGAGGTTTGAGCCTCTGACTCTTGATTTCAGCTCAGGTCATGATCCCAGGGTTGCAGGATCAAGCTCCATGCCAAGCGTGGAGCCTGCTTAAGATTCTCTCTCTCCCCCTCTGCCCCTCCCCCTCCCACTCAAGCTCTCTCTTGCTAAGATAAAAAAATAATAATAAATTTAAAAAATTATTTTGTATCTGAAAAATTTCATATATGCATAGAAGTAGAGAGAAGGCCTCCATATTTTCTCCCCCAGCTTCAACAGTTATCAATATTTTGCCATATTTGCTCCTATCTATCCTTTTGCTCTTTCTTTCTAAAGCAAATTCCAGATTTCAAATTTGATAATAATTCTACCCCTATGTATTTCAGTGTGATCTTGAAAAATATTAAATAACCATTATGCCATTGCTATGCCTAAGAAAATTAAAAATAATTCTTTACTATCATCTAATACCCAGCCCATATTCAAAAATTTCCCACTTTTGGGGCACCTGGGTGGCTCAGTTGGTTAAGCATCTGACTTTGGCTCAGGTCGTCATCTCACAGTTCATGAGTTTGAGCCCTACGTCGGGCTGTGTGCCGACAGCTCAGAGCCTGGAGCCCGCTTCAGATTCTGTGTCTCCCTCTCTCTCTGCCTCTCCTCCACTCATGCTCTTTCCCTCTCTGTCTTTCAAAAATAAATAAACATTAAAAAATTAAAACAAAACAAAGACAAAAATTTCCCACTTTCCCCCAAAATGCCTTTGTAAAGTTGAGCCGAGTTCTGCTGGTTTTTATAATCTATGTTCATACTGTATGTTATTCCTATCAAACCACTTTTCTATCCACTGTGTCATTTGGTTATTACAACGCTCCACCAAAGAGTAAGATGGGTACTGAATTCATTTTACAGCTGAGCACACTGGCAAACAGATAAGCTGTCCAGATGGCACAGGCAGGGATTGGCGAAGCCAGGACCTGACCCAGCCTCCTCATTCCTGGGCCACGGTGGCTCTGTTTCTCAGTGCTGCTCATGGGCTATCGGCTGTTCTCTGAAGTGTTTCTCTTGGCTCTGGCTGCATCCTGAGCTTGTCACTTCCCGTACACCTGTGATTAGAAATCCGTGTGTAAATATGCAGTAACTGGCCATTTGGTGCTTGCGGTAAATCAGCTGCAAAGTCAGGAAGCCTGGGTTTATTTCCCAGCTTATTGCAGAACCGTATGAAAGTGGCTTCCCTCTTGAGGACTCGAGGTGGGCCTCCGTGAACTAGGAAGCAGCATTTTCCCCCTAGTCTCTGGCTCCTAGGTCTGGAAGTAGGATGAGCAAATCCTCTGTCGCTAGAATTCTTGGACAAGACCAAGGCCCCAGTAGGAAATCTCACTGAGAACAATTACCCATCATTGATCATTGCCTGAGTAGTTTGGCAGCTAGTGTCTATAGTCGGAGATTCCTAAATTTCATGACAGGGAAGAGACTTCCCTCTGAAGTCCTTCAGTTATGGACAGCTTTGTTTATTCTGCCTTGGTCTGATGAGGATATAGAACACCAGAATTTTTTACTTTTAGCATTTCCATTACTTGTGCTTATTTGCTTTGAAGTGGGGTGATAAATCATTTCTACATCTTATTAGTAAGACTCATGAATTGGAATTCTTCCTTGGCTGGCCGTGTGGGAAAATGGAATCTCTTATTTCTTGACTCCTAGATTTTCTGCTCTTATATTCATTGCCCTGAAATAGACATTGAATGAACACACCTTCCATAAAACAGGCAGTCAGGGACAGAGAAACTGGTTACTCAATCCCATTATTCAAACTGTAGGAACTCAAAGGGGCAAACCATTAACCTTGAATCACCTTGTCTTCTGGCAGCCATAAATTCTCTTCCCCCTTAGCTAATAGGCTGTCTCCGTGGGAGCAGAATTTCTAGGTGATGCCACATCAGCTGTAACAGTTGCTTCTTTCCTTATAGCTTTGGGAGCATTAGGGAGTAGAGTCCCCCACTCCTGGAGCTGCCTGGATTCAGAACAGCTTGTGATTATTGTTCATTCCCCTCTGGAAAACGGTCTTCGTGATCTGTCTGCGTGGCTGTGTCACATAAACCCAGCTGCACTGTGGACCCTGAATGGGCCACCAGGCCTCAGATGAAGTGGCCTCAGATTAAGTGGCCGCAGGCTGCCCCGCCCCAGGCCCCCCCGGAACCAGCAGAACTGGCAACCGTGGGCCAGGACTGGGAGGGCCAAGCAGATTGCACAGACATGCACCTGCAGCCATGCACTGCTTATCTTCTGCTCTCCAGGCATGTCTAGTTTCGAAGTGAGTCTTCAGACCTTCTTATTTTAGTAATTCCAGCTGTGCTCCTGCTGTTGAGCATGGTGCATGCTTGGCAGGGAACCCAACCTGGCCAGGTGTGCTGGCCGCTCCTGCCCGCCACGTGTGTCTGAGAATTCTTTTGGCACAGGACCATCCCTTCAGAATAGCCACTTGTTCCAGGGTGATAAGAGCGTGATGGTGACAATTTAGATAAGATTTCTGTCCAGAGTTCAAAATAAAATCTTTGGCACTTCTCTTGGCAAAAACGACATACCCAGGTAAGTGATATGTGGCAGGTCCGGGGGTAGAGTGAGAACAGACTCAACAGATAATGAGGATGTAATTAGGACCACAGTTAATCATTTCTTCTTACCCAAGGCTTTTGATGCCTTCGTGTGGAATACCTCCAACTTCATACTGTAATATCGCATGCAAATGATGAGACATTTTTCAAGTTGTTTCATTGTCAGAATCTGTTAGACAAGCAGACCCGTGGAGGTTTTGTGCAAGCTGCCATATGCCCTCCTTGATGCGTCCCCAACACAAAGCTTAGAGTATCTTCTGGGAAAATGATGCTGCTTGCCTGAAAAGCATACGCCTAATGAGAACATTATGTGGATGACTTGTGAACAGCTTACTCTGCTCCGTTTCTTGTCACTGCCTTTGAACTTGAATCCATGAACTCCCCCACCCCCAGCCTTGTCCTGGAGCACCAAAGAGTAGCGGGATAAACATAGCCCAGCTTTCCAGAGTGACAGCGTGACCCTAAGATCTAGTAAGAAAGATCTTTTCCTATCTTCCTAAATCAAATACAAATATAAAATTGAGTGCATTTTTAAAGTCAACTTCCTCCCCCACCCCCCACCAAGAATAGCACATGTAGGTGAAATGGCACCAATTCTAAGCATACACATGTATACACTTTTGGTTTTGTTTTTATTGTGATAAAATATCCACAACTTGAAACTCACCATTGTAACCATTTTTAAGTGTGGGGCTCAGTGGCTTTAGGCACATTCACATTGTTGTGTGACGTCACCACCATCCACCTCTGGAACTTTTCGTCTTCCCAAACTGAAACTCTATCCCTATTAAATACTAACCCCCTATTCCCCGCCCCCGCCCCGCCCCCACCTCCCAGCCTCCTGGAAACCATCATTCTACTTTCTGTCTCTATGAATTTGACAACTCTGGGTACCTCATGTAAGTGGAATCATATGGTACTTGGTCTTTTGGTGACTGGCTTATTTCACTCAACATCTGTGTCATCAAGTTTCATCCATGTTGCAGCATGTCAGTTTCCTTCCTTTTTAAGGGAACAGTATTCCATTGGATGGACGTACCACATTTTGTTTACCCGTTCGTTCGTCAGTGGTCACTTGAGTTGCTTCCGCCTTTTGATTGTTGGGAATAGTGCTGCTGTGAGCATAGGTGTACAGCTACCTGTTCTGGATGTATTTTTACAAAATGAACATGCCCGTGTAACTACCGCCTAGACCAAGACTAGAACATTACCTGGAGCACACGGTCAAGCAAGATGTTTCAGTTACATCTCATGCCTGCATGCGGCTGCTTTAGCTACACCTCGGGGTCTTGGGATTGGACGCTCATTTTCTCTTCGCGAGGCAGTTTGCGAGAGGTGTTTGAAAGACACAAACATCGAGATTCGTTGTGAGATTTAAGCCACTTATTTCCTTAAAATATCTGGGGAAGATAGTACAGCATATTTGGCGTTTGCAGCTGTATTAACACATGACCACTAAGTATGGTCCCTCCAGGCTCTCCCTGGAAGAAGGGGACTCACATCCACCTGAAGAACGGCCCTTTTATCAGCTTCTGCTGCAGCATGAGTTTTCAGCCTTGGGGGGAAATTTCGTGGCCGTGTACTGCCTTCCTGTCTTATTTTCCTTCCTTCTTCCTTTCCTTCTCTTCCCACCTGGTCCTCTCTCTTCCTTCTTAACTAAAATGACTTATTAGTGGCCTTCTATGTGCCAGACACTCTGCCAGTCATTGTAAGAGACACAAAAATGAGTAAGACATGGTATTTGACACGTGTATTTAAAATAAAATCGTCGGTCAAGAATACTATTCTGATGGCCGGCCGCCAACCCCTTAGTGCCCACCTAGTGCCAACGGCAGCCTTAGAGCATAGACAAAGAATTTGTGGACCTCGGGCTTGTTGCAACACGTGAAGAGAGGAAGATTATCCACCGGGTTGCCTAGAATTGCTCTAGCATGCCCATAACCAAGTGGTAAGAATAATTTCTTTAAAACACTTTTCAGCTAGGGGTACCTGGCTGGCCGAGTCAGTAGAGCACTGACTCTTGAATTTGAGCCCCTCGTTGGGTGTAGAGATTACTTGAAATGAAATGAAATGAAATGAAATGAAATGAAATGAAATGAAATGAAATGAAATGAAATAAAATAAAAAACTTTTTTTTTTAATTTTTTTTTTAACGTTTATTTATTTTTGAGACAGAGAGAGACAGAGCATGAACGGGGGAGGGGCAGAGAGAGAGGGAGACACAGAATCGGAAGCAGGCTCCAGGCTCTGAGCCATCAGCCCAGAGCCCGACGCGGGTCTCAAACTCACGGACCGCGAGATCGTGACCTGAGCCTAAGTCGCTTAACCGACTGAGCCACCCAGGCGCCCCAAAAACTTTTAAGCTGCCTTTAATTCAGGTGCTCTGTTTGAGAGCATTCTTCTAAAAATGATGTTTAGAGACATTTTAATGATGAGGAAAAAAACACTAAAATTTACACATCAGTGAAACCCTGTGGGATCTCTCATCCTCAAACCAGGCACTCTTGATTTTCTTGACTTGATATTCCCCAGCTGTCTTTCCTTCCCCACAGCTCACAAAGCCAGGCCCATCTCTCCACCCCACAACCATGCAAGTTACACCAACATCGTGAACATTACTCAGCAGCGAGAGAGTTGCTCGTCTCCTAATTGGCCTCCTTTCCCTTGGTCTTAACCCCCACGAAGCCCTCCTTTATGCAATAGCCACAGTGATCTTTCCAGAGCAGGGGTGGTAAACTTTTCCTCTAAGGACGGATAGCAAACATTTTGGACGTCACAGTCCATATGCTCTGTGTTGTTATTGGTCTACACTCTGTTTTAGTGGGAGAGCAGCCACAGATAGCAAGTAAAGAACTCATTATGGCCGTGTTCCAATAAAGTTTCATTTCCAGAAACGGTATTTATAGATTTGGCCCGTGGGCTGCAGTTTGCTGACTCCTGCTCTAGATCACAAATCTGCCCCCGTCACCGCCCCCCCCCCCGCCCCACCCCGCCCCTGCTTTACTGTCCATTGGCTCCTTATCCCCAAAAGGAAAACTCAGCATTTCTTAGCATGACGTTCAAGTTCCCTCTCTGCTGGCCCTCTGCTTGTCATCTCTCCCACCTCTCATCATCCCCACCCCGCAACGCCTCTGCTTTTCATCTTCCTATCTGCACCACACACGGCTTCCAAAAGACACTTTGTTATTTCAGACCAGCCCTACCTGCTGCCTGGGATGATCTCCCCACCCCCAACCTGTCAAATTCAAATTTGCCTCCACAACCTGCTCAGTGTCAATGTCTAAGGCTTTTCCTGTTCCTCATCCTCAGGTGTGATCACCACCTCCTCCTTTCACTCCTGTATCTCATTCTGTACTGTTCCTGCTTCTGTAAGTATTGTGTGCACTCCTTGAGGGCAGAACCCACATCAGAGTCATCTTTGAATTCCCAGTGCCTAATACAGTGTTTATCATGTAGCGGCTACTTCATAAATATATACTCTTAACACAAGTGTCATTTAAGTCCATTTTTTAAAGCTTAGTTGAGATGTAATTTACATACTATATAATTCACCCATTTAAAGTGTTCGAGTCAATGGATATTAGTATATCCACAGATATGTACAACCATCACCACAGTCCGTTTTAGAGCATTTCATTACCGGAAAGAGAAACTTGTGTCCCTTACCTGTCACCTCCTTCTCCTCCCCCACCCTACCCTCACTCCCCACGCCCATTCCTGCTAATCTGCTTCCTGCCTAGATGTGGCCAATTCTGGATATTTCGTATAAATGGAATCAAACATAAGGCTTCTTTCACTTTACATGTTTCCAGGCCTTATTTATGTTGTGACACGTACACATACTCCATACCTTATTATGGCCAAATAATATACCACTGTATGGATATGCCACATTTTGTTTATGTGTTCATTGCTTTTTTTTTTAAGCTTATTTATTTTGAGAGAGACAGAGACAGCGTGAGTGGGGGAAGGACAGAGAGAGAGGGAGAGAGAGCATTCCCAAGCAAGCTCTGCACTGCCAGCTGCACAGCCCAGTGTGGGGCTCAAACCCACAAACAGCGAGATCATGACTTGAGCCAAAACCCAGAATCAGAGGCTCAAACGACTGAGCCACCCAGGCGCCCCTATCTGTTCATTGTTGGGGGACATTTGGATTGTTTCCATCTTTTAGCTATTATGAATAGTGCTGCCATAAACATTTGTATACGAACTTTTGTTTGAACGTCTGTTTTTAATTCTTAGGTATATAAATAGGAGTGGAAGTGCTGGGTTATATGGTAATTCTATGTTTATCTTTTTGAGGAATTGCCAAACTGTTTTTCACAACGGCTGTACCATTTTACATTACCACCAGCAATGTATGGGGGTTCCAATTTCTCTGCATCTTCACTAACACCTACTTTTTCCCCCTTAAAAGAAATGTATAGGGGCGCCTGGGTGGCTCAGTCGGTTAAGCGTCTGACTTCAGCTTAGGTCCTGACCTCTCGGTCTGTGAGTTCAAGCCCCATGTCGGGCTCTGTGCTGACAACTCAGAGCCTGGAGCCTGTTTCAGATTCTGCGTCTCCTTCTCTCTCTGACCCTCCCCTCTACTCGCACTTTGTCTCTCTCTCTCTCTCAAAAGTAAATAAACATTAAAAAAATTTTTTTCAAACATTGTATAGCCATCCTAGTGTATGCAAAGTGGTATTTCATTGAGGTTGTGATTTGCTTTTTCCCTGGTGACTAATGATGTTGAGCATCTTTTCAGGTGTTCATTGGGCATTTGCATATCTTCTTTGGGGAAATATCTGTTCAAGTCCGGTGCCCATTTTTAAATTAGGTGGCTCATTCTTATTGAATTGTAGGAGTTTTTTAAAATGTTATTTATTTTCAGACAGAGAAAGTGTGTGTGTGTGTGTGTGTGTGTGTGTGTGTGTGAGAGAGAGAGAGAGCAAGGGAGGGGGACAGAGAGATAGAGATAAAGAGAGAGAGAGAGTCCCAAGCAGACTCCTCACGGTCAGCACAGAGCCTGATGCAGGGCTTGATTTCACAAACCATGAGATCATGACCTGAGCCAAAATCAAGAGTCAGACACTTAACTGACTGAGCCACCTAGGCACCCCAAATTGTAGGAGTTTTTATATGTTCCGGATATTAGACACTTTTCAGATCTATGATTTACAGATATTTTCTCCCATTCTGTGAATTGTCTTTTCACCTTCTTGATAGTGTCTCCTTGTTTCTCAGTTGACATCACATGAACTCAGCATTTATACTATAATGGATTCGGGGGATACAGAGATTATGTGCCCTCAAGGGGATTCACAGGCTTGAAAGGGAGATAGACATGTAAATAGTACAATAAATACTTGATCACTATGCCTTTTTTCCTACCCATACTACTGCTGCCCTGGTTCATGAAACATCCTGATAGTGCCTTTTGATGCACTTTAAATTTTGATGAAGTCCAACATACATATTTTTAATTTGTTGCCTGTGCTTTTGGTGTCATATTTGAGAAACACTGCCAAATCCAAAGTCATGAAGATTTACCCCTACGTTTTCTTCTATGAGTTTTGTAGTTTAGCTTTTATATGCAGATGTTTGATCCATTTTGGATTAATTTTTGTAAATAGTGTGGAGGAGGAGTCCAGTGTCTTTCTCTTATGTGTGGCTATCCAGTTATGCCAGCACCATTCTTTTTACAAAGACTGGCCTTTCCCCATTGAATTGTGTGGATACTCATGTCCAAATCAATTACTGATAAATATATGAGTTTATTACTGGACTCTCAGTTATATTCCATTGATCTGTGTGTCTGTCCTGTGCCAGTACCACACTGTCTTAATAACTGTTGCTTTGTGTTAACCTTTTGCCCTTTTGAAATTGGAAAGTGTGAGTCTTCCCACTTGGTTCTCCTTTCTCAGAATTGTCTTGGCTATTCTGGATCCCTTACAATTCCACATAAATTTGAGAATCAATTTTTCAATTTCCGTGAAAAAGTCAGTTGGGATTCTAATAGAGATTTTGATGAATTCATAGATTAATGTGTATTCTCATCTTAATGACATTAAGTCTTCCAATCCATGAACACGGGATGTTTTTCCATGTATGTAGATCTTTAATATCTTTGAAAACTGTGTAGCTTTCTGAGGATAAATTCTGCATGTCGTTTGTTAAATTTGTTTCTAAATATTACGTTAAAATTTTTTTTCAACATTTATTTATTTTTGAGAGACAGAAAGAGTGAGAAAGAGAGAGAGAATGAGCAGGGGAGGGGCAGAGAGAGAAGGAGACACAGAATCTGAAGCAGGCTTCAGGCTCTGAGCTGTTAGCATTGAGCCCAATGCAGGGCTTGAACCCATGAACCATGCGATCATGACCTGAGCCAAAGTCAGATGCTTAACCGACTAAGCCACCCAGAGGCCCCTAAATATTTTATTCTTTCTGATGCCATTGTAATGGAATTCGTTTTGTCATTTCCTTTTTGGATTGTTCTTTGAAAGTGAATAGAAACAGTTAACTTTTGTATATTGACCTTGTATCCTATAACCTTGCTGAACTCTTACCAGTTCTAATAGTCTTTTAGTAGATTCCTGAAGACTTTCCATATATACATGTGGGTAGATTCCTAAACATAGAGTAACAGGTGTTCAGGAGGTAGATATGTGGTATCCTAGAACAAAGAACAGCAAGACCAAAGTCAGGGAAGTGTGTAAGCAGGTATCTTCTGGGGACCACATGCACTCAGGTCAGTGTGGCTAAACCTACGGTTGTGGGTTGAAGGAAGTACGTGTCCTGCTAAAGAAAGCGGAGGCACCCTGTAGCCACCAGTGGGAGCCATGCCATGGCTGGAAATGCAGTGAGAATATTAGAATCATTCTTAGGAGGCCCCAAAAAGACTTGTGATCAGCACCACTGACACTGATCAGGTCCAAAGGTAGCTGAGAAAGTCTGCCTCCCCCAGGAAGAGCAAGAACTTGTAGGTCCATGTGTATATGCCACTACTCTGCAGATGCCATTATCTCCAGGAATGATCATCAGTGACACAGCACCAGCTGGCATTGTGCAGCTGAGCCCCGCCAGCTTTGGTGATGTGGCGGTCAGTGCCTGCTATTACTCACCGGGCTTCTGGAAGGAAGCCACTGCTTCTAATGGACAGCAGAATCCCAGATCACAGGCTCTTAACAAAGTGGAGAACGGCACTCCTACCCCCTCCTCTGTGTAGCCAGACATTTCCAGACAAGGCAGAGATGTGGCTGCTCCCTCCTTGGCTGGGCCCCCTGGGTCTAGTTCTCATCTGAGGGGCTCAGGCCTGAAGAACTGACTGCTGACTGAGGTTGCATCACTTGGATGAGGGCTTGGCCTGGAAACTAGTGGGGACACAGAAAGTGTAGAAAGCCAAAAGTGAGTCCTGCTAAGACTAGCCCTACCTGAGGCACAAGGAAAGCTAACCAGTACCTCCGTGGCCACTCTTGAGGAGGCATCTCTTTGAAAAACTGGTTTGTATACTCCCTCTAGCCCAGACTTCCCTCCACTTCCCACCCAGTATACTCCTCTTATGAGCATGGCCAAGCCCCTCCCCACCTGTCTCTGCCTGGACCAGTGCTCCATAGATTTGCATGCAGTGGGTCTCATCCCTAACTACACTTCCTGCCCTAAAAACACGACTTGTTGGCAGTGATTGGATTGCACACTCTTCTGGCTCTGGCTTCTGTTTTCCTCCCCCTAAAGTGGTGCAGAAACTCAGATGAGTTTGGCTACTGATTGTAGCTCTGGGAAACAGTGTGTTTGGAGTGTGTGTACAGAGGAGGAGAGGTGGGGGGATGGTTAAAACCTGTTACCTAAGTGGTGTGTTAAGAGTGGTCAGTGGGTGAAGTGAAGCCCCTCCTTGGATTTTTCCAGGTTCTTGCTGATTTTATAATTATAATAGTTACCACTCATTGAGCATTGCTATGAGCCAGTCACTCTACTGGGCCCTTGATACTTCTTTTTTTTTTTTTTGTAATTTTTTACAAAATTACAAAATGAGTGGGGGAAAGGCAAAGAGAGAGGCAGACACAGAATCCGAAACAGGTTCCAGGCTCTGAGCTGTCAGCACAGAGCCCAACGTGGGGCTTGAACCCACAAACTGTGAGATCATGACCTGAGCCAAAGTCCAAAAGTCCAACGCTTAACCAACTGAGCCACCCAGGCGCCCTGGGCCCTTGATACTTCTTATGTGACTCACTAAGATGGTAAGACCCTTCTCTAGTTGCAGAAGCCAGATCTGAATCTTGACCACTCTCAGATGCCAACACTGTGTTCTTTCAATTATTGTAGGTTATCCTGGAGTCAGACTAGGCCTTCATTTTTTTAGGGCCACGGATTGGTTAATTTGAATCCAATGGGCATCTTTGCATCATTCTGTTCCCACCGCCATTACAATGGTATTGCCTTCAAACAGCAGCACTGATTTTTGGGTTTTCTCTGCCTTTCTTTATGGACTATGTGCTATAGAGATAAAATGTGTCTCTTATAGACGCTATATGTATTTGGCTTTCCCTTTCTGATCCAGTCTGACAGTCTCCATTAGGCACACTTTTAAGAGTCTGAAATTGTACCTTCAGCCTCCCCAAGAAGCAGCCTGGTTAAAATGAGATTCCATCCAGAGCCAGAGATGGACTGCGGGGAACCCTAGTTGATCACAACAAATTATGCCCGACAAAGGCCTCTTTCTGAAGGCTGAAAAAAAAAAATTCAGCTTTACATGCTTACCTTCTCACCATTTCCCGGTGCCCTGAACATTCCTGCTCTGTGGCCAGAAATAGACAGGGCTGAGGTGGAATCTTTGGCCAGGGGCCAAATGGGCCAGCCCTGGCCAAGCCTGGTGTCAAAGTCTGCATTCTTGTCTGAGGTGGTTCAGAAAGGCCCCATCATCCCCCACCGCTGCCCTCATTCTCTGAGCACACCTCCCTCACCAAAGGCAGCCTTCTTCCACAAAGGAATGTGTTCCATGTGGGGCCAGAAGCAGCACCCGGACCACAGCTGGGGTAGCCTCCCCGCGGTGCGCTCTGGGCCATGAATGAGAACCATTCATCAGTCCTGCTGATCCAGCAGGAATCCCTAGCAGTGAGGGTCTGATGAAGGAGACAGCCCCCACCCCACCCCTTGACCCCATATCTGAATGCCGACATCTGGCAGAGACATTAAGTGGAGCGTTCTGTCTGGGTGAAAGAATCCCACTGGGTTCTGTGCTCCCCTGTTCAGCGAACGCTGAGCAAGTGCCCTTTGCATCGTGGGCCACTGCTCATGGCTGGGGAGTGGTGCCATTGTTTATGCGACGAAGCAGGAAGGCCCGCTACTGGGAGCTCCGGAGCACAAGATGTGGAGCAAGGGCTGCGAGGAATGAATCATTTCCCTACCTCGGAAGGGCCTAGAAATGGCAGGGCCAGTCATGGAAAGCTGGAACCCAAGGGAGGCCTGCTTGAGGAGGGCCTCAGACAGTCGTGTTGGTGGGTGGGAAGAAGGGAAACGGTTAAGAGGATCAGCTTGTAGAAGAGCAGTGCTTTTTGCTAAACGCACGCCGTGCAAACGGCGAATGGTGTTTACAGTGTGTTTCCCCCCCTCGTCTGTGCATGCCTTTGTTACTGACTAGGAATCAGCTGGGTCACGTGGGGCATTTTTTGACCGGGTGCCACGGAGTGAGGTGTCGGTGGTAAGGGGCCGTGGTCTGTCATATTGTTTAAGGCTAGGCCAGTCAATAGCCACTTTTCCGAAAATGTTTTTAGGCAGGCAGGTTCTCTAGCACAGAATGCCCCTTTCAAGGGAGGTGATGGAGTGATTCAGATGGGACCGCTTCTGGGGGAAGGAAAACGTTTGAAAGCCCCAAGGAAATCTTGAGACTCAGGGTTTCTTTTTAGAGTCGGCCTTTCATACTCTTTGCTAGGCAAAATGACTCAGCTGTCAAATAGTAGCCTAAGAAAAGGACCCTGGAAATTCCACTTTTACATTTCCTCTTTTGCCTTTTGCAGCCCTGGTGGGTTCAAGTTAGGTAAAGGATTTTCAAATATTCATCCATGATGAGAACAATGCCACTGTTGGAGTCATAGCATTGGATGACATAAACCTCATTTAAAAGTCTTATTTGCAGACACTATAGACAGACTCCCTGGAGCCCACCCTCCCATTGAACTTCGCACAATTTAGCACCCCACCTAGCTTATCCAGCACATGTGAAGACACCTATTGATTGAGGTAATTAAGCTTTTCTCCAAATCATATATTCTCTGGAGCAAATGTGTATTTCTAGTTTTCAAATAAGTTGTTCCAAGAGCTGGATCCAGGAGGAACGACCTAAGCTCATCCTTGGGAGTTCCCAGTTCCCCAGATAACACTTGGGGAAACCTGAAGATCAAAATTAAGCACAACCACTTGCATAATACGGCTTAGCATCTTGTGGTTGGCACTTGAATTGCCCGACCCAAGTCTAGCAGGCTCCACCTATTTGAACCAAAATATTTACCTGACATTTTTGACCACCTACTGTGGATCAGGAACATAAGAAGTACAACCTTTGATTTTTAAAAAAAATTTTTTTTTAACATTTATTTATTTTTGAGACAGAGAAAGAGCACAAACAGGGGAGGGTCAGAGAAAGAGGGAGACACAGAATCTGAAACAGGCTCCAGGCTCTGAGCTGTTAGCACAGAGCCCGACGCGGGGCTCAAACCCACGGACCGCGGGATCATGACCTGAGCCGAAGTCGGACGCCTAACCGACTGAGCCACCCAGGCGCCCCCGACCTTTGATTTTTGTAACAATCCTGAAAAGCAGGTGTTTCTTGCTTTCCCTTTAAAAAGTTGCTTTTAAGTAGATACCGTTTCCATTTGACAGATGAACTACGGAGACTTAGACAATCTAAGTGTGCCTGAGGTCACAGAGCGAGTAGTGGAAATGAGATTTGAACCCAGGTCCGCGCGCCTCTAAACCGCTTCCTGACAGTAGAGAGGTGGCAGCGGGTCCAGCCTGTTCTTCATGGGGGAAGAGTGTGCGGCTGTCTGAATGGCTCACTGCTTATAGAGGGTGCTCACGGCCCTTGAAGAAGGTGAGCTGATGCTGCCTGATGTTTGTCAGGAACGCCTGGGACCTTCAATCCCAGTGATGTGAAGGAATTCTTCCCGTATCTCTCCCAGATACTCCCTGGAGTATAATACCTCTTCTTGGCGTAGCTTACCCTAGTATCGACCGAGTGAAAGCTGTATCCTCCAGGGGACTGAATTGAATGTGAGAATGTCCTCAACTGCTTAGCCAGGAGCCCAGCGAGAACATATTGGGAGAGATCATTTAGCACGTTCTGATAAGCCACA
The DNA here is from genome assembly GCF_046562875.1 of Panthera onca. NCBI lineage: Eukaryota > Metazoa > Chordata > Mammalia > Carnivora > Felidae > Panthera > Panthera onca. The sequence continues at coordinate 170,091,961 of NC_138342.1, read as the reverse complement.
GTCACGGCCAACTTTCTTCTGGCATGCACTGCCTCTCATTCATGTTAATCAAACACTGCAGTCCATGGGCATCTTGCCTTGAACCCTCTGACGATGGCCCACTCCCGAGCTAAACTGTGTGAATAATTAAGACCATCTGCTGCAGTAGTTCCCAGACTTCAGTCAGATGAGGTTTTGACAATACTCTCCAAGGTGAGCTTTCCCCTTGTGAACTTTCCTCAGCATGCCTGGAGAGGGTTGCTGAAACCCTCTTGAGCTTGCTTTTTGGTATGTGTGAACGAGCTGCAGATAGGTTCTGCTGACCCAGTTGGCTTGTGTTCAGGGTAGAAGGTGTTCCTGGAATTAAACATGGCTGTGGATGACCTGGGAGTTCTTCAAACGTGAATGCTGAATAGATCTTCCTGTTGTCTAAAAATTCCCCTAGCTGTGGGATCAGATACTACATTTGGCCAGAGGTCTCCACCATTTTTCTGATGTCTTTAGTAGAATAAAAATCTCTGACTAAGGACTGAGAGAGCAGATGTGAAGAGGAGGAATGTGTCTTTCATCAATCCAAATGTCATCAAACGTCCAGAAAAGTAAAGGGAGAATTGACCATATTTGTTTACGATTAGGGGCCAGAGAAGGTAAGAGACATAGTGCTCTGTTGTTTGTTTTATCCAAATTAAAATTCAAGCTTTGCTTTTATTTTTCACCATTGGGAGCCTAATACATCTTTTCTTAAAAATTTTTTTAATGTTTATTTTATTTTTGAGAGAGAGAGACAGAGCACAAGTGGGGGGGGGGGGGTCAGAGAAAGAAGGAGAACAGAACCTGAAGCAGGCTCCAGGCTCTGAGCTGTCAGCACAGAGCATGATGTGGGGCTCAAACTTGAGATCATGACCTGAGCTGAAGTTGGACACTTAACCGACTGAGCCACCCAGATGCCCGGAGCCTAGTACCTTTCTTAGGGAAGCTCAAATCCTTTAGCCCAAAGCAGTCTTCTTAAGCAAATTGGTCACTGGGCAAGGCTGAGTATACCAGAGTGTGCTTTTCTCAGTCACAGGGATAAGAATGACTCATGAATAAACGTCTCAGTTCTGGTATCTGGATGCCTGGATGCAAATCCCAGCTCGATCACCTTTTAGCTATGTGACCTTAGGAAAATCACGTAGCCTTTTGTCCCTCAGTTTTTCCTCAGGGAGATAGGGATGCTTATAATACTCTCAGAGGGCTGCCTGGAGCTGTGCCGTCCAATATGGCAGCCACCATCAAGTGGGGCCACCAAGCACCTGAAATGTACTTGTCCGCATTGAGATGTGCTGTGAATGTAAAGTACCCACCAGATCTCAAAGACTTAGTAGAAGAAAGGGATGTAAAGTATCTCATTAATAGTTGTATACATATATATATTTTTTAATGTTTATTTATTTTTGAGAGAGAGACAGAGCACGAGCAGGGGAGGGGCAGAGAGAGAGGGAGACACAGAATGCAAAGCAGGCTCCAGGCTCTGAGGTGTCAGCACAGAGCCCAACATGGGGCTTGAATTCACGACTGTGACATCATGACCTGAGCTGAAGTCAGATGCTTAACCGACTGAGCCACCCAGGCGTCCCTAATAATTGTATATTGATTACATACTGGAACAATAATATTCGGGACATAAGATATAATATCATTAACATTAATTTCATCCATTTCATTTTACTTTTTTAATGTGGCTGCTAGAAAAATTTAAATCCCATATGTGGCTCGCATTGTGTTTCTATTGGGAAGCTCTAGTCTAGAGAATTAAATTGGTTCATACCTGTAAAGCACTTTTTATACAGTACTAGATACAGAATGAGTACAATAAGTAAATAAATACAGGGTTCTTTTTTTTTAATCCAGCTTTCTCTTTAACAGAATCTTACCTTAAAAATGCCAGCCCGTGTAGTGTCCAGGTTGCTGTATAAAAGCAGAAGTCATACTTTTGGAAGAAGGGGGGGTGCAAATGAATACATAAAACAGGCAGAGAGCAAGAAAGCGCATATATCCCCGGGTGGGGGAACTAGTGGGGAATTGCTCACCACCATCTGTGCACAACAAAATGACCCGACCCCGCAGGTAGAGCACATCTGCCTCTCGGCACCTTCCACTATAACGTTACGTTCAAGGGGAAGGCTCTGGAGCTGTCCCCTAAGCATTCACTCTGCCTTCCTTCCCGAAGCCGGCATCTATTTGGAAATGGCCTCAGAGAGGGAATGGAATGTGCGTGGCCTCCATGGCACACTCAAAGCAAGAGATGATGCCCAGCCCCCTCCAGCTTCCTGAGCATAGCTAACGGTGTTGTAGGAGGTAAGCCGTTGTAGGAGGTAAGCCGTTGTAGGAGGTAAGCCGAGAAGGCAGAAGTCACTGGAGCAGGCTTCTCAGAGGAGGTGGGTCTTTTTTTTTTTTTTTAATGTTTTTATTTATTCTTGAGACAGAGAGAGACCGAGCATGAGCAGGGGAGGGGCAGAGAGAGAGGGAGACTCAGAATCCAAAACAGGCTCCGGGCTCTGAGCTGTCAGCACAGAGCCCGACGCGGGGCTCGAACCCACGGACTGTGAGATCATGACCTGAGCCGAAGTCGGATGCTCAACCGACTGAGCCACCCGGGCGCCCCTCAGAGGAAGTGGGTCTTGAGGAGCTGCCATTCCCCATGGGTCTGCCATGTGGGCCCCGCGGACACAACCGTTCTCCCCTCTGGGTGTCAGCATTGCTCACTGCCTGAGACATTCACAGGCCCTGAGCGTGTCGAGTCCAGCATGTGGGTAGGGGCTCATCCTTTGAGGGCAAACAGGTGTGTACAGGGGGTTGGCATGTTTCGCAGGAAATCAGATGTGATGGGTTGGTACTATGCCTTACTCTGCATCTCTTAGAGCCCATCTTACAGCCCAAGACTTTCATCTAGATACTAAGCATTGATTATCTGTGGGGGCGAGATTTTATTATCCCAGGGCGTCTTCATCCCCCATAAATCACCCCGTCTGCCTACCACCTTCACTACACAGAGTGAACTTCAGAGGTAAGCAGGCACCTACGTCAGCTGATCTGAAAGGCACAGGAAGGTCCACCTACTCATGAAAAACCCGTTGCCCTTACTTCTAACATGGTGCAATATGTAAAATTCGACTACTGGAATTCGTATCTAGGAGTTCTTTGTTACAACGTAAAAGTCCTTAAAGCAATGTTACAACGTAAAAGTCCTTAAAGCAATAATTAATTTATTCTTTAATGTGTTAAATTCCTAAATACGATCATTTCATGAGGAACGAATTTATCACCTTGCTTTTCAATGCACCTAGATCAGAAGAAAAAGGCAGGGGTGAAGATGTGAGGAGGAATTTATATTTATTCACTCAATAACTATTTGCTGAGTACTGTAGGTACTCAAATCAAGGGGTACTGAGCTGGCAGGAAAGCAAGAAGAAAACTAATGTGCATGAGTCTATGCTGTATGCTAGGAATTTTTACATGATTTCATTTAATCTACACACACACACACACACACACACACACACACACACATCTCATTGCATTTTATAGATAAAAGAAATGAAGACCAAGAGTTTAATGGATTGGCCCATGGTCCATGGTTAGTAGTTGGCAGAGCCTTTTCTTGACCTTGGGTGTCTTGGCCAATTGGGTGCCTTGGTGTCCAATTCTATCTATCTGAGATGCCTTTGTCTGTCCCAGGCTCTAAATTCTTGGCTCTAAGAACTTGGTTCTTAGGCTCTAAGTTCTTGGTTTTTCAGTCAGGCCCTAAGTTGTTGGCTGAGGTCAGCTTGCAGAGGATCTGGAAGCATCCCGCTGGACCCCAGGATGCAGCCAGGGACCATGACAAGACCTCAGATTCTCAGTCTCTTCTGTAACCTGAGTCCCTGCCACCCCTAGCCTCCAGTCCCTCATCTGTGCCATGAAGAGGGTGGGCTGGGACAGGGAAGGCAAGAAGATGTCGATTTGCATGTCAGATTCAACCAGCTAATGGTGGCTATCTAGGGTGTCTGGGAGCAAGACGTAAGAGGCAAGAGTGCTGGCACGGGTTTGTGATGACTGCCACAGGGCGGGGTGGGAGAAGGGCGGCGTGCCTGCTGGGCGTTTGCCATCCTGGGCACTGGATGAATAATCTTAAGAACTTTCTGGTTCTAAGATTTTATGAATCCACTGAGGTCCCAAATGGCTTAGGTGAGAAGACAGTTGGTATGGGTTGAATTGTGTCCCTTACCTTGCTCTGGTCAGCCTTTCTGGGGGCTAATCCCTCCCTCTCTGAACCCGGATCCTGATTCTGCTGCTGAAGTGGTGCTTCCTCCCTGGATCTCTCACTATCACCAACTGATGCTCTGCTACGGAGCCCACCCCAAACACGTGTCCCACGACCCCTCTGTGTGCGCATCTACTCCGTGCCACGGCTGCTCCAGCCACATCCGCTGATCTGATTGGATGGCCATCTGATGCTTGACGTGCCTCTCCGCAGTGATTTAAAAACAACCTCTAGGGGCGCCTGGGTGGCGCAGTCGGTTAAGCGTCTGACTTCAGCCAGGTCACGATCTCGCGGTCCGTGAGTTCGAGCCCCGCCTCGGGCTCTGGGCTGATGGCTCGGAGCCTGGAGCCTGTTTCCGATTCTGTGTCTCCCTCTCTCTCTCTGACCCTCCCCCGTTCATGCTCTGTCTCTCTCTGTCCCAAAAATAAAAAAAAATAAAAAAAAAAAAAACGTTGGAAAAAAAGAACAACCTCTATGCTAGGATCATAGGTCAAAACACTATTCAAGTAAAGTGGCTGGGAGGGGACCTTTGACTCCCTCATCTTCCACTGTGTAGGTCCTCTTGCCTCCCGGCGGCCCCTCCTCTGGTATCTGTTGGCACCACTGGTTCCCCGGAAGGTCCGGTTGACCCTGCCTTCACCACCTCCGAGCGCTATTGATTTGGGGACGCTTTACTTTTAGAGCCTGAATTTCCACTTTTGATTATGGAAATAACCTTACTTGCTGACTCTGAATTCCCCTCCTGCTCTGAAGATCTGCCCATCCATCCTTTTCCAGCCCCTTCTAAAAACTGTGTTCGGAAGCCACCTCTTTCTGTCCCTGCACAGATTGCTTATTTCCACACCTATTGCTCTTGTCACATCATATGCTCTAGTCCAGACTACTCCACGTTTTCTTTTCCTAATTCTTCTTCCCAGCCCTGCTCAAGGCCTTCCTCCTCCCCTAGCCTCTCCTGACCTTTGTACTGAAGTGGGAGGAGTCCTGCATTTGGGAACCAGGAGATATAAATTATCCACTGCACTCGCTCCCTTAGCCAGGTGACCCCCGACATGGCCTTCCCCTTTCAAATGGCCCTGCATGGTCCTTTCTGGCAAAAACCTTCTCTGATTTTGTTCGAACTCACACAGACCTCTTGTATCCATACATCCATAACTCCTTTTTTAATGTTTATTTTTGAGAAAGAGAAAGAGCATGAGGGGTAGAGAGAGAAGGAGACACAAAATCCGAAGCAGGCTCCGGGCTCAGAGCTATCAGCACAGGACCCAGCACGGGGCTCCAACCCATGAACTGTGAGATCATGACCTGAGCTGAAAGTCGGATGCTTAACCAACTGAGCCGCCCAGGTGCCCCCCTAAACCCGTAAGTCTTAATGCTCCCATAGTCTGGGCCCAACTATTTAAAACTTGAGTACATTCTCTTCTTATAATTCTCCCATTCCAGAGAGATGGGACCAGCCCAAGAGACAATGGGAGAAAAATGAGAACATAATTTACATTCTAGATGGGGAGATAGGACCAATCCCACAAGAATGTGAGCACCTTCCGTTTCTTAGGTCTCTCCCACAGCAGCTAGCTCCATACTGGCTACAAAATAGGTGCTCAACACTGGGTGTTATATGCAAGCTATGAATCACGGGAATCTACCCCCCAAACCAAGAGCACACTGTATACACTGTATATTAGCCAACTTGACAATAAATTATATTTAAAAAAATAAATAGGTGCTCAGTTAAATACTCAGTAAGTATGATAGTACTTTTCATTTATACAGATTCTATGAACTGAAAGGAGCCGAATAAGGAGGTAGGGCACAGGAACTAGGAGGTCATACAGACTGTCCCTCCATTCTTGCAAGAACAGAAGGGACGGGGTGTTTTTCTGCACCCTAACTTATCGTCACCTCCTCTGAGAGGATAAATCCACAGAGGGAGCTTTACTGTACCAAAGTTTAGTCCCATACCCTGCAATTGTTCAGTTAAAAAAATGACATTTTCCCTTGCTCTAATGATCCTTTCTGGAAGGAGCATGTATGCAATATAAGACATTATTTACGGTAATGGCAGAAAGTTGAGGGAGTCTTTCTTGTTTGAGGTTTGGCCGCGGTTGGTCACCCCTCCCCTCTATTCTCACAGCAGAAAATTCACACAAGGCACCTACAGCAGATGAGAGCAGTCGCTTAGTATGAGAAAGCCAGGACTGGGGAAGGCAGCTTGGGCCACGATGGGGCTCCCACCTCCCAGGGAAAAGTGAGGATGACCTAATCCAGTTTTCCTCTGCTTTGCCCCTGTTTTCATTGGCTGAATATATTTTCTCACAGGTCTGAACGATGTATATATTTTACAGAGAAGAACACTGAAGAAGGGGAAATGGTTTGCTAGGGGTAATAGAGCACTCCCACTGTGCCAACCCAGCTATAACCTCAGAACGTCTGCCCCATGGCAGGTCTGTTGTTTACAAGTAAAACTGTGACACTTACCCACCATCTGCGAGGGCTGCGGTTTGCCTGGCCTCTTCTGCACCGCCCCCCACCCCCACCCCACCTTCCAGGAATGAGGATGGGTCTACCCTGAGCCAGCTGTACCCTGTCCTTATCCAAATCTTTTAAAATAAGGGACTAACGTATGCCAGGGACCGCGCTAAGCCTGGGGGCCGGGTCGAGTGCCAGATCACCCACGCGGGCGCGAGCAGAAAGGGGACACCGCTCCCTCGGAGCCTGGCACTGCCCTGCCCAATCTGTCCTCACCCGGCCTGGTTCCCGAAAAGGCCCGAGGGAGGCAACGGGGCCGGAAGTCCAGGCCGCCCGGTCAGCGCCCGCCCCCCCCCCCCCTCGGGGACGCTGGTCCCCCGAACGCCCGCGCGTCCTGAGCCCCCTGGGGCTTCCCTGAGGACTTCCGCGCCCCAGGTCCCTGATGGCCCGGGAGGACCAACCGCCCCGGGCCCCGGGCCCCGCCCCCCGCAGCTGGGTCTGGAACCTCCCCCTTTCTGGCCCTGCGGGGCGGGGCTCGGGTCTCCCCGGGTCATCAGCGTCTCTGGACAGCGCAGCTTTTCAGAAACAGTGGGACCACCCTGGACAGATTCCCTGCAGGCCACCTTGCTCCAGGCAGCCGGGGCCTCAGGCCGAGGAGGGGCTGAACCCAAGCTCAAGTGCAGGGCTCTTGGGTAGAGCAGGCGAGGCCTGAACTGGGTGGCAGTGAAGCAGCTGCGAGGAGCGACCACAGGGCATTTTGCTCTCCACCCACCCAAGCTTTGCTTTGGACGTTGGTTTCCACCTGGTAGTTTTTCCCTCCTGAGGGTTGTTTGGATGCCAGGGAGAAAAATGGATTTTACAAAGCAATCATGGGAAGGAGCATTCAGGAGAGAAAGCATGAAGAGATAATTTCAGAAGGGAGGGAGAGAAGAAGAAAGGAAGGAAGGAAGGAAGGAAGGAAGGAAGGAAGGAATGCAGGTGGCCAATAGCAAGGAGTGGGGGGCTCAACCTCACTAGTACCAAAAACGCTAGTTAAAACAAAATACCCTTTCCAGCTTCTCAGATACAGAAAAGTTTGAAAACATGGCCTTAGCTAGAATTTTGAATTTGTGGGGAAATCTACATACTACTGGCCGATGTGTAAATTGACAGTCTTGTGTGACGGTTTTCTAGTTTTGCAAAAGTATTGACTTTTTTACCAGCTCTCTGACCCAGCGGTTTTACTTTTTGGAATTGATCCCAAGATTGTGCAAAGTTTTAGCTCCAAGGATATTCATGTCAATAGTATTTATAGCAGTAAAAAATTCTGTGATAAGATTATCCAATTTTATCGTGTATTAATAAAAACAATCTTGGGGGCGCCTGGGTGGCGCAGTCGGTTAAGCGTCCGACTTCAGCCAGGTCACGATCTCGCCGTCTGTGAGTTCGAGCCCCGCGTCAGGCTCTGGGCTGATGGCTCAGAGCCTGGAGCCTGTTTCCGATTCTGTGTCTCCCTCTCTCTCTGCCCCTCCCCCGTTCATGCTCTGTCTCTCTCTGTCCCAAAAATAAATAAAAAACGTTGAAAAAAAATTTTTTTTTTAAATAAAATAAAAAATAAAAAAATAAAAACAATCTTGTAAAAGAATAGTCCAGGTGGCATAATATTCGCAACATACTGTTAAATGTGAAAAGCAGTTTGCAGATAAGCATGTAGAAAATTATCCCCATGTTTTGAAAGGATATATGTATGTACAGAAAAAAAGGCTGGAGGGGTATATACCCCCATGTTGATAATGATTACCTCTGACAGTGATACTGTGAATTATTTTCTTCCTTTTACTTGTTTGCGTTACCCAGATTTTTATCATTAGCTTGTATAACATTTATAATAAGGAAGAAAAAAAGCATAAAAGTTATTTCTAAAAGAAGAGAGAAGCATCTGGGTCTAATTCTTTACAATCCCCCAGAGTAAGAAGCAGAAGGCCCCACAGAAGAAGCAAAAAAATTCAGGAGCACTTTTCTAGGAAAGATTTAGGAGTTGAACGCTGGCCATTCCCACAGATTGGAGAATCCAAGAAGCTGGGTGGAACAGTTTATAGATATACACATCCAGAGAGTAAGATTTCTTTTTAAAAATTTCAGGGCCACATATTCTTTTCATTTCTTTCTGAGACATGAATAGATGATCTAGGGGCACCTGAAGCTCTCCTGTGAGGGGGAGTCTGGTGGTGGGGCGTAGGGGAGACAGGCAAATCCTGGACTGGGGTGGGCTGCTAGAGGTGGTAAAGCCTGGTGGGGGGAGGGCACAGCCTGGGTCAGTCTGTTGCCCATATTCAGAGCCTGGCTTGCACATCTTACCATCAGTGCAACCTTGGGTGACTTGCCAAACTTCTCTGTGCATCATTTTCCTCCTGAGGATAATCATGGGGTTTACCCCATTTGAATCAGGTATGTTAGGACACGCAGGTGGTTTGAAGGAAGAAGTTTATACTCATTGATTCCTAGAAACAGGAGGCAAGGCACACCACGGGGGACCACATGCAGAAGCACCAGGGTCGGTCAAAGGCAGAGGGAGTGAGGGGAAACCGAGGGCTGTGACTGCCCCAGAAAGGAATGGATGAGGCTAAAGAAGCAGGCTAAGCAACTTGAGGACCAGCCGATTGAATAATATCGGCTCACTCTGGGGCATTAGGAGCTGTCTCTAGTTGTCTGGTACCTGGCACTGGGGTGATTAGGGCAGGGGGATAATGCCCCAGATGGGATCCTAAGATCGTATGAGATTTGGGTAAGGTGGTAGTTGGGGGGGGGGGGGGGTGGCTCTGGATTGGTTGGTTTGCCTGGGAAAAGCGCACCTGTAAGGAATTAACTAGCCCTGGGAAGGTTAATTGTGTAAAGCACAAGCAAAATACTATTTTAAAGGAAATCAGAGGACACATTCATTCTGATTAGAGGAAGAATTTCCTGCGCCCTTTAGGGCCCTTCTAGCTGGGCACCTGACACATTGGCACATTGGCACCTGACAGATTAACAGGAGAAAATCAAATTTAATTTCATACATATGGGGAATCTACACAGACATGGAAATTCCAAAGACAGACAAAAGGAGGTACATTTGTCTTCATGAAGTAAAGGAAGGGGGTAGGGATCTGGGACTTCAAAGGGAAGAATGCAGTTCACGGGAAGATGATAAAGAGTAAATGTTTGGTAAACAATGTTTGCAGGGGTGGGGCGGAGGGGGTGGGGGTGGGGGGAGCACTCAGGCCAACTCAGAAACGATGGGACTCACAGGACTTTGATCAAACAGGCCTTGCTAGGTTCCTCCCTGTCTACCACACCTGGTTCACATCATAATGTAGTTCTCTATGGTGACAGCTCTCTTCCTGGAGCAGGTTCTCCATCTAAATATTTTTTAGGCAGTTAAAGGGGAGGGAAAGAGCTTTTCCTGAATCTGCTAGGTTTTGATTGCTTTGAACTCAAAAATAATCTTCATGCTAAAGTGGCCCATCTTGGAGTGGCCTGCCCTTGGCCCCCACAGGGGCATCTGGGAAGGTTCCCTTGAAAAATGGAAGGGGCTGTGACACACACTCTTTGGAGGGAAGGGGAGCGAGAGAGGATGGGGACACAGTGATGTGTAAAACTTAAACCAAGTATAGGCTGCTGTGATCGGACAGGTGACATGTGAAAGTCTGGAGCGAGGGCAGGGAGAGAGGGGTAGTGGGAACTGAAGCCAAGAGTGTAGCTATGTGCCGATTGTAGCTGCTATGTGCGGCTTCTACGGGGCAGGCAGAATTTGGGCATTTCTTACATGTGCTGGTGGATGGTTGATGTCTTGGTAGCTTGGGAGTGGCTAGTTCTGGCTTTGCCTGCCCGAAGGGGCAACTCCGATAAAGTCCTCAGCCCTCCCTGGTTCTTGATTTTCTCCCTCATAATAGAATCATAATCCCTGCCTCCCTCACCACGCCCCACGGTTGTAGCGAGGCTCAGTCGAGCTTGTGGATGCAATTGTGCAACAATGGGAACGAAGCGTGGCCGGGGCACAGGAGGCGAGGATGCTTCCCTTCAGAGCCACGTTGCTGGCTGTGGTCTGAAGGGGGCCACTGCAGGAACCCCTGCGACTTTCCGACCTTGTTTGTGACTCACAGGATGATGGCGAATGGATCTCCAGTGTAACCCGAACTAGCTTGTCTCCCTAACAGTGGCCCCGCACCCGCTACGGGGCACTGGGCACTGCCTGGCCCTCCCAGCAGACGTGGAGCTGCCTCTCCAAGTTAGATCATCCCCCCTGGGCAGCTCTGGGCAGTTATCTGGTCCTTCCTTGATGGTGACGTGCCATGAACTGAACACAATTAGCCTAACCCTCTGTACCTGATTAAAATAGAAAGTATTATACTTCTGGCTTCCACATACTGGTCCTGGTTTTCCTTCTGGGGCCCCATATTCCAAGACTACTTCCTCTCCTGTGAAACATACCTGCAGTCCTTTTAAGCTAGTGATTCCTTTCTCTGAATTATGGAAGCACTGAGACACATGATCTAAGTGGTTATCTCTTGCTATAGCCCTCCCTGTAGGATTCTTAGAGGTAGGCTCCACTGGGCTACGGTGACCACAATTGTGAGAATTTACATTTTTTATTTAGCAAATGCTCCTGCCGCACTTACAGTATGTGCCACTCATTCAATCTCCATTTCTGTGAGCTACATAGTATTATCAAACATTTCTGTGAGCTACATAGTATTATCAAACATTTCTGTGAGCTACATAGTATTATCCCCATTTTATAGGTAGGAAGCACAGAGAGGCACGGAGAAGTTAAGTATTTGCCCGAGGCTGCACAGCTGGTAGGTATCAGAGTGAGGATTCAAATGCAAATCATCTGGCTCTAGAGTCTGCGCTCCCCGCTCCTCTGCTGTCCAGTCTTCCCTCACCTGATGACAGGCCGCTCAGCCCTCTCCTGTCTGCCTCCCCTCTGTGCTAAGAGCAGACTAGACTCGGCCCCCCAGCACCCCTCAGGGAGAGAAACCATGCAAGAGGACGGACCTGCCACCAGGACGTCACCGGCATCAGGACTGCTGCCTGAGGCTTCTGCTTGCAGAAACCATAGCTCAGCTAAGGACAGGCCCTGCGTGAGGGCTGTTTAAGGAGACTTTGCTCCTGACCCCCTTGCTCAGCAGCCTCGCCGGACTGCGGTCCAGAGTATGAGCTGTAATGAGATCCGAGGTGTGGGTGGGCAGCGTGCCGGTGTGTCTGAAGGCCCAGAGCCTGAGAGCAGAGCCATAGGAAGGCTCAGATGTGTGTGCAGAGAGAACAGCCCATGTTATGCTGGTGTTTCTCCTGGTGTTCTCTGTACCTGGAAGAGGCCATTTCCATCCAGCTGAGCTAACGTCCCGAAGGAGGGAGGACATCGCACACGGGAACACCCGGAGAACACACCCAGGGCCCCCCCCCTTCCCCATGCAGTGCGCTTAAGCGCCATGCCTCACCAGTGGCTCAGTCCCTGGAACCAGATCACCCTCTCATGCAATAAACGTGTCCATGAACCTGTAATGTTTACTATGGAGGAACCAAAGAAGAATGAGCTACAATTCCTGCCCTCGAGAAGTTTGTAACCTACCTGGGGACATGGAAGTGTCTGGAAAGGTTGAGAAGAATGTCTAGATAATGAGCCCACCTTGGAAGGAGAGAGCCACAGAGGCTGCTTCAGTAGGGATGTTGCATAAAGGAGGCGGGAACTGGTCTGGGCCCTGGGGAATGAGCTGTACAGAGGTGGGGAGAAAGAGGAAGAGTGTGCTGGATGCCCTCTGATTGCCCTGTCTACTGCTCCCCTCTCTCCCCACCATCCCCTCTGCCCCAGGAGACCAACCCATACAGACTGCACCCCCCCGCCCCCCGGGGCCTGGCCTCATCCTGCAGGGTGAGCTTGCCCAATAGGAGACACTGGAAAGAGAGCAGAAGACAGAAGAGAGTGAGGTCAGGCATTTATTCTTCCTGCTCCTGTTGCTGTGGTTTGGCTCTAAGACCCTTCACTGAAGCCACAGCTCCAAACAGGCGACCTGCTCAGCTTGGCCATGCTCTCTGGTCCTGTCACTCCCTCCCCAACCCCTCAAGCTGGAGCCAGAAGGGTCTTGCCTCTATTGCCAGCCCAGAGTACTATGTTATCTTTTGTTTGTTCCTCTGAGCTCTGCTCAGAGCTCGTGTCTGAGATGGTCTTTTTTTAAAACTGCTCAAATTAAGTTTGAATGTGCTCTGGTTCCTGCCAGGAACCCTACTGAAAACACACACACACACACACACACACACACGCACACACACACACACGCACACACACACACACACACACACATTTCAAAGATACGGAATGGTAGATGAGCAGAACAGGTGAGAATTCACAGACCTGTCAGCTGAAGTGTAAGGTGGGAGAAGACAGGGGGTCGGGATCCAGAATGTCAGGAGCTTCAAATACTAAGCAAAGGAGTAAGGAACTCGCCGGACGTTCTGTAGATCCCTATAACCTGCATTCCTCCCTGTCTTCCAGGACACTCCTGCCTGCCACCCCTCACCACCCAGCACCCCCTCGGTCAGGTCCTCCAGCCAGAGGACAGGGATGGAGAGGCGCAGAGTCTGGCGCCTTGCCAGCTGTCTGGCCGTGCTCTCGCTGCTCCTGTCCCTGAGCCTGGCGCAATACGAGAACTGGTCGCACTACCCTGAGTACTTCCAGCAGCCGGCCCCCGAGTACCACCGGCCTCAGGTGCCCTCGGACGTCGCCAAGATCCAGCTACGCCTGGCAGGCCAGAAGAGGAAGCACAGCGAGGGGCGGGTGGAGGTGTACTACAATGGCCAGTGGGGCACCGTGTGTGACGACGACTTCTCCATCCACGCGGCCCATGTCGTCTGCCGGGAGTTGGGATATGTGGAGGCCAAGTCCTGGACCGCCAGCTCCTCCTATGGCAAAGGGGAAGGTAAAGGCTCTATGCTTTGGAACTGAGTGCTGGTGTCCCTGGAAAGCCCAGGAATGGTCCCCTTTTGCACAGTTAACCTGGTAAAGGAGGCTACAATTGCTGTCAAGTGTGAATTCCTGGTGATACTTCGGCTGGATAGCCTCCTACGTCTGCGCGGGAAGGTGGGAGCAGACAGGTGCTGGGAAAGGGCACAGTGACCAACCAGCCTGCTTTGGACTTTCCTGGTTTTAGCACATGAAGCCTGCCATCCAGGAAATGCCTCCTCTTGGCCAAAGCAGACCAGTTGGTGACCCTAGGTGAGGGCTGATAGCAGGCTGTACCCAGGGCTCTGTGTGCCCTGCCCGGGGGCCGCATCAGCCAGGGGAGGTGGCGCCTTTCTCCCAGTCGCCCCCTTGCAGGGGTGCCTTTTGCTTTTACTCACAAAGGCCACCTATAGGCTCCCGTTCCCTGCCTCTCCCCACCATGCAGCTCACATAGCATTCCCGTTGTTAACACTAATATGCTGTTCTGGGGTTGTCCGTGATAGGAACAGAGTTGCTTTGGGTTTTTCACTTTGGTTGGCCTACCCTTTCTTCCCTTGTCAAAATCAAATCAAAATATTTTGGGGGGAAAAAAAGATGTTTTGGTAAAAGCTTTGAGGGAGAGCAGGTGTTGGAGTCCAGAACCCTGAGCTGGGTCCATGGAGGTGGGGAGCTAACCCATAATGTTCTCAGTTAAGGTCCCGGCTAGAGTCTAGGACTCTAACTTTTGGAAGCCTCCCAAGTGGTTGTATATATATCCATGTTTGGTAGTCATGGAAATAGATCGTTATGATGATCCCTTTCAACCCTTGCTTTCTGTTACTCTAGCAATGACAGGAAAAAGGAAACCCATCTCATATGTATCTTGCCTCCATGCAATTGAGTATGTTCTGTGGAAATAACCAGGCCAAGAGACCACGCTTAGAGTAAACTGTTCTTGAAGCTACCTCCGGGTTCCCTGGCGGTGCCAAGATTAAAGTAGCAAAGACGAGTTGGCAAATGCTGTCTTCTTTTCAAACCTTTCGACATGTCTCCATACTTGTATGTTGCCATGTATTCTGCTGGCCGAGTAATCCAGAGGTAACGTCAGGTTTGTGTTTTCAATCCCAGGCTCTTAAGCCTAGGTCTTTTATAACAAATACTTTTCAGGGCTGCGGGGTTTTTTCAGTGGCAACTTTATTTTATTTCTACCCAGACTTAAGGTTTACCTGTCATCAGATTAGATGGATGTGGTTTTTTTCCCCATCCCAAGTTCACCTGACCAGAAGTAGGCATGGGGTTGCCAGGAGGTGGGTTAACCTGGCTCAGACTTCACCATCCAAGGGGGATGAAGGGAAAAGAGTTAAAGAGAGCAGAGGGAATGTGTGAAGGAGCAGTTAAAACCATGGTGCCTGGAATCCAGGCTGGGTGAATAGAACGGTACTACTTGGGGGACTTGTGTGGAAGGCTGTAATGGGTCAGGGTAGAGACTGCAATACAAGAAGGAGGGTGCTAGAAACATCTTTGGGGATGGGTAGGGATGCAGAAGCACAGCAGAAGGGTTGAAATGGACATTGGGGAGGGGTGCCATTGTTGGTGATGACAAGGTCTAGGCTGCGACCGTGGGAGAGTGGCTGATGTAGGGTGGAGGAAAGGCAGTGGGGAGAGAAGCTTTAGTCACAAGATGCCAAAGAGTCCTGGAAGGGTCATCTGTGTGGATATTGAAACCAGCAGGGCTCAGGAAAGGAGAAATATCCAAAAGAAAGGGAGAAACAAATGTTAAAAAAAAAAAAAATTGTGATCTGTCATGTCTCCCAGCCTTGGGGATTATGTTGTCTGCATAAAGTGGCACTTGATTTTTACATCGAGAGAGAGAGAGAGAGAGAGAGAGAGCGCGCACAAGCTGGGGAGAGGCAGAAAGAGAGGGAGACACAGAATCCAAATCAGTCTCCAGTCTCCGAGCTGTCAGCACAGAGCCCGACATGGGGCTCGAACTCACAAACCGTGAGATCATGACCTGAGCCGAAGTCGGACGCTTAACCGACTGAGTCACCCAGGCGCCCCTGAATATAAAGATCTTTGAATATCTTCAGCATCAATTTTGGATTCTCAGCACTGGGTACATGGTAGGCACTCGGTAAATATTAGCTGATTGATTCATTTTGATTTAGAAGAATACTAAAAAGAGCTGACAAGCAGTCATTGGCATAGACATCAGAGGATGTGACCAGCACCCAGGGGTGTGCTCCCATGGAAGGAGTTTAGCCTGCAAGTCAGCTCTGTACGTGAATTGGGAACCCATGGCTGAGCACTTATGAGGCCGTCCCTGTCACCTGCTCCTGATGTGCAGGCAGTAGTAACAAAGCCCCAGGAGAGCATCCAGGCCCTCCCAGTTTTCCCAGCCTGGACTGTCAACCGGTCTTTTCCCCTAAAGTGTCTTTGAGCTCAGGGAACTCATGGACCCTTTCAGAGGGTTCTAGAGGGGACAGCTGCTCTATTTCCCACCCTCTGGTTGGGTGTCACAGTGACCTTTACTTCAGTCTCCAAACCTGAGATCAGATCTGATCGCTCCACTGCCCCCGCCCCCACCCCGTTGTTCAGATTGGAGTGACAAAGCCAGCAGATGACCACAGGGGGGAGGGGGGTGGGGAGCAGAGGTTCTAACTTGAACAATTGCCCTGAAAGCAGCAGGGAATACTCTGGCATTCAAAGAGTTTCATTTGTGATCTCTATCTTCCAAATGGTCTGTTAATTGGTTTCTACATCTCCTCTCCTTTTATCAGGAGGAGCATGTCCTAGAGTGAATGAATGGACAGAGTAAAATGAAGTTTTGTTTCCGGAGCAGCTGGCCTTCTGTGCCCAAAGTTAGAGCCCCATCTGTGATCCAAGGGCCTCTTTCTAGCAGCTCCGAACTGGGCCCAGAACCACCCTTCATCCCGGCAGGCAGAACCAGGGCTGGCTGCTTGGGGATCAGGACGGTCTAGTTAATAGGAATTAAGCATACTGTTAAGTACTGTTAAGAAAACATACTGCTATCGAATCGGGCAAAATTAGGATATCGTGCCTGGTGACACTATCTTAGGCTACGTAGAAATTTACACTTCTACAATCTACGAAAAAATAACTGGTGAGAACATGTGAAGCGTAGGATTATTGACAGTGAAGGGTAGCTCTTTGGGATGCCTGGGTGGCTCAGTTAGCTGAGCGTCCGACTTTCAGCTCAGGTCATGATTTCACAGTTTGTGAGTTCGAGCCCTATATCGGGCTCGCTGCTGTCAGCGCAGAGCCCGCTTCAGATCCTCTGTCCCCTTTTCTCTGCCCCTCCCCTGCGTGCGCTCTCTCTCTCTCTCTCTCTCTCTCTCCTCTCTCTCTTTCTCTCAAAAATGAAAAGAAAAGAAAGCAGCTCTTGGGGTCAGCTCTTTGAGGGAAGTTAGTTCCCTTAGCACCCCAGGGAGCCAATTTCAAATGTTCCTTATCAAAAAGTAAAGCAGGTCCTAGAGCACCTGTTCTGCAGTTCCCAATGGTTCTTTTAGCTTTGTGCTGTCCTGCTTCCCATCCCCTTAGCCAGGGTGGTTTCTCTTATCACAGATGGAATAAGGGCCCTGCTCCCTTTCACCATCTCTGTCCCTTCAGCAGGGTTGCCACTGAATTTCCAAAGAAGAAGCCCCACTTCAAACGCGGACGGTCTTTTCCGTTGCTAATACTCAGCAAGACAAACATTGGTTTGTTGCTGAAGCAGCAACTGATTAGGGAGCATATGTTTCCGTGGAGTTCGACGGCTGGGAAGCAAGGCCAAATTGAGAAACCAGTTGGAAAACCTCAGCCCAGATGTTTTCAATAAGCTTGTTGTTCCCCACAATGTGTCTGAGGTGCTCTGGTTCAGGCCCTGACCAGCCATCCGTCACAGCGAACACATTTCAGAAGGTCCCCGGAGTCAGGGACTGGCCCCGCATCCTCTCTGACCTTGAAGAACCTCAGATTCTCCTCAATTTTCTTGCCTCTATAATGGGAGTGTTTTTATCTGTGTTTTCCTTTCCTCGTGGAAACAACGGGATTCCCTGTTTTTCTGATTTACTGGAAGGAGGAAGGCAAGGGGGGCTGGGCACATACTGGGCACATACATTATCTCATCAAATCTCCATGGTGACCTGTTTGTTGGGGATTCTTGTTTCCACTTTAGAAATGGGAAACAGGTTTGGTTAAGTAGATGGCCAAGTTATGTGGTGCCCAAGCCCGAGGCAGAGAGCTTTTGAGCCCAGGTTATCTGGCTCCATTATAGTATAGAGCCTTGCCTGAAGCCATGAGGAAAAGGAGACAGTTGACTTTGTTTCCTTTCATTTTGTAGGGGTACTTACGAAAATCACTATTTGAAAACCCTTTAGCACTTTAAAAAAATTATTTTTAATTGTGATAAAATACACATAAAAATATGCCGTCTTCATCACAATTCAGTGTACAACTCAGTCGTGTTAGTACCTTCATATTGTTGTACGATCAATCTCCTGAACACTTTTTTAACTTGCAGAACTGAAACTCAGTCCTTACTCAACAACCGCTCCTCCTTCTCCCCTCTCCCAGCCCCTGGCAACCTCCATTCTACTGTCTGTCTTTATGAACTTGACTCCTCTAAGGACCTCATCTAAGTGGAATCATCTAGCTTCTGTCATTTTGTGACTGGCTTATTTCACGTAGCATAATGTCCTGAAGGTCCATCCATGTTGCAGCCTCTCTTAGAATTTCCTTCCTTTTTAAGGCTGAGTAATAGCCCAGTGTGTATGTAGACCACAATTTGTCAATGGACCCTTGAGTTGCTTCCAGCTTTTGACGATTGTGAATAATGCCGTATTGCACGTGGGTGTGCAACTATCTCTTTGACACCCTGCCTTCAGCTCTTTTGGGTGTATACCCAGAAGTGGGGATTGCTGGATCGCATGGCAATCCCATTTTTATTTTTAAAATATTTATTTATTTATTGAAGTGTAGCCGACACACAATGTTCCATTAGTTTTGGGGTGTACAACATAGGGACTGGAAAAGTCTCTGCGTTACACCGTGCTCACCAGGAATGTAGCTGCTACCACCTGTCACCATATAGTGCTATTACAATACCATTGACTATATTCCCTGCTGTGCCTTTCATCCCCACGACTTACTCATTCTATACCTGGAAGACGGTACCTCCCATTTTTAATTTCTTGAGGAGCCGCCATACTGTTTTCCATAGTGGCCACACCATGTAAAATTTTTGCCAACCACTAGTGCATGAGGGTTCCAGCTTCTCTACCACTTTGCTGACACTTGCTATTTTCTGTCCTTTTGGTAGTAGCCATTCCAGTGGGTATGAGGTGATGTCTCATTGTGACCAACCCTCTAGTACTTTCCATGCTGAATTCTCTACTTAGTGCAGATCAGGTAGAGACACGGAGGTGAGCAGAATTCCACAGGGCCCCCCAGGCAGATTGTTCGCCTGACTTCTGGAACATGAGGAGGCAGCTCTGTGGGTTGGTCTAGCCGGGCCATCTTGGATTCATTGGCTAGGAAACATCAGGAAGTGAGAAGAGCACTTGCTGGACCAGGTTCTGGGTTCAGGGGGTGAACCTCACTGGGTTCAGTGGGAATACTAATGCCTTGAGGCACCCAAGAGTCAGGGGAGGTGATACGTATGAAAATGCTGGAAAAACCCCAAACCTTCAGTTGCAGGATAGCTTACATTTTCCCCAAGGGGTCAGAGTTCAGCCTCCGCTGCGGATGGAAGGTGAGTCTGGCTTAGTCAGCATCACTAAAATCACCATCGTCATTATTGTTACCATGCTTGAGTAACTACGGGCCAATGATAAACTAGGCATGCACCATGTATTATCTCTAATCTGTATACACAGCCCTGCAGTTGAAGTGTCTGACGAGAGGGGCTTTGACCAAGGCCATATAGCTAAGTGGCTCTGCCAGCATTAAACCCAGCTTAGTATCCAACATCTCTGCTCTTTCTACCACGCCACGTGACTTCTGGGCTCAAATTTGGTTTCTGTTCATATCACATTCAGTCTACCACATCCCCAGATCACATCAGCTGTCCACTCTGGAACGGGAATCCAGATGGTCTAGAACTATACCCAATATATTAAACATACTAAAGATCGATGGATGACCACAATAACTGCCAAAATGAGAGAAAAATTCTCTTCCTGTGTATGGCGTTGGTGCCCCCAAAGACTCAAACCTCCTTTGACGCAGTGCTTGGTCTCTCTCTTCTCTGCTTCCTTCAGGGCCCATCTGGTTGGACAATATCTACTGCACTGGCAAAGAGGCCACCCTCGCAGCTTGCTCCTCCAATGGCTGGGGTGTCACCGACTGCAAGCACACAGAAGACGTGGGTGTGGTATGCAGTGACAAAAGGATTCCTGGCTTCAAGTTTGACAATTCGTTGGTCAACCACATAGAGGCAAGTCTCGTGCTCTTGATGACCCCCTCACGTGAATACTTTCCTTCTTCCATGAAACTCCGTTCTTGCCTACTGATTCCAAGAGGAGTGTGTGAGCACGAAAGAGGGGACCCAAGCCAGCCTGGTTTGGTGCAGGGCAGTTGAGGAGAGGGCTTCTGGGGAAGGGGATACCGTCAGTGGGGAAAGGGCATTCCAGACACATTCCAGAATGGCTTGGGTAAGGGCACAGAGGGGCTGAGGCGTCAACTGGGGATAAATAGGTCAGTACTGCCCAGCAGTAGTGGGAAATGAAGCTACCAAGGGTGCACATGAAAGCCCTTCTGTGCTCTTCCCAGGAGCTTGCCCTTTGCCCTGAGAAAATGTACTAGTTATCAGTTGCCGTGTAACAAATTACACCCCCCGCCTCCAAATTTTGCAGATTCAAACAACAGACTCTGTTAGCTCACTTAGTTTCTGAGGGTTGGGAATCCGTGAGCAGCTTAGCTGGTTGACTCTGATCAGATTCTCTCATGAGGTCACCAGGGGCTGGGGTGACCTCTCCCAAGCTGACTCAGGCAGCTGTTGGCCAGCTTTCATTTCTTCCTGGCTGTCAGCTGGAACCCTCTGATCCTCTGCACACAAGCTCTCTATAGGCTGCCTAAGTATCCTTAAGACGTGGAGGTTGCCCTTCTCCAGAGCGAGTGATTGATTCAAAAGGGAAAGAGAGAAAGGGAGAAAACGTGGAAGCTACAACCTTTCATAACCTAATCTTGGGAGCAATATACCATCATTTCTGCTATACTCTGTTGGTCACACAGATCAATGTACACAGTGTGGGAGAAGATTACGCAAGAGTGTGAATACAGAAGGTGGAGACTATGGGGGGGCCATCTCGGAGGCTGGCTACCAAAGGACCATTGTTTCCAAATTGAGCTGGGGGTCAGAATCACTTTTAAAATGCAGATACTGGGGCCTCACCCCAGACCTCCTGAACCAGAATCTCCCACTAGGGGAGGAGACTAGTTTTTAAAGCTCTCTCAGATGATTCTGATGTTGCCAGCCTGACCCAAGTCAGCCTTTGGAAATGGCAAAGGACTTGTGACCCTCCTACACTTATGGCTAAATTTCAAAGTTAGCTTTTCGACAAGTTCTCCACCCAAACAACAAAATCAGTAAACGTTTATGGCACTGTCCTTACGTGCAAGGTATGTGGGGCTGAGGGCGGGAGGAGTGGGCAGCCTCCTCAGGGACGTGGTGGACGTCACCCACAGGGCACTCTGGGATCTGCCATGAATCCAGGCCAAGGATCCTTCCCTGTGCTTTAGCCTCTAGCTGACCCCAGGACCCACTCTGAAGAAAGGCAACTTGAAATTGCCCTATTTGGGCTCCGGAGGAAGTTCTACCCAGACTGTGGTCTTTACATTTTCCTCTCATGAGTCATCCCATCCTGCTCTTTTCTCATATGTTCCTAGAACACACTGAGTCCACTGGGAACTCGTCCAAGCCTGCGGTATAGCAAAAGGATTTCCAGCTTTCTCTCAGCTGGCAGGATCGGACCAGAGGAGGATGTGACCCTCTTCACATGCCGCTGTTTTATCCGGGAGAAGTAGAAGCGATTGTTGAGGAGTAGACGTGCTTTAGTGTCCCAGTTACCAATGGCAACTTCGCTTTGCTGTGAAGTCTCTGATTTGGAGGATGGGCTCATCCAGCCTAGTTTCACACTTCCCCCTCTCCACTCCTTGTAACCTCATACGGAATCGTTGGCACCCACTTATATCTAGCTCATCTTTCTAATGTGTCCTGGGGGGAAGGGATATAGCTAATTCACCGTTGTATCCAGTAGAAATAGTGCCAGGAACCTGATGGGGACAGTGTCTCCAACCCCCCAATTTTCTTCTTCCTAGGAATGCATACCAAAGATTGTGATCCCCCAAAGTGAAGAATCTCCCAGGATAAAACATCAAAGGAAACAGTGATAAGCAGCACATAGAAGCAAATCATTCCTTCATAGCATCTTAATAGATGCTTAATAGATAAATGAGCTTATTTATAACATCTTTATTTTACTGATAACATCCTTATTTTAGTTTTATCTTTTTTAACATTTATTCATTTTTGAGAGACAGAGACAGAGCGTGAGCAGGGGAGGGGCAGAGAGAGAGGGAGACACAGAATCCGAAGCAGGCTCCGGGCTCTGAGCTGTCAGCACAGAGCCTGACGCAGGACTCGAACTCACGAGCCGTGAGATCATGACCTGAGCTGAAGTTGGATGCTTAACCAACCGAGCCACCCAGGGGCCCCTATAACATCTTTCATGGGCTTCTGTTTAGCCAAGAACCTCAGGATAATACATTTGGATTGCCAAATGAAGATCCGGGCTTCTGGGCATAAGAAAGTCATTGATAGCTTGAATAAAAAGAAGGTGAGCCAAAATGTCAGTGGGTTTGGGGTTGGGGAATGAAAAGACTCATCTGCCATTAGAAAAAAACGATTCTGGAAAAGATCTCTATGAGTGGCACTCCAACAGAGAAGTGTCTGTTGAAACTGGCTCGCAGAGAAAGCAGAAACTTGACTGGGTAGAATAGGCAGAGAAGTGAACTCCCAAAATATATTAAGGAGTACTTTTTTATTTTGGAAGCGCTAAGAGTCCATCACAAAAGCTCAGTACCTACCTTTATTCTGGACATTCGTTGGGTGCCTGGTGCACACACAGCATGGTCTGCCATACCCTTAGGGAAAGAAAACATGGCCCTTGTCCTCCTGCCCTTACAGCCTGAGAAGACGAGATGCATGCCTTTAAAAAGCCCCGAGGATCATTCCGAGGCAGGGAACCTAGACCCTAAATAAGTTTATAGTAACCTAGAGAGGACTACCTGGGGAATGACTGGTTTGAAGCATTCCACACTTTCCATCTTCCTAGAAGTCCTCCCTCTTGCTGCCGTACAATCAGGCTGGTTAGCACGAGCCAGACTGGGAGCTTTCTTGTCCAGCCACAGACACTGAGGAAACTTTCAACTGATAAGCAGCCCCTGTAATGTCTTCCTTCTGATACCGGCTGAACGTAGGTCATGAAAGGGCCCACATCTCAAGATGTCTGAGGAGAACATTTGAGAGTTACCACTGCATCTAAGACTTTGTAGCTAAAGCTCATGTTTACTGTCAGAGCTAGCCTGATGGGTAGGGAGCTGCCCGGCCCACCTTACAGGGGGTATTTGTGGGATGCTGAGAAGTTTCTCTGAAGTACCTCATGTAATAGCCTGTGTCAGTAGCTGAAGTCATGGAATCATTCCTCTTGGCTAAAGAAATGTCCCCTATTAAACATTTGTGGATGAGAGGAAGAAGTGTAGGCTGGTGAATGTGCAGTTAGGTGGGGTCACAATGTGATGACTAATGGTGCCTGGGAGAACTGTGGGCTAATCAGCGTGAACACAGCGGTATTTTCTGGGGCCTTGCTCCTGCCTCTCCTACAGTGGAAATTTGCATGGAGATTAAAATGTGCACTGATAAAAGTTATAGGGGACACAAAACTGGGGGGGGGGGAGTTGCTGGAATATGACATGACTGAATGAGATTCAGTAAAACCTCAGTAAGTTGAGATAAAAGGCCCAAACTGTAATATATTCGGGATGAATTTAAGATCCTATAGCAAGGTTCATGGGAAAAAATCAGCCACAGAGTGAAAGCCAGGGAGAGTGACTAGAAAGCCTTGACTATATCTTTAAAATCCCTGAAGGGGACTGGCTGACTGAAGCTTAGTACAAGCCAAGGCTATGATATGGCTGGTAAAAAAGAAAAAAAAAAAAAAAAAGTAAACGTACACTGATGCGCTGATGGAATTCTTCCCTTAAACTCTGTTGTTTTGGATCAAGAACCAAGTACAGGGTTCAGTTCTGGGGGCATCTCTTAGCTAGGTCACCCAGGGGACAGGCCAGCAGGATCTGGAAACCATGTCATATGACGAAGTGAAGATACTCTGTCAAAGAAAAGAGAGGAGGGGGGACATGTGGGCTCTCTTTAAAATATTTGAAATGTTACCATGGAGAAGATGTTGATTTCTTCTAGCCCAGAACCAAGATGGATAAGAAGGTAATGGATGGGATGTAGATTTCGGCTCAGGGTGAAAACTCTGTAACACTTAAGACTACCCCACCCACAGTGGATGGGGCTACCCTGTGAGTAGCAAGCTCCTGGTCACTAGAGTAATTCAGCAGGAACGGGATGACCTCCTGCCAGGAATGTTGCAGCCAGATTCCTACACTGGGAAGGAAGCAGGATGAGGTGATTGCCAAGTTCTAAGATCCCTTGTTAACTCTGCATTTATGAAAATACACCCAGCCCATGATGGGGGTGCCCACAGCTGGCTGCTGGCAATGCACACCATTGTGTGCACTGGTGTCTCTCTCTCGCTCGCTCTCCCCCCCCCCCCCCACACACACACAAGGGATGCTGGCTGGTATATGTGCTGGGTGCTCTGGCTCTCTCCCTGCCTCTTCTCTGGTCCCCCACAAGCTTGACCTTGAAAGCAAGAGCAGACTTTGTGCTCTCACTCTTCCCTATCAAAGTGTGAGCGCCGAAGGCCCTCCCTTGACTTCCCCAGTTTGGAGTCCATAAATTCAAAAGTGGCCAAGAGTAGAGTGTGGTCAAAGTGAAATGTCTGTTAACGCTCTGTCTGTGTCTTGTGACCCCTGGGGTAAATGACTGACCTAATGAACCTGATGAGGACACCTGCCCCCCCTTCCCACCTCATCTCTTCCCACCCTGCTGTGAAGGGTGTGGTTGGGCTCTACAACATGCATGCTCATTGGCTCCTGGAGGTTGGGACCAGATCACAGACCATTAGAGATGACCCTCACAGGCTCGTGCCATCTCTGGAGTATACTGGAATTCCCCAAGCAGAGAGTGGAAGAAAACTGCGCCTCAGTCTAGACCAAGTTCATCCCACTTTGGGATGCCAGAGGCATGAGTCACTAAGCCCAGGGACCTGGCTGATGAATTTCACTCAATGAGCTAACTGTGTTTCCAGTGGACTCCTACATCTGCTAGGGGCATCCTCGGGGGCTCTTTGATGGTTCATGATTTCCCTTCTAAAGAAGGGGAGAAAGCACACCTCCTTTATATGACTGACCCCACCAAGAGAGAGTTCACAGGTTTGGACCCTGAGCTACCTATTGGCCAGCAGCCAGAACCCTGGGCAAGTCCATTCTCTTTATTACGACGAGCTGGTTGAAATCAGTCCCTTCCAGCTATGACAGTCTGTGACCCAGAGTGCTGATGGTTTCTCCATCAAAATGACACCACATGCACTCACCATTTATAGGGTAGTTTTAAATACTCTGTAGGGGAAAGAAAAATCAGATGATTTCCACAAAAATACTTGGCAGACTATGAAGTGCTACAGGAGCTTAGCCCCACCACTGGTTCACCATTGGTTCATTGCATCCAGAAAATTCACCAGGCAGGGTCTGGGGTCTCGGTTCTCGAGTTTGCTGACACAGACTATACTGTCACATCTTGCTGTGTAGCCTGTTTTAGACCCCGGAGTTCAAGTCAGGACCCTTGAGTTCTGGTCTGGCGGAGCCTGAGAACTGCAGCTGTGTGTCCAGAGTGACTGACCCTTCCTGGGTCTCTGGACACCTCGCTGTAAAGCAGCATTCTCACAGGGCAAGGGAGTCTACGGCCCGAGTCCTTCGGGCCAAAACCTTCTCAGAAAGAGGCAAGCAGGAGCAAATCGTGAAATGCAAAATACCGTTGGTTCCAAGCAAATGGATCTTTTTTCAACCTAGAAAACAGAGCCCCAGCTAAACCTCCCAGGATTTCAGAGGCTCTTAAATTGAGAGGCTTCGTTTCCTGTCTGTGGCAGTGGGCAAGTTGGAAAAAGCATTAGATAAGAAGAGATTACAAATCCAGATGCCCTCCTGAGGAAAGCTCTCTACACTGGCTGTTTTGCACATTGCTAAGTCATGTGCTCATAGAAGGGCTCAAGGCTGAGGCCGTGTGTTGTGAGATCAGGGAACATGCAGCTCGTTTCCTTTTCTTCGCCTCCCCACACCACCTTCTTACCTACCTATTTTTTAAAGGCTCTTTTGCCAAGGCAGTTAGGTTACCAGAACTGATTGGGAACCCCCAGGCTGTGAGATTTAGGTGTGGCCTAGCCTCCAAGCCTCAGTTTCTCCTTGTGACAGCAGGCAGCCCCGAGGTCTGGAGAGGCCAACAGAGGGACGAAGAGGACGGGGCTGAGAGAATCTGGTACCCTTACCCTCTATGCTCCCACATCCTTCTGGAAGGGCACTGAGACCTGAAAAAGCTCTTTCTTCTCTTAACCACAGGAGCTGAGGCTGCTGTGAATTCTTAAAATTCCAGGAGTCCAGGTTTTTATTAGTTACACTCAGCTGCCAGAATGCTTCAAGGTTTTCCTCTCAGCCGCAGCCTTATCTCAGCTGCATCTGGGGCCTCTAGGAAGGTCCGAGAACTTTCCAGCCAAAAGTTTTCCCCCTACCTCCCCCTCCACCAGAGAGAGGGTACAACAGGTGACTGAGGAAAGAAAGAGGGTCTGTTCCCATCTCTGTGCAGTATCAAGGCTGGTGGTCTCTCCAAGCCTAAATCTAGTCCTGCTTCCCTGATGGCCACAGGAGAGCTGGATGGCCTCCTCCTGTGGCAGGAGGAGAAATGGTGGCCAGACTGTCCAGCAAGGGAGTAAAGAGCCATGGTGGAAGCCCACAGCCTCTGAATCCCTAGCCTCGCTGTGTTGTTGAGCTGAGCATCAGATATTGCTGTCCTGAGTTTGGCTCATAGCTCACAGGGAGGTTAGGCAGAGGATGGATGTATAAGATCCTGTCCGGGGTTAACATTCCATGATTCTGTTTATTGAGTCTCTATGCGGTCAGGGCTTACCAGCGACCACAAGGAGCACACAAGAAGTCATTCCAGGGTGACCTATTTTCCCAACTAAAAGTAGGTCATAGCATCTGGAAAGCAAAAGGGCATTTATGCAGATAACAGAACAAAATATGTGAAATTGTGCACATCCTGACAAACTGGGAACGGGATCCTTGGCCAGGGTGGTGTTCACACGACTCTTTGAAAAGTATAAATACCTTTATAATCCTTTGCGAGGTGACATATGTGAATAAGCCGCATTACACTTATCTGTTCGGTGAAATAAATAAGTAGCATTATAATTTATCTTAGGTGAAATAAATGAATGGACAGCATGTACTCAAACTTTGAACAGTGTAAATTGGGTGGAAAATGTGTGGCAGTTTGGAAAGGGAGAGAATATGGAAGGGATACTATATGGGAGTAGTGGGCAGGAGAACGACTCTCTTTGCCCTGGTTGGGGGATCCGTTCTGTACGGGGAGTCCATTGATGTGACTAGAGTGGGGCTGCTGGGGTCCAGCCCACTTCTGCAATGGACCGGAACCGTTCAGATGAGACTTCAACCATGTCGGAGGGGTCAGTGCCAAGGAATCCCCCTACTCCGTTCCCAGGAGGCCGTTAAGACAGTTGGATGCGTTATCTGGTCATGCATTCATTTGATACATTTTAATTGAACACCAGCCACTGGGAATAAAGAGATTGAAGAAGTGGACAGCTTTGACTTCCTGGAGATTATGGTGGAGTAGTGGAGAAAGACAATTTCACAAATCGTTACTTTGTTACCATGGTGATGATTACTCTGAGGAGCAGTAGGCACCCCAGCTGGGAGTCAGGCCCAGGACTTGGCTGGTCTGCCGCCTCAGTCCCCCTGCTGGGTGGGAGGGGCCGGTTGCTGGAACAGGTGTCTTGCCAGCTTCCTGCAGACAGCAGGGCTTGCTTTCTCCAAAGAAGCAGTCTCTGTGACCTACCCCGGTGCTTTCAGGTTGCAAAATGAAACACAGAGCATTCGATTTTCCAGCAGCCTTGCGAGGCTCTTGATTTATAGAAGGAGGGCCCAGACAGACTGCAGGTTTTTTCCTCTGGTGGCTCAGGATGACCTCAACTGTCCACACCACCCACCCCGACTGGTGTCCATCCCATAGAGCTGAGGAGCAGAAGTCACTGCAACGCTTTCTCTCTTCCCTTTCATCCACCTGACCCGGTTGGAAGTCGCCAGATAGAGAATGCTACTTCTTATTTGGCTCCTTACTCCATGAATTCCTGATTTGATCGAAAGGAGGTACAGTGTAGCCAGACTTTACTACTACTCTCTTACTGTTTACAGATGAAAACATCCAGACGTGTGCTGAGGGGTCAGATCAGCTTTTCATTCAGCTCAGTAGCTCCCTTAGCATCGGATTTTGAGAGGACAGGGAGGGTGTTAATAGCCCAGATGACGAGGGAGTGCATGGATAAAGCGTAGATGTTCTGCTTGTCCATCTGTAAGTCACACAGGTATGAAGAGAAGCAAGTACTGCCTAGTTGTTTATTTTGCATTAAACAAAGAATAAAGGCGGTCTTTATTAAAATTTTGGCTTGGGAGCTCAGTCTTCAGCTAAGTTGAACTCCTAGCATTTGGATTTTTAAAAATCATAATTGGTTAATTCCAAAAATGTTTGAGGACCCCCTATGTGTCGTGTCTGGCACTAGGAGCCATGGGTAATACAAAAACGAGTAAGGCACAATTCTGCCATTGAGGGACTCACAATTCAAGGAGGTGGCAAAATAGATGCAAAGATAAATACTAATAGTATAAGACAGTTAGCATAAGTCAAGGACTGACTGACTGGCTCAGAAAGCAAATGCCAGGGGAATGAACAGGACGTCAAATCTCTGTGGACCAGATATTTGGGGAAGGGGGCTTCGTGGAGGAGATGGTGGTGCCTCTTTCCTCCTCTGTCGTGAGTGACAGCAAGAGACTTGCCTGTCCGGTTGGCCTGTGCATCCCAGGGCCTCACACGGTGCCTGGGGGGGGTAGCAGCACTCAACAGTCAGTTTTCAGATGCGTGGATGAGACTGTCCCTGAGGTCAGTAGGACTCTGACAGGAGAGAGAAGGAAGAGAGAATTGCAGGGAGGTTCAGCGCCGGGCTTTAAGGAGTGATATCCCTGACAGTGCGAGAAGGTCACTGGCTGGGAAAAGGGAAGGGGGAGGGTGGTATGGATCAAATCAGGGAGCCGACGGCCTGGGGAGCCACGGGAAGGTTTGGAGCAAGACGTGGACACGCAGTGGGCAAGGTGGATGAGTGTGTTGGTGGCGTGTGTGAGGTGGCCGGGGGCAGCGATTCCCCCTCATGGCCTATGTGAAATGGCAGAATTACAGTGCCTTTCTTTGACTTCCATGGCTCTCGGTGCCACCTGACTGGCAGATGGAGGTGGAAATGGGGTGGTGATGGATAGCCAGAAGGCATCGCTGGGTGGCTGGAGGGGAAGGTGCAGAAGACAGGTGAAGCTTGTGCCTTGCAAGCTGCAAGGGCAGGAGCCTGACTGGGGAGGTGGGGGGGGTGGGCGGGGGTGGCAGAGGAAAGGTTGAGGGTATCTTGGATGTGTTGGGTGTGAGGTGCTGAGGAAGGTGCCAGGCTGGTGGTTGGGAAAATGGATCTGTATCTTGTTGGGTTTTTTTTAAGATTTATTATTATTGTTGTTGTTGTTATCTATTTTTGAGAGAGAGAGAGCACAAGTTAGCAAGGGGCAGAGAGAGAATCTCACGAGGGGCACAGAGAGAGAGAGAGAGAGAGAGAGAGAGAGAGAGAGTATGTGGAGCCCAAAGCAGGGCTGTGCTCACCCAGAATGGGGTTCGTGCTCACCGGATGTGGGACTCGAACTCACGAACTGCCAGACCAAGACCTGAGCCAAAGTCAGGTGCTTAACCGACTGAGCCATCCAGGCGCCCCTAGAAGGCCAGTTTTTGAAACAGCTGAAGAAAGCCAGCCGGGGGCTTAGAGAGCAAGATGTAGGAACCCACCAGCAGTGGAGGGACGGGTCTCGCTAAGCGAGCCGAGGTTGTGTGCCATTAACCAGCCGTGCGTCCTAGTTGGGCTGACGGTGTGCTCATGTATCTTGCCGCCGAGGTCCTCCCTCCTCGACACCACCGCCTGGTTGCCTTCTCAGCTGGGAAGGCCTGGGCTGATATTCAGTGACAACTTCTAGAACAGGGAGAAGGAGGATAGTTGGGCGAAGATGGGGCCCTTACAAGCACGCCTAGGGAGGGGGGCTTTGCCCCTGGTGCCAAGCTTTCCGATCGTGAAGTGCGTCCTTGTAAGGCTTGCTTGCTTGCCTGGACTCCCCCCCCCCACCCCCCGTTATCTTTATCTGATGCAATCTTCCACTAGACTTTCAGAATTGGTGATTTTTCCTCATTGGCCATAGCCCCAGACTGTCACATTGTGAAATTTGCATTCACAGATGCTGCAAATGCAAATGTCGTGCAGGCACAATGCTGGGAGTGCTGCCTTGGTGCTCCTTCCCTAGCTTTCTCCCCAGCAGCCCACTGACTGAAGCAGGGCAGGGTCCTGACCTCCCTGCACCTTGATTTTCCCTTTTGGAGGTGGGCGATCGTCACTCTCACGCCCCGCTAGGGAGGAGAGGAGTTCTGAGTAGGACAAGTCTAGAAGGTTCTGTGCATTCCTTGGAGGAAGGCCTTTTCGGAGATCTGGGTGAACTGTTGTCTCTGGCGAGAGAGACAGCATTCAGACTCGAAGTTTAAAATGTGCCGGCTGTCTTACCAGCTTCTGGGCTATTGGGCTTAATGTATACATTAACCAGCAAGTCTAGAGAGCTCTTTGTTAGAGAAGAAAAACGTGTATATGTTTTAGTGTTTCCAATCTTCTCTTTTGGAGTTGAGCTGGGGGGAAAAAAATCCTAACGCTTGTGGTTATGGAAGAGATTCCACAGCAGTGAGGTAAGGAGGGAAGTTATGTGTGTATGTGTTTTCCTACACAGAGGTCTCTGAGCAGCTTATGTGAGCTCGTTAGCTAGCAATGAGCCCTGAATGGGTGCCACGAAGGGCTTCCCTGCCGCCCCCTGGCTGGAGTCCACAAGCAGCTGGGAGGCAGCTCTCCACTCACGTACACACTTGGGTCTGACTCCCAGTTCCTCCCGCAGAGCCAGGGTGGAGGAAGGACTTCGAATGTGCAGGCCCCAGAGGAGCTGAGCCCCTGGCCTTGCCCCGGGGTGGGGGTGGGGGTGTCAACTCAATACCAGGCAATGGACAGGGTGTGGCTGGGAGGGCAGGAGGCCACCAGTCCAGAGCACAGGCTTGGAGTCAGAACTCAAATGTTCACCCGCGTTTACCTGCTTATTGGCTGGGTGAACTGGCAGAAGTTGCAAAACATCGCTGAGTTTTCTCATTTTTCACCTGGAATGGGGGTGTGCCATCAGCCTTCTCCGAGGGTGTCATGGGGTTTGAGTGGGCACAGAGCCTGAACGCATAATGAATTCGTTGGTATTTGGAATTTGAGGGCCCTCGCAGTTTTCATTATTCAGAGAAGAGACAGGGCCCTGCGTTTGGGGCATTGGGAGAAGCCTGACAAGGTCCATGGAGGGCAAACACTGTATTTTTTTTGAATGAATGAATGAATGAAGTGAATTTGCGCCTGATGAAATGAGGGAGAAAAGAAAACATTCCATTTTGAAATTAACAGCCCTGACCCTGACCACTTTTTTAGGTGCTGGAGGGAAGGAGTCCCTCTGGACCTTTCCTGCACCGCATAGGTGCACAAACAGATGCACACTCCACACACATACACACGCGCGTGTACGCACACTCCACACGCGCGCACACACGTGCACACACACACGTGCACACGCACACACACACGGAGTTGGTGGAAGAATAAGGTCAAAGACAAGGACCAGGACACCTCGCTCTAGCACATTCTCTTCTCCAAGCCTCGTTTCCCACATCCTGAGCCCACCTGCCCCCTCCCTCCCACAGCTGTCATACTTCTGCAGAAGACATGCCAGCCTGCATCAAGACGAGGGCATGTGGGTCTGCTGCGTCTGCTCTCCCACGGTTGGAGCTTGGATGTCCAGGGTCACATTGGACTTCTCCCCTTAGTGAGCTTGCACTGCTGCCCCATGGCAAGGGGGGAGTGGGGAGGGAAGGATCTGTGAATTTGGTGAAGTCAGGCCCAGCCTGCCGCCCTGTAGCGTCACAGGGCCGGTGCCACAGTGGTAACTTTCCTTCTGGGCATTACGCATTGCACACTGGAATTCAGCCCTGCCTCCAGAAGGGGAAAGGGGCAGGAGGGGGCTGACCCACAGGCTGGTCCAGAGCTCAGGCCCTTTCTTGGCTTGCCCCTGTCCACGTGTCTTGGTGGCACAGGTCCTGTGGCCTGAATGGAGGCTGTAAAGGATCCAGGATCCAAGCTGGCAAACATAATCCTGCCCCTGGCGCTTTCCTTCCTCTCTGCATGGAAAGGAACCAGGGCCAAATGCCATCGCTCCCGGCCCACATACTTTCCACTGCCTTGCCGGACTGCAGAAACAGGGCCTGGCTGTGCGCTCTGCAGCCAGGGCGAGGAGACACGAATCCCCGGGCACCCAAATAATGGTTCTGTTCAACCTCATGGTTCATTTGCATCCTGGCTGGACAGGGGCTCAGGCACTCAGGTTGCCAGGATCCTCCCTCCCGGCACCCCTGCCCAGCCCCACCCCTCTCCCCCGCTGGCCCAGCTCAGGGAGCTCCCCACACTGCACTCCCTGCCCCTAGGTGGTTCTTGGGAGATCAGTGGACTCAAACAGTTTTCTTATTAGGAAAACAAGATAGTGAGAGTTGTGGAGCACTTCATTCTATTGTTTGAGGATTAAGTAAGAGAATGTACCTAAAACGCTCCTTGTGGGGCTCACACACTAGTCTGTTAGTGTTATATTGCAGTTCATCATATCTGAGTATGGATTTGGGGCTGGGGACAGTGAGGGGGTTGGAGGCATAGGTGGAATTAGTCGTGACCGGCTGTGGGCACCTCACTAAGTAAATCAGGCATTACTATATATTTAAGGGACAAGATAGCTGTGTTTTTGAAGGAGCTCTGGTGGCTGCCCTGTGGCAGATAGAAGAGGGAGATGGAGACAGGGACTCAGGGAGCCTTGCAAGAGCCAGTGGTGGTGCCATTGGGCAGGGGCAGAGAGAGGAGGGGCTGGAACTGAGAGATTTAAGGAGGGAGCTCCCCTAGTGTTTGGGGGAAGATTGGGTGAGCACAGGTATCACTAACTCCAGGTAGCCCCCCATTTCTCTCATCCAGTTTGGCCTCTCGAGGCCCTCTGTCCTTCTACCAAATTCCTGGACCTCTGGGGTAGGCTTGGGGCAGGGGCATTGCCACTCAGTGTTAGGGTGTGGGGAAGAGAGCCTGCAGTGCAGTGAGGCAGGAGCCCCCCATGCCCAGCCTTTTTCCACTTCCTCCTGTCGGGGTCCTACCTCTTTCATCACTTCCACAGAAAGATGGATGGGGGTGGGCGTGGAAATGGAGGCAAGGAGTGGGCTTTCGGAGGGCCTCAACTCATTTGGAATCTTTCCTTCCATAGCCCGGTGGTTGTGTCCATCCCTACCTCCCTGTTGGGCAGGCCTGGGCCCCTGCACCTAGCTTCTCCTTCCCCTCTTCTCTCCACGCCATCCCCCTTCTCTCCTGGGATTTTCTCACTGAGGAAGGCCGACCCCCAGGGGACGAGGTAGTGTGCAAGATGGCACCACCAGCCTCAGGACGGCTGAGGCTCATCTGCCTGACACGCTTCAGTTTTACTGAAAGATTAATGGGGAGATACACACACACACAAAACCGACACGCATGTGCGCACAGACATGCTTTGGAGTAAAATACAAAATCCAAATTATTTTTAATATAGAACCAGAAAATTCAAAAAACACATTTTCTCTTCACTTATTCTGAGAACCCCCAGGAGAGGGCTGGGGCGCAGTGCTCTCTGGGCTCTTTGTAGCACGTAGGAGAAGCCGCCGGGGTCCTGGGGCTCCTCTCCACCTGCTCCCGAGCACCCCTCCGCCCCCCGATGTGCAGGGCCTGAGGGCAGAGGCAGGCTGGTACAGTCGCCTCTCTGGGGCAGACCCGGCAGGTAACCCCCCTCCGTCTGTGCCTCCTTCTTCCCAGAACCTGAACATCCAGGTGGAGGACATCCGGATCCGAGCCATCCTGGGCACCTACCGCAGGCGCACCCCCGTGACAGAGGGCTACGTGGAGGTGAAGGACGGCAAGACGTGGAAGCAGATATGTGACAAGCACTGGACAGCCAAGAATTCCCGCGTGGTCTGCGGCATGTTTGGCTTCCCTGGGGAGAAGACGTACAACACCAAAGTGTACAAGTAAGGGGACTGCTCCAGCCTGGGCTTCCCGGGCCCTCGCCCTGCCGGGTTAAGAGTCAGCTCTTACCAAGCACCCCCAGCATAGGAAAAGTCCTCCCGCCCTATGTCATGGCGGGGGCCGCCAGTGTCCCTCCAGCAAGCCTGCCCTTGAGGAACTCCCGCTCCTGTGGGAGACAGACCCCCAAATGAATGATGAAAGTAGGGCGAGGGAAGGGTTAGGGCAGAGGCAAAGGGCAAGATGCTGCAGCCCACAAAAATCCCACCTCTCAGTGCAGACAGCCAGCTCAGTGACCCCAGGGCCTGAGCAAGGACAATAATACCCCGGCCGGATGGGGCAAGGGCAGTGCCAACTTAAGAAATGGTTACTTTTCCTCAGCGAAGATTATTCTGAGAAATCTGGAACTTTCCACAACTGTCAGGAAATTGAAAAACGGTTGGATTCGATTCAGTTACTCCAATCCCAGTTAAACCTCACCTGTTATGGTTTCCAAAGTTGGCACGTCCCAGGGGGCCAGGGGGTAGATGGGGGATCCGAGGGGAATCCAGTGAAGGGGTTGGGCCCTGTGACAAGCTGGCCGCTGGGGGACCTCGGTTGGTAGCGGGATCTTCTTATCTCCTCTTATTAATGATAATGACAGTCTGTTTCTGAGTGCCTACCCCATGCCAGGCTCTGCCCCTTGTCATCGAGTTCTCACAGCACTAGGAAGTAGGAGTCTGCTTCAGAGTTGAGGCAAAGAAGTCAGAGAGAAATTGTAGAACCAGGATCCAAACACAGGCCTCCAGCTCCAGGGTCTACACTCCTGGAGAGGGTGTAGACTCACAACACCACGTCTTTCCTTTCAAACCAGGGACAGGGAACTTCAGAGTCAGGAGACCGGGCTCCAAGCCCAGCTCGTCCTCCTGATCCTTGGGTCAGTTCAGGCTGCATCCCTCCTTGGGTTTGGCGTGGCCGCCTTTGGTTAGAGCCCCCAGTCCACCACAGGGGTGAGTCTGGCGTCAGGGCAGGCTCACAACACCCCTGGGGGTGATCTTAGTGGCCATTCCCTCCCCCAGCCGTCCCAGACATGGCCCAGACCTTCCTGGTTGCACAGGGCAGCTGGGAGGTGGCGTGGTCTCAGCCCTCGGAGTCTTTGGACAACTCCCGCCAGCTGGCCGGCTCCTTCCCTGGGGACACCTTCTCAGCTTTTCCGACCCAAGTGAGCCAAGAAAAGCAAACCCCTCCCCTGGCTGGCCCCACCAGAGCCCCCAGCCTAGTGGTAGGTCTGAGCCCAGTCCTAGGAAGGGGAAGGCTGCCACCAATTCAAGACCAGGCAGAACGTGCCTTGTTCAGATGGCATTTGAAAGCCATCTCCCCAACTGCGGGCAGTCCTGCGTCCTCTTCCTGCTTTCGAGGAGGGGTCTCAGATCTGTTTTGGCAGCTGCACCCCTGGTGATCCTCTCATGGGCTGGGTTGGAAACCCTCTCCTTGCTCCTCCCACTCCCATGTCTGTGGCTGTGCTTTCTTTTCAAAAGGGGGCAGGAAAAGGCTCCGAGGGCTGGGAGGCATCCAAGGTGTTGGTGGTGGATGGTGTTCTTGGCCAAGTTGGGAGATAATTAACCGACGCTGCTGAAAACCAGCTCCGACTCCTGACCTCTAGCTGGAGATGCTATGGGGGAGCGGGAGGGCGGGCGCTAAAACAACCTAGGGTTGTTTTATGTTAGACTCAGCTGACAGTCAGGCCCCAAAAGAGAAGGGCACACTGGGAAGCTTCTGCCTCAGTGGTGCTGTTAGGGGCTGTGATGGCAGCCGGCTGGAGGAAGTGATGAGCTGGGACTCCCAGGGCATGGCTTCAGCCCTCACTCGGTCCAAGCCCTTAGTCTGCATGGAAAGAGACACAGGCCTGAAGGGCGGGGGACTCGGAGGTCACAGAACCCACCTGCGGAGCCTGCGGGGGAGTCCAGTCGTGTCCTCCACACTGCTGTTACCTCAGCCCCAGCTCTGCTCCGCCTGGCTACAGGGCACAGGCCCCCGCCACGGGCTGGCTGTTGAGTCTGGGAGGTGACGCAGGGCTGGCGTGGGGCCAGGGTGTCTGGGAGCCATGCTCAGAGGCTACGGACAGCAGGGGCCTGGGGGCCGAGTATCCCCGAATCTGTGACTTCCAGTAGCATCTTTCCCCAACTCCCTTTCGCCCTTCCCACAGCCCGTTGCTGCTGTCGCTGACAGACCCCCCCCCCCCCCACCCACTGCCTCCCAGGGAGGGCTTTCACCCTTAGGAAGGAAGCGTTTTCAAAGTGATTCTGTCTAGGGTGGGTATCTCCTGGTACCCACCAGGTCCAAAGGGGCCCTGCAGCCTTAGACATTCACCAGGGCAATGCCCGAGGCCTCTCCACCCTTAACTCTGCTAACCGGCATATCCGGTGGCTACTCGGAGGCCTCACCCCCACAGGGTCACCTTGAGTGGAGTCAGCTTCCCCACCAAGGACTGCTTTTCTGTGAG
Organism: Panthera onca; assembly: GCF_046562875.1. Classification (NCBI taxonomy): domain Eukaryota; kingdom Metazoa; phylum Chordata; class Mammalia; order Carnivora; family Felidae; genus Panthera; species Panthera onca. The sequence goes on along the minus strand of NC_138342.1, from coordinate 170,055,176 downwards.
CTACATTCTGCTGTGCCCTGGGGAGCCATGGATGCTCCTTGATGCTAATGATGCCGAAGCTTCAGGGCCCCTTCCTTGGGGCCAGGGGCATATTGTGGTCATTTTTTTTCTTCAAGCAGGATCCCGAGGTTGACACCGGTTTATTGATGTGAGCTAACTAAGCAGAGATTCTGCGTCTAATGTCGCATCTCGGGCGTTAGGAAGAGCTATCGTGATTTGGTTGGTTGGCTGACACGGGGACCAAAATGTGGCCCCACCGGGAGTGACATGCAAATGCCCGATCTCCTTGGCTTCATGTAGAGGACAGGATTCCAAGGCTGAAGACTGGATGTTGGAGTGGATTTGTCATCTGAGACCTTACCCAGCCTGGGAGGGTCTGGAAGACGCACTTTCCCCGTGAATGAGGAATAAATTTATGAGGGAAACCCTGGTGTTCTTAAGAGCTCCCCGGTAGCTCTTCTCTGTAAGCCATCCCTCATCCTAAAAGCAGGAGGTGGTGACTGGATCCCAGGGCAACAGCACTCAAGCCTCCGAAGGCCAGGTGGGCGTGGTTCCCGAAAGACCAGCAGAATCAGAGCAGTAATCGGAACAATTTGACTCCTGCACAGCCAGGGCATGGCCTGGTTGATCATGATGTTCCCAGAAGCGAAATGGATAGGAGGTCTACTAAGTTCTTACTCATTCTTTTTTTTTTTTTAAGTTTATTTATTTTGACAGAGAGAGAGGGAGAGAGAGCAAGAGAGGGGCGGGGGTGGGGGCGGGTAGAGAGGATCCTAAGCAGGCACCAGACTCTGTTAGCACAGAGCCTGACGCGTGGCTCAGTCTCACCATCTGTGAGATCATGACCTGAGCCACAATCAAGAGCTGGACGCTTAACCGACTGAGCCACCCAGGCGCCCCCCAAATTCTTTATGAACCGAAAATCTAGGTCAAGAGAACAAAAATCTAATCATATAAACAGAGGGTCATGCCCCTCAATCAATTCCCAGACTTGAGCCAGCTTACAGACCCGGAACCCTTTGAGTAAAGGGCAGGCTGGGTCCCCTTGAAGAAGGACCCCACCCAGTACACTGCCAAAAATTTACACCATTAATCAATTTCCCAGGCTTCCCCAAAGGGACTGATGGCCTTTTACCAAGATAGCTGTGCACTGGGGAAGATGAAATAATCAGAACTTTTGGGCACGACTGGACACAAGCTCTGAAATGACACAGATTCTGGGAGACTCAAAGATCACCATGGCCCTCCAGTCAGAGTAGGGCCTTAAGTGGGTCAGGTGATCAATGGGGTTTTAGCCTGGGCCCATCTCACAGTGGGCCCAGTGGGTCCCTGAACCCATCCTGTGGTTGTTTCCCTAATTCTGGAATTCATCATTGGAATAGACATACACAGTAGCTGGCAGAAGCCCAACAAAATCTGGCTTCTCCCTTGGCTGGGGAAGAGCCAGTAGAACTTTTCATTTTTAATGTTTTATTTACTTTTGAGAGAGAGCATGAGCAGGGGAGGTATGGAGAGGGGGACAGAGGATCCAAGGCAGGCTCCGCACTGACAGCACAGCGCCCGATGCGGGGCTCGAACTCATGAACCGTGAGATCACGACCTGAGCTGAAGTTGGATGCTCAACCAACTGAGCCACCCAGGCGCCCCCCAAATTCTTTATGAACAGAAAATCTAGGTCAAGAGAACAAAAATCTAATCATATAAACAGAGAGTCATGCCCCTCAACCCATTCCCAGACCTGAGCCTTTTCAGGACTTTTCATTTGTAACTGCATCGGCCCAGCTGAGCATTCGTCCCACTACCCTGCCATAGGCTAGACACCTCTTTCTCAAGCAGGCTTCCCCCTTGGCCCAAAGCTGCATCTCATTTCAGTTGCTCTCCAGTCACCGGGCCTGGAGCAGGCTGTCCACCCATCATCCACCAGCGCCTCATATCTGCACCCCCTGGGCCTGGCCCTGGTGAATCATGGTGGGGGGACGCTGCCGGCATCGTGGAGGCCTGTGGAGGGCCACGGTGCATTCCCGTGAGCTGATGTAAGAGGGAAGCAGGGCTGTCTGGGAAAGGCAGGAGCAGTTATGTGTTTGCTATGGTGCTTCGGTCTATATTAAGAACTCAGTACATCTGTTCGTGGGCGAGGGCAGTGCTCACTGAAAGCTGGAAGCAGAAGGAGGTTTCAAGCCAGTGGGGTCTGGCCAGCCCTTGTGCAGCTGATAGCCCCCGAGTGTGTTCTCTCGCCCAATGTTGGGGGGTGGGTCATGAGGAACAAGCTGTCCACCGCCCCCCAAATGTGTTCTCCAGTCCGAGGTGGTGGGAGGGGGGAACAAGCTGGAGGTTGTTTCCGAGTGCAGGGCCTTGTATCCAGGAAGTGGGGAGGGGCAGTTTTTCTCGGAATTATTAACAGTCCTCCTGTGTAGTTCTCCACTCTAGGCTACGCAGCGATGTTGAGCACACCTCCTGAATTTTCCAGGATAGTCCTTTTTTCAAAGATTCTGTGTCATGGTGCCCACAGGGACACCAGAGTTGTTACCAGTTGAAATTTTTAGTTAGGAAAAGATACTGGTTTGGGGTGCTTGGGTGACAGCTCAGAGCCTGGAGCCTGCTTCAGTTTCTGTGTCTCCCTCTCTCTCTCTCTGCCCCTCCCCAGATCGTGCTCTGTCTCTCTCTCAAAAATAAATAAACTTAAAAAAAATTTTTTTTTTTTTAAAGCAAGAAAATATTGGTGGTGTCTGTAGGGTTTTACCTTTCTCTATGTTCACATCCCATTCACTCTGAGACAGAAATTTCCAGGCCTGCTAACCCAGCAGAAACAGGGCCCCATTTCTGCCCCATCCTGGGCCAGCCTGCCCTGGGAGGCCCTTGCACTGGGCAACTGGCAGCAATGCGATCTGGCTCTCTCTGGCATCTCGCAGGTTCTTCCAAGCAGGGACAAGCACATAGACCCCAGAGAGCTGGGCCGGCGTGAGAGGACGGTCCTCCCTGCCCTCCTCCTCCGTAAATCCCACCCCTATTCAAAGCCTCGCTCAAACCCTGCTGCTCATTGAAATTGTGTGTCATCATTGCAACCACAGGGAACCCTCCTTTCTGTTTCTCCTTTAATACAGTTGTTATTTATTTTACAAACGCATATGAAGCCCTTCCTGTGCAGTTTTAATTGCCTCACCAGCATTCGCTCATTTAACTTTCCTAACAATCATATAAAGTAAATCCCGTTGCTACTTCTGATTTGGAGATGGGGAAACTGAGGCACGGTAACCTTTCCGCTAATCCATTCATTACCTATTGGTTGGTTATTGTTTTAGAAAACACTGTGACTCGCCTCGATCCTTATGCTGCCTTCCAGAAATACATAAAAAGGAATCCTTTACATGTAATACAGGTTAAGAGTTCCCTGTAATACAGGCTATGGTATGGAGATAGCCTCAGCCTCACTGACTCCTGGGTGAACATTTGATAAGGTCTGTGGCCGAGTTTCATGACCATTATAATTCCCAAGCAAATTTTACTTTGATTCAGCCCACGGGCTGCTTTAAGACTGTTCTCATTGCTTCTCATTGGATTTGGATTTACCTCTTTAATCTTGCGTATCGTTGGGAGAGAGTTTAACATTCAACTTGTTCTGCTATTGACACAGGCAAGGAGCAACAATGAATCATGTTGAAATTATCTGAAGGGTTTGGGTGAGCGACCATCTGGTTTGCCTGAGACTGTGGGTTTCCTGGGACCAGGGGTCTTATCTATTTTAGATCCCTTTTTGCATTTCCTTTTATAGGTTTTAATGCTGTCTCACTGCTAAGTCCCTTCTCTCCTAGAATATAAGCTGCCTGGGGGAAGGAGGCAACGTCTGTCCTTCCAGGTCCTGCTCCCCAGTGCCCAGCATGGCGCCCCGCATGGCCAAGGTGCTCATTGGGTGCATGCCAATTCAGTGGGGCTGAGCTCTAGATGCAGGGACCATGCACATTCCGTTCCACTACTAGACTTCAAGAAGCCAGCACCGTGGCCGGCCCGGTGCCCGACACCCAGTCACAGAAGGAATGAGGTGTGGTGGCCGTGGTGCCCTGGTCACCTGTCCCCTCTCACCCTCTGCAGAATGTTTGCCGCCCGGAAGAAGCAACGCTACTGGCCATTCTCCATGGACTGCACAGGCACGGAGGCCCACATCTCCAGCTGCAAGCTGGGTCCTCAGGTGTTGCTAGACCCCGTGAAGAATGTCACCTGTGAGAATGGGCTGCCAGCTGTGGTGAGTTGTGTGCCTGGCCAGGTCTTCAACCCCGACGGGCCCTCGAGATTCCGGAAAGCCTACAAGCCAGAGGTGAGGATGCATGCAGCGAGGGGTCTGGCCACTTGACACATGGATGGGGTGGAGGGTGGCATTTGAGGGAGCAAGCAGGGGCCCTCAGGAGGGAATGAGGAGAGCCAGCCCTGAGTCAGACCACTCCCCTACAGGGCAGGAATGTAGTGGGACACCTGTCAGGACTGGCCACACCAACAGATGCCACTTCTAGAGGGTGACAAGCAGCTGGGCCCCAGCCCCCAGTCATCAGCACCCACATCTGGCCTTTCACCATTGCTATTCCACTCTGAGATCACAGTCCCCTCTGTGGAGGCCACACACCAAGGAGGAGAGAGCACCTCATTACCCACGGTCACAGGCTCTGTGTGCTGTCTGCTGGCCCCACACAAAAGGCGGGGGTGGGGGGTCCTGCTCCGTTCCCAGAGGAGAACAGTGTTCTAGAGTTGTTGGAAAGTCAGTATGATTCTCGAAAGCACATGGAATCAGCCACAAATGTTTCCAAACGTATTTTGGTTTGTTCTGCAAGAGAAAGGACAAAAATTTTTAAAAGCCTTCACCAAGACAGAAAATGAAAACCTGTCATCCCCATGTCTGTGTCACCTGTACCCGTCGGTCATGTTCTATGTTTGTAAGTCAGCAGCACCTCTGTGTGCACGTGCACGTGAGCGCGCTCCAGACATGTTGATGCACGTCAGCTCACATAAATAGCACCCCCGTTTCCACTGTGTGATTTCTTAGGACAAGTGAACCGGGTTTGACACAGCCTCTGAAAAAGAGAAAGTGCATTATTCTCTCTTCCCTGAAAATCATTAAGAGGAGATTCGTTTTTCTTTTTCCTACTCTTCCCTTTTTCCTGTATCCAAGGGTCTCTGTGACGTGCATGTTCTGGAAACTGCTCACATGGGGCTGGTGGATGGGAATAGCACAGGGAGGAGAAGAGGGAAGGGTAGGAATGGTGGCTGATCGTTTATCAGGGAATGGTTCCCTGAGCCAGACAAAACCTCGACACTCACCTGGGCAGAGGTGAGTTCCAAGTCAGCTCTGACCACGTCAGGGGGAAGAGGAGGGAGAGAGGCCATGATGGGGGCAGATGGTGTGGGCACCAGGTGGTGGTGCGGGAGGGACGGCCTCATGCTGTGTCTCCTTCCCTCTCCCTGTCTCTCCCGCCTTTCCCCTCTGCCCTCTGTAGTCTCTCCTCCCCATCAACATCTAAAGACCTGCTTGGAAAGGGGGTGATAGCGCTCATCCTAAGGAAAAGGGAACCCCGGGCAGGAGTGAAATAAACCACGTTGGGTGCCCCCTCCCAGGCTGGGGGTGGTGTGTTTGGACAAAAGAAAAAGCCTTCAAAGAAAGGACTGAAATGAACGCTGTGAGCCCAGCCAAGGGCATGGGAACTATTTGGAGTACCTTCCTGACTCTTCCAGCAGGCGGCCGTCCCTGCCCCCTTGGTCCCCACAGGGGCCTCCAAAGGGGACAGACCTACTGCAGGGTGCATACGTGCAGCCAGGTGACAGAGGTGCACCTGGACGGTGCCGGCCCCCCTGCAGCCCCCCCACACCCTCCCTTGCCCCCCCTCCAGCCCACCGCCACGTGATTTGATCGCCACATCCTTCCTACAGCCTCAGCCTGGCCCACGGCGCTTTCCTTATGTGTCATCCAGAATACCAGACCCTACTGTTTTGGAATTCCTCTCGCTGTGTGGTTTAAAGCAAAGGAATTAAATTCATACCAAATGAATTAAAAAAAAAAAGAGAGAGCAAATGAGCCTTACATCACATTTTCCCTTGGTTGCTTGCTTTCCTCCAGGGCCAGCTGACTGTGTGGCCACTGCCAGCCTGGCACGGGGTTATTTGGCCCTCTGCCTCCATTAAGCTTGGTCTTGGATGGTCTGCTCCCTAATAAATGATCAGCCACCTTTCCTACCCCTCCCTCTCCTCTTCGCATGTTCTATTCCCACCCACCAGCCAGCCCCTCTGAGCCATCTCCAGAACGTGGAAATCACAGCTTCCTGTGCCGGACAGCTTGGGCACGGGGTGGGGGAGGGGAGAGGCCGCGGCTCGACCGCAAAGCAAACGGGCTGCAGCCAGCAGTTGTTTTGAGTTTGTTTTCTAAAGCTAGAACAAAGGTTCCTGAAGCCAGTGGGTGTTTTGCACGCACCCCTGTCCCTCTTTTCTTCTCCCCCTAGTGGCAGGGTCAGAGCCGTCCTGTAAATCCGAGTGCTGTCACTGCACGCTGTCCTGCCGTGGCAGCCACGAGGCGCAGTCAGTGGGGGAGAGCAGTGTGGCCGAGTGGGAACCTCGGCTGGAGGATGGTGACACGGGTTCCCTTCTGATGCCTCGGCCCTCAAGGTGGCCGGTGTACGTGAATGCTGACAAACGGCACCTCCAGCCAGGCCGGGCCCTTGGTGGGTGGGTAAAAGTTGTGGTCTGAGGACCACGTAGGCTGGAGGGGAGCAGTGACTCTGGTCTGATCCACCATTCATAGAACGGCTGCAGGGGCACCCCATCCCCTCTGTGTTGAATCAAATCAGCATCGGCGAGAACTCAGAGCCTCGAAGCCTCTGAGCCCCCACGCCAGCACTCACACGCTCAGGCGTGCACACACACACACACACACACAGGCATGCACGCACTTGCACACACATCCACACACGGGCACAGAAGTTGATGCAGACCAGCGTGTGTAGGCAGATGGAGTCAGGTGCTCCAGCTCCCATCTTGTAAAATGTGATCCAGTGGGATCAAAACGCTGGTGCAGGGTGGGTCTTACTCTTGTGCAATGAAATAAACCCTGTAAGGTGATTGGGCTTCCAGGCTGTCCCTGAGCACTTGGGGGCATTTAAACCATAGCCATAGCCACTCATCGTCTCTGAGTACCTGGTGGGGCCGCATCTTCTGAAGAGTTGGGCTGATTTGGAATTGGAGTAGAATCGCGGGGGCGGGAAGCAGGAGCAGTGGCCAGGCACTAACGTAGCCCCTGGACACGTGGCAGCCTTAGCCAGCACAATGTCTGTCCTCTAAGTCATGGCCTTCTTGGTTAGACCCATGCTATAGTTCCCTGTCTCCCCGCTCCTGCTTCTCATCTACCTGCAGAGCGGGATTGTTGGAGTGTAACCTGTTCAGTGCCCTGAAGTCCCCCACAGGGCTAGACTGTAGCCCTCTATCAGAAGCAGGGTGGAATTATGATCCATCTGGAATCTGCCAAGTCTGGGGCAGGAGCTCCTCTCCGTAGCTCTAAAGCTTGAGGTTCTGGAGGGAGGGGGTGCAGGGAGGTACTGGTGGTAAGGCCCCTGAGCCAAGCATGGGTTGGGGTGACTAACTGATGAGGGTCCCAGTGAGCTCCTCGACAGTCCAGGACAAAAGCTCCAGGGGAGGACCGCAAAGCAAGTTTGCAGCACAGCCAACGCGCAGAGGGGCCATGTGCACACCTCCCGCCCCGTGCACACGCACGCGCACAAATCTAGCCCCGTTTCAGCTCCTCGCCGAGGCACCTGTGTTTGGGGTGGGGCGGCTGGAGAGGGAGGGGAGCGGGCAGTGACGGCCTGCCGAGTGGGCATCAGCTTTTGCACTCAGCAGGACCGTGTGTCCCTTCAGCAACCCCTGGTGCGGTTGAGAGGTGGTGCCAACATCGGAGAGGGCCGAGTGGAGGTGCTCAAGAACGGAGAATGGGGAACCGTCTGTGACGACAAGTGGGACCTGGTGTCTGCCAGCGTGGTCTGCAGAGAGCTGGGCTTTGGGAGTGCCAAAGAGGCCATCACTGGCTCCCAGCTGGGGCAAGGTAAGGAATGGGGCAGGGGGCGGGGGGGCGTTCTGTGGCCTCTCTTCACAGAGAGCATGGCGCGGGGAGCCCAACCCAGGTGCGCTGGCCTTGGGCCTTTCGGGGTCTTCTTGCTGTGCCCCTTCCCACTCGCCGCTGCCGCTCTGTTAGAGAATCCCTGGCCGCTCCCCCAGCAGTCAGAGCTGGAAGGGCCTTAGGGAACTGAGTCCCCCACTGTATGAATTTGGAAGCTGAGGCCCAGAGAAGGGAGTGAATAACCAAGATGAGACAACAAATTAGCAGCCAGCGAATACTCTAACGGGGGTCTCCCGGCTCCCAACCCGGTGCTCCCCACTGTCCCACCGAGAATGCTGGAATTCTCAAGGCCTTCCTCCAGGACAGGGCCTCGGAATTCCTCAGGCTGTGGACCACCCCAGACACAAAAGAGTCCCAAAAGTCATCTTTCTTTCCCACTCTGGTGCAGCCCCACAAACATTCTCTCCCCGCCACCAGAGACTGGGAACAGGATGCCCGTCTCTGGATGACACGCGACGCTAATGAGAAGGAGCCTGGTTTTCATTAAGTGTCCTGAACAGATCTTTCATTTAAGCAGAGACCAAAAGTATAAGAAGCTTTCGAGCTGGTCGTTCCGTTGAGAGCACCGAGGCAAACATCGCATGAGAACGTGACAGATAGCTTCCTTTTCCGGCAAGGAGGGTGGGGCATCCCGTCCTGTGGGGAGAGGATGTTTCCATACTGCCGGACGTAAGGCCATCACCCCACAGAAAGGAATGTGGTGAGGTCAGCGGTCACATTGGAGGAAGTAATAGCCCGGTGGACTGGAGAGAGAGTCCCGGAATCATAGATGGCACTGCTGAAGGGGACCTCAGTGCATCTGGTCCAACAGATGAGGCCTCAGGTGCTGGAGCACAAGCTTTCAGTCATCCCCATAGTTAGTGGTGGAGAAAATCTAAAACCCAAGTCTTTAGCTCACTCATATTTGGGCTTCTCCCTGTGTGCCCACCTTGGCCCAGTCCTGCTCACGTTCAGAACGCCTCTCTACCCCCATTCTGCAATCCCCTGCAGTTTCCTGGGCATGCCCTGAAGGTTAGGGGTCTAGGCTGGACTCTAACCTTGCATCGTGCCATCTGGAAGCCTCAGTTATACCACACGACAGTCCTCCTCCTCCCCTGGTCATGATGAGCTCTTTGGAGTTCCTTTGGATCTCGAATATTCCCACAGTCCGTTTTATTGATTGGCTGATGTGTCGGTGTGTGTTTCCCCAAGGCCTACTGTACAAAGACCACTCACCCTGAGGAATAAATAAGCACTGGATGACATAAGCATTCCATTTATCATGGGCGTGGGCTGTTGACCTAGTTATTTCCCTGCCCAGAGCAGCCAATGGTTTCCAAGGACCTGCAGAACTCTGGAGAGAGAGACAGTTGGCATTTTCAGTGCTGTCCTGGAAAGAACCACTGGATGATTTATTATCTCCTGCCACTCTGGGCAGATCAACTCTGCTAGGCAGAAGGGGGAAAGTCCACATTCAGTGTCAAGTCACAGAGCAGACAGGCTCAGTTCCGTTCTGGCTCTGGCTGGTGGGCCAAGTGACCACACCCAGAGTGAGGGTGTGAAAGGCAAGGATGGGGAGGCAGGCGATCTCAGTCCTCGTCCTGGGCCTGCTACCTACTTTCTCTGTGACCTTGAGTAAACTCCAGGTCCTCAGATTCTTCACTGGATTCACATTCGAGGGTTTATCTGGCTCCTGCCTCCTGTGGGTTCCCTGAGACCTGCTCTTCTCACCGGGACGGGTCAGAGTCAGGCACTGTGCTATGTGTTCTGCGACCCCCTGCACATATCTGGGCTCCAGCTGTCTGTTTCCACAACCACCTCCCTCCATGACCGAGTGCTGCAAGAGGGGAGGGCCTGTGTTCTTCGTGCTAAGTCTTGCCAGCTTATAGTGCCCTGGGATATTCATTTTATGAAGAATGAATGAATCAATGAGTGAATGAATGAATGAATGAATGAGTTCCAGTTGCATAAGTAGGGTCAGCTGAATGAACACCTGGTGAAGCAGTTTTAACACTCTAGACCTTAGCTGTCCAATACAAATACAACGTGAGCCACATAAGTAATTTTGAATTTTCTAGTAGCCTTGTAAAAACAAATAAAAAGAAACAGGTGAAATTAATTTCAATAATATATTTTCCTTAATCGAATCTATCCCCCAAATTATTATTTCAACATGTAATCAGAATGAATGCTGTTAATGAGATAGTGTACGTTTCGTGTGCCAAGTCTTTGAAATCTAGGGTGTGTTTTATACGTGGAGCACATTCCAGTCTGGACCGGCCACATTCCAAGCGCTCAGTGTGGCCAGTGGCAGCCCTAGAGCAGTGGCTTTAAAACCCTTTTGCCTGAAATCCCCGAGCAGAAATGCCATGCATATAAAGCCGAAACAGAAGTTTCCAGAAATGATGCTTACCTCTCTAACATGCAAAACACTACGCTACGTCCTGTTGTATTCTACCGTGCTCTTAGAAGTGTGATTGTCACCGGCAAAGTTGATTCTGGGTCTAGAGTCCGTGACATCGCTCCAACACGTTGGGCTTCACCCTAGTACCCTGCTTCTGTCCCCGGCCTGTGGTCACCTGGGACAGAGTTTATACGTGGGGAAAGAGCAGGGCTAAGGTGGACGTGGAGAAGCCATCGTGAGGAGGAACAATTCAGGGGTCAGTCCAGAACCAGGAGTAGGTGAGTGCTGGGAGTCAGGACGCAAGTGAAGCCCAGGTCCACAAAATGAGCCAAGAGCCCACAGGCAGCACTGGGCATGCTCAGCTGTACACTGGGCGAGGGTGTATCTAAGTTCGGCTGGAAGGACACAACCAGTTGTTAGTCGGAGTCTAAAGCATGGTAGGCTCTTGCATAAACCTCTCCTCTCCTGGCCAGTCCAGTAGGTCAGTGATTCATAAGCATTCGTTGTTTGGGCTGGGCCCTGGAATGGAGAATTCGTTAATTCCACAAACATTTATGGTAATGGCTTCTGCTCCCCAGGAGCTCCCGTCAAGTGGGGGAAATTAGAAATAACCTCAATCAAAGGTAAACCTGTACTAATAGAGAGGTGATGAGATGTAAGGGAAATACTGAGAACATTTACCATTTCCTGAGCCCCTGGCCCACCCCGCCAGATAGATTTTATTATTGCCTTTTATGATGAGGGAGGTGAGACTCAGAAAGCTCCCGTCACTTCCCGAGGAGGAGACGCAGCCCGACTGCTGGCCCATCACCTCACCAGCGAGGGGTGTAAAAGAAAATGCCGCGGGCAGGGGCAAGGTCGTGTCCAGCTGAGCCCGGGAGGAGGAAGGATCTGAAGTGTTCCTTGGAGGCAGGCCTCTACCTAGGTCAGCTCTTTAAGAGGAGCAGGGCTTCCAGGAGGCAGAGGGAGCATCCCCACGTGAAGAACCAGGTGCTTCTAACCTCTCCGCTCTTTCCCCAGCAGCCCTCCTCTCCCGTCCAGCACATGGGGTTCTCTCTCTTCACGTGCCTCGGAAACAGAGCGAGATCCTGCGGTGGGGTCATGCTGCCTGGTGTGAGTGCTGGCTCCTCCATCAGGTCCCCGGTTTCCTCATTTTACCGAGTTGCCATGATGATTGAGTGCGTTCATATATCCAACGTGTGTAGGACAGAACCCTAGTAAGCGCTCAGTGAACATGTGGTATCTTCATTGCCATTGTCGCCATCCTCCTCCTGACGGTCCTCAGGCAAGCCGGGCATCTGATACTCAGTCCGAGGTGGCTGCGTCTTTCTGTGTCCATCTCACTCCCTGAGCTGTGGCCCCTGCCTGCTTCAGGGGCCCTGTTTGGCACCTGTGGTGCGTCCCAGCCTCTCCACTCCGAGTCCTTGGATGCTTCCAGCCATAGTCAGCAATATGTTTTTATCAACTATATAACATTCCAAGGAATTGAAAGCTTTATTGTTTATGAATTTCCAAGGAAAGGGAAACTTGGCTCCCACTTACTAATACGGGTTGTCCCGGAAGTTCATCTTGGCCTAGATACCGAGTGTCTCCAGAAACCTCCTCAATGGAAATGAGACACAGGCACGGCCTGTGGTCGGGGGGCCTCTGGCCTAGCGGGGAGGCCGACAGGGAACAGAGAGCCACCTGAGTGCTCGATGGGAGGGGGGCCCAGCTTAGACAGGGATCAGAGAGGCTTCTCTAAGGAAGTGGCCAAAGCCGAGCCCTGAAGGATGAGCAAGCTGGTGAGGAGGGAGGAGGATGGGCCAGGCAGAGGGTCCAGGCAGGGGAAGAGGTCAGCTCAATCAAGCAGCCAAAGGAGATGGCTGTGTGGCAGAGGTGGGAGGAGCAGGTGGAGCCAGACTGCGTAGGATGAACAGGGCGCTCGGGGACAGTGGATTTCACCCTTCGATGCAGTGAGAAGCCATTCTGGGGACTTACGATGGGGAGTGACACGATTCAGTATGCATTAACAACCTTCTTGGGTTGTCTTGTGGTGAATATTTGGCAACGAGCAAGCAGGAGGGAGCCTGGAGGCTGTCGCCTTTGTCCAAATGGACGATGACAGAGCGGGACGAGTGTTGCGCCGGCAGAAATGAAAAGCACCCGGAGTTAGGGAAGTGAGTAGAGTGTGGTGATGGATTCCTTGGCAACCACAGAGGAGGAGGCGGTACCAGAGGTGACCTCTGGGTTCTGGTGAGAACACCAGGCTGGATGGATACCACTTTGAGATGGAGAGGGCTGGTGGAGAAACAGACAGGAGTAGGTCCTTCTACTGGACATGGAAGCAAAGGGGACAAAACAGACAGCTCTTCCAAGAAGTTCACCCTGATGCAGATGAAACTGACAGGCCAGAGGGTGGGCTCAGGGGAGGGTGGTTGTAAGATGGGAAGTTTGAGTGAGCGCTGAGGGGCAGGACCCCAGCTAGAGAAGGATGGTGAATGGGGGTAGGAGAGAGATGTGATCACAGGTGGGCAGGGACCACTGTGGGGGTCCATGCAGCCCAGAACTCCTAGAAAGAACTAGACTTAGGGGAGCGCCTCGGTGGCTCAGTTGGTTAAGCATCTGACTGAATCTCAGCTCAGGTCATGATCTCACGGTTCATGAGTTCAAGCCCCGAGTCAGGCTCTGTGCTGATAGCATGGAGCCTGCTTAGGATTCTCTCTCGCTCGCTCTCTGCCCCTCCTCTGCTTGCTCTCTCTCTCTCTCTCTCAAAATAAATAAAAATATTAAAAAAAAAAAGAACTGACTTTGATCCATGTTGATGGGCTAGGGCTAGACGGGGGGGGCGTGGGGGGCGGTGGGGGGTGGGTAGCCCTGTGAGCTGAGTTCAGCCAGACTGGTCAGTTTGGGAATTCTCTCTCTTCTCTCTCCCCAACAGTAGGGGCCTCCCCTTGGTTATCTGGGTGCCTGTGAGAGAAGCTTCTCTGCATGTTCACCATAGGTCATTTACTGGATGGCCCCTCTCTGCCTTGGGGACACTGACATGGCCAGTGTCCAGGGAACACTGGCAGTAGATGGGCTGGGGAGAGGAGAGAGGACAGGGTCTCCCTACAGGCTCCCTGCGGGCCACTGTGTCCCTCCTCAATGAAGTAACGGCTCTTAGCAGGTGGCCTCTCCACACGGCTTCTTTGCTCTCCTGGGTCAATACTACCATCTTCCCTTCACTCCTGCTGGCCTCAGGACCTTATCTGTGTCCCACTATGAGGGGCTTCAGAGGCTTCTGAGTATTGGACAGTCTGCTGTGATTTTGTGATTTCCCCACACTCTGTCCATCTCTTTGTTTTCAAAACCCCCTTTTCCAACTCTGTTCAAATCATCCAGTTTGAGGGTGCCATCACTTTCCTGCGGGGACTCTGAATCTATAGGGATAGTCACCCCTGTGAGGTTCATAAATGCACAAGGTATTGAAGTTGAAGAGGAAACTTAGATGTCTTCTCTTCCAGTTCCTTTATTTAAGGAAGAAAACCTATTCAGAGAGGCTGAGTGGGTTGGCCAAGGTCACACAGGAAGTTAGTAAGCACATTTGATTTGCTTTTATGGGAGAAGTGAATCCTAAGACAAGAAGCAGGTCTCTCCAGGGAGAGGAGGCCTGGATCCTTGAGCTGATTATGGGATGTAGTTGGAAGTTTTGAGGATGGAGAAACACGTTCTTACTGGCTAAGACTTTCTTGCCCATTCCAGAAACTTTCCTCCGGAAGCTGTCAACAGCACATGTTTATTTCCTCCCCCAGGGATAGGACCCATCCACCTCAATGAGATCGAGTGCACCGGGAATGAGAAGTCCATTATAGATTGCAAATTCAACGCTGAGTCTCAGGGCTGCAACCACGAGGAAGATGCTGGTGTGAGATGTAACATCCCTGCCATGGGCTTCCAGAAAAAGGTGAGGGGATTATGTTCTATTTTGGTGACCAAGCCCCAGAGAGTATGAGCCAGGTAGCCTCATTCTGAAGGTTTCTAACATGCAGTGTTAGAGTGCTCTGATGATGAACTCAGAAAGGGCTTAGGCTCCACTGCTGTCACCATTAAGGACATTGTCACCTAGCATTCGTTAAATGGGCCAAGTGAGAAAACGTATGTATAAACACCGCTGTCCTTAGTGGCCCATGTCGGGCATCCAGTGTGTGCCTCTCCCTGTGCTGGGACTAGATGTGTGGTGTGATCTCAGTGCAGTCCCTTCTGTAAGGTCTGAAGCACCTGGGACACCCTTGGCATGGTCCCTAGCCAAGTACCCAGAAGAACTACATCGACAGCAGGCCTACAAATTACACAAATGTAAGCACAATATAGACAGTATTTGGAGACAGAAGACTGTATTTTGGTAACCAGAGGGAAATAAAGGGGAAACTTAGCATTATACCAGAGACGCACCCGTCCTTTCCTGAGATGGAGTCGCTAAAAACCTACGTCGTGTGGCTAGCGTGGGTGATCTTTCCACAGGGGTAGCCAACAAGATGAATTCCTCTCGGGCTATCCAATCCTACAGAAAGGCCCAGTACATCCTGTTTACTGCTCTTCACTACACCATGAACTTGTCTGGGTCCTGTGCATTATCTGCTATAGGGCCGGCGTGTTGGAAGGGTTTCTTTAGTGCTTATTTTATTTTTGTATTTTTTTATTTTTTCAGAGAGAGAGAGAGAGCATGCAAGCCTGAGCAGGGGGTTGGGGGGGGGGGAGCAGAGGGAGAGAGAGAGAGAAAGAAACTTTTTTATTTTTTATTTATTTTTTATCTTTGAGGGTTGCTTCGGTTGGAGCTTGATAGGGGGCTCAATCCCATGACCCTGGGATCATAACCTGAGCCAAAATCAGGAGTCAGATGCTCAACCAGAGCTACCCAGGTGCTCCTTAAGCACTTATTTTTGAAAACGAGCAAATGCGGGGGTGCCTGGGTAGCTCAGTGGGTTATGCCTCCGATTTTTGATCTTGGCTCAGGTCATGATCTCATGGTTCATGGGTTCAGGCCCTGCACTAGGCTCTGTGCTGCTAGCACCTACTTAGGATTCTTTCTCTCTCTCTCTCTCCCTCTCTTTCTGCCCCTCCCCTGCTCATGCTCTCTCTCTCTCAAAATAAATAAGTAAACATTACAAAAAATAAAAATAAGTAAAAGTGAGCAAATGCAGACATATCAGGGTGCAGGATGGTTCCCCAGTTGGGTTCTTGCTTTGACAGTGATTCTTGACCTTGGCACCAGCATGCCAAAGACACTACTAAACTGGTCAGCTGCGGCATGTGTTGTGCAATTCACTGCCCAATGGGGCCAAAACCGTGAACCCAACAGTGCTCAGCGAAGCCATGCATTTGCCTGTGGGTGAGCAGGAGCATGGGCCACAAGCCCACAGCCACGGGGAAGGCTCACCACCGCTAATTGTCTGGCGGCATTCCAAGATAGCCATAACAGGGCTATGAGAGGTAACATGCCACATGTCACGGTATGCTGTGGCACCATTCACTTTGGGCTGATTGGAGTTGGGTGGGGTGGGGTTCCCAACACAAATGGAAGACCTGGGCCAGAGAAAGTGATGTTTTCCAGATGCATTTTATGGTTGGTATGGCTGAGCCAGGCCGTGTGCTCGCTGATGCCAAAGGAGGCACCACATTCCCGGCACCAACGGCCTTAGTCTTGCACAGGCCCTCCAGGCTCCACCAGCTGCTCCCTGAGCTCAGGCATGCAGTGTGGGGGAGTTTTACACCTGGTGGAGATCCCCCAGAAAGGAGATGGGGACGGTCACCCGTGAAAGAAAGTCGTATGGGCTGTGCGGGTTGTCTCGGCGCAGCAGCGGGCCAGCCTTCCACGTGGCGTGGCGTGGGGCTCCCACGGCCGCCAGCAACAACGCCGGGCAGAGCAATCAGGATTCCCATGTTTTATCGCTACGTTAGTTCTCTGGGGCTGCCATGACAAAATACCACAGACTGGGTGGCTTAGACAGTAAAAATTTATGTTCTCCCAGTCCTAGAGGCTAGAAATCCAAGATCAAAGTGCTGGCAGATTTGGTTGCTCCCGAGGCCTCTCTCCTTGCCTTGCAGATGGCCGCCTTCTCTTTGTGTCCTCGTGTGGCCTCTGCGTCTGCATCCCCGGTGCCTCTTCCTCTTCTTATAAGGACACCAGTCATATTGGACGAGGGCCCACCCTGATGACCTCATTTATTCTTCATTACCTCTTGAAACACACTTTCTCCAGATGCAGCCATATTAGGGGTTAGGGCTTTAGCACGTGAGTTTTACGGGGGGACACAGTTCACAACACTCACTCCCTGGCTGATCCCTTATTTAATTTCTTTGAGGCTTGAGTTTTCTCCTCTGAAAATAAGGGGGTGAGAGAGAGGATTTCCCTAGCTTCCCTTCCAACCCAGTGCATGAGGAAATTGACTTGTCTATTGAATGGCTAATAAAAAGCCACAAACTTGGAGCCCAGTAGCTTTGGTCATCCAACCACAGCGAAGCCTCATTCCCCTCCCTGCTGGGAGGGAGGAGCCAAGCTGAGGAGGCTGTGGGAGTGGCAGTGAGGTCACCAGGCGACCACCCTTGCTGACCTCCAATTCACCTCTGACCACCCTGGGGGAGGGGAGTGCAGGAAGGGGGGTTTGGCTGGCCTAGCCTGGTGGCAGGACCAAACCCGTGTATAGAATGTGAGTTGGAAAGTGCCCGCGCTGCCTTTCATGCTAACATCTGGGCCGGGTTACCTCGCCTCCTACCACCTCACCTCCCCAAATGAGGTGTGGGACTGGTTCACCACAACCTTATCAAAACATGATAGGGGTGCCTGGGTGGCTCAGTCGGTTAAGCATCCGACTTTAGCTCAGGTCACGATCTCGAGGTCTGTGAGTTTGAGCCCCGCGTCGGGCTCTGGGCTGATGGCTCAGAGCCTGGAGCCTGCTTCCGATTCTGTGCCTCCCTCTCTCTCTGCCCCTCCCCCTTTCATGCTCTGTCTCTCTCTGTCTCAAAAATAAATAAACACTAAAAAAAATTTAAAAAAACAAAAACAAAACATGATGCAGCCCTGCCCTACTCCACTGGCTGGAAGTGTTTTGTTTTCCCTATTCATGCTCAGGGAGATGCGGCTCCCTTCTCTCAAACCCCGTACTGCTGCCATCAAGAGCCAAGGGAATAGGAAAAGGGAAATGCCTGGGTTACTTTCAGAAACTCTGAGGAGGATTGACCTTCCCTGGTATCCTCACTGGGTGACGAGGTGGAAGGATGAGGGCCAGAGGCCCCTGGCTGACCCGAGGCCTCTTGGGGTTCCACCGGTCCTGGTGATGTCAGAGCACCTCTAGCTAGCAGGCCAGGCCGTTTCCAGAATGCTGGTGCCTAGGAGTGGGGCCCTGGGAATGGAGAGCAATGCCCTGGGCCATGTTAGAGCTTCATGGCTCGCCTCTTGCTCCCTCTGGTCTTCTCTGGAAAATGAGAAAAGGCCCCCAATGCATCTTGAAGTGCTTAGATTCCCTCCTGAGTAGTGGCAACCTGGTCCCTGTCACTGAGGCTGCTCCAGGCCTCATCAGCCCTGGGGAATCACAGCAGCAGCTTGGAGAAGGGCTTCAAGGAGAGGCCCCCGCTCACCACTGGTGACCACATGAGTCAACCTGCAGCCACGGTCCTCAGCCAGAGCCTCCGAGACTTCCCTTGGCTTTCGAATGCAGGACAGGGATGCTGGCACACGGCCAGCCACCTTTGGGAGGGCTTCACAGGCAGAGATGGACCAGGGAGAGCGTCCTCTAGAACTAAAGGGAGCCCTGGACACAGGCCCTTTGCACTGGGGAGCCCCACTGCTCCCCGGGAGCAGGACAAAGTGTGAACAGGGGTCCTTCCAGCTCCTCCGCCCTCACCCTTCACTGCTCTCCAGATGACAAAATGAAGTCCGTCTTCAGGAGGCAGTGGCCTGTGAAGGGGGCAGCCGGAGGCGCCACGTGTCCCCACTGCAGTCAGTAAGGCAGGGCACAGTCCACACGGAATCCAAAACCAGTGGTAAACCCGACTGAAAGTCATTCTGCTCTTTAACTTCACTGCCCGCCGACATCCTGAGCCTCAGTGCTAAGCTGGTCCAGCGGAAGGGTGCACCCCCTGCGGGCCTTCACCTCCCCGGGCTTGGTGGCGGGAGCTGGGCACCACACGGGGGGAGGGGAGGGATCTGGACGTCCCAGAGAGAAGGGAAGCGTACCTCCGGCTCCCGAAATCAGAGCCCACGTTGTGGGGGGGCTTGTCCCAAGGCCTAGATGCGGGGCCTGCAGTGCAGGCTCTATTGCCGTCCTCGGGGTCTGTCTGTCCTCACACACAGTGTCCAAAGGCCCACAGCCAGACCAGGGGGCTGGAGACTCGGGACCAGGGGAGGAGGGAGAGTGGATGTGCGTCAGGGGCTGGCAGATTGCTCCTTGTCAAGGCAGCAGTCGCTGAGAGGCAACCCGAGATGGGTTTCACAAGACCCCAAATTAGGTTCCTTTGTGAGTGTTTAAGCCTCAGGGGTCAGTGTGACCTCAGCGGACAGTCAATACCTCAGAACCCTAAAGCCCAGGCTCCAGGGCCCAGATCTCCCAGCCAGCGTGCTCCCTCCGCCACCTGACTGCAAAGGCCCAACGCGGTCCTCAGTTCTGGGTCAATGGTCCCCGCTTTGAAACGAAAGCAGCCCTGCCTGGAAAAGGAGGCCTGGTGCCTATGGTTTGGAGGTAGTCTGGTATGGAAGTTAAGAGGCGCTTCCCTCATCTGAGACTCTGTTTTCTCATCTGTAGAATGGGAATGACCTGACAGGGTAGTCATGACAGCAGAATGAACTCATGTCCACAAGAGATTTGCACGGGTCCACGGACACCATACGTGCTCCGAAGTCTGTCTGTAAGCTTCCCCACGCCGAGCGCAGTGCCTGTCACAGTGCAGATGCTCAATGAGCATCAGCTGGATGAACGGATCTGGTGAAATCTGCACAACTGATTTCATCCCTGGGGAGGGGCTGGCATTACCTAAGGCAGAGTTCAGTAAGCACGTAAAGGAAGTATATGGTGAAATAGAGGCCTTTGTTTGGTCTCAGGTAAGCAGAGGGGCTGGCCTGGGGTTACCTAGAGGCGCCCCTGTTGGCTTTTAACACACGCCTGCCCAAGGCGCTGGCCCTTCCTTGGGATGTTGGAACTGAGTCGCCTGCCTCCTGCCATTCTGGAATTTTCTCAGTGGCTCTGCTCATCTTATTTGTTCGTGTTTTTACATAGCCCTGAAGATACGTTAGTCATGGGTAAAGTACAATCCGTATCTCAGACAGTGTCCAGTGCCCACCTTCACCCTGGTCCTCAGCCCAGAGATACTCGGCAAGACAAACATTGGCCTCCCGAAGACCAGCCCCCTTCTCGTGTGCTCCGAACCCTTCGGTTTCTTCTGAAGAGAGTTCTGATTTCTGATGGGACTCCCACCCTAATAAAGATCATCGCTTTGATGATGGCTCATATTTCTTGAGCACCTACTTTGTGCCAGGCCCTGTCTAAGCACTTTACACAAACTATCACATTTTTTGTATTCATTTATTTTGAGAGAGAGAGAGAGTGTGTGAGCAAGCACGCGTGAGCAGGGGAGGAGCAGAGAGAGAGAGAGAATCCCAAGCAGGCTCTACGCGATCAGTACAGAGCCCAACATGGGGCTCGAACCCATGAACCATGAGATCATGACCTGAGCCAAAATCAGGATCAGACACTTAACCGACTGAACCACCCAGGCGCCCCTGAATTATCTCATTCTTTCATTCAACGAGCCTAGGACAGAGACTTAGCATCATGGCTGCCCTTGACTTGTCTGTTTGCCAGCTGACCTCATTGACTTTTGCAACCCCTAAGCCCATAATAAGAACTTAAGAACATACTTCATGCCCTAGAAGTTATGCTTGCTAAGAACTGGTGAGCCAACAGCCCAATGCACTGAGGGTTCCTGGAGGTGTCATGCCTTGTCCCAAAGGAATGAATTGCTAGATGTATAGAGGGAAGGAAAGTAAGGTGTTTGGATTAAGGGTTGCATTTTCAGGACGCTTCCCCAACCTCCAGATCTCTCTGCCTGCCCTCATGTAAATTGGTCCGTGCTTTCCGTCCATAAGACTGGTCACTTATTCATTTATTCCAGAAGTAGTGTTGGAGAACCTAACACTTGTGAGGTGCTCGCTTCGTTACTGCTCACACAGCAAACCACACAAGTACAACTCTGCCCTTCGGAGCTTATGTTCTGGCAGAGGAGACAGGCATTAAACAAATTGTAAGTTAGCTTAGTTCTAACTGTCATAAATGCCAAGAAGGAAACGTGTGGGGAGCAATGGAATGTGTCTGTGGGCCCTGACCCTGCAGGCGAGAGAGGAGTGTCGTTGGGTATGGAATCCGAAAGACGGACAAGGATCAGCAAGGCAGAAGGGCACCTGTGTGCAGTGGGCTTCAGTGTGAGAGGTGTGACTTACTATGGGACTCGGTCAGGAGAGTTAGGTAGCCACAGAAGCTAAGAGAAGGCCCACATGCCTGGCGGTCAGAGAACAGGATGAGAGAGTGAGCAGTGGAGCATGGGAAGCCGCTGACGTGTTCTGAGCAGGGAAGTGACACGATTGGGTGGTCTTCAAAGACGACTCTGGCTTCTGACTAGACAATAGGGCGATGAAGTCCAGAGCGGGGCAGGGAGGGGGGGCGGAGGTCTGGCAGGGGCAGGAGGTGATGGCGCCAGGGACAAGGGGGTCTGCACGGAGCTGGAGGGAAGCGATGGACTGGAAGGAGACTTTGGAGATAAAATCCACGGAGGAAGATTTTGACAGGATGTGGGGGAAGAAAGAGAGGCTGGGGTCGAGGATGGCTCCGAGATTTCTGGCGTGTATAACAGAGCAGATTCGGAATCAGGAAACTACAGCTTGCAGGCCAAACCTATCCCTCTGCCTGCTTTTGTAATTACGGTTTTACTGGAACACAGCCATACCCAGCCATTTACACATCTGCCGTGGCTGCTCTTGAGCTACGCGGCAGAGCTGAGCGGTTACGACACAGAGCATACGGCCCACAAAGCCTAAGATGCCACCTGGCCCTTTATAGAAAGGTTGCTGCCCCTGCAGTAGATGGTAGTGCCTTTTACTGAAATAGGGAGCAAGGGAGAGCTAGAGCACAGGCTTAGGTGGGGTCAGAAAAGATTCCAGGGTCAGATTTGGGCCTTTGCAAGGTGCCAGGTGGAACTGTCAAATAGGCAGTTGGCTACAGTGTCTCGGAAGGGGGGTCTGGTGGAGAGGAGAGTGGGGGTGGAGGCCGATGAGATCGGGAGCTGGAACCAGGTGAGCAGAGGGTGTGATGATGCCAAGGAGCCAGGAAGGAGTCTTGCAGAATTCTAATATTTTAAGGCCTCTTGCACCCTCGCTAGTGTCTGATTCTAAGGGCAGCCCCTACAGGTAGTCTCACGGAGGGCAGCAGGGAGTAGAAACAGGTGCTGCTGTGGTGCTCAGTGGGGGTGAGTGCCTCTCCTCTGGCCACACAGGCTTCTAAGGTTCCAGGATGCCTGTGAGCGGGGACCTAATACGTAAGACCATGCTGGGCACGATAAGGGCGCACAGTAGGCTCTCAGTGATGCTGTCGAATCCAACTGTGTCCCAGGCAGGACCCCCTGGCTTGGGGAAATTGAGACTGGTGGCAATATGGTGGGCAGCTCCCCTCTGTCTCCACCTGCTGACCATGCCTTTCTCTCTGTCCGCAGCTGCGCCTGAACGGGGGCCGGAACCCCTACGAGGGCCGGGTGGAGGTACTGGTGGAGAGGAACGGGTCCCTCGTATGGGGGACGGTGTGTGGTGAGAACTGGGGCATTGTGGAGGCCATGGTGGTCTGCCGGCAGCTGGGACTGGGCTTTGCCAGCAACGCCTTCCAGGTGAGAAGCCCCAGCCTCGGACCCTTCCATCCAATCTGGCCCTGCCCCTCTCCGTCAGCCCCTATTTTTCAGGAACCTTCCCCAGCTACCCAGAAAGTAGAGAGCAAAGTGCCCTGGACTATGCGGGGGAAGGGGAGGTGGGTAGGAACCTCATCCTGGCCTCAGCTCTGCCCTCACTGCCCTGAGTCCTTGGGCGAGTCATGCTCCCTTCTGGACTGTTTCCCCACTACAGAGTGAGGGGCTGGACTCCGGTTCCCAGGGTCCACTCAGCTCTGAGTGCTGGGAGTCACCCTGGGCTGTGGACTGATTCTGGGGTGTCCTGATGTGCCTATGCAGCAGGAAACAACTCGGTCCTACGGGGCAGTGGCAACCACCCAGCCCAAGGCCCCAGATGCCTTAGCTCACTCCCTTGGAGGCCCCTCTGGCCAGATCATGTTTCCCAAGTGGTGTCATGCGTTCTCCCCGTGATTGGCAGGTAAACCTCCAAGCCTTGTCCTGCATCTGTGCCCTCTTCCCTCCGGTCCCTTCCTTAAAGAGAGAGACTCAGATGAAGGTAGCTAAGCCCCTGCCCCTATTGGACGGCAGAAGAGGAAAGGCAGGAAGCTCTTTGCCTTCAAAAATCATTGACTTCTGTTCCCTATAGTGTGAGGGAACGTTGTCAGAAGGAGGCCGGGAGGAGGAGGAGCCAGAGATAGGAGGCTCAACGTCTATTCCCGACTGTACCCCGACCAGCCTGCTGTATAATGGTCTAGGACAAAGCAGCCACTCTTCTGTGCCTCAGTTTGTCTCCCTGTGACATGGAATGACTAGGCTCAGGTCCTCAGTATCCTGGCTCCAAACACTTTCTCACAGAAGAGGAAAATGGCTAGAGCCCCCGGCTTGCTTGGCCAACCCTGATTCCAGCTCCTGTGCCCAGGTGGCCCTGTCCCCCAGAACGGGATCACCTAGGGAGGGACTCGGGACAACTCCGCAGCCTTGCTGAGCCTGACTGCCTGCTTGCAGGCTGGCCGGGTACAGGGCAGGAGCTGAGTCCTGAGCAGAGACTGCCCTGTGGCTCCTCTCCCAGCATTCAGAAGGGACAGGCCTCTGATGCCACTGCCCACGCCCTCTGGGGTCCTGGCTTCCCATAGTGCCTCTGCTAATACTGCTTTGACCAGCCGAGGCACTCTCTGGGGCCCCAAAGGGAGCGGAAGAACAGTGTTCTCCAGCAGCAACTTTTGTTCCTGGTCAGCTCATTCTTAAGACACCTGTGTGTCTGCAGGGTCATGCAGTGGGCCAGGATCTGCCACTGATTACACACCCTGTCCCCTCTCTAGGCCCCAGTGTTCTCTCTAGAGGATGAGGGGCATTCTCTCGGTAAACAGAACCAATCGGATGTATGAATATTGAACTATCATGTGTGAATAGATCGCTTCTCTCCTGCCAATTCTGACCAACTGGCAGTGTCTCCCGGGAGCACTGTGTTGAGGATCCTGAGAGCACACTGGGTTTAGAGGAGAGAGTGCTGTGATTGACTAGTCATGTCTGCCCCGGGCGTGGGGCTGGGGAGCGAGCAGGGAGTTGCAGGTGCCTGTCATTCCTGACGCACAGTATTCAACAGCTGTTTGACCAGAGTCTTAGCTATGCCTTCTCCTCGGGGAGCAGTGGCAGAACCAGAGTGCGAGGGTCTCCCTCACTCTGCCACCAACAAAGTGCGTGACCTGAGTGAGTGACTGTTTGTGCCTCTGCTGTCTCCATCTGAAAAAATGGGGCTCATTTAGCTTTAGCTTGGGGATTTTTGTGAGGCCGAAAGTTGACAGAATATGAGACAGTGACAATCCAAGGTGACCCACTTCCCGTTTCTTTTGTTTCATCCAGGAGACCTGGTATTGGCACGGAAATATCTTCGCCAACAAAGTGGTCATGAGTGGAGTGAAGTGCTCGGGAACGGAGCTGTCCCTGGCTCACTGCCGTCACGATGAGGATGTGACCTGCCCCCAGGGTGCGGTGCAGTACGGGGCTGGAGTCGCCTGCTCAGAAAGTGAGCGTCCCTGGGGGTCCTACCCCACCCTCCCCGCCAGGCTGCAAAGAATCCCGCTGGTTATTCCTTCCAAGGTTCTGGGGCCTCTGCCCTGAGTGGTGCCAAAGAGGAAAGCAGAGATTAATTTTAAGTGAAAAGAGTCGGGGTGGGGGGAGGGGGGAGGAACTACCCCCTACCCACATCCCCACAACTTGCCTGCTGACAGTGGAAAGACAAGCAGGAGGGAGGGACTTGGAGAGTCTGGGAGTCTTGGGTTCAAATGGCAGGGCCAGTGTAGACGAAGTGACTGAGAACTACACGTTCTTACCAGTTGACGAGGAAGAGCGCACCTTCCTTGGAGGATGTCTCTGAGGGCAGTAAAGCAGACGAAGCATATATGAGGTGCTCTGTGCCTGTTGGCTTCCTTCCTTTCACCTTGCTCCAAAGGGCATCTCCTGTTTCACACCGTGGAGGCAACTTCCCGGTGACTCCCTGGGAATCCCAGAGAGCCTAAATACACAGAAGGAGAAACCCCGCCCACACTCAGAATGGCCCAGCTCATGAAGGCTCCCTTCTGTGCAGAGAGAGAGAGAGGGGCCTAGCCGTGCAGCTTTGCGGGCACAGTGCTGTCCTGATGCCCAGACTCTGCCCTCCCCACCCCGGCCTTATAAAACCACACTTAGCCTTCTCCCTCGAGAACCTGGCAGGTGGCAGAGGCCCAGGATCTGGCCAGAGAACTTGAGATCAGACTCCACCCGCCATTTATTAGGTGACTTTGGCAAAGTTAGTTAACCACTATGATTTACAGTTGTTTTTTTCTGAGACACTGAAAATTAAATGTGACAATGAATACGTACACGTGCACAATAAACAATGATGCACGTCTTTTACCATCATGGAGAACCTGGGGAAGAGTAAACCTGAACTCAGTGAGCTTCGTCCGCCCATCGACCCCGTTAGACTCACTGACCCAAGCCTTGTAAGGTGGGACTGTCCACCCGGCATGAGCTTCTCTGGGCAGATAGCACAAGTTATCGCGTCCTGTCTGAGGAGATCATCACCCTTGCCAGCCGCCCCCACCCCTGCCCCAGGAAGAACATCCTAGCAGAGAGAAAGCAGTCAGGGGCCTTTCCTTTGCTTCTTAATTTATTTTATTTTGTAATATACCATTATTGCCAAAAGGAATATATAAAGGAAGATAATATGAACCTCAGTGAAAGGTAGCATGAGATAAAAGCAGATACAAAAGGAGTGCCTGGGTGGCTCAGTTGGTTAAGCATCCGACTCTTGATTTCATGATCTCAGGGTCATGAGATCGAGCCCCGCGTCAGGCTCCATGCTGACAGCACAGAGCCTGCTTGTGATTCTCTCTCTCCCTCTCTCTCTGCTCTTTCCACCATCCCCTTCTCTCTAAAAATAAATACAAACATCTTAAAAAACAGCAAGAAAGTAGGGGTTGTCAAAAAGGTAGTGGCTCAAAATGGAACCAAGAGAGAGGTTAATAAAAAATTATAGTGTGGAGTCCTATACATTTACTCTTGGGAGGTCATAAAATTCACCATGAGCTTCCTAACAGCCAAAAAAGGAAGGAAACCTGGTCATTAATACCAGTATCCATGAAATAGAAACAAACCCATGAGATAGGAGCAACTCACTGTTCTAGTTTCCAAGATGGAAGGGAATTTCTCATGAAAATGGACAGTTATGAGATCAACGGTGCCCTTGACATCCTCATGGCAGATGAGAAGTTTCATGGGGTCCTGAGAACCCCTCAAATTAGGCCAAAGGCATCACTCAGAGTGACTACAGGGAGGCAGTGCCATTTGGGCCGGGAACACAGCTCTTGGCTGATCTGGCTTAATGAATGTTATTCCGAGAGAGAAAGTATATTCTCCAGGCAACCCTTTGTAATTACTTTTTCTCATCCAACCTGTTACACCTGTATGTGCAAGCCTTCTCCTCCTCACCCACCCTCCACATACAGTCCATTTCATTTTTACCTCTCCATGTTTTCTCGACTCCCTCTACCTCCCTCCACCCGACTGTCTCAGCCTGTGTCCAGATGACATTCTTCCATACTGCAGAGGCCCCTCAGCGGGATCCCCACAGCGACATGTGCCCCTCCAACCGCTCCCCCTGATTCCAGAAGCCGGAATCAATATTGGCCTCCCACTCATGCCTCCGTCCTGTCCAGACCCGCCCGAGCTTTTCCACAGCACTTAGGTGAGTGCAGGGACTTGCACAAGGCAGGTGTTGCCCGGCTTCGTTGTGGGCCACCCTCCATTCCCCCACCCCTCCTCAGTGTCCCAACCACCCAGGCTTTGGTCCTCCTTCATGCCCCAGGGGCCTGGCACATGCAACTTGACATTATAGAGATACTTCCTATAGTCCCCACTCATCCTCCAGGGAGCAACGAAAACCTAATTGCCTCCGAAGAAATTCTTCCTGACCTCCTCCCCCAGACTGGGTCCCCCTGTCATAATTCCCAACACACCCATGTTTCTCCTTCTATCTCTGGACACAACTGTAATTAAGGAATTAGTATGTGCTTCTGTCTTTCCTGCCACAGTGTAAGGTCTGCCCTGTTCAGCACTGTCCAGAGAGTCCAGTGCAGTGTTCGCTATAGTACTTGGTGGATGGGCAGATGAATTCTTGCTTCAGATGAGTTTCCGGTGGACGTTTCGGATGTTAGGGAGGTGAAGGCCCCCTTCTATGGCAGGTGCTGAGAGCGCGGTTCCCAGGCTGCCAGCAAACTGCAGATCATGTTAAGACATCTGAGCTGGGGTTAGGGCTGGCCTCCTCCCAGAAAGAGGAGAGAGCAATGGAGACCCATTTGCTCAGCTCAGAGGTAAGCAAAGGGGCTGTGGGTTGAGTACCGAGTAGGGTGCAGACAGTGAATAAGAGACTCATAACACCCTCTAATAAAAGCATGCCCAGAACACCCGGTACCGGGCATCCTGGTGTGTGCCCTCCAAGAGGAACTATTTCTCAGCGAATGAGGGCCTCCCGATGTATGTCTTCCACTCCCCAAACTACATCGGTGCTCCCCCTTCGTACCCTTCAGTTCCACATCCAAGCACTGCAGATGGATTTGTTCTCCAGGGGGTGCCGCCCCGTGCCGGAAATTGTGTCCTGAGAAGCTGCCGTGTTCCACGTGCAGCCGGGAGGCCGTGGGGAATGCTCCAGGCTCTGGCATACTTGAGGGAAGCAAAGCTCACAGGTGCACACCCACTTTAGACATTTACAAGCAACTTGATGGAAAACATAGGATGGGTCTGGTTGTACATCAGATACAATAATTTTGTGACTTGAAATGTACTAGAAATAGTCAATGGAATCCAACTTTTAAAGGGAAACTTACAGTTAACCCTTTTGTAAAGAAGCTAAACCTTCTAATAGAATTGCTTAGTGAGCAAACATGGACTGTAGCTATTGGTAATTTTTTTTAACACCTGCTGTGTGCTGTGTGCTGAGTAAATCGAGCTTTGTTTTACAAGAAATACCTAGGGACACCTGGGCGACTCAGTCAGTTAAGCTTGCAACTTCGGCTCAGGTCATGATCTTGCAGTTCATGAATTCAATTCCTGCATCGGGCTCTGTGCTGACAGCTCAGAACCTAGAGCCTGCTTCAGATTCTGTGTCTCCCTCTCTCTCTGCCCTTCCCCTGCTTGTACTTGCTTGCTCGCTTGCTCTCTCTCTCAAAAATAAACATTAAAAAAAATTTTTTTAATATAAATTTAAAAAAAATAAAAGAAGTACCTGGGGGAAACCCTCATGTAGAGCAGCAGTGTGAGTGGAAATTGAAAGAAGCCATTAAGAAAGTGATTTGGCAGGGGCACCTAGGTGGCTTGGTCAGTTAAGCATCTGACTTCGGCTTAGGTCATGATCTTGCAATTCGTGGGTTCAAGCCCCACGTCGGGCTCTGTGCTGACAGCTCAGAACCTAGAGCCTGCCTCAGATTCTCCCTGGATTATGCTCTTTCTAAAAAATAAATAAACATTTTTTTTAAAAAAAAAAAAGATAATTTGGCAATATGCATCAGAGCCTTGAAAACATATAGCCCTTCCTCCCAGCAGTTTCAATTATAGAAATATATTCTAAAGAAAAAACTGAAGTTAAATACAAATTTACTACAGGATGTTTAACTGTGCAAAAATGTCAAGGAACCAATGCATCTAAAAATATGAGTTAATAGGGCTATGAACTAAGTATTATATAGCCATGAAATGCATGTTGTAATGGATATTTATTAACAAGGAAATACCTCACGATATATTTTAAGGGAAACAGTATGAGCAGACTGTAAGTCTACATACAATGTCACACATGTTGTAGACTGTATTTATCGATCCCAGAAGAATCAGACCAAGGTATGGATGGTGCTCTCCCTCAGGGAGGCACACGATCATTGCTGTTGTTTGTTGTTTATTATGGAAAATCTCCGGCCACCCAAAAGTAAAGAAAACAATATAATGAACCCTCATGTACCATCACCCAGACTGAACAGTTGCCAGCATTTTGCCCACCATTTTGCACCAATAACCACAGAGGCGTCCAAGAGGACTCTCAGAGAAGGGGAAGAGGAATTGGGGGTGGCGTTCCTCAAGGAAAGTGACCTTGAGAGGCCATGAGCCAGTCCCAGATGGTGCTGGGGGCGGGGAGGGGTGTCTTGTCTTGTTTGAACATCGTGTCTGCCCTCCCTAGCTGCCCCTGACCTGGTCCTCAGTGCGGAGATTGTCCAGCAGAGCACCTACCTGGAGGACCGTCCCATGTTCATGCTCCAATGCGCCATGGAGGAGAACTGCCTGTCAGCCTCGGCTGCCCAGACCGACCCCACCACAGGCTACCGCCGGCTTCTGCGCTTCTCCTCCCAGATCCACAACAATGGGCAGTCTGACTTCCGACCCAAGAATGGCCGCCATGCGTGGATCTGGCATGACTGCCACAGGTGAGCCCTCCTTGTTCATCGTTAGCATGTTACCCTGGCCCCCCACGCTGCACTGGATGGGATTCAGAGTCACAGGGAGCCCTGGAGAGAGCTGACAGGCCACACATCCAGGAGGCAGAGTCTTCCTACACTGGAGGGGTCATTACAATGGCCTTCTACATTTATTCAGCCATTCTCCACTCTCAGCTGCCCCGGCCCACCTCCCCTTCCCTAAGCCCAGTCTCTTTCTTGCCTCCAATGCCTCTACTGTTAGGAAGCAAACTTTTTTTTTGAGGACCCAATGCCTCTCCATTGACCCTTTGGTCAATGGTTTTCAAATGCATCTACGGTAAGTTCACGATCTGTGGGGTGCTTGGGGGCTCTGCAATCTTTGGACTGAGTTCATTCATTAATGTATTTTAAACATCTCGAGAAAGACGGTGGGTGTGGAGACAAGTTCTAGGCCCAGTAGTCATGAGACCTGGTCTCTCAACCCAGCTGTGTCTGTAACCAGCTGAGCGATGTCAGGCCATCTGGGCTACATCACCGGGGACCTCCAGTGTCCCTGCCAGCCCTGTCTGTGGACTTGGTCCCAGTGCTGTAAGTCCTGCACAAGAACAGAGTGAAATCCTAGAGCCAGCCCTAGCTGGAGCCAACAGAAGCCACCCCATTCATCTCCTTGTCTTTTCTTTTCTTTTTTTCACTTTGCCTTGATTCTTACTCTAATCCAGGACCCACTGCCCCAGCTTGTTTGCATTTTCCTGCTGAGGCCTGAGTTGGGCAGGTAGAGGGAACAGAAGTGAGCACACTTTTGAAAATGAAGGGGCGGAGGCCCCTGCTGTGCACAGGGCAGCAGTGCCCCTCAGGGGTCCATGGCGAGCGCCCTCCTGTGCACCAGTGGTCTCGGCAGCACAGCTCTCGTCCTCGGTCCCTGCGTCTCACGGTGAGGCCCGTGGGCTTGGGCAGAGCCTGACCACCGCAGACCTTCCCATCAGAATCTGCATTTTGTCAGTGTCACCTGCTGATGTGCGCATCTCACATCAGAGCCTGAGAAGCCCCAGCCCAGCTGATCAATCACTAGGCGTCCTTCCAGCTCGAAAAGGAAGCAGGCACTGTGAGGGGCACAAGAACTGACGTTTATTGACCCCCTTCTAACTGCCAGGCACATGGAACCCTCATTTTCAAGGGTAAGGAGACACAAGCTCAGTGTCTACATGACTTGCCCAGGGTAACACAAGAAATCACCCGGCAGGGACCCTCCACTCCCGGCTGTCTGACCCCAGGGCGTGGGCAAATCTTTCCGTTACCTCTGCTGAATCTTCATCAGAAAGCTATCCTTTTCCTGCTTTTTCCTGTCACAACTGACGGTCCGGTCACATTCCAATCAGTCTTGGGATAGAGCTGTTCCATCTATTTCAAAAGAAAAGACTATGATAGAACTTAGGGTGTTGATTTTCCTTTATAATTATTATAAATTATGTTTTGAATGTCCCGACTAGCCAAAGAATTTTTGGTCTTTATATAGAAACATGCCAGCCTTCTGCAGGGTGGAAGTCAAAGAGTAAAATTAAAGTCATGACCATATTGGTGCCTGATTTCCTTTGGAGACCACGTGATGGGAGCCCTGGGTCTGCGGGGGCTGATGTTGCTTATTATAAGTGGAACATAATTGCATCTCTGTCCCACACATGGCGGTCCACCCAGACATTACATGGCAGAAGTCTCCGTGGGACATATGCTTGCTCTCCGAGCAATGGTCTGTCCTCTAAGAATACACATGGCGACACCATGGAAGTGTTTCTTCTGGTCTGGAGCCCCAAGCATTCCGATCTCTATGCCACCCCACCTCCTGATTTTCCTGTAGTCTATTTCATTTCTTTGCTTACAGATGTTCCCATCAACGATTTGGGAGGGATGGGTGGAAAAAACATGCTGGCCAAGCATATGTACCTCCAAGCCACCCCTTCCTGGTCCGTAACTGAGAGCCTATGACCATAAGATCTCAGGGAACATAAGAGGACACCCCTGCACCATGGCCTCCAGAGCTCCAGGGGGCTTCTCCAGGCTCTGTAGGAGGACCTGTCAATAGGACTCCTGGCCCCATAACTCTGTTGGGTCCCTTTGAGAGTCTGATGAAAGCTGGCCCTCCCTCCACTCAAAACAAATTATTTCTGGAAGACTTAATACCCTATCTCAGCAGATTTACAGACCTCGGAGCCAAAGTTGAGAACCCTGGCTCAAATTAGTATGAATGGGGAAAACTATCACTCCCAATTTAATTGATGGTACAATGAGGAACAGAACTGTGTTCCTTGAAAGCCTTAAAATGAAACGTGAAGACTGACCCCCTTAGCACTTGCCTTGCCGATCAGACATAGGAAAAAATGCCCTGAGTTGTTCTCTCTCCTATGCATCATGCCCTTGGTTGGTGATCCTGCCCTCCTGCCACTTGCGCCCCAGGGGGTGGAGCCACACCTCTTTAACTGACACATCACATCACAGGTTCCACGGGGTCCGGACGAAGGTGAGCACAGAGCAGCTCTCCTCTGAGGCCTTCGCAGCTCAGGAAGCCCCTGGAGAGGCGCCAGGAGCTGGCCGGTGGGGAGGTGGATGTCCAGCATGGGTGCCAGCCCAGCGAGTCAGGGACAGCCCTGCTACAAGGAGAGACTTTCATTCACTCTGTCCTGCTTCTGCCGCACGCAGAGCAGGCCCCCATGTTGGATCAAAGCCCCACAGGAGCGACGTGGCCCCTGTGAGCCCATGTTAGGCCCTCGTCGCATCCGTAGGGCTTTGGCCTGGCCAGAGGGCTCCTCCTCACACATCAGGGAAGCAGGGTGGAAGGGTGGAAGGACCCCGCCCTTCATGATAGCACCTCCTGAGACTGGAGCACACCCCCAGTTTTCTCTGCAGTGGGGACAGAGCACTGTCCCAGCCGCAGCTGAGCACCAGCCAGGACTGTCCATTCTATGACATGTGGCTGGTATGGGACAGGATGAAGAGTGATGGCATCTCCTCTACAGTGCGCACGGACTCTCTGATGCAGAGTTTTATTTGGGCCCCCAACAACCTAGGATGACAAGGGATATACCCAAACCCGCCATCTTCCTCTGGACCAGCCTTGTGGGTCGTCCACGTACTCATCAGCTCCTTCTTCCCCTGGTACCATGTCTTAGGATACCGAGCTCTGGAGTCTTGTGCTAGAAGGCCAGCTTTCCTTTTATCCAGATTACAATGACTTCCACCAAGTGTCAGGTTATGCTCTCTCTTCTTAGGTTCTGGAATTTCTTTCCACGTTAGAGTTTCCCTAGGTCCATGCCATGGATCAGGCATCCTCTTAAGGCTTGCAAAAGTCAGGACACCTCAGCCTGGAAAGAGGAAGTATACCCTCATCACTAGTACACGCCCGTCCGTCTTCCTGGTAGCCCCATCTAGATCTCCTGGGGTGCGTAGTTGGCGGGTACCCCTGGCCTCCACAGCCAGCCGGCGGGGAGGAGGACGTGGCCCCGGGGTCATGTCCACACCTGTCCCAGAGATAAAGCACTGGAGCTCCAGGACTGCAGCTAGCTGGGATCAAGAGGCTCCGAACCAGCTGTTCCCTCCTAGTGTTCGCAGGGGAAAAACTGAAGAGCTAGGGAAGACTTAAATCAAGCGTGCAGGAAGCAGGGGGAGCGGGAGAAGGTCAGCCTTACAACAGTCCATCTGTGGCCTCCGTCTGAATTTTGTTTAGACAACGGAACATAAACCTATTTCTCTTCAGTCTTTCCAGCCGGTAAACATGGCAACATAAACCCCTCTCTGAAAGATGCAGACATGTTTTAGGCAATGAGTCAGACCTCATGTCTCATCCTGCTCCTGCAAGCAGCCAAAATAGACTCGTTCAAAGTCATCACTTCCACTTGCCACAAAATGCGTCCTTGTGAATGTTCTCGGGGGGCCCCTGGCCCAGCATCGCTTTACCCAGAAACATCAGCGACCTGGGAAAAGCCCAGCTTAGGAACTCCTGACATTTTTAGCACAAGCAAACACAGGAGGAAGGGGGAAAGAGCCTTTAATTTCCTCTCAGAAAACCGATCCTTTTCATTCCTCTCTTGCCTCTGTCCTGACTGCAGTACTCCGGCGGAGGGAGCCTGAGGCCGGCGCCGTGAGACCTGGTGGGGGTGAGGAAGCCTGGGAATGGTAGTGGGAATAGTGGTGGTGGTGACGAAAATACTACTCCTGGCACTACTGCGGGCCAGAGTAACAAGAGCGAGCCGACAGGTGCTGAGTGCCGCTCTGTTCCAAGCCCCGCGTGAGGTTTTTCTGCAGTTTCTCTGATTCAGTCCTTCCAGGAGCCCTGAGAGTGGGTCCTGTTATCATTCCCACTTTCCTGAGGAAGAGGCTCAGGTCGTGCCTAAACACACCCAGGCATTCTGCTCCCCGTGCCTTGGGTGCCTTGAACTTCTGTCTCCCCGTTTGCCCCGTGTCCCCGCAATGGCAGCGACGAGTGTGTTCCAGTAGTTGCAGATGCCTGTGATGCTCGCATGGCGGCTTAGGATGGGCCTGGCCAGCAGAGCGCCTCAGGGAGGCCCCCTCCCGCAAGGGGCAGCCATGTTTGGTCTGACCCCAATGCACCACCTTCCAAGAATCTGCATCTGTTCTCAATCCCTCCCAGGCCAAGAGATGGGACACTGTTATGTAAATGGTGCGCGGGGCTAGAGCAGCTGGGTCACACAAGCTCTCCGGCCTCTCTTCCGGGGCCCACAAGGACGCGCCTGCCACGCTCTGCTCCTTCCCAAGGGCCTGAGAAGCCCTCTCTCCCCCTTTTTGTGCCAGGAGCACAGAGTCCTGTCGCTCACTCCCTAGCTGGTGCCAGGGAGGCTGAGGCCTCACTGCGTCCTAGTCCCACCTCCTGCCTGACACTGGGCTGTGTGAGGGGCTGGTCCAGATACCCCGCTGCTCTTCCTGCCTCTCCCCCTTCCTCCACGTGCCCTCCCCTTTCTGTTCTTTCCCTCCTCACCGAATTCCCACTTAAAAAAGTTTTCAGGGGCACCTGGGTGGCTCAGTCGGTTAAGCGTCCGACTTCGGTTCAAGTCATGATCCCGCGGTTCGTGGGTTCGAGCCCTGCGTCAGGCTCTGTGCTGACAGCTCAGAGCCTGGAGCCTGCTTTGGGTTCTGTGTCTCCCTCTCTCTGCTCCTCCCCTGCTCATGCTCTGTCTCTCTCAAATAAATAAATGTAAAAAAAAAAAAACAAAAAACAAAAAAAAAAAAAACATTAAAAAAAAGTTTTCAAAAGACATCAAAAAATCACTTTTATCAGTCTGCAGTAAGCATACCCAATAGGAATGGGCTGGGAGAGCCAAGTTGGTTCCCCGGAGGATTATGAAAAACACCTATTAAAGATATCTTAATTAATTTTTAAAGTTTATTTATTTTGAGGGAGACAGAGTGCGCGTGCACAAGCAGGGGAGGGGCAGAGAGAGAGAGAGAGAGAGAGAGAATATCCCAAGCAGGGTCCGCTGTCGGCGCAGAGCCCAATGTGGGGCTCAAACTCAGAACCGTGAGATCACGACCTGAGCCGAAATCAAGAGTCGGACGCTTAACCCACTGAGCCCCCCACGAGCCTCTAGATAGCTTAGTTTATTGAGCGTATGGTATCCCAGGCGCGGTGCTCACCCCTTCACCTCGCTACCCCCCACAGTACCTCCTGCATTCCCTACATTGTTATTCCCCTTCAGCTGGTGACAGCCGGGCCGGGCCAGAGCGTGGCCACTGGAGCTCCATGGTTAGCGGTTAGCGGCCTCTGCTTCTGCCCTCCCTCCCCTCAGGCCCTGTCCCCCTTGGACCACGCTGCTGGCTCCAGCTGCAGGCGGCAGCTCCTCCAGACACTGACCCGCGGGCCCTCTCTCTCGCTTCAGGCACTACCACAGCATGGAAGTGTTCACCCACTATGACCTCTTGAACCTCAATGGTACCAAGGTGGCAGAGGGCCACAAAGCCAGCTTCTGCCTGGAGGACACAGAATGCGAAGGAGGTATCTTTGTGTGTGTGGGGGGGGGGGGGGGGGGCTTCAGAGGGGCTCAGATGCCCCCACCTGTCCTGGATCCCAGGCCTGATGCTGGACTCTGTCCCGCTGGCCACTGCTGACTCTCCCCATGACCCTTCTCTAGCCAGGGCCTTCCATGGCCCCAGCTCTGTGGGCAAGGCCTGGCTATGAAGGAGCCCCCTGAGTTATGCTGATGGGCACAGGTGGGTCCACACGGTCCCCTGGGTAAGGCCCAAACCTGGCACGTGGTCCCCTCTCCCTCTGGCTGCCACAGCCTTTCTCCCTGTGTCCCAGCACCGGGTACCCCTGCCCCACAGGCTCATGCTCTCCGAGTCCAAGCCCAAAAGACCCACCTCTGAGGTTCCTGGACTCTCTCGACTCCCCCAGACAGAGGCAGCTCTCTGCCCACACCCCTAGCAGGCCATTACGGTTGCACTCTGATCACCTGTGGGCATGCCTGCCGTCCAGACCTGACTGGGCCTCAAGGGAGACACAGTGATTCCTCTCCATATA
This sequence comes from Panthera onca, assembly GCF_046562875.1. NCBI lineage: Eukaryota > Metazoa > Chordata > Mammalia > Carnivora > Felidae > Panthera > Panthera onca. The sequence continues at coordinate 170,019,306 of NC_138342.1, read as the reverse complement.
CCCAGTGCTCAGAGTAGTGCCCAGATATGGTAGCCTCTCAATGTGTCAGGGACATGCCATGCCAGGAAATCACACACACAGATGGGTTTTTGAGCACCTACTAGGTGCCTGGCAACCAGCTGACCCACTAAGGGCAGATTAACAAACCAGACCTGGGCCCACATCCAAGTGCTGATTGTCCAGAGGGTGGCAAGATGACCGCCACATTAAGCTAAATAATCAGCACCAGAACGATCCCAGATAAGCATTCGCTCCATTCCCAGGCTACTGGAAATGCCAGAGTGGCCAGGGGAGGCTTCGTGGAACAGGAGGCGCCAGGCTGGGCCTAAAGGGGCGGGTGGGATGTGGGAATCAAGGCAAGGATTCCAATGAAATGAGAACGGATGAGAAGCCCGCACAGTGGGGAGATGGGATGCCAAGCCCAGAAGCAGCAGAGTTCTGAGGACTTGGGGGACGGGAGAGATTTGCTGAGTGTGGGCTCTGGGAACGTCACCCACCCAGCAGGCCTTCTTGGGGCTCTTTGGGGGAAGGGCAGCTGGGAGGGCAAGTAGTTCAGGCAGTGGGGCCAGGGTGCATGGTGACCGGGCTTCCCTCTGCCCCCGCCTGCAGACATCCAGAAGAATTATGAGTGTGCCAACTTCGGCGAGCAGGGCATCACCATGGGCTGCTGGGACATGTATCGCCATGACATCGACTGCCAGTGGGTCGACATCACTGACGTACCCCCTGGAGACTACCTGTTCCAGGTGAGGGGCACAGGAGGGGGTTTCAGCCCCTGCTGAGGGGAGGAGCAGCCTTCTCCCCAGTGACGGGGGAGGCAGCCCCCTTGGTGGTGGTGTCCAAACACAGAACACGTGCAGGGAGGCACACAAAGCCCTTGGGGAGCTGCCAGGCCCCTGAGACATCGCGTTCAGTTAACACTTGCAAATCAAAGCTCGTGCGCGTAGCCAGGTTTGGTCTTCAGGCTGAGAATTTGTTCCACAGACCCTAAGGCAACCCACATCCGTGGTGTCCTCTGACACAGACTGTCACCTCCCCCCCCACCCCTCCCGTGCCCTCACCCTCCCCTGTCTGTGCTGCCGAGGCTGGAAGTAAGCTCAGGAGGAGCCATTCACTCGCAATCGTCTGTGACTTGCCTCTGCCAGAAAAGGTGACCTCCCGAAAGGGTCTGCAGAGGGGACAATGCTGCTGCCTTCCTGTAGACACAGCGGCATGCTCCAGCTGTGCCCCTGGCATGGGAGCAGGGGCACCACATTCCCGGCATCGCCCTCTCTGGAGCACAGGTGTGCTCCGGCCCGCAGAGCTCCCTGGTGCCCTGGCACGTTCCTACACCGCCACCCGTCTAGGTCTCGAGCTCACCCTGCTGGGTGGCAAAGTGGGTGACCAGAAATGTGTCATTCTGCCTTGAAAACTTTCCCAAGGGGCATTCAGCCAGCCCAGAGCCCGGCCCGTGGTCCCCACCCTGGAGACAGCCCTGGGAAGAACCAACACCTGCACAGAAGTGACCACAGAGGGGCTTTGAAAGTTTTCCTGTGCAATTTCAGAGGCTGGAAATCAGACAGCCAAGCACTTTTCCACCCCCAAGCCCAAAACCGCAGACTTGGAGAGGCCCAGCCAAAGAGCAGAGTGCTCTTTATTTTAAAAAATGAATATCCATGTCTCTGTGCACGTACACTGTGCCCAGGGTTTTGTGTTTGAGGTTTGCTACCACTTTGCTGGGTGAACGTGTATTCTCGTGTGTCCTGACAAATGCCACCTATTTAATAACTAGGGCTCGTTGAAGATTGATGCCAGGCCTGGCCGTGCGTAAACCCTGTGAATGAACGTAATTCCCCCAATGAAGGCCTTTACTACTACCCTCATTTTACAGCCAGGCAAACCCAGGTCACATCAACTCTGTATCCGTGTTCCTGACCCCTGACGACACAATTAGCAAGTCAACTTACTGGGAGCGTTTGTGCCTCTGATTAATGGAAAAGAATATTTCCCTTGGGACAGACATGGAACTTTAGATGTGTGATAGCCCTGGCCTGGGATTTCATTGGCCCTCTCCATTCCCACATGGACCTAAGAGCAGACCTCAGTAATGCTGCCAAAGGCGGGAGAGAGCCAGGGAAGGAGGACGTGCCTTCCAGGCAGAAGGGCCTGCAGGAAAGGCTCAGAGGCAGGGACGTGTGTGAAGTCACACCTCCAGGAGCACACGGCCTGGTCCTTGTCCCATCCCATCTCACCACATCCTGCTCCCCAGCTCCCTTCTAGTTCCTATCAACAGCCTGTTCTGTGGCCTCCCTGGGCCCCCATTCCTGCCTCTACTAATCTCAAACCTCCCAGGGCACCCAGGAGAGGGTAACCCCTTTTTGAAGGCCGATTTATGGGAGGGTATATGTGTGTAAATCACAGAGAGGCAGACAGAGGTGCACATTCTCACTCCTCCCAGCCTTGACCCTTCATCTCTGGCTAGTCCTGCCCCGGGGCTGCTCTTGGAGCAGGAGGTCGCCCCGACTCTGCAGGCAGGGCTGGTCTCAGTAGAGCCTGGGCCCGGGGTGAAGGGTGACCAGGGCAGGACTCAGCAGCGCCCTCTGACCTGACTCGCCCCCAGGTTGTCATTAACCCCAACTACGAGGTTGCGGAGTCTGACTACACCAACAACATCATGAAGTGCAGGACCCGCTACGACGGCCACCGCATCTGGATGTACAACTGCCACATAGGTAAGGTCCCTGGGCACTGGTGGGGGAGCACGGCACACCCAGAGCTGCCCCCAGGCCCGCCAGCCCCCCGCAGCCTGCCCCCCTCCAGGAGACAGGCGAGAGCTGCCCTTTGTCGAGGAATCAGAGCAGCTTCCTTATTCGGGTAACGAGCGTGGGGAATGGAGCCAGCCTTCCATTTCCACGCACAGGAAGGAAGCTGTAGACACATAAGGCCTGGACAGAGGCTGGGTTTTTGCAGCCAGCTCTGGCCGGGGAAGGAGGGAGGCACGGCACCGGGCTTGGAGCTGAGGCCATCTCATTACGCATGTGACCTCAAACATGTGGGCGTCAGCAATTTGTGGGTTCTGTGTATCATTTTCCTCTGTTGAGAACCAGAGGCTAGTCAAGCACTGTGGCGTCTGGTGGCCAACGAAGAAACTTATCCTCGCACTACACACACTGGGGAACAAGACAGGGAGCAGAGCTTCCTCTTCGGCAGGAAGAGAGACGCCCCCACTCTCGGGATGGCAAAAACTAAACTCGCTATGTCTAGTTGCTCCTTCTCTCGTGTTGCCTGAACACCTGATGTGGGCCTGGCCCTGGGGATGACCAGCACCTAGTTGCTGCCCTGGTGGCGTCGCAGAGGTGGCCCCAGCAGGCCATTTGGTGGAGGGCGGTGGCTCCAGGGCCCCCGAGGCCGGCAGTTCCAATGGGGGAGAAGGCTGAGCATGCGGTTTGCCAAACTCTGTCTCCCCGATGCCTACCCCCTCAGGTGGTTCCTTCAGTGAAGAGACGGAAAAAAAGTTTGAACACTTCAGTGGACTCATAAATAACCAGCTCTCCACACGGTAAAGCACCAGGTCACCTCCTGTCTTGGGGCCACAGCGCATCGTCCCCAACAACTGCAGTCTGATGGCCACACTCCCTCCTCACCCAGCCCCGCCCCTGCCCCATCTCAACCCCCTGCAACCATGCCCAAGGCCCAGGAGAAAGGGGTGTGCCTGTCATTTGCTGGGGGCTGCTGCCTGACCTTTGGAGCCTGGGGACGACCTCCAGGGTGGGGCTTGGCCACAGGGCCGTGGGCGCCAAGAGCCATCTTGTCTGGGACCCCAGGAGCACGGTTAGCAGCAGAGCAAACCACCCAAAGCATGGTCCACCTCAAGTAGGAGAGCACCCCCCTCAATTCACGACAGATACGACAGGGCCATGTTGGTGGTATGAACTATCAACCCAAGGCGGTCAGGTCGGGCTGAATTCCATTTGTCCTTCTCTTAGCTCATGTCCAGCCAACTTGAATATCTAGACCTCTCTTCCAGTTAAACAGACTGCCTCTATCATATTCACATACACAGATAATGCTGCCATGTGTTTTTCTAATTAGGTGAGCTCAGAGTTGGTGCTTCCCCCGGTCCCCCTCCCAAATCCTCTTATTTTTCAAGATACCATTATTATATTTTCACAGACTTTCAAATACAAAGCAACTTAGTGGCATTTAATGGGCATCTGGGCCTTGGAAAGTATAGGTCAAAAGAAAAACCCAACCCACCTGTGTAAGTGGCTCATCCTTCTGTTGTTCCAATTCTGTGGGTTAACTGATTCAACGGTGCTATAGCCAGGGTCCTGGGTGATGAGGACACCCACCAAGCGCCATGTGTCATCACAGACACTTACACATACTTGAAACTTTGAATAAAAAGTTTATGGTACGCATCTGTGTTTCATTTGGGCCTCTGTACCTGGCCCTGAGCCGCAGAGCTGCTCCGTACGGTAGGCGGGAGGGAGCCCGGCATGTGCTTACAGGTTCACGGCTGCAGAGACCTTCCAGAGCGGCTGCAGGGGGTCTCCCTCAGTTCCCACCACAAAAGACCAACTCCTGCCTTCTGGATCACAAAAACACAAGTCATGACCTTTCTTGAACTTGTTCTGTAGTGTCTTTCAGGGGGCACGGCGGCTGTGTTAGGACCGGATGGGACGTTTAGATTTAAACCATCTCGTGGGACTGGGGGACAGAGGGGGGAGTTTCTTCCCGCAAGGGCAGCGCCTCGGCCAGGCTCCAAGGGAGGGGCGGTGATGCGGAGCATGTGCGCCTACAGAGCAGTGGCTGAGCTCTGCCCAGCACTGGCAGGGTAGGCGGTCGAGGCTAGCCACTCTCCCCCAGACACGGGGACTCTCACCCGTATCGAGAGCGTGCTGTGGCCCAGCGGGTCAGAAGGGTCCACAATGACCCCAGAGCACCAGATAGGGCCACCTTGGCACCAAATCCACCCACACCAGAAAAATGAGTGACTGGAGACCTTGTCCCCATAGATGCCCTTGTCCTGTGAGGGGGACTCAAACTCATGGGCCATTTCAGATTTTATCTCTTGGCTTTGCTCAGTTACAGAATTCTGCAAGAAACCCCTCTGTAACCCATGCCGGCAGGTAACACGAGGACAAGTTCACAGCGTTGGTGCCCTTAGCACTGCCATCAGCCCACTGCTGCCCTGCAGCCCATGGCAGGTTAGGATGCCCGACTTGTTAGGAGACTGGGCAGGTGTCACACAACAGGTGCAACCTCCTCCCCCCATGAACTGGGCAAGCGCTGGGCCAAATGCCTGAGGCCCAGCTGGGATCCTCCAGGCCAATCTAGGGGCCCCTTTTGTTCGGCAGCCCCAGTCTAAACTAGGAGACAGACAGCACCCCCTGGTGTTGCCTGGCAGACCATCGCATTTGAAAACAACTATCAGGTTTTTATTTTTTCTCAACTTCTGGAACTAGACCAAACTAAAGCCCACCACACCCAACAAGGACACCCTGACAAATAGTGCAGGGCTTTCCGGTGTCTATAAAGGCTTGTGGTGTTGGCGCACCAGCTTCGTCCTGGGGCCACCGATCCAGGCTTGCTGGGCCTCTCAGGGCCTCAGGGAGGTAGAAGACTCGACCGCAGGCCGCTCTTTCTTCTTGTGTTGGAGCCCCAGGGCCCGGGCCACCAGCCTCCTGGCCACCGCTGTATTTGTCTGTGGTCTCGCCTTCACCAGACGCAGGAGCTCTAAAAGGAAAGCCCCATGGGACGGGGACTTGAATTCAAGGCTGTGGCCACCACTCCTCCCAATGACAGCAGACTAGAGGCCATCTGAGCCAACCTCTAAGGCCCAGCTGTGCCCACAGCATGATGCCCATGGGGTCCTCACCTAATCCTGCTGCTTCTGCACCTTCCCTGTCTCTCCGTCTGGAGGAAGTGAGGGGAAGGAGGGTGGGCTAATCTTATATACCTCCCTGAACTGCAGAGCCATCTGAGAGGGAAGTCAAGTCAGGTGGGACACCTGGAGCTCTGGGACTGACAGGATATTTACTGTCCCCAAGTCTGGGGCAAAGGCTACAGAGGCCACAAGAGCATTGGATAGCCTTGGCAGGCCTCTTCTGGGCCACTTTTGCCAGTCACTGCTTTGCAGCCATAGAAAACTGGCCTCTAAAAGCCCCCATCGTGCTTTCTGGAAGGAGAAGAGGAAAAAAGAGGAGGTATCATTTACTTGGCATCTTCTGTGTGCCCCCCACTGCTCTAGGTAGGTCTGCCAGGTTCTTTTACTCACTCCTCCAATCCACCCAGTACAATCTGCTTATTTTACAGAGACAGGGACCATCTCACAGACATTAGGTGGCTTGCTCAAGGTCAACTTAAATAGGTGACAGAAGTGGGATCATACCCAGGGCTGACCCCAGAATCCAAGCTCTTTCAACCCCACTGTAAAATATGGCTCCCATGACCCTACAGGAAAAACCAAGCTTTTCCCTGAACAGCACCCAGAAGAGGTATGCATAGGAGGGCAAGCCCAGCACAGCGAAGCTGGCAAATAGCTCTCCCTCCTGGGGCCCTTCTTCCCTAGGCACTCCAGCCCCCAGGGTGGGGAAGGAGCACCCCCTTGGCCACTGTAGCCCAGGGGTCCTAGGGCAGACAGCTGAAGACCAAGGAATGAATCTGGAGGGAAGGCCCCACCCTGCCCAACCAAACACTCATACAGCCTTTCGATCAGGACACAACTGGCTTCCTTACTTGGCCTCTGCAAGGCTTTCAGCTTTGACTGCTTGGTTCCCTGCGTAAGGGGCCGGATCTTGAGCACAGAGAAATCCTTGGTCAGGGCTTCAGCGGCTATGAAAAGAAAACAGATCTGAAGCCACTGCTCTTCTTCCTGGTGAGGCCCCCTCAGGGACAAGGGATACATGTATCACCCCAAACTGATGGAGCTGCTTTGTGCGCCCATTTAAGGCTCGGGGACAGAGCTGCCCTGACACCACTCTGACTGGTTAAGAGACGACCACCATCTGTTCACCTCACGCCCCAGTACCCCGCAGGCCTACACAGGGCACCTGTGCAGGGCCAGCTTCCACACACTACCGTGGGCTGGTCAGAAGCCACATCAACCAGCAAGGCTGCAATTGTGACATCAGGGAAGGCAGGCTCCCACCTTCTAAAGCCCAGGAGCCTCAAATAAACTCTACCCTTTCCCCCACTCACGACTCTCCCGGGCGCATGTCCTCACTACCCCGAGTTCTGCGGGGTCATGGAGTATTTGAGCATGTCAGACTCAGCATGTCAGAGCTTGCAGGGGCTTCGGGTCCAAGCCACCCTTTTGTGCATGAGGAAACTGAGGCCAGGATGTGACGTACTCATCGCACATAGTTTGGCAGAGCCCAGAAGGCAGCCGTGGCTGAGCCTCACCCAGCGCCCATTCTTTGCACCACACCCTGTGGCCATCCTCCCTGCCTCCCCTTCAGTCAGGTCCTTCTGTGGGGCTGCCCCAGTCCTTCTGCTCTCTGAACACCTCAGGCTCTCCTGAGAACTGGGCCCACACCAGCTATGGCCTCTCCCAGCTCTGGTGTTCAGAAGCTCGTGGTTATGAAAAGCCCAGCCAAGGAGGTGAAGGGTCTTGATAAATACACCCATAGTGAGCAGTGGTGTGGCAGGGGCAGCTTCAGAAAGTGACCGAGAGGTAGCAGGAGCCCAGAGTTACAGCCAGGAGGTTGGCTGACACCCCCAGATTTGACATCCCAGACCACTGGCATTCTAGGCCAGTCTCCCCATCTGTAAAATAGAAGTAATCTGACCTACATCTTGAGGCTGCAATGAAAACCAAGTAAAAATGCATCTGTCTGAACCAGACGAAATTATCAGTATTTAAATGCATTTTACCTATGAAAAGAGCACTTTCTTATGATTTAATATGTGGAAGCCCCATGAGCTTGGCCTGAGACATGTACTCAGTAAATGTCACCAGAATCTGAAACAGGCACCACCGTGAACAGGGGAGGGTGTGAGCAGCCTGGCCCGGAGCCCACTCTGCTGCCTCTGAACTTCTGGATTAGGCAGGCTGGGAGTAGGCCCTGGCAGTCCACTCGCTCAGGTTAGCCTGCACCCTGGACCCTTGTCAATGGCAGTCAGAGAAGAGCCAAGCCCACCGTGAAGCCACATTACCTGAGGCCAGGCAGGGAAAGACACCGAGCGCGTGCGTGTCATCTACCCACTGAATCTTGAGCCCCTTCTCCCTGTGCCAGGGAAGAGGAGACAGAGTGAGTACAAAAGCAAGGGGCAAAACCCTTTCTGAGAAAGGAGTCCCCTCCCACCTCCAACCCTCCAACACTATGAGCTCCACACAAGTTCCGATCTCCCCTGGGAAGGAGACCACCCTTTGCAGCAAACTTTCGCTGAAGACCATATGGTTGGCTTGAGAAAGATAAGTATCACCCGTGTTGATCAGATACGTCCCAGATTCCTAGACTGCAGAAAGCCAGGACTGAAAGAGCCTAGCGCCAATGGTAAAGATGGCTCCACACAGGCACCATCGCAGCAAGGCCAAGGGCATAGGGTCCAAGGCTGGAGACAAAAGGGTTTATGTCCTAGGAACACAGGACAGGACCTAAAATAAGCAGTCAGTGTTACTGCCCCTAATCAACTTTCTTCCTACTGCCCAAGAAAGCCACAGACTATGGGGCTGATGAGAGGCCAAAAGCAGTTCAGGCCCCCAGTTTCTCTGTGGGCACTGCCCACATGGGCTGAGGAAGTCACAGGTGGCCCCGGTTTGGCCACGCTTTTAGGGAATGAGAGCAGATGTGCCCCTTTGCCCCACGAAGCTGCCCCCTCAGCCTTGCTCAGGCTCAGGGAGGCAAGGGAGGGCAGTTTCGGAAGCAGTCAGAAAAGGGGGCCATGAAGAAAGGGATTTTTAAAAGACTAAGCAGGAAGGCACCTGACCAGCTCAGTCAGTGGAGATGTGACTCGGTATCGGGGTTGTGAGTTCGAACCCTGTGTTGGGTGTAGAGATTACTGAAAAATAAACTCTTTTAAAAAATTTTTAAAAAAAGGACTAAGCAGGAAAAGAGAAGGGAGACTGGAGGAAAGAGAGATAGAGAAAAAGCGAAAAGACTGGAGTTGACTCCAAGAAATTTGGGAAAACAGAAGTCTTTCCTTGCAATATATCCTCTTGGTGCCCGTCTCCACCCTGACTCTGCCCGAGCACATTCAAGCCCAGCTCACCCCACAAACAGTTCTTACACAGAAATGGCCCTCGGCCCACTGACTGAGTGGGTGGCTGGGACATGGAGCAGAGGAGGCAGTGGGCTGCCTGTGTCATGCCTGCGTCATGCATCCTGATGAGGGGCTGGCTCCCGGCAGACGTGTGGGGGTGCAGGGGGGCAGGATGGAGGTCTGCTGCCACGGACCAGCAGGACCAGATCTAGGGCCACTGAATGTGTCCCTCACCAGAAAATCAGCTCTCCTCTTCTGTACAGTCATAGGCCAGAAGGAGTATGAAGCCTAGGGCAACCACACCCACTTTCTGCCTTTCTTTCCAGATAGCTAGACACTGGGGAAGGGCAGGCAAGTGTCCCCAACAACAAAGCGATGGTCTAGCTCCTCTCCAGAGGCCAGCACCCACCTCCCCTGCCTCCCTGAAGCTTCGGGAGCACTCACTGGAACTCGGAAAATGCTGCCAGCAGGTCCTCAGTCTTGAGTGTCGGCTCAAAGTCGTAGATCTCCACCACGTGGGCAAAATCCTTTTCTCCAGGCAGCTCCTCCATGAAGGAGGATGTGTCCACATGGATCTTCTCTACCTGAATCTCCTTCTCAGTCAGGTTGTCTGTTATCTGGGAGATCGCACCCTTTAGCAAGGGGAGCTCTGACACACAGGGCTCCAAACACCTGCTTTCAAAACCACACACAGTCCTGCAGGCTCCTGGGCCAGCAGGGAGGTGAGCACCAAAAGTGGCCTCCCACAGAAGCCATACCCAGCAAGTCTGGGAAAGGCAGCATGATGGCAGAATGGGCTAGAAGGTGGAGAGGCGGGAGTTTTAGGGAAGGTAACTTTCATGGAGTCTCCATTGGGTAACTGGCATTTACACACAATATGTTTCATAGAATCCTGAAAACTGTATCCTATATATACCCTCTTTATAGATGGAAATGCTATAAATCAAAGAGTTAAGCAATTCTGCCCAAAGATATACAGTCAGGAAGAGACAGAGCTGGGCAAGTTCAGGATCTTTCCTCCCCTTAACAATGTGATATTAAGCAAGTCTTTCTGGTCTCTACCCTTCATCTATAATATAGTAATAAAAGATGGCTACCCTCCCAACTGAACACGATAGCCAGTCTCAGGGGCAGACACACAGTTCCAAGGAAATGAGATTTGTAAAACAAAGCTTCAGGCGAAAGATCATTCTCATGACCAAGGTCTGTAGTCCTTTAGGAAGCAATTCCACACATATCCTACCTGCTACCTTGTGAAGCATGTATCATTATTCGTTTCTCAGATGAGGGCACTGAGATTTAGAAAAACAAAGTGACTTGCTGGTAGAAGAGCTTTCAAACAGCTCCTACGTGGTTACGTACCCGACCCCATATCCTGAGCCTCGATCCTCCCACCGTGTCAGTCCCGACTCCTTCGTGCAAGGCCCAGTGCTCCCCCCTACGTCTCCTAAGGGACACCTAAAATCCAGCACCCAGCCCTGCTCAGGCAGCACCAACCCCACCCTCTCCTCACCAGGACCCTTGGTGCCCATCCACCCTCGACCACACCCACCTCACTTCTGCCCTCCCTTTTCCGGGTTTAAGAGCCTCATCACCTCCTGTAGCAGCTCACTGTAATCATCCTCGGAGCAGCTGCCAAGCCCCAACTCTTCCAACTCTGCTTCTTCCTCCTCTGCCAGGCTCTTCTCCACCTCACTCCCATTCGCCTCTTCTGAGTCCAGCCTCAGACTGGACCCAAGTTGTGTGGCCATCTCCAACCCATGTCCTGTCCCTGAGTGGCTCTCGGGCTGTGGGGACTCAATGCCAACTAGGTCCAGTAGCTGTTCATTGTCACAGCGTTGGTCTGGGCCCTCTAGGTCCTCAGGTGCCTGAGTTGTCAACACAGGGAGGTCCTGATCAGAGTTGAGGTCCTCAGCACCAACATTTCCAGGCTCTTCCAGGAGCCCACCAGCTGGAGCATCTCCCTTGAGCCCTTGGGTAGAGGGTGGTACCCATTCTTCTTGCCTGCGCAGTACTCGGGGCACATACAAAGCCTGGTCTGGTTTGCGTCCACGATGCCACCGGCCAGCCCGCGCCCCCCGAGGACCAGCAGGTGCTCCTTGGTTTGAGGTGGGCTGAGGTCCTCGGTGCTTGCTAGGCTGGGAGGCAGGAGGGTGGCAGGGGCCAGAGAGTCCATCTGAACTGGGTAACCTGGAGCAGGAGCAGGAGGGGATCAGAGCCACGGTTAGGCCCCAAGGAAAATGGTTTACTGCAGCTACCTACCATTCAGGCATGAGGCTCTCAGGCCAGCATTAGGCCAAAACCCAAGCCAAAATGACCCCTGAAAATGCCATAGGAAGGCAATGTAGTGGAGGCTGAATGCCAACTTTGAAGAAGCCCAAAGCAACCAGCTCTCCCTCTAGTGTTATAAACTATTAGAGATAGCTGAATCTTCGGTTATACACTAGATGAAATAAGTACTTGCATTTAGGAACTTTGTCACTAGAAAAATATGTAACTTTAAACACCAGGATCATAGTCACTGTGATAAGACCCTGAGAGACGCACATGGTAACAGAGACGTGTGAGGCTCGAATGTGCTTCCCAAGTGCCACGGCCTCTTGAGGCAAACACTCTCACTGCTTAAACTGCTCTATTTTTCTCTCTTTCGGCCCAAGTGGATAGCTGATTTTGCCAAATGAATTCCACAAACAATGCACACTTACTGCACTGCTGAGGCAAAAGGCAGCACTGTATTTAAGCAGCTGAGGTGGGGCCAGAGGCAGCAGCCTGGGGGCCTGCTGGCTCTGGCTCCTGTCCATCTCACCCACCCACCCACAAGGAACTCTGAGGGCCCTCCACAGCACTATGATACACACCTGATATCCAAGTGACAGATGACTGTCCTTCTCCTCCAGCCCTCCCCAACAGAGAAGCTGCTCAGAAGATCAAAATTCTCTGCTGTCCTGTGGATCAGGTACCGGAGGCGACTGGAGAGTGGGGGGAAAAGAAGTACCCTGGGAAGGGAAGGGAATGAGTGCTGAGCAGGGGCTCTAGGTGCTGGCCCCCCCCTAAGGCCTGACCCCCACTCCCCAGCCCAGGTCCATGCCCAGTTTACGGTAGGCTAGACCCTCGGCTCCCTCTGCCCCCTTGCATCCTGGCCGCCTGCAAAGGACATGGGCATAGAGGTTATCACGGGAACTTAGTGGTCCTATTCCATTCCTGTGCTGGAGCCCTTCAAATCTCTGGGTGATGCTCAGAATTACACAGGAAAAATGTGGCTGGGAGAAGCTAGCGAGCAGGTTATTAAACCCAAAGGCGAAGATCAGAGGCAGGTAGGAACCAGCTACCTGGGAAGGGGGCCCAGGTGGCTCTGGGCGAACCTGCCCTCCCTGCACTGGCAGCCCGCACCCCCCACCACCCACTCCGGCTTACTTTGACAGCTGCTTCTGCAGCAGAAAACGGTCCAGCTCCTCCTGGATGCGGTGCACAAAGTCATTCTCGGCGGAGGAGAGGAAGACGCCGTCCAAGCAAAGAAGGGCCAGGGTGACAGGTGGGAGAGCCTGGAGGGGGGGGGGGGGGGGAGGGCAGACGGACGCGGCAGGATCAGATCACAGACCCCGGGCCCACCCACAACCCCGAAGCGTCGGTGCCGCCTAAAAGGTCGTAGAGGCCACCGCGGCCAAGGTCTCTCTTCCAAGTGAGGAGGAGCCAGACTCCGAGGCGGGGAAGGACGTGCCCAGGGAGGAGTCGCCTGGCCCTGCGGGGACGCGCACCCCTGCACAAGGAGCCCCACGCCGCGCTCCCTCTCCCTGGGGCGGCCCCGCCGCTCTCACGCCCGGCTGACATGCGCGGCGCCGCTCGGGCCTGCTCGGCGAGCGCGGCCGGCCCTCCCCAGGCCACGAGCGAGAGGCCCTAAAGGCGCGGTGCCAGCCCGGGGTGACTGCCCGCCCCCAAACCCACAAGCCGCGCTCACCGCCCCGCGGGTCGCCGCCGCTCTGAGGACCCCCGGAAGCCCGAGCCCCCGGAGCGCCCAAGCACCACCGGGCCTCCGAGGAGTCACAGCGCCACCGCGCGGCCCGGGGGAGGCATCGCAGAAATGGCAGAGGGGCGTGTCGTGGAGTTTTTTTTTGCCCATGAGAGCACACTGTCTCCTAGGATTAATTAAGTTCAGCAAAGACTTTTGAGTGGTTCCTATGTGCCAGGTTCCTATGAGCTAGATTGTCCGGCTCCTTGCTCCCCTCCCTAGGGACCTAATAAGGAATAACTCCAATTAGTAACCTTAATTGGGGCTTGAAATTCTTGCCATCAGACTGCTCCTGGGTCTATAATCTAAGAGAACAGAATCAAATCCTCCTGTTTCCTGAAAGGTGCTGAAATGGAAGCCCCTGATCATCCTGAATCCAGAAGCTCAGAGCAAAGCAGAGCCCTGAGCTAACAACACGTAAGACCCAGTTTTTAATACAGAGAAGGGACAGTCTGAATGTACCCTGCGGTAGGATATGGGCAAGGTCATGGGGACAGTATACCTCAAAAGGTGGGCTGGTTGTTTAAAAAAAAATTTTTTTTTTAAATAAGATGGGCTTGGAGAAAGGGCCTGGGAACTGAAAAATGGGGGGAAATTAAGATGCATTTTGCTTTCTCACTTTTCTCAGAGTATTGCTTTTAAAAGATGGTGCTATTATATCACATTTACAAAAACTATCTTTCTAAATAGTTTGAAGAATAAAAAGGACCTAGGATAAAGACAAAACCCAGTACAGGGAGAACTCAAGGGAGCCAAGTCTTGAGTCCCCTTTCTGGGCATGGTAGCGAGGAGCCTCTGAAGGCCAGGCACGTCGCCTACCTCCAGCCTGAAGGGACGTCCAGCCTCTGAGGAAGCAGAGGATAGGAGGGTGGCAGGAAGAACAAGAGACATCCATTTGGTTTCTGACCCTGCAGACCCCACCCACACCCCACACAGGCTTAAATGAAGTGGGAGCAGGCCTGCAGACAATGCTGAGTGGCCACAAGATGGCACTGTTTCTCCGACCAGGCTTCTTTGGCCCTTGGAAGGCTGGAAGGCAAGCCCACTCAGCCACAGCCGCAGACCAGATCTGACCTGGGAGAAATATTCCTGGGGACTCAGAAAACAAAGACCCAACTTTCTCAACAAAGTGGCTGTCTCTCCCCCCAAATAGAGGGACAAATCAAAACCCAGGAAACAAGCCATGCCTCCACCTCTTTAGAGGGTCCACAGTACAGATGTTCAACACACTCAGAGACAGTAAAAACAAAGCTTGTAGAAGAAGGACTGCCCCTGAACCCTTTCTACCATACCTTCTTCGGACAGCTCAGAGGGTGAACAGAAAAAAAGGTGTCAGCATGCGGGCCTCCACCATGGGTGGAGGTTTTGAAGGGATGCCCAGATAAATGTGGAAGAGAATCAAAATGCATCCACCGACGCTATTTTGGGACAATATCAGATAAGGATAAAATGGTTCTCTATTACTCAGAAGGGAGTAAACAGAACAAAAAGCAGCACAAAAGATACACAGAATTTCTACAGGAAAAAAAAAAAAAAAGGAAAAGAACATAGTAGGAAAAAGAGCGTGGACGGTAAGAGTACATTGGAAGATCATCTTGAGAAAAGAGAATAAAATTGCAGTTAATAACTGCTTCACATTCCCAAGGAAATCAAAGAAAGCCTGATTTCCCTGTCACAATGGATAAACCAACAGGCTGAGATGAAAGAGAACTGTCAGAGCCACGGAAAGATGTGAAAGAGGCAATCATGTTCATTACAGGAGCGGCAAAAACTAGAGCCAACTAAGCAGTGATGTTGAGTAAATGCTTGTGGAAAAGAAGATTACTATTTACTGTTTAACGAGTGCATAAAAACTGCACTCACTAAATCCTTACAGCAGCCCTTTCAGATGGAGATTGTTACCCTATTGTAGAAAAATAAGCTGAGGTTTAGCCAAGGACACCCAACTACTAAATGCAGAGTTGGAACTCACTCAAACCTAGATCTAGCCTGACTGCCACACGCATGCTCCTAAACACCACAGGATTAAGATTCTCCATCTCTAGCATGCCATTAAAATTGTCCCGATGGCCAGTGGCCAGATGCAAAAATCAGGAAGTAAATAAATTAGATGAATCTGATCAGTTGGAGAAACATGCTAATACGTGCTATAGAATTTTACCCAAACAAGAGGTATGATTGACAGATTATGAAAGAATTGAATGCAGGGGGACACGGGGTTACAAACAGTCCCATCTGAAAAGATGGACCTGGAGTCCCTTGCTGCCATAGTGTTCTCTTTGTGCTTAAGTTTAAATGTAAGAATATCAAGTTTATGGGGCACCTGGGTGGCTTAGTCGGTTAAGCATCGACTCTTGGTTTCGGCACAGGCCATGATCTCATGGTTTGTGGGTTCGAGCCCCACATCAGGCTCTTTGCTGGAAGAACGGAGCCTGCTTGAGATTCTCCCTCTTTCTCTGCCCCTCCCCTGCTTACTCTCTCTCTCTCTCTCTCTCTCTCAAAATAAATAAATAAACTTAAAAAAAGAATATCAAGTTTATTATTGTTATCAAAAGTCCTTGTAATGTTTGTATCGTTTGGCATATTAGAGAATCTAACACATTAGGTGGTGATTCCAATTTAAAAAGTGAAATGGATCTCAGACTTACAATTTTATTTTTTTAAATATAATTTATTTTCAAACTGGTTTCCATACAACACCCAGTGCTCATCCCAACAAATGCCCTCCTCCCTGCCCATCACCTGCTTTCCCCTCTCCCCCACCCCCCATCTACCCTTAGTTTGTTCTCAGTCCTTAAGAGTCTCATGGTTTACCTCCCTCCCTCTCTGTAAATTTTTTTCCCCTTCCCCTCCCCCATGGTCTTCTGTTAAGTTTCTCAAGATCCACATATGAGTGAAAACATATGGTGTCTGTCAGACTTACAATTTTAAATGGGTAGATGTAAAGATGAGGAGAACAAAGGCAAAAGAAATGTAGATAAAATTAAACTTCCCTAAAACATGCAGCCCATTGACAAATACTTGAGACTGGCAGAGAGGACTTCCTCAAAGAACTCACAACTGCCTTAATGTTAATGCTTTGCTAGACGCAAAAAGCAACTTTAGCTGGACAATAGCTGGGCCTCAGGATCCTGTAAGCCTTCTTTGGCGTGTGAAAATCCTTTTGGAAACTTCCTTTGTCTTTTATCCCCACTACCATCAACTTAAAATTTATAATCAATAGCTCCTTACAATCCCAGTACAGCTCTTCCTGCCCACAGGTCCTGACACCATGCTTTAATAAAAACATCTTTTTACACTGAAAACGCCTCAAGAATTCTTTCTTGACAGTTCCCTCCTGGCCCACATCACATCAGTAAGAGTATTTGACTACGTTGGTAAACAGTATCATAATATTAAAGACAGCTGAATTTGCAATACTTTAAGATCAAGAGTTGTTTACAACACAGAGAAACATTTTGCTTTATACCCCACAAGGTCATTCATTTGATATGCTTAAAAAAAAGTTGGGACTTATGGAGGGGCATCTAGGTGACTCGGTTAAGCATCTGACTTTTGATTTTGGCTCAGATCATGATCTCATGGTTTATGAGTTAGAGCCCCTGCGGGGCTCTGTGCTGACAGCCTGGAGCCTGCTTAGGATTCTCTCTCTCCTTCTCTCTCTGTCCCTCCCCCACTTTCTCTCTCTCTCTCTCTCTCAAAACAAATAAACTTTTTTTTTAAGTTAGGAATTATGGAATATAGAGTAAACATACTTTTCCCTATTCCTTCCACTAAATACAACTAAAAACCCTGAACACTATATATAAAACAAGTATAAGGAGACTAAAAGGTAGAGAGAAGAAAGCAGACCAGCGAGGGACTTCAGGATTCAAGGAAAAACAAAGTGGTAAATTTCCTGGTTTTTGTTTTTGTTTTTGTTTTTGTTTTTGTTTTGTTTTATGCCTCACATTCCCAGACCCGGAGCTTAAAGAAGCCAGCAACCCAGGAACATCAAAAGACACAAACAAAACAATACAAAACAAAAACCGGACAAAAGCCTTTTTTTTCCTATCTACCTAAAGGGGCAAGCTAGCAAGAAAGAATACTTTGAGACAATAACTGTTCTACCCCAGCCAAACACTCTCCTCACTCAAACCAGCAAAAGCCAAATAGTAACTTAAATTGTCACTTTCACTGTCTTGTAATAAAGTGCCACAACCTTCCCACCAAGATAATGTCAGAGAAGGCTCAGTAGAGAATTGGGACTTTCGTGCCTTCCAGGTGGTGATGAGCCCTGACAGCTTCCTGCTGTATCAGTAGAGACCACTAGAGAGCCTAACTTCCACCCCTACCCAGCAGTAAAAAGTCACCTTCCTCCTCACCCTCCCCACTGGCGTGCTATCATAGGAGGCCTCGCGGACAGTAGGACTTTCGTCAGGATGCAGAAATCAAGAGGCCACCCCACCCCCACTGTGTCAGTGGAAGCCATGTAGGGAGCAGCAAGGCACTTCTGATGAGGGAGCTTGAGGCAGACTGAGGGCAAAATACAAGCTAGCACAAACCCCCACAGGTTGGATATGTGTGATATTCCTCAGGCACTCCTGGCTGCCCAAGGACAAAGGAAAAGTAAGAAAACAAATGGCCTACTGATAGAGATCACAGTCATATAGGACATGGGTCTCTATCAGTTTATAAATATCTTAGTAAATTACAAGAAAAAGGCAATCCTATCAATAGCCTAATCTCCAGAAACCTATAGACTTAGTTCCCTGGAGCCCCAGCATCACCCTTCCATAGTGATATGGGGAAAAAAGACAAGAAGGAAATGGCAGGTAAAAGTAAATCTCCTTATAACCTGCAGACCATTGACAGACACTTGAGGCAGGCAGAGTGAAAAATTTCTCCACGAACTCCCTACTATCTTAATGTTAATGCCTTATTAGAGGGGAAAACAACCTTAGCTTGACAATAGCAAGGCCTCAGTTATCTTTGGAGTCTTTAGCATATCAAAGTCACTCTGGAGGCCTTTCTTTTTGCCTTTACCTCCTCAACTTCATAGTATATATATAACCAGTCACTCTTCACAACCCCAGTGCAGCTCTTGCTACCCGAGGATCCTGTCCCCATGCTTTAATAAAATCACCTTTTTGCACCAAAGACGTCTTCAAGAATTCTTCCTTGGCCATTGGCTCTGGAACCTGTGAATACCCAATCACCTCAAAACTTCATCACTTCTACCTCTCCCAGACAGGAAAGTATCCCTGGAGGCTTCCTGGGAATCCAGAACTCCCACCCCCCACCCAGCAATAATGAGGGGCCCCCACCTCAGGTGTGAAGGAGGGTGAGTGGGGAACCTGGATTTTAATCCCCATCTGGCAGTAAGAGGCAGTGCCCCCCATCCCCCTGCTGGAGTGGTGTCAGGAAAAGACAGCTAAAACAGAGATATAATTAAGACCCAGAATCTTACAACATAACACCCAAGATGTCCAGAATTCAATCAGAAATACTTACACCAAATACTAGGAAGATCTCATACTCAATGAGAAAAGGCAGTCAATTGATACAAACACTGAGATGCCAGAAATGTTACATTATCTGACAAAGATTTTAAAGTAGCCATGATAGAAATGCTTCAACAAGCAATTATGAACACACTTGAAATAAATGGGGGAAAAAAATAGTCTCAGCTAAGGCACAGAACATGTAAAGAAGAACCAAAAGGAAATTTTAGAATTGAAAAATGCAATAACCAAAATAAAATGCTCAGTAGCAGAATGGAATAAGAAAAGGAAAGAACCTATGAACTAGAAAATAAAACTAGAAACTACCCAATCTGAACAATAGAGAGTAAACAGACTGAAAACAAAAATGAACAGAGACAAAGTGATCTGTGAGACTTTAACAAAACAATTTTATATTCATTTTATTAGAGTCCTAGAAAGAGAAGAGAAATAAGGTGAGGTGGGAAAAGTGGTTAAAACAATGGCTGAAAACTTCTGAAACTTGGGAAGAAATCCACTGGGAAATGTGGAAAGGGTCAATTTACCAAGAAGATATAGCAAATTTGAAGAAGAAATCAAGACAATCTCAGATAAAGGAAGAGTAAGATAACTTGTTGCCAGGAGACCTAGCCTAAAAGAACAGCTTAAAAAAGTTCTCTAAATAGAAAGGAAACAATAAAAGAAAGAATCTTAGAACATTAGAAGGAAAAAAGAATAGAGTAAGCAAAAATAAAAGTAATACAACAGACTTGCCTTCTCTTCTTGAATCTTCTAAATTGTGCTTGACGGTTAAAACAAAAATTATAACCAACTAGTGGATCTAAATGTACATAGAGGAAATATTTAAAACAATTTATTACAAATGGAGGAGGTTAAAAGAAGAAAAACGGAGGTAAGGTGTCTATACTTTACTCAAATTGGTAAACTGAGAACACCAGAAGACTATAGTAAGTTATGTGATACCCAAAGCAACCATTAAAAAAGCTATAGAGAGACATTTAAAAATACTGTAGGTTAAAAACATACTATAGATAAATCAAAATGGAATTCTAAAATATGTTAAAGTAACCTACAGAAATACAGGAAAAAGAAAACAGAAGTATAAAACAAAGAAAACAAACAATAAAATAGCAGACCTAGACCCTAAAATATCACTAATTATACTAAATGTAAATGTTCTAAATACACCGATTAAAAGATTGTCAAAGTCAATTTAAAACCATGATTCAACTATATGCCATCTGCAAGAAGCTTACTTCAAATATAAAAATACAGGCAGGTTGAAAGTAAAAGGATGGAAAAAGATCTATAATGCAAACATTAATCAAAGAAAAGCAGCTGTGGCTATATTAATTTCAGATAAGATAGAGTTCAGAGCAAAGAAAATTACTTGAGACAGAGAGGGACATTATATAATGACAAAAGGGTCAATTTACCAAGAAGACATAGCAATCTTGTATGTGTAAGTTCAAAACAAAAAATCTGCAAAATATGTAAAGCAAAAACTCATAGAACTGAAAGGAGAAATGACAAAGCCCACAATTAGAGATTTTGACATCTCTCTTTCAACAACTGATAGAATAACTAGACAGAAAAACAGCAAAAATGTAGAATAACTCAACAATACCATTAATCAACATGACCTAATCAACATGTGGGGTGCCTGTCTGGCTCAGTTGGTAGATCATGTGACTCTTGATTCCAGGGTTGTGAGTTCAAACCCCATGTTAGGCACAGAGCCTACTTAAAAAAATAAATAAATGAAAGAAAAGAAAACAAATAAAATGTGATCTAATCAACATGTGTAGAACACTCTACCCAACAACAGCAGAATACACCTCTGTTTTAAGTATCCATGGAAAATTGTCCAAAATAGACCATATCCTAGACCATAAAACAAACCTTAACAACAAACCTTAAATTATTTAAAATAATTTACATCATATGTTCTCTGACCACAATGAAATCAAAGTAGAAATAAATAACAAAAACATAGCAGGAAAATCTCAAACTATTTGGAAACTAAACAACATGCTTCTAAATAATCCAAGGGTCAAAAAGGAAATCCTAGGGGAATTTAAAAATACACTGAATGGAATAAAAATGAAAAGAATATATCAAAATTTGTAGAACACAGGCAAGCAGTGCTATGAAGGAAATTTATAGTGCTACATGCATACATTAAGAAAAAAGGAACACTCTCTCGAGTTAAAAGATAAAGAAGAGCAAAATAAACCCAAAGAAAGTAGAAAAGTGAGGCACCTGGCTGGCTCAATTGGTGGAGCATGTTACTCTTGGTCTCAGGGTTGTAAGTTCGAGCCCATGCTGGGTGTAGAGATTACTTAAAAATAAAATCTTAGGGGCACCAGGGTGGCTCTGTCATTTGAGCATCCAACTTCGGCCCTGGTCATGATCTCACAGTTCGTGAGTTTGAACCCCACATTGAGTTCACTCCTGCTTTGGATCCTCTGTCTCCCTCTCTCTCTGCTCCTCACCACTTGCACTCTCTCTCTCTCAAAAATAAACAAACATGTAAAAAAAAAAAAGTAAAGTAGAAAATAAAAGAAAATCTTAAAAAAAGAAAAAGTAGAAAGGAAGAAAATATAAAACAAGAGTAGAAATTAATGAAATTGAAAACAGGAAAACAATAGAGAAAATCAATAACCCAAAGAGCTGGTTCTTTGAAAAGGTCAATAAAATGACATGAAAAACAGAACACACAATTTACCAACATCCGGAATGAAACAGGAAATATCACTACAGACCCTATAGACATCAAAAGTATAAAGAAATGTAACAAACAACTTTATATACATACATGTAACAATTTAGTGAAAAAACCCAATCCTAAAAAGTCATTCAGTGTATTCTATTTATATAACCATTTTGGAAAGACAAATTTTTTTAGATGGAGAATAGATTAGTGGTTGAAAGGGTTAGAAACAGGAGGTATGGTGGGGGGAGATTGATGGAGGGGAGAGGAAGTGGGTATAACCAAAAAAGCTACAGGAAGAATCCTTGTGTTCTGTATCTTGACTGTGGTGGTGGATACAGGAACCTACATGTGTAATAAGGTTATGTAGAATGAAATAGACATGCACACAAATGCAAATGAGTATAAGCAGAACTGAGAAAATTTGAGTAAGATTGGAGGATTGTATGAATGTCCACTTCTGGTTTTGATATTGTGCTATAGCTTGCAAGATGTTACCACTGGGGGAAACTGGGTAAAGAGTACACGAGATTTCTTTTTATTATGTCTTACAAATGCATGAAACTCTACCACTTGCACAATAAAAATTTGCAATTAATAAAAAAGAAAAGCCATATATATCAAATTTATACATGCTGATTAAATATAATAACTTCATAAATATGAGTAAAACCAGGACCAAATGTTTAAGGGAAATTTGTCAGTCATTTCAAGTTTACCAAAGTTGCTCTCATTTTCTGTAAAATATAGTACATATATAAATAAAATTATAATATTTATAAATTGAAATTTAAAACAATAAAAACTAGGTATTTACATGTGTTACTTTTATAAACTAATATAACTTAAAAGCTAAATAGCTATAATAAATATTTTGTGAATAAAAAGCCACTCTCAAGAAAAACTACATAAAACTACATGAAATTCAAAGCAAAAACAGAAAAGATTAAAGCAGTTAGGGAAAATATGAATACAGAGGCTTACATACATTGTATGTAGATC
The DNA here is from genome assembly GCF_046562875.1 of Panthera onca. Classification (NCBI taxonomy): domain Eukaryota; kingdom Metazoa; phylum Chordata; class Mammalia; order Carnivora; family Felidae; genus Panthera; species Panthera onca. The sequence continues at coordinate 169,996,916 of NC_138342.1, read as the reverse complement.
CAACATATAGATAATTAGGATACCTGAGGAAGAAAACAAAATTATTGGAACAAAAATTTAAATTGCAACAATATTTTGTTTAAACAAAGGAAAACATGAAACTGTAGATTAAAGTGACTTACTGTGTTCCAGAAATAAATAGGTGATAGATAGGTAGATAGATAGATAGATAGATAGATAGATAGATAGATAGGAAGACAGACAAATGGCTAATACAGATCATGATAAAATCATTTTCTCTGGACATAAAAAAAAGACAAATATCATGATTTAGGTAGAACACAAAGGAAAAAAATCAGGTAGCTGCAGATCTCCCTAGCAACTCATATGCCAGAAGAAAATGGAATAATATCTGTGAAAGTTTAAAGGGCAAATGTTAAGACCAGAAAATTCTAAAAACCATGATGGCAACCTGAGATGTTTTCAAACTTGCAATGACTTTGTAGGTCTATCTCTCCCAGAAATTCTGCTGAGGGAAATGGAGTGGTCTTGGCCTGTATAAGGTGGAGACATAGGCAGACAGTGTTTATAGACAGTCTATCATGTGTCCTGTAGAGATTAAGTCTCAAGACTTTTGGAAAATCCACAAATAACTAAAATTGTTTTCTCTGAAGACCTAGTCAATTTATTCCAGAATAGATTGCCCTACTGGTCTCTTGGATAGCTGCCAGCTAATCACCTTAATTAGAAAAACAAAATTCTTTCTAGACTAGCACCCTTTTTCCCCCTTCCCCTCTTCCCTTTTTCTTATATAAATCCTTTTTTGTTGTTGTCTTTTCTTTCTTTCTTTTTCTTTTTTGTCTTTGTTCACTGATAAGAATCTCATTACTGTCCATGGTGTACTTGTGAGTTAGTTTTACAACTTACAACTTACTAGATGGTTCTAAGTTATGCTTTTCCCTTCCTGGGAAGCTACTAAAAGACGTAATCCAGACAACCAAGAGATGAACAAAAATAAGTGACTCACAAACTGTGATGTCATGAGAGAAAAGGCTTCATGATTGAACATTTAATTTGCTTAAACACTCAATTGAATGAAATAATCACAGCAAGAAAATGGTATGCAAATATTATAATTCTTGAAAGGAGGGCTACAGAATGTTAAAAAAAAAAAAAAAAAAAAGCATTTTTAATCACCACAGATTAAGACAGGAATCCCAAAATGCATTTTAAAGTGTGGAGGAAGGAGGAAGGGTGTATAACTGACAAAGTCAATAAGTACAATTTTTTCCAAGTAACTGGCAGAGGCTGGGGACATTAGTTAATAAAGAAAACTCTGTATAGCAAAATATAATACAAGGGGGGGGGGACTTTAAAAATAGAGAAAGAAAGAGGTGATGGAAATAACATGAAACAAAGCTTTTGAAGCAAAACCACAAATGGGATAGATTCAATTATATTATAAACATTGAAACTGATTCAAAGAGCAAAATATCATTCTATACACTTTACCAAACTCACACCAAGGACAACTCTATACAAATTCACTCAGGGACCTCAGTGAAATAGTCAAAATACCACATGGAACTTAATGGGGAAACACTAGAGATACCACATTCATTTCAGAGCATGCCAGTGATATTCACCAGTGTCTTTTTTGACCATTTCTTCCAGAGGTACTAGCAAAAGCAATTCAAGGAAAGAAAGAAAGAAAAGTGGAAAGGCTGGAAATTTGGTGGGATCTAATTATCATTGTTTGCAGAATATGTATTTATTTACCGAAAAATCCAGGATCCATGAAGAAACTCTTAATGAGCGAGAACTGTCCCCAGAAATGAAACTCGTCTGGAGCAGAGGCAGTGGGAATTCTAGCAGAGGGGCAATGAAAGGTCGGGGGGGGGGGGGGGGGGGGAGAGGGGGAAGCTGGGGAAAAGAGGCCAGAGGAAGAAAGGAATGAGAAATCCACCCCTAGTCCCTGTGCTACCTGATTGGCCTCCATGTGTGCCATCCCTGGTGTGGAGGGTCTCCACCCCAGCCCCAATCTCTCTGAAGCTATTTGTTGTCCCTCAGTTCCCAGGAGACCACCTCAGCCTTGCCAGAATTCCAGCTCCCTTCTTAAAGGGCCAGAGTAACAGGAACCCAGATGGGGAATGGGGGGTGGGAGGCAGGTCTCACTGGTGGGCTGTGGGGCTAAGGCCTGGCCTCATCTCAGCCTCTAGGTTCCTGCCAGGGACTCCTTACCAGGGTTTGACTGCATGTGTTTGCACACTCACCCAAACCCAAATCTGTTTTCCCTAGTTCAAGTGCCACCTCACATCAGATCCTTTTGCACTGCAGGACCTAGAGGACAGGAGGGAGACATAATATTAAGACTTTGTAAAGGCTGGGGGTGGGGGGTGGGCGGCTTGGTGGCTCAGTCAGTTAAGCATCCGATTCCTGATTTCAGCTCAGGTCATGATCTTGCAGTTTGTGGGTTTGAGACCCATGTCCAGCTCTGTGCTGACAGTGTGGAGCCTGCTTGGGATTCTCTCTTCTTCCCTCTCTCTACCCCTCCCCTGCTCTGTGTATGCACACTCTTGCTCATAAAATAAGTAAATAAATAAACTTAAAAAAAAATGACTTTGTAACAGGGGCACCTGGGGGGCTCAGTCGTTTGAGCATCCGAATTTTGGTTTCGGCTCAGGTCACGATATCATGGTTCATGAGTTCGAGCCCCATGTAGGGCTTTGTACTAATGGTGCGGAGTCTGCTAGGGATTTTTTCTCCCCTTCTCCTTCTGCCCCTACCCTGTTCATGCTCTCTCAAAATAAATAAATAAACATTTAAGAAAAAAAAAAAAAAAGACTTCGTAACAGCATAGGAAGTGCCCATGTTCAAAAGTTCAGTGAAAAAACATGGCACAAAATTGATGTTCTTGATTTTAAAAAAGACAACAGAAAAAAATATTGAAAGAAAACATACTAAAATGTGGGCAGTGATTGTCCCTGACTGGTTTTGTTATAAGTTGTTTTCTTCTTTAGACTCCTGCATCTTTCACGCAAATTTTCTTAAAATATATCTATAGACATGTGTATTTCATATGTAGAAACATATGCTATTTTTATAAGCAGAGAAGAGACACTTATTTTTTTTTAATCTTCCCAAATCATTCAAAGTAACACTACATGCAAATTTAGCAAAAGTTTTAAAACTTCACTCAACATATATTTTTAAAACCACCCTCCCTTAGTTGTAAAATTCACAGACTTCCAGCCATCCCCAGTGTAGTCCCCTTGGACAGGATCTAATTAATATGAGCTAAGGCAGTGGAGAATGCTTTGGCTCAGCATCCTCATTTATTAGGCTCCTGCTGTTGGCCTGGCACTTTCCATACATTACCCCACGTCATCTGCATTGAAATCCTGAGTAGTGGTTTCCACCCCCACTTTACAGACATGAAATTGGGCCCCCAGCATTCAGTAAATGGCCCACCAATGATCTGCTACTGAACAGCAAAGCCGGGACTCAAATCCAGAGGAATGGTCTCAAAGTTTGTGATCTGTCCCTTATTCTAGTAATTTCCCAAGACTAACCTGTGGAATCCTCAGTCCAAACAAATGCCACCTGATATATTAGTTTGCTCAGCCTGCCATCAGAAAATACTTCAGACTGGGTGGCTTCGGCAAAGAACTTTTTGTTCCCCACAGTTCCAGAGGCTGGAAATCCAAGATCAAGGTGCTGGCTGGGCGGGTTTCCTCTGAGATCCCTGCTTCTTCACATGGTTGTCCCTCTGTACATGTGGGCCCCCTGGTGTTTCTTTGTATGTCCAGATTTTCTAATTTTATAAGGACATCAGCCATATTGGATTAGGGTCCACCCTAACAGCCTTAAATCACTTAAATCACTTCCTTAAAGGCCCTATCTCCTAATACAGTCACATTCTGAGGTACTGATGATTAGGCCTTCAACATATGAATTTTGAGTGAACACAATTTAGCCCATAACATCTGGACTCTAATGTGTAAATGTGTCCTGTTGGGGCCTGGGAGGCCCGGAACCCAACCCTGCATTCACTCCCTAATACCCCTTTATAGGCTCAAGGAAGAATAATTGGGAAATCACTACTTTTTACAGCTTTGAAAAAAGGAAAAAAAAATATTCAAAGAAACTCAGTAAAATAAAATCCACTTAAGCCATTTCTGTGAAAATACAGATGGAGCCATCAGCTAATTTAATATGAAGACTGCCACATTTCATGTGATATTTTCCTCATCGTCCCTTCACACTGGCCAGAAAAAAAAGGATTGTATTTTTCCTCACCCAGTTCTCCAACTGCAAGGATAGAAAGCATCCCAGGAGGTAGTAAGCTTTGTCCTTATATATGTATATTCAGAGATGAAATATTAAATATTTTGGTCTCATAACTAGCATATTGGATATCTGGGGAGTGGATTATTTTTAAACATCTTTCTCCTCTAAACAACAAAACTAGTTTTGCTAACAATCACATAGTAATCTGTAATAATCACTATTGTCTTGATTCATTCTTCAGCAACAATTAACATTAAAAAAAATAAATTTTAACTTAAAGATACTCAAATTCGGCAAAATATTTCATGCATGAACTAAAATTTGCTAACTTACCAAACAAAAATATACCAAATGCTTTATATTCTTTCACTGTTTTAAATTTTAGGGGCACCTGGGTGGCTCAGTCGGTTAAGCGGCTGACTTTGGCTCAGGTCATGATCTCGCGGTCCGTGAGTTCGAGCCCCGCGTCGGGCTCTGTGCTGACAGCTCAGAGCCTGGAGCCTGTTTCAGATTCTGTGTCTCCCTCTCTCTGACCCTCCCCCGTTCATGCTCTGTCTCTCTCTGTCTCCAAAATAAATAAACGTTAAAAAAAAAATTAAAAAAAAAAAGGTTAAAAAAAAAATAAATAAATTTTAAACACCAGTAAAACTTATAATTCAAATGACACAATTACTATAACTCATGCTGTTTCTTTTGTATTTTTTAAAGTTTTTTATTTATTTTGAGGGGGGAGGGGCAGAGAGAGAGGGAAAGAGAGAATCCCAAGCAGGCTCCACCCTATCAATGAAAAGCTTGACGCAGGGCTCTATCCCAAGAACTGCAAGATCATGACCTCAGCTGAAATCAAGAGTTGGATGCTTAACCAAACGGAGCCACCCAGGCGCTCCACCTTTTGTATTTACAATTGCTCTACTATCGTCGTAGATTTTGAATCTACTGTTTAAACACAGGAGTATGGGGCGCCTGGATGGCTCAGTCAGTTGAGCGTCCGACTTTGGCTCAGGTCATGATCTCATCACAGTTGATGAGTTCAAGCCCCACATTGTCTTCTGTGCTGACAGCTCAGAGCCTGGAACCTGCTTCGGGTTCTGTGTTTCCCTCTCTCTCTGCCCCTCCTCCACTTGCATTCTGTCTCTCTCTCTCTCAAAAATAAACATTAAAAAAAATTTTTTTAAACATAGGAGTATGTATTATTTTAATGGTTGAAGACACGAACTGCATCTAAAATGAGCTTTAAATCCAAACTATTAAGAACTTACTTTTGACACCTGGGTGGCTCAGTCTGTTAAGCTTCTGACCTCGGCTCAGGTCATGATCAACAGCTCAGAGCCTGGAGCCTGCTTCGGATTCTGTGTCTCCCTCTCTCTCTCTGCCCCTCCCTTGCTTGCTCTCTCTTTCTCTCTCGAAAATAAATAAACATTAAAAAAAATAACAAACAAATAAAGAAAGAACTTACTTTCAAAACGAATGTGACAGCCCACTGTATCATTGTGAATTCCCTAAATTAGCTTCCCAGGTTTGCTAAAAGATAGTAATAAAAATGTTCCATTTGAAGCTTACATAACCACAGGCATCATTTTGAACTTAGACCAATAAATCATTTTTTCAGAAAAGCATTTTATGACCCACATGGTTTAGAATTGCCAGCACATGGTGATAATAAAAAGCAGACTGGGTTTTATTGTTTTGATATTATCTGTAGAATTGCATCCCCCTAAGCCTGCACCTGGAACAGAGTGCTCCCTCTGCTGGTCCTCACTAGAGTGGAATCAGGGTGCAGGTCAGGTTGAGAGGAGAAATCAGCAAGAGTTTGAGAGACATGAAATGGTAGAATCAACAGAACTTGCTGGCTCTTCTCTTTCAGTTTCCAAGCTACTACAGGTTTCCTATTTCCTCCTTCCCACTAGCTGCCACTCAGTTTTCCTCTGGGCTCCATTTCTTCTAGTCAATCTCTAAAGGTTAGAATCCCTCAGGGCTCTCCACTGGCTCAAGCTCAAGTTTATTCCTCTCCTGGTTTCACCATCTCAGTAAATGGAGCAGTATTAACCCTATTGTTCCAAGCCAGTCATCCTTTATCCCTCCCTTTCCGTTCTACCTTACCCCAAGCCTTCGGGAATCTGTGGGTTGCCTTTCTGCAGCAACATCTGGAAACTGGTCTCTCCTGACACCCACCTCCTATCTCTCCAAATTCCATGTTGAAGTCCTAATCCTTAAAACCTTTAATATGTGACAGCATTTGGAGATAGGGCTTCTAAAAAGATGATTATGTTAAAATCAGTAGGGTGGGCCCTAATCCGGTATGCTGGTGTCTTTAGAAGAGGAAATGTGGAAACAGACACACATTTTACTAGGTTAAGAAAATTCCCTTCTGGTCCTAGTTCATTCCTTTTATTAAATCATAAATGGTAGTTGAATTTTATCACATGCCTCCTCTGCATCTATTGAAGACTTTGTGAGACGTACTTTAATTTGTTAATGTGGGCAGGGCTGTCAACAGCCTATATGGTACCTTTGTGTGACGAAAAGGTGCTCCTTCCTCCAGGTGGACATAAATCCATGCCAAGGCCCACAGCTTGGCAGGAAATCTTGAACAGAATTTTAGCCCCATTCAACCCTTCAGCAAGATGCCCACATATATGTTACACCCTATGAGGAGTCTGGCTCCAAGCCAATTGTATGTGTGATCAGGCCTGACTACAGACAACTATAAAGGCTTTGCTGGGCAGCCCTCGTGGGGTAGGGGTGGGAGTGGGGAAGCTGCCTTCCCAACAGACTGGATCCACAGCTTGTGCATTGCAGTGTGGAGGGAGTGACAGTCAAGGACTCAGCTCCCTAGCCCCCTCCACTGGCCATCCTCTTACATATACTTGCAATATCTACATTCCTAGCCTATGATCCTCCACTGCAGGAGGCTGGGAGTCAGCTGAGACTACTCAGATGCCTCTGCATCTGGCCCTTCTCGCTACCCTCCCCCTGGTTTCCAGCTCCATAAAAAAGCAAGAGTGATTTGTTCTGGGCTCCCTGGACAGTGAGACAATTCCCTTCCCCACTAATTCAGCCTTTATTCACTTTAGTGAATAAAGGTTTGTTCACTAAACCTTTATTCACTGCTGTTTCATGGAGGGAAAATAGACCTTTAGGGAGCCAGCATCCTTTTTTGTGTAGACTCTTACTTGTACTAAATAAAGACTTGCCTGTTACTTCTGGTTTGGCTTCCAGTCTTAATTTGTAATCTACTTGTCAGACTTTTGTAACTACCTCGTGCTGACCTCATGAGTTGGGAAGTATTCCCTATTTTTCTATTCCTCAGGAAGAGTTTGTGCGAAACTGTTATTTCTTCTTTAAATGGTTGGAAAAATTTACCAGTGAAGCTTTTTAGCCTGGGGTTTTCTTTGTGAGATTTAATCTCTTCAATAGATGTCAAACTATTCAGCTTTTCTATTTCTTGTTCTGTCAGTTTGGTAAGCTGTGTTTTTAAAAGTGTAAAGTTATTCCAAGGGCACCTGGGTAGCTTAGTCGGTTAAGTGTTTAACTTTGGCTCAAGTCATGATCTCACAGTTTGTGAGTTCAACCCCCCACTGTCAGTGCAGAGCCTGCTTGGGATTCTCTTTCCCTCTCTCTCTGTCCCTCCCCCTCTCCTGCTCTCTCTCTTTCTCTCTCTCTCAAAATAAACACCTTCCTAACATCTGTAGTATAACTGTATGATCTGTAGTGATGTTCTTATAATACCACTTCAACGGCCTTAAGGGTTGACTTTATTAAAGTTAACACACTCCTTACTTGCTGACCTAAGGCCTTTGATCTATAGCAGAACAAATTTACCTTTTTTTGAGATCTGCAGACCACTAGCTTTGAGGAGCAGAGGACCAAACTTTCCCAGGCCACAGAGGCCAGCAAATCTGAAGCTGCCTCAGTTTTCTGATTAGCCCAGTAATTTTTTAGCAAAAAAAAAATTTTTTTTTTAGGTCACACAAATGATTTTATTGACCTCCCTTTGTGCATCTGTAGACCTTGCCCTCCTCTACAGAAAGAACAGAACACTCCTGCATATCATAAAAAAAGAACCGGACCCCCTGGCACAATCCTGAAATCCTGCAATAACATTTGTAGCTGGCATCATTGAGTCTACAGGAAACCAAGAACCATTGTAGGCCACTGCACTCCCTTTGCTGATTAACTACCCTAAACCCCTTTAAAAACCCCTAGGCCACACAGAAACCTCAGAGTGGGCTTTTAGACAACAGTCTACCTTCTCTCTGGGTTGCCAGCCTCCTGAATAAAGCTCAAATTCCTCTCCAATCAAATCTCATCTCTTGAGTAATGGCCTTTCAAGTGACAGGCGGTGGAGCTTGAGCTCAGTAACATTCTCTTTCATTTTCTTTTTTCTTGATCGGTCTTGCTAGAGATTTCTCAACATTATTCATCTTATCAAAGAACCAGATTTTGGGTTTGATAAATTTCTTTGCTGTACATTAGTTTTCTATTTCATTAATATCTGCTATGTTTACTTCCTCCTTCTAGTTGCTTAGGTTTGATTTGCTATTTTTTCTAGATTCTTGGGATGGAAGCTTAGATTTCTGATTTTCCGGCTTTCCTTTATTTCCAGTACACAGGTAAGGCTAAGCACTGCTGTGATGGCACCCCACAACTTTTAACACATCGTATTGTTCATAATGTACTTGTACTAACTTTTTGACGTCTATAGGATTTAGATCTAGGTATGAATCGTTTTACCTGTTTGGAATCTGATCCTGAATTTGAGAATTCATATCTCTTATTGGTTCTGGAAAACACTCACTGATTTTTCTTTGAATATTGTCTCTCTTCCATTTTTAAACTCTCCTTCTGGACATCAAGTTAGATATATGATAGACTTTTTCATTGCATTCTCTCTCTTCCTTCCTCCACCTGTCACCCAGTCTTTCTCTCATCTTTTCATCCCATATATTGCATTTGGGTAATTTCCTCAGTGCCATTTACAGTTCAGTTATTCTTTTCTAAGATGTATCAAATTTTCTGTTTAATCTATTCATTGAGATTTGATGAATAAATGAATATACTTTTATTTTTAGAAATTCTATTTCCTTTTTAAAAAATCTGCCTAGTCATTTTCACAATGTATTCTTTCATTTTAATTCCTTTTTATGCTTTTAAATTATTTAGTACATTTTCATTTTCATAATTGTAAGCTGTGAGTCGTTTTAGCTGAAGTTCTGGGGTCTAATCCTGCTTTTTCTGTGTTAGTTCTCAGTCATGGTTGATTGTTTCCTTGTAAATTTTGTAATTTAGGGCCATGAGCCTATCTTCAGCAGTTTAACTGTGCAGATTCTGCAAGGCCTTAAAAGTTGTCTTGTTTGGGGGCCCCTGGGTGGCTCAGTTGGTTAAGCATCTGACTTTGGCTCAGGTCATGATCTCATAGTATGTGGGTTTGAGCCCCACACCAGGCTCTGTACTGGCAGCTCAGAGCCTGGAGCCTGCTTCAGTTTCTGTGTTGCCCTCTCTCTCACCTCCCCACAACTTGCACTCTGTCTCTCTCTCTTCCAAAAATAAACATTAAAAAAAATTAAAAACAAAAAGGTTTTCTTGCCTTTGCCTCTTCTAGGTGTTCATGGTATCAATAGCCTGGGACCATATTTTACTTGGGGTAAAATATACATACAGGACCACTTTTTATTTCTCATCTTGGTAGTTCCAACATCACATAAAAAATGAAAAAATTAAAGCCCAAACAGGTGTGAGCAGCCCTGTGGAGCTAATTTCTCAGGTGGTACTTTTTTCCCACCTACGCCCAGGCTGAGAGAGACAAACTCCCTTGTCATCTCCCTGTCCCAGAGGACAGCTTTTTTTTCCTACCTCACCCTTTTGGGGATGGTGTTGTACTTTGAGGGTCACAGTTTTTAATAGGGAGTCTTGTTTCCAGCTCCCTGCTTACACTGACTTTTGGACTCACCTTTATCTCTGAGTGATTGTGAAACGCTGTGCCTTATGTTTCGACACACCACATTTGGAGGCAGCCACAGTATCAGCTTACCTAGTTTTAAGTTCTCTTTTTGTTCTTGGCCCTTAAGGATTTCTCTTCTTTCTTGGGATCTCAGTTATGCATTATTTTCCCCCAACTTTTTCTTTTGAAATATTTCAAACCCATAGAAAAATTTCACACAGAACAAATTGGACACACACATATTTACTTTTTAAATTTTTGGTAACCATTTGAGAATTAGTCAGGACATCATTACACTTTACCTCTAAATACTTATGCATACATCTATATAATCATGATACAATTACAATACTCAGAAAATTTAACAGTGTAGTACTTTAATATACAGTCTAATTTCCCTATTTGTCCCAATAATGTCTTTTACAACCGTCTTTTTTTTGTGATGTCATTTACATGTCTTATCTCTTTGGTGTCTTTCAATCTAGAATAGTGTACCTGTTTTTTGTCCTTCATGACATTGACATTTTAAAAGTCTAGAGGAGCTGTTTTGTAGAATAACTCTGAATGTGGACTTGTCTGATTATTTTCCTAATGATTAGTTTCAGAGTAAACATTTTTTTTGCCAAGAATTGTACGTCATAAATATTGTGTCCTTCTCAGTCCATCATATCGGGAGGAATATGATGCCATTTTCTGCATTTGTGGTAACGCTGTTTATTTGATTAATACCTACCTAGCTTATCCATTAAAAAGGCACTTTCCCTGATTCACCATTAATAAGCTAAGGGGTGATACTTTCAGACTGCGTGAATATCCTGGTTCTCAAAAACTTTCACTCAGTAGTGTCTAAATTAGCTATTATTGCCTGCACTAGTTTTGGTGTGATGGTTACAAAATGGTAATGGTTCCAATTCTATTATTCCTTCGATGTTTATTGGTTCTTCTCTAAAGACAGCTTTCCTTTCTCCATACCCCAGCCACTCCCCTCCCAGACTCAGTCATGTCATCATTGTAGTTAATATCAAAATAAACTCACAATTTTCAAATACAGTGTGTTAAAAACCATTCCTCTCACTATTCATTTTGATTCTCACATTATTCTTGCGTTCCTTCAAGTTGACTTCTGTGTCCTTTTGACATGTTCCCATTGGTCTGTGAACACTTGCTTTCTGGAATAACAAGATATTCTAGGCTCACCTTAAACTTTCTCTGACCCAGCCCTCAGACTCATTTACCCAAGGATCCCCAACTCCTTTCACTGGGAAATGATATATATATTTTTAAGTTTACTTATTTATTTTGAGAGAGAGAGAGAGAGAATGCACACGTGAGAGGGGAGGAGGGACAGAGAGAGAGCAGTGAGAGAATTCCAAGCAGGTCCTGCGTGTTGTCAGTGCAAAGCCTGATGTGGGGCTCGAACTCACAAACCGTGAGATCATGACCTGAGCCAAAATCAAGAGTCAGATGCTTAACTGACTGAGCCACCCAGACGCCCCTGGGAGATGATATTTTATTTTATTTTTTAAATTTTTTCAATGTTCAAGTATTTTTGAGATAGAGACAGCACGAGCAGGGAGGGGCAGAGAGAGAGGGAGACACAGAATCTGAAGCAGGCTCCAGTCTTCGAGCTATCAGCACAGAGTCCGACGTGGAGCTCATACTTATAAATCACGAGATCATGACCTGAGCTGAAGTCAGACGCTCAACCGACTGAGCCACCCAGGTGCCCCACCTCCAATTTTGTATTAATTAAAACACACACACACACACACACACACACACACACACACACACACAAACTCCTCCACAAATATTAGTAACCATGAAGTCCTTTGCCTTTGTGTGTTTGTGTGTATGTTCATATATACATGTTGTAAATGTGAGACATTTTTCTACCTCCAGATGGTATTGCTAAAATTAATTTGTAAAAGAACTCTGTTTAGCTGGTTTGAAGGCAAGCACTTGTAAGGATTGGGCATTCTAAACTCTCAGGAAGATAGACATTAAGCCAAATGGTTTTCAAGTTCACACCATCTGGGGAAATATTCAATATAAAACCCAGTTTAAGGTTGATGGTTTAATTAGAACAGACAGGTCTTTAGAATTATCAACATCAAGTATAAGACTTTTATCCTATCTGAGTTTACCAGTCAAATAAGCTCACATTATCTCTTATAAGATCTATGAACAAAAAAATAATAGCTTCGGACAATGGCTGACTGTGGCTAATGTTTAATGAAGTTTGTGTAGGTAATCTAAACACAGTTATTAAGGGTGCCTGGGTGGCTCAGTCGGTTAAGCGTCTGACTTCAGCTCAGGTCATGATCTCATGGTTGGTGGGTTTGGGCCCCGCATCAGGCTCTGTACTGACAGCTCAAAGCCTGGAACCTGCTTTGGATTCTGTCTCTCACTCTCTCTCTCTTTCTCTGCCCCTTCCCAGCTTGTCTTCTCTCTCTCAAAAATAAATAAACTTTAAAAAAAAGTATTTAAACATAGTTATTAAGAAAAAGTAAATTAAATAGATGTTAACAAGATGAAAGTTTGTAAATAAACTCTTCTGCAATATTTAAAATCTACTTAAATTGTTTTCCCAAATCTTTTTGGTAACATAAAACCTTAAAGTTTTGCTAAGTTAGGTTAAATTAAGAGTTAAGTTAAAATCATTAAATATTTAGATCATTTCCAAATAAGAAAAAATACTAAAGGATTAAATACTGAATAGAGGTTTATCTACTTTTGGCTTCTCATCATGAGAAACTAAAAGATATGTGAATGTGTTACTGCTATATTGGAAAATTTTAAATGGCATATCCTTCCAGAAATTATAGAGTATACTTATAAGCTAAAAAAAGAATATATTCATAAATTTACAAATCTAAAAAACGCTGGTGTAACAGTTCACAGTTAGTTACTAAATATTCACTAAAAATTAAGATTTCTAAGAGTTAAGAATTCTAGTAAGTGTAGTTAAGACTACTGGAAATAATAAGAGAAATAACTCTGTATGCAAGGAAAGTAAGATGTATGTTTTGGTAAGAGAAAATATAAGAAATAAAAACACATTCTTGTTAAGGGAAAAGAAAGGAATTTGGTCCCGAAATGAGGCTGGATATTTAAAGAGGGAAAACTTAGGGCAAAATCTAAATGTTAAAAAAAAAAAAAAAAAAGTTGTAGAAGGTTTGTGGAAAATGAGTCTTCGGAAAGAAATTTCAATATGTCACTGGATTTTATGCAAAGGGAGTAGCAGGATGATGAAGACTGGCACGTGCAGTAAAGCCCATTCTGCTTCCATAAAAATGGCTGCCCACAGCCAGAGCCTTACCATCCTGATGTCCTTGTCCCATGGGAACAGTCTACTCCTGGATCAGAGAGATTAAGGTGGGCAAACACCAGCTATAAATTACGTGGACAGTCAGGGCCATGAGAACCCAAGATGGCCATTTGATTCTTCCCAGCTCCCTGACAATCTCCATTTATTGGTTTTTCCATCCCTTCACCCACTATAGGGCACTTAAGATGAGTAGAGTGGGGAGACTTTTATAAAATTGCAAACACTGTCGACCAGCAATGTCTGACTTGTCAGGTCCATAATCCTTAAAAAAAGCTGTTCTTATTCCCAAAAGCCTCCAACACCCTCCCTCTGGACCCTTTAAACACCTGCAGCTGGACTTCAACTTCCAATTGGTATAGATTATTGAAAGAGGAGCCCTACTACCTCCATATTGACCTCAAACTTTCTAATTGATTAAGTTCTTTCCAGTTTATCTCTTAACTCAGGCAAAATACCCTGCAGGCAAAGTGTCCCCTGAAGGGAACCAAAATTGCCCCCTCAAGCAATAAGGACTGCCCTGAGCCAAAAAGACTTTTCCCATGATTGACCCCAAGACAACAATCCACCTGACCCTCCCTGCCCACCAGCAAGGACCCACTGATCCTTGTGCCACATTTTCCTTACATAAACCTGGAAGTGTTTTCAGCACGTTAAAGACCTTCTTTGAAACACTAGTCCACTGTCTTCCCAGTGTTGACCTCACTGAAATAAATTCCTTTCTTGTTTCACCAGCGCTCGTTCCTCTGCCCTTGGGTTTTGTCAGCAGCGAGTGGCAGAACCTGGTCTGTTTGGGCCCCCAGATTCAGGTGCCCTTGCACCCCTGCGCCCAGCTATGTCACCAGTATGTTCTTATGACTGTGTTTTCTAGATCATGTGTTCCCTTGCAATAAGGCTGATGCCCCCACAATAGCAAAAACAGTTAAAAAGTGTTCCCCATTTAGGGTATACCTCCTTGATCTCCAGTGACTGAGGCACCCACTCTACTAGACAAATCGTATGAGCCTCAATGAAAAACTGCAGACTTCTTGGAATTCTATCAAAACACAACCTTCTGCCAATCTCCTGTTGACTCATGCTAGTATGACTTGCTACTAAAAGCCTCTAACGTCTTATGTTCGAGCCCATCATCAAGTTCCAAGGATCTTTCTGGTCACAGTTTAGAGCCTCATGACTGAGTATTCTGAAAATGTCATCATAGGAAAACTGCCCTTGAGTCCCATTGGAAAGGACTTTACCAAGTACTCCTGGCCGCTAACACTGCTGATATGGGGCCGAGAGTGAAGGGTCAAGAAAGAATTCGTGAGATGCTTTTGGTGCAAACAGATGCTTTTATCATAGTAACAGGTCAGGATCTGTAGGCAGAAAGAGCTGCCCTGGGATTGTGAGGAGTGACACATTATACGCTTTTTAGTTAATGGGAGCTAAGGATGGCGTAAGTCTCTAGGGAATTTGGAAGCAAGGCTTCCAGGACCTTGAGGGGCTAGCTGCTGTTAAGATCAGGTCATTTACTACTGTCGAATAAAACATTAGTCACGAGACCCTTCAGATAGATGTCAGTGGGCCGTATGCTTGAAAGATGATTGCTAACATATGCCTTGGGGAGGTTGTTTACGGTTATCGAGGGCAGTAACACTAACCAGAGCAGAGCTATAGTGGTAAAACATGAAAGGAAGTCCTTGAGGGAGCTGTAGGAGTGTTACAATCTGTATGTCTCAGGGATTTATCAGTGGGCTGCAAGTTGTAAGCAGATTTAATTTTAGCTGCCATTTCTCTCGCCTTTGTTCTCCTCATCACTGCTCGAAAGCTAACAGGTACTGAGCCTTGGGCACACGTCACACAGCTTAGAAAGGTTCCACCTGACACCTAGTCCTGCACAGATGCTGGGAGACCTCTAAATCAAATTGATGGAGCTGACGTCAAGGAAAACTGCCTCCACCCAAGATGATGGCTCACACTTCATACTTTAAACACGAAGCCCGGGGCGCCTGGGTGGCTCAGTCGGTTAAGCGGCCGACTTCGGCTCATGATCTCGCGGTCCGTGAGTTCGAGCCCCGCGTCGGGCTCTGTGCTGACAGCTCAGGGCCTGGAGCCTGTTTCGGATTCTGTGTCTCCCTCTCTCTGACCCTCCCCCGTTCATGCTCTGTCTCTCTCTGTCTCAAAAATAAATAAACGTTAAAAAAAAAATTTAAAAAAACATGAATTTAAAAAAACAACAATCCACCTGACCTTTCCTCATTTTCCCTTTTCTTTTCTCTGGCATTGGCCTAGAAAGAGGACACCTTCATCTCTAGCTCCCAGGCCACTGCTGTGGGTGGTAACCTCTGGGATGTAAAATAATCTTTTATTTCAGGCTAAAGAAAATCTAACTATGTCTCTAACTTCTCACAAGCAACGTAAGGCATCTCATTGGTCAACACCTCTGAATTTACAGGGTCAAGTTAAAAAGGACCTAGCAGGAGGCTTTCATGATTCAAGACTCACTCCTTTTTGGCAGGTCCTACTTCCCTGGTTAGGGATAAATGTAAATGAGGCTAACTTCTTCTTTTTTTTTTTTTTAATGTTTATTCATTTTTGAGAAAGACAGAGAGAGAGCGGAAGGGGCAGAGAGAAAGGAAGACACAGACTCCAAAGCAGGTTCCAGGCTCTGAGCTGTCAGCACAGAGCCTAACACAGAGCTCAAACCCTTGAACCGCTAGATCATGATCTGAGCTAAAGTCTGACACTCAACCAACTGGGCCACCCAGGCGCCCTTAACTTCTTAATTCTTAAAATTATTGTAGAATCTGCTGCTAAAGCAATAGCTGCCTAGCAAAGATCCTTAGACTCTGCCCTAAGTTGTTTTTTTTTTTTTAAGAGAGAGAGAGCGTGTGGGCAAGACAGAAAGTGGGAGAGAGGTAGAGGAGGGAGAGGAGAGAGAGAGAGAGAGAAAATCTGAAGAAGGCTTTATGCTTAGAATGGAGCATGGAGCTTGGTGTCCGAAGTGGGGCTCAATCCCATGACCCTGGGATCCTGACCTGCGCCGAAATCAAGAATTGGTTGCTCTACCGACTGAGCCACCCAGGTACCCCGAAATTATTCTTGATGATGGGATAAGCCCTTGGTTACCTTTTAGCTGAGCAGGGACACTTGTGTGGTAGCCAATACCACCTGCTGGACCTGAATTAACACTTCTGGAGAAACTGAAACTCAATTACATACGATCACAAAACAAGCCACTTGGCTTAAAAAGATGACTCCTTCCTTGGAGTCTTTGACTTATTTGATTTTGATTGCTTCTGGGTGTTGGGGACCATGGCTTTAATGTGCCCTCCAAACATGGGAATTATCCTGCTCATAATAATCACAATAATCTCCCTAGTGTGTTGTATTTTCTGAAAAGCTTTAAATGCATGTTCACAGCCACTAACCACCATGCAAATGATCTCCCTAAGAACAGAATGGCAGGAAAGGAACAAAGCGATGGCTGACTTAACGGCATGGAAACCTAAAGTCACAACCTGTAAATATCACAGAAATAAAACAAAACAACATGACCCGTGGGTACCACACAAAGGAACAATAAAAGCTGTGAGAACTTCAAAGCAGTAGCTGAGAGTGGTGCTAATGCCTTCGATTTTTATCACATCTCTGTTAGCGGAGAGTCTGATCAAAAGGGAGGAATTGTTAAAAAGAAAAACATACAGGGGCGCCTGAGTGGCTCAGTCAGTTGCGTGTCCAACTCTTGATGTCGGCTCAGGTCATGATCCCATCGGACTCTGTGCTGACAGTCCAGAGCCTGGAGCCTGCTTCGGATTCTGTGTCTCCTTCTCTCTCTGCCCCTCCCCCGCTCGCAGTCTGTCTCTCTCTCTCTCTCTAAAATGTTAATCATTATTGAAACTGGGTGACAGATACATTGTTTTCCCAAATATTATAGTTGAAACGTTCCACAATAAAAAGTTGATTTCTTCAAGCCACATGAAAGTTCTTGAAAATAATAAAAAAGATGGCCAAGGGCGGTATTCTCTTTGTAGCTAGAACATCTTTAACATTCTTGAATGGGAAAAGACAGAGGTAAGGAAGAATTTTAGAATTTGTTAGAAAAAAGGGTATATAGCTAAATCAATATGCTAAAAATTTAAGAGTAACCATTGAAAGAGCAGAAATATAATCTATAGCTTCCAAATCATCACGGAAAAAAATAATAATTATATAAAAACTTCATCCAACATGAAGCACAAGTGAAGAAAAATTGGTAAAGGATGGCAAATGGAAAATTGTACCTCTTTTGCTTTATTGAGGATATGAAGCAAAACAAAAGAAAACAAGACAGGAAGAATGTATAATACAAACACAAGATGATCACGTGACCCAGCCCAGCCCACCCTTGGAAGGGAAGCTGCAACACGTTACAGATGTTTGTGTAAGAACCAGTTGAAAATTACAAAATTTTCATGAAATCTAGGCTCTCATTTGCATAATTCTTTAAAACGTCTTTACATTCTTGATGAGTCAATATTTGACTATGTAGATCTTTATTTTTAATCTGAAGTCTATCAGCACAAGCCAGAGGGACACAGAGACAAAGAGGTAAAGGAGAGCAAGCGACCGTTCATCCCCATAAGCAGTTTTAAGCACTGCATAAAACAAAGCAAAATGCAACATCGGCTTTGCCTGTTAGGGCGTCCAACCCCCATCACCCACCAGCAAGAAAGGAGAATTCCACAAATGAACAAAGGGAACACAAGGTCCTAGGATGGATCTCCTGGAGACAACAAGGCTTTATTTAACAAAGGTCTGGGAGCATAGGCATGTTGACATGGCATACTCTTTTACCAGGCCCCCTTTATGCCTGTCACATAATTTAACTCATCTAATTCATGTAACAATGTTAGGACGATTTTATAGATGTAAACATCAAAATACAGAGAAGCTATGTGATTTGCCCAAGGTCACACAGCCAATAAATGGCAGAGCCAGCACTCAAACCCCACGGTCTCCTCCTCTAGAAGCCCCAGGTTAACTCCCTGGAAAGGAGAGGAGGCAAGAAAGTGGGCACAGAAGATACTTGGGGTTCCTCTGAGAGCTCAGTGGCTCCTGGAACTCTGTTGGCTCTGTGCTGACCACTCTACAGCCGTCTTTCCAGTTTCCAGTGCCTAGCTTGGCCCCCACCATGCTTTCTAATCAATCTTTCTGGTGCTTTCTGAATAGAAACATCAAGGTGAGGATAAGAGAAGGATAAAGCATGTTGCCTGCTTCAAGGGCCTTTTTGTCCAGGCAAAGACAAGGCACTAAATAGTTTCCAGAGTCAGTTAACAAACTAGGTCCTGAGCCCAAGCAGGGAGACAGAAAGCAGAGGAATCAGGGCAGGGTGTGGAGGGTGAGGACTGGGTGAGGATAGCTAGCTTCACAGAGGTGCAGCCAGAGTCAGAGTTCAAGCCCTTGGAGGACTTGAACTCAAAGCCCCCAGCAGCCCTCAGTTCCACTTGGACTCCTCCTCACCGCTCAGTTTGTTTCTGGGTTACTGTGTCCGCTGCGAGGAGAAGCAGATGGCCTGGGATACAGGGAAGGCCCTCCCAAAGCCACCAAGCCTCCTGGAGTCTGGGGCCAGCTCTTCGCAATCTCTGTCCCCCAGGAAAGAGTTAAAATCCCAGGCTTTTTCAACACTATCCCCATCACTTCAGTGCCCGCCAGCCCGGACTGACGGCTGCTACACAAAGCCAGGCTCTTTTTGCTCAAGAAGCCCCAGACCCTCAAGGGGCTGGAATATTCCCAAGAGCTCCCTTTTCCCCTTCTCCTGGCAGCCTTCCACTAGGCCCTGGGTCAACCTGTCCCCACCCCCTAAAGGGCCCAGCCCACGGACCCAAACAATGGCCCAGCCACTTGGGGAAAAGAGCCCTGATTCCAGAGGGGACAGTTGGAAGACCTCTACCTTCATGATAGCTTTCATTGTGTAGCACTTGATACTTTCAAAAAGCCCTAACACAGCTCCCATTTCTTTGCTGGTCATCAGTGCTTCCCTTTTTAGGTAGGCTAAACAGAAAGAATTATTCCCTTGGGTCATTTCGTCACAAAGAAAAAGATTCTGCAAAGGCACATGCCTTGCCTTACATCACACCTTCAGGTAATGATGGAGCCAGAACTCAGATGCCTGGTCTCCTAACCACACTGGGTCATGCTGGCACATCCCTGTACACATGGGAAGCCAGTGCACAGTTGTCCCTGAGTGAAAATGAGGGTAGCTGCCAACACCCACCCACCCACCACAGTGACAACAGACACGCATCTCTGCCCATGGAACAACAGAAGAGCCAGGCTGGGGCCACATGTCTGTATTGTGTACAGAAAGAGGAAATCCCCACATAAACATAAGAAGGAAGCAGGTCCCCAGTAGTTTATTAAATAGCCGAAAACAAAATAGGTATTCCATCCCCAAACTCCTTTTTATCCCACTGTCCCGCCATAGTGGTTACAAGGGCGTGTGTTAGGGTCACACTATACTGGTGTGGCTACTTGTTAACTGTGTGAGCTTGGGCAAATGGCTTAACCATCTCCCTCTATTTTAGTTTCTGTATCTGTGAAATGTGGATAATACTACTTCTGGACTCACTGAGTAACCAACACTGAATGAGATAACCCATATAATGCATCTAGCACAGTGTGTGGCACATAAAGACTGGTAGAGACGGGATGGGGACCCCCCCCCCATCACATAGCCCTCTTATGTGCAGGTGAAGCATTCTGGGAGCTCCAGAATGAAAGAGCCAGATCAAAGCCTTTTCTGACCACCTCTGGCTATGGACTCAGGGTCCAAGGCCACAACATCACGGGTCTGGCTGCTGTCACTAGGTCATGCCATCCAAAACAATTTCTGGACAAAAGTAGAAGAGGCCACTCCATCCTGCCTACCCTACCTCTACCCTATGTTGGAGGGGAAGGATGTCATAATGTTAACTTAGTGACCATGGGTCCTGGCTGAGCACGGACCCAAGCTGTCCACCCAGAACCTGGCTCTGGGGGCCCTCAGCCTGCTCCCCTCCCGGCACTGGGAAAAGTTACTCCACACACAGCGTTTGCCTCAGAAATGTGACCTCCAGCCACCTTTCAGGTCCTCTTAGCCTACCAGCACTGCCAGCATGCCTCCTGCTATGGCATCCCCATATTCCACGGTCCTCTTCTCTTACCTGCTTATTGACTCATTCCCATAAGTACCCCCAGGGACTAGTTGGCCAACTAAACTGTATGCTACTGAGCAAATCAAGAATTACAGCTTAGCCAAGTATGCTTCAAGACTAGCTTCTGCAGCTCCATGCATGTTGGGGGAGGATACCAGCAGCTGCAAAGGAACCATGCCCCCTGGCCAGGAAGAGACCTTGGGACACTGGGGCTGCCTTTAGACCAGATGGCCCCAAACAGACTATGAGTCATGGCACCAGGTTCCTGGTTTGTTGTGGGTCTCTCACTCACAGGGAAGTGACTCCCCTTCTGAGGGTCACCTTGGAACTCTGGACTGAAAGGTTCATTAACTTACAAAGTTCTGACTATCGAGCCTACCCTCTGATGGTTTTACCCCTAGGTCCACCCAATTATCCTTCCCCTGCCACCATTGCCATCATCATCACCACCACTGCCACCACCACCACCACTACGACTAACATCATCACCATTATCACCACCACCGTCCCTATCACCGTCACCACCACCACCACCGTCACCACAACTACCACCATCACCCCTCCCCCCATCATCAGCTCTGCCACCACCATCACCAGCATCACCGCAGCCACCACGACAACCATCATCACTACCACCGTCGTCACCACCCCTACCACAACTACTACCATCACCGTCATCACTGTCACCACCAGGCACCACCAATACCCCTACGACTACCACCAATTACCGCCAACACTATCATCACTATCACTACCACCCATCCCTAGTGGTAAACCCAGTTTGCAGGCTACACCCCAGCAGCAATGAAGGAAAGAGGCTGTTAGGCAGAACCAGCTCCCGGCCAAATTATAAAGTTTTTTATCAGGGTCTCAATTCACTTGCTTCTCCGCCCTGTCTGCTTACACGCACAGATCCTTTCCTTCACGTCATCCTGTACACTTTCTCGGTCTTTAGTCATTTACACTGTAGTGTAAATATAACACAGTGCATTGCCGCCCCCAAAGAATATTTGCATATAAAGCTTATGTGTTCGCTGTGGCACAAAAGACTTTGACTCCCTTCAAGGACTGGAGGCATCGGAAAAGATATTTTTGATCAAGGGCTATATGCCTCCTCCAGCAAGACTCTGGAGTGAGGACTGCCTTGATGCCATATAACGAAAACTGGTTACAGCAGCAAAAGGGAAAACTCAGAGACAGTCTTGTGATTCAGAGTCCAGAAACATGATACCAAAATGCCCTGTAGAACCCACAGGGCAGCCCTGACACTGCAGAGGTGACCACAACTTAAGCCTCTCGGTTCCTCAGCTTTTGGTCTCCCAGACTCCATATGCTGGTTCCATGGTTCGCCTTATAACATCCTGCTTCGGCCTTTTGCTCAGAGCATATGGGAGTGCAGAAGGTGAACTTCTCCAGGAACAATGCCGTCTTCACTGAGTACCCTCCTCCAGGCTCGCTGTCAACTCAAGAACCAGGGGATCTGGTTACAGAATGGGGGCCCCCACGGGAGGAGCAGCAGCCCTCTCCTTCATGTAGGGCATGTCCCTGCACTAGGACACCGGCTCATTGCTGAAGATGACCATCTCCACCACAGCTGAGAGAACCTGGGGCAGCAGCCACAGCCCAGGAGTGAGACTCCCCGTTAAATGCATATGCCACAGGAGAGGGCTGAGTTAGCCCAGCCCACTACCCAAAGATGCTGAAGGTGTCTCCCCAACAAGCGGGGCGGGGGGGGGGGGGCAACAGGACAGGTGCTGATAAGGGCCCCATGGGCCCCCCCCTTACAGCCAGGTGCACTCACCAGCTGCAGCACAGAACAACAGGTGAGGTGGGAAATGTGACTATAGGTGACCTGGATAACTAGCACAGAGATATAGAAGCTGGCCAGCGAGGAGGCCACTACACAGGTGTATCTGAGGCTGGGGTTGCATCTTTGCATCCACATAGGGGGCTCTGTACGGATAGGCGAGGCTCCACTCTAATGCCACCTGCCCCACTTGCTGATGCCAGAGTGCAGCCAGATAGAGATGAAGGAGATAAGAACTGACATCAGCCAGGCTAAAGCAATGGCCACTAGAGCATCACCGGCAAAACCACCATAAGGTCCAAGATGACCAGGCAGAAAACAAGGACATTGGTGACCTTGGAGCGCAGGTAGCAAAAGTTCAGGGTGGCAGCACACACAATGAACATTTCTCAGCACAATAAAAGCAATGAGGAGCCATAGGAGGCCTCTTCACCCCCCTGCTTCACCCCTGCCCCTACCCTCTGCTGAACGGGGACCTCAGACACCTCTGGCACCACCCTGAAGACTTAATGGCTGGGAGTTCTGGAGACTCTGGAACAGAGCTGAATTGGGACAAGGGTCAGGTGGTGAGGCCAGGATAGAGGCACCAGCCTTCCAAACCAGACAAATACCCCGTGGCTTCCTGTGGGGGTCTTTCTCCCGGCGCTGAAGAGGTGCCAGGGGCAGGATCCCGCCACTGGAAGAGGGGACGGGTCTCCGCATAGGGCAAAGATTGGATGTCCCAGACTTTATCCCGTGAAGCTAGCGGGGAGGTTTCGGTCAGTGGCTCCCGGGCTCCTCCCAGCGTCGGAAAAGGGCGACAGACAGGCCACAAACAGTGACTAAGGAAGGGCCCAGTGTCTGTGCCTGTGGACGGAGGTGAAGACACGAAGGATCTGGGCGCAAGAAACCGGCTGGAGAGAGAAGCGTTATCTGGGACGCGTGGAGGCAGAAACCCAGCCAGGAGGTGCAGAAATCCCGTAAGACAGCGGACGTGGCGTCCTCCCCCGACTTTATCGCCGGACGGCTCTCCGCGCCCGGCACCCCGCGCTCCCGGCTCTAAAGCCCTGCGGCCAGGCGTCCACCTGGCCGGCTTTCCCGGGGCGCAGTAGTCCCTCTCACCTCCTTCCCCCGGGGGCGCCGACCTTTGCTCCCAGAGGCCGGAGCTCCTCTCCCAGCCTGCGTAGACACAGTCCCAGAAAACGCGCTAGTAGGAGCCAGAACCGGATCTCCCCGAGGGCCAGCGGCGAGCACTGCAGCTCTCAGGAAGCTCGAGCCCCGCCCCTCCGAGCCCAACCCCGCCGAGCCCCGCCCCCGCCGAGCCCCGCCCCCTCCGGACCTCCTGCCTCCGAGGACCTCCTCCGGACCTCGAGGCAACTGGGGTCCGCAGCACCCACTCTCAACAAAATCTCCGAACCGTATCTCTGAAACCTTTCCTTCTCAAGGCTCACTTTTCCCCTCCGCAGCCCCTCGCTGGCTTCGGAAGGACCAGAAGAAATGTACTCTTGCTGCAGTGGTGTTTCTGAGATGAAGGAGGCATCTGCAGGGGCCTGACACCTGAAAGCCATGTCTGCAGTATTTGGCGGCGAATTAGAACTATGCTATAAGGACTCTCACCTCAGCCCCTGGCGTCCTCTCATTACTGGCCAGGATGATGCCTGCCCCTCGCTTCCAATCCTGGAAACTGGTAAAGACAGCTTGGATTTGGATCCATCCTGAAAAGCCACCCCCCCTCCCCCCCCCCCCCCCCCCCCCCGCCCGGCCCGTTTCTAAGCTCTAGTAAGTGCTCATGGTAAATAGAAAACAAAAACAAATTCAGTTCTGGTTTCTGGAAGTTTCTCTTCCAGTGCTCTCCTAATCAAAGGGACTTATTCATAGGAAATCTGGAAAGCTGCAGTCAACTTACAAGAGCGGAGACTGTATGTGTTTGAGTTTCATAAATGGGTAAGATGATCAGGGTGAGAGCCAACCTTTACCCTAGCTGGCATAAGAACAGAAAGAGGAAAAGTAAAAGAAAAATGCAGAAATTAGATGTACCTAGCCATCATTAAAAGGGGTTCTACCCCCAATGCCACTGGGTGGGGGCTTGGGGGAGGGTTCCTCACACTATTCAGCAATTCATGGACACCAGCTGGGTGTTGTACAATTCAACTCAATCCTGACACTGCATAGGTGGAGGTAGTATCTGATTCCACAGGTTAAAAGCTTGGCCCAGCAAGGGTGACCACCCCATCCACCGCCCCACTTCAACTACCTGTATTTCTCACCAGCAGGCTATAAATCAGAAGTTTCCACGATACCCATCTTGGATTTGATTAATTTGCTAGGGCAGCCCACAGAACTCAGGAAACCCTTTGACTCGCTACACTATCAGTTTATTACAAAGGATATTAAAGGACACATCCACAGTCAGGGCAAGGTCCTGAACGAAGTAGCTTCTAGCCTTGTGGAGTTTAGGGCCCAGCATGGTGACATGTAGAAACATTCTGATTCCCTAACCTGGAAGCTCTCTAAATCCTATCCTTTTGGGGTTTTGTGGAGCTTTCATTACATAGGCATGATTGATTAAACCATTGGCCGTTGGTGATCGCATTCAGTCATTAGGTCCACTCCCCTTTCCAGAGGTAGGAGGACAGGGTAAGGACTGAAAGTTTCAACACTCTAATCACAAGTTTGGTCCTTCTGGTACCTAGCCCCCATCCTTAGGTGCTTTCCAAAAGTCATCTCATTAACATAAACTCAGGTGTGGCTGAAAGGGGGTTGGTTAAGACCCCTTTATTGCTCTCAACAGTTAGGAAATTCCTAGGGTTTTAGGATCTCTGCACCAGAAACAGGGATGAAGACCAACTATGTATATCTTCTTATAAATCGCAATATTACAATCATCCACTGCTAACTTTGGACCATTTATTTACCATTTCTAAGCCTCCATTAACTCATTTGTGAAATAACTGCCTGTCTCATTGGAAGATTAAATCCATTCAAAGAGCCTAGCACAGTGGTGCCTGGGTGGCTCAGTCAGTTAAGCGTCTGACTTCAGCTCAGGTCATGATCTCACAGTTCGTGAGTTTGAGCCCCGCATCAGGCTCTGTGCTGACAGCTCAGAACCTTGAGCCTGCTTTGGATTCTGTGTCTCCCTCTCTCTCTGCCCCTGCCCCACTCATGCTCTGTCTGTCTGTCCGTGTCTCTCAAAAAAAAAAAAAAAAAAAAAAAAAAAAAAAAAAAAAAAAGAAAGAAAAAAAGAAATAAAAGGAAAAAGAGCTTTAGAAAACAAAACAAACCAACGAGCCTAGCACAATGTGGTAGTCATGGAGATGCACTGCCCAGGCCTCCCTTCAAGGTTTGCTGCCCAGCTGTGGTCAACCATCAGCCAGCCAGCTGTCAGCTCCTTCAGGGGCTGCCCCAGCTGCAGAAAGCCACCCTAGCTGAGGTCACCCCCTTTCCAGAGGAATCTGATAACTGAGGGAGAGGGGTGATGATGGATGAAGTCCTGGCCATTTCTGCCTGACATGGGACACTAATGGGCAATACTCATTCTGGAATTCCCTTCCAGAGTGGCCAAGGCTTTTGGGAGGCCTGCATTGTGGATTAACTTCTTCCTCTCTTTAATCTTCTTCCTCCCTTTTCCCTTCATGGGTGGTGATCCTTGATACCCCAAACTCTTTTTCCAGGTCTGCTTCTGGAGAACCCAGTCTGTAATACATAGTATCCAGAAGACCATAGGTACCCAATAAATGTTAGCTTTTGCTTTTTTGTTACTGTTGTTGCATTAAAATAGGAGCTAGAGTCTAAGATTGGGCGTTCTGTTCCTGACCCATCCAAGCCCTGCTCTGTAAATGCTTAGGGCAGTACTAATCCTTCATTATGCAAACATCTTGGAATTTCTCTTTATTATGGACTGAATGTTTGTGTCTTCCTGAAAACTCATATGTCAGAATCCCAACCCCCAGTATACTGGTACTATGAGGTCGGGGAGTAGGGGGAGACTTTGGCAGGTAATCAGCTCATAAGGGTGGAGCCTGCATGGATGGGATTAGTGCCTTTGTGAGAGAGACAGCAGGCAGTTCCTTTGCCCTCTTTCCACCAAGTGAGGATACAAGAAGGTGGCCATCTGCAACCAGACGAGGGCCCTCACCAGAACCAGACCATGCAGGCTCTTTGATCTTGGTCTTCCAGCTTCCAGAACTGCAAGTGATAATATCTGTTGTTTATAAGCCATCTAGCCTGTGTTTTGTTGTTGTTGTTGTTGTTGTTGTAGCATTATCTGAACTAAGACACTCTTCCTCTGTACCTATACTAAGATACTCTTCTTTAAGTACCTGGAGGGCATGGAACCTGTCTAAAACGTCCTTCTTCCCTCCACTAATTTGTTAGCTCACACCTAATAGACACACCCTTTGAGTCTGTTGATTAATTTTTAGCTTTCCTGGGTTAAGGACTTCAGCATGATATTTTTGAATAGCTAAATTCTCTTTCAACATGTATAATTTAAAGAAGTTTCTATTATCCTAGGTTACCTCACTATGTGCTAACCCAGTAAGCCAACCTACATTCATTATACCATTCACAGGGATAAAAGTCCACTAGCCGAGGTTAGATCTACACTGCAGTTCACACTGTACTTTTGGGGGTACCCAGTTACCTAATTGCAAGCATTGGCTATCTTACAAGGATTCTAAGTCTGGCTCCTTCGGAAAGTGCTTGGGATTTGTTTTCTGCACAGTTTGATGTGCTGGCTACAAGATATAAGTCAGGAGAGTTACCTCTGCGGTCACTATCAGCAGAGAAACAATGTGAAGACTGTCCTTGGCTTCCCTAAAAATTGGAAACTGGCCAGCCGGGATCTCTCGAGAGGCAACTTTCCATCGATAGTAGTCTGTGTGATTGTAGCACTGAGAACTGCAGGACACTCCTCTGCCAACCCAAAGTGTTAATACACACCAACCAGCAAACACAGGAAGTCCTTTTGGAGTTATGTGGTTTTTGAAAGTGTGCTTTTAAGGGTAGCCTGTTCTAACCGGGAGCATTCTGAATTGGAAGTCAACAACCTAAATTCCCCTGCCAGCCCTGTGACCTCGGGCAGGTCACCCAAGCTTCAGTGTCCTAATCTGTAAAACAGAGGCTTTGCCTACACTTGTTGAGGCTCCTCCAGCTCTCCTGTTCCAGGTGTCTGTGACTGTATATCATTTCTGTGCAGGAGGAGAAAAGGACCCACGCTTTCCCCGAAGAGTGGATGCAACTTGAATAAAAAACGAGACGTTGGCAGGGAAAACAAATACTTTAAAAGGAAAGGTTGCCAAGCTTACCTACAAACCTCAGAGCCATGCTTTGGTTGGATTCCTTATGAGTCAACAGCTTTCCCAGTTGCCTCATCTTTCTTACAGCTTTGTTGTTCTTTCTCTTTTTGGATTGCCTTGGTGACATTTCCAGCAGATGGAACCACGATATCGTGACCTCTTCCTGGGAGCAGGGCAGGGGGCAGGAGCTGCTCGACCTTGGACTCTCAGCCATTCAGGCAGGCAGTGGTAAGTCAGGCCTCTCACAGTAGGAGTCGGACTTCAGAGCCCCCCCAGGTCCCAGGGCGCAGGCTAAGAGCCCCTTTCAGGGAGGCCCAAGAGAGGCTGAGGCCGTGCCCGCCCCCTTCCTCCCTCCTCCCCCAATGTGTACTCTTCCCCTCTCCTCATACCTGCTCTCACTCTGCACACTGCAACCCTGTTGCCCAGCTGGCAGTGACTGAGAACTGTCTAGTCACTTCTCCAGGCTTGGCTTCACCGTGGCACCCACTGCTCAGACTCCTGTCACCAGGCAGCAGGTGTGCAGGAGAAAGGAGAAGCAGACCATACACAGGGAGACTGAGACAATCAGAATTTCAGGAGCCATCTGGTCTGTCTGCTCTATCCTACAGATAGGAAATGAGAGGCTCGTGTGTCCAAAGCCATACAACTAGTTTGTGGCTGAGGCAAGAACCGGAACCAGGTTTCCTAATTCTGTCAGGACCAGTCACTACCTGGTTCGTATTTTCTCTCTGAACTTGATCTCAGCGGAATGACGGGTGGATGTTTCAACACTCCTAGATTGCTTTACAAGATTTTGAACGCCCAAGAAAAATTCAAGGGAAATGAAAGCTTGAATGTCCCCTCTTCAATGAAGCCATCCCTGAGTCCACCCGCTTGGAGAATTTATTCTGAGAACTTCCTCAGCCCTTTATCTGTACCCCGAAGGGTACTCCATTTTCAACAGGGCAGTATCAGGCCTGATTCATCTGGGTCGGACATAGTTCCACGTATAAGAAAACTCACCAGTTCCCTTAATAAACCAAGCCCATTCCTCCAAGAGAATCTTGATGCAAGACTTGGGCCCCCACAGGGACCTCGTGTGGAAACACAGCCACCGCCAGCCCGTGGCCCCTTGTTTTTACTCTGAACCAACCCAGACTCAACATCTTGTCATTTCTGCCAGCACAGCAGCTCAGGCCCATGAGAGGGAAAGAGTAACACGAGACTGGGTAAGACGAGTGGCACAGAGTCCAGCTCATTCAGTTTGACCGGCGGTTCCCTACGACATGCCTCCCTCAGAGAACTTGGCCTTATCTTTACCGTGTTCTCTGTCCAAGCCGTTTCTGCTCTGAGTGTGTTGACTCACCCACAGCTGTGAACCCAGTGCTGTGGTAGACCTTCTAGCCTCTTCCTAGCTCTGCACTCGGCCTCAAAGCCTGTGTCCCCCAGGGCCGTGGCAAACACCAGGCACGTAACAGGTACAGGGCTAAAGTATGGTACGATCACACAGGCAGAGGAATCGGGCCATTAGAAGAGAACAGGCAATGGAAAATAATGGCTAACGTGATGGCACAGGCCCTGAACCCAGGCCATTCAAACAATGCCTCTTCCCCAGAAGGGCATCCGTGTGAGAGCGGCCAGGCCTCCTGCCCAGCTTATGGCAGCTCGGTGCTCACACGGCAGCTACTGCACATTCTCCTGCAGCCTGCAGCGTGTGCGTCTGCTGGAAGTGGGAGCAGGGAGGTGTGACAGCACAAGAAACGTCATACGATGTAAAAAGAGACAAGGACAAGCACGCGGATTTTTTCTTTTAATTATTTACCAGATAAAAAAGAAAAAATAGTGATTGTTTCTCTTCACCCCCAACATTTCAGTTTACCAAGGTCAAGTAGGAGAGAAAATGCTGAACAGGAATTCATGCTCCTGGCCTGGAGCAAATTCCCTCGGCTCTACAGCACCTCAGGGAGGAGGGACAGGGCAAAGGGCTCCAGGCAGAAATACTTGTACTGTGGCAGCAGAGTGGCAGCGTGGCTGTCCTCCTTTCTCCTCCCCGTTGCCAGAACATTCAGACCTTCCTGTCTGCCCCCCTGCACCATCCTCCCCAATGCATCAAAGGAAGTAGGAAGACAGGACTTCAGGAGGCAGGACAGGTATAGCGCAGGACCGGGGAAGCACACAGCAGACATGGCGGAAGGCCACAATCTTCTGTTTCTATTGCACATCCTGGCTCAGATCCCCTGCCCTGAGCAGTGGGCTACAAAGTGAAATGCTTCTGAAGTTCAAACCAAGAACCCATGGCTGTGTGCCAGGCTCAGGAAGGGGAGGCGTGCGGTTGTGTGGTTTGTTCTGATACACACATGTAAGTTATATGGAAGTTACTCCAGGATGGGGGCAAGGCAAAGATTATGCCTCATTAAAAGAACATATGGAGTTTGGACACCTGGGGCCCTACGGTCACCTGGGCTTCTCCCCCTCAAGTTCGAAAGACTAAGAATAACTCTCCAGTCAGCAGATCTTCCGCGTAAGACGGAAGAGGCAGCAGCATCCACCAACTACACAAGCCCCCTCTCCAGCTGTCACGATTCTGACACTCAGGGGTGACCTCTTTCTCTGAACACCTGGAGAATTTGGCCAGCGACCCCACAGGACAACAACCTTTCACACTGTATGTTTCTCCACCAAGTGGCAGCTATTAGATTCTCATTCTTCTCAATACCAAGGAAACCAGAGGGAGACTGGAACACGTTGTTTACCCAACCTTACAGAGTCCTCGAGAAAACAGTGGGGCAGGGAGAAGGGACTGATTTTGATTTGGCAAGGCTGCAACTCTTTCACCTTCATTGGCTGGAACAAAGCTGGTGGGTGAAGACAAACCTAACGGAGCCAATGGCAAGAACTGCAGGCTATGAGAGACGACAGGTCAAACACAGAACTGTATAAATTGTGGCACTATAAAGATGAGAAGGCAGGTCCATGACACCAGCTGGGAGCACGCCTTGGGAGCACGCTTCCAGAAATTACATCTGTCCTGTAGTAAGCGGTAGCATCCAGATAAATCAGAGTAGTTTTCCTTCCTCCTCTTCCCAACAAATTCTGAGAGTTTCTCATTTAAATAACTATGTACACACACACAAGCCTGGTCTCTCTTTTACATGAGGGTCCTTCACTTGAGGGTCCTAGAATGGCTTTAGAGAGTCGGTTCCAATTGCCTTTTTGGAGATTTACTGCTTGGGACCAAACCTGTAAGGAGAAGAAATGACTGAATACTCTGCCAGGTGGATCTTTAAGGTGAAAGCATCCCCGTGTTTAAAGGATTGAGTCTTAATATAAATAATGAGCCCACAACTCCCTTATGGGGTTTGGCACCCTGGCAAATTGAGCAACTGGGCTGCGACTCACCAACCCCGTGCCTGGCTACCGTCAGCCAGAGGGCCCCGTGCCCACCAGCAATCCTGGGAATACAGTTCCCTACCTCCCTCTGATAAGGACAGTTTCTCAAGTTCGGCTTCAAGTTCAGCGTCCGAGATCCTAGGGTTAGGCACACTGTTGGTATAAAATGTCTCAGGGGGGTTTTCAGGCAGATCAAAATGTTCTTTGGTGGTATCCTGAAGAAGGATGTCCAATTCCTTCTCCAGTTCCTCACTGTCAAAATCTGCAAAGAAAAGATGACATGAGGACACATAAAGCCAAGGGAGGATGAGTCAAGGATTGAGTAAAGGCAAAACTAAGCTCAGCTTTGCAAAAACGTCTAGGCCTCCTTGTAGGTCAAAAAAATCCTGTGAGTTGAGAGGAAGAGGGTGCCTTCAAGCAAATATTCTTCCCACACACAGAGCGAAGTCACCTAGAGGGTATATTTTGCTAACACCACAGAACTGACCCTGCTTTCCCTTGCCCTTGAAGAAGGATCTTCCATTCAGAAGTCTAATGAGTCAAGATTACTGCAGTCCAGAAGGGTCAACAGTATAGCCTACCAAGGGGGATGACAGTTCCTTCTAACTACTGCCACAAAGGAGCCCCAGAGAGAGGAGAGTGCTGCCTGCACCAGGAAAAGTGGATCTGTGATCAAAACTATCACAGCACAAACAAGTGAAGGCCTCTTAGGAAGGAAGAAAGAAAAGAACTGTCATGTCAACTCACCTAAGCCATTGGTCACCCCACCCGCCAGAGTCTGAGAAACTTCATCCTGGGTGTCACACAGCTGTAAGAGAAAAGCGTAAGGACTTGAACACTGAGCGGCATCTCGAAGGTCTGTCTTTTGGTCTCAATGTTCAGGGTTACCAAGTAATGCTGCCCCTTCTGAGAATCAAAAAATCTTCCATAAGTTCACAAGGTAAAGAGTCAAGTTTGGGAAACGATGAAGTATAGCAAAGTCACACCTGCCCTCAGTTACTTCCTCCTGTGATTTTCCTCCCTGGCCCCTTCCTGTACCTCTTGGATCTGATCCACAAGGCTCTCTGCCTTCTCCACTGTGACATCCTTCATGGAGAGTTTTAGCGCTCCTACCCCGGCCTGATAGGCATTGAAAACCTAAACAGAAAGCAAAGTTATCAGTGCAAATGAAGAACAATGGGCAAAATACATACAATAGTGTTGCATCCCCAAAAGATAATGTGGGGGTTTGTTTGGTTTAAACACCCACACTTGATTCCTCCCATGTTCACCGAGGCCAAAACTTTCCAACAGGAGAAGCAAAATCCCAACCATATCTTGAAAAAACCCAGGCCTCCTCCAAACATCAAAGCCACAGTGGAGGGAATGAGGAACGTATCCCAGACAGACCACCCAGGTACTGGAGCAGGGCAGTGACTACCATCTGATCTGTCTGGGAGGCATAGATCCGGTCCAGGATGCCTTGAACAGTGTCTAGCTTGGCATGAAGGGCTTCAATGCGCTTCTCTGTCCGTTGCTTGGCCTTGAGAGATCTCAGTGCCTGGACGGGGAAGGTGGGAGCATGGAGACTTGGTCAGGGTCAGTTAGGCAGGCCAGAGGGCCAGAGGAAGGCTTTCCCACATGATAAGCCATCTCAGGCCTCCTCCTCTCTCACTTGTAAAACAAGCTGTGGTACCCAGACCACCTGCAGACTCTTCCCCCCCGAGACCCAAGCTCCGCTCTGAACCCCTGGGACACCACCTCCCACTGCCAGCCTGGGGCACAGGTACACAGCTGGAGGGGAAAAGAGAAAACTCACCAGTTGTTTCTTTCCTGCTCGGCATGCCCGGCGGGCTTCTTCTTTACACCTATGAAACACAGGGGACAGATTGAGATGACCGTAGCATAGGATGGGGGTGGTAGTGTCCTGAAAAGTCCCTAAGAGCCCCACTTAGGTAAGGTAGTTTCAAATCTGAAAATCAAATCCATTCCACCCAAAGGCTAGAAAAATAATGCCCAACAGCCCACTGGCACACTCCTGCAGCAAGCTGAGACATAAACTTGAACATATGCGTGCAAGAAAGGCAAACTGACTAAGGATAGGCTGTTTCAGCCCACGGGGAGAGAGAATGTGCCAACAAGACACCTTAACAACACATTCCCATTTCAGAAGCCAGGAGATAAGGAATCAAATCCTAACACCAACAATGGCCTTGGACACAGTTCCTGGTTGTCCCACAATGTTGGGTTTCTCCCGCTGTAAGAAGGAGACAGCATTTTAATTCGATGTCCATATAGCCTACTTTTTGGAGAAGTGTTCATGTGCCTTTGGCAGGGATGCCTTGTATGGCCATCCAAGGGGAAGAGCAGGAATCCCTCAGAAAGACCCTGGAAGGCAGAGACCTGTCTTGTTCACTACTGTATTTCCAAGTCCCTAAGTTAAGGCCTGGCTCAATGAACACTGGTTAAATGGATACCAGCATGGAAGTGCTTAAACATAATGCTAACAGATATAATCTCTGGGGGAAGAATAAAAATTCATTTTTTCTCTTTTATGATATTCTATTTTGCACAATTGCTGCATTGAGCAGTTAGTACTTTGTAATTAGTAAAAAAAAAAAAAAAAATAAATAACCTTTCTCAAAAAAAAAAAAAAAAAAAGAGCCCACAGACACCAATGCTTTGCTGGCTCTGAGGGCCAGCCAGGGGTGGGGGTCAGAGGGTGCTCAGCTCAGGGGTAGTTACCTCTCTGCTTCCTGGGATAAGGACTCCACTTTGCGTGAGAGCAGCTGTTCACTCTGCATCAGCTGGTATA
This sequence comes from Panthera onca, assembly GCF_046562875.1. Lineage (NCBI taxonomy): Eukaryota > Metazoa > Chordata > Mammalia > Carnivora > Felidae > Panthera > Panthera onca. The sequence goes on along the minus strand of NC_138342.1, from coordinate 169,963,017 downwards.
CCCCAACATCTACGTCGTTGACAGGAGAGACCTTGGCATGTGGCCCTCGGGCAAACTTCACAATCTGAGGGACAGGGACAAATTACTAGGGCCCCTACCATGAATGCTGAGAAGTCCCAGGCAGGAATGCTGGTGGGCATGTCAGTATACACTTAATAAGCCATTGGGGAGTCACTGGATGAACAACTGGACTTCCATACCTTTTCCCCGTTCTGCTCGAGAACCGTGACTCTCTTCTCTTTCTGCAGCTGCAGCAACACCAAGTAGAAGGTCCTCTCATCCGGGCAGGAGCCTGCACACAGGGTGCTCAGCTCGGACAGGGCCACCACAGGGTGGGAGGAGAGAGGGGAGTTCTGATACAGACGATACACCTCCTCGGCCTTCTCCTGCAGGGAAGGCGAATGTGCTTATGGGCCTGGCCACTCCTCATGGAGGCCAGAGAGTCCCGACCCCATGTTTCCAAACCGTGATCGTGCAGGACAAGAGCAGGGAGCACTGGTCCTGCCCTCCCTGAAGTAGCAGCTTTGGAAAAGGAAAAAGGATTTGTGTTTTTTAAACCCTGGAGGAAATTTGGTGTATATGGATGAAACGAGGTACATGTTATCTCTGTCCTTGCACATCCATTTGGGACTTTATGTTTCTGTGTCTCCCGAGAGGCAAGGGAAGGAGGAGGAAGTGTGGTGTGCTGGCGCGGCCATGACTGAGACCTGAGGCTTGGTTTTAGGCCCTGCCTATCTGGCCCTGCACCAGTCGGTCTCACGGGTCCTCAGCATCCCTCTCACAAACTGAAGAAGGTGGATGAGATGGCGTCTGTATTCCCTTCCAATGCTGGTCTTTCCATTTTTATGCCAACTTCTGACACTACAAACAAGAGCATTACTGAGTCTATAATGCGTCTCAAGAGAGAAGTATGTGACAACCAGGTAGGACAGGGTTTTTGTGAATAGCCTAAGAAATAGAAGTTTCAAGAAACAATGCCACCGTGTTCCTCCTACATGGAAATTACTCTCAGTCTTCTGCAAACAATATTTACTGAATTAGGCACAAAGTGCTATGAAATGTAGGGAAGGAATACCCAGGAGTTCAGAGATTGCTTGGGGGAGAAAATGGTTGTTGAGCAGAATTCTAAAGGGTGAGTAAGTCCCTAGGTGAGGTAGGTGGGAAGAGCATCTTAGGAAGAGGGACGGTCATGAGCAATGGCATAGAGTATGAGTCAATAAGGTGTTTACGGGAGGGGACAGGAAGGGGAGAGAGAGCAGAAGCACTTCTCTCTTACAGAAGGTGCAGCAGATTCTTTGCTGTCCTTTATCTGCAGATGGTAGGTAGTCATGGAAGGGAAATACCAAGGCTGGAGTAACAGATCTAGCTGACAAGTGGGAAAGGGTGGGTTATAGGAGGTAGGCTTAGAGGCAGAGAGACCATTTATGCAAGAGACTAGGAGAGACTGAACGGGGCAATGCCCGTAGGGACAGAGAAGGGATGGGTTCAAGAAGAATTCAGAAGATAAAACAAGCAGTCCATGGTACCTGGGCATGGGGTGGAAGGAGAAAGACGAGTCTGGGATGACTCCTGGGCTCTGGCATGAGTAACAAGGTGGATGTGATGCTATTAACTAACTAACAGCAAGAACACAGAAGGAAAAGCATATTTTACAGGAAAGACAAAACATTCCATTTTGGACACGTTTTTTGGGATGCTTGAGGTACATTCAAGAAGACACATACAGCAGATAATTGGGTATACAAATCCGAAGCTCAAGGGAGACACCAGAACAGAACATATATGAAAGGACTCTGAAGGTCTTCAAGCATATAGAAGGTAATTAAAATCCCAAGTGTAAATAAGTTACCCAAGGAAATTCAGAAAGCAAAGTAATAAGCTGAAGGAAGACCAATGTTTAAGAGATGAAGGAACTCATAAGAGCTACCCAGAGAACCACCAAGAACCCATAGTGTAATGACAACAAAATCAAAGAAATGGAAAATTTTAACAAGCGAGTAGTCCATAGTGTCAAAGGCAGCAGAAGAGTCTAATAAGATAGAAACTAAAGTTTTCATTTGATTTACCTGCCCTGTCAAATAATAATGCTTACTATAAAACTACGTAGTAAGAACAGTGTGGTATCCAACCAACAGATTAACGGTAAACAACATTAATAAAGGTTAAAACAACTGGCTATCCACTTGGAAGAAAAAAGTTTTTCCTCACCAGATACACAAAAACAAATGTCAAATTACTGAAATTTAAATTGAGGAAGTTTAACCTTGGGGTGCCCGGGTGCTCAGTTGGTTGAGTGTCCGACTTCAGCTCAGGTCATGATCTCATGGTTTGTGAGTTCAAGTCCCGCATCAGGCTCTGTGCTGACAGCTCAGAGCCTGGAGCCTGCTTGGATTCTGTGTCTCCCTATCTCTCTACTCCTCCCCTGCTCACTCTCTGTCTCTCTCTTCTTCAAAAATAAACATTAAAAAAATTTTTTTTAAATCTAATTAACCTTGAAGTAGAGGATGACTTTGTAAGCAAGACCAGAAATTCAGCAGCCATAAAGGAAAATTTTAAAGATCTGATTATAGAAATATGGAAACTTTTATATGGTAAAAGACATCATAAGTAAAAACGAAAAGCAAACAAGAGACTGGAAAACAATATTTACATCCTTAATGCTAACTATATCTACTCCTAATACATAAAAAAACTCCTATAAATACAAAAGACAAACAATCCAATATAAAAACAGGCAAAGCATATAAATAGGCAACGCACAGAAGGAGATACATAAATGGCCAGCAGATAGGGGAAACGATGCTCAAATCCAAAATAGGAAATATCATTTTTATTTGTCGTACCGGCAAAATGTAAAAGACTCATGTTATCCAGTGCTGGCAAGGATGTGGGGACACTGAACACTTGAATGAAAGTGTGAATTAGCACAAACTTTTGAAAAGTAATTTGGCAATTTCTGTGCATAAGCATTTCTAGAAATTAATCCATAAAAATAAAAATGGAAGTACTGCACATAGATGTACACACAAGGCTGTCAAAGTATTTTTTTTTTTTTGTAACAGAGAAATTAGAATAACTTAAATGTCCATCTGTGTGGACATAACTATTGCATAAATTGTGGCACTTCCATAGATTTTTATGCAGCCATCCAAAGGAATGAAGTACATATATATTATATAGGGAAAGATACTTATACTAAAGTGTAAAGAAAAAAAAAAAAGGCAGGCTGCAGACCAATAAATAAAGTAAGATTCTATTTCTGGAAAAAAATGGAGCGTATGTGCATACATATTTTTGTATGTATGGGCATATTCATTTATTTATTCAACATATGTTTATTGACTCTCTACTATGTAGCAGGCACTGTTCCCAGAGTTCCAGGGCCAATGGAACATCTCCTATCTGGTAGGAGAGACAGATTATAAACAAGTAAACAAGTAAATAACATTTTTAGAAAGCATTAAATGCTAACAATAAAATAAAACAGAAAGTAACGGTGTGGGGGCGCCTGGGTGGCTCCGTAGGTTAAGTGTCCGACTTTGGCTCAGGTCATGATCTCATTATTCATGGGTTCAAGCCCCACACTGGGCTCTGTGCTGACAGCTCAGATCCTGGAGCCTGCTTCAGATTTTGTGTCTCCCTCTCTCTCTGCCCCTCCCCTGCTCGCACTCTGTCTCTCTCTCTCTCCCTCAAAAATACATAAATGTTAAAAAAATTTTTTAAAAAGAGAGAAAGTAACAGTGTGAGACAGGATCAGTAAGAAAATATGTGAACACACAAACACACGCATGTGTGTGCCCACACGAACAGAAAGGAATGTACCCAAAGAGACAGAAATGGGATGAACAGAAAGGAAACATTCATTTCCTTGCATAATTATTTTAAATAGCAAAACTTACGGGCAATTTTTACTTTTTGGTTATTTTTATCAAATCAAATAAAAAGCTATTGGCTTTCTGTGGCCAGACTTGGGAAAAATCAATTTACCTCAGAAGTAGACTTTGTTTTAAAAAAAATATCCAGATAAGACCCTTCAGTTTCACACATTAACACAAGATTCCACCCCAGGAAAAGACAGTGAAGTTACCATATATGTCACGGAATGAGCTTAAGTGTTGAGTGCTCTATTTAGTGATGTAAACTGGGCATAGACTTAACAGAACCAGGTCGGTGCGGAGCCAGATTTATTTTTCTACTTAAGTAAGATTAAACGGCACTGTGGTTAAAAAGTACTGTTGGTTCTTGGAAGATCTAGGTTATTTATTCCATTCCTGCCCCCTTTTCTGCCTTTGCTCTCAAAAGACTATGATTCCTAAACCACATCTGTGGGGGTAAATGGGTCTACCTCCCTTTACTCCAGTTGGAAAACACTTGAGGTAAGAGCCTGCAAAGAGGAACGGAGCTTGGCCCAGAACCACGCAAACCATCCTGTGGTTTCTGCGTGGCCTTGGCTAAGTCCTGGAGGTCAGGGCGCTGGGTGGGAGGATAACCATGTGGGTGGGAAAGGAGGAAGAGCCCTTCCTTTGAAGCATGCTGCTCGGTCCAATGGTGAGAGACAAGGAGAGGTGGCAAATTCTGGAGATCCCCACCTCAGTCTGAGACAGAGAGGGTTGGGAGTCTGTCAAGGTGACAAGAAATCAGAGCCTCTCTTGGGGTAAGGGATGAAGATCGAGAGCTGGCTCCAGCTGTGTGGAAGCCTCCGGGACTATGCAAGGGTCCCGAGGTTGGGCTTGGTCTGTGAGTTTCAAAAGTAAGTGCTGTCGGGGCGCCTGCATGGCTCAGTTGGTTGGGCGTCCTACTTTGGCCGAGATCATGATCTCACGGTTCGTGAGTTTGTGCCCCACGTTGGGTTCTGTGCTGACAGCTCGGGGCCTGGACCTGGCTTCGGATTCTGTGTCTCCCTCTCTCTCTGCCCCTCCCCCGCTTGCACTGTGTCTCCCCAAAATAAATAAACATTAAAGAAAAAAAAAAGTAAGTACTGTCTACAGCATACTTCTGCTACCCGGTGTTCAGTCGGTTTCGGTGGAGTGGTGTGCACTGCATTAAAGAGCGTGTGGAAGGTGAGGAAGTGGTGACAACAAAGCTTGGTCAAGGAGAGAGACAGAGCACTAACTAGGCAGCGGCCAGGTCCCACACAGGAGTCATTCTGTGATTGGAAAAACCTGAGCGGGTTTCGAGGCTGAGGAAGAAGAGGCAGATAGGAGACAGAATGTACAGATCAAGAGGCTAGCTGATGGGACAAGGGGACAGCAGGGTAGGGACAGACTCAAGAGCACACGTGGAAGAGAGGATGGACACTTCATCCTCTGAGCTTAGGGAGAAAGAAAGGCTCAGAAGACCGTAAACTGGATGTAGGACAGAAAGCTGAAGGCCTGACAGGAGATCCTACCTTCTCAATGAACTGTCAGCAGAGTCGCAGAAGGGGAGAATGGAAGGCACGTGAGTGCGGGCTGGGAAAGGACTAGTAAACTGGACTGAAGAGTGGCTGTGAGGGCCCTCCTGGAGCTGGGGACTGTGAAGGGGACCCCAGTCTTGGTGACAGCGTGATTCTGGCTGGCAGGGATGGCAGACTGTGGGGTTGGTCTAAGGCAGTACAAGTGCTGGTGTCTCTGGGGAGGACCGGGGGAGCCGCAAGAAGCTGGGTGCGTGCTGTAGGCTGGCTAGGGAAGACAGGCCAGGAGGAAGCTGACCGACCAAGAGGGCATGAAGGGACCACAGGCCTGGTGGCCTCTTCAGTGACCATCACTAAGGCCATCGGTAAGCTGGAAGGGGAAAGGGTGCAGTCACAGAAGAGGAAATCTGAACTTGGTTTGCTGATTTAAGGGAAGGCAAGGCTGAAGTCACAAGGTCCTCAGGAATCCTGAGAAACTCTTGCCAGTAAACTACAGAAGGCAAAGAATTTTCTACACTTTAGCTTATCACTAATTTCTACACATACAGAAAATAATCAACCGTATGTTATGGACAATTCCTAGACAGAGTATCACCCTTGAAATGCACAAGTCCAACTAACAACTAAATAATGCTACAAAAGGCCAGTTATCAACTCTGTCATCATGTAAAAAAAGATATGCTCTTTTTCTAAGGATAGACACAGGAACATGGAGGATCCGGTCATCACCTCTCCTTTCTGAGCACCCACCTTCAGCAGCTCCACAGCCACGAGCACCTCTTCAGCAGGAACCTTATTGTCCCCTAGCATGTTGGAAAGAGTCCACTTGAGGGGCTTCAGCAGGAAGACTCCAACCCCCCAGGAGATCCAGCTGCTGTCTACACTGGCCATGAAGTCTGACTCCCGCTGCAGCTCCCCCCGGCTGCAGGCAAAGAAAGAAAAGGACACGTAGTAGGCTTGATGCAATGTCCCGTTCCAGTCCCCACCTACCCTCTTCCCCCGAGAGAGAAATCTGATCATCACCATCATAAATACCATTATCAGGTACCTACTCCGTGCCAGCTATTATGAGCAGCATTGTTTCTGCTCCAGTTGTCAGCACCATTGACGACTCTGTGAGATGGATGTCGTCCTTGGCATTTTAGTTCATGAGAAAATTGAGGGACCGAGGTGAGAGAGGCCAACTCTGAACTATAATTTGGCTCCAAAGGGCAAGTGCTCCACTAAGGCTGCAGAGGCACAGCAGGCTATGAGGCCTATGTTGAGACCTTCGTTTACAAATGAAGTTCAATATGATAAAATGACAATAACAGTAATGGATTACTGTCAATGCAAGACATGAGGAAATACACAAAGATGTTCAGAGAAAAGGTTTTCTGCTATTCCTGAGCTAGGGTGGAGATACGACCTAAGCATTCTATGGTACTGGTAATAAGCAGCTACATTTACTGAGCCCTTACCATGGGCCAATCACTATGCTAACGGGCTACATAAGGAATAGGATTTCAAATCCTCATAAGAAACCTAACTACAGATATCATCACCATCTTATACTTGGTCAAACTGAAGCTTTAAATAGAGGGGTACATAATTTAGCAAGTGGTACAGCCAGGGTGTGAGCCCAGAACACTTGGCCCTCAAGCAAAGCTGTTAATTACTATGTTATGATGCTTCCATAGAGTGTTATCTTCCTCAAAAATTCTCTGGATGCCAGACCCCATCAAGCACCAGGAAACGTCAGCAGAGTGCCAGTAGCCGGGAGAGAAGATATGAAGGTCTTAAAGGTCTCTGGATGGGAAGAGGTAGGGACAGGTCCTACCGCAATAAAGAAGTCCAGACTGTTCTTGTCCCTCACCAACTTAAGCTATGTTCTCCTCCGTACCCTGCTTCAGTCAGGAACTCAAACTTTGCACAGTACGCTTTCTCAGAAAAAAGAAGTTTCAAAAACGGCTCGTCCCGCCAATGTCAGCCAATGGAAAGGTACCGGGGAGATAAATCAGGAAGTGCAGAAAACTCAAAGCAACATCAAAACTGACTTTCTTCTTCATTCATTGAAGGAGGTACTACGCTAGCCAGGCTGCTCTCAGTATATGTACCATGTGATGTGCAAATGATTTAGAATCAGGAGAGTAGGGGTCCAGTCCTGGCATTTCATCTAACTAGCTGTATAAACCTGAGTAAATCGCTCGACCTCAGTCTCAGTCTCCTCTTCTGTCTGCTGAGGATAATTCTATCATCTCGCCTGCAGGACTGCTGAGGAGGTCAGATGAAACGGGATGATATGCAAAGTATCTGCATACTATTAAGTGAGGTACCTTAGATATCCATGCTATCGCCTCAGGTATCTCCCAAACCCTGCACCTGTCACACAGCACCTCAGGGCACCAAGGTACTCGGGTGAAGCCCTCAACCTCCTTTATGTCCTCTGCTTCAAACAGCCCGTGCCAAGGACAAGCCAAGACAGGCCAGACACATGACCTTTGCTGGGGGCTGCTGGCAAGATGCCCCACAGACCTCTTCCCCACGACTGCCTTCTTCTTAGTCCTGCCTTCCTTAGTTCAGTACATCCTATCTCATAGACCTTCTGTCCAGGGTAATTCAAATTTGGAAGCCCCTACAAAATAACTACACAACGGGATTCCACTCCAGACAAGTCATTGTCACTTCTGCCAGGTAGGTTTCTCCTCCCACCGTCTGGATCTAATCCAATCGCACTATCTTGGACCCCCAATTTGCCAGATGCCCGTCTCCCTCTCCCTCCACACCCCTAACACAGCCTCCTTCTCGTCCTCCTTCGCCCACTGAACACACACAGACCTGCTTCTGCGGGCCAGACCCCGGCATGGGCGCGGTACCCTCAGGGAGCCACCCCCGCCCCCTTGCCCGGGCCCGCCCTCACCGTAGTAGGTCCTGCAGCACGGTGGCCAGCCCCAGCGGGACACTGCCCTTGCGCTGAAAGGCCTCCTGCAAGTCCCGCAGACGCAGGCGCACCACCCCCTGGCGGCGGCTGTGGCTCAGCACCAACGGAGCCCAGAAGCCCATCTTGCTGTCCCAGTCGGTGCTGTTCACCTCGCGACTCCTTTTGAAGGCGGAGAACAGAAAGGACATGCGCTCCTCATCCTCCTCCCACTCGGGGGGCAGTAGGCCCGCCGGGTCTCCCCCGGCTGGGGCCTCGGCCTCCCGCTCCGGGGACCACATCGGAACCCCAGCCCCGCCAAGGCTCCGAACACAACCCCGGCCCTGTTCCCCTTCCGCCCTACTTCCCTCCCGGCTTCCGTTCCTTGACTACCTCCTCCTCTGTCATTACGTCATCGCCACCCCTAGCGTGAAATAAGTCCCGCGCCTTCTCAAGCGCCTGCGTCTCTCTGCCCTCCCTGCGCCAGGAGGCGTGATGATGACCCTATTTTCTGAGAGGCTCAAAGCGCTTGCGCCGACCCCTTCTCCCACAGTCTTTGTGCGGAAAGAAGGGCTTCGCGCGTGCGCGGCGGGTAGGTGCGCGTCCCGCCCCCTACTGATCATAGAGTTTGGCGAAACATTATAGAGCGGCTAATGCTTATGCATCTAAATTGTGGTTTCAGGTAGTGGGACTGTAGAGTCCCGCTAAGGGGCGCCAGAGGCGTCAGGATCGCTGGTGAATCATAGTACGCCGCTCCTCGACCAGCTTCTACTTCAGACACTAAACTTCCAAGACAGCTTCCTTTTACGGTAATATCAGCGGATACACAATTGTCGGTCACTCAAGCTCTGTGACGATGTATATACTGATTTTGAAAGATATATGAGCTTCTATTACTCTTGCTTCCCACCTTCTGCCCTGGAGTGCCCTTCTTTTCTTTCTCAGGGCCAATATCCTGCTGATCCTCAAGATGGAGCTCAATTCTAATCTTCCCTGAAACCTTCCCCAACTGTCCTGACTCGTTGTTGATCTCTTTCCTGGACTGTACAGTTAGCATTTACTATTCTGTAGCCCGTTCCCTAGTTCTCTCAGGACAATGGCTTAAATATGGTGCTACGATACATAGCGGTGCTGAAGAAATACTTTATAAACTAGAAGGTGCACAGCTTGACCCTTGCCGTTTAATATCTTAGAATCTTGTTGGAATGAATGAGAGCTCACATGCATGATAAGATTCTTACAAAAAAATCTTTTGAGCAATGAACATGTCCAGTGTGTTAAGAATATATAGATTTTCTTTTTAATTGAACGGTTTGAAAGATGTAAGGAGTTTCTTGTTTAATGGAACTGGGTAACAATCACTGGAGTTGTGTATGATTCTTGGCTCTGCCATTCATTGGCCGTGTGACCTTGGTCAAGTACCTAACTTTTCTGTTTGAAGGAAATATTATGATGTAGGTAAAGTACCTAGCACATAGTACATAGAATAGGTGTTATCACCAAATGGCAGGATGTTTAGTAGTTGGAACATAGTTGTAGGGAAGAATTTCAATAAGCATTTTGAAGGAGGGGAAGGGATAGGATTGGTTATATGAATTAAGGTGTCAACTGATATTGATGTGTTACATTTCTTCAAACATTTTCAGGGCAATATCTCATTTGGTACTTATAACAACTGACAAGAAGTCTCTCCCTGACCACACTCTAGATGGGTTCTTCTGAACCCTCTTCTTGACTAGGCCTGTCACCCTTGGCCTACAAAGGCCTCAACAAACATAGTTTCTAACAGCTCAAGGCCATATCCCTAGGATAACCCTAGCCCCCTTCAAAGTGCTGCCTCAGAAAACACAAGGTTGTCAAAAATTTTGACTGTCTGACCCTGTCTCCCAGCTTCTGCGGAAAGAGGAAGGCTACTCTAATTTCTACAAGTCAGTTGGCAAACCCAGACGGGTTTCACAGGGATCACCTCCCTTTCTAGCTTTTTGTAACTTATCACTGCCCTGACTCTACTGAGACCCCCTCATTCTCTTGCCTATTCCCTTATTTTCCCTTTGAAAGGCCTAGTCACCTCTGTATAAGGAAGGTAAGTAAAATTTGCACTGGACACTTTCCCTATTGTAATAGTATTACTGATTAAAATCTATCTTTACCTCTTTAGTGCCCAGTTGTACCCTAAGAACCACATCTCTGCTGTGCCATCATACTCAGTAAAATGGCTGGTTGGTTAGTGTCATGAGAGAAACCAGGTTGTTTTCTCATCTAGGTCTCTGAGTCTAAGTCAAAATAGTCCTGCTCCTAAGCATTTTCAGGAGAGCAACATTACGTACCTGGGGCCACCTGTACCTGAAAGTCCCACTGGGTTCCTGACACCTATAAGCCAAGGGTTCTCTGCTTCCACCTTTTGGAGATTGGGGGGCTACTGGAAGTAATGGAGAATAGAAAGAGAAGCTCTGCCGATCCTGAGGGGGTGACTAGGTATATGGCAAGCTCTTTCTCATTTCAGGGCCTCCAGCTGCTACACTCCCCTTTACTCTGCACAACTGGCTCCTTTTCATCTTTTAAGTCACAGCTTAAAAGTCACTTCCTCAGGAAGGCCTCGTCTGAACAATCTATCTAACATAGCACCTTGGAATTTTAGAATGGATGGATCAGTCTGGCAACACCTGCTGATTAATCGTAACATCACAGAAAGACAACCAGACATTAATTACATGCCTCCTGAGATAATATGATAGCAAGTACATAGAGCCACCTGTGAAGTATTTTTGTCAAAAAATTGAACCTGAATGTGATCAAGCTACTAGATCGAAGTACTAGTTTATGGAAGTTAAAAAAAAAAAGATTGGAAGGTAGAGGTACATGTTCAATGAAAACTAAGGTCACAATCAGCAAAATCTAGACTGGAGAATTCTACTAGCTAAAGACCTTATTTCCTCAACAAATAATGATAACAAAGAAACTTTTATTGTACAATGTTTTCTATCCAATTTGGATCCAATTTGCATAAATAATCATAAAAACTCATTTTGATGACTAGACACTTCCAATATTAACTGGATATTTGATTTTTTTTTCAACGTTTTTTATTTATTTTTGGGACAGAGAGAGACAGAGCATGAACGGGGGAGGGGCAGAGAGAGAGGGAGACACAGAATCGGAAACAGGCTCCAGGCTCCGAGCCATCAGCCCAGAGCCTGACGCGGGGCTCGAACTCACGGACCGCGAGATCGTGACCTGGCTGAAGTCGGACGCTTAACCGACTGCGCCACCCAGGCGCCCCTTAACTGGATATTTGATGGTATTTAGCAAATTAAGGAATGATATGTAGGTTTTATTAAAAGTATTTATATTTTGAAGGCATCGAAAGTATTTCTGAGTGAAACTGTATGATATTTGTGGTAGGAGGTTGGGTGGGAGAGAGTAGGGACGTATCAATGAGTATAAGTTTCTTACTCTGTACCTAACAAATAGCCTGGGCACTTAGATTTCATTTAATTTTTTTAATGAATAAATAAATGACCTAGACCTGCATCCTGGTTTCATCTCAGTAGTAGCCTAATGACCTCAGGCATGAAGTTTCCTTGCAGATTCCTCCTCTGTGAATTAAAGGTTCTACACGCTGATCTTGACTTTTTTTCTAGCGCCCACTTTCAGATTCTAAATGTAATATCCGCTGTAGCTATGTGAGCGATTGCAGAAGCTCTTTAGTCCTGGAAAGTCTGAAGAACAGAATGCCACCGAAACATCACCATATCATTTCATGGCAGTGGTATTTATTTACTGGTGCCCCAATATGTTTTTGATCAGATGCCTAAGCAGACTTACTCCTGCTATAATGCATAAACATTGCAGAGGCTTTAAACCCTGCAACACCTCTATAAAGCTGCATGTTACCTCTCCTGCTTGCTTGCGGAGGCCTCATTATTTCTGTAGAAAATATGCCTGCCTTCCTACATTATCCAGTTATTTCTAGTTCTCATCTCTTGAATTCACAGCCTTTAGAACTTGGCTAAAAGAGGAATAGAAAATACATTATTCATAATCTATGAGATTTATAGGAGGAGTAGCTAGACTTGTTAATATTCTGTTCAGGTACCACTGTGTTCTAGAAGCCTTTCTTGGTCTCTTTCTTTCCTCTTCCTTCCTTCCTGCTCCATACTATATTGGGTGTCTTTTCTTATCTTTCTGTACCCTGTGTACCTGTCTATCATTCCATGTCCCACATTGTTTTTCTAAGTTGCCATTTATGTGCCTGGCTCTCTAACTAGGTTAAGTGCCTTGCTGGCAGGGACTGTTCTTAATTATGTTTGTTTCTAGCACAGTGTGTGCACATCTTAAGGACTCAGTTTGTTGAATGAATAAGTGAATGAATGTAATCAAATCATGAGCTTGAAGAAATAATATCATCAAGATCTATCCTTTGTATCATAACATTTATCCAAATATAATGTACTAATACAATAGTTGAACCTTTTTATTTATTTGAACGATTTACTTGTTTTTTAGCCAGTTTGAGCTGAAATGCCTCTAAATTTAATTGCCAACATGCTCAGACAGAATGGTTAGAGCAATTATAGCTGTGGGAACTCCCCTGCTTCTCTCTTCAAAGCATGCAAATCACAGGAGACTGTTGCTATCTACCTGTTGATGACTATAATCTTCTAGAATGCCTTAGTAACCATTTGTGAAATTGTTCAATTTCACTGCAAATAATTTATCCCTTTTTAAGCTCATTGTCTTCTCTTCCACTCTTCCGTTTTATTTATTTATTAAAAATTTTTTAAGTTTATTTATTTTTGAGAGAGAGAGAGAGAGAGAGGGAGAGAAAGAGAAAGGGAGAACGAGTGGGTGAGGGGCAGAGAGAGAGAGGATCCCAAGCAGGCTGTGCACCAATAGTCACAGTGCAGGGCAACACAGGGTTCGATCCCATGAACCGAACCATGAAATTATGACATGAGCCAAAATCAAGAGTTGGATCCTTTACCAACTGAGCCACCCAGGTGCCCCAAGCTTTGTTTTTCTTTTTCAAGATTGCTTTGGCTACTCAGGGTCTTTTGTGGTTCCATACACATTTCAGGATTATTTGCTCTAGTTCGGTGAAAAATGTTGTTGGTATTTTGATAGGGATTGCATTAAATGTGTAGATTGCTTTGGGTAATATAGACATTTTAACAGCCTTCCAATCCATGAGTATGGAAAGTCTTTCCATTTCTTTGTGTCATCTTCAATTTCTTTCCTTAGTGTTTTATAGTTCTCAGAGTATAGGTCTTATACCTCTTTGATTAGGTTTATTCCTAGGTATCTTATTTTTAGCGCAATTGTAAATTGGATTGTTTTCTTAGTTTCTCTTTCCACTGCTTCATTATTCAGTGTATAGAAATACAACAGAAGATTTCTGTACATTGATTTTTGTATCTTGTGACTACTGAATTTGTTCATCAGTTCTAGCAGTTTTTTGGTGGAGTCTTTAGGGGTTTCTATATATAGTATCACGTCATCTGCAAGTAGTGGAAGTTTTGCTTTGTTACTGATTTGGATGCCTTTTGTTTCTTTTTGTTTTCTGATTGCTGTGGCTAGGACTTCCAGTACTCTGTTGAGTAGAAGTGGTGAGAGCGGAACCCTTATCTTGTTCCTGACCTTAGAGGAAAAGCTCTCAGTTTTTCCCCACTGAGAATGATGTTAGCTGTGGGTTTTTCATATACAGTCTTTATTATGTTGAGGTATATTGCCTCTAAACCTAGTCATTGAGGTTTTTACCACGAATGGATGTTGTACGTTGTCAAATGCTTTTTCTATGTCTGTGTAATGATCATATGGTTCTTTTCCTTTCTCTTATTGATGTGACGTATCACGTTGATGATTTTTGAATATTGAACCACCCTTGCAACCCAGGAATAAATCCCACTTGATTGTGGTGAATGATTTTTTTAATGTATTGTTGGATTTGCTTTGCTAGTATTTTGTTGAGGATTTTTGCATCTATATGTGTCCATCAGAGATATTGGCCTTTAGTTCTTTTATTTATTTATTTATTTTTTGTAGTGTCTTTATTTGGTTTTGGTATCAGGGTAATGCTGACCTCATAGAATGAATTTGTAAGTTTTCCTTCCTTTTTTATTTTTTGGAATAGTTTGAGAAGAATAGGTATTAACTTTTCTTTGAATGTTTGTTAGAATTCACCTGTGAAGCAATCTGGCTCTGGACTTTTGTTAGGAGGGTTTTTTTGTTTGTTTGTTTGTTTGTTTGTTTGTTTTTTAACGTTTATTTATTTATCTTTGAGAGACAGAAGGAGACAGAGCATGAACAGAGCATGGGCAGAGAGAGAGGGAGACAGAATCTGAAGCAGCTCCCAGGAGCCTGATGCGGGCTCAAACCCATGAACCATGAGATCATCATGACCTGAGCCAAAGTTGGATGCTTAACCAACTGAGTCGCCCAGGCCACCCCAGGAGCTTTTTGATTACTGATTCAATTTTTTTGCTGGTTCAAATTTTTTATTTCTTACTGTTTCAGTTTTGGTAGGTTATATGTTTCTAGAAACTTATACATTTCTTCCAGGTTGTTCAATTTGTTGGCATATAGTTTTTCTCTTATATTCTTTTATAATTATTTGTATTTCTATATTTTTGTATTTATCCTCTGTCATTAGTGACTTTATCTATTTGAGTCCTTTCTCTTTTTTTCTTGACAAGTCTGGCTAGAAGTTTATCAAATTTATTGATTGTTTTTGAAGAACCAGCTTCTGGTTTCATTGATCTATTCTGTTTTTGTTTTTTGTTTTGTTTTGTTTTGTTTTTAATTTCTGTACAGTTTATTTGTGATCTAATCTTTCTGCTGTTTTAGGTTTTGTTGGTTGTTCTTTTGGTAGCTCCTTTAGGTGTAAGTTTAGGTGTTTATTTGAGATTTTTCTTGCTTCTCGAGGTAGGCCTGTATTGCTGTAAACTTCCCTCTTAGAACCACCTTTGCTGCATTCCAAATGTTTTGGACCATTGTGTTTTCACTTTCAGTTGTTTCCATGTACTTTTTAATTTCTTTTTACATTTCCCTGTTGACCCATTCATTGTTTAGCAGCATTTATTTAACTTTCATGTATTTATGGTCTTTCCATATTTTTTTCTTATGGTTGACTTCTAGTTTCATACATTGTGGTATGACCTTTATCTTCTTGAATATGTTGAGGCTTGTTTTGTGGCCTAATATGTATATATTCTTGAGAATGTTCCATGTGCACTTGAAAATAATGTGTATTCTGCTCTTTGGGAATGGAATGTTCTCAATATATCTGTTAAGTCCATCTAGTCCAGTGGGTCATTCAAAGGCATTGTTTCCTTGTTGATTCTCTGTTTAGATGATATGTCCATTGATGTAAGTGGAGTGTTAAAGTCCCCTAATATTGTTGTATTATTATTGATTAGTTCCTTTATGTTTGTTACTGACTGTTTTATGTATTTGGATGCTTTTATGTTGGGTGCAAAAATATTTATGATTGTTATATTTTCCTGTTGGATTGCTCCCCCCCCCTCTTTTTAACAACTATTTTCCTTTTAATAAAGTAAATGTAATGACACTGAAGAATAGGAAGGTGACAAACACATTATTATATATTTTTCTTTTGACCAGCCTCTTCTTTTGCTGCACCCGGGTCAACAATCATGCAGAAACACGTTTTTCATATTCCTGTTTGTTCTCCTGGTACAGGTGAGCAGCCTAGTTGTTTGGTGGACTATTGGGATTGGGTTCATCCAATAGCGACTGTATGGATGTTAAACTAGAAGACACGTCATAGGTTGGACTCCAATGGTTCTGAAGTATGTCCAGACATATACTATCATCTGCATAGACATTTGGATGGAATATCTCAGAGGCAAATCTAACGAGTGGCTTATTTGGATATTATTATATTGTCCTTTTTGTCTCTTTGTTTTATTTATTTATTTTAATTTTTAATTTAATTTTTTAAAAATTTACATCCAAATTAGTTAGCATATAGTGCAACAATGATTTCAGGAGTAGATTCCTTAGTGCCCTTTACCCATTTAGCCCATACCCACTCCCACACTCCCTCCAGTAACCCTCTGTTTGGTCTCCATATTTATGAATCTCTTATGTTTTGTCCCCCTCCCTGTTTTTATATTCTTTTTGTTTCCCTTCCTTTATGCTCATCTGTTTTGTCTCTTAAAGTCCTCATATGAGTGAAGTCATATGATTTTTGTCTTTCTCTGACTGACTAATTTCACTTAGCATAATACCCTCTAGTTCCATGCACGTAGTTGCAAATGGTAAGATTTCATTCTTTTTGATTGCCGAGTAATACTCCAGTGTGTGTGTGTGTGTGTGTGTGTGTGTGTGTGTGTGTGTGTATACACACACATACCACATCTTCTTTATCCATTCATTCACCGATGGACATTTGGGCTCTTTCCATACTTTGGCTATTGTTGATAGTGCTGCTATACACATTAGGGTGCATGTGTCCCTTCGAAACAGCACACCTGTATCCCTTGGATAAATACCTAGTAGTGCAATTGCTGGGTCATAGGGTAGTTTCTATTTTCAGAGTTTTGAGGAACCTCCATACTGTTTTCCAGAGTGGCTGCACCAGATTGCATTCCCATTGTCTTTTTGTTTTAAGGTCTGTTTTGTCCAATATAAGTAATGTTTTTCCAGCTTTCTTTTGACATCTATTTGCATGATTGATGTTTCTCCATCCCCACACTTTGAATCTGCAGGTGTCCTTAGGTCTAAAATAAGTCTCTTGTAGGCAGCTCACAGATGGATCTTTTTTGGTTGTTTGTTTTTATTCATTCTGTCACCCTATGCCTTTTGATTGGAATGTTTAGTTCATTTATATTCAAAGTAATTATTGATAGATACCTATTTATTGCTGTTCTATTACTTGTTTTGTGATTGTTTCTGAAGATTTTCTCTGGTCCTTTCTTGTCTTTCTCTCTTTCATGGTTTGCTGGTTTTCTTTAGTGATATATTTGCATTTCTTTCTCTTATTCTTTACACATTGATTAGTGGTTTCTGATTTGTGGTTACCATTAGGTTTGTATATAGCATCTTCTGCAAATAGCAGTCTATATTATAAGTTATAGTCATTTTAGTTTGAACTCATTCCTTACTCCTCTCCTCCCCATGTTTGAGATATATATTGTCATATTTTATATCCTTTTATTTTGTGAGTTCCTTGACTGATTTTTACAGAAATATTCATTTTTTCCAATTTTATGTTTCCTATCTTGATACAGTTACTTGGGTCTTTCCACTCAAAGCATCCCCTTTCATATTTCTTACAGGGCTGGTTTAGTGGTCATGAACTCCTTTAGTTTTTGTTCATCTAGGAAACTGTATTTTCCCTTCCATTCTGAATGGATAAACCTTGCTGGATAGAGTATTCTTGGCTGCAGATTTTTCCCATTCAGTACTTTGAATATATTATGCCACTCCCTTCTGGGTTAGAATGTTTTTGCTGAAAAACCTGCTAATAACCTTATGGGGTTTACCTTCCTGTGTTACTGTTCTCTTTTCTCTTGCTGCTTTTCAATTTTTTTCTTTATCACTATATTTTGCCAGCTTAATTACAATATGTCTTGGTGAGGATCTTCTTTTGTTGATTTGGTTGGGTGTTCTCTGTGCCTCTTAAATCTGGATATCTGTTTTCTTCCCCAGATTAGGGAAGTTTTCAGCTATTATTTTTTGAAGTATATTTTCTACCCCGTTTTCTCTCTTCTTCTGGGACTCCTAAAATACCAGTGTTATTACATTTGATAGCATCACTGAGTTCCCTATGTCTATTCTCATTTTGCATATTTTTTCTCTCCTTCGTTCAGTTTGATTACTTTCCATTACTCTGTCTTCTAGATCATTAATTCGTTCCTCTGTTTCTTCCATCCTGCTGCTCATTACATCAAGTGTTTCGAAACTTGTTTATTGTACTCTTCGTCTCTGGTTGGTTCTTTTTTATTTCTGGGTTAAGGGTCTTACTGTTGTCTTCCACTCTTTTCTCAAGTCCAGTGAGTATCCTTATGATCATTGCTTTAAGTATTCCATCAGGCATTTTACTTATATCTGTTTCACTTAGATCTCTGGCTGTGGCTTTGTCCTGTTTTTTCACTTGGGACTAATTTCTCTGTCTTCTCATTTTGTCTAAGTCTCTGTGCCTACTTTTATATGTTAGGATAATCAGCTACATCTCCTGTTCTTGAGGATAATTGTCTTATGAGGAAGAGGACCTGTAGTGCCCTGCTGTGTAGTGACCCCTGTTTCCCAGGGCCTGGTGTTTCAGGAAGTGTCTCCAGTGTGTGCTGCATGTGCTGTGCTATTGTGTCTTGGCCACTTTATCCTTCAGGTCAGTCATCTGCAGAGGCTCTCTTTTTAAAAAAAATTTTTTTCTTAATGTTTATTTATTTTTGAGAGAGAGTGGTGGGGGGAAGGACAGAGCTAGGGAGACACAGAACTTGAAGCAGGCTCCAGGCTCTGAGCTGTCAGCACAGAGCTGGACGTGTGGCTCAAATTCATGAACCATGAGATCATGACCTGAGCCAAAGACGCTCAACTGACTGAGCCACCCAGGTGCCCCTGCAGAGGTTCTCTTTGCTCTCGTGGGCAGTGTTTGGTTCCTGGCCTGAATGTGATGGGTTTTAACTAGGTGTGCTCTGCTCTGCTTGTAAGATGAGACGTGTCACCACTGCCACCAGAACTGAGGCCCTGCAAAACTTCTGCATTAGGAAATGTGTTGTGGCGGGGATTTGGGCGGGTCTTTGGAGGAAGGAACCTGTTGCACTGGGACTCAGGCAAGCCTAACTGGGATGGGCAGTTTCACCGGAGTGTAGGGAGGTGGGGCTTGGTGTAGGCAAGGCGTCTTTTCTACACTAGTTCCTGCAAGTGGCCCTGTGCTTATGCTGAGAGGTAGGGGAGGGAAATGGTACCTGCCAGTTCCTTCGTTCCTGGAGGGGGCCTCTCTGTAAATGCTACCTCTCTGGGACTTGCTCTGAGCTGAGCAAATAACCTACCCACTGTATGCCCCAGGTGCTCTTCAGATTGCTGTTTCCATGCTGTGTGTCCGTAGGCTCTTTGTCCTGCCTTCTTCTCCAAGAGCAGTCCCAATGCGCTATGGGCTCTATCTGAGCTTTAAAGTTCCAGGCATTAAGCATTGCTGGTTGTAAGAACTCATGAAATTTGGCCCTTCTCACTTTCCAAGCCAATTGCTATGAGGATTTGTTTCCCCTGTGCACTCTTCTGTGTGCTATTCCATCTCTTGCCCTTCTCCACAACCATGTTTCCCTCCCCATTGTGGTAGCCATGATCTGTTTCTCTCCCAAACTGTATCTCTATGCTTCCTACCTTCTTTTTCCTTTTAATTTTTTGTTTTTATTTTATTTTTGAGAGAGAGACAGAGTATGAACAGGGGAGAGGCAGAGAGAGAGGGAGACACAGAATCCAAAGCAGGTTGCAGGCTCTGAGCTGTTGGCACAGAGCCTGACATGGGGCTCGAACTCACAGACCACAAGATAGGACCTAAGCTGAAGTCGGATGCTCAGCCAACTGAGCCACCCAGGCATCCCCCTATATTCTTTGATGTAGCCTCTTCTCTACCTTTAGTTGTAGAGCTTGTTCTGCCAGTCTTCAGGCCAATTTCTGGGGTATTTAAGATGATTTGATAATTATCTAGTTGCATTTGTAAAATGAGGTGAACCTAGGGTCCTCTTACTCTGCTGCCATCTTTTCCTCCCTTTTAAATAGCTCTATATTTTCAGTCAGCATGTAAGTAACTTGGAAGTCATCACTGTATCCTAACAACACGTAAAAAGCTGAACAAACTAAAACTCAACAACTCTTCTTAGATCCATCAGAGAATTGAGACCAAAGGACAAACTACTACAACAAAGTTTGGAGAGATGGACAGATAGAAAAACAGAATCACAACATAGTGGAGCAGAGACCTACAAGCAAAAATTTCCTTGGGAACCAGTACCAGAGTAGGACATTTGACTGAAGTTGTTGTTCTCTTCTGTTGTTTTCTGAAGCACTTCTTTCCTATGTTTTACCCTCTCAGCAAGCTGCTTCAAGACTTGAGCTTCATGGGACTTGCATCTTTCTTCTACACCTTCTCATTTCTTTTGAATTCCTTCCAGGGAAAGATTATTCTTCTTTGGAAGGAAAAGAGGACATTTTGAGATTATTCTTTTGATCAGTTCCTGGCCTGAGGCACACTTCTCCAATATTTAACCTGGATATCAGAAGAAGTTATGGTGAACAGAGAATAAGAGAATGGTAGTATATTCTACACAGTCCACTGACAAAGAAAATCTCTGCTTTGTCGATGTTTATCATGGTGGAAAACAAAATGGTCAAGCTAATATTCATCAATAATGCTGAACTCCTGTTGTTCCTGGGATTTAAGCTCCTGTCCAACAGTGGGCAAAATTAATTTTACAAACCTCTAGACTTTAGATTGTAATTTTTGTTGCCTTATATCATGAAAAATTATACATCCTTTTCTGAATTTTTTAGGGTCATGATTCTTGTAGATCCTGAGAACTGCTGGAAATTACACAGCTTGAAATTTTGCTGCAAAGCTTGAACTTTGCTGGAAATTCACAACAGCTGGAAATTAAAATTAGAGGTAGTGGAATGGTCTAATCCCAGCAAAGCATTAGATGCAGTACCAAGCCCAGGATAGGTATGATCCTGCTCTAGGCTGGGAAAGTTGGGTAGAGTCCCTACCCCCAGTCAGAGTATGCCTTGTGTTCTGGGTCCACCCCTTCCTTCCTGATTTTACTGGATCTCCCCAAACTGTCAACACCCTAGAACCAGCCACAGTTTAGAGACAGTGTTTTCCCAGAACCTATTCTGTTGGGGTTTTATTAGCATTGAACTGACTTGGGGGAGGAAAATACCCAACTTGCACTTCCTCTAGCCATCCTATCCCTCTGAAGGTTGGGAAGGGGGCTACTGAGAAGCACTTGTGAAGTTTATAATCCAGAGTCACAGATTCACTATAAAACTGAGGCCTAATCATAGGTCTATAGAACAGTTTCCTCTCCCCCCCACACCTTATCACCACATTACTAAGGCCTATTTACCATATGTTATTTCACCTAGTACATCATGTCTTGCTTTCAACAAAAAATTATAAGGCATGCTAAAAGGCAACCTAACAAAACCCAAAACAAAAACACAGGTTAAAGAGACAGAGCAAGTATCAGAATCAGAGTCAGATATGGCAGGGATTGGAATTATCAGACCATCAATTTAAAATAACTAAGAATTCTAGTAGAAAAAAAAAAACAGACAACATGCAAAAACAGGTCAGTAATATAAGCAGAGAGATGGAAATTATAAGAAATAATAAAAAAGAAATGTTAGAGACCAAAAACACTTAACATAAATGAAGAATGGCTTTGATGAGCTCATTAGTATACTAGATATGGCTGAGGGAAGAATCCTTGAGTTTAAGGATATGTCAACAGAAACTTCCAAACAGAAAAGTAGAGAGAAAAGAAAAACAAACAAACAAACAAAAAGGAACAGAATATTCAAACATTATGAGACAACTACAAAAAGTATAATATACATACAATGGGATATAAGAAGAGGAAGAAAGTGAGAAAGTAATAGAAGAAATATTTGGAGTAATAATGACTGAGTTTCCCAAAACCAATGTCAGATACCAAACCACAGATCCAAGACTCTCAGAGGACACTAAGGATAAATGCCAAAGTAACACTACAGCTAGGCATATCATATTCAAACTGTAGAAAGACAAAGATGAAGAAAAGATCTTACCTATAGAGGAGCAAAGATAAAAATTACATCTGACTTCTTCTCAGAAAGCATTTAAGGAAAAAGAGTGGAATAAAATATTGAACATATTGAGAGGAAAAGAACTATACCAACCTAGAATTTTATGATGTTTATTTATTCTTGAGAGAGAGGGAGAGACAGAGAGTGAGTGGAGGAGGTGCAGAGAGAGGGGGGGACACAGAATCCAAAGCAGGCCCCAGGCTCCGAACTGTCAGCGCAGAGCCAGATGCAGGGCTCGAACCCACAAACCACAAGATCACGATGTGAACCAAAGTTGGATGCTCAACCGACTGAGCCACTCAGATGCACCCCAACCTAGAATTTTATACCCAGAAAAATTATCCTTCAGAAGTGCAAGAGAATAAATCTTTCTCAGGCAAACAGGAACTGAGGGTATTTGTTGCCAGTAGACCTGCCTTGCAAGAAATGTTAAAAGAAGTTATTCAGAAAAGAGGAAAATGATACAGGTCAGAAACCCAGACTTACATTAAAAAAAAAGGAATAGTATTAGAGAAGGAAGAAGTGAAGGTAAAATTAAAAATTTCATTTTTCTTATTCATTTTTAAAATTTTTTAAAGATTTTATTTTTAAGTACATCCAACATGGGACTTGAACTTACAACCCTGAGATCAAAAGTCACATGCTCCACTGACTGAGCCAGTCAGGTGCCCCTATTTTTCTTATTCTTAACTATCTAACAGGTAACAGTTTGTTCAAAACAGTAAATTCAGTGACTGCAGCTTATGTATAAGAGAAATGAATGACAGCAATGATACAAGGGAGAGGGTTAAGAAATTAGAAATACTCTGTTATTATAAGGTACTTTCACTACCTGTGAAGTAGTATAGTGTTATTTGAAAATGGATTTGGATTAGTTGTAAATGTATCTTGCAAATTTTAGGGTGACTGTGAAAAAAGCAAAAAAGAAGTATAATTGATATGCTAAGAAAAGAAAGAAAGTGGAATAATATAAAAATAATTAAAACCACAGAAAAAAGTGGAAGACAAAAATAGAAACAAAAAACAATGGCAATGAGTAGAATACGGTAACAAATATGGTAGGTATTAACTGTATCAATAAACATAGGTTGTCTAAATACACTAAGTAAAAGCTAGAGACTGTCACAGTGGATTCAAATACAAGACCCAACTATTTGTTGTCTACAAGAAACCAACTTCAAATATAAGGACACATATAGGCTAAAGAGAAAGGAATAAAGATATAACATGTTAATATTAATAAGAAAGTAAGAGCAGCAGTATTTCAGACAGACCAGACTTCAGAGCAAGAAAAATTATCAGGGATAAGAAGGAGCATTTCATGATGACAAAGGGATCAATTCTTGAAAATGACATAACAATCTATAATGTGTTTGCACCTAGCAACAGTGTCAACATATGTGAGGCAAAAACCAATAGAAATGCAAGAAGAAATAGATAAATCCACTATTATAGCTGAATACTTCAACAGCCCTCTACCAGTAATGGACAGATCCATTAGGCAGAAAATCAGTAAGGATATAGTTGAAGGCAACAACACTATCAATCAACTGGTAGCTATTATGAATAGATACTGACTATCCACCAACAGCAAAATATACATTCTTCCCAAGCTCACATGGAACATTCACCAACATAGACATGGCCTGGCCACAAAACACACCTTAACAACAACAACAAAAACGTTCCTTGACAAGTTTAAAAGAATAGAAATAATACAGTATCTCCTCTCGGACTCGATGGAATTAAAATAGGAATCTATAATGGAAAGCTATCTGGAAAATCCCCGGATACTTTTGAGATCAACAACACACTTCTAATTAACATATGAGTCAAAAAGAAAGGATCTCAAGAGAAATTTTAAAATATTTTTAACTAAATGAAAATGAAAAAAACAACTTACCAAAGTTTGTGGGATGAAGCAAAAGCCATGCATGGAGAGAAATTTATAGCATGAAATGCATATATTAGAAAAGGAGAAAAATCTAAAATTAATTCTCTAGGATTTCATCTTAGGAAACTAGAAAAAGAAGAGCAAATTCAATCCAAAGTAAGCACAAGAAAAAAAAAAAATAGAGCAGAAATAGGTGAATTTGAAAACAAGATATCAATCTAGAACATCAACAAAACCAAAAGCTGGTTCTTTGAAAAGATAAATGAAGAGATTTATTTTTATTAATCTCAAACCAAACTAAGAAAAAGAGAGGACACAAATTACTAATATCAGAAATAAGGAATACCATTATAGACCCCATGGGTATTAAAAAGATATGAGTGACTGCTATGAAAAACCATATGTTCATAAATTGGGTAATTTAGATAAAATGGATCAATTCCTTCAAAGAAACAATCTACTAAAACACACACAAGAAGAAATAGACAATCTGAATAGGCCTATATCTGTGTAAAAGAATTTTTTTTAATTAATTTATTTATTTTGAGGGTAGAGGGATAGAGAGAGAATCTCAAGCAAGCTCCCCACTGTCAGCACAAAGCCTGACACAGAGCTTGATCTCACTGTGAGAGATGAACTGAGCTGAAATCAAAACTCAGGCGCTTAACTGACTGAGCCACCCAGGCACTCCAGGCCTAGATCTGTTTTAAAAATTGAATCAAAATTAACTTTCAAAAACATAAAACATCAGATCCAGATGGTTTCACTGGTGAATTCTACCAAACATTTAAGGAAAAATTTATACCAATTCTTTGCAATCTCTTGTGGAAGATAGAAGCAGAGAGAATACTTCCTAACTCATTCTATGCGGTCAACATTAATATCAAAACCAGACAAAGACATTACAAGAAAGACAACTATAGACAATTATCTCACAAAAGATGCAGAAACCCCCAAGAAAATATTAGCAAATCTAATAAAAAACACATAAAAAGAATCATACACCACAGCCAAGTAGGATTTATCCCAAATATGCAAGGCTGGTTCAATATTTGAAAATTATTAAATGTAATCCACCATACCAACATACTAAACAAAAAAAAATCATATGATTATATCAGATGATCCAGAAAATGATTTTGTGAGATTCAGCACCTAGATAACCTTAGGGATATGATAACTTTTTAGATATAACACCAATCCATGATAAAAAATAATAATAAGCTGGATATCATTCAAATAAAAACTGTTGATCTGTGAAAGATAGTCAAGAAAATGAGACAATAGGCCACAGACTAGGAGAAAATATTTTTAAAGGACACCTCTGAAAAAGAACTGTTATCTATGGAAACCAATTTGACAATAAACTTCATATATTGAAAAAATTAAAAAAAAAAATTTAAAAAAAGAACTGTTATCAATATATACAAAGAATTCTTAAAGCTCAACTATAAGAAAACAAATAATACAGTTAAAACATGGGTAATATATCTGGACAGACACCTCATCAAAGGAGATATATAGATGATTAAATAAATGTATGAAAAGGTGTTCAATATCGTGTGCTGTTAATGAATTTCACATTAAAGTAACAATGAGATTTCACTACACATCTGTTAGAATGGTGAACATCCAAAATACTAGTGACACAAAATGCTGGTGAGGATGTGGAGCCACAGGAACTGTTATTCATTGATGATGGGAATACAAAAATAGTACAGCCATTTTGGAAGGCGATTTGACAGTTTCACACAATACACAACATTCTCTTACACAATCCTGCAGTTCTTGGCATTTATCCAAATGAGTTGAAAATGTATGTCCCTACAAACACCTGCACATAGTTATTTATAGCAGCTTTATTCATAATTGCCAAAGTTTAGAAGCAGCCAAAATGTCCTTCAGTAGGCGATTGGATAAATAAACTGTGATACAACCAGACAATGGAATATTGTTCAGCAGTATAAAAAATGAGCTATCAAGCCATGAAAAGACATGGAGGAAAAAATTTTTTTAAGTAAGCTCTACATGGGCAACTGGGTGCTTGGTTTGTTGAGTGTCTGACTTCGGCTCAGGACATGAACTCACCATTTGTGAGTTCAAGCCCCATATCAGTTTCTCTGCTGTCAGCGGCAGAGCCCACTTCAGATCCTCTGTCCCCCCTGCCTCTCTACCCCTCCCCAACTCTCTCTCTCAAAAATAAAATATTATAAAATAAGTAAAAGTAAGCTCTACACCCAACGTGGGTGGGGTTTGAACTCACAGGCCAAGATCGAGTTGCATGCTCTACTGACAGCCAGCTAGGTGCCCCAGCATGGAGGAAATTTAAATGGCATATTACTAGGTGAAAGAAGCCAATCTGGAAAGGCTACATAATGTATGAGCCCAACTATAGGACGTTTTGGAAAAAACAACACTATGGAGATGGTAAAAAAGATCAGTGATTGCCAAGAGTTGGGAGGGTGGGAGGAATGAATAGGAGCACAGGAATTTTAGGGCAGTGAAGTTATTCTGTATGATAATATCATGGTGGATACATGTCATTAAATATGTGCCAAAACCCAAAGAATGTACAACACCAAGAACAAACCTTAATGTAAACTATGGACTTTGGTTGATAATGATGTGTTGATGTAGGATCTTTGATTGCAACAAATAGTACCGCTCTGGTGTGGGATGTTGATAGGTGGGGAAGCTGTGTGTGTGTAGGGGGAGGTATATGGGAACTCTGTACCTTCACTCAATGTTGTTGTGAAGCTAAAACTGCTCTGTTCTGGGAGAAATCTTTTATTTCCTATAATTCAGTGCTTAGGAAAATGAACAGGGCGTTTCCTGCAATCATTTTCTGGCCTAAAAACATTCAGCATGATTCACTGCTCTGTGGAATTACAGAGTCAGAACCATAAAATCACCTCTTTAAGCAAGGTACAGACTAGTAGAGTATAAACAGGAAAAGTAAATATCTCTGAAAAAGTCTTGAACCATCCTTATGCCACCTTACCAGAAACAATCACTCAACAACAGATACCCATCCAACACATGAACCCTGATGGAATTTTACACTTCAGACATGAAACTGCCAATGAGTTCTTTCCACTTGGACTACGTTCATCCTTTGAGAAGTGAGAAAATTAACCTTTAAGAAGTGAGGAATGGAATGGTGTGGGAGGAGAGAAGAGAGAAGTATTCACCAACATAAAAGCTGGTTCTGGTTATCACCACATGTTCCCTGACTGGGAATGTTTTTCCATATTTCGAAAAGGTGGATCCTTGTGTCTTGGTCTAAATCACTAACGGTTTGTACACCAGACCTCTAAGGAACAGGTCCAGGTGTGACAGCTCACAATCTTCAGCTGTTTTGCATACTTTGTTTTGGGTTTACCTTTTAGACACAGTATTTATATAGGTAGCTATACCGTTTATTTTCTTTGTATTCTACTTTTTAGTTTTGGCAGTCTCAGAGGAAGTGTAAGCAACTTCACATGGTGCAGTGCCAGCAATCAGCTTGATTCATGATGTGGCTTTTTCTAAAGTAGACACTGTCTTAGTCTACTCTGGCTGCTGTAACAAAGTATTACTGGGTGGCTGTGTGGCTAACTCTGCTGGAGGCTAGGAGTTCCAAGATCAAAGTGCTGACAGATTTGAGTCTTTGCGAGGGCCCTCTACCAGACTCATAGACAGCTGCCTTCTCACTCTGTGCTCACATGGCCTTTCCTTGGTGTCTGCAAATGGAGAAAGGGAGCTCTGGTGTCTCGTCCACTACTTGTAAGGACACTAATCACATTACAAGGGCTCTACCCTCATGACTTTATCTAAACGTAATCACCCCCGAAGGCCCCACCTCCTAATACCATCACATTGTGGTTAGGGCTTCAACATATGAATTTGGGGGAGGGACACAAACATCCAGTCCATAACTTTGCTGGCAAGGTAAGAAGCTGTACATATTTATATACAGTATTTACTGACTCTCATGGAAATATGTTTTTTTTTTTTCCTTTAAGACAATAGAATTTTATTCTTTCACAGTTTGGGAGGCTAGAAGTCTGAAATTGAGGTAGTAGTAGGGCCAGGCTCCCTATGAAGCCTCTAAGGGATCATCCATCCTTGCCTCTTCCGCTTCTGGTGGCCCTAGGTGTTCCTAGGCTTACAGTAGCATAACTTTGATCTCTGCCTCCATTTTCACTTGGCATCCTCCCTATATTCTGCGTCTTCATAAGGACGGCTTCCTATAATAAGGACAGTGATCATATTGGATTAGAAGCCCAACCTACTCCTGTATGAGCTCATCATTTTTTTTAAAAATTGTGGTAAAATGTACACAAATGAAATTTAACATTTTAACCATTTTTAAATGTATATTTCAGTGGCATTAAGCACATTTATATTGTTGCGCAACCAGAACCTTCATTTATCTTCATAACTATTTTCATCCTCCATATTGAAGCTTTATATTCATTAAACAGTAACTACCCATTTTTTCCTCCCACATCCTTGATAACCAAAGTCCTCCTTTCTGTCTCTCTATGAATTTGGCTACTTTAGGTATCTCGTATAAGTGGAATCCGACAGTATTTGTCTTTACCAGTGGTTTATTAATTTAGCATAATGTCTCCAAGTTTCTTCCACGTTGTAGCGTGTGTCAGAATTCATTCCTTTTTAAGGCTAAATAACATCCCATTGTGTGTTTTTGTTTATACATTCATTTGTTCATGGATATTTGAAACACCTTTTTGCTTATGTGAGTAATACTGCTATTAACATGGGTGTATTAATATCTGTTCAGTTCCTGCTTTTAATTCTTTTGGGTGTATACCTAGAAGTGGAATTGCTGTATCATATGATAATTCTATTTTAAAATTTTTTCAGGAACTGCCACATTATTTCCTATAGTGTCTACAACCATTTTACATTCTCACCAGCAGTACAGAAGTGTTCCAGTTTCTCCACATTTGCCAACATTGTTATTTTGTTTTGTTTGTTTTAAATAATAGTAATCCTAATAGAAATGAAATGGTACATTGTTATGGTTTTGATTTGCATTTTATTAATAATTAGTGATACTGGGCTTTTTCATGTGCTTATTGGCACTTGTGTATCTCTTTTGGAGAAATGTCTGTTCAAGTTCTTTATCTATTTTGGGGGTCACCTGATTGGCTCAGTTGGTAGAGTATGTGATTCTTGATCTTGGGGTTGTGAGTTTGAACCCCATGTTGGGCGTGGAACCTACTTAAAAGGAATAAATAAATTTAAAAATTGTTTTTAATACTTTTTTTAACGTTTATTTATTTTTGAGACAGAGAGAGACAGAGCATGAACGGGGGAGGGTCAGAGAGAGAGGGAGACACAGAATCCGAAACAGGCTCCAGGCTCTGAGCAGTCAGCACAGAGCCCGCCGCGGGGCTCGAACTCACGGACCGCGAGATTGTGACCTGAGCCGAAGTCAGACGCTTAACCAACTGAGCCACCCAGGCGCCCCTGTTTTTAATATTTTTAACCACTTTTAAAATTGGGTTTTTTTAATCGTTGAGATGTAAGAGTTTTTTTATTTTTTAAAATGTATTCTGGATATTAGCCCCTTATTTGATATATGATTTGCACATCTGTTATTTTCCCATTCAGTGAGTTGTACTTTCATTCCATTGATGGTGTCCTTTGCTGCAAAACTTTTTTTCAATTATGATAAAGTCAATTTATCTATTTTTTCTTATGTTATCTGTGTTTTTGGTGTCCTATCCAAGAAATCATTGTTAAATCCGATGTTATGAAGTTTTTCCCATTTTCTTCTAAGGTTTTAGTTTTTATGTTTAGGCCTTTGATCAATTTTCAGTTAATTTTTATATATGGTGTAAGGTAAGGGTCCAGCTTCATTCTTTTGCACATGGATATCCAGCTTGCTCAGCACCATTTATTGAAAAGCCTGTCCTTTCCCCATTGAATGATCATAGGACTTATGTTGAAATATTTTACAGTATAAATGATGGTTTATTGGGGGGGCTTGATGCACTATTCCATTGGTCTATATGTCTTTTCCTGCCAGTACCACCCTGTTCTGATTACTGTAGTTTTGTGGTAATTTTTGAAATCAGGAACTATGAATCTTCCAACTTTGTTCTTCTTTTCCAATATTATTTTGGTTATTTGGGGCCCCTTGAAATTTCATCCATTTTACAATGGGTTTTTCTGTTTCTGTGAAAAACATTATTGGGATTTTGATAACAACCACATTGAATCTGTAGATTGCCTTGAGTAGTAGAATTCAGTAGTAAAACCTTGTGGTCCAGGTCCTTTCTTTGTTGGAGATTTTGGTTACTGATTCAGTCTCCTTACGAGTTCTAAGTGTATTCAATTTTTCAATTTTTTAAAATAAATTAATGTTTGCAGGTTTTGTGTTGCTAGTAATTTGTCCATTTCACCTATGTATCCAATTAGTTGGTGTACCATTTTTCATAGTACTCATAATCATTTTTATGTCTTTATAATCTAATGTCCCCACTTTAATTCTAATTTTGGTAGAGTCCTCTCTCTCTCTCTTTTTAGTCAGTCTAGCTAAAGGTTTATCCACTTTGTTGATCTTTCCAAAGAATCAATTTCGGGTTTCATTGATGATTTGTTTTTAATGTTTCTCTATTTCTACTCTTTTTCTATTTGGGGGGCTTAATTCTTCCTTTTATAATTTCTTAAGGTGTGAAGTTAGAAAATTGATTTTAGATCCTAATGTTTATAGTAATAGTAACTTTACTATAAATTTACTATAAAATTTTACTATATTTGTAATAAAATATAGTAAAAATATTTTACTATAAACATTTACCACTATAAATTTTCCTCTTAGCACTTTCACTGCATCCCATGAGTTTTGATACATTGTGCCTTTTATTTAATTTGTCTCAAGATATTTTCTAATTTTCCCAGTGATTTCTTCTTTGACCCATTGATTGTTTAAAATTGTGTTGTTTAATTTTCATTTATTTGTGGATTTTACAGTTTTCCTTCTGCTATTGATTTCTAGTGTCCTTTCAAGTGATCAGAAAAGATATTTTGTATGATTTCAGTCTTTAAAATTTATTAAGACTTGTTCTGTGGCCTAACATATAGTCTATCATGGAGAATGTACCTTGTGTTTTTGAGTATTCTTCTGTATGTGGTGTTTTGTGTATACTGATCTTTTTATAATTTCTGTTTATTTGTAAATATTTTTATTTTGTTCATGTATTGATTTCCTGATTTCCTTTAGGTCTTTGTGTTTTCTGAATTGGAAACAACTGATATCTTGACAATATAGAGTCTACCTATCCGTGCACATAGAATATCTCTCTATTATTTGGCTTTTATATTTTTTTCATCAGAGTTTTGTAGGTTCACTTATGTAGATCATACTGTTTTTTTAAGATGTATATCTAGGTATTTTCTTTTAGGGGGAGTTGCTAGTATAAATGGTATTGTATTTTTTTTATTAAAAAGTTTTTAATGTTTATTCATTGTTTTTTGAGAGAGAGAGACAGAGATAGAGTGTGAGTGGGGGAGGTGCAGAGAGAGAGGGGGACACAGAATCTGAAGCAGGATCCAGGCTCTGTGCTGTCAGCACAGAACCTGATGCAGGGCTCAAACTCACAAACCACAAGATCATGACCTGAGCTGAAGTCAGGTGCTTAACCAACTGATCCATGGAGGTGCCCCAGTGATAATTGTGTTTTTAATTCACATTCCATGTATTCATTGTTGGTATCGAAGAAGGCAATTGACTTTTAATATTAACCTTATATCCTGCAACCTTGTTATAATCACTTGTTCTTCTAGGGATTCTTTTACTGATTCTATTGATTTGTTCAGATTTTCTATGTAGGCAATCATGTCATCTGTAAACAAAGAAAATTTTATTTTTTCCTTCTCAATATGTATACCTTTCAATTCCTTTTATTGTTTTATTGCAATAGCTAGGATTTCTTGTACCATGTTGAATATAAGTGAACATTTTTGCATTGTTCCTGATTTTAGTGGGAAAGTATCTAGTTGTAGGTTGTTTGGTTGATGTTTTTTGTCAAGTTCCCCTCTCTTCCTAGTTTGCTGAGAGTTTGTGTGTGTGTGTGTGTGTGTGTGTGTGTGTGTGTGTGTGTGTGTGTTTTAATCATGAACTGGTGTTGGATTTTGTCAAATGTTTTTTTCTGAATCTGTTGATACAATCATAGGATTTTCCTTCCTTAGCCTGCTGATGTGATAGATTATAGTAATTGATTTTCAAATGCTGCTCCAGCCTTGTATACCTGGAGTAAATTTCACTTTGTCATGGTGTACAATTCTTTTTATAAGCTTATGAACTCAATTTGCTAATATTTTTTTGAAAAATTTTACATCTATGTTCATGAGAGATATTGTTCTGTAGTCTTCCTTTCTAGTAACATGTTTGTTTGATTTTGATATTAGGGTAATGCTGGTCTCATAGAATGAGTTAGTAAGTATTCTCTCTGCTTCTGTCTTCTGCAAGAGATTGTAGAGAATTGGTATAAGTTGTTCCTTAAATGTTTGGTAGAATTCACCATTACACCCATCTGAGCCTGTTGCTTTCTGTTTTTGAAGATTATTAATTATTGATCCAATTTCTTTAATAGAAATAGGCTCATTTTGACTTTCTATTTTTCCTTGTGTGAGTTTTGGTAGATTTTGTCTTTTAAGAAATTGGTCCATTTTATCTAGGTTATCAAACTTATGGGCATAGAATTGTTCAAAACATTTTTTTATTTTGTTAATGCTTCTAGAATCAGTAGTTAGAGCCCTTCTTCCTTTTTTGATATTTGTAATTTGTGTCTTCTTTCCCTCTTTCTCTTTTCCCACCTCCCCAACCTCCCCCTCTTTTTCATAAGTTAGTGTAGCTAGAGGTTGTCAATTTTATTGATCTTTTCAAAGAACCAGCTTTGGTTTTGTTGATATTCTTTATTGATGTTATATTTTCTTTTTTAAAAAATGATTATTTATTTATTTCGAGAATGACAGAGAGAGAGAGGAGAGAGAGGGAATCCCAAGCAGGCTCTCTGCTGTCAGCACAGAGCCTGACACAGGGCTCGATCACATGAACTGTGAGAGAGAGACAGAGAGAGAGAGACAGAGAGAGAGAGAGAGACAATATCCCAAGCAGGCTCTCTGCTGTCAGCACAGAGCCTGACACGGGGCTCAATCTCATGAACTGTGAGATCATGACCTGAGCAGAAATCAAGACTTAACTGACTGGGCACCCAGGCTCCCCTGTTGATGTCCTATTTTCAATTATATTGATTTTTGCTCTGATTTTTATTTTTTTCTTCTTACTTTGAATTTAATTTCCTCCTCTTTTTCTCATTTCCTAAGGTGGACTCTTATTCTATTGTTTTAGATTTTTTTCTTTTTAATATCTGCAGCCATTGCCATAAATTTCCCTCTACGCACTGCTTTTGCTGCATACCACAAATTTTAATACATTTTATTTCATTTACAACGAGTTTAAAATATTCAATTTCTCTTATTAATTTTTTTATCAACCATGTGTTATTTAGAGGTTATTGTTTAATTTCCAAGTATTTGGGGGTTTCCATCTATCATTCTGTTATAGATTTCTAGTTACATTTTATCATTGTCTGAAAGCAGGTATGTATGATTTTTATTCTTTCAGATTTGCTAAAGGATGTTTTATGGCCCAGAATGTGGTCTATCATGGTGAATGTCCACGTGAGCTTGATAAAAATATATGTTTTGCTGTTGGATCAAGTAGTGTATAGATATCAGTTAGATGCGGTTTATTGATGTTATTGAGTTCAGCTATGTCTTTACTGATTTTTGCCTGATGGATCTATCCATTACTGTGAGAGGGCTGTTGAGAAATTCAACTGTAATAGTGGCTTCATCAATTTCTTCTTGCATTTCTATTAGTTTTTGCCTCACATATGACATTATGCTTCACATTAAGGATTGTCATGTCTTCTTGGAGAATTGACCTTTTTTTGTCATATATTGCCTCTTTAACTTGGAGTCTGCTTTGTTTGAATTTAATAAAGGTATTCCACCTTTCAAGTGTTAGTGCTAGCATGATGTATTTTTCTCTATGCTTTTATTTTTTCTGTGTCTAAATTGCCTTTCTCTTTCTTTCTTTCTTTTTTCTTTTTCTTTTTCTTTTTTTGTGAAGACATAATATAGTTGGGTGTTGTTTGTGTTTACCCACCCTGATAGTCTCTTTTAGCTGGTGTATTTAGACTACTGACATTTTAAATTATTGTTCATATGCTTGGATTAACATTTACCATATTTGTTACTGTTCTCTACTCATTGCCTTTGTTCTTTGTTTCTTGTTTTTGACTTCTACTCTTTTCCTGGCTTCTGTGAGTTTCACTGAGCATATTATGTGATTTCATTTTTTACCCTCTGTTAGCATATATTTTACTTACTTGTTTACTTTTTTTAGTAGTTGCACTTAAGTTTACAATATTCACTTAAAATTAGTCCAAGTTGTTTTTCAAATAACACTTTGTCACTTCACAGGTACAGCAAGTATAGCAGTGTAGTACCATTTCCTCCCTCCCATCCTTCGTAACATTGCCTTCATTTATTTCACTCATTAAAAAGTTATCATTACTGCTGAACTTCTTTTTTTTATGAAGAGATTTTTTTAAATGTTTATTTATTAGAGAGAGAGAAGCATGCTTAAGTGGAGGAGAGGCAGAGAGAGAGGGATACAGAAGATCCAAAGCAGGCTCTGCGCTGACAGTGGCAAGCCCAATGTGGGACTCAAACTCACAAACTGTGAGATCATGACCTGAGTCAAACACTCAACTCACTGAGCCACCCAGGCCCCCATTACTGCTGAATTTCTGACCTAAGTCATTTTTGTTCTTTCTGAAGAATTTTTTAAAATATATCTTGCATGTCAGTGCTATTGGCAACACGTTCTCTCAATTTTTGTTTGTCTGAGAAGGTCTTCATTTCTCATTTCTTCTGAAGGATAATTTTGCTGGATACTAAATTCTAGGTTGGTGGGTTTTTTCCTTTCACACTTTAAATATTATACTCCACGTTCTTTTCTTTGCATGGTTACTGAAGAGAAAGTCATCATAATTCTTATCTTCCTCTTCTATAGGTTAGACAGTTTCTCCCTCAGGCCTCTTTTAATATTTTTTCTTTCATATTCTGCAGTTTGAGTATGATATGCCTATACATAGAATTTTTTTTTAATCCTGCTTGGTGTTCTCTGCATTTCCTAGGTATGTGGTTTGCTATCTGTCATTAATTTGGGAAAACTTGTTTCCCAAATTAATATTTATTATTATTATTATTATTATTATTATTATATTGCTATTGTTATTACTGCTTCAAATATTTTTTCTGTTCCTTTTCTTTTTCTTCTATTTCTGGTATTTCCATTATGTGTATGTTACTCTGTTTTTTTTTTTTTTTTGTTTTGTTTTAACGTTTATTTATTTTTGAGACAGAGAGAGACAGAGCATGAACAGGGGAGGGGCAGAGAGAGAGGGAGACACAGAATCTGAAACAGGCTCCAGGCTCTGAGCTGACAGCACAGAGCCCGACGCGGGGCTCGAACTCATGGACCGCGAGATCATGACCTGAGCCAAAGTCGGACGCTCAACCGACTGAGCCACCCAGGCGCCCCTGTACTCTGTTTTTAATTGTCCCACAGTTCTTCAGTATTCCATTCTGGCCTTTTCATTCTTTTTTTTTTTTCCTCTTGTTGCTTTGGTTTTAAAAGCTTCTATTGACATTTCTTCAACCAAGATTCTTTCCTTGGTCATATCCAGTCTATTCATGAGCCCATGAAAGGCATTCTTCATTTCTATAACAGTATTTCTTATTTTTAATTTTTTTCTTAGTTTCCATCTCCCTGATTACATTTCCCATCTGTTCTTGCAATTTGTCCAATTTTCTCCTAGAATCATTAGCATATTATTCATAGTTGTTTTAAATTCCTGTATGGCAATTCCAACATCTCTGCCATATTGGTCTCTCATTCTGGTGCTGGCTCTATCTCTTCAAACTCTTGCTGTTTTTTGTCTTTTAATATGCTGTATTTGATTTTTTTTGTTGAAAACTGAACATGATATACTGGGTAAAAGGAACTGAGCTAAATAGGCCTTTAGTGTGAGGTTTTATTTTTATCTGGCTAGGAGTTAGAATGTGTTTACTGTTTGCTGTAGCTTTTGGTGTCAGAGGCTATAATTTTCTTTCTTATCCTTATCTTTATATCCTCTGTTGTTTTTGGGTTTCTCTTAAGACTTTTTTTTTTTTTTTTATAGATAGTGCGGGACAGGGGTAGTGGGGGGAGAGAGAGAAAGGATGTGGGGCTCAATCCTACAATCCTGGAATTATGACCTAAGATGAAATCAAGAGTCCAATGCCCAACTGACTGAGCTACCCAGACACCCCCCCTTTAAGACTTCTTTATAAATAAAGTGTGAGACATTGCTGTGTTCATTTTTCTTCCCTTCTCCTTTCCCACATTCTTCTTCCTGATTATCCTACTTTTTCTTCTCAAAAAAAAATTCCTTTGTGATATGAACATTTAAAAAAATTTTTTAATGTTTATTTTTATTTTTGACACAGAGAGAGAGAGAGAGAGAGAGAGAGAGAGACAGAGCATGAGCAGGGGAGGGGCAGAGAGAGAGGGAGACACACAATCCAAAGCAGGCTCCAGGCTCTCAGCTGTCAGCACAGAGCCCAATGCAGAGCTCGATCATACTGCGAGATCATGACCTGAGCCGAGGTTGGACGCTCAACTGACTGAGCCATCCAGGCGCCCCTGAGCATTTTTTTTTAAATTTTTTTAATGTTTATTTATTTTTGAGACAGAGAGAGACAGAGCATGAACGGGGGAGGGTCAGAGAGAGAGGGAGACACAGAATCTGAAACAGGCTCCAGGCTCTGAGCTGTCAGCACAGAGCCCAATGCAGGGCTCGAACTCACGGACCGCGAGATCATGACCTGAGCTGAAGTCAGCCGCTTAACTGACTGAGCCACCCAGGCGCCCCAGCCCCTGAGCATTTTTAATATGTCACGTCAATACCACATTTTATTATAGTTGTTTTACTGTCTTCCTACTAGATTGCAAGTCCCTTGGAGCAAGTACAGCATATTTTCATCTTTGTATATTATGCCTGGTATATAATCAATGCTTAATAAATATTTATAAAGTTATTATGTGCAGTGCTAATAAACATTTTAGCATTGTCTGCTATTGATACTCCCCATTATATATCTCTTCCTTCCAGATTGAGTTTATTCCTATCCAGTGGTTCTTAACTCTGATTCATAATAGAATCGCTTTTAGCGAGAGATTTTAGTTTAGTTTAGTTTAGTTTATTTATTTTGAGAAAGAGAGCAAGAGAGAAGAGGGGAGGGGCAGAGAGAGGAAGAGACAGAATCCTAAGCAGGTTTCACGCCGTCAGCAAGGAGCCTGTCATGGGGCTTGAACTCACAAACCGTGAGATGATGACCTGAGCCAAGATAAAGAGTTGGATACTTAACCAACTGAGACACCCAGGTGCCCCTAGGAAGAGATATTAAAATATATGTTCAGGGGTGCCTGGGTGGCTCAGTCGGTTAAGTGGCCGACTTCGGCTCAGGTCATGATCTCACAGTCTGTGAGTTCAAGCCCCGCGTCAGGCTCTGTGCTGACAGCTCAGAGCCTGGAGCCTGTTTCAGATTCTGTGTCTCCCTCTCTCTGACCCTCCCCGGTTCATGCTCTGTCTCTCTCTGTCTCAAAAATAAATAAACGTTAAAAAAAAATTAAAAAAAAAATATATGTTCAGTCTATAGAAAAGATTGTCAATATGATTAGAAAATAGAATATCTCAGCACAGAAATGGCAAGTATAAAACAAGAATCAAAAGGAAGATTTAGAACTGATAATTCCATTATCTGAAATGAAAAATTTAGTTGAATGTTATTAACAGTTTGAACATTGCAGAAGAAAGAATGACTGAACTTGAAGAGAGATCAATAGGAACCATTCAATCTGAAGAACAGAGGCAAAAAAGAATTGAGAGATAATAAGGAACAGAGTCTTGGTGACCTGGGGGGGGGGGGGGGGCAATATCATGCAATATATATGAATTTGGAGACTTAGAAGAAATGGCTTAACAAAGGAGAAAAAATTGGCTGCAGTTTTATCAAATGTAGTGAAAAACATCAATTTACATATTCAAATAGCTCAGAAAACCCCAAAGAAAGATAAATATAAAGAAAATACCACCTATGCACATCATAGTCAATGACAAAGAGAAAACTTTGTGCATGAAAAAAATTTTTTTGCATTCAGAAGAGTGAAAACTGACTAAAAAAACCCTGAAGCCCAGAATCTTCAAAGTGGTAAAAACAAAACAAAACAAAACCCTATTGCCCCATTATTCATTTACATCCAGTGAAAATATCCTTTAAGAAAAAAGCAAGGGGCACCTGGGTGGCTCAGCTGGTTAAGCGTCAGACTCTGATTTCAGCTTAGGTCATGATCTCACAGTTGTGAGATCAAGCCCCACATCAGGCTCTGCACTAGGCACGAAGCCTGCTTGATATTCTCTCTTTCCTTCTCTCTTTGCCCCTTCCCTGCTTGCACATGCACTCTCTCACTCTCACTACATACATACATACATACATACATATATACATATCTATGTGTGTGTGTGTGTATATATATATATATATATACATATATATATGAAAAAGGTAAAATGAAAAATTATGGCAGATCATATTTTCCAAATATGGCCATAACAATAAATGTAACTAGAATAAACACTAATTACATGACTGAAATTCTCTGAAAAAAAATTGCAAGCTGAAATTATAAGCTGTCTAAAACATACACACTTTAAATACAGAGTCCCAGATAGATTGAAAGTAAAAGATGGGAAATGATATACAGTGCAACCAGTAAGCATAAGAAAGCTTGGTGTCGCTATCTTAATGCCAAATAAAGTAGATTCAATATAGGGCCTATATTAGCAAAGGTAAAGAGGGATAAATACTCATAAAAGGGTCAATTCATCAGAATGACGTAACACTCAATATATATGTGCTTAATAACAGAGTAAAGACGTGAAGCAGAAATTGACAGAATTAGTGGCAGAAATAGACAAATGTACAGTCACAGAGATTTTTAATACCCCTTGCACAACAATTCATAAAACAACTTGTCAGAAAAAAGATTAATAAAGTCATAGATGTGAAGAATTCATCAATCACCTTGATCCTACTAGCATTTATGGAGCACTATACCCAACAACTGTAGAATGTTTATTCTTTTTGAATGCACATAGTACGTTCACTAAGGTAAGCCATATTTAGACTATAAAGCAAGTCTCAAGTTTAAAAGAATTAAAATTGTACCACAGTACATTCTCTGATTGCAATGGAACTGAATTAGAAATCAATAGCACTAAGATATAAATAAAAGACCAGCATATTTGGAGTTTAAAGAGCATACTTCTTTTTTTTTTTTTTAACGTTTATTTTTGAGACAGAGACAGTGCATGAACAGGGGAGGAGCAGAGAGAGGGAGACACAGAATCTGAAACAGGCTCCAGGCTCTGAGCTGTCAGCACAGAGCCCGATGCGGGGCTCGAACTCATGGACCGTGAGATCATGACCTGAGCCGAAGTCGGACGCTTAACCGACCAAGCCACCCAGGCGCCCCATAAAGAGCATACTTCTAAATAATCCCTTGGGTCAAAGAAGAAACTTACATGGAAATTAGAAAGTATTTCTAACTGAATGATAATGATAATGTAATGTATTAAAATTTATGGGAAGCAGCTAGAGCAAGTCTTACAGAGTGTGAATGTTTAAATTAGTAAAGAAAGGAATATAATCAGTTATCTAGTTTGCTACTTAAAAAGCTAGAAAAAGAAGAGCAAAGTGAGCCTAAGATAAGTAGAAGAAAAGTAATAAAGAGAAGAAATCTATGAAGTAAAAAACAGAATAAACTGAAAAACAAAGAAAATTAACATAGGTAGCATAGTTATTTGAAAGATTAATAAAATTTATAAATCTCTAACAAAATTCATCAAGAGAAAGAGAAAATACAAATTACCAAAATCAGCATAAAAAAAAGGATATCACTATGATCATTAAAGACAACAAGGGAATAGTGTGAACAACTTTATGCCAATATATTTGACAACTTAGATAACGAATTCCTTTCAAAACTTCACTTGTCAAAATAGACACATAAAGAAATAGAAGATGTGAATAGCACCACTTCTATTACAGTATTTGAATTTGTTATTAAAAATTTACCCCCGCTGTCTCTCTCACACACACTCCTCCAAACAAAAACAACAAACTTCTGGGTCTAGCTGGTGGCATTGGTGAATGCTGTCAAACGTTTAATGAAAGCAAGGAAGAAATAATACCAATCTTCTACAACTCTCAAGAAAATTGAGCTTATTTTATAAGGCCAACATAACTCTGATACCTAAACCTTGCAAAGACATTACAGAAAGAGAAAAGTATAGACCAATATCCCTCACAAGAGATACACAAAAAAATCCTTAGGAAAGTGTCATCAAGTCAAATCTAGCAATATGTATAAAGGACATATTGGCAAGTGAAAATCTCTCCATCCATGTCATCCCAAAGGGCAAAACTTCATTTTTTATGGCCAAATTAATATTTCATTGTATATATATGTATATACACCACATCTTTTTTTTTTTTTTTAAATATGGAACGCTTCATGAATTTACGTGTCATCCTTGTGCAGGGGCCAGGCTAATCTTCTCTGTATTGTTCCAATTTTAGTATATGTGCTGCCGAAGCGAGCACACACCACATCTTCTTTATTCACTCATCATTGATGTAAATCCATCAATTTGATTTATCATTTTAGTAAAGGACACAAGTCTTTAATAGCTCAATAGATTAAGAAAAATATCTGGCAGCAATCAAGACAATGCTATATTGATACACATAATAGATCAATGGAACAGAATACAGAGTCCAGGAATGGACCGTATAGATGGTCAATTGAATTTCAACAAAGGTGGTAAGACTATTCAATGGGGAAAGAAAGTTTTTCAATAAATGATGTTGGAACAACTGGATAAATGTGTAAAGAAAAACGAACTTGAACTTCTACTATCCTGGGACACACAAAACTGATATGAGTGGAGCTGGAAGCTTCCTTGGGTTCCCTTCTCTCCTACCCCCTGCCCACCCCTTAAATCACTCTGTGAGCATTACAAAAGCAGGATCTAGACTTGTGTGGCTTTGAGAATACTGGACCCCACCACCCCCACCAACTTGGGCCCAGCAGAGCGCTGAGTGGGGACAACTGGTAGAGACTGACCCATGAGGGGACTCCCCTTCTTGGCCCACTGAGTTTCATATGGCAGTTAGTCACCAGCAGTTCTACATTCCAAGAGCTTTAAACAGTCTAACAGGGAAGGAAATCCAGAAGAAAGGCTGAAGTGGGTTTTCCAGTTTGTTTAAGCAGGTGCTGTAAGGTTGAGATGAGAACATGAAAACCTGAAAGGCAGATGATGGACCTGGAAGTACCCAAATGTGCAGAGTGGTGATTGGGGAGATGTGAAAGCCTACTGGCCATCTGAATTCCTAACCCACAAGTCATTGCCTCTGTGTCCATTCCAGTCACCCATCTGCTTTATGCCAGGCAACTCCTATTGAGATACTAAGATCAAGCCTCTGACTGAGAAGCCTCACACTGGGACAGAGCTGCAAAGTGACTCTGGATAAGTGACATCCATGCACCTGGTCAATGAGGAGCAGAAGCTGAGAGTGAGCAGAAAATGGTAGAGGAAGGGAGGAAGTTCAGGGTTTATGAACAGGTGAGACATTGGCCCTAGGAAGGGGTCTAGAACAGGAAGGGCCTTGAATGCTGACCTGGAGCCTAATTTCCCTGCTCAGACCAGAAGGTGCAGCACCTCCAATTGGCCCCACACTGACTGGGTAATACCAACTGGTGTGAAAGTAGGTGAGGCCAATGGGCTCCTGGCATTCACATAGAACCCACAGAGAGCAGTGCATGGGGATAGAGGCAGCTCCAGACTGCCAGGTGCCTGGTGGCTGAGTGGCTGGGACAAAGAACACTCCTTAAAGGCTTGGAGCAGCAGGG
Source organism: Panthera onca (assembly GCF_046562875.1). Lineage (NCBI taxonomy): Eukaryota > Metazoa > Chordata > Mammalia > Carnivora > Felidae > Panthera > Panthera onca. Next base: position 169,920,920 of record NC_138342.1, on the reverse strand, counting down.
ACTCAGAGCACACTGACAGCCTTGGACACCCAGGGAAAGGTGAGTCCAGATGCCATTGCCAACTCAGGAGGGTGGGGGGCAGGCCTCCACTTTGGGGCGTCAGGACCATTGTCTTCCTCGTTTTCAGTGTCCTGCTGCTGGTGAGCCCCCACCGTGGTTCCTGGCCCAGGAAGGTGGGCCTGGTGGCCAGGAGCTGGCAGGGGGAGTGGGGGACATGATGTGGTGGCAGTGCTCGCCCCAGTCATCAGCAGCAAAGGCAAGTCAGGGCAGGACCAATAGTGGGCAGACCCTGGGGAACAGCCTTCTGGGCAGCAGAACCTACCTGGACCCATAGAAGAACTAACACCCCTCCCCACCCCCCACCCCCCCACCCTGCATCCTGGTCCCAAGCAGGTCTGGTTGCCCCAGAATGAATTCCAGAATCCAGGAAGACTCCACTGTGTGAAAGGTGAAATAAAATGGAGTCCCTTATGTCAAGGGGCTTTAAAATGGAGTTGGAAGGCCTTTCAGGAGATGCACCTCCTTATAATCCTTACTAGGTAGAACCATGAATTTTTTAACTGGAGCAAATTGCAAAGATTCCAAGGATTCTGCAAGAACACCTACAACTTGTTATAGTAAAGGACTTTTACTTATTGATAGCCCTAGCAACCAATTATGTTTAGCCAAGATTAGCTTTCTGGCACCAACACTGTAGCTGTGGCCCAAGGGTGCAAGATTCAGCCACTCCCTGCTAACAAAATCCAAAGGCAGAGAGACCGGGAGTGGTGAAACAAGAAAGGAATTTATTTCAGTGAGACCCAACACTAGGAAGGTAATGGACTAGTGTCCCCAAAACAGTCCCCAAAGTGCTGAAAATTCTGTAAAGAAAATGTGGGACAAAGGTTAGTGGATATGTTCATGCCTGTGGTAAAGGTCAAGTCCATCACTTTCTTGGAGTCAATCACATGGAGTCTTTATTGCTTGAGGGGTAGATCGGTTTTTGTCATGGGATGCTTAGCCAGTGGGGTCTTTTGCCTGAGTTAGAAGATAAGCTGGGCAGAAAAAGATAAGCTGGAAAGAATTTAATCAATTAGAAAGTACAGACAGAGGTAAAAATGGAGTTAGTGGAAGTCTTTCAACACAATAAAAATTCTTGTAGGCAACAAACAACTTTTTCTTGTCTTTAGAAACCCCTAATTTTTGCTCCCTCGTGGGACATTATTGGGTTGTTACCCAAATATGTGTGCCCCGAATGGCAATTCTTTGATCCTAAATAAATTCTTTTGCTTAAATTATTGCTTCTTGACAATTTTAGGTTGACATTAGCAAGACTTGATGTGGTCTTTCTCTTCCTTTCCCTTTCCTTTCTTTATGCCTCTGCTTTGTGAAAATTAATAAAGGGAAACCTCACTAAAACGGAGTCAGGAGGTTCAGCCAGAAAAACTCTCATGCCCTACCACTCCTCCTTAACTGCAGACTCAACAGGAAGAGACAGACCTTGAAGTGGATAGTAGTTCACTATTCCAGTAGGAGGATGGAAGGCAGCCCACCAGCCTAGCCAATGAGAGCCACAACTGATGGACAGCCACTATACTTTCAGCTCCCAGTTTACTCCAGTAGTCTTTGCATTTATAAGAACTTTCCCAACTTCCTGCTTTCCTCTATAAAAGAGCATTCTCCAACTTTGTTGGGGGAAGCTGCCTATGGTTTTACCCTGGCTTTCTTGTTCTGGATTGCAATTATCTGTTATCCTCAAATAAACCCAGCTTTTGCTGGTAAAATAGCTAATAGTTTTATATTTAAGGTTAACAGTTTAAATTCTAAAACATGCAAACTGTATCTATTTTTCCAATCAATTTTTACAGAAAAGCAACTTTCCCACCTACCTTTGATTCAGTTCCCCTGAGTGGCCACTGTGAGCAATTTACCGATTTTTTTCCAGTCACTTCCATCCATAGGAATGCATACAGGGCTCACAAGGTAAACCACCAATAATCATACAGCAGGACCCAAGATCTATCTTAGTTTAGGAGGCTGGTGTGAAGCTCTTGTTTTGATTTTGATTTTGATTTTGATTTTGATTTTGATTTTGATTTTGAGAATGAAACTGGTAAGGATGTGCATCCTGAAGACACTTATTATGGAAATATATGCATACTTGGAATTACTTTCCAAGTTAGTGGAAACTCCAGCCAATTACCCTTTTCAAGGTTACTTTTACGTTAAAAAAAAAAAAAAAGACAAACCCAAATCAAGGTTATAGAAATCATAAAATTGTAAATGTTTTCATTGAATAAATCAGCAAAAATTTCAGAAAAGCAGTAATATTTCAGAATTTATTTTTAAAATATCAGTTTATATTAGGTAGGGCCTGTGTTTACACTGCATGATGAATGGCTTATTTTAGTAAGGCTGTATTACTCCAGGATAAATGTAAGGATGACCTACGTAGACAAGGTCAAAAATCTAGATTTGATGGTTTGGGGAATGTAAGCCCAAACACGCCTGTTAGCCTCCCATAAGTCTTGCCTTTTTCTATGCATTTAAGATTCACTTCTTAAAATTATGAAGCTAATAACAAATTACATTAGCCGTTTTATGTCAGTACATTCATATTTATCTTCATTTTTTAAACAGTGGTATTTTATTGCATGATAGAACCAAAGATTATTTTATTCTTCCCTTTTATGCGTAGCTGCTTAGATTATACACTGGTTTTGGTTTTGCTAATTCCAACGTCATGATAGTAATTACACTTGTATTGATATAAAAAATGATTTTAGGATTTTGTTTTTATATCGGTAAATTCTTCTCCAAAAGAGAGTTGTTCCAGTTTTACACTCACATCACACATGCATAAGTGTAAGCATCCAGATCGAGGAAGCACCGAGAGCCCCCAACAAATTTAACCCAAGGGGGTCCACACCAAGACACATCATTAAAATGGCAAAAGTAGTGATAAAGAATTTTAAAAGCAGCAAAGGAAACAGTTACATACAAGGGAAACCCCATAGGGCTATCAGCTGATTTTTCAGCAGAAACTTTGCAGGCCAGAGGGAGAGGCATGATATTCAAAGTACGGAAAGGAAGAAAAGCCACAATCAAGAATACTCTACCCAGCAAGGTTATCCTTCAGAATAAAGGAGAGATAGGGTTTCCCAGACAAACAAAAGTTAAAGGAGTTCATCACCACTGAACCAACCTTACAAGAAATGTTAAAGGGACTTATTTGAGTGGAAACAAAAGTTCATAATCAGAAGTAAGAAAGTTATAAAAGGAAAAAAATTCATAGGTAAGTGCAAATATATAATGCAAGTAGTAGATTAATCACTTATAAAACTAATATGGAAGTTAAAGCACAAAAGCAGTAAATTCAATTATATCTACAAAAGTCAGTCAAGGGATCCACAAAATAAAAAGAAGTAAAGTGTGACATTATATACATAAAATATGATGGGAGAGTAATAAAAATTTAGTGCTTTTAGAATGGGCTCAAACTTAAGTGACCATCAATTAATATAGACTGCTATACATTATATATGAATCTAATCTAACCACAAACTCAAACCCTATAATAGATAAGCAAAAATCAAGGAGAAAGGAATCCAAGCACAATAAAGGAAGCCATCAAACCACAAGGGAAGAGAGAAGAAAGAGAAGAAGAAAGGAACAGAAGAACTACAAAAGCAACCATAATACAAGTAACAAAATGGCAGTAAGTATATACCTCTCAATAATTACTTTAAGTGTGGATAGACTAAATGCTCCAATCAAAAGACATAGAAGGACTGAAATGGATTAAAAAGCAAAACCCATCTATGTGCTGTCTCCAAGAGACTCACTTCAGACCTAAAGACCCATGTGGATTGAAAGTGAAGGGTTGGAAAAATATTTGCCATGCAAATGAATGTGAAAAGAAAGCCAGGGTAGGGGCGCCTGGGTGGCTCAGTCGGTTAAGCGTCCGACTTCAGCTCAGGTCATGATCTCACGGTCTGTGAGTTCAAGCCCCGCGTCAGGCTCTGTGCTGACAGCTCAGAGCCTGGAGCCTGTTTCAGATTCTGTGTCTCCCTCTCTCTGCCCCTCCCCTGTTCACGCTCTGTCTCTCTCTGTCTCAAAAATAAAATAAAATAAAATAAAATAAAATAAAATAAAATAAAATAAAATAAAACTTAAAAAAAAAAAAAAAAGAAAGCCAGGATAGCAGTACTTGCAACAGACAAAACAGACATTAAAACAAAGACTGTAATGAGACAAAGAAGGACACTACATAACGATAAAGGGAACAATCCAACAAAAGGTTGTAACAATTGTAAATATTTATGAACCCAATTTGGAAGCACCCAAATACGTGTAACTACCATTAACAGACATAAAGGAAGAAATTGACAGTAATACAATAATAGTAGGGAACTTTAACACCCTACTTACATCAGGGGATAGATCATCCAGGCAGAAAATCAACAAGAAACAGTAGCTTTGAATGACACATTGGACCAGGTGGACCTAACAGCTATATCAGAACATTTTGTCCAAAAACAGTGGAATACACATTCTTTTCAAGTACACATGGAACATTCTTCAGAATAGATCACATGTTAAGCCACAGAATAACCCTCAATTTTAAAAAAAGGAATGCATTGTGCCTGTTTCCTTTTACCCTTGTTACACTAAACTTTCATTCTTTGCTAGTCTAAGAGGTACAAAATGATGCACTACCGTTGTGGTTTTGATTCCTTGGTGCTAACAGAGGTTTACAAGGATCCATGAGATTTCTGGGAGTAGATGATCAAGATACCTTGATTAGGTGGCAGGGGAGTGGAATCCCAGTCGTTCACCTGAACTATGTCACCTGGGGCCAGTTACTGGCCACAGCTCTACCTGTAATGAGATGTCACCCATGTCCTTGGGCTGTTGGAAGGATTACATCAGTTGGGACCCAATGCTGAGCTCTTTCCTAACGCTACGTCTTTACTCTGCATGTGCTAGAATGGTCCCACTTCTATTCTAGGTCTTTTCCTTCCAGCTCCCTCTCTCTATGACAGTAGGAATTGTGAGCTTCAGAGGCTCAGAAGCTCAGTTAGGCTGAATGGGCTCTGATATTGGAGCTGGACACAGTGGCCCTGCTCTGCTCCTTTCCAGCTTTGGGACCCTGGTGCGGCCCTGCTTCTTCAAGTGTAGAATGGGGAGGAGAAGAAAGCCTGCAGGGCCCTTTGTTAACTGCTGAGGGCTGTGTGGGCACTTCTGTGAGGCTGTGTGGGAGGACAAATCACATCCTCAGGGAGGATGTTGAGAGGGTCACTATGATGCTGAGAGGGTCACAGGGCCACATGGTTTCCACCCTGGCAGTGGCTGCCACCTGCTTGTATTGGCCCCTTGGTATGGGCTCCCTGAGGTGGAGGCAGGAGCTTCTGAAAAGCTTCTGAGGGCTGCAGATGACTGTTCACCAATTATGGCAGCTTAAAAGTCTCACAATCTGATGACAGTTAACTAGAGAACCAGGAAAGCAAGTGGTTTAATTCAGTCAGAGTTTGAAGCCCTGAGAACCAGAGGAGCCAATATGTAGATTCTAGTTTAGATTCAAGGCCTAAGGACCAGAAGTTCCAAGGGCAGGAGAAGATGGACATCACAGCTTTAGCAGTCAGGACCTCGAAAGATTACATGATGCTCATCCACTTTGGGAGGGCAAACTGCTTCACTGAGCCACCAATTCAAATGTCAGTTTCGTATGGAAACACCCTCACAGACACACAAAGAAATAGTATTTAGCTGAATATCTGGACACACTGTGATCCAGTCAAGATGACACATAAAATTAACCATCAGAGTGTGGTTTTCTTTATATTGCAGTTGGTTGGATTTCTTAGACCTTTGGCTTTATAATTTATATCCAATTTGGAAAATTTTTGACCATTATTTCCTCAAACATTTTGCCCATTTTTTTTCCTTTATTGGGTCTCCAATTGCATGTATGTTAAATCCTTGATACTATTTCAGAGCTAATATAGGATCTGTTCATTTTTCCCTTATTTTTTCTCTTTGTTTCATTTTGGGTCTTCCTATTGCTCTGTCTACAAACTCACTGACATTATGCAGTATCTAATTTGCTGTTAATCCCGTTCAGTGTATCTTTAATTACAGACATTGTACTTTTTTAATATCTAGAAGTTTCATTGATGTTTTTAATACCAGCCATTTCCTCCTGATCGTATTCAGGAGATTTAATACACTGAAGAATATTAAAAGATTTAGATTAGCTGTTTTAAGTTCTTCATTTAAATTCCATTATTTCTCTTATTTTTCTTGATTGTTTCTATTGATTGAATTTTTCCTGTTTATGGAGATTTTTTTTTTTTGCCATTTTTGATGTCTGGTAATTTTTTATTAAATAGTAGACATTGTTAAATTTACTTTGTTGGGAATTGAACTTTGTAGTATTCATTTAAAGAGTGTTGGGTATTATTGTCATCAAAATTAAGAAAACTGAGTATCAGTTGGATCATCTGATACTACCTTTTAAACTTTATGGCTTGGGATACAGTTACCTTACTTGGGCTAATTTTAACTACTAAGACTCTAATAATAAACTTCTGATAACCAGCTGGCATCCCTTTATGCAGTTCATCCATTCTGATGAATGGGAGCAAAAACAATTCCAAGACCTGGGCAAGCCTCAACCCTTGTCCAGCCTGCTGATTTCTGATGGTCTCTTCTCTGCCTGGGTGGGTCCCTGTCATGCATGCACAGATGAGCACACATCCAGACACTGGACATCTGCAGAACACTTTCTGTTCAGCATCTTCTCCAGCCCTCTGCACTGCATTCAGCTTCTTGGAACTCCTGCCTGTGTCTCCTCAACAGAAGTCACAGGGCTCCCTTTGGGTCCCCTCCCTGTGCTGCAGCCTGGAAACTTTCCTTAGGGATTGCAACAAGGCCATCCCTAGGCTCACCTTCTTTGTTTCCTAAGAGAAGGTGTTCTTATTAACCCGCCAAGCAGCTAACAAGCCCTTTACTCAGGGAAAGTCTGGGCCCTTGGGGAGGGAAACAAATGACCCATGTTTATCCTAGTCCTGGGAGCTCACAGTGTGGTGGAGGAGATGAGATCAAGGACCTAAATAACTAAAGGAAAATAGCATGGGGTCTCGTCATCCTCACCTTATCCCATCTCCAGAGAGGCTGCGATGGTGTTGGGGAATGTTATTCACCTGTATTTGGACTCTGACAGAGTTGTTGCAAGATCCCAGGTTATAATATTGCTGGCCTGGAGGATGTGATTTTAATTAAAGTCAACTTGTGGCTAATGTTTATACCAGTCACAACATGTACTTACAAACAGCACTTAACATGTGCCAAGCTCTGTTTTTCTGCCTCCCTCTCTTATACATACACCGAACCATGAGCCCACGTCTACAGGTTGGCACAGTTGATCTCTGGCTACACCCTCGGTCTCCAGAAGCAGAGATAACCACAAACTAGAATGGCTTATCCTCTACTCTGCCCATTACTTTGACTTCTCTCTTGTCTGATCCTGTTCCTGTGGACTTTCCCCTCTATGTCCACTAGTGTCCCTACACCCATGGCATTGTCACCTCTGCCTGGGCAACCCCTCCAAGCCCTTTTCACTGTTGTCAACCTTGTTATCTGTGTGTCTGCCTCAGCTCCCTGTGACCTGGATCTTTCGTAAGGAAAGGAAGGCCCATGTCATGTCACTGATGCTCCTTCTACAGTGTTGATCACCAGGCTCAAGACATGCCTTCCCCAGGTGAGTGGGTGGCTTGGGCTCTAATTCTCTGTACTGACACTGACATGATCTTGTCCTGTTGTAGAGTATATTTAATGTGGGTGGTGGGAAATATGACAGGTAGGTTGAGGATAGAAAAGAGGTCAGTGAATATCATCCAGAGGAACTGCCCAGATCCATGAGCTCCAGGAGCCAGGTGTCAACTTTTCAGTGGGTGAGCCCTGATCACACTAGCACCATTACAGATATTTGTTTATGAAAATAAAATTGTTTGCTCTTTGGATGGGGGACGAGATGTGTGAACTCAGATGTGGCCTGAGGAGCTTTTGGTACATGTCTTAGTGGTTAGGGTAAGTGTTTAGGTTGTATCAGCCTGAAAAGGAAAGTGGCAGGTGACACTGATGTGAGGGAAACAATTATGATAACACTGGCAGGGGATGAATTGAGTTCAGTAGCCCAAGTTTCCTAACCTGAGAGGTGGCAGAGGTCATTAACAAAGTCAAAGAGCACCTGGGTGGCTCTGTCAGCTGAGCATCCAACTTCAGCTCAGATCATGATCTCACAGTTTGTGGGCTCAAGCCCCACATTGGGTTCTCTGCTGTCAGCATGGAGCCCACTTGTCTCCCTCTCTCTCTGCACCTCCTGCACTCACGCTCTCTCTCTCTCAAACGAACAAAAAAAAAAAAAACAAAGTCAAAGAGTAAATTGGTAGAAAAGGGCTTAAGAATTAGGACTATGAATGTGATTTTGGAGACAGTAATAGCATTTCATTGCCAGAAGACTGAATGAAGGTTTCAGGTCGAACAATGACAACAACTGGAAATGTACATGTTGAGAAAGGAAGAAAGAAAGATCACCAGAAGTAGAAAATATGAACCAAATGTAAAGGACTGTTATATCCTCTTAATTTCTTAAAAATATATACAAATATTGTTACATTGTTTGTGTGGTTTATAACATGTATATAGGCAATTCCTAGAACAGCTACTGCAAAAAGAATGGGAAGCGGTAATGAATTGATCTATCTTGTAAGTCTCTTACTTTTTACACTAATATTATGCTATGAAATTCAGCAATGAAAAGGCATGAAGTATTGATATACAGAACAACATGTATGAATTTCAAAATAATAATTTGGAGTGAAAGAAAACAGAGAGAAAGGAATACATCCTCTCTGATTCCACCTATGTGAAAATCTACAAACTTCAAACTATTCTATTGTGACAGAAAGTAGATCAATAGTTCCCTGGGTCCAAAAAGGTCAGGGCAGAAGGGAGTATTATCAAGGGGCAAGAGGAAACTTTAGGGGTGATGACATGGTCATTAGGCTGATTGTGGTGGCATTTCACAGATGCATATGTCAAAATCTATCAAATTGTGTAATTTAATGATGTGCAGTTTATCACATGTCAATTATTCCTCAATAATCTCTTTTTAAGAGCCTGTCAATAGACTGAAAACAATTAAGGTCGTGTATTTTACTACGTATACCAATTGTATATTCATGATGGAAATATGTATAGTGGCACCTGGCTGGCTCAGTTGTAGAGCATGCAACTCTTAATCTCAGGGTCATGAGTTCAAGCCCCAACTGGGTATGGAGCCTACTTAAAATTAAAAAAAAAAAAAATAGAGATGATGAAAATATGTATAGATGTAAAGCCAATACACATATCAAATGGAATTCTAAAAAATAATTAACATCAAAGTATGCAGGGAAGGAGGAACATGGGGGGGAAAGACTGGACAAACAAAACAAATGGTAACTTATACAGCTATTTCAACATATTAATTTTTATGTTTACTATAAATCCCATAAACACTGCAGTTCAAAAGTAGAAGAGGTTAGAGGAATGAGAGAGTGAGACCAACTACATAATGTCAATTAGAGATGCAATTTTTTTTAAGTTTTTATTTATTTTGAGAGAAAGAGTGAGCAGGGGAGGGGCAGAGAGAGAGAGGAGAGAGCAAGAATCCCAAGCAGGCTCTGTGAGTGCAGAGCCCAATGGGAGCTCAATTCAGGACTCAAATTCACTAACCGTGAGATCACAATCTGAGCTGAAGTTGGATGCTTAACCTTAACCAACTGAGCCACCCAGGCATCCCTAAAGACACAATCTAAAAGCATGACACAGATATATTGAAAATAAAAGGATGGAAGAAGATATACCATTCAAATAGTAGAGGTAAGAAATCTGCTGTGGCCATCTTAATGTCAGATGAAGTTGACTTCAAGACAAAGAATATCCTGAGAAAAAAAGAAGGAACTTTATTTGTCCTAATGGAAGGGGAGGCAGAGGGTGTGGACACTGAAGCCAAATGCGTGGGGAGATTCCCTGAATGGAGCCCATGGAAGTTTTCTACAGAGAGCTACTTTCTCCTTGAGGTTAAGAAGTAAAGTCATTTGCTGAGACTGAAAAGCAGTGAGGAGGTGCTGGAGGAGAAGAGTAAGTGTGAAATGGTTTTTACAAAGCAGGAGAGTAAGGGGTCTGGGGACTCAGTGGCTCCAGAGCAGCAACAGGCCCATGTGTGGTTCCTGCATGTGTGGTGGTGTTTTGTTTTTAATTGAGAGATCATTGACACATGACATTATATTAGGTTCAGGTGTATGACATAATGATTTGATATTTGTGTATATTGTGAAATGATCGCCACAATAAGTCTAGTTAACATCCATCACCACACATAGTTACAATTTTTTTCTTGTGATGAGAACTTTTAAGGTCTACTCTCTTAGCAACTTTGAAATATGCAATACGGTATTATTAACTATAGTCACACTGCTGTACATTACACCATCAGGACTTATTTTATAACTGGAAGTTTATATCTTTTGACCATCTTCACCCATTTCATCCATTCCCCATGGCTACCACACCTCTGGCTACCACAAATCTGTTTGCTGTGTCTGTAAGTTTGTTTTGTTTTGTTTTTTAAGATTCCACATATAAGTGAGATCACATGGTGTTGGTCTTTCTCTGACTTATTTTGTTTATCATAATGCCCTCAAAGTCCAGCCATGTTATCACAAATGGCAGGATTTATATATATACATGATATGTATACAAGATAATATACGTACCTCAATTTCGTATTCATTCATCAATGAATAAGCACTTAAGTTGCCTCCATGTCTTGGCTATTGTAAATAATGTTACAGCAAACATGGGTGTGCATATGTCTTTTCAACTTAGCATTTTCCTTTTCTTTGGAGAAATATCCAGAAGTGGGATTGCTGGATTATATGTTGCTTCTATTTTTAACTTTTAAAGGAATTTCCATACTGTTTTCCATAGTGACTGCACCAATTTACAGTCCCACCAGCAGTACACAAGGGTTTTCTTTTTTTCTCCACTTCCTTGCCAGTTCTTGTTATTTCTTGTTTTTTGTTTGTTTGTTTTTATAATAGCCATTCTAACAGGTGTAAGGTGATACCTTATTGTGGTTTTGATTTGCATTTCTATTAGTGATGTTGAGTATCTTTTCATGTCTCTGTTGGTCTCTGTCTTTGGAAAAATGGTGGTTCAGATGCTCTACTTTTTATTTTACTTTTTGAGAGGGAGAGAGGGCGCAAGTGAGCGAGGGTCAGAGATAAAGAGAGAGGGAGAGAGACAGAGGTAGAGAGAGAAAGAGAGAGAAGCGGGGCTCACCCAGGGCTTGTGTTTTACCCAAAGCAGGGCTCTTGCTCACCCAATGTGGGGCTTATCTGTCTACTTTTTAATTGGATTGTTTGTATTTTTGCTATTGAGTTGTATGTGTTCTTTATATATTTTGGGTAATAACCCTATATCAGATATATGATTTGCAAGTATCTTTTCCCACTTGGTAGGTTGCCTTTTCATTTTCTTGATAGTTTCCTTTGCTGTGAAGAAGCTTTTTAGTTTGATGTAGTCCCACTTATTTATTTTTGCTCTTGTTGCCTTTGCTTTTGGTGTCAGATTCAAAAACTAATCACCAAGACCTATGTCAAGGAGCTTACCACCTATGTTTTCTTTAGGAGTTTTATGACTTCAGGTATTATGTTCAAAGTCTTTAATCCACTTTGAGTAATGTTTGTGTATGGTATGAGATAGTGATCAAGTTTCATTCTTTTGCATGTGGCTGTCCAGTTTTCCCAATATTATTTATTAAAGAGACTGCCCTTTCTCCCTTGTATGTTCTTGGCTCCTTTGTAGTAAATTAATTGATCTTATATGTTTGGGTTTATTTCTGGGTTCTCTGTTCCATTCCATTGATCCGTGTTTTTATGCCATATCTGTTTTGATACCAATACCATACCATTTTGATTTCTACAGCTTTGTAAGAGTGAATTTTTTGTAATATTAACAAGATTAATTCATCAAGGAGTCATAATAATCATATATATATATGTAACTCATACAGTTTCAAACTACATGAAGGAAAAATCTACAGAATGAAAGGGAGATTATAACACCCCTTTATAAGCAATTGATAGAATGATTACATGAAAACTCATTGAGTCATAAGAAATCTAAACATTATAAAGCATGTTGATTTAATTAACATTCATAGAGCACATTTGCAGTATCTACTTTAGATTCATTCTCTTCTAGTTAACATGGTACATTGACTAAGATATACCACGTCCTGGGCTATAAAACAAGTCTAAATTAAATGTAAGCGCATGAAATCATACAAGCACCATTCTCTAACTCAATGAAACTAAAGTGGAAATGAGTAACAATATCTAAGAAGACCCCCAAAATTTGTATATCAAGCAACACACTTTTAAATTATCCATGATTCAAAGAAGAAAAGGAACTTTAAAAACTTCTCTCAATAAATGCCAATGAAAATATAACACATCAAAATATGTCAGATGCTGTGAAAACCAGCAATCAGATTAAAATGTATAGCTTTCAGTGCCTTTATTAAAGGGACAGAGGGTTAGAGGCAACAGAGTATGATTACTAATGGTTTCTTTTGGGTGTTAAAGAATATTCCAGAATTGATTCTAGTGATGGTCGTGTAACTCTCTAGATATAACAATTGAAATGTATACTTTAAATGAGTGATTTATATAAAGAATCATAATTATTAATTGTGTGAATTATATCTCACTAAAGCTGTTAAGAAAAGGAAGAAATATATAAAATCTGTGACCTCAAGATCAGCATTAATCAGCCATAGAGATAAATATAAATTTAAACCAAGTGAAGTAACAAGCATAGAAATCAGTGAAATAGAATATTCTGACACTGATTACTAGGAGTTGGCGCAGACTCCATAGGTTAAGGGCTTGGTCCCACATGACCATCCCCACTTCAGACTTCAATCACAAGCAGTGGGCTCCCACGTGATCCACACTTTTGTCTGACTTGGCTGTAAATTGGGGGTTCCCATGACCCTCTCCTCAGATTCAATAATTTGCCATAACAGCTTAAATAACTCTGGGAAACATGTTTATCGATTTATTATAAAGGATACAAATGAGTAGACAGATAAAGTACATTGGGTAAGGTCCAGAAGAGTCCAGAGTGCAGGAGTTTCTGTCCCTGTGGAGTTGATATGTACCACCCTCCCAGCACATGGATGTGTTCACCAACCTGGAAGCTCTCTGAACCCCATACTCTTGGGATTTTATGGAGGCTTCCTCACACAGTGCATTGTCAATTATTATCTCAATCTCTACCCCTCTCACTTTCCCCAGAGAATGGGGGTGAGGGGCTGAAAGTTTCAAACTTCTATCATGGCTTGGTCTTTCAGTGACCAGCTTTCACCCAGAAGCTGTCCTGGAGCCCACCTAGAGTGGCCTCATCAGAAAAAAAGACACTCCTATTGCCCCCATCACTGAGGAAGTCATAAAAGTTCCAGGTTCTCTGTTTCAGGAACTAGGGGTAGAGACTACACACACACACACACACACACACACACACACACACACACCCCACACTTCCATTATGTCACAGATACAAACAATAAAAAATACTACTGACAAAATGGAAAGCTGGTTTTCTGAAAGATCATCAAAAGTAATAAACTTCTAACTAGACTAACAAAAGAAAAAAGAGAACACAAAATTCCAGTATCAGGAATTAATGATTAATGTCACAACAAATTCTGCATCCATTAAAATGATATCAAGGGGATCTAGGGCACCTGGCTGGTTCAGTTGGTGAAATGTGCAACTCTTGATCTTGGGGTGGTGAATTTGACCCCCATATTGGGCATAGAGATTACTTAAAAACAAAATCTTAAAAAGGGGGTCTTACAAACAAATTCATGCCAATAAATGAGACAACTTGGATAAAGTGTATAAATTCTTTGAAAAATACTACTTAGCAAAATGGACACAAAATGAAAGTATAATCTGAATTATCTTGTACCTAGTTATGAATTGGGATTCATTATTTAAAAACTTACCACAAAGAAAACTGTAGGCCTGGGCTGTTTCACTGGTAAATTCTATAAATATTTATGGAAGAAGTAACACTAATCTTACACAAATTCTTTCAGAAAATATAGGAGTTCTTCAGTGGTTTATGAAGCCAGCACAGCCCTAATGCCAAAACCTGACAAAACATTTCAAAAGAAGAAATATACTAATTAATATCCCTCCTGAAATTAGATGCAAACATCCTGAACCAAAGTGAACTAAATTCAGCAATATTTAAATAAGATAACATATCAACCAACTGGGGTTAATCACAGGAATAAGTGTTGGATTAACATTTGAAAAATTAATCAGTGTTTTTCACTATATTAACAGTATAAGAGGAAAAATTATATGAATAGATGAAAGGATGCAGAAAAAGCATTTAACAACATTGAATCCCCCGTTCATGCTAAATGCTCCTATTATGTTAGGACATCTGATAAAGACCATTTTCTCATGCAGTCATATAGCAGATTAGGATAAGATGGAGCATGAGGCAATTTTCTGAAATAATGCTTATGTACCATGACCTCATAGGGCATTTGGGCTACACACACGATTGCATTTTTCAAAGCTCTTTGAGTGGTGCCCTTAAGAACTGGGCAATTCTCTCTTTGTAAGTTTTACCATGAAGAAAACTGTCAACAAATATTGAACCCTAGTTATTGAAATATATGATGAAGTATTAAGAGAAATGTACTGATATCTACAACTGCATTTCATCAGATGAATGGGCAGAGGGATGGATATGGAAAGAAATATGGAGTAAAGCAGATTTGGCAAAGTCTTGGTTATAGAATCTAGGTGGCAAATATATGGGAGTTCATTATATAAGTCTTTAAACTCTACTGAATTCTTGAAAATGTTCATAATAAAATACTGAGGGAAAGAGTCTGAGGAGGAGAACCGGGAAAGACAGGAAGGAAGAGCATTATGGGAGAAGAGAAAGGAGACCCCGCATTCCCTGGACTCAGAGGAGGCTCAGCCTGGAACAGGGAGGACATGAGGGACACACGGGAGCTTAGATGTCACCAAATGCTTGGCAGGCTTTATGTGGGAGAGGTCTGCATTTTACCTTGTTTAGATACAGTCGATTGAACTGGGCTCAAAATAAGCTGTTTTGGTTTTTTTTTTTTAACTTTTTCTTTTCTTTCTTTCTTTCTTTCTTTCTTTCTTTCTTTCTTTCTTTCTCATTTAATTTAACTTTCTAATTTAAAACACTCTCATGTTAAAGGAAAGTTCCAAAAACTGCAAAAACCCTTGTCGTGAACCATTTGGAAAAGAGCTGTTGACATGATCAATGACTGAATGCTTTAGTGTATGTTTTCAACAAATGAGAGCATTCTCTCCTGTAACCACAATACAACCCTCAAAATTAGAACATTAACATTAAAGGGCGCCCGTGTGTCTCAGCCAGTTAAGTGTCCAACTCTTGATTTTGGTTCAGGTCATGATTTCATGGTCATGAGATTGAGCCCCATGTCAGGCTCTGCACTGAGCGTGGAGACTGCTTAAGATTCTCTCTCTCTCTCCCCCCCCCCCCCAAAAAAAACAAAACAAAACAAAAAACCCATTAACATTACTAGTTATTCCTATCATATTTCTTTGGCTGTCCTCATGATGCCATTTTGAACAGAGAGACCCTGACCCAATTTCCTGTGTTGCTATTTTCTCTTTTTCTGTATGACTCTTTGGTATTTTGTGAGACACTGGCAAGCTCCTTTGGGGTGAGCTTGTCAGGTTAAAGTCAGAAGTTCGTTACTTAACATAGGATCCCATATCCTGATATTTATTTGTTTGTTTGTTTGTTTTTAAGTAGGCTCCATGCTCAGTGTGGGGCTTGAACTCATGACCCTGAGATCAAGGGTCACATGCTCTACTGACTGAGCCCACTAGGTTCCCCTCTATGTCCTGATTTTTAAAAAGTGTGCTCATAATATAACCCTTAAATGTAAATGTGTGTGTGTGTGTGTGTGTGTGTGTGTGTGTGTGTGTGTGTTGTGTGTGTGTGCAAGAGAGAGAAAGAGGAAATGAATTCACACATAAGGTCAAATAAAACAACTAAAAGGAACAAAATGTTGTCTCTAATTGAGGATATCACATGTGGCTTCATATTCTTATAGAAACTTTCCTTGCCCATGTTTTCTGGAATAAATACATTTTATTGTATTACAAGAGAAAAAAATACTGGAAAAATTTTTCTGGTGTGAAATTAACTTGTTAGCACCGAAGGCCAAGGGACAAACATGAATACAAAAGAAAGCGGGTATAGAGCAGGAGGAAAGTCTGTTTGCTTTTTTTGGCTGGGGTGGAGAGAATGTGAGAAGCATCCCAAGAGGGAGGAGAGTCTGGCTGCCACTCATGCCTGTCTTTACCTTGTCCCCACAGGCCCTCACTTCCTCAGCCATTCTGCAGGGCAAGACAGAGTTCACCAGCAATTAGCTGCCCCACAGAGATGAGAGCCCAGCCCCTGGGAGGGTTTGTGTCCAGCAGGTACATTGGAAGACTGATTTCCAAGCCTTACCCTGCCCTTGTCTTCGTGTCCCTCTGGTCTTCTGATACCTGCAGGTCCTGGTCCTTTATTTCCCTGGTGTTTATTGGATGTCTTCTGTGTGCCAGGCACTGTGTTAGTGGAGGACATAGGGCCCCTGCTTTCTGGAACTCTCCTTCTGGGGTGGCATCCAGACAGACAGAAGAATGTGTCAGTTAAGACGTACTAGGAACCCCAAGGATAACTGGGTGACGGATGGGACAGAGACAGATGAGAATGGTGACTTTGATACAGAGCCACTGTCTCTGGTGCAGGGAGCCAGGGAGAGGTCCTAAGAGGGCCCCCCCAGGAACTATTGCCCCTAAGTGCAGGGACTGGGCTTCTTTGAGCAAAGCTGGAGGGCAGCTGGGGTTAGTGGAGGGTGAAGAAGTCAGAAGGACAGGTAGAGGCAGATCACATACGCTGGACACCATGTAGGGAGCATGGGTTTTATTTTTTGAGTGAAATATTAAAGAAAGTAAAACATCTGAATGTTTTATATGGGTTACATATTGAAATGATACTATGTTGGTTATTTTAGGTTAAAAAATATATTGTTCAAATTAATTTGACCTCTCTCTTTGTACTCTGTTAGAGTGGTAACTATGAATTTGAATTTAATGTGTGGCCTGTAATGTACTTGTGTTGGCGGTGCTGGTCTAATGTACATGGTAGATGCAGGATCAAAAAGACCATGGTCAAGTGCAGGAGAGTTGCTTGTTCAGATTCCACTGGCGACCAAAAGCTGAGTGCCCAACCAGCACTGCCAGCCTCCGGGAATCCTATGGGGATTCATTCACCAGCTTCCCCTCCTTCCCGGACCCATGCATCAGAAGAGAAGAGAGATTGTAACACATGCACACAAGGAGTGGGCTTTACCAATTGTTCGAATACTCCCTTTTCTGCATGCCCTGCAAATATGTCACTCAGGCACAGAACCTGTGGGCCCCACGCCCAGAGGTGGATGCAAGGTGGTAATTGCATGGCAGTCATGGCCAACCTGAAACCTGGATTCCAACTGGGTCTCCATCATGCCCTGTTATACAGGGATGCATTAGCTCCATAAAATAAAATAAAAACAGAAATTACTTTTATAACGCATGCCTCCTGGTAGGGAAATCTTCTAGAACATCAGCTGGACAGAGCTCATCATTGGAGCTATATAGGTGCAGCTAGGCCTGGCCAAGTGGAAAAGTGCTAGGTTTGAGCTATGAGGTGGGCCTGGGCCTGGGCCAGGCCCCACTTAGCCCCATGCCTTGTGCTCGTGGCAGGTGCAGGGCTCTCTCTGCCTTCACAGCCCAGGGCCCTGTGCCTCTCCAGTAGGGCTGGGCTTGGGGAAGCCACCCAAGGGCTCCTTTCCAGCTGGAGCCCCATCTCTTGCTACCGATCCTGTGATCTAACAGATTTTTCACCCCAATCCTGATGTAATAAATAATGAAGAGTCGTACTTTTTATACATCTGTTAGTGACAGGTGAGTTGTGATTGTCCTTTGTGTGCCCCATGTATGTTGCTGCAGAAAATGGCTCCCTCAAATTACTTGGTCAACTGAGTCAAGCTGAGTGGAAGAGGGTTTGAGTGGTGATGAAGGATTGAGGGTCATGAGGGAAACATGTCACCAAATATTTATCCCTTGTCTCTAGATGAGACGGTTAAATCCATGCAGGAGGACCACAGGCATGGAGTGTCCGTGCAAACCTGGTTACTCTTCTTGGAAAAGATTCTCCTGAGTTCTGTCAGAAGTGCCTCACTAGGTGAGATGTGGGGGCCTCGGGGGCTCTTAACCCACAGAAGACCCGAGTTTCCTTGTACCCCTTTCTCCATCCTGGTTTCATGCAGCCCTGCCATCCCCTCAGCACCTCCCTGTTCCCTGAGCCTGCAGTGGCCCCTGTCTGTCCATTTTTTTTGCATGGCCCCACACTGCCCCCAGCAGTGGCACCTTCCCACACCTCCTCAGCACCTTTTCCTCCTGGCCAGTTGAGTTTTCCACTGGGCACAGTAGACCGCTTCTTAGGGCACTTGATGATTTATTTCCTTTTGAAATATGAAGCAAAAAATTGAATAGAGTATAACCTGGTTTATGTTCATCTTTATTTCAATTCAATCATAAGATTCATTTTTAACACTTCATTATTCAGGAGAAGGCCGACGAGGACAAACGTGGCCACAGCCTACAAAGTCATAGTAGGACCAAGCTTGTAGCTCCCAAAGTTTCCTCATCCCAGGCCCCCTTCCCTCTTTAAGATGCATCTCTTCCCCACTTTTTGGATTCAGGGGCAAAGTGTAATTGTTCTTCTCTGACACTGCAGTTCTGGCTGTGATTGTAGGAACAGTCAACAGGTGGGGGACAAGAAGTTCCTGCACTAAGGTTGACTGGAGGATGGGGTTCAGCTTGGGAACAAAGGGGCTTCTGATCCCTGACCTGGACAGATTCCCCTTCACAGGGGCCCCCCTACAGCCCAGGGAAGCTCCATGTAGGTCTTGAAAGGAAGCCCAGCTCCTGAAGGTGAACTCTGAACACTTAACAGCGCCCTAGGGATTGAAGCGCGCAGGCCCAGATCCCTCCCCACCCAAACAGGGGGAGTTAGGGGACCCGGCCCTCTAGGCTGTTCTTCCCCCACTCTCTTGTCAGGGACACTGGGCCCTGGAGCTTGCTCCCCCTTCCTCCTCAGCTTTCCAGCCTTCCCTTGCAGATCCCCTCCCTGTGCCTGTACCCAGGTGCCCAATGGGATGGTCCAGGACAGTCCCTGCACCCTCAGGAGCAACCTCAAGTGTGTCAATCAAGAGTCCAGTACCTGGCCCATGGGGAGCCAGTGACCACTGGCCTGAGGCTGCCCACCACCAGCCCTGTCTCGGGTTCATTCTCACCTTAGCTCCCTGACCATGTCCAGGATGGCAAGCTGGTTCCTCAGGTCTTCAGGGCCCCCAGCTGGGACAGAGAGGTGGTCAGTATCTTGAATGAGTGACAAGAGTCAGGAGGAAAGGGTCGGGGGCTTATACAGCTTTGATCAGAGCAGAACCCAACAGAGATTTTGTGTTTATTTTCACTTCATCCCTCCCCCCCTTTTCTCTCCCCTCCCTAAGGGTTCCCCAGAGTTGGAATGCCCCTTCCCTGTCACCAGGTCCCAGGGGCTCCTTGTTCAGTGTCTGAGGCCCCAGCCCATACCATGTCCCCCCACCATCCTTGTGGAGAGAGATGAGGCAGAGAGGGCCCTCCCCTCTGCTAAGGTGAATGCCCCCTGTCTTCTAGGCTGTGAAGTGGACCCCAAGTGCACAGAGTGAGGTAGTTTCTCCAGGACCCGTTGGCATGAGACTATCAGGATCTGCTTGCTGCCCACAATAAGGTCCTGGGTGGATGCAGGCCTCATCTGTCCTGCACTGACCCTGGCTCTCTAAAGTGGCCTGGGGGCTCTGGGCTGGCTGTATGAGGGCACCTGGCCCATTGGGACCAGCCCCCAGACCGGTTGGCCGTGCTGAGCCATGTCCTTCCTCGTGCTTGTGAAACACCTTCACCCTACAGCCCTGCACTCTGGAGCATGGAAGGTGTCAGGCAAGGGTGCTGAGCGTCCCTTAGCACAGGTTCAGAGTGTGGTGTCAGCTCTGTGCACAGGTGCCGGTGCAGTCCTGGGACCTCCCTCTCACGATCCATGTAGTTTCCCTCCTTTGAGGACCTGTTGCTCCCACAGGCTGTCCTACCCTCTGACTCTTACCACATTCTGCTTTCTCACTCCATAACCCATCTATCCTCCCAGATGGGCAATCAGCCCTGCCTTAGGGCAGGATTATCTGTTGACCTTGACTTCCCCAGGGCCTCCTGCTCAGGTGAGGCCCAGGCAGTGTGGCCTGATTTTCTGCTGATGGGATGCCCATAAGGAATGCAGAACAGCAGGCTCACCAGCAGGGGGAGCTCATTAGGTTCCACTCCTGGGTCTAGGCTTGACTGCACATCATCTGTCCTCTCCGAAATGTGTCCCAACTCACTGTCTCTGTGGCTTTCACCCAACCTAGGCTGAAACTCGTCTCTGATGACTTTCCAAACTTGTGTTCTTTAATTCCTGGAACCTACTCATGCGGCAGATGGACCTCCAGGACAATGAGATCCCTGCGGCCAGGGCTCTTACTTTAGGCATGCAGGGTGCCTTGTATGAAATGCTGGTGACCTGGCTCAACAAAACCAGGCAGGATGTTTCAGTCAACACCCTACTGCAGAGAATCCAGGACTGCCTGGTAGGCCCCAGAAAGTGCATCTATGAAGAAGGCGGGACAGGCTCTGCCGTGTCCTGAGTGGAAAGACTCTTTTTAAGAATCTGAGCTTCCCTTTTTGCCTTTTCTACTTGAAGGGGAAGTATAAGTGGACACCAGCCTGGAAGAAAGAGCAGATACTTGATGAATACTTGAAGAAATTCTAATTCAAAAGCATACAGCTCTTCACAAGAGACTCTTTTTAAAATGTTTGTTTATTTTTGAGACAGAGAGAGAGAAAGCAGGCTAGTGCATGTGCACCAGCAGGGGAAGAGCAGAGAGAAAGAGAGAATCCCAAGCAGGCTCTGCACCATCGGCACAGAGCCCAGCACAAAGCCCAACTTGGGGCTCTAACCCACGGGCTGTGAGATCATGATCTGAGTCGAAATTAAGAGTTGGATGCTTAACCAACTGGACCACCCAGGTGTCCCCACAAGAGACTCTTAATGATAGAGAACAAACTAAGGGTTGATGGAGGGGAGGTGAGTGGAAGATAGGCTATGTGGATGATGGGTACTAAGGAATGCACTTGTTGTGATGAGCACTGGGTGTTGTATGGAAGTGATGAATCATTGAATTCTACTCCTGAAACCAATATTGCACTGTATGCTAACTAAAATTTAAATTAAAACAAACAAACCATACAGCTCTTGGAATATTCTAGAACTTTTTCAATGTGCTTGGAATAATTTTTATGAAATGTTGAGTGTGATAAGTGAACTGTGGTAATGTGTACAGTAAGATTCTATGTGGATTATAGTTATAGGCATACCTTATTCTACCATGTTTCACTTTATTGCACTTCAAAGACATTTCATTTTTTACAAACTGAAGTTTTGTGGCAACCCTGAGTTGAGCAAGTCTATTGGTACCAGTTTTTCAACAGCATTTTCTGACTTTGTATCTCTGTGTCACATTTTGATAACTCTTGCAATACTTAAAACCTTTTCATTATTACTAATTTTGTTATAGTGATCTACGATCAGTAATGTTTGATGTTATTACTGTGATTATTTTGGGGTGCCACGAATTGCACCCATATAAGATTGTGAACTCAATTAGTAAATGGTGTGTGTCTTCTGACTGGTCCACCAGCTAGCCTTTCCCCAATCTGTCTTCCTCTCCTTGAACCTCCATATTCCCTGACTTACAGCATTATTGAAATTAGGCCAATTAATAACCCCAAAATGACCTCTAAGTGTTGAAGTGAAAGTATCAGTCACATGTCTCTCACTTTAAATCAAAAGCTAGAAATGATTAAGCTTAGTGAGGAAGGCACGTCGAAAGCTGAGATAGACCAAAAGCTGGGCCTCTCGCACCGAGCAGTTAGCCAGGTTGTGAATGGGAAGGAAAAGTTCTTGAAGGAAATTAAAAGTGCTTTCTGGTGAACACACGAATGATAAGAAAGCGAAGCAGCCCTGTTGCTGTTACTGAGAAAATGTGGGTGGCCTGCATAGAAGATCAAACCAGCCACAACATTCTGTTAAACCAAAGCCTAATCCAGCACGCCCTGACTCTCTTCAATTCCGTGAAGGCTGAGAGAGGTGAGGAAGCTGCAGGAGAAAAGTCTGAGGCTGGCAGAGGTTGGTTGACGAGGTCTGAGGACAGAAGCTGTCTCCGTGACATCAAGGTGCAAGGCGAAGCAGTAGGAGCTGATGTGGAAGCTGCCGCGGGTTCTCCAGAAGATCCGGCTCAGATAATTCATGAGGACGGCGACACTGAACAACAGGTTTACAACGTAGTGAAGCAGCCTCTGTTGGAAGAAGATGCCACCTAGGACTTTCACAGCTACAGAGGCAAAGTCAATGCCTGGCTTCAAAGCTTCAAAGGACAGGCAGCTGGTTTACTATTCTGGAAGGCCGAGGGCCCATAAGGATGATGCTAAATCCATCCACTCTGCCTGTGCTCTGTACATGGAACAACAAAGCCTGAATGACCACACTTCTGCTCACTGAGTGTTTTAAGTCCACTGCTCGCTGACAGTGCACGGGTCACCCATGAGCGCTGATGGAGATGGACGACGAGGTGAATGTGGTTTCTGTGCTTGCTCACACGGCATCCATTCTGCAGCCCGTGGGTCAAGGAGTCATTTCAACTTTCAAGTCTTATTATTTAAGAAATGCATGTTGTAAGGCTATGGCTGCCGCAGACAGGGATTCCTCTGATGGATCTGGGCAAAGTAAATTGAAACCTTCTGGAAAGGAGTCGCCATTCTAGGTGCCATTAAGATCATTCGTGACTCACGGGAAGAGGTCAAAATAGCAACATGAACAGAAGTTTGGAAGAATTTGATCGCAGCCCCCATGGAGGACCGTGAGGGCTTCCGGACTGTGGTGGCGGAGGTGTCTGTGGGTGTGTGTCAGGGGGAACAGCGAGAGAACCGGGACTGGAAGAGGAGCCTGGATATGGCACTGAATTGCCGCCGTCTCGTGAGCAGACTTGAACGGATGAGGAGTTGCTCCTTCTGGATGAGCAAAGACTATGGTTTCTTGAGGTGGGAGCTACTCCTGGTGGAGATGCTGTGAAGATGCTTGAAATGACAACAGAGGGGTCGGAACATGACATAAACTCAGTCGATAGAGCAGCGGCAGGGTTTGAGAGGCTTGACTCCAATTTTGAAAGAAGTTTTGTTGTGAGTAAAGTGCTATGAAACAGCATCGCGGGCCGCAGGGAAATCGGAAGACTCGATCAACACGGCAAATTTCATTGTATTATTTTCAGGAATTGCCGCAGCCACCCCGACCTTCAGCAACCACCGCCCTGATCAGTCGGCAGCCACCAACATAGGGACAAGACCCTCCACCGGCAAAAAGATTATGACTCGCTGGAAGCGTGGATGATGGTTAGCATTTTTTAGCAATAAGGTATTTTTTAATGAATACATTGTTTTGGACATAATGCTATTGCACAGTTAATAGACTACAGTATAGTGTAGACATAACTTTGGATGCACTGGGAAACCAAATAATTCATTTCACTCACGTTATTGTGATCGTCGCTTTATCGGGGTGGTCTGGAAGCGAACCTGCAGTATCTCCAAGGAATGCCCGCTCAAGTTTGCGTGTGCACTGCGAGTTGTTTTAGGGTGGCATTCTTTTCTTTTTTTTCTTTTTTCTTTTTTTTTTTAATTTTTTTTTTAACGTTTATTTTTGAGACAGAGAGAGACAGAGCATGAATGGGGGAGGGTCAGAGAGAGGGAGACACAGAATCCGAAACAGGCTCCAGGCTCTGACCGTCAGCACAGAACCCGACGCCGGGCTCGAATTCACGGACCGCGAGATCGTGACCTGAGCCGAAGTCGGCCGCTTAACCGA
Source organism: Panthera onca (assembly GCF_046562875.1). Lineage (NCBI taxonomy): Eukaryota > Metazoa > Chordata > Mammalia > Carnivora > Felidae > Panthera > Panthera onca. The sequence goes on along the minus strand of NC_138342.1, from coordinate 169,896,719 downwards.
CTGAGCCACCCAGGCGCCCCGGGTGGCATTCTTTTCAATTCGTGGCACTTTGTCCTCCTAACAGCGTCGCACGTTTTACTTGCATTTATTATAAGATGCAGTCATGTCAGATGTGTACATTTACTTATGTGTAACTATTAAGGCTACAAGATGTGTATCTTCCATTTTTATATTTTTGTATAGATTTATATGAGCATGAAGAACCTTCTGAAATGTACTCATTAGTTGGATTACCCAAGTCACCTGAATGGGAGGAGGACACCATGAAATGAGGAATACAAAGGGGGAAGATGGAAAAAGCCCACTTCTAGGGGTGGCACTGGTGGGTTCGGTGCTCCCTCATACCCAGTTAGCGCTTTCCAGGATTAGACGACCAGAAACTTCTAAAGTGCCCACTCTTTTCAACATGATAATTTTGTGGCTGTATGAGTATTTATGTTATTTCTAGGCAGATGGTTCCAAGTAAGGAGAGTGAGGGGAAGTGGTATCCACGTGCAGCCCCGTGTTTGGGTGCTCCCAAACACACTGAGGGCAGTCAGGCGTGGGCCTCCTTCTCACCTATGGATGGGGTGGGGGCGGTGGATGGGTTAGATCTGAGCGGCAAATAGGTTCTATGTCATGTCACTGCACGTCACAGGAGTAACCCTTCAGCCCCATTTTCCTTCTCCAGTCCTTCCAGCATATCTATATTCCAGTCATGGCGGGATAATGTTATAGAGGTCATGCTCGGGGCTGTTGGTTTTTTCCATCTCAAAGGTCTGTGTGTCCCCAGACTGGTATGGCTGGACCCAAATTGGAATCGCCTGAACGTCTGGGCACTTTCAGGGTCTCGGTGTTCTAGTAGAGTTCTGTGGGGGCACAACCCTCACGGCCTTGCTGTTTGTCTCTCTCCCACTTCCTTCCGGAGGCCCCGCCCTGTCCCTTCCCTTTCCTGGAAGAGGTGAGTGTTTCCTGCCTCTGCTGTCCCTTCTGTGTGGGGCACTGTATCTTCAGAAGGAGCCAGGAAGTTTTGTCAGTCAAGGTTCAGCTCACCTGTCCCTTTCCCAAGAGGACTTGAGCGCCCATCCAAAGGATTAGCCTCATCAGTGTTTGTCATGCTTACTCATTTAAGGTAAGCTGCGTCAGAGGACGAAGCCGATCCAGTCCAAATGGCACTTGGCGCTCAATAGGCACTTGATACGTGTTTCATTAGTGATTGGTGTTCTTTCGTGCTTCTCTCCAGTGGAAGGTGCCACCTTTGAAGAGGTTGTTGGACAATATCAAACAATACAAGGAAGGCCATTAGGTACAAAATACTCATGTATTTATGAATTCATGACCAAATTAAATATGAAACCTTATATAAAAAGAGGTGTGTGTGTTTTTTCTCCCCCACCCTCCCAGTCTCCACTAAAGCAGCTTTGAGTGACACAAGTACAGGGGTGTGTGTTCTTGTGGCTTGCCCTTCCTGTCTCCCGGGGGACTGGAATTAAGCCCCTCCTCCCTCCCTCCCCCCTGGGAGGACACTAGCCCTGGCCTGGCTCCCCCAAGCCTCCCCAGGTGGCATCTCTGGCTTGCCCCTGGGCCTGCTGGGTTCCCACAGAGCAGCTAGGAAGAGGCAGCGGGTCCCTGAGGGGTGAGCCCACCCTGGTTGCTGGGGTGGTCCTGTGGCTCCTCTGCTGTGGGCTTCCTGCACCTCCTGGGCCACCCTGACTTTCCCTCCCCTTGGCCTTCCTGCATCCTCATCAGTGGGCCACACTGCTCAGCCCTGCAAGCTCGCAGACACCCATTTCCCCTCCCCTTGGACGTGAGGTCTCTGTCCTCCCTCTCATCAAGAGTTCCTGGGAGGCCCCGGGCCCCACCTCTGGCTCCCTTCTCCAAGAGCCAAGGTGCAGAGTTGCACCCCCCTTGCACACTCCCTCCTGCCCCTGCTCGTTGGCTCATCAAGTCAACCTCGCCCTGAAGCCAAGGGTGAGAACTCAGCAGGCAGGAGCACAGGTCTTGCTTGCCAGCCAGCCAGCCTAGAGAAGGGGAGGCAGCCACGGCTCTGGAGAAGTCTGCAGCTCAGACAACAGAGGTCACGGCCACTCCAGACCTGCCACGTCCTGCTCTTTCTCCTGATGACTTACCATCAAATCTCTAGGTCTTGGCACCACAAAGCTGTTGCAGACTTTTCCTCGGTTTCTGGGTTTGCTTGATCCCAGACCTAAAGCCAGGGTCTTGCTGGTGGAGGGCACCCCAGGGTTCCACCCATCATCAGTGGGACTCTGACTTTTAAGTCTAAAAATGGTGTGGGGGGTGAAATATGGGTCAGGATCACGAAACAGGGAGAGGTCAGTTGTGGCCCAGCTTTTCCCCATGGAGCTGCAAGCTGCTGTCTTAACCCCCACAATCCTCCAGTCTTGTCCCTCTCTTCCTGGGACTGCCCTTGCTTTGCCCCCTCCTTCCCTTTTACCCCAAACCACCGCTAAGTGAGGTTATGTCCTGTGCTCCTTCATTACAGGGACTCCTATTCTCCAAGTTGGTGTCCTTTCCCCTGACCTTTGACCCCCAACACATTCACATCCTGTGAAGTCACTCTCTGAAGTCGAGGGGGATAACTGACTCTCAAGATGGGCAAAGTAGGGGTCCAATGCCACGTTTGAGCCCTGAGACCACCCCGCCCCTGCCCCTGAAGCCTCAATCCCAGCATGTTAAGTCAGAACTTCTGCTGTCCTCTGAGCAAGCCTGCAGGGCCAGGGCATCCTCAGTCACAGCCGGTGACAAGTCCTTGCCTGACAGGCACTGAATCAATTCTACAACCTAAACTTCTATGTCATCAAACATGGAGGCCCCTGTGCGTAAGCTATACAGGATCTTCTTGTATTTTTCTTTCTTTGAGGGAATAGAGAGGCTAAAGTGTTTTGGTTGGTGGTGATTTTGTTGTTGTTTGGGTTTTTTTTTTTTTTTTTTTTTTTTTGCTAATTTGGCCCCACCGTGCTAAGAAGCCATGCTAACCAGAGGCAGGAGGAGGAGCCCAGGAGAGCCTGGGGTTGCTGCGCCCAGACCCCACCACCCACGTTCTCCTCTCCCCCTGTCCCAGCTGTTTCCTTTGGTTCCCACCTCAGGATCTGAGTGGGGAGGGATGGGGGAGGGAGAAGTTTCCCACTGCACCAAGAGGCACGGCTCCGAGGCCTGAAGCTCTGAACAGTCTCTGCCATCCTTTATCAGGCCCAGACGCCTATCACCTAGGGAGGGCGGGATGGTTGCAGAGTGCAAGCCTTCCACCTGCGGCCTCGGCAGCTGCACCCCAGGATGTGGAAGCCTGGAGTTGGGCTGAAGGCTTAATTTCTACCCTGACTTCTCCAGTGAGGATCTGAGTAGGCGCCGTGTGGAAATGCCCACAAAACATCTGCAACCCTCAGGTCCACTGATGGAAAAAAGTGGCCAAGAGAGACAGGACCTTCCCTGCGCGCTGCTGCGTCCTGGGAGGGGGCCGCCTCCACAGACCAAGACACATAGCCTCATGGCCGGGAGAGTTTCGCTCGGGTGCCAGCGTTCTCCAACCCAGAGTCAGATGCCAGAGCTCTCCATTCCTTCCCTGCTCCCCATCTCCCAGCAATCGTCCGCCTCCTGCCCTGCTTTGGAACTGGGGACCCCCGCAGGGGTCCCTGTCCTGATCCACAAGGCCCCCCTCCTCTCTTGCTGAGCTATCTTGGCTGGTGAGAACAGCCCTGCCCTTAGGGTCCTGGTTACGCGGGTCCCCTTGTCCCTGGGAGGTGGAGGGGACGATGCAGAAGAGCAGAGGGGCGAAGGCAAGTGGGGAGAACAGCAGCGGGATCGGGAGAGGGTGGCAGCGTCTCAGACCACAGCCGAGGAGGAAGATGGGGACGACGAGGAGGCCGCAGAAGAGGACGGTGAGGACGGACTGTTCCAGAACAGCCACCGCCGCTTGGGCTGCCGTTTCAGGTGGAGATAGTCCTCCTTCTCACGTTCCTTCCGTGCCCGCTGGTAGTGATCTTCTTCCTTTAGGTACCAGACAGGCGGCCACCGGTGCTTCTCAAAATACTCCTGGTTTTCTGGAGCAGAACAGTAGGGCCGTAGTTAGAGGGCAGGAGAAGGGGAGAGAGGAGGGCTGGGGCGTGGAGGGTGTCCAAGGGATGCCCGCGGTGGCCCCCACACTACCATGGGGACTTGCAGCGGCCCCCATCCGGGTATCAGCCCTGCCTTCAGAGCCCCCGGTGCAGGTGCAGGGCTTCCTGAAGAAAGTCAATGCCAGCAGTGGGGCCGACAGCGTTGGGAAAAGGTCCTTCTACTATGCTGCACTTTAAAGGCAGAGGGCACACCCAGATGGGCTTCACATGCCCTGGCAATGAACTAGGCTGGGACGGAGAACGAGGAGGGAGGAAGGCAGCAGGGTGCTGGGCATGGCACAGGTAGTTGGTGGAGCTGGGTTCTGAGGGAAGCATCGGGAAGGAGGGCTGCAGGAGTACAAAGAGGGTCAGCCTTTAAAGGAAAGTCTAGGCTGAGGGGTTCGGACTGATCCTGGAAGGCGTGAGGGGGCATGCAAGGTTTAGACCAGGGCAGTGATGTGGCTGGAGCTGTGCCCTACACAGAAAATGCCACAAGGGTGCAAAGGAGAGACCAAGGGTAGGAGGACGGGAGGGTGCAGGGACAGCCTGGCAGCAGGGAGGAGGGCACCACAGCATGGAGGGTGTCCAGTGGAGACCTGAAGAAATGGCTGGCAGGAACCTGGGGAGGCCAAAACATCTCTCCCCGGGGCTCGGGCAATTCCTTTCGGGTGCCAGGACTTTGAGACATTCATTAAGCAGAGGTAGGACCGCAGGGACCTCAGAGGATACCAGGACCTGTGTTGTCCAAGCTGTGCCCTTTCTAAGTTGTGAAATCAACGTGGTGGGTCATGAGCAGCATTTAAAAACAATTTGTATAGTTTTTTATATGTGTACCAGTTCCCAACATAAAATGCATTTCTTATTGTGGAGTCTTGTCTGAAAAATACCAACTCTGGAAAAAAAAAAATCAAGTCTGAAATACCAAAATACCAAAACAACTAAAAAACACACAAAAAAACCCAAGTCTGAAAAACACCAAAAGTCCAACACCCTCTTTGTACTCGTGAGAAATAGAAGCCCAGAGAAGTTAAGTGAATCGCTCAACATCCCCAGCTGCCCTGCCCTTTGCCTGGGCTTCCCTCTGCTTGGCTGGATACACCTTTGCAGGCTGCTCCCCACCCGCAAGGTCAAGTTCAGCCCAAGGATCTTTGGCAGCCGTCAGATGCCCTCGGGTCGAGTCAGAGATCTGGACCCAGGTTGAAGCCCCTTCAGCAGACGGGTGGAGCAAAGGTCCTGCAGGAGATGCTCACCTGGGGACATGGCCTTCATGTCTCGCGGGAACTTGCGGCACACGTTGTTGTAATTGGTGCAGATGTGGTGAAGACACCAGTCGGCCAACTGGTACGCACAGTGGAACTGGGGACAAATAGGAGAGCATCTATGCTGGAACCCCAGGGCAGGGTCTGCACAGACACCTAGTGCTGTCTTCAGAGCCACAGCTTTGGTGTAGACAGGCAATGGCCTTGCAGTTGTAAAGGGCCCATCTCGAGAGGCAAACCCACGCAAAAGTGTAAGAAAACATTTACTTTGCTCTTTGGCACCACCACCACCATCACGTCACCTCTGTCCTGCCCCCAGCATCCAGGACATCCACAGCTGTGTGTGGTGCCTTCCTATCGTGTCCGTCCTCCTTAGATCCCACCCCAGAGATGCCCCCCTCCTCCCATCAGGGACCAAAGCAGTCTACACTAAGGTGTAGACACCCAGGCTTAGAGAGCTGACCTTCCCAGCTGCGTCTAAATGCCTCAGAGCCGCAACTCCAACTTCATCAACTAACTTCTGGTGGTAGAATTCCTACACTCAGAGGGCCGAAGTGGGAGATTTCACTTGTTTGTTTGGGGATGAGGAGGTGGACAGCTAATATTAGAGGAAGGGTCCTCAATGACCGAAGGCAGGCTGAAACCATGTCTACACGCGAGACTGGGCTTCCTTCCCCTGCCTTATGGTTGCATGATGCCTCAGTCCCTTCCCGCCATGGCCAGCCTCTCCTCTCGGCATGTCAGAGTATATCCTCTGGCAGGAAGGATGAGACGGGCTCTGCCGAATCAGGGAACCAAGTCTAAAAATGGGCTCCCTTCCTGCCCACCACCTCCCAGGCTTCCCCAGTCGCTGCCAATGAGCATACAGAGCCCAGAGTCAAGAATGTTGGAGAGATCCCTTCCCCAGCCGTCATACCTGAGCCAGTTCTAGGAACACAAGGACATCTCCATCAATGTCCACCATCATCTGAGTTGCTTCCATCAGCCCGGTCACTGTGTACTGCTCTGTGACACACACAGCCAGGAATTAGCCGAAGAACCACATGAGTGGATATGTACTCATTTATACCCTCCGGCAGGGACCCCACTGCAGGGCAAAGAGAGATGAGGCCAGGTGGAAGTCCCAACGGGCCGAGAAAGGCCATAGCCAATTTAAGTCTGCTCCCACCCGTGAGGAAATTGGGATTACAGCAAGACTTTCCCAGTGCAGTGGGGATGGGGAGTGAAGGTGGATGTCAGGATCATGTAAGAGAATTGTTCAAACTACGTATGTCGCACCCAGTAGTCTGATATATGTAGGGTAAAAGCCCCCAGTGGAACCAGCCGTTGATACGGACGGGAGACGGCAGTAAGTCTCAGAGTTCTCTCTTTTGCCAAGAACTACAAAGTAGAACTATGAATTAAACCTAAGTGTTCGTATTAATTTAGATTTGTGTACAAATTGTGTACTAACCTTACATTTTATGTTAACACATTTACATTGAAAAAGTAAACACTCTTAATCCTGAAGTTTAACTGTATCAGTATAGACTCATGAGGTATCTTTAAAATATACTTCCCAGCTCAGTCCATGGAAAAAACCTAGAAACAAGAGCTCGAAATGATACATTGGTAATGGGCATCCCTCATGCACAGATTATAGTCTGGAAATACCATTTCCTATAAGAAGCAGACTTCTTAGAGAAATGGCTGATTCCAGGTCCAGGGCAGGAAATGTACAAAACGAACCTGGAACATCTTGTCATTCCACATAACCAGAAAGCTCACTCCGATGCCAACTTGAAGAGATCCCTGCTGGCAAAAGGTGCGGTGCAGTACTTTAGCGTTAATAAAGTAACTGCAATTATTTGAAACCGATCAAGTACATTCAAATCTAAAAGTTGGTAGTAATCCTTAAAAATAAAAACTAACGGGGCACTCTCCAAAGGTGATGGGAACCATATGTATCTTGAAATCTGGTCAGTGAAGAGGAAACAGTCAAGCATACACCTGCCCCTCCTGTATGAAACCATACTACTCGGTAAACAAAAAGTAGGAGGGAAGCTTCTCTCCTTTTAGAAGGATTCCAACAGATAAAGAAGGAATGCCTGAATTGGAATATTACCATTTCACACCACCTAATAAATCAGCGGACCCATTGACACTCAGTGGCTGCTAACATCGCAAAAAGAGAGAAAGCTTCTTGATGAGAAACAGAAATGGGGCACCTGGCTGGCTCAGTCAGTGGAGCATGTGACTCTTGATCTTGGGGTTGTGAGTTCGAACGCCACGTTGGGTGTAGAGATTACTTAAAAATAAAATCTTAACAAACAAACAAACAAACAAAACAAAAACAACCTATGAAGTAGTTTTAGCAAAAGAAAATTGAATACGAATCTGATCTAGCCTCTAGAACCAATGACCGATCAGTGAAATCTAGATTTTCTAGAACATCAGTGGGCTTTTCCCAATAGATAAGTTGCAAGGGGGAAAAAAATCATGGACAAGGAACCTTTAGATTAGAAGAAACTTAAAAGGCATATAAAAAATAAGACCATGCTATAGTGTTTAAGGGTGCACACTTAGAAGATAAAACTATGAAGAGTAAGGCAGTGAGGCCATAAAAAATACCCTACAAAAGACTAATAGGTAAAGTGTTACTCCTGAGGAGGGAGAAGGACCTGGCACTCGGGTGGACAGGCAGGGGGCTTCTGCTGTGGCTGGCAAGGGCCTAGCTCCTGATATGGGTCATTTGAGTCTATAATAATTCATGAAGCTAAACATATAGTTCATGTATTTGTGTTATACTGAACAATAAGAAGTTTTAAGCTTGAATTAATAACTTCATAGAAAGCATACCTCATGAAACATAAAGCATCACCAACTGTACCACGCTCAACACTTGCTGCTAATCCGTGACAAGGTACATACACAACACATGCTTGTATGTTTTGTAGTGTTTATGGGCCATTTCCCAGGACGAGTCATTCAACGGTATTTTCTACAAGCCTTTCCATGTGACAGTGCAGTGTAATATTTTTGATGGCTCACTTGTTTCTGATTGCCCACCATGCTAAGGCAAACTTACAGAAATATCTTTATACATATTTTGCCTTTGGGTCATTTCTTTGGAGATAGTCTTTCAAAAAAGTTGAATTACTCGGTCCAAGAGTTCGGGAGCTGTCTGTGCTCTGTGAAGACCACACCTCTTTTCACAGGCAGTCCTGGTGGACTTACTGTTTCAGCTGTGATCTTTAGAAGCCTCTCTCTTGCTCCCCACCCTAAAGCCCTCTGTGTCTCCAACTAGGCTCCCAACTAACATTCCAATTCTTTTTTTTTTTTTTTTTTAACGTTTATTTATCATTGAGAGACAGAGAGAGACAGACCATGAGCAGGGGAGGGGCAGAGAGAGAGGGAGACACACAATCTGAAGCAGGCTCCAGGCTCTGAACTGTCGGCACAGAGCCCGATGTGGGGCTCGAACTCACGAACCGCGAGATCATGACCTGAGCCGAAGTCGGACGCTTAACCGACTGAGCCATCCAGGCGCCCCTAACATTCCAATTCTGATCGGCGACTTCTTCCTTCTTCCTACGACCAAGCCCCATCTTATTTATAACTAATTTCTCATCACGGTTTTGCTGTTTTCCTCATCTGTAAGTCCCAGTCTTCATCACCTGTACAGTGCCCCAGCAGCCCTAATGCTAGGTCCTTCCCTTAGTCTCAGCTCAATATCTTAGGCCCTGCTCTCTGCCCCCTGACCTGCCCAAGAACATGAACCCCGATATCAACACCAGCACAGGCACCAACACCAACACCAACACAGCACAAATGCCAATTCCAACCTCAACGGGAGCCTTCTGCCTGCTTGCATCACTGGCCCCAGACCCCCTTCATCTGGACCATTCCTGTCCTGCAGCCCCTTGGCGCCCAACAGCCTGCTGCTCAGTGTCCCTGTTGCCTCAGGCCCTGCTCCACCCCGAGGACCTCTGCATTTGGCCTTTTCTAAAAGCTGAGCTCTCATGGTCTTTCAAGGAACTAGGCAGGTCAATGTTTATTGTCTGTTTCTGGAAGAAGAACCAGAAAGCGAAGGTGGAAGAGAAGGAGGAGGAAGAGAAGAAGGAAGAGAAGAGAAAAGAAAGAAGGCAGAGGAGGAGGAGAAGGACCCAAGAAGGGATGGGGAGTGAGGAACTGCGTTCTATTCCTCTTGACTTGAGCTTGCCAGAGTGAGACCCAGCTGGGAGAACACCAGGCGCTGTCATCTGCTGGAGACAAGACGGTTGGGCCCAAAACCCTTCGCGGAGAGCCTACAATGTGACACCACCAAGCACGTCTCTCTCACTTCTTTACATCTGTGTCCTCTCCAAACCCCAAGACGCATCGACATATTTCACTGGGTGTAAACACATTCCCTGGGTGCTAGCAGCCTGTCCCTTGGGAGGAGACAGGCGAGAGAAGAAATAATGACTTCTGGGGGTTTCCCTGGCTTCTCCCCCAGGGAGATCCTCGCGTACCTGTGAGGGCAACCAAGTGTGGCAGGCAGAGGCGGTTGGCCAAGATGATGAGCTTCATGTCGTCCAGGTCGGGACTGGAGGTGAACATGCCCGTGTAGAGGTATTCCAGCACTGCCCTCATGCAGCTCTTGCTCGTGTAAGGAAACACCACCTGCAGGGGGAAGGAAGACAGAGGGCCTCAGTGAGGTCCAGCTTTTGGGAAGGAGGAACTCAGGTCTGAGAAACTCAAAAGGCCCTGGCCCACACAGGCCGGGCTCCCCCAGGCTGGCCAGCCATCCCGCCGCTGCCCCTGTGCCGACTCGGGAAGCCCTCAAAGGCCTGCATCCCAGAGCAAAACCTTGCATGGAGCCCATGTGCTGACAGCACCAGTGAGCAGGGCTCTGAAAGCTTTTAATGGGACCTAGATTCTCACTGGCATGCTTCCAAAGCCATGCTGGCTTGGAAGGTGTTTGAAGGAATCCTTCCTTTCACCTGAACCCACACCCCAGCCCCTCCTGGCCTTGCAGAGGGCAGTGCGAGAGGGATCGGCTTCTCTCTGGCTGCCTGAAGAGGCTGCTTTGGGCCTCTGGGATCTCTTCAGAGCAGTGCTGCAACAAAAACTGCTTTCTCATCAGGCACAGGTCTCCCCAGGCGGCGTGCGAATCGTCTGGAGCTTTGAAGCTGCTTCTATGGTACCCAGAAGTGCGCAGGGCTGGCCGCCCCTGGGGCTCCGGGGAGCGCCTGGTCTCACACTCACAGAAACCAATCCCACTCACGCTTCAAGGTTCAGAGACCAACTCGCATCTCAATCCCTCCACTTAGCCTTCCGGAAGGGCTTCCTTCCCAGAAATGTTAAGAAATTCCTATTCTGTGTCACAGGACGCTATGCTGTGTTAGTCCTAGTGCAGTCTTTCGCTCAAGTGTTTGGTGAGCTCTACTGAGGGACCAGTGTGGATGGGGGGTGGGGTGGGGTGGGGACGATTTGGCGCAAGTGCAAGACCCGGTCCCCACACTTGAAAGAAATCCCAGACCAGTCGAGAAAACTGTGTGGATACTCCGAACCTCGTGCGGTTGCACAAACTTGTACCTTGTTAACTGCGAGGCTGAGTGATGGACAATTAACGGTACAGGAGCTTAAAGAAAATAGAGAAGGGGCGCCTGGGTGGCTGAGTCGGTTATGCGTCCAACTTTGGCTCAGGTCATGATCTCACCGTTTGTGAGTTCGAGCCCCACATGGGCTCTCTGCTGTCAAGAAGGAGCCTGCTTCAGTTTCTCTGTCCCCCTCTCTCTCTGCCCCTCCCCTGCTCTCTCACACGCGTGCTCTCTCCCTCTTCTCTCTCAAAAATAAAAAAATAACCCTTAAAAAAAAATAATGGATTCATTTTAGGACACACAGAACTTTTTCCAGTTGGTTCACATGTGTTAGGGAGAAAGCAAAATACAATGTATAGAGCCAAGGAATTGGAAGTCTCGAAGTCCGAACCTCTCCTTTCTACTTACGTAACTTTGTACCAGATGCTGAACTCCTCAAGGGCCTCACTTTCCCTATAAAGTGGGAACACTATGCCATATGTGTGAGGTGATACAGGAGATAATGTATCAAAAGTGCCTTCTAAACCATAGAGAGAAGATGTTACTATAATTCCCTAATATATCGTAAAATCCTTGGCTATGGGAACCATCTCATCATAAACGTCTCTGGAGTTGGTCACTCAGCGGTTAGCAAGCACACAGTCGGTGCTGAAGAAAGTACCAATAAATAGCAGCTGCCTCAGGTGCGAAGTGCGTAGGTCTGGCTCTCCCTCCCACCCAGTCCCATCCTGGCCTTACCTCCCTGGTGGAACTCTCCACAAATGGCCCCCCAAACATGGCAGCCATCCAGTCACAGCTGGAAATCAACAGGGGCTTATGGGCACTGATGGTGCCATCATCCAGGATGAAAGTCACATCTGTCCAGGAGGAGAAGAGGCATCACGTGAGGATGTGGTGAAGGAATGTGGGACAACCAACCCCAAAGACTGCCACCGTGCCCAGACAACCCACTTCCTTCTGAAGCCACAGCTGTGGAGTGCTATGTGAGCAAGCTCTCAGGCTTGGGGGACTAGGCTTCAGGAGCAGAGCCACCACATCTCCAGGACATCAGCAGCTGAGATGAATGACTCAGAATGCTAATCAGACCAACCTGGACTCTTGAGAAGGCAAACTGGAGGGAACTTCCCTGCCTTCTGGCAGTCATTTCCTAAGCACAATCCGTACCTGAGAAGGTGCCCTTTGCCAAGCACTCCTTAACCCGGTTGGTCCGACGGACATGGAAGGCCTTAGTGATCTCTTGGTTCATGAAGGCCTCATTGTTGAGAATGTTGGCCACCATCATGCGCAAATCAAAGACCTCAAGCAGTTCAGCAATGTGGGCGATGTGCATGAGGTCCCGCTCGTTCTCATCCAGCTCCCCGGTGTACAGGTACTTGAGAACAGCCCGGAAGGGCCCCGGCTGGATGGAGTTGTCCATTTTTACCACCACCATCAGCCGGGATTTGTAGGTCAGAGGATCTTCAGCCATCTCTTCCTGGATGCTCACAAAAGCTCGGCTCCAGGAAGACAGTACTCGACCCCTCCCTGGCAGATACCCTGTTCCGTTGCCCCGCAAGATCCCATCGCTGGTTGAGGCGCGGAGCCCAGCAGGACCCGAGCCCCCGCCCTCCTCCACGCTCTCGCATACGTCAAAGCTGGCCGCCCGAAGCAAGAAGTCCCGGCCATGGTGGTGGTGGTGGTGATGGTGGTAGTGGTGATCAGGGTGACCCCGGTGGTCCTCTGGGCGGGGGCCCCCTGGCCCCGAGGGGCCCCCCAGCTCCCCCTCACTCAGGTCCATGAGGAACAGGTCGTAGAACTTGGAGGAGGAGGTGGAGAGGTAGATCTTGTGGGCAAAGATGCGCACCCGCTCCTGCAGCACCAGTATGACATCCGCGCACAGCGGGTCCTCCAGGAGGTGGGCGGGGCACTCCTCGCTGCTGGAGGGGGGATCTGGCACCACGATGATGGGGGGAGGCGGCTTGGGAGGCAAGAAGGGCGCCTGCAGCAGAGGCCGCTGCACATTGCGGAGGTGGGATTTCCAGAACTGCAGGTGCCGGCGGGAGATGAGTGCGGCGCGGATGGCGTTGTCAAAGACGTCCTTGATGCCGAACTGGGCCACCACGCTGGTCTCGTAGTAGGGGATGCCCAGCTCCTTGGCTACCTCCCGACCCTTCTCTGGGGGAAGGATCTCATTGGGCTTGATGGGCCTGGGAGGTTCAAGAAGGAAAACTAAACATGTTGGTGGGGGAAGAGAGGAGGGGCGGGGCAGGGAGAGGCAGCTCTCCAGAGCCTGCCTGTTCTCCAGGGGGCTGGAGATTCTCTGCTTAAGATCTGTCTCTGCCCCACTCCTGCCCTTTCCTCCACTGTCTAGTCAAATCTTACTAGTCCTTCAAGTCCCCTTCCAATCCCCTCTTCTTGAAGAAAGACTTCCGTATTTCTGCCAGAGCCCCCGTCCCACCCGCTGCCAGAAACTTCTGGCAATGAGCATGCAATGTTCCACATTGGTTTTTAACATGTTCAAACATCGAGTTCATCTCTCAGCATGATTATAAGCCCTTTTCATGCAAAGACTACCTCTTTTTCACCGTCTCTCCCATAGTGCTTAGCCCAGTATTACCCACACAAGGTATAAGAGATGAATGAATAAATGAATGGATGGATGAATGAATGAATAAATGAATGGGAACTCTTTCTGGCCCCCTATATGGCTTGCTTCAAATGGAGGGTAAGGTGTGAGGCTGAGTGGATTCCATCAGAGCTGAACAGGGAGCCATGGAGATGCACCCCCTCCCTCTGTCTTCCTCCTCCCCCTCCCTGGGCGTCCACACCCCTCACCTAGCCAAGGGTCGCCTGGCCCTATTGACGGCCTCCAGGTCAGCATAGCGCAGGTCCAGCTGGCAGCCCACCAAGATGACAGGTGCTCGGGGGCAGAAGTGCTTGATTTCTGGGTACCACATGGTCTTGACATGGTGGAGGGAATTGGGGTTGGCAATGGAGAAGCACAGAACCACCACATCGGATCTGGGGGCGGCAGAGTGAGGTTATGGGCAGAGAAAGCTAGTGGTAGGTTACCTGCTCCTGGGAAAAGGGAGAACACACATACCCACCCCGCCGCTATGCTACAGTCCCACATCTGTCATATGTGTCTGCTCACATGACTTTACACAGAATGCATGATGACAGCACTTCTAATTTAGCATTTTAGAGCTTTCAAAAACCCTCGTTTTGACCTCACAGCTATCTTACAGTTTAGAAATTACCATTTCACAAACCATGGCTGAGAAAATCATTTAGAACAGTTCCCCTAATTGCTCATAGTCACAGAGCTGATAGGTAGCAGGGCTCAGAGTCTAACCTGGCCTCCTGACTCCAAACCCAGCTCCTTCCACCACCCCGGACTGCCTCCCCTATGAGGGTTTGCCATGATGTTTTCTCTGCTCCCTCCTCCCAGGTTAAATTTCACAGTGTTGCTCCCTCCTTGGGAAAGCAGAGAAAACCTACCCACTTGGCTTCCTGCAGGCAACCAGAGGCCTTACCTACCTCCCATAAGCAAAGCGGCGGTCTTTGTGGTGGTCTCCAAAGGTGTCCCAGAGGCGGAGGGAGACGCTGACATCATCTACCACATCTCTGGAGCGTTCCAGCACCTGTGGGGTGGGCCAGGGGAGAGGAGTGGGAATCGAGGGCAATAGTTCTAGGGGCGCCCACAATCAGCTCAGGCTGGTGCCAACTCAAACCTGAGGGTCCCAGATAGCATGGGGGTGGAGGGACAGAGCTAATACCTCTGTCTGTGTGTCCTGCCCAGCACTATATCCAGGGCCACCTCTGCAGACTCAATGGCAAGAGCAGCCTCTAAGCCGGCCAGCCGGGAAGGGACTCTAAGAGGGCCGACTGTCATGGTGTGGAAGGGAGCTCAGGGGCCTGCCCCGTTCCCAGCTTTACCCGCAAATAACAAGCCTCTGATTTTGGTCTTGGCCGACAGCTTCTCTCTTCCTCTCTGCCCTCAGCTCTCCAACGCCTCCCTCCCCTCAGTGCTCCCCATTACTGGGGGCTGTGATTATACAAGATGCTGCGTCCCAGGCAAAGCTTGGGTCTTAGGCACCAGCCCGGCCACGCAAACCCCAGATGGTTAAGGATCCCTTCGCTGGGGTGGGCTCACCTCAGACCTTTCTCCAGGGGCTCCTTCCTCTTCAGCTGCCTCCACCCCATCCCCGGGGGCCTCCGTGAGCTGAGCACAGGCCCAGCCGAGTTTGGAGACACTGAGCCATGGTTTGGGAAGAAGCCCAGATACGCAGGGTGGGACCCCCAGCCAAGTGGCCTTGCAGCCTTACCTCCTGGCACACCCGATACTGGTCGATGGCCCAAACCGTGGGCACATGGGTGGCAAGCAGCTGGTACTGGGTGAGCGTGGCATTGCAGGCCCGGGCACAGATGAGCCTGGTCTTGCCCACCGCGTTGTCTCCCACCACAACGCACTTGATGGTCTCTACGTTTGGCCTTTCATAATCCATGTCAGAATCCATTAATTGGGACCTGAGGAACAGGAGCATAGTGGTCAAGGTGGCTCCACACACCAGCCCCCTGAGGGCCAGGGCCAGCGGCTCTCCTCAGCCGGGACCAGCCCCTCTGCCAGCATTTGAGCAGAGAGGGAGAGAAAGGAGCAGGCAGCCATCTGGGCAATAGTTCTGTGGGGCCTAAGAAACGGGGGGCCCATTCAGGCCGAGAGGAGTGGTTCCACCACATGAACCACTGGTCTGCCTCCTGTTGCCACCATCCTCCCGCTGGGCTCCTGGCTGGGGGAGGCCTGTGAGAGAACCCTAGGCAGAACCTGCCTCGGGCCTGTCCCCACTCTCCCAGGAAGAGGAGAGTCCGCCTGGGAAGCGCACTCATCATCCGCTCTCCTCCTCTAGGCAGCAGAACAACAAACAGCTGAGAGAAGCAGAGTCCGGGCCAGGTCCCCACCCCTTCCCAGCATGCCTGAGGGTAGGGCCACTTTAAAATTTAATGGACTTGTCAAAGCTGGGTGGCAGCTCTCCTGGCCTCCACTTTTGCCTGTCTCCCTCCCTGGTGGTAGATTTTCAAACCCTGGCTTGTCTGTGGCTCCCCTTCAACGCTAGTCCTCAGCCTCTTTCAGGGAGATGCCAGAGTTTTTCTTCCCAGTCCCTCTGGGTTGGAGAGGCTCCTGGATGCACCTGGGCAGCCCGTGGGCCTCCCCTCCCCTCCTCTGGGCCTGTCATGTTGCCTGGATGGCTCGCGCGGCTGCAGGCTCAGTTTTGAGATGGCAGAGGGGATAAACATGGGCCTGTGACTGTATACTCCATGGTCAGGGGGCCTGGCCACCCGTACTCAGGTGTGACCTGTAAGCACCTGTAGGCAACCTCAGGGAGAGGGAGATACGCCCCCTTCCACACTCCCCATTCCTAGGGAGGAGGGCTCCCAGGCTGGAAGCCCCCAGACAGCTGGCGCTCCTGGAAGGGTGCTCGCTCAGTTGGCTGCATGGGTGATGGGACTGCTGGGAGACGCAGAGGACCAGAGACTTGGACCGGAATGTCCAAGCAAATGCTTGCCTCGGTTTCCTTCTGTGTTGGGCACAGAGGGAGGGCTTATCCACCCACAGAGAGGGATGGCTCAAATTAACAAACAGAATGCCCTTTGGTAGTCGAAGTGTCATATCAGTGTTTAAAAGCTGTCACCAGGAAGGGTCCCTCAGCTTGAGGGCTTAGGGGGCTTTGGGTGGCAGTCACCCAGTGGCATCTACTCTCCTGAAAGGGGAGAGGGGAGGGGGATGGGGTTGGGCAAGGCAGGCATTATTAGGAAACTCAGTTTCACCTAGGTCACTGGCCTGCTCCTGCTCACAGTCCCTGGGTGCACGAAGTCAGCCAGGGGCTGGAGCACACTGGACTCCTTCCTAGGCCAAGGAAGGCTGAGCTCATAAGAGTCCTGGAGGCAGTCCAGGTGCCCTCACTGCTGAGCCATCCAGCAAGAGAGCAAGGCCACCAGCAGCAACAAAGCAGCTCCATTCCTGCCGGGCTGTAACTGGATGCCAGCCTGCAGGAATGCAGAACTGAAATATCCAAGTAACGATGGCAACTGGGATTTGCGCGAGTAGATCCATCTCAGCAACCTAAGCAAAAAGTGCAGCAAGGACTTTTCAATGAGACAAGCACCCCCTCCTTCTTGGAATTTTACAGGAACTGGACTCTAAACAACAAGGGGTCTCCATGCAGTCCCTCCCCGCTCTCCAGAGCAGGATTCCTCCTGCCTCCTCTACCCACCTCACCCTCCTCAGGGGCAGCCGTTATTCTAACCACCACCTTGCCTCCGCCCTGCTCTCTCCTGAGCTGAGGACCAGGAACCCCACTTTGATGGTTCCTGGTCTCAAGTCAGACAACTGGGAAGGAATCATCCGGGCTGTAGTTTCTGTTCTATAAATTGAAGAACAAAACTGACCGAATCCCAAATACAAATACGATTAGCTGTAGGAGACTAAAACCCACTAGCCCATAGAACTTCCTTCTCAAATTTAGGTTCTAATGGCATGTGGGTGTGTAAGCAGAAGGGGGGATGGGGAGGCATGGAAGAGGGGCATCAGTTCTTCAATTCAGGAGCATCTGGAAGGCGAGGAGGATGCCAGAACACCAGCAGAGCAATGCAAGTTCAAAATCAGAGAGTTTATGATTAAAATACCCCTGCACACCTCATGCACCTCGAGGGTTAAGTAGGGGACAGCCAACCAACAAGTAGGAGAGGAACACTGTTGTGAGTTTAGACAGCAGACCTGCTGGGTGCTACTCAGGCTGGACAGCCTCTCCTCATCCCTTCTTCAGCTGCTCTGCAGCCTTCCCCTGCTTGTCCTTGGACCTCCTCCTTATTTTTACCATTCTCACCCACTCCACCCCTGTCCTGACTGCGGGACTTCATTTCTAGGAAACTTCATACCTAGGAAAGGGCAAATCACTTCACTTCTCTAGGCATCAGTCTGCCCTTCTGGAAAATGGGTATGAGGGCTTTGGAAGAAAGTTTCCCAAATCGTGGTGAATTCGTGCCAAGAGAGTCTGGGCAGAAAGGAGGTATTTGTCTTCTTATGTAATCTGGTATTATATAATGCTAGATTACATATCTATATATGTAATTCTATCTCTTTTTAAGATACAGACTGGCCCAATTAAGCCAGCAGACAAAACTCTTAGTCGAATCAGGCCCGTCTTAAAGGCGGATCCTGCACTGGAGACAGCATGCCAAAGCCACCAGTAATGTAATTTTTTTGCTCTAGAATATTGCTACTTTACTGTACCATTGCTGATGTATGATGATACAACCCATTCAATGAGCTTCTCAATTTCCGTGTCCCTGGCACTCTCCTTCAATGACTCTAGACTTTTCCACATCCTCATTCTTTCCGAGCCTCTAGACTAACCACCATAAACTATGGCTTCCTTGCCATCCAGCCCTGGGTATCACAACCCCCAATTCATTCCTCTCCTTCAGTGATCCCAGAATCACATAGATACTCCCTCCCCACCCTGTCCCATGATCCCTGTCCCTCTCTCCACAAACAGCCTCCTATCCACTGTTCTCCTAGATCTTTGTACTCAGGCCAGGCCAAAAGGCAAGGTGTGCTCAGATTAGCTACAACCCTCAGCGGCTCCCAGTCCCACCCCCACACCCCTACACACACTCTTTGCAGAACCCAGAAAAGCCCCCCTTTCCCTCCCACAGCTGATAGGAGGCTTGTTCATCTGTAGCTGCCCTAGTCTGGTTGTCAAGGAAACGACAGAATCTCCCTGGGAGCCTGGCTTGTCTCCTAGCAACCAATATCCCACATCCTGCATCTTACAAAATGCAAAAGGGAGGAATATCCTGAAAATGAAGGTAAAAATTGAGGAGGATAGATAGGAAGGGAGAATCGGGAAGAGAAGACCAGAGAGGGTGGCCTTGGAATTAAAAGAGGCTGCCAGTGGGTTGCTGACATTGTAATATTGGGAAAGGTGGAGAGATGAATCCCTCCTGCAGATCCAATGGGCAGCAAGACTCAAAGGGATCTTGAATGATCGTATTAACAAAAAATGCAAACCTAAACACATGAAAAAGCCTTCTCAGACATCAACAAACAACGCTAAGCATCTCTCCCATAGTTTGCCAGAACTCTGATGCACAGACTGCAATGGAGTTGGGTTGAAAGAAACATGTCCGGAACGGCGAGCAAAACATCCAAATTCCATTGGTTTTTAACAGAAACATTTCCACCACTCTGGACCTTTTTTCCTGACACGCTGCTCTGCACACACACACGAAATAAAAATAATTTATTTTAAAAATGGGGAGAGGAGAAGGCCACGACACGCCAAGGCAATCAAGTCATCCGCCTTTCCCTAGAAAAGCCCGGAAAAGGTTAGTCCCACGCCCCCCGAGACCCCAACAGCCAAAGCTATACCGAAGGGGAGAAGGGGAGCGGAGGGAATGTCAGAAGGGAAGCAGATAGGGCCGGGAGGGCACAGGAGGGCGAAGCGGCGCGTTTCCAGGTAGCTTGCAACCCGGCCATAACAGAAATTAATCATTTACTTACACCACTACATGTGACGGGGTAATTTCTAGTGTAAGGAACACATCTCTTCCTGCTAAGCACGCTCATTTTAGTGAAATGTCTGGGGGTCACTCCGCGCGTGCAAGTTAGGACGATGCCGGCGCCGCCGCGCTGCTGCTGCTGCTGCTGCTGCTGCTGCTGCTGCTGCTGCTACAAGCTCCGGGCCCGGGTCGCGCTAGATCAGAAACTCTGACAGAGCAGCCCAGGCCGGACGGCGGGCCGGGAGCGGCCGCGCGCGCGGCACTGCAGCCATTGCCTCTTCCGGATCAGCATCTCCCCGCGCCCCGGGCGCCCAATGTCATGGAGGCACGCCGGAGTGGGCTGTGCGCGGCCGCTCAGACCTCGGGCGGCTGGGCCGCGCCGCCGCCGCGGGTCCTCTGGCTGCGGAGGCTGGAAGCGACGCGCAGTTGAGGAGAGGGGCGAGGCCGCCGCCGCTACGCGCCTGGCCCGCTCCGAAGGCGCGGCCGCGAAGACGCCTAGCGCTGCAGTCCCGGGGACCGCTCACGACCTCCTTTTTTCATTCACAAAAAAAGGAAAGGAAAAAAAAAAAAAAAAGAAAGGGAGGAAGAGAAGGGGGAAAAAAATCGCACCCAGGGCGACGGCCGTGACAGGCTCCGCCCACCGCGGAGCTCGGTTGGTGGAAAGGGGTCTGGGGGCGGGGAGGGGGCGGGGAAAGAAGGGGATTGGGTGCCCTGCGGCCCCGCCCCCGGCCCCGCCCCGCGGGGGGCCTCTCTCTCCCCCCTGCCCTCCCTCCCTTCCCCCGCCCGGAGGCAGGCGGCTGGGAGGGTCTCGGCTCAGCACCGGTGGCGGTCTCCTCCCTCTACCTGGCAAGGGGCAATACCTCTCTGGACTCCCACGGGGTTTTCCCCTTTCCTCCGGGAGGCTGACAAAGAACTCTGAGACGCATCTTAGCCCTGGAAGGGATGCCGGTTAGGGAAGGGGAACTTGACATATTTTCCTTGTCCCTTAAACCCAGGCCTACACCCCTTGCCCCTGGGGAGAGGAACACAGCATTTCCATACAGGCCCTACTCTGGCTTGAGAGTTTTCCTGGCACTTGAGGGCCTTCCTCCCTTGATCACCACCGTGCAGCTAAAGCCTGTGCCTCCGACTGCTGTGGCACATGAGTTTTAGAGTGGGTCACTGTATCGCCTGTATCTTTTCCCATCCAGATCTTCTCCTCCTCTTCAGCAGTCTCTGCTTCCATCCCACCCCCATCCTATTGCCACCTAGAGTTTACCAGTATCTTCTGACTCTTAAAAGAAATGCCATGAAGACACTAGCCCCAGAGACAGTGCCTGAGACACCTTTGAGTTCTCCGTCTCGATTTACTCCTCTGTAAAACAAAGAGATTATAAGGGGTGACATCTGTAATATGAGCAGTCCCCAAAGGAAGTTTATATGTTCAAGGCTGGTTTGATTATGATGATCTTGACTACTGGTAATTACAGCAGCCAGCTCAGTCCAGTTTGATCCATCTTGTCATAACCTCTGGACAATTTTTAAAGTCGAGACTGACATGCCTCCCACCTAACCCCCTCCAACTTGTGCTCTGAGAATGCAAATCCACTTTAATACTAGTTTATGCAAGATATGATCAGGAAGAGAAATCCATTGCCAAAAAAAAAAAAGCTGAATAAAAAATGAATTTTGTATTCTCTGAAGCATGCTTTCCATCCATGAATGCATATAATTGGAAGCTGCCCATCAAGGTATTTGTGATAAATGTGCTTTCTGGCCTGGTCCATGTTCAATAAGTGCCTGATTGGTGGGGGATGCTACCCCTGCTCTTTCTGAATCCACCCAGAGCTGGAGAAGAGGTTAAGAATGACTGAGGGTGCCGCTTGACCCCTCTAGTGAGGATTCAGTCTCCATAAGAACAGAAAGTATTGGTTGGAATACACGCATTGGAAAGAAACTTAACCATGTACAGGTGTGTTCTTCCCACATGTTTGGCGTTGAAGAGCCTCAGCCCATCTTCTGTGTGCTAGAGGTCCCTGCTCCAGAGGACAGCCTAGCATGACATCTCTGTGTGGGTGCCACAGAGGCCATGGCCTCTCCCACTGACACCCGCTTGCCCCCACCCAGCTCCAGAGTGCCAGCCTGTTGGCTTCATGTTTCACACAACACAGAAGGAAAACAGAACTGCCCTCTGCCCAAAACCATGGGCGCCTAGGCCTGCCTTTATGGAGCCAATGCCTCCTCCCTCTTTGGGAAAAGAGCCAGCTGAGCTTGCGAACCCTCCTGCCCACCGGGCTACCCTGTGGGGGTTCAAAGGTGTAAGGCTGGCCAAATGAAATTGCACCCCCTGTTCCCATTTGGCAAACTGCCTCAGGCAGAGCCAGGGTCTCCCGCTGAGGGACAACAACTTAATCCCCTGTCTTGCTTTTTGCACACAATCTTCTTTCTCAGCTTTTCTTTAAATGAGAGTCCTTCCTGATAGCATCACCTCTCCGGCATTCTCAGTCAGAGCCTCCTCCAACATCCCTTCCCTCACCAAAGCCCTCTTGTGACTCCTCCTTCCCAGTGAGGTAAACCCCTTGAGCCTGTCCCCACAAGGCACCCGCTCCAACTAGCCCCATAACCACCCTCCTCAAGGACATCACGAGCTGCCATTTTCTGAAGCTGGTGAGCAGGAGGCCCAGTCTGGGGAGAACACTCTCCTTCTTGGTTCTCAAGAAGGTACCCATGCAGCAGGCTCTCAGCCAACGCCACAAGCCCTCCTCTCTCTGTGGCTCTGAAGGCGCCTCTTCAGTGCCAGCCCAAGCTCTGCAGACCCCGCTTGGTGCGTCCTCCTCCACCCTGCACGTTCCATTTGTTTCACAGGCAGCTCCAGCCTTTCTACGGTTTGTAGGCTACTGGTCTCTCTTCTCTCTACCCTCTCCTGGAACACTCAACCCTCTGCAAAGCCCACCCCACAGGTCTTCTGACATAAAAGTCTGCCCCCCTCCCCAGCAGTGTGCAGTCTGGGCCACATAGCATTGCCACCCTGTGTTTGGGACCAGCTGAGAGCAAAAACAGAGGCATCTCAACATGCAGAGCTGGTCAGGGTGAATGAGCCAAATCTGGAAAGTCTAGAGTCTCTCAGCCTCCTTGCCCAGGGCTCAGGGGGCACCACCAGATACTCACAAGAGACAGAACCCTTCTGCACCTTTGCTCAAACAGTTCTCTCAGCCTGAACACTGTTCTCCTTCCCATCCCTCCACCTGGATAATGCTTACTCATCCTTCAAGCCTCAGCCTAGATGTCACTTCTTCCAGAAAGCCTACCATGAATACTCCCTAAAAGTCTGCAAGTTTCCCTCCCCTTCTTCTGTGCTCCCCTAATAATACCAATCACAATGTTCTATCATTGGGTCTCTCTCTCTCTCCCTCACAGTACTGAGAACTGTTTAGAGAAGGGACCATGCTTGTTCAAGAGCTTCCTTCTTGCTGGTCTGGCAACTAGTATGTAATAGGAACTCAATAAATGCTTGATGGATGAACGGATGTTTGGGTGGGGAACCTGATGAGGAGGGACTTGACACCACCCAGTGGCTACTCACATGCTGTCCAGAGAGGTCTTCCACAGCTTGTACTGGCCTTGTCTTTGGGTAGCCATTGCTCTGTGTTCCCTCCGGGCTCCTGGCTGGGCTGGACAGAAGTGAATGGGGCAGCCCAGGGGAAGACTGTGAGAGAAGTAATAAATAGCTGTAAGTTACCCAAAGTAGTGCCCAGGTCAGTCAGCCCAAAACAGAGGATCTACTCAGGGCAGGAGTGTGGCTCCTTCTGTTTAGGCCCACTGGGCTGAGACACTCAGCCTGGAGGCCAAGACAGAGGCCACCCCAGGGAATCAAGAGGCTCCTTGAGGGACAAGAACTAGGTTCATGGTCCATCCCATGCTGCGCATTCTGAACTGGTTTTGGTAATTTGAAAAGAGCAGTCCGTTGTCCAGTAGGAGGCCTGGATTCTGTCCTCACATAGCTATGCGACGTTAGTTCCCTCCTGTCTCTGAATCTGTTTTCTCATGTACAAGGGTTGGGTCAGGTTCATCCAGCAATGATATCTAATAAGGGCTCCTAGCATGGAAGACCTATGTTTTATTAGCCATCCTTCTTCCTGAAGAAGCTCCTAACCCAAATTGGATTCAGCAAAATATCAGCTGATGGCCACAAAGGCTTAGAACGGAAGAGGGAAATATTTGGGGGCGGAGCGAGGAGGGAGGAATTGGAAACATAGTAAGAGGCAGAGATTCCCACTTTCAGCTTCCTTAAATGGTCAGTCACAATCTTGGGACCAGTTCAGCCAAAGAAAATTCTAGAATTTTAGGAGAGATAAGGAATAATCTAGGGAGGGCTTGGAGAGGCCAGTTGGATACCTCTGGAAGCAGGTTAAAGGGTAATGGAGGGGCATCTCTGTGACAGCCCTCCAGGGACAGGGGACAATAAGGTAAAAGCTAAGGCAAGAGAAGGCTCCCCACCAAGCCCAGTATGGGCAAGGATGTGGACAGTAGGATCCCCAAGAGTCCCAAATAAAAAAAACCAAAGTAGAGGAGCAGCCATTGCAGTAATTGGTGCCAACCGTGGTTCTAGTCTCCCCTTTACCAGAAATTGGCTGTGTGACTTTGGGCAAGGAACCTAATCTCTCTAGTTTCCCATTGGAATAATATTACTTGCCAGAAGACAGGGGATGGCCAGGTGATCTTCTCATGGCCCCTTGCAGGTCTGAGATCAGAGATTCTGTGATCCCTCTAACTCTTCCTTCATTTCTGCTTGCTCCCCGTCACAGACTTATGCTCAGTATCCCTGTGTAAAGGGGGACTCGGGAGGTAGGTGAGAGATAGGCTAGATGGGTGATGGGCATTAAGGGGGGCACTTGTGATGAGCACTGGGTGTTGTATGTGAGTGATGAATCACTAAATTCTACTTCTGAAGCCAATATTGCATTGTATATTAACTAAAATTTAAAAAGAGAGAGAGAGAGAGAGAAGGGAAGGGAAGGGATAAAGCGGGACTCAACCCCCATTTGTGCCTGTGCTACCTAGGTCCCCTATGGTGATCAGACAGCACAGAGGGTGTGGAATTCTGACAGTCTAACCTACCAGGTTGGAAAATCCCATGCCCACCTTGGCCCTGGTGCCCAGTGGGTCTCCTGAGAAAGTGAACAAACAGGTGAGGCAGTGAAAGGAACACAAGTGAGAATTCTGCTTGGGATCTTCAAAGCACACCCAGCCCCTTGCAACCTTCCTACACCACACTGTGTGGGTGCTGGTGGGGCTGCTCAAACCAGGAGCTGAAGAATCCACTCCCAGTCTGGCCTGGCCAGGCTGCAGCCAGCCCCTGCTGGCAGACAGCTGAGCATGCACACCCCTCTGCCCACTCACCCAAGCCCCTCCACCCTAGCCCTGCCTCCTAGGAGGCCAGAGCTGGCTGAGGCCTCCACGCAGCATAGACTGCAGCTTTGAAGCAGCTCTTCACTCAGCAGAGAAACCTGAGCGCTTGTTGGCTTATATGCTTTAAGAGCTGCAAATACTACCACTACTAATACCACTGGGGAAATGCATGATCCACCCCAAGTCTCCTGGGGTGTTGATTTCTCAGGACAGTACACCAGAAGCCACCACTAGATAGGCCTCCAGCAGAAAGAAGCTACATGGTGTTACTACTGTCCTGTTTTATAGGCAGAAAAGTTAGAAGTGGGGGGCAAAAATGCACTCCCTAGCCTGTGCATCCAAGGGCCAAGATCCTTCGCTTCAAGCAGGCTGCAGACCTTCTGAGAGAGGACAGGCTCGTTCCTGGAGCCCCGCAGAGCTGCAAGTGAGAAGCTCTGAGGAGGCTGATCACCCCAAAATAGACTTGTTTCTTTTCACAACTTTTTCATGAGGCATTGGCATCTCTTGCAAGCATGGAAAAAAAATAGCCTCAACTGTTAACAAATAAAGATTATAAAAAGCCCCAACTGTTCTCCATGGGTTTCCATGTGGCTGCGGTGTTCTAGAGGGGGGCAGGGAGGAGGCTGAGAGGGAGGCCAGGGGAGATGGGCGTCCAGGAGCCCCCTATCTCCTTTCCTCTGACCCACTTTTCTCCCTGGGTAGCTAATTCTGCTAGAGCTCATAGGGATAACAATCCATGTGAGATGGAAAAGATTTCTGTTGACCTGCAGAGGTGGTCCACTGTGCATGTGTATTGTTGTTTATTTACTGCTTCCAGACAAAAGAATGCATGGCATGGAACAGGGAATCTTAAAAACTAAGAAGAGGACAGGGTTTGTTTAGTAAATACTTAGAAGGCTCAGTATTCTCAGCTTAGTCTGAACTTGGACCCCACCCTGGGCACGTCAGTAACCAGACAGGAGTTTGGGGGCTGTAGCTGCTTTTGAACCAGGTTAAAGGATTGTGTGGGGCTTCCCCAGAAGGGTCCTGGCCCTCACCCACACTCTGGGTTCCCCTTGCAAGGCTCCAGGCTGGACGTTGCAGAGCACCCATGCACCCTCTGTCCTAGCCCTGGAGCCTTCTCTTTTTACTTGAACCTCCAACAACAGAAGAAGGGAAATGGTGTAAAAGGCACTGGAATGGAGTCTGGAACTGGGTCCCCGTCCCCTAGGGGTTCTCAGGAAAATCAGGTAGTTGACCTGGATGATATCTAAGGAGCCTCTGGCCCTGACTTCCTGTAACCAGAGGGAGAGAATTCCCCCAGGTCCCAAAGCTCCACGTCCTCCACAAAGTCTGGGATCAGCCAAAGACCTACCCTACCCTCCGTTATGGCATCCTTTCTCTTCTCCTCTCCTCCTTACCTCTTGTTCTTCCCTTCCTTTGCCTCCCCTATTCTTCCCTCTCCCTTCCCCCCACCTCCTGGGCAGAAATTTCTATAAAAATATCCTCACACGGCTCTGGCTAGGTCAAAGATAGGAGGACAGCCAGCTGGCAAACAGGCAATGCACCAGGGACCCTCATGGGCATTATTCAACTTTGGATGGTTCCCCAGAACAGGCATCTGGGGAACGCTGGGCAGAGCTTTCCTGAGGTGGTGACAGTGGTGAGGGACCAGCAGGGCAACTGCATTGTCTCTGGACTCCTCTGGACCCGAAAGTCTTCTCTCAGGCTCCACCAGCCAGAGTTAGTAGCCAGCTACCCTGGGAAATTGCAGCCCCTTCCAGGGTCATGGTTGAATAAGGGGGTGGCTACGGACAGAGTCCAGTGTCACGGTGTCAGTCAAAGCATTGCACCGCAGGGCGTGGCCATTCCTAGCTTAGTAGCCCCTCAGGGCAAGGCATGAAGTGAGGTGGGGTGGGGCCTGACACAGAGACAGAGGGTGAAGGAGGTGGTGCTCAGAGTTGGAAGCTTCCCACAGAAGCTTCAGTCCTTTAGATAGCCCGTGGCATAGGTTCCTGGGCAGATGGGAGGGTGTGGACGGTTGCCGCTATGCAGCCCCCTGGAAACAGTCCAGGGCACCTCAAAGGCCACTGAATGCATGCCTCAACTTAGGCTGGTAGTTTGGACAGTTCACCTCCGCTTCCGCTGCCTTTCTCCCAACCCACCTTCTTCTTTCTCCTAGAGGACGTGTGCTGAGAGCTGTCCGGCGCTTGAGCTGTGGGTGGAATTCTGGGGCTGGAGGCAGCCCCCAAAGGAGACTCTTGTGCTGCCATCTCCACACCCCGACAGGAAAGCCTTTTAAGGTGGCCAAGCGGCTCGAGCAGACTTTGGCTCACAGCCAAACCATCCATCTTGTACACGTGGAACTGAGGACTGTGGAGCCATGGTCCCAGGAGGGATCAGAGTGCCAACCACACTCAGCCTCTGCGCGGGCCGACCAGTGGCCACGCTGCAGCCAGAGGTGGCATGGGCCACTAACAGCCTTGCCAGGCCGAAGGCACATGACCGGCTCATGCAACCCAAGTTACATCGCCGACTTACCCTGAGACTCTGGGGCAAAACTGAGGTTTGTCTGCTCACTCATTCACTTATCTTTTGTTCTGTTGATCACACGCGTGTTAAACTCCTACTAGTGCCACGCTGGCGATTGGGAGGACTGTAAAATGATAATGATGCCATCCTGGCCGTCAAGATGCTTAAGCTTATCATAATAATCAGAATTTATCAAAAGTTTATTATATGCCCAGTATTGGCCTAACATACTACTTCATTTACACTTTAAAACAATCCTCTGAGTAGGTACTATTAGTGTTTATTTTTTTCTTTTGAGAGAGAGAGAGAGAGAGAGAGAGAGAGTAAGCGGGGGAGGGGCAGAGACAGAGGGAGACCCAGAATCCAAAGCAGGCATCAAGCTCCGAGCTGTCAGCACAGAGCCTGAGGCGGGGCTCGAACTCAAGAACTGGGGGATCATGACCTGAGCGGAAGTTGGACATTCAACAGACTGAGCCACCCGGGTGCCCCACTGGTGGGACTGGTAGGGACTATTATCCCTACTTGGTAGATGAAAGAAACTGGAGCTTCAAGAAGCAATGTGACAGTCCATGGTCGCAAAGCAGGCAGGCCCAGAGCCTCTTGGAGGAGATAGCACAGCCCCTGAGCCCCCACCACCCCCATGCTCTGATTTTAGAGCATTAATAGGTTGTTCTCAATTCACAGCAAAATAACTATCTTACAGTTGGGAAAACTGAGCCAGAGCAGAAAACAGCTCTGTGCAAAGTCACACAGGGAGTTTACGGTTATGTCAGGCTCAGTGCTGTCACTCTTTCCTCAGACCTTGTCTCTGTGGGCCTCTGTTTACTCGTGTATGAGACCAGGTGGTTCTGGTGGATGATCCCCACCGATTTTGAGATTCTGACTGTGTGATCTTATTAGGTGACATGTTTTCTGCCATCAGAGAGGATCGTTGCAGGGAGACAGAAGGCAGAGGAGCAGGAATGGACCAGCTGAGGCTTGCCTCAGAGCCTTCCCAGCCCACGTTCGCCCCACAACCCCTGCCCCAGAGGGAGTCGAGAATGTGGGAATGTTTCATGCCTCAAGGCATGGGCTTTTTAACTCTGTTGATGGAATATATATATATATATATATATATATATATATATATATATGTCATATATGTCAGAGAAACTGACAGGGCTTCACAGCTGGAGGGAAAGAAATATGCCCTAGAAGTGAAGGCACAAGGAGGAGACATACAATTAGAGCCCAGGGCACAGGTCACCTGTAAACAGGGGCAGCTGGAGCCTTAAATGGTCCCTTCACAGAGCCCCCCTCGGCCGGGCTCTGTCCAGGGCTGTGCTGTTCACCTTCCCTAGGGCCCACGGCCGCCCACTTCTCAGCATCGGCCCCTTGTCTGAGTTACCAAGCAAGACATCCTCAGGCCCCAAGAAGCATGTCTCAGCCCCGTCCCTTCCTAAAGCAAAAGGAGCTCCCTCACTCGGCCACTCCTTTGCAAGGAGGTGGAGGCTGGCTGGGGGATCTCAGCTGCCCTGGAAGGCCTTCCTTGTGCAAGCCTGAGTACTTGGCCAGGTGTGACTAGAAAGAAGGGCCAGACTGGGCTGGCGAGGGCAAGAGAGGGCGAGGATTAGAGTTAAGGATGCTGCTCCATTTCTTTTTGGAGAAATGGATCCCGCTGCCTGAAGGATCAGGCAGCTCCTGGGGTGGGGAGGGAAGATCAAGGGGCTGGACAGGGCCCTGGGGTGAGCAGTGAGGAAAAGCCAGGGGCAGGAAAACCAGCACAGGGGGGCATCCCTGGTATTGGGAGGGGCCCCTCAGACTGGAGAGGGGCAGAGGTAGAGCGGGCTTGAGGGCTGAGGTGGCCCCAGAAGCGCAGGCTTTATTTACTGTGCTCCACCCTGGCCACTGGCAGCCTGGAGTCGGATGAAAAGGGCTCTTGGAGGAGGAGAGACCCCTGCGCCCCTTCCCTCCTGGCTAGGTTCCAAGGAGAGAGTGAAATCCAAGTGTGCCCTGGCTCATGGCACCTGTAGACACTGCCCCTTGATGCTCCCGCTGCATGTGGAATCGCACCCTCCCCGCACACAAAATTTCTGCCTCGGAACTGGCTGCCTTGGGTTGCTGCTCCACAGTCAAGAGGCTGCTACACCCCTAGTTAAGACACCTGATTCCTTAACCCACCTTCCCCCTGCCTCCACATCTCCCTCCTCCTGAGGAGATCCCATTCTGAGAACTGCTCATTGTGCTGAGTTCTGGAAGGCACCAGGTGAGGACAGGGGGAGCAGCCAGAGCTGGAGTTCCTCTCCCCCAGGCACAGGAAAAGGGCCCAGGGGTGGTCTCGGGATGGCGGGGCGTGAGTCACAGACTTACCTGCTGCCTTTCCTCTGGGGCCCAGCTGGCCTATCACTATTCCCTGTCCAGAAGCAGTGTCCTGGGCCAGGTCAGGGGGAGGGAATGCATGAGGAAACAATACACGGATTTTAAGGGCTGGGATCCAAAGCCCAGCCTATGGGGAGCCAGGTAAGGGTCATGGTTACTGTATCCAGGGGTGGGACTAGCAGGCTGGCCTCCCGGTCACTTCCCTCCTCATCCAGGTCTGTGTGGAGTCCGGAGATAAGCCACCTGGGCAGGAGGCCCCACTCCCATCTTTGGACAGATGAGCATTCTTGGTATCTGGGCCCAGCCCCTGACTCCCGGGGCCCTTATTTGATCTGCCCTCGGGCTCTCATTCTGAGTATGGTCCTGGCTTCTCCTCCTCCCTGGTGACTCACTTGGCTTTGGAATTTCACTCACTGTTTTTTTCTGACGCACATCCTGGGAGCCTGGCCTAAAGCCAGGGAACAGCGCTGTTGCTTCAACCCTACCGGTGATTAATTCTGGCAACCTGAGCTGGAGGCTGTATAGAGGGAAGCGAGGCTGGAGAAGCAAGATGGGAGTTGGGGGTGTTGCTGGGCAGTGAGCCTTTCTTCCTGCTTCTGCTCATTTGCACTCAGGTAGAGATCAAACAACAGAAAAGCTATTAGCTTGTAGTGTCAGACGTACCCGGCTGGCCAGCCACGGCACTAAAGAAGATTGAGCAATTAGACTGGCCACCGTGCTTCTTGGAATCGGTTTCTGGACCTCAGTTTACCCTTTTGTGAGTCTTAAAGGTTGATAGCCCCTAACTTTGAATGCTAAGAACAATGGCCTTATAACTCGGTTGGTGGAGCTCTCACAATGGCTGGGACTCTGTTATCTTCCTGTTTTGACTATGATGGGAGGGGTGGGTTTTGGCTGGGATTGTGGAGAGGGCTGGGATTCATTTCCAGGTCTGCCATCACCTCTACTTGTGTCCATCAGATGCCTCAGCAGGAAAGGGAGAGGATCACCATGGCCTCTGGGTCTCTGGTGCAAGCCTCGGTAGCATACATTGGTCCCCTGGGTTCTGTGTGATATCCTCACTCCTCCAGAAGCTGGTTGCTTTTCCCATCCCCTCCCCAGACTGTTCTCGATCTCTTATCTTCCACAGCTGCCCAGGGCTCAAGGATTCACAGTCGCACTGTGTCCCTTCCGGCTCCTCTCCTGAGAAGTAAAGGGATCCGTGCCAATCAGATCAGCTGACCCCGGGGAGCCTGTACATGGGGCAGGGGTGGGGGACACCCTCAATGTATTTAGGGAACAAAGGTCTCACCCCGTTGTCCACCCTCAAAGAGTGACTGCAGTGAAAAGAACCAAGGGCCAGGTCAAGGGGGTTTGGCCTGTCAGCAAAGATGTCACCTAGGGTTCTGGTGGACACCCTTCTCGCTGCTGGGGTAAATCTTGTTTGTAGGGGGTGCTAAAAAAACCATGCTTTTGGCACTACTCAGCCACACTGGGGGGACCATGACCATTTGGGAAGATGTGAAGAAGTAAAGGGTGGGGTTAGGAAATAAGTCTGTACCTTGATACCCATACCGATGATTATAATCAGAATATTTTTTTTCAAATTAAAAACACTGTTAATAAGACAATACATCATGACCAGATAAGTTTAAGAGTTTAGAATCCCAAGTCAGACTGAGTTCAAACCAAAGGAGTTCCACGTACAGGTTTTGGATATCCCATATATTACATTCTATAGTCATTAACATTTTTAAATGATATAATATATGGTGCATTAAAAATTACACATATCCAAGTTATAATAAGGACCCAAACAACTGTGAACCCCTTACTTGACTTAAAAAGTCTAACCAGGACACTGAACGGTTGAAGCCACACGTGTGTGACGCCTCATTCCCACTTTGAATCTCTCCACACGGGGACCCCTATTCTGCATCTGGTGTTTGACATTTCCCTGAAGATTTAAAATATTTCCTATCATGTTGTGTGGACATCCCTAAAGATATACTGTTTGGTTTGCTTGTTTTTAAGCCTTGAGAAATGATATACTGTCTGTGCATCATCTTGTTGGACTTGACTTTTCTCAGCTTTATGTTACTAAGATATGGTCACCCTGATGTGTGTGGCCATGGTGCCTTCATTTTCACACCAGTGTTAATTCCCAGGGCAATGGCATGTTATTCTCCTGTCCAGTTTTTTGCTATTATGAAAACTATTCCTTTGAATATTCTCGTGCTTGTTCACGTTCATATGTTCAAATATTTCTCATTGGGTAGGTACCTAGAAAGGGAATTGGTAGGCGATGGGGTACGTGCGTGCTCAACTTGACACGATTGCACTGAAGTGTCTTCCCAAGTGGCTAGAACACCTGCAGTGTAGAAGGGTTCCAACCGCTCCTAATTCTCATCTCCACCTGATTTTTCAGATTTAAACTTTGGACTCTCTGTGGGGTGCCTAATGGTATCTCAGCAGTAATATTCTGTGTTTCTCTGATTACTAAGAAGGTCCAGTGTGTATCTTCATCGGTTTTGGTACATTTGTGTTTCTTCTGTGAGGTGCCTGTTCATGTCCTTTGCCCATTTTTTTGACACTGTCATTTTCTTATCATCAGCAATTTGTATGAGTTATTTACATAGTCTGGAACTAACATTTTTCAGTTATATGAAAAATATTATATATTATATATTAACATATATTTTTAAGTATCATGTATTTTAATATACAAAAAACATTTCTAGTTTTTCAGCTATACATGCAACAAATATTTTCTCCAGGAGTGTGGCTTGTTATATGACTTTCTTTATGGTGGCTTTTGATGAACATACATTTTAATTATATCGCAGTTTATCAAGTTTTCTTTCATGGATAGTATATTTTGTCTTAACAAACCCTTCCTTATCCTAAGGTGATAAATATAGTTTTCTATATTTTTCCTCAAACACGTTAAGCTTGCCTTTCCTGTTTAGATCTTTCTCTTGTAATTGATATTTATCAGTTGGGGTTTTTGCTAAGAAAAAAGCCCCAGTACTTTATTTTAAAAATATTTCTTTGGGGCGCTTGGGTGGCTCAGTCAGTTAAGCGTCCGACTTTGGCTCAAGTCATAATCTCACAGTTCATGAGTTCTAGCCCCTTGTCAGGCTCTGTGCTAACAGCTCAGAGCCTGGAGCCTGCTTCAGATTCTGTGTCTCCTTCTCTCTGCCCCTCCCCGGCTTGTGCTCTGTTTCTCTCTCTCAAAAACAAATAAATTAATTAACTAAACATTAAAAATATTTCTTTGGATTAACAATAATTAACAAGGGCTCATTAATAAATAGTAATAATTACAGAAAACTTGAAAAATATGAAAAATTGAGATTTTTTTTTGCCACCAATTGATACAGATATCTAAACTACATAATCGGTATATAACACCATTCATAGAGCATTATCCTCTTTTAAAAATTTTTTTTTATTAATATTTATTCATTTTTTTGAGAGTGAGAGAGACAGAACATGAGCAGGGGAGGGACAGAGAGGGAGGGAGGCACAGAATCTGAAGCAGGCTCCAGGCTCTGAGCCCTCAGCACAGAGCCTGATGCGGGACATAAACTCACATACCGTGAGATCATGACCTGAGCTGAAGTCAGATGCTTAATCGACTGAGCCACCCAGGCACCCCATTATTCTTTTTTAAATCTTATTTTTCCTGACTTTATAGGTTCGTAGTAGAACATTTAGAAGTAGAAAATAAATAAAGAAAAATGAGTGTGTGTTTCACACTCTTCTGAAATTGTTCAGTGTGCCTCCCAAACACCCAACCTGGTTCTTCAGGAGCAGAGGTCTCCATTGGCAAGATCATGGCCATGACCCTGCCCATGCAGACTCTTCAGGTGCATCCTTGGTCAGGAAGAGACTCATGTGCATCCCCTGGAATAAGCATATCAAGAAGGGGCCCCTATGCCCCAACAGAATTCCAAACGGGCCCACTCCAATTCCAAAAAAAAACCCCTGTGAAATGAGTTATTAAATGATAAATAAGTCATGCCTCCACCAAAACCCTTTTTTCCTTGAGGTAGAAAATAAAAAGATAGTTATGATCACTATCACCAACACCAATTGTTTCTCCCCCACATTTTACTTATACTTTACTATCGCCATATTATCAGCCCCAGAGTTTCAGCTCTTTGTAAAGAAATCTATCCGAACTCTATTTCATTGGGTTGGTATAAAAGTAGTCTACAAATTAGTGCAAACGTGTCTACCTGGTGTCTGTATACCCACCACGGAGGGGGCGGGGAGAGCTAATCAGTCGAACCAATCACCATACTCATTACTGTTTTTCAGTGTTTGTTTGTTTGTTTGTTTTGAGAGAGAGAGAGCACAAGCCAATGAGGGGCAGAGAGAGAGGGAGAGAAAGAATTCCAAGCAGGGCTCCGGGCTATCAGCACAGATCCCCACCCGGGGATGGATCTCACAAACTGTGAGCCAAAATCAAGAGTCGGACACTTAACCGACTGAGCCACCCAGGCACCCTGGTGGTACTCACTATTTCTAAACTGAAGCCAGAAGGTGCCTCGCAATCCACAAGAAAGATGGTGCCTGTACCAATGGACTGGAGTTTGCACAAAATCTAGAGTCTAGTTTGTGAGGTAGTTAGTTCCACCTTGGTACATCAAAAAGACTTGAGAATGAAGGAGAGGCAGGAAGGGGTAACGGACGGCTGGAAAAAAGATACTGGAGCAGAGTCTTCCGCCAACAGGTGGAAAGGCCAGAAGACCGGGGAGAGGTTTCAAAACAGGCATTGCCATCTTGCCCAGGCCCGCCCTGGGCCCGAATGATGGAAACGAAGGTAAGAGCCTCGAGCCAGCAGCCTCTGAGTTCTTCCCGTATATGGCTTAGGTGAAATGCTGAGAGAACAGAGCTGGGGATCACTGGGAGCAATGGAAGGTTTCTCTCTTCCAGCTCGGCTGCACAAATGCTCAGTCAGGCTCAAGTGATTAGCCTCTCCAACGACGGACATCACCTTCGACTGGGGCCTTTGGGAACCCGGTCGGGAGGCCTGGGGTTGAGAGAGTGGGCAGAAGCGTGAGCTGTACCTGAGCACGAAGTGGTCCAGACTTTGGGCTCTGGGCTGAGCAGCACAGTGCTGCTGGAGCTGGAGCTCAGCTGACTGGGCTCAGGGCCAAGCTTGGGCCCTAAACTCCTCTGGAGAACCTGGCGCTTTCCTATAAGCACATGCCAGCCAGAGCATGCCTACTGCTCGTTCTGCAGACCCTGGAGAGCAGATAAGAACTGCTTCAGCGGCAGGTAGGAGGAGAAAGGGGCTGCATGGTCGGTACCTACCTTTGGTCCCTTTCCATCCTTGCCTCCCCCCTCCCCGCTCCCCCCTGGTGCCCCCCTACCTTACAGGAAGAGCCTGCACCAGCTGCAGCTGTGAATTCCTGGCAGGGACAGTGGCTAATTCGAATGAATCGGGCTGGCAAAAGACTCAGCTCTCAAAACCAGCCTACTTGGAACAATCTCGAAGGGCCAGCCCTAGTGAGGAGAGCATCTCAAGGCTCCATGGAAGCAAAGAAGAGGGTGGGGGTGGGGAGGTCACTGCATCTCAGGAGGCTTCCGCTGGAGAATGAGCTCCCGGTAGGGTAACTCGCCAGACTTGTGGCGCTCTTCCTTTTAGTGAGCTATCCAGTTAAAAGTACATGTCAGCACAACCAGAGTTTAAAAAGATGGTTCACTCGAATCCGTGGTTGAATCAGCTCCGGCCAACAAACATTTATTGTATTAGTTGCGTCGGGCACCGTGCCAGGCACTGACAATCAGCTTTTACAATAGGAAATGAGATTGTAACCAAGAAACGTATTCTCCCAAGCAGACCTTTTGTGTATACTGCAGTCAAATTCTGAAAAATACATTTCTAAATTTCAGAGGTCAGTAGATGGTTTAAAATGTGAACAATGTTTGGGGGCTTAAATCTCTGCAGACAAGGTATCACACTTGGAAGAAGGAGCAGCTGGGAGCAATTCTGTGTTTTCCTTTGATGACTTATGGCGACAAGGGAAAGTTAAAAATAGGTGATGTGAACCAATGTTATATGTTGTCTGGGGGTCATAGCTAGGGGATGAGATGCGCTTAATGTAATCATGCAGAGGCACGAAGTTGTAATTTGGGATTTCTCAAGTATTTGGGGACATCACACAAAGCTGTTAGAAGATTGGATTCCTTGGAATTTGGAGCTCTGATTTTAAATATCCACAGAGTTTGTTTTTTAAAAAAACTTGGTATTGGACATTAGTTCAGACTTTCACTTTGAAGCTAGCTAAGATAACAATCAAAATTGTCCTGATGAAATGATCTGACCCTTCTGTTTTTTAGAATTATTAAGGAATTTGACTATTAAATGAATTCTTATTTCTCTTCACACTGGTAAGATAAATACACAATTTTTTCACTGTTTGTCCTCATAAATATTCTAATGTAACAACTGAGCATTTAAAACCAGAAGGATTTTCATTTACCAGCAAAAATTTTAGCAAAAAAAAAAAAAAAAAAAAAATAGGCAAAGCACACACAAATATAATTTCCTTTTTAAAAGGAAATAAATAGGGAAACATTTTTAAAAAGGCTTAACCTCAGTTATTTTTAAAAAGTACAAATTAGATAAATTTTTAATCTATCAAATCAGTAAGAATTTTTTAATGATAATACTCAACTCCCTCTGCTTGATGGAAGTGTAAATTAGTACAATTCTGAAAAACAATCAGATTATATATGTGAGGGCCCACTGAGAACCCCTGAGTTGGTATACAGATTATTTTAAGGTTATTTTGGGGGGTGGGGAGGAGAGAAAGCACAGGTAGAGGAGGGGCAAAGAGAGAGGGAGAGAGAGAATCCCAAGCAGGCTCCTCTCTACTAGCACAGCTTCCGAAGTGGGGCTCAAACCTATGAACCGTGAGATTGTGACCTGAGCCAAGATCAAAAGTGGGACGCCTAACTGACTGAGCCACCCAGGCACCCCTAAAGATTATTTTAAATAAGATTATTTAATGCCTGAAGACATTTGAGAGGCAACAGTTGAATAAAGAAGGCCTCTCAGGGGCAGCTGGGTGGCTCAGTCTGTTGAGCATCTGACTTCAGCTCGGGTCGTGATCTCATGGCTCGTGAGTTCAAGCCCTGTGTCAGGTTCTGTGCTGACAGCTCAGAACCTGAAGCCTCCTTCTGATTCTGTGTCTCCTTCTCTCTCTGCACTTCCCCTCTAGTGTTCTGTCTCTCTTTCAAAAATAAATAAACGTTAAAACATTTTTTTAATAAAAGAAAAAAAAAGAAGGCTTCTCAGAGCTTCCTTTATCTGACTAAAAGCAGCAGACTCTGGGAAATAAGTCTGCCATAAATTCTTTCTTCAGGGCAGACCTATTCCCAGAATATATCAAATAAAACCTACCCGAAATCTCTTTGCTGGGGGATTTGTATGGCCCTGAAGGAGACAGAAAGGCAACTCATACCTGATAGACAAACACCATCACAAACTTTCTTATCTCTGAAAGAGATTGTTCTGAAAATCCATTGTCTTTCTTAAAAAAACAAACAACAACAACAACCAAAAAATTTATTCTTCCTGTAGAAGCCTTTTCTCCTCCTTCCCTTTTCCCTAATAAGTTAGGTAGATAAGCCTTTAACTTTAACAACTTAACAAGCCAGCCACTTCATTTGTTGGTTCCCACGTGTACCCCAAAAAACCTTTCCCCCCTGTTACTCTGCCTTTTGTTGGTTTAATTTGCAGGCTTAGCAACTAAACCTAAAAGGCAGAGGGAAAGTATCTTTCCCCTCTTTTACATATGTATTAAGAGGCTCAAAAGAACACATATACTTTGATCCAAGAAAACTCTAAGAAAACAAAATCTAGGGAAATAATCACAAGTCAGGAAAAGATTTATGTGAAGGATGATCTAGTAAAAGTCCATGTCTCGTGGTTTTTTGGTTTGTAAACACCCATCTTCTCTCTGTGTTCTCATAACAGTGAAAGGGGGCGTTGATCTCTCTGGAGTCTCTTTTAGAGGGCCCAAGTGCCATTCCCAAGGGCTCCTAATCACCTCCCAAAGCAAATACCATCATATTGAGAATGAGGTTTTTGGGCACTCAATCAGTTAAGCGTCTGACCTCCTCTCAGGTCATGATCTCACCGTTGTGAGTTCGAGCCCTGCATCCGACTCTGTGCTGACAGCTCAGGGCCTGGAACCTGCTTCAGATTCTGTGTCTCCTTCTCTCTCTGCCCCTCCCCCACCTCAAAAATAAATAAACATTAAAAATTTTTTTGAAAAAAAAGACAATGAGGTTTCAACATATGAATGGGGTGGTGGTGGGGGAAACATTCAGTCTAGAGCCCTAAGTGCCCTACAACAGGGGAGGTTTTAAAGAACTGATGATATATTCATAAGATTAAACGTTTATTGCACACACACACACACACACACACACACCCCACAGGATACCTGGTTGTTTATCGGCGTGATCTCAACTAATAAAGAAAAAATCATACATGAGAAAAAGCATGGAAAGAGATATCACCAACTGTAAACTAGTTATTTCTGGATATTGAAATGAAGGGTCTTAAATTTTTCTTTCTGTATATTTTAGTATTTTCCAGATTTAAAAAATAAGTATGTTAATACTTTTCATAGGGGATGGGGGCAGAAGCAAAAAAAAAAAAAGTAATTATTAACCAAAATAATAAACAAATCAGTTAATGTTGAGGGAGGAAAGGTAGCACAGAAAGAAGGAGACGTTTTGCCAAGTCTTTCTCTTCAGCTGTAAAATGTCACTAAAGCAATAAATGCGGGTAGTTTTTGCATAAGGTACAAACAGTATTTTAATTGTTTTATTGAATCGCATAGGCCAGTGATAAAAGAAAAGGTAATGTAACTCAAGTTGAAACACAAAGTTGCAAGTTGATGTGTTAAATAACTTGGTGCATAAAAGGCTAATAAAGTAGGCATACTAACATGGATATAGATCATGACAATAAATAAAGGATATAGGAAGTTAGGCAGTGAGTTGCTTATTGCAAATAGCTTTGAAACATGCTTTTCAAAGATAACAAAACATAAAAGGAAGTTAAATAAAAGGTATCTTCCTGGGTGGTTTAGTTGGCTAAGTGTCTGACTCTTGATCTCAGCTTAGGTCTTGCTCTCAGGGTTGTGAATTCACAGAGCTCTCATTGGGCTCTGTGCTGGGCGTGAACCCTACTTCAAAAAACCAAAAATCCAAAAAAAGATGTCTTCCATAATTTCAACATCAGAGTAGCAATTCTTTCCAGTTCTTCTATCTCCATGTTATTGCTTTTTATACATGTCTTGCTTTTTTATCAGTCTTAAAAGATACTAGATTTTTTTCTTGATTCTAGCCTCATGTTGTATGGTATACGTAATATTTAAAAATTTTTTATTGTACATATTTTCAAACATACAGAAAAATTGAAAAGAAGTAGTTTAATAAATACTCATTCTCATTACCAAGATTTAACGATTGTTAACATTTTTCATGGGGTTTTTTTGGCCAAAACTTTTCAAAATAACTTGTGGATGTTGGGGAGGAACATCTTCGAGGTCCTTCTAGCTGGACTAAGATCAAATTGACCTGAGACAGATTAACAGGAGAAAATCCTTTTTTTTTTTTTTTTTTTTTTCATGTGCTTGGGGAATCCACACCAACATGGAATTTCAAATACAGGCAGACAGAATGAGGTACTTGTCACCTGCACTTAGGAAAAGGGGCAGGGGTCTGGGACTTCAAAGGGAAGGGATGCAATTCACAGGAAGATGATAAAGAGTAAATGTTTGGTAAACAATGTTGGCTGGGTGGTGGAGGGGGCAGGGCTGGGGGGGGGGCACTCAGGCCACTCAGAAACAACTCACAGGACTTAGATCAAACAGGCTTTCCAAGGTTCCTCCCTGTCTAGAACACTTGGTTCACATCATAATGTAGTTCTCTATGGTGACAGCTCTCTTCCTCCACCTAAATTCTTTTTAGGCAGTTGAGGGGGAGGTAAAGAGATTTTCCTGAATCTGCTGGGTTTTGGTTGCTTTTTTCTTTAATTTTTTAATGTTTTTATTTATTATTGAGAGACAGAGAGACACAGAGCATGAGCAGGGGAGGGGCCGAGAGATGGAGAGACCCAGAATCTGAAGCAGGCTCCAGGCTCTGAGCTGTCAGCACAGAGCCAGACGCGGGGCTCGAACTCACAAACTGTGAGATCATGACCTGAGCCAAAGTTGGACGCCTAACCGACTGAGCCACCCAGGCACACCTGGTTTTGATTGCTTTTAACTCAAAATCATCTTCATGCTAAAGTGGCCCATCTTAGGGTAGCTGTCCTTGGCCCCTACATAAACATTATGACACTTACTCTGAAATACTTTAACATGCATTCTCCTACATAAATAACCACAAAACCATCATCACCTTGAAGTAAATTAACAAAAATTCTTTCATATCATGTACTACCCAGTTGATACTCATAGTTCCTGAATTGTCTCCAAATATATTTTACAGCTTTTTTTTTTTTTAATCCATACCTTTTTAACAGTTGCCTAATATTATCACCAATGGATACACTATGATGGAATTAACCAGTTCTTCTGGAGTTAATTCATAACTGTCAAGGAGCTTCTTTCTTTGCAAATTTGTTCTTTCAACAAGTGTTTATTGAGTGCCGGAATTATGGGGTGAAAGTCATTTTCCTGCCTTTGAGTAGCATGTTGTCGGTGCAAAAGGAGCCTTTATTTCTTCACTGGAACATTTCTAAATTAGCAGAAACAGGAGAAACTGAATTAAATAGTGAGAACTTGCATCTTGATATGTATTTTTTTCTTTAAAAAAAAAAAGTGTTCTACTGATAATGCCATATCAACAGAAACAATGCTTCTGACATTTACTCCAACTGAAAATGACACTATTCCTTCTTGGGATTTCTCCTTCCCCCCACCCCATTATTTTTCTTTTTAGTATTTCATTGAGTAGAAAATGATATTGCCTGTTCTTTATTCCTTAATGAAGCAAAATGGATTTTTCTTCTCAAATCCCCCCACTGCCTCTACTTGGCTGTGCTTTCACGGTCCTTTCCTTTTGTCCTTTTGTCGTGGCTTTCCCACCTCCCAGGCATCCTTGCCCCTGGAGAGAGGAGACCTTGCCCTGGGAGACCCGTTGGGTGGTCCGCAGTCCTCTGCCTGCCACGGTCTCTGTCTCAGCCTGCAGAAAGTGTCTTACTGCCTCCACACTCCCACTCCAGGAGCCCCTTGGGGTAATGGGGGGGGGGGGGTAGGACTTGTCCTGTCCCAGGGAATGGGAAGAGAGATCAGAGGAAGGAAAGGGGCCGCCCAGCTGGAAGGATACTTTGGATTCAAGCCTCCTCAAGCTGGCTCCGCCATTTTCTCCCACCCCCCACTTTGCTGTGTTCTCAGAGCATCGCACGTACCCTGTGTGAGGGATGGGCTTTGCCTGACCCCACCTCTGTTCCTTTTCAGGGCTGTGTCCCTGCCTAGAATGTGCTACCCATTCTCTCCTCCATCCCCAGTTTTGCCACCCCTCAAAGACAAAAACTGAAGCTTTAAAATTTCCTTTCACTTTGGCACTTGGCTCACACCTCAGCCACCTCGGCTGCCACAGCCTCTCTCTGTCCCTCCCCCTCCTCACCAAGGCCATCTACCAGCTCTCCCAGGGGAGTGGCCTCCCCACTTCCTTCGCTGCTTCCCAACTCTAGGGGGAGTCACCTGATCACTCAGGCGGGCGAGCACGACCACTCAGCATCCTGAGGGGAGCGATTGGCTGACTGGATTGCAAGGGATGTGGGCACAGGCCCAGCTGCACAGTACAAAGCCAGGATTCTTTCCCGGCAGTCCTGAGGGGATGCAACACCAGCATCTCGCCAGCTGGCTAGGGAGGTCCCCGTCGGTGTCCATTCTGCCTGTCAAAGGCAGACACGTGTGGGGCACGTGGGAGACCAGGCGGACAGCAGCTCCCTGGGGTGGGGGCTGACGTGAGTGTGGAGGAGGCGGGCAGTTCTGCTTTGCATTTCTGAATGTGATGCATCAGTGGGACA
Organism: Panthera onca; assembly: GCF_046562875.1. NCBI lineage: Eukaryota > Metazoa > Chordata > Mammalia > Carnivora > Felidae > Panthera > Panthera onca. The sequence continues at coordinate 169,854,955 of NC_138342.1, read as the reverse complement.
ACTGTTTGCAGATATGGGCCGGACCCTCAGGAGAGAGGAGGTGCCAGACAGGCAGGTTTGGGGATCCGAAGCGTGGTCAGAACTTTAGACCGTGGAACTGGGCCTCTGTTTCTAGGAAGACAAAAAGAGGTGCAAGGGGGAAAACGGTGGTGCAGGAGATACCCCCATTGAAGAGGGGCAAATGGGGCACTTAGCGAGTTAATCACTTCTGTTGTCATTTTCTCCACAGGCCCTCAAAGTGCAGGGGACGCCAAGCGGTACCTATTTGTGCACAGTGCCTGGGCCAGATGGCTCCCTGCAGCCCTTTCTCTCCCCCTGCTGGTCATGTGATTCAATTAGTAACAATTCCCTATGGAGGGGCTTGATGACCAATTACAACTCTACCGGGTGCGCTTCACAGGCCAGGACTCTTCCTGGCCTGGTAGATTCTGGGCCTGCAGGGAGCCTAAATTTTTCCCTGACCACTGTTGCAGTGACTAAGGTATTATCTTTTAGCAGGGCCTCAGGGGGACGCAAATCAGAGCTGTGAACTGGGGACGCGGCCCCATGGGGCTGCACTATTACAGGTGGACTCTCTGAGCCTAGAGTTTTCTGTAGCTTGATGCCGTGGTGAGATCCTTGGGCCACTTGAGTCTCAGCTCCAGAGCTGTGGGCACCAGCTTGTCTGGTTTTCTCACCCGTAACACTAAAAAAGCACAAAGAGCAAGCAGGCCACCCTGCACCCCGCAACTTGCCTCTGCCTTGTGACTGTGCTTAATATAGGTCAAATGAAAACAGCTCCCAAAATAGACCTTCTCTGAGAAGCAGCTGCGCTTGTGAAATGCTCCACAGAAAGGGAAAAGGTGTGGGTGACAGGGGAGTGTAGTTCTCCTCAGGTGTTATGTAACCTGGACCTGAAAATTGGGGCCAAATATCTGTGGAGAAAAATCGAGTGTGCCCCTGCCCCTGCCCCACCCCACCCCACCCCACCCCATTCCCCAGGCCCAGGAAGCAGCCCAACCCTTACATACATCAGCAAGCTCGCAAGGAGCTGGTTCTGTCCTGGGCAGCAAGGTCACCCCTCAAAGCATCACTCTGGGGAGCTGTCATGCACACCAAAGTGATCACATGACTCCCATCAGAGCTGGCTGGAGGCCCCAGAGTGAGGAAGTGACTCCCCAGGCAAAGCTGGTGCATGGGGTGGGTTTCATCTGTCCCAAGTGGTGGGCCAGGAGGCTGCGGAGAACAGGACAAGCCTGTCTTTGTTTAGGAATAGAAGCTCAGAAAGAGGAGAAAAACTGCTGTGTTGCCCCTCCTTCCGCAGGTGCAGCCTCTCTAACTCTGCCCCCCACCCCTGGCTTCCCCTCCCCCACTGTCCTCCCCGGAGCCACCAGTGTGGCCCAGTACTCGCCATGGGTCTCTTCCTTTGCTTTTCTGTCTTTGCCTCAGTGGAGAGGAGGGGGTTCTATGATGAAAAGAGTGGCGCCTCCACCATTATTCACTTTCTATTCACTCAGGGATAATTTAGTAAGGGCTGCCTATGAAGGGAGGCGACAGGGGATCAAGACTTCCCTGAAGAAGTGACTTGAAAAGAGACAGGAAGCTGAGAAGGGGGCTAGCCAGGCAGGGGGAAGAAGTCAAGGGTGTTGAGGAAGCACCTGACAGAGCAAACAAGACACACGTGCAAAGGCCCAGAGGCAATAGGGTGAGCATATCTCCAGGAGAAAGTACAGCTATTGCAGTGACTGGGTACAGTCAGAAGCTGGAGTGTGGTGCAGGGTCACAAAGGCCTGGGCAGAGCCCTCTGGGAGCTGTGGAGCTAGGGTGGCCCTTCAGAGCTTTCCCGGAAGCAGGGCAAGGGTAGGGGGGGTCGAGCCTTTACCCCTGTATTAATCATGCCTTTTGATTTGCTGGATTTTCTCATGTTTTAACATCTGGCTGATCCTAGAGAGCCCTTCCCACGGCCAGCTAACTCCTAGAGATAGAAAACGACCTGCCTGCGAGCATCACTTCCATACGCAAACCAACCAATCCAGAGCTCACACCCCCAAACCACCTCCTTAATAGGACTCTTAAAGGACTGTTTCTTTCCCTCAGGGCCATTCTTCCCCTGCCCTAATCGCCTCAGGGTCCAGCACCAGATGACTAGGGACAGCCCTCTGCCCTAGAGTCCATAAAATTCTTCAACGAGCCAATCTTCAATCTGCTTTCATGGCCTTGCACTGCCTTTCTCACGGAAGCCATAGTAAAAGTTATCGCCCACATTTCCCCCTACTTCTCCCTTGCTTCCTCTGCCTTCTGATGGAAACTCGCACTTCCCCGTGTGGCCCTGCATGGTGGGTGCGCCTTGGCTCCCGTTTCCAGGGGTCTGTGAGTATAAACTTCTTCCTTGAAGACAGCCCTCTGCATGTCTCTGTGTCTTACCATATCTCAACAACCTTTACGGAAAGATAAGGCAAGAAGGTGGATTCCGCTGGAGTTCTGTCGGCAAGCGTTGTAGTTTTAGAAGACAGGAGACTGTAGAAGACAGTCAACATGAATTCTAAGTGGTCAGGGAACGAAGCGGCGGTCAGCGTATGGCCTCAGGAAGAAGGCACGCCGAGAACAGCGTGTCCTGGAGCGGGAACAGGACCCTTAGCAGTCAGCTGTAATGCCCGTGCCTGCAGGGAGGTGGCGCTCCCAGCTCCTCCTCCGTGTCTGTACTCTACTTTCCTAAGCCGCGGGTTGCTCCGCCTTGTCTCATGACCGCAGGTTATGAGGTCTGTTAGAAAAGGGTTGTGTTTCTTCCTTAAAAGGAATTTTAGAGCAAAAGGGCCTTGAGAAATCATATCATTTTACACATTAGATAAATATAAGTGAGCTTGAGATGTCAGCTCACATGAAGGACAGGTGGCTATTTATGGAGATTCTTTTCTCTCTCCTCTCGCGTCTTCTACCCATCTATTCTCTCTCCGATCTACTTATTGAATGTAGCTTCTGGATTTATGACAGCAAGACATTCACTTCAGGACATTTTCAAAGAAAGAAAAGGATTAGGATGCACACACAAAAACAAAACTCGCATGCTTGCCCCCCAGAAATAGCCATGCCTCTCTTTACACACTCAGAATCCAAAAGCAACCCCTGTAAATATTTTGACTTTTTTCATCGAGGCTTTTTGCTTCATCTTAAGGCCATAACCTATATACGGTTTTTGGAATGTTTCCCTTTTTTTCTTTTTATGACATTCATTCCATTAAATATATCAAATACATATAAAAGCAAAAACTATCTAAAAATCAACCATAATGTAATCTTACACCCCAGGTATCCCACTAAATAAAATTTACGTAAAAATGGGCATCAGATTTTAGATAGTGCTTTGGAACTTGCCTGTGTGTTGCTTAACCTTATGTTGTTCTATGGAAGTCTCTGTGCCCCCTTGGATCCACTGTTTCTCTGTCCTGTGGTCTGTCCCGGAGGAGGCCGACTATAAAGCAGCCTTGCCCTCTGGCTTCCAGGTGGGTCTGGTGAGAGGAAGGAAGCCTTGCAGGAAGATGAGACGATGGGAGCAAAGTGAGAGCAGGTATTTTTCTCAGGCAGCCTCTCTGTGGGTCACCTTGGGCTGCCTCCAGCCCCCTGTTAAAGGTCACAGCTCCTCTCCCTGCAGACTTTTCTACAGGATCTTCCTTCTGGATTCCTTTAATAGCTTCCTCCCCCAGGGCCAGGACTAGGATAGGGTGAGGCCGGTGCCTCCGGCACAAACATGTGAGGAGGCACTCACTGTCTCTTGCACGACCCTGAGGGGGAATGTGTCCTCGAATCCTGCATCCTAAGCACCTCCCTGAGCTTGTTCTAGTCCTCACCCTCCCCTCCCCAAAGTCCTTGAGGTCTAGTTTGCTGTTCCCAGGCTCTGTTACTTCACCACCCACCCCTTACGATTCCCTGGTACCCTGCCCTCACCTTTGTTAGTAGCCCCTTTACTAATCCCCCCCTTGATTCATCCCAAATAATTTGAGTGTGCCTTCAAGTTCCTCCTCGGACCCTACTATATATAAGTGTGTGTATCTTTCCATAGCACTTGCTGTTTTTTACATTATTTTTAATGGTTTATATTCTACATGAAAGACAATCAGTTAAAAAAAAAATCTCATGCCCTCCTTTTAAACTTACTTGTATGGTTTCCAAACTATTGCTAAGACAAATAATGCTGCATTTCCTTCAGTAAATTCCTGGTAGAATTTCTGGGTTAGGGCTTTTGGCATTTATTATGCATCAAAACGTACCTAGTTTCGACTTTGCTATCTTTGTTGCCAGTGAGCAGGAGCATTGTTTCAGTCATGTTTTTTATTTATTTTTTTATTATGATTTTTTCAAATGTTTATTTATTTTTGAGAGAGATACAGAGTATGAGCGGGAGAGGGGCAGAGGGCGAGGGAGACACAGAATCTGAGGCAGGCTTCAGGCTCTGAGCTGTCAGCACAGAGCTGGACGCAGGCCTCAAACTCATGAACCATGAGATCATAACCTGGGCGTAAGTTGGACGTTTAACTGACTGAGCCACCCAGGCGCCCCAGTCATGGTTTGGTTTTTTTTTTTAATTGTTTGTGACCTTTACTCATTTTTCAGGGCAGTGGTACTTTATTCATATTGATTTATAATGACTCTTTATATATCAAGAGTATTAATCTTTTGTCATTTGTTGTAAATATTATCCCCTACTTTGTCGCTTGATTTTTATCTTGTTTATTTAATAATTTTACGCTTGTAAATGGGCCTTCAGAACTTTCAGAGTTTTCTCTCTTAAGAGACATCCATTTCTTGCTTTTGGCTTTATTCTTTGCTTTAAATCATAACAAGGCCTTTCTTTCCCCAATATCATATAAATATTTTATATTATTTTTTCCTCATTCTTTTATAGTTTCATATTTCATGTTTAATGACTTGAACTGTCTGGAATTAATTTTTTTTCTGAATAGCCCATTATCCTAGCCTCTGTACTTCCCTAATTTAAATCTCAACTTTCATTATGTATTAAATATTCATCCATACTTAGATTTGCTCCTAGGTTTTCATGTCTGTCTCATGGAGCTGTTTATTCTTGTAACAGAAACATAATGTTTTATTTATCCTAGCTTTACAGGAAAAAAATAAATAAGACTTGCTCTCTCCCTTCCACACCCCATTAACATTTGTTTCAAAAAATTTCTTGACAATTCTGCTGTATTGATTTCTTCCAAAAGAAATTTAGACTTATTTTCTAAACTTGCACTAAACACTCACAAATTTTTATTGGAATTACTTTATATCTATAAATTCATTTGAAGATAATTGATATTTTTTAAATCTTTTTTTAAGTTTATTTATTTATTTGGGGAGAGAGAGCAGGCGAGGGGCAGAGAGAGAAGGAGAGAGAATCCCAAGCAGGCTACGCACCAGCAGCACTGAGCCCCACCTAGGGCTCGAACTCACGAACCGTGAGATCATGACTGACCTGAGCTGAAACCAAGAGTCAGATGCTTAACCGACTGAGCCACCAGCCTCCCCAGTAATGGATATTTTTTAAATATGAAACTATTTCAACTAGATATGTAGGTATCTCTCCACAGTCAATTTTCTTTAAAAATTCCAAACTTCCTTCATATTAAATTTTTATAACTTTCTTCACGTATGTGTTGGTTTAACGTAGATCTTATTTTAATATGTTTAGAAAGAGCTTCCTGTTAAAGGTTGACCTAGATATAGTTGTAGTTTTTTAGAGATTTTGTGTTTAATTAAAAAAATTATTTATTTAGGGGCACCAGGGTAGTTCAGTTGGTTAAGCTTCAGACTCTTCATTTAGGCTCAGGTCATGATCTCAGGGTTCCTGAGTTGGAGCCCTGAGTCTGGCTCCATACTGATAGTTCAGAGCCTGCTTGGGATTCTCTCTTTCCCTCCTGTGCTCGTGTGCATGCACGTGCTCTCTCTGTCTCTCTCAATAAACAAACAAATAAATGAACTTAAAATTTTATTTATTTAAATTATGGTAAAAAATATGTATCATAAAATTTAGTACCTTAACCATTGTATTTTATTTATTTATTTATTTATTTATTTATTTATTTATTTATTTATTTTGATGTTTATTTATTTTTGAGAGAGACAGAGACAGAATGAGAGTGGGTTAGGGGCAGAGAGAGAGGGAGACACAGAATCGGAAGCAGGCTCCAGGCTCTGAGCTGTCAGCACAGAGCCTGACGCGGGGCTCAAACTCACGAGCTGTGAGATCATGACCTGAGCCGAAGTCGGACGCTCCACCGACTGAGCCACCCAGGCGCCCCATTACCTTAACCATTTTAAAATATACAGTTATGTGGCATTAAGTACATTCACATTGTTGTGTATCCATCACCACCATAACACCCCAGATCATTTTTCATCTTGTGAAACTGAAACTCCTTACCTATTAAACACTAACTCTCTATTTTTCCCTCCCTTCAGTCCCTGGCAACCACTGTTCTACTTTCTGTCTCAATGAATTTGAGTACTTATTCTAAGTAGCTCATATGAGTGGAATCATAAAGTATTTATCCTTTTGTGACTGGCTTCTTTCACTTAGCATCGTATCTTCAGAGTTCATTCATGTTGTAGCCTGTGTCAGAATTTCCTTCCTCTTAAAAGCTGAATAATATTTCATCATAAATATATATCATATATATCATATTTTGTCCATCCATTCCTCTGTGGATAGACACTTCGGTCGCTTCCACTCTGGGGCTGTTGTGGATAATCCTGGATGAACATGAGTGTGCAAACCTCTCTTCAAGGTCCTGCTTACATCTCTTTCGAGTATTGCTATTCTGCAATGTCCTCAGGAACTTTCTGGGTGTAATCGGAAACCAGCCCTGGTACAGGGAGGGCAAGGAGAGAAAGAAAGAGACAGACCACTCTAGCGTAGTAGATGGCAGATTTGATAAGCAAGGGAACTTACTTACGAGGCCTGTCTTGGGCAGACGCAAGATGAACAGATCTCTACACCTGCCTGCCAGAATCTGAAAGGTTTGTATAGAGGATTTAACTGGTTTAGTCATGTACCCAGTCCAGATAGTCTCAACACCACATTTCTATCTCGAGGTTGTATCCTTGGGGCAGTTTCTGGGAGCAGAGAAGGCTAGTGGAACACACATTCCAAAGACAGGAAAGGGGTGAGAGCCTCCAATTGCCCAGGTCCAGCTTACTGGTCAACTGGTGGTCATTTCTTTCTTTCTTTCTTTCTTTCTTTCTTTCTTTCTTTCTTTCTAACATACAGTATTATGTTAGTTTCAGGTGTACAATACAGTGATTCAACAATTCCATTATGTCACCTGGTGCTCATCACAAGTGCATTTCTTAACCCCCATCATCTATTTAACCCATTCCACCACCTGGTCATGTCTTCTTGGTACACTCCTCAAATGGATATATACCCAGAAGTAGAATCGTTCTATCATATGATAGTTTTATTTTTAATTTTTTTGAAGACCCTCCATACTGTTTCCTACAGTGGCAGCACCATTTACATTCCCACCAACAGTGCATGGGGGTTCCAGTTTCTCCACACCAACTTGTTATTTTCTGGGATTTTTTGGTAATATCCTCCTAATGGGTGGGAGATGGTATGTCATTGTAGTTTTGATTTGCATGCCTTTAATGAACTAGTGATGTTGGACATCTTTTCATGTATTTGTTGGCCATTTATACATCTCATTTGGAGAAATGTCTGTTCAAGTCCTTTGGTCATGTTTTAATTGGGTTGTTTGTTTTTGTTGTTGTTGAGTCTTAAGAGTTCTTTATATTTTCTGGATACTAATCCCTTATCAGATATGTGATTTGCAACTAGTTTCTCTTATTTTGTGAGTTTTTTTATTTTGTTGATAGTGTCCTCTGATGCACAAAAGCTTTTTTTTTTTTTTTTAATTTCCAGGAAGTCATCTCAGCCATATTAAGTCTTCCAATCCATGAACAAGGGGCATCTTTCCATTAATATATGTTTTTAGTATTAACAATGGACATTGGAAATTATCAAATGTGTTTTTGGAACGGAGATGATAATTTTTTTTATTCTTTTTTTAGGGAGAGAGAGAGAAAGCAATTGTGAACGGAGGAGAGGGGCAGAGGAAGAGAGAGAAAATCTTAACCAGGCTCCATGCTCAGTGCAGAGCCTGACATGGCGCTTGATCCCACAACCCTGGGATCATGACCTGCGCTGAAATCAAGAGTTGGATGCTCACCGACTGAGCTACCCAGGTGCCCTGAGATGATAATTTTTTTTAAGATTTTATTTTTAAGTAATTTTTACACCCAACATGGGGCTTGGACTCACAACCCTGAGATCAAGAGTCACATGCTCTTCTGACTGACCCAGCCAGGTGCCCCTGAGATCATCATTTTTAAAGGGATAATTACATTAATAGATGTATTACTATTCAATCACCCTGCATTTCCAGGATAAAGCTAACCTGCTTATAGCCAACTATTCTTTTTATTGCTGGGTTTGACCTGCTAGCATATTTGGCATTTTTGCTTTTCTATTCATATGAAAGATTGGTAGTTACTCTCTTTTGGACTTGGCTAGGTTTTACTGTCACACTTGTGCTAGTTTTGTAAAATGTATTGGGAAACTTTATATATATTTCTCTAATGGTGAACATTTTTTTTGACTTGGCAACTATCTGTAATCATTAAGTTTTTATAGCAAGTATGAATTTTGCACAGGTTCAGAGATTCAGATATGTAGCTGTCAGCTCTCAATATCAGATAGTTAGTTGAAGATGCTCCATTTCTGCTGATGAGAGAAAACCTAGTAATTTTAGCCACTTTTGTATTGAAACATGTCAATTTAGAGTATAAGCTGAAATCCACTCCCCCCCTCCCCTTTCTCCCTTCCCCATGGTGATCTGAATTTTAGGAGGCTGACTTATCTTTCTAGCAAGCAATGAGTTATTTGGTCCTGGAGCCACCTGCTGTCTTTGGTTCCTGTTGCCACGTGTGGGCCTCTGCACAGATGTGCCCAGCCCAGTTCTAGCATCTGCTTGGCAGTGAGCCCATGAATACTGTGTCTCTGTTGTCCTGACACGACTCTCCAGATTTCCTTGCCTGCATACTCACTACTTCTATGGGTCCCTGGGGCTTGTCTGGTTTCTCTCAACTGTCCAGGGTGTAAGGGGGCAATCCCACTTGCCATCCACCCAGATGATCCTCTCAACCATTTGATTTTACCCCCTTTGTTCTGTGTTCTCCAAGGCTTGTTGGGCCATGGAAAGCCAGCCTTAAGGGCTCTTTGCCCTGGGACTCCTTTCAAACTATTCAGGGTTTCTCTTACCCTGCCCCTCGGTTTCTACCAGGAGACAGCCAGGGTGCTGACCACTCTTTAGAGACTCTGTTTGGTGTATATCAATACCACCTTCAGCTCTTGGGTGAGAAATCTGTCCTTTTGTGATCCTAAACTCTGTCCTCAGCGATTTTGTCTATAGCCATTGATTTGTAAAGTTGAGTTTCTAAAAATACAAAACAAAATAAAAATAACTTCTATCTCAAAAATCTGGCTCTTGAAAATCAGGTGTTTTTGGCATTCAGGCTCTGTCTCTCCAAAAAAGTAAAATGTGCCTTGAAACTCAAAGCTGAGCAGCCACTTTCTTGTTCCACCCTCCCTGCCCTATCCATACAGCAGTGAATGCCTTTGAGTTAAGGATGGATGATGAGCTCTGGGCAAGTAGGAGAAACTGGGATTTACTTGCAATAAAAAAAAAAACAAACAAACCGCACCAATTGATGTTAAATAAAATATCCTGCTATTTTAGAAATCATCTTCTCATAAAACCACCTGGCTCTAGTACATGTCCAGAAAGTAATTCTTTATTATTATTTTCAAGTTTCCATTACTATTTGTTTCTTTGTGTTTTTAGTTTTTTGTAAATTTGAATATCTTCATGTTTTCTGAAAAGTTAACTGGTTTTCAGTGTTTTCAGATTGATTAGCATAGTGCTATACATGTTTCTCATAACCTAAAATACCTTCATATTTATGATTATAAATCATAAATTTATTTTGATTCCTTACATTATTGGTCATTTCTCTCTTTGCCCTGCCTCTGTCAGGAGTTCAGTTGCAGAAATACAGTCCTTCTAACTGTGGTAAGCAGAAAGGAGTTGTGTCAGTGTGGAAAATAACTTACACAATTGTTGGGGAGACTGAAGAAGCAGACTTAAGGTTGAACTCTCAAAGGCAACTTCCAAAGACACATGTGGAACTTAGGGAGCCACTTCTGTGTACCCCATCCCCCCACACCATTTTTTAGCACTTTGTAAGAATCATCTAGTAGTATCTCACAAAACCCCATGAGGAAGAATAAAAACAAAAACATTGAGTCCATGGTCTCCATGGTTACAAACAGGCCAAAAGGCAGGGGACCAAGACTTGACATCACCTTCCAGGTACGAGGTAACCATAGGCCAAAGTAGAGTTGGGATGGGCCATCCATTGTTGGTGGCCACTGCAGGCATGTACCTAAGACCTAAAGGGACAGGGACAGCCAGTATTTAATAGCAGGAACCAGAATTCTGGACTAATTTAATTCTGAGATCAAATTACTTTCTTGGTGGGAGATCCTTAATTTAATTCTACCCTAGACAGATGAAATGTGCTCCCAAGATGTGGTTGGATGAGGCTGTACCTGGAGTAGGAGGTGGAGGGAGAATTTGTTAAGGCAGGATGAAAACAAGGAGGAGAATAAGGAGGCATGTGTTAGTGGCCCTGATATCCTCCCATGCCCAAGTAGTTCAAAGAGAGTAAACAATGGATTCCCAAACCTGGAAGCCAGGCAGGGTCCCAACCATCTTTGTACAGAAACTTGAGGACTGCTGGCCTGGTTTGGACCCTCCATCCAAGCCACACACATGTTTACCATGCCCCACGAGCTGCTAGACATTGTGGCTACGAGGTTTGTGTGATGCCGGCCCCCTGCACTCCGGGGCCAATCCAGGATCCATGTGCATCCATGTCCTCACAGAACTTACACGTTTCAAACTTGTAGCCTCTTGAGTCACGGATTCCATGCTATAGAGTCAAGCTTCCTTCCTTTAATTCCTAAAATGAACCCCATGCTTCAAGCTCTCCTTACCCAACACTGTGCCTCAGTCCACCAGGTTTTTGAGGAAATAAACAAGTTCATGTTTACCCTATCATACCCTCTTCCTCTCAGACTTCACTGGTCCAGGTTGTTAAAAGAAGAAAAAGTTAACTTCTTCAGCTTGTCTTCGTTTTTTTTTTAACGTTTATTTAGTTTTGAGAGAGACAGAGACAGGGTGCATGTGGGGGAGGGGCAGAGAGCGAGAGGGAGACACAGAATCTGAAGCAGGCTCTAGGCTCCAAGCTGTCAACACAGAGCCCAACGGCGGGCTCAAACTCATAGATCATGACTTGAGCTGAAGTCAGAGGCTTAACCGACTAAGCCACCCAGGCGCCCCGTCTTCATTTTTTTTTTTTTAAATACAGTACTCTACCAGGCTCATTTTATTTTTTAATTTTATTTTATTTTTAAATTAATTAATTAAGGAATTAATTAATTTTTTAAAGTAAGCTTAACACCCAGCACAGAGCCCAACCTAAGGCTTAAACTCATGACCTTGAGACCAAGACCTGAGCTGAGGTCAATAGTCGAACACTTAGCTGACTGAGCCACCCAGGTGCACCTTTATTTATTTACTTTTAATGCGTTTTATTTTTTTAAAGTAATCTCTACACCCAACCAACATGGGGCTCAAACTCACAACTCCAAGATCAAGAATCACATGCTCCACTGACTGAGCCAGCTAGGTGCCCCCAGCCTGCCTTCATATTTAAAGTTCTTTCCAATTCCTTCTCATATTTCATATATTATACACCCACACAATACCCCAGGAACAGCGTGGCTTCTTTGTGATTGTGGGCAGCGGACAAAAGGAAAGAGCAGGAAGTGTACTTTCTCAGCTGAGCAGCTCAGCAGGGCTGGTGCTGTCAGGGGTAATCAGTCTTATGAAACCCAATGCAAAGACGAGTTTAAAAAACAACCCACAGCAAAACTTAAGCACAAACAGCATATTTGCATAATCTTAAAATATTTCCTCCCAAATATTTGAATTACAAAGAGGAAAATAACAAGTCTACAGTGGAGAATCCTGGAAGACACCACCTTAACCAAGTGACTAAGGTCAATATCATCAGTAATAGATCAGCATCATATGCCCTCTGATCTGATGCACTGAGAAGGGCAGGCCACCTCTGTGATCTCCTTCTCAATAGAGCATGACCTCAGTCTAATCATGAGAAAGCATTCTCCAAAGTATCTAACCAGTATGCTTCAAAAAACGTCAAAGTCATGAAAGACAAAGTGAGTGTCTTAGTCCTTTGGGGCTGCTATAACAGAATACTAAGACTGGGTGGCTTATAAACAACAGACATGTATTTCTCACAGTCTTGGAGGCTAGAAAGTCCAAAATCAAGTTGCCGGGAGATTGGGTGTCTAGTGAGAACAGCTCTCTGGTTCATAATGGACACCATCTCTCTGTGCATTCAGATGGTGGAAGGGGTGAGGAAGGTCTCTGGGGCCTCTTTTATAAGGACACTAATCTCATTCATGAAGGTTCCACCCCCATGACCTAATCATCTCTGAAATGCCCCAGCTCCAAATACATTGAGGATTAGGCTTCAATGCATGAATTTGGGGGAGAGACAAAATCCTCATCTGTAGCAATGAGGAACTGTAATAGACTGGTGCTAAGGAGACATGACAATTAAATACAGTGTGGGGTCCTGGATTGGATCCTGGAAGAGAAAAAGGGCAGTAGTGGAAAAACTCATGAAATCCAAATAAATTCTGTAGTCTAATTAATAGCATAATATTAAGGTTAGTTTCCTAGTTTTGATCGTTGTTCTTTGGCCATGCAAGATATTAGTTAACATTAGGTGCACTGGGTGCAGGGTATACAGAATATTCTCTGCACTATTTTTGTAACTTCTCTGTAGTTATAAAATTAATTGGAAACAAACAAACAAACAGAAATCTACAAACTCACAGGAGTGTGTTGAACTGTAGGATCCCAGAGCCTTTCCTTGGTGTTTGTCTTCATCTGGGAGGGCACCCTGATTGACGGTTAGCCTTGGAGGAGAAGGCTCCAGGAGATGACATCCCTCCATATCCTCAGTTCCAGGCACAAAGTAGGCATTCCAAGATTTGTTGAATGCAAGAATGAATGAATGAATGAATGAGATCCTAGTTTCCATAATGGAAACAGAATTGGCCTCCACTATGAGAATATTCAGAGTAACTGTAATTGTTAACATCTCTAGCCAGTCTGGTGTCCTGAGGAATCTAGGCAAGGTGGAAGAGTGGAATATAGTTGGTTTTGAGCAAATTTCCAGGTTGTGACATCTCTGGGCTCCTTTGAACGGTTTGAGATCCTTGCATTCATCTGAAAGGCATTGGAGAGGCAGCCAAGTACAACTCCCAAGAAATCTGTACTCCCAGTCTCTTTCTGTGGTACACCTGCCCCTTTCTGCTGGCTTATTGGTCTTTTTTTTGAGAGAGAGAGAGAGAGAGAGAGAGAGAGAATGAACAGGGGAGGGGCAGAGAGAGGGAGAGAGAATCTTAAGCAGACTCCATGCTCAGCATACAGCCCAACGTGGGGCTCCATCCCATGACCCTGAGATCATGACCTGAGCTGAAATCAAGAGTTGGATGCTCAACCAACTGAGCCACCCAAGGGCCCCTTATTGGTCTTTTTCTGATTTGAGTTGTAGGAACTCTTTATGAATTTTGCATGCTGAGTTTTTATTGGCTGTATGCAATGCAATATTTTATATATCTGGGGCCTCTTTTTTAAAAAAAAATTTTTATGTTTATTCATTTTTGAAAGACAGAGAGAGAGCACAAGCAGAGGTGGGGCAGGGAGAGAGGGGGACACAGAATCTGAAGCAGGCTCCAGGTTCTGAGCTGCCAGCACAGAGCCTGACATGGGGCTCGAACTCACAGACTGTGAGATCACGACCTAAACTGAAGTCGGATGCTCAACCGACTGAGCCACCCAGGTGCGCCATATCTGGGGCCTCTTGATGAAAAAAAATTTTTTTTTTTTTAAAACCTAGTCACATGTAGGGGTGCCTGGGTGGCCCAGGTGGTTAAGCGTCTGGGATTCAGTCTTTCTCTCTGCCCCTTCCCCCTCCTCTCTCTCTCTCTTTCTCTCAAAATAAATAAACGTAAAAAAAACCCTGGTCAAATATATCACTTTTTTCTTATAGTTTGTGTTTCTTCTGTCATATTTCCTTCCTACCTTAAGATCGTAAAGATACCCTCTTATATTTTCTTCCAAAGGTTTAAAACTTTCTATTTTAATCTTTCATTTTTTTAATCCACTTGAAATTTGTTCTGTGTAAATTATGGTATCATATCTCATTTTATTTTTACATACGGAAATTCAGTTGCCCTGGCACCATTTATTGGATAGCCAGTTCTTTCTCCATTGACTTCAAATGTCACTTCTGTCATGTAAAGAGGTTCGTATAAGCAAACAAGATTACTGAGTGTCTGCAATGGAAAATTGCTTAGAGTACATTCTTCCAGGTTTTCTGTGATTCTGCCTCTTTCATTGACCTGAGCTGTGTTATAATTCCATAGATTGTAGATAAGTAAAGACAATGCAGAACAATTCTTGTCTATAGATGTGTAAATAAGTTCTGTGTGGTGGAGGTTCAACTGCCTATTCCCTTTGTGGAAGAAGCCAGTTTTGCTGCCATTTGCATGTCCATTTCAATATTCCTGATCTACCAGTGAGTCCATTCTTTGGATTGCCCTTTGAACTGAATGTAAGGTCTTACCAGTTCCCTCATTAATGATGAGCTAAATAAAAATTTTAAGATGTGTTTACTTTACATCTGCACGAAAGTGTTGATTTTACCTTATTTGAAATTTATCCCTTAGCAGTCATATACCAAGGATATAGCTTTAAGCAAACCCAAAGGGAAACCATTACTAGGTAACAAGTAGTCACTTATGTAAGTGCTTGCTTGCCACATGAGCCTGAGCAGTTGCAGTGGGCTCCAATTCACAAGTCTGTAAACCCTTTTTTCAGGAACACAGCCTTGCATGCAGAGGCAGGCTTGTGCATGTGACAGTGCTTTGGGTGGCCAGAGGAAAACCAAACAGAAAACATATTCAGATATGTGTCCTCAGTAGTGCAAGGAAACTTTCCAACACTATAATGATGGTGTAGTCAACACTGTGCATTTGGAATGAATGCACCTGAATCAGCAAAGCAAAAGATGTGAGCTCCCACGTGTCCACTGATTCCTCAACAAATGTTTACAGGGTACCTACAAAGTGTAGCACTCAGTGCCTAAATGCGATAAATAAAGAAATGAAAGTCTCTTTGATCAGGTTGAAACTAATCACCTAAGCCCAAAGGTGAAACTAACCCCATGGGCCCTACATGAGATATATGATATGATAAAATACCATGAAATAATACAATATGAGAGGGGTGGTATATTCCTTAGAAATGAACAGGTCAAAAAACAACTTGTGATGCTGTCTCCTGTCTTGGCCTGGAGGAGAGTAAGGAGTTCTACTTTTCCCATTTCAGGCAGGGCACATTTTCCCTGCTGGCAGAGAAGGGCTGGCATCCTTCTGGCTACCCTATGCTCTCGGGGCAGTCATCTGTGAGAAATCTGGTGAATGTGGCCAACTGGTTGTCCTACAGAGAAGAAATTCCTTCAAGGGTCTTTGGAGGAAGTCATGGTGTCATCTGTTTATAACCCAAGGACTGTATGCTCTACTAATTGAGTAGGCAATCTGATAACCAAAAGAAGACAGTGTCATTACCAAGTGGCATCTACCTGGGGAGCCCAAGCCACTCAAAAGGAGGTTTTCCCAAGGACCCCTGCCAATACAAAGACATAGTAGCTGCTATCAAGGAATTTGTAGCCTACCTGAGAATATAAGACGTATAGAACTAGAAAGCCAAATAATGATATGTCAGTCTAAGTGTTGTAGGTCTGGAGGATGACTTGTGGAAAGCTTGAAGAAAGAAATGAGTATTATGTGGGCATTGAAGAGAGGTCAGATTTGGAAGCAGCACAAAAATGAATGGTGGGCATTCCCAGGGCAGGTAGAGTGGAATCCTGGAACAGAGTGAGGAGTAAGGCAGAGGAGGCCCAGAAGCAGGGCAGTGGGGGGGGGGGGGGGAACCTGATTGCTGGGAAGTGTTATTTCTCAAGCTTGAATAGGACCTGGAAAGAAACTCCCCACAGCAGTGCTTTTTCCTAAGAAACGGTGGTCAGACTGGGTCCCCATGTGAACAGTGCTCCTTCCTTAACCAGCCAGGATATCCCCCTTAAAACCCCTAATTTTGGAAGACGTTCCCTCTCACACCTATCAAAAAATACCCAGGCTGTATGTGCAAATGACCTTTCAGAAAGATCCTTTTCCTCCCATCTGACTGTTCTCCCATAGGATGGATTGGGGAGGTCCCTAGTGACCTGGAGGGAACACTGAAAGTGACATACAAGGGGCACCTGGGTGGCTCAGTTGGCTGAGCATCCAATTCTTGGTTTCAGCTCAGGTCATGATCCCAAATTCATGGGATTGAGCCCCACATCTGGCTCCCTGCTGAGCATGGAGCCTGCTTAAGTTTCTCTCTCTTTCTCTCTCTCTCTCTCCCTCTGCCCCTCTCCCCCCCTTACACATGCATGCTTTCTCTCTCTCTCTAAAAAATAACATTATAATTTTTTAAATGTTTGTTCATTCTGAGAGACAGAACATGAGCAGGGGAGGGACAGAGAGACATGGAGACACAGAATCCGAAGCAGTCTCCAGGCTCTGAGCTGTCAGCACAGAGCCTGACGCAGGGCTCGAACCCACGAACCATGAGATCATGACCTGAGCCAAAGTCAGATGCTCAACCAACTGAGCCACCCAGGTGCCCCTCTAAAATAAAATTTTAAAAATTGAAAAAAAAAAACCTAGAAAGTGGCACACAAAGCTTGGCAGAAGGAGGCTAGGCAATGAAGCTAACTTCAGCCATATTCACAATGTTGTCAAGGAAACATCAAACCCTAGTCCTCAGAGTTGGAGAGGACGAGTCAGGAAAATGTGGAGGGAAAGAGCACAGGCCTAGAGGCATCATGGATGGCTTCAAATCCAGCCCACCATTTACTAGCTGTGTGCCTTGAGCAAGGTTCTTATATTCTCTGTGCCTCAGGTTCCTTGTCTGAAAAATGCAGCTATCACTCCATACCTCATGAAATATCTGTGAGGATAAAAAGGGATAACACATATAGAGAAGGTGGAAGAACAGATACCAAAGGCTCAGCAGAGATAGGTTAACATCAATTAATACAGTGACATCTTGACTATTTACTAGCAGAATCATTTAAAATGCAGATAAAGGTATGTTCACATGTTCATGTGATATATGTGCATGTATACACACATATATATACATACATATATATACACATATGTATACATACACACACACATGTACCTATCCTAAGCAGAGCCCTAATGTAGAAAATAGATCAATACTCCCAAACCCCCCAAAGCTCCTGAAGACCTCCAAAGAACACAGATTGAAAACCACTGATCCAAATCCATCCTTTTATGAGAATGGAATCCCTTCTACAATGGCCCTGGCAGAGCATCATGGGGCCTATCTAAGCACTTTGCTGATGGGTCCCTGTGGTTTTCCAGGTGGCCCAACAGGGGCCTGGTCATCCTGTCACTGGGAACTGGAAGCTAGAAACCTGCATGTGGGTAGCTCGGCCCATCTCCCCTCTGGAGCCATGGAGGATGAGACTTTCCCCAATCCTTTTAACTGAATACACTTGGGATTGCTTTGAGAAATTATTACACCTATAGGTGCCACATATAAAATAAGGCGGTCCACCTGAGTTCCCAAAAGATGCACCTTGATCTTAGCAGGTACTTTCCTTACAAAGCCCCCTCCCCAGATAAGCATCCTGGACAAGACCCAGGAGAAGAGGATCTTGTCCCTCTGATTTTTCCTATGAGGTCTCAAATGACTTTCCCAGGGAGGAGCAAGAGTCTGGCCTTGTCCTAGTCCTGCTCTTTATTCCCTGGCTGATGTCTGGGAACACTGAAATATGGGCCAGGCCTCTGGCAGCTCCCTTACCGTCAGTGGTTTTGGACTTAATGACTTGGCTGTCTTTACTGCCCCAGGGGGCAGTCCTACAGCATTCAGCCCTCCAACCAAATCACTGCTCAGAAGGGACTGATAGGTGCTCAGGCTTGTTGGAGAGGCACTCTGGAGGCCCCATCCATGAGCACTGAGCCAGGGGCAGGTGTGAGGCACGTTGGGGTGGTTGATCTAACCAGACTCTACAATCAGGGAAACAATCAGATGTCAGAGCTTGAGGCTCAGGCATGCTGGATGGATGTGATGCATAAATTCCAGTCCCCTCAAGGAAAAAAAAAAGATGAGCTGAGTAAGCAGCCCTTGAGATTCACTGCAATTACCCTCTCCACTGTGAAGTCTTCCTCAATCCTAATTGCTTTTATTTCCTTCCAGTGTCCCCACTATTTGGAATATTTTCTTATAGCTCTTATCACAGGATGCCTGGTTTCACTGTTGGTTGAGTAAATGCTTATTTTTCCCATTAAACCATGGAGGCAAGCATTGTGGTGTATCTATCCTAAAGGAAATCCCCAGAACTCGAACACGTCTTTGTACATGGTTGGGCCCAGTGGATGTTTACATTGAACTGGCAGCTATTCCAGTCACCTTTCCCAGAAGGGACCAAGTAAATCTGTCTTCAGACTCAGATAAGACCACTTTTTCTCCCTTAATTGTACACAGATGTAGGGGCAAAGATGATGCACCCTTAGAGGTACATAGTACTTGGCCCAGAAAGGACCCCAGTGAATGTCTGTCAACTGAATGACTTAGAGAATGGATGACACATGGAGAAAAATGTCAAAGAAGGAGGATACCAAATGGCCTGTGTGATCCCTGCACTTTGGGTGAGTTGAGAATCAGAGATGGAGCTTGTTGCAACAAAGGAACGTTTGCATCAATAGGCCTTTGGACTGAAATTGGGAGAGGTAAATGGCCCAGGACATCCTAATGAAGATAAGAACACAGGATTGGATTCAGAAAGTTTTGGGTTGGGATCTGGCTCTTCTGTTTACTAACTATATGACACCAAGCTTCAGCTGTAAAGTGGGGACACTAGTGCCCACATCATAGGGCTATGGGGAGGATTAAACGAGATAGCACTGGTTACATGCTCACACACTGCTTGGTACCTGGTCGGTGCTCAGTCAACGTCATCGGGATAGGCGTGGTGGACCAAGTTGTCCAAGAGTACAGGGCACATAGAGGCAGAGAGCAGAGGTAGAAAAGACCATCTGTTTCTAGTCTTTCCTTTCTGCCAGAGAAGTTCAGGAGATAACAGGGGCATCTGAACTCATGTGGCATTTTACAACATCTGTTTACCCTGTAGCTTCCTCTTAAGGCTCTCCTGGGACGTGGAACCAAGAAAGTTCCAAAGTCTCAATTTAGTACAGTAAGATGATGAAAGCTGACACTGACTAAGCCATCCCCTCTACAGACCTACAAGGACCCCCTTATGGGGATTTTCTGGAAGAGACACTCTTACTGACCTGTTACTGGTTGGCCTCTCATGAGATGCTATCTTGCAGTTCTGATGACATGAAGGGTCAAGTACTGTGTTCCCCCTTCCCTCCTCATCTGCACGACAACCATGACACATGTATTAGTGTGCTCATTCTAAAGATGGTGAAGTGGGCCAAGACAGTAAGAAGCTTGACCAAGGGGGTAGTCCACAGTTCAGACCCAAAGCCCATGCTCTGTCTCAGGAAAAGGAGCTCTGCCTGGTTCTGCAGTCTGTTCTCTCTTCCTTAGGCTCCTTGGGCTGGAAATGTTGGTGCCAGTGTGAAGGGTTTCTACCATGACCTTGTTAATATCACAGAAGCCCAAACCAAGGAGTGGGTTAGTTGGTGGAGCCTGTTGGAGAGCAGATAAGTGCATAAATTACCTCTTATTTAAGCAAGAATAAACTGCCCAGCATGCTTGGTTTCCCTGCCTGCATCCTGTCCCCTCTCCCACCCCATTTGTCACCTGTGCTCAATGCTCCGGCAATTCCATCCTGCTCTAGTCCACCAACTGCTGGGGCCCTTTTATGCTTCAGTGCCTTTATTCATGAGATACCCTTTCCTGCTTCTCTTTCAAAGCCTTATCCAATTCTCACTCCTGTAAGATAGTCATTGCTTCTGTCTTGATTGCACTGTGGGATTTTACTTTTATTTACTTATTTTTTTAAGTAGGCTCCATGCCCCATGTGTGCTTGAACTCATGACCCTGAGATTAAGACTCACATACTCTACTGACTGAGCCAGCCAGGGGCCCCTGGGGTGTTTTATTTATATAGGTGACCAAGTGAGACACAGAAAGGCCAATGCCATTGAAATAATTATTTACCATTTCCAAGAGAAAGGGGCATACCACACCACCTGGGAAAGCATTGGGACAAATCAGAAGGCAGAGGGATGAGGGAAACACCTGTCCCAGAGTCTTTATTATGTTTTCCATGGGAAGGAAGGGGTGAAGCAGGGCAAACAGTTTAGGATTGGCTAGTTTGAATAATGCCAACAAGCTCTGAGCTAGGCAGGTAGTGTCCAGTTGCCTGAGGCCTGGCCCTGGAAAGGGGTTTATTGGCTCAGTGGGTGAGGGCTGGATAAAGGAGGTTGTTGGAGGGTATGGACTCAAGATTGTTGGTTTGCATATAAAGGTGTGTTCCAAAGTGAGTTGTTCACAATCTCTAAGAATCGGCTAACCTTGGAAGGGGCCATCTCTCCCCAACCAGCAAGGCCCTCAAGATGTCAAACCATCATAAGATACATAAAATAAAACACGTAACTAATACCCCTTTCTCTTTGCCCTAGGGATGCTTCCATGGCCAAACTCAGCACACTGTTGGCGATTTTGTCATTGCAGTTTATTTGATGCTTATGTTCATTGCTCAGCCTTGAACTCATCAGAAGCAGGGTCTGAGTCTCATTCATGTTCATACCTTCAGCATCTGGCAAATGCCTACTGCCAATGTATATTTAATACATTGGTTCTCAGGCCTGGTTGCTCATTAGAATCCCATGAGAAGCACTTTGAAAATACTAATGTCTAGGACTTACCCTCAGAGATTCTGATGTAATTCATCTGGGATGTCTGGATTTCCACTGACTCCTTGAATTTCCTGGGAAGAATTTTCCAGAAGGATATCAAGGTTGTGGTCCCAGATGTGGTCATTTAAAACAGCAGGAGGGGCGCCTGGGTGGCTCAGTCGGTTAAGTGTCCGACTTTGGCTCAGGTCATGATCTCGTGGTTCACGAGTTCAAGCCCCGCATCAGGCTCTGTGCTGACAGCTCAGAGCCTGGAGCTTGCTTCCGATTCTGTGTCTCCCTCTCTCTCCGACCCTCCCCCCATTCATGCTCTGTCTCTCTCTGTCTCAAAAATAAATAAATGTTAAAAAAAAATTTTAAACAGCAGGAAACCCAAGTCCTGAAAGTCAGGGACTTGCGTTGGGCTTGAATACCTGTTACAGGAGCTTCAACTGCCCATTTTGGTAAAACACTACCTACTGAAAACAGTCTACATAGTCTTGGCAGCTCCTGGGCTTGAACAAGTGTTGTCCTTCTGCATTCCTCTGAGGCTCCAGGCTACACTCATTGGAGAAGAGGCTCTTACTCTACCCCAAGTAAGGTTCCCAATTCTGCCTCTCTACTTTCGGTGTCTGTGCCTTTTGCTCTACACTGTTTGTGTCTATCTGTGACTCTGGTCTCAATGGTTTCTCTCTTTATTCTTCCATAGCCATCTCTTTGTGCATCTATGGTACCTCTTCAGCCTGTCTCACAGTGTATCCTGAAAGGTAGGAGAAATGGTAAGAGAATTGTCTCCAACTCCATGATTTTTGCTCTTGACTTTAGAATCCTTGGAAAAGGGAATGCTGGAAAACCCACCCATTCTTCTTTTCCTATTCTTACCCACTCCTCATGTTGGGTGCTTCCTGGAACTTCCTGGAACTTTCCCCAACTGCCTCCCCAACGGCCAACTGCTGCCTCCTCTCCTGGCACTCCAGGAGCCTCTCCCAAAACTCCCATATTCTCAACACTGGCAGACCCTGATCACCTTAAGGGCCCAATCTGTGGGGCATCCTGGAGGGAACTTGCTCCCCACCTTGTCCAGCCCAGAAACCTGCCAAGATTTATCACCTCCCTGCAGCCACTGCCCAATAGCTCCTACACTGCTCTGGGTAAGTGAAAGGGGCTCTTCACTCCGGTTGATGCGAGGAAGGGACTTTCCATAATGACCAGACATACAGAGACAGAGAGAATGAGAAGTTCTCAGGGATGAGAACTGTGGCCTAGAGAATTTAAGAGAATTAGTGTTTAGGTCATATTTCCGATTTCTTTACCCTTGTATGGTTTGAGGCCATTACTCAGGGCATTTCTGCATGCTTGTGTTTGAGCATCAAACATTTCTCTAACTTTCCCAGAAAGGACTCCTTGGCACATTTCTCACTATTAGAGTCCTGGACTGGGATTAGCGTTACCGATTTCAGTTCAGCTAGGCCTTACTTCTAACAGACTTAGAAGTTTCTTTCCTTTGCGAGGTCCTGATTTCATCCTCCAAGGAAGAAGAATTCCTCTTTCTTCTCATGTGAAGACATGTGGGCAGAACTAGACATCCAATCTGTGCACCAAAGGAAGGGAGGAGGGTAAATCTGCAGCTCCAGTGGGCTCTACATTCAATGCTCATCTCCACGAGGACAGACAGAATATTCATTCTTCTGAGGATGATATGGCAGCAAATGAACCTGGAAAATGCTACCATTTCATAGCATATCTGGGCCTTTCCATTCTGTGGATGAAGTGAGTCATTAATACATACATCATAAGGCTGAGGCAGTGAGCTTATTAGGTCAACAGTTGGTTGCTGAGACCAACAAGCTGGGGTTCTCAGAGAGGAGACTTCATGTTCCTGGAGTGAAGTGGCCCAAGCCCCCAATTTCTGGTTGGAGGTCCAGCAGAAACCTTGGATAAAATGAGTGTTTGGGTCAGGGGCCAGAGCTGGGCTTATCTCATAGACACTCTCCTAGTTGCCTCACTCTTGGGAAACATAACTGCTAGAAAATTCAACTCTGGAGCTCTCTCTGCCACTGCCCCCTTGCCCCACCCCTGTCAATACCACCAGTTCCTGCATTTTCTGTTTGAGAAGTTAAAGATTTATAGTTCAAAACATGACTAGAAGGAGAGCAAGCATTTCTTAAAATAACAACAAAAGTTACATTCTGATACTTTTACATTCCAAGACAGTTTCCACATTGGTCATCTGAAATGAAAGTTACATAAAAAGCAAAATTTTCTAGTGGAGAACTAGTGGAGACTAGTGGAGACTTTAGGAGACTTTGTGGTCCTTTTCTACTCTTTACATATGAAAGACAACAAAAGGCTAGAATATTCTGTTTGCAACATATTGTTTTTGAATGTGCGTGCTTGCTTATTTTTTAAGTGTCTACTCTATTAAAAGTACTGTGGGGTGTACAGAAACTATTAGGGTGCTCACAGGATGAAATATCTGCACAGGAAACTAAAACAGAAAGAAGGTATCACTGAATGCTATTAAGGGAGAAACAAACCCTGCCCCTGAAACTGAAGTGAGACACATATTAAATTCATGGAGGCCTATGTCCACCCCTCTTTCCCTTATTTTCTTCCTTATTTATTTTTTAAAAAAATTGAATGTTTATTTATTTTTGATAGAACACAAGGGGGGGAGGAGAAGAGAAAGAGTGAGACACAGAATCTGAAACAGGCCCCAGGCTCTGAGCTGTCAGCACAGAGCCCGACGCGGGGCTCAAACACACAGACCATGAGATCATGGCCTGAGCTGAAGTCGGTCGCCCAGCTGCCCAGCCAGCCAACTGAGCCACCCAGGCTCCCCTCCTCCCTTATTTAAATGGTAATAGAGCACCTTCTGTTTCTCAGGCACTGTGCTAGGTGCCAGACACAGCACTTCACAGGACACATATGGTTCTTCCTCCGTAAAGGTAACAGTCTAGTGGTAGATAAGCACAAGTAAATGACAAATAAAAATGGCTGGGTACATACTATCATGGTGGAAGACTGTATGTGGGTAGGAGAGGATATCTAAGAAGGTTCACTGAAGGAAGGTTCACTAATGTTTAAATAACACGTGAAGGATAAGCAAAAGCCATCTGGGTCATGTGGTGGAAGAGAATGGCTCTTCTTACAGAGAGAACAGCTTGTACAAAGGCATTAGAGTCAGAGAGAGTATAGCCAATTGGGAATGTGGAAAGTAGTCTACACAGGCTGATCAAGTGGTCTATACAGTGAGGAGAATGGATTAGGTCAGTTTTCTAAGGTGGGCTCTATAAATCACTGGTTCCTTGGTGTATTGTGTGTGTGCACTAAAATGTATATAAAATTTACCATTTTAACTCTTTTTAATTACATTCACAATGTTGAGACTTTATCACCCTATGTATTTCCAAAACATTCATTACCCCAAGAAAAAGTCTGTAACTATTAAGCAGTAACTCCTTATTGTGAGAAAATAAGTTTCTGTTGCTTAAGCCACCCAGTCGGTGATATGTGGCTATGGCAGCACTGACAAACTAATACATTCATCTTGTTCCAGATCTTCGGGAAAAATTTTTGAGTCTTTCACCATTGAGTATGATGTTAGCTATGGATAGTCCATATATGGCCTTTATCATATTGAGGCTGTTGAGTTTTTATCAAGTTTTTATGGGTTTGTTGAGTGTTTATCAAGAAAGTTGTTGAATTTTGTCAAATGCTTTTTCTGCATCAAGTGAGATAATCATGTGGATTTTTTCCTTCATTCTGTCAATGTGGTGTATTATATTGGTTGATGTTCATGTGTTGAACCCTTCTTCCATTCCAGGAACAACTCTTACTTGGTCATGTTGTATAATCCTGTTAATATGCTTCTGAATGCAGTTTGCTAGGGTTTTTACATTAATATGCATATTGGTCTTTTGTTTGAATATTGGTCTTTAGTTTTCCTTTCTTGTAATGTCTTTGTCTGGTTTTGGTATTGGAGTAATGTTAGCCTGACAAAATTACTTAAGACATATTCCCTCCACTTTAATTTTTTGAGTTTGTAGTGACATGTTTTTATTCCCTTTTTATTTCTTTTTGGTATATTCTATGGGTATATTTTGTGGGTATCATGACTATCATATATAACAACTTAAAATTATAACAATCTAATTTAAATTGGTACCAGCTTACCTCCAATTGCAAAAGATAGCTACACTCCCCTACTTTATGTTACTGATGTTACAGATTATATTTTTATATATCTGTACACTAACAAAGATTTATAATTACTTTTGTGCATTTGTCTTTTAAATCCTATATTTTAAGAAAGTGGAGTTGCAATGCAAAATTTATTGGCTTTTATGTTTGCCCATATATTTACCTCTACCTGAGATCTTTATATCTTTATCTAACATCAAGTTACTATCTACTGTCCTTTCATTTCAACCCAAATGACTCTTATTAGCATTTTTTTTTTTTTTTGCAGGGAATCTCTAGTGGCAATGAATTCCCTCAGTTTTTGTTTAACTGGGAATGTCTTAATATCTCCCTCATTTTTTAAGGGCAGTTTTGCTGTATATAGAATTTTTGGTTGACAGGTTTCTTCTCTAAATATTTTAAATACAGTTAACCCTTAAATAACATGGGTTTGACCTTCATGGATCCACTTATTTGTGGATTTTTTTTCTCTTCCTTGTGGTTTTCTTAATAACATTTTCTTTTCTCTAGCTTACTTTATTGTAAGATTACAGTATGTAATATGTATAACATCGAAACTATGTGTTAACCAACTGTTTATGTTATCGGTAAGGGCTCTAGTCAATGGTAGGCTATTAGTACTTAAGTTTTTTTTGGGGGGGGTGTTCAAAAGTTATATGCAGATATTTGACTGCATGGGGGTCAGTGCACCTAACCCCTCTGTTGCTCGAAGGTCAACTGTATATCATCCCAATGCCTTCAGCCTCCAGGGTTTCTTCTGAGAAATCAGTTGTCAGTCTTGCAGAGGATACCTTGTACATGACATGTCCCTTTTATCTTGCTGGTTTCAAGATTCATTTTTTGGCTTTTAACAGTTTGATTATGTATCTTGGTATGAGTGTGTTTTAGTTTATTCTACTTTGTGTTTCTTGAGCTCTTTGCGTTTGCAGATTCATGTGTTTAATCAAATTTGGGAAGTTTTTGGCCATTATTTCTTCAAATAATCCATCTGCTCCCTTCTCTCTTTTCTCCTTCTGGAACTCTCATAATGCATACACCGGTCTACTTGATGGTATCCCGTGGGTCTTTTAAGCTCTGTTCATTTTTTTTTCATTGTTTTTTCTTTTTGCTCTTGATCCCAAACTCAATAATTTCAACATTCTTATCTTTAAATTTATGGATTACTTTTTTTCTCCCTGTTCAAATAAGCTATTGAACCCCTATAGTAAATTTATCACTCAGTTATTTTATTTTTTTATCTCTATAATTTGTTTTGTTGGTTTTTATAATTTCTAAACTTTGTTGATATTCTGATTTTGTTCATATACTGTTTCACTGTCTTCCTGATTTCCTTTAGTTATTGATTCATGTTTTTCTTTAGCTCTTTGAGTATATTTAAGACAGTTATTTTAAAGTCTTTAATAAGTTTGATGTGTGAGCTTTCTCAGGGACTGTTTATGTCAACTTATTTTATTCCTTTGAATGGGCTACATTTTATTGTTCTTTGTGATTTTTCTGTCATTGTTGAAAGTTGGGTATTTGAAAGAAGCAGCCACTTTCCCCAGTCTTTTCAGACTGGCTATGTGCCAGAGAAGACCTTCACTGATTAGATGGGCATGGTCTGGGCCCAGGGGTGAGCCCAAGATGAGAACTTTAGACCTTCTCTGTTTTTTTTTCTGAGCATGTGTCTTGCCTGGACATGAATGTGGCTTTCTCAATTCCCCCATATACACAGCTTCTTTTAAATGTTGTAATTTCCCCCCAGGAATCTCACCTTAGCTTCTTTTGGGGACTTATATTGTCCTTTAGATGTCTTCATCAATAATGTCTTGCCCCAAGTATCTGAAGATCTGTAGTATCCCTGCAGTTTTCATAAACAATTTCCACTCCTTACTCTCCCTGAGATCTCAGTTAGACAAAACAGAGACCAGTACTTCAGGCAATCCCTAGACAGGTTAGAACACTGCAGTAAGGTTTTCTTTGCTCCCTCTGATTTCTCTTATTTGAGAGAGGAAATTGGTAACTGGGCTTCAGTGTCCTCTAAACCAAGACTGGATTATTCTGGGGACAGTGTAGGGGCAAAGACAAGTGAAAATGCCATGTAATTTCTTACCATATTGAAGGCAACGCTTCCTTGACTGAGAATTCACTTGGTTGCTCTCGACCTTTGACTGTTTTCCAGAGCTCACAGCTCAGCCAGCTTTGGGAGTTTAATTTGTTTTGTTAGTTAGCTGGTTTGGTTTTGGGTTGTGTGTGCGTGTGTGTGTGTTTTGAAGTTTCCATAGAGGAATGAGAGCTTGGAGCTTCCCAGTACATCATCTTGCTGATGTGACCTGGTTGTTTTTTCTTTAAACAGCATTATTAAGATATATTTCACATACCACACAGTTCACCAAATTGTACGGTATAATTTAAATATGTATAATTTAATGTTTTTTAAAGTGTATAATTCAATGGTTTTTAGTATATTTACAGAAATGTGCTATCACCACTACAATGTTAGAACATTTTCATCACCTCCAAAAGAAACCTTATACCCTTCAGCTATCACCCCCATCTCCCCTATTCACTCACCTGCCCACCCGCAGCTCTAGGCAACCACTAATCAATTTTCTGTCCATGTATATATACCTGTTCTGGACATTTCATATAAAAAGAATCATACAATATGTGTTCTTTTGTGACAGGCTTCTTTCACTTAGCACAATATTTCCCCACATTCCCCTGCCCCAGGGTCTGTAGAAGGCACAAGGTACTGAGAAGATAAGTGGGAGTGGTGAGCAGCAAGGGTACACAGTGGAGCAGGCAGACTGGTTCAAAACTGGAGTTACATCCAACAGCCACAACATGAAGAAGATGGAAAAAAAGATGGTGTGAGTGAATAGTAGAAACAAAGAATCACAGGAAACTAAGCACCAGAGAGAAGCAAGTCAGAATAAGTAAAGAAAAAGGACAGTGGTCAAGGGATTGGAGTTCAGAATAAGATGAAAGACTGAGTGTCATGGGAATAGCAAAGTGAGAGAAAAAGAAGAGGTTGTTATCAGAATAGCTTCTTGAATTTAAGATTTTAGGGATGGAATGTTTTTTAGTGATGACAGTGTCCAAGAAGTTGCCATGAGAAAAGAGGCTGGAGAGGAGGGCACAGAAGATGTTGGAAGAGGATATGGATGTCACCCAGTGTTGACATCAAGACTTGGAACAGGGGAAAATTTCCTTGCCAAATAACAATGTCTTCAGTGAGGAGGAGTGATAGGAAGGCAGATAATACCAATTAGGACTGATTCAGATGGAGTAAGCCTCAAGAAGTGTAGATTTTGACAAGAGGACTGAGGAGTCATGGTATAGAAGCAGCAATGGGGAATGAACAGCTAGTCAATCTTACCTCCCAGTCCCCAGACATGTCAGGGGTGAGAAACTGTGCATTCCACACTTTGAAGAACTTCAAGAGAAGCAACTTTTCAAGGGTCAGGGAGATTCGGGTTATGGCAAGAGGTGGAGGTGAAGGGATATCAATGGGGAAAGCAAAGTCGTTTCAGCAAATGATGTTGGGCCAATTGGATAGCTACATGCAAAAGAGTGAAATTGGACCTCTAACACAACATATAAAAATTAAGTCACAATGGATTGATGATGTAAATGTAAGAGCTAAGATTGGAAAACTTTTGGAAGAAAACGTAGGGGAAAATCTTCATGACATTGGATTTGTGATAATTTCTTGGATATGACACCAAAAGCACAGACAACAAAAGAAAAGATAGATAAACCATACTTCACTGAAATTAAAAACTTTTCTGCATCATAGTACACAATCAAGAAAATAAAAAGACAACCCATAGAAGGGGAGAAAATGTTTACAAATCAAATATCTGGTGAAGGCCTATGATTTTTGGCACCAATCCCAATGTGTGAGTTTTTTCTCTACATCAAGAAATTCTCTAACACTAGCTGGATGTCCTACAATTCAACTCAATTCTGACACTATTTACCTGGAGATAGCATTAGATCCCACAGGATAAGGGGCTTGGTCCTACAAGACTGTTCCCTTACCCTCAGGTGCCAATTGTAACTCCAGACTATTACCTGAGCTTCTGGCCTACCAGCTGTAGATTAGAGGTTCCGACAACCTCCTCCTTGGGTTCAATTAATTTGTTAGAGTGGCTCACAGAACTCAGAGAAACATTTGACTTAACTAGATTACTAGTTTATTACAAAAGGATGTAACTCAGAAACAGCCAGGTAGAAGAGATGCATAGGTCAAGGTATGTAAGAAGGGGCACAGAGCTATTCTCTCTGAGTTGTATCCTTTCCCCAAATCTCCAAGTGTTCACTAACCTGGAAGCTCTCCTCACCTCTATCCTTTTGAGTTTTTAATGGAGGTCTCATTACATAGGTATGTAAATCACTGGACATTGATGATTGATTCCACTTCCAGCGCCCCTCCCCTCCCTGAAGGTGGAGAAGGAGAATTAAAAGTCCCAAACCTCCAATCATATGGTTGATTTCACTGGCAACCAGCCCCCATCTTTTTAGGTGCTTTCCAAAAGTTACCTCATTACCATATAATTAGGTATGGTTGAAAAGGGGTTATTATGAATGTCAAGACATCTTTATCACTCTTATCAGGAAATTCCAAGGGTTTTAGAAGCTCTGTGCAAAAAAATGAGATGAATATCAAATATATATTTTTTATAAATCACAGTGTCTAATATCCAAAATATATAAAGAACTTGTCTAACTCAACAATAAAAAGATAACCTATTTGAAAAGTGGCAAAGGATTTGAATGGATATTTCTCTAAAGAAGATACATAAATAGGCAAAAACTCATGAAAAGATGTTCTACATCATTAGTCATCAGGAAAATGCAAATCAAAACCACATGTAATACCATTTCATGCCCACTCAGATCACTATAATCAAAAAGAAACAATAAGGAGTCCTAGTGAGGATGTGAAGAAATTGGAACCTTCCTTGCTAGTAGAAAGATAAAATATAATGGCCACTTTGGGAGACAGACTGGTAGTTCCTCAAAATGTTATACATGGAATTGTCATATGAGCCAACAATTCTACTCCTGGGCATAACTCAAGAAAATTGAAAGCATATTTTCACACACAAAAACATGTCTACAAATGTTTATAATAGCATCGTTCATAATAGCCCCAAATAACTCAATGTCCATCAACTGATGAGTGGGTAAATAAAATGTGGCATATCCATACAATGGAATATTAATTCAGCTATAAAAGATAACAAAGTACTGACAACATGGATGAACCTTGAAAACATGCTGGGTGAAAGAAGCTGGTCACAAGAGAACACATACACAGTTGATCCTTGAACGGCATCGGTTTGAACTGCATGGGTCTACCTATATGTGATTTGTTTACAGTAGAGGCCTACAAATGTATTTTCTCTTTCTTACGATTTTCTTAATAATGTTTTCTTTTCTCTAGCTTACTGTACTGTAAGAATACATGTAACACAAAATATGTGTTAATCAACGATTTATGTTATCAGCAAGGCTTCCAGACAACAGTAGGCTCTCGGTAGTCAAATTTGGGGGGAGTCAAAAGTTATACACAGATTTTCAACTGCACAGGGGATTGGCATCCCTAATTCCCATGCTGTTCAAGGGTCAACTGTAGTATGATTCCATTTATATGAAACATCCAGAATAGGCAAATCCTCAAAGGTAGAGAGAGTAGATTAGTGACTCGGGGGACTGGGAGAGGAAGGAATGGGGACTAACTGCTAATAAATTCTGCTTTGGGGCTTCTTTTGGGGGTGATGAAAATGTTCTGGAATTAGATAGTGATGATGGTTGTGCTACTTTGTGATGGTTGCACAACCTTTAGTGATTTCTATACTAAAACCACTGAATTGTACATGTTAAAAGGGTGGATCTTATGGTTTGTGAATCTCAATTTCTTAATGAAAACGGAAGGAAAAGCGCGAGGGGGAATTCAGTAACTGCAGTTCAGAGATTTCAGAGGGCACATATGGAAAGGTTTTGGAGGGAGGGAAAGCATGAGCGGCTGTCTGGATAAAGAAGGAAGGTAACATCTGGGCAGTGATGGGGGTGAGGGGCTGTTAGGCACAGGAGGCTTGGAAGGATAGAAGGGGGTGGGGGTCAAGACTTCTAGGAGCACTGGCCCAGCAGATTCCTGGGTTTGGAGGGATCAAGGCATCTCAGGAAGTCAACAGCCTCTGCCTACCTGATAGTGTTTGGATGTAGTCCCAGCCCTGGTGACTAAAGGAAGAGAAGGGGACTCCCAGGGTGGCCACCTCAGGATCTAGAGATGGGAGTTTCCAGAAATAAGGCTGTAGAGAAAAACATGCTGGCAATGGGAAAGAGACACAGCACCTTCCTGGGCTTGAATGTGGTTCCTAGATCTTGGACTCCACATTTGAAGTGAAGTTCTGTGAATCCCCAAGAGAAAGATCAGATTCGAAAATACCGAGAACCACTGCACTCTGTCAGATCTCTTTGCAAAAACAAGCCAGAGAAGGTTAGATAAATAATCAAACGGGATCCAGGGCCAGGCGCCAACTTGAGTGGTTATTTCCTGCTGATGTTTATTGAGTTAGGAGCTATTAAGTGAAAATAGGACTGTCAGAAACAGAGGTGGTGGGTTTGTCAGGCATTCAAACAGTAATTTATTAGACATCTAGACTCACCAGGCACTGTGCTGGGAATGCTGGACGCAAACTCAGTACAGCCTCCACGAAGCTTGTAGATTGAAGGGCGGGGGAACCACAAGCAAATCTTTAAGCAAGTAATTACAAAAGAATTCATTGCAAGCATATAAGCACAAGGAAAGGAATAAGGAGCTATGATTCTGTATAACAGGAATTTAACGGAAGCTAGGTGTCAGGGCATTTCTCCGAAGAAATGGCATTTTGACTATCCACCAAAAGGGGGTGGGAAGTGAGGGCGGTGCAGAGAAAGGCCCTGGGGCAGGAAGGAGCTGGAGGGATGAGCGAGAGTTAAACCTCAAGCAGCGGAGAGTAGAGAGTCACAGCTAGAGAAGCAGGAGGAGCCAGATCATGCAGGCATAGGAGATTCTGGGCTTTGTTCCAAGAACACAGGGAATAGAGGGGGGCAACAGAAGGGAAAGAAGGGCGACAGCCAAGCTCCAAGAGGGGGCAGTAGAGGAGTGGTTAATGGTTAAGAAGCAAGTAGTCTGGAAGCAGATGGCATGGGTTCAAATCCCAGGTCTTCCACTTATGACTCATGTGACCAAGGTCCAAGTTAGCTAACCTATCTGTACCTCAGTCTCCTCCTCTGTAAAATGGGATAAGAATAGCACCTACTCCAAAGGATCATATCATAAGGATTCAATGATAAAAGCTTGCCACATACTGAGTAAGGAAGCATTGCTGACCTGAGCAGACTCAGCAGGAGCAACCCTACCCTGGGGACTCTTCCCCACCTCCAGACGGTGTTTTTTTGTTTTTTTGTTTTTTTTTTTTGGTACTAAGAGCTATTGGTATTGAGGAAAGTTTTGGCTTCTCTAGCGGCTGCCACTTTGAAGATCAGAGTCTCTTGGCCTTTGAAGACCATTCTGGCAGCATTGTCCTTGTGGCTCTGGCTATCCTGTGAGCTCTATGAGAACAGGGACCATGCTGTCCCTACACCATAGAGCAGACACAGGGCCTGGCACATGGGAGGTGCTCAGTACCTGATAGCGAAATGGATTGGGAATGCATACACGATCGAGCATTCCGTAGGTGAGGTCATCCCTCACTGAGGGCCTTAACGTAATTTGTTCAATTCCATTCTCACCGCCATCCTGTGAGGAGGCTACTAGGAGACACCTCCAGTAGGGAAGATCTGGGGAATGAGTCCTCTGTGGGGGAGCTGTAGTCATACATCAGGGACTCTAATGATTGAGAAATGTGTTTAATTAATAGCCCCCAAGAAGAGCTTTTTGCTAGAAGTTGGGATCCTGGATGCAGGAATTCAATTGGAAAGCCAGCTATGCTGAAATAGTTTCTCTAAAGCTTAAGCTGTGTAAACTTTATAGCTATGATCTCATCTTCCTTAGCAAGGCACGGGAGCGACGGGTCATTATACTTGTTTATGAAAGGGAGAAATGGAGCATCTTAGAGAGGCATAGTCCCCACTCCCCTACCCAGGCAGCCTGGCGGGGCTCAGAGCAGAACACGGGAGTCCTCAGTTCCCAGCTGCTAGAACATTCCCCAGCACACCCCCACACCCCATCTCAGAGAAGACAGAGCACAGATCAACTGGAAAGGCCGTGGGAGAACTGCCTGTGATCTTCCCCTGCCCTCTCTGGTTCCAATCAGAGTCCCACACACAACTTCCTACAGGCTGCTCCCCCCTTCCGCCCAGCCGGCACCTCACTGGCACCGTGCAAGCTGCTCCCTTCCCCAGCAGCCCTGCCGGTTTCTTCTCCGGAGACTATTATTTTGGGAGACTGCTGAGTTCAGCACTGCTGCAAGGTGCAGTCGGAGGAGCCCTTCTGTCCTCAGCTGGCCCTTTGGAGCTGGCCTCGGGGCCAGGGCGGCCCTAAGTGCGGCAGCCCTTCCTGCACAGGGTCACTGCATCCAACCACCGACCGTCCGTCAGCCCCAAGGCCCTCAAGGCAGGTGGCATGGGAACTGTGGGCAGGAGAAGCAGAGCTGTCTCCGGCGCACAGCCCAGCCCAACCCCTGCTCCTGGAAAAACAACCAAGGTCTTGCTCTTGCAGGCTCCCCGGAACCCGCCCCCAGCTTAAAGCCTGGGGTCATCAGCTTCCCAGAGTTTGCCTTAAAGCCAAAGAAGCAGGCTGGCCCATGGCCCACTGATCATACACGGGGCGAGTGGTGGGGGACAAGATGAGGATCTGGGTGGGGTGAGAGGCTTATATAAGCCCTTCTGCTTCGCAGCTTGCTCTCTGCCCTGGCAGCCGGGATTAGAGGACAGCAAAGCCTTGCCCTGACAGAGGAGGGGCCTCAGCCAGGACTGCAAATTGAGCCCGGGTTGGAGTAGGCCCAGGTCCTCCCAAGGTATTTGTGTCCGGGTGGCAGATTAGCTGCGGGAGCCCAGGCAGCTGCCTGCCCTTCTCCTTCTGCTTACCAGAGGTCCTTGTTCCTCCAAGTGAGTCCCCTGGGGGTGGGGGCCACAGGGTGAGAAGGGCGCCCCCTGCAGAGGGCCCCGCAGCTCTAAAAGTCCCTTGTGTTCCAGGTATCCATGGGCTGGACAATGAAGCTGGCCACGGCGGCACTGTTTCTGGGTCTCACAATGGTGGTCCCCGGGGACGAGGAGGACGGCGACATGTGTATGTACGAGGCCCTGTCTGACACCGATGCTGTCCTCTGCAAGTAAGGCTGGTGGGGCCCGGGAAGCAACCAGGCAGGGCAAAATGGGGGTTGAGATCTCCAGGAGGGGTGTTTGCAGAACCAGGGAGCGTTGTCTCCTAAGTGGCCTTCGTGGGCAGGTAGAAAATCACTGAGCCCTGGAGACCACCTCAATGGAGGCCAGCATTAAGGAAAGAACTGGAGACAGGCTCCTACCTTCCAGACGGTGGTCTCCCGGACCCAGAGGGTATATACAGATACAGTCAGCTCCCCTTTATACTCCAGGGGGGCCTCCAAACCTGAGGGGCTGGCCTCACCCTCCCTGCTGGCACCCAAGAGAGACCATCCCTCCCCACAGCCCAGAATGCTCCCTTCCCCCAACAAAGAAGCATTTTAAAGAACAGTAGCAGTCCACAGAGGGTGTGGGATTGGACCCTCCCTGTGTGAGAAGTGGCCATTTGCTTTTCAGTATGGAGGCGCTGGGAGTGTGGGGCAGGTGGGCCTTTAAGGAGCGTGGCCACTGGGTGTTGTCTAGAGAGGAGGCTGGGCCTCAGAGGCTGGCTTTTTCCCTTCTGAGGACCCAAGCTCCTCCTGCCTGTGTCAGAGTTCAGCTCTCTCCTCACTGACTGCCCGTTAGAAAAGCCAGTCTTAATTGTCCTGGGCTCGTGGCTCGTCCTGAGGGCTGCCCAGGCTGCTTTGCTGCCAACCCCTCTGCCAGTTTGGTGACAAAGGAGCCTGGCATCCCACTGAAGCCATCGGAAGTGAGAGAGGAGGGAAGAACTCTTATTTCCTGCTCTGCCTCCTTGGGTACACTTGAATTCTTACAAATGTTAACTTTTAGAAAGATAAATACATGTTTTCCCTGAAAAAGTTAGGTAGTTAAAACCCCTCCCTCTCCCAAAAGCTAACACACATTTTGCTCTGTGCTCTTATCAGTACATTTCTAAAACTATGGCCAAACAGTTCTAAATGGAGTTTTGAGTGGGAGGAGCGAACACGGCTGCATCTCACATGTGGGCTCCAGTCCTCTAGGTACTCTGCTGAGCGGAGCCTTCCTGGGGGTGGGTAGCCGTTTAACTCTGGTAGGGCAGAAGATCAAGTCCCCATGAGCCCGGGAGGTCAGCTGGGCGGGGCCACAATAAGGCCCCATTATGGAGTTCCTCCGTGCCTCCCACGTTCACTGCGGCACACTTAGAAAATGACCATGTGCGTGGTCACTGGGGGCGGCCCACCTGGGCCCCGGCTGCCCTAGGCTCTGCCCTGCAGACATCCACACGCTGGTGCCCTGGGGGCCTGTGCACTATGGTACGCCTGAGGGCTCTGGGGCATCCATTGTATGCCAGGAGTTCCGCTGGTGCCTAGACTCCTTGGCTCATTTTGCTGTTATCACGAACCCACCAGGTACGTATCACCATCCTCATATTGCAGACGAGGAATCCCCAAGATTGAAGAACCGGTCCACAGAGCTCACACACCTCGCCAGTGGCAGAGCCTGGATTCAGCCCCCCTTGTTTGGCTCTACACTCAATGCCCTTTCCCCACCCGTCTTTGGAGCTTCTCAAACTCGAGTGAAGGGGAGCTGTCTCAGGGCACTTGGGCTGCTATAACCAAGTGCTAGGGCAGAGTGCCTTATGAACAGCAGAAATTTACTTCTTCTCCTCCTGGAGGTTGGGAAGTCCCAGATCAAGGTGGCAGCAGTTTCCACGTCTGGTGAGAACCTGCTTCCTGATTCATAGATGGCTGTCTTCCCATTGTCCCCTCACACAGTGGAAGGCCCCTCCCGGACGCCCCACCTCATAATGTCATCACACCAGGGAGCTGGGGTTTGGCATATGAATTCTGGGGGAGGGGCAACTGCAACTCACTCCATTACAGGAGGTACTCTCAGGACTCCCTGGAGTCCACCAGGAGACCCCCAGCTTGAGAAACACAAACTTGCCACACTAAGGTTGTGTGCTAGGAAATGACTGGTTATAAACCGTCACTGCAAAAGGGGAGGTTTGTCTTTATTACCTCTGAAGGCCTTTGTTGGTAAAAGATCATCACTAACTGAGAACACATTATGGATACGTCAGACCCCTGAGGAGAGATCAGGATGTCCTGTGCCAGGGCCCCCTCACCTGACCTCTTCAAGAGATCTCCCCACCCCCCAAGAAGCCACTCCTCTCATTATTAGGTAGAGTCTAATAGAGAGAGAGAAAAATATATATATTATATATATATTTAGAGAGAGAGAGAGAGGGGGGCACCTGGGTGTTTCAGTCGGTTAAATGTCCTACTTCAGCTCAGGTCATGATCTCACAGTTCATGGGTTCAAGCCCCGCATTGGGCTCTGTGCCGACAGCTCAGAGCCTGGAGCCTGCTTTGGATTCTGGGTCTCCCTCTCTCTTTGTTCCTTACCCGTTCATGCTCTCTCTCTTTCTCTCAAAAATAAATAAACATTAAAAAAGTTTTTAGAGAGAGAGAACGCACACCTGACCACATGCACAAGTGGGGGATGGGCGGGGGGGGGGGAGGATCTTAAGCAGGCTCCGCGCTCAGTGCTGAGCCTGATGCAGGGCTGGATCCCAGGACTTTGGGATCATGACCTGAGCCCAAATCAAGAGTCAGACGCTCAACCAACTGAGCCACCCAGGCGTCCCGAATAGGGAATTTTTGAAGTCAGGCCTTAACACCTGAGGGTATTAATCTAGAAAGGAGGAAGTTCATGTACAGGGACAAGCAGTAGGAAGACACCGTTAAGGGAAAAGCTCTTCCAGGGTTACAGCTTACCGACCCCTGACAAAACCCTGAGATCAGAACTCAGGTTCAGTCTCAGCAGAGAGAATGACAGTCTAACCCACACCCTGTGGGTGCGTCTATTCAACAACACCCTCCCGCTACGTCAGCTCCCCTGGCTGGGAGCCCCCCCTTCCCCCCCACCCCGCCAAAGCCCTCTGGCCTGTGCTGAAAGCCCCCCCCCCCCCAGAAGCTGCATCCCCACTCGAGGCAGGGGTTGCCTTTCTTTAACTTCACCACATCCCTTCTAGTGTTGTCCTGCACACTGCATGGAACGAGTCTAGCTCCTCTTCCTCTTTTTTTTTTTTTAATGTTTATTTATTTTTGAGAGACAGAGAGACAGAGCAAGAACAGGGGAGGGCAGAGACAGAGGGAGACACAGAATCTGAAGGGGGCTCCGGGCTCCGAGCTGTCAGCACAGAGCCTGATGCGGGGCTAGAACCCACGAACTGGGAGCTCATGACCTGCGCTGAAGTTGGACACGTAACTGAACCACCCAGGCGCCCCTAGTTTCTCTTCCTCTTGAGGCTCCTTCAGACGTTGGGGGGTTATGCTGCCTGCCTCCACCCGCAGCTCTTCTCAGCTGGGCTCCCATCTTCATCGTCAGTTCCTCCTCGGGGGGCCTTGGTTCTGGGCCCCACTTCCGCAAGCGGAGGTTGGAGACAGACCCATTGCTCTTTTCCGAAGGTGGCGCCCCACACTTTGACACCGAGAACTGTGTGCCCACCCAAAACCCTCGGACCTCTGTCCAGGTGGCCTCACCTCCATGGGCCTGCTTGTCAACCTCGCTTTTAGGCCACTGGAATTCTGAGCCCTTTCCACAGGCATAGCCCCGGAGCCGTCTCTCTCTGATCCGCGTCTTACAAAGCTGAGGGGACTTGGGTCACTACTAGTCGGAAGCCTGGAGACACGGAGTGACTCCCTAGGGAAGCCGTGTGGCACAGCAGACGGCAGACAAGCCGCTGGAGTCGTTCTCCACCGCTGCACAAGTCACCCCAAACGTGGCGGCCACTCACACTTGTTGTGTCCCATTTGCTCTGGGTAGCGCCCGGCTGGGCAGCAAGGGCTCACCCGCGGCCACGGCCTCGTCTGCAGAGCGGACTGGCTGGGGCGGGGTGCTCTGCTCCCGAGCTCGCTAATGTGGGTGTTGACAGGCCTCGGGCCCTTGCCATGTGGCCTCTCCATGGGGCTGTTCACCACACAGCGGAGGCTTCCCACAGAGCCAGGATCTCAGGGGCAGAGCCTGTGAGACAAGCCACAGTCTTCTTATAACATGATCTTGGAAGTGACATCCCGTGCTGCTGCCGGATCTGCTCTGTTAGAATCAAGTCACTAAATCCAGCCCCCGTTCAAGGGGAGGGAGGGGTCCCACTAGGGTGGGAGGACCAGGAGGCGGGGATCTCTGGGGACATGATGCTGGCTGCCTGCCACACCCATGTCCCTGTCCCCGTAGTTCACCAACGATGAGACCCTGTGCTAGTTCCTTAACTTTCTTTTGGGCCTCGGTTTACTCATTTGGGAGATAAGAATAATGATAACAGCCGCTTTGAGGTGTGGTAGGAAATGAAATAATGCCCATCATGCCATTCCCTTCCCTCCACCCCATCCCCCACCCTGCCCCCAAAGCAATGTGAGATAGTGACCACGCTGGGACCAGAGCCCCTGCCCCTTCCCCCGTCCTCTCAGGTGCCTCTTGGTCTTGTGAAGTTGACCAGGAAATGTCCCAAATCTGGGGATGGAAATAGAATGTGTCCCATGTGAAGTACCCCACGAGCAGGAAGGGCACTGCAGGAAGATGGCACAAGGTGTCAAGTGTATTCTAACTAAGTTTAATTTTGGATTCAGTTCATCTCAGGCCTGTCCAGATCTTTCTTTAGGCTGATTTGATCATCTGTTACTTTTTGTTTTTATGTTTATTTATTTTTGAGGGAGAGAGAGAGCACGAGGGGCAGAGAGAGGGAGACACAGAATCCCAAGTAGGCTCCGGGCTCTGAGCTGTCATCACAGAGCCCGACGCAGAACTTGAACTCATGAACTGTGAGATCATGACCTGAGTCAGAGTCGGACGCTTAACCATCAGAGCCACGCAGGCACTCCAATCATCTGTTAGTTTTTTTTTTCTTTTTAACATTTATTCATGTTTTTTGAAAGGCAGAGAGAGACAGAGCGCGAATGGAGGAGGGGCAAAGAGAGAGGGAGACACAGAAACAGAAGCAGGCTCCAGGCTCTGAACTGTCAGCACAGAGCCCAATGCAGGGCTCAAATTCACAGACCGTGAGATCATGACCTAAGGGGAAGTCGGCCACTTAACCGACTGAGCCACCCAGGCGACCCCCGTCTGTTAATTTTAATCAACGACCAATTTGATCGTTGTTATTAATCAACTTTGTGCCACTCACAATTCAAATAAATTTGCCTTCTGTGTCCTGCTCCAAGCCTTTGGTAAAACTGCTGAACAGAACAGAGGCCTGCACATGGCCCCCTGGCATGGCCTGCTGTGTGGAGTAACATGTAGTTTTCAGATGCTGGGCTGGCAGCGCCCTGTGGTGTGACAGGGGCTGGCGGCAGGGACCTAATCCCTGGTCCCCTGGCACCTACCCTTTAGGCCCACTCACCAAACGTCAGCTTGCTGATTTTGATTAACTGTTTAAACATTTGCAGCAATTCTACCAGGATAAAATAAGGAAACCCATTCGTTTCCTGGGAGAGGCCTCTGTGTTCCTCCATTTCCATCCTGCCTG
The DNA here is from genome assembly GCF_046562875.1 of Panthera onca. NCBI lineage: Eukaryota > Metazoa > Chordata > Mammalia > Carnivora > Felidae > Panthera > Panthera onca. Next base: position 169,814,804 of record NC_138342.1, on the reverse strand, counting down.
CCCCGTGGCCTTTCCCAGTCCGGGCTATGTGCTGACTCTCCAACTCTCTGCCAGTGGAGGGTCCCCTCTCTCAGCCTTGGGTCTCGCCAGCCGCAGTGGCAGGGAGCTGTTTGGCAGAACAACCAAAATGTTGCTGGGAAGAAAAATGAAGACCCGTCCTCTAAAACTTGTTCAAAAGCCATTCAAACCATGGCCTCCAAAGGAATTACTGTAAACTTGCCAAGAGGTAGAAGAAACAAGTGTGCTCAGCAAACCGGAAGTTCAGCTAACTGGCCTGAGGCTGGCTTGGGGTGGGGTGGAGTGCTGGCCCACTGGACATCCTGTGTCTGCTCAGTGTTGCAGGCTCTGGCCCTCAGGAGCCACTGGAAGGGTGGGACAGGAGGAGAATGTGAGTTCCCTCCCACTGGAAGGCAGGCCTTGCCTTTCTTCCCGGGTCCAGAACTCAGGAGCTCCCCCCTCCGGATCTACTCCCCCATTATACTCGCACCGGGTCTCCTCCAGGCATTACCTCCAGCAAGGGAATCATGGCCAGCTCTGGGTGACCACTGGCAGGGTGTGGAGCTGGTCAGCCAAGCTGGACTTTGGGCAAGGCTAGGAATTCACCCCTTCTCTGTCAGCAAATCATCTTAACCCAATGCACCCTATAGAGATCCTGGGTCTTGGTGATATAAAGTGACAGAAGGACAGAGAGGAAGGGCAAGGTTTTTGTTGTTGTTGTTGTTGTTGTTGTTGTTATTTTTAAATATCTTTTTGACATCCCAGCCTGGTATACATCCCTGAGGCTCAGATACAGGTAAGCCCTTAAGGCTAACCCTGGTGAAGTTATGGGATCAGCCCTTCCAGTGAACTCAATTCTCAGAGCATTCTTGCTATTCAGGCCTTCTTTGCAGGGAAAAAAATAGAAAAATGGATTCGTACTACAGTCTTAGTGACCAGATATTTTACCTCCTAGGAGATATTTGCATTTTGAAAGTGCAGGGAATGGTAGGTGGAGAGCCTAGGTTATTGGGCAATGCTTGACCCAAAGATGTGGATTATTTAACTATTGGTGAGGTTTCCAGACATACAGAGGATCTTGATTTGTTTAGGGTTGACGAACGTCTGTGCCCGTGAAGAAGGATGTGCTAATTTGCTAAACCTTTCTTGATGTAAAGAGAACCTCCCCGAAAAGCAATGTGCAAATATTGTTCTTATAAATGCAATCCTACTTTAAAGACACGGACCAGGTTTGTCTAAGGATGCATGCTCTTTTTGAGAAGTCAATACAGATGATAGTTCACACTTTCTGACCACTGACGACTTGCTGGCTCTGTTGTAAACGTCGATCACCTACTTTACTCCTCACACCAATACTTCAGGTGTGTCCCCATTTTACAGGTGAAGAAACCGAGTCACCAAGAGGTCAAGTAACTCTCAGGTCACACCAGTCACGCTAGTTAGTGACCACGACTAGTTGGGAGCAGGCCTAGGATTCCATCCCACTTGACTCTACATTTCCAATGGGGCTAGACTGAAGGCTTTGAACCTGCCAGACTCCCCCTGACTATCTCCTTCTCTCCACAGGGGCCTTGAAGTTTTCTACCCAGAACTGGGGAACATTGGCTGCATGTTTGTCCCCGACTGCAACAATTACAGACAGAAGATCACCCACTGGGATGAGCCCATTGTCAAGTTCCCTGGGGCCTTGGAGGTGAGTGAGCAAAAGCCTGGAGCGGGAGGGCCGTGGGTCTTGGTTTCCCTCTGAGCTTGCTCATTTGTGTGACTTGAAGCAAGGCCCTCTGGGTTGGGTCTGGTGGTACCAGGTGGCTGATGCCATAGGATGCGCCTGCCTCAGAGCAGCCCCATGGCCTTGGAGGAGGGTGGGGTCGGTTGGAGGGCTGCAGACCGGAAGCCTTAGTGGGACTGTGGGGCAGCTCTGCCAGGATCTTTCCCTGCTCCTGCAGCCCCTGGGCCCCAGAGCCTGGCTCGTCAGTTTATGTGGAGACCGGCTGATGTGTGCTTTGAAGTCAGCAGAGAAAAGGAAGAGAGAGGGGGTGTAGGGAGTCCTTTTCAAGGTTCAAGGTGGCCGGCGAATGGGGAGGAGCTAACTAGTAATGGGCAGGGCTTCTCATGTAGCTAAACAAGCAGAACAGTGCGCCTTGACTCCATCGTCGCAGTATGAAACAGACCGGAACGTTTGCTCAAAGTTGTCTGAAATAGAAGATTGAAGCTCTTTTAGGAATTGGAAATAACTATTCTTTCCTCTAGGAAATGGTTAGTATTATCTTGTTCTGGAAGCTTCCCTTGGTTTGGGGGTGTAGTGAGCCTGGGGCAGGGCCATGGAAGTAGAAAGTGGACTGTGGCTGCCGGTCCCACTGGCCAGAGCATGTCCTGGGGGAGCTGCTCCAGTGTTCCGGTCACTGTTTCTCTCTTCGTTGATTCCTGGGTCACACTGAGCCCCCACAGTGTCAGGAGAGGATGGCAACCTTGCTTTGTCTGCTGTGTTTTAGTAGGAGATGCCAATATCAACCTACATAAAAGGACTGTGATGTGTCCAGGATCCAGGTCACAAATGGGTGGAGGCTGAAGGGCCATGGTCAGGATGTGACCACATGCACACCATATGCACAGCCTTCTGGTCCCCTTTGTGCACCGCGGCAGGGAGAGGCCACCGCCGGCTCTTCCCCTCTGTCAGTCCAGGCCTGGTGGCAGTGACTACATAAACAACAAAATAACAAGTTCTGGGGCGAGGGAATTTGCAAGTTTACTCAGATGTGGAGGGTAGATGCTTCTCTTTCTTAAACAGTTTTCACTATCAGGGAACCAGTAGATTGTGATGTGTCTCACAATTGATGAGATTGAAAACATGAAGCTTTGACAGGCTATTGTGTTTGCAACCTTGACAAAACATCCTTTCTTCTGGGAGGCTAAGCAAGCAAGTGACGAGAAGGCCTCTGAGTCTCTCTCCCTCAACCCTCCCAAGCCTCACGCACATGAACATGCATGCACGTGAACACACACACATGCACATGTCAGCCCTCCTCCCTTGGAGACCTCTGGCCTGGGGCACACCAGTGGACATGTGGGAGAAGCAGAGGAGATATAGGCCACTGTGATTCTAACACTTGGAACAGGAGGTGGAGGGCTGCGGGGAAGGAACCCAGTCCTGTAAGGAAGAGTATAATGCTGCCCGGTGGGGACTAGATGCTTGACCTTCACCATTAATTCACTTGTCCTTGGCTTTGCCACTGAAAAGTAATGAGATCAACCACATTCTTAGTCCAGTGACTGTCCTAGGAGAGATTCTCAGTAAAGGACTCCATTCCGCCTGATGTTATAGCATATGTCCACTAGATGGCAGTGCAGACTTTTCTGAGTACCTGGCGTACTTGGTTTGAAGCAAGTTTGGGAAATCTGCATTTGATTCCTTTTAGTTGACACCGATTGTCCTGGGGTGTGGGCATATAATGAAGAGAAAACATCACTCCCTCCAGATCATGAAATTTCCCACCCTGTCTCAGTCCAGAGGTGGGGCAGGACAGAAAACCTGGAGACTTATGAAGGGCAGGGACTGTGGTTAAGAAAGCCAAGGAGAGCAGAGATTTCACAAAGAAAAAATTGGTCAAAGTGGTAGAAACAAAGGAAGGAAACGTAATATTCTACTACTATAGAACTAGAGGGTTTTGGGTTTTGTTTTGTTTTTTTTTTTTTTTTGTAAATTTAACTGACATTTGACGAGGTGATTCAGGGTTATCAAAAAACACCATTAATCGAGTGGTACCCACTTTATGCTGGGTACTATTTGTGTGTCATTTCATTTAAAGTTTTCATCAAGTCTGCAAGTGAAGTATCTCTTTAGTTGAGACTGTCAGTGATGAGTGACAAAAGCCAACTCTAACCAGCTTGTGCCAAAAGAGGGAAGAAACTATTGGTTCACAAAATGAAAACTCCAGGAATAGCTTCAGGCATGGCTGGATCCAGGTGCCCAAAAAATGTCACCAAAAATCTATTTTTCCCTTTCTCTACTTTTTTCTATGCTGGTTTTATGTGTAAATAGACTCTCCTTGTGGTGGCAAAGACAACCCCATTAGCTTCAGATTTGTTTTTACTAGTTTATCAATCCCAGTGAAAATAGATTGACACTTTTCAACCATTAAAAATCCCAGGATTTGTCCTGCTTAGATCACATGCCTATCCTTGAACCAGTGACCTTGGGTAACCCCACTAAATCTACAAAAGCTGAGGGCAAATGAGGATGGTTCCCCCAGAGGAGACCACTGGTAACGGCTCTCAGCAGAGACACCAGGGCACTGGCACAGTCAGGGGACGGGGGCGGGGTGGGAGGGCTTGCTGAATGGAAGCTTTCTTGGGACAGAAAGCAGTGTTTGCTAAGGAGGGTGGTGGTGAAGAGGTGGAGATAGGCTAGGGGTAATGAGAAATGATATGATGGCTAGAGCTTCCCTTAAGGTGTCAAGGGAACAAACACCTTTAGAGAGAGAGAAACTGGAACAGTTGGAGAGGAAGGGCTGCTCTCTGGGAATAGGGTCTCTCAAGAGTGTGGGCAGGGGAGCCCGAGTCCTTAGTGACAAAGCATGGGATTGAAGGCATTTCCTCTGGGCCCAGGGCCTACTGAGAAAGGACAAGCAGGTTGTGACTGGCTATGTGGGGATAGTGCCTTGCTTCAAAGTGATTAAAGCAATGCCACCAAAGCAGCAGCTGCCAGTGGACATGTCTTGGGAGCCCCCCACCATCACCAAGCAAACCGTCAGGAGAGGCGCTGTGGGCCTGGGACAGTGCCTCTGTGCCTACCAGAGGTCTTCCTGCCTGTACATCTTTGTTCAGGCCACTTTCCATATTTGTACCCTGCCTACTGGGACACCCTGCCCGTACCAAAATGCTGCTGCTTCTAAGAAGACTTCCCTATCTCTCTCTTGGCCCTATCCTCATCCCTGGCTGGTGTCTTCTATCTCTGAACTATCTTAAAAAAAATTTAATGTTTATTTATTTTTGAGAGAAAGAGAGACAGAGAGACAGAGCATGAGCAGGGGAGGGAAGAGCACAGAGAGAGAGGGCGGAGGGAGACACAGAATCTGAAGCAGGCTCCAGGCTCCGAGCTGCCAGCACAGAGCCCAGGGTGGGGCTCGAACCCAAGAACCACGAGATCGTGACCTGAGCCGAAGTCAGACGCTCAACCGACTGAGCCACCCAGGTGCCCCCTCTCTGAGCTTTTTAAATGCCCCCTACCCATCAGACCTAGAGTTTACTTCCTTCTGTCTTGTATTGTGATTGCTTGTTCATATCTCCCATAGCCTTGACAAGTTTGTAAGCTCTAGGAAAGCAAGGCCACCCACAGCCCCTACCAGCATTGCAGGCCCCATGTTGACTGACTAGGTGAGGGGGTGAATGAATGAATGAATGAATGAATGGCTGCTGGAAGGATACCTCCTGGAGTGTGGTGAACTATAAGATGTGTGAGTCCCATGGTTTGCCTTTTAGCTGTTGGGTGTCTGGGGCAGCCTGAAGAAAAGCTGCTGAAGCCAGTACTAGTCTCTCCTCTACCCAGGGTGGGGGTGGGCTCAGGGTTGGGAAGAGAAAAGCCAGGAGAGAAATCCAGTGGGTTTTCCAAAAGGCAAAGCAGTGCAGGGAAATATGGATGGTCCCTGTGCCAACAACCCCAAGAGTTAAGAGAGGTGTTGAAATAAGAGGAAGCTTTCTCCCCTGGTGCTTTGACAAACATTAAGAGGCAAGCGTCTTAAAATGCATCCCTTCTCAAGATGATGTAAACCGAAAGGCCCCTGAGAAGCTTCTTGACTGAGGCCTATTCTTCACCTTGAATTTAACCAGCTGGAATCCTTTTGAAGTGAAGAAATTACCTTTAAGTGGGGAATGTGCATTGCATTAGAGAGAAGGAACAAGGAGTCCTGGGGTCCCTCCGGTTTCCAGGCAGGCTTGGCTCCTCTCTCCATCCCAGAAAGCAGGCAACTCTGAGTATCCTCCAAACAGACGGGACAAGCATAGCCCTACCCCACCCTGGGCCTGTAGGGTCTGTGTTACTGCCTCCTGGGGGGCCACCTCCTTGTCCTCATGGGCCCAAGGTATACACACAAGTCTGGACACTTGTGGTAGAGTCACAGACTCTCCTTGCTGCAAGAGACCTCAGAGCTAACTAGTCCACTTCCCATCCTTCTCTTTACACACAGAGCAGAAAAATAGGGCCTGCTGGTCACAAAATGATTAGTGGAGGAGGGACGTGGGGCTCCTGACACTCAGAGGAATGCTGGGTAGAGCAGCCCATGAGGGATGGAGCAGATTCTCTCCTTCAGGGAAAGAAGGGGCAGAGGAGGAGCACGCATACATGCCGGGGGTGGCCAGGCATAATTCAGCGTTAGGAATACGAAGTGATGCACTTAACAAATATCTATGGAACACACAGACACCATGGTAGTGCCTCAAAGTCAAAAAACAAAAGGCTCCACCATGGAGCTCCCAGCCTAGGTCGGGAGACAGACAGAGTTGCGTGGTATCAGTGTTGCAGTGGATGAGCTGCGGTTACCATGAGGACCAGGTGGGGCAGCCAAGCTGAGTCAGTCTGGGGAGGCCTCCAGGAAGAGGTACCCAGAGCTGAACTGCAGACAGTGAATAGGCAGGGCAGGGGGGTGGGGGGGCCCAGATGGCCGGGTGAGGGAGGAGGCTCAGGAGAGGACAGGGCCACTATGTAAGGGGCCACAGACACTGCTTGCCCTGGTGTGGAGTCTGGATTTTATCTTGAAGCCAGGTTGGGGAGGGACTGGGGAATGTGACCAGATTAGCAATTCAGGATGGTCAGTCTGGCAGCACAGGTGGAAGAATGGAAGAAGGAGGAGGTTGAAGGCAGGGAGAGCACCCTGCTGAAGCCCTCGATGTGAGGGCATGAACTGTGGCATGGATTTGAGAGATAGAAAGAATGGAATCCATAGAGCTTGGTGACTGAGGAGGAGTGGGGGTCGTGGCGGAGGGAGGGTTAGTGTGACCCTTGGGTATCTGTGATGACCAGGCAGGTGAGCAAGGGTGAGGCTTAGCATATAACTCATCCTCCAAAACAAGACGCTCTGGGGAGTGAGGGGAAGTGTGGTTAATAATTACCAGGTGTGGTAGGGCACTGTCCCATTATTTTGGCTTCTACCAAGGGACACAAGAGAAGAACTAGATCTATAGAGACAAAGGCCAGCAACTCTGCAGATGCTGAATCTGAGGACCCTGCATGCACCCAGAGGCAGCTGCCCGCTGAGCTCGCTGGGAAGTGAAGGCAAGGCTGGAGGCCTAGATTTGGGTCCTCAGTGTCAGGGGGCAGGGCATGGAATCTTTGAGGTGGTAGAATCTTTGGGGAGCTCTGACAGGGAGGGAGGACTGAATGAGGAGAGGACGTGGTAGTGTGGGCCACACACACCAGAAGTTTTCAGGGAGACAAGGGGCACCTGAGCTATTTAAGTGCTGACAGGAAGGAGCCAGTGGAAAGGCAATGCCCCAAACAGCAGAAATTAGAGATAATGGGCCCATTGGAGAAGTTCATATCTGAGAAGGAGAATCACAGGGATGGTGGAGGTCAAATAAAGGGAACGAGGTATCCAAGTTCCTCAGAGGTCAAGGGTGGGAAGCACAGCAGAAGCTTCCGAGGCCCCAGGCCCCGGCACGTGGGTGAGCAGGAAGAGGAGGAGAGAGAGGTGTGCTCACTGTGCCCCAGGAGGGGTGAGGGGTCTCCCCAGCTGCTGGACCTGTGAGCTGGAGCACAGGTAGCAGAGCCCCTCACACAGAGGTGAGATGCTATCTGGAGGGCAGAAGGGCTTCGGGTGTGAATGCGAGAAAGTTGCACTTTGTGGGCATTTCAGACAGAGGTCGGGAAGGTGAAGGGTCAGAGAGGCAGGAATGGAAAGGGGTGGCTGCCAGGCTCAGACTTGGAGAGAAGCAGCCGCAGGGCCAGGCTGGGGAGAGCCACTGGGATTTGGCAAATTCCCTGGCACTGCTGTTGAGGATGGACAGAAGAGTTCCAGAACAGGGGCCTGGGAGCAGACAGTAAACCCAGAACAAGGGGGTGGGGGGGGTGGGGTTCAGCAATTCACTGAGTGATGATTTAGGGGAGAATTCATGACCTGCAACCCTAACCCAATGCCTAACATGTGACATAAGCTTAGCAAATGGTGTCAGCTGTCATTGTAAGAGACAGATTTGTAGTCTGAAGAATACAAGGAGTGGAAGGAGGCCTGTGTGGGTTTGAGGCTCAGAGCAGGGAGCGGGGCTGATAGGCAGAGCAAGACCTGGGAAGGTAGGTGAGGAGGGCACCCGGTGCCCAGTAGAGGAGGCGTGCATGAAAAGGAGAACCTGCTCATGTGTCAGTTTATCCTTTGTCCCTGGACCAAGTCTGCTAAAATCACCCAGGCCTCTTGGCCATCTGCTGTGGCAATGCCACTGGTCATGACAGGACCCAGTGAAAGAGGGGCAATGCTTGTCACCATTTCCAACCCTTGCAGTCAGATTTTGAAGTTGCAGAGGAACTTCTCAGGTAGGATTTCACACGATCCTCCTAACCATGTTGGGAGTTTGGGAGAGTAGGGATTATTCCCATAACTGCAGATGAGGGGACCTCCCAAGGTCACACTTGCCAAAGTTAGGAAGGGGAAGAGCCAGCCTTAGATCCCTTCCAGTCCACTGACTTTCAGCTACATAGTGTTGCCTCTGGACTCCATCCTGTTACTTGAAAACAGATGGAGTTCTAGGTAGTTTCGTGCATAAGCATCCTTGCTGCAAACATTTTTGCTGCACGACTAATTGGCTAAGGCAATTTTGCTGCAAAACTAAAATCATGAAAAATGAAAGGGACATTCATGAAAAATGACATAATGAAACATGAAAAACGACAAAATTAAAAAGACTATTCTGAAATATAAAATATTTGAATACATTCAAAAGGCATAGTGTAGCTTCATGGCAACTCCACACAAATAACTGATTTTGTGGATTGTTCCTAGGTACTTGTCTTCAAAGTCTTTCATTCGTCGTGTTATACATTTTTTTTTCTTGTTGATTCGTCTCCTTTTTCAGCATCACACTTTTTTCACTAAAATGTCTTCCTGCATTTGAGAGAGGTATCAGTTTCCAAATACCAGGATGCGCACCTATAACTGAGCTTTGCACGGCGCTGTGACAGCCTTCTACACGGCTGTTCTTGGCATCTGGTCACATGTGCACTGATCCACATTCCAAAGTTCTATGAGATATGTGGGTTGAAAACTCTGCGTCACTGTACATACAGGTCGTGGTGAGGGCTAAGGTTATATAGTATAAAATGGAGAAATGAAACCAAACTGTCAAACAAACTAAACCGTCGGCCAGCTACTTTTCATCATCTTTTACGGCAAAATTGCCTTACGGCCGACTGTTTATGCGGCAAAGATGTTTGTGGCAAAGATGCTCGTGGCGAAAATGCCCGACACGGCCTCCGAAGTGCACGCCGGACTTGGGGTGCCACTCACGCATCCGCTCGCTGGGGCGGGTCCTCGTGGGGGCCTCCTCTGGGCCCCTGTGCGGGACGCTGTTAAAGGAGCCAGGCACACAAGCGAAAACACATCCCAGCCCTGCCCACGAGGAGCGCCTCCTGAAAGTAAGAATGTGAATGGTTGTCTTTGTAAGAATGAACTCGGAAGCGCTCGCGTGGCGATGTTTTGCGCCTGGGTGGCTTCATTGGGAAACTTCTTGGCCTTGACCTTTATTTTCAGTCCTCTTTACCCCCACTCCCGCCCCCCCCCCCCCCCCCCCCCCCACTTTTCACTGCTCTGGGGGTTGCAGAACCCATGGTCAGACCTGCGCCTGACCCTCCCGAGCTTTTTAATCGAACCGCCTATCCCCAGTCCACGGTGGGGCTCCTCCAAGCACAGGCAAACAGGGTGTTTGCTCAGCGGTGGGGCATCTGATGTCGGCTGAAAGCTTCCAGTCAAGTGTGGGGAAACAGGTTCCAGATGTTTTTCAGATCAAATAATGTTTCTTTGAAAAACAAAAACAAAAAAACAACTGTGTGGGCCACTCCTCGGGGTGGGGGGTGCGGGGCATGTGGGATCTGAAAGGAGAGTTCACTGGGTTTGCATCCTGGTTTTTTTAAAAAAAAGGTCATTCAGCAAGTGTCTGTGTGGGGCTCTTCATGCGTGTGTGGGATCTGTTCAGAGCTGACTGGTGGCAGTGTAAGCAGAGGCTTCTTGGATTTTAAAATAGCTGCCTGCCCCTGGTTGGAGCCATTTGGAGGGACAGATACTCAAATTTTGAATGTACAATGACTTGTTGCCTGCTGTCACTGGAGAGAAAAGATGGTGGCCTAAAGAGGAGGTTATAGGTGTGGACTTTGAGGTATCTCACTCTCTTACCAGTGCACCCTCAATGCTGGTCAGTTTTAGGTTCACAGAAAAATTGAGTGGAAATTACAGAGATTTCCTGTATGCCCCTGCACAGCCCCCACTGGAGTGGTACATTTGTTACAGCTGATGAACCTACGCCCCCAGAGTCCAGAGTTTACTTTAGAGTTCCCTCTTGCTGTCGTACATTGTATAGGTTTGGACAGATGTATAATGACATGTGTCCATCATTATAGTATCATACAGAGTAGTTTCACTGTTCTAAAAATCCTCTGTGCTCTGCGTACTCATCTCCCAACCCCTGGCAACTACTGATCTTTTTGCTGTCTACATACCTTTTGCCTTTTCCAGAATGTCAGAGTTGGAATCCTACAGCATGAAGCCTTTTTGGATTAACACAGAGCCTAGGCTACCACTTGGGCCTCCTGACTCCAGTGCCAGCACCTTCTTCACCATGCAAGGGTTTGTCCATCTTTGCCCAAGCCAGTGGCCAGTTTTCCTGTGGCTTAGCTTCCCTTTTGGGAATTGTGCTCCCCTCAACCTGATGTTTCTACTGAGACTTTGCAGCGGGCAGGATCCACTCACTCCTGCCCCTGCTGTCATCTTGGGTATTCCTGCTATTCGATTTCTTGTGTGTCTCTCTAACTAGAATGTAAACTCCCTGATGGCAGAAACCTTTGTATGCTCGAAGATGGCAAGAAGGAGGCAGTTTTTGTGCAGTGAGATCTGTGCTATGATATGGAGCTAAGTGCAGCGTGCTGGCAGGGGACGGGGTGGGGGGTGGTGTCTCTTGGTAACGAGAGTATAAGCATTCCAGTTTTCAAAGCACTTTTCCTTGTCATGACAGCTCTTATCTCCGATCAGTCCCAAGAGATGGGCCAGGCAGGTGTCTCTGCCCACACTGGGGATCCTTGGCCCAGGGTTAGCCGGAGAAGGCAGATGTTCAGCCTCAGAGCCCAGTAGCCATCTACTTATTGCCTCAAACCCCATTTGAGTCTCCTTACAGCCTTGTGGACATTAGCGTGCCCTAGTGCACAGATGTGTTAAGTGTAGTGATAAAGCTCAGACTCAAATCCCTGGCTCTTGTACTGTGCTCTTCTTTCCTGGGCCCCCTGCATCCCTGTCGTCCCCAAGCATTTACTACATAGCCACATTTACTGACTGTTTTCCACATGGTCAGGCTCTGTGCTAAGTGCCCCACGAGCATTGTGGCACTAAAGCCCTACAGCCACCTAGCACAGTAGGTAGGATTACCTTCATTTTACAGGTCAGGAAACTGAGGCACAGAAAGAATCCAGAGCTCATGAGTGACAGAGTCAGGATTTGAACCCAGGTCTGTATGGGCTCCAGAGCTCATCCCCTTGAGAGTAGGAGGCAACCTGTAGTATGCCCCAAATGGCCCGAGCTATTTCCCAGCTGCCACTGCAGCCACGCAGCTCCAGGTCCAGGGCAGAAGCCAGCCCCTAAGGCAAGCGGGGAAGGAGTAGGTAGAGGAGTAGAGCTCCTGTTGTTCCATCACCTCCCTTTCCAAATGGGCCTTGAAATATCAAATGACTTAGCAAAGGGAGAGATGGGGTTTGGGGAGTGGGGGCGTGCAGGGGTGTGCACAAGTCAGAGACCCTTGGTTTCTTGTAGGTCTACAGGTCTGTACTGCTAACCTAAGGGAGAACCAGGGTGAGCCATCAGACATCCTGATTTCCACGTCTTACTTATTTCCATCGCAATTGGGAATGCAGAGGGCTCATACCTGTGGTCTAGAGCACCAGACCTGCCCCGGGCAGAGGCAGACGAGGCTCAGACGGGAGAAGGAGGGCTCCTAGGCGTGGCTCTCCAGGCCCTGCATGTATGAAAAGGCATACATAGCCTCCTGCTGTCTCCTGGGGCTGCAGTTGCAAGAGCTGACACCAGAGGGAGGTCGGTGACTATCATCCTGCCCCAGGCAAGGAGAGCCCGCACACTGGCCAGGAAGGCATTGCCCCGGGCGGTCAGACAATCGAGACCTATCCGGTAATGGAGACGTGGAGGGTCCTGGATTTGGGTTGGCTGTGCACGCCTCTGCACCCCTCGCCCCGTCTCTCCCTTTGCCGGTTGGTTGTGGAAATGTCCTTCAATTCAAATACATGTATCTCTGGACTGGAATTCATTAAACCAGGGGCCACTAACTTGAAATGTCCTCAGGGGCCAGGCCCTAATTAAGTGGATGAAACAGACAGTTGGAAGGAAAGCAGGGCCAGGCAGACAACGCTTACTCTGAGAATCCCCTCACATCCCACTCGGCATTAAAAAGATACTTACAGTTGTGCTTGTGATCCTCTGCTCATCCCCAGTTTTCCCTGACCTGCAGGGACTGTTCAACTTCATGGGTATGAATAGTCCATTGGGAGTGAGAATCCATGGGTGTCAGAGCCATTCCTTTGGTTTAGAGAGCACTCAGAGTCTGAGGGGTTAGTATGAGAAGCAGGCAGGCTGGGCTTTGCATAGACCTTGTCTTATGTTGTAGCTCTGGTGCTCCTAACTCTGTGACTTTGGATCTTCTCCCTAAGATTCCCTTTCCTCACCTTAAAATGGGTATAATATCCATTTCTGGGTAAGACCCAGGGGCCAGTTCCCAATCCTAATCCTTCTTGTCTCCTCAGGAGCATTTGAGCCAGTGGTCACTTCTTCCTCTTAGATACATCCCCTCCCCAAGCCCCTGCCAGGACCCACACTCTCTGGATTTGCCTTCACCCTTCATGGTTCTTCACTTGTCAGTCTCCTTTGCTGGTTGCTCCTCCTCTCCCCAACCTTTTGGTGTAGGATATCCCAGGCCTCAGTGTTTGGACTTCTCATCTTTTTCTACACTTTCTCCCTTGTGGTCTCATCCAAGGTCATGACTTTAAATGCCATCCCTGTGACGTTCTACTCACATGGCCACTGAGGTATCTCACAGGCTCCTCAAACGCAATATATCCAACCCCAAGTGTCCACTGTCTACCCTCCCCCAAACCTGCTCCACCTGCTGCCTTTGTCATCTCAGCAAAGAGCAACTCCAGACTTCCAGCGGTGTTGCCTGAACATCTTGGAGTGATAACTGCTCTTGCTCTCCCAATATATATCCAACCCACCAGGAACCCCTGTTGGCTTTACTTTTAGAGTATCTCTGGAAGCTGAACACTTCTCTTCTCCACTGTTAACACCCTAGCCAGGGCCACACACTCTCTACTGAGTTATCACAACAGCCACCTAACTGGTCTCTTGGCCACCATGCCTGCCCCAAACCCCCAGCATATTCTCAATGTAGCAGCCAGGATGAGCCGTTAAATCTGCAGGTCACAAAAAATAAAATAAAATAAAATAGAATAGAATAGAATAGAATAGTAAAGTAAAATAAAATAATTAAATTAACCTTCAGGTCACATCAGTTTTCTCTTCTGCTTAAAATCCTCCATTTATCCCCAGCTCACCTGAGTAGGAGCCACAGTGCTCACAATGGCCCATTTCCACCTCTCTGACCTCAGTTCCTACCATTTTTTGCCTTATTCACCCAGCCTCCTTTTTGTTTCTTGACCATAACAGGCATGTCTTAGGGCATTTCCCCTCATATCTCTATGGCACACATCCTCACCTCCTTTACATCTCTGCCTCAAGGCCCTCTTCTCAAGGAGGCCTTCCCATGTCCCAGCCTTGGTACTCTTGGGCCACCTAATCTCTCCCCACTTCTTTCTATCATATTTATCACCTTCCAACCTACATATAATTTCTTCATTTATTGTGTTTCTTTGTTTTGTCTATTCCCATCCCCACCCCGCAGCTAGGATATAAGCTTCATGAGGACAGGAATCTTTGGTTTATTCACCAGTCTGTCCTGTGCACTAGAAGAGTCTGTCACATGGTAGGCACTTAATATTTGTTGAATGAAAGTTCTTGGATAAAGGTTATGAGAGATCATGTATTTACAGCCTTCAGTGCCGACACAGGGAGCATTCAGTAAATGTTAGTGGTTATAATCTTCTCCAATGCCCAGGTAACTAGTGCAGCCTGGAACATGACAGCTGAGGCAGGGTGATAGCTGGAGGACATGAGATTCAAGATAGAGGGTTGCAGGTTTTTTTTTTTTTTTTTTTAAGGGGTCTAAGGAGAGAAAATGGAGAGGGAGAGATGGAAGGGAAATATTTTATGCCTGGTTTAAAAGGAATAGATCTACAAGGCTGAACACAGGACTATGCAAATAGTGGACACTCAATAAACCTGTGGAATGAATGAACAAACCCCTTGCCTTGTTAGCACATGCAGAGTTGACTTCAGAAACTGAGCAGAGACCCTCAGTAAAGTTTCGGAGGCTGGACTGAAATAGGGATGCCAGAAGGCGGTAATCACCTGAGGCTGGACCAAGGGGGCAGTCTGCAGTGGCATCTTCCCGGATGCTGGCTGGTGGCAACCACCCTCTTGCTTAGGATGACACCATCCTGCCTGGTACTTACCAACTCTTAGGCCCGTGGGGTGCTGGACAGAAGATACAGTCCATATCTCTGGGGAGCTGAAGTTCCAGGCTCCTTCTTCCCTCAGTCCCTCTTCATGAGAACTTGGTATTCGATGATATGCAATGCCAGCAAAACTGCCTCTAGCTCCTCATCTTGCAAATAGAGTGATGGTTAATTTCAGATTTGAAATCCAATCTCTTGATTTTTCACGTGCTGAGACTGGAGCTGATCACCAGCTCTTCCTACATCTGGCGCTCCCCATCCTCCACCTCCCCCATCTCAGATGGGAAACAGAGCCACGTGAGGTGCACCTTTTTCAGTGTGTAATCGTGGAACAGCTATTTCCCTCTTCTTGTTCATTTCTTCCATTCACTAGCAAAAACCCTGGGGCCCTGTGGAAAGGTGCCTGCCAGGCTGAGAGCTCCTGAAAGGCAGGAGCGGCAGACAAGTCAATTCCTGTATCTCCCTGGCAACCATCTATCACCCAACTCCAGCCTTAGGACCATTAAACAAGCAAATTCAGAACCCCACCTCTACGTGAAACTCACGGGGTTTAGGGCAGTCCATGTAAAACCCAAACCACACAGTCATAAAATAACTGGAAAGCAACAGATAGGTAAATATTTAAATGATCGCAGAGTGGAGAAGGTCTGCCAAAGCATAAAAATCAAATGACAAAATCATAAAGGAAAAGAAGGAGAGATGTGAGTTACAACAATATTTGAAACTTCTACACTTTAAAAATGCCGTAAACAAAATAAAAATCCAATGACAAACTGAGAGAACATATGTGCCACAAATATGGCAAAGGATTATTATCTTTATGCATAAGGAGCTCTTATAAATCAGAGGAAAAGATGAATACCCCATAGAAATAGAGGGCAAAGGATGTTAGTAGGTGGTTATAGAAATAAGAAAATTCATTAAAAATATAGGAGAGGATGCTTCAATTGAAGGAAATGTAATTTTTATAAGTTGTACAGATTTCATTTAAACCCAACCAAATTTTCAGTTTGAGGGTATTTTTGTTTTTGTTTTTGTTTTCTTTTTTAAAGAACAGTCTACATTACAGGTAGAAGTACACATTGCTTCAACCTTTCCAGAGGGTGATTTGATAATGCGTATTAAAATCATTAGCATGTTCATTGTGTTTGAACAGTAATCTTAGTTCTATGAATTTATTCTAATCTGGTTACTTAATCAGAGACATACACACAAATTTATGTAAAAGGCTGTTCACTGTAGTATTATTTAAAATAGCAAAAGAAAAAAAGGAGAACCACCTAAATGTTCAACAATAGATTGGTTAGATAGAATATGTTTTATCTATATGAAAGAGTACCATGAAGCCATTAAAAATCATATTCTCAAAGAATGTGTAAGGCTATTGGGAAGTCTCACAATATATTTTTAAGTGGAAGAAACCAAATGATAAAACAGTAATTTCACTAGAGTCCCAATTTTCAAAAATTGTATCCTTTTATGCATGAAAAAAAAAAAAAAAACTAGACGAATGGAGAATACATCAAAATGTTGACATTGGATCACCTCGAGTGGTGAGATTAAGGGTGATTTTTATTTTCTCCTTTACACTTGTCTGTAATTTCCATATGTTCTCCAATGAACATTTATTACTTTAATAATAAGAAAAAAAATGCTATTTGGGGAGAAAAAGAGTGAATGCTAAGAGGAAAAGCTTCAGCTACCCAAATGGTCTGAGTGCCGGTTGCTGTGGAAACTGTAACTTTGAATTGCCCAACTTTTTGTGAATTACTTCTGTGCTCTGCAGGGTTAGTGCTAGGGCGGGATTCGGCGTTACTGGGTGTGGGCATGTGTCCAGGGAGATGGTTAAAAATGGAGGGGCCCTGCCTCAAATGAGGGTCCCCAAGGAGGGCTCTGGGTTTCATTCTGGCTCCCTGTCCGCTTCCAGGTGTCCTGCAAGGGATGCTGGGGCACAAGCTACCCTGCACGCACAGCGGCCAGGAGCCACCAAAGAGCTCCTGCTTCCCTGCATAGGGTTCCCCAAGCAGGAATATTTGGTGGTTCTCATGAGTCAGCCTTGTCCCACTCCCAGCCCGGTCTCTGAAGATGGGGTCCCAGCAGTGGTGTGGGGAGGTAGGGCAAGTGGCTTTATTCTTCTTTTTGTGTGGATGAGAAGCATGGGGATGCAACTGAGTCCCAGGGACATTTTCCTCAAGTGGAGTGTCTAAAGAAAATCCCAATCCCAGCTTGAGCCTTGGCCACTTGCTATCTTTCCTTCCTTCCTTTTGCCACCTGGAGAGCAGTTCCTGCATGGAAGGGGAGACAAGGATGAAGCACTAGCCCTGGGGCCTTCCGGGAAGCTGAGAGGCTGGGTACCCTGAGTGCAAAGTCACTTCATATGCCTATTCTCGGAATGAATGTCTCGCTGCCATTTGTGAATCCTGTTCCGAGCTCTAGGGTGTGGAGAACTGGTTGATTTATAGATCGAGGCAGCCACAAGTTGGAATTTTAAAAAGCAATGTGTCCTTTGAGCAGGAGCCCGGGCTGGGGGCTTTGCAGGCTGTCGCTTTGTCCCAGGGACCAGATGGAACTTGTTTTTCTGTTCACTTGGGGGTTTAACCCTTCGTGCACTCCCTCCCCTACAGCCCCATTCAGGAGTCCCTGCCTTTGAGGCCAGGAGTCAGCCATAAGGGAGAATCCATGTATGTGAGCCTAAGTGACATTTATTGAAAATCTTTTCAATCTCCTTTCTTTGCCGGATCATTTTGTTTTATTTAGCATTCACTGACATGTGCCAGACACTATTCTAAGCACTTTAGAAATATTAACTCATTTACTCTTCACAATCATTATTATCTCTGCTTTACACATAGGTAAACTGAGGCACAGGTAGGTTAAGCAACTTACCTAAAGTCACACAGTTGGCGAGTGATGAAGCCTGGATTTGAAGCCCAGCTGTCTGGTTCCCAAATTTGTGTGCTTAATTACAGAATCATGGCTGCCTCTCAGACAGCAGGTAAATGAATCCTATTTGTAACAGTTCAGAGCTCCTGGGGTGATTCTTCCTGCTTAAGCTGTGAGAGCATTGGGGACCATCAGAGTGAGATGGAGTCCAAGTCCCAGGTGTTTGTGCTTGAAATATCACTGCCATTCTGGGTTTGTCTGACTTGCTACCCTGGTGTCTTCTTCAGGCACATCAGGCTGCGAAACCCCTGTTTATAAGGTCTGTGCAATGTAACGAGAAAAGTTCAGGGTTCAGTGCCCACCTCTACTCCACCGCAGCTTGTGCAAACCCAGTACTCACCAGTGGAATCTGGGGTCCCTGAGTTTGGATGCTGTCTTCTGCTGGAAGAAACTTTGTGTCATGTACAGCTTCCTTCCAGCAGGGTCCTGGGGTCTGCCTTTAGCCAAGTCTCTTTCTCATTTATGGAGCAGACCCATAAACAGCCACAATGCGCTTTGAACCTTTGGGAACGTTAGAACCCTAACGCTTCCCAGGCAGAAGCTGTTCCTTACCCTAGGGAAGTCAGCACAGTTCTTTGTCCCCTTTTTACAGAGGCAGGATCTGGACAGAGACTGGAGCTCAGCAGGGCCTGGGGCTAGCAACAGAGCTGCAGGCAGAGGAGGGTGCCCAGAGCACCCAAGCTGCTTGGGAAGAGGCTGTATGTAGCCTGGGGAGAAGCTAATAAGGCATCAGAGCCTAAACAAAGCAGCATGGGGCTTGTCATCCTCACCAGGGTCTTAAGTGCATACGGGACACTCTGCCTCCTGCCACGAGGTTACAGGGGGCCCAGGGAACTTGTGATGGCCTATTAAGGAAGGATGTAGGGCAAACAATAATATAAAACATACAAATGGCAAACAATAATAGCACCCACGAGAGGAAGCTCATCTTCCAGACCATCACACCTTGCTCCTTTACATACTCAGACTTCTTATTTTAATCATGTTTTGTATGGCAGTGTTTCTAAAATTGGTTACACATGACCCTGCCTTCCTAAATCGTCTAGTGAACGTAATTTAACCTCTGTGAAATGACTCTATGTCATCATTGCGAACGTTTGTCACAGATAGTGCCCTTGCTATGCACGGGCATGTCTTCTCTGTGGCGGCAGGAGCTGGTGAGTCTGTTCTAGCAGGCCTCATCAGTGTGCTCCCATGCAGCTGAGACCAGGCCCCGGTGGGCAGATGGGGCCTAGCTCTGAAGGGGAGGCAACCCCTGGTTATCAATCATCTAGGATAGGGAATTCAAACTCCGGTGGCTGCCTCAGTCACTCTGTGCTGTTTTCTCCTCACAGTACTCCTGACACCAAATGTGTGGGTTTTTCCCACACCAACAACCAGTTTGTCAGCTCTCGGTCCGCCCCTGTAGCCCTGCATTTCAATTGAATTCTCACACTAACTACCTAGACTTAGTATCAGACTCCACCAGTTAAGGGCTCAGTCCCAAAGACCATCCCCCACTTCAGACGCAAGTCACAACTATTGGGTGCCCAGAGTACCCACGCTTCTCTCCGACTTGCCTAAATAATTGGGAGTCCCCACTACACCCCCACTTTCAGGTTCCATAATTTGCTAGGACAGCTCACAGAACACAGGAAAACAGTTTACTTACAATTACCAGTTTATTATAAAAGATACAACTTAAGGAACAGCCAAATGGAAGAAATGCATAGGGCAAGTTATGAGGGGCGTTGTGTGAAGCTTCCATGCCCTTTCTGGGAGCACCACCCTGTCAGCACCTCAACATGGTCACCAACAGGGAGGCTCTCTAGATTCATCGTTTAGGGGTTTTCATGGAGGTTTCATTTATAAAGGCATGATTGATGAAATCTTTGGCCACTGGTGATTAACTCGATCTCTAGCCCCCCTCTTCTCCCCGATGGTCTGGGGGTGGGGCTGAAAGTTCCAACTCTCTAATCATACCTTGGTCTCTCTGGGATCAGCGCCCATCTGGAAACTATCTCGGGGCTCCCAACCGCCAGTCACCTCATTTGCATACAAAAGACTTATCTCTCTGGAGGCTCCAAGAGTCCTGGGAGCTGTGTGCCAGGAGTTGAGGACAAAGACCATAGACATACCTTTCACTGTGCCCCAGTTGTATTGGACAATGTGGGGAGCGGGTAGGTGGTATTGCAGAGGACTTCAGCTACATGAAGGCAGGCTGGACCACAAGGGGACACATCCCTTTCTAGGGCTCACAAGCTGCAGATGGACACAATGTACTCCCTGCAAGTGCATGGGTAGCTCCAGGAGGGCAAAGAGAGTTGGTCGACTAGACAGCTGAAAGCCCTGGCCCTAGAACTGTGCTGGCGCATGGCAAGTGTCAGATCCGGATTTGCTGACCATGCAGATGCTGAGCACATGGCAGTTTGCACCTGGTTTCATGCTATTCTCTTCATCCGCTTGTCTTTGGCTGTCTCGGAGTCTTCAGTGAACATGTGATACATCTCTCATTTCACAGAAGTGCGGAGGCTGAAAGCCACCGTCTGTGTCTGGGCTCTGCCCTGGCTGGGAAGATGCAACAGTGCCCGGGACAGGGGCTCAGAAAGGGGTGAATGGATCTTGGGGAACAGGAGTCTGAGCTGCCAGAAGTCCGGCTGCCCCACTCAGTGTGGAGATTCCTTTTCTGGAGCTAGGTCTGCCTTGGAAATACACGTCTTATTTTCTTTTCAGAAGGACAGCAGATTTTTTTTGTTTTTGTTTTTTTTTTTAGGTCACTCACAAGTGATATCTGAAGGATCAAAGAAATGTGTAGGGTTATTTGCTCTACACAAAACCACCCAACACTGCTAAAATTATTTTTAAAATGTATTTTCCTCCTGTCATCTGCCCTTTTTTTTTTTTTGCTACTATTAAAGACAATTAGTATCTGTATGTCCCTTCTAATCTGTGGCAATATAGGAAAGCTGATAAGCAAGTATGTCAGAATTATTTCTAAACTAAGAGTAAATATACTCAAAATGAGGATATGGATCAAGTGCCTGTGTTTTAACCTATGAGCCCTGTGATGTACAAGATGCCTTTGGGTATCGTTTTCCAACGTGAGGAAGCAGCATAGAAGACTCATCGCCAAGAGCCGTGGAGGTCTCGAAAGATTCGTGTTCAGATTCCAGTTCTGTATCTAACTAGCTAGTTTCTCAGCCTCTCAGCCTCACCTCCTTCATCATGAAAGTAGATAATAATATCTGCATTGAGAGGATCAAAGGGGAAAATGTACTCAAAGCAGCCAGTCTCAGTGCAGAGAGCTTTTACCACAGTAGGTGCTCATGCTCACTAAATGCCAGTTATCATCTTCTCTCCTACCCTTTCTGATGCTCAGCTGTGTCCTGGACAGTGGAGCTGTGGGACAAGTGACCTCCAGATCAGTAGTTTCTATTGGCTCTCACATTGGGAGAGCCTGTTACAGGTTTCAGATCCCTCATCCTTGTCTTAGTGGGGATCATGACCCTCAGTTTGCAGATGAGAAAGCCGAAGCAAAGAGAAGTTAGAAGTTAAGGATCTTGCCCAAGGTCACACAGGCAGGTGGCGACAGAGCCCAAACTGGAAGCCAGGTCTCCTCCTGTTGCCACTCGCCTGGGAACCATAGGTGGGAAGACTAAACTCTTCATGTTCCTAACTCCCTCATGTGCCATGCCTGCTGTCCCAGGGTTGTTAAGTGGTTTGAGAAACATAAAACCCATGAAAGCTCTTTGAAAAATTAAGAGCAGTAGCCACGTGAATCCTGCCATTTTTATGCACTATTTTAATCCCTCTCTAATAACACTAGGTAGATGGGATGCCTGACACCCCTCCTCCCTCCATCCCCGTCCCTGAAGGGAAAAAGGAACCAGGACCAGAGCTGCTTTTCCCAGAGGGGCTGCTCAGCAGACACCATAGTAACGGGGTGAGTTGCAGGTGCCAGGAGCTCAGCATCAGGCCCCGACCCGCAGGATGCGTACAAAGAGCCTTCCAGAGTGGAAAGCTAACAAACATATTTTCACCACTTCCTTGCCCAGACTCTGGCTTTTCAGAATGAATGATTTGGAAGGCCCAGCTGCCTCCTGTAAGCACTTCAGGCTGCTCAGACAGAGAAACAGGCTCCCTGCTCTCCCTGCCACTCCAGGGCCGGGGCTCCCACAACCGTCCTCAGGTTGGGGAATGACAAGGAAGGGAGAATGATGGCCAGATGCCCGGCAGCCCTTGGCTCCCTAGGTCTGGGTCTGGCTTGCTTAGGGCAGCACCTCCAGAAAGCAGGGCATAATAAAAGCTCACTCTACATGTCAGGCACTGTCTTAAGTTCTTTATGTATTGTCGACCTTGAATCCTCACAAGAATGCTACCAACTAGGTGCTGTTATTACCCCCATTTTCCAGACCAGGAGTGCAGCTCGCCACAGCTAGTGAGTTTCAGAGCTAGCCTTCTAACCCAGGCAGTCTGGCTTTGGTGGCCAGGTATTAACCGCCACGCTATTCTGCTTATCTAGAACAATGGACTTTAATGCATCAAGCCACATTTCCTTGGAAACATCCACAGTAGGGACTAACAAAGGGAGATATGGGTTCAGTTTCTCTGTCTAGTCTAGTTTCCATGGTGAGGGTCATCCCTCTCTGCCTTCCTAAGCTTCTCCCCTCTGGGGAGTAAGGGAGCCTCCTCAGGGCTCAGCCCCTCAAAATTCACCTCTTTATTATCCCACAGAGCTCTCTAGCCTGTCCTGCCCTCTGTTCTGGCTGGTTGTATTTCAACCACAAATTTTCTCTGATGAGCAGAGAGTCTCATATACACCAGACCCTTGAGAAAGACTTAGTAATGCCAGGAGAGGAAAAAAAAAAAAGGGACAATAAGGAATGAGCAGACATCCCAGGGGCCAACCTAGCTTCCTTCTGGGGAGGCAGAGCATGAGGCAAACATGTAATTCCCTTGGGCAAGGACATCTATGGTTGTCTTTCGAAACTTACCCTAAACCAAAGGTTAGAGAGACTTTTGTTTGAGACCCTTCATAATTGATATAGCTGTTTGATGGCTGGGAGGATAGAATTACCATTTTCTGAGATGGTATTTTTGTCTGCTCAGCCTGCCATAACAAAATACCATAGACTGGGTGACTTAAAAGACAGAAATTTATTCTCACAGTTCTGGAGATCAGAAATCCAGGATCAAGGTGCTAGCCAAATCAGTTTCTGCTGAGAGCTCTCTTGTCTTTTCTTGCAGACAGCTGCCTTTTCTCTGTGTTTTTGTGTGAAAGAGACACAGAGAGAGCTCCCTGGTGTCTCTTCTTATAAGGGCACTAATCCCATCATGAGGTCCCCACCCTGGTGGCCTTATCTAAACTGTACTAACTCCTAAGGGCCCCATCTCCAAATACTATCACATTAGGGGTTAGGGCTTCAACACATGAATGGGGAATGGGGAATATAAACATTCAGTCCATAGCAGATGGGAAGGACTGAGGGAAGAGTAAGTTTAGGGTGTGGGTGTATGAACTCAGGCGATCTTATCTGAACATGCGAGAGATGTTGAGTGAGTGTTTATATATGAGTTTGATATTCACGACAGAGGCCCAGTCTGGAGATAGAAATGGATCTGAAAGTCTATCTCTCAAGCCACAGTTTTCTCAACTATAGATCAAGATTAATAACACCCATCTCATAGGGTTTTTGGAAGGCTTGAATAAAAAAAAACAAAATACTTGGTGATGTTTTTGTGCATATTAAAACCAGAGAGCTAATGCTTGAGAGTTAAGTGGCTGAGATATCTCTGGCTAAAACTATGGCATAGACAGCTTGTCTTTTATACCTCAACCCTTCACACACTGTGTCTTATCCCACATGTCTTTTCCCCTTGGACATGGCAGCATCCTCTATCTTCTCTGTCTGCTCCCTCCCCCCACCTTGCGTCTCTGTCTGTTCTTCTCAAACACATCACATCCCAGCGTGGTGACTGATAGCAGCTTAAAGTGTTATCTGCCCCAGGGGACTTTGCAAGCGAAGAAACTGAACAGTCTTAAATTAAAAGAAGAAGGAGAATAAAAAGGGAAGAACAAGGAGGAGGAGGAGGAAAAAGGCTGTATTTTTTCAATTAGCAGAAAAAAATACAGAATTTACTCAATTTTAAATTTTTTCCCATACTTTTCTTAAATCTTTCCCTTTATATCAATATCTACATTAAGCTTTCATATATTTAATATATGTACTTATATATAAATATATATTAGTATATTTAGTACATTGGGATATTTGATTTAGCTATATATACATTTATATCTATCTATCTATACAGATCTCTATCTATATATACATGTATCTAATTTTACATATATATGAAACTATATATATAAAGAGAAAAAGGGAAAGAAGCATCGTATACTATGCATCAACTTAAGTTTAAGTTACTATGCTAAAGAAAAGTGACACTAATTGTGGATTGGGGGGCTTTGTATATTTGGTGGCAAGATGGTTGAGGCATTTCGCATCTCTGAAATTCTGCCGCATCGTAAATTGTCACTTCCTAATCTCTGTGTAATGCTGGTTCTACCAATGAACACATTATGTTGGGAAAGTCTTATTAATTTCTGAGCCTCAGCTTGAACAAAAATAGAGAGGCCAAGAACAAGTGTGGGGGATAAGAAATGAAATGGGTGTTGTGGTTCTTAGGTATCCAGAGCTAGAAAAATCTCACTAGACAAAATGTCAGGGAAGTTGGTGTAGGAGTGTACCTGAGTCAGCCCCAAGAAACCCATGGTGGGAGGGGTGGAAAGAATCTGATCATTTGGATCGGCAGAGGCAGATCAAGGGAGACTCAACTTAGACTGAGGGTGCTCTCAGCAAGCAGGATGGAACCCTGATAACATCCCCACTAACACTGTAGCCCTCAGGTAGATAAGCCATTAGGTAACAATTGATGGGGAAGCAGGGGCAAAATTCTGTTAATGGGTGTTAGCTCTGACTTGTACACTGAGCTAGTTCAGACCTTCATTGTACCACATTTGGGCTATGACCATAATTTTCTAAAACTCTCTCTCCAGTTTAGCACATCTTCCTCCTCTGGGCTCCCACATCACTGTACAGTGTGAGGGCATTGATCTGACTCTACAACAGGATGTGGTGTTTTGGAAACCTGTCTTACCTCCCCAACTACATTACCAGCAACTCTAAGGCAGCATCACACCACACATCAGACCTGCCCAGGGCAGAGGGAACACTCAATAGGTGGTAATTGGGAGCTCAGGCAAGCAGGCTGGCATGAAGAAATCTGCTCATCGGGAGCAGGGCTCATGCCCCTAGGTTGAACTCAGGGCTAGGTCTTATGCCCTAGGAGGCAATCTCACAAAAAAGGCAGAGGAACCTCCATCAAGGAAAACTAGACAGGTTTCTGAAATGGAACTTAGGATGAGCTTATGAACAAATTGGGCATAATAGATGAAAGAATCAGTGAACTTGAAGATAGAAATTATCTAAACACACATAAAGAAAAGAAGGGTAAGGGACACAACACAGTGTCCAAGAATTGTGGAACAATAGAAAATGGTTTAACCTACTTATAGTTGGAGTCCCAGAAATAAAATACAGAGAGAACAGGGCAGAAGAAATATTTGAAGAGATGATGGCCAAGAATTTTTCAAAAGTAATGAAAGGCAACAAATCATAGATCCAAGAAACTCAAAGAGCTGTAATCAGGATATAGAAACAAAACAAAACAGGGGAGCCTGGGTAGCTCAGTCATTTATGCATCTGACTCTTGATTTCGGCGCAGGTCATGATCTCACAATTTCTTGAGTTCCAGCCCTGCATCAGGCTCTGCGCTGACACTCTGCGCTGACAGTGTGGAACCTGCTTACGATTCTCTCTCTCTCTCCTCTCTCCTCTCTTTGCCCCTCCCTTGCTTGCACTCTCTGTCTCAAAATAAATAAATAAACTTAAAAATAAATCTAGGCATATCATGATCATACTGTTGAAAACTTTACTGACTGAGCCAGCTAGGTGCCCCTCAATTTGAATTTTTAAAAAATATATTCCATCTCTTCTGGGATATTGAAGCATCTCTACCTTCTTAAACATATGGAATGTAGTTATAATAACTTTTAATGTCTCTGTCTACTCTATCATCTGTGTGGTTTCTGAGTCTGTTTCTATTGATTGATTCTTGTCCTCATTATTGTTTCTGTTTTTTGCTTCTTTGCATACGTGGTAATTTTTCTTTAGTTGCCAGACATTGTGAATTTTTACTTTGTTGCATGTGAGATATTTTGTATTCTTATAAATATTCTTGAGCTGTGTTCTGGGTGTAGTTAGGTTTATTGAAACAGTTGATCCTTCTAAGGCTTGTTTTTTTTTTTTAAAGTTTTTTTTAAGTTTATTTGTTTTTTTGTGGGGGGAGAGGGGCAGAGAAAGAGGGGGACAGAGGATCCAAAGTGAGCTCTGTGCTGACAGGAGAGAACCCAATGTGGAGCTAGAACTTACAAACTGTGAGATCATGACCTGAGCCAAAGTCGGACACTTAACCAACTGAACTACCCAGGTACCCTAAAGTTGTTGTTTTTTTTAAATATTTTATTTCTTTTCTTTTTTTCATTGAAAGAGAGAGACAGAGAGAGCATGCTTGAGTTGGGGAGGGGCAGTGAGAGAGGGAGAGAGATAATGCTAAGCAGGCTCCATGCTCAACATGGGTCTCGGTCTCGTGACCGTGAGATCATGACCTGAGCCAAAATCAAGAGTCAGACACTCAACTGACTGAGCCACTCGGGCACCCCTGTAGGGCTTGCTTTTAAGCTGTGTTAGGTGGGACCAGAACAGCCTTTTTATAGAGCTAATTTGCCCCACTGCTGAGTGTTCTGCCTGCTGTCTTATGAATTATGAGGTTGGTTTTTGGGGTATTTTGTTGTTGTTGCTTACAAACTGTTTGTAGCCCTGTGTGATCCCTGAAGGTGTTTCCTTTTGTTCCTTTTGGGAGTTCTCTCCCTGGTCTGAGATCATTTCTTCACATGCACGTGCTGATCAGTGCCCAACTGGTCAAGGAGGATGGTCTGCAATTTCCAGAGGTATCGCTCTGCACAGCTCTCTCTCTCTCGCTCTCTCTCTCTTCCGTTTGAGTTCCAGGTAACTTGACCTCCTTGGACCTTCAGCTCAGTCTCCTCAACACAAAGTGACTGTCAGTCTCCACCTGGGCCCCCTCCCTGCACTGCAGCCTGAGAACTGTCTGGGCAGTGATGGGGTAATTGTAAGATTCTCCTCCTTAATTTCCTCTCACTGATCACTGTCCTGCACTGTCTGATGTCCAAAGTCTGAAAACCACTGTTTCACATGCTTTGTTCAGGTGTGTAGTTGTCTCAGGTAGTAGGGTAAATATGCTCCCTGTTACTCCATCTTGGCTGGAAGCAGACGACTTTTCCCTGTCTTCTAACTAGACCAGGCAGTAACCAACTCTAAATATGAAGGTCTGCTGCCTGCAGTCTTCCCGTTCCAAAATGCTGTCAGTCAGTGTTAAGTTGCAGAAAACTGAAGCTACATCCTAGCTGTGTTAAGCAAGAAAGTACTTAATACAAGAAATTTAGTACCTACCAAATTGTTAGCTGGGCTAGAGGAATAGGCTCTGGTTTTGGCTTCCAGGATGATTCTCCCTGGAATAAAACCACCAAATCGGTCTACTGGAGGAGCGGCTTTTCCTGCCCCAGTGAGGAAGCCTGGGAATCAGGAAGCGGCCTCAGGAGGTGTTGACTTCAAAAGCACACCACAGCTACTACACCGGTGATCAGGAAGCTGCCACCATCTCTCAGGAGCCTCTCAGCTCCCATGAATCAGTAACCGGGCTTGAGAACAGCAAGTCTGAATGTCTCTGTCACTACATCTCTCTTCCAAGACCCATGAAGCTACCACCCAACACAGGAATTTTGCTACAGAGAAGCCCCAAAGGAGTCCCAATTGTGGAGACAATTGCATCAGCCCAGGAAGTAGTAGGCCTGGGCTCCAGGAAGTGAGCCTCTGTCTCCCTTGTTGCATCTTTTTTTAAAAAATATTTTTAAATGTTTATTTATTTTTGAGAGAGAGAAAGAGCACAAGCAGGGGAGGGTCAGAGAGAGAGGGAGACACAGAATCCGAAGCATGCTCCGGGCTCTGAACTGTCAGCACAGAGCCTGACATGGGGCTGGAACCCACGGACTGCGAGATCATGACCTGAGCTGAAGTCAGAAGCTTAACCGACTGAGCCACCCAGGTGCCCCTCCCTTGTTGCATCTTATTGGTGAATTTGAATTTCCACCCAGAAACCAAACTACATCGGAGTCTGGGAAATGCAGTTTTTAGCTTCCAGCCCTCACAGTTCTGGATGGTACCCTTGCAGGAGGCTGAAGAGGATGCCTGCCGAATGGCGATCAGCATGTGGTAAAGAAGAGCCTGCTTCAGGAATGGGATGAATGTGGGAAGTTGGACCAAAACGCACAGAACCATGACTTATCAGGGCAAAGCTGGGTTCCTTTTTTCCTTTGTGTCTTGATAATAGTCTCCTTGTGTGGAGTGGGGCTCTCTGGATGACTAGGGGGTTGTACTGTGGAGGAGGTATCCCAGAGATGGAGGAGGTCTGTGGGCCCTGGGCCTTCACCATTGGTGGTCCCCAAGTCCTCAACTGGTGGCAGCACAAGCAGAAATGGCCATATACAGCCACATCCATCAGGGTGACAGTTTTGTCAATAATTTCCTAGTCTTCATCTCTAGTGACAATGATCTAATAACCTGATGTAAGTACCAAGCTTGACTGAATAGGGATTGGGAAGGAAGAAAAGCAAACCCTAAGGTAGGAGGAGCACATGGCAGGTATTTTATTGCTGATATGCTCAGTTGTACAGAGCAGAGCCCTATCCAGGGCTTCATCTATAGTTTGGAGATCCTGGATGGGCTTTAGGAAAGTCACAACCCCCCTAAATTATTTGCAAATTTACTTCTGCAAGGTGTTTTCTGGATTCCATACCTTCTTTTTTTTTTTCATTCTCTTTGCAGCTCCACGAATTTAAAAAGTTAAGATTCCCTGAGGCGATAGTCATTTAAATTATTTATTACTAAAAATATAATAATAATAATTCAAAAAATAAAAGATGGCGGCACCTGGCTGGCCCAGTCAGTTAAGCGTCCAACTTCAGTTCAGGTCATGATCTCATGGTTCGTGAGTTCGAGCCCCACGTCGGGCTCTGTGCTGACAGCTCAGACCTGGGAACCTGCTTTGGATTCCATGTCTCCCTCTCTCTCTGCCCCCCACCCCCACTCATGCTCTGATTTCTCCCTCTATCAAACATAAATAAACATTAAAAAAGAAATTATTTATTATTGTTATTATTATCATCTGCCTCTGGAAAGCAAATTGTCTCAGTAGTTTTTGAAATTGTCATCGTTTCATTAATGTCACAATGCTATATTATCATGCCCATTTTCAAGCTATGAAAGCTGAAGCCCAAGAAATTTGAATTTACTCTAATTCCAAATTAAACTGGCATATAGCTGGCACTCTGACTGGAATCTTCTGGGTTCCTCAGTCTTCACTTAACCCATTCAATCATACTTCTTGCCAGCATACAATATTTGATGCTTGCCAGCATACAATATTTGATCACTCACTGACTGTCAAGACCAATTTTAGAAGCAGAACACAGGCTCCCACCTTTGGCTTGTTTATGGTAAGTCAGGGAAAACGAAAGGGTCATCCTGTGTGCCAATGACAGACAAAGGGAGGGAATACTAGAATGAATAGCTTGAGTCAAGGAAGCATTCTTAGAAGATCTGAGCCTTTAAGCTACTTGATGTTTATTGGTATTGTTGTGGATAAGAAAGGGCAGAGTGTTCAAGGTGAAGGTGGAGAGCTGAGCTCGGGGCTGAAGAGACAGCAGAAACCAACATTACTTGAGCATGTACATACTCTATACCTGAATCTCATGGAGTCACCACAGTCCTAGGGGGCTGAGATATTATTATCTCCAGTTTATTTACCAGGAAACTGAGGCTCAGAGAGTAAGTGGCTTATACACAAGGTTTATATACAAGGCTTAAATACAAGGTAATATACTTATGAATCATAATAAAAACCAAAAACCTGCCTTCAGTGGAGTAATGGAATAAAAAGAAACACCCAAAACTTCAGAAATTTAATCTAGGAAATGTGGACCTGGTTACATGTACCTATTTTATTCTTTTTAATATTCTTGCCACGCTAGCAAAATGTTATTTCCTAAATTTCGGAATTCAAGATTGATATTTTGTTGCTATACTCATAATGATAATAAAAAAATCTGCATTAAAATGTAACATAGAACATGTACAAAAAATTAAAATGGGCCAAGGACCTAAACATAAGAGCTAACCCTTAGAATATTCTAACTCTAAGAATAAAATATAGGGGAAAATTTCATGCCATTGGATTTGGTGATGATTTCTTGGATATGACACAAATAGCACAGACAACAAAAGAAAAAATGGACAAATTCAACTATATCAAAAGTTTTTAATTGTGTCAAAGTATTACAATCAACAGAGTAAAAAGGCAACCTACAGAATGAGTAAATAATTGCAAATTGTATATCTGATAACAGATTAATATCCAAAACATATAAAGAACTATAGCTCAAGAACAACAAAAATAATCCAATTTTAAAAATGGAAAATTGAAAATAGACGTTTTCACAAAGATATACAAATGGCCAACAAGCACATGAAAAGATGCTCAACATCACTAATCATTAGGTAAATGCAAATCAAAAAGACAATGTGATGCTACCACAAACCCACTGGAGTGAATGCCATAAAAAAACGGAAAGAAAAGAACAAGTGTTGACAGGGATGTGGAAAAATTGGAACTCTTATGTATTATTGGTGAGAATGTAAAATGGTGCAACTGCTAAGGAATGGTGAGTTCCTCAAAAACTTAAAACTATAATTACCCTATTCCCTAGCAATTCGACTTCTGGATATGTATCCAAAAGAATTGAAAGCAAGATATTTAACAGGTATTTGTATACCCAATGTGAACAGTATTATTTACAACAGCCAAAAGGTAGAAAAGACCCAAGTGTCCATTGACAGCTGAATGGATAAAGAAAATGTGTATTCAGACAATGGAATATTATTCAGCCTTTAAAAAGGAATGAAATTCTCGGGGCATCTGGATGGCTTAGTTGGTTAAGCATCTGATTTCAGCCCAGGTCATGATCTCACGGTTCTTGAGTTCAAGCCCCATGTCAGGCTCTGTGCTGACAGCTCAGAACCTGGAGCCTGCTTCAGATTCTGTGTCTCCCTCTCTCCCTGCCCCTTTCCCCACTTGTACTCTGTCTCTGTCTCAAAAATAAGTAAACATTAAAAAAAAAATTAAAAAAAAAAAAAAATAATAAGGGGCGCCTGGGTGGCGCAGTCGGTTAAGCGTCCGACTTCAGCCAGGTCACGATCTCACGGTCCGTGAGTTCGAGCCCCGCGTCAGGCTCTGGGCTGATGGCTCAGAGCCTGGAGCCTGTTTCCGATTCTGTGTCTCCCTCTCTCTCTGTCCCTCCCCCGTTCATGCTCTGTCTCTCTCTGTCCCAAAAATAAATAAACGTTGAAAAAAAAAAAAAATTAAAAAAAAAAAAATAAGTAAACATTAAAAAAAGAAAGGAAATTCTGACATATGCTACAACATGGATCAACCTGGAGGACATTATACTAAGTGAAATAAGCTAGACACAGAAAGACAAATACTGTGTGACTCCACTTATATGAGGTACTTGGGAGTAGTCAAATTCATAGAGAAAGGAAGTGGAATTGTAGTTGCCAGGGAGGGGCTGGGGGAGGTGAGAACAGGCAGTGGTTATTTAATGGGTAAGAAGTTTCAGTTTTGCAAAATGAAGAGTTCTGGAGATTGGTTGCACAACAATGTGCATGTACTAACACTACTGAACTATATACTTAAAAATAGTTAAGATGGGGGATGCCTGGGTGGCACAGTTGGTTAAGCGTCCAACTTTTGATCTCGGCTCAGGTCATGATCTCATAGTTTGTGAGTTTGAGCCCCACATCAGGTTCTGTGCTAATGGTGCAGAGCCTGCTTGGGATTCTGTCTCTTTCCCTCTAGACCTCCCCTGCTTGTGCTCGCTCTCTCTCTCTCTCTCTCTCTCTCAAAATAAATAAATAAACTTAAAAAAATAGTTAACATGATAAATTTTATGTTAGATGCATTTTACTATAATTATAAAAAACAGACCAAGTAAAAGATGTTACTTAGAAGATTATTTCAAATATCAAATATTTTAGCACCAAATAAGCTGACTAGTAAATTTTCATTTCTCATAAATTGGTTTAATTAAGTATGACTCTTAGTCACTCCACTTTCTTCTTACTTGGTTTTTTAAACT
The DNA here is from genome assembly GCF_046562875.1 of Panthera onca. NCBI lineage: Eukaryota > Metazoa > Chordata > Mammalia > Carnivora > Felidae > Panthera > Panthera onca. The sequence goes on along the minus strand of NC_138342.1, from coordinate 169,782,672 downwards.
ATAAAAGATCCTGATAGATCAGGGTCAGAATACCTAATTGTAATCCCAGCTTCATCCCTTCCCAGCTGTGTGAGGCAGGTCTGCTGGACTAGACTTTACTAAGGGCCTTAGTTGTCTCCCTGAGACTGCTCTCAAAATAATTCCCAACCTTCACCTCCATAACCCTGAACTCTACAAAAGGAATATCCCATGGTGTGTTAAAGGCAATACCATTCCTGACCATATTGTCATCCCCACACCCAGACTCCTCATTCCCCAAACAGCATTACTCTCTGGGTGGTAAATAATTCGTGCCAGAGCAAGAGGCCAAAATGAGTATTTCATGCACTTGTACTTGTGTTTCATTGGAGGAAGGTGAGGATATGGGAGCAAACAGTTGGGAATCATGGAAAGCAGGAGGAGCCAAGTTGCATCCCTCCCACCCAGCCCTTTGCCCTGGCTGCATTCTATTATATGTTCTAGGATGAGCCACTTATACTTTGTTTGTCTCAGCTGCCTCAGAAGTATTCATTCACTCATCTATTTGGCAAGTGTGTACTGAATAAATACAAAGGGAGCTGGTCCTTCTTGATCTTCTGGTGGTATCAGACTCTCTGTGTATCTTACCCCACTTAATAACAGAGACCTTGAGGAAAAAACTTTAGTCCCAAGTCACTGATGAGGAAGCTGGGTCTCCAGGAGGTAAAGTCAGTTGCCTAAGATGAAGCCTGCTTGTCAGTAAATGGTGGAATTGGAATTCAAATTCATCCTATCTAATACCACACTCGCTCTTTCCACCACACTGCATCACTTCCTGCCATCTGCCCAGCAGTATCCAAACATGAGTAGACTCTAGACACTCAGTGTCCAGTGCATGGCACACCGTGAGGTTGTCGAGTAGAAGCACAAGGGTGCCACAGTGAGATATATATATATATATATATATATATATATATATATATATATATATATATATATGAAAGAGCTAATGGTATTGTCTCCATATGAAGATCAGGGAGTCAACCAGATTACTTCTTGCGTCATTGTCTTGGGGTCTTTTCCAGCTCTGAGATTTGTGACTCTATGTCTTGAGGATGCTCCTGGTCTGGAGAATTGCTACCCAAAGTGTGGCCCATGGACTAGCCACATTGGCATCCCCTGGCAGCTTGTTAGAAGTGCAGTGTCAGGCCTCATGCAGATCTACTGAATCAGCATCCACATCCTAGCAAAATTCCTAGACTCTAGAGCACCCATTGTTATAGCTTCTCTGCTAGATGTTCTCTTGCCCTCCACCCTTCAGCCTCTGGATGCTCTAGAACACAACTCTTGCTGGAGGCCAGGAGGCCTCTTCTCCATTCACATCTACTTCCATGGCCTTCTGTCTCCCTGACTGTTAAGGGTGGTGAGTGCCGGCTTACGTCTCCTCACTCCTTCCAGGGAACGTGAGGTCTTCCAGGTAACATATGGTAGTGCTCAGTGGCTTGCTCAGAGACCTCAATATTGCTTGGCTCAACCAAAAATAAATTGGAAAAGAAAATTGAACATTGCATCAATTTGAAGCAAGTTTATAAATTCTGCAGCTAAGCAATACCAATAGAAAATGATAGATCGCTGCAGAGCAGGGCGTCCCTGCAGTGATGTATAGTCACATTACCTGAAATACCGTATTACATGATTCTGCTTTATTACCAGTGTTGGTGGCAGACAGAAAAACAGATTACACTTGAGTTCAAATCGATAGGAACTTTATTTACTGGCCTTTTAAAAACATATTTCTGCACTTTATAAAAACATACGGTAGATGCTATTGATAGAGCTTGTCTGCTTGTTAAAAAGCAATTTGCCCAAAACGAGGCTTTTAAGCTGTAATTTATGGCATTACCTTTTACCTCCTTTTTTTCAGGGTCCTGTTTGCCTGGCTGTGCTTTGACGACTTCCTTAGACTTTTCTTGCCTTTAATATTCTCTCCCACTTATCATCTCCCTAAACTCCGAGCTCCCCAGAGCCTTAAAGCAGGAGGGAGAAGGAAGCAGCATCTCCTCTTGATGGAGGCTGGAGTCTCTCCCCAGAGTCCACCCTCCTACCCTCAGCCTCCTTGCTGTTCTGGGTTTTGAGGGGCCTCCTGTGGGTTCAGATGGCGCAGCCTCTCCCTCCTTCTGTTTTTCACTCCCATGGACCCTCCTTTGCTCTCCCTCCTCCCTCTGAGAAAGGCACTTCTCTCCCACTAGCCCAGATTGCAATCATCCTGAGTAGTAGGAATATCATCCCCATTACATAGCTATGCAAATTCATCCAAAGAAGTCAAACTCAGATCTTGGGACTCAAGATCAAATCAAATCAAGTCATTCTTGAGGCTGCAGGATCCCTGTTCTCTCAAGCTCTTAGCTAGGTGCACTCCCCCCACCCCCCAAACTCAGATTGCTGTCACTGTCCCTGTTGCTGCTGGGTGAGGAGTGGGGGATTTGGACCACTAGTGCAGAGTGGCCAGTGCCCCCACCTGGCCACTGCACTGGGACAGGCATGCTGTTTGGGGGCTGCAGACTTTCCCCAGGACTGCCAAACAGCAGAGCCCTGTATGGCTCAGAATAGAAAGGGGTCACACTCATCCTTCCCCTGAATCTTGGCCTTGACCTGAGACCTCAGACTTCGGATGTGCTGAATGCTTTGTACACATGATGCCATTTAACCCTTACAATTCTGTGATGAGGAAGCCTGGGGTCAGGAAATTTAAGAGCCCCTCAAGGTACCCCAGTGATCAGATGCTATGATATTGAGGGCCAAATTTAAATAACTATTGGCTGCATTAAGTGGCCTCCTGATAACCAGCCTGGATTTAGGATTTGTCTTTTGCTTATTCCAGAAACGTGGCAATTTGCAGGCAAAGAAGGGGGAAATGTAGCCAGGTCATTGATCAGGAACCCTTGATTCCTCATACCCAAGCAGCTGGGTGCTGTATCAAAGTCCATGGTGGGGGGCTGCTTCTGATCAGGTCTGTGTGTCTATCTGTGAAGTGCAGAAGTGTCCATTTGCAGCAGAGTCTATATTTGTCTAGTAAGGGCTTTGCTATTGAAGAAATGATTGACAAATGAGTGAATGAGTGAGTCAACAAATAAATACTACTTCCCTCCTTGACCTGTAATCCTATGTTAATGATGCGTAAAGATCACAGAAGAGAAGCAAGCCTGACTCCTAACAAGGGATGATAAATCAACATCTTACAGGATATGTGACTAGAAAGTGATGAGGCAGATTCTTTGAGGGACCCATAAGCTGGCACAAAAAGCAATTCCCAAACACAGGTGTTCCCGCACTCTTACATCCTGGCCATGTGCATGGGACACAGGACTGGCTTCTCCAGAGGATCCCCAGGTGAACACAAAGGAGTATTCATTAGGATGTGAGTCCTGACTTCATTCAGAAAGTTGTTGTCACCTTTGCCGGAGCCGCTTCCATAGCGACAGCTCTGCAGAAGCCAGAGAGTGGCGGTAATGCCTGTGACTGCCCCGTGTCCTTCCAAGAGCGGCATCTTCAGAGTTTTTATTTGTTTGTTTGTTTCACCCTAAGACTAAAGAGTTCGGTTTCAGTGAAGCGTTTGCTTCAGCGAAAAGGCAAGTGTCAGCTTCCTGGAAGAGTAGAGAGGGCTCACAGCTGTGTCCTGTGCCTGCAGCAGAGGAAGGGTATGAACAGGGACTGGCAGCTGGAATAACTGAACTCAGCGCTCATGTTGTGGAAAAGGCCAGTCACAGCCTGATTTTTGTGTTTGATTTCAAAGGAAAAGGGAGGATGCTGGAGTCAGCCATACCCAGGTTTGAATTCTAATTCAATCCTGTACATCTGTGGGACCCTGAGGAAGTCACAACTCACTAAGCCTCGATTTCCTTGTCTGGAAAAGGGATAAGTAAGAGATTGCCTCACAGTATCGTTAGAAAACTAAATGAGATGTAAAGTGCTCAGCTTTCATAAACTCTCCATAAGCAAGGGCTGTCTTACTAATTAGCATCAAGCAAGACCGTGCACATGCCCTAGGGGCAGGTAGTATCTGTTTTCACCATCATCTCAATCTTCACTCTTATTGCCCAATACACCACCATGTGCAAAGACACAATATTCCATTCTTTCTTCTAAGAAGTGAGAAGAAGCGTATGCTTCATTTGGGAGAGTGCAGTGAACTCTGTGTTAGATGCAACCTGATCATTATCAGTAAATGTTGCTGTGACTCAGGACAGAGATAGCACTGCAGGGCAGGGCTTTCTGGAATAGGTAAACCTGGCTGCACTTTGAAGGGCGAGTAGAAATTACATGAGCAGAGAGAAAAGGGGAAGACTTTTCAGACATGGCAGGGGGAGGATAGGCAAAAATTCACATCAGAGGATGCAGCAAAATTAAGGAGACAACATCAGGAGAATATGGAAGTGGTGTGGACTTGAACTGGTTATGTAAAGGCTGGGGACAGTGAGAAGCATACTCAGAGGAGTTAAAGGGAAGTCAGAAAGCACTCGGCTTTGGTGGGGATGTCCAAGTCAAGGAGACAGATGCTACCCTCAGAATGGATGCTGACCTTCTCCCTCTTCCCTTCCCTGATGTGCTCAACAGTTGTGAACTGAGTGAATCTCATCAATTAGCTCTTCCTTGATTAACCTCCCAGCTGGAGCCTTGGCCATGATTTGCACTTGCTTCCCCCTGAGAGCCAGTGCACTCCCCCATCCCACTGGAATGCACGTCCTGACATTATAATAAGCTCTGCAGAGAAGGAAATGCTATCATCCTGGGTGGTGACAGCGGGCTCCAAGCCCTGCCAGGTAGCTTTAGCAACTTTCTAGTCTTCCTTGTCTTGTTAATTAGGAGAGTCTATCTCACAGATTTGGGCTATGCATCTCAGATAGTAGCTCTTCAACCTTCATAACTGCTCTTAACTAGGTGGTAGAACCAGGTGCATTCCATATGCATTTTAGAGAGGCCCCTGTGTTTAAGATCTGTTATGTGAGCTCTCTCCGTAGTGCGGGAGCTAGAGGAACTGCTGATGATGAGAAGCAGAGGGACACTTTCTATGTGCCTCTGCAGTTGCCTCCAAACTTGTTATCTCTTCAGCCCTTGAGCCAACGTGTGTCTACTCAATCCCCTTCCCCAGCTCCCTTCTTGTATTCAAGGGCATATGTCCAGCTGTCAGGGAGCCTTTGCACTTCAACATACATATTTGTGAACACCAGAGCTGAGAACTGGTGAGATTGGCTGATGGTGGAGATTCCCCCCTCTTTTTGTATTCCCCGCAAATAGTATACAGTGATCAAAGTTTAAGCCGCCCGAGATGAAATAATTGCTTAACAATCATATAAGGCGAAATGATTCAACAAATGACAATAAGGGCCTGTGATATACAGAACAGATGCATGCAGTGTACCATATTATAATGTGCTAGTACAAGATTGACAGCACAATAATAGGAGTGAGCAGCAATTCAGCCTATAATTCCAAACCAAATGTGAGGCTGTCCACAGAACTCAAATTCTAGCAGGCTGCAAAATTAGAGGTAACACCGCGCAGGGTTCAAGACGACTCATTAGCAGGTTGGCAGAGTGTTTCAGGAGCAAATTTGTCTGTCGAAGGAACTAATTTTGTGCCATCTTCAGCTCAACTTTTTTTTTTTTTTTTTTTTTTTTTTAATGTGCAGATACAATCTTCCCTGGAGAGAAATTCAGGGGTGGGAATGTGAGATCTGGTTGTAGCCCATGGGGCACAGTGAGGTTGCTGGTGTCAGCTTTTGAGTGGCCACTATTGGACGAGTAGTGTGGGCGTGTTCGGCAGCGGGGGTGGGGGGGTGCGTGGAGCAGACAGCAGTGATGATGACAAACACTATTCAGAGTCATCTCAACACGAGAGAGTAAAGGGACTCCCGCTGGCTCTCAAGGGTTGATCCCACATCAGAAAGGGTTTGGATCAAGGATACAATTAAGGTGTGATAAAGATCTTTCCACATCTTGAATTTCTGAATCTTTACATAAGCATCATAATCTCTGCTTTGTACAGGTGCCCTCATTGTTTCAAGGGTGCCCAGGATTTGTCTAAGCAGGTGTAGTAAGGCACAGAGCCAGAAACAATGGTCATGAAAGAAAAATTTTTATACCTACACATCCCTAGAAACAGAAGGCATGGCAGAGGCCACGCAGCACCAGACAGGAAAGCACCAGGGTCAGTCAGGAGGCACAGGGAATGAGAGGGGAATGTGGACACGAAACCTTTATTGTGGCTTCCACAGGAGGGTTGTCTGAGGAGGAGTAAATAGGTTTAAGACTGGCTAGTTTGAATAATTGTAGTAGGCTCTGGGGCATAGGGGCCAACCCAAGTCCTGTGTACCTGGCCCTGGGGAGATTAGGGTAGGGGATAGTGGCTCAGGGTGTGATAAAGGAGATGATTGAGGGGTAAGGACACTAGTTTGGTTGGTTAGCCTATGAAAGTCATGCTCTGCTCTCAGGACTTAGCTAGCTCTGGGAGGGGCAGTCCCCCCAGGGGCAGTGAGACCCCAAGATGTCAAAGCATCAGGACATAGAATAAAAGGATATGATTGGCACACTTTCATAGCCCCATCAGCTACCTTCCATTTCCTACCATTTCCTCTCCTTGTCCCTTGCCCCAGACCCCTGGCGAAAGCAGGGCATGCTGACATCACCATCTGCACAGATGAAAAGCCATGGTATATTCCCCACCACCACCCCAAACCTGGACCTGCGAGGTCAGGAAGGAGAGAATTCCACTACCCTTTAATCAGTGGAACCCTTGCTAAGCTTCTTCTGGTCCCTGGTTGCTTGGGGGCTGCCTGAGCGTGGACAGCACCAGCCACATCTCCAGGGCTGACTCAGGGGTCCTCTCAATTCCACCAGTAACAAGCTGTGTGGCAGTGACAAGGCTGCTTCACATTTCTGGGCTTCAGTTACCTGGTCTTCAAAGAAACAGGCTTGATCATAGCTCTAAATGCTTTGTTTCAATGAAAAACTGGGGGAAAGGATAGAAGCAGCAGAGAAGCTAAGGAGATAGGGACTGGCATGTAATCCTCACATAAAACCAGGGTTATCTGCAAAACCAGAATAGCCACCAAAGCCTCCTGAGCTCCCCTCCTCCATCCGTTCTGTGGAACTGAGACTCTCGAAGTGATGGTGACTGATGATGGTAATGATGGTGACCATGATGATGGTGATAATGATGACAGGAGTTCAGCACCTGAGGGTGGCCAGGCTTCTAAAGTACTACCTTGTTTGGGGCGCCTGGGTGGCTCAGTCGGTTGAGCGTCCGGCTTCAGCTCAGGTCATGATCTCACAGTTTGTGGGTTCGAGCCCCGCATCGGGCTCTGTGCTGACGGCTCAGAGCCTGGAGCCTGCTTCGGATTCTGTGTCTCCCTTTCTCTCTGCTCCTCCCCCACTCATGCTCTGTCTCTCTCCTTCAAAAATAAATAAAAACACTAAAAAAAAAAATTAAAGTACTATCTTGTTTAATTCTTACAACCCTAGGACGGAGTAGCCACTCCAGTTTAGAGAGATTAAGTGACTTGGGACTAGGTTAAGTCACTCACTGGCAGCTACACAAGCAGTAAGTGACAGAGCCAGATATCAAGCCCAAAGCCTCATTCCTAATCACTGTGCTCTGCTGCCTCCCTCTGTCATGGGCAGATCATCCCAAAAGGATTTCATGAAGTGTGTCCCAAGTAGCAATAGATACCACTTCTAGGAGGGGTGACCCCAAGGAGGGAGAATGAACCCCAAAGGAAAGGCATTGCCCCATGGGGAGAACCCTGCTTAGATGTCCTTTAGGATGCCTGACATGGCTCTAGGCAGTGAGGACACATAGCCGTGATGCCCCCGCATTCAGGGTGCTCTCAGCCCGGTGGAAGCAGACAGGTAGTAAGAGACAAGTGAACAAATAAATACAGTAGCTGTAGAGAGCACCAGTCTGACAGGCTCTGGTCTGCCCGGTGTCAAGGTCTACAAGTTGGAAACCACCAGACACCAGAGAAAGGTCGAGTCTTTCATCAGGCCGGAAGGCTGCTGCTGCCTTCAGTGACCAGGCCAGCTCTCAGGACTCAGGGAGTCACCAACTGGATCCCATCAGGTCAGCAGGAAGCCAATGTCAGCAAAAACAGAGATTGCTTGTAGGGATTTGGTTACGCAGGTGATGGGGGTCTGAGAAGTCGAAGAGAGGATAGGAAGCAACACCAGGAAGCCATGGGACAAGGGAGGCTGTCGCATTACCAGTCCAAGGGATGCTGGAGCCCTGTAGGGCCTAGCAGACACAGCCAAGGCCAGAGACATTGCCCGGCACTGAAAGAAGAGGTAGGAATATCCTGGCTTCTCCCTTCTCTTGCCTTCCAGTCTGCCAGTGACTCTCAGTGACCCAGCCAGACTAAATCCTAAAGATATGGGAAGTCTAGGAGACTCCACCTACAGGGCCCAATTTTCATACTCCTTCCCCCTCCCCTGAGCAGAGCAGAGCTGGAAAGGCAAGGGGTGGGCCTGAGTTTGAGCAAGCAGGCCCAGGCCCTACGCTTTCCATCACTGTGGGAAACAGCTTGGTCTTAGGGCCTACAAAATCCCTTGATGGGGCAGGGGAACCACTTGCTTTGAGTAGAGTCTGGAGTTGGGGCGTTTCCTCACCCAAGTCCCATTGGGCTTATGCCCTCTCTCACTGCTCCACCTTGGGCACCCCATACCCCGTCTCTGCAATGCCCACTAAAGGCTGCACATAAGGAGAAAGGCCTCTTCTAACCCCTGTCTCTCTGGGACATGAGGAGGGGGGGGAAGGGCAAGTGAGGAGAGCTGCCTGGCCCTGAGTATGAACAGCAGGGGTGGGGACAAGAGCACAGGAAACGGGAGATGTCTCCTAGAGCTGGCAGGCACCTACTAGTAACAGGCACCTGCTCAGTGAAGGGATGCAGACTCCACTCTTAAAAGGCCTCACTATCAGGAACAAAGCAATGCGGTCCAAGTATAAAACAGAATATAGTGGAGTTAGGAGAAGTTTGAACAGTTTTCCACTCTAAGGTGGCCATACATAGCGCCTATCAGCATGTTTCTTACAGAGTAATAACACCTCACATTTATGTAGCCTTTTGAGCCTCTCAAGTTCACATGTCATTTGACTCTCACAAAACCCCTGCAAAGTAGATAGGGCAGGGACAGTGAACAAGTGGACGAGGTGACACCAGTGCTCACTGACAGGTGGAGCCAGCCTGAGGCTCCTTTCTGCTCAGCTGGGTCATCCCAAAGGCCTGCATGCCCGTGCTTCTTGCTCTGTCATCCCCTCCCCATCATCTGCTGTCTTCTGTCCCATCCCATGCCCCAGAGTCCAGAGGGAGGAATGTAGCCCTGTAGACAGCTGGCCACATTCTCCTCCTCAGCCCTTTTCCCTGGGCCCATGTGTGGGTGCACCTATTCCAGTTTGCAGCCAAACTTAAGTGCATGCAGCAATCTAAACAATATTTTCAGCTGCAAGAACAAAAAATGATGTTTTGCACCACCTTTTATGAAAATGCAGCATGCCTCTCTGTGTGATTTAGAACGTTACCATATTTTATGAAATAAACATACCAGAAGGTCTTTTTTCTTTTGTTCTTTTGGGGAGGATGAAGAGATTTTGGTAATTAAAACTTCCATCGATCAATGCTTAGATCTCAGAGATCATTGCATTGTGGCTACAGATGTGTGTTGAATCATGCGGTTTTGTTTTTAAGTGTATGTGTACCCCAAGGCCTAGAGTGACACCTTTCCCTGCATTAAGTAACCCTGCACTGCGCTCACCATCTTCCTTGACCAGCATGAGGCTGCACAGTAATATGTGGGTGGGAGTCCTGGGCCTGCCCCAAATCAGCTGTGTGGGATTGAGTATGTGGCTTAACCTCTCTGGACCTCTGTTTTTCTCTTGGTAAAGTGAAGAGTTGGAACTTGGCAATCTCCATTTTTTTCCCCACATCTTTTGATGCTTCAAGTTGTTGACATTCCCCTTGAGAGCCGGTCATCTTTGATTAACTAGCTGATTCATGTATCTAAGACACACTAATGGAGTGCCTTGTGTGTGTGCCAGGCCCAGTGCGAGGCTTAGAAGTACAAGGATGTCTAAGGTCAAGTCCTGCCTCTGGGGAGCTCCCAGTCTGGTGGGCTAGACAGTCCAGAAGCAGACATATTGCATGAAAGCATGTTGAATGCCTTTCCAGAGATAGGAACTCTCGTTGTGTGGCCTGCTGTCTTTCCTCACCATCAGCTATAATGAGACCACGAGGGAACATTAGCTATAGCAAATCCTTTCCCCCCGAGGAAGGGCCCATCTCTCTTTCTGCCCTGAGAAATCGAGTACACGGAGGAAATACCATAGGTGGGCCCATAGGCACACTGAGTTGGGAACAAGAGCCATAATTTGTAGCTCTTGCTCTCACCCATTGTTCTCTGATAAGAAGCAGATCAGTGTCATTCTAAACGGCCCCTTAGAGCCTTTAGGGTCTGCCCATGGTGGTTGACCGTAATAGTGACTACAGCTAAAGAGCAAGAATACTCTGAGAAGGAGGGATATTTTTCCCTGGGCCTCCAGCATGGCCTGGGCATTCACTTTGCTGCTCTGTTCCAGGAACTGCGAGCTTCCCGTGATGAAGCCAGGGAATGCCCTCCTGTTAGTTCTGGCATTCCACTCAGGGCTGGCTGGGAGTGAAGAGCCCCCGGGAGCAGCCTAGAGGCAGGAGAGCCTTTTCCCAGCTCGCTCTGACTCCAGGGGCACCAGGCACCCTCCTGTCTGCTCTGTGATCAGAATTGAGCAACCAGATGACTCAGAGCCTCTGCTGGTAGTGATCTCTCTAATGTGGCATGTCAGGTAAACTGAGCAGAAAATCGAGAAAGTGTGACCCAGAGACAGGTGCCTTCTGCAGCACCACCCGGTTCCACCCCCTCTCAGAGCTGTCTGAACATCCACTGCCCTCCAGCCCCTCCCCCAGTTGCCATACAGATTTGACCTGCAGTGTAGGTTTTAAGCAGAGGCCCCCAAATGCCCTCCTACTGCTGTATTCTCTAACCTCCTGTTGGAGGGACTTTAACCCCTTCCTCCCTTGCCGTACTCAACCCCGCTTTCCGCTCCACCCCTTCCAGGAGTTGCTGGTGCAGTCAGCCTCCTGTACTGGTGATGGGTTTGTTTGTACACACCCAGCCTGCAGTCGTGCTGGAGACCCTAAGAGTCTCCTTCCCCAGCCAAAGCTCATTTAAAAGGGAGTGTGGGAGGAGATAGCGGTGCTGGGGACAAAAGTTGAGCATAGGCCCTTTGATTGCACTGCCTTCTTCCCTGCTTCCCAGTTACTGCTGAGCCATACACAGTGGCTGGCTGGCTGGCTGGACGGATGGGTGGTTGGGCAGATGGATGGACAAATGTCCCCCTCTATTGTGGGGTGGGGGAGCTGTCGTCTCACCCTGTGTCTGCCTCTCCTCCACTGAGCATCCCGCACTGCAGGTGTCTCTGAGGCAGTGTTTATGTAAGCAGAGCTTACATGTTCTACAGTTAGACCAAGAAGCTGTTGTCAGTTTGAGGAAAGCCCCTCGCTGCCCACATGCTTAGTTGTGCCCAGCAGGTTTCCTAACAGGACAGTTGCTCTGGGGTAGGTGGGCTCCCCAAACTTGAACTCACTGGGCTGGCCTGGGGAGCCTCAGGCTTTCAGGGCACTGTGTCTGGAACGTGTGCCGCTCTTCTCTCTGCCCAGTCTGGCTTCTTGGCAGTTTGGCTGTGGAGACTGTAGTAAGCCCCAGATCTGGCCGGCCATGCACAAGAATGTAGTAGCTAGGTTGGATTGGGTTATTTAAGGGCAAAGAAGCCCAACCTCTTGAAGGCATGAAAGTTCCAAGGATTACCATCCAACCTAAAGGCTCAGATGAGTTTCATATTGTCCCTCAGGTTTGAATCTTGGGAAAAACAGCTCTTTGATTATATGCTTGTTATACATTAATAGTCCCTTTATTCCAAAGTCCCCTGACTTCATCAGTATGTACATCCAAGGATAGGGAGGGAGGGAAAAAGTCTTTGAGCCACTAAAACAGTTGAAATGGCTCAGAAACCTATCCCTGAGGTCGAGGGGGCTCAGTTTGGGGTTTAGGGGGGAAAAGGGTTCAAAACATGATGTCCATTTAACATATGTATGGGGCAGAATAAAATCCCTGAAACTCAAACCATAATTAAAATAGCTAATAGGATGCCTGGGTGGCTTAGTCAGTTAATTATCTGACTCTTGGTTTCAGCTCAGGTCATGATCTCATGGGTCATGAGTTCAAGCCCCACACTGGGGGCTCTGTGCTGACAGTGTGGAGCCTGCTTAGGATCCTCTCTCTCCCACTTTCTTCCCCTCCCCCTCTTGTTCTCTCTCTCTCTCTCTCTCAAAATAAATAAACTTAAAAAAAAAAGATTTAAAATAGCTAATGTTTATGGAGGGCTTCTCTGTTCCAAACACATGCTATGTAATTTACATTTAGATCCCCTCCCAAAGACACTATGAAGGAGGTGCCGTTGTTACCCCATTTTAAAGATAAGAGAGATTAAGTAACTGCCCTAGGGTTACACAGTGGTGGCCAAAGGAGAGGATCCACCGAGTCTTGAAGTCTTCCTTTCTCCCTTAACGTCACAGAAATTTGCTTACGTTTTTTGGCCAACCAAACCAGGTGTTGGCTTTGCTCCCTGGAAGCTGATGTCTTACCTGAGACATCATGTTTAAGTGGTGGAGGAAACAATTTCTAGCTCATTCATTAACTTGCAGTTTATATACTTTATGGACTGCTTATTTACCCAGCCTAAGTACCATAAGCATACTTTGTCATCAGGGAAGCATGTTTATGAAGTGCCCCTGGGCTGTGAGTTGAGGCAGAGATGGGATGTGTCACCACTGCATCATTGGATAGTGACCTCCTTTCCTGAGTTTCTGGCTTCTCAAGTGCTCCCAAGTAATCTCATGTAAATCCTTTCCTGGAATGGGGCCTAAAGACAAATCCTGAGAAGCTGGAGAATGAGCTGGATACCGTCTGTTCTGAGTAATTCATTCATTCAATCCTTCAACAAACACTGGCTGAACCTCACTGTGGACACTGTGTACCGGTGATGGAGAAAGTCATTAAGATCTCACTCCTGCCCTGGAGGAACTTGGCAGCATCAGTAGGGGCATTACTGCAGAATGTCTGGGATGTATAGGAGCTGCATAATAATAAAAGCAGTGGTCACACACGAGAGGACATTGGAGCATAGTATTGAAGACCAGGAAGACCACATCTAGAGGGGTTGGAAGAAGCGTCTCAGGTGGAGGGAAGAGTAAATTGCAACAAGATGTGGAGAGCCTGGGGTGTGTTCTGAAGCATAGCATGCAACTTTGGCCGATTTCAGGACAGGGTGGAGGGTAGACGAGCAGGACAGGGGGGCCCTGGCAGCTGGCACCGGACGCCCCGGCCCCTCATCATGGCCACCCTCCCCCCTCTCAGACAGCAGAGGAGCAAGTCAAGACTGTGAACAAGGTTCCGAGTATTGTGCCACCGTCAAGATAGAGCCGGAGTTTGTAAGCAGCTTCTTGTTTAAAAAGGGATCGTGTTTAAGATTATTACTAAAATAATATCCCACACGATTAGGGACTAGGGGTGGAGGGAGTGAGGTTACCTTTTGTGGGCAGAGAGAGCGAGAGAGAGCTTAAGAATCATTTTCGCAAGAGCACTGGTGAAAAGGCTGCACACAGCTGGCTCCAAGGGATAAATTCATTATTTCACCAACAGGATTGACTGCCAACACACTGGAGGGTAAAGATGTAGAGGCTGTGGGTGTATGGCCCAAATGGGGAAACAGGAAAGCAGCCAGAGACCCCACCTAGAAAACAGAATGGGGAGGTAGGCCACCAGACCCTCCATTTTTTAAAGCCCTGATGAACAACTGAAAATTACTTGCCCCTGGAAAAAAATAATAAATTCCACATTATCATTTCAATGGTTCCTCACATAAATACCAAAGAATCAGAAAAGCTGGTGCCTCATGTTGCTCCCAGAACCTAAGAAATGGTATCTTTCAGTTATCGGATTTTATTTCTTTGCCGCGTTTCATTTTATACATATTTATTCACGCAGAACAGAAGCGCAGCGTTATTGAGGATGCCATGGGAGCGGAAGGAAAAGCTGTTATACATAAGAATGCACCGCATTTACATTGTCGCACTTTGCAACAATTGAACTATATGCAACTGGTTTTTTTTAATAATAAAAAAAAAACTGGTTTGCATTTAATTTGCTGATTTTTTTTCTAACTCTTGAATTTTCCTATGCCATAGAAATGTGAAAGGGGAGGGGTCAAGATCCTCGCAGATACAGAGGGTTGGGGGCTAGCAAGAGGCAGCTTTCATGGGGAGGGGTTGGGGATCCAGAGCAAGTTTATAACTATTTCTTTTTTAACAGATGCAGTTAACTGAACTGCAAAACATTCATCTTCCGATTTAATAACTCATTCTCCCTGCATGGAGACGGGGGTATTATAGTCCTGGATATTGCTTTTCTGGCTTTTGAGTGTCAATGATGAATCCCCATCTTCTAATAAAATACATTTTCATAGTAATTGAAATAATAATTTTTTGCCTCTTCATTTTCCCAGGTACTTAAAAAGGGGGCTTTTGACTTCTTTCCCTTTCCCTTGTCCTGACTTTATTTTCTTTTAACTGAAATTCCTTCCGCTGTTGAGATGCAGAGTCTGTGCTTCTGGCATCAGTGTCCCAGTGGCCTGCACGCTTCCCTCCCGCCCCCAGAAGCAGCCACAGGATGCAGAGGTAGACCTCCCCCATCAGACCATAGAGCTAATTGAGGGGACTGGAAACATCAAGACCTAGAATTCTTGGCTGGGTTTGGCATCTTCATTTGCTTACAAGTTTAAGGGTCTCTATGGAGGGACAAACGTGATAACCAGGCAGCTGAGAGGAGCACAAAGAGGAGCAGGGAAAGGTCCTAGCTCTACACCTCCTGAAGCTCATGCACTAGGCTGCCCCCTAAATCTCCCCCCTCCCTTCCCCGACACCCTCAAAGTCAAGATCTGGGACTGCCCTTCTGCATTCCACGTGCATCCCTCAGGCTGCAGGTGAACTCATCCTTGAAGAGTTAAAATGAGTATCAGTGTGGGAGCACCTGGTTGGCTCAGTCGGTTAAGTGTCCAGCTTCCGCCCAGGTCATGATCTCTCACAGTGTGTGGGTTCGAGCCCCATGTCAGGCTCTGTGCTGACAGCTCAGAGCCTGGAGCCTGCTTCGGATTCTGTGTCTCCCTCTCTCTCTGCCTCTCCCCCCGTGCACGTGTGCACGCTCTCTCTCTCTCTTTCAAAAGTAAACATTAAAAAAAAAATTTTTTTTTAATGAGTATCAGTGTGTTAAGGACAGTATTACTTTCTCAATAAAATTTATATATATATTAAAAATAAATAATATATTAAGTATATCAAATAATCTGCAGCTCTGTCTGCAGGGTTACTTTAAATGCTGCATTGGTGAGATTGTATGGAAAAATGTGAAGTTGTGTCCTACAACATCTTTTCATCCTTTCCTCCATGGCTGACAATGACAAGAAGAGGGGGGAAAAAAACATAACTAGGACTGCAGAGGGTTTAAGAAGAACAATCGAGGTATGGCCTCTCTGGTAACTGTACCAGCTTTGGAAGATTTTCCTGGCCCTTTCTCTTCATACCCATCCAGGGAAGAATGATTTTGGTGAAAACTTGCTCAATTTAAGCTATAGTTTAATGTGGTCTGTAGGAATTCTCCCCTTTCTAAAGTGTCTAATCTTTCCTTACTCTAGTAAAAAGAATTTGGAAGTCGGGAATCAGGGTTTGGAGCCAGTCTGGACAAGGAAATCAAAGTAGCTGTCGGGTATATATGGTCAGGGTGACTGAAAGTGTTTGGAGGCACTGCCTTCCTTCATAGCAACAGAAATAATACTTTTCTGCCTGTTTTCCAATGTACTTAGAAAAAGGCTTTTGACTTCTTTCCGTTTTCCCTGTCCTAATGGAAAACACATGTGGCCCTGGCCTGTCTGGAGGGAGTAGGCTTCACCCGCTCCTTACAAATATGCAGGCTGTGGTCAACACACTCAACACCTTTGTAGGAACTACAGAAAGGAGTCCCCCCTTTTGGCCTGATTCATCCCTAGTTCAGGAGGCCTGGTTTGGCAAGGGGAGCACGGGCTGGATTTCAGCCCCTGGTCATGACCTTCCC
Source organism: Panthera onca (assembly GCF_046562875.1). Classification (NCBI taxonomy): domain Eukaryota; kingdom Metazoa; phylum Chordata; class Mammalia; order Carnivora; family Felidae; genus Panthera; species Panthera onca. The sequence goes on along the minus strand of NC_138342.1, from coordinate 169,766,473 downwards.
TGGGGGGGCTTTTGTGTAGTTCACATTGCTTAACTCTACTGGCAGTAGATGGTAGCTTTTGAGTTAGACTCAGGTTCAAATCCTGATTCTACCATTTTCTAGCTGTGTTACCTTTGGCAAGTAGTTTGATTTCATACATTATAGTACCTATATTATAAGAATGGTACAAGGACTAAATGAGATAATATATGTAAATCTCTTGGTGCTAAATGTGTGGTGACTATTATTATTCTAGAGAGGCCTTTTCTGATCCTTCAGTATCCATAAGAGGCAAGAGTGAAAATACGTTTCCTAGGACAGAGATGGGGATGACACAATGTGGGCCCAGGCCTGGATGTTAATTGTCCTTCAGGCAGAAGTGCTCGGCTACAAGATCTGATCTGGTAAATATCAGAGGGGCAAGAAAGGAGAGAAATCCAGTGGCTTGTGTGACCTCAGCTTCCAGACAGAGGCCAGACTTCCATTCCTGCTTCTGGAGTCATCTGTCCCAGCTACTCTTGCTTTTCTGTTTCTCCATCCCTTACCCCCATGACCCAGCAGCATTTCAGGGGATTAAAGGTTCCTGCTTCTCCTGGGACTTTGGAACTGGGGGTGCAAGAGCAGCCACAAAAAGTCTTTCTTGTATGTCCCTGTCCGCATTCTCTAGTGGAGCAGGAAAGGAACAAGTCCAGGGCATCTGCAGAGCATCTTCCTGAGTGTCCTCCCCCAACCCCCCCCCCCCCCCCCATCTAGGGCCATCTTGATGTCAAGATTTTTGAGATGAGGGTGGTTCTAGAACAAAGCTCCTTCTCTGGCAGTGACCAGGGGCTTTTTTGGACAGGTGAGAAGTAGCCATTCAGAGTCTGTTAATCTACTGCTTGGAAAGACCTGTGGCCCATTCAATATTTTCTGCAGGCTTTGTTTTTTAGAATAGTTTTGGGTCCACAGCAACAGCGAGTGGAAAGTACAAGAAGTTCACCTATACCTTTTCCCCCACTATCAACATCCTGAACCAGAATGTTACATTCATTGCAATCAGTGAATCTGTGCTGAGACATCGTTACTACCCAGAGTCCATAGTTTACATTGGGATTCACTCTTGGTGTTGTACATTCTGTGGGCCTGGACAGATGTATCATGACACATATCCATCGTTACAAGATCATACAGAAGAGTTTCACTACCCTAAATATCCTCTAAGCTCCACTTATTCATCTCTCTTCCCCCTGGCAACCAGTCATCTTTTTAGCTGTCTCCGTAGTTTTGCCTTTTCCAGAATGTCATATTGTTGGACTCATACAGTATGTAGCCTTTTCAGATTAGCTTCTTTCACTCAGTAATAGGCACTTGAGGTTCCTCTGTGTCTTTTCATGACTTCATAGCTCATTTCTTTTTAGCACTGAAATAATATCCCATTGTCTGGATGTAATACAGTTTATTTATATATTCACCTACTGAAGGACATCTTGGTTGCTTCCAAGTTTTGGCAGTTATGAATACAGCTGTTATAAATATCTGTGTACAGGTTTCTGTGTGGACATAAGTTTTCAGCTCTTTTGGGTAAATACCAGTGAGCACAATGATTGAATTATATGGAAAAGTTACACTGTCTTCCAAAGCGGCTGTACCATTTTGCATTCCCACAAGTGATGAATAAGAGTTCCTATTGCACTACCTTCCCACCAGCATTTGATATTGTCAGTGTTCTAGACTTTGGCCATTCTCATTGACATGTGGTGGTATCCCATTGTTGTTTTAGTTTGCAGTTGTGTAATGATACGGTGTTGATCATCTTTTCATATGCTCCCCCTTTTTTTAAATTTGCCATAAGTATATCTTTTTTGGTGGCCTGTCTGTTCAGGACTTTTGCCCACTTTTAAATTGGGTTGTTTGTTTTCTTATGGTGGAGCTTTAAGAGTTCTTTGTATATTTTGGATAGCAGTCATGTATCAGCTATATCTTTTGCAATGATTGTCTCCCAGCCTGTGACTTGTCTTTTCATTCTCTTGACCCCATTCAATTTCATGCCCTCTTCCTGCGTGTCCAGCAGACCCACAGCTCCTTATCTCCTTGCACAAGCTGCAAGGAGGCCAGACTAACTAGAGGGGCATGGCCTCCTAGGGAAATGAGTGGGCCTGTGAACACCTTTACCTCAAACCAATACATGTTTATTCATTCCCTAAACACTTAACATTGTTTTAACTCCTAGGGATGCATCAGTGAACAAAACAGGCAAAGCTCTGAGAATTGTGGAGCTTACTTTCTGTTAGGGAAGACATATACTAAAAAATAAACATAGAGACATATACTGAAAAATCTACATAACCATATTATATAGCTTTCTGGAAGTAAGTCCAATGTGAAAACAATTTGAGCAGAACAAGGGAGATTGGAGATGCTGGCCTGGGGGAGGTTTTCCATCTAAATAAAGTGGCAGGATGGGCTTCATCGAGAAAGGGACATTGAAGCAAAGAGGATGCCAAGAGGGCACAAAAACCAGGCAGAGGGATCAGCCAGTGCAAAAGGCCACAAGGCAAGAGTGACCGGTGTGTTTGAAGACCTAGGACCTACAAGGAAGCTGATATGGCTGGAGTGGAGTAGAGGCAGCAATGGGAGAGGATTTCCTGATGGATTCAATGTAGGGGTGAGAGAAAGGAGAATCATGACACCAGGATTTTTGACATGAGCCACTAAAAGGATGTCATTAACTGAGATGGGGAAGAGCAGGTCTCCAGGTAATGGTGGCTGAAGGCAGAGATGAGGAGTTTTTTGGACATGCTGAGTTTTTGCTATTAGATATCTTGGTGGAGATGTCAGGTAGGCTGTTGTACAGATGGGTTTGGAGTTCACGGGAGTTTGTGTACAAGATTCTGGGCTGAGTGCTGTGGGAAATAGGGAGAAGAGTAAAACCCAATTCTTCCACCGCTACCTCTGTCCAGGGATCCCTAGACGGCAGCACATAAAACAGCCACCCCCACCAGAAGGCAGCTCTTTCCAGTCTCCCTGGAGTCTTGGAGGCAGGTGAACAAATCTAAGCTACCAAAAATTACAGTAAGGAGACCACCCCAAACACCGTTACTGCTCATTAATAAGTCAGGAAGAAGGGGAAACCAGGGTGTGGCTTTCCTTTCTCCAGCAGCAGTAAAATAGACACTTGAGAGTTTTGAAGATTATCACAAGAGCTCCTCACAGTCCATTTGCCTTTCCATTCACCTAGAGGCAGGTAAAGGAAGAGAAGGAAGGCTGATGGGGGGGGGGGGGGGGGGGCGGGGCGGTGCTGACAGCAGGGACAGTCACTTCCCCTCTCCCTGCTCCTTTGGCTGTGCCCCCAGCCACCTGTCAAGCAGCCAGATCAACCCCTGACGGGGCCAGGCTGGGCTGGGTCCTGCTCTCTGTGGTCTGTGTGTGCACAGGGCTAGCTGTTTCAAGAGAGGAGAGCTATTACTATTCACCACATACTAGACCAATATTAGGTCAGATCCCTAATATGAGTAAACCAGGTCCCAGGGTTAACATGCCAGCTGTGGTCCTCACTCTGAAGTATAGTCAGTTGCCCAAGTAAGAGCCATGTTTTCACATTAAACATCCCTGAGTCTCTCTTGTTCAAGTGGCAGATGGTGAATTTCATGCAATGACGTAAGCAGAGGCCCCTCTATTTCCAGCCTGGAACTCAGAATCTGTGGAAAAGCTGCATCTCTGCATCCTGAGCCCTGAATGCTGCAGCTCTTGGGGTCAGGATGTGTCTGAGAGAGCTGGGGCCAGGAGTGGGGGGAGCAGCGAACTGGCCTTTGTCCAGAGTTGTCCAGCAGCAAAAGGGGGACCAGGGCGCTTTGGGAGGCCTGGGATGGATATGGAGGACAAGACCTGCCATACAACCTGAAAATCTAGTGCTTTAATAAGCCAAGGCTGATATTGGAACTGGTGTGCCCAGGGACCTCACAGAGATGGGCAGCATGGCGCAAGTGGGGGTTATTGATGGAATGTCTTTGCAGGCTCGGATCTGAGCAAAAGTAAAACTGAGTTATGACACCAGGGCCAGATTAATGAAAATGTGCATGGGAACAGCCCATCCTCAGTGATTTCCACCCAGCACTTGGGCATTTTCTGACCCAAATACGTTGACAAAGTCTAATGTCCTACATGCAGCCCTTTCACTGGCAAAGACAGAAAAAGATTTATAACACAATAATAACCTTCAGGAATTTCAGCCCACTCCTAGGCTGCTTGCCTTAGATCCCCAAGGGAACTGACCCCTCCAGAAAGGTCCTAGGACATTATTCAGGATTTGGAATTCTCTATCTGAGGGGCTTCCCAAGAAATGTGACTTGAGGCCTCATCTCCCACTCTTTCGCCCTCTTTGCTCCTGGCACACAGACTTCCTTGCTGGGCTCTGGCCTCTTGCCATGACTTTGCAGCCTTGGGGTACCCAGTTCTCTCCCTTGGGGTGCCCTTCCCATTCTTCCCACTGGACTAACAACTCCTCTTCCATTAGGGCAAACTCAAGCCACACCATCTTTTGGAAGCTTTGCATTCAAGCTATACTTTAATAACATTTATTGCCCTTCTCCTCCTTCTCCTTCTCCTCCTCCCCCTCCTTCTCCTCCTCCTCCCCCTCCCCCTCCCCCTCCTCCCTCTTCTCCTTCTTCTCCTTCTTCTCCTCCTTCTCCTTCTTCTTCTTTTTTTCCTGAGCGTTTATCTGTCTTCTAATTGGGAGCATACTAATACTGTTTTGTGATCTGCTTTCTCCCTCCCCCTCACTTAAGGCTATATAGTTAAGGGAAAAGGGGGCAGTGTAGGGTAGTGGTTATGTGTGGGTGGGCTCTGGAGTCAGACTGTCTGGGTTCAAATCCTGACCGTGCCACCACAGTCCTGACACCTGAGCAAGTTACAGAAACTGTTTCCGTGTTTAGAACAGTGTGGTTTACACTGAATTTTAATCTATAATTTTGTTTTCTTCTTTTCTCACTCAACTGTGAGTTCCTTGAGGTCATAGAGTGACTCTTGTTCATCCTTCTGTCCTCAGCATCTTGCTCCTACATGATAAGCATCCCCAACATGTTCAATGGATGGAAAACCCCCAAAGAATAGGGCCCAGCCCTAGGAATCAGATGGAAGGATCTGATCCCGAAACAGGATCAAAGATTTGTGTCTGAGGCCCTGTTTGTTACCCGGATTAGCTAAACGGGACAATCAATTACGTTTTCTGAGGCTCCCGGTTCACCTTTTGTCGAACGGAGACGACAGCGTGAGTGCGAGACAAGCAGGACGGCTTACGACCCCGCTCCGCAAAGTAGGACTTGAGATCAGTGAAGTAACTGTTTTCCTGATTTCACGGGGCTCCTCTCCGGCTCCGGGCGGCGACGGGCGCTGAGCCGCTGCCCTCAGTTCGGGAGAGGAAGGAGCCGGACGGCAGGCGGTGCGCGGCTGCGGCTCGGAATTCGCGGCGCGCGGGGAGAGTCAGGGGTGCGCCCCCACCCCAGGTCCGAGCCCAGGAGGCCACCCCGGGCGCCGCGGCCGCCCGGGTCCCCGTTATCAGCCTCCTCCTCCTTCCCCCAGGGCCCAATGTTGCGCCCACCAGATCCGGTGGGGCGGGGTGGGGGGGGGGCGGGAATCCTCTCCCCTTTTCCCGGGGATCCGGGCGGGGAGGGGAAGGTGGCGGTGGCTAGAAATGAGGCTTCCTTTGCCTCCTACTCTCCGGCAAAATCCGATCTTTTCTGAGCAGGATGGGGCGGGGGCGGGGGGCCGCGTGTGCTCCCGGGCGGAGGGAATTCCTTCCCCGGCGGGCGGCGGCACCCGCAGCAGCGCCTTCCCTTTTTTTAGCTCTTCCCCGAGGCTCCTTCTCGGCGCGGCCGGGGGTGGCGGCGCGCTCCACCTCGCTCTGGAGAGACCGTCGCCCCGCGCCCCGCCAGCCTCCCGGGCAGCGGCAGGTGGAAAGGGCGGCGAGGCGAGGGTCCCATCGCCGCCGCCGCCGCCGCCGCCGCTGCCCGTGGGTGGGCAGCCGAGCGCCTTGCTGGAGGGAGACCCGGGGTGATTCCCATCCGCCCGCAGCTCTTCCAGGGCTGCCCTGAGCAAGGATCTGTTTTGTCATTTTGAAAAAACACCTTCCCCCCTCCCCGCCCCCCAGGCTGTTTCAGAAATGGCACTGAGTCAGACCTGAGTCACAGGAGGACGTGGGCCCTCTCCCCCCTCCCCCCGCGGTTCTTCCCGGTCCCGCCCCCAGCCCCGCTGTCTGCCCCCGCCCGGCTAAACACCCCCGGCGCCGCGGCCTCAGACACCGCGGGGGCCCCTGCCTGCCTCCCCCTGTCGCTGTGCTACCTGCCCACCCGCCCGGGGTGTGGGCCCTGCCGCGCTGCCCGTCGTTGCTGTGAAGACAGCTCGTCTGGGGACAGTAGTCCCGTCCTCAGACCGTGAAAAGGCCACAGTCTGTCCCCTGCCTCTGGGCACGGCAGGCCACCTGCCCCTGACCTTCTCTAACAGATGGTGCGTGCAGGGCGGTCAGGTTGAGAGGGGCGCTCAGCGGTGGCCACAGGATCTCCCATGGCAGTTCACTGTGATTTGTAACTTCCCTCGAGGACCTGGTCAGCTTTTTCCACCCCTGGCTACCTATTTTCTCACCCCTTCCACCCTTTCCTGAGCTCTCTGTGGAGAAGGTGCTACACAACTCTATTTTTAGTCCTAACAAGCTGCCTGCCTGAGCAGCTTCCATCTGCGGCACTCAGAGCCCTTTACAAATGCTAATGAATGGAAGCTGCTGCCTCCAGAGTAACTTAGATTCATCTTGCTTCCTCATCACCATCCCCCACACTCTCCCAGTGGGGAAACTGAGGCATGAGATTTAGGCTTGGAGAAGTGACCAAGGCAGTGTCAGAGTCCCAAGTTTCCTATGGCCTGCTGGTCGTTCTGCCTTTGCTAGTGCCTTCTGACTCCTCTTAACTTCATAATCAGTGCTAGGTCCCGAACTAAGTTCAGAGGTCAGACAGTCCCTGTCTTCACCGAGCTGAGGTCCAGTGGAAGAGGTAAACATAGAAGTTGATCATTACAGTACAAGTAAGTGGCCCCACAGAGCCGTTTTCTGCAGAGAGGGAGCATTATATGAGTCACAGAAGTCTCACCTAGCTAGGGAAGGAGGAGGGGAATGGGGTTAGTGCTATTAGTGTCCTATTTTATAATCCAGTAAGGCTTCCTGGAGGAGATGATGCCTGAGCTGAGTCTATAATTGAGAATTGGAGTTAAGCAAAAGGCAGGGGGCATTCTGTGACCAAAGAACAGGGTAGAGAAAACAGCAGTTTGGAGTTGCTGGAGGTGAAAGTGTTGCACATGCTGAGGTGGGAGGTGAGACTGGAGAGTATCTCTGTGCAAACAGGGAAAGGATCTGGTGGGGTCAGGGTCTTTCTTAAATGCATCGTTTTGGTGGCCAGGATGAAGAGTTTGATGGGAAAGGAGTAGAAGCCAGGAGACCAAACAGAGATGATAAAAGCCTGGATCAGGTGCCAGGGAGAGGTGCCACAAGGAGGACAGGGTGCATTGGAGAAATGTTTGACAGTTACTTTACTGGAAATCCAGGGGGACACAGTCTCCCCGTCCCTGTGGCCCACTGTTGGACTTGCAGGACAAACATCTCCCTAGGACTTCAACCAGATACCATCACCCAGGTGGCATTTTTCCCTTTTTGAGCTGGATGCCAGGAACTCCTGAGGGGCAGGACCTGCCTTCAGTGTCTGCTGTGGCAACCAGCAGCCGTTACAGACAGTCTGTGTTTCTGAATGTTGGTTGAATGAATGGTCCCTTGATGGCATACGGGTCATTAAAAGGAATGGGAAATACTCAGCAGCTGCAGGTGGATGGATGTAGGCTTGCAGCACCCTCACCACTGCTCATCCTCGCCAAAGTGAAAGCCCCCTGCACACTTTGAGGGAAAGCCAACCCTCCCTGCGTGGCTTTCGCTGTGAAACAGAAATTGCTGCCAACTGCAGCAAATGCAGCTTCAGAAGCTGTAGGAAGCCTCCTTACCAGTTTCAGGGCCCTCCTCTCCAACCAAAAAATCATGCAGCCATTTTTGGAACACCTGAAATGTGTTCCAGTTGAAGCAGACGGTGAAGAACATGAGTGTGTGCAGTGGCCCCTGGCATGCACTGAGAGGAGGGTGGCATAGAGGGACTCACCCACATTTGACAAGTTTTGTGTATTGGGGTGGCAGGAATTTGAGGATAGGCCTTTGCTCATTTAATTCTCCATGTTGTCTGTATCATGTCAGGAGATTCCCAGTGCTGCCTTTTGCTGCAAATAGCTTCCCAATACTAAATCCCAGTAGGTCTACCCTGGCAATAAAAGGTCAGTGTGCTACTTAAGAGGGGGAGCTCTAGTCTAGGCTCAAACTCCCATCTCCTCCACTCCTACTAGCTGTGTGACCTTAGAGAAGTTAAGCGATTCTGCCTTTTGAAACCTCAATTTCTCGTCTGTGGATTGGGTATATTCTAGAGTTACTGTGAAGTTTAGAAGAGTTAATGCCTATTTAAGCACTTAGAACAGTCTCTGGTACATGGTAAGTAAGCCCTCAATACATATTAATTGCTATGACTATTGACGGAGTCCTCTATCCTATATTTGGTATGGCTGTACTTACAGCACCTGTACCAGCTAATCAACCCACGTTGCTGTGTGGGTATCCCATAAAGTCTTACCTTGGTCCCTTCCTTTAAGTCTTGGACACTTAGGTAGAGAAGTACTTACCCTGTAATCTCTGAATTGCTATTCTGGGGGCAAGAAAATATACTCCATTTAGAAGAAAGTCTCATTTGTGATCAAAGATGAGATCTTCTTGTAGAGAATTGATTAGGACATAGAATCATAGAATGTTAGAGCTGGAAGACATCTTGGAGGTATGAATTCAAGCTGATGTTTTTCAGAGACCTGGAGAGATTGCGTTACTTGTGTGACTAGTAGAAACTAGAGGGCAGGAACCCAGGTTTGCTCCCTGTGTCCCCTGGTCACCGCTGCTCCGCTTCCCCAGGCGCTTCTCTCACCCCACACCCACAGGCCATCATCCCAAGTCCTCTTGGTCTTTGCTTTTCCCTCTCCCATCTCAAGTCTGGGCCAGTTTCCTTTCCCTAGTCCAAACCAGACAAGTGTTCTGCTGCTGTGTCGTTCAGGGTTCAACCAGGGAGACAGATCCAGTAGGAAATACATAGTAGGGGTTGTTGCAAGGAGCCAGCTTACGAGATTGCAGCGGCCAGCTAGGCAAACCCACAATCCACAGTGCAGGCCATCAGGAAGGGCAGGTCAGAAACTCTCTGGCAGGGGCTGACGCTGCAATCCACAGGTGGGAATTTTCCTTTCGGGAAAATTCACCTGATTGAATCAGACCCACTCAGATGATCTGAGATGATCTCCTTTTCTCAAAGTCAAGTGACTGCGGACATTAATTCCAATTACAGAATACCTTCAGAGCAACACCAGTGTTTGAATGAATGACTGGATTCTGCAGCCTAGCCTTACTGACACCTAAAACCGACCACCACCATCTTCTTGTGGTCTTGCTCTCTGTCCTCCTTTCAGCCTGACACACTGCTACCGAATTCATCTTCCAAAAACTCTGTCTTGCCCTCCTTTTCAGTTTTCCACCATGGTCCCTGGGTTCTAAGAGAAAGCCCAGGTTGCCAACTGTATCTCCCGCTTAAACTGTCCATTCTAGTCAAACCAGTCTCTCCTTGGTCTCTGAGCAATAACCGTCTCTGTGGCGTTCCTTCCTCCCATTGCTTCTCACTGCCTGAGCCCCACCCCTCCCTCTAAGGCCATTCTGTTTGCTTCCTGTAGCCCCCTGAGTTCTGTCTTTCCCTCCTGCGCCCCAGGCACCCATTCTCAGCTTCACTCACTTGCTCTTTAGCCAAGCAAGCAGAAGAGATAAACTCAGGGTTGGTGGGAGAAGGACAGAGAATCACTGTTAGTGCCCTTCCCTTCCCCGAACCAGCCAGTACACTGGTCAAATCCTAACAAACTGCTCCTAAGATCTTATTACTAAAGTGAAAGATTGGGTCTAGGTTATTATAAATGGCAACTGAAACAATTTTCTCTCCATTTCTTTTCATTTCCCCTGCCCACCGTGTCCACTCCACACCTCTCTGTCAAGAGATGTTCTTAGTTCTTGCTATCTCTTTTTAATCAAGTCGGCATGCCTCGGACCTAAGGAGATTCAGAATCCAGATGGGCTGCACAACACTGATGGAGCCCGAATGCAAAACAGGTCCCTGACATCAGAGAGCCTCCTTTTCATGTTTTAAAGAGATTCTCTAACAGGTTCTGCTAAATGTAATCTACATCAAATCTTGCCAAACCAAGATGTTCATATCAGAACAGCAGAGCATGAAGCGTTTTGCCTGGCTAGGTTTGCGGGCAAGTTTCTGGAAAATCTGATATCACCTAATTTCCCTTATGGATGCAGGGTAAGGTATTTATTTAGCCTCTCTGTGCCTCAGTTTCATTATCTGTAAAATGGAGAGAATAATAGATATTTGTTTATCCCAGATGAAACCTATCTCTTGGGTTTGTTGTAAGGATTCAGTTAGTCTGTAGAAAGCACTTAAAAAACCTGGCACATGGAAAGAGCCCAACACACCTTAGCTGCTACTATTATTAGCTGTCACAGAGCAAATTAGATGTCTCCTTCTGCACATGCTGACATCAGCAGACTAAGGTAAGATACTTTTATAATGTCCCCCACTCCACCATCGGGGGCTTGGAATCTCAGCTTGTGACTGGGCACGCAGATCAGGAAACGGCTCTGGCAACGAGGCAAGCACTGCCTTCTAGCTAGTTGTGTTACTCATCGGTCACTTAGAAGTCAAGAAGCCAAAGCCGGAGCCTTGCATTCCAAATTTAGCTCTATTTGAACAAATATCTATTCATTATTTCTTAATGTTGGGTATGTTGTGCTAGGTACTGGGGGCGGTGAGAGAAGATGTGGCCCAGGTTCTCCGGACCTTACAAGGGAGGTAGCCTATGTGGAAACCGTCCAGTAGAGCCCGAGGCAGCATGGTGTGTCATGAATAGAGCCAGTGAGGGCTGTCTTGGAGTCATTCCTGAGAAAGTGCCGGGAAGCTGAGCTTAGACAGACTAGGAGGGAAGACTCTGGCTACTCACCACTCTGTTCCTGTTGCCAGCACAGGACCTGGTGCACAGCAGATGCTCAATAGAGCTTTGTGAATGACTAGCTGTACACAAGGGTCTTGAAAAAAGTTTCAGCAGGTAGGTAAGCTTTGAAGGGTTTTAAGCTTTGTAGACAGAGTAAGATTTTGAGAGGGTGAAAAAGATAGAAATGGATAAACAAAATGCAGTATATACACACCATGGAATAGTGTTCAGCATGAAAAAGGGAGGAAATTCTTACCCATGTTACAACATGGATGAACCTTAGGGACATTATGCCAGTCACAGAATGGATGCATAGTGTATAATTCCACCGATATGAGGCACCTAAAGTAGTGAGATTCTTAAAGACAGGGAGTAGAAAAGTGGTTGCCAGCCAGGGGCTAGGGGGAATAGAGAGTTGTTTAGTGGATATAGTTTCAGTTTCCACAAGATGACGTAAGTTCTGGAGATCAATCACATATCAGTGTGAATGTACTTAATACTGAACTGTACTCTTGGGGCGCCTGAGTGGCTCAGTCGGTTGGGTGTCCGACTTCGGCTCAGGTCATGATCTCGCAGTTTGTGAGTTCGAGCCCCGGGTCAGGCTCTGGGCTGACAGCTCGGAGCCTGGAGCCTACTTCAGATTCTGTGTCTCCCTCTGTCTGTCCCTCCGCTGCTTGCACTCTGTCTCTCTCTTTGTCTCAAAAATAAATAAACATTAAAAAAATACTAAACTGTACTCTTAAAAATGGTTAAGATGGCACGTTTTTATGTCATGAGTATTCTAGCACAGTTTTAAAAAAAAAAGATGGGGAAGGAAACTGCAAGAACAAAGGAGTTAAAGAAGGTAAGGAGGCAGAGTGTAGGATGTGTTCAAGGAAAGGATGCTTAACTGATAGGATCAGAACTTAAAGTATAGGGAGGGAGGGACATGGTAGGAGATAAGGCCAGATGGAGGCCAAGTGGGCCTCGAATGCCATGCCAAAAAGAGTGGAGTTTAAAATTTTGACTTTGATATCACATATGGCTGAGGTGGGTCTTAACAATATTCTCTTTAACCTTGGCTACTATACAATCTTCATACATACTCCCAGGGCTAGTGTGCCAAGCTGTTATTCCAGTTCTATGCTAGCTCAAACTCTTCTGCTAAGCAGACCCCAAGGCTTACCTCACCTGCAACAGTGAGGGCCCGCTGCACCTGGGTGCCTCTCGGTGCTTCCTCTGCTGCCTTTGGTTTGAACTGATCCCCCATGGAATGTTTAAGCTCCAGCTGCACTAATGGAAACTAGTGAGATCTCAGCCTGATTAGCCAGACTCCTTTCAAATGAATATTCGTAAGCATCTTCAGTGTTACAAGCTCAACACTTGACAAATTACTGGCTCTGAATCATACACTACTTGGATTTCCCACCCCTGACTTTGTCCCGGGGTGCGGGCTCCAGGGTGTGTGTGTGATGGCCAGATGATAGGGTTCCCTGGTAGGTGCTGCCTTGTTTTGCCTCATAGGCTGGGCTGTTCTCAGTATAAGACAAAAAGCTTACTTGTTGAAAGTAGAAATGAGTTGGCCTATGACATTTTGGAGTTTGTTTTCCTTTTTAAGTGTTTGGGGGTCATGGGGATACCCATGCAATGCCGACTTCTAGATGGAGCTGTGAACCAGAGGGCCAAAGAGAAGACCTCTCCATATAGCTCTGCTATTTATTTAACATGCAATTTTAAGGCTCCAGTTATCTTCTCTATGTCTCCATTTTTCACATCTAAAATGAGTGTAATAATTTCTATCTCGCTTTCTAAGGATATCAAGAAGATGAATGGGGTACAGTTGATGACATACTTTGAAATCTGAATCACAGGGTGAATATTATTGAATGTGAGCATAATACTATGCATTCTCCAAGGATTCTGGAACTAAACATTTGCCTGTGAGGGTGTATTTTGTATGCCCCTTATTGCTACATTTACCAAAATGAGAACAGAAGAAGAAAATTCTTGTTCTGAGATTGATGATAAGCCTTAAACTAAGTGGTCATTCATTATAGCCTGACTAATTCTCTTCTTGAGCAGCGGTGCTAAAAGCAGTTCAGCTCCTTTGATGCCTTACTGTTTTGCTGCCCAGCCTCTGAGAAAGGAACTTGATAAGACATGCAGGAATCTTGACTGTTCTTTCACCATTTCTGCACCCACATCGTCCTGCTTTGACCAGCTGTATTGTTGGTGCAGTTGAAGCTGCACCTTCTTACTGGAGAGGACCCCTCCTTAGTTATAATTGCAGAACAAAATGTTCCAGCCCTGGTCACCTCAAAGGATTCTACCTTACGGGCCCCGCGCCCTAGAAAATGGTGACAGAGATGGTTGGGATAACAACAAAGAGCTTGCCCCATCCTTAGTCCATTACACATGGCCTATGCACCAGGCACCAGGCACCATGGGGCATCTAAAAGTCAAGCCAAAGGGGCGCCTGGGTGGCTCAGTTGGTTGAGTGTCCGACTTCGGCTCAGGTCATGATCTCGAGGTTGACGAGTTCGAGCCCTGCATTGGGCTCTGTGCTGACAGCTTGGAGCCTGGAGCCTGCTTTGGATTCTGTGTCTCCATCTCTCTTGCCCCTCCCCCACTCATGCTCTGTCTCTCTCTGTCTCAAAAATAAATATCAACATTAAAAAATAAATAAATAAAGGTCAAGCCATGAACAACCCCTATTTCAAGTAGTTCTCACAGGTGGCTCTCCTCTTATCCCTTATGCAGTGCTTCCTGTTCATCTCCATGGCTCACTGTTGCCTGACTCAATACATTGCTCTACATGTGTACAAAATGAGACAGACAGAAACTCATCAGGAATACTTCAGTATTTGACCTCAGCTACTGGCTTTTCAGCTTAATAACTTACTTCCACCTCCCTCTTTCATTATGGACTCTGCATCCTACTAGAATCAACTCTAAGTTCACCCAACTTAGGGTTCTCCTGTGGCTTCAGATGAAAAGTTCATCATATGAGCCCTGAGTTCAAGGACCTTACTGAACAGGCTTGCTCCTGATCCGCCATCTTGACTTCTCATTCTGGTTCTGGTATTTACTTGCTATGAATCTTTCTCACTGCACATAGGCCAGAATACCCTGGGCATCTACCCTTCCATTCCTGGTGGTTCTTCAAGAACTTAGCCCTGGCCATGAGTGTTTCTGAAATGAGTGATTGGGAGCCAGAGGCAGAGAGAAGAGTGTAGCCTTTGGTATGCAATGGAGGCATTAAACCAAAGTTTGTGTATGTTTCTGCACTCAGCCATGCATGTGCATGTGGGCTTACACCACTTAATGCACTTTATTTTTTTTAATGTTAACTTATTTTTGAGAGAGACAGAGAGAGACAGAGACAGAGACAGAGACAGAGCACGAGTGGGGGAGGAGCAGAGAGAGAGGGAGACAGACTCCGAAGCAGGCTCCAGGCTCTGAGCTATCAGCACAGAGCCCAACTTGGGGCTCGAACTCATGAGTCATGAGATCATGAGCTGAGCCGAGGTTGGATAACCAATAGACTGAGCCACCCAGGTGCTCTACCACTTAGTGCACTTTAAAAGTAACCCAAATATTTAGGATTCTGGACTATTCTGATTTTTTAAAAAGGAAGGAAGAAAGGGAGGGAGAGAGGGAAAGAGAGAGGGAGAGGGATTAAATACCCTTACTACAACACTAACTAAGAGATGACTGGTAATAATAATATCTTATGTAAATGCCTCCCAACTTTTATATCTATAAATTGTATCTTTATATACTTGTTTATAATTTAATTTTTCACCTAATCGTGTATCTATTTGTGTCATTAAACACTCATCTATTGTTTTTAATGACTGAATGGTATTCTAGGGGTTATGACTCTACCAGACTTCATTTCACCAATTCTCCTTTTTTGGACATGGGGCTGTTTCCAAGGATTTTTTTCCTTTTACTATTATAAATAATGTGGTGTCGGGAAACTTTGGCCTAAATCTTTGACTACATTTTTTAATTCCTTAGGGTAAAATCCTGTAAGAAGAATTAATAGATCCAAGAAAATGCTCCTTTTCAGGGTTTTAGATATTCAGTGCCAAATCGGCCCCAAGAAAGTTAAGCCAATCTCTACTCCCGTAACTTCAACCCTTCACCAACACTGGGTATTATAAGTTGTTAGAATAACTACCAGTTGGTAAGTGAAAAATAGTATCTCCCTCTTGAGTACAAACTAGGTTGGATTTTTTTGTGTGTGCTTTTTAGTCACTCGTACTTATTTTGTGATTTCTCTATCCATTGTTGCCAATTTTTTTCTATTCAGATGTTTTTCTTAATGATTGATCAGAGCTTTTTTTAAATACATTAATAATATAATCCCCTCTATCATATAAGTTGCAAATATTTCCTTGGTCTTTTGTCTACTTTTTACTATATTTATGGTGTTTTTGTTGTTAATGTTTTGGGGAGGGGTTGATGTAGAGGCATTGTACATTTTGGCATCGTCAAATCTACCATTCTTTTTGCTTTATGATTTCTATTTTGATATCATTGTTGGGAAGACTTTCCCCACGGTTAAAGCATTCTTTCCCATTTAGTTTAACTCTGAATTCTAGGAACAGAATACTTCAAGCTATTTTGTCTTCAGAACCCTGAACTTCAGGAAGACACTGCTTCCAAAAGACCCCCAGGATAAAAGGGAGGAATATGGAAAGTATAGATCTGAACACAGACCCCACATCTAATTGACCCACTGAGAGCTGGAAAGGAACTTAAACCTGTTCTAGTCTTCCAGTGACAGTCTGACAAGCCCAGACTCTACTTAAACATTTCACCCAGGGATTTTGCTTCTTGTTCAAATCTTTAGAAAAGTTCCCTAGGTTCAGAATAGTGTCAACGTTTCCCCAAGCATCCCTCTCTTAGGGGTTCTGCATGCCACCAAACCATGTGGCCTTTTCCTTGACATGTCCACCCTGTGCAAGGGCAGAGGGAGAGGGGAGGGGCTGCCTCCCCACCACGATGATGGCAGTGCTTCCAGTCAGCAACGGGAACACTGGCTGCAAGGCCATGTGCTATTCACACCTGGGCCATGACACCTCTGCTGGGGTTTGAAAATGCCTTTTTCCCTGTGTGTGTGTGTGTGTGTGTGTGTGTGCGTGCGTGTGTGTGTGTGGTACATGCTCACTTGTACCAGCTTGCACACACATTTTCCTCTAGTTAAGCCTAAATGGGAAAAACTGTCCCTGTAATTTTGAAGAGGGGGAGGGAGCAAATAAAACCTTCAGTAGAAATAGGAAGAAAAAGATGTGCACTGAGCATGTGCAGAGTAATTTTTCTTCTGCATGCTTTATTAAAGAATTATATGACATAATTACATGTTATAATGTCTTTACACATATTTATGGTAATTACGTCAATGCACATTTGATGTTCTATAATTACAGTAAATACACAACAATCCTGACAAATCACTTGATCAAGAATTCAAATTCCCTAAGTGAAGACGGGGAGAAAAGACATTAACTCTTCCACTTCCTGATTGCCCCAGTGCCTGATTATTCTTCTGCCTTTTCCTGGAAGTTTTGGAGGTTCTTTATGTCCCTGGGTGTCATCAAGGTACAATTACATTCATTTCCACCAGGGATGTTCCTGAGACTGGTCCCTACAGCAACACCACTTATTTTTATTTATTTGTAGTTTCCTCTACAACACTGTTGTTATGTTGATTGTGTAGGAGGAGTGGGTGCCAGGCCCTGATAGAGCCCCAGGAGCAGGTAGGTAGGGAATGTGTGTTTGATGCCCTCAGAGAAGAGAATTGCCCTGTCAGATGTGGGGAAATACCAAGAAGGTGCCAGTCAGGATTCATCTCCTGTGGAAATTGGAGCCTTATGGACAGAAACAGCAGTGAGAATGAATACCACAGAAGCAAGTGCCCTTTCCTATAGCCTTTTGTTGATCTCTAAGCCACTTTTTAACTCCGTAAAAACTCCTAAAGGATGGGACCATGTCCAATTCCCTAGTACCTGAAATCATGCGTTGAGTTTTTTTATGGTGAGGCTCTGATATCACACACACACACACACACACACACACACACACACACACACACAGCATGGCATGCATTAATTATACTAGATGGATAGTTTTCTTCTCTTCTATGAACACTTTTCATTGTCTCATTGCCTCTGGATTCAGGTGTTGCAGTGGGTAGGGGATAGGGGGGTACTGTTCTTGCTAAGTAGTACCTGTGGCTAGTTTATCAGAAACCATCAGGCATAATTGTTGTCCCTACCAAGATGCCTCTCCTGCAATCTGTCTAATCCCTTGTAAGGTCTGGAGGAAGTGTTTCTTTACCTGTGCCCTGACAAGATAAGAATCATCCAGATAAAAACCAACCATAGATTCAGACTGTCATGTATTTAGCCCAGAGTAGGAGTGTTGGGTCTTCAGGAGGCTATAGAAGAAACCGAGGCCAGGATTTGGGCTCCACATCCCCAAAGGGACATAACAAATGACTCACCATACTGGGTTTCTTTGGTGGAAGGAACTCACTTGAGGCAGGTTATAGAATTAAAAGAAGGGCTAGTGGTTTGTGACCCTCTGTCTGGGGGAAAGGGCACCTGCCTACCTACTTCAGGGGCCTTGAGCTACTAGATGTTAAAGAGTTTGAAAAGTTAAGAACTTTCAATAAATGTAAGGAATTTTTAGCAAACTCCTTCTTGTGCCTAGCACTGACTGCCTTTAGTATGGAAGCAAGAATAACACTCCTGTATGCGCTCACCGATTTCATCCCACCTCTGTGACCCGGAGAAACTAATTATCCCTGGAACAGGTGGTCTTGAAGGGAAATTGCACTGATCCCCCCAGGTGGAAAAAAGAAATCTGTTACACTGGTTCAGGCCAGTGTCGGAAAGGACTGAAATGAGAGCTAATGATTCATAAAAGTCACAAACTTATTGACTAATACAGTTCTTAGTCATGAAGTCTCCATATTCCATACATTCTGAAATCATGGCAATTACAGATTTAAATGAAGCTGGAATCCTTAGTGCGGAAAATGCTTGTTTTAGCCCCAGATGGGGGCTAGAGGTGAGTGACCCGTTACTCCCCTGGTAATGAAAGTGCCTGGCAGCCTGCAGGCTTCTCAGGATGGTAATTGCTGCGGGCTGAGATAGGGATCTCACTGCGCTAATGATGCCCTGTTCCTTTTT
The DNA here is from genome assembly GCF_046562875.1 of Panthera onca. Taxonomy (NCBI): domain Eukaryota; kingdom Metazoa; phylum Chordata; class Mammalia; order Carnivora; family Felidae; genus Panthera; species Panthera onca. Next base: position 169,748,183 of record NC_138342.1, on the reverse strand, counting down.
TGAGGCCTGACTCCACTTTTCCTCTAGCACCAAGATTGCAAAGGAATGCAGCACGGTAGGAATGAACACATTAACACGCACATCTTAGCATTTTGCATTTTTCAAAAATGTTGCCATCATGTTTTAGTCTCTTTTTTTTTTTTATTGTTAATTGCTTAGGACCTGGTAAATTTAGAGGGATGCCTCATCCATGTATTTCAACATGTGAGCAAGTGAAATGGAAACAGATGTAGCATTTTCTTTCTTTCTTATTTTTTTTTTCTTTTCAGTGAGGACTTTGCACGGCCAGGAACCATAATTCATATTTTCTTCACACTCACAAAAGACTCTGCTGGAACCAAGTTTGTGTTGGGAAACAGATTTTTCCAGGCTCTTTCTGGTTGGGCGTTGTTGTGGTGTGTTTCTAACTGCTGTTCATTTACCAACTACTAGAAAAGGTGGGCTTGGAGGGAAAGTAGACCAAGGCTTGCTCCCTTTTACATGGGCTCAGAAAAGAAACTGGGAGGTCTGTGCTCCTTTGAAGGTCTTTGAAAGTGAGAAGGAGTAGGAACCCACAAGATTCATGCTTGTAATCAGAGCAAAGCCATTCATTTCAGAAAAGCAATTTCTTGCCTCAAAACAACAGGTAGGGGGAAAAAGAAGAAAGAAACTCAGCGCTTCTACTTTCTAGGGGTTGATGCTTTGGAGGTGGAGGGCAGGAGTTTGAAATTAAATATTCGGAAGAGAATCAGCAAGAGGCAAAATCTCCAGCTAGAGATGTCCATTAAGTTGTAGTGATGGGATTGCCAATAAAGTCCGTTTCAGCAGTGCCTCCCCCACCCCACCCCCGCCCCGCCATGTCGCCCCATTGCCACCGGTGTCATTTGGGAGTTCAATAACTCTCCGAGAGGGCCTGTGCTCTATCTCTACAGGTCTGTATAATCCTTGGCTGCTGAGCTACCAACTGCAGTCTCTGGGGACTGAAAAATTAATTTCTTTCCCTGCCCCACACTGCTGATCCCAGCTGGCCTGTGGCTCAGCTGGGACCTGGGGTCAGATGCACGAGACCACCAGGTGCTTGGAGTAAATGATCAGGGCCTTGGTCTGAGTAGGCTTCTAACAATACGGAAATGGCATTTTCCACTTAACTCAATTGCTGTGCACCTGGCTGTCTCTCCGCACCAAGATTCAATTATCAGGGCGGGTGAGTGCTCCCCCTTACCCCATGTCCTCGCCTGCGCTTTCTGAGGAGCTGTGTAGTGTCCTCTCTTTCAGGCAGCTAAGGGTGATGGGATTCCAACAAGCAAGAAAGAGGAAGGATTTTTCTACTCATGTTCAGCTTCAGAACTAACTCTGATGTGCAGTAGGTGGCGCCGTGGAAGAGTGCTGGAGCCGTCTACCTTTGTGGCCTTGGGCAAGTCACTAAACCTTCCTGAGCCTCAGTTTCCTCCTTTGTACAGTAACAAAATGATAGCTGATGATCTGCGATCTCAGCATCCGGTTCTAAAATACCAAGGAGTTTATCCTACCATATTCCACTGAGGATCCCAAAGTACTTCCTTGATAGGAAGGTGTTCAGTCTCAAAAATTAATTAAGAAGAAACTGGAATACAAAGTCATGAATAATGGGCATTTGGTAAACCCAGTAATCAGGGTGGCTGGAGCTCAAGCCGGATTGTTGAACTTCCAGCCCAGGGTCTTCTGCATCCCCTTCCTCAGGAAGCCTGGAGGTCTCTGTAGAGTCCTACATGTCAGAACTTACTAGAGGCACCTTGCAAGCCAGACATGGATGGGAGGGAGGAAGTAGAGACTATCACCCAGGGCAAGATGCATTTGGCATCGTCCCCAGAAAGTTGCCTCCCCGGGTCCCCAGCCTCTCGATCCTGAGTTTGTGAAGCTGTCAATGGAAAGCAGATCCAAGTGTTGCTGGTTCAATGATGCTTGCCCAAATGCTGTTTCCTAAGAACTGTTGGATGCCCAAGATGCCTTCTGAGTCTGTTTTCTTTTTCCAACAAGCCCGTTTCTTTTCCTGGAAGTGGGACATGGCATGACGCCGGTGGAATCTGAACCCAAGTCTATTCCAACTCCTTTCTAAACTTGGATCCCACTGCAATGAGAAGGTTTGGGAACCCAGCAGAGGCCCCTGCCTCCTACTCCTCCCTGAGGGTCCTGGAGGCTGTGGCTCTTAGTAAGCACTGTAGGCATGCAGCAGCCTTCGTGCTTATAAGCTACACACGGCTCCATATATTAGTGCCTTATGTCATTTTCAAACCACAAAGGTATCAGTACCTCCATGATTGAAATGAAGAACTAAGACCAGAAGTAGTAAATGGAAGACTCCACATTCAGACCAAGGCCCATAACCCTTGTTCTTTTTACCACACACACACACACACACACACACACACACACTTGCTATGAAGATACGCTCTTTTTCACACCAAGGAGAACCCTTCCTAGGTGGCACAGCTTTGAGTCACTTTCTTAAAAAGGCAGTCCTGACCCCTGGGACAGATCATAGCTTTTGACTCACCATTGCTTATCTTCCTCATTATTTGAACATGACTTTCTTCTCTGGCTTCCCAGCTCTGCCAGCTGGCTGCTGTGAGGAGGCCGTGGCTTTGTTCTCTCCCAGATGCACTTCAGCCCCTTCCTATCACCAGGCCACCCCTTCTGTCCTGTTACTCTAGTTTGAAATGCTAGCCACTAGTACCAGCCTCTCCTCCCCTCTCCTTCCTGTCTATGGTCACCCCAGCTATCGTGACCCTAAACCAGGGGAGGCTCTGTCACGCACTGGCCCATGTCCTACACCCACCACTTCTCCTGGTTGAGCCGCGGATCTCTTTGTCTTAAAAGGGGGATCATAATAATAATGCCTTCTTCTCTCACAGGGTTTCTGGGAGCCCCATGAGTCAATATGTGTGGGTGCACTTGGTAAACTGTAAAGTGCCCAGTCAGACCAAGTCCCTCTGTGCCCACTACCCCCACCCCAACATACCCTCTGTTTCTTTCCACCCAGCTTTTATCAAATGGCCACACATGCCCTCTCCTTCTCAGAACATGCTCAGGTCCTTTCTCCCAGCACCACCCACAAGGTGGTCACATTCCACAGCAACAGAAGACAGACTAAAGCCATGGACTTATGAACGTCTCAGCTTGGCTCCATGTGAAAGAAATCAGAAGATTTGATTTTTGACATCTTTTAATTTTTTTTTTTTTTTTTTTGCATAAAAAGTAGATGTGAAGAGTGAAGAGTTGTAGTAACACCCCAGGCCAAGTAACACGTTCAAGACAGCATGGCAGGTGACACACAGGATGTCAGAGAGCGTGACAGCAGCACTGGGGACGTGAACAGCATAATGCCACACGTCAGCGTTGCCGGCAAAGCCAGTATAACTTGGCAGTGGGCATGGAAGTACCGTCTGGGTCGGAAGATGCCAAGAAGGGCTGGTGTGTTGTCATTGGCACAGGCAGCACTAGATTCAACCAAGGCTGCTGAGACCGAGTTGCGTGTCTTCCACCCACCTCGCTGCCCTCTAACCGACCTCCGGTGGGTAGCTTCTCTTTCCCCTGCCTGTGCGGTGGGATTTCCACCTTCACACCTGCACAGTAAAGCCTCTTGAGAGCAAGGCCCACGTCCTCAATGCCTTTGGTCTCCACCAGACCAGACCGGAAAGATGTCTTGCAGGTAGAAGGCACAGAATATCTATTAACCAGTTGACAGGCATAATTTGTTTTTACTCAGTGCCTCAACTTCTCCACTTTTAAAATGGGAAGATGGAAAAATACTTCCAATCCTCTTCTAAAGGATGGATAACAAGAAATACAATATCCATGGGGAATGTTTAAGTCATCTTCATTCCTTTTCTTTTCTTTTCTATTCTTTTTGAAGGAGAGAGAGTACGAGCCTGGAAGAGGGGCAGAGGGAGAGAGATAGAGAGAGTATCTTGAGCAGGCTCCATGCTCATTGTGGAGCCCTACTTGGGGCTCCATCCCACGACCCTGGGATCATGACCTGAGCCGAAATCAAGAGTCGGACGCTCAACCGACTGAGTCCCGGGCGCCCCTGCATTGCCCATCTGTTGCCGCCTAAAGTCAGTGTGGTCCCAAGCACTGGCTGGGAATTATGCTACCTGGTGCTTTCCAGAGCTCTGCCGGCAGACTAGAGTAGGGCGAAGGGGAGTGAGATCCTCTGGCTCTGGAGTAGCAGTGCTGGCGCTTCTGTGAAGAGATCAGAGGTGGGACAGTGCACCTCTCTGCCTTTAAGGGATAGTTCTTCAGTGGGAAACTATTCTACCACCTGGACAGTCCCATCTTTTTTTGCCAAACCCTTTTTTTCTTGGTGACACCCATCTTTTCTTGTCCAAAAACACTTCTTCCTTCCTACCTGCCTCTGCTACCACCAGAAAAACCAGTGTCTCCACCTTTGGGACTCCCTCTCCTCCTTTCCACTTGCCTATTTTTCTCTGGCTACCAGACATTCAAGATTGATCTGTTTCTTATGGCTCCAAGTGGAATTTGACTACGTGCGTGGAAACAGCCAGGCAGAGCTGACAGCTGTCAGACAGCACAGCCCCTGACATACGTGCCTTTCTCTGAGCCCCCTCAGGATTCCCCCTTTACGTTCCCTTTGGCTGGTCCCACCTGCTCATCCTCCCACGGTCCAGCTGACCTCGCCACCACGCAGCCCATCTCCACTCCCGACAGCCCTCCCCTGCCTTCCCACTCGTCACAAATCCAGGATGGGGCACCGAGAGAGCTTCACTCCCTTGGATAATGAATTGAGAACTTACAGCCCCTCGTCTCTCTCTGGCTGGTGACTGACACAAATGGAATTCATCTTTAATCATCTGTTAACTCGTTGTCTATTATAGCTCTTTAATAGCACCATAGATATTCTTAATGAAGCATGATTTAAGGTATTTACAGCACATGGACCGACAGACATCACTCACAGTGTGCAGGTAATGAGGCATAAAACGGCTTTTGAATTCCCCCCAAAAGAGAAAGCGACACAGAGAGAGACAGAGAAAGAGCTTTAGCACTGGGCTAAAAAAAATAAATAAATAAAAGCCTGTGTTGTAAGGTTTGTTTTTAAATGTTTAGGCATTTAAAGTCATTTTAGCTCTTTCGAGGTGTTTGGCTGGCAGAGTTCAGCAATTATCCCTGCTGAGAATGGGAGGCTCAGAACCCGGGCTCTCTCCAGCAGCCACCTCAGACCCAGGCATCTCTCCTGGCATACTTTAGGGTCTGGGGGAGGCACCAGGCAGGTCCCCAGGGTGGCCCTGAGTTCCTCCACGTGGAACACAGGCCTTCCTCTGGTTTCTCCACTGACAGTGTTCCCTGATGGTGTTCTGGGGCACCACATGTTAGAACAATAGTGGAACAGGTGGCAGGTGACCCCCCCCCCCACCCACGGGAAGGGGTCAGGGGCTGGGGTTGCCTTCCTACCCACCGACATGCAGCCTGGGGCTGCACTTGCACTTACACAAAACGAACCCTGAGATAAGTGGAGGACCTAGCCTGTCACCCCATCCAACCCTTCCTTTCACCAATGAGGAGACCTAAAGTTATCCAGCTAGTTTGTGTCCAAACTAGAGCCAAGCCCAGGTCTTCTCTCCCTTGGAGATGGAAATCCCCTCACTACACGGCGGTGTTCTTTGTTCCTGGCAAACAGCCCCCACAAAAAAGACCTCACTTTAAGACAGGATTTAAAGGGACTAGAGAGATGGGGTGGGAGACTCTTTCCCAAGGATATGCTTTAAAGATCAGGATCTCCAAAGCAAAAGAGCCCCTTAAAGACTTGTGTGCCAGGGCACGAGAGGGTAGCACTACACACCCCAGCTTCCAGCTCTGAACCCTGCTTGTCAGCTGGCCCTAGAACAGACTTCTAACATTGCTTCTTCCCTTCTCTCTGCCCTAGAGGGATGGGCCAACACACCTTCCCTGTAGACAAGGGACGTTGTAAGGGAAAATAAGTAGCTTGGGGGATGGGGAACAGAGATGAACATCACTCACAGGGATAGAAGCAATGTACTTCTATCTTGAGGCCTGGTTCCCCAAAATTCCCTTCATTACATTGCCTTTGCAACTGTCCATTGTCACTGGTACATGCTGTCTACATTTGGTCTGAACCCAAGGGAAGGGCCGAGCAAACACTATATGTCATATGTGTCATTTGCACCAAGTCCCCTTTCTGCAACTACCCAGTGCTGACCACTCGTGGGTCATGGTAGATACAGACAGGGAATAGGACCCCCCAGGCCCATGTGCTCCCTCTCAGGAGGGAGTGGAGTTGGGATATTCTGGTTTGGTGCCATGCCTCGCATCCGCCTTTGGTGGGCATAGACCTAGGCTCTCTGCCACTCTAGCCTTCTCTTCTCCCAGAAAAAGGGCTGAGAATCACAGTGAGGTGACTTTTGTTACCCCTGGGTTACAGCCAAATGAGGGGACTGAGGTGGGGAGGATCTCTCAGGATGGAGTTACAAGGATGCCCATGTTAGCTTAACTAAGGTTACTAGATCCTTTCCCAATCCAGGGTTCAGTGTTTTTAAAATCAGGAGCCCCTAACTTCTAACTTCATTTTACCTTTTCCATCCTGGAGAAGGAGGCACAGAGGGAAGAAGGGATTGATTCATGTCACGTGGCAGAATTCTTGGTCCCAGCACTTCCCAGGCTGTTGCCTTCCTGCTAAACCAATCTGCCTCTTGAGTATGCTGTCTCTTCTTGCATCTCTGAGGGGCCAATGACCATGAAAGAGTGACATTTTGAGGACACAGAGAGAAGCGGGTCTACTGTGCTCTCCCAAGGATGGAGGTCTGCATAGGAGAAGGGCATTGAGCTCAGCTCAAAGGATATTCCCCCTGGCCTTTCTAGCCGCCCCCCCTCCCACTTTTTGATGTTTATTTGCTTTTGAGAGAAGGAGAGAGACAGAAGCATGAGTGGGGAAGGGGCAGAGAGAGGGAGACACAGAATATGAAGCAGGTTCTAGGCTCTGAGCTGTCAGCACAGAGCCCGACACGGGGCTCGAACTCATGGACCATGAGACCATGACCTGAGCTGAAGTCAGATACTTAACCAACTGAGCCACCCAGACACCCCTCTAGCCCTTTTTGATATGTTCTTCCTATCCCAGCCTCTGCAATCCAAGCCAGTATGTCCCAGACCTTGCCGACCACATCATTCATTCATGTATTGATTCATACATTCATTCCATGCCTGGCCAGACATTGTGCCAGGTCCTGAGGATAACCAAACATCTTGCCCAGAGGAACCCTTGGTTTGGTCAGAAGACAGATTCCTAAAGGAATGATAACTAGGGTAGGGTGGGGACAATGAGTGGTGCCTTATGGGGCATGAAGGTAGAATGAATCTGGGTGGAATAATATTTAGGATGGGTTCTCAACCTTAAGTTTGGCAAAGCATTTCCCCTAGTAGGGCACAGAGCTAGATACAGAATGAGCCAGCCTTCTGATACGTGTAGACTCATAGAATGGCAGGATTGCAGGAAGCCCTACAGTTTCCCCTACAATATCCCCACCATGTGTTTGTGAACTTATTCTTCTCCCCTACCCTACCCTTACTCCCAAGCAGCCCATTCCATGTCTGCTCAGCACTGACTCTTAGAAAGTCCTCATTTGGGCTCAGTTGAAATCTGTCCCTCCACCTCTTCCACCAAGAAGCCTGCTTCTCCCTGTCAACAAAGAGAAGGCTTATGTTGGGATTTCAGGTCATGGGTGGCCAGCAGACCCCAGATCACCCAGGACTGGAATTCCATCCACATTGCTGTCCTCACCCCTGGACACTGGTCATTCTGGCTCCTTGTGACTCTCACTCACACATGACCCTGACTTCTACCCTTCTTCTACCTTCTAGAGAACCCTGGTTCAAAGTGCTGGGGGGAAATAAGATTGGCCCAGCCCAACTTTTCTTGGGCTGGGCAAACACTAGCTGGTTTATGGACTGCATGCCCCAGCCAACTGCCCACTGTGGTCCAGTCAACTAAGGACCATAGGTGGAGAGCAGAGAAGAAAGCATGGTCAAGTTTCAGGTACACCAGCCTCCTGCTGTGGGCAAGGCAGCAGCCCTGCCAGTAGGTTAGGGGCACACCCATAAAACCCCCTTAGCTAGAAAGGACTTCTCTGTCTCTGAACACCCAGAACCAGCATCATCCCCTGTCAGAGCTAATTTTCTAAATAGAAAAGAGTTGAGAAGTTAGAATGCAGCTTAGTGAAAAGGGGAATAAAGCATGCAAAACTTTATGGGGAAACTTGAAATTTTCTAACCAGACAAAGCCTCGTGATTTGAGATTTCCTTGTGGCATGGCCTCATCATAATTTAAGTAACTTCCTTTTTCTAAGCTGAATTTATACAGCTTAGACAATTTATACAACATAAGTGTCTGTGGAGCATTCCTGGGGCCTCATCTCCGTGTTTCTTCAGTAATTATTTCTGGGACAATATAAGCACGAAAGTTCATGACTTCTGTAGTGGGCTTTTTCCCCCTGTTTCCTGACCACCTCAGTAAGGACTCTGCCACGAATCAGCACCTTTGTGCCGATTTCTGAGGAGGGTTTGAGATAACTGGTTCTGAAGATGCAGAAGCTGAGGCCCCGAGAGTGAAGTGGTTGCTAGAAATGTCACTTCCAAGTGGCCACGGAAGAGACAAGAATGAATGGGGAGACAGGCCTGGGGCTCCTATGAGTGTCTTTTATTTTTTCTTCACAATATCGCCTTCACCCTTGATTTAGCATCCAGGCTCTTCAGGCTTCCCAGACAACTCAAGATGGCCCTTGTCATAAGCTAAAGTCATTACTTAAGAATCTTTCCAATAAACATGTATGTCTGAGGGTGAAACTAGTGAAAGGAGAAGGCTGCCATTCAGCCACAAAACATCTACTTGAGACCAGGCCCATTAAGGCTTTTTTTTTTCTCTTTTCCAGATGGTTCTGTTCATGGATTGTCCACACAGCAGGTCATTGAGCAACTCAGGTGTGCCTTAGGCTCCCCTGGGCCTTATTTCTCTCGTTTTATTCCCTGCTGTTAAGAAACGTTTTTAGTAAAGCATGTGCATGACACTTAGATGGGGCCACTAGTTGCCTAGGAAACTGTCCATTCTACACATGTTCCCCTTCCTGGCATCATTTGGATCCAGCTGCCTCGATTGGCCTTCTCCTTTGGTACTCCTTTGACCCCCTCCCCAATGTTATTATGCCAGCTGAGTAGATCCTAATAAGGACTGGCTGTGTAATTTGTGGGGCCCAGTGCAGAACGAAATTGCAGGATCCCTAGATGAAAAGTCACTGAGAATTTCAAGATGGCAAGGAGAGAGCATTAAACCAAGCACTGCCCTTGTAAGGGCTGCACCAGTTCTAGGCCTGCCTGGCACACACTTGGCTGTGGCTCTGAGGGCTGTTGAGATCCTGGCTGGTGACAGAGGCAAGCTCTTTTACTTTATTGTAATAGCTTTCCAAAGCTCCATGTGCTCAACCCTGAGATTTGTAAGGTTCTCCCTATTGACCTCCAGAGGGCAGGACTCATAATTGTAGGAACCAGGAATTACTTTTTGTTACCGATCTTCACTCTTCTCAGAATATATACATAATATTTCATATCTCCTTCAGTCCAAAAAGAACAGAATTGGCACTTTGGGTCAAAATGAACCACTGTCTGCCCAGCTGTGAATGCCAGCTGCTGTAGCCACTATGCCCAGAGACTTTGAGTGGCCCTGGTCTCCTCTCTGCCTCTAGGATCAAGCTTCTAGGATCTCTTTCTAAAAGTCACAATCTACCCAAGAGGCCATTGTGAATTGAGAGTCCACTAGTTTGTCCAAAACTTTTAAAGGGAAATTTGTATTTTCAAGCTGTCTCACCTCTTAGGTAGTGAAGTAGATGAATTTACTGCTCATTGTGTAGCCTAGCACTACCTTTTATCTATACTAACTGCTTGCTTTTTCAAGTGTCAAGAGTTCCCTCTAATTCTGCCTTCCAGGATTAGATGAACAAGGCTGCGTTTGAACATTTGTTCTCTTACTGATTTACATTACTTTGATCATTCCTTATCTCCTTCTCCTGGCCTCATCTGGCCTCTTCCTCCCCATCTCCCCTCCATTATATTTGACTATTTTAGCGGTGCTTTTCTGCAAGATGTAAAACTGGAGACAGTGCCTCCAAGCACACATGAGGACTCTACCCAAATGCAATGCACTAATTTATGCATGTTTACTTCCAGTTGAGCCTGACCCTTTGTCAGGCTCAACTTCCAGGTCACAGAGGCCCCTTGGTGTCTTTAGGGAATGTGATATCCTTTTCTGAGTTGTCCTCCCAGAAGTACCCAAGATTCTTTCTGCCAGGGCCAGCCTGGATTTATCCCCATCCAATGGCATTTTCATCTGCCACGGGATTCCCCGATCATCTGATTATGTGGGGGTTTCACTGCAAACTTCCTCTCTCACATAATGTACATAAAAGTGTAGAATAAAAGTCATAGAATTGAGCCCCAAAAGGATTTAGTCTAGAAGTGAATGGAGAAAAATATCCTTCTGTTGCTTGTTGCTGTCTCTAAGCTGTTCCCTATCAATGACAAAATATTTGGCACCAAAGGTTCTTAATTTTGAAAGTAAGCTTGTCAAAAGCTTTTGAAAGACTAAATATAATTTCCTTTTCCCGCCAATTTTTTACCCCCTCAAAAAGCTATAACAGATTAACAAAGCACTCAAGAGCCCCAGTTTTGGAATCTGAGCTGGGTTGGATTTTTGCCTTTGCCACTTGGGCAAGGTAGTCAATTTCCCTTAGCCTCAGTTTTTTCATCTTTAAAATGGAAATAATAATGCTGACCTTATATGTTGACTCTGGAATTAAGTGAGGCAAGGGATTTGAAATGACTGGCATATAATAAGGCTCAGTTAATAGTAGCCATTATTTTCTTTTTTTTTTTTTTAATGATTATCTATTTTGAGAGAAAGAGAGAAAGTGCGCAGGAACAGGGGAAAGGCAGAGAGAGAGAGGGAGAGAGAGTCCCAAGCAGGCTCTGTACCACCAGTGCAAAACCCAACGAGGGACTCAAACTCACAAACCATGAGATCGTGACCTGAGCCGAAACCAAGAGCCAGAGGCTTAACCAGCTGAGCCACAGGGGCGCCCCATGTATTATTTGCTTGTTAATCTTTTATTACTAATTGCATCAATTTGTACATCTAGGGTTTACTTTTTATGGGAAGAGCATTTGCTTAAAGGTTAAGTCCTTGGCTATCAGCACCAGTGCTTATATATTTCATTCATGCATTCAGAATATACATTTATTGCACATCTCATGTATATAGAAGACACTAAGAGCCCACCACCAGTCCCTGACCTGGAGGAGCTCATACGGAGGTGATGGAAGCAAACGCACCAAAAATTCCTATCATTTTATTCAGCTTTAATACAGACATTCTCTCAAGGAACTGATGCAGATTATCTCCCATCAAGTCTTTAGCCAAAGGAGAAAATGTGGGTTTTTCCAAGATAATTCTGGAATTTTCTGAATAGGCAGGAGTAACTTGAAACCCTTCCCTTTCCAATATCCTAACAAGAGGACCAGGTTTTGGGGGGACCCCTGCCAGCCAGCAGTGCCATATTTTTCTCCATACCTGTGTATTTCAAAAATTCTTAGATAAAGGCCCCTCAGTCTTGATGATTCACTGAGTCTAGTTTTAAAGTAGATCTGGAAAATCCTGATCAGTTTATAGGGTAATCTGAAATGGGAAAGACAAGGAAAATTTATTTAGTACCTGAGAATAGATTTGCACTGTGATCATCATCAGAAGATGGTTCCCTGATATCCACCTGAGCCTTTCCAGAATCTTTTTAAAATCATTTTATGGGTTTTGAGAAAAGGATAGCATACACAAACACACACACACACACACACACACACACACACACATCACACAATTTTCCCCAACAAATGTCTCCTTTGCAGCTGACCAGTCCCATTCTGTGCGTTTCTTTCAAATCAAAACACTTCCTTGAAATTGGAAGAAGCCCTAGAAATCACATGGCTGTGTTCCCTTAATTCATTTCCTTCTTTCTCCATCAGATTCTTTTTCTTTTTTTTTTTCAAAGTTTATCTATTTATTTTGAGAGAGAGTGTGTGTGCACAAGCTGGGTTTGGGGCCAGTGGTAGTGCAAAGAGAGAATCCCAAGCAGGCACCATGCTGTCAGTGCACAGCCCACCATGGGGCTTGATCCCACAAACCGTGAGATCATGACCTCAGCCGGAACCAAGAATTGGTCACTTAAGTGGCTGAGCTACCCAGCTGCCCCATCCATCAAATTCATTTCTTAAAAACTCAACAGTGCCTTCCTCTTCGGCCATTCCAAAGGGGGTTTAGGCAAGGGGGTAAGACCACTATTCTTAGCTTCAGAGGATGAAATGTGATACTTGGTACTGAGCCCCTCACATAGATAAGCTGGATGGTGGGAGGCAGGCACCAGAACAAAGACCCATTAGGTTGTTGTACTCACAGTTATGTCTTGTATAGCACCCTACAAAAAGATGGAAACCTCACATGCTGTGCTCACAAATCAGAGTGCTTCAAATCCACAAGTATTTGTACTGGGCTTTTAATAGTTAACTGTATTTTGCACACCACATCTTAATTGCCCTTTATACTTCTCCTAGCCCCATGCCAGCAGAATTCTTAATATTTTGTAGGACTCCTTCATTCTCGTAATAGCCCTTCCAACAAGAGGTCATTGAGAAGATCCCCTCCCATTTTGCGTGTCAAAAGAGGCCCAGACTAACCCAGTCACATCCCTCATAACCTTCTTGATTCCCCAGTATTCCTTCCACACCCGGATACCACCTAGCTCCCTGGAGTAGGACATGCCATGCCATCTCAAACGCCTCTGTCTCTTCCTCAGGGCCCCACCCCTTCACAGCACCTCCTCATTGGGTGGCCCGATCGGGGCTCCACCCACCTCAACTGGGACCCTATCCCCTGGTGACCAACACCACTTCTAAAAGGCTGAACCACCAGCCCAGCCACTCACCCCCATCTGGCTGGGCTTGGTCACCCCAAACAAGTGTGAAAACGCCACCTTTGCAGGCCGGAATCCGAAAGAAATTGGAAACCTGCTGTTAGCTTCATTCCCACTCTCTTCTCATGTTTGCTGTTATTTTTTAACACTTTTTTTTTTTCTCATAAAAGCACTATCCTCTTCCCCAGAGCTTGCCTGTAGCGAAGGCATGGTCTGTACAACTGCAATTATTTCAGAGAACAGATGGAGTGAGGAGCAGAAAGTCTGTTAATAGTAATAGAAATGCTACATGTTAACCTGGACAGCACATGATGACAGTCCCATGACTACCCGTTCTGTTCCCACCAGCTGGGCAACCAAAGTAGGAATGAGATATTCACAAACACAGCCATCAGCCACGTAGCCACCTAAAGTTAGAACTCAAATTCCTTCACACTAGGGGCCTTGGCGACTGCTTAGGCCGAGAGCAGAGGAGGCCAAGCCATAGCTCGGTGCCAGGCCTGGCAGGATGGCCCCAGCTCCATTTCCATGGCCAAGGCTACCTAGGTCAGCCGAGGCCCAGGCCTGGCTTTTAGGCAAATGCTGAATTTGCTGACCCCAGCCAGGAGCCAATCCAACTAGCTCTTGGGAGGAAACATTGGGTCTGGCTGAGCTGATCTTACGTCCTGGGAGGCATGGGTGCATGGGAGGCCTGATTCAGGAGCCAGATCCTCCAGCTTCCCCAGGCTGAAGCCAGGAGACAAAGGAAGAAGCTCCACAGAAAGGGACATAGTATCAGGGCCAGCAGTACACAGGGCTTGTCCAGCTATGGGATCAGAAGTCTTTTTCATTCTTCTAGAGCTTGAAAAATCCTGGCATAGGAAATGGATACATTTATTTCAAAGGATCTTTGTTAACCACCTACTATGTGTAAGAAAATATGCTAGGCACTTTAGGAACAACAAAATCACAACAGTCCCTACCTTCAAGAAAATCATAATCTAATAAGAGGGACCGAGACAAGCCCACATATAACCAGATACATAGCAGACTATGATAAGTGCCCAGCAAAAAGGTACAAACAAAATGTTATTGGAATTCAGATACTAAGGGCACCTTGTCTGGTTCAAGGAGCTCAGGAGAAGTCTTCATAGAGGAGATGGGTGGCATCTGAGATACGTCTTGAAGAATGGAAAGGATTTTCTGATGGGCACAGAAGTAGGAAAGCAAGTGTGATCCCTGGAGATCAGAAGCATCACCAGTCTTCATGGGCACGTGTAGTGCTGTGGTGGGATTAGCCAGGCAGGTTACATGAGAGCAAGCTATAGGAGGCCTCAAATGCCAGGTTACACAGTTTATATTTAAGTCACAAATCTGGCAGGCTGTTCCTTAGATTATTGGGCAGTTGTGTGCTTGCAGGAGCCAATTTTGTGCTTCTGTTTTCAACTCCACATTCTGTGACCTCACGTTGGTAACTTGGATGGACCACAGTGTGAATATTTACCCACGGAAATGAGGGAGCATTACAAATCAGGCTTTGTTTTTGTTTGTTTGTTTTCCAGACAACTGGTTTACCAAGCCAGCAGCAAATGAGTAGGAAAGGCAGCAGAGAGGTCAGAAGGCCAGGGAGCCCACTGTTGAAATACTAGAAGCAAGAGCTGGTGCAGACTCACCCACGGGTGTCAGAGAGAATGAGGAGAGGTGATAATGGAGTCTAGAGAGACCCTAAACTTGGAAACTAAAAAGGACTGGGCATGGTTGGAGAGGGAAGAGCCAAAAGATGATTCATATTTTGAATTTGGTGGCTGACAAAATGGCAGTGCCATTCATAGAAATAGGTAAGCCAGAGGAGGAACTGGTGAGTGGGGTGGAAGTGAATATAGCTTGGGAGGTGGAGATATCCTTCTGATAGATTAAAGAAATGATCCAACTCAGTGTTGCTTTTGAGCTCCTCCTTTCCCATTCCCTTCCGTCAGTCTCCTCTTTTCCCTACCATGCCGTGCAGATAATATCTCAATTCATCACTTGATATGCTGTGATTTCTGTGCCTGTGTGGCTGCATGCGAGACTTTGGAATCTGAATAAGTTCCTTAGCTTTATTAAGACAGAAAAGTTGCAGTGGACCAGAGCACAGGCTTTGGGAAGTGGAGAGAGTGCAGTGAACTTGCCAGGACTTGAACTCACCACTCTGCCACCCATGCTCCCTTGAGCCCAGAATCCACAGCCAGAATCCCATGAGCCCAGCGAACTTCCTTCCCCCAGCCATCTTGAGCAGGCAGATGCTGTGGAGGGACTGTCCTCCCCAGAGGACTGGCCAGCGCAGTAGCAGAAGGCACTTGATTCAGAGATGCTGGAACGTGTTGCCAACAAATACGTCTTTGTAGTGTGTGTGTTTTAGATTGCACAAGTGTGCAGAGACCTAGGTGTGGAGGAATCCGTAACACGCAAACAAATACCATATTGTTGTAAATAGAAGTCAACCCTAAATATGCCCCTCTGCCTTCTGACCTGTGCCTGCCCTTCTGTGAAGCGAGAAGAGGGTGGAATTGAGAGACCAGGCACATGGTTTTAAATCCCAGCAAAGCCATTCGCTTGTTCACAATGACTGGCATTTATTGATCACTTGACATGTGCAGGGTGCTATTCTGAGCCATCTATTAACTCACTCAATTTGTGTAACAATCCAAGATAAAAGCATTGTTATTATCATTATCTCTATTTTATAATGAGCCCGAGGCCCAGAGAGTTTAGGCAACTTGCCCAAGTCACACAGCGACTGAGTAGGATTCACATCAATCACTAAAGTGTATTGCCTCAGACAGATCCTCTAATCCCTCTGAGCCGCAGTTTCTCCAAGGGTAGACTCAGAATGGTAATCTCCATTTGAAGGAGTTTCCCATGCAGTGGCCCCTTGTTTCCAGTAATGTGACTCTGGCCACACCAAATCATGGCCTTCACTGACTGGGACCCAAGTCACCTGCAGCCTCCAACCCCAACATTCAGCCCTTGCCAAGTCATCATTCTTTTCAACTACCACCACCACCATGAAGGCTTACCCTCCCACCCCAACCCTTCCCCATTCTGCATGGAAGTATTTGGTCCCTCACCTGCATTCCCATAGCCAGCGTGTCACATTGTACTGTAGTTGTTTACACATCTGTCTCCCTTGTTAGTTTGTGAACCGTTCAAGGACATCTTTGTATAGACAGTGTAGGATGTAGCCCCAGGTAGCTGAACTAGTTGAAGGAATGAGGACCTTTGGCCTGAACAAAAGGTATTTGTGAGGCTATGGTAACTGCCTTCAAATGTCTGAAAGGCTGCCATGTGTAAGAAGGACAGGACTTGTTCAATGCAGTTCTTGAAGAAAGAACAGGATCAAGCGTGAGTTGTAAGGGCCAAGTTTTGGGCTCCATAAGACATAACCCTTTCTATCAATCTGAACTGTACTTGAATGAGTCACGTCCCCAGGAAGTGAGGGACACCCATCACTGGGAGCCCCATGGAGACACTAGACAGTTGCTGGCTAGGTTTGCTGTAAAGGAAACTCTGCCCCCAATTCCTTTCAGTATTTCAGAGTTCTGTAATCAGTCACATTTCCAGGTAAACATAGTCTCCCTGGGGACATGAAAGAGAGAGAGAGAGAGAGAGAGAGAGAGAGCGCTATATCTGTGCATGCCCCAGTGTCCCCAGGCTAGACTGGAGGTGCCAAGGAGTTCCATCTCTCTGGGTGCAGGCAGCTGGAGATGGGCTATTTGGAGGAAATCCTCTGCCTGTCAAGGTAACTGCTAGTCCAGAGACCACTGGGAACAAACACTGAGGCTATTTGTTCACAGTAACAAAACTTGACCCATGGACCTTGCTTCACAGTCTTAAACACTTTTAATTCACTGTATTTTTAGAATAATCCTGTTGTGTGAGACACATATTATTGCCATTTTGCAGATCAGTACACTGGACCTGGGTAAGAGTAAATAACTTACCCAAACACATCCAGAGAACAACCGGGGCTAGAATCCAGGTCCTGTGTCATTTACTTGAGTAATCTCACAACATCAAGATGCCTTTCTGAAGATCAGCCTCTGACACTCACTTTTAAAACCAGCACAGTAAACTGATGTGTGTTTTAGGTAGGAATGTGTTTGGGTCCAAGGAAGAAAATTCCCTCCCACAGGAACTGAACAGGTTTATTTGTTTCATGCAGCAAGTTGAGGGGCCAGGCAGATTCAACAGCTCAAGGACCCAGATTCTTTCCATCTTTCTGTTTCACCATCCTTACCACATAGGCCTTCAACTTCATGCTTGTCCCCTCTTTGTCACAGGATGGCTGCCACACATCCAACATCACATTCACATTCCATGCGGGAGGGAGGGGAATGGGTAGAGACAAAAGAGCCTGTGCCTTTTATTCAGGAAGATATCCCTGCCCAGGGACTTTCTCCTACATCTTCTTGGTCAGAATATGGCCCCCGCTTAGTGAAGGAAACACTGGGAGATCCAGTATTGCAGCTTTAGAGCCTCTGCAGTAGAGAAAAGCAAGGAAGAGGGATAGCTGATCCATAGTGACTACACAACACCTTTTCCAAATTGTATCAAAGCATGACATGAGCCCCAGTTCCCAGTCTGAGGTGCCTCTGTCACACAGCTCAGGAAGTGTCTTTGTGAGCAGCTATGGAGAGAAAGGCTGTCCCCCTGGATGCCAGCCTGAAATGTGAGTCTATTCCTGGGGATGAAAGGCTTTAGGCTCAAGGGGCAACACCCGAACTGCATCCTGGCGGGACCATCAGCCCTGGTGAGGAACAGCTGTTACACTCAACCTCCCCCAGGAAGAAGGCTCTTAACTAGATTTCCCATACAGAACTTTGTGGGGGAGGTTCAAACACAACCAACCCACCATGGGCTAAATTTGTATTCCAACCAACATCATAATGAATAGTGGGAGCGGAGGGTGAGTTGTGTTTGTGACTTCAGCTTCTCGATTTGGTGCTTGAGCCCCTTAATCTTCAGGGCCTCAGGCACAAGAGACTCCAGCAGGTCAGGGGAGGCTGTCCTCTTTACATGGAGGGCGCACGCTCTTCTCTGAGAGTGCACTAAGTAAGAGGAAAGAAGCCTGGATTTTAGTCAGTGGCAGATTTGATCAGGGACCTGGGAAACCAGACTTTAGGATTTTAGTTCTCACCCTTTAGTCTACATTAGTGTCACCTGGGAAACTTCCAAATTGACACCAATGCCATGACCCCATTCCAGACCTTTAAGTCAAGGTCCCAGCCTTGGTAGCTTTGAAAAGCTCCCCTAGTGATTCTAATATTTACTGGGGTAAGAGCTACTGCCTTGGAGAAGATGGGTCTTCACTCAAGTTGACCACAAAACTTAATCATATCAGGTCAGCTCAATCTCCCACTCAAGGACAAGCAAGTGCTGTAGGCAGCCAGCCACATCCATAATCCTATCTGAAAATGACAGAAATGCAATCCTGGTTACTCCCCAGTTTGCTGTAGTCTCCAGGTGGGCTTGGTGACTCTCTGAGTCAAGGAGTCAAGGACCCTGTTGTAAAATGTACTTGGGATTTGTTTTAGTCAGCTATGATAAGGCATGCAGATGGAAATGATGGTCATGAAGGAAGGTGTTTATACTCACAGATCCCTAGAGACAGGAGTCATGGCACACCACACAGGGCCACATGGGGAAGCATGAGGGTCTGTCAGGAGGCAGAAGGAGTGAGGAGAAAGTGTGGGTGAGAATCTTCACTATAATTTTCATGAAGGAAACAAAATGGGTAAGGGAGGATAGTCAGGGTAGATGGGTTTAGGATTGGCTAGTTTGAATAGTTCCAGTGGGCTCTGGGGCATAGGAGCTGCCCCTAGTTGTCTGGTCCCTGGCCCTGGGGTGAGTAGGGAAAGGGGACAATGGCTCAGCTCGATCAAGGAGGTGGTGAAGGGCATGAGCTCTGGGCTGACAGGCTTGCATTTGAAGAGCATGCTCTAAGGTGAGTGTTTGCTGTCCAGGAAGTGGCACCCCCTCCAGGGTCAGCAAAGCTTTAGATGTTAAAGTATCAGAAAAGAAAAAACATGATGAACATAAGCACTGTCTTCTCAGTACTACCAGGACTTGGGACTATCTACCCAAATCTTGTCATTTTCTGTTCAAATACTTTTCATTTCTCCTCTCTGTGAAAGGCAGGCACACATACTCATTGAATGGCAAGGTGGAGGGAGAGGGCCTTGAGACTCAAGGATGCACCCCCAAATCAGCCCCTTTCCTCAGGGAATCTGCACTACAGAGAGTGTGGCTTGCTGGCCTACTCTGGGAATGACCACTCTTAAGCCATGTGACCCATCCCTCACATGATCAGCTGTCACCGTGCCCACTCAGATCCACCCTCCCCCCAGCACCTGCAAGCATTTCATCTCTAAGCCCTGTGTCTGACCATGTCACCTCACACCCCCATTTACAAATCTTATTGGCATACGTGACCTTGCCATCTGCCTCATCACCTTTGCTGGCTGCCTCTGATGCCCTCTAGGCCTTGGCCCTCGACCTTGGGGACTCTGGGTTCCAGACACAGAATAACTTGCTCCCCCCTTCCACATCTCTGTGGCTTTTGTGCATGCTGTTTCTTTTGCCCGGCATGGCTTTGCTCCTGGACAGATCTTCCATTCACCGGGACCCTGCTCAGAGGCAACTTCCTCTATGAGGCTATCTTTGGTCACCCCAGGCAGAGTTAGTCACCTTCTCAGGTTGGCTTCCACAGCAGTAGCAGTGTGCCTGCTTAGAGCACAAGGGTACTTACATTATTTGTACATGCGTCCAGTGCCCCATGAGACCGCTGTCTCCTCAGAGGCAGAGGCCATGTCTCTCTCATCTCTTATCCTCAGCCCCTCTCATGTTGCTTAGTACATGGTGAGGGCTCAGTTAATGCTTGCTGAATGAATGAATGAATGAATGAATGAATGAACGAACAAACAAGTGAACAATTGAACCACCTGGGCCAGGTACAATATTCGTTTCATGTATTCATTCAAAAATATTTATTGAGTGTCTTCTATGTGCCACACATTGTAATCTGGGGGAGATATAATTGAGCAGAGACAGACACCATCCCTGCTTCCAAGGAGCTTATAATCCTGCGGAAGACGTAGACATTAATCAAAACGTGTGCCAATGAATGGGTTATTGACTGTAAACTGCAGAGAGTGTCTGAGGGAAAGAAACGTGAGCATGTTTAACAAAGAAACTTAGCATGGAACAGGAGGAGGGGGACCTTTCTCCAGAGAAGTCACCATGAGCTCTGAAGTATGAATAGGAGTTCACTAGATTAAAGAAGGTGGGCTGGGAATGAGGAAGCATTCCAGACACAAGGAGAACATATGCAAAGGCGGTGAGTGGGAGGGAGCATGGCAGACCCTAGAAATAGGAAGGTCCGTGAGAGCAGAGTAGAGTGCAAGGGGCATGTGCACAAAATGACAAGGAGAGGTGGGCAGAGGTCAGATTATTCAAGACCTTGTGAACACATTAAGGTTGTGTGGAAAGCCAGTGAAGGATTTTAAGCACCAGGATCATATGATCTTCCTTGTGTTTTGAAATGATATTCTGGATCCAGGTGGAAAATTGATTAGGGAGTCAAAGCGAATATGAAGAAACCATTTAGGAGGCTATTACAGTAGACAAGAAGAAAGATGATGGCAGCCTGGGCTGACGTGGTGGTGGTAGAGAGGAGGGGGAGTGGGTGGAGTTGAGAGATGTTTGGAAGGAAGAATTGACAAGACTGCTGGTGGATTGGAAGCTGACTCCTGGGCTTCTGGTTTGCAATAGCAGAAAGGGGTGCCTTCACTCATGCAAACAGAAAACTCTGGAAGACCAGCAGTGTTGTTGGGCATGATTAGCATGAGGTGCTTTGAAACAGCCACAGGGAGAGAAGTGGGTCATGGTGCATAGGGTCTGGAGCTCAGAGGAGAACTGGGGGTCAGAGGATAAACATGGCTGTGGTTTGAGACTACTGTGAAGGAGGTAAGAGTGACAGATCTTAGAGAGCTTAGGATCCAGCCATGAGGAAAACGAGCCATGGGGAAGAGAATGGCATTCACAGAAGGCATTTCAGTAAGGAAGAGGTGGCCCACCTTGTGATGTGCAGCTGAGAGGAACGCCAAGTATGATGAGGTTTGGAGAGTGCCCACTGCATTCGGTGACACTAGCAAGGGCTATAGCAGAAGCATCGGGGCAGAGTGGGTTAAAGAATATATGGGAAGTCCCAGGGATGAAAGTACAGCACAGGGAATACAATAGTGCTGTATTAACTCTGTATGGTGACAGATGGTGACCGCACTTACTGTGGTAAGCATGAGTAGCGTATAGAACTGTTGAATCACTTTGTTGTACACATGAAACTAATAGAGTGTTGTATGTCAACCATACTTCAATAATTTTTTTTTTAGAAAGAGTAAGTGGGAAGTAAGGAAGAGGAGATGGTATGTGTTGACAACTCTTCCATGGTGTTTGCCTATGAAGTGGGGGAGGAGGTGAGCACAGGGAGATAGTCAATATACTGGGAGCAGGGACAGTCACCAATGGTCAGGATGCCCTTTGAGGTCAAAGACTAGTCCTGGTGGGCATAGTTGAAGAAGTAAGCTGAACAGAGAGGAGGTTGTGGCCAGAATTTGTGA
The DNA here is from genome assembly GCF_046562875.1 of Panthera onca. NCBI lineage: Eukaryota > Metazoa > Chordata > Mammalia > Carnivora > Felidae > Panthera > Panthera onca. Next base: position 169,726,546 of record NC_138342.1, on the reverse strand, counting down.
ATTTTGGAGATGGAGCAGCTTCGGATGATGAGTTTCAAAGTGTGACTGTTGATGGTTGAGATAGAGAAAGAGAAGATTGTCTGAGATAGGGAGGCGCGGGAACCAGAGTGGCCACGGCCCTGGACGGATGTTCCACAGGTTTGCTGAAGTCACTGTGACGACAGCAGGATGTAGGGAAGAAAATATCATGAGCAGGTACCAGTGACTTTGATGAGTGAGGAGGAGCAACCATGAGCTCATAGGTGACAGCAAACAGGACAGAAAGAGAATGTATGGTTGAATGGCCTGAGCCACAAAGAAGGACGTGGCAACAGGGAGCAATGACACCTCCTGGTCTACTGACCCTGGGATTTGTGGGGCATAAGAGAACACACACCAGTACTTGAGAGTGCTGAGGGGAAGGGGCCCTCCAGGTGAGGTTCAGGCAAAGGCAAGGAAATAGAGCAATTTATGGAGAGACAGAGGACAGAGGGGAGATGTGTGTTACTCAGTGGCATTTTTGCTGGGCAGAGTGGAAGTGTCTGAAGGTGGAGGAGGAGTGAGGACTGACTCTCAGGCAAAGAAGAAAAGAGTAGTTAGGGCATGATGGTGTGGTAGAGGACCAATGGCTGGGAAAGAGGTCAGGGGGAGAGGCTTTGGCTGTTTTCAGGATGGGACGCAGGGGAGATTGGGGCTCAAAAGTCTCTCTCAGCATGGGCAGTGAGGCAGGGGACAGAAGACTTGGCTCACTAGGCTTGGGGGCGTCAGTGTCAGTGGGTGCTTTCTGCTCACCTGGATTGTGGTGACTATCTGTAAGGCTGACCTTTCCCTGCTGGAAGAATCAGTGTCACCGGTGAGCTACAGTTAGTAGACAACCCTAAGTACAGATGGTAGCCGAGGGCAGAAGCCGGAGGCTCAAGGATAAGGCATATCTAGCTCTGTCCCCTGTTCAGAGTAGAGTTCAAAGTCAATAGCCTTGTCTTCTCACTTTCCTTCCTTCTTTTCCACTCTCTCTACTGCTCCCATTTCCCCTAACCCCCAGTTGGGATACACCTATTAAAATTCCTTCTGGAATAATAAGAAGAATTACAAAGGCACAAAGCTTTCTACAGACATTTCACCAAAGATATAGGAATAGTCAGTAAGGACATGAAAAGATGCTCAACATCACTGGTCATTGGGGGAAGTGTAAATTAAAAACATGATGAGATGCCACTTTACGCCTGCTAGAATGGCCACAGTCTAAAAGACAGACAGTAACACGTCTTGGTGAAGATGTGAAACCCTCAGACACTGCTGGTCGGGTTGCACAGCGGTGAGACCACTTTGGAAAACAGTTTGGTGGTTTTTAAAAATGTTAAACATAAATCTACCTTATGACCTAGCAATTCTACTGCAGATATTTTCCCAAGAGGATTGAAAACAAATACCTACACAAAGACTTGTAGCAAATGTCCATAGCAGCATGCTTCATAATAGCCAAAAAGTAGAAACAACCCAAATGTCCATCAACTGGAAACATGAGATGCATATCAACATCCATATGATGGAATACTATTTGGCAATAAAAAGGGATAAAGCACTGATACATGTGACAACATATTTGAACCTTAAAAACATTATGCTGAGTGAAAGAAGCCAGGCACAAAAGATTACATATCATATGATTCCATTTATATGAAACGTTCAGAAAAGGCAAAAAGGAGATTCTAGAGACAGAAAGTAGATTAGTGGTTGCCTAGAGCTGGTTGGAGAGAACAGGGAGTAACTGTAAATGGCACAAGGTTTCTTTTTGGGGTGATAAAAATGTTCTAAATTTAAATTGTGCCGATAGTTGCACAGCTCTGTTAATTTACTAGAAATTTTTGAAATGTATGCCTAAAAGGAGTGAAGTTTGTAGTATGGAAATTATACTTCAATAAAGCTGCTTTAAAAAATTTACCTGGACAAGGGCACCCAGGTGGCTCAGTCGGTTGAGCGTCCAACTTTGACTCAGGTCATGATCTCATGGTTCGTGAGCTTGAGCCCCACATCAGGCTCACTGCTGTCAGCATGAAAGCTGCTTCGGATCCTCTGTCCCCGCCTCTCTCTGCCCCTCCCCCGCTCGCATTCCCTCTCTTTCTCTCTCAAAAACAAATAAAACTTAAAAAAAAAATTTTACCTGGACAAGTACAGATCTAACTCTGCTTCTCTATTGGCACCATCGCCTGGAGGCACCGTGATTTTTTTAACGTGACTTCCCACTCCTTGCTCACGTCCTGTGCCATGGAGCCCACGGCCCAGTCCATCAATTGCCCTTGACCTAAGTGCCCCCCACACATGGAATGAGGATTCCTGAGCTCTCCCTGCTGCAAAGGGACAAGGCCATTACCTCTCAGCCAGTGAGAGAGGGACTAGAGGCTGATATCTCCAAGATAGTACTCTATGATTACTATACATTTCACTTTGTTTTACAATTTTAGTTTATTTTTAGCAGGTTGTACAGTTGGCCCTTGAACAATGCAATCTTGAATTGTGCAGGTCTGCTAATCCACAGATGATTTTCAGTAAGTAGAGTACAGGGCTGCACATGTATTTTCTCTCATGATTTTCTTCATCGCATTTTCTTTCTCTAGTTTCACATAAGAATACAGTATGTAATACATGTAACATACGGATGTATGTTCACCAGCTGTTTACAGTAGTGGCAAGGCTTCTGGTCAACAGTGGGCTATTAAGTTGGGGGCAGTGAGAAGTTATACATGGATTTTCAACTGCTCAGAAGTCACCCCAACCCCGTGTTGTTCAGAGGTCAACTGTATGTTCACGTGGATCAAAACCTGATGGGGCGCCTGGGTGGCGCAGTCGGTTGAGCGTCCGACTTCAGCCAGGTCACGATCTTGTGGTCCGCGAGTTCGAGCCCCGCGTCAGGCTCTGGGCTGATGGCTCAGAGCCTGGAGCCTGTTTCCGATTCTGTGTCTCCCTCTCTCTCTGCCCCTCCCCCGTTCATGCTCTGTCTCTCTCTGTCCCAAAAATAAATTAAAAAAAAAAAAAAAACAAAAAAACCTGAAATAGTAGAACTGGCATGTATAAGAGACCTCCATCCCATCTCTATATCTCATCTGCCCCATTACCATCACCACTTGCGTCCTCTGTTAGTTTTTTGGGTTTTTTTTTTTTTTTTTTTTTTTTTTTTTTTTTGCTTTTAAGTATCCTGAGCCTGGGTGGCTCAGTTGGTTGAGCATCCAACTCTTGATTTCAGCACAGGTCATGATCCTGGGGTCATGGGATCGAGCCCCACATCAGGCTCTGCACTCAGCCTGTTTGGGATTCTCTCTCTTCCTCTCTTTTCTGCCCCTCTCCCTGCTCGTGCTCTCTCTCTCTAAAATTGAAAATAAATAAATAATAAAATAAAATATCCTTCCAGAGCTTGTTTATGCAAATACAAGCCACTGTAAAGAAATATCTTATTTTCTCTTCCTTCTGTAAAAGCGAGCTCCTAGATACACTGCTCTGCAATCCTGCTTTTTTCACTTAATTTATCTTGGAGGGCTTTTCATATCAGATCTTAGAGAGCTTCATTGTTTTTAACAGCCATAAAGCATTCCATTGTGAGTATGTGCCAGTGTTTATTAACCAATCCCCAACTGATGGACACTTGAGTTATTTCCTACTTTTGCTATTACTATTCAGCTCTGTCTGGAGCTGAAATGAATACTTTATATACAAGTTATTTCATAAATGTGCAGATATCTTTAGAGGGACAAAAATCATAGACATAGGATTGCTGAGCCTAAAGGTAGATTGCCCCCACCTTGCTTCCCCATAGCAATGCAGGAGGCTTCCCCACAGCCTCGCCAGCAGAGCATACTATCAAAGTCTGAGATTTGCAGAATGTTTGACAAGGATATTGATTCCATCTTGCTTTCTTCAAGTAGAACTGCTTTCTGTTTTATTTTTTAATTTTATTCTGTTGTGGGAAGAACATGAGATCTACCCTTTACCAGATTTTGAAGTGTACAATACAGCATTGTTAACTACAGGCACAGTGTTGTTCAGAGCAGATCTCTAGAACTTATTCATCTTGCAAACTCAAACACTGTACCCGCTGAACAGCTACTCCCCATTTCCCCCTCCCCTGACCCTGGCAACCACCGTTCTACTCTACTTATATGAGTTTGACTATTTTAGATACCTCATATAAATTGAATCACACAGTATTTGTCCTTCTGTGACCGGCTTATTTCACTTAGCATAATGTCCTCATGGTTCATTCCTTTTGTTATAAATGACAGGAACTCCTTTTCTAAGGCTGAGTAATACTCCATTATATGTATAGACTATAATGTCTCAGCCATTCATCCACCGATGGACATGTAGGGTTTTATTTACATCCTGGCTATTGTGACTAATGCTAGGACCAACATGGGAGTGCAGACATCTCTTTGAGGCCCTGATTTCAATTCTTTTGAATAAATACCAAAGCGGGACTGTTGGCTCATTTAAACAGGATTAGTTTCACATGATATCTAGACACCTCGGAATCCACTGAATGGATGTTAGAATCTGAAGGTGAGTAGACCATCTATTAGTCCCCTCCTTTTCTAGGAATAAGCCAGAGAGGAGAAAGACTTAGCTAAGATCCCAAGCCCGCAGTGCAGCAAGCAGGTCTGCGTGACACCCCCAAAGAAGTACAGAACAGTTTCATCATAGGCAAGAAAACATGTGGCAAGTACAACAATCTCTGGAGACAAATCCATTGTTGAAAGTATTGACTGCACATTCTTCTCTTTAGGCCGCACCTAGAAGATGGACCACCATGGCCAGACGTTAAGGTCATGTGCCAAGAGACTGGTTCATCTCTGTCACCCCACCTTACACCAGCCTGTCGGCTCCAAGGACCGGCAGAGAACAAGCGAGGGCCAAGTCAGACTTCCAAGGAGTCTAGCTATGAACCACGCTCTTGAATAGCCTGTTTCCCAGTTTATCTGCTGAACATCACCCCACCTCTTAAATATTTGCTAGGGAGCTTCTGTTGGCAATTGGGGTCTTTGATCAGCACGGGAGTTTTGACCTGCTACATTTCTGACCTGGGCCGGTTCACCCCTCCTTAGGCAACCTGGTGGTCCCCGCTCCCGGGAGGTCATCATATTGATGCCAAACTTAGTGCGGACACCGGGTCGGCATAGCGCACTACAGCCCAGCACTCCTGGGCTCAAGCGATCCTCCTGCCTCAGCCTCCTAAGTAGCCAGGACTACAAGCACGCGCCACCGCTCAGGCACAATTGGGGTCTTTGAAAGGGCTGAAAACCAGCTCCCTGATTGCACTGAGAGAGAAGGTATAAGACCATCACCACAGAAGCCCTCTCTTCCCTGCTAAGTTTTAGAAGAGGTCTGCTATGGGGTCGCTTAACAGGGAGGGATCTAGGGTAAAACCTCAGGATGTAACCACCTCAGACAGAACTGTGCAGCAGGGACTCACCCACAAAGACCAGTCTCCTGGTTCACCACTTAAAGAAGCAGACACCAACGGGGGCACCTGGGTGGCTCAGTCGGTTAAGCGTCCGACTTCAGCTCAGGTCACGATCTCGCGGTCCATGAGTTCGAGCCCCGCGTCGGGCTCTGGGCTGATGGCTCAGAGCCTGGAGCCTGCTTCAGATTCTGTGTCTCCCTCTCTCTCTGCCCCTCCCCCGTTCATGCTCTGTCTCTCTCTGTCTCAAAAATAAATAAAACGTTAAAAAAAAATTAAAAAAAAAAAAAAAGAAGCAGACACCAGTGTGGGAGAGCTTCAGGTGGGGGTCCAGAGGGGCAGTGAGGAGCCGAGGGGGGAGGGAAGGAAAAGTAGCCTGCCATAGAAAAGAATTCCTCTGGGCATTGTTTGACCAGAATTAAAATAGGGTTTAATGATGAGAAAATCATTTTAGAGGATATCATTCACACTATTCTGCAGCTTATTTCACCTTCTAGTATATTTTAGATATTTTTCCATATTAAAAAATCATTTTTTCTATGTGTAAAAACAATGCATTTTATTGCACAAATTGGAAAATGCAGAAAAATACAAAGAAGAATATAGTTCATAATTATCCCATCACTTAGAGATAGCCAACGTTTTGGTTCTGATTTTTCTGGTCCTCTTTCCATGGAGGGGTATATATAGTTTTCCATGGAGGGGTATGATACAGTTTTTGGTTAACAAAGACAATGAAATCATATTTTACATAAGATTTTGTAACATACCCATTGTTTCCACATACTCTGGGAATAAATATAAAAAGTATATATGTCCATTTTGTAGGCAAAATAGGATTTTAAAATAATTTGCATATCTTTGATTACTAATGAAATTGAATATTCATGTTTGTTGATCATTTGTGTTTCTTATTTTATGAATTGCCTATTCCTGTTGCTTATGTATGCCTCTATTGGGTTCTTATTCTCTTTCTTATTGATTTAAAAAGTACTTTACATATTAAGGATATTAATCCTTTATCATAGATCTTGTAAATATTTTCTCCTAGCATTGTCTTTGAATTTTATTTTGCTTCCTTTTTTTTGTCATATAAAAGTTTCAAAATTATATCTAGTTAAATATATCAATCTTTTCCTTCATGCCATTTACTGTTAACAGTTTGGTGTGTACTTTTCCAGACATTTTCTATGCATATGCAAATATATCTATAAATATATATATAGTTAGATATATAAAGTTTTCCTGCACATTTTAGATGATATCATTCACACTATTCTGCAGCTTATTTCACTTACTAGTATATTTTAGATATTTTTCCATATTAAAATATAAGGATCTAATTCCAACAGAGTATTCCATTATATGAATTTAGTAAATTTCATTAAATCAGTTTTTAAAGATTTTTTTTCACTTTCACATTTAAATCTGAAAATTTTTTGGCATATGAGAGAAATAGAGACTGAAGTTTATTCCACATGGTGACCCAGTTGTCCCAGCAGCACTTATAAAATAATCTATCCTTTCTCCACTTGTTTGATAATTTTATCATATATTAAACATCATATCTTTCGTTAAAGCTTGATCACCTATTAAATACACATATATTAAAGACATGGATTTCTGTCTAGATTTTCTACTTTGTTTCCACTGCTTGTTTGTTCCTAATCAACACCACATTGTTTGAATTATTGTAGCTTTATAATATATTTTAATATCTACAAAATCAATACCACTTCCCTGTTTTTCAATATTGCTTTGGCTAATTTTTTTCTTTTTCTGAACTTTAGAATTATTCCATGAAGTTCCCAAAACATCTCTTTAGGATTTTGATTAGAATTGTATTAAATTAGGTAATTAATTGAAGGATATTAACACATTGGCAAATTATTATTCCTTTTCTTTCTTTCTTTTTTTTTTTTTTTGAGATGGTTGGGGAGGGAGTGTGCAGCACACATGCAGGAGGGGGAGGGACAGAAGGAGAGCGAGAGAGAGAATCCCAGGCGGGCTCCACGCCCAGCACAGAGCCCAATGTGGGGCTAGATCGCACGACCATGAGATCATGGTCTGAGCTGAAATCAAGAATCAGAGAATCAAGAGTCAGGTGCCCAACCAATTGAGCCACCCATGCGCCCCCTGCAAATGATTATTTTAATTTAAAACCATAGCATGTCCCCATATCTATTCAAGTTTTCTTTTTATGCTTATCAGTAGTGTTTTGGTTTCTTTGTCTAAGTCGTGGATTTTTCATCAGGTTTATTGGTAGATATTTTATAGTTTTTATTACAATTGTAAAATGGCATTTTAAAAGTATATTTTCTGACTGTTATTAATAAGTACTGATTTTGTGTGCATGTCATAAAAACTCATTACTGAATATCAGTCTAGTTGTTTCCAACTGATTCTTTTGGATTTCTCATGTAAGCAGTCATGTCACTTGCAAAATAATAATATAATAATAATAATAATAGTAATTAAAAGACAAAGAGCAGGGGCACCTGGGATGGCTCCGTCGGTTAAGCGTCCGACTTCAGCTCAGGTCATGATCGCACAGTCCATGAGTTTGAGCCCCGCGTCGGGCTTTGTGCTGACAGCTCAGAGCCTGGAGCCTGTTTCAGATTCTGTGTCTCCCTCTCTCTTTGCCCCTCCCCTGCTCATGCTCTGTCTCTCTCTGTCTCAAAAATAAATAAAAACATTAAAAGAATTTTTAATAATAATTTTTAAAAAGACAGAGGATAGATGTTATTTCTTTTAGAGTATTTACACTTTTTTTCTTTTTATTTTCTTATTGCTTTGGCTCCCTATTCTTGGGAGTATCAGTTGTACAGTTTTTCCTTCTGGAATTCCATTGGAATCACACACACACACACACACACACACACACACACACACACACACACACACAGGCTCTTTGGGATATGATCCTACTTTGCCCCTAATATTTTCATCTGATTATCCTTTCTTCTGAGTTCTTAGAATTTCCTTGGACTCTGTCTTCAAATTCTCTCATTTAATTTTCTATAGCACCTAATATGTGGTTCAGTGATTCTTTAGGATTTTAACACTCAACTGTGTTTTTATCTCTAACCTACTCTTTGGCAAGTTGCCGGATCCCCCAGTTGTTGCAGCACGCACTGCTTGTGGTCCTCTCCCTGGATGGCTGTGTTTTATTGATCCCACCCCACTCCTTCTTCAACAGCCCCACCCCTCGGGGTCCCCAGTTCCACCCTACCCATTCTTCTATTCTCACTGTACCTGTTCTCCCTGACAGGCTCATCTGTCCTCACGCCCACTACTCACATGCTTAGTCGTGAGAGAGCTCCTACCTCAGAGCTCCATGTCAGAGATGTCTCTGCCTGCATGTTTTAACACCAAACTCACTGTCTCCCAAATTTGTTACTCCTAATATTCACGGCACCATGGTCAGCTAGTTGCCCACGATAGAATGTCAGGGTCATCCTGAACATCTCCCTCTCCTCTATCTGCCCTATCCAGTCACTTCACACTGTTGATGGGACAACACAAATGCCTCTTTCTGTCTTTATCACTACCACTCACATTTTTAAGCTCTTGCAGTCTCTCTTCAGGGTATCCCAGTTGTCTTTTTTCTCTCTCTCTTTTAGTTTTTTACTCAGTGTTACCATGCGCCTTCCCAAAGCACACATTTAATCATGTCAGTCATCTATTCAGTTTCGGTGGGTCCTATTGCAAAACAAATTCTAAACAACTTAGGACATGTAAGACTGTTTATTATCTTGTCCCAGTAACCTTTCAGCTTTGTCACCTGCCATTCCTTTCCAGATGTCTTATGTCCCAGCACACCAAAATTCTTGCCATTCCGCAAACATCCTCATGCCTTTGCACAGACCCTTCCCTTTGTCTACAGAGTTGTTTTCCTGACCCTTTACCTGCTTATTCTTCAAGATCAAGTTCAAAAGACAACTCGGTGTGCCTGGGTGGCTCAGTCAGTTAAGCATCCGACTCTTGATTTTGGCTCAGGTCATGATCTCACGGTTTGTGAGTTCAAGCCCCACATCAGCCTCCATGCTTGTCGTGCAGAGCCTGCTGGGGATTCTCTCTCTGCCTCTCTGCCTCTCTCCCTGTCTCTCTAAATAAATAAATAAATAAATAAATAAATAAATAAATAAATAAAAATTTCTTTAAAAAGACAACTCTGTGAAGGCTGCCTGGACTCCTGAGGTAGAGAGGTTTAGGCTCCCTCCTCTGTACTCCCTTAGTAATTGGTAAATGTTTCTCTACTCAAGCATTCGCATGTTGTTCTACAACTATGTCTGTGTCTGTCTGTTCAGATCAAGAGGAGTCCCAGCTCTTCTCTTTGTACTTTACTCACATCTTACTCTCCCACTCCCTTCTCATCCAGACTACTGAGCAGTCCGAGTCCCTATCAAGTGAAACCCACCTACCACTTATTTCTCAACTGCACTTTACCAGTTCAAAGCACACAGATGTGGAATGCAATATTACCTAGTAACCTTACGACAAACCTATGGTATAGTCAGTTTCTCACTTTCCAAAATGACTATTTCACACCTTCTTCTTTGTACCCAAACCTCCTATAATCCCTATTCCCCTGATGACCTTGCCTCTAATTCACTGAGAAAATAGAAGTAATCAGAAGACAATTTCCCCATTCCTCACCATCACATTTTCCAGTTCCCTTGCATCTGAACCTGTATCCTCTGTGTCTACCAGAGGCCGGTCCCTCCACTTTTGCTCTGGATCCTGTCTCCACCCACCTTTCCAGAGTCTTGGCTTGTGCAGTGATCCCCTTTTTCCTCTGTCATCTAGATCTCCCTTTCTTCTGGATCATTTCCACTGGCCTGCTGACATGCTTGACTGTCATCTGTCTCCTAAAAAAAATAAAAACAAGTAAAAAAAATCTCTTGGCTCTTCCTTCCCATCTAGTAATAGCCACTCCATGTCTCAGCTGACCTTCACACTAAAATTATCATCCCGTCTCATCTCCACCTATTCCAATCAAACCTCAGTCCTTTCTACCTCACTGAAACTGGTCTTGCCAAGTTAACACTGTTCCCAAGTTGTCCAATCACATTGTCACATCCGTGTCTTCATCTTGCCATACCTTTCAGCATCATTGAACACAGTTCACCACCTCCTCCTTTGGGAAACACTTTCTGGCTTGGCTTTCATGATCCCTACTCTTCAGGTGTGCCCCCCCACCCCGGATTCAGTCTCCTTTGTCAGATTTTCTTCTTTTCTAAACATTAGCTGTTCTAGAATCTGGTCCAGAGACTTCTTTTCTGCCCCATGTCTAACCTACCCATGAAGAATCTCATTATTTTATGGGTTTAGGACTGTCTATATGTCAGTGACTCCAAAACTTACATGTCTACTCCTCATCTCTCCTCTAGACTCCAGACTCTGACTTATATACTTGATTATCTTTTTCAGAAGTAATTCCAACTTAATATGTCTAAAACAGAAATCTCAATACCCTCCTTCAAACAATCTCATTGCCAAGTCTTTTATGTCACTAAATGGCACCATTCACCCAGTTGCTCAAGCCATAAACTCATGAAACACCCTCAGATTCTCTTTCCCCACCCTCTACTGCCCCACTGTCCCATCCATCCACAGATTTTATCTATTCTCCCTAAAAATACTTCCCCAATCCATCTACTTGTTTCTAGCTCTATTGCTACCATTCTAGTCCAATATACCACCATCCTTCACTAAGACAACAGCCTCCTGACTGGCCTCTTGGCTTTATCTGTTACCTCCCGCTCGCCATTCATTCTTCATCCAGCCACCAAAAAATCTTTGAAAAACATAAATCAGGGGCACCTGGGTGGCTCAGTCAAGTGTCTGACTTCAGCTCAGGTCATGATCTTGGAGAGCTTGTGAGTTTGAGCCCCACATCTGGCTCTGTGCGGACAGCTCAGAGCTTGGAGCATGCTTTGGATTCTGTGTCTCCCTCTCTCTCTCTCTCTCTCTCTCTCTCTGCCCCTCCCTGGCTCATGCTCTCTCTCTCTCTCAAAAATAAATAAACATTAAAAAATTTAAAAAAACCCATAAATCAGAGCGTATCACTCTCCTGGTTAAAACCCTCCATTGGTTCTGCATTGCACTTAGAATAAAACCCTCCTCCTCACCCTACCAAGGTCTACCAAGCCTTCTGTGGGCTCTCAACCACCTCTCCAAACCTGCCATGTCCATTCTCTCCATTGCTTGCTCCTAACCACATGATATTTTTTTAAATGTTTATTTATTTTTGAGAGACAGAGACAGAGCACGATTCAGGGAGGGGCAGAGAGAGGGGGGACACAGATTCTGAAGCAGGCTCCAGGCTCTGAGCTGTCAGCGCAGAAGCCAATGTGGGGCTCAAACTCACAGACCGTGAGATCATGACCTGAGCCAAAGTCAGAAGCTCAACCCACTGAGCCACCAAGGTGCCTCCCACATGGTATCCTTTCTGTTCCTCGAATGCTTGCTTTTTCCCATCTGAAGGCCTTTGTAGCAGCTATTTGCCCTTCTTGGAACGCTTGCTCCCTCTCATCCCACTCTATTTTGTTTTAATCATAGTACTGATCACAATTGGGCATTTCCTTGTGGTTTTGGTTTGTTTGTTTTTTGAGTTAAAAAAAAAATCTGTGTCTCTTACTGAGAATAAAAGCTTCTTGAAAGCATGGCTCACACTGTCTTGTTCTCTGTTGGATGCCTAGCCTGTAGAACAATTTCTGGCACATAGTAGGTGTTCAGAAAATGCTTTTTGAAGGGATGAGTGAATCCTAGTATTCCTTGCAATTGATACAATTCCTGACACAGACTAAGTTCTCCTGTGTTTGCTGAATTAATAGATAAGTTCCTCCAGCTATACTGTGAACCCCTCCCCCACTCGTGCTCTGTCTCTGTCTCTCTAAAAATAAATAAACATTAATTTTTTTTTAAATTTCTGCTTCCATCACAGCACTTAGCATGATGCTAGGGACTTCTGGATGCTTAGTAACTATGCTTGTTTGATTTATTCTTCTTCATAAAGGGAAAGCCAAGCTTTTCAACTATCTACTTAATAGACTTCATTTGTCTGAGAGTAAACACATGACATAAGAGGAATGGCACAAGAATGAGGATGGACTGGGTAGGGGTTGGTCAGCCCCTCTTGGCTGGAATAGAGATAAAAGGAGAGTGTGCACCTTGCAGCTTTCCTATCAGAATTCTAGTCATGGTGCTACATTTCTTTGTGATGAATCTGTTCCAGGGTGCAACCTACATCCTGGTGATGGTGGATCCAGATGCCCCTAGCAGGTCTTCCCCCAAAGCTCAATTTTGGAGACATTGGCTGGTAACAGATATCAAGGTAAGCAGGCCAGAAGGCGCTTTCTGATTCACTTGGGCTTATAGCTGGAAGATTACCGTTCTGGGCAGTTTTCAGCTCTCATTCAGGAGGGCTGGGGACTCAGGTTGCCCCCTACACTCAGCTGTCACAGCCCCTTCCAGGTTTTATAACACTTTTGAAAAAGGTCCAGGATCAGTGGTGCACAGGTAAACCAGGTGGGGAGAGCCCTAACTTGTAGTGTTTGCTGATTTCTATGGTGTAAATACTTCCACCATGGCCAATTTCAAGTTACTGATGATTTAACAGTTAACTCAGATTTTCTGAAAATTTAACAGTGGCTCCAGCACACCACCACGAGGGGCCTGGATTCGGAGGCACAGGGGTGACTGTGTGGTCCAGGTGGCAGAGCCGGCAGGGAAAGTCCTGCAGGGGGTCCTCCTGATGGGCTGAGGGGCAGTCTCCTTTTCTTTGTACAGAAACAAGTGGCCTCCCCTCATCTGTGTCCCTTGGCCATCACATAATTGTGAAGGAGTCTGGCTCATCCTTTCTGGAGTAGGTCTGAGGAACACAGATCTGGAGGGTTGGTAACGGGCATTATGTAGGGCGGGGGGGAGGCTGTATTCCCAAACAAGTTTTGGAGACCCCAGGCTACACTGTATTAATCACATTCCTCACTGACGGGTTTTTTAGTGCTTTTAATATTCTAATATACACTATATAATCTGCATTTATTTTCCAGCCTCATTTTCCTAGTGAATCTTTTGTTCATGAGCGCCTGGCCGCACACTTTGGGAAAATCCATGCTAGCTTCAGCCGTTCATGCATCTGTGCCTAGAGAGTTCACAGACGGCCTTTGCATAGTCATCAAGCCGTAAGATAGTGGGAACCCAGGGGCACCTGGGTGGCTCAGTCTGTTAAGCATCCAACTCTTGGTTTCAGCTCAGGTCATGATCTCGCAGTTTGTGAGTTCGAGCCCTGTGTTGGGCTCTGTGCTGACTGCACGGAGTCTGCTTGCAAGTCTCTCTCTCTCTCTCTCTCTCTCTCTCTCTCTCTCTCTCTCTCTCCCCCTCTCTCTCCCTCTCTGCCCCTCCTTCTCTTCCTCTCTCTGTCTCTCTCTCTCAAAATAAATAAAAATAAACTTAACCAAAAAAAGATAGTGGGAACCCAGAACTAAAAGACTTAAGTCTGGATCTAGGTTTGACAGGTTCCCAAATTCATCATCTCTATTAAGTCACTCGGAGTCCCTCCGGGTATTTCATCTTTGTCTGTAAGATGGGAACCATGTTACCTCCTCTATACGGTTGTCGCAAGAATCCAATGAGAGAGCATACTGAGAGCACTTTGGAAAACAGAGAGCACCACAAATGTAAGGAGTTTGTGTTTTTCCTTCCCCCACTGTGGGTCAGAGGAAGGGGTATCAGTGTGAACTATCCATTGATTCTCCTGAGCAAGGCAAGGGCTCTCACAGCCCCTAGAGTCGGGGGCTGGTGGGAGAAGCTATCCTGTCAGCCAACCCCTGCCAATGACCACGGGCCCTTCACGGGGTGCTTAGGTAGACAGCCCATCCTCAGAGGCAGTCCTGGCTACACACAGGCTTGAAGGAGCCCCCTCCAGGGAGGCCTCCAGCAGGCTTTTTGGACAGTGCCTGAGCCAGGCTCCTGAGGGAAAGCAGGAACATTGCTTCAACACACTTCCCCTGGCCAACCACCCGTCAGCCTGGTAAAGAGCCTTGGAAACACCATAAACGTGCAAAGGGGCAGAGCTGGGGGATTTTCATGCCATCAAGGCTGGGAGAGAAGCTGAAGGCACAAAAGGGAAAACTACTGGATCCGGCCCCAATCTAGAGCATTGCCAGTTTCTATACTTGGGATTCCCAGGCAGTCATAAGGGGAGAAACTCTCAAGAAAGGAGTACTGCTCCAGACATGACAAGTGTAGTGCAGCTCTTCACACACCGGGCTGTCCATAAGAGGGTTCTACTGGGCAGTTCTGAGGCAGATTTCAGAAACCGTGGTGGATGGGATAATTTCAGCATTGAGGGCACCTTGGGGCCATAAGACTGCCTCTCTTCCAAGCCTGAAGCCCCCCGCCCCACCCACTGCCCTCACCCCAGTATGCACTCAGGACAGTTCTCTCACAGAAGCTTTGCAGGGCAGACATGGGTTCTCAGCAGCCCAGCTGAGAAGCAGAGCAGGTGGCAGGTGGCAGGTGGCAGGTGGCAGCTGTCCGGCAAGACCGATAAGCCGCAGAGCTTATCAGGGCCACCTGCCCGGGTGTGGCCCCCAGCCTTCCCGCTCAGACCGGAGGAGGCTTGGGTTTCAGGCACATTTTCACCCACTTTCCCTGATCCAAGTGTCCAGCAGGAAGCAGCAGCTCTTGTCAGCTGTATCCACTCAGCCTGCCCACCAGCCCCCAGATTCCTTTAGCTGCATGGCCAGTATGAAAACCAGGCTCACTTAGGTCTCAGGCTGTGGCTCTTGGCCAAAAAAAGGGATGGCTCTAATCAAACCCAGAAGCACTTCCTTTGTGTTGGCGTTAGCTGAGGCTGAGTAGGTCTCAGACATTACAGCATGTTCAAATCCACTGGTGAATGTTTTAAAATGCAGATTCCCAGGCACCACTTCCGTCAGTCTGGAGAGAACGAGGCATACAAGTTTAACAGGTCTCCAGAAGGAATTTAGCCAATCGAAGGAAGACCACAGAGTTCAGTCTGAATGCTTTGGTCATTGTTATCACCCATCTGGGAGCAATTTTCAAGTGACAATCATTTTCAACCCTTCCTTTTGATCCCCATGATCAGGGCATGTGAACTAGGCATTATCCCCATTTTATAGGTGGGAAAGCAAAGCCTGGAGAGGTTGGATGATGCAGTCTCTCAGCTAGGTGGGTCTTCATTCCAAGGCCCCCAACTCCAAACTGCACACCCTTCTGGCCATACCACATGGTCTGGTTCACACTACATCTCTCCCATCAGCTCCATGGTGGCAAGAGGCATGCCACCTTGCCCTCTCTGTAAGATGGCAAACGTAATCTCTGTGGTTCTCCTACCATTCCAGGGCTCTCCTTCTGGTTCCCTCTTATGGACAGATGCTTCCAGGGAACCTCCCCAAAGACTGCTATCTTGGGAAATCAAATACACCTGGCTAACATTCAAACCCTTCAGGAATTCTCATCCTTAATATGTTGGGCTAAACGTAAACCCAGTGGGGTGCCTGGGTGGCTCGGTCGGTTGAGCACTCAACTCTTGATTTCAGTTCAGGTCATGATCTCACGGTTGGTGGGATCAAGCCCCATGTCAGGCTCTGCACTGAGCTTGGAGCTTGCTTGGGTTTCTCTCTCTCTCTCTCTCTCTCTCTCTCTCTCTCTCTCTCTGCCTCTCTCTTTCTCTCTATTCTCTTTCTCTCTGCCCCCTCTCCCCTGCTCATGCTCTCTAAAATAAAAAACTAAAAAGTGAGTCCTATATATTATCATTACCCTCAGCAGTAAGTGGCCTCAACAATAAGGCACACCATA
The DNA here is from genome assembly GCF_046562875.1 of Panthera onca. Taxonomy (NCBI): domain Eukaryota; kingdom Metazoa; phylum Chordata; class Mammalia; order Carnivora; family Felidae; genus Panthera; species Panthera onca. The sequence continues at coordinate 169,710,288 of NC_138342.1, read as the reverse complement.
AAGTCACTACAGACATAAAGTGATGATGGTCCTGTGATTCACAGTGACCACAGAGGTAGAACCCAGGCTGGCCTTGATATTAGGAATACAAACCTAACTGCGTGGTGGGTGGGCCATGGCCATGGGAGCCCCTCAGTAAGGACAATTTGGGGGCCATCTATCCAGGTGGAAACAGAAATAATTTCTCAGGAATACAGGAAACATCTGCAGCTCCCTGCCCTAAAGAGAGGCTGGCAAGTGTCTACTATAGGGTGGGATAAAGCTCTAGACCCCTGGACAACTTGTACAAAAACCAGAGAGAAGTCCACCAGGAGGAAGCAGGCATTCATGTTACCCTTTGTTCACTTAATTCAACAAATATGGGTTGGCCATTGTTTGCAAGCATAAAGGCAAGGACTCTGGAGCCAGACCACTGGGCTCCAATCTGACAGTATAGCTATGTGATCTTGGGGGGCAGGGTACTCAACCTGTCTTTCAATATGCTCACTTTAAAAGTGGGGATACCAATAGCCCCTGCCTCCTCACCCTGTTGTTATGGAGTTCAGATGAGTTGTTTTAAGTAAAGAGCTTAGAACAGTACCCAGAACACATAGCGAGCTGTATGTATCGTTGGTGGCTGTGATGTTACCCTTACTGCTCCTAAGTCAGGCACCAACACTGGCACTGGGGTTAGAGATGCAAACACAGCAGGGGAAGTCTCCGCCTTCTATGGGTTTCTACTCTAGTGAAGCAGAGGAAGGAGGCTGAGGCACAGGGGCTCTCTCAGGGAGGAACTGGCCACAGCCGCGGGTTCCTATCAGCTTGGAGACAGGACTGAACGTCAGACCTCGAACCTGGCCCGACCAGGACAGGCAGGGACTGCTGCAAGCAGCATGCCGTCCTTCTCCGCCCCCTCTTTGAAAAATCTCTCATTGAACAAAAGATTTCCAACAGAGCATTGACACACAACGTTTCTCTCCCTGCCATGTCCTCAGCTTTTCCTTTAAGATGTTCTTGAGTTCTGATTCAATCGAACTAATAGTCTTCATGCTAAAGCCTAATTAAGATATCAATTAATTTGCATCATTCATTTCAGAAGAAAAGCTTATTGGTTCATCTTCTGTTTGTCTCTGAAATTAGTGCTCAGGGCTTTTCATGCAGATATTTTCATTAGACTTTTTATTGTTAATGGGAATATTGAACACAGGAAGATGGTATATTAATACCTTCCACAAAGAATATCATGATTGGTGACAAAGAACACTAAGAACAATTAAGGAGACAAGAGTGCCTTTTTTCTTCCAAAAAAGAAAATCTTCCTAGAAACCGTCAATGATTCTAAAATTCGCCCTGAATCTCTTTTTTGTTTCAAGAAAGAAAGCGAAACGGCAAGTTCATGTTTCCCTTTCATTCAGTGCCCTCAACCTTTGGCAGCTGTAAGCACAACCAATTCTGGATAGAATTAAAAGGACTTCTAAGGGTCCATTATTCTGTCTACTTTTCTGTAAGGTTGAATTTTTCCATAATGAGAGCTTGTTTCCTAAAGGACCTCTAAGTGTGTTAGGTGAATAAGATACATGGGAAACCAAGTAAAGCGGGCAAATATCTTAGCCTCTTGCCTTCCAGTTATGCGGTTAGCACAGGCCAGGACACCTCTGCTTGAATCGTCGACCCCACTACTGAGTGATCTCAGGCAACTTACTTGACCTCTCTGAGACTGCAGCTTCTTGTTTGTATAACTGACATAAATCATTAGGCTTCAGGGTTGAGATAGGAAGAGGAAATTACATATGCAAAGAGGGGAAGCCTCCCTAGAGAGAGGCACTACAGAAAATGGCAAATTTATCCTGCTCCTAACCAACTGAGCAGCAGATCCTGTAGAAATTTGAATATACTCTGTGTGTGTGTGCGTGTGTGTGTGTGTATGCGTGTAGTATCAGAATATTATATATATATATATATATATATATAATATTCTGATATTATATAGATTCCAATTCCAAATAGATATACTCTGAAGCAAGCTAATGATAATACACGGAAGAAGAATAAACAATCTTTATCAGAACCACAAGTTCTGATGAAGAGATCAAACCAAGGAAATGGAATTAATTAGTTACTTTCTTTAGACCTATATTTTCAGTTTTGCAATGATATTTGTGCACTTGTCCATGCGTGCTTTGCCCTGTATTGTGAGGGTCCATTAATTTAAGTAATAAACACCTACAAGGCATGGCTTATGCTCTCTAGAGATCTATGGGCCATAAAGAACATTTGGTGATGGGGACAATACAGGGGGCCCTGGTTATAAAGAACATGGCCACCCTGAAGGGGCAGGGAAAGAGCCTGTACTTCTGGGTCAGATGAACCAGTGGAGCCTCCAGACTCTTCCACGTCCAGATGGAAATTCCTGAGCCTCAGTTTCTTCATCATTAAAATGGGAATGATAATAATATCTCTCTCCCAGTGTTGAAGAAGATCAAAACTCCTGAAACTGAGCAGAATAGTAGGACCTTGATAAATGTGATTCTTTCCCCTATGACCCCCAACTTGGAGATCTGACTATAGCAGCCACTTATAATTGAGCAATTTCCCTTAGGCTCTTGGACTCATCCTTGCAAAGTAAGAATTCTAGACAATGACACAGACCTTATGGTAAAAACAGCTCATCTTTTTGCCTTTGAAGACTGCAGGTGGGTTCAGGCCAGCTTGGAGGACTTGACCTGACCAGGATTTGCTTAGATGAAGGTAGCAGTAGTTGGAGTAGTGGGGTCAGTCCCATTATTCAGTCTCTGGGAACTGCCCTGTGTACCCCACCCCCACCAGACCACAGCCAGGGCAGGGGACTGGGCTACAAGTGACAGTCAGGCCTACAGTGTGCTTCCTGCCCCCATCAAGACTGCACTTTTTCCTCGACACCTTCCATTTTTATTTTTCACACAAGCCAGCACCCTTCGGCTTTTCCTTATCACTCACAGTCCCCATCTTGCTGTCATTGTCCCACCCCAAAGATGCCTTCGTTCCCATTCAAAGTAATTTAAATAAAATGTTGCTACAAAGTGGAATATTCTCTTTTGATGAATGTTTTTAAAGCCCTTTAGGTTTTCATGGTAATTTGCGGTGTAAAATTATTTGGAGATAAGAGCCAAATTAGCTCTCGTATGCTGAGGTCGCTGTGTCCTGTTATCCATGTGAGCAGTGTTTAAATATAATCAGCCCTCAGACTAATGCAGCATAATTGTTCATTTGAAATAGCTTTTTTTACTCCATTCAATGAGTCATTAAAATATTCAAGGGATAATGCAGTGAATTGGAAATGAATTTATCATATTATCCCATACATACTGTAGTGCTTCAGGTAACTAAGGAGAAAGAGAGAGAGAGAGAGAGAGAAAATATGAATAAAATGTGTACAGGCAGGAAAGGGGCCAGTTTATACAGGAATATGGTCAACAAAGCTTTTTAGTTGGTTTATGGAAACTATGTATAGAGAGGCTGACCGGGAGGGTGAAAAAAAAAAAGGAAAGTGCTGTTCTTCGAAGAGCTCGTGCGCGCTCTCTCTCTCTCTCTATGTCCCTCTCTCTCTCTCTCTCTCTCTCTCTCTCTCTCAGCACTCTGAGAATCTGTGCTCCACCATAGCTCCACTGTTAACTTATTTTTATCAAATATGTTTATATCAGAAAGTCGTTATGGAAACCAATTCTGCCATCCAGGAGAATTCCTGGATCAGGCAGAAAATTCTCTCTCTCTCTGTCTCTCTCTCTCTCTCTCTCTCTCTCTCTCCCTCTCCCTCCCCACCTCTCTCAGTCTCTCTCCCCACCCGCCCAACCCTGTCACACACATACTTACACTCACGCACATACACCTCACTCACACACACCCATGGACACCCCCAGAGGGAATAGCACTGCCTTGCTTACCGATTCTGAGCTCAGCTCTGACGGGCACAGAGGGCGGCACCCTGGCTCCCCTTCATGGCCACTCTGTAAAATAGATAAAACTGAAACAAACAACCCTGCCCTGACACCAGGAACCTGGGCTTGTCACGGTCCACTGGCCTCGGTCCCCCACCCCTGACTGAGCACACGTGCTTAGGAAGAGACAAAGGGGGATGGTGACAGCACATTCAAAAGAGTGATCCTTGCTTAATTTCAGGAAAGTTCTATTAGTGTGCACTGTTTATATCACACCTGGGAGAATGTCTTCTGATCTGGCCACACTATGTTAAGAAAGAGTGAGCAGCATGAGGAAAGCAACCAGAACGGCTAGGCTCTGTAAAAGCTGTGTCAGATGAGCAGGACCTGAAAGAGGCAGGGATGGGTAGCCTGCTGGAACAGAAGGGGAAGACACAAGAACTGCCTCTACAAATTCCTTGAAGATTTCATTAAAAATTTGAAGGAATCTAGTTGGAAAACAGGGGAGATCCTGCTGTGCTCCACGGGGCAGAATTAGAACCGATGGGTGAAATTTACATGGAAGTAAATTTTGGCTCCATATAAGAAAGAACTTTCTAAGAACTTGAACTGCCTAAGAACTGAGCATATACTCCACAGAGGAGGGAGCTTCTTATCGCTGAAAGTACTTATTCATGGGTAACCCAGGGAATTCCCCTACTACGTAGAAGGTTGGAGCAGATGACCCATAAGATGTTTCCACCTGCGTATTTCCTCTCCTGGCTAGTAACACTCTTCTTATAGCTTCTATTCATATAGCATATTAACAACAGCAATAATAACTAAAGAAGGAAGAGTAGAAAGGGAAAAGAGAAGAGGAAGAAAGAAAATAAGAAAAAACATCGGCACACCTAGCATGTGGTTTTGGGCACTGTGCTTTATTTACATGAACGTCTCATTTAAATATCTTAACAAAAGCCCTAAGAGGAAGATAATAAAGACAAGAGAAGAGGGGTTGTGCAACTTGTCCAAGATTGCACAGCAAGCAGTGGCTGATTGGGATTTGAATTTAGAGCCTAGACATACGATCATGACGCTGTATGGCCTCTCCAGAGTTTAGGTGGGTTCTACACCCACTCTCAGGCCTGGTCCACATGACAGCTGATGTCAGGGCCAGTTGTGGCTGCTAAGAGTGCTGGTGTGAGTGGTGTGGTTTGAGGTGCCTGGTCCTCAGTCCTTAGCCTCTGTCCTTGGCCACACCTGCCTCAGCCATAGCACAGCCCTGATTCTGGGCCTTGGAGTGCAGCATACACCCAAGAGGTAAATTCTCTGACTTATTGGGAAGCAAATTAATTACCTCCCTGAATCTGTTCCCTCATCTGTAAAAGAGGACAGTAGAATCAACCTTGCAGGAACACCGCAAAGACTTGGGAGAAAATGTGTAGAGCACAGCAACACAGCACCTGCCTCGTGGTAGGTGCTACTTACGTGCCGGTTCTCTACTGCTTCTGTCTGCTATCACCCTAAATCCTCCACAGGAAGCTTAGAAAGTAAGGAGCATATGTCACCTCCCAGATATAGGGCAAGGCCTGGCCGGGAGAATGGCCTGTCCATGTGGTTACCAGTTGAAAGACCTTAAGGGAAAAAGGCAACACAGGCATAGGACTTAACAGTGAAGTGTTGAGTCCAACTATTTAACATGCTGTGCTCAGCACTGTGTCTTTTAAATAACAATAATAGGTGATAGACAAGAGAGACAGATTTTTAATAAATAAATGTTAGAAGAATTTAAAATGTGATTTCTTTCCTGCTCTTCAGTTGGAAGGACAAGGCTAACATACAGGAAATGGAGAATAGAACTCATAGGGTATAGTGTCGACTCTACCTGGGCTCTTGAGACTCAGAGAGCTATAAAAGTTCAGAGCGCTTTTCTTTCCCCTTTGCAGTGAGGCATCTACTCCTCCTTCAAGATTCAGCTCATGATAACCTCCAGCTTTGTCCTTCTTTGGGTTGTTATTATTTGTGAGTCTCTTTTCCTGATTAGACCATGAGTTCCTGGAGAGCAGAATTGTATCTTATGTCTCCAGCACTTAGCATGATCCCCGGAACATAGAAGGCCCATAGTAAGTGTTGATTGAATCAATTGATGAAGGCATGAAGGCATGAAGGAATGAATATGAGAATGAAGGAAGGATGGAAGGATGGGCGGGTGGGTAGGAGGATGGATGGATAGATAAGGTGACATCACTCTATGATGACTTCACAGTGGAGATACAGGTTGAGCTGGGCCTTCAATTGTGAGCAGGCCTGAAAAGTCAGAGGATACCAGAGACTGTATTCCAGGAAGGGAACAGAATAACTAAAAGCTCAGACATTTGAATGGGATAGGAAAAGAAGAATCATAAACATAAAAGCCAAGACACTTGAGTCAATTAAAGCCCTTATCACTTCTCTCTAGATGATTATTACAGAAGTCTACTAATTGGTCCCCCTCCTGTACCCCCCACCTCCACCAAACGTATCTATTTTTCTAAAATCAAAATATGATGATGTTACTTCCCCGGTTGAAGCCCTTTGGTGACGCCTCAGTATCTGAGGACAGAGTCCTATCTGGCCTGAGTGTTATTTAAGGCCTCTAAGGATGTGGCCCCGCCTGCCCCACTGGTCCCCATTCTGAGGATGTGGCCTGCCTGCCCCGCCAGCCCCCATGATGCTCCTGCTGAGTGGCTTGTGGTATCTCACACCTTCTGGGTGGCTCAGGCCTCTGTGGACCGTTCTTGCTCCCCTCTCTGTAGAAACCCTGTCTGCAACCTGTAAACACTTACTTGCTTTGCACAAGTTAATTTCTCATGAGTTAAGACCTTCAAAGCCCAGAAAGAACTTAGATTTATGGTCACAAAAGCATTTCCAGAAATAGGAGAGGAAAATGTAAACTCCCGAATTTAGGCTGGTGAGTGTGGTATCAATCCACATCAAAATTCCATAACCATTTGATAAACAGATGGTCCAAGACAACATAGAAAACAGTGAACACTGGGAGTCAGCATAGGGTCACTAAAAACAAGTCGCACCTCACCACTCAGATGTCCTTGCTGATAAAAGCACTGATCCAGTGGACCAGGAGGAGGTCCACAGCACAGCTTGACTAACCAAGGTGTTAGACCAAGTTCATCCTGGTAACCTTGTAGGCAAGGGGGAGAAATATGGCTTTGGTGACTATTGTGGTAGGTGGGTTTGTGGCTTGTTAACAATTCCTGAAGAGTGTTGACTAATGTCAACCTTACAGGTGGTCCCTGGTGACACAACACAGGACTCTTTCATGGCCCCATCTTGTTTGATATCTTTATAGATAGATAGCATGCTCACCAAATTTGTAGATCACACAAAGTTTCAAGGAATTGCTGGCATGGTGGCTGACACAAGACAGTTAATTTTAGCAAATTGCAAGGATGGGCCTGCAATGAAAAATTTAAATGTAATAGGGGTTAATCTAAAGTTCTATATTTAGGTTCTAAATCAATTGCACAAGTACAAAATGTGGAAGATCTTGCATGGCAGGAGTTCATGAGGAAAAAGGCTCCAAGGAGTTTTAGTTAATTTTTAAGCTAATTTTAAGCTAATAATAGAATGTTAAACCATAATGCAGGAGTTAAGAAAGTTAATGTCGTCTTAGATCACATCAATGGAAGTAAAGGCTTTTAGATCATTGAAGATTATAATTTCCCTTTTTCTGCATCGGTCAGACCACCTCTGTTCACCCATTCATTCATTCACTCATTCATTCATTCGACATGTGTTCAGCACAGCTTGGGTGATAGTTTTTATTCAGGCACTGCAGAGTTTCAAAACTCTGTTTATAAAAGTTTCAAAAGTTTATAAAGTCAAATCCCTTCCAGGGAAGAGCAACCTGTCTGGTGAGAGGAGTAGAGAAGTAAATCAATGACTACGTACAGTACAGAGGGGGAGCGTCAGGGTGGAGTTAAGTCCCAAGAACCTGGGGGAAGAGGAGGTGAGCCCCTCAGAGGAGGTGACCCTTGAGCAGAGTAGAAATTTGGCAGGTGAACGGTGAGGAAACAGTATGTAGGCAGAGGAAATAGCAGGAGCAAAGGTCCTGAGACAGAAACCGGCTAGGGGGAGGGGGGGAGTGGTTTCCGGGAACAGAAAGGACCAGTGCAGCTGGAGCAGAGTGATCAAGTGCACAGGAGGTGAGCAGTGAGGGAGGCTCTGAAGGACAGAGGGTCTTAACCTTGACCTCTCCCTGGTTAGAATCACCTGGGAGCCGTTCTCCAGACCAGCTAAATCAGAACCCCTGGAAACAGAGGCTTAACAGCCCTTAATTTCTGTTAAGCTTTCCCAGATGATACAAACGTGCATCTGGGTGAGGAGGGGGAAATGGGAGTCACTAGACAAGGAGTACAAAGTTGCAGTTGCACAAAATGATTAAGTTCTAAAGATTAATACTGTACTGTACACTTAAAAATTTGCTAAGAGGGTAAATCTCATGTTGAGTGTTCTCAGCACAATTTTTAGAAATTTATTTAAGTTTATTTTTTTTGAGAAAGAGAGAGAGAGAGAGAGAATGCAAGCAGGTGAGAGGCAGAGAGAGAGAGAGGGAGAGGGAATCCCAAGCAGACTCCTCGCTGTCAGTGCAGAGCCCCCAGTGTAGGGCTCAAACTCACGAACCGCGAGATCATGACCTGAGCCAAAATCAAGAGTTAGACACCCAGCCGACTGAGCCACCCAGGTGCCCCTCAGCACAATTTAAAACAAACAAGGAAGGAAGGAAGGAAGGGAGGGAGGGAGGGAGGGAGGAAGGAAGGAAGGAAGGAAGGAAGGAAGGAAGGAAGGAAAACCTATGTGCATCTGGGAATGAAAACCACTGTCGCAGGGCTTTGTGTCCAGGCCTGTAGAGGGAGTTTGACACATGGTTATTGGAGGCCTTTAAAAAGAGGTTGATAACTGTTTTGTGTATTTTTGTTGCTGTTTAAGTAATCTCTACACCCATCATGGGACTCGAACCCACAACCCAGAGATCAAGAGTCGCATGCTTTACTGACTGAGCCAGCCAGGCACTCCTGCTTTGTGTCTTTGAAAGATCACTCTGGGGTGCCTGGGTGGCTCAGTCGACTGAGTGTCTGACTCTTAATTTTGGCTCAGGTCATCATGATCCCAGGCTCATGGGATCGAGCCCTGCATCAGGCTTCACACTCAGTGGAGATTAAGATTCCCTTTCTCTTTGCCCCTCTCCACAGCTCTCATGTGCGCGCGCACACACACACACACACTCTCTCTCTCTCTCTCTCTCTCTCTCTCTCTCTCTCTCTCTCTAAAATTAAAAAAAAAAAATCACTCTAACTGCTGTGTAGGGTGGCAGCAGGGTGGCCACAAAAGGTTGTGTCACTCCTTTAGGAGGGATGAGGGTGATTTGTACCACGTGACAGCAGTGGGCATGGAGAGGACAGCTCTGGGGTCTATTTGAGGTTGAGGGCCTATTGAACTTGCCAGTGGATTAGACATGGTGAGCGAAGGATGGTCCAAGGATGGCACCTAGACTTGGGGCCTGAGCAGATGGCAGTGCCATTTACTGAGATGGGAAACACTGGAGGATGGGCAGGTTGGGGTGTAGGAGGGGGGAATCTGAAGTTCTGAAGATCTGAAGCAAGCAGTTAATTCTGAGATGCTCTTTAGAACAACACCGGAGATTTCAAGTAGGAGACTGAAATGAAGCTGGAAGTCAGGGGAGATGCCAGAGGAGGAGGCCCGACTTTGGGCTACATCAGGTGTGTTTAGAGCCATGGGGCCTTTTAAGGTGGTCTCTTGAGGAGGGGAGTGAGTATATTGTCTTTGGAGATGTTCAAGAAGAAGCCGCCTGCCAGGGATTGAGCAAAAGGTTGGACACAGTTGGCTCTAGACTGCTTCCTCCAGCTCCCAGCTCCTGGGATTTTGTACTAGAGCCTGCCACCAGCCTGCCTAAAGCAGAGCACCATTCTGGGAGACGAGTGCAGAGAGGCAGTGGACCAGGGCTGTGGAGGGCCTTGGAGGCCATGAGGTATTGGTTCTAGTTAGCAGAAAACTGGGTGACTCTTTGAAAAGAGCTCGGGATTCAGAGATGGGTGTCCTACACCACTTGCTACCTGGATGACACTGCTCCAGGTCTACCCCTCCGAGGGCCCCAGTTACTGCCAAGGCAAAGGAGCCGGTTAGGTATTTGGGCCATAACATCCAGCTCTGAGAGTTTAATACCTTACTTGATCCTCTAATCAGCAAGCCTCAACCTTTCTTTCTGCCAAAACGTTGTTCTTATGCACAACACGCCCCTGGGTCTCTGAACACAAAAACCAAGCTCCACGTTCCGGGCAGTTCCCTGTGTGCCTGCTGTCCCAGTCAACAAAGTGTTTCAGAGTGCCGGAGAGAGTGGCGCTAGAGGGAGGATGTGGAAGCTGCTCCAACTGATTGTAAAAGGTAAACCATTCACTGGAGCTTTATTATTAGCAACGCCGGCCTTGGAACCTACATCCCTAGTGATTTTCAACCCACAGCTGGAACTAGTGTCAGGACAGTGTTGCAAACCTCAGCTACAGACCTTAGAGGATCAGAGTGGGCCAGTGAGCAGGGCGAGGCCTAAACAGCTCTGGTTTAGAAGAAAGTCAGCCGCAGCCTGCCGTATCAACTGGAGAAAGACAACCCTGTGGCAGGAGGCAGGCTGGGGGCGGCTGCAGGAATCCAGTCATGCCAGGGTGAGCAATAGGCCTTGAGTAGTGGGCAGTAGGATGGGGAGGAAGGTCCAGGTGTTCCTGGCTCTTTCCTGCCAGCCTCAGCCCAGAAAGACATGGTGGAGTCGGTGTGGGGCGATCAGAGACTGAGGGGCAGGAGACAGCAACCCCCACCCCACCCACCCTGCAGTGGGCGCTGTTGCTTCCCAGAGAGATGAGGAGGAGGAAACCACAGTCCAGAGCTCTCTGGAAGAATCCAGGACTCTGCTTGGGTAGGGGGAAGGGGCTACAGGGAAGGACCTAAATCGGGTGGAAAGACAGACCCCCCAGAGCTCCTTGGGCTGCTGCCCTGTCAAGCCCTTGGCTAAGAATTAGCTTTTTCCTTTCAAAGAGGGTGGAAGTCACTGTTTTCTTGTCTCAGTTGATGAACAGATTCTGGGTGGCAGGAGTCACCATAGAAACAGGTGCTATCTTAAGCAAATGAGCCTTATTAACCTTAAGAGTGGTGGAGTTTTCACAAGATTGCACATATAGGGTAGGAGGAGAGCTGAGTTTGGTTGGGGGAGGGCCACAGTGCTGGGGAGCCATGCTGTGGTGACTCTGGGTGTGGATATGTGTGTGTGTGTACATGTGGATGCATGTATGTGGATGCATGTCTGCATGTGCTTTTGCAAAACCATTTCTCAGGGAGTGAGCTCATGTTCTGCCTTTTCCCTAACAAATAAACACATCCCCAACAGAAACTTTGATCTCCTTAGGAACTGACCTCCAGGTAGCAGAGATCAAGAGCCCAGCCTCCTCCCATAACTCTTTCCCCCACTGCTGTTTCTAGTCCCTGCATTTACTGCATGTCAGGAACAAGTGCCTCCTTGAGGACCCGGCCACCAGTTAGCAGGGACCTCTGCTCCAGGATGCAGCGTGGTGCAGTAGTAGACTAGGAATACCTACATCAGGTGAACCTGGGTCCATATGGCTGTTCTGTGATTCTGAACCTGCCTTCATGAGCCCCAATCTATAAAAGGCAGAAACACAGGGCTTATGTGAGACTCCAATGAGATGATGTATACTGACACAGAGTGTCCCCTGGTTCTCCCCCTGTGAGGAAGGGGATCTCGCCTCTCAAGCACAGCTGTGACCTCACATAGGTTTTCCAAACCAAGGTATCTTTCCCCAGCATTACCTCATTGTACAGGTTTCCACTCATACCTGCTATGCTAGGTCCTGGGGGAGGTCAGGGAACATTAGGACAAAGAGACTGCCTTCAGGGGGTTACCATCGTTTGGGGGCAGAAGAAAGACTTAAAAACTAAGGAACAAGACCAGGAAGTACTGAATCAGGTAGAGAGAAGAGCTACAGCAGCTCAAAGGGAGTGGGCAGGGAGAGGGTAGGAAAGGGGGGTGGCCAGGGCTCCAACAGCCAGGGAGGGCTAGGGTGGGCAGGGAGGAGATGGCCAAGAAAGAAGGGCATATATTCATCTCTTGAGGCAAAGCCAGCCAAATTCTGGACTGCTCCCACGTTGTGAAGGATAAACAATGAGCTGACACTCTCCCACAGGATCTGGGAGATGTGCATTTTGGCTCCAAGAAGCAAGTCTGCTGCCCTCTGCAGCCCCACCTTGGGCAGGACACTCACCCTCCCCAATCTGGCTCCAATTCTGGGGAATGAATGTGAACTGTCATCCCAGGGGCTCTGAGGACTAGTCCCATGAGGCCCTGCATTGTATACCCTACAGCCTGAGGTGCCACTTGCCCCAGGAGACAAGATGGAATCAGCCTGCTCTGGGAGGGGCACAGCACTGGGGCACCTTTATTTTCCTTTGCCATGAGGAGTAAAGGGTCCCAACACATGCCTGAAGCTGGGATAGGGTTGGCATCATGGCTGAGGGATCCTCCCCTCCCTCACAGATTCTAGATCTCTAGAGCTGGAAGGGCCCTCAGAGTTATGTGATCCTAATCCTCCATTTTACAAATGAAGAAACTGAGGCCCAAGGTCATCTAAGCTTATTGTGCAGGATGTGGACCAGAATTGAGTCCTCCTGCTCTTTCCTTTCGCGTCCCAGGTGAACGAGACTGTCCCTCTGGCTAAATGAGAGAGGCTGCCGCCTTGCATGTGCCCTGCGGGCCTGGGGCACTCACTGGGTGACTGACTGGGCCTCCTGGGCTGCTCAGGTCTCACCTCCTTTCCCTTTCCAAATCAAAATTTGGCATTTCATGAGCTTCACCTGGCCCCAGCCAAGGACTGCAACTGTAGAGGCTCTGGGTAAGATCTCCCAGTCCACCCATCTCTGCCTCCCAAACTCTCTCCCCCACTGACTTTAGAAGTGCTTAAAATTCCTTAATGGCAGGGAAAGCATTAGGCCACAATTGAAGGCAAGGCTGGAACAGCTGCTTATTAGGGGAGAAGTCATGGTTTGGCTTAAGCCCCAGACTCAAAGTGGCAATAAACAATTCTGGAGTGTTGGCTGGGCCACTCATAGCAATCCAGAGCAGGGGGCCCCTGGGCAGTGAAGGAAAGTGAGATGGGGGCAGAGACAAGGAAGGAGGCAGATCTGAACCTAGCCATGTCTCCCCAAAAGTTTCTCCTCCACCAGCTGCCCCCTTCCCATGGGAGACGACACATAGACATTAATGCCATTTAAAAGAATTTTATTCCTCATAGTTCCTAAGAGAAGGGGACATGCCATACGTGCCACACCATGCAGAGCCACCTGGGGAAGCGCTGGGATCAGTCAGGAGGCAGAAGGAGCAAGAGGCGAGCATGGTCCACAGTCTTTTATCTGTGGTTTTTACTGGAAGGAGTGGATGAGGCAGGGGAGGTGAGTTCGAGCAGTTTTAGGATTGGAGAGTTTGAGTAATCTCAGTGGGCTCTGAGCTATGAGAGTGGTCTCTAGTCTCCTGGTACCTGGCCCCAGGGTGATTAGGACAGGGGAATATTGGCTTGGTGTGTGACAGATGTAGGATGTGGTTGGCAGTATGGGCTTTGCATTGGCTGGTCTGCATAATGGGTTGTTTGCTATCTCTAGGAATTAGCTAGCCCTGAGAAGGACAATCTCTCCTGGATTAGCAAACCCCTGGAATACCAAAGCATCATAAAATACAGAAGAAAGAAAAGGAAGGAAGGAAGGAAGGAAGGAAGGAAAGAAAGAAAGAAAGAAAGAAAGAAAGAAAGAAAGAAAGAAAGAAAAGAAAGAAAGAAAGAAAAGAAAAACCTGATTAACATACCGGGAGCCCACTTCTCTCCAAAAACTGCTCTTTTTTAAAGTTCTGCTCAAAATCCACCTTCCTTATTACTCCAGGACCCCTCCCCTTGTCTGGCCTCCCACCTAGCACTTAGTCTGTGCCGCACAATTTAGCACTGGCTTCCACGCTGTCTTGTTTCCTAGTTGTCCCAGGGCACTTGCCCTAGTTTCCCAGCCCCGTGGGAAGACTCTGCTCGCCTTCCTCCTGCCCTGGCACACATCTGGCCCTCTACCCAGAACACAGCCATTCTTCTTGGCATTAGCCCTTCGCAGCCACCATCCCAGCCAGGGTACTCACCCTGACCACCTCACCTTTCATGCTGTCATCTCCTGGCTAGGCTGTCAGAATACACTGTGTCGTCCCACCCACAGACAACAGCAAGACACTCTTCTCCCACTCCTCTGACCACATGGACCCCGCAGCAGTCTGCCAGCAGCCTCCTCCAGCAAATAGACACCCTCCACCAACCGAGCACCCACCACTGACCACCGTTCCCGCTCACCACTGACGACTTCCTCCCACCTACAGACCTCTTCTCCTACCATCCCCCTACCTGACGAATACACTCCCCACTTCTCTCCCAAATCAATGTCCACTCAGTTTCCAAACTCTGCTTACAGCCCACCACATCCCCTTCAGAATCACTCTGAACTCCTGCCAACCAGTTCACTGACTTTGAGTTGGATAATTCGTCCCCCTGGGGAAATGAGGAGCTGGCCTGCATGGTCCCCTAAGCCCCTTTCAGTTCTAACCACCTGGGGTGCTGGCATTCTCTGCAGAATGGCAGCATGTAGGCAAAGAATAGGGCTTTTGTGCTTGGCATGTCCTCTCCACAGAGCCAGGGCAGAATGCTGCCCGGAGGAAGCCTCCTTCTTATTGACCAAACTGTCCCTAGTTACGATAGCAAGGGACAATTCCGTTCAACTCAAATACAATTAACTGAGCACTCCTGATTCAAGATTCTGCTGGGCATCATGGGGACTCTAAAAGGATAGAATTAAATTCCTGCCCTCGAGGAACTCAGACTCACTGGGGAAATGAGTTACACACATATATACCATTCAGAATTGCCAGGGGAATTGGGGAACTTGTCATCAATATTTTCCAAGTTAAAAGAGCCAACCTGAGTCACTGCTTTTAATTTTTTTTTTTTAATGTTTATTTTTGAGAGAGAGAGAGAGAGAGAGAGAGAGCAGGAGAGGGGCAGAGAGAGAGAGGGAGACACGGAATCCGAAGCAGACTCTAGGCTCTGAGCTGTCAGCACAGAGCCCGATGTGGGGCTCAGACTCATGAACCGTGAGATCATGACCTGAGCCGAATTCATCCACTTAACTGACTGAGCCACCCAGGTGCCCCTTGAGTCATTGCTTTTAATTCTTACTTTGGGTTTGCCAGCACTCAACACTAAGTATCTGACAGTATGCCTGTGTGAAGTCATCCATAAATATCGAGTGTCCACCATGGTGCAGGCACTGTACTGGGAACCTTGGGCTTGGAGACCCATCATACCTCTGGGATTTAGCCACTATTCTTCCAATTTTAAATATTCCCACCTTGTCCTCTTAACCATAGAAATGCTCAGAAATTTCCACATTTCAGCATAAGAACTATACCTCCTAAAATGTCTTTGATACTTAGAAGGATAAAAAAAATCTTTTCAACATGTCTGTTGATTTCGGGTTCAGAAAATAAGATAAATCCATTTATATCTTATACTAATGTACCGTATAGAGTATTAATAAACCACCCAATAAATGTAAAGAGTTTCAATAAAAAAACTTTCAGAGAGAGTATGAAAGACTTTAATATATGTAGAGATAACATAAGTTCACACATCAGTATTTTCCAAATTAATTTTTATATGTGCTCTTTGTTGATAAGGAAGGGATTTTTACTGCAACTTGACAAAATGATTTTTATTGGAACTTAAGGTTACTTTTAGATATTAATACAGGTTATAAAACTGTAATTATTAAAAAGTATGGTACTGGTGGGAGAAGATAGACACATCATTGAGACTGAATAGAAGGATAGGAAACAATTTAAAACAGCATTTGATAAAGGAGTCCTCTCAAAATCAAAGAGAAAAGACTGATTATTTAATAAATGGTTTGGGGATGACTGGCTAATCATTTGGGGGGAAAAATAAGCTCTTTCTCATACCATGATCAAAATAAATTCTAAATGGATTAAATATTTAAATGTTAAAAATTAGACCATAAACGAACCAAAAGAAAATATAGCTTAATATTCCTCCAGTCTAAGATGGAAAAAACCTTAATATGTATTTGCAAAGGCAGAAGTGAAATGATCGACCGATTTGACATCATAAAACCTTCAAACTTCTGCAGGTCAAAACCTCTGTAGACAAAATCAAAACACAATCAACGCAGTGAAAAAAAAGTGATATATAGGACAAAGGGTTACTATCCTCAATAGATGAGGCACTTACAAATTAATAAGATCAAAATTGTACATAACTCACAGGGCTGTTGGAAGGAATAAAGGAAATGAAGCAGTATAAGAAGGTGCTTAGGGGAATGCCTGACATACAGAAGGTACTCAATTAGTGTTCGCTGTTAATTTATTTTTTAATAAGTAGAAAAATGGACAAAAGACCGCAATAGGAAGTTCTTTAAAAAGAAATAGAACATAAACATAGGAAAAATGAAAATGTACACTGTTACAGAAGTCCAGTGAAAACAAGAAATCACACACCAACTGTGGCCATTAAACTGGCAATGTTTGGGTTTTTTTTCTTTAAAAACCAGCAATAATAGCATCCGGTGTCCTCCCGTATAATGCTGATGGGCATGTAAGTTATGGAAAACACATTTGCAGGGTTATTTGGTGGTATGTATCAAAGATCAGATGCTTTCAAAATGAATGCATCCTTTGACCCAACAGTCTCCTAGAAACTTATACTAAGGAAATTATAATGAATGTGAGCACAGTTCATCCACAGTGCTGTTGAAAAACCAGGAACAACCTATCTGTCCAACAAGAGATGATTAGCAAATAAATTATGGCCCACAGAATATTATGCAGCCATTAAAACGGCTGAAGATGAATAGGTAAGGCCATCAATAAAAATACTTGTGCCAAATGGTTGTGAAAAAATAAAAAGCAAATTAAAAATAATTATACAGAGCGTGACCCACTTTTGTTGCGTGGGAAAATAGGCATGGCAAAAGGAAGCTGGAGAGTATATGCACCAAAATATTCATAGTAGTTAAGTCTGAGTAGTAAGATTATGAGTACTATCTTCTTTTTTCCAAAATGTTCTATTTTCCAAATATTTCCAGATTTTTTCCAAATTTTCTGTCATCTATTGTTTTACAATCAGAATTTTAAATTTAAAATGCTATTTGAAAAAAATTACATTGCACAGAAAGAAAATATGATTATCACAACTATGGGGAATGTAAGGAGAAGTGGGTAAGGTCCCTGTTCACAGGAGCCTGGTTTCTTTTGAGAGCATTTAAGCATCACCTCTGCTGCAGAGCCCCAAGTGCCACACCACCCCATGCCCCCTCCACTGCCTTACACCCCTCCCCACTGTAGCACCCCATGCACACCTCTGTCACAGACCTGGCACCAGTCAGTACAGGTTTGCTTCCCTTTCCCCCTACCGGGCTGGGAGTTCCTCACAGGCAGAACCATTGTCCTTCATCTGTGTCCCCAAGAATGCAGGGCCAGGTCCTGAGTGTTCATTGTTAGAGCAACCTAAGCCTAAAACGAAAAGAATGCCTACCAACGTAACGTCAAGTGCCTGCTGAGTTACATAGGCAATACGAAAACTCCTAAGAAGGAGACGTTGGTTATGATTGGGATGAATAGGGAAGGCTTCATGGAGAAGGAAGACACTCCCAGAAGCATGGCTAGGATGTGCCGGTCGCACTTATCCCTACCCCTAGCTCTTTCATCTCCACCTTATAAGCACCAGAAGTATTCCGCCCTGAGCCCTGAGAGGTGGCCTTCCCTGAGAGAGGGAACCCCAGAGCCACCCTTCTTTGCCACTGTTGGCCCCAAATGGTCTGTCTCTCCCGTAATAAGGAAACACTGATCTGTTGACATAGCCTACTAGCTCACTTGATGGATGTCAATACAGATTTCTGCTCACTTATTGGAAACCCTGTGTTAAGACTCCAGTGGATTTCAGTGTTAGTCCCCCTAAGGCAGGAGCTTTATCTGACTTGTTCATTGCTTTACTGCCAAGACCCAGGACAGTGTTTAATGAATAGGAAGTGCTAATTAAATGTTTGTTGAATAAATTAAATATGATAACTTAAATATTGGCTTACAGGAGTCTGTGCTGTATTACACATATATGTGATGAATATATATATATATATATATATATATATATATATATATATACACACACACACACTTCTGTAACTGCCTTGTGAATATGCATTATGTGTTTGTACATAAGTAGAGAACCCTAAAACAAATGTGCATGCATGTGCGTGCATGACACACACACACACACACACACACACACACACACACACACACGCACGCACACACAGACTTTGGGAAAATATCAAAAGGAGAAGCCCACAGCTTTCTCAGGAGTCAATTGCATCCTTTGAGATTCCAATAAAATAGAATTTGGATGGTGTCACAGATAAATTTGCCTTTCTAAAAGCTCCCAAGTTAAAATTTGAGAGAGGCTTGAGCATGAAGACAGGATGGCAATGACTAGATATGAATCTGCTTTATTTGTGTGGCTCAGAAATCCTCTCAGTACCATTTGGGTTGAGGAAAGGGGACAAGATGGGAAGAGCTGAGACTCTTGCCGCCTCCAGCCTCCTCCTCCGCCTCACAGCCTGAGGTTCTACAGAAGCCCATGGGCAGTGCAGCCCCTTCTCTTCCACCCCAGCCCACCCCCAAAAGCCCATGGAATTCAGCGTTCTGGGGGTGGGGGGGAGGGCGGGGGGAGGGGAGGAGAGAGTCTGCATGAAGGCAGCATTTAGATTAATGGTGCCTGTGAAATTACCCAGCTTAGCTGTCTATTCTTCTCGGGGCCTCCGGCCAATCAAACGGTGCTGGCTGCAGCCTCCCCCACCTGCCCCCCAGTAAAAAAGTTACTGCTGTCATATTGTTCCGACATCTTAAGCCCTGGGGGATCGTTGTGTGTCCCAGTCACTCACAGATCCCAGTGCCTCGTGCTAAAGACTGTATTTAAGGGTAATATAAACAGTTTGATCTTTAAAGTACCCTGGATGCATAATATCTATACATAGTTCTTGAATTTTTATTCTAAAAACAATTAGCCAAAAAGCCCTTTTTATATGATATTTGCAACTACACTGACAGTAACAGCAATTAAACCCCGTCTGTTTGCTGAGAAAGGAGCCAACTCTCCATTTCTCCAGAAGCCTGTAAAATGTACAAATTCAGAACTAGAAAACTAAGCCTCCAAAGGTAGCCACCAGACCCTTTAAGGTCAGGCCCTAGCCCAGCTTTTCTAACCCTCCTCAACCCCACATGAGCCCATCATTCCAACCAGCCACAGCAACCGCGAAATAGCCCTAGTGTTTTCCCCACTGCCAAGCCCTTGCCATGTATGCCTGCCAGGATGTCTTCCTTCCTCTTCCCTCTCTTACCCCACTCAGACTTCAAGGCACCCTTCAAACCGTCCCCCATGATGAAGGCTGCCTAGTGTACTGACCCCAACAAAGTGCTTCCACATGCCTTGTAGGGTAGTCTGTTCTGTAGGTGTCTGCTCCCCTTCTGCACTGTGATCCCCTTAAGGGCAGGACTGCATCCGGTTCTGTGCCTCATATGTGGAGAACAAATGAATGAGTGAGTGAATGAATGAATCATCAAACAGTCTGCACAACTGAAGGCTAGATTGGAGGCTAACACAACGTGGGGGGGCTTCCAGTATATGGAAGGAAGACTGTGTTTCTGGGCCTCAGAGTTAGAAATGGGGGTGGGGGTAGGCAGACTTCCATTTAGACATAAATGGAAGTTCTTTTTTTTTTTTTAACATTTATTTATTTTTGAGAGACAGACAGAGCATGAGCGGGGGATGGGCAGAGAGAGAGAGAGAGAGAGAGAAAGAGAGAGAGAGAGACATAGAATCCCAAGCAGCCTCCAGGCTCTGAGCTGTCAGCACAGAGTCTGATGCAGGGCTCGAACTCACAAACCATGATATCATGGCCTGAGCCGAAGTCAGACGCTTAACTGACTGAGGCACCCGGGCGCGCCTAAACCACAGTGCGTGCTTGTATACATTGAGGTGGCTCTTACTGAACACTGTCTTAAATTTCCTCCGTGTGCTTTCCTGGTAAGGGAAGCGTTTCTAAGTTCTTAACTTTTTCCCATGTTTTGCTTTCATTCAGCAAACATTTTTTGAGTGGCTACCCTGTGCCCCCCTCTATTCTTGGTACTTCGGATGCATCAGTCCACAAAACAAAGATCCCTCCTGTCATGGAGCTTACTTCCTAGAAGAGGGAGACAAACAGGGACAATAAGTAATCTGGTGTGTTAGAAGGTGTAACATAACATCTAAGTAATCTGGTGCGTTAGAAGATGTAACTACTTGGGGGGAATACAGTGCAGGACTGCAGAGCCAGAGTGCTCAAGGAGGGGCTCACTGAGAAGGTGAGATTCAAATGAAGACTTAGAAGAGGTAACGGAGCAAGGCAAGCAGAAATCTGGGAGGAGAACCCTGAGGGAGAGGGACGAGCCAGTGCAAAGAACCTGGGGCAGGTGCTGCCGTGTCCCAGGAAGAGCTGGGAGGCCGATGTGGCTGCAGGCTTGTGGGGGACAAGTGAGGATGTGTGGAAGAGGAGATCCAGGAGGTGAGGGGACCAGATGAGGCAGGGCCTGGTGAGGGCTCAGGCTTGTTCTGTGTGTGTATCAGGACACCCTGGGGCATGTGAGCAGACGAGGGGCATGTTTTTTTCTTGAGTTGTAGTAGGATCCTTCTGGCCTGCTTCATGTCAGGGAAAGGAGCAGGGAGACCTGTGAGGAGGCTATTGCAATAGTCCAGGCAAGAGATGATAGAGTGACCGTGGTGGTCAGCTGGCCATAGGGCCACAGAAGAAGCCAGGCCTGGCACCCTCTCTCCTGCATTTGGAAGAGGGCCGCAGCATTAGTACGTGACCATGCACTGCAGGACGTTTGCAGCCATCTCCCCAAAGTTCAGCTTCGCAAAAATGAAGTGACGCGGCAGGAACAGCCCTAAAGCCCTGGAGCAGCCTTAAACTGCACGGGTCTCCAGGGCTTGAAACGAGAGGAGGAGCGCAGAGCCCTACCTGAGAGTGCTCAGGGATCCGGTCACCTCATAAGCATCAACAGGGGCTCTCTGAAGGCACAGCCTGGGAACCCGGAGGCCATCTAGGCCTGGCCATCCAGCACCACACTGAACCAGTAACTACCCTAGACTTTCCCCTAAGCTTGAATTTCTTCATCAGAAACATGAGAAGAATGGGGCGCCTGGCTGGCTCAATCAGTGGAGCGTGCAACTCTTGATGTTGGGGTTCTGAGTTTGAGCCCCACATTGGATGTAGAGATTACTTAAAAATAAAAAATTTAAAGAAAAAAAGAAAAGTGAGGAGGGTAGGCCCCATGTTCTCTGGGGCAAATTCCATTTCTAAAATTCTATAATTTCAGAATTTCTCCACTCCTCGACTCAGTGACAGCCTACTTTCGATTTTTCTAATGACTTAAAAATTTACATGAAGACACTTAGTGTATAACTCTTTCTGCTTAGTTTTTTGGTTACATTATTCCAGATAATACTCTTCTTGCTTGCCAAGAGAAGAAAAAAATGACATTAATTAAAGATTTGGTCTGTGTCCTAATCAAAAATTTTTAAAATGAATGTATCATACTGTACATTCTGTAATGTAGCTTTTTACTTAGCAATATATCATTAACATTTTCCCATGTCAACACATATTCTTCTAAACCATGATTTTTAGTGCAGAAGTAGTTTACCATATGGATGTACTATAATTTACTCAGCCAATCCCTTACTATTGGACATTAGGTTGTATATGTTTTTTTATATTATTACCAATGCTACAATGAACAAAGTTGTGAATACCCACTCTTCATTCTCCTCTGTAGTGACTTTTTAGAATAAATTCTCAAGAGGCCGAAGGTTTCACACATTCGAAGGCTTTTTGCCATCCGTACGAAAATGCCATCCAGAATTTCGAAATTATATCCATTTAGAGTCTTGCCGATAGCTTAGGAATAACCATCAAGACAATCCAAATTCAGAGTTCAAAGGAGACCTAGCAGTGCTGTGGTACGGCCCCTTCCTCTCCTGAGTGAAGAAACTGAGGCACGAGAACGTGTGGGATGAGCTGGGTGTCCTGCACACTCCCCACGAGCATGTGTGAGACTTGGGACGTAGCTGGGAAGCACCAGACACTATTTGTACCACTGCCAGGCCCTGCCAACCTTGGTGCTGCTGCCAGAATACGGGGGCTCCCAGAACCCCCTGCCTCCAGCCACAGCCACCCCACCCCTCATCTGTCTTTCCCAGAGCAGGTGGCCTGTGCATTTTCTCCTTCTTGACTTCCTGTTCACCTCTCCCATGCAGACACTGCTCCTCCTTTGACCCTCGCCCTACCACGTCTGACAGAGGACTTGTCATCCTCATCCAGTGACGTCTCTGTGACCATTAGGCTAGAACTCCCATTTTGAAACACGCTTCTCCTGAGCGACTATGATCTTCCTCCCAGCCTCCCTCCACCTGACTTCCAGTGGCTATTGCTCCCAGGTCTCCTAGCACCCTTTTCCCATCAGACTTTCCCAGGATGGGCTCGTCCATACCCGCAGCTCACAGCACACCCCACATCTCCTCTTCCTGAGCCCCAGACTGGGTGCCTGTTGCCCATGTGTCTCTCTGGATGCCCTTCAAATCCATTCTCAATGCATTTAAAGTGAAACGGATGCTCTCCCCACCGCTACTCCACCACCCTGCTCCTGACCCCTCTCCTCCAGCATGGTAGCCACCCTGGGCAGAAATCTGTGGCTCACCCTGGAGCTTCTCTTCTCCCTGCTTCTCCCATTCTCTCATTCAGCCAGTTCCTGTGCCCCCTGACTCTCTGGAGCCCACACTGTCTTTTGCAGGCCCTCCCCCAGCTCCCGTCTGGAGTAAGGCAGTCACTTCTCAACTGGTCACCTGCTTCTAGTCTCTGTGCCCCCAGCCTGCCCTCCATCCCATCCCTGGAGATGGCCCCTAAGAGCGGCTGCCCTCATCAGACTGCTCCCCTGCTTAACCCCCTGACTGCTTCCCACACAGGGTAAAGCCGCCCACCTTGGCATGGCGTGTAAGGCCCTCCCTGACCAGCCTGGCCTCCTCAGCAGCCTCATTTGTCGCCCCCACATGGCCCTCCATTCCCACCCCAGCACTAACTTCCAGGACTCCTCCTTGGCATGTGGTCATTGAAGCTCTTCCCCACCCAGCCCACAGCTCAACCCTCTTGTCTACCTAGATCATCTTTCAAGACTAAGCTTAGACATCTCGCCCTTCACAAGGCTTTTTGTGGCCTCCCTCGCTTTAGGCAGCATTAAGCCCCCTCTCCTCTTGCAAACTTCCACGACTCATGCATTCCTCCATTACAGAACTGAGCACAGAAGTGCAAGGACTCGTAGTAGTGCCGTAGTGGTTTATTTCTCTGACTCCCCAGCTGGACCCAACTACCTGGGAGCAGAAGCCACGTTAATCCTTACCCTCAGGGAGAGTTTGTTGACTGAATAGCAGCGGAAGAGAAGAATGAATGTTATCATTACTACTTAATGCCTCCTTTCCCTTTGCCATCGTCGGCCAACTGGGAACCTGGACACAGAATAAGTTTTGACTAAAAGGAGAGGATATGAGGACTACGGACACAAAAATGACCTGACAAAACGCTGGTATCCACTCTTCCTCTTCCGCCAATTCCCAGAGCCGGAGGGTGTCTGCCAGGCAAGATCAGTTCGGGATTTTAAGAGAACTGTGTACTTCTTGCCTCTCTGACCACGTCCGCAGTACAAACTCTTCACCCTAACTTAGCTGTCACATCTAGTATCAGACCCCAGCTCTTCAACTTCACTCACTGTGTTCAATTCTCCTACAGATACTGCCCCTCTGCCCATCTGTGTACGTCCTGCCCCCGACCCCCCGCCAGGTTAGATCCAGGAGTTGTTTCCAGAGGAACCGGCCCCTGAATTAGAAGAGCCCAGCCCTCTTCTCTTGGTATGACTTCCCAGGTATTGATCATCCACTTTCCCTACCAGCTCCCTTGCCCACAGCCATAGAGCTTTGTGAGAAGTCTGTACTCTGACGAGTAGCCTTTGATCAGCCGGTTGAAATCCGACTGTTGGAGGAACTGAACAGAAAGAGATGGTTTCCTCTCTGCACCCTCAAAGCGCCATGGCAACTTTTTAAAAACCACCAAGAGATGGGTTTTCAAAGTCCAGAGATATACCTAGCCTCTTTCCGTAGGTCACACCATAATTCTCAGGAAAACGTGCCCCAGAATGCCATTCTCTTGTAGAGTACTCTTTCCCAGGTGCCACTAGTCCAGAACCGTCCACAGTGGATGGCTTAGTGGTTCCCTTGCTGGGAGACAAAGGGAGGATGGATGAAGTGGGGGGGAGGGGAATAAAGGGAAGAAGAGCCAGCATTTATTCTACCTCTGCCCTGGGCTGGGCACTTTCTGCACCTGCGTTATGTCAGTTCGTTGTCACTACAGCACTGTGACACAGAAGGAGACAGGGAACAGAGGATTCACTTACCTTATCCAGGGTCATGTAGTTGGTAAGGAGCAGAGCCAAAGTTTAAACGCAGCTCCAGGATCAACTTTGAGCAGCAGCGTCCCTAGGAAACCGCACTCTGCCGGTGGGTCCTGTTGCTGCCCTCTCTACCAGCACTCGCTAATGACTTCCTGGATGCCAGGCACCATCTGTAGACATTCTCTCCCTGGCTCCTCACAGGACCCTGTGTGCTAGCTGTCGTTCCCATTTTAAATGAGGACGCAGGCTCAGGGGTTTGGTGGCTTTCTCATCACACCACTAACGAGTGGCCCAGCTGGGGCCATCTGAGTCTTGGGCACCGCTGACCAGGCCTGCCTCCCCGACTGGGCTTCCCCCTCCAGCGCCTCTCCCTGATCACAGGAGCAGCAGCTGTGGCAGGGCATCAGGCCGCAGGCTTGTCCCAAACCAGGCTGGACCTTGACATTGGTCCACCTGCATCCTTGCCTTTTATCATCCTACCCCATCCCAGAGATGTGGCCTTCTGCAAAATCGGAGATTGCTCAGGATCCCCATTGGAGGATGCCTATGATCTTGATGTGGCCCCAGTTCTGTTCTGGGAGCCGGGTAGGAGGAACCGAGGCAAGGTCTGGGCCACGTTCCCTCAGGTGCCCCAGGAGGTCAGGGACGATCACTTGAGGAAGTGGCCACTCCCAATTCCACTGCCTAAGGCCTGGTGTCCTTGATGGTGGATGGTCAGAGAGACATTCCCTGGGTGAAGCCAATGCCATGGAGCGGCAGGGCCCCCGTGGGTCTATGCTAAGCTGTTCTGTTGTCTAAAAGTGGATCCGAACAGGGTGACAGAGTGTTTGGGGCACACCGGAGCCCCGAGAAGTAGGCCCAGCCACAGGTCACAAGCCTGCAGCGCGTGTTTGTGGTCATGGGGAGGCGCTGCATGGCCCACCTCAGCCCCCTTGCCCAGGTTGTGTCTTCAGCACCCCCAAAAGATAACAGAGCCCCACATGGAGTTCAGAGCATCTCTGATGGTCCTCCCTTCCTGCTCCCTGCCTTTCTCCTGGTGTCATTGCTGTTGACAGAGGATTATGTAACCTCCAAGGAAGGGAGGCCTGGAGTTCTCCCCAAAGCGGCGAGTGAATCCGTTTTTGCTGCCGTCATTTTCTCAGCAGGAATCTGCTTTATGCAGACTGGATTTAGGGGTTTTTCCTGGATGCTTCTGTTTCATTTAACATGCAAGGGCTAATAACTTGTCACAATTCAATAAGGCGGTGGTTACAAACACCCGGGCGGCTGCTTATTTAAATGCAGGTTTGTTAATTAGCTTCTCTTAACAAGGCGTGTGCTAAATCAGGCACCCGGCTGGCAGCACCCAAGC
The DNA here is from genome assembly GCF_046562875.1 of Panthera onca. NCBI lineage: Eukaryota > Metazoa > Chordata > Mammalia > Carnivora > Felidae > Panthera > Panthera onca. The sequence goes on along the minus strand of NC_138342.1, from coordinate 169,684,361 downwards.
CTGGCATGTCTCCCAAGATAGGAGGTTGGCTACGGGGTCACATCCAGTGGCTGACAGCAGGGCCAGAATCCAAGCCTCCTGGCTTGTCCTGGCCACCCCAGTGCCTCAGTTTCCTTAAAAAGCAAGTTATCGATGACAAATCTTAACAACGGCAAAATAGCCCCAGTTTGTCTCTTCCTGCCTGTCCAGGTCCTCTTTCCTGCCTTTGAGGCCTGAGCCCACCCTCCCCTCTGTGTGTGTTGTTTGTGTTTACTCTTGTTGCTATTCTCCCTGGTCCCCACCTCTTCCACTGAGCCTTCCTTCTCTGTTCCTTCAGCCCTTTCTGGCACCTGTCTTCTGTCACATATCACTAGGTGCTCAGTTTTGGTAGTGGGGGTTCTGGTGTTGGGGACAGAAACAAAGATGGAGCACCTGCTCCATGCCAGGGTCCAGGTGGGCACTTACCATGAACTATCTCTGTAATCCTCACAACAGCCTATTGCTGGGGTGCCCTTGGCCTCCTGGGCCCAGAGCGCTTATGTAGCCTTCCCAAGTTCACTTGGCAATCACTCTGGGACTCCTCCGGCCTGGCTCCAGGGCCTGTGCGGTGTCCACTCCTGGTGTGCAAGAAGCGCCTGAACAACAGGCGTGTTAAGTGAGTACTACTCATTCCTGCTGTGGTCATGATCTCTTCTCTGAGATCTCATGGAGCACCGTGACCCTAGTTGAATGCTGGTTGAATCCTGGAATCTGATTCCACCAGAGCCCAAGCACCTGACCAGCAGCCTCCAGAAAGCAGCCAGGAGCCCCCGGGAGCCTTCAAGGAGTCTCTCCAGGGCAGTCCCAGCACCACAGGCTAGTGAGGACACTGAGGTGGGGCAGAGGGAAGGGGCCATGCAGAAACCCCAGGAGGCAAGCTTCTGCAGACCCTTGTCCTTCCTGCTCAGATGGTGCGCCACCTCTCCTCAAAGGGAAAGAGCGTTGAAAGCATTGAGAGAATTGCTAGGCATTGTTCCTTATGCTCACAAAAGGACTGAGAAAAGATCTAAATATAGAAAGGAAGTCAAAGTGAGGCGGGAATAGGGGAAACAGAGCCCTGAGTTGCCCCCAGATTGCCTGCCCCGTCCCCACTGAAGCAGGAGCACCACCCAGCCCATGCCTCTGGACCCACACCTCAGTGGGCCTGGCTCAGTGGAGAGGCCAGGTGTGCTCATCCCATACCCTCTGGCTGCGATTGAACCTGAGGTCTGAGCAGGAGGGCTGGAGGGGATCCAGGGCGTCTTCCCTGTGATCCTGGGATATGGGCACTGCAAAACTGACCCCGAGGCATGTTGCATGTGTGGGCTCTCTCCCAGGAGTATCTGAAGACACACTGCTTCCAAAGCTGGGCCAGCCTCTGATATCAGGAAGAATCCTTAAGGATTCTTGGAGGTCACTGACCCCAACCTGAGGAAAGAGAGGGGCCTCTCACTAAAGAAGTACACAAAGAGGCACACACAAATGTATACAATTTTGCAATTTCTGGTCTCTTGGAAACCCCTTGAAGCCTGTTCATGAATCTTAGGTTAAGAACCTCTGCTTGAAGAAGACGTTCTAAGAGACCTTTCTCCTAATTAGAACCCCTGTGTGCCCCCATAAGATTTCCTGTGTGTGGTCCATGGACCCTGTGTAAAAAGCGAAGTGTCCTAAAACTCTCTGATGGATGGTTTGGGCCTTTTCATGCCTTGAAGGCAGAGGTCTGGATCCAATGGTTTTGCAAGGACTTGTACAATGCATGTAGTAGATTCTCTACAGAATTGTTTTGAATGAATGAGGGAAAGGTTCCTACATGCTCTGTGATTTTGTGCCATACCATTTTTATAGCTCACCCCATCACCCTGTGGTATTGAACCCCATGGTCGGCATCTTGTGTCATCAGGACAGTCCCTGGGGCCTCTGAAGAGGGAGTGCAGAAGGGCGTGCCAGGTCTGGGCTTCTGGGTCCTCTTCCCAGTGTCTCCAGCACCCACTCTGAGAGAACACCCCCACTCCTACACCAAGTGTGTTTCCCAAGCAATCTGCATCCATTCAAGGCTGACACAGGCAAAGGAGCCAGAGAGGGACCGAGAAGACCTCACTCCAAATCCTAGACCCGTGGGAAGCTGTCAAGAGCAAGGAGGGTCCCAAGGCCCACAGGGCCTGTTCACAGGGTCTGGTGGCAATGTGGGTATCTCCAGCTCCAGGTTTCCTGGGCCTTGCTGAAATAGGCCCAGCTCTGCCACCTCCCCACCAACAGAGTGAGGAGAGCCTGCCATGTCTAAAGTCCAACATGGGTGCCTCCAGACGTGAGCTGGGAGCTCTGAACCTGAGCCAAACTCCAGGCCTAAAAATGTGAGGGTCTAGAATGGGGGCTAATGCCAGGCAGGGCCTTTGGTCTCCCAGATTTCTCCTGGTGGCTGGGCCACTTGACATTGCCAACTGAGGCGGGGAGTGGCTGTGTGGGAGGCCGGGTACAGGGGGAGGGAACTCCTACCCCCGCCCAGGCCTTGGATCATTTGAAAGGCAAATGTGCCGGGTTGCCTAGGGAACGGGAGAAAAGGGACTTCCCTAGCACCGGTGACTAGTAAGGGATGGAGACGGGAGCTGTGATGCCGAGAAAATTGTTTCCAAAAAAAAAGTAACAAGCGGTGACTAAGCAGCCCTGGTTATGTAAAGCGATCCCTGAGGAAGTGTGGGGAAAAGCCTGGAACCCACCCCCGTGTCCCTCCTCCCCACTCCCAGCCCAGTTCCTGCTGCCTCCAGGAGTTTCCAACAGCCCCTCCCCCTTCCCTACGCCACCACCCCCCCACCCACCTTGCTCCTCCACAAGGCTCTCACCGGCAAAGACGCCCAACATGGGGGTGGGGGGCAGGGCACAGAAGAGGGACCTGCCTTCATTGTCCCACAGGAAACTGCTCCTATCGGCTCTGGGACCACCACTCAGTCAGTACAGGGCACCCAGGGTCAGCCCAACAGGAGGCAAAGGGTCATTTGCCATCTCTGAATCAGAGGGGCTGTTCCACTCCGAAGACAAAGAGTTCCAGACTTGCTCCTGGACACACCTGGTTGCTATCTGTGAGCTTAGGCAAGTTACAGAACCTCTAGGTGGAAGTTACCATCTACCCCACAAGGCCTTGGAGGTAATGAACTCAGATGCTCATGTGCTGATGCAGGCACAGGGCAGACACATATGGGCACTCAACATGTGTCAGTTTCCATTCCCCTTAGCCAGCATACCTTAGAGACCCTCCGGTTCTTTCCTGGAAGGGAAAGTCTGAGGCTGATCATTAGGCTCACTAGGGATCCAAGGAGTCTAACCATCACTTCAAAGCCTTTGTCCACGGTCGTCCAGTGGATGAAGGGTTGCTGATCTGGCCACTTGATCTGCCGTCAGGCCTCATAATTCCCACCCCAGGTAGTTGCTAGGACCCTACCTCTGACTGCCTGAAGGGCATCCTCCTGAGAGCATCCCAGAAGAGCAGTGGGACCTCAAAGCATCAGCGAGATGTTGTCGCCCCAACAACCCCTATGTGCAGCCACTGGCTTCTCAAGTCTTCCCTATTCTGCATCCTCTGGGAAGAAAGAGGACCTGGTTGCTCTGGACAAATGGATTTCAAGGCATGAGCTACTCTGAGCCCCGGAAAGCTATAGAAAGGGTCTGGGAAACAAGGGTCTCTGTCACCAGTGAAGGTGACTGGGCCTGAGTAAGGAAGGAAACTGCAAGATGTCTGTGAAGCGACCCCACTTTTAACTACACCCAGCAGACTACCACGCCACCCTGCCTCTCAGGACGGTTTACACAGCCAGTCCAGACCCTCAGCCTGGAGTGAAAGCCGTTTCCTCTCATTTGACCTCCTTGGAAAATAAAAATAGCTATTCACCAGGACGCCTGGGTGGCTTAGTCCATTGAGCATCCAACTTTGGCTCAGGTCATGATCTCGCAGTCTGTGAGTTCAAGCCCCATGTCGGGCCCTGTGCTGACAGCTCAGAGCCTGGAGCCTGCTTCAGATTCTGTGTCTCTTTCTTTCTCTGCCCCTCCCCCACCAGCACCCTCTCTCTCTCTCTGTCTCTCTCTCTCTCTCTCTCTCTCTCTGTCTCTCTCTCAAACATAAATAAACATCAAAAAATTAAAAAAAAAAATAGCTAGTCACCTTCTGTATGCCTATATTTCATAAGCCCCAAACGCAAAGAAAAACATCGTTTAGAGATCAAGGCCTACATTTTCCCAGAAGCCCAAGGGATTGGGAAAGGCCCTTGTTCCTTTTTAAGCACTTCTCTTGGATAGACCCTTAAAGGGTGCCCTGAGTGGTGAGGACAGATTTGCCATGGCTCTGGAGCAGCTGGGCTGACTAATGGAGACCCCTTGGCCCTGTTGCCGTGTAGACACTCTGCCCCCCGCTGCCCGCTGGCAGATCCTGTTCCACTCTGTCCCACACTGTGCTCACACCCTGGACTCAGGTGCAAATCCATCTCCTCCCAGGCCTCCTGAGAGGCAGGCAGTAGGGTTTTTTTCTGGAGTCCTCCACACCTCTTCTTTTTGCTCTTGCATTTCAGCTGAGTCTCTTCTCCTGGAGCCTGGCCTTCCTTACCTTCCCCAGGGCTAAGCACCATGCTAAGCCTCCAGTAGGTATTTTGCTGGGTGAACCAACATGCCCAGTGGAGAGACTGCTCAGCCCCCTGAAGAAAAGCTCTTCCTTTCTGTGAGGAGGCAGTCGGGGGGCGAGGGTGCAGCCCCAGCCCTCATCCCCTGGGCTTTTCAGTGCCCCCATATAATGGCGGGTCGGGGGTACTGGTGGCCTGTGCCCTAGATGACCCAAGACCCTTAGAGCTCTTTTCCTGGCACCTCCATAACACCATAAAAACCCCACTGGTCCTGAGTCAGAGTCCTATATGTATCTAGCCTGATCACCTGTAGCTGGGTGACCTCTGACAAGTCACTTACCTCTCTGTGCCTCAGATTCTTCAGCTGTACCTTGAGGCCGATACCAGTGTCCTCAGGGATGTAGGGAGAATGCCTGAGATGGCCAAGGTCCTCAGGAAACATTAGATAAGTCCAAATGTGGGGTACCTTGGACCCCACAAGGGTGTAGGGTTCTCCTGTGAGGAGTCAAGGTCCCTAAAGATTTCCTTTCTTGGCATCTCAAACTCTCCTCTAGCCTGCACAGCCCTCACAGAGAGCCAGGCAACTGACTGGGTGAGGAAACCCCGACCCCCACCTCCCCCACCTCCCCCACCCACCTTCCCACCACCTCCTCAGAGGCTCATAATTGATATTGTGAAGATTAGTCACCGCGCCAGCACAGGGCTGCCTCCCCCACAGCCCAGGCCCCCCCACACAGGCAGACTGGCTGAATGCTTAATTGGAGTTCCTCACACCTCCGAGGACAGCCTCTGACAAGATGACAAGACTCAGAGCCCCGTGGCAGGCCCCTACTGAGGGAGGGTACTAACGACGAGCTGATGACCTTGCTTTCCCCAGAAAGGCACCCTTCAGATGGCCTCAGCAGAGAGGGAGAAAAGGCTGGGAACTTGCCTCAGTGCCCAGCACCCCCAACAAGACAGCACTTCCAGAACCTTCTCCCAAGAGGCTTGCTGGGAAGATCTCCACTCAGGTGTATTCATCTTAGTAGAAACAGTGGCTCCAACCACTTTACCCTCCCAGGATCACAAGAGAGGGAAATGGGGACAACAGAAAGGCTGGGAGAAGTCACTTGGGTGGAGCCACTCCTACTATGTGCGGGACAGTGGGAGAGGACTGGAGGAGGCCAAGGGACTACCCATGTCCACTCCATGTCCACCTTCCTACGCCCATGCTTTTATGTGCCCCACCACTGCCTCGAAAGAAGACTGAGAAAGGCATCTTGGAGGCAGAAGGACTGGCCTCATCATATGACTGTCCCTGCGTCATTGGAGTTATTGGGTCAGGGGAGTGAGGTCACTTGTCAGTTATCAGTGCTCAGCTGGAGCACAGCTGGGTGAGGACAATCACTACAGAGCCCAGAAGAACTCAAGACAAGCAGGAGAGCCTGGGTTCAGATGGGCATCCAGCTCCTGAGGTGCAGGGGGCAGCACCCCACATTCCAGAGGCAGAAGGCACCAAGCAAGAGGAAAGGAACAGTGGAGGCTACTGCCCAGGGTACACTACTATCCAAAGGGTCCACCACAGGACTCTGTCAGCCCTGAGTGAGAAGGGGGTGAGTGACAGGAGGAATCAGGGTGTGACGGTGGCCCTGGGAAGGGGAGCTGGGGGCTGCAGTGAGGGAGCTGGCTATAATTTCTTTTAGGGCCTGGGGAAGCCAGAAAGCAAAAAGAAACCTCCCACATGCCCTCAGCCTCCCCAGCCTTGCCCATCTAATTGGATTCCCTCTGCCTCCCACGAGGTTATCCTTAGCGCCAGGAAAATGCCTCATGGTTGGATGCTCTTCCCCCCCCCCCACCGCCCCTCCTGAAGAGGAAGTCTGGGACTGAGAGCAGCTCTGCCATTCACAACATTTCCCGTGCCCCAGTTACCGCCCCAGCTCTGGGGGTGACAGGAGTGCCGTGCTGGGTGAGTGAGGAGAGGAGTCTGACAACCACAGAGCAGGGCAAGGCAGGCTGGGAGCCAGAGAGTGAGCTTGCCAGCCTTCTCCTTGCTGTGACCTGGAGACCCTGCCAGACAGAGTCTCAGCTAAAGCCTGCCCATCTCCTTCAGGGGCCTGCCTGTCCCCTGGGGGCTTGGGGGCTGTGCCTCCTTCTCCTCCTGCCCCTCTTACATCCCAGGCCAAGCTCAGCTGGGCCCTGGCTCAGGCAATTCTCACAGATGCCACTCATAGTCTCAGCCTCCCTGGTGCAAAGGCAACCCCACCTGTCTCTTAGGGCTCTCCCCTCCCAGGGTCCACGACGCACGACCACAGTTGTCCTTAGCACTTGTGGTTCTCCAGCTGATCCTGGTGGCCCTGCTGCTAGAGTTCCCCTAAGGACAGGGCCACGCCCTGCACCTCCCTCCTATCCCTCTTGGGGTTGGGTTCAGAGAAACACTTTAGTGATTGGTTCTACACACTGTTCTAGGCCCAAGGCCCAGACTTCTTCCCAAAGGGCCTGCCTAACCTGTGACTCAGGGAGCAAAAAAATACAGAGGAACTTTTTCCTACCAAGAGGCATTTTCTCTAGTCTATGAGTTCCTGGAGGGCATCCACACAGCACCTGGTATCACACATCACAGGTGCTCAACAGAGGGAAGTGGGGTGATAAGAAGGCGTTATGACACTGCCTTTCTGCCTCATGGTCTGCACGGTGTCACTGATGTCCACTGAGGACAGCCAGCCTCAGCCCAGCTTCTGGCCACACTTACCTGTCCCCGAATATGGCCTGGGGCTATCTCTCTACCAATCCCAGATGGCCTTTTGGGCTGAGCAGGGAGAAGACTCAAATGTCAGGTGAAGGTGCTGGCTACTGCCAAAGCCATACTGCACTCTTCTGTCCCAGCTCTGCCACCAACTGGCTGTGTCACTCTGTGTGACTCTTACGTCGAGTGCTTCCAAGGTACCATCCAGCATCAAAAGATGTGCTTTATCCCATGGTCACTGAAAAGTGCCCTTTAGGCAATGTTTGCCACACACCTCGGTCTCCACTCTCCTTGCCCTATACCTATTTTAAGGAAATGTTATTAAAAAAACAAACACTTACATATGCCTGGTTTTACCATGTCAACATTCTCAACGCAGATATACCTCTCTCGCCCCACTGGCTCTCCTCTTTTCCTCCTCCCTGCACCCCTCACCTCCCTGCCTCCCTCCTTCTACCTCTAGCTCTTAGCTCTAAGCCACTGTGCCTCTGTTCCAGTCTCTGTAGAGGGAGGTGAAGCAGGAGAGGGGAAGGGGATACAGCAGCTACTGGGGGAGCCCACGTTTCTTCCTGTACAACCCTCATCGTTCTGATGGCAAACAGCGTTCTGGAAGAGCTTCTTTGGCCTAGGGTGGTAGGTTTTGTCCTCTCCAGAAGTTCTTCTGGAACGCCCACCCCGTTTTTCCCTTCTGAAAGTGAGATGGGATTGGGGTGGGGAGGGGAAGTGGGGAGGATGAGGAGAAATGAGAGGTGGGCCAGGGGGGGACGTGGAAGGACTGAAGAAAATTAGAGTGCATGAGGAAGGAGGCATGCCTGCCCTGCTGAGTCTCTTTCGCAGCCTTTCTCGTGTTTTCTCTGGCCCATGCTGCTTGTCTGCGCAGTTGTCCTCTGTGCAGCCCCTCCCCTCCAGACCTCAGCCGCTGCTGCGCCCTGCCCCGCTCTACCAGCACCCTTCCCTTTCTCCACCCAAGCATGCCCTCCCCAGAACCCATCACAAGCCATCCGTTTTCCCCACCCACCTGAGCAGTGGCCGTGTGCCACCCTTCAGAGAGCCCTGCCTGCTGGTGTGAGGCCACCTGCCAGTCACCTCCTGGCCCCTCAATTCAGGTGCTCCGAGGAGGAGTTCGCTGACTGGAGCTGCTTAGCCACCACCTTGGGTGTCCAGATGAAAAAAATGCCCTGCCAGCCCGTCTCCGTCTCCTGTTCATAACTGTTACTAAGCTTCTTATGCTGCCACCACCAAGTGATTGTGTTTTAACCAGCGGGGAGGTAGGTGGGGGAATCAGGGCTAGGGAGGAGTCGGTGTTGCTATAGGGAGAGAAATAGCACCAAGAAAATACAGGTGAAATAGCAGAGAGAGATGGCCCGAGCAGGGAAGGGGGCAGAAGAGGGTGGAGCGGCCGCCTAGGTGAAAGGCCAGTGGTCTGAAGGCTAAGAGCTTGGCTGCTGGCCCACCAGGAAGGCCAGCAGACCCTGCAGCCAGCCTAGCTGCTGTTCACAGAGCCTCACGTGCTGGGCCCCCACCGAAAAGTCCCCCCAACCACACGGTGTTGCTACTTGAAAGACTGTATCAGCCAGCTACAACATGGATCATTCTTTGTACCTTGAAGAATGTTCATGTTTTCTACCAAATCCCATCTATGAGAAAAAGAGGGATGAAAGGATGGCAAAAGGTTTGCAATGGCTTCTGGAGGCCCATGTATCCCCAGGTCTCTTTGGTGTGATTCTTCCACCTACCATAGGAGCCCCAGCGTCAGCATTTCAGGATTCTGTTCTTTAGAGAAACTGCTGCCCCAAACTGAGGCTTTCTAAGTGCTGATCGGCCATAAGGGTGGAGAAGGGGAGGATCCAAGTGGCCCCGGGGCCTTCCAGAGGTTATGGTGTCTGCCCTGGGCAGCCCTGGCCACAGACCCACCTACCTCCCCAGTTGGAGATGCCCCTGTATATGCGTACGGACCCCTGTTGTTTCAGAGGTGAGCCCAGACGACCCTGGCCAGCCCTGGTAGGGACAGATGGGCCAGACAAGCTCCCTGCCAGCGCCTCCAGAACGGGAAACCCCCCAAGAGCCAAGGAGTCGGGCAATCCTTCCTGCCCACTCAGAGATTCCGGAAGCCCTTCAAGTCTGGAGAACCCGCCTCCCCAACCTCTCTCTCACTTCCTCTGTCTGTCTCCTCGCGACTCCTGTGAGTGCACAGGAGGGCTGAGGGAAGCCCCGTGTGCCTGTGATGAACGGAGCTAATTTCTGGTTTGCTGGTATGCCGCAGAGACGCTGCCTCCGTTCCCCTCCTTCCCAGCAAACCCTCTCCCACACACAGACAAATAGGCTGCATATTTAATTGGAATTCCTCACACCTACAGGGTAAAGCCTTGTCAGTAGAAATAGAGCCCACAGCCAGCTGGCTTCCCCCATTCCACCCACCTTGTCTCTTAAAAAGAAATCCCCCCCCCCCATACGTGAACACCCACCCACGGGCCCTTGCACGTCCCTCCCAGCATGGTTGTAAAGGAAGGATTCGTTGGCAGTGACGCTCCTTTCCTGGGCTGCAACAGCTGGGCCCACCCCGCAGAGACCACCCAGAGGCTTCTCCCTGGCAGATGGACCCTGACTGCTTTCTCATGGCCCACCTCCAGAACCCCCTGGCCAAAGCTCTTAGCGCTCCACAGTCCTTGAAGGGTACTGACAGGCACCGGCTGCTTGGCTATCAGAGATCAGGTGATACGGAGAAGGAAGGTGAGGGGAGCCATAAAGTCCTAGAACATTACCCTAGAAGAGACCTGGGAGCCCCCTCTCATGGTACAGTTGGGAAAACCTATCACGCAGCTAATTTATGGCAGTGCTGGGCCAAACCTCGTTCCCGATTCCAAGGATGCTGCTCTGCCCCTGCCCCTGTGGTGTCTCTCCCCATACAGGGAAGGGAGATGGGACACAGAGGCTACCAGGCCAGAGGAAGAGGGGCAGGTGAGAGACTGGGGCCATAGAAGGGCAGGGGACCAAGAAGGGGCTAGACACATCAAGGAGTCCTTACTGGGGAAAGTCAGCTGGGTTTATTTCCCATATGGCAAAGGAGAAAGAGGTCTGGGTGAAGGAGCTGGGGCAACGAAAGTTAAAGGCAGTGGCAGGCCTGAGGCTGCACTCCTTAGGACAGCCTCGGGGACACCCAACTCAAGCTCTGCCCAGGAACCACAGCTGGCGGTCCTCGTGGGGACAGATGGGCCAGAGAAACTCTCTGCTAGCATCTCGAATTCTGAATAGGAACCCGCCCACTACACCCGCTCCTCATGGTGTGACCCGGCACTCAGGATCAGCAGTCTCAGCTGGGTTTTCAGGGCCTCGGGCCCCCATCAGTGAATATTCTTGTGCCTCTTTCCTCTCTGGCGAAATGCTTCCCGTCACATTGAGCCTGGCACAGGGCCACACCAAACCTGTGTGTCAGTGAGCAGACAGCTGCCTATGGGGCTCTGAGGAGCACTGTGACATCCTCATTCTCCCCCACAAAATATCATCTCGGTTTGCCTGAAAGTTCACCATTAGTGACTCATTTCTTTGGGTTAAACATAGCCCTCCCTTTTTAAACGCAGCTGCTCTAGGAAAGGGTAACTCATTGAGTTCTTCACACCCTAGTGTGAATGGGGATCTACGTGTGGGGCATAGAGGGGAGGAGTGGAGGTAGAGAAGGAGACAGGAGGAAGGGAAGCTACTGAAAGGGAAGAAAGCAAAGAAGGGAGCAGCAAAAAGCGGTCCTGGCCCCACCTTGAGTGCTGCCTTCCATAAGCCATCGCTGCCCCACATAAAGAACCCCTTTCTTAAGTGCTACACTCTGATTTACAAAGCATATTCATGTCCTGCTTGCCTGATCCTCATAGCTCTGTGAAGCCAGAAAAAGGGAGGTTTTTGTGCCCATTGTACGATCGAAGAGACTGAAGCTCTTGGGTCAGGAGGACTTGCCATCTAGCCAATGAGCTGGAGAGCCAGGACTCTACACCCTTTGTACGGAAACCTGTTGAGTGCCCTCTAAGCTCACCTTCTCCCCAGCTCACCCACAGTCCTCTGGCCAGAACAGGCAAGGTCCCACTGGAAGAACAAGAATGAAAACAGTGCCAGGAAGGGTGCAGGGGACAGAGGTTGTAGTGCAAGGTGCTCCACAGTGGGGGATGCAAGTACACCCCGCCTCACATCCTAAAACCCCCAACTGAGATTTGGCATGGAGAGAAGACGTGGATGGAGGGCAGAGCCCCCACTCACTCACTAGTAAAAGTCTCATGCCAACATCAGGTTGTCCCATAGCTCCTTTTGTTGACAGCCTCATTTCCCAGGCATCCACACAAGGGCCAGGAAGGCCTGGAGAGGGCTTTGCTGGCCTTGGACATGAAAAGGGGCTGGTTCTGGATGGAGTAGGGTAGGTTTGACCCAGAAAGGTCCCTAGAGAGACAGTGAGGGAACTGTCTCCAGGAGCCCTGCTGAGAAACCCCACAGACTTCCAGGCCCAGCTTTTCCTGCCTCTCTCCTATCCCTTTTTCTATTCCCACCTCTTTCTTCCCTCGAGTCACGGTTCTGTCTTCAAGCTTTCTACCCTGCAGGAAGTGGTCTGTCCGCCATTTTGAAACTGTCCCCTGTGCCTCTCTCTTAACGAGCCAGGTTAAATATGCTGTAATCAAAGTAATAATACACCTGGGCTGGTTCTCGAGAGAACTGCCTTTTGTACTGCGATAGGACATTAATAGCAATTATTCTGCTTTGTAATTGGAGCTTTAAATACTAATTCAAACAGCCAGAGGAAAACCAATTAGTGCTAATTTATCTCTATGTGTTTTCCAGAGCTGGTGTCTGTCACACTGTGAAGAAATAGGTTGGTAATTAGTACAGTTGGGTGGTAGATAGAAGTAATTATCAGATTCTTTCATTTTTCTTTGGAAAAAAAAAAATGGGTAGGGGGTAGGGAAGGCCAAGATAGGTTCTGGAAGTCTTTGTTCCCTGAAGTTTAGAAGGAGGGCCCACATTAGCTCTGGATCCCAGCTTCAGCATCCCAACTGTACAGGTATTTGAGAGACAAGTGGACTCTGGTGGAGGTGACTTTGAAGGCCTTAACAAGGACCCTCCAGCTAATAGGCTCATAGAAGTACCACCAGCAATGTTACAGGAAGCAGAGTGTTTCCTATTTGCCTGGGGGAAACGTTTGTGAGCCCCAAACAGACCTCAGGGTAAAGGGAGCAGTGGGCTCTGGATCCCAGGCCAGCTTCTCAGTCTCCAGCCGTGTGGTCTGAGTGGAGGCTCTAAAACTCTGTGAATGTTGGCTTCCCCATTTGTAAATGGACAGAATGATATTTCACAGGGTTGTTGTAAGGACTGAGTCAAATAAAATAACGTACGTAACGGGACTAGAACCCGGTAATGATAGATATGAGCTGTTGGGTGCTTACAATCTGCCTGGCACTCTTCTAGACGACCTTGTATGTGTTATTATTGCCAACCCTCCAAAGCCATGCGCTGACCCACTGGAGAGTTTCCTCTCCTATCCATACAGGTCACTAGCTATACAACTCAGGAGACGTTATCAATTTCATTAGGCCTCAGTTTCCTCTTCTACGTAATGGGGGTAATATAGTACCTTCCTAATAGAGTTATCATGAAGATCAGAGAAGACAATGATTGTGAAATCTCTTAGCCCAGTGGCAAGCATGGAGCAGGGGCTCCATTATCGTTATCAATATTTGAATAGTATTGTTCCATTGCATATGGCTTTGTTGTCATCTAAACAAACCCTCTATTGAATAGAGGTAGAGCCTGGATGGCTCAGTCGGTTAAGCATCTGACTCTCAATTTCAGCTTAGGTCATGATCTCATGGTTCATGGGATCAAGCCCTGTGTGAGGCTCTGCACTGTCAGCACAGAGCCCGCTTGGGATTCTCAATCTCTCTGTCTCTCTGTCTCTCTGTCTGTCTGTCTCTCTCTCTCTCTCTCTCTTTCTCTCTTGGAATAAGTAAATAAACTTAAAAAAGAACAAAGAAAAAAGAGAGAAGTAAATATGGCACTATAAATACATTTCATTAACTTAACCCACAAGGATTTATCAAATGCCTGATATATATACTCACTACTATAGAGAACCTGCTCACACCATTTACAAATGTAAGGCCAGCACACCCTGAACAACAGAAGATGGGACAATAGTGGCCTTTCATGGAGCCTCACAGTTTACAGAATGCCTTCACATATGATTTCAATGCCTTTCCACAATTGAGTGGGTTTCAGAATTGCTGAAATCCCATTTTACAGGTGGAAAATGAGGCTTGGAGAATTTACGTGATTTGCTCAAGAAAGTGGTAAAATCAAAACTGAAACCCAGGCTTTTTACTACAAAACCTGTGCAGGCACTGGCTGAATGCTTGTTGAACGGACGAATAAGTGCACTTTCCACGAAACCATAGCCTAAGCTGCCAACAGGTGTCTCGTAGTCCTGTGTGAGGAGCAAGGCTAGTCAAGGAAAGGGGGGCAGAGACACAGACATCTCAGAGGAGAGGTGGGCAGTGGCAGAGCTGGATGGCTTTGCTCCACCTGGGCAAGGCTTCTTGTTGAATTAGTACTGACATTGAAAAATTGGGGAGTTGCCTTTCATAATCTGGGTGAAGATCTGACAACCCAGGCTGTGTCCCGTTCTCACCGACCCCACCCCCTCACACACACAGGGGACCTGCCTGGACCCTGTGAGCATAAGAGGTGTGACCCCTGGGCCAGGCCTGCAAGGATCAGCAGCAGCAGGAGTGCAGGGAAGGGGAGGAGGGTGTAGAGGATATAGGGAGGGTGTAGCTTCTGCCAAGACCAGAGGAAGAGTGGAACATAACAGTGTTGGAGAAGCAGGGAAGAGACTGGTCTGCTGGGGAAGGGAGGGGCCGTGCTTAATAAGGTTTGCTTTGGCCAGCATGCAGCCGAGGGCATTTTTGCCCCAGACTACCTCCTGCAGTTACTGACTACTCCAGCAGCAGGGGCAGGCAAGGGCTGCCTTGCAACTGCACTCTGCCCACAAGCCATTCTCCCAGTCTGGGAGCTTCCTCCACCCTGCCGAAGGGGAGCCTTCCTTCTAATCACACAGAGACGTCCGCCATATGCTTGCCAAGCTGTGGGCTTCTACCCAGAGGGACTGTGTTTCCTGTGGGCTAGAGGCTGCCCTAGATTTAACGTGTCAGAGTCAGTGTCTGAGAAGGTTAGGCTGGCCAAGGGGGCAGGGTGGAGGAGAGGGAAGTCAGAGACACCGAGGGGAGGAGAGTGTAGACTAGTACAGCAGCAGGAATGGGAGATACGGAGAGAAGGAAAAGGGTGTAGGTATGTGGGTGTGGGCAAGTGACTACCTGGTTATGTATCTAAATAATGATAGTTACCTGTGGCTGGAGGAGTGCTGGGTGATTCTGATGTTCTTCTTTTTGGTTATCAGTGTTTTCTAAATTTTCTATAATGAGCATATTTCTCTTTTATACCAAAAAACAATGAAACTTATTTTTAAAAAAGGAAGGGACATATGCTGGAGACATTTTGAAGGAAAAACTGACAGCATTTAATAAGTGGCTAGATAAGGGTGATAAAGGAGAAAGATGAATCAGAAATAACTCTGGGGCTTTGAGCCTGGGTGGCCGGGAAACTGGCAGAGAAAAGTGAGCTAGTTAGGGGAGTGTTACAGAGCAGGGAAATGACCCGTTGGGTTACAGACTGCGACGCCCCAGCTGCCAGCGAGACATTGGAGGTGTTCATACGGCAGGAGAGGCAGAGCCACCACGCAGAAAGGAGAACTGAGGCACAGAGGCAAGGAGCCTTACCCACCAGGCTGCAGGGCAGCCCTGAGGTCAGGAATAGAACTCTGCAAACCCTCACCAGATGCTTGTCCAGAGTGGGGCGGGGCCTTTGAAAGAGACGCCCCCGGATAGGACCCTGGGGTAGCCCCCACTGTGGACCAGCCAGCCTTCCCGGCCTTGGAACGAGACCATTTGGTTGTGTGAGGAACATGGGCCTGAGAGAGGCCAGGACAGGCCTATTGCGTGACAAGAGAGCCTGGCCGGGAATGAAGGCTGTTGGGCCTGAGGCTGCAGAAGACAGAACACCCTGGCTGGGAGGTCCCAAGGGTCCCAATGTCATTGGTGATAGTGATATAGGGATGGAAAGCGAGGGAAGTCATCTCTGGAGGAACAGAAGCCATTTCTCACGAGAAGGGTTTGCCTGAATCATAGTTCCCAGCCCGCTGTCCACAAATGCCTTGTCAGTGCCCAGAAACCCATTCTGCCTGAGGCTGGCTTGACCGGGCTGCAGAGGCTTTGGACCTGCTGGAGCGCCAGAGATCAACGGTCCCAAGGCATACAAACACCCAGCATGGGGAAAGGTTGTTCCCTCTGTCCTCCAGAACCATCTGCCTTGTATCTGCTGGTGACACGGTCTAGGGTGGGTCTCCTAAAGGCTCTGAGTAAAGAGTTGCATCCTGACCAGCATCATCCAGTGGGCTAGCAGCAAACCCACCAACTCTTCCATTCGAGTCAGCCCTCATCCCTCTTCCTGCAGCCCTGTCCCCTGCCCCCCTGTGCCAGCCCACCAGCCCTCCAGCACGGGCTGACACACTGAACCACCATTGCCTTAAAAGACTCTGCATTGACTGAGCCTGAGGCCCCACCCGAGGCTGCGTCACTGTTTCCTTGGTAACCGAAGGGGTGGGTGAAAAGTAACACACAAAGCAAACAAAATGAGCTCCACCGGGGTGGTCAGGAGAGTCACCTCAGCATCTTGGGGCCACAGATGGGGGTGGAGTGCCCAGCTCCTCTCACTGAGGCTGCTCTGGGGGGCTCACGCCAAAGCCCAGGCGAGGAGCACCTTACAACGCGGGGCAGTAGGGTGGGTGCTCTGGCTCTGCGCTCAGCTGCGTTGCCGGGAAAAATGAGATTATCTGGTAAGGGTCCCGCCTCTGCATGCACTGGGCACTAGTGAGGCCGAGATGTCAGCCCCAAAAAGTCATCAGCCAGGAGATAGCTCTGAGGAGCACAGAGCCATTGAGAAGAACTCGTGGCCAGTCACTGCCCACCGGAACTGACCTGATGTGACCCCAGTGCTCCCAGGGCTCCTACATTTACCATCCTCACTCAAGGCCCCAGGCCATTTGGGAAACTTCCAGCAGGTGCCGTTGGGAAAACCCTGACAGGTGTATGCCTGAGACTCCAAAGTGCCTCTCATAAAATTTTTTAATTAAGTTATAAATATATACATCAGGTACCCAGATCGTAAGTGTAAAACTTCAGTGGTTTTTTTACCCATTGTCTTAGTCCACCTGGGCTGCTAGAACAGAATGCTAAGACTGGGTGGCTTATAAACAACACACGTTTATTTATCACAGTTCTGGAGGCTGGGGATCCGATATCAGGGTGCAGCATGGTCAGGGTCTGGTGAGGGGCTTCTGGGTTGTGAACAACCAAATTCTGTAAGTGTGCTCACAAGGAGGAGAGCCAGGAGGAGGGGAAGGAGTCTTCTCTCCTCCCATAAGGGCACGAATCCCATTCATGGAGACCCCACCTTCATGACCTCATCTAATCCTAATTACCTCCCAAGGCCCCATCTCCTAATACATTGGGGAGTAGGGTTTCAACATACGCATTTGGGGTACACAAACATTCGATCCATAACAACCATGTAACCACTACCAAGATCAGATGTGGAATATTTCCCATAAGGCTCCCACAAGCCTCTTCCCAGTCAATACCCCCGCCCCTAAGCTGACATTTTTCTGACTGCTACCCCCCATCAGTTGAGCCTAATGTAAATGGAGCCAGAGAGTGGGTGCTTCTTCGTGTCCAGTTGGTTGCATGCTACTGTATCGTGAGAAGCAGCCAAATTAGCGCAGAAGGCAGTGGTTCGTTCTTTTCTTTCACTCTACGGTGTACCTAGTGTTTCTAAATTTCTCAAAGCCTTTCACGTTTGGGTTCTCCTCCCAAGTCAGCGGCTGGCTGCTGTTATGTCCACTAGGCCGTGCGTGACTGTGGACACCCATGGCCAGGCACGCCCAGGTTGTCCTCAATTCCAGGAGGCACTGTTTTCTATCCCACTCAAGAAATCACATAGCAATGTGAGTAGGTATGATGGTATTATGGGGATAACCTTGAATTCCCTCTACTTTACCAAACAAGCTGGGGGGATTATTCGAAAACTGCGGCACTTTATTATTAGTAACATATTTGTTTGTGATACATCTCACAACTGCTGGTACCACACCAGCGTGTCACAGCTTTTAGGCTGAGAACTGCTAGTCTAAGTGGTGTGAATTCAGAAGTAAAGGAAGGCCATTTCCTGCCCCCAAAATATCTCTTTCCTCTACCCCACTGCTTCCCCAGAAGTTTTCACCCCAGTCAATTTATTGTGCTTTATCAAGTAGCCCCAGTGTCCTCTTTTAAAATGCAAGAACTCCTGAGGGGAGAGAATGCATTAAACCCACAATGTCTTAGTGTGACTTGTAGGGGGGCTGGAAACTCACATGTGCGGAGGGCTGACTGCATGCCTTGCGTTGTGTGGTACAGTTTTCCTGCATTTCATTCCCACAATGAGGTCATGAGGATGGTATTATTCTCCCCATTTTGCAAATGAGGAAAACTGAGGCATGCGGAGATTAAAGAACTTGCCTAAGGCCACACAACTAGTAGGTTGCAGAAGCAATAATTCAGACCCAGTTTTGTCTCCTCTGGAGCCCCTGTTGAGGCTGGGTGGACCAGAAGTATGGGGCATTTGTGAGTAAGGAGAAAGAAGGACGCAGAAAGGACAAGGGCAAGATTCTGTGCTAAGGAGAAAGGTGATAACCCTGGCCATAAATCAAGGTGCTAGAGAAAAATAGAGTACCTGATACTGGATTCCACATTCCCCCAGGCACTGCCACCCCAGAGCCAGCGGCACGTGCACCATCAGGGCTCTCTGCCCACCATCAATACCGACACCTCCTCCACTCTTGGTGACCACCAAGGCCAGGTGCCAGGTCACATCCCTACAGACATGTTCACAGGTGTTCCTGTCTCTAAGGGGTCAGTTCCTTCATGCACTTTTGGGGTGCAGAAGAATGCCTATTTGGAGACTTTATAGAGTGTTAACTCCATGCCAGCCGCCCTAAATGCATTATCCAAATCTCTGCAGCAGCCCAGTAAGAATGGGTATCCCAAGGCCCCTTTTGTCAATGAGAAAGCCAGTGCTTCTAGAGTTCAGGAAATCGCCATGGGGCTGCAAGTTCTGTGAGGGCAGAAGCCATATCCCTACTGGATGTCACCTATTGCCAGCATCTACCACGACACGTGCCATATACTGGGTGCTGTTACCTCTCAGTCACTCAGAGGTGTATGACGAGGTCTACATGACCCTGACGAGCATGTCCTCATCACCAGATGGCCTCACTGCAACAGGACTGGGCAGAGATCAGCATGAGGGTGAGGAAGTCCCCTCTGGAGAAGGAGGCATAGGCTTAGGAGGAAGAGTGTGTTTCAGTTAGGCCAAGGAACTAGCTGCCTAATATGTTGGTGTGAGGCAAGAGCTCTTCCTCAAAAATAGGCACTGTATCACTCGTAATTCCACCATTATATGTTTACTCTCTTGGGTCTTACATGTTGAGGGTCACGACTGCACAATTCACCAAACCCATTCTGTACCAGGCACTGTGTTAGGCTGTGAGATGACAAAATGGATACTACACAGTGTTGTACTCCGGGTCTAGAAAATGAGTGTGCAAAGCCCATGATTGATTGCCTCAGGCTATGGAGAGAGCCCACCTTGGGCTTGGGGCTAATATCTAGAAGGAACTTAGAACAGTACCTGGTATGAAGCACTGATGAGATAGTCACATATGCACATGCATACCCACCAGGGGTCTTGTACAGGATCCCAAGATGGGGAATCTTGTGGAATGGGTTTCGGTAAGAGAGTGACAACATTAAAGTCATTTTCTATTGTGCTAACTTTGGCAGCATCAGTGACGGGAGGGATGGACATATGGAGGGGCAGTGGGCCTGGAAACTAATTTAGTACATTCTGGAAGATTCACATATCATCAGCCAGCACCCTAGCATAGCTCAGCAGAGAATGACCTGGACTTGAGAAGAAACCACTGTAAAATGTGGGGTCGGGACTAAAGGAAAAAGTGTGTTCCAAACAAGTGGACAGATATAAAGGCAGCCTTCTCAACTTACTCAGGTGGAAGTGCACACATATACACACAGACAGACATGCATGCATGCACACACATTAATTGTATTCAAGAATGGGGAGCTTAAAAAAAATTTCATACCTGGGCCCCCTCCACCCAGTGGAATCCCGGTCTCAAGTAACAAGCACCACAGGGCGTATTTGGATAATGGACCCAAGGCGTGCCCTGGACTGAAGCTCAGCTTTGCTGCCATTTTTAATTCACCCCTGGTATATTAAATTTCTTTGAATGATTTCACATAAGGAAAATGGGCTGGAAAAAAGTCAGTTGAGGAACATGCAAAGAAACTGATGAATTTCCCCCCGGGGAAGAGAAGCTCTGAAGATAAACTGTTAGTTCTTCTGGATGTAAACTCTGTGAGACCAGGGAGCAGGTCTTTCCCACTTTGCTCTTCTCACCTGGCAGCAGGGGCAGTGAAAGCTGAGCAATGAGTGAATGAAATAGCTGAAAGCAGTCATGTAGGAGGAAAAAGTAATGTTGGGTTTTTTTAAGTTTATTTATTTTGAGAGAGAGAATCCCAAGCAGGCTTCCCACTGTCAGTGCAGAGACCAACGCGGGGCTCGATCCCACAAACCACGAGATCATGACCTGAGCCGAAGTCAAGAGTCAGACACTTAACTGACTAAGCCACCCAGGTGCCCTGAGAAAAAGTCATCTTCCCTTTTGGGGCCCCAGGGGGGGAACTACAAGCATGGCAGTTATTCCCAGGAAAGAGATGAACTTCCTAAGGACAGAATAGCAGACTTAGTAGATTATGCTTAGAGGTTAGGCTTCACAGGTTAACTTTAGTTCCCTTAGTAGGCTGAGCACTGCTTGGCAGGTATCACCTGGTCTCCTCACAAAACCCTGTAAGGTGGGCACTCATTCCCATTTTTACAGATGAGGAGGAAATGGAAGCAAGGAAATGTCAAATCGCTCATCCACGGTCACATAGCTGGGACGTGACAGTATGGGATTTGAACCCAGGCACTCCTGCTCCAGTGTGCACTGCTCTTAAACACCCACTTCTAACCATGAGAGCTGCACAATGATGATCCGACCACTGTGGGAGGGGGTCACCTACCCATTCATCCCGGGAGGAGCCAGAGCCAAGAATGAACAAGTCTTGGTGGGGACGTTGGGTAGGGGATTCAAGCAGCAACCAGAGGGGGTGGACTAGATGACTCTCCAGACTTCCAGCTCTCAGAGAAGGTAACTCTGTGTCTCAATCTGTTTGGACTGCTATAACAACTGCCATAGACTGGGTGGCTTAAAAGAAACAAACATTTATTTCTTAGAGTCCTGCAGGCTGGGAAAGTCCAAGATCAAGGTGTCGGCAGATCCAGTGTCTAGTGACAGCTGTCTTCTCCTTGTGTCTTCACAGGGCCAAGAGAGCAGAGAGAGGAAACAGACTCTGGCTTGTCACTTCTTAAAAGGGCACTAATCCTATCATGAGGACTCTGTCCTTGTGACCTAATCACCCCCCAAAGGTCCCACCTCCAAATACCATGACACTGGGAGTAGGATTTCAACATCTGAATTTGAGAGGGACATAAACATTCAGTCCATAGCACTCTGTCATTGAATGCTTTTGCCCTTGGTCATTCTTGGGAAGGAAGAGTTGCTTAGAGTTAGTCTGTTTGAAGGGGGGAAAAATGCTGACCTGGGGGTCAGGACTCCAGGGTCCAGCCTGAATTGCAGGCAGCACTGTAATATTAGGTAAATTACAAAGCCCCCCTGGCAGAGGTTCCTCCACTGTAAAACAAAGAGGATAGGAAATCTCTAATCCTTTCCACCCCAAGATCCCACCATTCTTTGATTTGATGTGGGGGAGGAAAAGGATGATCGCAGCAGAGAGATGGTCCCCACTCTGCTACTTACACAGAAGGAACTCTTCCTCTCTGGGACCCTGCGGTTCCTTTTCTCTTTAAAGGCATGATCATTGGAAGCCTGACCGAGAAGAAATCAGTTCGGTCAATATCAGGCCATCCATCTCCATGGAACTTGGCCTTTTCCTTCTTTAGGACTGAGAATCTGACAATCTAGGGCATCTCAAAATTGATCTTGCTTTTTCTCAACCACGGACAAGGACTGATGTCAGAAATACCCAGAAAAACTGATGGAGCAGAATTCTGGCTACATCTGTAGATAGGCATTTTGAAGGGCCACACTGCATTTTTGCTGGAATGATCCCTGCCACATGGTTTTCCACCCCTGTGTTGCTTTTATAGATGTATATTTATATACATATAAATATCTCTTTCCCTGAGGGACAATGAAGCTCAGCCAAGTGGGAATTCAGTGTGATCCAGTAGAATTTGTCACAAAGGAATTTCACTGGGGTGGGGAGCAGAAGTTGTATATTCAGGGCATCACCTGCCTAATAAAAAATTGCACAGCTCCCAAGAACATGAGATTTTTTTTTCTTTTAAATTAATGTAATGAAGGGTGTGTTGTTTCTTCCATTTTTGCCTATTTAATTTGCTGCTTTTTTTTTTGAGACAATAAGCAAACTAACAGTAGGAGTTAAATAATTTGTTAAAGGGTGGGGACTAGAGAGGAGTTGGGGTTTGGAAAGGGGGTTGGGGGACTAGAATCTGCCAGTAGCAGCAATAAATGCAGAGTTATGCCTCAGGCATAATATATCAAAGAAAATATAATGCATCCAGCTTAAAACTAATGATTGCCATATAATTAGATGAGAAGCATTGTGCTATAAATGTGTATTCTTTAGCGTGCTGTGATTTTACTGTAAAAAAAAGAGAGAGAGAGAGAGAGCAAGAGAGAGAGCGAGAAAGGAGACAGAAAAACACAGAGCCCAGCAACATACTATAAAAAGAACCTTCTGTTGACTTCTCTACTGTTTAGTATTCCTTGGCTGTTCTCCCTTGGGAGTGTGTAATTAGTACTTTATGAAGAGTACATTTAAAGCAGTTTAATATTCACCTCATTCAATCTGAAACAATGTGATCCATGCTTAGACAAATCAGTGCTCCTTGCTGACATAATCTGTCAGAACATTACCTCTGAAAAGACCTTTCAAGAGGTTTGGATGTTAATTAGTTGTCTATCATGTATAAACAGAGCAGTGAGCAGAAGGGGCTCCGACAGGCCAGAGGGATACGTTGGGAAATGCATTTTGTATGAACACGGCTTGCAGGGGGGTCTTCTGGCTCTGCCCGCCTCTCCCCACACCCCCGCCTCCCCCCTGTGTCAGCAGCCACATCGGCTTTGGACCTCTTCTGGGTGAGAAAAGAGCTTTCCAGTTGGCTTCAAGGGACACAGCTGGCCCCAGAGGGGACTGTGAATGCTAAAGGGCTTTCCCCACACACCAGCCAGCCACCCCTGCCCCCTGAGGTCCTGTGGCTCCCCAGGACAGGGCCACCTGCAAGGCGTGACAGGAAGCGTGACCTCACAGACCTGCTTGGGCTTCGGGGCCTGTCTGGGTCCCGCCTCCTGTGGATGGAGAGAGCCACAAGGAGGGAGAAGCCAGGCCTCCTGATGCCATCTTCCCACTCACCTAAAAGCTCTCCTTCTCTGGGAAGCCAGTGGGCAGTCCATGGTGCAAGAGAGGACTCGTACACACGGGAACTCACGCACATGTAACTTCTTTAACACCCCGGACTCACAGAATGCCAGCAAGGTTCCAAGCCTACAGGGCACATAGTCCAGGCCCTGCCTCCAGGGTGAAACTTTGCTTAAGTGTGTCCTGCAAGGACCAGGTCCTGCCTGTGTAGGGCTGTCTAGGGATTTGAACTAGCCGTCTTTAATTCTGGACTTAGCCATTCCAGTGTGAAGCGCTTCCTAACATACTGAAGATGCTTACTCAGTAGTAGGTCAGGTCATCATTGTGTTGTTCGTGCCAGGCTCGTGATTCCAACATGGTGTGGCAGCTGGCAGCAGGAACCTCCTTACCTCCGACCAGGGACAAGTGTCCCTGTCCACTCAGCTGTCTCCTTACTCCCAGGCACCCCACCTTCTGTCAGTGGCCTCAACCCCCACAGAGTCTTTATTCAACACCCATTCCATAAGCATCCACTAGCACCTACTATGGGCACTGCACCATGTTACATTCTAGGGCAACACAGATGAGTTCTTGGCATAGGAGGCATTTACAGACCAATAAACTTATCATTACAGTTTGGGGTAATTGTAAGTAGTGTTAAGGGAGGCAATATAATTTAGTGGTTAAGAGGGAGGGCACGGAGTCAAACTGCCTGGACCCAGATCCCAGCCTTCCCACTTAACAGCGAGGGCAGGTGATTTAGCTGCTCTAAGCCTCAGTTTCCTTGTCTGCAAGATGGGGGTAAGAATAGCCACCTCGTAAGTTTGTGAATATTAAATGGGATAAAGCAGGAAACCACCTGGTGGAAAGCATAGGGTGTAATAAGTATTCAACTAATGTTTGCCCCTCAAAATAGTACAATAGGAACACAGAATGCCTAAGGTGGAAGAGGGGGGGTACCAACGGTGCCCAGGCAGTCTTGGAAGGCTCCCTAGAGTAGGTGACGTTTGACCCGTGTTTTAAAGGACTTAGCAGAAGTTCACCAGGTAAAGATGTGATAGAAGGGCTTTTTCTAGAGAGGAATGTGCACCACTGGCAGAAGGGGCACAGAAATGAGCAGGGTGTTTGGGATCTGAAGACATGACCTTGTGCTTCGTGTCACGCTGCTGAGTTACAGCCTGGGAGGCTGGTCCCAGGTGAGGCTTTCAGAACCAGCCATGGGATGGCACAGGTACACAGAAAGGAGTGCTCCAGGTTCCATGGCTGGGTGACAGTGGGGTTCTTCTGACAGCTGAGGAACCTGTCACTTCTCCTTGTATTTCTCAAAAAGAAGCGTCAAGATCTCCAACACCCATAGCCTGGTATCTAACCTAAGCCTGAATACCCAGACAGAACTAGGACATCACATCAGAGGAAGCAGGAGCACTGGCTCTGGTCCGTTCTCACCCCACTCCTGCCCCTGCAGCTGAGAGCCGCAGCCCTCTGCAGGGCCCAGGCTTGCTGGGAAGACAGGCACGCAGCCTCCAGCAGGACGCCAGGAACGCAGAAAGCGCTCGGTACGTGGTGGGTTTTATTGTTAATGAAAAGAGCTTGATCAGGTCCACGCTTGTTTCAGAGCTGCTGTTTTACTTGACAAGAAGCCTGGGCTCTGGAGGACCAGGTAGTCCCCAGAGTTCTCTCAGTGAAACTCTGGGCCTCCCTGGACCTCGTTCGGTCTTTGTGGGGTCCCCTGTAGCCCGGCAGACTCCCAGGTCCTCACCTGCCCCTCAGCAGAACCCCGGGCCACTTCCTCTGAGACCAGGCCTCGTACACCCTGTAAAACATCCCAGACCCTAGGAGAATTCTGTCCCCCTACCACACCAAGGACAGGGCAAGCCAGCTTGAGCTGTATGTTCCTTCCCTCTCTCATTGAACGTAACAGTGCTATCAGCTCCCACCTAGCAGGTGCATAGACGGCGCCCTCACCACAGCCCTCTGAAACAGTCACTATTACAGCCACAGGCAGGCAATAAACTAAGTCTGAGGAGGCTGAATGACTGGTCCAAAGGCGTATAGCTAAATGGGTTCTAGGCTTTTCTATTTCCAAACTCCCCTCCACCCACCTCTATCGCTAGATTAGGGGCAGCGGACTACAGCCTACAGGCCAGATCGGCCTGTTTTTGTAGGACCTGTGGGCTAAGAATGGCTCTTACATTTTTAAAGAGTTATAAGTAAAGAAAGAACATGTGACCCAAACCGGCAAAGCCTCAAATACCCACTCCCTGGGCCTTGGCAGAAAGTTTGCCGACCCCGCACTAGAGCCCACCAGGCCGCTCGGGCAACATTCGACTCAGTAGACACCAGAGACTAGGGATACCAAGTGAAAAAGCCACGGTCATTAAGTTAGACGTTTGAGCAGGACGGTCCTGCTGTGTGACCCACCGCTTCAGAACCATTTTTTAAAAGGTGCTTACTGAAATGAAGTAGAGCTACAGGGAGCACCAGGAGTTTCTCTCTGTGCAGGCTTTATAATTTATGGTGAAACGTTTCGTACACAGTGTCTATTTCATGAAGTTATTCATATTTTGTGTGAAAAGTGGAAAAGCTGAGTGATGAAATGACTAATTTAGGGGCCTCTGGTGAATCCTCTCCCCTGGCCTCATAACCTCCAGGCCAGTGTTCTTTCCCTCACGCCATGGCTGCCTCCAAGCCCCAGGGCATCTGGGAAGGGAAGCTGGGGTGCAGAGAGGCCATGTAGGGCTGCAGGAACCTGGCCACAAGGGGAGCAACCATCAGCCCCAGCCGCCTCCCTCCCTCATACAGATTGAATTGATATGCATCTCAGATATCTTTTCTCAATACAAGCTCGACTATCTTGGAGCTATTTCAGCCACTGAGTCACCCCTCAAGAAGAGCACCCCAACTGCTATATCTCATCCATCCAGCCAAATAACTGTCCAGGAGGGCAACAGTGCCTGGTTTCCAGGCCCAGCTGACCCACCAGCTGGCTGTGTGATCTAGGGCAGGCCAGCATCCCTCTCTGTGCCTCCCTTTCCTCCCCAGGAAGTGGAGTCAACAGTTCCCCCCCACCTCCTTAGCCCACATGGGACTCTGTGAGAGTGAATGAGATCATGTCTGTGTGCTACTTAGTGGAAGGAAGCAGCAGGAGTACAAGGTAGTATTATTTTCTGGGTCGGCTTGGGCAGTTGCCATGAAGTTGCTGAGATGTGTAAGCATTTCAAGGCCTCAGGAACGAGTCCCAGGAACGCCATGGGAAGGCAGTGTGTCAGAACCAGCCAGGGCTTCCCGGTCACTGAGATGTGAGTTCAAAGCCCAGCTCAGCCACTTACCAGCTTTGACAAACGTCCTTGTCACTTTTGGCCTCAGTTTCCTCACTGATAAAATGGGGATAATCCCAGCCACAGAGGATTGTTTGTTTGAGGAGTATATAAAATAATCCCTGGCAATGATTATTATTAATGCTCTGGACCTTTGTCAGGACACCTCTTCGTGTCTCCATAAACTGTCTCCAAATAAGTGCAGAGGCCCTCCACCCAGGTACCCTCAGGACAGCTTTCCATAGCAGGGATGGGCTGAGCTTCCCAAGTACTACCTCCTTTGGACAAAGGAAAGTGAGAGCTCAGGCAGTGAGCACAGGCCTCTCCCAGCATCCCCTAGCAGCCTGCAACCTGCAGGGCCAAGGCCCCAAGGCCAGGGGACTGGGTGAAGCCAGATGTGCCCTGGAGCCCTCTCCCCTTGGAGAGTGGTAGAGAAAGTCCCCTGAGTTCTGAACCTACAGGGTCAACCTCCGCAAGCCAAAATTCCCAGCCTGGCCAGCTGTCCAAGGTCAGCAGGCCCTAACCCCCTTATCTCTCACCGGGTACAAAATAAAGGGCTTCAGTGAGCCTCCGGGCAAATGGTTCTTGGGACAGACGTAAATGAACTGTCTTCCTATCCTGTTTTTGCAAGGCAGGAAGGGACATGAAAGTGGGGGCAGTGGACTCACACGGAGAAGGTCTGCGTGGGAAGGAGTAGCATTGGGGCAGTGGTCGAGGTTGGTGGGACCAAAGCCAGTGAGGAAGCTGAGCTCCATCCAGCAGAGGGTGTGAGAACCAGCCACAAACTGGCCGAGGCCTCATGCGGCTCACAGCAAAGCTGCTGAGCCAATCTGGCCAAGACAGTCTGAATTAGTCACCAGTTTTGACAAGGAGGTAAATTGGTTACATAACATCCTCCCTCACCCTCCATTGGCTCTCCTGAGCTGAGCTTTCTCGGGTGAAGGGCCTAAGGCAGGGAGGGTCCCTTTCTGGGAGCCTAGGGGCTAGGGTTGGCTCACAAGCCCTCCCCAGGCCTGCTCCAGCCCCACAGAGCCAGAAGGAGGCGCCAGCTGTTCACCTCCTGTCTGAGTCTTTGCCTCCCTGCCTCCAAAACAATCCCACGCTAGTCTTGCAACCCTAAGACTTTGGGCGTTAGCAGGGAAAATGCCCCAGCAAAGAGTTACATATGTTTCCCAGCTCATGGCAGCTCGGTGGCTCTCTGAGCACTAAAGCCCACTTCCCTACTGAATTTATCATAAGACATCACAGTGATAATTATGATCAATAAGCATTTAGGGAGCACCTCTTGTTGTGGCCCTGTTGAAGGCACTGTAGGGGCTAAAAGATAATAGGACACATGTGTGCAGCAGCAGAAGCAGCTTGGAATGAGAATGCCTTTCCTCCAGGGAGGAGGGCACTTTCACAAAGAGGAACACTAAGCAAGTGTCCCCATTGCCTGCTGAGGGTCACATTAATCTCTAGGTAAGGTTTGGAGAAACCAGCCTTGACCTGAGAGACACCCAGAACGGTGCAGGTTTCTGGCAGCCAGATTTTCTCACTGATTTACTCATGCACTGCACACAGCTGAATGAAGAACAATAAATGTTTAACGATATTAATAATAGGTGATAGTGACAATGATGACGATGAGGAGGAGGAGGATGACAATGATGAAGCTACTGTTAGAGAAAAACATATGAGTCCCATTTTGGCCCCAAGTCCCTGGGACTTCAGTTCTTCCTCCCTCCCAATCGGTGCTCCTGTTACAGTCACTAGAGAATAGAAAACAGGAGTAGAAACTTGAGAAACATTTAAGAATCATTCGTGCAGACCTTCTGACTCCAAGCAGGACTCGACTAATTCATCCAGGAAGAGTCACCCATTGCAGCAAAGGGGCAAACACAGGAGCCAGTGAGTGGAACCAGGGGCTTTGGGACCCCTCCTCCCTCTCCCAACTCTAAGTCAAGGGAAAGTCCCCAGCCCAGGCTCTTGGGGGACAGTGATAACACCAAGGGCCACATTCCCTACTCATCATCCTATGATTAGGAGCTGGAAGAGATCCAAGAGATCATCTAGTCCAGCCTTCCCATGGTACAGATGAGAACATTGAGGCCCAGAGAGGATAAATGACTCACCCAGAGCCACAAAGCAGAGCTGGGACTGAAACGCCCATCTCCTTTCATTACCCTGTAAAAACCAGACAGAAAAAGATGATGGGGGGCACAGATGTGGGGAAACTACCAGCCTTCCCTATCTGGAGAGGTCTGAGTGACCCATACATAATTCCTGCCTCTCTGGCTGATATCAGGCAGCTCACAGCTTTGCACAGAGGGAGAAGCAGCTTCCCCAAGGAGGGCGTGCAAACAACCATGATGCCAAGTCAGTCTGTACAGTTTCTAGAACAATGAGCCTTTCCTCTCTGCTCAGAAAGGCTTTCCTCTCCTCTCAAGAAAAGAGCTAAAAGGGTAAACTACCCTCAGGCCTACAGGCAAATTCCCGATGAGAAGTCTGATCCAGCTTCTATCTCCCAAAGATCTCTGTGGGTGTCTACTTGGGATAAGCTTTCCCAGCAATATTTGAAGCCAATTAGAGAAAATTAAGGGATTAAATAGGAAACCTCATGTCGGTTTAGGCTACAAAATCGTTCACTCATTCAACAAACTTCTGCAGAGTGTCTACTCCAAGAGAATTCCACGATGAAAGAGATAGGGCCTCTGCTCTTAGTCTATCTGCAGCCGGGTAGGCAAGAAAAGGGAGCAGCGACCACAGGGACTTGAATCGCTACAATGGAGGACACTGGGGGAGCAGCAAGGAGGGAGGACTATCTGGAGTGGGGAGGTGAGAGGTGGGGGCAGCTTCACGGAGGAGAAAGCACCAGACCCTGGGCACTCGGGAGCCACTGCAAAGCCAGAAGCCCATCCTGAGCAGATGCAAATTGACCCATTTGCTTTCATTTTTCACTTTGCCGTTTGTCCCTCCTCTTCCCCAGAGTTCAGAGACATTCTTTTTTCCATGTGAACATACCTCCTCAGCCACCCCTAGCCTCTGTCTTTAGACTGTCCTTTCCCATCATTTTCCCCATTTGAGACCCAAACCCAGCCTATACCCTATTGATGAATAGGTAGATGTGGCATTGGAGGTTGTGGGGAGGGCCGCCACCAGACTCACCCTGGACAGATGTGCTCTGTTCCCCACACAGCTGTCTGGGCAGCCCATCTGTGCTCACTTCCTGCCTCCCAGCTCCAGCCCCTCACACCTCCCACGCTGGGGTGGGGAAGTCTGGTCCGAAAGCCAGTGTGGAGGCCAGGCCGCCCGCCAGCACAGCAGAGCCCATAGCCCAGGACCCTGGCACCCACCCTCCGCCCTCCTCCACAAAGAATGGTGCCCTAGGAAGGGCTTCAGCAAGGTGATCACTCTGGAGGGCTCTGCCTTGGAGTTTAACCTCAGCCTCTTGGCAGCTGCGGGAGCTGTCTGGCTCTCAAGTTCGCCCAGCACTGTTTGTCCATGTTAAACACACCGACATCACTGATCTCATGTCATTATTCTGTCAAAACTAAGAAGTCTGCTTCACTCTGGCCAGGTATCTCCAAAGGAAGAAAAAATTATTTTCAAAAAGAGTTTGATGCAAGAGGATGTCCCAGCTAAAAGTCCATCCCAATGCCCTCGAATCACTGACTCCTTATAGAAGTCCTTGTGGCGCCCCACCCACCCCCCTTCTTTGCTGGGAGGTGGGAGGAAATGGGAAATCGCTGGAAGAAGTGACTTCTCTGTTTCTGGGATGCTCACAACTCCCTCCTGCCCCCTGAGAAGGGTGTGTCTTTCTCTGGGACTATAGTGATAGTGCAGGTAGCTCTGGGGCTCCCATGGGCTGAACGCTACTTTTTTTTTTTTTTTTTTTTTTTTTTTTTTAAGAGAGAGCATGTACATGCAAGTGGGGGAGGGGCAGAGGAGAGGGTGACTCTCAAGCGGGTCCATGCCTACTGCGGGAACCCAATGCAGGGCTTGACCTCAGGACCCTGAGGTCATGACCTGAGCCAAAATCAAGAGTCGGACACTTAACCAACTGAGCCAGCCAGGCACTCCTGAACACTCCTTAACAGCAGGAACTGTAGCCCTGTGGCTCCCAGCCTGGATCTGTGCATGGTAGTGACTTGATAAGAGTGTGCTGAACTGAGCTGCTAAGCTATTCCCTGACCACAGGCCTGCATCAAACAGGCAGGTGAGGAATCTGATTACCCCTCTTCAGTTTGCTCATAGGAAACTCAGATTGGCAATCAGGAAAGGAGAGACATAGCAGTGATATATCTACATGATGGAGAATGGGGATGGAAAATATTAGAAGAATGGGAAATTTCAGTGTAAACTAACAGGTATCTCCTACTGAACCCAGAGCCTTTCCCTGAATACTGGGTCCTGGTGCACTGGGAATTAGACAGAAACCTGATAAATTGCTCCCTTTCCCTCAAAACAACAATGTCTTAGGAGTATATACAAACTCCAGAATCCTACGCTCCTGAACAGTGGGATTGCCTGGATGGAAACTGACTTCTCCAGGCAGAAATGACCCCCAGAACAAGGGCTGGTGCCAAGCAGAAGAGCACAGAACTCACCCAGCCTCTCCGGTTTTAAGAGGCGATTGCCTTCCTTGACCGCCATTTTTAAATAAGAGGAAATTCCAATTCACCCACTCTTCCCACCACATCTGCAGACATACATAGATCCTGTATATGACTTTAGGTAAGGGGCAGTGCCGGTCTTTCTGCCAGGCTGGAAACCCATGAGCCATGGGTGTTGATTCTGCTTTTTTTGTTGTTGTTCCCTTAAGATGAGCTGCTTCAGGGTGACCAGACAACCTTAAACGTAGGTTACTTGCTTTTGAAACTGTTTTGCTAAGTATCTAGAAAAGAAAATTTCTTTCACAAAGACCTCCATGTCACCACTTTTTCACTTTACAAATTGAGCCACCGTAACTGTGACAGAGTCCCTGAGATTCAGGTCCCAGCCTGAAAACTCTGATCACTTGATAAGTCTGAGCCTGCGTAGCAGAAAGAGAAGATGGATGAGTAAATGGCTAATGATGGATGGTGGCTAGGAAGGAAGGCAGGCTGCTAAGCCACTAAGCCAGAGCAGGCCAAGAGGCCAAGAGCCCCCTGCTTCTCTGGGGCCTTTGAGGCAAGCTCTAGCCCAAAGGAGGCACTCCTTTGTTTTAAGAATGGTAATTTAGGCTCCTGTGGTTTCACACACACACACACACACACACACACACACACACACACTTCTCCTCTAAGGCAAGCCGCCTTTCTAGCAGCCCACTAATTATTTGGGGCCTCTCTCCCTACTATAGATTTAAGAGAAAGGTAAAAAGCCATATTCACCTGGATCCTTCCATTAGTTCATCATGATAGGGAAGCCCTAGGATTGTACAGATGTTCCTGAGTTTTAGACCCAAAGTTCCTCAAGGCAGCTAGGGCTTGGAGGGAAGGGACAGGGCCTCATTCTGACCACCTCCCAGGAGTTGCAAATTGTCTGGAGGTCCTCAGAGATCCCCAGGTCTCACACGGCATAATAGTGTCTATAGGTTTCCGAATTGGGGACCCCAGCCTTTGCCCTCCTAATCTTGGGATCTTAGTTCAGGGTGGCCACCCTGGCCTACCTGAAGCCTATCTAGGAGCAGGAGGCTTGACCCCGGCAGCCCCTGCAGCACGGATTCCCTGGGACAGATTTCACAACCCAGCGCTGAGTTTTACTACAAGTTTCAGACAAAGAAGGTGTGTTGGAGTTGAGAGCATGCTTCTGCCCGCTGCGTGGGTGTCAAGTTCAATACCTTCTTGTCAACACTTGAATGTGTTGAACATCACTCACAAGGGCATTCTTTAAGAAACCTATTAACTTAATTACCCAGGTTTTTTTTTCCCCGCTCTCTCCCCCTATCCATGCATCTCATATAAAAGTTTGGCTTTCTTCCTTTCCGAGATATTTTTGATGTAACCTCTCTCCCCTTGGCACAATACCGTCTTGTTTATTTCTCTAACAGTCAGAGTGGCTGCCACTGTACAGACTGCCTCCTTTACTCAGGTCTTAGCCCTGAGGGAAGCTAAGAGAGAGCAAAGTGTGACCCTGGTGGTGGCAACTGGGGGTGGGGAGGATGGGTCATCTTGCACCCTTTCTGATTGCCCAGCGGGAGTGGAAATCTAGAGGATGCAAACAATGAAGGGCAAACCAAGCTCCTGCAAGGTATACCCCTCCTTCCTGCAGAAGGTGAGGGAGGAGTCACCCAGAGACACAGGCCAATCAACAAGCATTTATTAAACACCAGCCATGTGCCCACAACCATTTACCTGGATTTTAGAAGAGAAAATTCTGCCCAGATACATTTTTCCAAATTCTGGCCCCATGTACCTCAAAGCCCCTGGGAAAATGAAATAATTAATTTATTATAAATCATCTCACGCTGGGAATCAGGAGAACTATGTTCCCAGACCCATGCTGCCTACAAGGGCCCTGAGTTGGTTCCTCAGTGAAATGCAGAGGGCGGGGGTGGAGGGGACCTCACTGAAGGATTTCCCTTTAGAAGGACCCCCTTTAGAACTCACCCATGGCTCATCTGTGCTTCCACAGCTGCCTGAGGCTACCCACCCATATGGGGAATCTGCTCAA
Source organism: Panthera onca (assembly GCF_046562875.1). Classification (NCBI taxonomy): domain Eukaryota; kingdom Metazoa; phylum Chordata; class Mammalia; order Carnivora; family Felidae; genus Panthera; species Panthera onca. Next base: position 169,651,405 of record NC_138342.1, on the reverse strand, counting down.
AGAAAGGGAAGGAGTGGCAGTGTTCAGACAGAGAGGCAAATGGGGACCATCTCAGAGAGTTGATCCATATACTGTGTTTGGTGGCCCTGCCCTGGATGGTGACTCACCTGTCCAGGGAGGAGGAGATGGACAGAGGCAGGGGCTGGGGCAGGCATGGCTTTCAGTGCTGGGGGGTAGGTGAAGGTCATGAGCCTAGGGAAGGCAGCTGTGCTTCGAGGACCGACATTACACAGAGGGGGCCTCTTGCCCACAGACCTAAAGCAAGAAGAGCTACACAGAGACCCATGTGTGGGGAGACGTGTGGGGGAGGTACCAACCAGCCAGACCTCATCGTATCGTGAGAAATCTGGGCTGCCAGCTATGATAAAGGAGGAACACACCCCACAGCTTTCTTGCCAAAACCATGCATAACCAAAAAGCAATTTTCAGATCTTTCTAACCATCCTCACTCTCTTTCCTATTTCCGGGAAGCAAAAACACTGGAGCAAATTCAGAAATTCCAGCAGGACTCTGTGGTATCTGCCCTCTGTACCCACACCTTTCTCAGTTCCCTGACCCCAGATTGACATATCCCCAACCCCCACAATAGCACCCCACCCCAAACTCTCAGTGGACCAGTGAAGGTCTACAGAGCCAAGAGGCACTGATGTAGTGAGTCCTGTGTGTGGAATTACAGAGTTAGAAGGGACCCACTGGGTCATCTGATCCAGTTTCCTGGCTCCAGGCAGGTCTGCTTCTGAATCATTCTCTTGTAGTGGCCTCTCTGTTCTCCTGTAGTATAAGTGATGGCAAAGAAAGGCCTGGCCTGCAGTTAGAGCTTCGTAGCTGCCCAGTCAGGGAGGGTTCTCTTTTCCCAGGAAGCTCTTGCTTCTGGGGAACCCCGAGACTACCTGATGTTGTTCCCACCTGTCTCTCTGACTCAGGGCTGATTAAAGTCTGGTGACCTCTGATTCAACCCCCCATTTCTTCACTTACCCCTAGCGACCACCTCCTTCTGTGTGCCATTTAGTGCAAATGAAAGGTCAGAGAGGGGAGAGCTGGCAGAGACCAAGGATTTGACCCCAAGTTCCTAAAGGTTGGAAGGTTTACATCACAAGCCCTCAGTGCCCTCTCCCCCAAGGCATCCAGCATGCAGTTTCGCTCTGATGCAACTCTCTACAAGGCGGGTCCTGTGACCTGAGATCCCCGAGGCTTAGATACCTTCTGAAGCAAAAGAGAAGGCATCCTCTTCTCTTTACACTGTGGTCACGCCTCATCATATACTAGCTGGTGGGCTTCTCTCCCCTGCCCTCAGAGGGCTCCTCTCAGTGGTCCCTCTGACCTCAGCCATAGGCTTGGAGCCTCCATCACACGCAAGGAGCCTGAGAACAGCCCTCTCTCGAGGAATCCTTTCCTTCTTTCCAGATGTGGGGAGATCTGCTGTAGCAGAAGCTTGGAAGGAGGACAAAGCAGCAAAGGCTGATTTATCTTCCTTCTACATACCTCCCTACTCAGTGTATGCACGTGTGTGTGTGTGTGTGTGTGTGTGTGTGTGTGTGTGCATGAGTGTCCAAGGCATTCAAGTTGACTAAGAATCTAAGCATTGCCTAAGCCAGGGCCTGGGTCCAGGTGAAGCCCCTCCTCCTTTCTCCACCCAAGCTGGGACAGACATCCCCTCCAATGCCAGGGCCAACATCGCTGTGGGAGAGCATGCATGTGGCCTGGGGCTCCTGCTCCACAGTGGCTGTGTGCACACACACTCATTCCCTGAGAAAGCCCCTGGGGCCTCTGTGGGAAGACTTTCCGGGAGACATTTATGGCAGAAGAGGAAGTCTGGGGCATCATCAGAGCAACCTGGGCCAGGGAACAGGCAAACGCCTGCCAGGAGTGGAGTCAGGCTGCAAACTTCCCCTAATTACAGAGCTTTTAACCCCTTTTCTAGTCACAGGCCATTCAATCAGACAGGGTCAGACTGATAAGCGGGGTCTCCAGAGTACCACTGCTGCCCCTCATAGCCCCCTCCGCCACATGTGCATATCTGTATATGTATGCATGTGCATAGGTGCACACACATGTATGTGTGTACACACACACACACACACACACATACCACCTGCCCTGCTCCTCATACTGACTCACCCAGATTGATGGTAGCAGACTCCTGCCCAAAAGAAGCATGGAACTCAGAGCCGGAAAGAAACCTTGAGGTTTGGGCACCTTCCTCAAGAAATTATCCTCATTATTTTACAGAAGAGGCTACTGAGGCTCACAGATCCAGTATCCATGTTTATCCAACTCCAAGCCCAGAACCCAGGCCTCCGTGGCCTCTTACTGGTCAGGAAGCTGAGCATGGGAGAGAAGCTAGGTCCACACAAAGGCACTTAGGGGATGGGACATGGCCTGGACAAAGGTGGGGAGTGCCCCCAGGGACCTCCCCAGAGTCGAGCACTTGGTATCACTTAGAGCTCTGATGTCTAGTTCACTAGCCACTAGCCACATGTACCTATTTAAATTAAAATTAATTAAACTTAATAAAGTGCTTAAAAATTCAGTTTCTTTACAGCAGTAGCTACATTTGAAGTGTTCAAGAGCCACATGTGGCTAGAGCTACTATATAGAACAGTGCAGATCTAGAACATTTCCATCACCGCAGATTATTGTATTGGGTGGACCGTGCTGATCAGGCAAGACAGACTGCAGGACCAGATGGTCTGAAGAAATCTGTTTCCTGGTGGAGGGCTGAGGTCTCGTTGGAAGGAAGGAGAGGAGGAGGGAGAAGAGGGCAGAACAGAGGACTCAAGAGAAAGATGCTGGAGAGAGGAGAGAGAACAGAGGAGGGGGAGGCTGGCGTAAAAGAGGAGGGGCAGGAAGGAAAGGGAAATCCTGTGTCTGTCCCTGTGGCTGGGGTCTGACCAACTGTTCTAGTCCTGGACGACTGACATATTCTCCCTATTCTACTCCAGAAGAGCCAGAAAACAGAGTCACAGACTGCACAACCAGGGGCCATAAATAGGGCGTCTGATAGCTTTCCAGACCTAAAGAGCCCAACCTGTCCCCAAACGGAGCACCCCTTGCACCCAGGACTCTCTCCATCCCCAGGGTGGTTTGCACACCTGGGCAACTGGACTGGCAGAGAAATGCTCCTGCCCCTTGCACTGGAAGGGCATGCCCTGGGGCCCTTTTACAGCTCACTGCAGCAAAAATGTTTCCAGGAAGGAAGGGAGGAAGGAAGGAAGGAAGGAAGGAAGGAAGGAAGGGGAAAGGAAGGGAAGGAAAGGAGGAAGGAAGGGATGGAGAATCTAGTGAAATAAAAATGCTTCTCGTGCCACAAGCTGGGTGCGTTTTTCAAACCAGGAGACAATACCTTGATTCAATTCCATAGACGCATAATCCATTTTGTCACTTTCTCACACATTCTTCTAAGCGAACATTTGAGAGAGGGAATTGAACCAGGCAAAGAGTATCATGTCTGAAATCAGAAATGCCTGGGTTTACTTCCCATTGTGCCACCTAATGACCAGGACAGGTGGCTGCGCTCCCCCAGCCTCAGTTGCCTGCTTTGCAGGGCCATCGGGCTGCTCTAGCGCACTGATAGGTGTGGAGCACAAGGACCAGGCAGACACTCGTGTGTCAGTCCCTCCTCCTCCACTGCCCCAGGGACTTACCCGCATCCTCCCCCTGCCACAAGAGCAGGAGAGGATGTACAGAACAAGATCCCCTGGAGGAGCTCAGGGCCAGGGGAGAGGCAGAAGAGCCAGCAGCTGCAGATTAGGCTGAGGAGTCCACGCCATGCAGCACGACAGAGCCAAGCACAGTGTGAGGGAGGAAGCCCTAGGGGAAAGGCAGTTGAGGAAGGCTTCACAGACACAGAGAAGTATGAACCGGACTGAAAAGAGAATCTGTGGAGGGCATCTGACACTGAGAAACCACATGAGCCAAGCTCATAAGGAACCTCAACTCTCCCTGAGAAGAGCCCCCAGCCTCAGATGGGAAAAGCCTCTAGCTTGAGCCTCGGGCCCTCCCTGAGTCACCTGGCCACCCCCATCCCTCCAGGTCCCACTTCCCCAGAGGGGGTTTTCAATGCCTCGTTATAGCCCACACCCCCTCTCAATGGCCCTTGGGGTCCCTAAGTCAGGAGGATGCTGGAGAAGTAGCCTGTCCCTGTCAGAAGAGCTTCCTGCCTCCAGGCCTGGATGCGATTCGGGAGAGATGTGGGGAGATCTAAACTGGTCTTACAGCCAAATTTAAGCACATCCAGGGTCACCCGAGAAGATTCCAGCAAAGGGGACACAAGTCATCTCTTCAGAACTGATTTCCTTAACACAGCCCCCTTGTTATGAGGTGTAGGCAAAAGAACACTGGGCTATGAGTCAGGAGGTTTGGAGCACGGGCCAGGACACCTGGGTTGCATTCCCAGATATGCCGCCGATTGGGACTGTAATCTCAGGCAAGTCACTTAACCTCTCAAGAGCTTGCGTTCCCCACCTGCAAATTGGGTGGGGGGGGAGGTGATACTCTCTGCCCTTTCTGCCTTCTTGTAAAAGGAAGATTAGATGATACAGTGGCACAAAGGTGCCTGACACACGTCCAGGATGGTGGTGATTGCTTTACCAACCATGACACCACCTCCCAGTGACTTACCTTAGCTGCCAGCTCCCTGCTCTCCCAGAGCAAAGACTTAAGACTTGTGCTTCTGTATGTTCCTTTTCTAGTCTGGTGCCCCCCAGCTGAGATGCTAAGTGTGACCTGGGAGCAGTGCTTTTTCTGCCCTACATTGTAAAGGGGCAATTGTGTCCAAAGGGAGGGGACGTGAAACTAGGGTATTGGCGAGGGGCACAGGAACCTGCATTCTTGGGAGTCTCTGCCCTCCAGTGACCTCAATTATCTGCAAATGGCCTGGAGGCAGGGCTGGGCCAGCGCCTGGATGGGAACACTGAGGCTGCAGGCTGACTCACTCGTGAGTTTCTTGCCAGTGGCAGACCCTGTCATGGTGGCCCGTGGCTTCTCTGCAGGCTCTGAGCAGAAGACCACGATTAGACAGTTCCATAGCTCTGGGGAAGGCAAAGTGGACTGTCTCCATCCTTGGGGACTGCCCATCCCACCTCCCTCTAATGCTACCAGTCCCAGATCCCTTGACTCCTCCCTACCCCGCCCCCCACCCCCCCGGAGGGGCTTGTTCATGGCAAGTGGACTGCTGGATTGTGTATTTCCACTTCCCATTTCATCCCAAGTGATCTCATGTTCCCCTGACCAATTTCTACAATCAGATTTGGGAGAGGTGTGGGGCTCGGAAAAACTTGAGTCTCTTCATGGAGCTAATGCTGGGAACACAGGGGCAAGTATCTCTTTAAAAATACTCCCTGCATAGCAGGTCACACTGGCCTGTAGCCACAACACCCGGGGCTGTGATCTCATCAAGCTCCAGGAAGCCAAACAGGGTCAGGCTTGGCTAGTCCCTGAGCGGGAGACCTCCCAAGCAAAACACAGGTGTTGCTGGTGATTCAGCAGGCTGAACCCCTCCCTGCACAAGTCTAGCTCTTGTCAGGTGTTGGATGATTCTGTGAGCTCCTATCAGTACCTGGGCAGAAGGGGGCATGGTGCAGGCAGCGGGTGCTAGACGCTCTTTCCTTGCGCTACGTGTTACAGGTGTCGACACCACCGTTCTTAAGAATCAGGGCGAACATGCTTCCTCCCTCCCTAACCCCTGCCCACTTCCTAAGGTTGGTCAGCCATCGACCTAAATTCTCGCAGCTGTTTCAAACAGATAAGGGATGGAAGAGGAAAAGGTAGCCCCCAAGGGGCTCAGGAACCAACTGGCCCCCACCCGAACAGCTGGGGTCTGTGGCTGCCACCAGGCTCTGGGTCTCAGGCCTCAGGATGGTCCCTTCTGGTTTGGGAATGGGTGAAGATGAAAGGGGTCCATGAAATGAGGGCAGTCATTAGGCTGTTTTATGAGTACACAGATGTTCATTACACCCCAACCCCATCATTAGAGGCTGTGGCAGGAGAGAGCTCGGGGCCCCTTCTTTATTGCAGTAGAAACCGAGGGGTTTCTCCCCTAGAAGGGACCTCTGCTTCTGCTTCTCAGCCAGGGGTCCTGCCCAGGAGAAGGTCAGTAGCCTCCATTCCAGTCCTAACTCACTCCCTCTCCTACTCCTGCCTCAACTCAAGGAGGTGATATGGGCCCTGAAAGAGCCCACGCCCAGTAGCTAGAGTCTGGAAATAGGGGCCTTTCCATCCCAGTGCACAGTTCTCCCTCCCCTCCCCCCGCCAAGCACCACTATCAGGTGGGGAGTCTTTCTGCTTCTTCCAGGAAGCCCTCCCTGCCCTCTGTAAATCCTCTTGCTAGCATGCATCACATCTGTAACTACCCCTTCATTGTGTTACTGTCAGACTGTAAACCACCCGCACACCTGCACCGCACTTGGCACCTAGCACAACAGTAAATGTGGACTTCATTGATATCAGCCAGGAGCCAGGGCAGGTGACCTGGCAGAGAAAGAGGGATTCTCTGTGGCCCCCATCCTTCCCCCTCTGCCTTTTCCCACAGTGCAAAGGATCTGAGGAACCTGCTGCTTTCTTGAGGCCACAGTCAGCAAGTAACATAAACAAACCATCTGCCGTTGTCTAGACAGTGCCCCCACTTACCTCCCAAATGTAACCCCTTTGCACAAATCCCACTGAGCACCTGCTTGCATCTTTCCTTGCAGGCTGCCCCCTTCCTGTAGGGGAGCACCCAGAGAGAGAGTCTGGCGGGGCCAAACCCACTCCTGCAGGGGTCAGCCCTTCATGCATGACAGGACTGCAGGCTGGGAGGCTTGCCCCTCTTCCCCATTAGGGCTGCAAGCGCAGTGGTAATAGGCTGGAGCCCACCCTGCTGGTGCAGGCCATGGAGGCCGAATGGAGCGTGGCCAGACCCCACAGAGAGGAGGCAGATTAATCAGCTGTCATTTGCGTTCATTAAAGACCCCTTGCTTGTGCACTGCAGCCTTAGATGCCAGGGCAATTGACTGCTCACAATAAAAAGTTCTGGGGAGAAGTTTGTCTCAGCTCCCTGTGGCCTAGCCTTGGGATCAGCCTGGCATCCTAGAATCGCAGACTCCTGGGGTGGAAGGCCTCTGAGGTCCAGCCACATGGTTCAGGGATAGGCAGACTGAGCCCCAGATCCAGAAGCTTGGGGAGTCAGCAGCTGTGGAGGCCCCTTGACCCTCTTTGGGATTCTTCCCTGTTATCACCCCATCCCCTTTCCTCCCATCTCCTCATGGCCCTGGGCACTGTCACCTGGAACTGCTGGGCCCTCCTCAGGCTTGTGCAAAGACTCATTTCAACACACTTGGAGACCGATGACAATCCCCATAGGGCAGGAAGCCAAGCACAGCAACTGCCCCAAGCCTAGCTCTCCACCTGCCTTCCCATCAGCCCACGGGGCTCAGCTGAGAGGCCCCCCAATAGATGACCACCCCTAAAAGGACAGCCTAGTGACCCGGGCTCCACTGGCCTTGCCAGAGAGGGCTGTAGATCTCCTTTCTCTTCCCCAGGGTTATGTCAGTCCCCAAGCATTCCAGAGGCAGAGCAACTGTGAGGCCAGGGTGTTTACAGAGTTCAGTCTCGGTTGTTTTTGCATCGTAATTGCCAAGCTCCCCAGATTGGCATTTGCCTGCCGGGCACTGTAAAAGGTGACACAACAGAATGAGAGAGCAAGCCCCAGTCCTGGCAGGCCTCCAGCGGGTCACATTCACATTTCCCTTGGCCCAGAAAAAGGAGCCTGGCCTGACACAGACAGGCAGGGGTGCAAAGGCCCACCACACAGGCCCTGGCATGGCCAACGAATGAGAGGGCAGACTGGCAGCTTGCCAGGGATGACGGCTTTACTTGGGCATCTCAGAGGGGGGAAACCTGAGGAAGTCACTTAATGGCAGGCCTCCTACTAGGACCAGGCCCCCAAAGCAGACCCTGACCCACACACCTGGGGAGCCTCATGCAACCCCCCTCTGGTCTACAGGCTACAAGGAAGAACAATGCTGTCTTGCCTCTTCCTTCCCGGGAGGTCCCTGAACACCTGGGGAATAAACGTTCCCCAAAGAGCGTCAGGAGTGAGGAGCATGATCAGGGAGAAAGGAGCTACCATGGGCGTGTCAAACATCCCCTGCTAGTGCCCATCAAACTGCACCCAGGTCCCCCACCCAGGTCCTCCACCAGCAGGAGGGACTGCCCTGCCCAACGCCAGAAACTCAAATGTCCAGAACAGCAAGTGACACTGAGAGTCACTGATCTGGGGCTGTTTCTGCAACTCCATGTGGGGGTGCTGGAGAGAGGATGTGCCTGGTGTCTTCTCAGTCCTGGCCAAGCCCCAACGCCTCCAGTCCACCCATCTCTGACCGCCCAGGAGCCTGACCAGTCCAAATAGTCAGACTTGAGAGCTGGGGCCACTTCAGGACCAGTCAGTGCTGCCGGGGAAGGGTGATTCCAAAGGTTCCGAAGCCTGAAGGAGACCTGTCAGGGACAAGAGCTGGGCTGGTTCCCACCATTGCTGCCACCAGTCCAGAGACCCCAGGGAAAGTGGGCAGAAAGGTCTGAGAGCAGGACTCTGAGGCAGCACTTCTCAGACTTTAATGTACGTATGAATCACTGCAGGTTCTTGTTAAAAGGAAGATTCTGATTCACGTGTGTCCAGGGTAGCGCCCGAGATTCTGCATTTCTGACAAATTCCCAGGTGATGCTGCTGCTGTTCTGAGTAGTGAAGGGCTAGGGCAGCAAGGCCAAGTTCACTGTCAGCCCCTGTGGAAAGAGCAAGATGTGATTTGAATGAGACTTAGCATTTCTATTTATTGTCACACTTTCTAATGAGTACAGGGCTTCACAGAACCACCAGGTCTTGCCAGCATCTTTTCTTGCTCAACATCCTGATCCCCAAGCTTTTTTTTCCAGAAAGTCTGTCCATTCCTCCCTCCCTTCTTTCTTTCTTTCCTTCCTTTCTTCCTTCCGTCCTTCCCTCCTCACTCCTTTCTTCTTTCTTCTTTTTCATAAGGTCTTACCAGTCCTGGGCCCTCTGGCAAGGAAGGAGAGAGGAGGCCCAAAATTACGGATTATGCTTTATCTTCCCACTAGAACTGAGTTTGGAAGCCTAAAGTAGGGCAGAGGAGGAAGAGAAAGCAGAGAACAGCGCCCAGGAGCCTGACTCCCACCATTGCTACCTGCCTTCCCCCAGGAGGCCACAGAGGGCCCGTGACTGCTGGGCGCCCCCGTCTACACTCCATGCCCGCAGCCCCCCAGCCCCATTGCCTGCTTCTCTAGGACTACCAGCTTCTCTTAGGCGGCACGTGGAGAGGGCAGAATGGCCCAGAGGCAGCTGGCAGTTTCCTGAGACAGGGTTGGGAGTGGTGAGAAACCTCTCAGGCAAAAAGAGAGGAGATAGAAGGACTAGTGGAACCAGGAGCCAGTAGAGAAGCTGAACCACGTGCTCTGAGAAGCCTCCCGGCAATTGTGAAGGTGATCCCCACTCCACCAGGGGAGCCCCCAGATCCCAGAACCCAGGGGAGCCCCCATCAAGCTCTCGCAGCCACCCCGGAGTGGTCCAAACACCAGTGCCCCCAATCATCCATAAGCCCTGGGGTACCCTCTCCAGGCCAGGTGGGCACTAGGGGACTGCTGGGCCCCCACTGGTCCAGCTGCCCCTGGGAAGCAAAGGTCTGACCTGGGGTCCTCGTCTCAGGTTATTGGCCCTCGCCAGTGTCTCCTGTCCTCCCTCCTGGGGTGCAGCCACCATAGATAGGCGCCAGGCCTGAGGATGTAGCTTGCTCCCTCCGGAGGGTGCAGTTTCCCAAGCCCTGTTTATTTGGGGGATTAACTACCCCCATTTCCCAACTGTTCTGCCTCTATACTGCACAGAGAGGCGAGTGGACCACCCTGCAGCTCGATGCTGGAGTGCTGGGAGGGGCAGGGTTGGTGCTCCCCGCTCTGCTGACCACCTCTCCTGCTAGGGCTCCCCTTCCTTCCTACCTCCCCACCCCATCGGCCCTCACAGGGCAGCACAACAGCTCTGTTCTTACTCACAAACAACAGTCCTAATCAGCCATCTCTTTGTCCTGGTCTCCTGCCAGGGGCCTGGAGATTCCCACACCCGCTTGTCCGAATCCTGCAGTCCAGGCTTTAGCCTCACCACCGGCCCCTTCCAAACGCCCCATCACCCTGGTCTTCCCATCATACTCAGCCCCTGACATCCTGACATGCCCACCAGTGCCAGGCGGCCTAGGAGAGGGAGTGTAAGTGTGTGTGTGTGTGTGTGTGTGTGTGTGTATGTGTACTTTGTGAGTATGTGTGTGTGACTATGTACGTGTATATTGTATGTGTACATGTACATGACTGTGCATCTGTAGGACTGTGAATATGCATTTGTGAGTGTGCTGTGTGTGTGAATATGTGAGTATATATGTCAGTGTGTGAGTACATGTATGTATGAGCACATATTTTATGAGCATATCGTATTTGTGAGTGTGTATATGTGAGATGCGTGAGTGTGCATGTAAGCATGCACGTGTGTGCATGACTGTGAACATGTGTTTATGTCAGTGTGTGTGTGAGAGTGTATGTCCATAAGTACACAAGTGCAGAGAGCTGCACAGCAACGTGCATGTGTGAGCATGTGAGTGTATGTGTATGAGCATGCATGTATGTGTGTGTGTGAGCATGTGTATGTGACTGTGTGGACATGTGTGAGTGTGGGTGCATGTGTGTGGGTGCATGTGCATAAGTAAGCATGACAGCCGTATGTGTGGGAATGTGTGTGTGTGAGCATGTTGTGTTTATATGCGAGCGTGTGTGTGGCTGTGAACATGTATCTATGTGAGTGTGTGAGGGTATGTGGGAGCACATGTGCCTAAGTATGTGAGTGTGAGGGTCGTGTGCGAACATGTATATGTGAGCATGCATGTGGGGGGCTATGAGTGTGTGAACACATGTATGTGTGAGTGTGTGTGTGAGCAAGTGTGAGTCACTGTTCTCCCCTTCTCTGACTCTCACCCTGCCCCCCCACCTCCCTGCCAAGACCCAGCCTGCGAATGACCTTCAGACTTCATCTTCTCTCCCTGCTCCCATGAAGGAACCCAGTCCCTCCTCAGCTCCTGAGGCTCCTGGGCTCCTGTCTCAGCCCCTGCCACTCCCCTTCCTCCCCACCAGTTTTGGAAAAGTCTTGCCACTGTTTTGCTTCCCTTGCTCCCATCGCCCAGCAGTTTCTGGCCAAGTTTCCACCTGACAGCAGAGCCCCAGCAGCCTCTTGCCTCCCTCATCCAGGATCCTCTGTCTGCCCCGTGAGGGGACTCCCATTGGAGCCCTTCCTTCCCGACAGCTCTCCCTCCTGTCCTTCGTTTTCTCTGTCTGCGTGTGTGTGTGTGTGCGCGCGTGTGCGTGTGTGTGTGTCTGTGGGTGGGGGGAAGAGAAAGGAGCGAGGAGTGAAAGAAAGAAGGAAGCCGGGCTCAGATGGTGTCATTAAGAGATATTAATGCCCCTCATCAAGGCATATTAATAAACATTATGTGTCATGCGCTCCGCACACCCCGGGTGAGTGCAGACCCAGCGGGACGGGCCCACGGTCACAGCCGAGCAACCTCTGAGCCCACGGCAGAGCCATCAGCCTCATGAGACCAACCCTGCCAGGAGACTTCTCAGGACTGCCACGCCAAGAGGGAGCTGGCAGGATGGGTTCCCGTCCCCTCCCACCCCCTGCCGCCCCACCCCACCCCTAGTGGGCAGCCCCGGGGAAGGGGGACCATGATGACCCTTACACTGGGTCAGCACTGGGAGACCTGAGAATATTCCACTTCCTAATTTCATCTTTACAACAGCTCTGTGGGAGACCAGGACAGATATCATTATCATTGCCACTTCATAGGTACGGAAACTGAGACACTGAGAAAGTAAGCGTCTTGCTCACAGTCATGTAGCTAATTGGTAATGACATTGGACTGAAGCCCAGGTTGCCCTTTCGGATGGCTGTGTTAACGACTCAGTCACTAATGCGGTGGGGCTGCTTTTAACTGGATGGCACCACTCCCCTAGTTCCTGCAGCTGCCAAAAATCAGACCACGAAGCACAACTCCTTCAGCAGAGCAGGCGGCCTCCGTCCTCCAAGTGGTGGGTCTCCTGAGGGTCACTGCTCCTTAGCAGGAAATGTCCGGGAAGATGGGGACCAGAGGGAGCTAACCTGTGTAAAGACGCTGGCGAAGTGCCTGCACATTGTAAGCACCCGGCAAGAGGTGTTTCCCCTTTCTTTATGTGGTGACCACGACCACATAAATATTAAATTGTTGGCTCCTGAGGAGGTTTGAGCAGGCGGAAGGCCAAATGGCCCGTTCGTTTTGTTTGTTTTTTAGCATTGCAGTCTGGTGCTATAGCAGGGTGCAAAACTGGTTATTCACTGTGACAACCACAGTGGTGTTTAAAATTACATAAGGTAGTCTCTGTGTGTGTTTAAGAAGATAAGAACTAGTGTTTAATAAGATCACTAACCAAAATAGTTAAGATGAGAGGAGTTGGGGAACTAAAACTATAAGTTTCAAGAAATCAGGGAAATATGCTCACAAAGAATAGCCAATTCTCTACATGCTTCCAGATAGTGGAGGCATTCCAGAGACCTGTTGTTGATTCTGAAAGCCTCGGTTTTTGTTCCATGTATCTAGAAATGGTCATCTTCAGTCTAAACTGACATCGATGCATAATAATTATATTTAGCTACCGACTCATGATATTGCTTTCAAACTATCTAATATGTCTTGTCTGTTTCTAAGTGGAGCAGGTTCAGTAAGAACCTGTGATCTTTATTCCGTTTTCCTTCCCATTCCCCCTCTCTAACCCTGCTCCAGAGCTGCATCCATAGAATGGGTGATCTGTGGTAGGCAAGGGGCAAAGAGGAGCGGATCTGCCTTCTCCTGAGGTCTAAACCAGTCTCTGAGCTTCAGAGACTGAAAGAGGTTCAGGAGTGTCCTCCACAAGAGGTCAGAGGGGAGTCCAGCCAGTGCAGGCCCCAAAAGGACCAGAGGCTCAAACCTGGTACCCGTGTGACAAGAAGCTTTGGGACCCAAATGCAAGGAAGGGAGCCATGGTGTTCTCAGAACAGTTATCTCTATACAGAATGATCTGGGGGATTCTTTTCCTTTCTAGAATTTTTTTTTTCTTTTTTGTGTTTTAAAACTTTTCTACAATGAGCATGTGGTACTTTAACGATCTGAAACAAAATTATCATTTGTAAAAGAGAGGTGTTTGCGTTTGGAGTCCCAGACTCACCTGTTCTGAATGAGGCCACAGTGGTGGAGTTCAGCCCCACGCAGCTCTGACCTGCCACGTGGGTAGTGCTCCAAAGCCCGGCCCCATCCAGACACTTTCTTGACCAGAGACAGCTCCACTGGCCCACTCTGATGACTCTCCTGGGTACACGATTGCTAAGCATATGGAAGAAGTCTTGCCTAGGGGCTGTAGACCCAAAGTGTAGGTTGCTGGTGGCTTTGATGCTCAGGAGCATTGCCTGCCATTCAAACCTAACCCGTTTACATTTCCAGCCTTATCTTGAGCTTCTTCCAGACCCACCTGCCCTTTTCACGTCTTGTTTGCATATTTATACATTCTTAATATAGTTCCCTCAAATTAAGCTGCCCCTCCCCTATCTGTCCACTGGAAAACTAAAAAACCCCTAAACGTCCTTCAAGGCCCAGAGAGAGTACAGCCTCCTTTCAATGGATTTTCCTAATCACTACCCCCAGACAGTTACAACTTCCTTTCTCTGTGCTCCTCCAGCACTCCTCACAGACTTCAATTATTTAGGCCTATAATAGAGTTATTTCTTTGTTGGTTTACCTACCTCACTAGACCACGAGTTCCTCAATACCGTAAAATGGGTCTCATTCATATTTCTGTCTCCAGCACAGGGCTTCTCATTCATTGACTCATTTATCTACCCATCTCCCCAGCCATCATTCCTCAGGGCCAACTCCATGCTAGATAATATCACATACACACAGGTGCGAGACACTGTGACTTATTTGGAAACCACATGCACTTCCACATAGCCTGGAACAAAGGGCCTGGACCAAAGGGCCTGGACAGCCTGTACTTTTTAAGCCACAGACAACCTTGACCTTGGCCTTGGGAAATCTTGCCTCTTAACCCAGTGTCATGAAGAACGCTGAACCCCTGGGAAAGGCTCCTCTCTCTCATCTGGGTAACCACTTACTCCAAGAAGCAGATAATAACCCCTCAGCCACACCCCACCGCTCCCCATTTTGGCATCTGGATACCCGAGGAGGTAACTGACTCCAGATCTGAAGCCTAACTAGGACTCAAAACCCAGGGGTCTGTTGCGAGTCAGTGCCAAGATACCAAGTCTGCAGGCTACCCACTGGCACATTATCTAAAGACTGTTCACCACTCAGCCCCACTGCCCATGAAGGTGCCAGGAAGAGGACTATCAGGGCTTTGATGATGACACTTCTTGAGGGAAACTGGGTACACAAAATAATTGGCCATCCTACACCCTGGAGTCTAGAAGCACTCAGTCCCCAAGAGGGCTCAGGTGAGTGACTCCTTCTCACCACTTCCCACAGACTCCATTTCACCTCCCTCAGCGGCCAGCCCTCCTTTCCCTGGCCTCAGGGCAAAAAAGCAGGCCACAGGATTAATTGATCACAGCCTCTCCCTTAAGCAGGCACCGGTCTTCAGGGCTGGGTCCTCTCCAGGCTGGTGTTAGGTGGCAGCCACAGCCCCTGGAGACCTCAGAGCCCGGGAGCTGTCAGTGCCTTTTACTTACCCCTTCTTAATTGCAGAATACACAGATTGCTGGGTAGCACTTTCCAATCCTGTGCCTTTTCCTGGATCCTTTGCCACTTGGCAGCTTGCAGGCAGCTGTGCAAAACAGCAAAGGAACTTTCTCATTTGGTGCCCGTGTCAGAGAGCCTGGAACTCTGTTTCCAGTTTCCCTTTTTTCTTTCTTCCCCTGCCGCACCCCAAGTACTGTTGCGTTCATTTCTCCCTTCAGTCTCCCTTATCCCCACAACATCTTTCTGTAACTCACCTTTCAAGTTCAGGACTCTTCTGACAGCGCCACCCACCCTGTGATCAAAAAGTGAAAGTTACCACTCTGACTGAGGTTTGCAGCCAGGCAGGAGAAGTGATTGAATCTTCCTGTCTAGATTGGAAGAAGTGGGTGAAGCGATTAAATCATCTCCCGCAGACTCTAGGAAATGTGCTGCTGACCCTCTACCCCAGGGGTCAGCAGGCACCAGTCCCTGGGCCTCCACAAATGCCCCGGTGGGCGGACAGTTGCCTGTAGGTAATTGAAGGGGAATGAGGAAACCAGGCTGGCCTCCATGCTGGGGGCCCCACCCACCAGACCTCACAACCCGAATCTGGCCACCAGTCTCAAGAAGCCTTTACCTAAGGCTTCTCCAGGCTGGGGAAGGGGTGCCTCTGGACCCTTGATTCTCAGGAAGTGCCACTCTCTGGTGTCCCCATGGACAAGAAACAAAAGATAGAAGTGACTTTCATCTAGTTGGCGCATCTGTTTGTGGTACTCCAAGGGCTTAATATACCCGGGACCTCTGGGACCTGGCCCGGAAGGGCAGAAGGATCCAGGTCCAGACAGTAGCAGTGTGGCCCCGTCAGAAGATATGGGACAGAGTCAGGAGTAGAGGCTTCTAGTCTTGGCATAAAGGCCAGCTACCCATGGCACCTTAGACAAAGCCTTCATTCATCTCTCTGCTCCTTCCACAAACGTCTGTTGGACTTATTATTTTAGCGTGGGTTCCCCCAAAGCAGAGCCTGAGACAAGGAGTCTATTGCAAGTAGTATATTTTCAAAGGGACGCAAGGAAGCACCAGCAAGGGGGAG
This sequence comes from Panthera onca, assembly GCF_046562875.1. NCBI lineage: Eukaryota > Metazoa > Chordata > Mammalia > Carnivora > Felidae > Panthera > Panthera onca. The sequence continues at coordinate 169,635,553 of NC_138342.1, read as the reverse complement.
GGTAAGAGAGCAAAAGGAAGGCACTCAGTCGAGGTTCATGAGCAAACAAGTTCCACTATGGGTACCTGGAGCCAGTGTTGAAATATGCTGCTCCATCATTCCCCCCAAGAGGTGAGGAGCTGGAGTATTTGTGCCTCATTTCCTAGCAGCCATTGGTTAGGAGCTGTTGTCAGAGGATATTAACACCCCCCACCCCCCAACATGTCTGCCCTATTGTGCAGGTGATAAAGCAGGCTCTGGAGGCCAGAGGTGATGCTGTGACTCTCTGACTCTTGGTCACGTTTCACCTTCTCTTAAGCATCTCATATGCCAGCTCCCAACTAATGTCTATAAACCCAGAAATTCCTCCAGAGAGTCCATAGAGTCAAGCTTCTTCTCTGCATTTAGAATAATTTGTGCCTCTTCCTACACCAGGCAGTTGTGCACATACCCTACATGCACACACATGCACACATGCACACATTCATACATGCAGGTGCACACATATTGGGGACCAACTTCTAAGAAAAAGAGGAGACTGTTCTTATATCCCGGGCATTTAAGGGTCCTACTGAGCAATCTTCCACCTCTACCTCTCCTCCCCTTGCCAGAGGATGCTAATAAGGAAAAGAGTTGCCTCCCTAAGGTCATCTAGTCTCTAACACTTAGAAGGGCCCTGGGTATCCTCCTAAACACACTGCCCTAACACCTCAGGTGTTCCTGTCCTGATACCCTGAGAAAGCCATCTTGGGCTTTTCGGTGTTCTTGAGGATCAGAAACCCAACAATTTCTATGCTGTTTGTAATTTCTATAATTATTTCCTTTTTTTAACCTTAGCATTTAGACAAGCTCCTTTTGAAAATGTCAATCTGTCTTAGCTATAGTAAGGGAAAGGAGGTTTTGTCTGGGATGGGCCCATCTTAAAGAGGAGCAGCATACCTGGGGGAGGGGGAAGGCCAGGAAGGAGGGGTCCAGGTGAGGAGGCCAGGTGTCGGGGAGCTCTCAGCAGCCCCTTCCCCACTGCAGACTCTCTTTCCAAAGCTCTTGTCTGCTCAGACTTGACAGGTGTGGGATCTGTTCCTTAAATGCTAGGTTCATTGCCCACCCTCAGGCTCAGTCCTGTCTCCCTAGGAAGTGTTTAGAACCATAGATTCCCACTGCCCACCCCATCCCCCCACCCTTGAAATATCCCAGAATCTCATCCATCCCCAGGGATTTCCAGCTTTCTAAGGTCATCTCAGGCTAATTGTGGTACTCCAATCCATGAAGACATTTCGGAAGAGCTCATGGTTTCATATGGGGTTGGAGGGCGGGGCAGGCAACTATTTAACCATTTCTGCTGTGGCCGCAGTCCTCCACGTGATATCTGTGTATTTTAATAATAGTCTTCCTAAAACAGTGCCTCCTGGGGAAGTGATAGGGTCATCATGACGTTGTAGGAAAAGCATAAGATGTCACTGTGGGTCAAAAGACACAAGATCTTGAGCTAGTGGGTCTCAAAGGTCCGAGGGTCTAAGGCGCCTTCCTCCTGGAATATTCTGAGATTCTCCCACTCACTGCTCTGTGGCTCTGGACAAGCAGTTTGAGCTCCTTGGAGTCTCAACTTTCTCACCCTTTGAATTTGGTTTCCTAAGGCTCCTACCACGTGTTGATTATATGGTAGAAATTTTGCCCACCCCCAGGACAGACCAATGGGGGAAGGCTTATGCCCAAAGGAAGCCTAGCCCATCCTCAACCCAACTTGAGTACTTACCAGCCACACTGACCACATGCTCTGCAGGGGCGCCTCTACAGCCTGGCGCTTCCTTAGAGCCTTCCTGCCCTTCCTTCTAAGGACCAGTGCCTGTCTGTATAACAAGCTCCAGAGAGACCCTGAAAACTCTAAAGCCATCAGTGCCCTCTGCTTACGCTCCCCCAGCAGCAGCCTCAGCTGAGCTCTCCGCCAGGGGAGGCAGGCAGGAAGGACTGCTGGCTTTACTCAATGAATCGGCGGGTGTGCGGGTGTGCGTGTGTCTGTGCCAAGCTGGCCCCGGTTGATGAGAAAAGACTCCCTGGAGTGAAAGGGAGGGGTAGGAGGGCCTTTCCACCCTGATCAGGGCCACAGATCAGACTTTCCATGCTGTTCTGCACAAACTCCCTGACCTTACAGGCCCCAGCCCCCACCCTCAACCCTCCCTGCACTCACACAGAGGAGAGAGGCCTGTTTATCACTCTGGGTGGGACCCAAGCCTGTGGGGAATTGAAAAGAAACAGCCAGCTTAGGTTGCTATTGTTTTGTTTAAACAAACCGCTGGCTGGGCTGACTTGGAGAGGAGTGAGGGGGAGGCTGGGAGCACAGAGCAGGCTGGGCTGGGCCGCTCTGGGCTTAGTCCCCATCTCTCAGTCGCCCTAGAGCCACCAGAGAGCTATTTCGGGAGAGTGGGTGCTAAGGCTTGGGCCCTCACGTCTTCTCCTGGGAGAGATGGAAATCAGGGGAGGGGCCTCCGTTCCCCAACCCCCTCCCTCTACCCTGGCGTCCCCTGGCTTCTCAACCCCTGGCCACACCTGGGCCCTCTGCCAGCCCTGGGAAAGACGGCCCGATACTGGGGGAGTCAGGGACCGTGCAGGAAGCCAGCCAAGGCAGAGCTGGCCACGCACGGCCCTGCTGTCCCAGGGACTAAATTTGAAGGCTGCCTGGACGCTCCGGAGCAGACAAGACTGCACGAGGGGGCTGGAAGGGTGCCAAAGGACAGAGATCTCACCTGCCCAGGGTGAGGAAAACCAAGTGGGAAGGGGGCCCAAGGTGGAGGGACCCATTCTTCTGCCGTCCTCTGCCCTTTCTCCCAACCAGGGACGAGTCTGGGGGAGGGGATGTTCTGGCAAAGGAGGCCCAAAGTGAGAACGGTTGGTGGACAAGCTATATCCCAAAGGGGAAGAGATCAGGGGGCTTCAAGAAGACGGGGGTGGGGCTCTGACTTTGTAGAAGGTAGCCCGCACTAGGAGCTGGGTCACCCAACTGACCCCAAGAGTCTCCACAGAGAAATGAGAGATCTCTTAGCTCCCTGCTCCCAAACCCTCATCCTGAGCACCTCTGTGAGGGGAAGGAGCAGAGGCTGCCTCAGGAGGGCTTGGTGGAAAGACAGCCAGGGCACAGTTAGGTGTTGGCAGAACCAGTGAAGAGCCATGCTAATCACCATCATTAAGGCTATAAAACCCCACACCTAGGGGCCCCGAGCTGTGGCACAGACCCAGGGGCCCTGCTCCAGTCCCTTTCATCTGAGCATCTCCCAGTCCTGCACAAACAATAATTAGCACCCGCCCCCGGGATCGCCTCATTATCCCACAGACGCGGAGCAGAGGAGAAAAGGGAGGGGAAGGAAGAAGAGGGAAACTGAGGCCAAAGAATCTGCCCAGAGGTTGTGGGCTGAGTCCCATCAAGAACTTGCCTCAGAATCAGCGGTCCAACCTCCTCCTGCCCTCCCTGCCCTTCTGGTTACTCAGAAGCCACTGGCCTAATATTCTGAAGGCCCCAAAGAGAACCTGAGAGGATGGGCTGGCTTAGCAAGGCTGTGAGGATTGCCAGCCCCTGCCTTAGATCTGACCAGACCCCACAGGCAGAGAGTCGTGTCCTATGCCCAGTCTAGGGGCGCAGAAGATGGGAGTGCCCTTCCAGAAGTGTCCTCTCATGTTCAGGGGGTCCATCCCTCACCCCCAGGCCACCCTCAGCGATGCCTGTGTCTGTCCTCTCTCCCCGGACCCCCTGAGGCGCCATTCCAAACCCTATAGCCGGTTCTGGCAACGCATCCCAGGAGCAGCCATACATGTTCCTACTCCTCCATCGTACTCCCTCAGGGAGAGAAAGAAGTCAGCAAAACCTACTTGGACTGAAGTGTGCTGGTATGGCCTTCCGCTGCCCCAGGAGTCTCTCACACCTGTGTCTGTCTCTCATTTCAGGGTGTTGATATGAAGAAAGGGAAGATTCAGGGCCAGGAGCTGTCAGGTGAGTATGACCCTCAAACACCCCTTGCCCCAGCCAGGGCAACGGTGATGGCCACCAGAACCATAATGAAGCAACTCAATGTTGAGACTTCGCAGTGTGCAAGTGCTGGCCCAGGAGTTTACTTGTATGCTCTAATGTCATGTTCACAACTGTGCTTTGAGACCACTGCCACCAGTATGTCTGTTTTAAAGAGAATGAAACCGAGGCACAGACCCACCTGTCCCAAGTCTCATGACAAGTAAGAGGTGGGGCCAGCGTGAAAGGCAAGGGTCTTCAGGAGAGTGACTGGCAGAGATTGGTGGGTCCCTCTCTTCCCTCCGCCTGCCTTCCTGTGTTCCCCTGTACCCAGTCCCACGTGATCTCCTTGCATGGGGCTCTGTAGACCTCCCGGAAAGGGCTGAGCAAAAAGATAAATGAGCCTCATAGTTCTGTGAAGCAACACAGGCCAGATAGGCCTGGCTTCAAATCCCAGCTCCACTGTTTACTGTCCACCTGACTTTACCTCTCAGAGCCTCAGTCTCCTCATCCAGAAAATGGCGACAACACCCATCTTACCAAGTTGTGGTGAGGGTTAAGGGGATATCACAAGGGAAAGCACTTAAGGCCTGGCACCAAGAAGTGGCTCGCCATGTGTATCCCTTCCCTTCCTCCTCATAATCTCTCGCCTCTACTCTTGGAGGGGGGATTCTTCAGGAAAGCCCTGGTGAGGGGGGTTCAGTCTCCCATCTCTCCTGAGGATAAATTCCCAGTTGCACTGAACCAGTGAGTTCCAACCACAGCCTTATGCACACAGATGCACAGACACCAGCCTTTGGCAGCGTGGCACACACCCACACTCCAGTGAGCTTGGCACCCAGCAGCCCCTGGCCTTGCTCAAAGCTGACCCGGCCGCATCTGCCCTCCACACACCATGCACGTGAAGGACACACGCCGGCACCCACCTATGCTCAGCAGCCTTTCTCAGCGTTGGCAGTGTTTGTGAAAAAAAAAATAATGACCCACATCTGCACACACACTGACGGAGACCCTCCAAAACAGCCTCAGCGAACAAGCACACTCTCCCAGCACTCGCACCTGCCCCAGCACAGACCCCAAGTCATACAAACTCACAGGGCTCCTGGCACACCCTGTGCTGTGCTCACTCTGAACACATGCACGCGTGCGTGCACGCACACAACACACGCGTGTATCAGATCTGCAACCAAAAACTCAGGGAGAGATGAATAGTCAGGAATTCCCCTAGCTGCGAGCATGCTGGAGGCCCCAGTGGCCGGAAGTGCACCATGAGGAACAATTCCAACAGCTCCAAATGGCGAGTCCCTCTTGTCTAATGACCAGGAGAGGGAGGTGACCATAAAGAACCAAGCTCCCTCCCACCAGCATCCTCGCTGCAAACACTCCATCCCCACCCACCCCCAGGAAGATTCTTGGCTCTTTAGAAAGGGAGATGAGGCGAAGGGGAGGAGGCAGAGGCACACGGTTTGGCAGGAGGCCCCACTGGAACCAACCGCAAAAGTCTGGCCCATAAAACCCCTGCATAGACTTGGGGAAAGAATGAGAGATGTCCCCGCCCCACTACCCCCCTACCTTAGAAAAAGATCTGCCTCCTGCACCGAGGGCAAAGGGGAGGGAGATGGGCCTTCTCCTCCGGAAGAGCCTGAGTGGGCTCCCAGTGCCCCGAGCACCCAGATCCTACACTTCCATGATCAAACCTTTGAACCGAGTCCCACCCACCCCCGTAACCACTTCCAGATCCTCCGGATCCAGCCAAGAAATTGGCTTCTTTGGGAATTGAGTTCATAAGGAAATGCTGAAAAAATAAATAAAAATCTGCTGCCAAACACTCTCACAGAGGAAGACGGGTTTCTCTTGAGGCAGGAAATCCATCAGGATAGACTAAAACAGCAAAGGGATAACACCAACACCCACCAGCCAAGTAAGGCCCAGGAGTCCCACCAGTGCCCAAGACCTTCAAGCAGCTCACTCCTCCTCCTCCTCCTCCTCCTCCTCCTCCTCCTCCTCCTCGTCCTCCCACCACCACCCAAAATAAGGTGTTTCCTAAAGGAAACTACTGAAGATGAGATCCTGCGAAAGATAAATCCTAGTAGTTTGCAGTGGGGTAAGCCCCCGGCTGGGACCCCAGGAAGGTCAGTGGGGACCATGGAAGGCATAAAGAATTATCTTGAGAGAAAAGAGCCAGGGGTCTCTGGGCTCTGTGCGGTGTGGGGCCCATCCTCTGTCCTTCTTCTGCCCCTAGCCTACCAGCCTCCCTCCCCACCAGCACAAAGTGGCTTCCACCGCTACCAGTTCTTCGTCTATCTTCAGGAAGGACAGAACATCTCTCTCCATTCCAAAGAAAACAAAACTCGAGGTAAGGCCTCCCCATCTGTCAAAGCCAGTGTAAATTCTGGGGTGGAAGTGGATGCTTTGTGCATTAATGGGGAAGCTGGGACCTTGACTCCTTACCCATGAGCTTTGGAGGCCGGAGTCAAAGGGTAGTGTTTCTTGAAAGTAGACTGGAATGAGTGTCCTAAAGATTTTAACATCAGATGTGTTCTCCCCCCATAAGTAAGTCCCGCAGATCACGATGGTGGCTTTAGCTGGCCCGGAGCCAGGTAGAGAACCATGTCCCCCATTCAGCCTTGAATGGCATGTGCAGGCAGCTACCCCACAGCACTTCTGCAAGTAATTGTACGCTCTAATTGAGTCTGATCTGGGCAAGAGGGCCCTGGAATGCCACCCTGCCAGTCTGTCTTCGTTGGTCATTAATTGTTCTGTCTGCCCAGTATTGCCACAGTGGTGGGGCAAAAACTTCCCAGCCATAACCCTTCCACTAGCTTCTCTGAGCAGCCCTTCTGGCCTCCTGGAGAGAATCCACTCCCCGTAGCCTCCTGATGGCTAACTGAAGGTGGCCTTGGTCCCCCTCCAACCAAAGCTGGGGAGCAGGAAGGAAGACTCATGGACATCTGGACACTGCCATGCCTCAGGCAACTCACCTGACCCTGTGTGAGCCATGACCCCTCACTGAGCTTTAGATTTCTCTCCAGGAAAATGGGAAATAAAGTATCTCTGTGCACTCTATCACCTCCCCCATTTGGGGGAAGGGAAGAAAATGTGGAATGCACAGATGCCATCTTGGGAGTGCAAACAGCACATCCCCCAGGCTGGCAGGAAGGTGAGTGGGCGAGTGGATGTCATCAGCCATTTGCTCTCACCCAGTGACCTTGACCAACTTCCACCCACTGGGAAGCCAGGAAAGGTATTGTTACAAGCCTGTTGCCCAAAGGCCCCAGAGGAGAGGAAAGTGGAGCCCCGAAAGGTATTGGCTGAGTGAAGGAGGCCTTCAGGTGTGCTGAGCAGGAGCCACCAATCACAGAAGGCTCCGGGCTGCCCTGAAAGCAGAGTTGGTGCAACCTTTCCACTGGTGAACCCTTCCCAGGTGCCCTCAGCATCTTGCCAATCTGTAAATCTGTTTTAAACCGCTTTCCCAAAGACACGCTTTCAAATTTGGATACAGAGAGAAAAGGAAAACAATAATGTATCTTGCCCAAGCCAAGATGAATTTCTCCAGTTCCCTGGATCACTCTCGCCAAAGACGTCATGAGCCCCCTTACACCAGTCCAGGCACTGTGCTTTCTGAGGGCTGAGAACTGGCACCTGAGCCCACGACGGTCCCCCAAGAGTACAAGTCTCACAAAGTAAGGCGTGCCTGAGTCCCACTGTTAAGACATCAAGATCACAATGCCCCCACCCTGGGCTAGGATAATGCTCAGACTGTCCCCTGAAGGAGGCTCCGGCAAGATCAAGTGCTTTCTGAGGGGCGGGGTGGGAGGGGAAGGAGAGAGCAGTAGGTGAAGCCAGGAGAAGCATGAAAGGGGGCAAAGGGAGAAAGGAGGTGCCTACCGCAAAGACACTTGCCGTCCACCGTGGCTGGGGTCCTCAGGTTCCACCCGTCCTCCAGAAAACACAGTGGCTGGTGTGCCCTTCCTGTGACACTGGCAGCAGGCAAGGAAGCTCTAAACCTCTGCGGCCTGACACCCACCATCAGTCCCTTTGAATCTTTGCCAAAACCACAGTTTCTTGTGCACAGCCCCCTCCCTTTACGTGAAAACTTAGGAACTGGACTCGCATCTGGGCAGGGTCCCTTGGCTTCTGTGTCATTTTGCTTGCCACCCGAGATGGAGGTGGGAAAATCATCCTCCCAGATGGGCCAGGGTACCCGTCCCATCATAGGACACCTTCCTGTGTCTAGCACTGTGCTAGCGGCTTAGGAGAGGATAGGATCACATAGCACAGGGAATGTTCCCTGCCCTCAGGGGGCTTACAGTCTACTTTGAAAACACTTATATAACAATGCAGAGCAGCTTATAATTAAGCACTTAATTGTGTGTTTCTGGCTGTAAGGACAACGGGAGATCGAGTGGATTTAGGGATAGTCCATACCTTCCTAAGATCCCCTTCTCTTCCAGAAGACACACCCTCTTCAGCTGGGAACAGTGCAAAGGTATTTTACTGCAGGGTGAGGAAATCTGTATTTCCAGTCTCCAGCTAGTGATTTGACTTTTGAGCAATTCAACTACCCTCTCTGAGCCTCAGTTCCCCCATCTAGAAAATGAGGGGTTGGATCTAGATGATCTACAAACCTATATGGCCCTGAGGCTACATGGAAGAGGTGCGGCATGGGCTGGGCCTGGGAGAAGGAGGCCATTTGAATCCTTGAGTGAAAGAGAAAAGGCGCTCTGGGCTGGAGAACCACAGATGCAACGATTATTTTGGAAAAGTGAGAAGGAGCACCCCTTGTGAGGAGCAAGCCCAGCAGAGGCCTGACCTTGGTGGGTGCCGTGAAGTGCCAGTAGGTCTTGCCCATGGGAGAAGTAATACACAGCAACCCCTCTTTAGAGGTGACTACGCTGGAGTGGTGGGCAGGCCGGAGAGGAACAAGGGCACAGGAGACCACCAAAGGTGCGGAGATGCATGCCCAGATGAACCCACGGGGCGTGGCAAACGTAGAAGCCGCCCTTGCACACTGTCAGAAGTCCAAGGCCAGGCGCTCTCTGAAGCACCCGCACAGCGCTTGGGGACTCATGGAGCCCCAGGCTGGACCAGCCCCCAGGAGACCAGAATATGGAGCCAAGGAGCACAGGCCCTAGGGCTCACTTTGGTCTAGTTTTCTTTCCGTGGGAAGGCGTCCTCGGAGGAACAGGGGAGTCCTAGGATATATGTGCTGTAACCAACCACTTGTGTTTTCTGGATGCACAGGCAGGAACAGCTTCCAGAGACTGGAAGGGAAAGTGGGTGTGTAAGAGCCAGGTAGAGAGGCATCCATGAAGGGTAGTTGACCTGAGCCAGTCCTACTGAATCCTTTCCTCCCTAGGACTTAGGCGTGGATGACAGTTTAGGTTGAGAAGCATGTGCGACATTATTCTAGTTGAATTTGTAGGACCGTGAGGGCCAGGGAACATTGCTTAGTGCCAGGGGCTGAAACCCTCCGCAGGGTTTCTCTTTATTCCGTGACCTCAAAACAACATCTATAGGATCAACAAATGGGATATCTTGACATCCATGTGTCACCTTGGACAAGCCACCTCACATCTCTGGGCCTCAATTTCTATATCCTCAAGATAAGGGGTTGGACTAGTTGGGTCTACCACTGAATGACCCATAACAGATTTGCTCCCAGCTTACCGAGTTCCCCCCACCTTGGAGTTCTGCGGGACAAGTGCAGGGAGCAAGTGACCAGTCTTGAAGAACCTATCCAACTCCACACACTTCTGGATGGAGGCCTTCAATCAGATATTGGCCTGCCAGGACCACAGCACAGGCCCTGGAAGGGCAAGCCAACTTTCTTCTAGTTTATGAAATCCTGCCTTCCCATTCCTCCTGCCTTTACACAGCTCCTTCTCCCCGCCATTTTCCCCTCCATGCTGGGCACGATTCACACATGCCCTCTGCATTCGTTGGGATGACAGTAGGTGCCGAATGTGTGTGAGGCAGTGTTCTAAGTGCTGTGGGCACAGAATTGAGCCATGTGGACCAGGTCGGTGTTCCCATGGATGCATGGTGTCACCCGGTGTAACCCTGTGGACAGTTGGGAGTTCACAGAGCTAGTGAAGGGAGATAGATAGCTCAAGCATGACCACATCCCCAACAGGGAACAAGAGTGAAGCTGAAAGAGCCTGACCTGATGCCCTCTGACCATGGCTGGCCCAATTTCACTGACATTTGTCCCAAAGGCCACACCGCCCCTTCCTAAATTTGGGCCTGTAACACATTGGACTTGTACCTCTGTCCAACCCCTCTCACCCAGCTCTAATCCCTCTCCCCTCCACCTTGTATGCCCAAAGCCCAGTCTGGCCTCTGGGCTCATCTGTGATTCATGACGGTTTGCCTGCGCATCGGCCTCACAGCAGCCTTGGATTCGGCAGGTGGCTTCCACGTTGTAGAGGAACCAACCAAATGAGTTGAGGGGCCATATCTGAAGAGAGCCCGCAGACAGCGCTGATTCGCACCTCATCCATGCACCCTTCTATACCACACGCTGCCACATGCCCACTAATTCCTGCTTAGTTCCCATCAGTGCCCACCATGCTCCCCCTTTGCCTGCTGCTGATCAGGGCTCACCATTTCTCCCCTTCCCCAAGCCTGGTGGCCCCGCCCCCCCCTGCAGAATATGAGTCTTGCTGATGGCCCCATCGTGCCTTCCCACGGGGCAGTCTTCTCTCAGCCGACAGGACCCTGCCCTCCCCTGCTGCTGTCCGTCTCCACATGCTCCGTAACACTTGGTTTTGCCTCCTTAGTCACCTGCTTTTATCTCTTTTGTATTAACCATTTTTCACTTGCACAGGCCTCACTGCCACCATGAGACTATAAATTCCTTGAGGGAAGAACTCACCTCTGCCATATGTTTCCTTTTTACCACCTGTCCCTGTGCTCAGCCCCCTGTGAAATTTCAGTCAATGAGGATGTTTGTGTATGGGACACACCCATGTACACACACACACACACACACACACACACAGCTGCACGTTCTCACACCCCCATATTCAAGTCATCGTCAGCTTCCTTTAACACCCGGAAAGACAGCTGCCTCTGTGAGCACCGTGTCCACAGATGAGTTTTGGCATTCACATCCTCCTTGTCCCAACCAGGTGGGCAGGCAGGACCACTTGTGCCCAGCCTCTCCACCAGCCTGCCCTGCTCCTCCCTGGCTGGATCCTGTAGGGCGACCAGGACAGTGGCCATTCCTTCTGCCAGGCGAATAAGGAAACTGACACCCAGCACAGTGAGTGGCTTGGTCAACCAAGGGTCCACAGTTAAAAGCAAATTACCTTTCTTCTGACTCCTGGGGCGAGGCTCTTTGCTCCTATCACTTACTCACCCACATTCCTCACCCTCACCCCTCTCTCTCCTCACCCAGACCACCTGGGCCCTGGTGTGGGGACAAAGAAAGAGCAAGTCTATCTTGGAGTCCCGAGTGTCCTTGGCCAGCAGCAGCAGCCACCCAAGGCAGCGTCCCCTCACACCCCCTCCCTGGAGAAGGTGATAGCCAAGCACTGTGTAGACACTAAAAGTCCTGCCGAGCTATGGCCTGTGTGGTGCCACACCTCAGCCACCTGGCCCAGAGGTGTCACGAGCCGGCCTCACGGCCTCAAGCTCCTCTCTCGAGTGAGCGGGGGAAATCCCCTCGCTGCCCCACAAGATGACATGCCAAAGCTTGTTCCAGAAGCATCTCCAAGGCAGTGAGCCCAGGATGGTGCCACAGCACCAAGGGAGCTAACAGGCCACACCAGTCTCGGACACCTCCTTACCGAGGCAGCCTTGGAGGCCTGCAGAGAGACTGCGTCTCTGGGAGGGGCAGAGAAGGGTCCTTGGGTTCTGGACCAGGCAGCCATAACCCACTCCCCAGCATCACAGACACCTGAACTGAGCAGCTCCTGGGTGAGCCACCCACCCATAGAGGTCAGAGAGGAGGGATGGGCTGAGGCTTGCCACACAGTGGGATTTAAGGCTTGCTTGTGGCCTCTAAAGGCCTGAGGGGCACCATGGGTGATTGAAACAGTAGGCACTGTGGGGAAATGTTTGAAAACACAGGCCAAGGGCAGGAATGCAGCAGAACTCCGAGAAGTGTCAACAGTAGGAGGCATTGATGTAGAGGAACTGAGGCTGGGAGAAAATCCACAGGCCTGGTGGCAGTGAGCTAGAAGTACATGGTATAGGCAAACGTAGAAGGAAGAGTGCCCTGCCTGCAGACCATCCCCAAACACGCACACAGACACACACAAACACACACAGCCCACTGCAAAACAGCCCCTACCCCCTGCCATGACCTCCCATGGTGGTTCACCTGGCCAGGCCCCAGAACCCACCCCCCCCCCACCCCACCCCAGGCCCAGCCCCTGAATCACTGTGTGGGCTTGTGTCAGGCAGTGGGGCCCCACCCACCTGGCAGAGCGGGTAGGACTGGGGGCCTGGCGGCGGCCCAGATGGGGCCATCCTGGGCAACTCTCAGACAGGCACCCTGGCTAGGAACTGCCTGCAACCTCCACAGGCCGCAGGCAGCCCTCTTCAGGAAGCACGCCCCAGTCAAGCCAAACATCAGTCGTCCAAAGCGGTATTGAACAGATCAGCAGGAAACCACAGATAATCCCCAAATTTCACCCAGAGTTCCAGCCAGCCACCACCAGCAAATACTGGAATGGAGCAGCGGAAGCTTAAACTGACAGGTTTGAGCCTCCTCTCTTGCTCCCTTCCCCACCCCCAGCCCCAGCCTCAGGACCAAGGGGGACATCCTGGGTGATCCATTTCCCCGGGTAATTAGGAATTGCACTTCCACTCTCCAATCCTCCCGAGTGCTCCAGAGGAGCTGGGTGACCGCTCCCCACCTCAGAACCATCCCCCACCCCCAGCATCCCCACCCTCTCACTCCTGCCAAAGTCAAAGTGGTCCCCTCTACCCCATGCCTCTCAAGCCAGCAGGATCAGCCACTCAGCAAATATTCTCCAGGAGTAATTGGATGTGATGGAACGAGGGCTTTTCAGCTCCTGAGTGGAAGTCTCTGGATGTCATTTAGTGGCACAAAAAATAAGAGGCCCGGGCCTCCCGCCTACCACCACCAGGACATCATTAATCTCAGCAGAAAGGCATCAGTGCCTCTATCACTGCAGCCAGCCCTGCGAAGAGCCAGACAAATTACAGACCTGAGCCAGGCGCACGATGGGGCGGTTATTAGGCTGGCGTTCAATTTTTGTTTTTTCTTCGGGGCCACTGTCCCCTAGGGGGAGAGTCAGGGGTGGGGGACAGGGAAGAGGGTGGCCACCTTGGTTAGATACACCTCACCCGCCTTGGGAGACAGGGCCACTCAGTGCCAGTAGAGGCCCCAGCAGCTCAACTCACAAAACAGCTCAGAGGAGGCCAAGCCCAAGTCTCAGGACCCCACCCCCTTGTTCTCCAGCCACAGGAATGGAGGCCTCCCTCCCAGTGGGGGCTTCCCAGCCCCCACTTGCCAGGCTGAGCAGGAAACACTTGAGGGCCCCAGGAGGACCAAATGGCAAGTCATGTGGGAAATGTCCCTGGGCTACAGGTAGGACACACAGGGAACACTGCCCTGTGCTATTGGGAAGGCCTAAGAGTAGATCCGCTGAAGAGACGAGGGCGAAGCTAAGGATGGGACCCCATCCGCCAGGAGCTGCAAAGCTGTGCTGCTGGCCAAGAGAAGGCCTGAGAAGGCCTAGCTTGTTACTAGTCCAGGGTTCATTGTCTTCTATTATAAACCCGTTGAGGACAGGAGCAGGGCCTCCATCCAGTATACCCCCCCATGCCTAGCGGACACCAGGCTGCGGCTCCCAGTTGGGCTGTCAGTCTCCCCTCAGCCCAGAGTTCTCACATTCCAGCAGAGGAGTCACCCATCCCATGCCCACAAGTCCTCCGAGGGGGAGGGGCTGGCCTAGGAGAATATTTCTCAGTCCCCCACAGACTGGGGAAGCTGGGGGCAGAGAGTGACTACAGCACCTGCCCCAGGGCAATTCCCACACATTCCAGCCATTGCTGCCCCTGGGACTCAGGGGCAGAGGATGAGTAACTGAAAGCTTAGAGCCCCTCTCCCAGGTGTTGAAGACACTGCCTAAGGGAGATCAGGCACACAGTAGTGGCTCCGAAACCTCCCCCCACCTCCGCCCCACAGCTTTAGGTAAGCTGACCCAGCACTCACTCCCCTTGGCCCATTTGTGGAACATCTGTAACATCTAACATCCTTCATCGCCAACATCTTCCCTATCAGCCCCAACCAGTGGGTAAGAGATCAGCCTCTAGTTTTTCGGAACGAGAACGGTGTGCCCTACGGTTGCGCAGGGAACAATGGGCACATCACGTGCAGCAGCCCCGCCCTGAGGAGACCCGGCCTATGTTCCAACCACTGGGTGGTTCAGGAAACAGGCGTCAGACATCCTCCTCCTCTCTCCCTCCTGCCACAGAGCCCTTTGCAGTACACTCACTACCCCTGCCCTGGACCCAGGAAGAGCCCATCCTGGGTGGCCCCAGGGTCCAAGGGGAGTGGCCTGAGCACAGCCAGCATCACCACCCTCTTCCTGCATGGCAGCAGCTTCTCTGCAGCTCCAGGATCGGAGCAGTGCCATACAGGATGGGACTTTCCTCCAAATGGTGACCACGAAGCCACAGCCTCCAAGCTCCCCATCTCTCCACACACACACACACACCCCTGAGGGCCTGACTCACCCCTCTTCCTTCTAGAACTTGCAAAGGGTCAGTTCCTCTTGCCCTTTGTGGCAGGAAACGGGGGCGTGAGGAGTCACAGCCAAACCAGGGGAGGAGGCAGCAGGAGGCTAGCAGCCAGCAGCCTGTACCCACTCTCCTGAGGGACACAGGGCCTGGTTTGAGGAGCTGCCTAAGAACCACAGCATTGTCGGACATGTGACCGGGAAGGAGCTGTGAGGCTCCCAGGGCACTCCAAGCTCAATCAAGAGAAGTCCTCTGAATTAGGGAAGAGCAAATCTGCAGCAGGGGAGCGAGGTCTCCCTCGGGGTGCAGGGGATTTCTTTCCACCAACTTGCCCTGATCTCGTGATGAGAGTTTCAATTCCCTCCTGGCCACCAAGGTTTCTTCCTGCCCTACTCAGTGGGGAAGGCCCCCTTGTCCCCATGCCTGCCACACACCAGTTCACCCATGAGCCCTTTTCCTGGCTTGCACATGCATAGATATGCATGCATGTACAGACATACACACCTGCACGCACTTTCCCAGGCTCCCTGGGTGTGAAGGCCACCAGGCCAGTGCCTCCCCACCTCGCCTCCTGGTGGAAGACCCCACAGCACTCAGTTGCCCACCTGTCACCCAGCAGCCTACCCCCAGGAGAGACTCTCCCAGGGCCCAGCATCTCTCCCGAATCCGAGCATGGAGTCACCAGATCGGACCTGAGGGAGCATGAAGAGGCCCTTCGCTCCATCATTGCCCCTAAGAAGCATTCTCACTGGAACCCCATCTTGTGCCCCATCCTCCCATGTGAGCACCGGGGATAAAAATAGTCTCCCCTTATGAGGATTAAGTAAGTGTATGAATATGCATGGAGTTTCTGGCACATAGGAAGCGCTATATGGATGTGTTATGACTATTATTATTATTATTATTATTTGCATTATCCTTATTATTGTCTTGTTTCTTTGGATTAAAACATTTTTGTTTTCCTTGAAAACCTCTTTGAAATGCAAACATCCCCTGCGGGGTGGTGTGGGGAGGAAAGGATGATAAGTGGAGTAACAGCACATCAAGGGACTTGCTTTCTTCCTTGTTAAAAAAGGGTAGTGGGTGGGGGTACCTGGGTGGCTCAGTCGGTTAAGTCCAACTCTTGACTTTAGCCCAGGTCATGATCTCATGGTTCGTGAGTTTGAGCCCCGCGTCGGGCTCTGTGCTGACAGTGCACAGCCTGCTCGGGATTCTTTCTCTCTCTCTGTCCCTCCCTTGCTTTTGCACTCTCTCTCAAAATAAATAAATAAACTTAAAAAAAAAAAAAAAAAGGTAGTGGGTCCAGACAGAGGACCACAGGCGGGTAGATGGGCAGCTCTGCCCAGGCTGCAACCCTCGCCCCTGTGCATTAAAGATTACTCTCCTCCACCTGTCCACTGCCTAGCTCTGCTCCAGGCAAGGTCTTCCTTGAGCACTCCCTCCACTCAGGGAAGGGTGGTCAATTTACCCCTCACACACCAAAAAGAAAAAAATACAGGATGCCCAGTTAAATATGAATCTTAGATAAACAAGGAATGAATTTTTGAGTAAATTCCATGAGTATGTGGGACATACTTACAAATTAGTTGTTGTTTCTCTCAAATTCAGGTTACAGTGGGCATCCTGTGTTGTAGCTGGCAGTCATGCACAGAGGGTGCCTGAGGCCCAGGGTTTGGGAAACAGAGCGTGGGAATATGCTTGTGACCACTTTCCGCAGCTTCTCCCCAGTGCCCCGGGCTGCGCCCTCCTTGCCCTGCTTCTAGGCCTGTCCACACTTGCCCCAGAAGAGGCCCCTCCCCCCCACACACACAACCCCGTGCTCTCTCTCCTTGAGGAGCACCTGGGCACCAGCCGGGGACTTCTTAACCATACTGCAGGATCCAGGTGCTCAGGAGGAGGCAGAGCCCTAGCCACGTGCCCTGCCCCCCAACCTCAGCCACAGCCAGGGATCTGGGGAGGAGGTTGAAAGACTGACGCAGACACTGGGGCCGGCCTCAGCCCCAGCAGCTGGGGTGACCACGTGTGAAGACAAGAAGCCTTTAAGGCCTCAGTCTTGGGGTGAGGAGAGCCCGCAGAAAAAGAGAGGTGGGTGGAGACAGTGGGTAGCCCACCCAATGGGGCATCTTTCCGCATGTGAGAAGGCAGAGTCATGCCAAATAAAGGGCCCTGGGGAAGGAAACCAGTCCAGATTCACTCCTCATTGTTCCCTGGGGAGTAGTCTCTTCCCAGACACTCTGCTAACATCCAGCTAGGAGCCAGAAGCACCTGGGCACTCTGCCCCCCACGGCCCAACGGCCAAGGTCCTTACTTGCTGAGGCCTCCACGTCCTCAGAGCGGCCTCCCTGTCAGGCCCTGCCGCTCCCAGGCCATGGTTCTCTCTCACGGCCTTCCTCTGGTCTGTCCTTCCAGGCAATTGGAAGATGGACAAATTCCTGAACCGCTTCCACCTGAGTGAACCCGAAGCGAGCACCCAATTCATGACTGAAAATTACCAGGATTCCCCAAATTACCAGCCTCCCGCAGGAGGAAGCAGTGAGCCCACGGACAAACCCAAACAGAGTTAACTGCCGGCCAGACATCAGGCTTTGTGTTGCAGGTGTGTGTGTCCACAGTGCCCATCAGTGATGGTCTGGGCATGGAACCCCTTCTCTCCCAAATTAAAAAAAAAAAAAAATCATCCAGGGCTTACTGGCTGGATGTGTTGCTTCCTAACCTGTTCTCTTTCAAAAACTAAGAAGAAGAAATCAATCGATGTCCAGCACTAGGAACCTGGGGCTTTGCTGTAAATGCAAGTGTGTGGGGTGCGGGTGGTGCTGGGATATAATGGATAGGAAGTGGGGGTCCCTAGGCCTCACCTGTCACTGAGGCACTGTGTGACCTGGAGCAAATCACCTATCTTCTCTAATCTGCTTCCTCTGTTGTGAAATCGAGGTAGGAAGGAGAGTTGGGGCAGTTGGTTTGTCACCATGGTCCATTCCAACTCTAACAATTCAGCATCATTCATTGAACAGGTATTGGCACCAGGTATGTGCCTGACCTCTTCCACTAGATGCTGGGGATACATATGGGAACAGGGTAGGCAAAACCTAAGGCTTGCTTCATGGAGCTTACAGTCCAGGATGGGAGGGAAAGGTTCATCAGGTGACCACAACCAAATTACAACAAATGTGCCAAGTGCTATGAGGGCATGAAGGGAACTGCTTTGTGGTGGAGGGGGCATGGTCAAGGCTCAGGTGAGGCCTGTCAGAGGAAGTGGGGTTTAACTTCAGAGCTGAAAAGTGTGGTAGGGGTTAACTGTGAATGGGGATGGGTGCCGGAGACCGTGCCAAAGAGAGGGAACACTACCTCCGAGCTCCCGTGGCTGGCAGGGGCATGCGTGGCATCTTCCAGGCCCGTAGGGTGGCCACCTGGACAGATGGGCAAAGACCATGCCACGCCTCGCAGCCATGCTAAAGTTTTAAAGTGTACTCTGAGAGCAATGGGAAACCACTGAACAATAAAATAAGTAGATTGGAGGGGAAGAACGAGTATAATCTGATTTGTGCTTTCAGAAAACTCTGAAGAAACTCCCTGGTGTCTGCAAGGAAAGGATTTTCGTCCCCTAACTCCCCTGGATGTCCTCTGAAGGTCCCGTGGCTTTCCCACCCAGGGTCCCCTTGGAGGTACCTCTTTTGCTACGGTCTCGTTCCCAGGCTAAACTCAAGTTCCTCGACTCCCCCACCCCCAGCTCCAGTCCCCTCAGCACCCCCACCCCCTCACTGCGCCTCCACACTCAGTTTCCTTCCAAGAGTTAATAGCCCCCGCTCTCCTTGGCCAGAATACAGCAATGTCGGTGATTCATGTGTGCAAGGTGCCTTGAGATCCCCAGATGAAAGAGGCAGGCTGCAGCTGGACACAGGGCTGTTGCCTTCTTAGAGCCATGCCCCACATTAGCTGGAAGGCAGAGGGGCCCCGGCCAGCCACTCAGCCCAGCTGAGCATATCTTAACTAGTTGGAGGATTTTAGTGGTGGGGCTCTGAAGGACGAGATGAGGTGGGAGACTGAGGTTGTGAAGGGAACCGGACCATGCTTCCTCCCACCATTGATGGATTTGGCTCCCATCCAGGTGATGGACACTAAAGTCGTGTTCTGTCGAAGGGCCTTCTGATGCCAGCCCAGGCAGTAGGAACTCCCCGTTCTCCTCACCTTGGCAGGCAAGCTTGTCGGCAGCGCTAAAAGGAGAAGCAAAGGGAAGTGTCCATGTGCAGTGTCACGGCAGGCAGCCTCGGAAGGGACGCTCTGGGTGTGTGCGTGAACCTCACACTCCTGAGCCCTTCTCCCTGCAGCCCCCACCCCACCAGGCCTGGAGTGTAATTGGCAGCCCCCGTTGGTGCCCAAGGCCAGGATAAATAGCAGGTCAGCTTGCTAGAGCAGGCCCAAATCGAGACACATCCTCCCCTCTTCTGCTTTTAATTCCTTGTGGCTAGCATGTTTATTTTGGGTGAGGAAAAAAAATCGGATGTTTATCCTTCGAGGAAATTATCGGCTTGCTTTCCTTCCTCCCCCCCCCCCGCTTCTTTTCTCCTGGTTTTTTGGGCTTTGAGTTCAACTGCAGGAGAGACCCCCACCCTCCTGGCCCCAAAACGTGAAAAAAGAACAAAGCTGGCCCAGGCTCTAGGCTGAAGCCAGCCCTGCCAGATGGCCCCTGAAAGCCACGGAGAAGGAGGTCCAGTGTCAGGAAAGGGAAACCTAGAGGCCAGGGACACCTTGGAAAAGTCACCCTTGACTCAGTTCTCTGCCTGCACAAGACTTTGGGCCTCTTCCCCCTTTTCTTTTCACTGCCTCCTCCAGGAAGAAACAAAATGAGCATGTAGATTGCTTCGAGATCTCTAATGAAGCAGTTAAGAAAGATGTAAGGGAGCATTGTTAGTGAGCCCTTTGCAGGGGTAGGAGAACTGACATTATTAT
This sequence comes from Panthera onca, assembly GCF_046562875.1. NCBI lineage: Eukaryota > Metazoa > Chordata > Mammalia > Carnivora > Felidae > Panthera > Panthera onca. The sequence goes on along the minus strand of NC_138342.1, from coordinate 169,615,914 downwards.
TATCATCATTATTATCAGATAGTGTTTGTTGAGCACTTTCTGCATGCCAGGCACTGTGCCCTAACAAGTGGCATCGCATTTAACGCATTCCTGCCCTGCTTCCCTGCCTTCACGCAGATTCTCTCCTTCCATTGTCACAACCTAATAACATAGCTGTTGCTCTTCTCATTTTATAGATGAGGAAACTGACATTCTGGTTAAGTTGAGGAACGCACTCCCTGTTCCGTAACTAGTAGCACTGGCATCTGGTGTTAACTTAAGCCTTCTCACGCTAGGTACTCAGAGATAAGCAGTGCTCTCATTTTACTCTCTGAGCTACATAAAATAAAGGCCAGACCTTCTATTTTTTCAGAAGTGAGGTGGGGCAGAAGGAAGGCTGGGAGTTTCAGAAGAATTTAAGGGGAGTCTCACCCAGCATCTTCCCTACCCCCAGCTTCAGCTATTCTAGACCAAGTGTGATTTGTGAGGAGGGCCAGCTCCTAGACGTTCACGGCAACAGCCTGGTCTGCCACCCACCCCCCACCACCACCTGCCCAAGGCAGCTACCCCAACGGTTTACCGCCCTCAATGCATTGAATCACCCGTCTCCCCAAGAAACTCACCTGTGTGAAAACTGCTCTCAGGGAAGGGAGAGACGTGGAAAAGGAGGGAAGGCCATATGGGAAGACTTCCCGGTGACAACGATGATGATAATGATGATGGCAGTGGTGGTGGTGATGGTGGGTCCAGGTTACCCCTGAGAAACCACGGGAGAGAAGGAAAGCCTGGTAGATGCTTTAAGTGGTGTAGTTTAAAACCTTTTCTTACTTAGCAGACTTAAATTCACATAGAATCTCTACCATTGATAGCTCTGTGACCTCAGGGAATTTACTCAACTATTCTGGACCTGTTTCAACTGCAAAAAAAACAAAAAACAAAAAACCAGTATAATGAAAAAACCATGGAAATAAGTGCCTTTCCTAAAGATCTGTTGCAACAGTTAAATGAGATAGCAGGCAAGGCACCCAGGCGCAGTGCTTGGCATGCAGGCTGTTGAGTAAATGCGTGTTTTCCTCTCCTTCCCTGCCTCCACTCCCCTGCTCTGCTCCCCACCTGGGCCAGAGCAAGTAGTGTGGCTTCGGGTAGTGAGAAAGAGCCACCCTCCCCAGATGAGAGTCCTTCCCAAGAGCCCCATCTGAGTCTCAGTGGCCCCAGGGAAAGGGCTGACTGCCAAGGGATCCTCAAGCCCCAGCCCAGCATCCCCCTCCCAAGCTCAGCGAAACATTGGGAGGCTCGGATCAGGGAAGACAGCCCAGTTCCTTAGCAACTAACAAGCATTTCTCTGTAAAGACAAAGACCCTTCACTCAGAATGCTCCTTCCTACCGCCCCCCCCCCACCCGCCTCTCCAGGTGTCTGATGCACTTTGCAGGAATGGGGCTAGGGGCTGCCCACCCCCTGCCCAAGTTTAAGGCCTTTGCCCCACCCTCCTGGCCATCCTGATATTACCTGTAATTATCCCACAGCACCTTTCATCCTGGTGCTAATTAACCTTCCCATTTACCCCCAGGAGCTGCTTGGAGACACGTGAGGCATGCATACACACACACACACACACACACACACACACACACACACCCTCCTGCATGTACATATATACACAAATGCCCATATTCCCCCTTCAGAGACCCTTGCTCCATTTTCAAGATTAGGAAACTAAGGTTCTAGAGAGGAGCCAATTCCTTGAGGGTTCCCATTTGCCTTCTGAGTACTCAGAAGGCAAAACAGGAGCTGAATAGTCTGGTTCAGGGAGAGGGGGACACAGGGTCCCCCTTAGCATCCTGGTGGGAGAGGGACCAGGAAAGAGAAAAGCCTTTGGAAAAGACTTGAAGAAAACTGAGCCAGGACAGAGGTCTCGGCTCAGTGCCACCTTGGGGCCACCAGACACAAGTTGTCCTGCTTAACACAAAGAGGACATTTCAAAGGGAAGAAAGGAAATATTTTGATTAAAAAAAGAAAGGAAGAGACAGAGGCAGAAAAAGAAGGAAATAGAAAAGAAAGGCATGGCCATCTGGTCGGATGTAGGGACCTGAATTTAGTACCATTCACTGCTGTGTGAGCCTGGACAAGTCAGCTGGCCTCTCTGGGCCTCACTTTCCTCATCTATAAAATAGCTTGGGATGGGTGTTTCCTGAGGTCCCCTCTAGCTGAAAATTCTGCAACTCTATGTGCCTATTTTGGGGAATGGTAGAAAAAGCCACTACTACTGTCCCTTTGGCCGGATAGGAGTGGGGATAGGTGAGAGGAAGCCACCAGAACCAGGGAGAACCTTGGGATTGAGAATAAAAAGGAGCCAAATGCATTTGGCTGCAGAAGTCCCTACCAGGAGGGCCAAACTAAAAGGTTTTAGTCTGGGGAGCTAAAGACCTTGGGATTTCAGGAGAACCTGCTCCCAGAAGCAACAACCAGCAACAGAGCTCATCTTCCCCAGATCCAGGCAGGAGGAAGCCCATTCAGAGAGCCTGGTGGAGGGAAGGTGGAGAAGCACACGGCCCTGTGTCTGCACCCAGTGGCCACAGAGCCTCCTGACATGTTCCAAATGAGGGCAGGACACAGAAGCACTTCCTTGATTCCTCACAAGCTGGAGTCTGCCCCACTGGCATAAGTCACCTGGGCAGGGAGCAGAGGGTTCAGAGGAAAGAGGCTGAACTTATCAGAAAGGCAGCACAGCAAGGCGTTGAGTTCCCACTTTCGTTTCCATTCTCTGAAGAAAATGGACAGTGGGCTTGACCCTTCAGGGCCTGGACGGAAGGGCAAACATGAGCAGCACCTTAAAGGAGTCCAGACGCCGTCTACCCACACACCTACACATTCATACACCCTCACCCACACCACTCACTTCACTCCCTCACATGCCCTCACGTTCGCTCATGTGCTTGCACACTCATTCACACACACACACACACACACACACACACACAGAAACAGCTGGATGTGCACTTTCGAGTCACCATAAAGCAGCAGATCCTTTACAGAAGGCAATGGACGTCAGCCATTCTCCAGCATCGATGGGGGCTCTGTTGTGCGCAAAAAAAAAATGGAAGAAACTGAAAAAGAAACCTAATGGGGCCCTGCTCACTGGAAGGTCTCCCTCAGGAGTCCTGTGATTGGGAGACCTAAGGACCTCAGCTCCGGGGGTAGGAAGGCGGGCTAACAAGTAAGAAAGGGAGAGGCGCTGGAGCCAGGAAGAAATAGGGCAGCCTGTGGAAGGTAGAGGGGGCTTGAGGAGAGAGGCCTCACAGGGCTGTGAGGGTCCTGAAGTAAAGCGTAAAGGCACCGGGGGAGACAGAAAACTGGCCGGCCCCTAGCCAGTGTCCCCCAGGTACACACTCACATCTGCAGTTCACTACCCTGGCCTCAAACCCTGGTCCACTGATGGACCTTGTGTGCATTTGCCCACAAGGACGCGGGTCACCATTGTCCAAAGCTCTCCTGTCTTCCTCCCCCTGCACCCCAAGAACCAGGCCAGCCCACCCATACATATACAAACGTGCGTGCGCACGCTTACACACACCTCTACTATCCGCATCCTGCACACACATACTGTAAATATACCAGCCCACGCAAAATCACATGGTGTATGCACCCGCTAGACACTCCAGGGTTTCAACTCTGCCAAGCTCTTTCTAGACATCATACAAGCTGTGTGTACATGTTGTTCAGCCCGGGCAGTTGTGAACATAGGATTCGCATGTACATGCAGTCTCCATATGTGCACACCCACATTGTTCACAACCTATATACACACCAGCCCACCAGTGACACGGACATAGCACCCTTTGGAGTAGACTTAGGACCAGACAAATGGATTTGGGGCAGTGGCTGTGGACGTTGTGCGTGTGTGTGTGTGTGCGCGCGCGCGCGTGTGTGCACACACGTTTGTGAGGGGTGGGGGGATTGGAGAAGGGTAAGGGGGAGGTTCTGGCAGAGGAGGGAAACCAGGCCTTCCCCTGAAGTCCACAAGGAAGGCACCCAGACACACACCCATCCTCCCAGTGGCCCTACCTCGCCTGCTGCCAGGCCAAGGAAAGGAGAAGCTAAAAGTGGCCAGTCTGAATTACTAAATTGGTCCTCAGCAGAGAAGGGGAAACGCGTCAGTTCCCTGGGGAAGTGGCCGAGCCCAGGGTGGCCACAGGTCCCTGGGCTTCTACTCCAATGGAAAAAAAAAAAAAAAAAAAAAGTTGCTCAAATAGATCTGACGCTTTGTTTTCGAACCCAAAATACCCTGTGGTGGCTGCCGGAAGTGTGACCGCGCGGGAGGGAAGTGGGGCAAGAAGGGAGGGTTAGTTCGAGTTTCCATTGCGGCGACTTTTTCTTTCGTTTGGGGTCTAGAAGAAGCTCTCCCACCAATCTGAGAGACGGTTTGTACAAGAGGGGAGTGCAGCTCTGAGATTCGGGGCTGGGGTACCCACAGCCACAGTCACCCTTGGCCCACTGCCATTTCTTCCCCAGAAGCTGCTGAAAACTACTGCGTCCTCTGGAACTGTCAGAATTTTATCTCTGGCCACCTGGTGGCAGGCAGGAAAGCTGACCCAGGGAAGAGGGACTGATGCTGGGGGCAAGGGACCAAGTGACTTTGCCTTCAGAGACCTGACCTTCTTTAGCGGACTTTGATGTAATTTTTAAAGCAAAGATTGTACTTATTCAGAATTTTTCAGAGGGCACACAATAAAGTAGCCAGACTACAGCACAGACCCACATGTTCTAATTTCTGACTTTATTATCAGTGGCACTGAAGCTAGCTCCAAAATGCAAGGATGGGGAGAATTACTACATAAAACAGGATCTCAACATGTACTCCTCCTCACGCTCTCCCTTTCTCCTTATTTTTTCTCATATCACCTACCACCACCTCCTATATTTTTGCTATCGCCCATCCCCACCCTAAACACTCACTAGGCCTCGAGTCTCCCCACAGCAAGGACTTCCCAATTCCTGACACATAGTAGGTGCACAACAGATCCCTGTCAAATGTGGACAGCAATCGGACAGAGGGGCAGAGTCATCAGTTTGTTGCCTCACAGGGACTTGTTAATTCAGAAGCACAGAGGCCTGCTACACCTGTAGCAGGATAAGTGGCAGTAGAGGGGGCTGGGAGGGGGGGCACATTAGGTAAACAACGCACAATCAGTAGTGGGTGCCTGCCTTTCTGGAACGTTTGGAAGGTGGGAGGGGACGCTCATCGCAGGATGACACAAATAAATGTAAGAAGATATACAGGATTGTGGCAACCTAGAAGTGGAGTTTGGTTATCACCGGGAGGGGGTGTCACAGGGGAGGCTTTCCTGAGTAAGCGGGCGCTGAACTATCTGTCCCTCGAGGACATCACAGTCTAGGAGAAAACGCAACGCGGTGTGAGAGGTAGGGTAGCGTAGCGACGGGATTGCTTCTGGGGAACTCCGAGGCCACGGGCTCCTGGCCCCTGGATACGGAGGATTCCAACCGGTGGCAAGGAGGCCCAGCGGCGCCGCTCTCCGCCAGGGGTGCCTGTGAACCCGGGCCGCAGTTCAGAGGCAGCCGCGCGCGCCCTCGGTCCCTGGGTGCTATTTACCAGCCTTTAATGACGGCAGGGTAATCACCTTAATGAAAAACTCCCTCCGGGCTCGGTGCAGCCAGACTGTGATGAGGAAACCGGGAGGCATTCCGGAGCCGCTGGTGACTCACGCTGAGTGTGCCGTAAGCCGGCCTGCCATTGGGCGCCAGGGACTCCCGGGTCCCCTTCCCGGCTCCACCCACCACTCCAGGGCCGACCCTGGGCTCATCCTGGGCCTGGGCCGGCTCTCGTGGGCCAAGCCACCACCACATCTGATTCGCCTGGCCAGGCCCATGGCGGAAACTCCTTTCCCTGCCCCTCCCGGGTCTCCAGCACCCCCTCCTCGTTCATGATCCGGGCTCCCCAGCTGCCTGGGTTTGGGAGGGGGCCACCCTGCGATGTGTTCAAGGCACCCCTGAAGATTCTGGGCTCTGCTGGGCTTTGTATCCACTCTCCTAACCAGTTTCAACACCAATGCCTCAGTTTCCCCGGGCTGAGTAGCCTCAGCTCAAGATGCTCCACACCACCCCCCACCCTGCCCCCGGGTGGCTGGAGTATTAATTACAGTTTGTTCCTGACTTTGAAGATGAAAAATGCCAAGGATCATTACCACTCAATTAACGGGGCTATTACCACTTGAGTTTATGTATGATTAATCCTACCCCGCCCCCAACCTGGGGCCCATGTTGCCTTGGACTCCCTAGGCTCCTTCTTTCTCCTGGATTTCACACCTGGAGTTATCCCCCTTTCCTATCTCTGCTCATAGAATCAGGAACGGGACCTGAAAGAGTGTCTGGCACATTCATTCTCCCACAAATATGTATGGAGCACTGCTATAAGCCAGATTCCAGCTAGGGATAGAGCAGTGACGGTCACAGACCCAAGCCCTTGCTTTTCTGGACCTTACATTCTAGAAGGTGCCAAACATCTGATGGGATCTAGCATATCCAGGCTCAGTACTGTCTCCCTTCTCTCCCTCTGCGGTTCCTCATCCATCTGCACAACACGCCATAATCAGGCCGGGGCTAGGCACTCTGAGAGACAGAAGTCCTGGAAGGACAATGCTAATGGCTTCTAGTGTCAGAGATGAAAAATATTAAGTTGATAGGAAAATGAGGGAGGGAGAAATCACAGCCCTTGGCACAGAATCCCCCTCCCCTACTCTCCCCTCCTGTCTGCTCCCCTCCTCACTATGGGTCTCAGCCCCTCCTCAGGGCCTTAATTAAGCCCCCCTCCCAGTCGGGCCTTCCCCTCTTCCTGGACAAGTCCCTTCTATACGCCCAAGGTGGTCCTTGCCCCTCTGAACCCCCTGCCTGTGCCTCCTTTGGGACGCTTAGCAAGATTGCTTGGGCACGCTCACTTCCACAGAGCCTCACTCCTCATTCACTATAAGCTGCCTGCTCACTGACGGCAGGAGCTCAGTCTCAAGTCTGATTCCCTCCACAAACAGTGCCCAGGAAGTGCTCCCTAGATGTTTGCCTCACTGAAGCAAGAGAGCTAAGTCCCAGGCCTAGAAGCACTCCTGACAAAATGGAATTGTGGTGGACAAGGGGTCACCCACTGTGCAGGGGGCGCTGGGGCAGTAGAAATGAAAGGACCAGGTGGGAAGGGTCAAGTGGATCAGACCACTCCTCCAATAGACCATGTTTCAGAATCACCAAGGTGGGCCCTTGAACTGGATCAACAAGTTCTTACAGGGGCCCCCACTGGGGCAGGCCCAAAGACGACTGAGTTCAGTCTCTGCCCTCTGGGAACTTGGATGCCATCTCTTGTCTTCCAGTAACTTTCTGGGTAATCTTGGGGCAAATAATTCTAAACATCCCAAATAATTCTGCAGTATCTGAGAGAGAAATATCATGCCCTTTATCTTTTGTCCATCTGCCCTAAGCCCTGCCAGGGAAGCTCATGCCATCAGCCAAGCTGATGGGCAGACTTCCAATGGGCCCCAGCTGGCAGGTATTGTTCCCCCATCCCCCAGGGTGACAGGACAGAGACCGATGGGGCAGCATCAGTCCTTTACCCCAGTGGCTATAAAAAAGGGTTTCATTTTCTAGGACAGCTAAGGCATGACAAAGGTCAGGAAGCCCTGCCTAAGCCATCTTGGTGAAAGAGGATGCCAATACAACTGAGGAGCTCAAACTCAGGGCCCAAACGTCATTAACTGCTTTTCCCCGGATCCCAGATTTTTGGCTGCATGGAACAGCAAAGAAGAACCCAAGAGTCTATCCCCAACTCCTCACCTTGATGGATGAGGCAAAAGACCCACTCGTCTGAGGCTGAGGAGGGTCCTGAGACAGGGAGCTGGTAAGAGGCAAAGATCTAAAGACCACAGCTCTCTGGTTTCCCAAAGGTTTTCCTTACAGGGCTGGGAGGAGAGGAACCTGCCAGCCTCTTGGATCCAGCACCTGGCCCACGGGTGAATCTGCAATCCAACAAGAAGCTGCTTGTGTGGGGGTCTGTGGGGGGAGAACCTATTCTCATCTCTCTCCTTTTCTCTCTCACTCTCTCTTTGCCCCCCCCCAACTGCCTCCCCCCCCACACACACACCCCCCATCCCCTCGCAGTCACACATTTTCTGGTTCATTTCAGATGACAAAGTTCCTCTTTCCAAAAAGTCCCATCCCCCAAGAGTCCTTTCTGCTAAGACACCATCCCTCCCACCTGAGAAGGGGGCTGTCCCACAGTGGCCCCCAGGGGCAGAGACAGGCTCTCTGAGCACATGACTCCACTTACCTTCCATGAGCCCCTAAGCTACCACAGCAAAGTTCCCATTACAAGGCCTCATCCCCTGACCTACACCTCCTTCTCTGCAAGGATCCCAGACCAAGCATTACAGAGCCCCAGACTTGGTTAGGAATGCTAACCCAGCCCCTCCCAACCCTTTCTACAATGGAATCTGAAACTCAGGGTTAACGGGGCTGGGAAGAACTTAGAGGTGAGTTGTCTGGTCCAGTTCCTACCAGAAGCCCAGGAATAAGAGGACCTGGTCTAAAGTCACATAGATCATCCATGGCAGAACTCAGAGTCCTGATCCCAGGCCAGGGCTTGTACTTTCCACTTACCCATATAGTAGGTTTTTTTCAAATCTTGCCTTCTACCCAAGACCTTCCTTCCCTCCCTGCCCCGGCCTGGCCCTAAAGTCTCATCCTCTTGACCCCTGTGGCAGTTACTCACAACCTTGGACCTGTGCCTAAAGATGGGTCTCCAGGACCACTTGGGCCCCTTCCCAGCAAATGTTACTTTGTGGCAAGACTTTCTCCCTTTTGGTCACCAGACTCGCCCCAAAATTGCTGGAAGCTTGATCAAAAACCACCCTGAGTCAACATGACTATAATAAGTTACTTTGAATTGAGACACAAGCAGGTGTTTAAAATGGAAGCGCATGGTTGACGCAGAGAGGCCCCTGTGGTCTCTGAGACAACCTAGGGTTACGGGACCTGAGCTCAGAGTGGCACAGTGGCCATTCCACCTACCGAGAGCCCCGCGGAAACACTGCCCACCCGCCCCAATCTCCCTGAGTGCTGTAGCCCCCCGACTCTCCCTGAAGTCGGGGCTCCTCCCCTACCCCATGCTGTGTCGAAGCTGGTTCTGGGAGGCACCATTCCAGTTGATCTTTCTTCTCCCCTTCACCTTCTCCATAGACTGTATATACATCCATCCTGTTACCCACCTCTGCCATCTCATTTCTTCCTCTGACAGCCACGATGGGGACAAAGGCTGGAATGAAGAGCAGTTGCTTGGAGTCACAAAGCCCTGAGTTCAAATGTCAGCTCAGCCACTTCCTGGCCTAGTATCCTCCAATTAACAATTCAGACTGTTTCCAATGCGTTCATCTTTCATTTTTTCTTTAAAAGCAAAATGTTAAGGGGGCAGCCCTAAAAGCCTTTTCACTGGGTTGTTGTATAGAATAAAGACAATGCTTAACCGACTGAGCCACCCAGGCACCCACTAGAATAAAGACAATGAAGTATGTCCACAGGGCTCCCATGGTCCCATCTTCTGTGGCTTCGGGAGGACCACCACCCTCAAAAGTCTTCATGGCTGTCAATAATATTTCCCCTCCAAAAGCTTCTAGGCAAAGCCCACCTAGCCTCAGCTGACTGCCATTATCAGACAAATGGCAATGACCTCTAGAATGCCAGGGAGGGCTGGCCAGGGAGATTCCACCCATGACCCCTCCCCTGTGAACATCCTGTGGGGCACCCCAAAATGGAAAGCAACTGAATACCTTTGAGACAACTGTCATTCCAGAGCAATCCCACCAGGATGGGCCCTTAGACATAGGTGCCTGGAATGATGTGAGGAACCGCAGACACTCTCTGTAGCCCAAACCTCCCATTCCTTGTAGTGACAAGGGCCTGGTAGTCCACAGTCAGACCTCATTCCACCAGCATTAATGCACACCTACCATTTTCCAGGCATCAGGCTAAGCACTGGGCTTCATTCCTCTGGGTTATTTGTTACCCTCTCTGACCATTTTCTTTTAAAATGCAAATGGCTCCTGAGAAGAGCAGTACAATAATTGCTAGCACCCCAGATTGGATTAGCTGGGGTGGGGGCGGGGGTCTTGTAAGACAGGAGAAAAGGACTGGATATCTTTAGTGAAAGGGGACCTAAATAAAGTTCAGAAGTGACTGCGGAATTAAGGAGCAAGACAGAGCAACAACCTGGCCTTTTCCAGGGGTGAATTTCCAGGGCCACATCTACTCCTTCCTTTATCCTTCCGCTAAGACAAACACACCTGTCGCCCCCACAAGCAGTAGCAGCCCCCACAAATGTAGCCGGTGAGGCTAGCTGGGTTCTGTGGGAGAAAGCAACCAAGGGGCGGCCTTGGCCCCACTGCAGAGGGGCCGGGCCTGCCTTTCACCATCTCCAGGCTGAGGACGCCCTGAACCAGTGCCTACTCGCTCCCCGACAAGTCCAGGGCTTGGAGTTCAGGTAATTAGGCCCTTGGCAATCTCACCTGAGCCTGCCAGTAAAACTGAGACAATCACCCTCAGCCCCTGTTTAGGAGGGAGAGAGGAAAGAAGAGGGGGGAGGGAAGGAAGAAAACTTTCCTTCTGTACTAAACTCAAGCCTTGGCAACCAGAAGGGAGAAGGCCATTCCATTAGTCTATAAGCAGCCATTCGAAACACCCCACACCCACTTCATACCCAGGGTTGTCCTCTCCTGCCACAGAACCCTGGCCTCTGTCTGCCACCATCATCCAGGGTAACAGGGGGCACCTAGAGGGGCTACAACCTGAACAGGAGCCAGGCAGTGAGGACCTATGCTGGCAGAGAGAGTCTTTCCCCCGTGTGGCTCCTTCCATGGCAAAGGAGGGATGCAAGAGTCCGCCACCCCACCCCAGGAGCCAGAGCCACCCTCCAAGAAAGTCTAGAAGGATGCTCCAGAGTGTTAAAGTGCAGATGAGTGACTTCGTTATACCCTGCCTTATGTCACTCCTGCAGAGTGAGGACCTTTTTTTCAAGCATCTCTAAATTGGCAGAGTGCCCAGCGGGTACCTGGCGCACAAACAGGACTTTCTTTTCCCCCCCAAATAATAAACTTTAATACTTCTTGCATATGATCACACAGCTATGGGATACCCGGCCCTTTTTACTCCCTATATCATATCCATATCCTATATCCTTATGCTCACTCATAAGAGGGGAAAGCATTTTTCTGTCACACGGTAGAGTCGGGGGAGAATATAGTTCAACAATATTGCCGTTTATGGAATGCTTGCAAGGGGTCTAGCATAAAGACTCTATGAGGATTACCTAGCTTAATGCTTCCTAAGGGATAGGTACTATTCCAATTTACAAACAACCAAACTGAGGCTAAGAAAGAAATTCAGAAATTTGCCCAAGGTCACACTGAAGTTTTAATGAATACTTATTTAATTGAACTGACGGCTCCCATTCTTTATCAAGAACTAGGAAGAAGGATTGGGCGCCTGGGTGGCGCAGTCCGTTAAGCGTCAGACTTCAGCTAAGGTGGTTATCTCCTGGTTGGTGGGTTGGAGCCCCGAATCCGGCTGTGTGCTGACAGCCCAGAGCCGGGATCTTGCTTCAGATTCTGTGTCTCCCTCTCTTGCTGCCCCTCCCCTGTTGGCTGTACTCCGTCTCTCTCTATCAAAAATGAATAAACATTTTTAAAAATGTTTAAATAAAAAAATAAAAAGGAACTAGTAAGAAGGAGGGGAGAGGCAATCTGTGCCCAAAGACCCCTACCCAACCTCACCAACAGGTAAGCAGGGGGTGCAGCCGGCCGACGAGCTCTGCTACTCGGGTGCAACAAGTCCAGCTACCCTAAAAGTGTTTGAGGGCCATCTCTGGAGTGGCAACACTCCTCCACAGCCTCTGGGGTCCTGGAAGCTTTCAAGGATCCCAAATTCTCCCACTGACTCTGCCTTTCCTAACGTGGGCCCCCATCGAACAGGACTAGGGTTTCCAGCTCCTTACTCCCCTCGCCTGGGGAGAGGTCTCAACAGATGGCGAGGAGGTGCATCAAGGCAGGGTCCTCCGGAGTCGAGCCTGACAGCCTGTAGGTCTCCGGCTTCCTTCCCGCCACCCCCGCAGGCTGAGCTGTGCCTCGCGCGGGGAAACAAGGGCACTGCAGTCAATGCTGGGGCCTGCCGCACGCCCAAGGCCGCGGACCTGGTGGCGTCTCCTGGCCCTGGGCAGGAACCCGCAGAGACCCCTGCCACCTCCCGGTGCACGCTTAGCACAAAGCGCCACAGAAAAGGCCAGGTGCGGGCGTTACTCGCTAGTCACCGCGGCTCCCGGCCTCTCGCTTACTGCCAGGCTCTAAGGCCAGAGGCCCGAGCCGCTGGCTAATTTTTCACGCCCCCCAGACCGCCTCCCTAGGTGACGCTAGAGTCTGTGCGGTTCCTTTAAAGGCTGCGGGTTCCGTTCCTCTTTCCTTTTCCACTGGATGCCAAAATATGCAAATCCGGGGACCGGAATCAGCAGCCAAATCGAGGAGAAGGGGCGCGGCCGGCGCGTCACCGGATCCGCTCCTTGTATGGCTCTTCCCGGCTTGGCCCGCCGCCCCGCGACCCTCCCTGCAGCCGCCCGGGCCCCTCCCGCGCCCAGCCGGGCTCACACTGCCGCCCACGCCCCCGGGCCGGCCGCTCGCCCCCCTAGGGAGGGAGCCGGGGGCGGGAGGCGCTGCATGCCCTGATTCCGGCCGGAGCCGGGGACCGCTGCAGAGCGCTCTCCCTCCCAGCGCCGCGCAGGCGGAGGAGAGCCCGGGGGCTCAGTGCCTCCCCTGTATAGGTGTGGGGAGCCAGGCGGGAGCGGCGGCAGGGGCGGGGTGAGGGGGCTCGCGGGCGGCGGGAATCCCTCCTTTCCTAAGAACCGGAGAAGATCCGGGGGAGGCCGGGCCCTCCCACCCCCAGTTCTCCGCCGAGCGGAGGGGAGGGGAGCGAGGTTGTCATCCACCCCCACCGCAATGTGCAGCTCGGGAGTTCCTCCCACACGTCCCCGGCCCGCGTGGCCCTCCCACGGAGTGAGGCCCGGGGATCCTCTCTTCCTCCTTGTCAGCACTCCCACTCCCCCTGAGAAATGCACGTTCCCCCAACCCCGACTCCCCAGTGGGGGGGGGGGGGCGGGGGGGACACGGGATTCACCGCGCCCACACGGCCACCGAGGAGGGAATCCTCCCACGCCAAGCCGGTGCCGGTGTGATTCGGGGTCGCTCCCCCACGCTCCCTTTCTCTCCTCCCGCTCTCCCGCGGCCCGGCCGGAGCAGGCCTTTGGGGAACGTAGCAGCCGCCCCCGGAATCTGCTGCCGCTCCGGGAGGTGACAGCGTTCCGGTCGGCAAACTGGAGGCCCTTGACTGCGGGGCGCCGGCAGGCAGCAAAGGGGACAGCCCTGTGGAAGGCGAGGGGGAGGGTAGAGAGAGACTAGAGGAGGTGGTTCAGAGACTGTGGGTTCGGCAGGCTCCTGCTGCAACTCAGTGGCGGGCCCTTCGCAGGCAGCAATAGACAGGGACTGTGCCTGGGCCTGCTGGGCCCTCCTGCCATCCCGTGGCCAAAGGGGGTGTTTTGAACCGTTAGAGAATTATCAGGGGTTTGGTGCACGTGTTTCCTGTTCCCTCAACTCCATTCCTACTTCTCCACCACCCAAACCGCACATCCTCGACCCCAAAAGTGCGGGTTTCTCGCCTCCCGCGCAGCCGCTCTGCAGCTACGAAGCTCGCGGCCACCGCGCTCAGCTAGGAGTCAGCGCAGGGTCAGGGGCCCGGGGAGCCGCGGGGTGTGGGCGGAGAATCAGAGTGAGGGCAGCTCGAAAGTGATCGGGATGCTGGATCAGCGATCCCTGACACGCTGGAATCCTCCTCAAAGGGACGCTCTCTCTCTCAGTCTCGGGCAGGGTCCTAGATACGAGACTCTAATGCGGCGGGAGCCGGGTCGAAGCGCACACCTTCCGGGTTCCCCAGAAGTTCCCAGGTTGCAAAGGGACCTCGCCCGGTGTTTCCAACTCCCCTTCTCCCTGCTTGGGGTGTTGGGGGCCACTTGCAAACAACTCCATCCCACCGCCCCGCGCGGTACCAGCGCGCTCTCCTAGAGCGCACCTAAAATAAACACACTGGCGGCTATTGCTTTTTCCACCCTGCGCTGCGCGCTTTACGCTTTGCGTGCAGTTGCTTCCCTCCTTCCTCTCTCCTCTCGAATTTTCCTTCTTTCTTCTCTTCTATTTCTCTCTTTCTCTCATTTTTTTTAAGATCCGCGAGCGTTGCGGGCGCCGCACGTTGGCTGCGGCCCGCTTCCTGCTTTCTAATGTTCCATTGTGAGGAGCTTCCATTGTGACGTCGCGCCCCTTCGGCTGGGCTTTGTCTGTCCATATATGGGCAGCTACGTCACGGAGCTTTCCCGGGGCTCAGATAAATAGGCTGGTGGAGTTCCCTGGCTGGGAGCTTTTGGGCAGCAGTGAGCTTGCTAGGAAGCGGCGGGGCTGGTGGTGGTGGTAGCAGCGGCAGCAGCAGCGGCAGAGGCGGCGGCGGCGGCAGTGGCGGCGGTGGCGGTGGCGGATCGGGGGGCGGGGGGGCCGCCGGCGCGCATCTGTTTGTGAGATCAATACTGAGGCCGCTTCCAACCCCTCGGGCCGAGATTCCCCCAGCCCAGGCCCACCCCCACCCCCCGCACACGCCCCCCCCCCCCAGCCTCTTTAAGGCACCAGCTGAGGCACCCAAGAGGATTACCCCCCTTTGCCCTCTCTCCCACCCACCCCAAAAAGAGAAGATCCCCTCCCCTGGCCCACCCCTTCCCCTCTTCCCTCCCCCTCCCCCCGAACTTTCCCTCTCGCATGCTTTTCCCCTGCACCACGGATCGCCTCTCCGATGCCGCTTGCCTGGAAGCTGCGTTAGGAGCGAGCGGCGGCGGTGGCGGCGGTGGCGGCGGCGGCAGCTCGGGAGTGCTATGACCGGCAAACTCGCCGAGAAGCTGCCGGTGACCATGAGCAGTTTGCTAAACCAACTGCCTGACAATCTGTACCCCGAGGAGATCCCCAGCGCGCTCAACCTCTTCTCTGGCAGCAGCGACTCGGTAGCCCATTACAATCAGATGGCTACAGGTAAGGGCGGCGGGGAGGCGGCGGCGAGGCAGCGAGGAAGGAGAGGGAGAGAGAAGAGGAGGAGGGAACGAGCTATCGATGGATGGATGGATGGGTGGATGGATGGATGGTGGATGGATGGATGGATGGATGGAGAGATGGGGGGCGCGCTCGGAATTTTCCAGGGGGCGAGTTGCTTTTCCCACCCACTCCTCCCGCCCTCCCCGATCGGGAAGGCTCGGTTGGCGACGCCACGATAGAGGCTTCGGTTCTCCCGGGTGGGGGCAGCCGCCGACCAGAGGGAGGTAGGTGCGAGCGGCTCTGGGGTTCTCCACTTAAGGGGCGCGATCGCCAGGCTGCGCGCAAGGCGTGGTGCTATCGCCCCCTTTCCCGGGAGGAGCCCAGCGTCCCTTTCACCCGCGCTCCCCCCCCCCCTCCTTACTCCCTCAGCCTCCCACCCGGGATGGAGCCATGTGCGGCGTGGAGTCCCCGCGGTGGGAGAGGTACTGCGACGCTGCCTTTCCGGGGCGTTCAGCAACGCCGTGGGGGTGTGGGGACGGCGGGGAGAGGGAGGGGGTCCACCCGCGCGGGGGCCGTCACGGGGGGCGATCCCTTGGCCGTAGAGCTTGGGAAGAGTGGCCACTCCCGCCATAGAGGCACGGGCCGGTTTTCCGCCGCCCTCCACCCTCACTAGCTGAGGCTGGGCTTTCTCCCCCCCAGCAAGAGCCGAAAGCTCCTTCGGGCCTGGAGAAGGCTGGGGCCCTGGAAGGCTGCGGGAGAGCTCCCTTTGCGGGCAGAACCCCTCTACGCGCCGAGGACAAAGCGTCGGAGCGCTCCGGGTCAGCGACCCGGGCGCGGTGCGCACTGGGGGCTTCGTCGGGGCAGGAAAGGCGCGGCGTCCCGGCGCGGACAGGGCTAGGGGAAGAGGCCGAGTTGTGTGCGCTAGAGAGCGAGAGCCCAGCGCGCTCCGGGTCTGAAACTACCTGTAGCTGCAGCTACCTGCCCGCCCCACCTCGGAAACAACAACAATGCTTCTCGCGCGCGCGCGTGTGTGCGTGTGGTACGTGAGTGTGTGCGCGGCGTGTGCGGTGTGTGTGCGGCAGCCACTCCACACCCCGATCCGTAGTATTTTGCTGTATCCAGGTTGCGCCCGGGAGCGCGGCACCGCCCGCTTTGCGCCGGGGCGCAGCTGTCCTCCTACCCCATGCGCTGTTCACTCCACCCGGCCGCACCCTCCACACCTGAGCAAGGACCCGGGCGCCCCGGTCCGGGAGCCGTCTCGGCTTCACTCACCCCTCCCCTCTCTTCCCCGCTCTCCGCAGAGAATGTGATGGACATCGGTCTGACCAACGAGAAGCCCAACCCGGAACTCTCTTATTCGGGCTCCTTCCAGCCAGCCCCCGGCAACAAGACCGTGACCTACTTGGGAAAGTTCGCCTTCGACTCCCCTTCCAACTGGTGTCAGGACAACATCATTAGCCTCATGAGCGCCGGCATCTTGGGAGTGCCCCCGGCCTCAGGGGCACTCAGCACGCAGACCTCCACGGCCAGCATGGTGCAGCCACCGCAGGGCGACGTGGAGGCCATGTATCCGGCGCTGCCCCCCTATTCTAACTGCAGTGATCTCTACTCGGAGCCTGTGTCTTTCCACGACCCCCAGGGCAACCCTGGGCTCGCCTATTCCCCCCAGGATTACCAATCGGCCAAGCCGGCCTTGGACAGCAACCTCTTCCCCATGATTCCTGACTACAACCTATACCACCATCCCAACGACATGGGCTCCATTCCGGAGCACAAGCCCTTCCAGGGCATGGACCCCATCCGGGTCAATCCGCCCCCTATTACCCCTCTGGAGACCATCAAGGCATTCAAAGACAAGCAGATACACCCGGGCTTTGGCAGCCTGCCCCAGCCGCCGCTCACGCTCAAGCCCATCCGGCCCCGCAAGTATCCCAACCGACCCAGCAAGACCCCGCTCCACGAGCGGCCCCACGCGTGCCCGGCGGAGGGCTGCGACCGCCGTTTCAGCCGCTCGGACGAGCTGACCCGGCACCTGCGCATCCACACGGGCCACAAGCCCTTCCAATGCCGGATTTGCATGAGGAGCTTCAGTCGCAGCGACCACCTTACCACTCACATCCGCACGCATACGGGCGAGAAGCCCTTTGCCTGCGAGTTCTGCGGGCGCAAGTTTGCGCGCAGCGACGAGCGCAAGCGCCACGCCAAGATCCACCTCAAGCAAAAGGAGAAGAAGGCGGAGAAGGGGGGTGCGCCCTCTGCGTCCTCGGCGCCCCCCGTGTCCCTGGCCCCTGTGGTCACCACCTGCGCCTGAGGCTTCGGCCCCCAGATCCCCACTTTTCCCCTCCAGTGTCTCCCAGCTGCTCGCCTGAAAGCAGCGGGAAAGCTAGCCACGGAGGCGCAGGGGCCGCGCCCTGGCCTCTCCATGGACGTAAGGTCCCTTGTTCCCCTTCGATGTCCCCCGTTTCCACCCTTTCACACCGGCCAACGGTCGGGGGCCAGGGCAGGAGGCGCCCTCCCTTCGCTGCCCCCCCCCCCCAACCAAGGCGTGGGGGCGGAAAGGTGGCGTCTAGCCCGCTTTGTTCAGTTCGGATCGTCTTGATCCTGGGGCCGCTGGGCCGCGCCAAGGACCTGCGGGGGACTGAAGGCGGGGCCCGTCCAAGCCTCGCCCGACCCAAGCACCTCACGGTTCCCCCCACGTCTCCCTCGGTTCCCCCTCGAAGACCCGAGAGGGGGAGGGGGTAAGGAGCGCACCAAAGCGCAGAGCTTGCTGCCCGCCGCACGCACGCGCGCCTGCGTGCGGGGATGCGCGCGAGTGTGCGTGCTCGCGTGAGTGTTCTGTGTGTGCGTGTGTGTGTGCGCGCGCGCGCACACACGTGTGTGTGTGTGTGTGTGTGTGTGTGTGTGTGTGTGTGACTCTTGAGCTGAGCTGGGCTGTGTCCACCCCAAACTCTTCCCCACATCGGGTCCCCAGGCCGCTGGGGGAATGTCCCAGGTTGGGGGCCTGCACGTGGCCGGATGAGACGGTCTTCCATCTGCTCGGAAATAATGTTTCTTACAGAAATGCCTCGGATGCCGCCGCCGCGGTGCTGCTACCGCCGTTTAGGGTTTGGCCTCTCAGCACCCCTCCTTTTCCGAGCGCTTCCCTCTTAGGCCTCAGGGCAGTTTGATCTGCGGGGAGAAGGAGCGGCCATCACTAAGCCTGCCTTTTAACCAACAGATTTCCTCAACCCCACTTTTTAAACTCTACGTTCCTGAGTTTGCCCTCTGCCCTTTCTCCCGCTCCACTCCCTTCCCTCTAAGCCTTCTCCCATCTCTTTCAAAATCTTCTTCCGGAAAGGCAGGCCTCAACCAGCCACCTTTTACCATCTTTTTGTTTTCTCTCGCTCATACCCATTTCTCCTCCCGCCCCCCCCCCCGCCCCCCCCAGTGATGGGAAAGCAGGCTCATGTTTCATCCTTTGCCATCCCCAACACAACAGGTAGAATTCAGATCTATGTACTGGGGTGTGTGTGTATGTATGTAGGTGTATATACACACATATATACATATATACATATATACAACATACATACACACAATAAAATCTCTAAGGTACTTGGCTATCCAGTGCAGTGCACCGGCATAAAGAGAATTTGTAGGTATATAAGCTTTAAATGATTTATTTTTTATGAAAAATGTAACTGATGAGATTGTATCTACATAGGTGTGTGTATGTATACATGCACATATATATGTATGTATGTATACCCACATATACACACATGCACTCATCTCTGTCCAAATTTTCCTCAAAGATATGGGTATTTTTGCATTAATCCATATTGCTGAATGAGGCATATCTTTTCCATACCCCGGTCTCACCTACTCCCCACCCTACCTCACCTCTTCTCAGGCACCCCCTCCTCCCCAGCACTTCCCCCCACACAGGGGTGACTCTTTTGGAGTAGTAGGGAAGGTTGCTCTCTGACACAGCTTCCAGCACAGTCTTGACTGAATGTACTGTTCCCTCTTAGCGTGTGGTCACTGAGCTGCCCAGAGAGAAGGAACAAAGGTCTGGAGTTTACAGAATGTCTGTTTTTAAAGTCACTTTATGCGTTTCCCACTTTTTTTTTTTTAAGAAAAAAAAAAAGCACCGGGTTTTTGTTTTGTTTTGTTTTGTTTGTTTTTTGGGTTTGTTTTTGTTTTTTTGGTTTTTGTTTTCTTTGGTGGTGGATAAATAATACTAAAAGGAGTCTAGTGAAAGGGACAAAAAAAAAAAAAATCAAAGAGCAGGGGGCTTGTGAATTTCCAGGTACTTGGACTTTTTGTAGAAGGAGAGAGAAGAGGACGAAGTTTGCCAGGAGGGCCCATATTTTTTCAGCTGAAGGGTAAAATCTTTCTTTGCAGAGACAGTATTTTGCTGAATACTTTTTATAATGTGATGATTATTAAAAACAAAATTTTTGGTCACTTCAAAGCTGGAAGGAGGAATCAAATATCCTTTAATATTTTTTCCTTGCTCCTTCTGGTTTATGCATGCCACTGCATGATCATCTGAGTTTTCCTTTGTTTTAATAAAACTGTTCTCAGACATTTAAGCTTAAACTAAGAGAAAAATAACTTTGTTGCCAAAAGGTTGTGCTATCCAGATTTTTTATATGTCTGCATGTTTTAAAAAACAACAAAAGAAAATGCACTCTAACTTATGTGAACTGAGAGAAAAAAAATCAGGTTTTAAACAGGAAAACCTATGGGGAATGATATTTTTTGAAAGACTTTTGTATAAAGTTGAGTACTTAGAAAAAGACAAACCAGATGTAATATATTTTGTGGATGTTTTTATTTCTTGGATTTATAGTACCTTATACTAAGGTTAACAAAATATGCTTGATATTGTGAAAAGGTGAAATTCTTCACCAATATTTCATTTGCTCCTTTGTCACATTGTTATGCCAATATAATATAGTTAATGAAAACAGCATTTTTAAAAACCGAAATATTGAAATGGTGTAATGTTGTACCATTTGCACTGTGAGCAAATGCTAATACAGTAAATATATTGTGTTTGCTGACAATCAGCCGGCCTATAAATCTCCTTATTTTATTTCTTGTTTTCATAGTATAAAGTTTTGGTTTGGCCTGTTTTTTGTCTCGTTTTGTTTTTGGCTGATGGTTGGCTCGGTAGCTTCCTATGCCTGGTTTTGCTGTGATTGCTCTGTAAATTCAATGTAAAACAAGGAATTTGGCGATGTTAGAAGCTGGTCAGAATTTTGCGCGCTCCGGTGTTTCAAGTCCAGTGTCGAGTGTTTACTGTGGTTCTAGGAGGATAGGATTCTCCTCCACCCTTCTGGGAGTCTCACACCGCCAGAGAGATTAGGCAGATCAGATAAACTCATGGGAATCAGGACTAGTGACTGGAAACTTCTAGAACCTTTCTTCCTGATTTCTAATGGGTATTGAGGGTGGAAGGGAGGGGATCTTCTGGCTTATGAACTATCTCTCTCGAGGTAACAGGGGCACCAGAACAGGACCCTATAGAGTCACTACAGCCACACTGAGTAGTGCTCTTGCTAAAGGTTTTGAAGCCTGAAAAACAGGTGGAGACTTGACAGGGGTTCTTCAAGGTTGGCAAGATAACCAGAGAGATTGGAGGCTCTGCTGTGGTCAGATAATTGGGGAAAATCAGATTTAAAAATTATACAACTTCAATCCCACTTGGACAGGACTCTCAAGGCCTCACTGTTTGTAGCTGCCTGAGAAAGATGGTCTTGGCTGAAAAAGCTGCTCTTATGAACTACCCAGGGATCCGATGCTTCTGAGAGAAGAAAGAATATTTGGGATTTGGAGAACATACATGGAATATTTTATATAGCATTAACCCCTTGCATCATACAACTTCTATCTCCCATAAAAGTGATACTTCCCTTACTCTATGAGCTTCCTTGCCCAGAACCTTCCCCTTTCATAACTGAGTTTATTTGCCAGCCCTAGAGCTTTCTCTCGTTCTCTGAAAGAGATACATACCCTCCACTTTCTTCATGTGTCCCCGTCTCCATCCTGCTCCCTCACCTTATTTCCCATTAGGTTTTAGAAACTTCTACCCTCCTGAGACTTGTTCTAGAACAGTCTTTGGACGGATCAGTCCTATCTTCTCCCTTTCTTCCTACCTGCCCTCTAAAACACTCACTCACTTGGGCTTCTGTGTCATGTATTTCGCATATCATCTGCCTCATTGAAGCTTAGGGGCTTGGTGTCTGATACTGGGCTATGTAAATGTAGCACCACATTGCAACTGGGGGACAGTGTCTCCATGCCTGAAGAAACCATACAGTGACAGGAACTTCTCTTGCCGCCCCAGTCAGGCCCATCACACTGAAAAATGTGGGTGGTATTTCTGTTTGGCTGTAGTTACCAAGAAGTTGAGGGCAGACCAGGGTGGAGGTGGTAGGCTGTGGCCTTAGAAAAGAATGTTTTTGAAGTGAGAGATCAATAAAGAGAATGCAGTATGGAATCTTAACTTTTCTCACCCACACAATTCCAGGTCACTGGCTGCCATCTTGAATTCCCTTCTCTCACCTCATGAAACTTTCAGAATTCCAAACAACTACAGCCCCAAGGAGGTATCCTTTGTTAACAAAGGGCATCCAAGATGGCTGAAAAGTCCTAATGATTGAGCATATAATCCACCTCTATGCTAAACTAGACATTTCCTTTCCAGATTTCTATGTGTTTTTCAAGTGCATATTATCAGAGGAAGATAGCGTCACTGGGTGTCTTCATAGTTAGCATCCAGCCCCACCTGCACCTTCTCCAATCACATCAGGCCTTCAGAGTTACACTTTCGTCAACAGTGTACTATGCTGCATGATTAATAAACTCACTTCCCATTGGTGCATATTACTCAACCCAACCTGGTTCAACCACTGGGTTACTGGACAATATGGCAGCCCGCCTGGCTGGCACCAGCCCTGTGTGGTGTAATCTCTGATTCATACTTTATAGCTAGATAAGACTGTCCCAGATAGCATCATACCAGCAACCCAACCTGCCTGGGTTTTGTAAATATGGGGAGAGGAAACTCAACCCTCAACTTTAGGGATGAAGTAGGGAGATGGCAGAGGGAAAGCCTTGGCTTGGATGGAGCTATCATGAGAAAGGATCAATGCAAGCTTTGCCTGGAGCAAAATCAAGCATAAAAGTGTAGAAGAGGTAGAGGCACAGCTCTGTCTGAAGCAACCTGTAAGGTGTTGAGGGGTGAAATGGAAAGATCTCTCTCTCTCTCTCTCCACACACACACACACACACACACACACACACACACACACCTCTGGAGCAGCTTACTGAAGGCAATGACTCTGCAAAATTTTACTCAGGGAAAGAGGGTTGGGTACAAATGAGATACTTTGTGACAAGTGAGGGCAAAGAATGGAGTATGTTTTTAAATGGTGGTGACAGTAGTGATGAGTGTGTATAAGTGTGTGTCTATGTATTGTTCTCAAGTATATCAAAAGGAAAGCAAGGTGGATTCTGACGATAGCAAAGTGGTAGCTTATGGCCAGTCGCTACTAATCCCTTTTACTAATCCAGAATTTGCCTGCCATAGGTGAGGGGGTTGTGAGCTGCCCTTTCCTGGCCTTGATTGGCTCCCTTGGTGTCGTGGGATAATAAGCAGAGGGAAAGTAGGAGGCCTCTGTGTGTCCCAAAGACTGGGAGTCATACTGGCAAAATCTTAATGATCGGGAGAAAATGACTTTCTAAAAGGTGCCATGAGGTTTTCAAAATAGGTCATAATCCTAAATCTATCCTAAGTGGTCCTTTTTTAGAAAACCCATTCTTTGTGCACAGAGAGGAATGAGGTCTCCAGAGGAAGAGGAAAGAGCCAAGTGAATCTCAGAGCCCCTTGGCCACACCAGACCCTGGAATGATGCTACGAACAGTCACTGCTCCATCAGTCATCCACAGAGGCCAGAAACATGTCTGGTCTTGTCAGCTTCTCCCAACATCCCAGCTTTTGAAACTTCACCATTCATTTTGCTTGAAGGTTCCTTCCTACCCCATCTCTCATATTTTCAACAATTGATCATTTTCACAGCCTCTGAAAGAACAGAGGTGGGCCAGGTTTGGGGGCAGTGTGATGAGGCTTTCCCCAACTTGCACTAAAGTCTCTGACATGTCCATGCCAAGGCAGGAAGGGACCAGACCCTGACTCGCTTGCCTAAGATCCTCATTCCCCATCCTCAACATGGCTACTTCGTCTGGCTCCTGGAATTGGGACACCGCCACCTGCCACCACCTCTGCTGGCCACCGGGGGCACAGTGCTCGTCTGCCCACTGACCTGGGTGTGAAAACATTATTTCTACCCTTCCAGAAAACATGCAGATGGCTAGAAGAAAGGTTTCTGGGCAATCTTACTAAGGAACTAATGCAAACAGAACATGGCCCAAAGCCACGACCAAGAAGAATTAGAGAATACGAGGTTCTAGACGGTGCTGGCTACTGAACAAAACGTTCTCACTTCTAGGTTGGGTGGGAGTTTGGCCACCATATGGTTTCTTTAATGTTGCCTATCCTGCTTCTTGGACTTGTCTCCAGGAAAGCTTCTAGAACATTCTCATAGGACCAAGACATGGGGCTTCCCTGGTTTACCGATATCCTCCTCTACTCTCAAGGTCCTGAACAAAGGACAAAGGAAGTCACTCTCTGGGCCTCAGAATGCCTCTCATGGACCTCAGGCAGCCCACCCTCTGCCTACAGTCTCCTCCTTCAGGAGGGCCTCTAAGACTCTACAAGTGTCCCATCCTATCATTTCCCCCAATGATGTTCTCTGGGCCCCGCTCATTTTGCATGGAGCGTGATCACTAATCCTTCAGGCTGGCTCTCCCTGTGAGGCCTGCCCAGGGCCCGCAGCCATCTTTACCTTGGGCCTTTCACAGCGGCATCATGACCTAACGAGAAACAGACTGCCTTTTCTGATGCAGTAAACAGCTGAATAGAGTTCCTATTTGAGTTACCCACTGAGTTCCTACTTACAGTCTTAGGAACACTCCCATTTTTCAACTCCCTGGAGGAAAAGACTTGTTTGACACTACTGAGGCTGGGGACACCCCAACCCTCCTCAGGGAAAGTTACCCTTGTCTGTGGACCTGTATTCTCTGGGGTAGCTGCCCACCCAGATACATCAGGTCCCTATCTCCACCAAAGAGAGGTTAGTGACCAGAACAGAACTGGGCCTCCAGGCACATTGGCTTCTTCTCAAGCACACACTGCAAGAGTTCTAGCACTTTCTGCTCCTCAGTGTTTTGCCCCTCCAGGTTGTCTAGGTACCTAAAGTTCTTCCATTTCTCCTTGTTCCCTTCTCCTCACTGCTTAGGAAGGTCAGGCCATCTAGGCAGGAAAGCAGAAAACTTCCAGTGCCTGTGTGACCCAAGAGCACTAAGGAAAGTCTCCTTTGAGGCACTTGTTCCTTACTCAGGTCTCCATCCTGAGAATTGAGAGGTGCTGTGATAACCCAGCAGCTACTCGGCTTTTCCCTTGGGGCCCTGAGCCCGCTTTGGAATCTCCACCTCATCTTAGATCTGAATCTCAACTCTGCCACTCGCTTACAGTGTGACCTTTGACAAGTTTCTTAGTCTCTCTAAACCTCAGTTTCCTACTGTCTTAGCTTTGCTGTTATAGAGTCAAATGAGGCAATGTGTATGATGCCTGGTTCATTGTGGGTGCTCCACAAATGTTACTTATCTTCCTTGTCCCTTACCCTGTCCCCTTTCCCCATCCTCCAAACACAGATGCAAGAAAGAAGGCTCTGTCTCCACCAAGGGTCTGTACCCAAATTCAAATACAGTCAAGGGAACCTACGTGTCTTCACCACCCGCCTCCAACTCCAGCCCTCCACTGGACATCTGTATTCTGAAAATGGATCCTCTCGACCCCACCCCAATCCGCCCAGAGGACACAAGTCCTGTCCACTCCCGGCCGCAGCTGCTGTTCATTGTTGCCATTTCCTGGCTGGCTCCTGACCCCATCCCAGGTCCTCTTGTCTCTCTCACTTAGATGGGTGGATGTAACACCTTCCTGATGCAGTATCATCTGCAAAGTTAATTAATGTGTCATTGGGCTGTTGCCTGCTTCCTGATCCTTATCAGGGATTTAAATAAAACACAGCAGCCCCAGTTCCTCCCGTCTGTCCCTCTCTCTGGATCTGAGGCTTGTTCTTAGTCATCCATCCTTGACCTCAGCCTTCTGGCCAGTTCTCAGCTTCCAGCCTCAGGGCTGATGGAACTGCCCCTGCCCAACCCTAGTTTAGGAGCAGAAGCGCCATCCAGAGCTTTAATGGCAGTGATGTTCTATGAGAGAAGCATGGACATCAGGGCCTTTACCTCATCCCATCCCCTTAGGTGGGTTCCCCTGCATTTGTAGAGTCATAAGGGACCTTAAGAGGCCACTGAGTCTAACACCCTCTTTTCCAGGTAAAAAAAAAAAAAAAGTGGGGGGGGGGGAGGCCTCCAGAGGTTCTGTGACTTTTCCAAGATCACATCCAATAAAGGAAAAGCCAGGATCTCAGATTCAGACTATCAGTGGGAGGTCCCATGGAAAGCTGCTGATTGCTTCATTTATTTAGTAACTGTTTGTTGAGGGATATAGTAGTGAACAAAGAATCCTTCCATTCACAAAGCTTCCCTTCTCCAGGGCAGAAGCAGGTAAAAAACAAACACGTATGTTGGATTGTGATATGTGCTATAGAGGAAAAATACTGCAGAGCAATCGGAATGAGAAGTGCTGGGGAGGGGGTTACAGTGATGCAGGGTGTTCTAGGGTGGCCTCACTGGGTGGGGGCCTTTGTACAGATGCAGGAAGTGCCAGAGGTGGCCATGTGGACATCTGGGCAAGAAGGGACAGCAAGTATAAGGTCCTGGTGGTGGTATTCTTGAACTATTCAAGGAGCTGCATGGGGCCAGAGTGGCTAGAAAGAAGAGAGGAAAGGGGTCAGCCACAGGAAGAAGGGGAGAAAGCAGGGTCTATGTGAGGCTGCCAGGCCCTCTCCCTCTGCCCAGGCTGCCTCTCCTCTCTGGCCTCAACACTCCCCCTCCCTGCACCGATCCCTGCGGCGATCTTCTTAACCTTACTTTTATGTCCTCTCAGAGGCCAGTGATGATTCCTAAACCCTGGTTTGGCCAAGGAGAGAAAGAACTGCCTCCTTCAAGAACCCCAGCCTGAGAACCCTTTCTCTTCCTGTTGACATTTGCCCTACTGCTGAGTCCCTAATAAGATGGATGCCTCTTCCTGCTGCCCAGTCTCAGAATGGGACTCCCCCTGGGCCTCGGGTCTCAGAAATTGCTCCTGCGGAGCCAGCTTCCTCCATCTATGGCTGGACTGGCCATGTTTCCTGCCTTGGCAAAGAGCTGGCAGCTGGCCAGGTTCCTCCAATACGGTCATATTCTCACCCCTACCCCAAGCCTTGAATTTACGAGATGGGACAGCCCCCAAATCACTTGGTCCACTGTATACCTCACCACGAGCTCACTGCAAATCCTGGCGCTGTGGCATTATATCTATAGACTTGTCCAAGAAATTTTTCATTTGGAAAAGAGAAATTTCTTCCCTCCTCCTTTTTTTTGGTCTTCTGTGTCATGTCTTTCCAAAAGCCCCCCTCAGTGTCTGTCTTTCCCCGGCAACTTGCCATCATCCAGGGCTTCTTCACATGTCATTCGCTCATCCATTAATTCAGCAAAACTGTATGGAGTCAGGTGCGTGCCTGTCCATGGGGCTAGGAGGAGTCGCAGGCAATACAAAGGTGAACATGAACAGGACACCGCCCCTGCCCTCGAGGGTCTTCCCTTCTGTCGGGGGAGAGGCAGACACATAAACAGATGGTTTCGATATCCTGTGATGGTGGTCCTTGATAGAAAGACACCTAAATCAGAGCCTGGCAGAGCAAGGGTCGGGAGGAAGGAAACTTCCCAGAGGGTCTCAGAAAGTCCTCTTACGTGTCTCTCAATCATAATGAAACCACCAAGGTACTGGGCACTCACTACATGCCAAGCGCTGAGCAAAGGTCTCTTCGTAAATTATCCCATTGGACTCTAGGTAGAGTGGATCAACCCCAGGATGCTCACCTGGTGCCCTGTGGGGCTGCTCACTCTCTTATTGCTTTCCCTGAGAAGGAAAAGAAAGTCCCAGTGGCCCACGGGCCCCAGGAAGCAACACAGCAGCTTGGCATCTCTGGAGAATGCCTAGCTGGCTTGGTGGAGGTTGTCCAACCCAGATGACACTTCCCTGTGTTATATTCTGGTAGCTTCTTCTTGCTCCAGGGCTGGGGGAGGGCATATGTTGGGAGATCCATCTTCTGATTCTCCTTGGTCTGCACAGAGCATCCCTCTGGCTGACCTCCCTGCCTGTTCCTCAGTCCAGGACCTGAGACGGTGAGCTGCAAGGAAAGGCTACCGCACATCCTCTTCTCTGTGGGCACTTAGAATCCTACTTCCACAATTCCAAACACAAACCTCTGCTTTCCTTCCCTCAACCCATCCACCTCCTTCTCCTTTGCTATTCACTGGAGAGCTCAGACCTCTCAGCCAAAAGACCAAAGCTCTAGCTTTGGCCCCAGCGTCGCCTTTCTCTCTGCGTTAACCATATCAGACCAAGAGATGTGAGATATGACCAAGTCAGTCTCATAACCTGGCCAAGCCTCTGTTCTCCCATCTGTAGAATGGGGTTAATACCCCTATTCTACATGGCTGTTGAGAGGTCTGCTGCAATGTAAAATTATGAAAGAGAGCTATCCTGTCCCAGAAGCCTGAAGAAGAGTGTTGAGGAACACTTTTCTCCTTCTACAGGTGAATATTCCAGGCAGATATTCTAGGCAGAGCTGGGAGCCAGGTCTAAACTAAAGTCACTCTTCTTACTAAGTCAGATGAGGAAACTATATAGGTTCAGATGGGTCAGAGGTGACAAGCCCAGAAATGATCCCTGCCGCACTGTTAGAAACCGTACCTTCTGGGTCTGAAATCTTCCTCCAATGAGAATGCATATCATCAAACAGCTGTACATCTCTGGGACTCCTAAATGGTAATCCTGCACTGCACCAGGAGTACCATGGTGCATGGTACCATGGTACCAGTCCATGGCTCCTGATCTTGACTTTGATATTTGGACAAAGCTATATGATGTTTGCAAAGCCATAGTCCCCCTCTGGGTCTTAAAGTCCCCATCAGAAAAGTGAGTGGTGCTAGGGGCGAATCCATATGGCTCTTCAAGCTTGGATGGGACCTTGGGACCTGGGACCTTGGAGGTCCCAGGACCCTGTGCACATAAGACCCACCCCTCCACCTCATAGCTGGGGGATGAGCCCCAGCCCAGCAGGGGCAGGACAAGGAAAAGGCCTCTGTTCTTGTCCTCCTGGGCCCAAACTTGATCCTACCTGCCACTGCTCAGAAGCTCTGACCTCTTTCCATCCCTACTGGCTTCCTGGCCTAAGCCAAATATGTATAAGATGCCATTTAGTGAGGTCCCCTGGTCTGGGACCTGTGGCCTGTGGTGCATGGATCAGCCCCGGGTCCATGGACTGGAAGGCGCCAGAGGGTGGCTGGCTCCTGAACAGAGCCACTGCCCTGGGGAGGGAACTGCAGGATTGTGGAGAACTCAGAGTTCTGCCTTTAGGCCTCCACCCTGGGAATTCTTACTTCTAGGCATCCTCTCTTTTGGGATATTAGCCCCCAAGAGCCTCTGCCTCTCCTACAGGGCCCTCATCTCAGGAGAGGCCTCCCAAGATGTCCTGAAACCTCATTCATTCCTCCCATCCCCAAAATCCAAGCGCGCTTCCCCCCATCCTCCTCCCAAGCAGGCTGCCCGGAACCACCGGCCCCTCCCTGCCAGCTGCCTTCTCTCCTTTATCTTGAGCATCACCCATTTATTCCATCCCTCCCCGCATTGGAGCGTCTGCTGGGTTACCCAACCACCTCTAGGTCAAGCCTGTGTCGGATGGGTTGAGTCATTACCTCCATCTCCTCCCCAACCCTTCCAGGTCCCAGGGCTTGGTCTGGTTTAGCAAGCTGGGAGGGAAGGCTTCATCCCTTCCATGTGGGGAGCCTCCGAGGCCCCCACAGGCCTCTTGGGACCAGGATTTTCCTGGTATTTGGCCTGACTTTGTCTTCCCTGGAACAGTGCCTGGTGGGCACTCCTATGTCTTCAGCACTATAGTCCCTCCCATCACCAACTACACCACCCAACAGATGCCCTGAGTTTGCTTCCCGCCCATCTCTCCACCCCAGCTCCTTCTCTGGCTAGTCATGGAAACTTGGACTCCGCGACTAACCTCTCTGGGCCTCGGCTGACACTTCCATAAGATGGGAATAGTAACACTGCTCCCGCCTCAGACGGGACACCGGGCCAGCTGCCTTCCTGAGGCCTCCTTCCAGTTTTCTTAGGTCTGCTCACCCTCAGCTCTTTCTCGCCCTTGCTCTAGAACACCTCATCTGCCACCACATGGGATTCTTAGTTCACCATGCCCCTCTTCCCCGTGTACCAGCTGTCCTCGGCTCCTAACTCTCTCCCGTCCCCATCCTCCTACCTTCGGGCCTCTGCGGGCTGTCCTGTAAAGGTCTGCAAACAAGTCCAACAAAGCCCCTGAGAAAAAGCTCCCAGAGAGTCAGGTCACCGCTTCCCTCTGCACCCTCCCCACATTAACCAGGAAACCTAGAGGATACAGAGCGCAGCCCAGTTTCCCCCTGGGGACAGGAAGGCACAGCCTTCTGGTGCCAGTGGGGCCCTGGGCAGTCCCCTCTGGGTGCGGCCCAGCTTGCACAGCCCCCCATCTGTGTGTGTGCCCCCTGCACAAACACACGCAGCCCCCGCTCAATTCTCCCACAGCCCAGGCTCCCCAGCTTCCCCTCCCCCTCTCCGTTCTCTTTCTGTGCTATGCTCCTGGAACACACCCTCCCGGCCCACCAATCCTACACAAGCCACTGTGCCTTACAAGCCTCAGCTCCAGAATTTCCCAGCTTTCCACTTGCCCAGCCTGCCTTAGTGGGAAGGGTCTCTGTGGTCTGCTCCCTAAGCCTCTCACCCCTTTCCCCTCCCTAGGAGGAAAAGCAGCCCAGGCAGCCCCTTCCCAGCATCTGGGTGAGGGGACAAGAAGGAGGAAGCACTGTCGGTTCTTTTCCCTGAGACTCCTAGATTTTGCACCAAAATGCAGGGTGTGCTCCTGTTTGCATTTTTTTTTTTTTGTTTCCTTTCTGAAAATAACCATGAAACTATCATTTCCTCCCACTGCCTTTTCCCTATCTTATTTGGATGAGCAGAGTTGCTGGGAGAGGTGGTTTGGAGCCACTGGCGGTCTCCTTCTCTGACCCGGGTCCGGAGAACTCACAGGTGGCTTTCAAGCAGGTGCTGCCAGAGGGGCGCCAGGCCCCACGGTGGGGAGGGCAGGAGCGCAGACACTGGGCACCATGGATCCCTGTGAGTGTCTCAGGCAGAGACCTCCGGGACACCAGCTTTTTGCCCTGCCTGGTCCCGGAGTTGGCAAATACCAGGAACAACTCTGCCCTGGTTTCCCCTCAGCTATAGCTTCTGGGTGTGGGGGAGGGACCAGCAGCTCAGCCCCCTCCCTTGGCTGACTGGAGGGGAAATCACAGTGGTTGCAGACTCTCAAAGTGGGGGAGGGGGGTCAACACAGGAGAATCTATCCTTAAACAAGAAGGAAAATGGTATGCACGGCTGGGGGTATATTTCTCTTTGTCCATTTTGTTTCCATCCAGCGCCTCCTCCCATTCAGCCATTCGAAGCGTTCAGGCTGAATGCCTCCAAGAAGCAAGCCTCTAAAGATGCCAGATCCAGGTTGGGGTGGTGGATCAGAGAGGCCCGCAAAGGAACCTGCCGCTCATTGCACCTGAGTGCCTTGAGGCCCAGCCCGCTCCCCATGGCTACCTCCCCCAGCCTGTGCTGTGGAGGCACGGGCCCCACAGGTCTCAAGCCTCCTTAACACCTCAGATATGTGGCAGTGGGGAGAGCAGTTAGAAATGAAGGGGCGAGAAGCCAGGGCTCCTTGCCCTGACTACTTTCGCAAGGCACCCCATCCCAAGGGCTCAGGGCCGCCCCGCCCCCCAGGGTTCCAGTCTCCAAAGTCCACTGCTGCTTGCCTTTGTTACTGCTTGAAGACTGCCCTGAGGGAAGGGCCCTGGGGTCCTGGGGGGTGGGGGTGGGGGTGGTTACAATGTCCTCCAAGGCAGGGGAAGAGGTTGGAAGAGGGGCTAATGCCTGGGCAGCACCGAGACCTTGGCCTGGCCAAGGCAGGGGGAGTCTGTGCCCCCCGAACCCCCGCACGCTCCACACCCTCCCTTAGCCTCTCTTCCTGGGCACTGCGAGCCTTCTTTAAGAATTCTTTCCTGATCGGTCCAGAGATAGAGCAGGCTAGGACTGGAGGTACACTGGCCTGACCTCAGTGGCACTGCTGGTTCCTCTTGCAGGGCAATGAGACCCTTTCTACATGACCCTTCTTGCTGGGCACCACCTTCTCACTGCACATGTACCCTCTGAAAGGCTAGAGTAGTAGTGTCTGCCCCATCCACTGACCAGCTTCTCTGGGTTGGCCTGCTACAGTGAGGACCCCATCTCTTTCTTTGAGTGTCCTCGACTGCCCAAAAGGCAGAACCCCTGATGTGATGCCCTCTCTACCCCCACAGTCCTTCCAAACACATCCTCCCCATGCACCCCTTTGGTCCTGCCCGATCTTCTCCAGCAGGACCCTTCTCCTCCCCCCTCTTCACTCCCTGTGCCAGGCTGAGCTGCTGGGCTATTTGGGGCTTTGGCTGGCCCCGCAGTGTAATCAGTGCCCAGGGATAATTGCCACCTGCCCTGCCGGTGTCTGGGGGCTGTCTCGGCCGCAGCAGCAGGGGGCGGACACTGGGCAGCCAGGCCTGGAGCAAGGTCAGGCTAGGGCAGTCCTCCCCACTCCCTAGATCTGCTCTCACCGCATGTGGGATCTGCAAGGATTCCCTAGGCAAGCCATCCTCTCCTGGGGGCTGTGCTCACCTGGAGCACCCTGTGGCTTTGGCCCAGGGTGGAGGGCTATCCCAGCCAGGGGACAAAAGTCCTAAGGCTACTGTATCACCCACAATCAGCTCAAAGCCTGTCTTCCCTGTACTGGTCTGATATCATTGGGCACCCCTTCTGGCTGCAAGCCGACCTCTGGGCGGTACCACAGCCGGAGTACGGGCTTTGCAGCAAGAAGGACTTCTGTTTGACCATCCCAGGCTCTCCTGTGACCAAGACCAACAAGTTCATTGTCCTTCTTTAGGGAGACAGCAAGGGTTAATGAGATGGTATGTGAGTGAGTCTCCTATAAATGCCAGCTCCCCCCACTGACCCCCCACTTTGCTACTTTCTTTTCTACTCCAAGGCAGTTTACATAACCTGGTTTTAAACACCTGTCATTGTCACTTGGCCAACTCTACGACCTTGGGCAATTCGTTCAGCCTTGGTTTCCTCATATATAAAAAGGATCCTCAGAGGAGCTGCCTCATCAAGTTACTATGAAGAATACATTATCTTAGGGCGCCTGGCTAGCTCAGTCGGTAAAGCGTGGTGACTCTTGATCTTGGTGTTGTGAGTTTGAGACCCACATTGGGTATGGAGATTCTCTAAAATAAAATCTTAAAAAAAAAAAAAAGAATATATTATTGAATACATGTCACATGCTTCACCCAGCACCAGTAACACTCCACAATGATGGTTATTATTATGGAGAACTGCAAAGAGCAGAGAATGGGGGTGGGGAACATGAGGAAGCCAACTTTGCCACACTCAGAAAAGACATGCCAGGGCTGATGGGACAACTCACACAGCAATCCCAGTGCCTGGACATCCTCCACAGGAGTGAGAGGGACCTCCCTCGGGACTTCTCCTTCTTGCAACCCCGTCTGCTCTGAGGTGATGCCATATAAGCTCCTCGCGGTCATAGAACACCCAGCACCAGGGGACATTTTGGTTTTTTAAGAGAATCAGCAACAGCAAAATCAAGATGAAGTAGCTTTGATCTTGGGAAACGTAGAAATAAAATTGTTTCTTCTCCTTTACTAATATAATCCAAGGGTTATCTGTCCTCACCTTTGGGACTCTTTACATGGATATCCATGAGTGGCTGGCCAGTTGAAGGGCCATTCAGACAAATTCCTTCTTCCCAGGTGGGGAGAATGGGCCAAAGGGCTGAGCCAAAAGAACAGGATTCGCAGGGCCGTCCTGTCCCTCATACAGCCCAGCTTCAACCCTCCCTGCCTTAGTGCCTTCCCCAGAGAGGTGCAGAGCTCCCATCGCTGGCAGCCAGGACAACAGGGCAGACTGGGAGAGCGCGTTGGCTCCTCTGCCCCATCGGCACCAAGGCAGGAGCAAAGAAGGCCATGCAAGGTGCCCGATACTGCCGCCTTGAGGATGGAGAGGAAGGGAGAATGCTGGAGTATGGGGCATGGAAAATGGGACTGTCCCCACCTGCAGGAACTGCTCAACCCCAGGCTGAGCTCTGAAGCCCCAGCCCTAGGCAGCAACTGTCTAGCCCCACCACAGCCTGGGCCCCAGCCCTGTGTCACAGCCATCGTGGGCTCCCTCATCCTCCTCAGCCACCAATGCCCCACCTCAGGGGCTATGTCTCAAGTGACTTCACTCTGTCTTCCCCCTTCCAGGTGTACCCTGGACCCACCTGGAGGAACAGCCACCTGGAGCCAACTCAGACCCCAGGGAGCATGGGCTCAATGCTCCCCCTGCCAGTTCTTTCTAGTGGGTGCCTCCTACTACAGGTGAAGCCATCAGGGGGCTGCCCTGGGAATGATGCCTGGGACACGTGTTGTCCAGGGGCACTGTTTCCCCTGCTGGGTGCACTCTTTCTCACTCATGTCTCCTCCTTGGCTTCTGTGAGCTAATCAGGGAGAAGGAGGGGGAGGAGGGGGATGCTGCTCGCCTTCCCCGTTATCTGCAGCAATCCACGGTGACTAATGCTCCCAGTTGGTAAAAAGGCAGTGTAATCAAAACACTTTTTTTTTTAGTCCTTAAAGTTAGTCATTCTCCCAGAGTGGAGGAAAAAAAAAGCCCACAGCAGGCACCATGAAATGCAAGCTGAGAGGCTCACGCTGCGGGTGGAACTAAAGCATTGGCCATGGGAGCTCCCTGTGGGTCTGAGGCTCGGGCTTTCTTCCTCCTGGCCCTCGGATAGCCTTCCTGCACACCCTCCTTTGTCCTTGCTTTCCTCGACATCTGGGCTGTCTGATCCCTGAAGGACTTCCGTGCCAAGTCAGGATCTGCCCTCTGCTCTCACTCACCCTGCCAGGTGCTGCCACCTGCTGGTCCTCAGCTTGCCAAGCTGGAGGAAGCATATAAAAGCGCCCAGGATGAGGCCGAGCACCAGTCCCTTGTTAGGTGCCTGGTCTCCTGCGAGCCTGCCCTCCAGCCCCAACCCCACCATTCCATTTGTGTTTCTCCTATCTGCAGGCGTCTGCTGCTCCCTCCCACTTGGCCTTGACAGAACTATAGGTTGTCAGAAGTGGTAGGAACTTGAGGAATCACCAGTGACAGGTGATGTACCACCGCGGGGAAGAGCATAAGGCTCAGGGCCAGGTTGCTCGGGTCAGAATTCCATTTCCCTACTTACCAGCTGTGCTCTGTGTTGATCACAGTAATAGTACCTACTTCATAGGGTTGTTGTAAACAACTAAAACAGAACCACTCACTCACATCGTGAGAGCTCAATTATTAGCTCATAATAAAAACAATAACAACAACAACAAAATAATAAAGTAGAATGCACCTCCTTAGTCACCCAAAGCAGACATTGCTAATCAATCACAGAACTTCCCCGCCAATGGCAGACTCCAGAAGCCTCAGTATGGCACTCCAGGCAGCCAGTAACCAGCAATTGGAGCTGGCAAGTGGGATGGCACCCATTTGCCATCCCAGATCTAACCTGGACTCTTTATATTACAGTCAAGAAAGATGAGACGCCCCCCAAGGGGGGAAGAGACTCCCTCAAGCTACGTGGAGACAGAGCCAGGGTCAAGACAGTTATTCCTGGTCCTGACTGCTTAGCTAGTGCAGCCTCTGACTTGCCACTTTACCATGACCTTTGAGCCATTGAGGTGTGCTTCCCACCACTGGAAACTCTTACCCTCATAGCTTCCATCTTCCTCCACCCTTGCTCCTCTCCCATGTCCTTGGCCCATGGCTGCCCAAGGAACTCTCGTTCTGAGGCATCTCGCTGAGCAGATACAGAGCCAAGTGGGTAGTGAAAACATATAGAAACCTGAGGGTCTTAGTCATTAATTTATGCTGCAGGAGCCTCCTGGGCACCAAAGACTTTGGGGCTGCAAGGGGGCTCAGCCCACCAATTTAGCCCCTTACCAGTCAGCCCCTTGAGTCTCAGCCCTTATGTTGTGATGAAACCCCTAACGGCCCGGCTCCAGTTTTGGAATCCTTGCTCTTAGCTAATTAGAGGCTGGCGTGGTGAGATAATCAGAGAGTCAGGCCTAGACCTCTGTGTGCAGAGGGCATATACGACAAGCCCAGAGAGGAGGGTCAGTGGGGGCGGGGGGGGGGGGGGGGGCTGCTTACCAATTTCTGAGTGAAATGCTCCAAGAAGTAAGGGGTGTGGTGGCACAGCTGGTTCTCTGGCTGCTTTCCCTCTGGTGCACAACTTTGTCTGCCCAGGCAGATCTTTGCCACCTGAATACTCTTTGAACTTCAGGCTCAGACTCTGGGGGAGGAAGCCGTGTTCACCAGGCTTGCAGCCAGAAGCATCCACTTCTACCCAAGATCCTCCACTCTCAGCTTCCACATAGACACTGAATTTGCTCCTTTTCCACCCCTCCCCTGAAGGGGCAGGATCAGCCTGGGTGGTGCCGCTCTTTGGTTCTGAAGAAGGACATAGCTCCCACCCTTGGGTCTGGAGACCCTGCAGCTGAGTTTTCTAGGGCAGTGGGAGGTGTTTGTGCTTCCTGCTGTTCAGCTGCCCAGGGATCAATGCCACATGGCAAGTCATGCTCATGGAGGGAAGCTTGTGGGTCCACAGGGCAGCAGGGGACCTGGCCATCCATCCTCAGCGTGGCACACCTCATTAAGGCTGAGCAAATGAGCCACAGATGAGAAGTCAGAGCAGGGGCACTTTCCAGACAGACTCCTAGGAGGCCAGCATCCTTTCCAGTACCCTCCGAGGTCCTGCAGGCCACATTAAATAGCAGGGATTGGAGGTAAGCAACCCTAGCTTGGCCACAAGCTGAATCCTTCCCTTCCAGAAGATTCATGTTTGGCTTCCTCCCAAGATGTCACAGATTCCTCAGAGCTGCTCACTTCTCTCAGCTTGCTTCTCTGTGCAGGCCCCACCCCACAGGCTTTCCCCATTTTTCTATTTCCTGAGGGCTTCTTCAGTCAACAAGACAGTCAACTTAAAACCTCAGAGTGTTGGCAACTTAGGTGATATCCAACCACTCATCTTCTAGACAAGGGGGTCAAGGCCCAGAGAGAGGATGTGATTTCCTGAGGTCAGTCCTAGTGTCAAAAGACGGAACTAGAACCCAGGGCTCCTTCAGACTCTTAATCCAGAACTCATCATTCTTGTCCCATAGGATGTGTCTCCTACCCACAGCCTTGAAACAGACTTCCCTTGGGACATGGTGGTTGCCTAGGCTAATACTTTTAGAAATTATTTAACACTCTGGGACAATAACTAAGGGATACAGAGTGTGGGAAAAGGAAGAAGCAGGTGGGAGAGCCATCTGCAGGTGTTAGAATGTCAGATGGTTCCTAAACCACAGCGTCCACCACACCTTGTACACAGCAGCAGGGACTGTCCCTCCCTTTGCCCACTCTGTGCCCTGGCTGCCTTTTGGTGACTTCCCCTCATCTTTATTCTTCAAGCCTTCTCTAGTGCTCATTTTGGCCTGTTTCCTGAGGAAGAACATGGTGATGAAGCCGATCTGTGTAACACACTTGGCTGGAAAACCTCTGTTAAGTCAAACTCTAGACCCTCAAAGATGGAAACAGGAAACACAAATGAGAGACTGTCTCTTGTGGACGATCCTCTGAGCCCCCTACTCCTCCTGACCTGGGAAGTCAGGACAAGTAACACATGTCTTCTGTTCAATGACTTAGCTGCTCTCCAAATGACCCTAAAACACTTAAGATCCATTTGAAGGAAGAGAATTCTCAGAGAGAAGGCCCTTGTGGGCCCAGCAGTTAACCTGTACAGGCCTCACTGCCTGCTCCTCTCTTCTAACGCAGAGAGGTTCTTAGGGGTGAGGAGGCCAACATGGCCCTGGACCCCAGGCAGCTTCTGAGGCACTAAGGACCTGAATTCTGACTTTGGGAGACCCAAAGTGAGCCGTTTACCTGGAACTCAGTCCCCTTCTCAGCTAAGACGGGTTTGCTCTGCCTGGACCCTCTCCAGCCCTCATCTAGGATTAACCTACCTAGCCTGATTAGCCTTCAGGACTTGAATTACACATTGGTGTCTCCTAGAAGCCTTCACTAAAACCCATGGGCAGCTTGCAGGAGCCCCTTATAGGCAGCCACAGTGCCCTGTCCTTTTCCAACCTATGTTATTACTTAGTTGCCAGTTACTTCTCTCTCTAGGTAAGTAGCTCTGGGAGAGAATAAGGGCAGGATCCTTACTTCTTTTTCATGGTTGTATCTTTTAGGTTAACACAGTGCCTGGCACATTGCAGGAGCTCAGTGAATATTTGTTAAATGACCAAGTAAAAAGAATGGGACCATTCACATCATCTGGGTTCCGTAGAGGGGAGCAGAGGGAAAGACTGGGAGACATGGAGCAATCCTTACTCTTTTTTTCTCTTTTGTTGGTTAAAGCTACAGAACATTTCCAACCTGAAAAGCACCTGTTTATATTCAGAGCCCTATGCCATCTCACAGAAGGGAATAGATCCATTTGTTTCTTTGTTTGTAACAGGTAAGGCATGTGCAGGGTACAAAATTTCAAAGATATTAAAGACCATACAGTGAATGTAAGTCTCCCCAGACTTCAGATGACCCCATGGCTCCTTCTCCCATCAACAAATACTGCTACTGTCTCTGGATTAGAAATCTCTTTACAGACAGAAAAACTGAGGCAATAACAAGGTTAAGAGGCACGTGTAGTAAGCGAATGAGAATTTTACAAGCCAGTGTCTCAGGCAGAAAACGCACCCGGGGGTTCCCACGCCGCCGGCACAGGCTGAACCCCAAGCCCCGTGAGGCAATACCCCAGGTCGCGGGCCGGGGCAAGTGCGCGGGACGCCCGCCGCCGCGGAAGGGTTAACTCCCCGAGCCCCGCCCACCCCCGCCTCTTCCGGGCACAGTGGGCGGGGTTCACGTCACTTCCTGGAGACTGGCTGAATCCGGAAGTGATCCCTGAGGACCCTGTAGCGGCCGAGGACCCCGGCAGCAGGGCCAGGTTCAGGACCATGAGCTGGTGAGTGAGGCCGGGACAGCACAGCCGCTGGAGCCCCAGGCCCGCCGTGCGCCTTGCCCGCGCCCACCTGAGTCCCTTCGCCCCCGCTGCCTGCCTTGCCCACACGGACCCTCCACCCAGGGTCGTTCGAGGGCCCTTCCTCCGGTGCTTTCCCGGAGGCTCCGTCTGTCGGCAGGACTCACCGGGATATGGGGCGGGGGATCTCCTTGGCCTGGAATCCTGCGTCTGTTTCCTGACTCTTTCTCTTCCAAGCTCGTCCCGTCTTTTCCCAGCTGCTTGAAGTGAGGAACTTTCCTGTCTCCTCCTCTTGTAAATATCCGCTGAGGTGGAGTAAATGCCTTCTTTCTCCCTGTGGGCATCTTTTCACCGCTCCCGCGGCCCCAGAGCTGTAGCCCTCACTGGCAGTCTGGGCCCAGTTCACTGATCAAAAAGCCACTCGCTTTCAGATGACTAGCCTTTGCACCACTTGACAGTCTTCAAAGGACAAAACTTGCTTCTCTTTTGGAAAGGTCCAGAATTGAACACCCACACCCACACTCCCAGTGTGGGATTGGACTAGTTTTAATCATTTCCAGGGCCATTACCCACTCACTGCTTTCTCTTGAAAATAGCGGTTGGTAAGCTTAAACATTATGGGGACTAGCAGGCCATGAGAAAAGACGCTAGGAGTCTCAGAGATGTAGAGTCACGACTCCAGAGTTGGAAGGTACGTTGCTATATGTGCTAGGTTCATGGTAGATACTTCATAATATTTAATGGTTGATTTATTTTGTAAGACTCAGTTTGCCCAAAGGGCCTTACCTTCAGGCCCAAGGACCTGCATATCCATAATGCGAAACCTCAGAGGATCCAGCCGTAGTTTGCTTGTCTGAATACATTGACCCCACCCCCCCGGGGATGTACAAGATGAATCAAACCTTTTGGAATCCAAGATCCATTAGCATCGGGAACATGTTTGCCACTCTGTCCTCATAGTCTAGCTGTTTCTTTTCACAAAGTAAATGTGTGATAACTAGTCATGAATGAATGAAGATAGTAGAGTATCCTTCAGGAAGGCTCTTAACGGACTCACATTTGACCATTAGTGGAGACTAAGCTCTGGCGACAAGCAGCTAATGTCAGTCAGTGTTCAGGACAATTCTGTAATACAAAATTTAAACCATTTCTGTCCCCTCCTCCCTCCTGTTTCTTAGACAAAGATTGATGGACAAACGTTGGACAGTTGGTGCCTGCACACGAGGGCAGCCTGGAGCAGTGCCCTAATAAGCCCCAGTAGGAACTGCTCCTTTTCCCTCCACCTTAGCTCCAGGAGGCCGATACGGGGCTAGAGCCTTGAAAGTTAGCTAACTTTCCCATCTTGTTATAACCTAGTTAACGATGGGCGAAGTAGCAATCCTTCAGTTCCCTTTCCTAGAGGAATTACTTCCTTAAAATGTCAGCCTGGGTCTCCCAGCCTTGTGATACAGATGTCCTCTTGCCTGCTGCACCTTGAATCGTTGGAGTTCTCTTGCTTAATTTTTCAAGGTAAGAAAGCAGGAAGTTCAGTTGTTTTATATTGCTTACATTGGCATTTACAAATTTAAAAATAAATTGACCTTTTCTTCACAAATCGGGAGGAGAACAGAGCCCAGACCAGAGTAGAATATTCTCTTGGTGATCTGAGGCATGCTGTTCCCACCCATCTTGAAGAAGCTTTTTTCTGAAAAAGTAGTAGCCTATTTCCTGAGGTCTGTCAGGCTGCAGAGAATTGAAATTGACAACTAACTGTTCAGCAAAAGCTGCGATTTTTATCCTGTAGAATTAACTTATTAGTACATGTGCAGCTTGGCACCTCTTTGGACTGAGGGTCAGAACCAAAAGGGCGGCTTTGTCCCTCAAAGCTGAGATTCCTTTTTCTTCTTCTTTAGAGGGCGACTACGTCATCTCTTACGTGGACCCTGACCCTATCTCCCTGAGAGGGGAACAGCACCGGCGCCTGGGCACACAATCACACTCAGTTCCTGGCTCAATGGCTGGCAAAGGGACCAGGGCTGGGTCCTTCTGATTCACTCCTGGAGTGGTTTTCCTGCTCCCAGAATGAATCCATCCATTCATCCAAGACTGGAATTCTCAGTGGGGGAAGAGACCAGAGTGACGTAGAGCCATCATGGGAGGCCGATGCCCAAGGTCGAGTTCACCAAGCACATGGGGTATGCCAAGCCATCATTGAATAAGGCCTAGGGGCACTCAGCCCCTGGTCCCCAGAGGGTAACCATTGTTCTGGGCTAGGCCAGGCTTTCAAAATGTCACAGTGAGAAATGTCCAATATTGATGCCCTTTGCACACTGTGGATTTTGCATGAAGAGTAAGAGGTCTTTGTTCCCCGCTTCCTCTGTGCATGCAGCCCGCCCACCCCGTTTGTTTTGTGGGTACCTGCTGCCTTCCTGTTCATCTACCCATGCATTCACCCACTGACCACCCACGTGTCTTTAAGCCAGGCTGTCCAGTGGTGTGCCCTGCGAGGAAGGAGGCATTTTATGTTCATATGTCAGATCACTGATTCACCATTTGGGCTTAAGTCAGGTGCTTCCCTCTCCTCTCCTTCTGCTGGTCTCCTCTCTCTTCTTATGTGTATGTGTCTTTATTATTGTATGGAGGGAGAATTCAACAGAATTAAGAAGAATCTGGCTTATTTACCTGGCTTCGCTGTCATCAGGGGTTATAGCCTTCCCTGGAACCACATGCCTTGATGCTCTTTGGGTTCAAGGTCAAGGAAAAAAGTAGTCCTGGAGGAAATCTTCCTATACTAGGGATCCAGAGGTTTGACTCAGAATGAAGGAAATTAGAGTCAGTGCAGAAAAATGTGGCTGGGAAGTAGAGGGCTGAGTTCAGGTTCTGGTTCCCTCCTTCACAGTGTGGCCTGGTCAGGCATTTAACCTTCCTCGGTCTTGTTTTCTCCACCTCTGACATGGAATGGATAATCCAAGCTGACGCTGCCACCCAAGCCTGTTGTGAAAAAAATGGAGACTATGCAAATATGATTGTTTTCTGACTCTTCTGGGCTCTTCTACCTCTGTCTGCCCCTTAAATATTGGTATTCCTTGGGACCTGTCCCCCCCATGTTCTCACCCTATATGCCCTCCCCATCATCTTCAGGATAAAGGCCTGACTCTGGGCCGTAACTTATAAGGCCTTTCTGGATCTGGCTGTCCACATTACTCCTGTGTCTCAGCTTTCCCCGGCCTCTCGTGCCTCTGCCCCTCTATATGCATTGTTCCTCTGCTGCAATGCCCTTTGCTCCCACCCCTCGCCGCCTCATCCACCAGGCCAAGGTGCACTCATTCTTCCAGAATAACGGCAGGCTTTGCCTCTTCTGAGGGTCTCCCCTGAACAGCCCCCCACACCCCACTAAACTGAGCCGGGTCCCCTTGCTCTGACCCTCATTAGCATCTGGACTTGAATCGTTGGTTTACTTGTCAGTGACCCCCTAGTCTGCAAGTTACTGAGAAAGGGACTGTGGCTTGGTCATCACTATATCCCTAGTAGTATTCCCAGCAATCAGTGCATGTTTACTGAATGTATGAATGAGCACTTTTTTTTCCATTTCCTGGCTTGCCTCAGCTCAGGAAAAGTTTTCAGATAAAAATGTGCAGAACCTATAAGCCACTTCCTCAAATGAAGAGCCTCTAAGCGTGCTGTTGTTAAATCAAAGAGGGAAGAAGTGTCCTCAGCGCCTCCCTGAGGCTGTCTCTGATTGTTCTCTCCTCTCTCCTCTCCACCCCCTCCCCAAACTATCCTCTTCCGAACTTGCATAGAACTCCTGTAGCACTTCCACATCCTTCCAGGGACCAAAAACGTGTTCCTCTCCCACACAGACTCCATGGCGGCAGGATCTACAAGTTCTTCACGTTTGTGTATGCGCACTGTTTGCACATAGTAAGTACCTAGTCAGTAATTGTTAAATGAAGTTAATGGACTACAAAGGAAAGAAGGTAAACTGCTGGGTTAGTCTGAACCATCCATTCTGTTTCAAACATGTTCTCAGTGGAATCTCTTTTCCCTCTAGTATTACTCTTGCTATCATGCATTCGTATAGTGCTTTCACCTTTTCAAGTTACCTTCCCATCCATTATCTGATTTCGTCCCCACATCTACCCTTGGCAGTATGTAGTTCGGGTCTTATTATCTCCCTTTGACAAGTTATTAGAATTCACTCACGGAGTACCTGGGAGAGCTAGAACTAAAATCTGAGTATTCTCTGTGCTTGAAAAGTGGAAGACCATTCCCAAGCTGATTGGGTCCCAAAGGACGCTATTTTACTTTGCTGGTCTGTATGAACACTACCAGGTTGGTAGTGAATTACAGGAAGTTGTCAGTTTTCACATGTAAAGTGAAGAGGAAGTCCTGTGTCCTGCAGACCTCCAGGTGTTCTGGACCATGTCAGCTTTGTGGTACTCTGAGGCCTCCCCGCCTTGGGTGGCCCTCCCACTCACTTCGGACAGGCCAGACTCCCCCCAGGCTTTTTCTTCTATACAGAGCATGGTCATGCCCAGAAGGCAGGGACCCCCTGGAAGAGCCTGTGAGACCCTGTATTTGACGTTGCTTTGGGCACAAATGTAAAACATCTCACTCTTGTTCCAGCTGTTTGTAATGAGAGGGGAAGGGGCTCTTTCCAGATTTGGGAGTAGTTGGAAAGAGGCAAGTATGTTGAATCCCACAGCTTCTTCATCAAGGATGTTTTCTTCTGTGTTACACTCTTGACGTACATGTGTTGAAGTGGCTTTGGAGTTGGCAGTTAAGCTGTTGCTTCCCCAAACCCACTATTTTGGTAGTTAGTCCATTAAACAGGACCCAGTATAACATGTTGCACACAGATAATGCTCAATAAAATTTTTGTTGATTTAATGCTCATTGAACATTTATAATGTACTAGGGCCTGTGCTGATACTTAATACTGGTGGACAGTCAGAAGGCTGTAAGAATCGATACTTATCTTCAGCCAGTGTCTGGAAAGTGCCCGGGATTCATAGGAATGACAGCCAATAAATGTTGGTGTGGCATCGTCAAGAAAGATTTCAGAGGATGTGATTTGTTACAGTGGGGGGCGAGGGGTCCACATTAGAAGAATAGTGTGGAAAAGGTGTGTGGAGACGGAATGCATCAAGAGTATTTGGGGTGGATGGTCAGGAGACCAGCTTGGGTTTAGCAAGTAGTGATTTGGGTAGAGGCTTCGTTGATGGTGGTTGGGGCCCCACTGTCAGTACTCTGAGTGCCATGCTGAGGGACTGACATTGAGCTTAAGCTTTTGAAATTTGAAGGTTTTGAGCAAGGAAGTGGCATGGGGAAATCAGTGAGTTAATCAGATTAATTTGGCAACAGTCTGTACTTCAGGCCAGAGGAAGAAT
Organism: Panthera onca; assembly: GCF_046562875.1. Taxonomy (NCBI): domain Eukaryota; kingdom Metazoa; phylum Chordata; class Mammalia; order Carnivora; family Felidae; genus Panthera; species Panthera onca. The sequence continues at coordinate 169,571,981 of NC_138342.1, read as the reverse complement.
GGAGCCAGGGGGCTAACTTGGACAGTGGCTTCCAAAACTTTTTGACCACAACTTGCAGTTAGAAATACCTTTGAGGGGCTCCTGGGTGGCTCAGTCAGTTAAGCGTCAACTCTTGCTCAGGTCTTGATCTCAAGGTTGTGAATTCAAGCCCCATGTTAGGCTCTGCGCTGGGCATGAAGCCTAAAAAAAAAAAAAAAAAAAAAAAAAGGAGAAGAAAGGAAAGAAAAAAACCTTCATTATTGCAGCACACAAAAACATTTATACTTCAAATAAAAGTTTCACATGGTATATGTGTGATGCATTCCTATATTTTCTATTATGTTCTATTTCATTTTTAAAGAATGATGCATTTCAATTGATCCCATGTCTAATTTGGACCCGGTGTGTTGTGGGCAAACACACTGGAATAACGTATAGCAGTTTACATGATTGATGAGTGATCCCATTTAGAAACACACTGATCTAGGTGTTTATTACAAATATTCAGGCTATAAGCTAATAGCTATGACTCCGTGTTGTTGGTTTACTTAGTTGTTTTTCGTGGGTTATAATAAGAAATACGGAAGGGGCAACTATGAAGAGCACCAGCAATGTACTTTATAAGAACTTAATCCATAGATGTGAAAAACGTCATCACTTTATAGAAAAGAAAACCCAAATGGACAAAAGCCTATACCAAGATGTTGGTTTCTTAGTAATCAGGGAAAAGCAGATTAAAGTAACAATGAGATGCCATTTCACAGCCATCTGGCTGGCAAAAATTTTAAAGTCTGGCAATGCCAAGTATCTAAGGATGAGAATCAGGGGGAGCTCCCATCCACTGGCATCGGGTGCAGGGTGGCGTAGAGCGTGGAGGTAAAAATTGACACAATACAATCACTTTGGAGATTTCTACAGTCACCCAGAGAAACCTGAGCTCTCCTGCAGCAGGTGAGTGCAGGGGAGTATTAGTTGCTTCATTGTTCATAGATGTCCAGCCTATGTGTGCTGTCTTTACATAATGAAACACGTAGTCAAAATGAATGAAGTGCAGCTATATCTATCAACACGGACAAATCTCAGAAACAGAATGCTGGTCATAAAAAGTTAGTTTCAAAGTAATACATTCAATATTGTGCTATTTTTATAAAGTTCAGACCTATAAAACCATACTGTATTGTGCTCACGGATTTAAACAAATGTAGTGAAAGGGTGAGAATAATACATACTAAATTCAGGGTCGTGGTGACCGCTAAGGTCATGAGGAGAGACAAGGAAATGGAATCAGACTGTAACACTCAGGGAGCATCAACAGTATCTGAGCTGTTACGTTGCTTAAAGAATAAGATTTGAAGCAAGTGTGGCTCAGTATTGTAAATGCGGTAACAGTAGGTGAATACAGGAGTATTTATTATGTATTCTAACTTTCTGAGTGTTGGCAATATTTTATAATACTCTCTGTTAACTTTTGTCATGCCTAGCCTGACTGCCATCACGACTAGAGCTGACCTCACCGCTCATAGCAAGGGAATTATTGCCTCCTACGGCCGGTAGGTGAGGATGTCCCAAGACAGTGGGCCTAGGAGCAAGTTTCCGAGTTTCCATCTCAGCCCTCCTCCTCCTCCTCCTCCTCCTCCTCCTCCTCCTCCTCTTCCTCCTCCTCTTCCTCCTCCTCTTCCTCCTCCTCTTCCTCCTCCTCTTCCTCCTCCTCTTCCTCCTCTTCCTCCTCCTCTTCCTCCTCCTCTTCCTCCGTTCTGCTTCCAAACCTTCAGCAGATAAGAGAAAAGGTAGACTGAAAGCTCTTTGTACAATCCTTCGTTGGTAAGAGACAGAAGTGAACATGAGATTAGAGCTCGTGCCTCAGAAGCTAAACAACTGGCCCGGCACTTCGCAGTCTGTGGGCATCTGAGCCACCGTGGCCCCATCAGCATGGAAAGCAGGCCCCTGAGGCTTGTCTCCGGCTTGTGGATTAAGCAGGAGAAGACTTTCACCTCGCAATGCCTTCTGTTTCCCTTTTATAACATGGAGAACCCATTTTCTAAAGAGCTACAAAATAAACAAACAACCTCCCTCCCTGAATTGCCTTCTTTCCTCCCTTTTCTTGACCTTTAGATGCTCCATCAGCCTCCAGACTTCTGTCACAGATCCTTTTACTACTTGGGAGGAAGTCCCCATTCATTGTTGGCAAATGGATTCACTTGGGGGGCCTGGCAGTGGCTGATTGCCCCCCAAACAGAAAAGAATTGTTTCAGGTTTCCTAACCATACTTACCTCTGTGTAACTGAGTGTGAGCCACTCCCTCAGGCCTCAGTTTGATCTTCATCATCAAAATATCACCACCACTGCCTTTACTGCCAGTATTTACAGGCTGCTGACCTACGACAGGATCTGTTTTGAGCACTAAACTCATTTGGCCTTCACGGCGACCCCACATGATAGCTATGTTATTGTCCCAGTCTATAGACAGGGAAACTGAGAGACAGAAAGGTTAGGTAACTTGTCCGAAGCCTCACAGCTGGCGGCTGGCAGAGCAAGGACTTAAAGCCAAGCAGTGTGGCTCCAGAGCACGCCCCCCTATCCAGCGCACTGTCTCTTGTGAGGAGTACAGGAGTGGACCGCTTTAGATGAGCGGATGTTTCTGAAGTACCCAGCCCAAACCAGCAATAGTAGATGCTCCATAAATGGTCACTTTAATTGGATGATTTCTGTGATCTCACGTTCTGTGAGATCACACTGACCATTCTGTGATTCATTCTGTCTAAACTTCTCAGAGGTCAGCGTGGGGAACAGTGGAGAAGAAGGGATCACAGCTGAGCTGGGGGACTGTTCTAGTCCAAGTGACAAGTCAGCCAAGTCACAGAGTCATGCCTTTTATTTTTAAACACACACATACCTCCTCGGACTGGTGGCGAGTAGGGTAGTGTGTGTTGCTCTGGTTTTAGATGTGGCTAATTTCGAGGAAGGACTGCGGTGGGGGGTGAGAGGGGGCGCTGTGGTCAGAGGTGCTGGAAATGGGTATTTTGCAGCTCAGTTCATTTCCCCTTGTGATGGGGTCTCTCACGTCCTTGCTCAGGCTGAACTTCGTGTGGCCGGTTGGCATCATGGCCAGCTGGCCCTGCAGAGGGGATGACACCCAGCAAGCAGCTGTTCTGCCGGAGCCGGCTGCCTCTCCAGAAGCCCTGTCCGGCACCCGGCTCTCTGTTCTCTCTCCCAGTGTCAAGGTGGTGATAGCCTTGGTGGGGCCTCAGACCAGGGAAGGCAGTGACCCAAGGACAGGGTAACAGAAGGGCCGGGACGGGGGAGGGGCTTGTCCTTCCAGCCTTCAGAAGCTGCTGCCTCTCGCCCACCTTCCTGCTCTTGCCGAGACAGTGACTCAGGCCCAGACCACTCCCCGGGGAGCCAGGATTTCAGCCACTATCAGCTGCCGCCTACTCTTTGCTCAGCCCTCCCTCCGTTCTCACCTCCCTCACCTCCTCCCTGCCCCCAAAACTGTGATCCATCAGAAAGTGTGGGGTGGCATAGACTGAATCATTTCAGGGTTCTTGCCACCCCCAAGCCAGGCCGAGGCTTATTCACATTCAGCAGAAATGAATTCCAGAGGCCAAGGTGAAGACCAGGGAAGAATGTGTAGGTTTCAGCTTCTTTCCACTCATCTTTGTAATGGAAGCAGAGGACTCTCCAAAGAAGGCGGGGCTAAGGGATCTGCTGGGGTGACCAGGGGATCCCCACCCAACTGCCATCTGGGCCTGCCTCTTGTCTCAGCCTCTGCAGCAGAGGGGGTGGGGAAGCAAAAGATTGAGAAACCTAGCAAATTGAAAATGCAAAAGAGCTGTTTTTGTAAATAGACATTACACAAGAGCAGGAGCTTTTTTGGAAAGGTTTTACTGAGACAGACAGAATTAGCCAACTGGCATCGTGCTGCTAATAGAGATATTTACTGTTTGAAAAAGTGTATTTGTAGCTTTGGAGAACATCCTGTTGACTTTTCTTTATTGTGAAAGTAAATCTTTCCCCCTTTCCCTCTGTATACATAGAACTTTTTTTCTGTTTTGAGGTGGGGCATGTTGGAGGTTGGAGGAGAGTACGCTTGAGAGAACTGCTCTCTGCATTTTGTTGCTCAGACCAAAATATCCCTGCTCCTGCCCTCCGGTGCTCATATTTACGGAATGGCAAGTAGAACCAAGTAAGGAATCCTACTCCAGAGGCCGGGAGCTCAGAGCCCTCTTGATTTCTTCCAGGGCAGAGACATCCTGTGGGGAGCAGGCCCTGTCTTCTCTCCGGACCTCTGCTTACCCACCCCATGCCAAGGGGAGAGCCTGAGGAAAGCTGTGAGGAGGAGGGGAACTGAGGTCCCGAGGCCCAGTGAGCCTTCCCGGGTCCTGGAGGACTGTCAGCCTCGATCCACCACCCCAGTTGGGCCGAGGAGCCACTGCGATGCTGTTGCTCTTGCCACACGCCTTCCAGAGCAGCTGTCTGTCCCGAAGAAGTCCCTAGAGCCACAGGGGGAGATCAGGGAGGCAGTGGCAAGAAGAGGCAGAAGAGCTGCTTGAAGGGTGGCTGTTTTGCTCTTTCTACTCGCTTTCCCGTCGCCACCTTTGACTGCTTCAGTGGTGGTGGGGCACCTGCCCCAGTTTTCTGGCCCTTCCTCCGACAGAGGGGAGCATATCGACCATTTGGCAGCCTTGGAATAAGCCCAGGAGACTCTTCTCCCTTCATATTTCCTCTTAAGCTCTTTGAAATGTTGGTTTTCCCTAAACCCACACTCTGATAACATCACCTGGCTTTACTGTGGACGCCAAAGGCCACCTCCGTTTCCTCGGTCTCCACGAGTACACTTTCCCCTTTCTAGCTTTTGTTTGAGTTGGATAAGGACTGGGAGACCCAAAGACAGTGATATTACCTTTATTTGTTCTTTCTAAAGCCTTATCTGAGAGTAACTTTTTTCAGGAAACTTAAATTAGAGTATGGTATTATATAGGGCCCTTGGGGCCATGTACTTGTTTATTTGTTGAATCATTTATCCAGTGTTTACTGTGTGCGCAAAACTAGACCATGAGCTCCATGAGATCATAGAATGAGTTCGTCTTGTTCATCCTGATATTGCTAGAACCTAGCAGAGTTCTAGGCATAAAGGAGGCCCTCGATAAATATTTACCGAACATCCATTCAACGAAAGGTTGAAAATAACACTGTACCTTGTACGGTACTTACAGGAGTTGCAAAGAACCGTAACATTCAGTCCCTGCACTTGAGGGGCTTATGTGGCATAATCAGAAAGCAAGATGCATACACAGCAAAGCTAGTTAACCTGACCCTTTACCAAGCAGAGTTTTCTTCAGTAAGGAAGCAGTGGCTCGGTCTTAGGAAATACATTCGCACAGTTCATCACAGTACTGGGTCAAAGAGAGCAAACTGGTCATCTAAATGTATGCTGAAAAAGGCACTGTGATATAATTTAAAAATCCAATCTTTGTGTCTTTTAGGAAACTAGGAACAAAAAGATATTTCCTTGCTATTAGAAGTCTTTCTGAATGGAACCAGTAGCCTTCTTCCTATTTAATAGTGAAAGATCAGATTCGAACCATTCTTACTAAAGTCAGAAACATTTTTCTCCAATTTCTGGCCAATGCTATAACACACAAGACAAGAAGTGGGTATGAAACATTGAGAAAGAAAAGGGAAATTTTATCATTATTTTCAAGTGATATGACTTGGCTATTTAGAAAATCTAATTCTGGGGGTTTTTTCCTACCTGAGTTTCTCAGGCTGTATAGCTTAAGTATATAGGTGTGATGAATGGTTTCAGGGTAAATATTTAATACCCAATGGCTTTCCTGTGTACCAGGACAATAAAATGAGAAAGAGAATTCCATTTGCAGTACAACCAAAAATTAAAAATCTCGTGGAATGTACCTAAGACCTGTGTAGGGCTAAAAATTTCACATATAAGTGTTACTTTGGGATCTTGGTATTAAACAAAATAAAAGTAGAGGACCTATATGGAAAAACTCTTAAGACTAAAAGACCTAATAAAAAGACTTGAATAAATGGAAAGAAATGTTATGGCCCTGAATGAGCAAATGTAGTATTTGTAAAAATGTAAGATCTTCAGAAGTTAATCTATAAATATAATGCATTTTCAGTAATAAGTATCTTGATTTTGGAGGGGGGCGCACCACCTATGATTTTGAGGTTCATCTTAAAAAGTAACACAGGGGAGGGGCGCCTGGATGGCTCTGTCGGTTGAGCTTCTGACTTCGGCTCAGGTCACCATCTCATGGTTTGTAAGTTTGAGCCCTGCGTCGGGCTCTGTGACAGCTCAGAGCCTGGAGCCTGCTTCGGATTCTGTGTCCCACTCTCTCTGCCCCTCCCCCACTTGTGTTCTGTTTCTCTCTGTCTCTCAAAAATAAATAAATAAATGTAAAAAAAAGTTAAAAAAAAAAAAAAGTAACACAGGGGCACCTGGGTGGCTCAGGAGGTTGAGCATCCAACTCTTGATTTTGGCTTAGGTCATGATCTTGCAGTTTATGAGATTGAACCCCATGTCGGGCTCTGCACAGAGCCCTCTTGGGATTCTGTGTCTCCCTCTCTCTCCGCCCCTCCCCCCCAAATAAATAAACTTATAAATAAATATTAAGACAAATTAAAATAGCCAGTAAATTACCTGAAAATGAAATGTAATGAGAAGAGATCTGTTTGTCTAGAAATTAAGAGCTGTTATAACCCTAAATAATTAAATCTGTGTTACTGGCCAAAGAGTAGACAGGTCTGTGGTATGGAATAGAAGTATTTAACCCTAATAAAATGATTTTTCAAAGATAGTTTATTTTTTAGATTATGTTAAAATAACTAAACAACTGACTGGCCAACATTCAAACTCTAAATGGAGTGATGATTTAAATATAAAAAATAAACCACTAAAATTCATATGAAAATGCAAGGGACACAGAGTAGCCAAAACAGTCTTGACCAAGTTGGAAAGCTCAATACTTCTCAATCTTGAAACTTACAACAAAAGTCCAATAATTAGGACATTGTGGTACTAGCATAGACACGTAGATCAATGGCATAGAATTAAGAGTCCAGAAATAAACCTTTACATTTATGGTCAGTTGATTTTTTTTTTACAAAGATGCCAGGACAGTTCAATGGGGAAGGGAGAGTCCTTTCGACGGCGTCAGGACAACTGGATATCCACATGCGAAAGAATAAAGTAGGACCCTTACTTCACACCATATACAAAAATTAACTCAAAATTGATCAAAGACCCAAATGTAAAAGCTAAAACTATGAAATCATAAAAGGAAAACATAGGGATAAGTCTTCATGACCTTGAATTTGGCAGAGAATTCTTAGATGTAATACCAAAAGCACAAACAACAAAAAAATGGATTAGACTTCTTCAAAACCTAAAATGTTTGTGCTTCAAAGCATACCATTAAAAGAGTGAAAAAAAAACCCTCAAAAGTGAGAGAAAATATTTGCAAATCATATATCAGATTAGGCACTTGTACCCTAAATAAAGAACTCTTACAGCTCAACAATAAAAGAAGATGGGGCGCCTGGGTGGATTAGTCAGTTAAGTGTCCGACTTCGGCCCAGGTCAGGATCTAATGGTTCATGGGTTCAAGCCCCACATCAGGCTCTCTGCTGACAGCTCAGAGCCTGGAGTCTGCTTCAGATTCTTCCTCTCTCTCTCTGCCCCTCTCCCGCTCATGGTCTCTCAAAAATAAGCAAACATTAAAAAAATAATAATAAATTTTTAAAAAGACAACCCATTTTTAAAATAGGCAAAGGGTTTGAATAGATGTTTCTCCAAAGAAGACCTACAAATGACTGCTAAGCATATGAAAAGATGTTCAACATCATTAGTCATTACAGAAATGCCAATCACACCACAGTGAAATAGCCCCCAGAGTGGCTAAGATAAAAAAGACAATGACAAGTGTTGGTGAGGATGTGGAGGAATTGGAAACTCCATACACTACTGTGGAAATGTAAAATGCGCAGCCACTTTGGAAAAGTCTGGCAGCTCCTCAGAAGGGTAAACGGGTAAACGTGGACTTACCATATGGCCCAGCAGTTTCACTCCGAGGTATATACCCAAGAACAATGAAAACATATGTCCACACAAAAATATGTACACAAATGTTCATAGGAGCAGCATTCATAATGGCCAAAAAGTAGAAACAACCCAAGTGACCACCGCTCAGTGAACGGATAAATGGATAAGTGGATGTGTGGCTAAATGTCGTGTATCCCTGCAATGGACTATTATTCTGTGATAAAAGAGGGATGAAGGACTGATACATGCCCAAACATGGATCATCCTGGAAAACATTTTGCTGATTGAAAGAAGCCAACACAAAAAGCTACTTATTGTATAATTCCATTGGTATGAAATGTCCAGAATAGGCAAATCCGTAGAGATAGTACATTACTGGTTTGCCTGTGGGCTGGAAGGAGAGGAGAAAACGGGGCATGATGCTAATAGATACAGGGTTTCTTTAGGGGTGATGAAAATGTCTTTGAAATTAGATCATGGTGATTGTTGCACAACTCTCTGAATATACCAAAAACAACCAAATTGTACACTTGATGAACGTTATGGTGTGTGGATTATACCTCAATAAAGCTCTTATTTAAAAATTAATAAACCAGCTTCGAAGCAAAGATGACAGATTGAATACGTACATGTAATTTATCTCCCTCACAAATCCCACAAAAAAAGCACAATAAAGTGATTTTTTTTTTTTTTTAAGGCATAGATCTACAAATTCAGGGAGGATAGAGACATCAACAACATTTGGGAATTGGAATGCAGTTGCATGCAGTAACTGACTTAGTTCCAGGAAAGCCAGATCCCAAACTGGCATTTAGGAAAACCACAAGCCATCATGACTTACATCACAGAATCCTCAAAGGGTCAGTAATCGGTGGCACTGGGTACTTCCAGAAGTGGGGTGAAGCCGAGCGCTCGGATCAGAAGAACTGGTTGAAAGCTGTTTCTGAGTAAGTTTAGAGCCCTGCCATCTCCTCTCCAACTTCGGTGTCCCTGGGAGACTGTCCCTGCCTCACCCTAGCAAAAGAATGAAGGGGCCCCACCCCTTGGAGAGTATGAGACAGGGAGTTCCTATACTAGGCACACAAAGGTGGATTTACTATGTAAAAACTATTTAATAAAATTTAAGCTTCAGGGCCCCTTGCTGGCATGGACCTTGTCCAAGACCCAGAAGGAACCTTAGCTGTGTGTTCACATGATCCTCTGTTTTTGCAAACATCAACAATGTGTTTATACTGCATTCAGTTAAGAAAACGTCTGCCTTCACTTCCTCCTTTTGCTACTTGATACTACCCCTCATGTCAGGCAGCTTTGGAGTAGCCTAGGCCTTTTGGGATGCGACTGGAGGGTTGAATTGGAAATATGCTGTTTTAGCTGCAGTTTGTAGACATTTTTTGAAAACTTTGATAAAACCGTGAGAAATTTCAGGTTCCTGAATTGGAAATATACAGAGGGCACCTCTTTTGGTGATCTTTAAATGTATTTAAAAACTAAGGGAAAGGGGTGCCTGGCTGGTTCAGTCAGTAGAACATGCGACTTGATCTCGGGGTTATGAATTCAAATCCCACATTGGATGTAGAGCTTAATTAAAAAAAAAAAAAGTTGTATGTCTTTCACAGTGTTATATAGATCCATTGTATCTCAATAAAGCTGGGGAAAAAATTTTAAAGAAGAAAAAAACTAAGGGAAAAGTTGGGTAAAAAATAACACAAAACAAAAGTGACACAGGTGAGCAGTTAAATCAAGAGATATTCTGAAATCAAAGTGCAACAAAACATTTTCAAATTGTACTCAAACCTAGTCATTCATTAAGAGAATGAGATCAGGGGTTTGCCTGGGTGGCTCAGTCGGTTAAGCATCCGACTTCAGCTCAGGTCATGATCTCGCAGCCCGTGAATTCAAGCGCCGCATCAGGTTCTGTGCTAACAGCTCAGAGCCTGGAGCCTGCTTCGGATTCTGTGTCTCCCTCCCTCTCCGCCCCTCCCTCATTTGCACTCTGTCTCTCTTTGTCTCTCAAAAATAAATAAACGTTTAAAAAAAATTTTTTAAGAATATTTCTTAAAAAAGAATGAGATCAGTTTTAAAGAGGAGCGATGGTTTGATAATCTAGTTAATAAAGAGGCACAAATCATTAGAACACATTGATAAAACAATTTAAAGTTCTTAACACGAAAGATAACGAAGATGACAAAACTCATGATGGGCCCTCCGCCAGCGACATCAGGAACAGAGAAGCTGGTTACCCCCATTAATTCAGAGAGTGGTTAAGAGTAGTCATTATACAAGAAACCTTGAAATGTGTCCTGAAATCTTACAGTTTATTTATGAAGGAAACGAGATTTTCCTAAGTTTTACAGCAAAATTTTTATTATATTTATATATTACTGGTAAGCTGGAAAAAAAAAGCTTTTCTGAACTGTCAATGATAGAAAACAAGTTTCAGTCAACCATACTAGAGGAAAGGCTGAATTACCTTTCTTTTCTCTACGAAAATGATGTTACCCACTCGGTGTCACATGAAGAGGCAATCATAGACTACGCAGCCAAAAAATGCAGGGAAATGAATACAGAGGTGTGTCAGGCAGACGATTAATAAAAATTTTAGGTTATTCTTGATTTTTTGATTTCATGTTATTTGTCAGCTTTTATAACTTGTAATTTATTATGTTCTTTTCTCTGTCTAAATAAACACTTTCATGCCAATTTTAATATTTTTTAATGTTTTTAAAAGATTTTATTTTTAAGTAATCTCTACATACAGCCTGGGGCCCAAATTCACGACCCTGAGATCAGGAGTCCCACGCTCCACAAACTGAGCCATCTAGGGGCCCCATCCAATTTTGATATTTGTAAATGCATTTTCTTTTTCTTTAAAAGGCATACAAAATCATATAAGCTTCGGGCCCACAAAGCACAGATCCACTGTAAGCCCAGCTGAGGGCAGGACTGCCATCCTGAAGGCAGGAGGGTGAAGTGAAGAAATGCGTGGGGAGTGCCAAGACAACCCTTCCCCTCCCCCATGGCACCTGCACGCATGGCATGTGCTCGAGTGACCTCTTCTACTCACTGAGCTCTCGGAACAACTCTGCTGGGCCTTTACTCCCATGGCGAGAGACTGAAAAATTCTCTAGGAAATCTTACCTGCCCGGGAGTACAGATACTGACATCAGGGGCTCCCCACAACACTGCTCAGCCAGGTCACTGCACACAGTACGCAGACAATATCTGAGCGCTCACAGCTTCTGATCAGCTGTCTTGTCTCCAGTCCCGTATGTGAGCAGACACCCAAGATTACCACACTCCCAAGGGGAGTGTTTAGTGTGAAAAATGGAGGCAAAAGCAGAAAACAACTTGAGGGGAAACTGAGACTGAAGGAAGGCAGAAGAAACTTTTTGTAAATCTGTCTATTAAGATCATCAGAGAGAGATGGGGCGCCTGGGTGGCTCAGTAGGTTGAGTGTCCGACTTTGGCTCAGGTCATGATCTCGCGGTCTGTGAGTTCGAACCCCCCGTCAGGCTCTGTGCTGACAGCTCAGAGCCTGGAGCCTGCTTTGGATTCTGTGTCTCCCTCGCTCTCTGCCCCTCCCCCGCTCATGCCCTGTCTCTCTCTGTCTCTCAAAAATAAAGAAACATTAAAAAAGAATTTTTTTAAAGATCATCAGAGAGAGAAGCCATCCATGAAATAAAACAAGATACCATAAAAAAAAAAAGGACATCCTGAAAAGTAAAAAGACCTCTCAGAAATTAAAAATATGATAGCAGAAATGAAAAACTTTACAAGTATTAGAAGATACGAAATGTTGAAAAATAAAGAAACTGGAGAAGCAACCAAGGTGGGTCAGCACTGGAATTACAAGAATTTCAGAAATAAATGGGGCACCTGGGTGGCTCAGTTGGTTAAGCATCCAAGTTCGGCTCAGATCATGATCTCATTGTTCATGGGTTCCAGCCCCGCACTGGGCTCTGTGCTGACAGCTCGGAGTCTAGAGCCTGCTTCAGATTCTGTTCCTCTCTCTCTCTCTCTGTTCCTCCCATGCTTGCTCTCTCTCTCTCTCCTTCAAAATAAATAAAATTTAAAAATTAAAAAAAAATGAATTTCAGAAATGAGAAACAGAGAAAATGGGGGAAGACACGAGCCACAACAAAGTTTTTTAAGCCCAGAACGAAAGATTACAAATTGCCAAATTGAAAGAATTTGGTGCGTATCCCAGCACAGTGAGTGCAATTAGACCCACGAGGTACATCACTGTGAAAGTTTATACCACCAGGGACAAACATGATTCAAGAAGCTTGCATGAAGAATGGGTAGGTTGCCTACAAAGGATAGAAATCGGAGTGCTTTAGACTTCACCACAATAGCACTGGGAAATGAGAAGCCAGGGAAGCAAAGTCTGTGAGATTCTGAAAGAAATGAAGTCCAACCTACATTCTATACCCAGTCAGACTAACTGGTGTGAGTCAGAGCAAAGAGGTTTTGGTTATGCAAAGTCTCAAAAGGTGATCTCACACACACTTTTACTCTGCCCAAACGAGGAGTAAACCAGCAAAGAGGAAGACCCGGATTCCAGGTGTCAGAATTCCTATAGGAGGCAGGAGAAGGGCGAGCCTGGGCCTCCAGCTCTACACCAGGGGCCGAGGCGACCCGTCCTGACCGGAGCAGCTTGGAGGCTGCCTCGGACACCGCTTCAAGAAGTGAATACCTGACACGAGTGAATGTATTAAGAGTAAATTTAGACAGTAAATACATAGAAAATTCAGCACATGAAAGAAAAAATGACAATTTTAGGAGCAAAAGCATGCAGTGTTATTAGTTACGTATTGCTGTGTAACAAATTCCCCCACAACTTAGCGTCTCCAAACAACAGTACCAGTTTCTACAGGTCAGGAATTTGGGAGTGGCCTAGCTGTGAGGCTTGGCTCGGAACTCTGCAGCTTCTGAAGGTTTGGCTGAGGCTGAAAAATCTGCTGGCTGCCACATGCAGGAAGGACAAGAAATCACATTATTCTCCCAACAGTTTACTTATTGATCTGACCAAATCACGTAACTGCATCGAGAAGAAGAGATTCGGATGTGCCTTTGTGTAACGGGTAGAAGCCTGCAAGAGCTTGGTCAGTTGGTTGGTTTCGTTAAATCTTCCCCTTGCAAAAGAAAAAGTCAGCAGCTAGTGCCTAAAACCTAACCAGAGATAGAAATAGACGCATTTTTATTTAGAGATACAAAGGTACGTGCCAAAAAACCCAGCAGAGTCGAAAAGTGCTTGTCTTGGGCAAGTGAGATTAGGGCAGGGGGAGGGAGGGTAGGACCTCATGTTTCACTTAACAAACCTTGTTGTCCTATTAAACCATGCACACGTGTAACTTTGATAAAAGCAAACTCAGATTAATTGCACAAAAGGGAAAGGCAAACGCTAAGCCAGAAAAAAAATCCTGATAAACAGGCCAAAGGGCTAGTGGTAAAATGTAAACCATTTCAATCTTTTAAAAAATGTAAACTGTCTCAATCTGCCTCCAGGGCAATTTGGCAAATGTATCAAAGCCTTAGACATGTATATATCCTTTGACCCAGCAATTCCAATTCTAAGAATTTATCCTATGTGACTAATCCTTGATGTACACAAAGATTTAGCTATTAGTGTTTTTAATAATAGAAGAAAAATTGGAAACAGTTGAAATGATCATTAGTAAGTGATGTGGATCACAAAAATAAAATAGGGATATATAATGAAATACTAGGTAGCTCTTAACAGGGCAGGCTGATGACAACCACATCTTGGCATATAGAAGCCTTTATGATATGTTTAGGTTTTTTAAGTTATATAAATATGCATATGTACACATGTCCATGTATTTACACACAGATTCAGGGTGTTACTGTTTGTGTGTGTGTGTGTGTGTGTGTTTCCATGTTTTCCAAGTGTTTGACACTGATCAGGTGCTATTTTTGTAGTCAAGGAAAAAAACAAGGGATTTTTTTTTTAGTTTATTTGAAAAATATGGAAAGTGCAAAGAAGAAAACAGTAATCACACTCTTACCACCCAGAATTAACCACTATTAACATTTGGCATATTTGCTTCAGATTTTTTTCTTTCTGCAAACTTTTAAAATATAATTAACACCAAAACATTAGCCTTGGTTATCTTTAGATATGAGACCGTGTGCTGTTTTGGTTTTTTCCTTCTTTTCCTTCCCTTTCTCCCTCTCTCTTTCTCTCTCTCTCTGTCTCTGACTTTGCTGTATTTCCCAAGTTTTCTCTGATGAGTATGTTTTACTTTTTAAATGGGTAAACTTCAATTAATATAAAAGGTAGGCTATTTTTCAATGCCAAATGAAGTCTTAGACATTTAGAAGAAGGTAAGCAAGGTTTTGGACTTGAGAACAGCTTTGATCAAGCTGGGAGAAGGGAAGGCATTCCATGTGGGTGTAATGGCCATGTGTCCCAGTTGCCCTGGACAGTCCAGGTTCTTTACCTGTTGTCTCAAAGACATTATCAGTGACGTTTTTGCACTCAGCCAACATGATACCTGGAACCTATCATTTGTTCAGACGGAGCCGGGTCAGCACAAGCCTCCTTCCTCCCGATAATGCTGCCCTCCTCATTCCTTGCATTTCCAGTCTTTTCAAGAATAGTGAGCCCCTTTGAAATTCCACAGTATTTTAAGGTTAGGTATTTTGATCAGATGATTTTCCTTAGTTCCTTCAAATAAACATAACAAATTCATGGCAAAGAATAGCAGAGAGAAAAGTGGATTGTTTACTCCTGGTTCAGTCGTGAACCAGCAGGATGACCCTGGGCTAGTCACTGGACCTTTCCAGATTGGTTTTCTCATCTACAAAATGAGAGGGTTGAACTGGAACAATTTCTATGGTAACTTGCAATTCTAAAAATACTGTGATTCCAAATTAAGATTTAGAGAGGCTGTGGCACCACAAATAATGGCATCTAAGTTCTTCATTTCTTTATAGCTAGTCTGTAGTACTAGACTCCAAGTTAGAATCATTGTGAAGACCACTCTGAGAATTCTGTAGAATTTCACCCTGCCCCGTGTTCCTGGAACAGAGATTCAGTTTAGAATTCAAGTTTCCATCTCCTCTGTTTTAGAGTTTAAGAAATAGCTCCAGGGGCGCCTGGGCAGCTTGGTCAGTTAAGTGCTGACTTTGGCTCAGGTCACGATCTCACAGTTCATGAGTTCAAGTCCCACGTCAGGCTCTGTGCTGACAGCTCAGAGCCTGGAGCCTGCTCGGGATTCTGTGTCTCCCTCTCTCTCTCTGCCCCTCCCTGCTCACGTTCGTCTCTCTCTCTCCCTCCCTCTCTCTCTCTCTCTCTCTCTCAAAAATAAACATTAAAAGAATTTAAAAAAGAAAGAAAGAAAAGAAAGAAAGAAAGAAAGAAAGAAAGAAAGAAAGAAAGAAAGAAAGAAAGAAAAAAAAAGCTCCAGAGAGACCGTGATTTGTTCGCATCACAAAACTAGTCAAAGGCAGAGATCAGTTTTCTGATTCCTGGTCCAAAGCTTATTATCCCACAACATGCTTCGTGCAGGCTCAATCTTCTCTCAATGCCACCAGGACCTCATTTGCACTGTCACCAAAATAGTCCTTGAGGGCAGTTGTTCACTGTCCAAAACCATTGTGTCAGTCAACTCCAATCCCTGATTTGGGGAAAAGTAACTGGGGACACGAGGAGGGGACTATGGAGCTCAGCTTCCTTAACCTCTGTTCTTTAGATTTGAGGAGGGGAAAGAGCAATTTCTCCCTTTCTCTTCTTTTCAGTTTCAGAGCTTACCTTTCCCCTGGTAATTATATAGCCACTGATTATTTGTTTACAGAAGCCACGTGAATCAGCCAGCCCCCAAAGGGTTAATGCTCCCAAATTACCGGGCTGGGTTAACAATAAACAGGATGTCCTCCAGAAATTAAATTTAAACCACTGTGACTCAGGCTGGCCCATCCTCTCGACCGGATCGTTGTCTGGGGTTATTATCGGTGGTTAATTATACCATTGGGTTTAGCAACAGTGTTGGTCAGTTTGGGCCAAGAGAAAGCAGGCTTGGGCAGAAGGGGGTGCGGAGGGAAGGGGCGGGTGCAGCGGTGGAAGCTGGAAGCGGGAGGTTTGAAAGGGAGGGACTGCAGCGTCCTGAGCACTGAGAGAAGAGTGGGAGTGGAGTCGTGCCCTGGGGACTCTCCTGCTGACTCCCTGTGCCCTGAGCTGATCCCAGGGGTGCTTCACTCACTGCTACCTTGGGGGCTCTGGGGAGCCTCTTTTTCTCCAGCAGTTGGAATGCACTGTGTTTGCTCCTAGCGGGACCACGCTTCTCAGAATTGTAGAATCAGAATTTTTCATGCCTCAAGGAAGCTTCTGAATTATCCAGTCTAACCCTGTCCTTTCACAGAGTGGGCAATGAATCCCAGGGCAGTCGTTACCTGCCAGGGGGCAGCCCGCTCCTCAGAGCGGGAGACGGTGGGGGGCAGTGGAGGGGGGCCTAGATTTAGAGGCTAGATTCTTGACCCTCCTTCTGTTATGCCAAACTGCCTTCCATTTCCAAGTGGAGAACCTGAGGTGCAGAGGGCAGACCTGGGCTAGATTCAGGTCCCTCTTTGAGTTAGCCACGTTTCACGTTGTCAGTTCTCACCAGAAATAACCCAGCCTGGCTGGGCCTTAATGCCCTGTAGTGTATCCTCTGTCTCCAGCCACGTAACAAGTCCTCTATAGAGAAGTAGCGAAGCACCTAATACAGACGATAAGTGGTTCTCATGGTGTTTTTAAACGCTTGTTTTCAAGGATGATAGCTGCCCCAGCGAGCCTGTAATTCTGACTTTGCAGCTCCTCAGGGCACAGATTTACAATGACTGTCTGTCGTGTGGTATCTCCCCTTCCCTGCCCTCACCTTTGCAACGTGTTTCAACACCTGGCTACTAGTAGGAAAGATGCTCTGGGGCAGAAGGTGGTGCCCAGGACCTCCATCCGACACTGTTCATGGGAAGATCACCCTCCAGAGCCCAGCCTGGCTGTCGACGGCCCTAGATCCACAGGGCGTGTGGTTCGAGTGCCAGGAGCAGACCACTGGCTCTCATTACCCTTGAAGTCAAGTGGCCTTGACTTCATCAGTTCTTTTCAGCTACGTCCTTCCCCGTTTCTCCTAAAATCCCTCTTTGTCTCTTTCTCTCCTAGGATTCCTTTCAAGATTGGGCAGCCTAAGAAACAGATTGTCCCTAAAACAGTGAGTAACCCGATTCTTTCATTCTGAGACTCCGTCTGTCTCACATGGTCTTTGCAGAGAACCAGAGGTTTGATTCAGCACATCGTGGGGCTGGGGAAGGCAGAACCCGGGCTGCCTCATTCCCAGCCGTGTCGCTCTGGAACCTCACTTAGACTGGGGCTTGCGGAGGCCTCCTGGCCTGGGACATCTTCCTTCTGCAAATCAGGCTGGCTCGTCCCCATCCTGGGGCAGGTGGAGGAGGTGGGTGACAGGTGGGTGACAGCCCATCTCTGCAGTCTGGCGTGGCACTCTGCACTCTCCTGAGTGGGCTCCTGAAACCTAGGCCCCTGCCAAGGACATGTCCCAGGCCTTTATCTCCAGCCACCTCAGGCTGTGTGAAGACCAGGAAGCTTCTCCAGGAGGCTCCAGGTCCCTTTCTCTCCACTGCCAAAGGAATTCTTAGCCAGGACCCAGAGTCAGGAGGGCATGATTGAATCCTACCTCCTTGAGAACCCACGATTTTTATCTCTATTTTATCTCCAGAATGGGAGAGGAATCACAGATTTTTAGAAAGTTTAGAGCTGGAAGCCCTTACAGATCATCTAGTCCAACCTGATTTTCCTTACGAGAAAACCAAGGCCCACGAAGCCACCATGACTTTCTAAGGTTGTAAAAAACCTAACACTAGGGCAGCTGGGTGGCTCAATCAGTTAAGCATCCAACTCTCAAGCAGAGCTGCTTGAGCTGCTCTCTCCCTCTTCCCCTCCCCCACTCATGAGTGCTCTTAAAACAAAACAAAAAAAAATTTTTTTTTTTTTTTAAACCCTAATACCGACAGAGCCAAAATTGGAACCCAAGTCGGAGTCTCTGTTCAATGCACATTCCACTGCTCTATGCTGCCTCACTCAGGCTGTGAAGGTCTGCTGAGGTTTGGGAATTCTAGTAAAGAATGGCCTCTTGAACTCCCTCACCCCCAAATCTAATCAGGCTGTTGGTTTCACCGTGGGAACCCATAACTGTACAGTATCTCTCATTGTGACAGTTCCAGCAACTGTCAGCCTGCTGGAGCCCCTGACGGTTCTCCTTGTCTTAATAACCTCGGCCCTCCTTGGCTCAGAACTCAGGACTACAGGAAAGCTCCTGCTTCATTTTGGCAGGAAGGGAAGTTCAGCACACATCTGACCAATGGCTCAGTCTTTGGAAAATCCAAAGGCAGGCCACTTAAAAGGAAATGGGCTGCGTTTCTCTTTCAAGTGAAGGCAGGCCGAGGACAGACTGAGAGTTTACCTCCCATGCAGAGGCTGACCATCTGTGGAGGCTCTCAGCTGAAGCGCAAAGAATCTGGGCGTGCAAATGTTGGGCTCTAGCCGGCTACAGGAAGTGGGAAGGTGTGGCTTTGTGTCTCCAGAGTTTAATCCAGGGCAGATCTGAAAGGGAAGTGGTTTTGAGAAGGGTCTTTTATTCCCAGCGCTCACTACCAAAAAACAAACAGGCAAACAGAAAACCCTCCCAACACCCTTACCTCTATAGAGATAGCCGTTGTTCTCTACAGAAAAGTATAGGTTAGAATTCAGTTTCTAGCTTCTTTGCCAGTTTGTTGACGGAAAGATCTCTGGGTCTTTTAATCTGAGGAGTGGCAAGGACTCCCCAGAGGAGGGACAAATGGACAATCCCAGCACCTATGGACGGCCCTACAGACAAGCCCACAGATGGGCCCGTGGCTTCCCTCTTCCCCTCCTCACGTCAGTCTTGTTTGGGATGGAACTGCGGTCCTCTGACTTCTGGAATCTGCTCCCCCAGTCAGACTGGGCACCAAGTAGTGATTAAGAAGCCAGATGTGGTAGGTTTCCTGCCTGGATTCCCACTGGCTCCGCCACATGCTGTATGTGACCTTGAGCAAGGCCCTTTACTGTCTCTGAGCGTTGGTTTCCTCCTTCATAAGTGAGGATCTTAGTACCTATGCCACTGATATAGTATGAGTCTTGTGTACATGAGGTCATGTGTATGAACCACTTAACACAGTGTCTAGCACATGATGAGCCCTCAATAAATATTAACTACCTTGTGGGAAGATAGTTGATTTGACTCTTTAGAAACCACCGAGGACTCAGCCTGTTCCAAGCAGCCGGATCCCCTACTACAAGGAAATGGTAGGCCGGGCCTTTGATCTCTCACAAGGAATCAAAGCCGACTTAGGCTTTGGAAGAGAGTTACTTGCTCCCTCAACTCCCCAGAGGCACCGAAGTATAGGGAGCGAGAGCCTGCCTCTTCAATCTCGTTCTCTGCCGCACAAGCCCCTCCAGGCCCCCATCATAGGCCGAGCCCGGGCAGCCGTCTCAGCGCCTCCGGCAGCTGCCCCCAGACAGTGGTGACGCACTACCGTTCTTGCCCAGGCACCGTCAGAGGCGCAGATGTGGCTGCCTGCTGCCTGGAAGTCATGGCGCCCCCGTCATGGGAAGAAACGCTCACGTTATCTTCAGGGAGTTTCAGGAGGTTTTTGGCTCAAGGTACCCAACTGTCAGACACAAAGAAAGCATTGTGTGTTTGCTCTCACTGTTCTTCTGCACCCAGGTTATTAACACGAATTCCATTGTTGTCAAGGCTCTGGCGAGGGAATGGCATGTTCTCTGCAGGGGCTGGCCACTGGATGGAGGTGGAGGGACAAAAGCTTGCCCACCTCCCAGTCCGAACTCTCTGCACCCTCTGCTTACACCCCTCCTGCCCCACCACTCCCATAAGGTAGCCGGAGCATCTTGGCATGGCAAAAAGCAGCCGCTTCCCCGTCCGTAACCTTCGAGGAGGGAAGAGCTCTTGGAAGCAGGGGTCACCCTGGGTCTCGCACACGAAGGAAAGCACACTCTTAGACTCCGAGCTAGGCAGGCATGCCACAGCGTCAGGGCAGGGGAGCATCCTGCCACACGGAGCCCCCACTTGAGGACAATCTCCACTTGCAAAGTGGAGAGCCTCTCAGCCTCACTTGATCATGTGGTAACACATGATCCACCAAAGGGAGGCTGCTTTCCGCCCCTAGCACCCCTCCAAGAGGGGGCTTCCGAGATCACCCAGTGTGTCCTCTGCCTCAGCCAGCTCTGATCCGACACGGCTTAGCTCCGGGGCTAGAGCCGGAACCCTGCCTGCCGGTCTCCTTCTTCACTTCACCCCGAGTGTCCGTTTGGGTGAGACCTCAGCCCACTCATTCATTTAACGAATACGGACTCCTGCTCCATGCCAGCCTGACCCTAGGCACGGGGGGTAGAGCGCTGAGCAGCACAGTCTCACCCCTCCACCTTGAGCCTTTGCAAATGCCCAGAGCAGCGGGCCGTCTGGTGCTCATTCCCCCTTCGCTAACCTCGCCGCCCGGCCCGGCCCGCCCTGACCCGCTGACAGCCGTGCACATGTGTTTGCACTTGCATTGTTGACTGGGGGCTAATCGCCTTTTTGGCAAAAGCATCAAGCATTCAGAGATGTTCAGATCTTCCGTGTTTGGCTGTTTCCCTCAAAATGGAGATACCTTGCACTAGGACTCCAGTGTGTCTCCTTATTCCCTTATCCATTATCCGAGGGGCCAGAATCCTGGTGGTGTTGCCTCGGATCTTTCCCCAAGGGAGGAGAGCGATCTTGAGAGCAACCCACACCTGGCTGCCAGAGGCAGAAGGGGGACACGTTCATGAACATCTCAGGCTCTCACGTGGCCATGAGCAGCAGCAGAAAGATCGAGCTCCACCCCGACATACTTCTCAGCTGCCGGGGTAAGACCTCAAGCGACTCCCCAACCAGAATGTTCCAGCCCAGTTGGAAACCCGCAGTCGCTCGCTCTCTGTGCAAGTCCAAGCATTCCCAGCCAGGGGGACCAGGTGCTCTCTGACATCCCACACACGCACCGGCACACTTGGGGATTGCAAAAGAGAGCGCCAGGAGCCAAGGCCGGAGCTCTCTGCGCCCGCCTCCCTCTGGGAGCACCCACTGCATGTTCTTCATCTTTAGAAAAGCTGGACTCTGACCAGGACATCCTTGACTTCGTCTTTTTGGAAAAGAATACTTTTAATATGTAAAGACTCTGCTCAGCCGTCACATCCTACAAAATAAGAGGGGTGATATGTCCAGTTAAGGGAGGCCCAGGTGTAACCCCCAGGCACAGGATCCTGGCTTAGCCCAATCAGCGTTCATCCCAGCTATCAACTGACCCCGTGCCTTGCCAAAGGGCCACAGACCAGTCTGCACCCCCAGACTTCTCTGGGCACCCCCAGCACCCCAGTGCATGGGAGAAGAACAAGGAAACCCTATCCACAGGCCAGGCACCGAGCTCTGTGCTCTACACAGACTGTTCGGTGATCCTCTAAACAAGCCAACAAGACGGACACTGCTACCCCGTTTCCTTGGCAGCCATTGAAAATCTTCCCAGGGGAAGGCCGAATGGAGTTATCCCATTCCTCTAGAAAAGTACGTGAGACTCAAAATGTTAGGTAGTATTTTTAATACTGCACAGCTGGTATCAGAGTCCATCTGTCATCCGTCTCTGCTCATTCCTGTCTACCACCTTCCTCGATGGTGTTGGTGGAGAAAGGGCTGGACCGTCCCAGCGCGGGCTTGCTGGGCCCGGGCGAGGCCTCGCTACCCCAGAACAAATCTCCCGCCTGCATCGCACCAGACACTCTTCCGGCCTTTGGCTGAGACTTTGATTCCTGCCCAGCTACACATCCCCTGGGACAGGTAGCACTTTAAGCTTTTTTCAGGAACATACGCTTTAGTGGGAGCGAAGTTTGAGCTTCCTCTTAAGAGTAGCTTTTGATGGATCATAGGAAGGTGATGATGAAAACATTGCATTCCTGGATGGAAAAACAGGGGGTCTGTTGAAAAGAGGGCAAAGACTGTAGGGTGGGGGAAACCGATGGTGAATTTTACTTCACGACTTTGTGTCAGACCCCAGGTGCTGGGGTCAGAAAGTAAAAGGAAAGACCCTGTGTTCCTGCTTCTAAATTTTACATTTCAGTTGAGGAACGTGAGGTGTGTCCATGCAAGGGCGACATGTGGTTGTGCCCCGGGACCTTAGCTAAGTAGGTTCTCCATGCCATTCTCTAGCCCCCGTCCTCCACGGGGCTGTCCATGGTTTAGGTTAGAGGTGTATTTGTTTTATCTCCCCTGCCAGGACCCACATCTGTTTATTCACCAGAGCATCTCTCTCACCTGACAGATTGCGTTGCACTTAATAGGTGCTTAATAAATGTTTGTGAGGTTATTAAATGTCATTTTAAAAAGGGGGCCGGTGCTGAACTAGGAGTCTGAATTCTAGCCTTGGTTTGCCTCTGACTAGCCCTGCGTCCTTATTAAATCACTCCCCGTCTCTGGGCTTCGTCCTCTGTGTTTATAACATGAAATAGTCGGCCTGAATAATGTTTTGCTGTTCTGTGACTGTGTTGAGTTTACCTAAATGCACATGAGTGTGGGGTCCGTGGGCTTTCAGAATGCTCCTTCATGGGGCACTGTGACGGAAGGGTGCGCTGGCAAAGAACAATGGGGCCTTGACACTTTCCACAGCTTTGGGCTCTGTGACCTTCAGCCTGCTGTGAGAGTGAGGACCAGGGTTTAGGGCTCTCACTGGAAGGCATCTCGGGGAGCAGCCAAGAAGGCACCTTTCTTGGGTCGTGGCTTTAATTCATCAGCAAATACCTTTTCCCCTTTTTGGTAGAATGCTTGTTAAGAGGACAGGCCTTGGAGCCATGCTGCCTATGTCCAGATCCTAGCCCTGCCACTCACTAGTCGTGTGAGCTAGTGCAGCATACGTCCCCTCTGTCCTAGGGAGCTCCTTGGTGCAGTGAGGGCCACAAGTACACCTGCCTCTGCAGTTGTGGGGGAGAAGCCATTCACAGAAGCATGCGGCGAGCACCCCGTGAATGTTAGCTGCTCTTAATTGAGCGCCTCAGCCCAGAGGCTCAGCACGCCGGCCAGGGAGCTCTTGCTGCCTCTGCAGAAGGGAACCAGGACAGGCCTCGGTCCCCTCCTCTCGGCTCTCAGGTGTCATATCCCTCACAGGCCACTCTCCTGAGAGGCCATTGCCAGGGCCCTGTTTGACGGATGGAGAAATTCAGGCAGTGGACGTGCAAGTGACTTTCTTGACTTCACCTGACATGCAGGTGGCAGAATTGGGATCAGGACTTACACCCATCTGATGTCAGTCTTGCTGGCATCGGGGAAATCTGGTTACTTACCAAGAATTTTAAGAGAGCCTTGCCGGTCAGTAGCAATAGTATTTGTGCTCGGTACATTCCAGCACACAGAGCGCGCAGACAGGACATTTCTTGGTCCACCCTGAACCTCACAGTTGGTAAGCCCTGTGAGGAAACCAGGGCCAGGAGTAGGAGGGGACCCGCCTGCTTCCCCCCCTGCGAGTCTCAGTCACATTCACATTCCAAGCACCTCACCTGCCTCGCGATGGGAGGGTGAGGAGAGAGGGAACGCAGCCCAGGGCCTGGCTCCCTGTGGTAGAGGAACAGAGCCACAATCCGCTGCTACTTGCCTGGCTGGCCCATCTGGGAGGGGAGTCTTGTGCCCTAAATCAAACACTTAATTAATTTGGGAACACAGGGATACTGTGTCGTTAACGATCTGCTGGAGCTTGTATGAACTGGACCGTGTTGTTTTCTGCAGCTGGGGGGAGGGTGGAGAGGGAGTTTCAGTAGGCTGGCAGATTTTTTCCAGCGTGTTGTCATTTCTCCGATGATTGAGTTGTCTCTTTGGTTACAGGTGGAGAGAGATTTTGAAAGGGAGTATGGAAAACTCCAGCAGTGAGTGTCAAAGCCCAGAAGGATGGAGGCTGGGGGGAGTGGGGGGGGGGGGCGAGGGGGGGAAGGGCAGGAGCCTTCCACCAGGTCTCAGTTCTCGCACTGCCCCTTCCGGCACCTCCATCAGTGGGCCGCTCAGCTGTCCCGTAAGTGCCGCGGGAGCAGAGGGCAGCTCAGTTCACAGCCTGCCAGAAATTCTCCCCCAGCTGATGGCTATGTGACAGTCGTTAACTCATAGCCTTTGGGTGCTTGGCCTCATGCAGAGCCAGTAGCAGCCCTTCAGTTGGTGGGAAAACTCCCCATGGAGCAGGGGCCCCCTCTCCTGGCAGGCCTTCCAGGGCATCAGGCTGGGCTTCACTCAGGTAGATGGGAAGGAAGGGGGCTGAAGCAAGCTGACGATGCCAGGTGCCTAAGCCTGTGCCCCTGCCTTGCAGGCTGGAGGAGCAGACCAGGAGGCTGCAGAAGGACATGAAGAAGGGCACCGATGCTGATCTGGGTAGGTGGCATAGCCCAGAGCTGGGCCGGGCCTGGCCGGGTCACGGGTGGACCTCTGCCCCTCCGTCACGTCAGGGCTGGCTCCTGTGGTCTGTGCACAGATGCTCATGTCACCACTCATCCAGAGGACATGGGTGGGTCTGAACACGACTGTCCCTGGCATCTCCAGACTACGTGTGCAGCGAGCCAAGGGTCTGATTACGGAGCCCATCTGTTATTTGTTTTGTGGATAGTTCCAGGTTCCCTGGGTGGCATCTTTATCGTTCGCCACTGCCTTTCCAGTACAGGAGAAGCTGTGACCTATTGCTTCCTTTCTTTGGTACTTCTCCAGATAGACTGCACTGTCAGAGCACAGATGAAGGGAAGGTTGCGTTTTCAGAGTGGGCAGCTTTGGAAGCTGTGGAACGTCAGGGATCCATGAAGTGGAGAGCATGGTTTTCCCCACAAGAAATCAAAATAAATGGGCGACCCCTGGGGCCCAGGGTTCCTGGCCTCTTCCGCCCCCAGTCAGAACTAGAATCTGGGCAGAGAAAGCCCTCCTGAAGCAGTCACAGTCAGTGCATCAGGGTCACCGGAAGGCCCGCCACGAGGCAGATTGTCCAGCCCACCCCCAGGCAGTGCTGAGGCAGCTGGCCCGGGGACCTCATTTTGAGAACCACTGCCCCAGACAATTGAGGGAAATCAACTGCCTGGACAAGATCTAAAATCCCATTCTGTGTTCCCAAACAAGATCATCTGTGCACCGCCAGTCCCTGTTAGGTCTTTGTCAACCCTTATATTTTGAGGTGGCATCAGGGTTCCAGAGACCCACGTGGAGTTGGAGACCCACATTCTCTTTAAGGTTCAAAGACCACCAGCCTCCCAGTTGGTGCTGGGCTGGCCACACCCTCCCAGTCCCTGAGAATGGAGGCTCTATGGCCCTGCCCTGCGGCACTCACTCACTCACATAGGCCAGTGAGGACTCCCAGTGGGATTCCACACTGTTAATTGACTTCAGATGGTTCTAACAAAGACAGAGGCAGAGGCCTGAAGTGTGAGGCTTTAGGAAAGAAAAGGAAAATTGGGAAGGAAGTCTCCCCTGCCCTACCTTTTCAGGATTTTTGTCCTCAAATATTAAAAAGTAGTGGAAGAAATTTTTCAAAAACGTTTCCAGTTTTGTCCCAAGTTTCTATCCTTTAATTATACTGTGTGTGACCATTTCATGATCCAGTCCAGTTACACATGATGTTTGCTCCTAAGCCTACAAAGTCACCGCACAGATTTGAAAGAGGGTTCTTAGCTCCACTGCCTCAACATTTCTGGGAAGTATATATTTCCAGGCTTCTCCCATACGGTGCCTGTTTGCTGGGTGACTGCAGCAGGCTACCAGATTAGAGGGAGGCCCAGGACAGGGCGCTGTGTGAGCCAGTCATCCACTGTGGGCTTCTCTGCTGGCATGTGGAGGAGCCTGAGTGGAGAGGGACCCGCTAGGTTTCCGTTTCTCCCACCGGAAACAGAGAAGTAGGCCCTTGGGGCCAAGGAGTAGGCGCGTGGGGCCAACGCGCTCCCCACATGGCAAGGCAGGGGCACATCTCTGGTTAACTGGAGTGGACCTCATTTCATTGATTCAAAGACATTGTTTCGCTTTTAACATCTCAGAAATCAACACACCGTAACATAATTCGCAGCATAGTTTTTCTTTCTCAATGGCTATACATTAATGGTGTGTTACCATCTTAAATTCAGTGGCATAAAGTAGTGAGGAATACATTCAAAAACGTTTCTCCTGAAACCCTTAAACTGGTACAGACACTATGGAGCAAGCATGCCCCTTCTCCAGTCTCTCTGCCTGCCCCTCTAGAATTTTTTTGTTGGTTTGTTTGCAAATAATGGAGACCCGAAAACTTGTATGGGACTGAGAACCCCAAAGCTGCCAATAGATCTCCATCCTGCCTTGGAGCTGCCCTCTGATTTCCAGGCTCCCCATATCCCCATATCCTCTGTCAAACATGGTGTAGAAACATGTGAACAAGACTACAGCAGGGCAGTGGCCTCCATCTGTGGGGAAATGGTACCACAGAAGACCTTTAACAACATAAGCAGATACCCCAGCAGAGCCTTGTGGGGCCTGCCCACAGCTGTCTCCAGGCGGATCACCAGGAGAGGAGTGGGCGGCGAGGCGGGTGCCCAGGGTCTAGTCCTGGCTCAGCACTTACAGCTGTTTGACCTTGAGGGAGTTATAACCTCTTTGGAGCCTCACCCTCCTCATCTGTAAAACGGGGCCAAAATACACTACCTGAAATGTCTCCTGCGTTGTATGAGCCCTGGATAAAACAGTGGGGGCACGGGAACCCTGCAGAGGCAGGATGGAAACCTGTCAGCAGCTTTGGAGTTTTTGGTCTAAAGTACAAGTCTCTCAGTCTCCACTACGTGCAAACAAAAGTCTACAGGGGCAGGAAGAGACTGGGAAGGGGCCGTGCTTGCTCGGTAGGGTCTGTACCAGCTCCAGAGGCTCAGAGGAAAACAAGTTTCTGAGTGTATGTCATTGAAACCAGGGGTTGCCTGGCCACACCAAATCTGGCCTCATTTTGTCAATAAAGGGGCATTGGAACAAAGCCACACCCATTCTTTAGGTACTGTCTGTGGCAGAGTTGAGTAGTTGCAGCAGAAACCATGCAGCCCACACAGCCTGCCATCTTGATTTCTAGCCTTTATGGTATGTTTGCCAGCCCTGGTGGGGCACACTCTTACTCTCGTCCGTGAGAGGTTCCCAAACCAAGCTTCATGCCCAAACCACCTGGAGAGTTTTTTTAAGATACATGTTTCTGGATTACAGACTTACTGAGATAGACTCTTTAGAGCTAGAAAATAGGTATTTTTTACAGCTTCCCGCCCAAAGGATTCTGTTAAAACCCAGAGTTTGGGAAATGAAGTCATTGCCAAAGGTAAAGGTGCTCCGAAGAACTACCCAGAGCAGCCTCAGATGGCCAGGAGCAAACACCATCCAGTAAGGACCGCTGACTTTCGGCTTGTGGTACTCTGTAGCTTTTCTGGCCTATGGCCGGGATGGCGGTCAGGGTATGGCCGCTGGACTGAGGAAGGACAGGGTCCTAAGGACAAGACCTTGAAACCTGTCCCTTCATAGGTTCACCAAGCTTTGACTTCTTACAGCCTTATCCAAATCTGCTGTGAAGATATCCTTGGACTTGCTCTCCAATCCCCTCTGCGAGCAAGACCAGGACTTCCTGAACATGGTGACAGCCCTGGACACAGCCATGAAGCGGATGGACGCCTTCAACCAGGAGAAGGTAGCTGGGGTCTTGCTCTCCCCCTTCCCGTGGCTTCTGCCTGGGTGGAGCGCCCGTGCAGAGTCCTCCCAGGGCTCGGTCTTCCGACGCCCTCAGTGCTCTGACGCCCGTGTGTCACGAGCCCCGTGAGCTCGTTCCTGGACCTGCTTCGGCACCCTGTGCTGCCCGTGACTCCCACGAGCTCGTATCGCTCACTGTGAGACCCCGAGGGAGGCAGGGCAGCTCTGCTCACCCGGAGCCCCTCACACATTCTGTAGCTGCCCACCCAGCCTGCCCCCTGAGCACGGCTGTCAGCAGCCTGCAGACGGTGCTGGCGGGAGGAGAACAGACCTGGAACAAGAACAGTACTCCCTGGTGCCCTCGACGTCCTGGCCATCATCGTCCTCTCCGCCTCGCTCCAGCTGTGGAGTCAGGGGTGCCCCCCACCCCATCTCGTCCCCACCCAGGGCTCTCAGGACAGCCCTGACTGTCCCCTTTCTCAGGAACGTAGATCCTCCCCTTTTAGGAAGAGTCCGGCTTCCCCTTGGTCTTGATTCATTGGGTCTTTCTTTCAACAGGTGAACCAGATCCAAAAGACCGTGATTGAACCCTTAAAAAAGTGAGTAGTGGTCATCTGGGGACCACAGGCCTGAGGGAACTAGGCTGGGGGCGCTTATTGGAAAGGCAGGTCAACTGGCCGACTGGGGACCGAATATCATTTCCAGCAGCCTAGAACCCCAGACTCCCAGGGAGCTGACCGGAAACTCAACAGGGACGCTGGCGATGTGATCTGTGGCCCCAGAGCACCCGCCCTGCCCAGTGCACTCAGTGACTCGTGGTCTGCCCCAGCAGACAGCCTCTAGTCAGTGGTCACTTTGCCATCTTTCCCTCTGTTCCCGACTGAGAGCCAGAGGTCTCAGAGCTTGCTGAATGAAGCGAGCAGAGCGCTTGGCCAGCCCTCAGCGGGGATGAGCAAGGCCTTTCATCTCCCCGCCGCACCGGGAGAGCAGCTGCCTGCGGCGCCCGGCTTCGGAGATGTGGGGGTGGCTGCACATGGGGAAGGGCGCAGCAGCAGGGTCCTGCCTGGGAAGGTCCCCAAACTCGTGACCCGACAGGGTCAGAAATTCTTCTGCGAGGCTCATCTTCTCTCAGGCAGGCTCTGGGCAGCAATCAGACAGGCCTATCCCCCGGTCCCCTGAGGTGGTGGGCTGGTGGGGGGGGGGGGGGTGCGGGGGGGGCGGGGACAGGCAGGAGCATTGCCTTGAAGCTCCAGATCACTTCTTCTGCCCCCCTAGCCTCTCCCAAACTGACTCTGACCTAGAAAGGCTCCCGCTCCAGCCCGGCAGCTGCACTTTATTACCTCTTCTGTGGTGGTCCCTGGCAGCTGCCTCACCAGGCCTGGGTAATGAGGCTCTGCTAATTACCATTAGGCCTGGATCGGGGCCCGGAGGGAGATGAAGAGAGCAGGTTTTGGTCCTCTAGCCCCTGGCTTTGAGGTTACTGAGCTCTTCACTCCCTGTTCAGGTCCAAGGGGTGGGGTTAGGGAAAGCTCTTTCTGAGCCAGGCTGTCTGGAGGCTCGGCCCACCCTCCTTCCCTGGGCCCCTTCCCCTACCCCCTGCTCGGGCCCAGGTTGCAGGGCCACACGAGGAACTGGGTGCCGAGGAGGCTGGTGGCTCAGGAGGGAGGTGGCAGCAGGGGCTCCGTGGCTGGTGGCTTTCTGACCGGGTCCCCAGGACCGAGCGTTCGCAGTTGGGTGGGAAGGACCACGGGCAGAGCAGACCCTGCCCCTGGCGTTCCAGGAGCTGCCACAGAGACACCCATGGCTGGCAGAGCTAGGCAGGGGACACCAGCTCAGAGAGCTAGGGGACTGACTCCAACCTCGATTTCACAACCAAGGAGGCGGCCTTGAAATCTGATGCCTGGCTTCTAGAGCCAAATGGAGAGAAATCCCGGCTGCTTCCCACCGCCCCAGCAGCCCACCACCTGCCAGGAAGGTGGGTGAGTGGCACAGGAGGCGGGCACCATCTCCGCAGCAGATCCGCTGACCTCTGCCTGAGCCCCCCGGGCCTGCCTGCCTACCCGGCCGGCTTCTCCATCCCGTAACCGACATGCGATCTCCCCCAACCACATAAAACCGGCACTGCCTGTTGCCGCCTCTTGCCAGGAGAGAAGCTCCCAGGGACCCCAGTACCGGAAACAGGAAACTGCAGCTTTCCTGTCCTCTGATGAAGAACATCACCACATGGCCACCCTGCCGCCCCCAGCCTCCCCCCAGGGGGCTCGGCCTCTAATCCCCCAGTCTCTGGGCTGTGTTCACATGGTCGGATGGGGATGCTTTCAATTTCCCTTTCCTGGTGGGTGGAAGATCCCGGCTGTGTGGGCACAGATTGAGGAATGGCAGGCATTCCCCACCAGGGCCGGCTGCTCCCAGCCTACCTCCCAGCCGGCCTCTTTCTCCCTCCCCCTTTCCCTCCTCCCTCTCACTGCCTCCTCACCCCACTGCTTACCCAGGGGAGGCAGTTTGGTTGAACCTTAGGACAGTCACCTGGGCAGAGCTTCAGCGAGGGTGTGGTGTAGGCCCAGCCCTGTTCTGCTTTCTCTGGAGGGCGGACACAACACAGATTTTAGGAGCTTGTGACCCAGTGTTGAAGCCATGATGGCGCTCTCAGGAAGAAAGACCAGGATGGTCCATAAATGCCGAGGGGGCGCTTTGCAGCGGAGTGGGGAAAGTGCTAGGCGGGCAGTCCCAGCTGGCCCCCAGCCAGCCCATGACCCTGGCCAGCGCCCTGCTCCTCCAAATCTGTTTCCCCATCTGTGGAAGGGGAGGCCTGAACCCAACCCCTGCAATGGCATTTAGTTGTCGTTTCTGTGCCTTTGATCCCAGCCCTGGGAATCAACCCCAGCTGACAACTGAGGGCGAGCAAAGAGACGAGTGCTCTGGGGTCAGAGGGCATCCGGAACTGCTCAGCCACCAGCATGGTGGTCGTCCCGCCTGGCACCCACAGAATGCATCCCTGGTGCTGCCCTCTTTCCTAATAGGAGGAAACCCTCCACCTGTTGCTTCCTGCCCCATTCTTGTCCGTGCCCACTCCTCCCAGGCCGCCAGCAGCATGGACAGCAGAGGCCCAGGCACTGGGGCCACCTAACCAGGCCACTTCTAATGAGAGAATGAGGGTGGCCACTTGTGGCCTCTAGTCTGGTTGGGGTCAAGAGGGTGGTGGTGGTGGTGGTGGTTTCTCAGGCCCCGTTGCACCTGCTTCCTTGAGTCACAGGCCTCTCAGCTGCTGGTCACACTCCTCCCAGGAGGGGAGAGGGGCTTGCCTAGCAACTGAGACCCCCTCAGAGCTGCCGCCTGAGGCACAAACAGTGAGGCTGGTCCCTGCCCATGGTCTTATCTGTTCAGACCTACCCGGGATAGGGGGCCTTTGTCCTGAAGGTACTACTCCCCACACCCAGTTCACACAGCAGCAAGGAGGCTCCTCTGCTGGCAGATCAGTCATTCAAGTATCGATTTGATGACTGATTTGTCTAAGGGCATGTCTTACCCACTTCTAGCCTTTCCAGTTAGGTAGTGAGCCCATTAGGTCACCCAGTCAGTTAGAAGGACTCATTTTAGTGTCCTTTCTTGGGGATAAGGCTTTTGTTTGACCAGAACCTACTGCCTGTATCTATAGCCTTGGCTGGGGAATTCAGTGCTTTGGTCAAATTTATGCTCTCTGTTCTCTGGCAGAAATCTTCATTACTCTTATGTCACGGGCACTCGTGATTTGTTGGGGCTTTTAAAAACCAAATTCATGATCATGCTTCTTTGAGAGGCAGACTTGGAAAATTGTTCTTCCTGTGGCATGTGAACTGCCTGAAGATGGCCCGGGAGCTGACGGGCACCTCTGGCCCCAGCACTGTGGAAGGGGAGGTCCCACAGCATGTTGTCCCGGCCGCTCCTAGAGAAACCCAGTCTTCTGGCCCCGAGTGCCCCCTCTGTGCCTCTCAACCCCGAATAACCACTGTGCCACCATTTTCCTCAGTTGCGGGGCCCGACCTGCAGGGTAGATGCCTCCTGCCGCCTCCTGCCCTGCAGGCTTTGCTCGCCCCATCTCTTCCCGTCCAGTTCCAGAAAACCTGCTTGCAGGCTTGCCTTGCCTTCTCCAACACTCTAATCAAGGGAAATACAGCGTCCCTGCCTGGGATGCAGTCCTGCCCGGTGTCTGTCTCAAGACCTCATTGCTCTTCCCAGTCAAAGATGATAGTCATCACAAAGATGATGCCCACAGGGGCCAAAAGTGTCCGCTCCCACTCTTTGTGAGTGGCCCACTCCTCAGCATTCCCTGTGGTCCTTTTTAGTCCCGGTGGGGCAACAACATGTCCTTGAGTCATTTTCCACAAACATCTGGTTCAACGGTTCAGCCATTTCAGTGGCAGAACCAGAGGGTTCCTGCTTTTCTCACGGTCAGCTGATAGAAATAGGCCAAGGCTAGGTTTCGACTGCAGTTGTCACTGCTAGTGCCACCATGAGGTGGCAGGGAGGTGCCAGAGAACTGGGATGCTTGAGCTCTCTGCTAGACAGTCACTATCCTGGTTGTGACCCTGGACAAGTCATGTCATCTCTCTGGCCTCAATTTCATTTGATTGTGTTAAAGGAAGATGTTGGACAGATTATTCCCAAGAGTCTTCAGCTCTCCCATGCTCTGTGACAGGTCTCTGTCATGTGCGGGGTCATATGAGATGGGTGGGGAAGGG
The DNA here is from genome assembly GCF_046562875.1 of Panthera onca. Lineage (NCBI taxonomy): Eukaryota > Metazoa > Chordata > Mammalia > Carnivora > Felidae > Panthera > Panthera onca. Next base: position 169,539,468 of record NC_138342.1, on the reverse strand, counting down.
GCAGTGGCCATGCCAGTGGCTTCCTTGCATTCCTGCCCCTGTGGCTCACTCTGATCAGTAGAGTGACCCTTAGTCCTACTTCCTTCCTGTGGCCTTACCCCGGACGGCATTCTCAGCAGTGGGTGCTCCCCAGGGGCCACGGCCTCATCTGTCTTACCCACGTGAAATCCCCAAGACCTAGAACAGGGTCTGGCACTTAGTAGGCACTCAGTATGTATTTTTGAATGGACGCCGAGCTGCTGGGCTGCGGCTCCAAGAACAGCCTGTATCCGACTGTGCGGCAGGTTTAGCAGTGTCTTCCCGAGCCTCAACATGGCGGTGAAGCGGCGGGAGCAGGCCTTGCAGGACTACAGAAGATTGCAGGCCAAGGTGGAGAAGTACGAGGAGAAGGAGAAGACGGGGCCAGTGCTGGCCAAACTCCACCAGGTACTAAGAAGGGAGAGGGGGGTGTGGACAACGGGCCCCGTGGGTGACGTGTGGCAAGTTCCTCCTTCACCTGGGGACCAGCTTTGGGGGCTAGGAGACCAAGACACCAGATGTGATCCCCACCCCACCCCCGCCCCCAACGTACACATCGTGCCCCCAGCACACACTCTGGATAAGCTGCCAAGAGCTGTGACACCCAGTGTCTTGTCCCTCAGGCCCGAGAAGAGCTTCGGCCTGTGCGGGACGACTTTGAGGCCAAGAACAAGCAGCTCCTGGATGAGATGCCGCGGTTCTACAACAGCCGCCTGGACTACTTCCAGCCCAGCTTCGAGTCCCTGATCCGAGCGCAGGTGAGGCGGCTCCCCACCCTGCCCCAAAGGACGGCAAATGCTTGCTCCCCTGGGAGATGGTCCTGGGCTCTGTAGACACCCTCGCGCCCGTCCCCGCTTCCCAACTGGGAGGGTGGCTTAGCCGTTCTCCGCCAAGTCAGCAGTGCTGCCACCCTGCCCCCGGCACTGCGTCTGCGTCTGACTCTGAGCATCTGCTGGACTTACCGCCTGGGCTCCTCCGTTGCTCTTTGGTGAATCACAGTCCCAGGATGAGACCCCTTTTTGTCGAATGGCTTTTCCCTCAAGTTCTCTCTCTCCTCTCATTGTACCACCAGTGGCAAGAAGAGAGCCACCCTCTCAACACCTCACTTTGACGGGCAGGTTCTTCTTGCCTGGTGTGCTCAGGTCCAGCACAGAGGCCTGCAGGGCAAAGGCCCACACCCCTGCTTCCCCGCTCTAGTTGCTCCTCCTCGCTAGGCAGGAGACCACAGGCTCTCTTGACTTCTAGCAACCCTTGGAGGGTTCCCTACATCCTGGGGAGGGCCATGCTCAAGGCCTCTGCCTGGGTGCCAGGCCATAGGGCACCTTCCAGTGGAAAGGCAGGCCGGCCTCTGGCCAGGTGTGCATGGAGGTGCCCGGGGTAGCACCGGTGCCGGGCAACTGGAGGGTGGGAAGCAGGCTAAGGCCTCCCACCACTCGAGGGTTTGAGGACACAATGTCCAGCTGCGTGTAGCTCCTGCATAGCAACCCCCCCGCCCCCCCAGCCCCGGCCATTCTTTAAACTGTTAGCAGGGATTGTTCTCCCCATTGTAAAAGAGAGGAGGTGAAGGTGCCAAACCAAGAGGTCTCTGCCATGTGGGGCCCCCGCATCAGCCTCCTGCAGGCACTCAGCATCCTGCCACCTTTCCCACCGTTCCCCAGCCGGTGACAAAGCTAAAGGCTCGGCCCCCTCCTGCCCACTTCGGTGCTTGGCCTGGGTGTCTGGCGCCCTCTAGTGGACACACTCATTCCTTGCAGTCAACAAGGTGACGAAGCTGAAAGGCCTCAGGGCACCCAAGGAAAAGCCCGATCCTTACCTGCCCAGCCTATCAGCCTTTGGAGAACACCAAAACCCATGAGGCTGCATGCCTGTGCTCAGAACCCCGAGCAGGGTTGATGTTGGAGCTGGAACTTAGTGACCATGTTTTTGGCCGCTAGGGAGAAATGAGGCAGAGCACCAACATGCACAAGTGAAGGGGGGCAGGGAGGGGGGGTTCCACACCTGCCTCCAGAGCATTCTCCTGGAGACGAGGACTTCCTTCCAGAGGCTCAGCCTAGTCTGTGGAGGAATGTGTTTAAGGAGACCCGTGCTTTCCCTCCCTGTGCCACCACCACCCCTGCTCCCGGCCCCCTGCATGCTACCCTGCCCCCTCCATTCTGTCGCTCACGGGAGGAAGCTCCAGGGTGCCCAGACCTGAGGTTAGGGGCTAGGGATGCCCTGTAGCCGGGCAGCGGGGTGGATAGGGACTGTTTACTGCCTCCTCAGCACCAGCCTCCCCCTCCCGAGGCTGTCGCTGCCATTAGTCACTGGAGAAGTGAGCATTCCTAGTGACTCAGCCTGCGCAGTGCGGCTCTGGGGCGGGGAGTGGGGGTAGGGCAGGCCATCCCCTGCCCTCTCCCGACCCTGGTCTACGCCCCGTCCCCTCAGGGGACAGCAGCATTTGGAGACCCTCATTTAGCTCCTCTCAGCCCAGTGGAAATCTAGCTGTGGGGGTATGACAGACCCCTCCTCAGAAGCAGCTGAGCCATGGCCCTGCCACCAAACCTGCCACTCGGCCTGGCCTTCCCAGTGACAGCACTCCACTGTCTAGAGTGGAAGCAGTGTCTGAATAGAGTTTTGAGTAGTGTGGATCACTTTCACGGGAAGTGTTTGCCTTTGGTCATGGAGGTGGAGACGAGGCAGTGGCCCCTGGTCTGAGCAGCCCTCAGCCATCGGAGAGTTGCTGAGGGGTCTCCCCTGTCCTCAGCACACCCCCACCCCACTGCCACAGGCCTCTCCCATCAGCCCCGGTGCCTACACACATAGGGACACGGAAACGAGCTGGTCTGCGAGCCCTGCTTTCCAGCCAAACAGCCGCAGCATGCTTAATGGTGGGACAGGTTGGGAAGGAACACGCGGCTGGGGGGCAGGGGGGGGGGGTCACCTTTCTCACCTTTACCTCTAAGACTCTCAGGGTTCTGGGGGCCAGCCACGCCCCTTCCCCATGGACAAAGGTCTAGCTTCTTGAAGCACCTCGGGTCAGTTCCTGACTCCCTGGCTTCCCTTAGGACTCGAGGAGGGTCCTGCCAGTGCCCTCAGCCAGCCTCAGGCTGCACTGTCCTATATCTCCCGGCACAGGCCCCAACGCCCCTCAGCTGCCTGGAGGGCTCCAAAGTCAGAACCCCCGCCTCCATCCATCTCACCAAGGCCCCCTTGCCCCCCCTCCTCTGCCATCCTGGCAGCAGCAGTGGACGTTCCTGAAGGGCTGGGGTCTGTGGCTTCAGTTTCCCTACTTGCCCTGCAGTTTCAGGAGATGGGCTGAGAGGAAGGGCAGTGATGGAGGGAAGAGTGGAAGCCAGCCCCCTCCACCCAGCCTGAGCTCTCTGCTTAAGAGAACAAGCAGCATGTGGGCCTCTGGGACGCGCCCAGGGGGTGCAATGCTGAGGGGGCTTTGTACCCCAGGAGCCCAGCACCTGCCAACCTCCTTCTCCATCCCTGCCTCCAGGTTGGGTACTACTCTGAAATGCAGAAGATCTTCGGAGACCTGACCCAGCAGCTCGACCAGCCTGGCCACACTGATGAGCAGCGGGAGAGGGAGAATGAGGCCAGACTGAGTGAGCTCAGAGCCCTCTCCATTGTGGCTGATGACTGAGTCCCCACCACCGTTTCAGACTCCTGGGATACAAGTCAACCTTTCTGGTCTTGGCCCTTGTTAAGCTTAGGCTCAGGCGACAGCCAGCAAAAGGCTCTCCCCCGAGAGAAGTATGGGGACAGCAGTGGCCCCTGTTCTACCTCACCAGACCTCTGCAGTGAGCCTGGCACCAGGAGCCCCAAGCAGGCTGCTGCCTCCCCACCCATAGCAAGAACTCAGACAGGTAAGCAGCACAGAAAAACTCCAAGGGCTTTGTTTCCAAAAGAACCGTCCAAAGGGCAGCCTGGCCTAGGACCTGAGCAAGCTTCCAGCCTTCAAAGGCACAGGCTCTGTCCGCTCACCTGAGGTCTTAGCCTTGCCTGCACGGTTGTGATCTCACCTACCTCCAAAGAAAGACCCATCCTTGGGAGTCCACCCACCCTCGTTGCCTTTCCCCTTCAGACTCTTCTTTTCTGGGAGAGGCCCAAGACACTGCCTCTCCTCTAGCCCAGACTCCCAGCATGATAAAAACTGGTTTCACCCACTTCTATCCCTTAGGTCAAGTGCAGAGAAGAACCCCAAGCCTTGTAGGTTCCCTAGGAAACCAGACTCAGCTCATGTAAATAGGCTGTCAACCAACAAAATGTCACAGCCTGATTCACAGGCCTCAAAGCAAGAACAGTGGGTTTGTCTCACCTGAATATTTGGAAATTTTATTTTTTCAAGTAAAGTTTTCAATAAAATTGCCAGCTGTTACTGTGCTGTAACTGAGGAGAGAAGAGAGCCACCCCAGGTTTGTGTCAGGGTGGTGCTGCCCTCTGCTGAGCTGACAGCACCCCTGTGGCATAGTGTCTCTTGACCAGCAGGGGGCAGGACCCAGAGCACCCTGGGGCTCGTCTTCCTGCCACCCAGCCCCACCTTCTGGAGATGCTGCACCCCCCATCCAGCAGAGGCTAGGCTGAGGACTAGGAGGAAGGGGGCAGCACAGGGAGACCTAGAAGAGGAAGAAGGTAAGAGCTATGGAGGACACTTAGCTTGTTTTTGACTTTGGTTTATTTAAAAAACAAAAAGCCAAAAAAAAAAAAAAAAAAACCAACTTTATATACAAAGTCAAACTGAAACCACGGATTATGGAAAGAGGCGAGACTTCTGGGGAACAGGGAAAAAGGCTGGGCCAGAGCCAATACCACATTCTGAACACGGGGAGGTGCTGGTTTCTTCTGGCAAGTCCAGGGTGGCTGGAGCACAGTGCTCTCTGGCAGACACAGCCCAACACCAAGAGTTCGCCAGCACAGACTCCCATTTCTGCGATGGCCAAGGAAGACCCTTCCCCTAGGAACCTGCTCCTGTACCTGGCAGGACTTGTGCCATCCAGAGGAAGGGCTCTTACCCCCTGCCAGAGTCCACGTCTGTTTCCTCAGTTTATTGGCATCAGACCTTATGACATACTCGAAAGCCTTTTCCTCCCCTGTCTTATTCTAAACTGGAAGAGGACAGGAGAAAAGTCAGCACAAGACTAAAGGGCCCCAGGAAAAATCCCAAGGTGGAGGGCAAAATGACATTCGAGGGGTGCAGAAGGTGTTGGATTTAGTTGTTAAGTGGAACCAGGATTCCTCACGCATCCGTCCCACATAGCACAGACCCCACCCTGATGGCCTGAGCTCCTCTACGGAGGCTGAGCATAGGGGTCAGCCACCCCTGCCTGTGGCTCCCAGGTCCTGCTCCAGCTTCTTTCTGGAACCAAAAGGGCTCGAACGTCAGCAGGCTCCATCGCTGACCTCACGGGAGGACAGCTCCTGCACCAGGCCCCTCAGTTGTTAGGTGCTGGCTCCTCCTTCTCTACCCAGCTGTCCGCCTAGAACGAGAATCAGGACTCAGGACTCGAGAGGAAGGGCCAAGATGGGAGGACAGCAGCACTTCCTCCCGGGAGACCAGGCTGCAGCTGCTACCAACCGATTCCCCAAGAAACCAGTAGGTGGAGAAGGCAAGGCGAGGCAAAGCCCGGCAAGGGCAGGAGGACCAATGTGCGTGCTGGCTGGCTGTCACCTGTCACCCCAACCGAGCCTCCCGAATGACGAATGACCGTCAGCCGGCTCTGCCCTTAGAGGCTCACCTTTTCCACCATCCGCTGCATCTCCAGCTGCAGGGGGGTCAGGCGCCTCCGGAACTCCTGGAGCAGTCGCTGCAGCTGGTTCTTCTGCCGCTCGGCTGTCCGCGCCGTCTCCTCGGCCTCGGCCAGCCGGCTCCGCAGCTCCTGCATTTCCGCCGCCAGTGTCTTGTTGGTTACTTCAGTGGCTGAGAAGCGGTTATGGCTCTCCTCTGGGGGGGAAACGGCAGAAAGACTGCTGCTAAGCTAAGCACTGCCGCACAGGGCAACAGGCCCGAAGCGTAAGGAGGGACCCCTCTTAATCTCCACACCCACGGCTGCATGTCCTATGCGTGCCGGGTCCCTGCGACTTCGGGCCACTCACCCAGTTTCAGTTCCAGTGTGTGAATCTTGTTCTCCAGGTAGAGCCGTCCACTGTCCTGCTGCTCTGCGCGCTGCAACAGGTTCCCCACATTGATCAGGCTGCCGTTGTGGGACACCAGGCCTTTGTGTTCTGTGGGGGCGGCGCCCGGCTTTGCGCTTTTCCCAGAAGGAGGTAGCAGATCCAGGTTTCCTAGAAGGGGCCGAGAAAGAGATAGAAGGAAGAGTTCTCAGGAGAAAGCAGCGTGCCCCACCCATCCTCCACAGAAGGCTACAGGCACCAGGACGCACCAAAGAGCACCTCCTCAGGAAGCCCACCGTCTGTGCCCTCCTGGCGGCTGTACTGAAGGCTCCGGTACTGGCAAATGTTCTGGGTCACCACCCTGCTGACCAGCTGTTTGGCCTGCAGAAAACATACGCCCCAGACACCCACTGATGAGAAGACGCGAGCCCTTGCCCCCGTTGTATGCAAGCGCCTAGAACTAGAGCTCTCTGAGCCACCCACAGGAGTCCAGTGTCTGCATGTAACGTTAGGGGAGGCCGTCTTGGAAAGGGCGGAGAGGATGTGAGAGAAGGCACCTGCTCTGCACTGAGCCGGAGCCCAAGGGTAAGCAGGATCCTCTCCAAGTCTCGCCGGTGCAAGTAGCCACACCAGTTGGCGTCAAAGAAGACAAAAGCAAGGAGACAGTCCAAAGGGAGCACGGCAGAGGGGTCCAGCTCCTTGGGCTGCAAGAGAAACGAGGATGGACAAGATTTACAAAGAGTTCTTTCAGTGGCTAAAGCACCTAGGACGTAGCTGACCTAATGACACCGGGGCACCCTTCCGCCTGGAGACAGGCCCCCAGGCTACTTTTACACACAGAGGAAGTGAGTGCGCTCCTAGATCAGATACCTCACTCAGATTCACCCAGATGGAGATACTGAAGTGCCCTCGATCCTATGAACACCCCACTCCATGAGCCAAGAACCACATTCTGGTTTTTGTCAACCGGAATCAAATGGTAAAAGTTTCCCTCTCCCAGGAGTGAGTCAGAGACCTCGCTAATAGGCCTCACGGACTCTTGGGGGATGGAAGAGAGGCCTCACCATGTCCTGAAGAGAAGAGAACTCCATCTCCGATTGGTTTGAGGCAACCGACCGGACCTCAGAATCCTCCAGCTTGGCTCCTGCTGCAGAAAGCCTGAGATAAGCTTGGAGCAGGGACCACACGGGCCCAAATCCCACAGCCATAACAGGAAAGCAGTCCAGCCACAGAGCCAGGAGGCCGCTGTGTGGTGCCCGCACGTACCAAACTCCTCCTCTCCGTCGTCCCTCAGGAGCAGTAGTTCCGGATCAAGCGCCATCTCACAGAGGTCCTCGGATGCCTCACCCCGGGGTTTCTCTTCTTCCTCTCCCCCAGAAGATGGAGGTTTGGGCAAAAGCCCATCTTCCTTCTAGAAACAGACCCGGACGAGAACAGTCATCTCTAACTGCTAACAATTAGAACAGCCAACATTTGAGCATCAACCGTGTTCAGGCACTGTGGTAAGGGGTTTGTACACACGCTCCCATTTACTGCACTTCATTACGTGGGGTTCAGAGCACACCAGGGCGGCTCCAGGGCACCCGGAGTTTTCTTTGGGAGTCAGTCACGGTCTCGTAAGAAATTATATGTGTACTTGATGGCATCAGGCAAGAAACAGACCTATGTGCTTTAGAAAGGGCTAAGAAGATGCGGCGCTCTAGTTAACCATCAAGCAGCCCAAACACCCGTCCTCCCCACAGCATTAGTAACTGAGGCTTCTGTGCCACCCTGGCAGGTCAACCATGCCGCCAGGCCCGCCTCCCCTCTCCTCAGCACACCACCTCCTAGCTGCACAGCCAGGTGGGAGAGCGAGGTGCCCTGCTCCCGAGGACGTGCCAGGTGGCAAGGCACACACGGGCAGTGAGAGGAGCCCCGTGAGGCCCCCCAGCAGCGCCTGGTATGGCGCAGCACTACTGTGTGCAGCCCCAGTGCCTGTGCAGGGCAGCAGAGGTACTCACCGGTGGGGCGTCTGACTCGGCAGCTGTGCCCTCACTCTGTACCTCATCCTTGGACTCCTTGGCAGCCTCTTCCTTGACTGCTTCTTCTTCCTTAGCTGCCTCCTCTTTCTCAGGTTCAGGTGGGGCCACAACCTTTTCAGGAAGGCTCAGCAGCATCTTATAAATCCTATAGCCAAAATCCCTCTGCAGCATCTCCAGAAACAGTTCAGCCAACACCATCACCTGGTAGGAGAGTCAGCAGAGGTCCACGAGCATCAGGAAAAGGGGTGCCACACAAGCCCTGCCGTCCCAGATACCCTACTGCACAGCCCCCCCAGACTCCTACACTTACTTCAAAAGAGATCCTTTCTTTTGGCCTCCGGTCTTCCACAATACTGTGGAGGGACAGGTTTACACAGCCAGGGCGTGCCATGACAGCAGGTTCTAGAGGGGGTGGAGGGGCCTCTGGGAGATCGGTGTCCACTTCCTGCTGTGCGGTGGCCTCTGGGTTCTCTGCATTCTGTTTAGAGGCGTCTGCTGCTTGCTCTGATACATCAGCTGCCTGTTCCGTTGGCTCTGCTTCCTGTGACAAAAGCCAAGAGCGGTGACCACCTGGGCCCAGGGGTCAGGGCATCTACCCTGCCCCCTTATTTGTAAGGCTCAGTCTTACCACGGACACCTCTTGGGGTGGGGGAGCTGCCTCTGCAGCTTTCTGCTGGCACAGGGCCTCCCACTCTTCCAAAGTAGGCATGATGGTCCAGACGTCTGGCAGGTACACCACCACAGTCTGGAGCCGCCTCGGTGGGCCCGGCTGCAGGTACTGAAACTCAGCAAAGCGCCACCTGCTCACAGCAAAAGGAAGAAGGAAGAACTGACCCATGACCTTCACAAGCAAGTGCTTCAGTCAACACTTAATGAGCACATACTGCATACGAAGCTTTGAAAATACAAAAACAAAAGAGACCAAGTCCTCAAGAAATGGTTCATCAATGGAGAGACACAAATAAGGAGACAATTACTATCCAAGGTGCTACAAGCAACAAGGACCGCTAATATGGCAGAGGGATCACATCTGACGAGCCTTGGAGGGTCAGCTGGCCCTCAACACACATACACATTCCTAGTCATGCTCATGACCAAGGTGACCGTCACTGAGGGCCAGAGGGAGGAATGAGGTAGCACTAGGACACAGAAGAGAGCTAACAAGTCAGAAAGGCACAGGAACTTGACCTCCTGAACAGTCTCCCCAATACAGAGGGCCAGCCACAGACAAGCCTGGGGCAGCCACTCACCACTTTGTGCAGGTGCTCAAGTCAATGCCGGTCTGGGCTTGCGCACAGCGGATAGCGGTGCGGACTAGCACCTGCGGGTCGCCCTTGGGGTCGAGGCCATCCAGAGAGGGAGACCATTCACCCCCAACCAGCACCGCCTCTTCTTCTTTCCGGCCCAGCAAAAACTGCAAAAATGGATCCGAGATTAAAAACACAAAACAAAAACAAAAACCCAATTACCTGGATCTCCCGTGAGGCAGCCTACACCCCTGAGAGTGAAAGCAGCAGGATGTGGTGAAGAATCCCCCACACAGGGTGGGAAGCAGGGAGGGGTGGATCTCTCTACCCATGAACGTGAACCAGCCATGTAACTTTTTCTGACAAGAAGATCCTGAGCCATACGGTCCTGGTGAAGTGAGTGGTAGTGGTATTTCAGTTCTGAGACTGCTGGTTTCTACAAGTTCACGAATAGGAGCCAAGCTGCCGAAAACCTGACAGGGCCTGGACATTATCAATGACTGCATCCTGCCTCACGGACACCAGCTCTTACCTTAATCTGCTTCAAAGGATGTTCTGGTGTCTCCCTTGGCTCAGCCATGTCATCCACAAAGAGCATGCAACAACGATACAATTCCTCCAGTCCCGGGGAAGAGAGCAGCAGTACCTGTGCAGGGGCGGCGTGAAGGACACACTCGAGAGCTTTCTCAGCCTCCGACAACGGGACAAAGCGGCAGGACCTCAGCCCACTTACCTTGGAACTATAAGCGGGATCGCTGTCTGCAGGGATGGGCTCAGCACCAGTGTCTGGAGCTGGCTCCTTCTCAGAAGATACCTGGATACGGCTTGGATGATGGAGGGAAAAGGGCTGGCTCAGAGGAAAGGCTGACAGCCAGCTCAGACACACAGCCAGAAAATCTGAGGGAACCAGGAGGCTGCGGTAGCGGCGCTGGAGTTCTAAGAAGTCACAGGTGGGGCTGCAGGAAGAAAGCAAAGATCCAGACTGGGCAAGGCTAAATTATTTTTAAAAATGGAACCATATCATGAGTTTAGGCCCCACGTCAGGCTCCATGCTGACAGTGTGGAGCCTGCTTAGGATTCTCTCTCTCCCTCTCTCTGCACCTCTCCTGCTCTCTTTCAGAATAAATAAATAAACGAAAAAAATAAAAAATAAAAAATGGAACTATAAAAGACTTGGAGGGGAAAGGGCAAAATATTTTCTAACCTGGGAAAGAAGACGTCTCTGAAAAGAAAAAGATGGAGATTTGACCACTAAAATGCTTCAACCTCTAATTGCAAAATAAAGTCGAACTGGAGAAGAAAAAACAGAAAAACATTTACAATCCATGACAGCTAAGGCTCAACTGTCTTGATATGAGGAGCCCACAAATGACTAACAGAAAGTTGACAAGTCTGAGAAAACTGACATCAACAGATACTTAACAAAAAAGAAAAGAGACTTAACAGCCTGTGAAAACATGCTCTATCTCACTTAAAATTAAAGAAATGCAAATCAGAGGATCACTTTTCATCTATGAGACTGACAAAGATCCAAACGTTTGACAAGGTACACCGGCTGCAGCAGGAGGAAACAAGTACCTCATGCCCCGCTGGCGAGAACGTAGATCGACACAGCCTCTTGGACAGAACTGGCAATATACGTCCAGTTTAAAATCAGACCTTTGAGCCAGCTACTCCAGTTCTAGGAACTGATCTCAACAGAATACTTGTGCCTGTTCACACAGATGTTTGTAGAAGAATGTTTACTACAACAATTAAAAAGTGAAAATGGAGAACTGGCTAAAAAAAGTGTCTGTCCATTCAGTGGAGTATTGTGTAGTTGCTGAAAAGAATGCAACCCCAACCTAATAAATGTTAACATGGAAGAAATTCCAAGATGTATTAAGTGAAAAAGCAAAATGCCAAACAGTACATACAAGAAGCTTCTATATACATTCAAAAAGACACATTGTGTGTGGCAAATTGTTCGCAGTCACATTTGGACTGATGTGAGGAGGCTCTACATGCAGCCCTGATGCAGGGCTGATGCAGGGACCACACTGTCTTGTGAGGCAGGTGGCTCAGCATGGAGCACAGGAGAGGTCCTGCCTGGCCCCGTGGACAGGAAGCGGTGATGCCAGGTAGAGCGGGAACAGCCCTCTTTCCCTTGCACCTTGAGCAGTAGCCAGGAGGCCACCACCCCACCTCAGCTTGGGCTTAAGTGAACTTTGCTACTGGGGCAGTGGCTGGAGCCCTGCCTCTCCACCGCTAGATGGAATCTGGAATCGCTCATCTACCTCTGTCAGTGAGTTGCTAAGTGAGATAGGTAGGCTTGCAGGCCAGAGTCCTCATACACCGTACAGCACTTGAAAAAGGATTGAGAGGTTCCCTGGAAAACGAGTCCCAGGGCTCTTACGATCTGTAGTTTCTACTTGAATTAGAACTAGTATTGGGTACCCGAATTTGAATTGGTAAGCCTTAACGATAACCTGGCAGAAGTATTTCTGGTGATCAAATCACAGAAGTTCTATCAGGGAACCCATGTAAGTGGTGCTACGCTGGTCCAAATTTGAGACTTAGAAATTAAAAAACTGTCACATTAAAAAAACAAACAAAAAGGTCCCAAGCACATGACCCCATATACACAGTCTCTTGCATAGACTGTATTTCATTTACACAAGAAACTGTTACCAGCTGTGAGCCTCAGCCCCCACCCCAGCCTTGCCACTCACCTGTCCACAGTATAGGGAGTGAGATGGACCCGGTAAGGAGGCAGGTCATGCCGTGGTTTCTTAGCACCCCAAGGCTCTCCACCAGCCCGCTGTTTGCGTTTCTTGGAGTCATAGTCATCGCTGGAAGTTGGCCCGTCACCGGAAGGAAGAAACCACACTGTTACATTAAGATTCAATACACACTGGCCTGACAAGGAAACAGTCTGAATCCCCAACATCAAGGAAATGGGTAAAGAAGCCATGCCAACAGCCCTATGACACATAGCTATAAAGTTATTAAAATGAGTATTTAAATATTTCTAATAGCAGAAAACCACCCATGATAAGCAAAGACTAGTACACAGTAATATGTATACAGTAGTGCCTCAACTGTGCAAAATAACCTTTTAAAAACTGAAAAGAAATAAAGTATTGGGGCACCTGGCTGGCTCAGTCCATGGAGCACATGACTCTTGATCTCAGTGTTGTAAGTTTGAGCCCCACATTGAATATAGAGATTACTTAAAAAAAAAAAAATCTTAAAAAAAAAAGTATTAACCATAAATGCCTCTGGTAAAACTTGTAATTTTATTTTTTATATTTTCTGAACTTTAAAAATTACAGTGAACATATAATTTTTTGAAACGAGCAAAGATTTTAACTGATTTCTAACATGAGACACATATATGCTACCATGCAGAGGGTTCTATAAAGCAAGTTTTATTAAGAGACCATTCTTGTAACAAACCCTTAACAATACACGTTAAAGTCAGAAAAACACTCAAACCCTTTGGTCCAGTAATTCCACTCTTGAAAATTTATCCCAAGGAAGTTAATTCAAAAGAAAAAGAGGTTATAAACAGTGGAAAAAATTCAAACCAAGAGTAAGAAAACCATATTCACATCCAGCAACACCTGAACTTTTATAGTAAACAAATACAATAATCATACAGCCGTTAAAACAATCGTGAGGATTAAAATGCAATACGGAAAAAATGTTTAATCACCTTAATCATAATGTATAAAAATAATTTGGACTCTAGGGCACCTGGGTGGCTCAGTTGGTTAAGCATCTGACTCTTGATTTCGGCTCAGGTCATATCATGGTTGCAAGACCAAGACCTGAATGGGGCTCTGCACTGACAGCATGGAGCCTGCTTGGGATTCTCTCTCTCTCTCTCTCTCTCTCTGTCTGCCCTGCCCCCACACTCACGCATGTGCATGTGCGCTTACTCGCGCTCTCAAAAAAAATACGTAAAAGATAGTAATGTGGGCTCTAAAATTAAGACTTTTTAATTTTTTAATTAGAGTCATAAAAAGTATGTTTCCCTATAAAGACCAGAAAAGGACATAGGGAAAAAAGCAGCCGTAAATAATTTCTCTTTTCAAAATTATTTTCTAAAGGTGTTTAAGAATGATTATTACCTTTAAAGGGAAAGAGGAAATGACTCATTTTTATACTATTTTGGCTTTATATAATAGCATGTACTACTTTATACACTTCTATGATATAATACTTATTATAGTATCACTATGTTATGGATTCAATAAATAAAAATAGAAGAGGGGTGCCTGGATGGTTCAATTGGTTAAGCATCTGACTCTTGATTTTGGCTCAGGTAGTGATCTCATGGTTGTGAGATCTGGCTCCTGCTTAAGACTCTCTTTCCTCTGCCCCTCCCCACCTCTAAAAAAAAAATAGAAGAGAAAAACATTTAGACCATTAAAAAAAATGCCAGTTTGATGAGGGGAAAACAAACTCCTGTGTCTCTAGAGAAGTAAAATCAACTCTCAGGTCTTCCTGCCCAGGTAACTGGGCTGCCTGCAGTCTATTTGCCAGAAGGCCTCTGCTCTTCCCCTCAGACCTGCCTGCATTGTTTCCCTTGTCATTATGGCCCTGAGCATCGAAGTTCATTACATTTAACACAGAGGGGTTTTTTTTTTTCTCTATCTGCCTGGCTCATTTCCCTGCTCATTAGCATCTCCATCCAAAAGCTGCCTTCTAATCTCGCCTTTACAGAATGTCAGCTTCCACATTTCTAACACAGTAATTCTGACAGCTCTCTCCAGCTCACCCACGACTGGAGTGAACTCTTTGGGAAATGCTGTCCACCCCTAGTGAAACCGGACATCCCACTGAATCCTGGAATCAATGGCCAGTTTTCTCTCCTTACTGTGAATCGTCAGGAACACATTGGAAAGCAGTACCAGTGAGAGACATCTCTGTAACCTCAGCAGGATACTGAGATGGCATATCCCGCTGGACACACCTGTCCAAAAAACCTCAGTAGTTCAGTACTGGCAGTCCAACGGAGACACTGTTACCTCCATCCCAGAACCTGAAATTTAAAATAAAACTTGGCTTCCAGCCAAAATGCTAACACAGCCTGACTCCTTTGTAAACTGCTGTTGTCCCAGAGTGACCGAACTCCTACTGCCCCCTTTCCTACTTTGCAAATTCTCTGCACTGACTAATGGTGTTATCTCCCTGCCAGTGGTAATGTCTTCTTTCTCTAGAAACCATAACACAGAAGCATTATGGCGAAAGTAATACCAACAGGCCTTACACAGGGCTTAGCATGTCCAGGACAATCAAATGCATATGACTGTACAGAAAGACTGAATTTGAACCTAAAGCAAAAAGTCAATAGCAGCCATTGATTTCCACCCAAGCTACATTATCCCTGAGGGCACTTGCTGGGATTTGGTAATAAAGCCTTTAATAAACTCACAGAATGTGACAGGTAGAAACTCCTTGGAAACTGAAGACCAGGAAAATGCACAGGGACAAGGAAGGGGTGCAGGTGTATGCAAAATATATACCAGTCACTTGAGAACAGGACAAAGTGTTTCATGTAGTGGGGACATGGTGGAGAACCATCCTCCTAGTTACAAATCATAATGACCTAGCCCAAGGGAACCACCACTAGCTTCAGCAGACTATGCCCTCTGCCTAAACTTTTTCCCTGAGTTATTCCATGCTCCTTGTAAGAGTTCACATTGGAGTTCATTCTCAGCCCTCATCACGTAATAACCTACTGGCATCTGGAGATCTTCCTTATCAGTAGAGTTCTCATTTCAAAAAAGAACCTGAATATGAGAGACCTTTCTGGAGTGACGGGCATGTTTTATATCTTAACTGGGGTGAGGGTTACATGGGATTTCCCATTTGTCAAAACTGGTTGAGATTTGTGCATTTCAACCTATATAAAATTTGCCATAAAACATTTTTTTAATTAAAAAAGGTATAAGGCAGGGAATAGATGGACGTACAGATGAAAAAGAATGGAAAATATTGATACTTGTTGAGGCTGGATGGTGGGTATATGAGGGTTCATCATCTTTTTGTTTGTTTTACCTATATTTACAATTTTCCATAATAAAAAATTAAAATGAGGACCAACAGGAGAACTAAAACCAGTCTTAAGCAAACCAGTCCAGAGCTTAAGGATAAAAGCGAAACCTTTTAGAGAGAGAGTAAGGCGGAATAAGGACACAGGAGCTAGAGGGAATAGGCAGCATGCTCTCGCAGTCCCTGTAGCTCACGGATGACAGAAGATGGCCTAGGACACCTCCAAAGTCCCAGAGTCACTATGCCGGCTGCAGAGGGGCCATGAATCTATCTGCATGTTCAAGGCACACGCCTAGGCTTCAGGGCAGAGTGCAACATACACATTCTAACACTACACTGATGCGTAGCGTATATAAACAAACACGTTTTATATCAGCAAATAAAACCTACGCTACGATGTTATGTTTTTTGGACAATTACCATTTTCTTGATAGTTTTGATTTTTTGACACCTCAATCTTAAAGACTAAAAATAAAAGAAAATTATGTATTTTAAAAATTCAATATGGTATTTTGAAAGCTGAACTACATCAAATCCCTGCTTGCTGAACCAGTTTATATAGTTCTAATATTTGCAGATACATCTCAATGCATCAGCCTGCTTCAGGGTAAAGGGCCTAGCTAGAAAGAGACATCTAGCTGCAGAAAGAAAATGTTAGCGTCAACAGGTGGCAAAGAAAGAGACACTGTTACTAGGGGCAAATACAATATCTTCCCTGCTTAATCATTCTCTTACCTTCGGCCCTGATCCAATCGTCCATGAGGGCCCCGAGCAGGAAATCTGTTCAGGTGGCTCAGATGAAGTGTGTGGGATGTTTGGAAGAGACTCAGAGCTGCAGAGAAGAAATGGTTGGTGACTCAAAAACCCTAAATATCTGCCCAGCTTCCCTGTCCCTTTCTTCCAGTGACAGAAGTACCCACTTCCATTCTGAGAGCAAACCTGAGAGTTACAGGCCCATTCAACCAGAGTACCCTATAAAGCCAAATCCCAACATCCACGCCACTGGTACGCACGCTTCTGAGGAAAGAGCGGGGGAATCCGGTGAGGCTGGAAGATCAGCTGGGGCTGAGCTCCCAGAATCCCTTGCTTCTGGCCCAGGGCTGCCACATGTAGAAGGGGAGGTGCTGGGGATTTCAGCAGGGGCTGCAGAACAATAACCAGGAAAGTCAGGGCATCCCATGGTTGATCTGCTCACCACCTTGGAAAGATGCAGCCCCACCTCTTGACAAAAGTGAGGTTCTCGCCCAGCTTTCAGGGCACAGGGGCTTCCCTCCCTCCCCTTTCCAACGCACATGCCGAGGAAAGATGGATACCTGGTTGGAGAGCGTTTGCACCTTGACAGCATTCCAGGGCACTGCCTGGCCTGGGTTGTATGCAGCCTTCACCAGCACCTTCTCACCCAGCTGGGGCAGCCGGCCCTTCACCACACTGCCAGCACACAAGCCAGGAGACCCAGTCAGGAGAGAGACCCTGGCCAAGCCACCTTGACTGCCCCTATGAGGCCCTTCCCATCAAGATTTCTCACACCTTGCATAAAAACAGCAAAGCAATGGCTTCAGAGGGGTCCCACCAGCATGGTGACAGAACTGAACTGAATAAGCATTTCCAGAAGGGGACTAACCTCAAGCCTACCTTAGCTGAAAAAAGACCTCTTCATCCACCACCCCAAAGTAGTCATGCAAGCTGGTAACAATGCCAGTGAAGACCCGCTGCTTCTCCCCACCCTGTAAGAGAATAGTGCAGTTTGAAAGTCATAGAGAGCATCTGTCCACACTCTGCCATTAGCATCTCCTCTCCAGCCAAACCGCACCGGGCTCAGCAGAGTATTGCATCAAGGTTCACATGAAGGAGGCACGCGTGTGCAATAGTTATAATCTACTGTGGAGGAATGGGGGGAGATCACGCTGATTCTAAGGTCACCAGCTGCTTCTAGGATTTCCAGTTTTCTAATTCCCAGAAGCAGCCTAAAGATTTCCCTAGAGCCAGGACTTAGGACTCCCCAGTCAGAGGTGTCTAGTCACCTCCATCCTGGCTCAGGCCGGGAGTGTCAGGAAGGATGAACATAGCAATGCAAGAATGAAAGCACCAGGCACCCATGCATGCTGTGGTAGTCTTGAGTGTTGAAACTCACTAGAAAAAATGCCCAACCTACCTGAAGGTGCCTGGCATTTTGGGACAGGTCTGTGGCCACAGGAGGAGTGAGCAAACCAGGAGGAGGACCCAGAAGAGATGTTGAAGCTGCGCCTATGTGGACAGAGAAGCAACCTCCAGGAAGTGCGCCTACCATTTTGAGCACTGGAGTCAGCTCAAAGATACGGGAGGCCCAAAGAGCAAAGTGGCTCTAACCAACTCCTCCACAGGGTTTCACTGGCCACCACTGAGCTCATCTCCTAGTTTCCTATGAAACGCTGGCAACCAATCACACTCCACCAAGGAAACCCCAAAAGCCACATTTTAAGAGACTATCTCCAAAGCACGAACTACTACCCAGTTTGAAGCCCAGCAGGAATAAAGGTGATCACCTGAGAAGTTGCGTCCCCCTGGAAGCGGGTTGATCCGCTGGCGCTTAAACTGGGACATTGGGAATGCTGTCCTCTTTCAGAGTCTTAGAAAAAACCTTTAATTGAAAAAGCAGTGTTAACAGCTTAGAGGGAAATTTTCCAGGGACCCCTCCTCCCGCCCCCCACAAAAGTAACTGAGATCTTAATAAAGGTGAGGTGGGTACTGAAAATGAATGGAGATGGAGAGAACATAGAGGGGCAGGAAATGAAAAAATTACATTGTTCCAGTTTGCCTTCACAATAACTTAGTGGTGGGTGATACTGTCAAGCTATCTGAAAGAAAAGGAAACTGAAGCTCAAAGAGATTAAGAGACTTGCCCAGGGCCACACAGAACCAGTTGGTGACAAAACTGAGACTCGCACCCAGGTCTCCAACAACTTAACGCTCCTCTCACTATGCCACACCACCCGCAGATGCTTGGGGAGAGTGGGGGGATTGGAAAGAGCCCCAGTGGCATTCATTCATTCAAATACATCCGCCAAAACGCTCCACGCAAGGCCCGGAAAAATGGAGGAGGCTGGTGCTGGAGAGAAGGTGTGGGCCCTCTCCCCGGAAGCCCGGCCCGTTGTTCCCCGGACGGGCTGGTAGGAAGGTAGCCCTGTGGCTCGGCCGAACGCGAATCCGGCAGCGCGCCCGCCCGCGCTCCTGCTCCCGTGCTCCCTGGGCCTCCGCTCCCGCCTCAGCAGCCGCCGGCACCGGGCCTCCCGGGCCGGGCCGCGGCGGGGCCACCGTGGGAGGACGAAGGCGCGCGGTTTCTCCTCCTCCCGCCCGCCCCCAGGGCCGAGGCCGTTGCCAGGGAGACGGGACTTGCAGTCCGAAGGGGGGCTCGGCCCCTTCCGCGCCCCGTGCATCTTTGCTGCCCGGCCCTCGCAGCCCCTCGGCCGGGGGAGGGGCGAAGGGGCAGAGGGGCGGCGGGGGGCCCCCCAACCCACCTGCGGGCCAGGGCCGCGACACCGGGGGGACAAAGACACCCGGAACCACCACAGCCGCTGCTGCCGCCACCACCGGAAGCGCCTCTCCGGAAGCGCGACCACTGGTCGGAAGCTACCACTCTCCCGGATATGGTCCCTCCCTCCTCTCCACCGACTTCTCCCTTCCCCCACGCCGGTCTGCCATCCCGCTCCAACTGTGGAACGGAACTGCACCTTCCCCGATCGGATGCGCGTGAGGAAGCTGGGCCTCCGCGGTGTCCTCGCTTAAGTGTCCCATTAGAAAAACAGGCTTTAGAGCATTGGTTCCTTGTCCAAAGACAGCAGGAGCTGGACCCCCAAGTGGAAGAGAGCACCTATCACCCCACATCTGGCCTCATTCTGGCAGACCCCAGGGCTGCAGCTGCAAGAGAACCAGCCCCTCCTGAGTAAAGGAGGAGACGCCAGGTTTAAGCCAGTGACCTTATCCCTAGCCCTGTCCTTCCACTGATAACACACACACACACACACACACACACACACACACACACACACACACACACACACCCTCCTCTCCTGCCCTCTGAATATCTACAGGAGACTAAACTTTTGCTCTTTCTCAATTAGCAAACATATAGGAACCTGCCAGACTGTAGTAAAGAAACCACCACAACATTTTGGTAGACATTTATAATGTTCTCAGAAAGAGTTCCTTTAGGAGTGCCTGAGTGTCTCAGTCAGTTAAGCATCCGACTCTTGATCAGGTCATGGTTTCATGGTTTGTGGGCTGGAGCCCCACGTCAGGCTCTGCTTGGGATTCTCTCTCTCCTCTCTCTCTTTCTCTGCCCCTCACCCTGCGTGCACGTGCACTCTTGCACTGTTTCTTAAAAAAAAAAAAAAAAAAAAAAAAAAGGAAATATTTCCTTTAGTCCTCCCAGGGCTGGAAGATTAGGTCAGGAATTAGTGCCCTAATTCCCAGGAAACCTGAGACTTCAGTAAAGTGACCTGCTATAAGTCTTGCTGCTAATCACTGGCCGTTTTAGTCTCCATTAGCAACCCCAGTCCTCCCTTATCCTCTGGCCTTCCCATCATCCCTCCAGCTTGGCCTCCTTCCAACACCCATACCCTCCCCCTTCCTGTTCACAAAGCACTCTGAGACAGTTTCATCTCGTTTTATCTTCATTAATAAGACTGTGAGGTAGGTAGGGCAGGTATCATTAGACCATTTGGGAGATTAAGTAGGAAGCTATGAGTGTAGAGTCAAAAGCTAGAATGAGTCTCTGGTTTCAACTCTGATGTGTTAAGGTTATTAGGGACCAAAGCAGCTAAAGGCAGACCTTGAAGCTTACTCTGCTATTTTCCATGTTGTCCCTGACCTTTCTATTCCAGGTTCAGTCTTCAGGGGCTCTGCTCCACAGGCAAGACTCAATGCAGAGGAACCCAAGATAGCACCCTTCTCTGTCTTAGGGCTGCCCACGAGGGTGTGAGGAGGAAAGCAAGATTCCAAATCAGTAACTCTCCACTGAGGAATGAAGGTGGCCATCCTTTACCTCACCCAGACCAACCCTTTGAATGCATGATTCAGAAGACATGGTTGGATCCAGCCAGTTCACAACAGTGACAGACTTGCAGAGATACACGTATCACTTTGCATAAATACACATCTGTGACATGCTAGGCCCCAATAGATCACCAGGCCAAACATGCTCCATGGACTCCTGATAAATAAGTTAGTTCACATTGTCTAGGCCCAGGGATTTCTGGCAACCAGCAAGGCGCCCAGGGGCTGCCACACCCTGGGGCCACTCAGGGAACCAGGGCTCCTCTGCCAGGCTGCCCAGAGGAGAAAGGTCCAGCCTTCTCCTCAGAGAGAAGGGTGAGCATCAGCAGCTTTTCCTGGCAATGCCCAGAAACAGTAACAGGGCAAAGGGCGAGGAAGATGACTGCACTGCACACCCCTCCACCCAAGGTCATGTCCCTGCGCCAGGAATTCTCAGCATACAGAAAGGTTTTTGGCTCGTTGCTTCTTAACCACAAATGATGGCATAAAGGTCTTCCGGAGGGGCTGGAATGGAGGTCTTTCAGGGACACCCCTTGACTCAATCCTGTGAAAAAGGAAAGGAAGCATTAGGCTAGGAGGAGGAAACAAGGTAACAATGGCCCCAGAGTTGATGGAGCATTGCTTATCTGCCGTGGGGAGCCTGGGGATGTTGACGTAGAGCTTCTTATCGCCACAGAATTATTCAGCATTATCCCCCATCATCTCCTGTGGGATCCTCTGTGTCCCAACCTTGCTCTCCCAGCAAATCCAGGAGGTGGCCTAAGGTTCAGCTGTGAGGGGTGAAGGCTTTTGCTGGGCTTGCGTGAGGGAGACTCCCCATATGCTGGTCCTGGCTCTGTCACTGACTTGCATGCATGTAGATTCAGAAAGCGACTTCCTTCCCCAGCCCAGTCCCCATCCTCTTCATCTGTAAATGGAACACTTTAACTACTTTCTGTTTCTTCCACCACCCTCACCAAGACTATCTACACCTCTCAGATTTCAAAGGGACAAAAAAAAAAAAAAAAAAAAAAAAAACCCCACAATTGGCACTACAGTCTCAGCTTCTGGCTTCATCAGGCTCCTTCCTTTGCCCTAACCTGGGCTGGGCCTCAGGACTCACCTTGGGGCAGGGCCATCAGGAGGGGCAGGGGACTCAGAGTGTTTCGAGCTTCTCCAACGGATCCGGTTGAGCAGGACCTTGACCTTGTTCCAGTGGGAGAGATCCCGCTGAGCAGAGCGTGAGGGGATCACCACAGAGTTCCTCCCCACAACATACCCCTGCCTGAGCTCCCAGAGATAGCAGTCGCCACAGCCAGGACTGCTCCAATCAGGAATTCTGTCATTTTCCCAGAGTTTCTGGCTTTCAGGGTATCTACAAACCCAAACACCCCCTACCCTCGACTCCATCCTGTATCACCTGCCTCCACACATACCCATCACCTACCTTGTGTCCCTGGGAGGATGGAAAGATATGAGCTGGCTCTGCTGAAGCCTCTAAAAGCCTGGGAGGGTTGGCACCAGGAACCCCTACCTTTAGGGGTGAAGCTGTGTTGGCCCCTTCAGAAAGAAAATCCCATTACCCAGGGCCAGAAACAGGAAGCCACCCATCAAAACCAGGACTGAGGAGGTCCGCCCGGGGTGGGGGGCCCTGGGTTGGCAAGACACACAGGGAAACACAATGGCACCTCACCTGTCTCCTGGGTCTGGCTGAGCAGTTCCTGTACCTCACTGCCTGGGGCACAAGAAGGTGGAGGCGAAGGGTCCCGGGCTGGTGGCGGTGGCGGTGGCCGCTGCTGCTGCTCCCCCCACTCCCCCTCCACCGCTTCAGGATCCTGTGCACAGGAGAGACGGGTACTCAAGACCTGACTAGATGGCTGAGCCTGTTCTGAAGGCAGCCCTGCTTGCAGGGCTCCCAGCCCTCCTCTGCTTCCCCCACTCACCTGCCCGACCTGCAGCTCACTCGCCCCTGGGGGCCTCTGGGTCTGCAGCTGCAAGTAGAGCTGCTGGAGCCTTGCCATTTGCTCCAGCACTAGGCACAGGTGTTCCAGATAGCGGAGACCCTGCCCTGGGAGACAGGCCCAGGCCTTAGGCCCCAGGCCCCCCACCTGTGGGACAGAGTGAGGCAAGGAAGACTTCTGAACTCAACCAGACTCCCATCCTAGGCGGCCAGCAGATGGGAACAGAGGGGCCAGGGAGAGGAGGCACACACCCCTAGCTGGCTTCCCAGTGCCCGGCCAGGCAGGCTGCCAGGCCGTCCCCCATACTGCTCACCTCCACACAGCTGGGAGTGGGCTGAGGCAACAAGCCGAGACACAAGCCATCAATTAGAGGCAAGGAATGCCCCACCCCAAGAGAGCTCCAAGGAGAAGAAGTCAGGGAGGACCCACCAGCCACCAACCCACCCCTCCATGTAAAAAGACCGTTTCCACCGCACTCTTCACCCAGCCTGAGAGTTGACACTCACCACCTCTGCTCCTTCCAGACCTGCCTCTAGGTCAGTTTCTGCCTCAGCGGCCTCCTGTTCCCCTGCTCCAAAAGGGGGCATTTCACATTCAGGCTTGATAGGTGGCTTCAGGGAGTAGTGGTGTTGTGACATGCCGACAGTAGAAGTCGGGAGCTGGCGGGACCGCTCCAGCACCTGCTCCAGCTTATGGTTGGCCAGGAGCCGGCTCAGGTGGGCAGGAGGCTCCATGGCAGCAAGGGCCCGGGGATCAGGGCTCCCTGCGGGCTCAAAGTCCAGAGAGTCCTGAGGAAGACCTGGTGAGGTGGCCAGGGGGCTGTCCCCAACCACCATCTCCACTCCAGAGTCCCGAGAAGCCAGTTTGAGAAGTGGCTCCTGCCTCCTGACACCTCTCAGCTGGCCATCCCCTTTCCAGGAGTCCAGGGAGCAACCTTGAACAGCGTCCGGGATCCTTCGGTAGGTGCTGCTGACTCCAGGTACTACACAGCTGCGTGCCAGGTCCTCGCCAACCCCATCTGCAAGGACAGTCAGTATCAGGCTGGGCAGGCTGCCCTGAACACCCCCAGCATTCCTGGAAGCTGGCAAAATTCCCAGGGGAGGAGTGTCCTGGGCCAGAGGTGAAGGGAGGGGCCGGGACTGGACAGCCACGGCCCCGCCCAGATATCTCCCCATCCCTGGCTGGGAGAAGGTAGGACAAGATCCCTTCACAAATAGTCTTTGTTAAGGATCACAGACCCAGGATATGGGCAAAGCCTTGCAGGTCCTATTTATCAGCTCCTTATATGGCTACCCTCCTTTGAGGGAGTAGCTGCTTTCTTCTGGGGAGCCCTTGTGCTCTGGAGCCTAGGGTCAGCCTAAGACCTCCAGGTCATGAATGGGGAACCCCAGTCTCTTCAACTGCTCCCCACCGGGCAGCATGGCTACGACCTCCACCCCCACCCTCCAGCTTTCAGAGAGACGGGAAAGGGCACAAAGCAGGAAGCCTGGGGTCCAAACTAGCATCAGGATGCAAGATGAAGTCTCTCCTGGAGCTCCTGGGGGAGAGTAATAAAATAACAACAGCTACAACCATTGCGGCTTCTGTTCTTTTAAATGGGAAATAGTGAAGATTTTGCGGAGAGTTGGGGAGGGGGGGGAAACACACCCAACTGGAATTAGGAGGGGGTAGGAGGAGAAGCAGCGGCAGGGGTTACCCACGCGCTGGGTCCCCAACTGTAATAATGATGCACAAACTACGGCTGGAGAGGATGGAGGGCCGCCCACGTCTCACCGCCAGCCACGCAGGAGACCTGGGTGCCAGGCCAGGCCCCTCTGGCCAAGGAGGTCAGCCAGGAAGTCTACCTCGGGGACGGGTCCGCCGCCGCCGCTGGGGGGGGGGGGGGGGGGGGGGGGGGCTTTCGGACCTGCCGGCCGGGGCAAGGGCTGGGCGGAGAATGATCCCGATGGGGAATTATAGAGGGAAGTGGAGCCCGAAGGGAGTGAGACGGAAGGTGGTGGCTGATTTAACGCCCAAACCCAGAGAGTCTCCAGAGTGCGAGGCGCCATCACTCAGCCCGTCCGAAGGGAGGCGGCGAGGACGGGCGCCTCCGGCGGGGTGTGCGGGCTGGGGCAGGGGACACAGACCGGGGCCCGGGCGCAGGAGTCGGCTCCAGGGCAGGAGGCCCGGGCCGGCCTGGGGGTGGGCGACTCACCCCGGCCGCCGAGCGGCTCCACGGCGAAGACGCGCCGCCGGCCCAGCATGGCCCAGTTCCCGGCCCCGACGCGGCGCCCCGGCCGCGGCCGCTGCAGCCGCCCCGCGATCCCGGCCCACGTCCCCCAGCCGCTGTCGGGCGGGCGGCTTCGCACGCGCGTCCGGCCCCGGCTGGGCGCGGCCCCCGGACACTCCCCGCGGGGGCGAGGGGAAGGGGCGGGCAGTGGGGAGGGGCGCGCAGGTGTGCGGGCGGCTGGGGGTGGGCGCGCCGAGTGGGGCCGTGGGGGGCAGGGGCGGGGGCTGGGAGCCGGGTAGCGCGGAGCGCGGGGGGGGGGGGGGGGCGGGGAGCCGGGAAAAGGCCTGGGTCCCCGGTCCTTCGGGCCCCGGGCAGTCCCACGCTCCCGCCCCCGGCCGGGGAACGGAGGCCCCCGCCTGGGGACGCTGTCTGGCTCGAGGTGCGGGGTTACCGGGCACCCCCCACCCGCGGTTCACATGCTGGTCTGTCTTCCTGCCGCCGAAACGAAGCTGGGAATGGGGGTGGAGGGTCGGTAGGGACTGGACAGCCGTGCGGAAGGAAATGGAGTCCCACGTGCTGGCTGCACGCTTGTCCCTGCACTCCCTGCTGTGTGCCTGGGGCACGTCACTCGGCCACTCGGAAACCTGACGCGATAGAAGGGGGAAATGATTCCTGTCCACGTGGAAATCCTTTCCAACAACTGCAGAGCGCCTTGTTACTAGATCTGATCCCCTCCTCTTCCCGTACCTCTCCCGCACCCGAGCACCCTAAAGCTGGGGCCTGGTACGGTGGGGGGGGGGGGGGGGGGGGACTTCACGATCTAGGGAAGTGAGCCAGGCGAACAGGGAAGCAGCCTGGAGGCGGTGGAAGTGTGAATACTTCCCTGTCCCCCAACCCCAACCCTCTTTTGGCCCTTGGGATTCCACCAGCCCCCACCCTTAAAGGCTCCCAGCCTGCTTTCAAGCTGGTAGCCTAGGGAGCTGCCGAAGGTGACACAGCCTGGTGACCAGAGGGCTGCTGGCCTCTAAGAAAACCTCATCCTCCTGAGGAAGGGGACAGGGCTGGAAAAATCCCAGCAGGACCCAAATCCCCTGGAGGCAGATAAAGAGACTGGTGGACGTGCAAACTTGCACCTGAGCCTCTGGGGGAGGAGCTGGAACCAGAGCCCTTGGGAGGAAGCAGCTGTTAACTGGGAGGGAGAAAACAGTCTGCCCACCCCTTCTGCTCCATGCTCCTTCATACCCTTCCTCAAATACCTTACACAGGAACCTTCGCCAGAGAGCCACAAACTGTAAGGTTCCGACTGTAGAAGATGGGGAAACTGAGGCCTATATAACCAGATCTGAGAAAGAATGAGAGCCAAGTGCCTGAATTACCTGACATCTCTTAACACCTTGATTTTCAGGCCAAGCCCTTCTCTGCTAGCCACAGGTCGTCTGGGTGGCCTCCTCCTAACCCTGTCCTCCTAGACAGCACCCCCACCCCATTCTCTTTCCCAGATACAGGCAGGGAAATGAACGCAGGGCCTGGCAGGAACTGCTTCATGCAGGTCCCACAGGATGTGTGGCACCAAACCCGGCAGGCAGTGTCATACCCCACCCCAGCCCTCCCTGGGTCGGGGAGTTGGAGGGCTGGCCTATCAGGTGGCTTCCTTCCTCCAAAGTGAGAGGGTAGGGAGGGAAAGGGAGGGAACCTTTGTCGGATCTCGCCCTGAATTTGGAGAATGTGGGGCCAGATTCCAAGCGGTCTCCCTGGTGACTCTGGGGCAAGAATGCATCTGGAACAGGAAGCCCAGCCAGCAGGAATGTGGTGTCTCAGCACAAGGCTTTGTGTGGGCTCAAAAGAACCCCCACCCCCACAACACACACCCAAGCACACTCCCTTCCGGGTGGTGGGCTCCTGCACTGCCTGACCCCCATGTAGATGTGCCTGAGCCCTCATGTGATGGGGATCCCTCGCTGGGGGCCACACCCTTCCCTCCCATCTGCCTTCTGCGGCCCTGACTGGAGCAGCCGTGTGCCCAGAGCACAGCCACACCCTCGCTGCCCACCTGATGGGTGAGCAGCTGCCCTGAGTTCCTGAGATGCATGGTGGCTGAGCAGAGTCATTCCCTAGGCTGAGGCCAGGGATGCCCAGCTGCCCCTCCACCTCCATGGGGAAGTCCCAGCTTCAGGAAGCACATTTCCTGCAAGCTCAGCACTGAGCTATGCCCTGTGGGAGGAAGGGCAAAGCCAAGAAGGCAGAGGGCAGCTCCTGCCAGAGCAGAGATGGCTGGGAGCCATGGTGACCTCCCTGTGGCCTGGAAGGCAGCCTCTGGTGATGGAGGGGCAAGAGCCCCCACCCCACACCAGAAATTCAGAATTCAGACCCCAGGTTCCTTCCCCAGCATGCACACCCCCTTACCAAGTAGGAGTCCTCGGACCAGTCACTTTCCTCCCTGTCCGCAGTTTCTTCATTTACAGAACAAGGAATACCTACCTCTGTAGGTGGGTGATTAAAGCACTCAAAAAGTTCGTGCTGTTAGAATTATCTACCTTTGTGGGGCGCCTGGGTGTCTCAGTCAGTTAAGCATCCAACTTCAGCTCAGGTCATGATCTCACAGCTCATGAGTTCGAGCCCTGAGTCGGGCTCTGTGCTGACAGCTGGGAGCCTGGAGCCTGCTTCGGATTCTGTGTCTCCCTCTCTCTCTGCCCCCTCCCACTCACGCTCTCTCTCTCTCTCTCTCTTTCAAAAATAAATAAACATGAAAAAATTATTTTAAAAAAAGAATTATCTACCTTTGTAACTTAGGAACTGTCACCTTCCCATCTCTAACTGAAGGTGGCTATCTTAGATGCTCTCCCTGGGAAACTCTAACTTGAATCTGTCATCATTTCTGAGGTTATTCCCCAAAATGCCAAAAAAAGTAGAGGGTACAGTACTGGATAAATTGCAGTCATATAATTAGGTGGTCTCTCAGGGAGCCCAGGGGGTTCAGTCAGTTGAGCATCCGACTTTAGTTCAGGTCATGATCTCACGGTTTGTAAGTTCCAGCCCTGCATCAGGCTTGCTGCTGTCAAGACAGAACCCACTCTGTCCCCCTCTCTCTGCCCCTCCCCCACCTGCACTCTCTCTCTTTCTCTCTCAAAAATAAAGGTTAAAAAAATTAGGTGATCTCTCCCCCCGCCCTCACTGGGACACAGGGGGTGGGTGCTCACAGCTGGCTTGGGGTGGGGTTGAGGGCAGGGGTAAAAGATCAAAGACAGACCCCAACCTTCTTTGACAAATGGGTTTGACTAATAACTCCCATCTCCCAAAGAAGTTTGCCCCCAAGCTCGAGCTGGCTGTGTAGCCGCAAAGCACTCTGAAACCCTCCGACCCCTGGGAGGAGAGCTGCCTGCCACAACTAAAGAGGTGGATTTCAGCCTGAACCTGTCCAGCCTTCGAAAGGCATTCAACAACTCCCAGGCATACCCATTTCACAAGGGTCTTCATTCCCTACTTCTTCTCCTCTACTCCTCAGAACACCCCTGGCCCACCATGTTCATATTCCAGCCCACCCTTTCCAACCTGTCACTTCCCTGCTTAAAATTTTCAAAATGTTCCCTAAGCCTCAAGGTGAAGTCAAACCATTTCTTCTGGCATTCAAGGCTCCCATCTCCCTTTCCAGTCTTCTCTTGGTACCTCCTTCAGCCGCTGCCCTAAACTGAGCATTCCACCTGCACTCACCCCTGGCAGTGGATGTTTGTCTCCTCCACCTGCCCAAGTCCTGTTTGTCCTTACACACAGATGGTCTCTGCTCTGTACTCACAGGGCATAGGGCATGCCTGAATGTGCCACATCCGCTCTTAGCACTCATTGCCATGTAGCATTATTTAATTCATGCCAGCTCAGTGGCTGCCACTTGACTATTACCTTCAGGAGTAGATTTCTGTATTCTCACTGTGCCAGGACCCAACTGTTTACAGAGGGGTGAATTCCCCTTTTGCAGGCATTCTCCCCGGCCATGGGCTACATCTGACACTAGGTGGCATCAAGGAGACTATCCCATTGCGGACCAAAGTTCTGGCCCCACCCACTCCTGAACCACAGAAAGCCTTGATCTTTTCTATGAAAATAAAGGCAGCCATCCAGGCAAAAGGTGAGACAGTTAAATCAAGGTGTAAATTATATCAACAGGTGCCTGAGGAGCCAACACCAACAGTCCACCGAGATTCCTTCCCAAAAGAACCAGACAGCACAAACACCCTCTGGAGCCCAGCTTTGATCTTTTCTGTGAAAATAAAGCTGAGGCTGTGGCCCATTCCTCAGGCTAACTGGGGAACAGGGTGGGTCTGGAGCACCCATGCACCTTTCTGAAATGTCTCTGAGATGGGGGTGGTGGGTGAATAAAGCCTAAAATCTGGTAGGGGACCACTGCCCCCTGTGTCAACTCAAACATACCTGAGGGCAGGCACACCTAACACTAGTCACCCATTATTTTTGTTTCTGGGTTTTTTGTTTGTTTGTTTGTTTGTTTTTCAAATCAACTACCACTGAAGCCAGCAGGGTCTCCCAGGGAAGGGACACACAGAGCAAGCCTGGCTTGGATGTGAGGACCTTTGGGGGGTAGGTCCTTCAGGGTGGGGCTCCTCTGGTGTATGCTTCCCAGGCAAGACTAACCTGCAGCCCAGTTCAAGGTTATTGCTGGTGATTATCTTTCTCAAGTGCATGCAGACAGCCTTGGGGGAGTGCAAAAGATACTCTACATGTTGCCCCCTCTCCTCCCCACCCGGCTCATCTGGGTAGGTCAGCTGGGCTGGCAGCATTCACCCCAAGTAGAGTGAGGGGCACCGAGTGCCAGCCCAGCCAGTGCTGGTGGAGCATGAGACTGTCACTGAGCCAGGCCTGGATAGCATGGACATCCGGGCCTGCCTCCTGTTTGCTGCCCGCCCTCCGGCATTCCTCCTCTTCTCCAGGCTCCGGATGAGAAACTCATTCCTCTAAAGTACCAGAGATTATCCCAGTAAAACTGGCATCTTAATAAAAGAGTCCAGGAGGGGCACCTGGTGAGCTCAGTTGATGGAGCACGCAACTCTTAATCGTGGGGTTGTAAGTTCAAGCCCCATACAGGGTGCAGAGATTACTTAAAAATAAAATCTTTAGGGGTGCCTGGGTGGCTCAGTCGGTTAAGCGTCCAGCTTCGGCTCAGGTCATGATCTCATGGTCCGTGGGTTCGAGCCCTGCGTCGGGCTCTGTGCTGACAGCTCAGAGCCTGGAGCCTGTTTCAGATTCTGTGTCTCCCTCTTTCTCTGACCCTCCCCTGTTCATGCTCTCTCTCTGTCTCAAAAATAAATAAATGTTAAAAAAATTTTTTTAAATAAAAAAATAAATAAAATCTTTAGAGGCACCTGGGTGGCTCAGTTGGTTAAGCATCTGACTCTTGGTTTCGGCTCAGGTCATGATCTCACAGTTGGCGGGATCGAGTCCTGCGTCGGGCTCTGCCAGTGCAGACCCTACTTGGGGATTCTCTGTCTCCCTCTCTCTGTCTCTCTGCGCCCTTTCCACTCATGCTGTCTCTGTCTCTGTCTCTTTTAAAATAAATAAACTTAAATAAATAAATAAATAAATAAATAAATAAATAAATAAATAATGCAAGCCTCTTCATTAGAGGGTGTCATGTGGTGAAGCACCTGGTAAGGTTTGGTAAGGTTTGGGGATGTGGGGAATAAAGGGGAAAAATTGTGTCAATAAAAACTCTTTACCCAGTGGTAGACAGAGTTCATCCCCAGGGGCAGAGGCAGAGAAGAAGAGGAAAGAGCTACTTTGTTTCATCCATATATGTATATTTATAGAGTTCATATGCCAAAAAAGTTTACAGAGTGAATACCTTTAACCTCTGACCTATCCCTCTCTTTCTACATATTTATCTCTGTATCCCAACCTGCTTAATCCCTGTTGCACAAAGATATCCAATGCAGTGCCCACCTCACACTTTGGTGCACAGCCTGTTCTACAGGAGGAAGTGAGTATCCAGCAGAGGCCTGGGATGGTGAAGCTGTCCTCATCCACAGCCCATCACAGATCCCAGGCTCTAGCCTCACCCAGCCTGGAGGCAGGGGCCCCACCACCAACCACCACCCTTCCATGCCAACTTGCTATTGGCATGGTCCTGGTGCACAGGTGCCTACACGGTCTAGGGCAGGTTGAGAACCTAGCCGGGTACTCAGGCGTGGGAGCTGAGGGCGGGGGGCGAGGAGTAGCGCTGACGGGCATGCTTCTCGCAGTACAGCTCGTCTCCGACCCAAAAGTGCCCACGCATCTTCAGGTTCAGCCCACAGTCCGCACAGGTGTAGCAACCTGGGTGGCGGTACCGCCCCTCCTGGATGCGCACAGCCTGGTTCCTGCAGGGGCAATGCAGAAGGGAGAACCATTAGCCTGGGGGAGAGGGGGGGTGGGGGAAGGCAGGGTGATAGCATGATGCTGCCATTCTCATTCCCAGGGAGCCTAGTTCCTGGCCAGTTCCAGGCCCACAGTCAGGACCTGGAAAGATCCCCAAATCTCAGACACTGGACTCCCCAAGCCTTCCTTCAGGAATCTCACTTCAATAACCCCCAACCACCACCTCCGGGACTTCTAATTTTTAAAAAAAGGGGGACACCTGGGTGGCTCAGTTGGTTGGGCATCCCACTTTGGCTCAGGTCATGATCTTGTGGTTCATGAGTTTGAGCCCCATGTTGGGCTCTCTGCTGACAGCTCAGAGCCTGGAGCCTGCTTCAGATTCTGTGTCTCCCTCTCTCTCTGCCCCTCCCCCTCTAATGCTCTCTCTTTCTCTTCTTCTCTCTCTCAAAAATAAATAAACATTAAAAAAATATTTTTTTAAAGCTGTTTCTCCTTTACACATAGGCAAATAAACTCGTCCTGAATTTTCTGGGTTGTTAATGGAGCAGTGGTCCTCTGGGTGTGGTCCCAGGTACCGGGACCATAGCACTACATCACCTGAGGACAAGTTGGAAATGCAAATGCTGGGGCCAGAGACCTCCTGAAGAGGAAACTCTGGGGTACAGGCCAGCAGTCCCTCTAACAAGTCCTCAGGGACTGTGCAGCTGCTCTTTGAGAACCACCACATACAACACTTCCCTTGTGTCTGCACAGCAGGCATGCATAGTATCCCATTCTGGAGCTGAGACAGTAAAGCCTGCAGAGGCTAAGGGATTTACCTAAGGTGAGTCATCTGACCGTCATCATGGCATGTAAGAAATTTATGGCCGAGCGGGTGGACTTTCAGCACTTTTCCAGAGAATGTGGCTGCATTACAATGCCACCCTGTGAGGAAAAATGAACCTACCTCCTGAAAAGTCATCCTTTTCCAAAGGGGGTGAGGAAGGGGCAAGAACAAAATTTTCCAGGAGGAGGCACTGCATCTAGAGGCAGATCTCCAGAGGCCTTGAGATTGTTGCAGAGAAATCAGAAGCGTCATTTCTTACTCCTCCCAGGAGGGAGGAAGAAATCAGGGAGAAGGGGATGCGGCAGGAAGAAGCCAGCAAGACATTTTAAGAAGGCTTAAAATAACCAACATAGCCCATCACAGGTCTGCTGTGGAAACACCCCTCCAGGGTCCCTGACTGGTGTTGACTCCTCCGGGGGGCATCCCGTGCCCTGCCCCGCCCCACACCTCCCTGTCAGGGTGTGCCTGCCTCCCAGGCCGTAGACACTCACACAATGCTGGTGCTGCACTTCTCACACGTGTGGAGCTTGGGCGGGGTGGCCAGGGCCCTGGAGGTGGGCAGGGAGGACTGGGGGCTCAGCGAGCTGGGCAGGAAGGCAGGTGTGCCACCTGGGAGGGGTGGGGGCAGACACATCAGAGCTCATCCACCGGTCGCGGCACCCGGGCTGTGTTTTCCCACTCACACTCCGCTAGCACGGTTCCCAGGAGACTCCTAAAAGGTGCGCTTCTATGCAGACCCCTGAAGTAACACTGGGTGTGAAGGTGAGTGGGTAATGGAGGAAGGGAGTGATCATGGCAGTTCCCTGGCTGAGGCTGAGTTGGCCCAAAAGCTAGGGCAACCTGAGGAGTGTCTGCGCGGTGCCTCCCACGTCCCGCCAAGCAGGCATGGTGATATTGATTAAAAGATGCTGATGATAGATAGTAACAGCGCCACAACACCGTTATAAAGTTTTCAAAGGGTTCTTATGGGCACAGTTGCATGTGAGCCTTGGAACAACACGAAGACGAAGCACAGATGTTACTGGGCGGGTACGTTCCCTGTTTGCAGCCAAGGGCTCCGGGACTCCAGCGGTGAAGCCACTGACCGTCTGCACTCCCCTCACCCCGGGGCCTCTCCCAGGGCCTGCCAAGGCCTCCGGGTCATGATGCACAAGGTCTGCTCCAAACCGTTTCACCCTAACCCCAGTGAACACCCCCGGAGCTAAGTGTCAGAGTTGGAGCCAGCCACCAGATACTGTGCTGGTGAGGCTGCTGATCCCATAGTCCTGAATGTCCCATCCTCTGCCTCCCAGAAGCCACTGCCCAGGCCAGGCTTTCTCATCTCTCCCCTGGACTAGGCCGGTGCCCCCCCAACACACACAGTACAACTGCAGCACTGACCACACCTCAGGCGCTGGGTGGGCCTGCCTGTCTGCCCTCAGCCTCCACACTCTGCACATCACTGGCCCATCAGACAGGCACAGTGGATGTCTGTCGAGCAAACAACTGAATGGCTGGCAAGAGCCCATATCTCTTATGCACTTCAGCATCTGATGCACTGCCTGGCATCATTTAACCAGTCCTTCTAGGTGAGGGCACTCCTCAGCCTGGCACGTGAGGCCAGGACTTAACCTCTGAGACCACCCTCCATGCTGCCAGGCCCCCCTGTTCTCTCTCGCTCCCACACCAAAGCCCTCCAGCTGCCAACCACTGCATGCCACGGCGCTCTCTGCCACCATCTTAAGGCCCTTTGTTAAAATCTTGATCTTTCTTCAAGGGTCAAGTCAAATCCATCTTCCTCTACGAAGCCCACCCTGGAGACCCAGCCCCCACAGAGCCCACCACCCACCTTTCTCATTCCCCTTTGGCACTTTCCTGACCCCAGCCAGCACCTCTGGGTCCACCCCTACAACCCCCACCAGACTGAAAGCTGCTTTAGTGCAGGGACTCCCTTGGAGCCTATTCCTATGATGAGCACTTAGGAAATATGTGTTCTGTATCATGTCCAGTCAGGGTCCAGGGGTATCCTGCAGGAATCTCCTTCCTGCACCCAAGCCCCCAAGGGGCTCACCTCTCTCTTCAGCCTCCAGAGCCTCCTGCAAGAGCCGAAAGGAGCTGGACTGTCGGGGGGCCACCCGCCCCTCACGATTTTCCTGCAGCATCTTGTAGACTTCTGAATCCTCCTCCAGAAGGCGGCTTCCCCCCTCTGAGTCCACACTGCAGGGACAGGAGCAGCCAGGAGTGAGGGTTCCTTCCCGGGTATGAGGACCAGCAAGAAGGCAGGGAAAGAGTGTCCGGGGGAAGGCATTCTGAGGGAATTCAGAGGATTCAGAGGAAAGCCAAATGGGCTTAAAGTGGCCGGGGACCTCCCCCTGCCCAAATCCCTCTCTGGAAAGCCAATCTGTCTCCTGCCCCTCCCAGGCCCTCCAGGATTCCACCCCACCCTCCGGAATCCACCGGGTACCTGAGTCTGGGACTGGAGGAGTGGGGACCCGGGGAAGGCGGCAGCACCAGCACAGCCGAGTCACCAGCCGTGGCGCGGGTGAGGCTGGCCTGTGGGACAGAGAGGCACCAGGGGAGGAGTCAGTGGCTGGAGCCTTTGGCCCGCACACCCGTCTGGGCTGCCGAGCCAAGCCCGGCTGTTCCCCAGGCCCGACACCAGAGGGCCCCCAGCTCTTGCTGACCAACAGGCCCTCAGGCGGCAAGGGCCCAATACACCAAATCCTACCCTCGGGGCACTAGGGAGTGTTCTGCTCATTCCCAGAAGGGGAGAGAGGCCAGCACCCAACTATGGAGGTGTGAAGTTTCTGCAAGCAGATTGGGCAAGGGGCAGAACAAGCAGAGAGGAAGAAAGCAGATGCTTTTGCAGTGAGAAGAAAACACAAAGGGATGGAGTGAAGGGCCCAAGGACCCGTCTTGGAGTCAGGGATGGGGCAGCACAAGGGACTTCTCTCCTACACACACTTCCTCTCCTAAGAGGGCCCCAGGGTCTGGGCTGACCAACCTCTTCTGGCTGCCCTGGGAGGTCTAATTCTGCCCCGTGGAGCCTTAGGGGCCAGGCCCATTCTGGATCCACACCCCAGCAGCAGCTCCCCCTCCCCAGGTGTGTGCTATCCATCTTGGGCTCTTTTCACTTGCCACCTACCTAGAAATCTTGCCTTCAACCTCATTGTTGCTCTGCTTTCTGGCATGTACCTCTGCACCCTCCCCTACTACCCTGCCCCCTCTCCACGGCCATCCCCCACGGAAAGGGGAACCCCAGAGACAAAAAGACAGGCCACCGTGCACTAGCTGAGGGCACATTTCCCTGGAAAGCCAACTTTCTTCCATTTTAAAATTCAAAATCAAGGACAAGTTATGGGGTCAAATGACAAAACTGCATGGATTTTAAAGCTAAAAACAGAAACTGCAGAGTTTTGAGAAGAAAGCCCCAGACCCTCACTCCCCCAGCCGTCTTCCCCCAGTCTACATTCCTCCTACACTTGGTGGCCTGCGGTCAACTGACAGACGGTAAGATAATTTCCTCAGGAAGGACAGTCAGCACCAGTTACTTAAGAACGACATCCCATCTCGCTGTCCTGAGCCAGCATGTGCCCTGCACAGGGGCAGCAGCTCGCAGGGAGAAATCTGCCCAGGCTCCCTTTGTAAGCCCAGTTCTCATGCCAGCCAGAGGGGTGCTGTCTTCACATCTGCTCAGCAAGGCGTGTACCTACCCAGAGGTGGCAACTTCCAGTTTCCAGAAGGGTACTATGGAGGCTGGTGGTGTCCTGTGCCTTGGACTGAGCGCAGCCTCAGCCAACTCGAAAGCCAGCAGCAAAATCATGGCCACAGCAGACACCTCATCTATAGTCACCTCTAACCCCCTTCTTCCTTCCAGACCACTGTGCCCTGAGAGAGAGGAGCCCAACTCCCTTACTGGAGAAAGTTCTTCCCTCCCTCCCTCCTAGTCAGCCAGGGATACCTGCCTTCACAAAAGGAACCTTTCATCTCCAAGTCCAGAAAAGCTGTCCACCTGCCCAACAAGAGCTCATCTGTGGCCAACACCCCTCAACACGTGTTCTGGGGAACACAGGGATGTTAATAAGTGAGTGGCAGGTTGGGGCGGGGGGATTCCAGGAGAAATTCTATAGTTAAACAAGTTTAGACAACTAATAAAATTAAATCTATTTATCACGGGACTTCTTAGAATCTTTAAAGGTGCTAAAAGTACACAGTGACTCCCAAGAGGGAAGTGTGGGACCCCGACACTCCCACACCATCTGACCACAGCCTCACTGACAGACCAGAATGCAAACTTCATTGGATTAGGAATATCTGTTTATCCACCAACGCATCCCCAGAGCCTGGGAAGGGTGCCTGACACAAAGCAACTGCTCAATAAAAATTTGTTGAAGGAATGATCACGGTCCTTGGGGCCAAAGAAGGGAACCTGGTGCATGGGGACTGCTTATCCAAGGTTAGTTAGATGGTAGAGGTGGGACTAACCCAAGTCTCCCTGCCACCCGGCCCAGGGCTCCTGTTTATACCACATGGGTGGTCCTCAAATCTTTGGATGCATCAGATCCCTGAAGGCTCCTTAAAACACAGACTGGTCCCCCTGTCCACACTCTCACCCCTGCATCTGATTCAGTAAGTCCAGGCTGAGGCCTGGAAATTTGCATTTCTAACAGGTTCCAAGGTGTTGCTGCTGCTTTGGGACACACTCCCTGTACCACCAGCATCTCCCCTTTGCCCAAGTTTGGGACACCACAAGGAAGAAGGCCAAGATGGATGGGCCCTCTCCAGCCACGCCCTGGGCCAAGCACATTCCCAACTGGTCTCAGCCCAAAGATCTCCCAGAGAAGCCCCCCCTCACCGGGCCCAAACACGCCAGGTCTTGCTTACAAACTGCTTTCCCGTCTCCCTGGCTTATCATCCTCTAATCTAAACCCTACCCGGTCCTACCTCTGACGTCCAGCAAAATTCCTGACAAAGCCTTCTCAGGCCACCCAGCCCACATTCATCTCTCCCCTCCCAGAATGCCTCCTGCTTTTATAATTAAGACCACACTGTTTAGTACTTAATTGTTCCAAAACTGCTTTACATGTTTGTCTTATCTCCCCAACTACATTTTAAATTCTTTAAAGACAGGGATCTTATTGAATGCATTTCTATGCCCACATTGCCTGGCAGGCCACCTGGTGGGCCCATAGCAGGCCACTGGAGAGCCCCTACTGTGCAGCCCCCAGTGAAGCCCACTCCTTCCTTCTCCAGAGCCCCCAGTTTCTAATTCCCTCCCCCAGTCATCTCCAAAGACTCTGCTTTCTGGAATGCAGAATCAACCGGAGGTAGGATTCCAGCAGCTGGGCCTCATCCCTTTCACCCCAAAGGCTGGACATGCCCCCCACCAACTCTGCCCCCAGCAGCTGTGGCCCAGGACTGTTGGCCGACTCAGTCCCTCACTTCCTCACCACCCCTGCCCTTAGAGAGGAGAAATGTTAAGGGAGGTGGGGGGGTGGGGAAGGCTGTCACTAGTGCACAGTGGGATCTGGCAGGGGGGCATCCAGGGTAGAAGAGCAGGGAGAGGGGCAGACAGAGAGTAAGCCAAGTGCTACATGAGGCAGAACCACAGTCCCATTGGTGGTTCTCTGGGCTGAGTCAGACAAGGAGGAAGGGGGATGGGGTGATGGGAGTTGGGGGCAGGCATGGGGCTTGGAATGGGGAGGAATGTGTTCAAGAGATGCAGCCAGAGCCAGAGGGAACCATCCCAACAACAGCAGCAAAACTATTTCAGCCCTGGCCCAAGAGAAACACTCAGGAAGGGAGGAAGCTAGCAGAAGGGGGGAGGCGGCAAATGGGAGTACAAGAGGTAGAAGGCCACCTGGGACTGGCAGGGCAGGGCCCCAGGCACAGGAAGTGTGGCCTACCACCAGACACAGTGGCCTTCTGGCTCAGGAGAGGGGCATGCTTGTTGCTAAGAGATGAGGCGCTGGTTGCCCAGGTGGGACCTGCCATCTGCAGCCCAATGTGTGCCACTGGCAACCAGCCAGGACGGGAGGATCTATCCTCCCCACCAGGTATTCTTACCGGTCGACTTCTGGGGCGGCCCCCGTAGGAAAAGCGGTCAGCAGCAGCCAATCCCGGGGAATGTGCCAGGCTCTGGAAACTGAAATGGGGGAAATGGATGGTGTGCGCGCCGGGCATCCCACCCAGCCTGCCTCAGGGAAGAGGAGGGTGCCCTCAAACTCCCCTAAACCCAGTTACTCAGCCTGAGAGGCCTGGTCCAGACTCTGTGGCCACGGTGCTCACCCCCTGGGCTCACCTGCGGCTGACAACAGTCTCTCCAGGGAGGGCCTGCGGGCTGGTGGGGGGCAGGGCAGAGAACGGGCTGCCGGGCTGGGGGCTGGAAAAGACTGGGCTGGAGCAGGAAGACCTCAGGGAGGACTGGCTGTCAGTGTGCGTCCTCACGGAGCCCTGTGGAAAGAAGGACTGAGAAGGGGGTACCCGTCCCCTACCAGCCCTGCCCCTCAGGTCTCCCCTCATTTTGGGGTGCTGGAGTTCCCCGCAGAAGGCACCATCCTACCTGGAAGCGAGTCGCCAGCCCTTCCACAGAGCTTTCCCCATTGGTCTGCTGGGGGGAAGCAGCCCGAGACCTGAGGAGAGGGTAGGGGGGGGAGGCAAGTCACAGGGGTCCTGGCCCCCCACTAACGGGATAAGGGCCACAGATTGCAGCTGTTCCCACAAGATTCTCAAGACTAGTACAAGGTTCAAAACATTTGGACATCAGGCTGTCAAATTTCAACTTTGCCAAATTGAAAACAAACAACTATTGTTAACAACTACCATCATTTCTCAAAGGAATGGAAGGTTTAGCATCAGTATGTAGAATTTCAGCGAAAAGTTCAATAAATTCAATTTTAGTAAAAACTCCTCCTATTATCTCTTGTCTTTTTTTTCTTTTCTGTTTTTTAAAGTTTACTTATTTATTTATTTTGAGAGGGAGGGTGCAGGCAGGGGAGGGGCAGAGAGAGGCGGGAGAGTCCCAAGCAGGATCCATAGGCACTATCAGCTTGGAGCCTGAAGTGAGGCCCCATTCTGGGCCTTCACACGGGGCTCAGACTCATGAACTGTGAGATCCTGACCTGAGCCAAAATCAAGAATCAGACACTTAACTGACTGAGCCACCCCGGTGCCCCCCCCCCTTTTTTTTTTTTTTTTTTTTTTAAGTAATCTCTGTGCCCAATGTGGGGTGGGGCTCAAACTTACAACCCTGAGATGAAAAGTCACATGCTCCACTGACTGAGCCAGCCCAGAGGCCTTTTTCTTTTCCTTCCTTCCTTCCTTCCTTCTTTCCTTTCTTTCTTTCTTTCTTTCTTCCTTTCTTTCTTTCTTTCCTTTTTTTTTTTTAATTTCATACACACTTTGTCACTGGTCAGCATCAGCTTGTAGATCAACTTTGGGGAAGATTGCTGATTTCACATAAATAATTCTTTATCTTTCACCCATAGAAAAACTGAAGCCTAGAGAAGGAAAGTGAGTTTCCTAAAGCCCAACAATGGCTGGGCCAGCTGCTCACTCTCCTCTACCCAGCCAGAGGCTATTCCCCACCAGCTTTGCTGCTGATGGCTGGAATATCTTGGGGAGGATCATTCCTGGTCCCTTCTTCTTCTTCTTTTTTTTTTTTTTTTTAATTAATTTATTCTTGAGTGAGAGAGAGAGAGAGAGAGAAGAGAGAGAGAGAGGGAGGGAGCATGTGTGCTGCATGAGGGAGGTCAAAGAGAGAGGAAGAGAGAGAGAATCCCAAGCAGGCTCCACACTGTCAGTGGAGAGCCTGATGTAGGGCTTGAACTCACCAACTGTGACATCATGATCTGAACCAAAATCAAGAGTCAGATGCTTAACCAACTGAGGCACCCAGGTGCTCCATGGTCCCTTCTAAACATTTCTCCGTGAAACAAAGGGTGGAGCCAGCCCCCCTTCCTGCAGGACCTGGAGAGCCAGGGCAACAAGTAGGCCCAGCTTTCCACCAATCACCAAGGCAGCCAGCAAGAGAAGAACCCCAGGAGACCCCCTCCAAAGCCCTTCCCACTGGAGCCTTGAACAGGAGGACATTGGAGGGCTGGTACCAGCTGAGGGTGGAGAAAGGGCCTGCCATGTCCCAATCCCACTATACCGTTCCTGGTTGTCTGGTCACTTCTAGAGAGGTCAACAAGAACCTCAGTCACCACACACACCAGCCTCAGCCTCCCCAGGGAGGGGTGTGGGATCAGAGTGAAGGGAGCTTGGGCCTTGGCTCCAGTCCAGAGCACTGCTTCCTGCCACAGAGCTCTGGGTGCTCAAGAGGCTTCCTGAGGTAGGGAAGACTAGGAGGGTTTAGGAGCAGGCCGGGCAAGGGAAAGAAGAGGCAGAGAGTCTTGACCTGCCCAACATGGAACTGGAGGCTTGGAGGGGCTCGGCCAGGCCCACTCCCTGATGGGACTGGATCCCTCTAAGAGGGACCTGAGAGGAAATGGTGGTGTCAGCAGCTCCCTGTCCCTCCCCCACCCGACTCTGCAGTCTCTTGTAGATTTTGGTCCCCTTCCCAGCTGCCATGAGGTACTACTCTCCACCCTCCTCGTCTGGGTCCCACTCCTGCAAACACTCATGAGTCTGAGTGGCATGAGGGAGTCACTAAAGGGGCCGGGACATCATGGGAGCCAGCTTCTACAGCACTGTGGGATGGTAGAGGTGAAGAGAGGGCATGGAGCCAGGGCCCAGAGAGAGCCCAGTGGGGAAGGGGGGGGGGGGGGACAGAGAGGCAGGAGGTATCTGACTCAAGTTCAAGGCCCGCCCAGAGGGTTCTCCTGGCTGGGGGATCTTCCAGCATTCCTTCCCTGTGACTCACTATGATGCCCCACCCCAGGGAGCCACCTGTTCCCCTCCCCAACCCAGGCTTCTGGACTGAAAACCCAAGCCCAGGAATCTGCCTTCACCAACAAAGCCTGGAGAGGCAAAGGGGAAGGACAGAGGGGTTCTTTGGGGAATGAGCCTCCAAACTCCTCAACCTACTCCCCAGGACATGAACAAAGGCCATCCCCTCTTGGAGGCAGGGGCCCAGGAGACCCAGCCTAAGGCACACCTTTCCCCTCTTCAACCCACTTCATGCCCACACCCTGTGCCCTGCACACTTGGGAACCAGTCAAACCCGGGCATCCAGGTGGCTAATGCCAGCCTGCCCTGCCCATGGCTACATGCCCAGCTAGGTACAGGGACACCCCTCAGCCCACTCTGCTGCAGGTCCAGAGCCCAGACCGTCTAAAGATGAGCCAAAAGGGCCCAGGAAGGCCGGGCTGGGGCTAAGAACAGGGGGTGAGGGCAGCCACTGTGCAGCGGGCTGGCCGAGGGGAGGAGAATGCTGGCAGGCCCAGCAGAGGTGGAGGGCCTACCGGTCTAGCTGCAGCCTCAGGGGTGAGGGGCTCTGGCGGATCTTGCTCTGGGCCTCAGCATGAAGCATACCCTCAGCACTCTCCCCGTTGATGGCCACAATAATGTCTCCAGGCCGGAGGTCAGCAGCCTCAGCCTTGCTCCTCTCAGTTACCTGGAGGGGATGAGAAGCAAGTGGTCTGAGGCACCCCTGCTCAGACAGTGATGACATTATGTAGGGATGGAGGAGAGGGGATTTCTCTCTGTCCTGCCCAAGAAACACAGAACCTGGTTTGAACCAGACTGGCCTGTGTCCCCCTTTGTCTCTCTGCACAGCAGTGTCTGCCCAGCTTATCAGCTAATCCCCTCCAAAAGCTGGAGTGGAACCCCACCCCCCACCCCAGCACTGACACTCTAACAGGGGCCTCCAGAAGAAATGGCAGAGTTTCAGGGACTGTGCTTGGAAATACTTTTGGATAGAGAGCCCTGCCCGTGCAAATCACACCATGCAGGTGGCTGCCTGCACACAGGCCTTCTGCATGAATGCTCCCTGGCCTGGGCCTGGGTCAAGAGGAAACTGCCAAGAACTTGGGGCTCCTGTTCTCATAACCTCCCAAAATGGCTGCCAGCAGGTATGGGGTTGGTGAGCAAGGAGAAAAGAGCAGGCCCTGTACTTGGACCAGCTCCCTTTCACTCCCTAGTAGTCTGCTCCTGAAGTGGTCACCACATCCCCACGGCAACAGGGCCCAGGAGCCTGGTCCTCCCCAGGCTAACACTCCCAGAAGCAGGCCTTCTGGCTCCAGAATTAAAAAAGAAAGGTGCCTGTGGGGACCAGGTAGACAGAGTAGACCCTAACTTTGGGGGTACCACCTTAGCTCCTGGAATTAGCCCTTACCTTGGTCACCATGATAGGCGTGTGGAAATCCCTGCCCCCAGTGATCCGGAAGCCCCAGGGCCCTGGCCCCACCACATCCACTGTTAGGGCCATATCTGAGGAAGAAGGGATGGAGACACTGTAAGGTGATGGAAGAGGTAAAAGAGAGGGGATGACAGGTCCAGGGAGCAGCCAGTCAGGG
The DNA here is from genome assembly GCF_046562875.1 of Panthera onca. Lineage (NCBI taxonomy): Eukaryota > Metazoa > Chordata > Mammalia > Carnivora > Felidae > Panthera > Panthera onca. The sequence continues at coordinate 169,497,242 of NC_138342.1, read as the reverse complement.
GCTGGGCGGGTGAAGGGGAGGGTAGAGGAAGTGACTAACTCCCTCCCTCCCCCCCCCCAGTTTCACTTCCCCCGCCCTGGGAAGCCGTGACTCTGAGTTCCCCCTTCACCGCCACCATCTTCAGCAAAGCAACTCCCCAAAGGCAGGCTGTTAGGGTGCCTCACAGGGGCTTTTGCCGGAGAACAGGCGGCAGGGGCTAGCAGGTGGTAGGAGATGTCATGGTTTCCTGCCTCTCCCTCTCCCCCTCCCCCACCACAAGGTTAAGTCCCACCAGTGCTGGCTTCCGGTCCCCAAAACTGACTGCACAAGGTACTTCCTCCCCACTCTGGGGGAGGGCAGCACTCTGGGAACAGGAGTGATAGCAAACAAGGGGGTGATGCCACCACAGACTCTTCAAGTAGTTGGCTGGATGGGGACTGGCCCAAGGTCTTCAGGGGGGCCTCCTGGCTGCCTGCCTGGCCCCTGGCGATGTGGTCCAGATAGGCAAGACTGGGCTTCCCACCTCCTCCAGGGGCCTGCTGCCCTCTGAACAGCCCCGGCCAGGAGGACGGGCTCATCTGCCAAGTTGGGCACACCCACCCCCTGGCAATGGCCAGCAGGTTGAGCTGATTGATGCTGCCTGCTAGCTGGGGCCACAGGCCTCCCATCCACTGCCCCCTCCGCTGGGCAAGGGAGTGTCCTTGCACACCAAGCCCTTGTAGGATTTCCTGAGCCTCTAGTTATGGAGCTGGGAGCCAACCCAGGCAGGAAGCTGCAATGCCAGCCTGGGCCACCACCCTGCCCAGCACCCACCCTGGGGCTGCCCCTGGGGAGGCCCAGTGACTGCAAGTGCTGCCAATCAACATCAAAGACACTAGGGCCACTTCCCGTGTTTAGGAACCTGGGCAGAGGACGCCCAAGCAAGAGGAGCTGTCTGCCCTCTCCCCGGTCCTTGGCTTCCCCTTTTGCTCCGGACTAGCCCCTGTCCCTGCCTAGGTACCCAGGTTGGCGCTGGCGGTTCATAGACGCTTTGGAGTCTCAGACCTTTGAGCCTGCCTGTGGACTCCGCGCCCGGGGCCCCGGGGAGGTGCCCAGCCCGTCGGCCCGGCTCTCCCAGTTCTGGCACCTTCTGTGCTCCGAGGCCAAAGTACCCACGGGCCGGGGGCTGGAGGAGGAGCGCCCGGGACCAGGAAAGCCCAGCACGCGGGGCGCACCAGCCTCTAGGGAGGCTGCAGGCCGTGGGCGGAGGAAAGAGCCGAGGCGCTGAGAGCTGCGCAGAGGGGACGCGGCGCGCAGAGCTGCGAGGTCCCCGGAGCCGGGAAGCTCGTCGGCCGTGCGGACGGTGCGCAGGTGGGCGCGCTCACCTGGCTCCCGCTCACCTGGCTCGCTCTCACTCGTCGGGCTGGGAGGCCAGGCCCGGTAGGGAAGGGAGGGGAAGGAGGGAAGGTGTGGAGACACCGCCGCTCCCGCTGCCGCCGCTGCCGCCGTCTGCCCGACTCTGGGGAGAGCCCGCCCGGGGCTCCAGGACCTGCCTCCGCCCATGTGATCCCGGAGCCGCCCCTGCCGCCGCCCCTGGCCGGGGAGGACGCCTCCTCCGCGCAGCCCAGCCCCGGCGCTGCCACCTGGCCCGCGCCCCGCGGGGGGTGTGCGCGTGGGGGGAGGGTCTCTCCCTAGAGGCCCCTGAAGGCTGCGGTCGTCGTCCCCGAGGTGCCCTTCTCCTCCCGACTGCCCCCTGAGGGTGCCGCGGAGGCGTTCCGGTGACGGGTCGCGAGCCCCACTTCACAAACAGCTGAGACTGGCGCCCCTCCCGAAACTCCCCCAGGCCGGTCGCGCCCACCCGCCTTCGAAGGGCCCCTCGAGCACCCCCACACCCGGGGCGGGGGCGGGGCTGGGCCGGCTGGGTCTGTCTGCGGTCCGTCTGGCATCGCCGCCCACTCCGGGCTCCGACACAGGCGCGGGTGCAGCCCCGACACCCACAGATCCCCAGCCGCGGCCGCCCCTCCGACCTCTTCAACTCCGTTCCCCAACGGCCGGCGCCCCGGCTAGTCGGTGGCGCAGACTGCTGGGGTTTTCGGGCTGCTCGGAGCTTCCCTGTATGAGATGCTTCTCAAGCCTGCTCCGCTCAGGGAGACCTTCCAGGCCCAAGAGATGGAGAGACTGCTGGCTGGAGGGCGCTGGGCACTCTCCCGGGCTGATGCTCTTTCCGTTCCTAGCTGCCCTCCCCTCACGCTCTCTGCTGCCCCGCCTGGGGTGGGCCAGCCCCAACAGTCACCACTGGCCCTCGCTGCCCATGTGGCCAGCCCTCTGCCAACCACCTGGAACCCAGGCTCTAGGGCTCTGGAGAGGACAGCCGAAGAAAGGCCCCAGGCACCAGCTCAGTACCATCTGGCAAATGGTTCCCCAGAGCCATACCTGGCAACCCTCACCCTGGAGACCTCGGGGCCCACCAGAGCTGGCTCTGGCATCTCCCACCGGCCTCCCGTCTGCACTGTCTCTGCCAGGCTGGTTTGTTTTCAGGGAAGCACACCTGTGGGCACAGCTGTAACTTGCCTGCTTCAGGTATGAGTCATTCCCTCCAGGTTCCCTCTGCAAGGAGTGCCCTCACCATCCCTCTCGCCAACCTATGCCCTGTGTCTCGTCCTCCTTGCACTCACAAACCCGGAGACTCTGGGTCTCCCTCCCACAGCCTCTGTCCTCTGTGTGCTTAAGCCACTCTCCCACCAACCAGTCTTGGGCCTCCTGGAATGGCCACTTTGCCTGGTACATCCGCTCTACCTCCCCGACTAGGCTGGAAGCCCTTGAGGGAGCAGGAAGCTGCAGGACAGGCAAGCATAGCCTTGGGGTCACACAGACCTAGCCTCAAATGCATGATCTGCTTCTTATTGTGGGACTTTGGGTAATTTCCTCAGTTTCCCCACAGGTAAAGTGAGCATAATGCATACTTTAGCCTCCTGTTGCGTAGACTGTCCTCTTTCATATAAAGCTGCTGGCGTGCAGATTCCTCTTAGGGCAGGGTGGGGGGATTGGTTCACTGCTCCATTCCCAGAGCCTAGTACAGTGCCTGGCACACAGTAGGCACTCAATAAATGTTGAATGAATATTGTTTGAAATGATTGAATGGATTAATTTCCCTTCCTTCACCCCCAATTTGTGGCAGGGCCTCTGTTTTACACTTCTTTGTGCTCCTGACTTTGCACTGGTCTCTAGAAACATCTACAGGTTAATCTACAGGATTTCTGCTCTGTGGGCCATGCAGTCACAAAACTCATGACAAAGACAAAGTCGTCCGACCCAGGGACAAGATCCTGTGGAACAGAAGGGAGTACTGTCCTGCTCTAAGCAACTCTGTGGCCCTGGGCAAATCTATCAGCTCACCTCTCTAATGGCATGAGCATCCCCAGTGGCCTACAGCCCTTTCTGACTCTGACCCCACAGGTCCCCCTCACCCCTCAGGCCTGTGATCCTCCGGTGACCTCCTGCCTCACACCAGGTCAAGGCACAGAAGTAGTCATTGTACAGGCAGGTCTGTCGTGGCAGGCAGCCCAGGGGCGTAGGGTTGGCTTGCTGGGGAGGTTTCAGGGATCTATCAAAGAGGGTGTGGATTTGGTTTCTGCCCCAGGGAAAGGAAGTCACAACCCTGCTATCTTTGATGAGGGCATCAGGGAATGTGGAGAAGCTGGGACAGGGGATGAGGAACAGGCCAGTGGGTTCCTGGAGAATAATCATTTGCACAAGATGGGCTGGACCTACCAACTTAGAAGCAGATCACGGTGAGGACCAGGGTGGACAGAACAGATGGTGTGCACGTAGGTCTTGTTCTTCCAGCTGCTGTTTAACCAGTATTGGGGCCCAGGCCACACCCAGGCTATGGCCCTGTCATTCACAGGTCTCCCCCACCCCCATCCCGGCAGAGCAAGGCACCAGCACCTCTTCCCACCCACAGGCCTGGAAGACAGGATTGCCAGGAAGTATATAAAGGAGGCCCAACCTGGGGCGGCCCCAGGGAAGTCCTTGGCCTCCTGCATGACCTTTCTTCTCTGGGACAAGGACTGCCTGGGCATTTGATACACTTTGTGCAGACAGGTGGCAAGAGTCATTGGACCTGACTTCACATTCATGTGGCCCAGACAACTTAACTTCTCAGCCTCGCTCTCTTGTCCTATAAAACAGAATCATATACCTATCATTGAGACGCTTACGTCAGAGAACACACGTGTAGCACCTCATGCCCTGCTCAACTCCCAGCAGCTGCCAAGGACTGGAGTTTTCTTTCTTGGCAGAGCAGCCGGCCCAGACGGTGCCACTGCTGTCGCCTAGCAGGATCCACCAGGCCCCAGGACTCTGAAACCTTGGGCGAGAAGAGTTGCTTCGGGTAAGCTGTGCCCCACCACTCCCAGCTTCCCGCAATTGATGCTCAAAAACCCGAGCTCAAAGAAGAAAGTAAACAAACACACGAGAGCTTTGGTGTGGAACTGGAGCACACAGAAGGAAAACATTAGGAGCAGAAGAGCTAGAAATGTCATCTAGTCCAGCAACCCCATGGCCACTCCGGAATCAAAACAGCCTGCACACAAGGCCACATTCAGCTCCCATCTCTGGTTTCTCCCCACAATCAGGCCTTGCCCTGGGCCCTGTGACGTGAGTTCTCTCTCAGCATTGCTTGTCAGACTGCTGTCTGGTCCTGGGGGCTGCCCCATTCTGCCTGAGACCCCGGGGGCTGAGATCTTTAGAGACAATGATGGTGCTTTTCCAGCCTCCCCTTTCACACACACACTCAACATCCCACCTGGTTCCCAGCACAGCTGACAGCAGAGAGAATTCCCACAACGCTAAGCGGGAGGAGCCCTCTCCTGCCCAGAAGGAAAAGGACTGGCAAGGTCCCTGGTATCCAGATTTATTTGACATTCTCTTTCAGAGGGGACTTGGGGGTTGGAGGAGCTGGGGAGGCTGGAGGGCAGCACACATCAGTCTTCTGGGAAAACACCTGGAATAGGCCAGTCCTCTGAGGCCCACCCCTTCCTGGGCACTACAGCAGCAGGATGGCCCACACAGCCCAAGCCCAGGGCTGGCAGCCTTTGGGAAGAGGGTGCCTTCAGGCAAGACCTCTTACCAGGCCTTGGGCACTAAGGAGGTGCTGTGTCCCTCTCCCACCTCACTCCCAATCCCAGCTGGAGGCAGGAAGGCAAAGGGGCCAGCAGGTAAGCTGGACTGAAAGAGGAGGAATCTCCTCCAGGCAGAGGTGGCCTTTGGTCTCTGTTAGGTTAGGAAGCTGGTCCTTGTTAGAAGAACCCCATGGGGGTGAAGCTGGGAGCTGGTCCCTGTTAGAGGAAATGCCATAGCAGGGCGGGGTGGGGGGCTCCAGGGTCTGGTCTCAATAAGGCCTGGAAACAGTCTCCACTTCAAAGCAGACCTCTATATTTGGGGAGTGTGGTAGGGGAGGAAATAAAAAGGCTGTTGGAGGAATGTTTGTGAGTTGTGGGTGGGAAGCAGTCCAGGGGGCTTCGAGGGGGCTCCAAAGAATGGCTGCTGGAGTTGTCTGCAGATGCCAGCAGCTCAGGTCTTGGGGAAGGGAGGGAGGGGGGGATCTTCTCTCCCTCCTGTAAGTGCTACCGCTCCCCACCCCATCCTGGCTTGGCTCTGAGTTGCCACGGAGACCACCACTCAAACCGGAGCTACATAATTTCCAGGGAATGTCCCAAATTTCTGGGTCCTCCGGGAGACACCTGAAAGAGAAAAAGAGAAAAGGCATTCCCTAAACTTCTTTATTTAGTAGGAATGTGGGGGTGTGGGACCTTCTCCCTACTGGCAGCCCGCGAAACTGCATGTGGAGTCCCTGTCCCAGGGACGAAGGATTTGCTTTCCTCATTTCTGCCCCCTAGCGGGCAGCTGGGCAAAGCTACACTTCCTAAATTCAATGACTCGGAGTTTGAGTACTCTACAGTGTATAACTTTGCACACAGCACTGAATTACCTAGCCTTCCTCAGGAAAGTAAGCAGGAGGATGAATTCAGACCTTAAATCTGAGATATAGCAGACTTTAAATATGGAGGAAACTCACTGTTCTCACCTTTATTTTTAAAAACAATTTTAAAAAATTTTTTAATGTTTATTTTTTGAGAGAGAGAGAGAGAGAGAGTGCAAGCGGGGTAAGGACAGTGAGAGAGCGAGACACAGAATCGAAACCAGGCTCCAGGCTCTGAGCTGTCAACACAGAGCCTGATGCGGGGCTCGAACTCAAAGACCACGAGATCATGACCTGAGCCGAAGTCAGACGCTTAACCGATTGAGCCACCCAGGTGCCCCTAAAAATAAACTTTTTAATGTTTATTTATTTTTGAGAGAGAGAGAGAGAGAGAGAGAGACTGACAGAGAGACAGAGTGTGAGTGGGGAGGGGCAGAGAAAGAGGGAGACACAGAATCAGAGGCAGGCTCCAGGCTCCGAGCTGTCAGCACAGAGCCCGATGCGGGGCTGGAACCCACAAACCGCGAGATCATGACCTGAGCCTAAGCTGGATGCTTAACCAACCGAGCCATTCAGATGCCCCACCTTCAATTTATTTTTTTAAATGTTTATTTATTTATTTTGGGAGAGACAGAACCCCAAGCAGCCTCCACACCCAGTGTAGAGCTGGACGCGGGCCTCCATGTCACCACCATCAATGACCTGAGCCAGAATTGAGTCAGACGCTTAACCCATTGAGCCACCTAAGCGTCCTTCACCTTCACCTTACAGATGGGACAGACAGGCAAGGCCTAAAGAGAAGGCTGAGTGAATTCCCCAAAAGCACTTAGGGGTAGAGGTGGGAGTAAAATCCAGGCCTTGGGTCTGCTACAACCCCAAAGAAACCCATGTTCTGGGGGTGGAGAAGGGGGAATGCTAGAAGACACAGGAATATAAAATGAAAATAAAGTCCTGAACCTTCCCCTGCTAGCAGGCTGGCATCCTGACTTCCTTATGAGCAGCCTATGCTCACCCTGTCCCCAGGCCTTGCCGATACTGTTCCCCTACCTGGGATGCCTCCCCTAATCCTTCCCCTGCCCTTCAAGGCCTAGCTCCCCAACTTCCTCCAGGAAGCCTTCCCTGTCCAAAATGATAACCACTAGCCACATGTAGCTACCGAGCTCTTGGACTGTACTAGCGTGACTAAGATACTGAACTTTCCAAGTCTTTCCTCTAAAAGCACTGTGGCTTATACCACAAAAGTGGTGCTTTTTCTTCTTGTCTACATTTGCAAAGCTTTATTAGTAGTAAAGAAAAAAAATTCAAAAGCAGGGGCACCTGGGTGGCTCAGTCGGTTAAGCATCCAACTCTTGATTTCAGCTCAGGTCATGATCTCACAGTTCGTGAGTTCAAGCCCCGCATCGGGCTCTGTGCTGTCAGTGTGGAGCCTGCTTGGGATTCTCTCTCTCCCACTCTCTCTGCCCCTCCCCTGCGCTCTCTGACTGTCTCAAAATAAATAAATAAACTAAGTTAGTAAATCCAGCAAAAGCAGAAGTGTACAGAGGAAAATGAGGATGTGCCCCCCAAGCCCACCCCTCTGAGGCAAGCACTGTTAACATGTTAGTGCTCCGTGATCGCTGGTGTGTCAGAAACTTGGTCAGCAATGAGGTGCTAGGATTCAGATGAGAAACGGTGGGTTGCCAGGTCAAGAGACTGCCCCTGGGGCCACCAAGCAGTCTTGCCACCCTTTAGGCTCGGCAGCCTGCTGTGGGAGGGGGCTCTGGCTGCTCGCTACTCTCTGAAAACGCCCCTTCCTCTGAAGCTGAGGCCTGTATGGCCCTGCCCACTTGGAGGAAACAGGCTGTGTGAAGCCTGCTGGGTTGGTCACCTTGGACCAGGCCAAGGCCCACTTGAGGCTTCCTGCTTTAGTCCTTTGCCTGAGCTGCCCTAGGACCAGCCCTAAGGGCCGGGATCTTTCTCTACTCCCTCTTGTGGGCAGGGGAGCCAGCTGCTAACTGGGTGTGGGGGTGGGTATATTTGGATGTGAGACTTGGTCCTTTCCATCAGAGACAGGTGTGTGGTAGGAAGGACCAGGGCTGTGAGGGTCAGGAACGCTGCTGTCTTGAGTCCATGCTGACTTCATCAGTGACCCTAGGCTTGTCGGTCAGACTGAAAATCTTTGCTGAATCGACACTGGCAGGCCAACAGCCCACTAAATCTTCCCAGGGACCCCAAGATACCCACTCTGACCTGTCCCTTGGGTCATCCCCCAGGACCCTGGGATATTCCCCAGCTATCCTGCCCAGAACTCACAGATATCCCCTTCTGGTCTGGCCCTTAGCCCATCTCCCTGGGACCTTGAAATACCCCTTCCAACCTGCCACCCCCCAGCCCACCTGCCAGGCCCACATACCCACAAACCAGCCATCATCACACTGCTGCATGACGTCCACCCGATCCCCCTCCCGCAGCTCCAGCTCATCCTCATTCTGGGGCCGGTACTGGTACATCGCCCGATACCTGTGGGAGACAGCATCATGGCAACAACTAGAGTCTGGCCCCTGCCTCAGATCAGGCCCAGAGAGTCTAACTCAAGTGTTGCCATGTCCTCTGAGTTTTCCAGATAATCCCATTGGCCTCTGGCCCAGCTTCTAGAATGGCAACTCTGTCTGGCTTCAGTGCATCCTTTCCCAGGCCTGCACCCTGTGCTCCAAGCCCTAACTACCCCAACCCCTCCTCCTCCGAGCTCCCAGTGCCTTCAGGTCTGTTCTACCAGTTCCCACACTTCACACATACACGCACTGACCTCAGGGCTGGAAACACAGTGAGGAGACTGAGGCCAAGGGGCAGAGTGTGGGAAACTTACTTTAAGGACAAAGGGCTAGCAGAGACAGGTCAGGACCACCACAGACAAGTGGCCCCCCAGCAAATCATCCATCGGTGCCAAAGGCAGGAGTTTACCAAATCTATCTTAGTGGGAAAAGGGCAAGCTATGGGGGGGGGGGGGGGCGTCACTGTGCTCAGCACTGCCTGCAAGCAACACTCCACCCCTGACCAAGCACCCCCAGATGGTACTCACGGGGTCCAGTGTATCTGAGTGGTGTTGGGGGAGGTCCCCAGGTCCACGGGACGGCTGGAGCCTCCAGGATGGGACAGAGCTGACCCAGGGGTGCCTAAACCCTGGGGATCCACAGGAGGAAAGGCAGGCACATGCAGGCATGAGGGAGGGGAAGTGCAGCGGGCCCTCCCACTTTACCTCCTGCCCCCATCTCATCCTCTGAACCCCCACGGCAGAGAGGTCTGTCTGAGCATTGCACTTCACAGGGGCTGGGAAGCTGAGGCCCAGCTAGGGTAGGTGGCCGATTCTAAACACCAGCACAAAGCCAGGCATGGGACGTGCCTCATGCTCACATAGGTTTCCTGAGTGAATGGATGAGCACAGGAGTGAGCGTACCTGTTTGTGGACTATGTCAGCGTAAGAACCAATGATAACTTTTCCCCATCAGCTACTATAAGCTTTTAGTTCAAACCGACCTGAGTACCCTCTCCAGTGGGAATTATTATCCCCATTCCACAGTGGAGAAAACCTAAATCCAGAGACTGTATGTCATCTGCCTAAGGTCAGACGCAAGGGAATGGCAGACCTCTGACTCCCACATGACCCTGTCCTAGAAACTGATACAGGCCAATCACAAGAGTGGAGTCTATATGGTCAGGAGGTCGGGGCTGGCTTTGGGGTCACACCTAAAACTAGCTGGCTGCCCCATGCCTTCCTGGGCTGCAGCCCAAGAGCCAGAACCAACTTGAGAGGTCTGTGGTCCACAAGGCCAGGGTGGCTCTGCCGTGCAAGGTTCTGCCCAGCTATTCCACTGATCTGTCCTGGGGCAGACTAGGAAGGAATCCAAAGGATTCTGTCAAAGGAATGGAGGAAATAGTGTGAGAAGCAGGGATCAGCTCTCTAAGCTGAGGCAGGTCACCTTACCTGGCCCTGGGCTCTGGGCTCCTGGGTGGGGAAGGAGAAGCCAGTACGGCGGGGGGAGGTCTGGCTCCTCCAGTCAGGATCGACTGGGCTGTGTGGTGCTAATGGGGAGCTGGAGTGCCGGGCCAGACGGGCGCTGGTCAGACGGGGAGATGCAGGGAGCTGGGGGCCATCGTCACAGATCCGGACCCGGGGATCACGGCACACCTGCACGTAGCTGGCAGGGAAGATGCCCTGGCGCGCTGTGCCGGAGATGCGCCCCTCGTACCAGTTCTCATTCACCTTGCGGATCAGGCAGATGCGCTCCCCCTGGGGGTGCAGAAAAGCATCAGCATCTGCAAGGCCCTCCTGGGCACCATGCCCCTGCGGGTGCCCACGGGGGCTGTCTCATTTAAACCTAATGCCTTGCACAGAGCAAGTTCAGAGCAGGTCAGCAGGTTGTGCAGTCACGTCACTAGAAGGTGGTGGAATCAGGAGCCAAGCCCCGGCTGCCTGGGCTCTTCCCACAACATGCCGCACTGGGCACGGATCAAGTCCTGCCTCTTTGGGAAGCCTATGTGACATGTACCCCTCTGACTCCAAAGCACCCTCTCCCCGGAATTCCAGTCACAGGGGAACCTGGTGGCTCTGCCAATTTCAAGTTGTGTGGCCTCGGACAAGTTACTGTGCCTCTCTGAGCCTAGTTTCCTCACATGTTAAGTGGGGATAGCAATCGTGTTGCTGTGAGGAGCAAGAGAGATCAGTGGCCGACTGGTAAGAAGCACTGGACAGCCATTAGTCGCCACTGCCGTGACACGGTCCTGTCCCTGCCTTTTCACTGGGTGATCTATCACCAGTGCATCAAAAAACAAACTCCCAGGGACAGCCAGTGTGTCCTCAAGCCCACATGCTGACTAACATTAGGCAGGGCTGCCCTGGGGAGGATGGTCTCCAGCCCTCTCCCGCCCCCCACCTCTCATTACCCAGCCAGCTCCTTCCCTCTCTCTCCCTGGGGCTAGCTCTTCTGGAGGACCTTCACTAGGGGCATTCACGGTCTCTGCCCCCAAAATCAACCAAAACGAGACCAGCTCCCCGCTTTCTAGGACTTTTTCAAACTTCCTTATGATCTATAGTAAAAATTAACATTCTAATAACAACCCAGTACACACACACCCACATAAGTACATATGTAAGTGCCTAAAACTTTGATAAAATACCCTTTCTACATGCAAGGCATTATAAGATTTCTATTCTGTTCTTATAAAAATGCTGATTATGATCCTCACAGCCTACCAACCTGCAACTGAAAAAAGCACAACTACTCTAGAAGTTTCAAACTTTTAAAAAATGGGCTAAATTAGGGGGAAAATATGCAAAGAGATTAGGAAAATTTTTAAATACTGGGAGAAGATGGGTACATTTGACTCCTTAAAAAAATGTTTTAACTACACATATTTACCCATGTCCTCACCGGCCCCTGACCGCCCCCCCCCCCCCCCCCCCCACTTCCTGCCTGGCCGCACCTTGCGGAAGGACAGCTCCACCTCCAGATCCCCCTTGAAAGTGTACTGGGCCACTGCTTCTCCATACTCCAGCACCTGGTAGGTTGGAGGCTTGATGGGCTTAGGGATCTCATCTGCAGGCAGCACCTAGAGGAAGAAAGGTTAAGCCTGGGCATCAACTGGGCAGATCTGAGGCTCCCGGGAGGGTGAGGTAACAAAGAGAAGATGGTATCGGTGAGATGTGCCCCAGAAGCCAGCAAGGATACAGACAGCAGACACAAGCTTTGGGGTGGCCAGGGTGAGCACAGCCAAGGGGTGGTTAGTCCCAGAAGGCTACTGGAGGAAGAATTTCCCCTGTGGTATGTGGAGTAGGCAGTGGAAGAACAAAGATGGAAGTAGGTCCTAAGAGACAGTTTAAATTAGAGTACAGAAGTAAATGAAGAGTTCTAAAAAGCAGGGAACATCTTGCGACCTGATCTAAAAGTGAGGATCTAACACCACTGCCGATACCAAGTATCCTTCTTCCCTGTCCCTTCTACCCCACCAGGTGCCTAGAATCCCCACATTCCCTTTGCTTCACCCTATTCATAAAAAAAATCAAGAAGCTAGTAAACTATTTCATACTAATATGTAAATGACTAATAACACGGGATACTGCGTATATTTGGTGGAGTTTCAGAATCACAGAGACTGTTCTGAAAGTAAGGGAGGCCTACTGATTCTTATCAAATCAAGAGCCCAAATTAAACAATAACCCAATCCATGGGTCAAAGAGGAAGTCACAAAGGAAATGAGAAAATACTTTGAGTTGAATTAAAAAAAAAGCAAAACATCAAAACCTGTGGAGCATAGTTAAATCAGTGCTTACAGAGAAATTTATATCATTAAATACTCAAGGAAAATAAAGTTTTATTTATTCAAGTAAATTCTACTCCCAATGTGAAGCTCAAACTCACAACCCCAAGATCAAGAGTCGCATGCTCTACCCACTGAGCCAGTCAGGCACCTCTGGATCCTGTACTTAACCACTTGTCTCTGAACCTTACAAGCGCATCTGTAAAGTGGGGATGACTGATCTCTTCTCAGGTTAATGAGAGAACAAGGAAGGTACTACAGATGAAGAAAGTGATGCAGGTATATGTGATGTGATTAGAAAGCTGTCACACACTACATGCCCTTGCCAGTTGCCCTCGGGATCCTTCCCAAAGACAGCTTGAGAGAGCTGCTGAATGGTGAAAGTCTGGGCACAAGAATGGGGTCACTTGGTTCTCCTCCATGGGCTGCGCTCTACCTTTAGTCCTCATTTAAGAAACATGTCCTGAGTACAGGCAAAGTACTGGGTGCGGCCCTGGGGGGGGGGGGGGGGGCAAGGGCATGAATGAGGCTGACCAGGCCCCTGCCCCTGGAGTTCACAGTTTTACCTATCAGGAAGCCTGTGAGATGTGTGGGAAGCAGTCAGCTCCAGAGAAGGGCTGTGGAGGGGTCAGTGCGTCTGCACTCTAAGTCTCTGCAACCCATCCGCCCTCCAGGCCGCACTCCTGCTTGCTCTCCTGCTTACGTCCACATAATTGGCAGGGAAGATGCCCAGTCTACCATGGTGCTCCCCTTCCAGCCAGTTCTTGTCCACCTCCTTGTGGATGTAGACAATGTCACCCTTCTTCAGAGTCAGCTCCCTGCAGGCCAGAGTAAGGACATCCAGCAAAGTGAGGCCCTCCCAATCCTCCTTCCCTTCAGACCCTGTCTAATGCACCCAGAGTCTCACCCACCTCTGGGGAGGCCCCGGCAGCCCTGTCCTCCCCTCCTCCCATAGGGTGCAGAGACAGTCCTGGGGGTGGGGAGGAGAGAGAAGGGCACTTACTTGGGGGACTGTGCCTGGAAGTCAAACTTGAGTCTGGCGGCCTTCCTCTGGGCAGGAGGAGAGGACAGAGGGAGTCACCTCAGTCAAGCAGGCGGCGGGTCTGAAACAGCCATCACCGGGACCCACCCCAGACCCCCTCGCACCCTGACCCTAGTGCTTTCACCCCTCCTTACCTTCTTCTCTTCCTTCCTGGCTGGGCTGGCCCCTCGTTCAGAGGCACTAGGGTCTGTGGAGAAGCGCTACCTCAGCTTGGGAACGCCACGTCTGGGGGGGGCGGAGTTGGGATGGTGTTCCGCTCCCCCACCCCATGACAGGGACCAGTGGAAGCAGGGGGCTCTATGAACGTCCTGCCTCCCCACCCAACCCCCCCACCCCCCCACCGCCCCTCACCCCCAGCCCAGGCACCAGCATAACTGGTGCGTGGTGGCGGGCGTCTGGGTGAGAAAAAGAGCTGGTCCTTACCCCGGGCCGAGGTAGGGTAGACAAAGTCCCTGCGACCTAGGAAGGGGCTTGTTCCATCCGCCATTCTGTGGGGGCTCAGGGGCCGGGAGGAACCCTGGTAAAGTGCATTCGGGTAACTGGAGCTCCAGGCGGAAGCCGGGCTGCGCGGGACACAGCGAGTGAGCCACCTGTCCGGGGCCTCACACCCTACGCCGCTCACCCCTGCCCGCCCAAATGTCTCCCCGCATCTCCCGCCGCCTCCTCCCAAGGCGTCTCCCACGTCCCGGGCTCTGAACAGGATGTCCTACTTCCCCAGCGGTCGCGGCCGGGAAAGGGTGCGGCCTGGGGCCGCAGGAGGGCGCGTGGGAAGCGCGAGGCTCCCTCGGCCTCGCTCCGCCGCTGGCCGCGGCCACCCAGTCCTCGGACGGGGACAGGTTTCCCTCCGCGGCCACTGGCCAACCTCCCAGGCCCCTCCTCCCGCGCCCTCCGCGGGGCTCGCCCCCCTTCCCAGCGCGGCCGCCCCCTCCCCGCGCCACGTCCCCGGCGCCCCGCCGGGCCACTCACCGCGCTAGAGGCCGCGGCTCCCGGCACCGTCGGGGCACTTGGGAACTCTGTGCGGGGAGACCGGGCGCGGTCAGGGCCCGGGACGCCGGGGCCCCGCGGCAGCGGAGGCCGCCGCCTCCGGAAAAGTTTGCGGCTCGGAAGGGCGGGAGGGGTGGGAAGGGGCAGGAGGGACGCGGGGTCCTAGAGTCGCCCGCGCAGGCGGGAGGGCCGGGAACCCGGGAGGAGCCGACGAGCCGGGGGAGGAACCGTGGGGTGGCGGAAGAGGGGAGGCCGGCCCAGGAAACTGGGGCCGGGTAAGGGTTGGGGTCCCTGCGAGCCGAGGTCCGGGGGGGGTGGGGTGCGGGGCGGGGCGAGGCCGGGGCGGGGAGCCCCCGGCACTAGGACGTCAGGCTGACGTGGAGTCGGCCTGGAAGGGTTCTTAGGGGTCATTTGGAAAAGTCAACGCCCTGCATTTTATAAAGGAGAGAGCAGACAGGGATGAAGTCCGTCCAAGGTCGCGCTGGAGGCAACACCTCTGGTCTGCCTGCCCCTCCCACCCACGCTCAGCTGCTGCGGGCTCAGGGTCCCAGGAGGGGACTGGGAGGCCGGTACCTTGGGGGATGGCTGCCGGGTCTCAATTGACCGAAGGTCCTTGTCCAGCTCCGCGCTCAGCTTGGCCAGCTCTCTCTCCAGCAGGACCTGGGGGCGGGTTATGGGGAGAGACTTGGGCAGTAACGGGGGTGGGGAGAGGGAGGAAGGGGCGGGAGCGCGGGGTGGTGGAGGACACAGTGCGGGAGCGCTGATCGAAGGTCAGATGTGAGAAACCCAATGGGCAGCTGGACAAAGCACGCAGTGCTTGGGTAAAGGGCAGGCTCCCTGCCTGTGGGCCTGCCCAGAGCTGTCTCAGGGTATCAGGATGGCCTTTCCACAGCTTCTCACTGGCCCCTCCCATCTGACCGGGCTCGCCCATCCCTACTCCCATGATAGTACCTTAGTACTTCCTGATAGTGTCTGTTGTCTTGTTACTTCCCTGCTCCAGAGCCTATAAGGCTCCCTATTTCCTCTCTGATCAAGTCTTCTGTGCTTTCCACAGCCTATACTCCACCTGCTCTCCCTCCTGCTGCCCCTCCAGCCTTTGCCTCTGTGTCTCCCCACACTGAGTGCTCTCTCTCTGGCTCAACAAGCTCTCCCAAATCTTGAGAGCCCAGCTCCACCTCCAAGAACACTTCCTGACAAGTCCACACTGACCACTCCCTTCTCTGGTCCTGCTTTGGTCAATAGACATTTATTCAACACATATTTGAGTGTATACTGTATGCCAGGTACTGTCCCAGGTGCTGGGCGTACAGAGGTCAACTCTATGGGACTGGAGAGGGTCAGAGCTTTGGGTCTCTGGCCTTTGCCCACGGTCACTGGGGCCAATACCACCCAGGAGTCTCCCTCATTTGTCCCCCAACATAGCTGTCTCTCTCCTTCACCAACCTATCCTGCAGCACTCACCTCAATGGGCTGGGAGGGCTTCTCAACAGGGTCATCCACTAGCGGTTTCTTGGGCTAAGGGTGGGAAAGGTAAGTCAGAGGGGGTGAATCCCCTTTCCAAAATGCACTAGCTAAGGAGTATGACCACTCTCAGAGGGCCAGGAGGACACTCACCTTCTGCCCACTCTCTAGTTCTTGCAGAAATTGGTTCCAAGAATCTTCCGTCCAGACATTTTCCACTTTCTCTTGGCGTCTGAGCACCTGCATGGAAGTTGGTGGGCATCAGCTTGAGTAGAGGGGTGCCAGGAGACTGTCCAGGCTCAAAAAGTAGGCTTGTAGGCCACTGCCTCACCCCTGTGCCTGCCAGTGCCCTCCTAAGGATTCTGGGCTTTCATGGCTGCACAGGACAGGCCCCAAACTGAAAGGGCATTATCTATACTCTTTCGGCAGAGGGGACTGGCCAAAGGGCACAGCATTGGGGGTAGTGTGGGGAGGATGCTGGGAAGGCTACCTGATGTGGGGTCTGGTGTAGGGAGGATGCTCCAGGATTACAGTTGAAGGTGCTTCTAGAAGACTCTTCAGAGGGGTCCCAACTTCTTCTAAAGACAGGGGAGGACATCTCTTCAGTCTCCTTTTAGGGAGACTGAGGCATACGTGAAAACACAGCCCTGCACATACACACATCACCCCTCACTACTGGCTCCAGCCTGCGAAAGCAGTGTTACATAGTGGAAAGTTACGAGCTCTGAGTTCAAATGCCAGCTCTACCACTTAGCTGTGACCTTTTGGCAAGTTACAGGGCTCTCAGAGCCTCAGATGCGATACCTATGAGTAGGATTCCCACCTTCATGAGGGTGTGGTGAAGCTATGGCTAGACCTTTCCTACTGGCCTTGGTGAAATACTCTACATTCGTGTTCAGTCTGGCCCCATGGCTGTGGCTATGTATGTCTGTGCAGCTTTGATGAAGCTGGTCTTTCTGGCTGTCACAGCTGAGCGGTCTTACACACATGCCTGAGTGTGGGACCACATCCTAGTCCAAGAAGAACCCAGGGCAGGGGAAAGAGCCTGTGGCCCTGACTCAGGAGCCTGGGTAAGCTATTTCTGTTCCCTCAGCCTCAGTCCCTTAAGGGTTCTGGATTCAGTGATGTCATCTGTGAAAACACTCCAGCCACCAAAGCTCCACACGGTCACATTTGCCCTAGTTCCCCTCCAGGGCTCCTTTCTTGGCTGGTTTAAATGTTCCAGCCTCTGTTGAGTTTGAATGTTTCCACCAAGTGGATTCACGGTACCAAGCTTATCAAATGATGGAATGTCTGACCGGAAGGTGAGGATTTATTGGCTGTATGACTCTATTCTCTATTTTAGAAATAATGATATTAGTAATAACAGTGGTAATGAGAATAGAACACACCATTCCTAATTTAAGGGAGCTCTAGTCATATTTAATCCTGTATATTAGTGATATTTGTGGAGACTTGCTATGTGCCTTTATACTCACAACCACCTTGTGGTCCCCACTCAACAGATGGCTGAGATTGGTTAAGGTGCCCAAGGTCACATGGCTAGTGGCAGCACAGCAGCTTGAATCCAAACTCTGGGTTCAAATCTTGAGCTCTTAGCCTCTATCTTACTGATGACACTAAGAGCCACAGGCCAGTTATGGCCACGCTAATGAGGGTAATCCCTTCCTATAAAGGAATAAGAAACCCATTGATTTCACTGTGAGCAGAGCTCCTGATTCTCAAGGTCTGGCTGAGCCCCTCCAGGACCCTGGCAGCCTGGGCTGGGCTTGTGTGGTTTGTGCAGAACAAAGGAACTACATCCTTCACTTATGTGGAAGGGTACCTCTCTCATCCTCATCTCCCCCGACTTGGGAGGAAACTTGGGATCCTCTGCACCCCTTGTTTTCTCTAAGGCTGTGGAGTGAATGGCCACAGGTCCACGCCCAGCCTGTGGGCCACTCCACTCTCCACCCCATATGACCTGTGGATCTTTGGTGTGATGAGTTCCTGCTACCAACCACAAAAGAATCACAGGCATTCCTGACCAGGAATGGGTGCGGAGTCCACCCCTGCCCGCCATTCCCCTTTGGCCCTGGCTGCGAGGAGGGTATCTGGAGTGGTAGGGACCCTAAGGAGGAGCAGAGCTGTGGGGTAGGGCGGAGGGAGGGGGCACAGAGAGGCTGCACTGGCCATGGCCACCAGGGGGTGCCAGTCCCCACAAGGAAGCTAGCACCCCTCTGCAGCACTTGGGCCCCTTTCCTAGGATGGCTCACCCACTCAGAGAAGAGGCCTGGCCTGGCCTGGCAGCCGGTCTTTGCTGGGGCGCTGGATGCCTTGAGTCTGCAGAGGCCGCACAGGAGGAAGCCACTGAGGGTGGGAGAAGACAGGCCAGGGGAAGTGAGAGCTGAGCTTGAGGATACCTGGGTGACCATTGAAGGCTCTGGCACCCACGCTCACACATGCTGGTGGGTGGCTTGTGGGAACAGGGTTGGGGTTTGCACCAAGGGCTTCACACTCTTTACTAAATCTCCACAACTCTGGGGTAGGTAGTGTCCCCATTTTACAGATGATGAGAGAGAAGCCCAGAGAAACCAGAGCCAGGGCTAAGATGTCGACTGGACAGCGAAGCTGAGGTTTTTCATCGCCACCTACCAGGGGATTTGAAGCTCACTGAAAAAGGGCTATAGGAACTTCTCAAGTTGAAAGAAGCCAACGGGGGAGCCTCAAAGCCAGGCACGGCTTACGAGATGGGCAAATGCAGGCACTGAGTTGGGGCGGGCCACCCGCATCCCCTCACCTTTGGGTGATTCCTCAAAGGTCCAGTCCAGCTGCAGGTCTGCAGGAGCAGAAAGGACCAGATCAGGGATGGGGCCGCAAATGAGGACACCGAGCCCTGTGAGGCTCCCTCAGCTGCTCCCAGCCATCCTCCTGCTAGAGCAGGGGACAAGGGGCTGAGTCAGGGCCTGAAGAATGTCCCGAGGGAGGGAAGGAATTAGGAGGGCAGTTCTCTGGAGGGCTTGAAATGCCTCTGGCAGACGTCGGGCCTGAGTGAGCCAACCCAGGCAGCGGACTTGCCCAAACCCTCCTGTTCCTCCCTCCCCACGTTCCCACACACACCCTTTCCCTGACCTTTGTAAACCTGCCCTCACCATGTCAGGTTGGGGAAATTCCACCTCCCCTTCTCCCTCTTTCCCTTTCTGCACCCCCTTCTGGATGCCTGTCCTTCCCCCTTTGCCCAGACCCACTCCTCATGGAGCTCATGACTTTCCGGGGCCTCCTAGGAAAAGCTGCTGACCAGCCAACCCACTTGATCCCCTTGGCATGTAGACGTGCCACAACAGCACTTGTCTTAAATGCAAACCAAAGTGCCTCTCCCCAGATCCCATACGTCCTCCAGCTCCTAGACTGTTTGGCTTTCCTTTGCAAGAAACAGCTGTGCCATCACTAACTCACTGCCTCCAATGCCCCTTTTTGGTAAGCAGATTTCAGCTCCAACAGATTGCCCCCAACTGCTCTTATGAAAGACCCCAGTGACCTCCATGTTAACCAAATCAAAATGGTCAGTGTGCCTGGGTGGCTCAGTCAGTTAAGCCTCCAACTCTTGTTTTCTTTCAGCTCAGGTCACGATCTCACAGTTGGTGAGTTCCAGCCCGCATCAGGCTCCACTCTGACAGCGTGGAGCCTGCTTGGGATTCTTTCTCTCCCTCTCCGTCTCTGCCCCTCCCCTGCTCGCTCTCTCTCTCTCAAAAACAAACAAACTTTAAAAATATTTTTTAAAATGGTCAATCTGTCACAGTGGATCATTCCTCCTGGAAAGTTCTTTTTCACTTGGGCTTCCCTGCTGTACCTTCTTTGTCTGCTTGTCTGATTCCCGCTCATCTCTCAAATCTCTGAACATCCAAGTGCCTGGGGACTCAGTCCTTGGGCCTCTGTCTATCTCCCCAGGTGATCCTGTCTAGTCTTCTGGCTTAAAAAAAAAAAAAAAAATACTGTCTATTGCAGGAATTCACATTGGAATTAGTTGGGGGGCTTTAAATCAAAATATCTTTGAGTGAATCCCAGGTATTTCCATCTGTAGCTTAGGCCTCACCCCTGAACTGCCGACTTGCATATTAACTGCCTGCTTGACACCTCCAAGCAGATGGACCTCATCTAAAACTGAACACCCCTTAGACTGTACCTGTCTCACTTCCCTGTACTTATAAGAGGGGCGCTCTTTGACTTGCTCAGGTTTCAAGTCATCCGTGACGTCTCTCCTTCATGCCACATCCAATCCATCAGCAAATCCCCATGACTCTGTCTCCACAATCCCACAAGTCCCACTGCTACTGCCCTGGTCTGAGACACTGTCCGTCTCTAACCTGGATTAAAGCCAGGCCCCCTAAGTGGTTCACCGCATCCTGCATCCTCGTCTCCTCCCCACCTGGCAGCCGGGCCTCCAGAGTCTCCTCCGCACCCGGCAGCCGGGGCCAGCCTCCAGAGCAGGTCACTCTTCTGCTCAGAACCTCCCAGTGGCTCCTCAGCTCTTACGGAGTAAAAGCCAAAGTCTGATAATGGCCCTAAAGGCCCACTGTGACCAGATCCCATCACTCTGCCTCTGTCTCCCACCAGTGCCCCTCTCACCCCAGCCCAGCCTCTCCTTGCTGCTCCAGAAAGGCCTGCTTCTGCCTCTGGGTCTCTGCCACTCCCCCTGCTGCCAGGCTCCTCTCCTGGATCTGCAGGGCTGACTCCTTCCCTCCCTCAGCTCTGCTCAGATGCCACCACCTATCAGGGCCTTCCCTGACCAGCCCGCACTGGGCACTGACCTCTTTTTTTCTCCCTTGCCCTTACCACAATCTGCCATATTAAATATTTATCTGTTCATTCTGTGTCTCCCTCTGTCTTCAGCTTCACTGCAGCAGCGACATTCTTTTTTATTCCCTGTTTTATCTTCAGCACCCAGAATAGTGCTCAGCACACAGTAAGTGCTCAATAGGTGACCGGGGGGCTGATGTGACAAATGAGTGACTGCATGGCTTCCTAGAACTCTCAGAGGATACCAGGGACAGTGTCTGGTCATCGTCCCCCCTCCCCGCCCAAGGACAGAGAAGACTTTGGAGGCTCCAAACCCTTTGGCCTGTTTTAGGGACGCTCACCACAGAGCCTGGGGTGGTGGAGACCTCCCTGAGGAGGTACGTTCCCTCTTCTGCCCATCCCTCCCCCTGCCTCAGGGGTGGAGCCCAATCAGGCAGAGAGAGGGCCCTAGAAGCGTGTCTCACCTGGCATTTTCCGGTGAATCTGCTGGAACATTCTTCGGTACCAGTCCCTGGGGCTGTCAACACTCTGGGGTCAGAAAAGACAAAGTCAGACCACCCTCTTGATATGAAGCCACAGGAGTTTTTCCACACTGGTCATTTCTCTGGCCACCCTTGAAGCCCCAGTGGGGGGGCTGTTGTGATATGTCTAATAACAGTAACTTCATGTAGCACATTACATATGAACAAGGTATAGGGAAGGATCTCCCTCAGTGATGGTCCCGAGGCTGTGAGATTTGGGGTGGCTTCTGTTTTCCCTCTTTGCTTTTCTATATTTCTGGTATTTCTACAACAAACATATATTTGCACACAATGAAAAATAAATGCAATAACACAGGGGTGGATTGTCATTTCATGGCCCCTGCCTCACCGGAGGCTGAAAACAGCTGTGGGAGGCCTGTTACCAACTTCAGTTCCGGGTGGAGAACTGAAGGCAGGTGGCCGGCTCAAGACAGGCATGCAGTGGAAGAAAGGCAGGCTCCTCAGAGCCTGGGCCCTGGATCCTTCCATGCCTGCCACCGTGTGAGGCCTTCTCACTCAGAGGACTCTCGCTAGCTCATTCAGCCCAGTCCTTCACTCCTTGGCTGTGCTAGGCCCCGTGGCTATGAACAGAGGGGATCCCTGCCTCGCTCAGCCCTTACAGCAGGAACTCTGCTCCTCTGAGAACCTGGGGGCATTCTAGATCCCATTTCCCCCCACAGACCACTTGTGCAACTCAGACACACAAGAGCACCTGTAATTTTATGTGGCTTATGACCCCCCAAAACCCATCATGGTTGAGCCCTGCTTTAGTCTGAAATGGTTTGGGTGCATTCTTTGTTGCTCCCACTTTAATTCACAGAAGTGGAGATCAGCGCGGGTCCCTAGGCCCCATCTGTCAGTGGCCTCCAGCCCTGGACTCACAGATCGGGGGGCAATAGGCATGCCGCTCTCATCCACAGGCCCGATTCCTTCATACTTGATCCAGCGCTTGTCCCAACGCTTGTTGTCCTTGGTCCATGTGGCTGACCAGTTGTGGGGGTGCTGGGAGGCAGGGGTCTTCTGGCTCCCAGGGGGCTGGCTCCCAGGACCTGGCCAGGTCTGATACCAGGCAGGGTCTGTGGGAGTGTGCAGTAGAGCATTAGCAAAGGGCAGGGGCCCCACCTGGACTTGTTTGTCCCTTTGCTCTTCAGAACACTGATCCTGTGGGTGCAAAAAATTTAAACATCTCCTTGTTTGTTTGGACTGATGGCTTGGACCCTACAAACTTCCCCATCCCCAGCAAGACCACAGGCCTTTGTTTATTTTTTAAGTTCGAGTGAATGAAAGTGGATTTTTCCCGAGAAATCTGTGCCCAAGTCCACCCTATCCTTTCCTCGGGCTGCCCTAAAAGTCTTCAGAATGAGGGCTGCGAACCATTACTGGCAGAGAATGCTGGGGACAGTCCCAGCTGGGAAGGCAGCAGGGTGCGGCAGAAAAGGGGTGGAGGGGACAAAGAATTCAGATGCCAGCTTGCCACCTACTGGCTGTGTGACCTGGGGCACAGCAAGCAACCTCTCAGTGACTCAGTTTCCACTTCTGTAAAACAAGGGTAATCATGGCAAAAATCCAGGGAGATCCAGTGTGTGTGACCGTGCCGAGCACAGTGCCTGACACACACTCACAAGCCTCTTTTTTTCTTTTAATGTTTGTTTTTATTTTCGAGAGAGACACAGAATGCGAGTGGGGCAGGGGCAGAGAGAGAGGGAGACACAGAATCCGAAGCGGGCTCCGGGCTCCAAGCTGTCAGCACAAAGCCCGACGCGGGGCTCGAACTCATGAGCTGCGAGATCATGACCTGAGCCAAAATCGGACGCCTAACCGACTGAGCCATCCAGGCGCCCCTCAAGGCTCTTGATAAGGGACAGAAACTCATTCGCCAGATGTGGCTACGTCTCAACAGTGGCTACCATCCTCAACTTCCCCAGAACCTTCAGCCCCCAAGTCACCAGTGTGGCAGCAGAAGGTCTTCAGGCCTGGAAGGACCAGGGTTTGAATCTCGGTTCAGCCTCTGCAACTGAACATCCCTGAGACTCAGGTTCTTATTAGGAAGATGCCGATAATTGTAGCTTACCTTCCCAGGACTTCAAGGGATTAAATGAAATAAGGCTTGTGAATGTGTCTTTTCAGTGTCCTATAAGCTCTAAGTGTTCAACAATTATTTGTCAAATGAATAAACTACTTAACACAGAGCCTGCCTCAAGAAGATGCTCAATGAAGGAGGTCTCCCTCCTCAGGAGAGGGGCCTTCAGGGTAGACCTGCACCCAGAAGGTCCCAGGATCTTCTGGACCCCATGGCCCAGACTCTGGTGACTGGTAGGAGCCTAGGAGCTGACGGGCTCTCAGAGCTGCCTCTCCAAACTTCTGTTTGGCTGGTGAGTACAGACTGGAGCAGCCCCTAGGCCCTGCTGTGGGGTTTGGCCCCCACACCTTCGGCAGACAACATATGCTCACGTTCCTCCACACTTCCATCCCAAATCCAAGCTATTCCATTGTCTGCTAGAGGTCCCCCAGCCTCCCAAGACTGTGTCCCCTGCATACTTCCTTCCCCTGGCACTGGGGTACAGGATGAGGGGAAGAGATGCATCGGTCTGCTCTCCCACAGCACATTTTACACTCACAGGACACCAGTGCTCACACAGAGAAGGGCAGCTAGCTGAGCTTGGAGGCCCAGGACCTTGAGAGTCCTGCCATTGCCCTCCTGGCCCTCCTGCCCATCACAGGGTGGTACCGGGTCAAAGGCCCGCGAAGCTCTGATCCCCCCACCCCCAACATGGGGATCTTGGAGCAGACCCACCTGGGTGCCGGGAAGCATCTCTCCTGGAGGGTGAGTACCCATTGCACACGGTCCTGGGCGCAGGGTCATGAAACTGGAAATTAAGGGTGTTGGAGCCACCATTCCGGATCACAGGCACCTGTGGGGAGGGGCCAGGAGCAGCAGCTCAGGTTTCCGCAGAAGGGCGGGAACCATGGACAAGGTTTACCCCATGGTGAGCGCTGGAGGGTCAGCCTAACCCCTTTGTAGGTAGCCAGCAAAGCTCTCTAGAGCTATCTTCTGCCCCTTCCTTCCCTTTAATCCTCCTGCTCCCCCACCTGTCCTTTGAGGTCCCCATCAACTCTGGGCCCACAGTAACCCTCTCTTCACTGTCACTCACCCGTACCCCCTGAGAGGATGACCCTATGTGAGCCCGGAGATTGCCAGGGATGAAGTCGTCCAGGCTGAGCCCAGCGGGGAGGCTGCAGGGTGGAGCCTGCATGCTTGGATCAAGGTTGGAGGGCTCCTGGTGTGCCAGCTGCTCCTCTATGTGCCCTCTGTGGGGAAGGAAGGAGGAAGGGAAAGCCCTGCTGGGCTTGGGCTGCCCATGCCCTCTGGGCTCAACCTTGGGGTGGGGGGTTGGAGGGGACAGCTGTGGGAGGGGGTCAGGCCAGCTGGGTGGGAGTTGAGGACCCAGGAAACAGGCCTCTGCGGGCGATCGCCTGCAGGCTGCCCGTGCCTGCTCTCAGAGGCACAATGGGCTGCTTGTTAGGCCCGGGGCAGGAGCTCCGGGTGGGAGTGGGGGAGGGGGAAGTCAGGCAGGGAGGAGGGGAGGTTGGCCAGGAGCAGGCCCGCTGGACAAAGCCTTGGGCACACGGGCCTGCTGGCCAGCCCCTCTGGGGCTCTCACTGCACAGTGCAGCCCGCTCCCCCAGAGGGAAGGATGAGGGAACTGGGGCAGCTGGCAGAGGAGGGCCTGGGCACTCAGGACTTTGTTTCAGTTCCCTCTGTCTCCTCCAGTCCCTCTGTGAGCATCGGCTTGCCAGCAGGCACAACAGGTTACTTGGGCTGCGGGAGAGGCCCTGAACAACAGCAAGGCCACCGGCCCACTGCCCAACGGGGCCAAGGTTATGGGAGGGGGAGAGTGTGGGGGCCTTTCCAGGCAGCAGGAACCACTCCTTCTAGGCTCAAAGGACTATCCGCTCCCTTCTTTGGCCTTCTTCCCTGGAACTGAAGCCTCAGAGGGCTCAGGGTGCTGGTGAGGGGTGGGATGGAAAGCAAAGCCGTGGATAAGAACAAAGTGGGGGGTGCTTATGATGGAGAAGTGGTGTTGAGTTCCCCCCACCCCCATACACCATTTTCTTTTACATCTCCAGGCTGCTTTTTTTTTTTTTTTTAAGATTTTATTTTATTTTTTTAAAGTAATCTCTACATCCAACATGGGGCTTAAAATCACAGCCCCAAGATCAAGAGTCGCATGCTCTACCGACTAAACCAGCCAGGTGCCCCTATCCTCTAGGCTGTTTTGTTTTAACATTTATTCATTTTGAGAGACAGAGCATGAGCAGGGGAGGGGCAGAGAGAGAGGGAGACACGGGATCTGAAGCAGGCTCCAGCTGTCAGCACAGAGCCCAACGCGGGACACGAACTCACGAACCGCGAGATCATGACCTGAGCTGAAGTTGGAGTCTTAACCGATTGAGCCATCCAGGTGCCCCTATGCTGTTTTTTGAACAAGTCAAGGAACCTTGACTGATTCCTCCTTTTCTGTCCACATTTAGGGACACGAATCCCTCCTAGGAAAAGTGGAAGATTAAGTAAGGGTGGGGGGAAGTAGCAAAGTCCAAAGATTTAGCCAAGAAACAGGTACCTGATTTCTCGACTCTTCCCTCCACCCTCAGTTCTGCTTGCTGCTGGCTCAACCCCACAGACAGCTGGCATGCTTTAGGGAGAGGCTGAGGATACAGAGAGCTGGGCACACCTGACTGGCCAGCCTAGTTCTTCTGCCTCATGCAAAGGCTTGGCCAGGAGAAGGGGACTCCAGGCACCCAGGAGATGAAGGTGGTCAGGCTGCCCAACAGGGCTGTCCCTCCTCACGTGTGCTGTTGGACTGGACCAGAGCTGGGCCAACCTCCACTGCCGGGGCTGGACCCATTCTGGCCTGTGTGTTCGAGTTAGGCCTGTGTGTGCCTGTGGAGCTTGGGAGCTCGTGAGAAGGGCCAGGGGGCCTTGTGAGGTGCTGTGTTTGTGTGTGGTGGAATGTAAGTGCAGAGCTGTGATTGTGAAGTGTGGGAGGTACTGTGGGGGTGGGACACATGTGAGCATGGGGGGGGGGTGGGTACAGAAGGATGTAAGCTGAAGGGTAGCTGTGGGGGGGGTGTGCAGAGGGGGTTCATAGGGGTAGCACAAGGTCTACAGAGACTAGAGGGGATGAAGATACAATAGGGGGCTGTGATTACATCCTGTGCCCTGTTCCTGCTCGGGCCACAGGGGCTGGAGGGTACCGACAAGGCTGGTGGCAGGTCCCTGTCTCTGTTCTGAGTGGGGATTTCTTCTACCATTTGAAAGACCTACTGGGGACAGTGCTCTTCCTTGCCCATCCCTGGCTGTGGGGGGAGTGAGGGCTGAGGCTGGAGGAGGGGCAGCTCCCCAGCTGGATCCAATTAGGACTCCTACCAAAAGCAAAACATGCAGACACACCCCAGCTCCCGCTATTCTCCCTCCCCTTGAGGGGGAAATTGAGGCAGGGGAGAGTAGGAGATCCAGAGGCCTGGGGCAGGCTGGGTCCTAGCAGCAGCCCCTCCCTTCCCAGCTGACTGCTTGAAACCAAGATGCGAGGTCAGCATCTGCAGTCCCAGCCATCAGCTGACCCAGGCCTCCTTCCCCCTCCTGCCGTCCCACCCTGCTGTGCCCAAAGAGAACTGCCCTCTGGTAGGATGGGGAGAACAGGAGGTCGCCCCTTCCCTGCACCCAGTTTTTCAGGGGTTGCTGATCCTTGGTGGTGTAGCAAGCCACTTCCCAACACTGTTGCCTGTGGCAGCTATCCTCTAGAGATAGGCAGCTGTGGGTGGGGAAGAGTGGGCTGAGTTTTTTCTCTCAGTGGCTGTGCCAGCAGAAACTAAGAGCGACCTCTCATATGGAGATGGGGGCACGGAGGCACTGGTCCTGCACCTGGCAGAGGACAGAGAGGGTGCCAGGAAACCTCTGGGGTCCTCCCAGAATTCTGGCAGTCCTTCACCCCAAGGGCTGCAAGAGGTGAAGTAGCTCCCTGTTTGTAGTTGACAGACTCCTTTGCACCTCCAAGTACGGACCTGACCTTGGGGGCTTGGCCCTAGGCGTTTTTCCAGGTATTTCCCAGATACAAGTCCACGTGGACAAGGGCAAGTTTTCTCGAATTTCGCCTTTTCTAGATTGAGGAGGGACTTCTTCACCTCTTTCCACCCCAGAGTTGGGGACGAGACTCTAGGGGGAGGGGCACGCTGCCTTGCCTTCGGGTTGGGCACGGGTCCCTCCCCGCCTGCGGGGCCCCCGCCTCCTCGGCGCCCCCTCCCCTTAGCAGCACCTACCTTTCCCAGCAAGCAGGTGGCGTGGACCGAGGACGCCAGGGAGGGCAGGAGCATCTCTGCCCGGCTCCTGCCTGGTGCGGCCGCGGCGGGCTCTCGAGGAGGGAGGGCAGGGAGAAGTCCGGGCTGTGCCACCCGCCCTCGTGACCGGGTCAGGACCGGCTCCGCGAGGCAGGGCGCGGGAAGAGGAAGAGGGGGATCGACCGGGCCGAGGGCACGCGCAGGGAGGGAGGACCGCGACAAGCGCGCGGGCGGGCGGCGCGGTCTGTCTCCCTCCAATCTGGGCCTCTCCAGCCTGCGGGGCGGGGGCTCCGGCCGGCCGGCCGGGGCGTGCGAGTGCCCTCCGTCGGGGCGCGCTGCGGGGACGCTGTGGCCCCCTGCCGAGGGGGCCGGGCCGGCCGCGGGCGGCGCCGGGAGGGGCCGCCGAGGGTCCCTGGGGAGCCCGCTCTGGTTTCCCAGCTGCCTTCCTCGGCCCCCACCGCAGGGCTGGCATCGGGCCGGGGGGGCGGGGGTGGGTGGGGGTTGGCGAGCGCCACTCAGAGTTTCCAGCGACATTTCCAGCGTGTGGGAAGGCAGCCCTGCACGGCGGAGCCAGGACAGAGGGCAGGAATGATTAAAGGTCCCGGGTCAAGCCAGCAACTGATACCGAGCCAGCAGCCCCGGAGACAGGACCGAGATGCAGACAGGCTGGGGCCGAGATAAGGGCACCCCAACAAGTGGAGTAGCTCAGCGGACCGAGTTACGGTCCCGCCGCCTCCCTCCCTACTTGGGGAGACAGACTTTGTGATTTCGTAAGCGCGTGTCCGGGCGTGTGCAAACAAACACACGCACACAGGCGCGCGTGCACCAGCAAATGGGCGGATGCTCACACACGTGCAAGCACCGCCGAGGGCGGTGGCGGGAGGAAATCGGCCTTAGGGAGCGGCCCCCTGGGCGCGCCGCGCCCCTGAAGAGGATGAGGGCGGGGTCCCTTTGGCGGGGATGGGGTTACCAGGGTCTTGGTGTTCCCATACACCGTATTTGTTTTGATTTTGCTGCTTTTCCGCTGTTCCCGAGGCTCTGACACCAGTCCCAAGAGCCCGCGCCCATTGGCTCCCAACCCCTCTGGCCATCCCTTCTTTCCCCTCTCCCACAAGCCTCTGTGTTCCCACAGAGGGCGTAGATTTTACTGCTAATGGAAAGACTGGAGTACTTCTTAGCCCTTAGCTTGTCTCTAGGACCCCAAGCCCCAAAACAACCAAACAGCAAGTAGTTATTGGGCAATTTCAGATCCATTTTGGGAGTAATCAGTGATAAATTATAAAAATAAGAAAACATTTATGTGTACCTATGGGTGTAAGATTGGTGCCCTGGGGCCACCATGCACTTTAGAGTGTTTTCCAAGCACATCGTTCCACTCCAATTTGAGAAGGGAGAGAGAATGGAGAAAGATGAAAAAAAAAAAAATTTAATCCCACCATTATTGATGCTATTAGCTTTATCTTTTCTCAATTCAGTTAAAAGCGCTATCCCAGTGTGATGAAACAGCTTGAAACAATATTGCATGTGAAAGAGGAAGGAGGGATGTTTAGGTTGTGGAGAAGCTTGAGAGACAGGCATGCTGCTAGTTTCCAGTGTTTGCCGGACTGCTGGGGGGAAACAGACCGGCTGCACTAGCAGAAGTGAGACCCTTGGGTGCATACCTGGAAGCACGCCCAAGGTTTCCAAAGAACTTTTAGAATGATTACAGGGGTTCCAAGCCTACTGATTATGGGGCATCTTTATAAAAGCAATTGCTGCACCCAGCAGGGAGCTGAACGGGGTCACCTTTAAGGCCCCTTCCAACAATCCATGGTTCTCCAGGAAAGCTGAGGGGAGGGAGGGGATGGATAGCCCCGCCCACAGAAGACAGCTGCAGAAAGGAGCATAGGCCTTCTGGGACTTCTTGAGGACAAGCAGCAGGGCATTTTCCTGCCCCTAAAGCCTGGATACTTGCTTACCCACCCTGGGCAGCATCCTCTTGTCTCCCTCAGGGATAAAATATGTGCCCATTTCCCTTGTCACCAGTCTTTTCCCACCTGTCAGAATCCTTGCGACTAAGAAGGGCCACATCTCGTTCATGTTCTTCCTTGTTCTCCAAAGATGGTGAAGCTGAAGATCTTCCAATTCCAGGAATCCTGGCCATACCCTCTCTCACCAGCAGCGAGCGTCTCTTATTCTCTAGGGCTCTGACCTGGACTCCAAGATAAATATTTAATGTAGACGGTGCAGCTGAGCTGACAAAGGTCCTCACTTCCTGTTTCTCACAAAGGGAGGTAGCCGCCAGGGGCAAGGAGCTGGGGACTGGCTACCAGTTTCATCTCTATGGGAATAGGGAGTCCAGTAAACAGCTTTGTAGGAGGAGGCCGGGTAGGTCCCACTGGAGACCTGAGCCTTTCTCCCCAGTTGCTCTGACTTCTACCTGTCTACTCAGGCCCAGACTCTACTGGGCTTATCACCTCTCTCAGATCAGAACCTGCTCTGCCCTTGATCCGGTGGAAATTTCTCTCCTTCTGAGCCTTAGGCCATGTGCCTAGACCAAGGAGGAGCTAGAATAGGATCCCTGCAGGTTCCCTGGTGGCCATCCAGCCTCATGGCAAGGAGGATGAGAGATTGGTGGGGGCATAGAGCATAAGGAACCTTGACTGATTCCTCCTTTCCTGCCCACATTTAGGGACAAGAATCCCTCCTAGAAAAAGTGGAAGATTAAGGGTTGGGGGGGGGGGGAGCAGGAAGTAGCAAAGTCCAAAGATTTAGCCAAGAAACAGGTATCTGATTTCTCGACTCTTCCCTCCACCCTCAGTTCTACTTGCTGCTGGCCCAACCCCACAGACAGCTGGCATGCTTTAGGGAGAGGCTAAGGATAGAGAAGGCTGTCCCAGGTGACAGGCTGTTGTCAACAACAAAAAAATTCTTTTCATCCCAATACACCGTCTCCTCTGGTGACTCCCTTATCTAACAGGGACCTCCCTCCCTGTGACTCTTCCCAGTCTCTGGCACTGCCTTCTGTCAGGGGGCTGCCTCTGCCTTCTCAGAGTCACCTGAGCCATAGTAAACACAGTTACATAACTACTCTGTTTTTCCTAGCTATCTGATCCTGGTCGGGAGTATGCCCCACCCCCACCTGATCCTCGAGCCTGCCACCTTTTGTTCTGTGAATTATCCCATGACACTCATGTCAACAGAGATCTGTCCATGCCCACCACCCTGATTAGCCAAGAGACTCCCAATAGATCTGGCTCTTCACATGCAGCCTCAGGAGAAGAAGGTGGCTCTTCATACAGGAATATGGGTCACTCTGAAAACCAACCTGTGTCACCAAGAGGAAGGATGAGTGGAAAGAGCCCTTAAGTAGCTTTTTATTGTAAGTAAGTGAGCAGAGAGTTCAGTTTTAGTTCTCAAGTGAGGAAAAAGAAGCCAGGGATCCCAGAAGACATACACCTGAAGTCCCGTTTCTTGAGGAGTTTCCTTATCTAGTACTGGGAGTCTGGCATTTGAATGTGGCACTCAGATCCACCCTTGAGCAGCTAAGTGGCTTCCTGGCCCGGTGCCTCAGTCCTTCCACATTAGGCAAAGGAAGGGCATCTGCTATTCCTTCTCTTCTCCTCCACACGTATAAACTCTAGTATATTCTTTGGTTAGGCTTTGAGCAAATTTATTTGTACTCTCAGAAGAGTGTTCTCTTCCTGCCAGGGGAACAAAGCCAGCAGAGCAGAGCGGAGTGAAAAAATACCCACCACAGGTCAAATATGGTCAGTGCTGGGGCCCGGCGGCTGGGGCAAGTGAGTGGACCTTCACGGGGATGGAGGAGGCGGCTTCCAGGCCTGCCTTGCACAGATCTCCCCCTAGCACACACAGGACGGAACAGGCGACACCTATTTAGGGTCCTCTGAGTCAGTCCCATTTCAGCCCGAAGGCTGTGAGAGAACTCAGCCCTTTGTCCAACTGTCTAGTCTATATTCAAGGAAGCCTTTACACTGACATCACATCAGAGACTGTTCTCTCTCCCTCCTTTTATAGATGAATGAACAAGTGTCACGTGCAGATGTGGTGCCTTTGAGAAGAGCTGAGCTGGAGGGACCTCTTTTAGTTCTCAGGAAAGAAAGAGCAAGCAAATGGCTGTCAGCTCTTTAGAAAGCAGGTTTTATAAGGGATGGATAAATAAATGATGACCTCAGAGGGAAAACCCAGCCAAGTTAACTCAGCCACAAAGAAGGGCACACAGACCAGGAGCTGGAAAAGTAGGTCTGCATCAACCTTCTCTCCTAGTGCAGGTAAACTGAGATGAGGAAGACAAGACGGTTGATATGTTGATCAGAGCACAACTTTATGGTGTCCACTGGCCTTCAAAGTAGGACTTTGTCTTCCCACTCCTTGATTCTACGATGAACCTTCCCCTGAACTGCACCAACATTAAAAAGCCCAATTTCCCACTGTTATGAATCTACTAGATCAACATTAGTTTCTTCCTAAAACCTGCAAGTCACAATAGAAAAACCAGAAAGACCATGTAATTACATAAAGCAGGCAGTCAAATAGGGGTTGAGTCTCCATGTAGTGGGAGGTAAACATGAGTTTGCATTTTAGCTCTTAATTTCCAGTATTTTAAATAATTTTTTTCACAACTCTGGAAATAAGGGCAAACACTGCCTCATTTTACTCAATGTTTAGCTGTGGTATAAGGACATTGCTAAGTCAGGATGCTATTGGGGAATAACGAAGATCCCAAAATGCATACCCAGCTTATTAGAAATCTGGGCTTGTTTTTAGGCCTGTAAACTGCACTGTGGCCCTTGATGTGGCCGTACTTTTGGTAAAACTGCGTTACTTAGGCCTGGCAGGGCCTCGATTTAGACTTTCTGCCTCTACTGCCAGAACTGATAAAACTCCTTCAGATAACGTTTTCCTCTGCAAGGGCCCTGGGTGCTTGCCCTACCCTCAATCCTCCATTTATTTTCCCTTCTGAGTCCATAGCACCTCAGGGTAGTTCTACTTTCAAAGGAATCAAAAGGCTGGTCTTACACTTCCTTTTCTTGTTAGTTCAGCTCCACATTCAACGCCTCTCTGGCTCCTTTGACTTTTCCCGAGATGGAACTCATGCCTGTTATTATTAGGATCATATGCAGAGTTATTAAATTGCTACAATAAAAAGTATTTTTAATATCTTTTTAAAGACTATACATTTTCTGGGATGTCTTTCTTCCTTTTCTACAAGTAGTGGCCTCTGCCAGAGAAGCAACAGAAGGAGCTGGAACTTGAGTTAGTGGTGGGCAGAGTGCTGGGAAGGAGGCTGGGGCAAGGCAGTAGATTCTGAGTGGGAGAGCACCCTGCAGCCACCAAAGCCTGTCTAAAACTAAAGGAAGGGCTGAAGAGGGTGAAGGAAAGAGGTCTTTTTTTATTGTGATGAGATTCCTTTATCAGAGACCAGACCAGACATCAAACACCAGGCCTTCCCTTGACTTCTGGAATTACTAGGCTTTGAGCAAATGGATAAGAGCCAAATATAAGTGCCTCTAACAGGAAATAAAGGAAATAAAGACACAGGAAGCCAATAAAGTTATCATTTAATTTTAACAGTGCTTTTTTTTTTTAAAGATGACTTCCAATTTACAATAAAATTTGAACAAATTAATTTCTTGATCACAAAAAAGACTTGTTCACTTCTGCCAATAAATAACATTTTCACCATTTTCTTAAACATAACTGAAAGCAAGAAAAAGCAAGTAATCTCTCAGCACAAGCACATAATCTATCATTCAGAAGAGCCTTTAAAAAAATGACCATCACCAGCTACTCTTATGTCTGACCACCTCAGGAAGCGAAACCAGGATCCTTTCTTAGAAAATGCCTGCTGACATTTCTATTAGGAAAAAACAATATTGGTCACAGTGCACTGAGAAAGGAAAAGGTGCTCATGATGGCATCTTCAAAAAGGTTCTCTGACAGACCAAAAAATGTGTCTTTACTGCCGCAAATCAAAATCTGTGGTAGGCCTCCTTATTACATGCACTTCCACTTTAACATGCAAAACAAAACACAAGTTATTTGGAGATAGCTACGTCAAGGAAGTGAAGGGAATCTGGGCAAGAACTTACAGGAAGGCAATGTGCATGGCCCTACTTTAGAGCTGCTCGGAGGGATAGTCCACATCCATGTCCTTGCTTCTTGATCTTAAGCCACCTTGACTTGTCATGAGGGTGTAGAAGAGGAGAACATGCATAACCCTGTCTCAGACAAAGGTGTTATTTAGCCAGTCTGGCCAAGGTTGCTGGGGCGTGAGGCCAAGGCCTCCCAGGAGGGAATATCCTCTCCAGTATCACCTTTACCTTTGTGACTGCATACATGAAGGCAGCTAACCCTGGCCCCATTCACTCTGGCTGGCTAGACATAGGCAGGGCAGGTCACAAGTCTCAGAGTAACACAGGTTACCTCTTTCACACCCTGTCAATGGCACAAAGCTTTACTGTTAACGCAATTCTCTGTACAACTCAAGAATAACAACCCTGTTTTTCGGCTACACAGCTTTCTTCCCCTACATACACATCTGCTCTCTCTTCAGGCTTTCCTATGAGCATTTGATCACAGCAGTGCCGAAGAGGGGCTGTGGCAACACTGCTTTGGAACTACCCTCCAGGTCATCCAGACCCTCCTCCAGCTCCAAGGCCTCCAGCTCTTGTTGGGGGCCCCCAGGCTGCCCTTTACTCCCTCTTATAGCAGACTTCAGGAAAGCTGTGGACCAGGTGCCAGACAAGGTGGTATCTATCCATCATTATAACCACAAATGATTTAGGAAATTGGAGCCTCATGCCCACAACTGGGGCTTTGGGTTCACCTTTCCCCTGAAATCATTTCTGCCTACATATGAAAAACTGAATAATGCTCTGAAAAAAAACTTGGGTTCCACTGTTACTATAACAACTATAATAAATAGTGGGGATTCTAGAATGATATCTTAACAAGTCTTTATGGGTTCAGGAATACTTTTCAATAGAAAAACTGGAGGAAAAAACTGGTAATACAAAGAAAAACTATAAATTAGTCAACCTGGGGCAAGCTCTTCCTAATTATTTTAACTTAAATGGTTAATTCTCAAGAACTTCAATTTTATATTTATAGATAAAGTATGGTCAAAAATTCTGGAGATCAGCTACAATATGTACATAAAACAAAGGAGGGTGGAGGGAAGTGATTTTAGCCTTGCTCCTTCAGAGAGGCTGGAGAAGACCCACGAGTAATGACCATGAGCAGTAAGCCCAGCTGTGTGCCATGTAAGCATGGTTTATAATGTTCTTACAAAGGGCAGCTGCTTCAAACTTTGTTTTAAAATTACTTAGAAGAGGATCTGTGAGACAATGACAAAGCTGAAAGGGTCCCAAAGTTACCTAATTTTAAAAACTCCCACCCTTGCTCCTTAATAATATTAAATAATAATATTCTGTTAACAAAACAAATAAAAGGATTTTTCTTTTCCTATTTTGAACAGTATCAGGAAGTCATACCTAAGTTATTAGGATAAGAAATCAACTCTTTGTTATTGACAGGAACTTGTTTCATTGAACCGCAACTATTGTGTAGAAACAGAAAAGGCAATATAAATGTAGATAAAATTTACCAATGTTCCTGGAAGGCCTGATTTTCTATCTCTAGGCAAGAAGCCAGATCAAGCCCATCAGAGAGTGACAAGCAATTTTCACTCTGCTGGTCAATATCTAGTCACAAAAGGCCAGCAGACCAGCAATGTCAGACCCATAACCACGTGTTTGCCTTGAGGTTTTAAAAGAAACTGAGGCGGCATTTGTTTTAGTATTCCATTAAACACACACACCCCTTGGCTTATTGGGGGGGGGGGGGGTTGCTCTTAAATATTCAGAACACAGAGATTTAAAAAGGATGTATGTTCTAAACTTGTGTTAGATGAGTTTTTAAATTTTTATTTAAAAAAACGGGTCACCTGATCGATTTGAAATTTCATATGATGC
This sequence comes from Panthera onca, assembly GCF_046562875.1. Classification (NCBI taxonomy): domain Eukaryota; kingdom Metazoa; phylum Chordata; class Mammalia; order Carnivora; family Felidae; genus Panthera; species Panthera onca. The sequence goes on along the minus strand of NC_138342.1, from coordinate 169,461,912 downwards.
AGACGTAAACACAAATGGAAAAACTGGTCCTTGGGAAGTGTCATTTTTAAAATGATATTTCAGTAAAGTATATAAAAGAGTCCTCCAACATGCCTAGGGAACTGATGTAAGAAGTGTTGTTTTTTTTCCCCAGATAAAAGAAGTTGAAGAAAATAAGGTCCCTAAGGACCTTAAAGTAAAAGAGAACAAGAGAAAAGTATTTTTAGTATCTTTAGAACCCGCAGGGGTATGATTTACTATAATAGAAGAGGCTTTGAAAATGGGAATACTGCAGAGCTCTGACAGCAGTGAAAATGTTTGTTTGAAATGATGGCCTTAAGGCAAACCCAGAACAGGCAGCCAGCCATCTTGGGAGCTACTGTTTAGATGAAAATATTCGAAAATATGTTAAAACCCTCCAATGAAGTCTAAAGTGAAGAACAAGTCCTGTTACCACAATATATATATCCATATATATATATACTTCCCCAAGGCACATGCCTTCTAAACCATCTTGAGTCACAGGTGTAAATACATATAAAGTATAGACTGACAGTCTCACTTTCAGAAGCTGTGTGTATTACACAGAGACACGTTTACCACACAACTTTCTCCATTGCTGAAACACACACCCCAGCTTTCTACAGAACATAAGAAATACCTTTATCTTTAGAATTCAACAAAAAACCTAACTTCCTTGTTGCTTTATTTTCAACTCACTCTGATTTTCTTGAATCATGACTTCTTACCCCTCTGGCTGATCCCTCAACAGCTCCCAGGGTACCTGTAAAATACATCCCCCCCCCCCCCCCCCCGCCATCTTTTTTTTTTTTTTTTTTTTTTTTAAGTACAGTCGATACATGTTACATCTCAGGTGTACAACTCAGTGATTTGTCAAGTTGATACATTATGCTATGTTTACCACAACTGTAGCTACCATGTGTCCTGTTACATTGTTATTATAGTATCCCTGATGGTATTCTTTATGCTGTGCCTTCTATTCTCATGATTTACTCATTCTATAACTGGAGGCCTGTATCTCCCCCTCACCCATTTTGCACCCCCTCCCCTGCCGTGCCCTCTGGCAACCCTCAGTTTGTTCTCTGTATGTATAGGTCTTTTGCCATCCTCTATCAAGGAAACTTGCTTTACTTAAAGCTTGTTTTTGAGAAGATAATGAAGACATTTCTAAATAATCATCCTTTTTACTAGTACAGTATCTTTTGCTTGTAAGGATTTGTAGTAACTATTTCACTACTTACTTGCTGACTGAAGCCCTTAAGAGTGGTTTCTACCTGTGGATTATATATGTATAACAATAGCCTCAGCTAGAAGAAAAGGAGAAAGGGGTAAGGGATTCCCTCCCATCCATCAACTGTCATGTGGACTGACCTTCTTATTAGGTGAGATTTCCAAAACAGTGTCCCTTCTAGAGTGGGACTCGGGGAGGGAGGAGTACGAGGCTATGCAGATGATGAATTCCCTCTTTGAATATAAAGAAATGACCATCGGTAAAGGAAACTATTCAAGACTTTGTCTCCCTCCTTTCATAGGTTTTACTCACAACCTAGTAAGAGGTCTTTTATCTCCTTCCCCCATATCCTTCCTATCTTTTTTTTATTAACAGAGTAATCCATGCCACCAGATCCCAAGCCTCAACATGCTTTCTCTCTCATAAATTGGGAACTGTTATTAGCAAAAGGTATAGGGAAACATAGATAGATGGGCTAAATCCTCATTCTTCTAGTGAAATTGTGGGTTTTTCTTTGAAAAAGGTTTCTGGTGTCCTTTAAGCTTACAACATCAAGTACTACTGTCTGAGATGCTTGCTGCAATGCTGGACTCCTACATGCCAAATGATATTAAGAACTGTGTAAATATGCACTTTGGTGTAGTATTGCCCAGACATGGACATTCACTGCAAAGCTGACAAATGAGCATTACGACATGGTACCTGTCACCAGGCTAAACCAAAAATGGGAGCCCAAGGATAACCAAAATTTCTTTCACTCACTGGTTGTTGAGAAGACTATTCAAACACTGTATCTGAACACTTGTTTTTGTTGATGGAGATTGACATACAGTTCAACCTAATGAGTGTGTAAGGTGGAGAAATATCCCAGTAACTGATACAGAAAATAGGAAATCCTCACTTGTCCAATGTCCTTTAGCAAGACTCCCAATTCATAAGGGGATCATTCTACTCTAGTCAGTTTCCTTTACCCCAGTGGGTTTTTAAAATGCTGACACAGGAATATAAGGACAATGGGGAGAACAGACGCAATAGCTAATACAATCGCACAGAAGGACACAAATACCTCTTATTTTTGAAAGTTCTACGGAGGACATTTATAAAATATTTAGAAATGTAGCTTCCTTTGCAGTTGGGTAAATTACCTGGGCTTCAAAAATGAAAGCAAAAGGATTTGGGATAAGAAACCTCCAAAATTCTAAGGGAAGTTTAAACCAACCATGCCCATGGTTGGAAGAACAGGTTTTGAATAATTCTAAGAAAATCTCTCATTGCTTTTTATTTTGTCTTACTAGAACATATTAAAAGGAATTGAGAGTCCAGAAGAAAGTAGGTTATATGGAAAACATTCTCCTTGGCCCTCAAAATCACTGGGTTTGGGTTATTCACTGAGAAGTTTGCCTATAATCAAGTTTTCCATAAGAAGAGTAGTTTTAGCCAGTGAAATCCAGGCCATCTTCTTCAACAGTACCCTGTAGAAAGGGAAAAGAAAAAACCCTCTTATGTTTGAAAAACTATTATTAGTCTGAAATGAAAGCTATCACCTTCCAAAAGAACAGGAGAAAAGCCTGGCTAGTTCAAGTCAGAAGCCCAGTGTGGAGGTTTCCAAGGCCCTTTTATTAGGGGAAGGTCCCCTGTGTAGCACAAGACTTCACATATGTATCAGACAATCAGATCAGTTCCTAAAAATTAGGAAGAAAAGGGAAAAACAAAACAGATGCACTTTTTATATATATTAAACATAAATTAAAAACAATTTATAAAATGGTCACCTTTCTTACAGCATAAATGCAAAGTGTATATGAATGCACCTCCAGGTTTAAGTTGTTAAAGTTGTTTTTGTTTTGTTTTCCAATAATAAATAAAATTTGTTCTTAAGTTTTCGATCCACCTGTGCCACAGCAGGGCTCTGTGTCATTGTTGGCTCTTCTCCCCCTGTCGCTCCTGTGCGCAGCGCTGGGCTGTGCCGGCAGTCTCACTGGCCCGTCAGGGTACTGGCTGTCTTTTCGAGGTGGCATCCGTTCGTTAATTCGGTCCAGTCCTCGGGCTTCTTCAAAACTCCGGATCCTGTGCTGAAGTGAAAACCCTCTGATGGCTACAGGAAAACAGGAAAGGGAGGAGCTCAGTTAGACAGCAAAGCAACAAGCTTAAAGCATGCTAGCACACAGCAACCTCCATAGAGAGTACCATACAGGGTTGGAGCAGACGTCTGGTGAAGGTAAATAGGCAATATTTGATCTGAATCAGACTTGTCTGAAGCTACTGCTTCCTTAAGGCTCAGAGGGCAGCTGACACTGTGGAAGTACTTTTCACAGAAGCTCTCTGTAATTAATCATGGCAGAAGCACGCCTGACAAATGGCTAAGAGGTTCGTTCCCAACTGTAACACATTTGAGAGTTTCTTATGGGCCTAAAACATGCTGAGTGTCAGAAAAAAAGGCAATGCTAGAATAACAGAACACGTTAAACAGAGTAGTTAACTTTAGCACAAACACCATATTGGCCACAAAAAAAGTACCAATAAGAGCTCATCTTTTTGTTTAAAAGGACAGCTTTTTGTCTTGCACAACCAGGAGCTGAATGTAAGTTAAAAGCCATCTGAAAAAGAGCCTCTGGAGATCTTTCTAATTGAATTTTTGTATCACCAAGGGAAGGCCTTCCCATTTTCAATCACCTTACTTAACAGAACAATTAAATTTATAACACATGTTTATCAATTCCAATGATTTTCACCATCAGATTCATAGATGATTTGTTACTTGAAACTTGTTTTCTTAGAAACAAAGATAATTTAGCCTGACTGCCTTAGTGCAACCTCAGAAATGAATTAAACTAAATCCCTGTCTACTTTTGACTCTGTTCTTGATGTCCTTTAGAATCATTAGAAAAAGAAGCTGACCTGTTTGAGTCTCTAGTAATCAAATAGAAATCACTTCCACATGGAGGGGCTACTGGATTAAACCACTTGATCCCTCATGACCACTTGCTTAAGCTTCAGCCATTGCATTAAAATTGATGGAGCCCAAGGGCACCTGGGTGGCTCAGTTGGTTAAGTGTCTGACTCTTGATTTCAGCTCACGTCGTGATCTCAAGGTTCATGAGATCGAGCCCTGTATCAGGCTCTGTGCTGTCCGTGCAGAGCTTACTTGGAATTCTCTCTCTCCTCTTTCTCTGCCCCTCCCCACCTCTCTCAAAAATAAACATTTTACAAAAATAAAAAACAAAAACTGATAGAGCCCAGAGAGGACTTCAGCTGTGGAGAAAGTCATTTAAATTAACACCAATACAGGACACTGAGGAAACACTTTATGAGCATGCCTAGAAATACTTAATTCTTTTCTCACTGTTACAGTTCTGGCGATGCAATAATTGAAGATTTCAAATGTTGACACAGCTCTTTAAAACTAGTAGACAGACACATGATCACATCTAACACAGGAATATGGCCATACCTTCCCGGGCCTCTACCGCTTCTACTGTGGCTGTAAGAGGCAGGAGCAGTGGCATGCAAAAATGAAGACAGAAAAAGAGTGAGTAAACCAACAGCATTGCTGCCAGCACAGACATCCCAGGCTCCCACCTCAGCCTATTCCCATTCATAACAAAAGTCAACTAGAGAAGCGAGGATTGCTGCGAGAAACTAAATTGCGGGGAAATGTGAGGCGGGGAGAGTGTCTATTATTTTTAACATTTCAGGTGGCATGGGAACCTTTTAAACTAATGGCATCCATAGCTAAGACAATGGGTCAGTCAAGCTGACTACAAACAACCAAGAGTTATGTTGCTTTACTTATTTTAAATAGCCAACTGCTAATTTACGTCTTGACATTCACGTATCAAAATAGCTTGAGTCAAATAATTTAACATTACAACTGTTCTTTAGTTTCTAACAGCTCAGATGGTATTAAATGAGCTGTTGCTGGGACCTATTCAAAACAGTTATTTAAAACTACTTCCTGCTCTTAAGCAATTTATGTGGGGTCCAACTGTCCTTTTTAATTACTTAATAAAAAAATGAATGGCCTTTGAATAACAGACTAGCATTTGGAAGGGAAAGGAACGTGGGTTATAAGTGAGCGATTATTTCTTGTCCCAGGGGTGGAGTACTAAGCTGGCAAAGGCATAAAACTACTCAATCCTGGATACAAATTCACCTGCCATCTGGGATTAGAGATACAGCAGAAGCTGACATTTCCAACCCATACGGCTTCCATTTACTGTGCTTCTATTTACTGTGCAGGAGGGCAGGCCAATTACTAAGGCCTTCTCCTTCGGTGATGGAAAAGGAAGCAATTTAAAAATTAGTGCCAACAGGTAAGTTTCCTAGTATCATCTTTTTAAAACAGTAAAAACTCGAATATATGAAAAGGTCACAGGTTGTAGCAAGAAAGATCCTACTAGAAGAACCCTCTCAGTTCCTCCAGTACCAATTTTTAAAAAGAAGTCAGGAAAGAATAATGAACAGTAACAGTTTGCTGTCCTGAAGTTTTACGTGTCAATAAGAGAGGAGAAACTGGAAGAACTGACAGTTAACTTCCTATCACAATGTGAAAAATGGAAACTTGGAATAAATTTATCAAGTGCTTAAATATGTCAACCATTTGTAGGCCTGTGGTAAAGCAATGTCACACCCTCCCTAATCTCCTCAAATAGAATAAACTTTCACAAGAAAACGATAGTGCCTTCAAACAGTATATCACTGGTGTTATTACAAAGCTGATGAACAAAGTGCAGCCTGAAACTGTATACAGATTGTTGTTCTAATTGGAGTTTAAAAGCTATGTGGTAAAATATGTACTAGTGTTGCACTGTTTTGGGTCCTCCTAGAACTGCTTTTTGCATTGGGTATTTAGATACCAGCCTGCATTAAAGGACATTATAAGAAATAGTCCCATAAAACTGAGAAACTGGTTTATTTTATTTATTTATATTTATATATATATTTCTTATTTTATTATATTTATTGAAATTTTCTTTGTTGAAATATCTTTCTTTACTGAAATATAATTCATACACCATAAAATTCACTTGCTTAAAGTGTACAATTTGATATAGAGTTGTACAACCAACAGGACAGTCTGTGGTCAGAACATTTTCATCACCCCAAAAAGAAACCTATTTACCTCCCGCCTCCCTTCCCCTGATCCTAGAGTCAACCAATAATCTACTTTCTGCCTCTACAGATTTGCCTGTTCTGGACATTTCATATAAATGGAATCACACAATATGTGACTTTAGTGACTGGCTTCTTTCATTCAGTCTAATATTTTTAAGGTTTATTTATGTTGAAACCTGCACCAGTATTTCCTTCCTTTTTATGACTGAATAGTATTCTATTCTGTGGCTATCCACCTCATCAGGTGATGGGCATCTGGGCTGTTTCCACTTATTGGCTCTAATGAAAAATGCTGCTTTGGGGCACCTGGGTGGCTCAGTCAATTGAGCATCTGACTTTGGCTCAGGTCACGATCTCATGGTTCATGAGTTCAAGCCCCACATAGGGCTCACTGCTGTCAGTGCGGAGCCTGCTTTGGATTCTGTGTCCCCCTCTCTCTGCCTTTCCCCCACTTGTACTCTCTCCCAAAAATAAATAAAACATTTTAAAATTAAAAAAAAGAAAAGAAAAATGCTGCTATGAACATTTGTGTACAAGTCTTTGTGTGAATATGTTTTGATTTCTCTGAGGTATTTAACTACAAGTGAAACAGATGCTCATAAGGTCAACTGTATGTTTAATCATCCAAAGAACTCCCAGATTGGTTTCCAAAGTACCACATAATTTCACATTTCCACCAGCAGCATATAAGGGTCCCAATTTCTCCACATCCTCACCAACACTTGTTATTATTCTAGTGGGTGTAGTGGCATCTAATTGTGGTTTTGATCTGTATTTCCTTAATGTCTAATGATGTTGAACAACTTTTCACATGCTTATTGGCCATTTGTATGTCTTTGGAAAAATGTCTACTCAACTTTTTTACCCATTTTTTAATTAAGTTGTCTTTTTTTTTTTTTTTTAGGGTTAATCCTCTCTTTTTTAAAATTTTATTGTTTTAAATTTACATCCAAATTAGTTAGCATATAGTGCAACGATTTCAGGAGTAGATTCCTTAATGCCCCTTACCCATTTAGCCCACCCCCCACCACAACCCCCCCAGTAACCCTCTGTTTGTTCTCCATATTTATGAATCTCTTCTGTTTTGTCCCCCTCCCTGTTTTTATATTATTTTTGTTTCCCTTCCCTTATGTTCATCTGTTTCGTCTCTTAAAGTCCTCATATGAATGAAGTCATATGATATTTGTCTTTCTCTGACTAATTTCGCTTAGCATAATACCCTCCAGTTCCATCCACATAGTTGCAAATGGCAAGATTTCTTTCTTTTTGATTGCCGAGTAATACTCCATTGTATATATACACCACATCTTCTTTATCCATTCATCCATCGATGGACATTGGGCTTTTTCTATACTTTGGCTATTGTTGATAGTGCTGCTATAAACATGGGGGTGCATGTTGAAACAGCACGCCTGTATCCCTTGGATAAATACCTAGTAGTGAATTGTTGGGTCATAGGGTAGTTCTATTTTTAGTTTTTTGAGGAACTTCCATACTGTTTTCCAGAATGGCTGCACCAGCTTGCATTCCCACCAACAATGCCAAAGAGATCCTCTTTCTCTGAATCCTCGCCAACATCTGTTGTTGCCTGAGTTGTCTTTTTATTTTTCAATTATAAGAGTTCTTTAAATTCTTTAGATACCAGTCCCTTATCAAATGCATGATTGTTAATATTGTCACTCATTCTATGGCTTGTCTTTTTACTTTCTTGATGATGGCTCAGTTTGCTACACAAATGTTAATTCTGATGCAGTCCAATTTATACCTAATCTGTTTTTTTATTTTATGGTCTTTGTCAATCTGTTCAGTTCTTGGCACTCCTCTTTATTTTGGTATTAGGAAGCTTGTAGTAAAAGTTGTGGCTATTGGCTTGTTTTGTTTTGTTTTCCTTTGTGCTCCAAATTCCCAGCTTCTTTACTTTACTTTACTTCCCTGTATTATGTGTGTACTGTAACTTACTCAAATCCCTCGTGGAACAAGGTAAGATGTAAGTGAATGCGTGCTATGAGGCCATATGGGATATTGTTGGTTGAAAGGTCTCCAAGTAAAGTTACAGGAACAATAGGGTAGAGGAGAGCGGAGAATGGGTGATGGGCACTGAGGAGGGCACTTGTTGGGATGAGCACTGAGTGTTGGATGCAAGCGATGAATCATGGGAATCTACCCTTCAAACCAGGAGCACACTGTACACACTGCATGTTAGCCAACTTGACAATAAATTATATTAAAAAATAAAACAAAATCACGTAAATAATTTTTTAAAAAGTTACAAGAACAATAAAAGGTCTTTTTTAGCTAATGTTCCAGTTTGCCAATGAACCTACAGAACTGAGACTCTGATGGGAAAATGACAAAATAAGCTCAGTTCCTGTCAATCAGTGAGAGAGATAAGGAAGTCTAAAAAGCTGGCTCCACCTTCAGTTCTGTTCTTATATATTCCTGAAGATGTCTATCAATGAAAAACCTTATGTGATTAAAACACTAATATTCCAATTAGGAATGAAGAAAACAATATACTTGGGACTGAGAACACAAGGCAGATCAAAGATTATAAACAAACAAATCTCCAAACAACACATCTATAAAATTCTCTTCATTATTCATCTCTGATTTGCTCTTTCAAGGTCCAGATTAAAACAACAACTTTGTGGATCAGCAAGTTTCCAAAACTTTTCAAGAAAGGCTGTAGAAGACACTCCCTTCTTCTTCACCCATGGTGTTTCCAACTAATTCCAACCTACCAAAACTGCTCTCAGAGTAGCTCACATGACTAATTACCAAAGTAACAGTGGGAAGTATTTCCTCACAAGAAACTGCACATTTATTTGAGAGAAAAAATTCAATCTAAAATAGTTTACTGATCCTTTTTATGAAACTAAACAAATTAAGAAAATTAGTTATATACTTCCAAGGAGAAAATGTTTATTTCCTCCTTCTAAATAGCTGAACTCTAACATTCCAGTATTTAATTTGAAAGAGAAGGAGAAAATCAATCCTATAAAAAGAAAGGGGAAAAAGGGGCTTGTTCCTAGTAATCAACATCAGTGGACTTTCCACAAAATGGAAAGGATTCCTGTAAGTAATGGGATGACAAGAAAAAAAAACTTAAATAGAAACAATTCAATAAAATAAGGGGGCAAAAAGCAGTGAAACTCTAAGTTGCTAATGCTTCGACTCCAGTTTTTGTGCCTAGAATTAATTGTCTTGCTTGACCAGATCTATGTCTATTCTGACAAATATCGATCTTTTCATTCCAGGATTCCATAAAGCCCTCTCCTTACAAGCCAGCACCCACACAATTTTTAGAACAGACACTCTGTTTGGATAGGTGACATGGCAGTGGAGTAGAACATGGCTTGTAGGCAGAGGCAAACTCCCTCTCTGAGACATTCTAACACCCAAAATTAAGGTATAAAATATACATTAGGTGAGGCATAACATGTGCACGAATCTGAAGTGAACAGCTCTATACGTTTTTATGTATGAATACACTTGTGTAACTACTACCCAGAGAGTGATACAGAATACCCCCACTACTCCAGAAGTCCCTTCTGCTCCTTCGGGGTCAATTAGTCTCCCACCAGAGGAAGTGCCATTCTATTCCGACTTCTATTACCATTTGGCTAGTTTGCCTATTCTTGAACATTCTGTAAACCAGACAGTCTGTGCCATTTTGTGCCTAGCTTTTTGAGTTTACCATAATGTCTGTGAGGTTCAACCCTGTTTTTGCATGTATTCGTAATGTGATTTTTCATTGCTGTGTAGTATTCCATTGTATAAATAGAACACATTTATCTATTCTACTATTGCTGAACATTTGGGTTGTTTCCCGTTTGGGGCTATTATGAATAAAGCCACAGTGAACATTCTTATGCCTATCCTTTGGAGGACATACGCACTGATTCTCTTCAATATATACCAGGTCTTATTGCTGGGTTGCAGGGTAAGACATATGTTTTTGCTTTACTGCCCAACAGTTTTCCAAAGTGGCTGAACCAATTTCCAAGTACACCAACAATGTATCTAGTTCTCTTGTCCATAAATTCACCAACACTTGGTGTTATTAGACTTTTAATTTTAGCCATTCTGGTGAATATGTAGTGGCATCTCACTGCGATTTTAATATCTATTTCCCAGATAACTTTATTAAGCATCTTTTCATATGCTCATTGGCCATTTTGATACCCTCTTTTGTGAAGTGCCTGTTAATATCTTTTGACATTAAAAACATTAGTTGTGTGGGGCGCCTGGGTGGCTCAGTCAGTTAAGCGTCTGACTTCGGCTCAGGTCATGATCTCACGGTTTGTGAGTTCAAGCCTGGAGCCTGCTTTGAATTCTGTGTTTCCCTCTCTCTCTGCCCATCCCCCGCTTGCACTCTGCCTCTCTTGTTCTCTCTCAAAAATAAACATTAAAAAAAATTACAGGGGCGCCTGGTGGGTCAGTCGGTTAAGCGGCCGACTTCAGCTCAGGTCATGATCTCGCGGTCCGTGAGTTCGAGCCCCGCGTCGGGCTCTGTGCTGACAGCTCAGAGCCTGGAGCCTGTCTCAGATTCTGTGTCTCCCTCTCTCTGACCCTCCCCCGTTCATGCTCTGTCTCTCTGTGTCTCAAAAATAAATAAACGTTTAAAAAAAAATTTTTTTTTTAATTAAAAAAAATTACAAAACAAAACATTAGTTGTGTTTTTCTTATTGAGTTTGTAGTTCTTTATATATTCTGAATTCAAGCCCTTTGTCAGACATACACATTGCAAAAAATCTTTTCTCAGTTAATGGCTTGCCTTTTCCCTTTCTTAATCATATAATTTTGTAAATAGAAATTCTTAAGTTTTTTTTTTTTTTTTTTAGAAATTCTTAGTTTTATGGAATTTAGTTGATTTTTTTTCTTTTAAGGTTAGCACTTTTTGTGTACTATATAAGGACTTTTTATCTACCCCAATACTCTCCGTCCTTTCTTCCGGGAGTTTTACTGTTTTTATCTTTTATATTTAAGTTATAATTCATTTTGAATTAGTTTTCATATGTAAAGAAAAGAGTCAAGATTCACTTTTCCCCCAAATGGATGTCCAATTGCTCCAGTATCATTTCTTCAAAGAAGCCCTAATTTTAGATTTTATGTTGACTGCTGGGTAATGGGAGCACATCTTCCATGAAAGCAGTATTTCTCAGACTCACCTGTCTCAATAGTCTGCTTTCCTCCTGAGAGGACACCTAGAGGGAGTGTTCCTGTAGGCGTCAGGCCCTTGAGAGTCAGCACACTCTCACTCTCTTCCCTGCAAAGGAAGGTGAAAATCCTGCATTAACGCCAGGGTGTCCACCACTCGGCAGTTCAAAGATACTAGAAGGAAGTTAAGAAAGGATGCACAGAGATGGAGGACAGGTTCTCCTTCTTCCTACCCCTTCCCTGACCCAAAGAAACTGATGTTTTATGAAAATATTCCAATTTTAAACCACCAGCCAGTTCTTGCTTCTCAATTAGAGGTACTTAATAGGCAGCCGCTGTTCTAATGTTTCCCATATATCATACCATTTAATCCTCCTAATAACTGTATAAGGCAGGTCTTGTTATTGTCACTCTATTATAGACAAGGAAACTGAGGCTCCAAACCATTCAGCTAAGAAGAGGTAGAGCCAGGATGTGAACAGGCAATCTGGATCCAAGAATTCACACTAAATCACTCCATTCACTATACCTAAGCTTGTACCAAATGAATGTTTGCCAAAACATTTCTAGTCACTTTAGTAGATAGGTCAGATTCAATCTGCACTCCACTTTGAAGACCTATCCAATTGTACTACACTTTAATTCTAAAAAAAACTGTTCTGAAATCAACTTCTAATTGTCTCTCAAAATACTTTTATCCCATACTGTAATGACAGATTTATCCTCACCGCAGAATTGAAAAGACCCGTGCCATCTTCCCAATGGCTCTGATTTTATTCTTGATGATCTCCTTTCGAACTGTAGTGCCTCCTTAAAGAATACAAAGAATAAGTGAGTTAAAAGAATGTGTTAACAAGGTTAGTTTTAAAATATGCAGGATGAAGTATCTTTCTAACTTAAAGAAATTATTGTTTTAAAAAAAGAAATCAAGGCCTAAGTTTGTTTAAACAAACAAAAATCCCAGGAAGTTCTAAGGAGCAAGAGAGAAAACAACCCAGAAGGGGGGAAAAAAAGATGGAAGTAAAAATGGAGGGGTCACAACAAAGACAGACTGGATGGATCTATGAAAGGTAGGAACTTATTTGTGGTTCTGAAATGTAGAACACAGCAAAGAATGAAATATACACATAGACAAAGACAGTTGCTACAGCAAAGATCTCTTTTGCAAATGCTGTGGGCCACCTTAGGATGCAGGGTTTGGCCTGCCAAATGGCAAGTGATGATTCAAGCAGTTGTCTTCTGCATATATACAGCTAGCTCTCCTGAACTTAGTGAGGGCTACTTTCATTCTATAATCCTCACTTACTCACAGACTGGTGAGTTATTGCCTACCATAGACAACTGTGTGGTACAAATCATGATGATGGGTAAGGTCTTTATAAAGCAACATCAAAAAAAGTTACCACAACATTTTATGGCCTTTTCCCATCTATGATTCAGGAAACAGCTCACGTATGAGAAGCCAAGGTCCAGGCATGCACCAGGTGACCACATTCAAAAGTCAGAAAGAGAAACATGGTCTCTCCTTCCTCACCCTTCCAGCTCTCAATATCCTGCAGAATTATATGGCAGGTCCAGAGAAAACACTCACATTAAAACAGAAAGGGAGGATGGAGACCCTGTCTGAAATTACTCAACTACAACTAAAAAGATCCAATAAAATTAATAGACTGTATGTGACAGACAGCGAGTAGTAAGCTCTTAGCACATTTTAGTCGGATACCTTTCCGATAGCTTGAAATGTAGTGATCTTCAGGGAGAAGAGACACCAAGAAACAAGGAGATGAAGATAGAAATATGAGAAGAGAAATTTAAGTTTACATGGAAGAGAGAAAAAAAATCAAAGTGAAATGCAATGAGAGAAGCAGGCTACTATCTTTATCAGCTCAGAAGAGACATCCTTGGTATCATGATAGAACATTAAATTACAAACTTCTTGTCAGCAGTTTTCCATTTCTTAAAGTTTATAGTTTTACATTATTTCACATCTGTTTTTATCTAACATATCCCATCCCCACAAATCATGAAAATAAACTTAGACAAAGAAAAATATATTACTTAGGAAACAAAACGATGCTGAAAACAAGGAACAAAAAACAAAGGACAGAATGAACAGCCTACAAATCTCGTAATAAGAGCAAGATGTTTTTGTTTAACGGATTCACTATCTTCCTATACCTTTTTGGAGATATTATAGGTTTTCCTTTTTTAAGTTTTATATTTTCTTGAGAATCTCAAGCTCATTCACATTGTTTTTTGCTGTTTGTATTGTTGTTTGACTGACTCCAAGACTTTCCTGAGGTGGATGGTAATCCTTGGTGTCGGCTCCTGATTAGGAATGAGGGCCTAAAAGGCTCTCAGAGTTGCCAGGTAGACTGCAGACTTGGAGCTTTACAGGTTGTGATCAGGGTGAACTTTTGTTAGGGAATTCTCTTTATCAGTATTGAGGATGCACATGGCTGCTTAATTCACTGGTTTGGGGCCAGGTAATGATGCCCTCAGCTGTATTCCTAGCCCAGAAATTCTTTGGTTACACTTTTTTTAGAGATTAGCCTCCAGACCTGGAGGAGAGGCAACTGCCCAGTGGCAATTAGGATTTTAACTGCCTTTGAAACAGCTTCTACCCAGTCTTTTTTTTTTTTTTTTTTTAGCTCAGTGCCCATCCCCTTACTCCCCCTAACCCAGTCCCCAATTCTAGAAACTGGTACTACCAATTCCTTTGCTTTTTGAGGATTCTGTGCTATAATTCAGCATTCCACATTACTTTAGCTTTCTTGAATTAGCTAAGTGAGGAACACAAATTATTCATGTTTCCCAGCTTCTAAAAATTCCTATAAAAATCTCCACATTTTTCTAGGTTTATCACTTTTTTATTGTGAGGTATGATAAACATACAGAAAAGTGCACAAAACAAATGTAAAATGTCTCTCTCTTCCCAAAGAAAATCACTCTCTTGACCTTTATTGAAATCACTTTCATGCTGTTCTTTATAGTTTTACCATGTAAGTGTGTGGGTATCCACAAACACTATGGTTTTCATTGTGTTTTAACTTTGTGTATTTGGAACAATCAAATATGTATTTCTGTGTCTGGCTTCTTTTGCTCAACATTATGTTTGTAAGACTGATCCATGTTTTGCCCATTATAGTTCATGGTCATTATTGTATACAATTCCACCATATGAATATGCCACAATTTTCCTTTTTACTATCAGTGGTTATTTGGTCTAATTCCAATTTTTGGCTATTGTGAATTCAACTGCTATGAATATTCCTATGCGTTTCTCTTTACTGCTATTTCTGTTAAGTACATTCCTAGAATTAGAACGATCAGTTACAGGGTATGTATATGTTCAACTTTGGATAAGTTAGATATTATCTACTAAAGTGGACGTACGAAGTTATATTTCAGTGTATGAGCATTCCTGCTGCTACACGTCCAGGCCAGCACTTGGTGTCATCTTTAATTCATCTTTAATTTTAGCCAATCTGGTGGGTGTATAGAATCAGCCAGTGTGGTTTTAATTTGCATTTTCACAATCACTAATGTGGATGGGTATCTTTTTATATCTTCACAGACCATTTTGATATTCTCTTTTGTGAAGTACTTATTCAAGTCTCGTCTAACTGACCTGGAGTTCTTCATATATTCTTCAAGTGAGCTCTTTGTTGATTGTGTTGCAAATACCCTCTCCCACTTTGTACCTTGACTTTTCACACTCTTAAAAGGGTCTTTTGATAAATATAAATTCATAAATTCTTACTTTTAATGTAGTCCAACTTATCAATAGTTTCCATATGGTAAGTGTTTTCTGTGACCTGTATTTAAGAAATTGTCCTCTTCCCGCAAGGTCATGAAGATATTTTGTATTATAAATACTAGAGGCTTTATTTTTTTGCCTTTCATATATGAATTATTAAAAAAATTTTTTTTATGTTCATTTATTTTTGACAGAGAGACAGAGCATGAGTGGGGGAGAGGTAGAGAGAGAGGGAGACACAGAATCTGAAACAGGCTCCAGGCTCTGAGCTGTCAGCACAGAGCCCGATGCGGGGCTCGAACTCACAGACTGCGAGATCATGACCTGCACTGAAGTCAGACGCTCAACCGACTGAGCCACCCAGGTGCCCCTCATATATGAGTGTATTAATCTGTCTGGGATTTATTTTGTGTTTGAAATATGATATGGGTCAGGTTTAATTTTTTTCTCAGATATCCCCAAAACACTTATTAAAAATACCATCATTTCCCCACTACTCTGCAGGACCACCTCTGGTGTAAATCAAGTGTCCACAAATGCTGTGATGTTTCTGGATTCTCTATTCTGTTTCAGTGCCCATCTGTCCTTGCACTAATAATCCTAAATGCTCTAGCTTTGCAGTAAACCTTGATCTTCTTCAAGACTTAAACTATTTCCACACTAATTTTAGAACCTATCCTCAGCATTTTCATACAAATTTTAGAATCTATCCTCAGTATTTCCATATAAATTTTACAGTCAAATGGTCTGTTAATAGTTGACTTTGTACTGAATCCACAGATCAATTTGGGAATAATATATCTTTACAATATTGAGTTTTCCAAAACTCAATGTACATTTTATTTCTTTACATTTATTTAGATCTCCTTTAATTTCTCTAATAATGTTTTATAGTTTGTTGCTTAGAGGTATCACACACCACTTGTCAGATTTATTGTTAGGGAGGATATTGTAAATGGCACATTTAAAATTTCATTTTGCTTGTTGCTGGTAATGGAAACACAAATGATTTTTGCTTATTAACTTTGTATCCAGCAGCTACATGCCCTTGTTGATTTTAACAATCTATAAATTCCTTTGAATTTTCTCTATACACAGTCAAATCACCTATAAATAATGATAGCTTTGTTTCTCTCTTTCTAATCTTTATACCCTATGTTGCTTTTTCTTGCCTTATTATACTGGGTATAACTTCTTTTTCTTTTTTTTTTTTAAACGTTTATTTATTTTTGAGATAGAGAGAGACAGAGCATGAATGGGGGAGGGTCAGAGATAGAGGGAGACACAGAATCTGAAACAGGCTCCAGGCTCTGAGCTGTCAGCACAGAGCCTGACGTGGGGCTCGAACTCGCGGACCGCGAGATAATGACCTGAGCTGAAGTTGGACGCTCAACCGACTGAGCCACCCAGGCGCCCCTACTGGGTATAACTTCTAATGCGGTATTATATGGAGGTATTAATAACTGACATCCTTACCTGTTCCCAATCACCAAGGAGAACTTTCAACATCTTGCCATATGATGTTTGCAATAGGCTTTTATAAATATGTTAAAGAATTCCTCTCCAAGCCTAGATTAATGGATCTATTGCAAAAGAAGGATGAATCTTACCTAAAGCTATCTCTGCATCTATGGTTTTTAATGCAGTGAATTATACTGATTTTTTAAATAAAATTTTTATTTTAGAATAGTTTTAGACATTCAGCAAAGTAGTGAAGACTCTATGGAGTTCACATACACCCCTCTCGCAATTTCCACTAGTATTAAGATTTTACATTAGTAATACTGATTAAATTTTTAATGTTAAATCTTCCAACTTGGTTGGGAGGCAGAATTCTTTTATGTATATTGCTAGTTTCAATTTGATGATGTTTTGTTTAGGATTAATGTCCTTTCACATTTTAGGATCACAGTTATACTAACCTCACTAAATTATAGGGGAGCATTTCTTCTTTTTATTCTCAGGAAGAATTTGTTTAACATTGATGTTGTTTCTTTCTTAAATGTTTGGTAAATCTGTTGGTGAAGTTATCTTCACCTGGAATTTTCTTCATAAAATTTTTTTTTTAAATTACAGATCCTGTTTCTTGGTAGGACTGTAATTATTAAGATTTTCTATATGGTGTCAGTTTGGGTAAGTTACGTTTTTCAGGAATCCGTCCATTTCATCTAAGTTTTAAAATTCACTGGTATAAATTTATTCTCATTATTTTTTTTTAAATGTTTATTTATTTTTGATGGGGGTATGGCACAGAGAGAGAGGGAGACACAGAATCTAAAACAGGCTCTAGGCTCTGAGCTGTCAGCGCAGACCCTGACAAGGAGCTCGAACCTATGAACTGGGAGATCATGACCTGAGCCGAAGTCAGATGCCTAACCCACTGAGCCATCCAGGCACCCCTATTCTCATTATTTTCTTAATGTCTGTAGGGTCCGATGTCTCCATTTTGTTTACTTGGTAAGTCTTATCAGGGATTTATCAATTTTATTAAGTCTCTTTTAAGAGCACAATTTGGTTATTACTGCTTTTCTGTATCTTTTTTCCTATTTTGTAACAATATTCTTTTTATTTCATGACATCTATTTTCTTTAGGCGTAAAGTGCTATCTACCCTTTGTCAACTTTTTGAGATAGATGCTGATTTTCTGCCTTTCTCCTTTTCCAAATATGTATTTAAAGCTATAAATTTTCCTCTAAGCATGGCTTTAGATACATCCAATTTTTGTTTCCCCCACCCAAGTTTAAATCGGTTTGAGTTTAAGCACTGATTTTATACTACAAATGTAGTATAAGATGAACTAAATTTACAACTTAATTTGTTCATGGAAGATGCCTTAAAAAAACATTGCAACTAAGACGTATGCAAGATTTTATATGCATTTTGGAAGAACTCACACAGAAGCAGCTGATTAGTCATTAAGCTTGACCACTTTCGCATCTTTTGGTCAGTTCACCACAGTCATGACAGAGGAGAGTCACTCGGACCTTGCTGTACACACTGAACCATTCTGGGTGATGATTCATCTTCTCTGCTTCAAGGGCAACTCAGGACATGAAGCCAAATGCCTGATTAAAATTTTTGAAGGAGGGGCACCTGGGTGGCTCAGTCAGTTAAGCGTCCAACTCTTGATTTTGGCTCAGGTCATGATTCCACGGTTCTTGAATTTGAGCCCTGTGTGGGGCTCTCTCTGTTAGAGGTGTGGAGCCTACTTGGGATTCTCTGTCTTCCTCTCTCTGCTCCTCCCCTTCACACATGCTCTCTTTAAACAAACAAACAAACAAACTTAAAAATAAAAATTTTAAAGAATTCTTTGTAGATGGCATCTCTTTCACTTAATTCTGACCATCCTGTTACTTTAAGGTCAAGTATAACTTACTTCCTCTCTTCTGCTGTCAACCAGTTAGCATCTGCTGACATGGCCACAAGGTTTAGGCTCCAGTCCCAAACCCAGGCCTGCCTGGTGTGCTGCCTGTCCTCAAGTTTTAATATGTACTACTTTTCATAGTCATTCAGCTCAAAATACTTTCAAATTTTCAACGTCATCTGCTATTTGATTCATTGGTTATCAAGTGTGTTTGTGTGTGTGTGTGTGTGTGTGTGTGTGTGTGTGTGTGTATATACTTAAAATTTTTTTTTTCCCAATGTTTATTTATTTTTGAGAGACAGAGAGAGACAGAGCACAAGCAGGGGAGGGGGAGAGAGAGAGGGAGACATAGAATCCAAAGCAGGTTCCAGGCTCCGCACTGTCACCACAGAGCCCAACATGGGGCTCGAACTCACAAGCCATGAGATCAAGACCTGAGCCAAAGTTGGACGCTTAACTGACTGAGCCACCCAGGCGCCCTGTATACATTTTTTTTTTTTTTTTAAGTAAGCTCTAGGCCCAACATGAGGCTTGAACTCATGATGCTGAGATCAAGAGTCGCATGTTCTATCAACTGAGCCAGCCAGGAGCCCCTATCATGTATATTCTTAAATCTCCCAATATTATGAGGGTGCTCTAGATTGTCTTTTTGTTACTGATTTATATATTAACTGCATGTGGTCAAAGAACATAGTCATTATGATTTTAATCCTTTGATGTCTGAAACTTGCTTTTAGCTCTGTAAATTTTTGTAAATGTTATGTGTATTTGAAAAGAAGGTGTATTCAGCACCTGTTGGATGCAGTGTTCTTTATATGTCGGTCAAGTTCATTAACTACATTGTTCTAATTTTCTACGATCTTCCTAATTTTGTCTGTCTGCTTATTCCATCAATTACTGAGAGGTATGTGTTAAATTCTCCTACTACCCACTGTGAATATTTTTATTTCTCATTATACTTCTGTTATTTTTCATTTTATATATTATGAAGCCATATTATTTAATTGTATATACATTTAAAATTGTTACATCTTATTTTTTAGATTCTACTTCATGTAATATTACTCTATCTGTAACAACTTTTCTTTGGTTAGTACTTGCATGATATTATTTATTCTTCTCCTTTTACTTATAAACTTTCTGTATCCTTATGCTGTGAACTTGTCTCTTATAAAACATAAAGTCTGGGGTGTGGCTCAGTCAGTTAAGTGTCCAACTCGTGATTTCAGCTCAGGTCATGATTTCATGGTCATGGGATCAAGCCCCTCAGTGGGATTCTCCTGGGATTCTCTCTCTCCCTTCTCTCTCTGTCCCTCCCCTGCTCGAGCACATGCCCTCTCTCTCAAAATAAATAAATAAAGTTAAAAAACAAACACAAAATTTAAAAAAATCCTACTTGATAATTTGTCTTTTATCCATTTACATTTAATAAAATTTCTGAAACATTTACCATGATAATTTATTCTATTTATCTTACTGTTATATGTACCTTTCCTCCCTTCTTGCATTCTTCTGGATTATTTTTCTATTGTTCCACTTTTTCTAAAACTTGAAAGTTACATACTTTTTTTTTCTAATGTTTATTTTTGAGAAAAAGAGAGAAAGTGGGGGAGGGGCAGAGAGAGAGGGAGGCAGACAATCTGAAGCAGGCTCCAGGCTCTGAGCTGTCAGCACAGAGACTGACATGGGACTTGAACTCACGAACTGCAAGATCATGACCTGAGCCGAAGTCAGATGCTTAACCAGCTGAGCCACCCAGGTGCCCCTTGAAAGTTACATACTTAAAAAAACTCTCTTTTCTTGAAAGTTACTCTAAATTGTAACACCCATTTCTTACCAAAGTATGACATGTTTTGTTTTGTTTTGTTTTGTTTTAGAAGTTTATTTATTTATTTACTTGGTAATTTCTACACCGAACTTGGGGCTTGAATTTACAACCCCAAGTTTTTTTGTCATCCAAAGTACTTTTACTATGATGCGTTTAAGATGTCATTGTTATTTTTTAAATTTATTCTGCTTTGGTTTACAGAGCTTCTTCGACCGATAGCTTAATGTCTTGACAAATTTAGAAAATTTTTATCCATTCTCTCTTCAAATAGTGATTCTGTCCCTGACTCTATCTCTTCTTTGGGACTCTAAACACACAGATGATATGCCTGTTCACTGTATCCTCTGTCTCTTAGGCTTTCTTTTTGGTATTTTATTTTTTCTTTTCATGATTCATTCATTCTAGATTGTTTTTTTCTGACTTCTTACCTAGTTCATTTATTCTCAGTTTAAGCTTTATTGAATCTGTTAATTCATCTGTCCAGAGTTTTAAATTTTATTTTACTTTTCCTTCCTAGCATTTTCTTTTGGTACTTTATCAACTCTGCTATATCTTTTATAATTCACAATTCTTTGCCAAAATTTTCAACCTAGTTTTTTTTTTTTAAGTTTATTTACTTATTTTGAGAGAGAAAGAAAGCACAGGTTGAGGAGGGGCAGAGAGAGAGAGAGAGAGAGAAAGAGAGAGAGAGAGAGAGAGAGAGAGAGAGAATCCCAACTAAGCTCTGCACTGTCAGTGCAGAGCCTGATGCAGGGGTCAAAATCACAAACTGTGAGATTGTGACCTGAGCTGAAGTCTGATGCTTGACCAGGTGCCCCTTCAACCTAGTTTTTTATGATCTTGAACACAGTAATCATTGTTTTGGTTTTGTTTTTAGCACAGTTACTTTATTTTAAATGTTTTTTATTTTATTTACTTTTGAGAGAGAGAATGAGCAAGCAGGAGAGGTGCAGGGGGTTTGGGGACAGAGGATCCAAAGCAGGCTTCTCACTGACAGCAGACAGCCCAATGTGGGACTTGAACCCAAGAACCATGAGATCATGACCTGAGCCTAAGTCAGACACTCAACCGACAGAGCCACCCAGGAGCCCCTAGCATAGCTATTTTAAAGTTCAGTCTGATAAAGCCAATGTCTGGAGAATCTGGCATCTGTTTTTATTTTTTGCTGTTTCTGCTGGTTCTCATTCATGTTGTTCTATCTCCTCATATGCCTAGTTATTTTGGTTGTGAGCCACATATTATATTTGAAAGGCTATTTGTAGGAATTTAAGGCCCTACATGATGTTATCTTAGCCTAGAGAGGTTTGCTTTTGCCAGGCGCCTGCAGCTACTTTATTTAAATTTCATGGATTGAAATGATTTGAAGGTAAACTGTAGTCCCTTTGAGGGCTGTTCTATTTCCAGTTCACCCTTACCTTTACTTACATGGATGCGACCTTCTGGGATCCCAAACCAATGAGGAGAAACTTACCAGCACTCATATCATCCTTAGCAAGCCATGAGCCCTAACTTTTTAGCTTCTATCAAGAGGGCTGCTCAACCTCTTACCCTCTCTTTTGAAATTCATTATCTCCAGGAGACAAATAGTCCCAAATGTTGGTTTTACCTCTCTGGATTTATGCCTTTTTCCAGATCTCAACTTGGTAATTATTTTACTTTGTTAGCTTTCTGAATGCCTTTAAAGCAAATTTTACAATCCTGTGTGTAGCTTTTGCAGTGATCTTAAGTCAGGGTTGATTTACACTATCTAGTCTGATATTACTAAAGTGGAAATCCTTAATTTATATCACTTAAATAAAACCAAAATTGTATTGTGGTTTTAGTGTGGTTTCAGGAAGGAATGGAATTAGAGGTGTGTTCAATTCACCATTATAACCTAGATGGTTATTCTTTGTTTCCTTTCAGAAAAAAAATTAAAAAGCATGTATCAGCTGATATCTTTACACCCTGTAAAAAATGAGAATGACAGGATTCTATTCATTCACTTTTGCACTTAACAGAATATCTAATAAATTTTCCATATTAGCACTGATAGCCTTACTCCATTCTTTTTTTAATAGTTGCCCTTCATATCACTGAATCTAACTCAACAAATATTTACTTTACCATGCTCACTGCACTACACTTGGCTTTAGGGCTATACTGGTAAGCCCTAAAACCAAAAACCAATTGTGTCCCAGCATTCAGGGAATTGACAGTTGAGTGGGAGTAAAATATATTAATCTTACAATAATATAAATAAACGCAAAATTACAACTCTATCAAATGCTAAGGAGAGGTACAGGTTGATATGAGACAGCATGACAGGGGTATTGGATCTAGTCAGGGAGGTCAGAAATGTCTTCCATGAGGATGTTACAATAAGCTGAATAAGAGCTGACTTGAAGAGAATGGGACAAAGGAGGTTTGCATGAAGAAAATAATATTCTATGTAGAGAATCAATCATATGGATATATCATAATTGAATTACCCACCTCTCCACTGAGGGACATTTAGATTGCTTTGAATCTGTTGCTATTATAACAATTCTTTAATATATATATTTGCAATTTTGTAATATATATATTTGCAATCCTTTTATATATATATATATATATATGCAATTTTTGGCATAATTTTATAAGCATACCTTTATGATCATCAAGAATCCTTTCTTAATACATATAATAGAGTTCACAATAACTTCCATGTCCACTTAAATTTGAATATAAATTCTACTAGATCTATTTCTTCCTCTTCCTCCAACTTAAATTCTTTATTTCGTTTTAATTTTCCTTGTCTGTACTCTTCCCTCACAAAGAATTGGTTCCTTCTAGTGATCTCTTATCTTACATAAAGTTACTCACAAGCTATGCTCCATCTGCTCCTCACCTTCACTGTGGAATCTAAAACATAAATATGTTTAAGACTCTATCTGCCCAAAGTAGGCTAGGCTTTCCCCGACGTAGATAATTTATCCTAACAGTTGAGTGAATCACTTTAGCACACAGCTTGGAAAACGAGACAGCCAGAGTTTTGAACTCAGGTACCACCATCTTTCCAAAATCTTCTGCATTCTCAGATAAGTTGGGACCTAACTTTAAAATCAACCCTCGGGGCGCCTGCGTGGCTCAGTCAGTTAAGCGTCCGGGTTGAGCGTCCAACTTCGGCTCAGGTCATGATCTCGCGGTTTGTGAGTTCGAGCCCCACGATGGGCTCTGTGCTGACAGCTCAGAGCCTGGAGCCTGCTTTAGATTCTGTGTCTCCCTCTCTCTGCCCCTACCCTGCTCACATTCTGTCTCTGTCTCTCTCAAAATAAATAAACATTAACAAATATATATTTAAAATCAAACCTCCCACAACACCCTAGGAAAAAAATACGTGGCTACATATATAACAAAATGTTACTACATAAAGATCCCTCACGCCCACAGGCCAATAAGAAAAGCAAAAAACAAAAAAATGTGCACATAACCCAGTAGGAAAATGGGCAAAAGGTATGCATTGACAAATTCACAAAAGAAAAACATATATGGTCAACAAATACAACAAAAAATGTTCATTAGTCATCATAAAAATACAAATTAAAATATAAAAAGCACCAGATTATAAAAACTATAATTGGAGAGAGCACTATGAACTATGCATCACACACAAAAAATATAACCTAGTACAACCTTTCTAGAGGTTATCTGTATCTGATTTAAATTATGATTTCTAGAAATTTATCCTATGAAAATAATCAAGAAAATGTTATTCTCAACATCCTAATATTGCTTCCTTTCTTTCATACCATATATCAACATCTGACTTGCACTTATCTATTGTTTCTCTTTCTTCCACTAGAATATAAGTTTATTGTATGCAAGGACCCAAACAGTACTTGCCATATATTAGGCATGTGATGAATAGTGGTTGTTGACAGAATGTATAAAGATTTATCTTTGAGAATTTTCCAAACTATGGGGTTTTAAAACAAAAATGTTGGAAAAATCCAACATCCAACAGCAGGGGACTGATTAAAACAAAAATTTATCAACAAGGACAACTATATAACTATTAAAAATTAGTCTACAAAAAAACTATAGGGGCACCTGGGTGGCTCAGTTGGTTATGCATCTTGACTCTTGATTTTAGCTCGGGTCATGATCTCATGGTTTGTGAGTTCAAGCCCCACATTGGGCTCTCTGAATGTCCAGTGCAAAGCCTGCTTAGGATTCTCTCTCTCCCCTCTTTCTGTCCCTCCCCTGCTTGCACTGTCTCTCTCTCTCTCTCAAAATAAATAACTATAAATGTTTGTGATACTATTATATGACCTCATTTTTGTTAAAAAGAAAAAATGGGAAAATATATGCAAAGACAAAAGACAGGTAACACAATATCACATCAAGATGTGAACAGTGGATATCTATGAGATGGCAGGATTATAGGTAACTTTTTTGTTCTTACTTACGGTTTCCTGTATTTTTCAAATTTAATTTTTCTGGAACGAACATAATTCTTTTTTAATAAGTCAAAAAAATTATTCAAAACGAACTAAAACCAAAACCAAACTTCTTCATTTCTAGTTCAAATGAGAAAAAGGCAAGTTTACCTTCAATTTCATCTTCGGAAATCAATTCATCATCAGAGCATATGTTGAGAACGTTAACCAGCATCTCTGTGACTATACAATAAGACAAAATAACCCAAAATTTATACAATTATTAAGGTACTTTCTCTATAATGATGTGGCTGTCTAAACATACATGTTAAATAAACATAGACAAAAATGATTTGTCATTATGCTACTAAGAGTATTCATAAAGAGTAGCATTAAATCTAGACCTTCAGGTTTATATAGAATTTGGGGAAATTACTTGCTTTGATGAAAGTTCGGTCTTGATGATTCTATTGCATTAATTACTTGATTTCATGAGACTGCTGTCCAGAACCTCTTCCTCACTGATATGTACATGAAAAGATTTCTTACCATTTTACAAAGAAGTTAAGCCACCATGTCTATGTCCAACAGACTTATTTTATATTTGCATAGCTTATTTGTATAGGTGCACAAATGAAATTCTAAGGACAGTATTTTCTTTTTAAATATCTTTACCACTGAAGAAATCCCTGAAGGAATGGTGTAGTGACTTATGTTATTTTAACATCTTGATCACAGTAGGATAGCTATTTTAAGTTGATATTTACAATAAGAAGAATATAATCGACTAGAACTTTAACTTAAAAACTAAGTACCATTTCAAAACCTTTGTAGAGAACAAAGAAAATTCGAAAATACTTCTTATAACTTTAAGAAAAACATTTCTGAACCATCAGGAGACTCATGCAAATATAAAAGTGTACTCCATCACTAATTAAGACAACTGATAGCCCAGATGCTTTAGTTCCTTACCTTTTTCCCCAACAAAAGGCAAAGACCACGTGAAAACATCCATAAAGTTTGGAAGCCAGTAGGGGTGTGGAGAACAGTTAAACTGCCTGATATTCATGACATTGTTTTCATATTTTAACACAGCAGCTAAAAAGGAAAAAGCAAGAGAATCTGGCACAGAGGAACATGACACAGCAACTGGCATGCTTCATACAGCTGCATACCTACTAAACAGAATTCAGGAACTTACTCTCCATTTGTAAATTCAGGCCTCGGTATTTAAGAGCAGATGGAAAATCTTAAAGCATTTTATACACCTCATTCTTTTAAGAATTACCCCAAGGAACAAAGTTATCTGAAGATCCCATATAATAAAAGTACAAAAGAAACTGAGCTCTGAAACTTCAAAGGGCCACTGCACAGTAACCATGTATAGAAATCTCAGGTTCCACATTAGAAAAATGTTGTCATAATTTCCCTTTATAGGCCAAATGGTTACAATTACAGCTCTCTTTTGAAGGCAAACATTTTTCATTAAATGAACACAGCCTATTTTGCTAGTCATTATCCAGAGCCAAAGATTTTATAAACTCTGGGAGTTTATAGTATAGCAATTATCAATTCACAGTGGGGGATACAGATGGTAAACTTAGAGCAATTTACAAGGCTCAAAAGTAGATTAAATAATCTACATATATAAAGAGGACTAAAACAGCCATCTCCCCTATACACAGCCAGTATATTGCTAGCACTGTATAAATGTTTAAATTAACCAGTTTATTTATTTGTACACATACTTTGGTACCAAACTAATTTTCTTTATATTTTAAAAGTTTTGAAATCCAATTTCTTGGACTTCACCATGAGCAAAAGCACTGTGATGTTGTTTGCATTATTCTCTTTACTCTTATTGTGATCATAAATAGAATCGGGTATGAAGTACTCCAGAAATGAGATACAGGTCATTCCCTGGTTCCCGTTTCTTTGCTTATTAAATGATTGCCTAGTGTGCTCAAAATGTAAGTTACTGGCTGTCTAAAATGTACATCATGAAGAAAATACATGAAAGTAAGATTGCCTGCTCTTAAAAACCTGCCACTAGATACAATGTTTTCATGTATATGTATTTTATTATGCACATATTTTACTCAATAATTCCCTCAATCTACACAGGAAAAAAGAGGTGAAAGGTGGGTCTTTACAGTGGATAATTATAAATGAAAGGATAAAAAAAAATGTTTTTGTGTACGTTTCCAGTGGAAACAAAAAAATAGGAATAGAAATCTTCAAAAATTATGACTTAAGGATCTTTCACATAATCATTGGAACTAAGAATTACTTGTTGGTACCAATATGCAAGAAAGAAAAGCAACAGAAGAAGAGAGAGAAAAAGAAAAGGGGAAGTGAATTGTCTTGCAAGACAAGTGGTCTTGTCTTTCAAGAAAAGAAGTACTTCTGTGGAGAGTAATTGAGTACAAGCAGACATTGGTTCAGATGCCACATTTTCTTTTTCCTAAAAAAAAAAATTTGAGAAAAAGCAAGGAAAATAAGAATGTTTCAAGATAAAGTTACCAGTTATATCAAAGTCAACAGAAAATTCCAGTAAACTGGACTGTGACTTTAAAAGTTTGCTAAAGGAATAATCAAGATCAATACCAGGTTAGAATGGGCCAAAAATGAGCTGGTGTTCAGTGAGTCAATAAAATGACTGCTGTTTTGGGTGGCACGTTTTAGTTGAGCACACCAATAAATCCACCGTGCAGTCAAGAGACACACTTACCAGCTGAGGTCTAAAAAGGGAGAAGGGACAGTCTTCATCACAAATATGAGGACTATAGCCACTAAGTGTCCTTGAAGAAGTTACCAACACAAGCAACACACACCATTCACAATGGAAGAAACAAGAAAAAAACTGAGTCTCTAATATATTGGGCATATTAGGAAGAAGGAAATAAGAAACAATGGAGTTAGGGAGAAGCTGAGTGTTGTGGCTAGGTAGCTAAGACTCAGAAAAGAATGACGAGATGTAAAGAACTATACGGCTGGGGGAGAACTTAAGCCAAAGAAGTGTTTTTAAAAATGAATAGGAAGCCACTGAAGGACACACTGAGATGACTGATTCAAATCAGATTGAAATGAGATGTGCCATTCCATAGTTTCCCTTTACACAGGCTCAGGTTATGTAGTGAGTATACTGTGGACTGCTTTTAAACTTGACTCCCCACCTGCATATACAAGGTATGACTATAAAGTAATGAGACTTAAGAAACCACCAACTACAAACACACCAGACCTTATATATGAGATGAGTGTGGTCCTTTGACATAGTCATACGAGGCACAACTGTAAAATGTTATAGTATTACAGCAATGTAGAGTTTCATGGATGCTTTTTAATATTTATTTTTATTATTCCAACTTATCTTCAACAACCCTATATGGCAGGTATTTTAAAGATACACTGAGGCTCAGAGAAGTTAAATATCTTATTAATGTGAAATTTAGTGTCATGTTTACTGTGGACTGAAAAGTGAAGCAGGGCTAGACTAGATCTTCTGACTCAGCTTATTAGTGCTCTTTTCAATACACCTTGCTGCCTTACCATATATTTAATCCAAAGATGCTGCCATTACTCAAAACATTTTTGGAACTCCTCTTGTGGAATTGCCTCCAGACCCATTTTATAAGCAACACAAGAAAAACCAGTCTCATTACCCTATAATCATACCTTGTTTCTGACCCCAAATGGTACCATCTAGCTTGATCACTCACCTTATTCACCAGTCTTGACTCCGAATAACTTTTGGCTGTTCCAAAAATCAAATCCACCCTCAAAGGACGAAGGTTTCCCATCACTGAGGATAATCAAAAGAATGTGTCGCAGATTCTGAAGGCAATGCCAAAAGAGGAGTTCCAAAAACGTTTTGAACAATGGCAGCATTGTTGGAATAAGCGTGTAGCTTCCCAAGGTAACTACTGTGAAGGGACAATACTCACTTGGATATATACGTTCTGGCATGTTTGTATTAAAGTTCTATTATTTTATAGTCATACTTTATAAACAACAAAATAGTTACAGAGGATGTTACAGAGGATATTACAGAGGAAGTCTGCCCTGCTACAAAACTTACAAACTACGAATCTTAAAAAATTAAAAAAAAAAAAAAAAAAAGAAAGAAAAAGAAGATTTCAGGGCACCTGGCTGGCTCAGTCAATAGAGCATGTGACTCTCAATCTCAAGGTCATGAGTTCAAGGCCCACATTGGGCATACTTAAAAAGAAAAAATTTCAATAGGATAAAGTCTTAGAATGAGAACTTCTGGATTGAAGGCATATTTATATTTAATCCTCTTTTTTAATATGGGAAATTGAGGTTTAGAAAAATTACATGACAGACCTAAAGTTACTACTAGTTTCTGGCAAGGATTGGACTAAAATGATTTTTCTTAATTTTTTATGGTATTCACTCTGCCTGTACCATTCCTCAAGAAAACCAAAAACAGCTTAATAATGTACAAACATTAAAACACCAAACAGTGACATTTTATTGAGGTACTGTTACAAATAAATTCACCAAAACTAGTAATTTATGGTGACCATTCTAACTTGAACCTGAAGTAATTTATTTGTCTTATATTTTGATTCAGGAGTACAAATCAAACCTATTATTTATTTACAGAGCCCAATACTCCTTAGGAAATGAAAACCAAGCAGTAGCCTAAATTCTAAGTTTCTTGGCCTTTGTTTCAACTAAGACCTCTTTTCTTTTTATTTAAAATTTACATATGTTTTAAAACCACACACACATATGATTAAACTAGAGCTCACATTTACTCACAAATTCAAACTCAAATATCGCTGGACTCTTTTACCTTTATTGTTATAGACATCTAGGTAATTGGGGGCAGAGAAAATTGTAATGAGTGATGGAAAGCCTGTTGTTTGGCTCTTCCTGTACATTCGATACCTGGAAGAGAAATAACAGTCCGTCTGTCTTAATAATAAAGGCAAAAACTCCACAGTGATATCTGGTACAGTATAAATCTAACTTACCCAGCATCTTGGGCTTCATGGGCTCTGATTATTGATAACAAATTATTGTTCTGCAAAAATTCACAAACTGCAGGGTAACTGGAATAGAAAATTAGAAAATATAAATCCAGAACTAAAACAACTGTTTTTTAATAGGAGGAAGGGGAAAAGTCAAGATGACATTAGTTGAATTTGTTTCAAAAAGGCAGGTTTTTGACATACCACTGGACTTTTATTGTTTGTCTGATTGTTCATTTATTTGAGAGACAGAGAGAGAGAGCAAGCAGGGGAGGGGCAGAGAGAGAGGGAGACAGAATCTGAAGCAGGTTCCAAGCTCTGAGCTGTCAGCACAGAGCCTGGCACAGGGCTCAAACCCACAAACCTCAAGATTATGACCTCAACTGAAGTTGGATGCTTAACCGACTGAGCCACCCAGGCACCCCACCACTGAACCTTTATTTATGGCTTAGCAATCATCACTGTTTTTCTACTTCGTGAATAACTCATTCCAGATCAAATATACAGGTAACAGATAACCTTACGACAGAAAAAAAGCTCCCTTATCTTTTAACTGTTTTTGTCTTAATCCATAATAATACAAAACCAAAACTTTTCTTTGTGTCTTGATATAAAAAAAAGTACCAGGAGAGAGAGAGAGAGAGAGAGAGAGAGAGAGAGAGAGTGTATGTGTGGTGTGAGAGAAAGACAGAGAAAGATTATTAGTTGCTAAAAATTGAATATACAATTTTCAAACTGTCAAATGGCTTGAAAAGTTAAAGAATCTACTAACGGCTTCACAGGTTATATCTATGCCAAATTAATATTATACAGGAATATTTTAGGAGTAAATACAAATATTACACCCAACCGTATTCTAATGAAAGGTCTGATATTTACATCTGCTCCTAACATTCTCTTTCAGTAATGTTATCTTTCTACATTTAGAAATACCTGATAGGAAGAACTGGAAAATACCAAATTATCCTGGAATTATCCAAGTGTTAATTATTTACCTTATCATTATTTATTTTGAGAGAGAGAGAGAGAGAGAGAGAGCGCGCGCACTAGCATGGGAAGGGCAGAGAGAGAGGGGGAGAGACAGAATCCCAAGCAGGCTCAGCATTGGCAGTACAGAACCCAGTGCAAGGCCTGAACCCACAAACTGTGAGATCATGACCAAGAATCATGAGCTGAGACCAAGAGTTGGATGCTTAACCCACTGAGCCACTCAGGTGCCCCAATTATTTACTTTATGTTTAAATCTTTGTTTCTTATGATGCTCATTAGAAAATATTAACTTTTAAAATAGATTGTACATTCATTTGGTATAAAATTGAAAGATACAAATGATTATACAATGAAATACCTCCCTCCCTTCTCTCGTTTTTTAAAAATTTATTTATTTATTTTTAGTAATCTCTACACCCAACATGTGGCTCAAACTCTCAACCCCAAGATCAACTGAGCCAGCTAGGCACCCCAAATGCCTTCCTTCTTCCTACATCTAGCTTCCAGCTACCCTAGAAACAACCAATGTTCCTAGTTTCTTTGAGTACTCTTTAAAAGATGTTCTACAGGCATGCCTTGGAGATATATAGTTGGTTCTGTTCCATACCACCACAACAAAGCAAATATCAAAATAAAGTGAGTCAAATGAATTTTTTTGTTTCCCAGTGCATGAAAAAGTTACATTTACACTATACTGTAGTCTATTGAGTGTGCAATAACATTATGTCTAAAAAACAATGTACCTATCTTAATTTAAAAATATTGCCAAAAAATACTAACCATAATCTGAGATTTCAGTGGTTTTAATCACTGATCACAGATCACCATAACAAATATAATAACAATTTAAAAAGTTTGAAATATAGGGAGAATTACCAAAATGTACACAGGGTCATGACATGAGCAAATGCTTTTGGAAAAATAACACCAAGAGACCTGCTCAACACAGGATTGCCCCAACCTTCAATGTGTAAAAAAACTCAGTATCTATGAAGTACAATATAGCAAAGTGCAATAAAACGAAGTATGCCAGGATTTTATATCAGTGTACAAAGGTGTTTTTTTTTTTTTTCTTTTTTAAAAACAGCTTCACTGTATAGTCTGGCACATTCCATTGTCTGAATGTACCACAAGGTATTTAACTAGTCTTCTATTGAACATCTAGATTGTTTTAAATCTTTTATCATAAATAATACAGCAGTGAGGGGCGCCTGGGTGGCTCAGTTGGTTAAGTGTCTGGCTTAAGTGTCAAAATTAACAGCATGGAGCTTGCCTGGGATTCTCTCTCTCTGTCCCTCCTCTACTCATGCTCTTTCAAAATAAATAAACATTTAAAAAGATAATAATACAGCAATGAATAACCTTGAACCATTGACCCCTGAATAATGTAGGGAGTGCTAACTACCTGCACAGTCAAAAATCTGTGTAACTTTTTATAACTGTGTAACCGTATAACCTTTTTTCACATGTATTACTCTTTTGAAGTAGGTGCCATGCCCAATGTGGGGCCTGAACTCACAACCCTGAGATCAAGAGTTGCAGGCTTACTGAGCCAGCAAGGCACCCCTCATGTATATAAGTTTTGACTCCCCCAAAATTTAATTACTGGCCTGCTGACCAGAAGTATTACCCGTAACAGTCAACTGACAGATATTCTGTATGTTGTATGTATCATATACTGTATTCTTATACTAAAATAAGCTGGAGAAAATAAAATGTTCTTAAGAAAATCATAAGGAAGGGGGTGCCTGGGTGCCTCCGCCAGTTGAATATTTGACTTTGGCTCAAGTCATGATCTCATGGTCCATGAGTTCGAGCCCCATGTCAGGCTCTGTGCTGACAGCTCAGAGCCTGAAGCCTGCTTCAGATTCTGTGTCTCCCTCTCTCTCTGCCCCTCCCCCACTCACACTGTCTCTCTCAAAAAATGAATAAACATTAAAAAAAATTTTTTTTAAATCATAAAGGAGAAAAAATACTTTTATAGTGCTGTATTATATTTATATAAAGAATCCATGTTGGGGCGCCTGGGTGGCTCAGTTGGTTAAGCATCTGACTCTTGATTTCAGCTCAGGTCATAATCTCATGGCTCTCATGATCTCTGTGATGACAGTGTAGAACCTGCTTGGGATTCTCTCTCTCTCCCTTTCTCTCTGCCTCTCACCCACCCTCTCTCTCTTAAAATAAATAACTAAACTTAAAAAAAAAAAATCCATGTATAAGTGGACCTGCATAGTTTAAATGCATCGTGTTCAAGGGTCAGCTGTACATACATTTTACACATTTGCACATTTATGTAGTTGATTCTTGTTATTTGCAGTAGCTATGTTCTATAAAGTTGTTGCAAAAACGGAATTAGTCAAAACTGAACCACTGCTCCTAGAAAAAATACACAGTTAGGGTCCTGGAGCCTCTGGTCACATTTTCATTAATCAATCAATACATAACCTTGTTTTATGTGTGTTTCTGTTTAAGGACATCTTATTTAATACATACTGTTGATTCATTA
This sequence comes from Panthera onca, assembly GCF_046562875.1. Lineage (NCBI taxonomy): Eukaryota > Metazoa > Chordata > Mammalia > Carnivora > Felidae > Panthera > Panthera onca. Next base: position 169,428,555 of record NC_138342.1, on the reverse strand, counting down.
ACATGGAACTCACGGACAACAATGTCACAAATCATTCCTGAATTAGGTTTATATAACATACACGTATTTTCTCTGCAAGGCACATCACAGCCTTCTTACACATAGAAATACCAGATAGCACTTAAGCACTATGCTTGGGGGCCATTTTACACAGCAAAATTGCCAACAAAAAATGTGAAAAATGTTGCACTAAATGGATCACAGAAAGAATGGTATAATGATAGTCTTGTAGTATGAAAGCTGGAAAAAGAAGGCAGAGCAGCTCCTTGTTAGCCTCAGTTAGGAACACACATGGGGTGACTCGAATTTTGCATTACTCTGCATGTGTGCATGTCTGTGAATGACCACGAAAGTGTTTAAGTGGTGACCTTGCAGTTACAAGTAATTCTTAGCAAGTAGGCAAATTTACAGCTCAGAATTCATAAATAACGAGGGTTGACTTATGGCTATAGGATTACATTTTAGAAGGAGAACTCCTGGTTCAAAGGCCCTGGGTGGACATTTATAATTGAGAGATATTATCAAGCTGATCTCCAAGGAGACTGTACCAGTTTATACTGTACAAACAATAACAATAAAAAAATAAATGATGCTCTTTATTTTAAGCAATGTAAAGAGAAGTAAAAAAAAATTTTTTTAATGTTTATATTTGAGAGAGAGACAGAGACAGAGACAGAGAGACAGAGCACGAGTTGTGGAGGGGCAGAGAGAGATGGAGATACAGAATCTGAAGCAGGCTCCAGGCTCTGAGCTGGGAGCACAGAGCCCGATGTGGGGCTCGAACTCATGAACCACGAGATCATGACCTGAGCTGAAGTTGGACGCTTAACCAACTGAGCCACCCACGTGCCCCAAGAGAAGTAAAACTTAAATGATTCAAAAAGGAATAAAACAAGGTTGCTTAGAAAAATGTTAAAACTATGGCAATTTTGAAGTTCTTTACTTTTTGTATGTGGATTTCACTTCATGAATATATTATCTTAGGCAATTAACAGATTTTTTAGGGGACTACATTTATGCATCACTTGTCACAGTAAAATATTGGAACTAAAAATATTTAGACTTCAAACCTCCCTCTACCTCCCTATTTTTGAACGGCAGAACACAATAAAAGCTCATGTGAGATTTAAGACAACAGCCAACTTCCAGGAAATGTCCTGGGCTTAGTTCACAATGTCCTGTTCTTTTTATATCTTTGCCTATAGCAGTGGTTCCAAAAGTTGGAGACCTTTTAAAAAATAACAGGATTTTCCTGTCTCAGACCTACTCAGTCAGAATCTCTGGGGGAAGAGTCAACAAACCCTTATTTTTAAAAAAGCTTATCAATGATGTTTGGGAACAAATAATCAAGATTATCTAGAGTCTGAAAATAACATTTAAGCACTGCAAGATACTCTGTTCAATCATGTTCAGTATATTACACTTAAGTATCATGAGGGTATTCATATATGAGGGCATAATGCCAATTAAGATATAAAACACAAAACAAACAAGAGTTTTCTGCCTTCTGTTAATTAAAAAATTAAACAGAAGGTCCTATACTATACAAATTAAAGATATAAAATACTTAAAAATAATTTCATGAAACATATTGCAATTGCCTTTCCTAATTTTATAACTTTGAGGATTAGCTTACCTGTAAAAATAAGAGCACCCTCGGACAGTGTTGTGGGTATAGTGCTCCAAGGTCTTTTCACTGCCATAATCCTCTGAGGGATCAGACCAAAGCAGGTCACACACTGGCCCAAAGGCTGGAGGTTCTTTAAACCTGTCTAACTAGAAGACACACAAGAGCCAAAAGAAGAAAAATCATGAAAGCAAAAGACCTTTTGGAAACTGGTATGCATCAAAAACCCAAAAGCCAAAAACCTCCCATCCACAAGAATGTATTAGGGGAAAAAGCAGCAAGCACCTTAAAGAACCGTTCCTTTAGGAAGAATACAAACACTTAACAAATTTGGATATACAATTTTTATTATTTTCTTGAAATAAATTTTTATAAATATCTCTGTCATCTAAGAAAAGGACTGCTTTACATCCTAATATTAAAAGCAGTAGTCATTTAATTCGAATGTGAAATCAACCACTATAGAGATATACTATTATTGAGAAAGGCTATGGAAAGTCTTCATTTCAACTGCCTAGGTAAGCTAAGGTTATCATCAGAGGAGCAAAGGTTTTACAATGGTTCTGTTCATTTTTTACCTCATCCCAATGGAGATTTCTAGTTTTATTTTGTAAAGGACTTTCATCCTTTCCATTCTATGCAGTGGAGGCATTTCAATGTAAGTTATCAATTTAAAGCCTTTAGTCACTGCTGCTTTGGTTAGCAGCGTAAAAACCAAGACAAAATGAGTAACTAAAATAGCTGAGGACTTCTACTAAGTGAAAGGAGAGTGTTTTTTTTAATACAGTTGGTTCAGAATTGCGAAACTCAAGACTTACAATGTAAAAGAGAAATTCTGGTTATTTTAAAGATGATAAGGCAGCAGAGATGTAGGCACACCCTCTTACCCTGAGGAAAGTGACTTTAATTCAGAGAAAAGTTTTATAAACAGAAAAATCTTTACTTTCAGTACTTACATAGACAGGTAAAAGAATACAAAGGTAGAGAAAAGAAGATGGTAACGTAGAACAACAGAAGTGAAAAAAGATTGATCATCTTTTTTTGAAGTCCTGAAAATAATAATCACCAACTCACGCAAGTATAGCAACTTAAACTCTATCATTTAAAATGTCAATGTCGACAAATTTCAGAGCTGGAAGTCCTCAGACCATCCATTCTAACTTCCTTATTTCCCAGAGAAGAAAATGTGACTAAGACTTAAGGGATTTGGTCAAGATTGCACAATTGACTGCAGGACAGGGATTAGAATCCTGATTTCCTTCCTTTCGTATTGCTACACAATTTATTTAAAGTCTCAGGACTGTACCCAAAATATGTTATGTTTCTACTTGGTAAAAGTACAGATTTCATTAAAATTTACAGAAATTTTCTGGAATAGCAAAATATTATCAGTAGTTATCTCCCAATAATGAGATTGTAGGTGATTTCCAGTTTCTTACTTTTAATTATCAGTATTTAAAAATTTTCAGACAGAGTCATATTAGCTGACTGCAAAAAAACAAAAAACCAAAAAAACTGAACTAAAGATATATATACTCCATGAGACTAATGAAAGATTACTTACTTTCCTAATGTCATCTAAACTAGTAATTTCAGGTGACATCCCTCCATGTACACACAGAAACTGCTGGTTTAAGAGGGCAGCAAGTGGAAGACAGTCAAATGTCTCCATACACGCATCATACACCTGTTCAGAATATTTGATTCGACCTATCAAAAAAGGAAAAACAGTCAAAGGAAGAAAAGCTAAAATTTACCATTACAGGACAGAAAATTATGAAGCTACTTCAAAGCCATTTATTTCAGGCAAATTTGAAATCACAGTCATCTTTATAAAAATACTCTTGAGAAGTTGTGGATAAAAGGTAAAAAAAATCTCCTTAAAGACAAGTGTGACCTTGGATTAACTTTCTATCTCTTTTGCCCTGGAAACCTGATAAGCTGTGTTACTAGGCAACATTGCTTACGGTAAAAATCACTCAATTACCTGGTGGGAAGCTATAGCTTTGAACTTCTGAGTGGGATGACTCAAGGTATGTCCCTAGGGGACCCTGGAATCTATACCAATAAAGCTTCTATGGGAGATATTAGCAGTTGTACTATATGAGGCTTCTAACCCATGGTGGCTCCCTGATCTGCACAATGTGGATGTTGTTTTCCTGCACCTGAGCTGTGACTTGGAGGGGGATGGGGAAGGAAGAAGTGAAAGGCAGAAAACCTTTGGACTGCTATACCCATTCCTATGAGGACTACTCCACTGAAAAGGGATGCCTAGCCCTGCCCCTTCCTGGACTGTATCCTCCTAAGTAGATGAATGCCAGTATGGCCCCTGGCAGTCCTGTAAGCCTGAATATTTTGTTGGGTCTAAAAAGACTCCTTGGGGGTACTGAAGACATGCAAGTGGAAACTGATGTTTTAAGAGTAATCAATAAAAGGGGAGCCTGGGTGGCTCAGTTGATTGGGTGTCTGCGACACTGGCCTAGGTCATGATCTCGCCATTCCCAAGTTCGAGCCCAGCATCGGGTTCTGTGCTGACAGCTCAGAGCCTGGAGCCTGCTTTGGATTCTGTGTCTCCATTCTCTCTCTGCCCCTCTCCCACTCATGTTCTGTCTCTCTCTCTCTCAAAAATAAACACTAAATTAAAAAAAAAAGAGTAATCAATAAAATATCAATAATCTTTGCTCATGATTTTTAAAGTCTTTAAGTAAATTTTGTCCTGATTCTATTTTATGTAAAAATGCTCATCTTAATGAATTGTATTTTGATGTGGTTGTCATGTTGGGGCTAAAGAACAAGGAAATACTCCAGTGAGCAGAGGGTACGGTCTCCACAATTATCCAGAAAGAATCCATCATGAACTAACAGGTGAGAAACTGAAAGATGGCTTTAGTTTAAAAAGAAAGGGAATATTTTCTTCTTCTTTGGCCTTGGATTTCAGAGTCAAGTCATGCTTGGAAGGGCATGTTGGTAGAGAAGGCCAAAGATCATGCAGGCAGGCAGCCCTACAGAACTGAGCTCCTTCTCTTCCAAGATTCTGTGAAGATGAAACAGAGCCTACAGGACCTAGAGCTACAAAGCTACAGCAAGCGAGTTAAGATTATGCAGTTGATGATTATTTGTGTATTTCCTTCTTGTATTTAAGTATCAGCGCCTGGTTGTGGCAAGCCATGGGAGAATAAAGTGAAGGGTAATGGTCTAAATTTGGGCCAGAGTACAATGCATGGTTGACAAGACATGTCTGGAGAGACATTCCTAAAGGGAAGGTATAAACCAAGAGACCATATCTGAGGTTATAAAGCTTTCTATCCTTGAATGTGAAGATTTTCTCTTTATTGTCAAGATTTGAGGGAGTTTGTGGGTTCCTTTAAAAACTTTCAGAGCATTCTCTATTACCATGACAGCAGTTCAGATCATCTATTTCACAACATATGCTAACTCTATTATGACAACCAAGTTAATAGGAGCCAGATCTTAGGCATCTTTACTTCTCCTTATAATTACATCCTTATATTCTTTTTATTTGAACACTATTAAATTTTGGCTATTATGAAAGTAGATTCATATTGGCCATAAAGTCTACGTAAGAAAAAAAATCAAACAAAAAATCCTTTCATTTGTGGCCAGTGATTGACTTTTTCTCCTGAAAATCCTTGTAGCCAGAGTTCCCTCTGTTGTCAATGTCAATAAGAAATTCCCTTATAAGGGGGAGCCTGCGTGGCTCAGTCAGTTGAGTGACTGACTCTTGATTTCAGCTCCGGTCATGATCTCGCAGTTTGTGGGATCAAGCCCCGCACTGGCCTCTGCCGTGACAGCACGGAGCCTGCTTGAGCTTCTCCCTCTCTTCTCTCTGACCCTCCCCTTACTCCTGTGAGCACGTGTGCTCTCTCTCTCTCAAAATAAATAAACTTAAAAAAAAAAAAAAAGAAATTCCTCTGTAAGAATCTTAAGCTTGCATATAGGCAGGGATTTTTTTAAATTGAAGTACAGCTGACATGCAATGTCATATTAGTTTCCGATGTACAACAGGGTGATTCAACAATTCTACACATTATGCAATGTTCACCATGATAAGAGTAGTTGTTATCTTCATCATATAGTTATTACAATATTATTGACTATATGCTCTATGCTATACTTTTCATCCTTGTGACTTATTTATTTTCTAACTGGAAGTTTGTATCTCTTAATCACCTTAACCCATTTGGTCCATTCTCCCATTTGTTTCCCCTCTGGCTACAGATTTGTTCTATGTAATAAGTCTGTTTGTTTCCGTTTTGTTTTTCAGATTCCACATATAAGTGAAATCATGGTATTTGTCTTTCTCTGCCTGATTCTCTGATTCATTTCACTTAATATAATATCCTCTAAGTCCATCTATATTGTAACAAATGGCAAGATTTCATTCTTTTTTTTACGGCTGAGTAATATTCCTGTGTGTGTGTGTGTGTGTGTGTGTGTGTGTGTGTGTCTGTCTGTCTGTCTTCTTTATATATTTATCTATCAAGGGACACTTGTGTTGCTTCCATATCTTGACTACTGTAAATAATGCTACAATAAACATAGGGGTGCATTTATCTTTCTTTTTTTTTTGTTTTTTTAATTTTTTTTTAACGTTTATTTTTATTTTTGAGACAGAGACAGAGCGTGAAGAGGGGAGGGGCAGAGAGAGAGGGAGACACAGAATCTGAAACAGGCTCCAGGCTCTGAGCTGTCAGCACAGAGCCCGACGCGGGGCTCGAACTCACAGACCATGAGATCATGACCTGAGCCGAAGTCGGACGCTTAACTGACCGAGCCACCCAGGCACCCCTGCATTTATCTTTCAAATTAGTGTTTGTGTTTTCCTTGGGTAAGTATCTAAGTGATAGAATTATTGGATCGTATGATACTTTTATTTTTAATTTTTTAAGGAAACTCCATAGTGTTTTCCATACTGGCTGTACCGATTTACACTCCCATCAACAGAATCCAAGGGTTCCCTTATCTCCCCACCTTCGCCAACACGTGCTATTTCTTGTCTTTTTGATACTAGCCATTCTGACTAGTGTGAGGTGATATAGCTCACTGTGGTTTTGATTTGCATTTCCCTGATGATTAGCAATATTGAGCACCTTTCATGTGTCTGTTGGCTGTATGTAGGTCTTCTTTGGAGAAACCTCTATGAATGCCTCAAAAGAATTCCTTAGCTTACTTCCAAAAGAATACCAAATCTAGAGAAAGATGGCAAGCAATACAGTATCTTAACTCCATTTTGTACATTAAAACAGGAGGTTACACAAGAAACAAGTATTGGTGAGGATGTGAAGAAAAAGTAACCTTTGTGCACTGGTGGTAGAAATGCAAACTGGTGCAGCCACTGTGGAACACAGTATGGAGGGTCTTCAAAAAATTAAAAATTGAACTACTCCATGATCCAGTTTTCGCACCACTGGGTATTTACCCAAAGAATACAAAAACACTAATTTGAAAGGATATATTCACTCTTACATTTACTGCAGCATTATTTACAACAGCCAAATTATGGAAGCAGCCCAAGTGTCCATCAACAGATGGATAAAGATGTAATACACACACACACACACACACACACACACACACACAGGAATATTATTCAGCCATAAAAATAAGGAAATCTTGCCATTTGCAATGACATGGATGGAGCTAGAGAGTATAAGGCTAAGTAAAATAAGTCAGTCAGAGAAAGAAATATCATATGATTTCATTTATATGGAATTTAAGAAACAAAAGAAAAAAAAGAGAGAGACAGAGAGAAAAACAAACCAAGAAACTGACTCTTAACTATAAAGAACAAACTGATGGTTTCCAGAGGGGAGGTGGATAGGGGGATGGGTGAAACAGATAAAGGGATTATGACTTATCAGGACTCCTGGTGGCTCAGTTGGTTGGATGTCTGACTTCTGCTCAGGTTATGATCTCATGGCAAATAGGTTTAAACCCCACGTAGGGCTGTGTGTTGATAGCTCAGAGCCTGGAGCCTGCTTCAGATTCTGTGTCTCCCTGTGTCTCTGCCCCTCCCCGACTCGGGCTCTGTCTCTCTCTCCCTCTCTCTCAAAAATAAACAAACATTAAAAAAATTTTAAAAAAGAGTACACTTATGATGAGTACTGAGTAATGTATAGAATTGTTGAATCACTATATTCTACACATGAAACTAAGATAATGCTACATGTTAACTATACTGAAATTAAAATAAAAAAATTTGATAAAATTTTTTCAAAAACCCAGGAGATGATGAATCAAATTAAGCAAAAAGGAGTTAATGCTGTATTAACACATGACCAAAATAGTTTACAAGATGCTATTTTCTTTAAAAAAACTTTTTTTAAGTTTATTCATTTTTTTTTCTGAGAGCGTGCACACAAGCAGCAGGGAAGGGCAGAGAGAAGGGGAGACACAGAATCTGAAGCAGGCTCTAGGCTGTCAGCACAGATCCCAATGCGGGGCTCAAACACACAAACCCACGAGATCATGATTTGAGCCAAAGTCAGACTGAGCCACCCAAGTGCTCCAAAATGTTATTTTCTTAAAGTATATGAATAGGTATATAAATACCAACATATTTGTTTTCTGAGGGGTTAGACTGAAGATGATATCTATATATTTTGTTTACTTCGTTTATCTGTATTTTCTCCAATAAATACATAACTTTCATAGTAACATTTATTATTATATTACCTTTATTATTGAAATTTGTTGAAGGCTCACAATTCATCTGTGCCATCAGGGAGCTATGTGTTCTACACAGCATGGTGGTCAAGAAAATGGAGTTTGGAACCTGACTGCCCTGATCTGAACCTTGGCTTACTAGCTGTGGTACTCAGCACAAATTACTTCATGCCTTGTGCTTTGATTTCCTCATCTATAAATGGGCATAATAACAATACATATCTATGTTACAAGACTGCTGTGAAGATTAAATGAATTCATATATGTAAAATGCTTTGATAATGTCTGGCACACAGCAGATACTATGTAAGTGTTAACTAATAAAATTATTTTATCTTCACAGAAACCCTATGAAACAAGTGCTATTAGTATCGTCCTTAAAAAACTGAAGGAACTGGGCCTACTTGCCCAAAGTTGCAAGCTAGTAAGTGGCAGGACTGGAAATTGAACCTACTTATGCTCTTAATACCATGTGATACTCCTCCCAATCATTATTTGAAATGAAATATCTACTAGGAGAATTTAAATAGCCAAATATGTAATTCCCAAACATTAAATTAGTTGACTCAGTGTTTTATTTTCATGACAAATTTTAAGCTACATCTCATAAAACAATCATTTCTATAATAAAGGAAAAATGCACCTCAGTCACAGGGATCACACAGATGATACAAGTTCTAACTAGTATCAATAATATAACATTCACAAAACAAAATTTCAACAATATTCTCTAAAGTGATTTTGAGGGGCTCCTGGCTGGCTCAGTTGGTGGAGCATGTGACTCTTTATCTCAGGGTTGTGAGTTCGAGCCCCACTTAAAAAAATAAAATCTTAAAAAAATTTTAAAAAAAGTAATTTTGAGAGTCAGCACTATTTGTAAGAAACCATGACCTGGTCTAGCCACTGATTATACACTTGTCTTCATTTTCATTTGCTTTCATTATTTAAAAAAAAAATTACATTTACATGGTTCAAAAGCAAAAGTCACAAAAGATTATATGGTGTCTCATACTCCTACTCCTCCTACCCACTCCCTGAAGGCAACTAGTGTTACTAGTTTTCTGGGTGTCTTTACAAAGATACTGTATGCAAACACACAAGATGTGTACATTTACTCTCTTTTCAACATCCTTTTGCTTTTTACATAAATGGAAGCATATGTACACTGCTTTGCACTCACTTTTTGTACTTAACATATTTTGGAGAACATCTTTATACGGAGAGCTTTGTAATTATTTCTTTTATATCTACAGAGAATTTCACTTTAAGGATATACCACAATCTAACCACACCTATCTCTTACTACTATAAATAATACTGTAATTAACGACAAACAGTATTTGTTTATTAAAAAAGAAAAAACTTGTCCAAAATATAAACTGTCATAACAATACGGTTTTCTTTTTAATGTTTATTTAATTTTTGAGGGACAGCACAAGTGGGAGAGGGGAAGAGAGAGAGGTAGAGAGAGTCCCAAGCAGGCTCACACTGTCAGCGCAGAGCCTAATGCTGTGCTTGAACTCACTAACCCCAAGGTCATGACTTGAGCCAAAATCAAGAGTCAGACACTTAACTGACTAAGCCACCAAGGCACCCCTATTTTTTGTAAATATTTATTTATTTTGAGAGAGAGCACAAGTGGGAGAAGGGCAGGGAGAGAGAAAAGAATCCCAAGCAAGCTCCACGCTGCCAGCACATAGCCCCATGTGGGGCTCGATTCCAGGAACTGAGGTAAAATCAAGAGTCAGTCACCCAACTGACTGAGCCACCCAGGTACCCTGAGAGGAGTATTTAAAGACCCCTGCAATATAAAGCAATTCAAAAATTGATGTAAGAGTGGCACCTGGGAGGCTCAGTCGGTTAAGCGTTCGACTACAGCTCAGGTCATGATCTCGTGGTTTGTGAGTTCAAGCCCCATGTTGGGCTCTGTGCTGAAAGCTTGGAGCCTGGAGCCTGCTTCGGATTCTGTCTCCCTTTCTCTCTGCCCCTCTCCCACTTGCACTCTGTCTCTCTCTCTCAAAAATAAATAAACAAAAAAAAATTTTTTTTAAAGAATTGATGTAAGGAAAAAACAACTCCTCCCTTACAAAATATTCTAACTCCCTTAGAAATACTCTCACGACTACAGCTGCACAATCTGGAACTAAGCATCACTTAGCAGTAATTATAAGGTGCTGATTCTAAAAGCCATGGTGGCCCTTTACGAGAGATCAGCTTATCACTGAAAATATCCATGCAAAGCAGCACACATGCTCCTTGCTTATAAGAACAAAATTTGAAATTATATTCGTGTATTTGTTCCAAGATTTATTCACATTTCAGATGTAGCATTAGAATGAAACAGGAGTATGTCTGTAGATAAGAGAAGAAAAGAAACCTGGTTTAAAGCATGTGAAAAGCAAATAAAAACCGAAGATAAGAAATTCTGTAAAAAATGAGAACACTTAAAATGTTTCCCAAACCTATTGTTCCATCTTCTAAAAATAGTCTGAGCCAATTTATACTAGTCAAAAAAAGAATTCTGATAAAACAGAGGAAGAACTGGATAAAATGTTGCCTAAAAAAACCTAAACCTTAATTCAGAACAGAGGCATCCTGAGGCAGCTTTCTTATTACTTATCTATTGCTAAATACTAATCATTCTAGGGCCTTTGTCAACTGCTTGATACGCATTATTTAATTTTCCCAGGTAAAGAAAGAGAAGTGTAATGAGTAATATCCCCATATTTGGCTTAGAAAAATAATACAAAATAGTTGCAATTTTTCAACTATTTGGTGAAGTGGTTCTCAAATGAAAAATAGTAGATATTTTCCAAACCTCTGGAGCAGGTGTGCTAAACTGCTGCATGCAGGACAATTATCTGGGGTCTTTAAAAAGCCTCTTAAATGCTTGGCACCCATCCAGGTGGATTTTAAGTTACCAGTTTAAAAGTTTATTACAGTAGTAGTACACGGTGGTGATGAAGCACAACTCCAGCAGCACCACAGGAAGATACAAAATCAAAAATACAAGTCCTGCTGACTCAACTCCCCACAGATAATCACTGCTATCAATTTCTTCTGCTCTCTCTCTATATATATATTCCTCATGTGTGTGTGTGTGTGTGTGTGTGTGTGTGTGTGTGTGTGTATGTGTGTGTGTGTGTGTATGCCCCTACACATTATGTATTTTTAATTTACAAAGGAGCACATCTAGGCCCACGGTGATCTTTCAATAGCTGCCTAGTATTCCATTTTTTAAAACATATTATCACTTATTTAAGCAGTCCCTTACTGATATTCAAATTCTCTCTCTCTCAAGGGCGCCTGGGTGGCTCAGTTGGCTAAGCGTCCAACTCTTGGTTTCCGCTCAGGTCATGATCTCACAGTCAGTGAGATCAAGCCCGCATCTGGCTCTGTGCTGACAGTACCAAGCCTGCTTGGGATTCTCTGTCTCCCTCTCTCTCTGTCCCTCCCCCACTCACATGCATATGTGTGTATGCATGTGCGCTCTCTCTCTCTCAAAATAAATATTTAAAAATAAATAAGCCTGGGGCGCCTGGGTGGCTCAGTCGGTTAAGCATCTGACTCTTGGCTGTGGCTCAGGTCATGATCTCACAGTTTAAGGTTCAAGCCCCACATCAGGCCCTGCACTGACAGTGTGGAGCCTGCTTGGGATATTCTCTCTCTCTCTCTCTCTCTCTCTCCCTCTCTCTGCTCCTCCCCCATGCTCTCTCTCTCAAAATAAACTTTAAAAATAAATAAACAGCTAAATTTGTGGTAATTTGTTATATAGCATTAAAAAACCTATACAATCCAAAAAAAACCAAAACCAAAAACAAAACACCTATATAATCTGCATGATAAATTCCTAGAAGCCAAATTGCTGGGTCAAAAATTTTTACAGAAACTCCAAAACTGCTGTTCAAATACTTTATAGCAATTTAAACATTCACCAAGAGATCTAACTTTAAAAAAAAATTTCCTGGTTATTACCTACTGATTTGAACTGTTTATTCTAATAAGTCCCAAGGGCTGGAATGATCTGTAGAGCAAAAGCCCACTTGTAGCTGACTGTTCTGTCAGAGGAATTTTTTTTTTTAAGTGTTCATTCTCTAAACTTTTTTGTAATAAGAATGACCTTTCCTTTCAGGGTCTACTAGGAGAAAGGCCATCATTACAACTGTCAACTTCAGTGTAGGAAGCTATGGTAACGAGAGTTAATATGAGCATATGAAACACTACCAAGTTGTATTAATTAAAGGGATTTTGGGCCAAGGATTGGATAAACTCTTGAGTCTCAGAAAACAAATTTAAAAGTTTTTTTTTTTTTAAGTTTATTTATTTATTTTGAGAGAGAGACACAGGAGGGGCAGAGAGGGAGAGAGAAAGAGAATGCCAAGCAGACTCTGCACAGCGACTGAGTGGAGTCTGATGTGGGGCTCAAACGCATGAACTATGAGATCATGACCTGAGCTGAAATCAAGAGTCGCTCATTTAACCGAGTGAGTCACCCAGGATCAGTTTTTTTCAACTTTGAATATTTTGGGGGGAATAAAACTTTAAATATTTTATAATAGATTCCTCCAAGATAATCATTGGAATAGGACACAAAGTGAAATCTGATCAAACCATCAGTTATATGACATTAAAACATTTGTATATATTTATTATTATTTGAGGAAAGAAGCAGATTTTAGAGCCAGACAATATCCAAGAATTTAGTTCAGCTTCCTTATTTTATACAGAATATACTAAATTTTAGGAATGAGAAAAGGTAAAATTTTGTGGTTTTTATTTCAGTATTTTCTTTTCACCTTATATAAAAATATAAAACTTCATTAAAATATAAACTGATATATAATCTTTTTGGAGGGCTATTTAGAGTATGTATCAAAAAGTCTTTTAAAATGTTCATGCTCTCTGACTTAGTAATTCTCTTCTGAGAATTTGTGCTAAGATACAAATCCTAGATGATCATTCATTTAACAAATTAATTCAACCACTATTTTTATTTTTATTTTTATTTATTTATTTTTTTAACGTTTTTTTATTTATTTTTGAGACAGAGAGAGACAGAGCATGAACGGGGGAGGGGCAGAGAGAGAGGGAGACACAGAATTGGAAGCAGGCTCCAGGCTCTGAGCCATCAGCCCAGAGCCCGATGCAGGGCTTGAACTCACGGACCGCGAGATCGTAACCTGAGCCGAAGTCGGACGCCGAACCGACTGAGCCACCCAGGCGCCCCACAACCACTATTTTTAAACATCTCCAATGAGTTATTAGATACTATTCTGGAAAAATAACAGTGGATAAAACATGTCATCATGGAATTTAACTTACGGCAGGATAGAAAAACAACAAACAAATAAATATATTTTTTAAATATAAATTTAATTTTTTTAAAGAATACTAAATAAAAAAGTTTTAAATGATTATTTATTTTTGAGAGAGAGAGAGAGACAGAGAGACAGAGAGACAGAGTGCAAGAGAGGGAGGGATAGAGAGAGAGGAAGACACAGAATCCAAAGCAGGCTCCAGGCTCTGAGCTGTCAGCACCTAGCTCAACGTAGGGCTCGAACTCGTGAACCACAAGATCATGACCTGAGCTGAAGTCAGACACTTAACCAACTAAGCCACCGAGATGCCCCTTGAATATAAATTTTATATAAAAATATATATACATAAATTTCAGGCGTTGATGGATACCATTAAAAAAAAGACAAGGTATGAGAGTAAAATGATGAGATCTTTAATTTAGAAAAAGGAACCAGGGAAGAAAGTCTCTGAGGAGATGACAAGAATGAAGTAAGGATGTAGGTCTTATATATAAACAGATAGCTATCTGGGAAGACAAGAAACAATAAGCACAAATGCCCTGGGGCAAGTTCTCTCAAGCCCAATTTAGTTACCATCACACTGAATGTTAAGAGTCAACTGTGAGTGCTGGTCAAAGAAATGTGCCAGTTTTTTTGGTTTTTTTTTTCAAATGGTTTAGCAATGGTTTGCCTTTCAAAAAAATTCTACCTTAATAATAAGCTTTTTTTACTAGTACAGTATGATTTATAGTTGGAAACAACAGAAATGTCATACAGCTGTTACTAAATTGGCTACATATATGATAGTGCATTAATAAGATGAAATACTTTTAAAATATTATAATAACATTTTAAAATCATGTTCAAAGATATTTAATGGTACTTAATGATTTAATTAGAAAAAGTTATTATAGGGGCGCCTGGGTGGCTTGGTCGGTTAAGCGTCCGACTTCGGCTCAGGTCACGATCTGAGGTCGCGGTCTGTGGGTTCGAGCCCCGCGTCGGGCTCTGGGCTGATGGCTCAGAGCCTGGAGCCTGCTTCCGATTCTGTGTCTCCCTCTCTCTCTGCCCCTCCCCCGTTCATGCTCTGTCTCTCTCTGTCTCAAAAATAAATAAACTTAAAAAAAAAAAAATTTAGAAAAAGTTATTATATAAAATGTAAAGAGCAATTTATTAAACAGTACATTTAATAGTCTAATTTTTTTGAAAATATGTATAGATACATATGTATTTCAACTATTTCATGATAGGTTTTTATATATGCAGAAAAGAAGACTATATCTCAAATAGTGAGATAATAGTTATTATTTTTAAGTGGCATGACTGTGGACAACTTTTATCTTCTTTGGACTTTTCTATGTTTTCCAAATATCCTAAATGTATTACATTACATAATAGGGAGAAACCACAAAAGATATTTTCAAAATAAATGTCTTAAAAGGTAGAATCTTGGTTCTTATCAGAAAATAAACAACAGAAACCATTTGGGTTCCATTAGTTTCTTTATTTGGTTTCTGTGCGATTCATTTTGGGACTGACAAAAGGGTAACTAAAAATGTTATGGGGCGCCTGGCTAGCTCAGTCGGTAGAACATGGGATTTTCGATTTCAGAGTTGTGAGTTCAAGCCTGTGAGGGGTAGAGTTTACTTAAACAAACAAACAAAAAGGTTCTGGAAAAGTGATCATACTTACATTCCTGTTTGAAGGTGAAATATTCTGTAAGATGCCTGCACTCATGATTTCCTCGAAGCAGAAACACTGTTTTGGGATGATTAATCTTTAAACTCCACAAAAACAGCACACACTATAAAAAGACAAACATAAGGATAAATTTTTATTTGTGACCATGACAACGCACAAAGACAATTTACGTGAATTCAAATGACTTAAATGACTTGTTGTAATGGCATATCTAATTGTCATTCCCAAACTGAAACATGAAACCTTCCAGCTTTTTGAAAGGAACAAGCTGTTGCCCTAGACTCCAACAGAGCATAGAGTAGACTTCATAGATACCTTTCCTTAATTTCTATTTCCACGGCTTTTCCAAGTATCTAGAGCTCTGTGACAAATCCACCCCCATATAAATATATATATATATATATATATATATCCCCATATATAAATATATATATACATATATTTTAAAATCTGTATTTTATTTAATGAGGAAATACCAGAGAAATTTCCACTAAATAAGGAACTAGACAAGGATATCCACTATCTCTGCTACTATTCAACACTATATTAGAGGTATTGGCTAATTGAATTAGACAAGAGAAATCAATTAAAAGCTTAAGAATGGGTAAAGAAAAAAATAAAACAACTCTATTTGAAGATGATATGATAGTATACCTGAAAAACTCCAGAAAAATCAATGATTAAACTAATTCAAAAAATAAAAGAATTCAGTAATAAGGCAGGATATAAAATTAATATCCACAAACAATAAATAGGACACATGGTGGAGAAAACTCCATTTGCAATACCAGCAAAAAAGACTAAACACACAGGAATAAATTTAGTAAGAAATGTGCAAAACTAATACCAAGAAAAATTTAAAAATCTCCTGGAAGACACAAAAGTAGGCAAGAACAAATGAAAAAACATTCCTTGTTGGATAGGATGATTCAGCATCAGTTCTTCCTAATTTATAAAACCACTGCAATTCCAATACCAACAAGTTATTTTATGGAGTTAGATAAGTTGATAATAAAATTTCTGTGGAAAAATAAACATGCACGAACAGCCAGGAAAAAACAAAAAACAAAAACAAAAAACACTGAAAAAGAGAAATATAATGGGGAGAGGGGCCTAGCCCTACTGGATATTAAAAGATACTGTAAAGCTTCTATAATTGGGAGCACCTGCGTGGCTCAGTTGGTTGAGCATCTGATTTTGGCTCAGGTCATGATCTCGAGGTTCAGTTCCTGAGTTTGGGCCCCAGCATCTGGCTCTCTATTGTCATTATGGACCGGACTTCAGATCTTCCCTCCCTCTTTCTCTCTGCCCCTCCCCCTCTCCTGCTTGTTTCTCTCTCTCTCAAAACTAAAGATTTAAAAAAATTTTTTTTCATTTTATTTATTTGAGAGAGAGAGAGAGAGAGAACACGAGTTGGGGAGAGGGGCTGAGGGAGAGAGAGAAAATCCCAAGCAGGCTCCATGCTCAGCACAGAGCCCATAGCAGAGCTCAATCCCACAACCCTAGTATCTTGACCTGAGCCGAAATCAAGAGTCAGACGCTCAACCAAGTGAGCCACCCCCATGCCCCTAAAAATAAATAAACATTTTTTTTAAATCTTAAAAAAACAAAACAAAACAAAACAGTAGTACTGGCACATATAGAAATAAATATACCAGTGGAATAAAACAGTCCAGAAATTAATCCAAGTACATACAATATTGGTATATAATAAAAGTAGCATCCTAAGTCACAGGGGGTAATGATGGACTTCTCAAAAAATGCCTCTGGGACAACTGGTGGCATTTCAAAAAAAAAAAAAATAGATCTATATTTCTCACATAATACATAATGAATGACAAATGGATAAGGGAGATAAATGTATCAAAAAACAAATATATCAAAATGAAGTCATACAAGCTCTGGAAGAAAAAGTGCTGAGTTCTTTATCCTTTAGTGTAGGGGAAAACTTTATCACTAATGACAAAAAACCAAATGCTTCTCGGCCTTTTGGCTAAGATAAAGTGTACTAATGACGAAAAACCAGAGGCAAAAAACGGATAAATTTGACTATCTACAAATAAAAATAATTTGCACAGTAAAAAAAAATATGGCGAAAACTGATAAAACAACATATTCATTTAACTTTTGACCACTTCTAGAAGCATACCCTAAAGATACACTTCCAACAATAAGAAAATACATATGCACAAAGTTGCAGTGTTGCTTATAATAGCAAAATTTTAGAAACAAACTAAATAACTATACATAGGATGTAAGGCTGAGCAAACACAATAAAGTACCATGAAGCTGAAAGAAAGAAAGAAAGAAAGAAAGAAAGAAAGAAAGAAAGAGATAAAGAAAGGGAGAAAAAAGAAAGAAAAGAAAGAGAGAGAGATCTCTATAAACAGATTTGGAGCAATTTCCAAAATATACTGTGAAGTGAAAAAAAGCAAAGTACAAAAAAGTATGCTACTGTTTCTGTAATAAAGAAAGGATATAAGAGATCCACATGTATTTACTCATTTGTGCAGAAGAAATACAGGAAGTATAAATCAGAAACTAGAGACATCAGTTACCTACAAAGGGCACAGAGGAAAGGGGTGGAAAGAAGGGAGCACTGAGAACACTTTAAGGGGGATGAGCAGGGTACAACACTTCTCAAAGCATACCTTTTTGGATAGCTTTGATTTTCTACAACAACAGTAATGTTCTACATGTGCCTCCACAAAACAGGTAATCAACCAGCATGTGAAAGAAACCCAAAATAGAATGCAAACAAGTAATAAACCTAACTGTATTATAAACGAAAAACAAAGCAACAAAGGAGGGTATGGGGAAAAAAGAACCCAAGTAACTTTGGAAAACAGCATTTTGACTGCATACTGCAAGGTAAAGACACAAAGAAATATACACAAATACTGTATCTCTAGTTAGTGAATCTGTTTTCAAAGCATGATTTGGCTGCTATATACCTACTTTGTGAGTATACTAGAATTGACCAGACAAGTGAATATATTATAAATCATGAGAGTAGGAAAGAGGTAAGGTTAGGCTGAATCTTGTGAATTTGGACTGAAATCAAAACTCACTTTTCTAAGGGTATATACAAATAGATAAAGAAACAGATAAAAATGTGGGTATATGTGCAGCTTAGTATGCTTATATGTATTTCCTAGCTCCTGATGAAAGGGACTAGAACCTCAAAATCACTATATGTATTGATTTTGGGACTACAAATAAATTTTAGCAGGGAGGCAGGTATGCAAAAACGGAATCTGCAAATAATGAAGAGCAATCATATATACTAATAATGAAGTATACATATTGATGAAGTTTTGGGGTGATGGTGGGGTGGTCTGGAGCCAACAGCCAAGAAATTCTTGAGGACGTCTTTGGTGCAAAAAGGTGATTTTATTAAAGCATGGGGACAGGACCCATGGGGCAGAAGAGCTGCACTGTGGTTGTGATGGGTTACTGATTATATGATTATATACCCTCAAGTTGGGAGGGGGTCAGGTATAGAGTAAGTACCTAAGGTATTGTGGAAGCAAGGTTTCCAGGACCTTGAGAGGCCAGCTGTTGCTAGGGAAATGCCATTTATTACCGTTTAGTAAAACCGTAGTCATGAGACCTTTCAGATGTATGGGGGGTGGGCATTAAGCTTGGAGTATGATTGCCAGCATATATCTTGGGGCACTTGAGATAAATGAAGTAGATTTACAGGATCCTGGAGGTTGAGATAAGGTTAAACTAAGATTCTCTTTTGTCCCTAGCAAAAATGTCATCCTTGAGGCAGCTGGGATCCTAGAGGGAGGTCACTCTGCTGGTTTCAAGGACTTGTCAATGGGCTGCAGGCAGCATGGAATTTAATTTTTCATTTGCCTTTGCTTCCCACATTACCATGGCAAGCCCTTTAACCCCTTTCCTTTGTTCTTGGGTAGCCAGGAGTGTCCACAGAATATCACGCATACTCCACCTGAGGTGGGAGAGGGGGTGCTTTAGCCTGCATTTTGCCCTCAGCTTGCCACACACTCCCTCATTACATATCTCAGTCTCAAAACACACGCAACAACTGACAGGACTATGGTAAGAATCAGTAATAACTGTAGTTGGCTCTTCTGAAACACCCAAAAAGTAACTCCTAGTTCAAGCAGACAAAAGTAATGAACGTCACAGGGAACAATTCAACAGAGAATGCATTAAGTTTCAAGTATACACAAGACAGTCATAAAGGGGTGGTTGGCTGGCATAGTTGGTAAAGCATGTAACTCTTGATCTTGGGGTCATGAGTTCAAGCCCCATTTGGGTGCAGAGATACTTAAAAAAAAAAAAAAAAAAAAAAGATAGTCACAAAAATCTACTAGGTATCTCATCACAAATAGAGTCCCCATAAATTCCAAAGAATGAATATGTCCAGGTTATGTTCTCTAAATAATTACACTAATAAAATCAATAACAAAATATTAACTTTATGAAAAAAATCTTGCATGACTAGAAACAAAAAACATACTACTTCATTGTGTTAAGGTTAAAGAGAATCTTAAAATATAAACTACTGAATGATAATAGAAACAATACGGGTCAAAATCTGAAGGACCCAGATAGAGCAGCACTTAAAGGGCAAATGTACACTGATAAGTACATTTATTTTTTTTTATTTTTTTTTTCGACTATTACACAATTATGCTAATATTTTATTAATTCAAAAGCACTTTACAAGAAAATATAAGTATGGCTTCCAATAGGAATGTTATACCTGGACTTGATACCAAGCTCACAGATTTTAGTTTTGCAAGGAAAAACAGGCTTTCAGGTTAAACAACAATTTGTTACCAAAACTTTAATCCCAAGGATTCTCACAAACATATTACAAATGACAGCATGAAAAAAAATCTTGCACAGTAACTCAAAGTTCAGCTCTACAATGTACCCTTAAACTGGCAGGACATTGGTATTTTGAATAGTTTCAAATTTCCAAAGAGAGAATGTTACATAGAGCTGTGTGTTCATACACAGCAATCCTGTTAAAATGAACTTATGACCTAAAGCAAAAGTAAACTTTCTTGAAACTTCCAATTCTACACCAACTGGACCACCTCTGCCCAGTACGAAGACAACTAGGATTCATTTTATTTTAAACCTCTAACCTAGTTTAATAGTGCAGCTTAATTTTTAGCTGCTGACTTGGGTTCACAGCAGCTTTTAAAGACTGTTCAATTACAGCTGCATGCACACTATCTCAGCTATGGAAAAACTGTTCAATTTTTGCCAGTTTTGTCTTCATAATCTGAAATGTCAAGCTTTAACTGGGCAGGAGTTAATAGGTTTATTATCAGTCTATGTAAGACTAAACTTCAAAGCAAATTCAATTTTGCTTAAGGGAACATTGTAAAGTAACAACTCTTAATATTACATGCCTCATATGATCCATTCAAATCATAGAGAATTACATCTTTATGTGTCACTGTTCCAAGAGACAAACAAATGTGAACAGCTAAAACATCTTAAAAATGCACCAAGCTTATGAAGTCTCAAACAAAACTTGAATTTTCTGTACATACTCCTGTCAAATGAAGTTATTTCCTGTACACCACTCCTCTTGCAAACTGGTCTTCTATTTCCTTTCATTTGACCTAGATCGGCTACGAGACCTAGAAAAGGATCGGGACGGCTTGTGATTTCTCTCCCGAGACAGTGATCTCTCTCTCCTCCTATCTCTAGAAAGGGACCTGCTCCGGCTGCGGGAGAAGCTTCTCCGTCTTGGAGATCTGCGACGAGGTGGAGGACTCCTTCTCCGATAATCATCTCGAGGGCGACGACCCCAAGAAGGAGGTGGGCCACGATTTCTACTTCTCTTTTCACCATTCGAGAGTTCCACTCTTACTCGGCAGCCACATAGTGTTCTCCCATCTAGCTCTCGAACAGCATCACCTGCATCTCGGGGATCTTCAAATTCAACAAAAGCAAAGCCGGGAGGGTTTCTAGCAACCCACACACTTCGGAGTGGTCCATAATAGCCAAAAGCTCGTTCCAATTCAGTCTTGTTACCATTGTTTCCAAGATTACCTACATAAACTTTACAGTCCAGTGGACAGGAATCACGATGCATTTCGAAATCTTGGGTTACAAAGCAGACGCTCAAAACCACACACCCTCGGATGGGTCTTCCCGCTTCCCGCTCCCCTCCGGCCCGGCTCCCGCAGATGCTCTCGCTGACCTGGCGTCCACGAAATGGCCAGTACATTTATTTTTTAAAAATAGATATGGAAATATGCTGGTAAATGCTTAACCTATATCTTAAAGGTCATATAAGAAACTCTTAACAGTGATTATAAGAGTGGAATGGCTAACATGTAAGGAGATGCTTAATTTCATCAGTAATTGGAAAAATATTACTTGAAACATAAAATACTATTTTATACCCATCATTTTTGTAAATATAGAAAATGAGATAAAACCAAATTCTGGAAAGAGGGCTATAAGGAAGTATGAACTCTTAGCTGCTACAGGCAGGCGTATAGATTAGTACAGCTATTCTGAAGAGGAATCTATGATGGTCAGTTCAAGTATGGAAGGTATATACCCTTTTCTCTGTCAATCCCACTCTTGTACATAAGCCACAGAGAAACTAAAACATGGTACCATCAGTAGATTTATATTTTTATGAATATTCATAACAGTAATGTTCATAGAAAAAAGAAACTGGAGGCAACCTAGGTGTCCACCATTGAGAATAAAGAACTAAAATGTCATAGATGTATACTATGGAATACTCTACGGCAAGCAGAAAGCAACGACTGAGAGACAGCAACTTGGATAGATCTTAAAAACATCATGATAGATAAAAACTCAAATCAACAGAAACAGGGCCATAGCGTGGTCACATTCATCTCAAGTGTAGTGCATTAGCATCACATGGGAACTTGTTAGAGACAGAGATTTTCAGACTCCAGGAATTCTGGGGTGGGGCCCAGCAATCTGTTTTTGAACAGGTGCTCGAGGAAATTATGATGTATGCTTGAGTTTGAGGACACTGAACACTACCATATTTATGTAAAATTAAAATACTTTTATCCACCAAAACCTTACATATTATAAAATTAGCGTAATGTATTATATGTCTTCTGAGGCATATACCAAATATAACAGAAACATATATAATGGCAAGAGGGGGAAAATATTAATAGAGATCATAGATAAGAAAAAAATAAAACAGAGAGGGACTTTGCAATGACTAGTAATAAATGTGTCATGATCTGAACAGCTTGATGAATTTAACTGAGATTTTCCCACCTCCCCAAAAAAAGGTTTCAAAATTCTAAATCCAGATGCTTCCCAAAATGCTTAATTTAAATCACCAATGTCTCTTGCCCATGCTTACAGGATTAGATTCCTAACTGGCCTCCCTGTACCCACTCTTAGGCTTCCACAGTTTACCACAAACCAGCCAGAGTGACTGTTTCAAAACATACATGTGAATATGTCACTCCCACCTCAAAACTATCTCCAATGGCTTCCTTTCGCATTCAGGATAAAACCCAAACTCCTTACTATGGTTTCCAAAGCCTGATATCATCTAACCCTTGCCTATCCCTCTGACACATTGCCTACATCTCCCCCCCTACTCATTTTTCCATCTAGCCAAACTGGCCTTGTTACTATTCCTGGACTGCATTAGGCGTGCTCCAGCCTCAGAGCTTTAATACTTGATGTGTCCTCTGCTGGAATGTACTCACCCCTCCCCCACCTCCCATCAGGTAAGCAGGGCTCACTCCCTCAGGTCATTCAAGTTTCTCTTCAGATGTTACCTCCTCAGATAAGCCTTCCCTAATCTCCATCTAAATTAGCTATCCTTGTGGGCTCTTTTAGTCCCTTACCCTGATTTGATTTTCATAACACTAAACAAATACACAATGCTGCCCCTTTCACTAGAAAACACAGTAAAAGACTTGGCTTTGTTTGTTCACACCCATCCCCAAAATTTAACAGTGTTTCCCAACAGAGGTAATACTGACTATGTGAAAAGCATGATCCTTTGTTGTTTAGGAGTTTCTGCATATTGCAGGATGTTTGTTTCCCTGGACCCAGCCCATTAAATGCCAGTAGGACCCGGACATCTCAGTGAATCAAGACAGTTGAGCATCCAATTCTTGATTTCGGCTCAGGTCAAGATCTCATGGTTCATGAAATCAACCCCCACGTTGGGCTCTGCACTTAGCATGGAGCCTGCTTAAGATTCTCCCTCTGCCTCTCTCTCTCTCTCTCTCTCTCTCTCTCTCTCAAAAAAAAAAAAAAAAAAATCTCCTTTAGCCCTTTCTCTTATTGAAGAATCAATTAAAAGAAACTAAAATTTAGCTTGCCCTACCTCAGAGTAAGTAGTTTATAATAGGTACAAATGAAGAAGGGATGTCAAAAAGCTCAGAAGTAAGTGCAACTTTACTATTTTGTTTTGTCAATGAGATTTGGATCAGTCCCTAAATGCCAAAACTCCTTAGTATTTGTACTAATCAAAGCCTGCATTGCTTCAGGAAAGACATATGCTTGCTCTGGGCATGAAAAAAATCATCTTGCCTTGATTATTTCACACAGGCTCAAGGAAAACAATTATTAAGTATAGAAAGAAAATATAAATACAGTGAATAAAGTTCTGTGAAAACAATGAGGCAATATGTATCAAAAATCTTTAAAATGTTCATAGTCTGGGGCACCTCGGTGGTTCAGTCCATTAAGTGTCTGACTCTCAGCTCTGGCTCAGGTCATGATCTCACTGTCATGGGATAGAGCCTCATGTCGGGCTCTGCCCTGACAGCGAGGAGCCTGCCTGGGATTCTCTCTCTCCTTTTCTATCCCTCCCCCACTTGCTTGTGCACTCGCGTGCTCTCTTCCTCTCTCTCACAAAATAAATAAACTTAAAAAAAATAGAATGTTCATAGTCTTTCATCCACTTCTTTTACTTATAAGAATCTAACCTAAGTAAATATCAGAAATGTTATTAATTCAGAAAGGTATTAACTGTAGCAATATGCAGAAGTAACTAGAAAACATCCACTTACATTACAAGTGATAAATATCCAATTAACAATTGTTTAAGCCATAAAGACATTAAGTATCTCATGAAACAAGAAATCTGGAGGTAAGATGTCCAGATTTAGTGTACCAGCTTAATGCTGTCACCAAGAAACCATGTCCTCTTTCCCTCTATGATCTGTAATTCACAGGTCTGCTTTTCATCCTTAGCACCTCCTCATGATCACAAAATGGCTGCTATAGTGTACCCACCCACATTTGATATGATGTAGTTAAACAGGGGTTCAGAAACTTTCACCTTGCTCATCTTTTCATCTGGAAACGAAGTGTTTCAAAGTGTGTGTCAGCACGCATGCGCACGCGCGCACACACTCACACACCTAAAAAGCACCCAGCAGAGTTCCCTTTATATATTACTGGGCAAAACAGAATCCCATGTTTATCCCTAGACCAATCACTGGTGACAAGGAATGGGTTTATATGACTAGCTCAGACCAACCAATTCATTCCCTGGGGCTGGGTTAAGGGCTTCCCCAAAGTGAAATCAAAGGTTTTCTCTGAAACCCCAATCTCACTTATCTGAAAAAAATAGAATTTTGATAGTAAGGAAGGAGAGAAAAGATAGGCAGTAAGCAGTATCAACAAACCAAACATCCAAAAATAAAGAATAGTGAAGTAAATTCTGATATTTTTACCATTAACCACAGAGAAAAGTGTTTTCAATACAATGCTGAGTGGGGAAAAAAAGACTACAAAAGGAAATGTCCAAAATGATTTCAATTTTCTTTAAAAAAGGATAAATACAAATGTAAAAGAAGAAAAAGGACTGCAAGAAAATACGAGATGTTGGGGCACCTAGCTGCCTGAGTCAGTGGAGCATGCAACTCTTGGTCCAGCGGTTGGGAGTTACAGCCCCACTTTGGGTGTAGAGATTACTTTTAAAAAATAATTTAAAATCTTAAAGAAAAAAAAAAGAAACTATAAGATATTAACAGTGATTATATGTGATTTATACAAGTTTTTGTTTTCTTAGAGTCTACATTTCCCAATTTTTCTACAAAAATGAACTATTTACAACAACAAAAATGTAATAAGGACTCCATTGCCTTATTTTCATCCATTTGACAAAAACAACATACTCGTACTTATCAAGGACACTGATAAAAAAAAAAACAACTGTGATCCAGTATATACCTATATCATGCTGGACTAAGCTGTAGCCTACAGAAGTTTATAACCTTGGTAGTTTATAAGTAGGTGACTTCCAACTAACACTATATACACCCTGAATTTTAGTTTTAAAACTGGTATAAAATAGCATTGTCACTTTAATGTTTTGATCCATTTACCTCTTAAGCTATTCCAGAAAAATCCTTTAAGTTAGTCAAACGTCAAATAACAGGATAAAGCCAAATACAAACTATGATTTATTAACATTCATTCATTGAGCAAATATTGATTGAGTGCCAATTATGTGTCAGGTACCATGCTAGTATGCTAGGTCTTAATATGAAGAATATTGCAGAAAATTAAACAAGCACTTTTATACAGTATTGAAAAATCTAGTTACAAGTGCATCTTTTCTAACAGACTGTCAGCTCCTATAGAAAGCATTAATCTTAAAAACAAACAAATAAAAATAGAAAGCATAAATCTTATTCATTATTTTATCCTCAGAGCCTGCCATAAAGTTGGCAATCAGGAAACATTTGTTGATGAATGAGGAAAAAATATGTAACAGAAAATATTCTGAATATAGTATGTGTGTACAAAAATCATTATGGAGTTTTTCAGTGTGTGCTTTATACTGAATGTATTAATGCATTGAAACTATTTGTAAATATGTCAGTTAACAACAACGAGAAGATGATTTGGCATAATATTATCTTTTTAAGAAGTTGTTTCATTAAATATAATGACTAATTAAAAATTCAGTAAGTTCTGTATTCTTCTCTTCAGCCTCTAAAACCTCTTCATGCTGGGGCGCCTGGTGACTCCATCAGTTAAGCATCCAACTTTGGCTCAGGTCCATGATCTCACGGTTTGTGAGTTCCAGCCGTGGAACTCTGGGTGAGCTTGAGCCCAGCTCTGGGCTCCGTACTCTCCCTCTCTCTCTGCAACTCGTGGAATTCTCTCTGCCCCTCGCTCACTGGCTCTCTCTTCTCTCAAAAATAGATAGATAGATAGATAGATAGATAAAACCTCTTCATGCTAATCAATACCCAAAGAAGTAAACATTCAATGTGTCTTTCAAACATCCACATTTTTGATTGTCTCTTGAAACATGATGTGAATAGGAATTAGAAAGCTTTTCCTTTTTAGACTATGTTTGCTTCCCTTTTTATTTTATTTATTTATTGAACTACAGTTGACATACAATATTAGCTTTTGGTGTACAACATAGTGATTCAACAATCCTATATATTATGCAATGCTCACCACAATAAGGATAGTTATCACCTGTCACCATATGAAGTTATTACAGTATTTTGACTATATTCCCTGTGATGTACATTTCATCCATGACTTATTTATTTTATAACTGGAAGTCTGTACCTCTTAATCCCCTCTACCTATATCCTGACTTCCTACTCCCCTCTCCTCTGGCAACCACCAGTTTGTTCTTGGTGTTTATAAATAAGTCTGCTTCTGTTTTGTGTGTTCACTTGTTTTGTTTTATAGATTCCTTACCTGAGTGAAATCATAAGTATCTGTCTTTCTTGGACTTATTTCTCTTAGCATAATATCCTCTAGGTCCATCCATGTTGTTGCAAATGGCAACATTTCATTCTCTTTTATGTCTGAGTAATTTTCTATTATATTATATCCATTATATATATTTATTACATCTTATTTATTCATCTATCAATGGACAATTTTTTAATTAAAAATTTTTTTAATGTTTATTTTTGAGAGAGAGAGAGACAGAGCATGAGCAGGGGAGAGGCAGAGAGGGAGACACAGAATCCAAAGCAGGCTCCAGGCTGTTGGCACAGAGCCTGACTCAGGGCTCAAACTCATGAACCGTGAGGTCATGACCTGAGCTGAAGTCAGACAATTAACTGAGCGACCCAGGTGTCCCTACCAATGGACACTTAGGATACTTGGAATAGAGAAGCATTTCAATGATACAGTCTGCAGGTATCATCTCCACTCATCTCAGGTACGTACTTGGAGACCTTGGGAATTTACTGAGCAGCGGGGCAAGAAGATAATTTTCTTAGCTTCTACCATTAACCTTTGTCCTCACAGATGACACTAAATTAATTTGGGGCACTGGCACATAACTCTGAACTTCTCTGATTCATCAATTTAGACACATCTATTTAACTAAAGAGTTTCTGCCAGCTTTAGAATAACCACTGCTTCTTTAAGCACTAGGTGAGAGAGTTGACTTGGATTTAGGAGTGATGCTGCACAAATAAACTTTTAACCACTAGAAACACACTAAATACACTGAGACCATCACACTATGAGGGAGAGGCAGGACTAAAGACTACAAGAACAGCAAGCGGACTCAATTTCTCATCTCATGCTTATTCTTGGGCACATTATAAATTCAATTACCTGTACTATTTCAAAAGTTACTTGCCTTTTATTTGCCAAGCATGTACAGCTAAATCAATTGATATTAAATATGAATATGGTTCCACTGTACTCAAGTCTTTGCATGATGTTCTAAAATAGTTTTATTTTTTATACACAACAGCTTATACTTTAATTCCAATCATTTTTTCCCTTCATTCAGTTTTCAAAATACACGAAAGTAAATTTTGAGTTTCCATTAACTTCATTAATTTTAATCATTTTTTTTTATTCAATGAACATTTATTAAGTGCTTACTATGCATAACAGTATCAAAAATTATTCCTACAGTAAACTAAGTGCCTGGTGGTTTAGCATTGGAAGTTAATCTAAGAGTAAATTACAGCTCACCAGCTTGTGGTTTTAGAATTAGTGTCTGCTAATCCAAATCCTGTTTAGGGTGAATAGCAATTTATGCCATTTATATACAGCCTGTACACTATCTTCAAAGAGGAAAGGTTGGTAAACATTTGACTTACCTGCAAAGCTGGGTTTAATATAGCCCCTTCTATATGTCTACCACATATAGAAGCTACAAGAAGGAATAGAACTTTCTTACACCAATGAAAACATTTTTCTAACACCTTAATTACTAAAAGTAACAAGGTTTATAAGTTCTGCCAGTGTTCTCATTTTAATTTCTTCTACCGAAGAACAGAAAGCAAAGTTCTAAAAAAAGGTAATGAAAGTTCCCACGTATCCAATTTAATTTTTACCTCTATACTGAAATAGCCTCTGTCCACATAGTCACCCAGAAAGAGGTAGCGTGTGTTAGTAGGTGATCCTCCAACTTCGAACAACTTCATCAAGTCAAAGAATTGTCCATGAATGTCACCACACACTAGGAAAAAAAGGGCATAAGGTGAGGTGAAAAATGATGTCTTAGAAGAGAAAGGGCAGTACATCAATAAGATCACAGTTTAACTTTTAACTGAAATCACTTTAGCTTTTGACTGGATTGTTCTATAATTGTAGTCAATCTATCAATACTGAATAGTCCCATAGGAAATATGAGATATTTTAAGTTGTATTTCTTCAATAAACAACAAACAATCCTAAGACTACCTCATAATTCCTAGAAAAATTATCACACATTTTAGTTGGTTATTTGTAATAATTTTTCAAATAAGCTCAAATCTAAGTGCCACCCAAATATTTCTCATACCTGTGATTGGAGAATCTAGTTCTATCATAGTCTTCTCTTGTCTCAGGATAGCAGCCCCATCATTGATTATCTTTAAGGCTACTTCCTCTTCCAGTCGCCCTTCCTTCACCAAATGGTTTCTTAAGACATCAATTTTAGGTTTCCCATTCTCAAATACTTCCTTCAAAGTAAGCCGTTGGGTTGGAGGAAAGGGGACAGCTAGAAAGAGAGAAAAAGTAATTCAAAATACTTAAATGCATAGAGAACTGTGAACCCATTTTTTTTCAATGTAACAAATTAAACCTAATACATCACATGATTTCAAATCCACAGCAACAGAACCATGTGGGGGAAAAAAATCTAAGATACTATATGTTACAGAAGATCAATTCTAATTTTTAAAAAGGCCACAAAGTCAAAGTCAGTGTGTGGATGTATGAATTATACTGTTTTACATATAAACGTCAAAGACTTGAAGCCGATTCAGAAAATAAACTAAAAAATAGGGGCGCCTGGGTGGCTCAGTCGGTTAAGCGTCCGACTTCAGCTCAGGTCACGATCTCACGGTCCGTGAGTTCGAGCCCCGCGTCGGGCTCTGGGCTGATGGCTCAGAGCCTGGAGCCTGCTTCCCATTCTGTGTCTCCCTCTCTCTCTGCACCTCCCCCATTCATGCTCTGTCTCTCTCTGTCTCAAAAATAAATAAACGTTACAAAAAAAATTAAAAAAAAAACAAACAGAAAATAAACTAAAAAATAAAGAACTAGATGATATGAGTTATCTTTTACTTATAGAAAAAGTATTAAAACTGAAACTGTGGTTAAAGAAAATGAAAGGAAAGAAATTTCAACACTAAAGGGTATTTATTTTTCCAAAGAACTGGCCTAATGGAATTGTGTTCTAAAAGTCTGACTTCAGCTCCTGATCGGGGCAATCACAGATGTATACTTTATTATTAAAAGGTAGCTGCTTAATGGGAATGCAAGCTGGTGCAGCCATTCTGGAAAACAGTACAGAGGTTCCTCAAAAAAACTAAAAATAGAACTACCCTACGACCCAGCAATTGAACTACTAGGCATTTATCCAAAGGATACAGGGTGCTGTTTCGAAGGGACACATGCACCCCCATGTTTATAGCAGCACTATCAACAATAGCCAAAGTATGGAAAGAGCCCAAATGTCCATCGATGGATGAATGGATAAAGAAGAAGTGATATATATATACACAATGGAGTATTACTCGGCAATCAAAAAGAATGAAATCTTGCAATTTGCAACTACATGGATGGAACTGGAGGGTATTCTGCTAAGCAAAATTAGTCAGTCAGAGAAAGACAAATATCATATGACTTCACTCATGTGAGGAATTTAAGATACAAAACAGATGAACATAAGGGAAGGGAAGCAAAAATAATATAAAAACAGGGAGGGGGACAAAACAGAAGAGACTCATAAATATGGAGAACAAACTGAGGGTTACTGGAGGGATTGTGAGAGGGGGGATGGGCTAAATGGGTAAGGGGCACTAAGGAATCTATTCCTGAAATCACTGTTGCACTATATGCTAATTTGATGTAAATTTTAAAAAATAAAAAATAAAATCAAAAATAAATAAATAAATATTAAAAAATTTTTTTTAAAAAGGTAGTTGCTTAAAGTATTACTGATAATAAGCAAACACTAACTGGATGGAGCTATTTCTGAGAATTACTTGCTATAGTAACACAGCATAAACTTGAGAAGAATAGATAAAGAAGGTCTAGCTGTGTTTTCTAATCTGAAAATGCTAAAAACTAATTTCAGTTTATGCTGGGTATAAAGTTAATCTAATATGGTGAATTACCAACTTTAACAGAAAAAACCTTTGACATTTTAGACTTGACCATCATTTCATTTACCTACTCTACTGTATAATGTATTCTAATTCTCTATGATCTAATATCCACAAGCCTATAAACCATACATTTAAACAAGGGGTTCATTGTAATTTGTGATTTATGCCTGATGGTTCCACTTCTACTTTTATGAAAGTGTTATTAAGAACCAAGTTAAGGGAAGCAAAAATAATATAAAAACAGGGAGGGGGACAAAACATAAGAGACTCTTAAATATAGAGAACAAACAGAGGGTTGCTGGATGGGTTGTGGGAGGCGGGATGGGCTAAATGGGTAAGGGGCATTAAGGAATCTACTCCTGAAATCACTATTGCACCATATGCTAACTTAGATGTAAATTATAAAAAATAAATTAATTATAGAAAGAAAAAAACATTAAAAAAAGAAGATACATGAACAGTCAATAAGTCAATAAAAGATCTTTAACATCCCTAATCATCAGGGAAATGCAGATTAAAACCACAATGAGATACCATTTCATACCAAGTAGAATGATTATAAGAAAAACACAAAAACAGAACAGAAAATAAAAAGTATTGGAAAGGATGTGAAGAAATTGGAAAAAAACAAAAACAAAAAAAAAACCCAAGTTGGGGCACTTGGGTGGCTCAGTCAGTTAAAGCGTTCAACTTTGGCTCAGGTCATGATCTCACAGTTCCTGAGTCCAAGCCCACCTACATTGGGCTCTGTGCTGACAGGGCAGAGAGAGCCTACTTGAGATCTTCTTCTGTCTCCCTCTCTCTCTCTCTGCCCCTCCCTCACATGCATATTCTCTCTCTCTCTCTCTCTCTCTCTCTCTCTCTCTCAAAAATGAACATTTAAAAAAACCTAGAAAAAAAAAAAAAGAACCAAGTTGAGGGGTGCCTGGGTGGCTCAGTCAGTTAAGCAACTGACTCTTAATCTCAGCTCAGGTCATGATCTCACAGTTCATGAGTTTGAGCCCACATTGGGATCTGCGCTGATGGGGCAGAGCCTGCTTGGGATTCTGTCTCTCCCTCTCTCTGACCCTTCCCTGTTTGTGCTTTCTCTCTCTCTTTCAAAAGAAATAAATAAACTTTAAAAAAAAAAAAAAAAAAAGAACCAAGTTGAGGGCACCTGGCTGGCCGAGTCTGTGGAGTGTGTGGTTCTTGATCTCAGGGTTTTGAGTTGAAGCCCCATGCTGGGTGTAGAGGTTACTTAAAAATAAAATCTCTAGGGGTGCCTAGGTGGCTCAGTTGGTTAAGTGTCTGACTTTGGCTCAGGTCATGATCTCACAGCTCATGGGTTCAAGCCTGAAGCCTATTTAGGATTCTGTGTCTGCGTCTCTCAAAAATAAGTATTAAGCCATCCATTGATGAATGGATAAAGAAATTGTGGTTTATATACACAACGGAATACTACGTGGCAATGAGAAAGAATGAAATATGGCCTTTTGTAGCAACGTGGATGGAACTGGAGAGTGTTACGCTAAGTGAAATAAGTCATACAGAGAAAGACAGATACCAAGTGTTTTCACTCTTATTTGGATCCTGAGAAACTTAACAGAAGACCATGGGGGAGGGGAAGGAAAAAAAAAGTTACGGCGAGAGCCAAACCATAAGAGACTCTTAAAAAAACTGAGAACAGGGGTGCCTGGGTGGCGCAGTCGGTTAAGCGTCCGACTTCAGCCAGGTCACGATCTCGCGGTCCGTGAGTTCGAGCCCCGCGTCAGGCTCTGGGCTGATGGCTCGGAGCCTGGAGCCTGTTTCTGATTCTGTGTCTCCCTCTCTCTCTGCCCCTCCCCGGTTCATGCTCTGTCTCTCTCTGTCCCAAAAATAAATAAAAAAAAAGTTGAAAAAAAAAAAAATTTAACAAAAAAAAAAAATAATAAAATAAAAAATAAAAAATAAAAAAACTGAGAACAAACTGAGGGTTGATGCAGGGTGGGAGGAAGGGGAGGGTGGGTGATGGGTACTGAGGAGGGCACCTGTTGGGATGAGCACTGGGTGTGGTATGGAAACCAATTTGACAATAAATTTCATATTAAAAAATCACAATCAATCAATCAAATAAGTTCAAATTAAAAAAAAAAACATTAAGAAAAAAATGTTTAATAAAAATTAAAAAATAAAACCTCTCAAAAAAAAGAGAGAGAACTAACTTGAGGGGTGCCTGGCTGGCTCAGTCACAGGAGCATGCAACTCTTGATTTTAGGGTTGTGAGTTTGAACCCCACATTGAGATTACTTAAATAATAAAAAACTTAAAAAGAAAAAAAAAAAACAAGTTGAAATCTACAGGCACTATAAAAATTTTAGACTTGAGGGGCGCCTGGGTGACTCAGTCGGTTGAGCATCCGACTTCTGTTCAGGTCGTGATCTCATGGTCTGTGAGTTCGAGCCCCATGTCGGGCTCTGTGCTGACAGATGAGAGCCTGGAGCCTGCTTCGGATTCTGTGTCTCCCTCTCTGCCCCTCCCCTGCTCATGCTCTGTCTCTGTCTGTCTCAAAAATAAATAAAAACATTTAAAAAAATTTTTTTTAATTTTTAGACTTGAAAATTCAATGTAAGTTTCATCATGCTCCTAGCTACAACTTGACTAATTTAGGCAATTCAAAGCTTATTGAAAAAATGTAGCTATCCAAACAGCAAATATTACTTTGAGAGGACCACATATATCCCAGTTTAATCAGGGCAGTCCTAGATTTCCACTGCTGTCCTAGCATAACTGTTAATAGCACCCCCTTTTACTCTCACAAGTATTCCAATTTGAAAGATAAATCAGTTTAATTTGTGTTAATTTGTATAAGATATTATGATGAATCTTTTATTTATTTATCTGGTGAGTCTTTAAGACAGAGTGAAAGGTAAGTCCTAAACAAACTTACTTAAATTTTTACTAAAATGTAATGGCAATATGGTTGTGGTTAACAACAAAAATCCTTTATAGTTTAGAGATTCTTACTGAAATATTTTCAGATGAAATTATATGCTATTTGGAATCTGCTTCACAACAGTGGGAGGACAGGGAATAAGCAGGGGTACAGATGAAAAAAAAAACTGGTAAGGAGTCAATAATAACTAGTGAGGCTGGATGATGTTTACTTGGAAGTTCATAATACTATTCACTCTACTGTTCTAATATGGTTGAAATACTTAGCATAAAAAGGTGGAAAAGTTGCCCAAACTAAGAGTATATCTTTTTTTTTAAGTGTATTTATTTTCAGGGAGAGCAAAAGAGAATTCGTATATGCATGCAGGCATGAGCGGGAGAAGGGCAAAGAGAAAGGGAGAGACAGAATCCATAGTCAGCATAAGGCCCGACTCTGAGCTTGATCCCATGAGCCATGGGATCATGATCTGAGCCTAAATCAAGAGTCAGACACTTAACTGACTGAGCCATCCACGTGCCCCTAAGAGTGGAAGTCTTAGAGAAACTTTCTTTAGAGAAACTTACATGAGGTTCAATCAAGAGATATACTTAATCGCTTGTTTGTGACTTCAGAGAACCCTCAGTCCTATGAAATCTTGATCCAGAAAAACAAATGGAAGATACCACATTTAATCATTCCCCTTTTCATACCTAGTTTACCTCTTTTTCAGTTTTCAAACTCTTACTCTCAATTTCTAGCTAGCCAATCTGCCCTTCCCCATTTTGAAATGAACCCCATAAGAAGCCAGCTTGTTTTTAATCCCCACTTTGTAAATAATTGAAATTGGTTAACAAACTAAAAATAAAATGAAATAATACAAAATCAAATATATTGGAATTGACAAAAAAGGTATTATTATATATAGAGGTAGTTCCAGAGACAAGAGATCCACAAAATATTACTTGACTTCTACCAGTAGTATTATACCTACTAATAAAAATTATTTTCCTCCATTATTGTTGCAATCAGGTAACAGTTTACAAAATAGGAAACCATTTTTCTTATGTATCATATAAGTTATGAAAGAGATAAGCAACCTAAAGAACTTCCGAGAAAAAAAGTTAGAAAGATATTTTTTCTTTCTTTCAAAGTCTCTAGTTGCAATTTACTTAAAACAAGTAAACAAGTCACCTAATTAAATGAAAGCAAAAGCAAGGTTGAAATGGATCAAGGGGATTATGCCCAGCTAAGAGAAATGGGACACAGCTGATCCAGGAACACTAAGAGGAATTAAGATTGGCTTGAGACAACATACATAACAGAAAGTTCCAGAAGAATCCTAAGTTTTTAGGTAAGGGCAAATAAATTCAATTTCCTTCAAATCAAAAGAAAAGAATCTTCAACTTTAAAGGAGTGGGTCCTATCCCCTCTCAAGTTACTCCTAGCTATGTTTAGAAGCCCTAAATTACAACTTCCTTCCTTTATTAGATAGTTGTATACACAATATAGTTGAGGTTGATTCATAGAAGAATAGGAACAGCCACCATCCTGAGAAGACTAAAGGGAATCTAGCTAAGTTTGGTCATGATAGGAAATAGCAGGAACTTTCCAATTAAATTTTAAAACCCCATTTTTAAGGGCTTCCGGCTGGCTCAGTCGGTTAAGCGTCTGACTCTTGATCTCGGCTCAGGTCATGATCTCATGGTTCATGAGACTGAGTTGGGCTCCTAGTGACAGTACAGAATCTGCTTGGGATTCTCCCTCTCCCTCTGCCCCTCCTCCACTCGTGCTCACTCTCTCTCTCTCTCTCAAAGTAAATAAACTTAAAAATAAAATAAGTTCTCGAGTGAAATTTTAAAACTCTATTTTTATTTATTTTTTATGTTTATTTATTTTTGAGAGAGACAGAGAGAGAGAGAGACAGAGTGTGAGTGGGGAGAGGGGCAGAGAGAGAGGGAGACACAGAATCCAAAGCAGGCTTCAGGCTCTGAGCTGTCAGCACAGAGCCTGACTCAGGTCTCGAACTTACAAACTGAAATCAGAAGCTTAACCAACTGAGCCACCCAGGCACCCCTGAAGTAAGCGTTTTTAAATGAAAGAACCAAAATGTCACTAGTGTCAGCGCTCAAGTTACTTACTGCTTTACTGGTTATATCATATCCTAATTTGGGGGGGAGAGCAGTCCCTTCATCTTTAATATAGGTCTGTTATTTTATAAACTACAACCCTTACCAATGAGAAAGGAGACTTAACAGAGGGTTGAAGGGTCTCAAAACACCACTACACAGTTAAAAAAAAAAAATGTGAACCGAAACATCACTTATCCAGAAATGTAATAATTCATGGGTAATAAAACTACAGTATTTTTCTTTTTTTTGAAGAGTAGAGGAGGTACTTGTTATTCAAAGATGACTGGTACTAAGAAAGGCCACTTAAAGTGTATCCACCTAAAATAAACATACACAGTAAACTGTGGGGGAAAACAATTTGGCATTTTATCTTTAAATACGAAACTAAGAATTATGAAAATGTTTCATTTCATAATACAATTTACAGCATGATCATAGAGTTGTTTTTACAAATACAACCAAGGATTTCATCATAAAACTTCTAAAAAATGATTAGCCTAAATTCTCCTTTGACTCTTAAATCCAACAGCCTATTTAATATCTGCTTGGAGGTTTAATAAGCATTTAAAATTTAACATGTCGGGGCGCCTGGGTGGCTCAGTCGGTTAAGCGTCCGACTTCGGCTCAGGTCACGATCTCACGGTCCGTGAGTTCGAGCCCCGCGTCGGGCTCTGGGCTGACTGCTCAGAGCCTGGAGCCTGTTTCAGATTCTGTGTCTCCCTCTCTCTCTGACCCTCCCCCGTTCATGCTCTGTCTCTCTCTGTCTCAAAAATAAAATAAACGTTAAAAAAAAAAAAAAATTAAAATTTAACATGTCATGGAAACAACATAAAAGTGGACTGATGGATGAATGATAAAGAACTTGTGATACACACGCGTGCGCGCGCACACACACACACACACACACACACACACCAGAATATTATTCAGCCATAAAATATGAGGAAGTCCTACTATTTGTGACAACATGTATGGACCTTGAAGGATTTTGCTAAGTGAAATAAATCAGACAGAGAAAGACAAATACTGTATGATCTCACTTATATGTGGATTCAAATCAAAACAAAACTCACAGAAAAAAAGAACAGACTTGTGGTTGCCAGAGGTAGTGGTTGGGGCAAGGGAGGTGAAAATGGAGGACTATAATCAAAAGATAAAAAACTTCCTGTATAAGGTAAAAAAGTACTAGGGATATAATGTACAACATGATAACCACAGCTAATACTGCTATATGATAGAACAGTTGTTGAGTAAATCCTAAGAGTTCTATTCACAAGGAGAATTTTTTTTCCTTTTTTTTCTTTTTATTGTATGTATATGAAAAGATGGGTGTTAGCCAAACTTACTGTGGTAATCATTTCAAAATACAGTGAAACCTTGGTTTATGAGCATAATTTGTTTCAAAAACATGCTTGTAATCCAAAGCACTTGTATATCAAAGCAAATTTCAAAAACCATTGGCCCAGTTGTGATCATGTGATATTGAGTGTCACGTACTACTCATTATGCAAGACACTGCTACTTTATCAAGTTAAAATTTATTAGAAATGTTTACTTGCTTTGTAGAACACTCACAGAACAAGTTACTCAAAATCCAATGTTTTACTGTATATCTAAATCAAACCATCATGCTATATGCTTTAAAGTTATACAGTGATGTATGCCTATTATTTTTCAATAAAACTAGAAAAAAAATAACATGTCTAAAATTAAACTTATTATTTCCCAGACTGCCTCTAATCTTTTCCATCTAAATATATGGAAACATCGCTAAACCCAGGTGCTTAGGCCAAAAACCTGTGGGATCTTCCCTTAATCCTGACTTCCCCAGTTCTCCCCAAATCCCAATTTATCAGCAAGACTAGCTCTTTTTTTTTTTTTTTTAATGTTTATTTTTGGAAGAGCACAAGCAGGGGAGGGGCTGTGAGAGGGGGGGACAGAGGATCCGAAGTAGGCTCTGGAATGACAGCAGTGAGCCCAATGTGGGGCTTGAACTCTCAAACCGTTAAGATCATGACCTGGGCTGAAGTCAGACACAACCAACTGAGCCACCCAGGTGTAAGCTCTGTGCCCAACATGCAGTTTGAACTCATTACCCTGAGATCAAGAGTCACATGCCATGCCGGGGTGGCTCAGTCAGTTAAGCACCTGACTTAGGCTCAGGTCATGATCTAGCGGTTTGTGGGTTCAAATCCCTCATGGGGCTCTGTGCTGACAGCTCGGAGCCTGGAGCCTGCTTCAGATCCTGTGTCTGTGTTGCCCTCTCTCTCTGCCCCTCCCATCTTGTTTGCTCTCTCTCTCTCTCTCTCAAAAATAAATAAATGTTGGGGCGCCTGGGTGGCTCAGTCGGTTAAGCGTCCGACTTCGGCTCAGGTCACGATCTCACAGTCTGTGAGTTCGAGCCCCGCGTCGGGCTCTGGGCTGATGGCTCAGAGCCTGGAGCCTGCTTCTGATTCTGTGTCTCCCTCTCTCTCTGCCCCTCCCCCATTCATGCTCTGTCTCTCTCTGTATCAAAAATAAATAAAAACGTTAAAAAAAAAAAAAAAAAAAATTTAAAAAAAAAAAAATAAATAAATAAATGTTTAAAAAAAATTTTTAAAAAGTCACATGCCCTACCTGATCTCTACCAACTGAGCCAGCCAGGCACCCCTAGCTGATTCTACCTTTAAAATATACTTTAAATTCAAAAAGTCTCCAGCTAGCCCTCATTTATGTTGGGAGTACAGTGTAGGCAGGAGTTCCAAGCAGATGCAGTCACACTGAGTTTCTGTCTTTTGAAAGTGGGGGAGGTTTTCCAAGGTGTATATTTTTTTGAGGCAGCAGTTTTAATTGCTTTGAATAAATACTCCCTAATAAAATAATAAAATAAACTCTGGATTCAATAATTTTTAACACATCCGTCACTACTACCTTAGTCTAGCTATGACTGTGTCTTCCAGATTACTGCAACAGTTTTCTAACTGGTCTCTTTTTCCACTCCTCTATTCTTGGCCTTTTACAGCAACTGAAGTGACCTTTCTCCCCCAGCTTCATTGACACAATTAACATGTAACAATGTGTAAGTTTAAGATATACAGCCTGTTGATTTGTGGTAAGAATGTTTAAGGGGCGCCTGGGTGGCTCAGTCTGTTAAGCGTCTGACTCTTGCTTTTGGCCCAGGTCATGATCTTGTGGTTTATGGGATCAAGCCCCACATCGGGCTCTCTGCTGACAGCTCAGAGCCTTCCTGGGATTCTCTCTCTTTCAAAAAAATAAACATAAAAAATAATTTTAAAAAATTCATGCAGTGGCATGTTTAAAAAATAAGAAGAGGGGTGGCACCTAGGTGGCTCAGTTGGTTAAGCATCCAACTTTGGCTTAGATCACAATCTCACAGTTCATGAGTTTGAGCCCTACTCGTGCTCTCTCTCTTGCTCTCTCTCAAAAATAAATGAACATTAAAAAATTTTTTTAATAATAATAAGAAAAAAAATAAATGGCTGTCCTATATTTTCCAAGCTATTACCAAATGAGAATATTTATTCACTTATTAGAGGGAAAACATTAAAGTAGATATATTCCTAAATGTTTCAAAATAATTTAGGGTGCTATATTAGAAGTTGCATAAACTAAATATTTTCTGATTAGCCAGTTGTTAAAAAATAATCAAGATTTTTTCCTTCTAAATAAACAGAAGGGATAAAAATGCAAAAATAAACTATCCATGTAAAGTATACATTTTTAAAATACTTGATTCAAAATAAAATGGCAAGTTCCCAGTTTAAAATGAAGCTATCATGGTACTAAAGATTTTCAAGTCTAGCTTTTATCTACTTTGAACCCTAGACTCAGAAGTCCAGGTTGATTTCAAGATTATGCAACTCTGAGATCAAACTTCTCCTCGTGTGCACAACAACTTCCATTTCAGTTCCTTCCCAGTCCCAGAAAGGTGTTTCTGGAATGATTTTTTTCATCCCATTGTTAAAACAGAAACTCTCTTGACATGGTTGATGACCACATCCAAATTACATTTTGGACACTCTGCAAGGAAAATTACATAACAAAATATCTGTCTTTCCCTCCCCTCTCTCCTCAAAAGCAGAAGCACAGTAAGTAATAAACTATTTTCACTGCCAAGTAACTCAAGAAATGATTTTCCGTATTATTTAAAAACTCACATAGCAAGACAGGAGCCTGGGTGGCTCAGTTGGTTGAGCCTCTAGTTCTTGGTTTCGGCTCAGGTCATGATCACATGGCTGGTGACTGCAATGACAGTGTGGAGCCTGCTTGGGATTCTCTCTCTCCCTCTGTTTCTGCCCTCCCCCTGCTTGTTCTCTCTGTCTTAAATAAATAAATAAATAAATAAATAAATAAATAAATAAATAATCACATAGCCAAGAGAGCCCAGTCTAGGGGCACCTGGGTAGCTAAGTCAGTTGAGTATTGGACTCTTGATTTTGGCTCAGGTCACGATCCCAGGAACATGAGATCAAACCTGAGTTGGGCTCTATGTAAAGCCTGCTTAAGATTCTCTCTCTCCCTCTGCCCAGGCTTGCAGGTGCTCACTCTCTCTCTTTCTAAAAGAAAAAAAAAAAAAAAAAAAGCCCAGTCTGTCAGTGTTTCAGCAGAAAGACACTGCACTGAGAACTGATATCAGTCAGTACCTTCAGCTGAGACATTCTGGCATGATAGTCAGTATAAGAAACCAGGAGAAGAGGTGAGAGGGGGCACATAGTGCTCTGTTTTACTAAGTCTGGAATGTTCTTTTGAGAAATTTTTTCAAAGCGTTTTTTTCTCCTAAACTGCTGCCCCCACAGGGATGCCAGAACCAGGGGAATCTTGTCCCAAGGAGCAAGAGGGAAGAGCCAATGGAAACACTGATGTCCCTGGCCCATTGATAATAATAATAAACAAGGTACAGTGAAAACTCAGCTGTCAGGGACCCTTAGGGAGTGAATCAATTTGAGCAATGGAGTTTTTTGTGTGTTCTTTTACTATTTCATTAAATACTGAATTATGAACCTATATCAATACAAATATATACAACAAATATATACAACTACAAGCATATATAAAATTTTAAAAATAAAAAACACATTTATGAATCTAAAACAAACTTCTACAGAATCAATGAAGTTATTTTAATGGTTAGGACAAAAAAAAATGACTAGGCAGTAAGTAATATGTCAAATGCCTCTTATTTAAAATCTACAAGCGTTCCAGTGTTAACTCTATTTAAAAATAAATCCATACAGGGGAGCCTGGGTGGCTCTGTTAAGTGTCTGACTCAATTCCAGCTCAGCTCATGATTTCATAGTGCATGAGAAATAAAAACATTTTTAAAAATTAAAAAAAATAAATCCATACAATAGGATCTAATCTGTGACCAAAGAATGCATTAGAACAGGCACTAAGGAAATATACCCAAGTATTAGTGCTGGGTAACAAGATTCTAAATTATTTTATTTTTCTTATTACTTTCCTATTTTTTTTTAACTTTCTCCAATGACTGACTTTTATTTTTTTAATGTTTATTTATTTATTTTGAGAGAGAGAGTACACACCCAGGGGAGGGGCAGAGAGGGAGAGAGAGAATCCCATGCAGAGCCTGACCTGGGACTTGATCCTATGAGCCATGAGATCATGACCTGAGCCAAAATCAAGAGCTGGATGCTTAACTGACTGAGCCACCCAGACGCCCCTGTATTACTTTTATAATCAGAAAAAAACATATACTTAGGAAGTCAGTATATATAATTATTTCATATATACATGATTATAATAATATTCTTTTAACTGAACAATAAAAACTGGAAGAAAATGATAAAAGTATAAGGAAGAGTGTTTGGACTACAGGTGATTTTTGTTATTTTTCTATCTGCTTTGCCCTACATTCGAGTTTTTCCAAGTTTTTATAAACTTTATTGAAAGAAAAGTAATAGACACTAAGGGGGAAAAAAGCAATCCCATTGGCAATAACTTTCCTTCTGTTATTCAGTTTTACGAATAAGACTTTTCTCATATCAGCAGAGCTGTATCCCAAGCTGACTCTTACCAGTAACATTCAAAAATTCAACCTCAAATTTAAGTTACACCTATAAACCACCAAGAGTTACTAAGATGACCCAGAGGCTTATGCTTAAAATGTTAAAAAGACATTATGGTAGGCTGGAGGTAGGCTCCCCAAGATTCATGGCCCATGATATACACACATCTCATCCCAGTTATTCCAGCAAACAGTGATGTAGGTACTGCTGTGAAGGAAGTCTACACACATAATTTAAGTCCCAGGGGTGCCTGGGGGGGCTCAGTTGGTTAAGCGACCGATTTTTGGCATCAGCTTGGGTCATGATTTCACCATTCATGAGATTAAGCCCTGCATCGGGCTCTGCGCTGGCAATGCAGAGCCTGCTTGGGATTCTCTCTCTCCTCACTTCTCTCTGCGCTCCCCCCCCATTCTCTTTCTCTCTCTCAAAATAAATAAACATTTTTTTTTTAAAGTCCCAAATCAGGGGCCCCTGGGTGGCTCAGTCGGTTAAGCGTCCGACTTGGTCTCGCAGTACTTGAGTTTGAGCTCCCTGTTGGGCTCTGTGCTGATGGCTCAGAGCCTGGAGCCTGCTTCAGATTATGTGTCTCTCTCTCTCTGCCCCTCCCCCACTCATGCTCTGTCCCTCTCTCTCTCTCTCTCAAAAATAAATAAACATTAAAAAACAAAATTTAAAAGTTCCAAATCAGCTGACCTTTAAATGAGGTTATCTAGATGGGCCTGGCCTAATCATATGAGACCTTTAAATCTGGATCTAGAGGTCAGATATGTAGGATTTCAGAGATTTGAAGCACAAGACGGATTTCATGTGCACGTTCTGCATTGTTGGCTTTAATAGAGAGGGCCATTTAGCAAGGAATGCCAGGTGGTCTCTGGGAGTTGGGAGTGACCCCTAGTTGACAGACAGCAAAATTAGGGACTTCATTCCTACCACCACAAGAATTGCCAACGACCTCAATGAGCTTAAAAGCAGATTCTTCCCCAGAAGCTCCACATGAAAACTCAGCCTGGTGGGCACTCTGACTTCAGCCTTTGAGACCCTGAGCAGAGAAATCCATGTCATGATTGGACTCTGACCCACAGAACTTTGAGCTAAAAATTGGCCATTGAGTTTGTGGTAATTTGTTACACAGCAATAGAAAACTAATGCAGAGGCACCTGGGTGGCTTAGCTGGTTAAGCATCTGACTTCAGCTCAGGTCATGATCTCCCAGCGTGGGTTCAAGTCCCGCATCAGGTTCTGTGCTGATAGCTTGGAGCCTGGATCCTGCTTGAGATTCTGTCTCCCTCTCTTTCTGCCCCTCTCCCACTCTCTCTTTCTCTCTCTCAAAAATAAATAAATATTAAAAAATAAAAAAGAAAGAAAACGAATGCAGAATTCTTTCAAAATTATTTTCTACGTCCCTTCAACAATTATAAACACAGTTTTAAATACACAAGAAACTAACATGGGCTGTCTCTTAGAACTGAAAACAGAAGCCACACCTTATAACTGTACTATGACTCATAAAACAGATAAACTGAACAGAACTAAACCACAACATGCAACACAGACTATCTATGCTCAAACTTTTTATTTTTCCATTTTTCTCCTTATCTATTTCATCCATTCCCCTACCTATCTCCTCTCTGGCAACCACCAGTTTGTTCTCTGTATTTGAGTCTGTTTTTTTGTTTGTTCATTTGTTATATTTTTTGAACTTCACATACAAGTAAAATCACATGGTATTTGTCTTTCACTGTCCAACTTACTTCACTTAGCCTAACACCCTCTACGTCCATCCATATTGCCTCAAATGGCAAGGTCTCTTTTCTTTTTTATGGCCAAGTAATATTCCACTGTATGTACATATATATGTATATAGACATACACACACACATATACACACACCCCACATCTTCTTTATCCATTCATCTATTGATGGACACCCAGGCTTAGACTGCTTACATATCCTAACTAATGTAAATAATGCCGCAATAAACATAGGGACAGGTATATCTTTCTGAATTGTTTTCACTTTTTGGGGTAAATGCCCAGTAGTGGAATTACTGGACCACGTGGTATTTCTATTTTTAACTTTTTGAGGAACCTCTGTACTGTCTTCCATAGTGGTTATATCAATTTATATTCCCACCAACAGCGCACAGGGTTCTCTTTTCTCCACATCCTCACCAACACTTGTTATTTCTTATGTTTTTGATTTTAGCCATTCTGACAGGTGTAAGGTAATACCTCATTGTGGTTTTGATTTGCATTTCCCGGATGATCAGTGATGTTGAGCATTTTTTCATGTGTCTGTTGGCCATCTATATGTCTACTTTGGGAAAATGTCTATTCAAGTCTTCTCCACTTTTCTTAATCAGATTTTTTTTTTTTTTTTTGTATTGAGTTCAAACTCCTTTTAACACCAGATCCTTCAAATCCATATGTTCCAAGATAAGACCTCACACAAACTAATTTAATAGTAACTGCACAACACTACATCTGATCTTACACTAGAACTTCACAAGTTCTACCAACTCATCTATTACACAAATTCTATCTAATCCTTGCTCAGATTACAAACTTCCACCCTAAAATCTAACAACAGTCCCTAATCTAACAACAGTCTCAATGAGCAGCCTTTCTTAACTGTCCTCCCATTTTGAGAAGATCCCAAGTTCCTCCAGTTCTCTCTGCTTGTTGCAGCAGGTTAAATAAACCTAACTTTTTTTTTTCTTAACTACAAATAAATCCTGGAT
Organism: Panthera onca; assembly: GCF_046562875.1. NCBI lineage: Eukaryota > Metazoa > Chordata > Mammalia > Carnivora > Felidae > Panthera > Panthera onca. The sequence goes on along the minus strand of NC_138342.1, from coordinate 169,383,889 downwards.
GATCTTTGGTAGGTGGTTTATGGATGTCCTACTATTTAACAATTGGCATTTCCAAGATTCAGCCGACCTCCTTTTCCTGGGGAGACGTATGACTCTCTGCCACAGTGTGCACGTATGTGACCACTGATTTCTACCTGCTCAAGGCCATCCTGCCTGTGACAGTGAGGTATCTGAGCCTCAGTAATTTTGTTGAGCACTTCAGGATTGAGGTGATAGTTGGGTCCTCTGACTTTAAGTCTTATCGATTATACTGTTCATGAGTGAAGTCTGGCTTCTACCTAATTAACAGCATTCCTATCATCTGCCTACTTGCTCAGTATCTTTTTTTAAGTAGGTCTATGCCCAACATGGGACTTAAACTCACAACCCCAATATCAAGAGTCACATATTCTACGGCCTGAGCCAGGCAGGCACCCCTTTTTCAGTATCTTGAGTGTCATGCATCTGTAAGACGAACTCCACAGCATAGGACAGACATAGGCCTAATATGTATATCTTCCAGCCAGCTCCAAAAGCTGACAAGTCCAGGAGGTCTTATCAGACCAGTGTCTTTACATAAACTTTGTACTGGGTCACATTTCCTAAAACTTCTTAAGGACTTCCTTAGTCCTTATAATCCTGAGATATGTTTTGCTTAGTTCTGTCTGCCTGGAGCTGAGGTTCTGCTAAGTCCTCAAATGATGACAGCCAATCTTTGGTGTCACTTCATGTCTTCTGGAGACAGGTGGTTGCAAAAGCCCCATCCTCACCAATTACCGTAGGTCACATAAGAATCTTCTCAGTCTAAATCCACGCCTACTCTGTGCTTTCTCTATCTACTTCTTTCCTGTTTTCAGATTATGAATATAACTCAACAATAATTTCACGAAGGAAAAATTCTGAATTACAAATGTCTTCTTGGGGAAATTTTGACATGAACAAGATTGTTTGAGAGGCACCTCGAAAGCAAAAAAGGAACCAGAACTCTGATATCCAACGGTTTGCATTCTTTAAATGCAATTCAAATTCTAAAACTGCCTCCCTGAAGGAATTCCCAAACCCCAGGGTAAAAAGCAGAAAGTTTACTGAAAAAAAAAAAATCAGCCTTGCGTAGGCCTCCCAAATCAATTAGTCCATACTTTGATGTGCCTACAAGATGCAAAACCTGGAAAAGGCTAGTTGGCATCACCCTAGAAAGAATTTCAAGATTAATCCTTAAGAAACAATTAAAAGCCCTTAAAAATTTTAACTCTCTGGGAAGCTATGAGATTACTCAGTGAGAGCAATTCCTAACACCTCCAGAGTTTCCTTCTCACTTTAATATTGTCTTGCAGTTACAGTGATTTTGGAGGAATAAAAAAGAATGTGTGTGAAGACAAGGGAATATGAATGCATAGTATCAGAAATGCTTTTGTTTATCTAGAAATAAAAAGGATAACTTTGTCTTAAATACGTAACGTATGATTTACCACAAAAAAGAAATGGTAATTATGTGGTGTTATATGTCATTAGCTAATCCTATGGTGGTAATCATTTTCCAAAATATATAGCTGTATCAAATCGACACATTGCATACCTTAAAATTATGCATGTTATATGTCAATTGTATCTCCATAAAGCTGGAAAAAAAGAGAAATTTCTGGTTGTACCAAGATGTGAAAGAATCTAGTGAGAAACAAATTTGACAATACACTGTAAGGGAAGAAGGTCTAAGAATAAGTACACTTTATTTGTCTGGGTTTGTAACAGTTACAAAAAAAAGAATTTGAAGGAAGAAATATATTAAAATTTTTGACAAAATTGGTCAAATATGAGAGGTTTATCATAAAAAATAAAACCTTATAAATCCTTTTAATGTAGCTTCTTCATGAATAATAGACTAAATCTAGAATTTAATTTTCATTTTGTTAAAAAAGAAAAATTAGGGGTTCCTGGGTGGCTCAGTCAGTTAAGGGTCCAACTCTTGGTTTCAGCTCAGGTCACAATCCCACAGTTCATGCGTTACAGCAATGTTCAGTTCTGTGCTGATGGCAAAGAACCTGCTTGAGATTCTCTCCCTCCCGCTGTCTCTGCCCCTTCCTCTCCTCTCCCAAAAATAAGTGAATAAACATTAAAAAATATAATAAATAAATAGCTTTGCTTTGTTAAAAAAAAAAAAAGCAAATGTTTTGTGCCCAGATAAAACATCCCTTACATCATCAAAATATTCTGTTAACTCTCTCTGCTTTTTGAAATAGTCTAGTCATAAACCTTTTTTTTTTTAAGTTCCTTACTTTTAGGGAAAAGTTAACTGTCATTTATCGCTGTTTTTGAAGATACTGCCTGGGGGCACCTGGTTGGCTCAGTCGGTAGAGCAGGAGACTTGATCCTGGGGACTTGAGTTTGAGCCCCACATCAGAGGTAGAGATTACTTTTAAAAAATTAAAAAATAAAATAAATTAAAAAACTGCCTATAACTGTTTCTTTGGATAGTCATGATTTACATTTTGTCAAATGAAAATTCTCTTTGATTTTCTTCTTCTCCAAATTCAGAATAATAAAACTGTTAAGATGCTTCTGACACCTATGACATCTTTGGGTTTATGCTAAATGATCATTAGGCAACATAAAGATTTGGTCCTTCATCTTATTAAAAATGTTTTTAAAGGATTACAGAAATTATTAGCTTTGTTTGGCATTCTCCAATTTTTAATTAACTCAAAACTATTATGAGAGCTTTTTTGCTTTATTAAAATTGGGTTAAAAGAAAAAAAAAACCTGATAAAGAGTTCAACCTTCCTAAGTTAATCATGTGTGAGTAAAATATGCTTCAATGTTTGTGTATCTTTCAGGTTAAAGGAAACAAACCTTCATATACAAAGACTGACACAACAGCTGTCTACACAGATTGTATCTCGAGGCTTAAATAAGTTTGTACTGGTGAAATTCATGATACATTTTATAGGGTAAATAAAAGGCCTGGAGATTTGGCATAGCACATTCTTACTTTCAGGATAATCAGTGACTAACTCCTTATAAAACTGATTATGGGGGCACCCAGGTGGCTCAGTTAGTTAAGTGTCTAACTCTTGGTTTCAGCTCAGGTCATGATCTCATAGTTGGTGAGATCGAGCCCTATGTCAGGCTCTATGCTGACACTGTGGAGCCTGCTTGGGATTCCCTCTCTCCCTCTCCCTCTCTGTCTCTGCCCCTCTCCTGCTTATGCACTTGCTCTCTCTTTCTCTCTCTCAAAATAAATAAACATTAAAAAAAAAAACACACCTGATTACATACATCAGTAGAAGATTCTGGTTAACAATGCTGGTTAATATAATAAGTTAACTAAAGCCTATAGCTCAATATCCACAAGTGGTTTCTGCTTTTTCCTTACATTCACCTAAAGTTGCCATCTATAATCTAAGATCAAGTATTGAACTGTGTGGAGATATATCGAAAGAACTTCTATAAAGGTATGCATCATGCACTTACAACTATTGATGCTGCAGAGAATGAATTACATGTACTGCTGACATCATTGCTACAGAGAGACCTTGTGGCTGAATCTGGGTTTTCAGAACTGTTTTGATCCAAAAGAAGACAACAATGTGAATAGACCACCTATTTCCAAGATCATCAGAACACAACCTCTCAGATGCCCAGAAGCCACTGATTACCATGTACTTTGCATGATTTTGTCCTTTATCCTCATGGCTATTTTCTTCTCTGCCGGTTCAAGATTACAGACTGTCAGGCACCTGGGTGGCTCAGTAGGTTAAGCACCCAGCTTTGGCTCAAGTCATGATCTTGCAGTTCATGAGTTCAAGCCCTGCATCGGGCTCTCTGCTGTCAGCACAGAGCCCACTTCAGATCCTCTGTCTTCGTCCCTCTCTGCACCCCGCCCCCCGCTTGCTCTCTCTCTCAAAAAAATAAAATATTAAAAAAAAAAAAAAAAAAGAGGGCCACTTGGGTGGCTCAGTCGGTTGGGCGTCTGACTTATGCTTGGGTCATGATCTGACAGTTCGTGGGTTTGAGCACTGCATTGGACTCTGCACTGACAGCTCAGAGCCTGGAGCCTGCTTCAGATTCTGTGTCTCCCCTCTCTGTCTGCCCCTCCCCTGCTCACAATCTCTCTCTGTCTCTCAAAACTGAATAAACATTTTTAAAAAAGAAAGAAAAAGAAAAGATTCCAGACTGTCAACAAACACCCTGTCCTTTATTCTTAGTACTACCAACACCTTTATCCTTGACAATCACTTTTACATAAAGGATGAATTCTTCAGACACTGGTAAGGCAAATAATCCACATTCAAAATTAAAGGAGAAAAATTTACTTGGTTACTAAACGAAGATCCAAATAGATAATGGTACATATAGGACATTATTTCAAACTTTAATAGTAACTCGTTTGAGGTTTTGTTTGTTGCAGAAACCATGTATGTGTGATTTCCAGGGTCTTAAATGCTACAGTCAGATATTATCATGCCAGATGATTTAACACATGATCATCTAAGAAACAGAACAGGGTTGTGGTGTTTACAGAGGTCAAAATTCCTACCATCAAAAGCTTGATAAACATTCACAACCTACCTAACAATGATATAGATCTTGACTGATCACTTCCCCTAAAGGTTAAATCCTCCAGCTTAGAAAAAAATGATCAAAAGCAGAGACTAAGAATTGAAAGAGAAACCACAAAGTGCTCACAAACACTCTGAAAAACACCATGACTTATAAAACAGATAAACTGAACCAAACCAAACCACAATGTGCATCACATACTATCCAAGCTCAGATTTCTTTAAACATTAGCTCATTATGTTCCAATACCATAGTCAAAGTGATCTAGCTATAACTTCTCAGGGACTCTTGTGTACTAAAGATAAAACCATTGCCTATCCCAGCAACTCACCTAAATTACAGATTTTGGCCAATCCCTGCTGAAACTAATTTCCACCCTAAAATCACTTTATAACTAACCTCAGCTCCTAAAACCCTGTGTATCTTCTTTGCTAACTGCCTCCTTCTGAGATGCCCCACAGTTATTCTGGTGTGTGTCATTCCTTGCTGTAGCAAGCTAAATACATGTGAACTTATTTTTGATTACAGATATGTTCCTGGTGGTCGTTGGCCGTGGGCTTTAACATTCCCAAGGCAGGCAACTGGTGGCCCAGAATTGGGAATAGGAAGAAGACTTTTTGCTGTATACCTTTTTATTATTATTATTTTTTTTTTTTTTTCTTTTTGAGAGAGAGAGCAAGAGACAGAACAAGAGACAGGGCCTCCGAAGCAGGCTCCAGAATCCGAGCTGTCCACATACAGCCTGACCCAGGGCTTGAACTCACAAACCATGAACTCATGACCTGAGCCAAAGTTGGACACTTAACTGACTGGGCCACCCAGGCGCCCTTGCTGTATACCTTTAAAATTTTTTATACCATGTTATTATATTATTTATTTAAAAGAATAAAATGAGAATCTACAAATATATATAACTCTTATCATAAATGAGTCAACCAACAGTTACACTACCAATATACAATCAGTAACAACTCATCCAGGAATCATAGTATTGCTGGCTGTCAGCAGACAGGAAAACTCACTACCTGTTTCTATAAGGCTAAGAGGGATTACAGAACATGAACAGATCATCAATATATCATCAATAGATCTTTATGTCAAAATTCAAAATCTCAGGGCACCTAGGTGGGTCAGTAGGTTGAGCGACTGACTCTTTCTTTTTTTAAAAAAATTGTTTAATGTTTATTTATTATTGACAGACAGAGAGCAGAGGAAGGGGAGAGAGAGGGGGGAGACACAGAATCTGAAGTAGGCTCCAGGCTCTGAGCTGTCAGCACAGAGCCTGACGTGGGGCTCGAACTCACAGACTGTGAGATCGTGCCCTGAGCCGAAGTCGGTCGCCTAACCAACTGAGCCATCCAGGCACCCCGAGCGACTGACCCTTGATTTCACCTTAGGTCATGATTTCGGGGTTTGTGAGATCAAGCCCAGCCTGGTCAGGCTCTACTCTGTCAGCACAGAGCTTGTTTGGGATTCTCTCTCTCCCTCTCTCTCTGCCCCTCCCCCACTCTCTATTGCATTCTCACTCTCTCAAAATAAATAAAATTTATTTTTTATTAAAGATTTTAAGTTTATTTAATTATTTTGAGAGAGTGAGAAAATGTGAGAGAGAGCAAACAGGGGAGGGGCAGAGAGGGAGGGAGGGAGGGAGAGAGAGAATCCCAAGCAGGCTCCATAGAGTCAGTGCAGAGCCTGACTTGGGGCTTGGCTTGACACAGGGCTCAGTCCCTTGGACCGGAAGATCATGACCTGAGCCAAAACCAAGAGTCAGACGCTCAACTGACTGAGACACTCAGGTGTCCCAGCAAATTTTTCTTATAAAATGTTCAACAGCATAATGAATACCCATGTAGTATCAATTATCAACCTTCAAACTACTCTTTGGAGATTTCTTTAAATCAAAGATACTACATTATAACTCAATGCAAAAGAATTTTTTAAGACTAAAGAGCACAAAAAACAGTAACTACCACAAGACAAAAACAAATCTCTTAGAATGTCAAAGATAACCATTTAAAATTTTGGTATATATCTTAACATTTTAAATATTTAAATATATTATTTTATAAACAGTTATACTATACAATCTTGTAATCTGTCTTTTGTTAAATTTTGTAGTAAACTACTAAAATCTTCTCATAACAACAAATGTTCTTCTATAATTTTCAGACTGCATCATGGAGATAACATAATTCACCTAACTAATCTGCTTTATTAAACATTGCAGATTTTTTTTTATTTTCTTTGCTCTTATGAATAATGTAGCAACAAGTATCTTTGTTCATACATTATAAGCTCACGTGTTTATCAGCCATTTAAATGTACTCATTTATAAATTATCTATAAACATTGTATCCTTTGCTCATTTTTCTTTTTCTCTTTTTCTGTGATTTGCAGGGAGGTATAAAAGATCACTAAAAACACACCCACATATTAAAGCTAGCAATAAAGGGCAGATATTTTTTTCCCTATTTAAAAGGCATTTCAACTCTAAGCAATGTTTATTTTTTAAGTAATCTTTGAACCCAATGGGGGACTTGAACTCACGACTCCAAGATTGAGAGCTGCATTGTTTTTCCAACTGAGCTGGCCAGATGCCTCAACTCTGGGCAAATTTTTATTTTACTTATGTTTTTAATATTTTATTTGCAGGCAATCTTTACACCCCATGTGGGTTCTATGCTGAGAGGAGAGAACCTGACGTGGGGCTCGAACTCATAAGTCACAAATCATGACCCGAGTCAAAAATCGGGCATTTAACCAACTGAGCTACCCAGATGCCCCTACACTGAATGATTTTCAAACCAATTTTGCATTTCTGGGATATACCCTACTTGCTAATGATGTGTTACTCTTATAATTCATACATTCAATTTGCTTTAAAAAAAAAAAAAGTACATTCAATTTGCTAAAAAATATCCGATGCTAAATTATTTATATTGTGCTAAACTGCTAAAACTACAGTATCCACAAAGCCTTTTCAATATAGGTTTTAGATTTCAATTTTCTTAACTGGATTTGCAATAATAATAACGACCATGATGTTTACTGTTTGTGTGCTAACTACACAACAGGCATTATGCTATGTGCTTTAAATTTTTTTTTTTTAACGTTTTATTTATTTTGGGGACAGAGAGAGACAGAGCACGAACCGGGGAGGGGCAGAGAGAGAGGGAGACACAGAATGGGAAGCAGGCTCCAGGCTCTGAGCCATCAGCCCAGAGCCCGACGCGGGGCTCGAACTCACGGACCGTGAGATCGTGACCTGAGCTGAAGTCGGACGCCCAACCCACTGAGCCACCCAGGCGCCCCGCTATGTGCTTTATATATACTCTCATTTAACCTAATAACACTCTATGAAGTATTATTTTCTCTTTTTGACAGGTGTGGCAACCAAGGCTTAGGAAGTTAGAAAATTTGTCTAAGACCTCACAACTAGCAACTAGAGGAGCTGGACCTTGATCCCATGTCAGCGGAGTCCAGAGCCTAAGTAAGCTCTTCTCCCTCTTTCGCTACACTGCTTTACCAAATAATCTCTAATACTTTTTCTTAATGTACAAATCAACATGATATAACATGGGAAGGAATGAAAATAAGCCAAGTGGCCACTAAAGTGTAAGTCCAAATGAGAACTATGTAGGCATAACACACAACAAATACACAAAACATACTCTCATGGAAAAGAAAAAGATTTTACACAATTCTAGATAAATTAGCTATAACTGCCTCTTTTATATTAAAAAAAAATCCCACACAACAAAGTGAGTGACAGTAAAGTGATTATTAGTGGTCATCTTGAATCCACCCTAATTCTCAGACAAATATACAAAATCATTCAAAAACTTCAGAACTTCCAATGTTGTTAGTAACAACTTCACACCGGAATTGCATAAGGAGTACTAAGAATCTGTGGCTCTATTATAAAAGAGAAGAGAGATTTAAAAAAAATTACTAAATTTACCTTTCTAGTGTCAACTTCAATATGTGAAGTCTACACATGCTAAGATTGCACTGTTCTTCATAATAATGAAGCATTTTATACTCTTATCATTCTACCTACTATTGCTATTTGTTTTTAAAGTAGCTAACTTAGAAGAATTCACTATCTCTCTTCCTAATAATTGGAGCTAGGAAAGATTGGATACAATCACCAAATCTTTCCTGTTTCTTTATGAAACTCTGGCATTTTACCTTCATCTGCAATTTACAATTCAAGTCTAATTATCCAGTGTCATCCTCATAAAAGCTGAAAGACTGTATGATAGTAAAAAACAAAACATTCAATAACTGAATAGATCTAAGTTTCTATAGCTAGCCTTCCTGGAACTGGATAATAATATCTGCTAAAGTCTAAAGTTCTGAAATCTATAGGATACAGAGAGCTGGAAGGGTTCATTAATTAAAATTCAAAAATACTAGGGAAGTAGTTATATTCTGAGTTAAATAATTCAATATTTATCTGGCACCTATTACATGCTCACATTGTGTAAGTCATTTATAGATTACACAGTTTTAACACATAGCAGCACTTTATGGTCTACTTTTTTCTTTTTTTAAGATTTTATTTTTGGGGCACCTGGGTGGCTCAGTCAGTTAAGCATCTGACTTCAGCTCAGGTCATGATCTTACAGTTTGTGGGTCTGAGCCCCACATCAGGCTCTGTGCTGACAGCTCAGAGCATGGAACCTACTTTGGATTCTGTGTGTGTGTGTGTGTGTGTGTGTGTGTGTGTGTGTCTCTGCCCCTTCCCCACTAGCTCGCTCTCTCTCTCTCAAAAATAAATAATAAATAAACATTTAATTTTTTTTTATAAGATCTTATTTTTAAGTAATCTCTGCACTTTTAAGTGATTATTTTTAAGTTATCAACGTGGGGCTTGAACTCACAACTCTGAGATCAGGAGTAGCCTGCTGCACCGACTGAGCCAGTCAGGTGTCCCATGTTCTATTTAAGTAGGCAAAAGAATTCACATAAAACAAGATTTAATATGAACACAAAACAGTTAAACAATACATTGTATGGTACAGGCTCTTAGCATGGAAGAATATAAAGGGATGTCAGCTGTAGCTACAGAAATCAAGGAAGGACATCAGAAACTTGAGACTTGAGCTGGATCTTCTCAAAGTTCCAAAGCCACTTCCACACTTTTTAGGTATTTGTTATAGCAGCACTTGACTCTTGGCACCAAAATAAAAGGTATACTAAAAGAGAGAAAGGAAGAAATGACAGACATACATCTAATATACTGCATGTATGGATATTTTTAAATCTTTTTAAGTGTATTTATTTATTTTGAGAGAGAGAGAGGGAGAGAGTGTGCGTGAGCAGGAGCAGAGAGAGACAGAATCCCAAGCAGGATCTATACTATCAGTGCAGAGTTCAATGTGGGGCTTGAACTCACAAACTGTGAGACCATGACCTGAGTAGAAATCAAGAGTCAGATGCTTAACCCACTCAGGCACTGAGGTGCCCCTGTATGGATATTTTTAATGAAATATTTCAAAAATAATTTTACATAAAATGGTATAGGAAATAATATTAATAATTTAAATGTTGCTACCTACCCATATACCTAACATGTAGATTTAAAATATTGAGTTTGCCATATCTGTTTCAAATATTTTTAAGAGCTAAAATGTTGCTTGGGGCGCCTGGGTACCTCAGTCAGTTAAGTGTCCGACTTCGGCTCAGGTCATGATCTCACGGTTTGTGGGGTCAAGCCTCACGTCAGCCTCTGTGCTGACGGCTCAGAGCCTGGAACCTGCTTCAGATTCTGTGTCTCCCTCTCTCTCTGCCCCTCCTCTGCTCACCCTCTGTATCTCTATCTCTCTCTCTCTCTCAAAAATAAACATTAAAAAAATTTCTTTTAAAAAAAGAACTAATAAAATGTTGCAGATATAACTGAGCAACCTTCATCCGATTCCTTCCTCTCCAGAGGTTATTACTACATTTAAGTAGTTGTATATCCTTCCCACATGTATATAATTTGTTATATCTATACACAACACAGTATATTTTAAATTTTATATAAACAGTATCATACTGTGCATCCTTTTGTAACTCACTTTTTTTTTTTGGAACTTACATTTTTATACTCGACACTGCTTTCTAGACTTATCTAGAATGGGGCCACAGAAGCCATTTTTCTGCATTTTTTTAAAGCTCCAGAGCTGATTCTGATTAGTTGAGGACCATCATTCTAAGCCTATATATATTCATCCAAGAAATTTTTAGTGCTCTCAAATTGCTAACATATTATTTTTTTTTAAGTAAGCTCTATGCCCAACATGGTGCTTGAACTCAAGATCCTGAGATCAAGAGTCAAATGCTCTGGGGCACCAGGCTGGCTCAGTCAGTAGAGCATGTGACTCTTGATCTCAGGGATATAGGTTTCAGTCCCATGTTGGGTGTAGAGATTACTTAAAAATAAAATCTTAAAGAAAAAAAAAGTCACATGCTCTACTGACAGCCAGCCAGGTATCCCTGCTGATACATTTTAACCTAGCTTTTTACCATGATTCAGTTGTTGTTAGATTACCTGTATTTCAATAAAATTTTTTTTACAGTGCTTCCAACTCAGAATCAAAAACCCTAATCCAACCAAGCGTACACATGATTTAAAACAAACAAGGGTGCTTGGCTGGCTCAGTCAGAAGAGCATGTGACTCTTGATCTTGAGGTTGTGAGTTTGAGTCCCATGTTGGGTGCACAAATTTCTTAAAATAAACGAGATTTTTATTTTTTAATTTGTATTTATCTATGTATTTATTTTTGAGAGTGTGAGCAGGGGAGGGGCACAAAGAAAAGGAAAGAGAAAATCCCAAGCAGGTTCCATGTTGTCAGTGCAGAGCCCCACAGGGAGCTCAATCCCAAAAACCATAAGATTATGACCTGAGCCAAGATCAGGCTGGACACTTAACCTATTTAATTGGACACTTAACCTACTGAGCCACCCAGGTGCCCCATAAATAAAACTTTTAAAGAACATAATAAACAAACAATATTGAGTTTCTTGAAGAGGATGAGTGTGGCTACAAAGAGGCAGTAACACAGGAGTCTTGTGGTGAGTTACACTGATCATGGTGGTAGTTATGCAAGTCTACGCAAGTAAAATTGCATACAGCTACACATACATGCATGCGTGCACAGGTACATGTATAACTGGTGAAACCTGAATAAACTCTATGAATTGTGCCAATGTCAATTTCTCGGTTTGGTACAGTGCTGTGGTAGTGTGGGATGTTGACACTGTGGAGGACAGAGACCTACGGGAGGATGCGTAGGACCTCTCTCTGTACATTCTCTGCAACATCCTATGAATCTATAATCTAAAAACAAAAACCTCACAAAATTTTTAAACTAAGTTTCTAAAGCACACTGAAGAAATTCTGCAGCCTCTTCACAGGCAAAATCAGTTCAATATCCTGCTACAATATAGATCTACTACATAAATGATATTTTTAGGTAAATATACCTAATATCAGGTGCAGAGCTGCATACAAGAGAAAGAAAACATTGATGATGACCACTTTAATCCAGCAGCAACTATGAAATATAAACCTTAAAAGCTATTGGCCTATAAGCTTTATTTTTAGATTATTGTGTGGTCTTAACCCCCATGGGACACCAGGATTTACCCAAATAGCTATCTCTGTTCACTACAAATAACCCTGCTTTCATTCCTATTTTAAGCCAGCAAGCCTGCCCTACTTTTGCAGATTTAGTTCCTAATCTACTCTCCTGCTTTTCCAATCATGAACCAGTTAAACACCACTGAAAAGGTTATGTTAAGTATTATTACCGAAAGTCATATGTAGCTTTCAGATCCTTTCATAACCTACTAGAACAAGTAGTTTTATTTCAATGATCTGACATAGCTCTTTGAGATCATTCCCTCTATTCTCTGATAGTCCCAGAGCACACTTTCAAAATATTAGGAACTAGCCCTCCCAGAACCAATTAAGTAATAATCACTATCAATGATAATCTGATAGAAACAGTAAGGTTATAGTGACATTCATAGTTTTTAATAAAACAGCATGCAATAGTCAAAAATAACTAGCTTCCTTTTATGGATAAATCTACCAATTACCTTTATTACTCTGGCCATTCACTGAAACTCTTATTTTATTTATGGTTTTTCTTTTAATGTTATTTAGTTTTTTGTTTTATCCTATGTTATTTTTAAACCTCCACAAACCCTTAGGTCACAAGAACACAACGTACCTATGGATACACACAAAAAAACCACAAATTGAGTCTTATTTCTTTAGGCTACTGATCAATGTCCAAAGTTTAAACTTGAAAGGATTGTCAATTTGTAGAGTGAGGAAGCAAAGATTTCATATCAGATATAGTCTACCATTTAGACGTCTGCTCTCCATGGTGGTATTAGTCCTAGGAAGCTCCATACTTCTAATCTCTGTCACGCTTTTGGGAAGCTAATATATGCTGAGTACTTTTCAAGACTGTATTTAAGCTTAAGAGAGAAATGTGTTTCTTGTAGGAATTCATCAAATATGTTTATAAATTTATGATATATGAAATTCTACCTATACTATAGAAGGAAATTTCCTTATTTTTTTTACTATATGTTTATTTTTGAGAGGCGGGGAGAGAGCACAAGCAAGGGAGGGGCAGAGAGAGAAGGGGACAGAGGATCCGAAGCAGGATCTGCACTGAAAGCCTGATGCGGGGCTAGAACTCATGAACCCTGAGATTACGATCCAAGACAAAGGCACAAGCTTAATTACTGAGCCACCCAGATGCCCCAAAGGAAATTTCCTTATCAAGCATTTTAGGTTTAAATCCTTTCAAAAGTCCTAAGGAGACTACAGTTGGAAAACATAAAATACAACACTCTTAAACATTCATTTCACATATGCCACTTAAAGTCAAACAGATCTGCTATCAAATCTAAGATTCAAGATTAACTCCTTTAATAAAGAACAGCTAACATTTATTAAGCACCCACTAGAGGTACTATGCATTACATACAATAGGGGAGGGGCAGAGAGGGAGACACAGAATCAATCCAAAGCAAGCTCCAGGCTCTGAGCGGTCAGCACAGAGCCCGACGTGGGGCTCAAACTCATGAACTGCGAGATCATGACCTGAGTCAAAGTCACTCAACTGACTGAGCCACCCAAGCGCCCCCTGTTATCACTCATTTTAAACTCAAAGCAAGGAAGGGCACCTGGGTGGCTCAGTCAGCTAGGCATCTGACTCTTGATTTTGGTTCAGGTCATGATCTCAAGGTTCATGAGTTTGAGTCCCACATCAGGGCTCCACTCTAACACAGAGAATGCTGGGGATTCTCTCTCTCCCTTTCTCTCCCTGCCCCTTCCTCTGCTCGCTCTGCCTCTCAAAATAAATACACTTAAAAAAAAATAGTAATAGAGGCACCTGGGTGGCCCAGTCGGTTAAGCGTCAGACTTCAGCTCAGGTCATGATCTCATGGTTCATGGGTTCGAGCCCCGCGTTGGGCTCTGTGCTGACAGTTCAGAGCCTGGAGCCTGCTTCAGATTCTGTGTCTCCCTCTCTCTCTGCCCCTCCCCTGCTCATTCTGTCTCTCTCTCTCTCTCTCTCAAAAATAAATAAACATTTTAAAAATTCTTTTTAAAAATAATAAACTTCAAGCAAGGAAAATAAATAAAAAAGTATCAGAGCTAGTAATTAGCAGAGACTGTGCCCTTTTCTACACTATCTTCCATAAAATAAGCTTCTTAAGCTTTCACTTACTTAAACATTTACTAAGCATTTACGTGCTAGGCACTGTATCCAGCATTAATAATGCACAGTTCTTGCCCTTGAAGAGAATAGTTTAATGTAAATAAATAACAAAAATATTTAGAGAAATTTGAAAAGCAATGAGACTGTTCATAGGAGCAATATCTAACCCTTCATATATATATATTTTTATATATACATATATGTACACAAATATATGTACACATACATATATGAACCCAAAGCAGGGCTCAAACTCAATAACTTGCGAGATCATGACCTGAGCCAAAATCAAGAGTCAGACGCAGGGCACCTGGGTGGCTCAGTCGGTTGAGTGACCCACTTCCACTCAGGTCATGATCTCCTGGTTCATGAGTTCCAGCATCACATTGGGCTTGCTGCTGTCAGGCTGTCAGCGCAGAACCTGCTTCAGATCCTCTGTCCCCCTCTCTCTGTCCCTCCCCTGCTTGCGCTCTCCCCAGAAATAAATAAATTAAAAAAAAAAAAAAAAAGAGTCAGATACTTAACAAACTGAGCCACCCAGGGACCCCAGTATCTAACCCTTCTAATGATGATGATAGCAGCTAACATACATTGAGCACTTACTAGGCTCCTATCACTGTTTGTGGAGTTTATTTAATCCTTACAACTATCCTGTAAAGTGGGTTATATTATCCCTTTTCTTCGGATAGAGAAACTGAGGAAAAACAAGATTAAGTGACTGGTCCAAGGTCATACTGCTACTAAAAGACGCAGCATTTGAATCCAAGTATGTCTGACTTCCAAGCCCGTGTTCTAAAAACCATTATTCTAGACAGCCTCTTAGTAAAAGGGAAAACGCTTCTCAGATGTCCTCTTAGCTAAATCTTGAAAGAGAAATAGGACCTGGTCAAGTTGGGGCACAAGAGTCTATATAAAAATAATACAAAGAACCCATTCACAGATATAAAATTTCATGGCATTCTAGGGACCACAAGCAGTAGTAAAGTTTGGGAACAGGGGTATGAAATGAGAGGAGAAAGTAACACACAGTTTAGCATGAGGGGAACTATAGATCAACAGAGTTTAGAGTTCATTCTGTGGGCAGAACAGGCTCATGAAGGATTTCAAGCATAAGAATAATCCTTTACATTATCTACAGATCATGATGGCAATATAGACATTAGATTAAATAGCCCTAGCACAAGGCTACTGCAATGGTATAAACAAGAAGTCAGAGAGGGAGATGAAGTAGAAGGCTATGTGCAAACCAAAAGTCCATAGAACTGAGTCTGGAAGAACTGGATGTGAAGTGCAAGGGACAGGACAGGGTCTGGCCTGACTCCCAGGCTTGTCATCTGAGCCAGTGACTAAATGGGTAAGTGGTGTGATTAACAGGGATGGGGAAATGCACTTAGAAAATCCTTTCTATCTCCTCTGCTTATTAGTGCTTTTGAATATTTGTTTTATCCCTATGCCACCTTTTCCCACTTTTTTCATAATCTCTTCAATAAAATTAAAACAGGTCTCACTTTCCACAATTTCTATTTGTACAATGTTTCAATTGTCTATAATTCTTTTAATTTTTTTAATGCTTTACTTACTTTTGAGAGAGAGACAGAGTACAAGTGGGGCAGAGAGAGAGAGGGACACACAGAATCCGAAGCAGGCTCCAGACTCTGAGCTGTCAGCACAGAGCCCAGCCCAGGGCTCGAACTCACAAACCGTGAGATCATGACCTGAGCCGAAGTCGGGCACTCAACTGACTGAGCCCCCAGGCGCCCCTCAATTACCTATAATTCTGAGTTACATTTATAAGCCAATTAAGCTTTGGGTTTTTAAAAACATATAGCCATCAAAATAATCTTGCTATTCCCTTAATAG
Organism: Panthera onca; assembly: GCF_046562875.1. Classification (NCBI taxonomy): domain Eukaryota; kingdom Metazoa; phylum Chordata; class Mammalia; order Carnivora; family Felidae; genus Panthera; species Panthera onca. The sequence continues at coordinate 169,367,761 of NC_138342.1, read as the reverse complement.
AATCACCATCAATTGCCCTAGCAGTTTTCAGCTATCTCTCTTCCTCTTTTTTGTTTTACCTCTTTCAATTCTTTGAGGTTTCTAGTTTTACCCACCCTGTCTACTCCTTAATCAAATACACTTTGTTTTTCTCCATCCTCATTTCTGCATGTTTTTCCAAACCCTATGTAACTGCAACAACCTCTTGTTCTGCTAAAGAAGTTACCTCTACTTCACATCAGGTATAATATACTTTAAAATTTTCTTCTTTTAAGCTTTCCCTAAGACACTACTGAATCCTTAAATATGATGGTAGCCTTTCCGAAGCCTTTCTCTCCCCAACTTTGTATTTTGAAAAACTGAAATCCTATAAGAAAGTAAAAGATTAGGGGTACCTGGCTGGCTCAGTGAGTGGAGTGTGCAACTCTTGATTTTTTGTGAGTTGTGAGTTCAAGGCCACGCTGGGTGTAGAGATTACTTAAAAATAAAATCTTGGGGCGCCTGGATGGCGTTTGAGACCCATGTCGGGCTCTGCGCTGGGGGCACAGAACCTGCTTGGGATTCTTTGTCTGCTTGGGACTTTCAGTCTCCCTCTCCCTCTGCCCCACCCCCTGTTCAAACTCAGGCTTTCTCCCTCTCTCTCAAAACAAATAAGTAAAAGCTTTTTAAAAATTTAATTAACACCTTTAAAAAAAAAAAGTAAAAGAATAGTTAAATGAATACACATTTGCTCCTTACCTTTTCAACATGGTAAACATTTTGCTACTTTTACTCTCTCTCAACAAATACATAATTTTTTTTTCTGAACCATTTGAAAGCAAATTGCTGACATCATGACATTTCAACATAAATACTACATCAGGTATTGGCTAAGAATAAGAACATTCTCCTTTATAAGCACAATAGCATTATCATCAGATCCAGACATTTAACACTGACATGTTATTATCTATTATATACTCCATATTCAAATTTCCTCAGTTGTCTCCAAAATGGCCTGTACAGCTTTTTATTTTCCCAATCCAGGCTTGGCAATATACCTGTCATTTCTCTTTCATTTTCTTTCATCTATAATAGTCTCTCTGCCTTTTATATTTTTTATCACCTTGACATTTTCGAAGAGTTCAGACCAGTTGTTTTAGAGAAATCCCACAAACTGGATTTGTCTGATTGTTTATTATAACTTGATCCAGATTAAACATTTTTAGCAAGGATTATATAGGTAATTGTTGAATAAATTCTTGAATTGTCTCCCAGTATTTATTTCATTTGTTTCAGTCTGTTGGGCTAACACTGTCTAGACTGCACAAAATCTCATGAATTGTTCACATTCAATAAATCTAATAATGATCATAGAAAATGCACATTGCCTTGGCCAGCTTATACAGCGTATCTTTCTGTCACCAGGCTAGAGATCTAGTTACCAAGTTGTACGTTTTTCTAATAATAAAGACTCAAGAAACAAATTTCTTGATAAAAATCTAGTTTGTATCAAATAAATAAAACTAAAAGTACTCTGTGCATGTATCTGAATAATTAGGTAGATTATAAAAATACCTAAGTCAGATACCACCAAGGATGAACTGAAATTTTTACATCTCAGTTTTGCAATTTAAAATGTGGCTAAGGGGCACCTGAGTGGCTCAGTTGGCTAAGTGTCTGACTTTGGCTCAGGTCATGATCTCGCTGTATATGAATTTGAGCCCCACATCAGGCTCTGCACTGGTAATGCAGAGCCTGCTTGGGATTCTCTCTCCCTCTTTCTCTCTGCCCCTTCCCCACATGTGCTTGCTCTCTCTCTCAAAATAAACTTAAAAAAAATAATAAAATGCAGCTAAAATTTAACATGAAAACTTTAAAACAGAGTATAATAGTCTATTAATGATTGCACCAAAGGATGATAATGATTACCAGACACCCCTTTATTTCCATTAGTCCTTCCAATTAAGTAGCAGCAAAGCTCCAAAATGACTACAAATACCAAGAATTAGCTGAACAATTTTGTCTCTCATAGATATGTCTAAAAATTATTTTTTTCCCCAAAATGTTACTTTAATGGTAAGGTATTTTATTACCAAATACCACTTCAGAAAGGTTTTCAATTAATTCTTTAATTCATCTTAACTACTGAATCCTTAGCATTTTTCACTCAAATGATCCAAAAACTTTATTTATTTATTTATTTATTTATTTATTTATTTATTTATTTGAGAGAAAGACAGAGCGGGAGCAGAGGAGGGGCAGAGAGAGAAGGAGACAGAATCCAAAGCAGGCTCCAAGCTCTGAGCTGTCAGCACAGTCCAACGCAGGGCTCAAACTCACAAACCACAAGATAATGACCTGAGCTGAAGTCGGATGCTTAACCAACTGAGCCACCCAGATGCCCCAATGTTTATTTTTGAGAGAGAGCGCACACAGGCATGAACAGGGGAGGGGCAGAGAGAGGGGGTGGACAGAGAATCCAAAGCAGGTTCCATGCTGACAGCAGGGAGCCCGATGCAGGGCTTGAACTCATGAACCACGAGATCACAACCTGAGCTGACGTCCAACGCTTAACCAACTGAGATAACCAGGTGCCCCCCAAAACATTTAAGTTTTATTTTTTTATTTTGAGAGTGGGAAAGGAGCAGAGAAAGAGGAAGAGAGAGAATGCCAAGCAGAGAGAGAGGGAGAGAGAGAATCCCAGGTGTTCCCCAAAAACATTTTTTTAACTTTACTAAAAGTGGTAATATGTTGCTTTATAGAAGAAAGCTTTATTACCACATGTGTTATAAATAAAGCTTTAATCACAACCATTAACATACAGGTAAGAAAGAACACCTTATTCCTGCTCAAAAAAGATTTAAGTGTTTACATTAAGATGTCCTTTCCAAGGTTTGAGACTTCCACTGAGAGGTATGAAACTCAAATAGCATAGATTTCCAGTGTTTAAATGTTGTGGTGGCTTGTTAATTACAATGGTAAACTAAGTATAACTTAAATGGTGTTGACAAATTCAACAGATATGTACTATATGACTTGACCACATTAAATATTTATACTTAAAAATGTTTCTTCTAGATTGGCACTGTATCAAATGATTGAAAATACAAAGGACCAAAATATGAATACAAGCACTTTCAAACCGTTTTCATATTGGTTGAGATCATCATGAGTATTTAGGTAAAATTATAATATTTGTGTTAAAATAATATGAAACATTTGCCAAGTACAAGCTTTAATATATGTGATCCATTCTTCTTTGAATTCAAAATACACTAGCAGATAGAAATACATGAAAAGTATTAAGAGAACTTGTTTCTGCAGGGAAGGAAGGAATATGACACCTTTGTTTTCTTCCCTTTCTGCCTTTCAAATGTTATAATAAGCAGGATTGAGCTTACATTGAAAAGAAAAAAACTTGGCGGGCGCCTGGGTGACTCAGTTAAGCATCCGACTCTTGATTCTGGCTCAGGGCATGATTTCACAGTTCAGAGATCAAGCCTCTTGTCGGGCTCTGTGCTGACAGTATGGAGCCTGCTTAGGATTCTCTCTCTCCCTCTCTGCCCCTCCCCTGCTCACCCATGTGCACATGATCTCTGTCTTTCAAAATGAGTAAATAAACTTAAAAAGAAAAACAAAAACAAAAAAACCTTAGTAAATCCATTCTCCTAATAAAAAAAAAAAAAAAAAAAAAAAGGCAAGAGAAGGCAAAGAGATGTGGAAATAAATGAGGAATAGGTACCAGAAACTGAAACAGGGTTCAGGGTATACCTGAGAAAACAGCAATTTCTGTCCATACTATTCTTAAAATCCTGTAAGAAAACCATAGCCACACTATTCCAATTGGCAGGATATTAAAGAACCAGTAGCCTCCAGTGTGTGCTACCAAGGACACAATTCTTTCTGTGAATATACAATATACTTGAATTCCAAATGAATGGGAGCAATATATCAGCATCTTATTGAAAATAAGTCAGACTTTTCTGTAAAACACCATTTGGCCACCAACAATGGATTCTCCACATCTGTCATGTAATTCCTGGTGAAATTTCCTTGCTGCTTCTGAAAAGATTCAGCCCAGGGGAAAAAACTGTTTTTATAACAATCACTGTCAAAGAAAAAAATTCCCTCAAACAGAAAAGAAACTTGGAAACCAGAAGGAAAAAAAAAAATCAAGCTGAAAGATTTTCACAATTCAGTCATTTGAGTTTCCAGTCACCAAGAGTGATACCCCAATGCATATGGACTATTCTAAAGACACTCAGAACTGTTACTTTAAAAATTAAAAAAAAGGGGTGCCTGGGTGGCTCAGTTGGTTAGGCGTCCAACTTTGGCTCAGGTCACGATCTCACGGTTTGTGGGTCCGGGTCCCACGTCAGACTCTGTGCTAACAGTTCAGAGCCTGAGCCTCCTTTGGATTCTGCATCTCCCTCTCTCTCTGCTCCTCCCCAACTCACGCTCTTTGTCTCTCTCTCAAAAATGAATAAACATTGGGGCACCTGGGTGGCTCAGTCGGTTGAGCGTCCGACTCTGGCTCAGGTCATGACCTCACAGTTCATGAGTTCGAGCCCCGCATTGGGCTCTATGCTGACAGCTCAGAGCCTGGAGTCTGCTTCAGATTCTGTGTCTCCCTCTCTCGCTGTGCCCTTCCCTCATTCATGCTCTGTCTCTCTCTCTCAAGAGTAAATAAAACATTAAAAAAAATTTAGATCCAGACACCTTCAACTGCTAGGGAAGAAACCAGCTGCCAAGAAAGTACTAGGCAGAACTGTACTGGTCTCTCTTCACTTTCTTTCACATGGGACTCCACCCAGACAGATACCCTCTAAACTGTAAGAGAGAATGGGGCACCTGCCTGGCTCAGTCAGTACAGCATGGGACTTTTGATCACGGTGTTGCAAGTTTGAGCCCCACATTGGGTATAGAGATTATCTGAAAGTAAAACCTTAAAAAAATAAAATAAAGTAATAAATTATAGAAGAGATAGTTTCAGTTTTCTAACATAATTTCATGTACTTTCTAATTCTGGTGTTTTTCAAATGTTAACGATTTCTCTACCTACCACTTCTGTAGAAACTGATTTATTATCAAACTACTATCATGTTTCATAATACTACCTTGTCTTTATTTATTTATTTTGAGAGAGCTTATTTATTTATTTTGAGAGAGCGAGAGAGCGTGCAAGCGAGCAGAGGAAGGGCAGAGAGAGAGAGGGCAGAGAGAATCCCAAGCAGGCTCCACTCAATCAGCGAAAAGCCTGACACGGGGCTTGAACTGGCAGTCTGTGAGATCACTACCTGCGGCGAAACCAAGAGTCAGACGCTTAAGCTACTGAGCCACCCAGGGGCCCCCATAATACTACCTTGTCTTAAGCTTTTCATGTCAGTTATATCATTTGCATGGCTCAGATGCCTGACGAAGAAGGTATCATTAACCCTACTATGCAGATGAGATTGTAGAAAAAAGAGAGAGAGAGAAAGTTTCAAGGTTACAAGTAAGTTCCAGAGACAATAAAATCTAGGTTTTTCTGATGATCAGCCTAGTCCTTCATTTTAGGAAAGTTGCTTTTCAAAGGACACTTAAAATACTAATCACTCCCTCCTACCTACCCACTCTTCTCCAAGATTTGTTCAAACAAAACAATTAAGTAGACTTTTAAGTTAACAGGAAATGACAGAACCAAAAATAACTCTGGTGTGGTCTCACCTCTGAAAAAGATTTCCAGCTGTGAATAACTGCAGACAACTCTGGCCAGGCAGGATAACATCGTATCAGGATTTAGTACCCAGTACAATGGATCTTAGCTATATTATACATACAGTGACACCTTACTTTCTTAGAACAAACCTCAACTATTTCAAACTCTGGAAAACCCAGAAAAAAAGCAACATAAGTCACGGAGAAGCCAAAATTGCTGTGGTCAAGTTCTTACACTAAAGTGTTTGGTTGTTGTTTTTTTTTTAATGTTTATTTATTTATTTTGAGAGAGAAAGAGAGAGAGAGAGAGAGAGAGCCAGGAAGTGTCACAGAGAGAAGGAGAGAGACAGAATCCCAAGCAGAGCTCCAAGCTCACCTCAGAGTGCTACGAGGGGCTCGATCTCACCACCTCAGAAGAGTCAGCTGCTTAAAGACTGAGCCACCCAGGTGCCCCACACTAAAGTTTTTATATACAAGATAAATCCATACATTTCTAAGGCGTTGAAATCACTATATTTCATTTATTTAAGACTAATCTTATAAGTATACAACATGCATTAATTTATAAGTTCGCCAAAAACCAAACTTAAATGATACAGACTACGAGGTTGTTTTCTTAACTATGAGCATGCCTAGCACTAAGACAGCACCTGCCTTTTAACTATGTTTTATTTTACTTTACTTTTATATTTTAAGGGTCTAAGAGGGTTATTTTAACATCTCTTTTATATCTTATGATGGACATTACATTCAACAATGGCGATCAGAATTTGATAATACCTGAAGGTTTGAGGACTGCCACTAAGCTTCGCTCAGATCCTATTTATTCTGACTTGACACACAATTCTGGTTTATCTGGTTTCCCTGCCTACTTCAGCTTAGAAACAGCAGATTAGAAGGGCATATTTTGACAGATAGAAAACAGTCTTGGAGGAGATAAACTAAAAACAGACAAAAGCATTAAATGGTATAGCAGTAAGGAGTCATTTTGGTACAGGAAGAAACTGCCAACACCCTTATACGGCAGAATGCACCAGCCATGTTAAAAGCACAGGACAGAAATTAATGTACACAACTGACCTTGATTCATCAAAAAAGGTTATGTTTAGTATATTCTTTATCTTAAGAGAAGATTTATACTTTTTATGGGTTATATGCTATATAAACTGACATTAAAATGGTCAAAATATTTAACAGTTAAAGGGCTGTCAGTTATATGAACAATTCACTTAGATCCTTAATAAAACCAAACAAACTGACAAATCTCAAAAACCCATTACCTTTACTAAACATTATGTAGTGTATGTTTATGATCATCACTTATGCTCCTGGCTTTTTAGAGGGGAAAAAACTAAGTTACACACTAGAATTATGTAGTGTAGAAAATCAACATTTATGATGATTCATGTGTTGGGGGGGGGGGGGAGAATCTAAGTTAAACGCTAAAATTCTCCCCCTTCACTGAACATTCAAGAGACTTTTCCACTTAAAAAATATATGCATTCTTGTCACCAATCTTAGTTTCCTTTCTCCTTCTAATTATCAAAATGAAAAAATAAGAGCATTTTAATAGTTTTCCCCTCGTACAGCTAACCCCTTTATCCAGAAGCCACTAACAGGGCTTGTCGAGGTATACGCCCTTCTTATAAAATCGTGCTATCAAACCGATTGTTAAAACTCGGGCGAGAAGAGTTGTAGTTAAGTGTTAACGCTAAACAAAAGTGCATAAATTAGTGGTTATGTTTAAACCAGTATTCTTAGTTTAAGAATAGAAACAACAATGTAAAATCGCACAAGTATTAGTAAGGAACAGTTTAGTTTTGGTTAGACCTCTGAATCAGAGAACATCCTTCTCCAAGTCTCTTTGGCCAAAAAATAAAACACCAACATCATGTCAAGAGACCTGTGAATCCCTTTCACACATTCCCAAATGGATTTATTTGTATTTATTTCACCACACTGTTTCTTTTAGTAACAACAGTGACTTGTGATGATCTCTAGAAAGTGGGCCAAAAGGTACGCGTAAATGTCCTTTAAAAAAGGTGGGGGAGGGGCGAGATAATCAGATCCTAAAGACGGGGAGCGGAGCGGCAGAAGATCTGACTTGGAAGAATCTGCTAAAGTCCCTGCCCACGCCACTCTAGATGGCTTCACCAGATACAAGACGAGAAAAAAGGAATTGTTTCTTTTTTAAAAAGATGGGGATCCTGGCCCTTTGGGGTGGTGGCAGAAGAAATCCCCACCCCACCTGCAAGTCCAGCTCGACCGGAGATAAATCAGCAATCTCCAGCAAACTACGGGTCAAGGCGCAACAGAAAATGCCCGGGGCCCCGCGGGGAGGGGATCCCCCTCCTCTGCCCCATAGCCCCTCCAGGTCCTCCTCCTCCCGGACGGAAGCAGCCTGGGTCGCCGCCGCCCTCCCTCCTCGGCTCTCCCCCTCCGTTCTCCCGCCACCGCCCGGCCGAGGGCCGTTTCCCGCGGGTGGACGAGGAGGGCCCAGCCCGCCCAGCACCTTTGATGACGCGTTCGGTGGTGGAGAGGTGGAAGTTCCTCCCAGACATGGTCCCCTCAGCCTCCTCCCGGCGCCAGGCGACCGCCGGACGTGCACCTCCGCCTTCGGGTCCAGCAGTCTCAGCTCCCCGGGACCAGTCAGCCCGCCGTGACCCGGCCCCGGCCCCTCCGGGAGGCTCAGGCACCAGAAAGAGGTGGCCGCGGCAGCCTGGCCTCAGAACCCCACCGACAAGATGCTAGCCCACTGGCCGCTCCCTCCTGAGGCGCCGAGTCCCGAGCACACCGGGCTAAGGGAGGCAACCGGGGCGGCCGCGGCTGCTCGCAGCCCGGGCCCGCGTGCGCGCGCGCGCGCCGCCGCACGCCGCGCTCCCAACTTCCCGGCGGCCCGTGCGCGCGCGCCGCCGCTTTGCCGAAGCCCAACGCGCGGTCCCGCTGCCCTGGCCGAGGCGGCCACCTGACTTCCCGCCACCCCCCCGGTCGTTGCGGACCCCACTCCTGAGGCCCGAGGGCTCCGCGGGCGCTCTCCGCGCTCGCGTGCTTCCTTTCTCCCCTCCTGCTTCCAACGGTCCGTCTTCCCTTCTCCTCAGTCTGCCCTCCCCGCAGCTGACTCCATCTGGGCTGCCTGCCGCTGCCCGGACCTGCAGCACCTAACACCAGCCCCCGGGTCCTGCACGGAAAGCCGCAGCGAAGCAGCAGCCATCTTGTGCCCCGGCCGCCGCGACCCAGCAGCAGCTCGGTGGAGGTGCGAACCTCACCCTGGGCCCACCTTGCCGAGAGCCCTTGTCTTCCCAGACCTTACCCACGGGAGGCCTCCCTCTTTTTCTTCTGGTCTTCCGCCCACTCTGTCTGTGGGAGTCCCTAACAATTTGACCACGCTCCTTCCCATTGGTTATCCTCCCCCGATTCATCAAACCCATTTAAGACCTGATTTCAGTTTTCACATTTGTTGAGTGCAGTTAGTATTGTAAGAAGTACGTTCGTGTCCATGCCAGTTCTAGTCCAGGACGGGGGGGGGGGGGGGGGGACTCAGATTCCAAGTGGCCTAAGACCCTACGAGAGGCTCGGTGGCCTCCTCACTTCCTTGCCACCTTCTAACAGAAGGGAGGGCAGCCGCTCCAGGGAGCCCCTGAGCCAGACCTCCACCGTGCAAGGAACTGACCTTATAATTATGCTCTGCGTGTCCCCTACTCTGCTAGAAGCAACACCTCTTCCCCTTTGACACAGTGACACAGTACCTGTTTGCCCCGCTCATGCTTACTGTGGAACACGATGGGCAAGTCTCTAGAGTCTTAATAATCTAGCGCATCTCTGGGTTAAAAACCGACCTTTTCTTTCCTTACGTTATAAGTCTAGAGTAGAAACTATGACTGCCTTCCCTCACTGAGTATAGCTTCCAGCAAAGTCAAAAATATTTTGAGTTTAGCAATGATAATGCGATATTGAAACCGAGATACAAGAAACAGAGTCAAACCAGTCTTAACAGTTATAATGGTGGCCAATAAGTCATTTGTGGTTATACACATTTAAGTTAAATAGAATTAAAAATTTGAATATTCAGTTCCTCAAGTGCATTTCAAGCGCTCAATAACTCTGTGGCTAGTGGCTACCCTATTGGACATGGTAGCATAGTACATTTCCATCATAGCACAAAGTCTTTTTGGACAGCCTCTAACTAAAAGATTATAAGGGTTAAAGCCTAAATCTCCATTAATATAGATTTATGTATTGGGAGGAGATCTGGGGGTATACATTGGAGGCATCCCTTGAATTATGCCTGGCAGTTTTGACCTAAGGCCGTTCATAGCAACCCCAACAAGGTAGGAGCACTTTGGAAGCTGGGTTTAATTTAGTACTGTTTTCTTGGGTCTTGACTTAAGGCTTTCACCCAAGAGAATTGTTCAGATACGCTGAGGAAGTTCTTCATTTAAGAAGTAATGAGTGGGGCCCCTTGGTGGCTCAGGTAGTTAGGCGTCCAACTCTTGGTTTCGGCTCAGATCATTTTTTTTAATTTTTATTTTTTTAAAGCTATCTTTTTAATTGTTAAAAAATGTTTATTTTTTAGAGAGAGAGAGAGAGAGAGAGCACAAGCAGGGAAGGGGCAGAGAGAGAATACTAAACAGCTCTGTCCTGTTAGTGCAGAGCCTGATTTGGGGCTCAAACTCACCAACACTGAGATCATGTCCTGAACCAAAATCAAAAATTGGACACTTAACAACTGAGCCACCCAGGCACTCCTCCACTCAGGTTATGATCTCATGGTTCATGGGTTCAAGCCCTGTGTCGGGCTCTATACTGACAGCAATGGAGCCTGCTTGTGATTCTCTCTCCCTCTCTCTCTGCCCCTTCACTGCACACTCTCTCTCTCTCAAAATAAATAAACAAAAACCTTAAGAAAAAAAAAAGTTGGAGCGCCTGGGTGGCTCAGTCGGTTAAGTGTGTGACTTAGCTCAGGTCATGATCTCATGGTTTGTGGGTTTGAGCCCTCCATCAGGCTCCATGCTGATGGTGTGGAGCCTGCTTGGGATTCTCTCTCTCTCCCCCCGCTTTGTTCACCCCTCCCCCACTTGTGCTTTCTCTTTCTCTCAAAATAAATAAACTTTTAAAAAATCATTTAAAAAAAAGTAATGAGAACACCACACTTCTATCAAACAGAGCAAATCTTTAAAGTTCAAAACTAAAGTGGTGCCTGCAGCATAGTAGAGGCTAAAATTCATCTGAAGAACATAGCTAAAAAACAAAAAATGGTAAGAAAACATTGCAAACCAATGTGAAGAGATGGATTTTTCAATAATAATAATAATAGTAGTAGTGGAAAAGTTACCATTTGGATCTCAAGTTGGAGCCACTCCATAATATTAAAATAAAGTGAATCTTGTTTAAAGAGTTACGTCGAAGGGCACCTGGATGGCTCAGTTGGCTAACTCTTGGTTTATGGCTCAGGTCCTGATCTCACAGCCCCATGCGGGACTCTGCACTAAGGTGGAGCCGGCTTGGGATTCTCTCTCTCTGCCCTCTCCCCCTGCTTGTGCGCTCTCTCTCTCTACCTCTCTCTCTCAAAAACAGATAAATAAACATTTTTTAAAAAGAAAGAATCTTAAAAAAAAAAAGTTACATGCAAAAGTAAAAGAAAAAAACCTGGAAGAAAATGAAGTTATCCTACTTGGTTGATTGGCGTAACTCCAGAGCTAATAGATGCCAACAGATGCTGATGCTCCCTCCCCCCATTTATCAGATCAAAAACAACTTAGTTAATTCAGATAAGGACTTTCTAAGCTCAAAAGTACTGAAAGGAATCACAAAGGAATGTTACGTTTGACTACTTGAAAAAGATAAACACAATTAAAAGGCACAAAAGCAGGAAGATATTTGCATCTCGGAAGTCAAGATAAAGAACTTTCACTATTCAAAAAAAGAACTCTACAAGTATGGGTAAAGGCCATAAGCAAAGAGTTTATAAAAGAATAAACATTAAAAATGTTCAACTTCAGAAGAAATTTAAAAAATCAATTTAAAACAAGATGCCATTTTTCACATAGCAAATAGGAAAACATTTTGAAAAGGTGATACTGTCAGCAGAATTACAAATTAGCACAACTTCTCTAGAAAGGGATTTGTCAGTATCAATAAAGAAGAGATTACATATGGTCAATGAAAAGATTCTGTCAACATCATTTGTCATCAAAAAAATGTAAAATAGGCCATATTGAGATACCATTTCACTAGCCTACTAGAGTAATTGAAACTAAAGATTCTCAATACTGGGGTGTCTGGCTGGCTCAGTCGGTAGACCATGTGACTTTTGATCTCAAGGTCATGAGTTAAAGCCCTTTAAAAACAAACAAATAAAATACAGCAGTTTTTTGTTTGTTTTTTTTTTAACATTTTATTTAAGTAATCTCTACACCTGACATGGTGCTTGAACTCATGACCCCAAGATCAAGCATCGCATACTTTTCAGACTGAGCCAGCCAGGTGCCCCACCAAAAAAAGATTCTCAGTGCCAAGTGTTGGGCAAGGGTGAGAGCAACTGCAACTTTCCCACGTTACTGATGGGAAAGTAAAATGCTATACCTACTTTGGAAAACCGTTGGGAAGGTTCTTATAAAGTTAAATATACACCTACTCTATGACTCAGTAATTCTGTTCTTAGGTGTTTTACCTGACAGCAGTGATTATTCAAACAATGAAATACTACTCAGCTAATAAAATAAAGAATTACTGGTACATACAACAATATGGATGAATCTCCAAAACATTGTGGGGAACAAAAGAAGCGAGATACAAAATAAGACATACTATATTATTTCATTTGCATAGGAAAATGGTTAAACGAAATATGATATCGGATGGAACATTATGTTTTAAGAAAAACCAACATATTTAAAAAATTTGGGGGGAGTGCCTGGGTGGCTCAGTCGGTGACTTCAGCTCAGGTCATGATCTGGCGGTTCATGAGTTCAAGCCCCGCATTGGCCTCTGTGCTGATAGCTCGGAGCCTGGAGCCTGTTTCAGATCTTGTGTCTCCCTCTCTCTCTGAGCCTCCTCCACTCACACTCTCTCTCTCTCTCAAAAATAAACATTAAAAAAAAATGAAAAAAAAATTTTTTTTGTTATCTGTACGTTGCATGTGGGACTCGTACTCACAACCCCAGGATCAAGAATGGCATGCTCCTCTGACGGAGCCAGCCAGGCACCCCCAAAAAACAGCGTATTTTAGACTACAAAGATATTTGATATGAGAAAAGCCTCAGGAAATAATAGAATATAATAATGTACAGTATGGACCCCCTTTGTGAACAAACAAGCAAATGTATGCATAAAAAGGCTAGAAGGAAATATTTGTTCGTTCAATAAACATTAATCAAATGCCAACTGTGCCTGCTGGCCCTATGCCAGGCGGTAGGATACAGTGATGAACTAAAATTGACACAGTTCAAACCCTCACGGAGCATTGTCTGTTGTGGAAAAGAATGTTAATAGTAGCCATCTCTGGGTAGTGTGACTTAGGAGAAGGGTGGCTTAGGAGAAACAAATGAACAATAATTTCTGTATTTTACAAATTGTCGGGACGCCTGGGTGGCTCAGTTGGTTAAACATCCGACTTCAGCTCAGGTCACGATCTCATGGTCCGTGAGTTCGAGCCCCGCGTCGGGCTCTGGGCTGACAGCTCAGAGCCTGGAGCCTGCTTCTGATTCTGTGCCTCCCTCTCTCTCTCTGACCCTCCCCCGTTCATGCTCTGTCTCTCTCTGTCTCAAAAATAAATAAATGTTAAAAAAAAATTTAAAAAAAAAACAAATTGTCTATGCTGAGGAAGTATTACTTTATAACTAGGTGAAAATAAAGAGCTCTTTTCTTTCAAAGACCTATTGTCCTGGCCTATTTCCAGTAGTGTTACATACTCATTTGGGGGATTTTCTGACAGATTTCTCTGATCAGAGCCACTCAATGAAAATATGAAAAGAAAACTCTAATTAAGCTCCTTCCCAAATAATTTTTTTAAATAAATGAGATTCAAGCTTATTGGTAGTGGTGATGCTTTTTTTTAGTCATGACATTAAGAGTTTCCAGCAACAATCGAATGTTCTATTTCATTCAGTTTGTACACCCATTCACCTGGCCAGGGTATGTGGTGTTTTTATCTAACTAGCAAGTCTGGTTCTCTTTCTTTTTGCTTTCTGCATTGGTTATGATTATTAGAAATCACCAAGACCCAGGGCCCCTGGGTGGGTGGCTCAGTTGGTTAAGCATCTAACTTCAGCCCAGGTCATGATCTCACAGTTTGTGGGTTTGAGCCCCGCATCCAGCTCTGTGCTGACAGCTCAGAGCCTGGAGCCTGCCTCGAATTCTGTGTCTCCCTCTCTCTCTGTTCATCATCTGTTCATGCTCTGTTTCTCTCTCTCTCCTTCAAAAATAAAAACATTAAAAATTTTTTTTTAGAAATCACCAAGATCCATGTGTAATTGGCATTTCTACTAATCTCTTCAAATCTAGGTTTCCATTTTACAGAGCTTGCGAGATTTGGTGTATTTCCTTATGAAACTCCCAAGGCACTTCATAAATCTTAATTAATGACCAGCCCTTCTGAGAAATAATTATTAATGCTTTCAATTTAACAAATGTACAGGGAATCCTAGTTTCCATTGTTGTATAAAAGTAACCTGGTTTCAGTTTTGATTTGTATGAAGCCATTAAATATTAAACTTCTGTGTTAAATGCAGGTAAGAGAACTATAGAATTTTTTTAAAATTAGAGTAAAATGAAGGTTTCTAAAATGGCTACACAGGGGTGCCTAAGTGGCTCCGTCAGTTGAGTGTCCAAATTCAGCTCAGGTCATGATCTCTTAGTTCATGGTTTCGGGCCCTGCATGAGGCTCTGTGCTGACAGCTCAGAGCCTGGAGCCTGCTTCAGATTCTCTACCTCTCTCTCTGCCCCTCCTCCACTCATGCTCTGTCTCTCTCTTTCTCTCAAAAATAAATAAACATTAAAAAATATTTTAAAATGTCTACACAGAAAAGGTCTTTTATGGTGTATACTTCCTAAATTTATATGAAAAGCACTGCATAATTTTTTTAAAGCAGTCTCTATGCCCAATGGGGGCTCAACCTGAGATCAAAAATTGCATGCTCTACTGACTGAGCCAGCCAGGCACCCCAGTTAGTAATACATATGGTATAGACATCATATACTGTATTATATTTAATTCATATCTTCCTGAGTATGCTTAGTTTCGATTAAATTACCTTGGTGTGGAAACTCCACAGTCTTGATGTCTAAAAAAATTAGTGAATCAAAAAATATATATATTTATATATTTTGTAATGGAAAAAACACAGTCCAAAGCAACATCCTACTAATTATGATAGCCTGATATCAAATTAGGAACCCCTCTAGACAGTTGTAAGTAAAATCTCATGAAAGTTCTGCTGACTTGTGTAATGTGTAATATGTATTCATAGGTTGATATTCAGCCCATTTTGGGGGGCAGTATGCAAACGTCTTAGCAGTGGTCTTCCTGGACCAAGGTCTCCCTTCCTGGACCAAGGTCTCCCTTCCTGGACCAAGGTCTCCCTTGGTCTTCTTGGGAGACTCCAACACTGTGAGAACTGTGATGTGACAAGGAGCCCCAAAGCTGCCATCATTCCCTATTACTTTTGTTTACATCATTACGAAGCAGGAGATAATGGTGATAGTCATTATTGGCTACATAATACAATCGTCTAGGAGAGCAGAATTTAATACCTCTCTCACATCTGGGCCCCACAAGCGAAATGGCACTGACATTCATCAAGTCACTTGTGCCAGAAATGTAGAATGGGCGGGCTGTTGGAGGAGGAGGCAAGATCCCTCACAGGACATATCCTGTCAACTGATGCCCTCTACAGTCCATTTTGCCACACAACAAATCTTCCCAAACTGAAAACATAAATCTGATTTATGTCATTCCTCTGCCTGAAACCCTCAAGTGCCTCTTCCTTTCTCCAAAGTGGCCTGTCTCTTTGAACTCAGCTCCAACCTCATTCCCTATGGCTGCTGAAGTTCAAACATGGTGGCCTTGTTTATACTGTATATACTAGATTTATACAAACTGGCCTCACACAGACCAAGCTCCTTTCTGTCCCAGAGCTGTTGCATTTGCCATCTCTTTTGCTTAGAACATTCTCACAAAGCTGCCTCTTCATTGTTTATGGCCAGCTCAAATGTCTCCTCTGATTATGGCTAGCTCTAATGCCCCTCCTCTGATCACTGTGCTAACTAAAGCTAGGGCACCCCCACCACTCTCTTACCTCATTACCCCAATTTACCTGTAGCACTTGTTTCTTTGGGTCTACCCTCACTCCTTAAGGGAAGCGCCTTCTTCTGTCTGTTCACTGGCACTGCCATTGTCATTGCTGTGTCTGGCATGAAGTCGGAGCTCAGTAATTTGTTGAATGGGCGGATATCTTACTCTTGTCTGGAGCAGAAGTTCTTTTTTATTTTTTTAAGCTTATTTATTTTGAGGGAGAGAGACAGAGAGCAAGCGGGGGAGGAGCAGAGAGAGGGAGAGATAGAATCCCAAGCAGGTTCTGTGCTGTCAGCATAAAACCTGACGTAGGGCTTGAACTCACAAACTGTGAGATCATGACCTGAGCCAAGATCAAGAGTCAGACGCTTAACCGACTGAGCCGCTCAGGCACCCCTGTAGCAGAAGGTCTTAACCTGTGGTGCAAGGCTTTCAAATCATTCCTTCCCAACTGTAAATGAAATTAAGGGTTTGAGTACATTTGCAAGTGCTTTTGGGAGTGTGTGAGAGAAATGTTGGAAAACCTTTATTTTTCAGATTCTCAGAGGAATCCAAACAGCAAAATGTTAATTACCACTGGTATAGAGTTATAATTTATAAAGCACTTTCTCATACGTTTAGTTCTCGTTCCATCTATGGAGATAGATAGGATAGAAATGGTATTTTCTACTTGACAGATAAAGGCATTGAGGTGCAGTTCACATAGCTGGTCAATAACAGAATGACAAATCCATTCTTTTGGCCTAAACATCTTGTGCTCTTTCACGTGAAGACAAAGACAGAATCCAGAATCCTGGGCTAGTAGTTTTGCATTCATTCTTGCTCATCTTCATTGGCTTTAAAAAGCACCAAACTTAACACTTTTTAAAGACTTCCTTATTTAAACTAGCATATGAGGCTGCATTAAAATTTTCAATGAAAAATTATTACCATCAGCTAGATCAAGGCAGTTTTCAGGGAAAATTTTAATGTATGAACCGAGGAATGCAAAATAGTTTTCTGCTAGGCTAAGTAGAGCATAATTAGGAAAATCAGTTTGCAAGAATAAATATAACAACCCTTAAAATCAAATGAAAACAATGTTGAGATCTCTAATGTTTCAATTTTATCTACTCTTTTAGTTATGATACACAATTGAACCATCTATCTTGAAAAATCAGTTTAATCTAATTTTTTTTAAATCAGTTATTCCAGGGGCATCTGGCTGGCTCTATCCATAGAGCATGTGACTCTAATCTCAGGGTTGTGAGTTCAAGCCCCATTTTGGGTGTGGAGCCTACTGGAAAAAAAAAAAAGTCAGTTTTTCTAGAAAAAAGGCAAACCTGAGTTAAAAATTTTTTCAACGTTAATTCATTTTTGAGAGACAGAGAGACAGAACACAAGCCGGGGAGGGGCAGAGAGAGAGGGAGACACAGAATCCGAAGCAGGCTCCAGGCTCCGAGCTGTCAGCACAGAGCTTGATGCAGGGCTCGAACCCACAAACTGTGAGATCATGACCTGAGCCGAAGTCAGACACTCAACCAACCGAGCCACCCAGGTGCCCCAGGAAAATCTGAATTTAATCTCTTTTCTGCTCACACAATTTTCAAGAGAAGGGGTGGGGATGTGGAAACTACATTATTTGGAGAATTAATACAAAATGTTTAAACTATGTGAATTTAGCAGCCTGAGAGAGTTCTTCTCAGGGGCCACGTCTCTACGATACAACCAGCCACTGGCTTCAAAAGAGCTTGTTTTATTAACCTCAAGAAGTTATAGAAAAACATGCCACTTGAAAGAATTTCCTATTCTGGGAAGATACACTAGATCAAAGAGACTTTTTTCCCTCCTCTCTAGCATCTGTAATTAAAGACCTAAACCTTTATTTTAAGCAACAATAACAAGAAGTCTATTGAATTAGTTGTTTCCCTTAAAACCCACAGGGTTAACATCATGTTTGGCAGGAATTTTCATTTAACCGGCTTGGGTGTCATTCTTAGATTTTGTTGCATTTTAAACTGTTAGTCAAGCAGAACACATGTTCTTCCCCTGGGCCCTGCCCCGCTCTGTGTCCAGTCTCTGCTTTCCGGGCAGCCTGAGCACAGCCAGGACTCAAGCAGGACACCCCCATCTTCCATGTTGGCAGCCATGGAAGGGAGAAGACCAAATCTGCCAGCTAGCAGCAGCAGCAGCATCGTGGTAGCAGACAACCACCACCAAAGTATCCAGATTTTCTCTGGTGAAGGCCAGTTCTGGGAAGATGTGCTCTGGGATTTGAGAGCATCACCTGGGCAGCTTCAGTGCCTTCTAGCTGTGGCAGTGGACACCGAGGGAGATGGTAGTGTGGCTGTGACAACCACTGGGGCAGCGTCTTCGTTTAAGACAAAGATCAGAGCTGGCTCACAGGCCCCCCCCGGAGTGGCCACCGCATTGTGGCCGACAAGTTCTGTCTTTACCTCCCAGCCCAATGGCACTTTGTAGGGCCCCATCTTGTAAACAGGAATGCAGTTGTAGTGAAGCATTTCCAGTCATTCAGTGGGGGTGTACAGTGCCAGTGGAGAGTTCCTTTTCAAGTTTGGCTCCCGTGGGAGTAGCTGTGGACCCCAGAGGGATTGTGGCTGATCCAAGTATTCGACAGCTCCTTCCGCTCCTAGATCAACAAGACTGCGGAACCAGTGCAGGGGCCATCGGGACAGGCACTGGCCACATGGTGGTGGCTTTGGCTGATAATCACTGATTTAAGACCTAGTAGCTACATCGGGGTCCTGCCTGGTTCCAAGGGATAGCGGTAGGGGGGTCAGTCAAGAGGGTCTGGCCAGGAGGTGGGCCAGACCCGGCAGCACTGAATGTGGGCTGCACCATTTGTCCGGTGCCTTCCCTTTCCTGCCTCCCAACACCAGGGTTGCACTGTTGTATTCTATTCTTGCTTCGGTGACAGAGTGGGCCTGGACTGTGGTCCAAGGATGTGTGCAGAGCTTTACCACCCTACCCACCCCGTGCCCTCAATCCGCATCCTTCTCCCCAGCCTGGGGCCAGAACAGCCTCTTACTCTCTGGTTGTCTCCCTACCACCCTATACACACTGACAGAGACAGCAGTACCCCACTTCTCAAATGTGCACACACAGAAAACCAAATGCAGGGCAATATGTATTTTAAGAGCACATCTCACAGTTAGAATTACTTCATCAAAAGAGGTCTTGTCAGGGGCTCCAATAGGAATTGCCTGATGGCTTTCTAGGATGTGTATAGTATTTGTAAAAACCCTTATGGATTATTGCCTGAGTTTATTCTTAGTGTTCCAAAACAACTATAAACAAACCACAGACAGAGAAAAAAATCCAGAGCCCAGTGGAAGAAAGAACTACTTCTTGGCTTGTGATTGCCAGAGTCAGAACACTTCTGGGTTATTCCTTAACTGTAATTGATGCTACCATCACGGAATCCCACCTACTGCCAGGGTCAAGGATTGCTGTTATACAGGGCGGATAGTCTCTGTTAACTTCCTTCCTCCATTTAAAACAAACCGTGAGTGGGGGCACCTGGGTGGCTTATTTGCTAAGCATCCAACTCTTGATTTCTGCTTAGGTCATGATCTCACAGTTCATGAGATTAAGCCCCACGTCAAGCTCTATGCTGACAGGGCAGAGCCTGCTTGGGATTCTTTCTCTCCTCCCTCTCAAAAATTATTTAAATAAACATTACAAAAATTCTAGGTTGAAAATAAATAAAAATAAACCATGATGGGTTCCTGGCTGGGCCCGGTCAGTAGAGAATGAAACTCCTCATCTTGAGGATGTGAGTTCAAGTTCCACGTTGGGTGTGGAGCTTACTCAAACAATTACAAAACAAAAAAAACAACCACGAATGGGCATATGGCAAGAAGGGGCTGTAGTGTTGGTAAGAAAAATGATTTTTTTTTTGACCAGCAGTTCTAAACATACTTAGCCAAAGGCCGATAAGGACCTATGAATCTTTTCCAACCACTAATATTTTTTGCTGTAAATGGAATGTTAATCCATTTTATTCCCGAAGGATGAAAGGGATTCACTTCTGCTGGTATTTGAACCTATCATTCTTCATAAGTTTAGATATTTCACACTAAAGCATTAAGAATAAAAAAAAAAATCTTAAAAAAAAAGAATAAAAAATCTTTAAAACAGATGAGCACTGGGGGATCTGGCTGGCTGGAGCTTATGACTCTTTTTTTTTTTTTTTTTTTAAGTTTATTTATTTTTGAGACAGAGAGAGACAGAGCATCGACGGGGGAGGGGCAGAGAGAGAGGGAGACACAGAATGGGAAGCAGGCTCCAGGCTCTGAGCCATCAGCCCAGAGCCCGACGCGGGGCTCGAACTCACGGACCGTGAGATTGTGACCTGAGCTGAAGTCGGACGCTTAACCGACTGAGCCACCCAGGCGCCCCTGGAGCATATGACTCTTGATCTCGGGATTGTAGGCTTGAGCCCCATGTTGGGTGTAAAGATTACTTAAAAACGCTTTGTCCACATTTGGTGTCTCTATTATTTCTTAAAGGGGGCTTTGCTCAGATCACATCTCAGCATCACTGCATGATAAAGAGTGTGCTTCTAGAAGCAAGGCAATAGAAAAGCATTTACCTCCCACCAAAAATGTCCCAAATGGCCTAGCTGGTTAAGAACATTACAAAGAATGGTCTAATATCTAACTTTTAACCTCCTGAAGGACTTGTTTACTCTGCTTAGCTCTGTTCCACCTGGGTCACAAATTCATCTCTCAAACTTGTTTCTAAATGAAGGAGGACCAAGGGTACCTGGTTGGCTCAGTTGTTACAGCAACTCTTGATCTTGGGGTCATGAGTTTGAGCCCCACATTGGGCATGGATATTACTTTTAAAAGTAAAAGCTTAAAAATGTTAAGGAAAAAAAAGGAGGGGGAACCTGGGTGGCTCAGCCAGTTAAGCATCTGACTCAGGCTCAGATTAGGCTCAGGTCCTAATCTCACAGTTCACGAGTTCGAGCCCTACGTAGGACTCTGTGCTGATAGCTCAGAGCCTGGAGCCTGCTTCTGATTCTGTGTCTCCCTCTTTCTCTACCCCTCTCCTGCTTGTGTGGTCTGTCTCTCTCAAAAATAAATTAAAG
The DNA here is from genome assembly GCF_046562875.1 of Panthera onca. Taxonomy (NCBI): domain Eukaryota; kingdom Metazoa; phylum Chordata; class Mammalia; order Carnivora; family Felidae; genus Panthera; species Panthera onca. Next base: position 169,346,717 of record NC_138342.1, on the reverse strand, counting down.
CATTAAAAAAATTAAGAAAAAAAAATGAGTAATAAGAAGACATAAGCAAAACCAACACCAAAGACAGAAAAACACCAATGGAATAGCTGCTGGTGGAAAAAGATTGTTTTCACAGACCTTTGAGACATTTCTTTTTTTTTTTCCCATTCATTCCTCCTATGTGGCAGGTGCTGAAATCACAAGAAACCAGATATAGCCTCCACCCAGTAGGAACTTGGTGTCTGAAGACAGATTACAGCACAAGCCCACTGACCGGGATATGTACAAGGAGGCACCAATGCCAACCCAGGAAAGCTTTCCACAGGAGGCATACAAGCTGAAGAGTGGAGTCAATGTCATTTTGAAGAACTCTGGCAGATGGCAGGCCCATAGAGTAGCTGGTTAATGCAACTTAGAAGACCAGCATGAGCTACATAATTTTTGAGTTTTAAATAATGGAAGGGTTGAGCAATAGGCATTTGGGATTTTTCTAGTGTGGTAATAAGGTCACATCAATTCTTATACCTTACTGCTCATTTTTGTTGTGGAAGAAAAACAACAGCCCTGGCCCTATGACTAAACTGGAGTGATAACAGGTTTAAACTTTTAGGTCCCATGACAGGATTTTTCCCTGTTAAGACGTATAGGAGGTGTGGTCTAAATGAACCAAGCATACTCTATGAGTTTCAAATCGTAGAATTACACATGGGGAAACAGCACTGACAGAAAGTTCTTCTTAGGAAACACAACAGTTCTTCTATCATGCAACAGCAGTCAAGTCATAGGCTCCATAGAAGATAAATTAAAAATTATTTTTTAAGATTTTAAGTAATCTCTACATCCAACATGGGGCTCAGACCTACAACCCCAGATCAAGAGTTGCATACTCTATCGACTGAGCCAGCCAGGTACCCCCGCTAAATCATTTTAAAGTGAGCAGGTTATACCTAAGCTTCCTCCTAAAATCTCCCCTCCAAATGTAAGGCGGGGCAGTAAAACAAAGCTTTAGAAATCAGTGAGACACCATTGCCACCTTGTGTCCCTCAGCCTCCATTACACCCACATTCCTTTAAAAAATCACACTTGGGATTCAGCAGTATAGAATATAGCTTTATTTATAGAATCTTACAAATAAAACATTTACAGTCCACATAAGTTATTTTCTTTTCTAATTTATCTCATAACACCTGAGTTATTTAAAAAAATACTGTGATGGAACTGCAGAACTGTAAAAGGAAATATGAATAAAAACCTCACCTCTCTTTTGCAAAAATCAGACAGTTTTTAGTCTTTTAAGCAGATTTCCACAATACTACCATCTCTTTGGAAGAGGACTTACCAAAAACAAGTCTTAGGATACCCAAACAGAGATGCATTCTCTTTTAAACCCAGGTGAAGGACCAAATGAGGGAAAGCCCCAAGCTGACACTAGACACAAAAGACACTGAACACCTCAGGGGGCAAGGACAGAAGGCAACCCGCACTCCAGGGCAAGAGTAAGAAGCAGCACAACCCTGCTCCTGGGTCACTGCTCCCGCATGGGACATGTGCTTTCCTTGCTGATGTTAGGAGCTGGTCATCTGGGGAAAGACGCTGAAGAGGACAATGCCGGGGGCAAACAAGACCTCACAACTTGCTACTCCTCAGACTTCTAATATGTACAAATGCTTAAAACAGCAAATCTAGCACTTAAAAGTCAAAAAGGAATCGCCACAAACTTCTACGCCTGAGGCAACTCTGCTGCCAATGGCAACATTTGCTCGCTTGTACTAGCTTGTACTATCCAAGCGCCTCCACCCCTGAGTTCCAGCCAGCACTGGCCTCTGGGCCAACTACAGTTTAAAGAGAATTTCCCTTTGAGGCAGCGGTCTATAAAAGGAAAGTTCTTAAGTTAATATGGATGTGCACGAAAAGGGAAAGCACCCTACTACTTCGTGTTTTATTTTTTAATTTGTTAAAGATTACATTTTCAAGCTCTTCTCCTAAAACTAGAAACCCACTAACTCTAACTTAGTATTTTACTCCAAGAATAACGGTATTTGTAAGGAATGGCAGATCTACAGGGAATGCTAAAATTATACATTTCATCTATCAATGTGAATCAGGGAAAGAAAAATCTTGTAAAGTCTTAAAGTTTGAGTGTTATTTGCTACTAGCTCCTGAAAGCAATGTCAGACACTGAGGAAAATAAAACAGAAGACAAAGAACCGTTTTAAAACAGTAACAACAATAATAAAAATAATGATAATATAAAAGTTAGATTCCAACATTCAAGGAATTGGTTCTTTGGTAAAATTGGACCATTAATCCTATCAGGAGTCAGTCCTGATATTTACTCTAGAATCTTGAGAACTCAAGTTTTCCTTCTTATTCTTCAGCCCATTCTCAAATCTATCAAAGTCAACAGCAAGAGAAGGAGACAAACTTATAAAGCATCACCAGCAATTTTCCCACGCATACTCTTTTTCAAGACTATTCCTGGTTTGAGGGCCATTTCCCAAGAAGAAAAAAAAAACAAAATAGATGCCGCTTTTAATTACTGTATAGTGGAAAGTCTTCCTGTGTAAGAACAGAAAAACTCACAGGTGTTGGCCACGACCAGCACTCGTCAGTCATGCACACAAATCAGTCAGTGAACAAACACAGCCCCTGGGCTGCAACTGTGGGCACCACTAAGAAAGGCTTCTGGAGAGACTGGCTCCCCAAAGTGGCTAAAGAATCTCACATTATCAATATGATAATAATAAATCAATTCACCTAGTGAACCTGGAGATGAGCTCCCCTTGAAGCCAGAGTTCTGAGGAGAGGGCTCCACAGTGCTTGAGGCTGGCCTACAGTCTCTCGGACAAGTCTAAAAATCCATCTTCTGAAGAGGGTTAGAGCAATTAATATTCAGTTCGGTACAGGACCCGCCCTTTCTTGTTCGGGGTGAGGAAGGAAGGGGAACCCAGGCCATGCCGCTAACACGTACTCTCAGCGTCATCAGGAAGCCCCTATTCTGCAAGCATCTGCAGTGCCCCACCCAAGTTCTGGACCTTCCATCTCAGAATTCTATTGCTCATACTTTTATTTATGTAATTAGCAGATCCTAAATTGTGCCCACACCGATTCCATTGCTGATCACCTTTGTCTAAGAAGCCCATAAGCTGCACTCCATAAGTGCACAAGTAAACTTGCCACTTTGCAGCGGAAGTGTTGACCGGGGGAGGGAAATTTGTGCAGTCTCCCCTCTAATACAAGATTGTAAATGTGCTCCAAATGTGCTTCTAGGGAGGCAGCTAAAGTCTCTCAGAAGATGGGAGAGGGGAAGGGGAGGTGGAAATGACAGTGAAACCAATGGATTTCTTGCAGGTCTCCATTCTCCACCTTCCATTCTGTCAGTGTCATTGTGAAAGAAGGGGACGTCCAGGCAATAGAACCCACACAGCAGCTCACCAGCAGCGAGCCCTAGCTCACCCATACAGCTGTGAAGCGCCAGCTGCAGCCACAAAATCAACATCGCAACCCAGTGGGAACAAGTGACTGCCACAATAGGACACACACTGTCAGTTCTCCTCATCCCCCACCCCCCCACTCAACTTCGGGATGATCCTTGCCTCCTCTTGCCCTACACATGTGTTCTAACTTTCAGGTCTTTTTGAGAAAACAGGCAACTGAACAGACCTTGAAAAAATAGGAGGGATTCTTGTCTCCTATACCTTTTCTGTAAAAACAGGTGAATTTATTCCAAAATGGGACATCTTGAGGTCTAGGACACACATTTAGATTCACAGGCCCTTAAACTACAGATTCACCTCCTGGTATTTCTAACCAAGTCATGAGCACTGGCTATATTTTTGCATTGTAGGGCAAGGATTAAAAAATTTCTCAGTGCTGGTTCAAAGAGAAAGAGGCCAGGGTAACCAGGGAAAAAAGTTAGGCTTGTCTGCTAAGTAAGCTGCATTCAGGTTCCAGGGTCACTCTGAGAAAGGGGGAGGAAAGGCAGAGAGGCACTATCTAGAGACTGGTTACCAGGGCAGCTTATTCCTAGGATTGAGCATGTTTAAAAACAGCTGACATCTGAATGCGGGAATACAGTCCGTGTCACAGTTTTTAATACAATTGCCTCTTCTGAGGTGCGTCGTGGTTGCCGAGTCCTTGGGCCAGGGATTGGGCAGCCAAGGGCCAACTTCCAATCCCAGAGGCTCCTGGCAGGGCCCTACCCAATCTGGATCTGCCCTGAATACATAGTGAGGACCAGCATGATGGTGAAACCAGTCAGGAGGCCCAGGTTCTGGATGACAAAGGGGATCAAGATGCTGCCATTTCTTTCATCCTCCTGGCAGACCTCATTCATCTCAGGGAACTGAGAAAGAGGAGAAAAACAAGAGAGCTGCAGTTTTTCTCAACCTGGTACGTCCAGGACGACTCAGCAAGAGAGAGATAGTATACCGAATCATCGTTATGATACGTATCCTAAAAATATTTGTTAGAATATTAACACAACAATTGCCATATGATTATAACTTAATATATGTTATCTACCATTATATAATACACAATTATTATATAGAGACTATGTAGTTAAGATATATGACTATTAGCAGCAATAGCCTTCACAGCGTTGCCCACGGTAGCTACCAGTACTTTTCAACTATTGAGGTAAAACAGTATTATACATGCATGTAGCCCTGGAAAGGTTTAGATGCTGGCTAAAAAATTACTGCTTTGATAAAAATAAATTTTTTTGCTGTGGACTTTAAAAACATTTGAGAAGATCTTTTTGTTACCAAAATGCTGCCGCCACCTCTTTGGGAAATTGAGCACCTGTGGAAGGAACCAGAGCTTGGGGCTGTAACACTCCTAGGACTCAAGGGCCCCGCTGCTGGCCAGTAAGGCAGGGGACAGAGAGCGGACCTTCTCATTCAAGCAATCCAGAAAAATGTCTTAACCGTGGGGGAGTGGGGAGCTCCCCACAAGAGAGGAGAGAATCTAAAATGCTTCCAGGGAGTGAGAATGGGTCATGGTGGTCAGCACTCTTATCACTGCAACAAAAGTATTATTTTCGAGGGACATGGAAAATAATTCATGCAAAATATGACCTCAAAGAACAGGTCATGCCAACAAACAAGAAATCAACCTTGTTATGCAAAATATAATGAATAATGAAATACCAATCAGGTATTTCATTAGCCAACTCAAAGCCACTTAAAGGGGCTACACCAAACATCAGCGGGTACCATTATAATGCATGCTTTCAGGCACCGCTGACACTGGCAACACTCATTAAGAAGTGCTGAGTTGGGTTCAAGCATCTTCTTTAATAACATATGCTGGTAAGTTTTTTTGTCCTTTAAAAGCTAATATCCTCCAAATGAGTGTGCTTCAATCCTGAGGCAAAGTAATGACATGTTTTTCATCTTATCAAGAAAATAACGGACTATTTTAAGTTTTTATTCTACTCTTATATGCTGGACCACATTTATACACAGCATGAGGTAAGTCAGGTTCTTTACAAATGGTATTTTGATAGATACTGTATTATGTCTGTGCCATATGTGTGCCCACTCTTTTAAGGACAATGTTATATTATATTAATTTGGATAAAATGTGATTTGACAACTGATTTAAATAAAATACTTGCTTCACTTAAAAAAATAAGTAAAATCTAATGTCCTCTTAAAAAGCATTGAACTGGGGCGCCTGGGTGGCTCAGTCGGTTAAGCGGCCGACTTCGGCTCAGGTCATGATCTCGCGGTTCGTGAGTTCGAGCCCCGCGTCGGGCTCTGTGCTGACAGCTCAGAGCCTGGAGCCTGTTTCAGACTTCTGTGTCTCCCTCTCTCTGACCTTCCCCCGTTCATGCTCTGTCTCTCTCTGTTTCAAAAATAAATAAACGTTAAAAAAAATTAAAAAAAAAAAAAAAAAAAAAAGCTTTGAACTATATGCCTTAAATAGGTGACCTGTGTGGTATATGAATGATTCCTCAATTGAGCTATTATGAACAAACTAATTCATGTCCTCTTAGCTGCCTCCCCTCCAAAGAATAACCTAGTGCAATTCTGCCTACATGGCATGAACTATGGAAGACTTACCATATCAGCCAGAGCAATATACAAAAACATTCCTCCAGCCAGTGCAAAGATCCAGTTGGCAGAGAAGTGGCTGCCAGCCAGGATGCCAAAGGCCAGACCCACGTAACAGCAGCAGGCAGAAAGGAAGTTGAAGAAGAGAGCCTGCTGGATACTCATCCCAGCATTCAGCAGGATGACAAAGTCTCCTAAGGAGGGATAACAAGAGGGAACGTGTGTGGAAGAGTTACACCAGGTCACGGACAGAGAGCACAGTGAGGACAGACTGCTTGAACTATACATAACATCTGGGTGAAAATCAAGACGGCCTCAGACCTGAGAGCGCAGGGACAAGTCTAAGGCACCCCTCCTCTTCACCTCTTCACATCTAGGAGTGGTCTCCATTTGCAAAACTTAGCTGCATACTTTCAGCCTAGAGGCTGAAAATAATGCACAGGATTTTCAACATAGCCAACCAACTAGCAGTTGCTAGCAATTGCTCTTTTGCTTGATGGTGAAGTAGAAGTTTTTTCCTCACAACTATACTGAATGATGTTTTTAGGAAACAAAATGGAGACTGAGAGAAGTTAAGTAATTTGCCCAACGTTACAAGCCAGTAAATTGGCAAAGGTAGAACTTGACCTTGAGTCCCTGAGCCTCCAAAGTCTAGGTCTTTTATACTCTTGCTCTGCTAAAACTAACCCCCTAACTCCAGGTTCATCTACTTCTTCCACCCACCAGACCTCTAACAGACATCTCAGCCTCTGGGAGACTAATAGGATGAGGGGTGCCTGGGTGGCTCAGTCAGTTAAGCGCCCCTCTTCGGCTCAGGTCATGATCTCATGGTTCATGAGTTCAAGCCCCACGTCAGGCTCTGTACTGACAGCTCAGACCCTGGAGCCTGCTTTGAATTCTGTGTCTCTCTCTCTGCCCCTTCTTCGCTCACGCTCTCTCTCAAAAATAAATGAAAAATCTATGAGGTAAGTATTATTATTAACCCCATTAGAGAGGTGAGGAAACAGCACAGGATATGGACTGGGAAGGGAAACAAACATCCCAATAAAAATCTTCATCATTTTCAATGATCAATTTTCAATTATGAATTCAACTGGTAAGAATTGGTGGTTAGATTTTACATAGCACAGAGAATGTGTTAAGCAGTTACAACAAGCATTCTGAAGTTGGGGGCGGGGGCAGTGGGACACATGAAGGGTGCTGCAGGGGACGCCAGCGGTGCAGGCACACTCACCTAGCTCATGTGGGAACTCCTCGCACAGGATGGCCACCGAGGTACTGATGCCTTGGAAAACAGACACGGTGAAGGAGGCACCAATAGCCAGGCCATCGATGAAATTGTGGAGGCCGTCGCTCAGGGTGATCATCCAGGCCAGAGTGCCAATATCAGAGTAGCGGACACCTTTCAGCCAGTAACAGGCACTCTGGGAAGCCTGCAGGTCCTACAATAAAGCCCATCCCCACGGCCCCAGGTCAAAGGATGAATGATGGACCTTCAAGGTAGGCCCAAATCATCAAGGCCATTACTGGTTAAAGGCCAACAGCAGATGGCCCACTGACCTGGACAGAGAGTGAGCCCACGATGACCTTCTCGTCCATCATGGGGGCCTTCCCATCCAGCTCACTGCTGCAGTGCTGAGGAATCATATGGTCCAGATCCCCGTTCTGCAGCTTCTCGGTCACCCCCTCCTCCTGGTCCTTCTTGGAAGGAAGCGTCTCAGAGGCATAATGGCTATGTCCATGATGATGCTGGAGGAACCATGGGGAAGGGTCAGCACGACACTCACCAAAACCACAAAGCTTCTTGAGCACTGGTAGGTGCTCCCAGCACTGGGAAGACCTCATTCCCACCATCAGAGAAAACATAAGCAGGCAATGCACACAGAAACCAAGGGAAAGCTGTTATAGAAAGCTGAACTAAGGTGAATGTAAGGGCTTAGTGTAGGACAGAAATCAAAACAGTGACCTCATGGCCATCACTTGGTCCAACGAGGTGGTATTGCTAGTGAGGTTTAGAGCTCCTCCGTTGCACTGGATAATGTTATTCCATTCGGCAACTGATCACTGTGTGCCAGGCACCAAAGATACCTTTTTGGAACTATACCGCAACAATCATTCCTCTGTTCTCTGCGGTGGCACTTTCTATGTAATGACTATGTACTGAGCCCCTCCTTCACCTCCTAGAGTACAAAAGGTATATTAAAAAAACAATCTAGAATAAAATGAGGGGATATACCACTGCCTAGCAAAAGGCACGCAGGGCCAGATCTGGCTTCTGGTCTGTCCTCAGCCTTTGCTAATACCCTCGTGAGGGGAGATGGGAGATCTATTCCTGAAATCTGTCGGTTATAATCCACTCTTGGGGGAAGAGGGGGGACAGCAGGTAAGCTCACTGCATTGGTGACACCACTACCAAGACATACAGACATTTCTCAGATGGATGCTTTCCCTACAAGCACTTTTCCCTTTACTAACAATTAGGCCTCACCTCATTTTTCTGCTTAAGAAGCATCTTCAAGATCTTCTCTGTGAAAAAGAAAAGATAAAAGCCCCCAAACACCACCGCAGACTTGGAGACATAATAATCTTCCAGAGGGTTGAAACCAAAAGCCTGTGGACCCAGGAAAACAAAATGAGTTTAAGAAAATAAAAAAATCTCCACGGGTCCCCTCTCATCTCTTAACCACTTCCTTGATTCTAGGAAAGGAAAGAGACGCACTCTTTGTGATAGCTCTGCCGCCTTACCCCTTCCTGCCCTTCCAGCAAAATCGAGCCCTTGACTTTCCTTCATGCCATATCACCAGGGCCTGTTAGGGTCTCTCTAGCTCATTTTCTGATGCAAAAGATCAGTCCCCTTTAGAATTATACTCCCAAGAACAGCCTTGGATATGGTTTTCTACTTTTAATTAGGACTCTGTCTTCATTTTTCCTTTGCTACAAGGGCAGAACCTGCCTGCAAATTCCATACTTAAGGAGACACTTATGTTTATTTCCATTCCTTATCTAATGTTCCCAGTTGATCTGCCTGTAAACACAAAGAGAGATGGTGTAATTATACTTTCTAAAATGGGAAATCCATTCCCCAGTTAAATAGTAAGAATTGTGGCATCTTCTTGACCGCAGACCTTCCAGTGACCACAAAGCCAAAAAAGCAGACTGTGTCACTGCACATGTCAATTTTGGGGTTTTTGTTTTGGGTTATTTCTGGAAACTTCACTTATCAAGGGGGGCAAAAAAGAATCCATTGGGAAAACCACTGGAGTAGGAATCAGGAGAATCCCACTCTCAGTGATATTCCTGACTTGTGGTGGGGCCTTGGGTAACTGTCCGGTGACTTGCTCCCTCCATTTTCTGACAGGAAGCAAGCCTCTCAAATAAACCAGCCTTCTCACGAATAGGTCAAAGATAAAAGTGACCATAAGCACCGGGAACGCTGGGCTGCTTAAAAGATGTTTCTCCTTTCTGTTTTAAAGGGACAAAATCCATCTCTACTCGCTTGTGTAGTTTTCTAAGAGACATAAAGGTCAAGTTCTAGTATGTCAAGAAACAACACACACAGGCCCAATTTCCAGGAGAGGCAAATCATCTTAAGGAAGAGTGGAGTGAAAACTGTCCATTGACAGTTCTCTGCAGGAAGCCATGAAGAATGGCAGAGTACAAAAGCATGGCTTTAGCAGTTCTGACACCTGGCCTCTAGGATACGTTTTCTTGTTCTCTATTAAATGGGTAAAACCCTACTTCTCTAGACATCAGCTGATCTAAGAAGTCAACTAGGAAAACACAAACCCACATTATGGAAAACATAAGGTACTATCAGAATGTGGCATCGTCTCTGTGCTTCAACTCTGGCTCGGCCCAGGCCTGTCAGACCACCTACAAGGAGACACCTCCTGCATATACTCATTAGCGGGTCTACTGCAGAGATTACACCAAATCAGATGAAGCTTCTCCAAGGCTGCCTGCCAAACATTACAAAGACTAAGCTCCTCCTGTTCTGTGGAGATTTTCCCACTAACCTTGGCAAAGGGGCAAAGGTGCCATCAATGTATGTGAAACCAGGCCATTTTATTTAGATTACCTTTGTCCCAAAACAACCTACTGCGGAGAACGCATCGTTTTATTGAGATCTAGGGATTCTGTCGGTTTTTCTGTGTGTGTGCCTGCAGCCTCAAATCGGGAGCCATCAAGTGATCTAACTGCACTACACCTTTTCACCTAGCAGTCAGAGAGCATGAACCAGGCACCAGGCACTTTACAAATACTAACTCATGTAGCCCTCGCAATGCCAACGTGGGATCAGTCCTATCATTTCCCCCATTTTGCATATGAGGAAACAGAAGCACAGAGAAGTTCAATGACTTGCCCAAGGTCACAGAACTTGTAGAAGGGTAGAGCTGGGATTCCTACCCAGCTCCCAAACCTATACTATGCTGCCTCCTAACTCATGAGTCAATCTCAACTTCACTTTCCACAAGGAAGGGACCTCCTTCCTGTGCCTTGTATAGAAGTGGAGGGTGCTCCCGCTGTGCCCCGCAGTCCCCCCCAGAGACTGGCATGCTCCTGTGTGAGAAAGCCCTGGCTTGCCATACCTCGGGGATGAGCTGGAAGAGGGCGTTGGAGTAGAGGGTTCCAATCGCCAGAGCTATGAAGTAGAGCAGCAGCCTCTTGTAAAAAGTCTTCTTCATGAAGGGCACCACGCTGGCCCCCATGAGGGAGCAGAGGGAGATGACGGTCACACAGAGGAGACCGTATCCCCACACTGCCGTTGGGGGAGAACCAGCCCCACCCAGGACAGGGAGAAGGGCAAACGCCCCATTTCACAGCGACCACCATTTAGGGAAAACATGGGGTGGAAAGGACGGGGAGGCAACGAGGAAGGTTTTGGTGGATATTAACAAGGAAACAAAAAAGGAAAAATCAGAGAGACAAGTAGGGAGGGAGAGAGAAATAGAAAATTTGTTAGTGATTCAAGTCTGATGAAATTTCCTTCAATCAGTTCAGAAGAAATGAAGAGGAATTCAAGGTGGCCTTGGAACCCGTGGCTCCCACCCCAGCTGCTGCCTTTGGTGGCCCAAGTGACACCTGGAGGTGCACCTGCCAGCTGGTGTGGCTGCAGGGCGGGGCACTGCCTCCTCACACAGCTGAGGTGTGCTCAGGCCTATCCACAGGCTGCCCATGGCAGACTTTGGACTCAGAGGGCTCTCTTCAATAGGAAACAAGATCAAGGAGACAAAGAGATCTCATTGTGCTGGCTGCCATGTTTGCTTTTCACATGTGGCTTATACCATATAGGCACACGCACTTCCACCTGGACTTGGTCTGGTTTTGCAAGATAAAACAAAGTCAGACGTGCAGGGCAGATGGATGGAGAACCAGTAAAACCCAATGCCCATATAACTTAGTTTCTTAACCTTCTCAGGTTTGTTTGTCTCAAGTCTGTTTCCATTTGCTCTGAGAGAACTCCAGCATGGAGGACAGAGTTCCAAGATCACCTTGTCACAAAAAATATCTCCTCTATCATTTCCCAGTGTCACACACTCCAGGTAGGACAAAACTGAGCCAGGATGAGGCACTCCCCTGGGAGCCCCAGGGGCGGAGCATGTACAATTATTGTTTTCCATTTAATAAGCAACAAGGCATTTCATTTTGAATCTTTAAAAAATTAATAAATTCAGTTTCTGGAGCTGAAAAAAAATAAAATAAAAGCCCAAGATGAGGTCTCCCCTTGAAGCACTTGTTAGATTCATGTAGAGTTTTGAGATAACATGGAGATGGTTACTCTTAAACCAGATTTCTTCTCTCACTTAGAAGGAACAGGCAAGGCCTGGGCTTTGCGTCTGGCATCTATTCTGGTGAGAGTCTTTTGATTGGCAAAGGCTGGGCAGCCAGAGACATGGGCTCTTTATGAAAGGCAGCTGCCACCAATCCCCAAGGGGGTCCCCACACAATCACCCCTACTGCATGTGCACAGCCCTGCCTGAGCTGACAGAGTGGGCAGACTATCAACTTGGGTCTTTTTTTTTTTTTTTTTTTTTTTAGCTCCTCAGTGGTCACAATTAAAAAGCAAAATTAACAAATATTTCAAACAGTCAAGTAAGGGCACCAGGAAGTCAGTCCTATCCCAGGAAAAAGTCAAGATGCAAGGTATGAAGGCCTGAGTGCCCCTTTCGTTTATCTTGGAATTTTAATTTGTTTTCGTTAAATAGTTTTTGTTCTGTTTGGCTCTCTATGCTACGAATTATGGCCTACTTGGGGTGGGGCGGAAGGATCCCTCACTTTTTAGGGCAATTCTATTGACCAGTTGGTAACCTCTTTTCCTTCCACCTCATTCCAGATGGGTGATCCCTTGGTGGCCACACCTGAACACTGTCAGGGCCTCTACTTAAGGCACGTACAGAGTACCAGGACTTGGACAGTGACCACCAGCTGCAGTGTTCCTCCTGAGCCCTGCAAACGGGGCAGTGGAGAGGCAGGGACTGGGAAAGGGAGGCTGAGAGATCTCCAACAGGGAGGGCACATGCGGAGAGCCTTGCATCTGACATCACCTGAAGAGGCCACAGGCCAACCTGGGTGCCCCAGGAGGGAGAGAAGTCCCTTGAGATCCAGAGTCAGAAGTCATTTGTGTTCCCTGATATGAGGGAGAAGTGAATGTTCCAGGTGGCAGTTGTCAGGAGCCTCGGAACACAGGGTGGGGGCAGGGCCATTAGGTAGGGGCTCAGCTGCAGGGCCCCCAGGGAAAGAGGACGCGCAAGTTTCTGTTCTACTGCACCTCTGGGATGAGCTGGAAGAGCGCGTTAGAGAGCAGCGTTCCAATGGACAGGGCGATGAAGTAAGTGAGCACACGGCTGAAAAATGCTTTCTCCGTGCACGGCAGGACGAGGACTCCCAGCAGAGAGGCCAGGTTAATCAGTGAAACACTGAGGAAGCCAAAGCCCCACACTGTGGAGGAACAAGAACAGACGAGGGCCTCCATTACTGAGGGTGGGGGTGCTCTTGCTGCCTGGGGTGGCCCATTCTCAATTCAGCTACCATCAGGGCAGACAGAGAGCACCAACCCGTCAGTACATTAACGGTTGAGTCCATCTCTTGCTGGGTGCTGTGGAGAAGCCTGAAAACAACCCAGCAAAGTCGCTATCCAAAGAAGCTTACCTTTTAGATGGAGAAGCAAGTGAAAACAGTAAAGTCCAAAAAACCATAGGAGTGAAATGATGATAGCAGGAAACAACAAAGGCAGCATATGCTAGGTACCAAGGGGTGGGCAGCGCACATCAGTGCGACAGGGTTTCAGAAGGGCAACCCAGGCCCGCAGGAGTCACAGACACTCACAGACCATGGTGAGTCCACTGTGGCTGGAGCAGAGGTACTGGGCAGGGTGGGGGAAAGGATAAAGTGGGCTGGGGGCAGCTAAACTGAAAACAAAACAAAACAAAAACAAACAAACAAACAAAAAAACCCAAGGCCATTAGTCCCTTGTAGTTTAATAAAAACAAAAATGAAAAAATAGCCAAAAAAACCCCACCAGGCTGGTCCAAAATCCCAACACTGAACATTGAGCAGCCGGTCTGACAACATGCTGGAGCAGTCTTGGGAATGCAGAAGGTATCAGTGTAATCATTACTCTGATTCACTCCCCTAGTGGTGATGAGCTGGTCACTTGTGAGACCTTCCGTGAGTGGCACCATCTATCAGCCCAGGGATCCACGTGACATGAGCACGGCCCCAGGCCCCTGCCTTCCTGTCCCAGCTCACCTTCAATTGCGCTTGGCTTCCCCTCTTCTGTCTGCTCATCCTCCTCGTTCTCCTGGTTCTCAGAGGAGCAGGCTCGGGAATCCAGCTGCTGGAGGATGGTAGGGCAGAACTCCTGGAACTCTCTCCTTCCAATCCGTGACTGGTTGCTGAAGTTGTGGGCAGCAAAGAGGTCTCCAGAACTAAAACACTGAGACAAAGTGGGAGAGGCAGGAAGCCTCTCAGAACCCAAAGTCACACCTCGCCCCTTGTAGCAACCGACAGCCTTCCACGAGGAGAAAATGGAGATGGAACCCTTCCAAATCTTGGGGAATCGGTAGACTAATCTCTAGGAACGAGAGCAAGGTAGTCCCTAAACTTGAAAAACTGATAGGTAATCTCAGAGATCAGCCATGCAGTGAAAGTCACACACTTTACACACACCCATTCATACAGGGCTGCCCAGAAGGTCTGGGAACAACTGAATTCCAATCTTTGTGACCAGGGTGTGGTTTGTGGAAAACATGATCTATTTGCATACCTGAAGAAACAGCTTCATTCAGATACCAAATCTGGCTGCACATCACAATAGCCTGAGGAGCTGTTATATTAAAATGCAGATTCCAGATACTTCTCCAGAGCTGTTATTGAGCACTGGCATCTAAAGAAGAACAGCAGTCCCCAAGACCCTATACATGGTGTCCCCAGTCTGAAGAACGTGTTGACAGAGATTAGTGGAGGAAGGAAGGAAAATCTAAAGATGCAGTGTACCTTGGAGCAAGTATGGGCTGGCCAGAGGACATGAACGCTCAGTCCCCTTGGGAGGTGTTAGGTTAGTACTCTCACATACCGTTCCTGTGAAACACTGCAGTTTTACTTCTAATTATACTTTATAAACTTACACATCAGTCTTTATCTGAGGCGGTTTTACATGGATCCGTCCTAACAGCCCTCTGGGTGTGGTGACAAGTGAGAGCTTCTGGGCCTACAAAGCTGAGGGCTGGACTCTGGTGACCCCAAGCTACTGCTGCCGTGCCAAGGGGCCCTCTGGGGTCAGTCTGCAAGAGCCTGTCAGGGCAGCCTTCTCCCCAGCTCAGACATTACCGCGTGCCTGTGGTTCTGCATCCAGGCTGCCTGGCCCCCTGGCTACGTGGCCTCTCCAAACTGTTCTCCTTCAGGCTGAAGCCCCCGGATGCCTAACCCACGAACCTCCCTCGATTCCTCTAGCATACACTCCCCTCCCTCTCTCATTTCTCAACTCTATGAAGACTATCCAGCCCACAGAATTTAACACTTCATGTTATTATCAGATGACTCTGTTCTCAGTTGGTTAAGCTCCCCATCGTGACAGCAAACTCTTCAACATGACTCATTTTTCTCTTTCTCACAGTCCTCAGCACAGGGAACAAAGCAGATATATAAAGACACTGCTGGCTGACTTACATTTGGCTGCCACAAATAGCCTCAGACTAGGATTAGCAAAGATGATATGGAAGAAAGAACAAAGAACCTGGGTCCCAGTCCTGAGCTCTCCAGGAGTCACCGTGAGACCCTCAGTATTGCTTTCTAAACAATGAAGACTTTCCACCCGCACCTGAGGCAGTGTGAGGTTCACCTGGGATTGCAGGCAAAGGGCCTTGTAAACTGTAAGCCCTATGAGAAATGCTAGCTGTCAGGGAGCTCCGGCTTGCCAGCGGTTCCAGGTGATCCCAGTGCAGCTGCAAGGAAGTTTGTGGAAGGCCGAGATCCCCCACTGACAGCTCCCTCCGGTAAGGGCTTCAAAACAGCCATTTGGGAGGGCAGGAGGTGCTGCTGGGGACTCAGACTCACTGACCCAGACAACGGGAGGAAGAAGAGTTGGCCCCTCTGCTCTGCCATCAAGGCTCACCTGCTCCAAGCTGCTTGGGCTCCCCATGCCTAACCAGACTGTGACCCTAGGAGGGCAGACAGTGCTCAGCAACACTTGGAGCCTTACCATCGAGAGGTTCCTCTGTCCCTGCAAAGGTTGGGTGACATTGTCCCGGCCCACTCCCACATCCAGGTGGTTGAGCAGGGCCTTCAGCTCCTGCAGGGTAAGGCTGTTCCCCTCCCCATATCGATGCAGGAGGTCCTGTAGGAAAGAGGCTGCGCTGATGGCTGGTGTCCCCGTGGACATAGAATGAGCTTCAGGAACAGCAGCACTCCATAAGCTGAGCAGGATCAGCAGGAAGCAGTCAGGGAAGGCTGGGTGTAGCAGCTTCATGATGGCAAATAAGCCTGTAAGAAGGAAAAGCAGGTGAGTGAGAGGCTCCAGAAACCGACACTCTCCTCTGGCTTCCCCACCAGACATGGCAGCCTCACTCCAGACAGCCTTCCCTTCCCCTCTAACTCTTTACCCTTCCCTAATACCTCTACCAAGCTTTTGAGAAAAACACTTCTCTTCAAAGCATGGAATAAAAAAATAATAAAAGGACAAATTCAACAGGTTTGACTAAACTTAAAAATACACAGTAAAAAAACTACTTGATTATGCTTAAAAAGTTTTTATCTTCTAGAGATTCAGAAATAATCGTGGATTAAAGGATATCTTACCTGGAACTTGCTTCAAAATAACAAAGGAGGGAGTATTTGCATTGGGAACATAGATGAGACACAATCAGGCATCAGGCATGAGTTAATAACTCATGAAACTGCTCAATTAGGTGAATGGGAATTTATTATACTATTCTACTTTTTTTTTTTTTTAAGTAGGCTCTATGCCCAATGTGGGGCTTGAACTCACAACCCTGAGATCAAGAGTTGCATGCTCTACCAACTGAGCCAGTCAGGAGCCCCTATACTATTCTACTTTTGTACATTGGAAATTTCTCCAAAATAAAAAGTTAAATTATAAATAAATAAATAAATAAATAAATAACAGGGCGCCTGGGTGGCTCAGTCAGCTAAGCGTGCAACTTTGGCTCGGGTCATGATCTCAAGGTTCATGAGTCCGAGCCCTGCATGGATCTCTCTTAGGAGCTCACTTAGGATCCTCTCTCTCCCCCTCTGCCTGTCCCTAACTTGTTCTCTCTCTTTCTCAACAACAAACAAACAAAACCTACAACTAAAAGAGGGTTTAGGCCAGGGGAATAAATACACCATCAAACATGACAAAGGTTTACCTATACTGCCTAAATTAGAGAACATGAAAAAATACTGAGATTCTCTCGTTTGTTAAGAATAGAAACTTAAGGGGGTAGAGGGATGGGCAAAACAGGTGAAAGGGATGAAGAGGTACAAACTTCCAGCTATAAAATAAATAAGACACAGGGATGAAAGGTACAGCTTGAGGAACATAGTCAATAATTCTGTAATAAATTGGTATAGTAACAGATGGTGACTACACTTACCTTGGTGAGCAATGTGTAATGCATATACATATTGAGTCAATATGTTCCATACCCAAAACCAATATATTGTATGTCAACAACAGTTCAATAAAAAAAGAACACAAGTTTAAAAGATGGACAGTGCTATATTGCTGCTTATTAAAATAGCAAAACAGATTTACAAAAGACACACCTGAATGTTAGTGAGGTTAAACAATAGAGTAAGATATGGCTGGTGGCTATATAAATCATGAGACTCGAAAAGTTATATGATAATAAAAGCATTTCAATCCTTTGAATTATTAAGTCTACCTTTGGAATTTATACCAATAGAAGCAATCCAAAAATACAAAGGCTGTAGGCAGAAAATTATGATCAAGCAAATTATATCCATTTCATTGAATAGTATGCAGCTATAAAAACGAAACCATGAGTTTCTTTTTTTTTTTTTTTTTAAATTTTTTTTTTTTTTAATTTTTTTTTTTTCAACGTTTTTTATTTATTTTTGGGACAGAGAGAGACAAACAGAGCATGAACGGGGGAGGGGCAGAGAGAGAGAGACACAGAATCGGAAACAGGCTCCAGGCTCTGAGCCATCAGCCCAGAGCCCGACGCGGGGCTCGAACTCACGGACCGCGAGATCGTGACCTGGCTGAAGTCGGACGCTTAACCGACTGCGCCACCCAGGCGCCCGGAAACCATGAGTTTCATGTAAAGCAAACAAGCAGAACAATTATGTAACAAAAGTAGGAAGTGAGAAGGACCAGGGAAACATGCCTAAAGTAGCAGGGCTGATGATTTTCTTTCATTAATCACTTCCTCAGTATAGTTATAATTTAATTAGTGAAATAAACAAATACCAGGTAGGGAAAATGAGCCTCCTATTTAATCCAGACCCGGGAACCCCATCACTACAGGTGTTTCCATACCTCCCAGACTCCCAGGGCCCTGGCACTCTTCTCACTGGATCACTCCACCTCAGGGCCTTTGCTTGTGGCAGAGGAGCTAGAGCAGAGTGGTTAAGAGTAGGCTTGTTTGGTTTGCATCCTGGTTCTGCCACTTGTTTACAAAGTGTGCGATCTTGGGCAAGATATTTAAACATTCTAGAGTCACTTGCAGTAGTGATGCAGGGGTGCCTAGCTGGCCCAGTCAGTGGTGTGTATGACTCTTGATCTTGGGGTTGCGAGCTCGAGCCCACATTGAGTGTAGAGATTACTTAAATACAACTTAAAAAGAGGAGTGATGCAGCTTACCCTGGCCTTTTGTGTCAGAAAGACCTGGCTTGAATTTCTGCTGGCCAGATTAGTGACCTTGGGCAAGTTACTTAGGTTCTACCTGTTTTCTCATCTATAAAATGGGTACGTACCTCACTGGGTTACTGTGAAAATTTAATGACATGAGCTATAGCAAGTCACCAAGTGCCTGACCTACATACAAAAAGCACTCAATCAAATGTTGTGATTTGATTATAATTAATCCACTTTGACTCCCTCCCAGCCCAGATACTGAGCTGCTAATGGAACTACTGGGAATATCCCTATGGCTAACTTTATTCCAGGCCTGTAGCACACACATCCCACGGGTCTCCCCAACAAATATACCAGGGGACATTCCAGGCTTTAGCTGCCACACATGGGGCATGCACAGCATCTGGAGACAGAAAAATATCTCTCTTCAAAGGAATGTACTTTGAGTCACACAAAGGGATGGATTAGCCATCAGCAAAAATAGGAGTAAAGTGTTACTTTGAGACTAACAACTCTCAAATCTACACTGAGAACCAGAGGCTAAGTTACAGTCAGCAGGTGGGATCTTAGGCTGAAATGGCTAAAATCCACTGTACAAAGAAAACCGTCCTCTACCTGGCCACACTATAATCTGAGGCATGCGTTGTACTATCAGAGCGATGGAGAGGAGGGCCACATGGATTTGTCAAAGGAGGGCAAAGAGATGATGAGGTCAGCAGCTGGTGTCACCAGCACCAACGCCGCTAAGCCCGTGACAGTTATGGATTCCTTGAAGAGAAGCTGGGATACTTATCTTCACCTAATAGATGAGGAAACCTGGTTTCAGAGATTAGGAAACATGATCCATAGGCAACAAGTCAAGCAGATTAAATTTTTCATGAACTGAAGCCAGTCTGAATGATGGGAAAGTCAGCGTACTCTGAACCACTTCACCACTGTATGGAGACATAAAATACGCACCCTGGGTCCCCAAGGAGGTCCGCAAAATCCTGCAGGTCTCTAGGCAGCTCTTCCCAATTTTATTTGTTTACTTATTTAAGTAAATTAAGTAATCTCTGCATCCAACGTGGAGCTCGACCTTACAACCCAGAGATCAAGAGTCGCATGCGCTACTGACTGAGCCAGCCAGACACCCTAGCTCTTCCCAATTTCTATCAGTGCCAACAAGCACCCCAAGTCCAGGCATAGCATGCGCTGAAGACCTGTGCAAGGGACCCCACAGGTACATGTTAGAGGCTAGCCTGTGTTACAGGGTGCCTTCTTTCTGTACAATCACTTCAACAAAACAACGGTCCCCACTTCAGCTATATTTCTCAAATTTATCTGCAGCAACTCCAAAACATCCAGAACAAACAAACAAAATCACTTCAAGTGTGAGACAGCCCACATAACTTGAAAAGCTTTGCCTGTCTGGGCATTCATGTCAAAGTAAGCATTTACAAAGAGTATCTGTTCTCCATTAACTCCGCGGCCCCTTGGCCCCTCGGTGTGGCTGGGAGAGCCTCCTGAAATGTACAGGCAGAACCTCCTGCCTGACCCAACACTCAAGACATGACCCACTCCCCTAAGAGTCTAAAAACAACTAGGAGGGCAGTTCAGAAGTCCTGGTCCAGGGATCCTGGCATTGCTAAAGACACTTCAAATTCAAGTGACCCTGGCCTTTTGGCAGACACAAAAGGGGAGCTTTCTGTTCCAATGGAGATTTTTTTCGTTAGCTGATAGTTATTTTTAGGGGAAAAAAAGAATTTATAGAAGATTGTCTGGAGGAAAAAAAGGAGAGAGGAAGAGAACACATACAGGTCTTGATGCAGCTGTAGGGTGAAGCTAGGCAGGGGTCCTCACCACATGGGCCCAGCTGTGGGAGGAAGCCCGGGTCTATTAAGGCTGTGGAAATGGGTGGGCCCCTGGGTGGACTCCCCCCAGTCCCAGGGAGCCAAGCCAGCTGCCCTCAAGGACACCTTCCAGGAGTAGTAAGAAGAGTGAACAGGGCAGGGCATGAAAACAAGCTGGAAAGAGACAAAGGCTCGAATGTCCTCTTGGTTCAGAGGACCAGGCCCTCCCACTAAAGACAAGTTGGAGTCTCTCCACTCCTTTGTTCACCTGGCTTGGGTTCAAAGAAGTAAATTATTTTAGTGCCTTTAGGTCTGCCTCCAAGGCGCCAGAGCCAATCCTCCTAGGGGGAAATAAAAATCCTAAAAGAAAGTCAGCAAGAGATGCTTGCTCTCAGACCTTCTGTGAAACTTTAGGTTTCCTCACCATCTTGGAGGCTCCTGAATTAGGATTCCACTTGCCTGCCATCCCTTCACTGGATCCAGAAGTATCTCATCCTAAAAATGGCACTTCTGTCCCGTGGACATAGTTTAACTATCGCACTTAACAGGCTGCTGGTTATCTATGCCCATTTACTAGGAGCAAAAACATTTACTTCTAGCTAGAGTGTCAAAGCAGCGACTGATTATGACGCTTGGTGCAGAGGTTGGACATTGGGACCCAACAGGCCTGGGAGTGCCAGACCTTCAAACATCCACTCCCTTCCCCGACTACCAGCTGGCCAAAGAGACCACCATTCTCACTCACTCTTGGAGCCTTCTGGGTTGAGGAATGAAACACGAACATGGGCTCCAGAGACAAACATGGGTAAGGAACAACTGTTTCCAAGGGCACTGGTAAGCCACAGGAAATGGGTGAACAATGTTGTCTGTAAACCCACCTACTTGTGCCTATTCTGTGCCCCTAAAGGCATGGGCTATGTGGGAGCACAACAAATTATAAAGCTAGAACTCTTAAGCTGAGGTCTTACCTGCAGGTCGAAGGGTAGCAATCAGAGGAAGGGCAGCCTCAACTAGGTTTTTACAAAAAGCACTTTACTTAAAATTGAGAAAAGGTTGATTGTCTATACAAAAGAAAGACAGAAAGACACTGACCATGGGGGTTGAAGGGGTGGAAGAGGAGGTGTGGGTGGAGGGAAGGGGAAACTATAGTGATAGAAATGATGGCTCCCCAGAACCCCTGGCCTTAATGAATCACCTTAAGCTTTCCCCTCAATTGTTTTCTCCCCCACCTAAAATCCAAAGGATGTCAAAAGAGGTGTCTAGTTCTCTTATGTTCCTCTTGGGAACAGACAGCAAGGACACTAAGGTACCTATGACCTCAGTACACATTCAGGGCTCCAGGCCTGTGACTAGCTACAAGGCCCCAACTAGCTACAAGGCCATTCCCCACCCCTCGAGGGTTCTTTCCTGGTCAACAAGTTCACTTCTGTAGAACACCTTCAAATAGATTGGTCTTTCTCCAGTCTCTACCCCCACCCCATTCTAAGGCTGTGACCTGTCAGCCCAGTAGGAATGTCTCCCCAGGAGACACTCCCCACTAATGGTTAACTATTGCAGATGGGTCCAGGTGACCCAAGGGGGCAACATTCCTGAGCCTCCATTAGGAGACATGCAAAACCCTGAAACTTGCAGACAAAAGACAAAGCCAGGGGGAGGGGAAGAGGAGGGGGAGGTCTTGAGGAATCAAATCCTCCCTCCCGCCCCGGCGTTCAGTCTTAGTGGGTCCAAGTACCAAAGAAGTGTACTTCTAGCTTTGGCAACAGAAGGACCACTGGACCTGGTATGAGAAGGCCAGTTTGCAGCAACTCCAAGCAACGCACTGAGCTCACTAGATCTGTTTCCTTAGTTCAGAAAGAGGAAAATAAACATGCAGAGTTTTGAGTATTAATATAAAGTATGTTGAAACATTATATGAAAATAAAGACTTCTGAGTTAAGATGGAGAAATGAAATTGGCATCACAATTTTCCTTCCCCTGATCATTGATATTTGAGTACCAAGGGGCACCTGGGTAGCTCAGTCAGTTAAGCATATTCTTGATTTAGGCTCAAGTCACGATCCCAGGGTCATGGGATGGAGCCCCATTGTCGGGCACCATGCTGAGTGTGGAGTCTGCTTGAGATTCTCTCTCTAGCCCTTTGCATGCTCTTTTTCTCTAAAATTTAAAAAAGAGGGGTGTCTGGGTGGCTCAGTCGGTTAAGCGGCCAACTTCGGCTCAGGTCATGATCTTGCGGTCCATGAGTTCGAGCCCTGTGTCGGGCTCTGTGCTGACAGCTCAGAGCCTGGAGCCTGTTTCAGATTCTGTGTCTCCCTCTCTCTCTCTGACACTCCCCCGTTCATGCTCTGTCTCTCCCTGTCTCAAAAATAAATAAACGTTAAAAAATAAATAAATAAATAAACTTTGAAAAAAAAAATTTTTTAAATAAATAAAATTTAAAAAAGAAAATTTTTTTGAGTAAAAAATCAGAAAAAAAAAAAGAAAAAAAAAAAAGACACCAACAGCAACCAAACACAGAGATGGGCATAATCTGATCAGTAACTTCAAAACCAGAGGCAAGTTAAGAAATGCAGGAGGGGGACGCCTGGGTGGCTCAGTCAGTTAAGCATCCGACTTCAGCTCAGGTCACGATCTCGCGGTCCATGAGTTCGAGCCCCGCGTCGGGCTCTGGGCTGATGGCTCAGAGCCTGGAGCCTGCTTTCGATTCTGTGTCTCCCTCTCTCTCTGCCCCTCTCCCGTTCATGCTCTGTCTCTCTCTGTCTCAAAAATAAATAAACGTTAAAAAAAAAATTAAAAAAAAAAAGAAATGCAGGAGGCACCATCCATGGCTTCTCTCCTAGGCCTGGCCCAGCCCTCACAGCCACAGCAAGGACAGAGGAGCCAGAATTCTCACTGACCTCTCCCAAATCTGCAGGCAAACAGCTGCCAAATCTTTTTTCTCTTCAATTAAGGAGTAGTGGGAAAAGTTGCTGGGAAACAAACAGGTGACACTGGAACAAGAACAATGAGCGACTCTCCTGGAGGGAAATCAGGGCCCCAAGGCCACATACTGAACTGGGGAAGTGATCCAATTCCCAGTGAGTATTCCTCCCCTTCCAACAGACCTGAACGCACCTCCTATATACGTGGCCGCCCACGCCATGGGGGCTGCTACCAAAACCCAGAATCTGGGGCAGATCCAGCTCCCCCACCGCAGCTCCTCTCCACTCGCTACAGGCCACAGAAAACAGGTCATGAATACCCGGCCCTCAACCCTGCTGTCGTTGTGGTGGAGGGGCAAGTCAGCCTCAACGTAGTGGGAAGAAAGTCTTGTTTTAGAACCGACAGAACCCAACAGCACTAGCATGAACACGATGAGAATAGCAGGCGAACCATGCAAAAGACAAAGATGTCGACCCAAAGTAAAACATTAACTCCAGAGAAAGCAATTCCTCACAACTGCTTCACACTGCAGAATAAGTTAATTAGAACATTAATGCAATAAAACCAGAGCTCAAAGGTGAAATTAGGGGCGCCTGGGTGGCTCAGTCGCTTAAGCCTCCGACTTCGGCTCAGGTCATGATCTCAGTTTGTGAGTTCGAGCCCCGCATCGGGCTCTGTGCTGACAGCTCAGAGCCTGGAGCCTGCTTCGGATTCTGTGTCTCCCTCTCTCTCTGCCCGTCCCCTGCTCACACTGTCTCTCTCTGTCTTTCAAAAAAGGAATAAATGTTAAAAAAAAAAAATTTTTTTTTAAAGATGAAATTATAAAACAAAGTGACATCAAAGGGGATGCAGGCTTACTAAAAAAAAAAAGAACAAAACATCACTAAAGAGCCAATAAATAAATTATCATGAACAGAGAACAGAATTCTGCCAGTAATTTAAAATAGAAATACTGACAAAAGAAGGTCTGAAATAACCACAGTGAATGAGGAAGGAAAAGACAGATTAAAACATGTAATGAGGGTGGCTCAGTTGATTGAGTGCCCAACTCTTGATTTTGGCTCAGGTCATGATTTCACAGTTCGTGGGATCGAGCCCCATGTCGGGCTCTTCGCTGACAGTGTGAGGCCTGCTTAGGATTCTCTCTCTCCCTCTCTCTCTACCCCTATCCTCCACTTTCATTCTTCCTCTTAAAAAAAAAAAAAGTTGCAGCGCCTGGGTGGCTCAGTCTGTTAAGCATCCAACTTCGGCTCTGGTCATGATCTCACAGTCTTCGAGTTTGAGCCCACATCAGGCTCTGTGTTGACAGCTCAGAGCCTGGAGTCTGCTTTGGATTCTGTGTCTCCCTCTTCCTCTGCCCCTCCCCTGCTTGCACTCTCTCTCAAAAGAAAAAAAGAAAAAAGAAAAAAGCAATGAGGAGCACCTGTCTGGCTCAGTTGGTAGAGCACATTGACTCTTGGTTTCAGGATGTGAGTTCAAGCCCCACAACTTAAAAATCTGACGCAGAATGCTAAACTTAAAAAAGACATTTTTGGGGAAGCTGGGTGGCTCGGTCCGTTAAGCATCTGACTCTTGGTTTTGGCTCAGCTCATGATTTCATGGTTTGTGAGTTTGAGTCCCACGTCAGGTTCTGCACTGACAGCATGGAGATCCTCCAAGCTCACATCTTTTGGGGATCCTCTCTCTCCCACTCTCTCTGCCCCTTCTGTGCACTCGTTCTCAAAATAAATAAATAAACTTAAAAAAAAAAAAAAAAAAGACATTTTCAGGCATCTCAAAGAAAAATTTCCCCCAAAATATTTTACTACAAAAATTGATACATATTAAAACTTCTCTTAAGTGGCAGAAAATTCAGACAGCCTTCATCTTCACCAGAGCAACCTTCAGTATCAGAAGAAAAGGCAACAATGTTTACATCATTGAGAGACACTGTGAAGGAGAAACCCACATACATTGTTCCCAACCAAGATGTCACACAAATCTATAAGGACAACAGGCAGAAATTTTCAAGCATGAAAGATGTCAGAGGCTATAGTCTCCTTCCCAGAGTGAAAAAACAGGAGAATGAAATTAGCTAATAAAAATAAAGGTCACAGGAATGCAGAAACCATGATAATGCACTGATGGTAAACATTAAAGCCCTTCAAAAAAGAAATGAAGATTTGAGTGTCTGACTCTTGACTTTGGCTCAGGTCATGATCTCACGGTTCATCATATCGGCCCCAAGTCGGGCTCTGTGCTGACGACTCAAAGCCTGCTTGGGATTCTCTCTCCCTCTCTCTCTGCCCCTCCCCTGCTCAAAATATTCTCCCCTAAAAACAAACACACACACACACACACACACACACACACACACGGGATTATGGCTACAGGACAGAATCTAAATGCTACAGAAATGGACAAATTCACTAATAACAATTAATACAATCAAAAGATGAGGGGCACCTGTGTGGCTCAGTCGGCTAAGCATCTGGCTCTTAGGCTCAGGTCATGATCTCACAGTTCGTGAGTTCAAGCCCTGCATAGGGCTCTCTGCTGTTAGAGTGGAGCCTACTCTGGATCCTCTGTCCCCACCCTGTCTCTGCCCCTCCCCCATTTGCACTCTGTCTCTCAAAAATAAATAAAACATTAAAAAAAAAAAAGATGAGAGGGGTACTGGGTGGCTCAGTTGGGTAAGCAACCAACTCTTTTTTTTTTTTTTTTAAAGTTTATTTATTTACTTTGGGAGAGAGTGAGACAGCGCAAGTAGAGGAGGGGCAGAGAGAGAGAATCCTGCTTGGGATTCTCTCTCTCTCCTTCTCTCTCTGTCCCTGCCCCACTCTTGTTCTCTCTCAAAATAAATAAACTTAAAAAAAAAAAGTGCAAATGCTAATGTCCTCATCTTTCATAGCAGAGTCAATAAATACTATCTAAAATGGGTAGTTAGAGGGGAGCTTGACTTTGGCTCGGGTCATGATCTCATGGTCTGTGAGTTCCAGCCCTGCTGTCACCACAGAGCCTGCTTTGGATCTTCTGTCTCCCTCTCTCTCTGCCCCTCCCCTGCTCATGCACTCTCAAAAATAAATAAAACATTAAAAAATATAAAAATAAAATGGGTAATTATAGATATGACTCACAAAGTTTTTTAAAACCTCTTTCATGAAATAATCTCTTGGCAAAAAACATTTCTTTAAAGCTTAATAATTCCTTTAATTTTGCTAGTTTCCTTTTCTTCTGTTATATTCAGGGAAACTTTAAATACTTTTTTACAGGATTATTTATTTCTATATGCATGTATCCATGAGTATGCCTGGAGGGTTATCCAGAATAGTATTCATTTAATAGTAGTGATGACTATTTGAATGGTGGGATTTGGAGTATTTGCCTTTTTTTTTTTTTTTTTTTTTTTTTTTTTTTTTTTACTTCAACTCATTGATGGGAGGTGGGGGTATGGCAATACAAGAAAACATGGGTGGTTATTTTTATAGTCATGGGGTTAGGGAGAACTTTGTAAGTATGGCACAAAACGTACAACTTGTAAAAGCAATGATCAATACATCAGACTACAAACACTGCCCAGTGTTCTATAAATAATGAGCATACTCCCAGTGTTCATGGTCAAACTAATAACGATACAGTGGTCTGTTTAAGTACCAATAGACCCACTTAGAAAACCAGTCGTCTCACAGAGTGGTCCTCAGGTAAATACCACCCTACTGGCTCTCTGGAGTTCAAAGAATTTTGAGAAAAACTACCCAGTCTGCGGCCCTCCCCACCCACCAGATGAACACCATCCAAGAAGCCACTCTCCTCCAGGGCAAGCTGAAGCCCCTTCCCAAGGACAGGGCAAACATTGTAGCCAGCAGGCGGCCTCACCCAAGAGGCCCAGGACTCAAAGGGCCCGTTCTTCTGCCCCCTCCGGCCTTCTGCTTTTTTAGCTCTCTTACAAACCCTAAAAGGACGTCTTCTCTTCTCTCAGCTCCCACTACCAGATCCTTAGCCTCAAGCTTTGGCTCAACCAAGGCCACCCAGCATGGGAGATTTCCAAAAACAATGCAGAAGGTCTGGGGGCAAGGAGCAGGGTGGTGTTACCAGGAGGCAGTGCCTTTTTACTTAACCCAAGAAACCCCATCACTGGGAGGGGCAGGATGAGAAAACACACACAAAAAAGTGGGGACACAGAAGCAGGGAACAAAATTAGAAGCAGCAGCTTGCTGCTCTCTGTCGGGTAATATTTACTGAGCCCCCACTGTGTGTGTCAGTGCCTGTGGGAGGGAGACTGGGAAGGGCAGAGCCTGGTGTCGGGCCCAGTACAGACAGCTGGAGGTGGGGGAAAGGGGTGGGGGTGGGGTGGCTGGCGGCTGATTTAGCCACCTGCTGAGCCCTGAGTGAAGGAAATGACTGCCAGGTCCAGACGGCTGGACTAGTAGGGGAGAGAGGGAGTGCATTTGCCAGGCTCCACCGTTCAGCAGAGAAGTCTTCCAAAACTAACTAACTGAGTCACACAGCCTGGGGAATAGTGGCCAGCTGGGGCTTCCCCACCAGAGGCCAGGGCAAGAGTCACCGCTGTTCTGATCATTCATCCATCACCACTTCCCAGACACTCAGTTGTAAAATTCTGACCTGTTGTCCCTTAAGTCCACTCCTGTTTGTCAGGCCATGTGGCTCAGGAAACATGGTGCTCACGTCCACCACTTACGTCACCTGCTTGAAGCAAAACTCTCTGACTTGTTATTTGAGGTCAAATAAATAAGAAAAATATATCATCTAGTGGCCAAATCATCAGACAACATGACAAGTTGGGCAGAACTGGGTTCAAATTTGGGGCCTGCCACAGGGACACTTACCGTGTGTCCCCAGCACAATTAAGCTATGAAATGTCCCACCTCGCAGGGCACTTTGGTAAATGAGAGAGCTTAAGGGTCACAGCTTTAGGTCTGTTCCTTCTGTTCCGTCCCCAGAGCTCTCAGGCCAATCCCTTCACCCAGAGCTGACTCCTGCCTATTCTCAGAAGGCAGCTCAATTATCTCTTCTTCCAGGAAGCCGTCTTGGACCAGACTTTGGGGACTCTTTTCCAACTACTCTGGACTCCCCATTATCTGGTCTCCCAGGGATCCTTCCCAACAGATTTTTGTTCCTTGAAGGCAAGGAGGGCCCTCCCTTTAGCCCTCCCCAGAACACAGTGCCTAGACCAGTGCTGGGCAAACAAGGAAGAAGCAGAGGATTTCTGCTAGAAGGCATGAAGTCATCACTCCTACACCCAGATAGGAACAGTGAACTCAGTGCTTCCTTCCAGAGACATCCTGTCGCCCCCACCTGGGGCCTACAGACACTATCTGAAGTCAGTGGCCAACACCACTCACTCTCTTCCAGACTAAACAATCCCCATTCCTTCAATTTCAGTTATATTCATTGAACTAAAAGCTACCTACACCCATCAGACTCAAAAACTGAGTGCCAGAGTTAACTTATTCAAGACATATTCATTGCATGCTGGCTTCATACGAGGAATAACGCTCAGTACTGGGGATGCCTAGTACCTGTCTTCACAGAGCAGGGAAAGCAAACAATTCAACTTGTAAGAACAATGATGAAAAGGTTTACCTGTTGTTCAGGGTTCAGTTAGGCTATTTAAGCAGAAAGGGATTTTGTGTACCATATTAAATGGCTTAGAGAATCACGGGAAGAGCTGGAGAAACACTGCCGATGGAGGAGCTCCTCCCCCAATCGCAGTACAGAGATGGCTGCTGCCATCGTGTAGTTAAGGCATCAAGAAGCTGCCTGCTCCAGAATTATGTCACCCCTGCCACCGTCTAACACCCACAAAATGGACATCCTGGGGTCCATCCTGAGGAAGAGGAAAGCCATACATGTAAGACTGGAGTGCAGCTAACCGGCAAGTCCAAGTCACAATGGCAATTTTAGTGCGAGGATGCCTGGCAAGTTTTTGATTCTCCACTTTCAGTGGGTTGGACCATAATTTATTATCCAAAGTAGTGGGCTTGATAGTGAAAGGAGGCGCCATTAATAAACACATGGGGAGAACAGAAATAAACCGCAGACCACGGATGTCTGGTGAAGAAGCCAGTGCACACTACTCATCATGGATCATGACAAGGAGGGGTACAGGAGGCTGTGGAGAACACAGCAGGACAGTCAAATCTAGTGTCAGAGATCGGAGGAAGCCTGCAAAGACATATTACTGTAGCAGAGACATGAAGGACATGTAAAAGCAGGTCAGGTAAAAGTAAAGGGAATGGGGGTGAGGTGGAATGTTCCAGAATGTAGCTGAGTTTGGAAAGACTCAGTTAACATAGTGCATGTAAGGACTTCAGAGTCCCGTGGGGCCAAGGCAGGGACAGGCCATAGGCCACGTTAAGGTGTCTGGACCTCATTTTCAGTAGAGACGTGATCAGATTTGTGGCTTTAGTTTATCAGCCTGGTTGCAGTGTGGAGAAGGGGCTTGAGGTGGTTAAGAACCGAAGTTGGGGGACCAGGAGGTTCTCTGGTGGCCAGCTGAGAGAACACAGCACTCAGTTTGGTCTAAAGAGCCAGGCTTCTTTCTCCCTGTTTCAACACAGCCTGGGTTGCTTCCTCTGCCACTGCAGCCACTGGCCTCAGTTTTCCATTAAAGAAGTGAATAGGCTCCTCTCTAGCCGCTACTAGGGGAGGAATAAGCCACAACATTGTCCTCATAACCAAAGTATCAGAGTGAGTTCGAGAAGACCAACCCACCTACCGCCATCATTTCCTAAATCACGCTGAGACAAGTCTGCTTAACTGTCCTGCTGTCATATGAGGGCCATTTGTAAATGCTAACTCCAAACTCCCTGGCAGCAATGCTGTGGGCAGAACTGGCCACCAACGGCTCTGACAAGAAGTCTCTTATGCTGTCTTCTTCCCGAAATGGGTTAGGAATTATCCTCTGAGCCTCAGGCTCCCTCTGGTAGGTGAGGTGGGCTCTTCTCAGACAGTGAGCCTTTATAAGACCCTGAGCTACAGCCAGCAGAGGCATGCTGGGTTTCCCTGGCGCAGTGAAGCTCTCTCTATAGAAGCCAGGCCCTGGGCAGCTCCACAGCTCGGTCTGCAGGAGCCTATCTTTGCCCTGAGGCCAGCTGCTCCACCCACCCCTCCCCTCCAATGTCCTGCTGCACCACTACTTCCCCCTTCACAACCCTTCCATCCTCAAGCCCGCTCAAGCCCCCCACTCCTCCTCAAAGACTCTGGACCTTGCCAATCTCTACAGCTCAGATGCTGAACTGTGTGTGATTTTTCCAGAAAAGTGGCTCTCAAAGTGTAGTCTCTGGACCAGCAGCATCACCATTAGCTGGGGAAATGTGTTGGAAATGTAAATTCTTAGCCTCACCCAAACTTGCTAAATCAGAAACTCTGGGGTGGGGCCCAGCAATCTAGTTTAAGAAACTCTTCAGGTGATCTCGATGCATCCTAACATCTGAGGACCACTGCTCTCAGAGCAAGATCTAGAGCTTTCGTTAGAGTTCCAGAGTTCTTCACCAAAGAGGGCAACCCCTTCCTGCCCAGCAACTGCTCCTGCACATGACCAGAGGCCACTATAGACAGGCATAGGCTCCATCTGGGGCCTTAGATTTCTCAGTGACCATCAAAGTAATTCGTTCTCAGCAGAGTAATAAATGAGCCTTATTCTCATGAGAAAGGGGATTATTGGGGAAAAGAAAGAAAAAGCCCATATTTCCAAATCGGGGAAAGTGGCAGGAAAGGGAAGGGCACTGAGTAATTACATTCCTGAATCGTAATTCCTCCATTTTCCCTCCCACTGTCCAAACTGACCACATGGCTCATCACTGGCCCAAGGTTACTGGCAGTCACCATCTGATTACTGAAGCAAAAGGCTTTACCACATCCTCTGCTTCCTCACTGTGGGCCTCGCCATGTGACCAGAATGTCCCTCTTTCTACCATTCCTGAAGAGAAACCAGTGCCACCCACAGCTTCATGCTATCTGCTTACACACTCCGTCCCTCCCCCCCCTCCCCTCCCCAGCCCCATGCCACCTTACCTGCTGCTATAATGCTAACTTTGGGCACTCTCCTCTACCCTACAGCAAACTCGGAGCTCAGTCCCTCCACCCGTAGTTAAGGCTCCGTGCAACTAGGCTCTATCTTTTCACCATAACCTGCCTCTACTCTCTGGCCTGGACCCTGGGTTCCACCCGGAATCCTGCCTCTGCCCCACTTTACCCCAGCACCTCCTGTCTCTACAACCCACAGGCTAGGAAGTCTGATTAACTTGTTAGAAATGCCTGTCAGAAAGTCTGCATGTGTTTCCAGCACTTTCTCCACAAGGTTATGAGGGCCTGGATGTGTTTTGTTTGTTTGTTTGTTTTTTTAAAAAAAGAAGGCTGACCTGCAGGCCAAAGCTCCTTCCCTGACCCCAAACCCTCCCCAGCACAGGCCCTACCACCCCAGTAAACACCCTTGCCTTCCTCTGGCTCCCAACAACCCCGTCTTGATGGTATCCTCTCCTAGAAGGCCAGGCTGGTTTTAATGTTTTAGGCTAACTTCCTAGGTCTTTCATAACAGTCCTGGGTTGCTAGGACCTAGAGAAGTACTTGCTGCATGAATATGTAAATATTCATTTGAACTTGCATATGGTATGCAGATATACCCCCACCTTTTCTAGAGATTACAGAATGGCTGGGATAGACTTCACTGCCCGCTTACAGCCAAGGAGTCAAGGGCAGGAGTAGACGACTATCTTCCCAAAGCCCCCTCTGTAAAGAAGCAAAGGAGAGCATGAGGATCTGACCCTTTTCCCTCCAGATGGTCCCTTCTTTGCCAGAGCTCTAGAGAGGCTGTCAAGAGCACAAACAGATGGATTCCAGAGCAAAGGCAACCAGGTTTCTGGCTCCTATCACACTCAGATACAGACCAGGGCCAACAAAAGACCCAAAGGGTACAGCTCCCCTTCCCCAGGTTAAAATATCCTCAAGGCTGTGGGTATGGCAGCAGTCTGGGCATTGTGGTACAGAAGTGACTTCCTATTTCCACTTGCCCTTCCACTCCCCTACCTCCTATAACTGCTTGCCTATTAAAAAGGGATCAACATTCTGACCAGACTTAAAGGCTTACTCCTCTCTCGCCAACCCCAACCCCAACCCCAATGCCAAGGGGCAATCAGACTGCCTCCTGGAAAGGGTTTCTGATTTTAGCTTGCAATTCAGACATGCTGTAGTTTGGGTAACTTTCCACCCCAAACAGAGAGAAAAAAGAGAGTAATTCTTAGGGCTGTATTGTTCACAATAACAAAAGCCTTGGAGGCAACCCCAAAAGCCCATCAGCAGGAGTGGATGAATAAACTAACCAATTCTCACAATGGAAGAATAGTAAACAAAAGTGAGTCAGCTACTGCTACATTAACACTGAGTGTACATTACAAGATGTTAATAACAACTGCCTTGTGAATACCACTCATTCTTCAAGATCTCTCCCCTCCAGGAAGATTTGGAAGGACTGTCTGAAACTGAAGACACTACACTGTAAACTCCCTGAGGACAAGAGCCCATTCCAGTTTTCCTTGTAAAGCCGATGGGGTACAGGGAATTTGAGTGGAGGAAATGTTGAAAGGCTGGTTGAAATGAAACCTCTTAGCCAGCCTTCCAGATTCCACTGAGCACCTACCCCCATGCTGTCAGTCCTTTCTTTTTTAAGTACACACATGTAAAGTGCCCAAATCTTAAGTGGATAGCTCAATGAAAGAAGTCATCCTTTTAAAGTAAAAATCTGATCACAGCACTTTCTTTGCTTTAAACCCTCTGATGGCTCTCCAGTACAAATGGAATAAAACCTAAACTGTCCTCTGGCCCTTGCCAACCCCACTGACATTTTTTTTTTTTTTTTTTTTTTTTTTTTTTTTTTTTCCCACTGACATTTTTGAGGCCTCTCATTCACTAGGATCCAGCCACCCCAGCCTTCTTTCTGTCCCTTTAACGTAGCATATGCATTCTGAGCTCAGGGTCTTTGCACTTGCTGTTTCCTCTGCTTAGAGTGCTTTCCCCCTAGATTTTCATAGGCCTCAGTTCAAATGTCACCTCTACAAAGTGGATGGCAAGGTGACTCAAAAGGAAAAAAAGTCCACTTTCAGTCATTCAGAATCCCAACACACATTTTCAGTTTCTTCCTAGCATATGTCACTATCTATAAAATAGTCTTCTTTCTCTGGTTTTGATTACATATTTATTTTCTGTCTCTTACTACTACAGTGTAAGCTCTACAGTGGTGCAGATTCCAGGTCTATGACCCTCCCAGAGGGTGGAGGAATGAGTGGCTGGCACTAAGTCAGCCCCCAAAAAATACCTGCTGAATGAAAGTGTTAATTTCCCAGCTGCCAACAGTTTAGAATCATATTTGGTCTCTATCCACAGTTGAACTATTAACAACCTTAGGGACTGGGCCCCTTCTCCTGTAGCTTAAGTAGAGATGAAGACCCCTAGAGAGCCAGAGAAGTTTGTCTGGAGCCGGAATAAAAAACATAAGGCAGAGAAACTGAAGAGAAACATCAACTGTAGTGGGGGACCCAAGAGGAAGGTGGTGGGGGAGAA
The DNA here is from genome assembly GCF_046562875.1 of Panthera onca. NCBI lineage: Eukaryota > Metazoa > Chordata > Mammalia > Carnivora > Felidae > Panthera > Panthera onca. The sequence continues at coordinate 169,313,049 of NC_138342.1, read as the reverse complement.
ACAGGCACAGGCAGGCAGTCACCCTTCCCTCCAACTCCGTAGACAAACGTGCGACGATGGGCAACCATCTGATAATCCTGCCGAAAATAACATGATAACTTTTCCCCCATGGCAGGGGAAGAAAAGGACCTAAGGAAACTCCACAAGTACAGGCTGTTTCTAGAATTTCTCAGCTGCTGATGGAAACTGTGAGTCTCAACCTAGTTGCACATAACCTCTAAATGTGCCAACTGCACACATCCTGAAATGCAGGGGGAGGGGCTCATGAGTGGCTGCCAAGAGGGAGTGGTGTGAGAATAGTCAAGGTCACAAGCATAATCTGGCTGGCAGGGCTGTGCACACACCACAGTTTGGCCGTGGTCAAGGCCTCAGCCATGGGAGGCATCCCCACAGTGTCTGCAAGATGTGGGGGTGGCTGAAGAGAGAGGTGCAGGGCCTGGGACACAATCTCTGTTCCTAGGGCTGGTCAGGTTACTCCAGAAGCCACTTTGGCTAGTGGCCCAAGTCTGGAGGAGTGGGTGACTTTGTACTTTTTGCACCTTTCTGGGAAAGGTGATGACAACAGTCGTGGCTTGCTGCCCCTGGAAACTAACCAGGGGCCTAGTATCCTGAGAACTTGCGTGGCCTCTCATATGGAACATCTCCAACATTGGAGAAAAATGGTCAGCACTGAAACATATACTTGCCAATCAATGTCACCTGGGCCTGGGATGGCAGAGCACAGACACATGCCATTGTGAGCAGGGGGAAAGAAAGAGGCAGCAAAGGATTTCAGGGCCTAACGCCTCTGGCTCATCCCCTGGAAGAAAAGCAGAGCCAGCTTCCCCAGGCCAACATGGTTCCACCTCGCCCCAGGCCTCACGTTCTCTGTGCTCTAAGAAAACTGGAGTCCACAGGGCTGGCTGGGAGCCGTCTAGTTTCCAGGAAAGGATGAGAGTGCCCTGCCCCCCATGATTTACAGGGCTTTCTTGACTAGCAGGACACAAACATACCCCACCCCCTTTCCTCACAAACCAACCTTTCAGGCTTCCGATAAAAAAGAGAAAAAAACAGCTGTTGGGTCTGTCTTCCCCTTCCTCCCTTTGGGAGGACAGCTCAGTAATCCTGGGGCAGGGGAGGTGGTGGTGGAGAAAGGCCTTCAGGTAAGCTGACTGCCTCCTCCCTCAACCTCCATCTGGCAGCAGGGCACACAGGAGAGGCCCTAAGGGGTAAAGGGGGTCTTCGCAGAAGGAAAGTAATCAGTGAGATCCAGGAGCAAGTTGTTCCCCAGAGTGGCAGTCAGCAAATATTTATTAAGAACTTACTACGTAACATGCTAAACCACCCTTCTGAAGGTTTAACTAATTTAATACTTCCAATATCTGTGTACAAGAATGCCTATTTCCTAAGATACTCACCAATATTGACTATTAAAATAGTATTCTAGGGGCACCTGGGTGGCTCAGTCGGCTAAGCGTCCGACTTAGGCTCAGGTCATGATCTCGTGGTTTGTGGGTTTGAGCCCCACATCGGGCTCTGTGCTGACAGCTTGGAGCCTGGGACCTGCTTCAGATTCTGTGTCTCCCTCTCTCTCTGCACCCCCCTGCTCATGCTCTGTCTCTCTCTCAAAAATAAATAAAACATTTTAAAAATTTTTAAAAAATAGAGTCAAAGTAAATATATCACACATATCCTTTAAGGTTTCTGCTTTAGGTAGTATGCTTGGAAAAATCCTTCCCCACTCTGAAATTATAGAAATATACACCTGTATTTTCCTGATTTATTATTATTATATTTTTTATGTTTATTTTTATTTTTGACAGAGTGCAAGCAGGGAAGAGGCAGACAGAGGGGGACAGAGGATCTGAAGCAGGCTCCGCCCTGACAGCAGTGCAGTAATGTGGGGCTCGAACTCAGGAACCACGAGATCATGACCTGAGGTGAAGCCAGACGCTCAACCAGGTACCCCATGTATTTTCTTGCAGTTAAAAAATTTCAATCTGTCCTCTAGAATTTGATTTGTCACAGTGTAAGAAAGAAAATTTAACTTAAAATACCCAATTATCCAATATAACAGTCTATTCTGTTTATAAACCTCAACCATAGAGTCTATAAAAGATAAAAGAACAGCGATAAAGTCAAATACAGGTGGCTGTTGTAGCTAATAAAACATGGGTGCCATCTCCTTCCCTTCCTCCTTCCTGCTCAAGGGGACAGGCTGGCAAGCGAAAACAAGAACAAAGTCCTACCTGCAAAAGGATGGCGAGCAGAAATATACACAGAGGAGAGCCTGGGACTCCCAGGCAGCACCAAGCAGGAACATGGACCTCCCACAGATAATTGCCAGATGCTTTATATGTTATCTGCTAAACCAGCATGGATTGGACTCTGTCATTTGCATCTAAACACCCCTGTAACTTACCCACAATCCTTTCTTCCTTAATTTTACAGTAAGAATTGCTAAGATTTATTGTTGTCTACTAGGCACCATGGCTAAGCAATTTGTTCTCATGCTCATTTAATCTTCTCAACAAACTTAGTTACGATAGAGCCTACAGGACTTCCCTAACTATAAAAGGACCAAGGGCAGCTTTTCAGAGTAGGAAAAGACACTGCATGAAACTCCCTATTTTGGAAACATAGAATATTTGCTCAAAATCAGACTGCAACTAGTAAGAAACAATGTCATTATTTGCTAAATTCCTACACGTATTGAGGTCTGGTTTTGGATGTTTCTATTTTGTTCCATTTACCTATCCTGTCCCAATGTCACCAAAAAAATTTTTTTTCTGGTAAAGCAAGTCTAACTCCACTACTTTCTTCATTTTTTATTTTTTAAAAGATTTTATTTTATTTTGAGAGGGGGTAGGGGAGAGGGAGAGAATAAGAGGGAGAAAGGGAGGGGTGCCTGGGTGGCTCACTCGGTTAAAGGTCCGACTTTGGCTCAGGTCACGATCTTGTGCTTTGTGAGTTCGAGCCCTGCGTTGGGCTCTGTGCTGACAGCTCAGAGCCTGGAGCCTGCTTCAGATTCTGTGTCTCCTCCTCTCTCTGCCTCTCACATGCTCATGCTCTGTTTCTCTCTGTTTCTCAATAATAAATGTTTTTTTAAAAAAAATTTTTTTTTTAAAAAAAAGAGGGAGAAAGTGAGAGGAGGAGGCTAGCATAGAGCTTTGATGCAGGGGTCCATCTCACTACTGTGAGATCATGACTTGAGCTGATATCAAGAGTTGGACACTCAACTGACTGAGCCACCCGGCGCCCCTAAAGATTTTATTTTTAAGTAATCTCTACACCCAATGTGGGCCTCGAACTTATAACCCCAAGATCAAGAGTTGCAGTCAGCCAGGTGCCCCACTATTTTCTTTCAATTGTTTTTGGCTATTCTCATACATTCATTCTTTCAGAAAAAAACTTTTAAGTCATCTTGTCTAGTCCCAATACTTCCCTTTGGGAATTCGTCCTATGGAAATCATTTTGAAAGCGGGTACTAGGCTTTAAGGACTGTCTACCTTTGGTTCAGGTCATGATCTCGTGGCTCGGCTTGTAAATTTGAGACCCGCATCAGCATCAGGCTGATGCTGACCCTGCAGAGCTCACTTCAGATCTTCTGTCCACCCCACCCCTTACCCCTCCACTGCTTGCGTTCTCTCTCTCTCTCAAAAATTACTTAATCATTTTTTTAAAATAAAATTAATAAGTACACAATAGAAGGGGACTACTAGAGTAAGGTACCGCAATCCATATAACAAAATGTTTATAGTTTGAGCACAGAGGTTAGGAGTTTCAGTTCTGGGTGAGACAGACTTCAGTGTCAATCTTGAATCTGCTTTTACTGGCTTCAGGGCTTGGGTCAAGTCAGAAATTCAAGACTTATTTTCCTTATACAGAAAAACAAAGCCTACTGACAGTCCCTCCTGAGAAGCAGGTAAGAGAAGTAAATGAGGGGCACCTGGGTGGCTCACTAGGCTAAGTGAGTCTTGATTTCAGCTCAGGTCGTGGTCTCATGGTTCTTGAGTTTGAGCCCTGCATCAGGTTCTGCCCTGACAGCGGAACCTGCTTGGGATTCTGATTCCCTCTCTCTCTGCCCCTCCCCACTCATGCTCTCTCTCAAAATAAACATTAAAAAAAGAAAGAAAGTAAATGAGACACTGAATATAAATACATTGCCCAATCCACAGTAACTGTTCGATAAATGCTAGCTATTTGGGGAAAGATTAACATGGAAAGATGTTCATGATATGTTAAGTGGAAAAAAATAAACAGAGCCTATAAAACTATAGGCACAGACATTCCTTAAAATGTATACATTCACAGAAAAAAACTAAAAATGCATAATTGTTATCTCTTGATGGTGGCTTTAATGGTAACTTCTGTTACCTTTTTATTCACCTGCATTTTCTACAGTGAACATGTATTACTTTAACAAGAAAGTTAACTTTAAGAGTCCAGTTAGGAAATGGGAAAGGCTTAATGATGACCAGGTGGGAAGGTTTTTCCCTCCCCTTTTTAAAGATCTTCACTTAAGAGTGTGGAGATAGATTGCAGTCCTCCTCTGCCCTGGGCTGGACTACATCTGTGCCTGGTTCCCTAACCTGGCAGCCCCAGTGAGCAGGGCTTCAACCTCAGTTCTCTGGGATCAGAACTTCTTGGGTGAGATCCAGGTACCTGTACATCTAGTTCTGAGAGATCATTTCAGGACTGCCGGACTAGACGCAGACTAGTTTTAACATTCTGTGATTTATCTAAACTCTTTGAAGTCAGACCCCCTCCTCTGCCAAATGGGTCCCACAATCTCTGCCCTGTCTATCCTACAGGGAAACTAGCACTCAGTGAGAGCTCCTTGCAAAGGCAAGTTGTTGGGATTGCAAAGTGTCTGGATTCCAAGCATGAAAAGCCTCTTAGGGCAGCTTTATAACTTATACTTGGTGGGGTGCCTGGGTGGCTCAGTTGGTTGAGTGTCTGACTTTGGCTCGGGTCATTATCTTGAGGTCCATGAGTTCATGCCCCGTGTGGGGTTCTGTGCTGACAGCTCAGAGCCTAGAACCTGCTTCAGATTCTGTGTCCCCCTCTCTGCCCCTCCCCTCCTCACACTCTGTCTCCCTCTCAAAAAAAAAAAGAAAAAAAATTTTTTTTGAAATTTATATAATTTACACTTGGTTTCCAGATCTGTGTCAATATGATGGGAGCAGGCAGGCTGAGGCCAGGCCCTTGCCTCAGTATCAAGGCCTGCTTTCTGTCTTGATTTTAAAAAGAAACCTTCCTTTTCTTTTGCAGCTCTGTGAATGACAGTCTACAAAGGACATTTCCCCCCATTGTGAGTGTAGTGGGTTGAATACTATCCCCCCAAATCCTTATCTACCCAAAACTTCAGAATGTGACTTTATTTGGAAATAGGGTCTTTGCAGATATAATTAGTTAAGGATCTTGAGATTAAATCATCCTGTATTTAGGGTGGGCTCTAAATCCAATGACTGGTATCTTTACAAGATAAAAGAGGGAGATTTGGACAGAGGGACACAGTGGAAGGAGATCTGAAGATGAAGGCAGAGACTGGAGTGAGCCAAGGAACAGCTGGAGCCAACAAAAGCTGGAAGAGGCGAGGAAAGATGGCCCCCCAAGCCTCTGGGGGGAGTGTGGTACTGCTGACACCTTAATTTCAAACTTCTGGCCTCCAGAACTGGGAGAGGGTACATTTCTGTTGTTTCAAGCCACCCGGCTTGTGATAATTTGCTAGAGCAGCCATTGGAGACTAATATTTTGGCGCTAGAATTAAGGCCTCATCACTTTTATCTGGGGTTCTCTTGGGCTGGCAGACAGAATTCTAAGATGACCCCCAGGAACCCTCACCCTTGGTGTGCGGGCACAACCTACAAACAGGAGATACCACTCCCGTTATTATGTTACATAATCTGGTGAAAGGGATTTTGCTGGTGTCAGCTAACCAAATTCATTGATCTGAAGACAGAGAAATTGTCGGGGCGCCTGCGTGGCTCAGTTGGTTAAGCATCCAATTTTGACTCCAGTCATGAGTTGCGATTCATGAGTTTGAGCCCCTCATAGGGCTCTCTCCTCTCAACACAGAACCCACTTTGGATCCTCTGTCTCCCTCTCTCTGCCCCTCCCCCACTCATGCTCAAAATAAAATAAAATAAACAAACATTAAGAGAAACTAAAGAAAAAAAAAACACAGAAATTACCTTATATGACCAGAACTAATTAGGTGAGCCCTTGAAGGAGATAGGCTCATCCTGGCAAAAGGGATTTGAGGCATAAGGAGTCACCTTGGGAGAAAGTAATCTTGCCAGTGCAGAAGTCTAGCAGACACCAGTTTCACCAAGTGATCCAGGAAAACATCACCAGTAATAAGACATACTGGCATCATGAATGCTTTGATAGGATGCTCTGAAAAGGATGCAACATCATTTTTGTGATGTTCTTGCCCCAAATGCACAACCCCATTCTAAGAAGAAAAGACACAGGAACTGTTACACACTAGAGGAGATTAAGGAGAAGTAACAACTAAATGCAACGTGGGATCCTGGAACAAAAAAAGGGCATTAGCGAAAATACTGGTAAAATTCAAATAAGGCCTGCAGGTTAGTTAATAAGATTTGCCAATGTTAAAAACCTTTTTTTTTTTTTTTTTTTTTTTTGCCAATGTTGATTTCCTGTTCTTGATAAAAGCACTATAGGATGAGGGATAGAAGGAACTGTTACATTTTTTGCTACTTTAAATCTAAAATTAATTCAAAATAAAAAGTTTAAGAGGAAATGGTCCCTAGGTTATTATAGAGCCATAATGCAGACCCAATGCTTAAGGAGAAATTTTGATGCTAAGGTTAGGATCCCTGCAATTGTATCATGAAAAAACAATTATAAGGAAATGTGCAATACGTTAACAGAGGTTGTCTCAGGGTGGCAGGATTACAATTCTTTTTCTCCAATACTTCTTTATACTAAGCATGCATTACTTTTTTTATTTTTTTAAATGTTTTATTTATTATAAGAGAGCACAAGCAGGGGAGGGGCGGGGGGGGGGGGGGGGGGACAGAGGATCCAAAGCAGGCTCTGCGTTGATAGCTGGGAGCCCAATGTGGGGCTTGAATTCACTAACTGTGGGATCCTGACCTGAGCCAAAGTTGGACACTCAACCGAATGAGCCACCCAGGTGCCCCAAGCATGCATTACTTTTGATAATCAGAAAAAAATAAAATTTTCTTTCTTTTTTTTTTAATGTTTGTTTTTGAGAGAGAGGGTGCCAGCAGGGGAGGGGCAGAGAGAGGGGCAGGGCAGAGGATACAAAGCAGGCACTGACAGCAGTGAGCCGAATGCGGAGCTCAAACTCAAACCAAGAACCGCAAGATCGTGACCTGAGTCGAAGTCAGACGCTCAACCCACTGGGCCACCCAGCCGCCCCCAAAATAAAATTTTAAAAAATACCAAACAGTTGCTTGGGGGTGCTGTGGTAGAGGCTTTTAAGGTAGAGAGGGCTGTGTTAAGATGGGATAAAAAGGTGTTCCCTGCCTCTGGAGGGCTAGAAGGAGGCAGGAGGTAGCAGAGGACTGGTGCAAAGGATATAGATTTGGGGCCACAGAGTTGTTCTAGGTAAGTGCAGTGTGAACCCCAAGAGAGAGGGCGGGCTGCTGAAACAGAGCAGTAAGTCTTTGACATGGTAACAGCTAAGTGTTCTGGGAGAGTATCAGTACCTTAGAGCCCAGAGCCCTCTAAAACCCCTGTATCCAACCTAAATTTCCAGCCATGCCTGTCACCTGCTCTTTCCTCTATCAGCCCCTGCCCTAAAATGATCACCCCCTGCCTCAGGATAATACATCTTTCTGCCATTATTCACACAGCCCTTCTCTCTAGGACTCCTCTTCCTGTTCTCCTTTCTCCATAACTTTCAAAACGTGGCTTAATTCCACCTCCAGGAAGCCTTCCCAGACCACTCCTGCCCTAATCACTTCACCTTCTCCCAGCCTGCTTAAGTAGCTCACCTGTTCCACTCAAGGTCGCTTAACAAACCCACAAGATATCACATAAACTTCCACATGTTCTTGGAGCATCTCCACATGGGTTTACAAGCATCTTCAGAACAGAGACAGTGTTTTGCCTGTCTTCCCCGAGTGGAAGCTCTCGGCTGAGCTCCACTGGCTTGTCCCCCTCCCCCACCCATCCTTCAGCTAACTGCCCCTCTGCTGCCACCAGTCACAGTCACATTTACCAAGTCAGCTGTGCCTATGCCCAAGCCTCTTCATGCTGGTTCCATTTGTTTTTGTGGTTATAACTGAACTGAACAGCAACTGAAATGTAAGTGCAGAAAGGAAAAGGTTTGATTTCTATGAAAATTAAGTGATCTAGAACAGCAATTCTGAAATTCTGGTCTTTGAGGACAACCTGGGGTCCCTGAGACCGTTTCAGGAGGGCTGTCAGGTAAAAACTATTTTTATTATAATAATATTAAAATGTTGAAAGCCTTTTCATGCTCATGTTTCAGAGGCTAAATGAAGTGTGGTGAATATAGTGGTCTTGAGTTTTGTAGAGATTTCCAAGGTAAAAGTTTAGGGTATAAACATGTGTGTTTTCAGAGATTAACTCAGTTTGTTCTCAGGACTTCAACTGAATATTTACCAGCAAACTTACATTAGACTTATTATAATCTATCTCATCATGTAATAAATCACTATTTTGAAATCCTGCAGATCAGCAAAAAATGTAAAAGCAATGCCATTCTGTTCTCTCCTTTTTTAATGTTGGAGAACATTTTCATTAAAATATGCTTTTAATGTTAACATGTAATGACCTTATATTATTTTAAATGAAAACTTTTTTATTTTTATTTTTTTTAAATTAAAACTTTTTTAATTTGCTTTAATTTTTAAAACAGTAAATATCAATAGATTTGGCACATACACAAAAGACAATAATATTAAAGAATCCTAGATCAAAAAGTCTGAGAACTGCTCATCTAGAAAGACAGGTTACAAATGAGGGGAAAAAAGACTAAGTTAGGTGAGTGTATTCAAAAAGTAGATTTCTGCATGTGGAGTGATATGTAACGTCTTTTCACTTCTTTAAGAAAAACTAATAAACGGATATATATATATTTTTACCCAGCAACCTCGCTTCTGAGAATTTCTTCTAGTCATAATTACACTTGTAGGAAATGCCATTTGAACAAAGTTAGTCACTGCAGCATCGGACATAACAGCAAAATAGACAAAATAATGGAAACAACCCAACCCAAGTTCTGGGCTGGGGAGAGAGAGAGGTGACCCACGTATCTTGGTTAAAAAATTATCTCACTTCCATATCCTGAATATTGTGCAGGTGTAATAAAAGAATGACCCAAGGGTTCTATGTGCCCATATGGAAAGATCCTATACAGTTGCTAGGTGAAACAAGCAAGGTGCTAAACAACATGTCTAAAGTTCTAACTTGAACCAACTGTAAGAAAAAGGGGGCTGGGTACAATGTTTCACTGCCTGCCCGGTATGTTGTGTGTACATGTATTGTTGGTTTTTTAACCTTTTGATTTTTGAACTATGTGAACATATAGACTAGTGAAAAAAATTTAATAAAAGGAAACGTGAAACTGCAGGTGATATGTGTAGGTGTGATTTTTATATACAAGTTGCAAGTTTAATTAGAGTACCTAGAAACCCAAAGAAAAGGCCTCTCAGCCCTAAATCAGTTTTGGCGAATAAAGAAAAATAGATGCATATGTTTTTAAAGTAAAATGAATTGTTTAAAACATGGATTGTTTTGGGGCGCCTGGGTGGCTTGGTTGGTTAAGCGTCCGACTTCGGCTCAGGTCATGATCTCACGGTCCATGAGTTCGAGCCCCGCATCGGGCTCTGTGCTGACAGCTCAGAGCCTGGAGCCTGTTTCAGATTCTGTGTCTCGCTCTCTCTCTGCCCCTCCCCTGTGCATGCTCTGTCTCTCTCTGTCTCAAAAATAAATAAACGTTAAAAAAAAAAATTAATAAATAAATAAAACATGGATTGTTTTAAAACTCCCTACTTTAAGCTGACTTTTTAAAACTACTGAGTGCCTTGACTAAGAGCCCCTAGGGACCCAATGGTAACAAATTCAAGACTGTCACCTTGTTCCATCAAACCCCAGCACTCTCCTGGAGGAAGGTAGTTAGGAGGCCTGAGAACACAGTCAGATCTGGACTTTCCAAGGCAGGGAATGTGGTTTCCCACAGCTGGGCATGTCAAGCTCTCTCCAGGCTGATTCTGTGGCCACTCTCCCTCCTACCCTTGCGGGGGTCCCAGAGAACCCACAGGGAGTTCTGTCTCTGGATGTCAGCTGGGCCCAGTAAGGGGATGTCTCTGGGAGCCTTGGTGACCACAGTAAGGGTAGGTGTCAGAGACCCTGCGGTGAGGCTGCCCTGCTGGCTCCCCTGGAGTGCACAAGGCCCCTGGCTGGCAGCAGACTCTGGACTCCTTATCTGCTGGCGTGCCGCCAATCTGCCAGCCTCGAGGTCAGAAAAGTCCCACTGTAGACATCTAGTGAGTCCTGGCTGGGGCCACAGTGGCATGACCCTTCCACACCCCATCCTCGCATGTCTCAAGGCATTCTGGAAAGAGAAACAGGACTCCTCCAGAAGAAGATGACTGTGCTGTGATTTCTATCTACAAAAGCAAAGGACCTTCCTTCCCCCTAAATAAGCACCAGAGATAACTGGCTCCTTTCCTCTTCATGTTTTTAAGGAAAAGACTAGAATCATCAGCAATTTCATCATTACACTTAGGAATAAAAACAGAACCTGTCTTTGGTCTTCTCCATCAAGCTTCTTGGTCACTAGCAAGCAATGTGACTTGGGAATACCAATTAACCTCTCTAGACCTAGTTTCTTTAGTTGTAAAACAAAGAGACTAGACTGGAAGATTCCCAAAGTCCCTGCAGTTCAACATCCTATTGTCTGTAGTTCTGCAAAATGCCTAAGCATTACTTTCTTCAGGCATCCACTGCAAATAGTTTGAATTATTTTAGCACAGTAGGGAGAAGGAAGTCCCAATTCCCAGACATATACAATCTATTCACAGCACTACCATTTAGATCCCAAGATCCTGTGAATATTGTACACGGATTCAGGTTCCTCTGGAATAAAGTGGGTTTGAGCAGGTAGGGAAAAAGGAAGACTGAGCAGGGTTTGAAAAGAGAACGAGCCCAGTGACTGATATATACCCAGTGCCCAGACCCCCAACTCAATGTTAGTCCTTCCAGCCTATTATCAGCGCAGAAAAGGAATACTTCTATTACCTGAAGAAATCAGAGTAGCTCCCAAAACTAAAGGTGGAAGAAAAAAAATCTCTTTTCCTTTTGCCCAGTGATTCTGTGGGACAATCTCCGGCAGGGCACAGAAAAGTGGCCTACTCAGAAAGGCAGGGAAATTGCATCCATGTTCCTAAGGAGGAGATGAATCAACACTAAGTCTGAGCTCATACCACTCCTACAACCCAACCTACCTAAAAGCTTCTGGGACCCCTAAATAATCCACCCCATCCCACACAGATGATGATAATGATGACTGTGATGATGACAAACCTCTACCATGTCCCAGGCACAATCACAACATGCTTCACGGCAGGGAGAACAGGCTCACAGAGGTTAGGAAACCTGCTGGAGAGTGACGGAGCCAGGATTTGAACAGATTCATCTAGCTCAAAAGTCCAGAATTTTCCTACCACCTCATACCATCTTTAGCAGAGTGCTGTCTTCTCTGAACTTAATGGGAACACAACAGCGTGGCCTCTCTTGTGTTGCTACCTTATTCTTCGTGTCTGGATGTTCTCTCTCCCCATCAAGAGTCTACAGGAGCCAGGCCTCATCCCCTCTTTGCACTTGGCAGTGGCTACTCCAAGGGCTGAGCACAGACCAGGCCCTGTGTACTGGCTAACCAGAGAGGTGAGGATGCATCTGAGAGTCATAGAACCTGCAGTTCTTATTCTTCTTGCCTAAATGACAAAGCCAATAATTCTGGTTGGTGCCCTTTAGTCATACTTAGGGACCAGTGGAAGAAGGAGTACCACTAGTCTATCTCCTAGCTATCACATGATATATGGAAATTCACCTCTGAGCCTCCAACAAGAAATGGAATATTAGTTTTTAATTCCACCCTATAAAAGTCACAATTCTGGACATTCTGTCTCTTGCTTCATCATCAAGATCCTCTCAGTTTCTCTGGCTCTTGTTTAAGACTTAAGGATTAATCACAGATGTTTTGGATAAAAGATCTATTCTGACCTTAGCACTTACCCCTTCCCAAGGTCATAGGGCAAGTTAGAGGCAGAGCTAGGACAGAGACCAGGGTAGCCAGGCCAGTCTCCAGTACGTACCACCACCACCACTTCCCAGCAGCCTACCCACGTGGCCTGGGGTTTCCAGGGAAAAATGACTCTAAAGACAAATCCAAACCCAGGGTAAGTCCAGGAAGAAAAGTCGGGTGCAAAGTTGCTCCTGCCCCTATGTTCCTTATGCCCCAGGTGAGCACTCTGCCCTCATCAAAGCATGCGTCCTATTGGACACCCAGGCCCTGGCAGACACTAGAGCCTCAAAACCGAAGCCACAGCCCCGAGCTGGGAAATTTTTCTTTTACTTTAACTGAACTTCAGAATCATATCCTGAAACTGCTTGGATGGCTATTTTGTCCCATTGCCCTAACCCACCAAGAGAGGGCAGCCTGAGCCATAGCTCCCAACTTGGTCGGTAGGACCAAAAATAGATTTAAAAAAAAAAAAAAAAAAAAAAAAAAAAAAAACCGTGCCCATGGCTAAAGCCAGCTCAGGGTTTATCAGAGTGGCTCCAGTGCCATTCTCCAGCTCCTGCTACTAGTCGGCCGGAAAATCCGCGGCATTTTTTTTTTCTCCAGCTGGTAGGTGATCTGGCCAGGGTAGGAACACAGTTCCCAGAAAGCAAAGTCCGGAGGCCAGTGTCCCATCGGAGCTGCCCCAAGAACTGCCCACCAGATTTGCCCATCTACTCCCTCTGCTTTTTCTGTCCTCCTATCTGCGGGTTTCAGGAAGCCTCTCGGCTTTTTAGTGCGGCTGTCTACGTGCCGAACACCGTTCTCGATCTAGCTCCCACATCCCGCGATCTCCAGTCGAAAGGAGTGCAGCTGCGAACCCCCTCCCCTCACCACAAAGTATCCCCCATCGGGGCACCCCAGCCAGGTGTCGCCTCCATCCTGCGTCCGGGCCCATGTGCTGATCCTCCCGGGCGCCTCCCTGCTCTAACCCGAGGCTTCGGAATCCGGAGACGGGCTCTCGGTCCTCGGCGCCGCCAGGCCCCCACTCCCACCCCCACCCCCACCCGGTGACCCCAAGCGCTGGAGGCGCGCCGCTTGTCGGCGCGATGCCGCACTGTTGGGCACTGCGCGGTCCCGCCGGTACGCACGCTCTCCGCCCTCACCTGAAGCTCAGGCTGACGCCACCGGGGCCCCGCGCAACCTCACAAGCCTGGCCCTCCGGCGGCCCGCAGCGGCAACGGCAGCGGCAGCGGCAGCGGCAGCGGCAGCTCGGTCGGTGCGTCCGCGCGGGTAGCCCGCGTGCCCTCGCCCCCCTGCCTGCGTCCGTCCCCGCCACGACGCGCATGCCCCGCTATATAGCCTGCGCGTCAGCGACAGGGCCCACCCCCGTCCCTGGGCCCCGCCCCACCCTCGCCCCACCCTGCTCTCCCCAGGGCCTGCCACGTGGGGCCCCGGCCCACGATAGGGCGACGTGCGCGAGCTGTCAGCCCGCCGCCCGCTCCACTCGGCCCAGCGCCGGCACCTCGCCGGCCCAGGCGGAGACCTAGCTCTCCGGGATCCTAGCCGGACCAGCTTCATCTTGTAACGGTTCTGCGAATTCCATTCTTCATTCACTTAAGCCCACAGACTGACTCCTCCTTCCTCTGGAAACTCCCATTTAGACCTTTCCCTCTCCACGTGGGAACCTCTTACAACCTGGCCTCCATCCCTTAGCAGTAAGACTGCTACTCACCTAATATGTATGTCTATATTTTAACACTTTTGATTAATGTAAAAAGCTTCTCAACCTCCAACTCAATTCTGAAATGTGCCCTAAAAGGGGACGCCCCATAGACGATGTTTCTTCTCCATATTTCAACCAGCCAAAAGAACAAAAATTAAAATAATTTCCTGTTCAAGTTCCAAGTAAACCATACTATACTCACTTTCCAATTAAATGTCGCACAACCCCTCCTCCCCCCCCCCCCCCCCCTCAATAATCAGGCTCTTTAAGGGAACCACATTTCTGAATCCCAGTCAGGGAGAAATGTTAATTTGGGGGTGAGGCGTGTCCTAGGAGTCTCCTCCGTTGTGGGATAGTCCTATTGAGATGGATATCAAGCCTCGGAAATGGAAATTTCTTGAGAAAATAAGCCACCCATTAAACGCCCATTGTTCTATTCTGGTGGACATCACGATTATTTCCTCTACAGCTAAGCCAGCTGCCACCTGGGTCTAGGGGACCCACAGGAAAGGTCTTCTAGCAGAACTGTAGCCAGTTGGTATCCAGGTACCAGTTGTAGCTCAATGTCTGATGCCTAGCTGGCACTTAGTGTCTCTGTGAATTTGCACAGGGAAGGGGCCCCGTATCCCATGCTGCAAATTCTGGAGAGAAGAACCCTCAGGCTGGCAGTGCAGACAATCCCTGGAGCATGTAGCAGAGAGAATCCAGAGTTCAGTGGCAGCTTGTTCCTAAGGACTGGGTAGAGAGGGAAAAAGAAAGCCTTGAAACAAAGCCAGAGGAGGCCAGATTGTTTATGCCACTCGTGAAGAGACTAGCCCGGCCCTGGTTGTTCTAAAATTGAATTATTCTCATCCTGCAATTACAGTCAGTGCTCCAGTTGGGTAAGGGGTGGGGTGATAGTCCTCTCATTTTCCAAGTGATTTCAAAGTAATGGTATCTCTTGCAGAATTTCCCTCAGAGCCCCTTCATCTTTGTAATAACCCTTTATACTTGTCCTTCTTGGTTAAACTCAGTATTTTTCAGACATTATGTCATCCATTGGGACTTAATCCCATCTCCAATGGGCTGTCAGAAATGGTCCAGTCTATACCATTCCTTCCTTTTCTTAAAGTACTGGAAAGGGAATGAGCAGCTGAGCCAGAGATTAAATCAAACAAGAATGCTTCTAACACATACAGCTCTGAAAAGTTTTTAAGGCTATAAATGCATATTACACAGGGGTGTTAATCTTTTCTTAAACCTGAGGTCCAAAAATAATCCCATGGCTTTTCCAGGCAAGGTGTCAGCACTACACACAGGGAAACAAGGCAAGAAGCCTCCTGTCAGACAGGAGGAGGCAGGACAAGACACCCCACCACAGGGCCTACGACAGCATTTCACTTGTTTGCAACCAGACTGAAGGGTAGAGTTGCCAAAGTCCACCAAAACTGATAAGCTATCAGTAATCCATTAGGGGAATACAATTAATTATTAACATAGCTCAAAATCAAAAGGTTTTAACTCTTCACATCCAGCCCCACACAAAATTCTTCAGGTGAACCGTAAGTCTCTCCTTGTTGCTGAGTAGTACTCAATTTTTTATGCCTGGTGCCATGCTTGGGCCCACAATTCTATATTTCTCTCTGCATAATATGCCTTTTTCCTCTCATAAGCCACATTTCCACTCATTAAAATTCTAACTTTTCAAGCTACTTCCCTTCAGAAAGCTTCTTGATTCTTCTGTGGCACATTTTACCTATCCTTTCAAACTCTTTTGACTGTAACCCACATTAAAAAATATTTTACACGGCAACTCCAGTATAAATAACATTATAGCAAACAAATGTTTTCCAGAATTTCCCTAATACAATAATACCTTGGTTTGTGAGCATAATTCGCTCACAAATTCCGGAAACATGCTTGTAATCCAAAGCACTTGTATATCAAAATGAATTTCCCCACAAGAAATAATGGAAACTCAGATGATTTGTTCCACAACCCAAAAATATTCACGTAAAAATGATTCAATAATATAATACAAAATAATAAAGAAAATACAAAATATAAAGAAAAATAAACAAATTAACCCACACTTACCTTGAAAACCTTTGCGGCTGATGTGAGGGTTATTGTGTAGGACAACTTTCTCTATCACTAACTGAATCACTGCTCTCTATTGGCTCAATGGAATCTTCTTTTCAAGCAACTTTAACAAGGCACTTATCCAATGACACTTGCTTTTGCCTCTTTTTGAGGATTTCTTGGAAATGTGACATTGCATTGTCGTTAAACAGTTTCATCACTCACACTGCTACAGACTTATTCAGGTGGTGTTTTTCTACAAAATTTTGCAGTTTCCCACATTTTACACACCTCCCTAATATCATTTGAAGTGAGTGATTCGTCCACCTTTTCCCCCTCCTCCTCTGAAGAAGAAATGCAGATGTAGACTTCTTACAAAATCTTGCAATTTTGGCCACTCACAAACTTCCTTCGTACTTCTCAGTGATTTCCTACTTCCACCATAATCATCTCCTTCCTCTTACTGCCTTTCTTTTCAACATTTTTCTGCACGGGGGCCATTGTATACCCTTGCACGGATGTTGACTACAGTACAGTATTAATAAACTCTTGTCATATCCTATATTTAATATAACTGGCAATAAGGCAGCAGAGGAAAGGGTCTATATCTGCAGGCAGCCTGACCTAGAATGAAGTCAAGCATTCTTAAGCTTACTCTTGTATGGAAAAGCAAAGGACTGTCCATAGGTGCTCTGAAGTGACAAAGATAGACTAGTGCCAGTTGTGGGCACCTTCCAATGTTCTGAAAACTCACTGATTTCTGCCAAACACTGCGGCCTGAGACAGCATCAGAGTATGGAAGACAATCACCCACAATTCCGCAGCGAGAGACAGAGAAGAACCATTTGCTCAGTTTTGATCATGTGACATTTGGCATCACATACTGCTCATATTGCAAGACATTACTTTTTATCAAGTTAAAATTTATTAGAAATGTTTGCTCATCTTGCAGAACACTCACAGAATTACCTGCAATCTAAGGTTTCACTGTACATGCAATGTACTGATATTTTATATTTTACTTCAATTTCAAGTTTATTTAGAGAGAGAGAGAGCGAGAGTCTGTGTGCACATGTGTGTGTGCAAGCAGAGGAGGGGCAGAGAGAGAGGGAGAGAGAGAGAATCCCAAGCAGACTCCACACTGTCAGCGAAGAGCCAGACTCAGGGCTTGAACCCATGAACCCTGAGACCATGACCTGAGCTGAAATCAAGAGTTAGACATTTAACCAAATGAGCAGGTGCCCCTGCTTCAATTTTTTTTTAAAGTGATAACAAGCCCACTAAATTGATTTCAGGACCCAATATTGGGTTATGATGCATAGAATTAAAATATTTTATATGGTTCAGGCCTGGCTGGCTCAGTCTGTAGAACATGCAACTTCTTAATCTCAGGGTTGTGAGTTTAAGCCTCACATTGGGTATGGAGCCTATTTTAAAAAAACAAAAAAACCCACCACATTTTATGGTTTATGGTACTTGCATTTCCCCCTTATTTCAGTTTTGTTTCTAACTTAATTTGACCTTAAACTGTCTGGATTATCAAAGATTTCTGCATCTCCTAACATAACATCTTGCACGTAAGAAATTCTCAGCATTTGATGGATGAATGAATAGGCCAGCTCACTAAAAGTTTGAAGTTGGATGATATTTAAGGGAACTAAGCACAAAACCCTGACATTTTCTTGACTATTTCCCTTTTGACAAGGTACCACAGCCAGCAGCCAAAAGATATGCAGATTACCCATAGCTGAAGCCAATGAAACAGCCTTGGGGAAGAAGCCAGAGAAATAAAACCCCAGCTATGAGTGTGTATAAAATGGGATGGGGACTCAGAAAACAAAAATTCGCTCTGTGGTTTCTGTTGACAAGGTAGGCAACTTGATCAGCAGGGTGGGCCAAAGATCCCCTTTCTACTCCTCAGCTCTCAGAACAGTTGAAAGAGACTGGAGAGAGAAACCAATGACCAGGTAAGACAGTTTCAAGGGGAAAAATGAGTTTTCCATGTTAATTAAAAAAAAAAAAAAAAATTTTTTTTTAATGTTTATTTACTTTTGAGGGAAGGAGAGAGAGAGGAGGGGGGAAAGAGAGAGGGAGAGAACGAGTGGCGGTGGGGCAGAGGCAGATGGAGACACAGAAACCAAAGCAGGTTGCAGGCTCTGAGCTGTCAGCACAGAGTCCCACGCGGGGCTTCAACTCACAGGGCTCCAACTCACGGGGCGTGAGATCGTGACCTGAGCTGAAGCTGGACATTCAACCGACTGAGCCTCTCAGGTGTTCCAAGTTTTTCATGTTTTTGAATGTTTTAATGAATTTAAGAGGATCAGAGGAAATGTAAGTTTCTGGTTTACCCAAAATCATGTCAGAGCACCAGCACTCCACACTCTGTCAGCCAAAAGAGCTAGAATCCTTTCAGCCTCAGTCATTTCTGTTCTCATCTAATGCTTTCAGCAGACCAAAAAAAAAAAAAAAAAAAAAAAAAGCCAAATGGCAAAAATAACACTTGATTAAGTAACAACTATAGGAATTTTCCCATTTCGTCTAAGATAACTTAGTTTGTTGGCATACAATTGTTCATAGTATTCCCTTATAATCCTTTTTATTTCTGTCAGGTCAGTAATCCCCTATCCTTCATTCCTGATTTTAGTAATTTGAGTCTTTTCTTTCTTTGCCAAACTAGCTAGAGGTTTGCCCGCTTTTTAAATATTTTCAAAATTGATTTTGTTGATTTTCTCTCGTTTTTCTATTCTTTCATTAATTTCTGCTCTGATCTTTATTAGAAAATATCATTGTTTTTGCCCTGTCCCTTGCATGAATGTTTAGCTGGGAAAAGAATTCTAAGTTGATGCTGCATTTTTATTATTCCTTTTGTGTTAAGCATCTATTGTTGAATGAGGACAGTCTGCTGCTAGTTTGATGAACTTCATAAGCAATGTCTTTCACCTCTTAACTGTTGCTAAGATTCTGTCTTTAGGGTTCTATAGTTTCACTACAGTACATCTAGAAGTGAATGTGCTTTTCTTTATCCTCAGTTTCTCCAAGTAGAGGATTGATATTTGTCTTGAATTCTGGAAAATCCTACCTTTTCATATTGTGTCACTCATTCTCCAAGCTGCAAGAGCTCCTATCAGACAAACATCAACTTTCTCATTTTCTTTTTTTCCTCCTCCGGTGACTTTTCTTGCATAGTTCCCATTTATACCTCTTTGGGCTGCAATTCAATTGACTTTGCACTTGTTTCTGCAGGGCTCAGCGTCTCTCACCAGTCTGAGCCAATCTTCGTGGTAATTTTTCAGCTTGTGATCCTTCCACGTGCTCCTAATATAAATTCAGCCTGCACATACCTACATGTGGCCCAAGCTTTGAGATCTCTCACGAATGCCTTTTTACCCCGGAGTTCCTTGCTGCTGATGGTTGGCAGGGACCCTTGACTCCCCTTCTAGATTCCTGCTCTCTTCATCCAAGAGATTTCAGTCCTGCGATCCTGTACCTCATACGGTGTGAGACCGTATCTTCTATCCTTAACTGGAACAAGAATCCTGGGGGCTCCTGCTCCTGCATTTTTGTCTGTATCCCTGGAAGCTGTGTTGGAATCAGCTATTACCATTCTGGCTTCCCTTTCTTTCTTGTACCTTGATATTTTCTTTCCTTTTTCCTTTCCCATTCCCCATTCCATTTCCCCCCAAATTCAGCTACCTAACCGAAGGAAAAAATCTTTTTTTCTATTTTGGCCAACATTTGTCAGTATGGTCAGTTCAGTCTGCCATGTTGCCAGAGGTCTCCCTAGTTCACTCACATAAAAAAAAATATTTTATTTTTTAGAGCAATTTAAGGTTCACACAAACTGAGTGGAAAGTAGAGATTTCCCATGTACACACAGCTTCCCCCACTACCAATATCCCCTACCAGAATGACCCATGTGTCACAACTGATGAACCTACATTGACACATCATAATCACCCAAAGTCCATAATTTATATCAGGGTTGATGCTTAATGTTTCACATTCTACAGGTTTGGATGAATATATAATGACATCTATCCATCATTACAATATCATACAGAAATGTCCTTGCCCTAAAAACCTGAGCTCTGCCTGTTCATCCCTCTCTCTCCCCAACCCTGATCTTTTCACTGTCTCCATGGTTTTTCCCTTCACCAGAATATTTGGAATCACACAGTATATACCTTTTCACATTGGCTTTTCAGTTAGTAATAAACATTTAGGTTTCTTCCATGTCTTTTTGTGGCATGATTTTTTTTTTCTGCTGAATAATATTCCATTATCTGGATGTACCACATTTTATTTATCCTTTCACCCACTGAAGGACATCTTGGTTGCTTCCAAGTTTTGGCAGTTAACAGACAGAGCTGCTATAAACATCTGCATGCAGGTTTTTGTGTGGACATAAGTTTTCAACACATTTGAGCAAATAGCAAATACCAAGGAGTGTGACTGACTGCCAGAGAATATGGTAAGAGTAGGTTTAGTTTTTGAGGAGTCTGGCTAAAGGGTTATCAATTTTGTCTTTTCAGAGAAAGATCCTGAATTCATTGATTTTTTTTTTTTTTTTTTTAGTTTCTATTTCATTTATTTTTGCTCTAATCTTTATTATTTCCTTCCTTCTACTGGTTTTCGGTTTTGTTTTCTAGTCCTTTAGGTGTGAAGTTCGGTCGTTAATTTGAATTTTTGTTTCTTGAGGTTGGCCTATATTGCTATAATCTTCTCTCTTAGAACACCTTTTGCTGCATCCCAAAGATTTTGTGTTGCTGTGTTTTCATTTGTCTCTCCGTGCATTTTTTAATTTTCTCATTGATTGCTTCTTTGACCAATTCATTGTTTAGTAGCATGTTATTTACCTCCATGTATTTGTGTCTTTTCCAGATTTTTTTCTTGTGGTTGATTGCTGATTTCAGACCATGGTCAGAAAAGATGCACAGCAGGACTTCATCTTCTCGAATTTGTTAAGATTTGTTTTGTGGCCTACCATGTAATCTGTTCTGGATAATGTTCCATGTGCACTTGAAAAGAATGTGTTATTCTGCTGGAATGTTCTGAATATAGCTGTTAGGTCCACCTGGTCCAATGTGTCATTCAAAGCCACCGTTCCCTTCTTGATTTTCTGTTTGGGTGATCTATCCATTGATCTAAGTGGGGTATTAAAGTCCCCTGCTACCATTATATTACTATCAATTACTTTCTTTATGTTAGTTATTAGTTACTTTATGTATTTGGGTGCTCCCACCTTGGGTGTATATTTACAATTTTTATATCTTCATGATGGATTGTTCCCTTTATGATCATATAGTGTCCACTTATTTTTTAGTTTTTTTAACATTTATTTTTGATAGAAAGAGACAGAATGAGCAGGGGAGGGGCAGAGAAAGAGGGAGACACAGAATCCGAAGCAGGCTCCAGGCTGTGAGCTGTCAGCACAGAGCCTCACGTGGGGCTTGAACCCACGAACCCTGAGATCATAACCTGAGCTGAAGTTAGTTGCTCAACCGACTGAGCCACCCAGGCGCCCCATATCGTGTCCATTTTTGCTTAAAAAAATTTTTTAACTGGAACAAAGCACACATAACCTTTGCTACTTTAACCATTTTATTATTTTAAGTAATCTCTACCCCCAATGTGGAGCTCGAACTCACAAGATCAAGAGCATGCTCCACCAACTGAGTCAACCAGGCAGCCCCTTGACTTTTATTAGTCTTTCTTTTAAAGTCTATTTTGTTTGATGACAAGTAGTGTTATGCCAGCTTTCTTTTCACTTCCATTTGCATGATAAATGCTTCTCCATCTCTTCACTTTCAGCCTGCAGGTGTCTTTAGGTCTGAAGTTAAGTCTCTTCTAGGCAGCATATACATGGATCTTGCTTTTTTATACATTCAGTCAGCGTTACCTCTTTTGGAGTGTATGTAAAAAAACTGCCAAACTGTCTTCCTAAGTGGTTGTACCATTTTGCATTCCTACCAGCAATGAACAGAAGTTCCATATCCTTGTCAACATTTGATTTTGTCAGTGTTCTGGATTTTGGCCATTCTACTGGGTGTGTATCTTGTTTTAATTTGTAATTCTGTACTGACATGTGATGCTCAGCATCTTTTCATATACTTATTTGCCAAGTGTATATCTTTTTTTTTTTTTTAAGTTTTTAATGTTTATTTTTGAGAGAGAGACAAAGTGTGAGTGGGGGAGGGGCAGAGAGGGAGACACAGAATCGGAAGAAGGCTCCAGACTCTGAGTTGTCAGCACAGAGCCTGACGACGGGCTCAAACCCATGAACTGTGAGATCATGACCCGAGCCGAAGTCAGATTCTAAACCAACTGGGCCACCTAGGTGCCCCTACCAAGTATATATCTTTAATGAGAAGTCTGATCATGTCTTTTGCCCAATTTTTAATCTGGCTGTTTGTTTTCTTCCTATTAAGAGTTCTTTGTATATTTTGGATAAGTCTTTTACCAATATTTTTGGCAAATACTTTCTCCTAGTCTATGGGTCATTTTCTCATTCTCTTGATTTTCCTCATTTTTTAAAGAAACAAAATAAATCCAGACAGGAAAACTAAGAAACTCAGATAAAGCTAGGTATGGAGCCACAAAGTGAAAGTAGGGTCTTCTCCAATAATCTCAAATCACTGAGAAATTTCAGGCACAAATTTTGTTTTCAATGTAGAAAGACATTTAAAAAACTTCTTCCTTTTTCACATCATTCAACAAAATGTTGCCCAATGAAAAGGGCCCTATAACATTGTACAGAAATTAGGTTCTGTCTAGGGGTGGCTAGATGGTTCAGTCCGTAGAGCATGTGACTCTTGATCTGGGGTCATGAGTTCAAGTCCCATGTTGGGCAAAGAGCCTACTTTTTAAAAAATTGGTTCTCTTGAGAATAAGTTCAAGAAGCACTGCACCATTTCAGAATGGAGTTTCTAAATAAACTGAAAGAGATGTAGTAGTGAAGCAAGCAACCAGGGTGCTTTGGGAAGGTATTTTTAAGGGGGTACAGACACACTGTAAAGTATATGGAAAGAAGGGCAAGCATTAGAATAAGGGGAGAGAAGAGGCCACTCTTGGAGCTTTCACATAGGCTAATAGAAACTGTCTGATGGGAAAACAGATTTGAAAAACAACACATACACACACACCCTTCAATTGTCCCAGAAGTAAGACTATTAGTCTTATTTTCC
Source organism: Panthera onca (assembly GCF_046562875.1). Taxonomy (NCBI): domain Eukaryota; kingdom Metazoa; phylum Chordata; class Mammalia; order Carnivora; family Felidae; genus Panthera; species Panthera onca. The sequence continues at coordinate 169,289,849 of NC_138342.1, read as the reverse complement.
AAGAAATCTTACTACCAGATCACAGTGAAATTACCTAATATTACTGAAGCTGCACCTTGCTTGCTGAGTAATAAATCAGTAATTCTAACAAATGCTATACAGCTCTACAAAGGAAAAGAACTATATCAATATATCAACAGCACTATTTCAAACACAACCACATGTTTATACAAATTTGTTTTTATTTATTTCCCACCCCACAGCCCAATCATTGCACATTAAGACTGAAAAAAATGGCAAGAGAACAGGAATAAAAAGTGAAGAAATTTTGTATTATATTCAAGCATTTGTCTTTTCTGATTATATAAGAGAAAATGAGTATTAGGAAATCCAACTTCAAAAGAGAAATTCAAAATGCTTCCACAGAGAATCAGAAAGCTGATCTGTTGAGACGGAGACCAGTGGTCCAATTTGTTTGATTCAGTGGGTTTTAAATTCCAGGCTTTAGCCTTGCCCTATGTCCCACACTCTAAATGAAACTAGGAGTGCACTAGCAACACTCATTCAAAGTTCCTCAACCTCTGTGGGGCACTGCAACAAACTGAAAACTTGCTTGCTTTTATTCTTCTAAGGAGTTTTAAGCTAAAGTTTCTCTTCTCAGACACTATTATATAAAATGGGAGTTTCTGCTTTGTCCCCTCCCTGCCATCACACCAAAAAATAAATAAATAAATACAAATTTGAAATGGGTAAATAAAATTGGCGTTTAAAACCAGTTAAAGCAAGTTAAAACTGAATTAACCCTGAAGGGGTCAGAGGATTTTAAAACAGGGAAAAATAAACACAAAAAAACCCCACAGGCATATTGACAATTTTCTAAGCTGAAATGTCTGGACTCTGGCAGGAGTGTCATGTTTTCCAAAGCTGACTTTTGGAAATCTTAAGCTGGATTCAGAAAAATTCCTAACAATATGAGCCAACAGCCAGGAATAGGTTATTGAGCAAGGGAAATGAGTGATTCCATTTACAAACACATCAACGAAAAGAAGGCCACACATCCAGGAAAAAGGTTTAAGAAAGACTCACTCCATCATGAATCTTCCTAGCTGTTGAATTTCACTGTGTTCTGATTCTTAATTTAAAAGCTGAAACTTTATTAAAGATCAATAACAAAGAGCCAATGTGTGTCGGGGGGGTGGGCGGGGGAGGTGGTGTAGGAAGAAATCAACATGGTACACTGTAAAGCAACTAAAATATACAGAAAAAAACTTCATCTGGCCTTTCTCAGGAGGCCAAGGAATGGCTAAATGCCCCTTTCAAAGCTTCAAAGCCAACTCAAGGCACAGGTGTCATAAACTCAATTCCCAGACAAGATTAGGTCAGTAGGACTTGACTACGCCACCAGCTGGTTTTACTACATGCCTTTCACACTTACCAGCAATCACAATATCTAGAAAAACTTTGCCTCACAGGTGTTTTTACTACCTTTCTCAGTTGCCCAAATAAAGTAACTCTCTACTTCAAGAAACTCGGAATGACTTCATTCATTATCACCTCTGGCACAGAAATAGGAAGTGCTTAGTAAGCATAACTTACAAGGTGTAACTGCTGTTTCTGCAGGTTTCCACAGCTCATGTTGGCTATGGGGGATTTTAGAGGTTCCCTTGTATTCACCCCCTCCATATATACAGGACCTGTACTGCCACCACTTGCTCTACAAAGGCAACAAGGAAATTTCCAGCTGATATTTAGAAATAGAACTTACTTCTTGGTGATATCAGGTATAAAAGAGAAAAAAAAAGAAAAAAGAAATCTTATTCTACCAGGTTGGTAAAAAAAAAAAAAACAAAAAAAAACAAAAAAACCACAATAACCCACCGCCAACACAAAAACCCCTTGGGTCCCTCTTGATCCTGCCTGAGTTGCAGCTGAGTTCAGAAGTCTAATCTCCCTAAGCACCCATATCCTGGCTGCCCAGTCACAGGAAGAACAGGTTTTCGCACAGCTGGATGGCTGGTTCATGATGCAAGATCTGTCCTGACAGAAAAGCTAGCTTGTGGGCATACTTGCAGGGAGCTGGGACTCTGATGGTGCCAGGCCAGTTCCAGTACATGTGGCACAGCTTGAAAGTCAACCTGTAGGCCAAGAAGAAAATAGGATCCAAATCACTCTCCACCTTTAATTTTGGGACATGATTAGGTACTAATGGGTGTATGACACACAGCATGCTTTCCAGAAAACTGGGGAACTAAGAAATACATGATGCAACTTTTGGGAATCATTACTTTTAAGTGGAATTATTTAATTTCATTTCTATTTGTAAGTAAGAGGACATGGATAAATTCCCTCACTTTAGGTACCCTCATTTTTAGACTGAAACAAGGAAAACAACAGAATTTTTTTTTTTTTTTTTGCCTCAAGAATAGGCTGAAGAATGCGTTAAGTACCCCAGCAAAGTACTGAAATAATCTGAGCCCAATGACATTGGGTCTCAAAACTGGCTGTGTGTTGTAATTATCCAGAGTAGTTTCTTTTCTTAAAAGAATTATTTTTTAAAAAAATGTTTGGAGCACTTGGGTGGCTCAGTTGGTTGAGCTTCTGACTTCGATTCATGGGTTTGAGCCCCGTGTCAGGCTCTGCTCTGACAGTGCAAGCCTGCTTGGGATGCTCTCTCTCTCCTCTCTCTGCCTCTCCCCAACTCATACTTTCTCTTTCTCAAAAATAAATAAATAAGGGGCCCCTGGATGGCTCAGTCAGTGGAGCATCTGACTTCAGCTCAGGCCATGATCTACAACTCGTGGGTTTGAGCTCCACATTGGGCTCTGTGCTGACAGCTCAGGGTCTACAGCCTGCTTTGGATTCTGTGTCTCCCTCTCTCTCTCTTCCTCCCCCCGCCCCTACACTCTGTCTCTCTCTCTCTCTTAAAAATAAATAAACATTAGAAAATTGAAAAATTGTTTTAAGTAAAATAAAATTTTAAAAATGTTTATCTATTTTGAGAGAGAGAGAAAGAGTGTGTGCAAGCACATGCAAGTGAGCAGAGGAGGGCCAAAGAGAGAGAATCCCAAGCAGCCTCCCTGCTGTCAGCACAGAGCAGATGTGGGGCTTGATTTCATGAACTATGAGATCATGACCTAAGCAGAAATCAAAATTCAGACTCTTAACCAGCTGAGCCACCCAAGCACCCCCAGAGCAGTTCTTTTTTTTTTTTTTTAATTTTTTTTAACGTTTATTTATTTTTGAGACCGAGAGAGACAGAGCATGAACGGGGGAGGGTCAGAGAGAGGGAGACACAGAATCTGAAACAGGCTCCAGGCTCTGAGCTGTCAGCACAGAGCCTGACGCGGGGCTCGAACTCACAGACCGTGAGATCATGACCTGAGCCAAAGTTGGCCGCTTAACCGACTGAGCCACCCAGGCGCCCCCAGAGCAGTTCTTAAAATACGAATGCCTAAGAATGCTTGGGGTAAAGCCTGGGCATCAGCTTTACCAATGTTTTGTTTTAAGCTCTTCAAGTAATTTTAAAGTGCACAGGAATTACCAATCACTCTTCAAAAAAAATACCATTATGAAAGACATGAAAAAAATTAAAGGGTAAATATTCCAGTCAGGTGGCAGTGACCCCATCTTAGCTAGTTGGCCATGATTAATTATGAGAAAGAGTAAGTTATTGGTCAGCTCACCTCTGCATGTGATCAGGACTCAGGTTTGCAGTGTTGAGAACACAGACATAATGGGTAGGAATGCCACAACCCTGCCGTACGTGATGGGCAAGAAGGTAGAAGTCCACCCTAGGAAGGAAAAAATACAAAGGAATGATACGGTCAGATTTGGCCAAAGAGAGCTGAAAAAGATCTTGGTGATCATTTTGCCTCCTTCACCTAAGGCTCAGAGAGGTCAAATGACTGGATCAAGGATACACACAGACCAAACCATATTACAGCTCAGGAATCTGGACTCAACAGTATATGGTATTAGAGGGGTACCTGATTGGCTCAGTTAATAGTGTGTGACTCTTCATCTCAGAGTTGTAAGTTTGAGTCCCACGTTGAGTGTAAAATTACTTAAAATTGTTAAAAAAAAAAAAAAAAAAGGGAATGGTAGCAGAAACTACCAAATCTGTGTGCAGGAAGTTAAAAGTATACATAATCTTAGGAAAAGAATGTGCGTTCAATATTTTATACTTAAGAGGTAAAAGATTTATTGTTGGTTTGTTCTTCAGTTGTTTTGAAAATATTTTATGACCATAAAATCTCTGGGGATTCCATTCCATATCTCTCTAGTCAACCTCCCCATTCCAATACCCAAGGAACAAATAACCCCTCCAACCTATTCTTGCTGAAATATAATGTTTTCCCCACTTACCACTCACAGCTTGTTATGGTATGATCTACCACAGTCCCAGGGGAGGGAGTCACAAAGTGCTCGGTAGCAGCCAGGTACAAATTGGTACTGATTTTCTTCTGAACTACAAATACTACCATCTTGGGCTGATAATTCTCAAAAGCTTCAAAACACTTCTGTAGCTGAGGAATCTCATAGTTGGCAACTGTCTTTAGTTGGCCATCAGACACTCCGTCACGGTATACCACAATCTTCTCTGGGAGACAGTGGTTCACCTGAAACGACACCCTCCTGAGGTGAACTATGGAGTCTGGGGTTGATGACCGCAGGCAGTATGAAGCTCACTCAGCACACAGCTTGGCAATCTGGCAGTAGGTCCCTCTGACAGCTGGGCCCAAAGCCACCATGTCAGAAGGGAAGGGAGGAAAAGCTTCTAGTCATTTCTAGACTTCCTCAGGGTAGTAAAACAGACCTGGTACAGCAAAAGTGTTATAAACTATGAAAGTAAAATAAGCCAGTGATGAGTCACATACATAAGGCCCATACTCAAAAAATATGAACAAAGTTGAAAGAAATGGTAGGAAAATTATGGGATGAATCAACCTTCCTTTGACTTGTATTTCACATGAATTACCATTTAGGCAAAGAACAAGGTAAGTGTTAGAGAAATTCTAACATAGGACTGCACAACCCACAGATCCATCTTCTTCACATTTTTATGTACAAGCAACATCTAAAGTTGCTAACAAGTGAAAGGATCCCTTACAAAATATTATCCTACAATCAGGTATAATGTGAAACATTTTTACTAAATAATTAAAATTAGCATACAGTTATGGTAAATTATCCATGGATCCAAATCAAATTTGGATGCTGGATATTCAATCAGTTTGAAGAATAATGCTTTTCCCATTTAGAGAATATTATTATGTTCTAGCTGTGTTTGATTTCAATAGTTCAAGAGAATAAGCTGTTCTTTTTTTTTTTCGGGAGAGAGAGAGAGAGAGGGAGAGAGAGAGAGAGAGAAAGAGAGAGAGAATGCTCATGTACATAGGCAGGGGAAGTGCAGAGGGAGAGGGGGAGAGAGAATCTTAAGTAGGCTCCACACCCAGCCCTGAGCCTGACACATGATTCTATTTCACAACCATGAAATCATGATCTGAGCTGAAATCAAGAGTCAGATGGTTAACCAAGTGAACCACCTAGGTGCCCCTAAGCTGTTCTAACTTTAAACTAGAAGTTCCCTGAAAAGTGCTTTAGTTTAGTCCACAGTCCGTAAGTGGTAGTTTGATTCTAATCAAGTCGTATAGGTTATTCACAATTCCCCTCAGAAACCTAAATTATTACTGAATTAAATATATATACACTATACATTCTTTATACATTTATTCTTTTTAAGTTTCAATTCAAAGAATCCTATTTTTTTTTAAATGTTCTATTTATTTTTGAGAGACAGAGAGAGAGAGAGGAAGAAAGAGCATTGAGTGGGAGAGGGGCAAAGAAAGAGGGGGACAAAGGATCCAAAGTGGACTCTGTGTTGACAGCAGAAAGCCTGACGTAGGGCTCAAACTCACAAACCATGAGATCATGACCGAGCCAAAGTTGGATGCTTAACCTACTGAAACACCCAGGCGCCCCAAGCATCCTTTTTTTAAAAAAAAATGGTTACTTGGGGCACCTGGGTGGCTCGGTTGTTAAGTGTCCAACTTTGGTTCAGGTCATGATCTCACAGCTAGTAGGTTCCAGCCCCGTGTCAGGCTCTGTGCTGACAGCTTCAGATTTTGTGTCTCCATCTCCCTCTGGCCCTCCCCTGCTCACACTCTGTCTCTCTCAAAAATAAATAAACGTTAAACAAAAATTTTTTAAATGTTTATTTTTGAGAGAGAGAAAAAGTGGGGAAGAGTCAGAAAAAGGGAGAAAGAGTATCCCAAAAATCTGCGCTTACAGCGCAGAGCTGGACACAGGGCTTGATCTCACAACCATAAGATCATGACCTGAACTGAAATCAAGAGTCAGACACTTAATTGACTGAGCCACACAGGTGCCCCCAAAGAACCTTTTTAAAAAAATGTTTATTTTAGTACGTATTTTGAGAGAAAGAAAGAGAGAGAGAAAGAGCGTGCACATGCAAGTGGCAAAGGGGCAGAGAGAAGGAGAGAGAGAATTCCAAGCAGGCTCTAGGCTGTCAGCACGGAGCCCAATGCAGGGCTCGATCCCATGAACCGTGAGATCATGACCTGAGCTGAAATCAAGAGTCAGAACCTCAAACGACTTGAGCCAACTAGACGCCCCTCAAAGAATCCTTTTTAAAAATAATCCCCTAGAATCTTGCTGAAGTTAAAGCTCAGAATTTCAAATATTTTTATAAATGTGCCTTTTTTTGAGACACCTCAAGTATTACATTTACAAATGTGTAATTCACCTCACAGTCCCAAACTGTAATTATTGCTCTTGTTTGTATGACTTTTCTGTTTTTGTGTTGTCTTTGGCTGTCCAGAATCTATTCTATCATTTTTGGTAAGAACGTTTAGTTTCCTTCTCCCCTCAACAGGATAAGTCTGCTGGGACTATTAATTGAGGTGCCTTCCCCTAATCCAGGATATCTCAACACTCATGATCTATGGAGCTAGATTATTCTGTTTTGGGGGGCTGACAATGTTTAGAAGTATTCCTGGCCTCTACCCACTAGATGCCAGTAGCAATCACCCCCCACTAAAAATGCCTCTAGACATTGCCCACTGGGAGGACATAACTGCCACCAGCTGAGGACCACTGCACTAATCAAAGGACATAAAGATGACCCAAGTTATGCCAGCATAATGCACCTCCTTGCTTTGAATCTTGAGCAGATAATGAAAATCACTTGGAGTATGGTCCCTCTGTGGTGGTATCTCTTTAGGTCCCTGCTTCTGGAACTCCAGGAGCTACCCTGACTCCTGTCCATTTCCCAGTTTGATGTTAAGCCTTCTCACCAATCATCTGAGACTCTCCATGATTTTACCAATTAATTCTCACTTTGCTAAAGGTAACACATTTCTATGACTTCTCAAAGATCCCTTACTGATACACTATGTTAAAAGGTAGACACTGATACACTATGTTAAAAGGTAGACACCAGGGGTACTTAGATCAGGAAGAAACCGTCATTTCAGAGAAGGAAACAGAGTGGCAGTCCAATGGATCTGGGGTCAGGAGACCTGGGACTGAGTATGATTCTGCTGTTCCTTGGCTATGATCTCAGAACACTGTTTCCTCAGTTGAAAAATGGAGATAAACCACCACCTTGCCTTCTTGTCAGAGTTGTTAAGGGGGATAAAGTAAAAAATATACACAGTTGACTCTTGAACAACATGAGTTTAAACTGTGTGGGTCCACTTATATGTGAATTTTTTCAATATAGTACATTACTGTAAATGCATTTTCTCTTCTGTATGACTTTCTTAATATTTTTTTCTCTTATTTTATTGTAAGAATGCAGCATATAATGCCTTTAGCATACAAAATATGTGTTTCATCTACTGTTTATGTTATTGGTAAGGCTTCTGGTCAACAGCAGGCTATTAGTAGTTACGTTTTTGAGAAGTCAAAAGGTATACAGTTTTTTGACTGCATGGGGGGTAATAAGTACTCCTAGCCCTTGCATTGTTCAACAGCCAACTGCATATATTTTTAAAAGTTGTTCAGAATGCACTAGATTAAGGAAATACAGATATTCCAAAGCATCGAGAAGTAACATAACGAGATAAATGGAGTGAAAAATAGAATCAAATTCATCTGAAGTATTCACTGACATCACCTCTTTCTTTAAAATTTGCTAAGCAACCACTCAGTGTGAGATACTATACTTGGCCCTATAATATAAGCTGCCAGTAGAAGTGAAAGATGATTCCTGTTATCAAGGAGCTTAAAAATCTAGTAATAGTCAACAATGGTAACTCTTCTAGGTCATCTAATCCATACTCTTTTATTTCATAAATGGTTAAGATTAGGGTCTAGACAAGGGTCAGGATATAAGACAAATCACAATATTGAAACATAAATGTTAAATGTGTATTATTAAACCACTTCAGTACAAGAGTAAATAAATTAATAATAAATTAATGAGTACCTTGAAAGCAGGACTGTGCCTGTTTGACTTGTATTGCTAGCACTGAGTACGATGGCAAGGATCAAGTAGAAAATAAATATCTGCTGAAAGTTTGAGATGTTCTTTTAGGCATGGCTCCATTCGTTCATAAAATAAACACTTAATGCCACTACATACAAGCAATTGTGTTAGTCTCACAAAATTAAAAAATTACTTTGATACAATCCAAATGTTCATGGAACTCAAATTAGAACTGGAGAGACAGACACATAAAGTAAATGTTTGCAATAAATTACAAATAACATAATAAAGATAACATTTGTTGTCTGCAGGGAAAAGTCAACATTATGCCTCAGGAAAAGGTGTAATGAAAGAATCAGCAGATAATTCAGGCAGCAAAGAAGGGTAAAAGGTTTCCAGGCATAACACAAGCAAAGGCCTAGATTGTGGCTGGACAAGGGGTAAGAAAACAAATAGAGACCACTATATTATCAGTCATACATTTGAAAACTACTCTGGCGACCATCTACAAAACAGATCAAAGATGATTAAGAATGAGTATTAGGACCAGATCACTTCCAGTTGAGGATGTCAAATGAGAACACTGAAACCCTTCACTCTTATGGTAACACCACAAAAATCAAAATAATATAAAAATCACACTTACATATGGGACTATCAAAGACCAGTGGAAGCAAGAAAGCCTCGATGAACTTGAACAGAGAGGAGCCTTCAAAAAGGAGCAGTGAATTTCTGAAGCATCCATGAGACAAATGACAAGAGTGAATGTGGGTAGCAGGAAGAGGCGGCCTGAGGTTGCAGAAATTTTACCAAGAACAGACAAGACTGACAGGATTCTGGGGAGATGGCAGAGGAGGAAGAAAAGGACATTCTCTCCCCACCTAGATAACAAATGTACTAGCAGAATCTGTCTGATGTGAATAATTTTGGAACTCTGGAGTTTGTTGAAGGCTTGCAATTTCCCAGGGAAGATGTGGACAGTGAACTGCGGTTAATTTCCACTCTTGGTACAAAAGCTGTCCTATACCTATGCTCACCCACACTGCAGGGCCCTGTCCTACAAACACTGGGATCTGTTCTCTGAGTGCTGCTTCTGATCACAGAAGTGCAGACAAAGAGGCTGGCAGCCATTCTTGTTGCATCTAACTCTCCAGCTGAAGTGACTTGCAGGGTATTTAATGGGCAAGTGCCATCCTCCCCTGACCCTTCATTTTTCTCTTTATCCTTTTTTGGAAGTCAGACATTAAAGACTGGAACACTCAAAAACAACTGCATAAATGTCAAAAATCAGAAAGTGACAATGCATGCTCAGATAAAAGCTCAAAACACTGAAAGACCTTAAGTTCCAGCACAATCATAACCTACACCAGTCAAGAAATAAAAAGTAACAAACAGAGCAAAGGCCTGAAGAAGGGGGCCAATCTGATTTCCAAAGTTACCACATTATTAGATTCAAATGTCGTTTGCAACAAAAGTCATAGAGCAAAGAAAGAAACAGGGAAGTATGGACCAAAGGAAAACATTAAATCAATAGAAATGTCAGTGACGAAAACCTCATGGCAGTTACACTGACCAAAGACCTTAAAACAATGGTCTTAAAGGGGTGCCTAGGTGGCTCAGTCAATTAAGTGTCTGACTTTGGCTCAGGTCATGATCTCATGATTTGTGAGTTCGAGACCTGCATTGGGCTCTGTGCTGACAGCTCAAAGCCTGGAGCCTGCTTTGAATTCTGTGTCTCCCTCTCTCTCTGCTCCTCCCCTGCTCACACTGTCTCTATCTCTCTCAAAAATAAACATTAAAATCGTAAAAACAAAACTAAAAAACTATGGTCTTAAAGATGCTCAAAGAACCAAAGGGGGTGTGGACAAAGTAAACAATGTTTGGAAAAAGTGAAGTATTAATAAAGAGAAAACCTAAAAAGTAAACAAAAATAACTACCAGAGCTGAAAAGTACCATAACTGCAACTTCACTGGATGGATTCAAATACAGATCTGAGCAGGTAGAAGAACGAACCAGCAAACTGAAGATTGTATAATGGAAATTATTGTTCACAAATAAAAAAGACTGAAGAAAAGAGAACAGTGCCTAAAGGACTTGGAGGACACAATCTAGCAGACCAATATTTGCATCTTGGGACTCCCATGAAGAAAAGAGAAAAGGGGTAGAGAGAATATCTGAAGAAATAATGGCTGAAAACTTCCTAAATCTGATCAAACACATGAATATAAACAGTCAAGCTCAATGAACTCCAAGTGATATGAATTCAAAGAGAACCACACTGATACACACAATTAAATTTTCAAAAGCAGAAGATAAAAGGAATCATGAAAACAAGATAGAAGAAAATCATTGCACGCAGAAAAGATTATCAGCAGACTGCCCATCAGAAACTCTAGAGACCAGAATGTAGTGGGTTGATATATTCAAAGTGCTAAAAGAGAAAAACTGCCACTCAAAACTTATACCAGCAAATTATTTCTTTGTCAAAAATAAGAAAGAAATTAAGACATTCCCAGATAAAGGCTCAGAGAGTTTCTTGCCAAGAGACATGCCATGCAAGAAATGGTCAAGGGAGTCCTGTAGGATGAAATAAAAGATGACTCGACAGTAATGTGTAGCCATAGAGAGAAATAAAGATTTCAATAAAGGTGACATATCATTGTATTATCGTAACAGTGGTTTGTACTACATTTAAAAATTTTCTACATGATTTATGACTCAAGTAAATTTAAAGAAAAAAAAAGCATTAGTCTAAGACTGAGTATTATTTAACTTTGGTTTATAACTCCAAATCTTGTCTTTTTTACAAAATTTAAAGACAAATGTATTTAAAAGGATTATCAGTCTATATATGAAGGCACAAAATATATAAAGGTATATAATTTTATGACATCAACATCTAAAGAGGTAGAGATAGACCTGTAAAGGAGCAATGTTTCTATATGTTACTGAAGTTAAACTACTATACATTCAAATCAGAGTGTTTTAACTTCAGGATATTAAATGTAATCCTCACAGTAACCTCATACAAAATAGCTATTGAACATACACAAAAGGAAATGAGAGTCCCCAACAAAATTAACCCAAGGAGGTCCACACCAAGACACGTAATAATTGAAATGGCAAAAAGCAGTGGTAAAGAGAATTTTATTTTATTAAAAGAAATTTTTTTAATGTTTTATTTTTGAGAGAGACAGATAGAGGATGAGTGGGGAGGGGCAGAGAGAGAGGGAGACACAGAATCTGAAGCAGGCTCCAGCCTCCGAGCTGTCAGCACAGAGCCTGATGCAGGGCTCGAACCCACAAACTGTGAGATCATGACCTGAGCCGAAGTCGGACACTCAGCCAACCAAGCCACCCAGGTGTCCCTAAAGAGAGAATTTTAAAAGCAACAAGAAGGACGCCTGGGTGGCTCAATTGGTTGAGTGTCCAATTCTTGATTTCAGCTTAGGTCACGATCCCAGGGACGTGAGGTTAAGCCTCACGTGAGGCTCCACGCTGACAGTGGAGCCCAGTTAAGATTCTCTCACTCTCCCTCTGCTCCTTTTCCCCACTCATGTGCTCTCTAAAACAAAACAAAACAAGACAAGACAAAATAAAATAAAATAAAAATAAAATAAAATAAAATAAAATAAAGTAAAAGAAAAAAAAAAGAAGCAAGAGAAAAGAAAACAGTTACATATAAGGGGAACCTCAAAAGCCTATCTATCAGCTGATTTTTCAGCAGAAACTTTGCAAGGCAGAAGGGAATGGCATGATATATTCAAAGTAATGAAAGTACAAAATCTGCATCTACGAATACTCTACCTAGCAAGGTTATTAATTCAGAATAGAAGGAGAGATAAAGAGTATTCCAAACAAAACTTAAAGAAGTTCATCACCATTAAATCAGCCTTACAAGAACATTACAGGAAATTATTTGAGTGAAAAAAGGCCATTATAGAAGAAAATTAGGATCACAAAAGCAGTAAAATAAATTCTATCTATAAAAATCAGTCAAGGGAATCACAAAATAAAAGGATATAAAGTAGAACATCATATACATACACCATGGGGTGGGGAAATAAAAATTTAGTGCTTTTAGAATGGGTTCAAACTTAAGTGACCCATAAGATGTTATATATGAACCTAAGGGTAACCACACATCAAAAACCTGTAACAGATACACAAAAAATAAAGGAAATGGAATACAGGCCATCAAACCACAAGGCAAAAGAGCAAGAGAAGAAAGGAATAGAGAAGAACTATAAAAACAGCCATAAAACAACAAATGTTAATAAATATATACCTGTCAATAATTAATTTAAATTTAAATGGACTAAATGCTCTAATAAAAAGACATAGGGTTATTGAATGGATAAAAAAGCAAGATCCATCTATAGGTTGCCTACAAGAGAAATCACTTCAGATATAAAGACACAAAGATTGAAAATGAAGGGATGGAGGGGTGCATGGGTGGCTCAGTCAGTTAAGTGTCCAACACTTGGTTTCAGCTCAGGTCATGGATCTCATGCTTTATGGGACTGAGCCCCATGTCGGCCTCCATGCTGACAGCACAGAGCCTGCTTGGGATTCTCTCTCTCTCTCTCTCTCTCTCTCTGCCCCTCCCCTCCTTGCATTCTCTCTCTCTCAAAATAAATAAACGTTACAAAATAACCCCCACAAATGGATGGAGAAACATTTATCATGAAATAGAAGTGAAAAAAAAGCCAGGGAAGTAATATCTGTATTAGACAAAATAGACAAAGGAGGACACTACATAATGATTAAGGCAACAATCCAACAAGAGGACATAACAATTATAAATATTTATCCACCCAACAAAAAAGCACCTAAATATATAAAGTAACTATTAACAGTCAAGGAAAAAAATTGACAGTAATACAGTAATAGAAGGGAACTGGAAAGACATTCCATGTTTATGGATTAGAAGAACAAATATTGTTAAAATATCTGTATTACCCAAAGCAATCTACACATTTAACGCAATTGCTATGAAAATACCAGCAGCATTTTTCACAGAGCTGGAGCAAACAATCCTAAAATTTGTATGGAACCACAGAAGACCCTGAACAACCAAAGCAACCTTGAAAAAGAAAAGCAAAGCTGGAGGCAACACAATTCTGGACTTCAAGTTCTATTACAAAGCAGTAATCAAAACAGTATAGTACTAGCACAGATATAAGACACATATATCAATAGAACATAATAGAAAACCCAGAAATAAACCCATAACTATATGACCAATTAATCTTCAACAAAGCAGGAAAGGAAAAGGACAGTCTCTTTAACAAATGGTGTTGGGAAAACTGGACAGCAACATACAAAAGAAAGATACTAGACCTGTCTTAATCATACATAAAAATAAATTTGGAACGGATTAAAGACCTCAATGTGAGACCTGAAAACTTCAAAGTCCTTAGAAAAGAGAGAGCAAAGGCAGTAATGTCTCTGACATCAGCCATAGCAACATTCTTCTCGATATGTCTCCTGAGGCAAGGGAAACAAAAGCAAAAATAAAGCATTGGAACTAATCAAAATAAAAAATAAAAAGTAAGAAGAGGCCAGGCAAGCTACTGGCAACTGTGGGTTCAGGAAGGACAGGCTGACATCTGGAAGACCCCTCTAAACAATAATCACTTGCTCGAGTTAGCACTCTGCCCCAATCTCTTCCCAATTCTGCTAAGAAAAGAGAAGTGAAGGTGGAACTGAAAAGCAGAAAGAACCCATACCACATATTCTACAGCTGCCTGCAACTTTTCATTCCAATGGCAATACCTTGGCTCTTCCCCCTCTAAAGTCAAATACTAGTCAAGAACACTTTAGCCCTACGTAGTCCTAGCCACAGCCAGAATCACATCAGCAGCAACAAGGGTTGATCAGAGCTGAGTTCCAGCTTCTTAAGCTCAGGCAAAGTAACTGATGAACTGAATATCTGCTGATTACTCATCACGAGTGATAAAGCTGAGGTGGCTTGGTTTTGATTTTCACACTTGAGCAGAAGTAAACACTGGCATTCAGACTCACATACTAGGTTTCAATGACCCCTGAGACACTGAACTAGAGAGGCCGAGTAGGTAGTTGGAGGTAAGAGTAGGAGTTCAGATGAACAGTATAGGCTAGTGTGTTCTCTGGGGTCCCATCTTTCTCTACTCAGAAGTCCTTGAAACATTCTAGGGAGTCCATAAAGTCAAAAATATGTTGCTGCTGCTGCTGCTACTACTACTACACTATCTGCCATTTTCTCTGTAATTCTCTCATAAATATATACTAGAATTTTCCAGAGAGTAAATGATATGTGACATCACAACAGATTAAATGTAGATTATTAACTTGTGGGGTGCCTGGGTGGCTCAGTTGGTTGACTGTTCCACTTCAGGTCAGGTAATGATTTTCTGTCTGTGAATTCAAGCCCCACATTGGGCTCACTGCTGTCAGCACAGAGCCTAATTCAGGTCTTCTGTCCCCCTCTCTGTGCCCTTCCCCTGTGCTCTCTCAAAAACAAACATAAAAAAAAAAAGAATATTTACTTGCATTTTGTTAACCCAAATATTAAAGGCTTTTGCAAAAATGCAAAGCAATGGCTCTCTTCTCACTAAAAATTTTGGAAATAGTTATCTTTAATTAAAAATGTTATATTATTGGGGCGCCTGGGTCACTCAGTCGGTTGAGCCTCCAACTTCAGCTCAGGTCATGATATCATGGTTCATGAGTTGGAGCCCCACATCAGGCTCGCAGCTGTCCGTGTGGAGCTCACTTTGGATCCTCTGTTCCCCTCTCTCTCTGCCCCTCCCCTGCTCATTCTCTCTCAAAAATGAATAAACATTTAAAAAATGTTATATTATTGGGGCACCTGTATGGCGCAGTCAGTAGAGTATACAACTCTTGAACTCAGGGTTATGGTTCTAGCCCCATGTTAGGCATAATGCTTACTTAAAAAATATGTAAAATAAAAACAAAAATACACTGAGTTTACAGTTTTTCTTATTTTTATGATATAACTGATACAGAACATTCATTTCAGGTGTACAACATAATTATTTCATATTTATATATACTGCAAAATCATCACTAAAATCAATCTACTTAACATTCATCACCACATAAAACAATTTTTTTCTTGTGATGAGAACTTTTAAGATCTAGTCTGTTAGCAACTTTCAAATATACAACATGTGATATTTATTAACTATAGTCATAATGCTGTTCTTTACATCTCTTTGACTTTTATCATTTTATAACTTCTACCTTTCAACTTTTTCCAACCGTTTTGTCCACTCTCCTTGCTCCCCACCTCTGCAACTACCAATCTGCTCTCTATGAACTTAGGTATTTTATTTTTTTGTTTTTTAAGATGACACACATAAATAAAGTCATATGGTATTTTTCTTCCTCGGACTTATTTCACTTAGCATAATGCCCTGAAGGTCTATCCATGTTGTTGCAAATGGCAAGATTTCATTCTTTAAAAAAAATTTTTTTTAACGTTTATTATTGAGCGAGAGAGAGAGACAGACAGACAGACAGAGCATGAGCAGGGGAGGGGCAGAGAGGGGGAGACACAGAATCCAAAGAAGGCTCCAGGCTCTGAGGTGTCAGCAGAGCCTGACGCAGGGCTCAAACTCACAAACTATGAGACCAAGACCTGAGCTGAAGTCAGTTGCTCAACCGAGCCACCCAGGCGCCCCTAAAAAAAATTTTTTTTAATCTTTATTTACTTTTGAGAGACAGAGCCTGAGTGGGGGAGGGGTGGGAGGGGGAACGACAAGAATCTGAAGCAGGCTCCAGGCTCTGAGCTATCAGTACAGAGCCCGACGCGGGACTCGAACTCATGAACCGTGAGATCGGTACCTGAGCCGAAGTCGGACACTCAACCAACTGAGCTACCCAGCTGCCCCAAGATTTCATTCTTTTTTAATGGCTAAGTAATATTCCATGGTGACATATATACCACAATTTCTTTATTCATCCACTAATGGATAATGACGTTGTTTCTATATCTTGGCTACTGCAAATAATGCTGCATATACCACTTTAAGTTAGTGTTTTCATTTTCTTCAGATAAATACCCAGAAGGGGAATTGCTGAATCATATGGTAGTCCTATTTTTAATTTTTTTGAGGAACCTCCATACTGTTTTCCATAGAGACTGCATCAATTTACATTCCCACCAACAGTGCACAAGTGTTCCCTTTTCTCCACAACCTTGCCAGTATTTCTTACTGGTTTTTAAGCTTATGTATTTATTTTGAGGAGGAGAGGGGCAATGAGAAAGGGAGAGAGAATCCCAAGCAGTCTCTGTGCTGACAGTGATATAATTAACATAGTGCTCTAAATTAAATAATGAGTCACTTAACCGACTGAGCCACCCAGGTGCCTTCAATGTTTTATATTTTTAAATTTAATTTAAAATAACAGTAAGAGGGGCATCTTGGTGGCTCAGTCGGTTAAGTGTCTGACTCTTGACTTCAGCTCAGGTCATGATCACATGGTTCACGAGATCAAGGTGGGGCTCTGCGCTGAGCATGTAGCCTGTTGGGATTCTCTGTCTCCCTCTCTCTCTCTCAAAAATAAAATAAACTTAAAAAATAGTTAAAAAAAATAAAAGTTCCTCAGTTTTCACTCTGAAGAAGGTAATTATTAATAGACATATACCATATAAACAAAAACTCATGAATTTTGAAGAATGTAAAAGGTTCCTTAGACAAAAAATTTGAGAATGGCTGGATTAGAAATATAAATCTAAATATAGATATTAAATAAAGCCATGATGAGTTTAAAGCTTGCCTGCAATGCTTCAGGTGGTGGACCAGGAATACTGAGGAAACCTTACAACTGAAAAGCTGGACCAAGTACATAAACATTCAGGGGAAGGCCTTAGATCCAGGTAGCATCAGTGAGAGAATGGGGGCCTAAGGAACTAAACCAGGCTTCTGTATCTGTTCTTCCCCTGGCAACAGTTGCTGGTTTTATGATTCCACAAAAGTACCTAAAAGTGGCTAGAAGGTTTGGAGGTGTTTTCTTTTTTTGAACAGCTTTATTTCGTTCTAATTTGCTATACCATAAGCTCACCCCTTTTAAGGTATAAAATTCAAAGGATTTTATGTTTATAGAATTTTGCAATCTTCACCACTAATTTTAGAACACATTGATGCCTCAACAGGTAATCTCACACATATTAACAGTCACTCCACATTGCCCCCCACCCCTCTTGGAACACATCAGTGTACTTTCTTTTTTTTTTTTTTTTTTTTTTTTTGGATTGGCCTATTCTGGACAGAATCATAGAACATGTGGTCTTTTGTAACTAAATAATTTCACTTAGCATGTTTTCACAGTTCATCCATACTGTAGTATATATCTGCCCTTAACTTCTTTGTGTTGCTAAATAAATTCCATTGTGGGATAGACCAGATTTTGTTTGCCAGTTCATCTGTTCATGGACAGTTTGGATTATTTCCATTTGCAGCTATTATGAATAGTACTGTATGAACATTTGTGTACAGGTGTTTATGTGGACATATGTTTTCAATTCTCTGAGGTATATACCTAGGAGAATTGCTGAGTCATACAGTAACTCTATGTTTACCATCCCGAAGAACTGCCAAACTGTTTTCCAAAGTAGCTCCACCATTTTACAATCCCATCAGCAATGTATGAGGATTCTAGTACCTCCAAATCCTCAACAACAGTATCTTTTAAAACTGTAGCCACTGTAGTGTGAGGTGGTATCTCACTGTATGTTAAGAGATTATTTTTAGACCACTTTTAAGTTCACACAAAAATTGAGGTGACAATACAGAGTTCCACATACTCCCTCCCCTACCTACAGTTTTCCCCCACTACCATATTACATTAAGATGGTATCTTTGTTACAATTAATGAGCAAATATTGACATAGTTATTAAGTAAAGTCCGTAATTTATATTAGGGTTCATTTTTTGTGTTGTATGTTCTTTAGGCTTCGACAAATGCATAATGCCATGTGTCCATCATTGCAGTATCATATATAATAGTTTCACAGCCCTGCATATTCCTTGTGTTCCCCCTATTTATGCTTCCCTTCCTTATACTCCTATACCTCTGGCAACCATTGATCTTTACTATCTCCATTGTTTTGTCTTTTCCAGAATGTGCTAGAGTTGGAATCATGCAGTATGTAGTCTTTACAGGTTGGCTTTTTTTCACTTTGTAATATGCATTTCAAGTTCTACCACATCTCATAATGAATTGGTAGCTCACTTCTTTTTATTGCTGAGTAACATTTCATTGTCTGGTGGTACTGCAGTTTATTTTTCCATTTACCTGAGGGACATCTTGGTTGCTTCTAAGCTTCAGCAATTATGGATAATACTGCAATGAATACCTTTGTGAAAGTTTTTGCACTGACATAAATTTTCAACTCATTTGGGTAAATACTAAGAAGTGCTACTGCTGGATCTTACAGTAAGAGATATCTTTTTGTTAAGTAGGTTCCACTCCCAACATGGGGCTTGAACTCACAACCATGATATCAAGGAGTTGCATGTTCTACCAAGTGAGCCAGCAAGGCACTTCAGGAGTATTTTTAATAGAGTTTTGAAAAAAAACTGCCAAATTGTCTTCCACTGTATCTATACCATTTTGCATTCCTACCAGCAATAATGAATGAGAGTTCTTGTTTCTTCACATCCTCATTGACATTTGGCATTGTCAGTGTTTTGGATTTTGGCCATTCTAATGGGAGTGTAGTGTAGTGTTATCTCATTGTTTTAATTTACAATTCCCAATGTTATATTGAGTATTATATTGAGTGTGTGTGTGTATGTGTGTGTATATGTATGCCTGTATGTGTGTGTGTGTACTTATTTGCCATTTTTATAACTTTTTTGGTGAGGTATGTGTTCAAGTCTTTTGCCCATCTTTTTTTCCTAATGTCTGTTTTGAGAGAGACAGAACAAGTGGGTGACAAGCAGAAAGAGAGGGGGAGGGAGAAGGAGAGGGACAGGGAGGGGGAGGGGGGAGAGGGGAGAGGGAGAGAGACAGAAAGAGGGAGAGAGGGGGGGGGGGAGGGGAAGGGAGAGAGGGAATCTTAAGCAGACTCCACACTATCAACACAGAGCCCAATGCAGGGCTCGAACTCACAAGCTGCAAGATCATGACCTGAGCCAAAACCAAGAGTCAGATGCTTAACCAGCAGAGCCACCCAGCTGCCCCCAAGTGTTTTGGCCATCTTTTAATTAGACTGTCCTAAGTTTTAGGAGTTCTTTATATTTTAGATAATAATCCTTTATCAGATAGGTGGGTTTTTTGCAAATAGTTTCTCCCAGTCTATAGCTTCTCTCTATTTTCTTAGTGTCTTTCACAGAAAAGCTTTTATTCTTTTTTTTTTTTTTTTAGTTATTTATTTTGAGAGAAAGAGCAAAATCAGGGAAGGGGTACAGAGAGAGAGAGAGAGAGAGAGAGAGAGAGAATATCCCAAGCAGGCTCTGCACTGTCAGTGCAGAGCTGTATGCAGGGCTTGAACTCACAAACTGAGAGATCATGACCTGAGCTGGCATCAAGTCAGACAACCGACTGAGCCACTCAGCCACCCCTAATCTTTTAAAAAAGTTTTGTTTATTTAAGTGATCTCTAGACCCAACATGGGGGATGGGGCTTAAACTCATGACCCTGAGATCAAGAGTCACATGCTTTTCTGAGCCAGCCAGGCACCCCGGGGAAGTTTTTAATCGTAATTAAGTCCAATTTATCCTTTCTTTTATGGATTGTACTTTTGTATCTAAAAAAGTCATCACCAAAACCCAAGGTCGCCTAGATTTTTTTCCCTATGGTAACCTGCTATATCTCCAGTTGGTTTTTTGTTTGTTTTTAAGATTTTATTTTTAGTAATCTCTACGTCCAGCATGGGGCTTGAACTTACAAGCCTGAGATCAAGAGTTGCATTCCGTATTGACTGAGCCAGCCAGGCACTTCTCCTATGTCACCTTTTAGAAGTTTTAACATTTTGCATTTTAAATGTAAGTTTGTGGTACATTTTAAGTTAATTTTGGTAAAAGGTATGCATTTAGGTTTTGTGTGTGTGTGTGTTGTAGGCAGACAGTTGTTCCAGCATCATTTTTTGAAACGACTATCATTTTGGGGTGCCTGGCTGGCTCAACTGGTGGGGTATGTGACTGTTAAATCTCAGGATGGTGAGTTCGAGCCCCATGTTGGGTATAGAGATTACTTAAAAATAAAATCTTAAAAGAAAAAAATGTTTTTTAAAAGCAAAGACCAGGGCTGCCTGGGTGGCTTAGGTCAGGATCTCACAGTTCATGAGTTCCAGCCCTGTGTCAAGCTCTGTGCTGACCGCTCAGAGCCTGGAGCCTGCGTTGGATCCTGTGTCTCCCCTTCTCTCTGCCCCTCCCGGCTCATACTCTGTCTCTCTCAAAAAGAAAATAAACATAAAATAAAATTAAAAAAGACCACACTTTTTCCATTAGTGTCTATGCTCCTTTATCAAAGATCACTGGACTCTATTTGTAGAAGTCTATTTCTGGGCTCTCTATTCTGTTTCATTGACATCTATTTTTCTGGTCAAGACCACACCACCTGGATTACTATAGCTTTATAGTAACTCTTTAAGTTGAGCAATGTCAGTCCTCCAACTTTGTTCTTCAGTATTGTGCTGGCTATCCTGTGTCCTCTGCCTTTACGTGTAAACTGTATACTTTGTAGATAACCACAAAATAACTTGCTGAGATTTTTACTGGAATTGCATTGGCTCTACAGATCAAGTTGGGAAGAACTGATATATTAATGGTAGTCTTCTTATCAATGAACATGAAATATCTCTCCATTTATTCTTTTTTTTATCACAGTTTTATAGATTTTATCATGTAGATCTTATACCAACTTTGTTAGATTTATACTTTAATTTTTTGGTGCCAATAAAAATAGCATTTTTAAAATTCAAATTCCAGTTGCTCACTACTGGTAAATAGGAAAAAAACTGACTTTTATATATTAGCCTGGTATCCTGCAACCTTATAATTCTTGTTCATTCCAGGTTTTTTAGTTGTTAATTCTGTGAGGTTTTCTACATAGACAGTCTATCTGCAGTTTTCTTTCTTCCTTCACAATATTTATATATTTTATTTCCTTTTCTTGTATTTTTGCATTAGTTAGAACTTCTAGTATGATGTGAATAGGAAAGGTGAGAGGGGAAATACATGTTCCCAATCTTAGGGGAAAGTATATACTGTTTCATAATTAACAATAATATTAGCAGTAGGGTTTCTGCAGATGTTCTGTATTAAGTTTATGAAGTCCTCCTATTGCTAGTTTTCTGGGAGTTTTTTTGTTGTAATTTTTTTTTTAAACATTCTTAAGGTTTTTTTTGTGTGTGTGTTTTGTTTTTTTTTTTTTTTTTTTGAGAGAGAGAGAGAGAGAGAGAGAGAAAGTGGGGGAGGACAGAGAGGGAGACAGAATCGAGAGAGACAGAGAGGGAGACAGAATCCCAAGCAGGCTCTGCACTCCACACTGCCAGCACAGAGCCTGATGTGGGTCTCAACCCCATGAAATCATGAGATCATGACCCGAGCCAAAGTCAAAGGGTTGGACGCTTAACCGACTGAATCACCCAGGCATCCCTGTTGTTGTTTTAATGTTTATTTTTAAATATTTTTGAGAGTGTGCATGAGCAGAAGAGGGGTAGAGAGAGAAAGAGGTCTTCCTCACAGATTTACTATTATAAAACATACTTCCGTGTCTTTATTAACAATTGTTATCTTAAAGTCTATTCTGTCTGGTGTTAGTACAGCCACTCCATCTCTCTTTTGGTTATTATTTGTATGGTATATATTCTTGTTCTATCCTTTACTTTCAATCCACTGTGTCTTTGAAACTAAAATATGTCTCTTGCAGAAAGCATAACCATGTATTTTTCACTTAATCCATTTTCTAATTTTTTTCTTCTAATTTCTATCTTTTGAATGGAATGTTTAGTCCATTTACAATTAAGGTAATTACTAATAAGGGAAGATTTACATGTGCCATTTCACTGTTTTCCACATGCTTTGTAACTTTTTTGTCCCTCTGTTCTTCAACAACTGCCTTATATTTTCTATTAAACAGACACTTTCTAGTTACCATTTTAACTCCCTTTTTTATATTTTTCAGAGTGCTTTTCATAGAGTTTTCCCTGGAGATTACAATTAACATATTCACTTGGAACAGTATCATCTAGTTGACTAATATAAAATTAATTCCAGCAATATTAAAAACTTTGCTTGAAAAAATAAAAATAAAAAAAAACTCTTGTTTGTATGACTCCATTCCCTCCTCTCTCCTTTGTGCCTTTATTGTCAGACAAATTGCATCTTAATACACTGTATGCACATCCACTCACATTTATTGCTTTATGCAGTTGTCTCTCAAAAATGGAGTAGAAAAAAAGTGACAAAAATACATTTTTGCTCTCTTTTATATTTATCTGTATGGTTATCATTTCTGGTGCTACTGAGTTTTTCATGTGGACACAAGTTACTGTCTAGTGTTATTTCCACATGAAGGACTCCTTTTAGTATTTCTTGTAGGACAGGTCTACCAGTGCCAAATTCTCCCAGTTTTTATCTGGAAATGTCTTTATCTTAAAAAAAACTGACATAAATCACATACCATGAAATTCCCCATTTCAAAGTGTATAACTCAGTGGTTTTTAATATGCTCACCAAGCTATGCAGTTACCAACATTAATCCCACATTTTCATCACTCCCCACCCCCCAAAACCCTGTACGCATTAGTAATTACTCCCCACTCTCACCCACATCCTCATTCTCTGGAAACCAGTCATCTCTTTTTCTGTCTCTATGGATTTGCCTATTCTGGACAGTTCATTGAAATGGAAGAATATAAAATGCAGCTTTTTTACATCAAGCTTCTTTCACTGAGCTTAATATTGTCAAGGTATCTCTCATTTTTAAACAGTTTTTCCTGGATATAGAATTCTTATTCAACCTTTTTCTTTCATTATTTTGAATATGTCATCTCACTTCCTCTTGATCTCCATGATTTCTGATGAAAGATCAGGTCTTAATCTTACTGAAGATGCCTTGAATATAGTAAGTGGCTTTCTCTTGGTGCTTTCATGATTCATGCTCTTTCAGCAATTTTAGTGTGATGTGTCTAGGTGTGGATATCTTTGAGTTTTTACTACTTAGTATTCATTGGGCTTCTTGGATAAGTTTGCTACTGGTTTTCATCAAATGTGAGAATTTGGGGCTATTATTCTTTCCAATATTCTTTCTTCTCCATTCTCTCTGTTCTCCTTCTGAGAATCACATTATGTTTATGCTGGTATGATTAGTGGTGTCCCAAGAGATCTCTGAGTCATTTTCTTCATTCTTTTTTTCTTCATTTTCCCCACAATGGATAATCTCAATTGACCTGTCTTCAAGATTGTTGGTTATTTCTTCTGCCTAGTCAAATCTCATATTAAACTCCTCCAGTGGAATTTTCATTTATTGTATTTTACAACTCCAGAATTTCTGTATGGTTTTGAAAAATTTTTTAAACATCTTTTTATTCAGATATAATTCACATACCATACACCCCACCAATTTAATGTGTAAAACTTACTGACTTTTAGTATATTCATAGATATGTACAATATTACATCAGAAACATTACCACCCTAACCACCGTTTCATCCCCTCTCCCCACCTCAGGCCTAAGCAACCACTGGTATACCTTTTGTCTCTGGTATCTCTCTCTCCTGAACATTTAAAAAAAATTTTTTTTTAAGTTTATTTATTTATTTGGAGAGAGACAGCACAAGTGGGGGAGGGGCAGACAGAGAGGGAGACAGAGAATCCCAAGCAGGCTCCATACTGCCAGCACAGAAGCCGATGTGGGGCTTGATCTCACGAACCATGACATGATGACCTGAGCTGAAACCAAGAGTTTCAGTTTGGAAGTTTCAGCTTGGCAGCTTAACCAACTGAACCCCCCAGGTACCCCCTGAACACTTGAATAAATGGAATCTGTGGTCTTCTGTTCACTGAAATGACTGGCTTCTTTAATGTGGTATATAACATTTTCAAGATTCAAGAAATGCATGCTATTTGGCTCACCTGTTCCACATTTTCCCTCTCTTCCTTTTTTTAAGTTTTTAAAAAATTATTATGCTTTCTCTTATTTTGATATTTATATACTTTTATTATACTTTTAGTGGCTAACCTGGAAATCACAACATAGATCCTTAACGAATCTAGTGTAATATAAATTAGTATATTAAACAATTCAAGCAACTAAAAGCAACGGAATTTCATTTACTTCCTCCTGATGTATGCACTATTGTCATTAATTTGAAATTTTTTTTTTTTAACGTTTATTTATTTTTGAGACAGAGAGAGACAGAGCATGAACAGGGGAGGGGCAGAGAGAGAGGGAGACACAGAATCTGAAACAGGCTCCAGGCTCTGAGCTGTCAGCACAGAGCCCGACGCGGGGCTCGAACTCACGGATCATGAGATCATGACCTGAGCCGAAGTCGGCTGCTTAACCGACTGAGCCACCCAGGCGCCCCTAATTTGAAATTTAAACACACACATGAATATATATCAGGATATATATTATCAGGATAGTATATTATCTTAGATGGTATGTATTCATTCAAATTTATCCCATTTTTACCACTTTTATTCTTAAAACCATTTCTAAGCTGCTCTCTAGAATAATTTTCCTTCTAGGTAAAGAATGCCATTTCGTATCTTCCTTCAATACAAGCTTGCCAGTGACAAAAAGTCTCAATTTTTTTATTTGTCATGGAATGTCTTTATTTCACTTTATTAAAAATTAGTTTTAGTGAATACTAGATTCTATGATAGCAATTTTTTTTTTAAGATTTTATTCTTTTTTCAATAATGTCTATATCCATTATGGGGCCTGAACTCACGACCCCAAGATCAGAGTTGCATGCTCTACTGACTGAACCAGCCAGGCACCCCTGGCAGTTATTTTCTTTAAGCACTGTATAGCTATTAATTTTATTATCTTGTGGCTTACACTTTTCCTTTTGACAAGTTAGCTTTTAGTCCATTTGTTGCTCTTTTAAAGTAACCTTTCTTTTATTTTCCTTTCACTGTTCTTAACACACGTGTGTGTGTGTGTGTGTGTGTGTGTGTGTGTGTGTGTGTGTGTGTATTTGTCTTTCAAGACTTTTATTACAATGTGCCTAGTATAATTTTGTTTTTATACATCCTACTTGGGATTTTGTGGGTATCTTGTATCTGTGCTTTGTTATTTTCTATCATGACTCTTGGAATATTCTTTATCATTGTCTTTTCAGGTATTTCTTCTGTTGTATACCCTCTTTAACTTCCCTCTGGGCCACTTATGCATATATTATATTTTAACCCTTTATCTCCCATCCCTTTGTATCTCAATGTTTCAGTTTGATATTTTTCTTATCTTTCAGTTGACTTTTTTTTTTTTTGGTTTATTTTTGAGAGAGAGAGAGACAGAGACAGAAGAGAGAGAGTTCGTGTGCATGTGCGCACAAACTGCTAAGGGGCAGAGAGAGAGGGAGACAGAGGATCTGAAGCGGGCATTGCACTGACAGCAGAGAGCCTGATATGGGGCCTGAACTCAGCAACCGTGAGATCATGACCTGAGCCAAAGTCAGATGCTTAACCAACTGAGCCACCCAGGCACCCCATCTTTCAGTTGACTTTTTACTGCCTCGATTAAGTCTAAACTACTGTCACCCATTTTTATACAAGGAACAGACTCTAATCAAATATGACTAGTAGTGCTTTTATAAGAATATATTGGGGGGGTGCCTGGGTGGCTCAGTTGATTAAGCATCTGACTCTTGATTTCAGCTCATGCCATGATCTCATGGTTTGTGGGACTGATCCTTGCATCGGGCTCATGCTGACAGTGCAGAGCCTGCTTGGGATTCTCTCCCTCTCTCTTAGTCCCTCTCCCACTTGTGCACACATGTGCTCGCTCTCTCTCTCTCAAAATAAATAAATAAACTAAAAAAAAAAAAGGAAGATATCAGGACACAGATCCTGATATACACAGGATGAAGACAGTCATCTATAAGACAAAAAGAGAAACCTCAGAAGAATCCAGCCCTTCCAAGAAACAGTAAAATATGGCCCATTCACATGAAAAAAAAAAGTAGTCAATAGAAACTGCCTGGGATAAATCCAGATGGCTTTACTGGACAAGGACAAGGACTTAAACCAGTATTTTATTTTATTTATTTATTTTTTACAATGTATTATTTTTTTTAATGTTTATTTTTGAGAGAGAGAGAGAGACAGAGAGCGAATGGGGGAGGGGCAGAGAGAGAGGGAGACACAGAATCTGAAGCAGGCTCCAGGCTCTGAGCTGTCAGCACAGAGCCCGATGCGGGGCTCGAACTCATGATCTGCAAGATCATGACCTGAGCCGGAGTCAGACGCTTAAACGACTGAGCCACCCAGGCGTCCCCAAACCAGTATTTTAAATACTGCCCAGGGGTGCCTGGGTGGCTCAACTGACTGGGTGGCTCAGTCGCTTAAGCATATGGTTAAGCATCTGACTTGGGCTCAAGTCATGATTTCACAGTTTGTGGATTCGAGCCTGGCGTCAGGTTCTGTGCTGACAGCTCAGAGCCTGGAGCCTGCTTCAGATTCTGTGTCTCCCTCACTCTCTGCCCCTCCCCCATTCGCGCTGTCTCTGTCTCTCAAAAATGAATAAATGTTAAAAAAAATTTTTTTAAATACTGTTCAAAGAACTAAAGGAAACCAGATCTAAAATCTTTAAAGAAAGCATAGGAAGTGTCTCACCAAAAAGATCATCAATGAAGAGAAAGAAGTTACAAGCAAGAACCAAATAGAAATTCTGGAGTTAAATGGGGTGCCTGGGTGGCTCAGTCAAGTCAGTTAAGTATCTGACTTCAGCTCAGGTCACGGTCTCATGGCTCATGAGTTCAAGCCCTGCGCTGGGCTCTGTGATGACAGCCTGGAGCCTGCTTCGGATTCTCTGACTCCCTCTCTCTCTGCCTCCCACCCCTGGTTTGTAATCTGTCTCTCTCTCTCTCAAAAATAAACATTAAAAAAATTTAAAAAAAAATTCTGGAGGTAAAAAGTGTAATAACTGAAAGGGAAAATTCCACCAGAGGGGCTTGACAGCAATTTGACTAGGCATAAGAAATAACCACTGAAGCAGGAGATCGGTCAATTGAGATTATCCAGTATGATAAAGAAGAAGGGAAAAGAAGAAAAATGCACACAGCCTCTGAAACAATGTGATGTCATCAAATATACCAAATACAAATAACTGTAGTCTCAGTAGGAGAGGTGAGAGAGAAAGGGTCAAAAAGGATATCTGAAGAAACAGTGGACCCGAAATTACCAAACTTGATGAAAAATTTAACTGAACATCCAAGAAGCCTACAGAATACAAATTAGGATAAACTCAAATTTGATCTTCAACATCAGCTATTCTCTAGGTCTCCAGCCTGCTGACCCACTCTGAAGTTTTTGGACTTGCCAGCCTCCATAAATTATGTAAGCCTTAACGTAAACAAATCTCCTATACACACACACACACATACACACACACTACTGATTCTGTTTCTCTGGAGAACCATAATATAGAATTAGCACACAAAAACAGGAGAAGAATAGAATCACATAAGAACAAAGTTTTTATGTACTACCGAAATCAATTTGGTATTAATCTGAACAAGATTGTTAAAAATTAATATGCAAAAAAAGCATCTGATAAAACCCAACATGCTTTCAACATAAAAATGCTCATCAAATTATGAACAAAAGGAAACTTCCTTAACATGATAAAACAAGTTTACGGAAAACTCGCAGTTAACATATACTTAATACTGAAACACTTAAAATTATTCCCTAGTAAGTTCAAATTTATAGATTCAAAGCAATCTATAAATTCAGTGCAATCCTTATCAAAATTCCAATGGCTTTTTTTTTTCAGAGATGGAAATTTCATATGAAATTCTAAGGGGCACTGAACAGCTAAAACAATATTGAAAAAAGAAAACCTGGAAGACTCACACTTTCCAATTTCAAAACTACCTAAAAAATAAAAAACAGGGGTGCCTGGGTGGCTCATTCAGTTGAATGAGCTCAAGTCATGATTTTGGGGTTTGTGAGTTTGAGCCCACATCACGCTCTGTGCTGACAGTTCAGAGCCTGGAGCCTGCTTTGGATTCTGTGTCTCCCCCTCTCTCTCTCTCTCTGCCTCTCCACTGCTTGGACTCTTTCTCTCTCAAAAATAAAAATAAACATTAAAAAAAATAAGATCTATCAACATTATAAAAAATAATAAATAAAAATAAAAAAACAGTAATCAAAACAGTCTTGTACTGACAAGAATGATATTTAGACCAACAGAATTTAGAGTTCAGAGATAAACTCTATGAAATAAACATCTATGCCCAATTGAATTTTTAAAAATATTTATTTTGAGAGAGAGTGAGAGCATGCACACACACAAGCAGGGGAGGCACAGGCAGAGAGCGGGAGAGAGAGAATCCCAAGCAAGCTATGTCAGTGCAGAGCCTGACAAGGGGCTTGATCGTACAAACTGCATGATCATAACCTAAGCCAAAATCAAGAGTTTGACACTGAACTGAGCCACCCAGGCACCCCTATGCCCAGCTGATTTTTTAAATTTTTTAAAAAGTTTATTTAAAAATTTTTTTAATTTATTTATTTTGAGAGAGAGTGAGCAGGCCAACAGGCAGATCCAGAGGGAGAGAATCCCAAGCAGGCCCCACGCTGTCAGCACAGAGCCCAACACAGGGCTTGATCTCATGAGCCATGAGATCATGACCTGAGCCAAAATGAAGTTGGACACTGAACCAACTGAGCCACCCAGATGCCCCCCAACCGAACAAGGATGCCAAAACCATTTAAACAAGGATGCCAAAACCATCTATGGAGAAGGAATACAGACTCCTCAACAAGTGGTGCTGGGATAAGCGGATAACCACATGTCAAAGAATAAAGATGGATCCCTACCTCACTCCATATACAAAATATAACTCAAAATGGATCAATGACCTAAATACAGGAGGTAATACTCAAAATTGTTACATGAAAACATAGGGATAAATGTTCATGACCTCAGATTTGGCAACAGATTCTTAGATTTGACACCAAAAGCAAAAAAAGAAAAAGAAAAATACAAAAATTAGACTTTATAAAAACTAAAAATTTTTATGCATCAAATTAACATTATCAAGAAAGTGAAGACATCCTATAGGATGGGACAAAATTTTTGCAAATCACTTATCAAATAAGCATTCTGTATCCAAAATATGTAAAAAAAAAAAAAACTCTTTACAAGTCAACAACAAAAAGACAAATAGCTCAATTAAAAAATGGGGAAAAGATCTGAAAAGACTTCTTCAAAGAAGATATACAAATGGACAATAAGCACATGAAACGATGTTCAACATCACTGGTTATTAAGGAAATGCAAGTTAAAACCACAGTGAGATACCACTTCACAATGGTTATAGTTAAAAATGGAAAACAAAGTATTGGCAAGGATGCAGAGAAATTGAGACCCCTATACATTGCTGGTAGGAAAGAAAATGCTGTAACCACTGCAGAAAAGTTTGCTGGTTCCTCAAAAAGTTGAATACAGAATTACCTTATGGCCCATCAATTTTACTCCTAGGTATCTACCCAAAAGAAATGCAAATATGTACTCAAGCAAATACATAATCAAGCATGTTACAGCAGTATTCTAAATAGTCAAAAGGTGGGAACAAGTCCAAATGTCCATCAATAATGAATAAACCAATTGTGGAATAAATATGCAATGGAATATTATTCATCCATACAAAAAAACAAAACTTGCATGAGCTACAACTACATGAGCTACAACTTGCATGAGCCTTAAAAACACACTGAAGCAATAAGACAGACACAAAATGCCATGCATTTTACAATTACTTCTATATAACCCAAAATCAATAAATGAGAGACAGAAAAGGACAGTAGACATAATCAGTAAGTAGGGGGGAGAGTAAATGGGGAATCATTCATTATCTTGAGGATCAAAAAGAGGTTGGAACTAACAAGCAGTTATTTTGGTGTGCTTGTTTGTCTGAGGTGACACCTGGATCCATGAAATGACATTGGGGGCTACGGCAATGCAGAAATGGGTTGAATCTCGATATTTCTCTTACACCCTCAGAAGTGCAAAATGCCAACAGGAATTCTTCTGACAAGAGGAGATACAGAGAATGCAGATGGTTCTGGGGTAGATTCCCTGAGCGGAAGGCCTTGCACATAGTTGGCAAGTTACACGGACCCTGGTAGCTCCAGGAGGCAACAAACAGTTCTTGACATAAACAGACATCTATTGTTGACTGGGCTATGCATACCTGCTGGTAGATATAAATGTTCAAAATACTAAACAAAAGGACTGAAACAGAAGATACTGCACCAATTTGGACTGCCAACTCACATTTCCTCAGACCAAGGAACATATTTTCACCCTCAGAGTAACAGTTTGGTAGAGAATAGAATGGGCAATTGAAACGTTTTTTGTCTAACACCAAAGGGATAAAGTCGAGAAAGGCTGATTTGCATGCTTTCAAGAGTGTGTACTAACATTCAACATGAACAGGGCCCAGAAAATGTCCCTCCCCTTCCCTGGGGGATCTAGAGAAGAGGGAGTGGAGAAGAATGCTAGTATAACAATATTTTGTTTTCCCCACAAGATCTCAATATTCTTTTTTCCTACTGGTTCTCAGACCAGAGCTGAAACTGCAGGTGTTAGAACTGGGATGAACTGTGTATTCGTTCACTAGGTCTACCATAACAAAGTACCACACTAACTGAGTGGCTTCAACAACACAAATGCATTGTTTCACAGGGCTAGAGGACAGGAGTCTAACATCAGGGTGCTGGCAGGGTTGACTCCTTCTGAGGGCTATAAGGGATAATCTGTTCTACGACCTCCCTCCTCTTAAGGCCTCTGGTGGCCTTAAGTGTTCCTTGGCTTGTAGATGGTGATCTTTGTCTTCACATTGTCTTTTGTCTACCTGTATCCACCCCTGTGTTCAAATCTCCTCCTTTCATTAAGACCACAGTCATATTGGATTGGGGCCCACTCTAATGACCTCATCTTAACTCCATCTCATCTGCAAAGGTCCTATTTCCAAACACATTCACTAGCACTGGGTGGTGGTTAGAACTTCAGTATCTTTGTTGTGGGTAGGAGGAGATACAATTCAGCCTATAACAATCCCTAAGCAAAAAACTGTAGTCAGGGATGCCTGGGTGGCTCAGTCGGTTGGGCAGGCTACTTCAGCTCAGGTCATAATCTCATTGTTTGTGGGTTCGAGCCCCGTGTCAAGTTCTGTGCTGACAGCTCAGAGCCTAGAGCCTGCTTCGGATCCTGTGTCTCCCTTTCTCTCTTTGTGCCCCTCCCCAGCTTGTGCTCTGTCTCTCTGTCTGAAAAATGAATAAATGTTAAAGAAAAAAAACTGTAGTCGTATATATTTTTTATAACTATATTTTTAAACCTTTATGATAAAATTCCTAAGGGCCTCATGAGGTGGACTGTGCTTTGATCCCCTCTAGCAAAATGGAGGTTCACAGGAAATACAGCTAAACTGCATTTAGCTAGGGGCGCTTAGGTGGCTCAGTCAGTTGGGAGCCTGACTCGGCTCAGGTCAAGATCTCACTGTCCATGAGTCCGATCTCCGCATCAGGCTCTGTGCTGATGGCCTAGAGCCTGTTTTGGATTGTGTGTCTCCCTCTCTCTCTGCCCTTCCCCCACTCACAGTCTGTCTCCCTCAAAAGTAAATAAACATTAAAAAGAAAACCTTTATAAACTGTATTTAGCTAGAGGTCAGAGAGTTCACTAATTCTGAACCTGTGTAACCCTTCCCTATTAATGAGAATGGATTGAGGGGGAAGCACCTGCCATGCTAGCACTGCTGTCAGCAATCTACACCAGCACAGTGGCCAAACCTAACACTGGTTCCAAAGGCAGAAATGTTAGGGTAGAACTGGAAAGATGAAAGAATGGGAGCTGAGGATAAAAGAATGAATCAATCGTTATGCAATATTGTATTTGTATCTCAAATAGGCTTAGAGTAAGAGATGATCCTATTGTGTGTTAGCTCAAGTATACCAGCAACCTGAAAGGGTGAAGCCATGTTGCTGAGACTACTTTTGCTTTTAGAACCTGACAATGTCAAATGGAAGTCTGGAAATGTAACTGGCATAGTTCTGGGAGACATTTTGGTCATGTAATATGATGAAAAACTAGACTAATTATTCATGCCTGAGTGGGACTCTAGCAACATGCCACTATCTTTTGACTCATATTTCAGATTATATTTACTACCATATCACAATGTGATGTGACACTAACCTCACTGGTAAGATTCAGTTATATTACTTAAACAAATCTTATGATAATCCTGATATTGATAATCAAATATATTGGGAAATTGGGTTAATGCTTCTTCAGGATATAAAACTGATGGAACAAATGGCCTGAGAAAGAACTAGATTGGTTAACAAACCACCAGCTACTTTCTATGGCAAAGAGTTCTGTACAAATTTATTGTGTACAAACAGTGGCAAATCGGGGGGGGGGGGGGGAAGGCAATTAAATTAGAACAAAAATATGAAAATGTATGTAACAACTTTAAAAAGAGCAGATTAGTTGTTTTTTTAAATCTATCCTTACTCCACACTGGCTCCTCCAATTATAAGGCATATTCATAATGATATACTGGACAAATGAATGCAGTGAACGTGATACTGCATAACTTTCAAGGCTAAGGTATAAAAGCAACATGACTTCCACGTGACTCTCAGTTTCTTGGAAAGCGTACATCTTGAACCCTGCCACCACAATGTGAGGAAGCCCAAACTAGCTCATGTGGAAAGACCACATGAAGAGGCACCAGAGCCCACTGCATCCTGTCCAACTTCTTGACTTAAACGTTATAAATGCCCACTGCATGCTACTAAGTTTTATGGTAAATCTGTTACACAGCCATCAATAACCAAGCAGTGCTCAAGTAATTTACAACCCGGAGAAATAAGGATGCAAATAACTAATATAAGGCAGGATATAACATCACTACACAGAATATAAACAAAGGGCCTTGGAAGAGGAAGGAACATAAAGAAATAAGTCTCTTTACGGGAAAGAGCAGTGGGGAGAAATGGAAAAGCCTTCACAGAAGTAATCTTTGAGCTAGGCCTTAACAGACAGAACTTGAAGGAAAACCATAGCATCAACAACAAGGAAAAGGAAGGTGTGGGGAGGGAGTTAAGATGGCAGAGAAATAGGGGAACCAGGATTTTCCTTGTCCCTCAAACACAGCTGTATTGAGGTCATTATCACTTGGAACACCCAGGAAATTGATCTGTGGAGTGGCAGAAGGATCTCCACAGTTGGAGGGAGACAGCTTGGCAGGATCAAGGCTTCCCCTCACCTTTCCTTTTGTTTCCCAGGGTTACTTCAACAAACGAATCAAAGCATACCTGGTTGAAGGTCTAAACACCCCACTACTACAATCAAGGAAGAGCTCTACAGAGGACTGACTAGTGGGATAAAGCAGCCAAACCACAACAGAGTGCATGCAACACACGCCTAAAACACTTGCTGAAGTGCCAGGCTTTAGACAGTGTTATGATTCCTTCTTAATATAATACTCTCAGGTGCAGGACACATAACAAGCTTTTAAAACATGCAAAAGACAGAAACTTAGCCAAAATGATAAAACAGAGGAATTTTCCCCAAAAGAAAGTTCAACAAGAAATCACAGCCAGAGAATTGCCAAAACAGATATAAACAATATATGTGAACAAGAATTTAGAGTAATGGTCATAAGACTAATACTTGGGCTTTAAAAAAGCACAGAAGACACCAGAGAAACTCTTGCCTGCAGAGATCAAAGACCTAAGAACTAGTCAGGATGAATTTAAAAACGCTATCACTGAGATGCAAAGTAAACTAGTAAACTAGTTACAGTGACTAGGCAAGGATGGAAGAAGCAGAGGAGAGAACTGGTGAAACAGAAGATAAAATTATGGAAAATAATGAATCTGAAAAAAAGAGAGAGGAAAGTACTAGATCATGAACTACGTGATTCCTTAAACAAAATCTGTATCATAGGAGTAATAGAAGAGAAAAAGCAAAAGAAAGGAGAAGATTTGAACAAATTATAGCTGAGAATTTCCTTAATCTGGGGAAGGAAACAGGCATCCAAGTCCAAGAGGCAAAGATAACTCCCTTCAAAACCAACAAAACAGGTCAGTACCATGACATATCATAATGAAACTGGCAAAATACAAAGATAAAAAGAGAATTCTGAAAGCAGCTAGGGACAAAAGGTCCTTAGCCTACAAGGGTAGACACATAAGGTTAGTAGC
Organism: Panthera onca; assembly: GCF_046562875.1. NCBI lineage: Eukaryota > Metazoa > Chordata > Mammalia > Carnivora > Felidae > Panthera > Panthera onca. The sequence continues at coordinate 169,255,044 of NC_138342.1, read as the reverse complement.
AGAACTGTCCACTGAAACTTGGCAGGCCAGAAGAGAGTGGCAGGAAATATTCAGTGTGTTGAATAAGAAAAATATGCAGCCAAGAATCCTTTATCCACCAAAGCTGTCATTCAGAATAGAAGGAGAGAGAAAGACTTTCCCAGACAAAAACTAAAGGAGTTTGTGACCACTAAACCAGCCCTGCAAGAAATCCTACGGGGACTATGTGAGTGGAAAGACCATCAAAACAAACATGAAACCTACAGATAACAGAATGGTACTAAGTTAATATCTTTAAATTATGATTCTGAATGCAAATGGACTAAATAAAAAGGCACAGGGTATCAGACTGGATAAAAAGACAAGATCCATGCTGTCTACAAGAGACTCATTTTATTTAATATTTAGTTTTGAGAGACAGAGAGAGAGCTACAGAGCACACGCATGCATGCTGGGGAGGGGCAGAGAGAGGGAGACACAGAATTGGAAGCAGGCTTCAAACTCTGGAGCTGTCAGCACACAGTCTAATGCATGGCCTGAACTCACAGACTACAAGATCATGACCTGAGCCAAAGTTGGACACTTAACTGACTGAACCACCCAGGCACCCCTAAGAGACTCATTTAAAAAAAATTTTTTTTTTTTTACATTTTATTTATTTTTGATAGAGACAGAGCACAAGCAGGGGAGGGGCAGAGAGAGACGGAGACACAGAATCTGAAGCAGACTCCAGGCTCCAAGCTGTCAGCACCGAGCCCGACGCGGGGCTCGAACCCACAAACTGCAAGATCATGACCTGAGCCGAAGTTGGACACTCAACCGACCGAGCCACCCAGGCACCCCTCTGAGAGACTCATTTTAGACCTGAGGACACCTGCAGACTGAAAGTGAGGGGATGGAAAACCATCTATCATGCTAATGGACATCAAAAGAAAGCTGAAGTGGCCATACTTGTATCAGACAAACTAGATTTTAAAGACTGTAACAAGAAATGAAGAAGGGCATTATATCATAATTAAGGGATCTATCCATCAAGAGGAGCTAACAATTGTAAATATTTATGCCCCCAACATGAAAGCACCCAAATATATAAATCAATTAATCACAAAGAAACTTATTGATAATAATACCATAATTGTAGCAGACTTTAATCTTTATTTATTTTTGAGAGACAGACAGAGTGCGAGCAGGGGAGGAGCAGAGAGAGAGGAAGACACAGAATCCGAAGCAGGCTCCAGGCTCTGAGCTGTCAGCACAGAGCCCGACGCGGGGCTCGAACTCACGGACTGCAAGATCATGACCTGAGCTGAAGTCAGATGCTCAACCGACTGAGCCACCCAGGCGCCCCTAGCAGACTTTAATACTTCATTTACAACAATGGACAGATCATCTAGGCAGAAAATCAATAAGGAACCAAGAGCTCTGAATGACACACTAGACCAGATAGACTTAACAGATATATTCAGAACACTTTACCCTAAAGCAGCAGAATACACATTCTTCTTTAGTGTGCACATGGAACATTCTCCAAATAGATGATATTTTGGGTCGTGACACAGCCCTCAACAGGTACAAAAAGACTGAGATCATACCATGAGTATTTTCAGATCATATTATGAAATTTGAAATCAACCACAAGAAAAAATTTGGAAAGCCCCCGAAATACATGGAGGTTAAAGAACATCCTACTAAACAATGAATGGGTTAACCAGGAACTTAAAGAAGACATAAAAAAAAAAAAAATACATGGAAGCAAATGAAAATGAAAACATGACAGTCCAAACCCTGTGGGATGTAGCAAAGGCAGTCCTAATAGGAAAATACAATGCAATTTAGGCCTATCTTAAGAAAGGTCCCAAATACACAACCTAACCTTACACCTAAAGAAGCCAGAAAAGGAGCAGCAAATAAAGCCCAAATCCAGCAGAAAAGGGGAAATAATAGAAATTAGAGCAGAAATAAATGTTACAGAATCCAAAAAAATAAAAAAACAAAAACAGTAGAACAGATCAATGTTCTTAGTTATCAAACTAAGAACTGGCTTTTGGAAAAAATAAACAAAATTGATAACCCCTAGCCATACTTCTCAAAAAGAAAGGACCCAAACAGATAAAATCACAAATGAAAGACGAGAGATCACAACGAACACCACAGAAATACAAACAATTATAAGAGAACTATAAAAATCATATGCCAACAAACTGGACAATCTGGAAGAAATGGACAAATTCCCACACACACACACACACACACACACACACACACACTATCAAAACTCAAACGGGAAGAAATAGAAAATCTGAACAGACCCATAGCCAGCAAAGAATTTGAATCGTTTATCAAAAAAATCTCCCAAGAAATAAGAGTCTTGGGCCAGATGGCTTCCCAGGGGAATTCTACCAGACATTTAAAGCAGAGTTAATACCTATTCTTCTCAAACTATTCCAAAAAATAGAAATGGAAGGAAAGCTTCCAAACTCATTCTATGAAACCAGCACTACCTTGATTTCAAAACCAGAGACCCCACTAAAAAGGAGAATTACATGCCAATATCCCTGATGAACCTTGATTCAAAAAAACTCAACAAGATACTACCAAATCGAATTCAACAGTATATTAAAAGAATTATTCACCACGATCAAGTGGGATTCATTCCTGGGCACAAGACTGGTTCAATATTCGCAAATCAATCAACATGATACAGCACATTAGAAGAAAGGATAGGAACCATATGATCCTGTCAGTAGATGCAGAAAAAGCATTTGACAAAGTACAGCATCCTTTCTTGATAAAAACCCTCAAAAAAGTCGGGATAGAAGGAACATACCTTAACATCATAAAAGCCATATCTGAAGGCCCACAGCTAATATCCTCAATGGGGAAAAACTGAGAGCTTCCCCCCTCAGGTCAGGAACACAATAGGGATGTCCACTCTCACCATTGTTGTTTTACATAGTGTTGGAAGTCCTAGCCTCAGCAATCAGACAACAAAACGAAATAAAAGGCATCCAAATTGGCAAAGAAGTCAAACTTTCACTCTTCGCAGATGACATGACACTACATGGAAAAACCTGAAGGATTCCACCAAAAACTACTAGAGCTGATGCATGAATTCAGCAAAGTCGTGGGATATAAAATCAATATACAGAAATCAGTTGCATTTCTATACATCAATAATGAAGCAACAGAAAGAGGTATCAAGGAATCAGTCCCATTTACAATTGCACCAAAAACCATAAAACACCTATGAATAAACCTAAGCAAAGAGGTAAATGATCTGTACACTGAAAACTATAGAAAGCTTATGAAAGAAAATGAAGAAGACAAAGAAATGGTAAAATATTTCATGTTCATGGATTGGAAGAACAAATACAGTTAAAATGTCAATACTACCAAAGCAACCTACATATTCAGTGCAATCCTTATCAAGATAACATAAGCATTCTTCACAAAACTAGAACAAAGAATCCTAAAATTTGTATGGAACCACGAAAGACCCCAAAGAGCCAAAGTAATGCTGAAAAAGAAAACCAAAGCTGGAGGCATCACAATCCTGGACTTTAACCCATAAAAACAAACACATAGACCAATGGACTAGAATAGAGAACCCAGAAATGGACAAATAAATGGCCAACTAATCCTTGACAAAGCAGGAAAGAATATTCAATGGAAAAAAGACAGTCTCTTTAGCAAATGGTGCTGGGAGAACTGGACAGCAACATGCAGAAGAATGAAACTGGACCACTTTCTTACACCATACACAAAAATAAATTCAAAATGGATGAAAGACCTAAATGTAAGACAGGAAACCATCAAAATCCTACAGGAGAACGCAGGCAGCAACCTCTTTGACCTAGGCCACAGCAACTTCTTACTCAACATGTCTCTGAAGGCAAGGGAAATAAAAGCAAAAATGAACTATTCGGAACTCATCAAGATAAAAAGCTTCTGCACAGCAAAGGAAACAATCCACAAAACTAAAAGGCAACCAACAGAATGGGAGAAGATATTTGCAAATGACATATTAGATAAAGGGTTAATAGCCAAAGTCTATAAAGAATTTACCAAACTCAACACCCAAAAAAACAAACAATCCAGTAAAGAAATGGGCAGAAGACATGAAGAGGCGCTTTTCCAAAAAAGACTTCCAGATGGCAAACAGACACATGAAAAGATGCTCACCATCACTCATCATCAGGGAAATACAAGTCAAAACCACAATAAGATATACCACCTCACACCTGTCAGGAGGGCTAAAATTAACAACTCAGGAAACAACAGATGTTGGCAAGAATGTAGAGAAAGAAGAACCCTTTTGCACTCTGGTGGGAATGCAAACTGGTACAGCTACTCTGAAAACAGTATGGAGGTTCCTCAAAAAATTAAAAATAGAACTACCCTACGACTCCGCAATTGCACTACTAGGCATTAATCCAAAGTATACAGGAGTGCTGATTCAAAGGGACACATGCACCCCAATGTTTATAGCAGTGCTATTAACAATAGTCAAATTATGGAAAGAACACAAATATCCGTCAATTGATGGATTAAGAAAATGTGGTGTATATATACAGTGGAATATTACTCAGAGATTAAAAAGGCTGAATGCTTGCCATCTGCAACAATGTGGCTAGCACTGGAGGGTATTATGTGCTAAGTGAAATAAGTCAGTCAGAGAAAGACAGATATCATGATTTCACTCATATGTGGAATTTGAAAAACTCAACACATGAACATAGGGAAAGTGAAGAAAAAATAAGATAAAAACAGAGGAGACAAACCATAAGAGACTCTTAAGTACAGAGAACAAACTGAGGGTTGCTGGTGGCGATGGAGTAGAGGTTAAATGGGTGACAAGCATTAAGGAGGGCACTTTTCAGGATGAGCACTGGGTGTCCTTATGTAAGAGATGAAATCACTGGGTTCTACTCCTGAAGCCAAGACTACACTGTATGTTAACTAACTTGAATATAAATTTTAAAAAAAAGGAAAAGGAAAAAAAAATGAAGGTGTTAGAACTTGGTGACAAAGTTTTAGTGTATCATACAGGTCTCCTTAGAGACAGAATTCAACTTTTTTTTTTTTTTCCTTATCTCTAACACTGAAAAACATCAAACTGTTTGAAGGACAGTGTAGGGAACATTAATCTAAAAGGAAACAAGGTGGAGTTCTAGTGACTGACTGTAATCATATGAAATTATTAAATTTCTTGCTGTTAATCTCCATGCAAAGGGCTAACTCTGACCCTAAGAAATGAAAGCCACTTATCAACGCTTCCTTTGATGTACTGGCCAAGGCAAAACCCAGTATTTTGCTTGCTCATTGTGCCAGACCCAATATCAGTTTAATGACAGCAATTCTCTATGGTTAGCATTCCTGGGAGTTCTAGGGGTGATTATAGGGAGGCATTTGTCTTGAACCAAAATGAAAAGTGCCTAATAATAGTCATAAAAAGCTGAGTAAATTCAAAAGCTTTAATTGCTGAAATTTACCCTCACTTCCCTGATAAGGGCATGAGATTATATCTATAGGCATCAGGCTTATTACAATCTGGGGAAATAATCATTACTTACCCAGCAAAATCAAAGCATTTATCTCTTTATGCTGCTCTGTACAAGTAGAAGCCTGAAAGCAGTCCCTTTGAGCTGCCTGTTCAGCAATGACTAACTTTTCAGTCTGTTTAGGAGATTCACCTCCAATATGGGATCCCTCCCACTAAATCAGACTTCCTCTTAAAGTGGTCAGATAGGTAGTCCTTAAAAACAACTCTAGAATTTCTGTTCCCCTTACCTCATAAAACTTTTTTAAGGAGCCCACCAGGCATAGCTTCAGGCTATCCACAATCTCCTGATGAGGCATCTGGAACACCACTCGTGAATACCATTTTGTGAGTGTGCTGTGGAGGAGGTAGTAAAGAGAGAGAGAGAGAGATGAACACACACTCACAGAGGAAGGCTCACAGTCTGAATGTCAGCACAGAGGCGCCTCTATGCACCGATACGGTATCTAGTAAATGCATTTATGTTACAGATAAAAACATACGTTAATATGAGAAAAGATATATATGTAAGTCATACACAGAATGTAAAAATATAGGCATAATTGTGGTATTTGATACAAAACTGCTTCCAACTGAAAAAATTTCAGATATCCACCAACAGAGGACTAGTTAAATAGTGTTCTGGCATACAATAAATTCCATGCAGCAGTTAAAAAGAATTGGTTGAGATTCTTTGTATTGATATGTGAAAATATCTGCAATATACAATTTAAGTACATAAAACAAGAAATAGCATACATAGCAATATGCCATTTTGTAAACATACGTGCACCACCTATACGTGTTACTATGCACATAAGTGAGAATTTGAAAAGTATATATACTTCAAACCTTTGGTGGTGGTCAATAAAAGATGGTCCACAAGGAACCTTCACTTTCTAAATTTCTGCAGGTATCTGCATGAACAGGTCTTGTTTTTAATCAGAACAAACAAAAAAATCCCTCATTCCTAGGGGGAAAAAAACACCAAGACAGAGCCCCCATTCTGAAGAAGACCAGACCACATTTGAGGCAACAAACTTACAGACCTGACAAGCTTGCTAAACAGGCTGCATAAACTAATAGAAAGATAAAGGAGAAAATAGAGTTAAGTATTCTTTTCTAAAGTATACTTTTACTATAATACAAAATATTCAAAAAGTATTTGCTAGATTTACAATAAGATTAGGCATCAAAATGAGGTAACCAAACAAAATGGAACTGAGTAGACTTACAGATTGATGCTTGCAACAAAGCCAACCACGGAGCGCATGCCTCGGTTGGGGTCATGGTAAACATCCATCCCAATCACCATTAATTGTTTCTGGGTTAGAAAACAAAAAACAAACCAGAAAAACCAAGCAATCCATCACCCCATCTTCAATTATTATCTGAACCCCAAAAGCAACATATGAAAATGAATTCTGGAGGAAGAAAGAGACTGTAATCAACTTGACATTTTTTTTAAACACTATGAATAAGTCAGAGATGTAGAACAAGGATCAGCATGCTTTTCCTGTAAAGGACCGTACAGTAAATAACACTGGGCTTTGTGAGCCACAGTCTCTGTAGGAACTGCTCAATTTTGTCTGTCATTACAACAGAAGAGCAGCCACAGTTAGTCTGTAAAGAAGTATAGCTATATTCCAATAAAACTGCATTTAAGGACAATGAAAATGGAATGTCATATAATTTTCATGTGTCAGAAAATATCAGTCTTATTTTTATTGGTTTCAACTAAGGTTATAGAAACCATTCTCAGGACGTGGGCTATACAAAAGCAGGCCATGAACCATTTAGACCACTAAGCATGGAGAATAAGGATAACTCTATGAGGAAAACTAGGAAAATAGCTAGGTAGAAGTCTCTGGAGAGCTAAATTGAATGAAGAAAACATCTCAGCATCACTCACCAGAGGAATATCCACTCCCCAGAGCTCACCACCCAATTTACAATTAATCTGAAGTAAAATTTTCTGGGCCACACTCCGAAGCCTGGTTGGCTGACCAATGGTTCGAACATTGATGACCTATAATAAAGGGGTGTGGAGAAAGGGGACACTATAAGCCTGTCAGACGATATAAACAAGCCTGAAGTAAACACCACATTTGTTTAAGAAACCCCAGTTAGCAGGCAATACACTATGCATGACTAGCTCTAATTCTAGGATTTCTATGTAGGCATGCACGCGCACACACAACACACATCAAAACAAAAAGACAACCAAAACCCAAAAACTTTCAAAAGGATCTCACACAGAATAAATTAAACAAACAAACAAACAAACCTACTTAGGATTAACAGCTTTCCCCTTTCAGAGTGAAGCCTATACTCTCAGAACCCAGTCATGTGAAACCACCCAGCAGCTCACTCTCTGAACCAGCAAGAGTACTCATTTGTGGATATGAAGGCAGTATTTATTTACAAAGAGCCTCTGCTTTTCACCAGGTTACTCTAATAAGGGGAACTTTCCACCAGAAAGGTTACACATGATGGCTTCTAATAGTAACTTCAGTTTTTGAACATCTGTACCCCTCTTTTCAAAACCTCAAGGGAGGTTATAGAGTTTCCATGTATGCCTCCTGCCGAGCTCTCCACTCACCTGTGAGGGCACAGGAGCCTGCACACAGCACAGCTTTTTAATAGCCCCATAGAGGTCGTCACGTGTTCCCATGATGATGCAAACAACCATCTGTATCTTCCTCTTGAAGAGATAAAGTACATATAAGTCAGGCTTTGGAAGTCGCAGGGGACCTTGATGGGACTCCAGCTGTGGGCAGTCTAAGAGCCTGTGAAGTCATAGGACCTTTAAGGCAAAAGGGACTGAAACAAAGAGGGTAGACACTCCAACCCCGAACAGGTCCTTGAACCTTTGCTGGATTCAGGGCTTCTTTGCAGAAATACGGGATAGAATACCATAAATTATCTAGAGGTGGCCCTGACTACCTGAGTTCTTCCTTAGGAAAATTAAGATGCCTGAACAAGGCAGGCTTGAAAATTTGCAAAGATTACTTTTTAGTTGCTGCTTTCAATTCCCTAGAATGCTTTTACCACTCTCTTCAGTAAACCAAGCACCTTATTACATTCATACCACAAAACTGAGCAAACATGGAATGCAATACCACAAGAAAAGATTCAGAGCCAAGCACAAAGAAATGAAGCTATTGCCAAATCTGTAAGTGGCTTTTCCTAACTTCCTGGTTAGGAGAGAGAATGATATTGCCAGCAGCATATCTCATATAAACATCTGTGATCCCTCACCATTTAAGAGATCCAACACTGGAAACAGAGGATCTTTCAGCATAAATAAAGAAAAGTAGCACGGAAGGGAAATGAAAGTGCCAATCCTTTATGCCAGAAACAGCTATTAATGGTAAATCAATAATATATTATTCCAAATCAAGATTAGTGTTAGATTAAGACTTCTCAGAGAACACACGTTCCAGCAATCACATCAAAGAACTTCTGAAGTCACGTAGAACACAGGCTGCACACTGGGAGCCTATGGGTTGGATCTATCAAACACATGTAGCTTTTTAGTCCCTGCAATGAGTTACATGTTGTTTTTTTTTAATTAACATTTAAACATATGGAGGGGCACACACATACAAATCCAGATTTTTTGCTTCTACTGAAAAACAAATAAATAAAAAATTAATTTGATAATGCTGGGCTTTTATCTGCAGTCATGGGGTTGATTACTCTCTTAAGTTCACTATAGTCCCCTCCTAGCCCACTACACTTGTGTTTCTCATCTGGCTCCTGCAGACATGTGTGGGATAATAAATAAATAATAATAATAAATTAATGAGTAAATAATAAAAATAATAATAAAAAATAATAAAACAGCATGCCCTAAAGATGACAAAGAGACAGTAAGACCAAGATGAGTTAAGTTTGGTAAACATGAATGAAACTTCTATCCATGCTGCATGAAAACTGTTGGCAGTACACTCTTCTAAAGAGAACATGAACAAGTATGAGATGGGGGAGTTGATGCACTACACTGGGCAATTCTTCTGAAAGCAGGGCAGAATTATCAATGATCAGGCTCAGGGGGTAGCCATGGCAGAGTACAACTAGCATGGGGAACCAGAAGGAAATTACAAAGACAGAATATGAGGGTGCTGCTCTGGGTGATAACCCAGAGTTGGGGATCAGAGAGATCCCAGAAAAATCTAATTCCAGTACTGATCTCACAACAATGGACTCTTCAAGTCAAAGACTAATTACTTCCCAAAACATTTGCTCTGCTTTTGTTCCTTAAGCTTCTTCCTCCGTTTTGTGTGCAAACAGGTAAGAACCGCAGGCTTGAACTACTGAGTTATGAGTGCTATGACCTGCTCAGCTGCAGCGCTCACAATCAGCTATCAGGACCGAGCTGATGGCCCAGGTGCCAGGTTCATCACCAGAGCAATTCAAATCTTAAGCCAGACCAGACCATGACAGTGCAGTACTGAATTGTGCAAAATGGCACTGGGCCCAAAAAGTTGCTTTCTGAGCACAACATGTTCTATACAGATAACGAACTAGAGTTAAGTCAGCTATTCTCTCCGTCAATTACGTGAAAAAAGAACACCAGAGTGAGAGAGACTACTGCCAACATAGAATGAGAGAATCAATTAACCAAAGGGCATGAAGACTACTTGGTATAGTATTTCATGTGTACATGAGTAAGACACAGATTTCTGGACATCATAAACAGCAGACTGATAAGCAAGATAATTTAAAATCAAGTATGCAACAATTTTAAAACAAGCATTCTACTCATATACTCAAATTAGTTTATTACCTCAACTCCTAGCATGGATTGAATGGTTCTGACATAGGTCTCAATTCGATCATCCTTTAGTTCAACCCAGGCTGGTGGGCTGAGGCGCATACCAATGGGGCCAGCTATCTTTTCCAACATATTAACCAGTTCTCGGGCCTGATCCATTGCTCTCTTTGGGTAAAACAGTGCCCAGAAATGCATGGGGACCTAGGAATAACCACAAGCTATTTTTAGCACTTCCCACAACTTAAACACTCCAAACTCACACCCAGGAGATATTAGTCTAGAGAAGAAACTGCTTTTAATTCTCCTTTGCTTGAGTCCTTTTTGATCTAATTCCTATAACTAACATAGTTGTGGGTGATAAATAAACTGTGGCATACTCCCACAGTGGAACACTGTACACTTGTAAGTACACTTTTCCTTTAAATATATTTCAATAAAAAGTTTTAGAAACAGATGTACTTTATGCATGGCCAAAGAGACCACATTAGGCAAAAACATTTAAAAATACTGATACACAATTTTGTTCTTCAGTTCTCTTGGTAGGAGACTGTTTTAATTACTTCTTTCATGGATAAAAAACATCTTCAAGGAACTCCCAGGGAAAATCCAGGAAGATAAAGGAAAATAAATGGAAGACTGGGTACTAGGCCTGCACTATATGAATTACCATAGCAATCTATTTCCTTTTCCTAAGTCTACGGCCAACCAAAGTGCTTCCCTCTAACAACTCATCAATTTGCTCTATTTGAAGGACCCCTGTTTAGCAGATAATTCAGGATGGGAATTCAGTTGGTACTCTCCCTCAAAAAGAAGACACTGAATCATTCGTGCTTTCTAATTTCCATATTTTTAGTAATACTGGTCCTCTCTTCACCACCTTAAAAGTCACTTACAGTCAAGATGGAAAGGTCTCTGGTTACTTCCTTAATCCAGTTTAGTTCCTGAGATGTGATAAATGAAGTATTTCTTAAGTTAATTCTTTCCATTGGCAGAACACGTCCTTCAATCTATAACAGAAAACAAAGTACACATGACATGAGTCATTTGCAAACACTAATTTAGGAAAAAACACTGACGCTGTTCTCTCTTGGGCCTTGTCAACTCCACTGTATAGACCTGTTCCTGGTATAACGCCCGAGAATGGCACAAAAATGAAACTGCTAGCAATGAGTCCAGGTCAATAAAACCCTGGACAAATACAGGTAAAATTTTTATAGGCAAGGCTTTTTAATTATTGAAGTTTCCAACATGGTCTCCCAAAACAAGGATTAGAAAGCATTATCTCTTTAGAAGTAGACAATGCATATAAAACAACTATAATTTCAAGATAAATAGGAATATAATCTTTAAAAATATTTTAAGGGACAAATTGCAAGTAGAAAATTAAAAGTAAAATTTCTTTTTTTAAAAAGAGTTCTTTTAAAGTTTATTTTGAGAGAGAGAGAGAGAGAGAGAGAGAGAGCGAGCACGCGCACATATGTGCAGGGCAGAAAGAGAGGGAAACAGAATCCCACGCAGGCTCCACACTGTCAGCGCAGAGCCTGATGTGGGGCTTGAACTCACAAACTATGAGATCATGACTTGAGCCAAAACTAGACACTTAACCAACTGAGCCATCCAGGTGCCGAAAAGTAAAATTTCTCAATAAGGCTGAACATAAACTATACCTACTATTATACTCTAAAAAGAAAAGCAGGCAGGAAAAGACATAAATATAATGAAAGAACAAATTAAAGTTAGGAATAAGTCAATCAGATCTAAATATCCAAACACAGGAAAATAATTTAGTTGATATAACAGCATAATGAACTATTTTGCAAACATTGCAATCAATTTTCTATAATTTATTTTTTATAATCTACATCCAAGTTAGTTAGCACATGGTGCAACAATGATTACAGGAGTAGATTCCTTAACTCCCTTACCCATTTAGCCCATCCCTCCTCCCAAAACCCCTCCAGCAACCCTCTGTTTGTTCTCTATATTTAAGAGTCTCTTATGTTTTGTCCCCCTCCGTTTTTATATTATTTTTGCTTCCCTTCCCTTATGTTCATCTGTTCTGTGTCTTAAAGTCCTCACATGAGTGAAATCATGTATTTGTCTATGACTAACCTTGCTTAGCATAATACCCTCTAGTTCCATCCACGCAGCTGCAAATGGCAAGATTTCATTCTTTTTGATTGCCAAGTAATACTCCATTGTGTGTGTGTGTGTATATATATATACGTATATACATATATATATATGTACACCATTGTGTATACAATGTGTGTGTGTGTGTATATACATATATATACATATATATATATATACATATACATACATACATATATATACATACATACATATACATACATACATACATATACATACATACATATACATACATACATATATATACATACATACATACATATACATACATATATATACATACACACATATATATACATATATATATATACACACACACATATATATACATATATATATATACACATATATATACATATATATATATATATACGTATACGTATATATATATGTACCACATCTTCTTTATCCATTCATCCATCGATGGACATTTGGGCTCTTTCCATACTTTGGCTGTTGCTGATAGTGCTGCTATAAACATTGGGGTGCATGTGTCCCTTCGAAACAGCATACCTGTATCCCTTGGATAAATACCTAGTAGTGCAATTGCTGAGTAGTAGGGTAGTTCTATTTTTAATTTTTTGAGGAACCTCCATACTGTTTTCCAGACTGGCGGCACCAGTCTGCAGCCCCTTTGTAACAACATGTAATATGATCCTGTTTTTACAAAAAAATAAATAGTAATGTATGCATCATAAAAATTGAGTCTGGGGCGCCCACATGGCTCAATCAGTTAAGCATCTGACTTTGGCTCAGGTCATGATCTCAAGGTTCATAAGTTCAAGCCCTGCATTGGGCTCTGTACTGGCAGTGCAGAGCCTACTTAGGATTCTCTCTCTCCCTCTCTCTGCTGCACCCCCACTGCTTGCGCTCTCTCTCAAAATAACCTAAAAAAAAAAAATCGAATGCAACTACACTTAGTGGTGATTATCTCTGGGGATGTATAATTACAGAGGATTTTTACTTTCTATGATCTCTACCATTTGCTTATTAAAAAATAACAGAGGCGGGACACCTGAGTGGCTCAAACGGTTGAGCATCTGACTTTGGCACAGGATCTCACAATCCGTGGGTTTGAGCCCTACATTGGGCTCAGAGCCTGGAGCCTGCTTCAGATTCTGTCTCTCCATCTCTCTCTGTCTCTCCCCTGCTTGCACTCTCTCTCTCCCAAAAATAAATAAACATTTAAAAAATTTTAATACAAAAACGTAATAACAGGGGCGCCTGGGTGGCTCAGTCAGTTAAGCATCTGACTCCAGCTCAGGTCATGGTCTCACAGTTCGTGAGTTCAAGCCCCACATCAGGCTCTGTGCTGATAGAGCGGAGCCAGCCTCAGATTCTGTGTCTCCCTCTCTCTCTGCCCCTCCCCTGCTTACACTCTCTCTCTCTCTCCCAAAAATAAAAAACATAAAAAATTAAAAAAAAAAATATCTACTTATTTCATCTATAATCAAAAGAAATTTCAATGATTTAATTACCATTATCAAAATCTAACATAAATAACAATGCCCATATTAGCAAGAGTGTAAGGAATCAAACTCATGATATGAAAGTAAAAACTTGAACCTTAAACCTTGAAACTTGAGCCTAGAAGGCAACTGGCAATATACAACAAAAGCACTAAAAACATAAGTGTCCCCTGACCTAATAATTCCACTTCCATAAATTTGACTATGAAAATAAACATGTAAAAAGATTCAATTACAAGGCTCTTCATTGAATAACTATTTCTAACAGAAAAATACTAAATTCAATTTGAATGTAAAAGAAAAGGAAATTGTTAATAAACTATCTGGCAGCCATTAAAATGTTCAGAAAAATATTAAATGACATGGAAAAACTGAGGGGAAAAAAGGAAACTATATGAATACATGCTATGTGTGAGTGTGCGTAAGCATGTAAGCATGCACAGACACACACACAAATCCAATGAAGGTCATGTACCAAAATGTTAAGAGTAGTTATCCTGATACAGCAAGATGAACTTTTTTCTTCTTTGGTTTATGTTTTCTATGTCTTCAAATTGACACTTAATAACATGAAAACATGTTCAGGATATGATATTAAATGAAAAAGAAGATGTAAAACCATACACAATATAATCACAACTTTGTAAGAAAAAGATTTATTCTTACAGAAAAATGTGTAGGGAAAGGAAATACACCAAAGTATATTTTATGTTATTTTGTTATGTTATGTTACGTTATTTATTTATTTTTTGAGAGAGAACATGTGTGAACAGAGGAGGGGCAGAGAGAGAGAGAGGGAGAGAAAGAGAATCTTAAGTAGGATCCACGCTCAGCTCAGTACAGAGCCCGACACAAGGCTTGATCCCACAACTTCGAGATCATGACCTGAGCCGAAATAAAGAGCTGGACACTTAACCAACTGAGCTACCTAGGTGCCCCTGAAGTTATCTTTTATAAATATCTAAAATAAGTCACCGAGATATCATCTTTGGATGATGAAATTACTGATGTTTTTATTTCTTTATGTTTTCTAAAATTTCAAATTTTCCTTATTCACTATCCATTACTTTTATTAAAACAGAGAAAAAGAAATTAAAAAAAATTTTTTTTTAACATTTCTTTATTTTTGAGAGAGAGAAGAGTGTGAGCAGAGGAGGGGCAGAGAGAAAGGGAGACACAGAATCTGAAGCAGGCTCCATCCAGGCTCCAAGCTGTTAGCACAGAGCCCGATGTGGGGCTCGAACTGTGAGATCATGACCTGAGCTGAAGTTGGACGCTTAACTGATTAAGCCACCCAGGCACCCCGAGAAAAAGAAATTTTTAACAAGGAGCCAATTCAAAATGCAAAAGAATTACAGAAAAGACAGAATTAATTATTTTGGTATAATCTCAAAAGCAGGTGAAAAATAATAACAGCTAATGTTTACTGAGCACCTGCTATGTGTCACATATTATACGAAAGATGGTACCATTTAAATTTTTATAATTCAATCATTATCGTCACTTTATAGATAAAGAAACTACAATATGCTATGCAACTTGTTCAAAGTAATTAAGATGGCAAGTGGTAGAGCTGAGATTCAAAGCCAAATAAAATTTTTTTTTAATGTTTATTTTTGACAGAGAGAGAGAGACAGAGGGGGGAGCTGCAGAGAGAGAGGGAGACACAGAAGCCAAAGCAGGCTCCAGGCTCTGAGCTGTCAGCACAGAGCCTGACGTGGGACTTGAACCCACAAACCCTGAGATCATGACCCGAGACAAAGTTGGATGCCCAACCGACTGAGCCACCCAGGCGCCCCCAGATTCAAAGACAAATAAGCAGATACTGAAGGCCAAGGACTCTACCATCTCATGCTGCCTCTGTCCTACGGATCACACTGCATAAATTAATACAACATAGCAGATTCCAGCAAACCGCAGGTAGAAAGGGCTGTAAGAAAATTCGATTGTGTAAGACTAAGACTCTCTATGCCTACAGAAAGCATGACAATAGTATATTCAAAGAATCACAAGTTACTTCTTGGAGAAGAAAAAAAAAAAGAAAAGGACATACAGAACGTTAAGAATTATTTGGGTTGGAAACCTGAAAATGAGGTAAATTGTAAGTCAATATTCCTTGTGCCATCTGCCTGACTAAAAATTAACACCTCGGAGCCCTGGGAAATATAGAAGAAAAATCTGTAAGAGCTAGTAGCAAATTAAGATAAGGAAATTCAAATATTAGGACTAGGACCCAAAAAAAGTGTAATAATAAAGCAAAACTCCAAAATAAAGATAAGGTAGGGAGCTATCAGCCAGTTTCATTCATTAAGCTCTTAAAATTGCTGGTCAATGCTGGTTCCTACTCCACTACATCTTCCAGTTCACCTTATGTACATCCTTCTGGAGACAGAGTCCCCAGCGTGCCAATTCATTGCTAGCTGTCTCATTCTTTGAAATTCTCTGCAGCAAGCATTCCAAAGCATTATGGTGCTGTTTGGGGCTCAGGTTGATCTGCTGGGTTAAATCCTAAATAAAATTAAGACAGAGATAATGTTATAAGTATTACTTCCTCCAACATGAAGTTAAACCCCAATGTGTCTAAAACATTTCCAAAAGAAAACCTCTTTCCCATTGAAATCTGTAGAATTTTCAAATACCTCCAAGGATTTTAATAAACATCTGTCAGAAATGTGAATGAGGTCTACAGTTAAAACTTTAACCATAAAAGAATTTGAAATGTTATTGTTTCTTTCTCCCATATGACCTTATCTCTTTCTCAAAGCCAGGTTCTGAATTTAAAATTCCTAAGAAAGTCTATGAAACAGGAGCAAAGGGGGCTTGATTATACCTATTTAATATTTCGGAAAAATATGGGGGAAAGCGTTCTGTACCCAGCACAGAGTCAAACATAACAGAATGGAAAATCACATCCAGTCTTAATCTTCATGTCATACTACAGAGCACTATATTTAACGTCACCATAAGACACTTTTTGTCCAATGTTTCAACAATAGGTGCTTTCTAAATGTTATTGTTGAATAAATATCTATCTAGAAGGTGTATATGAAGACTATCACATAAGTGAGTTCTTTATTTTTCTGAGACCAAAGAACAGTACAGTTGTTCCCTGCGAGGCAGTCATTAGCACCAGTCAACGTGGCTACACAGATAGCTCTGTGATCATAAAATCATTAGGTGACTGAGCCTTGTAAGGAAGGAGCCTTGACCTATGTAAGAAACAGAGAAGGAACAAAAGTAAACATGAAAGAAATCTCTTACAAGAATGTTAAGCTTCACTTCAGGCTCTTGACGATGTTACTGAAAATAGTCTGTGGCATTGGAGACAGGAATGGATCCAAGGGTAACACAGACAAGGGCTGAAAAAGTGAGGCAGCACAGTAGTTCAAGTGTGGAAAGTCCCAAGCGCTGCAGACAGAGTGGAGGCAAAGCACTCTGACTCTGGATTCATGCTGCTGCGCACGTCTCTGCTTCTCAGCTATTTCCTACGGGGGCTGAGCCTGACACCTCCTGGACACTCCAAGACCCAAAGATAAACTTTTATCCTTTCACGTCAGCCTCTGACTTGTGGATTGCCTTTTGCTACATTATCTCCTCCACTCCTTCAAATAGACTGAAGGCTTGTAGCAATGCTAGAAAAACTCAGTGCTCTCAAAAAACCTCATGATCATATGACTAGCTTACAGTCATCTATTTGATTGGTTAGGGTTAAAACAGAGATACTTGTTTCCTTTTACCTTATAATCCAATCATTCCATTGTTCTAACACTCTTCAAAAGGGAAATCTGATCAGCTTTTTCATAGCATGTGGGAAGGGACATTGGATCATGTTTTATAGAAAGGAGAACTGGAGGCTGGAAGAACAGACCTACCAGGTGATGCCACAAACCTGCCCAGGTCTAGCTCAAGCTGCTATCAAAAAGGACTTCCATTCAACATGGGCAGTTCTCACCTTCATGGCTCTGAAGTCCTTCTTCATCTTCTCAGGGATTCCAGTCATGAATGAAAGCTCAGGCAGCAGCAGGATTTCGCCTTTCAGCAGCTTTGAAGAGAGAATGGAAAGCAAAAATAGGGAAGTAGAAGATTGTCTTGTTCCTGTGACCTGACAGACATGCCATGCTCATGGCTGGGCCTGCAGGGACATAACTGGCACACTAGGGAACATAAAACCCCAAAGAAGAGGGCAATGAAACACTGCAAGTATTTTACCCTTTTCCCTTCAGTCACAATACTTTGAGCCTGTTGTATTAGGTAAAGGGAAAAAAAAATATTTTTTAATGTTTGTTTATTTTTGATACAGAGAGAGACAGAGTACAACCAAGGGAGGGGCAGAGAGAGAGGGAGACATAGAATCCGAAGCAGGTTCCAGGCTCCAAGCTGTCAGCACAGAGCCCCATGCTTGAACCCAAGCTTGAACCCATGAACCATGAGATCATGACTTGAGCCAAAGTCAGAACCCTAACCAACTGAGCCACCCAGGCACCCTGGTAAAGGGGAAAATACTGATATGGTAAAAAAGAAAGGAAAAACTAGAAGAAAACAATCTGTCCCTCTTGGGCCTCCATACAAGCTAAGGTGATACCTCCATCTCATCTAACCCACTGATCTTCAGCTTTCTCACCTAAGACCAAGGAATCAGTATCAAGGCACTTTCCCCTGGCCCCTAGCCCTGTTTGTTAAATGTCTACAACTTCCCTAATGGATGCAGTGCTCTAATCTTTAGCAGCAAATTCTTTCTTCCTTAACCTAACTTGCTCATATGGATACTTTTAGCTCCTCACTACAGGGACTTCAAAAGCAAGTCCTAGCCGTGCACAGCATTCCCCAACCACATTGTAACTCTGCTCCAGGGTCCCCAGCACCATGGATGAAGATGAAGAACTTAAGCTGGAAGTACAAATCTGACACTCCCCACTCACCATCCCTTGGTTATTCTGTCTCTCACTGGGCCTGTGGATCAGCAGTGGCTGGTCCTCTTCCTTAATTGTGATCCCATAGTTTTTGCTAGAGCAGGGCAGAGGCAGGAAAACATTTCAGAAGCAGCATCACTACTCTTAACAGCAACACAGTCTGACTCTCCTAAATAGCACTGAGGCACACAATTTGCATAATACCCTTGTCAAGAATCCACTAGAAACTCATCATAGCGTATTTATAGCTGGAAAAGGCAGGCTCAAGTTAACACTGCAATTAAATGGAGGAGAAATTGTCTAATAGTCCAGGGAAAAATTTGCTTAAAACTGTGAAGGCTTGGGCAACTGGAAAGGCAAAATGACAGTCAAATGATTAATGACTCGAATTTCATCTCTCCAACCAGACTTCTAAACCAGCAAAAGAAATATAATTCAAAGCCCTGGCATTAATTTATAAAGTAACTTCCAAATGCACTAAAAGAAATGAAATTGTAAGGGTAGCATATTCAAATCAAATCCCACAAACAAACTCATTCAACCTTAGGTGTATTACCAATCCAATTATTTTAAAAGTGTCCTGCTGTTTGCTACTATGGAACTCAATATCCTGCAATAGAATGGTAGATTACATTCCACACCCTCCCAAAGGCACAAGCCCAGTCAGTCTCTTCTTTCCACCTGTAGTATTCCAAGAATGTGATCTCCTTCCCATCAGACATTGTGAAGGTATCTTTTGGTGTCTTATTCCAATCCACATCATCAATGCGATAGGTACGATTGTTGTATCGGGTTATAACAATATTGCCAACCAGAAGCTTAGTGCACTCATCCTGGAAGTTTTCTTTGTTCTGCTGATACATGGCATGCCTTTGGAAAGAGACAAAAGACTGGTCATCATATTTGTACATGCAGAGCACAGTGAAAAGGATAGGGGATGCAAGTAAGTACCTCAGGGATATGATCACAGCTATATAGCACCGGAAGGCTCCAGCTGTCTCTTTAAAGAGATAGGACTCTCATCTCTTTTCTTTTTAACATTACCAAAAAAATCAAAATCAATAAAAAATAGTGAAAAGGTAAAAGTCAAAAACAGCAACTACAAATTAGTAAAATTCATAGTTTGCCTTCAAAAAGGGTATTTATTCAAACAAATCAAACAAAATAATTATTTTGTATCATCATTATTAGGATAGTCTACAGTGGAACAACAAAACATTCTTTCAACTATATTTGCCCTTTTGAGCTAATGGAAAGGATTACAAATACCTATCATTATACAGCACTGGTGAAGATGCTGAAGATGCAGATGAGCAGACTCACCATAGGCAAATGTACCCTCAAGGTAACCTCTAAACAATGCCGTGAACAAGCCAACACAGGTAACTCGCAGGAAGCATGTGTGAATATGCCCAGGGAGTCCAGGAAAGTTTACAGAGGCAGCTGATACTTGAAGAAGCAATCTGCCAAGCAGAAATGCCAGGGGGCAGAGGAATGAGTGACACTCCAGGCAGAGGCAGCAGTATGCATGGGACAAGCAGGGATCTGGGGATGGGGAGGACAAGGAGGTGGAACAGGGACAGAAGATGGTAAGCACAGGCTGAAGATAGGCAGGGACCAGATGTGAATGTCCTTGTAAGTCAAGGATCGGAGCTTGGACTTTGTTCTGTGGGTCAGTGTCACCCAGGGTATATTCTTCAGAAACACGGATCCCTTGAGAAGTTGTGAGAAGTGTGGAAAAGGTTGTACAATCAAAAAAGTTGAGTCCATTCTGCATATTATAAGCCCTGCTTAGAGATTCACTGCATACATTAGCATATCAGGCTACTAAAGAAACGTACTTAGCTTGATTTACCTCCAATGTATTTAACCAGATTCCTCCCACCTTTTTCCTTTTTACCTCACAGAATGAACATTCAGTTCATTACCACTCTGGATAATTAGTGTCCTGCAGAACTCTCCCTAAGAAAGACTACAGTAAGTGATGAAAATCAGACACCTGAAGCAGTTCAACATTGATGACAGACCCAGGGCCAAAATGCTTGGGTTCAAATCTTGTGTCTTACACTTACTAGCCTATGAAACTTTTGAGCGAGTTACTGCTCTTTGTGCCTTGGTTTCCTCATGTGAAAGTGGGTCAGTGAAAGAACCTAACTCATAGCGTTGTTGAGAGAACACAATGACTTTATATAAATGAAGCGTTGAGAACAGTGCCTAGCACAGATAATAGAACTGTGTTAAGTGCTTGCAAATATCATTTCCATCATTGCCATTAGTGCTTGATACATGCCGGATGCAGTGTGAGTGTGAGTGTGTGTGTGTGTGTGTGTGTGTGTGTGTGTGTGTGTGGCCTTATACTGTCTGCTAGGTTAAATACAGAGGAGAGATGGCTACAAACACAGTTCGCTATACATATGTAGCTGTGGAAATCAAAAGTAACCACTAGTATAGAATCTATATTCAAACACTTTTTAAGCTGTAATTTATTTTCAAAATCTTCCATGACAGTTTTTAGTATTCTCTCACCAAAGCCCATTCCCCTAATCATTGTCTTTGCATTAGAAAAGGTACGTGGAAGATGTGGAAGAGGGAGGCCCAATCAAGAAAAAGCTAAAAATGGACTGAGGAAGGCAGGAGATAAAGAATATAGACCTATATCTTGTTACTCCAATATTCAACATTGAAAAGTAGATAAAAATCAATGATTTTTAACTGTACTATTTTACTCTGACTTCTCTACTGAGATTAAAATAAAAAATAAAAAATAAAAAATCATGCTGAAAAGAAAGCAGACCAAATAACAAAAAAACAAAAAATGAGTCTATGCCATATAATTCTACTTACAATTTCTAGAAAATTCTAGAAAATGCAAACTTATCTCTAGTGGCAGAAACCAGATCAGTGCTTGCTGCCCATGGTGGGTAGAGAGAGGTCTGAAACAGACATGAGTAAATTTTGAGTGGGAAATGGATATGTTCATGATCTTCACTGCGATGTTTCATAGGTATATAAGTATAGTAAAACTCATCAAATTGTATACTTTAAATGTATAAGGTTGATTGTGTCCACTGTGCCCTACTAAATCTGAAAAAAGAAAAAACAGAATAGAATAAGATCCAAATGAGACTGGAATATACATTAGGATTGAGTGTCCAGTGATCACTAGTGGCATTTCAAGTTAGTGAGGGGAAATATATCCTTAAAAAATGGATAAGAACACTTGCTAATCATTTACAAAATAAATTCTTATTAAGTTAATGTTAATGTGTAAGAAATTAAGTAATAAAAGTAGATAATAACATAAACATTCATATCCTCCTGGAAATTAAAAAGAAATCATCACAAACTTTGGAAAAGATAATTTTGTACCCACAGTAACCAGTAGCCATAAAATCCAGTTTAAAAAAAATTTTTTTTAAGTTTTATTTATTTTGGGATAGATAGAGAGAGAGAGAGAGAGAGTGGCAGAGGGGGAGAGAGAGAGGGAGAAAAAGAAAATCCCAAGCAGGCTCCGCACTGTCAAAGCAGAGCCTGACGTGGGGCTTGAACTCAAGAACCCTGAGATCATGACCTGAGCAGAAGTCGGATGCTTAACATATTGAGTCACCCAGGTGCCCCTAAAAACACTTTTTTAAATGTTTATTTATTTTGGGGGGGGGGGTAAATAGGGGAGGGGCAGAGAGAGAGAATCCCAAGCAGGCTCTGCACTATCAGCATGAACATGAACCGTGAGATCACGACCTGAGCTTAAGTCAGACAGATGCTCCACCGACTGAGCTATCCAGGCACCCCCATAAGATCCAGTTTTAATACATCTGTATCAAGTCACCTCTTGCAAGCTATCTAACCAATGTCAACCCCTTGTTTCTATACATTGAGGAACGCCTTAATCCAATAAGCATCCCACAGAGTACTAATCAATCAACAATAGACTGCCTGAGCAACCACTTTCTACTGCTTGCCCCTCTGCAAGACTGCCGTCCTGAACTCCATACCTCTCCAATACTCTATGTAAGGTCAGCAGTCTTTTACTGCAATAAGCAGGAACTCAGCCTTTTCTTTATTTCAGATAAAACAGAAGTCTCATCATTCTTTGGCAATTCTGAAGGTTTCACCAAGGTAACTATGGAAGCTCTTCCTCAGCAACACTCCAGGAGTTTCAGACCAACAGATGCACTCACTGGGCCTTTTGTGCTTAACTCTATTTGTCCACCAGATCTGCTGCAGTGAGTCAATCCCAACAACAAGCTGAGCTCTGACTAGTTTCATTAGGCTTTGGCTGCCTAATGACCTTTCAGGTTAGAAGTCATTGTTTGGCAATCCCTATCAAAATAATGCCAGCATTCTTCACAGAACTAGAACAAACAATCCTAAAATTTGTATGGAATCAGAAAAGCCCATGAATAGCCAAAATAATCCTGAAAAAGAAAACCAACCCTGGAGGCATCACAATTCCGGACTTTAACCTATATTACAAAGTTATAATCATCAAGATAGTATGGTATTGGTACAAAAACAGACACGTAGACCAATGGAAAAGAATAAAGAACCCAGAAATGGACCCACAAATATATGGCCAACTAATCCTTGACAAAGCAAGAAAGAATATCCAGTGGAATAAAGACAGCCTCTTCAGCAAATTGTGCTGGGAAAACTGGACAGCGACATGCAAAAGAATGAACCTCGACCACTTTCTTGCACCACACACACACACACACACAAAACTCAGAATGTAGGAAAGACCTAACTATAAGACAGGAAGCCATCAAAATCCTAGAGAAGAAAGCAGACAAAACCTCTTTGACCTAGGCCACAGCAACTCCTTACTCAACATGTCTCTGGAGGCAAGGGAAACAAAAGCAAAAATGAACTACTGGGACTGCATCAAAATAAAAAGCTTTCGCACTGCAAAGGAAACAATCAGCAAAACTAAAAGGCAACTGATGGAATGAGAGAAGATATTTGCAAATGACATACATGATAAAAGGTTAGTATCCTCTAAAAAGAATTTATCAAACTCAACACCCAAAAAACAAGTAATCCAGTGAAGAAATGGGCAAAAGACATGAAAGACACTTTTCCAAAGAAGACATCCAGATGGCCAATTGACACATGAAAAAATGCTCAACATCACTCATCATCAGGGAAATGCAAATCAAAACCACAATGAGATACCACCTCACACCAGTCAGAATGGCTAAAATTAACAACTCGGGCGACAACAGATGTTGGCAAAGATGCGGGGAAAGAGGAACCCTTTTGCACTCTAGTGGGAATGCAAACTGTTACAGCCACTCTGGAAAACAGTATGGAGGTTCCTCAAAAGATTAAAAATAGAACTACCCTATGACCAGCAATTGCACTACTAGGTATTTCTCCAAAGGATACAAGTGTGCTGTTTTGAAGGGGTACGTGCACTGTTTATAGCAGCGCTATTGACAATAGTCAAAGTATGGAAAAAGCCCAAATGTCTATCAACTAATGAATGGATAAAAAAGATTGTGATACACACACACACACACACACGCACATACATACAATGGAGTACTATTCAGCAATCAAAAAGAATGAAGTCTTGCCATTTGCCAATAATGTGGAGGGAACTGGAGTGTATTATGCTAAGCGAAATTAGTCAGAGAAAGACAAATATCATATGACTTAACTCATGTGGAATTTAAAATAATGAACATAAAGGAAAGGAAGCAAAAATAATATAAAAATAGGAAGGGGGGTGCCTGGGTGGCTCAGTTGGTTAAGCGTCAGACTTCAGGTCAGGTAATGATCTTCCAGTCTGTGTGTTGGAGCCCCGCGTCAGGCTCTGTGCTGACACACAGCTCAGAACCTGGAGCCTGCTTTGGATTCTGTCTCTCCTTCTCTCTCTGCCCCTCCCCCGCTCGCATTCTGTCTCTCAAAAATAAATATTTAAAAAAAAAACACAGAAGGGGACAAAACATAAGAGACTCTTAAATACAGAGAACAAACTAAGGGTTGTTGGAGGGGGTGGTTCTGGGTGGGGGGGATGGGCTAAATGGACAAGGAGTATTAAGGAGGACACTTGCTGGGATGAGCAATGAGTATTTTACGTAGGAGACGAATCACTGGATTCTACTCCTGAAATCATTATTGCACTATATGCTAACTAACTTGGATGCAAATTAAAAAAGAAAAAAAAAGTCATTGTTTGGACCCAAGTCTTTGTTTTGAAAATTATTTTTGCCATTAACTTGATTATTTTCCATTTGCTTACTTTGCTTTTGCTGTTATTTGTCTAGATGCATAAAGTCTTCTTTCATATGTTTTTGTTTTGCCCTAGATTTCCTTGTCTCTGTTAAATGTATGAGGGTGTTCTATAAAGAATGCATGGAGGCATAAACCAGATAAAGCCTGGTTCAGAGACACTTCAGAGACATCATACTTGAAGGTCCATGAATCCAGCAACCAATTTGTAAAAAAGCAAGTGGTCAAACGTTAGTTAGGAAGGCACTTCTTGTCTTGGCAATTTGTGAAAGAAGCTCACTGTGTTTATTTAGTTCAAATTCCAGGGTCAATGATAGTTGGATCACTGATCTCATGGCCCTTTCTATCTGTGCTTGGAACCTGAAATACGGTTCACAAACACACATCCTTAGACAACTTTAGTGCTTCTCTTTCTTGTTTGTCATTAAGTTTGCCTATGTCAAAGGTCTCAAACTCTGCCTGGAAGAATTTCTCCTTCCAATATAAAGGTATACCATAGTTGTTCTGATTCTGGCACTTTCCTTGATAAATGTAAAAAAAATTTTGAGTTAAAATTACAATGTCAAAAGCGCACACAGAACATTCTCCAATATATATCATATGCTAGATCATAGAACAACTTCAATAAATATAGAAGGATAGAAATACAATTCTGTTGTCTGGCCACAACAGAATGAAATTAGAAATCAAAAACAGAAGAAATTCAGAAAACTCACGTATATATGGAAATTAAACAACACACTCCCCTAAATAATCAATGGATCAAACAAGAAATCATAAAGGAAATTAGAAAATATTTTGAACTAGATATAAACGAAAACACAACATACCAAAATGTACAGGATACAGCTAAAGCATTACTTAGAGGAAAATTTATAGCTGTAAAAGCCTATATTAAAAAGAAAAAATATCCCAAATAAACTAACCTTCCACCTCAAGACACTGGAAAGAGAAGAGAAAACTACACCTTAAGTATGCAAAAGGAAGGAAATAAGAGTGGGAGTTAATGAAATAGAGAACAGAAAATAAAGAAAATCAACAAAACCAAATACTGGTTTTCTGAAAAGGTCAACAACATTGACAAACTTTTAGGTAGACTACCTGTGAAAAAAGGAGACTTGGATTTCTAAAACCTGGAATTCAAGAGGGGACATCACAACTGGCTCATAGAAATAAAAAGAATTGTAAGGGAACACTTTGAACAGCAATATGCTAACAAATTAGATCACCTAAATAAAATGAACAAACTCCTAGAAAGACACAAATTACCAAAACTGAGCCAAAAATAAACAGAAAATCTGATAAATATCTAACATGTACAGAAATTGAATTAGTAATTTAAAAACTGCACACAAAGAAAAACCAAAGCCCAGATGGCTTCTCTGTTGACTTTCTACCAAGCATTCAAAAGAAAATGAATTCTAATCCTTCACAAACTCTTTCAAAAAACAGAAGAGGAAGGGACTACTTCCCAACTCTTCCTATAAGGCTGGTATTACCGAGATATCAAAATCAGACAAAGGCCTCACAAGAAAGATACAGATATTGTTTAGGAATACAGACAAAAATCCTCAACGAAATACAAGCAAACTAAATCTAGCAACATATAGAAAACAATCATATACCATGAGCAAGTAAGATGTATCCCATGAATGCAAGGTTGATTTAATATCCAAAGATCAATTAAAAAAGATTTTTTAAATAAAATTTATTTATTCTGAGCAAGAGAGCAAGCAGGGGAGAGGCAGAGAAAGGGGAAAGGAAGGAGAAGGAGAGGGAGAGAGAGAAAGAGTGAGAGAGAGAAGTCCAAGCAGGTTCTGCACTGTCAACACAGAGCCTGACGTGGGACTTGAACCCACGAACTGTGAGGTCATGACCTAAGCCGAAATCTAGAGTTGGACATTTAACCGACTGAGCCACCCAGGCGCCCTAAAAACAGGATGTTTTTTAAAAAACAATCATCTCGGGGTGCCTGGGTGGCTCAGTCGGTTGAGCGTCTGACTTTGGCTCAGGTCATGATCTTGCGGTGAGTTCGAGCCCCGCATTGGGCTCTGTGCTGACAGCGCAGAGCCTGGAGCCTGCTTCTGATTCTGTGTCTCCCTCTCTCTCTGTCCCCTCCCCTGCGCATGCTCTGTCTCTCTCTCTCTCTGTGTCAAAAATAAATAAACATTAAAAAAAAAATTAAAAAAAAATGATCATCTCAATAGAAAAAGCAATTGACAAAACCCAAGAGCCTTTCATGATAAAAACACTTCATAAACTAGGAATAAAATGGAACTTCCTCAATCTGAAAAAGGGCTTCTAAAAAAGCTCACAGAGGGGTGCCTGGGTGGCTCAGTCGGTTAAGAGTCCAACTTCGGCTCAGGTCATGATTTCACAGTTTACAGGTTCGAGCCCCGCATCAGCTCGGAGCCTGGAGCCTGCTTTGGATTCTGTGTCTCCCTCTCTCTCTCTGCCCCTCCCCTGCTCACTCTCCCTCCGTCTCTCAGAATAAATGAACACTGAAGGAAAAAAAAAACCTCACAGATAACATACTTAATGGTGAAAGAGTAGAAAAGAAACTGACTGAGCACTACTTTCAAAATATATTCAGGGTGCACCTGGGTGGCTCAGTTAGTTAAGCTTCCAACTTTGGCTCCAGTCATGATCTCCCAGTTCATGGGTTCAAGCCCTGCATGGGGCTCTCCACTGGCAGTGTGGAGTCTGTTTGTAATTCTCTCCCTCCCTCTCTCTCTCTCTCTCTCTCTCTCTCCCCCCTCCCTCCCTCTCCCCCACTCGCACTCTTGCTCTCAAAAATAAATAAACTTAAGTTTTAACACACACACAAAACCAGGAGTCAACCACTTCTCACCACCTCCACTGCTGCCATCTTCATGTCGCCACTGAGACTCCTGATTGGTCACCCCACTTCTATCCCTACCCTTTTAAAAGTCTCTCCTCCACGCAGCAATGGGAGGGATCGTTTTACAACTCAAGCCACATCATGTCACTCCAGCCACAAGTCCTGCACTTCACTCAAAGTAAAAGATAAAATCCTTACAGTAGCCTTTAAAGCCCTATACTGTCATTTCCTCCATCTTCTCCTTCCTCCCATCACTCTTTTACTTGCTCTGCTCTAGCCACCCTGGGTTTCCTGCCACTCTCTGAATGAGCCAGGCATATTTCTGTCTTTTAAAGGCCTTTATCCTAGCTGTCTCTCTGACAACAAGTCCTTTTGACCATATATTCACCTGGCTAAATCCCTCATCTCCTGCAAGTATTGGCACAAAGAAACTTGACCACTCTATTTAAAATTACAGCTCTCCAACCTACCCCATCCCACCCCTGGTACTCCCATCTCTCCTACCCTGTGTTCTTTTTCTTCCTTCCAAAGCTCTCAACACTTCCAGTACGCTATACAATTCACTTACCTGACTACAATGTAAACTCCATGAGAAGAGGAATCTTTGTTATGTTAACTGATATATCTCAAGGCTCTGGTATGTAATTGGAGCTCAAATGCATATTGAATGAATCAATCAATTTATCAGATAAGCAAAGATTTATAAGCCTGATAACACCCAGTAGTTGTACACAGATGGTGAAAAAAATGAACTAACGTCTTCTAGAGGGTAATTTGTCAACGTACATTTAAGTATTTTTATTATAGAAATATTTATCAAGTTTCTATAATGTTCAGCCCTTTCATTAAGTGACTCCACTTCTAAGTACATAGCCTTAAAGACTCCGCGATGAACGCAGATTTAATCTATAAGATGAGATTTCGTGAAGCCATTACAAATTGTACGCATCTATATTTACTATAGTAAATGATTCACTATAGTAGCACATTTAAACAAAATCCAGGGTGTCAGTGTTTTTTTTTTTTTTAACTTTTTCTTAACGTTTATTTTTGAGAGAGGGAGAGAAAGAGAGCGCGCATGCACACACGAGTGGGGAATGGGCAGAGAGAGCGAGCGATACAGAATACAAAGCAGGCTCCAGGCTCTGAGCTTTCAGCACAGAGCTGGAAGCAGAGCTTGAACTCGTGAGCCATGAGATCACGACCTGAGCCAAAGTCACATGCTTAACGCTTAACCGACTGAGCCACCCAGGTACCTCAGGGTGTGAATGTTTTAAACCAAGCCTTCTTAACCAGAGCATTAAATACAATTCCTCCTCAAAGTACAGCAAGTAATACCTACCTCAGCAAGACTTATCAATAGAGCACATATATTCAGTACCCTTAATCAGTTCTACAATTTAAAACCCAAAGAGAACAATGGCCAATCTGTATTTGTTACCAGCTATTATTAAACTTTTCAGAAAATTGTTAGCTTGTTATAAGTTGATCCCAACATTCACTCACATGACATCCAGCACTGAATCATTCCGAATGACCTTATGGGAGACATCAGCTAGCAGAAAAAGACCTCCATCTGTTCTTCGGATACTAGCTGCATAGCCTGGCCAGATCTGCAACCTGAAGGGACAGATGAGTTTTATCTTAGGGTTCTAAAAGGGCCACAGATACTTCCCTGCCCCACTTGAAACAAGTGAGTAAATACCATCCACCTCCCTAATAACAATGGAAAAAGCACCACGAATCAAATTAAATCAACATCATTGTGAACTTACTAAAAAAACTAAATTGTGGAACAGATTTAACTGATAAATTGTATTCACAATCATAAAATACTGTTGAGATTTCTGTACTAAATATGGTAATCACAATGAAAAATTTCTTTCCAGAACATTCAAAAGTAAGGAAGAGAAAAACACCACTGACCTGTGCTGCTGTAGAACCATAGCACTTGTAGGGTCATAAAAGTTTCTCCCTACAAGCTTCATATCTAGAAGTTTCATTACCCTGAAATAAAGAGCAAAAATGGGTCTTCCAGAGAAGAATGAAAAAAAATTAAGCTCTATTACTCTTAGTTATATTTTCCTTTTGAAGCCTGAAATGCCAAAAACGTTGGTGTCCTTTGCACAATATAGCTTTTATGCTGAGAACACCCTTGCCAAACGAAAAAGAAAAATTATCAAAGCATTTATCCTGGAGTACATACAACTGACAACAGCTTGTCTTAGTTACTAGGTAACCAAAAACTGAGTTGATTTCCCAAGTTCCATTTACATTATTTTTCACAATTAACTAAAAAGAATGCAAGAGAGTCAATTTCTGTTTGTAAAGATCACTCTGGCATAGGAAGTTATGTTTGTCCTGGTAGTTCAGCTTATTAGTTAGAAATCAGATTCTGTGTTTCATTTAAAAAGAGGTGGTGCAGGAATAAGTTTTATCAAAATTTGGATCTTATAAAAAGTTAAAAACATGAACTGTATCCAAAAATTCAAGGGACCTAGAAAAAATTCTTCCAGCAAAAATTTTTGTGCACTACCACTTTGAATAGCCCCGTCAGTAACACCATTAAATTACGCAATATAAACATCTACTTTTAAAGTTCCTGAATGATTCCAAGGAACCCATCCTGCTACTGACCTTCATTATACCCAAATCTGGCTAATCACTTGACATAATTTTTGAATAACTTAGCCTCAATACCATCCATTTATTTATTAAATGTTTCCAAACTCATCCCTATAGGAACTGTGGTATATAATACCATCCAAGCTTCTTGAAGAGCACTGTTACAAACACAAGACTGTGATTAAAGAAAATAAGCTGTTTTCTCACCGACGGAAAACAACATTGTAGAAGGGAATGCACAAGTCAGAACAGGGCTCCAGGATCTTTGTCAATTGAATCTTAATGCTGATCTCTGCATCATCAGTTTTCCTTTGACTTTTTAACTCAAGGACCTAACAAATAAATATATGCAAGTAAAAAAAAAAAAAAAAAATGACAAAACTACCAAGCCCTAATCTAATCAAATGTGTTCTAGAAAACACTAAAATATCTTAACTATATTTTCCACTTTCCCCTCACCTTGCTGTCCACACTGAACAAAATCATAGCATGACAACAAAGATTTAAGAAAGGATTTGGTAAGAGAAATGTAATGGAGAACTGACTAGCAATAGATCCCTTTCCATCTGAAATCTTAAACCATTTCCTATCACTGAGTTCACAGGCTTCAAACCACTCCTCTTATTTAAGAAGGGACTTCTTGGAGAACTCAGATGAAAAAGTGGCTTAGTTTGACATTTCGTTGTTATGGAGAAGTCTGTCTTCCCTCTAAGAATAGGAAAGAACAACTCAAACGTCAGGATGTCTATGACTTCCTACCACTCAAAACAGCAGAACTCTCTTAGGTTTCATTCCAAAATACATTTCCTATTTGGTCTCACTTGTTTCTGAAGTTTAATAGGCAGATAGAGAATGGATCCATCAAAAGCAGTAACGTTGCCGGTGACAGCTTGATGGTCCTTCAGCATGCCAAACCTCATGCTTTTGCACTCCACATTGGGGCTAGAAAACAAAAAGGATTTTACTTCAATTTGCTCAAATGGCAGCCTTTACTAAATAGGTTTGTTAAGAACCAGTCACTTGTAACTACTGCTCCATCTAGTGGTCGTATGAAAAATTCAAATACAGTTTACCTGACTACAAAAGGAACTTCAACCCAAGAATACCTGCCCACAGAAAAAACAACCCACTACCCAAAGACAACTGCCTTAGCATGTCAGCATATGTTCTTCCAGATTTTAGACAAGACAGAAAACTTTTTCATTAAAGGACCTGATAGCAAATATTTTAGGTTTTACAGGCCACATGGTCTCTGGTATAGCTGCTCAACTTGACCAACACGTACCTAAACACCACAAATGGTATGTACACCAATGAGCCTGGTTATGTTCCAGTAAAACTTTATTATAAAATAGATGGTGGGGGGGCGCCTGGGTGGCTTGGTCGGTTAAGCGTCTGACTTCGGCTCAGGTCATCATCTCACGGTCCGTGAGTTCGAGCCCCGCATCGGGCTCTGTGCTGACAGCTCAGAGCCTGGAGCCTGTTTCAGATTCTGTGTCTCCCTCGCTCTCTGCCCCTCCCCTGTTCATGCTGTGTCTCTCTGTCTCAAAAATAAATAAACGTTAAAAAAATTAAAAAAAAACAAAAACAAAAACAGATGGTGGGCCAGATTTGCCCTGCAGGCCAGTCATAGTTTGCCAATCCCTGCTCTAGAACCTACAGAGATACACACTTTAAAAAGAACTTTTTAAAAACATGATTTTATGGGGTGCCTGGGTGGCTCAGTCAGTTGAGCACGTGACTCCTGATTTCCGCTCAGGTCATGAACCTGGGGTCATGGGATCCAGCCCCAAGTCTGGCTCCGCACTGAGCGTGAAACCTGCCTGGGATTCTCTCTCTCTTTCTGCCCCTCTCCCCCACTTGCACTCCAAAATTAACAAAAATAAATAAATAA
This sequence comes from Panthera onca, assembly GCF_046562875.1. Classification (NCBI taxonomy): domain Eukaryota; kingdom Metazoa; phylum Chordata; class Mammalia; order Carnivora; family Felidae; genus Panthera; species Panthera onca. The sequence continues at coordinate 169,222,615 of NC_138342.1, read as the reverse complement.
TAAAAAGATTTTACTCTTGTTTTTCACTTATGGCAATTTCTACACTTTATTGATTCATTGTCACAAATCTTACAGCTTTGAAAAGCTCCAGTAGCTACTTTGGTACAATGACTGTCCCATTTCATCTCAGTAACACACCATCTCTTCTCTAACTGCAAAATTTAAACAAATCTAAGGCTTAAAAGGGTGAAGTATGTTCAAGTACATGATGAAAGATTAAAAAATTGGGGGCTCCTGGGTGGCTCAGTCAGTTAAACGTCCAACTTCGGCTCAGGTCATGATCTCACAGTTCGTGAGTTCAAGACCTGCACTGGGCTCTGTGCTGACAGCTTGGTGCCTGGAGCCTGCTTCAGATTCTGTGTCTCCCTCCCTCTCTGCCCTTCTGCTGCTTGTGCTCTTTCTCTGTCTCTCAAAAAGAAATAAATGTTAAGGGGCACCTGGGTGGCTCAGTAGGTTGAGCGACCGACTTCAGCTCAGGTCATGATCTCACAGCTCATGAGTTCGAGCCCTGCATCGGGCTCTGTGCTGTGCTGACAGCTCGGAGCCTGGAGCCTGGAGCCTGGAGCCTGCTTCGGATTCTGTGTCTCCCTCTCTCTCTGCCCCTAACCCACTCGTATTCTGTCTCTGTCTCTCTCAAAAAGAAAATAAACATTAAGAAAAAATTTCAAGAAGAAAAAAAGAAACGTTAAATTTTTTAAATAAAAATAAAAACGTCAAGTGGTAATCGAACATAGCTGTCCCCAAAACTAAACACGCGCATGCTAACATCACATTTCAAAAAGCTTCTCTAAAAAAAATTCATATACATGAAAGGCACTATGTCCTGAACACAACACTTAAAATTGTCTTTCTGGACTCCCTTCACATAATACAAGGAAGCCACAGGATGACCACTCCACTATAATACACCTTCTGAGTATCCTCTTCATGGCCTGGCATCCTCTTCATATTGCAGCTTCAAAGGTCCAGATCTACAATCTTAAAATTTATAAAATCCATGTCTTTTTCACTGTCAGTCAATGCAGAGACCTGTGAGGACTCATACTCCTTTCTGCATCATGAACATTTGTCAATCCATTTCCACAGAGAGGGTTCTTTCCTCTTGTTAATGCTCATTCCTTTCCCTTACATTCCAGAGCAGGGACTACCCTCCCTTCTCAGGGGTTCAATTTTACCCTCTTTTTTTAGTTCCTTCTCTTCATCTGTAACGTGCTCAGCTTTAAAGCCATCATCCTGGTACTCTAATTATCATTCCATTTCTCATTCCTCTTACATACTTTTTAAATAAATGGCCAATTTATTTTGTTTTTTTTTTTTTTTTTTCAACTTTTTTTTTTTTTTAATTTATTTTTGGGACAGAGAGAGACAGAGCATGAACCGGGGAGGGGCAGAGAGAGAGGGAGACACAGAATCGGAAACAGGCTCCAGGCTCCGAGCCATCAGCCCAGAGCCTGACGCGGGGCTCGAACTCACGGACCGCGAGATCGTGACCTGGCTGAAGTCGGACGCTTAACCGACTGCGCCACCCAGGCGCCCCAATAAATGGCCAATTTAGTGGCTGCTTCCCATGGCCTACGCTCTCCTTGTTTTTGTTTTTGTTTTTTTAACGTTTATTTATTTTTGAGACAGAGAGAGACAGAGCATGAATGGGGGAGGGTCACAGAGAGGGAGACACAGAATCCGAAGCAGGCTCCAGGCTCTGAGCTATCAGCACAGAACCCGACGCGGGGCTCGAACTCACGGACCGCGAGATCATGACCCAAGCTGAAGTCGGCCGCTTAACCGACTGAGCCACCCAGGTGCCCCAAGGAAGGGCTCCTTTGAATGAGGAGTAGGTGGTTGACTTTGGCCACAGGAAAAAAAGTTAACTGAATTTACTTTCAAGAGCACCCTTGTTGATTTCCTAGTAGCTTTGTTAGAGTTATGGAGAAAAAACTAGACTAAAAGAACCAAGGAGGGGCACCTGGGTGGCTCAGTTGGTTAAGCATCCGACTTCAGCTCAGGTCATGATCTCACAGTTTGTGAGTTCAAGCCCCCAGTCGGGCTCTTTGCTTTTAGCACAGAGCCTGCTTCAAATCTTCTGTCCTTCTCTCTCTGCCCTTCCCCAACTTGTTCTCTTTCTCTCTCTAAACAAACTAAATAAAAATTATTTATTTTTAAGGATAATAAAGGAGCCCGTCCTTTGGTCTTTATAATCTATCTTCAGGGTATTTCCTCCTAACTGTTCCTTTCTTCTCTCTTACACTCCACGTATTCCTCTTGTACCAATTAGCAGCTGTGCTTCAAAAATTCAGTCTTCCGTTTTCCTATTTTCTCCCCAAAGATACTCCAAAACACTCATTTTCACAATTCCAGCAATAACCTCCAGCTAATAAGTTTCCTGAGATTTTAAAAGAGAACACAAAGTAAAATGAATTCTTAATTTTTAAGAATGAGAAACCCTGAAGTTACGGACATAATATTAAAGTTATTCTCTCTGATTTTCTCACTTTTAGATTTTTTTAAATGTCTATTCATTTTTGAGAGAGAGAGAGTGTAAGTGGGGGAGGGGCAGAGAGAAAGGGGACAGAGGATCTGAAGCGGGCTCTGCGCTGACAGCAGCAAGCCCCATATGGGACTTAAACCCACAAACAGTGAGATTATAACCTGAGCCAAAGTCGGACACTCAAGTGACTGAGCCACCCAGGCACCCCTCACTCTCAGATTTTGTCGTAGACTGTCACTGGAGAGCCATGATGGTAGGAGACTTATTGCAAGGAGGATCTGCGTTTTGTGAGATGTGGGTCTCACGCCACTGGGGGAGAGGGGTCTCTCCTTAAGACAAGGAATACAAAATAATAGATACAAAATAAGTTAAAAGATTATGGAAGGGGTCTATGCAAGTAAAAGGCCCTGCACTTAAGCTTCATTAACTTCACAGAAAATCCACCTTACAGGCGCATAAAATGGTAAAACAAAAATAATAAAATCTGAAATGGTAACACAGCTGAATATAAATAATGTTAACCTTAAATTTAATGCAAAGACCAGAGTTTGTGCATTATTGTAGGCAGAAGTTCATTATGAAATATGCAGAAAAATACTCAGTTTTTCCAGGAAAACTATTTCATTAATGCTAAGAAGTGAATACAGAGAAAAAAAGCTGTGAATACCTGAAAGTCACATGATATTGATAGACTGCTTCATTATGACACTGTATTTTGATAAGATTCAATCCCAAAGATTGAGGTGTACCTTTTGATCCTTGCTTCACAAAAAGCTCTCTGAAAAATAAACAAAAGCATGCATATATACCCAAAACAAAAGTGCAAACCCATACCACAAGAAAATAAATAAAAAGAAATAAAGAAACATTGAGGGAAGTAATATTTTACACTTAGCTTACACAAGACACACAAAAGCAAGCTTTGAAGGCTAGAAGCTAAATTCTTAGCAATCTCTAATTAGAGAGGCAGGTTCACCTTCTTTGCTCCAGTAATATAAATGGAATAATCTAGGCCAGATAACTAAGAACACAAAAATTAGTTCCACTAAGATAAACTGCTGCAATATCTTTCCTAGATGACTTCCTTATCTTCAATGTGACAAAGAACTGCTGTGTCTGAATTGAGAAGAGAATGAAAAATCATTTGAATCACTCTCTGGTACATGCTATCTATACCATCAACCCATTTTACTTCGTTAGGAATTGTCCCACCTCTTGTCATTCCCCCCACTGGCAAAAAAAAAAAACAAGAAACACAACAAACAACCCTCCAGTAGCTACCACCCACAAAGGAGCTTAGATACAACAGAAAACAGTATTTACAATATTATGAGAAGGCCTCTCCCCACATCAATGCCAAGCAGAGAAGGCAGTGCTCCGGACTTACTTTCCCTTGTGTTCTACAGTCCCAAGTAGAGGGTGATCCAGAGAGTGTGGTGAGGATGGGGGCAGAGGTGGTGATGATGACAGCTGGGCAGGATCCTGAGAAGTCAAGCTGAGAGTAGCAGGAGCCTTGTATACTCCTCTGCCTATACCACCAGCTGCTCTTCCCAAAGGGAATAAAGACATATCCGAATTCCCTCTTCCAAGCATTCTGAAACATTGAAAAGAGAACAAATCAGGATTTTCTTGACCGTCTAAAACCCATCTAAATGATTCCTCCAAGTCTACATTCTTTTCCTGGAGGAGTCAGCAACAGGGACCCAACCTTGGGATTCTCTCCAGATCCAATACACCTACATGACTCATTTCGCTAATTTCTATTAATACTGACTCTCAGGGCCAACTTTCATGGCACAACTGAGGTGGAAGTTAGAATCAGCCAGGTTAAAGAACCACACAATCAGGTTAACTTAACAGAGCAAATGGAGTTGTAAACTGCTCAGTGGAGAACTACTTTTTACCCTTTTCTAATGACTGATTACATCAGTGGCTCCTAATTATTCTTGCAAAATATCCATTCTTTAATATAAAACCATGCATTGTTTATAAGATAATACAACCCTTTTCAGAGTTTCTCTCTGGATTTACAGAGCTATTTCATCTGAATTTGACACTTACCTGAGAAGGCAACTTTACCTACCTATTCCAACCAAAACAGGCCTCTGCCATCTTGTTATCCCCAGCTGCCAGCACTGAAGGATCCGGAAAAGTGGGATGGGGTTCTTCTTTGTCCTTGCGTACCATACTGGTAGACAAGCCTCGACCTAAAATGCCTCTACCTGAATGGAAGGGCCAAAACCCAACTATAACTGTGAGCTGACGATGTTTTAAAGTACAATTATTTTCCTGAAGATAAACTGTATGAATTTAAGAACAAAGCAACCATACAAACATACCACCACATTTTTTTTCAAATTAGTTTTTCACATACCTAATGGAGGCATTTCCCGTTTCAGAGGGGTCCGAGACACTGTTTCAAGGCCCAGTCCTCGGAACATGGAGACCAAATCCACACATTCCTATGAAAAGAGTAGAGTTATTCTAAGATATATTTCAAAAGTTATTCTAAGATGCAGAATGTATTTCATTTCTAAAATGAAATAACAGTGTTATTTCAATGACTGGAAGTGATGCACATTCTGTAATGCACATAGTGAAGTGTTTAAGAAGATGTAATAAAAATCATCTTTGAATTCTATACATGTTACAACCATAAAGGAAAAAATGCTTTATAAAAAAATTATAGGTATGTTTAATAAACCCTTTAAAAAATAAAACATTTATTTATTTATTTTGCAGGAGAGTGAACACGCATGGTGGGGGGAGGGGAGGGATGGGAGTGGGAGAGAGAATCCCAAGCAGACTCCATGCTCAGTATGGAGGCCAATTCAGGGCTTGATCCAATGACTTTGAGATCATGACTTGAGCCAAAATCCAGAGTCAGATGCTTAAGGGACTGAGCCACCCAGGCACCCCAATAAACACTTTTAATAAACACTTATAACTAACTACATGTGACTATACATGACATTTATAACTATATCATATTAGACTGTCAAGTATATATACAGCTATAGCCCATGATTTGATGTATAGAGTAACAGAGTGCAATTCTTCTAGTTTATTTCCTATACACCCAAGGTAAGAGAAAACACATATACTAGTTAATGTATTTTCAGAAAAACTGGATCATTTAAAAGTATCTGAAGTTTGTGGGGTTTTTTTTAACAACCTCTAACAAAACTTGCTGTTTTCTTGCAGCAGTTTTGAAAGTTTACTGCTGTTACACCTGTTAGAGCTGCCACTTATAGACTCAAGCAAGTCATCTGAGTAAAAATACAACATAACGTCATCAATTTTTCTTCCTACAGGATATTACATTTGACACTGTCAACTCTTAAAATTGTCATAACTGTTTATCAGCTTCTTCCTATATGTGCTAACTCCTTATTCTTTGAGATTTTTAAATTACAAATACCACTCTTAAAATTACTGTATAATTAAAAGATTAAGAATGCATATACATGCAAGAGTACACACATTAAAAGCAATGGCTAAAGATCTTTTTATTTAAGATTTGGGCAAGGAGCCTTCTGGAAAAACTTTCTTAACAATTATTACCTCAGAAGCAGGAGTGTCTGCTAATATCACAGAGCCCAACCCAGCATGAAAATCTAAACACTTAGAAAAGAACAACGAGCTATTATCTTTAAACTTGTCATTTGTGTGTATGCATTTATATGTATAGATGCTAGGGAACTAAAGCATTTACCCAACTCTATTTAGCATTCTTTATGAGGCACTTTTTCTAAACTCTTGCAACTTTAGGATTTGAAACAGATGCCCGGCATGCAATTACTTGTTAAAGAAAAACCAACCCAACCCAACCAATCAACCAAAAAACCCCAACCATTTTTTTTTCATACAGGGCTTCAGTTTTCTAAGCACTTTGAAATCTCTTATTTCCTCTGATGATAAGCTGTATGCTGCTACCTCTGCATCCAGACATGGTCTTACCCTTTGTGCTGGCCCACTCCGTGGGCTTGGTTCCCCTGGCTTCCCAAATACATGGCCTCTGCCTGTAGATCCTGCCCTGCCCAGCGCTGAGTCCAAAGGTTTAGGAGCTTGTGGCCAAGAGCCAGGCATCCGTACACACTGAGATGGGTTCACAGAAGAGCCCCTGAAGGGTGGTTGGACAGGATCCATTGAACGGCTGCAGAGGACACTGGTGTCAATCCTATTCTGATAAATTACCTGCCAACATTTCATTTCATAAAGATTAAAGATTCCCAATTGTTTTCCTTTTCCTTCAAGACAAATTCACAAAGCATTAAAAACATAGTTGGGTTTTTTTTGTTTTAGAGAGAGAGCGCATGCACACAAAAGCCAGGGGTGGGGGAGGAAAGAGGGAGAATTTTAAGCAGGCTCCACACTCAGTGAGGTGCCCAACGCAGCTCAATCCCACGATGCTGGGATCATGACCAGAGATGAAATCAAGAGTCAAACTCTCAACTGACGGAGCCACCCAGATGCCCCGGAAATATAGTTTCTTTAGGTCAGACCAGTAATACAACCAGCCTCCTTCCTATATCATGTTCACTTCAAAAGCTCTATTTAGCCCAGAATATTTTGAATATTCTCCATCAGCAAGCCCTTAAAAGCCAAGCTCTCCTCAAAGGTACTTGTATTTTCTACCCAAACAGCCTCTCAGAGAACCCAGTCCTGCGAGTTAACTACCTATTGCACAAGGAAGCACTTTTTATGTATGGACAGGATTTTGGTTTATGAGCAAATTCACAGTTAACATAATCATACCACAAAATTATTCTGTCAGCAAATATTTACGGGTTTTGCTTTGTTTTTGGCCTCTCTTTTCTCTACTAGACTCGTAATTTTTTTCCCAGTCTACTTTCACATAAACTATTCCATCTCCCCCTTGATCTCCATAGTTGCTTCTCTGAATCTTTATCCAATTCTTCTCTATAAAACTCTTCTTTCAAACTCTACCAGAACTGAAGTCTCTAGGATGCGGACTCTTCTGCTTTGAGCTTGCAATACCTGTTGAGTCTCACAGATGACATTTAACACTCTTTTCTCACCCAGGTAACCAGGGATAAGACTCTTCCTGGCTCCTCAAATCTCAGGACCATCAGTCCTCTTCAAAATCACTTTATAATCTATAGAAGTCAGGACTCCTTCTTTAAAGAGCTTCCTTCATTGCCCTGATCCCTTAACTGACAAGGAAACCTCTTAACTTTTGCAAACTTGCCTTAAGTATTAGCTACAAAAAATCAGGCCATCCGCATACAGAAAAGACTGACAGAATTCCTAAGTCAATACTACAGATGGTTATAGTTCAGGATCTGGGAAGAAACAAACAAACAAAAACCACAAAACAAAAAAACAAACTTTTAATTTTTAACTAAACTATAAATGTAAAACTAAAATGGCAGGATATGCCTCCCTTCCTTAAAGGCTACAATAGTACTCCCCTTTAATTGTTTAAACTCCTTTTCAGTTGCCCTGGCCTCCTTGCTCACATCTTCCCAACAGCACCCAAAGAATTTGTTGTCTAACCAGCACACACTGAGAGGCGCTATAATACCTACCAATTACAGGATTTCTGGAATCCTCCTCTTTCTCAGCCCTTCCCTCATCTCCATCATCACTTCTAGGGATTCAGGCTCCTCCTACAGTATGCCCTCCCTCAGTATGGACTTTTCTCCTTTGATTAGTGAGCAGAGAGCCGGTTGGTTAGAAGGCGCGATAGGGACGGGCCCCAGGTCAGGCCTATCTTCCCGACCTCTCCAGGTGGGAGCTCTGGGCTGGGGAACTATGACTTGGGGCCTAACCAGAAGGGAGGCCTGTGAAGGCGAATCCTACTCTCCCACCCCAGAACAAAGTCCTATTCCCAAAACCAATAGCTCTGTCGGGGTTCCCACTCCCCGTTTCCGTCTAAGTAACTTTCACGCTCTCCTCTGGCCACAAGCTTCCCACCTTTTCCAGTCCTGCGTTCCTCCTACACACCCAGCCTCAAATAACGACTTCCCGCCCCCGCCCTGGCCCCGGCCCAGGCCCCGGCCCCACCGGGGACCCACAGCCCCTCCCGCCTGGGGTTGGGGGGTGGAGGGCGTAGAGTCCGCAGTGGGCCGAAAGGAACCCTCCCCGCCCCCACTTGCCACCTGGAGCTTGAGCGAAAGCCCACCTGGCCTGCATCGGGAGCAGCTGCGCCTCCCTGGCCTTCCAAACCTGCGTCCCGTCCGCTCACCAATCTCCAGCCGTCGCCCCGCTCTGCTGGCCTTCAGGAGAACCCGGTGCTCAACGCCCCCGACACGCCGAAAGGCCCACATGCTCCAGACCAATTTCTGATCTTCTCGCGAGGCCTCAAGGGCTGAACCCATTGGCCAAACGACGTGCCACTCACATGATGCAGCCATCTCATTGGCTCGTCTCAGAAAAGAACCTCTCCCTTTCTAGCAGCTTCGTTCTACAGAAGGTTCATCACCAAAGAAGTGCTAGAAATGGGGGTCCGGAAGTTAGGGGTAAACCTAATTAAATGTGTTTTTTCTAAGCTCTAGACTCCGTTCTGTGGGCAACTCCTGTTAAAAAAATTTGTCCATAATGTAAATGACTTGCCCCATCCTTCTCAGTTAGAGGATATAGGAATATAGGTGATGAATAAAGGGTAAACTTGAGTTTACATTCAAACTCAAGGTCACCTGATTATGTGATCTCTGTGCCTCGCTTTCTTTATATATAAGATAGAAATAAAAACATCCATTCACAGGGTTGTATGGAAATACATCATTAATGGGATGATGTATATAAATTACTTACCAGAAGATTGCCTGCAATAAATGTTGCTTACTATTATTATTTATGGATGTTTGAATCTGTTAGCCAAGAAAAGCTTTCTCCAAAGTATATAAAAGTATTGGTGGTTAATTTTGCAATTACAGAATATTTTCACCCAAAAAAATAAAGATTTTTCCCCCACTCCAAATATTTTGGCAAATAACTACACCCTTACGTAAACCCAGCTTTTCCAAGGTGGATGGGTTTAAGCTTCAAGAAACCTTGGCTGATGCTGCTGAGACATGCAAATACTCTGCATGAAATAGCACTAGAGAAGGCTTTTCTCTAATTTCATATTTCATAAACCTCAGATATTTCATACCTTGTTTTAATCCACACATTCAAGGAATCTCCTCTTTTTCTCAAATCATAATAGAGTTTGAAAATTATTGGAGCAGGAGGATTTACAAAGCAGGGATCTATCTGCAAGATACCCCTTTACTGTTTGTAGATATTATTTGTTTAACGTTGTAACGTTGTAAGTTCTTCTACCCTACTACCTTCCTGCCTTGCAATGTTAAAATGTTATGTTCTAATAACATATATAGTAGGCAGAATTTTGTTGCCCATGCAAACATTTAGTAGCAAGTGCACTCAAAAACAGTAATAAAAACTGTTTTGTTTTGTTTTTTTTAATTTTTTTTTCAACATTTTTTATTTATTTTTGGGACAGAGAGAGACAGAGCATGAACGGGGGAGGGGCAGAGAGAGAGGGAGACACAGAATCGGAAACAGGCTCCAGGCTCCGAGCCATCAGCCCAGAGCCTGACGCGGGGCTCGAACTCACGGACCGCGAGATCGTGACCTGGCTGAAGTCGGACGCTTAACCGACTGCGCCACCCAGGCGCCCCAATAAAAACTGTTTTGTAACCTTGGTAAAGTCCCAACTACCTGTCCTTCTGGGTACTTTCATCAAACTTCGCATGGAAGATTTATTCCATACCCAGGAAACAATATTTTAGGGGAAGGATTCAGCAGATCTTCACAACAACAATTCTCAGGTAATGTTCTGAAGCTGTCAGTTTGGGAACCTAAACCAAGAGCACCATTACTAAGGGTAATGGTAATATGTATTACAAAGGGCATATTTAGGGTTCCTTGTCATGCAAGAGTAGGTGGCCTCTGTACAGTGTTTCTAGCCAATCCATACATTATGAATACTACTTATTTCACCAAAGAAAAATCCATATAGTCTCAGTGTTGAGTGGACATAAAGATGGTTGAAGCTCTCTAAAGTGTGGACATCTACTTAGAATCTTTCAAAAGCTAATCAACCTTTCCTGGAGTTTATACTCCCCATCAGGGTACTTCACTTGTTAATTAACCATACGTAGGATATCAATTAAAAATAGCACGCATACATCATACTGTCTTAAGTATTTAAAATTAAATTATCAACGATATTTTCATAAAACCAAATTCCATCTACTTAGCCCTGCCAGGCTCTAAAGCTCAGGATGAAGATGACCCTATAACTACCTGCAATCTGATTTTCCCAGGCAATCATGACTTCAAATACTCTGGCCTTTTGTCCTCATAACTACTTCCATTCTGACCACATTTCCAGAGCATTTTTGTTCAGAAAATATAGTCACCACAGCCACAGCATTGTCAAGGGCAGAAAATTACATTGCCTGTTGGGCCTAGAAACTACAGGGAGGATTTACTTGGAAGTAGACCTATGTCTGTAGTACCTCTGGGTTTCAGGTATAAGTAAATACAGATCCTCCCAGGAGAAATACAGCTTCAACCTGGCCTCAAATGTCCCATTAAAAAGTGTCAGTAAATATGAACTCACAAGAAAAATCGATACATACAAAACACATTTAGGGTCAATAAAATGAGTGAACAGTTCTTTTGTTATTTGCAATTTAAATCTAAAACACATATAAACACACACACACACACACACACACACACACACACACACGGCTCAATAAGAAGACAAAACAATCCAATAAAAAAGCAGGGGTCAAGTGATTTCAACTGATCTTTCACCAAAGATGATATACAAATGGCTAGTAAGCACATGCAAAATATGCTCAATATCATTAGTCACTAGGGAACTGCAAACTAAAACCACAATGAGATATCATTTCACACCCACCAGAATGCTTATAATAAATAAGACAGATAATACCTGTGATGCTTAATTTTATTAATCAGTTTGACTAGGCCATCTCTGGGGTGCCTAAAGATTTGGTCAAACATTTTGTGTTTTGGATGGGATTAACATTGGAACTGAGAGACTGAATAAAGCAGACTGCCCTCTCTAGTGTAAGTGGGCCTCATCCAATCAGGAGAAGGCCTAATTAGGACAAGAAGTCTGACCCTTTCTGGAAGAAAAGAATTCCTCCTACCTCACTGCTTTTGAACTGGGATATCCGCTTTTTCCTGCCTTCAGACTCAGACTAAAACACTGACTGTTTCTGGGTCTTGAGCCTGTCAGCTCTCAGACTGAAACAGCACCGTATATGTACCCTAATGGTTCTGTTTTTCTGGAGAGCCCTGACTAATAACAGATTTTGGAACCATGAAGTGGGGTGCTGTTGTGACAAATACATAAAAGTTTGTAAGTGTTTTTGGAACTGGGTGGTTAGTATAGACGGGAAGAGTTTTGAGGTGCATGCTAGAAAAAGCCTAGATTGCCCTGAAGAAAGTGTTGGTAGAAGCACCGATGTTAATGGTGCTTCTGGTGAGATCTGGGACTGAAATGAGGACCATGTTATTGGAAACTGGAGGAAAGGTAATCCTTGTTATAAAGTGGCAAAGAACCGGGCTGAATTGTGCTCTAGTGTTTTGTAGAAGGTGGAACTCATAAGCAATGAACTTGGATATTTAGCTAAGGAGATTTCTAAACAAAATGTTGAAAGTGAGACCTGGCTTCTCCTTCCTGTTTCTAGTAAAATGTGAGAGGAGAGAGAGAAATTGAAGGAAAGATTGGGGCACCTGGGTAGCTCAGTCAGTTGGGTGTCTGATTTCAGTTCAGGTCATAATCTCACTGCTTGTGAGTTCAAGCCCCAAGTAGGTCTCTGTGCTGACAGCTCAGAGCCTGGAGCTTGCTTTGCATTCTGTGTTCCTCTCTTGCTTTGCCCCTTCCCTGCTCATTCTCTCTCTCTCTCTCTCTCTCTCTCTCTCTCTCTTTCTCAAGAGTAAATATACATTAAAAAAATTTTTTTTAATTGAATGAAAGATTAAGCAAAAAGGAACTAGAACTTGATGATTTGGAAAGTTCTCAGCCTACCCATATTGCAAAAATGGGAAAGCTTGCTCTGGAGAGAACACCAAGGGTGTGGCTAGACAATCCAGTCCATTAGGAGATTATCTAAGATTAACTATGGAGTTAATCAGCTATCTCAGCAGAAACTGGGAGTAAAGATGGGATTATAACCAGCAGAGACACTGCCAGTTTGAACCAAAAGGAACAGACCCTGGATGAAAGAAAGGAAGGCTTTTGGACTTCTGGGACTCTAGAAGACAGGACAATACAGCTATTCAGTCTGCTTTATCCTTTAAGGCGAGGAAAGAATAACCCCAAAGGTGACTCAGAGATGTCGGGGCTGGGACTCACCCCAATCTGGGAGGGAAAACTGTTTCTTCTTTACAGGTTCACAGCTGGAGAGGACAATTACCTCAGGATGAATCAAACTTGATTTAGATGATATCCAGATGAGACTTTGGACTGGGAGTTAACACTGGAATGCGTTAAAAGTTTAGGGGATGGGGTGCGTACTGGGATGGGATGAATGTGTTTTGCATGTGATAACGACATGCATTTTGGGAAACCATAGGGCAGGAAGTCATGGACTGAATCTTGTCGTCCCTAAATTCATACGTTGAAGCCTGACCTCCACTGTCACTGCATTTAGAGACAGGGCCTCTACAAAGATAATTAAGGTTAAATGAAGTCATGAGGGTAGGGGTCCTGCTCTGATAGGATTAAGAAGAGGAAGGGACACCAGAGATCTCTGTTTCTCTCCATGTGAGCAAAGAGGAAAGGCCCTGTGAGGACACAGCAAGAAGGTAGCTGTCTTCAAGCCAGGAAGAGAGCTCTCGCCGCAAACCAAATTTGCCAGCACCTTGATCATGGACTTCTAAGCCTCCAGAATTGTAAGAAATAAATGTCTGTTGTTTAAGCACCACCGTCACCACCCTCATATTCTGTGGCATTTTGTTATGGCAGCTGTAGCTGACTAATACAGTAATAAATATCAACAAGAATGTGCAAGTGTATGTGCCTGACATTAAGCTTTTGATTGCTGAGGTGCGCATTTCAAAGACCTCCATCTCAAATACACATGTTGCCAGCTAAACAACTAGATAAGGAGCCAGGCTGCCTTTATCCATGAAGTTCTTTAGAAAGCCTTGTGGAAGTCTGACTTATTGAGGGCCCCTATTTTTCCCTCCCCACATCCTGATTCCTGCTCTTATGTTTTAAATTCACCAGATAAAGAGTAAACCCACACAATGCCAGCACCCCACCTTTGATCCTAATAAAGGTGGAAGTTCAGGTCCCACCCCACCCCATACACACACACCTTGTCTCTCTCCTTTCTTTCTCTCCCCTTGACCTTGCTATGTGGCCCTCAGGCATTTTGTATACCCTCCAGGACTTGTGAGTAATAAACAATAAACTTTGTGTTTTGTTTTGTTTTTTTTCAAAGTTCCCTGATGGTTGTTGCTGAGATGGGTCTTATAATGATAAGAACCACAAGGGTGGGTCCAGCCACAACATTAGCTCCAGTCAGGGAAATGTCTGTGGGGGCCTGCCACAAGTAGAACAGTGAATGCCAGGTGAGTACCCCCCGGCATTCCTAGCTGACAGCATCACTATCAAGAGGCTCATGTAGCAAAACCAGAATCCTCATACATGGCTGCTGGGAATGTAAATTGATGCAACCACTTTGGAAAACATTTGGCAGTTTCTCAGAAAGTTAAACAAAAAATTTCACTTGAACCAAAAATTTCACTTGTTGGTAACTACCTAAGAGAAATGAAAACATATGTCCACCTAATGCATGCACGAGAGTGTTCATAGCAGCATTACTGATTAAAGCCAGAGCATAAAAACAACCTATCATCAACTGGCGAATGGACAAAATGTGGTACATCGAAACAATGAATAAATGTAGCAATAAAAAGGAACAAACTATGCCAGATGCCATGGATAAACCTCAAAAACATTATGTTTAGTGAATTAAGCCAGACACAAGAGACCACATATTGTATGATTCCATTTACATTAAAAGTTTAAAAAAGACAAATGTGTAGAGACAGAATGTCGTCTAGCAGCTGCCCGAGGCTGGGAGCAGGAATGAGGAGGAGTTATTAATGGACCTAAAGGATCTTACTAAGATGATGAAAATGCTCTAAAATTGATTTATGGTGATGTCTTTACTACTCAATAAATTTACCAAAAATTATTGAATTTCATACTTGACTAGGGTAAATTTTTGATATGTAACATAGATCTTAATAAAGCTTTTTAAAAAAACACACATTAAGAAATAAGCAGAAACTACAATGAACAGACTAAGACCCACAAATATCTCAAAATAAGAATCACTAGACACAATATAAATAAATCTGTAAGATGTTTCAAGAAATGAAAGTGGCAATTAAAATCACGAGTCAAGAGCAAAGTCTATCAAAGTTGACTAAGCAGACTTGAAAAATAACCAAAATGGAACTTCTAAAGATGAAGACTATAAAAGTTGAAATTAAATATTTAGGAGAAAAATTACACAAGGGGGTAGACATGGCTGAGGGGGGCCATCATGAATTATAAGAATAATCTGCAGTAATTACCCAAAATGTGGCACTGATGGAAAAGCTGAAAGAGAGGTTGAGATACATGGAGAACAAAGTTAGAACAGAGTTTGAGAAGGAGATAATAAGGAGAAAAGAGGAAAAACAATATTTAAAGAGTTAATGGCTGAGAATTCTTCAGAATTGATGAAAGATGTAAATCTTAAATTTTTTTTAAGTTTATTTATTTATTTTTGAGAGTGAGTGAGAGAGCAAGCGAGAGAGAGCACAAGGTGGGAGAGGCAGAGAGAGGGAGACACCGAATCTGAAGCAGGCTTCAGGTTCTGTGCTGACACCTCAGAGCTGGACACGGGGCTCGAACCCACAAACCTGAAGACCATGACCTGAGCTGAAGTCAGACGCTTAACTGACTGAGCCACCCAGGCACCTCTGAAGATGCAAATCTTAAGAATCAGAAAGCCCAGTGAATCTCAAAAGAAAAGTAAGAAGAAATCTACACTTAGCACATCATACTACACACATACGTCACATTGTGCAGCAGAATATCAAAACCAAAGAAAAGATCTAAGAAAAAACACATTCCCTACAAATGAAAGAAAATGGGCTCAACAGAAAAAGCCTGGAAGACAGTGGTATAATATATCCACAGGCCTGAAAAGTTAAGAGGGGAAAAAAAACATGACAAAACACTGTCAACCTAGAAATTGCATATCTAATGAAATTTTCTTTCCAGAACAAGAGTGTAATAAAACATTCTGAGACAAACACGAAGAGAGATTTACTTCCAACAAACCCTCTCTAACAAATTCTAAACACTAAAATGAAGAAAAATGAACCCAAAAGAAAAATCTGAGATGAAAAAAGGAGTCATAAGGAAAGCAGTTGTCTGAATCAAGTAATAATAATAATGTCTGATAGGTGGGTAGCTTAACAGGAATTCCTCAGAAGGCAGAGCCTGAGATAAAAGTTTAAGTGCAAGGATTTTATTGGTGTATGTGATCCTAGGGAACAAGAATAAGGGACAGAGGAAATTGTAGGGCAGAAGAGTTCATTCAAGGATACATGATTAATTTGGCCACTGCTACAACGGTCTGGTTGCTCCATCCCTCAGGTCCATTTAAGAAACTATATGATGTACCTATCAAGACTACCCATCTTGGGGTGCCTTGGAGGCTCAGTCGGTTAAGCATCCAACTCTTGATTTGGGCTCAGATCATGATCTCCGGGTCGTGGGATTGAGCCTCACGCCGGGCTCTGCACTGAGCATGGAGCCTGCTTAAGATTCTCTCTCTCTCTCTGGGGTGCTTGGGTGGCTCAGTCAGTTGAGCGACCGACTTCAGCTCAGGTCATGATCTCACAGTTGTGAGTTCGAGCCCCACGTCGGGCTCTGTGCTGACGGCTCAGAGCCTGGAGCCTGCTTCTGATTCTGTGTCTCCCTCTCTCTCTGCCCCTCCTCCACTCATGCTCTGTCTCTCTCTGTCTCAGAAATAAACATTAAAAAGATTCTCTCTCTCTTTCAGGAAGGGATTGATAGGTGTGGCCAACTGAGGTGCCTGGGTGGCTCAGTCGGTTAAGCATCCGACTCTTGATTTCCATTCAAGTCATGATCTCACATTTTGTGGGTTCAAGTCCCTCGTTGGGCTGTGCACTGACAGTGCAGAGCCTGCTTGGGATTCTCTCCCTCTCTGCCCTTCCCCCAGTCATGTGCACTGTCTGTCTCTCAAAATAAACTTAAAAAAATAGGTGTGGCAAAGGAGATATTCAAATTAGTGAAAGTGTTTTGTAGAAGAGTGTAGTATTAGATACATAATATTATTCATTTGTTAAACTCATGGAACTGTACAACAGTGAGAGTGATGCTGATGTCAACTATGGCTCGGTTAATGATAATGTACCAATATTAATTCATCAATTGTATGGAACTGGAGAGTGTTATGCTAAGTGAAATAAGCCATACAGAGAAAGACAGATACCATATGGTTTCACTGTTATGTGGATCCTGAGAAACTTAACAGAAACCCATGGGGGAGGGGAAGGAAGAAAAAAAAAAAAAGAGGTTAGAGTGGAAGAGAGCCAAAGCATAAGAGACTCTTAAAAACTGAGAACAAACTGAGGGTTGATGGGGGGTGGGGGGGGGGGTGGGTGATGGGTATTGAGGAGGGCACCTTTTGGGATGAGCACTGGGTGTTGTATGGAAACCAATTTGACAATAAACTTCATATATTGAAAAAAAATTCATCAATTGTAATAAATGTACTACACTAATGCACAATGATGCTAATAGGGGAAGTGAGGGGGGAGTTGAGGAGGATAGGTTATGTAAAAAATCTTTATACTTCCTGCTTAATTCTTTTGTAAAACTAAAAAAACTCTAAAAATAAAAAAAAAATTTTAATTTAAAAAAGATTCTCTCTCTCTCTCCCAGGGGCGCCTGGGAGGCTTAGTCAGTTGAGTGTCCGACTTTGCCTCAGGTTATGGTCTCCTGGTTCATGAGTTCGAGCCCCACATTGGGCTTGCTGCTGTCAGCCTGTCAGTGCAGAGCCCACTTGGGATCCTCTGTTCCCCTCTCTCTGCTCCTCCTCCACTTGTGCTCTCTCAAAAATAAATAAACATTAAAAAAAAAAAAAAAGATTCTCTCTATCTCAGGGTGCCTAGGTGGCTCAGTCAGTTAAGCACTGACTCTTGATTTCAGCTCAGGTCATGATCTCACAGTTTGTGAGTTTGAGCCCCCCATCGGGCTGTCCCCTTCACTCTGCCCCTCACCCACTTGTATTCTCTTTTTCTCAAAATAAACATTAAAAAAAAATGCCCCCCATCTCTCTCTCTCCCACTCTCTCTCTTCCTCTGCCCCTCCTGGGATTCTCTCTGTCTCTCTGCCCCTTGCTCACTTTCGCCCCCTACCCTCAAAAAAAAAAAAAAAAAAAAAAAAAAAGACTATTCATCCTGGGGGGAGGGGACGCTACCTAGGAGAGTAAGGGGGATGCATGTATCCATTGATTCTCTCCTTTCCCTTGGTCAAAGGCTCACCTCAAGGAGCATTAACCCCTCATACCTTCTAGGTGCACCATGCCAGGTGAGAGAGAGCATGTCCCTATGCTCTTCCATGCTTTGGCATCTTCCCCTTCTCAGGGGAGAAGGCAGGGGATGGACAGGGCAAGCCTGAGGCTAGGCATTATCAGATTGTAATTGTGTAGACCTGGTGAGTGCCCACAGAGAACTGTTCACTACAGAGCTGGCTGTATAAGGAGAAGTAAGGCCAAGAGGATTTGTAATGAGACATAAGAGGTGTCCAATACAGTGAAGTTAAAAAAAAAAAAAAAAAGGGAGAGCCAGGAGGTTGAGAAAAATAATAGGTAAGAGGGAGGTAACTAGAATTAAAGCATTATGAAGTTCTGGAGGAGAGTATAATAATTAACTTTACACTCTATAAGTATGCATATTGAAACTTTAAAAAAATATTGTTTATTGAAGTATAATTAACATACAATTTAAAATTTTTAATTAAAAATTGAGGTGTAATTGACATAAAACATTATATTAGTTTCAGGTGCACAGTATAATGATTTGATATTTGTACACATTGTGAAATGATCACACAATAAGTCTAGTTAACATTTGTTACCTTATGTAATCACAAAAAATCATTTATTTTCTTGTGATGAGAACTTTTAAGGTTTACTTTTAGCAACTTTCTTTCTTTGTTTTGAGAGAGAGAGAGAGAGTACATGCAAGCAGAGGAGGGACAGCTGGAGAGGGAGAGAGAGAATCTCAAGCAGGCTGCACACCCAGCGTAGAGCCTGATGCTGGGCTTGATCTCATAACCGTGAGATCATGATCTGAGCTGAAGAAATCGAGAGTCCCACACTTAACCAACTGAGCCACCCAGGCACCTCCCCTACTTTTTTAAGTAGGCTTCACACCCAGCATGGAGCCCAAGTCAGGGCTTGAACTCACGATTGTGAGATCAAGACCTGGGCTGAGATCAAGAGTTGGATGTTTAACCAACTGAACCACCCAGGTGGCTTCCTCTCTTAACAACTTTCAAATATGCAGTACATATTATTAACTATAGTCAGCATGCTATGCATTACATCCCATGACTTATTTATTTTATAATTGGAAATTTGTACATTTTAACACCCTTCATCCTTCTCTCCCACCCCCCCACCCCCATCGCCACCTTTGGCAATCACCAGTCTGTTCTCTGTATCTATCAGCCTGTTTGTATTTGAGATTCCACATATAAGTGAGATCATATGGTATTTGTCTTTCTCTGACTTATTTCACTTAGCATAATACCCTCCAATTCCATCCATGTCATCATAAATGGCAGGATTTCCTTCTTTTTTACAGCTGAATTATATATATATGTATATATACAGAAATTCCAAATATATATATATATATATATATATATATATATATATATATATATACATACACACACATATATTTGGAATTTGGAATTTCTGGATCACATGGATCATGTGGTAGTCCTATTTTAAGAATTGTTTAAACAAGTAAAATGCATATATTTCCAATCAGTAGGAGGAAAAATGAGAAAAAACTCAATCCAAACAAAAAGGCAAGAAAGAAAAATAAATCATAGAAAAAATCTGGACAAAGAGAAAGCACAAATTAAATGGTAGAAATAAATCCAACAGTGTTAGTAATTACAATACAAATGGACTGAACTTTCCAAGTAAAAGACAAAGATTATTGGGCTAGATTTAAAAAACAAAATCCAGGGGCCGCCTGGCTGGCTCGGTCAGTTAAGCGTCCAACTTTGGCTCAGATCATGATCTTGCAGTTCATGAGTTTGAGTCCCACGTTGGGCTCTGTGCTGACAGCTCAGTAAACATAAAATAAAAAACAAAATCCAAAAAATAAAAAATAAAAAACAAGGTCCAATGATATGGTGTTTAACAAATATTAAGTAGAGATAGACATAAAACATAATAATAGAGGAAGGCTGAAAGTCAAATGTTTTAAAAAAAGAAAAGAAAAAAAGAAGCTGATGCTACTGTATCAATTTCAGACAAAATAACCTTAAAGCAAAAGTATTATTAGACAAAAAGTGGGTCAATTAATGTCAGAGGATTCAAGGACAATTCCAAATTTCTATGCATCTAATAACATAGCATCAAAATATGTAAAACGAAAACTGATGAAAACAAAGAGAAATAGAAAAACCCGCCAACAAACTGGAAGTTGACAACATGCATCTCTCAGTAATTGACTGATCAAGTAAACCAAAAAAACCAGTAAGGTTAGAGAAGACTTGAATAGCACAGATCACAGGCTTTATTGGTTTTGTTTATGTGCTTGTTGTTTAACAAATATTCATATGGAGTTCATTATGTAGCAAGTGCTATTCTATTTCTGTTTTAATGTTTATTTATTTTGGGGGCACCTGGGTGGCTCAGTTGGTTGGGTGTCTGACTTTGGCTCAGGTCATGATCTCCTGGTCCGTGGGTTCGAGCCCCACATCAGGCTCTATGCTGACAGCTCAGAGCCTGGAGCCTGCTTCAGATTTTCTGTGTGTCCTTCTCTCTCTGTCCCTCCCCCACTTGCACTTTGTCTCTCTGTCTCAAAAATAAACAAACATTAAAATTTTTTAAAAAATGTTTATTTTTGAGAAAGTCAGTAAGAGAAAGGGGTAAGGGCAAAGAGAGGGGATACAGAGAGGGGATACAGAGATACAGAGATCTCACAAACTGTGAGATCATGACCTGAGCTGAAGTCGGACACTTAACCAACTGAGCCACCCAGGTGCCCTGCAAGTGCTAGTCTAAAGAAGTTTTGTCAAGAATTGGAAAGAAAGGGCTCTGGTCTGAGTACCTTCCAGAGTCAAGGTGATGTCATTAATCACGTCAGCTAAATTCAAGGACAAATTTTATAGCATTTTTTCTAATAGGACAACTCCCATCATGAAGATAACTCCCCACGTAGTGCCACACAAATAACAAGCTAATTATCTCCCAGTAATAAAAGACAGGCTCATTTTGAAGAGGTCTCTACAGTTGTCTAAGAGCCACATGATCTACTAGTCATGTTCTCATGGTCTCTTATTACTCACCCCAAAGTACATACAAGTCACTATGATTTGGGGATACAGGCAAGTTAATGCCTGGCTTCCATGTATCAAAAGTATTCATGGTGCTTCTGGAAAAAAAAAAAAAAGCATGGTTTATAATTGTTGGGTCCCCCTAGTAGGACCCTACATCAGTCAGGGGTACAGGCTGACAGTATCTCCAATGTGACCTCCCAGCAGGATTGTAATCCTTAGGGTTCATAGTGTTGTTCAAAGAATTGAGTCTAATCCTTGTTTTTGGAGGGACTGCTAGAAGGCAGTCAGTTCACCCTCCTCTACCTGTCCACACCACCAGCCAAGTGGCATTCATCAATCCATCCAATGGAATGACTGATCAATGGCTGCAGGAATGATGGTGAAATCCGGAGGTGCTGATGGGTGTTTCATGTGGAAGGGGAAGAAGCTAGGACCGGCGCCTGCTCTTTCCCATAGACCCTAGCTAAGATTAAAGAGAAAGGTGATCAAATGGAGGTCAGAGCTATCTTGCAGAGGAAGGCTGACTCAGCAGTCAGTTCAATGTCAAGGGCTTGTGACAGGTGGAGAGAAGCAAGGTGCTTTCCTTTGCGGGGAAGTTCCAGAGGCAGTTCTGACAGACAAAGATCATTAAGGTCTCACCGTCTCCCATGCCTTCTCAGGGACTGAAGTGGTCTTTCCCTGGCAAGTAATTCATTATTCTCTCTCCACTGTTTCCCATTCCAGTAACTGTAAACTTACTATTTGTCACACCAAGACCATTTGTCCAGAACGATCAGGTACAAGAGGGACAAGGGTAATTTTATAAAATTTAATTGTTTGTGTTCCTAGTGCTGGGTAATTTATTTCACAGCAACTCAGGACAAAAGAAACACCTAACAATCCCATTATTAGTTTGTGAGGTCCCAGTATCTTAACACATATTTATGTTGTCATAGCTTGTAACCATTTGAAAAAATAATACATGTAAATTGGAAGAAAAATAATACTTTAATTCTATTTTTAAGTAACCATAATTATTTGCTAATGGGATGTTCTGAGTGCTGTACAAGTTCTCAGACCTTGGAGTCAGATTGGACACCACCATATTCATTGCTTGTTCCACACTGATATTCACACGGTACATGCTTTTTAATCACAGCAACGGCAGGAAACCCAACTTTGCAAAGATATGACATTATTAAAAGGATAATACTCTAATGCTGGAGCCATGATCTACCTTGTACTAGCAGTTCACAGTCTCCTACAGATGTCGAGGGTGCTTCTCTTGAACATTTAAAATAGTCTGTGGTGTCCCATGGGCTTACTGCTGCAGCACCCTGGAGAGCCTCCTGATACAGTTTGGGAACTGTGGGTCTAACACAAAATCATTTACTTTTAGGCACAAAATTCTTGGGGGAGGGATTCAGATTGTCACATTTAATATTCCTTACTAGTTAACAAACTAGTTAATGTTAACAAACCGTATAACAAGTTAATATTTTAAAAACTTAATCAGCATTAAATTTGAATCCCCAAGGCCCCCTTTTAGCTGGGCAGCCACCAGAGGGTGAAGCTACCAGGTCTTCCAGGGTTGCCTTCAAGAGGAAGAAACATCACATGCATAAGAGAATCTCAAATTCTCAAAGTAGACCTATGTAACACCCCACCAGTGGTTAAGAAGAAACGATTGCTTTCTAAAACAGTCAAATTTAGTGACCACACTGCCTAACTAACATGCCTGAATCAGGAGGGGGTGATGGAGGTAGGGTCAGAAATCGTTTTGAGTTGATTTTTGAAGAATCCACTCCAATGCTCAACAATCGCAGATGCCTGTGGATGGTGGATGGTACAGAAGGTCCATCAATAAATACCTTGAGTGGCTTGAGCGCTCACTGCGATCAAAGGTACATCATGGTCAGACTGCAAATGTCTGGAAAGCCAGAAATATAACAAATATCAATTTCAAGTGTTACAATGGTCTAGCCAGAGTCAACTGATTGGACTCAGCACTGCAGCAACATTGCAACCTAAAAAAATTACCAACAGTGGTAAGCTACCACCGGTAGCCCCAGGAAGGGGGTCAAGTGTTCGATGGTCTCAACTCTCTCACCCTGTGCAATGGGCGTTCCTCACGGAGAGACAAACAGTTCAACTTTTATTATGAGTCACAGGCCTGGCATACAGTAATAGCTGGTGCATCTGAGTCCTTTACTCAGTGCCCAGTTTACGCTGGTGGGTATGCTGTGTGTCTGATTTAATGATGGGTCTACACAGCAAAGGTGACTGGGTGGTGCAGGCTCAACCTGCAGCTTGACTCCAGTCGGTCTCAAAGAATGGACCCTCACCATGGGCACTTACATGAATGATCCAAAAATTTCCATCATCAGCCATGATTTATTTCCATGGTTCATGGCCCCAAAGAGGGAAGTCTTTAATCTGCCAGTCTGTAGTTTTCCAAGTGGCAGACCAAACAGCTAGGCCAGTGTTAACAGCCCAAGAGTCAGTAAAAATGTAACAATGTTCATCAAGGAGTACTGGCTGGAGTTGTGAGGACAGCTTTGAGTTCTGCCCTCTGAGAGGAGTGACCACATCTGTTTTCCATTCCACGTAGCTGGCACCGGTGCCGACCAGCCACAGCAGTCCAGTGGACATCATGGGTTTCAGCATAGCCAAACCATCAGTGAACCATGCCCAGGCATTTAGGGGAGCCTCTGTGGATTGAGAGCCCCACTGAGCAAATGGCTTTGCTTTAGCTATGGAGTGGAAGATAACATTTCCCCCAAAGGGATAGATGCCTTTTCTTCATGTAAAGCTGAAAATGCCATTGAGGCCAGGCAGCTGCAGACTTAAATACACCATTTCCATCACAACAGTGAGACTTGTCGGGCCCTTTCCCAAGTTATTAGTTGTCACAAGGCCGCCATCGGTGTGTGTTCTAGCACCTTCAGGTGCTCAGCTTTGACAAGAACTGCTTTTCAAAAGAGGTATACATCTTAGCCACATTAGGGAGGAAACCCCTCACCTCCACCCCCAACAAGGGGTGCCTCATGGTGAAGGCAGCCTCCTTGGAAAATGATCAATCAGGAAAATGATCATTTAGAGAGATTTTTAGCTCAAAGGGGCCTTAAGGTTATGATGTCCCGCCAAATACTAGCAGTTCCCTGATTCAGCATTCCGGACTGGTCTAATCCCTTTGGGCACTTATGAGCATTCACAGTACATTCATGGAAAACACCAGTGCCAGTTACACACTCAGCAGTGAAAGCCATGAGAACAGTACACGGAACTGGTCCAAAGCCCTGCCTACAAGGTCAATGAGATCCTTTCTTCTCTCTGGAAAAGTGAGGAACATTCTTCCCTTGGGAGGAAGAAAGGAGACTTGAAAAGTCCTTTTTTGCACTTTCTCAGGAATATGGTTATCAATTCTTTAGCACACACTTACAACCTACATAATGATAGTCATCCCTTCATTGTTTCAACAAACATTTATTTGGTGCCTATTATGTGCAAGGAACTATTTCAAGTTCTGGGGATACACTAATGAACAAAACAGTCTCTACTGTCACATAGCTTATGTTCTAGAGGGAATATCAAACAAACAAAAAAATAATATGTCAGATGGCGGTAAATGTTATGGAAAAAAGAAAAGCAGGAAAAGGGGCATAAGGAGTATCTGAGATGGGACTTCACTAATTTATGCAGCACAATCAGGTTATGTTGCCTCAAAGACCGGAAGGAATGAGAAAACAAGATGTGAAGATGTCCAGGAAAGTGGGTTCTAGGTGGGGTTGGGGGGGGGGATGGTAATAATGCAAAGACCCTAAAGCTGGAGCCTGCCTGCTCTGTTTCAAAAGTGGCAAGGCCTGTGCGGCTGGAGTTGAGTGACCCAGGAGGGTAGGACACGAGATCATGAAGGACATGTGAGGGTCCCTTGAGGTCTTGGTAGACTTGGCTTTTACTCTGAATGAGGTGGAAAGTGGCATGATGTGGCACATTTTACCAGGATCTCTCTGGCTGTGTGTTGAGAACAGACTGGGGCAGGGGGGCAGTATAGAGGCAGGAGGATTGTTTAGGAGGCAATCATGAAATCCCAGAAGAGAGGATGCTAGATTGGAAGTGTGGTGAGAAGTGGTAACATTCTGGAGAAATTCTTTTTAATTATGATTTTGAAAAATGTAACCACAACACTATTATCACGGCTTAAAAAATAACAACTATTGATATTATCAAGTATCTAGTTGACATATAGACATACCAGATTACCTCCTGAATTATTTTTACATGTGTGAGAAATGTCAGTGATAAAGCTGGATATTAGTTAAAGCAGTGAAAACACAGTTATTCAGTAACTACTGACAACAGGGAAAAGAGCTGAGCTCCATTCTGATTTATGAAGAGGCAACTTGACATTTTAAAGGGAGAATGAAGGCAAAGGGGCAAAACAGGGCCTCATGCTGAAAATTACAAAGGGTTGGTCACTGTCAATGTGATTAGGCCAGCAGTATCTGTTAGCTGGCAATTATGGAAGTTAGGAATCTATCCTCCCAGAGACTGGGAGACAGAAGCCCTCTTCTTCCTGATTATATTTCAAAGGAAGGCTTTCAGGTCCTTGGGACAGAGTTGGGAGTTAGAAAAGATATACATACATCTCAAAGGGACAGAGGAAGAATTCACAGTTGTAAGCCCTTTTTAGTGAGTGCTCTAAGAAAAAGAGATGGGGCCGACGTCAGGTGTTAGCTGGAGCAAACAGCAGTTTTTGTTGTTTTTTGTTTTGACAGCGCTGAGCTTTTCCCAACAGGAACTCAAAAGGTGCTGGGTTGTCTCAGGGATGAGGCCTTGAGATGTTACATGCCAAGTTAAAATTTGGTCAAGACTCTTAGGGCAGGGGTTTGAAGGGAGTGTTCATGCTGAGAGTTTTCTGCAGTTCTCAGAATCCGTATCAGTTAAGGATTGTAACTGATTGACAGTTGTCTTAAATTTCTTTTAATCTATAGGGTCCTCCTTCATTTCTCTCTTTTTTCCCTTACAGTTTGTTGAAGAAATGGAGTCCTGTAGACACAATCAAGATTTTGCAGACTGGACTCTCTTGGGTGATTTTAATGTTTTTTGGGTCCCTGTATTTCCCCAAATTTGGTAGTTAGGGTTGAGTTGCCTAGTAGACATTCAAGAAGAAATGGGAGAGTGGCCAGTTGGATATAGGGCCGGGGGACAGGAGAGATCCAACTGGTGATAATAATTAAAAGTCCTAGACATAGTTCAAACCATGATCCTGGCTGTGATTGCTGAGGGGATGAGAGGACAGGAGAAACCCTCTAAGGCCTGAACCCTGGGCACTCCCATGTTTAGAGGTGGGGAGATGGTGAGGAGGGACTAGGAAGGGTGAGGAGCACATGCAACATGAGACAAGAAGGAACAGTTAGGGCAGTGACTCCAAAGCCAAGAAAAGAAGGTACATAAAGAAGGAAGGAGTGCTCAACTGTGTTAAATGTGGTAACAGATTCAGTCAAGTAAGGATTGCAAATTTACTATAAAGTTTGGTAAAGACGTCACTGGTGACTTTGAGAAGAGCTGATTGTTATGGGTTCAAGAGGGAATGGATGAGAGCAAGTGGAGACAAGTAAAGACAACTCTTTCAAGAAGTTTTACTGAAAAGGAAAGCAGAGGAAAAAGGTTAACTGGAGGCCAACACAACCTTGAAGGAAAATTTGTTGTTTTCAAGATGGATCCGTAAGAGCCTATTTGTATCCTGTGAAACTGGTCTCTGTTTTTTTAAAATTTTTTTAATGCTTATTTATTTTTGAGAGAGACAGAGTATGAGCGGGAAAGGGGCAGTGAGAGGGAGACACAGAATCTAAAGCAGGCTCCAGGCTCTGAGCTGTCAGCACAGAGCCAGACATGGGGCTCGAACTCACGAACCACGAGATCATGACCTGAGCTGAAGTCAGACGCTTAACCAACTGAGCCACCCAGGTGCCCCGAAACTGATCTAATAGAAGGGGAAATTGGGGTATTGTGTAGGGGGGGTTGCTGGAGCAATACCCTTGGAATAGGCACGAGGAGACGGAATTCAGTGGCCCAGTGAAGGGTATGGTCTCAGGGAGGAGCAAGACAGTTCATCCATAGTAACAGGAGGTGAGGCTGTAGACCCGGACACAGATGCGAACAGATCCATAGATGCTGTAGAGGGAACACGTGTTCTGAGTGCTTCTATTTTCTTAGTGCAGTAAGAGGCAGGGTCATCAGCTAAGAGTGAGAAGGGGAGAGGTACTGGAGGTTTGAGGACACAGGAATAGGGATTCACTGGTCCTCTCTGGGGAGTGAGGAAAGTTAAGTGGACAAGGAAAGTTGGTCTAAAAGTGAGATCATCAGCTTGGCTGGGTGTTTCTCCAGCCAAGTTTCAGCCCTCAGGGGAAATGCAGAGTAGGTAGAGCTTTCCATTTACCTAAAAGTGGGATTTTGTCCAATGAATAAGACAGGAGAGAGGGGCAAGGGCACTAAGAGTGTATGCAAGGAAGTGGTTATAACAACCACACATGATATCTACACAGACAATTGAGGGTTTGCTTATGCAAGTGATGTGCCTTCGCAGTTCTTCTCTGTCACAATTGGGACCAGCAGTTGTTCAGTTATTCTTAAAGTAAGTTAAATAGATGTGACAGAGGCTGTTTGTCTTTCCTCAATATCCTGTTTCTTTCATGATCATGAACCTTAACTTTTAGGAGTGTATATGCTCATTCAAGACAAAGACCACATTTCTCAGCCTCCTTCAAGGCCAGGGGTGACTATGTCTCTACTTTCTGGACAAAGGTATATCATCATCAATATCATGACACAGCTCCCAGGAACCTCCCTAAAAGAACTGATACACACCCTGTCATCTGGCAAGGGGTGGGGGGTATGAACTTTTCATTCGTCTGGCTGCCTAGAATGGGGATGCAATGGCTAGAGCTCTGGTCTTCAACTGAGAACATGAGGATGAGGTCCACACCCTAGACACCATAGGGAGATAAGCTGGAGGAACCCTAGGCGGTTGGGACTTTGTGGAGCTGAGCTGCCATACCAGCTCAGACTGTGCATCTTTACAGTTTTATAAGTGAGAAATATAATTTTGTTTAAACTACTGTTTTGGGGGGGGGCTCTGTTTCTCATAGCTGATCTAATCTTAACTGATATTTTGGGCAACATTTGTAATGAAAGAAGCATAGCTATTTTAAATATTTTAACATGACACTTATACATCTATCTTGCCTACACTTAATTCAACAGCACTTTTTATGGACTCACCTTTATTAAGTCTTCCCACAGCAGTTACCTTAGTTTAGAAATAAGAATTTTGTTTTAATGCTTATATTTCATCAGTTTATGTAAAACTTACTTACACATTTACCTTATTTTCATCAGAAACACTTTCTCTTAGCCCTCATACTTTATTAGTTTATACAACGTTTAACTGAATTACGTAATTACAACAGTGAACACAGCTGGCAAAAATGAGCTGAGTAAAACATGACTTTGGGGAGCATATAATCAATTGTGGGAGCAGTGTATTCTTCCCACATTAACCCTCTCTGATGTTTGATGGAGGGAGAGAAAGAACATTAGTTATCTATCCAGACAGCCAGTTGAGTACAGGTCAGATCTGCTACTTGGCATCTTTTAACATTTATATAGTTGTTGTTGTTGTTGTTGTTGTTGTTGTTGTTGTTGTTGTTTTTAAGTAGGCTTCATGCCCAGCATGGAGCCCAACACAGGGCTTGAACTCACAACCCTGAGATCAAGACCTGAGCTGAGATCAAGAGTCAGATGCCCAACCAACTGAGCCACCCAGGCACCTCCTACATTTATACAGTTTAACACAGAATCTTGACTATGCATTCAACTTTACAAGTGTGCGACCTCCTCTTATACACTGCTAATGGGCATGTGAATGGATAGGAGTACTCTGGAGGTATTGATCAAAGCCTTAAAAATGTTATAGAATTGGCTCAGCAAAGCCATTTTTAATAAAGGATCCTAAGAAAATAATTGAGGCATTTGCAAAAGAATTCCTGTGGTTATCTTGCCCTGGGGAAAGGTTTAAGAGCCATGCTCAGTACAGCTAGTTTTAAGTACTAACTGCGTTTTCATTTGGAATATACTGTGTTAAAGGAATGAATCAGTGAGAACTTTAACTTTGGATGGCAGCATGACATGGTCACAGAAAGCTTTTATTAAAATTTTGGGTCCTTGGGGCACCTGGGTTACTCAGTCAGTTAGGCATCCGACTTTGGCTCAGGTCATGAGCTCGTGGTTCATGGGTTTGAGCCCCGCATTGGGCTCTGTGCTGACAGCTCAAGAGACTTGCGGTCTCTTTCTCTATATCTATTTATTTAAATATAAATAAAAAAACTTAAAATTTTTTTTTTTTTAATTTTGGATCCTGAAGCCAACTGTGGTAAATGCAGCTTACCAGCACTCAAGTGCCACCTGATTATCCGGGGTTAGAAAGGGAATACCACATTTCCCCAAATCTCTTGTGCTGGGGTTCTGGATGTGAATTAGATTCTACCAATTGAGATCTTAAAGGGGGAAGTGAAAGCCATCTTCACACTGCTTTGGCTGTTTTCTGATGCCAAAGCTGTGGAGTCTGATTCTTCTGTTTCTTTCACACCTAACATCTACACTATCAGCAGACTAAGCTGGCTCTACCTTTGAAAGAACTATCTACAGTCCAAGTACTTACAGGCACATCCGCTATTCCCACCTTGGTCCACACCACAACCATCTGCTGCCTGGATGACTGGAGCAGTCTATGAATTGGTGTCACTGCTTCTACCTTTGCCTCAACACAGCAGCTGAAGTGAGCCTTTTAAAACTTAGACAACACTTGCCACAGTGAACCATTTCACTTACAATAAAACCAAACTCCTTACAGTGGCCTAAAGCCCTGGCTGACCTAGACTACACACCCCACAACTCCTCTTCCACTGGTCTCCCGTGGTTTCAGCTCTAGCCAGCCTCCTTTACTGTTGCTGATTCTAGCTGTCCTCACTCACTCCCTGATCCTGCCAGTTCACGTCCTCAAACGACACTTTCTCAACTTCCTATAACGTGTTGAGCTGCCACCTGTAGATTCCCCTTACCATTTTAAAAAAATTTCTAAGCACTTGTCACCTTCCAAATACCATGCAACATACTTACTTATGCTTGTTGTCTGTCTCCCTCACCAAAATGAAAGTTCCAGCAGGACAGAGTTCTTTCTGTTTCACACTGATGTATCCTAAGCTACAACTGTATCTAGCACCCCAGAGGCACTCCATCTGTGTGGGTTTTTTTCTGCAGGTGTTTCAGGGTCCAGTCTTTCTCTCTGTGGCTCTTCAGAGGTGATTGAGACTGGGGATTTTGTGATCACTGGAATGTAGCAAGCAGTGTGTTCTGTAACTCAACTGCTCTATGGCCAGATTCTCCACCCTCCTGACTATGGTGGAGGCTGTAGCTCCTCTGGTGGTCCCTTCTCTGGCGTTCTGATTCCTAGAGGCCCAACCTATTACTCCTCCAGCTTTCCAATGAGTCTATAAACACTTATTTTCCTGTATTAAACTTTTCTGCTTAGAATAATTGGAATGGTTTATACAATAAATTCAAAATGGGCAAAAGACCTAAATCTGAGACAGGAAACCATCAAAATCCTAGAGGAGAACACAGGCAGCAACCTCTTTGACCTTGGCTGAAGCAATTTCTTACTGGACACATCGCCAGAGGCAAGGGAAACAAAAGCAAAAATGAACTGTTGGGACTTCATCAAAAGAAAAAGCTTCTGCACAGCAAAGGAAACAATCAACAAAACTAAAAGGTAGGCTACAGAATGGGAGAAGATATTTGCAAATGACATATCTGATAAAGGGTTAGTATCCAAAATCTATAAAGAACTTAGCAAACTCAACACCCAAAAAACAAATAATCCAGTTAAGAAATGGGCAGAACACATGAACACTCTTCCAAAGAAGACATCCGGATGGCCAACAGACACACGAAAAGATGTTCAACATCACTCATCATCAGGAAAATACAAATCAAAACCAAGATGAGATACCATCTCACACTGGTCAGAATGGCTAAAATTAACAACAAAAGAAACAACAGGTGTTGGTGAGGATACAGAAAAAGGAGAATTCTCTTACACTGTTGGTGGGAATGTAAATTGGTGCAGCCACTCTGAATAACAGTATGGAGGTTCCTCATAAAGTTAAAAATAGAACTACTCTACAATCCAGCAATTGCACTACTACTAGATATTCACCCAAAGGATACAAAAATACAGAGGGGTACATGCACCCTGATGTTTATCTACAGCATTATCTACAATAGCCAAAAGAGAGCCCAAATGTCCATCGACTGATGAATGGATAAAGAAAACGTGGTGTAAATATGCAATGGAATGTTACTCAGCCATCAAAAAGAATGAAAACTTGCCATCTGCAATGGCATAGATGGAGCTAGAGTACATTATGCTAAGTGAAATAAATCAGAGAAAGACAAATACCATATGATTTCACTCACACGTGGAATCTAAGAAAGAAAACAGATGAACATAAGGGCGGAGGGGGGGAAGAAAGAGGGAAACAAACCACAAGACTCCTACAGATAGAGAACAAACCAAGAGTTGATAGAGGGAAGTGGGTAGGGGATGAACTAGATGGGTGATGGGTATTAAAGAGGGCACTTGTTATGATGAGCACTGGGTGTTGTATGGAAGTGATGAATCACTGAATCCTACTCTTGAAACTAATATTGTATTGTAGGTTAACCAAAAATTGGAAAAAAAGAATAATTGGAATGGTTTTTATTTTTCCACTGAACCCTGAAAAACACAAAAGATACAGTTGTCAGGCCAATAATGATCAGGACTACATTTTTTTCTGACTAGATCTTAGATGTAAATGAGACAAATAGAAGAAAGCCCAACCCCTGCTTCAGTTCGTGTGGAGCTGGACCCATGACTGCTCTAATACAAAGGAAAGAAATGCTTCAGAAAAGTGAAGTCATAAGTTGGCCACACAGGGAGTTACTAGAGTTGGCATTCTCTCTCCATTTTTTCTGAGGATAACCCTGAGACCCAGCTGCACTCCAGTCCCTATCCTCTATTGGAGAACTTTGGCAGCTGAACCATGTCCAAGAGGAGCTGTTAATACCACATCTGTCATTAGCTACAGCCATCTGAAGAGGGCAAAAGTCCAAACCGTGACTGTCTTGCACTAGGATGGCGGTGGAAGCAGTGGATGAACAGGCAATTGTGCATAATACCTTAGAATTAAGCCTCTTTTCCTTTAAAGAGCCAAGTGTTAAGTGATCAGTTCAACTGGACCATAGGGGTAGTCTAGGATTAAAAGATCCTGTCTTTAATTCGTTCAGCTAGCTCAGGCATATCTTTTTTTTTTTTTAATGTTTATTTATTTTTGAGAGAGAGAGAGAAAGCACGAGCAGGGGAGGGGCAGAGAAAGAGGGGACACAGGATCTGAAGTGGGTTCCACGCTGACAGCAGAGAACCATGAACTCACAAACCATGAGACCATGATCTGAGCGAAGTCGGACACTTAACTGACGGAGCCTCCCAGGCTCCCCTACCTCAGACGTATCTTAAGTAAAAGATGTTCATTAACAAAGAACTATATGTACTTTCAAGCAAGATAATGCACATAAGACAGTATAATGTTTATATCATCATCCAGAATATACACAATTTTAGAGTCTGAAAGAGCGTGTACTAAAATGTTAAGTGGTTTATTTAGAAGAAAAGGTAATTAAACATTTAAAAATTCTACCTAGATATACTTCAACTCTATCATTGCTGCTTTTTCCCTACTAACAAAACTCTGTCTCAGGTAACAGGATGCCAAAGGCCAGGAGACAAACTGATCTATCCATCCCTCTTGGTCAGTGCCCCATCCTAGGGTAGTTATGTGGCCCAGCTGTCAGAGACACAGGGGCAAGTCTCTTTGGGCCTCTGAAGGAACTTCCTCCCTAAGAGCACAATGAGGAGAAAGTTCCTTTACTGCTGTTTACTTTGCTTCTTGCTGTGTCTTTGGACGGTTATTTGAAGAAATGACATTGTGTAGCAGCCACTTTGCAGTACTGAGGCTAGCAAAACCAAAGGATCTGAGAAAAATCTTGATAACGTTTTGGCTGCCGCCCAAGTCTGGAGCCATTTATCTCTAGACTTCTCCTTACAGGTGATAACATCCTTATTGCTTATGTCACTGTCCGCCCAGTTTCCTGTCACACTTGTGCCAATCTCATTCTGCAAGAAACACTTTTCTGTCTGGCAACAAATAAATGCTTTATGGCTCGCTTCAGCAGCACATATACAAATAAACGCTTTATGTTCACTCTAATTGAAAAACAACCCTATTAAAAGTCTACTATGACCTCATTTTTATAGAAAGCGAGTAAAACTGAACTTAGGAAGGGTAACCAATTTTCCCCAAAGTTACTGGTGGAATTGAATTAAAACCCAACCCTGACTGTAAAGCCTACACTGTGTCACTTACAGTTAAAAAATGAAAAAGTCTATAGCTCTCTCTTTTAGAATCGTAACAAAATGCCTACACGCAGATGCAGATAGTAATAAATTTGCATGCGTTTGCACTCACACCTATGAACTTGACTCTAGGCTTTTTACTCTCCTTATTTGCATGTATTTGTTGGTAGAAATGTATACTTCAGAGGCTTGGTCAAGAAAGTAGACTTGGGGGGGCGCCTGGGTGGCTTAGTCGGTTAAATGTCTGACTTTGGCTCAGGTCATAACCTCACAGTTCATGGGTTCAAGCTCCATGTTGGGCTTTGTGCTGACAGCTCAGAGCCTGGAGCCTGCTTGGGATTCTGTGTCTCCCTCTCTCTCCTTCCCCGGCTAGCGCTCTGTCTCTCAAAAATAAATAAACATTAAAAAAAATTTTTTTTAAAAGAAAGTAGACCTGGTGTGCCTGGGTGGCTCAGTTGGTTGAGCATCCCACTCTTGATTTCGGCTCAGGTCATGATCCCAGGGTCATGGGATTGGGCCTGTGTCGGGCTCTGCACTGAGTGTGGAGTCTGCTTGGGATTCTCCCTCTCTCCCTGCCCCTCTCCCTCACTTGCACATGCTCTCTAAAACTAAAAAAACAGACTTGCTTCACCTTTTTCCACACTTTCACTGATGACCTCCAATCTGTACACCAGGGATATAGAGACAGGTCACGGGGACTCTGATGCAGGATCATAATATTCAATCCCTAAGATACTTGAAATGAATAATGCGAGAGTGGTACACACTCTTCCTCAAGCTTTCTTAGAAGTCAAAGAGCTAAAGACTGCAAGATACCAAACAGCTAAGGAGGCAGGGCCTTTGAGTTAGCCCAAAAAAGCAGAAGATTTTTTGAACCAGAGAAACAGAATTACAAGAGGCCCACTGGCAGTGCATTAGCTATCTAAAAGACAGCACTGAAGCCCAGAGAACAAAAACTCAGCGTTAGACAAAACAGAACTTTCATGGTATATGCCTCCACAGAAGACTTCTGTCCCTTATAATGAAGACACCAGAGCAACACTACCAACAGAGCTCATGTGACCTCTTAGCTACAGAAGGGGCAATGTTCAATCACCCCTCATACCTGCTGGCTAGGCAGTTTGAGGGGCTCAGGACAGGAAAACCCCAGCTGTCACGAATAAAAAACAGACTTGAGGGACAGAAAGGTGAGACCAAAGGAAGGTATATCCATCCAAAACCTCTGGGACCACCTAAAAGTCAGGAGGAGGCACTCTTATGAGCCTGTGTGGTCCATAGCTGTTCCAGAGGTGGTTGGCTAAGCTCCCAACTTGGGACCATGATGTCACCCAAGGGTAACTGTAGGGTGCTGGAAGGAGTCTCTGACTTTACCTCTGGTATAGCCTATAGCTAGCACCTCACTACAGTGAACAGGGAGCTGTGACATCAGCATCTAACAACCACAGACACTGCTGCGAGCAGCCTTCCCTAATCCCAAAGATGTCTCCTACCACTGAACCAGGGAAAAAACCCAGCCTGTGGACAAGGGAAGAGAAGCTGCTCCTCCAGAAACTACACACTGGAAGGATCAAGAGTGTAATGACCTGGTACAAGAAACAAGATCACAGACCCATGAACTCAAAGGCCATTGTGGCCAGCTGGGATTGAGATGCAGATCTGGTGACGGTAGGACAGGAGGTAGAAGGGGGCCTCTCAAATTCAAAGCTTTGAAGTGGGAGGTCATCTGTCAAGTGTCAAAGAGGCGGCTCTTCAATAAATCCTAATTTCTATCTTATCAGAGGTTGTTCTTCAGCAGTATTTGAGTGTGGTTATAATTCTGAGTGGTCACAGGATTCTGTTGGGAAATATTTAAATGGAAGTCAAAAGAGTACTGCTACTTATTGGAGGAGTTGGGGGGATAGGGGAGAGGAGTTGAGGGATAGAAGGAAGGAGTCCCGGGACCATGATGTCACCCAAAGGCAAGTGTAGAGAGCTGGGAGGAGTCTCTGACTTCACCTCTGGTAGAACCTTTGGCTTGCAACTCACCACAGTGAACAGGCAGCACTTAACTGCTCAGGAGAAAATGAGCAGAGAAGGGCCTGAACCTATACCGTGAGAGCCTCAGGGCCCAAGGGGGGACGGGCGGTGCAGCAAGAAGGCAGAGATACAGCAGCTCTATTCACTTCTCTCAAGAGATTCTTGAAACCTCTATTTTGTTTGAAAACAGACTCAGGCAAAGGGAAGGAAACTAACATTTATTGAGTGCCTACTGTGTATATCTGGCCTTGTGCAAGGAATTTTCATTTACAACATTCCATTTAATCCTCACACCAACCCTGTGAGGTAGGTATTATCCTCATTTTTGTCCTATGAGGAGTATGAGGCTCAGAAAGGTTAGGTAGTTTGTCCAAGGTCACACAGCTAGTAACTGATGGAACTGGGACTGCACACTGAGTCCCAGACTCAAAAATTCCCTGCTCTCTCTCCAACACTGTTTCTTGGGAAGGAGGAGGGAGCAAAAGCAGCAGCAGTCTTTACGCTTCCTACCCTGAGAACAAGACAGTCAGCAAGAGAAGGAGACTGGGCTTTCCCACAGACCCTCCCCTCTCTACCAGGGGAGGGTGCAGTCATTTGAAGAGATAAGACATAAATACAAAAATAAATAGAAGGGACAAGCCCCCCAGCAGCGAGGATGTGCAGGATCCATGCTGTGGGAAGGCCACTGTGCCATTCACAGCTGCTGTGGGAGGGAGCCACGTGGGCCCTATGGGGAAAACTGGGACAATGGCCGCCAAAGGCTGGAGTGGGTGGGCTAAACAGGCCCCTTCTGGGTCGCACAGATTTGAGAACAAAACGTCTGGAGCAGGCAGCAGCCGTGGGCACAGTCACCATCATCCTCCATCTGCTCATTTTACCGGTGTTTGTGATCCAAGAGGGACTCAAAATCGGGGGAACATACAAGTTTGTGCTTTATGTGTCCCAGGACTGTCATCTCACCCGTCCTACTGTCTCCAAGGCCCACGGACACCAGCTCCTGCCAACCAACAGAGACAGTGAGGAGAAACAAACCAAACAGCTCATTACTCAGTCCTATGATTCTCATGTGATAATCCCCAACCCCTACAGGCTCTCACCTGCAGAAAGGAGCAGGTGGTTCCCATCGTTACATCTAGAGTCACCTTGCCCAGGAGGAGCTGCACCTTCCCTGACTTGCGGATGAGCAGCTTGCCAACCTGACCCTCTGTCAGGTCAGCCAGGGTACAAGCATTCTCTGCCAGCCTGGCTTCCTGTGGAGAGAATCAGGAGATGGACACTGGGTAAGGAGCCGCTTCCTCCATCCTTCATGGATGAAACCTTTTCTTTTTTTTTTTTTTATTTTAAAAAAAAAAATTTTTTTTTAACGTTTATTTATTTTTGAGACAGAGAGAGACAGAGCATGAACGGGGGAGGAGCAGAGAGAGAGGGAGACACAGAATCAGAAGCAGGCTCCAGGCTCTGAGCCATCAGCCCAGAGCCCGACGCGGGGCTCGAACTCACGGACCGTGAGATCGTGACCTGAGCTGAAGTCGGACGCTTAACCGACTGAGCCACCCAGGCGCCCCTGGATGAAACCTTTTCTAAAGGAAGGCAGCAGCAGCAAAGGTTAGAATGAGCTCCTCAAGAAGGCCTTTTCCCAAGGCTGCCTGTTGTTGGCTGAACGACAAAACCCAAAGCAAACAGATGAACGAATGGACAAAATATTCATAATTGCTGACATTTTCTCATTCGTACATGTTTAAAATATTTCATTGTAAAAAGTAAACACGTGTAATTGGGGTTGAAGTACAAAGCCCCAAGCCCCTCATGGGTAGAAAGAACAAATGTGTATTATTTTGGCATTTCAGCTTGGGTGGCACACTTTTGCTTCCCCAACAGGTTGCTGTTTCCCTTCCTGGTCCCCCCGCATTTTCACAGAACTCACTCCTGAGCATACCCGGTCTTTCTCCTGCTTTATAACCACCATCTGTCCATCCTCGCTCTGCACTTCGGTCTTGATAGGCTTGATGTCCTGGGTAGGCGGCTGACCAGGGAGTGTGTCTGGCAGCTGAAGAAACAGCAACTCTTCATGCTGGGTGAGGCTCAGCTCCCTGAGCAGCTCTGCCACAGATACGTCCTTTGGAAGGCTCGGGGTCTTTCTGGCTGTTCTGGGAGGAACCTTCATCTTGGCCTCCTCCTCCTCATCCCGGGGCTCCTCTTTCACTGCCCAAGATAACAAATGGAAGAGCTATCAAGTGGCCACTCTCTACGTCCTCTCATTGTACCCATCCCTTCATCCTCGTCTGCTTCACTGTCACTCAGCTAGGAAGCTGGAGGGTTATGGTTATGAAGAAGGACCCAGGAGTTGTAGGACTTACCTAAAAAGGATTATCTGAGGCTGACCCACAGATCCATGGCAGCATGAACCCTCTGCGAGTGAGAACCCTCTCTGTAAGGTCATGTATTTTACAGCTAGAACGTGGGGGAGGGGGATCTGCTTATTAGTCTGGGAGGTTCATTCCTAAGGAGGATTCAGGTGAGGGGGGGCATCCACAGGAAAGGAGAGGAGACGTTAATGGACACAGAGTACCTCTCACAGCAGGTACATCCACCTCCATGTCCTCTTCCTTGGGGCCACCCAGCCAAGGCTTAACATCTGGTTCTTCATTCTCTTCCTTGAAAAGCCATCCTGAGTGAGCCAGCGGCAGCTGAACAGGCATGTTTCGAGTGTCATTCCTCAGCCCAGGGTCATCGATGAACTACCAGAGAAGAGACAGGGGGTCACGTGGTCTGGCTAGCATACACACAGGTGGACTGCAGCCCACCTCAGCCTTTTCTAACTGAAGATTCCTCCTGCTCACAGGCTTCCAGGACATCAGAGAGTTCTGCCACCAAGCTCGGCCCCCCAGAAGCCCATTCCTCCCAGTCTGCCGGTACCTACATCATCCTTCTCCAGCATGCGCAGGATCTGTTTCGTTTCTTCATCTGTCTCCCTCTTCTCTTTTTTGATGTTGATGATATGAGAGGGCCCCATGTCTGACACATCCACTGTCTTATCCCAGTTCCCTGCAGGAAATCACTCAGTTCACCAAGGGTACAGAAGAGGCCAACAGCAAGGAAAACTAAACTAGGAGCAAGGTAATTTTACTGCCCTTGCCCTTCTCTCAGGCAGTCTGAACTGAAATCCACTGATTCCTTCCTCCCGGAACCCCAGCAGCTTGGTACCCTTTTTCTTCATCATTTCAGCTGGGCCCTGCTCAAAGATGGAGTGGGACTGGATCACTTCTGGGCGGCCCCGCCCCCGTCCATGCCCCTCTCGCTGCCGGTCTCTATCCCTGTCACGCTTCTCCTTCTTGATGGTTACTTCTTCCTTGGGCCTAGAAAAGAAAATGGATTAAGGAGAACCACTCATTCACTCCCCCTCAAAGAATTGGTCTTACTTCCTCACACCACTCTGCTCCTCCACCTGAGTGGATAAGAAGAGAGCCAGTAACTGTATCAGAAACAGAACCCAATCCTAAGTTTAGCTAGTATCTTTTCTACTTGATGGGGCAGCGCCCTTTCAGTTTGCTTTGCTTTACCTTCTTGCTTGAGAAGAACTGTATTAGAATTATAACTCAAACGTTGAATTACAGAGACTGCCCCCAATGTGGACTTTTTACAATTGCCTGAAAGCAAAAGGTTGTAATACAAAAGAACATAAGTGAAAACCTGATACATCTTTGTCTAAACTAATGGCTCTCAACTCCAGCTGTAAAAAAATAATCACTGTTGCATTGCAAAAAAGTTAAATCACCATTTCTAGAAATGGATTTCTAGGCATCAGTATTTTTTTAAAACTTGCACATTAGAATCACCTGGAGCCAGGGTTGAAAATCACTAGTGAAAAAAACTAAATATGCACATTTAGATGTCTGAGCCACATACCTAGTTATTTCCCAGAAGACCGAAATTCAGAGCAAGTAAATAAGTGGAAAGTTTTTAGAAGGCCCAGCTACTTACTCTTCCTTGATTTTCCGACTGATGATATTTGGGGTGAAGGTTTTCTGAAAGTAAAATATGGGAGTCACTGATTTGGTAAGTTCTGATCCCAAAGTACAGAGAAAAATGACAACTCTCAAAGGCATCTTGTATGGACCAAGACTACCACTCTACATTCCACACTGTTGCCAGTGATTTACAGAGACATACATGTACTTAAGAGGGAAGAACAGCATGTCATGATAACAGTGGGCTTACGGAACAGTATACCAAAAACCATTAAGCTAGCAGCCTCAGCTTCTGCCCTCTGAAAAGAGAGCCCTCGGGATTTCTAAAACTTATTTATCTAATCTCACTTCTTGTCCTCAAACAGCTATAGAAACCATTGAGTATTACAGGAAAGAGGTCTAGCAGCAAGGCTCAAGTAGGAAGTAGGCCAGCACTCACAAACGGATGATAGCCTTAGACTGCCACCAGCATTTCCCAATGCAAACAAGTCTTCAAAAACTGGCTGCTTTATGCTTGTTATCCACCCCACCCCCCAATTTCAGGGGTATCCCTACATCTACAGTCATAAACACAACAGAAAAGGTCACAGAGCCTCTTATGCTGTGCCTAGGATTCATTACACTCTAGATAAAAGTTTGCCCCTTAGGATCCACGGCCAATTCGGAACTCTAAAACTGCAGGCAAAATTTATGCCTGCTGGCTTCCATGGTTTCTTAAAGGTGTCTAAAACATATAAAAAAGGTAAATAAACAATGCTCAAGTTGCTTGGGAACTAGTTAGGATTTTCGGCCCTTCAGCCATCTCTGAGAAACACGTCAACATCTTGTACCCTGTATCTAGACTTAAAGGTAGGGCAGGCTCCCTAGAATTTGTTGGCCAAAGTCTGGGGACAAGATTTGTTAGGCCCAAAGCCACGCCTGGCACAAGGCAGGCCCTACGTGAACATCGGTAGAACCCCAGGTCCTGGAATTCAAGGTAGTTGGGTTTCTTTAGAAAGGTGCCATCGGGTACCTTCTTAACTCCTCCGAGGGTGAGGTCCCTGGAGCGGATGGAGGGAAGACGACCTGGGGTAAGTGGAGGGGCTGGCCTCCGCCCGATAAGCCCCCGGGCCCCAGAGAGGAGGGGTCGGGGCCCTCCCGGACCACTCGGCTCGCCTGCGGCGTTTCCTTGCGACATGTTGCCTGGGAGAAGAGGATGAAAGGGGCAGCAAAGTCACTCGAGGGGGCGGACACGCGGACCCTGGGCGGAACCCTGCCCACGTGGCCACCCGCCCCCCAGTCAGTGCGTCCCTCCCTTTCCACGTGGCAAGACTCCCCGGACCACCCACTTAGAGAGCTTGGCTAGCCCTCTGCCCAGGACCCGGGTCAGGCACGAGGCTGAGACGCACCCCAGCGCCCCCGAGCTGTGGCTCCACACCAGGTGCGTCCCGACTTCACCTCCGACGCGGCCCGCAGGCGGCCCTGAGTCTCTCCGCCCGGCGGAAGTCTGCGTGGCAGGGTCCGGGCGCCGCCATCTTGCCGCGGGGCGGAAGTGAGGTCGGTGGGCGGGGCCGGGCCACAGTATTTATCCGGCGGCGCCTCGCTCCCCTCCGCCTTCTCTTCCCGGTTCTTCCCGGAGTCGGGAAAAGCTGGGTTGAGAGGGCGAAAAAGGAAGAGGGGTGTAGGTTACCCTGCGGTGCCGCGTTCGGGGGTCTTGGCCAGCGGCGAGTGGGTAGACGCGTCCAGCTCGGGGTCCGGGGGTCTTGGCACGGCACGACCCAATATGGGGATTTGCCGTGGCGGAGCCTCTGGGAGCAGTGGGGTCGCGACTCCGGACAGGGCGAGGGGCCGAGAGCGAGATCCGCACTCAGAGTTGAGGATCCCTGGGTCCGGCCGAGTTGCGGCTGCGGGCTCGATGATGACCTTGGAGTGGTCATTGTACTCTGGGCTCCGGCCTCGCCCTCGCTTGGGGGGTGTCCCTTCCCCGGATTCCTGGTGGGGTCCTGTAGTTGGGGCTGTGGGCGCAGCGCTAGGGCAGCTGTGGCGGACTCTTGTTCCAAGCCCGGAACCTGAAAAACGAAGGTTGATCGACTGGGAGGCAAGAATTTAAAGAACTTTTATGATGATTCCAGCATTTGTAATTTAATATAAAAAAGATGCCTTTACTGTTCTTCTCCCCACCCCCAAACCATGTAAAAATCACTTAATACTGCAGAAAGTTTGAGGGAAGGAAAACATTTCTGTTACAATTCCACATAGAATACTACTTTTAAAACTTCTGTAAAATATTACAGTCCCTTTCATAGAGCTGTCATATTGTACTACAATTTTGAATCCTTCCTTTTGAAATAACATTTCTTTGTTGCTGCATCAAATAACTGATGTAATTCTCAATGGCTATGTCATGATTTGCCTATTTTCCTATTTGGACGCTTAGGTTGCCCCCCACCCCCACCCCCGTAAATAATGCTGTGGTGAACATCTGGTGCATCTAATGTTTTTTCTTCTTTTGGATTATATTCGTAGGACTACCTTTTTTTTTTTTTTTTTTTTTTTTTTTTAATGTTTATTTACTTATTTTAAGAGGAAGAGAGCTGAAGCAGGGGAGAGGCAGAGGGAGAGGGAGAAAGAGAGAATCCCAGTCAGGCCCTGTGCTGTCAGCACACAGCTGGAGATCAGGACCTGAGCTGAAATCAAGAGTCCTATGCTTAACCAATTGAGCCACCCAGGCACCCCTCCATAGGACAACTTTTCAGACTTGTGATAACTGGCCAAAAGAAGATGTACTCTTTTTTTTAAAAAAATAAATTGAGATAGTAGGTATACATGTGGTTTTAAGAAATAATAACAGAGGTCTCAAGTTTCCCCCAATAGAAACATACCGCAAAACTATAGTATAATATCACAACCAGAATATTGACATTGGTACAGTGGAAATATAAGACATTTCCATCCCTCCAAGGAGCCTTTTTGTTGCCTTTTTATAGCCACACCTCCCTCCTTCCGCCCACACTAATCTGTTCTTCACTTTTATACTTTTGTTATTTCAAAAGTAGAACTCATTCAAAAATGGAATCATACAGTATGTGACTTCTGGGGATGGCTTTTTTCACTCAGCATAATTCCCTGGAGATTACCCAAATTGTTGCATGTATCACTAGTTCATTCCTTTCTATTGCTGAGTATATATGGTTTGTTTAACCATTTGCTCTTTTTAAAAAAGTTTTTTAATGTTTTTTTTTTATTCTTGAGAGACAGAACATGAGTGGGGGAGGGGCAGAGAGAGAGGGAGACAGAATCTGAAGCAGGCTCTAGGCTCTTGAGTTGTCAGCACAGAGCCTGACACGGGACTCAAACCCACTAACTGTGAGATCATGACCTGAGCTGAAGTCAGACACTTAAACGACTGAGTCACCCAGGTGCCCCTAACTATTTGCTCTTTGAAAGACATCTGGGTTGTTTCTGGTTTTTGGCTATTACAAATAAAGCTGCTGTGAACACATATGTACAAGTTTTTGTATAAACATAAATTTTCAAAAACAACAACAACACACACACACACACATTAAGGGGCACCTGGGTGGCTCAGCCAATTGAGCATCAGACTTCAGCTCAGGTCACGACCTCATGGGTTCAAACCCTACATCAGGCTCACTGCTGTCAGCACAGAGCTGACTTCGGATCCTCTGTCCTCTCTTTCTCTGCCCCTTCCCTGCTCATGCTTTCTCCCTCAAAAAATAAATAAGTAAGTAAATAAATAAAAATTTTCATTTCTCTGAGATAAATGCCCATGAGTGTAATTATTTGGTTGAATGGTAGCATATGCTTAGTTTTATAAGAAACTGCCAAACTATTTCCACAATGGCTATACCATTTTGAACATTGTACATTTTATAGTTCTTCATCTGTATTGCTGAATTGTTTTCAAAGAGGGTC
The DNA here is from genome assembly GCF_046562875.1 of Panthera onca. Lineage (NCBI taxonomy): Eukaryota > Metazoa > Chordata > Mammalia > Carnivora > Felidae > Panthera > Panthera onca. Next base: position 169,179,098 of record NC_138342.1, on the reverse strand, counting down.
ATGCTGGGGCACCTGGGTGGCTCAGTCGGTTGAGCGTCTGACTTCAGCTCAGGTCATGATCTCTGGTCTGTGAGTTCCAGCCCCGCGTCGGGCTCCATGCTGACAGCTCAGAGCCTGGAGCCTGCTTTGGATTCTGTGTCTCCCTCTCTCTCTGACCCTCCCCCATTCATGCTCTGTCTCTCTCTGTCTCAAAAATAAATAAATGTTAAAAAAAAATTTTTTTAAAAAGGGTCATGCTAATATGCATTACCACTAGGAATGTAGAATACATAAAATATATAATGTTTTGCCACATACTTTTAAAAAAATGTTTTATTTGTTTTTTGAGAGAGAGAGCACGAACAGAGGTAGAGGCACAGAAAGAGTGGGACATAGGATCCAAAGCGGGCTCTGCGATAACAGGCTGACAGCAGTGAACCTGATGCAGAGCTTGAACTCATGAACCATGAGCCTGAGCCTAAGTTGGATGCTCAATTGACTGAGCCACCCAGGAGCCTTTTGAGTATGGGCTCTTAAGATTTTAAACTTTTTTGCCAATTTCTCAATATGTTAATATTAAATTAATATATTTTAGGTCAGTTTCTAACCAGACTTTTTTCAACTTCTTTTCTCCATATTGGTTTTATGATAACTAAACCCAACCAAAGGAAGACTCTTCCTGTCTCCTATAGAGCTATACACAGTAGCCCTTACCTTCTGACTAGAGCACTAGATGAAGTTGCTTTGATTTCTCTGGGCTCTGAGGTCAGAGACATTTTAGTATCTCCTAGGTATTTTGTTTCTTGTTTTGTTTTTTACAAAGATACTTATTCATTGCAGAAAATTTGGAAAATTTTAACAAGCACCCAGAAGAAAATGAAAGTCATCTGTTATACGCTTGAAGTATTAAAACAAGTATTTATTACTTGTAGTAATAAAACAAAGTTGTTTTTCTATGCATGTAGATTTTTTAAATGTTTTTATTATTTTATATTAGAGAAAAAGTGAGAGTGGGGGAGGAGCAGAGAGAGGGAGAGAGAGGATCTAAAGTGGCTCTGTGCTGACAGCAGAGAGCCCAACGTGGGGCTTAAACCCACAAACTGTGAGGTCATGACCTGAGCCCAAGTTGGATGCCAAACCGATCAAGCCACCCAGACGCCCCTATGCATGTAGATTTTTTTAAATTGAGGTGTTTTACATATGGTTCTAAAAGCTGCTTTTTTTCCATCTTAACAATATATTATAAACATTTTTTGAGTTACTGAATATTCTTCTAAATTGTAATGTTTTTTATTTTAGAGAGCGAGGGAGAGAGAAAGAGAGCCAGTGCACGTGGGGGAGAGGGGCAGAGGGAGAAAGAGAGAAAGAGAGGGAGACAGACTCTCAAGCAGGTTCCACATCCAGTGCAGAGCCCGACATGGGGCTTAATCCACGACCCTGGGATCATGATCTGAGCTGGAACCAAGAGTTGGATGCTCAATGGACTGAGCCACCTAGCGCCCCTACCTTATAGTTTTTATTAGCTAAATAGTACTCCACATTGTTATCTTGCACCATAATTTAACCAGTTTCCTTCCTGCAATGCTGATTGGATTTCCACAAAATTTTTCACCCCAACAGGACAAGAGAAGAAAGCCTTCTATCTTTAATATTTTGGGGCTTGCTTCCTAACAACAATTACTGTAATTTCCCATTAAGAATATTCTCCAGTGTTCCCTCTAATTAGACTAATATACTTTTGGCACCATTCTCCTTTCTTTATTTACTCTAACACCTCCCTCTCCATTTTCTTTCAAACAGTGTACATTCTTTTATCTAGCCTCAAAAGAAACTTGTAAATCGTTACCAGCTGAACCCCATGTCATTGCATCTGTGGTTCTAGCGATCTTATTAATAACATTTTATTTCTACCTATTTCATAGTAAAGGCAATAATCTCATTCTTGTCTGATAATGAAATTAATAAACTCAAGAGCAAATACAGTTTTTTTGGTCTAATGCAGAATTCAGAAGGTATAAACATTCTGTCAAAAGCCTATTTCTATGAATTCTCGGTGGGCATTGGAAATACTAAATGAATAAGAAACTGTTTTGGATGTGTGTCTGTAGAATAAAAGGAATGTGTGGTATGAAGATGCTATCCAAGTTCAAGCCATTGCATGTTCTCTATGAGTAATTTACCCTAATTTGTTTGCATCATTTTGCAGACCATTATTTGCTGGTTCGTCCTCAGGTCTTTGACCTCTGTGCATTGGAGAGCTCAGGATTCAGTCCTCAGACCCCGTCCCTTTTTTCTCTATACTTACTCTTTTGGCAATGGTTCAGTTTCTCAGCTTCAACCCCTGTGATAAATGCTGATGACTCCCCACTGCTTATCTCAGCATGGACCTCTCTGAACTCCAGATGTGCATCTCTGCCTAGCCCACCCTTCCACCTGCATATCTGCGAGCCATCTCAAACCTGTGTCCACACCCAAACTTTTTAAGGTTTATTTATTATTATTTTTTTAATGTTGATTTATTTTTGACAGAAAGAGGCAGAACACAAGTGAAGGAGGGGCAGAGAGAGAGGCAGACACAATCCAAAGCTCTAGTATCTGAGCTATCAGCATGGAGCCAGATGCTGGGCTTGAACCCACAAACCGTGAGATCGTGACCTGAGCTGATGTCGGATGCTCAGCCAGCTGAGCCACCCAGGTGCCCCTAAATTTTATTTTTATTTAAGTAATCTTTACACCCAACATGGGGCTTGAACTCATGACTCCAAGATCAAGAGTCCCATGCTCTACCAACTGAGCCAGCCGGGTGCCCCTCACACCCAAACTTTTGATGTTCCTCAACTACATAGAACAATTTTTTAATGTTTATTTATTTTTGAGGGGGAGAGAGAGAGAGAGAGGTGTAGGGGCAGAGGCGGGGGGTGGGGGGGGGGGGAGGAAGGGAGACACAGAATCTGAAACAGGCTCCAGGCTCTGAGCTGTCAGCACAGAGCCTGACACAGGGCTCGGACTCAGGAACCACGAGGTCATGACCTGGGCCAAAGACAGCCGCTTAACCAACTGAGCCACCCAGGAGCCCCTCCTCCTCAAACTACTTTAAAGTGTTCCCCATCTCCATACACGGCAACTCCATCCCTCTAGCAGTTCAAGTAAAAAATTTTGCAATTATTCTTCACTCCTCTCTCTCGTGTGACACATCTAGTATGTCAGCTTTTCCAGATCTATCCCGAATCTTACCACTTCTTACCACCTTCACTGACATCCCACCCTGGGCCTGGCCATCATTTTTTTTTTTTTTTTTTTGCTGTGATTATTTAAAACAAATTTTTTTATGTTTGTTTATTTTTGAGAGAGAGGCAGAGGGGCAGAGAGAGAGGGAGACAGAGGATCTGAAGCAGGCTCTACAGGAGAGTCAATGCAGGGCTCATACTCATGAGCTGTGAGATCATGGCCTGAACCAAAGTCAAACTGCTTAACCAACTGAGCCACCCAGATGCCTCTGCTGTCACCATTTTAATAACTTCCTAACTGGCCTCCCTGTTTTCACCTGGGCCCCCTCCATCTAGTCTCAATGTAGCATAATTAACATATTTCACATTAGGTCACATCTCTGCTCTAAACTTCCCAGCGGCTTCCCATTTCAGAGTAAAAACCAAAGAATTTAAACTGGCCTACACAGCCCTACGTAATCTATCCCTCCACCCACCATCTCTCTGTCCTTAACTCCTACCACACGCCCCCCACTCACTCTGCTCTAGTTGCACTGGTCCCCTTGCTGTATCTGAAACAATCTGGTGTGTTTCCTCTTCTGGGCTTCTGCACCTGCTACCTGGAATGCCCTTCCCCCACATAATTCTGCATAGCTCCCCTCCTCTCTTCAGTCAGGTTTTTTATCCCAGAGTCACTTTTTCAAGGAAGCCTTCTCTGATAGCATTATTAAATATTGTAACCTCCCCCACGACATTCTCTTTCCCTATTTACGGACTTCTTTTTCTCTATAGCACTATATTTTCTCTAATATATTTAATATATTTTCTCTAATAGACTGTAGAGTTTGTCTGTCCGTCTTCCCCCCCCCCCACACCAGAAAGTAAGCCCCATGAGAGCAGAGATTTTTCCCCTTCTTCCACTACAGTATACTAATTGCCAGAAACAGTGTCTCACACAGAGTAAGCACCCAATAAATTTAAAAAAAATTTTAATGTTTTATTTACTTTTGAGGGAGAGAGAGAGAGAGAGAGAGAGAGAGAATGAGCGGGAGAGGGGCGGAGAGAGGGAGACACAGAATCCATGAAGCAGGCTCCAGGCTCTGAACTGTCAGCGCAGAGCCCGATGTGGGGCTTGAACCCGTGAACCACGAGGTCATGACCTGAGCAGGAGTCAGATCTTAACCGACTGAGCCACCCAGGCACCCCCAATAAATTTTTGTTAAATGAATGAATGAATTCCAGTTTGTGTTGAGACCAAGTAGCAAATCCAGATGTGCGCTGGAGAAATAAGGGTGGATTGTTTTCTGGTGGATTGTATCAGTGATTTAACTTTAGCACCATTGATGTAAGAGCTATCTTTGCATTGTGTGTCTGTATGTCTTCTCTATAGGTTCTCTGTATGCAAGTCGCTTCATAGAGTAAGTAGGTAAGCAGCAAATAGTGAGTGGAGGGAAGCCTTTGCAGCATGGCAGCAGTTTCTGTACACACTATGTCAAGACTTGTCCCTGGTATCTTGCCAGGAAGTGCCCAATGGTATTCCATAGCTTCTACATTGTGCTTGTCCTCTCGGATGTAACTCAGTGGTTATTCCAGGACCATGGATTCATCATATTAGTCTTTTCACTTCTTATTTTGGTTGTGATTCTTTCTTCATTGCTTGTGGTCTTTTGTCCCTTGAAGTCCCTTTTGCCCCTCCAACATTTCATTAGTGTCTCTCCTGTAGCTTTTTCAGTGTCCTTAAATATAATTCAGCATTTTCCCAGTCTTAAAATTATAAAGTCTTTAAGTAAAAAACAGCTAAAGAACTTTAAATGTTCAATGTAGTGAAGATTGTAAGAGGTCTAAACATAATTTCAAAACAATAAAGTAAATAAGCACTGAGAAATCCACACAGTTTTTATAAATAGTCACTGCCCACTCCTGTCATTGCCAACACATGTCAATGAACAAAGTTGTTTTTATGAGCTGTCTGGATGTGTTTGCATTCATTGGCCCTGAGATCTCCACACTTAGTTCAACCATGGGGAAATACACGTAAACATTTTCAGTCTTTAAAATGCACAAATAATATTAAGACTTAAATCTTTTTTCCTTACGGCCTCTATCTATTGCCTCAGACTCTATTTGCTCTGTGTCCTACCATGAACAACCCAGCCTTTGCAGTCAGACCTGAATTTGAATCTAGTTTTACTTCTTATGAACTGAGTCTCATTTCCCACCACCAACCACTTCAAGATGAGACTGAAAGATCCACCTCTCAAGGTTGTTGTGAGAATCCCGTGCCTAGGGTCTTGGTACTTAAATGCTTTTGTTATCATTGGAATCATACTTTAGATATACTATTAAATATGGAAACTTCCAAGCATGCACAAAAATGCCGAGAATAGTTTATTGGACCTCCAAGGACCCAGCTTCAACAATTATCTACCCATGCCAATCTTGTTTCATCTGTCCGTCCCGTGTCCCCCTTCCCCCTGATTATTTTGAAATAGATCACAGATATCATGTCATTCATCTGTAAATATTATAGTAGGTATCTCTGAAGGACACATTCTTTTTAAAAATAACCATAAAATCTTATTATCAGAATATCATTCCTAAAAACTATCAAATACCCCCTCAGTATTCAAATTGCCCGATTGTCACATGGGGTTTGTTTTTGAACAGTTTAAGTCAGTAGCCAAATAAGGTCCATACCCTTTAATATTTTATTGGAAATATAATTAAGGTATGGGAAGAGTTTTGCCATAAGAATGTGCATTGTAGGGGCACCCGGGTGGCTCAGTTGGCTAAGCGACTGACTTCGGCTCAGGTCATGATTTCATGGTTTGTGGGCTCGAGCCCCATGCTGGGCTCTGTGCTGACAGCTCAGAGCCTGGAGCCTGCTTCGGATTCTGTGTCTCCCTCTCCTCTTTGTGCTCTCTTTCTCAAAAATAAATAAATGTTAAAAAAATTTTTTTAAATACAAAGAAGAATGCGCATTGTAGTGTTGTTTAGAATGGAGAAAAATAAAATAATCATAGAAGAATAGGGGATTGGCTCCAAAAAAAGGGTATGTGACCTGACAATAGAACATACACAGCAGTTTAAAACAATACTGTAGAAAGACTATGTATTGAACAGAAAAGGTATTGGTGAGTGAAAAAAAAAGGTTATAAAACAGTATTCACACTTTCTATTTTTGTTAATAAAATATATATCTCATATGCCTATTTCGAATGGTGGGGGAATGAATGATTTTAATTCTCTCCTAAATTTTAGAATTAAAATTTCTCATCATTCTATAGTGATCATGTATTGTGTAATAAAAAGTTGTTAAAAATAAAAATGCAGCAAAAGCGCATTTTGGTGGTTGTTTGGTTTCATACAGAGTTACTTATATTTGGCTTGTTAAGCTTCATTCTTACCATGTGTTTTCTCATGTGATCTGCAGAGAAGTCCTCAGAGGCAAGAAGAAGCAGAAGCCCTGAGAGGCTTTGTGCCTCCACCTCATGCTAGCACATAGCTCCACAAAAGCACATTCATACAGCTGTTGTTCACGCTTGGGACACATGATCTCATGCGGTCTCCACATGCCATCCCGGGAAGGTGGGAGGCAGAGGTGTGCTGGGACTCATCTTCCTTTTAAGGGGAGAACCGAGTCACAGAGAACATGACTTTTCCTCACACCGCCTCTCAGGTTAGCTGTAGGGCCAGGTTTTGGTCCAGATGTTTGGTGCTGGCCATAACCATGAGATTACGTTTTGCATCTCTTCGGGATTGCAACATTTCAGTGTAGGTGTGCAAGAGGCGGGACCTACCTCTGTTTGGCGAAGGGAGTGCTTAATCCTGTCTCAATGTAACACACCGCACTGCATTCTGTGGTTCAGGATCTGACCCAACTTGCTCAAATTCTCCACACCCATTTAGGGAAGGATTGGCTTCTGCTTGTCTTTGCTTTCTGTGCAATATTCACATTCTGTCCACTGTCACCTTCTCTAACCTTTACTGCCTGCTGATGTCCGCAGCCCCCAGGTCCTGTGCACTCAGCTCATGTCTTCTGTGGCACTCTGAAGCCTGCACGGTCTGTCTGCTGCCCCTGCACCAAGCCCTCCCCACCCCCACCATGCTCCTGCTTCCATGGTCCCTTCTTGGCCATGCTCCACCTGTATTCAAGCTGGTTCGGACTTCTTCTCTGAATCCTTATATGTACCTTGCAATTTAGTTGTATATTTCTTGTTCTCTATGTCCACCCTTTTCCCCCTAAAAGACTGTGGGCTCCTTGCAGGTAGACATTGTCAATAATGATGACAATGATAACAGTTCTGATAGGTGACTGGGCCCTTCTGGTGTACAGGCCCACAGCTTAGTGATTTACATAATTTCTCACTCAGTGATGGCAGTGTTTATAATGTCACTTGACAGATGAAGAAATCAAAGCTCTGAGAGATTGAGTAACTAGTCCAAGATCACTCAGCTAGAAAGTGAGAGAACAAGAATTTTAATTGTGTCTGTTTAATTGTAAAGCCCATGCTTTTCCACACTGCACACTCTTTGTCACTGTTGGTTGCTTGATTCAAATTTCCTTGGGTGTTCTTCACAGTGGCATCCCTGGAGTTTTCCTTTGGTGGTAGCAAAGCCTCCTGTCAATAAGAGAGCAGATAGTAGATAGTACTCTCCCTGGCCCAGATGGTTGGCTGGGATGAGAATATTCCAGGCTCTCTGTGTGTTCTTCCCACCCCATTTCTTGCCTCTGCACACCCTTCACTGCCCAACAACCCCTCTCTCTTGTCCCTTTCCCCAGGGACACCTAAGCAGCCAGAGGACTCTCCCTAGACAACTGGGAATCCCTGGGACTGCAGGTCTAATGCGTTTTGATAGAGTTGGTAAAAAAAAAAAAAAAAAAAAAAATAGAGCCATGGATCAGCCTAAGTCCCTGAGGAGAGAATCCAGACTGAAGACAAACCAACCTCCCCTACACCGCCCCCACATCCCCCATCTGGACCCTTTCCCTTCAAGGCTCCCCTTCCCTTCCCCCAGTCAGAATCCCTGTTTAGGGGCTCCCAAGCCTTTGAGCACAGCTCCACCCCTCTCCCAGCACCTAAAGTTTGGGGGCTGCATTCAAGTGAGAGATTTCCAAGTAGGGGTGTGTTAGAGGGACTTCTTCTGAGGGCAGCTTGTCCTGGAAAAACAAGGAAAAGAGTGGCAGCCACCGCTGCTATCTCTGAGGACATCACCGTAGCTTCCCAGGAGACCCTCTGCCCTTTCCCCTCCCACACCAGCCCAGGAGAGCGAGCGAGCAGAGCGATCAGGGACCGAGCTTGCTTATCGTCACCTGACGCTGGGCAGCCACTGATCCCATTGGTGGAGCCAGATTCAGTCTGGCTCTCTCGTTCTTTCTCGCCTTCTCTGCCTCTCTCTCTCTCCTCCACGCTGCTTTGATTTCGCTCTTGCCTCTCCTTGCGCTCGGCTGGGAACATCGCCTCTCTGGGGGCAGCAGCAGTGCGCTGCAGAGCCGGCAGGAGCTGCCTGCCGGGGCATGGAAGAAGCCTCTTTGGCAGCCTCGAGAGGAGAGAGAGGAGAGCGAGCGCGCCTCTGTCTGTGACCCAGGCGTCGCCGCTGCCCCTCTCCCTGGGGAGCACATCCACACAGAGGTCTCTCCCTTCCCTCCCTTCCAGGTCTTCCTCTGCAGAGCCCAGTGGAGCCAGGTGAGTGCCCTTTCTCCCCAGAGCATCCTGCTGTCAATTCTGAGAGGGACTCAGGTGGCAAGGGGCTAGGAGGTGGGGGCACCAGGGGCCTGCCACTGCCCACGGTACCCACCTGGATTGCCATGGCCAACGACCTTGTCCCCTGTTCCCCTGTTCCCCAGGGCCTTGGCAAAGAGGTTAACCCCCGGATCCAGTCCCCGGGGCACCACAGTCAGTCACCCCGTGACCATTCTGCTGCAGTCAGCGATGCCAACAGGGACAGTGGGGTGGGGAGAGACTTCCCTCTGGCTTGTGGGTGGCTTTTCTGGATGGGCATGGGCAAGGGGTATCCGTGTGCACGGCATGTATGCATGCTTGCGAGGAGCCTGGAGGTTTGCTTGCGTAGATAGTTCTGTATGTACACGCCTGTGCTCATGTGTGGGTCTCCACTGCTGTGTGGCATGTTTAGGAACATACGTTTCTTGTACATGTGAGGTACGTGTGTGGGGGGGGGGGTCACTTATCTGAGTAGCCTTTGGGTTATGTGGGCGGGGGCAGTGTGAGGCAGTATATTTATGGGGTGGACATATCATTTGTCATGTGTGTGGGAGTACATGTTGAGGGAGGGAATGCGTGCAACCAAAGCATTTCTATGTGGGGAGGGGCGACTCCAGAGCAGAAAGGGATAGGTAGGTGGAGAGTGTGGGCAGAAGCCACTGGCTGTGGGCAGCGCCTTATAGGTGTGCAAACCTGTTGGCACGGGAAAGATCGGGGCTGGCAGAGTGTGGCTAGAGACAAACCACATTTCCATAGTTGGGGTCTTTGAGCCTGGGGAAGACTTGAGAGAGAATATCAGAATATGGGCAGAGGTTGACGTGCGTGTGAATACACATGTGTGTGCAAGCAGGCATATGGGTTGTATGCCTTCTGTGGAGGTAGGACGCGCCTGTGGCTTTCTCTTCCCCCCAAATATAGCTTGTGAGAATGTGTGCCTGTATATGTGTGTGCGTGAGCCTATGAACTTGAACATGTGTGGGTCTGTGTGGAGGTGACAGCTTGTAGAGGGGAAACTGTGGGACATTCTTAGAATGTGGAACGTGGCGGAGGCACCCGAGTGCGTAGGTGAGTGAGTGGGACCGAGAATGTCCGAGGAGGTGTGTGCAGCCCGTGTGCGGCAGGTGTGGGCGGGCACATTCAGTATATGTGTGCGTGTGTGTATACGTGGGCACGCACACATGTGCCTACCTGTGTGTGGGTGTGTAAATGCTTGTCTTGGCAGTGTGGGTGTTTCTCAGGTCCTGTCTCAACCTGTCCCTCACACCCTGACCTTCCCCAGTCACTTGGACTTGGAGAACTGGGGCTCACACCCACCCTCGGTCCACCCTGCTTTGCTGTTCTCCCGAGTGTCACTCACGACCACTCTCTCAAACTAGCATGGAGGAGTAATCTCAGCTTTTCTAGAACTGTAGAAAGAAAGGATGAGCCAGGTCCTGGAGATGCACAGCCCCCCCTTGCAAAGATGGCTGCCCCGTCTCTGGAGGAGACTCTGAAGAGAGGAGTATTGAGGAATAGGTGTCCATATGTGGGGTAGGCATAGACTGAATCCCCTGTGGATGGGAGGTGGTGGCTCAGGCCCTTTCTAGCATGGGATTGTGTCTGTGTTGGTGTGTTGTGTTGGTGCATGTGTGTGTGTGTGTGTGTGTGTGTGTGTGTGTGTGTGTATGTGTGTATGTGGGTGCATGTGGGTGCATGCGTGTGTCTCCCTGGGGAGCTTCTCACAGGGAGCCCAGAGGATAGCAACTCCCCACGTCCCCACATCTGTCCCCATGAATTGCAAACTGGTTTATTATCATCCAGTTGTTTACCAATCCTATTCTGTTTTATTTTTGGGTGGACCTGGTAGCACCCCCATGCTTGTTTACCGTAGGATTCTCTGTGCACAAGCCACCGGCATTTGGCTGGACTTCACAACAGGCAGGCTCACGCTTTAGGGTAAGAAGCTCAAATGAAACAAGGGCTCAGGGGACACCCTGGAATAGGTAAAAGCCATCACCCATATCCTTCACCCTGTGCCTGCCACTCAGGCAGCCCACGGATGAATTTAGAGGTATCAGGCTCCACAACAGGCTTAATTGACAGGAGAGTGTGGGTTGGATCTTCTGGAAGCTATAAATAGAAGTACCTGCTTTCGAAGGCACAAGGTACCCTTACCCTTAGCACCTGGGCAAAGAGAAGAGAAGACGCAGAAGGGGAGAAAAGGAAACCACATTCCAGAAAGCTGAGGTGTGCTTGGACGGGGCTTGAGAAGGAACCAGGAAAGCCTGAGCTTCACTGGGCACTAAGCAAATGCCCGGGAGCAAGTCCAACCCACATTCATGTTCTTGTCCCAGAGACAGTCTCTCCCCACTCCCTCTCCCTTCCCCACCCTCTTTCCCAGACCTCATGATCCAGACCACAGTCAAGGACAGGGTCAGATCTTCCTAGCAAAAGCACAGGTGAGTGACAGTGCTATGTTCCTTTCATACCTGGAAGAGCAGCCGGGGCAGAAAAAGCAAAGGTGAGAGAAGAGGAAGGTGAGAGAAAATGCAGTTACTTGAAAGGGAAGGATAGAAGGAAGAAAAATAAGTAGCAATAAAACCATGTGCACCTATGCATATACACATGCCACACATGTCACACACACACGCACACGCACACACGAGGGGACACAACCTTGGCTTAATGATAAAGAGTTTGAGCTCTGGAGTCAGATGTGAATTCCAATCACTTTCTAGGCTGTGTGACCTTTGGCATCTTGGTACCTCCCCACCTCAGTTAACCCATCTGTAAAATGGGGATAGGGACCCCTGAGTGGCTCAGTCAGTTAAGCATCCGACTCTTTATCTCAGGGGCTTGAGTTCAAGCCCCACATTGGGCTCCGTGCTGGGCATGAAGCCTACTTTAGAAACAAATAAATAAAATAAAATGGGGGGCAATAAGAGTACCTGCCTATTGTGAGGTTTGCACGATATGATGCTTATGCAGTTATTATTACCACACAGATGCCCGAAGAAAATGTCAAAGGTAAAACCAATTATTTAAACAAGTCAAGCAACAGAGGATCAGCTGAAAGGAGAGAGTGATAGTTGAAAAGTTATGGGTGAAAGAAGAGCTGTGTCCCACGCTGCCCCCTCCCGCCACCAGTGTATCCAAGGGCATCTCCGTGGCACTTGTCCTCCTAGCCCTGCATCTTGGTGACCCTCCCTGAGTCACCCCTAGAGACGAGGGCGGACCAAGCCGGAGCGACCTGTCACCCTTGGCCTCTCGGCTGCCAGTGCCCTCTGCCTGCCTCAACCCTCACACCAGTCTCCTCCGTGGGTGCTTCCTGTCTCTCCCATGCCTCGCACAGCTCTCTCCACCCCCACCCCCTTTCTCTTTTCACGCCTGCTGGCTGAGAGCCCCCCTCCTCGGTTCCATCTGCTGCAAATCTGTCCTGCCTGGCGTCTGCAGCATTCCCACTGCCTTTGCCACCTGTCAGGTGCGTCTGCTCAGCAGACCCCTCTGAGGAGAGCCAAGAACCCCCCAGGGGGGACACCCCATCCCACCTTTGGTCTTATCCCTCCACCATGCAATCTTCCCATGCAATCTTCCCATCAGATTGGATGAGGCAGGTGTAATCAGTGGATTATCCCCAAGGTTCCAATTTGCAAGAGATGTTGGGAGCAAGACATTCCAGAAAATTCAGTGGCAGGGAGAAAGCTGCTAATTCTTCCTCTCCCATCAGTCCCCAAAGGAGCCAAGCCACAGGGGAGCATGGAGCTGCTGTCCACGCCCCACAGCATCGAGGTCAACAACATCACCTGTGACTCCTTCCGCATCTCCTGGGCCATGGAGAACAGTGACCTGGAGAGGGTCACCCATTACTTCATTGACCTTAACAAGAAGGAGAATAAGAACTCCAACAAGTTCAAGCACCGGGTGAGTGCAGGGTGTGCAGAGGGCCTCTTGTTTACACCCCTCCTTAAAGGGAGCAGGGTGATGGAATGCTTGTGGGTGATCGTCAGGAGTCAGAGAAGCCTGGTTCAGATTACCCTGTGTAATCTTAGGAAAGTTCTTTAGCCTCTCTGAGCCCAAGTTCCTTCACTGGTAAAAAGGGAATAACAATGCCAGCCCCCGCAGGCTTGTGAGAGGCTTTGGTGAGGTAATGTTTGCGTGGTGTCTGGCTTGGGGCCCAGCCACCATGGACACCATTATCGGCATCATGACTGGGCTTCAGACGGATCAGGAAAACCTGGGCGGGGGTGGGGGGAGGGGGGGCGGTGCGGGGGGGCGGGGCACAGACATCACACCTGGGGCTGGTGTCTCAGGATCCAACAAAGCCCCCCGACTCAGGAAGCAGCTTTGTTGTTGACTGTGTGGGCCACTCGGACCATGGGCAGGGGTGGGGCCCTTTGCTTGGTCCTCAAGGACGCCTCTTAGGCCCCTGTGATCCTCTCTGGCCCTGGCCCTCTGGCTTACTAGTGTGGCTGGGTTTAAGAAAGAAACATGAGAGAGTCCTCCGCTGGCTGGAGTGTCCTTTCCCTGGGTCAGAGCAGTGTGGGGGTGGGCGGGAGGAAGGCTCCCACCTTCTCAAGCTGGCAGAGATGAAGGGGGAAGAGTGAGGTGGGAAGGAGCTGGTTCCCACGACGACCGTATCATGTGGGTTACTCACCCTCTCTCTCTTTGGAACTGGCTCTCCCGATCTGGGTGTCTTTTGGCAGGCCAGTTGCCACGGTGACGTGAATGTTCAACACCACCCCCTTAACCCTCCCCCCTCAAAGAATAAGGATATTTTCCCTTCCTCCCTGGCTCTCAGCATTTGCCGTTGCCGTGGAGACGGCACTGCAGTGTGCAGAGCTCTCGAAGTCTCCCTCGAAAACGGAGGTCTCACCGCCCTCAACTTTTCGGCCTCCACCCCAGTGGCCTTTCTCCCTAGTTCCCAAGAGAGTGGGTGTCAGGGGGCATTGATGAGGGGTGGAGGCTGGGGGCTATCAATATGGCCTTCCCAATGGCCACTGCTTACTTCCTCAGGAAAATGGTGGCCAGGGCACCAAGCCATTGAATCTTGGAGACTTTGGCCCTCCTCAGGTGGCCCAGGTGCCATCTGGGGAGTGTGAGGTCTGGCAGAATGCCAAGATTGGACGTGACTCCCAGTTTGACTCTTGGCTCTCCGTCTGTATCCCATTTCTCAGGATGTCCCCACCAAGCTTGTGGCCAAGGCCGTGCCACTGCCCATGACAGTGAGAGGCCACTGGTTCCTGAGCCCCCGCACAGAGTACAGCGTGGCCGTGCAGACCGCCGTAAAGCAGAGTGATGGAGAGTACCTGGTGTCCGGCTGGAGCGAGACAGTCGAGTTCTGCACTGGGGGTGAGGCCCTGCTGTCCTGCTGCTTTAGCACATCTGGCTTAGTTGTGATCTTACCTCAGCACACACTTAGGAACACCTGCTGTATACAGGCTCTATGCTCAGGCTGTCAGGGAGATACTCATGGATGAGCCTCGCCCCTGCCCGCAACAAACCTGCAGTCTGACACAGGAGGCAGATGTGAGCCCTGCTAATCATGTTGACAATACCATTCCCGTACAGGCATGGAGTTACTTTTCTGGCTTGGGGCAAGCATGTTTTTCTGAACTGTAGTAAAATGCACACCAACACAAAATTTCCCATTTTAACCATTGTTAAATGTATAGCTCAGTAGTATTAAGTACGTTCACACTGGTGTGCCACTGACCTCCAGAACTATTTCAACTTCCCAAACCGAAACTCTAACCCCATTAAACAGCAGCTCTCCCTTCCCTCCTCACTCCAGTCCCTGGCAACCACCATTCCACTTTCTGGGTCTGTAAATTTGACTACTGTTGGTACTTCTCGTGAGGGGAATCACAGTATTTGTCCTTCTGCAACTGGCTTATTTTGCTCAGCATAATGTCCCCAAGATTCATCCACGTTGAGCATATGTCAAAACGTCCTTCCTCTACAAGGCTGAACAATTGTATGTGCGGACTACACATTGTTCATCCATCATCAGTAGATGGATATTCAGTAGGTCATCACATTTGCTTGTCTTGAGGCTCCACTTAGCCTGGAAAATGACCCCTGTTCAGTGGTCCTGCAAACCTCTTAGCAGAATTCAGTTGGCAAATTCCAGCATGAATAAACACCAGGCTTATGTGTACTTGGTCGTGGATGACCCACGATCTGCCCCACAATATTCCATTCCTTTGGTGTCCACAGTGAGAATTGCTCCAGATCTCTCTCTGTCACAAGGAAGGGGCAGGGAACATTCTTAGCCCCGGGCCTCTGAAGCTGCTGGTTCCATCCTCTGCCAAGGCCTATGCCCCAAGTCTCCTTGACATGCCATTCTCTTTTGAGTGGTGCTTTTTCTTAGCTCGGCTGCAAAACCCCACTCTCTGGAGGTGCTCCCACTCCTTGTGGGGAAAGCCTCTGGGTTTACCCCAGAACTCCACACGTGGTGGAAGTTTATTTCAAACTGGGGAGTTGGGGATGGCTGCAGTCCAGTCCACACTACTTTTGCCAAACCCAGCACCCTGGCCAGGGCTACATCAGCAAGGAGGAAAGGGCACCTTTTTCTAATTTGTACAAAGGCTCTGTCTTGGCTAGCAGCCGCCCTGCCTGGGCCCCAGGGCCCCAGACTCTGATCCTGGCCCTGGGAGGTGTCCAATCTTACCATCCTGTTTCCAGCCTTCCCTGCTTCTCCTGGGATGCAGATGCACTCACTGCCTCAGACCCTGGTCCGGCTAACTATTCACTTCAGTGCTCTGTGATCTCCTCATGAGCCCCCACCTGTAATTTCCACTGGCTTCCACAGCCTTCTGCCTGCTGGGTTTGAGTTCTCCCTAGAGGACCTCAAATTCTCCCCTCTCAATCCTTCCTTTGCTTGCTGGTCCTCTTCACATGAGGATAGCTAGTGATTACAGCTCCTGGGGTCCCCAGTATGATTGTCTAACTGGGCAGCCCCTGCCCCTTTCTGACTCAGAGCCCTGAGCCTCTGGCAGCGAGGGTGCAGAGGTGCACCCAGCTGTCCATGTTCCCAGCTGGGCCACTTGGCCTGTTCCTATGTGGTCCAAGGTGCTGTAACTCTTTGGTATCCCCTGTTGCTCTGAGGACAGTTGTGGGCTGGCGTTCCATGTGCACAGTGGGTGAGTGTGGGAGGCTGTGATGCTCAGTCTGGCCCTGGGCTTACCAGCCTGGACTCTTGCAGACTATGCCAAGGAACACCTGGCCCAGCTGCAGGAGAAGGCCGAACAGATCGCAGGCCGCATGCTCCGCTTCTCTGTCTTCTACCGCAACCACCACAAGGAGTACTTCCAGCATGCCAGGTACGGCATGGCCCCTAGCAGGGCCTGGGTCTCTCCTTCCTCTCCTGGCTCTGCTTTGCCCACACAGCCCTGGCTGTCTGACATCACCCCCACCTTGTCATTGCCAGACCAGAGTCCCCATGGCATCTTATCACAGGCTGGCTCTGGGGGGGGCGGGGGGGGGGGGTGGCTGGCTGTTTGGGATTGGGCTCCAAGGAAGGAGAGGACTCTCCTTGGGATGGGGCTGCCTGGGGGAACCATGCTAACTGGCCTGGGTGAACGAGATCTCGGGTTTGTTCCTCCTTTGGGACAGTTCCTTTCACTGGGTTCTAATGCCAAGGGTCAGCCATCTCTCCAGTTCAAGCCCTGGGTCCCTGGGGGAGGTGGTGAGGGTAGCACAGAGTGACAGGTTTCCATGCATGAAGGGTCATTGTTTTCAAACTGTGTGCTGGATAGCCTGGAGGCTCCAGGAAGCTATCTCAGGGCACTTTGGTGGGGGGGAGGGGGGTACTGACGGGTTGTTGAAGAAATCAGGCTGAGTCTTGGTGGGCCCCACACCTATCATTCAGCTGGAGCATCTTCAATTTTATTGCCTATGGACCGCCTATGTATAATTTCCTTCGGGGAAGAAAGAGAGGGGCTCTGTAGTCCAGAAATATTCAATCCAATTGATGATCTGGTCCAACCCACTCAGCCTACAGAGGGAGAGCCTGAAGCCCAGAAAGCCAGTAAGTCACTAGTTACTTGAGACTTCCAGGACCAGGCAAGGGTGAGGCTGGGTCTGGGGCTGCCCATCCTCCCCAGGCCTGCTGACACTGCTCCAAGACATTGTCCTTCTAAGGCTGGACTAGGGCAAGCTGCTACTCTTACTGTCTTTGTCATTGTATTCAGCTGGGGTGGGGCGTTCTGACCCTACCCCAGGGCAGCAGGGAACAAGGGAGATCTTTGGTGTTTGTACTAAAGAAGAGAGGCAGTGAGGTGTGTGGTGAGCTCACTGGCCCAGTTTGAGCTCCTCTTTCAGCAAGTAAGAAAGAGTCAGAAAGCACCCATATGTACTAGGATATAAAGGTGAATAAAGGCAGAGTGCCCCCTCTTGAAAACCTCAGAGGCTATCGGGGGGACAGTACAGACAGATGGAATGTAATGAGTGTGTGTGTGATTGTTCAGTAAAATTCAGTGTCTGCACATAGTTTTGTTGAATACAAATGCCTGATGCTCCTGGAAGATTTTGAGAGCAGGGGATACCTATGCTGGGCCTTGATGGATGATCAGGAATTTGCCAGGGTAGGTGAAAGGAGGTGGGAAAGGCAGTCCAGGCAGAGGGAAGAGCACTGCAAAGGCACAAAGGCAGGAAAGTTGGGGTTCACATGTGGCTGGAGGATCTTACCTATGGATGTGGGGGTGTTGGGAGGTGGGTTCGAAAGGCCAGATCATGATAGCCCTGCTTTTCATGAAAGCCTCATTAAAGGGTTTTAAACTGGGGAGTGGTAGGTTCAGACATCTCCTCTGCGAAGGAGTGGGCTGCATCAGCTCATCTCCAGGGCTCTCCCTGCTCTCACATTCTGGAATGTTCTATTTGTGACTGATGGAGGCGGCAGCGGGTGGGAGAGCAGGGTGCTGCGCTGGCTCCCTTCTCAACCACACACAGCAGCCAAGCCTCAGCCCAGCTAACCAGCGGCATTTTCTCTTCCCTTTGGCATTTTTCCCCGGGGGTGGTTAGGACCCACTGCGGGAACATGCTGCAGCCCTACCTGAAGGACAACAGCGGCAGCCATGGCTCTCCAACCAGTGGCATGCTCCATGGCGTCTTCTTCAGCTGCAACACAGAGTTCAACACAGGCCAGCCGC
Source organism: Panthera onca (assembly GCF_046562875.1). Taxonomy (NCBI): domain Eukaryota; kingdom Metazoa; phylum Chordata; class Mammalia; order Carnivora; family Felidae; genus Panthera; species Panthera onca. The sequence goes on along the minus strand of NC_138342.1, from coordinate 169,161,062 downwards.
CTCAGGACTCCCCCTACGGCCGCTGGCGCTTCCAGATCCCTGCCCAGCGCCTTTTCAACCCCAGCACCAACCTCTACTTTGCAGACTTCTACTGTATGTACACAGCTTACCACTACGCCATCCTGGTGCTGGCCCCCAAGGGCTCCCTGGGGGACCGCTTCTGCCGTGACCGCCTGCCCCTCCTGGACATTGCCTGCAACAAGTTCCTGACCTGCAGCGTGGAGGATGGGGAGCTGATCTTCCGCCATGCCCAGGACCTCATCCTGGAGATCATCTATACCGAGCCTGTCGACCTGTCCCTGGGCACCTTGGGGGAGATCAGCGGGCACCAGCTCATGAGCCTGTCCACTGCTGACGCCAAGAAAGACCCCAGCTGCAAAACCTGCAACATCAGCGTGGGCCGCTAGGGACTCCTGGGGAGGTGGGGGGCTAGAGAGAGATGACAGGCAGGGTGGCGATGGGTGGCCTAGGTTCAGGGAGCTGGCTTTCTCTCCCCTGCCCCCCCTCCCCCCGCTCCCTCCACGCCACGGCCTCCCCCTTCCCCACCCCGCAGGCGTTAGAGGCAACAGAGGGCGGTCCCCTTGGTGGGCGTGGCCTATTCAACGTCTGGTGGACTTGGAAAGGCTTCTTAGCCGCGGTAGGTTGGTGGAAGGAGGGTAGATCTCTGGAGATTTCCCCATTCCCGGTTTCCCCGTCCTGCTGTTTCTTGCTTCATTCCGGCCTCCACTTAACGGAGACTCTCAGCCTGGGGGCTTTCGCTGAGCAGCCCACCCTAGCCAAAGCCCACGAGTTGCTTGCCCGCCCCCAGAGGCACAGCAGAGAGACGCGGGGTGCTCCTTTTTAGCCCCGCCCACCCCACTCAGGGCCAACCACAGAATGCCCCTCCCCGCTCTGCTGGGCCGGGGACCTCCCACTTCAGGCCTGGCCCTTTCCCTCTATACATAGTCTCTTGCACCGCTCTGCCCCCCAGCTGCTCCTTGACTCCCAGCACCCTCTTCCTGCATGGGGAGAGCTGTCCCTTCCTTTCTCCACCTGCCCTCTAGAAAGGGGCCCTCTTTTTCCTCTCGGCTTTGGGGGCTCCGGGCTGTTGGGACTTTTCCTTTCTTACCTGGAGATGATAAATACCCCAGCATACCTTCTCTCTTGCTCAGAGCACTGAGGTCTGGTTCCCCCAATGGCAGCCACTGGGGTTGAGGAGGGGGAAAGAGACCCCTGAGACCCAGAGGTACCCCTTTTAGGCCAGGAATGGGCGGCCTCACGCTCCGAGGGGACCCAGTGTGGAACTAGAATTGAGGGCTTTCCCTAAGAGCCCTGGCACCCTGCCTGACTGTGCGCTTTGCTCGCTCTCTTTGCCACGGTTCCGTGACTGCCCTGTGCCTGTGTGTGACCTGGACTGTGGCTTCCCTGCCACCGCACCTCACACCCCACCCACTGGCACTGTCTGCTCCCCACTGCGAGCCTGTTGGCAAAGAGCTCCTTCCCTGGGGAGTTCTTGATGAAGTCTTCCTGGGCTTCCCAGCGTTTTTGCCAATTTCCTACTTTTGTATGGGTCATGAGGGTGGTGAGGGTGAACCCCTGAGATAGGCGGACCAGGTCGGGGGGGTGCTGGGTAGAGGTGTAGATGAAGGCAGCTAGCTGTTTGGGGGATGACGGAGGTGATGTCAGGCAGAGGACAACAGCCCCCACAGTGAGAGCCGGATTTCTGTGATGAAGTACAGAAGGGGCCAGCAGGCCAACAAGGCCATATCTCAGTAAGGGCACAGGTGGGACAGCTGGTTGCCTCTTGTGTAGCCACGGGGAGTGGTGTGGTCAGCTGTCTCTGTGGCACAGAACAGGTCTGGGGGCCCTGGGAGATGCATGGAGGAGAGGACATGGGCCCCCAGGCCTTTTCCGCCTCTGCTGACAGCATTGCTGTGGGGGTGGCCCACTGCTCTCCCCTGGCCCTGTGTCTGCCCTGAGCTGGGGGCACACCCGCCTGTGTTGTGCTTGCATCAATAAACCACCATGGCCTGAGAGCCCCGACTCTCTTTGGGCTCTGGGAGGGGTAGTTCTGACTAGGCAAGTTGCACAAGCACAGAGGAACTCAAATGGGGATGCCCCCCAGGACAAGACATCTGGAACTGTCTCCAAGGGTGTTCCAAATCTTGCTGTGGGAGGCAGAGCTCAGAGAGCAGAGCAAAATCTCTAGCTTGGAAGGGACTTTGAAGGTCTTTTGGTACTTATGACCTTGCACTTTGCAGAAGGGGAAACTGAGGCTTCTTAGAGGAGAACCTATAGCAATCTGGAGACCTAACCAAGGTCCTCTTTTTGGAGCCCTTCCCAGTGCAGCAGCCTGACACTGCATCAACCCCAGATGCTACTGAATTTCCCTCCCCCAGAGCCCAAATGTCCCCTCCCCAGCAGGGCTCCTCATTTGCAGATCTGAGTCACCTCTGCGTCTATTATTATGGACTTATTAAAATGATCCTCTGCTGGAGTATGAAAGCTCCAGAAAAATTAGAGTCACCTCGCTGACACTTGCCTGGGCTGAGGGCCAAATGAACATGTGTCATCCAGAGCTTGGGGCACAGCCTCCTTGGGCTAGGGGAAAGCTGAAGGGCAAACGACCACTTCCTGAGGGCCTATTATGGGCCAGGCATCTGGCCAGGTGCTTTCACACACATCAGCTTCACAATGGCCCTGTACTGTAGTATTCCCACTTAACAGATAAAGAAACTGAGGCACAAAGAAGTTAAAAGGATTGCCAGGTAGGCGACAGTGCCTGGGTTTGATTCAGAGGCTGGAATCTTCCCATTGCACTGTCCTGTCCTCCCTCATGTATGCCAGGGACCACCTGGGCTGTAAGACATGGGCAGGCCCATCTGAATATGTGGCCCTCTCAAGGGTCTCCTCCACATCTCTTCTGGCTGACCAAGGCTGTGCCTCCATCTTGAATAACACCAGGGGGGGCTGTGGAGTCACAAATGCCAAGGAGCCTTCTTTTAAAGGAGTAGTGGGCAGCACTGGTGTCCAGAATTCCATGGATGGGGAGTGACCTCCAGGATCCATCCTTCCACCTCTGGTCAGGACACCCCCACCCCACCCCAGAGGGGTTTTTGGAATCCTCCCAGAGGAGCAGGCTTTAGTCTTCCTTTTGTGAGCCCTCTGGGTTTCTTAGGAAAAGATGGACTCCCAGTGTCCTCTTAGTGGGGGATGAAGGCGGCAAACTGAGGTGGGGGTGGGGGTGGAGCCACATGCAGGTTTCTCCAGAGAGCCTGCTTCTCCTTCCTCTCTCCAGATGGCTGCTCTCTGGCATACTGCCAGCCCTGTGCTGCTCAAGGCGCTTGTCAGAGCTGGGTCAGGGCATCACTGGAATCTGCCCTGGGGTCCCTTCTGGCCTGTGTTTCTCTAATCTGACCTGGTGGAGGGAAAAGAGGTCTACATGAGAGTGGGTGCACATGCAAACACACAGAAACACCACCTCCCTGTGCTGGGTTTAGAAGACACGCTTGGCTGCCACAGAGAGCCACAAGGTGAGGGACTACCCTGGGCTGTGGCTGCCACTGTCCAGCCAAGGGATTCCAAGTTAGCCCCGCTCCAGTACAGGCAGGGAGGGAAAATGAGGCAGAGGCCACCAAGGGGTGTCTCCAGGTTACAAGTGGGGCATAGCACAAACACATAGACTCAACACATACACATGGACACACACACTCATGCCTCCAACTCCCTGTTTCGGTCTCCTCTGCCTATTCCTTCCCTTCTGGGCTAGCAACGTTCTTTTAATCTTGAATGGATGACAGTTCTCCCAAGGTAGTGGGAGGGGAGGTGCCAGTTCTGAGGACCCTCACAGTTTTGTATGGTTTTGGTGTGCGTCTCTTCTCTGTGTTAGGAAAAGAAGTGGCTGGGGTCCCAAGGAAAGGGATGAGGAGGGACCATTCCCCCAAATGGAGGGAGGCCTTCAGGAAGCTGAGCTGAGGTGATTGGCCGTAAAACAGCTTGGCCACAGCATCTGGAGGAGATTGGAACCAGATGTTCCTGGGATGGGGGAGGGGAGGGTGTGGAGCTGGGAGGAGGCTGGAGCAGGAGAAGCAGGCTGGTCAGCAGGAGGCTGGGTTGGGGGGGAGTGGGGAGGGCCTCGTGGCTCTCTGGGGAAGACAGCTGGCTGCCCTATCCCCACTCCCCAAATCAGACACTGCTATTTTTGCAAACTGGAGCAGCAAATCTTTTCACAGATTCTAGAATCAGCCTGTGTGTAGGGACAGTCAAGCACAGGGTGTGACTTGGGAGGTGCCCAGAAAGGCTACCAGCTAGCCAGAAATGTCTCCTGCTGCCCCACAAGCCCCGCCTTGCTGCGGGCTAAGTGTTGCCTTCTCTGGCAGGAGTACATCTGCCCTAAGCTCCTAATGCTCGACTGGAAACTAGTGTATCCAGAAGTTTCCTTTTTGCATAGAAAGAGAGTAGTCCAGGAACTGGAAAATTGTCTGGCAGAGGAAAGGAAAAGAAGGTCCATTTATGGAGAGCCTCCTATTTGCCAGGATCTCTTCAAAGGTTATCTCATTCCTTCCTTGAAACCCTGTGAAGTGTTGTCATTCCATGTGTCTAGATGAAGAAACTGAGGCTCAGAGAGGTTAAATGACTCACCCAGGGGCACACAGCCACCAAATGGTAGCACTGATGTTCAAAACCGGCTATGTTTGCATGCAAGTTTGTGACCTTTTCATGGCAGAGAAGCATATAGGGTTAGGGTTGGGGGAGGGGGAAGGGAAAAAGAGGAAAGAAACAGTGAAGCAGAGGTACAGGGCACGTGACTTTCCTTCCACTATAGTTGAGCCAAACTTGGCCCTAGACATCCACCCCCCCCCCCCCCCCCCATGAGGAACCCTGCTCTCTGGCTGCTTGGAGACTAGACAGACCCTGAGTCTTCTTGTCTGTCTCAGCAGTGGCAGGAAGGAGGAGGGTTGTTGGGGAGGATGACAGGCTTGGGGGGTAGAGGCCCAGGGAGGAAATAATTGACCAGCACCACTGGGCAAACCATGGCAGATTCAGGTCTCCTGGATCAGCATCTCCTAATTCTTTTGTCCTGTCCTCTGAAGGCTACAAGGGTGCTCCTGGAAGGACAAGTCTGAAGCTTCAGGTGCTTATCTCAACCTAGAAGTCAGGCAGATCCATCCCAGCTCTTCCACTACTGGCCATGTACTCAGGACCAAGGGGGCCCTCTGGGGCTTGGAGACAGTTGTGGGAGCAGGAGTACCTTCCCGTGACATGGAGTCAACTGAGCTGATGGTAGCCACACTGGAGTTGGTCTAGTCTAGAACCCTGAAGCCGGCAGAAGGTGAGGGTGGGCAAAGCATTGAGAGTGCATGAATTAAGTTCTGGAATATATATTAATGGCCTGCACCCAGGTCCTGAGCAGCCTCTATCACTGGGAGGCAGCCTCTGAAGATAGGCCCAGAGAAGACAGGGAAGGCCCATCAGCATGATTCCTAAGTCGTTAGAGGGATCTGGATCTATGGTGGTGATGGAGTCTTGGGACAGGCGTCTGGGGTGGCTGTATGAGTCAATCCTGAGCTGCCTCTGGCTGTGGCATTGCTGTTCACAGAGCCCTTGTTCGGGGTGGAAGACTGGGTACTCGCTTTGGGCTGCAGGCCACTCTCCACAGTCCGGAGGGGTTCTGAGCCTGGTTCCTTCTGGGCATGTGACTCGTGAACTGGGAGTAGAGTCCTCTGAGCTTCAGAGGGCCCTGGAGGGCTGGTGAGGAGAGCTGTGACCACCAACTACAAATTCTGCCAAGTGGGAATGGCAAAGTGTCTGGGTGAGATGCCCAGGCAGCTCCAATGGTTTGCGGGCCTTTCCATTCTACTCATGGTCCTCCAGGCTGTCCTGAGCACCGAGGTCAGAGGAGGTGGAGGCGGGGAGGGGTGGTTATGATGTCACAGCCTGTGACCTCACTGGAGCAATAGGCAGGAACCCCTCGGGCCATCCCCCCTCCCTTGCAGGACCTCAAGGCCTCATCTGCTCTCAGGACGGAAAGAGAGGGCTGCAGCCTGACGGTGGGAGCAGGCTGGCTTCCTGGAAGGAGAGGGTCCTGCATACACATCAGATGCCAGCAATGTGTCTGGTTTCCACTACTGCTTTCTGCTTCAAGGGCCCATCTGGGGTGTACCATACCATAATGCTGCCTAGGGGTAGGTCCCCTCCCACAGTCCAGAGAGCATAAGGCACAACATGTGCTTCTGCAATAGGGCGAAGCTTGAGGCCAGTAAAAGACCTACAGACCCACTGAAGGATCTCAAGGAGCCCTGGGGGTTGGAGCAGCATGCCTGGCTCTCTCTGAAATGTGGGAGGGGCCAGCCCAGGCATAAGAACATGGGTCCTCTCTCTTTCTTTCCCTTTGAGATCCATGTAGAGTAAAGGGAGAGAGAGGCTCCTCTGAATGGAAGGGGCAGGGATGTGGCTTCTCTCCTCCTGGTCTCTGGGAAACAGATCTGTGCCTCACTGCTGTCTGGGGAGGGAGGGGGCAGTGGCAGGAAGGAGGAGGCCAGACAAGACACAGCCTTGGGAGAGGGGGCCAGAGCTGGAATGTTTGCTCAGTGGCTGCCTAGTGTCTGGCTCTTGTCTCCATGAGAAGAGAAGGACCTGCAGGGGGCCAGCACTGGGTGTTTGACCTTCAAGAAGGCAGAGTTTCAGGGCCAGTTAGTAGATCTGTTCAGGCTGATGCCAGTTTTCTGGCTTCTGGTGAGCTCTCCTGGGACACCCTCCAGCCCACCCACCCCTTCCCCAGTCAGAGACAGAAGACATGGATGGACACCAGCTGGACAGACACATGCCTATCCCCTTTTACTTACCTCCCCCCACTCCCGCCCCCAAACAGCCTCTTTACAGAATGTTCCACTCCTCTCGTTGTGTGGGAGGGCTATGAGCAGTGCGTGTATATGCGGTACGCCTGCAGGCTGAAGTGTGCTAGGAGGCTGTGTTTGTGTGTGCCTGAGTGTGAAATCACACCCTCAGGGGTCCTGGAATCGAGGGAAGGAAGTGCAGCCAGCAGGGCCAGGTGTCCTGGCTGTGGGCTGGTCTCAGACACAGCAAGCCTGCACATCTGGAATGAGATGCACCGCACCCCCCCCCCCCCCCGCACCCCCGCCCCATGTCCCAGACAGCATCTGGCACAAGATACTGGCTGTAACACTTTCAGTTTATTGGCTGGTGTGCCCTGGTGTGGCTGACCAGCCGCTGGGCCTGAGAGAAGCCCCGTCTTGTTTCCCCACCCCTTCTTCTGCAGCCCCTCACGGTGCATCCTGTGGGACTCGTATGGAAACTCACACCCCAGGAAGTGGGGAAATAGGGGCTCAAAAAAACCATGTCGAGGTTGGAGAAGGAGTGGGAAATGTACATTACAATGAAGCTATGCCACCGGCTATACACAATACGGTGCACTTAGAGAGGGCAGGGAAGATGGGAGGGTCTGCTGACAGACGCTCTCCCCCACAGGCCAGGCCCCCAGAGAGGAATGGCCACTTCAAGTGTCTCCGTGAAAGCTCTGGCTCCCTGGCCCTGGCCCCTTGTTCTGGTGGGGGCAAGGAGGAAGGGATCACGGGGAAGGGGCTCACGAAGCAGTCCCATTCCCCCGCCTCCTGAGGACAGCCTCACCTGGACCACCGGCCTGCAGGTCCTGGCGCCTGGGGGACAGGGACAGGGTGCCCACCTCCTGCCCACCTCCCACTGTCCAGTCCAGGTGACTGAGGGCAGCAGGCCTCCCGTCCCCGCCCCCGTGTGAGGCAGTGGTCATTTCCTGCTGTGCAGTGTGTCCTGGAACTTGGTGCTGGTGAACCGCAGGTGGAAGCCTTTTTTGGTGATGGTGTCATCTGAGTGGAATTTCACCAGGACAGAATCTCCGGCCGAGTACACCTCCTCAGGAGGCTGACAGAGGAAAAGGATGGGCATGAGGCTGAGGCTGCTGTTTTTCCTCCCCAGGATCCCCCGCTCTAAGGAAGGTGGGCGGCTCCCAGACACTCACCAGATTCCCCCAGCCCCTTGAAGCAGGGGAAGACTATTGATAGCAAGAGTTTAAGGGGACGCCTGGAGGAGGGGAAGAAAAGCAGGGGATAGAGGAGCTTGCCTTAAGTTCAGAGTCACACTTCATACCCAGAGCTGCTATTAACGCTGCTATTAACAAGTTAGTTGTGAAGTCTCAGGCAAGGCACTGTCCCGCTCTGGGCCTCACTTCCCTCAAGGGCAAGCAGGAGTAAATGCTCCCTGCTCTCCAAGCTCAGAAGGGCTGATGGGGGTTGTGGGAGGGAGCAAATGAGAGTGTGGTTGTGAATGGGTTTTGCAAAGGGAGTGGGTTCTCTGAGAGGCTGCCTTCTCACTGTCTCAGCTGCCTCTCGGAGAAGACAGAATAGCTGGGTGCTCCAGACATAGCTGTGGCCATTCCCCTTCCATCCTCCCCCAGTTCTGGCCATGGTTGGCTCTAGGCGATGCCCCTGCCTAGCTCCTGCAAGCCCCTCCTTACCTCTGTGTACAGGCCCTCAGAGTGAGAGCCGCCCACAGAGCCTCAGCACACGGATGCCCTGGCTCTCAGGGCACAGAAAGCATCGTTTCCGAGAACCTTGGGGACATTTCCAGCAACCCTGCCAGGAAGCCCTGACAGGATTGGGTTCCTTCCCCAGGTTCCCTCCCGTTGGCTCCAGCCTGGTGGAAGTGTCTGGAAGAAGCCACCTGGGGACACCCAATTTGGTGTGTGGCTCACTGGAATGTGCCAGATCAAGGGAGTTACAAAGGGCAAAATGGGGAGGGGGTGCCGGCTTGGTGACCAGGGGATTCCAGAGTGGTGAGCCAGGCAGGGGAGGGGCCTATGTGCTCTGCTCCTGCCCCGCCCCCCACCTCCCTGCCCTGTCCCAGACCCTGTGAAGCAGAAGCTCTGTCCTAAGGGCACATTCAGCTGGCTAATGCTGGGCCCAGCAGATGCTGCTGCAGCTCCAGGAAGGAAGTTTAACACTTCCTAAGGTGCCCAGGTTACACTGGAGCATAGCCATGAGAGAGGTGAGGGACCAGGGAGGTGAGGGGCGGGAGGGCGTGTGTGTTTGTGTGCGTGTGTGCGCGCACGCATGCACGGGTGTGTAATGGAGAGGAGAAGACAGTGTTCTCCGAAAGGGGAAAGGATTCACAAAAACAAAAAGAAGCCACAGCTCTGAGAGGAACATAAATCCACCTTTGTCATTTTCCTGTGGCTTCAATTAAAATCAAGCAAACTTTTGCCCACTGCCTCTGAAGGTGCCATTTTATGGACCAAGAAGCAATGCTCAGTGTCTGCTTGGACAGTAGCACCAAGGGCTTTGGGACCAGCTGGCCTCCCACCAAGAAGGGAAACTGGCAGTGGAAGAGATGAGGGTGTTTTTATGGCTCAGCCAGATGACTGGTTAGCACAGTTCGGCTCAGGTCCTAGGTCCCTGGCTCTTGCTTCAACCTCTGCCCCCGACCCTGGGCCCTGGTAAGCTGCTTTGGGACTGGAACAAGGGCTGGGGGGGGGGGGGGGGGTAGAAGGAACTCCATCCACCTCCCCGGATGCAAGCTACCCTGTAGGTCCAAACAAACTGGTGCTGAGCAGTCTTGGGTCAGGGCAGGGCCTGTCCCAGAGGATGCAGAAACCACAGTGTTGGGCAAAAAAGGACAGAGTTTCCTGGGTGGGGATGGCCTAGGGCAGGGCAGGCCTCTGTGAGCAGCCACCCACCAGGCAGGGTCTCCTAGCTCCTGCAAAGGGCCAGGCATGTGCTAGCACCCATACCGGCACCCCACACCTGCAGAGGCAAGGGCACTGGGCAGGGTGCGGGGTCTCACCCCTGAGCCGCAGTAGCGCCCCAGTCTGGGGGCTGTGCTGTCATAGCCATCGAAGAGCTCCATGTAGTCGTAGCCACAGTCTGTCTCCTCCTCCACCTCGAAGGTCTGGAACACCAGCTCCACGCCATATCCTTCCTCTGCCACGATGACCCATTCGCAGTCCACCCCCCCAGGGTAGTTGTTGTCACCAAACTGCGCATGGGAGTAAAGATCCTTCGTCTTCACCTCTGCCCGAACCTGGCCTCCACACTCTGTGGGGGAGGAGCAACAGGATTGGCCACCACTCCCCGAGGATGGCCAGGGACAAGGTACCGCGCCTCACTGTGCTGAACCCTCATGGCTCGATGGAGAGAGGGCCACATGGCTAGGGGCGAGTGGCTTGGGACCTGCCTGGGACGTGGCCCAGAACAAGTGCTCTGCTGCTCTACTTCTGGATAGATGCCCACAGAGGACCAGGGACACACTGGGCTGTTAGGCAACTCTGAGCTGAGGCACTGGGGAGGGCATGCTTGTCAAAAGAGCACATTGCTAATTTGCTCCAGCTGATGGCTGTCATGGAAGAATGTGGGCCCTGCGTTGCCAGGGCTTCCATTCTTAAGAGAGAAGAACCACATCTGGATTTTCTGCGAAAACTCTTGATTTTTCAATGTTGGCTCACATTTTTAAAAAACACACTGTGGGCCAAACAGAGCAGAACTGAGGGCCAGATAGAGTTCTGGGCTTCCAGTCTGTGACCCTCTGCTGGGAGGGCCAAATGAGAGCATGCAGGACAGGGTCTTCAGTGTCCATCCTCCTCTGGAAGCCCTCTGGCCTCTAAGAAATCTGGTGCTTATGTCTCCCTGGAGGGGTGAAGAGGGGGTGGGATAGGGCCTGAGCTACAAGGAAGGATGAGAGGCTCTGGACCCAGCAGTCCTGGGGACTCCCAACAGGTGGCTCAAGACCCACAAGGAGCCTGTGAAGCCCCCATCTGACACCTGATGTTCCAGGCCTCCCAAGCCTGGGCTCCAGGCTTTCTCTACTGCTGCACTGTTTCCACTTCACTACTGTCCTGTCTTTACATACCAATTGCTCAGGCCAAACGAAGTGACCTGCGGTCACCTGTACACACCCAGAGCTGTCCTGGGATTGTGGCTGTGCCTGGGCTCCTCCCCCTGCTGGAATGACCCCACCAACACCTGCCCAGAGCTAGAGCTTATCATGTTTTTTCTCATGCTATAACTATCTGTGCGCGTCCCACCTCACCTCTGGACCGCGAGTTCCTGGTGTGCAGGGGTGAAGGGCTCATGCCTGATTCACCTCCATAAGCCCCTCTGAGTCTTGCATACAGCCAGAGCTCAGTAAATGGTTGTTAGATAAATGGACAAACGATCGCTAAGTAGCCCCTCAAGGCCTAAGATGTTTGTCTGCTTCATTTTTGTGACCTGCACTTAGAGCACTGCTTCATCATACATGTTATGTGTTAATAAATATCTCTAGACGAGTGACTTTTGGGTTTGGAATGTGGGTGGGCTGCCACACAGTCAGGCGTCCTACCGCTGGGGACTGTGGGGCTTCCCTCCCCATCCCTGGATTCCCCACCCACTGGCGTCACTGCCCTCTGTTTTCCGGCAACTTAGCGGCCCCTAATCGGGACCTCTCCCACTCTCCCTTTAGTGCTCACTCTCTGCTCCCCTGCCCGGCCCTCAGAACACAGTCTCTGTCTACCCAGGCCATAGCTCTGTCCATCTGCCCCTTCATACACTCTTTCTCATCCCCCTGTGAAACTCCAGAGCCTGGGCCTGCCTGTGAGAGCAGGATCAGCAGAGGCTCGCAGAACAAGACAGCGTGAGGACATTGGGCTAGCCTGAGATGGCCTCACCTGTGGAGTGGGATGCCTGGAAGCCCTTCCTCTGGACGGAGTTGTCGGAGTAGAAGCGCAGGAACATGCGGCTGCCTGTGGCCAGGACAGGCTCAGGCTTCTTGCTCCCACAGAAGCGGCCCAGGACGGGGGCCTTGGCGTCACGGCCATCATACACCTCCAGGTGGTCATAGGCACACTCAGGCTGGGACTCTATATCCATCTCCACGAAGGTCTAGAGGGCACGAGGGAGGACAGCAAGTTCAGAATGCATCTGGGGGGGGCAGCAGGTGGCCCCAAATCTAGGCCTCCAGACCCCAGCTGATGGAGACCAGGGAAGCAGCCCCTGCCAGGGGCACTGCTGGTAGCAGTGAGGGAGGACCTGGGAATGGGTAATGGCAGGCACACCCCCAATATGTACTGGGACCGGGCCTCTGTCCAGACCAGACTTGGGGCTCATGAGGATCCTCACAGGGATGACAGCCCTGTGGGCTCAGCCAGGCCACCAGCATGCAGTCTGCATGGCTCTGGTCAGGACCTCTGAATTACCCAGAACTTTGGAACTGATAGGAAACAGGTGGTAGCCCGATGGCATGGAAGAGCAGGGGTCCCCATGCAGGCTGGGGTGTGGGTACCTTACCAGCTTGACCCGGTGGCCAGGGGTGCTAGAGATAGCCCAGGTGCACTCCTTCTTGCTGGGATATTTGTCAGGCCAGTTGGGGCTGGTGATGGTGCCGCTGGTGGATGTCACCTTGTGGTCACAGCCGGCTGTGGGGAAGTGAGGGTAAAGGGATCAGCAAGAACCTCGGTGCTCCAATGTCCCCTGTGAGGAAAGGAACAAAGCCCTTCCCTCCTGCCCTCCTTGCTTCTTTCTCTTGTCCCCCACCTACAAACTGATGGAAGGCTTACATTACTTCTTTTCTGTTCGGTTACCCATGGCCGGGGAAATCTAGCTGCTTGCCTCCAAGGGAGGTCTGCCTGGCAGCATCCATGAAAGCCGCCCTCACAGGCACTCCCGTGCAGATCCCTGGACCTTTGAGGCCTCTGGCCACACCCCCTCTGCCCTCCATGATGTTGTCATCCTCTGGTATCCTGCCACACTTCCACATTCACAGAAGACTTTGGCACCTGACTCAGTTCTATACCCATTCCTGCTGCCATTCCAGGTGATGTCAGCCAACACTCTAGCCTCTCTGTTCCTGATCTTCTCAGCTCTATTGGCACTTATCTTCTTCCTCTCAAGCCGGGCTTGCTCATGACTTTACTCTAGGCCTTGCCATCACCTACCATTTCCTGATGCTACAAACACATCACCTCTCTGTGACCACTTCCTGTTCTTCCAGGGTGCTCAGGCCCTCACTATCCTTTCAACACTTCTTCAGCTTTAGAGAGACTTCCAGGGTCTTGATCCTTCTATTTTCTCCCAATATTTCCTCCTTGGTTGACTTAACTTGCTTCCCTATCTGGCTGGACTATATGGCTGATCACCCCGGCTGCTCATCAACATACTGTCCTTCTACTGTATCCTTTCGGAAAACCCCATCTGACTCAACCACTGGGAACCGAAACCACTTGATACTCTTGGATCTGTCCTTCACCACCTCCACCCCTTACCTCCTCAACAACGGCTCCAAATCTTCAGCCCTCTCCACTCCCATCCCTTCCCTCTCAGAAGATCACCTCACCTCCTGCCTCCCTGAAAAAAATCAGGGCCTCAGATATGAACAACTTCAGCTTCCCAGCCCCTCCCTGCAAACTCACCTTCCTCCTTCCTCGTCTCCAAAAAAGGAGTCCCAGGTCCACCTGGGTACCTTTGCACCACAAATTATCCACCCTCACTCTCTGTGCCATCTCTGCCAGCCTGTGGACCCTCCTATGCTTTGCCCCATCCTAAAGTAACTCCCCCACGGCCCTACATTCCCCTCTAGCTGCCACCCATCCTTTCTCCTTTTCTTCTCAGTTGTTCTTCAAGAAAACTTGCTATCACCCCATTCTCACTGTTTATGGCTCTTTGATCCATTGCAATCTGCCTTCCCACCTCTGAGAGTGTGGCCTCACAAACGAATTTAAAAGCTGATGTTCATGATTTATTATCATCCAGTCTGACAGGTTTCTTGGGGAAAAACAGGCGGCCAGTGCACTGTGGGCTGGGGAGGAGAAAGGGATGGATAGGTGCCTATGGTCAGTGGCTCACAGGATGAATACACAGCCATGAGGCCCAGAGAGCAGTGTGCAGGCTGCCCAGAGGCCCTGTGGAGGCAGGTAGAGCTCCTGGCTCTCCACAGTGGACCTATGGGCCGTGTCCATCATCCTTCTGTGGTTCTCCAAGGCCACATTCGCTGCTCTCCCCCATTTATACACAGGTCTTTGGGGCCCTCTAACTTCTCTGTGTGTGCCCACTTCTCCCCCAGCTAGACTGCAATCTTCCTGGGGGCAGAGGGACTCCCTTCTTCTTTTTTTTTTTTTTTTAGTGAGCCCTATGCCCAATGTGGGGCTCAAACTCACGACCCTGAGATCAAGAGTTGCATGCTCTACCAACGGAGCCAACCAGGCACCCCAGAGGAACTCCCCTCTTGAGGTCCCTGCAGAACTTTGCACAGCCTCTGCAAGGAGGAGTCAGGAAATACTGATTTGTAATTCGCCTATCATTTGAGTGAGGAATCATGAGTGCTTCTAAAATGACTCAGCTATGTACAGGTCGTCCACCCTAGAAGTGTAAAACCTCTCACAGCTATCTTGTTAATGTTGATGTACTCTTTTTCACACAGTACACACAGAGAGAGAATGCACTTTGGACAACCACAGAATAAGGTCTCCTCCAGCTAAAAGACGTGGAGGCCCTATGAATCAGGAACTTCGTATGCGGGGAGACCGAAGTAATCAGGTTGGAAGCTCTTTAGTGTCCGTTGGGTCACTGCTGAGTGCTTCAATTCTGTTTATTTTATCCAGGAGTTTATTTGTTTATACCTTGGTTGTCCACCTAAGAACAGTGAGAAGAGGCATTTGCCAGGCACTGTGCTAAGTGTTCAAGCAAGATCTGTAAAGTTTAGTATGCTGCAAGGCAGTTACCATTGTTAATCATCTCATGGGTGAGGAACTGGAAGCTCAGAGAGGTGCAGTGATTCACCCAAAGTCACACAGACATTCAGTGGCAGAGCCAGGTCTGTGTTGTGCTGCTGGGATAGTATGTCCCCAGCAGGCAGGGGACACAACGGCATTCGGGACTTGGAACAGGCCAGTGTTGTAGCATGTCCAAAGAGCTATCAGATGATGCTGGTGAGGATATGAGTGCTGTTTTCAAACATCTGCAGGGCTTTAGTGTCTGGGAGGCGGTGACCCTGTTCTGAATGTCCCCAGGGGTCAGCAGTGTGACCAATAACGGCTGACATACGACTGTGCTTGCTTTGAGCTCAGCACTGCTTGGAGCACTTCAGAGAGCCCTGTGCCCTGATGAGGTAGGTCTATTGTGACCTACGTGTCACACAGGAACAAACAGAAGTGCTCAAGGGTGCGCAGCTGGCTAAGCAGTGGGGCTGGGCCAGGCAGCCTGGCTCCAGCCTGTGCTCTCGACCTCTGTGCCATCTCGACTCTCTGCCACAGGAAGGTCATTATGAAGACAAGGACTTGCCCATGGATTTTAAGAAGCACTAAGATCAGTCTGAAAATGGAGCCTGGGGATGAGTGTGAGCCCCTCCTCTCCTAACATGCACAAGGAGACATGGAAGCATGTGTGGCTTGGATATTTTGAGGACAGAAGAATCTGTGGACCAGGTGGGAGGCAAAACAAGGTAATCTCAGAGACCACTCGTGACCTTGAGTCTACACCGGGCCGGATGGAGATGGCACCCGTGTCCTCGTGTCCCCAGCCTCCAGTCCTTCGGGCCTGCTGGCCCTGCCCTAGGGGCTCTGGGCGCTGCGCTGGCAGCGCTTACCTTCCTTGCAGTCGTGTTTGTTGTCATGTAGGACGAAGCCACTGCGACACTGGCACTCATAGCTGCCGAAGGTGTTGACGCAGTCTTGCTGGCAGCCGCCGTTATCCTTGGAGCACTCGTCCTTGTCTGCAGGGGAGCAAACAAGGCGGGCCCGGGTCTGTGCAGGGCTGAGGTCGGGGTGGTCACCCCAGGGGAAGCGGGAGGCTGGCTGGGTTTCCTCCCCCCGGGGGGGCCAAGGCCACGGTGGGGTCCAGGGCAGTGCATCCAGCGGAGCCAGCTGAGTGGCCCAGCTGTGGGGAGAGAAAGTAGAAGTGGGGTGGAGGGAGGGCTGGGGGCTGGAGCTGACCAACATGGGCACCCTCTACCATTACCTGCTTACTGGACAGACGGACAAGTGGAAAAACAGACACACGGACAAGCAGACTGCAAGAGAAAGGAGCAGGACGCAGGGGTCCCTCTTTTACTTCACAACAGGAAATGTCACAGACACCATCAAAATGGGAGGGAGTGGGGGCAGGGAAGGTCCCCTGTCCATGGGAGGGGGGGACAAGGGGAGAGGAGAGCACCAGTTCTGTCCGGCCAGAAGGAGGCAGGCCGGAATGGCAGAGCGGAGGTGGGGGGTGGTCGGGCACTGAAGCCCCCATCCCATTCCGTCCAAGGTGAGGTTCCTGAGTAACAAAGGGTCCGGGAGGCCTGGCAGGCCTCACTGGGGGGTCCGGTTTCTTTTCTGCACTCGGAATTTGAGCTGGTGGGGGCGTCCCCGAGGGGGCTGCAGAGCGGGCCTCTTTTCTGAAACGAGAGAGAGAAGGAGAAAAGGGACCAAGGGGTGGGGGTGGAGGGCAGGGACCAGGGAGGGAGAGCAGTGAAAACCAACCCGGGGCCTCAGAGGCAGATTCACAGGGCAATGCGGGAAGGCGGCGGGACACACATGCAGGACGGCCATGTCCGGCGCAGCCAGGTCAAAGAGGAAGAGCAAGTGGGAAGAGGCACAGCGACAGAGACAGATAGGAAGAGAGCTTGTGGCAGGAAGAAGGCCTGGAGGGGTAGGCACGAGGCCCGCACATATGGAGGGAGAGAAACAGAGTCTCTGGTAGAGGGGAGCAGCCCACGGAAAGGGTGGGCCCGGCTGGGAGCTCAGAGCTCTCACTCTGGCTGCTGCAGCTACAGGCTGTGTTTAGACACACACACCCACACCAGCATGCCCACAGACACGGGATCCC
The DNA here is from genome assembly GCF_046562875.1 of Panthera onca. NCBI lineage: Eukaryota > Metazoa > Chordata > Mammalia > Carnivora > Felidae > Panthera > Panthera onca. The sequence goes on along the minus strand of NC_138342.1, from coordinate 169,144,260 downwards.
TCGGGGATGTACTGCGGTCCCACTGGGGCAGCACAGACACTGACCCACAGGTACACCACACTCACGCGCAGGACCCACAGGCAGACATAGAGACCGCATGCACACATACCACTGGCCAGCCATCCACCTGTGTGCACGTGTACATAAGGGACACACACTACTTCCTCCCACATGTGTGTGAGGAAGCGTGTGCACAGATGCATAGGCAGGCACTCAGGGGCCAGTACGCGGGTATAAAGACACAAAAACACAGAGACCACAGGCTCTTCAGCAGACCTGTGGACTCAAGTGTGCTCACACATGCAGCTGCTCAAGTTCGGGTCAACCCACACACGCACTCTCCCATGAGCACACACACACAGAGACACAGGCTACAGGCATGTGTTTGTCACTCCCACACATGCTCCAGTCTGTCTGCGGTCACTCTGGGGACTGTGTGCTTGGCACAGAGGCAGGTGTTCAGGGAAGGTGTGTAGATCGAACGGACATCCAGATTTCCAGAGGGGAATCGCGAGGTAGAAAGATGCCCGCTGGCATTCAAATGGGCAGGTGGGGTCTGTGACAAAGGTGACCTTGTTCCTGGTCTCCATCAGTAGTGGAGGGGCCTGAGCACTGGCTTCCGGAAGGCCCGGCTTCTCCACTCCATTCTCAGGTGAGCCAGACCCCTTAAGGCCCGCAGGAACTCAAGGTCAAGAGGTGGGATCCCCAAGTCCCTCCCCAGGGCTCCTTCTCAGTTACAGCCTCACAGGGGATCCTCGCTGAGGGCCCTGTGGAAGCTGCCAGCCCTGCAGGAAGGTGGGGGTGAGGGGCACCCTACAGCCCAGGAACTCGCCTGTGACTACACTAGGAACTTTAGGGGCCCCATCTTACAAATGGAGCAAAGATTTGCCTGAAATGTTTTGAACCCCACACCTTCCCTATATGTGCACCCTAAATACCTAGTACAGTGCCTGGCACATAGGAGGGGTAAAAGAAATACCTGCCCAGTAAACGAACGAGTGCGTGGGCAAGTGGGTGGCTGAATGGATGAGTGACAGAAAAGTGAGTCCTGAGGAAGGCCTGCTGTAGCGTCCTAGGGCAGGGCTCTGGCATGGGGGTTGGGGAGTGGGAGTGGCAGCCTCACAGCCTCACCTCAGAGGAGCCGAGGAGCCAGGGAGCAGGTTGCAGGAGGGGCAGGAGCGGGGAGGGTGGACATGGTCCGGACAAGGAGACGGCACTCACCCTCCAGTGCCAAATGCCCCGGAAGGTGGCTGGGGTCAGACTGAAGGTCTTCAGGCTCTTTCTTCTCCTTCTTGGCTTAGGGTCTCCTCGCTGGGTGTCCCAAAAGTCCAAAGAGCCCCCCTCCTGGGGGGCCAGAGTCAGATGCCCCATGCCCTGAGGGCTGAACGAACCTTGATGCCCACTGGTGAGGGTCCTCTGCAGGTTTCTTAGGCAGCAGGGCATTGCACGTGTGTGTGTGTGTGTGTGTGTGTGTGTGTGGCTGTGCACGTGTGTGTGTGCATCTCTGTGTGGGTCTGAGGGGGCAGGTGGCCCAGTGTCAGGCCAGGGCAGGGCAGTACCCAGGGGTGGAGAGACCTGGGCTCTAGCCTGACAGATGTGTCGGTCCCCCTCCCGCCTCTGAGAGTCAAGTAACAGAAGGGCAGAAAGAGACGAGAGTAAGCAGGTAATGGTTTCCCCAGGGCTGAGCCCACCCCTGAGTAGGTGTTACATCCCCTTGGCCCTCTGGTGAGCACCCTGTAGGAGTTCCAGGTGGGCATAGGGAAGAAAAGGATTCGCATTGCAAGGGGAGGGGGTCTCAGCAAGCAGTGGGGCAGGGGCTGTGGGGCACTTTAAGCAGAGCAGGATGGCTGGCAGTGACAAGCAGGGAACCAGTGCACAGGGGCAGTGCATGGCATCCAGGTGGGGCAGGCAGGGGTGCAGGGATGCAACATAGGGGGCTTGAGGATGCAGGACCCTGGGCAAAGGGGGGAAAAGGAAGGCAGTGTGGACTAGGCCATGGGCTTCCTGCCTTCCTGCTACCCCATGCCCGGCCCACCAGGCCAGCTGAAGATCAGGATCCCTGGGCCACTCCCATATAAAACCAGCTGCTTCAGCCACTCCCTCCACCTCCCACTCCCCAACTCAAGTTCATGGAGTTCCCACCCCACACTATCAACGTCCCAAGTCAAAGAGTGCCTCTGAAAGACCACCAGCCTTGCCCCAGGATGAAGGACTGAGGGAAGACTAAGGCAGGGGGCAGGTCTCCTGGGACCCCTGGAGGCCCAACTCAGAGAGGTTGACTGCATTTTAGGCCTCCCAAGAATGGGTCCATCAAAGGGGCTTGATCACAAGCCTTATACGGGGCAGCTCTCAATAAACATATGCTGGTTGGATCTGAGTCCCCCACCTATGGGCTGAGGGTGAGTGGGAAGGCTTTGGTGTTGATGAGAGGGAGGCTCCTCATCTTTTCTGAAGGCCTCGGCATGAACCCATTTGGCATGTGGGTCTGATTAGAGATGTGGCCGCTGCCAGATAATCTGCCCCACACACTCCAAGGCAAACACCCTCCTCCTCTGCATGCACCCTGCATTCTCTGGCCATGCTGAACTCCCTGTTTCCAGGGCCTGCCCTCTCTGGGGCCTCGGCATGATGGCTCCTGAAAGGAAAGCCCTCTCCTTTCATTTCTTCATGCCTATGTACTGCCCATCCTCAGGCTGGTTCCCATACAGTAATGGGGTTCAGGAACAGAGGGGTTGGCCTGGTGGTGGTGGGCTAATGGGGGGAGCAGGGGACAGACCCTGCTGGCCTGGTAACAGAGAGGGCTAGAAAGTGCAGGGGTAGTGTGGCAGGGAGGAGGGGTGGTGGGCTCACAGCTGGGTAGTCCAGGTTACCTGAGAAGAAGTGGGCCTTGAAGCCCTTTTTGGAGACGGTGTTGTCAGACTTGAACTCCACACGCATGTTGTTGTACTGGGAGGTGATGACCTCGGGCTTCTCGGAGCCACAGAACTTGCCATGTAGCTTGGAGTCAGCCGTGAGCCCACTGCGTACTTCCACGAAGTCATACTTGCACACCTGCAGGGCAGTGCAGCTCTAGGCCTGCCTCCTCCAGGAAGCCTCTCCTGACCACCCCCCACCTGGGAAGGCTCCCTTTTGTCCTTTTGTCTTTAGTCACCCATCTTACATAATCTAACAACTCAAAAAGGTGCCAAGCCACCCCCACAGGATCCTCTTGCGCTCCCCACACAAGCCCTGACTGAGTCTTGCCTTGCTCCACATTCCCTGTGCACTCCCTGACCTTCAAGCCCTCCTCCCCGACCCTCCCCTGCTTCCTGGAATTGGGAGCAGTCTCTCCTCCTCTACATTCTTTGGGTATTTCATATGGAAGGAAGCAGGCACTGAGCCGAGCTCCCACGCCTCAGACCTTCCTGAGTCTCCTCAGCTCTGGTGGGCACTTACGTCATTGCCTTCCGTCTCGAAGAAGTCGAACTGCAGGGAGATGCGGTACTGGGTAGGGGCCACCAATTGCCAGATGCAGTTTTTGTTAGGGGGGTACTCCTTGGGCCAGCCTGGGCTGGTGATGGATCCGTTGAGCTTGGTAAGGAATCCACCACAGGCAGCTGTGGGGACAACGGAGGTGGCATCAGCCACCAGGAGTCCCCACTTTAGGTAAGGGCCAGGGGTAAGGGTGCATTAAGGAGAAGAGGGGGATGTGTGGATGCCCTGCAGTCCTGGGGCTTGTGTCTGGTCTCTCAAGGATGGGAGGGAAGCAGGCAGGGTGAGGGGTGTACCTTCAGAGTATGAGGAATTGGGGAGTCATATGCATGAACACTCTACTTTCTCAGGGCCTCTACTAAGAAGGAGGCGGGGAATGAAGGGCTCAGGGAAGGCTGGGCTGGTGGGCAGTGAGGACTGGAGGCAGGGAGAGGAAGGTGGGTAGAGAAAAGACACACAGCAAACCCAGGCTGAGCTGCAGGCAGTTGGCAGGGAATGCTCTCACCTCAGGGGCAGGTATAGGGAGAGGCTGAAAAATCATTGCCTGTCTGAAAACAGTGGTTTCCAAACTGGGGATCATGACCTTCAGGAGGATGATGAAATCAATCAGCAGGTCATGATCAGCATTTTAAGTGAATAAAAATGGGAAAAAAAAATACCAGAGTGCATCACACCTGGTAAGTGTGTTCAGGGGGCTGCAGGGCTGCCATATAAAATGTATTCCTTGTTGGTGATGAGTGAAGAAAGTGCTAGGGAATCTGGGCTTTCCCAGGAAGGGGTGTGTCCAAGGGCTTAAGAGATCTGGGCTAGAGGGTCTGGTCCCTGGGGCTGTGTTGGAGGCACTCACCCTCACAGCGGCGCTTGTCCGGGGCCAGCTCATACCCAGGGTCACAGCTGCACTTGTAGCTGCCCAAGGTGTTGAGGCACCGCTGCTCGCAGCCCCCGCGGTTGGGCCGTGAGCACTCGTCCACCTCTGCCAATTGGGAAGAAAGGGTGTCAGTGACTGCCAGGCCAGGGCCTGCCTCCTGTGCTCTGCTTGAGAGTCAAGTCCAGTGTCCCTCAGGCTTCCTGTGACCACCTCCAGCCCCACTGCAGGGGACAGGAGTCAGCTGTGGACCACTCAGCTTTGAGGCTGTGGCCCTCCCTACCTCAGCCAGCCCCCCAGCTCGGTCCCTAGGGGTTCCTACTCCTGAGAGCCCCAAAGGGACAGGTAGTAACCTGAAGGAGGGGACAGGTAGACCCCACAGAGCCTTTCTTTGACCACAATGGCTGGGCTGGTGACCACCACCATTTATTGGTGCCTCTTGTGTGTCATTCCCCAGCCTTTCTTCATTTATCCTTCAATCCTGACATGACCAGTGATGGAGGGACTGTTACTATCCCCATTTTACAGATGAGGAAATGAGGTTCAGGCAGATTACCTGTCCACAATCACACCGGTAAAAGAAATCCACGCTGCCTTGCTTCCTCCCTAAGTTTCTATGGCACTTCCTGCCTCTATGCCTCACTGGCATTTCTTCTACACAAACTTTTGGACTTTAAGGCAACTCCTGAACTACTATTTCAATTCACAGTTGAGCACCTACCACGTGTCAGCTACTTTTACATATGTGTGTCATTTACTCAATGAGATATGCAGTTTCTCAGTGCAGTTGACCTCTTCTCCCCAGTTAGGCCATAAATTCAAGCACAGGGTACCATGGTCTATGCATCCCTCATAGAATCTCTGTGTAGAATAGGTGAATAAAGAAGACATGAAGTCACCACAGCAATATTCACAATAGCCAAGATGTAGAAACAGCCTAAATGGTCACCAACAGATGAGGATAAAGAAAATGTGCTACAGGATTTAGAAGAATTAATATTGTTAAAATGTCCATACTACCCACAGCAAACTATAGATCCAAAGTAATTCTGACCAAAATACCATTTTGCACAGAACTATAACACATAATCCTAAAATGTGTATGGAACCACAAAAGATTCCAAGCAGCCAAAGCAATCTTGAGAAAGAACAAAGCTGAGGGGCATGCTCCCATATTCCAAACTGTAGTGCAAAGCTATAATCAAAAACAAATAAATCCAAATGGTATGGTACCGGTACAAAAACAGACAAATAGATCAGTGGAAGAGAATAGAGAGTCCAGAAAAAAAACTCATGATTATATGTTCAATTATTCTATGACAAAGGAGGCAACAATATACAATGGGGAAAAGACAGCCTCTTTAATGAATGGACAGATCAGACAGCTACATGCAAAAGAATGCAACTGGACCACTTACTTACATTTTACACAAAAAGAAACTCAAAATGGGTTAAAGACTTAAATATTAGACCTGAAACCATGAAACTCCTAGAAGAAAACCAAGGCAGTAAGCTCTTTGGCATTGGTATTAATAATATTTTCTTTGGATCTGTCTCTTCAGGCAAAGACAACAAAAGCAAAATAAACAAATGGGACTACGTCAAACTAAAAAGCTTTTGCACAGTGAAGGAAACCATCAACAAAACAAAAAGTCAACTTAATGGGAGAAGATATTCACAAATGTTATATGAAATAAGTGGTTGACATCCAAAATATATAAAGAACTCATAAAACTCAATATAAAACAACGACTATTGATTAAAAATGGGCAGAGGACCTGAATAGACGTTTCTCTAAAGAAGATATACAGATGGCCAACAGACACATGAAAAGATGCTCAATATCACTCATCATCAGAGAAAATGCAAATCAAAACCACATTGAGATATCACTTCACACCTGTCAGAATGGAGAGTATCAAAAAGTTAAGAATAACAGGTGTTGGTGGAAGATGTGGAGAAAATAGAACCTTCTGCACGTTGGTGGGAATGTAAATTGGTTCAGCCACTCTGGGAAACAGTATGGAGATTCCTCAAAAAATTAAAAACAGAACTACAATATGATCTAGCAGTTCCACTTTTGGGCATTTATCTGAAGAAAATGAAAACACCAATCTGAAGAGATATATAAAGCCCCATGTTCACTGAAGCATTATTTACAACAGCCAAGATATGGAAGCAATTAAAGTGCCCATCAATAGATGAATGGATAAATTAGATGTGGTATATACATACAGTGGAATATTACTCAGCCACAGAAAAGAATGAAATCTTACCATTTGTGACACCATGATGGACCCAGAAGGTATGAGGCTAAGTGAAATAAGCTAGACAAAGATAAATACTGTATGATTTCACTTACATGTTGAATCTAAAAACAAAACAAATGAACAAACAAAACAAAACAGAAACAGACTCATAGATATGGAGAACAAACTGATGGGTGCCAGAGGAGAGGGAGTGGAGGGATGAACAAGATAGGTGAAGGGAATTAAGACGTGCAGTTTTCCAGTTATAAAAAAAAAAAAAAAGCAAGATGTGGAGATGTAATATACAGCATAGGTAATATAAGTCAACAAGATTGTAACAACTTTGTAAGGTGATGGATGGTAACTAGACTCACCGTGGTGACCATTTTATAATGTACATAAACATTGAATCGGTATGTTGTACCCTTGAAACTAACAGGATATTGTGTGTCGATTACTCTTCACTTTAAAAAATGTGTTATATACACACAGTGGAACAAAAATGGATGAATCTTATGAACATTATGTTCAGTAAAAAAGCTAGTTACAGAAAGACAAATACTGCAGGATTCCACTTATACAAGCTATCTAAAATAGATTCAATAAATGAATGAATGAATGGATGAATGAGTGGATGAAAGAATGAATGATGGCTGCCAGGGGTTGGGGGCTGGGGGAAACGTGGAGCTGCTAATCAAATAGGCATAAAGTGGCAGTCAAGCGAGATGAATAAGCCTTGGAGATCTGCTGTAGAGCACCGTGCCTTCGGCCAGCAACATGGTATAGTACACTTACAAATGCATCCAGAGGACAGATCTCAAGCTACGTGTTTTTACCACAACAAAACACAATTTTAAAAATTAAAAGAAGGAATGGAGGAGATGGATTGGCCATGGGGATGGGCCGGGTGGGGAATGGGGAAGGAGCACCTTTGAAAAAGTTGACAGCAAAGCCAGCTTTGTTAATGGATCCGTCAGAGACGAATTTGAGCCAGAGGCGACTGGAAGTGCTCTTGATGTCATCCGGCTTCTCGTAGCCACAGTAGCGCCCGATGAGAGTGCTGCTCTCACTGTGCCCATCACGCACCTCCAGGTAGTCGTAGGCACAGCTGTCATGGCGCTCGATCTGAGGGTCAGGGGCTGGATCAGCTGGAGCAGCTCTGGTGGCCAGGGCCCAACACCAGGAAACCCACAACAGGTGGGACAGCAGGGTCTCCGACCTACCTCAAAGGACTGGAAGGTGAGGCCCACGTGGAAGCCCTCAGACACCTGGATCCGCCAGATGCAGACTTTGCTGGGCCGGTAATCATCAGGGTAATTGGGTGACTGGATGTGGCCATTGTCCTTCTTCACATCTCCCCCACAGATGGCTTTGGGGACACAGGGTGAGGTTAGTTAGAATGCTCTGCTCAGCTCAAGAGCCCCTCTCTCCCCTCCTTCAGTCCTTCCTATGTACCCCTCCCCCAGCTTCTTAGTACCCCCAGGCCTGGCCAATCCCACTGGGGTCTCTGCTTCCTCCCTCATGCTCCCCTGACCTTGCCCTTAGTGTGCCAGGAGTGAGCGTTTTGATCCCCAGGGACCACACCCAATCCTCCCTCGTCACTCTTCTTCCGTACCTTCATAGACGGCAAAGAAGCCCTTCCCGACCCAGTTGCTGCTGCTGCGGAACTCGACCCAGAGACGGCTGTCGGTGGAGACAATAGGCTCGGGGAGTTTGCCCCCACAGAAGCGGCCTGCGCAGACAGTGTGGACAGAGGGCAGTGAGGCCTGAAGTGGGTCCCTCTCCCCTCCCTGCTCCAGGGCTGTCCCTCCAGGGAGCCTGTCCCACCACTCTAGGGGCTCAGGGGCTCAGGGCTCTGGCCTTGGTCTGCACTTGGCACACAATCTCAAGGCCCTCCAGTTGGCCTGAAACTAGTCTAAGGTCTAGTGTGGTCTTGAAGGGCCAGAGAGTACTAACTTCTACAGGATTTTATGCACTTGAGAAATAGAATATGAGTTCTGGGAGGAAAGGGGACTTCGCACAATATCAAACTGTATCTGTGTTTTAGTTACCTTTTTTGAAAAGTAGGCTTCACGCCCAGCACGGAGCCCAATGCGGGGCTTGAACTCACGACCCTATTAAGACCTGAGCTGAGATCAAGAGTCAAACACTTAACCAATTGAGCCACCCAGCAGCCCTATTTACTTTTTTCAAAGAGCATATTATCATTACTTTTCTTATTTGGCCTTCATGCAAACAAGTAATAACCAAGAACGAACTCAGCTTTCTTTGTACATTTAGAATGTTTTCATTTGACCAAACGCAAGAGATGGCAGAGGACCCCAAATAAATCCTAGAATCTAGGGACTGGGTCAGAAAATGTCCCCTTTGAAATAAAACCTGACAGGAATCTGTGTAAGCAGATGAGGCTGGCCATTTGTAGAATTCTTTGTAGTGGAGAATCAAGTAGGGATGGTTTGTGTGTTCTGAGTAAGATTGGGTGTTTCCCAACCTTCAGCAAGGGACAGAGGGTGCTGACCCAGGAATGTAAGTTATGAAAAAGAAACTGTAATCTTGGAAATGCTAACATGTCTTCAGGAGGAAGTGTTGTAATGACAGCTGCTTTGGGTGACTAATAAGAAATATTCAAATATCAGATACTGGGGGAAAAAGAGATGGTTAGTAACGGTTTGTCATCCTGCTTCAGACACAGGCTGTGGAGCAAAGACTCTAGTGACAATGAGTAGTCCCGGGCTATTTAGGGTTATGTCCAGATTGGAGGAGAATTCACACAGCTCCTCAGGCTTGACACAAAAGCTTCTTTTGGCCCTAACTCCATGTCCATTAAAATAACTTCTGTCCTGTGGTTCTGACTACACATCCCCCACTTACTCACCACCCCCCGCCACCAAGGGACAAAGTATCCTGTGCAAACAAGTCTGTGCCAGGTAGGTAGCCCTCTGTGGTGTGCCAGGATGCACTGTGGGTACCCTTAAGCCAGACCTTACAGATAGAGAAAACAGAGCCTCTGAAATTGCCCAGATGAGGAGAGCCTGGAACTGTGGAGATGTGCCTGTCTGTCTCCCTCTGTCAACTTATATGACACCCCTGACCCACACACTGAGCGTCACCTCTGAGGGAGGCCCAGAAGCCTATACCAAAGACCCTAAGGTCCAGACTAGGGAAGGGATTTGCCCAAAGTTATACACTTGGTGATGGAGTTATCAGGCACTGACTCTATCAGGAGTCCTGATTCCCACACCAGATCACCCTTGGCCAAGCTATGGGTTTCAGGGGAGGATGAAGAGAATATGAGTAGGTGTAGGAAGGAAGTAGCCACATCAAACCGAAAAGCTTTTGCACAGTGAGGGAAATGGTCAACAAAACGAACAAGCAATTTACTGAATGGGAGACGATGTTTGCAAATCATACATTGGGTAAGGGATTTCTATCCAAACTATATGTAAAGAATTTACATAACTTAATATCAAAAAACCAAACAACCCAATTAAAAAACGGGCAGAGGACTTGAGTAGACATTTCTCCAAAGAAGACATACAGATGGCCAACAGACACATGAAAAGATCCTCAACATCACTCATCATCAAGAAATGAAAATCAAAACTACAATGAGATATCACCTCACACCTATCAGAATGGCTAGTATCAAGAAGACAAGTTAAAAAAAAAGGTGGGGGGCACCAGGGTGGCTCAGTCAGTTGAGCATCCAGCTCTTGATTTCAGCTCAGGTCATGATTCCAGGGTTATGGGATCAAGTCCTGCATCAGGCTTCATGCTGAGTGTGGAGCTTGCTTAAATAAGACCACTGACAACAGGTTTGAGGAAGTGGTGATAAGGGAACCCTTGTACACTGTTGATAGGAATGCAAACTGGTGCAGCCACTCTAGAAAACAGTATGGATATTCCTCAAAAATTAAAAATAGAACTACCGGGGCGCATGGGTGGCTCAGTCGGTTAAGCGTCAAACTCTCTTTTTTTAATGTTTATTTATTTTGAGAGAGAGAGAGAGAGAGGATGAGAGAGAGAGAGAGAGAGAGAGAGAAAGAGGGAGAGAGAGTAGGGGAAGGGCAGAGATGGGGAGACAGAATCTGAAGGAGGATCCAGGCTCTGAGCTGTCAGCACAGAGCCTGACATGGGGCTCAAACCCACAAACCATGAGATCACAGCCTGAGCCAATGTTGGACACTTAACTGACTGAGCCACCCAGGCGCCCCCAAGTGTCGGACTCTTGATTTTGTCTTGGGTCATGACCTCATTCATGGTTTGTGAGATCAAGCCGTGCATAAGGCTCTGCGCTAACAGTGTGGCTCCTGCTTGGGATTCTCTCTCTCCATCATTCTCTGCCCTGCCCTCCGCTCAAAATAAATAAATCAACTTTAAAAAAATCTAAAAAAATATAACTACCTTATGATCCAACAATTCCACTTTTGGGTATTTATCAAAAGAAAACGAAAACACCAATTCAAAGAGATATATGCAATCTCATGTTCATTGCAATATTATTTACAACAGCCAGGTGATGGAAGCAACCGAAGTGTCCCTTAGTAGATGAATAGATTGAATAAGATGTGGGATATCCATATCACTCAGCCATAGAAAAGAATGAGATTTTGCCATTCGTGACACCACGGATGGACCTAGAGGGTATGATGCTAAGTGAAACAAAGAAAAATACCATATGATTTCACTTATATGTGGGATCCAAAAACAATACAGATGAACAAACAAAGCAAAACAGAAACAGACTCATAGATACAGAGAACAAATTGATGGGTGCCAGAGGGGAGGTGGTGGGAGGTAGACAAAATAGGTGAAAGAGATTAAGAGACACAAGCTTCCAGTTGTACACTTGATCTTAGCCAGAAGGCCGAGAAGTGATACAAGCTTCCAGTTATAAAATAAATCAGGCATGGGGATGTGATGTACGGCATGGAGACTATAAGCAATAATATTGTAATAATGTTGTATGGTGACAGATGGTAACTACCCTTATCATGGGGATCATTTAGTAATACATGAAAATATTCAATCACTGTGATGTATACCTGAAACTAAGAGGGTATTACATGTTAATTAGACCTCAATTCACACAAAAAAGAAGGCTCCACAGAGGAGGCACGGGGCAGGCTAGTGCCTTACCTCGGAGGGGTGCTTTCCTCCAGAAGCCGTCTCGGACCTCCACGTAGTCATACCAGCACAGGCGGCTGCGATACAGGTCCATGGACGTGAAGTTCAGAATGATCTAGGGGAAATGGGAAGAGGAAGAGGGTTACACAGCTCCCTACCAGCCTGGCCTGCCGGCCCCATGACCACTGCCTGCCTCACTCTGCATAAATAGTGAAGGGGCTCAGAAAAGGAGCTCCTGGTGCAGAGACGGCACTCCTCTCCCCAGCTGTCTGCCAATGACGGCCAGCTTTCTCAGATAACTCAGTCATCACTTAACATACATGGCCTTGCTGAATATCTGTATAAGACCAGAGGTCTCATTTTACTGATCCCCTTAGTGAGGAGACACTGGTTTGGGTTAAACAAACCCATCTCTCCTCCTGGTCGACTTAAATAACACCAATCACAGCACCATTAGAGGGATGAGGTATCAGTGATAGGAAGGGCCCAGGGTGGCATGTGGGTACCAGGGGCTCTGAAATGGAAATGAAGGGTCCAGAGAGGAGAGGCAGAGAGACGGGCTGAGTCACCCATCATCACATATTCATTGAATGTTGATTCCAGGCAAGGGGTCATGCTAGCTGCTGAGGGGAATACCAGATCTGAATCCTTCCTGTGAGTGGGTTTAACGTCCATCCCTGTCAAGGGGCTTAGGATTTAGAAGGATAAGAAATACACATGACTTAGAAGGATAAGAAATCCACATGAAAAGCTCACTGAGTAAAAAAACTCAGACTCCACACACATGGGCCTGGGTTGGAACATCACCTCTGCATTTCTTGCTGGGAGTCCTTGGGTAAATCACCCAACCTCTCTGACCTCAGCTGCCACGAGCATGAAATGAGGAAAGAGCACCTCACCCTGAAGTAGCACCTCGTAGGTACAGCCACCGCCCTAAGTGCCTCCTGTTCATGAACTCATTTCAGCCTTTGAACTCATCAAATGGTCATGTAATACTGGAGGAACGTTTGACACCTTGGTAAATACCAACTCTCCCCAGCCGGTGGGCATATTAACAGTAGACAGGTACACTTTCAAAGAGGGAAATTGCTTTAGTAGTTTCCAGAATGTGCCCCCAAAGCCTCTTTTGTATCTAGAGTCCAACAAGCAGGAACAGTTCATGGTGACCTGAGAGGTGTATACAGTGGACACAAATGGCCCAGGAACCCACCTGTTAGGTCTAGCTGGCTTCTCTGCTGGAGGAAAAGGGGACAAGGTGTATCTCTCCTCTGGCTCACTGCAGTTAGAGGCAGTCAGAGTGGAGGTGAGAATGAAAAAGATCCCAAAGCAGGCACTGGCAACTGTGGTCTGTAGCCTGTGTCAGTGCTGTGACGGTCAATGGTCAGAGAATGTGTCAGTGCTATGACGGTCGATGGTCAGAGAATAACTCTGGCTCTCGGTCACTCCCTGACACCGACCCCTTTAGAATTCTTGGTGATTTCAATAGCCACCTAGATGACCCTTCCCATTTCTGGGCCTCTCCATTCCCTGACTTCCTCTCTCCACCTCTTCTCGGCCACACATGGCATGACATGCCCTAGACCCTGTTATCATCAATAACAGTGCATCCCCCATAAGCTCAAGTTCAAGCACCCCACTGTCCATCCACGTGCCCCAATCTCTCCTCGTTCACTTGCTCCATACACCTAGTCCAACAATCCTTCCAGTTCACCATGACCTTCCACCTTCTGAGCCTATGGGGTTTTCCCACCCTTTATCTCCACGTACTCACATCAGTCCTTGCCTGGCTTGGAATCCATAGCCCATCCTGCCTCTTTTCTTTTGATTTGTACATGAGTTGAAATGTGTTTGTGTTTGGGGAAACATTTATGAATTGTGGCACTCTGGGATGAAATCGAGCAAGACCAGGTTTTGAAAAGTGCACCCTATTACTCTTGATGATTATTATTAGTCATCATTGAGTGTTATTATTGTTATTATAAAGATACAAGTCCTGGTATTTTGAAAAACTGAAGTTGAAAATCTGTTCTGGCTCTTGCTCTGGAGACAGACAGTGTGCCTGGATCAATGACCAAAGTAGGACATAGATGAAGTGGCAAAGGCCTGGGGCTGTCACCTCACTTCAAAGCAAATCCATGGTCCATCTTTATCATCACCTCCTTGTATAGGACCTCAGCTCTCTTTTTCCTCTTTTCTCCTCATTGTATTCACTGGAAAACCACACCCCTGCTTAAATCCAACTTTCCACCTACTCTGTGCCTGTTCCCAGGAGGCTGAAGTCATGGTTAGAGGAAATACAACCATGTTGCTTGTCTCACTTGAAATTTGAGACCACTGACCTCCACTGCGTCTTTAGCGCTGCCAGGCACACCTTTCACATTCTCCTCCTCTCTCCTCAAACCATCTGTACCCCTTCTTGAACTCTCAGTCCTGGCCCTACCATTATCTTTTTCCAAGATTAGTTCAATAGTCACTGCTCTTGATCTTGCCTCCCAGCAGAGCAGAGCTTTCATGATGTAATTGGATCATATCTCCCCACTGCTCAAAATCCTTTAATGCATGTTACTCAGAGTAAAATCCAAAGTCCTTACTTACCATGTCCTCTATGGCCATTTATAATCTAGCCCCCTGCTATCTCTCTGACCCCATCACCTACCACTTTCCTCCTTGCTTACTTGGCTCTGGCCACATGGACCCTACTGGTCCTCAAACACACCAAGCCTGCTCCTGCCTCGGGGCCTTTGCATTTGCTGGCTAGAAGCTCTTCCCAGCTACCTGCCTGATGTGTTCCCTCACTTCCTATCCATTTCTACTCCAACTCACCTGATGTGAATGAGGCCTTCTCTGACCATCCCACATGTTACAGTAACCCCCACCTCACTCCTTTATCTCCTATTGCTGATTTCCTTCATAACACTTATTACCATCTGACCTATCGCATTTACTTTTTATTTGCTTGTCTGTCTCCCCCTTACCCCTACTCTGCCAAAATGTAAACCCTATGAGGACAGGAATTTTATTTAACTCGATATGGAATCTTTGGTGTGTGGCATGTAGTAGTTGCTTAATAAATGTTTCTTGGATAGAATTTTTCTTTTAGGAATCTATTTTATAGATACACTTTCCCAAGTATACAAAGATCTCAGGTTTGAGATATTTACTGTAGCGTTTTTGGTAATGATAAAAACTTGGAAAAAACTTAAATGAAACATCAGAGAAATGGGGATGACAGCATGTTAAGCAACCATCAAAATGTCTGAGGTAGAACTTGATGCGCTAACATGGAACAATGACCATGATTTCCTGCTGAGTGAAAGGCAAGTTACATAAGACCACATATCCATACACACATGCACGCACACATACTTAGAAGAGTCTGGAAGGACATACCAAGTGTTACCAATGTTTGGTCACCTCTGGGGAGTGGGATTTGGAGGAGGACCCAGGGCAGAATATTCACTCTTTACCATATGAATTCCTATACTTTTCAAAATACTTATCTCTATATCCGACAAACAACAAAAACATCTTTAAGGAGTTGCTGGATGGATGAAGGAATGCAGAGGGCTGAGTGAGGGCAGTCTGGCCCCTAAACTTACATCCTTCACCACTATTCCATGTGGCCTCCGATCAGTTTTGCTCAGCAGCTGACAAGAACAGCAGCAACTTTCCCTTCGCCCTCGGAAACTACCCTGGCTCTGTCCAGGGAGGATGGCTTCACACCCTCCTGAAGAACCACGCCCACAGGCAGAAGCCCAAAGGACCCACCCAAGACCTCCTATGGGGCAGGAGGAAGCAGTGGTCACCTCGCTCAGGAAGAAGAGACCTGTGTTGGCAGTTAAAGGCATCCTCCAGGAGGGCACACCATGGCTATATTGAGACCAGAGATGTCTAATTAAGAGTTGTAATGGCTTCTGTCATGTGGAAACAGCTGTGCTCTGGTGGCAGGGGCACTGCCCTTTGCCAAAGAAAACCTGGCCACCTCTACCACTTCCTGGCTGGTGATGATGGGCCCGTGGCTTGACTTCTTTGTGCCTTGGTGTCTTTGTCTAAAAAACAGCAGTAATCATAAAGAGCTGGGGGATTCAATGAGAAACAGGGTGCAGAGTGTCCACAAGTGGACCCCGCAAATGGGAAGTACCCCCCACATTTGTTGGATGCTCTCAGGGAGCAATTGGGACGATATGTTGACCCCCGGGGACTCACAGTCTGGCTTCAGTCTGACTTTGCTGTATGACCTTAGGATCATCATTGAACACCTTTGTGCCTCCATTTCCATATCTATAAGATGGTAATGGTAATAGTACCAACCTCATAGGACTTAGAGAATTAAACCAATACATGGAAAGTTTATAACATTGACACACGTATGTGTCACACATGCAATATACATACATGCCACACATATATAGTACTGTGTATGCCACTCAAAAAAAGTTAATTTCACTGTTGGAGTTGAGTTTGCTTAAGATTTTGAAATTTGAAATGGTTCATCCCAGAATCTGGAAGTAGAAGGAGGCAAAAGGGGGACCTAGGAAGTCGACCAGGGATTACCGATTTAATAGATTAAGACTATAAGACATTGGGCACCTGGGTGGCTCAGTCAATTGAGCATCTGACTCTTGGTTTCAGCTCAGGTTATGATCTCACAGTTTTGTGGGGTCATGCCCCTTGAGCTGTCAGCCCAGAGTCTGCTTGGGGTTCTCTCTCTTCCTCTCTCCCTCTCGCCCCTCCACTGCATGCATGCATGCACATGTGCTCTTTCTCTAAGTAAATGTAAAAAAAAAAAAAAAAGAAAAAGAAAAAGGCTACAGAATGACAGTAGCAGCCAACATTGATGGAATTCCTGCCATGTGCCAGGCACAGCACTGAGCACTTTACGTGCATTAACTTGTCTAATCCTTGTATCAACCACATGAGGGAGGCACAACCATCAGACCCACTTTACAAATGGGGAAACAAAGGAACAGAGTGGTTAAGCAACTTCCCCAAGATCATGCATCTAGCAAATAGCACGGCTGGGAGTCAAACCCAGGCACTCGGGTCTTAAACTTAAACCCTTAAACTTTTATTCCATGTGGCCTCCCCAGGCCTGCCAGTCAATTTTGCTTAACAGCTGCATGAAGAATGAGGGTCAACTTCCCCTTCACCCTCAGAGCCCCACACCCTTCAGCACCAGGAAGCAGGGACTTAAGGGAGGGGTCATAGCTGCCCAACTGGAGGACTGGAGGTGGGGTTGGGGAAGGCATTACAGATGAGCGGAATTTGGAACTTGAAGAATAGGCAAGATATCACAAGGCAGGGATGGGAATGAGGGTGGACACTGCCAAAGCCAAAAGACATTTTAAGTTCTTATCTTTTTGGCTCGGCTGCAACAATGGACCGTGATCTCCTGAAACCACTTTCCTGCTCCTAAGGGGCGGGCTTTGTCGCTTGGGAAACACTCTTAAGTCTTCTTTGGAGCAGCTGCTAATGACGTACAGTGGAGACATGGGGGTCCTACAAGAAGCCTTCCAAAGTGGCTCTTTCTTGTTTGATATATCCCTGCCTTGCATAAAATTTCTGTATCACTCAAACTTCTGGCAATAAGCAGAGAACTAGAAGGCAAGTGAAAACAACCTCTCAGCACAAAAGAAACATCAAAGTCCACCCACGAATGCAAGCGAGTTTATTTAAGGTTGACTGTTGAAAGAGCATAGACTTTGGAGTTGGACAGTCCTGGAACTAAATGCTGGTTCCACCATGACTGCCTGTTCAAACGTGGGCAGATTTACTGATGCCCTCTGAGCCTCGACTCCCTCATCTACACAGAAGGGACGAGAACACCTGCACCACAAAACTGATGTGGGGAATAATGAGGTCATACATACAAGATGCCTAATACTTTGCCTGAAACGTAATGGGTAAACAGCAAAGAATGGTCACTATTATTTCATGACGCTATCCTCCCTGGCTCCCCAGCCTCTGCAGACCCTTAGAGGGTTCCTGTCCCCCAGGGTTCCATCTTTGACTCAATTACAGCTCTACAATTTGATCCAGAACTGTGAGTGAATTTTACTTTTTCTATTTCTGCAGCTACGCACTGAAAAGTTTGAAATATTTCTCTGTAGCCTACTTCTCTCCCTGGAGCTCCAGGCAGGCCTCTGAAAAAGGATGGGGAGTCTCTTGGGTGTTGTGGAGGGAGCATGCCTAAGGCACAGAGAGGCTCCTGGGGCAAGTCCATTTGTCTACTAGAGACTAAGGCCAGCCCATGCCAGCCTGGAACCACAGGGAAAGAAGCTGATCCTGACCAAGGTTGGCATATCCCTGCTGGCTGAGCAAACTTCTTGAACAGGAAAAAAAAGCAACTCTCTACCCTACTCTGTGTTCCTCAGGGGCTGGGGACTCTCTCATGCATCTCTCTGTCCCCAATGCCAGGTGTGTAGTGGGCACACAGGTCTCTGGAAGGGCACTTTAGCAATTGTTGATGTGGGACAGGGTTTAGAATTCACAGTATTGCAATCATGGACTTTTGTGTCATAATCTTTGGACAAGTTACTTAATTTTTCCAAGTTTGTTCTCCCATATGCAGAATGGGGACAACATTAGCACCCGGCCTAGAATGTTGTTGTGTTAATTATAAGACATAACACATAAAGAATTTAACACATGCCTGGCCAATCATGTGCTCAATAATTTTAGTTGTTTTTATTGTTATTTGCTGTGAGATTTCCAAAAGCGGAAGTTGTGGAGACCTTTGGCAGAGAGATAAAGGAAGCCAGAGAATGGTCAGAACAAGACAGCAAAAAGGAGAGCAATTTTTAAATTAGATTCAGAACAAGAAAAAGAACAAGGAAGGGATGGGTTCACTTAAAAAAAAATTTTTTTTTAATGTTCATTTTTGATAGACAGAGAGAGACAGAGCATGAGCAGGGGAGGAGCAGAGAGCGAGAGAGACACAGAATCCAATCTGAAGCAGGCTCCAGGCTCTGAGCTGTCAGCACAGAGACCGATGCAGGGCTCGAACCCACGAACTGTGAGATCATGACCTGAGCCAAAGTCGGATGCTTAACTGACTGAGCCACCTGGGGTGGGTTCACTTTTGAGGGAGGGTGACAGTATGTTAACTGAGAGAGATGACGGAATTACTCAACCCTCAATAAAAGACTACCACAAATGAGAATGATCTTCAAATTGCAAACAGTAAAATAAGCATAGTTTGGAAAGGGAATAGAAACTCATTCATATTGGAGGGGAGTCAGTGAGCACCTCTTTAAATTAGCTGTTGCCTCTAGGCTCAAAAATGACATCAGAGGACATTCAAATAACTTACAGATGTGATCAGTGTCTGTAATCTTGAAAACTCAGAACAAAAGCTTTGCCAGTTTCCAAAAGGGGTGTGTGTGTGTGTGCGCGCGTGCGCGTGTGTGTTGGAAGAGGGGTTTGGAGTGAATCCTGGGAATCACAACCCACTAAGTTGAATGTCAATCCCCAAATAAACAGATAGCCTGCCACCATTTAGAAAAGAGACACTTGATTATTAGGAGCTGGTTCAGGTTCACTTAAAACAAAGCACATCAGACAAACGTCATTTTCTTTTTAAAAGGTGTTTCACCAACTGGTGGAACAGTGGCTTTGATTTGGTAAGGCAATCCATCTATATATTCAGCATTTATGAGCTGTTTCCTATGCCAGGGATATAAAGGTGACAAATTCGTGGTTGGAGAAGCTCACTTCGCAGTCAACAAGGTGATGACTCATGGCTGGATGGTAGTGTAGCAAGTGGTATCATAGCCAGTGGAATAAATCTGCCCAAAGTCTGCAGATGAACAGTGTCAGCTCAGAGAGGGAACTTGGCTCTGCTTTGATTCATGTCATGTTCAATGTTTCAACCAAAGACCAGTTTCAGAAGACCCAGAAAAGACATGCTTATCAAATGAGCTCAGGACAGAGTAAGAGAGATGGCACCCGCTGAATGGTGGAATTCAGATTCCAAATGGTCTTGAGAGCTGTTGGAATGAACAATGTGACCAGTAATAAAATCTAGTCAAGCTCAAGACTGCACGAGTATATTAAGTACCATGTTCCAATCAAGAGGAATAGAGTCTTAAAGTTGACTATTGGGAACAATAAAAATGCACGGAAGGACACTGAAGGTAAAGGGGTGAGTGAGAGGTCCAGATACCACAGGAAAACCCTGTGGATAGATCTGAGAAGACCTTGGAAAAGTGCCTCTTGAGTAGTAAGTCAGCCCCTCCTCAAGGTAGTGCTCCATCGTTCTTGTGCAGTGAATGGGTCTACGTTTCCCAGGTAGGTCATTCACAGCCACAATCAACTATGCTCTCTTACTCTGGGGTCCTGGCAGAGGAGGGGACGCTCAGTTACCTTCTCTCCAGGTGTGACTGAGATACGCCATACGCAGTGCATGTGGGCGGAGTAGCCATTGGGGTACTCAGGGGAAGAGAAGTTGCCTGTGCTGTCTTGTAGGGTCTCTCCACAAGCTGTCAGAGAAAGGAAATGACTGAACTGCTGGCTGCAGATGCTCAATTCCCCCAACCTCCTGGCTTCCCACGCCCTGAACTCTGGCATCACTCAGGGGAGAGAAGAACGGCTAAGCAGAGGAAGGAGTCTGGGGTGGTCCTGTCCCTTTAAGATCCACTCCGTGCTCTTTACACATAGCCCACACCATTGGACCTATTTGGCCTAGTGCTGCAGGATGCCCTGCTGGCCAGGCAACATGGCTTCCAGAGTTAAGGTCAAGCTCCTTTGGTGGGCCTCACTCTACCTCCGTCCCTGATAATTGCTCTGCTAGTCCCCTTTACTGCTCCTACTGCCCTATTCTCCCAGACCCTCCGAAGGTACATGGCTCAGTATCTCACCTGATCCCAGCCCCAGTTTGGTTCCTTAACTTGAACACTGCCCCTGCCTGGGTACCTCCACCCCTACCACCAGGCAGCCGCTGGCCTTCTCTAAGACTTACAGCCTTAACGTCCTCAGCCCCAGGTCCTGGCCTCCGCCTGCTTCAGGCTCTGCCCTCCACCCTTCCCTGGTCCATCCCTCCCTGCCCTGACCTGGGCACTTGTAGAGCTTGCGGGCCTGGGCGATGTCCCCCTTGCTGAGCCGGGTCCTTTGGCCAATGGGAGGTTTCACCCCATTGACCTCGTACTTGGGAACAATGGTGTCCAGGAAGATGCCCCTGAGGAGGAAAAGCCCGATCTGGGTGAGAGTCTGATGGAGGGAGGGGTGGTGTGCCTGTGTGTACCCAAGGTCACGACCCTGCCAGAGCCCAGACATTCCTCAGTAGGGTCAGGGACGGGTGGAGATTGCTCACCCTGTCATTATGCTGCCCACTGACCAGCAGCCACCCTGCTCCGTGGCAGCCACACTGCTGGAGCCTGGGGGAGCCCCAGGAATACGCTGGGAGGTCAGGGACATAGGCTCCACATGCCCTGGGAACCTAGTGGTGTTCTGGCTCAGTCTAGGTCCAACCCCCAGCCTCAGGAGAGCTTGGGACCCCTAGCGACCATGTCTCTAGCCTCACCAAGCCTCTGCTTTTGTGGCCCCTCGTGCTCGTTCGGCTGTGACTGAACTTCTCCCAAGACTACCAAGGCCAGTGCTTCATTTTGCTGGCACGGACTGCTTTTGATAGGTTCCACCGTGGTCAGACCACACAACTCCGGATCCATCCATGTCTCCTGTCCCCCCTGCCCAGTTCCTGCCTGCTAAGTCCTGGGTGTTTCCATCTGGGAGGAGCAGGACGAAGGGAAACAGGCGGCCCTCTGCCTCCCCAGGGTCCCTGACTCACACCCAGCTGGGTGGAACTCAGCAGGGGGTGGGGTGGGATGTGGTGGGAAATGTCCAGGGGAGGTCTGTGGCTGTGGGGGGCAGGATGACCTCACCACCCTTCCTTGGTCTCTGTTCCCTCAGGTCTGGAGGCAGGGAGACTGAGGAGGGGCACTGTGCGTGGGACAGAGCAGGACTGCAGACAGAGGATAAGGAAAGAGCCAGGCATGGGAAAGGCCAGGCTTGGAAGGGGAGCCTGTAAAGGAGTAGGGAGGGGCTGTTTCCCACACTCTGCTAAGGAGAAGCTGCCGGTGCAGAGGCTGGGCCACTACCTCTGGGGGTTCCGGTCATGATTTCGGGGAATGTGGGCCCCCAGGAGGAGTGTGTGCACTTGTAAGCAGAGGAAAGGGCTAGTTCAGGGCAGTAGCCAGCCTTTGTGCAAATTAGCCGGTTCCAAAAAGGCAAACTGATTACAAAGGATGCCCCCAATTAGAAAAATGTGTCCTCTTTTGGATGACAGATGAGGGGAAAGCTCAGCTCCCTTGGCTGATACAGTTCTGAGCCACAGCATATACATATGTGTCAGGCAAAATGGCTGGACTTCAGCCTCCTGAGCCAGGTATCCCAGGGGTCCACAGTACTAGGCTTCGTGGGTCCAGGCCCTGCCATGGACCCACAATAGAAGAGGACAGCAGGGCAGGCAGCATCCATGGGTCCTCTGCTCGGGAGCTGGGGCCACCAGAAGCCCACTCTCACCCTTGGTGACTGCCCCAGCAGGGCAGCCCAGTGCAAAGTGAGAGGCCCAAAGAGAACGGCCTACAGAAGGCAGGATTAGGCTGCTCCAGAGGAGGCCAGGCCCCATCTCTCACCTGGAGAACGTGTTCCGGGCATAGTGCATGATACTGTCAAAATCATAGGTCTCCCCTAGGGACTCCACTTCCTGGAGCTCCATCTTCAAGAAGTTATACTCCTGCCCTGCGAAGACCAGGAAAAAGGTGTGGGGGGTGGGAGGGGTGGGTCTGTGTGCCACACAGTGCCACTTTTTCAGGGTGGGGAGTGGGGCCCCTCAGGTACTCGAGAGGTGCCCCCCTACCTGAGGGTCCAGGGAGCAGCCAAGGGAAGTCTGGGGGGGTAGGGGCGGGTCTCTAGAAGAGTCGGTCCAGCAGAGGGGCAGGGTCAACGAGGACTGGCTGGAGGGAAGGCTCAGAGAGTATGGGAAGGAAGCACCCATTTCTAGAACCACAGGGAGATGAAAGCAGGGAAGAGCAGAGGAGGCCTGGGGAGGGAGGAAGGAAGCAGGAAGGGAGGGGAGAGGGGGTAGCCAGGAGAAACAAGAGAAAAAAAAAAACAAAAACCCTTAGAGGGGAGAACAGGCAGAGGGCAGAAGACTGGGCAAAAGTGAAGAGAAAGGCTGAGGTGGCATGGGGGATGGGCCAACTCCCCCCCTCCCCCCTCCCCCCAAGGCCAGCTGGGCTCTGGGCTGCTCTGGATGGCCCGCGTGTCCAGGACCAGGACCTCTCCCAGCCCCCCAAACAGCTCCACAACTGATCTTCCCTCTCTGAGCTGCTACTGGCAGGAAGCAGATGCCTCAGGGGCAGGGTCTGGACCAACCTGGGCCCTGGGCAAGGGCTGCCACAACACTGAGCTGACCACAAGCTATGGCTCCAGGAAGCAGCTCCCACCCCTACTAGAGGCCCTGGAGTGGTTGGGGGGGGGGGGCAGGTGTGGCACACAGCTAGGCACTCAGGCCAAGGTGCGTACCTGGCTGGATGTTTTCACGCACGATAGAGACATGGCGGTCCCGGTCTGGCCGCGTGTGCTCATGCCAGAAGCCAATGACGTGGCCCAGCTCATGGACAACAATGCCGAACTTGTCACAGTTCTTGCCGATGGAGATGGCCTGTGGGCCTCCACCGCGGCGACCCACGTAGGAGCAGCACCTGGAGGGCGGGGCCAGCTCAGGGGGGCGGTCCCGAGCTGGGGGAGTGCATCCACTCAGGGGCCGGGCGAGGCTGCCAGGAGGGTGAGGGAGTGAGGTACAGGGGAGGGGCCTGAGCATGGGATGCCCAGGCTGTGTTCAGGGGTCATAGCCACACCAGGGGGCAGCTCCTGGGAAGATGCCCGATGGCAGGAGTGGGGACAGATGATGTAGGATCGTGCCCAGATGGGGCAGCAGTAGTGCCCAGAGCAGAATGTGGACTGGGGTGATGGCCGAGGGTGCAGTGCCCAGGGGCCCCTGCTCACCCGCAGGGTCGATAGGTGAATACAATATAGCTGTCCTCATCAGTGCGCTCCAGGAAGGTGACACAGGTATGCTTCTCCCAGTGCCTCATGGCTTGCCGGAAGACTGCCCTCTGACTGCCTGCCAGGATGAAGGGGGCCAGGCTGCCACAGTGTCCAGGTGGGCCAACCTCAACCCACTGCCAGAATGTCAGCCTCTTGTTGGACAGATAGGCAGAGGACACCACTCATACCACTACACATGACAAGGCTGCCCCAAGGCTAGGCCCCGATGCAGGCTGCTCCCTCGGCCCCACAACATCATGCTCACCAGTGAAGTTTCCCCCAATGACAAAGGGGATGACCCCATCAGGCCACACACGCTCTGGTCTGGATGTGGCTGCCCGCCGGCTCCGGGACCTGCCTCTCCATCTCCCACGGTTTCTCCTCTGTGGCTGCCCACTGGTGCTCTGGCAGTTGGGGGTAGAAGAGTTTCCTGGTGTTGGGAGAGGAAGACACTGGTAGCAAGTGAAGGAATAGGAGTACAGGGAAACAAATTATACTCTATCCGCATTTTGGGGGGATTCCATATCTGTCCACTCACTAAAATTTATTTGTAACCCCCAAACCAATAACCTTAGCTCTTTCACAGTCAATCACTGACACGCACAGGACAGTGAAAAACATGAGTCACCCCCATACCCAACAGAGGTTGAACAAGGTGACACTTTGCCTTCTTGATTCAGCTCTCAGAATGTAAATAAGCATCTTTTTCATAGTCTGTTTAGTGCCACATTTGTTTTTGTATGTGGGGACTTTTTATTGGTGATTTTGCTGTTTAAAATGACCCCCTTCTGCCCTGATAGTACAGAGGCACCAGACCACTGTCCAGCGTTCCTAAGTCCAAAAAGGATCTGATGTGCCCTATGGAGAAAATACACGTGTGTTAAATATGCTTTGTCGAGCCCCTAAGTTACAGTCCTGTTGGCTACAGCTCAAAGTTAATGCATCTACTGTGTGTTAAATAAGGGGTCTTTAAACAGAAACATACGTAAGACAGGGTTACGTACTGATCAGTTGGTGAGAATGTTGTGACAAGAGGCTTGCAGGGACCTAACCCTGTATTTCTCCTAGGAGTGATGACTGACTCAGTATTTGTTAATTCGGTGTTCACAGTGACTTTATAGAACAAGGTTATTCCATAACTCTATTCATAACTACCACAGATAGCAAGAATGGACTAAAACTGAAAAAGAGAACAATGGTGTACTAATTTCCTAGGAACTATAGGGGACTTGAGACCAGGAAATGTTGACTTCTCATCTAATAAAACTTCCTCCTTGTGGAGCATATAAAGCTTGACGTCTTTAAGTGTTCCCAAATATATGTTCTCATTTGACACAGTAGCTCTCTGGGATGCACTGTGCAAGTGTCACTGTGTATTATTTGACAGATAAGGAAACTAAAGCCAAAGATTTGCCCAAAGTCACCTAGTGAGTTAGTGGCAGGCCCACATGCTCCAGTTCCTCCATTTTGCTTGAACCATGTCTGCTGGTCCCCTCTCAGGCCAAGTAAGCCTTGCTAGTCATCAGGCCACTATGTTCCCCTCCAATGCCAGCTCCTCTCTGGGAAGTATGACCTTTACTCCATGGCTGCCCATGCCAAGATCCTCTCTCATGCTGGACAGGACAACCACCAGTGTGTGTGCAGAATGAGCTCTGGATGAGAATCCCTATCCTTTGTCAATGGGAGGGCTCCCTGTGGGCAGCACCATGTTCCTGAGCAGTGACAAAGCTGGACAGAACTAAACCAGCCCAGGCACTCATTCTTCCTATTCTCTTACCCATTCATAAGTGCCAGGTGGGTTGCTAGGTGCTTGGGCCACATCTAGGGATAAGAAGGACCCATCCCTGACCTTGAAGAGCTTTGAGTCCAGCTGGGGAGATAGACATATAAAAAAAATCATTGAAACATGGTTCCATGAGTGAGATACTAATACTGTAAACAGAGAGCAGACAGAGCACAGAAAATGGATGGATAACCATGCCTGGGGGATGATCAGAGAAGATTTCACCAGAGAAGCTCTTGAGATGGGCTTTGAAGGAAGTATAAAAGCTTGCAAAGTGGGAACATGAGGAGAAGCTGGGAGGGATTGGAGTGTTGAGCAAAGAGCATCAGATTTGGAGTGAGAAGGCTTGGGTTCCTGTCCCAGCACTGCCACTGACCAGCTATGTGATCTTGAATGAGTCACGTTATCTCCATGAGTCTTAGTTTCTGGATCTGCAATGCGGGACTTGTCCTACATCTACCTTTGAAGGTGGTTAGGGAAAAGTTAGGTAATGCTGGTGAAAGTACTTTGTAAACTGTAAGCAAAAAGAATGTCAGTTCTTTGCTCCTGGGTATGTCTATACTTGCTGCTCCTCTGGGGAAGGGACAAAGATATCCCAAGGGAAGACAAGCCATTATGCTGGGTTCAAGCTCATAGCCTCTGTCCTGAGAGGGCCTGGTTGGGAAACAGGGAGGTTGCTTGTTTCTCTAATTCTGGAACCCATTTCTGGGACATAGAAGGGCCCGCCTGTACCCAGAGTACCTGTAGTTTTGATGGAAGACCTGTGGGTTGCACGCTGCCTGAGGTCCTCAGCCTGCTGCACCTGGAAGGCCCTCAGGTCCTCCTCATCCAGGGCGATGTCCCCAAGGAAGGCAGCTAGAGAGAAAAGATGAGGCCTGGGAAGTTAATCCTCCTACCCAGCACTGACAGTTCCAACCCCATGGGTACCACCCCTACCCCCATAGCAACATCTGTCTTCAAATGCCTTCTGAGGAAGGGGGTCATAGGGGACTGGATTTGAGGATCCCGGGGGAGACTCGTGCTCACTTCTAAGTTGGGAATTTAGCAAAGCTGATACACGCTCCCTACCAGAGGAAGACATGATCATGTCACTTTTCCCATCGCTCTGTGGCAAATATTTAGTAAGCCAGGTACCACTTGAGTTATTAGCAAGATAGAAGAGGTTCCTGCTTGGAATACCTGGGTGACTCAGTCGGTTAAGCATCTGACTCTTGATTCGGGTCAGGTCGTGACCTCATGATGGTCGTGAGATCGAGCCCCGAACTGACAACAAGGAGCCTGCTTGCGATTCTCTCTTTCTCTCTTTCTGCCCCTCCCCTGCTTGTGTTCTCTCCCTCTCTTCTTCTTCTCTCTCTCTCTTTCTTTCTCTCTCAAAATAAATAAATAAACTTAAAAAAAAAAAGAGGTCTCTGCTCACATAGAGCTAACCTTCAACAATACATAACTAAATAAACACTGAACTCAAGAATTCCTTGAGTGATGAATGCTATGAAGAAAACAGAAGGGGGTGAGATGATAGAGCATCTACTCTGTGGGCCCATAACCTTGGCACTGCTCTGAGCCTATGGTATTCACTCAACAAATGCCGTTTCAATTAAATTGAGGGGAGGCCGTGAACAAAAATTGGAGCAGATAGGCCTATCAGGGAAACCAGGACACTTAATGGGAGCTGCCCAGCTAGAAGGAAAAAGTTTAACGGTTCTCAAGCGATTCCTATTCTGAGTCTCAGGGTCTCCTCTCTGGAGGAAGAAAGGCCTGGGGGAATAGAGCCCCCTGAATAGGCATTTTGATTTCTGGACCTGGGGAGAGATGTTTCTGGAGAGATGAGCTAAACAATCTGCCTGCCTTTCGAGAAGCTGGGAGCAAGAGGAAGCTGAGTACTCTGGAAGGAGCTCAGAGGCGAGCTTCATGCTGAGCTGGGCTGGGGAGGCGGGAGGGTGAGCTGGATGGAGGTGGGGCACAGAGCAGCTTCCCTGAAGCTCCACCCATGGCAACATCTGCTTCTCATCCTGAGTGCTACACAGGCCTGGCGGCAGCATTACACAAATTATTTTAACCTTGAGGCCTTGCACACAGGTTTCTCCTCCCCAGATGGCCCGCTGGGTGGACACACACACACACTTCATCACACAGAGAATCAGCCACATGGGTTAGTGATCCTACAGACATTTGGTGACATCCACAGCCATGCCTTCAAACACAGAGCTATGTGAGTCACAGAGATGCCCCCTCCCCCAGCAGCGCCCACACCACCCTTGTAGGTAGAAGGCACTCCAGAACATTTATTCGAGTGAAGTGTCACATCAGTAGTCTTTAGGCCTGCAAACACATGCCCGTAGATATGTACTCTGATGGGACCTTCACCTGGATCAACAGAACGTGGGAGTCCCTCTAGCAGTTATCTAGGCCAGCCTTCCATTTTACAGATACGAAAACTGAGGCTCAGAAGGGAAATGGTCTCCCACACTGCTAGTCATCGGAGAGGCTGGATTCATAACCCAGGCCTCCTGATTCCTAGTCTGGCATTCATTGCACTCAAGTTCATTACCTCTGTGGAGCCATATACACAAAGATAGACACTCACTCAGACACACACATCCACACACAAAAATACAGTCATAAACCACGTGTTCTAAAAAAACACACACGCACAAGCTCCAACACACACAAACTAACTGCAAGCTCCAAACCCATGAAGCCAGTAATGGTAGCAATAATGACACCTTATGTTAATGTTGAAATCGATGTTGTGCTTCCTAGTTGACAAAGTGCTTTCTCATTAATGGATTCACTTAATCCTGGCCCACTCGGCACGTGCCCGTTAAGCCACACTCCATCTCTGCATTTGCCTGGGCGTGTACAATTACAAATTGCTGGAGAGAGAACCGAGTGGCTAGATTCCAGCCCACCTCCCCGACTTTAGTGATTAGAACACTTGGGCTTAAGAAAGGAAATGAGTTGCCCAAGGTCACCAGCTGGTAACTGGCCCAGAATCTCTTCCACCACACGAGCAATATTCTTTTCTGTAAAATGTCGCCCTTGGTGGCCTTGGCTCAGGAACTGGTGGGACAGCAACAGAAGATATTTCTTAGCTGACATGCAAAGATCATAGGATCAGAGGGACACTCCAAGGAGGCAGTGATGGCTTCCTGCACACCAACATTCAGACAGGTACACTCATGCCACATGAATAACCCCACACCTTTGCACAGACACGAGTACCTCCAAGCTCACGTGCCCGTGGGCATTATCATATACACATGTGGCTGGATATTTAGACTCGTCTCTGCACACAGCAGCAAAAAGCAAAGTCTTTGTAGTTAGACCTGTCTTTGAATCCTAGCTTGGCTAATATTAGCTGACATGTCATATAAGCTCTACTAAACCTCAATTTTCTCCTACATAAAAAGAAGCTAACAATGGAATCTGTCTCCTAGAATTACTGCATGAAATAAGGCATGTAAATAAAGCACCTAGCACAGAGTGTGGAGCACAGTAAGTACCCACTAAATGACTACTGTTAATATTACTCCAATAACAGCCCCATAAGCTCATAATCTGCTCTCTACTTTCCAAGGGCACATTGGTTCACCCACATTGGCCTCCCAGCTGAGGGAAGCCCTGGAGTGCTCAGAAGTAGAACCTCGAATTCCAAGTACAGAGGCCACAGAACTGTGCTGGCCTGTGAAACCAGGACAGCGGGGGAAGGGAGCAGGGAGCAGGGCAAGTGGAAGGCGGGAAGGCCCTAGGCTGGCCGCAGAGCTCTTCTGCAGAGCCGGAGTCCTGTGGTGGGGATGTCATGACTGAAGAATGTGTGGGAACAGAGTGGGGGTGGGGAGACACAGGGTGGGCAGGAGAGCCTTCTGGCCAGGAGCTGAGCCTGAAGGCCCTGCCCATTTGGGATTCCCTCATGGGGAAGCTAGGGAATCTGGATGCTGGAAAGTCCAGGACACCTCCCCCCTAACCCTTACCCGGAAGGAAGCCCTGAGGTCAGGGTCAGAGTAGTAGTTGTTTTCAACACAGGATCAAAAGTTTGTTTTGTTTTCCGGCTGTAAACCAGCCAGGAGCAATCGTGGCTGCTCCACTGCCAGGCTGGGAGCAGGAGAGGAAAAAGAGTGAGGTGGACTTCATATGCCCATCCTATAGGTAGGCTTCTTGACTCCAGAGTCTCCTCCCCACAGGGTGTTGCAAGGCATCCCCTTCTGGGGAGAGGGAGAGGACCCTCACTGGTGTGATGGAGCCCCAATGCCATGTGTACCGGGTATACGCATGTCCTATCACATAAATGCAAGCTTCTAGCTGGGGAGAACATACTTAATCACAGCTGTATGCTTAGATACAGGTGAGTATTTGCATGCATCCTTACATGTACTCAGGAGTACCCATATGCACAGTTGAAGAGACTTGCTCATAAAGCAGAGGTGCACCCATAAATGTGCCCAGACACCACCCTTACTACTTTCCTGTGTAAGCCGTAGTGTGTTCAAACATACAAATAATTGCATGTGCACATTCCACAGGCCATACCCCCAAAAGGAGAAGGGTGACCTTAAAAATGGATGGGGGGTGCAGACAGAGAGAAAGAGACAGAGAGATTAACTGATTCCTCTGGATACCCTTAGGAAGTCCTTAGTGGCCTGAGTGACACATTCTACTCTCTCCCTGTCCTCCCCTAATATCTTCTCCCCAGATCTCTAGAGAAACTAAAATTCTTGAGAGCTCCTTCTTCTGGGGAGTCCCATGGTTCCCCTCCATCTGGAGCCCAGGGAGACTGTCTTTTCCTCCTCCCTTGGGGCACCTAAAAGAGAAGGTGACTCAGGGAGCAGGGGCATAGGTGGGTGGGTGACTCATTCAGAGTGTCTGGAGGGGGAATGTGGTCTGGCAAGAGAAGGGATTGCTTCTCAACTTCCGGAGCTTGTGACCTACTCCTCTAAGGCCCCTTGAAGTCCAAATCTGGGCCACAAGGCCCTGGGCTGAGGATAGTGATGAGGGTTGGTAAGCTACCCCCATACCTCACCTCCTAAAAGCAAACCTCTGGGATGCAAGTTGAGGTAAAAGGAAGGTCCTCACTGGTTCAAGGGTAGTCCCCATGTGTTTCTCTGCTTATGGGAGCAACTATGTCCCAATTCCTGCCTCCTGGGTCTCTCCCAGAGTCCTGAGGGTCATGGCCAAGTCTCCTGGGGCACCAAACAGAGCTGGGAATCTCAGGGAAGGACCCCCCCTCCACCTTGATGGTTTGGTGTCCTAACATACAAGAAGTCAGGGCTGACTTGCAATCTCCCTGGGCAAGGGGGAGAGAATGAGAGAGACAGAGAGACAGAGTTCATATTTGCATTTGACAGCCTGCACACCAGAGTGCAAGCTTGGTGGGACCAGCAATCAGCACACACATAGACCAATTTGGCTTCCCGCCTATTGTTCTGGTGTTGCCCAGAAGATCCAGGAAACTCTCCAGGGTATCAAGGGTCTTAATTTTTCCTTACTTCCCTCAATTTTGCCCTAACTCTGACAGTAACTGCAAGAGGTAATCTCAAATGAAGGGGCCTGGTTATCCTGAAAAGATCACAGGTGAGCCAGGGGAGTGAACAGGGCTTTCATTCTTGGTTCTCTGTGTGCAAGGAGGAGAAAAGGAGAGAGATGGAGAGGGTCAAGGGAGAAGAGGGAAGCAGACATATCAGGTGCATCCAAAGGAGGTAAATCCAGGTACACCTACCACCAGAGCTCAGAGAGGGCAAGAGGACTCAGCAACATAGAGAAAAGAGCCTAGGGACCTAAGGCTTGAGGGTGTCAGTGTGGGGCCTTAGGGAGTCAGGGCAAAGGTACGCAAGGCTGCACTAGTCACACCCAAGAGGGAAACCTGATCTGACGCTAAATCTTGGCCTTGTCAGGCTTTCGGGCCCTCTCGGCCACCCCCCAGGCCTGGCCCAGCTCCCCACCAGCCTCACTTCACCCTGGTGCAGAGCTTTCTCCAGAGCCCTTGTTTGAAGTTCCAACTCAGCCAGCCCCACCCTAGCATGAAATCCGAGACTGGGGATAGAGCCCTCAGCCTCCTGCTGCCTCTTCCAAAAATCACTCCAATTCCAACCAGGAGTGAAATACATCAGAGTGACTTCCTACCCATTCTTTAAGGCCTTGCCTCCTGCATGAGGACCCCCTCCCCAACCTTCCCAGCCTGCTGTGATCACTGTTTCTCTGCCACCGTCACCACTGGGACTGCAGAGGGACAAGAGGCTCCTTGAGCCTTTAAGTCCTTTCCTTCCAAGGTGGCACATAACGCATTGTGGTTTGTGCTGTTGTTTACACGTCTTATGCGCCTACTGGACTGGAAGCTCACTGAGGGCAAGGGCCATGTCTTACACTTTTCTGTATCTCCCACAACATCAAGCCCAGGGCCAGGCACATATTAGCATTCAGTACATGTAGACCAGTAGAATAAACAAGTAATACAAGGACAGAGACAGGGAGAACACTTCCTTTTCCTGAAAACCAAGCCCATTCCTCAGAAAAAATAATGAAACGAGAGTGTGAGGCACAGAACACAGGGGAGTAGGCAGCAAACATTTATTAAGTGCTTACTGTGTGTTAATCTCTAATAAGTGTTTTATATATGTTCTCATATTTAATCCTTACCACCAACTCTACAGAGAGACGTATTATCAGTTCCATTTTACAGGTGAGAAAAGCCAAGTTCAGAGATGATAATTAACATCCGCCAGCCAGTAGAGCTAATGAGCTGTGGGTCCAGGATTGACAGCTTAGGTCAGCCTGCCTTCAAAGGCCAAGCTCTATCTGCTTAGCCTCATGCCCACCCCAAGCCCAGGGAGAAAGATGATGGCTAATGTCTGGGTCACCCACAATCCAGAGGGGGTGGAGAAGAAGGGCTGAGAGATTTGGCTTCTGCTCCTCCACTGGAAGAAGGGTCTCCTACTTTGCCGCTTACTGTGATCCATTCACCCAAAGTGGGGAGCCCAGGGTTAGGACTAGAGTGACCCAACCTCTTATGCCACATACAGGCACTCCTAGAACCTTAGGGACTGTGCCACTGCCCCTGGCCCTGGCTATTTGGAGACAGGCTGAAATCAGAGGCAGGAAGTTGAGGACAGGTTCTGACATCTTATGCCCTGTGTGTTCTCTTGTCCCAGGCAGCCTGTTCAGGGTCATCTGATTAGGCAAACGGCCTGTGTGCCTGGCCATCTGGTCACTCCAGGGGCAGGACCCCTCTGGGCCCAGCAGGAGTGAAGGGGTTACTTGGGGTCTTCATGGACAAAGAACACACACACGCAAACACACACTCCAGGGCCCTGACCTCAGCTAATTAGCCTCCAGTGTCTGTGGACTGAGAGAGCTGATATACAGTATTTGAGTTCTCTGTGTTTTTCTCCTTTCCACCCTAACTTGGCCTTGTTAGGTCTCTCTGGCACATAAGGGCAGAGGTAATTCCCCCTCCCTGGCTGGCTTCTCTAACTTTGACAGCTGTCTCCTCTGTCCCAGAAGGTTGCTGTGTTTGGTGGGGTGACACATGGGATACCCAGGGAGCATGATTTCAGAGGATCCCTTGAAAGACTTTCTTCTTTCTCTTGGCTGGGTGGGGGCCTCAGGAGACTTGCTGCTCAGAGATGCAGGCCTCCCGCACCCCCTGGGCAGACAGATGTGCAGCCTGGGGGCAGCCCAGACAGGCTGGAAAACACCAATGTCCTGAAGCTTGAGATGGGGGAGAAGGGAAAAGTGCACGCGGGCACACACACACACACACACACACACACACACACACACGGGAGTTTGGCCAGAAAAGTTTCCTGCAGGAGGAAAAGCCTCCTTGGCCGCAGGTTTCTCCCTGGACCCAAAGAGCTTTCCCCAGGAATCCTCTGGGAAGAGGAGGCAGCGGCAGCAGCTTCCACAAATAGCAGCAAAACTTCAGTCCTAAAAGTCCCCCAAACTTCCCCCTCCCTCTCTCCCTCTTTCTTTTGTTCCCCACTGCATTGCCAACCAGGCAGCTCCCGGCTTCCCACACTGGACTGTCCTCCCCCAACCCCAAACCCTAAGCAGCCCGCGCCTCCCCGCCGGGCCTGCTCGCTCCCCGGCCCCGGCGCCCCTGCGGGTCGGCGGGGTGGGGGGCGCCTACCCGCCTTGCAGGGGTCTTTGTAGTTGACGGGCTCCGAGTCCTCCTCCTCCCCCAGGTCATAGGTGTAGTCGGCCAAGTCCAGTGGCCCGCCCGGGCGCGCGAGCAGCAGCAGCCAGAGCAGCAGCGGCAGCGGCAGGCGGGCCACGCCGGGCATGCTGGAGGGCGCGGCGGCGGCGGTGGCGGCGGGTGCGGTGGCGGCGGCGGGTGCGGTGGCGGCGGCGGGTCGCGCCCGGACGCGGGAGCCGGCGAGAGGGGAAGCGGAGGACTGGCGGCGAGGGGAGGGCGCTCCCCTCCGCTCGCCCGCGCGCTCCCTCCCCGCGCTACCCACCCCCCCCCCTCGCGCGTCTCTACCTCTCCCCCTTCCCTGTCCTCGCCCCCCTCCTTCCTGTCTCCCGCCCCCTCTCCTGCGCGGCTCCTCGGCTCTCTTCCTGAGCCTCCAGCCTTCTCCGCTCCTTTCCCTTCTTTCCCTCTTTCCTTCTCTCCTCCCTCCCTCCCCCTCCCCCCTTTTTAGGGAAATGAGCTCGCTGGAGGGCGGGTTTTCGCCTGGAGCTCGGCCTCCCTCGGGTCCTGGACAGCGCACTGCCAGATCGGGCCGCGCGCCAGCCGGGGGCGGGGACCGCGGAGAGCCGGCCCGCCCCGGGAGGGGGCTCGGCCGCCCGGGGCGCGGGGCGGCGAGGCCGGGGAGGGGGCGCCGGGCCCCGGGGTGCCCGGCCGACGGCCGCTCCCGCGAGGTGCCCTCTAGTGGCGGCTGGTCCCGTGGGCGCCGGGCCCGAGCCCCGTCCCGGGCAGCGGGACACGCTGTCAGGTCTCTCCCGGGCTTCAGCTCGCCTCTGCCCCCTCGGTCTCTGACTGCGTTTCTCCGCCCGCCTCTCTTGGTCTCTGCCTTTTTCCGACCCTAGCTCTCTCCCATCGCGGTCCCTGTCTCTCTAGTTCAGTCTTTCGGTGTCTGGCTGTCTCTGTCTCTCTCCCTCCCTCGGGAGACACCACTGGGGGGCGCCTCAAGCCCGTGGATTGCCTAGTCCCCTCGCCACTGCCCCCCGCCCCCGCATCACTCCTGGACGAAGTGGGAAGGGGAAACCCCCATTGCTTCCCCAAGGTCCTACCCTTCCCCTGACCCACCGACCAAGAGCGGGAGCGAGAGGGTGTGGGAGATAGAAAAGGCTCACCCTTCGTTTTTCAATCGGGTTGCTTTATTCTTTCATGGTAGTAGCCCCCTGGCCCCAGGAGCATCTCCGCTGCCCGTTCCCCCCTCTCCCCACAGCTCCCATTTCTCCAGCACCAGTCCCTGTGGTGTGGGCAGGAGCAGCTTCCTGCGTCTCTGCAAAAGACCCTTTGCTCATGGATCTTTCCTGTCCATTTGGGGTGTCCACAGGCCCTGAGAAGCAAAGAAACACTGTTTATTATGAGAGGGAGAGAGACTGGGGGGAGGTATCTATGAACCTTCCCTCCCCTGAGCTCCCTAGATGACCTGACTTCAGTGGATCCTCCCTGTTGCTTGGTCAGCTGACATGGGGAGGTGGCCCAAGCCTTCCTGGGCCACAGCTGCTCAGTGCCCTGGCAGTCACACCTGCTCACCTGAGGGGTTCTAGATGTAGTAGAGGGGCACCTCGCCACACAGGGTGCTCACAGTGGTGCCCAGGAAGTCCAGGTCCACAGAGGATGCTGAGCCAGCATCACGGACCTCCTCCTGGCCCAGCTTAGAGGTAGACACTGCAGGCTTGACCTGGAAAGAGCACCTGATTTTGAGCCTGGGAACTGAGTTTTTGTTCCACCTGTGGCCCTTATTGTGGGACCTCAGGCACGTGAGACCATCTCTCTGAGCCTCCTAAAAGCCTTGGTTTCCTTACCAGTAAAGAGGGGGCTGTGCTGGAGTCAGAAGCCCCCAAGTGGTGAGGCTCAGCTGAGGCCAGCAGCTTGGCATCAGGGCGGGGCTGGGGAATAGGAGGGAAGGTGTGACACAGGTGAGTCTGGGGAGGGGCACTCACCTGGCAGCCCACAAGGAGCAGCGCTCTACAGGTGACAAATAGCTGTCATCTCAAATGCTCCTCGGAGCAGCCCTGGGAGGGGGACAACTTATTCCTCCTCACTCACACACCCACCTGGAAGTTCCGGAACTTTCTGGTGAGAGCCTCAAGACTTGGGATGTTCTCTGGAGCCATCTTCATGATGTAGCAACAGGTTCCTGGGGCTGGCTTATAGGCAATCAGGAGCTGAGGACAGAAACCCCAGGGTTCATTCAGAAAGGCCCTGCCTTACTCACTCCCTAACCCTGATCCTGGGCTATCTCCCTCTAGGTTAGGCACCGAAGGCAGTCATATTGGAATCTGGGGATCAGCCTGGGCAAGCAAAAGAGCTAGGGGCTGCGGAGAGATGGATATGCATGAAATGGCACAGCTGGGTGGGTCTAGCAAAGTCTCGTCATTGGCCCCCCGTCCCCAGCATCAGGCGGTCCAGGTATACCCACCCGCTGGTAGTCATACACTACAATGCCAGTGGAGCCGATGGAGAAGGTGGCAGTGGTACCCACACGCTCACTCAGGGCCAGGCGCTGCTGGGCTTCTGGTCCCCCAATGCTCATCTCTAGGACCTGGGGGAGGGCATAGGATGGACTGACATTTCTCTTTCCCCACTCATCCCTTTGGCACCCATGTCCACTCTCAGCCCTCTTTACTCAAATGCAATCCCTTCTTCCCTGATAGCTCAGAGAGCTTGGAAAGAACAGGCTGCCATACCAGCAACAGGCCTGGTGCAAAAACCCAAGCCCCATTTGCCACCAGGTGCTTCTGTCCTTTATTGAGGCACCCTTGCCTCCTCCCCTCTGGTCCCCTTGGACCATTCATTGTCTACCCAGCCCATTCAGCCACTCTGTTTGGCATGTCCTGTGTCCACTGCCCACTCCATCCCAGGCCTGCTCACCATCTCGGTGTGTTTCTGGCTCATGTGAAGACCCATTAGCAGGGCCCCTACGATCACCACGACCACAAGGACTACCACCACGACAATGATGAGGAGGCGTTTGAGGTTCACAGGGCAGCAGGGGATGCTGAACCGGCCCCGGGGAGCTGCTGAGTAGTCCTGACATGGTGAGGCAGGCAGGGAGATAGGTGTGAGATCATGAAGTTGGCCCTTCTTCTCCCTGCACAAGCTGGATACCCTCCCACAGCTGGACACCAATGTTATGGACATGCAGAAGAGGGTGAGATCAGAGAAGGCTTCTTGGAAGAGGTGGCCTGGATTCCAACAGAAATGCTTAGATGTGAAGTCTACCATGAAGAGACCCAAGAGAGTCTGCTTTGCTAGTCTCATCTGCTGTTTCCTCCAGACCCATGGCACCCCGGCCATGCCCAGTCCCTCTCTGTTCCCCCAAATAATCCACGATCTCTCACACCTCCCCGCCTTTACACATACTACCCCCTTCTTCCTACAATGTCTGCCTCTTCCACCTAGTGAGCTCCTACCTATTTTTCCAGAGCCAGTTCAAATGTCATTTTCTCTACAAAGCTTCCTGTGACTTCCCAAATAGTGGCTGCTTACACAGCGCTCTCTATAGCCCTTTCTACTGACCACTGTGGTGGCTCTCAGCCCCTCACATTGGAATTATTGGCTGCCACATCTGTCTCCCCGAAGGACTGTGCCTTGGTGGTTGGTGTCCCTGTCCTAACTTAGCACAGTCATGGGTTAGTTAAATGAATGAATTTGGATGAGGAAACAGTCTCAGAGAGGTTGGATGAAGCAGGGCCCAGCTCACACACACGTATACACACACTGTCACACTCACCGGCGGGCTCTCAATCAAAACCTCCTTGCTGCCCACATCCATCTTGCTGCAGACGCCTTCCCCTCTCATCCCCTAAGTGTGACTAGCATCTTATATGTGCTAGTAGGGAGAGGGGACAGAGGTGAAGGATCCAGGCCCCTTCTGCCAGCCAAGCCCTTGACCTTGAAGCCTGTTTGTTCCTGGCCCTCCAGAACTGATGTCCGGAGAAGCCAGCTGCAAGAGCGCCTAAGGGCTCTTGGCCGTGGCACATGAGTCCTCTTGGCCCCGGCAAGAGCGAAGCTGGGCACACTGAGCAAATTTGCCCTTGGGTAATCTGCGCCTCTCACTGTGGGTGTCTTCCTGGCATTGGCCGCCTTTCTTGCTGGCACCTGCCCCTGCAGTCTTGTGGCTTTCCCTGTTCTTCTGCCAGCTTGAACCTCTCAGGCAGCCAGGGGTCTAACCCAATGGGGAGTCCACCACATTTCCCAACAGAATTTCTCTCATGCATAGGGATGAGCTCTAGGAACAGGAGTGAGGAGGCAGTGCCTATGGACCCAGAAAGACAATGCTGAAGGCAGGTTGTGCTTTGGCATCCCTTGTGGGGGTCCATATATGGCCATTTCTCTGAGAACCTCACGTTTTCAATTCAAGTATGCCACCTGCCTGGCCCCTTCCAGCACATCTGCTACCTAACCTCAGACTTGCCCCTGGTCATTCTTTTCCTAATTCTGAAAACTCTGTCCCCTCTGGCTATAAATTCATACCCACTAATGTGTGGTTTCTTCCTTCTTTGCTTTGGGCTTGTTTGTAAACTGAAGGCCATCCCCCCCCCCCCCCCACCGCTTTTACTTTCATTTCCATTTATTCTATGCTGAATTTATTCCCCGGTCATATACTGTTGTTTCTCCAGTTTCTTCTGGGATATCTTTCTCATCTGTGCAACCTCATCTGGTTTGGCAACAATCTGCTCTGTTTCAGTAAGGATTATCTCAGTGTGGCAAGGAGAGCTCATGCTGGGATTAATCTCACCATGAACCCTGTAAATTTAGTGGCTCATTTTGGGGGCTTTGTTCACCTGGATGTGCTCGATGACCAGAGAATGTACCTCTAAACCCTTAAGTTCAGCATTACTCTCTACATGTTCAAGCAAGTGCAGTAAAAATCCAGCACTCCTTTTAGGCCACTGACCCTGTGCGCAGCCCCACCATTTGGCCTGGACATACCTATCAGCTCCACCATTATGATGATGGAATGGCACACATTGCTTCTATAAAGTGACATCCTTCAGATACTTGGTGGCTTTTCAGATAGATATGCCCTTAATGACCTGGGAAGTTTCATGAGTGTTCTTAAAATGAATGTGAAGATTTGAACCTCTTGATTTGAATGATTTTGTGGGTTTTCTGCATCAAGTGAATAGTAACCATTTTCAGAGATCAAGTTGAGGGCTTTTGATAGCAGATTCCACACCTGACAGTTCTTTCTTATACCTCAGCAGCCTTGCACAGGGATGGGTGTGGTGACTGATGGGGTCCCAATCCCCTCTTCCTTGAATCTCATCTGCTTGGTGCTGCCTATGACCCTATTCCTCTGTGTTCCTCTTTTTATACCCTCGGATCCTAAATTTGCCTTGGGAATGCTACTCATTCCAGTATAATCCACTTTCTGGACCTTCTATTT
This sequence comes from Panthera onca, assembly GCF_046562875.1. Lineage (NCBI taxonomy): Eukaryota > Metazoa > Chordata > Mammalia > Carnivora > Felidae > Panthera > Panthera onca. The sequence continues at coordinate 169,105,158 of NC_138342.1, read as the reverse complement.
CTCCCTTCTGTCCCTTTACCTCCTTCCTCAAAGCCACTTCTTTTGCTTTGTTGTACTAAACCAAATCTACTAATGGCTGCATCCTTTCTCTTGGGTTCCCCTCCACTTGCCAGGCCAAGTGGTCTCTATAGTCAGTGCCTTTACCTTGGAACTTCCATAAGTGTGTAAGTCAGAGCCCCACTCTCACTCCTCTAGGCTTAACTCCCTTGTCCTCCTGACACTTTACCTCCAACACTTCACCCCAGTTCCTGTCCCTGCCCTGGGGGCTCCCTCCACACCTTGGCCCTACCATTCAGTCATGAGCTGACCCCCAGCTCTCCAGCACTGGCAGGTTGCCCTTCCCCACAAGGACCCTCTCTCCAGCTGGAGGGCCTTCAGCCTCCAGGTTGCACAACAGCATGGCATCTGAGCTGAGAGTGCCTGAGAAGCTCAGGGAAGGAGAAAGGGAAGTGAAGGGTGTTTGCTCCCACCATCCTCCAATAGCCCCAACTACCCCTTTAAGTATTTGCCAAAACCTCTCACAGCAAGTGTCCTAGGAGGAGTGAAGGAGGGAGGGGTCCAGGAAGGAGGGGGAAGCATCCTCCTCTCAACTGTGTGTAGCCTCGGCTGGCTGTGTGCAGGTGCCAGATGTAGGAGACAGCTGCCTGCAGTGCCCACCCCTGCCCGCCCCTGGTTGTCCAGGCAACGCTGGGATTGATTGGCTGACTCACATGCACTGGGCCTAAGCCAGGTGGGCAGGAGGCCAGCAGGAGAGCCAAGGAGGACTGCAAGCATCTCGGGGTCCCTGTGGGCATCTCAGGGGGCCGCATGGTCCAGCTGTGGAGCTTGTTCTGAGCAGGCGCTGTGTGTAGGGCTTGCCGTCATCAGCTGGTGCGGGGAAAGGAATCTCTGTTGGAAAGAAGCCTCTGCTCTCTCAGGTCCTCAGTCTCCCCTGCAGGCTGCCCTTGGGCTGTAATTCTCACAAGCTTTATGGTCCCCCCCCCCCCCACACACACACACACACACACTTGTTTTTGCCTGTTCAGCAATTGGGGAAAGAACGTTGCCCTCAAATTTCATAAGGGGAGTCCAGATGCTAGCACTGAGACTTCTGGAACTGACCCAGTAGAGGTCTTGCGGTCCTCGTCTTCCTTCTCAGGAAGCGAGGAGGGACCTTTAGCTGAGCACGCATAGCTATCACCTCAGCCCCAACAAGAGCCCTCTGTTGTAGACTTCTCATGTCTTGGTCTTTACTGACGCCATTTTTCTCCCCTGGAAATCCCACCCTTGATGCCTCTCCACCTCTCTGAGAGCCACCCACCCTAAAAGGCCAGACAAGAGCCAATCGCACCTGCTCTGTGACCACACCACTCCAGGCAGTGTCCCATCCCTCCTCCAAAATCTCCCAGTCTCCTGCTGCTCTTTAACCTGCCACTTAGCATCCACTGCTGTGCTCCTCAGCTATGTGGGTGCTTATTGTTGCCCTATGTTCCCTGGGACTGGCCCTGAGACCATGCTCCCCCGAGGATTCTGTGTACCTGTTGCAGGGCAAGGAGCATGCACACAGCCAACATGGAATTATATTCAGTGGTATAGCCAAACACCAAGTGGCTCTTGGCCAACAGTCGATAGTTTGTTCCTTCAGTATGTGGACATTGCAATGCTTCACTGACAGCTCTGGGACCCTGAAAGAGTCATTCTGCCTTTCTAGGCTTTAGTGTGGACAACTGTGAAATGGGACCAGTCTGCCCATTCTGTCTCCCTCTCCAAGCTCTTGTGAGGATCCAATGACATCATCAAGCTGATCATCATGATTATCATCATCTACTTCGCTGACCCCCCCCCCCCCAAGACATCTCTTCTCACTAGCTGACAGTAGGACCCAGACTCCCTCTTTTTGTCTGTCTCCAGGTTAAACCCCTCTGGGAGAACCTTGGGTGATGTAAGCCCTATGGTAGCCACTCCTTTTATGTGTGCCTCCTCTTTTCTTCCTTCCAGCTCTTCAGCTGCAGGGGTTAGGACAAGATTCACTCTGCCCTTTGTGTGCTGGGCAGAGCAGTGCCAGGGACCAGTGGGGACGGTTGCCCAGCTGCCCCAGCCACGTTCCCCACCCCCCATTGCTTGTATTCCCACAAGCTGGCATGGGAGGGCAGCACGGGCAGCTGGATGGGCATTGGCAAGTGAGCATCAAAGGAAAGGGACATCCCTGGTTGAGAGAATATGGACATAAGCTCCTACCAGAGAGGCCCCCACTGGCAGAGGCTGGGGACAGCTGGGGACACATCTTAAACCCAGTGATCTTGATCTCAGTTTCCTGGCTTGATGTGGAAAGAATACCAGACTGAGAGCCCAGCCAACCTGACCAAGTCTCCCCTTGTCCTGTACCTGTGAACTTTTGGTACAGTCAGTCCCCATGAGGACCCCCAGGGAGGTATAGAGCAGCGGTTCTCAAACATTTTGAGAACATCCTTCTTTTTCTTCTTTTTTTTAAAGTTTATTTGATTTTTGAGAGAGAGAGAGAGAGAGAGAGAGTGAAAGCGTGTGTGTGAGCTGGGGAGGGGCAGAGAGAGAGGGAGACAGAATCCTAAGCAAGATCCTGACAGTGCAGAGCCCTATGCAGATCATGACCTGAGTTGCAATCAAAAGTCAGACACTTAACCAACTGAGCCACCTAGATGCCCTGGACCCCTTAAAATTCTTAAAAAATACTGAGGGCCCCAAAGAGCTTTTGTTTATGTTATTTTTAAATGTTAGTTAATTAATGAAAATTGCGATAAACTCATTCTATGTTTTAACATAAATAACATAATTTTTAAATAAATTTATTTTACAAAGCAAAAGAAATTAGTAGCAAGAATGTCGTTGCCTTGGATTTCTGTAAATCTCTTTATTTTTTTTTAATGTTTATTTATCTTTGAGACAGAGAGAGAGAGAGAGCATGAACAGGGGAGGGTCAGAGAAAGAGGGAGACACAGAATCTGAAACAGGCTCCAGGCTCTGAGCTGTCAGCACAGAGCCAACGCGGGGCTCGAACCCACAGACCACGAGATCATGACCTGAGCTGAAGTCAGACGCTTAACCGACTGAGCCACCCAGGCGCCCCTCTGTAAATCTCTTTAATTTCTGGCTTAAAAAATTTTTTTTAGTGTTTATTATTTTTGAACGAGAGTGAGACAGAGAACAAGCAGGGGCGGGGCAGAGAGAGAGGGAAACACAGAATCTGAAACAGATTCCAGGCTCTGAGCTGTCAGCACAGAGCCCAACATGGGACTCAAACTCATGAGATGTGAGATAATGACCTGAGCTAAAGTTGAATGCTCAATCGACTGAGCCACCCAGGCACCCCTAATTTCTGGCTTAATAGAAGATATATTGTGTAGCCTTTGGAAAATTCCAGGATACTTTTGTGAAAGCATGAAAGTGAAAAGGTAAAATTATGTTCTAACATTATTAGGACAATTGTTTTGACCTCAGCGACTCCCTGGAAGGTTCTCAAGGCCCCCTGGACTCCCTGGACCACACTTTGAAGACTCCTGGTGTAGAAGTATGACTGTGAACTTTGGCATTGGGCACTGTGGGTTGAAATCCTGGTTCTGTCGCTTTCTTCAGGTACTATCAGCCTCACTCCTCTTATCTGTAAAAGGGGGCTTACTATCATCCTCAAAAGGTTGGAAGGATTACATGCCTAGAGGGCACACCACACAGTGGATGTGACATCTACTGTGGAAAGCTTGGCTGCTTTCCTCCAAGTTTGGGCCTCAGTTTCCTCATTTGTGACAAAGAGATGGACTGGAAAACATCCAAAGCTCTTCCCAGCTTCAATAGTCTGTGGTTGGGTAGTGAGATATGTTCCAGAATTCCACACACTCCCAGTCCAACTCAGTGACAAACATTTCCCTTTTCCCACAGAGACACACAGGCACATTCTGTTCACTGGCTCTTGGAAACAAAAGAACACAGATGCACATACATGGCGCTTATGACACACCCATGAACTCTTGTTTAGAGGATGTGTCCCCTAAGGGCCAGGACAGATATACAGGCACACAGAGCACGTGGACCCACAATGCAGAAATGCCCGCAGCAGGGAGTTTGTGCCCGTTCCCGTGCAGAGGCAGGTGTGTACGCGTGCACAGTCATGCCATCATAGGATGCACATGTATACCTCGCACACCTGCGCTCACGACAGACCCTCTGGGTGCCAGACACACAAGCAGATGGCCCCAGAGACCGCTGGTAGTGCATACAGCAGCCAGAGCCGCAACCACTTCTTTCTTTGGCTACTCCCACCCCGGGACTCCCCGCGCCGTCCCCCCACCCCCGCTCCCCGCCCCCCTCGGCCTTGCGCGCGCCCCCGCCGCAGTCCGCGCCCGCCCCCGCCGGTCAGCCCTCGCTCGGCTCCGGGCCCGCGCAGCTCTCCCAGCCGGCTCGCGAGAACGAGCAGGGGAGGGGACGGAGCCCGCGGCCGAGGGCTGGAGGACTCGGCTCTCCGCAGCGGGCAGCCGGGCCCCTAGCTGCGGCAGCGGCTGCTGGCGGCGGTGGCCGGGAGGTGCCAGCCCGCGCTGGGTGGCGGAGAGCCGCGGGGCGGGGTCTGCGGCCGGTGACCCGAGGGAGAGCTTGCTTGCAGTCAGCATGGCGGGGCTGCGGGCCAGGCGGGGCTCCGGGCTCCGGCTGCTGGCGCTGTCCACGCTCGGCTTCTGCCTGATGCTGCAAGTCAGTGCCAAGAGGCCCCCCAAGACGCCCCCCTGCCCGCCTAGCTGCTCCTGCACCAGGGACACCGCCTTCTGCGTGGACTCCAAGGCAGTGCCCAGGAACCTGCCCTCCGAGGTCATCTCTCTGTGAGTGCCCTGGCTTCTGAGGTGGGGGAGCAGAGAGAGGGAGGAAGGCAAGAGCCTCTCTGGGAGTGGATGGGAAAACCCTTGCTCCCAGTCTACAAAGCGTGGGGAGCAGGAATACTCCAGGGGTCCTCAGGACTGGAGATTCAAGGCATCCTCCAGGTAGGGAGTTCTGTAGTCATGCAGGCTCAGCAGCCATGGCTGGGGAAAACAGGAGTTTATGGCCAAGAATGAATCATCACCACCGGCAGCATCAATGAGACCTACTGTGTGCAGGGCTCTGAACATGGGGGAGGGGTTGTTTACAAGAGCATGTGGGCTCCTGCCTGTGATGTCACACCAAGGGCAGAAAGGCTTTTTGTGGAGGGAGGGAGGGTGGAATCAGGGGGAGGGATAGAAGTGGGATATACCCACACAGTGCCCTGTCTGGGGACAGACGCCTGCCACTGGTCTCCCATCCACTCTGGCACTGGGCCAGCCAGCCCGTCACTTGCAGTTAAGTGGCCTCAGGGACTAGATGAGCTGTGTGGTCCTTGAAAGCAGGGTGCTAATCCCCACCGCCATCCCAGTGCCCCATCCCTCCACAGCACCCAGCACACTGTGGGTGTTTGGATGATCTTGAGGGTGTGGGTGATGGAACCTTCTTTTGGCTGAAGGGGAAGCTAAGCCTGGGGCCACTGGTGCTGAGGGAGGCAGTAGGGGAGGATAGTGAGACCGAAGGCAATGAGTTTATGAGGAGAAGAGAAAGATAGCCCTAGGTGGGTGGCCCAGGCTGGTGAAGTGAGTGGTTTCCAGGGCAAGTGTGCACAGAATAATTGCCCTGTTCACCTTGTGAACCCCGCCCCTCCCACCCCCACCCCCCCAGTCCCTGCAAAGTCCCCACAGTACTGACTCAGGTGTCCCCTGCAGGACGCTGGTGAATGCTGCCTTCTCGGAGATCCAGGATGGAGCGTTTTCCCACCTGCCACTGCTGCAGTTCCTGTATGGACAGGGCCTTGAGGAAGGGCTGGTAGGGGGTGGGGCAGTGGAAGGGGGCAGACCCTGGACTGGGGGGAGGAGAGCAAATGAAGATAGCCATTGGAGATTAAGATGCAGGTGTCCCTTACTTTTACTGGATGGGATAGCCACAAAAGGTGCAGCAGCATAGAGTCAGGAAGGGTGAAGGGAGCTGCAGTGGGGAGAAAGAAGGTGGGGGTTGCATGCAAAAGCCAAGAGTGGATATTTAGGGCCCAATTAGGAATGGACTTGCCTCCTCTGGAGACCCAAAAGAACTGGGGTCAGTAACTTGGGCTGGTGCCATAGGATGGACACTGCAGGGAGAAGGGTCATCATAGAGACCGCTGACACCAGGATTTGAAGGAAGAGTTGGGGGTTGAAAGGGAGGGAGGAGAGGGTGTGGAATTGTAATAGGGAATGTTTCTGTTTGGAGAGTCAATTGCAGGAAAGGGTGTTTGTGAGTTACCCCAACTCCTTTTCACTGTGGGTTATCCTCAAACTCACCACCAGTCTGAAAGGGACAGAGTGAGCTACGGGTGAGGGTAGGAGGCAGAGAGTGGTGATGGAGACAGGAATGATGCAGTGGGGAAGGACCCAGCTTGACCGGAGAGATCTGCCCCTGGCTGTTTCTACCCTTGAAGAAGATTCTGGGACTAGAACAGGCTCCTGGCTAGTCTTGCTGCTGGGCTTCTCTGGGGCTCCCGGCTGGGGCTGGGGTCCCAAGGTGGGGTGGCAGGACAGCCAGTCTGTGAGGAATCCCCAGGGGGAGGCAACAGGCTGGGGGCTGGCACAGCGGGCACAGGCTTGGAAGCTCTAATTCTCCCTCTGTCTCTCCAGGTTACTCAACTCCAACAAGTTTACTCTGATTGGAGACAATGCCTTCACGGGACTGTCGCACCTGCAGTACCTGTGTGTGGCAAGGAACCGGGAAATGGGAACTAGAAGGGAGGAGGGAGCTGGGACCTGGGTGGACTGAGAGGGGAGGGTAAATGAGGAAGGCGGGGGGAAGATGGAGGGAGTGGAGAGCCCTTGGATCCTCTGACCGCAGGACCCGAGCAGAGGGTCATTTCATCCATCCCTCTGCCTAAACCATCCTGCCTGGATGCCCTGTCACCACAGGCTTAATGTCTCCAGAATCAGAATGGAAGCCTGGCTTAGGACCATGGGCAGGAATCTAGATGGAGCAGAGGGAAATAGCTGGTTGGGGTCTGGGATGCTGAGTGGCATCTAAGACAAGTTCTCATTTTCTCCAGCTTCATTGAGAACAATGACATCTGGGCACTATCCAAGTTTACCTTCAGAGGACTCAAGTCTTTGACACACCTGTGAGTACATCATGTACATAAGCACACCAGACCAAAGCCCTTCATCTCCTGTGGCCTATGGCCTTAGCCACAATCTTCAGGTGACTCAGGGTCTCTCTTGCAGATCGCTGGCCAACAATAATCTGCAGACACTGCCTAGAGACATCTTTCGGCCCTTGGACATCCTGAGTGACTTGTAAGGCCGAGCCCTACTTCTTTTAACAATGCCACAGAGGGGCGCATCCCTGGAGGGAGCGGTGTGGGAGCCAGAATTGGGAAGATCATAAGGTCTTGAGAGGCTGGGAGGGCTTGGGTTTGGAGATGCCTCCCGGAAGGCTGTGTTCATGCACACGAGACACCATGTGTATATGTTCTTTTTTTAAGTTTATTTATTTATTTTGAGGGGGGGAGGGGCAGAGAGAGAGGGAGAGAGAAAATCCCAAGTAGGTTCCATGATGTCAGTGGGTCTCAATCCCATGAACCATGAGACCACGACCTGAGCCGAAACCAAGAGTCAGGTGCTTAACCCACTGAGCCATCCACGTGCCCCCAAACACGTGCTTTTTAAATCTATGTTTGATTTGAACCTTCACTGAAGTCCTAGATCATAGCCACAATCAATCAGTACTTACACAAGAAGAAAACCAACCCAGGATTGTGGAAGGTCTGGAGGAACTGAGATGTAACATAGTTGTGCAGGTTCTACACTGCAAAAGGCCCCTGACCTAGGAGGCAAGTAGGGACTAAAACTCAGCTCCCACTCCGCTGGCCAAGCATGTCTCCACAGGGGTGTACCTACCCCCAGGGGAACCTTTCTCTAATCTGTGCAAAGATGCCATGTGAAAAGCCAGCAGTGGCCTTGATTATACCTACTTCTAAAAACCTAGAGAGCCTGGGTGGGCAGGACAGCTGGGAGCCTGTTCCTTTCTATATTCCCTCCGTCACCCTCATGATCCAGGGACCTGCGGGGCAACTCACTCAACTGTGACTGCAAAGTGAAGTGGTTGGTGGAGTGGCTGGTGCATACCAACACCACGGTGGCTCCCATCTATTGTGCCAGCCCGCCCCGCTTCCAAGAGCACAAGGTGCAGGATTTGCCGCTGCGGGAGTTCGACTGCATCACCACAGGTAGGAGATGCCCCCAGCAGACCTCCCCAGGGCAGCCCCACAGGCACTGCCAGAACCACCCCCAACATTGGCCTTGCAATCCAGCAACCTTATCACCCAACAAGCTCTTACCCTTCTTCACCCCACCCCTCACTTCTTGACCCTGCAGATTTTGTGCTGTACCAGACCCTGCCCTTCCCAGCAGTATCAGCCGAGCCCTTCCTTTACTCCAGTGACCTCTATTTGGCTCTGGCCCAGCCAGGTGCCAGCGCTTGCACCGTCCTCAAGTGGGACTATGTTGAACGGCAGCTTCGAGATTATGATAGAATACCAGGTACCTGCCCCAGTCTGGCTGTGCTGGCCCCACTTTAAGGGGTTGGGGTGGGGATGGGCTTCATTGTTCCTCTCCAGTGGGTTCCTATAGGTAGAGAGATAGATGAGACATGGTCTCTGCCCATAATAACTTTCCAGTCTTTGGGGGAGAGGCCAACATATACACAGATAACATTCATGTAATAGATGGGTGTGAGGAGGGAGATATGTACATGATGCTCTGGGACCGCAAAGGAGAGCTGTACCCTGGACAATCAAGGAAGGCTTCCTAGTGGAGCAGACACCTGAGCTGAGTCTTGAAGGTGAGGGTGAAGGACAAGTCAGAGGTGATGCCTAAGAGCCTGGCTTAAGTAACTGGGTGGGGCCTGTAAACCAAGGAGGAGATGGGAGTGGCTAGTGAGCTCAGTTTGGGATCCACTGAATTTGAGCTGAATCTAGAAGGCTGAGGGATACCTAGCTCAGAGAAAAAATGCAGAAAGTATATTCTGGCAGAGAGAACAACATGAGCAAATTCAAGAAGGAGTGCAACAGCTTAGTGTATGAATGTGTACATGTGTAAACCATAAGCAGCTCATTTGACTGCACCATATGGTTCAAAGTGGAGAGAGGCAGATGAAACCCAAAAGACATGAGGACCAGGTCATGGACAGGTTTTGAGCAGAGTGTGTGAACCAATCCAACCTGTATTTTAGAACACTCTCTCTGTATGCGGCATGGAGAGTGGCTTGGCATGGGCCAAGTCATGTGGGCACACTATTAGAGGGATCTGCTGGAACCTGGACTGGGGCAATAGTAGTGGGGTGGAGAGATAGATTTAGAAAGGAGGAGCGAACTGACACAAGATGAAACAGAAAATTTAAATTGCCCTGTATCTCTAAAAGAACTTAAAGTCCTTATTAAAACAAAAGCAAAACAAAACAAAAACTTCCCCGAAAAGGAGACTCCAGGGCCAGATGGTCTCCCTGATAAATTCTATAACACATTTATGGAAAGAAAATAACAGCAATCCTACACAAACTATATTAGAAAGCAGAAGGGAGGATTGACAGGACTCAGGACTAATTAGTTGTGGGTGAGTGAGAGACAGGGAGGTGTTGGGGATAGCTTTAGGTTTCTGGTGGGGGGGACTGGGTGAAGCCACAAACTGAAGCTGAGAACACAGAGGGAGAAGAGGACCAGGTTTGGGGGCACATATCTGCTCAGTAATGGCCAGCTAGAGTTTGAGGTGCTTTTGGGTGTGTGGGCAGGGAGGGTCTGAGCTGCAGCTTGGGTGCTGGGGGAATCATCAGTATCTACACAGGTGCACCAAGGCTGTGGAAGGGATTCGGGGGTGACTGCCAGAGCCTGGGGCTCAGCATGAGCTTTCTTGGGGAGAGAGGAGGGGGGGAGGAGGATGGGTGAAGCAGCACTGGGAAGGAAGAGAGGAGAGGAAAGGAGAAGGGAGGGGAGGGGAGGGGAGAAGGAGAGGGGAGGGGTGGAGAGGAGATGACTGGGGACACCAAGATAGGTAAAGAGTGTGGCCCCATGTGCTTTGGGTGCCTGAGAAGGGGTCAGATCTGTCTGGTTGTTGACAAATACATTTGTGTGGACGTCCTCATACATTAAGGCCCTTTCAAAAGTAGGAGTTCTTAGGAGAATGCATTTTCATACACAACTATCCAAACATCAAGCTGTCATTTTGTATACCTTGGCTCTATCACCAGGCTGTGGATAGGCACAGACTCTTCCTCCTTCCCGTTCCTGGCATCTGGCCAGTCAGGTAGCTTTGGACAAGTCACTTAGACTCTGAGCCTGCTTCTGGGCAAAATAATAGATTCCACTTCGGAGTGATTAATTGAGGAACTGTGTTCACACTTAGCACAGTGACTTCACCCAATAAAAGTTCAATAATGACATTATGGATAAACAACGGGTCAATAGCTAGGGATACCTATTTTGTGCTTAGTGTCAGCTTATATTTAAACTCTGGGAGCAAGGGCGGAGGGAGCATGATGCTGAGACAGATTATTAGCTGTGAAAAGTGGGTGGGCATCAGGGGGAGGGATGCTCTAGGGGAGAGCCTTAGTTCTGGCCCAGGGCTGGAGGGAACTGACCCCCTTTGCCGAGGGCATGGCGTGGGCTGGGGGCCCGCGGCTGCCTGACACTGCCTCCACCCTGCTTCCCTCCACCCTGGCAGCCCCCTCTGCAGTGCACTGCAAGCCAATGGTGGTAGACAGCCAGCTGTATGTGGTTGTGGCCCAGCTGTTCGGTGGATCTTACATTTACCACTGGGACCCCAACACCACACGCTTCACCAAGCTGCAGGATATCGACCCACAGCGTGTGCGCAAGCCCAACGACCTGGAGGCTTTCCGCATTGACGGCGACTGGTACTTTGCCGTGGCCGACAGCTCCAAGGCGGGTGCCACCAGCCTCTACCGCTGGCACCAGAATGGCTTCTACTCCCACCAGGCCCTGCATGCCTGGCACCGTGACACTGACCTGGAGTTTGTAGATGGCGAGGGCAAGCCACGGTTGATTGTGTCTAGTAGCTCCCAGGCACCTGTCATCTATCAGTGGAGCCGCACCCAGAAGCAGTTTGTGGCCCAGGGTGAGGTGACCCAGGTGCCTGATGCCCAGGCTGTGAAACACTTCCGTGCTGGGCGCGACAGCTACCTGTGTCTCAGCCGCTACATCGGTGACTCCAAGATCCTGCGCTGGGAGGGCACCCGTTTCTCCGAAGTGCAGGCCCTGCCCTCCAGGGGCTCGCTGGCCATGCAGCCCTTCCTCGTGGGTGGCCGCCGCTACCTGGCGCTGGGCAGCGACTTCTCCTTCACGCAGATCTACCAGTGGGATGAGGGGCGCCAAAAGTTTGTGCGGTTCCAGGAGCTGGCTGTGCAGGCCCCTCGGGCCTTCTGCTACATGCCTGCTGGGGATGCTCAGCTGCTCCTGGCCCCTAGCTTCAAGGGACAGACGCTCGTGTACCGACACATAGTGGTGGATCTCAGTGCCTAGAGGGGTGCCGAGGCCTCTGTGTTCCTCGGGCAGCCACTCGAGGCTGAACAGAAGTCTCTGTGTGAGCAGCATGTGTGCCCATGTGAAGACACATGTAGCCAACCTGTGTACATGCCCTCACATACACCCTCCGCACCCCCCATGAGCATGGGCCACACTGTGGACTGGCCCAGGAGAGCCACTTGTCATAGTTGTAATCAGCATGAAGACTTGTATATGCACCAGGCAACCCAGCAACCCTGTGCCCTCTCATATGTGGACACTTGTCTGCCCCACACCCTACCTGAAGGCCCCCCCTTGGTCTGCTGCTTTCCCCGTGCTCCGGCCCCAGGGAAGGAGTACGGGAAGGAAGGGCAGGGCCACCCCTCTTGTTTTTCAGCTTATTCTTCCTACTCCCCAGTTTCTCCTGTTGGTGCTCCAGGTGTCTGTTTACCTACTTGTGCTCTGCCCTGCAGCCCACAGCCACATCCTTCACACTGCTGGGCTCACTCACCCATGCTGTACTTCTGCATGCACACGTGGACACACGCACACACACCTGCTGACACTCCCATTTCTGTGTGCACACATGCAGGTTCAGTGCTGCCTAAAGAGGCTCTCTTTCATCACCTTGCCTCTCTTCTTGGAGAAGACACACAGTACCCACCCTCCTCTGCTCATCCCTGGTGTGCCCACCCTGTAGCTGATAAGGATGGGAATGGTGGTGCCAGCCTCTGGACACCAGCTTGATCTCCTGGGGGCAAAGCCCCTCTGCCCAAAGCAATAACAACAGCAGACCCTGACTTCTTTTTTTTTTTTTTTTTTAAACGTTTATTTATTTTTGAGACAGAGAGAGGCAGAGCATGAACGGGGGAGGGGCTGAGAGAGAGGGAGACACAGAATCGGAAGCAGGTTCCAGGCTCTGAGCCGTCAGCCCAGAGCCCGACGCGGGGCTCGAACTCACGGACCGCGAGATCGTGACCTGAGTTGAAGTCGGACGCTTAACCGACTGAGCCACCCAGGCGCCCCAGACCCTGACTTCTTCTTAGGGCTCTCTGTTCTTACTGGAGTTTCCTGCTCTGATCCTGAATGCTGCTCACCTGTGGACAGGAGACCACCCAGATAAAAGCCTTCCAGCTTTTCTTTACTATAGCTGCCGAAGCCTCAGACCACCCTGTCGTTCAGCCCCACCTTTGGGACTGGACCTTGAGCTGTGTAGGCTCCTTTAGGTGGGTCCAAGAGCTGGCCGAGCCAGGGACTCTGCAAACATGAGCCAACTGGGTGGGTGCCAAGAGTAGAGCAGGGATAGAGAGCATCTTGGGGGATCCTGGGACCTCTCTAGTCCACAGAGACAGGCCCCAGGTGCATTGCCTTCTAAAGCAAGCTGAGTGGTGGAGGGGGTGAGGGTCCTGTGGGAGTAGCACCTGGGAGTCAAGCTTCTGCTGCCCTCTGCTGTATGCTGGGAATAGGTAGTTCTGAGCTGGAGGCCAGTGGAGAAGGCACAGGGTGGGGAAACCTCCCTGTGCCCAAGCTGTGTGAGGGCGTACTGGTGGCAAGATGCCCAGGGGCACTTGGGGGCAATGTTACGACTCACTGCTGCAAATAAAAATTTCCTACCCCATTGCTGGCTCTCAGGTGTCCAGTGGCTTTGGTGGTAGCTGTTTCACTGAGAACAGAGCCAGGGCTGTGCTCTCTGTCCCTGCTATTCACGGAGGTGGGGGGGGGGCAGCATTAGCGTTCAGACTCCCTTCTTCCATGTTCTCTTTCCTCAGAGGAGCGAGTGGGCACCCCAAGGTCAGCTGGTCCTGGAGTCAGGAGTTCATGGTGATGATACTCAGGTGCAGAGAAAGTGTAACTAGTCTCTACCACCTGTGGGTGACTCATGACCCAGCTGTTTCTTCCTGGAGATCACAGTCTTGGGGCCCACTGAGATTGGAGTCTGTCCCTCTGTTAGGTCAACTCCAACCAACATAGCCAAAGACAAGCTCAGCAGTCCCTCTCCTCTCCTCTCCCCTTCCCCCATTGCTGCCAGCCCTTGCCCTATGTGTGAGATTTCAAGCAAGTTGACTGATTTCCCTGGCCTTTGGTTTCTCCTTCTGTAAAGTAGATAATAAAACGTACACTGTCAGTTCTTGATTCTGCCACTTACTAGCAGGGGTGGCCTCAACCCTGTTACTTAGCCTATTTGTATCTCAGTTTTCTCATCTATGAAAGGTGGATAATCGAGATACATACCTGACAGGGTTAGTGTGAAATGTAAATGCATTAAATATACAATACATTAATATATGAAAGACCCTTGGAATAGTGTGTCTGTCACAGAATTATGATTTGTATTGGTCTTTAGGACCATATGAGATACAGAAGTGGCTCAGAGAAGAGTGCTTGGTGGGAGAGAAGGTTGATCTTTGGGGAGAACTGCCGTCTGTGGCTGAGGGTTCCTTAGCCGTCAGTCTCAGAGCCCCTGTGCCTTATGTCTCACCTGTAGCCTCAGATGCCCAGCCAAGCCTGCCCCTGAAGAGTCCTCAAAGTGGAGTCTCATAGGTGACATGTCTGGGTTTCCACCTCTTCAAACCACATTCATGTGTTCTTGGCTTAGCAGGTGCCCCTCAGGCCCCACAGCCATACTGTCCTGGGAATTCCTGTTCTGCTTTTTCAAATGGGCAATGGACCCTCATATTGTGCCAGGGAGAAGTTGCCAGGGAAAGTGGGTTGAGTCTCTCAGACACGTTGGCACTCTGTTGCCCAGTAGGAAGATAAACATCATTCTGTCACTTCCCCCCAGGACTCCTTCTAGGGGTGGGAGACACTTCTCTCCCCGAATGCCCAGCTTTCTTCTCTCCCCGAATGCCTGCCTGGTCACCTGCCCTGGGGGTTCATCTGTGTGTCCAGAGAGTTGCTCAGCAACCCAGTGTAGCTGGGTGACTGTGTCAACATCTCATGACCAAAGGCCGTGAGAGGCAGAGTCCACTCACTCTGCCAAAGCCAAGAAGGATGATACCTCTCAGCTGCCAGCCACACGCCCCTCCATGCTGAGTCCTGCTCTCAGGAGCAAACCTCTGATGTCCCTTAGATTTCCTAAGCACAGTCATCAGGACCAGGAGTCTCCATGTGAGAGATCTTCCCAGCTGGGTAGCCTTCAAATAGGTACAGGGGAGGTCTTTGCCAGCAAGTAGGGGTAGATGCTGAGGTCAGGTCAGGTGACTCTGGAAGGCAGCTGGGAAGGAGGTGGTTCTGTAGCAGGTACCAAAGGACCCAAGGCACACATGCACACAGTCAGCCTAGTACCCTTTCCTCCAGAGGAATGGGTGTCCCTTCCCTCTTCCGCAACCTCCTTGTTCCTTCTAAGCTGGCCCCCTATTAAGTCAGTCACATCCTTCTGCTCCAAGGACACAAGGATGTGTCTCCTTGATGAACCTCAACTTTCACCTCGATCACAATGTCTGTGCCTAGAGATAGATGGTGGGATCCTAGCCTGTGGTGTCTCTTATTCTTCCAACATAGGGTGGGAGCAAGGCCCAAGGTGAGGGGGTGGTTAGATGGGAAGAGCAGGCCTCAGGGGAGTTTCTCCTGTGGGTCAGTTTCACTGCTAGCTCTCACACCCAGCAACACCAATAAAATTGATGATAGTAATTAAAAGAACATAATTACCACGAGTTTATTTATTCCCAGGAAGCCTCCTTTCCCTGGTCCCAGTCATTACCTATTCCATCCTTTCCATAGGTGGTGGGTGTTAACTATAGCTCCAATAAAAAGTAATAACTGCCAAAGTTGCCCACCTCCATGGATCTGGGGAACTCTGCTGTCTCCTTCACATCAGCCCTATGAAGCAGAGGGGAGGTGGCACAGGGTCTAGGTGGGGGAGGCAAGGTCCCCATTGCCCGAGGGAGGAATGGAGTGCTAGGCAAAAGAGGTACAAGGAGTGCAATCCAATATACAAAGTTCTAGAGGCAACAACTTTTGCCTTCTCTTTTGAGCTCCCACCTTCTTCCCCATATGCACCTCCCCCCAGAGGAACTTCTGAGTTCCCTCTCCCCTTCCAGGTTGGAGCTCAGAAGACTTGATAAGCCAAGCATTATCATCCAGCAATAAATACCACCAGGTGAAGTTACTTTTCATCCCAGAGGGAATGTATTTCCTAAATGGTAAAAAAGGGATCTTTGTAAAGGTCAAGACCCTGCAAACAAAAACTTGCTACAAAGTGGCAATTGTTGATATGATTAAGCTCTTAGGGATATTTGTGTTCTTGACTCCCAGGAATAGGTGGAATTTCAAATTTCTGGTGAAGAAGGCATGGAGAGTACAGCTGCTCAGGGCTCTGCGGAGAATCTCTTAAATCATCATGGTCAGCCCACCCAGATATGTGGGCTCTGGAGAGGTAACTCTGAGAGACATCAACTCCTGAAGCCCACTCTTCAGGGTGAATCTCATGGGGATGTTGAGCCCCTCAGATCCCCTCTCCCTACTTCCTCCCGCTTTCGCTCTAGGTCAACTCAGCGTCTTTGAGGCACTCACGCATCTCCTGGCCCAGTGGTGCAAGACCTGGATTTGTCCAGGCCTAGCCTCCTTCTGAGTGTGCGTGAGCCTGGAAGCGGGGTCCTGCATCCATCCCATGCCCTTTCTCATTTTACAGAAAGGAAAGACAAGGCAAAAGGAGGAAGCCGGTTTTCTGAGAAAACTCTGGAATCCAAATTTCCTTCTTTTCCTCCTCCCCACCTTTTTGTCGCTGTTTCCCACCCTCTAATCTTTGCAATCAGGGCTGCTACTCAACCTACGGACCCCATCCACAAGTAGGAGGTGCATCGCCCCTTTAAGGGGCAGGCCCCTGGCCTCCCTGACCTCGTCCCGCCCCCTCCGGGGCCGCACTGCGCCTGCGCCGAGCGCCGGAGACCTGGGGTTGGGCAGAACCCAGTTCCGTGCAACTTTCAAGTGAGTTGCAAACTCCGCCCCGAGGCCGGAGCCGGTGGCCCAGCGCACTGAGACCTCGGGGACCCGAACGAACGAAGGCCTTGACCGCAACCCGCTGCCTGGGACGCAGCAGCGCCGCGGGGAGAGTCGAACAGCTGGTTCTCCGCAGCAGGAAGTGCGGGTGGGAGCCGTAACTGCTCCGGCAGCGCGGCGAGGCAGCAGAGCGCGCCCGCCCTTACCGGCTCCCTGGTCGGTTTCTCCGAGCCCCGGCCTCCTCGCCTCAGCCCACGGGTCTCCCCATTCTTCAGGCTCCCCGCACTGCAGATTTAGGGGGCGGCCGGCTCCGCCTCTGCCAAGGGGCAGCCGGAGCGCCCCTCTGGTTCTCGCCCTTCCGCTGATTACCCCATCCCAGCCCTGCGTGAGCGTCCCTCTAGGCATCTTGTAGGGGTTCTCCCTTCGTCCTGAGGCTGCGGGATGGTGTCCTGGATGATCTGTCGCCTGGTGGTGTGAGTATGGCCGCTTTCATACCCCCTCTACCTCCAGGTGCCAGGCCGCCCTTGAGGTGGAAGATGGGAACATCTGGTGGGAAAGGGGCTTTTAGTGCCCGCAAGGGTTAACGGACCTTCGGGCCTACCGCGTGGCATCGGGCACCCGTGCTTGTACTCTACCCCCAAAGTCTTCTTGGCTCATGGCGACCGCCCTCTCCCCCGCCCCCCCGCAGTCACATACACTGCAGACAGGAGTGTGGGACAGAGGACCTCACACCAGCCTGCAGCCCCTTGTCAAACGAGGTGTTGTGGCACGTTGTGGGCGGAGATTTCAGGTGCCTGCTTCCTTTCTGAGCAGTCACATGACTCACCACCCTGGCCTCAGCCTTCCCACTCTGTCCTACCTTTCAGTACTCCAGCACCTGGCTCCAAGATCCCTGTCTGCAGCCTGGCAGTGCCAGGTCTGGTGGCCCTGATTGCGTGTCCATGGGAGGGGACAGCCTGGCCCTCTCACCAGCTCAGAAGCCTGCTTCCCACCTACCTGCTGTGTGTGCTCCCGCTCAATAATGCACTCATAGGCCACTGGTGCAGGCTTGGGCAGGCTTGGACTGTTTGTAAACAGCAGGGTGGGGAGGTGGCCTCCAGGGCACTGACTCAGGCACAGGTTGTGCAAGCCAAGCAAGAAGAACAGGGTAGGCCCTTGCTACTTCACACCTTTCAGGGAAGTGGCCACCTGGTGTGGGGGGGGCGGGGGGAGGGCATGATGCCCCTCATACTCCCCCTCTGTTTTCTAGGCTGGTGTTTGGGATGCTGTACCCAGCTTATGCTTCCTACAAGGCTGTGAAGACCAAGAACATACGTGAATATGTGAGTGTGGCTGTGGGCAGGAGAGCTTGGTTCAGGTTGGATGGGATGACAGTCAACCTTGGGGGATATGGTAGGCCTTGGCAAGGTGGGGACGGTCTGACCTCGCCTCCCCTTCCTCCAGGAGCATAAGCAGGTGCGTGTAGAGTGGGTGTGGTTGGAGGGCAGGCTATGGGGGTGCCTGTGCAGAATCTTGTGGGTGAAGCTTCTTGGGGGTGGGTACAGGAATGAGTGGCAGTTTCTCAGAGGCACCTCTCTAGGGCCAGCCAGGTGCCAGGAGAATGCAGTAGGACAGGCTCTCTGGAATCTCTGGGTCAGCCTGGGACAGGGGAGTTGGCTCTGCAGGCTCAGCTGTTGACCTCTGACACCCACCCCCCCCCCCCCACCCCCAGGTGCGGTGGATGATGTACTGGATAGTCTTTGCACTGTTCATGGCAGTGGAAACCTTCACAGACATCTTTATTTCCTGGTATGCATGCAGGGGGTCTGTGGGCTGTGGGGAGATGATGGCCCACTCTTGGCCCAGCTCCCTGGCTGACCTTACTCCCACTGTGCTCTGACAGGTTCCCTTTCTACTATGAGATCAAGATGGCCTTTGTGCTATGGCTGCTCTCACCTTACACCAAAGGGGCCAGCCTGCTTTACCGAAAGTTTGTCCACCCATCCTTATCCCGTCATGAGAAGGTACCTTGGGGGGAGCCAGGGAGGGAAACATAGGGGTGGGTGTGAAGGAAAGAGCCTTGGACTCGGGGTTCAGGACGCTGGGTGAAACCTGAGTTCTAATCTGAGTCCTGCTGCCCTTCAGCTGTGGGACCTTGATAGAACCTAGCCTTCTTCCTCTTCTGTGATAATCAAATGGGGGCACAAGTGAATGAGCATTTGAAGGTGTGAAACACCAGCTGGAAGTTGTGTTGGGGATGGTGGGAGGAGGCTGAGCATGGTCATTCACTGAAGCATGGGAATGTCTGCTCTTGGTGTGGTTGCTAGTGCACTGTAGGCAGGGGTGGGCAGGGAGGCATGGCACGCACTGGATTCTCTGGGGCTGCAGAGGAGGAGTGACTTCAGTCTTCAGGTGTCCACCTGAGCTCTCTCCCCTTCCCGGCCCCTACAGGAGATTGACACCTGCATCGTGCAGGCCAAGGAGCGCAGCTATGAGACGATGCTCAGCTTTGGGAAACGGGGCCTCAACATTGCTGCTTCAGCTGCTGTACAGGCTGCCACCAAGGTACCTTGGGCCCCAGCCCTCCAGCAGTCCTCCCAACCTCGTGCCTTTTGGGCGAGTCCAGCTCTCTATCAGGGAGCTGAGAGAGAGCAGCTGACCATGCCAGGGAACAGGATGAGAGGTGACAGGTGGGGTGTTGGCAGGAGTGTGGAGCGGGAAGTTGACTTCCTTGGCTGGGACAGTGACTGAGTGGTTGCTCCTGCTCTCTGGGCCTGTTTCCTGTTGGTGCCACAAAGGCACGGGGCTAGAAGGTCACTGGGTTGCTTTTAGTTCTGAGGCCTATGCCCCAGTGATTACCCACCAGTCAGCCCTTGATTTTCCTGAGTAGCTGCCCCGACTCAGACCCCTTCCTACTAGGATCCCCTGCCCCATTCCTCCAGGTGATACAGTGGTTCCCCATCATTTGCAGAGTCAGGGTGCACTGGCTGGAAGGCTGCGGAGCTTCTCCATGCAGGACCTGCGCTCCATCCCTGATGCCCCTGCCCCTGCCTACCAGGATCCCCTCTACCTGGAGGACCAGGTACCTCGCCGCAGGCCGCCCATCGGTAAGTGGACAGAGAGATCCAGAGCTGTTCCGGAAGGAATGCCTCTTCCATGCAAACTGTGGCTTCCCTAAGGGTTAGAAGAAGGTCTATCTTGGCCCTGGGCCTTCAGACTATGGAAATGCCCAGCTTTGCCTCCCTGGCCTCCCTCTCCTCTACACAGGGTATAGGGCAGGGGGCCTGCAGGACAGCGACACTGAGGATGAGTGTTGGTCAGATACAGAGGCAGTCTCCCAGCCACCTGCCCGGCCCCGAGAGAAGCCCCTGAGCCGCAGCCAGAGCCTGCGTGTGGTCAAGAGGAAGCCACCCATGCGGGAGGTCAGTGGCAAGGAAGGCACAAGGGAGGTGGGCTGTCCAGGTACTTAGCCTACACCTCTCAGGTTGTGCCTGCCCTCTCCCCGCAGGGCACCTCGCGCTCACTGAAGGTTCGGACAAGGAAAAAGACCATTTCCTCAGACATGAACAGCTAGGGTCTTCAGAGCCTGGCTCAGTCTTACCTCTTGCCTTGTGGAGCACCAGGTGCTATTTGGAGGGGACCTCTGGCTGCATGTCTGACCTACCTGCACCAGCTGCTCAGGCTCTGCCCCCTTGGCTCCTGCTGCTGGCTAAGGGCTGGGTGCTGCCCAGGCCATGCACAGGACTATACCTGTAATGTACCAAAGCAGGCTGGGCCCAGGATTCTATTTATTGTCTTTCTCATCCTTCTACCTTCCCGGTGTGTGGGACCAGCGCCCTTCTCAAACCTCTGCAAATGAAACCAAAAGTCCACCCAGCTGTGTTCATTCCTTTCTATCCTTCAAAGTACTTGACAGTCTCCTCCAAGGCCTGTGTGTGTGTGTGTGTGTGTGTGTGTGTGTGTGTGTGTGTCCTGGTTGTATGTTTTATGTTGGTGAATGAGGTCAGGTTTATGCAAGTTTTGGTAAATAAATACATAAAAGTGGTCTGTTTGTCCTGGTTTGTACTCCTGGTCCTCATAGCACATATTATTAAACAGCCTTCTACAGGCCAGTCCAGGCCTAGGATGGAGGCTCAAGGGACAGACAGACTGCCAGAGGGGCCCAGTCTAATGGGGGAGGTAGCCATTGACATATAGTTGTAATGGGTCAAGTACTGTCACAGGAAATTCTTGGAGACCTCTGAGAACATAGATGGGGGACAGAGGGAGTAGGTGAACAGCCCTAAGAGGGGTCAGAGTCTAAGAAGACTGCAATCAGGAGATGGGGTTAGATCTTGATGAGAAGTAGAAGCCAGTGGGAACAGAGGTGTGGAGGGAGCTTGGGCAGCACAATAATCCCATGGGGACTAGCTGGAGCTGTAAACAGACAAGGCCAGGGGAGGCCAACTTCCTCCATGGGCCTGAGGTGGTCTCTAGGCAGCTCTGGGGACATTGAGTTCCTGTAAACACCCAGGATAATGCAGAGAACATTGCACCTCTTTGGAGTGGCCGTGAGAGGGCAGCAGTTGCCAAGGTCTGGGCTGCCCCTAGCTTCCAGGTCAAGGAGGGCGGGGTTGGGAGGCTGGCCAGAGCCCTGCCCTACAGGGGCCTGGCCGCTGGCTGGCTGGCTGGCTGGCTGGCTAGCTGGCTGGAGAGACGATGCAGAATTCTGGCCTGGCCTCCAATGGCTCTTTCTGCTGTTCCTTCCTGTTGTTTGTGGTCATTGGTCCTGTCTGCCCCCTTCACGGAGTCTCCCCTGTCCTGAGACCCAGGCTTTTTGCCAGAGCTCGCTCTACTCCATCCCCTCCTCTAATCCCTGGGGCAGTCAGTGCTGGCTTTGCCCTCTCTTGCTCCTGCTCCTAGGTACTGGTCTCACTACGGTGTCCCAGGGCTGCTCCCCTTGCCCACCCCATGCCTGTTCTTCCTTCCCACTTTTGATTAAGCAAAGAGGTGGGTGGGAAGAAGGGAAATGGTGTGGTAACCCGGAGTGACCTGAGGAGTGTGGATTAACTCTTGGTGTGGGGATTATCCAGGTTTTATTTGGGGAAGGCACTTAATCGGTCGGGGTGGTTTAGCTCCTCACGTATTGGTGTTCAATGACTTCCTATGTAGGCATTCCCTTGCATCATGGTGTTGCCTCATTTCTTCATTTCTTCATTCAGAAAGTCTGTTGAGCATCTATCGGGTACCAGGCGTGTTTCCAAATACTCAGAATGCAGTCTAGGAATGGCTAGCACCTAGAATGTGACTCCCCAGCAGGTGCTGCTCTAAGCCCCTAACACATTCACTTGATCTTCATGACAATCTCCTGAGGTAGGTACTATTATTATGACATCCATTTTACAAATAGGAAAACAAGGCACTGAGAGGGCAAGTGATTTGCCTGAGGTTACACAGCTAATAAGTGGCAGAATTAGGCTTTGAACCAGGCAGTCTGGCTCCAGAGTCAGTCCGCTTAACCACTGTGCAGGACTAAAGTAAATGAGGCAAGAAGAAGGAGGTAAGCGTGTAGCAAACATGTAGCTGTGTGTGTAGTTGTGTGCCTGTCCTTGTGCTGGCCATTTTATAGGGATGATCTCCTTGAATCCTCCTGACGAGCCTGAAGGGAGGGGTTAGATCCATTTCACAGATGAAAAAACAGAGACTTGGAGAAGTGAAGCAACTTGTCCCCAGTCATGGCTGCCTGTGGGTGGTGTCCCTGTTTCCTGAGGCAAGCTTGCCCAGAAGTTGCTGCGGTAGACGTGGAATGGCAGGATCCACACTCCCGAACTGGGGGAAGCAAACAGGAATGTGTGGTGAACCGGCAAATGACACAAAAACTCCGAGGAAGGGGAAGGCCTGAAGTTAAAGGGTGTTGAGGGAGCTTTCATGGGAGCTGGAGCTTCACCTGCCCTCATTCCTAGGATGCGCTTTGAGTGGGGAGCAGGGTCTTTTGGGCCCCTAGGCTGAAATGGTGACACTTTCTCAGGCCCAAGATCTCCACCTCCACCCCCCTCCCCGCCAGCCTCTTTGCTAGCCTGGCTGCTCTGCAGCTCCTGCCTTTTCTGACTCCAGAGCACTCAAGTTCATCTGTGCATCCACATCAGCCTCCAGGCCTTTGCTCCAGCTGTATGACTCTCCTGCCCTCTGAACAGTCGTTCTTTCCTGGCCCCCCATAGCCTTCCTTAGAGACCTGCTTTCTCCCAGAAGCCTTCCCTGACTTGCCAACTCCTCTTCAAGCTACTAAAGCTCCTGATCTCTGGCTGGCTCACCAGTCTTGGGCTCACAGTGGGCTGCGTGGGTGTGCCAGTCCCCAGCTGGCCTCCCTTAAACCTGATTTGCTTTGTAATCCCCACCTCATCCAACCGGACTGCCTCATACCTCCATGCTGTTCCCCCTGACATGATCTTCCCCCTCTACTCAACTCTCTGTCCTCCTCCTATGTGCCCTGTGAACCTCACTCAGACACCACCTATCCCAGGAAGCCCTCTGTGAGCACGCCCCCCTGCCTCCTTAGAGTTGACTGGTCATCCAGACCACACCATAGCTATTCTTACACGAACCTCTCTGTTTTTGCCTTGAGCACATCCTATTTTCTCCCCCAATTCATTGTGACTTCATAAAGAACAGACTTGCAACTTATTCACTTTTGTATCCAGCCTGGAATAAGTGGTGGTTAAGCCAAAGTGAAATGTCGTCGTATGTGTGTGGCTCAGTGAAGGCCCACTTATTCTCTGACTTGTGAGCTCCAGCATCACTTCCTCCGTGAAGCTTCCCCCCACTTCCCCAGGGTGGGACTAAGAGCACCTCGTACTCATTTGTTAATATGCCGACTCCAACAGTCACCCCACAGTGCCCAGCACAGGGCCTGACATGTAAGAGGCCCCAGTGAATGTTTGCTGGTAAAAGAACAAAGGCACTAAGTGAGTATAAGCTCCTTGAGGGCAGGGATGGCCTATGCTTTCATCTTTGTGCACTGTACCTCCTTGTGCCCATCACAGAACCTTGAAAATGCCAGGGTCTCTACAACACACACATTTGCCAAATCGCTGCTGCTGCAGTTATACGGGTTCCAAGACATCCTGAGGCCAGAGGGGAAGGGGTAAAGAGAATTCCAAGTTCTGGGGCATTTCTGGCCAAGCATACATGTGATCCTGAGACTAGAGCCTTGGGTGTGGGCTGGGCTTCCCTCAGAGCCTGATCTGTCCCTCTGACAATCACTGAGACGTCTGCCTTCTTCGACACTGCCTCCCTCTGCATGGGGGGCCTGGCCCTAGGGCCCCCTAAGCTCTGGCCTGCCCATAGCCCTCAACCTCCTATTATCCACTAGTATGCCCAGGTAGGATCAAGGCTGGACTTCTGCTGCAATTGACTTAGGGCACAGATGTGCTGGGCTCCATGCTGGGCACCCAGTAGGGAGATGAGACAACCTAGGCCAGCCCCCTTGCAAGAACATACCTCTGCTTGGCCCCGGTACTAGTCCCACTCGGTTTGTGCCCAGGGCTTACTCTCCGGCTTCTCAGTCCACCTTGCCTGCTCGAGGGTCTCCTCCATTGCCTCCCAGTTGCCAGGTGCGTGTGGTCCTGAATTCCTGGCCTCCTCTTTCCTGCCTCTGCACTGCCCCACCTTCTTTTGGACCTTAGACGGCTCCCCCTCTCCCTGCCTCTTCAGCCCCTCTCAGCCTGTGGCCCTTTCATGTCCTGGTCCCCCTTCCTGCCTCTGGCCTCCAGGTGCACTTGGCCCCCTGCTGTAGTCTTACCGCCACTCTTGGGCTGCAGATAGTTAACCTCTTGTTTCAACACGGCCCTGGCCCAAGCTGAGTTGGGGAGTCTGGGCTGGCACTGCCCCACCCATAAGGGGGTTGACAAGAGCACCCAGGCTCTTGCCCCTTGTCCCTGATAAACATCAGGGATAATGGCTGGGTAGGGGGCAGAAATGCCGGCAGGAGGATGATGCCTGCTGCTCAGGAAACCCTGGGGGCCAGAGCCTGGTTGCTAGGCAGAAGGTCTTGAGCCTGGGGCAGAATGAGGTAGCTTTCTCTACTAGGGTGGTTAGATGCAGGGAGGGGAGGGTGGGGGAGGGAGGATGGGGCACTGGGGAGGTGTGGGCTGAGAAGAGGAATTAGGTCAGGGATGTGGGTGGGTGGGCATGAGGGGAGGGGGCATCTACTGTAGAGCTTCCTCCTGGCTCCAAAAGCATTTCCACACTTCCCTTCCTCTCTCCCCCTCACCCCAGGTCCTGGGAGAATTCTCCCCGGTATTCCCCCTCCCCCATGCCCCCCCCCCCCGGTCCAGGCTTTGCCACAAGGGTGGGGGGCAGAGTGGGGGGAGGCCAGCCTCAGCTGTCTGAAGGATGGAGGGGCTGGGGAAGTAGGGCTAGGTGCCCAGACGGCCGCGTGTGTGGGAGGGGATGTCCTCAGATGCCCTCCACCCGGCAGTCCCCGCTCTGACGTGGGTGCCCCCCCCTCTCCCCGCCCGGATTAGTGGCAGCTTGGCCTGACTCTCCGGGGCTCCTTCCCCCGCCCCCGCCTGCTGCCCTCCCCTGGGCAGGGGGCTGTTCCACCCGAGGGGCACTGTGCTTGCCCAGGTAAGGGGCTCTGGGGACAGCGTGAGGGCAGCTGGCTCGTGAGTGCTGCTGTGCTTGTCAGCATGAATGTGTGTATCAGAGTGTGTGTGTGTATGTGTGTGTGTGCTCTTGAGGGCTCTATGTGAGCCTGGGGTGGGCCAGTACGCATCTGGGGGTGCTGGTCAGCTTGCCTTTGTCCACGAATTCAGCATTGTGTCCCCGCGTGTGTGGCTTTCCTTCTGTGTTTGTGTCTTTTGTGTGTCTCCTTAGATCTGCTCCGTCCTCAGGCACAGAATAGCCGGCTATAAGGGCTCTGTGGGCCGGTGGCATGGGCTGTGAAGCAAGATGGGGAGCTGGGTGAGGGTGGAAAGGGCCTTCTCCCCGCACCTCCCTATAACCCCCTCGGCATTTCAGGAACCTATTCTGAGAGTCCTGTTCTAGTCCAGAGACTGTGACCTAACAAGGCAGACAAGGCAACTGGGGGTGAGGTGGGGGGAGTTGTCTGTCATACTCCCCTGGGATAGTCCCCATCTCCTTTGGGATGACAGTGACAGGCCCTCAGCACCCAGGACAACCCAGAGTCCCACCCTGCCCTTCCCAGCCTCTTCTAGGCCCTAAGCTGAAGGGCCCAGACTTCTCCCCCCTAGACTCTCTGACAAGCTTTGGCTGCCAGAGGACACAGATGGGGGACCACAGGCACACCCCAGCCCCCCATCTGCATCGTGGAGCCAGCCTGGGGGAGGGTCTGAGGCTTGGGATCTTGGCATTGCAGTCTGCATTAGACCCTCCATGATCATATTCCTGGGCACACTCAGGTCCAGGCCACCCCTCAGGGGAGCTGGGGGAGGAAGGGAGTGTTAATAACTTAGTCATGTAAACAACCCCTACCAGCCTGCCCTGCCACAGAAGCGGCCTCTGGGGGGAGGTGGAGGGGCTGAGTGAATCTATGCCAACATGACCCAAGTCCTGCCCAGTGCCTCTTCAGGACTCCTCTTCTTAGGCCCCCTCCTCTTCTCCCCATCTGGGAAAAGGATTCCTGCCTTTGTCTCTTGGGAGGAAGGCTTGCTCCCAGCTCTTCATGGCTCCCCTCTCCAGGGATGTTAGTGTGACTTCGAACCAGGCTAGAGGCATCTGAGAGCTCATCCCTTGGTTGGGATGGGGGTGGGTGGGGTGGTGCTGCCTCTGTCCTAGGCCGGGTGAAGTCAGGCCAAGGACGGCTTCCATAGGGTGTCAGGGGAGCTGTGGGGTGAGAGGTGGGGGGGCCTGAGGGGAAGGGAAGCGCCCGTTGGGCGTGTGGGTTTCTATGTGTGTCTGAATCTGTCTGTGTGTGTTTGAATCTGTCTGTTTGTGTCTGTGCTCTGGAACCACCCCCGCAGAGGAGCCGGGATGCTTCCTCGGGTGGAGGGTGCCCTGCTTTCCCATTTCCTCTCCTCCTCTCTGCTCCCTCCCAGGAGCCACTCCCATGGGCTGCTCTCCAGTGCTGGGCCTGGAAGCACTAGGAACTGGGATAGGGCAGACCCCCGAACACCAGGCTGGAGCAGGTGTTGGGGCTCATGTGGTCCCACCTCCTCTCTGGACACTTGGTGAAACCTAGGCCCATAGAGCAGGGACAGACCAGAGCCTAGGTCTCCCGGAACTGCTAAGGCAGGACACGGGGCCTGCTACTGGGACTTGGAAGGGGGCTTTAGTCAAGAATGGTGAAGAGCAGCTTGGCCAGGTGAGGATGAGGTAGGGCAGACCTGGGCCGCGGGGGGTGTACCCATGTGCCAGAGCTGAAGGACCACAAGCAAGTGGTCCAGCAGGCACAGGGTCGGCTGGCGTGGGTCAGGAGCCCATCACTGACCCGTGAGAACCCGACTGCCCCTGCCAGCTCTGGCACTGCCCCCTCCCAGCCGCCCCGCCCTAGCACCCCGGGGGGCACCCCGCCCCACCATGGCCTGGTCCGGCCCCTCCCGCCCTTTGCTCCAGTTCCCGGGCTTGGCACCTATAGTGGGGGTGCTGCCCGCCTGCCAGGCTCCGGGGCCGGGCCCACGGGAGGGTGGGGCGGCTGGGAAGCTGGCACGCTGCCCCGGGGGAGCCTCTCTCGGCAGGCGCCCGGGTGCCGCGGGGGGGAGGGGGGAACAAAGGGCTCATTCTCCCCGTGCGCAGCCGGTGGCATCGCCGGGGCGTTGGCGGAAGCCCCCAGGGCCCGGGAGGGGGCAGGCCCAGGCGGGGCCGCCGAATCACGGGCTCCTGTTTCCCGCAGGGTGCTGGAGGAGGAAACCGGCGGAGCAGCTTCCCCACTCTCAGTTGCGCGTCTGGCGATGGCGATGAGAGGTCTTGCTGCGCTGTCCGCCGCGCTCTCCCTCCATTAGCCGCGCTGCGCCGTGCTGCGCCCTCTCTGGTGCCTCTCTCCTGGGACCCGGGATCGGGCCCCCCTTCCAGGCACGACCCCCTCCCCCGGCCCTTCGGCCTTTCCCCTGACTCGGCCGTTTCCGACCCGGGGCGCACGTTCCCCCCGGCCCGGCTCGCACTCTCCCTCCGGGGGCACCCGCTCCCTAGCCCCGGCCCGGCCCTCCCCGCGGCGCAGCACGGAGTCTCGGCGTCCCATGGCGCAACCCACGGCCTCGGCCCAGAAGCTGGTGCGGCCAATCCGCGCCGTGTGCCGCATCCTGCAAATCCCGGAATCCGACCCCTCTAACCTGCGGCCCTAGAGCGCCCCCGCCGCCCCGGGGGAAAGAGAACGCGAGCGCGCTGAGCAGAGAGCGGGAGAACGCGTCCTCGCTCGCCGGCCGGGAGGCCCCGGAGCCGGCCCATGGGGAGCGGGCGCCCGGCGCCGGCCACGACGACCGCCGCCGCCGCCCGCGCCGCGCCCGGCCTGCGAAGCCCAGGTAAGGGCCGAGAGGGGGCGCCAGGGGCGGGCCTTCAGGGGATACTCGTAGCGGGGCATTTCTGAGGCAAGCTTGGGCTGCACGCAGCGAGTGAGTTCCCTGTGCTTCTCCAGTGTGCTTCTCCGGGCTAGGCCACAGATCTAAAAGTTAGGATGCCAGACAGGGCTGGACTGCGACGGAGCGGTGGCCCCAGAAAACCCGAGCGACCTCTGCCAAGGCTCTCTGGGCTCCCTCACCTTTCTCCTGGGGGTTCATCCAGCCGGCAGAGGGGGCCGTGCTGGGAGAGCGCTGCGGCTCTGGTGCCACCTGTCATCCTGGTCCTTTGCATGCACGTTCAATTTTCCCTCCTTTGCCTCTCTCTGGGGCCCAGCCCGCTTTCCCCGCCTCCTTCCCTCCCCCTGCCAGGCTGCAGTTACCAGCGGCCGCCAACGGCCCTGGCACTGCCTGCTGGACTGGAGCGGCTTGACCCATCCCAGCTGAGTCCTCTTAATCCCCCTCTTCAGTGCTGGCTCACTCCTTCCCTTGGGGGCGGTGGTGAAGATCCCAGCCCCCAGCAGTTGCCCGGGGACTCTGCTTCAGAAGCCAAGAAACTGTACAGAGCTGGGAAGAGACACACTAGGGGCTGCCCAAGTGTAGGGAAAGATACCAGCCAGCAGCCCTGCCTGACAGCTCTCCCCAGTGACTCTGGCCTGCCCTGCCTTCACTTCCCACCCCTATAGGCTTGAGTAGGGCTGAGGGGTGGGTAGGCAAACAGTACCCCCAGATCCACAGACTGCAATGTGGGAAGAAGCCTCTGAGACTCCCAATTTCCAAGCCCTATTTTGCACAAGGGCACACTGACGTCCAGAGGAGTGATATGACTTGCCCAAGGTCATGCAGCAGGTGCTGAGTCAGGGGGCCAGGATCTTCTTGTCCCCTTGTGCAGCACCTCCCACCGAGCTCATCTTTTGGGTTCTTCCCCCTTGCCCTTCCCAATGGCTCGTGACCAGGGTCCAGGCTCAGCAATGCAAGGACATGTTATCTTAGAAATGGCAGTCTTTGCTGAGGGGCTCTGGCCCAGGTGGGTTGTCAAGTCCCAGGTATTTGGGCAAAGGGGTGACCTCCCCACACTTGAGCATCCCACCCAGGCAGGTCCTTCGAGTCGCATGTGGGCAGGCAGTGTGGAGTCTAGCTGTGGGTTGGCACTTGCCTTACTGGTTTGAGCTGCCTTGGTGCTGCCAGGGCGGTGCCTGCTCTGTAGCAGGTGGTAGGGTGCTTGGGGCACGTGCCTGAGAAACTCATGCTTTGTCGGTTATGCTCCAGGGATCCCCTCTTGGAGAGCCCCATGAGGGCTGGAGAGTAATGGAGAGTACGCCCAGCTTCCTGAAGGACGCCCCAGCCTGGGAGAAGATAGCCCCTGAGAATGGCATTGTGGGACAGGAGTCGGATACCCTGCCTCGAGATGGCCTGCGTCGTGGGGCACTGTGCCTGGGAGAGTCTGCCCCCTTCTGGAGGGGTGTCCTAAGCACCCCAGACTCTTGGCGTCCCCCTGGCTTTCCCCAGAGCCCCAAGGACACGCTCCCACTGGTGGAGGGAGAAGACCCCCGCAATGGGGAGAGGAAGGCCAGCTGGCTGGGCAGCAAAGAGGGTCTGCACTGGAAGGAGGCAATGCTTAACCACCCACTGGCACTCTGTGGCTCCGTGTGCCCGCCTCGCTATGGCCCCCTGATTCCTGAGCATAATGGTGGCCATCCCAAGAGTGACCCTGTGGCCTTCCGGCCCTTGCACTGCCCCTTCCTGCTGGAGACCAAGATCCTGGAGCAAGCTCCCTTCTGGATGCCCACCTGCTTGCCACCCTACCTAGTGTCCAGCCTGCCCCCAGAGCGTCCGTGTGACTGGCCCCTGGCCCCACACCCCTGGGTGTACTCAGGGGGACAGCCCAAAGTGCCCTCTGCCTTTGGCTTAGGCAGCAAGGTGAGTGATGGAGCAGAGAAGGTACCTGAGGCTCAGGCCACACGAGGTAGCTCAGTGATCCCTGAGCAGCCCTGCCAGGGCCACACAACTCTGCTCTTCCATTCTGATGACAAGATAAGACAGCACCCAAGTAGTCAGCTCAGAGTCAACCCCAAGCAATTCTTCTTCTGAGCAATTCCATCTCACAAAGCCTTCCTTGCCTTTGGGCCATTTCAGGGTTGACTCACCCATTGTCCACCCAGAACAAATCCCTGGGAACTGGGATCTCAGAATGTGTGGTCTCATCCTGGGGTTGTGGGGCAGACGAGGCTGTCTGTCTGGGAGTGGGACATGAGGGTGCCCCATGGCCTGTGTCTACGGCACCTCCCCCTGCCCCAGGCAACCCACCCACATGCCTAGGAATAAGATTTAAAATATTTTAAGACCAGCATGGTACTGGTCATCAAACAATCTCAATAGATTCTGGAGGCCCTTTGGGGGTGGCAAGCACTAACTTTTAGTTGCTGGATTTGTGCGGAGGT
This sequence comes from Panthera onca, assembly GCF_046562875.1. Lineage (NCBI taxonomy): Eukaryota > Metazoa > Chordata > Mammalia > Carnivora > Felidae > Panthera > Panthera onca. Next base: position 169,074,784 of record NC_138342.1, on the reverse strand, counting down.
CTGAGAAATCCTGGGGGAAGGATCTGGGGTGGCCAGGGCAGTGGGGAGGCACTTAGGGAGCAGTGCCTATAAACCAGGCTTGAGTTCTTCAGTGTTTTCACAACCCTTGAGGCCACACAGGCGCACACCTGCTGGTTGTCGGTTCTGCTCGTCCTTTGAAGCACTGGGGATCAAAGTCAGCACTAGCTCCATCCCTTCTCCTCTCTTTAGGGCTTTTACCACAAGGATCCAAGTGTTCTCAGGCTGGCAAAGGAGCCATTGGCAACTGTGGAACCTGGGTTGCTGGGCTTAGCCCCTGGTGGGCGTCTCCAGAGAACTGGGGAAGTGGAACGTCCTTCATTCCATCAGAGAGACGGAGAGGCAGGAGTCAGCAGGCATCAGAATCTTTGCCCATTTCTCCTGGGACATCCAGATGCTGTTCCCCGGAACCCCTGGCCCACTTGTCCCCCAGGCCTGGTTCATACTCTTGGCAACGTCTGGGCTGTACCAGGGGGTGGGAGCCTTGGGTGCCAGCTGGGGCCATCAGCCACGCTGAGGTGCCCCTCTCCTGGGCTTCCTACCACGCAGGTGGGCTGTTGTTCGTCTCACCCACCTGCTAGAGATAGAGATCTTGGCCCTTGTGGGAAGTGCCAGGAGGGCCTGGAGGGGGGCACCATTGGGCCCAGTGAATCCAACGAGGAAGCAAACAAGACCTCTGGTCCCAGGGCCTGCCCACCCAGCCATCATACCAAGCTGAAGAAGACGTGGCTCACACGACACTCAGAGCAGTTCAGGTGTCCAGGTGGCTGCCCTGGCGATGAGGAGAACCCATCTGCCCACCTGCAGGCCCTCAAGAGGGCAAGCAGCCCTGAGGTCCAGGGGGCAGGTGGCAGCCCAGCTGCCAAGCGCCCACCCAACCCTTTCCCAGGCAGTGCGGGGCAGGGGGCCAGAGATTGGCAGATGCTCAACTCATCCTTTGGGAACAAAGTGGAGGCAGAACAGCATGATGACCACAGAGGTAAGTGTGCACGGGGCCCTGCTTGGGAGGGGGCAGCTGGGACTGGGGCTTTGTGGGGAAGTGGGGTCATTAGAGGTGTTTATGAGTGGATTGCACAAGTTGTCTGGTTTCCCACCGAAATGTGATAGTTCCCTGGGAGTTCATTAGCATCTACAGGCCAGAGCCTTCTAGAAAGTGGCTTCTTCTTCCCATCTGCCTCCTCCCAAGCTATGATGTGTTGGTGGCAATATAACAACATGGTTCAGAGCATGGGCTCTGGAGTCAGAGTGCCTGGGTCCTGACTTTGCTGACTGGTGCTATGTGACCTTGGGCTAGTTACTGCACCTCTCTGGGCCTCAGTTTGTTCATCTATAAGGTGGGGATAAAGACGGCATCTACCTCATAAAGGCTGCTGCAAAGATGAAATGATATCATTCACATAAAGGGCTTTGAAGAATTCCTGGCACTTTATTGAGTAAGGACTCAGTAAACATTTGTCCTCGTTTTTGTTTTTTTTTAATTATTTTTTTAATGTTTATTTTGAAAAGAGAGAGAGACAGAGTGTGAACCAGGGAAGGGCAGAGAGAGAGGGAGACACAGAATCCAAAGCAGGCTTCAGGCCCTGAGCTGTCAGCACAGAGCCCAATGCAAGGCTCGAACTCACAAGCCGAAGATCATGGCCTGAGCTTAAGTTGGAGGCTTAACCGACTGAGCCACCCAGGCGCCCTGCTAAACATTTGTCTTTGTGATTACTTGTGCCACTTAACCCTGTCTGGCAGATTATCCCTCCTGAAGGACCCCTTGTCCTGCCCCAGGAATAAACAACTACTCCCTTGGGCAATGGGATCATGGAAACTCAATTTGGACTCTGCCAGTATTAGGACTTTGGGCACATCCTGAACCCCTCTGTCATGCTGTGCTCTTCATGGAGGGAGCCGGCACTGATGGCCCATCACCTCAGTCTTGACCTCCAGGACTGCTGGACCTGGATCCCAACTCTCAATGGCCTTGCCTAAGCACCCCTGCACCTGGCGTGGGTCTGTCCACACTCTTGCAGGCCTCTGCCTGGGCTGGGAAGCAGTTGGCCCCCTCTCCCTTCTTGGGTTACTGCACCTGTGGCCTATGTTGAAACCCTCAGGCCTTCTCACCTTCCGGCGCCCTCCGTCCCATGCCGGGATTGTCTCCTCAGGCTGACACGACGCCAGAGGTATTGCTAAGCCCACGGCGCAGCAATCCAAAAGTCTACACTGACTGAGGGACGCCTGGCTGGCTCAGTCGGTAAAGCACGTGGCTCTTGATCTCAGGGTTGTGAGTTCAAGCCCCACACTGGGGCAGAGCTTACTTTAAAAAAAAAAAAGATATAACAAAGTCCACACTGACTGGATCTTGAACTTGGGGCAGGATAATCATCCCACCTGCTCCAACCTTGGGCCCAGCACAGTAGACCCCTCCTCTCAGCCATCTGCCCGTGTCATTCTCAGACTCCCTGCCCAGCCTTTTTTTGTGAAGTTTCTGGCTGCCTGGTTCACTTTCACTAGCTCCAAATCAGGCTTAGTAGACTAGGGCCTAGGGGCTGTGCTGGCTCTGTATGTGGGTGGGCTGAGTGCTAAGGCACGGCCCAGGGTTCACATAAGCCCAGCAAGTCCCTGACCAGCTTCATTGTCTCCTCAGGACCCCAAGATGGTAGGGCCAGCAGCCTCCAGGACCCAGGGCTTCAGGATACACCTTGTTCGGCTCCTCTGGCATGCGTGGCTCAGTGCCAAAGCTGTACCCATGCAGCTGGAGAGGTGGGAGGGCTGGCCTGCCACTCCCGGCAAGTGCTGAGGTGAGCCTGTTGCCCCGGTGTGCCCCCAGCATCTTCCCAGTGGGGGCTCCCTCCTTACCTTCCTGTGCCCTGTCTTCAGATTGCCTCCGGAAGGGGAGCAGCATCAGGAGGAAGACTTAGCAGTCAGCTCTGAGGGAGGAGGGTCTGGCCCTGAGGCCCAGCTCAGCAAGGGCCTTGCCAAGCATCTGCTAAGTGGTTTGGGGGATCGACTATGCCGTCTGCTGCGGAGGGAGCGTGAAGCCCTGGCCTGGGCGCAGCGGGAAGGTGAGCAGGACCCGTGGGGCAGCCAGAAGCCCGAGAGGGCTGGATCCTGCGGTCACTGTGCTTTTACAAGGAGCAGGAGGTCTGCAGAGTGTGGGCCCCTTCCTCCCCTTAACGCTGTCTGTCCTGATAACGGCTCAAGGAGAGCTCCTGCACTGCTTTGCCCTTATTCTTAGCTTAGGCTTCTAGTTAACATGAGTTCTGAAGTTTCTGGCCTGGGTGAGGGATGTTGGGAGGGTGTGAAACCCGGTCCAGTCCAGCTGCCTACGAGCTTCTGGGTTTGTTGGGGGAACAAGACTGAGAGCCAGGTATATGTATGAACTCTGGAAGGTGAGGGCCCTCCCTGCGTTTCGAGGCTAATGGGCCCTAAGAAAGCTAGTAGGGTCTGGGCTGATGTGAAGAGACCGGTGGGGAGCCAGACATTCCGTGGGTCCCCCTGGCTTCAGGCTCTCCCTCCTGCTCCCTCTCACAACACTGCATGTGCATTTGAAAATGTGTGCACACACCTGCAGCAAGGTCACAAGCTGGCTCCCTCCTGTCCCAGAAAGTTCAGCTCCCTCCCCCTTTCCTCAGCCCATCTAGCCTGCCACTCCCTCAGCCTGGATTCCCAGCACTCCACATCAGCCAGCAGCCTGTCCTCCTCGGCTCACCCCAGCTTGCCCAGCCCCTCAGGCCTTGGCACTTTCTGTTCCTTCTGTCTGGAATGGCCTTCTCCTCCCTTTCTCCCTGATGAATGAACACTTACTCATCACTCTAGGGGCGCATTTTGTGAAGCTGCCCCCACCATCCCTACCCTCGTCTTTCTATCCCTTTCTCCTACTCCAGGGCCCACCCCGTGGTGCTGTGGTCATTGCCCCGTCTATGGGCCCATCTCCCCTCTTGGAATGTGAGCTCTAGGAGGGCATCTCTGAGCCCTGACCAGCTCTGAGTCCCCAGCGCTCAGCCCCACACAGGACAAGGTGTCTGTTGCATGAGTAAATGAGCGTGTGCTCACTGGCGTCCTTCCACCTACTGCGGAGGGCTTAGTCAGAAACCCCAGGCCAGGGAAGGAGTGGCCGCCTAAGGTTTCCTCTTCTGGTGTACAGAGTCTCCTGCAAGAACGCCACGTCCGGAGGGAGGGAGGTGGGTGAAGGAATGTGTTGGAAATGATGTGGATTGGTAATTCAGGACTGATGGGGGAATCCTTGGGGCAGGAATTGGGGAGGTGAGGCCTGCACTCTCCCTGGGAGGGTTTTCTGGAGACGTGCTGTGGGGAATTTCTTTACAGAGGCTGTCGAGTAGGTGGGGTTGTCTGCAAGGGGCCTGTCTCCCTTCCAGGGTGGCCCCACAGTGGAAGCTGCTCCTGCTCTTCTCCATCCCTGCCTGGAGGTCCTCAAAAGGGACCTATGGCTTGAGCCTCCTCTGACCCTGTTCTCTCCCGTGGTAAGCAGGCCAGGGGCCAACCAGGACAGAGGACAACCCAGGCATTCCACTCTGCTGCAGCAGCTGCCATCGTGGACTCTTCAACACCCACTGGAAATGCCCCCACTGCAGCCACCGGCTGTGTGTGGCCTGTGGTCGCATGGCAGGTGCTAGGAGGGCCAGGGACAAAGCAGGTAGGAAAGGAGCTGGGGGCTGAGGGTGGGAGGGCAGAGACAGGGGCCTCCAAGGGCTGCTCTAAGGTGTGTGGCCATTTCTTGGCTGCCTCTCCTCAAGAAAGCCTCCCTCCCCAGCCCCAGCCTCAGCCACCATGGCTCAATGCCCCTTAGAGCAGACTTTTCCCTCTCCCCAGATCAGAGGGCCACGCCTGTGTCCTTGCCCACCCTTAAGAGAAGTCGAGTGCCTACTCTATGCCTCCCAATTTGCTCAGCTTGCATCTTTTTAAACCTTACAACATTGTGAGGTGGGTATTATTGCCTCAACTTTCCAGATAAGAAAAACTCAGAGAGGTTAAGTGACTTGTTCAAGGTCACACAGCTAGTAAGTGTTAGGTCCAGGATGCAGACTTGCGTCTTCTAATCCCAAGTCTTACTCTTTTCATGGTTCTCAGCTTTTTCTCCCTTGGCTCCACTCAGTCACCTGAGGACTTAAAATTTCCCAGTGTTCCAATAGAGATAGCCAAAAGGAGGTGCAGGGTCAGAAATGTTTCAGAACACCGTATTCTATGTGATCATCTTGGAGTCTGGCAATGCATATCAGCATTTTAAAGGCTCTGCATTCTGCAAGCAAAGGATCCTATGTCACTCTTGAACCCAAGTTTCCTAGAAAGCCCATGTTTTATGGATTGTCAAGCCCCTTGATTTAGATATCATGCCCTTGTCCTTCTTCCCTGTCTTTAAGCTGTGGTTACTTTGGTTTCCTGACCTGCACCTTCTCTCTTCCTACCCACAGGCTCTCAGGAGCAGTCCACAGAGGAGTGTCCTCAAGAGGCTGGGCACAGTGCCAGTTCCCTGATGCTCACCCAGTTCATCTCCAGCCAAGGTAAGCCATCTTGGAGAAATGGGGTGTGCAGAGGGCGGGTCCTGGGGAGAGCAGCTTTCTGTGTGGATGTGCCTCAGCCTAATCCCATGCCCTCTTGCTTGGTGAGGCCAAGCAGGACAGGGACAGCCTCCTGTCCACACTCACCACCAAACTCTATCTCCCTTCCCCACTCACAGCTCTGGCAGAATTGAGCACCGCCATGCACCAGGTTTGGGTCAAGTTTGACATCCGGGGGCACTGCCCCTGCCAAGCTGATGCCCGGGTGTGGGCCGCTGGGGATGAGGGCCAGCAGGTAAGAAGCAGGGCATGGGACAGGTGCCAGCACTAGCTGGTTGGTCCCAGGATTGGGCAGTGTGTTTGGAAGTTACTGACCTTGGCAGGGTTTGGCCCGTATCTTTTGATGGGACTGAAGGATATGGAAGCTGGGTAAAATCAAGCTACTTCTCACCTTCCTCTGGGGATTGGGATCCATGGATTGAGCTCTAGCACCTGTCCCACCTCCCTCGCTCCTGCTCAGAGCTCCTATCCACCTTGTGCGTGTTACAGCTTAGCGTTTGCTGGCGGGTCCTGTCTCTCCACTCAGCAGGCATGGACTCCTGAAGGTGGAGTTTGGACCTACCTTCCCTGTGTGCCTTGCGCTTAACACATAGCAGGCACTCAGTATGCATTTTACAAAATTTTATAAAGTTCATGCTTTTATTATAAAAATCATTCATTCAAGAAATGGCTTATTGAATGCATTTCGTGTGCCAGACAGTGTTACATACCCATGATGAAAACTACAAGCAAGTAATAGGAAGAAAACAACAGTAGCCCTATAATGCCACCCTTATCATTGTGACATATTTCTTTCCAGGCACTTGCCTGTATATTCAGTCTGTTTTTGTGTATCTTAGATCAGACTGTGTGTGGCATTCCGTAAGCAACTGTTTCCCACCTAATGTTATATCACATAATACTTTGCTCCTTGTAAACACAGTTTTAGGATTTATAAGAGTCTGTTGTTAATACTTGTGGGTTGGGTTGGACTGAGCTGTGTTTGCCATTTTTAAATCTCTGGTTGGATTGGGGGGGTTGGTGGATGGGTTTAACAGAAGGAGCCGACAGAGAAAACTCCCCCAATTCCACAATCTTCTTGCAACGGGGATGCTGACAGGACCAAGGACATCAAGGAAGGTGAGCAGCCCCCCTGGCCCTCGCTCACACTGTGCATGGGGAGGCTGGGCCAGGGCTGGCATCCCCAGGACAGATCGGAATTGCTTTAGCCAGCACACCCCTCCCCCCCCGCCCTGCCCCCAATAATCTTCCTCACTTTTCTCAAGTCATTCCAGATGAAATAAATCTAAATACAATCTAGGACAAGTCTCCCCACACCTGTCCAGTCAGAACCCCACTGTGAGCCCCTCCTTTGGAGAGGCAGCGGGAGACAGACTTGGCCAAGAGATGAGGGCAGACCCTATGGGCAGTGGAGCCTCGAAGGGAAGGGGAAGCCTCTCACCATTTTCCTCCCTGCCAGAGACCCCCGACTCCACGGAGACCCCAGCAGAGGACCGTGCCAGCCGAGGGCCCCTGCCTTGTCCCTCTCTCTGTGAACTGCTGGCTTCCACTGCTGTCAAACTCTGCCTGGGGCACGAGAGGATACACATGGCCTTTGCCCCAGTCACTCCTGCCCTGCCCAGCGTGAGCGAGGGCACAGAGGGAGGCCTGGGGGCCCGGGGACAGAGGCTGGGCTGGCCCTCCCTGTGGGGTAAGGCAGGTCCTGAGCTGTTCTGCTCCTCCATCCCTCCCTTCACACAGGACGACCGCATCACCAACATCCTGGACAGCATCATCGCACAGGTGGTAGAACGGAAGATCCAGGAGAAAGCCCTGGGGCCGGGGCTGCGGGCTGGGCCAGGCCTACGCAAAGGCCTGGGCCTACCCCTCTCGCCAGTGCGGCCACGGCTGCCTCCTCCCGGAGCTTTGCTGTGGCTGCAGGAGCCCAGACCTCAGCGAGGCTTCCACCTCTTCCAGGAGCACTGGAGGCAGGGCCAGGTGAGGCTCCTCACCTCCCAGCTCCCCATTCTCATGGCCTTGGTCACCCTCAGGGCCTCAGGGTCACCATCAGGTAGACCTGGTCCATCACACAGAAGGGGCAGCGGGGTTGGTCCCCACACTGGTCTGGTGTCCCTCACAACATGCTCTGGCCTGGCCAAGTTGGGTGCCTGTCCATTCTCCCTACATCCCTCTTCCTTTCCTCCCTACAGCCCGTGTTGGTGTCAGGGATTCAGAGGACACTGCAAGGCAACCTGTGGGAGACGGAAGCTCTTGGAGCACTTGGAGGCCAAGTGCAGGCACTGACCCCCCTTGGACCTCCCCAGCCCATAAGCCTCCACAGTGCAACGTTCTGGGAGGGATTCTCCAGGCCTGAAAGTAAGTGTCCCTGATGTGGGGTATGGGGAGCTGGGAGACTGAGCCAGGGGGCAGCGAAGTCCCATGGTGACCCTGGGGGGCAGCTGGAAGCAGAGCCCAGGGCAGAAACTAGACTGTCTTGCTGCCAGGGGGCCGGGGTCCTCTGGACAAAGAGGTTCCTCCCCCGGCAAATGGCATGTCTCCTCCTCTAGTTCGCCCAAAGTCAGATGAGGGCTCCGTCCTCCTGCTGCACAGAGCTCTGGGGGACGAGGACACCAGCAGGTGTGTATAGTACCAAGGGCTGGCCCCACTTGCCGAGGCTCTGCCCAGCCCCTTGCTGTCACTTCTCCTTCTTCACCCCCCACCTCAGTGTTCCCTGCTTGCCTCTGGGAGTGACCCCACTAGTGGTGGGCTTTGAGGGGATCTGGGTGCCTGGGTTGAACCTGCTGGGTATGACCCTGCCCCCTTCAGGATGGAGAACCTGGCTGCCAGCCTGCCACTCCCAGAGTACTGTGCCCACCATGGGAAACTCAACCTGGCTTCCTACCTCCCACCTGGTCCTGCCCTGCGTCCACTGGAGCCCCAGCTGTGGGCAGCATATGGTGAGTGCTACTCCACCCTGCCCAGCCCCTGAGCCCATTCCTGTTACCTCTGGGCCCATGTGTGTCTGTGCCAAAGTCCTGGAGCCCGTGCCCAGCTGTCCCTTTTCTGCCTCCATCAGGTGTGAGCCCACACCGTGGGCACCTGGGAACCAAGAACCTCTGTGTGGAGGTGGCTGACCTGGTCAGTGTCCTGGTACGTGCTGAGGCCCCACTGCCTACCTGGCACCGGGCACAGAAAGGTGGGTCCTGGGCCAGAAGCAGGGGTGGGGACAATCTGCAGATTTCAGCGTGCTGTTTCTGCCTACCCTGGGCCCTCCTGAGCTGTTTTTCTTCCACAGACTTCCTCTCAGGCCTGGACGGGGAGGGGCTCTGGTCTCCAGGCAGCCAGGTCAGCACCGTGTGGCACGTGTTCCGGGCACAGGATGCCCAACGCATCCGCCGCTTTCTCCAGATGGTGAGGAAGGAGCTGGGAGCCCTCCTCTTCCCCTGCGCTGCCCTCATGCTCCCTGGGAGTGGGGGTTCCCAGCCCAGGAAGCCCTCCCTGTTGTGTGTGTCCCATGTGCTCACTCTCCCTGCCCCCTAGGTGAGCTGGACAGCCTTGACTCCCACAGACAGGTACAGAGAAGGCAGACTGGGACCTTATGAGTTGTGTGCTGGGGCACGCAGAGAGCAGGGGCTGAGGAGGGACCTTATGATGAAATGAGAGCAGGAGCCATCACAGGCTAGGCACTGTGTAAGAGCCTTGGGTACATTATCTCGGTTAGTCGTCATAACCACTCTGTGTGGCAGGCACTGCTGCTTTCCCATTTTGCAGATGAGGAAACTGAGGCTGAGTGGTAGAGTGGAGACCTGAGCTTATGGCTATTCCCACCTCAGGTCACTACACTGCTCCTCCTGGGAGCAGGCAGCATCCCCTGCATAGGCTGGGGGTGGAGGGGAGCCTGGCAGAGGGCAAAGGGAAGCCCATCTGAGATGTCCTCCTGCTTCTCCCCTGTCCATTATCTACACCTTATGAGGAGGTGCTCTTTGGGGTGCTAGCACTTGAAGGCTGAGGGAGACAGCATGGTAGGTAGAGGGACAGACTGGACAGGATGAGGAGCAGTGAAGGAGAAAATGAGCAGGGGGCAGGAAGCTCCAGGGGGTGGAAGGCGGTGGAAGGCTAGTGTTAAGGGTAGGACAGGCACAGCAGTTCCAAAGGCCAGCTGAACTCTGATTGTCCTGGGAAAAAGACGTCCACCAAGTGTCACCCCTGCTAAGGCACACACATACTTATACACAGACATGCAGGTGTTAAACTTGCTGTCCACCACCACCCTCCTGCCCACAGGCATATGTATCTGCAGACACATCGACAAACACACACAGATCTGTAGATGTACACACAGATGCTAGAACACACAGAGGGAGCAGACAGAAGCACACCTTCATACATAGACAGCCTCATCTAGTCTGGGTGTGGTGCCTCTAGGCAGTCTCATATGGCCAAACCTGATGATTCATGGAGAAGGTTTGAGGGGCATATTCTCACTGGGTGGCCTGGGAAACACTGATCGAACTCCAGGATGCACTCAGAGGGCAAAAGAGCCTGGGCACCTGCCTGGGGCTACCTAGGGTCCAGCCTAACACACCAGCCTCCCCTTTCCCCATGGCCCAGTCTTGGAAGCCTGAGTCCTAAGTCCAGGGACAATTGCTGAGGTCCTACTGAAGGGGTGGATTTGTCCAGCAGCCAGTTGGGGCACGATGCTGGCATTTACCCCTACGGCTATTCCCTGGGCATCTACTTCTCTGTCCCCCGTGAATCCCTGTTTGCCCAAGGAGTTCCCCACTCTGGTTGGGCTGATGAAGGCCTACCCTCCCCATAGCCATGCCTGCTCCAGAGGCCTCAGCCCAGCAGGCAAGGCTGTACTTCCACTGGGCATCAGAACCTCTGTGTGGCCTTTGTTGCATCTAGGATCTTAGAAGAATCTGATAAATGCTTTAGATCATCTCATCTCAAGGATATACAGCTATCTAGTCACCTACAACTTAGCACACAATTCAGGACGTTCACAGGACTCCAAGTCAAGATCTCCTCATGTAGACAGTTTATGAGCTGGGATTATGCAGGGTATCTTTCTGGGTTTTCGAGAAAGGGGCCCAGGACCAGGGACACAGAGGCTACTGAAGGCATCTAGCCCCACGAAAGGTGGGGGTTTAGACTCCCAGCCTCAGAGCCTTAAACCTTTCCTCTAAGCTGTTTCCAGCCAAATCTCTGTTCTGCCAACCTAAGCAGCCCTAGCTTCTCACCACGCAGCCCCTTCTCTCACTCCTATGACCTCCCCTCCTTGCCCCGCAAGACTTGACCCCTTCAGCTCTTGGCCTTTGCGCCCTGACCTTTGGGAAGTCTGTGCCCCATCTGGCAGCCCTGTCCTTGTTTCCCCACCTTCCTCATTCTGCCTTCTCTTCTTTGAGGTGTGCCCGGCCGGAGCAGGCAACCTGGAGCCTGGCACCCCAGGCAGCTGCTACCTGGACGCAGGCCTGCGGCGGCGCCTACGGGAGGAGTGGGGCGTGAGCTGCTGGACCCTGCTGCAGGCCCCTGGAGAGGCCGTGCTGGTGCCTGCGGGGGCTCCCCACCAGGTGCTTCCCCAGCAAGCCAGGGGCTCTGCAGAGAGCTCACACTATGCGAAGCGCCAAGAGCAGACACCACAGTGATACAGCGTTCCCCGGCCTGCTCTGTCTTTGCCCCTCCCGATGCCCTGAGAGCTAGGCAGGGCAGAAAGTCACGCCCCATTGTAAGGAAGAGGAGAAGCTGAGTGGTCTTGAAGTCATCTAGCCCAACTGAGCTTCTTGTCCTCGGTTCCCCACCCTGCCTGTGCCACCTCTGGCATCCCCTGGGCATGGTTTTGGCCTTGCCCTTTGAGGTGCCTGGTGCTGGATCCAGGGCTTCTGCTCTCTGAGAGCTGGGTGGGGGTCATTATGGGAAGTAGACCTCAGGGACAAGAGGAGCAAGGGGAGGATGTGTGACCCCGAGTCTCCACTGACCCTCTGCCTACCTCCTGTCTGGCACAGGTACAGGGCCTAGTAAGCACAGTGAGTGTCACTCAGCACTTCCTGTCCCCGGAGACCTCTGCCCTCTCTGCTCAGCTCTGCCACCAGGGACCCAGCCTGCCCCCTGATCACCGCCTGCTTTATGCCCAGGTGAGTGTGACACTGGCCAGGAGGGCAGTTGGGGTGGCATAGCATATCTACTCTGTGCCAAGCAAGCAGCCAGCCTGGGCCTAGGAAGGGCATCCTCAGTGGGAAGAGCCCAGGAATGTGACTGTAAACACCTTGTCCTCTCTTTTTCTCCTAGATGGACTGGGCTGTGTTCCAAGCAGTGAAGGTGGCTGTGGGAACATTACAGGAGGCTAAATAGGGGTATCCCCAGTGTCTGGGGTAGGTTGGGGGGCAAATACTCAGTCCAGGCACAGCTTCAGCAGATAATGATGCTGGGAGACTTGGGGACTTTTGGTCAATCCCTCAAGCACCACTTTGGGCACAGACAGGGCACCCTGTTCCCCGCTCCAACCTAGGCCCTACAGCCAGCAACCACAGTGCTGTCGAAGCTCACACCTGCCCTTCGCAGGCTGGCACCTGCTGTCCCTGCATCCCTTGCCATGGTACCAGGCCCACACTGGGGGTGAATGACTCCCTTCAACCCTTGCCCCCTGAACCCAGGAGGCAAACAGCCCTTCCCTGGGACACCTCGGGAATCATTCTGGCTTAAGCAACACCTTCTGCTGCCTCATCCCCTGCTGTCCCACCCGTGCCCGTGCTCTGCTTACACCACCTGCATCTTCACTGGGCTCCCGGGTGGCCCTTCACACTGCAGGCATGCTGGACAAGGGGCCACTGAAATCCTGCCCTCTCGCCAGAGAACAGTGAGGTGTGGGGAGAGGGTGGCATCAGGACATTGCCCAGGCTTGGCTGGAGGGAATGATATGGGTGATGCCCTGTTCCTGCTCCCTCTTCTCACCTCCCTCCTTCATGATTTCCATTAAAGTCTGTTGTTCTGTGAATGCTGCTGGAGTGGTTGGCCCTGCTCCTGCAGGCCACATGGACTGGGGAGGGGTGGGGAGATAAGGAAGTGGAGTGGGGAAGGGGTGGGGGTGATGACAGGGACCTCAAACACCCCTGCCTACTCTTCTTCCTGGGGCCTGGATCCTTTTCCCACTGAGGAGCAGATGGAACGTTCCAGGGGTCTGCCCCTGAGGATGCTCCTGACAGCAGACGGTGGGCAAGGCACCCTGGGGTGCAGCAGCATGGCAGCTTTCCTGTGCGCACTGGCTGCAGAGATCTAGAGCCCCAACCCGCGGGCAAACTTCAGGCTACCCCAGCTCTCCTGTCTGCCCTGACCTGGAGCACTGGGAGTGCGGCCCAGGAGAGCCCTTGCCTAGCCATCTGCCCTCGGTGCCCGCGGCTGGCCCCAGGCCTGCTACCCGGGGACTGGCTTGCTGCCTGAGAGACAGTTGACAGGCCCCTCCCCGCCCCCAGGGCCCTCCGGGGTGGCTCGGCCTGCTCCGCTGCCCTTGTACATCTTAGCGCCAGCATACTCCAGCTCTTGTTATACCTAATTGTTCCTGCGGTGGTTCGGGGAGTGGGTTTTTTTGTTTTTTATGAAATAAAATTTTTTATTATAAATTTAATATACTTTCAGAACATTTAGAAAATAGGAAAAAGTCACTTGTAAGCTCATCTCCACTCACCCCGACCCAACCACTGTTAGCATTATTGGTGTATTTCCTTGTATTTTCTCTAAGGGTTTCATACATGATTGAATTGATGCGTTTTGTACTTGATTTTTCCTTTTAACACTGTGTTGTGGTCACTTTCTGTGTTGCTATGCAACCTTCATTTTAAATAGCTGCTTATATTCCCTTATGTGGCTTTGCTGTGGTTTACATAACCATCCTGCACCTAAAAAATTAGGTTTCTTCATTGTTTGCAAAGCAAGGTTATTTTCATTTTATCATGGGATAGAGAGAAAAGAAAAAATGGAAGCAATCCTACACTTTACTCTGCCACTGTTTTCATTTAATTGATCTCATTTAATCCCTTATCATGGTTTTGAGGTAGATATTATTTATTTATATTTTACAGAAGAGGAAAGAGGCAGGCTGGGGTTGAGTCACCCAAGGTCACGCAGCAATTTTAGTGGCAGGATTGGGATTTGAACCAAGCTTCCGGACTTGAGCCTCGTTTACATTAGTCTCGGCCCTTAATGGACTTTGCAGATGAGCTTGCTGTTCTGTCCTCCTTCCAACACACACACTTTACAGTTGATCATGTTCCAAGTGGCACTGCACGACCATCCTTACTTACACTTCACCTTATATAGCTGTGTCCTAATGTCACCCTAGAACCCCAAACATGGGGTCCTTACTGCGGGAAGACAGAGATAGCCTAGTCACCAGGCCTCTCTTTTCTGCACACCTCTCTGCTGCCTCCATCTCATGGCAGGTCACAGCACCCTCGAGGGCATATTGGATCTGACTCTTGCAAACAGCAGGTGGACCAAATGTTCTAGGACTGGCCCTGGGCATGAAGCCAGTCCAGGTGGGTACTGACCCTGAGACGTCTGGGGACACTTGGTGGCACTGTTCCTCATGGAGGCTCAGCTGGCTCACCCCAGTCCAGCACTGCCCTTGGGGTCTCTGCTTCTCCCAGCATCCCCACTGTCCACTGTCTACTCCAGCCCCTCTCACTCGCCCAGATAACACAGAAGCACAACCCTCAGCGCCGGAAGTGACGTCAGCATGTAGATAAGCAGTGCCGCCTTTTTTTTCTTATAAAGTACCTTTTCAGAGTTTTTATTTTGAAATGATTTTAGATTTACACTCAAGTCACAAAGATAGTACAGGAAGTTCCTGATTACCCTGCATCCAGCTTTGTCCCATGTTAACATCTTACACAAACATGGCACAGTGATCAAAACCAAGAAATCATTATTGACACACTAAACATTTTTAAAAATATTTATTTATTTTTGAGAGACAGAGGGAGACAGAGTGTGAGTAGGGATGGGGCAGAGAAGATACAGAGTCCAAAGCAGGCTCCAGGCTCTGAGCTGTCAGCACAGAGCCCAACACAGGGTTTGAACCCACAAACCCTGAGATCATGACCTGAGCTGAAAAATGCTCAACCGACTGAGCCACCCAGGCGCCCCTATTGATACAACACTATTAACTAAGCAACAGACTTTTGGGATTTCACCAGTTTTCCACTAATGTCCTTTTTCTGTTTCAGGATCCACCTATGCCTGCATGATACAGATGGCCTAGAGGGGAGATGTGGCTCTCCCAAGGTCATTCAGCCAGCTAGTGGCAGAGCACAGGCTGAGCCAAACCTCCCCCTCCCTGTATACCTTGGGCTGCTGCCCTCCTCACACTCCTACTTTGCAGAGGGACAGCATTTGTTGCTCTGTAAAGGCCTCCAGAATCACAGACACCCTTGCCCCACCCTGCCTGCCCATCCCTGGCCCTGTTTCCAAGATTGCCTACACTACCTTCCTGTACATGTGCTCACACGCGCATGTGTGTCCACATGCTCTGAAATGACTGCCTCAGGCTTTGCTCCCATGGATGCTGGGAGTCCTGTACTCTGTGATCTACCAGTTTGGCCACACTTGTCCATCATGCTGGGCAGCCCCCCCACCCCGTTCCCCCCACCCCACCCCCCACCAGTGCTCTGCTCTCTCTGGGAATGGAGGATACAGAGCAAACTTTAACAAAGAACTTTATTTCTGGTTCTGGAGGCTTCTCCCTCAGCC
This sequence comes from Panthera onca, assembly GCF_046562875.1. Lineage (NCBI taxonomy): Eukaryota > Metazoa > Chordata > Mammalia > Carnivora > Felidae > Panthera > Panthera onca. Next base: position 169,059,482 of record NC_138342.1, on the reverse strand, counting down.
CCCCTTCCTCCCTCAGCTTTTCTTGTCAGTCTTAGGGCCTCTGCTTAGTCTGGTGTGTTCTGTCTTCCACCCAATGCCTTGAGAAAGTCTACTTTCTGTTGTCCCCCTCTGCACTCCCAGAAGGGCTGGGTACAGTGCCTGGAGAGCCCTCTGCCTGTGCAGCCCTTCTCAGTTTACAAGGGGCTTTCCTGTTGCCTCCTGTGTTCCTTACCACAGGGGTGATTAGGTCCACTTAACAGGGGAGGAGTGTTTTTCCCAGTGATAATGGGGGAGTGGAGCCGTGGTTTCTTGCAGTCTGCTCTTCCAGGCGGCCTGGTGTTTATCTTAGGCTGCCTCTGAGGCTCTCATAGCCCTGCCAGACATGACCTCATTCTCTCTCAAATCATCCCTGGGAGGCAGAAAGGAGTCTGGGACCAATGCAGTCCCCACTTCACAGATGTGAAAACTGACCTGCAGACACACACACACACACAGCAAATACGTTGACAAGTTGCTTTTCAGTCCTAGGGGCCTGACTCAGTCCCGTGAGTTCCGTTGTTTGGGAATGGAGAGATCTTGGATAGGGCTGGGGGCAGCAGTGTTTGCCAAGTACTTCAAAAGACTGTGGGCCTGGCAGGGACATCCCACCTTCAAATGCAGGGCCCTGTCTCCAGGGAACCTGCAGTCAGTTCCCTGGGAGAGAAAGGCTTAACGAGGCCAATCTGGTGTGACTGGAATTCCTGAGGGTATAGTTCTGTGGCGGTCCTGTAGGCATATTTCATGACAGTGGGCCTTTGTGTGGCAGCAACAAGAGCTGTTGCCAGGAGGACCCACCCTGAGGCTGCCTGGTCATGGTGACCCACACTGGACAGTCTATAGAGCTCCTCCCATGACATCTCACCTTCCCAACAACCCTGTGAAAGAAGAGCTACTATGAATCTACTGTTCAGATGAGGAAACTGAGGCCCACAATTTATCCAGGGGCACATAGCCAGCCAGTGAGCATCTGCTTCCAAGTCCAATGCTTTGCTCCACCAAGCTCCCAAAAGGAAAGTGTGCAAAGCCAGCAGGCAGGGAAAGGGGAGACCCAACTGAGGACAAGAAGCCCAAAGTTGGCTGGCTTCACAGTTTCACTCCAGTTGGCCCTGTCCTCCTGTCCTGAGAGTAGGTTAAGGGAAGCTCTGAGGAGGAAAGGTCAGTCTGGGAGAGAAGTAAGAACTCGCCAAAACAACCCACACCCTGCTCTCATTGCGCCAGGCCACCAGGCCGTGTGAGCTGGGGGGGGGGGGACAAAGATAAAGGAGCAGGACCTGGTCCCCACCCTCCACAGGGCTTTCAGTCTGCAGTGGAGAGGGCCCTAAAACTGTGTGGGAAATGCAGTGGGCAGGCCGCCAGGACATCGATGAAGGCTGGACTGGCTGATTCCAGACCTTCTTTCTATCCCGTCCCCTCCTCCCATCTCCAGCCACACCTTGACCATCTCAGCCCTGCTCCCTCCTTCCTCTGAGCACCTGTCACACCTCTTGACCAAGCCAATCATTTGGCACTTGGCTTATAACCCTCAGATGACTTTTTATTATATGTTTATGTCCACCTTCCCAAGGTCAGAATCTCCTCCAAGGCAGGAGCTACTCTTCCTCCTGCGACAGTGACATGAGGTACATATTTAGTGAAGAAAGAAGGTTATTTGGGAAGTGATCAATTTGGGCAATACCATGGTATGTTCATAACCACAGCTGCACAGTATAGGTCCAAGCCACAGCCCCGGGCCTCAGTGATGTCATCGGCTTGCTGTGACGTCATCGTCGCTGGCCACTGTGGCGCTCCTCTGCAGCCTGCAGGCACGATGACGTCACCGTCCGAACTCGCCCAGACAAGTGCTTGCTGGAGGAATTAGCGAAGCTGGCAGCTAGAAATGCCGGAGAGAGGCCGGGGCGGGGCGGCGGGAGGTAACTGAGAGGCAGAGGTCAGTGCGCTGCGCACACCACTCAGACCTGGCTCCTAGACCCCTTACGGACTGGCCCCGCCCCCTCAGTCACTGACGCGAGCCAGCCAATCCGGGCAGCCCGCGGTGACGCGTAGCCTATCAGCGGACAGGGCTCGCCGGGCGCTTCCGCGTTCGCGAGCGCGCCTGGTCCGAGTCGGCAGGGGGAGGGGGCGAGGGCGACTGACTGGGATCTCACCCGCGTCCCACCTCACCCGGCGCGACCCACCTGCGGGGGCCCGTCCGCTGCCTCCCAGGGGACCCGATGGCCTCGGAGGGTCTGGCCGGGGCGCTGGCGGCGGTGTTGGGGGGCCAGGGGCTGAGTGTGCACAGCTGTGACTCGGCACCGGCCGAGGAGCCGCCGGCGCCGGTGCGGCTGCGGAAGAACGTCTGCTACGTGGTGCTGGCCGTGTTCCTCAACGAGCAGGTGAGCGTCCGCCGGGCCCAGCGCCCGGCCCTCTGGAGCACGCAGCCAGCCCCGGTGGGGACAGAGGACCTACCGACAAGAGCCACCGCTTCTTAGTGCGTGGTGCTTCCCAGTTTTGCAAAGCACTGACACTCACACTTACATCTGAGTTTTATACGGCCCAGCCCCGAGACTGTACCTATATACAGAAGAGGGATCTGAGGCCCAGGAACCTGTTTATTTCCTCCCGCTAGGCCTCATTGTCTTGAGAGGAGGGCTGCCTTCTTTCCCCAGAATCTAGCATAGTGCCCGCTTCGGAGTGGGCTCAGATCTGTCCAGTGCTTCAGAGACCTCTGGGTCCCATGGACAGTAATGGCACAACCTGCACTTATACTCAGACTTTCTGCCCCACCGTGTGATGTTCTTTTGTGCTGATCCCTGTACAAGTTGCTGCAACAACAGCTAGAAGGGGCCAGGGCTGTAGGTAGGAGTTGATGGGGTGGGGCCTGGGAGTGTGTTTCAAAGCCTAGGCCCCAGTGTGAGGCCCCTCCATGAGGGGAGGGGGGATGTCTACAATGCATCTACAGACAGGAGTCAGTGCAGGATACATGGCAAGCCTCACTGTGGGGCCTAATCCCCAGCCCCTGAAACAGCTCCCAGGAATCTTAGCCCCTTTCTCAAATGGAAGTCTGAAAGCAAAGAGGGATACATTGCACAGCGAGACAGCTGCAGCCCCCAAGCACACAAGGACCAGTCAACAATTTGAGGTATCCACCAGTAAGGGAGTGTTGGGTGACTCTGTTTGAGCTAGGATCTAACCCCAGGGCAAGGGAAGGTTCCCAGCCCAGCTGTGGTGGGGGTGAGGATCCTCTCTCTCCCCTCAGGATGAGGTGCTACTGATCCAGGAGGCCAAGAAAGAGTGCCGTGGGTCCTGGTACCTACCCGCGGGGAGAATGGAGCCTGGGGAGACCATCGTTGAGGCACTGCAGCGGGAGGTGAAGGAGGAGGCTGGGCTGCACTGTGAGCCTCTGACGTTGCTGTCTGTGGAGGAGCGGGGCCCCTCCTGGATCCGCTTTGTGTTCCTCGCTCAAGCCACAGGTATGGCCCACCTGGTGGCAGTGTTTGGCAGGGGGCAGTTGACACCTTTCCCCCAACTTGTCCTCTGGTGAGATGAGCCCCTTATTCTGACTGGTACAAGCCTGGCATGTCCAGATTCCAGCCTGAAGATTTGACCCCCAGCCCCCACAGCCCCATGACCCTGGGTCAGGGCTAGAATGCCTGGGTGGCCATTTACTCCGCCAGGCCCAGCATTTCTCTCAACAGAGACCCTTTCCTCCACCCGATCCTCGACATCCCTGCAGGTGGAATTCTCAAGACTCCCAAGGAGGCAGATGCAGAGTCCCTGCAGGCTGGCTGGTACCCTCGGACCTCCCTGCCCACTCCGCTGCGAGCCCAGGACATTCTGCACCTGGTGGAGTTAGCTGCCCAGTACCGCCAGCAAGCCAGGCACCCTCTTATTCTGCCCCAGGAGCTTCCCTGCAGTCTGGTCTGCCAGCGGCTTGTGGCCACCTTTACCAGCGTCCAGACAGTGTGGGTGCTGGTGGGCACAGTGGGGATGCCTCACTTGCCCATCACTGCCTGTGGCTTCACTCCCATGGAGCAGAGGGGTGGCATCAAGATGGCCATCCTGCGGCTGCTACAGGAGTGTCTGACCCTTCACCACTTGGCAGTAGAGACCAAGGGGTTGCTTGGACTGCAGCACCTGGGCAAAGACCATGCAGATGGCATCTGCTTGAACGTGCTGGTGACTGTGGCTTTTCGGAACCCAGGTATGCAGAGGGAGCCCCCAAAGGTTCGGGGTGAGAACTTTTTTTGGTGGAAGGTGATGGAGGAAGACCTACAAAGCCAACTCTTACAGAGGCTTCGGGAATCCTCTGTCATCCCAGTCAACAGATAGGAAGGTGCCATCTCTGTGCAAGGAGCTGGGTGACGGTGCTCCCCCCACCGTGGCTTTGCTTTCCTCTGGGGGAAGCAGGAGGTTGGCAGTCAGGGATCTGGTGGTGTTGGGAGCAGGCAGTTCTCCTGGTTGTCAGGGGAATTTCCTTCTCCATGGAGCTGGTCCCTACATCGCACCGAAAGGACAGTGCCTTTAACCCAACAAGGATTCCAGAGCTCAAGGACCTAATTGCCCCATGGGTACGATGAGGGCCCTCCTCCCTAGGGATGGATGTGAGAACCTTCTGAACCTGAGATGGCTACTCGTCATCATGAACCTACTTGTCATTTTCCATGCTTGCCTCAGGAAAGGCCTACATCTCATTCTCAGGCACTGAGAACATGGACTGGGTGCTGAGGGAGGTCATTCCAAGGGAGTGGGGCCCTTGCTGAGTAAATACATGGTACTTACTTCGCTTTCCTGCCTAAATGTCTCTGTGGAGAGGGAGTGAACAGGAAGAGGGGAGCACATCAAAAAAGAAGCTCCTCCCCTTGTCCCACCACCGCCCCCCACGTCTTCCCAGACAGCAGGCCTGTGTCCCCCACTTGCAGGACTGGGGCAGGCCGACTTCCTGCCACCCACTCTAGCGTCTGTGGCCCAGTGGGGTTCTCTTTCTCTTGTCTGCCATGGTGCGAGGTGTCCACATCCCCTCCAAGGTTTAAGCTGTGAGAACACCAGAAACTCCAGGGGGACGAGGAGTTGTGAAAGCTGGCCCTGCCTCTCAGCAGAGTTTCATCTCTTTGGGCTTCCCTGTTCCCTCCCTGCATCACTCTGCCTACCTCTAGGCTCCTGCCTCTGCCATTCTACAACTCTGGACCAAGCCAGACCAAAACCTTTTATTCATTTCCCTTCAGTTCAGAAGAATCTTGATTTAAAAAAAAAAAAAAATTTTTTTTTTAAAGAACTTTACTAAAATTTAAGGAAAAAAACCACAGGAAGTGAACAAAGAAAATATATCGTGCTACTCAATGGACGTAATACAGATTTCTGGTTCTGAGCAAGGACACACTTGATGAGGCTTCCCTTCTGAGGTAACTCCATTCTGACACTGAAGACCCAGGATAACCTCCAAGGCCCCCTTCCCATCCCCTCCCCCTGCCATCTTATCTTTCTAGCGTTAGGCTGTGGTAGGAATCCTTTTGTCCCCTCTGAGGACAAACATCTCCCACATGATGGAACCAAACCCTTTCACTCTGGTTCACTTCTCTCAGGGTCTGAGGGACCCACCAGTCTATATCCATGTCGAAGGGCAAACTTTGCTCCCACTTTATTTAGCCTATAGTAGTTTTCAACCCTGGGTGCCCATTAGAATCACCTGGAGAGCTTTAGTAACAATGCTGGGCCGCCCCCCAGAGACACGGCTTTCACTGGTATTGTAAAAAGCAAACCAAGTGATTCTGACATGCACTGAGGTGAGAGCCACTCAGCAGCCCTCTCCAAGTTTCCAACTTGCTCTCTCCCAGAGTTCTCTCAGCTACCCCTCCTGAGTGCACCCCCACACGCATACATTTAGGGACCAGGTTTTTAAAATATGAAGTCCACTAAAGCATTCATACAACTCCCAACATACAAACCTCAAAATGAGACTTGCATACAGATGCTTCAGACGGCCCATTCTTTCCCGGAGTCTCCGAGGCTAGCTGGCCCTCGGCTGTAGGTAAGCTGGGCAGAAATAGTGTGGCTTGGCCAAGAGAGAGCCTGGTTCCTGGCAGGCGCAGAGGAACATCAGATTTGCGCTGCCAGAGCCTGTCTCTATTTACCACCCGCCCCCCAGCACACTGCCCCCCTCCGCTCTAGTGCTGGAAAAGGAATTTGTCATTCTCAGGGAGGAAGATGGGCCTGAATGAGCAGCAGAGGCCTGCGCAGGAGGACACGAACGGTGGAGATCGGGGCAGCTGTGCCCACGCAACCAAACCATTGATTGCTGTGTTGTCTGGGGGGACGCAGTGCGAATGCTGAGGGGGATGGAGGAGGGGAGGATCTGTGACTCCCGGATGCTCAAATGTTTTCTGACTTGAAGAGGTCAGACCCAACTTGCCCCATGAGCTCTGCTCCCCTGTCCCACGCCAACACCCACGTGCGCACACACCCATGCACGCACATGCACGGTGTCCTTCAGAGCGGCAGTTAAGTCCTCCCCAGCTTGGAGGAATGCAGGAGAGGGAGAGGTCACTGAGTTCCTCCTCTTTCATGTCACCTCCTGGCAACCTGCGGCCGGCTTCTAGAAGCGGCATAGGCAGGAAAAGGAAGCGAAAGGGGCTCTGGCCTGCTCCTCCTTGCCCAGGAGCGAAGCCAGCAACTGCAGTCCTGCTGTGAGGTAATGCCTGGCGCCGCCTGTGTGTTCCTGCAGGTTGAGACAGATTCGGGCCGGGTGGGGTGGCAGCCCCAGCTGTGAAGGGCATGCAGGGAGAACAACACTACAACTGGCTGCCTGTGCCCCAGCACCTCCCCGCTAGGCCTTGGGGGCTTGGGGTCAGGTGGGCATCCTGGCCTCATCTCTCTCCTTGGCTCTCTTGCTCCCCTGGAAGAGTATTCCGTCAAGAACTCTGTGGGCTGGGTGAGATGTGGAGGGCCAGGCCTGGCCTCCCCGGGTCTCTGATCCCCTCTGCCCAGGTGTTGAGGACCTGCCGAGACGGGTTCAGAGGCGCCAGAGAGAAACCAGCTGGAGCCAGAGCCTGGCACCCAGCCCCCCACTTCCCAAGCCCTCTCCTGCCCTGGCTGCAGTTGCACCAAGTCTCTCATTAGCAGCTGCCCCCGCCTGGGCGCGGAGCATGCTTTGGGCGTTTGCCATGAGGTGGTTGGGAATTTTGCAACAGCCTCCAAAAGGGCCGGGAAGGGAGAATGGGCTTCTCTGCCATCCACTGCCCCTTCACCACAGGTTAAGTCAAGAAGGCAGGAGAAAAAATGTCAAGTCTCAGCAGCATCTGTTGTACCTAGCAAGACAGAGACAGGGCTCCCACGCCCCCATCTCTCTGGCCTACAGTTCTGACCAGCCTGAGAGCCATCACTCACTCCCTCTGTGCCCCTGGAATTGAGCCACAGGTTTTGGCCCTGGCCACAAATCGTCCGTAGAGACAGGTGATAGGTACGGAACACATGAGGGTTTGGGTCTGGGTGCTCAGCTGGCAATTACCCAGCTCTCCTGAGAAAGCCCCGAGGACACCATGCTGTCTGGGAGGCCATCTCTTTTGCTCCTTGGCTTCTGGTACCTTGGAGACCCACTCCCTGAACCCAGTCTGGTGTGACCGACAGGCCACGGTCTTCTTGAGTTAACCTGGGAGTGGAAGCCCAGGCCTCCTCAGAGGCAGAGGCACCTGGGATGTAGAGGTGGAACCAAGCTCCCACCCTGGGAGGCGGGAGGTGGCAGCCATGCCAGGTGCGAGGCAGCTCTTGGGCAGAGGTGAGGACAGGAGTCCCCCATCTGGTCCTGCTCTTGGCTCAGACGTGCCCTTCCTGGGGTGGGGACAGGTGCAGGTGAGGACTGTGCGGGGGGAACTTGACAAAAGCGATGGCAGCCAGCTCCTTGCAGAATTCCTCAAGAACCACCACGCCCTGGAGGAGAGTCTGGTGGTCCAGCCTGAAGGAGACAGCATGGGAGTCATAGCTGGGAGGCAGCAGGAGTGTACCCAGGATGACAACCCAGTGTCCATGAGGTACATCCCAACGGCAGACACCTCTGAGGGAAGATGGAGTTCGGCAACGGGCCCTCTTTGCCCTCTGGCCTGTGCTCCTCCCACTTCCCTTGAGCACTCTGCCCTCCCACCCCAGGGTCCATCCTTGGGCACCACTTCCCTCGGTTACTTACTGCTCCCCGGGGACCTGACCCATCAGCTGCTTGCGTACCAGGAGCAGTTTGCCTGGGAACTGAGGTACTCTCTGAATTCTCTGCATCAAGTCCCCGATCACCTACAGCAGGAATGAGACAGGACTGAGGGGGGCAGTGGTGACACTCATGCAGGGTCCCCTGGCTCTGCACTACCGTGGCGGGGGAGGGGCTGTGTGCCTGTGCCTTCCCCTGGCGCTGGCCAGGGTTCCCACTCCTGTAGCCCCCCACCCCCTGTCCCATTGCCCTCCCTTCCTGCACCACCAGCGACACACGCCCTTCGGCTCCGGCATCCTTACCCTGACAAGCACAGAGAACAGACTCCTGCACCCAGGGGCCAGGTTGATGTAGGGATCCAGGAGATACTCATGGATAAGGGGGTGGGGGAAGAGGGCAAGCCGGGACAGGACTGAGGTCACTTGCAGGTTCAGGCTGTATGGCTGTAGGGAACACAGTGGACAAGCTGAGGGTTGGCAGGGGGCGGTGAGCATTTTTGCACTCCCCCAGCCAGGCGCCTGGCCAGTGTGAACGTGTGCGGGGGTGGGAGTCTCACGTGATGTGTGTGTGTCATGGATTCCCTGGGGCTGAGGGCCAGAACATGTTAGGGCGTGTGGAGCAGAGGCAAGATGGGGCTTCCCGCCTGGAGAACGGAGAGGGGTGGGGTTGGGGGAAGGAGAGTATGGAGCTGAAGAACCAAAGAGGGCTCGACCCCCAGGGTCAGGCCACTCTCCTGAAGGACTCCAGAGGCAAACTGCCTCGAGTTTTCCTGTGGGCCCTCACCTTGTAACCTTGTAGCCAGGGCCCAGTCCTGTTGACTACCTGTTCCAAAATCCGGGACATGCGGTCAAACAGCATTCGGAGGAAGTGACCCTCAAAGAAAGGCCGTTCAGGCTCATGGGGGTCCAGGGGTGTGGGACCGAGGGGCCAGCCCCAAGGGGCGACTCGGGAGCTGCACTCCTGGAACTGAAACAGAAGTGAGAGTTGAGGAGGTGAGCCCAGTGGTCAGGAGGCACCCACAGGCAGAGGAAGCCATGTGGGAAGGATACACTCGAGGTTCTTGGCCGGAGCAGGGAAGAGAGAGAGATCACAGAGGGAGAAGGTGGAATTGATCAATACCACGGCTTTGAGGGATGAGAAGTGGATGTTGGCAGAAGCTTCAACACTTACCAGTCCATAAGCATCGTGAACGTATGTGTCATATCCAGTCTCCTCTAGGAAAGCTGAGGTCTTGGCTTCCTCGGGAACCAGGCAGAGGAAACTGAGAGACAGGACCCTAGGTGTGGAGGAGCTCCGGCTGGGCTGCTCTGTCTTTCCCTTCCCCCTCTCCAGCCCTGAGGGAACACTCCCTCCTGGGCTGCCCCTCATCGGGGCTATGGCCAAAGATAGAACAAACAAACCTCAAGTGACTTGGATTTCCTGACCAGCTCCCTACCTGTTGACGATCTCGGTCACTGCTGTTTTGCCATCTGAGTTGGTGGCAGGAGCTGGGGGAGGCTTTGCAGAGGGCTGAAAGCTGGAGTTGAGGAAGCCGTCCGTGAAGTAGGGGTCTTCCTCCAGATCTCTGTGGCCAGGGCAGATGAGTGGTACCAAGGAATAAATGAGTAAGTGTGGGGGTACTGAGGGCCGTAGTGGGTCCTGGGCAGCCTGAGGCTTCCCAGAGGAACAAGGTTTCACTTACAGGGTGTCCTCGTAGCTCTCGGGCTCAGGTGAGCCTCGGGCCACATAATGGCGGCCCTCGAGGTTGCAGAGGACCAGGCTGCGGAGGACCTGCTCGTGTGGCTTCTGGAGCAGCTCCTCAAACAGCCGCAGCGTGGTGATGCTGATCTGGGTAAGAAAGGGTCAGCAGGTGTACCTAGGAATTGCTCACTTGGATAAGAAAGATCAGACAGCAGGGTTTGGGGGGAGTGGGTGGCTGCTGGTCTAGGAGCCAGAAGTCTGCCGTCCTGGTTCTGTTACTAATTTGATGTGTGCTATCGGGTAAACCAACTGGCTTTTCTGTGTCTCAGTTTCCATGTTTGCAAAACGGAATATCGGCCTCACCTAGCTCAGAGTAGATGTAAGCCTCAAACAAGCCAAATGAATATGAAATAGGTCTGGAAAATATAAAGTCACATGGCAAGTATGCGATCACAGAAAACTATGTGACAAAAGCAGTCTGGCCGCCATGACCATGTCACTGTTGGGGGCACAGGTAGGAGTTTCAATGCCTCAAGGTAAGCTAACGACAGTGGGAAGAAGCATGCAGGAAATCCCTTGGGCAGGGGTTGATGGGAGGCAGTAGGATACGCCCCCTCCTGCCCCACCTCACCTCATCAGAGAGGTGATCGCAGTGCCCGATGAGGTGAGCGCACAGAGAGCGGGGGCCATCTTCGGGGGCTGCGGGCTGCGGGTCTGCACCCAGGAGGAAAGCCACAGCCTCTTGCAGCAGCGCAGGGGAGCGGAGCTGGCGCAGCATGGCCGTGAGCAAGGCGGTGGAGGTCAGCACACTCTGCTCAGAACTACAGGGAGACAGGGGCACCTGGTGGCTTAGTCAGTTAGCGTCTGGACAACTGGACAACTGTCAGTGCAGAGCCTGCTTGGGATTCTCTCTCCCTCTCTCTCTCTGTCCCTCTCCTGCTCGCTCGTACTCCCTCTCTTTCAAAAGAAATAAATAAATAAACTTGAAAAAAAAAAACCAAAAACTACAGGGAAAGAGCACTGAGCCAGGCCTGGGGGCTGAAAGCCAGGCAGGGGACGTAAGACCAAAGAGGCAGCTAGGAGTGAATGAATGTGGTGCTGACAGAACCCCTTCCTGGTTTCCTTACATCTTGGCTTATATTTCTCGCTCCCTAGCCCTCCTGAGGTCCTAGAGTCCAGGAGCGGGAGGACTTTGTCAGCCCATGTGTGTCAGGGGGCCAAACCTGGCAAACATTAACCATGGAGCCCACAGACCCATGTGACTCTGGCCAAGGAGGTCCCTGGCCTTAGGGACAGGAAAAGGTTTGGTGGGGAGGGGCAGCTGGATCCAGACCATGGCCATGCCCAAGGGGACTGGACATAAACTTACACATGCAGGAGGTGGGGCTGCAGAATCTCCATGAATAATTTCTCAGCTACAGCCTTTGCCAAGGCGTCTGCAACCACCTAGGTGCCAAAGAGCATGTATTAAACGCATTTTACCCCATGAGTGCTTTCCACTGAGAAACAACTGTGTCCTTGCAGTGTCTAACATAACAGGCAGACCTAGGGCCCTAGTTCCTGAGAGACCTACTTGTTCCTCAAGGTGGATGCAGTGAAGAGAGTGGGGTGAACCGCGGGGCACCCCCACAGAGAGCCCTGTTGATGTCCGCCCCTGCTCACCACGTGTGCCTCTGTGATGAGGTGGTCGCAGTAATCAAACCAGCCCAAAAAGGCAGCCAAGGCCTCCTTGCCAGGGAAAGAAGCCTCATCAGACGGGGCACTGGGCAACCTGAAGGGGGAAGCAAGAAAGGAGCTGGGAGGCCTGCCTCAGGTACCTTCTGGAATCTGGGCCCCTTCTCCCTGCAACCACTGTTGCTGGGAGAGCAGGTACAGAAGCAAAAGTAGTGTTTTCCTCAAGGGAAAGCTGGGATGGGCTGGGATGGGCTATACCCTCAGGAAGAGGGTGGCCAGCAGGGGTCCCCATCCCTCCTGGGAAATCAGAGGAGTGGCTACCAGAGGACAGGGAGGGCTGCTAGCCACTGAAGATGTAGCCCTGCTTTCCCTGGCCAAGTGCCTACCTCCAGCTGATGCCCTCTAAAGCGGCAATGTCTGCGGGGTCCAGGAAGGTGGGCATGGACTGGTACAGCTGGCAGAGGTGCTCGACGATGGCAGGGCAGCAAGGGCTGCTGTGTACCAGGTAGGTGGCAGCTGCCTGTGAAGCCACACTTACCAGGAGCAGCAGGTTCTCCTGGGCCTTCAGAGCCACCCGACCTTTCTAGGGGTAGGGGTACAACTTCAGGGACGTACATCTGAGCCCCCAGATCCCCTCCCAGCAGTTCACCCTCCCCACCCCTCTCCACTCTGTGTGCAGCTAGCACCTTGCTCTTGCACAACCCGATCAGAGAGGTGATCAGGTTGCTTTCCCCAACTCCTCCATCTGGCTCCTCTGTCTCAGCAGGCAGCTGGGTGGTCAAGGCCTGGGCCTTACAGGGACTCATGTCAGGAGACTTGCTGTGGGGGTGGTCCTTGTCTTGGATGCTGGCTGCCTCTCTAGGCAGGGTGATGGGTTCTTTGGATGACTTCTTCCTACTGACAATCTTTTTACCCTGCAAAGAAGGTTGCATGAGGCCAGCTCATGGTACAGACCATTCCCCATGATGCCCCCTTGGGAATACAGGCTGCACACTGGCTGGCAGGGCCTTGCGTGGAGCTAGAGAGGAAGCCGCCTAGGTGCCTGAGTACCCGCTCCATCCTCTACTTCCTCAGAAGGGCCACAGGGGTCTGCCCTGGGGTCTGGGCCCTCCCGCTTCTGTTCCCCACAGAGGTGCTCACTTCCAGGATGTAGGTGAGCAGGGCTGGATCCTGTTGGATCTTGGAGCAGAGAACGGTGGTGAACTGCACCTCCTCCTTTTCTGTTTGGGATCCAGGAACTGTCCCACCAAGTCGGAGAAGCTTCTAGAAGGGAGGCAAGATAGAAACAGAAGGGAATGGGGTAGCAGGGAAGAGAAGGGCTTGACCCTCAGACACCCCTTAGTTTCTTGGTCCCTCACCTGCACAGGCCTGTGGACGTTGAGGTAATGCAGGAGGGGGTGCTGCACCTGGGCCAGAACCTTGCTGAAGAACTGGAACACCTGCTGTCGCATGCCTGGGGGGTACTGGGGGTCAAGGAACAGAGTGCCCATCAGAAGATGAAGCCATGACCATCACCTGGAGTGCTCCTCCCCCATGGGCCATAGCACAATCCTCCCTTCTGTCACTGCTCAGAGGGCGCCTTTTCTGCAAGCCTCCTTCCTTCACTTCCTGGAGATACTACAGGTTTGCTTCCAGAGCACTACAATCAAGTGAGTATTGCAATAGGTGAATATCGCGATAAAGCAAGTCAAATTAATTTTTTGGTTTCCTGGTGAACATAAAAGCTGTGTCTACACTATACTATAGTTTATTAAGTGTGAAATTGCATTATATCTAAAAAGCAATGTACATGATCTTAACTTAAAAATACTTTATTGCTAAAAAATGCTAACCATCATCCACACTTCCAGCGAGTCATAATCTTTTTGCCGGTGGAGGGTCTTGTCCCTATGTCGGTGGCTGCCGACTGATCAGGGCGGTGGTTGCTGAAGGTCGGGGTGGCTGCGGCAATTCCTGAAAATAATACAATGAAATTTGCCGTGTTGATCGAGTCTTCCGATTTCCCTGCGGCCCGCGATGCTGTTTCATAGCACTTTACTCACAACAAAACTTCTTTCAAAATTGGAGTCAAGCCTCTCAAACCCTGCCGCTGCTCTATCGACTGAGTTTATGTCATGTTCCGACCCCTCTGTTGTCATTTCAAGCATCTTCACAGCATCTCCACCAGGAGTAGCTCCCACCTCAAGAAACCATAGTCTTTGCTCATCCAGAAGGAGCAACTCCTCATCCGTTCAAGTCTGCTCACGAGACGGCGGCAATTCAGTGCCATATCCAGGCTCCTCTTCCAGTCCCGGTTCTCTCGCTGTTCCCCCTGACACACACCCACAGACACCTCCGCCACCACAGTCCGGAAGCCCTCACGGTCCTCCATGGGGGCTGCGATCAAATTCTTCCAAACTTCTGTTCATGTTGCTATTTTGACCTCTTCCCGTGAGTCACGAATGATCTTAATGGCACCTAGAATGGTGACTCCTTTCCAGAAGGTTTCAATTTACTTTGCCCAGATCCATCAGAGGAATCCCTGTCTGCGGCAGCCATAGCCTTACAACATGCATTTCTTAAATAATAAGACTTGAAAGTTGAAATGACTCCTTGACCCACGGGCTGCAGAATGGATGCCGTGTGAGCAAGCACAGAAACCACATTCACCTCGTCGTCCATCTCCATCAGCGCTCATGGGTGACCCGTGCACTGTCAGCGAGCAGTGGACTTAAAACACTCAGTGAGCAGAAGTGTGGTCATTCAGGCTTTGTTGTTCCATGTACAGAGCACAGGCAGAGTGGATGGATTTAGCATCATCCTTATGGGCCCTCGGCCTTCCAGAATAGTAAACCAGCTGCCTGTCCTTTGAAGCTTTGAAGCCAGGCATTGACTTTGCCTCTGTAGCTGTGAAAGTCCTAGGTGGCATCTTCTTCCAACAGAGGCTGCTTCACTACGTTGTAAACCTGTTGTTCAGTGTCGCCGTCCTCATGAATTATCTGAGCCGGATCTTCTGGAGAACCCGCGGCAGCTTCCACATCAGCTCCTACTGCTTCGCCTTGCACCTTGATGTCACGGAGACGGCTTCTGTCCTCAGACCTCGTCAACCAACCTCTGCCAGCCTCAGACTTTTCTCCTGCAGCTTCCTCACCTCTCTCAGCCTTCACGGAATTGAAGAGAGTCAGGGCGTGCTGGATTAGGCTTTGGTTTAACAGAATGTTGTGGCTGGTTTGATCTTCTATACAGACCACCCACATTTTCTCAGTAACAGCAACAGGGCTGCTTCGCTTTCTTATCATTCGTGTGTTCACCAGAAAGCACTTTTAATTTCCTTCAAGAACTTTTCCTTCCCATTCACAACCTGGCTAACTGCTCGGTGTGAGAGGCCCAGCTTTTGGTCTATCTCAGCTTTCGACGTGCCTTCTTCACTAAGCTTAATCATTTCTAACTTTTGATTTAGAAACATGCAACTCTTATTTCGCTTGAATACATAGAGGCCATTATAGGGTTATTAATTGGCCGACTTTCAATATTGTTGTGTTTCAGGGAATAGGGAGGCCCAAGGGGAGGGAGAGAGATGGGGAGTGGCTGGTAGGTGGAGCAGTCTTACATGGGCACTGTCTGTGGTGCCCCCAATTATAATACCAACATCAAAGATCACTGATCCCAGATTGCCATAACAGATATAATAACGAAGTTTCAAATATTATAAGAATTACCAAAATGTGACACAGAGACACGAAATGAACAAATGCTGTTGGAAAAATGGTGCCAATAGACTTTCTCAACACAGCACTGCCATAATCCTTCAACTTGTAAAACATGCAGTATTTGTGAAGCACAGTCAAGTGCAGTGCAATAAAACGAAGTCTGCCTGTATGAAACTGGCCTCCCCTGCACTGCCAATTCCCCGTCCCGCTTTATTTTTCTGCATGACCTTGTCATTGTTGAATATACCGCATGCAGGCTCCTCTTATTATCCACCACTCTCTGACTAGAATTTTTGTCTGTTTTAATCACTGCTGTGTCCCCAGCACCTAGGACCCTGCCTTGCACATGGCTGGTTCTTAGTACATCTTCACTGAATGAATGCTGACAGTAATGGGAGCATTTCCTCAACCTAGGTGATGGGAGGACAGGTGGAAGAGCCTGGAACACAGGGGCTCCAGTTTGGGTGGAAGGTTCCAGGGGCACCCCAGGGTCCTGCCCACCTCAGCCTTGCCCAGCGTGCACAGGGTCTCCAGGATTTTGTGCTGCAGCAGGTATTCCAGACAGGGCCCTGCCTCGCCAGCTGCTGTCTGCTGCCTCTCCTCGTAGACCAGGATGTCCAACATCTGCCTCAGCCGCCAGGGAATATCTGTTTTCTTGGCGGGGGTGTTTTCATCTAATAGAGATTCAGGAAACAAAGGTGGGGGGGGAAGAGGGGCACTCTGTGTTGAGGGGGTCAAGCCCACAGTCCCCCCGGAAACACTGGGGGGGGGGGCGGAGGGTAAACCTGGAGTAAGGCCAGGTTAACAGTTTGCTTCAAAGACCAAAGGAAATGGAAGTTAGCACTTGGTGCCTCTATATTTAACAAGACAAAAGATCTTTTAGGGGCACCTGGGTGGCTCAGTTGCTTAAGGGTCTGACTTTGGTTTTGGCTCAGGTCATGATCTCACAGTTCATAGGTTCAAGCCCCACGTCGGGCTCTGCGCTGACAGTGTGGAGCCTGCTTGGGATCCTCTCTCTGCCCCACCCCTGCTCACTTGCTCATTCTTTCTCTCTCTTAAAATAAATAAAATAAACATTAAAAAAATTACAAAAAAGTGGCATCATTTTTCCTCCAAACTCTGGGACATACAGAAGGGTACACTACCCAGGCTGCAGGCCAGCTCTGGGCCAAAGTGACAAGCCATGGGCTTAGGGGTCTCTGTCACATAATGTAGAAGCTGTCTTCTAGCAGCTTCCTGAGAGGTAACCTCCTGTCCTCTTTACACTCACAGGAGACAGTACTCCATTTTTTACAAGGCAGAAAAAGTCCATGCACGACCACAGGTTTGGAGGCAAAGCTGCTTCACTGTGCGAAGGTCTTGGTGGAGAAGCTGGGGCTTTTGTAGTCAGAGTCTCAGATGGAGTGTTCTTGTAAAACTAGTTTTGGTGCTTTGGGACTGGCCTTGGAGCACCCCCTAGCTTTTCTCAAAAGCATTGGCTTTTGAGCAACTTGGCTCACCTCCCCCACATCTGCACCTCTGGTCTAGGTACTGCTCAGGAAATGAATGGATGGGGTCAGATGAAACCTCAGGTGGACCTGAGTCAGTTCTGGATCTTTTCCCACTGTCCTGATAGATTGGGGCTCTCTGTCAAGAGATGTTCAGTCTAAAAGGTACAGACTTCCAGTTAAAAAATAAGTAAGTCCTGGGAATGTTAAGTACAGCATGGTGACTAGAGTTAATGTACTGTATATTTGAAAACTGCTAAGAGTAGATCTTAAAAGTTCTCATCACAAGAAAAAAAAATTGGTAACTATATAGGGTGATGGATATTAACTAGACTTATTGTGATGATAATTTCACAACATATCCATACATTGAATCAGTATGTTGTATATCTGAGTTATATGATATGTTACATCAATTATATCTCAATAAAAAAGGGTCTTCAGTTTAATTTTTTTAATAGCTAATGACATTTCTGATTCCTTTTAAAAATATTTATTTATTTTGGGGGAGAGCGCAAGCAGGGGAGGGGCAGAGACGGGGACAGAGGATCTGATGCTGGCTCTGTGCTGACAGGCTGATAGCAGCAAGCCCGATGTGGGGCTTGAACCCACAAACTGCAAGATCACAACCTGAGCTGAAGTCAGATGTGCAAATGACTGAGCCACACAGATGCCCCTCTGATTCTTTTTTTTCTAATGTTTATTTTGAGAGAGAGAGCAGGGGAGGGGCAGAGAGAAAGAGAGGGAGAGAGAGCAAGAGAGAGAGCGAGAGTGGGGGGGGGGGAGGGAGGAAGAGAGAATCCCAAGCAGGCTCTGCGCTGTCAGCACAGAGCCCAATGTGGGGCTCAATCTCAGGAACCATGAGATCATGACATGATCCGAAATCACGAGTCAGACACTCAACCGACTAAACCACCCAGGTGCCCCAAAAGATCTTCAGTTTAAAGCAGTTGTTCTCAACTGGGGGCGATTTTGCCCCCAGGAACATTTGGCAATTTTTGGAGACATTTATGGTTATCACAATGGGTAGAAGGTGCTACTGGTGTCCAGTGGGTAGAGGCCAGAGCTGCTGCTAAACACGCACCCCCAAAAGCTCCCCCCCACAACAAAGAATGATTAAGTCCAATGTCAACAGTGCCAAGATTCAGAAACGTGATTTAAAAGGACCTTTAGGGGTCCCTCAGAGTGTCCAAAGACTGCTTTTTAATTTCTTGGGCTGGCTCAGGCTGGAAATAAAGTCTTTAGGAAAGATGTAGACTGGAATCAAACCCTAGTCTGAACCAGGAGGTAGAAAGCCAGGGATGCAGGACAGGGTTACCTGGCCACCAGTGTGTATCTGCCAATACCAACATATTGACTACAGAGCAGCCAATCAGATTCCGCCCCTCAGAAAGCCATCCTGATGGGCCCAGATTACCTGAGGCTCTGGCTCTCAGCTAGGGGAGAAGGACACAGGCACGTTACATGCCTGGACTTCAGTTCTCCTCCTACCCTAGATTTCTATAGGGGAAATGCCCTCTAAGTCAGCTCAGGGAAAAGAGGAACAGGTACTTGGGGACTACAGGCCTGGACGTCTGCAGAGCTGGAAGCTAGGGGCAAGTGGGGCTCAACCTCTGCCTTGAAGTGTCAGGCCAGTGAGACGCCCAACTTCCTAGTCCCTACTCCCACTTCACTCGGCTCCTCTCCCAAAAGGTCAGGGTGGGGCCAGCCCCCAGTCTGAACTCCTCGGCAGCAGTTGTCACCTTATCCAGGACACCTGCATCTCTGCCTTGCGTGGTGACCCTGCCTACACCTTCCTCCCCACTCCCTGTAGGAGTCCCCCATCCAACAGGAAGCAGGCCCCACCTGTGCTTTCAATGTAGTAGTGCGTGATGCCCTTCCAGTGCTCCACGAAGGCCTCCAGCAGGTCAATGCTGGGCTCCCGCTGTGGAGAGAGCAGAGACACAACCTAAGTAGCCACCACAGTGATCACGGGCTCCGCTGCCACCATCACCCATCAGAACAGATGTTCTACCATTTACCAAGTGTTGGGTCAGTGCTAGGCCCTGGAGGAAGCACAGTGATCCAGGTTCTCAAAGGGAACAATAACACATTTTCCCCAGGACAATCTCTTGGCACCTCTCCTGGACCCCCTCTGTCCTGGAAATGCTGTACTCCTGCTACATGTCATGATTCCACAGTCCCTGTCCTGGAAGAACTAAGAATGTTGGTGGGGGAAACAGACACAGAAACAGATCCTCTCAAGACAGTTACACTACAATAGAAAGACATAGAGGAAAACAGTGAAGCGTCCCCAAAATAACAAAATAAAAATGATACACTTGGAAAACATGGCAGAGACAAAGCTTTTAGGTCTCTCTCAATTTGAGAGTCTGCAAAAATCTGTGTTCAAGGCCACTGAAAGGCTTCATTCAACTAGATGGGTAATGTTAGCATAATATTAATAAAGTGCCTTACTTACAACATGCTTGCATCTTTTATCCAAGGCTGAGAACTGCTGGAGGAGTTAGGGGTGCACAGCCTGAAGCCCCAGGGAATTCTATTCCCATTGTGAGCAAGCCCCAAACCTCTCCCTTTTCCAGAAGTGATCTCTCCATCTCTACACTGAGAGTAGCTTTGAATTGATAACTACTTTCTCTGAAAACTCCAAAAAAGAGTATTTGTTCCCTTTTCTTGCGGAGTAAATGACTACAGGAGAAAAATGCACAAATAATCCCTTACCACAGATGCTCATTTCTACCTCTCCATCTCTGCTCAGGCCACTCCTTTACCCCGGAAGCCCTGCATCCCCCTAAGCTTGCCTAGATCCTAACAGTCACCAGTGAGGTCTGGCTAAGGGCCACCAGTTCCAGAAAGGCCTTGCCAGAGTTCTTGGACACATCTTTCTCTAACCTCACACTTTACTACATCATAGAACTGACAGTCTACTCCTTATTTATTCAGTATCTTTTGAGTGCCCACTGTGTATAAGATGCTATGCTAGACGCTACAAGCAATATAAGGATGTTGAAGAGGGGCGCCTGGGTGGCTCGGTCGGTTAAGCGTCCGACTTCAGCTCAGGTCATGATCTTAGGGTCCGGGAGTTCGAGCCCCGTGTCAGGCTCTGTGCTGACAGCTCAGAGCCTGGAGCCTGTTTCAGATTCTGCGTCTCCCTCTCTCTCTGCCCCTCCCCTGTTCATGCTCTGTCTCTCTCTGTCTCAAAAATAAATAAATGTTAAAAAAAAAAAAAATTAAAAAAAAAAAAAAAAAAAAAAAGGATGTTGAAGACCCAGTGCCAGGGAGAAGAGAATATAAAACCACCCTGAATAACTCAGCTACAGGAAGTTGCGTGAGGACACAGGAGAGATGGAACATGATCTCTGGGAAAAGAGCACTGGAACAGAGAAGGCTTTACTGAGGTTACCCTTGAACTAAAACTTGAAGAACAGGGCCCGAGTTCAACAGTTCGAGATGAAGGAAAGACATTTCCTGCAGAAGGAACTCTGCACAGAGTGTCTGGGACGAGGATGGGTTGATGAGTGTATGTGTCCCTGTACATCAAGCCACCAAGTCAGGATTGTTTTTTGCAGGCAGTGGGGGGCAGTCAACGACATCTTCTGAGCAGTGTTCCAGGCAGGGTCATCTGGCAGTTTTGTGTAGGAGATGAAGGCAGGAAGAATGGTTGGAAGGCCATTAAGATAGGAGAAAGAAGCAGTAACACTGAATCAGAGGCCCTGAAACGCTCCCAGACAACCTTGTCTTCTTTCAAAGTTAGCTGTGGGGGGCATGACTCTTACTGGAGTGGCACCTCCAGTAAGTCATTCCAAACACACTTTCCACATGAATTGACTGCATCTTACCACGTCCTGTGTGATACTATTATTGCTGGACTAGTGCTCACCTCTTCTACCAGACTGTGAGCTCCCTGAGGGCTCAGGTTCTGTGTTTTCTACCTCTGCCTGCTCCTAAAGGGCTCTGCACATAGTGACTACTCATTCGTATGTACTAAATAGCTCAGCAAACTCCTTAACACCTCCTTTCCATAGTTTCTTGTCTCTTGGAAAGCCCCCTGCTCCTTGACCAGCACTATAATTATCTCACTTTTCTGTGATGGGCTCTCATCTAGTCTCAAAATTCATTGATAGTCTCCTAAAACCTTAAGCTGGACTTACATTAGAAAAGAACAATTGGGTAAGAGGAGAACCCAGAGAACACAGACTGTTAGCAAACTGTAACGGACTGTCACAAAACAGACTGTTGGAAGAAAGCAAGGGAATCTACTATTAGTTATCATAACTCCAAAGGAACTATACCCATGATGATCTTTACTATCTTGGTTAATGATAACAAAGATGTTTTTTTAAAAGAACCATAAGGATTGCTATTCTGTTTTGTCAGAAGAGGGCAGGAAGGAGCACTCTCCCTCCTTATAACAAGGAGTCAAGCAACTTGCTGGGGTCCTAACCTGGTGACCCAGCCAGGGGAAGGGCTATGCCCTGATCTGGGGGGTAGAGAGCAAAAGAGGGGCTCCTATCTCTCCTGACAGCTATACTGGGTCAGCCAAACTTCTCCAGAATTGTCTATATATTGTATACTCAGGAGCAGAAGATCACTTGCCTAAAAATATTTCCCTTGACCACCAGTACCCCCTCCAGCCACTGACGCAGAAATTCCCTCATTGGAAGCATTAGAAATTCACTTCTCAAAACTAAGGCTCTCTCTGGCCCACCTACCCACGCTGTCCATGGAACTTTCCCTGACAGGTATGAAGTAGTTTGTCACATCACTTTCTTTCTTTTTTTTTTTTTATTTATTTTTTTTTAATTTTTTTTTATTTAAAAAAAATTTTTTTTTCAACATTTATTTTTGGGACAGAGAGAGACAGAGCATGAACGGGGGAGGGGCAGAGAGAGAGGGAGACACAGAATCGGAAACAGGCTCCAGGCTCTGAGCCATCAGCCCAGAGCCTGACGCGGGGCTCGAACTCACGGACTGCGAGATCGTGACCTGGCTGAAGTCGGACGCCCAACCGACTGCGCCACCCAGGCGCCCTGTCACATCACTTTCTAAGATGACAGCTGTCTTGATAGGAGACAAGGAGGAGCAGAAGAAGAGATCATTTTAGAACCCCTCCCAAGGGGGGCTTCCCTGGAAGCACCTGGACATCGGGAAGGGCAGGGCTGGGGACAGGAGGAGGAGAGGCGGGAGGAGAAGCTTTTCACTTTCTTCACAAATCTCATTAAGGCTGAGCCTGTTCCCATGTACAATAAGCTCTATTTTGGGGGGGGTGCGTTGAGGAGAAAGGAGGTGAAACACAAGTCTGTTTCTCCAGAGCAACTCTGATACAATATACTAAACCGATCAATTAGAGGAGGACTTCTACTTTGAGACAAAAGAACTGTTAACTCTACAGACAGATTCTTGGCAGGGTTGCTTTAAACAGAAGGCCTCTGGCCTACCCTATCCACACTGCACTTTTATCTCACTGAATGAAGTGAACCCGCCTGTGACCAGCCTTCAACTCCCAACAGAAAATGGCAAAAACACAAACTCTTCCTCACATGGCTGCCCGAAGGCCCCACCAGGCAGGCCTCTCCTGACTCAAGGTCAACTTGGCTCGGCTGGTGTGGTGCGGCTAGTGTGGTGGGAGATAACATTCTGTATACAGCCCCTGGGCCCTGCTGTCTCCTGGGCCAGGCACCCACCCACCTCTGGGTTGTGTATATACGGTCAGGGCTTGGGCCATCTGGGCCGGAACTTCTCAAGTGGAGGCTGAGAGACACGCGCCTGACTAAGGTCCTGGGGTTGTCTGGAGGCTCAGAAGGAGGGCAAGGGACGTCTATTTTTCAAGCCCAGGTGACCAGGAAGGGAGGAGCGTGGGCCGAGGAGGAAGGCGAACAGCCTGGGGAGGGGACTTCGGGGAAGAAACTCTTGGGTGACAAGGGAGCCCTCTGGCACAGAAAAGTTGGGGAACTGGGAGCGAACTGGGAACGGGGAGCAGGAAAAAGAGACAGGAAGCCATTTGGGGGAGAAGGGTTAGGGGCTGGGGCGATACGGAGACGGGCTGGAAGTCGGAGCGATCGGGAAAGAAGCCACGCGAAGCAGGAGTGCTGTGCGGGGGGCGGGGAGGGGGGCGCGACGGGGGAGAGAGGAGGCCAGGGAAAGGGCGCCGCGGCACGGGTGGGGGTCTACTCCCCGAGGCGGGCCCGCGTCCTCCGCCCGCCCGCCCGCCGGATCCTCCCCCGGTCCCGCGCCCGCCCTTCCGGCCTAGGCCCCGCGCGCCCCGGCCTCCCCCGCCTCACCGCCCCCACGGCCTCCTGCAGCAGCGCTCCGAGCCGGCTCAGCATGTTGGCGGCCCGGCCCGGCCCGGCTCGGCTCGGCTCCCGGGCGGCGGCGGGCGGCGGCGGCGGCAGCGGCGGCGGAGCTCACAGGCGGAGCGCGGCCCGGGAGGCGCGGCGAGGAGGCGGGGCCCTGCCTGGCCCGCCCCGCCTCGGCCCGCCGGGGCAACCGCTGCCCACCGC
This sequence comes from Panthera onca, assembly GCF_046562875.1. NCBI lineage: Eukaryota > Metazoa > Chordata > Mammalia > Carnivora > Felidae > Panthera > Panthera onca. The sequence goes on along the minus strand of NC_138342.1, from coordinate 169,036,267 downwards.
CCCAGCCCCGGCCCGGCCTGGCCCGGCCCGGCCCGGCGTGGTCGGGAAGGAGGCCGGGCGCCGACGTGTTTCGCCCGTGGAGAGCCAGGGGGGACGCTGAAGCCCGGCGTCGCAGCGGAGGGGCGCCTTCAAGTGCTGCCAGGGCTCCCTGGGGAGCCAGATGGCAGCGAGAAGGGCGAGTGGGACCGGGAGGTTTCTTCCTCCCGAGGAAGAGAGGCTTGAGAACGTCTGTGGATCCTGTAAGTCTCTAGATGCCCCTGCCCCCGCCCTCTGCCCAACACAGTAGCCACTGGCCGCATGAGGCTGTGGAGTCCTGAAACAAACGCGCTAGGCCTGATTGAGATGTGCCGAAGGTCAAGTACACCTCGGATTCTTAAGACTTAGTACACAAAGAAAATGTAAAATAGCTCACTGATGATGTTTGATGTTGATTACCTGTTGAAATCGTAATATATTAGATATATTGGGTTAAACGGACTAGATTATTAAAATTAATTTCACTTGTTGCTTGTTCCTTTAAGTGGATACACCACTGGTGCAGAGGTTCTGCAGAGGAAGCGACAACTGGCCCGGTTGCCCTTCTAGCAGCACCAAGGAAAGAAACAGAAGATGGGTCTTCCATGTTGAGGCGCCCCCTACCAGGGCAAGGTGAGCCCAAGAATTACACAGGCAGAACCCTCAACAAGAGCAGGGTTTCCTGGAACGTCTGGAGCAGCAACTCTTGACAGTTTAAAGCCCATTTTCCCTACCACCTCCACCTCCAACCCTCAGGAATGGAAAGATCTTTCTGAGAAGAGGGCTGATATCTGTTCAAAATGTATTTCTGCTGACCACTGACATCTGATGAGAGGGTGAGGGGTAGCCTCTATCACAAAGCTGTAGGACCTAGAGCTGGGGGGAGGGGGTCTTGGGGCTTCACCGCACTAGCCCTGCCTTTTGGGCTCCATTTACCAGTCAGGCTGAGGCCCAGGAGACAATGACCTGTCCAGAGATGGCTGTGTACCCTGGAGTGGAGCCTGGAGTCCAGGCTAAGTCACGAGGGATGGGGGGGGGGGGGGGGGGCAGGGTTCTGCCCAGCCCATCCAGAGCTGGCATTTGGATCTCAGTTCTCTGACAACTGCTTGGGAAAAAGAGACCTTTTAAAATAGTCCATCTGCAAATGGGCCCCTGTGAGGAGCCCTATGGGAAACGAGAGGAAGCTTTCAGGACAGAATGTGTAAGAACAAAGGGAAGAAACAAGCCTGTTGTGTACAGAGAGGCCACCTGGAGAGCTGGAGACCTGAGTCCAGTCCTGCACTGTGTTTTTCTGGGCCAGCTTCCTCATAGGTAAGGGAAGCAGCTGAATGGATTAAATCAGCTTTCCCCAAGAAACTCTGGGATATAGTGAAAGTGCATCAGGAATTCATAACCTTTCATTTGGCTTCACTTTAAAAATTTTGTCTTAGAACTTCTAATAAATGTTAGCGGAAACATGTGTTATATGCCAAAAGTGTTGGAGCCCACTGATGTACAGTTGACCCTTGAATAACATGGGTTTGAACCGTACAGGTCTGCTTATACATGCATTTTTTTAGATACAGTGCAACACTCTGTAATTTCTCATCCTTAAGATTTTTTCTTTTTAAAAAAAAATTTAAAAGGTTTTTTATGTGTGTTTTTGTTTTTTGTTTTAATGTTTATTATTTTTGAGAGAGAGAGAGCACACGTGGGGGAGAGGAAGAGAGAGAGAGGGAGACACACTATCCAAAGCAGGCTCCAGGCTCTGAGCTGTCAGCACAGAACCCAATGTGGGGCTCCAACTCAGGAACCGTGAGATCATGACCTGAGCCGAAGTCGGACACTTAACTGACTGAGCCACCCAGGTGCCCTTATTTTTTTGGTGTGTGTGTGTGTTTGTAATCTCTGCACCCAATGTGGGGCTAAAACTCACAATCCCAAGATCAACAGTTGCATGCTCTTTTGACCAAGCCAGCCAAGTACTCCTCTCCCTTGTGATTTTCTTAATATTTTCTTTTCTCTAGCTTACTTTACTCTGAGGATACAGTATATAGTGCCTATAACATACAAAACATGTGTTCATTAACTGTTTTATGTTAGTAAGCCTTCTGGTCAACAGGCTATTAGCAGTTAGATTTGGGGGCAGTAAGAAGTTGTATGTGGATCTTCGACTGCACGGAGGAGTCAGCACCCCTAACCTGCATGCTGTTCAAGGGTCAACTGTAGTTAAAGTCTGACAGATTAGTTCATTGGGGAGAAGACCTTTGAATAAAGCCTTCCCTCCTGTCAGTTTAAAGGAGGGTGGAAGGCTATTGGAGGGTGAATAGTTTTAAAGGTGCAAGTCACTTAAGCCCTGATTCAAGAAGAGGGGGCATGGACACTGCCACTCGATGGGAGGAATGAGAATGGATTTGTGTGCATTTTTAAACCACCACAATTTTGTAACTACTTATCTGTATGAATCAGGATTTTCCTGATACTATACAGCCAAATGCAACAAAAAAGGGCAACTGTCATATACAAATCTCAAAAATTTTTATTCATCAGAGCTTCTTTGTTCTCACTCATTTTTATAATTAACTATAAAATTCTATTTATAAATGTATTCCAATTACTAATAATAAGATGTAATTTTTACTTTTTTAGTGTTTTTATTTAATTTTGAGAGAGTGTGAGCAGGGGAGGGGCAGAGAGAGAGGGGAAAAGAGGATCCGAAGCAGGCTCTGCACTGACAGCAGAGCATGATGCAGAGCTCGAACCCACGAACCGTGATACCATGACCTGAGCCAAAGCCAGACGCTTAACTAAGCCACCCAGGTGCCCCCAAGATACACTTTTTGAAAAAAGTTTTGCAAACCACTAAGTAATCATGAAGATTTTGTATCTGTTCATGTGCATGTGCCTGCGTACGTGTGTGTGTGTGTGTTGCAGGAAGAGGCACTGAGAGATTCTTCTAAGGTTTTGTTTTAGGGACCCACCTCCACTTCAGGTCTCCAAATCTCAGGAACTTAAAATCCTTTAGGTGTTAGCATGCAGTCTGCCCCACCAAAAGCATCTCCCAGTGAACTGTGATCAAACACTGCCTCAGCATCCCTTGATGCTCAACACCCTGGGAGTTCCGTGGCCCTGAGGATGCTGGCCTTGTCACTGCTGAATCTCTAATGTTGGAACAGGGTAAGCCCTCCAAACATTGGTTGAACACCTAAAACTGGGTACTGGCGTTGGAGACTATTCTCTCTACGCCTCCTAGTCGGCCCTCCTTGCTACCCCTTGAGAGGGAACTACGTTGGGGAAAGTCCTGGGTTAACAGTGATGAAACCTGGATGTCTGTCTCCATTCTCCATTCACTTACACGTACCTTCAGGCTTCGGCTGAACTCTTCTACAATTTTCTCATTGCCTAAAAGGATTAAAATGATCTATGCTGTTACCTTGCAGGTTGTTGAAAGGATAAAACCATGTTGTAGACGTATGAGAGCTTCTACAGCTTAAAATAATTGTCTGCATTGGAGGGATTCTTATCCCCTTTGCTTTTGTTTCAGCCAAAGGGGATAGAAACTCGTCTCAGGGGTAGCAGACTGGAATCAGGTTCCAGCTCTTAGGTTCATACTCCAGCTCACCTAGTCCTTCTGAATGCGCACCTCTTTATGCACCCACATCTGGGTTCTGTTCTGGCCAGGTGAGCCCAGCCCCTCCCTTCAAGCATCCACACCTGAAGTCCTCTGATCTTCCAATCTTCACCTCCTCCACCCACCTCCACACTCCGGTTCCCTGTCTACCGGAGGGTAGACTGTCTCCGGTTCCCTGTCTCTGGTTCCCTGGCCACCGGAGGCCTTGCTAAGTCAACCAAGACCATGTGACCCACCTCCTCCCTCAGCCTCCACTTAACCAGCCGTCCGCTAGATCTCACCCAGCATTTCTCCACTGATTGGTTTTCCCCGCCTGCTCTTCACAAGTCAGCTCACCGCCTACTCCTACACCATTGAACTCTGTGTGTTTGGCCTCCCCATTGAACGGTGAGTATCTTAGGCCCCAGAGGGTGCATTCACGTCAGGTGTTGATGAGCTTGACTGCCAAGGTGAGTATATAGGGCCTCAGCAGAGGACAGACAAGCTTTCCTCCCAGCTGGCTCCTATATCAGGCTCCACAGTGTGACTTTCTGCCCTTCCTCCACACCACCATCACACAGCCCAGAAGAGGAGGCAGACGGGACCCTGCTATGCTAGCTCCTGCTTTTGAGGGCAGTGTGTGTGCTGTCCCCACCTCTTCCGACCCTACGTACTCCCCATTTGAACCCTCACTCCTATGGATTTCCTCATCCTGGTGTCACCTCTCCCTCCTTCCCAGATCTGGTGACTCAGAAAGAACAAATAGATTTGGGGGCCCAGTGCAACCTTTTAATTCCAAGCAGAGTCCCCCTCCCACAGCATTATCACACACACACACAGTGGAAAGGGATGCCAGAGTCTGGGCAGGTACCAAACCCAGCCCCAGGCAAAAATATATATATAATTATATACACATATGTTTCTGTAGAGAAGAAAAGCTGGGAGTGTGATTAAAGTAGGGCAGAGAGTTAGGAGAGAAAGCAGCTGGGGAGGTGCCCCAATAAATTACATTCTTTAGACAGCGTGGTGGGGGATGCGTGGGAATGGACGGGACCTGCTAGCCAGGACACTCAGCCTGGCCTCTTGATCCCATCCAAGGAGCCTGAAGGCCTGGGTTCTGCCCGGGACCTGGGTGCTAGAAGTCTAGCGGACTTTGCCTGCAGGCTGACGGCGGGCTGAGGTTCTGCAACATCTCCACTCTAAGCCAAGGCTTCTGGGGAAGCCACAGGGCTGGAGCAAGAGGCTCTGAAGCTTAGGGGTCACAAGGAGAGGACAAGGTGAGCTGGAGGGCAGGGTGGCCTCCTTGTTAGAGGCTGAGTTCAAGCCTGCTCCTGCTAAGAGTCAGAGAAGCCAGAGGCCCAGGTGTAGGGGAAGCTGTCCAAGGTGAGGTGAGGAGGCGTGCTTGGGTGCACACAGCATCCTGGGGCTCTCCCTGCCTGCCTGGATGCTTCCCACCCTCACCTGCCTCCTAGCAGGTCCGAGGGTCCTACCCACCCATTTGGTCAAGGCAGCCAACATGCCTGACCACTAATGCTGCCTCGTTTCTCCTCACTCTCTTGTGGGGACCTTCATGTGGGGTTGGGGTGGGGAGAGGGTACAAACATTAACTCTGTGTGTGCTGGAGTCCAGACTGGGTTTGCCCTGTGCAGTGAGGACCAGGGATGAGGGAAGGAGGCCCCCCCTAGCTCATTATGGGGAAGCAAGTTCATGTCCTACAACCCCAGCACTACAGAGGTCTTGGTTCCTCCTCACCTGGGGAATGGAGCCAACCCTACCTCCGCCCCACCTCCCTGCTCCCCCAAGGGATGATGCTTTGGGGTCTAGTGACCCCAGCTCCAGAGCCCTGAAGCAGCAGGGGACAGGGTCAGTCAAGGAGTGGGAGGGGTGGTCAGAAGAGAGAGGCCTTTTTCTTGAGTTCATTCCTCTTCCACAGGGCCAGCTTGCTAAACTCTTCAGGAGACATGGAAAATACTCTTGAGAAGTCCTCCGCAGACAGATGCCTCTGTAGAGGGGACACGCAGAGGCAGCTTAGGAACAGGGGCGCAGGGTGGGGCTGGCCAAATGACTAAGGGAGCACTCAAAGAGGCCCCCGGTTCTCCCCATCAGGCAGGGGAAGGCACCCCATTAGTGGCACCTAAGCCCACCCCACACATTTCCTCCGCATACCTCAAGCCTCATCCGATCCACACCTGGAGGCAGTTTGGTTCTCCCCTTATTGGTCACCACCAGCATTTCGTAGGGATAGATCTGGGCAGGGAGGGGAAGGGGCAGTCTTAGGCTCATAGAGTTTCCTGTCAGTGTAACCCTTCAATTCCCTGGGCCCCTTATCAGCCTGTAGGGGCCCTCAGGGCTCATGCCATTTTTGCCAGCCATGTCCCCCAACTTCCCTGCTGCCCCTCCCATCATCGACCCCTTAGTGCATTCACTTCCCTGGCTTCTCCCCCCGGCTGGCTGGCCCACCCCCACTGTAGATAGTTCTGTCCCCGGCCCACCACCCCTGACTCTGCCCCTGCCCCTCACCTTCTGCTCCAGCACACAGGGCAGGGAGTTCCCCCGGTCCATCCTCCCCCTCTGGCCCTCTCCGTTCTGGGGAGACCAAAGCCGCAGTGAGCCAGAGTGGGGCAGGGAGACCTCCCCAGCCTTACCCTGGGCTTCTCGAGTCCTTACCAGGCCTCTGTGGCCCCACACCCCCCGCCCCCAATGCTGCCTGTCACTCATCCATGGCTTCTGCTGCTCCATGTGTTCCCCTCCAGGAGGCACTCACCTGCAGGCCTGTGGGAGAGAAGAGTCATTGTCTGGAGGTAGCTCAAAGGTCAGCAGGCCTCCAAGCCTGCCAGCTCAGCCTCCCCAGCCTCCAGTCACAGCCCAGCCCACATCACAGACACGGAGCTGCCCTGGGGCCTGCTGAGGCCCCTTTCTTTCCCTGCTCGCCTGGTATTGGATGGCCCTGCCTCTCACCTGGGCTTCCAGTCTCACTCCCAGAGGGGCTGAAGTCTGTGGACTGTAGCTAGAAAGGACATGAAGGGATCAGAAGGAAGCTGGAGGATTCCACACTGTTCCCCCTCACTTTAAGGGTCTCCTGTGCCCTCAGGATGCCCAAGTAGCTCAGTCCCTCAGAGGTGCCCAAAGACACACTCTTCCCTGGCAGGCGGTGATCTCTGGTCTGGGACCTTACCCGGCTCAGAGTGGTCCTGCCATAGGCGGGGAGAGAAGATGATTTTGATGTTCCTGCATGCAGGGCTGGAAGAGAGCAAGAGGGCCGGTCGGTGCCTTTGGACAGCCATTCCTGAGAGGGCTGCCTCCCTGGCCTCCCCTGCCAGAGGCAGGGCCGTGAAGGGCAGACCTGGGGGGCCCGGGGAGCCCCTGTTGGCTTTTGGCTCTTGCCCATTACCTTCAGCAAGCGGCACTGTGCTGGCAGCTCTGGGCTGTCTCTCTAAACAAACACACATCTGGACGAAATGCCCAAGTGTTAAAACTGATAGTTGGCCAGTGACAGTCAGATGATGAGGCTCACCGTCATAAGATGAAACTCTGGACTACAGAAATATATCTGAAATTTCATCAAAATGACGGATGGAATCATAATTTACAATTAGCAATGCTAGTAATCACATTTCAGATGTATGACATTATCATACAGAAACGATCATTTCCTCAGCTCCATCAGCTGCTAGACTGTGGCAGCAGTATACTAGCACAGAAGTCTGTATACACCATGTTTGCGGGGCGCCTGGCCACCTCAGTGGGTGGAGCATGCGACTCTCAACCTCAGGGTCATGAGTTCGAGCCCCATGCTGGGTGTAGAGATCACTTAAAAATATCTAGAGAGGGACTTCACGTGTGCAAGATCAGATATCACTTTGAACTTACACATTTCATAGGATCATTAGGCGTTCTATCTCTACATATTGTTGGTTTTCAGTAACAGGTTTTCCTAAAGAGAACTTTGTACCTAAGATTCTTAGTTTGCCCAGATCTCAAAACTCTTTCATGTCCAAATGCTAGAAATCATTGGCAATCTATGGCAATCATTTTGATTAACATTTTTTTAAAGTGTATGTATTTATTTATGTAAGTAATCTTTACACCCAATGTGGGGCTTGAACTCACAACCCCAGTATTAAGAGTCACATGCTCCTCTGACTGAGCCAGACATGTGCCCTGATAAACAATTTGTTTGAAGGTTCAGCCTTGACAGATTCAAAATTATAAGGAATTGTCTTCTTAAAACATTCTTTTAAGGGGCGCCTGGATGGCTCAGTGGGTTGAGCATCCGACTTCGGCTCAGGTCATGACCTCACAGTTTGTGAATTCAAGCTCCCATCAGGCTCTATGCTGACACCTCAGAGGCTGGAGCCTGCTTTGGACTCTGTGTCTCCCTCTCTCTGTCTCTCTCTATGCCCCTCCCCTGCTCACGCTCTGTGTCTCTGTCTCTCAAAAATAAAGAACCGTTAAAAAAATTTTTTTAAATACTTCTTACTTTTGTATAGGAAATTATCTGTTTCTACAATGATCATTCACTATTGAAGCATTTCATTTCTGTGATAAGTATACATTTATATTTCAAATGAATGATAGAATTTCAACCTACAAAGCATATCAGAAGATTTTCACTTGGAATTATTTTTAGAATGCTCATTTACGTTTGAAAGTGACCATTTCAACACTACCATCAAGTCAGAATGACATGCCTGTTCACAATTCTGAAACTGTTGAAGCTGATTAGCTATGACAGTAACGTAAGCAGTCAAGCAGTCATGTGATCAGTGGTCACATAGGAGTTCAGGGATGCCAAACATGATGGTGTGGTAGATATTTGGCCATTCAACTCTGCAAGGCCAAAATGGAAGTTAAAGAGCTAATTTTGACTGAATAGCAAATTCTGGTAGAACATGAAGATTGAATCCAACCTTTGGGACATCTCTCTATCTGCTTCTTTCTTCCCGCCTTCACTATTCTACATTCTCTAAAAAGGCCTTACTGTAACTCTTCCCAATCCTACTGAAATATCATCCTGGGGACCTTCAGTCACCCTGTGGATGTCCAAGCACATATGACCCTTACGGCTCCTTGAACCCCACCCCCTCTGTGGCCTTCAACTCAGCCCCATCAGGCAGCCCTTCCAAATGGCCACTCCCTAGGTCTTGTCCCCAACTGCTGCACATTTGAAGCCTGGGAATCCCACTTTGCAGCCACAGCACCTTTCTTGTTTGCGGCTTCCTTGCAGCCTCATTCCCAGCACATCTGTCCATCAGTCTCATGGGGACCTCCAGTGTCTTGATCCCCCTGCTCCCCGCTTCCCCTGGGACCTTTGACCCATGGCGGGGTATATAACCACTTTCACCACCACTCAGCAGTTCACCCAGCCCCTCATCCCTTGACACCTGCCTTATGAAACTCTAACCCTGGATCAGCCAGCTCCTCTTGCCTGCAGGCCACAGAGATAAGGCCCACACTGCGTGGATGATCATCACTACAGTCCGAAAGACTGGCAACAGTTCCCCTCCCCTGCAGCGTCTGGTCCTAACCTTTCCAATCTCACCCAGCCTCACCCTCTTTCCGCTCAGCAGACAACCTCAACTTCCCATGGGGCCTGCTCCCAGACCCGAGTCCCCAGCCCTCAGAGAAAGGGGCCTTTTAAGGCTCACCTCCCACATCCTGAGGCTGGGCCTCCTCCTGGGACCTCCAGCTGGACATTGCTGGGGGTCTTACCACTACATACAAGCTGAAGACTCAACTTGCCCTTCAAGCTTCCAACTCAGTAAGACCCGGCTTTCACCTACATGTACTTCAAGCCCAACATGTTCTAAACCAGTCCCTTCATCTTTCATCCAACCCCTTCCTCCCTCATCACATCAGTTCCAGGTATGTCCCCACCTAGCACCCAAGCCAAGACCCTGACTCGGCTCTCCTTTCCCACAGCCAGTCAACCACTTAGTCCAGTTGATTCCACCTCCTATATATTTCCCAAACCCACTGCCTCTCCTCTGAACCTATGTACAGTTTTAGTCCTTATCCAGACTATTGGGAAATGTGTAGAGTGTCTCCAAAGATGGCTTGCACATTTTCTTCCAGCCCATGAGCCTCTGTACCACTGCCTTCATCAGGCAGTGGAATGCCTCTCCCCTCCCTTGAGTCTAGGCTGTCCCATGAGCTGCTCTGACCAATAGGATGCAGAGGAGTGATGCGGGGTGGCTCCTGAGGCTAGGCTTTTAGAGGCCTCATTGCTGCAGCTTGGGCTTTCTGCTCTCCCTCCCTCTGCTGCAGCCGCCCTGCTCTAGGGAAGTCCAGGCTAAACTCCAGTGATTTAGAGGGCTTAGTACCCAAAGCCCAGGCCACCCCCCCCACCCGCCCCGTCTCTCTGGCTAATCCCTGCCACCCCAAGGCACACTCTAGGCTCTGTAACTGCAGGCTCCTGCAGGCCCTGTAAGGTGGCCAGGATGTTTCCTGTTCCTTGCCTTTGCTCGCACACTGTCCTGTGTCCACAATGCCCTTCTCCCCCACTCACTCTTTCTCTTCAAGACCTAGTTACCCTCCTCCCCGACCCTCCAGCCCCAGACCCAGTCACGATCCTCTCGAAGCACTCACTGTGTGCCTCTCATGTCACCACAACACCTCCCCAAACTGCACTGACCGTAATTCTCATGTCAGCTTCCCCATGGACCAGGAGCTACTGAAGGACAGGACTATATTTTCGACTCTTTATAATCCCCAATGTCTAGCATATGTTGAACACACAATAAGTGTTTGATAAGTTAAACAAAATTTGCTAATTCTGCTTTAGTCTTATTCCACAACTGGCATTCTTGCCCTAAGGAGAACACGAGTGCCTTGAGCCAGTGACATGATCTTTTGTCCCTTACACCGCAGGAGCACAGAGCTGGGCATATGATAAACAAACTCAGACTCCGATTCTGGCCTCAAGGTCTGGCCAGGTGATTCGGAGCCCCCCCACCCCGTGGCACTCACAGGTATGAAAGGGTGTCCGGTCAGGCAGAGAGCGAGTTTTCCTCCGGATAGGCAATGACTTTTCCATCTCTTCTTTCAAGATCATCTTTCCCAAGTTGGAAGTAACCTGGAGAAGGAGAAAGGAAGATGGGTCCAAGACTTCTACCCTCATTTCTCATCTCCAAAAGGTTCAGAGCTGGGTATCTGCAGGCAGGACTGGGGACTGGTTTCCGAGTGGCTCGGTGGTGCCCTGGAGCCTGTGGGGCCTGTCACTGTCTGATGCACTGCCACACTGGGTTTGGCCACCCTGGAGAGCAAGGAATCAGCGCAGCTCATCGTAACTGTATCCTAGTGGCTTCTGCATCCCAGAGCACAAGTCCGTGCCACCGTCAGTGACCTTTCCAGGACCCCCAACACCCTTTCTCCTGCTCTGGAGACCAGTGGCCTGCTCTCTCCTTGCTCCTCTTCCTGTGAACTTAGCCTACTGAAGCCTAGCACTGTGAGGGGGCACCCTTTTCTTTCCTTTTGACCCTAAATTAACTAGTGTTTCCCAAAAGCAGCACGAGGTCCTGGTGTCCATTCAGTAGCAGCAAGCTGAAGTCCTGGGAAGAAGGGGGGGTCCTCGTGTTCCTACAAGGATGTTCTTCAGGCATGACACCATTCAGAACAGAACAGCTAGTGAACCAGAACTTTTGTCCCCAAGAAGATATAGGCAGGGTGTCTGGGGGGTAGTGAGATGCTACCTTACTGAGTTCCTCTCTCTGACGCTCCCTGAGAGCCTTCATCTCTTCCCCAGAGTCGTCATCTTCCTCCTCTTCCTCTTCCTCTGCGCCCCTCCTCGATGCCTTCCGCTTCCTCCATTCTGTCTCTGGGGAACACAGGCAAAAGTAGGCTCATCAATCAGCCATTCGCTCAACAAGCATTTGTCAGGTGCTGGCTTTGTGTGTGGCAACTGGGCTGCACCTTGAAGAGAACACTACAAATTATTTTGTAAAAAAATAAAATAAAGGTAACGTTTTCTAGCCTTGTGGTAAAGCTGAGTAGGCAATGCACACTCACATGACTTAAATTTACAGGGGACTAAGCCCTTGTCTTGCTCCTCTTTCTCTTTCCCAGAGCTCCTGTCACAGAGCTTGGGAGGCAGACTTCTGGTAAATGTCTGCTGAGTGGCCAAATGAAAGGAAAGTGAATGAAAGACTAACAAGCAGGGCCACACACACCAAGAGCCATTGGACCACAGGGAAGGGCGATGAGCTGAGAGGGCCATGAAGGACGTGGGGTGGGCGTGGGGAGAGGGTGGGTTCATGGAGCTTCAACAGCGGCTCTCAGGAGGCAGTATCCCAGGCCTCCCTTTCCCCTCTCCAACACAGTGTCCTACCCACGACGGCCAGCGACGGGGGGCATGGCCAATAGTCGGTTTCAATCTTGGCTGGCTGGTTGGGGTCAGGCGGCTGGGCTGCAGGGAACTTGGAGGACTCGATGATGAGGTCCTCGATGAGGTGCTTGCTCTGAGGGCTCCCTCCCATGGACTCTGCAGGTGAAGGTCAGGGTCAGCCCATACCCCCTGCCAGGCCACCTCGGCCTAGCCCAGCCCCTAACTCCCTCTCCTGTCCCCTTTCACACCTGTGAGACCATGGGTGTAAACACAACACACAGCAAAGAATACAGAGCAGAGGTTATATGCTGTTATGAACAGCTATTCTCCCACGGTCCCCTAGCCGGTGGCGCAAAGCAGCCCAGGTCAGTGAGGGGAACCCTCACCTCTCTGCTTGTAGATAGGTGGCTTCTTGTAGATGTTGGAATCTGGGCGGGTTGTCTCTGTGGACAGGGAGCAAGAGCAGATGAGAAGGAGGATATGCTGATGGTCGGTGAGACCAGGCCAATGAGGAGGCACAAATGGAATGGAAGAAGGCAGGAAATTCATGGGCTCCTGCCAAGAGCCAAGACAGAACTGGAGTTCCTACAGCTGTCCCTCAGGGGATTGGGACTTTTCCCACTTTTCTAGTTGGGTGGGAGGGAAGGCACCATCCGCCTGTGGTCCTGCCATCAGGGGTTCCAGCCAATTCCATAGTGAGCATATACCCCAGAGAGTGGGGACGGACAGTAAAAAGCTTGGGTTCCTGCAGGAAAAAGAGGTCCCAGGGAAAGGGTGCAGCCACAATGACAGTAAAGCTTACCAGGATGGTGGAAATGGGGTAGGCTGGTCCGTGGGGTCCCAGTGGCTCTTGGGGCTGAAACCTGAGAGATGGTTCCAGGGGACCGGCTCTCTGCCCACACCTGCAGAACAGAAGTGTGGTTCACTGAAGCTCCCAGGTCTCCCACCCTACCCTCTCCAACCCAGAGAGACACTGCTTCACCTGACTCCACCATCTCTGTCCCCCCCACCCTAACGGCCCACAAGCCCCCAACCCCAGGGCAGAGGAAGGGTATCCAAGGACTCGACCTACTGATGATGTCTGACCCAGGGAGAAAGGGTTAAATGAGGTCCTGGGTCAGACAGACAGATGGACACAGAGCTGGTCAGCAACAGGATGAGGTCATCCCATGGGCTCTGCATATGTGTGGGGGAGGGGAGCCGGGCAAGTGTCAGGTGTGGGGCAGACTCACCTCTGGGGATGGTGGGGGGGATGTGGATTTGGGTGACAGTGAGCGCTGCGGATGGAGAGGAGGCTGGTCAGAGCCACAAGGGTAGGGGTAAATCCTCATCCCTAGAGCCCCGGAAGGGCCACTTCATCCCCCGCCCAACTCTGCACCCTTGCCTGGCCAATTTCTGAGCCACCTCTTCTCTCTCAGTCCTTGCCAGTTCCCAGAACTGGCCCTCCATCCTTCTTCATCCTAGTGCTCTCCTGGGCAGAGCCCTCTCTTTCTCTGGATGTACGAAGAAGCCATGGATCTTGGAGCAGTGTGCTTGTGCTCTGAGGGCCAATTGAAGGTGGCTCTGACCCTGTCCTCAGAGCCTAGCGCCCAGGGGAAGGGACAAGACCCACAAGCAGCCAGGATGGGGTCTGGGCTCCCAGCAGGGTAGCCCCCAGCCTGCCCCCAGCCCACAGTTCAGTCATGACACTACCCCTTTCTGGAACGCGGCTTACGAAGTAGCTGCCACAAGTTCTCTCTCATACTTAAATAGCTGGTGAGGTGGGAGGGCAGATGTATTGCCTCGATTTACAGGAGGGGAAACTGAAACCATACTTTCACACAGGTCACTCAGCTAGGAATTCCAGCCTTCTCGTCCAGTGCTCCTGAGGGCTTTTGGCAAATTTGCTTTTTCTGTCCACTCACGCCCTTTTCCTCCATGACCCCCCCCCACCACCGGCTCTGTGAGGCTGCCATTCAAACATGGCCTCCCCACTCTCTGCATGGAGGTTATCCTCCAGCCTCCGGCCTGTCTCTGCCTGCTCTCCACAAACACTGGGTTGACCATTGGTTGATTTCTGCCCACAGTTCCTTTTCTTGTTTTGGATTCTGGCCACCAGGAAAGGAAGCGTCAGAGGGATTCCACCTCCTACCCAGTGTGGCTGGGGGAACCCTTTCCCCCAAGTCCTGTCCAAGAGGAGCCTCCCACCCCTCACCTCCCGGCTTCTGGGAAGCTCCACATGTTCCAGGAGAGAATAGGTAAAGTGGGGCTCGTAGATCATGAGGTCAGGCCGCTCGATGTCCAGGATGGCCTTGTCCTTGGGGATGGCAGCCAAGTCCTTGTAGCCCAGCACCTGATTGTCCATCTTGGCCTGAAGGGAAATGGTGTGAATGGAACAGATGTGCCAAAAGCCTCACCTAGAATACTGGCCTTAGGAAGAAAATGGGCAGCCAGCTGAGATGTCAACTCTTAAAAGTTAATAATTCTATTATTTTAATTTTAAGAGTTTAGAGAGTCACCTTACAAAACGATAATCCTTCGCCTAGCATTTTGGGTACAATGAGGCAGGACCAGACCAGAGAAGGGGGGTGTGGAGAACCTTCTCTGCATTTCTGGGTTCTCTCTGCCCACCAGCCCTGGCAGGACCATCGTCAGGGAGGCTCTGGGTGAAGTGGCCCAGCAGTGTCCCCACCCCATCCCTGTCCCAGCTTGGGGGTGCTGGTGGCCGAGAAGTACTCACCACGATGCTGGAGGGAGAGCCAGGAACACTGGAGCCTCGGGAGGAGCTGACGCTCCCAGGGGAGGTAAGTGGTTGCTGGGGAGAGTGAAAGGCGGGCGGGTGGGAATGAGCGTGCGTGCCAGGGCCGGGTGCGGGCTGGCTCTCCTCCGGGCGGAGGGAGGGAAGGAGGGTGGGGCTGGGGCAGGGGAGGGCTTCCCTAGGCCTCTGGGGCCCCGAGGTGCGGCTCTGCAGGCAACCAGCAGGTGGCACCGTCGACTCCCGACCTGACCCTCGGCGGGGAAGCCTGGCCCCACCCGGTGCCCAGGCCGCGCACTGCCGGGACGTGGAGGGGGGCGGGGAGGGGGGCAGCTTCCGCGCACCTTCTGCAGCCGTTCCATGCAGCAGGGAGCTGGCCGGTCCGGTCACCCGCAGAGCCCCGTGCGCGAGGGTTGACGACAGGGCGTCAGGCTCTGCCCGGCTCCTGGGCGCTGCGCGCTCGGGGCCACGAGAGCAGAAAGTGCGTTCCACCGGGCTGTGGCGTCCTCATCCCTCAGTGACTCTCCCGGCTGGTGACCGAGTGCCGGGCCTGGGAGGGAAGAACGTGCCAGGGAGGGCGGTGGGGCCCCGGATCTCTGGGAGCTCTGGAGAGCAGGGCGGAAGGGAGCCAGCGCCCTTCAGGGTTCAGGCTTTCCATTCGCTCAGCCCCGGGTAAGCAAGCGAGCGCGCGTGTGGACGGCAAAGCGGGAAAAGCGGAGGGACTGCACTTGTTTTTGAGCCATTGTTCTCTGGCCGGAAAGGAAATGACTGCAGGGGTCACCCGTTCCGGTGCAGCCTCACATTCCGGCTCTGTCACACCTGCCCTGCCCTGGGGCTGCAGTCCGGTTTCAAGCCCTGGTTCTCACTCCTCTCGGCCAAGGCCGTGGCCTCTCTCCCTGGCTCTGTGCTGGCGCCTGTCCTTCTCCCTACTCAATCCATTGTCCATTGTGCCCCCTGTGTCTCAAATCCCAGGCAGGTTTAACACTGAGGGACCTACTGAACCTATCAGGTGAACAGACTGGGTGGAGATGCAGTGAAACTGACTTGGCATGAAGTGGCCCTGTCATGGGCTGGGGGAGGCCTCCTGGAAAAAGGGAGGGGAGTGTGGAGGGACACCACATTCGGTGTCCCTGTCCCTGTCCAGCAGGCAGTCTCACTTGCAGGCATTTGATAGAGTCCCCTTTGGGGTCGAGGCCACATCCCAGCTCTGCACAGCCTTCTGCCTGTGCTGAGGCTGTCCTCTGAATTGCTACTTCTCTACAAGGCAGGGCCCCTAGCTTCAGCAGGAAGGCATCCCAGCTGGCACTGCTGCCTCTTTGTTCCTGGGGAGTTGGGTCTTGTCTGCTGCAGTAGATTATGAGTTCCCTGGGGCCACAGTCCATGTCTTCCCCTTCATCCCTGATTCCCTTAGCAATCTTCCCATCCCCCCACTGCCTGTACTAGACACATAATAACCACTCAGTGAATGCCTGGCTGACTTTCCAGCCATGGTGGCCATGGGCCTTAGAGTGCAGAGAGTTGATGGCTACAGAAGGTACAGGGAAGAGGCAGCATGAACTCTGGACCAGAGTACCTGGGGGTGAGTAGACTCTGCTACTCAGCAGCTGTGTGACCTTGGGCAAGTTACTTACTCTCTCTGTACTTACATTTCTCATCTGTAAAATGGAAGACAGTCATAGTACATAGACATAGTCTATGTCATGGGGTGGCTCTGTGTATTAGATAAGTTATAAAATGTGAAATGCTTAAAACATAAATTCTACTATGTGGAGTATTAACTATTATTATTTCTATTTCCCCAAGGGCTAATGAACTTTTGTGTCTTTTCTGTAGCTGTTCTTTACCACAGGGGGTAATGAAAGACTGAGGTCATTGGTGCTCCCAATCTTATCACCTGTTACTTTGTATCAGGCCATTCTTCTGCTCACCCTCTTTCCCCCACCAAAACCACCTGCTTGCTGCAAAAGCAGCCCTCACTCCCATGTCCCTGCTTTTGCGCATGCCCTTTCCACTATTCTCTGTCCCCTTCCATGTCTCCCAGAACCCACTAGTCCTTCAGGGGCCATCCTAAGTTCTGTTCCTCTGGGAGGCCTCCCCTACTATTCTAGGCCTTCTTATAACGCTTCTCAGAATTCCAGTGGGACTGAAAAAGAAACCTGAATAACTTTGCCCTTGATTATATGTTGCCTAATGCCAGAAAATGTTTTTTCACTAACCAGAATGAGTGCTAACTTCTGGAGGACAAAACAATAACAATAGATATCATTTTTTGAATGGTCATGTTAGGTACTTTGATAAGCACTTTTTTTTTTTTAAGATTTTATTTTTAAGTAATCTCTATGCCCAGTGTGCGGCTTGAACCTACAACCCTGAGATCAAGAGTCGAGTCGCATGCTCCACCAACTGAGCCAGCCAGGTGCCTCTGATAAGGACTTTAAAAGAATGATTTTGTTTCATCCCCCCTCAACAACAAAGGTAGACCCATTTTACAGATGAGAAAACTGAGGCTCAGGTTAAAAAGTTGTCCAGAGTCGTGAGCTGAAAATGACTGTGTCTTCAGCATTGGCATGATTCAAAGTGCCTGCCTAGTGCCATGTCAGGTGCATTGTGGGGATAGACTAAAATCTGCCACATTTCTCAAGTCTTTTTGAAATTCTAGAGTCAAGGCTTGTCTAAGACAGGACTCTGGCCATCAGAGTCACACTAGGTATTTGGTTCCCATGGAAAGACTCCATTCCAGAGCTTTATCCTTCTCTTGCCTTCTTAGCTCTCACTTTGTAATGCTTTTAACTAGGCGTCTGAGGATCAGAGTAAACTCTAATACGTATTCAAGAGCTGTTAGTTCTTTTTCACTCCTCTCTGATCTTTACTGTGTTAGCAGCCGTTGTCAAACTAACTATATACTTGGCTTAGCCTTAGAGCCAAACACTCATTCATCCATGTATCTACCCATCCTTCCATCCATCCATCCATCCATCCATCCACCCACCTATCCATCCACCCACCTACCCAGTCATATATTGCTTTATCCATTCATCAAATACTTCCTGAGTACCTAATTCTTCAGTAACCACAGACAACACTCAGTGATAAGCCTTATGGAGAACAGAAAGATGAGTCAGGGGAGCCAAGCTGCCCCTCCAGAAATGAGGCATGTATGTAGATAACTTGCGCGCAAAGCAGAAAATTACATGTGCTAGATAAGATAATATAAGGAGCCATGAGAAGTCACAGGAGGAGGGATCACTCCTGCTGGGGTGTTGAGAAAGGAATAATAAAAAAGATCCCTTAGAGGAGGTATTCGAGGTAGGCCTTGAATGCCCAGTTTGAGTTCATGTAAAAACCGAAGAAATGGATTCTTGAGAGATAAAGCAGCATGAGCAAAAGTAGAGATACGGGGAGCAGCACTGGGTCTGGCTAGGGAACAGCATATATGGCTAAATTATAGAGCTCATAAGGTTGAAATATGTTTGATGCAGGAGGTCAGGGGTCAGATTATGGAGGCCTCCAACCCAGACTAGGGGATTCAGACTGTATTTTGTGGGCAAGAGGAGCCATAGAATGCTTAGAAACTTTTTTCAAATAAAGAAGTGACAGACCCAAGCAGTGCTTTGAATGTGGCTTCAGCCTGGAAGACGAACTGGACAGGAAGGGGCAGTGTGGACAGAGACCAGCCTGGAAGCTACGGCAGCAGTCAGGCAGGGGCTTGTGAGGGCCTTGACTTGGGTATGTGGCCCATGATGGAAAGGAGGCAAAAGGGAGAGATCCTAGAGGCACAGTGTGCAAAACAGACTTGATCTGGAGAACCCCTGGGGGAGGGGGAGGTGGCTGCCCTCAGAGACAGAAGGGGAAGCATGGAGTTCACTTTTTGAGGTCGAGGTGGGTGCAGTCGATGAGCCCATGGGAACATCCAGGAGGAACAGGAGGTTGAGGGAGGGGCAGGCTGGAAATAGAGATTTGGAAGCCATCTGACTACAGACAGTACTTTGCACATGAGGTTGTCAAAGGAGAAAAGAAGTTTAAAACCAGCATCCTGGGAAATACCAAGGGGACCAGAATAGTCACAGATGGCATGAAAGGGAGAGGTGAAACGGAATGGCCAGCTCCTTGGGGGCATGGAGTGTATCTAGTGCACAGTAAGAGTGCAATAAATATGGAGAAAAATGGTGGGCAAGTGGGGCTGAGAAAAGAAGGTCATGGAGCCAAGAGTCCCTGGCCCAGAGAAGGCGGGAAGTGTTGCAGGGAGTGAAGGCTCTCTGGTTTGGTGGCCTGTGAGAGCATTTCCAGAGGAGTAGTGAGGCTCCCTTGTCAGGGCTGGCCTAGATAGCACACAGGCAAGAAGAGTGTGACAGAGGGTGGTAGAGGGTTGGAGAGTGGCTCTGGAGGAGGCCAGATTGGCTGAAGGTGTTTAAAGAAAGGGAAGACCTGAACACGCTTGTAGGCATTGAAGAGGGAAGAGGGATCCCAGCAGGGGAGAGGCATGTGGTTCAGGCCCAAGTGGAGGGCTGGATTTGGAAAGAAAACTCTAGGCTTCCCTGGAAGGAGAGGAAAGGGAAAGTTGGGTATCCACAACACAGAGGCATGTAGCCTGGGCCAGTCCCATTGGGAGGCCATTATTTTCCCAGGAAAAGTGACAGATAAGGCCATACACAGATCTGACAGGTTGGTGAGCAGAAGCAAAAGGCAGTAGAAAAGGTCTGGTGGGGAGTGTGGATGGCTGAGCTGCCAGGGAGAACTGAGGGTTTCCATGTGTTCTGAGCCTCAGGCTGAGCCTGGTGGTAGCCCTGGCACCTTCCCCTCAAGCACCTGTGTGTGTGTGTGTGTGTGTGTGTGTGTGTGTGTGTGTGTGGCAGGGAGGTACAGGATGAGGCAATGACTGTGTATCAGAGTGGTAACTGCCCAGGCAAGAAGTGAGGGGAAGGGTACCAGACCAGCCACGTCACTGCAGTGCACAATCGCCCTGAACCCACACTCACATGTGCACAAACACTGGCCTTCAGGCATAGCCACTCAGAAACAGGATTCAAAATAATGATGTGTCTGCTCTGTTGCCCAGGCCTTTCCAGAGCTGTCCACAACCCTGTGGCAGTCCCCTGTGCTGGGTCTCATCCCCTTAGCCTCAGAGTCTCCTCTCCCTTACTCTGAGCCACATTCCTTTGAGCCTGCTTGGCAGTGCCCAGTGTGTTAGGAAACACGCTGACAAACTGATCTCTTACTCTTCCAGGGCACTACATTTTAATTTAGGGCTAGCCTTAAGAAGTGAAGTTCTTTCTGGTGAAATTTTAAGGAAAAATGCTTTGGGGTGGAGTTTCTCTCTCCCTCTCTCTCTCTCTCTCTCTCTCTCTCAGGAGAGAGAGTGAGGGAGAGGGCGAGAGGGAGGAAAGGAGGGATTTCTTGGCTTCTCTCAAATCACATTATGCAGGCAATTGCTTACTCCACCCACAAGAGGCCCCCTCCCCCAAAGCGAATTTCCTCCCAAGTCAACACCCACTCTCCCCTCCTCCAGTCCTGACCCTCTCTCCCGACCGCACACACCCCTTGTGTCTGCACATGCACATGCACATGCACCCCCTCGGTCCCAGAAACTTCCTATGAACCAGACCAAAAGGGCAGGCTGCAGCAGGAAGGGAGGGCAGGATGGAAGGACAGGGAAAGAAAGAAAGGCGGTGGAGGCAGGCAAGCCCAGGTGGTGGAGAGGACTTCCCAGCTGCTCACTCCCATCACACACTGGGGCTCCTCATCCCTCCTTCTCCACCCCACCCTCCCCCAGCCCCGAAGCATTGCCTTATCTGAGCCACCAGCCCAGCCCCACCTCACATTGCCCACCTGCGCATCTCCATGGCAACTAGAACCTCTCAGCTTTGGGCTGGGGGTGATAAGACCTCTGCACCCATCCCAGCCGGCTCCTCCTCCAAATAGGACTAGCCTGGCTGTG
The DNA here is from genome assembly GCF_046562875.1 of Panthera onca. Classification (NCBI taxonomy): domain Eukaryota; kingdom Metazoa; phylum Chordata; class Mammalia; order Carnivora; family Felidae; genus Panthera; species Panthera onca. The sequence goes on along the minus strand of NC_138342.1, from coordinate 169,015,671 downwards.
CCTCCCTGGACTTGTAGAAATGAAGGCTCAGCGGGCAGAACCACAGCTGGGGACCTCCAGTCCAGCCTCTGCTCATATCCTAAGCCAACCCCCGCTGGCTCTGTGCCAGTCGCTGTGCCGTGGACTTTCATAACATCCTCTTTACCCTCCACACCAGCCTTCCCCACTTAGAGATGAGGAAACTGTGGCTGAGAGGCTGACTTGCCAAAGCCACACAAATAAAAGGCAAGCTGGAATTGCTACCCAGGCCTGTGTCAGGCTAAAGCCAATGGACAGTCTTCTCAGTGGGTCTCTGAAGATCCTACTTCAATCTGAACTTGGGCCTTGGGGCTAACCTTATGTAGTGCTAACCCTACATGGTGGAGCCACCCAGATTCCTGCCCGCTGGCCTGACTTGTGGACAAGGAACAGGGAGACTGGGGGACTGGGGCTTTGTGCCCCTGGGCAGGGTCAAGCCAGCCTGGGTGTGGGTGGTGCAGAGAGTAAGCAATTTATGAAACGAGGCAAATGAGCTGTCCAAGTGGGCTGGGGTCAGTGTGGGCAGGAACTTTGCCCCTCTCCCTTTTCCCCAGTTTCACTCACAGTGTGACTGCCTGCCTTGCCCCTTCCCTGCTCCTTCTCCACTCTCTGCTTTCCATTCCCTTTTTCTTCTCTTTCTTCATCTTTCCTCCCTTGGCTCTGTTTCCCTTTCACACTGTCCTGCTCCCAGCCCCACCCCCACAGTTACTGTGGCAACAATTCAGTGCCAGAAATAAAGGAAGGAGCCAGCTAGGTCACTGGTTCCCAAAACAGCATCCCATCCTGGGGTGGAGAGGGGAAGAGTGGGCAGAAGCAGACCAGCAGTAGCCAGGGAGGCCTGAGGGGGTACGTGTGGGTGGGTGGGTGTGGGTGGTTGTGTGCACGCGTGCGCAGGGGGCACCCATGCTTGCTCCAAAAGGACGTGCAAGAAGGCCAGGAGAGGGCTCCCAGCTCTGGGCCAGCAATTCATGGAGCATCCATCAGGCCTATGCCTGCCCTTCTTCCCTTCTCTTCTCATCCCCATTTTTTAAGGCCTGTTCAATATGCTAGGACTAGGGTTGGTGTTCCTCTAATACCAACATTATATATATATCACCCTCTCACACTCTGCTGAAGCATCAGGCAGGGCAGGTGGGCCCAGAATCTGGGCCCCAGCCTGAGAACCCACCTGCTCAAGGCCCTGCCCCATCTTTGGTCCTGATGACAGCAGGACTGGGCCCAGGCAGCCCCTTCCACTCCCCCCACTTCACACAAATATGCATCTTTTCATTCAGTTTCTCCTAGACTTCTCTTGTGTTGATGTATCCTTTCTCTATACCTTCCTTCTGAAGAGGCCCCTCTTTCTGTGTGCCCCCCAACTCCTCAGGCTTACTTGGTCCTCAGCATGCTTCTGCTCTGGTCTCTACTTATAGCTGGTTCTGTTGGTGCATTGTGGTACCACTGGTACAAAGTAGATTGATAGAGCTGCGGGGAGATGCAAGGATCTTGAGTCCCAAGTTCAGCTTTCTGAATTCTGAGGGTATCCTTACTCTGATGTTTACACACACACACACACACACACACACACACACACACAGAGGCTCCAAAAGAGGAATTCCTATAGACCTGCATCCCCAGGTGAACTGCCTGACTCAGGTGTTGAACATAAGGAGAGGCCAGCAGCACTGAGGCAAGACACATGTGGACATAGCACTTTGCCCACACAGGCAAGAGCCCACACTGAAACACAGTTGCAGAACCCATGCACCCTGCTTGCAAGATCACGCCCCCACTCTCCCAGCAAGGCCCCCACACAGTGACACACAGTGCTACTGACACCCACTCCCACCCACCCACTGATCCTCTCTTGGCACCCTTTCTCCATGCTCACAACCACTCGCATCACGTGCTGACACCCCCTCCCTGAGCTGTGCACATGTATGCCCCCCATTTACCCACTCCCTGGTGGCTTCCCTGCTCCCCATTCCCAAAGCATGACTGCCTTCCTTCTCCTACACCTGCCCCTGCTCCCCTGACTCTCAAACCCTGGCAACACAGTCCCCTGGGAGGGAAACACTAGGTGCATCTGCCCAGGGAGGGGGCTTGGCCTGCTAGGCTGGCAAGGGGTTGCCTCTGGATCCTCACAGGCCTGAATGTCTGCTCAGCCCCCAGCCTCTTCAAGCACTTCAGCAGTGGCCAGGAGTGAGCAGGGGTCAGGCCTGCAGCCACGCCCTACCACCCAACATCATTCTGCATTTGGTTCTCACCCCAGCCTGGCCAGCTGAGGGCTAGAAAGGGGCTCACCAGGTACCTCCTCCCAAGGAACACACCCCTCACCAACAGCATTCAGGTGTCTGTGTGTAGTGCTTCCCCCTCAAAACCTGCAGCACATTGGGAGCGAGGGGGCAACCCCTACCACTCCCCGTTATTCAGCAAAGAAAGAACAGCTCCCCTGCCCACCCCAGTGCCCCCCCAATTCCATCACTTGCACTTCTGCCCAGCACAGCTAGGTGAAGGGGGCACTGGGGTGACAGCATGAACCCTCAGCCCTCTTCCTCAAATCAGGCTTGATGAGATCAAACCCAGCTAGTCCCAGGGTTTCTCCCCCTGAACAGCGGCCATAGCTGACCCCTCCTAAGGGGATCCCTGCCACCACCCAGAGCCTCACTCCCAGACAGGGGTTGTGGCCCAAAGTGCCCAGAGAGGGGAAGAGAGACGGGAGACCCTGCCACCTACCTCTTCCCAGACAGTGTCGCCCAGATGCTCTGAGGCCCCAAGACTGGGCTGGGCAGGCACAGGCCCAGATCCCAGCGCTGTCGCTTTTTCTCCAGAGCCAAGGTAATAGGCGTCTCTTCCAGGAACCCAGCCGTGCTTTCCCAGAGCACAAATAGCAGGAAAAACCCGGCTTGGGGTAGGTGGGCGGGTGGGGGGAGCTGGCACAGGAGGGGACCTACCCTCTGAGCCCCCACCCCCTCGTCCCCACCCTGCTTCTCCACAGGCTTGCGCTTGGAGCCTGCGTCTGGCGGTCTGGCGGTCTGGCGGGCGGGCCTCTGGCTCCCCCACTGCACCCTCCCCACCTCCAGCTGATAGCGTGTGGCCGGCCTGAGGGTGTGTGTTTGTATGTGTCTGCGCTTCCACCTAGCTCAAAGCTGCAGTTCAATCCGTTTCAAACAAGAGGAGCATTAACCCGGCATCATGACGAAGCAGAATCGGAAGCAGACTCGCGAGCTGTTGGCCTTTTTCCCTTTCCCACACCCCCAACCCTGCAACATTCCATGCTCACACACTTTCATACACACACACACAGACACACACACAGCCCCTCAAGCCTCCTCATAAACAGAATTTGAGTTGGGGTGGGGGCAGAGGGGGCTCTACTGATAACTGAGAGATGACAATACCTTTTTCTCCCAGCACCTGTATCTCCTTCCTACTCCTTGCCTAAGAGCAGCAACGGAGACCTCTGGGGTCCTGCCTCCCTGGGGTGCTAAAGGGCATAGATTCTCAGCGGTAAGGAGAGGGTAAAGATGCCGGAATTGGTCACTCAAGGAAGGCTTAACCCCCTCCTGGTGAGGGACGAATGGGAAGATCTGAAAAACCAGGTCCTCAGCACAAGAGACTGGGTTGGCCCTTAGATTACCAGAATCCCCTGGCAACTGTGAGAAGGACCCCATCTCTCACTGGGGCAGCTTCATCGAAAGGGAATTTCCGGCCAGGTGATGCCCAGGTCCCAGCACAGAACTACAGGATGTGCCCTCCCTGTCTGGGAAAACCTTCACAAGTCCAGGACCCTGTCATTGGCCTGTTGGTTCTCTGTGGGCACAGAGCAGAGCGTGGTTCATCTTTGACCCCTGGGAGGCAGGGGAGGGAACTCAGCCGGCTGGCCCTGGCCGTGGCCCCAGCAGTCTCTCCACCTCACAGCAGACTTGCCTACCTAGGCAGCCCTTGCTGTTGCCCTGGTAACCACTGCCCACAGCCGGTCAGCTGATGGTATGAGCTGTCCTTCGGGAAATCTAGAATCTGGGGAGGGGGCTCTGGGGTATCTGAATGGAAAATCACAGGGGGAGGGTCTTGAGGGGGACAGGTGAGAGTGTGCTCCAGACCTCTTGCTCAAGGAAAAGAGGACAGGAGCGGACAGGTAGGGACAGTAAGGGAGGGATGTCTGGGTTAGTGAAAGATAGAGAAGAATGAATTTCAAAGGATGGGCTCCAGAAAGAATGGAGAAATGAAGAAGGCAGGCAGCTGAGTGACTGAGGATGGGTAGAAGGAATTCAGGCTTAGCTGCTGGGGAGTGGCTAGGGAGAGGGCCCTGTGGAAAGGAATGAGAAAGCCTGGGGGTGAGAAAAGAAACATCTAACCATGAAAAAAAAGGTCAGGACATGATGCAGGAGGGGGTGTACCTTTGATGTGGCAGGAGGGGCTACAGCCTCGGAGGAGGGGGAATCAGGCCTTTCTGGGTAAACTGCCAACCTCAGACAGCCTCTCTGCTTCCCTCCCTTCAAGCCCACCCTTAAGTGCCCTGGCCCTGCTGCCAACCCTCCAGGAGACCAAGCACCAGGTGCTTTTCCACCTCAGCCCTTTAGGGCCCCTGATTTTTCCCACTACCACGGTTCCTGTCCTGCTCCCACTTGCCCCCCACCAGACAACGCCACCCCAGGAGATTTGTCTTCCGGTGCAAGGGTGACCAGAGGTAGGGCTGGAATGAGCTGGTGTGGGGAAGGACAGCTGTGGACAGGGGCCTGGAATGAGGTAGCTCATGAGAAATGGGTAGGAGTCTCTGTGGCCTGGGAGGAAGGGAGCATTCTCGTCTGTGAAACAAGGCCCTTCTCGGATAGAGTGGGGGAATCCAGGGGAAAGGGCAAGGGGAGGGGGAAGGGAGGGCTCTCCGGTACCTTCAGGGGCCTGGGGCGTGGGGCAGGAGCACGGCAGCTTCCTCGGTGACATACACCTCCATCCCTCGGCGCATCTCCTCTCCGCCTCCCGTTGCCAAGACAACCTGCCGGCTCAGCCGCGGCGGCAGCAGGGAGGGGGGAGGAGGCGGCTGTGACTCCTACTGCCTCTTCAGTGATGGAGGGAGGCGGCCTGAGGTCTGCCTCGGTGTTGAGGTGGGGGTGGGGTAGCTGCAGGGGCCAGGGCTCCCACTGAGTCTCCCCTCCCCATTTCCATAAGGCTCTGGGGTTGGCTCCCAGTATGGCCTCAGGACAGCTCTAATTCAGGGCCATATAGCAGGCCGAACTTGCAAAGGGAGGCAGCACTGGGCAGCATCCTCCATTCCAGAAAGCTTGGTGTGCAGCTGGGAAACAGTGATAGGAACAGGGAGGGATGACCTATGTTAAAGGGTCAGAGGGTGGCTTCCAGCAGGAAGGCTGGGGTGAACACAGGGCTTCGGGCCCAGAAGTCTGCCCCGCATCTGACCTCGGCTATCTCTGAGCATCTCCTCCTCTCATTCCCCTTGACCAAGAGGAGAATCAGAGTCTTCCAATCCTGCAAGGCCCATTCTCACTGCCCCCGACTCTACAGGAATGTCCTTCCACAGGGTGGGAGAGCCACCTTGGGCAGGAACAGTCTGCCACCAGCCAGCCCTGGAACCAAGGGGACTGCAGAGTTAGGGCTCCCTCTGTCGACCTGAGGCGTGGTAGCTGTCAAGGTCATTCCTTACTGAGAGGGATCCTGGTGTGTGTGTGTGTGTGTGTGTGTGTGTGTGTGTGTGTGTGTGTGTGTTGGGGCTCACAGGGAGGGCACAGCCAGGCCAGGAGACCCTTCTGTTGCTTGCCTCTGCTGCACCTCCACTTCCTCTATTGCCCTACAGTGAGGCTTGCTCTGTCACCAGTGGCTTCCTCCTGGGAAGGCCCTAGACTCCTCAAGACCAGTAGACCACTCCCCCTCCCAGTGCTTGCCTCTCTCCCCTTCAGGCTGGGATAAGAGGGGAGGCAAAATCTTTCCCCTAGAGTCAGGCAACACTGAACACCAGTGCCTACTGTCCAGGCCCCAGGGTAGGCTTCCTGGGTACCACTTGGCCATACCCAGCTACTAAGGGGACTAGCATACCTTTAAGTTCAGGAGTGCCTTGAGGCCTTGAGGATGGCCCCTTTCGTCCACAACAAGGGCTGGGGCTCCTGCCCCTCTCAGGCAGGCAGTCCCAGGCCCCAGTCAACTAGATCTTGGCTCCTTTCTGCAGCAAGATCACTGGTGCCAGATGTCCCGACTGGACTTCGGCCCTGCCACCAGCCCCCTCACCAAGGCCTGTGCAACAGGCTTCTCTGTACTCTCTCTGTCTCACTCCATTGCCCCTTGCCCCGCCCCATGCACCAGCCTGCTGGGGCTGGGAGGACCAGGGACTCTCCCCCTGTGCTATCTAAACATTAACTCCTGGAGAGGCTAATGAGGGCACCTGGGCACCTAAGGAGAAGGGCAAGGTGATGAAGAACTGGGCCAAAGGAATAAAGGGAAAGATGAGGGCCTAGAAATGACATTTTCTCCAAAGAGTTTAGAAGTCACACACACACCCCACCCCTATGCACTGGACCCTCTGTCTCAGGGACCCCAGAGCCTTAGTTCACAGCATGCTGCCACCAGACCAGTCTCTCTCCCAACCTCCAACCCCACAATTGCATGGTCACTCTCCTTCTCAAAGCCTCTGCCACACAAAACTCTCTATCATGTAACCCAATCATTTCCTGCCACTTCTCCAGGCAAACTTGCAATTTTATCCAAACCCAGGGACTGCTCACCTTCCCCTGAACACTCCTCACATTTTCCTATCTCAAAACCTTTTTTCTTTTCTTTTTAATGTTTATTCATTTATTTATTTTGAGAGGGGAGGGGCAGAGAGAGAGGGAGAGAAAGAGAATTCCAAGCAGACTTTGGGCTGCCAGTGCAGAGCCTGACTCAGGGCCCGAATTCTGGAACCGAACCGTGTGATCATGACTTGAGCTGAAATCAAGAGTCCAACGCTTAACCACTTAACCGACTAAGCCACCCCAGGAGCCCCTCAAAACCTTTTTTCTCATGCTGTTTTCCCTCTTAAAATTTTCCCTTACATATCTTCTCTGCTAACTGAAATCCTGCTCATTCTTAAAGACCATGCAAACTCCAGCCTTTCCCAGTGTCCCAGCCCCACGTACTCTCCCACCCTGGAGAACCCTTCCTGCTTGGCCACAAGCAGAGAACATCCCACTCAGGTGATGAAGACCGGCAAGAACCTAGACTGTAATGCTCACTAGCTGCAACTGTAGATGAGTTAATATCTCTGAGTCTAAGCTTGTGCACACATTATATGGGAATACCCCCTGAATAAGGGGTTACATGTAAGCACATCTCCAGAGTTCTGTGCACATTAGTGTCCTTATTTCCAATAGCTCCTGTTTCCTTTTTCCCTCTTTTGGGATGTACCAAATGCCACTTTGCTATCTTAGGTATAAGAGAGATTTCCAAAAGTTCCAAAATTTCCAAAAGTGGGTTTATCCCCCCACCTATATTTCAAGTGTCTTGAGATCTTGACCGGGGATGACATAATATCTTGTCCATATTTTTGGTCAGTTGAAGGGCTAGCACAGTGCTTGTACATTGTAGGGGATAAATAAGTATTTGGATAACTGCTTAGGACCCCTCCCCACCCACGTCCACCTAAGGATGGAGGGTGGAGGCAGGATTCTGGTTCTCATTCTGCCTCCATCTTGAGGGACTGCAGGGCTCAGAGCCAATGACTTCTTTCTGGACCTTCAGTCGATTTAATTCCCTCAACAAATACTTATTCTGTGTAACATACTGCACTGGGTACTATGAGGGAGGCAAAGACCTACTACTTCTACATCTGAGACACTTGCTTTGTAGCACAACCATTACACAAGCACAAATAAGTACAGTTCCAGAAAACTGTGATATAGGCCATAAGGGAAGGGCAAGTCGGCAGTCAGAGACACTTGTGGCACCAGAGACTGCCACTAGCCCCAGAGGGGAGGAAAGTCTATGGAGCAGAGGAGACAGCAGCGTGCAAGCATTCTGGAGAAAGGTGTGCTGGGCAGTGGGAACCTCAGGAACAGAGCCAGGCACAGGGTGCTGGTTGGCTATTAAACCAGAGCTCCTGGAACTCCCCAGAGGGGACTTGTAGGGACAGGGCGGGGAAGGGAGGCTGAGCAGGATTGTACAGGAGTTTTGAAAACCATGCTAAGGAGTCTGCTAGTGATCAGGTAACACTGGCAGAGCTGTGGTTTAGGGTTGGGTAGGGCCAGGGAACAAACTGTGTGATGTCCTGGAGGAGGTGGGGGTGTCAGGAGGCAGAGACATGACTTGGAAAGCTGCTGTAGTAACTGAGACAGACCCCAGCGAGGCCTGGCAGTGGTGCAGTTCCCAAATGTGGGAGAGAAAGCAATGGTGTGCAAGGTGGTGACAGCTGACATGTTGCATTGCTAGGAGAGACTCAGCAGGAAGAACAAGGAGAGAAGAGAAAGGCAGAAATCTTAGGGAATGTTTCTCTAAAGAGGAGCCAGGAAGAGTAGGGTTCCAGTGAGAGAATGAAGAAGGAGGAAAGAGCTTCAAAAAGGTGTGTGGGGGGGGGGAGGTCCTTCAAAGAGTCCAGGGATATGAGGCTGAGGACAGCCAGGGCTGAAGCCAAGGAGGTCACTGGCCACTGAAAGTATGAGGGACAGGGCTCAACAGAGTGATTTAAATAGTAGCCTGCTTGTGAGGACTAGAAAGTGAGTGGATGTCCCCCTGTGCTCCATCTGGCTGTTGGAGGACAGCACAGAGGAGGGGAGATCAATATGCAGGCTATTCTTAGCTGGAGGTCTTGGTAATCCTAACCAACACAGGATCTGAGGCACCTGCCGCCTGCCTCCCTCCACTTTGTCACATCCTCCCCGAGATGGATGTGCTCATCTTGCCCTAAGTCTTCCCCCACACTGCCCACCCCCACCCACACACTTGCTTAGAACCTTCCGGCACACAGAAGCAGCCAGGGGTAGTCTGTGGTCCTCTGGGAAGTCTTCTCCCCCAACCCCCCTTTCCACATGTTAAATCCCTTGAGACCCCATTATCAGATCTATTCCTTTGGCTTCTTCCTTTTAGCATCTTTGAACTCACCCCCAGACCAGATGAAATCAGCTGGAATAGATTTCACTAGATATGACAAGGCCCCCTAGGTATGGAGCCTGGACTTGGCAGAGGCACTAAAAGGTGTGGGGAGAAGGTTCAGAGAGCCAAACCAGAGACCCAAGACTTGCCAGGCTTGGTGCTTGGGGAAGGGCAAGACACTCAGGGATGGCACAGGCCTCCAGAGCTGCCTTCCTCCCTCACTCCTCCCTGTCTCAGGCCCTCCCCACCAGGTCTCACCTCAAAAAGCAAGAAAGGAAACAGTGAGGGCTTTCTGGAGCCGGCCCCCAGAGGCCGTCTGTGCTGGGGAGGTCAAAGAGAGGGAGGGAGGGGCCGGAGAAAGGCAGAGAAGAAAGCAGAGGCAAGACAAAGGGCCCAGTCCACCTTTGAAGCTGTCTCTAACCCGAGCCAGGGAGGGTGGGGTGGGTCTGAGAGCCGGGCTGGGGGGAGGCAGTCTAGAGTTTTAAAGAATGTCTCAAATTCCTGCGGAAATCAGAGGGATTGTAAGAGCTCCCCCTCCCCAACACACCTCCTTCTCAGCCCCCTGCCCCTGCCCCCCAAGTCCAGACCTCCACACCTGGGGGCCCCAACCCTTTGTCCTCAGGTAATTGCTGGGCGTTGCCTCTGTGTTTAAAATCCCATTGAACTCGCCAGTTATCAGCTGTGCCTCCAGACCACCCTCCCTACACCGCCCCCCTCCCAGAAAACGACCCCCAACACGTCTCCCGCAGTCTTCACCAGGATTAAGGCTCTTTGTGATTAGAAGGGGGGAGAGAAAAAAGCAACCTGGTGCAAAGCAATTATGACAAGCTGGAGGGAGAATGTCTGTCCTGGGGCCTGAGAGACCTCCCTCTTGGCTGTTGCCTTCTAAATTGCCCAGAGCTGGGGGCGTCAGACCTCTCTAGTCCTCACCAAAGGAGAGGCGGGGTGGACCCCTGGCCCCCACCGCCTTGGACGGCTGCTTCACTCACCTCCCATTATGACTAAACCAGGCTCCTCCCCAATTGCCCATTCGGACCTTATTTTTGGGCCATTCTTGGGAGAAGTGGGGAGAAGGGATGTCTCTCATCCTTTTCCCTCTCTCTCCGTAATATTTCCCTCCAACAATTTCCCAGAAAGAAGAGGAAGGAGAAACTGAGGCTGGGGGGGGGGGGTCCATCAACGGAAGAGCGGGCTTGCGCTGGGAGACGTGCTGGAAGGGCCTCCCCCTCAACAAGATTACACGCCGGCGAAAAGGAGGAAAGAGGCGTGTTTTATGGCTCTTAGTTCCACTCCCCTAAAGCACACCTGGAGGCGTCTGGGAAAGCCCACCCGAGAAGCTCCGGCTGGGGGTGGGAGCGCCCTCCCCCCTCCCTCCCGCCGCGGCCACCCCTCCCCCCGGGGCCGCGCGGCCCAGCCCGCCGCCTCTAATTGCATCTTCCCCTCAGGTGTGGCCCCCGCCTCCGCCCCCCGCAGGGGCCTGGGGAACAAGGGGACGCATTCTCGCCCTCTCTCCCCCTTCCGCTCGGCTGAGCCCTCCTCCCCCTTCCCCCCTCCTCACCGGAAAAAAGCAATCTGGCTACCGGCGAAGAGGCTGCAGAGTCCGCGGGCCGCCCGGGCGCCGCGCCTGCCCGCTCCTCCGCGGGCGCTCGGGCCTGCTGCCCCGGCCCCGGCCGCTCGCCGGCCCCAGGGTTGGGTTTGGTTCGCCCCAACAGGTAGCACGGGACACGCAGTGCCAGCCAGGAAACCGGAGCCCGCGCGGAGGGAGGGGCGCGCCCGCCGGTCCCGGGGCCTGCGCCCGCCCCGGGCCGCCGGCCTCGCGTGGGGCGGAGGTGCGGGGCCTTCCTGGGCCACCCACACCCCGCTTTCCCTCCAGGCGGCACTGCCCGCCGCCCCCCACGCGCGCGCGCGCGCGCGCTCCCCCTCCACCTGCTGGGCCACGCCCGGGCCGGGGCACTTGGCTTCCACGGCTCCCCCGGGCGCCTCTCCGAGAGGAGACTTTGTTACCAATGCCGTTTGGTAGTGGATCCCTCCACCCCGCCTTTAGATAACCCGTTTGCAGGAAAATGGTTTTATTCTGGGGCTCGAAGTCGGGGATGGGGGTGCAGGCCTGGGTAGTGGAATGTGAAGAATGGCCAACCCTCTTTTTTTTTTCTTTTTTCCTGAAATAAACACAAAAGTCCCTTCCTACAGTCTGGCCAGGAGGAAACTGGAGGCTGGGGGCAGACTGAAGAAGATTTGGGGAGAATTTAAAGAGAGCCAGCTCCAGACAGTGTCTGCAAGGCTTTGAACCTGCTGCCCTTTTCGCCTGTTTCAGGGAGCCTGAGTCCAGGGTAACACTACAGTTCCTCTCCTGGGGGTCTGCCATCCCCCCTCCCCCCGGGGCCTATTCCATTGTTGGGTCTGGGGCAGCTGCCCTGACGCCCAGCCCTGCTATGTGGCAGTCCTGTCCCCTTTCTGGCTTGAGGCTCTGACGCTTGTAGTTCCTCAGGGTCCTTCCTCCTTGGGGGCTCTGACTCCCCTCCCTCCGCCCCAGCCCAGTCTTGGGATTAGGAAGGGAAGGGGATGGGAAGGCTGGTGAGGGGCAGCTGCCCCCAGTGTCCCTGACTACGTCAGGGGCTGTGGCCTCCGAGTACGCTTGGTCCGGCGGGTGGGGGCTGAGCCCACAAACTCAAACTGCTTCTGCCTTTCAGCGTGGTTGGGGAAGGGCAACTGGCCCTGGTAGAGGCGCTTGATGAAGTGAGCCTCTCGCTGGTTCTGGCGGCTGCGGGAAGCCTGGCGGGGCCGACCCTGCCTGGTGAAGGCCATGAACCAGCCCTCGTGCCGGGCATTCTGGAAGGCCGTGTAGTTGTTCTCCAGCACGATCTCTGTGAACACGCAGTCTTTGCTCTTCCCACTGGGCTGCGGGGAGGAGGGAAGGAACAAGAGGAGGCGAGTTTGTCCACCCAACTTTCTGCCTTCCTTGCCTTTGGGGCCTATTTTGTGGGACTGAGGAAGGAATGACAGGAGCCGTGTGCCCAAGGATTTCTGCCTGGTGAGAGGCAGAAGTGGGAGAAAGGAGCAAGCTTTGCTTGGAGTCAGGTCTGAACTTAAATACAGCCTGGTCATTTGGAAGTTGTACACCTTGAGCAAGGTATTTAGCCATGCAGAGCCTGTTTCCCAAGATGTGGCATAAAGATCAAGATTATTATGCAGTTCAGCGCATACCCAGTGGGCACTCTGTACACGAGCACACTCCTCAGTCTGGGCCAATGGTGCTGCTGGGTGGAGGAAAAGGAGGCAACAGTCTTTGATGAAAACAAGGGGCAAATGTTTACAGAATACCAGACTATGTCAGGAGCCACCCCACCACCCATTTGACCCAATAGATAACCTTGACACTATGCCCATTTTTATAGACAAGAAGCCTGAGGCTTAACCAAGGTAAGCAAATAGTTGGTGAGAACAGCCAGAACTGGAAGCCAGGATTGACAAATGTTAAGGGAAGTGGACTTCTCCTACCCAACAGTGCTGGAACTGCCCCTGCAGGGTGGTTACGCTAGCAGGCAGTTAGTGTGCATCTTGCTAGTTGGATCCTGTGGACCCCACTGACCTTGGGGAAACTAGTGGCCTTGTATGAATGTCAACTCTCAACCCTGATCAGCGCTTAAGCCTCAACATAGGGACTGTAATATCATGTAAGTGCTAAAATTCTGACTCCTTGATGTTGGGGAAATACCTCATAAATCAGAGCTGAAGATCCTTATGGGTCAGTAAGGGTCCTCAGAGGGCTTCTTGACCCCACAGGGACTCATTTAAATGGAGAAACCAGAGTGGCCTAGTGTTGGGGTGTGTGCGTAGTCAGTCATGGCTTGGACTTAGTAGAGGGGAGTAGGGGGTGCTGTGGGGCACACAGTAACATTGATTCCTTCATCCACTCCCCCTCCTTCCAGTTCTCACCTTTCCGATGAGCTTGCCCCTCTTGTTCATACAGATGTATTTCTCGCTCTCAGCACCCTTGATGCGCACACGGCTTCCAAATGTGTCTGTCTCCACTATGAGTTTGGCTATGATGGGGGGGGGGGAGAAAGACCTCCGTCCATTGGGGTTGCCGGCTCAGGTATGGCAGGAGGCCCCCCAACCAGCCTGACCTCCGCACTTGGGTGGGGGGGCACCGAGAGGCCCTACTCCAAGAGGCTTCTCCCTGTTCTCCCACTGTGGCCCCTGCCCTGGCACAGGATCTGGGGATGGACCAGGTTAGGCCAGCCAGCAGTGTGAGTGGCCTCTGGTGAGGGCTGGGTCTCACCAAACTTGTTGCCGTCCTCCGCGGTGGCAGAGATGCGACGCCCGGTGACCTGCACGTGCTTGCCACTGGTCCGGCTGTAGAGCTGGTACTCACGGATCTGCCGCCTGCTCAGCTGGTCAGTCATGGCACCCTGGTCCCTCACGTACTGGTTAAAATTAGGAGACGGGTGATTCTCCCCCTTTGCGGTTACCAAGGGAAAAATAGTGTCAATTTGCTTTGGGTGACACCACCACTGGTCCATCCAAGGGAGAGGGGTGTGGAGGTGAGTGTGAGGGGGCCAGGCCGTTTGTCCTGGGAAGCAGAGGTGCAGGGTGAAGGGTGCATATGGCCATGGTCTTTCCAGGCCAGCGGATGAGCCAGTCATGACCTCTTGGCTCCCCATCTGCCCTGGAGCAGAGAACTGGTGGCTGCACAGGCTTGGGGGACCCTTGGTGCAGATCTGGAATCATGACTCTGGTTGCTAGACAGAACCTTCACAGTTATGGTACCCAATTCCAATGTCAAAGAGGTGCCCTGGGTGACCCAGCTGATTAGAGACAGAAGTGCTGTCCTGCCTCTAGGACTGGAGCTTGTCCCTTCTCTAGAATGCCAGGGTCTTGGCTCCATTAGCCAGGATAACCAGATTTTTCCTTCATCCTCCCCACTGGCCTTGAAGGATCCTACCCCAGGCACACACACATGCACAGGCATATACATACATGTGCATACAGAAGCTGGTCTGTTAGGCTTACCAGAGAGCATTATGGAGGCTCTAAGACCTTTTGTTTAGGCTCCTGTAATGCCCCTGTAAGCATTTCTCTTCAGCGCTAACTGTGGAATCCTGAGCTCCTGCCCATCTCCCCTGCCTTTCCCTCTGGGTGCTCAGGACCCTCAGAGAACCCTGTCCCCCTTTTGGTCAGTGTTCCTCCCGCCAGTAGGGGTGAGGTGCCTCCTTGGCAAGGGAGATGGAGGCTGCAGCAGCGAGAGGAGCTATCAGTGGTGGCCCAGGCTCTCCTGCGAGCCGCCTGCCTGTGTCACAATGTAACAGAGGCTCGTGGCCAGTAGGGGCAATACTGTTGCCTGCCCGCTAACCAGGTTCTACCCATGCATGGTGCAAAGCCAGGACGATTACCTTCTTCTGGCCTGTCTCACCTATCTGCAACACTGAGTGGGAGAAAAACAGACCCCTTCCTGTCCTCTGTCTCCAGGAAGGTGCAAACCAGATGACATTTCTCAGCTGCTGGTGACAGCCTCAACCCTAGGCTAAAATGTTTCTCTCCCCACCCATATCCTACTGGCCTGTGCTGGAACAGACTTTTGTACCCCAGATCCCTAAGGCCACCTTTATCCCAGGCCCCGTAGAAACCACCTAGACAGACCTCGACCCAGATCAGCATCTGTTAGGGGCCATTCTCTGGTAGAGGGAGGAGCAGGAAGGATCAGCTTTGAGGAAGGGGGCGGTGAGGGAGCGGCCACAGGCTGACCCTGTAACCTGCTCAGGGTTAACCCTTCATGTGTGTCACTGCTCATTTCCGACTCCAGCTAGGCCACAGGCCAGGAGTGCCACAAGGAGCAACCCCCCCCCCCCCCATTGCCTATGAGAGCAGGGTCTGGAAACTCAAAGCAGCAAAGTGCACCCTGCACCCCACCCCAGAAAAACCTGAGGCCAGCATTTGGGGTGAGGGCCTCCCTTCCTGCCAGGGGGTGGGGTCTGGCTGGGCCAGGACCCTCGGTGGGGTCCAGCCTATCCCCAGCCCCCATCTCCTGGCCCAGGTTCAGGCCCTCCGCCCCTCTTGGCGGGCAGCCTCCTTCTGGCTGTCTGTTCCAGGTCAGGAGCAGAGAGGCCCCCCTGAAGCCCCCTCCTCTCCTTGTCCCCCTTCAGGCCCTGCACAAAAGCAGCCCCACGCCCCCCCCACAGCCCACAACCCACAAGTCGCTCTCCCCGCGGGACCTGGCCTGTCCCTTTCATGTTCCCGCTGCGGGGGGACCTCCCCTTCCACTGCTGCAGACAGCTGCTTGTCAGACGGCCCCTCAAGCATGGCTATGGTCCGGCCTGCCGGCCCCCCCTCCAAGGGGGGCGAGGGGGCACTTCAAGGGGGAAAGGACAGCTTTGCCACCTTCCCTGAGTCCTGAATGGGGCCTCAGCCAGGCCATAAACGCCCCGGCCAGCCTCACCATTGTGCTAATTCCCCTTCCAGAACAGGTTGGGCCCACCCCCAGCCCCCTCCCGGCCAGGCTGGGGGCTTTCTTCTTGCTCTCCCTGGATGTGTGAAGCAAAAGGCCTGGAACGGGGGCTAGAGCAAAAGGGGGAAGGAAAAGGGGGGGGAGTTGTTTCTCTCTCTCTCCCACCCCCCCACTGCTTCAAAGGCAGCCCCTTTCCCTCTCCCAGAGAAAAGGCATTTACCTTCAAAAAAAGTCCCCACTGGATATGAAGAGAAGCGGGCCTCTGGCCTGGGAAAGCCAAGCGATCTCTCCCCAGAGCGGTTCTGGACCAGTGCATTTTAATAGCTGCACTTTTATGGAGGATCACAAAAAGGGACCGAGCCTCGCACAGGGGGCTGAGGCTTGGGGTGGGGGTGTGCATGGGGGGGCTAACATGGGGTGGGGGGAGTGTGGAGATGCAAACCCTGAATCTTGTCCCAAACAAACCCCTTGGGGCTTGACCTCATTGCCCTGTAGGTAAGGAGTCACCCCGCCCTGACTGGGGCTATCCCCCAGGACGGTGATTCCCCAGGACATCTATGGTGGTGAGAGTGGGGTAGTAAGTGGAATACACAACTGGTTTTGCATGAAAACCTGTCTTTTCAGGTACCTCCAAGTACAAGCCTCACCTGAGCCATCACCTCAGCCCTCTTCCTACCACTCCAGACTCCATCCCTCAAGACTGGGTTGCCCCATGCATTTAGCCTTGAGGGGAACACTTGAGGGGGGCCGGATGGAGAGAAAAGCAGAGACCTCAGGACATGTAGAGAGGGTCATGGAGGGAGGACAGATAAAGACCTTAGTCAATCCCCAAATCTGCCATAGCCCCTTCTATACACCTCCAGAGGCTGACACCAGCCCCCACCCTCAAAAACCATCTGGATCCAGGGAGAGGCCAGAACCTGCCTCTGTCCACCGAAAGGAAGCTACCCCCCCCCCCCAGTTGGGTGGGGTGGGAGAGATGGAGAAAAGCTAGTGGGGGGCACCCGCCTACCTGAGTTTGACAGCAGAGAATCAGTAGCTGCAAGCACCTGTGTGAGAAGACAAGGCAGACCCTGGTGTGGGTGCCAGCAGCCAACCCAGGGTGAGAAGGCAGAGCCCCCCCCCCCCCCACCTCCTGCCCCTCTGTGTGGGATTCCCGGTAAGATTAGGTCTGCCCCAGGCTGCAAATGGCAACAAAACTTCAGTTCAGAGAGGCAGTGCACTTACAGAGTGAGGTTGGGCAGCAGGCGGGTGGCTCCCATCGCCGGAGAGATTTCTTGGGGCGGTTGCCCTCCTGCCCCCAAACTCAGGAGCAGATATGGGCAGTCCCCAGGGGTAGAGTCCCAGAGAAGCCAAGGTCTCTTCAAGCCACAGGTTTTCAGGGGGGAGAGGAGGAGAGAGAGGGGAGGAGGAGGAGGAGAGAGAAGGGAGGGGAGAAGGAATGGGGGAGGAGGGCGTAATTGGGAGACTGAGGTGTGAGGTGTCCACCTTCCTGGCCAGTGAGACAGCAAAGCAGCCGCTGGCTGGCGGGGTCTGCCAGCCTCTTGCTGGGCTACCCGAGCACAGAGGATGGAGCTGTGGAGCCTTCTTGATAAGGAGGCTGGCCCCTGTAGTCTCCCACGTTTTTCGTGACCCTCAGACCTGGACTAGAGGGTCCCTCCTCCCCTCCCAGGGTCAGCTCCTCCTGCCCTCAGGTTTGGTGCCCCACCTCCCCAAGGGTGAGCGCAGGTATCATTCAGGGCCAGGGGTTGCTGAGTCTGGCTCCGGGGGTGGAAATTCCCAGAAGCAGCCTTAAAAGGAGGAGCCTCCCTCCAGGGGGCAGGCGGTGGGCTTGGCTAGGAGCGGTTGCTTCCCCTGCCTCTGTCACCCCTTGCTCCCCCTCTCTGCTATCTGGCCACCGGGATGGAGGTGTTAGGGCTGTCCCGATGGCAGCAAATAGTGGGTGCTGCAGGCTGGGGGTCAGGGAGGGGGAGGAAGGTGCAGCTGTGGGAGGAGGACGCGATGGAATCTTGAGAGCTGGCCTGACGTCCGGGAAGAGACAGACTCAGAGGAGCTGGTGCACTGGCACAAGCTACTTTCCTCTGGGCCTCGGCAGTTTTGTCTGAGAGATGGGGGCAGTAGTGCCTCAGGATGCCGGCAGACCAAAGGAGTTAACTGGGCTTAGCAGACGTCAAGTGTGTCATATGTTCCGGGCCTCACTCACCCTCCTCTCTAGGGCAGCAGCCATCCCTAGGGCCTCCTCCCTCCCTGTGCCCACCAACCTCTTCACATGGCCTCTGGTCCCACCCTGCTCTGTACTGTGCAGGCAGGACCCCATTCTAGGACCCCTGTGCAGAGGACACTAAAGCACACGGGACAGGGGTCGGGGGGGGGGGGCATGGGGGATAGTTAGCTCAGAATGGCCCAGCCAGTGAATGGCAGAACTAGGTTCCTAAGGTCCACATGGATCATGTCTGGAGCCTTGCCACTGTGTCCATGCCCTCCGGGCTGCAGTATCTAAGGTCCCAGAAGCTAGGTGACCAGGGACTCTAATGGTTCCTTCCCTACAGAAGGTGGGTGATGGTGGCTGTGGAAGGGGGCATGTGCTTAGAGGGATCTCTGAGGGAAGTCTTCTGTGTAGGGAGCGGAGCTCGCACCTCAGCTCTGGGCTCCCTGGAGGTCTCAGTGCCTCCAGGATGGAAAGAGAAAGGGAAATGCTGGATGTGGATGTATTTACCTAAAGAGATGAGCAGGAGGGCGAAACTCTCACCTCCAAGTCTCCTCACCTTCCAGAGCTAGATCAATCCACAAAGTTGTCTGCCACCCCTCCCCCCTCCCCCAGACAAGCCCCAAGGCTACCTCCTGGCCACCTCCAGCTTTTGGGCTCCTAGCCCCATCCCCCACCCCTCGGGCCACTGGGACTCAAGGCCCTGCTGAACCTGAGCTGGTCTGGAGAGTGCAGGGGTAGCTCCCTGTAACTGGCAGAGTCCAGGCTTGGAATCAAATAGAAGGGATGTCAAAACTGGAAGGGGTCTTAGAGATTCTTCATCTGGTCCAGCCTCCTCACTCACTGATGAGGCCCAGCGAGGGTCTCACAGCTAGTTAGTCAATGGCACAACTCAGACAAGGTGCCAGGTGCCCAGACTCCCAATCCAGTGCTCGTCGTTGTCCGAGCATGCCCTAGACCGTCCCACAGCTCTGCTTTGCTCAGGCTGATGCTCCTGATCGTTTCCATCTTCCATATTTGTTCTGTTTGGGGTCTCGATTTGAACTCTGCCTCTTCTGCAGAAATCCCCAAATCTACTTCTGGAACTGGTGCTGGCTCTGGCTCTATTCTTGGCGGGCCTTTGACCTCACCCACATCTCCACCAACAACTAGCTCCCAGGTGGGGTACTAAAGGCTACCTCCTCCCACTTTCAGTCCTGGGATGACAGGTAAGAGCAGATGCATGAAGGAGATAGCTCAGGCTTGAGGTTCTGGGGTGGATGGGTGAGCTGGGGGGGTGGAATGAAATAAGGAGGTAGATGCGGGAGCCCCATCTAGTGAGGTCTGGACTCCAGGCCTCTGAGCCTGAGTGCCTGGTTCCTATCAGTGGGGGAGGGGCCTGTTGTCAGTGGCCAGCCCCCCAGCCAGGCCTGGGTCTCCATGGTAACAGATGCCAGCAGTCAAGCTTGGCCTTGGGGCTCAGCCAGGGGCTGGTGCCAGGGGCCTCTGGGGCATGGCTGGATAGCCTGTTTCATGGTGTGACATCTGCTCCTTGTCCCTTCCCATTGTGCACCTGCAGCCCTGCCTTTCTGACTCAGCTTGCGCTTTTATCCCCATGGGAAGGCCAGTGCTGGGCTCCAAGAGGGGAGGCAGCATGAAGAGTGTTCCATGGATTTTATCCCCGTTCCCTGGCCTCTACGACCTATGGCAAGTCCCTTCACTTTTCTGGTCTCAGCTTCCTAATTTGTAAAAAGGAAATGGTTATTATCACTGCTGTCAAAATTGCCACCATGAGTATCAACTGAGATGGACACTCCATGAAAAGTATCAAGTGCCACAAGAATGGAAACGAGGGGCATAGACCTTCTTATATGGTCCAGACTCGGTTGACCTAAACTTTGACTCCCTTGACTAGAGGAGAGGGAGGGAGAATAGTAGGGTTCATTAACATTTATAGGGGGAGGTGGCAGGAGGTGATAAAGGAAGTGAGAAGTAGCCTGGGCTGGTTGGTTAATCCCCACCCCCTAGTGCCAAGTTCAACACCCCCCAACTGAGGCGTCTCACGCCTGCTCCTTCTAACAGCCCAGCTGGTGCAGACACTGAGCCCACCTGCGGACCTGCCACTTGTCACCACCTGCTACAAACCTCAGCCCACCATTTTCCTGTTGGAAAGCAGAAGGGCTGGGGCTGGGGCAGGGCAAAAGGCAATGGACTCTTAAAATTTGGAGCACCTACCATCCTTGCTGTTTGATCCCCACTGCCTGCCAGCATTTGGACATCAAGTCAGGAACGGCTTAGCTGTTGCGTGCCCTTATGTACAGAGCTATGGCTGAGCTAGGCTGCTGGGGCACTTGCCTGGGTGAGGTGAAGGGAAGAAGTATCTGTGTGCATCTGTGCTTTGCTATAACTGGCTGGGGGCTGCCCCTCCCAAGGTGCGGGTTACACCGTGGACCTTATTCTTAACTATTATTTTCAGTTTATGAGACTTTGTAGGACTCTGGCTGCTGTGCTGTCCGTCTCTCTCAGTCATTTCAGAGTGGTTCAAGATAAGAGCTGTGGGTCCAGACAACCTGGTGGTGGACCCTGCCTCCGCCACTAGCTCTGTGGCCTTGGGGGCAAGTTGTTTCACCTCTCTGTGCCTCGTTTTCCAGGTCTGAGAAATGGGGCTTTATGGAGTGAGTCCCAGAAGGCGCTCAGCACCTAGCTTCCAGCATGTTATTACCAAAATCCTGCTAACCCTCTCTCTTTCTGCTTGCTCTGCCTGAGGCACATTGCATTGCTCGGTTCCTGCTCCTGGGAGTGTCCTTCTGCCAGCTACTCATGGAGCCTGCCACCCTCTTCTTGTCAGTCTTCTCCTTTGAGGGGCTTTCTCTGATCTCCTAATAGGCTAATTCCAGGCTGGAGAAGTGCTGTCTCACTTCCTCCAAAGCACTTGACAGTAACTGAAATTTTGCTGTTGGCTTTTGTGTTTCCACTAGACTGTAGGTGGCTTGAAGGTGAAGAATTTGTCTTGTTTACCCTGTGTCACTGTGGCATGAGGCCATGGTAAATGGTCGCTGCCCACCTGGAGCCTGATGTGAACCCATGTGCCTTGTCGCTCTCTGGGTGACCTGAGGTCAGTGGCTCATTCTCATTTGCTTGAGGGTGGGACGGTGCCCACATCTGTCTCCTGGGATGTAGAAAGCAAGCAGCAAGAATGCTAAGCTACCATTCTCAGTCTCTTCTGGCATTAAAAGAAACTGAAGCTGAACAGGAACATGCAAGCCTAGTTGCTGACCTTCCCGTGCAGGCATTCAAAGACCTCCAACCTTCTGGGACCCATGCCTAGGGATCCTGGAGAGAGGACAGGGCCATTTCCCCATTGGCCCACTTTAGGTTTGGCCACTGGGGGTGTAGAGGAGGGCCAGGGAGAAGCCCAGTGGAGGCCCTGCAACTATAACCTCCAGTGGGAGGCTATCTGTGTGTCACAATGGGTGAGCCAGGCTCCAAAGTGGCTGTGCAGGCCTGGGAGAGGGCAGGAGCCCAGAGCCACCCAATGGGTCATTCATCCCCTTGCCAATCCCCTATTGCCTTACCCTAACAATTTGTTGAGCCCTGTTCCCATGGCTCCGAGAATTGCCCTGGGTGAACCCTCGCATGAGAGTTAAAAGTGTTTACCTGTCCACCCCTGTAAGAGACCCTCAATAGCTTCTGCAAGGCCTGCCTCATCTGCCCTGTCTGGGAGGGCTTCCTTGAAGGTCCAGGCCTCTGGGCTCCTGCTTGACACAGATCTTCACACAAATGAACAGGAGCTCACCCTGAACAGGAGAGGCAAGCCTGGGAGAGCAACATTAGCATTGATCCGAGGTTCCAATAGATGTCCTGGTCTGTGCATTTGATAATGAACACGTGATTAGGGCCAGGAGAGAAGATCCCCAGGCTAGTCTGACAGGGGCTAAGGCCCTTCCCAGTGGGGGGCAGGCAGCTCTAGCCTTCTGACTCTCTACCTGGAAAACCAGCCAGAAGGGAGTGTGGACACAGGAAGACCCACAATGTCTGGAGCTCCCTCCCTCAGGACAAGGGCACAAAGTTGAAGCTGTGCAGGGGGTTGAGACCCTTGGTTTTTTGTCCCAAAGCTGGGGGGGTTGGAATGGGTGGGAGTTTGAGGACATGAGAGGGAGATGAAAGAACAGAACAGAGCCCAGCTGGCTGGCTGGGTGCCTCAGCTTCAGTCCAGGTGGCGGGCCAGCCACCAGGTAGGGGTGTGCTGGCACATGGCCTCCCTCTGCTGGGCACACGGGCTCACTGCAGCCAGCAATAAGGACAGGCCCTCTGGAACAGATGGCAGAAACAAGGTCCCGGCAAAGCAAAATTTATTGGG
This sequence comes from Panthera onca, assembly GCF_046562875.1. Classification (NCBI taxonomy): domain Eukaryota; kingdom Metazoa; phylum Chordata; class Mammalia; order Carnivora; family Felidae; genus Panthera; species Panthera onca. Next base: position 168,993,612 of record NC_138342.1, on the reverse strand, counting down.
GCTCTGAGGTCAGGGCTCTTCCCTCCAGGTCCTGCCGAAACTTGATAGTTGGAGTGTGGGCCCCTTGTGTTGCCCCCAACAGCTCCATCACATTCAGACTCAGAGGGAGAGAGGCTGGGTGGGGGGGAACATGGGGTTGCAGCACACCCGCAGGAAGGCCACTCTGTATGGTGTTCTAGCTGGCTCTCCCTCCGTCACTGCAGCCAGGCCACTCCTGGCTCCTCATTTCTTGGATCCTGGCTTTTTAGGTTTGAGTGTGGGTTTGGCCTATGGAGAGAAGGGAGGGCACCAGAGTCCCACTCCCTCCCTTTGCCCCCAGGAAGACCAGCCCCTTCTCCTGGTACTTACCTTTTTCACAGTACTCTTGTCTTTAAGGCTGGGTCTGGAATAGGGTGGGGAGGCCAGGAGAGGGGATGAGGGTGAGAAAGAGAGAGAGCTCAGCAGGACACCAGTAGCCCAGAACCTCCTAATGCCTACACTGCAATGCAGGGCCCTGGCCACTTCCAGGAAAGCCAGGGGCTGTGTATGGAGAGCTGGGAGGCTGCAGAATTCACCTCTCCACCCCGTCACCTGCTGGGACCATTCTGACTCTCTCTTAACAAGAGGTGTTTTCTTGTTAGACTTCCACCTGCTTTCCTTTATTTATCACAAATAGGTCTCTTTCATTATAAAAGTAATATTTAACTACATTGCACAAAATATAGCAAATAGAAATCACTTGTTTCTTTACCTCCCACCGGTATTAACATTTTGGTGTGTTTCCTTGCAGGACTTTTTGCTTTTTCTTCTAAAAACATGTGAAATAACATGAAAATGATTTAAGATCCTGTTCTTTTTAAATTCTGTAAACACTTTCCAGGATGCTATATTCTTCATAGGCATTATGTCACATTCTACTGGGAAAATGTGACCCAGCTTAATCTACTATATTGGTAGACACTTAGAATGCTTCCATTTTTCACTATTACTTGAATAATGCAGGGATCAGTTTCTTAGTGCATATGATTTTACCTGTATTTTGGATGGGGTCCTTGGGAAGGGGTTACCATGAGTGGAATTAGGTCAGAAGATAAGTACTTTGATGCCTTCCAAAAAAGGCTGTGCCGGCCATCAGAGACAGCACACCTGTGTGGTCACAAACATGCACACACGCCAGACCCTTTCTAACCCTATAGGCTTCAGCTGTAAGATTTTGGCCACGTTAACAGATGGAAAGAGTTACCTCACTGCCTCCTCTTCTTTTTCCACCTTTTTTTTCTGGGAAGCAAACACAAGCAGCATGGGGACAGTTAGGGCAGGGTCCAGGGCCAGCAGACTCCTGCTGGGCACCTGGCAGGACCCCAGGCCTCTGTACACTCACACTCAACTCAGGAGGCCTGGCCCAGGTTTCTGAGGAGCCTGTGGGGGGGGGGGGTGTCCCTTCCCTCACCTTGGCAACACCTGTCTGCTTCTGGGATGCTAGCCTCTTGACTTGTTTAATAGGGGTCTCCTCCTCTAGGGACACATCTACATCAACATCATCATCGTCATCATCATCGCTGTCATCTTCCTCCTCTTCCTCCTCCTCCAGCTCCTCCTCCTCCTCCTCCTCCTCCCAGGACAGGTCTGAAGTGTCTGTGAGGGTATGGAAAGGGAGCAGGGATGCTGAGCTCCAGGTCTTGGCCTAGCTCCTGTTCCACGATCGGTCTTGCTCTCAGAGCTGCCTTGGGAAAGCCAGCACCTGCCGCTTCCTAGAGACCCTTTCTGGCCTGACAAAGTGGAAGCTCAGATGGAGTGAGGGGTCCGGGACCCCAGAAAGCTGGGGTGGTAGAGGAGGGCAGGTGAGGTGGTAAGCTGTGGCTCTGGCTGGGAAGGATTCAGAGGAGGGTGAGGGTGAGCAGAGAGCACAAGGGAAGGGAGGAAATGGAAACAGCAGCTAAGGAATTTAGACCTCATCCTAAGGGAAGTGGAGCCTGGCAGGGTTTTTGAGTAACTGTACCCTGATACAGAGGCACAACTGGGCTGAGAAGGATATGAGAAGAGTCAACAGCACAGTGATTTGATAGAGCCTATATTGCTCCTCCAGCTACATACCTCATAGCACCTAACATTTTACATGCGGGCTAGTACTAGCTATCATGCAAACTGCTTCTCCCTGAGTATCCCATTTATTCCTCACAGTGGCTCTTTGAAGATGAAACCAAGTCTACACCCACCCTCATGGTACAGGCAAGAGGACTGCAGCCCACAGAGGACATGGCGGGGAGGTAAAGGAGAACTTCCATTCCAGGCTACCGGCCATCACGTTGCCTTTGGAGATTTTCTCTAGTAATTCAAGAATCCATCCAGCGTTTGAATACCTATTCCCTTGGCCCTGTGCTAGGCACTATAGTCAGACCCGCCTCAGGTCCAAGCTCCAACTTACCATAACATTCCTGGCCACTGAGGAACACGGGTCCAGAGCCAGCCCGGAGCTGGAAAGTGACTGGAGGAGAAAGCTCCAATCCCATCATGACCTGCAGAAGGAGGGATGTAGGGGCAAGAGCAGAAAAGATGGGCTCACTCAGGCCTGGCACCTGTCTGGGGGATGGTGTCTAATAGAAACGTTCAGAATTTATTCCCCAAACCCCAACTACACACATTTCACAGGTTCTCTGGACCTCATTGTGTTATTAAGCCCTTGGCCCTCCCTGTTGAGGTGGATTCAAATGGAAGACTGTGAATCTGATAATCCCATTCTTGTTAAAGATCACAGACAGGCTTCTAAGCTGAGGGGCAGCTGTTAGAGAAGTCTGATGGCTACAGATTAAATTGTGTCCCCCAAATTCTTTTTTTTAACATTTTTTAATGTTTGTTTATTTTTGAGAGAGAGAGAGAGAACTCATGGGGAAGAGAGAGATGGAAACACAGATTCCGAAGCAGGCTCCAGGCTCTGAGTTGTCAGCACAGAGCTCAATGGTGGGGCTCAAACCCATAAGCCATGAGATCATGACCTGAGCCGAAAGTCACATGCTTAACTGAGCCATCCACGTGCCCCTGCCGAATTCTTATGTGAAGCCCTAACCTCCAATGTGATAGTATCTGGAGATGAGGCCTTTGGGAGGTAATTAGGGTTAGATGAGGTCATGAGAGCTGGGCCCTCATGATGGGACTGGTGCCCTTATAAAGGAGACCAGAGATTTCTCTCTGTCTCTGTCTCTCTGCTGTGTGAGGACACAGAGAACAGGCATCCATCTGCAAGCTAGGAAGATGATCCTACCCAAATCTGACCACACTGGCACCCTGGTCTCAGACTTTCAGCCTCTACAACTATGACAAGATAGATGCACATTAAGTCCTTCACTCTCTGGTACTTTGTTATGGTGGCCCAACCCGAATAAGACACTAATCAAATGAGAAGAGCAGATGCAAAGTTGTATGTACAGTACTACTTTTGTCTTACATGTGTGGATATACATATGAATAAAGTTAGAATTCTATTAAGTGTGAACCCTAATTTTCAGTGGACAGTACGGTGTTTCTTTTCTTGATACTCTTCCAAACTTTCCACATTTTCTATTGTATCAGTGATGATACTCAAATTTATTGACTTCCTACCGTATGCCAGGCCCTATGCTAAGCATTTCACCTGCTTTCCTCTTTTAACCCCTCACAACAAGCCCACAACGAGGGGCCGTTCCTTTACAGAGGAGGGAACTGGGGCTTAGGGATATTAATTTAGAGTTTCTGGCTCAGACAGGAAGGAGACAAGCAAAAACTGAAACTCTGTAGCCACCAATGCCTAGAAATGCTGGATAAAATGTATTCCGATGTTTTCACTGCTTGGTTGAACAGCAGGACAGAAGGAAGAGGCCCTGTGCACCAGAAAGGAGGGCAGCACGCACAAGCACCAGTGCTGTAGCTGCTGAAGGGAAAATGTGCCCGAAAACAGCCTCGGCCTTGGGTTTTAACATGCGCTCATGGACAGGAGACAGGCCTGGGCTCCAGAGAGGCGTGCGGTCACGGGGCCCACTGAATGGGGCTGGGGTCCTCCACGGGTGCACCTCAGGAAGAAGCTCCAGGGTCGGGGGCGAGGATGGGGGACGGAAGAATCCCAAACCCACCCACCAGGAACTCCTCTCCACTGAAGGAAGGGAATAAGGAAATGCATGTGGGATAAAAGAAGTCTCCTGTGAGAACTTAAAAACCCATGGCTGTACCTGCCACTCACACCAAGCTCGAATTCACTTGGTGGGCACTGCGAAGCCAACAGACCCGTATAAGATCCCAGGCTGGTGACTCCTGGGGCCAACAGCAGGCACAAGCACAAAACCAATCCCTTGGGGTGCTGTCAATTTTCCTCACACAGAATTCTCTTGGAGAAAACAGTGGAACCACGAAGATGCCTCACCGTGTAAAGTGACAAAATGTCCAAGGCACGGTCCTGCTAGAGTGAGCAGAAGGAAACGAGACGACTGTAGACCGATGCAGCCAAGAGCCAGAGAGAAAAGAACAGTCTAGCAGTTATGACATTAGGTTGATGAAAGTCAAACAAACATAGAAGTAGGAATCAGAAGCATAACAACAAGGTATTATGAGAAATAACAAGAACCAAATGCAGCTTCTAGACTGAACAAATGGTTAAAAAGAATACACCAGCTAAAGCAAGTATCAGTAAACTGGAACCATGCTGTGAAGAAACGACCCGGTACATAGCACAGAGACAAGAGGAACGAAATACGAAGGAGAGGCTGAGAGATACAGAGGACAGAATGAGATCTAAGATGCATCTAATCACAGTAAGGGACTAGAAACAACACAATGTGCAAAGTGATAACCAAGAGCTTCTAGAAACAACCAAAGACACAGATCCTCATGTCCAGGAAACCTAGGTCCTGAATAGATAAATAAAAGTAAATGTACATCTGAACATCCCATAGTGAAATGGTATATACCAAAAACAAAGAGGCTATCTTAAAATAAACCAGAGAGGAAAGACAGATGTCCAGAAAAGGAACAATAGGCAGACAGACTGAGGGTTTCAACAGCAACGTCAGAAACCAGAAGACCAGAACGGCGTCTTCAACGTTTTGAGGGAAAGTACCTCTCTGTGTAGAATTATACAGAACCAAACTACCATGAAGGAATGAGGGTAAAATAAAGACATTTCCAGGCAGAGCCCAAGTAAGTTCACTCCTCCCAGACCTATTAAAAGAGGTCTCAAAAAGCTGACAATCGAATTGAGAAGGAAGAAGTGGATATGAGCAGCAGTGGTGAGCAAGCAACTTGGTCAACTAAGACAAATCCAAGTAAGCATTACTGTAAAATAAAATAGTACTAGTAATGACTAGTATTGAGTGGGTTTAAAACAAGTTGAAGCTAAAACACTACATGATAATAACAGGTCGGTTAAGAAAAGGGTGCTCAGGAAAGTTCCCTGGATTGTATGGGAGAGAGGAATATAGCATTAATTTTAAATTGGTCATGTATGATTGTTAAAAAATTAAGGAAAACTACGCTAAAAAGTAGAGTGAGACTCTACAGTTCCAAACCAGTAGAAAGGAAAAGGGGGAAAGAAACCTTAATCTAATAAAAGACAGAAAAAGGAAAAGGAAGAAAAAATGAAAAATCAATGAACATAGAAGCACAAAGTACATGTTACAAATAAATCCAAGTATGATAGCATCACAGTAAACATAAACGGATATTATTGGCTAGATAGATTAAAACAAAGTTTAGCTACTTACTGCTTATAAGATACATGCCTAAAATGTGAGCACATAGAAATGTTGAAGATATGGAGACATATTTACCAGATGTGGCAGAGGCTTCTCATTGCTTATCCAATATCCATTCTTCCCTTTTCCCATAATATCAGCGCCCTAATATTGTACCCGCCATAGACCGTATTCCCCAGTTTCCTGTGCAGTTGGCAGTGACCGCAATACTAATTTCTGGACCAGTGAGTTGCAAGCAGAATTTGGTGGATGGTGCTTGTGTGAAGACACCTTAAGAGGTATACAGAGGGGCGCCTGGGTGACTTGGTCGGTTGAGCGGCTGACTTCGGCTCAGGTCATGATCTCGCAGTCTGTGAGTTCGAGCCCCGCGTCGGGCTCTGTGCTGACAGCTCAGAGCCTGGAGCCTGTTTCAGATTCTGTGTCTCCCTCTCTCTGACCCTCCCCTGTTCATGCTCTCTCTCTTGGTCTCAAACATAAGTAAACGTTAAAAAAATAAAACAACAACAAAAAAAGAGGTATACAGAGAAGTGAGAAAAAAAATTAAATCAATAATGTAAGATTCTGCCTTACAAAACTAGAAAAAGAGCAAATTAAAACCCACACAGACAGAAGAAAGGAAATAAAGAACAGAGATCAATAAAATACAAAAGTGGGTAAACAATAGAGAAAAGTTGAGACCAGAAGCTGGTTCTTGAAAAAGATGGATAAAAATATTAAACCTCTAACCAGACTGCACAAAGAAAAGGGGAAGAAGACACAAATTATCAATATCAGGAATAAGACAGCAGAGTTTACTACAGATTTTACAGAAGAGGAAGAAAGGAAATATTATGGACAACCCTATGCCAATGAATTTGACAATGGGGACAAAATGGAAAAACTCCTTGAAAGACATAAACGAATCTCTCTTAAGAAAAACAACCCAAACTGTCCTAAATTTATTAAAGAAATTTAACTTGCAGTTAACCAGATTGCTTCACATGAATTCTATCAAAACATTTAAGAAAAAAATACCAAAGTTACACAAACTGTTTCAGAAAACAAAAAAGGAGAGAATACTTTCCTTCTCATTTTATGAGGCCAGCATGACCCTAACACTAAAACCAGATAAAAGCATGACAAGAAAAGTACAGTCCAATGTTGTTCATAAATGTAGACACAAATATTTTTTAAAAAGATACTATTTTTAAGTAATCTCTACACCCAGTGTGGAGCTCAAACTTACAACCCTGAGATTAAGAGCCACACGCTCTCCTGACTGAGCCAGCCAGGTGCCCCAAAACAAATATCCTTAATAAAATATTAGCAAATGGAATCCAGTAATATATAAAAGGATAATATATCATGATCAAATGGGGCTTACCCCAAGAATGTACAATGGGTTTAAAATTTGATGGGGTGCCTAGCTGGCTCAGTTGGTAGAGCATGACATTCTTAATCTCAGGGTCATGAGTGTCAGCTCCACTTTAAGTGTGGAGCCTACCTAAAATAAAAAAACTAAAAGTTAATAAAAATAACATTTGAAAAAAAATCAATAAATGTAATTTGCCACTTAATAAAGGAGGCCAAAAAACCCCTCAATAGATGCAGAAAAAAATTCTTGGACAAAACTCAACAGCATCTCAATAAATTAGAACCAGAAGGGAACATCCTCATCCTCATATAGGACATCTGTACAAAAATCCTTCATGTGTCTTCATGGTAGAAGGCTGAACACTGGTAGAAGAGAAAAAGGCAAGGACAGACATGCTGTCACCACTTTTATTTGACATTATATTTGAGGTCCTAGTCAGTGAAGGAAGACAAGAAAAAAGAATGCAAGAAGTTGAACTGACTTTATTCACAGATGACATGAATAAATCCATAAGGAATCAACAAAAAGCTGCTAGGATTTCTATGCAAGTTTCGCAAGGTCAAATAATAGCAAAAAAACCCAACGCAATTATGTAACTATATACTACTACTGAACAATGATAAAATGAAATTTAAAAATACATTTGCATACGTTATACTATACACAAAAATGAACTCCAAATAGATCATGGACTTAATTAACTAGAAGAGTTAAAACTATAAAACCCCTAGAAGAAAACATTGGAGCAAATTTTCATGACCTTGGATTAGGTGACAAGTTCTTAGATTTGATACTAGCAGCACAAGAAACAAGATAAAACATAGAAATTAGACTACATCAAAATTCAAAACTTCTGTGCTGCAAATGATATCATCAAGAAATTGAGAAGACAACTCAGAAAATGGGAGAAAATATTTGCAAATCATCTGATAAGGGGCTTGTATGCAGAGTATATAAAGCACTCATACAATTTAAAGTAAAAAGACCAATATTAAAATGTCAAACTCAAATGCAATTTAAAAAAAAATGAAGACCTGAATAGACAATTCTGCAAAAAAGATATACAAATGACCAATAAACACATGAAGAGAGATGCAACATCATTAGCCATTAGGTAAAGCAAACCAAAACCACATTGAACTGTCAGTTCACACCCACTAAAATGACTAATCAAAATTATAGACAATGGTAAGTATTGCAAGGATGTGGGGAAAGTGGAATCCTCATATTCTGTTGGTGGGATTGTAAAATGGTGTGACTACATTGGAAAATAATCTGGCAGTTCCTCAAAATGTTACATACATAAAGCTACCACAATGACCTAGCAATTGCACTCCCAGAGATATGCTCAAGAGCAATGAAAACATATATTCATATAAAAGTTTGTACATGAATGTTCATAACAGCCTTCATAATAGCCAAAAGGTAGACATAAAACAGGTGTCCATCAGCTGCTGAATGGATGATTTCATATATATTCATATGATGGATATTACTTGGCAATAAAAAGAAAGTAGTGCTATATGCTACAACATGGATGAACCTTAAAAACATAATGCTATGTGGGGCTACCTGGGTGGCTGAGACTTTGGTTCAGGTCATAATCTCGCGGTTCACGAGTTTGAGCCTTGCATGGGGCTCTGGGCTGATAGCTCAGAGCCTGGAGCCTGCTTTGAATTCTGTGTCTTCCTCTCTCTCTGCCCCTCCTCTGCTCACGCTCTGCCACTCTCTCTCTCTCAAAAATAAATAAACATTAAAAAAAAAACACACCACACATTATGCTGTGAAAGGAGTAGTCACAAAAGACCACACGTTTTGGGATTCCATTTATATGAACTGTCTAGAGTAGCCAAAAATAGGCAGAAAATAGATGAACAGCTGCCTAGTGTTGCAGGTGAGTGTGGGAAATGGGGAGTGACTGCTAGTAGGTATGGGATTACTTTTGAGGGTGATGAGAATGTTCTACACTTAGGCTGTGATGGGCATACAACTTTTAATTTACTAAAAACCATCTGATTGTACACGTAATAGGTGAAGCTTATGGCATGTGAGTTATCTTTCATTAAATACTTTAATACCATTTTCAATAGCACCTAAAATCAAATATAGCAGTATGTTGGGGTAGATCTACAAAGTATGTACACAACCAGTTCCCTGAAAACTACAAAATATTACTAGGAAAAGTTAAGTTAAAGACATACATTAGAGTAAAAAGTGAAAGACTTAAACAAATAGAGAAACATATGCTCAATTATTAATGACTAAAAATTGTTAAGATGCCAATTCCCCCCAAAATAGTCTATAGATTCAATACAATCTCAGTCACAACCCAACAGACTGATTTTTTCTTTTCTTTTTTTTTTTTAATTTTTTTTTTTCAACGTTTATTTATTTTTGGGACAGAGAGAGACAGAGCATGAACGGGGGAGGGGCAGAGAGAGAGGGAGACACAGAATCGGAAACAGGCTCCAGGCTCTGAGCCATCAGCCCAGAGCCTGACGCGGGGCTGGAAATCACGGACCGCGAGATCGTGACCTGGCTGAAGTCGGACGCCCAACCGACTGCGCCACCCAGGCGCCCCATCAACAGACTGATTTTCAAAGAAAGCCTATTTTGAAATCTATGTGGAAATGTTCAGGACCTAGAATTGCCAACACAATTTTGGAAAAGAAAAACAAAGTTGGAAGACACACTAATTTTAAGACTAACTACAAAACTATAATAATCAAATCAGTCTGTCATGAGAGTAAAGATACAAATACAAATCAATGAAACAAAATACAGGAATACATGCATACATACACAGGCAACTGATTTATAGCAAAATGCCAGCATAATTGTATAGTGAAAGGACAGTCTTAAAAAAAAAAAAAAAAAGAAAATAGTGCTAGAGCAGTGGGTATCAGCTTGGGAAAAAAATGTTTCTCTACGCTTATTTTATACCATACAAAAAAATTATCTTGAAATGGAGGAATACAGACAAATGTAAGAGCTTAAACAATAGCACTTCTAGAAGAAAGCTTAGAAAAAGACATTTGCGACCTTAGTTTAGGCAATGATTTCTCAGGACACCCCCCCCCCCAAAAAAAAAGAACCATAAGAGGAGAAAATACCAAATTGGACTTCATAAAAATTAAAAACTTGTGCTCTTTGAAGAAATCATTATGAATGAAAAGGCAAGTCATGTACTAGCAGAAAATATTTGAAATAAATATTTTTGATAAAAGACTTGTATCCAAAATATATAAAGAACTTCTACAACTCAATAACTTGATTTAAAAATGGGCAAAACATCTAAACAGGCATTTTACAAAAGAAGATATCAAATGACCAGACAACAAGATGGTCAATATCACTAGTCATCAAAGAAATATAAATAATAACCACAATGAGATGCCACTATACATATGGCCTAAATTTATGAATGGCTACAATTAAGACTGACAATGCAAAGTGTTGGGGAGGATGTGAAACAACTGGTAGGAATGCAAAATGGTGTAGTAATTCAGAAAATAGTTTGGCAGTGGTGTGTAAGGTTTAACATATGCCAAGAGGATGGGAGGGGGGAAATAAAGTTTAACCTATGCTTACTAATGATTCTGCAGTATTACTCCTAGGTATTTACACAAGAGAAATGAAAACATGTGCATACAAATACACTCAAACTTCATAGCAGCTTTATTCATAGTATAAAACTAGAAACTACCCAGGGCACCTGGGGGGCTCAGTTGGTTGAGCGTCTGATTTTGGCTCAGATCATGATCTCACAATTTGTGAGTTTGAGCCCTGCCTTGGGCTCACTGCTGTCAGCGCGGAGCCTGCTTGGGATCCTCTGTCCCACTCTGTCTCTCTGCCCCTCCCCTGCTTAGACTCTTTCTCAAAAATGAAAAAAAACCCCAAAAAACAAAAAACTAGAAACTATCCAAATGTCTGCTAACAAGTGAATGAATAAATAAATCTTGACATATATATGTACTTGTAAAATAGAATGTTACTCAGACATAAAAAAGGAGCACATTACTGTTTCACCAACAACATAGATAAATCTCAAAGCATTATGCTAAGTGAAAAAAGCCAGGTACCAGACACTATGTATTGCATGATTCCCTTTAAATGAAATTCTAGACAAGACAAAAGAGTAGTGAAAGTAGATCAATGGTTGCCAGAGGCAGTGATAGGTGGAAAGGGCTGACCGCAAAGAGGCATGAGGAAATTTTGGGGGGTGAAGGAAATTTTTCTCTACTTTGATTGCAGTGGTAGTTACAAAATTATATACATTTATCAAATGCATCAAGTGGTATACTTAACACTGGTGGATCTTACTGTATATAAATTATATCTCAATAAAGCAGATATAAAAACTGACTCAAAGAAATGGAAACATCTAGACCTAAAACTTAAATGACAATAGTTTAAAATCAAACCAGTTGCACACAGTTTGTTCACTTCCTTACTCACTCATTATATGTTGAGTGTCTACAATATACCAGTTTCTACAACATACCATAACATATGGTATATAGGCATTATGGCTAAGGCAGTAAATGAAAAGGCAAAGTCTTTGCTGTCTTGGAGCTTGTATCCTTGTTGGGGAGAAAGACAGGCACAGATGAAAACTGAAGGCAGTGATGGGTTCCAATGGAGAAAAAGTGGTTACGGAAGGGTAGGAAGAGGGGATGCGGTTTGTGGTCGGGAAGACTTTTTTTTAAAGCAGGATTCACGTCAGACACGGGGACCAAACTCACGACTGTGAGATCAAGACCTTAGCCATGATTGAGAGCCCAACCAACTGAGCCACCCAGGTGCCCTGGGAAAGACTTCTTGAATGAGGTGACATATGAACAAAGGCTGAAGTGAGGGGCAAGTGAATTCCTAGCATGGGGAACAGTAAATGCAAGACTCCCAGGAAGGGGGTATGTTTGAAATTTTCAAGGTACAATCAAGAAAGCCAGTGTAGTTTGAGCAGGATTAGGGAGGGGAGAGTAGCAAAGGGTGAGTTTAAGAGAGGTTTCTAAGAGCCAGAACATAAAGGATCTTGGATTTCATTCTAAGTGAAATGGGAAGCCACTGGCATAAGTGTTCTAACAGAGAAGCGACATGGTCTGACTTTTGTTTAAAAGGATCCTTCTGGCACCTGGTGCATACATAGAATAGACCAGAAATTGGGGAACTTTTTTCTGTAGATATCCAGTATTTTAGGCTTGTGAGCCTTATGGTCTCTGTGGAGACTACTCAGTTCTGTTACCAAGGGAAAACAGGTACGGATAATATACAAAATGAAGGAGCGTGCCTGTGTTTCAATAATACTTCATTTACAAAAACACGCAGTAGGCTGGATTTAATCCTGTAGTTTGTGGAACCCTGGAATAGACTATAAGGAACCAAGGGTGGGGGTTGGTGGACCAGTTAGGAGACTCTGCAATAAAACTGAGCACCTGGGCCAGGACATGGTGGTGACAGGTGGTCAGATGGGGGTACACTGTGAAGGCAGAGCCAACAGGATTTGCTGGTGATATGTGGTGTTAGAGAAAGAAGTTTTTGTCCTGAATAACTGGAAGAGCAATTATATTCTGGGAGAGGCTCAGGTTTGGGGGTGGGAGAAGAGATTATAGATAAAAATCAAGAATCTGGATTTGGATTTGTTAAGTTTGGGTTATCTCTTAGATATCTATTAAATACACTGAGTTGGACACAGGATCTGGAGCACAAGAGAGGGATTGGGTGTATAGAAATAAATATCAAAGTTTTGATTTGTATAGATGGTCTTTAAAAATAAAACCCTGGGAATGAAGGAGATCTAGGGAGAGCTCATAGATGGGGGTGGGGGGGGGGGGGAGTTTTGGGGCAGTTTTACAGATGGGACTCCCAGATCTTCAGGGACAGATGATACCGGTCTTACATTCACTGTTCCACCATATAGAAGGAGAGAACACTCCATCCCCCAGTTCATGAGGCTAGTGTACCTTGACACCCAAATAAGATAGGCCAACCTCACGAGTATGTAAGATTTAAATTTTTAAAAAATATATTAGCAAAGCAAATCTAGAAATTCACAGTATGATCAATCAGTGTTTATCTTAGGAATGCAAAGTTGGCTGAAGAGTATTCTATTAATATAACTCACCACCTTAACAGGTTAAAGAAGAAAGAACCTATGATCATCTAAATCTAAAAAAGCACTTGATAACCATTTTTGATTAAAAAGAAGAAATCTCAATTTTAAAACGCAGAGCAGGACTAGATGGGGACTTCCTTAACTTGAAAAAGGAAGTTATCGTCTTATCAGATGTGCCACACTTAATGGAGAAACGTTAGAAGCACTCCTTTAAAAATATACATATATGTATTAAGAAAGGAACAAGGACATCTACCATTACAATCTTCCTCGATAGTACACTGGAGGTCCTAGACCGTGTAGTATAATTAAAAAAAAAAAAAAAAAAAAAAAAAGATACAAAAACTGCCATTAACAATGATGATTTGCATAGAGAACTCAACACAAATTACTAGAGATAAGAGAACTTCTGGATACACAATCAATGTGGAAGTCATCAACAGTGTCCTGTCACCAGCATCAAAAAGTTTAAAAACGTGATTTTGAAGAGAGGTTAACTTGCCCAAGCTGGGAAAAGGTGAGCTGGGATGGAAACGGGGCTCCCTGCCTCCTAAGTCCAAGGCTCAAAGTCATTGGCTATACGGCCCCCTGGCGGGACTGCATTCCTGAAGAACGGCTGTATCCCACCTTTGTCCGTCCACACCCACTCAGGAGGGCGGTGAGTGCCCGGGGCAGGCAGCCTCCCGAAGCCTGCGGGGGCGGGGGGGATGGGGTAGGGAGGCTCACCATGGGGAGCACCGAGGCCTGAAGAGAGGCGATGGTGATGGGCTTGGCTTTCTTGTCTTCCTGGCTGGCTGGGGGCAGGATTTCCACGAGGTTCATCTCTTCTTTGGCTTTCTCCCCCAAGCAAATCTGAGAGCGTTTGAAGACAGGCCACCTCAACACCGGAGGGAACCCCTGTTCCACCTGCAGAGACCAGAGAGCCCCCACCTGCTCCCCCGCAGCTGGCCACGTCCCTCCCGAGTCCATCCTACCATCCCCTCCTGGGGGCCGGGACACCCACCGTACTGAGCAACAGCTTACAGTCCTGCTTCCCTTCCTTCTGGGGTTTGACGGTCCAGGTCCTCTTCTCCTGGTTTAGCTCACAGCCTGCGGAAGGAGGGCAGCGAGGGGGCCGGGCCGGCTCAGGGAGGCTCCCCGTTTCTCCTCCGCCTCCCTCCCCACCCTCCACCCGCCGGACCCTCACTCACCCCAGAGCATGGCTGTGGGCGCCTTCTCGGCCGCGCTGCTCGTGCTGCTGCGGTTCATGACTCTGGGCGCGGGCGCCGGGGTCCCGGCGGCTGTGAGGAAGGGGCGCCCGCCGTGAGGCGAGGCCCGGTTCCCCGCTCCCGCCCGCATCCCGGCCGGCCGCCCCGGATTCCGAGCCCCTGGCGGGCGCAGCCGTCCAACCCCGCAGCCCGGAGCCAGCGGTGCCGGGTGGGGTGGGGGTGGGGGCGACGCTGAGGTTGCCCGGGCTGGAAAGGTGCTGGGCGCCGGCCCGCTGCGCCCGGGGGCCCCGTCGGCGCCGTAGCGGTCCCGGCTGTACTTCCCCTGGCGCCAGACCCGCTCGCCAGCCCGCCTCCGCCTCACCGGCCCTGTGCGCTGGGCGCCTCGGGCTCCCTCACTCCGGCCTCCTCGCAGCCGCACCTGAGAGCCGCCGGCCGCTGCAGGATGTTAGGAGGCCCGGGAAGGGGCGGCGGGGGGCGTCCGCTCCGTCTTAAAGGAGAGGCCCTTCTTTCCCCATTCCGCTCCTCCATTCGTTGCTCTTCGTGCCTCGGCGCACCTGGAGGGCTCGTTAAAGCACCGAGCTAGGTGCCAGCGCCAGTTTCTGGTCGTGCAGGGCTGGGTGGGGCCGAGGTAATTTGCATTCTAACGGGTTTCCAGGTGAAGTTGCTGCTGCTGGTCGAGGACCGCGCTGTGAGCACCACCTTCATGGCCCCTGGGGATTCACCGAGGCCTACTGGGTGAGATCGCCTAGCTTGGACTTGCGTTGCCACCCAGTGGGAAGCAGCATTAAGGCTTTTTCCTGC
Organism: Panthera onca; assembly: GCF_046562875.1. NCBI lineage: Eukaryota > Metazoa > Chordata > Mammalia > Carnivora > Felidae > Panthera > Panthera onca. The sequence continues at coordinate 168,978,438 of NC_138342.1, read as the reverse complement.
TCAACGCCTTCCTTTTTTCATACCCTCTCGGTGTGGGCCTTTTCCAAGGCCAGGAGGGCCCGTCCCCCAGGGTTTTGGGCCCCAGAGAAGAAGAGCCCTGTTTCCAGAAGGATAATTTGTCCCACGGACAGGAAGGGGGTGGGGATGAGTTAGGACACCAGAGGTCACCAGCTGTGGCAGCTGGTGAGGAATACACTATAGGGTCCAGTGAGTGACTTTACCAGGGCCAGTCATCTAACAAACAGCAGCTCACACGGCACTGTGGTTGGGGGTGGTGGAAAGGACGCTGCCTTTCAGCCGGCCACATCCCCCTTTGTCCTACTCTGCACATGAATCATCTCTGGGAGTCAGAAATAACCAGGGATCTCTCTCTTTGAATTCCTTTTCTTTCCTTCCTCCCCCAACCCCTTTTTAAAAATGAAGTATAGTTGATCAGATTGCATTTTTACCCTTCCTTTCCATTCTGGAAACTTCTCACCTACACATAAAGTTCAGTGCTTTTCAACAAAAGTGCCAAGGTAATTTAATAAGGAAAGGTTAGTCTTTTCCAAAAATAGTGCTAGAGGAACTGGATATGTCTCTCTGGAACCTTGATTGGAGCTTGTGCTGTGCAGGAATCAGCTTTTAGTTTTTCCTTTTTAACATGTCCACTTTATTGAGAAATAATTTATGTCTTAAAAGGCACTCATTTAAAGTGTATAATTTGATGAATTTTGACAAATGTATATACCTGGGTAGCCACCACCACAGTCCAGTTACAATATCCATCACTCTCCCAAATTTTCTGGTTTCCCTTTGTGGTCAGTATCCTCACATCAATGCCTAATTGGCATCAGGCATTTACCTGCTTTCTGACACTGTGGACATCATTGACTGTTCTAGAATTTCATATAAGTAGAATCCTACAGGGTCTTTTCACCAGTCCTTTTGTTGAACAAAATGTGTTTTGAGAGTTATTTACCCATATTGTTGTTTGTATCAGTAGTTTGTTTCTGTTTATTGTTTATCCATGATTTGTATACTCATGCATGTGCTGGTCAGTTTTATGTGTCAACTTGGCTAGGCTATCATACCTACTTGTTCAGTCAAATGCTAATGGTGTGGCTGTGAAGGCATTTTGTAGAGGTGATTAACACCTATAATCAGCTGCCTTTATATAAAGATTACTGTCAGTAATGTGGGTGGGAGGTTTCCCTGAAAAAGTTCTGCCTGTGGACTGCGGCTTCAGCTCCTACCAGAGAGCTTCCAGTTTGCTTTTTCTGATGACCTGCCCTGTGGATTTCAGACTTGTTGCTAGCCCCCAGAGCCGCATAAGCCAATTCCTTGTGATATGTCCCTGACTGATATACCCGTTGATGCATATTTGGGTAGTTTTCAGTTTTAGACATATATCATGAATAAAAATAACATGAACAAGTCTTTGCATGGACATATGTTTTAGTTTTTGTTTGATAAATACCTAGGAGTGGAATTGCTGGATCATTTTGTAAGCATGTATTAAACTACGTGAAACTGTAAAACTACTTTCTGAAGTCATTTTGCATTTCTACCAGCAATGTATGAGAATTCCAGTTGCCATACATCTTCATCAACACTTGGTATTGTCAGTCTTCTTAATTTTAGCCATTCTAGTGGATGTATATAGTGACATCTCTTGTGTTTATTTGTTTCTGTTTGATGACAAGTGAGGTTGAGTATCTTTTCAGGTGTTTACTGGTCATTCGTGTATCTTCTTTGGCAAAATACCTGTTTAAATACTTTGTCCATTTTTAAATTGGGCTATTTCAGATTATTCTTACTGAGTTGTAGGGATTGTTTATATATATTGGATACCTGTGTTGTGTCATGTATATGTATTACAAAGATTTTTTTACTCCTGCCTATAACTTGTCTTTTCATATTTTAAAACGGTATCTTTTGAAGAGCAGATAAATTTAAATTTGATGAAGTCCAATGGCTCATGGCTTTGGTATTTGAAGGAATCTTGTTTAACCCAAGGTTGTAAAAGTTTTCTCCTAAGTTTTCTTCTAGAAGTCTTGTAGTGTGAGCTTGTACTTTTACATTTGTGATTGATTTGAAGTTAATTTTTGTGTGTGGTGTTAGCTAAAGGTCAGGTTCATTTCTTTTACCCCTCAAGTGGATCTCCACCCAGTTCATCTAGCACTATTTTTGGAAAAGACTAGCCTTTCTCTGTTGAAATACCTTGGCACATTTTGCTGAAAATCATTTAACCATGTATATGTTGGTCTATTTCTAGACTTTATTCTGTTCTATTGATCTGTCTGCCATAGTGCCAACACTACAGTCTTGATTACTATAGCATTAGAGCAAATCTTGAAATCAGGTAGTTGAGCTCTCCAAATCTGTTCTTCTATTTCAAAAATGTTTTGGCTGTTCTAGATGTTTTGCATTTTAACATAAATTTTATTTTACTTTTAATTTGAGAGAGAGAGAGAGAGAGCACACAAGTCGGAGAGAGGTGGAGAGAGAGAGAGAAAGAAAGAAAGAGAATCCCACGCAGGTTCAGAAAGAGAACCCGCAGCGGGGCTTGATCCTATAACCCTGGGATCATGACCTGAGCTGAAGAAATCAAGTGTTGGACACTCAACTGACTACGCCACCTAAGTGCCTGGATTTTCATATAAATTTTAGAATCAGCTTGCCGTTTTCTACAAAAAAAACTTTCTGGGATTTTTATTGGGGTTCCTTTGAATGCATAGTTCAATTTGGGGAGAAAGGACATCACGGTTTTGAGTCATCCAACCCATGAATATGTTATGATCTCTGCATTTGTTTAAAGATTTTCCTCTGCAGTGTTTTACAGATTTTAGTGTATATATACTTGTTATATATCTTGTTAAATTTATTCCTATGTATTTCATGTATTTGGACGCTATAGCAAATAATATATATCTTATTTCATTTTAAAGTCTTATTTATTTTGAGAGAGAAAGGGAGAGAGAGCAGGGGAGGGGCAGAGAGAGAGGGAGAGAGAGAGAATCCCAAGCAGGTTCCGAGCTGCCAGTGTAGAGCCCAATTTGGGGCTCAATTTCATGAACCCTGAGATCATGACCCGAACCGAAATCAAAAGTTGGATGCTTAACCAACTGAGCCACCAGAAGCCCCACAAGCAGTATATATTTTAAAATTTTATCTAATAGTTTATTTTTTAAGTTTATTTATTTATTAAGAGAGGGGGAGAGAGAGAGAGAGAGAGAGAGAGAGAGAGAGGGAATATGAGCAGGGGAGGGGCAGAGAGAGAGGGAGAGAGAGAGAATCCCAAGCAGGCTCCATGCTGTCAGGGTGGAACTGGACTTGGGGCTCAAACTCCCAAACTGTGAGATCATGACCTGAGCCAAAACCACGGGTCAGACTCTTAACCAACTAAGCCATCCAGGTGCCCCTAATAGTTTTAGTGTATAGAAATATACTATTTGGTTTTCGTCTACTGACCTTGTATTCTGTGATTTTACTAAATTCACTTATTAGTTCCAGTAGCTTTCTGAACCTCAAATCATGACATTTATGAATAGTGTTTCACTTCTTCCTTTTTGTACTGTGCACTATTAATTAACTAATTAATTAATTAAGTGCCTATGTGCTCTGGTTAAGACCTGAGGTACAATGTTAAATAGAGGTAGTAAGAGAGGGTGGCCCTTTCCTTGTTCTTAATCTTAGGGAAAACATTCACTCTTTCACCATCACATTCTGTTGGTGGTAGGTTGTCATAGATGTCTTTTAATAGGTAAAGGATGTTTCTTTTTATTCCTAGTTTGTTGAGACTTTTTATCATGAGTATTGAATTTTGTCATGTGCTTTTTCTTTATCTACTGAGATGATCGACATTTTGTCTTTCATTTTGTTGATACAGTGAATTATTTATTGGTTTTCTGAATCAAAAAATTGTTTTAGAAATATTTGGTTTTCTGTTTTTAGAGCGAGAGAGCAAGCACACAAGTGGGGGAGAGGGGCAGAGAGAGAAACAATCTTAAGCAGTCTCCACGCTCAGCACAGAACCTGACACAGGGCTTGATCCCATGACCCTGAGATAAAGACCTGAGTTGAGATCAAGCATTCAACTCAGATGCCCCAGGTTTTCTGAACGTTTTAAACCGACCTTGCATTTCTAGGATCAATCCCACTTGGTCATGATGTATTATCTTTTTCATGTATTCTTGGATTAAGTTTGCGTATATTAAAAATGTTTGCATTTACGAGGAATATCATTCTAAAGGTTTCTTTTTTTTCTTTTAACATCTTTGTCTGGCTTTCATAAAATGACTGGCAAGTGTTCCCTCTTCTGTTTTCTTATGTTTTGTGCAAGAGTAGGGAAGTGTCCTTGGATCAGAGTTCAATTCAGGCTCACCAAGAGCTCTGCACTCATCCCTGCATTGTCTCATGCTTACTCTGCCTTGACTCAGTTGCTGCCCCATTCTAGAACCTGAGAATTCTATTAGAATCCTCTATTCTTTACTCTTCACATCCAATTGGTCACAAAGTGTGTTGATTCCAACCTCCACCCCCTACCTCCCCAATCTTTCTTAGCTCTCCCTCCACAGTCCTTGTCTTGGTTCAAATCCTTATTACCCACTAGCTGATGGGTTAAACAAAGAATGATCACTAGCCTGCTTTGCAAAGTAGCCTCTTGAAACTTGAGGCTTTTAGGATCAAATACTAACCTCTCTCTCTCTCTCTCTCTTTTTTTTGAGAGACACAGAGAGAGAATGAATGAATGAATGAATGAATGAATGACAACCTGAGCGGGGGAGGGGAAGAGAGAGACCGGGTCATAGAATCCTAAAATTTTTTTTAACGTTTATTTATTTTTGAGACAGAGAGAGACAGAGCATGAACGGGGGAGGGGCAGAGAGAGAGGGAGACACAGAATGGGAAGCAGGCTCCAGGCTCTGAGCCATCAGCCCAGGGCCCGCCGCGGGGCTCGAACTCACGGACCGTCTGAAGTCAGACGCTTAACCAGCTGAGCCACCCAGGCGCCCCAAGACCGGGTCATAGAATCCTAAACAGGCTCCAGGCTCTGAGCTGTCAGCACAGAGCCCGGAGGCGTGAGATCATGACCTGAGCCCAGGTCCGACGCTTAACGTATAGAGCCACCCAGGAGCCCCTAAATCCCAATCTCTTGTGCCCAACCCCTCACTGACATGTGCACTTTCCTTTCAGCCGTGCAATTTTTGCACCCTCGAGAAAGGTACAAGGTGTACAATGCAGCGGCTTTTTGCACTGCCTGAATATTTTCCCCTGCCTTCTTCCAAACGGCTTATTCTGATAGGGCTCGACTTGGGGGCAGGGGGTGGGCTCCTTGGTACTCCCAGAGCAAACTGAGCCTCCAACGATCACCCTTTTTAGCCCGTTTGCCCACTTCATTGAGTCCTTCCCAGCCATAAACCAAGTCCTTGAACAGTAACTCTATGATTATTACTGCAGATACTAGGTGTGAAGCCACGGTGCTCGTGAACTCGAACCCCTACAAGGCACAAAGTTGGGCAGAGGTCCGGGCGCCTTAGTAGCCCAGCTCCGCCTTCCCCAAGAACGTCCCAGGACCACCCAGCGGCCAAACCCTCCTCCAACCGCAACCAAGAGCCGCCGAGAACAATTAGGAGTAACGACTGCGTTTGCGCAGGGCGGCAGAGGCGGGGCAAGCGACGACGCGGAGGAGATGCCGGAAGACAGGGCCTATGTGCGCAGGCGCGACGGGGACGGAAGGAACGCGTGGAAGCTCTTCCGGGGCGCGGCGGTTTGTCGGGGCGGGCGTACGGGGTCGGGGTGAGCGTACGGGGTCGGGGTGAACTCTACTTTTCTTCTTCGTGAGGTCAAGGGGTTGATGTTAGCGGCTTCTACTCGTTTCCTTTCGGTATTGACTGTGGCAGCGATGGAGATTAACCCGCCCGTACCATGCTGCCGGGGCTTCAGCCAGATTAGTCCCAGCTACTCTCCACTGTTCACCTGCCATCTGGTCCCGACTCGTAAGGAGCACATTTTAGCTGCTGAGGGGAGAAAGGGGGGCTAGGAATATCTCAAACCTGAGTAGGCCGTAAGACGTGGGGACAGGGACAGTGGGGAGCGACTCCAGAGAGGAAGTGGGGTTCTACTTGGGGTCTTGAAAACGGCAGGTGGGCAAAGGGCATGGAAATTTAGACTGAGAAGAGACGGTTCTGCAGACGGGGAAAGGAGGTAGGATGCACGAGATAGGATGTGGAGGCAGATGCCTAGTTGAAGGGAAGGGTTCTACTGCAGCGTTTGTAGCCTGGTTGGTAAAGTTATAACTTGGTTTGCTTTGTGGCCCCTGTCCCACACGGCAAGGTGTTAAAGGGTAGGCCCTGGGCTTACTGATAAATAGAAACGATAATGGTCTGCTCTCTTAAAAAGTGGTTTCATTTTTGATTTTTCAGTTGAATTAATTCAGCCTCTAGAGGTTGCTTTACCTTCATTGCACAATATAATCAGTCTGTAAGAGCTGAGTTTTTTGACTTTGAGAATACTGTTCTTAAATTCATCCACCCTTTTACTTTATCAGACTGTATAGTGGCGTGAGCTTCTCGAGGCCAAATCTATTTTCCAGTTAGTTTTTGTCTCGAGTTTGGTTGTCCTCCAGACCTTGAATGGACTGAATGTGTTATCTAGTAGCAGAAGTTAGGAGATTGCCCACTTGTCCCTCTTCATTCCTTTGTAACGGATAATGGGGTGGTTTGGCCCATATAGGTAATGCTGTATGCTTAGATCTATTATAAATTGTCTTCATGGTTATCAAACAGAATTAAAAATATAATTGTGATGCCTGTGTAACAATGTAAGTACTGTTCACTATGCTTTGTAGTTCGTTTGTGCTCTTGAGGGATCTTATGCGAAAGAGTGGGAAGTGAATTTGCCTTGCACATGATGTTGTTTGCTTTGGAGTTTCCTTTTCTGTTGCTGACCATCAAAAAGGTATTTGTCCTTAAGTGGATGCTAAGTATTTGGTAAATGAACAGGTAGCAACAGTCAGGCTACCCTGAAAACCGTAAGGGTTCTCTGAGGAAGAGGGATTAATATTCTAAGCTTGATCCCGTCCAACATTCTGATCATCTGATGTCTCACGGTCTGGCAGCTGATTCATTTAGTTGACCCACTGCTCCCGAAATACACCAAAGTGGCTGACCAGTGAATTCCAGGGTATCTAAGAAATTGCAAGATAGATGTAATGGACCCAGGAGACAAGCTACAGAGGCAAGAATTCTTCGGCATTCATTACCTAGCACTCAGTTGGTAGTTGTATTAATTATGGTTGGTGTGTACATATTTCAAATTTACTTCTGAAATATCTAGAGTAGGGCTTTTAAAATGTTTACAGACATTTATGGCTTGTGCAGGTTCCCTGTATTCTCTTTGCTTTCCTTTTTTTGTCGTGGCACTTGGCACTTTGGCAGCATTGGAAGGCAACTTAGGTGTGTTTGTAGATCTAGCCAAAAATCTTGGGTGGGAGAAGGGTTGGCTGGTGGCAAATGGATAGAGAGAGGTGCTTTGGTTCTTTACACTCAATTCCTGTTATTTCATGACATTGGGTTAAAGTCATATCAAAACTTAAAATTTGACCCTGGGCCAAATCCTTCTTCATCTGTCTGATTTATACTTTAGTGGGAATAGATAACCCTTATTTAGGCAGAGACAACAAAAAAACATGTACATACATAATACAATTTAGTCATCTGCCGTAAAGACTTTAGGTGTTTTGTCAACGTAAGGTATAGTTTGTGTAAGGAAACACTGTCTAAAGACACCTGACTTGACAACCACAGTCCCCCAGGATAGCCTAGAAACTAATAAACAACTCTTTTTAACTGAATAAAGCCTGCACAGGACTTTGAGGGGAAACCAAAGTTTAAAGATAACTGACTTTCACATTTATTAAGATGGGTCATGTTCAATTGCTAATTTGACCAGAAAAAATACCTTATTTGGCTTTTTTGGGGGTGCCCCCTCTTGTAACTGTCAAGAAAGGAATAGCTTTACTGTTTAAAAAGTTTAATGTGGTTGTAGAAGATTTTAACTATGGCAGTTTGTCATGACTGGACAGCATTAGGGCTGCACTGAGGAGATCACCATGTTTGGTGAGTCTCTTGCCTCTAAAATTGTTTTTGTGGAAGGGAAAGGAGGGCTCTGCCATTTTGCTGATCAAGCAACATCTCAGGATAGCTGGGGCAGAGGAGGTTTTTCAAGTACCAGTGAGAAAGTTATTTTGTCTCATTTACTACAGAATTAGAATTCCAGGTCACTGGGGCATGTGACTGGTGTGTTTTGCATATTAATGAAGCCTGACCATTTTATATTTCTCTTAGGCTTAGAGATAGACTTGGCTAAGATAAATCCATTCTATTTGCCTTCTGGTCATTAGAATACAATGACCTGCCTTCAAAATAACTTAGGACCAAGATACCACCCAGAACACTGAAACAGCAAACATAGGTAGCAGTACATCTAGATAAGGTAGACAAGAGTGGCACTCTAGAGCCTGTGATTCATTGCATATAAATCTCCGTTAAGATACAGTGTTTCTGGTAATTAAGTTCTCTTATACCTAGGTACTACATAGTATGGGGATGAGAAATAGCCCTCATTAACTATAGGGTTCTTCATTTGATAATTCTGGCCCATGAAGCCTGCATAGTACAGTGAAAAACTTACCCTTGAACCTGTCAGGGTCTAATGAATGAAGCCCAGCTCACAGAAGAGGAGCGGGGATCAGGACGTTAACAAAACTGGGCTTTCTGCAATCATTACTTCTTTTCCGATTGCTAGTAGAGGTAGAGTGGCTTCACTCTTGTAGTTGTGGACATCAGCACTGTATGTATCTATATATATTTATATCTATCTGCATAGATATATCAACTAAAACAATCATACTTTTAAAAGAAATGGAGTCAGACTTAGTTGAATGAGAAACAAGCGAATTTTACAAAGGTAAGACGAACCTGTCATTTACTGGCTTTTAAGAATGTGTGTTTCAAGCATCTTAGTGTGTTTAGAGTGAGACGTGTCCCTATAGACACACTAGACTTGATCACTGAAGCCAGGTCAGTAGAAACCATTGAAGTTTATTGGCGGTCACAATGCTTACACTGTATGCAGCAAACACCCTTACAAGTCTATCCGCAACCTGATCACGCAAGAAAGGATTCACCACACAGTCGCCAGAGGAGAAGGAAAAAAAAATTAACAGGCTTGTTTCTGGGGGTAGAGGAGAGAAATAAAGATAAAACCTAATTGATGAGTGTCCCATGGGCAAGAGCTGAACTAGAGATGCGTACAACTAGCAGCAGCAATTGTGGAAAAAGTACAAGGCAAATAGCTTTCTCCATTAATTTTCTTCTGTAGGTTAATTTTTTTAATATTCAAAACATTTATTATGGTTTTTATTTTATAAAAATGTATATTTTTAAAGGGTGGGAGATTGTTAAATACTTCATGCTAGGCAGACCTTGTTATTAAGAACCCCTCCACTGTAGTAACTTCCTCCAGTTCATACATTCACGAGTGCAGGGTACATATATAAATATCCACGCGCACACATCCACACACACTGCCTCAAGGGCTGGGGAAGACTCAAAGTTATCGGCCATACAATCAGGCCTCTGGTGGACTCATCCAAATCGCTCAACAGGAGAGCAACTGGCTCAATTCCTTCTCTCTGGTCTCTACCTTTACAGAGACTGAGAACCCTAAATCATAGAGTTACATCCGACTTATAAAAGCAAGAGGCATCTGTCTGAGGATGAGGATAAGCAAAGTGGGAAAAAGGATGAAGCTAAGAACACCAAACACTTTTAGCTGGAGTTGTCTGTCACTGCAAGAGGCCAACGGACCTAGGGCAGCATCTACGGTTGAAGGGGAAGGATGGTGCTCCACATGGCTTAGAGTTCCTAATAACAAGGGTAATACAGTAACAGGAAGTGATAATTTTGGGGGCAAGGAAAGGGCAATAAGAAAAAATATACATTTGGAATTTTTACCTTTTTTTTTTTTTTTTTTTGCCTCTCTACACTGTGTCACTAAATATATCTCTGCACGTTCACACATCCTCGTCCAGTAAAGCTTCAGGCCACCAGAATACACATTTTTTTCTCACTCGCATACACAACCCCTCACATCAGCATTGGTGCACTAGACTCTGTAAAAATTTTTCAGTCACACTTTTTGTTTTTAAACTTGAGTCAATATAAACCTTGTTCAAAATGTTATGAAAAAATGTACATGTTTATACAAGGCAGGTTGTGGCAGGACACTGGGGGTTCCTCCCCCACCCCCTGGGGTGGCCCCAGGAGGAGGGGCTGGAGTCTCACACATTTGTGTCTCTATCTCCTCCCACCACCCTTCCCACCCAATCCCCCCAGGAACCAGCAGCGCCCTGCCCCCTAGTGAGTGCACTCACATCCCTATTCCCTGGGGAAGTAGCCAGTTGACCTTTGCCATTTTCCCCACACCCCTGGTGGAGGGGGCCAGGATCAGCCAGGCCCTCTCCCTTGTAATTGTTTGCCCCTCTGGGCCAGACCAAAGGGACGCTGCTCTGTACAGGTAGAGTCCAAGGAGGTGTCAGCTCATCATATCATTGCTATTCACGCCGTAAGTGGAATTCTTCATCGAGTCATTGACTTCTCGACGGAATGCTGACAGGTTCTGGGTGAACCTGCAGAGAGGATGAATTGTAGGTTGAGGGAGTAGGGTGGAAGGGAAAGGTCTTTGCCTAAAACATTTCTGGCAGAGAAGTGGCTACTGAAAGGCAGAATGCATGAATCTAAGGTCAGTTAACCTCGGTCTTAAGAACTTAAGGGAAAGTTGAGCTAGTTTTGCACCCCTTTCTACCTGACAACCTTGTGGTAGACTTGGAGATCTGGTCAAATCTGGGGCTTTGAGGGCCACCTTGAACTCGTGACAGCACAACAGGAAAATCTGACGGAGGTGGGAAGTAACCCTCACACAGTGAGGGTGTGAAGAAAATGAAGCTATCTCCTTTCTTAATGCCGGAGACCTGTCCAATATGGTAGCTGCCAGCCTCACATGGCTGCTGAACACTTGAAATGTACCCAGTACAACAGAAGAACTGAATCAAATTACATGGAAATTTAAAATTCTGTTCCCCAATTGTATCTTAATTAGTTTTAAATTAAAATGCCATTTTAAAAATGAAATCATATTTAAACATGAATTCAGGGAAACCTGACATTCAATTCAGTTACTGGACAATTTCTAAGTATGTTCGGTATACTTGAATATGGGAATCTACTTTGTCAACTGTAAATTTTATGAAGTCTAAATACAAATCAAGCATTTCAAATGAGTAGTTAGCATCTGAATTAAGATTCCCTGTTAAATGTACAATATACAGAATCTTGAAGACTTAGTAAAATAAAAAGAATGTTAAAATTCTAAATTTTTAAGTCTGGATTACACATTGACATAATATTCTGCATACATTAAGTTACATACAATGTGTTAAAATGAATTTTGTCTGTTTCCTTTTATCCCCTTTTAATGTGGCTACTAGGAAATTTAGAGTTACTTATGTGGCTTGCTTTTCTATTGGAGAGCACTGCTTTAGATGGCCTCTAAAAGACTGTTAAGGAGTGTCCTGTTTCGAGGACTGGAGAAACTGCCTATGACTTTTCGGCAGGGCTCTCTACACTCACCTGTCTCTATTTTTCGTAAGAAGATTTCGCTCGATGCCTTCCATCAGGTTTTCAAAACACAGATGCATAGCCTGCTGCTTCTCTGGTGGCTGGCTGTTCACGATACTGTTCCTTAGGTCAGAAAAATACTGTGGGGCAAGGAGCGAGACAGGGTAAGGAGAGATGAGGCTTATTAGCCTTCCCTCTTCTGCAGGGTGGAAGGAATGTTCTTCTCCAACAAGAAACAGAATTATCTACCAAAACTGGGTGCCTTTTTTGATTCAAGCAAGTACTTGCCAGATAATTTATCTTCATCTTACTTAAAAATCAAGAGTTTTAAATTTGTAAACACTCTAAGGGTCATCTGATCCAGGTTCTTGATTTTATCTTCTCTTTTAAGTAATCCCTACACCCAATGTGGGGCTAGAACCAACAACCCTGAGATCAAGAGTTCCATGCTCCACCAACTGAGCCGGACTGGTGACCCGGATTTGGTTTCTTTTACAGGACTCTCTAGACTTCCTTATATTTGTTTGTGGTAGAGCTGAGCTAGAATTTAGGTCACAGGTGGTCTGATCTCCAGGTATATTCCCTTCTGGTAACATTTCCTCAGCCTTTACCTTTGTCTGAATTGCTATACATGGTGACTTCTAACAGTTAAGTGATTATGTACTTGTCAAACCATGAACAGAACATGCTCAGAAAACAGGCTATCTTCCCTCTGCTTTACCATCATGGGGTGTTCCTATAACGTTCCTCACAGTGCCCTGGCAAATGATAGCTAAATGTGTCTGCCCATGCTTCTGGCTCTCTTACCTTTTCATTAAGTAGTATCAAGCCGAGTAGGGGCCGAGACATAGACCACTGGTTCCTACAGTCTTCAAAGATGATGATGTTCAGCACCGTTGACAGCATCTGGAAATGGAGAATCTGAGGCAGTGACCTAGTGGGTAGCTACCCAAGATAGAATTATAGATTCCAAACAGAAGAGTTTATTGGGTTGAAGGCCTCTTCTGTCTGGAGTAAACCAGGCAAATAGTTTATGAAGTTTCATTTTAATCTTCTATTATGAGGTAAATTTTCTAAGGTATTTCCTTTCCTGCTTTTTAAATTGGTTTAATAATTCCTTTAAAAATGGACCTTTCCAGTTCACCTTGTTTTCTGTGGGGAATGGGATGGGTCACACAATGATCATACTAGGTAAAATCCCTTTGCACTGTAGCTCCCCGGTACTTGTCTGAGAGGAGATAGCTTTTTTTTTTAAGTTGTTTTTTTTAAATGTTTATTTTTGAGAGAGAGCAACAGAGGATCCCAAGCAGGCTCTACACTGACAGCAAGGAGCCCAATGTGGGGCTCAAACTCACAAACTGTGAGATCATGACCAGAGTTGAAGTCAGAGGCTTAACCGACTGAGCCACCCAGGTGCCCCAGAGACAGCTTTTATAACATTTTGGGGATGTGATACGAATGTGAATTATTTCAGTTTCTTTAGAGAATAATACAAAGGTGAGACTAGTAGCTAAAAGCTAATTCCATTGATCCCCTTTCCTTATCTATTTTTATCTATTTTTGCAAATCTTATTTTTGCAAAGATGCAGCATACAAATAAAACGATGGCAAACATATGGTTTGATCTCTGTGTGGTCAGTTATTTCCCTCTGTCCTGCATTCCTGTTCCCACTTTGCAAATGGGAGTAAAAGCTTTATAGCTGGGTGCTGCTAACTTGTGCCCCGCTTATGGCAACAGTCATTGCTGTAGAAGGAGGACAGGTCCAAGGCATAGGGGTAGGTGTGACACTTGGAAGAACAACTCAGACAGAACCTGATTTTTTCAGATTGTTTCTGTCTGATGATTGCTCAGCAAACTCAAAATCCACTGTAATTTTAAGGTGTAAACTTCACTTCGGCAGCATTATCCTGGTGAGACGTAAGACTCTGCATCTTGCTTGGCCTTTCCTCTCCCCCAGAGAGGGTCTTCCACTGTAGAACACCCCACAATGCCTCCTAATGCTCATGTTCCTTACCTGCTGGATCATCTCTGGATGCTGCTGCATGATATGCAGAAAGCGGTCACTCTCCTGGTTCAGAGGTGTCGTCCTCTTCTTGGTGCTCCGTGACAGTTGCTTAAAGAGGTATGTCACGATGTGGTCCAGGCAGGAGCAGCAGCCTGTGCATACCATGGTGTCTGGAAGAGGGGCAGGGGCGGATTAGAGCAGGGATACGCAGCTGCTGACGGTGACCCAGGAAAACATGGGTTGCCCTCAGCCGAGATCCCATAGAGGCAGAGGTACCCCGGCAGACTGGGAACTGCACCCGTTTCAGTCAACGCCTTGTGCTGGGTGTTTCCCATTAGCCTCTCACCCTCATCAGATAGCAAGGCCCGATCCTAAGTCTGAGAGTGTGTGTATGGTGATAGACAATATAAATGACTGATATTGACATTATTGACTCAGGTGGTATGGATGTAGGTCTTCTGCTTCATTAAAAAATAACGAACAATTTAGTATAGCAAGTACTTCCATTGTGCCGGATATTGTGCTAATAAGGACCTTGTAGGTATTATCTCTTATTTATCGTCTTGAGAACTCTGGGAGGTAGGTGATCCATTTTACAAATGAATAAACCAAAGTCTAGAGATCATATTGCTAATAACTGGACCGGCCGTGAGGAGAATCCAAGTGTGAGTTGTTAAGCCTCTGCTCTGAGTTACAGGGGTGGCACAGCTTCGCACTGCCTAGCAACATTCCTGGTCTGTCAGAGGACCCGTATTCTTGGTTTCCGAGGCATCCTGTGGGAGCTACAGACCTGTCTGTGTAGTTTACAAAGGGGATACTGCAGCACAGCTTGCAGACCGCGCTCTGACCACGTGAGGCACAGGCCAGGGCACTGAGGGATGAACCCTTAAATGAGTCAACCATTCTGTTTCTGTTTATACAGAGGGCCCTCTATTTTTAAGGAGCTATAAAACAGCCTTCCAAAGCCAGGTTGGATCCCTTGGCTAGACTGTCCTAGATATGCCTCTGCACCCTGCTGGAGGTAAATGTGTATCAAAGGGGTGGCATGGAGGTGTGGATGACTCACCATGTAGGCAATCCAAGTCATCCAATATGATATGGTGATTATTTTGCAGTTGACTTAATCCTCCCATTTACGTTCTGCTCAGCGTACTACAAAAAATGTATTTTTGGGGCACCTGGGTGGCTCAGTCAGTTGAGCATCCGACTTCGGCTCAGGTCACGATCTCATAGTCCATGAGTTCGAGCCCCGCGTTGGGCTCTGTGCTGACAGCTCAGAGCCTGGAGCCTGCTTCAGACTGTATCTCCCTCTCTCTCTGCCCCTCCCCCCAGCTCATGCTTTGTTTCTCTCTGCTCAAAAATGGATAAATGCTAAAAAAAAAAATAAATAAAAAATTTTCTTCTTTGAACACATACACACCTAATATACACCTATTAAGACTGCTTGAAGGTACCCAGGAACAAAAGGGTTGACAGGAACCAGATGGGAGTAGGGGGAAAAACTTGTGAAGCTGGCTGTGTGAACACCTTCCACTGCCTCCAACTGCGGTAGGTTAGAATCCAGACATCCAGATACTACGGGTGCCTTTGTGCCCTCCTGCCCCCCCCCCATCTCTTTCCAGCTCTACTCCCCCCACCCCCCTTCTCTTCTGCACCAGTGTACCCGCCATCTGAATTTCCTGATTCTTTCTGGGCTGTAGGTGCTAGTAGTTGCAGTTCCTGATGCTGGGAAGCCTCCCCACTAACCTGATACTGCCCATTCACCTTTTTGGTTTATGCTTTGATATGAATGCTTTCAGCCAGGCCTTGTCTGACCCCCACCTCACCTCCTCAAAACTAGTTTAGGTATGCTTCCTGGCAGCTCTCTCAGCACTCCGTCCTCACTGTAGTAAGCAGAAAAGTGTAGGAAATAGGCAGTTGTCTATGTGTCTGCCTCATCCACCAGATAAAAAGCCCCTAAAGGACAGGGACTATGTGTTGTTAACTACTGTATCCTTAGTGTATAGCACAGTACTTGGTCCTCAGGACAGGGTCAGTAAATATTTGCTGGATGAGAATGTACTCATGAATCTTATACTCTCTGTGGTTAAGGCCAATTCCCCCAAAGCAGTAACCCTTTTGGATCCTGGGGCAAAATTCTCCTTTTCTGTTAAGTGGTTAAAACCAACCGACACGGGCACTCACCAAGTGCAGTAAGTCCTTCAGAAATGGAAGAGAGAATATACATGATGACATGAGGTTCCAGGCTTGCAATAAAGTTCATGTGGTCCTGGGTCAGGACTTCCAGTAGTGAATAGTAAGACTGGCTAAGCTTGGGATAATCCTGTGGGAAAAGAGGACAAAAATCAGGTTAGCATTGTGCACCTCCATATACAGGGAGCAAGATCTTAAATAAAACAGCTCAGTTCCCTTCAGATGGGAAGACAAAAGAGCTAGCTGGAGCTAGTGTAAGCTCTCCAGAGAAATATTCAATCAGTGTTGGCAAAATAACAAACAAAACCGCCAAACAAAAACACGCAAACAAGATGAGGGACTCAGATCTTGCCAATGATGCTTAAGGCTTACCAGGAGGTCACTATGGGGAATAGAGAGGAGCAGCTTGATGAAGGTCTGTAGAGCATTGTCCAGGGCATCGTCTCCATAGAGACGGAAGACTCCAAAATTGACATAACTCCCACTGAGGGCAGCCTTCAGCATGGAGAAGCAGATGGAGATGCCCTTGAGCTTCAGTGCATAGACCTGATCCTTTGGGACCTCTCCTAGTGTCAGGATGCGATTGCCTGAGTGAGTAGACAGACACGTGGTAATATATTATTTATTCAACCACATTGTAACTGATAGTTTCTGTAACCAACTCAACCCTCTTACTCAAAGGCCCTTGGTGTCAGCTGGCACTGTAATACTGTCCTGGTTATTGCCAGGGCTAGCCTGAGACCTACACTGCATACACTAGGGTGACTGAGCTGGAATTCACTCCCAGGGTTATGCTCCTCTAAAGCCCTTACCATACATTGTTATCATCTTGCTTGTTTCTCTGAAGAGTAAAATGCCATTGGGGGAAGAGACGTCAAATTGGAGCCGCTGGGATCTGAGCAGAGAACACAGAAGGAGAAAAAGTCAGGGGTATGTTGCTGGAAGACTGGGATACTTGAGTCTTGGGTGATTCTTTTTGCACTAAGATGTTCAGATTACCTATCCTAACATGGAATAACTAAGTTAAAGATATTTAACCTGTGACAGAGCTTGTATCTTGAAGACTAACACCTAGACTCAAGTTCTGCTTCTCAAAGTGAAAGCATTTAAAAGAAAAAAAGTGAGGCAGATGAAATTACTCTTAAAATTGTCCATTTTGATTAAAGTATAGTTTCTACAACAGTCATTTCTGACGAACTCAAAGCTCGTCAGACATTAATCTACATTTACCTTTATAGCTTTGGTGGCAACTAAGGGAGGGTACAAGCACTATTACCACTTTATAAAAGAAGAGAGGCAAAGGGACTGCGAATGCTACAGGACAAAGTAGGTGAGGCAAGCATTTTAAACAACTTGAGTTCTGGGGTGCCCAGTTGGGTTTGGCTCACGGTTTCACGGTTTCAAGCTGCATCGGGCTCTGTGCTGGCATCTTGGAGCCTGCTTGGGATTCTCTCTTTCCCTCTCTGCCCCTCCCCCACTCATGCTCTCTCAGATAAATAAATAAACTTGAAAAATAAAAAACAAAAACACTTGAGTTCTGAGTTCCTGACTGTTCTCTTGACCAGAGCACCTCTTCTTTCGTTTGCTCCACCTTTTAAATGAGCTTCTAGTTGGTCTTTTTAATGACTCTAGTTGGTTAAGGCCTCATACCTAACAGTCCTCCTTGATTCTTCTTTCCTTTCCTCCCCACACTGGATCCATCAAGATCTAGCTCTACAGTATGCCCTGAATCTATCTACTTCCTGTGCGGTCCTTCTGCTCCCACTCTTGTTCTCCCAGTCTCTTACTTCAGAGTAGAGTGATACCTTTAAATAAGGTAAACAGAGATCATTTTAATCCCATGCATAGAAGATTTCTGCAGCTTCCCACTGTAATGAGAATGCACTCGTCCTCACTACTGCTGTCCTAAGTTGCTATATGACTGGGTCTCTGCCGGCCTGTTTGACTTGTCTACTATGGCCTCCCCTCATTTGCCATGCTCCAGCCAGTGGTATTTTCTGTCTCAAGTCCCCGTGAGCTCATCCCATCTTAGGGTTTTATAGTTGTTCTCACTGTTTAGAATGCTTTTTTTTTTTTTTTTTTAACGTTTATTTTTGAGACAGAGAGAGACAGAGCATGAACGGGGGAGGGTCAGAGAGAGGGAGACACAGAATCTGAAACAGGCTCCAGGCTCTGAGCTGTCAGCACAGAGCCCGACGCAGGGCTCGAACTCCTGGACCGTGAGATCACGACCTGAGCCGAAGTTGGACGCTTAACCAACCAAGCCACCCAGGCGCCCCTAGAATGTTTTTTCCCCTTATTTTGCTGGGCTACCAGAGTCTTTCTTGTCATTCAGATCCCAGCTTAAATATCACTTTCTCTGAAAGGCCTTCTCTGACCCTCTTCTCCGTCAATTCCCATTTTATTAACTTTTTTTTCATAGCACTTACCATTATTTGAAATGATTTTCCATGCTTGTTTTACTGTCTTTTCCCCTGAATGTAAAATCTAAGAGAGGAGAGGTTTTGTCTGACACAACAGCTAAGAAAGTGGCTGGCAAAGACTAGATGCTCTCAAATATTTATCTTGTAAATGAGTAACTCTTGATTATAAGCCTGATGGGAGGCTACTGCCACCCCTCAGTAAGGCAGTTTTAAAAATTAATTATCTCAGGTGTGCCATGAAAGGCAGATACACAGACCTGAAATTCTAGTGAAGTCAATGTGCCGGATTACTGTTTTCCTCCATCCCTAAATTTTTCAGCGAATCTAAAATTTGGTATTTTGGAAGTCTCTCTTACTTTCTTCTTAAGTAAATCTTTACCAATCCAGCTGCAATCTCCCAAATAGATACCTTTCTTAAAACAGTATTCTAATGCACCCGGCATCATTCTCAATTAGTCCTTCTGAAATGAGAACTTTGAAATGTGGTAGGCATGGCACCATTACTAAGTGTTAACTTTTATATGTGGGTGGCAAAATCAGAATGTTGGTTGCCAAATTCACTTCTTGTAAGAATGGGTATCTTGGGGCTCTTTTCAAGGTGACTTATTTCCTGCAAGCAGCTGTGGCTTTGTGTGGCTGGAGCACCCTTTTTCCAAACATACAAAAATATACATACGTGAACTTTTATAGATATTTTTTGCAAATTCTATTAGCAGTGAGTCTTAATATCTTTCACAATCTGCCCAAAACATTAGATGAAATAATTTCTCCTAGAATTCTCTCGGGTAAAAGGGCACTTGTGCCCTTTGAAAATTTCCTCTTGCTTACCTATTATGAACTAATTCAGCCATGAGCTTGAGCACAGGTGTGGTACAAGCTGGATCATGGTACCATAGCTCAATTGCCCGCTGGAGAATTGGCATGTAGGATGGATATCTGTAAATGAAAAGCTAAGGAAAAATTCTGAATCCAGAAAGGTACAGAATTTAAAATAATCTCTCCGCATTGGCCAAGCACAAACTGTCAAGTTAAAGTTCTCTAATTTCCTGCCTCCTGCTTGTTAATCTTGCAGTCTTTCTAACCAGACTGTGTGTTCTTAAAATTTTCATAGGCATCTAATAATGTGCTGTAATTTACATAATGATTTTCTTCTGAAGAGCATAACGTATTTCATATTGTTATTTATCCTCTTATCCCTTCGTGACAGGGAAGCAGCTATTTCCGTTATATAACTACTGGAGAAACAGGCAGTCAGATACGAAATGATTTGTTCAAGGTTATGAATCCAAGGTTAGGCTTTCTAATTCCTAGGGAAGCTGTCTTTTCTTAGTAGATCGAAATGTCTCTTTTTTCTAAGTGTGGCAAAATTCACATGCAGCAGCTCCACAGGCATTTTATATCTGGGGCCCAGAAAAGAAAGTGGTAGGAAACGACCTCGTTCATTTCCCCATCTCTCTCACGGGAGCAGGTAGCGCTATGCCATCACACCACTATGGAATGGGAGCTTATGAGTTGCCTTTGGGGGCAACTCCTTGCCTTCGTAGCCTCCCTAACCCTGCCCACCCTCATCCCCCATGACTACACCGCCCATCCACCCTCCAGTTAAGGCTTGCAGTAGCACACTCTTGGTCTGTATTAGGATACATCCACTCAAACAGCATCATGAAACTGGTCTTGGCATTGAAGGCGAAAGCTATCCCTCTCAGGTCTCTTACTAGGCCAACCAGAGTTCGCTGTAGTAGAAGGCAAAAGTAGGTTAAAATAGAAGAAAAACCAAACCTATAACTACTTGATGGGGATTTCACAAATGTGTAATCAAATTCTTCCACCATTCAACAAATACTCCTTCCCAGATATTCCGAACTGATCTCTTCCCTACTAGAATGGAATCTTTTCACTTAGAAAATTAGTTTTGTAAGCCTGTTATCTACTAAGAAAAAGCAATGGTTCCTGATCCATCACAGCAAAAACAGAAGCTGATAAAGTTTTAAGACACTAATATGGTAAGTTCTAAGTAAAAAGGAGAAGAGCAAAAAAGCTTGATTGAAGAAGAGTTAGGAAAAAAGAAGATAAAAATGGCCAAAAAGTCCACACAAGAAGAGGCAGAAGGACCACATATCTGAAAGGTCTGGTACCACACCTAGTTACAAAGGCATCAGCACCACAGGAAATCAAATGCAGATCCTGCAGGGAGGAAACACAGCAACCTCCATCTTACCTGCCCTGGTTGGAGGCCCTGGAAATAAGACTGATGTGTAAATGTTGGAGGGTAAAGTACACTTTCACAGTGAAAGAGATGGAGGCCTAAGAGGCAGATACTTGTGCCATCATACTGCTAGGTGGCATGAGGGCCAGGGTTAAGACTCATACCATCGAGACTCCAAATCCTCTGTTTCTCAGTAGGACTTTTACTTGTCCCGTGGGCCCTGAACAGCAGGAAGACTGCTTTTAAAAGCTGATAATCAATAGGCTCAAGGACATGGGAACATTTGGGTGTCCTGACTCATTTGCCAAAAATGACTGTACTTCTGGGGCGCCTGGGTGGCTTAGGCAGTTAATGTCTGACTCTTGATTCTGGCTCAGGTCATGATCTTAAAGTTCGTAAGATCGAGCCCTGTGTCGGGCTCTGCACTGACAGCCCTGCTTGGGATTCTCTCTCTCTCTCCCTCCCTCCCTCCCTCCCTCCCTCTCTCTCTCTCTCCCCCTCTGCCCCTCCCCCACTCACACACACACACACACACACACACACACTCTCTCTCTAAATAAACAAAACAAAACAGACTGTACTTCTAACAGCCTGCTTTAAGCAGACAATTCTCTTCCTAAACTGATACCATAACTTGTCTTCAAATCTAAGACACAGCCACTTTAAAAAACTTATTACATGAGGTGTGACAAAGATGTGGAAAATGCTTGCAGTTCGTGGCCAAAATGGTTCTTTTCATTAACTTCACCTGCTTTGTATGGAACTAAAGTGATGGGGAAAAGGGCTGCTATTCAGTGATATCCCTCAATTATCCTTGGTACTGGTTAGTACTCTAGCTCAAGTTACTGACATGCTCCACACTAAACTCAACTCTGAATAGTACCTATCTCAAAACACTGGTAGAAAGAGGGGAGACAGCCGGGCAAAGTGGTGTTGCTCCGTGACTTCCCTGATGATTTAGAGACAGAAAACTAAGAGGCTTTCTAGAGAAGAAAACAGAATTTTAGAATATTAGGTAAAGCCTGGCATCTTGGGGCAATACTTCTGGCTATTTGGTGACTATAATTCAGCTTCAGCATCATTATGAACACTGCAAAAAAGTCCTACGTCCTACAAATATTAATAGCCTAGTATCTTCTGGTTTTGGTCCAGAGATCTATGGACAAGGAGAGCAGGTATGTGTGAAGATGAGGAGAGCAAAAATCAAGAAATGATAATTCTGAGAGCCAGAAATCAATAACTAAAGGTAACTTTAAAATTCCATATATGTGGAAATTCATACACCCTTCTAAATGACTCCTGTCAAAGAAGAAATCTTAATGGAAATTAGAAAATCCAAAGAATTGAATGAAAATGAAAATGTTACATACAAAAACTATAGATTCTGGAGGCCTATTTCATGACAGTGTTAATATACTTAATGCTATTCAACTGTACACCTAAAAAATGGTTAAGCTGGTAAATTTTACATTATGTAAACCAACATGTGGAATAATATGCCTAGAGGGACAGTTATAGCTTTAAATGATTACATTAGGAAAGAAGGAGGGCTGAAAAGTTAGAATGGAAAAACCCCAAGAAAAACATATGAAAATAAACATAAAGAGCAGAACTGAATGAAGTAGAAAACAAAGATACAACAGGGTTTTGTTTTGTTTTTGCAAAGACTAACAAAGTTGACACATTTCTGGCAAGACTGATCCAGGAAAGAGAAAGTACAAATATGCAGTATTAAAACTGAGAGGCGACACATAACTAAAGATACAACCAGAGATCAAAAAACAATAGGAAAACACACAAAATAACTTTATGCTACTACATTTGAAAATGTAGACAAAAATCATAAGTATTACATAAGAAAACACTTTAACATAAAAACAAAAGACTTTATAAATCTCTACTGGTTTGTCGATTTCAAAATCCCAGGAGCCCAAGAGATTAAATAGAAGTGAAATCAGTGGGAAATGTATGGATGAGCACTATTTTCTGTAGTAATAGCTAATCTAGTTTCTGTCAGAGGCTGCCCAAAAGCAGAAACTGGTCAATCAGTGGGTGAAGGACTCACCTTTGCCTCTTGCTCGTTGAAACTATTAGTGCTAAACATCTGGGCCACAGCCTCAAATGCGGCTGTGAGTGGCAGCATGAATTGCTCATACTGATCTTCATCCTCTCCTGAAAGGTAAACAACCCAGGGTGTGACTCCAATATAAAAAATTCAAAGCTATGCATGCAAGGAAAATAAGATGGTATGAAAGATGAGCAGACCCGAGGATAATTCAAGGGGGCCCCTTTATCATCCCCATGGGTATGAGTACTAATTTCAGAATAAAATATATAGAGAGAATTTTTAAACTAGAAAATGGCCGGAAGTCATCCAGTCCAGGGATGTCCACACTGTGTTTGACAATACCAGAGATTCCTATGTGTATGAGGTACTATGTTTTTATTTACTTCTCCTTAAGTGACAGCTGACAGTCAGTTAAGAAAGGACCGAGTCTGGTGTATGAGAACCTGATGAGACTCGTACTGGAGTCAGGTGCCTGTGGAGGCTCTCTTCACACTTCTCTCTTTTCACTAATCTTCCATAAACCTGGAAGGTTCTGTAATGTTATATAGTAGGATTGAATTTAAATAGCTCAGAATGAAGACAAGTGCTGCGTTTCAGTCATTAGTTGACCCCAAACTGCTAATATCACACGGCAGCTACAAAGGCTCTTAAGCCTTGTGGGTTCACATGTGCTAGTGAACTGGGGGGGGAGGGGGAGAGGTGGGCATGAAAAGTTGTGTTGACTGTCTTGGGTGGGTTGCACCTTCATGTGGGGTAGAGGGTTATCTGGCCAACAACAGGCATTTAGGCCTCAATTCTCTTAACTTTCTGAGGACAAGTATGAAATAGGTTTTAAAAATCACTGCAGGGGCGCCTGGGTGGCGCAGTCGGTTAAGCCTCCGACTTCAGCCAGGTCACGATCTCGCGGTCCGTGAGTTCGAGCCCCGCGTCAGGCTCTGGGCCGATGGCTCGGAGCCTGGAGCCTGTTTCCGATTCTGTGTCTCCCTCTCTCTCTGCCCCTCCCCCGTTCATGCTCTGTCTCTCTCTGTCCCAAAAATAAATAAAAAAAAAAACGTTGAAAAAAAAAAAAAAAATTAAAAATCACTGCACATCAGATGAAAACTTCTGGCACATATAGTTCTTCTCTTCCAGTTACAGGGACCATTATAGCATGATCTGTTCTTGGTGAAATCAGACCGTTATTTCAGACAGTTTTGTTACTGATGAAACAACAAAGACCTCCCCCACATCTAGTTTTCCATGCTCAAGTAAGAATTTAGAACAATGCCAGACTACTACGCTAGCGTCTAGGATTTATTGCAGTACCTAAATCCACCATGAGGAGACGCCCAAGTGCCGTGTAGAACGTAGTCCGACACCTCATGTCTGTCAGATTGGACTGATTGTTAATACCCAGAAATGAAAAGTGCTCGCTCTATTAAAAAAAAAGAAGACAAGTTAAAAAGATAAAGACATGGGTCACAGGCGGAAGGCAAGCCAGGAATTTCAGAATTACTGAGCCGTTTCAAGCTAATGGCCACATCATCATTCCTTAAGGGTATGAGTGGGATTAAAAATTTTTTTAATGATTGTTGTTATCTACAACTAATTTATCTTTCTATGAATAATAGTAGGCAGCTTCACCATAATTCAGATAATTTGGATTCCAAAGAGCAGCTCAGATGAGAGTAAGTGTGATCTGGCAGTGTGAAGGGAGTCAGGGAGCAGTCTCTGGCTGTGGGGGCACTACGGACCTCAATTGAAACATCCCTCTTATATGGCTGAGGAAGTGTGTGTGGCTGGCTGGAGAGGAGAACTGGGAAGAGGTGCTAAATCACTCACCGTGTGATTGTTCAGCATGAACTGTACCGCACTAAGCTTCACTAGTTTCCTTACACTACTGTATGTGAAGACAAAGAAAGAAGGTCAAGGAAAGTGTGTGCAAATGAAGAATCTTTAATGCAGAATGCAACTTTCTAGGATAAAGTAGCTTCTTTCTTGGCTATGAATTCCATACCCAGATTATCTTATTTTCCTTAAGCACTTGAATATAACACCTGCCAAATGGGGGGGAAAATGTGTTTTCTTCTAAGCAGTATTTAACTGATTGATGACAGAATACCCATACCAAACTCCTATCTGTAAGAAAAGAGATAAAACCCAGCAGTTCCCCCCCAAGAATCATGAATATCCTAGGACAGCTTTTCTCACTGGGGCTTCTAAGAGCAAATTAAGCCCTAAATCCCTGCCTAAGGCATCCATGGTGTGTGGTGAATTAGGTTCTCTCTTATGCATTTAGAATGGCACTAGTTACGTACAATCTTAAAAGTCACTAATTTTTATAGGGTTTAGTCTCTTGTAGACCCCTGATTGTGGAAGCCTGCCTCAAGAGCAATTCAAACTTTATAGTAGACTTGGTCCAGCCCAAGAGGGAATACAGTCACTACTTTTACTGCAGGGCCTGGAATCAGGCTGCTTCTAGCAACAGGCTGACAATCAAGGTGGACTCTGTCATCACTGGGGATGCAAAAATCATGGCCACAGAGTGTATACTGATCAGACAGCTCTGCTATGTATTTCTGGATCTTAGAGATAACCAGGCATAAATCTGTAGAAACTGTTAGCTTAAGGGGTGGCTCCTATTTGGAGTCTGGAATTCTCCCTGGATTCTGTGTGGGTATTGGCTTTGGCTTCTAGGAGAATGGAGAATACCTGAGCACACATAAAGCTAAATTAAAGTGGAAGCAGCAGCAGGCCATGATTTCTAAGACTGTGGCAAGCCACAGTTCCTGCTGTGCACAGAAACCGGCTTAGAAAAGGATATCCAATGGAGAGATCATTGAGAAGCTGTAGTGTCTTGGAAGTGATTGGTTCACAGCGGCCCCAGTACTTCAGGTTGGTGATGCTGGAGGACAAAAAGAAAAAAAAAGCAGGAGATACTTTTGATTTGCCTGGTTTCCTTGAGGGTTGGAAGAAGAAGAAAATCATCCACCAAGAGTCACCACACATCTGCATCACCAATTCACAGACATCACAACCACAAAAAATGGGTATAAAATCTCCGTACTTACATTTGGTTGACTAGAAAAATTATCCTTCAGATAATCTTCACTACTTGGTTCCAAAGCTACACTGGCCCATACCCAGGCCCTTGGAATTCTGGGGCACTCCAGGGCTGATTTCTGCAGCAAGGGTAAGAGATTTCTGCGGCAGTGATAACATGCAGACGTATGCAATTCTGCACCTGCGCCATCCACTGTCAGCTGCAGAATTCTAGTAGCCCTTGCTTCCGGGTTCTTGGCTGGCAGAGTCCTTTAGACCCCCTTTGCTTTTTGCATCAAATTATTAACCAGCTCATGAATATGGGTGTTTAGGATTGGGATGGCTGGAAGGGGAAAAATGTCACTTTGCACACAGCCCTGGGTAAAATATTTAGCTCCTAGTTGTGTGCTTTGAGATACTGAGCTCCTAAAAAGGGGAAAATGTAAACAAAGGGGGCAAAACTTAAAAAAAAAGAAAACAAACAAAAAAGGGCCAATTAGGAGCTCCAACTTTGAAGACAGTTCAAACAGCACTAGATTTTGCAGATTCAAGACTCTTCAAGAGTGTGATAGTTCTTGAGAGGAATAAGCCTGTTTTAAAGTGGGGCTCTCCTCCTGGCAGGGGGGGGCGCACACCTAGTGGAAATCAGCACCAGAAAACGAATGCCTACTCTGGGCATCTCTGGCAGCAGGGTGATTGGGTGAGAGGCTGAGCACCTCTGGGGAGGGATGTCCATTTTGCTAATGCCATGACAGGGTTTCACCGGTGATTCCAGAGGCTATAGAGGAGATTCCACATGAACAAAATTAAATCCTTGCCTGTACAAGCCTGGAATGCTCTGGGGCCGGGCCATATCTCTAAGCACAGCTTGTCACACACTCAAATGCACAATTTTCTGACGCAAACGATCAATGCTGGAATACCAAGGCACTGGCAGCATAATGCCAAGATCACATTTTACAGTTGCAAGGGACTCTTGCTGATGGCAAGCCAAACACTTACATTTTTCCTATGAAGACGCTTAGGACCATGGTCTCATCATTCAAGCCCAGAACTTCTGAGAGTCGGCGGTACAGCTGGTGTTGTGTTAAGGGAAGAGAAAGTAATCAGAAAATATGGATTAGAAAAATCACATCTCAGTACTGTGTTTGTCCTTATTCAGGGGTAAGATGTGGGAAGAAAATGGACGAAACTGTAGGGGAAGTCTTTGTTGAAGGGATTAAGCTAGTTTGGAAGTATTACTTGACACTGGATAGATGCTGAGCTATCTTACCAGTCCCCTTCGACCCTGAGATTATAAAGACTATCAAAACCTTCTGCTGTTCTCAGTATCAATTCATGTACAGAAACTGAGAATTGCCAGTGTTGAGACCAATAGATGTTTTGACTGGCCATTTGTTAAGCATAGGGAGCATTAGAGAGATGGGCCCAATTCTTTGATGAATCTCTCAAAATTCTACACATGAAGAGGAGACATGTGGACTATCCTGATACTAAAACCTGTGTCTGAATTGTTATCAGATGTTTCTTAGTTAGCAATTCCGCAAGCCCAAGTGAGAAAGAAGTAGAGCCAACTGAGAGTCTGTTACCTTAGAGGATTTTTGCACCTGGTCCCCAATGTAGATCTTACGAAACTGTTCAAAAAAGCTCAGCATGGCCAATTCTAGCTTCTCGTTACCCGCTTGAGCCAAGCGAGAATCTGTTAGGTTCATCAGTTGGAGCACCCTAGAGGAAGAAGAGCAATGATTCTCTCAACAGCAGGATATCCTGGTCACTTTAGAAAATCCAACCTACCCTCCAATGGTCATATGTGTCTCCTCTCCTTACCCATCCTATCTAAAAGGCATTCTCTACAGGCTCTATGCTCTGCTGAGAGAACAAAATTCTCCATTTCTGCCCCCATATGAACCATAGCCAGAGAATGAATATGAGTGTCCGGTTGGATGTTTAAAACTTCTAGTCCACTGAGACCGCAGGCTGAGTCAGAACTCATAATTAGCTTAAAAATAGTGGACCCTACCCGCCCCCGACCAGTATTGGGGTAACGGTCTTCCTGAAACTTCTGTGAGACCTTGAGTAAAGCAATTTATTTTCTGAGTCCCAATTCCTCACCCATAAAACGAGGGAGACTGGACTAAGCCCATGGTCCTCAATCTTTTTTCCCACCGAGCCATGAAGGGAATGGACCCATGAAGGACAATGTCCACAGGTAGGTAAAAGCTCCAGGAACCAAGAGCAGATATACCACCGTGACCTCATCCCTGTGCTACTGTGACCTTGTCTCTTTTCCCCGAGCCTTTCCCTGGTGAAAGAAGGCTGGAATGCAAGCGTGTAAGTACTGAATGAGTGTTATTACAAGCAAGTCATCTGACATTTTGATGACATGAGAACAGGTGGTAAACTATTTCTGACACATCATGAGTGAATCAGACTCAGGCCTGATGCTGTAACACTCAGTGTGAGAAATGAGGATACAAGACACTGTCTTCAATTTATATTAGGACACACACACGGTGTCACACCAAGCTGCTGAATCAGAAAGCTTATTTGCTTTCATCCTTATCAAATCTTTGGTCGGCTCTTCAAAAAATGCCAGTGTGACATGCCGTGGAGACTTTTGTCAGGATTAAGGCACCTAAGGGCATATGGGCATCTGATAACAGACAAATGGGCATTTTCAGAATAGGAATTACGGATTGAAATGTCTGGGAACCAAAATATTCTAAGGCATCATGTTAAAATGTGCTTATCTCTAAGGAGAGCATCTCAAAGTTCAGAAACCTTCAGGGTGGCGGTTCCCCAAGGTCACACAATACTGAAACATGACCTGCTCTTCTACTTGCGTTCTGACAGGAGGGTGCACTGGGGTGTCCAGTGGCTACCAGACGCATGACATCATGACAGACTGAATGCGGACACAGATCTGAGAATCCAGCTGACTTCTGGGCCACACATTAAAACAAAGACACTTCTCTCATTAATTTTTTTGAAAAATATTTAAAAAAACATTATTTCTGTTGACATGTTTTGGGCTTATTGTTATTTTCAAATGAATAAATTTAAACTTTCTCAGTTTTACTTATTTTTATTTTTTAAAAAAGATTTTTTTTGGAATGTTACTTATTTTTGAGAGATAGAGAGACAGAGCATGAGTGGGGGAAGGACAGAGAGAGAGAGGGAGACACAGAATCTGAAGTAGGCTCCAGGCTCTGAGCTGTTAGCACACAGCCTGACACGGGGCTCGAACCCATGAACTGTGAGATCATGACCTGAGCCAAAGTCAGACACTCAACCGACTGAGCCACCCAGGCGCCCCTAAAAAAGATTTTCAGTAATCTCTACACCCAACGTGGGGCTCAAACTCGTAACACCGACATCAAGAGTTGCATGCTCTACTGAGCCAGCCATGCACCCCAGTTTTACTTTTTAATACGAAAAATATCAATAGCTGTATCTTATTTTCTTTTTAAGTTTTATTTTATTTTATTTGAGAGAGCAGAGACAGTGTGAGCAGGGGAGGGGCAGAGAGAGGGAGAGAGAGAATCTCAAACAGGGTCCACACTACCAGCACAGAGCACGATACGGGGCTCAAACTCACGAAACCATGAGATCATGACCTGAGCCGAAACCGAGAGTGGGAAGCTTAAGTGACTGAGCCACCCGGGTGTCCTTTTGATAGCTATATCTTATAAACAAAAGCTCTTTGAGATTCTCAAATACTATTTATTTATTTTTAAAGTTTATTTATTGAGAGAGAGACAGAGAGGGAGAGAGGGGAAGAGCATGCATGTGCGCAGGGGAGGGGCAAAAAGAGGAAGAGAGAGAGAATCCTAAGTAGGCTCCATGCTCTGCACAGAGCCTGATGTGGGGCTCGATCTCATGACTATGAGATCATGACCTGAACCAAAATCAGGAGCTGGATGCTCAATGGACTGAGTCACCCAGGGGCCCCGAGATCCTCGATACTTTTTAAGAGGACAAACAGTCTTGGTGAAAAGGTTTGAGAACCTCTGCAATAGAGTATTAAAAAATCCTGCCTTTTTATTTCCGTGTTAGGTGAAATTTTAGAAATCATTAAATGTTCATTTATAGGTTTTTTTAGAAAGATGGATAAGAATCACAGGTACAAAGTAACTTGAAATCCTCTGGGTGGAAAAGTTATGTCAAGAGATTTGAAAGGCTGCAGAAACTCTGCAATTCCATATTTGGAAATATTTGAAGAACCACAGTTTCCTATTAGTCTCACTCTGCTATTGCAAAAGTAGTCCACATTTCATTAACTCTGAGATACTGTCCTTAAAACTAAAAGCTACTCCCTACTGTCATTTTCCTAATTCTGTATCCATCATTTCCTTGCTGAATTACTGCAGATGTTTCCTCAGTAAAAGCTGAAGGTAGAATTTCTGCTATATTTATAAAATGTATTTATAAAATGTCTGCAGTTGGACCTTCATTTTCATGGGCAATCAGGTTTGTGAGATTACATTCTATACATGGGGAGGAAAGCACTAACAGAAGCAGGCCAAGCTCCCATGGCTTGAGAACACCAAAAGGAGCAGTGGCAGTCACAGCAGTGAAATAGAAAGCCTCTGTGAGACCACTTACCGACAGACAAGCTCGCCATCCATAGCATCTTGCTCATCAGTGCTGGCAAATGAAACCCGGCCACCAATCACTGCGCCAATGATGTAAACCAGCCATGTCAGCCTTCCTGCAACAGGAAGAAGACCTATTAGTGTCCACTCCAGTGGTTACTTCATTGAAGAAATTTCCTCACAGTGAGGTTCATTTCTTACTATGGGCTTCTGTAATCTTAAGAACACTATGGTAAAGCCATAATGCCTAACTTTTCCTACAGAGTATAGCTATCACCTCACTCTGCTAAGGGAAATTCATTAGGTAACAGACATTCTCCTATCAGACAAGGTCATTACTTTTATAGTCCAGTACTTTCTTGAAGTTAAAGACATCCATGTAGATAAGATTTTGGTTACTCTTCCCCAGCTACCTGTGGCATTTATTTATAATAGCCTTTCGTGCAGATGGAGGTAACTAATGATGGAAGAGTCATTTTGGGGTAAAGGGAGGAAAGAGAGGTGGTGATAAGGGGTGCCTGGGTGGCTCAGTTAGCTGAGCATCTGACTCTTGATTTCGGCCCAGGTCAAAATCGTGAGTAGGAGGAGCCCTGCGTGGAGCCCTGATTGGCTCTGTGTTGACAGTGCAGAGGCTGCTTGGGATTCTGTGTCTCGCCTCTCTCCCTCCCCCCCCAACTCCCCGACTTGCGCTCTCTCAAAAATAAACATTAAAAAAAAAAAAAGAGAGAGAGGTGGCAACGAGTGAAGGGGTACTGGCAGCACCGCCTAACAGGCCGCATCCCCCACCCACTCACCCTCCTGCACGGCGATGTCCATGGGGCTTGCGCTGGCGCTCTGTAGCAGCTCCTGATAGGATTGGGCAGACTGGTCGAACAACTGCACAAGGAGCGCACACGTCTTCTCGTATTCACAACGTCCGATAGTAGACAGCTGGTCCAGCTGCTGCTGCACCAGGCCTGTGTCCTCCAGAGGGTCTTCCAGTCCATCCCTGATCCCGAGGGAAGAAGAAGGCGGCTCTCTTAAAATATGCTATTGATTTCCTTACCACGACAGCTCTTGTTCTTCTGCATTTAGCCAACACTTCCACTGGTAGAGGCCCACATCCCCACACTCCCTTTTGCACAGAAGGAATATATATAAAAAGTGGGAAGACCAGTGTCGTCACCCTAGGATGCGTCTTCTTTAGATAGATTCTGTGTGTTCGTGTCCAGTCTTTTGATCTGAACAACTGCTCCCTTAACATTCGTCTGCCTCAACCCTCTCTGTCTTATGCTTCTCACCCCAGGGGCTCTTGGTCCTTGACTATAATAACCTTTGGGACTACAAATATCCTGTCCTCATGTGCGGTCTTTGTGGCCCAATGTATTTTGAAACTTAGAAATCTCCAGATTTTAATGAAGCAATATGAATGCTTCTACCATATAATATGAACCCTCAATGGACTCTCTGGGGTATCAAATACAACATTCCTGTAGCAAAATGTATCAATATTATGAATAGTCACAAAAAACATAAGTTTTAGAAAAAACTATAAATGTGCTCATACTAGCACATGTCAAGTTTTGCCACCAAATGCATTTTCATTCCAAACTGATGAGAAAATTTGGTTCTAGATCTTGGATTTCAGAATTGCAGTTGAGGCACTGTGGATCTACACCAGGTCCTACCTTACCTACTGCTCCTAGATTTAAAAATCTTGTCATACTGCAAGCTCTTTGTGTATTGCTACATTGTAGTGTGACACCCCAGCGGCTGCAACACTGCCCCCATTACAGCTAGAGTTCACAGTTGTGGGTGCACCATGGTCCACACACTGGGCCAGGACATAGCTGTGTGATCCTTCGAATAACCTTGCCCAAGAGCACACAGCTATTAACTGGCTTCCCTGGGCACAGAGCCTGCACGTCTAACCACTCCTCAACACTGCCTCAATGAAACGAGCTGAATCCTCAGGAACAGAAACTATGTCACTAAGAGAAGGATGCTTTCGGGGCTCCTGAGGGCTCAGTCAGTTAAGTGTCTGACTCTTGATTTTAGCTCTGGTCACGATCTCATGGTTTGTGAGATCCAGCCCCACATCAGGCTCTGCACTGATATCGCGGAGCCTCCATGGGATTCTCTGTCTCCCTCTCTCTCTGACCCTCTCCTGCTTGTGCTCTCTCTAAAAATAAATAAATGTTAAAAAAAAAAAAAAAAAAAAAAAAAAAAAGAGAGAATGATGCTTTCTAGTGGGCTTCACAAATACTTGGATTTTGAAATGATTCAAGTCATTAACAGTTGAGACTATCACTCATGGCAATTAAATGTACTTGACTCTGAGCCAATTAAGATCTGATTTTAAAAATACCTCAGACCTTCAGAATCCAAGTAAATTCCCCTGAAAAACAGCTAACAAAAAAATCTACAAGAAAGGTCCCTAAACAAAGAATAACTTCACTTTATACAGGTCATTTTTGAAAGGGTCTAACATTTCTTTAGCTATAGATTTCCGGTCTAGTTAACAGTCAAGGTAGACAGAAACCATGTGTTCCTATAATACAATCAGCTATCCACTGCCTAGGATCATCTCCTAGTAAGCTCTGGATTGTGTCATCTTATTTACCCATTTATTTCTTCAGGAAAATAAAGCACCTATAGCTTACACATAATTCTTATCATCTATAGCTTATAAATGTTCCTCTCATGTTTAAAGGAAATCAGTGGCAAGGACAAACAGTATACTGATATACCTAGTAGTCAAAGATATTACTAAGGATGGCAAAAAAGAGAGACCTAATAAGTATGTTAAAGACTATTCTTTCAGATTTTATGCTCTCATCTGCTATTCTGCTGACATGAAAAAATGGCCATTAACAGCATTAGCTCCAAAAGAGAATCATGTCAAGAATGCCTTTGCCAAGTGGGTGTCTCATCTCTGGCAAGTCCAACACCAGGCAACTGGAGAGAGAATACTGAACCCTGTCCCAGGTTCCTTACCTCAGTATGATGTGCACAGATTCCAAACGGGATGTGATATAGGCTTTGGTGACCTCAGGAGTATAAGTTTCCAGCATGTGGGGCTCTGTGGCTTTCACGTATGGCACAGAGGCTGCCAACCGCTGCCATAGGCTCAGGAGATAGTGCACGCTATTCGGGGCAAATTCCCAGTGCTAAGGAAAGCCAAAAGAGTAGGAAGTATACTTCTCATTTCTGTACACAATACATTAGTCCCATGCCACTTGACACAAAGGATAAAGACTTGGGGAAAAAAAAAAGACAGATTTTTATGGGCTTTGTTCTGTGCATGACAACTCATCCAATGTACTTATTAGTATTTCAGAGATTAACCATCTAATAAAAAGAGCTGTTCTATCCTGGTTGTGTAAACCTTCCCACAAGGAAAGCCTTGCGTACGTGGTTCTCAAACATTAGTATCCATGAGGATCACCGGGAGAACTTGCTGGACACAGAGACACTTAGGCTCCACCCTGGACCTACTGAAGCAGAAATTATGGAGGTAAGACAAGCACTTGCATTTTTCATCAAACTCCAGAGGATTTTGAATCAAGCCATAAAATTTGAGAACCACTGCCTTATACTACGTGACTAAGAAAAAGATGTCACTAACTCTTCCCTCTTCTGTCTAGCTCCCTGTTCCAATCTTGCCTTTTTCAGAGTGATAATCTAAATATTATCCCTGCAATTCCTACAAGTTCCTCTAACCAAATCCTTGCACTTTTTTAAATGCAAATGAGTAGGCTGCAAGAACTACTCTGCAGAGTTGCCCTATACTTCTATTCACTTTGGCTTGAGGGAAAAAAGGGAATACAGGCACACCCATGGGTTTGGTTCCAGACCACTACAGTAGTGAGTCAAATGAATTTTTTGTTTCCCAGTGCACATAAGAAAGTTATGTTTGCACTATACTATAGTATATTAAGTGTGCAATAGCATTATGTCTAAAAAGACAATGTACATATCTTAATTAAAAAATGCTTTATTGCTAAAAATGCTAACCATCATCTGAGATTTCAGGAAGCTGTAATCACTGATCACAGATCACTGTAATACACATGAGAAAGCATGAAATATTGGGAGAATTACCAAAATGTGACACAGAGACATGAAGTGAACAAATGGTGCTGAAAAATGGCACAGACAGAAGACTTGCTCGACGCAGGGGTGCCATAAACGTTCACTTTGTCAGAAATGCAGTATCTGTGAAGCGCAATAAAATGAAATGCAAGAAAACGAGGTCTGCCTGTATTCTTAGAAGTTTAAAACCAATGAGCCAGAGAAAAGGTTCCTATGTGTAGGTGAGAGAGAGACAAGCAATCAAAGACAAACCTGTAGGCTGGTCACTGTGAAGTTAGCTATCAATCGGATGACCTCAGGGTAGTTTTCCACCTTTACTAATTCTCCCAGTTGATAGTTACTCTTCAATCGGGCCAGTAGTCTGCAAAACTCATGGTAATTGTTTGGGTCTGATAAACTCTGGTGACAGCACAGAAGGAAAATGAAATGTAAAATGTGATTCACTATACTTCCAGAATGACATTTGGGATGGCATGAGGGGAAAGGAGAATCTACTTTAACTTCTGAGCTACAGGTCCTCCCTTAGAATGACACATCTCGGGGTGTCTGGGTGGCTCAGTCAGTTAAGCGTCCAGCTTTGGTTCAGGTCATGATCTTGCGGTTCGTGAGTTCGAGCCCTGAGTCATGGTTTTTTGGTGACAGCTCAGAGCCTGGAGCCTGCTTTGGATTCTGTGTCTCCCTCTCTCTGCCCCTCCCCCACTCGTGCTGTGTCTCTCCAAAATGAATGTTAAAAAAAAATTAATAATAATAAAAAAAAAAAGAATGACACTTCTGTTAGCATGTTTAAAAACAATTTTTTTTAAAAGTTGTTTTTAAAAAGGGACGGTCGCATCTATTATTTCATGTGTTCATAAAAATCATCCTGTGAGATAAAATTTCTAGCATCAATAAAGAGTCTGAAATAGAAGCCCAGAAGGATCACATTAATTGCCTAAAGTGGCTATTAAATAGCATAAAAGGAGCACATTCTAAGATATGACTGGTCTTATACTGATAAAAAAATTATGAAATTTTCATTCTCACATCTGTCAGATTTATCATTAAATAAGACTAACACTTCAGTGGCAAAGTTACACAAATGTTTAGTTTATTTACATTATATCACCATTGTTATAATAAATTTAGTCCTATATTAGTATGTTTATGTGTTTTACTTCATACTTCTATCAAACACTTTGGATTTGCTTGCATATTAGACAAACATATCTGTTTTCTTACACAGGTCTTCCTCTATTAGCATACTTTGTTTTGTTCACCAACACATCCCTGGCACATAGTAGGTGATCTGTGTATTTGTTAAATGAATAAATGCATTTTTAACAGTCTTCAATAAATGCTGCTGAGAAAATTGGACAGCTACATGCAAAAAAAAAAAAAAAAAAATAAACTGGACCACTTTCTTATATCATACACAAAAATAAACTCAAAATGGACTATAGACTTAAATGTGAGATCTGAAGCCATTATACTCCTAGAAGGAAATGTAGGCAGTCATCTTCTTGACAATGGCTACAGCAACATTTCTTTAGATATGTGTCCTCAGGCAAGAGAAAGAAAAGCAAAAAATAAAGTGCTGGGGCTATACCAAAATAAAATGGTTTTGCATAGTGAAGGAAACCATCAACAAAATGAAAAGACAACCAACCCACTGAATGGGAGAAGATATTTGCAAATGATATAAATAAGGGGTTAACATCCAATATATATAAAGAACTCATACAACTCAACACCAAAAAACAACCTGATTAGAAAATGGGCAGAGGATCTGAATAGACATTTTTCTGAAGACATATAGATGTCCAACAGACACATGAAAAGATGCTCAATATCATTAATCCTCAA
The DNA here is from genome assembly GCF_046562875.1 of Panthera onca. Lineage (NCBI taxonomy): Eukaryota > Metazoa > Chordata > Mammalia > Carnivora > Felidae > Panthera > Panthera onca. The sequence goes on along the minus strand of NC_138342.1, from coordinate 168,942,347 downwards.
AACCACAATGAGATACTACCACTTACACTTGTCAGAATAGCTAGTTAAAAAAAGACAAGAAATACTGGGGCACGTGGCTGGCTAAGTCATTAGAGCATGCTACTCCTGATCTCAGAGTCATGAGTTCAAACCCCACAATGGGTGTAGAGCTTACTTTAAACCAAACAAAAAATCTTGACCCAAAAAGACAAAAAATAACAAATGGTGGTGAGGATGTGGTGAAGAACAAACTCCCATGCACTGTTGGGAGGAATGTAAATTGGTGCAGTCACTGTGGAAAACAGTATGGAGGTTCCTCAAAAAAGTAAAAACAGAAATACCATATGATATAGTAATTCCACTACTGGGTATTTACTCAAAGAAAACAAAAACACTAACCTGAAAAGATATATGCACCCTTATGTGTACTGCAGCATATACAACACAATAACCAAGACATGGAAGCAACGTTAAGTGTCCAGTGACAGATGAATGGATAAAGAAAAGTGGTGTGTGTGTGTGTGTGTGTGTGTGTGTGTGTATGTGTGTGCATATATATAGAGAGGCAGACAGAGAAAGACAAATACCGTATGATTTCATTTATATGTGGAATCTAAAAAACAAAACAAATGAACAGACAAAAAAAAGCAGAGACAGACCTATACATACAGAGAACAAACTGATGGTTGCCAGAGAGGAAGGTTTGTGGGGATGACCAAAAATGGGTGAAGGGGGAGTGGGAATACAGACTCCTAGCTATGGAGTCAATAAGTCACAGGGACAAAAGGTACGGCACAGGGAATATAATCAATGGTATTGTAGTAGTGTTGTGTGGTGACAGATGGTAGCTACACTTGAGGTAAGAATACCATAACATAAAGAGTTGTTTCACTATGTTGTACATCTGAAACTAATGTAACATTCTGAGACAACTATACTTCAACTTTAAAAAAAAAAAAAATTTTTTTTTTTTTTTTAAACAGAGGGACAGGACTAAGTATATTTAAAAATGAAATGCTTGTATGGTATTTCCTAGTGTAGAGAAGTGGTACTTTAAGAAAAGTAGGTGTTGGCTGAATCTCTGGGACTGAAAAAGACAAAAAGGGCAATCGAGTTACAGAATGTATATATTAGAAAAAGCACTTTATCTCTCTTCCCACCTAAAAGCAGCCCTATACACTTAGGTAAATAATGTATATTAAAAAAAAAAAGAAACAAAAACAAAAACCACATTTCTTGAGGGAAAATTACTAGCTCTCTCCCTATTTTTCCTGTATAAGTCCTGCATTCTTGAAGCGAGAGCATACAAATCCCTCGTTTGGGATCAAGAAACTGCCTACAGATACAGATTCACTTAAACCTTCTGAAGAATGACACACCCAACTGCTCTCTAGGATTTCTGCTAAGTGTGGCCTCTAGACGGATTTCCTTCTGACTCCTAACAGATAGGCATATACTAATCACCCCCACCCCCACAACAGCATATATATGTATGTATTTATTCAAATAAAAATAAATCCTCAAAAATCTTACCTGTGGGTTTTCCAGTATTCGTTTAACACCATCAACAAGATGAGAGAGAAACTTGGCCCTCTCTGCATTATTAAACAGGGATCTTCTGACTGAGGCAATCTGTACTAAGCAGGATAATACCTAAAAGCAGATGCAATCCAAACACAATTGATTAAAAAGATGATATGGCTATTCCATATTATCTTTTCCCTCCTTCCCCTCCTATAATATTCTTCTTACATATGCCATTAATTCTTTCCTTTCAACCCCTGCTACCATTTCAATGACGTAGAAAAAGTTCAGGAAGATGCAACTTAGGATATTGGAAACAGCTTTATTACAAGAAAAAAAAACCCCATTAGATCCAAGTTACCATAACAACTAGTTAAATCCAGAGTTTAGAAATTCACTTAGGTATTATTCTTTGACCACCTACCGGCTTCTTTGATTCTTGTTAAGATATGTATTTAAGGTTTTAAAATATCATTCAATTCATAGTTTAAGTAAAGTTTTAGATTTGGTTTTCTCTGTTTCATGAAGAATTTTGGCTCATCAGGCTTTGCTATGTAGTGCTATAATGAAATAACCAAGTTATATCTGTGTCCTAAAAAAACCCAGGCTTTATACTGAAAACACTTCTCTTTCCCCACTATGTTAGATATTTACACTGTTTGCCCCTTCAGATCTGTATCTTCTATCATTCTCCACACTGCTCTACTCCTTCAGAAGCTGACTTCTGTTAACTAAGCAGAGCCAAGCTCCACTGCCCTCTTGCCTCTAGTAGGCCTCAACCACTGGAAAGTTCTAGCAGGAGATTAAGGGCAGGAAGAGAGAGGCACCCCTTCTCAACTCCTGGCTGGGCCATGATTGGCAGTATCCCTACTTCTGCTGTCCAGCCCTCCCCTAAGCCACAGCTTCAGCTCTTTCCAGGGTTTTCTCCTCTTGCCCCCAAGGGCTCCCCACTATTGTACTCCCTTAAGGGTGTATGGCACCTCACCACCCCTTGTTGGATTCCCTTAACGTTGCCCACATATCTTTACAAATAGTCCTTTCACTAACTACCCCTCTTGAGTGAGCTACCTTTTCCTGAAGTAAACGTAAAGATAAAAACAGCAATGTTTCATGTTTCTACTAAAGCAAAGGTCTACATTTGGAAAAGTACCATAATAACCAGGGAAACAGTCTACTGTAGAAAAACTATGCAAAACATCCATTACTTTCCTGTTTTATTTGTGTGTTTCGTACAGTAGCATTTTACACCAAACAATTTTAAATATGAGACCAGTATCTCTTAGGACCTGGATAATTTTGAGATTTGAGGAGGGTAATTATTCTGCTTTAAAGAAGAAATGCATTACTTCCAAGAGCCCTCAAATGTTGTCCAGGATAGTATACAAATTTGTCTTCCCCTTACAGCTTCCATTTATCACCTATGTAACATGTGCCTGAGGATTTTAAAAACTTTTCTTGGGCAGGATCATCTTCATTTAGACAATACAAGGTGAACCCTCCCACTCCAGCCTGTGATTTGAGGTATAGTATAAAGTCAGATTCAAGATAAGACCAAAAGAGCTTGACATCTGCAGCAATTTGTCATTAGACAGGAATAAATTTAGAGAGAATTAAGTTAAGACTTTACTGCAAGAACCTTTAGGGTACAAGCTTTACCACAAAAGGCTAGATAACTACCCCCACTATTTCTATGCCTTGCTTCTAGGATTTTATACAACAAAATGAACAAGCATAAGGCTCATTCACCATTGCTACTTTCTAGAAGTAGGTTTGTTTTAGAAACTGTGGTCCTGACTCACCAGAGGTGAAAATGAAGGAGGGATGGAATGATACAGGTCAAAAAACAGCTGCAGAGTTGAAGAATCTAAGAATGCTGGAAAAAGACAAAGGAGTGCGTTACTGAGTATGTCTGCTCGTTGCCAGTGGTACACATGGGACTATGTATCAGTGGACATCTCCCTGCTTTCCTATCTCCCAGTGTTTACCTCCTTTCAAAGTGACAAGGTAAGAGGGGCTTTTTGTTTCCCTCACTGCTGTTTTTAGAGAACTAGGTTTTAGCTCCTCTAAGAGACAGATTCATTTTTCTGACTCTCAGAGAACTTAAACCAATCAGGACTGTGTTCAAGTTTTATCCTAAAGAACACAGAATAAGAACAAGTTCTTTTATTTCATTTTTAAAGCTAGAAATTATGTCAAATGAGTAAGATCACAGAGGTCTCTAGGTGATTAATGTAGGAAGGTCAAAGTTACATTCGTTAGTAACCCAGTAACTAAAAAAAGGCTCTGAGGCTGAGGGATCTGTAAGATTCCTCCAACAACCTCTTCCTCACTTTATCAAGGCAGATGCTGACCTTCTAAATTGTCTCTAACAACAAGCAAAGGGTTGTCATCCCACAGACGCTGTGCAGGTCTGAGCAGCAGCAGTCTGTCCCAGGTGGTAAAATTCTGTTACCTGATCTCCAGCTGGTGGGGATCTGTACTGTGCACAGGTCATCTGAGGACTCGTCAGTAGAAGTGCCGATGAAATCAAAGTTTAGGCAGTTATGAGTGAGTTTGAGCAATTGCATGAGCAAGCCATGCTGACTTTCATCATTCAAGTTTAGATTCTTTCCTGAAGCCTGTAAAAGTGACCACATAATGAGCCCCAAACAATCACTCCTCTCTTCCCAGCTTGCTGCCAGACTCCTGAGAAGGCTGTTAAGCCAGAAAAGGAGGGCAGTATTTCAACTCAATAAAGCAAGTTTTCCCCTGCAAAAGACGCTGTACTTCCATCACCTTAACGTCACTATGAAAATCCTAGATCCTTATTTACTATAAAAACATGAAACTGGTATTTAAAGACCTCCCTCTTTGGACACTTATCCTTTACATGTTGTAGACACAGTGACCACAAGGGATTCTGAAGCAATATGGGATGTGTGGTTGTTCCATTTGCTATGAGATCCTAATAATTTCTGGATAGCGTCTGTGAACTCAGTGACCGGCTGGCTAACTGTTTTTGACAGTATCAGTGGGGAGGAGTCAATCCTCAGTTTTCTCCAAAGCTTTTCCCCTCCAGGGGGTACAACAGCTTTTGCCAGGCAGCTTGCCCAACCTGAGGACTGTTTGGGAATTCTGAGGTAGAATGAAGTAATTGAGGAAGATGAAGATCATTAAATGGAGCAACAGAAAGAATCCAAACTTGCTTCTAAAAGTTGACACATAATGGAAAAAGAGACTGAAGACAAAAACAAAACAAAAACAAAAACCCAACTCCCCCAAACCCCCCCACAACAAAACAAAAACAAACAGCCAGAGGCTAATCCCATTTAGCTTTCTACAGAGAGAAGCTTCCTTACACATTGTTACAAATGTGTAGAACTCATAGGTGAGCATTGTTTTCTTAGTTCAACTCTATCCATAAATGAACCACAACACCAATTTTCTGCTTTAAAACAGGTAATTTCCTTATATGATAACTGTCTACCCCTTCAGGATATGAAATCTAAATGGATGTTAAAAATTCAAAATCTACTTTTCCTTACAGATGTTGCTTGTTTATTTGCTGCCTGTAACTCAGCAGGGGGCAGGGGAGCTGGCCTGTTTCAGTATGCTAACAATGCAGCCTGAACCTACTTTCAGAGCACTAAGAATCCAAACACCATAAAGCTAACATGCCTTTACTCCATGAAGGGAGATTTTATGTGCGTATAAAAAAAGCAAACAGCAAGTCCCAAATTCTGTGCTATACTAGATTCCTTGGGATATGTGTTCATTTACTGTGCTTTGCTTAGGGGAACAGCTCTGAAATAGGGCAATTCCAATCCTTTTCCTAATGTCAGTGGTCAGCGTGCCACTTTCTTCCGCATCTCAGAGGCAGGTGTCGTAGGAGAGATCGTGATGGTTAAAGGGCTGCACCAACTCTCAAGGGGTTGGCTTGGAGCTGACCCCTAACAGGTCCCCACTCATTCTCATCCTTTCAAAGAGGCCTAGGAAGGAGGACCCAACCTACAATCTTACCTGTTTTAGTAAATTGCAGGAAAGTGTGAAGATATCAAATAACGATGAATCTCGGAAAGAAGAGGCTATTTTTCTGTGCTTGGTTAAAGGATGGGTGGTGTCTGCCTGTGCAAAAAATAAACCAATCCAAGTTTTAGAATTAATTGCAAAGAAAAAAAACTTTCATGCAGACTTCAAATAAACTAGGATTTCCAATAAAACCAACTTGTATATACAAAATACATTTTTAATGTTTAAATCACCATTAACTTATGTATAGTAAGAGGATGCAAAGGACAATAAGCGGCTAACAGCTAGCCAGGATCTGTCTATTGCTTACAGATGGAAGACGGAAAGAGAGATGAGTATCTCCACTGCAAAGTTTTAATTTCCTCTGCACAAGGGGGTAAAATTTAACAAACTGCTGGCAGATATTGCTAATAATTACTAGCATGTTGTATTGTGGCTTAGTCTCAGAAACAGACAGTGGCAAGGCTTGGGTTTGGTAAACAATCTGCTCAGGGCTAAAGTTACCATAGAATTTCTACAACAGTCATTAATTAACTAACAACCATGAACTTAGGATAACTGACAATAGCCCACAACATTCTCTGCCTTCTCTAACCTATTTCAACATGTAGTCTCTATCCCAGAAGTGAGCACTTAAATTGAATGGTTGTATTGGTCTCTCATTTTTTTCCTCTGTTCTTCTCTTTTCAGCCAAACTTTAAAGGTTTCTGTGGTTAAGGACTCCATCGCTGGCTTCTTTAGTATGCCCTCTATTTCTGACACACAGACACTTCAGTAAGGGAACAAAGGAATTTCAAGGTTACCAAGGGAATTTTTAGTCCAACCACCTACCGAAAGCTTAAATCTCTTCTATAGACCAATCAACTCATTCAAGAGGGGGCTCATTAAAGAGTAATGCAGCACTCCCCTTGATTCTCTCTTTTTTTTTTTAACGCTTTATCTATAAGTAATCTCTACACCCAGTGTGGGGCTCAAACTCACGACCATGAGATGAAGAGTCACATGCTCCTCCTACTGAACAAGCCAGGCACCCCTCCCTTGATTTTATTTCTAAGTTCAAACACGAACTTAGACAGAAAAATGCTGATTTAAATCTGACAATCCCCTCCCCCCAAAAAAACACAAACCCAACAGAAAATTGAATTTTATAGTGGTTCAAAATATTCCCCAATTCTAGCTTCACTGTCACTGTGTCATCATAAATGTCTTGAATATTATTCCATTGCTAGATTATGTACCATATTCCAAGTATGCTGATCATAATAGAGAATAATTACATTAAGTACATTACACACATTTCCATTAAGAAAGACAAAAGTTTGAAGTTTTCTTTTTTAAAAATATTAACATTAATGTATTTTGTGGGGCCAAGCTTCAAAGAAGAGAACATTAAAAAAATTTTTTTTAAATGTTTATTATTTATTTTTGAGAGAGAGACAGAGAACAAGTTGGGGAGGATTAGAGAGAGAGGAAGACACAGAAGCCAAAGCAGGCTCTAGACTCTGAGCTGTCAGCACCGAGCCCAACGCAGGGCTCAAACCCATGAACCATGAGATCATGACCTGAGCCAAAGTTGGATGCTTAACTGACTGAGCCACCCAGTCACCCCCAAAAAGGAGAACATTAACTCCACAATCTCTGTATTTAGTTAATGCATGCTTTACTACTACCACAAAGGTAATAGCAGTTACATTAATAAGTTAGTTGTTAAGAGCATAGGTTCTGGAATAAGACTATGTGGGTTCAAATTCAGATACTTTTGCTTGCTGACTGTGACATCTTAGGCAAATTATTTACCTTTATGTGCTTCAGTTTCCTTATATAGAAAACGGGACAACCATAGTACCTACCTCACAGGACTACTGTGAGAATAAAATTAGTTAATATAAGTGAAGTCTTTAGAACAGTGCCTGTCACATAGTAATCACTCAAAAGTATAAGCTATTATTATTTTGATAATGATTGATCACAGTGGGGATCACATGTGACATAGAATATAATATGGACTCCAGATTTTAAATGGCTGTAAGCTGATGCATTTATAGTAGTACTAACAGTTAAAATTTCTCAGGGTTAATAAAAATGTCTGCATAAATATGCACCATAGCAACAGTGATGCCAATGTAATTAACAGCTGACAACCGAAGGGTGAGATGTCACAATTAATATTAATACTGGCCTGTTCAATAATTATAAAATTTTAGCCGGATATAAAAGTAAATGACTACCAAAATAATAGCCAGAGCGAAAGAAAGCCACTGGTGTTTCCTCTGTAGTAATCTATAACGTCAATGGATACTCAAATAATTATTTGGTATTTAGCACAATGTTTTATGCATTCTAAAAAGATCCCCTCACAAATCTTTAATAGCACATGGGAACTGAGTTTTAAATGATTATAAACACATACTAATGTATACAGAAGTGGCACACAAATATTCTGGTTCCACTTTTGTGGTCCCTTTTTTGGACTCATTTAACAATTGTTTCATTAACGTTTTGACTTAGGACTGTTCCTCCCATCTCTCACAATGAACCTTAATTCCAGCAAGGATAGCTAGCTGATGGGAGGATCAAATATTCTGGAGACAGAAGAGGACCAGGACATTAAGAATGAGGAAGGTTGCACTTACAGAGGAAAACCCAATGGAACTATTGTTTCAAAGGGCATTAATCACTTACCGCAAAAGCACACAACTGCCAAAAAAGATCATCCCACACATAGCAGAAAACACCAATACTGAGAAAAAATATGGCACTTACTTCAATGAGGAAGGCTGTAGCACTTACTTGATTAATTTCATTGGTTAGCTGAGATAAAATTGTGACGCCAATGATGCAGTATTCAACACTATCCTGGAAAAAAAACACAAAAACAAAAACAAAAACATAAGGTAGAAGTTGGGATGTGCAGCTTGATTTCAGCAATGGCAGTGCACTCACAATTTTGAAATGGCACAATCCTGTGTTGCTATCAAAACTGCCTGGATAAGGTAGCAAGGAATTGCAGTTTAAAACTGTTGCTTTGCTGGGGCGCCTGGCTGACTCAGTTGGTTGAGTGTCTGACTTCAGCTCAGGTCACGATCTCATGGTTTGTGAGTTCAAGCCCCATGCTGGGCTCTGTGCTGGCAGCTCAGAGCCTGCAGCCTGCTAGGGATCCTGTGTCTCCCTCTCTATGCCCCTCCCCTGCTCATGCCTCTGTCTCTCTCTTTCTCTCAAAAAGTAAATAAACATAAAATAAAATAAAATAAAATAAAATAAAATAAAATAAAATAAAATAAAATAAAACTATTGCTTTGCAGCACACAAAACCTAGCAGTCATGCAGGGAGACTGCTAAATCTGCCTTTATCAACATTGAGGCCTTTTGTACTTTAAAAATACTCGTATTACCTCATATCCATTATACAAAGAGAAACTGGCAAAATACATTTAAGATAAGTGACAAATGAATGCATAACATAATTTACAAAGAGACTACATACAATAAGAAAAAGACAACCAGATTTTTAAAATGTACATAAGATATAAACAGGAAGTTCACAGAAGAAAATAGGTAGTAAATTAACAAATGAAAATTTTGTTTTGTCTCATTTATAACTCAAATGCTGAGATACTAATTCTTTTTAGCTATTAAATTGGAAAAATTAAAAAGCTGAGCTCGCAGGGTGAAGGTACGGGAGAAAGGCAGACACTCTTTAATTGCTGTAGGAAACAACTTTTTTTGAGGATAATTTGGAAGTATCTTTGACAGCCAAAAACGCACATAGCCCTTTGATTGTATAATTCCATGGCTAGGAATTCACCCTTCAAACACACTTACTCCAAATATGACAGGTATATATATTCTAGGATATTCATTCAAGTGTTTACATAACAGTCAAAATATAAAACTAAACTAAATGCCCACCTATATAAGAAATTAGTTAACTAAATTATGGTACCTTAAGATTGGAACAGAGTTTGTGCTGACGTGTAAACACGCAAAGCTAAGGCATATTAAAGGTGAAAAAGACACAGAAGAGAATGTATAAGATAATACCACTTTGTGTAATGTTTAAATGTGTAATGTTTATTACATATGCGTATGCAAGCTGCTTCTCACATTCCTATTACATCAGATATATACATCTTACCTGTAAAAACCTTGTGACATCTGTGATTGCATTTCTGAAGACATAGTCATCCTTCTGACAGTCAAACCAGCCCAGTTTTGTGATCCTGGCATATAACTGAATAAGCGCTTGCGTCACAAAAGTCGCCAACTTTGGCCGAGTGGCAAGGTAGTTGAGCACATAGTTCCCTACAAAACAAAAAAAGTCACATAAAGCAAGCTCTGCCAGGGAAGGGCAAACATCTTTAAATATACGAAATGTCTGAGGAATGGTAAACTTAGACTATTTCCCCTAAACCTCCTGTAACTCTTGTTTTTGTTGTATTCCCTTAATTCTTAATACTACTGAGAAAATGGCACTTTGAATTTAAGATTACTAGGCTTTCCAATTCAGGATTTTATACTTGTCACAATGAAGACCCTGGAGTATGGCCGTTCTGAATGTACTTGAGCTTGAATGTACTGAGCTTGTCTGCACAGAATTCAAAATCCTTAACAGTTGTTTTTTCTTAGTTATTAGTGGCAGTAAAGGCTGAACAAAACAGTCTGATGACAAAGGACAGGACTGTCCCCCTGATGACAAAAGGGAGGACTTAGACTTATCTAGAAATAATTATATAAGGCCCCTAATTCTGGAAAAAACCTGGATTCTATATATTTTTTATGCTCAGCAATTTCAGAACATTATCAAACAAGCAACACGAATTTAACTATTATTAGCACATCATTAAACAAACTAATTTCTTGAGGGAAAAACTGATAATTCTCTACTTACGAATATCTATGCGTTGCTCCAATGGTAGAGGGTTGTTTGTGCGTGATACAAGCTTTGTAAGGCATGTAGCTGCCAGTAACTGGGAGTAAGAGGACTGTGAAAAGAGGGGGGAAAAGACTCAGAATTCAATTTTATTGAATTAGTCAGTCATGAGGCTTTTTATTTGGATATCTATGCTTAGATTGAAGAAAAATTAATCAGTTTTGCCATTTTCTTCGTTTCTCTGCATTTTAGAGGGCCTCAGGAAAAACGAGTCCCACACATAGTACGTGTTCACTTAACTGATTTCAGTTACGAACAAGGCAGTATGAAGTGAATGGCCTGATAAACTGAACCCAGTGCCACTTCTGTATCACTTAGAGGGGGTCACTTCAGAAAGATATTAAGAAGACAGATCTCTTATTTAAACTGAGAAATCTTCAGTCAAAAGCCTTGTTATAATGATGCTTCAAAAAGTTTCAACTCAAAATATTCCTGTAGTATACCATTAGAAAGTTTAAAAAAAAAAAAAAGCAGCATTAGAGGAAGTCATTACATTAAGCTGTACAGTTAATCCTAAACTTTTATCTTCACAGCAGCATAACTAGCCATCAGATACAGCTTTCCAGAATGTATATGGTAGTTTTAAAGTAAATTTATAACAATTATTTATGAGAAAGAAAAATTATGCCCTGTGCAAGGGAATAGCATTATCATATTCTCGTATGTGGATTTTATGAATTTTAACCTTATGGAGAATCAAGAGTATTCTAACTGATCATAATGTATAAAAGGGAGCCATGTACAAATTCTTCCATGTGGCTCTATTATAATAGTGTCATGTAACAGTGACAGACTCAGAACTATTAAAACAATTTAATTAAGGTTTAAGGATAATTTCCCACGACACTAAAAGTCCTTAAGACAGCAGGCTATCCATAGGCACTGCATAATGCCACCAGTTATAAAAAACTTTATGCTTAAGAAAAAAAAATCTATAAAAAAATCACTTGACATGTGACTTTTACTCAACAGCCCTGAACATGGGTTAACTGATTACAGCAGGTGTGTCAAATCACTAATAACGCAAGAGAGGTTACTCTAACTGCAGAATAGAGCATATAAATGTAACTATACATTATATAACATCTAAATGGTTTTCACACATAATTCCAATAAATCTGCTAGGTCACTCTAAGAAGTCAATAGAGATTAGAAGGAAGCATCCACTATAATTGTGTTTAGTATTGCACCAATTTATTCCAGCCTGTTTTACTTACTGACTGTCAACGTGAGGATCTGGAGTTAACGATGTCAGATACGATAGGGTGGGGCCCCAGTGGGAGTCACCTGTAAGAGCTGGTTGTGCATCTCCCATAGCACAAATATACAAATCTAAGTGGGTCAATCCTAAGACTGAGCGACTGGAAAGCAATATACAAAACACTACATGCAGAAGCAGAGCAGAGCACTCTACAACCTCTGACCCGGGTCTCTGTAACCTTCAGATATTTGCTGCTAGTCGGGATTCTGACTCTCGGTGCCCTTTCATGATACCCTGGTTGGATTCTTACCCTTCCCTTCCTAAGATCTCCATCTTGCCTAAAATGTTAACTTAATCAAATTATGTCTCATTAACAGCATTATATTGATCACCACACTGCCATTTTTAAGCTGGAAGGAGCTCTGATTCCCTTCTTAAAAACTGTAACTTCTTGTAGTTTTCGTTGTCAAGATTTTCCCCAACCCCTCTGAGGCAGTAAGCAGTGACTCTGGTACAGAGGAGGAAGAACAGAGGTGACCAGGGAGCTTGTACGCTGTGTGACACGGGCTATGTGGGTAAGAAAGGTCTGTCTTCTTTGTAAAGGATATGAGGTGGTACTTAAGTGTGAGAAACAGGAAAAAAAAAGTCCCAGAAATTTGATTCAAGATGAAAAATGAGAGAACAAGATATATTTCAGTGAGATTTTCCTGATGGGGCTGTGTGTCCTTTTGTTGTCGACCAGGCAGCTGGCTATGGTGCTTTTTAAAGGTGAAATTAAGGAGGCAGAGGTACCTAGAAGAATTAAGGAACAAAACTTATCCCAGTCCACCCTTAAACTTAGAATGTATTTTCCTAAACCTCTCTGATCCTACAGGATTTTTCAAGCCTTACGTACACTTCCTCTTTCGAGGAGCAGCTGGCACTTGCTCAGGCAATCAGGGCTGTTGGTGAATTCAACCAAGGCTTTCTCTGCCTGCAGTCGAGTGGTTGTGTCTGTTGTTTCATAGAGCTGTTTGCACAGATTCTCGAGTTGGGCCAGGCTCTGGAAAAGATCAGTCAAGAAAGAAATCAGTCTATACACACAATGTACTGTCCTCAAAGCCACTAGACAAAGATAAGTAATAATCAATGGAGAGAGACTTGCTTTTCAACTCTGAGGAGAATCTGGGTGACCTTTATCTAATAATAACTATTTATAGCTTTTTAAAAATTTTATGCTTTAGAAGACAAAATGATAAAATACCTAAAATGTCTATCTATGCTTTTTTAGTCATTGCCTTAAAGATCAATCACAAACAATACATTTTTCATTGCAAATACCATCCTCCTAAGCTTTTCCAAAAGGCTTTCAAATAAAAATTCAGAATTTACTTGCTCTCCCATCAATTTCAAAACTCAATACTAGAGGCATTCCTGTAAAATTAAGCACATAAACACACAATGTGTCACACATCTTTAAATAGTTTTAAATATTTTCCCTTTGCCTAGTAGTTATTAGCTTACAATTCTGTGTCTGAATAAATAAAGATGGACAACCTCTCTGGGAAAGCTTCAGAATGCATGTACGCACCTTCCTCCCTGGATCCCTCATGTTTAAAGTTCAGCAGACTCTCTTCTCTTGTTGTACTTTAAACTCGTGCTTCAGCTCCAAATTTAAAGTGGAAGGGTCAAAACAGATTCAACCCTAGCATATGCTCAGACGGAGATAAGATGAGGGAAACGCCCCCAAACAAACCCTTCTCTCCAAATCTTGAAACAGTTCCAGGGAGGCAGGAAGGGGATGGGTGTGTGCTTCAGTCAGAACCCAAAGGGATGCAAGTCTACTTCCACTGAACGTGGAAGTGTTGAGAAGCAAAGAGGAAAGAAACCTGTAAGAGTGCACTTAACTGTCACCTCTCACTGACTGAAGAGGAGGGCAAACATCTGTTAGTCTTTAAAGAAATGGTTTGGACTTTAAGAAGAAATCTGAGCCTATTTTCTACAATAGCAAGCAAGATTTGGTTTAAAGAGTTTGAGGGATCCTACTATTAGAAATGACAATTCTGACAAGAACAGAAATAATAATAATAATAATAATACTAAACAAACTGACCTGGGTAAATAGTCTAAAATTTATTACACAGGCAATCTGCTCAAGGCTTTTCACCATCAATTTATTTCATTATGGTGTTAACTTTATAAATCACAGCTTTTCCACTAAGCAGGAAAGCCCTTAGGGCAGGATACCTATTTTACTCAACCTGATTAAGAAAATTCAAACATTAACCTAAAGAAAACAAGAAAGACAAGTACTGACACTCTTAAGATCAGGGGTCTTGCTTCCGAGAGCACAACAAACACAACTGCTACTCCAAAACAAAACAAACCAGCCACCCTTCAAAACATCTTGGGACTCTGATTAGCCTTATATTTAATTTGTCCCTCTCTGACCTCCAGGAGTCTCACTTAATAACTTCTTGAACTTAAAAGCACAGATAAAACTGCACTTGCAAAGTCAGATCTCGATGAAGTTCCTCCATAAGTACCTGATTTTTTCACAAGCTTATAAACACAAAGAATAAAGTATAAGACTAATTAATTACATATAGTCCATAAACACATGTGAAAGCAATATGGTTGCAATATTGGCCCACAACCCTACTGACAATATATCAGTTTAATTTTAAATTTTTATTTTTTTTTGAGAGACAGTGAGCAGAGAGGGAGAGAGAATCCCAAGCAGGCTCAGTGCATCAGTGCAGAGCCCAACATGGGGCTCCATCCCACGAATCACGAGAAGATGACCTGAGCTGAAATCAAGAGTCTGATGCTTAACCAACTGAACCACCCAGGTGCCCCAAATCAGTTTAATTTTAAATCCCCAAGTTCACAAGATTTTGTTTCAGCCTAGCAGGCTGGGTTCCCCCCCCCTCCCCAGAAATGATTCATTTAGGGGCGCCTGGGGTGGCTCAGTCAGTTGGGCATCTGATTTCGGCTCAGGTCATGATCTCGCGGTCCGTGAGTTCGAGCCCCGCGTCGGGCTCTGTGCTGACAGCTCAGAGCCTGGAGCCTGCTTCAGATTCTGTGTCTCCCTCTCTCTCTGCCCCTCCCCCACTCATGTTCTATCTCTTGCTCTAAAATAAATAAACATAAAAAATAAAATAGAATAAAATGATTCATTTAAAAAAGGGGAAAATTTATTTTAGAAACAGGTAACACAGAAACCATCAGCAGCCTCATAAGTCCACAGCCACCACACACTTGGAGCTTTCCAAAATCCTGAACAGGATACTCCCTAAATAGTCATGCTGCTTAAGGTATAATGACTCTTCTTAAAGTCTCATCAAGCAGTTCTGGTAGCTCCCCCAGTGCATCTCTTGTTTATGTTTACTATAACAAAGTTGTTCACATGACAATGGCTAGGCATCTGTCACGGGTAGTTCCTTACTGCTAAAAACCTACATGCAGGTTATGGTGGGCCTTCTTGGTTGTTGTTTTGTTTTGATCTGCTTTAAATCAGGAGACAAAAACATACTGCAGGGTAAGTCTGTTAATGAGTTCTCAGCTCAGGAAACAAGTCTGTTTAAAAACCAAAAAAGTAATTTGACCATTTACACAAACAGTTTGAAGAACTATAGCTCTATTTCTGTGTCTCCAGAAGAACAAATGGGAAACAATTTTGTTTTCCCAATTAGTGAAAACATCTAAAACCCACAGGGTTAAGAGTCATTTTATTTGGGTTAACCCATTCTACCCATGGAAGGAGAGGAGAATGAGACATTTATCTTTATGCTCTTTTGGATCCTAATGTTTCCAAAGCAAATCTAACAGTCTTTTGAATCACCTTTTTTGGGACCCTGAATAAAACAATTTATCCTGCAATTATCTGATCAGCTATTAAATTTCACATTTAGGATAGCGACAACACATCACAGCATTTTTTCCCTCTGCACAGTAACAGCTGTATTAAACCTTCTCCCACCCACCAGCTTTACTGAGGACATCTATTACATGACGCCAGTTCAGTCACAGAAAAGCCTCCAGAGAAGAATGCCTATTTTCTATTCCTGAGTTTGCCAAATGTATAATCCACAAAGAAACTTCCATCTGGTCCCATTGGAACAGAAAAGCAAATACGAGTGAAATACTTCACAAGACTGGAAGGGTTCTTCCACTAGCAAAGTACTAGAAACGCGAGGCAAACTCCCAAACCTAGACCACATGGTTAAGATGAAGGTACTGAAAGAATATATAGTCATTAATATTTAGCAACAGTATTATTTTATATAATCTCTCAAACTTGAATAGAGAAAATGCAGCTCATTTATTCTCACTTTTTAAAAGTTTATTTGGAGAGGGAGAGCATGAGCAGGGGAGGGGCAGAGAGAGAGGGAGAAAGAGAATCCCAAGCAGGCTCCACACTACCACTGTAGAGCCTGACACGGGGTTCAAACTCACAAACTGTGAGATCATGACCTGAGCTAAAGCCAAGAGTGGACACTTACCCGCCTGGGCCACCCAGGTGCCTGTTATTCTCATTTCAAAAGAAGGTGCAACCAATTGAGACTAGAACGCTCAGAATATAATGATTTACCTGAAGAGTTTCCTTTAGATTAGAGCAAAGTGAAGACTGTACATCAGATACAAAGCAGAATACCTTGGAACTTACTTAATTTTTAAAATATTGCTTTTTATAAAGCCTAACAGTATATACTTTTAAATTTAAGCCTCACTGCTTAAAAAGAATTCACCTGGAGATTTCCAAAGACTAGGATAACTCACCTTTAGGAAGGATTTGATGACATTCCCAATAGTGCTGAGTAGTGAACTAGAAAACAAACATAACCCTTGGAAGACTAGTCAGATTTCCAGGTTTTCTGCAGAGCACATTCTTAATCTGACAGCCACCAGTACCACTTGAAATGATGAGAAACTACCATTTTGTTACAAAGTGTGAAGTACAGGCTCAATCCAGTGAATTTCTCATAAAAAACAGTAGATTCACCAATTCAGCATCTGGATTCTGATTAGGATGTCTTAAATATATTTTAAAAAGCTGCTGAAAAAAAAAAAATCAAGCCACTTTCAACTGCTCATAAACTACATTAATTTAGATCTTTTTTAGTTGGAATTTTTCTGTGTACTAGGAAAACACTGTGCTAAGTAAATTAAAAATGCATACTGAAGGGCACCTGGGTGGCTCAGTCGGTTGAGCGTCTTCGGCTCAGGTCGTGATCTCACGGTTTGTGGGTTCAAGCCCCACATCAGGCTCTGGGCTGACAGCTGGGAGCCTGGAGCCTGCTTTGGATTCTGTTGTCTTTGTCTCTCTCTGCCCCTCCCCTGCTCGCGCTCTCAAAAATGAATAAATATTAAAAAAAATGCGTACTGAAACTGCTAGGTGAACCATTTTAAGCATCTATAAGTAAGGTTAATAAAATTGATATACTAATTTATTATTTATTGTTTCAATAAGTCATTCTTATCATCAATAATGAGTACCCAATTATCACAGATATCTTTTAAACTCCTAAAGATGCAGTAACATGTAGTTGTTAGGTTAAAAAGCAAGTGACAAAGCTGTATGTAGGGTATATCATTTGTGATATATGTTAGCAAATTCACAGACGGAAATCTGGATGAATACAAATCAACCAATGATCTGGAATATGAGATTATGGGAAACTGTCAATTTCTATGTTATGTATTTCTGTAACTTTTGAAGTTTTGACTATGACCATGTATTACTTGTACGCAGGCACCCCTCTTCCCCAACAACTATATAAATATTTTTTAAAAGGGCAAATTTGAGCTACATTCTTTCTAAATTAACTCTTCTAATTAGGAACATATTACTAATTAACAGCTGATTCTGTTTACCATCAGAATTCATAAAACCAACTAAAAAAACCAAAAAGGCAAATGGCTATTCCAAAAATGAAATTTTTAAAAAGTATGTCTCTATTTATTACTTTTATTTTACTCTTTCTTACCAAGAAATGCTGTAAGTTCAAATGCTGGTAGTTTAAATGGCCTAAAAAATTCCACACAAAGTTTCCTCTTGTTTATAAAGTTATCTAGAAGGCAATCTTGTGGGCCAAAGCCATTCTGGTTTTACACATATATCAGCAGATCTCTAAGATGTTATACATTGCAGTGGAGTCAATGGAGGGAAAGGAGCTAGCCCGAATGAGAATGTTTATATATGCAAACTACTTATTTTTAAAAGTTAAAGAGGGGTGTCTGGGTGGCTCAGTTGGTTAAGCATTTGACTACAGCCCAGGTCATGATTTCAGGGTTCGGTTCATGAGTTCGAGCCCTACATTGGGCTCTCTGCTGTCAGCACAGAACCCACTTTGGATTCTCTGTCCCCACCCCCCCTCCTCTCTTGACCCCTCCCCCACTGGTTCTTGCTCTCAAAATAAATAAATAAACTTTATGTAAAAAAAAGTTAAAGAAAAAAGTTTACAAAGCCAGTGCACTTTACAAGATATCCAAATGGCCAATAAGCAAAAGAAATGGTGCTCAATCTCAATTATCAGGAAATGTAAAGTCAAACCACATGAGACATCCATCAGAATGATTTATAATGGAAGAGCGAAGATCTAGCATTGGTTAGGATGTGAAACAAGAACTCATACACAATTGTGGAGTCTGAACTAGTTCAAACATACTGGCAAATTGGCCACTATTAAAGCTCAAAATATGTATACTCTATGACCTAGCTATTCTACTCCTGTGTATATAATTAACAGAGATGTGTGCTAAATTCACCTCAGACAAAACAAAAAAAACCATGTAAAAGAATGTTCATGGCAGCACTAAATGTAATCACTCCTAAATGGAAAGCCAAATGTCCATCAACAATAGTATAAATATTTCATTTCTTAATCTGGGTTCTGGTTACACAGGCACGTTCATTTTGAGAAAATCCACTGAACTGTGTAATTTGTATAATTTTCTGTATGTGTGTTCTACTTCAATGAGAAGCTTTAAAAAAAAGATGAATGAATGCCACAGTTTTCCCATAATTTTCCAGGTATTTACTCTCATCTATTTCTTTCTGATATTAATGGAACAGAAATTTATCATAACCGACAGCTACACTTTAGATTAGAATGCTGTACTTTTATACCAATTCATGCTTTTAGAACCGTAACTTCCATCATTTTCTCAAGAAATAAATAAGCTAAGACTTCTGGATGCATCTGGGGACATTCTATGTCTGAGAGTACTAAGAGAGTACTAAGTACTAAGTTTTACTGAGTAAAACTTTGGTTGCAGATGCTGTGTAATGTCTACTGCTGTGAAACAAGATAAAATATGAATTTCCAGCAAGTGATAATACTACGTCAGAGGCTTGCAGGCATTAGATAAGGACAACAAGTCTGCTAACATATGAGACTGCAAAATTCTACTTAGCCTCAAAATACTAATCAATTTGAACTTGTAATAAACATGGAAGATCTCTGCACTGTGGGTAATAGGCAGCCAAAACACATGTAAACAAGCTATTTCAAGAAGTAAACAGACAGATTAACTGTGCTTGGTCACTTAATGGTTTATTGACTTATAAACTTGACTCAAGCATTTTCATTTAGCCTGTCAGTAAACTCTGGTTTTGGTTCCTTCTCATAGTCACTCACTGTGCACAGGAATGCAAGTTGCAGTGTAAGCTGAATCCTCTTAAGTACAGGTCTCAAACTGCTGGTGGCCTCAAACCGGCCCATGGACATATTTGCTTTTTGTCTTATAGTGTGGTTTTAAAGTTTGACATAGTTGCCAATATTTCATAATAATATCTGTTTTTTGAGCTTCCAATGAAAAATTCAAGGATCTGATAACACTGGGCCTGCATTTTCAAGTGTCACTAATCAGATGACGTTTGTCTCAGGCAGGCTCTCTTTCCTTCACCAAGGTGCCTGAGTGTCTTTGAGTGCCTCCTCCCCCTGCTCTAAATGTAGATTTGTCTCATATCAGTGGCTCAGTACAGGATGTCAAGGTTAAAAAGTAGTGAGTAGTGGCAGTTGATTTTGGCTTAACTCTGGTTACTCTTTGCTGAATCTGGTTAAAACAATCTTTTGAGTACAAGGAACGACATAAAACTTAGAGAAGTTAGATTGAGAGTTTAAGCAATTTGGATAATGGCCTTCGTAATTAACTGTGTGGGCAAGTTAATCTCCTGAAGCTTCAGTCTGCTCATGTGTAAAATAGGTGGATTTTATTATATTATTTTAAAAAGACATTCCCAGTTCTAAAATTCTGTGATTGTAATATACTATTCTTCCTCTTTTAGTTATATAACTAAATCAGATTTAAAAGTAAGCGAATATTAAAATTAATTTAATCATGAAAACAGGGCAAATTATCTTAAAGAGAGAATTACACTTAAAAAAATCAATCTGGTAACACTCCTGCACATCCCTCTCATGACAGCATGGGAGCTTTACTCAGAAACCACTTCAATGACCTAGCAGAACAAGGATCCTTTTGGAGGGGAGGTTCAGTACAGTGTAATGATTAAGACCTTAGATGCCAGACAAAACCCCACTCCTCTATTTACTATACATAGCTATTTACTAGCTATGGGAGTATGAATAAGTTACTCAGATCTTTCAAATTAGTTTTCATTTTTTTTAAATAGAAATATTTACTTCACAAGGCTGTAAAAGTCAGTAAATTAACTGTTAATGACTGAGTTTATTACTGGCTATTATCAATTATACTAGCTACTAAAAACAATGGGGGCACCTGGCTGGCTCAGACAGTAGAGCATGTGACTCTTGATTTTGGGGTTGTAAGTTCAACCCTCATGTTGGGTGTAGAGATTACTTAAAAATAAATAAGAACATTTTATTTTATTTTATTTTATTTTATTTTATTTTATTTTATTTATTTTTTTTTAAATTTTTTTAACGTTTATTTATTTTTGAGACAGAGAGAGACAGAGCATGAATGGGGGAGGGTCAGAGAGAGGGAGACACAGAATCCGAAACAGGCTCCAGGCTCCGAGCTGTCAGCACAGAGCCCGACGCGGGGCCTGAACTCACGGACCGTGAGATCATGACCTGAGCCGAAGTCGGTCGCTCAACCGACTGAGCCACCCAGGCGCCCCTAAATAAGAACATTTTAAAAGCGCATGCACAGGGATGCCTGGGTGGCTCAGTCAGTTAAGTGTCTGACTCTTGATTCTGGCTTAGGTCATGATCTCACAGTTGATGAGATGGAGCGCTGTGTCGGGCTCTGTGCCGACAGCACAAAGCATGCATGGGATTCTCTCTCTCTCTCTGCCCCCAGCTCGTTCTCTCTCTCTTTCAAAATAAATAAATAAACATTAAAAAAATAAAAGCTCACGTATAAATGCATACAAAAACTGCACTATTTCTTCTAGAGGAGTCATAAATGCCTTTCCCAGTAAGAGTAACTAGGGTGTTGGCAATAAGTGCTGATTTGTGGATTCCTTATCTGTGAATTTGTCCACTTGCTAAAATTTATTTGTAATCCCAAAATCAATACTTGTGGCAATTTTGCGGTCATTCACGGACATACACAGAATTGTGAAAAATGTGTCACTTGACACAGCATCCTTTTTGTGATTTGTTTTTTGCTTTTTACGTGCTTTTTGTTATTTATTTTTGCCATTTATTTTTCTTTTGAGAAAACTATTTTATTATTTACAATTTTTGAAGTGTTTATTTATTTATTTGAGCAACAGTAAGAGAGTGCGTGAGCATGCAAGAGGGGGAAGGGCAGAGAATTCCAAGCAGGCTCTGTGCTGCCAGCATACAGCCTGGTGTGGGGCTTGATCTGGCAAGCTATGAGGTCATAAACTGAGCCAAAACCAAGAGTCTGACTGAGCTACCAAGGCGCCCCTATTATTTAAAAATTTTTAATTAAAGTATAGGTAACATATTTGATTTTGTTCTTTAAAATGGCTCTCAAGCATAGTGCTAAAGTGCGGTCTAATGTTCCTAAGCCCAAGAAGGCTGTGTGAAAATGCATGTTAGATAAGCTTACTCAGACATATTAAATATGGTGTCTTTAAACAGAAAGAGAAAAAACAAAACAAACTAGAAACATTAATAAAATGAGGTTATAGGTTGACTGGCTGATGAAAATATTGTGACCAGAGGTCAGCAGAAACCTAACACTGTATATCCTCTGGGAGCAATGTTCCAATATTTGCGAATTCAGTGTTCTTGGTGACTCAGACAATAGAACCACCATGAATAATGAGGACCAACGGTATTTCTGGCACATTAGGTAGTAGTCAGTACATGTTTCCCCATAGAAAGATAACTATATTGTCACTGTTATAGGCATTTGTATCAAACAGACATTTCTTAATTTACATAGCTTCCATATTAATGTCTATAAAACTTGAATTCTTGCACAGCTGACTCAAATGTTTGCTGAAACTGCCTTTATATTATTTATGCATTGTGATTTTAGTTAATGAGCAGTAATGAACACACTTGATGGAAAAGACGATAGTGTGCATAAGTGTCTGGCACATAATCGGAGCTTCATAAAAATGTCTTGTATAAATGGTTAAGCCGAATTTTTAAAAGCTTCTAAAGGGACTTTGGGTTAAAATGGCAGATTGACCACACATCTAATTTTGTTCCATCCCAAAGCCCAACTAAAACAACACTACTGGGGTCTTAGTATTTTTGATAAGTTAGATTCCAGACACTTTCACTCACCCCATGCCTCTAAATGACTGACCCTCTCTCTCTGGAATGGAAGACAGCAAGCCAGTCAAAAGCATATCTGAGGATATGGGTACCATGTAGCTAAGAGGTCAATTATACAGCCACAAGGACACAGAATCCTATGGAATCTTCCTCTCCTGGGTTTCTTCAACCCAGAAATGCCAGCATCCAGACAGTACTCTCTAGGCAGGAATTGGGAAGATTTTCCCCAAGAAAGGCAATACTTAAAGACAAATGATATAGGGATTACCCAACAAATGGCACAGTCAGATCCTCCCCGTGATGCTTCAAGCAAACAAGCCTCACTCCCACACTCAGAATTTCCAATTAGCTTTGTAGTCTCTTAATCTTAATTATGAGCAAATAATCAAAAATTACTAGAAACCTAAAGAAGGCCTTTAACATGGACGACAGTATTTAAAACAATAGGCCCAAAATGGAGTCGTTTATGCTAAGTCCCATGTCACCAAACTGAGACTTAATTACGGGTTGACTCTCCCAGGAATGGAATCTTAAACCAGTCAATCAGGAAATCATCTGATCAGCACTAGTTAGGTAATCTGCCTGATAGATCCCTGCCATCCCCTAAAGGAAAGTAACTTTGCAATAACCAATCCACTTTTTTGGTCTACTATGACTTCCTTGTTCCCACTTCCTTCTTACCTCTAAGTCTTTTATTTTGTGCAGCAACTGGGAGCTCCTTTCTGTCTGCTAGATTGGATGCTGCTCAATTTGAACTAATTTTCGCCCAAATAAACTCTTGCAAGTTTTAAGATGCCTCAGTTTATCTTTTAACAGCAGTGATCTAAACAAGCAAACAAAAAGCCAATAGAACAAATGGAAGCTGTGCAGGGAGAAGGAAACTTGAAGAAAAAGAAAAAAAAGAGATGGGGGCAGGGGATAGAAAAAATACTAAGCTCACCAAAGAGATAAGAAAATATATTGCAACTATGGAATAAAAACAGGATGCTCTAAAAAAGAAACATTCAAAGAGCATAAAAAGAGATCTCAGAAATTAAAAATATGATAGCAGAGAAAATATTCTATCAGAGGGTTGGAAAATTAAGTTAAAGTCTCTTAGAAAGTAGAATAAAAGGACAGAGATGGAAAATAAGAGAGACAGATAAAATCAGAGACCAGGTTCTGGAGGTCCA
The DNA here is from genome assembly GCF_046562875.1 of Panthera onca. NCBI lineage: Eukaryota > Metazoa > Chordata > Mammalia > Carnivora > Felidae > Panthera > Panthera onca. The sequence goes on along the minus strand of NC_138342.1, from coordinate 168,918,860 downwards.
ACATCCAAGTAACAGGAGTGGATAGTAAAGGAGAGAAAATTATCAACAAAATAATTCAAGTTAAGTTAACTTCTTAGAACTGAAGAACATCAGCTGCCAGAAGGAAAGGGCCTACCAAATGCCCAGCATCACAGGTGAAAATCAAGCCAAGGCACATTGCTGTGAAGCTTCAGAAACCTGAGGTCGAAAAGAAGATTCTACAAGCTGCCCAGGGGGTGAGGGGGATAGGAGTTGGTGGGTCAAAAAATGAAAACAAAAACAAAACCCAAGCCAGGTCACATACAAATCATCAGGAATCAGATGGCTCTGGGTATCACAAAAGCAACACTAGAAACAAGCCAACAGAACAACATCTGCAAGATTCCGAAGGGAAACGATCAACACAGAACCTCAAACCTACCCCAAGCAAATAATTGAGGGTGAGGGTGGAACAAAGCTATTTCAAACATGTGAGCCCCAACAACCTATCACCGGTGCTTCTATGGAAAGAAAGTGCTTCATATCAAAATAAGACTAATCCCATATATAAAGGTAAGCATGGAATGCAGAAAATGGGAACTCCCAAAGCTGCAGAGACATCAAAGAAATCCCTGGAGGGATGGGGAAGGGAGATCCTAGGATAACTGTGAGATCCATCCAAGCAACCAGGCCTTATTCAAGCAAAGTGGCTCAAGGAACATGTCTTCTTCAAGAAGACATCACTAAGTTCCCTTGAGAATACCTGGGTAAGGATTCTTATGCTAAGATTTCACCTTAATCCACACTGAAGTGGAAAAGCCCTCCACTGACAAAGTAACAACTCTCTATTAAACTTAGGAAAGTTTTTCTATAGAGCTATGTAATCATTTTAAACTAACATTCTAAGAACAAACGCAGTTGTGCAACATTAAAGGATGGCTTTGAAATTAATACTGCATTGTATGGTTACTCACAGCATTTAAAAAATCTGTAATAGGCTTTAGGCATAAACATTTTGCACCCTATGATTTATAAATGGAGTTACGATAAGAAAAAAAAAAGGAACAATATACTTGGTTTTTGCCACCTTCACTTTCTTTATACATAAAGTTGTCTCTCAAATGCCTTTTATGGAACTTGATTCTGTCATGCTGACAGTATTCAAAGACCAAAACAATGTACTTTGCTATGAAAATGGCTAAGAGAGTAGACTATGTAGGCCAAGCAGATCACCTTACGAAGGGAAGCCAACACCCCAGCCATGTGGGAACCCAAATCTGCAGTATAAAACAACATACCTTTAAATTAGCTTTTTTGCTATATTACCATCTCCCTAAAACCTCTCTCTCTTTTTTTATTTCCCAGTGGGCTCTATGCCCAATGTGGTGCCTGAACACACAACCCCCTAGATCGAGAGTTGCCAACCAGGCACCTCTCAAACCTCATTAAAAAAAAAAAAAAAATCTTTTTTTAAAGTTTATTTATTTTGAGAGAGAGAGCCAGGGGAGGGGCAGAGAGGGACTGAGAGAGAGAAAACCCCAAGCAGGCTCCATACTGATAACGCAGAGCCTGATGCAGGGCTTAAACCCCCAAATCGTGAGATCATGACCTGAGCTGAAATCAAGAGTCAGATGCTTAACCGATTGAGCCACCCAAACACCCCTAAATTTTTTTTTTTTTAATTTTAGAAAGAGAGAGCCTGAGTGGGGGAGAGTTAGAGGGAGGGATAGAGAATCCCAAGCAGGCTCCACACTCAGTATGGAGCCTGACATGGGCCTTGATCCCATGACCCTGGGATGATGACCTGAGCCAACATCAAGAGTCGGATGCTCAACCGACCGAACCACCTAGGCGCCCCTAAAACCTCATTTTTAAGAGCACATCTACACAGGGAGAACAATCCTATAATAGTTCAGTACTCTTGTTCAGAGTGTTAAACCACGTCTCTAACAATTTAAGTTGGAATAATAATGTCTCCTGATAACATCAGATTTTTTCCTTATAAATTTAATAATGATTTTCAGCATATAGCAAGCATGGTCAAACAAGATAGCCTGTTGGTTAAAGGAGCCAAACTATGAAAGTTGTACAGAATTTCACTTTATTTAGTCCTGGTTTCCAAGAGTGATTTGTTTTTGAGTTCTTTATTAAGTTATACTATAGAAGCATGCCGTTTGGCCAGTGTACATTTATTATTTTAGTTTTGTGTTCTTTTTAAAAATGTTTTATTTATTTTTTGAGAGAAAGAGAGAGCAGGAGAGGATAGGGGAGGGGCAGAAAGAGAGGAACAGAGGATCTGAAGCGGACTTTGTGCTGATAGGCTGACAGCAGTGAGCCTGACATGGGGCTCTAACCCATGAACTGCAAGATCATGACCTGAACTGACGTCAGATCTCAGCCAACTGAGCCACCCAGGTGCCTCTAGTTTTGTGTTCTTAATATCAATTTGGTATAAGATTCAAACTTTAGAGTACTGGGAATATTTTGTACAGAATCATTTAAAAATATTAAAAGTGGGGTGCCTGGCTGGCTTTGTAGGTAGAATATATGACTCTTGATCTTGGGGTTGTGAGTTCAAGCCCCATGTTGGATACAGCCTACTAAAAAAATAAGTAAAAAACAAAACATAAAAATAAAAAAAATATTAAAAGTGCCATTTAAACACTGATGGTAGGGGCACCTGGTGGCTCAGTCAGTTAAGTGTCTCTTGATCACAACTCAGGTCACGATCTCACAGTTTGTGCATTTGAGCCCTGAGTCAGGCTCCGTGCTGACAGTGTGGAGCCTGCTTGGAATTCACTCTCTCTGTCCCTCCCCCTGCTCTCTCTAAATAAATAAACTTACAAAAACTTGTAATTCTCTCTCTCTGCTGCTCCTTCCCCTGCTCTCTAAATAAACTTATAAAAACTTGGAATTCTCTCTGCTCCTCTGCCTGCTCTCTCTCTAAATAAATAAACTTATTAAAAAAAAAAAAAAAACACACGCTGAATTGTATATAATAAAGCAAAGAAAGGGATCAAACACAGAATCACCAATTATCTTAGGCCACCAGGTCACCAAACTTTATTTGTTTACTGTAAAACATTACAATGACTAAATAAAAAGTGATTTTAGATGAAAGCATTTACACTTAGTTTTCTTAACAGGCTATCCAAATAAATATGACTGGCCTGGTATTCAGGGAACTTCAGGAGTCTTAGGGCTTTCCCCCTTCTTTTTATGTTGCTAGTTTTTAGAATTTCCATGGCTAACAGGAACTGCATTTACAGACAGAATCTATTTTGCTTAAAAGAATGAAACAGACTGGGAAGTATCTTTGCAAAACATATATCTGAGAAGACTGCTATCCAAAATATACAAAGAATTCTTAAAACTTGACAATAACAGCCCAATTAAAAATTTGGCAAAAGACCTGAACAGATACCTCACCAAGAAGATATACAGATGGCAAATAAGCATATGAAACGATGCTCCACATCATATGTTATCAGGGAAATGCAAATTAAAACAATGACAAACTGCGACATATCTATTAGAATGGCTAAAATCCAAACCACTGAAAACCCCAAATGCTGGCAAGGATGTAGAGCAATGGGAACTCGCGTTCACGTAGAGCAATGGGAACTCGCGTTCATTGCTGGTGGGAATGCAAAATGGTACAGCCTCTTTGGAAGGAAGTCTGGCAGTTTCCTATAATACTAAACATACTCTTACCATACAATCCAGAAATTGCACTCCTTGGTATTTACCCAAAGGAGTTGAAAACTTATGTCTACACAAAAACCTGTACGTGAGAAGAGCCAACACTTGGAAGCAACTGAGATGTCCTTCAATAGGTGAAAGGATAAATAAACTGTGGTACATCTAGACAGTAGAACATTATTCAGGGATAAAAAGAAATGAGCTTTCATGCTACAAAAAGACACGGAAGAACCTAAATGCATATTACTATGTGAAAGAAGCCGATCTGAAAGGGCTACATCTGTACCATTCCAAGTAGATGACATTCAGAAAAAGGCAAAACTACAGAAACAGTAAAAAGAGCAGTTGCAGCCAAGAGTTTGGGGGGTAGAGAGGGATGAAGAATACGGGGAGCCCAGGGAATATTAGAGTGCAAAACTACCCTGTATGATACAGTAATGATGGATGCATGTCACTGTATGTTTGTCAAAACCTATAGAATGTACAACACAGTGGACTTTAATCATTATGTATCAGTACTGGCTCATCAATTGTAATGCAAGATGTTAATAAGATAAACCGTGTAGGAAAGGATAAGAAGGTATGTGGGAACCACTTTCCCCTCAATTGTTCTGTAAACCTAAAAATTCTCTACAAAGTATGTTAAAATATACAGTCTATTAAAAATAAATCTAATTTGACAGTTTAAAAAGTGCTACTTTCCCTCCTCAAATTTTATTTTAATATTGTCTGGTTTACTAACCAATGTTCTGTAATAAAACATGACATTTTATATCCTAGCTTTCACCCTCTTCATCTGACAGAGCAATCAAATGGTTAAAATTCTCTAGTTTAATACACAGACATTATAACACCACTATTCATGTTCAACGACAATGTAGTTGACAGCTCTAAATTAATTTTTTAATTAAAAATTTTTTAAATTTTTTATTATTTTTTTTAGGGAGAGAGCTGGGGAGAAGGAGAGAGGGAGAGAGGGAGAGAGGGAGAGAGGGAGAGAGGGAGAGAGAGAGAGAATCTTAAGCAGGCTCTAAACTCAGTGTAGAGCCTGATATGGGGCTCAATTCCATGACACTGGGATCATGAGCTGAGTTGAAGTCAAGAGTTGGATGCTCAACATACTAAGCCAACCAGGCGCCCCTAAAAATATTTTTTTTAGGTAAGCTCTATATTCAACATGGGGCTCAGACTCATGACCCCAATATCAAGAGTCACATGCTCTACCAACTGTGCCAGTCAGGCACCCCTCTACAGATCTAAATTAGAATCCATACTGTACCTATCTGTAAAAAAATATTCTCTGCTAGAGGATCTATGTAGGAAAACTCTTTAAAAGTTAGATTTATAAGATCATTTCAAAGGAATGCTCACTTAAAATCACTTACTGTGGGGCGCCTAGGGTGGCTCAGTCAGTTAAGTGGCTGACTTCGGCTCAGGTCATGATCTCATGGTTTGTGAGTTTGAGCCCTGCATCGGGGCACTGCACTATCAGTGCCTGCTTGGGATTCTCCCTCTCTGCCCCTGCCCCACTTGTGTGCGCACTTACTTTCCTTTATTACCCCCTACCACCCAAATATTATATACATATAGAAAAGATCAGCAAAATATATCTTGGTTTGTCTTATGGGTCTTCTATTTTCTATAGCATTTTCTGTCCTCCTTTCAAAATTCTGAATACAATTCTGGTACATTTCAACAACTGAAAATATTTTCTCTGTAAATTTCTGCAGCTTAATCACCCATTTGTCTCAGTTTTTAAAAAACCAAAACAATACTCGCTTCACCTGAACAACCAAGGTTATTGTAAATTTTCACGGATTTGTCACATGCAAACAACAAAATGTGCAACTAAAAAAAAAAGTAATGTGTGCAACATACCAATAAACTTATTTTTGGACAGCCCTGATGTCTTCATCACAAACTTGTTGCAGGAAACAACTAGTGGTATTTTACCACCTCTGACATCCTAAATTGGTATGTGTTTTCTGAGCTAAATTCTCAAAAGAAATAGGCGGGCGAAAGGCATTTGATATCCTAGAAAAGAAGACAAGTGACATTTGCTAAACAGGTTACTAATACCAAGGAGGAACTCTAACACTGGGGGGATGATACTGAACAATTTCTATTTAAATTTGTTAAGACTGGGTTGGGTTATTGCCAGCCACTCCTATCTTGATTGTTGTGTCTGTCACCTTTAAGGATTCTCATTGTTCAAACAGCATCGGGATCTTCTCTTTCACAGTCAACACAGGACTCACAGTTAACTGTACACTTTATATACTCATAATTAACATAAGATCTTAATGTAAGTTCCAGTACCATAAATACCATAAATACTCTTCAAAAGTAATTTTCCAAAAATACTGGGATGAGAACACGAGGCTATGAAAAACCATTAGGAGTAGCTGGAGACAGAAACAAAACAGTTGATAACACATCTATATGGCTACTGGCTTTTCCAAATGTGATCAAATGCTGGATGACTGCACCAGTATTTTAACTACATGAGCAGAATGGCAGACTAAAGAAAAGAACACTGAATTTGAAAGTCAGGAAAGGAGGGTTTTAACTGGAGGTTTCATGGGCAGCTCTGCTTTAGGACTATTTATGTGATAGGGGAAGTTCCCCAACTTGATACCTCTATTTGATCACAGAGAAAACAGGCTCCATTCATTCAGTGACAAGTATGTGAGTGCCTGCTATAGGCCAAGCACTATTCTAAATGCCTGAGATACATCAGTGAACAAAGACCTCTGCACTCTTGGAGGTGACACTACAGTGAGGAAAGACAAATCATAATAAACGTAATACATTAACTACAGGGTATGTTAGAAGGTGATAAATACTATGGAAAAAAATGAAGCAAGGAAAGGAGGATGAAGAGAGTATACATGGGATGGAGGTAGAAGAGGTGCAAGGTTACAGAGTTCAGTAGGGTAGTTAAGGTAGGCTTCATAGAGACGTGAAAAAATGATCCAAATGTTTAGAAAGTGAGTTAACCAATGAGGTAAGCACATCAACTCACAACTCCTAATAAGGATTCCCTATGGATAAGACAACACACATGAGGACCTCAAAAGGGAAACACTATCCCTTGGCTGGGTACCTATCAAATGTGTGTTAATCCTTGTGCTATGTACTTATACATGTCTCATTTTCTATACAAAGTTAGGACATTAAAATCCTGTTGGTAGTTATTCTCATTTTTTTTAAAGTAAAAGGCAAATATAAACTTTACATGAGTTAATTTAAAGGTTACCAAAAAAGAAATAGGAATATATATGTATATACTGTAAGCATGCATAATTCATCCAACAAATGCTGTGTTTTTTTGTTTTTGGAAATTAACAAGGGCCTATTGCAAGATACTTCCAAAGAAAGTCCATGTAACATTTGTAGGCTGGTAAAGATAACCTGAAACCAAGCTGACAATCTAGCAGCTGAAATTAAAAACAACAGTAGTAATCCCAGAAACAGACATGATGTAACCTAAGCTTCTCAACATAACCTCACCAACATTTCTTACTTATTTGATGGGGAGAACAGTTTACTCTTCCTTTTAGAAGAACAAAAATCAACTCCTGTAGTTTAGGAACATGAAATATTTCTTCACAGAATGGTACTAATGCTAATTAAATCTCAAGGCAAGTGTTTCTTTGAAAATGTCCATAAGAGCCTGTGAAACAAATGAGATTAAAGAAACTACTTCTAAGGATGTGAAATGACTTTGAATCCATTCAGCCCAACAGGAAACAGAAATATTTTAGGAGTTAATAAGCAAAAGGCAAAAAGCAAACCCATCGAATATGTATGCTTTTTGTTTGTTAGTTTAAATTCTAAACCAAGACAAGCCAAATTTAAATCCCAGTAAGAATGACCTTAAAATTACCTTCTGGAACTTAAATCTCTGTTCCTACTTTGGTAATTAGGTTTAAAGCAAAGTGCTCCTTAACTGTACATTTTCAGAAAGTTAAAAGACTTTCCAAACTGTAATAAATGAAAGTTCTGTCTGCATTTCCCTACCAAAAATAATCAACAGTGCTCAGTAAAGTTTAGGACTAAACAATAAATGACAGTGAGACTCAAAGACTGAGGTGGAAAGCTTTTAAAGAACCCTGCCCTCGGCATGAATAAGCTTTATGGGACTCCTGAAAGAGTTAAGAGCAGCAGCAGAGACACCTTAGCTGTCACAGGGGGAAAGGAAGTCCTGAAGCCTTTAAAGCCACAGTTAACACTACTTTTTATACCACACTGCTTCCCCCATCCCTGTCCCCGTCCCCATCACATTGCTTTTAACCAATTAAATCTCAAACGCCAAACCTGTCTGTAACTACTTTGGCATAATGAATGCGCAAATATAACTTTCATAAGTACAGCATACAGCAAGAATGTCATAGTTGCTTGTCAGTTTCATGTTATTCAATATGTAGGCTTTGAAGAAAGGCAATGACAGGCAATGACCTAAGGATAATGTCCGGGTCAGCCTTTTATAGTTACTGGAGCAACAACTAAATCCCCAAGAACAAAAGTTGGTTAAGCCAGGAAAGTCTGTGTTACATAAGGAAGAAAAGTCGTCCACTTAATTATAAATGTGGAAATTAAACTTCACAGAGTGAGAATAACATACTCATTTTGCCTAGAATGTTAATTTCTGGAACTAGTGTGTCAATGTATGAGATTTTCTGAAAAGTGTAATTCAACAGTTAAATAAAAATCAGAAGCAGGGGGCACCTTGAGTTTGGAACACAGAGATTAGCAAAACTTTGGAGAATTATTTTGAATTGTGGGAACTTTTGGAACCCTGTTCCTATCTCAGGACCTTTCATTTGCTATTGTTGCCAGAAGTCCCCAGGCCCAGGTTATTTCCTCGTGATGACTCAAACAATTACATATGAGATCACACATTCAGTACCTATACTCTCTAGGGTACTGGCTTTTTAAAGGATCCCTGGAGGAGTCAGATGTTTTCTTTTAAATAATCCCACCATATCCTTCCAGTCTGAGAACATGTCATTACCAGAGCCTGAGACATCTTCTGAAATATAAAATATTAAAATTCAGGAAGATTTTGGCACAGATGCTTTTGATAGGATGTTGAATTCTGGCTTACAAATACTCATTTTTTCTGGAAGAGATGAATAAAAAAAACCCCAAAACAAACCCAGAAAAGCTCATTTCCTCCCCTTGTATTAGCTTCAGCCATGTGAAAATGCCAAATATCCAATCATTCCTGGAAAAATGGCAGGTTTATGTGGTTCAACCCAGTATATAAAAATAATACTTTAAAATGCCTTCAAAAAACAAAACAAAACAAAACTTTCAAAGAGCACTTTGAAATTTGTGTTCTGTTTCTAATTAAGGGCTGGGTTTCAATTTTATTTTTTAAAATTTTTGTTTATTTTGAAGTAATCACTACACCCAATGTGGGACTTGAACTCACAACCCTGAAATCAAGAGTTGTATACTCTTCCAACTGAGCCAGTTAGGGGCCTCTCGACTTCAATTTTAGATCAATATATTAGGGTGAGTGCGATTACAAAGTTGGTAAACAAATCTGACTTGAAATCTACTTATTCTAAAACTACTTTCACTACTCGAAACAAACCCCTGGTCTCTGGTTTTCACATCCATCATGCTCATTCTTCTGGACTTACAGGGCCTGCTTACCACTCCAGTTTTATGCTCGTTCATTTCTTTTTCTTTTTCTTTTTCTTATTTTTTAAAGATTTTATTTTAAAGTAATCTCTACACCCAGTGTGAGGCTCAAACTCACAATCCTGAGATCAAGAGGCCCACGCTCTATGGACTGAGCCAGCCAGGTGCCCCGATTCTTGTTCATTTCTGCAGATATTCCGTGTGTGCTTGAGAAAAATGTGTTTGTGTATGTCCATCAAATCCAACCTGTTAACTTGTGCTCATATCTTCTGTAGCTTTATTCTTTTTGGCTTCTTGCCCTATCAATGACTGAGTGACTTTTTACTATGATAATAGATTTAGAATTTTGCCCTATACTTTTATTAGTTTTTACTTTATATGTTCTGAAGCTATTTCATTAGGTGCATACAAGTACAGGAGCTGAATCTTGTTATTTAGTGACTTTCTGATTTCCAATGGCTTTTTTTTTTTAACCAGTTATTGTTACAAATTTCTCCTGCTACTTTGTAGATTTACTGTTGATGGTGTCTTTGATCAAGAGAAGTTCTTAATACAGCCCATTTTATCATTATTTTCCTTTATGGTTAATATTTTGCTTGCCCTGTTTAACAAATCTTTTCCTATCCTAAGATCACAAACCTATTCTTTTATACTATTTTTTTAAAAAGTTTTGTTTCTTTTACTTTCACTTTTAGATCTAAAAGCCATTGGAAGTGAATATGTTGTGGGAGTGGTGGTCAAGCTTTACTTCTTTTATATTACTATTATTTTAAAAATGTTTATCTTGAGAGAGACTGAGTCAGCAGGGAAGGGGCCGAGAGAGGGAGAGAGAGAATCCTAAGCAGGCTCCACACTGTCAGCACAGAGCCCAGTGCAGGGCTCCAACCCACAAACCATGAGACCACGACCTGAGCCAAAACCAAGAGTTACACACTTAACTGACTGAGCCACCCAAGGGCCCCTTATAACTTTTAATCCACTCGAACAATCAGACTTTAACTGAGATTACTTAGTACTTGTGACTACTAATGTACCCTGGATTCATTCTTCCTTCTTCCTTTCGGCTTTATTTGTCCTACTTTTCTGCTTTTTCTTTCCTTTTTTTTGGATTAAAAATTTTTTTTGTTTTGCTAGTTTCTGAAATCTATTTTTCTCAAAACCAGTTATCTCACACTCTTAAAAAGTCCAAAGTTAGGCAATAATTCATCCCTCCTTCTGAATAACACAATGGCCTTAGAACACGAACTATGATCAGTTCTCTCCTATGTTATATTTATTATTGTTCATTATTTTGGTTTTGTCTTTTTAGTCCTAAAAATTAGATTACTATCATTTCATATGCTTGTACAGATTTACTTGTATTTACCAATTTCTTTGCTGACCTTTACTTCTCACATAAACAAATTCTTCTTATTGTATATTTTCTTTCTTAACGGTCCTTTGTAGAAGTTTTTAAAGTAAAGACTTACTGATGGTAAACTCAGTTTCTGTTTATCTAAAAATGACTGACCACACCTTCATTCTTGAAAGATTCTTTTCTTGGGGATACAATTCTAAGGTGACATTTATTTCTCTCTGTACTATCTTTTGGCTTCCTGGTTGCAGTTGAGATGTCTCTCTTCCATTCTCTCCTTGTAGATACTAGATATTCTGTCCTCCATGTCCCTTAACCGTTCATATTTTTCCGGTACTTGTCTCCCTGTGCTGTTTTCTGAATAATACCTTCAGGTCTTCCAGTTCTCTCTCTTCCTCACTGTGTCTAATATACTAATCTATTCACTGGGTTTAAAATGTCAATGGTTACATGTCTAAACTTATACTCTACTTGATTTTTTTGTCAAATATATCTTGTCATTTTTGATGATCACTCTTTGCTTCATTAAAAAAAAATTCATTACTTTGTTGGGGCACCTGAGTGGCTGAGTCGGTAAAGCATCTGACTCTTGATTTTGGCTCAGGTCATTATCGCATGGTTTGTGGGATCAAGCCCCATGTTGGGCTCTGTGCTGACAGTGTGGAGCCTGCTTGGAATTCTCTCTCTCCCCCTGTGCCCCTCCCCTGCTGGAGCCTGCACGCACTCTTTCCTCTCAAAATAAATAAACATTAAAAAAAAAAATTTTCATTACTTCAGGGGCACCTGGGTGGCTCAGTTGGTTAAGTGTCTGACTCTTGGGTTTTGGCTCAGGTCATAATCTCTTAGTTCAAGGGATCAAGCCCCGTGTTGCTGTGCACTGACAGCACGGAGCTTGCTTGGGATTCTTTCCCCCTATCTCTGCTCCTCCCCAACTCATGTGCGCACACTCTCTCCCTTTCCCAAAATAGATAAACTCAAAAAAATTTATTGCTTTGTTAAGTATTTCACATGTAGTTTATGTTTTAATTTTCTGTCTGATGATTCGCAGTATCTGTGAAGTATCTAGGGGTAGGGAGGGGAGGACAGAGTAATCGAAAACTGCTGCTTCTAGTTTCTGTTCAAGCTTACTTACAGGGGACTTTTCTGTGTGGGATAATATAAATTCATAATTGGTCAATGTAAATCTATGGAAATTTTGAGTACCTATGTTTCCTTGTTTCTGCTAGTAGTGGCCAGGGACTGCTAACAACTCTAGCTGTTTCCTAGGGTCCTGGATTTAATGCAGAAATTTCAGTGTTGGTTTCTTCATTTTGCAGTAGGAACAGTTGTTTGGTTTTGGCATTTGACTCTAGAGTGACTTTCACATCAACACTCACTCCCAACACTCCAGTTTGAGTGGGTTCATCAAAATTAATTAATAGGGCTGGGGGGACTTGGGAGATTCCCCTTACTCCTTGGAAGCCTGTTAATGCTTATTCAAATTCTAACAGATCTACTTATGTGATAGTGACAGGGTACTTCAGAAAAATTAGTTTGCCATACAACAGGAAAGGGCACACTATCTTCCTACTCATTTTTGCTCCCAAGGGATTTTCCTTACTTTTTTGGTGTAAGTATGTAAAGTAAGTAAATACTATGTATTTAAAAAGAATTATTTTAATTTTAACATTTTACTAAGCATTTTTGAGTGTCGTGTAGAAGAATTTTAAGTAATGTACCCTGCCATTCTGCTAGAAATTTCAGAAGTCCTGTTTTTCCCCCCAAACATGTTATACTAGATCGCTCCCATTTTATACCCATGTAGTTTTTCTATATCTACATGTAGATATAGAAACATTTATTTGTATAAATGTTTGTATAAATTTGTATAAATAAATTACATTTACTTGTATAAAATTTTATCTTGTTAGATTTGGAGAATTTTTCTAGTCAATATACTGAGATCTTTCTAGTTCTTATTATCAAACAATACATCCCTTCACCCTGTATATAAACAGCCTATTAAATTTATATTCCAGCAGTTATTTGTTTACATGATCATTTTATTACCCTTTCAGATTAAAAAATAGGAACTATCTTAATTACTTTTTTTTTTTTTTTTTTTAAGTAGGCTTCATGCCCAGAGTAGAGCCCAATGTGGGGCTTGAACTCAGGACCCTGAGATCAAGACCTGAGCTGAGATTAAGAGTACGACGCTTAACCAACTGAGCCACCCAGCATCCCCTTAATTGCTTTTGATTTTTGAACCTAGGAGGTATTCAATAAATGCACACTGAATGTCCTTAACTAAGTTACTGGTAAAAATATTAAACACGATAAGCCCATGGTCAGAGCCCTGAACCTTAAGACAGGCCTGGTACCTAGCTATCAATGGTCCATTAATTAGCATTCTTTGTTATGGTCATGCAACTAGTTATTCAACTCAAAGATTCAACAAATATCTGAAACTGTATTAAATTTCACATTTCAGCCAATTATCTAAGGTCTATGACAATGTTCTGAGAGATTTTATCAAATGCTCTGCTGATATCCAGACACATTCTATCTACAGCATTTCCCTTTTCTACTAGCCTTATCAACTCATCTTAAATCTTTCATGAAGCCTTTTTGAATATTCAGATCAAACTGAGCTCTTTTAGTACAACTTTGAACTCAGCAACACACATTTTTACACTTTATATGCTGCCTTACTATTTTTTTGCCTTACTATTTAATGAGTTTATAAATTATCTTCCCATGACATTTTTTTTGCTATTTTAAAACTATTTTAAAAGAATTCTATGCATGTGATTTAAAAATTCATACAGTAAAAAAGGATTTTAAAAGTATCTTCCCTCTACCCTAATCCTTTGTTTCTTCTTCTAGCGTCAACCACTGTAAAAGTTGTTTTTATCTTCACTGAACTTTTCTTTATACCTGCATAGCTATGTGTGTGTGCCCACAGACACAAACACCTGTTTCTACACACAGAAAATATGTTCTTACACTAACAGGAACTTACTGTATTTAGTTTTAGACTTTGCCTTCCTAAATTAATAACACAAATGGGTGATTTGTTCCCATATCCACACATACATATACCTTACATTTGAAGGGTGACACAGAATCCCTCTAATCTAGCGTAGTGATAAACTGTACCAATACAACAGAGTGATGCTGAGTGCTCCCTGCATTCCTCAAAAGCTGTTTAGGGTCTGGGACCGTGACATTTAACACAGTATTGAACAAACAGCAATCAATCAATAAATAACTGCTTTCCTACAGAATGTCTTCTAAATGTATGATATTTGGGGAGAAAATGAGAAATTTCATCTCTAGTCCCACCCTCACTAGGGAAAACAGAAGGGAAGAAACAGGAAATAGAAATCTTATTTCTTCAAACAAAGTAGAGCAACAAACACTTGTGAGAGAGATGTATTCAGTTAAAGCAATCCAGAGAAGGAGCCTCAGATGATGCAAAACAGAGTATTTTGAAATACATTGTCAATCACTATAGCATACTAACACTACAGCTTTAAATATTTTATTTGATGACACCCAAAAGGAACTTCCATAAACGATCAAGTTCTTAATTTGTGACAAGCCTGGGAAAGCCACACTGTATGCCAATTCCTTAAAAATACAAGAAGTTATTTCATATCCTTCTCAAGAAATGACCAAGCTGAATAGAACAGCTAGTGAGAAACCATGGAGTTCTCTACTTCAGTGGTTCTCAAAGCATGGTCCATGGACCCCTGGGAGTTACTGAGATTCTTTCAGGTTTAAGATCCAAGCTATTTTCAAAATAATACTAAGATGTTATTCACCCCTTTCACTGTATTGGCATTTGCACCAATAGTGCACCAATGGCACAAAGGCAGTGCTGGGTAAAATCACTGGTGCCTTGGCACAAACCAAGACAGAGGCATCAAAGTGTACTAGCAACCACTGTGGTCTTCATTGCCATATACTTATTTTTTAAAAAGGCCAGTTTTCACTTAAGAATTCCTTGATAAAGGAAGAAGAAAAAATATTTTTATTAAATCTCAACCTTGAGGATGTATCTTTTTAATACTCTGACAAATAGGAAGCACGCACAAAAACTTCTGCATACCAATGAGTTTTCATGTAATAAGTACAGTTCAGATATGGTTTCAGAGTCCATATTGCAGCTAACCTTCACAAAACCATTCCTTGTCAAAGAGGTATTGAAGAATATCCATAATTATCTGGATTCTATATATTCCTCCTTTTTCCAACTACATATTTGTGTGAGGCTGGATTTTGTTCATACACTTCAACCAAAACAATGGATGGTAATGGACTGAATGCAGAAGTATCAGAATCCAGTTCTACTCTATTAAGCCAGATATTAAAGAGAGTTAAAAAAAATACAAAATGATGCTATTACTAAATTTTTGTTTTGTCTTAGAACACTTTTTCATAGAAATGTTTATAATGGGTTATGATTGTTATTTTAAATGAATTAATGAACATATTCTAAAAATTTTGTTTTAATTTCTGATAAAGCAAATACTGTAACTAGATTAAATCACATTAACAAAAGCTCTTTGGGATCCTCAATAACATTAAAGAGTATAAAGGGGTCCTGAGACCAAAAAGTTTGACAATTGCTGTAGTTAATGAAAAACGTCACTTTGGTGAACCCTGTTCCACTTTACACACAGCAGGACTTACAAACTGATTTTTCTTACTTAGCAAGAAATACTTCAGAATACTATTTGCTACCTGCATATCTTCTCCAATATTGTGATGTAGGACCTAATAAATTATTATAAGGTGAACACCAGTCAAGTCCAGAAATAGAATTTTGCCAAACACCCCAGAAGCCCTTTCTATGTTGCTCCATCCCAATCATAACACCTTCCCACTCTTGCTGTAAGTAACCTGACTTTTATATTAATCACCTCCTTGACATTTTTTTATTGTATGCTTCCCTTGACACTGCAGTTTTGTTTTGCCCATGTGAAAAAATTTTGGTGTCTTATAAGGTCTCTTTTAACCCATAGGAGAGCCAGTATGCCCTCCACTTCCCTATAATTTATCTAGTGAAGGACCCAGGCTGTTTCACCTATAGAGTTCCCCAGGTTTGGATTTTGTTGACTGCCTCATCTTGGTGCAGTTCAGCATGTTTCTTGTTTTAGTATAACCTAAAAATTGACAGATGAATCCAGAAAGTGGATTACACTCAGGTCCTGTTGCCTCTTTGACAAGACTATAGGAGACACTTAATGCCCAATTTGGTCTTTTTGCAATCTTGGGAGCCACTGATGCTCGCTGCCTATATCTATTCAGTTGGTGGGAGACTGTAAAATGGTGATTCTTTAATTTTATAATTTCTTTTTCATTTATTAACTGGAATATATTTGTAAAATGATTCTCTCCCTCAGCTACTACTTGGTTACCTACATGTTCAATTCATATAGAAAAAACGGGAAACACTGGATTCTTTTCCCTTGTAAGATTTCAAGATAATGAATTGGTTTCCTATCATCCTCTGAAGATGACCAATCATTTCCCTTATTACTTTTAAATATCATTAAGAATTAATAGATTTAAACACCTTTGATTAATCTTGCTGCCAAATTTTCAAATAGCACATTTGGGCCACGAAGAGCTAGATTTATACATTAGATTTTAGCTGTGCAAAAATCAGCTTCACACCTCAAAACATACCTTTCCATAAGCAAAGGCATTTTAGTTATGGAAAGGGCTGACAACTAATTAGTTCTTAAATGAAAAAATTCAGGGTAGATTAAAAAATATGATTTTCTTAACACTTCCATGAAGATAAGTTCAGATAAAATTAAAAAGTCTGAGAAGTGTTTCCTAATTATATTTTTAAAAATTCTTTAGTGACTTCCCCTTGATTTTCAGAATACAATGAAATCTCTTTAGCTCAGCTGATAAAGCACATCACCATTTGGTCTCTGGGCTCATCTCCTGCCACTCTGTTCCACTAACCCTTTCATCTTTTTTGGTAATACAAATAAAAAAAGTTGCTTTGGTGATGTTTTCCTGATATGTTTTAAAAATTATCCATATATATCTAAACACAGTTCATATTACAATTACTTTTATAAGAATCTGACTCAATTAACTTTGGCATTAAAGGAAAAAAACACCATGACTCAACTGTTGGAAATACTCTCAAGTAATCTTAAAAATCCAAAAATAAGTTATTGCTTAAAAATCATGGGCACATTCTATAGACAAAGCCTATATCCACCTATTTTTAAGTTACAAAGATATATAAGGAACAAAGTGAGAATAAAAGAGCTGGAAATGAAGCTATTCCACTTTATTATCAATATGAAGTTTCCAAAAGGGAGTAGTATCATGTTCCCAGTGGAAAAAAGAATATGTAAACAAAAATCTAAAATGAGACAGGAATGAGATTTTCCCAAAAAGATATCTTCCACGCTCCAGGGCAATTATTGTAAAAATTTTAAAGCAGAAGAGATTTAAAATGCCCATGCTCCTCATTCTCATGAAGTACACACAGACCTCAACAAGATTTCAGAAACAGTCTTAGTGTTCCATGAGTTCTCAACAGGAATTTTATTATGATGTATTTCCATTCTTATGACTATTTATTTATTGATTATTTATATTGTAAAAAAATAATATAAGCATATTTTGGATCATTTGGTTGGTCACCTTAATACCAAGTACAGTCTTATGGTTTTGTCGCTCACATACCTGCTTAGGGTTGACTAGTGCCAATCAGTTATACTTTAATAATTGAGGGCTAATTAAAAAGGTGCAGAGGTAGACTTAATATGTAAACAAGGTGTCCTACAAAGTAAAGGTCAAGTTATAGAATAAATGAAAGTCTCCTACTCCTCGAATACAGGAAAATGGTGGGAGAACTGGGTTACATGGCACACAGCTATACTGGCATGCTGAACTCAAAAGAGGACTTATAGAAACTTCTTAATGGGTATAGGGTTACTTTTTGGGGTGAGGACAATGTTTTGGAATTACACATTACTAATGTTTGTACAACAGTGAATTATATATTTTTAAATAGTGAATTTATGTTATATGAATTTTACATCAATAAAAAAGAAAGAACACAGAACACAGCAATCAGTATTACAGACATCATCACTTAGCATATTAAATGTTATGTTGCCAACTGGAATATAATTGATCTTGTGGTTTGTTTTAAATTTTTGACTCATTTATTGTTGCATAAGAGTGATAGCCCTGAGGAATTTATGCCTAGTTTTATGTTTGTTAACATCTCTTACATTAAAACCAAAATAATTTAATTCAATGTTGGGAATTTGTGACATACCATTTGCCCTTTTAAGACAGACTATACAGTAGGAAATTTTGAGAAAATGTTATGAAAGATTCATAAACATGATCCACATCCTTTTTCTCTGAAACTTTAGTAATAAAACAGTTTAACAAAAATGGGAACTTAATACAAATTTTATCTCTTCTTTATAAACTACTCTAAGACCTCTGAAGATTCTTATTTACCCATGTAACATTCCTACTGGCAAAAACTGAATACCACCAACTTGAACATAGCTATTCAACAAATATACAATGCTTTAAAAAAGAGGAACAAAAATACCAAGAATCAGGCACTGAGTAACAGAAATTCAGGTTTCCATGCTGATCCAGGGTACTTCAGTTTCTGTTGATCCTTTACAATTAAAGTTACTAGTAAACAGGTTCTAGTGATTTTATTTTATTTTTTATTTTTTTTTCAATATATGAAATTTATTGTCAAATTGGTTTCCATACAACACCCAGTGCTCATCCCAAAAGGTGCCCTCCTCAATACCCATCACCCACCCTCCCCTCCCTCCCACCCCCCATCAACCCTCAGTTTGTTCTCAGTTTTTAACAGTCTCTTATGCTTTGGCTCTCTCCCACTCTAACCTCTTTTTTTTTTTTTTTCCTTCCCCTCCCCAGGTTCTAGTGATTTTAGCAAGACTCTCAGTAACTAATAAGCTCAAAAAAGGAATACCTTCCCTGCTTTGACCATGGTAGGTTGTCAGGCAGATGGGGACACTGCAGTGACCAGAACAGTGATGGGAACAGAAATGAAACAGCTAAGAGCACTTCAGAATCCTAAGCAACTAGACAAGCACAGTTTGAAAAGTATACTAAGCTCAGCTCCTATGAGGTCAGTCAGCAAAACATCAGATCCAAGTCTTCCCTATTACGCGAATACTAAGATTGAATCTTCTTGGTAGTAGAGAAATCAAAAGTGCTTCTGCCTGAAACATAACAGATCAAGATGTTTTAAAGAGCAAATAAAAAGTTTATGAACTCAAGTGTATTTTGGAAATACATTTAATAAGCCCAAATAAGACTGATTGATTCATTCATTCAACCAATATGAATTTATGTGTGCTTTATGGTGGTAATTTATAATCCACCAATAATTATGTAAATGACACACAATACTGCGAACATTTTCCAGCCATGTTGAAAATTCCAGAAGATATGCAAGTTTGAAATTTTTTGAGCTCTTATTGTGGTAGACATTTAAAAATAACAGTTCAACTTCGGAACTCATAGATTTGATTAGTCAAAGTCTGACTCTGTCTAGAGTGACAGGTTCACAGGTTGATGACAAAGTAAGTTTTTATTTTGCTGATCCTGGTATGTAGTAGCAAGATACTTATGAGTAGCAAGTAGCCTAGCTACTCAACATTTACCTCTCAACTCTTGATTCATCCTCAAAAATCACCCCAAATGAAGCAGATATTATTTCCCCTTTCAAATGAAGAATCAGAAAATTCTGCATATAGAGCAGTTCATGTTTGACATTGGCTCCTAATAGAATTGCACAAATAAGAGAGATTCCAGTTTGGGAAATGACAAGTTAAACAAAGCAAAAAACAGTTTTCAACTGAGAATTTCTAAGGGTCCTTCAGTATGCTAATGTACACCATGAATTTTTAAGAGAGAGGTACAATATGTAGTTTCCCAACTTCTAAGACCAAATGCAATATGTAGTTTCCTTTTGTGCATTGAATAGGTGACAGACCAGGGAGCCATGAAATACAGTACTTAGCAAATGCTGCTACTGTGATCTCACAAAATTTGAAGATTTGTGGAAGTATGGGGATTAGTCTTTTGAGACTATCACAGAATATATATAGTTTAATCATTACAGTATCACTGGTGATAACACGCATCACACATAATCATTCTTTATAAGGCAGAAATCTAGTGACCTGGATGTTATGATGGATTGCAGATTCTAAGATTTGAACTGCTTCTGTGAAACAAGAGGACAAAAACCGTTCTGTCAATCGTATCTTCTGGATGTAAAGAGAGGTCATGGTGAAAGAAATAATTACCGGTAACCCCTAAATGACTGCTAATCAGAATCACTTGGGGGTGCTCTTAAAATCAAGATTCTGATTCAGTAGGTTGAAGCAGGGCCCCAGGTGATTCTCCTAGTGGTTGACCTGGAAGACGAACAGTGGAGAGCCTCGTTTGCAAAAGAATAAAATAGAAGGGCAAGATGCCTCCAGCTCCATCTCAGAAGGGAGTCCGGAAACAGTAAATCATGGACCACGACTACAAGAATTCAATGTTTAGTGTATATTGCAGGACTGTACAACTGAAGTAGTTCATTTATGGGTTTGAATTTCTACTCTGTAACTTACTAGCTGTGTGAAATTAGGCAAGTTACATAACCTCTTTGTTATGTATAGATGGATTTCCCCATCTATAAAATTAAACTAATAACATGGACCCAACTGTGTTGTCATGAGGCTTACATGAGCTACTGTATAAACACACATAGCAAAGTGCTTGCTGTGTGAAGAGGGCTCAGTATATACTGCTGTTCCTACTCCTGACCAGTACTCTTCTGGTGATCAGAAGGAAAGGAAAGGAAAGGAAAGGAAAGGAAAGGAAAGGAAAGGAAAGGAAAGGAAAGAAGAGCCCTATGATATTGTTTCAGGGAAAAACACTGCATAAAAATGTTTTGCGAAAGAAGGCCCCAAGGGACAGAATAGATAGTAGCAACTACCAAAAATAAGGAAAGCAGATTTAAGACCCTAGGATTTGCAGAAATTGAACAAAGAAAGACCCTGCCCATACACAGTCCTTACAGGGACTCTGAATGGGCATGAGAGCAGCCACAGATTCAGTTAGGAGGCAGTCCCAATACCTCAGACAACGTTTCACATACAAGAAAACTAGAGCTCTGACAGTGCATTTGCCCAAGGTTACAGCACTACTAAATGGATTAAAATTTAGGAGGGGGCAATTTTAGGAGGGGGCAAATCCAATGCCCCCTCCACTAAACTAGACTGTATGAAAAAATAAATTCCTCTTAAAGTCCTATCTATGAGAAAGAAGCAAAAAGTCAAGCTGTTTAGTGAAAATGAATATACATACCAACAAACACATAATGAGTCTATTTGTATTCAGTGGAAAAGGAAGAGTGTTGGCAAGAGATCCAAACTTGGAGCTTAATACTCAAGTTTTAATTCTAGCTCTTGCTGATTGTGACTTTGGGCAACAAGCTTAATTTCTAACTAGTCTGCTCACCTGGAAGAAGCTTACACCTTGACATAAAAATCAAAAGAAATAATGTATTTGAAGATACTTTGCAAATTAGGTTTAGACTTCTGGTTCCAGCAAAATGCAAACTAGTTAGCTTCCAACCTTCCTGACATAAACATCTAGAGCTGCTATTTAAATAAGGCAAAAATCTTTTTAAATGCATGGGTGTGTAACTAAAGAGCAGCAGAAGAAGCCAACGAGGGCCAAAAACTAAGAGAACTAAAAACCAGAGAAGCAAGCATGCCCTGTGACTGTCCTGGTGCAGATTGGGCAAGCTGGCTTTTGGTCTTGATGATCTAAGGGCTTTTGACATCATGCAAGGACTGGAGATGCTCTGGGCCCGCACTGGGAGGGGAGTTGGAACCAAGTCCCCAGGGATTCTTGATTCATGCTAGAAAATAAAGCAGCTCAAAAAGAAGGAAGAGTAATAATAATGATAGCAAAATATTAGTAAAATCTGCTCACCAGATTGGGAGATAATAAGAAAGCCAGTCTACCTTAATCTGAACTCTGAGTAAAGGAAAAAAAAAAAATCCAAGAATCTGTAACCAAGGACCGGTGTCACACCATAGTTTAGGAAATCTAGGAAATCGCAAGTCACAAAACTAACATGTAATTAGTTAATTGCCTTTGAGCCAATGATGCTTCTGGGCTAGGTGGAGTAAATGCAAAACTTCTCTAGAAGAGGGCACCTCCAATCCAGACCATGGAGGTTCCCCCCTAAAGTTTTTATTCCAGTTTACCTCATAATCTAAGGCTGAAAACACACGAAGAAGGCAAGAATCAGCAGACCAACAGAATTTAAACCTCTAAGAAATTCCTGTAAGATAATATGACAGTGATGAGTACAGATGTTAAAGTGATCAAAACCTTGAGAACAAGCCACTGAAAAAAAGAAGAGGCAGATTTGAATAAAGATGGAATAAAACTGTGAAAATAGAAAATATAAGCCAATTAAATCAAAAGCTTCAACAGACAGGTTAAACACCTGAGTAGTCACAGCTGAAGAATGAGTTAGTGAACTAAAAGAGAAATCTGTAGAAACTATACATAAGAGAAAAGAAATAAAGACATGAAATATGAGAGTGGTGAAGACATAACAGGAAACAGAATGAGAAGATCCAACATATGTCTAAAAAGGCTTCCAGAAGGGAAGACAGCAAATGCAAAAGGCAACATTCAGAGAATTTTCCAGAACTGATAAAAACTACAAATCCCCAATTTCAGAAAAATGCAACACGTATCAAACAGATTCATTAAAAATCAACCCACCGGCGCCTGGGTGGCTCATCGGTTAAGCATCCGACTTCGGCTCAGGTCATGATCTCACCGTTCATGAGTTCAAGCACTGCATTGGGCTCTCTGCTGTCAGCACAGAGCCCGCTTCAGATCCTTGGTCTCTCTCTCACTCTGCCCTCCCCTCCCCACCTCTCAAAAATAAACATTAAAAAACAACAACAACAAACCACCTGTTTTGTAGCAAAGCATGTAAAACACAGAGAAAATCTTAGAATGACCACACAATTTATTCTTTAAACTGGGACACTTGTCAGAGACAAATGTTAAACCAGATGGGACCCCAAGACAAAAGGAGGGAAACATTGACACCGTTCTAGTCTATAAGTCCCAGCCGAAATGCATAGTTTTTATTAGAGACACAAGGAGACCACCAGCAGAATTCCTGACAGCAAAAGACAGAAGACAATGAAATAACCTTTTCAATGGGTGAGAACAGCAGTATTGTTTCTCTTTATTTCTACATCGGCTATACAGTCTTTCACAAGTGAGGGCTAAATAAAAACATTTCAGACAAAAATGGACTCAGTTTCTTGTTCAGATTGTTGAAACAAAAACAACGGATGATATGAGAAAGAAGGAAATTCATTCCAGAAGGATAGCACAGAGATGAAAAAAAAAATTCTATGAACATTGTTATCAATTAATTAGAAAATGGTGACAGAATGAGAATTTAGAAAATTACAACTCACCATAAATGACTCAAGAAAGAAAAGCAAATCTGAATAGAGCTACTGCCCCACCTCTAAAACCCATGCTAGATGGTTTTATGGTGAATAGTACCAATCATTTTGGTACTAACACCAATCTTATTCAAACTGTTCCAGAGAAGCAAGGAAAAAAGGGAGGCAGGGAAGGAGGGAAAAGAAAAACAGGCAACCTCCTCATCGGAATCTGAGGCTAGTATAATCTTGATACGAAAAAAAGACAAAGGGAGAGCATACAACGACAAAGGAAAATTATAGGCCCATTTTCATTTATGAACAGTTACAAAAACCCTAAGTAAAATATTAGTAACCCAAATCCAGTATGATAAATTTGACAAGCTGATCCTAAAATTCACATGGAAGAGAAAAGGGCCAAGAATAATGGAGAGCATTTTGAAGAACAAGAAGTTTGGGAGCACCTTAAAACTTATAAAGCTCCATCAGGACAGTATGAGGGGTGCCTGGCTGGTTCAGTTGGGAGAGCAAGTGACTCTTGATCTTGGAGTTGTGAGCATCAGCCCCACGTTGGGTGTAGAGATTACTTAAATAAATAAAACTTAAAAAAAAAAAAAAATTGAGGCAGTATGATTACGAGCACAGGGATAGAGAAATAGACCAATGGAAAAGCCAGACCACCTGAAAGGAAACTTACACCACATATGTGGCAATACAGATCAGTAGAGAAAGGGTGAGTGAACTACACAATAAACAAGGTTGAGAAATTCCATGTGGGAAAAAGTCAAATTATATCTCTTTCCAAAAATGAATTTTCAGTAGATAAAACTGAAAGTATGATAAAAATGTAAGGTTTTACTTTTTCACATAAATAGCAATATATCCAGAATAGAATGATTTAACCAAAGGACATTAAATTTTCTTCGAAAAAATAGTTTGATTTCCTGCGAATACGAGAATAAATGTCCCAGCTAGGTGAAACTATAATAAGGCATATGCACACATATACACGATACACCAAAACACAACTTTAAATGTATATGTACATAACCAGTACACTCCTTAGGGATAACAAATTATCTTGGGGAAAAAGGGTGTTCTATTCAAAAGACAGTCTCCATTTATTAATGCAAATATCCTTATTTTGGTCATTTAATTTCTCATGACTAATTCTAACAGCTAAACTGAAAACACAGGAAGAAAAAAAAAAATCACACAAATAATCACGATCTACTTTACGGTGCACTTCCACCTTTTGCTATTATAGCCCCCAGAACTGAAAATTAGAATCAAGATACTATACCAACTTTCATTCCTTGCTTTTTCCATTTAATTTATAGAATGAATACTTTAATAAATCATTCAAATCTCTGAAAACCTGGTTTGAATGCCTGCATAGCAACCCATCACATTCTAACGCTTGCTTGCTTATCTCTGTAGCCTTGTCTCCCCCACCTCTGGTGCACTAAGTTTCTGTTAGCGTGGTCTCTTCCAGTTCTGAGTAGAGGTTTCCTCCCTCAGGGCCTTAAATATGTCATTTCTTTTTCCTGCAACACTGTTCCCTTCCTTCTCTTCATCTCCCCACCCAATAAAAAAAAAAAAAAAAAAAAGAAAGAAATCGGTACTCTCAAAAGATTTCAGTACACCTTTTCCTTCCTATCACTCATCACAATTTGTAAATTTATATTTATTGGTACAATTTCAGGAGTATCTATCTGTAAGCAAGGACCATGCCGATTTTGTTCTTTGCTTTATCTCTGGTATTTAGCAGTGTCTGACCCACAGAAGTGAAAGATACAATTAAAACATTTTCTAAACCCATTTTTGTCTAAACCTTCCTAGGCATGATTACTTGTACTTTTTCTTTAATTGTGCTAATTGTATAACAAAATTAATATTGTTATGGTTTGAGAAGTTTAAATTCTTACATTACCTCTAAGAAACAATAATATAAAGCTAGCTATCCTAGCTCTTTTAGAGGTCATATGAATTTTTTAAATTGTATCATCATACTCTAAGATTCCTTCTAGCTTAAAAATTATGTGATTCTAATCCCATTTCATTAACCTGTTAATGGTATCATTCTGATTACCATGGACATGTAACACGATTATTGCAGTCATAAATGAAACATTCTAAATATTCAGTTGTGTGTAAACAAAAACAGTACACTTGGTGGAGAAATGTTAACTGGCTTTAAAATGCTTTCTTAATACACCCACATAAATATATATAAATATAATATTAAACAGAAGGCGAGCTACTGTTATACGTCATTACAATAGTCTGCTTGAAAACAGGGGTCAGGGCAATATTCCATTGTAAACAAATCTGTAAATGTGATTGGGGAACTAATGATTTGAAGGCTTGAATTAGAGGAATTTTCAAATGGTAGCCACATCACCGATTAAACACCAGTAACAATATTAACTTTATAAAATCTAGGAAAAGAGGAAGATATTTCAGTTGTTTTCTCAAACCTCAGTAAAATACAATATACAAGAGGCCAATACTTTTTTCCCCTATAGAATATATCCTTGATTCTCTAAAAGTCAATGTGTACATTAAATACACATTACAGCTAACTTTTCTTTAATGTCCCATTTTTTAATGCTATTTCTTTATATCTTGTATATGCTCGTATATCACAGGTATCAAGAATGCATAGCCTGTAGTTTCTTAGCCTAGCTGAGATGTAATATTCTGAGATATTAAGACAGCATGTCCTCTAATCTGTTGAGACTTGCAGTCTAACTACTGACAATAAACGTTTAAAAGTTTGCTAGTAAGAATGAAAGATTTCAGAAATAAAGGTGTACAGAAGACAGGGTTTTCACCGGCCTAAAAATTCAGGAGATAGCTTCTCAGCTCTTTTCCCATGAGAAAACTCCAAACACCGAACACACTCCTTTAGAAGATTCAACAAAAAAGAAGCATAAGAAACTCAAAACAGAACATTAAAGGAAAAAAGATAAAAGCAACCACATATACTTAATCTTGGAACCCTGAACTTTGATTCAGAGAGGGAAAGAATTCAGAGTTCTGTATTTACCCTCTGACAAAAAAATGTAAAAAAGACTATTAAGTAAATGTTTTTAAAGAAGTTTTGGCATACACACCCCATACATGCTGGCTTTTTGATTCTCTGGAATTCTAAATAATTTTTCCCTTAAAATCTTGTACAATAATCAATTTGCTTCAACACTATTATATGATCTATGAAAAATGCTTTCCAGGAACTTATCAAGTCAGCAAATAAGGAGGACCAGGCTAATTGCAAAACAAAAGATTCAGAACAATCTTCTAATAGAAGGAACAGGAGGTTTTAAAAAAAGAAGTCTTTTCTGGGTGCCCCTCAAACACTAGTTATGATGGAGAAATAAAGAAAAACTAATCTGTTTTCCAAAAGTTAAAATGGGATGGGGAGACAAAACAGACCAAGGGCAGATCAAGGAGACTTAAGTTTTAAATGCCTTAACAATGACATCTTTAAGAGGTATTGATGGCCCAACTGGCGGGTTAGCTCAGTCCGGAGAGCATGAGACTCTTAAAGACTCATGAGACTGATGGTTAGAGAGTTAACATCATTAAGGTTTAGGGAAACTCCTGAGAATAGCACTCTCCTTTTTTTGCACTAAACACATGCCAATTTCACTGCTGTTTGTCAAAAGTATTTTACTCCTGCTGAGGATAACAGATTTTGAGGCTGTTCCAAAATATAAATGAGAATAAAACATCAGGGTTTCACTTAAGTTTTACAGTTTGCTATAAGACTTACTAAGAAACAGGACAGGTGTATATTGTGAAAAGCTAACATCTGAAGGCTACTGAAATGGGCTTTCACTATGATTATGTGAGTTCTAAGCGAAGTTGAAAAGGTAAACAATCGTCTACTGGGTATCTTTACTCAAATGTACACCAGCACCTCAAAATCTGTGTGTTCAAGACTGACCTTACTACTTCTTCAACATACTGTTCATTCGCTGTCTGCTTAGCTGCCCAGAAATGTAGAAGCTTGCCTTCTCACTTTATTCTTTCAAACTTTCAAATCCCACCAAGGGTAAAACTCCATAATATTAATCTCCCATCTCCTATCCTCAAAGCCATGACCTTAATTCAAGTCCCAACTGCTTCTTGCATAGGCTACTGCTTTATCTCCTAATTTGTCCACATCCACTCAGTTTTCTATACCATCAATGCAGTGATGCAATTATTCCATCACTTCTACTTAAAAACCTTCAACTACACATCTACAAATTCCTTATTATGACATTAACAGGTTCTTCATGTTCTGGTTTTTTCCTACCATTAAAGTCTCATTTCTCACCTTGCTCTTCTTTATTTCCTATAAAGCAGCGATATTTAATTGCTTTCATTTTCTGGAATGTTCCATGAACATATACAGCTTTCCTTATGGTATTCTCTCTGCCTGCTATGCTCTTAAGGACCTGGAGAACTTTTTATTTTTATTTAATTTTATTATTTAATTTTTTAAAAGTTTATTTATTTGAGAGAAAGAAAGCATGTGCGAGCAGGGGAGGGGCAAAGAGAGGGAGAGAGAGAATCCCAAGCAGGCTCTGCACTGTCAGCACAGAGCCCAACGCAAGGCTCAAACCCACAAACCATAAGATCATGACCTGACCTGAAATAAAGAATAAGACACTTAACTGACTGAGCCACCCAGGCACCCCAATTTTATTTTAACATCTTTTTAGATCTGGCTTAAGCACTCACCACTTTAAGAAAACTTCCCTACTCTGGGGCACCTGGGTGGTTAAGTGTCCAACTTTGGCTCATGTCATGACCTCACGGTTCATAAGTTCAAGTCCCGTGTTGGGCTCTGTGCCTGGAGCCTGCTTCAAATTCTGTCTCCTTCTCTCTCTGCCTCCCCCCACCCCCCACCCCCTGCCTAAAAAATAAATAAACTTCAAAAAAAGAGAAAACTTTCCTACTCTCCAAATGACATTAGTGTCTCATTATGTTCTATGCATACATGTATCATATCACCTATTATCATTTTATATCCCTTATTGGCATACATTTCTAGCTATTATGGTCCTGGAGCATAGTCGTTGGATCTTATTCATCTTTATATTTCCATTGCTTGGCACACAGCACACAATCAAAAACTATCAGCCCAATGAAGTAATGACTACTGATCTGTGTATCTTAAGTTGTCATTTCTCCTATCTTACCAATTCACCAAGACGATGATACTATTCTAAACAACATTTGTCAAATAGCAAATAGGGGACACATTTAGGGCACATATGAGACACATCAGGTCAGTTCCAGGATGTGACAAGGACTATGAAACCAGAAATGACAAAAGTTGTTTAAAAATGTATCTTTCTGGAAGCCTCTAAAACACCTGTTACACATTTCCTTATGTCTATATACAGGAACATCAATAGAACACCCATATGCTACTTTCTCAGTGTTATCTGTGCATTTAGATTTTTACTTCAGCATAACATTTATTTCTAGGATAGATCGTAATGACATGACTAATCAATCACAAAAACTTATAAACATCTCTACGTTAAGAATAAGATATCTAGGGGCGCCTGGGTGGCGCAGTCGGTTAAGCGTCCGACTTCAGCCAGGTCACGATCTCGCGGTCTGTGAGTTCGAGCCCCGCGTCAGGCTCTGGGCTGATGGCTTGGAGCCTGGAGCCTGTTTCCGATTCTGTGTCTCCCTCTCTCTCTGCCCCTCCCCCCGTTCATGCTCTGTCTCTCTCTGTCCCAAAAATAAATAAAAAACGTTGAAAAGAATAAGATATCTAAAGGTATAATAATTACATAATTTTCTTTTTTTGGCCAAAGAAGAGAATGACCATTTGTTAATATATTTATTGACCTCCACTTCACTATAATCAGTCTTGTCTGCCCCCAAGAACAGAATCACACAGAACAGTTCCCAAGTGATGTGAAAGAAAGCCTTTAAATTCAATCTTAATATAGGACACCTTAACCATTTTAACTTAAAATATTTTTGGGTTATTTTCAAAGCTAATGCTATCATTATGAAAAACTTAAAGGACAATAATATTTTAAAATCAGTAGCTGAATGGAATCAGAATTGCTAGTATTTCAGACTTAGCACACTGAATCACTGATTTCATGGTTTAATACCTTCCTCAATATTCCCCACCTTATCGTGAATGGTTTCAAAATACACGGGAATTTTAGGGATGCCTCGGTGGCTCAGTAGGTTGAGCGTCTGACTTCGGCTCAGGTCATGATCTCCTAGTTCTTGGGTTCCAATCCCACAGTGGGCTCTGTGCTGACAGCTCAGAGCCTGGAGCCTGCTTCAGATTCTGTCTCTCCCTCTCTCTCTGACCCTCCCCTCTCACGCTCTCTCTCAAAGATAAATAATAAATGTTAAAAAAAAATACACGGGAATTTTAGAAAGTTTGTTTTTGACAAGTGCTTTGGGGAAGAATACATGCTTAGAGTGTTTTTTGTTAAGGTCCTAAAAATACGACTTTCTATCAGTAAAATTCTGAATTTCAAAATATGAGTTGACTGTTTCTTCTCCTCACTCAGCTAAGAGGACAGGACATATCTTAGGCTCATAGTATAAACAGTAAGTAATCTTAAATACCTTACAAAATATCCATTTGCATTTACTTACCTAGGAGAATGAGGATCTAGCTTATTTTTACAGGCACCCAGTAAAGATATTCTGTAACCTGTATTCATTCCATTTCTGCTTCCATTCCCTTTGGTTCAGTAGCAAGTTTTTCTTAGTTTTTTTTTTTTTTTTTTTTTTTTTAATGTTCATTTATTTTTGAGAGACAGAGAGAGAGAGTGTGAATGAGGACAGGGTGGGGGGGGGGAGCAGAGAGGTAGGGTGACATAGGCGCCCCAGCAAGTTTTTCTTAGAATAGTACTATCAAATAAAAGTTTCTGTGATAAAAGAAATACTTTACCTGCACTGTGCAATATGGTAGTCACTAGCCACATGAGGCTAGTGGGTACTAGAAATGTGGTCAACGTGAATGAAGAACTAAATTTTTAAATTAATTAAATTTAAATAGCAACATGTGGGTAGCAGTTATCATTTTAGTCAGTGTAGTAGAGATATCAGAATGCCACTGTCAACAAAAAGTATAGTCTGATCTGGTCCCTATCAAACTGGCCTTGGGTTAAAACCATGCTGGGCCATTCCCTCCACTTCCCCAAAAGTCAGGCAATAGATATGAAGGGACAAATACCCCAACAGTCTGCAAACCTTTTCGGTAAAGGGCCAAATAGTATTTTAGGCTTTGTGGTCCAGTAAGTCAAAAGGTCTCTGTCGCAACTATTCAGCTCTGCCACTGTAGCATAAAAATAGCCATAGTCGGGGCGCCTGGGTGGCTCAGTCGGTTGAGTGTCCGACTTTGGCTCAGGTCATGATCTTGTGGTTTGTGGGTTCCAGCCCCGCGTTGGGCTCTGTGCTGACAGCTCAGAACCTGGAGCCTGCTTCAGATTCTGTCTCCCTCTCTCTCTGCCCCTCCCCCACTCACACTGTCTCTCTCTCCTTCAAAAATAAATAAACATTATAAAAAATATTTTTTTAAATAGCCATAGTCAATTTGTTAAAGAACTTGCACAGCTATGTTCCAATAAAACTTTTATTTAAGAACACTGAAATTCAAATTTCATATAATTGTATTGTGTGCCATGAAATATTACTTAGATTTTTTTCAAGCATCAAAAAAACGTTAAAAACTTTCTTTAGTTCTCAGGCCATACAAAAACAGGCTGTGTGGGGCCAAACTACCAGCCTGGTTTGCAAACCTCTGAAATACCTGAAGAGTCAGGGAGTGCAATGAAGAGATACTCAACCCCCTTAGTTACTGAGGAAATGCTAGCTGAAACCACAGTAAGATCTCACTATAGAATGGCAATATCAGGGGCGCCTGGGTGGCGCAGTCGGTTAAGCGTCCGACTTCAGCCAGGTCACGATCTCACGGTCCATGAGTTCGAGCCCCGCGTCAGGCTCTGGGCTGATGGCTCGGAGCCTGGAGCCTGTTTCCGATTCTGTGTCTCCCTCTCTCTCTGCCCCTCCCCCGTTCATGCTATGTCTCTCTCTGTCCCAAAAATAAATAAAAAACGTTGAAAAAAAAATTAAAAAAAAAAAAAAAAAAAAAAAAGAATGGCAATACCAAAGGTTGAAGACATGTAACACTTGGAATTCTTAGGCACTGCAGTGAGAAAGTAAAATGGGAGTCACCTGAGAACACTGACAGTTTCTTTAAGAAATTAAATATACCATAGGACCTAGCCATTCCTTTCCTAGGTACTGAACTCAAGAGAAATGAAAACTTATGTCTACATAAAAACTTGTATGTGAATATTTATAGCCCTTTTATTCAGAGGGACTTAAACTGGAAACAACCCAAATATCTCCCCCCAGGTGTGAATGTATATATAAAATGTGATACATTCATACAATGGAATACTATTCAGCAACAAAAAGTAGCCAGCTACTGATACTACCCAATAACCCGAATGAATCTCAAAATCACATGCTGAGTGAAAGACTTAAGAAACAAGAGTACAGGGGCGCCTGGGTGGCTCAGTCGGTTAAGCGGCCGACTTCGGCTCAGGTCATGATCTCGCGGTCCGTGAGTTCGAGCCCCGCGTCGGGCTGTGTGCTGACAGCTCAGAGCCTGGAGCCTGTTTCAGATTCTGTGTCTCCCTCTCTCTGACCCTCCCCCGTTCATGCTCTGTCTCAAAAATAAATGAACGTTAAAAAAAAAAAATTAAAAAAAAAAAAAAAGAAACGAGTACACAGTAAGTCTACTACATAAAATTCCATTAAATGCAAACTAATTTGTGGAACAGAAAGCAGATCAGGGTTGCTTGGGGCTGAGGGTTGGGGAAAGGATAGATGGCAGAGTTAGGAGGAAATGTTGTGTATTCTGATCTTGGTGAAGGAGTCATAGGTATGTGTTTGTACACCTTAGATGCATGCAATTTACTAAACACATAAAGATGATTTAAAGGAAAATCTGATTCTACTGGCATCAGATTTACACATAGCAATCTTTATGAATTGATATATTCACTTTTTATTTTTAAAAATAATTTTAATAATTTTAAATAATTTTTTAAATAATTTAAATAATTTTATTTTTAATAATTTTTTGAATAATTATTTTTAAATAATAAATTTTTAAATAATTGTTTAAATTTAAGGAGTTGAGTAAGCAAGGGATAGATACAAAATTAGTTTGAAGTCTCACACTATCATCATTTCTTATGGGAAATGTGCCTCTTGTACCTCCAAGGCACATTAATAGTAACCCAAATCAAAAAACTTTGAGGAAAGGTTTTAGGAATTCTGTGAGCCGAAACCTTTCCTGTTTACAACACTCTGCTCTCCCTGTTTGGAACACAGATTTTAAGTTAGACTACAATGCAGAATTCCAAGAATTAGTAAATAATCTTTTACCTTACAACAGTTTTTCATTTGTAACACCTTTGGGATAATGTCTTTATTTTAAATACACCCTGTTGCTCAGATTCAATTTGTTTAAAAACACTTCATTACAGGTCTTTTGAAAGCTGGATGAAACTTGCTCATCTCTACAACGTTATCAGTTTAAAATATTAAGAATAAAGAAAAAAAGGTCCCATATCCCAGTAAGTTTTCTTTATTCTTTCAAATTCTTGGGTATTCCTCAGACTAGTTTTTCTTTTTTTAAGTTTCTTTATTTATTTTTGAGAGAGAGGGAGGGAGGGAGGGAGGAAAGGAGAGAGAATGAGAGTGGGGGAGGGGCAGAGAGAGAGAGGGAGACATAGAATCCAAAGCAGGCTCCAGGCTCTAAGCTGTCACACAGAGCCCGACACGGGACTCCAACCCATGAACCTTGAGATCATGACCTGAGCTGAAGTCAGATGCCTAACCCACTGAGACACCAAGTGCCCCTCCTCAGACCAGTTGTTGACAAGACCATGACCTTACAGGGATTCCTCAGATGGGTCAATGATAAGCTGATGATTAAAAAAAAAAAAATCATCTACTAACACAAAACAAATAATGTTTTATTTTTTTTTTTTAATTTTTAAAAAAATGTTTAACCTTTATTGATCTTTGAGACAGAGAGAGAGAGAGAGTGAGAGAGAGAGAGCATGAATGGGGGGAGGTTCAGAGAGAGAGGGAGAGACAGAATCTGAAACAGGCTTCAGGCTCTGAGCTGTCAGCACAGAGCCTGACTTGGGGCTCGAACGGACTGTGAGATCATGACCTGAGCCGAAGTCGGACGCTCAACCGACTGAGCCACCCAGGCGCCCCGTAACAAATAATGTTTTAAATAATTTGTGGCCACACCCTGGGCAAAATTTGGATGAATTTTTTTCAGCCAAGTACAGACATGTGAAATATACATCTGGCTTCCCAGATTATTTTCAGAGAAAACTATTCTGTTACAGCTTCCTAAAGTCAAATTAATTTCATGCTTGACTTTAGACCATGTCCTTTTGGGAGAAATAAAACACCAAAATTCAGGAGCCAGTGGAGGTGAATGAGGTTAAAAACCTAAGCCCTGAAATGATTTCTGCCAAACTTAAGACACATACTTTCAAAACTCTGCAAAGAATTCTAAAGAGAACTGAAATATATCCTTTTAAAAACCCTGTTTTTCGCTTTCCTGGACTTAAACACAACCCTTTTAACTGTACAGCTGACTCAAGCATTAGGGAAAAATGTCTAGCATTAACTCTCTCAATTCAGAGACTACATACTTCAAGTACTATGACTTACCATACAAAGTATCAAGGAGATCAGTATTTTTGTCCAAAACAAGTTCCTACACTTAAAAGTTAAAAGGCCACCATAGCTAGAAGATTACAACTTCCTGAAGTAGCACAAGGGATATTTCGTTAATCTAACTGGTTTCAGAGGTATTTATAGGAAAGCATTCGAATTGTTTTTCATCTAATTTTTATCTGAGAGGTTTAAATCAAGGGACTTAAAAAAAATTTTAATGTTTTATTTATTTTTGAGAGAGAGACAGAGTACTAGCGGAGGAGGGGCAGAGAGAGAGAGGGAGACACAGAATCCGAAGCAGGCTCCAGGCTCTGAGCTGTCAGCACAGAGCCCACGCGGGGCTCAAACTCATGAACCGTGAGATCACGACCTGAGCTGAAATCGGATGCTTAACCAACGAAGTCACTCAGACGCCCCTAAATCCAGGGACTTGTAAGTGAGAATCAATTTTTAGTCTACTAGCATCAACATCTAACTAATAAGTGTCAATTTCTTGTCCCAAAATAAATGTTTTTCACTTATTGTCCAACTAAAAGACCTCTTTACTTATTATTTGAGGCATAATAGAGCTCAATTTGTGAAAAGTGTCAGAGTTCTTCAGTTCCTAAGAAATACTCTAGGAGTTTAAAAAATGGGGGGTAAGGGTAGAGGAAGACATATTTAAGACAGATGAAATGGCCAATGTTTATAGCAGCACTCTCAACAATAGCCAAATTATGGAAAGAGCCTAAATGTCCATCAACTGATGAATGGATAAAGAAATTGTGGTTTATATACACAATGGAATACTACATGGCAATGAGAAAAAATGAAATATGGCCTTTTGTAGCAACGTGGATGGAACTGGAGAGTGTGATGCTAAGTGAAATAAGCCATACAGAGAAAGACAGATACCATATGGTTTCACTCTTATGTGGATCCTGAGAAACGTAACAGAAACCCATGGGGGAGGGGAAGGGGAAAAAAAAAAAAAAAAGAGGTTAGAGTGGGAGAGAGCCAAAGCATAAGAGACTTAAAAACTGAGAACAAACTGAGGGTTGATGGGGGGTGGGAGGGAGGGGAGGGTGGGTGATGGGTATTGAGGAGGGCACCTTTTGGGATGAGCACTGGGTGTTGTATGGAAACCAATTTGACAGTAAATTTCATATATTAAAAAAAAAAAAGATGAAATGGAAATGTTAGTATGAACATAAATGTTTTAGGAAAACTCACGATACTGTAAATATGAATTAGGAACATGGTGGTTTATTTGGGAGAGAATGGTAAGGATGATAACTGGAAATTCTAGCCAGAATGCTGGCAAGTGTAAAAGACTGAACAGATCACCTAATCCAGGCTCAAAGAGACTAAATGAGTTGCTCAATTAAATGGCACAAAAGGACTTAGCAGGATGCCTGGCTAAGAGATGCTCAATCAACGTTGGCACCTCCCTCTACCCTCCCCCAACCAAGATCCCACACCACTTAAGTTTCACAATAACTATCACCTAAATCTTCCAACAGTTCTCCAGTCTTCACAGACACCAGGGCCTTTCACCAGCCTCTATCAAGGAAAATTCCATTACTGCCATCTCTACAATATCCACCTTAGAGAGTTGCTATAAGCATTACATGAGATCATGTGAAGTGGCAAGCAGCTGAGTCCAATAAATGCTAGCATAAAGGTTCCATGTCTGCCTTCTCTCAAACACATCCTTTCCACGTATGGTAGTAAATGTGTGAGTGCGAGTGCGCATGAATATTTAGGAAGGGGTGAAGAGCCAGGGATGCAAATATGACATACTTTAAGACCCAGTTTTTGACAATTCTCCTCCTTTCCCCAGGATTTTTATATGCTCCCTGGGTACCAATCTCATTCCATTGCGAATTCCCTGCTTTAGTCACTATAAACGGGAGGGGTGAACTCAGATGTACTGGAATGGGGGAAAAGTAAGGGGAGTGGTAGTCCCCACATTCAAGGACATGTTGAGAAAACCATGGTTTCATTACAAATTCACAACTCAATACCCTGAACTTGGTATTACTTCCCCAATTAAAATGCAAGGCCCCTGAAAATAAGATACCACACCTTGTACTTCCTTCCATGTATCCACATAGTATTAAGAACAGGACATTAGCAGATGCTTAATAGTCACTACTAATCAGCCTCAAGAATGCAATATTTAAAAATTCGATCTGTATGTAACACTCCAGGAACACATACTGTGACCCTGAACTATCCTTTCACATGGGTCAAAAGAGAAACACTTATAAATTAGTTTCTCAAAAAAATGTGGTAAGCATTTTTATTTAAAAACAAATTTATCTTTAAATTCTAGTTCTAAGGTTCATGAATGGCCTGAAACTGCAGGCAAATTTTTGTGTAGGTATGTTTTTCCTCCCTGTAGAGCACACAGCTTCCATCATTCTTAATAAACAAAAACAAACCAAAAAACAACCCAAAAACCAAACTCCCCCCGAAAGCTAAAGAACCACTGCTCTCTACTGTTTTCCCTGGCTTTAAAGTTCAAGCTATCATAGATAGGCCTTACTCAACTTGAGTTCTAAAATCATATTAAAAAATCAAATGACAGGGTAGTAGTTACCCTTAGGAAGATGGATGTGTGGGTGGTTTTGAGGGGGCATCAGAGGGACTTCTCAGGCACTGATTATATTATGGATGTGGATGCTGGCTACGCGAGTATTCACTTTCTGAAAACTCATCAAGCTGAACACATGATTTTTCTACCTGTCAAAAGGCATATTTCACTACAGGTTAAAAAAAAAAAAACACCACAGTAACAAAGATGGGTTATTTATACAAAGCAGACATTACATATCGTAAAAAGTGAAGTCCTTAAAAATAATGTGCCAGGAGAGGCCCCTGTGAAACCTCTAGAAAACAGCCAGTGAGGAGCACAGTGGCCCTTAGTCCAACAGCCTGCAAGAAACTAATTGGGCCCTGTCAGTGATCACAGGAGTAAGCTTGAAAGCAGATTCTCCATCCTCAGTCAAGCCTTGAGATTAACTGCAGCCCCAGTTGACAGCCCCACTGTGAAGGACCCTAAACTAGAAGGGTCTAGGTAAACCACTTCCTGATTCCTGACTCTGAGAAAACCTGTGGGATATGTTTGGTGTTTAAAAAAAAGATGATGCAGTTTCTAAACACTACCTTCCTTATACACATTGAAGTGAACAAAGTAGTCTCAGTGGTTGCACCTACTGGGACATTAGCTTATTGGTTTAAATTGGCAATATTTCCTTCTTGAAAAGCTGTGGTACAATATTGCTTTCAAAACCCAAGCAAGAAAAAAGAAAATACAGCTGGTGATTATGAACATCAATTTTTGCATCAAATGGAAGTTAATCTGTCTTTAAGATACAGAACAGGGATCTTCTCAATGCTTCTTTCTTCTACCTCCACCTAAATTAGAGATTCCATTACAATAATATGTTTTGTGTTTTACTGCACAAGTGTTCGAATAATAACACATGCATATCTTAAATTTTCTGAAGGCTTTTCTCATAAGAGAAAATATACTAAGGTCAGAATTATCAAGTAACTATAAATATGTTCTAAAATATACACATATTATTTGTATAAATCCACAAAAGAGGGAGATGCAGTGAATAAGGGAATGTAGCTATTCCACTATCATCCAACACAAATGTAGCATATTTTGAAATCAGTGTATTAGTTCTTATATCTGTACTTTTGAATCCTGCCCAAAGAGAGCATCAGAATTTGACATTTCAGCAGTCCTGTGTCTTTCTCAGCTCTGAATTATCTGCAGTGCACAATACAGCAAAGGGCCTTGTACACATTAAGCTTTATGGTATCACTGAAAAAAAGTTGCAGAAGTTACTGAGTTTTTCCATTTAAAATTCTTGAAGTGTATGAACTACCTTCTCAAAATGGACTACCCATAGCTCCATTTCCTTGCATATTTTTAAAAGCTGAAAATACAACTATTAACTTTGCTATAATCAGGCCAAATAAACCTTTGCACTGTTAAAGTTTTAACCTACCAGTTGTAACAATTCTTCTACGTGACTCCCTAAAGTTACACCAGTTGTCAATATTTAATTACTCAGCCTTAAATTTAAAATATAATGACTATCTGAGGGGCACCTAGGGGGCTCAGTCAGATAAGAGTCTGACTTCAGCTCAGGTCATGATCTCGTGGTTTGTGAGTTGAAGCTGTGCGTGGGGCTCTGTGCTGACAGCTCAGAGCCTGGAGCCTGCTTCGGATTCTGTGCCTCCCTCTCTCTTTGCTCCTCCCCCACACATGCTCTGTCTCTGTCTCTCTCAAAAATAAATAAACATTAAAAAAAATAATAAAATAAAATGACTATTTGAAAACAGTATCTTCTGTTATTACATAGTCATAATGCAGAGTTCAGTAAATCATACTTTAAGACTGTGTGTGAGGCCCAGCATAACAATAAATCCAACAAAATCCCAGAACTATTCTTCATTTATACTATCTTATAATAATTATTATATATTTAATATACTTACATACTTGAAAGCATATATGTTATATATAATATTATATGCTCTTTCCTTTTCCTTCAAGATCCTGAACACCAGCGAGCACTATCAAAGCTAACATCTGATTCTTCTTAGTCTTTTTCATTATCACCCCTGTACACTAAGAGCTGTCTTCTTTTTGTATTAACTAGCTAGTAACTGAAGATACTGAATCCTCATTAATTTCATCTAACATTATTTTTAAAAAAAGGGAAGGGAGCAACTGAAGATAAATACAAGTGAGTTTGCTTTTTTTTTTTTTTTTAACAATTTTCTGTAATCACTGCTTGCATGGCATTAGATACGATCATCAAAGAAAAAGGAATCCATCACAGTAGGTTGATTGCTTATAGCTACTCTTCTAAAAAGGCTTGACTATGACATTGACAGAGTTAAAAGACAGATCGAATATTATAATTTTCTCATTTCTAATGTTTTGTGACACTTAAATAAAACACCAATCAGAAGAGACGCTCAGGACTCCAGCCTGAGAATCATATGACACTTGCTTAGTGTCAGTAAAAACAAAAACAACAACAAAAACAACAACAAAAACTACAAAACTGCTCACCCTGGTGGTTCAGAAAAGTACTAGACATAAAATGACTCAACTATTTAGTAGTACATAGGAAACTTTCATATAATCACTGTCTTGAACCTGTAATAGGCTCCTTTTTAAACTTCATGTTCCAGGAGTGTTAGGAGAGAAGTACCCCTCAATGAATTTCAGAATTGTCTTTCATCCTTTCATTCCATACCAGGGAAAGAGCATCTTTTCCTTGGGAAAGTTTTCTACTACAATGAAGTATCAGGCTAAAATCTGTGAGTTTCCAACACTAAAACTAATTTAGTTGTCTAACAAAGAAAAGCAAAGTGCCCCATTCTAGAAAGAGAAAAAAAATCTCTCACAAACTTATTCTGTTGCAATAAAGATCACTAATTCAGAGAACAACACACTACAACTCTTAAAAGTAAAAGAAAACACTGGCTGGCATACCCCTCTTTGTTTTGAAAAGTTAATAAATTTTATTTAGATAGATTCTTATTCTTGGGTGGATGGGAGAAAAATATCACCTTACTAAAAATAGGGTAGACCCTCCTTTGAGCCAAAAATACTAGGAAGATTACTTTGATGCACCTTAACTTTTGTGAGAAATGCCAGCCTTTCCGGTTCAAGATGTGGGTCAGATCATATTAAGAGATCCTTCTTACAGGAGACAGACCAGATGTATATTCATAAAAGTAAACTGACTTCCTTTGCTTTCCAAAGGAAGCATCCAAAGCATCATTCAGACAGGCTATCTATTCAAACCATGTTTTGGAATGTTCTGGACACTATTTTATCCCCCAGAAGATAAGAACACTAGACTCAAAGTCAAATACCTTTGGTCAACTTGACTTTAAGTAAATCTCATATCAGTTCTATAGTTTGGTTTGCCTTTATTTAACAAGATAAATACTTCTTACCTACCTACACTTTTAGGATGGAAAAAAAATTTTTTTTTTTAAAAATCACATAAAATTCTTATTGTTTCTTAGCAATGGTTGCTATAAAATTCAAGATGCTACACTATTACTACCATTATCACCTTGTATCAAGTTTTACTGCTATTTCTGAATTAGGTCATGATACTGGCTTTAAAACACAAATCTTGTGGTCCTCCATCTGTGGTTGCAATTTTTAATAATTCTGTCCTGATAACTTGCCCCTCATAGACCAAAGACCTACTCCACTGATCCCTGGACTTGAAAATTAGTGCCTTCTCTAATTAAACAGACAGATATCACACCACTCTAGCTTCTTGTAGACATTATATCAGGAATAAGATCATTCTTTGTACTTGAGAAATGATACTTTATAGTGTGCAAAATAGGGCGACACTTCTTATGCTCTCTATACTTCCCACAACACAAAATCTGTGCAGTTACCTAGAAAATCTGAAGGCTTCTGACAACAGACTTATATCAATAACTGTCATAAAAATATCAGATCTAGAGCATAGAGAGGAAAAACTTTATCGAGTTTGCAAGAAATAACCCTGCCCTCCTCCAGCGACTATTAGGTTTGGTGTGGGCTGTCCTTTCCTAGGGCCTGTGCCCTGTCTTTGAAGAAAAGTGGCTTGGGCCCAAAGCAAGCCCGGGCCAGCTCTTGAGCCTGATCAAGACCCTCCACAGCAACGTCTGCACCCAACATTACATCTCTCATTTCAGACACACCCCCTCCACCCCGCGTTTCATAGGAGGTGTGGGCACTCAACTCCTTCACTATGGATGGGGGACAGGAGGGCGGGCGGGCCCAGGCCTGAGCACCCATTTTGGAGGACCGGGGCGCTCGGTCCCATAGGCTGTACGATTAGGAGTGTGGGAGCGAAGGGCGTATCCGTGAGAGGGGGAAGAAGGTCGGGGGGGGGGGGGTGGTCTCTTATATTCGGGGGCGTGAAGAGGAAGGCGGCGGGAAATACTCGGGAGAGCCAGGTTTGTCAATGTGAGGTTTTCTTTTTGTTATTTGTTTAGGGCTGGCGGATGTAATGGGGAAGACCCCTCAGTCCACAGCCGACAAGGGGGTCTCCCTCCCTAACCCGTCTTGGGGGGCAAGAGGACTTGAGGAAGGCCTCCTCCCAGCGGGAAGACAGTGACTGATAAGCGATGTAAGCTGTGCGCGCCGGGGCACGGATTCCTGCACCTCCAGCCCCGCGCGAGAGGCGTGGGACCGGGTGGGAGGGGATGGAGGAGGCCCCCGGCCCAGGAGGCGGGAAAGGCCCCGGAGCTCCGGGACGGGCGGCGGCTCCGGAACCCCGAGTGGCGGTGGCGCGGGCCTGGCGAGCCCCGAGCCGGCTCGAGCCCTTTGGGCCGCGTGCACCCCCCACTCCCCACTCTCCGCGGCCGCCGCCTCCCCCCCGCGGCTCCTCTCACCTGCACATGATCCGCCATTTTGCTCCATTCATGCTCCTCTCCGGCCCCCCCTCCCCCCCAGCGCGCACCTCGGCCGGGGCCGCTGCCGCCGCCGCCGCCGTCGCCGCTGCGCCTGCGCGCTGGGGGCTCGTCGCGCTACGCTCGCGGCGTAGTGCTGCTCGGCTGCGCAGGCCCCGGCGGCCGGGGCCGCGGTTGGAGAATGCGCAGCGCCGTTGGGACGGCGTAAAGGCGCGGGCAACGTCAGCGGCCCGGAGACGCTGGGGGTGGGAAGAAGGAGCGGGCTGGGGGAGCGCGAAGGGAGGGGGAGCCGGGGGAACAAAGCTTTGTTTACATGGTTTTTAAAGGGGCCGCGCTTGCTCCGGCGGGTGGGCGGGCGGTCGGGCGCTGGAGCGGGAGTTGGGGGTGCCTGCTGCTTGGCGGCTTGGTGAGGGCTCCAGGAGGGGGGCTGGGACCAGTCCCCGCCCAGAACCTACCACCTGGTGGAGTCCTCTCATCTCCAGTGTTCTTTTGATTTGCCCCTGGACGCCCCCATCCCCCGCCACCGCTCAGCTGCTCTGACAACACGCCCTGGAGGGGTCTTCCGTGCTCCCACAGCCGGTATCCCCCCACTTAGGGTGTCTACATTATTCTTTACTTTCCAGTGAACTGCCAAACTCGACCGAATTTATGTCTGTGTCTTTCTAGCTTTCTGCTCCAGTGGGCGAGGGACATTGCTCTCTGATCCTGGGTTACCAGCAACTCAAATAGTGACCTCCTTGTTTTCTTGTCTGTCCTTTTCTCCTCCATAAACATTCATGGAGATAACCGCCAAATGGTGGTGACAATGGAAACGTGCAGAAGGCACAGTTCCAATCTTCACAAATAGATTATTATGTTAACCGGTACTCTAGGCTGCCTCCTGAGAGGGGTCAGATGCTGGGAAAGGTGGAGGTGGTGGGGAGAGATAAAGGGGCTTTAGGACCTGAGGGCTCAGTCTGACTGAGATAGCCATCTCCTTGGGTCAGATCAGGTCATTCTCTGCCTGCTGAGGCCAATTTCATTCTTTTCCACAAGGAATTATCAGTGTTAGGTAATGCTAGTTTCTGTTTTCCATTGGAGTTCACTCTGGCTTCCAATCAAGGCCCCCAGATTAGATTTTCACTGGATTCTGAGAGTACTGGTTGTTTAAAGTTTATATTGACTGGGAGCTAACACCTGAAATCAGAATGAAAATGGTAGTGAATTACTTTCTGTCGTGGATAGAGTAGACTGGTGCTCACCATTCATTTCAACCTGGGTCCTCCTGGTGTATCCTGGTTTGCAGAGGTAGGACACCTAAAAACTACATTACCCAGACTTCCTTGCAGCCAGGGTTCTGCATGCCCGACTGCCTCTGCCAATTAGATTCACTGGGAGAAGATTTTGGAGGCAGAAGTGAGGCAGAAGCTTTTGACTGTTGCTTCTGGCAAGCCTAACCCCTGGAATGTTTTGTGTTGTGCTGTGTTCCAGTGTCCAATCATAAGCCTCCTGAATGTACTGAACAGGGATGGTGAGTCAGGGGCTTCCTGACCTTGGCATAGCAGCTGCAGTGGTATATTCTTGGAGTCACAATTGCAGGGGCAGTCTTCCAAGTCCTTACTTGCCTGATTGGGTGGGAGTAACAGCTTTCTGTGGGCCAGGCCCCCATCCACTCCCCCACCAGTCCTCCTTCCCACACTTAGTTCTCCCTCTCTCCTCCTTTTGTCAATAAATGGTACCACCCGTTACCCAGTTGCTCAGCTAAAAACCCAGGAATTATCTTGATTCCTAGCGTCTCAACAGTTCCCCACATCCAATCCACTTGCAAGTCCCATTTAATCTACATTTAACACATGCCCAAATCTGGCCACTTCTTTTCATCTCTACTGCTAACGCTCCGGTCCAAGCTACACCACATTTTTCTTGAGGTCCGGTAATAGATTCCGAACTAGTTTCCTTGCTTCCTGTCTTGCCCTGTGATAGCCTATTTTCCATACAGTGGCAGAATGTTATTTTATTTTATTTTTTAATGTTCATTTATTTTTGAGACAGAAGAGAGCGTGTGCGAGAGAGAGCGAGCGAGCGAGAGAATGTGAGCAGGGGAGGGGCAGAGAGAGATGGAG
This sequence comes from Panthera onca, assembly GCF_046562875.1. Classification (NCBI taxonomy): domain Eukaryota; kingdom Metazoa; phylum Chordata; class Mammalia; order Carnivora; family Felidae; genus Panthera; species Panthera onca. The sequence goes on along the minus strand of NC_138342.1, from coordinate 168,875,373 downwards.
ACACAGAATCCAAAGCAGCCTCCAGGCTTTGAGCTGTCAGCACAGAACCTGACATGGGGCTCGAACCCATGAATAGTGAGATCATGATCTGAGCTGAAGTCCAACGCTTAACTGACTGAGCCACCCAGGTGCCCCATGCAGAACATTATTTTAAAATAATAAATTAGGGGTACCTGGGTGGCTCAGTGGGTTAAGTATCTGACTTTGGCTCGGGTCATGATCTCACCATTTGTGAGTTCAAGCCCTGCATTGCGCTCTGTGCTGACAGCTCAGAGCCTGGAGCTTGCTTCAGATTCTGTGTCTTCTCTCTCTGCCCCTCCCCCACTCATGCACACACGCGCTCTCTCTCTCTCTCTCTCTCAAAAATAAATAAAGATTAAAAAAAGCTTAAAATAAAAATAAAATAATACATTTAGATCATTATTCGCATGCTTAAAAATCCATAAGTAGTCTCCGTTGCATTTAGACTGCATTCCAAATCTTTGCTGTGGCCCAAGAAGCCACATGATCTGATCTTATCTCTACCATGTTCCCTCTTGTTAACAATGCTCTGGTCATTCTGGCCTTCTTGAGGCTCCTCACATTTAGGGTGTTCCTGTCTCAGGGCCTTTGCATTTGATGTAAATTCTGCCTGGAATATTTTTCCAAATCTTTTAAGTGGCTAGTTCCCTGCTTTCATTGACTTCTTAGTTCTGTTGTTATCTCCTCAGAGAGGCTTTTCTTACTACTCCACTGAAAGTTGTCCTCTGCCCCGATCCCTGTCATACTTGTAGCATTGATCACTGTTCAAAGCTATTTACTTGCATACTATTTTCACCGTCAGGGTCTCCAATTAGAAAGTAACCACAATGGGTGTGCCTGGGTGGGTCAGTCAGTTGAGCATCCAACTTTTGATTTTGGCTCAGGTCATGATCCCATGGCTGTGAGATCGAGCCCCTCAGCATGGAGCCTGCTTAAGATTCTTTCTCACAAGCATCCACTTGTGTGCGCTTTCTCTCTCTAAACAAACAAACAAACAAACAAACAAAACATGAAACAGGGATTCTGTCTTGTTTATGCTGTGTCCCTAGTATCTCTCTGTACATAATAGATGCTCAATAAATAATCTGAGTTAATTAATTTATTTATGTCTCTGTCTCATTCTGTGGTGTGTGTGGGTTCATATCAGAACACACAGCATTTGAAATGTTATGTCAATGTTAAGTAACATGATTGTATTCTATTATAAGCCCTTCTCAGAGAGTTTCCAGCATTGGGTCTCTCTTTACTTGTACCGGGAGAAGTGAAATCCTACTTAATGGAGAAAGGGAAGGACTAGGAACAAAACTTGAGAGACTGGTCTTGTGCTCCCTTCTCCACACTCAGGAACCACTGGGGTCAGATCTTTCATGACCCCAGGTCACTTATTTCTTTCCTCAGTTCTCCATGCCTCTCAGGCTTGTGCCAGCTCCATGCCCAGCACTACCCCTGGGGTAGCTGCCCCACCTGTCCATTGCTTGGGACTCATCTAATCTGCAAGCCTGCCCAAGGAATCATACACAGTCTCTGCTTCTTCCTTCCTTTTTTTTTTTTTTTTTGCCCCCAAAGATAAGCTCCCAAGCCCTTTTGTGTTAAGGATTTAGTTGCCAATCACTGGTGAGAATGATAACCAAAAGTGGCAAAGTTCTTGGAACTGTGTTCTCTGACCTGCATGGTTCCTAACCCCTGTTCCCAGTGTAAAGGAAAGGATTCCCTGGCTTATATTGAGGCACAGGTGAGGTGTGGTGTCCCTTCATTTCCAATAAAAGCAAAGAGGAGCCAAGGAGCATTCCAAACCCCACTTGTGCCTCAGCATAAACCACTGAGACTCTCCCCCTTATGGTGGTTTCTCTTCCCATCATTGGTGCCTGGTAACCTAAGGGCCTCTAATTTTCTGCCCCTCTGCTGTGTCTGGAGCTATGTCTTCTGGGTCTCTGCTCACAGCATTCGCCTGTGGCCAGCAGAAAGTAATGGGGTTCATACTTCCACTGCAGGGACCCCACAAGTCCACCAGGAAAAGTGGAAGGCCCTTAAAGTGTGTCACTCATAGTACACTCCTGCTGTTCCAGCTGTTCCATCTTCTGCAGACAACAGCCATAGAATTTTTGCATCTACCAGAGGCAAGGGATGGCATGTGGTTGTCTGGAATACCTGGGGCTCAGGTTTCAGGTTTAAAAAGCTTTCAAGTAATCTGGTAAGCTCGGGTGCCCCCCTGTGGTTCTGAGTAGAATGTGTCCAATTTGCCTTAGGGAAAGGTGATCAGAGTAAGGCAGGGGAGGGATATCCTGTTACCCTGTTTCTCAAACTGAGATCTGGCCCACCCGCCAGCTGTATCAGCATCTCTGGTCTCACTCCAGACTTGCTGTATCAGAATCTGCACTTTTAACAGGATCTGCACATTACTGTTGGAAAGGCATGGCTCTGGCAGCCTCCAGGATGGCCCTGAACACTCTGCTTTTCTCATCTCATAAGGAGATGCTGATGGCCAAAGACCAGACGGCTCCTAGGAAACACTGCCTTTCCTTAGGGACTGGAGAGATGGAGTAGACCCTGCCCCATTTCCATACTCCTAACCACTTCCCAAGGAGCTTTTCATACACCAGCATCCTTGGTTTTCCCTTGATCTCTGGATCAACCTGTTCAAATCCAGGCAACAGGGCTGAGTGCCGTGAGGTTTACGTGACTCAGCCCTCTCCTCCCAGAGCTCATAACATTCATCTTTCAAAGCTGTTTTGGAAAAGCGCACGGCATTTACAGCAGATGGCCTAAGCAGTGCATTGCTCTGTTCTCCTTCCCAAGGCAAACAAACCCCTGTGGTAGAGAAAATGGCCCAATTATATAAGCACCCATTATGGGGTTACCCCAAGAGTGCTGGTCTAATTCTCTGGTTCCCCAACATTTCTGCACCATGCCCCATCAGATTGCTTCTCTAAACCATCTGGTTCTAAGTTAAATATTCTCTGGGAACCTTAGATTTCCCCAAAGCAGTGTATCTTCTTGCATGGAGTCTGGACTCCATTTAGGTGCCAGCAATAAAAAGACCATCAGAATAAAAATCAGGAGCCCTGGTGCTTTCTCCTGTCCCCACCAGTCCTGTGACTTCAGAAGAGTCTCAAACAGGTGGGTTCATACCCGCATTCCCTTTTCCAGGGGTAGATATTATGGCTGGTGACCATTGTATGCCTGGAAGCTTTAGTAACTAAGGAGCATTTTTGTTTTGGCAACTATAAAGCTTTTTTTTTTTTTTTTTTTTAAATATAAGAGATTGCTATTGTAACTTAAAAACACAATCAGATAATCTCCAGATGAAACTCTAGTGCCTTTATAATGCTCACAAAGGCTGGAAAGAAGGTGAACTCCAACCAGTTGGATGGGCTCTGGGAACATAGCAAGCTTCAAGGTGGGGATGTTCATGTTTCTAGAATCCCAAGAAGGTGTTGTAAGTGTGTGGTGTTGACTGGGGCAGGGAGTGCTCCCCTCAGAGTGAAACACAGTTGCAGCTGTGTGTGAAAGTGGTGAGATCTGTCTGATGTGTCCTGTGTGCTGGGTGGGTGTATGTGTGGCTAAGCTCTTTCTTACTGAGCTGAGAGACCTGGGTTCCGGTTGGTGGCCTTGAACACCTTTCTCAGATCTTCCTGAGCTTCCATCCAGTCATTTTTAAATTAGGGACTTAGCCTGGTTGATTTCTAAGTTTTCTTCCAGCTATGTCATGCTGAACATCCAGCTTGTGTGTGAGGGCCTTTTGCTACTGGTTTTACTGTTGAACTTGGTTCTGGGTCTCTTTGTTGCTATAGGTCAGCCCTTCCTTGTTTGGTTTGACTCCCCGGCCAGCTTCTGTACCTGAGTTGTTGCTGGCTGAAAAGCTGGAAATTGGCTTTTTGGAAATTATCTTACTCAATGAAAATGCAGGAAGCTTGTGCATGAAACTCACTCGGCAAACACACACACACACACACACACACACACACACACACACACAGCAAGAAACCACAGGGCCTATTGGTTTGGGTTTGTCATCATCGAGCAGACAAGAACATTGCAGAAAACTCTAGGCAGAGAGGAAATGAACTAGGGGGAACCCACGGCAGGGAGGAGGGAAAGAGGGCGGGCGTGGAAGGAGAGAACTGAAGTGCTGGGGCACCGTCATGGTGAGAGGATGGAAGAAGTGGCAGTGAAGCAGGGCCCCCTGTATCTTCTGCAGCAGCAGACTTTTGGAAAGGTAAGGGCAAGGCTGGGCTGGGACTGGGTAGAGGGGCTGGGGGGGTTGCTGCTAGAAATTCCCGGGGATGAGAGGGAGCCCCCGAACGTTCCAAAACCTGTATGGGAAGGTGGGGACTGTGCCACTCCCCACGTTAGACCCTTAGCAGCCACTGGCTTCCCCAAACAGGCCCCAAGCTGAGTTCTTTGCAAATGGCTGTTCGCCAGTGGGGAGGAGGGTACATGAGGGCTCTGACTCCATTTCTTGCCTCTGAGGCTCTGTGGTAACACGGGGATGCTTTGGGAGGGAATGGAGGGCAAGGTGGGGGGATAATTTGACATTGCTGTGGAAGTTCCTTCTCCCTTTCCTGCCCCAGTGGGATGAGTTTGGCTGGTGTCAAGCTTGAGCCGGGGTCTCTGTGGCCAGCCTCCTTTTCCTTCCTTGGCCTCCTCGAATGAGGAAGTCCTCTGTCCCTCGGCTGACCTGCACAAGGGCTTCTCTGTCTCTCTCATGACCCAACCTGTCAAGGGGTGAAGCAGGAAGGTTCCATAGGGTTGACTGAAGTTCCTGGCACAGGGTTTTCTGTGGGACCTCACACAGAGAGAATGATGAGCTCTGGTCTCGGCCCTCATGCCACCCTCTCATCTCTCCTCTGGGCTTCAGGGACTCACAGGCGTTTTGCCTCTGGACTCGGATCTTGGTTGGGCCTGCCTTGCAGTCTGTCCCCATGGGGCTCCCTTCTGACTCTGCTTTTCCACTCGCTGTCACTGCAGGCCTCTTTCTCGGCCAGCCGTGTGGGGCGGGTCTCCAATGCTCACTAATTCCTAAGGCTCCTGTTATCCCCTCTGACTCCTTGGGTCTATTGTGATCTTCACCTCTCTCTCTGACCCGAGTGCTGCCCCACGCCCTCTCCCTTGGTTCCTCGTCTCCCCATTGATCACTATCTCTCCATCTCTGGGTGGCTCCCTCCCCGCACCTCACCTGCCATGCGTCTGGGTTCAGAAATGGCGCCGGTTTGGGGCTATGCTGTATGGAGAGTCAGGCTGCGCCTTGGCCCGGTTGGAGCTCCAGGAGGGCCCTGAGAAGCCACGCCGGGGAGAGGCCGCCAGGAGGGTGATCCGCCTCAGTGACTGCCTACGGGTGGCTGAGGCTGGCGGGGAGGCCAGCAGCCCCCGGGACACCAGCGCCTTCTTCCTGGAGACCAAGGAACGCCTGTACCTGCTGGCAGCCCCCGCTGCAGAGCGCAGTGACTGGATGCAGGCCATCTGCCTCTTGGCCTTCCCTGTGAGTCATCCAGTGATGCAGAAAAGGCAGGGGCATGCAGGTGGGAGTGGGGGCACTCGGTACTTTCTGTGGGCAGGTGTTCTAAGAGCCAAGGTCAGGATGTTGGGGGCGGTTCCTGGCGGGGCGGTGGGGGGGGGCCCAATCCAGAATGCAGACAGGGACAGCAGGCTGAGTGTGCTCTGGAGGGAGTCCTGGGCCACAGGTGGGGCTTGGCATTGGTGACAGTGGTGAGACCTTGGCCTCCTCCTCAGGGCCAGAGGAAGGAGCTGCTGGGGCCGACGAGGAAGGGCAGCTGGCCCTGCATGGAGGAGAATGAACTGTACAGCAGCACGACTGCAGGTGAGGGGCTGCCTCCCCTCCTGGGGCGCCCTCCCCAGGGTGTGGTGGGGAGGAGCTGTGGGCCGGCGGCTGGCCGCCTCTGAGTCTTCCTGCCCTGTGGTTGCCCCCAACCCCGACCAGTCCCCTTATCGGCTTCTCTGCATCGTTTCCGGGAGTGGCCTGAGGTGGGGGAGCCTGGACTGCCTCCAGCGTCAGGCCTCCCCCACCCCCTCCCCATCCCCCTGTGGCTCATTCCCTCTTGCCCAGGCCCTGATGGTGGGAGAGGGCAAGGCTGGGGGATCCAGTGAAGGTGCTGCTTTTGAACTCTCTGTCCTGGGGACCTGAGAGAATGTCTGAGAAGGTTTTAGTTTTATGGATTTAAAGTGTCCTGTGGCAGTGGAACTTTCTGCTGATGAAGCAGTCCCTTTTTGTGATGTGTCTAGCCCACTGACTTGGGCGTGTGCGGGGAGCAGATGGGCACAGGGTGACATTCAAGCTCCACCTCACAGAGGGCACTGGATGGCGTCAGCAGTGGGTGGGTTGGCTGCAAGCTGGGAGGGTAAGGTCGGCTGCACCTGCAGCTGTGATAGCAGGACTTGGGGAGGAGGCTGGGTAAGGGCAGGAGATTAGATGGGGAAGACAAGGCTGTGACTCTGGCAACAGGGACAGGAAGGATGTGGGCACAAGGTCGGGGTGCATGTGGCCAGGGCACGATGCTGACTAGGGTAGGAGGTGGAGGTACCTGCATTTTGGGGAATATGACCTGTCACAGGGCAGCTCAGCCTCCAAGATGCAGGCTGCAGGGTCAGGAGGCACATGGATAATGTGTTTTCTGGAGTCTTCTGGCATGCTTATTTAGAGCAGAGTTGAGGCAGGCCATCTGTTTCCCATGAACTGCCTGATCCACCTCCCCTCTCTGCCCCCCCCCCAGCGGCCCCCCGCAAGGAGTTCTCTGTGACAATGAGACCCACAGAAGCCAGCGAGAGGTGCCGGCTCCGGGGATCCTATACCCTGCGGGCTGGAGAGAGTGCACTGGAGCTGTGGGGTGGCCCTGAGCTGGGCACCAAGTTGTATGAGTGGCCTTACAGGTTCCTGAGGCGCTTTGGGCGGGACAAGGTGAGCAGGGGCTGCCTGTGAGAGAGGAGATTGTCAGGGAGAGGACAAAGGGGCCCTCAAAGGAAGAGAGCATGGGAGGAGGAAGGGAAGACAGATAAAAACCAGCAGAAGAAAACAGCCAGTGGGGAGAGAGCCAGGGGAAGGAGAGGGAAGGGGGAGTGGGTGGGGACTAGAAGAACCAGAGAACAGGAAGAGGTAGGGAGGTCAGAGGAGTAAACAGGGGCTGGTGTTATTGAGAATGAATATATACCAACCTCCACACTTGAATGGATGGCAGGGAGAAGGAAGGGACAGGAGAGAGGGCTTTGCTTGTTAAGGAAAAAACCCAGAGGGATGGTTCACCCCCCTCTGGGTTTTTTCCTTAACAACTTGGGGAGAAGCTCTCATGGTTCTTGTGGAAGGAAGTCGGAAGTGACAGGTTTGTGGTTGGGAGCTGGGTCTGGGAGAAGGGACTCTACTGTGTGGACTGGCTGATAATCTCCCTTTCCCTTCCACCCAGGTAACCTTTTCCTTTGAGGCAGGCCGGCGTTGTGTCTCTGGAGAGGGCAATTTTGAGTTTGAAACTCGGCAAGGCAATGAGATCTTCTTGGCTCTGGAAGAGGCCATCTCTGCCCAGAAGAACAGTGCCCCTCCTGGGCCCCAAACCCAGCCAGCCACAGTCCCTGCGGTGCTGCCCCGGCCAGAAAGCCCCTACTCCCGGCCCCACGACTCACTGCCATCTCCGTCACCTACCACTCCAGTCCCCACCACCCGGCCGCGGGGCCCAGAGGGGGAATATGCGGTGCCCTTCGATGCAGTAGCTCGTAACCTGGGGAAAAGCTTCAGGGGTATCCTGGCGGTTCCTCCCCAGTCCCCAGCGGACCCTCTGTATGACAGCATTGAGGAGCATCCGGCCCCACAGCCCGACCACATATACGATGAGCCTGAGGGAGTGGCTGCCCTGTCCCTGTATGACAGCCCACAGGAGCCCCAGGGTGAAGCCTGGAGGAGGCAGGCCTCAGCTCACAGGGACACCAGCAGCCTCCAGCACGTCTACCCAGCAGGGCAAGACTTTTCTGCGTCTGGCTGGCCACAGGGAACGGAGTATGACAATGTTGTACTTAAGAAAGGCGCTAAGTGATGGGGGGCAGGGGAGATGTTGACCTTATCGAATGCCGGTGCTGAAGCTATCTTGTGCTCGCTGGGGCACCAGTCAGAGGCCAGTGTGAAGGAGTGGGAGGACGACCACAGGCCTCCCTTCTAGTTTCTTCAGGTTACTTCTCCTGGCCACTGCACTCCAGGAACTTCCCTCTGCTCCTTCCGGAACACTTGCCTTGGCCTGCCCTAGTCTGGTCTGAGGAATTGTCCCTCCCAGGGCCTGCTGTGTGAGTCATCCTCCCAAAGCAGGAAGGGGGCCCTAAAGAGACACACCCTCCTCCTACCCCTTTTCCACTTCCTCTTCTGTCTTTCCTAAAGGAAGCTTGGGCATTTAGGGCAGAGGACAAAAGGATGTCAGCAAATTGCCCTGGTTTCTTGCCTTATACAGGCATCTTCCCTGCTGACGTCCCCTTCAGGGGACCACCCCGGCTCCAGGCACTGGGACGATGGCTGCAGCTTTATGTAGGTTTTAGACTTCTCTGTGGCATTAAACACATCTGGAATATTTCTGTGTGGCATAAGTGCTGTGGGATGGGGATGGGAGATCCACAGCCCTCTTGGAGACATATGCTTCAGTTGACCACCATGGACACCTTCTGTCCTAGCAGCAAGATCTTCTCTGGGCCTAAGCTGGGTCCCAAGCATCTGTCCACAGAGTGTGTGTGTGTGTGTGTGTGTGTGGGGGGGTGGTCTGTGAAAGTCGGGGCACTTTGGGAAAGAGGTTCAAGCATCTCTAACCCTTTGCCAGCTTCGAGTCAACACCAGGAAAGTAGTGGGGAAGCAGAATGTATGTGTGAAGAGCTGGACTGGAGGATGGGAAGAGTAGGCACTTACTGGACCTCTTATGCACTATAAGTGAGACTAACCAGCTGTGTGGCCTTGGATTGATCCCTTGCCTTCCTAAGACTTGCCTTCTTTGTTCACCATGTAGCATTCTGAGAAGGCTTCCTGCTCTGTAATTCTCCATAGACCCTCAGTATCAGGTCTATCACTTCTCTACAGGTCAGCTTCTATGCCCTGTGCCCTTACCCCCCCCCCCCCCCCACCATCAACACCTGCTTTTGGTCCATGTCTATGTCATGTCATGTCATGTCAATACATTTCTGCTACCAGCCAGTTCAGCCAATGTTATAGAGCATTGCAGGGCTCTAGACTGCCCTGGCCTCAGGATGCCAACATCCCAGAGCAGGCTGAGACAAAAGCACAGATGTCTGTTACAAGACATTGCATTACATTAGTGCTGCAAGAGGTGAATCAGGGTCCTGGGGGCCAGAGAGGACAACTGTTCACTGGAGACATCTAAAGAAAGATTTCATCTGGAATGTGGATCTTCAAGGGTGGAATTTGATGAAGATTAAGGAGTGTGTGTAGAGCATTGTGGGTAGATCAATGAGCATGAGTGAAAGTGTGGGGGAAGGTATGGATGTGCTCAGAAAAGAGTTCCACATTCAGAGTATACGGAACATGTGGCCATCTAGCTGGGAGGGCAGGTTCCAACCATGTTGTGTGTGTGTGTGTGTGAGGGGGGTGACAGAGGGAGGGGGAACGACAAGACTTTTGAGCATAGAGTCCCATAAGAGCTGTGCATTAGGGCAATAACTCCACCATCCCTGTGGGAAATGGACTGGGGATAGGATGGTTTGGGGCTGAGTTGGAAGGAGAAATTCAGAAAAGATTGGATTCAAAAGATGTTGAGGTAGGGCCTACAGACCTTGGAGTAATATTGGGTATGGAACTCAGAGAAATAGAGTTTCTGGAAAGGTTCAGGTTTGGGGAAGAAGGCGAGCTTCATTTCTGACATGTAGAGGTTAAGATGGCTTTACTGCACCCAGCTAGAAGAGTCCTGAAAGCAGTTGGAAGGGAGCTCCAAGGCGCAGGAGGGAAATGAGATAGAGCTTCTCAGTTGCATTGTGATCTAAGTTTTCTCTCAAACCATGCCTTTGCCCCTTGTTAAAGGAAGTTGAGCCAGTGGGTGAGCAGGCTAGAGAGAGTAGCAGGTGGGCTTCCTGGAGCCCTGCCTCTTTTGTCTGTGCCAAAGGGCTGTCCCTATTGCCATCATCCAATACCAGCATCAGAATAAATTTGAGGCAGGCAGGAATGCTTAAGGCCTTTAAGGGATTCGATCGCACCCCTCTCCAGGCCAGGGGCAGGAGTTGGGGGGCTCTTAGGCAAGGATGCCATATTTGTAATTTCCTTCAGGTAGCCCTTGAGGTGGACGTCCCAGCTCAGCCCACCAGGGGGCAGTGTTACCCTGTGGAAAAGGCCACTGGGGGCTTAGCTGCCAGGTGTGGGGGCTTGGTCCCGAAGGAGGGAACTTACATGTTTGCTACCCAGAAGATTAGAGGATAGCTTGAGGAATCGTCATGTAGGAGCTTGCCCCTTCAGATGCTCAAATCCCACCTGGAGCCCTGTGGACCCTGCCTCCTAGAAGTGTGGGACCCTAAGCTGAAAATTGCCCCCTCCCGCCTCTTTCCTCTCCTTGGAGATCCAGGGACTTGTGAGTTTTGTTCTGATGCTAGCTTTGCTCAAAAGGGAAGTGGTAGATTGGGGCCCTAGGGAAAGGAGGTGTGAGGGCTGGGAGGGCGGGGCAAGTGGAGCATTTGGGGAAGTTGGCAGGGGTAATGAAAGTCCTCGAGGCAGTTGTTAAGGACAAAGACCATGCTATCTGCGTCCCTCTCAGAAGGCATGACCAGGTGGGTGGGTCCTCCTACAGAAAACTGTGTCAATGCCAGCGCAGCCAGCCTCAACTGTACTGTCGCCTGTGACATGTGCATCATCCCTTAGTCCACACCACATACTGGCCCCACCTAGAGCTGGGAGCTGGGGGGAATGACAGACTCATCCCTCCCCCCCACCCCTTGCAGAGCCCACGCACAGAATAGTTATTCAGGAGATGGTTAATAAGGGGATTAATGGCCAGGTGAGCCTTAGGAATCCATCTCAAACAGAAGCACAGAGGTAAAGCCCTCCTTGAAGTGTTTCTATGCCAGCCTGTCTGTCAAAGGCAAATTCATAGGTGAGGAAACAGACTGGTCTCCAGGGGACAGGGCCATGTAAGACCAAGTGACAGTTCTATAAGAAAGGTTCTCTTGGCTCCAGGGTCTGCTACCTGGCAGCCGTTATGATACCAGGAGATGCTCTGCTGTGACCAGGACACTTAGAAACTTCTTATATTTGCTCATCATTATGCAGAGGTGACATCAGGGCAGATGAGAATGGCATCATGAGTGGTGCCCAGCATAGAGATGTGTACACAGATTCATATAACTGTGCATGTACCCACACAAGCATAGTATATAATTCTTCCTGTTTCTTTTCTTCTCTCTTGCCTCCCTTTGTATTCTCTTTTTTTGAGAGCATGAGTGGTGTGTGTGTGTGTGTGTGTGTGTGTGTGTGTGTGTGTGCCTGTGGTCTACACTGTAAGCCTGCTCTCAGGCTCATGGTGGGGGTATCCAGGGCCCCTGGTGAGTTCCCACCTTGCAGCTTCAGAATATACCAAGGTCCAGATTGCCTGGGCCTCTCTGCTCGCTCAGATTCCTCCCTAATGGCTATACTCAAGCTGTTGCTGCCACCACCTTTCAGCCGTGATGCTAACCAGCCTCCTGCCTCCTGCCTCCTAGGCACTGATTCAATTAGCCAAGGTGCCCACCTTCTGCAAAGGCCATTTATAAAATCAGCTGGGACAGCTGGAGACCTCAGGGAGGGCAGGGCTGAGAAGCAAGGGAGGAGGTAAGTGAGCTGAAAGAGGGAGGTAGAGGAATGGAGGGGGGTTCTGGGCAGGGGCATCTGATCTGATTAGGCATCAGGCTGGCTTCCCCTGGCCAGCAGCTGCACATCACTGCCCTGCTCCAATCCTCGGCTCCCAGGCCAATCCAATGCTGGCCAGCACAGAACAGGGCCCATCCATCTCCCTGCCCTGGCCAGCCATGTCTCTCTCTTCCCTGCCTCTCTCTTACCTCTGCAGCCCTCTTCTTGACACTAGCTCCTGGATCCCTGGGCGAGACACAGGTAGCTGGTGAGTTCGGGAGGGGTTGCGGGTGGTGGAGCAGCAGGTTCTGAGGGATCCGGTCCGGAGCTGGTGTCCCAGAGCTGAGTTAAGTAATTCGGGGACCTGCACCCTGGGACAGGGTCAGCCTTCTGCTTTCAGAGAGAGCGGGGGAGGTTGGTGTGAAGGTGTGCCTGAAGGGGTGACAGCCATTGGGATAATAATAATGTTCTTGAGTTTGCACAGCATTTACAAACTACTTTGGGGGCAATTTGGGGTAGTCGGTTAGGCACGCAGACTGCAGCCTGACTCCCTGCATTCAAATTCTGGCTCTGCTGCTTGCTAGCTATGTGTCTTTGAGCATCTGCTCTGACCACCTGTGTGCACATCTGTAAAATGGAGATATAATAATATGTTTCTCAGAGGTTTGTTGTGAAGACTAAGTGAGGGGACAGACACAGAGCTCCTAGAGCAGCGCCTGACACACACAGAGCTCCCGTGTTATCCACAATCTCATTTTACTTCCAATGGCACGGCAAGGCCGGTCGGGTAAAATGTGCCCAGTTCATACGCAAGGTAACAGAAGCACAGAGAAGCAGAGCCCCCTATCTCTGGGGGAATGAACCTGGGCTTTGTGGATGAGGGAAGACCTGGTTGGGGAGGAGAGCTAGGACTCTGATAGGAAGGAAGAATATTCAAGGAGAGGGGAGGGGAACAATGTCAAGGTCTTTCAGGACCTTTCTGCCCAGGGTAGGTGGCTCCTCCTGGGGGGACTTGGCCCACATGGGCAGAGCCGCACTTGCTGGCCCTATGATGCCCAGAAATGGGAGAGCTTGGAAGGGAGCTGCTTCATAGACTAGAAGGCTCTGGCTTGAGGCACAGCTGGAGGGCAGAAGCTGCAAGGATGTCTCCCCCTTTCATCTGAGCCCCGCACCCACTCATGGCCTGGCAGCTGGGACCCCAGGGCAGGGGCAGACTCCTTGCTGGGTAGGGGCACCTGGTGGCCTGGCTGGCATGGCCTGCCGACTGGTGTGATCAAAACACAGTTGTAGGGCTGCTGCCCGGCAGCCAGAAGAGGGGCTCTGGGAGGGGGAGGCTGAGGACAAGGTGGCAGAAAGGACAGAGACTCTGAAGGAGTTTGACATCTTTTATACTGGGCTGCAGATGTCCAAAGGGCAGATTCATTCTTTATGTAATGTATTGTTGTACCCCCAGCACCTATGGCAAAGCCTGGCAATAAAGTAGGCACAGATAAGTATTTCTTGATGGAAAGAATGAAGCCCATTTTACTTGGGAGGATACAGGGGTCTCCAGTGTGAATGATTTGTGGAACTGTGGGACTCCCCACCAAGAAATATTTTCCCCGACTGACTTCAGGAATATCTCATCACCAGCCTTTTGGGTCCCCCCTTCCTCTCCTAGCAGGCCTCTTTTAAGATGCAAAGTGAAGGGGTGCCTGGGTGGCTCAGGTCAAGATCTCATGATTCCTGAGTTAGCACTGACAGTGCAGAGACTGCCTGAGATTCATTCTCTCTCTCTCTCTCTCCCTCTCTCTCTTTCCATGTGCCCCCCCTCTACTCGCACGTGTGTGCGCTCTCCCTCTCATAAAATAAATAAACAAACTTAAAAAAATAAATAAAATGCAAAGTACAGTTGGGTGAGAGACTCAGGCCCCTACTGCTGGAGGCAGGAAGGAAGGGCTGAAGGTGAGAATGGTCCGACTCGGTCTAGAGTAAGGGGTTGGTGGGTGCTGCATCTCTGATGCTTCCTAGAAAGACTGTACCAGGTGTACAGATGCAGGGGGCACAGATAGCGCCCTGGGCTCAGGCCATGCTTTTTAGCAGGAACCCTGCTAGAAACCCTGCAGAAACCCTGACTAGGATAGTGAACTGACAGGTTTCCTCTGTTGATGCCCACCTGTCTTCCTGTGCTCATCTTGGCACCTCAGCCCCATTCTTCCACAGCTGGGCCCTCTGAGTGCCCTGGGAGCTGAGAAACCCCTCTCCTCTGACATTTCAAGGAACAGAATATCTGAGCCAGAAGGAGCGTTAGCAACCTTCTCGCCTGAGTCCTTGCCTTTCACTTAAGGAAACTGAGGTCAAGTTAACTTTTTATCCCTCCCAGAGGTATTTACATTTTATTAGAATTTGTTTATAGTTGTGCTTAATGCTAAGGAACAGATTGCTGATGCTGAGTCATGTGATACCCACAGGGAGACCCACCTAGTCTTTTAGGTGCATAGGGGAGGGACATAGTGGCAGGAATTCCTGGTTCCGCTTCTCTACTATCTCTGAGCAAAGCTGTTTTGCTTCTCCAATGTCACCCCTACAAGTCCCTGAGCAAATGCCCAGGGGTATGAGCCAGAGGCTCAGGTTAATTAAGGGCAGCTTAGACCAAGGCTGTTCATTTTCTGCTGGTTACCTCACTGATCCATATAGGAACGCTATGCGGTCATATTCTCCTTCTATTTTCCTCCAATAACAACCTCCCCCCCCCCCGCCCCACTCCAAGTTCCTTGCCTGTGTTATCCTGGACCCTGATCCCCAGCGGCAGCTTTCCTCAGCCAGGTAGCAGCCAGCTCTGGGATCCCCGGTTCCTGTTTCCACCTGCAGACAGGAACGACTTGCTCCATGAGCAAGGATAGCATGGATTGGAGGGTTGGAGATGGAAGTAGGGGAGGAGATGGAGGCTGGAGAGGTAGATGGGATGGACCTGGCTGGACGGGAAGGTGGGGACATAAGAAGGAGCAAACAGAGATGGTGACCAGGCAAGGAACAGGAGGTTCCAGCAAGATGAGGAGGGGGGATCCTTAGGGAGCTTCGAGGAGAGCCATTGGGATGAGACCACTCTGCTGGTCACGAAGGAAGGAGAAGCCTCAAGAAGTGGTGGTTTGTGAAAAGCAGAGTGGTTACCAAAGCCAGGTTCCAGTTCTACCAGGTGCTTGGGAGGCTGGTTTGTCCCAGCCTGGGAATACACCTGAGAACCAGTGAGAAAATTCCTCGTTCTCAAGGACTATTGGCTGAGTTGGAGTGGGAACCTGGTGGGTGTGGGTGTTTAAGGTGGTGCTAGGGGAGGGCTTTAGGGGGTCAGGGGAGCATAGGCAGCCAGGTGGGTTCATCTGGGCCTGGTTGAGCATGGAGTAGGGTAATAGAGCACTGAGCAGGTCCCCTGGGAGGCTGGAGATGAGCCTGCAGGAAGTAAGAACTGGCATTTCGAGCCAGGCATCCAGTGTCTGGGGTCTGCAATGCCAGCTAAAGAACTGACCAGCCAAGCCCAGCCCGAACCTTAGGCAGAGGCTGGGCCACCTGTCTGCTGGCATCTGGACCCTCAGGCTTTGTCAGGTCCTGATAGACAACCTGTGTTCCCCTGGTATTTCTTTCTTGCTTGGCTGGCCCAGCACAAGGTCCTGCTTCCCAGTAGACAAAATAGTTACCTCCTTAAAAAAATAAGCAAGCAAGCAAACAAAAAACCTTTTGATTCCTTTGATGGTGATGGCAGTGAGGCCAGCAACAATACAGAGGGCTCTGTGCTTGGAGTATCTCTGCTTGTCCAGCATCTCTGTGCTTTTAACCTTGTATGTTCATGAGGGGGGGCAATGTGGGATACTAGACAGAACACTGAACTAGGAGCCCTGATCCCTACTCTGCCACTAACTGGCTATGGGATGCTAGGCAGGTCACTTTCCACTCTCTGGGCCTTGTTTATCTGCAAAATGATAAGGCTGGATTAGAAGAACTTTAAAGTTACCATTAACTCTATAGTCCTTTGTTTTAGGGAAATTGCCCAGGACAGCAAGTCAGCAGAAATGACTTTGACAATATGGGTTCGAAATCTTAATTTAAACATATAGTGGGCCCACTGCTGGGGCTCAGACATGTTTGGAGAACTGGTAGGGTGGGTTCCATAGAATGAGAGACAGAGGGACTTCCTGGAAGAGAACTTACCATAATGGAAGGAGACAGCATTGCAGCATCTCTGTGCATGGTTGTACAGGTTGGGCAATGAACAATGCCAGAGGGTACCATTCATAATCAAGGCTCAGGTGAGCACGACAAGCTTGGCCAAGGAATAAAACACAAGTTTTCAGGAGATGGGGTGTTTTGAGGACTGTATAACATCTACATGGCCACCATGCACAGTGCCACAGCCTGTGCACTGCATAAGTCTAAGGGTGCCATTCACATAGACCACAGTGGAGCTGTGCTTGGGTATATATCTCTCGGTCTTGTCTTTCAGTATCCCCTCTTTTCCTTGGAGCACTGGCTGTACCTTTGGGTATTTCCTGCAGTTGGGTTTGAGACAGGAAAGGGAAAGGGAGAGTTTCCCTGCTTTGCTCTAGGATGCCAAGTACTGTCAACAGATCCAAGGGTCTAGTTAGTGTCTTAGGAGTTTCTGGTGCCCAGTAGACACACAAGTGCAGGAGTAGAAGACATACACATGGTGGCCTCGGTGGAGGTGGCATCAGTGCTGGAAGACAGGGAGCCAGTACCTGGGCTAGCCATAAACACCTGAGAGGCACTTTTCGTGGACTGGGTCCTTCATTAGCAGCTGCCTGCAAAGGGCTGTAAAATCCTGTATCACCTTCCTTGGAAGGTGGTCTTAGAGCTCTCCCTCCATCCAGCTGCCTTTTCTCCCTCCCATGGTGCCACCTGGGTGCACCCTCTTTTAGCTACCCGGAATGTCTCTCTCCAAGTTCAAATCATCCCTGACCTGATTACTTCTCTGCTCCATGTAGCTTCCTTCCATGCTTCTCCTCTCAGCCGTGGGTCTGGTCCTCTTTGTTCCTGTCACAAAGGGAGTCATGAGGAGGAGATAAAAGCTTTTATTTGTGGAAGTCATAATCAGCCTCAGAGGTCCTTTGTCATAGTGTATCATATCATCTCAAGCACTTGGGTGGGTGGGTGCCAGCTGGGGCTGTGGTGACCATGGCCCCTCTCCTGGGCACAGGGCTTCCTAGAATCCAGAGCATTCCACATTCTCCTCTGTTTGTTTGTTTCTTTTTTTCCAGAACAGTGAGTGTTACTGTATTTTACAGATGAGGAAACTGAAGTTCAGACTTGAGACTTGATGACTTGCCCAAGGTCATGAGTCTCCTAAGTGGCTATTTGCAAACAGCCCAGCCCTTCCCAGCATGCCCAGAACACCCACGCGAGGTGAGGTCGCACCAGGCAGCCTTGGAGCAGTACTCAGTCTCTATGGGAGAGTCCCCCATTTGTGACTTGAAGACTTCTGAGAGGCAGTGTGGCAGGGTGGGAAGAGAACTGGCCCTGGGACTCGCTCTTGTGCTACCTTGGGCAAGTCACTTCACTTCTCTGAGCCTTGGTTTTCTCATCTGTAAGGTTGGCTTAGTCACACCCATCAGCCTCATGGGGTTGCCGCGTGGCTTAAATAAGATCACGGGAAAGCGAGTGGAAATTGTGTGCCACTCTTCAATCACAGATCATTATCATCTTCCAGAGTCCCCTATGGCAAACAAGTGCCTGACCTCTTACCAGCTCCTATCTCCGGGGCCACTCAAGATTCTGGGAGGCATGAGGCTGAGAGCAGTGTGGATGGGACACAGGATGGCTCCATGGGTGGTGGTGGAGGCTAGGAACTCTCAGATCCACCTGTCCTTGGTTTGGCCAGTTGGTTCCCTTTGGAGCTTGGAAGAGGCAGCACAAACAGCCAGATGCAGCATAAAGATGTCAGGGCAAGAAGGAACATTTGGTGCCTGTGGGAGGCTGACAGGGCACCAGAGGCTTGAGCCTGGCTCCTTAAGAGGCTCCCCCTTCCTGCTGATCTAGACAAGGGGACAGATGATGCATGACCTGAAGAGGAGGGGATTGGAGCCACAAGAAGAACTGAAATGGAAAACTGACCAGGTGGCAAAATCTCCGGGAGATCAATGGAGACCATCTGAATGGAGGGACTGCAGTTAGGGGCCTGGCGGCGAGTGGCTGGGCTCTCCAGAGCCTTGTGTATGCTGCCCTGCTCTCAGAGAAGAGAACACTTCTGGTTGGAGTCCTGGTGCCATTTCCCACCCTACCCCCACTCTAGGGTAGCCCAGATGCCTTCTCTACTACCCTGTCCCAGGCTCTGCTCTGTGGTCTCCATCTGAGAGAGCAGACTGGCAGTTCAAGGTATGCACCTGATGATGCTGAACACATGGGAATGTGAGCGTGCATTTCTATTGCAGCATCTGGATGCAGTCACCTTCTGAATGTCCCAGGCTTGTCATGGCTGGCACTTGTCATGGCATGGCTTGTCACTGCTGGTTTGGGCCTTCAGGGCCTCCCCCTGTCCCTAGAAGGTGGGACTGCAGGAGGGGCAGCCCTATTACACCATCATCTCCTTCTCCAGGAGGTCTAAACATAAGAAAACCCTCATCAATTCACAGTACCCTCAAGAGGGGTAACAGAATTGTCTCAGCAGGCTAGGGTCCTTGATGGACAGGCTCAGACATCACCCACACGGGGGATCTTCCTGAGTCAGAGAAACAATCTGAAGGGCTCTTTCTGCTTTCAGAGGTCCTCCCAAGGACAGGCTCTGGGCTGGATCCCCTGAAGCAGCCCAAGCGTGGCTTGATCAGAGCTGTTGGATGTCCTGGAGGTAGGAGACAATGACCTGGGGCACAGGATTCCTCTCCCTGGGGCCCAACAATGTGCTTTGCACACATAGGATGTTTGGTAAGGAGGGCTTCATTGATTGGCTCATGAATCCCCTTTGCTTTGTGCAGTTTCCCGCTTCATCCATAAACATTCTGGCCTTTACTGTAGGCTCTGAAGCCCAGAGTGCCAGCATGCCAGCTCTTCTGCGCACCTGAGGTTTTGAGCCTAACCCAACTGAAATGCCAGGAACCTCTGGAAGGTTTGGACTGGGCCACTCCTCCTCTGCTTGGGAGCCACTGCTCTAGACAGCCATAATCTCCTGAACTCACTACTGGCCCTGGCTGCATAGACAAAGACAAAATGAGGCCTTCTGTGTGGGGCCAGGCTGGGGAAGGGGAGAGAGCTGGATAGCTGATACACCTTTCTCAGGAATCAGGGAGAGCTGAACTGGACTTTAGAGAAGGCCTAGCTGTTGGTTGTATATTTCAGGGGTCTTACTCTCCACTTTGTGTTCATCTGCTTTTAGGCACTCTGAGCAGGGCAGGAGGGGTCCCCAAATATCTCCCCCATATAGTCCACCCATTATAGCTTCACTCCATTTGCTCATGAAAGGTTTTATCATTTCTAAAGGACTCCCTTATAAAATGCAAATACCTCTATAAAGTAGTCATGCCTTAAGTTCATTATTGGCCAACATCTTAATTATTATCATTTTAGCAGGACGTAGATAACAGCCAGAAATTTGGTCTAGATAGAGGTATCAGTGTGCGTGTGCATGTGTGTGTGTGTGTGTGTGTGTGTGTGTGTGTGTATGTTTGAGTTGAGGGCAGGACATATGTTTTCCACTCATTCAACAAGTATTGATCAAGCACAGGGGAAGTGCCAAACAGTGTACTTGGTCCTGGGGATGCAGAGGGAACAGAAGATATGAAAATGTGCCCTTGTAGAGTTTACATTCTTTTGGGAGAGGGGGACAATAAACAAATAAAAAACAAATAAAATTTATGGGGAGTCAGTTTGTGCTCTGGGGAATAGTCAAGCAGGGAAGGGGATAGGACGACGACTGGAGGAAGGAGCAAATTATTGGTAGGGGGTTTGGCTATGAGGAAGGGCTAGCCTCTTCACTTTGTCTGCATTGAGACTGGAAAGGGGGCACTCACTTTCAGGTGTGCAAGGGCCAAGGGACCTTCCCTCTGTCCCTGCCCACCTCCTCCTTCACTCAAAGCCCCAAGATCCATAGAGCTTTTGGGTCCCAGCAGAGAAGACTGTAGGGAGCCAGCCCCCTGGCAGACTACCAGCTGGAAATGTTCCCTGGGCTGGCAGGAAGAAGGAGTGAGTGGAGCTTGCTAGCTCTGGACCAGCCAAGGTGAGTGAGAAATGTGGTGCTTGCTCACCTCGCATGGCTCATTACCCAGCCTTAATCTGGGCTATTTCTCTCTTTTTTCATACCAATATTTGAGGGGAGCAGTGAAGCTATGTGGAGTTATAGGGGTCACTCTACATCAGAACGTCAAGGCTTGGGATAGCATTGTGGTGGGGGGGGTGGAATGGGGAGGGCACAGGATAGGTGGGCAGGGCTTGTTTTAGAAAATACCTGGTTTCCTTCCTACCCTTCTTCCTTCCCTCCATCCTTCTGTCCATTTCTCCATTCATTTTACCCTTCCTCCTTCATTCCATCATTGAGGTCATCTCTCACTAGGTGAGGGGGCAGGAAAAAGAAGCAACAGATTCTTGCTTCAAGGGGGAGATATTCAAAGTGTGGTGTGTTTAAGTGCTCAGGGGTCTACAGACATAGCACCAGAGTATAGATGCCTGACTCGTGGAAGGAGGCCTGACTCTACTTGGGCATCAAGGAAGGCTTCCCGGGGGAGGTGATACAGTAGCTGTGTTCCCAAACTGGGAGACTAGAAAAGGGTGCTCCAGGCTGAGAAGCCCACGGGTTCGATCACTGGGTAGAGGGCTGGCTTGGAACCTAACGGACCGCCCCTGTCAAGAAGGAAATTTGAAGAGGGGCATAGCAGGTCCAGTGGGCAGGGCAGGGAGCAAGTCTGGAGTGTGCATGCCTCAGGGAGCTGTGCTCCTCATGGGCAGACCCAGCAGGATCATGGAACACAGGCATGTGTTCCGAAGGAGAGGGACAGTTCAGTCCAATTCAGTACAGTCCAGTCCTTTGGACTGGAAACAGGCTGAAGGGGCCAAGAGACCTGCCCAAGGTCCCAGAGCAACAGACAGGGAGGCTTCCATCCCAGGGCTCTCCTGAGGGTGCCTCCTTTGAGGCTGTTGTCAAAGGACAACAACAGCGCTAACTGAACCTTCACGGTGGCAGGCACTGTTCTAAAGGCTTCCTGTGTCTTCACAAAACCCCCTTGAGGTGGGTGGGAACCTGAGGAAGAGCAGGGAAGCAGCTTGCTCAAGGCCGCACTGCTAGCATGAGGGAGCAGGGTTCATACTGTCCCCCTGGAGGGGACGTGGAGAGATGGTGCAACTGCCCTGCCTGAGCATTGGTGGTCTTGTCACAGTTCTGGGACCCCCCACACTCCCTGAAAATCCTCTCAACTCTCCAGTCCCCCTGTTGCTTATGATTTTTGCAGACCCTCCAGCAGAGATGGGCAGCAGATTCTGGGTGGGGGTGGGGTGGAGTGGGGGGGATGCAGAGACCATTATCTGTAGCATTCACTGATTTCCATGGTGTCAATATTCCTTGTGTGGCCATTCCTCAGCTGTCAGTTTGACGTCAAGTGGCTTGCAAACCTCCTGAAAATCTTGCCATCGGCTCTCAATGTGTGGAGCAACCCCAGAGCAGTGCAGCAACAGCCCCCACCTTCCTTCCCGACCCTGACCCCCCACACAACCCCCGACCTCAAGCCCCCCTCTGTCCCTTCGCCTGCCTCCTCACACATGGCCTCTGATTAGACTAGGTTCACATAAACGGGTATGATTTGAAAGTTCTCATCTTAGGAGGTTTGAAAACGGTTTTATTTCCTCTGCTCAAAAAGAAATAATGATAAAAGATTCATGGAGCGCTTCCCACTGTAATCATTTCCTGGAAGGGACCTTAGTGATTTAGTTCAAATGTTGGTTTTATAGATATGGAAAGTCTGCCCCGAGAATGGAGGGACTGGCCCAAAGGCACACAGCCTGTAACTCAGGAGCCACGGTGAGAAGCCAGGTCAGGCTCCTGGTCCCCTGGCTCTTTCTTCTGCTGCATCTCAGCACTATTCTGGGTTCAGTAGGGAGACATCCACGGCAGACGAAAGAGAAATGCAGGATGAAATTTGGCTTTGCCACATACCAGCCTGTGGCTTTGAGCCAGTATCTTAAATGCTTTGAGTCTTAGCTTTATCATTTTAAAATGCTGATCTTATTAATACTTGCCTTCTGTATCTCACGGGGGCGTTGTGAACACCAAAGGAGATGAATAGGTAGCAAAGTACATCTAAGGGAAGGAAATATAAATGGCTCTTAAACATATACGATGATGTTCAATCTCATTCAGAATAAGAGAAATACAGATTAAAATTACACTGATAAATAATTTTTTCACCTATCGGATTGGCAAGAGGCCAGAAATTTAATAACACGCTCTAATGGTGAAGTTGTGAAGAAACAGGCACTCTCGTATTTCTCATGGGAAGAGAAATGTGTATAAGTTCTATGGAGGGCAATTTGGCAATAGCCATCAACATTATAAATACACATATCTTCTGACCCAGCAATTCTACTTCTGGGAATTTATCCTACAAATATATTTGCCTAAGTGCAAAGGGTCTATGTTTATGGCTATTTGTTGCAGCCTTGTTTGCAAAGGGAAAAGATTTACAACAATGTAAATGTCCATCGAGAGGGGTCTTTTTAAGAGAATGTGGTTCACTCATGTGAGGAGTATTATGCAGCTATAAACAGGAAATAGAGGGGCGCCTGGGTGGCTCAATCAGTTGAGCGTCCGATTTCAGGTAAGTTCATGATCTCACGGTTCATGGGTTTGAGTCCCGCATCGAGCTCGCTGATGTCAGTGCAGATCCTGCTGTGGATCCTCTGTCCCCCTTGCTCTCTGCCCCTCCCCCACTCACGCACTCTCTCTCAAAAATAAACATTAAAAAAATAAAAAAAACCCAGGAAATAGAAAGTTTTGTATGATATATAAGAGATACTGTCAAGTGCAGAAAAGCAAGCTATAGAGCAGTATGTACAGCATGCTGCATTTTGTGTTTAAAAAAGGAGGATATAGGAATATTTGTGCCCACATTGTGAAATTCTGGAAGGATCTCTGAGGAGCTAATAACAGGTGGCTACTTATGGGGGATGAGGTTGGAATCTGGAAGGATAAGATATGGAGTGTTAGGGAGAGTCCTCACTGTTTGCCTTCTCACATATAGTTTTAATTTTTTGAACCATGTGAGTGCATTAACAATTCATACATGTAAATAAAACATAGCCTTGTAAACTGTAAAGCACCATGCAGTTGCTAGTTACTTGGGCCATTGCTAATGTAAAAATGAGCTAAATTGAGTGACCAGGACCAGAATCTGCAGGAAGGCAAAAGGAGAATGTTTGGGGGTTTTGGAGAAGGGCGGGCAGTGGCAGTGGGGAGTCCTGAGGGAAAAGTGTTCCTTCATGTTGCATGGGAAGTGGCCAGTCAGTGTGACGCAGGAGCCCAGGGTTGTGATGAGGGTTGCAGTTTCTGCCCAGATTGGTCAGATTGGTGGCAGTCTGTCACAGCCAAGCTGCCTCATGCATGACGTGTAGTCAAACAGACTACCCAAACAGGGTAACGGCGCTGAGCCTCCACAGTTTGCTCAGGCATTCTGGCTGGAGTGCTCCGGCAAAGAGAGGCGTGCTAGGCTGGGAAAGGGCTCTTACTTGTTGAGTTCTTACCGTGTGCCAGGGGACGGGTGTGAGTGCTCTGCTGGTATTTGGCTGCCTAATCCTTTCACAGTGCTTCAAGGTGGCCCAGTGATTATCTCCGTTTTATAGATGATGAAACTGAGGCACAGAAAGGCCAGGCACTTTATCCAAGGGGCAGCGGTGGTGGAGCTTGCCCCTGGTTGCAGGCAGCCTGGCTCTGGTGCCGTCCTCCCAACTGCTGTGGGACACTGCCTGTGGGGGGAAGGTCCGCGGCTTCCTTGTGTCCTCCTCAGTAACATGTCTCCAGATCTTGGTGCTTTCTCCTGCTGTGCCTGGATTAGAACATCGTTCCTGGGTCAGAAAAGAGACCCTTCATATCTGTGAGGGGACAAGGAACGTCCTAGAGGGGGCCTCTTCATTCCTACCAGATACTGTGGGCACCATTGTGGGGCTGCTGACCCCATGTCCTGCTGCTTCTTCCTCTCCTCTCGGAGGGGCATGAGGGTGAGGATGGGAGGCATTAGAGAAACCCCCCCTCCCCCTTACATCTCTGACATCCCAGAAACAAATCCTAGAAGACAGAGGCCTCTTGTCAATTAGTGTAAGGCAAGGGCCTTGCTATCTGTGGAGGGATCTGGGGGAGAGGCGGGGCTGCCTGGCAAAGTGAGAGCATCATGTCTCCAATTAAAGTTGTGAGGATTCATCTTCCAACTCAGCCCCCCTCAGAAATTGACATTTATTAGGTTGTCAAAGCTGATTTTTCTTCCTGGCCCTTTCCTGCCCCCAACTCTGTGTGTGTGTGTGTGTGTGTGTGTGTGTGTGTGTGTGTGTGTATGAACATGCATGTAAATAAATACCTATATTTTGCTTTTTAAAAATTAAAAATGTGGTATTTAGCCCTATCAGAGATTCAGCTACTTGATTCCTGATAGAGTGGATGGCAGCTACCCCGGGAGCAGGGGTCTCCACAGAGGGGTGAAGAGATCTGAGATAATGCTAAGCCTGTCATCTGGGAGAGAAGTCAGACTCATACGGAGATGGATAGAGCCCACAGTGTGACTTTAGAGGTTTCCCACACCACCACCCTGAAAATATCTCTCCTCCACATGCCAATGAACCTGGAATTCCTCTATTGGGGCATCAATTCAAATTTCTATGAATTTACTCATCCCTTTCCTGGGGTCTCTTTCAAAGCGAAATTCCCCAAGAGAGTCACTAACATCCCAGAAGCACAGAGTTCAGAGCTGAAAGAGATTTTAAAGATGGTCTCATGTTCTCTCAGAGAGAGGAAGCTGAAGTCTGGGGGGGAAACTGGGGGATCCGCCCAAGGTCACTCAGCACATCAGTGACAGTGATGTGGCCATCACCCAGATGCTCTGACTCCAAGCTCAGTGGGTCCTGGTTTATCACATCAGTTTTCTTTGAGGACAAGAGGGAGCCTGGCCATATGTAGCCCCTGACCCCCAAATAAGGGAAGGCCAACAAGGTGGGAGGGGGTGGGGTGTGATGGAGAAAAGGTGTAGAAAACCAAGACTGATGTGAAGACAATTTTGCCTATGTCATACTTTTTTCTAATCATATGTGTTGCCATTTTCATTTTATCTATTTTGCATTTGTGATTGAGGACCTCAAAGATAGCCGTGTAGCAGCTAGCCGGTCTCGGCTTTCTCTGAGACGATATATGCCAAACTTCAATCATCATCCTACCTTTGCTGTTTTTGCCATATTTTTATGCCACTTTTGTTAATATGATGATATTTTCTTCAGATGAACTCACTTTAAACTTTATCTATTTAAAAACAAAACTTTGTTTTACTATTGTGTAAGGAAAACCAGTTATCACTTGCTAGAAATAGATTGTAATCATAAAAATAAATATAATGAGATCAAAACAAGGTTATTAAAATTTAGTTAGGTGCCTTTCCTGCCAAAAGCTCTTAGCCTGAGGACTGTTTTTGCTTTGTAAAAAGGAAAATTAGCAAGTGTTGGAAAGGCATTAAAAACCTGCTAGCCCCAGATGACAGCCTCTGGAGGTAACCAGGATCTGTGTTAACTTCCTCAGGCTTCCACAAACAGGGTGGCTTAAAGCAACAGAAACTTGTCTTACAGTTCTGGAGCCCTGGAGGTCTGGAACTGAGTTCAGTAGGACCATGCTTTCTGAGAACTGCAGGGGAGAGTCCTTCCTTGTTGATGATAGCTGTGGGTGGTTGGCTGGCAATCCTCGCTGCTCCTTGGTTTGTGGCCCTGTCATTCCAGTCTGTGTCTTCATTGTCACATGGCTTCTCCCTGTGTCTACCTCACAAGGCCATCTTCTTATACGGATGACAGCCTTGTTGGATCAGGGGCCCACCCTACTCCAGTGTGACCTCATCTTAACTAATTGTATCTGCAACAACTTTATTTCTGAAAAATGTCACATCTTGAGGCACTGAGGGTTGGGACTTCCACATATCTTTTGGGGGTGGGGGTGGGGCAGGAGGGTGCAATTCATTCCATGATAGGGTCTTTGAGAAAGAATTGAAAAGGGAGAACTTTTCATCATCTGGTCAATGCTATTGAATGCCTGTCCAAGGACCAGTATTGAGACTCAAGGGGGACTTATGGGGCTGGGAAGGCTGTGAAGTTCCCCTGTCCTCCTGGGCTAAGGAGTGTGGAGGTCTACGAAGCTCTCAGGAGCAGGTGGTGTTCTTGATGCCTGAATGGATTTTTCCTACGTCAGCCCTGGGCCCAATAGGTGCCCCCACAGTTGGGGTGAGTATACTCACTGAGGACACTCAGCCGCTCTTGGGTCACAAAATCAGCATCATAGAGACCTCTTTGTAAGCAGCCAACATTTACTGAGATTCTCTTGAATGCAAAGCACTGCAGGTCCCCTGACTGTCACTATGCACAGTGTGGTCTCATGGGCCCACCATGGGGCAGCAGGACAAGGGGAAAGATCGAAACAGGTGGGCTAGGTGGGTGGGGGTGGGGCAGAGTAGCAGATGTTGTGGCTTCTAGGACAGAGAGGCCACTGCAGCTCCAAGGGGAGTTTCTTGGAGGCACAGGTAGGAGGATTTTATTGAGCACCACTAGTAAGGGAAGTGGACAAAGTCCCTGCTTTCCTGAAGCTCTTCTGAAGTTGGGGGGAAGGGGAGATATATAGCTGATACACCAGGTGAAGGGCTAAGGAGAAAACTAGAGCAGTCTAAGAGGACAGGGAAGAATATTCCCAGCAGAGGAGCAGCAAGCACGAAGGTAGGGGTGGGACAGCAGAGGCCAGTGGGGTTGGAGCAGAGTGAGTGGGAAGAAAGAGGCAGGAAGGGAAGGTAGGGAGACTATGGGTTGCCGGGTTGTGGGGCAGGGCTGGTAATTCCACATGGGTAAGGATGTTGTATTTTCTCCAAAGTGGCAATGCAGGATTTTGAGCAGTTAGTAATCTGACCTAATTTTAAATAGATCACCCTACTGCTGTGCTGAGAATAGTCTTTGAGAGGCATGTGTGGAAGCAGAGGGAGGGTCTTATGGTGATCCAGACAAGCTAGGGTGTTTTAGACCAGGTGACAGTGGGGAAAGTGATGAATGGTAGTGACAAATGACTGCATTCTGGATATTCTTTGAGAGTAGATCCAAGGAGATTTACTGATTAGATCAGCTGTGAGAGACAGGTGTTAAGGTTGACTCTAAGATTTGGGGCCTGAGCAGCTAGGAGGATGGAGTTGCCATTTACTGAGATGGGGAAGGCTGCAGGAAGTACCGGCCTGGAGGGAAGATCAAGGGCTCTGAGTGGAGTCCTTAAGGTTCGTCATGACTTTCAGGTGAACATGGTGGGTGGGCAGTTGCATACACCAGGCTGGAACTTAGCGGGGAGTCTGGACTGAAGATACACATTTATGAGTTAGTAGAGTTTAGATGGTATTTTAAAGCCATGAGGCAGAATGAGCTCACTGTGAAAGTGAAAGCTAGGGTTTGTAAAAAAGATAAGCAGTTAAAGGATTGATCCCTGGGGCACTGCAATCAGTAAGGCTAGGAGGACCGAGGAGCAAAGACGACAGGGAGGGGCTGCTGGTGATGTGAGACAAGAACCAGGAGAGACTGGCTGTCCTGGAAGCTGCGGGGGGAAAAAGTGTTTTGAAGAGGAAGGGGTGTTCAGCCTGTTAATTAATGTTGCGAGTGGATCACTGTTATGGGAGGGAAGACAGAGAGAGGCATGAGTACAGATCCCGTGGTGAGAGTCTCTGTGTTCTGGTTGCTTCTGTCTTCTCAGTGAAGTGAGAGTCATAGGCTGAGGATGAACAGTAGGAATGAAACGTTGGAAGTTTGAAGGGAGCACACAGGAGAGAAAGGGGACTCAGGAAATGTGGGATTGCTGAGTGGCACTAAGTGACTGCTTGACAGGTGGCAACACCAGAATTTCTGTATTTGAAGGGGTAACACAGATCTGGTCAGGAAGGGAGCTTGATGATGAACCTGTGAGGCACCACATAAGGCTGAGAAATCTCAGTCATCCACATCAAAGAGAAGAGGAGCTGAAGGGGTCGAAAACTAAGGCAAACTCCTTAGAGATCTTCCATAAGCATGGGAGAAGGAGCCTTCTAGGTGGGGTGACCCCTATAGCTGAGAACTAAGCCGTCCCCTCTACACAAGCTGTGTGCAGTCACACGAGTGTGGTAGTGGGTGAAAAGGAAAGTACAAGACTAGGTGGAAGCACACCAGGTGACATGGGGCCACATCACCTCATCTGTCAGAAAAGAAACTCTTGTGACACCTTCTTCTTACTCTCCCCTTTCAAAGTACCAGGTCAGACATTTCAGCAGATTTTTCTAAGAGCAGAGCCTGCATCTTCAAAGTACCTTAGCTAATTACACACACACACACACACACACACACACACGCACGCACACACAACTTCAAACATCAAAGTAGTCATTGTGGGCCGTGAACTTATTGCAAAGATGTTGCCATGGCAGAAAATACTGCTGGAACTCCTTTTTGGAAAATCCAACTGAGCATGTGACACGCTCTCTGACTGTTCTCTGTGGGGGTCAGTCTTTGCATTCCAAGGGTAGATTTGATTTCTGGAACAGCCTAAAGTCATTTAGAGCCAAGTGTGATGACTAAAATTGGGGATTAGATTTCTTTTGGCCACTGATGAGGTCTGATACAGATAGACTAAAACTAGTCTTGTCTTGTTTAAAGGGGACAATACTTCTTTTAAGGGATTTAATCAGGTATAGTATGTGAAGTATCTGGTGTAGTTTTTGATCCATGGCAGGCATTTCATAATTGGTAATTATTAATATTCCTAAAACAGTGAACCTGAAATGAATGGAAGCATCATTGAAGTAAATGATTTGTTCCCCAAGGTGATGGCTTTGAAGGGATAGACTTTATCTAGAGTGACGAATTTTGCTAAGTCTGTTAGAAAAGCAGATTTATAACTTTATAATCATATCTGTTCATCTTTATCAACCTTGCAAGGAGGGGGATAAAAAGCTCCATATCAGAGAAAAGATCAGCTGGAGGAGATCATGGGCGAGAAGAATAATGTCAACCCTTTAGTCACCCCTTAGGACCACCCATGTCTCCTGGTGGTTCTTGGTTATCCAGCACTAGACATAGTGGGTCACCAGGTACAAAAGAGACCAAACGTGTCCTCTCCCTTCCCCACTGCTGCCCTCAATGCTTTTCTGCTGGTTTGCTGATGCAGGGAAAAGCTCTAGGATGAGAAATTCTTGTCTTTGGCTTAAACTTTCAATCCTTCAGTACAAGAGCAAATAATCAGGAAGAAGATAGCATGGGGATAACTTACAGCTTTGTGTGAAGAGGGTTACTAACTCCTTTCCTGAGACCAGGTCTTGACAATGCGAGCGTAGAGACAGTGGAAGGGCCACAGGTGTTTCTGCAAAAGGGGTAGGGAAGGAGGAGGCGTCACCGGGAAATTAGAGACACCAAAGGCAAAGTACCTAATGTTTCGTTTTGTGCAGACCCAGACTTGCTCTGTGCTTCTGTCCCCAAGGGGCACATAAAGGAGCTTCCCAGCCCACGGCTATAAATGATGAAGGCACTCAGTGATACCTGCTGCCATGGCGAATAACAGAAAGACCTGGCCCTCATCTGGATTCTGCTTTAGCCAGGTCAGCAACTTTGGTTGCTCCCTCTCTGGGCCTCAGTTTCCCATGAAAGAAAATGGTGGCTTAGGGCTGTATCAGTGTTTCCTAGACTTTTATTTTTTACCTTGATCTGCCATAAGAAATGCATTTTACATTAAGACCTAGTGTATGTATTCATAATGTGTGTGGATACATACGTAATACACACACACACACACACACACACACACACACACACACCATACATATGGTATCAAATTGACAGGTCATGCGTGACCAAATGAAACATTATTTCTAGGTATATCTGTGAGAGTGTTTCTAGGTGTGTCTGTGAGGATGTTTGTGTATGAGATTAGCATTTGAATCAGTGGACTCAGTAAAGTAAATTGCCCTCCCCAATGTGGGTTGACACCATCCAATGCATTGAGGGGCTGAATAGAACAGAAGGAACTGACCCCTTTTTCCTTCTCACTGCTTGAGCTGAGTCATCTCATCTCATCTCCTGACCTCAGACTGGTATTTACACCATTGGTTCCTCTGGTTCTGAGGCCTTTGGGCCAGGACTGAATTGTGCCACCAGCTGTCCTTGGTCTTCAGCATGCAGCCTTCTTTACTGTGTGTTAGTTTTTCATAATAAATATTTCTCTCTCTCCCTTCCCTCCCCCCAAACTTGTGTGTGTGTATGTATGTATGTATGTATGTATGCATGCTTGTATATCTTATTCTGTTTCTCTGGAGAACCCTCACATACACATTTGTGTATATACATATCTGTGTGCACATTTCTCTATCATCTTTCTACTTCTCTCTCTATGTATATCATCTATCTATCATACAGCTAACTAGCTGGACAAAGATTACAATACTTGTAGTTTAAAATACGTGGGAGTAGATGGTTGATAATGTCCTTTCTAATTCTGCTATTTTAAGCTTATTCCTAAGGCAGTCTTTGGGTTGAATATGCAGTTAAAGGCTGTAGGGATATGTCCATGCAGAGCTGTTAGTACAGGGTACAGCTTATAGTAAGTGCCCTGTGACTGTCTGTTGTTACTTTTTTTAAATGTTTATTTATTTATTTTGAGAGGGAAAGAAGGGGGGAGAGGTAGAGAATCCCAAGCAAGCTCCGCACTGTCAGCGCTGATGCAGGGCTCCAAACTCACGGACCACAAGACCATGACCTCAGCTGAAATCAAGGGTTGGACGCTTAACTGACTGAGCCCCCCAGGCACCCCTGTCTGTTATTACTTTTACTCTCACTACCTGGATTGGCTTCAGCACCTTGGAGCCCACTTCACTTCTCCCCCTTTAGCTTTTCCCGATAGGTACTCTTTTCCTGCGTCCTGTAATTTTTTAATTTTATTTGAGTATAGTTGACATACCATAGTATATTAGTTTCAAGTGTATAACATAGTGACTCAACAAGTCTATACATTATAATGTGCTCACCATAAGTGCAGCTGCCATCTGTCACCAACAACGCTACTACAATACCATTGACTATATTCACTATGCTAGACCTTTTACCCCCATGATTTATTTATTCCATAACTAGAAGTGTGTATCTCCCAGTCCTTCATCCATTTTTCCCACTTCCCACCCACCCCTGCCTCTGGAAACCATCAGTTTCTTTTCTGTGTTTATAGGTCTGATTCTGCTTTTTGTTTGTTTTGTTTTTTAGATTCCATATGTAAGTGATATCATACGGTAGTTGCCTTTCTTTGTCTGACTTATTTCATTAGCACATACCTTCTAGTTCCATCCATGTTGTTGCAAATGGCAAGACCTCATCCTTTTTTTATGGCCAAGCAATATTCCATTGTATGTACACACCAATTTTCTTTATCCATTGATCTATCAGTGGACACTTAGGTTGCTTCCATATTGTGGCTATCGTAAATAATGCTGCAATAAATATAGGGGGGCATATAGCTTTTCAAATTAGTGTTTCATTTCCTTTGGGTAAATACCTAGTAGTGGAATTACTGGATCATATGGAAGTTCTATTTTTAATTTTCTGAGGAACCTCCATAATGTTTTCCACGGTGGCTATACCAATTTGCATTCCCACTAACAGTGCATGAGGGTTCCCTTTTCTCCTCATCCTTACCAACACTTGATATTTCTTGTCTTTTTGATTTTAGCCATTCTGACAGGTGTAAAGTGACATCTCATTATGGTTTTGATTTCCATTTCCCTGATGATTAGTGATGTTGACCATCTTGTGTTCTTTAATTTATGATTTTGAGATTATTTCTCTCCACACCCCAGCTTTACTGAGGTATACTTTACAAATAAAATTCTAATATACTTAAAGTATACAATGTGATGATCTGATATATATATATATATATATATATATATATATATATATACACACACACACACACACACACACATATATATATATATATTGCAAAAAGATTTCCATAATCAAGTGAATCAACACATTCTTCATTTCACATACTTTTTCTTACTTTTTTCTTTCCCTTTCTCTGTCTCTTTCTTTCTGAATGTTTAAGATCTACTCTCTTAGCTAATTTGAACTATATGATAGAGTATTAACTATAACCACCATGCTATACATTAGATACTCAGAACTTATTCATCTTATAACTTTTACCAACCTCTCCCCATTTCCTTATCTCTCGCTATCCCCCAGTTCCTGAAAACCATCATTGTACACTGTTTCTATGAGTTCAACTATTATCTTTTTATTTCACATAGAAGCGACATCATATGGTATTTGCCTTTCTCTGCCTCTGACATATTTCATTTAGCAGAATGCCCTTCAGGTTCATCCATGCTGTTGCCAATTGCAGAATTTCTTTATTTTTTGAAGGCTGAATAATATTCCATTGTATATTTATACCACATTTTCTTTATCCAGTCACCTGTCAGTGGAGGCTTAGCTTGTTTCCATACCTTGGTTATTGTGAATAATTCTGCAATAGAGACAAAAATACAGAGATCTGAGAGCATTTCTTTAGTGCTTTATCTGTAGGAATTCTTTGATGTCTAAGTTTGAATTATGTTCCTTCAGAGAGGGTCTGTGTGTTTGTGTTTTTCAAGCAAAACCACTTTAAAATAATTTTTTTGTTTTGGCGTCTCCCAGCTGGTACAAGTTTCAGCCCCCAATCCACCTGAGAGCCAGTTTTTGATTAGGAATTATCAGGGATAGAGTTATCAGGGAGAGAGCCAAAGCATAAGAGACTCTTAAAAACTGAGAACAAACTGAGGGCTGATGAGGGGTGGGCGGGAGGGGAGGGTGGGTGATGGGTATTGAGGAGGGCACCTGTTGGGATGAGCACTGGGTGTTGTATGGAAACCAATTTGACAATAAATTTTATATATTAAAAAAAAAGTAATTATCAGGGATATTCTACCCAGAGCAGAGACAGGCAGGGGTGGGGTGGATTTGTTTAGAAGGTAGAGGTGTCCCGGCTTTGTGATGGGGTCTTTCATGTGCCTCCCATTCTTCTTAAGCCCAGACCTTGTCTGGGCTCCTCCTTCCTCTCTCAAGCTCCTTCCTTCCATGTTGATCACTAAAACCCAAGCTCTTGGCTAACGGAATCACCTGATCGCCCCTCACCTCAGACTTTAGTGGGCACATACGTCCTAAGATTGGGCTTTCTGATGATTTTTGGCCTTTCAGGAATTTTATTTCCCCCAGCTCAGCTATACATTGATGAAGTTAATTAATTTTTATTCATCATATTTTTGTTCTTTACCAAGAGAATTTTCTGCATATCTAGACTGTTGTATCACCTGAAGTGAAAGGTCCTACTGAGTACTTCTCAGCAGAGAAATCTTACACCACAAGGGCCAGCGCTCTTACAACAGGCAAAGAAGGATGCAAATCTGAGATTTGTGAAGCACTACCTCCAGCAGATGGCTAGGTGGAGAAACTCTTGCTTTAGGGGTCTGGCGGGGCAGGGATATGGAGGGGCAGGGGTCCGGAGGGGTGAGGGTATGGACGCGCAGGGGTATCGTGGGACAGGGATCTGGCGGGGTAGGGGTATTGCAAGGCAGGGGTATGGACAGGCAGGGGTATGGACGGGGAAGGGATACCTCGGGGCAGGGGTACTGTGGGGCAGGGTATGGCGGGGCAGGGGTATGCTGGCGCAGGGGTCTGGACGGGCAGGAGTATGCTGGGGCAGGGGTATGGAGCAGTAAGGCAGTAATTTGACAACCCAGAGCTGATCTTTGAATAGGGGCGTAGTTGCCTGAATTCCCCATCACTTATTAACTGTGACAGTTAACTCTGAACTTGCTGTGTGACTTTGGGGGGTCAGTTTAACCTCAGTAGTCTTCTCTGCCCAGTGGAGGGAATAGTTGTACTGCCCAATAGCGCTTTTGGAAGATCAAACATGCTTAAGCTCCTAGCATCGTGCCTGGCACACACCAGTTTTCTATAAATGTTGGCTGCTAATTGTTTTACTTTTCTTCTTGGTTGCCTTATGGCTATGGTTTTCCCACCATCTGAGAAGGCTGTAGTCCCTGCACTTGGCATCTGGGGACCCAGTTCACTGTCTAGCTGTGTGAACTGGGACATGCCACTTCACCTTGCTGTACTCTTACATGTAAGCACTCTGCTTATCTATGAAATGAAAGGGTGACCTAGCTGGTTTCTAAGGATCTTCCTCTCTCATAGTCTGGGATCCTAGTCAGAGGGCTGTGAGAGGAGAAGCACCTGTCAACACGCAGCATTTCTCCAGGCAGCCCTCACTGTCCTGCCAGGTTGGATTTCCCAGAGCCCATCTGTAAAAGTCGGATCTTAGGAATTTGTACGTATTTTCCCACGGGAGTAGTTTTTAGGTGGTGATTGGCTTCCAGGGCTAGCTTATAAAGCCCAGCTTAATCCACAGTGAAGGAGGAACACTGCATTTACATTGGAAGTGGTGGAAAATAAAATGTTCACAATACTAGTAATTTACAAAACAGGAAAATAATTCCATTGAGTTAGAACTCATTTTTTATTTACCTAGAATTCTGGTGCTTGAGGGAAGCAGGTTAATTTAGGACAGGAGGAGATCTATGGAAATATGTTGGGGAGAGTCTGGGCTCTCTCAAGGGATTTAGACTAAGGCTGATGGCATGGGTTCTTTAAATGTCTGATTTTGGTTAAAAGTCCAAAGTTTCCTCCTATACAACTTTATCTTTTCCTTGAGATAACAGTGACCTAAATCCTCCTCTCGTGTCTAACGGTTTGGACTTACCATCGGAAAGCGGCGAGGCAGAGACAAGAAGGGAAACAGGAGACAAGAGGCAGGAATCA
The DNA here is from genome assembly GCF_046562875.1 of Panthera onca. Taxonomy (NCBI): domain Eukaryota; kingdom Metazoa; phylum Chordata; class Mammalia; order Carnivora; family Felidae; genus Panthera; species Panthera onca. Next base: position 168,840,515 of record NC_138342.1, on the reverse strand, counting down.
TCCCAGCATCACCAGTGTGACCCTCCAGCGTGTTTTATTGGGCCTCTGCCGTGTTGGCCCACATAGCAATGATTTTTATAGTTTTAAATTTTTTATTTTATTTTTCCATCTTTACTGAGGTGTAAGTGACAAATAAAAATTGAATATATGTAAGGTGTATGACTTGATGTTTTGAAATAGTACATGTTATGAAATAATCACCACAATCAAGCTAATTAACATACCTAACACCTTTCATAGTTAGGTGTGTGTGTGTGTGTGTGTGTGTGTGTGTGTGTGTGTATGGGAGAAAGAGAGAGAGAGAGAGAGAGAACATTTAATACTTACCCTCTTAGCAGATTTCAAGTACAGATCTTCCTTGACTTACGATGATGGTTTTACATCCTGATAAATCCATTCTTAAGTTGAAAATGCACTAATGCATCTAACGTACAGAACATTGTAGCTTAGCTGAACCAAACTTAAACAGGCTCGGAACACTTACATCAGCCCTCAGTTGGGCAAAATCATGTGACACAAAGCCTATTTTATAATAAAGTGTTGTTGACTATCTCATGTCATTAATTTCATACTGTACTTCAAGTGAAAACAGAATGGTTGTGTGTGTACAGAATGGCTGTCAGTGTATTGGTTGTTGACCCTCATGGCTGGCTGCAAGAAAGTATTCTAGCTTATTGCTAGCCCAGGAAAAGATCCAAATTCAAAGTTTGAAGTATGGTTGCTACTGAATGAGTATTGCTTTTGCTCCATTGTAAAGTTCAAAAATCATTAAGTCCAAGTGTTGTAAGTCAAGGACCATCTGCATACAATATAGTACCCACACAGCATTTTAAAGGAAAACTTACCTGCCAGGATGTTAAAATGCCATTAAAAAGCATCCAGATTTCTGACTATGGGACGCCTGGCAACTTGGGCCATGGCACTGAACTTCCACAGGGTGATGGTAGGCTGATACTTACCCAACCAGGTCCTCTTCATTTAATGAAGACATATTCTTGTTGGCTCCTGTAGGCGTTTGAGTTAGAAAATCCCAAGTGATATAATTTAAAAAGAAGAAAGGGATTAAAAAGAATGTAAGTGTGATTATGCATGGAAGAGATGCTCTGAGAGGGAGTCAACTAAGGGAAGTAAGAAAAGATGGAAAGAGAAAAGGGGAGGTCAGTCTTGCATCATCACTGAAAGCCAAAAAGGCAGGGGAAGGGAGGTCAGGTCAGATAGTTTCTCCTGTGGCCACCAGGCGGCCTTGCAACCCAGCACAGCTAGGTTGTTGTCTGAGGGAACTTGATGGCAGGGAGAGGCAGTGTGCCAACGTTCCATATACTTCAACGTACATGAGGTTTCCAAGTTAAGAATCAGGATTTCCATGCTTGGTTGGCTATTACTATTCTCTGAGCCAAATCCTGGGTTCCCAAAGGAAAAAAATGTGCCTATATTTCTGATGTAAGGACAATTGGACTGTGGTACTGGCACTCTCTTGATCATTAGGGTGGACTTGGCTGACCTTGCTGATGGAGTGGGGTTTCCTTTCCCCTCGCTGTTCCAGGTGGGGCTGAGCACAAACTCTGTGCTGGTCACAGGTTGGGGGACTGCCTTCTCTTAACAACGTCACCATTAGATGCTTCCTGTCCCCATCCCTGTGTCACTCAGCAGCTTCTGAGTTGAAGTTTTGGAGAACACTAGTTCCACCTGGGGAGCTTGTTAACACGCTAAGGTCCATCTCAGACATTATGGAACAGATTCTCGGGGTCTGGGGCTTAGGAATCTGTACCCATAGATGATCCTGGCATGGGGGTCCCTAGCCTGCATTTTGAGAAACAGGTTCATGAAAGTCAGTAGGACATAGTATGGAGATTAGAGTTTGGGCAACACTTCCCTCAGTTTCCCTATCTGTAAAATGAGGGTGGGTGGGCTCGCGTCTAGGTGCTCTTCCAGCTTTGTGAGCCGGAATCTGATGTCCCTGCTGATCGGGTGGGAGGATTCTCCAGTTGTGGAGATTTGTTTCTCCTCTCAGACATGCCTGTCAGAAGGTTTGTGTGACTTCAGCTGGCCACCTAGGGGCTCAGAGGGTTACTTCCTGGTGCTCCTAGACCAGGTGTATCGGCAATTCTGTCTACAGATGCTGGGGAAGGGCCAAGAGGTGAGGCTCCTGAGGACCAGGGAAGAGTCTGCTTCTTAGCCTTTCTGCACGCTGATAGCCTTTCTACTCTGGGAGCATATGCTACAGGTCTCTGGTGCAGAAAGAAGCTGTGTCTGAGACGTATGGCAGCCGAGACCTGCAGGGGCTGCTCCTGGTGTGAATGTGACATGGAGCTCTTTATGTGCGTCTATGTTCCAGTGGTCCAGAGTTTTCCTTCAGCTCATGGGATGGAAGTATTATGGACTGATTGTGTCTCCCCCAAGTGTATATTGAACCGCTAACCTTCAATGTGACTGTATTTGGAGATAAGGCCTTTAGGGAGGTAATTAAGGTTAAATGACGTCATAAGGCTGGAGCCCTAATCCAACAGGACTGGTGTCCTTATAAAAAGAGCACATGTGCGCTCTCTCTCTCTCTCTCTCTCCCCGTATGAGGACACAGTGAGAAGGTGGGTGTCTGTAAGTGAAGGAAGGGAGGTCTCACCAGAAACTGACCTTGCTGATGCATTGATCTCAGAATTCTAGCCTCAAGAACTGGGACAAAATAAATGCCTGTTGTTTAAGCTACCCAGTCTCTGGTATTTTGTGATAGTAGTCTAAGCTAAGACGTGAAGGAACACTTATTCCTTCATCCATTCAAGCAGGTAGTGCATTTATACATAATGGATTATCTATAAGGAATCAAATTTGTTTGAGCTTCAGGTGATCACCACAAAGTCACTGTGGGTCAAGTTTTTTCCATCTTGGTGCACACTTTCCCAGAAGCCTCACATCCACACCAGCATTTGAGGGCACAAGATGCAGGCCCTTTAACTGTTCCCCCCAAGTTACTACTGTTTGGCACCAAAACATAAAAGCCCAAGAATTCAGGTGCCATTCCGTGGTGTTGCTTGAGTGTGCACATGGACATGGGGCCGCATTCGTGTGTGGAATTGCTTGTGACAACACCAAGTTTTTAATTATGTATAAGCCATCTCATAGAGATCTACACAACAAGGCCGCAGTGTGCCCATGAGTTTGGTTCCCACATACATTTGTTTACATATAAAAGGCTAGATTTGGGGTCTGGAATCTGGGTTGAAACTAAAATTTTGCTTATCAGCTTCACAATCTTAGGCGAGATAGTCTCTTCTTCTGTGAAACAGAATGGGACTGTTTCTCAGAGGTGAGGAGGTGAGGACCAAAGGGCAGGAGTGAGGAAACCCCCGCAAGCCAGGGAGCTGCTCTTCTCCCCGGAGGCTCTCTGCTGGCACCCTGTGGCTGGTTGCTTCTCTTACCCCAGAGAGGAGGTGTGCGCACAGGCTGGCTGTCTCCTGCCGGGCCTAGGGTCCCGGGGCTGTTGCCATTCTCCATTTTTCATTCCTCCCCCATGTGCCTGCTCCTGGCTTGTACTGGGTATTCAACAATTATTTCTGAATATATAAATGAATGAGCGGCACATTGTAGACACTCAGTGCCCAATTACTGAATGAATGAGGTGTCTTGTGGGCCCACTGAAACATTCTAGCTAGGGTCTTGTCAGCTGGGTCAGAGATGGGGGGATACAGATGGGAACTAACATCTCTCAAGTAGCTGACCACTGGGGACAAAGCACATCTCCCCCCATTGGGAACCAAAGGATAGGAAAGGAAGCTCTCCGAGGATGCACTCGAGCTTGCTAGTGTCCCCAATGTCAAAAAGGAGAAAACTGTCATCTCTCTGTTACACGGTCCTTAATAGCTTCTGTTTATTGAACAGCTACTATGTGCCAGGCACCATGCTGGGTGCAGGGGCTAAAATCACAGCCCAAACTGGCCATTAATTATCTCACAAGAGGCCATTATCTCATTTAATCTTCAGAACAGCTGTGTGAACACTAGGTGAGTACTCACTCGGGAAAAAGGTTTATAAACTGTAGAGTGCTATAAAATGTCAGCATTGCTATGAGGATGATTAGTTTTCCTCCCCGACGTCTGCAGCCTGCCCAGCGGCCTCCCAGTGTAGCGTTGGCACCCACCTTGCCTGTCTCCTTCCCGGCTAATTGGGGAGGCTCTCCAGGCCTGATTTATGCGGACACTCACACATTCTCCCACTGAACATTATTCTAATCAGACACCTCATTATTGGAAGGCTGCCTCCTCGGGCTGCCTGGACAGGGTTATTACAGGATATTATACAGACCATTTGCATGGCCACCTTCAGGTCATTTCCATCACTTTAAGCTACTTACAGGCCCATTTTCTTCCCCATAATATTTGCCTAATTCGATTACTCCACGGCCTCAGCTGGCTCAAAATGGAATCAGAAGTTACACCTGGGAGCAAAGTCAACTGGATCCTGACACACCCTCAGTACGTCACAACTGTGCTTCCAGATCTGAGGGGGGACTTAGGAGTCTGGTGGGGCAGGGGGAAGGGACACCTTGACAGACCAATATTTTATAGTTCCAGAAGATGCAAAGGATCCTCTTCTAGTCCCTTGAGTTCATCTTTTGTAAATTCATTCAGAGCCCCCCGTGCTTCTCCAGCATACACCTTAACACACTTGACTCCAGTAGAATGTGTAATGTCTGCTTTCCTGCAAGACAGAAAGCTATGTGAGGGCAGGGACTCTGCTTATCTTCTTGATTTTTGTGTCTCTAACATCTGGCACAGCACCCAGTGTACAATAATCGCCCAATAAATAGATACAATCTGGTTGATTGCCTGATGGTATGAGGGTCCTTCATTGCTTTCCACATTCTCTGATAGGAATGTACCTGTGAGTTGGTGCTGAAGTCCCTCTTTCTGTTGCATTGCTTGTGCTCCCTGGTGTCTGGGAATGATGGACCCAGTTCGTTACTTCTGCCCGTGTACTGACACTGTGCTGGGGGCCAAGTCTGGGAGCACAAAAGTCTAGAGCAATGCTTTTCAACTGGAGGCAATTTTGTCTCCCGGGAGTCATCTAGCAATGTCTGCAGACATTTTTGGTTGTCACGAGTGAGGGGATACATCTGGTACCCAGTAGCATGCCAGGGATGCTGCTGAACATCTTACAATGCACAGGACAGCCCCTGTAATGAAGAACGATCCCACCCAAAATACCAATAATGGCAAGGTTGAGAAATGCTGCCCTACAGTTAGCCCAACACATTTAACAGAAGGAAGGACAGCAGGGTCAGTTGGACTCTTGTGGCATTTGAGGGGGTCATTGTAGGACACCTTCTCTTCCTTGTCCCAGTTCTGGACCATGAACCAGGCAGAAGGAGATCAAAATACTTCTTTTATCACCGAGAAGACTGCCGGAGGCTGGTGTCTTAGTCTGTTATCTGAGGGAGATTGATAATTCTACACTCCTGAGTTGAATTCATTCATCTCGCTTGACAACATAGACCTCTGTACAGGGCCTGGCGTGGCAGAGAGAGAAAGAGGGCGCTCACTGCACCGCACTGTGCTCACCCAGACCCTCTCCCCTTGCCAAGAAACCCTTCTTTGCCTGAAATGGCAGCCAGAACAGCCAGCCCAGATGAGATGAATACATAAAGGCCTAGGGAGAGTTGACGATTCAGGGTCTCTCCAGCTCAGGGTTCCACCTGGAGCCTGGCCTCTGGTCTCCTTCTGCCCTGAGACTCATGGCTTGTCGGCCTTTGAGTTTACATTCCAAATCTGCAAAATAAGGAAGATCATAGGTATTGTCTGGTTTTGTTGTAAAAGTCAAAAGAGTCACGATTGAAAAAGTGTTTAATGTTAGTAGGAGACAGGGCCGGGCTGAGCAGGCAGGGAGCTATTTGAGGCGGGCGGCTAGTAGCGGAGCATAATCACGCACATAAATAACTGCAGCCCAGACAGGAAGCACGGGGGAAGCCCGACTCTCATGGGCTTTCAGAGAAGAAAAAGCTCATGCATTCAGCTCTAGGGGAGCAGTGTGTAGAGAAGTAGCTTTGGATTTGGGCCCAGAGGATGGTAGAAATTTTAAAAGTTAATAACTTACTATTTTCATTATTATAAAAGCAGTATGTGCTCGTTTAGAACATTGAGGAAACACAGACAAATCAAAGAAAGTTCACTTCCTTTCTAATCCCATTGGCCAGAGTTAATCACTGGTAATTCCAGCTTGGGAACAAATGTGCTTATGTCAACCTTCCGCCTGCATTAGTGAACCCAGTATCTCCGCCCTGGGCCTCCCCCTCCTCCTGTCCCTGGGGGGTTTGCTCAGACTAAAAGGGTCAACCCGACCTAAAAGCCAAGCAGAGTGCCTGTGGAAAGCCACTTCACAGGCTGCAGGGATGTCCCTTGCCTGGATTCCAGGGTTGCAGCTCTTAGTTCGCACACCTCCTTAGGCATTGTATTAGTTTGTAAGGGGTATCGTAAGTACCACAACTGGTTTAAACGAACAAAGAAAGAAAGTTATTTTTGGAACTTATAACCCTCCCAAGGGCTTTAATATGATCTTCAAAAGGGAGGGAACCTTCCAAATCATGACTAAGACTGAATTTTTTGTCAGTTCTGGAGAGCGAGTTCTTGTGGCCAAGTTTAGTTGGATTTAGACAAATGAGTAATGTGACATTTCTTGTAGCAGAGTGTCGTGGAATGAACCTGTACCTGTTGTGCTGGGGGGTATCAAAGGTAATTTTTGTCAATCTGGTGGGTGAAAACTGTTCTTCTCTGACACGGCCAAGCAGAGAGGAAGCTTGTCCAAGCAGACATTGTGTGGGGCTGAAGATCAATGGGCAAAGGATCAACAAGGGCCAGCCAGAGACAGAGAAGGGAAAGGGGGACTGAGGGGAACCTCACTTCCACCTGCTAGCTCTGTTGCCATTCAGAGAGGCTTGGGTGTCATCCTTGCCCCACAGCCGACCCCACCAGGCTGGTAGCGTAGGTGCTGGCCATGAGGGAGACTGGGGGAGGCACATGCTAGCTTGTCTCCACTGTGGCCTCTCAGCATGCCCGTACAATCCTCATGCACCCACCCTCTTTGTACTTCAAGAATACAAACAATAGAGAGGCTGCTAACATAAGGAACATCCATTTACCCATCACTGTTTTGTGAAATTTTAACAGTTGCCATAGTTGCTTCATTTTTTTTTAAATAAAATATTACAGATTCAAGAGAAGCCCCCTGAACCCTCCTTCTGATCCCATGTCTGACCTTCTTCCCCAGAGGTAATTACTTTTCAGAATTTGGAGTTTGTCATCCCACTCATGATTTTCGACTTTTGCTACATATGTGTGTTTCCATAAACTACACACACATACGTACATATAAAGTTTTGCATAACTGAAAGTGTATACAGGCAGTATTATACTGTGTAAATCTGCAATTTGCTTTTCCCCTCAACATTATTAAGGCTTATCTATGTGATTCTTATAACTCTGGTTTAGTCATTTTAAGTGAAGTATAATATTCATCATGTGACTATACCAAACTGATTTGTCCATTCTTCTGTCAAGGGATGTTTAGATTTCTTTCCAATCTTTTTCATTGCTACTCTTGAGCACCTAAGTATTCACTTGTCCGGGAAACATGATCTCCTTATGCTGTGGGTGAGAGAGTTTTTCTAGGACATACACCAAAGACTTGAATTTCTGGGTTGTGAAGGGCATACATCTACTTTACCAAATAGAACTAAGTTGTTCTTCGAAGTGATGTCCCATCAAACTGTGTAAAGGTAGCTGTCCACCACCACTTGACATTTCAGACTGAAAAAATGTTTTTTTTTTAAATTTGGTGAGTATGAAAGTATCTCCCTGTGTTTCAATTTATGTTTCAAAAATTATGAGTGAGGTTTAACATCTTTTTACGATTATTCACATTTGGGTTTCTTCTGTGAATTGCCTACCCATTTTCTGTGCCCATTTTTTCATTGGGTTGTTTGTATTTTTCTTATTGGTATGTAGGGATTTCCTGCATATTCTGACTACAAATCTATTCTTGATTGCATACATTACAGCTATCTGCTCCCGCCCTGTGGCGAATCTTCATTTGTTCATGGAGTTTCCTGTTTTGCATAGGTCTTTAACTTTTTTTAATTAAAATTTTTTAATGTTTATTTATTTTTGAAAGAGAGAGAGAGGGGGAGAGAGAGAGAGAGAGAAAGAGAGAGAGAGAGAGAGAGAGAGAGAGAGAGAAAGAGAGCATGAGCAGGGGAGGGGCACAGACAGAGGGGGATACAGAATCTGAAGCAGGCTCTAGGCTCTGAGCTGTCAGCACAGAACCTGATGAGGGGTTCAAACCCACAAATGGTGAGATCATGACCTGAGCCCAAATCAGATGCTTAACTGACTGAGCCACCCAGATGCCCCCTTTCTTAATTTAAATTTACCCCTTTCCTTTTTCTGGGAGAAGCAAGGACCTCTCAGTGACAGTGATGGGGGAGAGAAGGGACCTGGGTGCTTGGGGACTGGAGGCTCCTGGCAGGAATGAGGATGTGTGTAGGTCCGGGCTGGCAAGCCTTCTTCAGGGTGGGGGTAGGGGCTGCATGATTCTCAGACCGCTGGGTTTGTTGGAGGCCTGTGGGTTTGGGAGGTGATGGCCCGAAGATCCTTCTAACTAGGATGACCATATAATTTTTCATTTAAACTGGGACACCTTTGTGATTATAAGGGGACACTATTACTAATTACAGTGGGACAGTGGAAGTAAACTGGGACTGTCTCAGGCCACAGGATGGAAGGTCACCCATTTTCTGGAGTTTGCATTCCTAGTTCTTACACTCAGTCTCCCTTTGCTGGTTTCTGCCAGTCTTTACCCACCTCTGTGCCTCCCCTCTTCCTATTGCCCTAGAGGGCTTTGGGGCCCTTTTCCAGCCACCTTAGAGCCTTAACGTCACCTCTTCATAGCCCACTGGGAAAATATACTGATAGGGAGACCAGCCTTCTGTTCAAATCCTGCTCTACGAAAGTCCCCTGTTGGCCACCAAGGCATATGTCAACTCTCCTCTGAGTTCCTACAGCACTGGTCCTGCATTGTTGACTTGGATATTTAACTTGTAACCTTTGTAGGCATTGCCTCCCCCCATTAGCTTGCAAGGCCCTTAAAAATAGGAACATGTTTCACACTTCTTTGCCTCAGTTCTTCCAACCTGTCCCTGAACTAAAAGTCCCCCAATCTGTTCTGCTTCTTGGGTTGGGGGAGGGGTCCATTCTCTGTTAGGGGAGCAGGTTCTTTGTTATGGTTCTTCTCCACAGCATGTCGTGTTCCTGCACTCTTTACCACGTCTCATCCATGCCTCCATCTTTGCGGTCATCTCCCCCCTCAGTAGGCTGATGTCAGGGGCAGTTTTCTGGCAGCTGGCATAGTAGCTGGTTCAGCACATCAGCATGTGGAAGTGCATCTTCAGGCTGAAAGATAAGCATATAGTCATAAATGCCGAGCAGAGCCTCTCATTTCAGGGATGCATACATTGTGGCATAATTAAGAGGGAAGGCTCGTCCTTGGAAAAGATTTGCAAAAAGGGTTTATAATTGCAAGGACAGAGAATTAGTTTTAAGGCTTCTTGACTTTTGTGATAATCTCTAGGGCTTCTTTATCAATTTGTACCCAGATGATGTTGTTCTCAAGTCATAAGCAATTGGCTTATCAGTCTCTCTGGCATCTTGTGGCTGAGCATAGCCCAGATAGGGTTAGGTGAAGCGCCACTGGTCAGAAGTGGTGGATTGTGTTTATTATAATGTCCCAGTGCAGACTTAGAGGTCTGTAATTGCTTGACATTCCTGGAAGTGTCCTTGGGATGGCAAGCCCAGTACCATGGGACATTTTCCTAGTAGGAGTTAAATTGGTTTTGCAATTGTTGCTTCTTAAGGAAGGAAAGGAAAGCCTAGAAATGGAGTCGCCTCATGAAGGCTGGAAGCTATTGTTTCCTTTCGAGAGCAAACATGTCACGGATCACATAGAAAGACGCTGCTTTGTGGTGGGGGAGGCGGAGGGGGGGCTATCTGTGGCAGCAATGATGGTGCAGTCTGAGAAGGTGACAGTGAGGTCCGATGTCACATTTCTCTTGCTTTCACTTAGGACACTGATATGTGTAGACAGTGTGGGCTTTCATGAAAACCTCTCATGAGTTTATTTTTGCTGATTTCAAGACCAGGGCACTATCCAAATATGGTTCTCCACCTGGAGTTGTTGATGCATGGGGAAATTCTAGGGGCAGCTCATGCCCTACATTTTCAGGTACTTAACTCTGGGTGTTATTCAGTGAGTGACGATTATTTGCGGGTCTCTATGGATTTCCTCTCCATGGGCTTGGGCAGGGTCCAGGAAGAGGGAGGAACCAAGTCACTGCTGTGCCGGTCTGTACATGTCCTACTGTGTTAAAGGCCTCAGTCACGGAGCACTGTGGTCTCTATAGTCTTAGCAAACCATTGGGCATTAGCAGCAGCAATACTCATTGGGTTCGTGAAATGTTTCCAGGTCACTGATTTGATGATATCCCATGCTTTGTCTTTTCACAGAGACTTTAACATTCTGTATTTTAGAGGTATTTTATTTATTCGGGTGCTAGGGACACAGCAAATCAGCCATGGCCCCTGCTGTCATGGAGCTTGTAGTTGAACAGTGGAGACAGATTTTAACAATAAAGTGTGATGAGGGCTAGGAGAGGAGAAGAAGGAAAACAATGGGTATCTGTTGCAAAGTAGCCTTGGCCCTGACTTTCTTCACAAAGGCCCACTTCTCTGAGGCCATCTGAGGAAGTTTGTTGGCTCTAGCCTCTGATGGGGCTGTTGTAATGCAAACTGGGGCCTCTGATTCCTTTCTAAGAAGCTTTGGCCCTGCCCACTCATCTGTTCCCAGAGGGTCACACTGACAGTGCGTGGCTTCTGGACAGGTGCACTTTTGTCATTGCATTGTGGAATGAGCACTCTGGACCTCAATGGTTGTGCCAAAGGGTGGTGGGGCGAGCCAGGAGGGCATGCTTGCTGATACCGGAGGGGCCCTAAGCCTAGCTGCTGGCCACTTGGGAGCCACACCTCTAATAAGCACACCTGGAAATGCTGCACAAGCACAAGATTCTCATGTGCACAGCTTGTGGCTCCCTGACAAGTGAAAATAAAGACCCCTGAATGCTAAGTAATGGGAACCCTGTACGCAAACCCTGCACATCCTTACTGGGGCCCGAACAGTGGAGACTTTCAGAGTCTTCTGTTCTCTGTAGGGCTTTGCTCTCCCAGCCCTTGAAGCTGCAAGGACAGTGCTGGGGCTACTGTTTTAGGACGCAGAGGCAGATATCTGGATGCGCACTCCCTGAGCCAGCAGGTGTTTCTGTGCTCTGTGCATCAGGGTCCACTTTTACAGTGCAGCTCACTCCTGGAACGTCTGCAAGATGGGGTTGTCATAACAAGAAGGCACATCTGCTGAGAGCTTTCTGTGTGTCACGCACTGTGCCAAGGCTAAGTGCACTGTGCTAAGTCATGTCATTTAATCCTAAAGCCCTCTGATATAGGTACATCTTCTTCCTTCCATTTTATAGAGGAGAACCTTGAGGCTCAGAGAGGTTAAGATGCTTCTATAGGCAAAACAGTCTGCACACGGCTGATCTGGGATGGATGGAAGGCTTATGCTAGTCCAAAGCCCAGCTCCTTTGGCTGCCTGTGTCAGGCCACATCCTGCAGTCTGCGACTGGAGGCTTTCCTTAGACCCCATAAATGTCAAGGTTGAGTTAGTTAAAAGGTGACAATGGAGGACTTTACTGTGAATTCTGCATTGCAGGGAGTCGGGCAAACTTATCAACTGAGAAATCCCCCGGACTGCAGCGTGAAGGAAGGCCTGGTTTTGAGTCGAGTGCTGCAGCCCTAACCAGGCGCTAGACCCTTTCCCTCTGACAGGATCCAGCCACGGAATCATTGGCAACCAACAACTTCAGTGGCAAGTCCACTGCCAGCCTGTGTGTCCTGGGTGGGTCCCTGGTGTCCCCAGGTGCCCATGAGCTCTGGCTTTCCACCAAGCTCAGCTGGGTATAACTGGTCCAGCAGTGTGGCCCTGGCAGTTCAGCTTTTCGGTGGGATGGGACCCACCTGAAAACTAGCCTTGTTGACTGGGGCTCTATCTCTCTGGGTAACTTTTACCAGCTCTTCTAGCTGAGACTATAGATAGGAGATGTTTTCTGCACCTCCAAGCACTGGTTAGGATTCTGCTTAAACCTAGACAGACCTCTCTGAAATTAGTGAGGACTCCTGCTAGGAAAGTATGTCCATTGGAGACATGGACATCAATAGTAGCTGACTGGACTCAAGTTGGGCTCTGTGATTGGGGCCCAGGGGGTAGGGTGGGGCCAGCTCGCCACTGGGTCTCTTTCCTTGGATCCATAATTGTTCTCCTGCCCACTGATAAAATCCTAACACGTCTTGCATCTGAGGCTCATGGATTCTGCCAATTGATTCTATCATAAGGTCCAAGTTTCCACACAGTGAATGATGTTACCCACGATAAGCATGGTTTTAATCATGCCTCCAAAAGTTCATTAAATGTCATGGTCTTAGGTAAGATGGGGCTGGGAGGGCGATGGGAGAGAAAACTTGTAAGCAGCAAATGTCTGGGCCTTTCTAGTGGTCAGGGGTACAGCCTACTTCATTTCTGGACACTGTTATTTCTGAACCTTTAAGACCGTGTTCTTAACTGGGTGAGATTTTGCTTCCAAGGAGAGAGTTAGCAATATCTAGAGACATTTTTGGTATCACAGCTGGGGACTTGCATTGGCATCTACTGGGTAGAGGCCAGAGATATTGTTAAACATCCTACTATGCACAGGACAGCGCCTTAAAACAGAGTTATCCTATCTAAAACATTGGTAGTGCCGAAGTAGAGGTGTTTCTTCCAGTGTTGGTGGAATGTCTATGCTTGAGGCCAGGGGCCAGTGTGAATCTGGGCCATTTGTGTGCAGAGGTGTCCCCTCTTGTTCTGGTTTGTGGTACCTTGTTTTCAACCCACCTTTGTCCTTCACTCACTGCCTCTACCCAGACTACGCACTTCCAGCCTGGATGTGTGGGCATGTCTCATTCATCCTTGTCCCTTAACCTAGAGTAAATATGTTTGTTGGACAGTCAAACAGACCTTAGTGGAGGTCTATCCTTTGGGGGAGTGATACTCCATTTTGTCTGCTTAAGGATAAAATGAAAGCTTACTGATTATCCTGGGTTGAACAGTGTGCCCCCACCCCCAGTTCATCTTCACGCGGAACCTGTGATTGTGACTTTAGTTGGAAATAGGGTCTTTGCAGTGTAATCAGGTTAAGATGAGGTCATACCGGATTAGAGTAGGCCCAAACCCAGAGACTGTGCCCTGATACAAAGAGGGAAACTTGGACACGGAGATGCACACACAGAGAAGATGGCTACGTGAAGACACGTGTCGAAATTGGAGTGATGGATCTGTGAGCCAAGGGTGCCAAGGCCGGCTGAAACCACTGGGAGCTAGGAAGGGGCATGGGAAGATTCTCCCCTCAAGTATTTGGAGATGCCTTCCCTGCTGATGCCTTGATTTCAGACTTCTGGCTTCCAGAATAAATTCTGTTCTCTTAAGTCATCCAATTTGTGGTAATTTGTTGCAGCAGATCCAGGAAGTGAATCCGTGGACTTGTAGATACCAGGAAGTTGTCAGACAGACATAAAAACCTTCTTCATACCTCAGTGTCTTCATCTGAGGCAGAGGGTCTCTGTTTCCTGGGCGATTACTGGCACCAGTGTGGACTTACCTGTCTGCTGTCATCTGGCCTTGTCTTTGATGGTGCCCACATTCGTTTCCAGATAATGTTGAACCTGGTTTGTGGTGACCAGGGAAAGTTCATCCCATATTGTAAAGGGATACAAATGAATGTGTGTTGTGAGCTGCCCAATACCCCCATTTCTAGCTCCTAGTTAGTCTTAGTCTGGCCCTAACTTCAGGTTAGCAGGACCTTCTCTCTCCTGGTGTCCTGGGCTTCCAGTGATCCTCAGAACTTATAAGTGCCCTATGTGTTCTCAAGCAACAACCAGAGGCTTAGTGGGTAAGGTGTGTGGTTATAGGCCGATGGGCTCTGGCTCCCTATGGGTCTGCCTGTCCAGGCTGGCCCTTGTGAGTCAAGTGGTGGTGTGCTGGCTTCTGGTCTGTTATCACACTATGCCAAGATCTTTATATGCTGTCCCTCCAGCAGTTGGGCCTAACAGTTTTCTGGGTCACAGACCCATTCTGGAACACTTATGGGGATGGGATCCATAGTCCAAACCCATGGTCAGGGCCCCTTCTCCCAACACCTACCCCCATCTTCCTCCTCACTGTCTTGACTACCTTTCTTTTAAGCCTATCCAACAATGGCCTGGATTCTCCTTTTTTCCTCCCACGATTGGATTTGAGAGCCAGACAAAAAGGATCCTGCCCTCTTGTCACTAAAAAAGAGCTGTTGACTCACTCTTTAGGCTAAGAAAGCCCCAGTTCTTAGAAACATAAAGGCCATCCTCCTCTCTTTGAGGGGAAAGTGAAAATGCTTTCCATTTCTCCATGGAATGAGAGAAGAATTTCTTGCTAAAGAAGCAAAAGCTAAAACCAAACACAAATTGACTTCTCTTGGGCTACCTGACCACCAAGTGTTCAGCAGTATTCTCTGTTCTTTTTCTTTTTAACTTTTAAAAAATGTTTATTTATTTTTGAGAGAGAGACAGAGAGAGAGAGAGAGGGACAGAGGATCCAACGGGGGCTCTGTGCTGACAGAGGGGGCTCGAACTCATGAACTGTGAGATCATGACCTGAGCTGAAGTTGGTTGCTTAACTAACTGAACCACCCAGGTGCCCCAGCATTCTCTCTTCTGCATTAAAAACGGGCTTCTGTGCTGCCTCAGAGATCATCAAGTTCAAAATCCTCATTCTGCACATGGGAAAGCTGAAGCCCAGAGAGGAGAAGTGACTTGCTCAAAGCCACCCAGGTGACTTGTGCCAGAGCTGGGACCAGAAGCCAAGTCCCTCAATTCTGGGGCCATTTGGGTTGACCTCACCCCAAATTACTGGGTAGGGAAACTCAACAGGTAGAAAACATTAGGAAAGAATCCCGGCACATGCCAGCACACCTAATCTCTTTCAATGGCAGGGAAGACATTTATCTCCTGACCCCCACTGGCTGGTTGATGCCCTGGCTGGAAATAATGATGATGGCTCCCATTTGCACAGCACTTTATATAATATAAAAAAGTCTTTCTCTTCTATTGCCTCATTTGATCCTTGTGTTACACTGTAAGTGGGCAGGGCTAGCATTGCTGGTTGCCACTCTATAGATAATGAAACCAAGGTTCAAGAGGTTGGGTAAAGTGCCCAAGGTCACACATGTACTGTAGAAGAGGAATTAGAACCCAGTCTCCCCACTTAAAACTCCTGGAGAACCTGGCTTGGCAGCTGCTTCTCTAGCCCCTTCTGCTTTGCCTCTCTCTGGGAGTGCCAGGCAAACACTGACCCAGGCCCCTACCTTCCTCCTGCCTGCTTTCTTCCTCCTCCTCTTCCATATCCATGGCCAAGTTATTCCTGGCACCTTTGGTCTGGTCCTTCTTTCTGTCCTTTTATCCTTCAGGCCCCATACTCCCGTCGCCTGATGCAGGCCTGGCCCCTTAGACAGGTGCTGGTTGGTTTGCACACTGCAGCTTAGATTACGAGCAGATTCCTGGGGGGTGGTGAGGGAGAGAGTCTGGGACAGGGCTCTGGACTCTCCCTGAGGTGGGGCACTGCCCACTCAGACACTCTCCATGGCTGGGTCTCAGTTTTTCCCTCTGCAGAATGGAGAGGGCTTCTCCCTGCCCTCTCAGTTTGGGGACTAATTCTGCCAAAAAAGGGTTAAAAAATATAACTGAGCTTAATCCGAATGGAGGTCTGGTCTGTTCATTTGCATATAAGCATCTCCTCCGCCCCCAGCCCTGGCAATTTGCATCTCATTATCCAGGTGCATCCTTGGTGATTTCCCTCTAGACTGGTCCTGCCAGCTTCAGCTCTATCTCTTTTCTGGCCCTTAGAGCCTTTCTCCTGCTCTCCTGGCCCCAGAGGGGCTCTTAGGCTGGATAGGCCTCTGCAATCCTGGCTGTAGGCTATTCCCCTGGTACTTGATTTCCCCTCTGCAGAGCAGTCTCCAGGGCCCAACCAGGGAAATGGCAAGCCTGAACTGGGGCCAGTATATATGTTTTTAGGGGGAGGGGGCTGGCATAGGAAGAGGGGGTGGCTCTACCTGTCCATGTGAACATAAAAGGCACAGAGTATATTTGTCTGTGTGTATGTGCATGTGTGCATGTGTGCACATGCACGTGCACACACACACACACACATGTGATATACACGTTCACTTTGACCCCTCTGTTCTTTTGCTTCCATCTCTGGTTATCTTTATGCATCTTTTCTTTGGCTTTAAAACAGAGTTTGACATGAATTTTATGTGACATCACCCAGGTAAAATGTTTGGGGGATGCTAGAGAGGCAGGGACAGGTTTTGTGTTTTGTCCCCCACCCTGCCTCCCAGGGGCAGACCCAGGGCCCTGGGATCTCCTAGTGCAGCCTTGCTCTTCTCAGCACTGGAGTCTCCCCAGGGAAGCCAGCCCTATAGACTCCCCTTTCGTCCTAGCCTTGAAATCAATTGCAATAGGCGGCTGGCCACAGAGGTGAGTGGAGGGCCCTAGGGAATCAGCAATTGTCTACAGGGAGGAGAAGACCCCTTGTGGAAGGTGCTCAGGGGCCTCCCTGGGGCCACACGGTTTGGCCACCCTCCATGTGCTCAGTGGCACTGCCTGACTGCTGAGTCAGAACAGACTCTGCTCCTGTGCAGAGTGGACCAGAGGGTGGTGAGTGATGAGCAGTGGGCGGGGAAGCAGGCCACACGTACTGATTACTAACAGGCAGCGTGTGCTGGGGCAACAGCACCAGGTGGCATCAGGCAGTGACATCTAGTCCCACTTCTTCCTCAGTGAAAGCTTATAGGGCACCTGCCAGGGGCAGGGCCTTGCGTTGTGTTCATCTGTGGGTGGGGCAATGAACAAGACAGACACGTGACCGCCATGGGGTGCACACGGCCTGGTGGTGACTCAGACAGGTGAATGTGGAGGACTTGGATACAGGTGGAGAGGGGGAAGTTCAGGGTCTGGGATGGTTACCTTTATGTGTCAATTCAGTGAGGCCACGGTACCCAGATATTGGTTAAACACCAGTCTAGTTTTCACAGTGAAGGTAGTTTTTACATGAGATTACATTTAAATCAGTAGACTTTGAGTAAAGCAGATTACTCTTCAAAGCGTGATGGGCCTCAGAGAAAGAGGGCCTTAAGAGAAAACAGACTGAGGCTCCCCTGAGGAAGAGAGAATTCTGCCAGTACATGGCCTTTGGATTTGAGCTGCAACATTGGCTCTTCCTCGGGTCTTCAACCTGCTGGCCTATTTGGCAGATTTTGAACTCACCAGCCTCCGTAATTACTTGAGCCAATTTCTCTGTTTCTCTGGAGAACTCTGACTAATACAGAGTCCTGTGGGAGAGCCTAAGAATGGATGGGGGCATGGAAGGCTTCCTGGAGAAGGCAGGCTGGGCTATGGTATGTCTGCAGTTAAGAAAGAGGAAGGAAGGGTGTTGAAGGCAGTGCACCGAAGAAAGGGGTGGTATAGTTTGAATAATGGCAGCGGGCCAGGCTGGCTGAGCCTAGAGTGGGTGCTGTTACTAATTAGCTCAGTGGCCTCAAGAAGGACCCTTGGCTTTTCTGAACTTCAAAGTCCTCCATTACGAAACAGAAAGATAGTCCCAACAGCCTCTTTCAGAGAGCTGTGGGAGGATGCAAAAGAGATGCTGAAGGTGAGCAGAATGGCAGATGATGAGGAGCTGAGGGATGTGAGGGACTGCACAGTCCCTCTGGGGGTTTGGCAGGCAGCGTGGCCATGGTTGTGCAGGCAGGGGGCCTGGTGGGGCTTCCTTTAGGCCTGGAACATGCAGGGACAGAAGCAGTGGTCCCAAGGGTCCGCCTGGCTGAGGAGGCAAGAGAAGGAGGATCTTCCCCGACTTGCTGCAGGGACCTTCTGATCTTAATGTTCCCTTCTATCAAATGGGGGTGGTGATCACTTAGGGTTGTCTGGAGAATCAAATGAGATAATGTGCACATGGGAATAGGCTGGAAATGAATGAAGTGATAGAACACATTGGGTTATTACTGTCAGTGGTCAGAAGCAGAAGGATGGTGAGCAGGGCCTGGCCAGAGCTGAGTTGAGACAAATGAGGACCCTGTGGAACAACATTTGAGGAGGGGCTCCCGCCTCCCCCTGGTGCTGACCTTACAGGTTTTGGCCCCAAGAAGCAGTGGCTCCTTAACTGTTGTTCTGTAGGGGACTCACCCACCTCCCTCTAGCCCAGGCCTGGAAGTGAGAGCTGGCATAATTCCTATAGGAGAGACGGGTGCTTTGGGTGGCCAGTTGGATTTTAATATTCCTCTCAAGGCTTCATTGATGTTTTTGCAAGTGACGCTGTGCCCAAGGTCGCAACGTGGCACTGGCTGGAGTAGCAGGTTCCTCTAGCGTACTGGTTCCTCAGAGGGGGGTGGGTCTGGAGTTATAGCACCACTGGGGAACTCGTGAGAAATGCAAATTCTGGGCTCCACCCAGATCTCCAAATCAGAAACTGGGATAGGACCTGAGAAGCTGAATCAGAAACTGGGATAGGGCCCAGGAAGCTGAGTTTAACAAGAGCTGCAGGGGGATTTGTGTGAGCATCACCGAGCTATGGACTGGGCCTTTGGCAAGGGTGGGAGGAGCCTTATTAATTGAAACCATTCACCAGCATGGAAAACAACTTTTTCCTTCCCTGTTCCTCCTCTGCCACATTTCCTCCCTCCTTTTTGTCTCTCTCTTCTCCCCACCACTTTTTTTTCAAGACTTGAAATCAACTGCCACGAGAGGCGGTCACAAAGATTCTCGGTTTCTCTGAGCTAGCTTGAAGAGTAGAGTCTTATTTCTAACACTGCTTATGCCTCAAAAAATAAAGAGCAAATGACTCACAAGTATCTGAAGAAGGTTCAAATACTATGAATTAGAGGAAAATGTAAATTTAAGCAATTGAGATATGACCTTCAGCTCCTCAGAAAGGTAAAAGTCAGGAAGGTGGACAAGACACAGAGCTGATGGGGATGTGTGAGGACAAATCCTCTCCCGAATCACAGGTAGGGGTGTAAACTGGTTCACTATTTTGGAAAGCAATCTGGCACACTTGGTACTATTTTTTTTCAATTATTTTTATTGATCGCACCTCACATAGTGCTTCCTGTGTTTTAGACACCGTTCTAGGCAACTTACAAACACCGACGAACTAATTTAATTGAGTACAAGTCTGTCTTATGATCCTTAGCTCCTACTCTTAGGAATGGATTGGGAGAAGGTCTTGGACAGTGATAAAGGGCGAGGGATAGACTCTGTTGTTTGTGGCAGAGGCAAGCTGGAGGCCCTTCTCGGTGTCCATCAGTGGGGGGTGGCTAAGGGCAGTGATGGGTGCATCCTTACGGGTCCTAGGTAGTGTTGAAATCATCTAATTAGACACCTACAGCAAAGATAGATCTCGATAAACAGTGCTGACTGAAAAAAGCAAAATGCAGAATAACATTCATAATACAGTGCCATTTATGAAAATTCAAAACACATATTCATAACAATGCTCCATAATTTACAGGATATATGCATATTTCAGGACATGCAGCAACATACTGGAGCAGGTGCCTGTGTGGAGGAGGCAGATTCAGAGTGGGGACAGGAACGAGGGGGAAGGGAAGGGAGGGAACCGCACTGGGACCCTGTTCTAACTGGATGCTGTCTTAATAATGTGCTAAATGCGAAGGAGTGGATGATCCCAATGGTCTGAGCCTGTGGTCAAAAAGGAAAAAGAGAAATGAAGCCCCCCTTTTCCCTGAGCTTAAAAATCAAGGAAAGCAGGCCTGCGGCCAATGGGCTGAGCATGCAAGGGAGGTGTAGAGTTTGGCCAGAATTTGACTCTAAAACTAGTCACGTAAATCTCTTAAAAATGGGAATAAAAATAAATAAACCAATAAGTTTTTATGACAGCCATGTCACGTGTTCTAGAGTGACTGGCCCTAGGAGACATTCAGTGGTGACCTGCTTTGCTGCCTTTCAAGAGTGGCATTCGAGGAGGCCATCCATGCCTTCCTTGGACAGTCTTTCTAGGCCGCATGTTGGCTGCTGTGAGAGGTCAGGGTCAGGGTAGGCCATGCGGCGGGGGAAACTTAGAAACACAGCCTCATGTCCGTGTTGACTTTTATTTAGGAAAATTTCACGAATATACAAAAGGAGAGAGAACAGTAGAAGGAAGCCTCACTCCCACCCCAGGTTCACCAGATATCAACTGATGTGGCTTATCTTGGGAATTTATTGATAAGGGGACCATAGTTAAGGATAATAATCATGCCTTACATTTGTATAGAATATTACTATATTTCGTACACAAGCATCTTTTGCATACAGTATTTCATTCAGTTTTCATGGCAAGCTATTAGCTGGATGTTGTTTTCCCATTTTAGAGATCAAAAGACTGAGGCTGAGTGCAGTGAAGGAGCTTTCTGAGATATATCTGCCATGCACCGAGCCTGGGGCAGGCCCTGGGCGCTCTGGCCTACAACCAGCCCTTTTCTTCAGCTCCACGAGCATGAGGTCCCTGAGCAGCCCTTGCAGTCATGCTCCCCAGGTGGCTGTGGATGAGCCCCTCCCTGCTCTGGGCCTCCCCTTGTGGCCTGGTGAGTGTCTGTGTCCTACTCTGCCCCTCTTGGAGCTCAGTGCCATCACTCCCTGGTGTGCCCTACTTAGTGGGAAGTGGAACAGTTTAGAAACAACCCAGAAAGCAGAGAGAGCCAGACCACACAGTCCGGATGTCCCCACTCCAGAGGCCTAGTGCTGGCTCAGGGCCACTGGGCAGAGAAAACAGCTCCCAGGAGGTGGCAGTGCCATTGGGGAGTGGGTTGGGAGAGAGGCCCCTAGTTTTCCCCTATTTCTACCCAGAGCTCATTTTGGCTGCTGGGGCCGAGGACTGGAGGGTGAGTGGCCCAGGAGATGCTGAGGAAGAAACAGGGAGAGTTCTGCAGCTCCCTCAGGGTACGCTCAGCCCCCAGTCAGTGCTGAGACCAGGTTCCAGAAACAGATTTCTTCTTTTTTTAACCACTTTTTTTCCCCATGGTGACCCAGTTTTGTAGCTGAGGCCCCAAGATACTCTGGCCACGTCTCTGAGTTATTTTTCTGGAGGATAGGCTCCCTAGCGAGTCCTTGCTGCCTGCACTGTGGTTGGTGGGCCCAAGGTAGGACACCTGGCATCTTCTGGGGAGGGGAGGGCCCCCAGGGCTCAGGGCTATGGAACAAGTGCTCCAGGTTCACCTCCTCTCGTCTGGAGCCCTGGCTTGGTTTCTGAGACACAGATGGAAACTTGTGCTCCTGAGTCCTCATTTACTAGGCAGGGTACCTCCAGAAGGTGACCACATGTGGGAGAGAGAGCGGTGGACAGGAGGTGATGGTGCCAGCCAGAGATGCAAGATCCAAGGACCAGCCAACACCCACACACTGACTACTCCCCGCACACGCAGCCCTGGAGTGTCCAGAGAGCTAATGGAGCTGCAGGCGTTAACAGGAGCTCCTTGGTTGTGGGGTGGGAGCTGGAGGTTGTGCCCGTGGGGGCAGATGTAAAGAATTCCTGTCTTGTGACTGATGTGGACTGGGGAATGTGGACACTCAGGAGGAACAGGGTCACATCCCTGCCCTCAGGGATTTACATTTAGTTGCATACACACGCATGTGCACACGCACATGTAGACATACACCTGCTTTCACAAGTAAATAAGGACACACACATAAGCACACATACACGCATATATAGAGACATGCCCATAATCTCACACAGATAAAGATGCACACAGACATGCTCACAGTCTTGCCCAACACACACACACACACACAGAAGTCACTGAAAAAAATTAAGCACTTAGGTTCTGTTGTAACAGGCGTGTGAGAAGGGATTAGTCCAGTTAGAACAAATGAAGAAGATTTTACAGTGGGAGTAGCATTTACATCTTCTACCTTGTGCACAGGGATGTGCAGGAATGGCATTCCAGGCAGGGGGAAAGTACAAACAAAGGGGTGGACACTCCCATGAGCCTTGTCTGCCCAGAGGACCCTGCAGGAGATCCATCCGCCTGGGATCATAGTGCCCAGTACGCCCCTCGTGATGTGGCTGCAGAGTGGCTAGCTGGGGGAGATAAAGGCAAGAAGAACTGGCTGCTCCAGACCCAGGGAACCTGGGATACCCTGGGTTTCAAGTGCTACTGTACTTCAGTTGGTTAGTCCAGGCATCCAGGGGAAGGTTCCGAATTCTTTAGTCAAGCCCAGAGGTGGGAGCAGGTGCGGCAGGGAGGCCTTGGTGGAAGCAGTCGTTGTGAACCCAGGATGCCTCTTCCACTTTTCCCATGCTTGTCAGCGTCTCCCGTACGGAAGAGGGATAATGGCAGCTGCAACTCTGAGGGTTGTGGTGGAGACTAGATGAGAAGGGTAAGCTCCTTACCCCGGGTCTGGCACTCAGGAGGTATCCAGCGGTGAGAACACTTTCACATTTACATGGTGCCCTCCTCATTCATCTGGCTGATGCCTTGGCTTCCCTTCTGCCCAGGACCACCACTAGTTCTGGATCTGGGCCTCTGTGCTCCAACCCACCCTGGGCACACCTGTGACCTAGCCCCGAGGGCGATGTGCCCATGGGGTCTGTCTGGCTCTTCCTGTGGGAGCAGGGGCTGTGGCATATTTGGTCCTCATATCCTTAGCACCCTGCACCTGTCTCGCAGGACAGGCTGAGGACCTTCTCTGAATGAAGGAATGAAAATGTGTAAGTGCTTTGTAAATGGGTAAGGATTTACAAAAGTTAGTTAATGTGCTTCTCCAGAGAGTGAGCCTTGGGCAAAGGCATAATGAAGTAAACAGAGCTGGATTTCAAGACCAAGGCCAGGTTGGAGCCGGGCCTGCGGGACAGTGTGGGGAGCAGAGGGGGGCCACACCCGCCACTAGCCCAGGGCCCAGAGGGCAACCTGTAGCATCTTTGCAGGGGAAATCTGCCTTCCCTCCCATTTAATTTTCTTGTTCTGATTATAAGGTCAATCATTGTAAAGCACTCAAACTTCAAACAGGAAAGAAATACTTAACACATGTAACATGAAAAGTAAAAATTCCCTTCTTCTCCACCCCTGTGCCTGTGAGACAGCTAGGGTATGTCCTTACAGCCTTCCTCTGATTTATCCACTAACTTTGATTGATTGATTGTTTATGTTACAAAAGCAGGGCCCTGCTAAGCGTAGTTCTGCAACTTCCTTGTATCACCTAGCAACGTACTGTGGACATTGTGGGTTTTTGTGTTTTGTTATTGTTGCTTTCACCTATACCACATTCTTTTAAATGACCCTATAATATTCTGATGCATGCAGGAGGTACCACTTATTTAACCAGTCCTTGACTGATGGACCTCTGGATCGTTCTAATGGAAATTGCGTTTTGAAGGAGGCCTGAGTGGTGAGGGCGGGATGCAAGCATAATGCTCTTCCTCCTTCGCCATCCCTGTCTCCTGGCTCTGCCTTTATGAGGTGACAGAACCAACTATCCCAGCCCCCATCCCTATCCCAGGGCCTGTGCCTCTCCCAGAGGGGTTGAGGGGACACCTCTCCTCCTTTTTATAGCTTTGCCAACCTGATCCCCATCCCCTGGGTCTGTTTGTCTTCCTTCACCAGGGTCAGGTAACCCCACCTGCCTGGCTCAGACGTTGTTTGCTCAACCTGTGGGTTTTGAGTAGTAGAAGGTCTGGACACATAAGCGGGGCCTTGGAGCAAACAGGGAAGGCCAGGGCAGGATGAAGCCAGGGAGTTGGGCGGGTTGCTGGGGTGGTGGTGATTAGGTTGGCAGGTTACCCTCTTCCAGGAAGGGGGCAGCCAGAGAGGAAAGAGGCTGCTGTTTCTTGTGGCATTTGGGGAATTTGACGATGCAAATGAGGCCTCTGGTGACTATGAATATTCATTAGGAGTTCTCCCTTCCAAACAGTGGGAATTCTTCCAGGCTTGCTAATGAACCTGGGAAGACAAAGGGTGGGAAGTGGTCCTTCTTCACTCTGCCTTTCCTCTCTCCCATCCTCTTCTTGTCCCCTCCTAACCTACTGGGTGCGACAGAGGCAGAAGCCAGGAGCGAGGCCTGGGTTCTAGGTTTGGTCTCCAATTTGTGGGCCTGACCTGTCTGGGCCTTCTTGTCCTTCTCTTCTCCCATGAAAATCATGACCAAGGCCACCCTAGGAAAGAGCCTGAGGTAGAAACAGGGGAGAATCATGGGGAGCTGGTTAGAATCCTAGGTACTGTTTAAGCAGGTGGGGAAACTGAGGCTTCAGTTGTAAATGACTTGCCCAAGTTATAAGGCAATTATGTGACAGCATTGGAGTTAAGCCCAGGTATTCTGACTCAGGATCTTAACATCTTACCTCCCTGCTCACCCCTGAAGCCTGATTAGACCATTTGCTGAGCCCCCCACATGCCTAGTGTAATCCCTTCTTGGAATCTTTGCGTACCTGAGTCTAATCCACTTCTGGGAGGCCTGCCCTGTGCACCCCAGCCCACAGCCACCTCTGCTTCCTGAACTCTGTTGCCCTTCTTGGCTAAAACAGTCACTCTACACTTGGCACAGACATCCTGGCTGAGCTGTTACCTTTTCAGGGGGGCACCTATTTCCTGAACTTTAGGGTGGGGCCCATGTCCTATACATCCAGCTGGAGGTTCAGGGGGTACCTACTTTCTGAATCCAAATTGGAGCATGAAGCCTGGTGAGTATGACCATCTTGTGGACCACAGGAAAGAATGTGTAAAATCAGAACTGTCCAGGTTAGGGTAGCCAGTAATAAATATATGTGCGTATATGGAATCACAGAATGAGACAGAGAGAAGAAAGGAATCACAAAGGACATCTCCAGCCCAATGGATTTGATCTTTCTTCTTCTTCTTCTTCTTCTTCTTCTTCTTCTTCTTCTTTTTTTTAATAGCCAAATCTTTTTTTCAAATGAAATCTTTCCCGAAGCCTGAAAAATAAGAGAGACAAAAGCAGGGCTGCTCAGGTGCAGGATGAGATGAGAGGCCTGGGGTCCCCTTGGTAACTCCTTCCCTTGTCTCCTCAGCAACATCTGAGCTCACTCATTACACAGATAGGCTGAGGCCCAGAAAGGGACAGGATTTGTGGAAGTTACACAGTTTGGTAGTAGCAGAGGCAGAATTAGAAACCACGTCTCCCTGGGAGACCCTGTCTACCAGACCCTGAGTTTTTGAGGTGCCCCTGGGATAAGTTCTGCGTCAGCCAGGTGAATGGGTCTCCATTCCTCTCTGCCTGCCCTTGACAGCCAGGGGCTTTTGGATACAGTGGGCTGCAACTTTTGTCTCCATGGACGTTTTAAGAGTAGAAAGGGAGAGGGTTAGAAGGAGGTGTGTAGGCAGAGAGGAGGGGAGGAAGGCAGGGCACTGTTCCAAGTGGAATTTGATCTGGATAATAGTGCTTAGCCTCTGGATCTCATTTGGTTCAGGAAGAGGGATGGGGAGGGGGTGTGGGGGAACAGTGCTGCTGCTCTGTCTCAATGAGGGAGGAAAAGGAATCAAGGAGTTTCACAGAGCCTAAAACCCAGCCCTGTGCCTCTGTAGACTTCACTGCACCATTAGTGCTGCTGAAGGTGGCGGGGGCGGTGGGGGGGGGGGAGGGGGAAGGCTGGCCTGTCTTGTGGCCCCCTCATTATGCTCCTAACAGGCTCCTGTAGATGTTTATTGGCCCAAATCAATTGATCAATTGTTTCCACCTGCTGTTTACACTGAATGTCTCTGCTTCTCTCCCGTGCCTTTGATTGTTCCTTCCTGGTTTGGGGGTCCTTCCCAGCTGTTCCCCTTCTCCTAGGAATTTTGGAGAATTCCATTTGAAGCTCCTTAAAGGGGCCCTTAAGCACTTGGGGATGAAGATAAGTAAATAGAAAGATGTGGACTGGAATAACAGGGGAAGAAGGATGGATATTGTCTCTCAGGGAGGACTTTCTCTCACCCCAACTGTTTTTGGAGACCTAAAAAGCAGGCAGGGTCAGGTCAGCTGGGACTAAGGGGTCCAGGAGTTCTGGTTGTACCTATGTTTTTTGGGTTAGTCTGCACAAATTGTCCACTGCTACTCAGTGCTTCAGTTTCCCCACCTAGAGTAAAGATGGTGTTCTCATCTTTCCTGCTTTGTGAAGCTGTTACAGGGTGACTCTTGTTACTTGTAATTACATCATGGGGGCCCAAACAAAGCACAGCAAATATATTTGGACATATTGCCTGCACCCCTTGGAGCAAAAGGCAGAGTATAGCCACAACCAGGGCAGGGGTAGGGATGGGAGGCGGCCCTTTACCTCTCAGGAGAGTTGCCCAGAGACTAACTAGACTGCCCTAGGGTGGTCTGGAGAAGTTGACTTGGCCTCGCATTGCAGCAGCCTCTGAAAATGGAGGTAGGTGAAATAGATCAGGAGTTCTTCCCCAGGAGGCCAAGACATGGGGCCAAATGTGGTTGCCTAAGTGGGCTACACCTTTAAGCTCCCCTTCAGGCTGGGCAAGGATGCTAACGGGAAGAGGGTGCAGTCCCTTTCAGTGTCCTGGGGTTTGGTGGTGAGTAGTCCTTGTTGTCTAGGGACTTCCCATGAAGCACATCTTTCCATGGTCTCTCACAAAGAGACTCTAAACAGAGGATCTTGTGCATCAGGACATAGCATTGAATATCATCAAATGCTTCCAAAAGACTGTGTCTGTATATAAAGTCGCTTTGTTTCTATAGAAATTGAGTGCCTAGAATCACTTAGCTGTGTGATATTGCATATCACTTCCTTTCCCTGAGCCTCAAGTTATTCATCTGCAAAATGAGAGGGAAGAGGTGATGAGAGGTTGGATCTTATTATCTCTAAGGATGTTCTAGTCCAAGAATATCTAAGGATATTCAAATCTAAGAATCCTTGCTACTTGCTGAAGTGGCCATCTCCTGTTCTTGTGGTTTAGCAACTGTCCACCTATTAGATCCCAAGGCAGCCCCCACCATCACCTCTTTCCTAAGGCTGAGATGTTGCTGGTGGCTAGCTGATCATGATCCTTGGAGTAGTACCTAAACCTTATTCTACAGATCTGCATGGTTTTTCCAAGCTATTTCTGCCTTCTCAGATGCAGATATTGTACTCTTCTGTCATCACCCACTCATCCATCCATCCATCCATCTACCCATCTATCCTAAAAATGTTTGGAGTGCCCAAGCATTCTACTAGACATTAGATATAGAGAGATAAGAAGGCTAGCCCTGACATCAAAGAACTTAACTGCCAAGAGGTTGTGAACAGGCAATATATAGCAACTATACAATACAAAGCACAACAGTGTTTTGAAGTTAGCCCTAGATTTGATTTTTGCCTCCACCACTCATTTGATAGTTATCTGTGTGATGGTGAGTGAGTTACTTAACCTCCTGAATCTGTTTCTTCATTTATAAAGTAGAGATAATAACACTAGGCGTATTGAATGGAGACATAATTCTCAATAAGTATTACTTCCTCTCTCCATAAGAGAGGTACAGCAATATCTTGATGAGCAGAGAAATATACAGAATTGTTGAATCATTATAATATAATAATTATAATATAATATAATGTAACTGTTAATTATACTTGAATAAACAGAAAGAAAGAAGAAAGAAAGAAAGAAAGAAAGAAAGAAAGAAAGAAAAAAAGAAAAAAAGAGATACAACAAGTGTGACATGGCAGCACAAGATAGGGAGAGCTTCCTGAGGTCCAGGAGCCCCAAGAAAGACCTCCCAGAATGGCTGACAACTGGAGAAGCATTGAAGCAAGAGGGATTCTGGTGTGAGCCAAGATGAGAGAGTGCAGGACATCACCGCACAGCAAGGAGTAAGCTTGATCAAGGATATGTGGGGAGCACTGGTGGCAGACACAATGGAGAGTATGTTGGGGTCAGGTAGGGAAAGCATTGACTTCCAGGATCAGGAGGAAGCCTTGGTTAAGGAGGCCGCAGGGGGGTTTTGAGTAGGAGAGGAGTCATGCCCCTTGGTTCCCAGGGCAGAGCTAGACTCCAAAGCCCTTGGTGACTAAGTCATGACCTTCCTCTGGGAGCTGGAAATTGGGATCTGATGATGAGATTGCAAGGTCAGGACTAGCTGGGTGAACTTGGGTGAGTCGCTTGGGTGAGCTGCGTCCTTAGAGGTGAAAGTGGAGGAATGGATGAAGTAATCCCTCCGGCTTGGAGTTCCGTTGTTGGTGTTTCTTCTCCAGTCTCTTTCCTGCCTGCCTCTTCCTACTCTCCCTCCTTCTCTCTGTGCCTCGTCCCTGCCTGCCTTGCCAGTCCATTTCCTGTGGGCAGAGTGGAGCAGCCAATTTGCTTTATCCCTTGCTGCATCAGAGCAGAGGGGGTGGAGGGATCAACACCTCCTTCCTGGGTGCTGAGCATCCCAGCTTTGCTGTTAGGGAACTGCTGCCCGTGAAGGTGAACCAGCCTTTGCCTCCCTTCAGAGTTCCTTGGTGAGCTATGAGCTGAAATGGGCACCCCTCTCCCTTCCCCACAGGGGACTGGGGGAGGTACTGGGAGGGGCAGAAGGCCCTCGCCAGACCTGGAGAGCCATCTGCCTGGGTCAGAGAGTGCCCAGCAACTAGGCATGTGGGGGTTGTCTTAGCCTGAACCCATCTGAATCCTGATAGAGGGCAGCCAAGGATAGTGGAGCTCCTCTGGTGAGTGGGAGCAGTTGTTTGGTGGTCCCCACCAGACGTAAGACCCCGGCCTTGGGGAGAGGTTGGGTTGGTCTGACTGGCAAAACCTTCCAAGCTGGTGCCTATGGCTGGGAATCTTCCATGGTGGTGGTGGTGGGGGACACAAAGGCAACAAATGGTATGTTCAGATATCTTTTCTTCCCACCTGGACAGAGCAGGTCACACAGCCAGAACTAGCTTGATGGCTGTGAATGGAGGAATCTGCCCACATCAGGTTATTAAAGGTTACAGGGAATACTTCCTGTCCCCAAAATGTTTCTCCTAGCATACCCTGAGCCTCCTATTAAAATTAAGCACTCCTGCCAGAGGCCATACCTTAAAATGACATTGTTCCAGGGCACCTGGGTGGCTCAGTCAGTTGGGTGTCTGACTCTTGGTTTCAGCTCAAGGCATGATCTCATGGTTTGTGAATTCGAGCCCTGCATCAGGCTCTGTGCTGACATTTGGAGCCTGCTTAGGATTCTCTCTTTCTCCTCTCTCTGCTCCTTCCCCACTTTATCTCTCTCGCTCTCTCTTTCTCTCAAAATAAATAAATAAACTTAAAAAAATGACATTGGTCCACAGTTCTGTGAATATTTAGTGATGGCCAGCTGAGATCTGGAGGGGCCTGTGCCGATGGCAAGGGGGAGTGCCAGGGGTCTCAGGAGAAGGGCACAGAGACCAGGAAAGGTGAAAAAGACACTGTTCCCTGACCATATTCCATGCCTACAGCCACCAGGAAGTTCTCTGTATCCGGTCGGTCTAAGGAGCTACCAGCCTAGATTCACCTGCGGCTGAACCTAGAGGGGCCCCCACGATGCAGTGGTGAGAGGGGCTATGAAATCAAGCAAGGTCTGGGGTCATGTTTGGCTCCTTGGCTTTCTAGCTGGGTCTCTTTGAGCAGGTAATTTATCCTCTGTAACCTCATTGTCATCATCTGTAATACAATGTGTTATGAGGGATAAATGAGATAATGTGAAGCATTTAGAACAGCACTGGTCACACAGTGGGTACACAGAGGAACAAAGCATCTTGCTAATACTACAGGACAAGTTTCCAGCCATGTTCCACAGTGCTCCTCTCTGCCTATTCCTCCAGCTGCCCATCAGTCTATCTTTCTTACTAAGCTTCTTTTTATCTGCCTTTTTTCTTCCCCTCCATCACTCAGCTCATCTCTCTATCTCTGGCCGCTGTCATGTTATCTCTCTGCCTATCTTGCTCTCATCTCCAGCTCTCTGCCTGTCTCCGTCCCTCCCAGCCCCTCCACCCCCATCCTCCCTCTCGCTCTGGCTGTCTCCTTGCCATCTGTTTGGCTGTCTGGTAAGCACTTGGTGGCTCTCCACTCCTGCCCGTCACTATCACTTCCTCCCCATCGCCCACTCCTTTGGGATTTCCCTAGTTGAGCCCCTCCCCCTACCCATCTCTCTCTGTCCCCTCTTTCCCTCCTGAGGCCCTGACCCAAGCCCCTTCCTGGTGGCAGAGGCACCCCTTCCCAGCACCCTGCCCGGGGTAGGTGGCTGCAGAGTGGAGCAAAGCCAGCAGATGAGGGCCGAATGCAGTCTCCAGAGGTGAGGGTCAGTCCTGCTAATTCCCCCGCTCTGGGTGGAAGATGTGGAGGCTTCATTCAATTATGTCACATCCACTCAGCTGCTCCACCCGGATGATGCAGTGCAGCCTGCTGGCCCTTCCCTGCCAGGACCTAATGGAGAGAGATCTCCTTCAGCCTGGCTCACCACAGGGGTCCTCCTGGAGCGGGGATGGGCCCAGCCTGTCTGGCCTCAGACTTCTCAGCTTGCCATGATTCGCTGCTCACCCTGATTACATCCAACAACTGGCCTCTGGAGTTTGTCCCTCTCACCTTAATCATTTCGGAATTGGATCTCAGTGCTTCTCATTCCATTACTGCCACCCTGCCTCCCCCACCTTAGCTGCTACCCGCAGGAGCCAGGCAGGCAGGCCCTGCCTCTCCCATGAGGTCTGAGGCCCTGGGGGTA
Source organism: Panthera onca (assembly GCF_046562875.1). Taxonomy (NCBI): domain Eukaryota; kingdom Metazoa; phylum Chordata; class Mammalia; order Carnivora; family Felidae; genus Panthera; species Panthera onca. Next base: position 168,809,658 of record NC_138342.1, on the reverse strand, counting down.
AGCAGACCAGGGAGGTGACTGAAGGGACACAGGGTTTAAGATCTGGGCCAACGCTGCCTCTGTAGTCTGAAATACAGGCATGTGGGCATTGTCGTGGCATTTCTTCTGGGCATAAGGTCTTTACTGACTAAAGTCTATGCCAGGTGCTATAAGAGATCCCAGAGAAGCTCTCAAATTCTCTCCCTTTCCTCAAGAATCTTAGCCCTAGGAGACAAGGCCAACAGCATGAGACAATTAAGGGCAATGACGACTACAAATAGGATTAGATTCTAAGAATGGAAAGTCAGATAACCAAAGAACAAACATTGATTGGAAATTCTTTCATGTGTGTTGTGCTGTTTGTTCCTCACTAATCTGTGAGGAAGAGATTGTCGACATTTTCAGGCGGGGAAACTGAGGTCCAGAGACATTGAGCTTATCTGAGCTCAAGGAGCCAGCAACTGAGCTCTTGACAGAGCCTGTGGTCAAGGCCTTGGGGCCCAGTCCTTCCTTTCTCACTGTCCCTCACAGGCTTGGGTGGTTAGGGAAGGCTCTGAGGCAGGACCCAGTGGGCAGGGGGAAGGTGGGAGGACACATCAGGTGGGGGGGGCAGCTTGGGCAGAGTTCAGTAGCAGGAATGAGGACGCTAAAAGGGTTACACAGAGAGCACTGCTGTGGGACAAGCTGTGGGGACATGGGAAACAGGGGCCTTTGCACAGGTCTGCAGCACGACAGTATCTCCCCCTCAGTCTGTTGTCTCCCTCTCTGTAGTTCTGTCTCCTTGCCAAGCCCCTGAGTGAGATGGGGCCTCCAATAACTCCAGGAGGGAGTTTGGACCTCAAGCTTCAGTGGAGGGGATCACCTTCAAGAGAATGACCAGCAGACTGGTGTAATGGGATGAATTATGTCCCCCCTGAAAAAAAAAAAAAAAAAAAGATATGTCAAATCCCAACTCCTGGTATCCAGAAACATGACCTTGCTTGGAAATAGGGTCTTTGTAGGTGCAATTAGAGATCTCAAGATAAGATCATTCTAGATTTAGGATTGGTATCCTTATAAGAGACTGGGAGGTTTGAAACACAGAGATACAGGGGAGGCAATGTGACCACAGAGGCAGAGACAAGAGGGATGTAGCCACAAACCAAGGAACATAGGAGCCACCAGGATCTGGGAGAGACAAGAAAAGATCCTCCCCTCCCTACCCCAGAGCCTTTGGAAGGAGCACTGCGCTGCCAATACCTTGATTTTGGACTTCTGGCTCCCCAGAACTGTGAGAGAATGAGTTTCTCCTGTTCTCTGCCACTCAGCTTGAGGTGGTTTGTTACAGCAGCCACAGGACACTGATGGAGCCGTGGACATACCTGTCCTCACTAGGAGAGTAGCAACCAGCAAGGGCTGGTGGGAGCTGCATCTGCAGGTGCAGTACAGAGACCCCCGAGACCACAGTGGGCACCCCCTGTCACACAGCTCACAGCACAAGGACTGGCAGAGAATTCAGTCCCTTGCCCCTTGCCTTTGGTGCAGAGGGTGTGCTGAACCATACACAACAAGGAGCCTGAGGGAGGCAATTTTAGGCCGAACAGAAAGCAGCCTCCAGACACCATTGAGCAGTATGTACATGGAGCAGTTCGCCTCTAGAGAGGGAAATGCACTTGCTGGAAATACAAACGGGTCCACTGGGGGCTTCACTCATGTGGAGGGTGATGGCTCCATGATGTAATATGAAAGGATGTTTCAGGATGAGGGTGCGGGAAAACAGCTGCCTGAATGTGCTCCTTCCCAGAAATCAGCCCGCAGGGCCGCTTCCTGATGGAGTACCCGGGCTGGCTAAAGCAGGGTTTTACTTCAGTTGGGAAATTCCGGGCCCTCAGAGTATAGCGAATCCAGGCCGCTAGTTCTGGAAGAATGAGTGGATTTTCCACCCACACCCCCTCCCTAAGACCCAAAGAAAGGGACTCGTATAAGTACTAACACAGTGGTTTCCCCGGTAGCTCCTGGACTCCGTTCCACTGAAATCTTAAAGAGCAGAATTAACAAGACAGGCCTGAGTTTTGTTTCCAGAGCAGTGATTGAGAACTCTCCATGGAGGTCGACATTGGGAGAGTGAGACCTGGAGTATGTCTGGGAGTTAAGACGAAGGAGGCAGTATCTGAAGACAAGGCAGAGGATACAGAGCTCCAGGGCTTGAATTACCCTCAAAGGCTCCCCATCTTGGAGGTTGGAAATGGTTGGGTATCCCGACATACACACCAAGGAGGGTGAGGAGATGAGGCTGTGGGGCCATTTATTTGACCACAGGCCTCAGTGCCCAGAATGTTCCTCTCTTTCCTCCCTGCTGATGGCAGCTTTGTTTGGTTATGGCTTTTTCCTCTATGAAGAGTGAGATGCTCTCCAGCACACCCTCTATCTGAGCCATTTTCATTTACCACAGTCTCCTTCCCGCCTCCCTCCCTCCCTTCCTTCCTCCCTCCCTGCTGGTCAAAGTGAGACCCAGAACCCTGTTGGTGCCTGAGGCCTCCCTCCTGCTTCCAGTTTATTCTTTAAGAGGTATGTTTATTGAGGACTACCTCAGTTTCTCTCTCGATACCAGGGAGAAAGTTATATGGCTTTGTGCAGGACTGAAACAGAACAAGGTCTCCCTAACTCCTTCTATTCTTTCCCTCTCTAGCTCTATCTCCTGGCTAAGCCCTTTCTTCCTCCTCAGCTGGGAAGGCAGGCACATTCAAGGCAGTGGGATGCCAGCCACGTTCGTGTGTGTGTGTGTGTGTGTGTGTGCACACGTAGCTCAGCACACTAAGCACACCCTGTTTCTGCTGGTGGACCCTGTTTGCAAGGTCACTATGCTTCCCCTTTATAGCACACCCTCATCAAGCTTTTAGAGCAAAACAAGCCATAGGGAGGGTTTCTGGTCTGCATCCAAGCAGTACTCTCTCTTGCTCTCCTCAGGCCTCCCCCACAACTGTCAACCTCCACGAGGACCACATTATGCCCAATCTTTTACAGCCATTGTCTCCTATATCATTACTGCTGGAAGGGCCTGAAAGGAACTGGCTCACCCCTTGTGTTTCAGATGATGATGCTGAGGCTGAGGGAGGGACACACAGGTCTGAAGTCATGCCTGGCAGAGCTGGAGTCAGGGCCTGGACCAGTTATGTATATACCCAGGCAGGTTATATTTTGGTGCCCTTCAGATTGGCTTTTAACATTTCTTTAAATTTATTTTTAAATTTTAATTTATTTATTAAACATTTTTTGATGTTTATTCAGTTTTGAAAGACAGAGACAGAATGCGGGCAGGGGAGGGGCAGAGAAAGAGAGGGACACACAGAATCTGAAGCAGGCTCCAGGCTCTGAGCTGTCAGCACAGAGCCCGACGTGGGGCCCAGACCCACCAACTGTGAGATCATGACCTGAGCCCAAGTCTGAGGCTTAACCGAAGAGTCACCCAGGTGCCCCAGATTGGCTTTTTTTTTTTTAAGTGGGATTGGATTTGGTGCCAGAGAGAAGTGTTTGAGGTTTCCTACCCAAGCCCTGTCCACTTCAGTGGGAGTGGGGATAAGTTAATGAGGAAGCGGTATGGAGAGACCGGAGTTATTTGGCACCATTTTACTTCTTTATCCCAGTGATGTTTTTGTGCCCTTTACAGATTCATACCCACTTGACCTGACTCTTTATGCAGCCCGGTGTCATGAGAACCCCAGTCTCCTGCCTCACCTCTCCAGTCCACCCTCTCCTTAAATGCTGGCATCTCACTCAATGCACTGGGATACCATGTGCTGCAGGGACTCCTGTCTCCAGGGGATACCAAGACGACCCTGTGCTCTCTCCAAGTGCCCTACCTTGTCCCATTACCCGCTTTCCTGCTCCTCTGGCTGCCCCTCGCCAGCCCTCCCCTTTCCTCTGACACTTACCTCTTAGAGATCTCTGGCCTAGAAGCTGCTGCCACATTTTCTTCCCACTTGTATCTCTAAAGCTCATTCTTCAGACCCATTCATTCTCATGGTGATGAAAAACTACATCCACATCTAAGTCTCAGCTGTATTTCCTGTTCCCCCATGCTGGCTCTGGTACCACCACCCCCACTCGTGAGGAACATGTGAAATGTGACAGGGGCCACCATACTTTTGCTCAGTGTGTCTGATTACTTGAAAATTTCCCATGAGAGACTCATTTCTTTGGCTTAAATGCTAATGCCCCTAGGAGTGCTCACACATGAGGCCATTACCAGTGTTGGTGTCTTGAAGAATAGGAAGGGCTTTGTTAATGAAAATGAGAGGGCATCTACATTTTAGCATAAGCTCAGAATATAAGAGTGAGGCATACTGTTCGGGAATCTGTAGCAAGTACAGATTGTCTAGGGCAGGGGTCTGCCAACTTTTTCTGTAAAGGGCCAGAAGTAACTAGTTTACAGAGAGTAAAATCTATCTGTAATAGTCTTTGTGGATCATATGGTTTCTGTCTCACCGACTCAATTCTGTCGTTGTAGTGCAAAAGCAGCCATAGGAGTGTTACGGGCTGCGTTGTGTCCCCCAGATCCATATGTTGAAGTCCTAACACCCAGTATCTCACAATGTGAATGTATTTGGAGGTGGGTCTTTAAAGAGGTGGTTAAGTTAAAATGAGGTCAGAAGGGTGGGCTTTGATCCAATATGACAGGTGTCTTTATAAGAAGAGGAAATTTGGACACAGACAGGTACAGAGGGCAGACCATGTGAAGACACAGTGAGAAGATGGCCATCTACTAGCCAAGGAGAGAGACCTCAGAAAAAACAACTCTGCCAGAACCTTGATCTTGGGCTCCCAGCCTCCAGAACGATGAGAAAATAAATGTCTGTTGAGTAAGCTCCCATCTGTGGTACTTTGTTATGACAGCCTTAGTAAACCAATACAGCAGTATGTATACAAATGAGCGTGGCTGGGTGCCAATAAAACTTTATTTGTGAACACTGAAATGTGAACTTTGTATTATTTTTAAGCATCACAAAGTATCATTTTTGGGGGGTGCCTGGGTGGCTCAGTTGGTTAAGCGTTCAACTCTTCTTGATTTTGGGTCAGGTCATGATCCCAGGGTTATGAGACTGAGTCCCACGTCAGGATCCCTGCTGAGCATGGAGCCTGCTTAAGATTCTCTCTCTCCTTACCACCCCCTTCCCCTGCTAGCTTGTGTTCTCTGTATAAAAAAAAATCAAAATATCATTCTTTTGATTTCTTTCCCCATCATTAAAAAATGTGAAAACCATTCTTAGCTTATGGGCTGTACAAAAACAGGTGGTGAGCTGTGCTTGGCCTAGGGCTGCAGCCTGCCATTTCCTGACAAGAGCATCAGATGTGACCAGGGTGAGGGTGAAGTTGTGGTTAGGAGGGTAAGCCAGCTCCATGTTGGGCAGTCCGTTCACCGTGAAAGAGGAAGCCTCAAACACTCTAGAGCTGGGGAGTGACATGACTGAAACTGGATTTTCAGGGCAGAGATCATTCTCCTTGCTGCAGATGGAGATAGGAGCTCAGTGAGTCTGCTTTCGTGCTGAAGCCAGGGAGCTGCCAGTGCAGCCGAGATTGTCAATTACGTTCTCCAGATTTCTCTCTTCACTCTTGCCTGCTGGAATATTTTGCAATCACATAGTGAGAATCTTGTCTCCAGGAATTGCTACCCATCTTTCTCCAGCTGTCTCCCCTTTAGAGTCTCTGGTCATAGGACTGCAGCCACCTTTTCTCTAAGTGACTGGAAGCTAGGCTTTCTAAAGTCTGTGACACACATCCGTCTGCACCACTGTTGTCTTTCTGGGCTGTTCTGAGCTCTAAGATGAAATGCTCACTTTCTCCTAAGCTCCTGTCTCACTGTCCATGGTTCCTGTCATTTTCAGTACTCAGTAATTTCTTCTTTGTGGATCAGACTGAAGACTGAGAGGGCTGTTGCCTTTGTTACCTCCTAAACCTTCTGGGGATGAAATTGTGAACAGGCGAGTCAAGAAGTGATGAAATGCTCTGTGTTTCACAGAGTGAGGTTTATGTGTATTTGAGTCATTGCTAATGTGATCTACATTAGGGAAGCCCCTTCTGTTCTCAAACCTGTGGAGGAAGAGTCCAATGACACTCTCTATCTCCCTAAACCTGGTAGGTGGTACCATTTGGCAGTGATCTGGTCCTGAAAGGTAGGTTGGGGGGAAGCAGGGAGAGGTGACCCTCTATGTTCCACAGAGGGAAGAAAATCTGGCTTGGAGAAGAGGCAGCCCACCCAAGGCTCCAACAAAGCCAGCAAGCAGCACAGTCTCAGTGCACTGTAGTGTTTCACAGTCACCAACACCCCAGAATCCCTGCAGGGCCTGCAGGGTTCCAGGGTTCCAGAGGAAGTGCCGGCTCCACAGCCAGTGCTCAGTACGTCTTGTCAATAGTTTCTCTTACCCTGCCTCCTGTCCCCTCCTCACTCAGCTTCATCTCTAGGCAGAAAGGGCTCTCACTATTTTCTGTTTCTGGACCTTTGCATATGCTGTTCTGTCTCGGGACGCCTCTCCTCCTCCTGTCCTTCTAGATCCTATCAGTATCTGGGGCCCAGAACAAGCCCTGGCTCCTCCCTGAAGCCCTTCCTACCCACCCGAGCTTCCCCTTCCTCTAACTCTGAAGCTCCTGTTGTCTGGAGCCTTCACTGGCATGAACCACACAGCCTCATTACATCCAGTGCAAGGTATTCAGCATGTCATGAGTTTCCTGGTTTCCACCAAAAGATCACAAGGTCAGGAATTAAGTCATTGAGGTTTTTGTGTCCCCATCACATTTAGTACAGACCTAAAACAGAGGCTGTTCAGTGAGTTCTGCAGGCAGTTGGGGAAGAAGGAAGGGGGGAGGAGGGCAGGATGGGGGAGGAGGAAAGGATGGTTGGAAGGAGAGAAGGAAAAACACTCAATGCTGAAAACCTTCGTGTCTTTGGACAGGCAAAAGTGCCCTCTCTAGGAAGGGACATTAGTGGGGAACCGCAGGGTGCGATGTGGGTAAGTGGCCAGCAATGGGCTTGGTTCCAGGTGGCATGGAACCTGGGAAGGACCAGCTCTTTTCTGGCAGTTATAGAATCTGAGGGAGGGGCACCTGGGTGGTTCAGTCAGTTGAGCATCTGGCTCTTGATTTCAGCTCAGGTCATGATCTCACAGTTTATGAGATCAAGCCCTGCGTTGTTGCACTCTAGGCTGACAGTGTGGAGCCTGCTTGGAATTCTCTATCTCCCTCTCTCTCTCTCTCAAAATAAATAAATAAATAAATAAACAATTTTTTTTTTTTTTAGAATTTGAGGGAGTGTGTGCTGGTAAGAGGAGGGCAAAAGAGGAGGGTCCTTTCAGCCAATCACTGCTTCTATCATATTTCTGCTGGTGGTAGTGAGTGGAGGTGAGCCGGGGTCCAGGGGGTGATTGTAGGGGGTGGGTGTTGATGCCTTTGGTGACAGGAGATAAATGGATCCATCCCAAAGAGCAGCTCCTTTTCTAGAAATGTAGCAGTTCAGCTCTTGACTTCACTGCCTTGGAGTTTTAATTAAATGTCAAATATAATTTAAGACTGCAGAGCTGATGGGTGTATGAACATGGAGTCTGGTGCCTTATCTTTGTGGGTATCCCCACCACATACCTAATTTGGGGGGTTAATTGATCACTATTTGAATGTGACATGAGAAAGCATTTGATTTCCCTTCTCCCCTCATCCTTGGTTTTGAAATAATAGTTGGAAGGGTAAAAATCAAAAACAAAGCAAAACTTGCATATATGTTACATATAGGGAAAGAACTAACTGATCGGTTTGTAGGTAATTGGAGACCTACAGAAATATGTATAGCTGATCTGTAGTTTTTCTTTCCCCAGTCAGGCTTGGGTGGCATAGTTATTGCCCCATTTTCTCTGCTCAGTGCTTGGTGCCTGATGATCTCACTAAAGCCATCCCATAAACTTCCCCTACCCATTTTGTGGGAATAAAGAGGAAGGATCCCGTGACACCTCTACAGGTTGCCGGATGCAGTCAGCCACCGTCCCCAAGATCGCTGCAAAAAGTGAGACCAATTTCTCCACTTTCCTTGTGTAGATGAGGATGCTGAGACCCGGAGAGGGAAGTGAAGTCATTGGCTGGGTTAGTGGCAGACCCAGAAACACAACGGAAACCTTTCTGAACAGTTTTAGCAGTTGTTTGAAGCAGTGTATGTCCCACAGAAATAATTAGGTAACTTCATTTCAATTCAGTTCAACAAGTATGACATGGTGACTATATAAGAGACTGTAGGGAACCCAAAATTGTACTGGACACTACTCATAGGAGACATCTATGTCTTTAAGGGGGTGGTAGTTCTTCCTTTATATGATCGATGCAGTTATTCTCCAACACAACTATGTTACTTTCTTGTTTGAAGCTATGTACACCTCTCCTTTGAACTCCTTTGCATGGTGAAGTGGGCCTTTTACTTTCCCTCCTAACCTTCCTCTGCAGCCTCTTTCCTGCCAATCTATGCTGCACACTCCATCCTCCAGCCAGACCAAATTCTCACCAGTCCCAGGCATGACTTACTGCACAAAGCTTCCTCTGCTGAATCTCCACTTGAGTTGGTTAGGATGGTGTTGAGCTGCAAGTATAGGATACTGGCATAAAGTTAAGTCTGTAAGACCTTATATTTCTTACATGCCAAGAAGACAGGCAGTTGCCGTATGTTTGGCTATTATTCAGTTATGCTGTCAGAATTCCAGGTGCTTTCTCCCTTTCCACTCTGCCATCCTTAGCTCATTGGCATTTTGTTGTCCTGCTCAACAGCTGATGGTCTCAAGATGGCTCTAGTGGCTTTAGGCATCACGTTTGCATTCAGGGCAAGAGGAAAGAAAGGGACAGGAGCAAATCCATTTGTTCTTTTGCTCAGGAAAGCAAATGCTGCCCCAGAACCTTCCCCAACAGATCTCCTTTCACTTCTTATTGGCAGACTGGGTTACATGACCATTGCTGGATACCAGAGAGCCTGGAAAGCCAAGAATCTGGCAAGGGCAACAAGGAAATCATGACTGGCTTATGGAAATGGGTTGATGTCTCCACTCCCTCAACCCTCAAGTGGGGATGATTTTGAGGTGTGATTTACACTATTTCCCAGAGCTTCTCTGTGGGCTTGAGCTTCAGACTCAAGTAGTGGGGTAGTGGGCTTAGCAAAACATATCTTCTGGACCATTCCTCTTTACCTCACTGGTGTTCTCCTGCACCTCCCAAGTTAGCCACATTGGTCCTTGACCCAGGGTTTGCTACCAGGGTGATCCAAACTAAGACATGGTCTTAGTCATCTAGGGGTTTCCAGAGGTCAGCATAGTGCTGACTTTAGAGTAGACCCCCAGAAGTTCCGTGGAGTGAGTAACTGGATAGCCAGGGAGGAAAGCTTAAGCATAGTTAAGTCGCAAGGCAAAATGTCTCATGCAGTGTTGTGGCAGACATTTAGTGTTCATCTATGTGCTTCTCTGTGTTTCCCGTCCTCCGTGCAGTTAGGTGGGAGCTAGTTGACAAGGCCTGGCCGATGGCTGGGAGGGGGGATGACACATGTCGCTGTGTACAGCAATCTAATTCTCTCTTTCCTGCTATGGTTACATGGAATTTGTGCATAGACAAAGTAGGCAGTGCGCCATGATGCGAGCAGCCTAGATTTCTGAATTCCTGCTTGACTCCTGACCCAGGTGGGCTTTGTATGAGTAGGAAGCAAACCATGTCAAGCCATGGAGATTTTTTGTTGTTGTTGTTATCACCGAATAATCTAGCCTAACCTGCATGATTCATTCACCAACACTTACTTTTGAACTCCTCCTATTTGTTTCCTGGTGCTGGGGAGAGAGGTAAGTGGAGAGGCCGAGTCCCTGTTCCCATGAGCTTGTTGTCTCGGTACTTAAGAGGTGGACAGTTCTGACAGTGTTTTGCCAGTTCATACCTGGCAGACTCCTGGGGGTGGGGAGTGGTTGTATCTTGGCCCCCTACCCTCTCTTTACCACTTCACTCCAGACATCTTTGGTGGAGAAATTAGGCAGATTATAGGTTTGTGGTGCTACTGAGGCCAGAAGACACTAATATCCAATGCTTTCAAAAAAGTTTTGATTGCAACTCACAATGGAAAATATAGTTTACATTTCATTAGTATGCAATGCATGCATATGTATATGTACATGATATGCTGGGATCAATATCACTGGCAATATATTCTGATATTTTGTATTCTATTCAATTTTGTTAAAGAATACTCATTGTGGCCCACTGAATTGATTTCCATGACCCTCTATTGTGTCTGCAGTTTGAAAACAAAATGAGTCTATACAATAGAGACTTTAGGAAGCTAGAAGGTGGTGGCGGTAAACACTGTGGCCTTGGGATGGTCTGGGATGGTCTCCTGTAGGAAAAGGCCCTTAGGCAGGTCCTGGAGGATGGGCAGGAGCTGGATCAGTAAGGGAAAGTCATTGTGGAGAGAAGACTGAGCAAGACCTTGGAGGATAAACCTAGATGTTTGGGGAATAGTGGTTAGCCCACCTGTAGGGGAGCAGGCATATGGGGGTAATGGGAACATGGAAAACAGGCAACAGTGATACTCAAAATCACTGATACCTGGAATATCTCTGATACCTGGAGGAACATGGGCTTTGACCAATCAGAACATACACCAGCTGTACTCTTTCCTGTCCTGAGCAATCGTACAAAGGTAAGCCTGACCATCTTTCTGGAAGCAGGACACACAAACAAAGAAAGGAGTTAGTTGTGAACAGGGGTGGAGGATGGTGGTGGAGCTGGGAATGGCAGGTTTGGGTACCAGAAACCCTTATGGGATAGAAAAACATATCTGTATTATTTTTTTTAATGGTTTTTTTTTTTTTTTGAGAGAGAGAGAGAGAGAGAGCGAGCAGGAGTGGGGGAGGGGCAGAGAGAGAAGGAGACACAGATTCTGAAGTAGGCTCCAGGATCTGAGCTGTCAGCACAGGCCCTGACGTCGGGCACGAACTCAAGAACTGTGAGATCATGACCTAAGCTGAAGTCAGATGCTTAACTGACGGAGCCACCCAGGCACCCCAACATCTCTGTGTTATTATATTTTCAAATGTTTATTTATTCTTGAGAGTGAGAGCCAGTGGGGGAAGGGCAGAGAGAGAGGTAGAGACAGAAGATCCCAAGCAGGCTCCACTCTGACAGCAGAGAGCCTGATGTGGGGCTCAAACTCATCAAACATGAGATCACAATCTGAGCCAAAGTCAGATGCTTAACTGACTGAGCCACCCAGGTGCCCGCAATCTTATTATCTCTTTATATGATTCCAAACCCCTCAGGATTCTGCACATCTCATTCCCGGGTGAGGATCCTGTCTGGTTGAAGCCTGGGAGAGAACAGGACTCAGTGAAGGTCAGGGGCAGGTCACAAACAGGAACACCTGCGTATGCTGGGGCAGCCAAGGAGGCAGCCTGCTGAGATCCCTGTGCTCAGTGTTGCTGGTCTGAGGACTGAGGGATGCATCGGGGATCTGGCTTTAGGTCCAGCCAACAAACTTCCTTTGCCATGAGTTTCAGGATCTAATAAAGGAAGTATAACAATGTCTTCCCTGCTGACCTCAGAATTATACCATGAGCACATGATGATGAGCAGTTAGAAATCACCTTGGAATGAAAAAGTGGTTTATGAGCATAAGCACTGCCTTGGGGGTAGGGGGAACACTTTCCTCCCAACTTGCCTAAGGAGGAAAATTTTTGTTTCAATAACACAAATGTAATAGAACTGTCCAAAGTACATGATTTCAGCAATGAAATTTGTGGGACTTAACTCGTGGTTCTCTTAGTTTTATAACAGTGTGAAAATAATACATTTTTCATCAAGATTAGAAATAAAAACAATAATAAAAATCTAACATTTATTGTGTGTTGATTATGTGCCAGCCACTATACCAGGTACTTTGCATCTCACTTAATTCCCACAGCCAACCTCTACAATGCATACTATTATCATCTTCATTTTGCAAAGAAAAACGATGCAAAAGCTGGTATAACTCAATTGATGATGACATGGCAATTGTTCCCACCTCCCGGGGAGAGCCCAGAAAGATGCAGCACCCCTCCACCTGTAAGTGATCCATCATGCTAGGCCTAAGTCCACAAATGCAAGGTGCGCTCCTCTGCCCCAGCCCCAAGCTGTGTGGGGCTGTCTTCCCCACAAACACAGTCACATTCTGCTCCCACCCCACACCCCTCTCCTCTGATTTCTCCTTGCCAAGCCTCTTAACTTCCCAAGAACTTGGGTAGGAATGTGGTGTATGGGGCAAGTGCTCTAGCAGCAGAATAATCCTGTCACTTTCTCTGAGGTCTGAGCGATCCTCTGGTTATTCCAGGACAGGGCCTGGAGAATGGGGAGGGGAGGGCAGCCATCTGGGAACTAGACTGGGAGTCTGTGTTCCTTCTCTCTCCCATACATGTAGCTACCAAAACCCAAGGGAGGCTTACCGCTTCTACTAGGTCTTCCCTGAGATTGCATCAATTCCAGGGGCCTCCCCATTTTCATCTGCTTTTCCAGATCTCTCCCACCCCAAGTGCCCTTGGAGGGCAAGCTCCAGGCATACCTCCTCCATGAACCTTTCCTTTGTCTTTTGTACTCAGGTGCATCTTTCCTTCTTGGTAACCTGTTGACATTTGGCCACATGTGGTCTTTAGTGTTCATATTGTGAAGAACGTGTTGAGTTGAATACCATCAGTGGGGACCCATGGCTGGGACATTCCGGGAAGTATTTTTTAGGACTTCTCCCATTGGGAGAATGTGTTTACAAACTCACTTAGGCTTGATTCTGTCTGCCCTTGATAGATATTTATGAGAAAGGATGGTTTAGTGACCTTGAATTCCTCATTTATTACTTTTTAACTGTATGCCATTGGGCAAATCAGCCCATTTTCTCACCCCCAAAATTAGGATCATGTACCTCAAAAAGTGGTGGTGAAAATTAGAAATAATTTATGTAAAGCATATAGCACAGTGCCTGGTTTCAATAAATGGTCTTGGGGTAGTAGAATAAACCAGGAATTGGGAGAACTGAGTTTTCATCCTAGATCTATGACTATTCAACTGAACTTGAACAAGATATTTCTCTCTTTGGAGCCTTGGTTTCCTCATTTGTGGAACTGGCATATCTGGATGATGTTCGAGATCTCTTTCAGTTTTTTTCCTTTTGAAGTTTTTATTTAAATTCCAGGGAACATACAGTGTCATATTAGTTTCAGTTGTACAATGTAATGCTTCAACACTTCCATATAGTAGCTGGTGTTCATCACAAGTGCAGTCCTTACTCCCCATCACCTATTTCACTCATTCCTCCACCAAACTTCCCTCTGGTAACTGTCACTTTCTTCTCTAGAGTTAAGAGTCTATTTCTTGGTTTCTCTCTCCCTGTCCCTGTCCCTTTATTCATTTGTTTTGTTTCTTAAATTCCATGTATGAGTGAAATCATATAGTATTTGTCTTTCTATGGCTTATTTCAGTTAGCAAAATACTCTTTAGCTCCATCTATATCATTACAAATGGTGAGATTTCATACTTCTTATGGCTAAGTAATATTCCGTTATATATATCACACATCATCCTTTTTTCCCCTCAGATCTAGAGTTAGGGTTTAGGTTAAGGCCAGTGTTGGGTTAGGGCCAGGGTGAGGCTATGTGTCTGGTAACCTGTAGTTCAGAGACCTCTCCAGAGCGTTAGGGTTAGGGTTAGGGTTAAGGTACTGGTTAGGATTAGGAGTTGGTGGTTAAGGTATGTGCAGGATTGCAGTTCACAATTGCTGTTCTTTCCTTTTTTTCTCCTCCAAGTTTTCACTTAAATTTCAGTTAGTTAACATATAGTGTAATATTAGTTTCAAGAGTAGAATTTAGTGTCATCACTCCATACAACAGCTGGTGCTCATCACAGTAAATGCCCTCCTTAGTGCCCATCACCTATATGACCCAGCCCTCTGCTTTCCTCTAGTAACTACCAGTTTGTTGTCTAAGGAGTCTCTTTCTTGGTATGCCTCTCTTCCAGTTCTGATATTGTCTCTGACCCAGCATCTCCCCCCCCACCCCCCCCCCCCCCACCCACCAACACCTAGATGAATGAGCCCAGGAAGACACAACTGGCTCCCAAGAGCTGCATTTTGAAGGAGCCTACTTTTCCAGAGGATCTGGTTGATCTCTCATTTGTGACTGGGGAAGCTTGGGCTCTTCGCTGGGTGAGGCATGGCTTGGAGAAGAGAGAATGGGCAGGAAGGAAAGAGGGAGGGTGTCTGAGAGGAAGATGGTGTGACCTTGAAGTTGAAGTCCTGTCATCAGCCCAGAAATGACAGGTTAAGGAGGGGCTCTGGTGTGCTGCTCTTCTCAAAGTTAATTACTATAATTATGAGAAGACTTGAGTCTAAGCCTTAGATTTCCTCCACGTAAAACTGTGTCTTTGTGGCATCCGCAGACAAGGACGTTAGCGAACTGGCAGTCAACGCTCCATCAACTCTCCACGCAGGGAGGGCCGCCGCTGACAGATGGAGGTGTGTATGCGGCATGGGTCAGAGCCTGCTGAGCACCTTCCCGCGTGCCTGGCTCCCCTTTTCCTGTGATCACATGGCTACTCAGCTGGTCACAATTACAGAGATATGAAGACATCTATTACTTCCTGGGGAGGGGCCAGGTGGTGGAGAGAGGGGACAGAGCAATTCTGAATGAGGAAAAAGAAGAAAAGGAAAAAGAAGATGGCACATCCATGTTAGAGGGGATACGGGGTCCTCTCAGTGCAATCCTGGGGGGAATGCAGTGTGTGTGTGTGTGTGTGTGTGTGTGTGTGTGTGTGTGTGATGGGGAGTGAGGGGCAAGGAACATCTGGTGGGGCTTGGAGAAGCCTGGCTTCCACTTAAGGATCTTACTCATTCATCAGGCCCCGATAGCCTGGAACCTTTCCTGATTTTGGAAATGATTATTCAGTAATTTCAATGTTGATTCTTGGCAAAATTCCAAAACAGAGGACTGAAACTGATGATTTGTGAGTTCTTGGAAAAGGAAGGTGATTGCTAGAAGCCAGCATGAGTTCACTTAGAACACAGCAGATCAACCCACCTCCTTTCCCTCTTTTTGACAGCCGTTAGACTGACAATCAGTGTGGCAGGGTGCTTCTGCTCAGCACAGGGTGGAGGGTGGTAGGTGAGGGTTACCCTTCGCCAAATGTTGTTCATGTGCACATGGGACTTAGGTACTGTGGGGTGGGTGGCCATGTAAGCTATCCCTCTCTTAAGTCTCTAATTTTATCCTGAACATACACAGGAGTGTGTGTGGGGGGTCCCAACAGAGATGAGGGAAGGGGACACCATGCCCACACTGCCGCATTGGATGATTGCATCTAAGGCAAGAGCAGCAAGGCTCTCTGGGAGGACCTCACCAGTAGATAAGGGGAGTCAGGCTTGGGCCCAGGCCCCCAGGACCATCGGCACAAGGCAGGGGGATGTATGTGGGGTGGGGTGTGTGGGGAGGTGGCTCTGGATTCCATGGTGGCTCAGGGCTAACTTAGAACCCTGGGGGCCTGGGAACAGCTTTAGACCCAGGGCAAAACTTGGGTCCTAAGTAGATTTGGTGTCCTCTCTCTCATCTCAGAGAGCCATCATAGTCCCCGCAAGTCAGACAGATATCTATGGCAAGGCCAGGGAGCAGACCTAGCCTCTGAGTTTCTGCTTTCTTTGCAGGTAGCAGGTAGCCTCAAGGAGGGCTGAATTTTAGACAAGTGTATACAACCTTGGGAATTCTTGGGAGTCTTTGGGAATCAGATCCTTAGTTAAGTGGGGGGGGGGGGACTCAAAGCCATAGTAACTTAGGCATGAAAGGAAATGTGACCCCATTTTATACTTAGAGGCTGCTGAGACCTAGCTACTTGGGTTGGTCTATCCTTGAACACACAGTGTAAAATCACTCATTGGAGCCTTGTGAAGAAATGACAAAGAGTGAACTTCATTTGATAGTACATTTTGGTGGACCCATAGCTGCTAGGTAACTGTCCTGAAAGGGGATTGTTTACATCTCAAATCTCAATCTAGAAGGGAGACTCCTAGTATTGTGCCACAGAACTCAGTCCTAAACTCTCTTCAGTTAAATGATGTCATTGATGATGTGGGTGAAGACACAGAGAGCAGGATTATTAAATTTTTAGATGACAGAAGGGATAATTGAGGTTCAGAGAAAGAGCTAAGTGTTTGAAAACATCCTGATAAGCTGAAATGATGCCTGAAACAAACAAGATGAAATTTAACAGGGACAAATATTAAGCCCTATATTTAGGTAATAAAAATGAATTATGTAGGTACAGTATGGGGAAGCAGCATTTCAAATTAAAATCCTTCAACTGGGACTCATTGAACAGCAAACTGCCTGATGGAGGCAGCAGAGAGCAGCTGCTTTATGGAGCTCGCTAGGGGAGTGGACCAAGCAGGTAGGGATGCAGCACCATGGGACAGGCAGGCCCGAAATGGGCAGGGGAGGACTGATTTGTAGCACCCAGTCTCCAGATATGCGGGTTGTCTGAATCCAAGTGAGGCTAGGCTCCCTGTGCCTTGAGTCACTTTTGTCCTAGGCTTGCCTGTCCTGGTCAGTCCCCTCCTCAGCTGGGGTCTGCCCAGTCTCTAAAGTGGGGTTTAAAAAAATTTTTTTTAATACTTATTTATTTTTGAGAGACAGAGTGAGACAAAGTAAGAGTGGGGGAGGGGCAGAGAGAGAGGGAGACACAGGATCGGAAGCAGGCTCCAGGCTCTGAGCTGTCAGCACAGAGCCCAACATGGGGCTCAAACCCACAGACCATGAGATCATGACCTGAGCCGAAGTCAGACACTCAACTGACTGAGCCACCCAGACGCCCCTAAAGTGGTTTTGCATGTCCACTAGCTCAGTGAGGGGCAAAGACTGGAAATGACACACTTATAGAGATGGAAAACAGATTAGTGACAGCCTAAGGTTAGGGGGGAAGACAGGGGCCAGGAGGTATTTGTGGGGGAGGAGGAGGAGGTGGTGAACTTTGTGGTGACGGAACAGTTCTGTATCTTGATTGCAGTGCTAGTGACATGAATCTGCACCTGGGAGAGAAAATGGCACAGAACTATATACACACAGTTGTACCATTGTATCATGCCAATTTCCTGGTTTTGATGATGTAGTATAGTTGTGTAAATTGTAACCATTCAGGAGACTACGGAAAGGTCTAGGAGGTGGATCTGTACTATTTTTTGCTACTTCCTGTGAATCTATCATTATTTTTAAAAAAGTTAAAGAAGCTAAAACAAAACAAAAACTAAGCCAGACTCTGCTCTGAGTGACCAGGCATTGGGGTAGAGGAGCAGATCTCCATTCAGTCCTGCAGAAATGCACTGTCAGTACAGCCTGTGGGGAGGGCGGGGAGGCTTTGCCTGCAGGAGTCCCTCAGGGTCACTGGCATTTGAAGAGCCCTAGGCACAGCCTATAACTTTGGGAATATAACGTTTCTGCAAGATGGAGACAAGAACGGCTCCCCAAACCCACAGGTGCTCCTGGTGGATGGAGGACTGGGGACACTCCACATTCCTGGGCCCCTGACAATGAGTTTGGTTAGTGGTTGCTAGAGAGAGATGATCTGGGACTTAATCCTGGGAGGGGCACTCAATTGTTGGTATTATCCAGCCTGGGAAAACCTGCCACAAGTTCTCTAAGGGCTGGAAAAGTAGAAAGTAAAGGTTTCCTGGCTTGAGAATTTAGAAGGGGTGGGAGCCCTGGGGGAGGCCCGCCCCCAGCAGTGCTGGCTGAGGTGAGGATGAGGCTACAGCTATGGGGCCACCTCGAGGAAGGCCAACTCTGCCTTCGGCTCTGGGGGATGTGTGAGGCAGAGAGTACACTGTCCTAGAGGACACTGCCAGAAAGGCACTGCACCGGGGGCCCTAGCAACTTCCAAGGAGGTGGCTGCAAGTGTGTCCTCTGTCCTGGCTCTGCTAAGAGTTTGGGACTGTATTGCTCTCTGCGTGCTGCTCCACCTCTCTCTTGGGGTCAGAAGAGGCTCCCACGGTCCTGTCCCCAAAGCAAGTGGGATTTGAAAATGGATTTTCTGGAGAGGACAGAAGTGTCAAGTATTTCTACAAGGCTATCAAGAGGCAGCCTCCTTCCCTGATGTCCTCTGGAGAGGGGCCAGGTGGCTTTCCAGGTCCCTCTTCTCCCTTGGGAGTTGCTTGCTTGCTGGGGTTCCTCCCAGTCCCCAAGACTGGCACCCAGAGCATGAGCTGCACCTCAGGAGGTGTGCCTCACTAGGTGGGATATCTCACCTCAATCCCAGGGCTCCTTTCCAAGAACTGGGACTTGGTCCTGTACCACTCTGTTTTTGCCAGAGTCCCTGAGAATCAGGCCTCTGTAGCCGATATTTCCATTGTCACTGTCCACTCTGTTGAGGCCCGTAGCCCACTCTGGTGATGGCATTTTTGGCACTGCTCCAGTTGTGCTGAGATTGGGTCTCTGAGTGACAGCTTCTTTGATGCCTCTATTTCCCCCAGTCCCGCTGGGATGTCCTGCTCCTGCTCCCTTGGGGCCCATTCCTTTTGTACCCTCAGCATGTCAAGGAGCTGGCACCAAGTGGTTGTAGATTTTGATCTGTATTCTGGCAGCAAATGCCCAGGAAGGACTCTGTCTGGGGAGGGGAAGGACTTGAAGAGACTAGGGACATTGGTATGGGTCAAAGGAGCAACTATAATTCTCCAGACCTATCATGGGAGCTGGAGAGAAGGGGAGGCTGTCTGTACCCACGCTAGAGACAGACACACCCAGTAAGGAGGCATGGAGAAGACTGCATGTTGAGGCTCATTTCCACTCTCTGAGTCCAGAGTTATGGATGGCAACAGGGGTCTGTTTGGGTATGGGGAGCTATGCTCATTGGCAAAGGGGATTGTGTCATCTGCTATGTGCCTTTTGTATTTGGCTTTCGAGGGACATTGTAGGGCTTACAAATTCTCCTTTTTGAGCTGAGCTGGTGAGAGCCCATGGATTGCTAATTTTGTGCCTATTTCATACTACATATTAGATAGAGGATGATCAAGGAGGATAAAAAATGTGGGATCCACTTATGCCCAGGACTTTAGGAGAAGAAGCATCTGTGGCTTAAGGCACCAGTCCCTATCACCTGGTGCAGGGTCTGCCCGACCCTGGCAGAATTATGTTGCTGGATGAAGAGGGACATGCAGTTTGCATTTGCTGTTCCCCCACTACCCTTCCTGAGCCCTGAATCACACCTGAAGTTCTTTCCCATCCCTCACACCCAGAAGGCTGCCCAAGGGAGCCCATCTCAAGGATGCTGTTCATAGACCAAACAGGGATTGCAAATTCAAAAGCCATTAAACATCCTGATAGCAACAGAGACTCTGATGGCAGGGATTGATGCATTAGGGCATGGGGCAGGGCAGTCTGTGGGGGACTAGGGAATCTGCACCTCAACTGAAATCATTCCCATACAAATTGTTTAAAAATGGTGTCTGCCAAAGAAGATACATCTGCACATAGAATCTGGCAACTGCAGATCTTTCCCTTTTCCTGCTGCCCTCAGAAGGGGTCTCTCCTGGTCTAGTTCCTCGGGGTTCCTCCCACACCAATTGGGTGACTCCAAGGAAATGGCATGGAGTGTGAGTTAAGGTCCAGTTTATTAATCTGCTCCCTAAATGACTTTGGGCAAATACTCGACCTCTCTCTGTCTTGCTTTATTCATCTGCCCAATGGGTATAACAATATCCTTCTAGTCCACTTTGAAGCTTTGTTCTGAAGATGAAATGAAATAGTGTATTTTTAAAATTCATACCTTATTTCATTCCACAGTGGATTTGAGGCAGCTTCTAAAAATACCTGTGATATAAAGGATAAAAATAAATAATATGTGAAATCATTTTGCGATTGTACTGTAAACACGTTCTCCTTATCGTTCCTGGGAGCAGTGCGAAAGTGATAATGGATATATTATTTCCCAGACTCATTTTCAATTTAACCTTGGCCTTCAGGGCCTTAACTGAAAAGCAGGGCTGTGGAGTGGGGGGTAAGGGGTGGGAAATCTCAGAAACCAACCATCTGCTGGGCCCCAAGATTGGTTTTGCCTGGGGATGCTTGGGGGTTGGTCAGTTCTGACTGTTCAGCCTCCTGCTGCTCTACTTGGAGGCTTTCCTGGCAGCTCCATTATCATTCATTAATGCCAAACTCCCTTGAGCATCCCCTCCAGGCCTGGCCTTGGCCTGAGTGTGCAGACACAGAGAAGAAAATGACTAAGTCCTGTCCTACAGGGGCTTGAAAGGAAGACCTGGGAGTGAAAGTCACACTGGGTTTAGCTTGATTGGGAAAGTTATTGATTCCTTCTTATTTCAATTCTTTGTCTGGACAAGGGACCCCATACCCCCCTCTTCCTCCTTCACAGCAATGCTGGAAGGATGGAATGGGAACGTGCTCTGATAGAAAAAAAAAATTGCTATGCAAATGTAAAAAGTCATCATCTCTGTTCAGTGCTGCTTTGAAGTGATTTAGGAAACAATGGAGCTGTTAGGATGTTGGAGTGGACATGACCAGGAGGGTTTGCCTTGAACACTCCACCATAGAGTCTTTCAGGGACTTGTGCAGGACTGGGGGCCTAGACCACAGAGATGAGCCCTTCCCCACAGAAAATGGAATGCCTATCAGCTTTGGAGCATGTATCGAATATTTAGTATGTGCCCAGCACGGAGACAGGCATTATTGAGTGAGAGTTGTTATGGGCTGAATTGTGTCATCTCTGGCCCTCTTGCCAAATTCCTATGTGAAGTTCTAACACCCAGGGTCTCAGAATGTGAGTAAATTTGGAAATAAAGTCTTTAAAGGGTAATTAAGTTAAAATGAGGCCATTAGGGTAGGCCCTAATCCGATTTTATAAGGGTATCTCACTAAAAAGAGGATATTTGGTCACACAAAAAGATACCAGAGACACTCACATGCAGACGGAAGACCATGTGAGGACACAGTAAGAAGACAGCCACCTGCAAACCAACGAGGAGATCATGGCCAGAACCAACCCTGCCAGCGCCTTGCCCTTAGACTTCCTGCATCCAGACCTGTGAGACCATAGATGTCTGTTGTTTAAGCCACGGAGTCCATGGCATTTTGTTCTGGCAGCCTGAGCAGACTAATATAGATTTGCAAAGAAAAGTACAAAGTAGTCACTTCTTTAATGACTACTCATTGAGTCGAGCACTATGTGGGCAGCAGATGTGAGGATGAACAAGAAAGATGTGGGCTGCACTCTCAGGAAGCTTAAAGTCCAATAGGATATTGTAGCTGCCTTCAAGACGGGGAGAGAAGACCAGCACTCAGAGAAAATAGAATTGCATCTAATTATATGTGTGTATGTGAAGTTTAGTGGTGCTGACTTCCAGTGGTGGAAGCGCAGAGAAAATAAAACTAAGAGGACATCATTAGGAAGGTTTTGTGGGGTGGGGGCTAAAAAAGGTTCAGGGGACAAAAATCTGGGCTGCTCCTGACACTTGCAGGGAACTTCCAGCTCTAGCAAGTGGTGCCCTGCCAATGCTGCTTACCTGGAAGGCCCCCCACCTTGGGGACTTCTCAGTGCTCAGGGCGCTGGCCAAGACAGGCTTGTCTCCTGGGCGCCACTGCTGCCACCCTCAGGCTGCAAGCTTCTGCTCTCGGGTGGCTGGGGCTTGGCTGGCCCTTGTGTGCTTGTTTGCTGCCATTTCTCCAGGCAGATGGGGACTGCTGGCTGTTTGTCAAGTTAGCAATTAACAAGTAATTCATTAGGTGCCTAATGAACAAATTATTAACCTGGCAAGCCATGTCCAGCTGCTGACTGGGAGTGGGGGAGAAATGACTATTAATAAGGTCTTGGAGTGGCAGTTGTGGTTTAGTGGTTAAGGCATGGGCTGGGCGACAGGAGATGTGGGTTCTGGACTTTTGGACCAATTGCTTTACCTCTCTAGGCCTTAGTTTGGCTGCTCACATGGTAGGAGTAATAAAGCCCTATTAGTGGGCAAATGAAATGTCAGAAACAGTCTGTATAAGTACAGGGTATTCAGTTATATAAACTCTAAGGCCCTTCATTCTAACTTCCTCTGATTTCACCTCCCCAAGTCAGTGTAAGGATACCAGGACCATCCCTATAACCCCTGTAATTGCTAAGTGTCACTCCCAACTTACTATGTGCCTGGAGACATAGTATATGCAAGGACAATACAGGGCAGGGAGCATGTGTATAATGTGTCCCTGCTCTCGTGCACTTGCCATTTGTGGACCTACCAGACATTAACACACAGCAACTAACTAGAGTATGAAGCAATTTGTGATAGGGCCAAGAGCCACAGAATTTCAGAGGGAAAAAAAAGAAGTGTAATCCCAGGTGAGCAGGAGCCTTGCAGGAGGGCAGGGACTTGAAGAACGACTTCATTGTGTTTTTCTGATTATAAAAATAACATGCGCTCATTCCCCCAAATCTCCAAATAGAGAAAATTGGAAAGAAGAAGATAAAGATAATCCGTAATCTCATCAGCCAGAGATAACTGCTGTTGACATTTTTGTGTGTATCTGGGAAGGATTTTGACAGGCAGAGATGGGGAAAGGATATCCTAGATGGACGCAATGTTTTGAGTGAAAGCTCTGGGCTGGAGGAGGGTAAGACCTGTGGTGGGGGCTTTGGGAGATGAATGTGCAGACCGGGCAGGCTGGAGCAGGGGTTCTGGAGCAGAATGGAATTGGTAGCCGGTGGCGGTGAGGGGAGTGGGGAGGGCTGAAGAGGGCTGGAGGGGCCAGACTGTCACGGCAGAGGGTGTGTGTGAGAGATAGCGCCTTGTGCATCGGACCAGAAGCCCCAGCCAGCAGGCCAGCCCTCTGCTCTTCAATCACACTCCTGATGCAATGGAACTTATCGATGTAGCTGTCCCACTTAGGAGAAATACTGCAAAAACCCCGGCAGGAAAAATAAACAAATATGAAGCTGTGGCAGAGCTGCCAGAGGGAGTGTGGGGCCAGAGGAAGAGGCAAAGAAGGCCTGTATTTAGTGTGACCGGCTGAGGCTGTTTCAGCTGTGTGGGCAAGTCTGCACAGGGGATAAGGGACCTGTTCTGCTTTGTCCCCCATCCAGCAGGGGTGACGTCCCTTCAGAGCCTTGTCTTATCCCTAGGAGACATCTAATCCACAGATACTTTTTGTCTCATAGCAGCAGAAAGGTTTATAGTTGGCAAAACTCTTTTCTATGAGATACTTAAAAGGGTTTTGTAGGAGGCAGAGTTTTTCTTTGGTTCATCACGACAAAGACATTGATGGCACCACACAGTCCATCTCTTTATCCACATCCCATGTGTCAGATGGGACCATGTAATTGGTTCTGGCCAATGGGCCATGGGTGAAAGTGACACGGATCACTCTGGCCAGCTGTCTCCACTCCAGCTCTTTCTGCTTCTGCCTTAGTGACTCAGGAGGGGTTTTGTTCCAGGAGGAGCAGCCACAAAATGATAGCGTGTCAGTCTGGATCCCTGAGTGACTGTGTGGAGCAGAACTCCCTGCAAACTTAAGCTGAGATTGTCGTATGAAGAAGAAAGAAACCTTTATAACACACCCCATGGAGACTTCACAGTTTTTTTTTTGCTGTAGCATAGCCTAGCTTAACAACCCATTTTGGTTGACTGAGGCTTGACATCTTACATTAACAGTAAAATGAATACCTTGCTCTGGACAGCTTTCCACAGTTTATTGTTGGGCAAATTCACATCTATCATTTCGATCCTAGGAGCAATTACATATTCGGGAATTGCCCCCTGGCAAGAGCTCAGGAAGCATTCATTCTTAATGTAATGACTTCCTTAAATCTCCACTGCTACACACGTCCAATGTTTAATCAATCCCTCTCCCCACTATGCTCTAATTCTACCACTGGTTAGCTTCTAAATGTGTTACACTTATTTGAATCTTTTTAATGTTTTATTTATTTTTAAGACAGAGAGAGACAGAGGGTGAGCAGGGGAGGGTCAGAGAGAGAGCGAGACACAGAACCTGAAGCAGGCTCCAGGCTCTGAGCTGCCGGCACAGAGCCCGATGCGGGGCTCAAACTCACAAACCGCGAGATCATGACCTGAGCCGAAGTCTGACGCTTAACCGACTGAGCCACCCAGACGCCCCGTGTTACACTTATTTGTTCTTCCATCTGCCTCCCCACAACCAGGTTGGAAGCTCCTCGACGCTGTCTTATTGAAGACAGACAGTGTTTGTTGATATTGCACATCAGGCAATTGCAGCAGGCACTTCAGTGATGGCAGAACGATCCGCCAGTTGTGTATGGGCAGAGTAGGCCTACCATCACTGTTTTCTTAAGGGGCAGCTAAGTTAGGGGGCTGGCCCAAGGTCACACAACTAGTAAGTAGCACAGCCAGGAATGGGCCCCATCTTTATGACTAACAATCACAGCCTGTCGACTGTGCAGGCGGTTTTGAGGACCAGAGGAGATACTGCCAGGGTGCTTTGTGAGGCATTCCCATGATGTTTGCATTTCCTGTTTCTAAAGGCCAGTAAGGAGTCCAGTGTGGTGGTGTTAGAAGCTGGAGAGGGGCCTGGTTGGACTAAGGAGGGAGGTTGAGAGGACTGGGGCAGGGGCTCCCTGGGGGAGGAGGCCTTGTCTGCCATACCCTCAGCAGCAGGATGGTGCCTGCAGTTTCGTGGATGCTCAATCCAGTGCCCCCTTGAACAAATGGGAAGGAGTGAGCAGGCGAAGGGCGGCAGGAAAGGAAGCTGCAACCTGAATTTTGAAGGTACAGATCTGTAAGGGGGTGTGTAGGATGGGGAACAGGCACGGGCTCCCTTCCTACCCTCCTGCTATCTGCATGCATCCCCTGGGGTCCACGTGGTGTCTGTCTCCTGCCCCTGTGGAAATGCTGGGGTTGGGTTGGCAAGCAGGTGATATTACGTGTGGCGGGCTCATTGTTGCACCTGTACAGTCCATTTAAGCACTCCCAGAACACTCATTAACAATCACAACATCGGTCATGGGGCCTCCCCTATTCCTAGCTCCTCATGGGGCTGGGGGTGTAGAGGCAAGGCCTTTCTCATGCTCTGGTGGCCTGAATCTCATCCAAAGAGTAGATGGATGGAGCACACTGGAGTGGTGGTCCAGCAGGGGCTGCGAGCAGCACCTCGGGAAGAAATGCCTGCTCCCTCAGGGCTGATGGCAGGTGGAAGCTCTTGTGTAGCAGGGATTGGTTCTAATTAGTCATCAGATTCCAACAGGGGCTGGGTGTTTTTCTTGGCACAGTAGGTCTCTTCCAACAGACCTGTTCCTGTTCTCCTTTGGGGAGTGAAAAGGTCTTTGTCTTTTGAAAAGCTCTTTCACACCCTCATTGGACACTCCTGGTGTGGCTGGGTATCTCAGGGTCAGCCATAGTGTGATTTGAAGGGTGAAGGGAGTGGCTTCCCAGACACCTCCCAGAACTCCAGATCTTAGGACCAGAGGGCATTCAGAATTCATCAAGCAGCACTTGCAAATGGATTAGATGAACTTGCATGCCCACTGCAAGTGACTGGTTCCGGCTGCCTGGAGCACTGCATTGAGAAGTCTTAGCTGCGACCAATTAACAGTATCTACCTTGGTTAGGAGAGGGGAGGGGTGCATGAAGGCAGATTTGCCTTCTCAGATCTCATTTGAATGAATCCCTTTCCCCTGGTGCCTGATTTCCGCTATTAGAGAACCATTACGTCCCGTTAAGACCTTGTCTCTCTGTTCATATTTCTTTAAAATGCATGTGTGTCAAAGAGGAATACCTAGAAGGTATTGAAGAATTCAATGATTGATTGATTGATCAGAATTGATTGCAAAAAAAAAAAAAAAAAGACCATTCTCAGTTTTGCTAGTTCTGGAAAATGCAATGCACTGACAACCTTAAAATACATGGATTACCACTTGGCTTAGGATCTGTTTATCAGACTGCCTCTGAAGTGGCAGTTGCCTGAAAGGCAGGTCAGTTTGGTGGAAGGCAAGGCTGGAAACTGGAGAACCCCCTCTCCCACAGGGTATGCCTTGCAGTGGGGACACCAGGGGTCAGAGGTATTGAAGTGTTGACCACCTGGGGGAGGGTGCAGATCAGCTCTACTCTTTTCAGTTCAGAAACCCTTTCTTGGGAGAGACCGGTGTTCCTGGCACTCTTGCCTATTCTCTGTGGGCTGTGTCTTCATCACCCATTTTGGCGGGGGAGTCAGGTTTGGGGAGAATTGAGGTTGTACCTGCCCCATTTCTTTAGAGTAAAAATTATTGGAGTTGCTGGGCTGAAGAGCAGGGGGTGGGGGGATTACATGCTAACAAGTAAGAGCCAGGCAGTTCATTGTGTCGATCGGGAATTCTAATGAACTGTTAATGTACTAAGTCATTATAGACCTAGACTTTAAAGTGAAGAGTATAAACCAATCTAGCTTGAATTAAAAGAACTTAAGTGGCAAAAAAAAAAATCCTTCGGTCAGATTTATCAATTTTTCCTAAGGAAAACCGAATGGGAGGAAAGAGAAGCATTATAAATGGGTCAGTTAGATCCTAGTGAGTCCTGTAACAGTCCAGTAAAAGAAGTGTTTTGACCCAGGTCAGTGATCCTGTGCCTGAGCCTCTGTGCTGAGCTTAGGTCAGGAAAGAGGCATCATTCATTCATTCATTCATTGATTCCAGAAGCACACACTGGGCACTGATTATGTGCCAGCCTCTGGGAATATGGGGATAAAGAAGATGTAGGTCCTGTCTGCATAGAGGTTTGAGTGGGGTGAGGAGTATAGGCAAGAAATCAACAGGCATTTTTGATAGAGCATGAGTGCTCAGCTTTGGAGATCTTGGTTTTCATGTCTGAGGAAAGGGGATGTTCCTCTTTACCATGGAGCTCCAAGTCACTGGAGCAGCCAGAGCTATGCCAAACAGTTCACTGGGTGTGGGTTGCTCACTCCTGAAGCAGATGGGGAGGCCCCAAAACTCTCCATGGGGTAGGGGCTGCCCCCCAAAATACTGACTGCTTCTTGCACCAGCAGAGTGTCTCAGACATTTCAGAGTCAGTGTCACATGCAGCGTCTCACTGGATCTTCCTTCTCTTCTGAGAGGTCTCTTCCCTGAGGATGTTAAGGTCACAAGCATAGCTGGAGTAGAGCTGGGGCTGGAAACCAAGTACATTGGGCTGGCTCATTCCATGGGGTGAATGGGGTGGAAGATGAACTGGGGAGTTGGGATGGATCAGAGACAAGGAGAGGACAGAGATTCTAACACAGACTTCTCAACTTATGTATGACTTAATGATGGTACAACTTACAAATACTTGACTTTATAATGGTGTGAAAATGATACGCATTCAGTGGAACCCATACTTTGAATTTTGAATTTGGATCTTTACCTGGTCTAGCGACATATGGTACAATCTTCTCTCATGATGCTGGCCAGTGACAGTGAGTGCAGGTCCCAGTCTGCCATGCGATCATGAGGGTCAACAACTGATGCACTGACAACCATTCTGTATTCATCTACAGCACAGTGTTTAACCAGTTACATGAACTATTCAACACTTTATTACAAAATAGAATGGTTTTGCCCAAATGAAAATGTTCTGAGCACGTTTAAGGTAGGCGGGGACAAGCTAGGACATTCAGTAGGTTAAGGTGCATTAAATACATTTTCTACTTATGATATGTTCATCTTATGATGGGTTTATTGGATGTAACCCTATCGTAAGACAAGTAAGGGTTGTAGTACAAAGTCTGTCCTTCCTTCCTTCCTCTTGTTCTTTCAACTAGGAAACCCAACTATGTGCACTGTGCTATGTCCAAATGGTACTGGACTCTTTTTCTTTTTTTAAGTTTATTTATATATTTTGAGAGGGAGAGAGAGAGAGAGAGAGGCAAAGAGAGAGGTAGAGAGAGAATCTCAAGCAGGCTCCACGCTGTCAGTGCAGAGCTCAGCTTGGGACTCCATCCCAGGAGGAAATGTGAGGAATCGATATCCAGAGTCTGACACTTAACCGACTGAGCCACCCAGGCACCCCCAAATAATACTGGACTCTTAAAGGTGGACCTCTAAGCCTAGTCTGGGCCTCCTTCCACAGTGCCACACTTCCCAGTTGGGGTGTTGCCCCAGGAGCCAGGTTGCAAGAATATGGAGAAATGGGACCACCCCAGGCCTGGGAAGATAGAAGAATCCTGAAGCTCCCCCTCCTGTCAGCAATGCAGACTCCCTAGTGTGGGGCCAGTGGATCTGGGGAGGCCCAGGCAGTGAAAGAACTCAGCCAAGGCAGAACAAAGGAGATAGAAGTTTATTGAATACACTGCAGGACAGCAGCAGGCAGGCAGGACGGTAAAGGAGAGACTCTGCCAGGAGGCAGTGGTGGGAGGCTGCAGTTAAGCAGGGAGTGAGGAGGTATGGGAACGTATGGAATGTTCCTTTTTTGGTACCTATGCCTGGTTGTTAAGTAGCCCATTGGTCAGCTAGGGCCTTTGGCTATTTTGAGATGGGTCACCTAAGGAGTCTGTTTGCACTCAGTCCTGGGGGTCACTGTGGGCCCCTTCTACCTTATTCAAGTTTCCACTGTTCAAGCCTACTGCTTAAAGGTGGCCTCCAAACCTGGTACAGTCAGTCCCTCCCCATCCAGGGAGCAGGGACCCACCCATTTTTGGAGTAGGGAGGCAGCAGGTGCCTGGACCCCTGGGAATGGCCTGCTTTGCAGATGTGATGACTTCCTCCACGTGATGACTTGGGCTGGGGAGCAAGAGGTGGGAACGGTACCAGATGGCTCTGGTCCCTTCTGCGGAAAGCAGACAGCGCCAAGAACCCTGATGTCAGAGAGGTTGATGGGCAGCTGGCTGTCCACGGGTGTGGGCAGCCTGAGGGGACTCCTTGGGGGACTTGGGGGAGTCTTGGGGGACTCCTATACAGGTTCCATCCTTGCGGACACGGGAGCTCTGGGGAGACAGATTCCACTTTGGCGTAAGGAAGAACGTCTCAACGATCCAAGCAGTTTGGGACTGTGGAATGGAAGGAGAAATGAGCACCCTGTCAAGGGAAATGTTTCTGTGAAATTGTCTTAGTTTTTACAGTTAAAAAGCATTTTATTTTTGTTTTATTTTACGGAAGTGTTTGAGGAAAGGTTACCTCACAAATAGGAAATTTGGAATCAGTTATATCTGGGTTCAAATCCTAGGTTGGCAGCTCACTAGTGACCACGGATAAGTCACTTGGTGCCTTGACTTTTAATTTTTTTTTTTTTTTTATCTGAGAAATGCTCACCTCAGAGACTGGGGGCCGAAGGGAAATGAATTTACAGAAAAAAGCTTTGTAAGCTGTTGAATGCCAGGCATCTGTTGGCTCTCTATTCTTGTTGTCCTGCAAATTTCCTTCAACCCTGACAGCCCGAGGGCTCAGGATGATTGAAATTCTACCATTAGCAATTCATTCTTTTGGGTTAAACATTACCCCTCCCCCTGGTTGCTGTTGGGGCTAGAGAGGATATCTGGAAAGTATAGTGCATGGGGACCGTGGAGTGAGGAGGAACGTTTTGGATGATGAGAAAGTTCCAAGGGTGAAGAGGGTCAGGGTGAGGAAGGGGGGCCATGAAGGTAAATGTGCCCATCTGTCCAAACTCTACATTAGGCCTAGGGGAGGCATGTCTGCTCAAAGAGGGATATTCTGGTCCCTGTTTTCTGTCCAGAGCCCCTTCTGAGCTGCCTTCCAGCCCCCTGGAGACTGCCCTGGGCCCTTCGAGTGACAGTCCATTTCAGACCTAGCTCCGGTGCTCCACCCACTTTGCCAGGCTTGGCTAAATAAAGACATAGTCCCTGTGGGGAGCTGCTGGGTCTGAGAGTTCTCCTGGGGGGCAGCAGGCAGCAGGAGCAGGCTCCCCACAGCTTAGCAGAAGCAATCACTGCCCCTCTCCCTAGATTCTGCCTCTGACCTTGGGTAACCTGGCAGATCGCCAGTGCCTGAGAGCTGGGATGGGTGTGCACACTCAGACAGGCAGCTGGGATCTGCCAAGCACAGTGCTGGCATGGGGACAATGCTGGGGTGTGGCCTGGATGGTGCCAACATAGGCAGAGCAGTGCACTCAGGGCCAGCGGGGAGGAGGCTTGACAGTGAGCTGGGATATTTTAAGCTGATGGTAGCTCACCAGAAGGACCACTTACCAGCTCAGCTCTGGTCTCCATTGGGAAGTTGTGAAGTGGGCAGAGGAGAAGTGGGGTTTTGCAGTTTTCTCAGGACATCTGTGACTTCTAGTGAAAGAGTTTAGAGAAACAGTCCTTCCCAGACCTGTTCTGGATGAATGAAAGACACTGCCAAAAACTATTGGGTCCCTTTTCCCTCTCCTCCATGATCTCCTATGTAGGAGAAAGCAGCAGAGAGGCCCGGCACCCTGGTAGGATGAATGCTTGGTTTCTGTGTTAGAAGGGGAAAGCTCACTAGACCAGAGTGTGGGAGGACCTGCTTTCAAGTCCTGGCTCTGCCACTTGCTGGCTGCTTTGTGACCTTGGCCACATCATGGGACATGTTCAAGCTTGAGTTGGTTCACTTGGAAGAGAAGTTAATTCTGCCACGCCTTCCTCTCAGGGATGCTTATAAGAGCTTCAGGATCTTGGAGGAGAAAGCCTTGAAACTCAGAAGTGCTATATCCACATAAGGTGGTTCTGATAGCTCCCTGCCCAGTAACCATCTGCATTCCTGCATTCCTGCTTCAGCAGCAGCTTCCTCTCCCTCTGATGGGCTACCCCAGGGCCTGGGGACTCCTTGGCATGGGTGGGGCTGCAGAGATGTCTCTGAGGGCCTGGGGAGAGGCTAAGTAAAGCCAGATTCCCACCTCCTGCCAGTGCCTACCTCAAAAGAGAATGATGAAGCATGGAGAACATTGACCGAAATCAATTAGAGAAATCAATGCCCCTGAGTGCAGTATGCATTTCTTCCCTCCTAATATGGTCCCACCCACCCTGCCTCAGCAGCCCTGTTCACTCTTTGGGATCAGAGAGTTTAGTTAAATCCCTGCTGGTCTTCATTCCCAGACTAGTTCTCTCCTGCCAGGCTGGGCATCAAGGATCTGGAGTGGTCCTATGGGGATGAAATGCTGGTGAGGGGGTCAGCCTGCCATTAGGAGGGAGACAGGGGGCTGGAACAGGGCTGAGAAAGGCCCCGGATGAGCTGGGCACCATGCAGCTATGCCATGTTGGACAGGATGCTTTCTAGGCTCTTGACTTGAACTCCAAGGATGAGGCCAAACAAAGCCCGCAGCAAAGAAAAAAAAAGAAATTTCAGTTTTTAGTGTTTTCACACTGTTGCTGGTCAGGGCAGGGAGAAAGGGAGTATTTAAGATGCTCTGAATTGGGACATGAAAACTTACAGGCTGGAGAGCCATCACTTTGCTTATTTATTTAGGGCACATGGGTTACCAGAGAGAAACCCTAGATCCCAATTGCCAGAGTTCGAATCATGATTCTGCCACTTAAAATATGACCCTGGCCAGGTTAAATCACTTTTCTTGCCTCAGTTTTCTTATTTATAAATGGTGCTGTTAAGAGTACTTGCCCCACAGAGTTATTACAAGAATTAAAGAAATATCAACATGTACCTTGCCATAAAGTTTTAATTATTTTTTTCATGACAGAGACTGAGAAGTCAGGGCTGGTCACCTTGTCTGTCTTGACCGCGGAGTAGAAGGCAAATTCCCTCCTCCTGGGACTCCATGACGAATCTGTCACCAACAGCTTAAAACTTTATCTTTACAGTGCCTCTGACACCTTTTCCTGTCCCCGCCCACCTCCTCCAGTCCTTGCCTACCACTTCCTGTCTACGCCCACCACCACCTCCTCTTCCCCCCACCCCTCACTTCCTCCAGCTCTTGCCTACCACTTCCTGTCCAGCCCACCACCACCTCCCTTCCACGCCCACCTCCAGTCCTTGCCCATCACTACTTCCAGTTCACGCCCTCACCTCCTGGTCCACACCTGCCATTACTTCCAGTCCCTGAGTCTTTCCCTCCTGCCACACCCACCACCACCTCCTGTCCTTGCCAACCGCCTGCCTGCTTGGGTTTTGGGCCCTCATTACCTTAGGCGAGACTGTTAACAATTGCCTCCTAACTTCTCTTATCTCCATCTTTCACAGAATTGTCAGATCAATCTTCTGAAAATACCATTTTCATCACGTCACACGCCCTCTAAGAGACCTTCAGTAGCTTGTAGGGGAGCAAGTCCAAAGCCTTCCCCGCTTGGTCCTCTACTATGCATCCCAATGGGACCTTCCAGATTTTCTCCCACCAGCTCCTCCCAACCTTTTCCCCTTGGTTCCTCCCCACTCTTGGCCAGCTCAAACCTTTACCCCTGTGATTTTACCTTGGCTGCCCCTTCCCAGAATGCTGTCCCCTGTGTTCAGTCAAATTCTACCCATCCTCCAGGTCCAGCTTGAGTCCTACTTTCCCAGCAAGTCCTGAAATCCAGTGGCACTAACTCTTCTTTTCTCTTACTTGGCCCCAGTCAGTGTTCCCTTGGGTTGCTTACTCTTCATGGGTACATGACCTAACTCTATGTGTAAATGCTTCCATGGCAGGAGCAGTCCAACACTGTGTTGGGGATAGAAAAGGGGTCCAATAAGTCGGTGCTGCTTGATTGATTGCAGGAGACTGGTGGGCTGCTGTTCCATGTTTGTTCCTGACATGTCTTAGCTGACATTTTTTTTATCCCTGGTTGGCTTTTATCTCTGGGGCAAGGGAACACCCAGCTTTCTTCCCTCCACTGAAGGAAAGTAAGGGATGAGATTCTGTGGGGGCAGTACAGGTCTGGTCAGCTGAGCTCTGTGGTTACTGCATGTGCACATGCCTGTGTGTGTAAGCGTGTGTGTGTACTGTGGTGGGGCTGCAAGCTCCTGCCCCAGTCCTTCTTCCCTCTCTGCTTCTATTGCTCTTGTCCTCCAGAGAATCCACTCCACAAGATGCGTAGGTCAAGAGAGATGAGGCAAAGGAAGAAACAAAAGGCCTAAGTGTTCTCCTTCCTTCCCCTCTGCACATTATAACTTCTGGATCTTTGATGGTGGAAGGGCAGGCAAGGTGGGTGGATGGGCACGAGAGTTACCTGCTGGTTAGCTCAGGGCAGCTGGGGTGGGCTCAGGAAAGCAGTCTGAAGGATACAGTACCTGGGGGTGTGAGGAAGTACATCAGTGAAGCCCAGGTGCTTTTGTTCACACATGCTCACTTGCCTTTCTCCCATGACTCCCTCTTGCAAGATTTCCTATCCATCATCCTCTACAAAGTAGTCTCTATTTCCCTTGAATAACTATAGCTTTTTATCTTCCCTTCTTATTCCGCACTAAGTTTTATGCCTTGTCATAGGTACCCAATTCTTTTTTCTGGATCCCAGAGGAAAGGGGTGACATTTTATGAACAACTGCCTATGAACCAGGCATCTGACTAGCTACTCTGTGTACAGTATCTCATCAAATTTCCTTAAGATTTTTTTCATCCTCATTTTATAAAGATTTTATAGATTAAATTGTCTATGGCTAGTATGTGTTCCTTTGTGTTTCCTCTGCAGATCCTGGTGGGGCGGGAGGCTTACATATAGCATGTGCTCAGGAAATAATGGTGTGGCACCTGGACTCCGCCATATCTAAGGGCAACGTAGGTTGAGGGCTGGGGTCAGCAGAGGGTGGGCTGTATTGGGAAAGGCTTGTATAGACAGGGAGGAAGAGAGGGCCCAACGCCAGAGGGCCCCACAGCCACAACAAGCTCAATGGTGGTCTGGCTGGTGTTGTCTAGTGTCCTTGTTAAGGCCGGTGATGCCTAGTCCCTGAAGGGCCTCAGCCACTCACCTCTTGCTACCAGATTCCCCTCCTGCCAAGAAGACAAGTCAATGGGAGCCATGCCTGGTGTCCATTGCTGCTTTCTCAGCAACCTTCACCAGAAAGGGGGTCAGGCAAAGCTCCCACATGTGTTTCAGAAAGTTGTCCTTCCATATATGTTTATTTATTTTTGAGAGAGAGAGAGAGAGAGCGAGAGAGAGAGAGAGAGAGCACGAATGGTGGAGGGGAGGAGAGAGAGGGAGACACAGAATAAGCAGGCTTCAGGCTCTGAGCTTTCAGCACAGCTGTCACAACCCAGGAGTTGTGAGATCATGACCTGAGCTGAAGTCCTAAGCATAACTGCCTGAGCCTCCCGGGCACCCCCAGAGAGTTGTCCTTATGTCTAGCCAGGGTTAAAAGACAGTTAAAGTTTTAGAGGAGAAAGAGCGATGTGTTGATTTGGGAGCTGGGAGTAGAGTTAGCCCTTGGAAGAGGGAAAAGCTGCATGGGATACCAGAGCGTGGGGATGGTGGAGGGAATTTGGGCTACCAGAAGTCCCTGAAGTGGGGCAGGGGAGGGAGAAATTTTATTTGCGGGAGCCTCCTAGCCTCTGGCCTCCAGTCTCCCCAGACTCCCCAGCAGCATAAGCCCTATGGGCTTGTTACCCTTTCATCTATACTTTTCTGAAGCTGCTTCCTTAAGTCCCCGAATTCTGGAAACGAGGCAGGGAGGTCTTGTCGGTTGTGAAGTCTTTTCCTAGAACAGAGAGGCCCAGAGGAAAGGCAGGGAGGTCTGCCCTGAGGAGGCTTTCCCCAGCTCTTACCCCAAGCATTCTTGGACCCCGTCTCCCACTCCTTGGGTTCGGCCGCACCTCCATACGGCATCATTCAGTGGAGGGCAGGGGGAGGGGCTAGGGCTCCCGCCAACGCCCCAATATCAGCAAAAGGAGAGAGGTATTCGAAGAAGACCCGCGCGCTGTGCTTCCAAGGCTGGGGATCTGTGTTCCCGCCTAAATCCGCAAGATGGAAGTTGCTCCCTCTAGCTCTTCCACTAGCGAAGGCTGATGGTTTTGTGAGTGACCCTTCCTTTCGAGCCCAGGTCGATTTCTAGCGTTTACTCTTTTCTAGAGACTTGTTCATTTAAACATGCATGGTAAAAGACACCACCAAATACACCTTAGATCCGGTTTTGAGTAGCGCCGAAAGTTTACGAGGCACTGGGTGTACCCCACCCCAGCACCCGGGGTGCGCGCCGAATGTAGGAATGTGTGCACCAAAGCCGAGGGACGCAGGCAGCTCGAACGTTGCTGAGGATGTGTCAGGAGGAAGAGTGAAACTGGGGTGCCTGGCGTGCGTGGGCGTGTCCCCCGCGTGTCCACCGCCCCGCCGCCTCGCCCCCTCTTGCTGGAACGTGCCAGCAACCTCACCTCTCCTTCAGCCCTTTCCCAGCCAGACGCTTCCTTTTTGGTGCCTCTGGGCGTTTACTGTAAATTCCGTGACTAAAACACGCCGGTGAGCCCGGCCCATCGACAGATGGATCAATCGCCCCCTTCTCGGCTGGGGGAGGGGACCCCTCCCGGTGCCTCCGAAGCGAGGAGCTGCCGGTTGCCTCAGGAGAGCTCTCGGAGCCCAGCCCGTCGCCGAGCGCGGGCCGCCAAGCTTGGCACGGAGCCCTGGGCCGGGTCGGTCTCCGGAGCGCCCCCCGGGGTGGGGTTCCAGCCCCGGACCGATCCCTCTGGTGCGGTTCGGGCAGGTCCGCTGTTCTAGGAGGCGGTCAGGGCGCTCAGGCACCACGGCCTTCCTCCCGCACCAGGGGAGGAGAGACCATTGGGGAAGGGGAGTCTCGAAGGGCTGCAACGCCGGGGCATGCGGGGCGCCGGGGGTGTGTAGGGAAAGTTCTCGAGCCCCGCGTGGAGAGCACAGGTGTATGCGTGTTCGGGGCTGGACCTGGGCAGGCAGGCTGCGCGGGGACGCTGGGGGCTGGCGCTGGAGGGGGTCTTTCTTTTCTCTAGCACCTTCGGGGAGACACTCTGCTTGGACTCCAGGGTCCAAGGACGCTTCCGCTTGAGGAGGGTGGAGCCCCTCCTCAGACCCTGGCCACCAGGCCTGGGGGGTTTTCGAGCGCCCCTCCCCCACACCCCGGGATAGCTGGGATGTCCGGGACTCCCCACGCCCTCCGGCCTCAGCTGAGCCTCCCCAGGCCTCCAGGACCCGTGGGCCGAGGCGGCGGGGGCACGGGCAGTGGGGGTTGGAGGGCGCAACCCGCCCGCCGCAGGGGGAGGTCTGGTGGGGCGGCGGGGGAGGGGAAGGGTGCGGAGCCTTTGGTGGGCTTGAGCCGTAGCCCCGCTAGCGGGTCAGTTTCCGGCCAAGGCATCAGGTCAGTCCCGAGAAGGGCGGGCGCCAGAGCAGAGGGAGTCAGCGGCGGAGCTCTCCTCTCGTCCAGCGTTCCCCGGCGCCACCGCCACCGCCGTGTCGCCACCGCCGCTGCAGAGTGTCGCTTCTCCGCCGCGCTCCCGCTCCCCGCGCCGCCAGCCGCCTGGGAGCCCGAGCGCCGAGCCCCGGGCGGAGAAGAGGAGCCCGAGCGCCGAGCCCCGGGCGCGAGAGCCGCGGCGAGGGAGCCTCGAAGGGGGAAGGGGGGGCGGGCGGAGGGAGGAGCAGGGAGAGAGGGAGAAGGGGGAGGGAGGAGAGCGAGGGAGAGCTGGAGAGAGCGAGAGCAAAGAGCGAGAGCCAGGGAGAGGAGAGGGAGGGAGACGAGAGAAAGACACACGCACGCAGATACACACGGTCACTGGAATTCCATTAGAAAAAAGTGAGACGAGCAAGGGTTAGCGGGAGAAGATTTTTTTTTGTTTGAATCTTTTCTTCGTCTTGGTGCGAAAGAAGCGACTCCGGGCTCTCGTCCTCGAAGCTCCCACCGGATTGTTCCTTGGCGCTAACACCCGTCGGTGGATTTCTCTATTTGCATTTTATTCTGACCCCCACCCTTGCTGCTTCCTTCCAGCCCTTCACTCTCAAATCGCCTCTCCCCCACCTCCCCAGTCCGCTCCTGGGAAGCGCAGGGGAATTGGACCCGCGGAGACTCGCGCCTTCCCCGAGCAGCGGAGGGGAGGACAGAGCGACGACCGGGCTCTCGGCTTGTAAAGCAGATATATCCTCACATACGTGTATATTTCATTTTAGTGGGCGAGAAGGGCGTCGAGAGGCAGCCCACCGCCCTCCTTACCCCCCACCCCAGAGGCGAGAATCGCAGGACTCGGGATCTTCATCGGGTGGACTAGCTTGGGATCTCCGCATTGGATTTGGGCTGATTATCACTGCTTGGCTATTATTATTGTTGTTGTTATTATTATTTTTTACCCAAGGGAGAAAGAAAAAAAAAACACAAAAAACTGTGGGATTTATTTAACATGATCTTGGCAAACGTCTTCTGCCTCCTCTTCTTTTTAGGTGAGTACCTGCGGGCGGGGACGGAGGAGGGCCGTTTGTCCGCGGGAGCCTGGGGGGCCGCGCGGGGCCGCGCGTTCGGGCGCCGGCAAGAAGCCGGGAACGCGGCGGGCGAGCGGGGCGCGGGCTGGAGACCGGCGGGGAGAGCGCGCCGCGGAGCGAGCCGGGCCCCAGCGCTGCCGAACCGAGCGGGGCCGGGCGGCGAGGATGCGGGCGGAGGGACGCGAACCGCTGCTGGCTGGTTACGAAGGGGCTTGGGAAGGAGACGTGGAACACCCTAACCATCCCCGCACATACGCACGCACACACAGGCACACTCGCTTACTCGCACACAATGCTACTAGCATTCATTTCTCCCAAAATAATGGATTCAAATTGCGGCAACTTGAGAAAGAATTGCAACTCTTGATTTGGAAGAGAGGAAGGTGGGTGGGGAGAGGCACAGTGTCGCGGAGAGAAAAATCATGCCAGTTCCATCTTTCTTGTCGGCTCCCGGATCGACTCGGGCGGACAGCATGGGTTTCTCCAGGAGCTCCTGCTTGGACGTGTGTGGGGGCAGCGATGGCAGCCATCCCCTCACCTGCCAATCAACCTCTGGAAAGTGCATCCCGCTTCCCGCACCCGGAAATCCTTTCCAGTGGCCCCGCTCCCTGGAACACTTTTCAAGTTTCTCCCCACCCTTTGCCCTTCCTGTAGCCCAGACCCAAGCCAGATACCTGGGCCGGAGTGGAGGGTTTGGAGCAACCATTCACTGCCTATCCTTCACCACCTCTGGCCGCGGGGGCACCCTGTAGTTTGTAGGAAGAGGAGGGAGGTCAAAGTTTGCTTCCTTGGATGAAGAAAGAGAGGGATGTTGGAAGAAAGAGATCCGAACAAAGACCAGTGCCCATTCTGTAAGCCCCCTCCTCCAAGGGCAGGGAGGAGGGGCTGCCTGGTGCCCCCGAACCTTGGGCAGTCTCTTTCCCACCCAGAATTCCCAACCTCTCACCCCCTTTTGTGCTATGTGAAATCTCAGTTGCTTGGGAAATAGGTTCAGAGAGAGCATTCTGGGAGTGGAGGTGAGGGAGAAGGCGTTTCTGAGGCCCTGGGCAGACCTGGAGTCCCAGGCAAGGCTGCTGCTCTGGAGAAGGTGCTCCAGAGAGGGAGCTGGGGAATGCATGTGTTGAGGGAGCACACATCTGCTTCAGTGTGGATGCTCTTCCCACCATCCTGGCCTGCGATTAGCCAGTGGTGAGCCAGGCTGCCAGGCTGGGTCCAGAGTGTACCCTTTGCCTCCTGGTGGAGGGGAGAGGGGAAGGCCTGAGGAGGTAGGTGCCTATCCTGGAAAGATTTGGATGGTCTAATAAGTGCTCTCTTGACTTGAACAGGGGATTTGAGTCAATATTGGTTGGGCACTGGACCCTTTGTCCACCCCCATCCTTTGCCCCTTCCCAGAAACTTCCTAGGGGGCTTGGCCCTGCTCTAGGGTATGGCCTTGGAGGTCCTGCCTTCCTAAGTCTGAGGCAGCTCCTCTCTTGGGTAGAAGAGGGTGTGGGAAGGAGCTGGAGAGGTACTCCAGGCCCATTGTGATCCTGCAGCCCTTCCTGGCTACCCACTGCAAGTGGACTCTCATTCCAAAGGGGTTGTTATAAAACCTGACCTTTTCTCCCACTGCTGGTCTGAAAATCCAGCTTTTTGGGATCAAGAATGAGCAGGGCCAAGAAGAAAAGAAAATTATATTTCAGGAAAAGCAACCAGATTGTGCGCTGCTGAGCTGTGTACACCCCAGAGGGGGCTTCTAATGTCCTGGGATAGAAAACAGCAATATGGGCCCCTTAGTGCTGTCTCGGCACAGAACACCATGTTGCAGGCAGGCTTTTTTCAGCCGAGAGGGCTGAGGAGTTGACTTTGTTCTCATGATATAGGTGTATGAGAGCATGCATGCATGCATGCGTGTGTGTGTTTGTGTGTGTGTGTGTGTGTGTGTGTGTGTGTTTGCGTGTGTCAGAGATGGACCCTGGGGGCTGAGTGGTGAGAGGAGGAGTAAGAGCAGGGGGTCAGCAGCCCTTTTGGTCAAAGCCCTTCCCTTGAGATGCCCCTTTCCAAAGCCAGGGCAGGGGAGGGGTTAACTGAGTGACCACAGGATATTGGAAGGCTGTGGGTTAGGCCCACCAAGGAGGAAGGGATACGTTGTTATTAAGGAAACTTCAGCCTCAGGGCCACTTTCCTGGCAAGGATCCTACTGTTGGGAGTTGGTTGGAAATTCCACTTGGAGGAGAGGTTTTGTGGAGCCTGAGACTGGGTAGGCAGTTTCAGTGTGTGAGAGGCACGGTGAAGCATGTTCCCAGGAGCACAGGTCTTCAGTGAGCACCCCCCAAGGTTCTGAGTGAGGTCTTGGGGTAGAGAGGCCTTTCTGGCCAGTCATCCTGACCTCCAGTGTTGACATG
This sequence comes from Panthera onca, assembly GCF_046562875.1. Taxonomy (NCBI): domain Eukaryota; kingdom Metazoa; phylum Chordata; class Mammalia; order Carnivora; family Felidae; genus Panthera; species Panthera onca. The sequence goes on along the minus strand of NC_138342.1, from coordinate 168,770,030 downwards.
CCCAGGGGGGAGAATGAGCATTCTGGCTGTTGCCAAGATGTTCAGTACAGCTCCACGTAGTCTCTCGGTCCCCCTTGTCTCTAGAAGCTGTTCCACATGTCTTTTCTTGATGGATCTGAGTTTTTTCCCTGACCTAGAACTTGGGAGCATCTCCAGGGTACCCTCTGACCTTTACTCTTTTGGAATTCCTGGCCCAAGGCTCTCAGTTGCTATTTCTTTCTCTTGCTGGGCTTGATTGGTTCTGGGGGTCGTGACGCCAACTAGAAGAGCCAGGGATAGGTGCAGCCAGAGAGTTTGGTGAGAGGATTCACTGGCTCTCTGCAGAGCATCTTCCTGCCCCAGTCACATGTGCCCGCTGGCAGGATGGGGGAAGCCCTTGCTTTTGGCACAGGAGCCCAGGATTCTGTGAGGATTGTTCCATGGGGCTCCGGGCCCCACCTGCCGGGCATGCAGGGTAAATGCCTTTATTGCCCCAGTCCCCTAGGCCAATGTCCTGACCTTTAAACCTGCCCACAATGCTCCTTTCTCAGTCTGTCTCCGACAGTGCATCCTCAGGCTCCGTCAAGATAGGAAGGGAGAAAGCTGCTGGGATGTTGGGGTGAAGTCAGTGGAAGTCCCAGGGCTGGGTTATTCTTGAGCAGGCAGGCTGGCTGGCTGGGTGGGGGCAGCAGGTGCAAGTGAGGCTGGGTCAGCTCAGCTGGTTGTGGGTGGCCCACATGCACCGAGTCTTGCTCAGGGACCTAGGAATTTGCTGAAGCCAGGAAATAAAGCTGCTGCCTCTGCTTGGGTGGAGGACACCTCTCCAGCCAGTGCCTGGGCAGATGCCCCCACTCCATGCTGGCTTCTTCTCCGGTCTTGTCTCAGCCTGGCCACAGCCTTCAGCTCTTCCTGTCCTGGGGCAGAGGTATGGTCAATGGGAGAGGTATTATCTTTTGCTCTGGCCTACCCCTTCCTCCTTTACTTCCTTTTCTTGTGGGTGGGTGTCCTCCCTTCCAGCAGCAGATTCCTTTTCCCTCTGCAGCTGTAGGGAGTGACAGGCTCGTGGTGCAGTGCTCTGCCTCTAGGTGTCGCTCTCTTCCTGCGGTAGCACCCCCCCCACTGTGAGCAGGGCCTTCTGGGGGAAGGAATGAGAAGTGGCTGTTCTGGATAGGGAATGGGGTAGGGTGTGTGTGGGGGATTCTGAGGAGGGGACTTCTGGCCTAGGATCTTACAATGTTTTGGGCTGGATGGAATGGAGGAGGCCTCCCAGATCACTCCTGGGTCTCGGAAAAGGCAGTCTTGGCTCTGGTGCACAGAAGAGCTTTTTCTAGGGCAGAATCTGGAGTGAGGGGCTTGGAGAGGACAGGGAGACCAGGGAAATGTCTGTGTCTAGAGGAAACCATTTTGGGAGCTTGATTTTGACAGGACCAAGTGAGCCCTTCCCTACCCTTCACTTCTGAATCTTTTTCCCTGAGCCCCTTCCTTCAGAGGCCTGTGGGTTTAGATGCTCTGAGGGTGATGGGTAAGAAAGGTGGCTGAATTCTGCTTGTTCACTTTTGGAGAGGTGAGGCTCCATGTGCAAGGCCAGGGTCTGAGGAGGGAAGCTCTTTCTCTTTTGTAATTGGCTTATTATTTGGCTTTTGGAAAGAAAAAAAAAAAAGGAGAGACAGAGGGGGACAGGGTTTCAGGGGAGGGTGGAAAGAGAGGGAAGAAAGAGAAAAAAAATAGTAGATGCTATAGAGAGAGAGTGAACAAGAGCACAGAGCTATTCCAAGAGCAAAGGTGATGGAGAAATAGACCTTAGGAGGAAGTCAGAGAGAGAAGTGTGTGAGAGAGAGACATGGAAAAGGCCCGTCCGGACACACACACACACACACACACACACACACACACAGGAAATCGAGTTGCTTGTCAGGCTTGCCTGCAGCACTTTCTGTCAGTGGGGCTGGGGTAAAGCTTGTCTACAGAAATCCTGTTTTCAGCTCTCTAGCCAGTGTGCAGTTGGACTGGAAGATGTGGAGGGTTGGGCCGGGGAGGGGTAGCTGCTCCCTTCCAGGCATGCAGTGCCTCAGGCCACAGGCTCAGGCTTGTCTCTTGGGGTCTTCTCTCAGGGTCTGGGAACTTAGAATGGACAGGTTAGGAGTCTGAGGGATCTTTTCGGCCTGTGTGTGACCTTGAGTTGTTATCTCCCTTCTTTAGGTCTCAGTCCCCCCACCCCCCCAACCCCATGGTAAAATGTGGGGGCCGGACACTGTGTCTCTAAAGTCCTAAAAGACTAGGAAAGTTAAATAATATTCTGCTGCTTTCCTGGCTTAGCCCGGCATGTTGGCTGGACCTCTGGCTGGAACTGAGGTTGATGGAAGTTTGGGCAGCAGGAAAGTGAGGGTCCCCCTCGGCATGCTCAAGCAGGTCCTGCAGCCCCCAGCTCTCTGCTGAGGCTGTGACCTTCTTCTCTGGCCTCCTCGTCTTTTACAGGGTCTGTGGTCTCTCCGAAGGATCTTCTGGCTTTCCCGTGCTCTGCTCCTGGGCCCAGGGCTGTGGGGTGACAGGGTGGAATCGGAAGGGAATCTGGTAGAACCAGGGCAGAATGACAGCTCGAATTCTCCTTCTGGTTTGAGGAGGGGTGTTGGTGTCTTGGAGTCCTTTCACAGCTCTTCCTCTGACCGGCTCTGTGGTGGCCTTGGTGTGCTTTGGAGTAAAATGGGTGTGGAGTTTCCCAGAAGGGCGCAAGCCCCCAGGCCTGCATCTTGGGTCAGAGATGACGGCGGCCCTCATTCATGCTTGTCTTCCCTCCCCACCACCCAGACGAGACCCTCCGCTCTTTGGCCAGCCCTTCCTCCCTGCAGGGCCCCGAGCTCCACGGCTGGCGCCCCCCAGTGGACTGCGTCCGGGCCAATGAGCTGTGCGCCGCGGAATCCAACTGCAGCTCCCGCTACCGCACGCTGCGGCAGTGCCTGGCGGGCCGGGACCGCAACACCATGCTGGCCAACAAGGAGTGCCAGGCGGCCCTGGAGGTCCTGCAGGAGAGCCCTCTCTACGACTGCCGCTGCAAGCGGGGCATGAAGAGGGAGCTGCAGTGCTTGCAGATCTACTGGAGTATCCACCTGGGGCTGACCGAGGGTAAGCCCAGCCGGGCCTGGCGGGGGGTGGGGGTGGGGTGGGGGTGGGGTGGAGGGATGCGGTGGGATGGGGGTGGTGGGGAGGGCTGCGCAGGGCGGAGGGCGGGGAGGTGGGGCAGGTTCAGGGTAGGACTTGGTAGTGGAGGGAACTGGCGAACTCTCTGTCGCCCCCTGCCACGGGGGCCTAGAACACAGGAAGTAGGGGTTGTCGGAGTCAGCCTGGAGACATGGAGGAGGAGGGAGAGTGACAGCTGGGAAGGAGACAGGGCCAGGTGGTGGGAGAAGAACGAGGCTGGAGAAAGGAGAGAGTAGGGTCGGGAGAGGATGGATGGACTGATGGACGAGTGAAGTGGTAACAGAGAAGGGGAGGCTGGGGTACCCAGGCAGATGGAGAAGGGAGGGTGGGTCCTGTGCATGCAGAGCTGTGCTTCCAAGCAAACCAGTCCCTGGGACTCCCCGGAGCCCCGGGCGCTCAGCGAAGGGCAGTCCCATTTCTGTTCTTCCTGCTGCCAGGACACCTGCTCTTCAGGTGGCTTCCTGACTGCAGGGCTGGCCTAGGCACCTTCTATAGGGCTTGGGGCAGTGTGTGGGCAGCAGGCCGCTTCAGGTCCCAAGGTGGCACCTTACCAGCTCCCTCCCCTAACAACCCACTCCACACACCCCCATCCTCCCCTCCAGACTACAGTGTGGGGGATTTGTGTACAGTGCAGGGGGATTGGCCACCTTGGTTAGACGTTCATTTCTTGATTCAACAGCTGTTTATTGAGAGGTTCTCATCTGCCAGGCCTGTGGGAACAGTGGAGAACAAGCTGGGGTAGCCTCTGGCTTCTTGGAGCTCAGAGTTTGTGGGGGGATGTGGATAAGTGAGGGGCTTTCTGTCACTTGGTGGTATGAGTGCTGTCAGAAAGCACTGGTGCTGTGGTAGCCCAAGGCAGCCTCTTATGAAATCTACAGAGTCTTCCTGGAAGAGGCAGCCTCTGATCTGAGACTAAGGAGTGAGCTGCAGTTACACGGTGGGGGGGAGGGAGGAATGTGGGGAGAGTGTGGGAGGTGGAGGGGAGCTTGGGCAAAGACTCCCAGAAGGGAGTTGCCGGTCTGCAAGTGACTCAGTGTAGTAAGGTGGGGGGTTGGAAGTGGGGATGGGGTGAGGAGAGGGGAGGGATGTGGGACCTGGCGGGCAGCAGCTTGGCCAGCTGGCCAAGGACAGTGGCAGGAAAGAGGGAGGAGGGTTCAAGAGCTATTTAGGAGGTGGAATCAACAGGTCTTGGTGAAGAGAGAGGACTCGAGGAGGGCAGTTTTCTCTTTTGGGCAACTGGGTTGGTTCATAAGAAGCAGCCAAGGGGGGAGAGCAGGGAGATGATTCCTTTATTTTGGGGCACATGGCTCTCACTGGCCATGCCCTGCACACAGCTGGAGCCCAGGTGGGGAAGTGGCGCTGGATATGGAGATTGAGGAGCCACCATTAGCCTGTAGGTGTGACTGGGGCCATGGGAGTGGGTGTGCACACACTGAGAGGAGGGCAGGGACAGAGCCCTCAGGACTCCCAGCATTTAAAGATGTGCCAGCAGGGGAGGGAGAGGGACCTGCAGAGGTTGGGGGGAGGTGTTGGGAGAGAGGTGGGAGGTATATCAGGAAACCTGGGGAGGAGAGAGGGTCCACAGTCTCTAGGACATGTCCCTCATGCCTTTGGGGTGAGCATTGTAGGTGGTTGCTGGGAGCAGAAGCCTGGTTGGGGAGTGAATGGGAGCTGGGGGCTGGGAGTGGTGACTGTGGATGTCTTCTAGAACTTTGGTGTGAAGAGGAGAGGAGAACAAAGGATGACTTCTTTTGTAAGAGGTGAGAGGGTGGAGCAGCTTGAATTCTAAGGTAGACTGGGAGTGATAGGGATGTCGAGGTGAAGAGAGAGGGCTGCACTGTGGAACAGTGCCCTTGATTAGCCTCGGATGGAGGAGCAGGGTGCTGGAGGGAAGGAGGAAACTGGGATCTGGTGTGAGGCTGGAGAATGAGGGATTCCTGACCAGTGGCCAAGATGGTTCCAATCCGCCTTGAATTTGGAAGTAAACTGGGCATGTAATTATGAACAGTGTTACCACCATTAATAGCAAAGTAATTCCTCATGTGTAGGTCTCCTGTTCCTAGTAGCTTCGAGTCCTAGAACTAGAAGTGAGCAGAGAGGGAAACACTGCCACAAAGCGCGTGATGTTTATTCTCTGCAAGGCAAGGAGCGGTCTTCACCCGGAGGATGCCTCTGTAGTGCGTGAAAACTGAGGTTCCTAATTCAACAGCTGGCTTGTTTAGTTTCTTGTTTTCTTTCCCATGGTCTTCAGTCTCAACCCAAGGGAGGCTGGGTGGCACTTGTGGGTGGGCTTGTTGAGGGCTTGCAGGACGGATGCACTGGGGAGGGGACAGAACTGCCAGCTGGAAGAGCCAGGTGGGCCACCTGAGGGCCACCAGAATGGCTCCCTCTGGCATCACCGTGTCAGAACACCAAGAACCTTCCTGATTGCAGCCAGGCAGTGAGGCATTTGGATGATAGCAGTGTGCGTTCTGTGCATTTATGCTGCATCCTGCCATGTGGTCTTCAAGGCCCTTTCAACCCAGGAATGTCAGCCTGGAGAGGCGTGAGCTGGCTTGTTGGTTCCCTTACCAGGCAAACGTCTGTGTAGCCCCGACTGTGTGCTTCAGAAGGTGAGAACACAGATTCAGCCATGGTCCCTGTGCTGGCAAGCATACAGGCTAGGAGACCCCTCCCCTGGGCCAACTCTAGAAAAGTAGACTCCCTGCTTTTCTCCTTCCTCAAAACCTACCCTGCCCCCATTCCTGGCTCTTAGGAGTCAGAGGTATTTTCTGCCCAGGGTTGGCCAGGGAAAGCTGAGAGGCCTTTTAACAGCAGGTAATGTTCCTGTGAGTGACAGGATCCACCTGAGGGTTAATTATTCATGGTGTGGGATGAGTGGTCTCCCTGGGGGAGGCTGTAAGCACTTCCTCCCTATTCTTTAATAACAGTTAATAACCTGGCTTGGGCCTGGGGCAGGGTGGGGGATTGTGGAGTGGAGAGATCTGTGCGGGTTTGGACTTTGTGGCTTCTCCTTGGCCCTGGCTGGTGGGTGCGATTCCTCTCTTCTCCCTCCACCTGAGGCTGAGCTGTGCCTAGTCTGAGGTCCTTAGCAGTGGATAGAGCTGGCGGTGGCAGGACTGTGGCCTCTGCTCAGGTCCTAGATGGTCCCAACTGCAAAGACCTAGAGATCATTCCATCCCACTCCCACTTTGATGGGGAAGCTGAGGTGCAGGGAGGGGGGCTGGTGGGACCAGGGCCTCCCGGACTCCTTATCCAGGCCCCTTTCCAGCTGCCCTGGAGAGATCCTGTGGTCTCAGGCTCATCTTCCCCTTCTGTCACACCACCACAACCACCAGTATCTTACATGGTGGCACTGTCACTGTTGGTTGGCTGCATGGGGGATTTGAGACCACTTCTTGACTTCTCCAAAAGTGGCACTAAAGTTTGAGGTCATTCTGCTCCTTCAGATGTGAAGAGCAAAGGCCTCTCCCAGGTCATGGCCCAGGAATGTGACATCCTAGATCTAGTTTAATCTGGTTGCCAGGATGCCCGTGTGGCCAGGTCTCTGATTTCCCACTGGTGAATTCTGCCACAGGAACAGGCAGCATGGGTTGACTTAAATAGGATGGACCTTTTCCAGCCAGTCCTAGAAGAAGCTGTTTTCCCCAAGAGATTCCACCCCCGCCCATCCCGCCCCCAGTCAGTCATACTAGCTGATCCATACCCGCGGGCCTAGCTTTGCCAGATAAGGGAGGGAAGGACCTGGTCTGGGGGAGCAGTCTGGCTGGCATAAGACTGACTCTAAAAAGTTAAACAGCAGCACTACTTGTGTAAGAACAGTTTGGTTCAATAACACTTTTACTTTTGGAGACAGTATTCATAATGTTTCAGTACTTGGACTCTGGAGTCAGCTGCCTGGGTTTGAAACCTGGCACTTACCAGCTGTGTGACCTTGGGCCAGTTTCTTAACGTCTCTGTACCCCAGTTCTTTATCAATAAAACAAAGGGTAGTGCCTATCTCATAGACAAGAGAATTAAATGAGTTAGTACACCTAAAGCACTTTCAATGGTGCTGGTACATAGAAGGCTTAGTGTAACATCATTTTTATTACAAAAAGCTCTTGTATTATTTGGCCCTAACAAATAGCAATGGCTGGTAACCCCACCACCGGGAGTTTCTCCAGTGTCTGTGGGTAGAGTGGAGTTTGCTGAGATGGTACAGCCCTGTGACAGTCCAGGGGGAAGGTGGGATTGGGACTGGCCTGAAAGAATAACCTTTGGATAGTAAGAGACCACTTGGGCACCCATTGTGTGTAACGCATTTGCTGGGTGTTGCAGAGCATGAGGGTATAGGGTAAAGTGAAGGGTGGAGGACATTTCTCCAGGGAGAGAATGAACATCTGGGGAATCTGTACCATTTTTGGGGGGTCTGCCAGATATAGCAGACAGATGCCTTTCTCTGTGAACCAGCAGAGGGCTGGACAAGCCTGGAGTGCTAGACTCTGGGTGACCTCATGGGCCTGGCTGAATGCGTCCCTTACAGGCAGATTCCAAGCCCCCTCTTCTGGATGGCTGGCACCTTCCTGCAGGTGGCCCCCATGGATACCACCCCACATGTACTCTTCTTTAGGTGCTGGGCCCTGGGTGGATAGGAAATCAATGTGTGAAGCTGTGGGTCATCACCTGTGTCCCCCGCCCCTTCAACACAAACACGCAGTCTGAGTGATTACCCATTGATTTCTCCTCACAGTAAAGTCTCAAGAGGATATTTCCTCTCCTGCTGAGGTTTTGGCAAAGGGCGGGAGTCCCCATGAGGAGGCAGTGGGTCTCCAGGGCATCCCTGTGCCATTTATCTCCTGTCACTCGCTTGCTTTTCCATTCACTGAATCTCTGATGCACCCAGAAGCCTCGAGGAGAAGTCTGAGAAGCCATCAGGTGGCAGGGAGTCAGTCAGACAAGCTGGGGATCAGGATTCCACTGAGAAGACCTTCAGCCCTATCATGGTGACATGATGGGAAGCAAAGAGGAAGTTCTCTGCCCTTACGTGGCCTGGGCAGAGCCAACCTAGTGTGACGAGAGACAATGCTGGTGTGAGGGTCAGGGGACCAGAGTCTAGTCTAGCTCTGCTGTGAGTAGCTGTGTGATCTCAGTCAGGTTGCTTCACCTCCCTGGCCCACCTCAGGGTCCTCGCTTGTGAAATGAGGAAGTTGCACTGAATGACTTTGGAGGGACTTTGGCTTCAAATCCTGTGATTTATACCTGACCTTCCATGGGCACCTCCCCAGTGCCTTCTTTCAAGAAGCATTTGGAAGGCCTTAGAAAGGGCTGGACATGCAGGGAGGTCAGTAGAGGAGAGTATTGGCAGTACTGACCTGCTGTGGGGACTTCTCTAATTGGTGAGAAAGAACTTACCTGTGTGAAATGCTCACCGTTTCATTCATAACTTGCTCTCGTCTAGTCCTGTAGGAAGGGTGGGCCTGTGCCTGACACTGGTTCTCTCTTCCAGGTGAGGAGTTCTATGAAGCCTCACCCTATGAGCCGGTGACCTCCCGCCTCTCGGATATCTTCAGGCTTGCTTCAATCTTCTCAGGTAAGTGGGCTCTTGCTGGGGCCTCCCAGTCCTCCTAGGTGCCCTGGCCTTCAGTTGGCTCTGCCTTCCACTGGTGAGCCCCTTACTGCTTCTGAGCTTCGGGTCCTCATCTGTAAAAGAGGAAACCATAACAGCCACCCCCAAGGTTGTGTGTGGAGTGGTGGAACGAGCCCACCATGCAGTAGGTCTTGACTCTGAAACCTGGTGTCACTCTCCTAGTTTGTTATTGGTCTTGCCCTCCTGGGTCCTTCTTTCTAATTCCCAACTCTTCCACTTTGGAATTCTACTTTGGTCAAGCTGCTCAACTTTTCTGTGCCTCAGTTTCCTCAGTTGTGCAGTGGAACAATACCTACCTTGGATTGTCATGATATACAAATGAGTCGATGATTGTAAAGTGCTCAGCGAGCTGCTGGGCAGCACAGCACGGGTCCCGGATAGGAACTATTAGCTGTGGTTGGTGGCGGTAGTATCACTATTATTGGTTCTGCTCTGGGATTCTCCTTCCTCGATGGGTCTTCTTCTTGAACTCCACCATGAAGCCTCTGGTTCTCTGGTGCTTGGCCTCCCCCAGGAAGTGAGAAGGACTGTGTTAAGCTCTAGCTTTGCTTGCTATGGTCCTTGGGTAGGAGTCCGATGAGTTTGTTGGTTCTTTCTTCCTGGCCTGTTCCTTCTGGCCTCTGGGAGACCTGTGGGCCCAGGGCAGCTGCCCCTGCTCAGGCACTGGTAGGTGGGGGCCTTCCAGTCTTGGGAACTGCTCTGTGGGGGCTGGGGGTGAGCTCCTCCTGGAGCCACCACTGGTGCTTAAAGGTGGCCAGGCAGGCTGTTACAGGACAAGGCTGCAGGCCTCAGGTTTCTAGGAAGTTTTGTGGCAGAATGTGAAGGCTCCTGAAGTTTCTTTTGCTCTAAACCATTCTCAATGGCAGCACCACTGACATTTTGACCTGGATAATTCTCTCCTGTGGGAAGAGCTGTCCTGTGCACTGTAGGATATTTAGCAGTGTCCCTGCCTCTACCCTTTGGATGCCAGTAGCAGTCCGCTGAGTTGTGACAACCAAAAATGTCTCCAGATATTGCCAAATGCCTCTTGGGGGCACAACTTTAGTGTTGTAGAGAAGCAGCACTCTAAACTGTGAAATGAAAGACTTTCCTGTAAGACCCTAAACCCTTTCAAATGAAGAATTCTCTAGGAGAGTGTTTCTCAAACTTTCTTTTTCCATTATGGCCCCGCTAAGGAGAAAAGCAATTCTCTGTAGAGAAACACTGTCTTAGTCTGCTTTGGCTGCCATAACAAAATACCATAGACTGGGGAGCTTATACAACGGAAATTTATTATCTCATAGTTCTGGAGGCTGGAAGTTTAAGATCAAGGGCTGGCAGGGTTTGGTTTCTGGTGAGAGCTCCTTTCCTGGCTTGCAGATGGCCACCTTCTCACTGTGTCCTCACAGGGTGGGGTGGCGGTAGGGTAAGAAAGAGGGAGCGGGGGAGAGAGAGAGAGAGAGAGAGAGAGAGAGAGAGAGAGAGAAAGCTCTTCTTTTTCTTATGAGGACACCAGTTCTATTATGGCTCTACCACCTCACCTTTATGACCTCATTTAACCTTAATTACCTCCTAAAAGCTCTGTTTGCAGGTATAGTCACATTGGAGGTTAGGACTTCAGCATATGAATTTGGTGGGCACAATTTGGTCCATAGCAAGTGCCAAGGAATACCTGCTTTTTTTTTTTTTTGCCTGCCCAAGAACCGATTTTTGCTCGGTTGGGGGTGATACTCTCTGCTCCCATTGAGAATACATGCTCTAAGGGATTGAGATGGGAAGATACCTATATACCTGGTGGGAGAAATCCTGGAACCCTATCAGAAAGGAGGCACTGGCCAAAGGGTGACCATCTAGATATACCCTTGGGTCCTGGCGGTGGTTGGGGGTGGTGGTGAATGAAATGGAGACTTCAGAGCTGATCCTGGTTAGTTTTGGATAGAAATCCACCTTTGGCCACTCCTTTTGAGACAGTTTTGGGGCTCAGGTGCAGGTTGAGAATATCATCAGCAGGTGATGATGGAGTAGGGATGCCTTGCAGCCCTGATGTAACCATTCCCCACCCTGCCAGCTGAGCACTACTACATGGGTGGGAGTCATTGGGTTTATCTCCAATAAAGAAATAGTTTTGACTTGTGCCCTGAAGGATGAAGGTCAGAGGTCTGCTTCCCAGACTCACACTAAACATCTTTCTAGCAGAAAATCTTTATACGATGGGCGTGATACTCTGCAGGACAAGGACATTGACAAGACAAATGAGGAAATGATTGGGTTTCAGCTCACTGAATCAGCTTTCTTTATCTACTTCCCAGGTGAAACTGGGTCCCACATGACCCTGGATCCCTGGGCTCTGGGGCCCACTCCCCATAGAGTGGAGGGGTGCCTTCGAGGTCTTGGCAGCTCCCCCCTCATTACTCCTGTTGACCCCTCTCCACCCAGAGTAGCTGCAGAGATGGTGCATGGGTGGCCCTGTCGGAGAAACTTGGGCACATAACTGGGTGGAGGGCCCTGGCCAGGCCATCGAGAAACTAAGTGGGCCAGGGTGGGGCACACAGCAGAAGGAAGGCTGGATGGGGGGCTGGGAGGCCCGGGTACCACTACATTCTCTCACCCAAATTAACTGAGGGGCTTTGGGCAGGTCACTTCCCTGCTGCAGACCTTATGTTTCATTTTGGAAGAAGGAAGACCTAACCTTAGAGCAGGGCTCCCTAATTTTTTCCCACCAAGGCACACAGACAGTGGCATTATTGCCTGGCATACTAGGGTGAGCAGAGCATCTTGGAGCTTAGGGGAACATGGGCCCCTGTCTGGCTGCCCCGTAGGGTCAGTATCTGGGCACAGATGTCACCTGCCTGTGGCTTGCTAGCTGGGAAGGCCTGGCCTGTGGGACCCAAGATCTGCACTGGCACTTTAGGATGATAAGGCTGCCACCCTGTAGGACTGTATGGAGCCCTTCTCCACTTCTATACACCCATATTTGACTGTGCATTGCCTCTTCCATCATCTGTGTGGAAAGGCTGTGAGTGGGGAGCATGGGGTCTTTGTGGCCCTTCTCTACACCATGATACCCCCAATCAGGGCCCTAGGAACTCAGAAAAGGGTGCTCCTGTATCTTTGGGGCTCAGTTGCCACTATATCCTTAACATCTACTGCCTAAGAATTTGGGCCCCTGTCATTGGGTCCTCCTGGAACATGTGTTCTTTATCTCTGGACTCCTCTGTCTGTTTGGTTTTTAGAAAGTCCTGCTGGGATTCTCTTGGCAAAAAAGCTGCCAGGATTCCTCTAGCACTCTTTGATGCCAGAGGCCCTGGGGTAAAGGCAAACCTCCCCTCTGATCTGCCTAGTTCAAAGACTAGGCTTAGGGTTAGGGTCAGTGACTGGGAGTAGGATTACTGGTGTCCCGATAGCCCTGAGTCTAAGGCCAGGAGGAGAGCAGTCTGGCTGTGCCCCGAACCATGGCCACAGTGATGTTTGAGGCATCCAGGTGGGAAGGGAGTGCTCATGGAGAACTGAGGTTTTTCCTGTTTCTAGCAATTCAGCTGCCCTTGCAAGCATAAAATGGAGCGTTTAGGGAGTTAGTCCAGTGCACAAAAAGTGTGGGCCTTGAAATGATAGTCCAGGGTTTGAATCTTGACCTGAACACTTATAATTTTTTTATTTTGAGAGGGGAAGAGGTGGGGGGGAGAGGGACAGATAGGGAGAGAGAGACAATCTTAAGCAGGCCCCATCCTGAGCATGGAGCCAGACGCAGGGCTTGGTCCCATGACCCTGGGATTCTGACCTGAGCCAACATCAAGAGTCAGATGCTCAACTGACTGAGTCACCCAGGTGCCCCACCAACCTAGCCACTTAGGGGAGTGTGATCTTGGGCCTCATTGGGCCTTCTTGAGCTGTAGTGCCTATGTTTGTAAAATGGGAACGTGATACCTACCGACAGTGTTGATACAGAGGATTCACCGAGAATGGATGTAGGGTAACAGAATTAGTCATCCTCTCTTTGCTGAGGATGTTTAGTAGGGGACAGGGGGTTTGGGGAGCTGAAATTGAGAGTCCCTCCATTCCTGGGTATGACCCTGTGAATACTGAATACCAGCTGGTAGCATCTGGGGTTGCAGGAGAGGATGGAACAGGTGAAGAGAAGAAGAGCTTCTTAAGGGAAGGAGAGATCGTTCAGGCAGAGAGAGGTTGTGGAAGGGTTTCATGGAGAGTGAGGGAAGTGGTACCTCTCTGTTCACATGGAGGGAGGCCATCACTGTGAGGGGCAAGGGTCTGGGAGGCCCAGGCAGTGGTTTCCCTCGCAGTCACGGGCCTTGCCTCAGGGACAGGCTGTGCATTCCTGGTGAGGGACGGGGCCTCCAGGGCCTCCATCCCATGCAGGCCTTAGCAGATGCATGCGTGTGGAGCATATTTATGCAAACCTGTCTTTTCTGTAGCTATAAAGGAACTCAGAGATCACCTAGGCCCACCTCTTCCCCTGACAGAAAAGGAAGCTGAGACCATGAGAACTGGGACAGACTGGATTGGGATTCAAGTCCTTGCTCCCACTCCTGTGCAGTGTCTGCCTCAGGCAGGTGCCTCTAAGCCCTGGTTTCTTCTTACACAGCAAGGGGCTGATGGAAACACCTACCTTCTAATTTTTGTTGGGACTAAATGAGATACTGCAGGTAAATCCTTACCCAGAGCTGGGGCATATTGCACTACAATATTTAAAACTTATTATGGAGTGATTTCTCTAAGGGTAATATGGCAGGCTATGGCAGGGCTGGCCTGGAAGCTTGCATTTGGGAAATGGTTGCAAGCCTTTGGGTGACACGAGGCTGCCTCCCACCCACGATAGTGCTTGGTGGGGGCTGGAGTGGGAGGTGACTAGGCAATTTTCAGGGCAAGTAGGACCTGGGGGCTTCTGCTGAGCCACCCTGGCCTTGTTGAGCTACACTGTGGAGGGATGGGGATACGTGGAGGCTGGCAAGACATCTGGGTCTGGGACCTTTTGTGGGTTGGAGGAAGAAGCTGTGGGCGGCATCTGCCTCAGTTGGCCAGTAAGCCTCTGGGGTGGGCAGTCTTGCTTGGATGGGGGCAGGAAAGGCCTAAGGATGTTCTTGTTCTAGGCTCCAGTGGCCCTTTTTTGGGGGCTCAGGAATGGAGGGAACCCTGTCCCTGCCCAGAACCTGGTGGGTGGCCCCTGACAGATGAATGCCACCACACTCTGACGTGTTGTGATTGTGGGTGTTGGTCTCTGTGTCTACGCATCCATGCCTGTCTGGGGGTGCCTAGCACTGTGCTGTGCTCCTACTACATATCCATAGAGGATAGACTAGTGGGTGGGTCTAGACTAGTGGGTGGGCCTGCTAGACCTAATTTGAATCTTGGCCTTGCCCTACCAGCTGGGAGACCACAGGGCGGGTCACTTGACCTTTCTGGACCTCATTTACTGACCTGTAAGATGGAGTGGCTGGGCCTGCCTGGCGAGGATTGGTGGGGACACATGCACGGTTCCTCATGTGGTACTGGGGCACCTTAGATGGTGGCCAAGGGCAGCACTGTTGAGGGCTGGAGGGAACTAATGGCTTAGTGTGGGGTGTTAGACCGGACAAGGAAAGGTGATGAAGAGGGCCAAGCAAGTCTGAGGGGGCCTGTGTGTGCTCCATCTTAGGAGTATCTGAGGTTTACAGAAGGGCGGGTTGCTCATAAGTGCTTCATGGGAGAGATGGGGCGGGGACCGACATGTTTTGTTCAGTAAACATTGAGCTCTCTGTGTTCCTGATACTGCGTCAGACACTGCTTTAGAGTGACTCAGACTCATGTCCTCACTGTCTACTGGGGTAGGCAGACACCCACTTAGACACCCATGAGGAGGCTTATTGTTGGTGGCAGTGTAGACCAAGTGCTGCCGTGAGAGTTCAAGTATCCTGGGGAAATCAGGAAAGTCTTGGAAGAGGAGACATGGGGGCCTGGGAATGCCATTCTTGGTAGTGTCATGGCCTAGAGGGAGGCCTGGCTCACCTGGGATGATGAAGGAACCACACATCTTCTGGGCCTGGTGGGCTCTGAGAACAGTGAATACAGACCCTTGTGGCAGATGGGAGATTGGCCTCTCTGGGGTCTCTTCCCTTGGGACTCCTGCCCCAGACTTCTCCTGGATGGAGCTGTGCATGACTGCTTGGCTAGGGAGCCTGGGTCCCTGGGGAGGGGCTGAGCTGCCCTTGGATGAGGGAGAGGCTTAGTACTGGGCTCCAGAGCCAGTCCCCTGTGAAGGTTGCCTCAGTGCTCTGCTGGGTGCCTAGGGAGGCCTGTTCCCTTCCCCTGCTCCTCTGAGGGGGGGCCTGAGCCTTCGTGCCACCAGTCCCTCCTCCCTTCGTGTTGCTTAGCAGGAATGGGTGAGCCAGGGCGTTACTGGCTCAGCCTCAGCCTGTGGGCTGGTGCCTCTCAGAAACCCCCTTCTGAGGCAGCCCCTGTGAGGTGGTAGTAGGGGAGGTTTGGGGATATCAGGGGAGGAACTGAAGGAACAGGCAGCCTCTCTCCCTGCCCCTCTGCACAGTGGCTTAGGTGATAAACTGCTTATCCTCAGGTTGTCTCCCTGAGCCGAATGCAGAAGTGTGTTATTTAAATTTCAAAATCACATTCTTCTTCTAACAGCTGTCAGAGTCTCTGAGTGTCAACGAAAATTGGGCTTTAGCTGCAGCTCTGTCACCTCTTACACCTTCCCTTTCAGGAAGAATTCATCTGGTGGCCAGGGAGAGCTGGTGTGGGGCGGGGCAGACAGGGACTGTGGGGACAGGGAGAGGGGAGGTGACTAGGTGGATGGGGTCAGGTGAGCAGTGACTCTGCCATGCTGAGCAGCAGGTGGGAGCACCTGGGAGGAGGCCAGCCTCCCCATCAAGGGGTGCCAAGGCGTTTCCCCCTTGTGTTTCATTTCTTCCCCTCTCCTATCAGTGCTGGTGACTCGGGGTCCTGTCATTGGGTGGGAGGATTTGCTTGTACTAAGGTGTGAGCGGGGTGTGTTGGTGACTTCATGTTTCATTGTCTTTGTGTCCAAAGAAGAAATTGGTATGAGAAGAAGGCAAGAAGGAAAGAATGAGTAGAACAGGAGAGAACAAAGTTTAACCCCAAGGAAACGCTTTGTAATGGTAAAATTTGACATGTCATGGTTGGGACGAGGCTTCTGGGGTGAAGACATTTTCTGGTACTTCTAAAACAATATCTCCCAGGGGCACCTACTTGTTTCCCCTTGGGTATATAAGCCAGGCTCTGCCAGCAGTGGGGATGTGGGGTGGTTCTGGGCTGGGTCTCTGCTCTTGAGAGGCTCTCAGATGGCTCTGCAAGGTTCTGTCTCCCTCTCCACCCCCTGAGCACGCTCCTGGCTTAGCCATGAACTATGCTCACCTGATTTATCCTGGTGGAAGGCAGGTTTTGGGTAACTGCCCTGGGAATGCCTCTTCCAACCATATCTGTTGATGCGCTCCTTTAACCCCTAGGCTGTTGAAAGAAAGGAACAGGTTTGACTGGGGTCAGAGTGTGTGGAGGGAGGTGTGTGTGTGCGTGCGTGTGCGCATGTGCACTGTGAGCATGTTATGTGTTTGTGGAATGTGTGTATGAATTGGTATGTGTATGCATATGTGGGGTGGTATGTGTGTGTGAGGTGTGTGGGGGTGTGTGTGTTTGTGTGGTTGTATGGAGTGGTATGTATGTATGAGGTGGGGTGTGTGTGTGTGTGTGTGTGTGTGTATGTTGTGCCTGAGTGGGAATGAAAAAGTGGAGGGGGTGATGTGGCCCTTCTGTCAGGGGAACAATCACTGCCCTCAGCCCTCTTTTCTACCTCCTAGGGAAGCCCTGAGAACACTGGTGCAGGGGTGAATACAGAGGGACATTAGAGGATGGGAAGGCTATCTTCATGTGATTAACAAAAATAATTAGTGGACTAAACCTCTGTATGTGTATTTTGGGGCTTCCTACAGTGTGGAGGTTATGTCATCTTCTGGATGCTTCTGTCCCCTCCTGCAGAAGCAGTGTGTATGTGAATTCATTCTTAGACTCCAGGAAAATCCCTTGGGTGCTGTGCCCTGTTCTAGGTGCTGGGGAAATGTCAGTGAACAAACAAGGCAAGGGAGACTGTTGCTCTTCTGGAGCTTATTTCGATTAGCCTGAGACAGAGAAAAACAGAAAACAAGCCAACAAACAAATTAACAGTAACAACAGAAAGTGCTGAATGGCATGCAAGGATTAAATAGGAGGACAGGACAGAGGTGGCTGGTGGGTCATCCAGATTGGGAATGCCAAAGTCTGACTCCCTGGAAGGATCCAGCCATGGGAAGTCTGTGGAATCGCAGAGAGCACATCTAGGGAAAGGTCCCCAGGGCAGGACACTGTGAGGGAGGGTGGGGCCTGGGACCCAGCGAGTGAGGTGGAGGTGGTGGTTTGGGAGGTTGGGCACCTAGGTAGGCAGCGGCCAGATCACTGGGATGCTGCAGGTAAGTTAAGGACTGTGGATTTCATTTTAAGAGTGATGAGAAACCTTTCTAGGATTTTAGGCACTTGAGTAGCACAGTATGAGTTATGCTTTTTAAAAAAAATTTTTTTTTAACGTTTATTTATTTTTGAGACAGAGAAAGACAGAGCATGAACGGGGGAGGGGCAGAGAGAGAGGGAGACACAGAATCGGAAGCAGGCTCCAGGCTCTGAGCCATCAGCCCAGAGCCTGACTCGGGGCTCGAACTCACGGACCGCGAGATCGTGACCTGAGCTGAAGTCGGACGCTTAACCGACTGAGCCACCCAGGCACCCCGAGTTATGCTTTTGAAAGCTTACTCTTGCGCTGTGGCAGAGTGGATCATGGGGCAGGGAGGGGCATGGGCAGCGGTGGGAGCCAGAGAGCAGTTAGAGGCTGTTGCACTGGCCAGAGTCCTAAGACAGTAGGGTGTATGATCTGGAATCTGTGGTGGCACAGAGCTAAGGACAACTGTGGTAATTTAGGCTTGAACAACAATGGGACTGCCATATATCAGGATGGGGAAGGGGGAGGAGAGTTCTCTGTCTGCCACAGTAGGCTGGAGATACTAGTCAGACCTTTAGACCTCTGTCTGGAAATGCCAAGTAGGCAGTTGGATGTAAGCCTGGAGTTCTGAGGAGAGGTTAGGGTTGATATATAGATTGAGAGTCGTTAGCATATAGATGGTGTTTAAAGCTCTGGACCCATGAGGTCACCTAGTGAGAGTGTGTGGACCGAGGGGGAGGTAGGTGGGGGCTCTCCAATGCAGAGGACGAAGAGCTAGCAGAGGAGGCTGAGATGAAGGCCAGTGCGAAGGGTACCAGGGGGAGCCAAGAAAAGCACGGGTCTCAGGAGAGAGGAAGGGGTAAGACATGCTAAATGTAGCCAAGAGGTCAAGTTAGGAATGTTTCGAGACATGACCATGGCATTCGGCAGCATGGGGGTCACTAATGACCTTGACTGGAGTGTCCTTAGTGGGGCTGTGGGTTGGAAGCTTGATTTGGAGAGGATGGAAAAGAGGATGTGAGGTAGCAAGGTAAAAACAGCAACTGTAGGTGGCTTTTGGAATTTCTTGTGAAGAAGGACTTCTTATGGTGAGAAGAGTTTATTTCATAATCATTAAAAAAATTTAGCTTATGGTTGGTGCTTCCAATCCTGCATCCATTCACCAAAAATAAAAAATGCTGATGAAGGTACAGGTGAATCACATCAATATGAAATGCCTCAATTTTGGCTTTTAATTGTTATAAATACAGAATTAAAGCTGATATACTGTTGTGGGAACTGGTGTGAGCATGGTAAAAATCCTAATTAAACAAACAAACCCACCCAAACTACATTTAAAAAGACGTATAACCCTCAAAAGTGGCTGAAAAAGTCCCTTAAAGTGTGAAATAATGAAATTTTAATTTTTAATTGCTTAAAACACAAAATTAAGCCTAATATGCCTTTTGAAGAATTGGAGAAAGCATACCAACAGTGGTTAAGATTTGACAAAATATAAAATGATATTCAAAAAGCAATCGATTTTGGAATCGATTTTCAGTGAATTTGCCATTCATCAAATTGACTTTTGGTGTGTTGGTCTGCTTCCAAAAATACAGCTGACCCTGGAGGATGCTGGGGTAGCTGTGTGTTGTGTGGGGATGGAGGTGAGGGGAGAGTCCCAGAGAAGGTTGAGGATATAAGGTGGGGAGCCTGGACTAGCACTGCCACTTGGTGGGGGGCGGGGGGAGGCACCCTGAGCGGTGGGGGGAATGAAGGTTGCGGTCCCGCTGGGTCCCTGGGCCTTGAGTGAGGACAGAGGACTGGCAGGCGAGGCATGCTGGGAGTGCAAGGTCATCTCTTGGGGAAGCTGACGGTATGCAGATGCATTCATGCGGATGGTATGGGGCTCCTGGCCACCGCTCCCAGCTGAGAGGAAGATCCTGGAGGTGGTGCTCTCTTAGGCTTCTGGATGAGCAGAGGGTGCTCTGAAGTCTGCCTCTTGCTCACCAGTGAGTGACTGGGGACCCTTCTATCTTTTGGGTGTCGTGTGTGAGCCTGGGGCAAGAGGTGCATGGGTTGGACTTCTTTTAGCAGGGTTATGTGCAAACAGAGATGTGGGGGAAGATCTTTCCAGCCGGGGAACACATTCTTAAACAAGCATTTATGGTGCATGTGCCATGGACTGGAAACTGTGTGAGGCATTTTTACCTACATTATCCAGTCTAATCTTTAGCATAGTCCTGTGTGTAGGCAGCCTGGGTGTTTTATCCTCATTTTGCAGGTGAGGAAAATGAGGCTCAAAGAGGTCACATAACCTGTCTGCACATGCTTGCTCTGATAGTTGTGCAGAGCCTCAACTGCCAGAGGCTGCCTGCCCCTGCCAGGTCCTCTGCTTCCCAGTTGGGCCAGAGTTCCTGCTCATAATCACCAGCCTGGCCCCCAGCAGGGACACTGTGAAGCCTGTGGAGCGAGCCTCAGGCCAAGGGTAATTTTCCATTTGTTACTTGATTATAATCTCTTCATTTCCACTAGAATGTAAGCTCCAGGAGGGCAGGAGCATTGCCGGTTTGGTTCATTTCTCCTAGCAGTGCTTTACATGTAGTGAGTGCTCCGTGTTGGGAAAATCAGGGAATCTTGAGTGGTGGCTGGGTGTGGATGGCCTCATGAGGCTGAGGGGTGTGGAGGTGATGGTGCAGATGGCTATAGCCCAACAGGGAAGATGGGCTCCCCTTAGCTCCCACCTTTCCTGCCTTCCATCCATCCCTATTTAGTTTGTTTTGTTGACATCTCATTGTTGATGGCCTCTCTGCTCACCCTTATGTCCCTAATTATTTGGACTCAGTTGACTGTCCTTTTCTTTGAAGTTCTTGTCTTGGCTTCCATGACACCAGTGTCTCCTGACTTTCCACCACCTCCCAATGTCCACTACATGATGATGTCCAAGGCTTTGTCCTGACCCCTTTCCTCTTCTTTATTGTCACCCTCAAACTAGGCAACCTCATTTAGTCTTATGACACTAAATAGCTTCCATGTCAGTCATGGTATTTTATGCCTCTCGCTCAGATGTACCTTCTGCAATCCAGACTCATTGATTCTTCTGCCTTTTCAGTATCTCCACTTGGACATCTAGTAGGCATCTCAGACTTCAGTGAAAACAGAATTATGTGTTCAGTTCTGCCCTCCTTCTCCCCTTTAGGTCTTTCCTGTTTCACAAAGTGATTCCACCATCTACCTGGTGCTCCGGCCCAAAACTTCAGAGTTTTCCAGGATTTCTTTTTCTTCCTATTCAGCATCTGACCCATCCTGTTGGTTTTCTCTCTAAGTTATTTGCCGAATGGGCTCAGTTTTTGACATCTTTGTAGTTACCACTCTACCTAGACCACCACCTGTGGCTTCTTCTTTCACTTTTGCTTCATTAAGGAAGCTCCAGCCACTTTATGTTTCCTTTTGCCTATGAACACACCAAGGTCATGCTTGTCTCAGGACCTTTGCACCTGCTTTTCCTTTTGCTTGGGATTCTCTTACTTTGGATTTTTTGCACATTTTACTCCTGCCCATCATTCTATCTCAACTTGGATGTTACCTCCTAGGACAGCCCCTTCCAGACCCCAGTCATTCTCTTCTGAATTTCCTTATGTATTTTCTTCATGGCATTTATCAGCACTTTATTTTTGTTTTTAATTTTTTTAATGTTTATTTATTTGTGTGTGAGAGAGACACACACACAGTGCAAGTGGGGGAGGGACAGAGAGAGGGAGACACAGAATCTGAAGCAAGCTCCAGGCTCTGAGCTGTCAGCACAGAGCCCGATGCGGGGCTTGAACCCACAAACTGTGAGATCATGACCTGAGCCAAAGTCGGATGCCCAACCAACTGAGCCACCCAGGTGACCCATCAGCACTTTAAATTACCTTACTATTTATATGTTTATTACTGGTCTTTCACTAGACTGAAAGCCTCTGGAGGGAAGGGACTCTGTCTTTCCAGTTCGCAGCTGGATTTCTAGAGCATGTGGTCAGTATCTGAAAATATTTGTTGACTGACAGCTGTGTGACTGACTGGCAGTTGATAGGAAATTGGGGGCTGTGCATGAAGGCAGCCAGTGTGGCTGTGACCCCTGTATATATGAACGTGTTTCTGTGTGTATACATGCTGTGTTTGCATGGGGCCAGGGTAGACTCCTTTTAGCCTGTTTCCAAACGAGGTGGGATGGGAGGTTTCTCACTCCCTGCAGCCGTCAGAGTCTTATACTTGTGTGGGTGCCCAGGGGCTCAGTGTGGACTTGGGGCTGGACATTGCAGCTGGAAAAGGGGTTAGGGGCAAGCAACCAGTCTGGCAGATTCCTGGAAGGCCAGAAAGGGAGCAGAAACACCTGAGGACCCATTAGCCTGCAAGTATCATAGAATGGTGAGCATCTTATTTCTGTTCCCACGGGGAGAGGCCTGTTGGTTGTTAGAAAGTCTACCTTGATGAGCTTCTTGTTTGGGTAGCGGGGGGGTGAAGCCCCAGAAGGCATGCTCTACAAATTGCCTTCTGCTGAGGGTGGGCTTGGTAAATGGTGTGCTGGGTGGGATGTGTGCATATTTGAGGAATGGGCATTGGCAACTCAGCCTGTGCTCCAAGTCAGTGGTTCTGCAACTTTGGAAGGCAGCCTCAGAGTCACAGGGCAGCTTGTGAAATCCAGATTCTTAGGGACCAGCCATAGAGCTCTTGACAGAAAGGCATGGGGCCTGTGCATTTGCGTGTAACAGGCACTTCAAGTGACTCAACCAATGCAATGAAATTTAAGAACCTTGACTGTAAATCAGTTACTTCCCTCCCACTGACCAGACCAACCAGAACTGACCAGGCACACTGCTGAGGGAATGGGAGATGGGCATAAGAATAAATACTTTAATTTTATTTTGTTTAATTAATTAATTAATTAACTATTTTTATTTTAGAGAAAGAGAGAGTGTGTGAGTGGGGGTGGGGCAGGGAGAGAAGGAGAGGGAGAGAATCCCAAGCAGGCTCCATGCTGTCAGCACAAAGCCCGATGCGGGGCTCAATCTCATGACTTGAGCCCAAATCAAGAGTCAGATGCTCAACCAACTGAGCCACCCAGTGTTGTTATTTTAATAGCAGTGCATTTTAACACATAGTAGAAAAATGCAGAACTAACATAGATGTTATCATTTAGGACAAATCCGGGTAGGTATTGAAAAATTTAAAAAAGTGAGTCAATTGAGAAATTTAAAGATTTCATTTGAGAATTAAGAGATTTGAAAGAGAAATTTGACTGCTGTGTGGTGAGCCCATCTCCATATGGTGTCACACGGATATTTTAAAGATACCAGTTTGACGATCCAGGGACACATGGTCTTTGGCTCAGGGGAGCCCCCCAGGAGGGAAGAGGGGAGGTGGGTGAGGCTTCGCTGGGGTGAGGGAGCCCTTCTGCAGTTGTTTCCTGGCCCTGCTGTCACGGAGGGACAGGAAGGGAAGGGCATGAAGGGCGTGAAAAAGCCAAGCCATGTCCCCAGGGGCTGGAGCTGGGAGGCTGAGTTCACTGCGGTTTTGGAAAAGTACCAGGCATGGTTCAATCCCCACTCACACACCCTGAGGCAGCTGTTTCTCATCTACTCCTTGGCCCAGCTGGGCTCCTCTCGGCAGGCGTGGGAGACCCGCGTGGGTAGGAGCAGAGTGAGTGTGGAGAGCTGGCTGGCCCAGGCCTACGATGAACTTCTAGTTCCTGGGTCCTTCTCAGCTCCTGTGTGGTCTCTGCAGGGGACGGAGGGGTGGGGTAGCAGGGGCCTCCCTCCCTGCCCTTTGCACATTTTAGTTCAGGGGCTCAGGCCCACACTGGGTGAGGCTGTTGTTTGCAATCCAGCATTTCTCCTTCCTCCCCCAGTAGGGGTTCCTGAAGAGAAAACAAAGCCTTCTGAACCCATGGGAGGGGCGCTCAGTGGTGAAGGAGAGAGTGGATGTGGGAAGGGGCTGTCTGGTGGGCTTGCCTTTCCCCGGCACATATCTCCTCACTGGTAGGGAAAGCCGTGCTTGGGCCAGCTTCTGGGGCCGTTCTCCACAGGGCCGGTACCTGCTCAGGGAGGATCAGAAGGGGCATCTTCCCTGTAACTAGGCAATTGCTGTTACTGTTGCCACATTTATTGTTTTTTTTTTTTTTTTTTTTCTAGGAAATTTACCAAGTTTTGGCCCAGGGGTTTACATTTCCCACCCCCTAGCACAAGCTTTCACTATTCAGACTACAAATGGAAGGCACTGAGGCTGTAATTACAGCGGCATTAGCTCAGGAACACGCTGAGAGGAGCAGGAACAGGGCACCTGGGGAACCTAAAAGCAGCCGCGGGCCTAAATTAGCTGCTGCTCCGCGTGCGTTGTCGCCCTGCTCCTCTTTGGGGGCCCCCTCCATCCTCACTCTCTGCTCTCCTCCACCTCCGCCCCAGGCTGCTTTGCTTGCTCTTCCCCTCTGCCCGCCAGCATCCTGACAGGTGCAAGAAACACAGAAGAACAACCTGTCTGGTGTAGAGGTGGTGTCCCCAGAATAGCCTTTGTGTGGATGTGTGTCCTTGGATCTCGATGCGGGCAGGCTGGTTTGGCTGCAGCTTAGGGGACAGCTTGGGAGGCCGCACCCCACCGGGGACAAGCTCTCGCTGTGCTCTCCTGGGCCTCACTTTTGGTCTCTGTGTCCAGGTATCCTGAATTGCTGTCAGGTCCTCCCAGCTGTTGCCCCAGCTCTTTGTTCCCTTGGCCTGGGACCCCGTTCCTACTCTTTTTGCTTCCTCTGACTCATCCTGTAGGTTTAGCCGAGATGTCACTGCTTCTGTGGCCCCTGGTCTGGGCAGGATGCTTTCCTCTCTGCTGCTACAGCACCCTGACTTCCCTGATGCACAGCTTAGCACTGCCATGGGCCACTCCCCTGTCTCCAGCTGGGTCTCTGGGGAAGTGCTTGCACCTAGTAGGCCTTTAGTAAAGAGTTGAAAACCAACCTTGATTCCTTTTTGGCCTTAATCCCCCTTTTGCTTTCACAACAAGAAGAGAGGGAACTTTCTCTGCCATTCTAGGGCTGTTGTTGGCAGGGTGTTGAGGTGAGGCCCAGTCTTCATCCATTGTCTCCTGACTTTCACATCTGAGTCCTTCTGGACTGGGCCCTTACATTGATACTTGATTAGACATGGCCTTGTATTGACCACTATTGCTGGCTCCACATCAGTTTGGCTTCTTTAATAGTATTAGCCAACAACTTCTAAGTAC
Source organism: Panthera onca (assembly GCF_046562875.1). Classification (NCBI taxonomy): domain Eukaryota; kingdom Metazoa; phylum Chordata; class Mammalia; order Carnivora; family Felidae; genus Panthera; species Panthera onca. The sequence goes on along the minus strand of NC_138342.1, from coordinate 168,745,530 downwards.
TTGTTACGTATTAGATATTGTTCTAAGTACATTTATTCTTTCACTCGTCAAATTTGCATTCAACACCTACCATGTACCAGGCATTGGGAAGTATGGATTTGGCAGTAAGTACAACCAATAAAGCCCCTGCTTTCAAATGGAGTTTATATGTAACACAAACAAATGATTAAGGAAGTGTATACTCTGGCAGATGGTGATGAGTTGTGGGAAAAAGAGATCAGAGAAAGGGTAAAGGGAGTGACTTCTTGTTACGTATATGGTCGGAAAGGATTCACAGATAAGGTAACATTTGAGCAGAGACCTGAAAGAAGTGAGGAAAGGTCATGGAGGAGAGCTTTCCAGGAAGCGGAAGCAGAAAGTGCGAAGGCCCTGAGGTCAGGGCACATTCCAGGAAAAGCAAGGAGGCCAGTGTGGCTGGAATGGAGGAAGTGACCAGGAGGAGGAGGTGAGGTCACATAGAGCAGTGCTGGCTAACAGAAATATGAGTCATCTACATAATTCTAAGTGTTCTAATAGCCACATTAAAAAAGTAAAAAGAAGCAAGTAAAATTAATTTTAACCATACATTTGCTTAATATATTTTCAGAATATTATTGATTCAATATATAATCAAACTAAAAAATTATTAATGAAATGCTTTATTATTTTTTTTCTTAGTGAATCTTCAAAATCTGGAGTGTATTTTCAAAATCTGGTGTGGACATCTCATTTTGGGTTTAGCCACGTTTCAGGTTCAATGGCCACATGTGGCTAGTGGCTACCATATTGGACAGCACAGATATAGGGCCTTGAAGACCAGGCCCAAGCCTCTGAATGAGGGGAAGCCATAGGAAGCTTTGAGGCCTAGGAGCATTATCTCTCTGCCTTATGTTCTAGAAGGTTCATTCCAGCTGCGATGAGAGGATTGTTTTGAGGCAGGGGGTGGGGTGGGTGCGAGGATAGAGCAGGGAGCCTAGGAAGGAGGCTCTTGCCAGGATGTGGTGATGATGGCTTGGACCACACTGGGAGCAGTGGTGGCGGTAAGAAGTGGTTGGATCCCGGATGTATTCTGGAGGTGGAACTGGTTGGTTTTTCTGACGTGGTGTGTGAATGAGAGAGGAGTCAAGGGAGTACCTAGAATTTTAGCCTGAGCTAGTGGGAGGGTGAGTTGTTTTCATACAGATGAGGGGAACTGGGGTGGGGGAACAGCATTGGGGGGAATGTGCGGGTTTGGTTTGGGGCCTGTTAAGGTTGAGATGCAGTGTCAGCCTTTCAGGTAGAGTGGGCAAGTAAACAGGCAGCTGGACGTGTGAATCTTGTACTCACGGGGAGGCTTGGCTGGGGACAAGCCATGAGTGCCCTGGGAAGTGGGTGCACATAGAGAAGAGGGGCTGAGCCCTGGAGGAAAAGGTGGATAGTTGTGAAGGTGAATGCAGGGTGGCAGCAGGAAGCCCAGTGGAGAGGGCAAGACTGTGAGGAAAGAGGGCCAGATGGGGTAACCTGCTGTGTCTAGTGTCCAGATGGGCTGAGGAGGAGGAAGCCCCAGGATCCCTGACCACTGGCAAGAGGGGGAAGCAGACGCTAGGCTGCAGTGGGTCCAGGTGAGACCAGAAGGGGAGAAAGAGATCGCTGGTATGGATGACTCCTTTGAGAGCTTTTGCTCTAAAGGAGAGCAGAAAAATAGGATTACCTTAATGGTGGCTATATGGTCACAAGGAGGCTTTTTTCCCTTAAAGATGGGTGATATAGTAGCTGATGGGGATGATCTAGTAGACAGAGCAAAATTATCATGCAGGAGAGAGGAAAAAATGAGCTATCTCATTCACACTCACAACCGTGCTATGTGGTAGGTACTATTTTGCAGATGGGGAAACTGAGGCAAAGGAAGATTCAGTCATTTGTCCAAAGCTGTACAGCTAGTAAGTAGCAGGGCCAGGAGTTGAATACAGATGGCTCAGTTCTATAACACCCAGTCTTAACTGCTATGCTACTGCTTCTTGGTTTCCTAGCTAGATTTGTGAGCTCTTTGAGAATGGGGCCTCCTCTTACACATTTCTATCTGACACAGCACCTAGCCAAGAGAGGGCTGTGCAGAGGTGGGGTTTGCTAGATCTTTAATGACCAAGAGACCTGAACACCAGGAATGGTGCTGGGAATGCTCGGACACCTGGGCTGGCCACGGGAGGCGGGGTGTGGGGCATGGTGTTAGCTTGCCTCAGTTTGTGTCCTCCCCACCACCTCCCAGGACCTTGCATGAAGTGGATGGTGCTCAGTAAATACAGGCTAGATGAAGAATGAGTGAAAAGGCTAAGGCTCATCCATCCTAAAACCTAAGCTGATGATTCTTCTGGTGTACACAGTGTTGGCATGACCTGGTTCCTGCTCTGGTTTACCACCAGTGTGCTGGGTGGCCTTGCCCACTCAGTGCGTCAGTTTCCTTAGCTGTAAAATCAAGAGGTAGGGCTAGGTGGTCTCCCATCTGGCTCTCCCCAGAATGTCTCAGGTGGGCATGTATGGGCTGGATTCCTGCCTCCCTCCAGTCTGTCATCAGGATGGACAAGAGGCACTGTGGGTGGGGTCAGCTGGCAGTGGAGGGTCAGGTGGTCCTTAGAAGAGCTGAGACTTGTGGGATGGGGTAGCCAGCACAAAGGGAGCTTTACAGATTGTGGGAATCCTGCTTCGTGTCCAAGACATCTCACTCCAATGGCAGAGCTCAAAGCCGTGGTGCTAACGGCCGAGTCCTAACATCTAGCACATGTGCCCTTTAGCTGGTTATGCGCTCAGCCCCATTAAAGTCTGAGGCTGGACTTCAGCCTCTTACCTCTACTGCCGGGGCTCCCACCTGGAGCTTCCTTTTTAGGGGTTCTCCATGCTAACTAGCTGCTGTAGCACCCCTGCCATGTGGCATTTTGAAATGTGTAGGGACAGTTTTCAGTGGTCCTGTGGTGGGGGTGAGGGTGGTGGTAGTGGTGGCTGCTGAAGATCCCATGATGAGAATTGTCCCTCCCTAAATGCCAGCAGTACCCAGAGCAGAAGCCTGTTCAAGTGTACCATTGCAGGGTGCTCAGGGGCCTGGGAGCCCATCTTGCCTCACCTGCCACTCAGTTGTGTGATCGTGAACCAGTCATTTTATTTCCCATTATCTACTTTTGTGAACAGGGCATGAACACCTACCTAGTTGCTTGCCTTTAAAAAAAATGTTTATTTTTTTATTTTGAGAGAGAGAGAGAGCAGGCACACCCGAGTCGGGGAGGGACAGAGAGAGAGGAAGAGAGAGAATCCCAAGCAGGCTCCACAGTGTCAGCAAAGAGCTGGGTGGCTTTATCTCACAAACATGACCTGTGCTGGAATCAAGAGTCAGACACTTAACCCACTGAGCAACCCACTCCCCTCTAGTTGCTTGCCTTTTGGGTCGTGGTAAGTTTTAAGTGAGCCTGGATTAACATTCCTCATCATCTTGACTCACCACAGGTAAGGCTGGCTGTGCACCAGGTGCTGTCCTAAGCTGTGTATTCCCCCATTTTAATCCTTAGTGCCTGTTGGGTGACCCGTTTCACGGAGGAGGAAACTGAGGTAGAGGGCATCTTGAACCCTGGGAGGTGTGCCCAGTGGGCCTGTGGCGGTGGTCTTCCCGTGCCCCAGCAGGCCCGTGACCTCCCTTTCCTTCACCCCCAGGGACAGGGGCAGACCCGGTGGCCAGTGCCAAGAGCAACCACTGCCTGGATGCCGCCAAGGCCTGCAACCTGAACGACAACTGCAAGAAGCTGCGCTCCTCCTACATCTCCATCTGCAACCGCGAGATCTCTCCCGCGGAGCGCTGCAACCGCCGCAAGTGCCACAAGGCCCTGCGCCAGTTCTTCGACCGCGTGCCGGGCGAGTACACCTACCGCATGCTCTTCTGCTCCTGCCGAGACCGGGCGTGCGCCGAGCGCCGCCGGCAGACCATCCTGCCCAGCTGCTCCTACGAGGACAAGGAGAAGCCCAACTGCCTGGATCTCCGCGGCGTGTGCCGCACCGACCACCTGTGCCGGTATGTCCGCCCGCAGCCCCCACTCCGCGCTCCCGGGCCCTGGCGTGCGGGCGCAGACACCTGCCGTCCACTTGCTCGTTCTGACCCGCGTTTACGGTTTGTCTGCCTTCTCTGTGTTCACTCGTGCTTAGCACTGTGGGAATCCATGGTGAACAACCCAGCGAGCATAGAATTTCATAGACCCTAGAGTCTGCTGGGCTGAGAAGGGACCTTCAGTGAATTCGGCCCCACTCCTTAAGGAAACCGCCACCTCATGTCCCGTTGAGGTCATGTGGCGGGCAGGATGGGGCCCTCCTAAATCGCAGAGGCAGCTCCTTACACACGGAGAGCTGAGCCAGTCTGGTGCTGGGGCAGGGTGTGGGTTCGAGTCTGACTGCCCAGGTTTGACTTTTCTACTTACTAGCTGTGTGACTCGGAGCAAGTTGTAAAAATTTCCTGAGTCGCTGCCATTCCTTCACCTGTAAACAGGAGTAAAAATGTCCACATTCGGTTATTGTGAGGATTAGGTGACATGATGTGTGTCGGAAGCTTAGCACAGAGCCTGGTGTATACTCCATTTTAATAAGCATAGCCTGATTATTAGCAAGGTTTTTTTCGGTTGTCATTACCGTGAGTTGAAATTTGCTTCTGTATAGTTCTTATGTCTTCCCTGTTTGTTGTTAAGCATTTGTTGAGTCCCTGTTGCACCCAGCGCTCAGTTCTAAGACCTGGGTGTGCAGAGGTGAACATTGTGCTCTCTGAGGAACAGCCTGTCCAGAAGGGGACGCAGACAAAGCAGGGATCCCAGTGCAGTGGCTCTCAGATGAGGCAGCATGGGGTAGGGACATCTGCTTTAGTCTGGGGCTCTAGAGGAGGGGGCCTTGAGCTAAACCTTGAAAAATGAGAAGGTGAAAGCCAGGGAATGTGTCAGCTGGAAAAGCATATGCAAAAGGCTGGAGGGTAGGAGAGAACCTGGCCTCATGGGGAACTGCAGATGGTGGGTGCACATGGAGTGTGGGTTGTGAGGTGGGGAGGCCACAGGTGGGGCTGCTGCAGAAATAGAGGCCATGGTGGCGCAGAGATATTCAGAGATTGCTTACTGTGTCCTGGATGCTGGTTTATTATATGGTTTGTCTAATTTAATTCTCACAACAAAACTACCGGGTAGATAACTATTATCATCTTTATCTGTCAAAAGAGGAGATAGAGACATAGAAGGTAGCTTGCCTAAGGTCACACAGCTCATACATTTCAGAGCTGGGATCCATCCATCCACACTGCTTTTTCCAGTGTAGCATCCTGGACTGGACTCAGATAGTGGCTGTAGGAATGAACAGAAGTGTATCATTTCAGATATGATTGGTAAGTAGACTTGACAGGACTGGGTGATTGGTTGAAAGTTCCCTGGAGGCAGAAGTCATTTCTGTTTTGTTTACTCCATACCTCGTCCTACACGTAAAGCCTGGCACATGGTGAGCACTCCACAGACGTTTCTTGAATGGATAAATGAACGGTGACCACTATGTTTCCTAGTTAAGTAATTATGGGATGAAGGAGCCATTCAGTGTGTGTGGGGGTTTTGGGTGTGTAGCATTTGAGGTGCCTGGAGGACCATTGCCATGCCCCAGGCAATGTCTGGGGCATGCTCAGTAAAGAGGCTGGAGTGGAGAAGTGGGTTTGGGAGTTGCTGGGCACCTCGTTGGTGATTAAAGCCCCAGCAGTGAGTGAAATGGTGCAGGGTGGATTGGTGGAGCCCAAGAGGGAGTCTAGGCTGGAGAGGCCTACAGATTTGGGCATCCTCAGTGTTTAGGTGATGAGAGAAGCCTTTGGTGTGGATAGTGAGGCAGAACTCTTCTGGAAATACCATTTATTCAGGGAGGGGCAAAGGAAGTGGGGCTTGTGGCAGGGAGGCTTGGAGGGTGGAAGGATAGCCAGGAGGAAGTGGGCCAGAATCCAGGAGAGAGAGGTTCCTGAGGGAGGGGGTGACTGAGACATGGTGCCTCATGGTGTGTACATGTGTGTACAAGAGAGTATGTGAGTGTGCCTGTGAGGAAGTGTGAGAGTGTGTACGTGGGGGGGGGCGTATGGATGTGTGTGAGTTTGAGAGTGCATGAGTGTGAGAGGGAGTGTGTGAATCTGTGTGAGTGAGTGAGTGGCGGGTGGAAACCAGCTATAGTTGGTTCAGGCATGGCAGGAGGCAGAAGTGGAGGCAAACCCTCTTGTTGAGGACATGCACGCACAGGAGAGAGAGAGACACACACACACCCCGTGATAGAGGCTGCAGGGGGAAGAGAGGCCTCTTTCTACCATGGGAGTGCCGGTGGGGGGGGTCGTGTTCGATGAAGGGGAAGTGCTGTTTTGGTTTGGAAAACAAGCACTGCCTGAGTTCAGAGACAGGCCTGATCCCAAGAGCTCGCTGCAGGGCTTGGGAAAGCTGTGAAGATGGTAGGCTTTTCTCTTTTGTTTACTTAAAAAAAATAGGCCTTGTCACTTACAGACACTGATTGAGGTGATTTAAAACAAACCACACATACAACAAGAGGATGGTTAGAGGCAGAAATCCAGGGCCCTGCAAAGGAAGTCGGGAGCCAGTGCCTCAGGTGTGCGATCTAGCAGTCACTGAGCTGGAGCTCTGTGCCTCGTGGTGGCTGGGATAAAGTGGGACCATGATGACCCACACGAGTTCCAGAGCACACTGGAAGGGAGCATGGTAGTTTTTGAATGCACATAACATCCTCTCCTTCTTCTAAGTGCTGACATGACCCACCAGGCTGTTACACATAGTGTTTGTGGAATGACAGATGGATTAGGAGCTGGGCCTGGGAGGGAACTGGAGGGCCAACCTGAGTCCAAGTCCAGTGACGACAGGCTGGAACATGCAGGAGCCTGTGCGCACCTGTGGGCCAGGTGCACCAAGGCCAGCGGACGAGCCGGCCTCAGCCGTCTCCATGAGGAGCGGTAGCAGACAAGCCACAAGAGCACCAGCATCCCCTTCATGAGTCCTGTGTTAAGGGAGGACAGTGTGTGTGGTTCCTCAATGTGGGGGTGGGGGAGGTCCATGGTCCTGAGTGAGAGGGGGGGAGTTGAGAGCAGGATAATTTCAGGCTTCTAGAACATCTGTGTCTGTTTAAAGAGCCGGAGGGATTTTTTTGTTTCTTATTCCAGGGGTGGGGGAAGCCAGAAACAGGAGATGGGGATTAAGCCTCATATTGTAGAACCAGAAGGGGTGTTTCAATGAGATTAAGGGTTGAGAAAGTCTGGAATGAGGCGTCCCTGGAGCTAAGGGCTGACAGCCTCTGAGAGGCACTAAGCCAACTGGAGGAGGCTCCATGCAACAGGACATAAATTTAGACAGCGATCGCAGGACCCGCCAACAGTGCAGTCTCTAGATGTTTGAATTCGGTCAAGTGTTGAAGTTCTAGGTGCCCCAGGATGAGGTGACAGGGTGAGCTCTCAGTCTAGAACCAGGGCATTCCTCTAACCCTCCCTGCCCAGCTCCCATCCCTGAACAGATTTAAAGTGTGGTCCTGAAAGTGGTAGGACAAGGCTGAAGGAGGATCTGCATCCAGGATGGGGCTGGCAGGGCCTGGGGGTTATAAAAGCCTGGCCAGGTGTTCCTGGGGAGCTTTGCCTATGACTCAGAGCTGAGGCTTGAGGTACAGTGGGGTGAAACAGATTGATAGGTGGTGGGTGGAAGTGGTCACCGTGGTCACCCTAGAGCTGGCAGACCTGCCCCTGGTCTCCTGAGTGGTCCCGGGTGGGCCATTTCACTCCTCATGCCCTTGGTTTCTTCATTGATCACGTAGGGACGCTCACCAGTCTGCAAGGACCCTTCCCAGGTCTGTGAGTCTGGGTTTGGGGGCCGCTTTCTCCTCCTGCACCTCCACTTGAGGTATATTTCTGGGGAGATGAGCTCTTGGCACAAGAGAATACAACAGAGACCCCTTGTTGGGGTAGAAGGCATGGGAGGGCAGATTTGAAGGACCTAGGGACAGGCCTGGAAGGGGAGGAGTTGATGATTTTCCATGTTCTTGCAAGCCTGACTTACGGATCCATGGACCCTTTCCCCATGTCACGGAGGAGCCCAGGAGGTGATGGGTGGCTAGAGGGGGGCATGAAGAGAAGAGGTAGCCCAGACTTTGTTCTCCATATGCCTAGGGAGAAGCACCCTCCCTTTCTTGCCTAGCATTGGGTCCTTCCAGGTTTCTGCCCTCCAAGATAGGCACCACAGGTGGAAATCTTTACTGTGAAATGGGTGAACTCAGTGCTGTGACGTTTGGATCAGGAAACGGAGACCCCAAGCCTTCCTTTCCTGGTCACTTTAACGGACAAAACTGGCTTTGATGGGGATCATGGGAAAGCTTCTTTGGGCTGACTCTTGGAGAATGAGGCTCTTGCTGGCAGGCATCTCTTGGGACATGCCTGGTGCTCCAGTGCTATAGCACCCAGTCCTCACTTTGCCAAGCCTGCCTGGCCCCCTTCGCTTTCCTGCTGGGGGAGTTGGGGCCTGGCTATGCTTCTCTCCGAGTGAATCTTGGCCCAGGATTCCTGGGGGACAGCTCTGCCAGAGCCCACCTCAACTGGCACTGCATTAAAGCAAGTCTGTTGATCTGCTTTGTGGCATACCCAGGGGCAGGCCTTGTATATCCCCAGTGTGATATTTAACAGACTCCACTGTGCCGTCTTATGAAATGTCACTAAACACAAGGTGTTGGGGTTTGAAGAAGCCTTTGGTTAAACAAGGACATCTCTGTGCTGGGGCCAGGGTTTATGGGAAGCACTTCTGAATCCTCCGCTGACTCTTTGGACCAGGATCAGCGTGGAAGCTTCCTGCTCCCTGGTTCCAACTGGCCCTGAATTTGAATGCTCTGTCTCTGGCTTTTGTCTGGTTTGTATCCCATGAGCCTTTAGAGCTGTAAACTTAAGTCCAGGAGAGGCTTTTCCTTTAAAAGTCTTCTGATACAGAGTCTGGAAAGCCCAGAGAATCTCTTGGAATGAATCCATGGAATTTGGCTGAATTCTCTCACCCTAGCCCCCCAATGGGCCATGACCTACTTTTTTTTTTTTAACACAATCTTCTGATGTCTACTCTCCGCTTATACTTACTGCAAGGACAGTCTGGATTGTGCGCGCACGTGTGTGTGTGTGTGTGTGTGTGTGTGTGTGTGTGTGTGTGTATGTGCCTGGGAAGCTGTGGGGAGGATGGTTATGTTGTCCTGTAAACTGTGTCCCTTTCAGGCCTCGTTTAGAAGAGGCCCTCTGAAATGCCCTGTTCCTCTTGGTCTGCCAAGAGGATATAAATAACTCGGTGCTGGCCCTGTGCCATGTCCTGGGCTGTAATTTAACCTCTGGGTGCTGAGGATGTGTATAAATAGATTCCAGCCTGGGGCTGCCCTGGCTGCCTGGGCCCCCTGTGCAGTGGACACTGTCCTTGTCCAGGAGGACTGCCGGGAAGGCAGAGGGGCTGGGGACCCCGTCCCTCCGCCCCCCCCCCCCCCCCCCCCGTCAAGGTTGTCCACAGGGAGCGGGGAGGAGTCTCTTCAGCAAGCTCAGCCTCTTGCCTCACTGGGGCATGTCTGGGGATGTAGGCAGTATATGTGGACAGGTTTGCATTTGATTCTTGGCTCCTTGGGGTGGTCCCTCAGCTTCCTTTGGACTCTGTAGAATCTGTTGACTGATGCTTTCAGCGAGTTATCTCCATAAACAGCAGCAGGTGATTATTTGCATGGGGTGAATGGGCTCTGGGGCTTCCAAGCCTTCACTTCTTTTAAAGGAGAGGGTCTGGAATATCTTGAAATCATATACAAAGTTTTGTGTGTATGTTCCAGAGAGAAATGCGTTGCTTTCATTAGATTCTTAAAGGGTTCCTTGATCTCTCAAAACTTAAGAACCTCTGCCTTGTCTAGATGGCCAGCTTGGATTGGCTGCCTGGAGGACTGTGAATGATTGATTAGCAATACCTGCTACAGGCACAGGAGGGGCACAATGGCTGCCCTGCTGGAATCCAGCCAGTGTTCCTGGGCCCAGTGGGTCACCTGGAGCAGGAGGAATGCAGGTCTTAGGGCCATTGCTTTATTCATCTGACAACTATTTATTGATCATCCACTGTGGACCAGGTCTCATACTCAGATCAGAGAGTTCATGAAGTAGGTGGAGGTCCTTGTCCTCAGTTTGCTTATAGTCCAGCGTCAGCACTGTTTGTTGCCTCTGCAGCGAGAATAGAGCCACACAATAAACTAGATGATAGCATTTCCACTCAGGTTCTCTTGACATCACAGTTCTGCTCTGCTACCTACCAGGTCTCCCCTGGGTCACTTTGGTAACAGTGAGAGCAGCTGTACACATGAACCTGGCTTAGGGGTCTGCCCGGTCTTGAGCAGAGCTCAGAACCCCACATCCCAGTCTACCTCCAGAGCAAAGCTGTGCCCAGGAGTGCCATGGGGTACAGACATCATCCTCTTCCTGAAGCAAACCTAACCAGCAAGGTTGCCAGTGGAGGGAAACGCTTTGTGTGGCAGCATCCTGGGATCTTCAGCCTTGCCAGAGACACTGGGGATCCCATGCTGGCTCCTGCTGCTGGCCTTAGCAAGGGTCCTGCCCAAATGACTCCTCTTGGAATTTCCTGTGATACATTGAGACCAAGCTGGAATTTTGAACATTATTTTACTAAGGCTCTGGGAAAATAAACACGGTGAGAAGCTGCTGCCTAGACATCTAGTTTACATCTTCCGGCTTTGCCTGCTGCAGGGGTATTAGCATGGCTGGGCAGAGAGTGCCTTTAACCTTTCCCATCCAGGGTAACTCTCCGGGCATCTGGGCTGCATAGAGCTCACGCCCCACAGAGATGTGGTGGTGCACCCCTTGTCTAGCTAAGGTCCCCTCTTGCAGAGTTCTGCACAAGAACCCCTCCAGTACTGGATGATTGGCAGGAGGAATGACCCATCTGGGAGAGATGCCACTATGCAGAGAGGATCAGAATGTAAACCAGTAAGGTCTGTTCCTACCATAGGCATTACCTACGCTTGTGCGTGTGTTTGCTTAGATGGGACCAGGGCACACTTTCAGCTGCCATCATCTTGGTTGTGCCCTAGGATCCTTGATTATTTCCACTTCCACTCATTGATATGAGCTGTCTACTGGCTTGCTACTTAATATCTTAGGGTTGCTCTAACAAAATTCCATAGAAGGGGGTGGGGTGCTGAAACAGCAAACATCTTCTCACAGTTCTGGAGGCTGGAAGTCTGAGATCAGGGTAGCAGCATGGTTGAGCTCTTGGTGAGGGTCATGTCCTCAAGTGGCCTTCCTTGGAATGTGCACGCAGAGAGAGATCTGGTGTCCCTTCCTTTTTATATAAAGGCACAAATTCCATCATGAGGGTTCTACCCTCATGATCTAATTACCTCTTGGAAACTCTACCTCCAAATACCATCACACTGAGGATCAGGGTTTGAACATATCAGTTTGGAGGGACATGAACATTCAGTCTACAAAGCCTGTTTGGTCCCCATCTCCTAGCTATGTCTTCTACTGATGCTTTCTAGAACTTTGCTGTATACTTAATGTGGCACTGATCACATGACTTTCCTTTAGTACTGTGTCTCCCTAGTTAGGTCTCTGGTTTTGTTGTATTTTTATGTTACTACTCTGTTGACTTATTTAACAAATATTTATTGTATGTCAGGCACTGTGCTAGGCATGAGAACATGATAGAGATGGTCCCTGCACCCCTGGAGCTTATATAGTCTGATGGAGGAGATAGGAGTAAACAGATAAATATATAATTAACATTGCAAAATGAGCAGGATGTAGAAATAGAGGATAATGGGGAAGGAGGGGAGAGCTACTTGGACAGGGGGCCAGGACAAATTTATCTGAGGAGGTGACATGTAACGGAGACATGACAAACGAGAAGCCATAGGTAAGACAAATGGGGGAGAACATTTCACGCAGAAGAAATAGCATGTGCAGAGGTTTGGAGGAGTGGGGGGTTTGCATTGCTGGGGAAATGAAAGAAAGCTGGCATGGCTGGAGCAGAAGGGACTCCGGGGGAGAAGAGCAGGAGCAAGTGGAGGGGGCAGGCAGTGCCAGGTCACACAGGGCCTTGCAGGCCACGGCAAGGAGTTTGGGTTTTGTTGTAGATTGAAATGTAGTTGACATACAACATTACATCAGTTTCAGGTACGTGACATAATGATTTGACAGTTCCATACGTTATGCAGTGTTCATTATGGTAAGTGTAGTCATCCTGTGTCACCACACAAAGTTACTACAATATTATTGACCATATTCCCCGTGCTGTACATTACACCCCCATGACATATTTGTTTTATAACAAGGAATTTGGATTTTTTTCTGAGTGCAATTAAAGGAAGCTTTGAATCCAGCTAGTGACATTATTTAAATTGGGATATGAAAAGATGACTCTGGCTACTGTGTGGAGACCCAAGGGAGGGGGCAAGAATGGTCTCAAGCAGCCTGGGAAGTGGTTATCCTAGTATCACCAGACCAGAAGTGATGGCAGCTCAGGCCAGGGGGTGTCTGTGTGTAGAGAGATAAGTGGGCTGATGTGTGATGTTTGGAGATAGAAATGATATACCTTGATGTAGGAGTGAGGAGATGAAGGAATTCCAGGGTAACCTGCTGGCTTATGGCTTGAGCAGCTTGGTGTGTGACCGTGCCATTTTCCGAGATGGTGAAGGCTTGGATGGGAGATAAATCAGGAATTCCATTTTAGGCATGTTAATTTTGAGATGCCTTGGAGACATTCCTATCTGGAGCTTGACTGGGGTTATAAATTCTGAGGGTCATTAGCATATTTCTGGTATTCAAGGCTAGGGCAATGGACAGGGTCCCCCAGGGAGAGGCTGGCCTGGGCGGAGGTACTGAGAATGTGCCTGGCACCTGTAAGTGTCTGGTAAGGGGTTGGTGGTGTTATTATGATGTCCCAGGAGTCAGAAGGAGGTTTTTGAGAAAGAGGGAGTGGACGGCTGTGCCAGATGCTGTTGAGAAGTCCAGAAAGATGAGGACACACAGCTGACCATTGGATTTGGGAAAGTGGAAGGCACTGGTGACTTCTTCCACAGCAGTTTGGGTGAAGAGGTGATTACAGAAGCTTGATCAGAGCTATAGAAATGTTTGTCCGTTGGTTGGTCAGAGCTTCCTGGGAAAGATCCTCAAGGAAAGGGAGTGCGTGCAGTGTAGAGAGTTGCTCATCCGCCTGTTCAGTGAAGAAAGGGCCAAGGGGAACCCAATGCTGGTATGGCTTTGACAAGTGTAGGGTGGGGGTCACTGCCACCGTGAGCACTCTCAGGCCCTCTGCCATAACACCCTGTAGGTCCTAGGGCCACACCCTTGGCCAGGATCAGTCTGTGATCCTGAGGCTGCCCAGCCTTGAAGATACAGTGTATGGTGTGGGCCCCATGTGCCTGATGGTCTTTGATGCGGACACATACACTGCAATGTGATTAGGACCCCAAACATCCCACCTTCCATGTCCTCCCTGGGCTCTGAGGGGCAATGATATGGTTGCCACTGACTCAGCTTTTCTAGTTATGGCCAGAAGGGCCATTAAATGTGGGAAGAGACTTTTTCTAAACCCCATGGTCTTCTGAATGACCTAGATGACCCACCCTCCTGGAGAAGATGGCCTGAGGCTGCCTGAGGAACCTTGCTTTTTCAGCCTTCTTCAGCCAGGACGCATGCACTACAACACCAAGGAGTATTTGAGAGGTGCCCCTGGGGCTACCTGCATGGGCATTCCTCTCCGGCATTCAAGGGGCAGGATGTGGCTTTTTCCATGGTCAGCCAGGACATGTTATTTGTCCTCCCGGGGTGGTATCCACAGGGATGAGGCAGTTCCCCTTCTTCCTAAGTAGCACTAGCCTGGTATCCTGGAGCTGGCTGTCTGCCTCAGGGCCCTTTTGGAGGTTCTTAGTGGAAGACTCACAGCTCTCATACAGGTGATTCTATTATCCCAGGGTCTCGAAGGCAAGTAAGCATATCACACTGCCGTTGGTGTCCTTATGCAGAGTAGAACCAGGACATTGGGCTATTAATGAAGGAGTCATAAGATACTCACTCTTCATTGTGGAGCAGTAGGGAAATTTTGGGATAGCTGCTCATAGCCTGCCTTGCCCATGGTGTACTGCTTTAGTCTGGCAGGGGTCCTCCCGGGTGTGTGACTTCTCTTCCACCTGGCCCATGGCGGGTGCTCTCTGAGCACTGTGACATGCTCAAGAGAAGACTCCTCAGATGTATTATTCACAGGGCAGCATGAAGTAGCTGGAGTCACAGTCCTAGCTTCAGATCCTCACCTAGGCAGTTGTGTGAGCTTGGGCAGGTTCAGAGCCTCACCTAGGCAGCTGTGTGAGCTTGGGCAGCTTTAACATCACGGAGCCTCTGGGTTCCTCATCAAAATAAGGACAGCAATGTGATTATGCCACATTGAAGCTTGGTAACCCATTCAACAGGGCTGCTCTGGGTGCTCAGCACCCAGGATGCTCAGGTAAATCACAGGCCTGCCTTGGTACTGGCTGAGAGGTGGAGGGCTGGCCCCACTGAAGTTGGCGGGGGCCCTTGCGGAAGGCAGCTTTGGGGGATATCTGGGCTGAGTTAGAGGGGGGAATAGGTCTGTACAAGGAAGCAGGCCTCTGGTGCTTCCAGAGGGAATGCATGTGTTATAAAGTGGGGACCCTATGGAAGCACAGGGAAAGCAGTGTGATTTTCTCCAGAAGAAAACGGGACATCATGAAGTCTTTTAAGCAAGAGAGTGACATGATCCTGCCAGTGTTTTGGAAAGATTTCTTTTGCTGCTGTGTACACAATGGTCTGAGAAGAGTGAGGCTGGAGACTGGGAGTCCCACTGGGACCACATTCTGATGGGTTCTGGGGTCAGGCCAAGGCACAGGGTGAGTATGGAGGGGCTGGGTCACAGACACACTTCAGAGACCTTTAGAGGTCAGTTCCAGGGGACTTTAGGATAGGGACCCAAGGGAGTGAGGAGTCCATGGTCTCTGGCCTGGTGGTCTGCTGACTGATGAAGCCATTACCTGAGAGAAGAGAGGATGAGGAAGAGGAGAAGGTCTAGGCATAGAGGGAAGAGGTCTGTTTCAAGCCTATCATCGGAAACAAGTGGAAATCCCAGTGAAGTGTTTGTGTATGTGGGAATTCAGGAGAAAGACCGGGGCTTGGGATGGAGATTATGGGATTAAGTGAGGTAATGTAGAAAGAGCAGTGAGCGTGGGGCCTGGCATACAGGCACAAGGTAAACATTACTTCCTTCAAAGAGCGTATAAGCTCATTTGGGGAGACAAGGCTCACATGTCTGAAAACATTAAATACGAAGAGGAGGCCCCAGTTAATTAAGTGTTGTAAGGATTAGGCTGCTTGCTGTAGGCATTCAGAGAAAGGGAGCCGTGTGGCTGGAAGAGCCACGGAGGGTGGTGTGGAGTCCCGGGTCCTGTGGCTGGGGTGGGAAGGAGGACAGGGTGCCCTAGGGGCAGAGGCTTCCAGGGGAGGGGGACAGGAGGGAGAAGCAGGACTGGGCGTGTTTGTTCCAGGCAGGAAGAAATGTGCTGCTCAGAGCAGAAGGTGCCACAGGTGAAAGAGAGTGTGTGCATGTATGTGCGTGTGTATGCATGAGGTTGGAACTTTGAGATGCCCTGGGGAGACACAGAGCACATAGGGTCTCCCCCTGTCCCTCCCAGGCCTCCCACTGTATGTTGCAATTTCAACAGACCCAGGATTTTTCCAAATTTGTTGCTTACGAAGAGGAAGAAATAGAGTCTGGTGAAAAGGGTCCTGGACTAGGAGTTATACTAAATCCCAATACTGCTGCCGTCCTGGTACTACCTTTGTTAGTATCTGACTCTGATCTTACTGGAAACTGGGATGGGTAGTGAGTTCCCCGTCCTCAGAGGTATGGACTAAGCAGAGGCTGGAGGCCCCTTGGCAAGCCTTGGATGAGTGTCTGGTTGGATGGGCTTTGTAGGTTCTTTCTGAACAGATGTGGCATGGATCTCCTGTCTCTTGGGGTCATGTGAAGAGAATGGATGAATGGATTACATGATCTAGGAGGTTCCCTCCCCTCCCCTTTCTCTTTCCTTTTTTCTCTAATTTTTATTTACTTTTAATTTATTTTTTAAAGTTTCATTTATTTTGAGAGAGAGACAGAGCATGCATGTACACACACAAAGAGCGGGGGAGGGGCAGAGAGAGAGAGAGAAAGAGAGGGAGAGAGAGAGAATCTTAAGTAGGCTGCATGCTGTTAGCACAGAACCCGATGTGGGGCTCAAACCCATGAACTGTGAGATGATGACCTGAGCCGAAATCAAAAGTCGGGACGCCCAACTGACTGAGCCACAAGGCACCTCTTTCCCTAATTTTTAAAGCGAAATTCACTTTACATTTTTGCTGATTATAAAAGTGATATGCACTCACTATAACACATCATTCAAGCAAGCGTACTAAAGAAAGTAGAAATCATCTTCTTCTCTAACACCCTGAAATAAGCCATGGTAAACATTTTGGAGAAAATATACTTCCAGACTTTGTAAATCTGCATACACGTATTTTGACAAAAATGATGTCATGCAGTATGTGCTGTTTTGTGAGCTATTTTTTTTCTCTAAATATATTGTTAACATTCAGTCTTTGTTAGCATCTCCATACATACAAGCTTACCGGGTTTTAATGGAGGTCTAGTTTTCCCTACGGGTTTGTGTCCCCAGGGATGACATACCCCACTTGTTCTTCACACACACGTGCATTTACTCTTATGGGAAAAACTTGTATCTGGATCCGAGCCTGCCAGAAGGTAGGGGCCACTGCCTCCTAGGCCCTCAGAGGGGAGTCGGTACCAGGCAGCAAGACCCTCAGAGAGCTCTTGGGTCCCGACCTGGGACTTCCTCAGGGTCCGGGGGAGACAGGGGACTGGAATGAAGCAGTGTCTCCATGGTGGGTATGAGTGCTTGTGGCTAGCTTCTCTTGGGTTTTGGTTGCTCTCAGTCGGAGCAGGTCATTAAGGAGAGTGCGGTCTGTTTCCTCTAACTTGTCACAGTGTGCAGGGTGAGGGCTGTAATGGAGCCAATGAGTTTTAGAATGAAACATGCCAAGGCCTCTTTAGCCACTATCCAAAGGCAAGGAAAGATGATGCCCAAAGTGGAAAATGTTAGGAATCGGTATGGGTGTTGACACCATTAAAAAACAAGCTGGCTGGTGAGGTTGAGGACAGGGGTTCGTGGGACACTTTGGAGAGGCCTGGCAGGCTGAGCCTGGAAGGAAGGTCTGGGGCGGTGGCATATTTTCTCCACTTGGTTTTCCTAAGTGCTTTGCTTCTCTTGGGGAGTTGTAAGTAAACTAAGCAAGGATCATTGCCTGCTGCTTGCTAATCCTCCCCTAGTTCCAGCAGGGATGGGAAATCCCTGAGAAATCAACTAGTAGTTACGAAGTGGTAACCAGTGAGCTCAGAAGACCTGGGGGCCACAGCAGCAAAGGCAGTTAAGCTGCCAGCTCTCCCTGTCGAGCTGTGCTTGGAGCAGAGGTGGGCTCTCATCCCCCAGAAGGTACGCAGGGTGGGAAGAAAGCTGGGCAGGTGAACAGGTCTGGGAGACCCCTGCCTCCTCCTTCCCCCTGCTGGGAACATGTCCACAGAAGCCCGGGGAGGAGGAGACACTTTGGCCACCTCTTCTGCCTGTTTCTCCCTTTGTATTCTAGTTTCTTCAATTAAGGCCTGTGTCTCTGAGGAGGTTGGGCTGAGAGAGGGGTCCTCAGAGAGAGAACCGACCCTTAACTGGCTCAAGGGTGGGAAAGGCAGAGCCCTGGAGGTCTCCACCCACTGGCCTGAGCACCCCTCCTCTCTTCTAACTGCTTGAAGGAGGGGTGGCTTGGAGGGACCCTGGTGTGATTGTGTATAATAAGGGGAGCTGGCAGGGGTAGGACCTTGGTTCCTATGTCTTTAGTGTTTCATAGCCTTTTTCACTATGAGAGAAAGGTGTGTTGTCTGGAAAGGTGGCAGCTATGGGCAGAGCAAGGTACTGTGCCTCCAAATGTATCTGGGTGGAGCCCCTAAGGATCTATGAGTTCACCTGGAAACAGAGCTGCAGGAGATCGTGCAGCTCATCCCAACAAAATTTCATTTATTTATTTTTTGAGTCTACTTATTTTGAGAGAGAAAGCACGAGTCGGGGAGGGGCAGAGAGAGAGAGAATCCCAAGCAGGCTCCATGGGGCTTGAACTCAAGAACTGCGAGATCATGACCTGAGCCTAAATCAAGGTTTGGCTGTTCAACTTCCTGAGCCATCCAGGCACCCCTAACAACAAAATTTCATTTTTAGGTGCAGAAGCTGAGGTCCAGGGACATGAAATTAGCTGCCCAAAGTCACATAGCTAGGGAGTGGCAGAACCCAGGCAAAAGGTCAGGTCTTACCTCCCTGGGCAGTGCAAGGCATCTTGGCCAGGCAGTGGGTGGACTCGACAGGGAGTCAAAAACCGGGGTCCCAGACTTGGGATATGGAACATTTCTGAGTCTCAGTTTCCTTATTTAAAAGAGCATACAGAATCAAGTCTGTTGTGTCTACCTTACAAGGCTTTTGTAGAAAATGAGAGATCAGAGAAGATACTTGTAATGCTGCCAAGAACCCACCCCTGATATCCCCTCCCTGCATTCATTCATTCATTTAAATGTTTTATTTATTTTTGAGAGAGAGAGCAAGTGAGCATGAGCAGGGGAGAGGCAGAGAGAGAGGGGGACAGAGGATCCGAAGCAGGTCTGTGCTGACAGCAGAGAGCCTGATGTAGGGCTTGAACTCATGAACCATGAGATCATGACCTGAGCCTAAGTCAGGCGCTCAGCCAACTGAGCCACGCAGGTGCCCATCCCTGCATATTTAGAAGTGTGATGTGTTCACACCCACCCCCCCAGAATCCTGACCTGTAACCTGGGGAGGAAGGTGGGCAGCGATGGGGTACTGGGGAAGGAGCCGAATGTCAGGGAAAACTTTGTACTTGAGTACTTGCAAAGCCCTGGAATGGTTTTTGGCTTCTGGCCATGGGCAGAAGGTCGAAGACCACTTGGATCACAGGCTAGACCAGACCTCTGCTTCCTTCCCTCTCTTCCCAGTTCTTTCCCAGGGAGTATGTCAGACAGTCCAGAGCCCATGTAGTCCTGCCAGAAGCCCAGCCAGTCCACTGTGGACTACAGGCTGGGCAGGAAGGGGTGGGGGAGCATGGGGGTGTCCTACCAGTCAGTGACCCCCCTTTCTTCATAAGGGCTCACACCTGCATTGCTCCTGTTCCCTGCTCCTCTCTCCCCTTTGGACCAACCTCCCAGAGGTCAATGGCAGAGAGGAGCGGGGGAGAAACAGAAATGATGATGACTTTGATTTTTTTTTTCCTGTCGGAGCCTGGGGAGGGTGGTTGTTTTGCTTCCTGGACCTCAGCGGAGAATTCTCTGCCAGACAATCATCTTGGCGCTTTCATTGCTTTCTGATGCTCCTCTAACTGCACAGGGTCGGCTATTAAATGGTCATCAAACCTCAGCCTCTATCCCATCAATAGTCATAAAGTTGGGGAGATAAAAGCCATCAGTTTTCCATTATAGCTGAAAGCAATACTGTAGATAGCTATTTTCTGAATGCTGCAGATAGATGTATTTTAACTAGAGCAGGGTTTCTAGTGGCCCCCAGCTCAGCTGTGGGCCCTGCTGGGCCTGGGATAACCTGCCAGGTGGTTACAATGGGGTGGGGTGGGTAGCCGGGGCATTCTCTCTCCTGTCTCTTTTCTCCTTGGAGAATTGAAAGGGCACATCTTCAGGTGTGGGGTGCTGGGCAGAGGCCATGGTGGTGAGACTGTGGGCTTCAACCCTTCATTCTAACCACATACTATGGATAAATGCAAGGGTTGTAATCTGCTCATTCTGATGAGAAATGACCCTCCTGAGCTTGGGCTGTGGGCAGGCCAGGGGCTGGGCCCAGGGCAGGAACCTGGTGATTTGTGGGGCTTCTGGCGAGAGTGAGGGGGTTGGGGCAGGCTGGGTCTCCGTGGAACAGGAGCGGCCACAGCCTGAGGAAGCCAGGAGACAGCTTGGGATGTGGGACCTTGGGAGGATGGCTGCTTCTGATATACAGTCCCGATGGCTTCTCACAGACCAGCAGGCCATTTGGCAATGGATTTTGCAATCAAACACCTTGGCAGTGAGCAGCCATCAGATAAGTCCTCAGAATGAACTTTTCAAAGCCCTCAAACCCGGGGGCCATCCTGCCTCAGGTTCCTGAAGAATGTGGAGTTTGAGGCCCCTGACTCTGACCCATCTGCACCTCTTTGTAGGCACTCCTTCCAGGTGTCTGTGCTTGAGCCTCCCTTATCTCTGGGATGTTGCAGGGACAAGTCTCCCTTTGGGGGACTTTTTCTCATGAAACAGAAAGTGCCCCTTCATCCTAGAAGACCCCTTGGAGGTCATCACCTCTTTGAAGCTTCTGTGTCTTCCAGGAAGGTGTGTTTTGTTGCCTGTGCTCCAACACTACTTTGTCCCAACCAGTCAGAGCTATTCTTAGGATGCATTGCACTTGTAAAGTGTGTGGATTTTACTCCACAACACTCTGGGGTCAGATCACATTTCCTGATCTTTTTAAACTAGCTCCAGCTGCCCGCTACCTACCCGGGCCAGCAGGAAATGCAATCCCAGGTAATTGAGCTTCCCCTGTCTGTGGCATGAGGGAGCCCAGCCCGGGTTTAGGTGAGGAAGCCTGAAGGAGTGGGGGATGCTGGTCTTCAGCCTGTGGTGGTGTTCCTCCTGCCAGTTGCACAGTGGGCCTGGGTCTTCTAGCATCTTCTGGGCACCCCTACCCCCACAGCTATAAGCTCGACTGACTCCAGACTTGCCCAGAGAGGCCCCGCAGGCACTTCCCTCAACGCCATGGGCCTCCCTGTTCAGCTGCTCCCAATGGTCCTTCGTCTGGGCCTTAGGACGGTGTGGCCCAGGTTCCCTCCAGCCTGGGGAAGCAGCCTTCCCTCCTGCCCTGATCAGCAAGCTCTGGGCATCTCCAGCTCTCAACCTGCTTTCATGAGGCATCTGAAAATAAGGCCTTTCAGCGGCAGGGACATCCGGGCCTCCCAGCTCGCTTTCTAGAAGGGGCACATGGGTATGCAGGGAGGAAAGGAAAACACTTTTTATCATTTTAGTTCATACGCAGCTGCCCCTTTAGGCACATGAGACACAGCTGCCTTCTCCAAGTTTCCTGCATGTGGTGCACTATGTGCATCTCTCGAGCTCACATGGTGACTTGTTCATTTACCCCTGCGTCTAGCCCAGAGCCTGGCACAGTGCAAGGTGCAAGAAATACTTGAGTTCTTGAATGCTCTTTGTCTCCTTGAACAGAGATTGTGGAAGGTAGCTTAACCTTTTCTTGATGACACAGTGCTCTCCTTGACTACCCGTTCCGTTGTACAGATGGCGTGCGGCTATGCCTTCAGGTGCTCCTGACTTATATAGAACTGTTTGCCCCTGTGCTAATTAGCCCCAGATACTGTGAATTTTGAGTTGCTGTGTTTTGCTTTTCTGGTAGTTCTGTCTCCTTCTTTGTGTTTGCTGTCATTTCCTGCTGAAGGCTCTGTCTGCCCCTGGGAGTTTCCTTCTGTCCCCTTTCTTTTTCTCAGGTTTTCTGTGGAACAGGAAACCAGAGCACCTATGTATTAGAATTATGTATGCACTAGGAGCCATTAGACTCTAAGTGAAATGATAAAGGATTTTCTTAGGACTAAAATATCTGTTTCAGTGTGCAAACTTTATACTCCACGCAGGCAGCTTGTTCCTTGTTCCTGGCAGGCTGCCAGATGAGTGACCTACAGAAGTGCTGTTATGGTGGAACTCTTTCAGATTAAAAATATATATTGTAAGATGACTTTGGAAAAGGGACAACAGAGCATATTGAGACCTTTTGGAATTAGAGTTGGCTATTGAGATGGGTAAAGATAGGCAAACTCTCTGTTTTCACCAGAGAAGAATGTGACCAAATCCTCATTGTCCTGTTTTCCCTGATGACCTTGGATAAGAGCACAGTTTTGTGCTGTTGTTTTGTCGCTGACTGCAGGCCCAGGGATTGGGATGAGGGCGGCTTTCATCTCCGGTGGGGTTGTGGCAGCCACACAGGACACTGTGGGCCTGGCACTGTTGCGTCCCCACCCTGTGATGGTGAGCACCACGCTGGTGATAGTGATAGTAATGCCTATCCTAAGCAGGGGTGCCATGAGGACCAGATAGAAATAAGGCATGCTGAGGGCTTCTTTTCGAATGTGAGGTAAGTGCGAGTTAACTTGGTGTCAGCAGCTTAGTGGAAGGGACCAGGCCTTGGCTGGAACTCCTGAGTCCTGCCCCTAAATCAGCCCATCTTGCTGGGAAACCTCAGGGATGCTGCGTAACCCGTTGGGGTTTGTTCCTTTATCTGAAAACAAAAGGGCTGAATGAAATGACACTTATCCCAGCTTATATGTTTCACAAATTGATTTGCTTTATTTCTAGAATATGGGGCAGGGCTGGAGGGTGTATGTGATCTGAAGAGGACCACAGGCTCAGAGCATTCATAAAATTTCTGCCATACAGTGAGGTAAAAGACCGAGGGCTTTGCATTGACATCTGTTGTATGATTCCATAAATTTGCAGGAGAAGGTGCGGGGGTGAGTGTTTAGGGGTGCTGTGCATGTGTGGATGTGTGAGGTGTGGGGCACAGAGAAATCCCAAGGGCATGTGAGTCTGTGCTTGAGCTGCTGAGCTATCAGGAGAGGGCCTTGTGCTGTGCATTGCTCTGCAAGCCTCGAACTTTCCCCACTCTGGCACACACACAGGAGCCGTAAAAGAGGCCTTGGGTTAGCCCCTTGCCCCTCTGGGCAACAACTTCATTTCTGGGGTGAGGGGAGTGGGCTCACTGGTCTCTACAGCCCCTCCCGTGTTACAACACTGAGAACCTGAGAAAATGCCTTTACAGTCCCATCTCCTCCCACCCAGGGAGATCCTGCCTGTGGGCCCAACCCCCCTTGAGTCCTCTGAATGGTGTGGCACATGACTGCTCATCTCTCCAGGGCATCACAGGTGCTGCATCTGTGATTCTAGGTTTTCCAGGTATGGAAGCGGTCAGTGGGGCTGTGGGCTGTTCTTTGTAGCATTTGGGCTTCCCAGACTCAGAAACATGGGGGCCAGGCAGGGCAGGGTGGGGGAGGTGGTCTAATAATTCTCAGAAGAGCAAAAAGGAGAGAGTCATCCCCTGGTGACTCTCTCTGGGTCATGGTGCCCTTCAGGGCTGGCAGTGGAAGGAGGGAGACTCAGTGTGTGTGTTCTTTGAAGGATGAGTGTATAGTCACATGAGGGGCACAAGGGAATGAATGTGTGTATACACAGTCAAGAAGGATTCCTTCCATGAGCGGGTCTGTGTGTTGTCTATGGATTTTGTCAGCATGCTCCGCCAAAATGTTTCTGAACTGCAGGGGCCTCTTCTGTACAGAACTGCCTTCTTCTTTAATAGTAATGCAACCCACGCTCTCCACAGTTGTAAAGTGGGGAAAGCTGTAACTCGGGAAGGAAAGGCAGGTGGGCCTCCAGGCCCCCCCCTTGTCTCCTGGGGCCCTTTCCCTGGGACCTTCCATGGATGGTTCCCACTCCTCTGTCTGTGTGAAGGGGCTGGGCAGCACTCAGGCTCTGGTGGGAGTGCCTCTCCACGTTCTGATACCCCCCAGTCAGAACTGGGATCAGCTGAGATGTTCATGGACACTGAATAAAGCCTCAGGGAGGCAAAGGAAGATCTACATGGGGAGTTATGTGCTTTTTGGGCCTAGCATGCTCTGTGGGGCTAGCTAGTGCCCATCCTGCTCTGGTCTTGGTTTGTCCCATGTGGGGGGCACCACTTGGGATCTACTACCCAGGCACAGGCCTGTGTTGTCCAACTCTGCTGTCCAGACCCCAGAGAGCAAGTAAGGCTACCAGAGGGGACCTGTCCCTTCTGCTTGTAGTTGATACTGGATTGCCACCCCTTTAGGGAGGCCAGCCTTTCCCAAAAGAACGTGGTCTTCCAAGGCAGGTAACATTGATGGAGCTCTTGTATGTTAGGCACCATGTTACTGTGTTAGGAATTTTCACGCCCGGCCTCACGTATTCTTTATGACCCTTTGAGGCAGGCACTTTTACTATGTCTCTATGCTCAGGTAAGGGCACCAAGACCAGAGATTTTAAGTAACTTGCCCAAGACCACACAGCTAAGAAGGTGAGCAGAAGCCTAAAGTAGGCTGGCTCCAAAGGCTGTGTTTTCACTGTTATTCTTCATCATGTCTCCAGATGTGGCCCATGGGGCCCTATCTCAATTACCTGCAGTGTTTACTAAAACACTGATACCTAGGTCCCTCCTAAAACCTATTGAAAGAGAATCCCTGGGTTTGGGGCCCAGAAATCCAATTTCCCTGTGTCCCTGGGTGATTGTTTTCATAGTGAAGGTGGAAAACTGATGCATGTGGGCACACCCTGCCCAGGACCAGTGATGTACGGGGCCTGTAGATAAGGTCCTGGAACATGCAGCGTGATGAATCTACTTCCTAGATCCACGTGCGAGGGGTAGCTTGTTTGCTGATCTCTCCACCTTCTCTGCATTCTCTAGAGCTCTTCCAAGGGTAGATGGAGTACGCCTGGGTGGGAGAGTGGCCCAGCTGTATCTGCCGTTTACTTGTGTGGAGCATCCAAAAACTTTTGTTTTATTTTTTTATTTAAAAAATTTTTTGTTTAACGTTTATTTATTTTTGAGATAGAGAGAGACAGAGCATGAATGGGGGAGGGTCAGAGATAGAGGGAGACACAGAATCTGAAACAGGCTCCAGGCTCTGAGCTGTCAGCACAGAGCCCGACGCAGGGCTTGAACTCACGGACCGCGAGATCATGACCTGAGCCGAAGTCGGAAGCTTAACCGATTGAGCCACCCAGGTGCCCCCAAAAACTTATGTTTTAATATCCAGCTGGCATTTTTACTATTAAAATGACCTCTGCTTATTTATCCTTTGGAAAACAATCGAAGTGTTTGCTTTGAGCCTAGATAGTCATTGCAGAGAAATACTGTGGTATGTATGGAACAGGCAGATGGGCCTGAGCCTCAAAGACCGAGTTAGGTCCTTTGTGGAGACTAGTGCTCATGGTCAGAGGGTGGTGGCGCTCCCGCATGGGTCTGGCTGAACCCTGTTACAGTGAGTTGGTGGCCAAAAGGCATCCTGCATGGCCAACTGCCATGCTGGGGCACGCCTGGCCCTGAGTCTGAGGACCTGAGGGCCTGAGTCTGAGGATCTCCAAGTCTGAGGACCTGAGGAACTAAGTCCTGTAGCTGTCTTTCTCTGGCAGGACACAGGGAATGGTGAGAATTCCTCCCCCAGGGTGTCGCTGCAGCGTGCAGGTCCTAAGGACCTGGTCCTGGTAGGGCTCTGACCCTCTCCTCCACGACAGCTCCTGAGGGCCTACCCAGAGAAGGCCCTCGGCAGGGCCGGGGAGCTGGTCATCCTTGGGTGGGCAGCAGAGTCTCAGATCCTGGACAGTCAGAGCTGCCCTTGGAGGAGTGATCGGTCACCCAGGCTAGGCACACAGAGGGTCTCAGCCTGCCTCTGGACCAGCCTGGGGGCGTGGCGGGAAGTGGGACCAAGTGCCTGCTGTCAGGGGAAGGTGATTGATGAATATAAGTGGGTTGAATAGCATCTCTCCAAAAATTCATGTCCACCTAGAACCTAGGATGTGGGCTTATTTGATGTAATTAGTTGAGGCCACACTGGATTAGGGTGTCCTTATAACAAGGGGAGAGCAAGCATAAGGGCATGCTGGGAAGAAGCCGTGTGAAGACAGGCAGAGGCTGGAGAGATGCAGCTATGAGCCAAGGGACACAAGGACTGCTGGGAGCCGCCGGCAGCCAGAAGAGCTGAGGAAGGCCCTCTTCTGGCACCTTCAGAGTGAAGCACAGTGCTGACCTTTGACCTCAGACATCTAGCTTCCAGAACTGAGAGAATAAGCCATTGGTGATGTGTTTGGGCAGCCCTAGGACACTAATACGCTGAGGCAGGGTCTCCCATACTTCTCCAGGGAAAGGCTGTGTTGCTGCTGTCACTGTGACCCCCAAGCTGGTGGGCCCTGGCCAAGGTCATGACAGTTCATGTCCCATGAGAGGCATGTGGCTCAAATGGGCAGGTGCTATTCAAAGAAATCTGGGAAATTCTGAGGGGGGCTTTCTGAGGAAAGGAAGTAGGAGTGAGATGGTGGGTGCCAGGACACTTGGCTGGGGAGCATGGGCCAGGGACTGCGTTCACACAAGGGGAAAAGGGGACAGGGTATGTTCAAGGCCAAGCAGCACTGGCTCTGCCCTTGTGACTGTCCCATTCCTTGAGGCCTCTCGGTTTCTACTGCCGCTATCATACCCACCCCACAAGGGCAATGTCTGTTTCATGCGGGAGCAGGAACCCAAACCCTGAGAGGACCAGCAGCCTTGGGCTTGCCTGGGTTCAAGTCCCAGCCCCAGCTCTTCCCAGCTGTGTCTCCAGTCATTTCATGTCTCCAAGGCTGGGTTTCCTTCTCTGTAAAGTGGAGGATTTTGTGGTACCTGTCTTAGGTTTGTGAGGGAGAAACAAGGTAATGCTTTTAGAGGTGCTTAGCAGACACGTAGTAAACATGTCAAATTGTTAGCTATTATTATTTAGTATTAGTTTGGTAGGTATCGGTGAATGCAAAGGCTAGACTGAAAAGAAATAATTATAGAAAACATAAACAGCATAAAAATATAGGTTTCCAAGGTACAGATTTCAGATCCTGAGTGCCTGGGCTGGCTCAGCACCCTGGTGGCTCTGCCTCTCCATGGGCTGGGTACGGAGCTTCTGTGAAGCAGTCTTCTGCTCTGGCCCCCTGACCTGGAGGCCTCTCAGCCTCTTTGGTCTCCTGTCGGTGGTGGCAGCAGACTGTATCCAGGTAGTGGGAGCAGGGCTGCTGCAGGTCTTGGTCCTTGTCAGGAACTGGATTGGGAGGACCCAGCTCTGAGGTCTCAATTTTGGGAGAAACCCAGAAATCTCCTTTGGAATAACTAACTGGTATTAACCCTTGACTCTTCAACTTCTCCAGGCTGGCTGGCTCTGCTCCCTTTCAGAGCAGGAGGGGTCAGAAGGGATGGATTTTGAGAAGGTCTGCTCTATGAAGGTGAACATGAGCAACTCCTGGCCTAGGAGGCTGGTGTCTAGAGCTTGTGTGTGGGCCATGACTCCATTGCACCTGGCCATTGCAGCCTTGTCGAGACGTTGAATATATCCCACAGTGACTTCTACCAGGAGTGATGCTCTGTGCGATGCCATTACATATGCTACCTGTATTTGGGCCTAGAGGTGGGTTAGGGGGCTAAGGAGACTATGACCTCTTGAATGTTTCCTGGGGTATGATTATTTTTTATTTCGTTTATGTTCAGTTCTGTGCACGTGAACCTACTATTGTCTTGGGGTCCTTCATTAAAATACCAGCTTTCACCCTTTGTAGATACTTTGACTACAGATCATCAGCCACCTGATCTCAAGTTACTGTTCCCAGTTTGCCTCCTGGTTTGGGAAGGCTCTGTTTAAGGCCTTCAATAGCATGGGTATCTACTCACTAGTTGTAGACCTACTACTACAGAAGAACATATCAACTGGGTATTCAAAGAATAGCTCTCTTGTCAGCTATACAACTGGTCTACCTTCCTCATTACTGTAGATTCACATGTATCAAAACTCATTGTACCCCATGCCAATGCAACAGTAGATTCTACTCCCTCTTTCCTTTGAACACCAACATCACCAGCAATATCCAGATGAAATACAAGTTGCCTATACAGACATCCAGTGGGCCAAGAGACAGCAAGAAGGAACACCATGAAACACCATGCCCTTGCAGAAGACAATCTATGGCTGGGCACCATCAGGATTTCCTGCTGGTACATGCTACCTTCCTGTGCAGGAAGCTAGAGGACTGCTTCTTGGGGTCTGGGGTTGCCTGATTGGCTTTTGTCCCTGTGGTGTAGTTCTCTTAGGGTGTAGTTCTCTTTAAACAGAACCTGACTGCCCCTGGCCCCACTTGTTTCCTGGTGGGTCTGGGCTGTAGTTTGTGATTTTCCACCCACTGTGCCCAGCTGTCCTAACACAGTCATACTGGGGATTTAGTTTCAACATATGAATTTTGTCATGACGCCAGCACTCAGTCTGTATCAGACCCCTTAGGGGTTTCCTTCTGCTCAGGCTGGAGCACAGGTGCTCTGCAAAGCCCTCTGTTCACTGCATCCAGACTCTGGGGCACTGTTCTAGATTCTGCCCCCAAAACTCATTCATAGTCCTTGCTGGATCCAATTCCTACTCTCCATCCCACATTGGCCCTGATAGCCTTCCCTCCCTTCCTGGGTCTGCCCTTACTTGTGTCTCATTTTCAACTCAGGATTTTCTTTCCTCTGTACTTTGTACTCCTGTATCCCATCCCCTATCCTGTGAACCTCAGCCTTGGCAGAGCCCTGTAGGTTAAGTGTGAAAGACTCAGAAGTGGTGAGGAACTTGCCTGGGACCCAGAGTCTGCTTATTCTAATATAAATTCACTTAAATGCTTGACGAGCTAACAAAGAGTCTTCTTACTCCTCGCCTGGCATTACATCTTCACATAGGAGTCACCACTTTTTTCCTGCCACATGGGAATGTCTGTCTGCACACTTCATCTTCTTCTCTGATGAAGCTAGAGGCTTCAGTTCAAATTCTCAGAAGCTCTAGGGTCTTGATGTTTCATTGACTTATAGTAGAGGCTTTCCAAGGGGCTAGTGACTAGTCCTTTGGGCCCCAGTAGCCATCTGCATCCCTGAGTGGTTTGCTGTGGCCCCTCTGATTTCCTTCCTGTCCATTCTCCATGGGAGGTGCTGAGAGAAGCACCATGTGATCAGTGTTGGTGTACGTACCGCCCACGCAGGATGGGCGTGGCTCCCTGCTCTCTGATGTCAATGGGATACTTGAAGTTGTCATTTCCTTTGGAACTGGAGGGTAGAATGGGGGAGACTCATGCAAGTCAGGGTGTAGTGGAAGGGCCTGGAGTTGGGGGACTGAAGACTTTCTACCTGAGGGGTGTGTGGCAGGGCCTTCATGTGGGCATGTGTGTGGGTGAGTGTCCTGCTTACGTGAAACAAATGGCCTGTGTTCTCGCCTCCCTGGATGCTACATTCTGTGTGCTTGACCTTAAGCTGACAGGTTGGAACCCCCTAGTTTATAGATTTTATTTTTTTAAAGCCCTTTTTGTAAAACACTAACCTCAGCGAAGGAGAAAGAAGGAAGAAAAAGAAAAAAAAGCTGAGTTCAGCAGCTGCAGTTTGCTGTATTTTTCATCTTACATCAGCAAGTTGGGACCACAAATAATCTGGTCTTCTATGCTTCAGTGATGCTGCTGCTTAAGACTTTGCTTTCCTCCTAAGGCAGTATATTCCTGGGAGCCAACATTGCTCTCCTTCCCCAACCTGCTGGCTCAGGTGGTCCGGAGGTGGGTGGCCAGGGCAGGGGATCCAGATGAGAGGTGGAGCACAGAGGGAGCATTGACCAGCCGGAGGCGGAGGGCGGGGGGGATGTCATTAATTCGGCATGATTTCTGGAATCAGCTAAACATTTCCTTTTAACCAGTTTCCCCAGCCTCACATTCTTTGTTAGTTCAGGAAAAATGTCATTTATAATGAATGTTGCCTTGATAAATTGCTCCCGAGAAGCATAGCGTTCTCATTAGTCTATATAATGAGAAAGACTCTTAGTGGTGACATAGCTGCCCAGATACTTGCCTGATATGAAAAATATTTGTCTATGCAGTCTGCTCTAGAAGGCCTGGAATGGAGGGCAAGGGGGAAGGGGCTGAGGGCTCAAGGCTTCCTGCAGGCTCTGTGACTCTGAGGATGTGATCTCCCAGCACTCTCTGAGGATGGACCCCAACCACTCCTTCCTGCTTCCTGGAAGGCACAGGCTGTGGTATGCAGGCTTCTTACCCATGCTGCCACACCAGCCCTCTCCTGTCCCCACTCTGGCTGCCTGTGTTGGGAGCTGGTCTGTTGAGTCAGCTGGAGAAGAGAATTTTGGTGCCTTGTTATTCTTTGTTATTATTTTTATTCCAAAGAAGGAAAGAGTAAACGTGTTTATAGTGAATTCTGTTTTTGTGAAGTGCTTTTGCCTATGTGGTTTCATTCCAAGTACTCTTCTGTGTAGGTATCAGAGCCACTTAGGTACTGAGAGATGCAGTGGTATTTCTAGGGTTTATGGCTTGGAAGCAGCAGCATTTTGACCCAAATACTCAGCCCCATCACTAATTCCTTTTGCCCTTCTGCTTGTTTGAAAATGGACAATTTACCCAGCCTTTCTCCACAGGGACCCATTGGGTTTTTATCTCCAGGTCCCCAAGGCACTTCTTCATGTTAGGAGTGGTGCTTAAGGATGTGTGTTAATTCTTGCAGGCCACTGGGGCCTCCTTTAGCAGATGGCTATTACCAGAGATAGCGAACATACTTTTCCAAATTCCTAACAACCACCAGGCAGGATTAGAGGAGGAGGAAGACAGACCCACCATAGGGCATTTTGAGGAGCTGAGTTAGCTATCTTGGGGCTGAAGTTAATGCAATGTTGATGCATTTTGCTGTGCTGCCAGCTAGAAATCTGCTAGTAATTTTATTTTTCAAAGGGAGGTATTAAGAGAGTTCTTGGCTCTTCTCCTGCTTTGACGAAAGTCTTCCAGGCCTCTATAGGCTAGTCCCCATCCATCCATCCATCCATCCATCCAACCATCCATCCACCCACCCATTTATACATCCACCTATCTAACCATCCATCCATCCTTTCATCCATCCTTTCCTTCTTCCTTCCATCCAGTGGCTGTTGAGTCCCTATTTGGTGTCAAGTATGACTGGGAATTGGAGAGTCAAACGTGAATAAGATAGTTTCTGTTCTGAAAGGTCTCCTAATTTAATGGGAGAAACAGATATGAAAAATATAAATTATAATATGGTTGGTGGTGCAAGCTCAGTAATTGGAGTTTGTGAAACATGTTCAGAGTTGGGGCAGGACATTCACAGAAAGTGCTCCAGAAGAGCTGGTGCCTGAACTGGGTCTGGAAGGGTGAACTGGAAGAAGTTTAAGGAGGGCATGGTTGGGGGATGGCATTCCTGGCAGAAGAAGTGCCGTGGGATAAGGGTCCATGAAACATCATGGTTGGGGAATGTGTGCTCTTTGATATTGCTGCATGGGTTGGGGCTGGAGAGAGGAACATGAGGAGAGATGAAATGGTAGACATCAGTGGAATCCGGATTATGGGTGGGGATCAGGGTGGTACATGATGGGCTGAAGGAGCCCAGGGTATCAGTGGGGCTTTGTCACCAGGTCAGAATGGGCCCTTCATAAAAGCCAAGGCTGGCAAGCGGGGCTCAGCCCTAGGTGTTATATGGGAATCTTGGTTACCTTCTCAGAAACTACTAGACTTTTTTTTTTTTTTTTTTTTTTTTTTATGGATGAGGATGCTCACAGAGAAGTGAATACTTGCCCAACATTATACCCCTTGTAAGTTGTAGAGCTGGGGTTGGAAGGTGATTTGGTGCCTGGGATGTTGCTCTTAGCCATGATGCTATTCTGTCTCTTCAGTTGGTCTGCAGTTTCGGCTAAGCATCCACCTTTGGATTTTTCTCTGTATGTTATGTTTCAGGAAATGTTATTTAATGTAAGAAACTATCTGAATCTCTGTAACAATATACCATGGGTGTGGATGGACTGCGAAGGCTGAGAAGCACATTGTGTGGAGGTTGAAGGGAGGGGAAATGCTGAGGAAAATGAGATCTGGGTCTTTGTGTAAGAGGTTCTCAACATCAGGAAGGGGAAGAACGAAGGACAGAATGGCTAGAACTGAGAGGAAATAAGCTAATGGGACTTCAAGTGCCACTGCCTCTGGACTAATTCCTAGGGTTAGGAAGACCATGTGAGCAGCTGGCCACTAAGGTCTGGGACCTTGCCTGCTCCCTGGCACTGCAGGATTGCTTCCTACCCCCAATGGGTGGGAGGTGGACCTGGAAGACGGGGGTGGTGGGGAGAGAGAGAGGGAAGAAACCCAACCTCATACCACCAGCAAGAACCATATCAGCATTCAGAGAAAGTTGAAAGAAATCTTTCAGCTGGCTGGCTACCTAGCTCAAGGCTAACCACACTCTTAACACAATAATAAGTCAATCCTCACTGAATAATTAAATAGAGAGCCTTCATAAGTATTGACTTAATGTGACAGCAAGTCTATAGTGACTCGGGGTTTGCTTATGTAAACACAATCTCTTGTTCAGCTTACTTAGCAGTTCAATGAAATAGAACAGTCCTTCAATTAAAATCAAATGATGCATGTGTTTAATTATTTTCTCTTCTTACTGTGTAATAATAGGTTTGGAACATAGGTGAAGATCAGATTGGGGAAAAGTGGAGACATGAAGAGACTTAACCAATGATCTCTAGAAGAAGGATACGGTCTTGGCTCTTATCTCTGGGCCCTGGGTGGGAGATCCATCCAGACCCTACTGATCGATCCTCTCCCAAAGCAGGCTTAGGTTGGCCACCGTGGTTGGTATATCTGTCTCTTGATGGTGGCCTAGGTCTAATTGATTGCTTTTGGTCAGTTGGGGGTGCAGTGGCTCCAACCACAGCACTCTCCAGGCCATTTCTCCATGGCTCACCTGGAGGGGAGAAGGGGGATGCTGTGGGATCTCCAGGCTGGATGACAAGGAGGGGCCAAGGAGCAAGGTAGCACCCCACTTATTCCCTTGGGGATGCCAGAGAGAAATAAACCTCCCTCGTCCTGTGGCTTCAGAATGCTGGGAGAAGGGATGGGGGTGGTGTGCTGGGAAAAGGGATGGAAGGTGAGGGCATAGGCCTTGTGGTAGAAGGGAGAACCCAATGGCTTCATAAGATTTGAAGCTAAGTCTTCTGGCCTTGCTGCTGAGATAGTAACTGAGTTAATTAACCTAAGTCTTCGTTTCCTTATCTGTAAAACAGAGGTAATAATGCCAACTTCAGAGAATTGTTGTCAGAGTAAAATGTGAGGATGTTAGTAGAAGTACTTTGTGTGACACTGTACAAATGCAGAGGGTGCTTGTTAATAGATCAGAGATGTTATGTCCTTGGCCTGAAGGGAAAGGGCTCATGCCTTCTAACACTCTGTTCTGTGCTCAGGAGTGGTTAGCAGGGTCTTCTGATCTCATCAAGAGCGGCAGCAAGCGCTGCCAGGGCATCCACTACATGCCAGGCACTGTCCAAGCACTTACGTACATTTGCTCATTGGACATCTCATTCAGACCTTGCCATGACCGTATGAGGTAAATACTATTGTTACCTCCATTTTCCAGCTGAAGAAATGGAGGCCTGGAGAGATTTAATGACCTATTCAAGGTCACACAGCTAGTGAGTAGCTAAGCCAAAGCTCAAACCCAGTCAGTATGGCATAATGTTGGAAATTGGACCTACTGGCTGAGTGTGCTTCTGGCTGGGTGGAGGGGAGAGGGGTTCTCGTGAATTCAGGACCTCCTGTGGGAGGAGAGCAAACATTTCTACGTGTGGCAGCCTGCCCTGGGGTCGTGGTCATGTCCAGAAGGGTTTGGTGTGCATTTCCCAGTTTGGCACCAGGTTCTGTCTCCAACCTGCAAGTGCCTAGGTATCGGAGCTACCCGGAGGGAGGAGCCAGTTCTCTGAGATGGTAGCTTTTCTCTCTCAGCCTCTTTGTCTTGGGACAGAGGGTCAGTAAAATTTGCTGATGTTCCTGGAACTAATAACCCTTTCTCTAAATGAAGCTTAGAAAAATCATTGTTTATAATAACAGGATTCCCGAGGCCTTGTTCAATTAAACTTGAAGAAATAATTACAATCTTAAAGCAACTTTATTAAAAGAGAGCATAACAAACAGTGTATTCTATTAGCATCTTTTGAAATTTACTTCTGCATCTTGTTAGTTTATATGCTTACCATTTTCCCCTGTTTGCAACCAGGGTATGCAAACTGTATTGTCTCCTGATTTTTAATCCCTTCACGTGATTTCATGTTTGACTTTTCATATATTGGCACAATCTATGTCCTTGTCGTTTTTTTTTTTTTTTTTTTTTTTAATTTTTTTTTTTTTTTTTTTGGACAGAGAGAGACAGAGCATGAACGGGGGAGGGGTAGAGAGAGAGGGAGACACAGAATCGGAAAGAGGCTCCAGGCTCCGAGCTGTCAGCCCAGAGCCTGACGCGGGGCTCGAACTCACGGACCGTGAGATCGTGACCTGGCTGAAGTCGGACGCTTAACCGACTGCGCCACCCAGGCGCCCCTGTCCTTGTCGTTTTTAATAGCAGCGTTGCTTTCTGTGGCTCATCCATCTGAGCCATTCCCCTCTAGTTAAGCTGGGGAAAGAATCTAAGGCTAGGTCCATCTTCCTTCATGAATTTTATTAACATCTGTTTTCCAAGTTGCTCTCACTGAGGTACTCCTGTAATCCTGGCTCTTTCACATGGGCTAGTCAGACCCTTTGTGGATTTGGTTTTTGATCTGTGTCCTTTTCAGCGTATGCCTTTTTTTGGTTCCTTTGAACGTGGGCAGAGAAGATCATATAAAATCAGAGAGTGAAGCTAGACATTAGTCAAGAATTTTTCTGTTTTAAGTGACAGAGACCCCCTTAAGAAAATTAAAAAGGAATTTACTGGCTTCCAATAAAATTTAGAAAGGGCAGGAGTAGATTCTAGGACTCAAATACAAATAGGCCTTTCTCTCTCCTTGTCTCTTGTTTCTGCTTCTCTCTGCGGGTTAGCTGCATGTTTATTCTTCTTGTGACCGTGAGGCTAGAGTATGGCCCCGATTCATCTGGGCTCATGTCTGTGGTGTCTCATAATCAGAGAGAAAAGAATAGTCATCCTTGCTTGCTCCATTAGGAAAACCCCAAGGAAACACCCTGTTTAGCCTAGCTTGTGTTACTTCCTTATCCCTAAACTAGTCTGTGTGGCTGGGGACAGAGTTATATGGTTGGCCCAGCCTGGGTCATGTGTCCACCTTTGGCCCAGGTAGTAGAGTGCCATGGTTGACAGCCTTTATTAGAGCTACCTGGCTGGAGGTGGGAGTCCCTCCCCTCAGCCCACTCCCAGGGGAGCTGCTATTCTGAGCAGGTAGAATAAATGTTTACTGCACACCTGAAGAATAAACAGAAAGGAAGGAAGCCGGATTGGTACTTGATTTCATGAAACAAGTGGTGGCAGTCTCCTGGAGGAGCAGGAAAGGACGGAGGACCAGGCTGTCCACAGTGAGCCCTGGAGGTGTCAGAAAGCAGCCACATGGGTGAAATCCATTTTCTCCTTTCTCAGTGTCACATAACATTGAACGCACTTAACCAAGCCCTGCACTGCTGGAGAGAACCTCAGAAAGCCATTCCAGAGGCACTTGGGTCTATTAAAGCCATTTTCTCTGCATTCCCATAAGTTGTCTATGAGGCCTATCATGAGTAATTTGCACTTCTTGGGAAACCCTATTCCCTTCCATGAAATATTCAAGTACCCTGTTCGTTTGTATGAGGACAGTGCTGGTGGCTGCCTTTGGAATCATCATTAGCAGTGGAGGATCATGACAGCACAGCCAGAGAAAAGACCCTATCCTTGTTAGCAGGTGCCTGGTCGTGGTATTCTGGCTGTAGGGTACGTGTGGCCTACCTCTCAGAGCTGCTGTGTTCTTGCTGTGGAATGTGTCTACTTTGTGGAATTGTTCAGAAAATTCAATGAGGTAACTGCATCTGGTACATAATAGGACCTCAATAAATATTAGCTCCCTTTTCTCCTTCTTCATTTTTAAGACTATCAATAGAAAACCATTGGTTTCCATGGCAATAGTGTAAAAGGTATAATCTGATAAATGGGAACTTTGGGAAGCTGACAAGAACACACCAAAAAGCCATGTACTGTCTGGCATTGGAGTGCTTTGGGGTTCTGTGGAGTAATTCACCTTGTATTATATTTTAGTATTCCCAAACTATATGTGTTTGGGAAGGTATTTAGAATTTGGATCAAGGATGGTCTCACTGATTACAGGTGCCTGTACTTTCTCTTGGCTGAGACCAAAGCATAGAACTGAGAAGTGTGTATCCAAGTGTAAGTGTATGTCTGTGTAGGGATTGTTGTGTGTGTGTGTGTACACAAATATGAGCATTCTTTGCCATGTAACGAGGAGCCTTCTCAGGCCCTGGTATGAAGCATTATTTTCTTCCATGGCTAGGTCATAAAGTGGGGATGTTTAAAGCTGAGACCAGGGGGTGGGGTCTGAAGGCCCCCCCGAAGCCCAGCTCTGCAGTCTGTGTAGATTGCCATATTCCCAAACTTTAGCCTGCCTCAGAATCACCTGGAGGGCTTGTTAAAGCACAGATTGTTGGGCCCTGCCCTTAGAATTTCAGATCTTGTATGTCTGGGGTGGGCCTGGAGAATTTGCTTTTCTAACAAGTTCCCAGTTGATGCCAGTGCTGTTGCTCTGTGGACCACACTTAGAGAACCACTAACCTGTAGAGAGTCTGCTTGTATGGCTGATCTTTGCACATCGAGCCTTGCCTCTTTTTCCCTCTGTAGAAGCGCATCTGCCTAATCAAATAGGATTGCCAGATCCAACAAATGAAAATTCAGGATACCCAGTTAAATTTGAATTCCAGATGAATGATGAAAAACTGCTTAGTATTAGTATTAGTTATGTTTAGTTTAATATTAGTATGTCCCAGATACTGCATGGGATATACTTACACTAAAAAATTCATTGTTTATCTGATATTCAAGTTAAATGGACATCCTATATTTAATCTGGCAACCGTTTAATCAAATTGGGGGTCAAGTGTCTCTCTGTGCCTCTCCTGCTGCTTCTGTGTGATTGAATAGGCTACAGCTGCTAATGAAACCAGCCCAGAGATGGTTTGTGTTTTTCGGACAGAGCCACCTGCCGCCCTGAGCTCATTTGGCAGTCTTCACTTGATCTCACTGGGATGGACTTGGCTTTGTTCATATTTGCTCTTTTGCTGGCTCTCTGTGCCTTTCTTTGTCTGTCTGTCTCTCTTTTTCTCATGCTTTCTTTTATGCCCTCTTTCCTATGGGGGTTCTTAAAGGTGGAAATTTGCAAAGTGATGGGGATGGGCCAAGGAGAAGTCTTCTTAGCAGTGTGAGAATGGAGTCCAGAGGCGACCTCACGGGGTCTGCAGGGAGGAGCAGCATCAGGCCCGGAGAGGGCATAGAGAGCCCCAGCTGGCTGGCCACCGTGCACTATGAAAAGGATAACATTTGCCTTGGAGAATGTGCCTTCCAGGGCTGGGTAGGGAGCGCTTATGTGGCTGCTTCACATAGTGGCTGGAGTCTAGCGTGTCACCAGCTTGAAGGAAATTGATGTCACTTGGTCTTTGATGCTGACAGAGGGAGCTGGCTGCCGTGGACATCAGCCTGTCTTGAGGGACAGAGAGAATCTGAGCAATCAAAGGCCTTCTGGAGACTTGGACACAGCATCCCCCTAACTGGCCCCATTTGGCCTTCTCTCTTGCCAAGATCACTTTGACGCTAAGAATGGAGAGATGGAGGAACAGAAGGCTGAGCTATGGCCCTTCCCTTCACCTGCCCCTCTGATGGCTGCTGTGCCCGGGCCTACCTCCTCTCCTCCCTGTGCTCTGAATGGAGCTGGAGGGCCTGCTTAAAGGAAGTAGGCCATGGCATTAGACGGGTCTGGCAAAGGAGACTTGTGTATGCTTTGGGGGCTGGTGTTCCTCTTCCTGTGTCCTCAGAGTGGCATGGAGAGTGATGGTGGGGTAGGGAAGCCATCATTCACCTGGGACCAGCAGGGTGACCCTGGAGCCTTGTGGTAAGGGAGAGGGCATGGGGGTCTTTTCTTCCTGGTATGCCCGCATTGCCTTGTGTGGGAACCAGACCTACCTTGGCAGGTTGAACAGGTAGTTTTCCTTCTATCCCAGACCGAGGAAAACCTGTTCCCTGTTTGCACTTGCCAGTGTTTGGCAGGCACAGTACTGGGGACAAGATGTCTGGATAGAGAAGAAAGATAAGGTGATGCCTCCTCTGAGTTCCCCAGCTGTCTTACATAGCCCCGTAGGGGGGAGATTGGCAGGCACGACTCACCCTATTTGATAACTGGGGCCACTGAGCTCAGAGACATGACAGACCTGCCCAAAGTCACAGCCAGTGAGTAATAGAGCCTGGCCGCGAGACAGAACCTCCCAGTTCCCAGCTTCCTTTTCTCTCATCTCATCTCCAGTGGCCTATCTTTGTGGACAGTCACATTCTCCTTGCTCATGCTTTGCACCTTCTCCAGCCCGTGGGGCCCAGTGACATTTTGAGGGGCTTTGTGGATGGTGGGGCCAGGCAAGATCCTCAAGGTTCCCAGTGTCAATGAGTGGAGAACTAACCTTGCAGAGGGGAAGTGGGCAGCGTGCTCCCACCGGAGGGCGAGCCAACCGTGACCTCTCATTAAGCTCTGGGCCATGGCTGGTGGGTACTCTGCCCTGACCCCATTAGCTGGGATTTCCTTTCTGACATTGCCCTTCCCAGCCTTGTCTGTCCGTCACGTGACAGGGGCTCAATACATGTTTGGAGGAGGAATGAAGAAATCAGTGAAGTCTGACACTCTAGGAAAATAGGTAACAGTTGGAGAGACTAAATAGGACAGTATCAGTGTCTTTATACAATTGAGTATGAAATTGCCTGGTCCAGACCATGTGTGTAGCTAGAATACAGAGGTGGGAGATATCCACACAGCTGGGGTGGTCAGCAAGGGCTTTGTGGGGGAGGACTGCAGGTGGGCCTTGCGGGGGTACTAGGAGGGAGTCAGGCCCTAGTGTGATCACATAGCTTTGGAACGTACTCATGTACTTTGGTTAAGAGATGATTTCAATGCCTCTTGGTGGGGAGGAGATGACAATTGGTGGCTTTGCTTGTTGTCTAGCATCTTCCTTGCCCCACACCCTGCAGGAGCTTGGTTCTGGCTTCATGCTGCGCACCTGCAGCCCAGCCCTCCTTAGTGTTGGGGCCTGACCACATCCCCTTGGCTCCTTTTGGAGGGAGGCATCTGGCCAAAGCAGACAGTGAAGTACCTGAAGGGCTGTACGAGTCTCCTGTGGCTGCCATAACAAAGTCCCACAAGCTGGGAGCTTAAAAGGGAAATGTATTCTCTCACAGTTCTGGAGGCCAGAAGTCCCATATCAAGGTGTCAGCTGGGTTGTGTTCCCCAAAGGCTTGAAGGAGGAATTTGCTCAGTGCCTTTCTCTCAGCTGCTGGTATTGCCTGCAGACCTTACCCTTCCTGGCCTTGTAGGGGCGTTGCTCAGTCTCTGCCTCCATCTTCACATGTATTCTCACTGTGTCTGCATCTCTTCTCCCTTCTTAAGGACACTAGTCATTGGCTGGAGGGCTCACCCTAATCCACTGTGACCTCATCTTGGTCACGTCTGCAAAAAGCTCATTCTGACGTAAGGTCCCATTACGGTACTGGGAGTCAGGATGCAATTCAGCCCATAGCAGGTGCCTAGAGCTTTTGTTTTGCTTGCCTCCAGGTCTCCTCTACCTATTAAAGTCTGTGTCTCTGGAGGCTAGGAGGTAGGCAGAGGCCACCACACTCACACTGTCAGAATGTCTTCACGCACATGTGGGGTGCACGGTGGGACAGACGCTGCTCTTACCATTTAAGACTGAGTCTTACTCTGCAGGGACTGAAGTCTTGGTTAGAAATGCTGTTTCTCCCTGTTTTGGTGTTGGGTGGTGAGGAGATAGAGGGTAGGAAGGAGGGGGAAGACACCTGCAGGCTTCCTGTTTTCAGGGACGCAGAATGTTGGCTCTGGAAAGACCTTCAGGGGCTTTTGCCCCAGAAAGGGCATCCACCCTGTTGTTCATTCTGGGGCGGGGCCCTGGCTCCACTGCTCAGGAACTCTATGATCTTGGGCAATTTATTTAGCTCCTCTGAGTCTCAGCGTCCTCCTCTGTAAAGTGGGATAGTAACAACAATCCTGGTCAGATCTCACAGAGTTCAGGTCTCAGTGTTTGTGAGGATTTAATGATAAATGGATGGATGTGTAAGTTTCTTTTCTTAAATCATTTTTATTGTGATAAGTTATACATTACATAAAATTTACCATTTTAACCATTTTTGACTGTATGGTTTTCAGTGACATTAAATACATCCACAATGTTGTGCAGCCATCACCACCTCCATCTCAGGAACTTTTTCATCTTCCCAGACTGTGAAAATATCTTTTACTGAGAGCACTTTGTATTTCATTTGATAAACCAGGAAACCGAGTCCCTGAGAAGGAAGGACTTGCCTGAGTCATCCAGTGAATTAGGGGCACAGCTGAAGTGTGAACCCCAGTCCCCTGTCAGTTCGGTGCTCATCACCTTCTGTCTCCCACACTTCTGTGGGCTGCAGGGTCTGGGACACATGAGGCATCGTTGGGGTTGAATTCCTCTGCAGAGCTTCCTCTCTCTCCCCCAAACCCTGTCCCCAGGACAAACCAGAATGTGTACCATGGTGGGACACACACAACTGCCTGCTCTGAGAGTGTTCCTGTCAGGCTGTCCTGGTCTCTGTCAACCTCTGGTCTCTCTCTGCCTGCTTCTTTCTCAGATGGGACAGAGTTCCAGTGGAGGATCAGGGGAGCTGAACTTGGGGCAACCTTTGGGATGACTTTGTGAGGTGCCTTATGGCGTGGAGAGAGTGGGGGCAGGGAGTCAAGGGCTGCATTTTGGTCCTTCCTATAGCTACCACAGTCTCCTCACTGAGCATCTATTTGTTGAGGCCCTACTGTGTGCCCATCATTGGGAAAATACCAGTGAATGAGACCATATTCCTCTCTACTTGGGGCTTCTGTGAGACACAAATGGTATGATACACGAAGACCCCATGGCAAAGGGCACTCACCTGTAGGAAGTGATGGCAGGTGGGGAGGTGAGATGGCCAGGCTGATGGTAGCCAGGGTGCCAGGGTGGGTTAGATTTGGGTGTTCTGGGCTCCATGTGACCTTCCACATCAGGTACTGGAGACAGACCCTGGCCAGAGAGCATCTGTTTGCCTTCAGGTAGCTCACGGTCAAGGAGGGATGTGCCCACATAGTTATGAAGCAGTATTATGGGGGCCAACAGAGAGAAAGGGGTGACAGCAGGTTATATCACCAGGGGAAGAAAGGGCTGATTCTGCCCAAGGGGCAGTTGGAAGGACAGCAGGGGAAGCTTTGCTCTGACTTGGTTCAGAAGAGGACTGTCAGGAAAGCCTATGGGTGTCTCACCATAGACGGACTCTTTTTTTACCTGTCTGGGGGCTGGCTCCTTTGACCCTCAACTGGATCCTGGGAGTAGCTGGAGCAGGGATTATTGTATGCATTTTGCAGGCAGGAAGAGTGATGTGTTGAAGGCCTTGGGCAAGGTCACCCAGGACTGTGGTCAAGCAGAAAGCAGAGCCCAGCTTTCCTTCCTTGGTCCCAGGCATTCTTGGCAAACCCACCCCAGGTTCTTTCTGTCTGTGTTCCTCTGACTGGAAGATCCATTCAGAGCCCACCGTTCCTAAACTGTGTACCTGGCTCTCCAGGAAGTCCTGCCCTCAAGGAGCTCCCAGCCTGAAGTCCCTCAAGGCTTGGTTCCCCCCATGTTCCTCTCCATCTTCCTGGCTTCCTCCTGCCCTGGGAACGGGCAGGCAGGAGCCGCTCTGCTGGAGAAAAGGCGGGAAGGCAGCCAGACTAAACCGTTCTCTCTGTTGGGTCTTCTCCTGACACCAGGTCCCGGCTGGCAGACTTCCACGCCAATTGTCGTGCCTCCTACCAGACGCTCACCAGCTGCCCTGCCGACAATTACCAGGCGTGTCTGGGCTCCTACGCTGGCATGATTGGTAAGCCGCCCCCGTGCACCTGGGCTCTTGGTGGCTCCTGGCTGCCCCATCCCCATGGGCAGGGGGCCTGGCTCAGGGCCAGAGAGTGGACAGCCTGAGCTCGCTTTTCTCTGTGGTGGGAAACCAGAGGAGAAGGCAACCTTTTATCATGGGGGGAGGAGGGCCCCAAAGGCCTTATAAGGCTTTTGAAATGAGAAAGCAGCATTTATTACATGGTTTGGAGTTTCCAGGTACCGCGCTGAGCAGTTTACACCAACTGT
The DNA here is from genome assembly GCF_046562875.1 of Panthera onca. Taxonomy (NCBI): domain Eukaryota; kingdom Metazoa; phylum Chordata; class Mammalia; order Carnivora; family Felidae; genus Panthera; species Panthera onca. Next base: position 168,703,381 of record NC_138342.1, on the reverse strand, counting down.
TTTATTTTAATTCTCATAGCAGTACTTACTAGGGGGGAGTTGCTATCTCCATTCTACAAATGGTAAAACTGAGGCTTAGAGAGGTCAAGTCACTTGCACAAGTTCCCCTAGCTAGTAAATGTTGGCACTGGGATCCAAACCCAGGATGTGAACCTTAGTCTCCCTGGCTCTCGAACACAGGTTCTGCTTGCTGGTGAAGAAGGCAAAGGCCCAGGGAAGCAGGGGGCAGGGTGGTGACTCCGGGATAGCTCCTCTGCTATCTTGCTCTGTCCTCAGTGTCCATACCCCTCTGCCCCCTGTGGCCATGGCTGTATGGTCGCTGGGATAGTAACGGTCCGTTTGTTTGAGTTGGGATGTATGTGTATTTGAGGGGGCAGGTGGGAGGAAAGGAGAGTTCCCCAGCCTCTTCTCTGTTGTGTCTGGGGCCTGGGACCCAAAGAGAAGGCCTCACTATTCCTCTTTCCTTTGCCTTCCCTTTCTCCCTGCCCAGGGTTTGATATGACACCCAACTACGTGGACTCCAACCCCACTGGCATCGTGGTGTCCCCCTGGTGCAGTTGTCGTGGGAGTGGGAACATGGAGGAGGAGTGTGAGAAGTTCCTGAGGGACTTCACCGAGAACCCGTGCCTCCGTAAGTCCGAGCAGGCCCTCCCCATGCCTCTCAGTCCCAGAGGGGCCCTGGAGGCCTGCCTTTGCCATGCCCTTCTCTCTCCATTGGGATGGCCAGTGATAATCTATAGGGCTTCCCCAGTGACCCATGGAGAACTTGGGTTTTGTGCTCTTGGGGACTCATCCTACTGAATAGTCAGTAGGCCAGCCTGAGTTTACCACCGGAGGATTTGAGCCTATGTCAGGCCAAGGTCGAAGATTTCTGGTCTGTTATCCTGAGAGCTTTAGCCAGGTTCCTTCAGGGACAGCCGTATGATGAGTATCTCAGCATCTGTCACTTGTCCCCTTAAGGATTTGTTTCCCGTTAGAATTGGTGACTTGCAAGTCCCAAACTGCTAACTAAAGGCTAGAGAGAGAGGTTAGCCACAGTCTGCCTGCCTCGCTCTTTTCAGTCTGACACTCTTGCCACCCACCCACTTGAAAATCTCCCGCCTTCCTTCTGTCTTTTCTTCCTTCCATCCGTCAGTCCATCCTCCCTTTTTGTATGGCACTGAGGATTCAGAGAGATGAGCCATGGTGCCTGCCATTGAGCAGTGTGGAGTCTGATGGAGGCACACTGTCAGGGGGTCACTGTGACCACAATACGGAGTGAGTGATACTAGGGTGGAGGTCAGTACAGGGCACTTTAGGAGCCCAGACTAGTGATACCAGTCAGCCTGGAGGAGGAGGCCCTGAAAGCTCCTCAGAGGCTGGCCCCTTGAGGGAGAGTGGGCATTTGTCAGCTGACAAGGCAGGGAGGGCGCACCAGTCCACCCTTGGCAGGGCGGCTTGCAGGAACTGTGGACTATGGAGTCTTGCTGTAGAGCATGAGGACGCTGAGGGTTATCTGGACAGGGAGAGGGAATCCTCCTCATGAAGGGCCTTGCAGTCCTAAAAGTGTTAGGATCTTATGGTCCTACAGGTGGTGGAGGTGGGGGTGCAGGTCACTGAAGGGGAGTCAGCAGGTGGCATTGTGGGCAGACCAGCATGCAGATGGCCTGTTCTCTGGTTCTGGTGTGGAGGGTTGGGGCTGTGGTTCTGACAGGTGGTCCAACACCAGTGTACTCAGAAGTGGGGGAGCAGCTATTCCCAAAGAGGCCGGTGTGACTGAGCCGGAGCAGTGGTGGGCAGGAGAGAGGAGAGATGGAGTGCACAGATCTTTAGGCGATGGGCTCAACTGCCGGCAAGTGGGCGGTCATGGAAGCATGGTGGGGGGCTTGGGTGGGGAGAGATGACCTCTGCAAGACTGTAAACATGGGCAGAAAGCAGTGATGCAACAGGAGGGAGCGATGCCTTGTTGGGGCGTAGATGTGATGAACTTGAGGTGCATCTGGGACTTGGAAGTGGAGATTTCTGGAGGCACTTGGTTCCAGGGTCATGTCTTGGGAATAGTTTGGTCCAAGAAGTCCCATTATTTAGTCTTCAGTGCACTGGTGTTGATGGTGTGGGAGTAGGTGAGGCCGCCGTGGAAGATGGCTGAGTCTGGGGCTCTTGGAATGCCATTGGCAGGACCTGGAAGCATCTGAGGTGGCAGAGGAGCCAGGAGAACCTGTGTGGGGGTTGGAGGGTGGGGCAGGGGTGGGGCAGGGGTGGGGATGGGGGATTGGTATGGGGGACGCTTTGAAGTGGAGGGTGGTCTGCAGCACAGGATGCTACAGAGAAGCCAGTGATCACCGCCCTGGGCCCGGCCTGCTGCCTCCTTCCGGGCTCCCCACCCCGCTTCTCCTCTTCCGTTCCTCTTCTGCATTTCTTTTTCTTTTTCTTTTTTTTTATGTTTCAAGTTTTTATTTAAATTCCAGTTAGTTAACATATAATGTAATGTTGGTTTCAGGAGTAGAATTCAGTGAATCATCACTTACATACAACACCCAGTGGTCATCCCAACAAGTGCCCTTCTTAGTACCCATCGCCCATTTCCCATACACTTCCCTCCATCAACCCATAGTTTGTTCTGTATCGTTAAGAGTCTCTTTTATGGTTTGCCTGTCTCTTTTTTTTCTTCTGTGTTCATCTGTTTTGTTTCTTAAATTTCACATGAGTGAAATCATATGGTATTTGTCTTTCTCTGACCAACTTAAGTCACTTAGCTTTCGATGGACATTTGGGCTCCACATTTCTTTCTTTTGTTTGTCTTTTGCAACCTCCCTCTTGCTATTTTCTTCTCTCCATGTGAGATGTCAGTAGTGTCTGAAAGGGGACTCCAGAGAAATTAAGTTTGGACAAGCCACACCCTGTCCCCGGCTCTGGGCTGTTACAGGGGAGGCAGCATTAGGATGTGAGGGGAAGAAATTATGGAGGCAGCCCCTGATTTCTCTGTGCCTACCTGCTCTCACCCCCCACAGGGAATGCCATCCAGGCCTTTGGCAACGGCACGGATGTGAACCTCTCCCCTAAAAGCCCCTCATTCCAGGCCACGCAGGCCCCTCGGGTGGAGAAAACACCTTCTTTGCCAGATGACCTCAGTGATAGCACCAGCCTGGGGACCAGCGTCATCACCACCTGCACATCTGTCCAGGTGAGGGGACACGGCTCTGCAACTGGGGAGGGCAGGCTGAAGGCATAGAGAAACACCAGGACATGAGAGGCGGGTGTGGGAAATTAGCTCACTGGGGATCAGGGATGGGACTGGCAAGTTCTTGCCCTTGGGTCAGGACCCAAGAGGCAGGGAACAGCTGTTGGGAGCTAGTTTTTTTTGTGCCTACATTCCCTAGGCATTCACCTGACAAGTAGGAAGCACTGGATTGTGCTAGAAAACACGGGGTGCCAGGGAAATGGAATGGTTAACACATACTAACCATCTGCTAATTACTAGGTGTTATGCTAGCAGATTCTCTGCCTACTTCACTGAATTTTCACAAAGTGAGGTGTTGGTCTTCATGTATTATACACAGGAAACTGACCCAAGAAGAAGGTTAGGTAACATACCCAAGGTCATACAGCCGGTTAGTGGTAGAATAAGATTTCAAACCTACATCAGACCCCAAAACCCATGATGTTCATTTGTTTGTCCATCTGTCCATCCACCTAGTCATCGAGCATGTATTATGTATGCGTTATGTGCCAGGACTTACGTGAGATGTGAGGGAGACTTTGGTGAATAAAACTGACACTGTCCTGGGTTTTGTGGTCCTTACGGTCTTGTTCAGGGTCAAACAATTCAACAAGCATCAGGCATGGACTGGGTTCAGTGCCACAATAGGGGACACATGTGGCACTATGGGGGCACATCCTAGGGCTCCCCACTCAGCTTTTTCTCTCTGTTGGGCTACCCTCCTGCCATCATGCCATTTGCTACAGTAGATTCTTTGCTTAGGCAGTTGGATCTAGTCAGAACACACACACACACACACACACATACACACACACACACACACACACACACATATACATACATACACTCACCCACAACACACCCACTCACCCACATACATACACCCCCACACACCACACCCCCCCCCCACATCTATACACTCTTACACTCACATACATACATACACTGATACATATACACACACAGTACAGCCACTCACACACACATGTACATACATATATACACACACCCACACTCACAACACACCCACAACTCTCACTTTCACATACTCTCACATAATACACTCACTCGTACACTCACACCCACATCCATACTCACATACACACTTTCTCACACTCATACACACACACCCCTAGAACAAAGAGTGTAAAAGAGGACTGACCCCATGCAGAGTATCGGAGCAGAGGAAGGAGGGAACAGCAAAGTTGAGGGTGTTGGGGTACAGTGAGGGAGTTGGGCCTAGAATTGCCAAGAAGGTTGGGGGCAGCAGGGGGCACAGCCTGAGTGGGTGAGGGGGCAGGGTTATCAAGGCCTGGCTATGTGCGAGGCAGTGAAGACGCCAGGCTAAGTTGGGTGTCATGCTCGAGGGATCAACAGTGCACATCTGCTACAAAGTTTTACTTGTGTACAACAAGGCAGTTCTGAGACCTGGCATACAGTGATGTGACTGTAGCTGACACTATCGTATTATGAAATATGTTGATTGGCATGTGGTAAATATTTCACAGTGTGTGTGCCCATATATTGGGTCATCAGGTTGTACACTGTGAATACATGCAATGTTTGATGGTCAATTACAACCTCAGTAAAGCTGGAAAAAACCCCAGTGGGCATTCCTGGTGCCAGGATGAGGACTTGAGCAGGGACCCATTGTACCACAGGAGCTGGGGTGGGTGCCTGTCCTGGTTGGGAAGCCTACCCCCCCTGCCCTCCCTGGTGGGCTTCTCTGTGCTGAACAGCTGACCTCCAGGTATCCTCCTGTTAGGCTCAGCATGGGCCCTTCCATGCCTTGCGCCCCTCCATCAGGCCGCTCCTCCAGATCCCAGCCGAGGAGTCCGTGTCACCCTCGGGCAGCTCCTAATTACACTAGCCATGCTTGAGTGGCTGCGGGCAGGGGCTAGGGGGCCCGCTGCACAGACAGTTGCCAGCTCAATTTCATGCTAGAGTGGCAGGCAGCTCGGCGGTCAGGGCTGGGCCACCTGTCAGGTGACCATGCTCTGGCATGGTCCACATGTCCCTTGGGGCACCACCAGCCTCCCTGAGCTCCTCGGGGCAGGCTTACAAAGGGAAGTGCTGATTCAGCAGGTGGCTGTGAATCTTTCCTGAGGCTCTTACTGTAGCTTGACTCACCGTGGGTGTGGAAGAGTTCAAGGGTGTGGTCTCTTGCCCTCACTGCAGCCCACTCAGCCACTCAGTGCCTGGTGGCTCTGACTCCTTTTTAAAAATTTTTCCTCTATTCCCTCAGCATTTTGCTAAACTGTTGCCTGGTTTCTTTTAGCCCCAGTCTGGTTTTCTTCAGATTCACCATCTTGGGGCTTGTCTTACACTTGGTTTAATTCCAGTGGAGTTAATACACCATGTGTATGTGAGATGATGTACGTGAAAGTGCTTGCAGACAGAGGAGCACTCTGAATGCAGGGGCCCGAGCTGGGGAGGCTGACTAGCAGGGAGCTCCCCAGGCCTGGCCTCAGGGACTGCCCACTCACAGTCTACTGACTGTGTCACTCTGGGTGGGACAGCTGAGATTGGCCATTCCAGGAGAAAAAGAAGAGATGTAGACCCTCAGAGGGGGCCCACCAACCATCTTCCTGGTTCCTTCTCACTGAAACTAAAGGGGAATGGCCTGATTCTGTTTTAATCACAACCTGTTTGGTGAGAACCTACTACTCTATGCCTGATGCTGGGAGTGCAAGGGGAATAAACCCTCATCCCTGTCCTCAGCTTGGCTAAAGGCTGGCATGGGTGGTTTGTCCCCACACCCTCTCCCTCAGCTTTGCTGGGCTGGAAGGGGCTCCATGGTGGCCTTTGTGGGACCTTGGGAGTGACAGCAACCTACAACTACAGAAGGGAGTCTTTACTCCACTCAGGGGAGTGAGGGCAGAGACAGGAAGCTGAGGCCAGGGTGGGAGGGAGGGTAGAGGAGGCTGTGCATCCTACACACCCCCTGGAGAGAAAGGCAAGGTCTTTACTTATTACCTCTGTCCTCCTCCCCATTCATAGGCCCAAGCCCTTGGGAAAGCCTTAGGGACCCCCTTCACTGACCCAGAGATGGCAGCGAGTTGGGGATCCCACATAAGTGATTGGACGTTAGGATAAGAGGGCCTTCTGAGATCTCCTTCTCAAGCCCCAAAGTATGAAAGCTTGGTAAGGACAGTAATTTGTTCAGAGCCCCCAGCCCCCAGATCCCGAACAGTTTCCTCTGGCTGTACTGCACTGGGTCCTCTCCTAGATCTGCTACCCCAGAGGGCTTTCCCATGGTGGGGTTTGGGGTCTTCAACTGGAACCCTTGTCCTCATCATAGAGCTGCTACACAAACACCTGGGTATCTCAGCCACCCAGGAGCCAGGAGCCAGCAGGCCCCTGAGTTGGCCTGCGTCTGGGCATCTTTGATGCTGTTTTGAGTCCTGCTCTCATGTTTCCATTTCTGGCTGTGGTCACCGCTTCAGGCAGCCTTGCTTTCCTGGAACTGTTTGAAACTTGGAGAAAGCATGGCAATACCTGCAAAATCGTCTCTCCCCTTCCCTTCTGGCCTTGCCTGAATCTGTAGGTAAACACACCCCTGTGTGAATTCCCTCCCTGATCTGTAGGCAGCAGGTCAGGCTTGAACTTCCATCGCACAGCCAGGCTGTCCCATGGCATAGGCTGCAGTGAGCAGGTTGCTGGCCTGCGCACTGGTCAGTCCTTGGAGTGAAGAGCCTGTCCTTCCTCTCTCTGCTTGGCGAATCCTGTTTGGCTTCCCCTTTTGGCGTGTTCCCCTGACTCTGCTCCTGCTTTACCTCACTTTAGCCCCCATCACGATGTGCCCTGCTCCATCCCTGACAGACAGAGGCTGCCTCTCACCCTCCTTGTTGCCCTGTGGACCCCAGTGCTCAGTGCATGGCATTGACTAGGTGTTCTAGACAGGTTGAGGGAAGAACCCAGAGTTCCTGGTTCATCGGGTCTGTTGGAACTTCCTGCTCTCCATTCGAGAATGGGTTCTGAGTGCCTTATTGCTTGCAGCCAGCTCTGTGCAGCTTACCTCCTTCTCACAGATGTTGTCTGCATGCCATGAGGGTAGGCAGGTGGAGAAGTCTTTCTATGGAGGATGCAGGAAGATTGGTTAGAAGGTTCTTTTGTCACATGAGCAGCGGTGCAGTGATGGGGATAGTGGGAGCCGGACAGTGGACTCTTGCTTTCTCTGGTCATGGTTTGTTTCAGTGTCCTTGGCATTTCCTGTGGTTTGCTCTGAGCCACTTTGCAGGGACCCATCAGATCAACTGGGGTCTCACCTTTCCCAGGGCTGCAGAGCCCTGGCAACACAACCTTCTTTGCTCTTTTGGTCTCTACCAGCCAGTTTTTGCTTTCCCCCTTGATCCTACCCATCACACCTGGTGGAATTAGAAATGAATTTGGAGGGGTTGATGCAGCCCCCCTCAACACACCTGTGGTAGGCTCAGCAGCCTGCAGACACTTTCATCTCCTCCTCATCCCAGTGCGCAGGCCTGTGGGCATCAGAGTGGGGGACTGAGAGGCCTGTCAGTGTGTTATAGGTCTATTAGGCATATAGTTCTGATATACAAATATGGCAGGTTTCAAAGCTTTGAATGACTTGAATGCATTCCTTCTTTTCTTCCCTTCTTCTGGCTTCCCTTATAGTCATTCATTTATTTACCCATCAGTGCATTCATTCATTACTCAGTGTAGATTCTTCCTGCATGTTCTCTGTTCCAGGTTCTGAGGCTGACAGCTCACCAGGGCCAGTACCTTGGTCCCATACTGGTAGGATGGACAGGATGCACACTCAGATAATTGGTGGGGAGGAAGCGATTGGCACCCTAGGAAGGTAGATAAAGTGACACGGGGCCCAGAGGAGGGAAGGCTGCTCTGGACTGGGAGTAGGGGCAGAGGACTCATGGGCAGAGTAAACCCTGCTGCTGGGCCTGGAAGAACAGGGATTACTGAGTATGTGGAGACATGGAATTGGAGTAGAGTGGGTAAGGGTGTCCAGGCAGAGGGGCTCGTGGGAGTGAGGGCATGGAGTCAGCATAGCACAGAACAGGTCCAGTAGGGGAATCTGCTGGCCATATCTGGCCTGCTGCCTGTTTGGATAAATCAGGGTTTATTGGAATACAGCCACACCCCCTTGTTTACATATTTTCCGTGTGCTACAGGCAGAGTTGCCTAAAATACTAACTTTCCTGGCCCTTTGCAGAAAATGTTTGCCTGCCCTGGTCTAGAGGAAGAGCAGGCCCTGGGTTGGGTGAGAACAGGGATGGGAATGCAGTCTGGTGAGCAGGCTGAAGCACGGGCTTTGGAGGGGCCACCAAAGGCTTTGGACTGGGGAACATGCCGATAGGAAGATGAGCGCTGTGATTTGGGAAGATTGTGACAGCAGGTAGAGATTGATTGGCAAGGGAGACGTGCTTGCAGGTGTGTTTGATCTTTGCCATAATCGTTAGTCATAGGAGGCAAGATGGAAGTGTTGGGCCAGGGGTGGCATGTAGCAGAGGGGAAGAGGAATGAGTTACTGGGTGGGCCTGCCAGGAGGAAGGCTGCCGAGGACACTGAGATTTGGGGATGGGGCCAGGACCAGAAGCAGGGGACACGGTTTTCCCATGGACGCAACACTGGGCTTCGTCCCTAGCAGCTGGGCTAAGTCAGCAAGGACCTGGGACTGCCAGACCTGGCTTAGGGAGTGGGAGACAGAGGTGGGCAAGGAAGAGAGGAAGACAATAATTCTTTCAGCTTCCTTTTGCCAGAGGGCAAAAACCCCTCTGGGAGAAATTTCTAGAAGGATGAAGCTTACCTTTGCTGCCTTTCTTCCTCTGTGTCTGTGCCCCTTCCCTCATTCAAGTCCCCCAGTGCTGTCTGCTTCTTTCATACTTCTGGAGGCCCCCTGTAGTACAGCCAAGGACACAAAGCCCCTGTACCCACCTTTCTGTCACATGGATTTGCTGTTAAAAGCTCTGCCTCCTGCCATCCTTGCAGTCCAGACCTGTGCCCTTTGGGACACTGTAACCCAACAGTGCCTGAGCTTGCCGTGAAGGGAGGAGAGTCTCAGAGTAGTGATGGAAGCAGGACAGGGGTGAGCAACTCACCTCTATTCCCATAAACTTGTTCCATCGGAGTCCAAGAAAATTGGGTGAGATAGGCATTGTGGGTGGCCTTAGGGGAGCATGGCCTCAGAGGGCAGCCTGCAGCCTGCGGGATTTGGGGAGGGAGGCAGCCTCTTCTCCTGCTCCCATTTACTTAACCAGTGCTGAGATGACTGTGTGAATGTTTATTTGTCTCATTAGGGTGTGAGCAGAGCTGTGACTCATTCATCTTTAGAACCTCTTGTGGGAGCAGTGGGGGAAAGTTAATGGTGAGGGAGGGAGGCAGTGAATCTGAGCCACCGGTGGTTTTGCCATTAAGTAGTGCAACCTTCTCTCTGCACCTCGCCCATGTGCTGCTTTCAGAAAAGGTCAGCCGATGGGCAAACCCCCGCACTGCTCTGTGTGGCCGGGGCTGTGTGGGGGTCTCAGGTTTGCCACTGGGGAGATTACTGCAGCCTTCACTGTCTGCTCTGTGTCTGCTGGAAGTCAGGTGCTGGGGCAGAGACTGCTCCATGTGCCGTGGGGTAGGGCTGAGGTAGCCCCAGGCTAAGGCTGACCCTGGGTTTCACCTCACAGCCCCTTCCTGGGCCCTTCCTGCATTTCTCATAGGCTCTGCCTTTGAATGCAAACCTAAGCTTGGCTCAGCCTCGTGCCTTGTGGAATTGAGGAGCCCTTACAGGTGTGTGGAGCTTTGCTGTGCCATGTGCACTGTCTCATGTAATCATCACAGTGGGTCAGTGATGTGTGTTTGTCTATCCCTATTTTATAGATGAGAGAATGGATGTTCCAGTAGATGAAGTGACTTTCCTGGGTCACTGGATAAAGAAGGCTTGAGCCCGGGGCTCTGGTCTCTCAGGCTCTTCTTCCTTGGATCCAGGGAATTGTCCTGTGGGGATGGACGCCAAAAATTAAGACCCTTTGATCTAAAAGGGAAAGGCTGAATGGGTCTGTGAGGATAAAAATCTGTAAGCTAGATTTCACAGCACTTGAAGGAAGTACTTTTGGACAGCGAGAAGAAGCTCAGGATGTCACCTGGGCATTCAGCACACATTCAGTGTGTGGCTGGTGGCCCTGGAGCCTGCTGGACTGACATGTCATCAGTGCAGAGGGACATAGGTGAATGCTGTGGATGCTGGATATACAGTGGGTCACATGGGGTACAGGGAGAGGTCCTATCCCTGATCTTCATGGAGGCCAGTCCTTTTCTCCCACCACAGTCGCTGTGGCACCTGTCAGAGACCAGCAAGCAAGGATTGGATTGCCTTGGGGCTGGCCCAGGGGTGTGTGTCACTTTCTCTTGTTGATATGGGTCAGATGAGAGGATGAAGGCTCCTCCTCTGCTTCTTCCTCTCCTCCTGTTACCCTCCTTCTCCTGTGGCCCCTCCCTTCCTCTCTGTCCCCTGCCCCCTTCTCCCCTCTGTCCTCCCTGCTCCCCCCAAAACCCCCAAACTCTCTGCATGTGCTCTCCTAGGGTGCTGCCTCTCCTTTTTCTCTCTGTTCCCTTCCTCTCTTGATCCTTACCTCTGCTCCTCCCCCTCTCTTTTTTCCTTGAATATTTGCCAACAGCCCCCTCTCCTCTCTTCTTCTAAGAGGAGCCTGTCAAGTCTGCTCACTCTGAGGAGCAAAATCCAGCCATAAGCCAGCTGCTCCAGGTGAGATCTGTGTTCAGATCTCCCCTCCACCCCACTGCTTTAATTCTAAGTCCTGGTGCTCCTCTGCTTTGCTGGCTTCTCTCTGTGTGACTTGGCCTGGGGCTCAGCCTTCCAGAGCCAGTGGTGGCCAGGCCCGTGTCGAGGACCCATCACAGAAGGTTGTACTGCAAGGCCCTAGAAGTCACTTAGTTTAGTTCTTTTCTGAAACCTGATTTATTTTTAAGTAGTAGGCTGTTTTTTAAAATACTTCTTGTGTATAGCTCCAACATCTAGAACAAATAAAATCAGAGTTGCTTTGGTTGAAGTGGGGGTGAGAACACTCATCCTGGCTGTTTGATGCAACACAGACACGTTCCATATTTAGTGGCACTGGGGGAGGGGAATACACAGGAAGAGGACATGGGCCTGGAGACAGAGACCTGCCACACCTGGAACCCATGATACCTGGAAAGAATGCCAGGAAAAGCGGGTGTTGGGTCCTGTGGCATAGGATATCAGAAGTGCTGTGAATTGCTCAGGGGGGTGACCGAGGGAGGATTGTGTAGATGAGGGCAGTTGAATGGAAGATAGTGGTGACAGTGCAGCCCCTGGGATGGGGTGGGCAGGCTCTGTCCAGCAGTGACCTCCCACAGGCCTGGCTGGAGCTGCACTTCATCTGTGGCAGTAGAATCCAGTCCTTGGGTTCCAAAGGGCCCTTCTTCAGGGACCAAGGTGGGTAGCATGGTAGGCTTGGATCTTGGCACCTGAAGTCATGGGCACTGTGGTCTTGAACAAGATCTTCCTGGGTCACGTCCCTGGTTCCATTCCCATTGTGCTCATCATCACTGTGGTCATATCTCCATGATTGGGAGTGACTTGGATTTTGGCTGGCCTCTGTGTGACAGCTGGGGCCTTGTTTTGCTGACCAGATGCCCAGGGTGGTAGATTGCCTATGATGTTTAAGGGATTATTGATACTTCTGGCCAAGAGCAGTGATTTAGGAATAATTTCTTGGGCTTCCTGGTGCTTATGGTGGCCAGAGCTTCCCCACAAGTGCATTGGGAACCAAGCCATTTGAAGCCAGGGTAGAAACACCATGTCCCCCAGCTGGTTCCCATGGATCATTATTATGATGATAACAAAGGACACTTCCTCTTGCTCACCCTCTGGTCCTGCATCCAAGTGGTTATGCCAGGAGTAGAGAATCCTAGAATCATCAGTAGGCCAGCCTTCCTTTCTCATTCATCACCTCGGACCACCAAGCTCACAGGTGCCCACATCTGTTTAGGGTGGAATGGCCAATGCCTGGCACTATTGCCAGATGTCTTCCTACCATGCACCAGTGGCAGACATCACTAATCAATTACAGTTCTCTTCCCCACAAGCCCAGATAAGGCTTATGAGCTTTTTGGAGCTGGCACTTGCATGCTGGTTCTGATATATGACATTCATTCATTGAGTCATGGTTTCATGCATCTAGTAAAGCATTTACTGAGCTGGTGTTAATGAGCCAGACACTGCTTAGTGCAAGGAAAAGGAGCCATGGTCCCTGCCCTGTCAAGAGGAGTTTTGAGTATAGTAGACAAACATGCAAATGTCTTGTAATTATTCCATCATGCTCTAAGTTGAAAGCAGAGTTAGGAATCCCTTCTCCAGGAGCCTAAGGGGGACAGGACCTAAGTGCTGATGGTGTGAGAAAGGGACCAGGTCTTTTTGCTACACGGGATTGAGCCAGCACTCTTCATGTGAACCTTGTGCTTAATGATGGCAACGGTGGATGGTGGGGCCATGGACTCTTTGGTCTTATTCAAGTCATGGGACAAAGCTTGGCCAGAGACCCAGCTCTGGTAGCCCATCCTTACTAGCACCTTCTCTTCCACAGGAACAGGGGCTAAAACCCAATAACTCCAAAGAGTTAAGCATGTGCTTCACAGAGGTGAGTGAAGGGCAGAGTGGGGGATGGCTGCAGGGGACTGGGCTAGAAGGGGGTGTTTCCTAGGTGAGTCTCAGACTCTGAGCCCCCAGATCCCATCGCATGAGCTTCTGGCCCACTTAGACTTGGGTGGGTGCTCACTGCACTGGGGGTGCAGGTTCGGAGGCTGCAGCCAGGGGCCTTGGCTGTCTCCTTGGGTGAGACACAAACAGCTGCTCTGAGCAGAAGCCCTCTTAAGCCCTCCTGACTCTTTATGACAAGTGTCTTGAGTACCTACTCTGTGCTGGTTCTGTGATATTGAGGAGATTGGGAGATGGGAAAAGACACAGTCCCTTCCTAAAAGGAGCCCCAAAACAGGAGTGTATCTATGACTCCATATATAGTGTGTGTGTAGGTATTTATATGTATGTATGTGCGTGTGTGTGTGTGCATACACACACACTCTCATATATATATATATATATATATATATATATATATATATATATGTAGAGAGAGAGAGAGAGAGAGAGAATGTCTATATATATTAGACAGAGAGAGAGAGAGAGAGAGAGAGAGAGGAAAAGAAGTATAAGCTCCTAGAGGAGAGTGCTCAGACAGAGATGTGTAGGGAAGAAGCTTCATGGAGCAGGGGGATTCAAAGACATTTAGGAACAGGTAGAACAGAGCTTCTCCCTCCTCTCCTCTCAGGAAGCAGGTGCCTGTGGACCCCGAGAGCTCCTTCTTGAGACCTTAGGTACCATGCTCCTCCTCTCTGGTCTGTGTCCACAGACCCTCTTCCTCACTTGGCAGTGTCAACCCTTTTCCCTGGGGACTGCTGCCTGGTCTCCTGGAGCCTGGGGCTCAGCTCAGCTCAGCTCTATGGAAGCCTAGCTCCACCTGCGGGCGAGCACAGAGCAGGGTCCCCTGGGTGGATGGGGCGGGCAGGGGCTCAAGGACTCCACCTCTCGAGTCCTTTCCTTTGCCTGATCCCAGCCGTACTGACTCCTTTGTTTTTCTATCTTTTGTTGTGCTCTTTGCTTCTGTCTCCCCTTGTGTCATGGCTGCAGCTCACGACCAATATCATCCCAGGGAGTAACAAGGTGATCAAACCTAACTCAGGCCCCCGCAGAGCCAGACCGTCGGCTGCCTTGACCGCTGTCTCCTTCCTGATGCTGAAGCTGGCCTTGTAGGCTCTGGGACCCATGTCGGGGGATTTCCGGAAACTACGCAGATGAGAACACCTGCCTGGCAACATGGAAACACACACACACACACACACACACACACACACACACACACACACACACATATCTTGCAAAAAAAAATTTTCCCCACCTTGTCTCTGAACCTGTCTCCTCCCAGATTTCTTCTCTGGAGAAGTTTTTCTAAACCAAACAGACAAGTAGGCGGGCAGCCTGAGAGCTGGCCCAGAGGTCCCTCAGCAAGGGAAACCCAGTGCTGAGGAGGGTGCAAGGGTCTAGAAATGCCCTTCGTTTTCTCCCGGTGTTTTCTTCTCTGGACCTCGCTGACATAAAAGACCAAGACGACACCCCTGTGGCCTGAGGGACTGGAACTGTGCTGATGTGAACTGGGGCCAGGGATCCCCACTGGCGGTTTGGCAGAGGGCATCGGGCAGCAAAGCAGCCAGGCTGGCTGCTGGGGGTCCAGCTGGGCACCTCAGCACCTCCACTCGGTTTCGAGCGTGGAGTTTATTTTGTGCTCTCTGTCTGCATCTGAACTGAGAACCCCCAGTGATGCCTGTGGAGGGTGTGGTACCAGGCCCTCTGACTGTGGCATGGAGGGAGTACTGGGGCCAGCTCCAGGGAGCTTGGGAGCTCAGCCCTCTGGGGACATCCCCTTGGGCAGAGGGAGCAAAGCTTGGGCACCAGCTCAAGGCTGCTGCTTCCTGCTTGGTGGCAGGAATTTTGAAATCAAAGAGAAATGATCCGTCATTGGCTCTTTTGGTTTCTTGGTGGGTCTCCCACCAGGGAGAGGGGCAGAGAAGAACATGGCGGGACACCTGCTGGCACTGTGCTTCACTGGCCGCAGCTCTCTCCTCCTCTCGCCCCCCTGTTCCTCTTTTCCACATTCTCTCCTCATTTCCCAGACAAGCGCCAACTGTATGTACATAACACGACTCCTTTCTCAACATATATGTATATATAGATCCATATACATATATTGTGTGGTTTCCCCTTTTTTCCTTTTTTTAAGAAACAAAACTATCGAAATAATACCCCAACAGATGAGCGAAAATGTATTATTGTAAAGTTTATTTTTTTTAACAATGTTGTCTATAATGGGAAAAAAAGAAGATTGACTCCCTGTGTCTCTGCCTCTGTCAGGCTGACTGGGCTGTGGAAGGGGGTTCCTGATCCGTATTCATACTTAGCTAAGGCTCCAATAAACATACTAGGAAGCAATTTGCCTTCTGCCTCCCTCCGGTGTGCCTTCTCCTGCTGTTTTTTCCTTGGCACAGTGCTGCCTCTTGGCTGCTTACCTGGGGTCCTGGTGGGCCTTGGAGAATGTGTGTGTGTGTGTGTGGGGCATGCACGCATGTGCACATGTGTCTCCATCTGTTATGTGTCTTTGATGTGGGTGATGGAGCTCCTTTAGGAGGTGGTTTTACACTTGGTGGGTCTCTGCGTCCTGGCTATGCTCAGCCTTCTGGGCCCTTCTTCACCCATCCTCCTCTACCTTCCCTTACCTATCAGTGCCAGTGCCTGTTGGTCCCCACCTTGAAGAGAAAGAAAGTACCTGTGGGGACCTGGAGGGGCAGGAGACCAGTTGATCTTGACACCTCGGGTATATTTTTGTTTTAAGGTTGTCTGTGTGGTCCTATTAAGTGGCCCATTGGTCTTATGTGGCATGAGGTGATATCTTCTCACTGGGACTCCTGGTTTATTTAAGGTATGTGATTATGAAGGCAGGGATCTGGTCTTCTGGGTCCTACTAGAGAAGGAAGATGACCATGATCCATCCCTTCTTCTCTTTTTCTCCATTTACCACCCGGGCTCCACCTGGACCCTGGGCCTGCCGTATTCCCTGGGGAGATTCTCCCTGGAAAAGGCTAGGAGGATGGCTGCTGGCCGAGTGTGTGTACGTGCACCCACGTGCAGGCTTGTGAGTGTTCATATGCATGTATGAGTGTGTGCACATGGCAAGATGAAGGAGGAAGACTGTCATGTGAGGGGGTGCTCCCACTGTCAGGGCTGCACGTGATCCCATCCTGTCGCCATTGGGAGATGAGTTGCTGTTTTCTGCTCTCCCCAAATGGCTCTTGTTTCCAGTTGCTGAAATGTCGGCAACATTGGCCTATGGTGGTGAGTAGTGTGGTGTACAGGTTCCAGCCTGTGCATGGAGCGCCAGTGGGCCAGTGAACTGTCTTCCCTAGCCACCACTGGTGTTACTGTGTGTGGAGGTGGCTGTGGAGTTTACTTGGGAATCCATGTTCTTTGTGAACAGCAAAGACTGGCTAACTTAAAAGGCTTTGGGGGGAAAAGGCTCAGAATCAGTGGAAGGTGGGGGGACCAGGGGAGGGTACAGTGGGAACCAAAGGACATCTGAAGGGGCAGAAGGCATGATCTACAGGGTCAGCATGCTGCTGTCTCTGTGATGAATGACCACCAACTTGTCCAACCGGTTTACTGGGGCCTTGTGCCTACCTCCTGCCATACTTTTGTGAGAGAGGAGAATATCTCACATCTGGTATTCCTAATGTGATATAAACCCTTGGCTTGCATAATGAGGGAGAGAAGATTTCCCGAAAGGAACTGGAGGTGCCAGAATAGATGCAGGGCAGCTTTACTCTGCCTTAAAACCTCTCCCTGTCTAGGTATCACATAGCTGAAATTTTACCATGAAATATTCATTCCTTTGGTTGAGAT
Source organism: Panthera onca (assembly GCF_046562875.1). Lineage (NCBI taxonomy): Eukaryota > Metazoa > Chordata > Mammalia > Carnivora > Felidae > Panthera > Panthera onca. The sequence continues at coordinate 168,686,675 of NC_138342.1, read as the reverse complement.
GATTCCTGTTCCCTGTGATTCTCTCAAAATGTGTAAATAAAAGTGGGAAGAATAAAATGTCACTATCTTAATGCTAATTAGTTTAATAGTTTGAATGAATCTTAGTAACATTAAGACATTTGGACCTAAACACTGAGATTGGGCATGGGGGACAGATAAGTGAAGAGGGGCAGGAATGGAATCAGGAGAAGATTGGTAAGGACTCCAGAGATAGAGCTAAAATTGTTTTAGTGTTCTTTTGGGGAGAGTCAGCTGCATGAAGTATAGGTTCACTGTGCCTTTACCCCAGTTAGCAGTCTATACAATGTGCTTTCTTTGCCATTAGTCCCTTGGGGATTCCTGACATGAGGTATGCATCTGTCTGCAACTAGGCTCTAGTACCTTGACGAGACTGAGATCACATAGGAATGCTTTTCCTCTCCCTGGGGAGGCTTCCAGCCTGCGATGATTTTGCTCAGCCAAGAACCCAGACATCAGCTTCCACCTGGCTCATGCCCTGCCACCCTCCTGTAACGTAGATAGGACCACTCAGAATGCACTGAAGGCCCAGTGGAGACCTATGATGGTGGCAGATCCAAGAAGGCCAATTCAGGAGCACAGAGGGCTCAGTATCAAGTGAGCCATGCCCTGGTCCTGAGCTGACCTTGGTGGAGAGCTTCACAGCTGGACCTCTGCCTTGTTCTGAGACCAGATGCAGGGTCATTACCTCAGTTTCCTGCATCTCACACCCTGCCTTCATAACCTACTTGACAGCATAGGTTTCCCAAGACTGAGCCCAACCTTGCTCTCTAGAGTCCTTGTAAGACACAAGGCCTGACTCGATCCTTAGGCCCTAGCTGAGCCCTGCTGTGTCCACCAGACCTTCTAGATGCTGAGCAGCTTTGGGGCTGACAGGGTGCCCAACTGTCATCTGCTTTCTGGATCCTGCCCATGGCTCACCTGCTTACTGAGATGTCCACCCAGGAACTCTGGTTTAGCCTCCCCTGTGCTGGTTAACTGCTGGTCCCTGGGCTCCCAGGGTCTGATGGTCCACCTGCAAGGACTTAACTTCATGACAAAGGGCCTCATGGGGGTGGTGTGCATGTGCTTGTCTCTAGTTCCCAGATATGTCTCAGGGACTGCCTGATGCCCATATAAGACAAAGACTTGCCTTTCCTTACATGAGAGCAAATCTTCAGTGTTGCCTGCTGCTGGAGAAATTTTTTGCCAGTCTTTTCTAATCTGTGGAATGAGCTTAAGCTGCGTGTTCCCTCTCTTGTAGGCTGGGATACCAGGGGATAAAACTGGCCATACACTCTGTGTTAATACAATTAAATGTATTCATAGCCTGTTGCCTATTCCTTTAAAGTCTCAGTGGGGAGTAGATAATTTATCTTTTAGAAGGAGATTTAGCATGCCTGGGTGGCTCAGTTGGTTAAGCATCCAACTCTTGGTTTTGGCTCAGGTCGTGATCTCATGGCTTCATGGGTTCAAGCCCCACATTGGACTCTGTGCTGGCAGCGCAGAACCTGCTTGTGATTCTCTCTCTCCCTCTCTAGCTGCCCTTCCCCCACTTGTGCTGTCTCTGTCTCTCAAAATAAAAAAAAATTTAAAGAAAGATTTAATTTTTTAAGGAAAAGGCAGTCATTTGGAGCCAAAACTGGTAAAAAGTTGGTATTTAAAAAATGTTTATTTTTGAGAGAGAAGGGGTGCAAGCATGCACACGAGTTAGGGAGGGGCAGAGAGAGAGGGGGACAGAGGGTTCGAAGCAGGCTCTGTGCTAACAGCAGACTCCAGTGCAGGGCTTGAACTCATGAACTGCGAGATCACGACCTGACCTGAAGTGGTAAAGTTGGATGCTTAGTTGACTGAGCCACCCAGACACCCAAAAAGTTGGTACCATTCTTAGTGGTGGGTTTAAATGGTGGAAACACTGGTTTCTGTCTTCTTGTTCAACCTTGGTTACCTCATCTACAAAGTTCTGTTAGAGGATAGTTAAGGTCTTTCTCAACTCTGAATAAACTCTAGAGGGGGAGAGAGATACAGAGACAGAGGTTTACACCAGAAGTGCTTTTCCTGCTCAGTGCCTCCAGTGTTCTGAGTAAGGGGGAGTCATCCCCATCTGCCACATGACCATTTCAAATTCTAAGTTCAGATGTGTTTTCTAAAAGCCCAGACATACCATTTCATTGTTACATTCCTATCTCAAGACAAGTGAGCAAATGGAAAGGGCTTTGAAATCCTCACAAAGATGTGGTTTATAAAATCAGGGCTGTGCAGAGAAGCATTAGTTAATCAGAACATTATTTGCCACATTCCACTTCTGTAGTGAAGTGCTTTTTTGTGCTCTACCTTCCAGAGCAGAAAAAGGGAAGTGAACAATATAGAAGGATTTTAATAGCATTACTCAAAACTGAAACCAAATGTGGATATTTTAAAATATGTATATATAAGATTTAACCAACGCTTACATAGCCCTCACATGCACCAGACACTGTTCCAAAATTGCGTGAGTATCAACTCATTTCATTCCCATGGGGATGCAATTAGTTTAGCTCTGCCTCCCCATACTACATACTGAGCAGACTGAAGCATAGACAAGTTGCGATCCTGCCCAAGATCATACAGAGGGTAGGTGGCGTGGCGGCACTCTGACACAAGCCCAGGTGGGCTGCCTTGTGGGTCTGGGCTCAAACTGCCCAGCTGCTGCCTGAGCCACACTGCCACACTTGTCCCTGGCTCTGTGCTGGCCCTCAGCTGGCCTGACCAAGGCAGCCACTTCCCTGGGGGCTCCAGTTAATCTGGGCTTCGTTGCTGTGCTTTCCCTTCCCTCTCGGCCTATAGGGCAAATGGTGAGGGAGTTCTGTAAACCGGTTCATTAAATCCAATACATTGTAGACTCCAGAAGGGAGAGAGGCATGAGGAAGATGCAGCTCTAGACGTGGCCCACCCCAGGTCTTTCTGATGGGGAGAGTCCCACCTCGGTGTTTGCTAGGACGAGTGTGGACCTTGTGGGGAAACAGTTTGGTGGGAAGATGGCCTTTTGAGGAAGAAGACTGACCATCTGGGGACCTGCCCTTGACTTTGAACTGCTCTTGCTTTGGACACCATGGTGATGATGGAAGAGGACACATTTGGGGCTAGGCAGACCTGAGTTTGAATTACAGATCTGCCATTGACCAGCCAGGTGATCATGTCTAGTATGAGCTTCAGGTTTCTCATTTGTAAAATGGGGATGGCTGTCCCTGCCTCATAGGAACTCTTGTCAGGATTAAATGGGATTATACCCTGCCAAGGGACTGGTGCACAGTGGGCAGGCCATCAGCCATGCCACTCCCGCTTCCAGTGGGCCAGCCAGCCTGGACCTCCGCAGATTCTCTGCACCTGCCTGGCTCACCAGGTCTCATCCTCATGGCAGCCAGATGCCTTGTGGTAAACACAAGAACATGATGATCATTAGGCCCCTGGACTGTGCTCTTTGAAGGATTGCCATGTGGAGTTGAGAGGGCAGGAGAGGTGGGGAGAGAAAAAAGGGAAACTTCCTTGTTATTTGTAAAGCACAGTTGACTTGATCTATGAGTCACTGGGGACAGTGGCTACAGAACAGCCAAATGTCATGCTCTCTCTGGAGTCCTTTTGATTGGCCACCTCCTCTCCATGCATGAAGGCAGGAGACGTGCTGCTGCAGTGACATCTCAGCTCAAGGGCACCAGGGCAAATGCATATCAGATCAGCAGCCCCAAATGGAGACCAGGAAGCACTCATCAGCCATGAGGCCTTGGAACAATGTCAGCACCCACGGGTGACAGGCTGGCATGGGGTCCTGGAGGGTCCAAGGCAAGCTTGGGAACTCCCTGTGAGGAGGGAGCCCCAGGCCCCAAACCCCTGTTTTGTGATGAATTCTGAGTTACTTCCATGCTTTCTGAGCAGAACTTTCTCTCCTCTGTGATTTCCCTATAGAAAAAAAGGCTGGCAATGAGGTGTGAGTCTGATGACACGTTCAAGCTCATATGCTGTCCTCAAGAATTGTAGGGTATACTTGAAGGGGTGTCGGGGGACCTGGGCTCAAAGTCTGGCTGGCCATCTATCAGCTAAGTCACTGAATTTCTCTGAGCCTCAGAAAGATTGCTCTCCGAGATCAGCAAACTTTTTTCTATAAAGGGCCAGATAGTAAGTAGGCTTTGTGGGTCGTGGCATCTTGGCTGCCAACTATCAACTTGGTCTTTGTAGCTTGAAAACAGTCATAGGCATTTTGTAAATCATGGGGCTTGTCTGTATTCCAATAAATATGTATTTACAAAAGCAGATATGGGCTGAACTTGGACTAGGGGTTATAGTTTGCCACCATTTGCTTTAAATAATCTCTGAGACCAAGCTCTCAATCCTGGGCATTCTGACTACTGAGGTTTGGTGGCAGGAATGCTAAGGGGTGGAAGGGCCGAAGTTATCCTGGGGTTGTAAGAAGAGAGAGGACAGTCCACCACTGTGACAGGGGAGGTGAAATTGGTGGGAGAGGACACCAGAAGGAAGGGTCCTGTGCTGGGCAGGAAGGAGGAGAGAACCACGTAGCCTATGGTCTGTGCTCACAGAAGTGTGGTTTGGAGTCTGGGGGGCTGCAGTTGTGTTCTGCACGGGGGCTTTGGGCCAGGAGGGCAAATAGGTTGGAAATTCAGCTGTGCTCAAGTCATCCATCCATGGGCCCACCCTGGGCTTGAGGAGGGGTCATCGCTTGCTGGTTTGCACGAGGGCTCCTGTATGTGCTGGAGCAGGGCCTGTGGCCAAGAGCAAGGGCAGTTGCCATTCTAGGGGCTGGGAGGGGAGAAGGTGGGGTGTGGCAGTGGAGCCCCTGAAAGCCCCTGTCGTCAAGTCACTTAACCTGGTTGACCCCCCGCCCTTTCCTCATCTACAAAGGGAAGGGTCAGAGGCACTGTTCTCCAAGCTTCCTTTCCACAAATAGGATTCTCTGATTTTATGACTGCCAGCTATTTCTGAACTCGCTAGTCCGGCACAGAATGACTTGGAAGGAGACGGAATTCATCTCTCTTTCAATAAACGCCGCCACCCGCTTGGTTGCTCCAATTTTTCACCAAGTGTCTTGTGCAGAGCTTCGGACTGCTGCCGTGGAGCTCATTCTGGGTATGGCTGATGGTGGTGCTCTCTCAGGCTCTGCCTCATTTCTTTCCCTTGCAAGGTGGCATTTCCCAGAAAGTCAACACCTGCTGGAGCCACATGGAGGTATACCCACCATGTCCTGTCTGAGTCCCCATCTTGACCAGGATGCTGCTCAGGGGTCAGAGGTCATGGAGCTGTTTACACTTGGACCACCCAGGCGGGAGGTGACTAATCCTCATCAAATATGTCTGCAGGAGGAGTTTGCCCAGCCACCTTGGCCAGCATGATTTGGGGTGCTGAAGCTCGGGCAGCCAGAAGAGAGGCATCTGAGAAAACCTCTGCCGTGATTTTTCCAGGGCCTGCACAGTGGAATCCCCTTCTTTCTTCCCTGCCCACCCACATGCAGGCGCTTGACAATTTACAATAAAGGCTGCAGCTCTCACTCTACTTCATTTAAACAGCAGAGTCTAGCTTAGTCGGCCAAACAAATCCTTGTGGGATGACACCTTTGGCCCAGCGCATCCTTCACTTTTATCCTCCATGGAAGATGAAAGGCCTTTTTTTCAGGGGTCTCTACAACCCGAAATCACTCTTAATTCTCATTGTGTGAGAAAGCTGGGTGAGTGTGAGGCCCCAGGATATGAAGGACTCTAAAATGCCTGCCTCCTGGAAGTTTGTAGCTGGGAGCTGCTGAAATAACCTTCTCTTCCAAATGAGGAAGCAACTTTATTGATGACTGGAAATGGTCCAGAGGAGCTATTGTCTGGGTGATGGGGAAGACCCCTCGGCAGCCCTCAACCCTGCCCAAGTCCATGCATCTCAATGTCTGGATATCTGGGGCCTGTACAGCCATGGAGAGGACAGGTCTAGAAAGACCCCTGGGCAATCAGAGGAATGTTTGTGGAAGCAGCCACAAGTGTAGGTCCCTGTCATGGATGGGATGGGGCTGAGCTCACGCTGTGGCCCTCGTTCCTCTTTGGGCATTAGCTGGCAGGGCTTTCTCCATTCACCCTGGCACCTGCTCCTGAGTCTGACAGACAAAGGACCCCATGCATCTGGGTGACAATTCAGCCTGCTTGGTCCTCCAGGTGGGCATCTGCATGTGGACTCAGGGAGTCACAGCTCTGGTGTGAAATCTGATTGTGTCAGGACAGTGGGAGGGCTGGGGATGGGTACTATCTCCTTCTGAAAAACTGTGATGGATGGAGTGATTGATTTCCATGGAAGGTGGTGGTCCTGAAAATCCCTCCGACTTCCACCCTGGGGGCTGCTGTCCCAGAAGCCCTTCCCTTTTCACTCCACCTGCTGCTGTCCCTGGCCAGGGCTGTAGCCTTGGACACTTCCTTTTGCTGGAACCACTCCAGAGCCTACAATTTAGGCAGGCAAATGTGGGTTTTGACTATGGATGTGGCTCAACAGATTAGGTGACTCCCATGTGCTGTGGGGCATCCAGAATTCAGACTATCCAGTCATTCTCTTTCTGGAATGCCATCTTTCCTTCTCCTTTCCATCATCTTATCCCGGGCTGTTTTTCTCTGGTGTTACCTTCTGGTATGGGTGTCTGTTCAGCATCTGTAGACCTGGAGAAGTAAGGGCTTTCCTCCTGCTAGTTCTCTGCTTCATGTCAGGTTTGTTCTTCCTTTTAGCAGCTGAGCCCAAATGAGCAGCATTTTGGGGATGTGTCCCCTCAAAGTCCCTGAACTAGCTGTTCTCTGCTTCCATCTTGATCCTCCCATCCATGCTCCCCCCAACATCCAGTCCTGCCCCTGGTGGTGTCCTCACCATGGGTTGTGGAGTTGAGGGCAGAAACCTATAGGGTTCCTGTCAGCTTGGCAGGCAGCCTCCCTTCACCTGCATGGTTTGCCCCAGGAGCTCCATCTTCCCCACTAGCAGCCTCTTCAAATTTTCCTGTGCGTTTTCTTGTATCCCTCCATCCACTGGGGACAAACTCTTCTCATCTGAATGAATTGGGAGGTCAAGGGAGACTCACCTAAATGAATAAAAAAAATCTGAACTTTAGAATCTTGCTGAATGAGTAGTATGATGTCTTTGCAGTAGGCCAAAGCCTTTGTAATGGCCTTTAAGGCCCACGGGATCTGGCTGGCTGCCTTTCCCATCTCCTTCCCAATTGCTCTCCCCTGCCCACTCTGCCCCAGCCACATTGACCTCCTTGCTGTTCTTTGAACATGTGAGACTGGCTCCTACTTCAGGGTCTCTGTAGTGGCTGTTCCATCTGTCTAGGGTACTCTTCTAGTCATTCTAACTACCTTCCCTGCTCCCTGCTTCAGGTCCCCACTCAAATGTCAGCCAACTAATGATAACTTTCCTGTCCAGGATACCTCTCTCGGCACCCTCTTCAGGACTTTCCACTCCCTAATGTTTTACTTCCCCAAAGCACGTGTCACCTTCTGACCGACTATACATACACATATATGTTCATGTGTATTTGGTGTCTCTGTGTGTGTGTGTGTTGGGAGTTTATGACCTGCCTCACTCCACAATGATGTAATCTCCAAGAGTACAGGAGCTCCATCTGTTGTTTTTTCATTGTCATATCCTTAGCACCTAGAAGAGTGCCTGGCAGAGAGGGACCTCTGCAAATGTTTGTTGATTGGCTGAAAGTTGATAAGGAGTTTGAGCAGATCCTGGAGAATGAGCAGGTGGCACATTGAGAGAAAACAGGGTTGGGGAGGAACAGAGAGAATCTTGAATTAGCATATCAAAGCAGAAGCCCAGGGAGTGCTGGCTGGACACATTTTCCTTATTGTTGAAACAAGTCCAGAGTCTGTACTCTCTCCCAGGCCACACAGAGCGTACTTAACAGCAAGGCTGATACTAGAACTCAGGATTCCGTTTGTTAGTCTGATCCTCCTTCCACCTTGGACAATGGCTTCTTCTCTTAGGTGGTTGTATACATACTCTGTGATCTCATTTAAAATAATTAATTAGCTTAGCAAACTCTTCTGGTGGATAGGACAAAAGGAATGTTCAGTGGAGGTGGTAAGGCACAGGTTTACACCTGGTCAGATTTGATGAGGGTGTCTAAAGAAACCCCTTGGCTGAGGATGGTGGCTTGAACATCTGTTTAAACAACTTCGGTGGAGTTCCTTTGCAGGAAGCTTATTTTATAATCAAGCTCACAGTCATCAGGATTTCTCCATCCCATCCCTCCAAGGCACTGTATGTCCTCATTTACCCAGCCTCACTCTCCTAGTTAAAAAATTGGGAGGTTGGTAAGGACAAATCTACCCAGTGTACGAGAGTGAGCTTGGAAGGGTTCCTCCACCTCCTGGATGGAGAGGTGGAGGAAGGGGGCAGGGGGCTTATTCACTCTGTGGAGCTGCTGATAATAAAAGGGGAAAATTAAGTCTTGCTTGTTCAGGTATGTGATTGAGAAAGGCCGTCAGCAGAGGGACGAGGAGCTTGTTAGAAATCACCAGGCCATTACAACCGAGATCAACAGCTGCCTCTTGAAATGGGGAGGAAATAGATACAATCTCAGGAAGGCGATAAAATTGAAAGGTTCCAGTGCGCCCTGGTGAACAAACATAACCTCACACAAAGTCTATTTGGGTGAGCAGCCTCCTTATCATAATTATCCCCCCAGCTACTGGTGTTGGAGAGTGAGGGGCATTGATCTGGGGGACTGGAGTCAGGGGTCACAGGCAAAGTTCCTTTGCCTCCCGTCAGGGGTCACAAAGCTGCTGACTTTTAAAGACAAAGGAGAAGCCAGGGACCATGAACAGCAAACCCTGGGTCTTAAGTTTTTGAAATGTACTGACAATCTTCTACTTAAGAAAATGCTTCATGTGCATGACACAGGGCTCTCCGTGGAGGGCGAGTAGAGGAGGGCTGCGTGCGGCACTGCCTGCTGGAGCTCCACATCTGAGCAGCTGGCTGCGCAACTCAGGGGCCACGTTTCCTCTTCTGTGCTCCTGTTCTGCGGTGAGGGGTGATGGGTATGTGCATTCCAGTGAGCACATATATATGCACACACGTACACATTTCTTCTTGGCGGAACAATGAAGGTGGGTGGAATTGTTCACTCTGACAATTCTCTGAACCAAATCTGAGTTCCTTTGTGGGAAGCTGACTGACAAATCAAAGGGCAGTGGGCTGAGAAATGGCAGGACTATGGGGACTGGTCTCTTTGGCCTCGCCCTGTGGCCACCCAGCTGGTTGTGTTCTCAGGTGACTAGGGGACCATGGTTGGGCCTGACAGTGGGCTGGGGGGAAGCTCCCACTGCAGGAGGGTCCTGCTGTCTGTCCATCTGCCTTCCTGTCTCAAATCTGACTGAGAGCCTGCCAGTCCAGGGCATTTCCTTTAATGGCCCCTGTGATGGCACTCTTCCTGTGATAATTTACAACTGGTGAAGAATTTTGCTAAGTCCTTTATTTGGTTTTTAAAAAAAAAAATTTAAATGCTTTATTTATTTTTGAGAGAGAAAGACAGAGCACGAGCAGGGGCAGGGCAGAGAGAGAGAGAGATACAGAATCTGAAGCAGGCTCCAGGCTCCAAGCTGTCAACACAGAGCCCGACTCGGGGCTCGAACCCATGAACTTGGAGGTCATGACCTGAGCTGAAGTTGGACATTTAACCAACTGAGCCATCCAGGTGCCCCTTCCTTCACTTGGCTTTTAAAAATGTCATTAACTGTTTGCATGTGAACTCAGAGAGAAATCCAAAGAAGAGTGGACGGGGAGAAAAGCAGCCACAGAGAAGGCTGTGGAGGGATTTTCCCTTTCACTTTAGTTGGCTTCCCTATGCATGGGGGAGATTGCCTCATAACAAAAGGTTGGTAGGATTTCGACACTGCATCCCTTTGGATGGGATCTAGGATGTATTTGCCCTTTGGGGAATTCTGCTTACAGCCCTCAGGGCTGTAGTGAAGTGGCCAGTGCCCTTGAGATGGAGGACAGGCAAAGGGCAGGGGGTTTCTAACAAGCTCCTCATCACAGAGAAGTAGTCATTTGTGGGGGCTTTTGACTGGCTGCTCCACCAGGATGGGCAAGACCGTTGGCTTGCCCTAGAGGAAAAGTTGTGAGGGAGGCGGTACCTGCTGGGGAGTCAGGAAAGCAAGGCTGTGGTCCTTGTTCTGGTCTAGGTGACTTCCTTCTGTTTGCCTCATTTTTCTCTTCTGTCAGTGAGTGGTTTGGAGCAGATGGTCAGGCAATCTAGAGCGAGTGAATGGGTGAGACTGTAGGTGGCCAGCTGGAGAAGATGGGCTGTCTCTGTGTGGACCAGTTCAATTTCCAGCTCCTTCAGCACTAAGCTCCTGCTAAATGACTGTGGGAAGCCCCTTAACCTCTGTAGTCTCAATCTGTCACCTCAAAAGGGGGTTAAACAAACGTATTTTGAAGATTTGGGAGTACTGAATGAGCTAATGTGAATGTAGTGCAGGGCCTGGCACACAGTAGGCTCTTTAACAAAATAGGTCCCACCAGGGTGCTTGGATGGCTCAGTCGGGTGGCCGTCCAACTTTGGCTTAGGTCACGATCTCATGGTTTGTGAGTTTGAGTCTCGTGTAAGGCTCTGTGCTGACAGCTTGGAGCCTGGACCCTGCTTCAGATTCTGTGTCTCCCTCTCTCTCTGACCCTCCCCACTCACACTCTGTCTCTCTCTGTCTCAAAAATAAATAAACATTAAAACAATTTTAAACAAAATAGGTTCCCTTCTCATTTTCTTTATTCCCTCATTGCCCACACTGCCATTTTTCTGGCTCACTTGCTGCACCAAGTTTGAGAATTGGAAAGCCATATAAGGCGACTGTGTTAGTTTGATTCCCTGTACAAATATGCACACTGGGGGACATTTTAGCATTCCACTCTCAGCTCCCTTTGGGGGATTGCTGTAAGTCCCAGCCACCTGATGAAGGTTTGCTTTGTCTGCAAACCCATTCTGGAAGACACTGCCCATTATAGGCAATAGCCCTGAAATACATGATCTTAGATTTTAGTACAGGAAAAATGAAGTCTTCCTTGATGTTAGACCACTGTAGAACAGTTCATATTTCCCCTTTTGGCCTTGGTTGCCAGAAAACTCAATTAAATTTTGTGCTTTGGAGCTATAATACCCGAAATACTTGTACAACCTAACCTCTCTCACACATCCTTCAAGGAAATCTTCTCTGACTCCCCATGTCTGAGAAAGAGGCCTACTTCAGTGCTTCTGGTATTCATGCTTTCCTCAAACAGAACCCTGTCCAGTTGACATTCCCACTCCCTTTCTCTCAACACACACACATGTACACACACGTATACATGTATATGCACACACATGCATGCACAACGCACACATGCATGCACACCTGTGTGCACACACAACACATACATACACATTTACGCACACATGCACGCATTCACCCCACCCCCAGATTTAGGTTCCTTGAGGACCAGCTCAGTTCACTGAGGACAGAACACCTGCTATCTGGAATGTATGGGTACTCAATAAAAGCTCATTGAATAAAGGTAAATGAACGAACAAGTGGTTATATAAACACTTTAGTTCAGGTATCAGATATAATCATCTTTTCTTTCCTATTCAGTGGGGTTTGACCTTTTACATTTCGATCTTTTACAATTACCACACACTTAAAATTTTTTTTTCAGCTTGTCGATACTACCCAAAGCAATCTACATATTCAATGCAATCCTTATCAAAGTAACACCAGCATTCTTCACAGAGCTAGAACAAATAATCCTAAAATTTGTACAGAACCAGAAAAGACCCTGAATAGCCAAAGCAATCTTGAAAAAGAAAACCAAAGCAGGAGACATCACAATCCCAGACTTCAAGCTATACTACAAAGCTGTAATCATCAAGACAGTATGGTACTGGCACAAGAAAAGACACTCAGATTAATGGAACAGAATAAAGAACCCAGAAATGGATCCACAGACTTATGGCCAACTAATCTTTGACAAAGCAGGAAAGAATATCCAGTGGAATAAAGACAGTCTCTTCAGCAAGTGGTGCTGGGAAAACTGGACAGCGACATGCAGAAGAATGAACCTGGACCACTTTCTTAACACCATACTCAAAAATAAACTCAAAATGGATGAAAGACCTCAATGTAAGACAGGAAGCCATCAAAATCCTCGAGAAAGCAGGCAAAAACCTCTTTGATCTTGCCCGCAGCAACTTCTTACTCAACACATCTCTGGAGGCAAGGGAAACAAAAGCAAAAATGAACTACTGGGACTTCATTAAAATAAAAATCTTCTGCACAGTGAAGGAAACAATCAGCAAAACTAAAAGGCAACTGACAGAATGGGAGAAGATATTTGCAAATGACGTATCAGATAAAGCGTTAGTATCCAAAAATCTACAAAGAATTTATCAAACTCAACACCCAAAAAAACAATCCAGTGAAGAAATGGTCAAAAGACATGAATAGACACTTCTCCAAGGAAGACATCCAGATGGCCAACCAACACATGAAAAAATGCTCAACATCACTCACCATCAGGGAAATACAAATCAAAAGATCCACCTTACCCCAGTCAGAATGGCTAACATTAACAACTCAGGCAACAACAGATGTTGGCGAGGATGTGGAGAAAGAGGATCTCTTTTGCATTGTTGGTGGGAATGCAAGTTGGTGCAGCCACTCTGGAAAACAGTATGGAGGTTCCTCAAAAAACTAAAAATAGAACTACCCTATGACCCACAAATTGCACTTTTAGGCATTTATCCACGGGATACAGGTGTGCTGTTTCGAAGGGATACAGGCACCCCCATGTTTATAGCAGCACTATCAACAATAGCCAAAGTATGGAAAGAGCCCGAATGTCCATTGATGGATGAATGGATAAAGAAGGTGTGGTATATACACACACACACACACACACACACACACACACACACACACAATGGAGTATTACTCAGCAATCAAAAAGAATTGAAATCTTGCCATTTGCAACTATGTGGATGGAACTGGAGGGTATTATGCCAAGTGAAATTAGTAGGAGAAAGACAAAAATCATATGACTTCACTCGTATGAGGACTTTAAGAGACAAAACAGATGAACATAAGGGAAGGGAAACAAAAATAATATAAAAACAGGGAGGGGGACAAAACAGAAGAGACTCATAAATATGGAGAAAAACAGGGTTGCTGGAGGGGTTGTGGGAGGGGGAATGGGCTAAATGGGTAAGGGGCATTAAGGAATCTACTCCTGAAATCATTTTTTCACTATATGCTAACTAATTTGGATATAAATTTTAAAAAATAAAATAAAAAAGTTTTTTAGATTTATTTATTTGAAAGAGAAAGCACATGTGCAAGGGGCAGAGAGTGGGAGAGAGAGAATTTCAAGCAGGCTCTGCACTGTCAGCGGAGTGCCCGATGCAGGGCTCAAACTCATGAACCGTGAGATCATGACCCGAACCAAAGTCAGATGCCTAACCAACTGAGCCACTCAGGTGCCCCTGCACACTTTTTATTATAAACACAACTTTAGAATTACGTGGGGTTGAGGATGTAAATAAATGAAGAGATAAATAACTAAGTTTCTCTTCCACAACACCTCCTTTGCCAGCTCCAGCGAGTGTCTTGTGCTCGAGAACATAGACTTTGGAGCAGAGAAAGACATGCATTTTCCTGGCTGTCACTTAACAGCTGTGTGTACTTGGGCAGATTTCTCTGCTTCTCTGTTTATAAAAATTTAGGTAAAGAAATTTCTCTCATAGGGCAGTGGGAGATGAAATAGAACATGTAAGTGAAGTGTGCAACAGAGTATTTAGCCATAATGAGTGCTCAGCAAATATTTATCATGAGTGAAAGAAAGTCTCCAGCTCAGTGATGTGATGTACCTCATGTGTCCTACTGTTCTGAGCTGACTTTAAGCTCCTTGAGGCCAGGTGCCTTACCTGATGCTCCTTTTGTGTAAGCTGGGCCACCCGACTGAACACATTGGCTCTGTACATCCATGAATAGACTTCTGAACACTGTTGGAGACACTGTCCAGACAAATACCAGGCTGGCTCATGGACTTATAGCACATGGATCTGAAAGGGGCCTTTGTGGTCAGGGGTCTGTCTCTCATTTTATGTGGGAGAAACTGGGGTATAGGCAGGTGCTGTGGTGTCCTCAGGCTACACTGCTGGGTGGACAGCCTGGCCCCAGACCCGGGCTCCTCATGTCAGGCAAGAACACCTTCCAATCTGTTGTGCCCCTGGCCAGGATAGACTGAACGTGGCCCAGGATATTGGCCCTCCCCGCACCTGGCCTCAGGGCGCTGTTCTGAAGCTACGGTAATTACCTGTGGTGCAGGTGTGGAGCTTTATGTTTCTAAAGTACTATTTCACAGCCGTGATCTCATTTCGTCCTCGCAGAGATTATGTGAAACAGGCTGGCAGGCGTTTTCATCTGGATTCTCTGTGAGAAGCTTAAGGACCAGAGAGGTCAAGCGATGGGGTGGAGATCCCACAGCCAGCTAGCGGCCAAGCTAGAATAGAAACTGCAACTAGGGCCCTGGTTCAGTGCTCTTTGTCCTGAGCCTTGGGGGAGTGCCTCCGGGGGCTGTGTCTAACAGTTGGCACAGTCTCTGAAGTTTGCTCTGAAGAAGGTCAGAGCCTGAATCCCAACCAGTGCAGCCTGCAGAAGCTACGAGAGCCTGTTTTTTTGGTGAGGCTGCCTTTGCCCATGACTTACACGGGATGATGGCATCAGGGGAAGACAGAGGGCTTAGCTTTGAAGGTCTTGATTTGTCTCTGGGGCTGGGTTCAAAGTCAAAAGCTCTGACAGGCAGCATTGCCAAAGACAGTATTAATGTGGTAGGGGTCGTGGAGAGGGCTGCTTGTGGAGTAAAGGCTCTGAAGTTTGCCTCTGAAGCTGTATCATGTATACACACACGCCTCCATTCAGAGTGGCCTCCCAGACACACGCACGAGTTGGCATTTAGCAACTTTCCAAATTTGAATTGCAGTATAAAATTAAATCCACATTTAAGGGCTTTTAAAGCATAGCCTATTTATTCAGTGGCTCTTTATGAAGCCCTCACCGATTTGTAATCTATGTGGTAACTCACTCCACATTGCTGACAGCTGGGTGTTAACCCTTACCTAGAAGAATCATCTCTCTCCCCAGACATAGCTGGTCTCAGTAACCTGGGCCTGCAAGACAGTGGAGGCCCCGGGGATGCTGCTCACTCAAGGAGGCAGGTGATCACCTGATAGGGGAGGTGATCTCTGTGCACACTTCCCCCTGCCCTGATCTTCTAGTCCTCTGGAAATCTCTGCGAGCTTGGAGCCTGAGATGCAGACAAATTTATTCATCCAACACCATTTATCTAGGGCCTACTATGTACTGACTCTGGGGGGGCCCAAGGAGGAAATGCCTTAAATAGTCCCTCATGGGCCAGCTGGCAGGGCGGGCTTCCCCTTTACATGCATGGGTGACTGGTGCCATGCGCTCTTGCCCCCCGGCCCCCTCCCCACACCTTCCCAGGAAGTGAAGAGGGACTTGGCAGCCCCCCCCAGGAAGACCCTGAGGCCTTGGCTTAGCTCTCTCCGGTGGGCAGGCTGTTCTCTGATGGTTTTCAATTAAGTCTGTCCTAGGGAGGAAAATCCTTCCCTGATACTTGGGCTAATGCAAGCAACTTTCTCCTTTCTCTGTGGTCTCCTTCTGGAGAATGGCTCGGGCCTTAGGGGGTGTTTCTTCCACTTCTATTGGGGAGCATTTGTGCTAATAATTTGTCATCTCAGTTACATAACTGGGCTTTTGTCAGCGGTTTTCCGATGGGACCTTATGTGAAGTTGGGGTTTGCTGTTCAGTAAGCATTTCCGAGGAATGCTCCAGAAAGCCCAATGTGCTGTAATTGTGCCTCTGTCCTGCTGGGCTCCATGTGCCACTGGAGCGCTAACTCAGGCTTCCCAACCTTTGTGTTGTGCTGGGAGGTCTCTGTCATGGAGGCACCTGCTCCTGAGCACACTCAATCCGGGAAGCTCTCTGAGTCCATCTGCATTGGCAGGGCCCAGCACACCTAGTGGCCTCAGTGGGAGCAGGGACATTTAATGGAAGGGACAGAGCATGGTAGAAAGAGCTCTCCTACAGGAAACATGAGCCCAAGCCCAGCCCTGCACCCTCTTGTTAAATGTAAAGCTCAAACTTCAAACCTCATTAACTAAAATCTCATTAATGGCAACGATAGTAACTAACATTAATTGAGTGCCTTTTAGGCATTTTACATGTGTTATCTTATTTAATCCTATTAATATTCCTATGAGGAGTTATTATTCTCTCCATTTTACAAGCATGAAAACTGAGGCTAACAGAGGCTTAATTCCTTGTCTAAGGTCATTTGGTTGTGGTGAATGGTGGTGGTGGATGATTGGGATTTGAACGTGGGGCCTCCTGCTTATTGCTTTGTTAGCTTGTACAAATGGACATCCAAACACATAGTGGGTGTTTTCTATAAATCCAACTCTGAAATACAAATGAAGTCCTTGCCCAGGCGATGCTCAGAGTCTAATGTGGGAGGCCTCATTCGAAGCACAGCCTGTGGGCACAGCCTAGGAGAAAGTGCTCAGCAGAGGACGTGTAGAGCACCCAGCCCCGGAGGGCTCCACGAGGGTAGGCTAAGCATCAGCGACTGTTGGCATGCAGGAAAGGGTCAGCCTTCATGGCAGCAGTGTGGTGCTCGAGGTGAGTCTGGAAGAGTGGGCAAGAGAGGCCAGGCAGCCAGGGGGAAAAGGGCACCCCAGCAGAAGGAGCAGCATGTGCAGATGCACAGAGAGATGAGAGCTACCGCTGGCAGTGAGCACCTCGGGTTGTTTGGTGTGGCTGGAATGTGACAAGCCGAGGGCCAACAGGAGGCTCATATGTGTGAGGAAGTGTCATGTGGATGGAAGGAAGGGCCTAAATGGAAAGACAAGGAAAAATTCATGGATCTCAATGTCTTGCCGATGCTCATCTCTGCCATCCAACAATGCCTTTCTCTTTCATCTGTAAAACTTAAAACCCATTTTGCATATGGTCCCCTGTGGTGTCAGTGTTGTAGGATTTCACCCCCTGCATTAAACAGTTGCAAGCTGCTGAGCCCAGTTATGTGCTCTGGGGCATCTGGGAATGTCTCTGTCTTTGTAAAACCTCCTCCCCAGTCTTAGCACATAGAAAGCACCTACTAAACTTGTAACTTGTCTTCCACCTGCCCACCAACCACTACAGTGACACTGAGCAGTCCCAATCCTAAATTGGATGTTCAAAAGATTATGAAATTAGTGTGTCCTACTAAACTACTTCAGTGACTCTTATGTCCTCTCAGAAATCTCAAGAAGAGTTCGGATGGACGTTAGCCACAAACAGTATCGTGGCAGGAATGGCAGGGGGAACATGGCCAATACAGGCTTCACACCCGCCATGCTTATCACCCCATCCCACACAGGACTCGAGACCCTGAAGCCAGAACTCATTCTCCCATCCATCCCCACCCCTGTTGGGAAGATTGGATATCACGAAAAGGCCAGTACTCCCTGGGCTAATGTATACATTTAATATAATTCCAATAACATACCAGTGGGTTTTGTTTCCCCCCTGGAACTAGACAAGGTATTTTAAAGTTTATATGGAAATTTAAACAAGCAAAAAAAAAAAACAAAAACAAACCCCTGAGAAATAATTAAAAAGAAAAAAAAAAAAACAATGAGTGGAGACTAGCCCTACCAGACAATACAAACACTATACAGCCTCAGTAATTACAATGGTGTGGCAGTGGCATACAAAAATATTCCAGAGGGACAGAATGCTCCCAAGATAGGCCCAGAACATTTATAAGAAATTAGTAAATGATACAAGTGGCCTCTCAAATCAATATGGTAAAGATGAATTTTAAATAAAGGACATTGGGACACAAAATAGCCATTTTTAGAAAAAAATACATTTGGCTCTGTGCTTCATGCCATGCATTGGGATACTCTCCAAGTGTTAAACACAAACATAAAAGTGCCATACAGGGGGGGCCTGGGTGGCTCTGTCGGTTAAGCGTCCAACTTAGGCTCAGGTCATGATCTCACGGTTCGTGAGTTCGAGCCCCGCGTCTGACTCTGTGCTGACAGCTCAGAGCTTGGTGCCTGCTTCAGATTCTGTGTCTCTCTCTCTCTCTGCCCCTCCCCTGCTCTCATTCTCTGAGTCTCTCAAAAATAAATAAAATGTTAAAAAAAAATTTAAAAAGGTGCCATACAGAAACATGAAGATCACCTTTGATGAGGACAGACCTTCTCACTATGATTCAAAATCTAGAAGCCAAGGAAAAGATGGGTAAATTTGATCATATAAAAATAAAAAAGTTTATGCATGCCCCGAACACCATAAGTAGAGTCAAAAGGCAAATGACAAACTGAGAAAAAAGTATTTGCAACAAATATATCCCAAAGAGCTAATCCTCCTAACATGAAAAGAAATAGAAATCAGGAAAAAGACCCCATTATTCAATAGAAAAATGGACAAGGGAGGGGCGCCTGGGTGGCTCAGTTGGTCGAGTGTCCTACTCACGACTTTAGCTCAGATCATGATCTCACGGTTCGTGGGTTCGAGCCCTGTGGCAGGCTCTGCCACAGTGTGGAGCCTGCTTGTGCACTCACTCTTTCAAAATAAGTAAACTTAAAAAAAAGAAAAATGGACAAAGGATATGAACACTGAGTTCATAAAACAGAAATGCAAACAGTCCTTTCCCCTTCGAACACATGCGCAGTGAGAAGGATGCAAATGAAAACTACACTGAATTCTCACCTCTCAAGCTGGCAGAACTCCAAATCTTGATGAAATACAGTGCTGGCAAAGTTGTGGGGAAACATGTGTCCTCTGCCATTGCTGGTGGGCTCTAAAGTGGAGTACTTCTTTGGGTGACCCTGGGTCTCACCCATCTGTCTGCCAGCATCACAAATGCATCCCACCTTTCTGCCCAGTGATCCCACTTCTGGGGGTCTGTCCTTCAGACACAGCTGCACATGTGTGAAATCACACATGCACAAAGTCACACATGATGGCATTGCTGCCGATGGCCGAACACCGGGAACAACCCTGTGTCTGGCAAGGGGGAAGGGATGAATACATTATGGTACATCTCACCTAGTGGAGAACTACAGGGGTAAGAAAGGAAGAGGAAAATCTCCACTTAGGGATGTGTGGGGATCACCAGGATATTTTTCTTAAGTGAAAAAACCTAGGTAGAGAACATATAAACAGTATCATATCTTTTGTAAAAAAATGGGAAGAAATAGGAATATATATATTCCTTTGTGCTTGTATTTGCCTGAAGAAACATTGGGAAGATAACAAGGAATGGATCAAAGGGTTATCTGTGGTGGGGAACAGAGGAGGTACTGAGCAGGGCTTCCCTGGATTTATTTATTTATTTTTAGCTTGGGCTTAATACATTTTTTATCTGACTTGTCCTGGAAGTCTGTATGTTCTAATCTGGCTTGATCATAAGAATCACTTGCGTTACTTGTTAAAATCAATCCAGATCCCAGGCTGCTGTCTGTGATGGGCCCTGGGAAGTTACGTTTCCCCACAAGTTCCCAGTTACGGAGGGAAGGGCAGCTTGGGAGAGACAAGACTGACCCTGTGTCATGACCCAGGTCCTGAAAACCCAGGTTCGAATCAGATGGGTGTGAAAAACCTTGCTCCTTCCTCTGGGGATCCTGTCTGTGCCCTCCGGGGCTGATCCTCCCATCACACAGAGAATCACTGCAGTTAGGTGCTTGTCTCCAGCAATCAAAAGCAAGTTGGATTTCATTTTCCATAGTTTGCATTATGAAAATGACATAAATTATTTTGTTTTTAAATGTGAAATATTGTACTCTTGAAGATACTTTTTCAAACTACCCCTGCCCTGCCCAGTTCCCCAGGGAATTCTGAGAGCTCTGATGGATATCCCAATCCACCCACCCAGCAATGTCCCTCTCACACCCCCAAACCTTGCTCAGGGAAACTGATGGAAGATGCTTAAAGTGATCTCTCTGGTCCTTCCTTTCCCTCCAGGAAGCACTGCCTCCACTTCTGTCAAGGGGATAATGCAGAGGAAGCCCCTAGTCCTGAGAGGTGGGCATTGGGCAGTGGCCCTGGGGGATCTCCTGGCACCAGGCCATCTCTTCTTTCTCTCCTTCTGGAACTCCCTTCCTTGTCCTATGGGCTACGTGTCCCATGGGCTGCGTGTTGCTACAGGCTGTGTTCCTGTGGGCTGTGTGTCCCACAGCCACCTCACCTCCTTGCTGACTCTGGAGCTAGGCACATAAGTGGGTGTGTGGTTTTTTTTTTAAGGGTTCTGTTGCTAATCTTCATTGAGAGCAGCAAGGAGTAACCCAAATAAAGACCATGTGGGAGTTACAGAGGCTGGGGAAACAACAAAACCGTGATCTTGCTCCTCAGGCATCAACTCTGAGGCCCTCTCTGGGATGCACTCTGGAAATTAGGGAAATGTTTGTGGAGATTCCGTGCCAAGTGTCAGCCCTTTAAGCCCCTCAGCTGCCAAGAACATGCCAGGAGGACCCGGAGGGGCTCTGGCTGAGCGGCATCCAGCTAGGGTTCTCTGTGGGCCTCTAGTCAAAGAGGCAAGACACAGAAAGGAATGTGGGCATTGAGTGGTGGAGGCCAGCCTTCCCCAAGGACAGTGGTGGTTGTCTGCACCCTGGCCCTTTGTTCTACCCTCTCTTGGCTGTTGCAGCTTGATTGTTTTTGTGTTTTTATGTTTTTATGTGTTTGTGTATGTTTATTTGTTTGTTTTTGTATCAGGGGAAAAAGTCTGTTTCCTTCCTGTTTCTTCCCGAAATCCCCAAGGGCTAATGAGAGTGTCATGGAAAAACTTGGGTTTTCCCATATGCTGCTAACAATGATGAATTGTGAGCTAGAGATTAAATTTGCCAAATCTGGCCTGTGGTAAGTATTGGGTGTGAGGTGTTGGCAAGAACAGCTCCCCTGTTTTGCCAGCACCCTATCCTGCCTGGATCGCATCTGTGACCCTTGTTTCCCGTTGGCAGAACATCTTCTCGGAGTAGGGAGAAGAAGTAACTGTGCGACTGGGAGCATGCTCCTTCTCCTCTGCAGGCCTCAGTTCCTTCCCCAGTGAAATGAGGGAGATGCTCTAGGTCCCTCTCCAGAGCCCCTCAACCCAGCTGGCATTCCTGCCTGGCACCTCTCTGCAGCAAACATTTGGGGTAAAGGGAAGACCATTTGAGAAGCAGCATCTCTCAGCCCCTTGCCCCTTCCTACCATGGCCAGAGCAAAGCGTGGATGGCAGGCAGGCTAAAAGAAGAAGTTCCCGGAGATGATGGGTCACTGTCCCCACTGCACCCAGGTTGACAGCAAATGCATGCAGGGAGCCCACCTCTCACTGCTCTGCGATTCTCAGCATGGCTTTGAACCTTTGGCACTGAGGAAGGATAAGCAATGTGTCAAACTTCACCCCCATCTGGAAACAGATACTCTCTTCCATTTTCTTTACATTTTGCAGGAGTTCAGGCTCCATTTCCTGCCACCCCCTCACTCTCTCTTGGCTGGATGCAGATCAGCTCATTCTCCCAGGTTCTGGAGTCAAAGCATTAGGGGAACATCCAGGCTGATAGCCCCAGCTGGCCCTCTGGGGGCCAGGGAGGGAAGTCTGGAGAAGCTCCAGAGACTGGAGCTCTTAGGAACATTCTCATATTTACGGGGCCCAGAGGGCTCTGAGATAAACAAATGAGCTGGCGTGTGTACAAGGTATCTGGCAGGAACTGCTCCTAGCAGGGACGATTTTGTGGTAGCTAAAGATGTCTTTGGAATCTTCCTACTTTCCTTCGCATCCCCCTCCCAATCCCTTAGGATGTCCCCTCTCTTGCTGACCCTGTCTTTACCTCTCACACTGACTGATGTGCCCGCTGTTTCCTGAGGTCCCTGCTACAGAGCTCTGCTCCCTGTCTTGTGCTCATTTATTCTTTGAACAAACATTCGCGGGGGCCTATATGCATGTGCCGAGGCACACAGGGGACATGGCAGCCCTGCCTCTGAGGAAATCATGGTCAAGCGCAGCCATGAATGCTGCCTGATCTGCACCCAGGACATGGCGCTCAGCAAAGACAACTCATTCTTTCCCTTCGATCAAGTTCATCTTCCTGCAGCATCCTGATGTTTGCAGGAGAGCAAATAAATGGGAAAACTTCACGCTGAGATGTAAAGTCCCCATTAGTTCTCCCTGGGATTCTGTCCACCTCCCACCGGGGAGCTGAGAATTGCACGTCCTGGAGGGAAGGACCCTTCCTCATGGCCCTCGCTACTCTACTTTCGACCCTTCCCCTCTCCAAATCATCACTTGCACCTTACTGCTGAAAAGCGGCCAAAATCTCATATAGATGAGCAACATATGATGTGCATGTGTGTGTATGTTTGAACACTATTTTTGGAAGGAGGTAGGCACTGGGAGTCCAGAAACCTGGATTCAGATTGCTATTAATTAGCCTTGTGACCCTGGGTGATTCATCACACCTCTCTGGACCTCACTTTCTTTATAAAAGAAGGTAATGCTATCTGCCCTGTTTACTTCATGAAAAGTAATCCTGGGAGAGGATTAGAGAGTGTCTGCAGATGTTTTATGAATGCTTGACAAGGTGCCCTCTGAATACTAGGGACCACCTGGCTTATCCTGCCGTGCTCAGTAGCGCAGTTCTGGCACTATCCAGCAGCTTGGAACTGACTAGGAGCTGGGGTTCCCTCTGCTCACATTCCGTCGGACACCCATTCAGTGACTGCTTCTGTGAGTCCCTTCCTGGCTCCAGTGAGCTTCCAATGCCTGCCCTGATGAGGGTAGCCCAGGGGGTTTGAGAGCTGCTTCCCAAAGTGCCAGGAACCATACCTCCTCACGCGCTTGCTCTGGGCTCTTTGTCCATGACTGGGGAGAACAGGAGTGTAAGCTTTACTCCCTGGCCTCACCGTCAGGACATCTCAGATGTGTAAAAGACCCTGAGGGACCTGCTGAGGTTGCCTTCCTGGGCCTGCCCTAAATCCGCACTCACCCCGGCTCCTTCTTCCTTACAGATTTCTCCAGGGAGCACACCACTGGGATGTCACTCCCATGTGAATCCTGGCTCGGAATGCTGGGGTCTATTTCTAAGGAGCTTGACCTTGGGGAAAGCTTTCTGGAGATAATGAGCTGTTATATTTTAGCAGAGAAGGAAGAGTGAAGAGGAGGGAGAAACAGTTGAATAGTTATTAAGCACCAGCTATATGCCAGGCACTGTGCTAAATGTCTAATATTTCACCTGATCCTCCAAAAAAAAAAAAAAATCTGTATGATTGCTATACTCAACTTCCATTTTATAGTTGAAGAAACTGAAGCTCAGAGAGTTTAATACTCACCCAGGTAATGAAGTTAGCAAGTGACACTTGAACTCGGGTTTCACGCCCTCTCTGTTTCATTCTGCCGCCTCTCTGGTCTGCTGTGGTTTTGGGGTGCCTGGGGCTGGCTTTGGGGGGCACCTGTGAGCAAGGCATCTCTTTGGGCTAGACTGGATCTGAGTATAGCCCCCCACAGGCATATCCTTGAACATGGGACAACCTTGGGAGACTTTTGTTTCTCCTCTAGAGAGCCGTGTGTGTGTGTGCGCGTGTACACGTGTGCCCCTGTGCGTGTGTGCAGAGGGTGGGCTGGTGGGGGGAGGGCATCCTTTTACCCTGTTAATGAGGTTTAATTATCAGCCGCCTTTCAAGGGTTTTGCGGGTGACAAGCTGGGAGAGAAGCTGCTTTCTAATCTCATCTGTAATAACCACTCTAAT
Source organism: Panthera onca (assembly GCF_046562875.1). NCBI lineage: Eukaryota > Metazoa > Chordata > Mammalia > Carnivora > Felidae > Panthera > Panthera onca. The sequence goes on along the minus strand of NC_138342.1, from coordinate 168,662,838 downwards.
GCCAATCAGATGCCTTTTGTCTCCCCATCTTCGCTGTTTATGGTGGGTTCTCTTTCTCAACCAGGCACTGACACACTGCCACATCTCCTGCCAGTGGGAGGGAGTGGGGGACAGCTGTTACTTTTTCTCTTTGCCCTTTCACAAGAAAGAATTCACATATGTCCTCCTAGGGTGCAGAACAAACGCTGAACAGAAAGCTATGTGACCTTGAGCCACTCTCACCATCTGGTTTTGGGGCCTCTGCTTACTTACCTGTAAAATGGACATAATCACACTGCCTGGCCTTCTTCATGGAGTTGGTTGAGGGAAGAGTGAGAGGACAGGTGGAGAAGTGCTAGCAGGGAGACAGCCTATAGAAAGTCTGGTGCTCCCTCTGCACCTCCCCCTTCCTGCACCAGTGTGAGAGCAGCAGGCCCTCCCTGGAGTTGCCTATGCGGTGGAGATTAGACTCCACACTGCAGGGGTGGATCCTCCACAGAGCAGGGCACCACCAGCTGCTATGCAGTCTGGGTTGCAGCTTAAGTGAACCCTGCACACCCCTCCCTGAGCAGCCCTGTAAATTGCCTGGGCTGAATTCCGCACACACCTCAGTGGAAGGGGAATTATTTGCTAGATATACAGTGTCTGCTAGAAGGGCCTCTTATGAGTCAGTGTTCAAATATGTTACCGGCTCAATAAACAGAGGTTTGCTGTAAATTAAGGGAAGGAAGCAAGGTGCCTGCAATAGCCCTTGTTCATCTACTGTTTTCTATTAGCGACACTTGCCCCTTAAGTAGTGCATAATTCCCTGGGAGCTGCGGGGCAGGCAGCTTGGAAGGGGGGATGTCATCACACTGCAGTTGTTAGCTAGTTAGACCTACACAATAAGGTTAAGAGAGGAACAGGAGCAGCCCCTGGGGGGCTTGGCTGGGCTCCCCAAACAGGAACATGGGTTGCCCGACATCCTTTGGGCAGAATTTGGACTGGGGTGGTGAGGGGCAGTAAAGGCTGGGGAGGGATGGAGCAGCCTGGGCAGGGGCAGGGTGCCAATCTGGAACACGAGGCTCTGACTCTCATCGCTGGGACGAGGTGGGGTTGCTAAGGTCATGGCACCCGTGGGGGACCCGGTTCCGGTTGATTGGCAGGCTGCTGGCAAGGTGCAGCTGTTGCTGGCAGAGATAGCAGGTTGGCACCAGGGCTGCCAAGACACAGGGTTCAGCCTGGGTGAATGAGGCCTGCCGGTAGTGCAGAGGAGTCTAAGGAAAGGAATGCTGTGGGACAAGGGGGACCCGGGTGAAAATCCAGCCAGGCTGTGATGGCCTCCAAGGGAACTCTGCAGGGAGCTGGCTGGCTGGTGAGTCTCACCCCTGGGAGGCATTTTCTGGCATGTTCCACTCCCCAGCTCTTTCTGGGAAGGCCCTATATGGCCCCATCCCACCCACAGCCCCAGATTCTGAGCCAATCCCGCCTGAGGGCAGGAAGGACTCTGGTATCCCAGCTGTGCTCTCCCTCCCCTACTCCCCGGCCACATGGGATGCCTCGAGTTAGGATCCTGGGCTCCTGAAATGTTATGTCAAACTGTGGGATGTTGATGACTCCTCTGATCCTGGACATAACTGACCATGCAGGTGTACACTGGGATGTCACCATCCTGGCTGTCCCTAGGCAGTCATCCATGAGGTTGCTGCCCAGTCATCCCTGTTTCCTCTCCAATGCCAACCTCCTCTTCCCTGTCAGTTCTGAAGGAGTCTTGTTTAGGAAGAAGGGAGGGCATCCTTGAACCTTCAGTCATTTAGGCAAACCCCAGAGTGCTCTCAGTGATTTAGAGACACAAGTTTTTGACACTCTAGAGGCAGGAAGAAGCTCCAGGGAGGTTTGTTTGTCCTTGTCCTGGGGTGATGGTCAAGGAAAAACCTAGCTGCCTGAGTGGGGGTTATTCCACAGAATTTCCCCACCATAATCGAGAATGTCAGAATTAACAGGGACCTTGGCCAGCTTCTATTCAGGCTCCTAGTTTATAGATGGAGGTCTGAGGTCCACAGTTAGAAAGCTTCTTAGTGGCAGAGGGTGACTTCTTCTGACAGAAGAGTTTGCAGGTGACATACTAGAGTATGCTGGGCATGTAGTAGATGACTAATACATTTTAATTGAATGAATGAATGGGTGAATGAATGGTGGGGTGGCATCTAGTGGTGGGTGAGGGAGGAGGAGATTCAACTAGAGCTCTTGTGCTTCCCCACTTCCTCTTTCCTTCCCTCCCTCCCTCCCTCCCTTCCAGCATCATGACATGCATGGACAATGATAACAGTAGGGCTCACTGGAATAAATGGGGGGTGATAACAGCAGTAGGGCACAATAGAATAAATGGGGGAGGCCACTTGTAACCAGAGGCCAGCCCTGGTCCATGTGCTATGAAGGCTTCAGGGCTCAACGTCTTATATGCTATAACCCACTCTTGCCCCAAAATTGCGACACTGCAGGTAGATGACACCCCGCATACTGGGGCTATGGAGCTGGCTGGAAGTACATGCAGGCCTGAGGAGTTGGGGATCCTGGCCTGCACAGGAAGAGAGACTGGTAATTTCTTTTTTTCTTTTTTGAGAGGCTGATAATTTCTATTTAATGCTTCAAAGGAGAGAAGGGGCTTATTCATTTAGTAGCAGAGGTTTGTTCTACCACTGGTCATGGTTCTAGCTCCTCACTCGAGTAGTTCAGAGACTGAATGCCAGGTTGGTCACTTACTGGAGCACTGATACTGCATGCTGGGGGTGGGGTGGGGGCTTATCAATATTGTTTGTCCCTCCTGTGTCCCCCACCCCTTTTCCTGCAGGAAAGTACCCATAGTTATCTGAACAGTTCCTGCTCCACTGTTCTAAGTGCAAAAATATCCTTATGATGGTAGGTATAGAAAGTACTCCCAAGGGGGCCCTGGATGGCTCAGTCAGTTGGGCATCTGACTTTGGCTCCGGTCACAATCTCATAGTTCATGAGTTCAAGTCCCACATCAGACTGTGTGCTGATGGCTCAGAGCCTGGAGCCTGCTTCGGATTCTGTGTCTCGTGCTCTCTGTTTCTCCCCTGCTCATACTCTCTTTCTCTCTTTCTCAAAAAAAAAAAAAAAAAAAAAAAAAAAAAAAAAAATATATATATATATATATATATATATATATATATATATATATATAAAAGAAAGTACTCTTAAGTTTATGGGATTGGAAGAGAGGACACCTCAGTTCAGTTGGGGGTGGGGGAGGGCTTTTTTGAAAACTCTTTATTCTAGAAGGCTCTGTCCCATGTCCAGTCTTATCTTCCCAGGCTTGATTAGAAGCCTTCATTCCCTCCGTGTCTCTTTTCTATTTACACTCTTATTTAGCTAAGTCTTCCCTACACTTCTTGCACCCAGGGAAATGGCTTCTTGTATAGGACCTCAATGTCATACAACTCTAGGGAGAACCAATAACACCCCACTGTAGAGCTGTGATCATGGGGCCCTTCCCCAAGGGGGTTCTCCAGGCCTGCTCTTTCTCTTAGCAGTAAGCCTATATAGTCCTCAACTAGACTTCTCCAGAAGTCATTAACTCCTACTCTTCTCCTACTCTGGGGCTCATTCAGTGTGGGCCATATGATTTAGTGGGAAGATCATGGGCCTGGGGCACAAACATCTAACCTGAAGCCTGGCCCTGTGGTGTGATCTTGGGGAAGTCAATCAACCTCTTTGTGCTTATTTATTTACTTTTTTTTTTTTTTTTTTTTTTTTTTTTACCAAATTTGAAATAGATAATGGGGTATCATATGGCAAGCTGTTTGTAAAGGTACTTGGCACGTTCTAAACTACTATGCAAGTATTGGTTATGATTAGACCCTGGGATCTCATCATCCTAGTTGAGCATGTAGCTAGCAGACTTGTCAGAAGAACCAGGCTGTAAAGGACAGACTTTCACCTTCCCTATTATAAACCCTAACTGAAGGAATGGTGAAGGAATGGTAAACCCTAACTGAAGGTGGTGTTTTGGGGCAGTCTCTAAGATGAACCCCATTGGCTTGTACTTGGCCTTCATTAGACATGCATTTCACAGATACTTACTTAAGACCTATTACAAGACTAGGCACTTGAGCACAGCAGTGGACAAAATAGACACAGTCCAGGCCCAGCAAGAAAATGCTGCAATTAGATGAGATTTCCTGGGGAAGGAACATGGACGTCAGGGAGAGCCTTCACATTGTGATGAAGGTCAGATAACCTGCAGAAGGAGAGAGGGAAAGAAGGAGGCTTGGGGTGGAAAGAATTTCTGACTAAAACACAATTCCAGGACTGGTTTGGCCTGGCTGATGTGAAGCCCTTGAACCTCAGTTAGCTATTGGAAGAGTCTTGCATTTTTCCTACCTTAGTACCCACAGTGCTCAGCTCCTGGCTGGGAGCAGCACCTGAGAAATGTGGCCTCAACAGGAGCCTAGTGGTGGATCCCAAAGGGATCAGACTGTTGGTCAGTTATGCTTCTCACAGCAGAGATCTGAACAGCACATTTTTGTGGCCACAACATACAAAAGTTCTTGTTCTCATGGAGTGAGGGAAGACAGGCAATACTCAGTAAACATAACAAATGTACTAATGCTACAAGTTCATGAGTACTATGCAAAAATGGGGTGGTATAAAGGAGACCAGAAGTGCCAGGGTGGACACAGTTACAACATAAGTAAGATGGATGGGCCAGGTCTCCTTTTCAAGTCTTGATGCCATGTCTCAAAGGAAGTAAGGCAGTAGTTACGTAGATATATGGGGAGGAGTGTTCTCTGAAGAGGGAAGAGCCAGTGCAAAGACCCTGAAGTAGGAACACACCTGGAATGTATGAAGAACAACAAGGAAACCAACATGTGCAGAGTGGAGTGAGCCAAGAGGAGATTGATAGAGGACGGTATCTGAGAGGGGTGGCCCTGTAGACCATTGTGAAAATGTGGCTTTTACTCTGTGTGACACAATGAGACTTTGGAGGATTTGAGGAGAGTGACATGCTCTTACATCTTAAAAAGATCATTCTGGAGGTGCCTAGGTGGCTCAGTCAGTTAAGTGTCCAGCTCTTGGTTTTGACTTAGGTCATGATCTCATGGTTGTGTGGGTTTGGGCCACCCATCGGGCTCTGTGCTAATGGCGTGGAGCCTGCTTGGGATTCTCCTTCTACCTCTCTCTCTGCCCCTCCCCTGCTCAGGCTGTCTTTGTCTCTCTCAAAATAAATAAATAAACTTAAAAAAATTAACAACAATAACAACAACAACAACAATAAAAGTATCTGTTTCGGCATTGAGAGTATGTTCTAGGCAGCCAAGATGGAAGACTGGAGACCAGTTAGGAAGCGATGACATTGATTCAGATGAGAGACAGTGGTGACTTGGAGCAGTGTAGTGTCAGTGGAGTTGGTGAGAAGTAAGGGCTCAGGTTCTGGATAAATTTTGAAGGAAGAACCAATGGGATATCCTGGTGAATAGGTGAGAGAAGGAAATGACATCAAGGATGATGTCATTTTTGGCCTGAATAACTAGAGGAACTTAGTGCCCAAACCATAAAAATAGAATGCAGGGCTTTCAAACTAGCAGAGGAAAATTTTATCTATCCAGTGGGAAAGAGGAAAGAAGGAAGAAAGAGTAAGGAAAATAGAAAAGGCGAAATAAAATGGCAAACACAGTCTTATTATAACATCCATTTACAATGGTATATAAATGGATTCAACTCATAATTAAAAATACAGAGACTCTTGAACTGGATTAAAAAACATAAGATGTAGGAATACACTTTTTACAAGAGACACAACAAGAAGATAGAAATAAAGGGGTAGAGGAAGATATAGCAAGCAAATATGAACAAAAGAAAATTTATAAGAATATAAAAAGAGGACCATTTAGTAAGGAAAATAGATCATAGAAGTATAACAATCATGATAAATACATACCCACTTACAATACACCCTCAAATGTATGTGTGTAGTGATACACATGCATACACTTATAAAAATAGCTGCAGCAACACAGGGAAAAATAGATAAATCAACATTTTAGTTGGATATTTTAACATATTCCTCTTATAAGTTGATAGAGCAAGCAGACAAAATTTGATAAATATATAGAACAGTTGAACAACTTGTTTATTATTAAGCCTATGTTTAAATATGTGTGTATAGTCACACACATACATAGCACTATACTTAACAAACAAAAAATGCACATTATTTTGATTGTATGTAGAACATTCAATTCACCATAAATCAGGGCACAATAACAACCTCAGTAAATTCCAAAGGACCGACATAATACAGATGATGTTCTCTGACCATAGTATGATAAAACCTGAAATCAGTAAAACAAAAAACAAAAAACAAAAAACAAAAAACATGTATGTATGGAAACTAAAAAAATGGCAATATTAAGAAGCCTGCAGATTAAAGAAGAATTAATAAAGGCAGCTGCATAATATTTAGAACTAAATGAAATAAGCCATATTGCAAAATTTGTGGGGCACAGATAAAGCAGCATATAGGGGAAAATGTGTAGCCTCACAGCCATTTATTAGAAGACTTAACATAAATGAGCTTAGCACTCATCTCCAGGGGCTGTAGAAGTAGTGGCAGAGTTAGCCTACAGAAAAAGAAGGAAACACTGGGTGCAAAGGCAGAAACACATGAAAAGCAAATTATGATTAAAAATCACAGAAGCCTAGCAAAGCTGAATGTAGGTCTTTTGAAAAGACTCATAAAATTACACAAACCCCTGACAAGACTGTTTGAGGAAAAAAAAAAAGACATAATCAAATAAAACTGAAGGATAAAGGGAAATGACAGACATAACAGATCTTTTTTTTTAAAAAAATAAGAAATCGTATTATGAACAAGTATTACAAGATACCCATAAATGTGAAAAATTAGATAAATTGGATAGCTCTCTGTGAAAATTAAAAATACCAAACTTGGCAAAGAATAAAAAGAAAACTTGAACAGACCAGTAATGAATAAAGAAAATCATGACCAACCCCTCCCTTTAAAGCCTGGAATCCAGACTGCATTCTAGTGGAGTTCTACAGAGCATTCATGGAGAAATAATCCCCATCTTGTAGAAGCTGTCCTAGAATATAGAGGAAGAAGGAGAGGAAGAGGAAGAGGTAGAAGAAGGAGAAGGGGAAGGAGAAGAAGAAGGAGACAAATAACGGGAGGAAGGGGGAAGGGGAGGAAGAGGAGGAGGAGAAAGAAAGAAGAAAAGGCTGTCTGATTCATTTAATGAAGTTGTTTAATTGTTCTTATTAAATCAGAGAAGGATGGAAAAAAAAACTGGAGGCACATTTCACTTGCACAAATAGATGAAAACAGTAAATAAAACAGTAGCTACTGAATCCAGTAATGTACATATTAAAAATAATCACTGTGAGGTGCCTGGGTGGCTCAGTCAGTTGAGGGTGAACCCTTTTTTGTTTTAATTTTTAACGTTAATTTATTTTTGAGACAGAGAGAGACAGAGCATGAATGGGGGAGGGTCAGAGAGAGAGGGAGACACAGAATCTGAAACAGGCTCTGAGCTGTCAGCACAGAGCCCGACGCGGGGCTCAAACTCACGGACTGCGAGATCATGACCTGAGCCGAAGTCGGATGCCCAACCGACTGAGCCACCCCGTCGCCCCGAGGGTCAACTCTTGATTTCAGCTTGGGTCATGAACCCAGGGTCATGGGATTGAGCCCCCTGTTGAGCTCTGTGCTGAGTGTGGAGCCTGCTTGAGATTCTCTCTCTCTCTCTCTCTCTCTCTCTCTTTCTCTCCCTCTGCCTCTCTCCCCAGCTTGTGTACTCTCTGTCATTCTCTCTCTCTAAAATAATAAATAAATAAATAAATAAATAAATAAATAAATAAATAAAAAACAATTGCTACAATTATGTTGGGTTTATATGAAAGATCTAGGGGTGGTTTAACAGCAGAAAGTCTGGCAGTTCATAATATTAAAGGACTGAAAGAGAAAAAAAAATCACATAATTAGCTCAAGATTTGCAAAAAAGCACTTGATGAAGTTCAATATGTATTTATAAAGAATAATAAAAATGATGAAGTTCAGTACCCATTTATAACAATTATCACCAATATAATAAATTTCTCAGGAAACCAGGAATGGAAGGGGACTTCCCTAACTCTGGAAAGGCTGCTTACCCAAACCTACAGCAGCATCACACTGAATGGAGAAATGTGAGCTTTGTTGTTTTATTTTTTTAAGAAGCTGACATGTGCACCCACGTCTATTTGGCCCCAAATCTTATGCTCTTTCCCATGGGTGGGACAAAGGCTGAGTCGTGGCCAGCTTTTAGAGATTTTTTTGGAGCAAGGCCCTTTTGGTTGATTATAACAGAAAATCACTTACCTTAGTTCTGTAAAAAGTGGGGACTTGATCATAGCTAAACAGGGACATGAGTGTTAAGTTACAAGTATTCTTAGATGGTAATGTACCTTGCCTGTGCCTTGCCTGTGAGCAGGTCCTGTAAGTGACAGTCACTGTGCGTGGGACCATGGATGAGTCACTGTTTTGCAGATGAGTGTTTGGAGGTGAAGGGAGAGACGGTGGTGGCTTCCACAAGACAGAGGGTGTGACGTGCCACAGATGCCTTCTGGAAGCATTTGGTAGAGAGCTAAGGAGGAAGAGGTGGAGAGATGTCTGAGCAGCAACCCCGATGTGGGGGACAGAAGAGAAATGTTAAAAGCATGTTTAGAAATGCTGCTGGTACTGTTAGGCGCAGCAGCCTCCTTTTCCCTTAATTCTTAAGAACAACTTCAGTCAGGAGCTATGGGTCATCTTTGGGCCTTTTGGTGTTCAGATATGTGAGTTGTGTTTTTTTTTTTTTTCAATGTATCCTCATAAAAAAAAAAAAAAAACAAAACAGGACCCAAAAAGCCAAATTTTATTTGGGCTGCATGAAAATGAAAGATCTCATGGAACCCTGACTCCTTGAATGGAGTTTGGGCCCCCTGCCTGTCCCTCCCCCTCAGGGACCTCACGTCCTCTAATGTGTGGGTTCCCCTCATTCTCTGTCTCTCTTCACTCTCCTTCTCCCTCTTGTTCTTGTTCTCATCTCTTCCCAATCCTTCCAGACTCATGAGGATTTGGGGGTTGTGAAGCAAAGATCCTGTGCAAAGTGCATGGAAATTTCACTTTCTTATTTCAAGGGACCAACAGAGACTGGATGGTGCCTGTTTGACCCGAATTCAAATTCTTATAGGAGACAGTCTGATTGCCTACACAGGGTCAGTGTCCAGCCTGTTACAATCTGTGTGGCAGCAGTGGGGCAATGTGAAGGGGTAGGACCTGGTCACTTGCACAAGCATGGCTGGAGAGGTCCATCCCTGTGGATAGGAGGTTGGATCTCAGAAAAGGGAAGTGTGGGTTGCCTGGATTTGCCACATTCACTCTGAATCTGTCTTAAAAGACAAAAAGGATGAGTATTAAAAGCCAGAGTTTAACTGAGGAGGGTGACATGGGACTGTCCTAGGATGGCTCCAGATAAGAAACGGACTAAATAGTAGCCATGTCCAGTTTGTCTGCCTGGTGATTTCTGGGGACACAGAGCTGGTCCTAACTAGGAAGAGGAAGCATATAAACAAAATTCATAACAGCTTGACACCCTCCAGGCTGAACCCAGCAGTTTTATTTTTACTTGCTCAGGAGGGGGGAAAAAGTCATTGCTAATTCCACAATTACTTCATTCCAGAATACTTGTGAAAAATGACTTCAAGTGTAAAATATTGTCTACTAAAGAATTAACTTAATAGATAATTTGGATTCAATTATTGGCTCAATACTAAAATTTGCTGGGAAAAGTGCAGGCAATATTTTATGACTATCACATGATGCAGCGATTGTGAAATTAGTTATTAATGGCTTATGAGAGAGACACTTAAAAAAGTCAACTGGGGGAAGAAAATACATCACTTAGGCTTTTATAGGGCAGCAACGATGGGAGATTCTTCCTCCTCCATTTCTCAAGTGATTCCAATTTTGCTGACTGAACCTCTTGGCTTGGCTTCTGTCCTTCTTCTCCCCATGTGTGTGATTTGGGACTTGAATCATACATGAATTCTTTGGGAGCAATTAGAAGCTGAAGGTTGCTGCCATCCATCATGGCAAGCGGGATGGCATCTCTACCTGCCCTGAGAGCTGGGGGTGACCTCTTACCTTGGCTGCACATCACTGATTATCTCCGGCCAGCATGGTGTGAGCACCGGATGGACTTTTAAAACCAGAATGATCTGCAGGCAGTTTATTACCATTACTTTCTACTGATAACTTGCTTGCTGGTTAGTCAAAGGGGAAATTTTGTTGACATCTCCTGGGTTCTCTTTGGGGCTGAAGATGATATACCTTCATTAGCTCTTTTAAAGTTAGTGCAGAAGCTACCTTCTGAATTTAATTTTAATGACATTTGTAGCCTTCTCACCAGTACTTATTGGGTTCCTACTCCATGACCAGCACTGTGAGGAGTAAAAGAGATGTCTAAACTGTGCTCCATGCTCTCCTAGAACCTCGTGCTCAAGGGGTGACCCAAGAAGCTGTGCACTTTCCAGGACAGCAAACTGAATGGCTGACACTAAGTGATGCCTGATGCAGCATGTGGCCTCTAGGGTGGGAATCCAGAGACAGGGAGGGTCCTTGCCAGATGAGCAATGTGGGAGGGCCAGATTCTGTGCATCATCCCAAGAGCAGTCTGAGGGAGAGGCTCATTCATTCCACCAAGTACTGTGTTAGGTCCACCCTGTGCCCAAAGAACCCCATGTGGATCTAGGTGCTAGAGACACAAAGCAGACCAATGTCTTGTGGAATTCATGTGTGTGTGTGTGTGTGTGTGTGTGGTGGGCTAGAGAGATGACAATAATCAATAAAGCATTGACCTTAGCCAGTGGAGACCCTGCACCTGGATAGTTACACCCTCTCCTCTCTCAGCTGATAATTGACTGTTGCTGGGGACAAAAGGCCAGCCCCCTTGCCTCGCAGTGAGAATAAATCTGTGGTGCAATTCTCCCCACCCCCACCCCTGTACTCTCTGTGGACCCTGCTGAAGCTGGTGCCCAGTTGAGAGCGTTCCCTCCCTGCCATACCTGCTTTCCTCATGCTCCTCCCAAGAGCACCCTCCATAATCCAGCTCCACAGAAGCCCCATCTCATGTTTTACTTCTAAGGACCCTGAATGAAGCTGATAAACTCTGGCAAAGTGAACACATGTATGTAACCACCATCTGCATCCAATAATTGACCACTTGTCAGCAGTCAGGCATCTCATGTCCTTTCCCAAAGGTTCCATACATCTGAATTAGAATACCATAGATTAGTTTTGTCTGCTTTAATTCTTTATATAAATGCCATCACATAGAATGTACTCTTTTTTGTCTGCTGTCCTCTCTTGAAATGATGCCATTTATTCACGATATTGTAGGTAGTGATAATTCACTCTCCCTCATTGTTGTATTGTGTTGTGTGACTACACCACAGTTTCTTATCCTATATAATGTTGATGGACATTTTGGACTGTTTCCAGGTTTTTGCTACTACAAATAATAATGCTGTGCATATTCTTGTATGTGGCATTTGCTGCATACATAGGCATTTTTGCTGAGGGTATACTAAAGCATGGAATTTCTAGGTTATAGGATATGCAAATACATTTAGTTTTAATAGATCCTGTTAAGCAGTTTTACAGTGTTTGTACCAACTTATTCCCATAACAACAATGTATGAGTGTTCCAGTTATTCCACATCATCATTCGCATTTGGTATGGTTTGTGTGTTTCCATTTTAGCAATTCTTCTGGGTATACAGCAATGTCTCATTGTACTTTTTTTTTTTTAATGCTGAAGTTTTATTTTTTTATTTTTTTATTTTATTTATTTATTTATTTATTTATTTTTATTTATTTTTTATTTTATTTTTTATTTATATATATATATATTTTTATTTATTTTCTCATTGTACTTTTAATTTGTATTTCCCTGATGACTGATAAAATTGAGCAGGTTTTTATTGGCCATTTGGATATATTTATTTTTGTAAAATGTTTGTTCATATCTTTTGCCCATTAAAAAAAAATGGGTGGCCTGTCTTTCTTTTCTTGGTATTGGGGACTTTTTTAAAGAGTGTATTCTGGGCACAAGTCCTTTGCTGATTATATACAATGCACATATTACTTCCCAATCTAGACTGCCTTTCACTTTCTTAATGACTTAAAAAATTTTTTTATTTTATTAAAAAATTTTAAAAACATTTATTTATTATTGAGAGACAGAGAGAGACAGAGCATGAGCAGGGGAGGGGCAGAGAGAAGGGGAGACACAGAATCTGAAGCAGGCTCCAGGCTCTGAGCTGTCAGCACAGAGCACGACATGGGGCTCGAACTCACAAACTACGAGATCATGACCTGAGCAGAAGTCAGACGCTTAACCGACTGATCCAGCCAGGCGCTCCAATGATTTTTTTTTTTAAGAACAGAAGTTCTTACTTGTAATGTTATGGGTATTTCCTTTATGGTTAGTACATTTTGTATCCTTCTCTACTATATTTTCTTCTAGAAGGTTTTTGATCCAAGCAATGGGAAGGATGGAGTTGCTAGCAACTAAGATGGGAAAGCCTTTAGTTAGTTAATATGTTCTCAGGGCGGGGGGGGGGGGGGAAGATGGAGAGCACAGTTTTGCATATGTTAAATTTAAGGTGAGTATTAGATGTCCACGTGGAATTTCACATAGGACCTCAAGTATTTGGATATAGGAGTAAGAGTTCAGGAGTTAGGTCATCTGAAAGACAGTATTAAGACCTTAGAAAAGAGACCATACACTGAGCCCTAAGATATGACCTGGATGAGGAGGAACCAGAAAAGGAGGTTGAGTGAGGATCCAGAAGAACCGGAGGGCTGTGTCCTGGAGGGCTTGGGAGACCTGAGTCAGGGAAAATGCTGACGTGTGGTCAGCATTGTGCTGGATGCTGCTGGTGAGGACTGGAAAGTGAACCTTGCATTTTGCAATGTGGAGGTCATTGGTGACATTGATGAGCACTGTTTCAGAGGAGGGTGGGGATGCAAGCCTGATTGGAGAGGGCCCAGGTGAGGACGACCTGGATCAGGTAGAGGACCACCACTGGCAACCTCCCACATGTGGCCAGGATGTGTGAGAACCCAGGCCAGGCATCAGTAATCTGGAAACAAGGGAGGTATGTGGAGGTGACAGTCAGGGTGGCTGTGACCAGTTAATCCTGCCAGACAGAGTTGTTTTTCTTGAGCCAGGCCCAAGATGTGCTCTTGGGCAGACCAGTGGGGGCTAAACAGGGAGAGACAGGGCTTGGTGGAAATCCTGGGCCACACCCAGCTCTTCAGTTCAGCTCACCGGACCACGTGCTTTACCACCGGGTCCTTGTTTGGCTCTCCAGCATCATTCCTTCCTTTGATCCTTTCCTCCCGTTTCTTGTTCCCTGAATGCCAACTTTCAGTTTGGGGTGTCCTGTAGCTTCTGTTGCTTCCTACTCTAGGCTTTCATTTAGTCTGTTCCTTCTTCTAGACTCTCTCCCACTCCCTTTGCCTGGCTGACTGCTATATGGCCTTCTAGACTCAGGTCAGGCACCACTTCTTCCAGGAAGTCCTCCATGATCATTTAGCATCCAACATCCAGCTCCTTCATAACACCCTCGTTGTTGGATTCAAAATGATGTCTTCATCTGTGTGTCTGCTGCACTAGATGCTGAGCACCTTACGGGTAGTGAGTGTGGGCCTTATCCATTTCTGTCCCTGGTGCACCGTACTGGCACAGAGCAGGACTTCATAGATTGGGCTAGGAACCGCAGGGCCACTTACACTCGGGGTAGGGTGTGGATTGGCAGAAGGGAGGGGGATGGTGTTCCAGGCAGGGCAGTGTGAGGGTACACAGCAGTGCAGGGAGCTGGGTGCGTGTGAGCCTGATAGTGGGCCCGGATGAGGGTTTGTGTAGCAAAGGTCAGCGCTGGTGACAGCTCTGTGGTTGCCAACCACATCTGAGGAGACAGCAGGTGTGTGTGCGTGCGTGCATGTGGCAGTTGAGGAGAGCAATTCTGAACATCAAATCGAGCTAATTTACATGGATAAGTGCAGCCAGTGAGGCTTGGCTTGTGGGGTCTGATTTGTTTAGGGCAGGAGGGGATCCAGCAGGGAGCTCCCTTCAGGTGAGCGAGCAGCAGTGTAGCCATTGGTATAAATAATCCCGCTGTCAGCCCAGGTTAAAGCCTCCGTTAGTCTGTTCAGTGCTGAAGGAGGAAGCATCTGGGAGGTTTCAGAAGTGCTTTTAGACAGAGGGCCCTCTCCCTTTCTCCCTTTCTGGAACACTGGAGGACTACTCTTTTATAAATAAGCTTGGTTTCTTTAAATTTCTAATTATATAGGTGGAACATGGTCAGTATATTACATCTGAAAAATCAGAACTGTATAAAGATGAACACTCAAATTACCACAATTCTACCACCCAGAGATAGTCATTGTTAACATTTAAAAGAATTCCTTCCAGTCTTTTTTTCTATGTATATATTCCTTTCAAAAACTTTTTATAGAATTCCTTACTTATTACTCTTCCAGTCTGCTCTGATTTTTAAAAATTTAAGATTATATTTTGAGCCTTTTCCTATGCCATTGATCTTAAATCATCCACCTTGTAAGGTGCACTGTATGTTTTTAAACCAGTCCCCAGTTAGTGGACATTAAGGTTATTTCCAATTTTTTGTTTTGTAACACTTCAATAAAAATATCGCTCATAAGTCTTTGCCTGTATCTCTGATTATTTAGGACACAGTCTTAGAAGTCAAATTCTTGTTACATATTGTCAACTTAACTTTCCAGAACATTTCTGTGTGTGTGTGTGTGTGTGTTTTGTTTTACTTTAATCAATTTATTCTATCAGTAGTGATTGAGAATGATCATGTTATGGCACTATTATTATTAAAAATGTTTAATGGTTATTTTTATTTTTATGTAGTGATGTACATCCTTTTTTTTTTTTAAGCAGGTTTCACACCCAGTGAAGATCAAGACCCAAGCTGAGACCAAGAGTCAGACGCTTAACTGACTAAGCCACTAAGCCAGTGGTGGCTATTTTTAACTGGTTGTTTTTCTTTCCTTTTTATATATGAGCTCTATAAATAATGTTAAAAGGGTTGTTTAATTATATCCTTATTTTATTCTAATGTGTCATTGGCCTGTTTGTTTAAAACAGGGATTTTGACCTGCGCACACTTCAATTTGCATGTAGAACATTTTCTCAGTCTTACTCTTCATGCTTAGTCTTCGCCACCCCAGGATGAATTTAATTTTCACCCGTTTTTCTACTTATTTAGTGATTTTATTATGATTTTTAGGTTATAAAATTTACTCACCCATTAATTTTGATAAAAAATTTAAATTCTTAACCAAATAGCCAAATGTCCCAATTTTTCTGACAGATTGAGGATGGCATCTATGTTTCAGATGAAGTCATACACGTGTATGAGTCATGTGCTTCCTTATACACCTGGATTTTCTGGGAACTGTGTGGTGATCCTTCCATCAGTTCTACACTAGTTGATCTCTGTTGTTCTGGTCAGTTTTAATTCTTACCTCAGCAAGTTCTTCTTATCACTCTTATTTTTGGGAATGAAAGCATATTTATTTTTACAGAGCACCATTGGATCACTTAGTTAAGCTTTAAGGAAAAATAATTCCCTTGGAATTTTGGTTGGAGTTGCACCATGTTTATAAATTAATATGCAAAAAGCAGAATATTCTTTTTTTTCAGAGAGAGAGAGAGAGAGGGCGCAAGTGAGTGGGGGACAGAGAATCCCGAGAGAGAGAGAGAGAGAGAGAGAGAGAGAGAGAGAGAGAGACAGGGCTCACCTGAAGTAGGACTCATGCTCAACTGATGCGGGGCTTGAACTCATGAACACTTTTATGAACTGTGAGATCATGACCTGAGCCGAAGTCAGATGCTTAACTGACTGAGCCACATAGGTGCCTCAAGAACTGAATATTCTTTACAACATTCAGCTTTCCCATCTGGGGATATACCATCCTTACTCAAGCTTTCTTTCAATAAAGTAACGTTTTGCTTAAACGGGAATAGGGTGGCCCTCTGGCTCACCAGGAGGATTGGAGCAGGAGACAGAGGTGTTCGAGGTAGAGAGAGGCTGATGCAGCTTGTTACTTTGACCCTCCATCCTCTCCCAGGGGCCCAGGTGGGCTCTCTTTCCTGGCAGGTGGGAGGGGCATCTGGGTCTGCTTGGAGACTCAGGGCTACTTGCACCTGATCTGGGAACCTATAGCAGGCACAGGCTCTATTTCAAGATCTTTTGTTGTTGTTGTTGTTTTTGCTCATGTCTTATTTCTACTCCCTTTATTTCTGATTATGTATCTGGATCTGGATTTATAGTTTTACATAGCTCAGGGTAGATGGGTGGTTAGCAGATACTTTATCTGTTTTATTATAGAAGGACATCACTGTAGGTATGACGCTTGATCTGGTACACATTCTATTTAAGCTGGCAAAATACAGGGCCTGATTGCCCAAAATGATGCCCAGTTGTGATTTCCTGACTCTCAGTGCACCTATTAAATCATTATATCAAGAATCCAGCTTATTCCTTGACCACTGCCTGTTGTCTAAACTTCTGAGTTATCTTGTTAGTCTCTCTCTTTCATCTGCGGATTAATCCAAATTTGTACCTCTTAGTGCCTGTGTGTGTGTGTGTGTGTGTGTGTGTGTGTGTTTACTTAGGAAACTCTGACCCATATAGCTTCTGGTCCCCATTCTTTATCAGTAGTACCCTTAGCTCCTAGCTACTCTCTCTTTGAGGTCTCTTTGAATAAAGAGGCCAGTCTTGCTGGAGCCAAGGGCTTGTATTGGAAGCAGGAACAATAGGTTGGACAGTTTGGGGAGGAGATCACTCTGGTCCTGGAGATTGTCTCAAGACAGAAGATGGTCCCAAGTAGAACACAAGTGTTCAAAATTGTCCTGGAATTCCAAATCGATAAGAACTTAACTTAGATTAAACCCAGATAACTGAACTTTTATGCTCTAGGCATCCTCACTATCCTGATCTAGAGTGAGAAGGGATTTCCCAGAACTGCTTGTGGCCAAAAATGTGCCCCCATTGCACTGCCAACTCCATCCTCCAGCCCGCCTTAACCTGCTCTCAACTCCTCACCTGCACCCTGGCTTTCTTGGGCCTGGTGGCCAGAATGTCTCTCACTGCTGGCTGTTTACTCCCCTCAGGGTTTTCTGGTCTTGGCAAGAGGGAAGAGCTGCAGGAGGAGGGAGAGAGCAGAGTGAAGTGCTCCAGGTTAGCTTCTTGAGACTCCAAGGAAACTTCTCAAAAGGGTTTGCCCCTTTGAGAAGCAGAAGGGAAGAACTTCTATAAGTAAAAGGAAATGGATGGGAGAGGAGGGAGGAGTCCACTGCGATGTATTTCCTTTCTTCTCTATAATTTAAATTTCCGGTTTGGGTGTGGATTTCTTTTGTGGAGAGGAATCTTTCTTTAAACTCTCTGTCCCCCCATCTCAGACTTTACTCAGGCATCCTTCACTGTGGCTGGTCAAACTTCTTCCGATCCTCAGACCTCCCCTTTCATCTTCTTGCTCTTCTCTTGCCATGTCCCTTCCCATACCTGTGGGCACCCCCACCTCTCTCCCATTTCTTCCAAGAGTTGGCTCCGTGTCAGAGTCATCCAGAATTGTCTAATTATAACAGATTAATCCATTAGGATTTATGCTTTTCTATTTACTGGCTGGAACTATCCATTTCACAGCTGTGGCTCCCACATCTAACCAGCTAGCAGGCAATTTAAATATAGAAAGCAATTTAACCTAGTTGGATACCAAGGCATCTCGCTTAATGTAGTGCATAAATTTTGGAGCTCTTTGCTCTCAGCCCTCAAAAGGTCAGCCAACAGTTTCATGTCCTGAAAAGATCTGGCTTTTCAGGGAATTTACACCCCAAGAAGGGATCCTGGGTATTGGATTGCAAAAAAAAGGAGTCTTTAAATGAGGTCAGGGGTTGTTTTCAGGTCAATTTAGTTTTCCTTTTTCTTTCTCTTTGGGGACAATAATCTTCTGCTTAACTGAGCTTTTTGAGAGTCTGACGTCAATTGGAGGGTATCTGATTTTCTTCTCTCTGTAACTTTCATTTACTGCCTGTTTGGGTAAAGAGTTATTTTTTCCCCCACATTGGTGACAGTTGGGGTCACCCTGCCTGCTAAGAGCTTGTAGTCTGAATGACACCATGTCCTAACCCCTTGGTACTCCCAGCCTCTGCCAAGGCCCCTTGTAGTAGACTCTCGCCAGATGTGAGCTGACCTGGGAAAGAAGGTGGGGGCAGTGGCTGTGTGACCTGAGGAACTCAACTCTGAGCCCCAAACCAGAGAAATAGTGATGAAGACACATGGGCTAAGTAAAATTCTTCCATAATGTGTGAACACATGGCCACTTCCCTTTTAGGTAGGAGGTGAGTAGGAAGAGTTGTTTTGCTGAGAAAGAGAATACTAGGGGGACATACTAAGTCTTCAAGAACTGGAAGAGTTGCCAAGAAGATGTGGGATTCAATTTTTCCTTTTCTTTTCCTCATGGTCCCTGAGGGCAGAATTATTGATTAGGCTAAGGGAAGAAGTTATGGGAAGAAAGAGCTGAACTTCTCTATAAGAAGAACTTAGCGTTGATCAAGGTTTGTCGTTGTTATTGTTTTTTTAATCTTATTTATTTATTTTGATAGCATGCACATGAGTGGGGGAGGGGCAGAGAGAGAGACTCCCAAGCAGGCTTCACGCTGTTAGCACGGAGCCCAACTCTGGGCTTGATGTCATGAACCATGAGATCATGACCTAAGCCAAGCTCAAGAGTTAGATACTTAACCGACTGAGCCACCCAGGTATCCCAATTGTTACTGTTTTTTAGTGGAATCTTTAACTTAAAGAGATAATAAATTTTGCTCAACTATCTGTGTGTAAGCAAAGGCTGGACAGCTATGGGCAAGGAGGCTGAAGTGGACTTTAGAACCAGACAGGAGTAGGGACTTTGCAGATGCTGTCTACCTGAGCTCTTATGCCCTGGTCACCCTGCATCTATGTTTAGGAACTGCAGACCTGAAGTTCAGGTTTTCTCCACTCCTGGTTGATGGGCACAGAAGCCCAGAGGCCTGACACTGTTTAGCTCATAGTCCCTGAGTTGAGGAGTAAATGTAGGTTCCCTTGGGCCCCCTTTGGCTTGGGTTTAGTGCCCCCTCAGGGCACGATGGCAATGGAGTGGACATGGGTGTTATCAGTTTCCTAGGGCTGCCATAACAAAGTACCACAAAGTGAGTGGCTTAAACAACAGAAATTTACTGTTTCATAGTTATGGAGGCTGCAAGTCTGAGATCAAGGTGTCAGTAGGGCTATGCACCCTCTGCAGGCATGAGGGGGGATATATTTAAGGCACTGTCCTGGCTTTAGGTGGCTTCTTGGCTTGTGGCAGCCAAAATCCAACCTTCACACGGTACTCTCCCTATGTGAGTGTCTGTGTCCAAATTTCTGCCTTTTAAAGGACACCAGTCACATTGGAATAGGGGTCCACCCTCTTCCACTATGACTTTATCTTAACTAATTATATCTAGAAAGACATTATTTTCAAATAAGTTTACATTATGGGGGTTAGAGCTTTAACATATACATTTTGGAGAGACACCATTAAACCCATAATAGGGTGAGAAAATGTGGTCTGTGAAATAGTTGGTTTGATTGAAGGACCTAATGGGGGCTTTGGATGGTTTTTGATAGGTGTGAAATAACCTTAGAGGGTTCGAGCTGACCACTCCCTAAACCCATCCATCTGCCTCATACAAAACCCCAACTGTGTGTTTCCTTTTTTTTGAACTCTAACAGTATATAGAGTGGGCATCACAGTTTAGTCCTTGATTATGTCCTTATCCTATTCTTTGGTTCAAGTAAAGAAACGATTATTGAGTACCTACTGTATACACAATGAGGCATATGATATATACAATATCTCAAATAACCATAACTCTGTGAAATAGATATCATTAATCTCATTTTACATGTGAATGAATAGATACTTAGAGGATGTCCTGGAGCTTGTTCAAGGCCATCCAGCTAGTAGGTGGCAAAGCTGTGATCTGAGCCCCAGCCTATTTTGTTCTAAAGTTCAATTTCTCTCTGTTTTATCACACAACTCCCAGACTCGTTTGTAAGCTCCTCAAGTGAGCAGAACTCTCATACATTCTTCTCACTAGCAGGATTGATTAGAATTCATTGAGGACATCCCTTCCAGTTCCTTGTGATGAAATGCCCAGGCTTTCCTAGGTGATCTCCAAGGTGCAGTAGTTCCCACACTCCATGGTGAAGGATCCCCTTCGACCGCTGCAATTGCAGGATGCAGGGGTACGTCAGGCTTTGGCAAATTGATTTACACTTGCTTAACTCACAGAAGTCTTATTAATAAGCCAGAATGCTGATTATTAATATACAATGAGATACAGTTGCCAAGAAGACTCAAGAGTCCTGGCACCTGGACACCACATGCTCTTCCCCCTCTTTGAGAAGCAATTTACTAACTGAAAGTTAGTAAACATGGAAAGAGACCAAGGGATCAGGGCGGGTGTGAGGATTTATTATCGAGCTGCAGTAACCTGACCCAATCCTTTCCTCTAAGCTCTGCCTACCACGCAGCTAGTATTCAGGTCAGTAGGTCAGGACACCTTCCCGGGGGATGCTCACACTCACGCTTTCACTCTCCAGCTCAGTGGGGACACTACCTGATGGTGTTCATTTCAACCCGCCCTTCCTTATGTAGCAGCTTGCATTACATGGAGGACATTAGGTTGCCTGCCTCAGATGACCAACATTTACTGAGCAGTGGGTGCTGGGCTCTGCATGGTTCAGCATGGGGACCAGAGAGAGTGTCCTCGAAGAGTGTGCAAATAGGTGTTAATATAGTGAATGACAAGTGGATAGGCTCTGGATTTTATGGGAGCACTTGCAGGAGCTGGAGCTTCAGGAAGGCCTCCAAGAAAAGACAGTGCTGCGGTTGGCTCTTAAAGAACAGAGAAGAATAGTTAGGACAAAACAAACAAAACTCTGCCAACAAGTCCTGGCAGGGGGAAAATTGTAAATAAAATCATGGATGCATGAAACAAGTGTGCATCTGTGAGTGTGTGTCTAACAGCGGATTGGAATTAGAAGTCAAAACGCTGGCAGATGAGGTGAAATAGTCCACAAATCCAGGAGAGCTGTCCACGTGAGGTCAAGGGCGAGGACTTAATTAGCTCTGTAGTGGCAGAATCGTTGAAATGTTTCAAGCAGAGGAGTGATGTGGTTGGATTGATGTTCTCTGGGGAGGTGGCTATGCAGAGGGTGTTTTGATGAAATTCCTGGGAACTCTCGAAGCCATTCTTAGAGGGCTTCAGGACGCAGCTCTGCTTGCATCCTGGTAACTGCAGTGCCAGAGGGAGGTGTTCCTGATGCAGCAGCTGAGTTTCCATGTTCATTTTCTTTTGGAGGTTTAGAGTTCTCTGCTCCAGAGCACCTTGTGGACAGCTGAGAGCTGCTACCGGGTTGAAGGAATGGGGTGTGTGTGTGTGTGTGCACACATGTGATCGGCCACAACTGTGAGTATGACATTAACCAGTTGGTACCTGAGTTATTCTCTCCTGTCTATTCACTTAGCATCCACCCCAGCACTGATTACATTGACTGTATCATCTTTTACTGTGTCCTCTATTGGGCAGTGGGCAGACTGTCTTCATCATTTCAGAAGTAATCCCTGAATGCAATAGCTGTTCAATGATGTTTGTTAAGTGAACAAGTGGAAGAATGAGAGTTTGTGTGCTCTGTGCCCAGGCTCTGGCCTGGGGTCAGCAGAAGACACCAAGGAAGGCAGCATAGCCTACTCTGTGGCTGGGCCAGGCAGAACACCAAGGACATTTAGGGATTTTAAGTAGAAGGCAAGATCTTTGATTAGCATATTAACTGAGGGGGAGACTATGCTTTGGGGCACCTAACTGAAGGTCGTGTATCAAGGAAGCCTCGAGGTGCATCCCTGGTTGTCCCTGCTGGTAGGCTTTGAGTGAGGTCACTGAGCTCCCTGACTGCTATACATTTCAGAAGAATCACAGGCAGAAGAGTAGGACAGATTTCTCTGGGCCCATGTTTTCCCCTGGAGCCCAGCTTTCCAAGAACAGAGCATGGTCTGTGTGACTTAACAGACACTGGTAGTTGGTGAATCCAGAAAGACTTGCAGAAGCAGGGCATTGTGGCAAAAGAGACACCTATGCATTGGGAGCATCTTGTGCAAAATATCTAAATGCGTACTTATTTGCAATCCTTCGATGAAGGGTCAAAGCCTATTCTTTGAATGTGGGTCTGCTAATTAGAGTTCCCTTCACTTTCCGGGCATCAACAACACCTGTGATACATCAGGTAAGCCAAGTTTGAGTTTCTTTAAAGTAGAGCAAGAACTTCAAGACCCACGAAAAACAGCATAAATTCAGAATTCTAGATTTTTATTATTACTCTCACCACCCCTCTGCCCTGCTCCCCAAGCCCCACTCTTTGTTAATGTACTCAGCTCCATTTTATTTAACAACATTTTGAATGCCACTCCTTATCAAGTTTTCCCAAAGTGTTCAATATGCTGCATTTGCAATCACCAACTTCCTTTTCACACTTCTAGTTTATTACTGTACATAATCTTTAATCTAACTGCATAATCAATAGTAATAAGTACAACTGGCAAAAAACTCCAGGTAAAAAGATAGTCACTGCTGGGAGAGGAGCCCCAGCGATCACTGGTACTCAGTGGGTCTCTGGCCCCTGTCAGTGGAGGAGGAGTTAAGGGAGCATCTACCCCATGCTCTCTTATCTGGGGACTTCAGGACCAGCCCCTTTTGGGGGCTTGGGTCTACTGCTTTCTGATGTCCTTGTGTTCTAGGGCAGACTTTCAAAAAATGTTTATTTATTTTGAGAGAGAGAGCATGAGTGTGCAGGAGTGGGGGAGGGGCAGAGAGAGGGAGAGAGAGGATCCCAAGATTCTCTATGCTGTCAACACAGAGACATGGGCCTCGAACTCACTATCATGAGCTCATGACCTGAGCTGAAATCAAGAGTCTGACACTTAACTGACTGAGTCACGCAGGCGCCCCTCTAGTGTGGACTTTTAATCACTCCTTCTTTCCTTGCCTTCACCCAGACTCCTCCCAGGGGACCCTGTACACTTTCTCCCCATACACCCAGAGCTCTGTTGGGTTCTTATTAGTCAGATAGATATGGAATGGATTCCTAGCTCTATCGCTTAATGGGGTATAAACTTGACTAACATACTTAGCTTCTTTCAGCTTATCAGAGTGGATTGTTGTGGGATTAAATGAAATAAGGTAAATGTGTTGTAACAGTAACTAATATTACAGAGCACATACTGTGAGCCAGGCAGAGCTTTACATGGACTACTTCATTTTCATTTTGGCAAAACCCAGTGAGCTGGGTACTACTGCTCCCAAGTCACAGCAGGGGAAACCGAGACTTGGGGAACTCATGCCTCAGTTAGAGAACAGTTGGCCCGGCTCCAACACCTACTCTGAGGCTTCAGGAAATGCTACCATTCACGCCGACATCCCTAGGCAGATGCACCATAAATGCACAATGCATATCAGCATGGTGGATGCATACTTCTACCCTTGAATCCCAGCTTTCTCCCCATCCCAGCAGGGCAGGGCCAAATCTTCTGCCTGTTTATACAGGACATACAGTGTGGCAGAGATGGCTGGACCTACCAGATTCATTCTTCCCTTCCACGGTTTAGTGCTGTTGCAGGGTGGCAGCTGCCCAGCCAGGAACCACATTTCCCAGTTCCTCTTACCACCCCCACACCTGACTCCCTAGAGCCTCCCATGTGACCTTCCCACCCTCTCCCTGTCTCTCTCTGGCTGGATGTCAATGATCAGGGTCATACATTGAAGATGAAGGCCCTTTCCTTGACTTGTGTCCCTAAATGGGCAGTGTAGAGTTCTCCATTCCACCTGCTAGTGGGACTTTCAGAGAAAAAGAACAAAGCCCCTGAGATATTGGGGTTCATCCATTACAGCAGCTAGCACTGTCTTGACTCATACACACCCTGGGGACCTCTTTGAATTTGTTGGAAAGAGACCATCTGCAAACCCCCTTAAAATGACCTCTATAGCTCACCACGTTTTTGGTGTAGTAGAGTGTGTTCTAGTGTGTATGTTCTTAGATGCCACATCCCTAATTTATAGAAGCCAACATTCAAGTGAAACTATATTTTCCATAACAGGATGTAGTGAAAAAGGTGCTGCAGGATCAGGAAGAGCTCAGCTGAGTTCAGTCCTGCCGTTTGCCAGCTGTAGTAGCTTAAATTCATTCCTCCACTTCTTGGTTCCTTGAATAAGGCATAATATCATATTCCTAAAGAGGCATAATATGATCTACCTTGGAGGGTCGTTACAGGATTGTATGAAAGTGGCAGTGCTCAGCATATAGTGGGAAATCCACTAATGGCATCTTGTTTATGATTCACTCATTTGATAAGGGTTTAATGAAAACCTCTGATGTCTCCCAAACTACTGAGGTGCCAAGGATACAGGGCTTACCCTTAGGAGATGGTCCTGTGACTGGGAAATGCACTTTTTATTTTTTTTTAATATATGAAATTTATTGTCAAATTGGTTTCCCTACAACACCCAGTGCTCATCCCAACAGGTGTCCTCCTCAATACCCATCACCCACCCTCCCCTCCCTCCCACCCCCCATCAGCCCTCAGTTTGTTCTCAGTTTTTAAAAGTCTCTTATGCTTTGGCTCTCTCCCACTCTAACCTCTTTTTTTTTCCCTTCCCCACCCCCATGGGTTCCTGTTAAGTTTCTCAGGATGCACATAAGAGTGAACATATATGGTATCTGTCTTTCTCTGTATGGCTTATTTCACTTAGCATCACACTCTCCAGTTCCATCCATGTTGCTACAAAGGGCCATATTTCATTCTTTCTCATTGCCACGTAGTACTCCATTGTGTATATAAACCACAATTTCTTTATCCATTCATCAGTTGATGGACATTTAGGCTCTTTCCATAATTTGGCTATTGTTGAGAGTGCTGCTATAAACATTGGGGTACAAGTGCCCCTGTGCATCAGTACTCCTGTATCCCTTGGGTAAATTCCTAGCAGTGCTACTGCTGGGTCATAGGGTAGGTCTATTTTTAATTTTTTGAGGAACTTCCACACTGTTTTCCAGAGTGGCTGCACCAGTTTGCATTCCCACCAACAGTGCAAGAGGGTTCCCGTTTCTCCACATCCTCTCCAGCATCTATAGTCTCTTGATTTGTTCATTTTGGCCACTCTGACTGGCATGAGGTGATATCTGAGTGTGGTTTTGATTTGTATGGGAAATGTACTTGACATACTGAAGTGGTTGGGTGCCATTTTCAGAGGCATGGGCCATGTGCTAGTGAGTAGGATGTCCCCAGAACAGTTGTGAGGAAGCTGTCTTGGGCCCGAGAGTCACTTCCCTGCAGAGGACAGGGGTGGAGGATGATGTGCAGGTGGGCCCTGAAGTTGAAGGCCAGCCACAATGACTGCTCAGGACAGGGCCCCTCTGGACTTCTGGTCCCCTTTGCTGTCTGTTGTTGAGGAGACCAGAGTGTTGAAGAGATTGGAGGAGGTTGGATGGCCTCTTGGAAGCTATGTACTTAAGCGTGTCCTGCGTGCCAGACCAGGAGGAAGTCACAGTGCTGTGGCAGTGCCTGCCACCCAGCAGGCACCAGAGAGAGCATTTCTTGTGAGTGGCTAGTCGTCGCACCCAGATCATTCGGCTTTGTTCCCCCCAGCCCCTTCGCCCAGACAGGGAATAGCTTTCGTCACAGTGCCCACGCAAGCATTCAACAGTGTTCAGCAGGCAGCCAGCTCTTCCATCGCCAAAATGTAGACCATGGCCCCATGTCTGTGCCTTTGTTGAGGCACATGAACAAGGCTGGTGACACAAAGGGATGTTCATTTCTGGGCAAGTTTCCAGTTCTGCTACCACTTCTGCCGGATCTTTTATGAGACAGACTGTGCCTCAGGGACACCCGAGCAACTGGCATTTTCAGCCAGGAGGCCAGAACAGTTCCTCCAGGAACCGTTGGCTAGCATCATGTCATTCCTGTTTGGGGACAATTGGAGTTCGCTGTGAAGAGGCTCCTTGTTGGTAACACAGGGCAGCAGGGTCCCCTCTCCTCTGAGTTTTAGTTTCCCTGGACAGCTCTTTAGTTGCTACAGATCCCTTTGTGTTCAGTGTTTTCCAGGTTAATTAATCCTATTATTATTGTCACTGGAGTCTATAATTAGGCACACTGTGCAATTATATCATACATTCTGCATTATTGATGTGCAGCTCACCAGCCAAAGAGGATTATTAATTATTACCCTATTGGACTGTTTTGCACACAAACATGATGCACCCTTGATCCTGAGGCCAGGGTACTTGGCTGGCATTTGGGGCTCCCTGCTTGGGTCTGGGCTACCTGTATCATCAGAGGACCAACCAGTGAGCACAAGTGGGCCAACCCACTGGTGGCAGTAGGAGCATCTTCAGCCAAACTGGTAAAGGGCACATGGTCCCAGGTCTCCCCATCCAGGCCTTTTCCCCAAGGGCAGGCCTCATGCTGCCCTCAGGGATATGGCTGTACTGTTCCCCAGCCCCAAAGGCCTCCAGCTTCTGTGCTTCAATGGACTTAGGAAATATAAAGGCCGCCATTACTTTCTTTTGAGGTATCTGCTATGTGCCAGGCTTACCACACATGCTGTCACAGGTGTTCATCAGTAGTCCTATGAGGTAGGTAGGATTCCCATGTTATAGATGAGGAAGTTGAAGCTCAGATAGATTTAGTAACTCACTGAGGAAATATGGAGATGAGATTTGAACCCCAGTTTGCTTTACTTCAAGACCATTTCCTTCTCAGCATGAAGAAATGAACCTCATTTTATCAAGAATACAGAGAGAGGGACATTTGAACAAAGCTAAAGGAAAGAAGAATTAAGGAAGGGTTGCATGTGTTGGCTGCCAGGGAGTGGGGAGACAACGACATTCAGGCAGCAGGGCCTCTGGGACCCCTAAATCCACAGAGTGTGTATAAGTGGGGGAGACAGGTGGGCAGTCTCCTTGCACATGTGTTGCTGTTCCACCCTCCTGCCAGGTGGCTGAGTGGGAGGTGCCAGATGCAGTGAGCCAGGCCTGGGAGCTTGTTCACAACGGTGTCCCCTGCAAGTTGTGCAGCTTCCCTAAGGGTGGTGGTGACACGCTGGGGTGGAGACAGACCCCACTGCCTGGCTGTGTGTCCTTAAGCACACATGGCGTCTGGAAAGATGGGGATTTCTGGCTTTTGGAAGGCCCATGGGGGAGTATGTGACCCAGAGCAAGTAACATTGTTTCGCTGTATCCTGTTCTGCGTGCCCCTCCATCCTAATCCTGGTGAAATCAAGGTAAAATGATAAGAGATAGGCCTCAGAAGAAAATTGGGTGGGTGGCTTTCTGTGGGGAGGGAAGAGGGTGGATAATGGGGCTTCTCTGGTCTGGCAGCTGGACCCTGGTGTGGAGGTTGATGTCTTTTTGTGGAGGCCATGTGTATGCGTGTCAGGACCTACTTGTACCCTGACCCTCCCCTCCACTGCTGTATCAATTGTGGTTTATACCTCCTACATTTTATAATGGTTCCTTGAAGGGCCTTGCTGGCTGTGGGGAGACAGCCCCTCCCAGGGCTAGCTGATTCTTGGAGATAATAAACATTGTGCCTGTGAACACACCTTGTGTATCCAAACCAACAATCTTGAGTCCATACCCCACTACATCCTTTATCCAGCTCTCAGCTGCTGAACCCATATCCCTCTGCCCTGCACAACCCCAGGGCCAGGCACCAGGCAGACACTACCCCCCCAGCCCACAGTTGGCCAATGACATTATCCACACTAGCCAATCCTAGGCCATCTCCCCTGGCCTGCCCTGCCTTGTGTGCAGAATAACAATAAATCCTGTGGCTCTGTTTTCCCCTTGCTCTGACGTCTGCCTCCTGACTCGCCTTGGTGCTTCCCATGTGGCCCTGTGTGCCACACTGTGCCTCTCATTTCCAGGGGAACTGTGACAATGAAATCTTTCAGTGGCATTAGCTGTCCATGTCATCCTCAGTCACCTGCATGCATTTAAACCCGTCAGTACACTTTCATACAACTGCCACCGGGGAAGGTCCTGCTTCATGATCCCCAGAGGAGCCCTGTCTGGGGTCTTGATGCTGCTTGTCACTGCCAGGGGATGACTAATTGTGACTGTCACTGTGGGCTGATGGCACAACTTCTGAGTAGGGGATGGGATGATGATTCTTAACCCTTTTAAATTTACTTGGAAAGCCGCGTTTGCACACCCAGTTTTACATGTGTTTTTGAGGTTTGGGTCACAAGGTTGGGACCTTTCAGAGTAGGAATGGAGGTTACCTGGGAACCACTTTGGGTGTGGAGAAAAGGGAGGAGGAGACACAGAGCATTTCTCAATCACAGCCCCAGGAAGCAGAGGCCTCATGCAGTGCCTCAGTTTCCTCATTTGTTAAATGGGGGCTCAGAGCATTTGCTTTCTCTGTGTCACAGGGTTTGAGCAAGGGTGACTTTGAGAAGCAATGTGGAGGCCCTTTAGAAAGGCATGGAGCATGGTCCTGCTTATGATGGACAGCCTTGTGACAGGAACATTTGGGGAGGGTCCGAACAGCTTCCAGGATTTGGGAGGTGGCAGGAATTGTCTAGTCAGGTTGAGGGATGATCCGTTTTTGCGGTGGTTTGGTGACTTGTTCAGATTCTCCACAGACCCACCATCTGATTAAAGTAAAACTCTTTCCCTGTGGCATCATTTCCAAGGAGAGGATGAGGAAAATTAAACATTGTAGTAATGATAACAACGATAAACCCAATATAAATAAGCAGGAGAATAAACCATGGTGGTTTTTGGGAGCTCTGGGCTCTTTCCTAAGCCCAGATGGGCCATGGCTGCTGGCTGACCTTGGGGCTGGAGTTGTTGCAGGTGAGTGAAGTGGCAGAGATTTCTTGTGCTTCTATGGGGGCCTGGTCTCTGCTCTTCTCTGCATTTGTATATGGCTCTGCCTGAGAATCTGGAGAGCTCTTGGGTTGGAGCATGGTCCAAGCGGGGGTCTGGTTCATGGGGGGGGGGGCATGTAAGTCTTGGGCCCTGTTTGGTGAAAATGCCCAGTGTGGTTCTGGCCTGGCCATTACAGTTCTGTAGCACTAATATGCCTACTCATCTGCACCCAGAAGAGGGAACAGGTGCTTAACAGTTTATTTATAACCATTGGGGAAACCTGAAATGCTTCTTTTGGGCTCAGAAAAACCCACACAAATTTTTTTCCTCATTCATTTTTTTCCCTTCCCATCTCCCTCCTTCTCCCCTCTCCTTGAACTCCTAGTGAAGCAGCCCAGTACTAGGTTCTTGGTACACAGAGATGAAGGAGGCCCCGCATTCGCCCATGAGGGGTTTTTGTGGGTGTCTCAGTCTGTAGAGAATTATTAAGAACCACTGACCTGCAGAAAAAAAATGGAACTTCCCTCTATCTAATTGGAAGCATCTTGCTATATTATAAAGCCCCAAGGCTGCTCATGATTCCCTGCCCCTCCCACAGGGTCTGTGGAAGACAGACCAACAGATGGTGATAGTGCCTTGGAAGTGTCCAGAGAAGGCTTGTGCTTGCTTGCTTTGAGAGAACAGAAGATAAAGGGCACTTAACCCTCCTGGCTTCCTGGAGGATGTGGCCCCTGAGCCAAATTTCCTGGAAGGTTCCTGATGACCCTGTCCCTGCCCACTGTGATGTCCCTGCTGTTCCCCAGGAGAACAACATCTAAGCTGCAGCGAACAGACTGTGGATGGGAACAGAAGGTGAGCGAGGCCCTCTGGCAGCCCGAGCTGCAGTGTCTCCTGTGAGCTGTATTTACTGACCCAATGCAGGTTACATCCTTGTGCTCCTCCAAGTTCCTTGTCTCTAGTTCAAACACTAGCCTGTGCTTCAGGAGGATCATACTGCATGTGACTGATGTTTGCCAATGGACCAGCCACTGTGCACCAGACACTGATAAATGTCATTGCATTTAATCTTCATTATCCTATGAGGCAGGACTCTAAGGGTGAGGGCACAGAGGGTAGAGTAACTTGCCCAAAGTGGCCCTACAGCATGTAGTTCTCTTCCTGGAGGCCCTGAGACACCAGAGCTAACATGTGGGGAGTTAAACATATTTCCTGCCCACCTCACCCTATTAGCTCCTCCTCCAGTGCCTTCCATGCTTTTTCTGTTCAGCCAGTCTTAGTTGAGGAGCCCAATTTAATATTTTATTTCCTTTCCCCTTGTCCCAATTCTCCACTGGATCAGTTGCCAACAATGGTTACTACTTACTGGTCTCCTCTGGGTAGCAGGTGTTGTATTAGGATGCTACCTATGTGTTTTGTAATCCTGAAAGCATCTCTGCCAGGTGTATGTGCTACCTTCTTTTGACACAGGAGGACCTGAGACCTGTGCTGGCTAAGGAGTGTCCCCATGGCCTTCTTGCTAATAGGTTGTAGGGATGGGGTCTGCACCTCATCTGTTTGACTCCTGAATGCTTGCTCCTTACCACATGTGGGCATGCCGCCCTCCTTGCTGAACCTTGCTAAAGCTGGTTAATTGAACTTCTCCACCACATTGGAATTCTGTTCCGATGCACCCCTGTGGCGGTAGAACAATGACCTCAAAGAAGTCTGTGTCCTAATTCCCAGAACCTGTGACTATATTCGTTATACAGCAAGTGGGGATGAAGGTTGCAGGTGGATTTAAGGTTGCTAATCAGCTGAGATGGGCCTGGATTATTTGAGTGGGCCTAATGTAATCACAAGGGCTCTTTAAATATGGAGGATGCAGGCAGAAGAGGCAGAACCAGAGGGAGATTTAAAGATGCCTTCTGCTGCCTCTAAAGACAGAAAGGGCGGAGAGCCAGGAATGTGGATGCCTTCAGGAATCTGGAAAAGGCAAGGAAACAGATTGTCCCCTGAAGCCTCCAGTGGGACCAGGGCCCTGCAGTAACTTGATTTCAGCCTAGGGAGACCATTTTGGACCGCTGTCCTCCAGAACTGTGAGATAACAAATGTGTGTTGTTTTAAGTGCTAAGTTTGGTAGTTTGTCACAGCAGCCATGGGAAATTTGCCACACTGCGGCCCCCAGTTCAGGACCTCATTACCTCTCTCTTGGACTGTGGCCTCCACCTGACCTCCAATCTTCTTTCTAAAGGGTCCATACTTTATCTTTTTAAAGCAAAGATTATCCCCTCTTGGCCCAGAAATGGCCACTGCCTCCCTCCACCAAGTCTGAGGGGCTACTAGTCTCTGCACCTAAACACTCTGCCTTCCCTGTCACTGGGAAGTGTGGGGAGGTCCCTGCTCCCTGCAAAGGCAGGAACCCCTATGTTGCTCCATGTGGCTTCTTTCTGAAGGTCAGTTTCTCCCCAGGCACACAGCACCAGGTTTAACCACCTTCCTCATGTTGGGGCCTTTGCATCTGCTGTTCCCTCTGTCCAAAATGTTCTTCCCCCAGTATCCATGTGGCTCATTCCCACATACTGTTCAAGCCTGTACACCCCCCCGCCCTCATCACAGCCCATTTTTTCTCCTACTCTGTTCTCTTCATAGCTCTTACCGCAGCCTCACACTGCAGCCTCCTCTTAGCTTGCTCTGCTCATTGCTAATAACTCCAATGCATGGAACAGGATCTGGTAAACAGTAGGTGCTCAGAGAATATTTGCTGGAGGAACACATCATATTTTATCACTTTAAATACAAAATAGATGCTGATAGATCACTGTATATTCAGCACCACCCTCTCTCCAGGTCCCAGGTCTCTACATCCAAATGCGTATTCGACACCTTGGTTTGGCTATTTGACAAGCATCTCCAACATTGGATTTCTGTCCTCTGTCCTGACCCTCCGACTTGTTCCTCCCTGTCAGTTAAGCCAAACACCAGTAGTTATCCTTGATCCTGCTTTTCCCCACTATCTACACCCTGTGTGTCAGCAAGAACCAGATGTTCTGCCTCCAGAATACACCCCATGGCTGTCCATCTGTCCCCATCCTCACTGTCACCCCCACCTCTCAGAACTGTTGTCTTGCTTCCCCACAGCTTCATCTGTGCAAATGTACCATAGTTTTAAAGAAAAATTGCAGAGATACCATGGAGTTCCCAACACCCCCATGCAGTTTCCCCTATTGTCACCATCTTACATTACATCTGTCACAACTGAGGAAGCAACATTGGTACCTTGCTATGAACTGAACTCCACACTTCATTCAGATTTCACTAGTTTTTGCCTGGTGTCCTTTGACTGTGTCAGGGTCCCACGCAGCGTCTCACATTACACCTACTCATCATGTCTCCTCAGCTCCTCTTAGCTGGGATGGTTTCTCAGACTTGGCTTGTCTGTGATGACCTTGACAGTTTTGAGGAGCACTGGTTGAGTATTTTGTTGACGGCCCCTCAGTTTGGGTTTGTCCGATGTTTCTCTCACATTGAGGTGGGAGTTAGGGTTTGGGGAGGATGGCCACAGGGGTGGAGGGTTCATCTTAGCACACGGCACCCTGGGCACATGCTGTGCCACTGCTCATGGCTGATGTGGACCTGTCAGTTGTCTGGGGCAGTGTTTCATTTGCTGTGAGCTTCTTACCTCTCTCTCTTCACTTCCCATATCTACTCTTCAGAAGCAAGACAATAAGAGCAGCTAGCAGACAGAGAGGGAGGAGGGGATTAAACCCATCTCCCAGAGGGAGACTATCAACATATAGAATTTGGAGTTCTGTATGGGAGACTTGTCTCTTCTCCCTCAATTATTCATTCATTCATTCATTCATTCATTCATCATTTATATGTTAGCATGAAATTGTGGGCATTTATTTTATACTTTGGGTTTTAATTCAGTATTAAATTATTTATTTGCTGCTCAAATCATTCCAGCTTTGGCCTTTGGGAGCTCCTTCAGGTAAGCTTCTATGTCCATTTGACATGCCCCCATCTCTGTTTTTTCAAGCACCTCCTTACTTCCTGTAATTATGAGGTGCTGTGGACTCATCCAGTACTTTCCCTGACCCAGCCCTAGAACCAGCCATTTCTCCAGGAGCCCTGAAGTCTTTTGATTGGAGAGTTGGCCTTAGAAACTGAGGTGTGGATGCTGGGTGTGTCCACTGGCACTGGGCCAAGGATCTTTTAAGAACACAGAATGAGTCACATCTTTTTTTCACTTGGAATATGATACACACTCCTTACCATGGTGATCTGGCTCTTGGCCATCTTTTCAGTCCTGTTTGGAACCACTGTGGCAGCCATGAATGCTCCTCTGACAGACCTTCCTTACTGGAATCCTTACTGGATCTTCCTGGGTCTTTGCCTCACTGGCTTTGGGCCTCAGTGCAATGCCACTGAACTCCATCTCTGTGAGGGGTGGGAGGGCATAACCCTTCTCTGCCTCGCTTGATATAGTCTTCTGGCCCCTAGGAAAAGTCCCCATACTTGGCAATGCTGAACAAGTAGGTATGGAGTGGGTGATGATCTCTAAGCATTTATTCTGTCATTCACATGTGGCAGTCTGATGGAAAGCCTGGCCCTCCCTAGAAAGCTTCAGTCTTTTTGCAAGGCCCAGCCCAATAATGCAAGATGCCTTATGTTTCCCTGTGATCCATAAGACTGCTGTCCCATCTTTTGCTCCTGGAGCTTCTTGCACATGTCTCTATAAAAGCACCCAGCACTTGGAGTTGTATGTAGCTTGCAAACATCCCTTTCTTGCTTTCAGGGTGACCTCCCTGAGGGTGCTAACCATGACTTGTCCATCATGGCTCTGCAGCTTAAGGTTCCTGGTAAATGAATTCTGAAACTCTTCATTTGGGCTCCTTGATCATACTCAGCAAAAGCAAGTCACCAGGGGAGCCATTTCCAGCTCTCAGAAAGTTCTTGGCAGACCTGGCAAAGATGGCCTCCAGTTGCTTTCTCCATCTTTCCCCTTTTTTGGTGGAAAGAGCTGGAGGGTGTAAAGTTCACTTCTAGCAAAGCTTGCTGATATTTCAGTGGCTATAAAGCAGGTCCCATCATCCCCAGTCTTACCTTAAAATCTCCTTAATGTTTGGGTCTTTTTTTCCCCACCTCAGAAGATCAATAATATTGCAGAAGTGAGAGATCAAAGTTTTTCAAGTGGTAGGTGAGAAGGGGTGGGGGCAGGGGTTGGGGGTTGAGAGAGAGTTCCCATTAAACTTATCCCTGGATGATGCTTCCAGATGCACAAAAGCTTGTTACCTGCTCTCATCTCTCTCCTCTCCCCTCTCTCCACCCTTTTCCTCTCTCCCTCCCTCCCTCCTTCTCTCTCTCATAAACAAAGCCACAGCCTCGAACAACATCTTGTAAAGCACATTATAAAATGCTTCTAATAAATCCCTAACAGCCTTGGCCATAACCAGCTGAGAGAAAGGTGATTATGACACGAAAGTGTCAGGTTAGAACAACAAATTGGGCCACGCGAGCAGGGATTTATTTGTCTTTATAAGTGTGCTATAAAGGTCCATATAATTTCACAAATAAATATGAACATTGCTTAGTAAATGGCTCCTGGATTTAGAGCCCCAGGACCACAGGAAGGAACACATTAGCACCAAGGGTGTAGCACCAAGGGTGCAATTTCAGATATGGGACAGATCAGCCCAGGGGCTGCCAACCAGATAGCACTTAGCCTACCCCTGTCCCTTTTCACATGTGTGGGGCATCCCAGGCCAGGGCCGCAGGAGGGCTGGGAAGGTCCTGGGATCCAGGACCAGGATGGAGGCCAGAGGAGGAATGGTAGGCCCTGGGGCCTTCAGTCCGTGAGGCCTGGGATGAGTGGCAAGGTCAAGGAGGAAGGCAGTCTCCTAGCTCTGGGGCACTGGGTGGACAGTTGTCATGGTCTGGTGAGCTGGCAACCCTGGAAGTAAGCTGCCCAGCCTCCATGTTTGCTGGGACCAAGGGGTTTGCCAGAATGCTGGATTTTTGGTTTTAAAACTAGACAGTCAGCATGCCAGTCTGATAGCAGTGATCCTGGGGCTGCTTGACTGCATATACCCTTCTGGGGATGGATGCTCTCAGAAGCCAGGTATGGGGAAGAAGGGAAACGAATGTGGGGACTTTAGAGAGACTGGAATTGGATTTATATCTGTGTTTTCTAACTCTCAATTGAAATGCTTTTCAAAACTATTAACACCTGGCCTCATCTCAGACCACTAAATCAGAGCCCCCAAGGGCATGGTCCAGGCATCGTGCTGTGCCAGCACTCCCCAGGCTATTCTGAGGTGCACTGGGGTATGATTCAGAGGCATGGAGGATCAACTTCCCCAGCCCATCTAGGGTACAGCTTGGCTGTACCTCCTTTGTGCCTTGTAGGAGCTACCCTTTGATCCGTTGGTTCTCCTTTCTCTTAGTGCCACCACCACCTCCTCCCACCCCATTTAAATACCAAATCAGATGGGCTCAAACAAATCATATTCATTAATTCAGTCATGAATCCATCAGGAACAGTGCTGACCCTTTCCCATCTGGTGCTTTTCTCCTACAGACACAGCCCAGATAAGAAATGATGACCTACATTTTCAAACCAAGGATGTTACAAATAAAAGTCCATCCTAACAGGCATTCTTCATAACTAAGATAAAGACGTCATAATCGGCTTCGGTAGAATGCCTATCGCTTTGCCCCTCTCCATTCTGGCGGTAGTAACCTGGAGCTTACTTATCATTCACTCCATTGCCCAGCAGGGTTTGGCTGGCAGGACACACAGACTCTAAATTTAAACCCAATACACCTCCTGTGCACTTGAAATTTTGTTTTAGGGCAGTTTGACTGCATGGGATAGATATTCTGATTGTGAGCACTAGACCAGGTGGTAGTGGGAGCTTTCTGTTATGGGCTGTGGAAGAGGGTGGATCATGGCTTGCAGAAGAGGGAATTCAGTCTCTATGGAAACCTGACTGGGTGCATATAGATCTCAGCTCCTGTCCTGCTTCTGCCATGAGACCTCTCATATGTTCTTCCAGGCTACCATTCTCTGAACTCCAGCACTGTTATCTGTAGCCCAAGTTCTGCACCAACCCTGTAGCAATAATGCCTTAATTACCTAGTACTCTGTCCTGTCATAAAACGATATATGTCTAGGGTCTCATTTGATGTTGGCTTGCATTATCCTGTCATTATTTTAGGAGTGTGGAAAGTATGTAGACATTTAGAATCAAAAGTTGGGTCCCAGTCCCATTTTACTTAATGGTTCTCTGACCTTGGACAAACCACTGAACTCCTTTGATCTTTAGTTTCCTTCTCTGTATAATGGGAGTGATGAAATTATAGACCCATGAAGAGTATAACGTTATATATATATAGTGTCTGGCACGTAATTGGTATTCATTGTGCTTGTTGCCTCGCTTCCCAACTTCCTTCTTTTCCCTCACAGGGCTGTTGAGATAGTCACAGGAGCTAATATACATAAAGTCCTCATGCAAGGTGCTATATTCAATTTCAGAACTATTCTAGTTATTATTCCAATACCTTTATTCTCCTGGGCTATTCTAGAGACTGGAACCATTTGTCTTTCTGCACTAGACTATGAGGCATATCTCCTGCTTTGCCATCCTCAGACCTCAC
This sequence comes from Panthera onca, assembly GCF_046562875.1. Taxonomy (NCBI): domain Eukaryota; kingdom Metazoa; phylum Chordata; class Mammalia; order Carnivora; family Felidae; genus Panthera; species Panthera onca. The sequence continues at coordinate 168,626,133 of NC_138342.1, read as the reverse complement.
CATGGGAGTATCAAACATCAATTTTCTCTTTGCTCTCTCTGCCCTTCCAAGGCATTGCCTTCTTTAAGGGAACTCATTCAAGTCCAACCTTTCCAGGAAAGAAGGCTGGGATTTTGTGATCTTAGAGCTGATGAGGAAAGAAAAGACCTTCAGGTCCCTGCAGAGATTTATCACAGCCACCCCACCCCTGAGGGCCAACCCATCTCCCCATGGTTGACTTTGCCCAGGCCATCTGATTTTGACTTCTGATGTCCAAGTTGAAGTGTCATCCCTCCCTATCTCCCGGAGGCCCACTTACCCTCCAGAACCCAAGCCTAGTCCTGCCTCCTCCAGGAAGCCCCCTCCCCCATCTATTCTGGCTTCCTTTGCAATTACCACTTACAGCCTGCATACTGGTTCCTGGGCTGGACGTCTTCTCTTGGTCCCTCAGCCTCACCCACTCTGCACTGTGCTCTGGGAGACTGACCTACATAGACTCCCCTTCCCTTTGACTGCAGGCTGTTAGCCAACAGGATGAACCAACAGAAGACCAGAGGATGGGAGGAGGGTGAGCTGGGAGTATTCAGGGGCAGGGTTGCTTCTGGTTGCTACAGCTCTTGTTAAGTGGACCTTTCCATATAGCTTTGCTCTCTGGCTTTTCCACTGTCTCCTTTCCCTGGCCTCTTCAGGCCTAGGGTGGTGGTGTGCATTATCCCTTGTGGCTTTCCATAAACCTTTACCACATATTTTAAAACAGTACTCTCATTAAACTTTCCTCAATTATCCAGCTTGTGTGTGCCGTCTGTTTCCTGCTGAGACCCCAATTAATATGGCTTTTGATGGTGCAGTATCTGATTTAACATTTTAGTATATATTGTTCTATGTTGTCCTTCAGTTGTTTTCCTCACGCATATTAGGGTTAGAGTCTTAAGGGAAAACAGTGCTATAGCTATTTTGGTATCCCCAAGCTTGGCATGGTGCTGGCTTCATGCTGGGCATGAAGCAAATGCTCGCAGAATTGCCTGAGAGAAGGACCGCCATGCATGTGGGCTTCTAACTCCCTTTTTCTACTGTCCCTGCCCCAGGTTTGAGGTCTAGTGCCTGCCTCAAAAGAGATGTTCTGAGTTGGGTAGGCAGTGGGAAAGGCCAGGTTTGGAAACCAAGCTCATGCTTTGGACTGAGAGAAGCACTAGGGCAAGACCCTCTGTGGCTTGGGAGGAAGTTCAGCCAAACCTCATATCCAGGGATTACCAGGGTCAGTGTTGGGGGCCTTGGTGGGCAGGAGGTGGCATTGCCCATCCTGGTGAGTGGGTGGGCAGAGCCTGCTGATGGAAAGTCCTGAGCCAGGCAAAGTGTAGAGGCACAATCATGAAATCGGAAGTCATCTGAACGAGAAAGAATGTTAAGATCATCTAGTTCTGTGTTGCCCAATATGACAACTACTGGACACATGTGGCTATTGGGCACTTGAATGTGACTGGACTGAACTGGTATGTGTTGCACATGTAAAATACATACCAGGTTTCAGAGTCAGTATGAAAAAAAGAATGTAGAATGATCCCATTAAAAACTTTTAAATTCATTGTATGTTGTAATGATAATATGTTATACATATTACATTCAATGATATAAATTATTAAACTTAATTTCACACATTTCTTTTCACTTTTTTAATGTGGCTACTAGAAAATTTAAAATTTCATACATAGCTCACATCACATTTCTATGGGGCAGTGCTGGTTTAGTTCATCCTTCTCATTTTACAGATGAGGAAGCTAAGGCTAGAGAAGGGAAGAGGGTTTCCAAGGCCACATACCCAGTGGGGATCAAGCAGGGAAATCTGGGAGGGCCACAGATGGTTTCAGTGCCTCAGGTACTTTTGTATAAATTATGGTGGGGTGGAGAGAGAGGGCAAGGTCCCAAGAGGCTGTCCCCCAAAGTAGAGGCCAGCAGTCCAATCTTGGCCTGGGTTTGGGACCTAGCATACATTTGGAATGGGGGCTGTGGACTTTGCTCTGAGGTACTGGCATACCCCTGCCCATGGAATCCATCTCCTTGGAAGAATGGCTCTGTGATGGGCTCTTGGTCCTTTTGCGGGGGTGAGAGGAATCCTCTCCACACACGGCCTTGGCCCGGGAAGTTAGACAGGACATGGCAAAAGAGCTGAAATGTGGTTCAGAAAGCACTGTCCACAGTAGCCACTGCTATCTCACTGGTGTTGAATAAGGCTTGCCAGTCCTCTGGGGGAGCCTCATAAAGCTACAGGACTCAGCCACATTTGAACTGATTCTGCAAGTATTTCTTGAACATGTCCTCTGTACCTGGGCTGAGAAAAGGAGAAGGCCCTGAGCTCCATGACTTTATGGTTTGGGGTAACATACCCATTACACATGAAACAAATCAAGGACAATGACACATAGAAAAGGTTAGGTTTCAGGTGGGTAGCCCAGATTGTGGTGGGCACTGTGGTCATGCAGATGATGTGGTTTAGTGAGGAACCTGGCATAGAGCCCTGACATAGTTGAGTTCTGTGGCTAATAAAGCCAGTGATTTGGGCAGGTCATACTCTCTCTGATGTCATTGTCCTCATTTGCTCAATGGGATAACACCTACCATCTGGTTCCCACCCTCCAGGCATGATGGGGTGTATGGAAGTGCCACACATGACCAGGAAGGGGGTGCTACCTAGACCTGAGTTTTCAAGGCCATTGTAGACAGAAGTGAGTAGGAGAAGGTGAGGGCACCATGAGGGAGGCTGGCTGGCCATATAATTTATCTTCCAAAAGGGTATCCTTCTGAGTATGAAAGGGGAAGCTATTAATATTAAAATTGGGACAAAAGATGGAGAGAAAGATTGTTCTGTGTAAATAGGACATACAGCACTCTACTGGGAAGAGGTCAAAGGCACAGCTAAGTCAAAATCCTGTGTGACTTGGGAGGCCAGCAGCAGGGGAATGGCTTTGCACTAGAGGTTGGTAGGCAGGGAGTGGACGGTTGGGGTTAGGTAGGGTCAAAACAGGAAGGAGTTTGGGGAGTGCACTGACTCAGAAGCAAGAATGCAAATAGTGACAGAGTACCAGGTTTGGAGCCTGGTGTGGGACAGCCCTGCAGCTCCAGACTGGACACCTACATCCCATGACATGGGGAATCTAAAATGAGAGTATGGCAGAAGACATGGAGTGTGGGGACCCAGCAACACATTTTTGTTCTCATTACTGACACCACAGGTTAGTGTTTCTGTGGGTGTCCTCTGGCTGCCAGTGGAGGAACGCTGCTGTTAGAACCCCATAAGGCTGTTCCAGAACACTGCCCCAGTGAGGCTGCAGTCACTAGCTCGGGGTGAAGGGGATCAAAATGCCAGCCCTTGAGTGCTCCCCAGGGTCTCCAGCCCTGCTCCCACCCCAAACAATAGGCTCTGTTGAACCAGCCTATTCCTGGGTAGCAGGAAGTCCTTGGGCCAACCCCCACACATGAAGAGGGCCTTGGAAGAGGTGCCCCTGTGACCTCTAGCCGGTGAGCTCAAAAGGGCCCATTCTTCCTGTCTGTGGGGTTGGGGTAGGAGGGAACAGCACTGTGGCTTTGACTCTAGGGAAGCATGACTGGCTCAGTGTTCTGGCCTTTGCCCTGCGGCTGTCTTGATTCCATCTGCTGACCTCATGGGATTGTCCTTCAAGTCTGTTTTGGCTGCTATGGAAGGCTGGGGAGACAGGGCCATTCCTTTCCTCATTGTAGCCCCTGTGGGTCATGTCTGGCATTGGTAGATGCCAAATCCTTCCTGCTGCCTCTCTCCACATACTCAGTGCCCCCTTTCCTCTGCCAGTCTTCCCCACAGCCTGTCACTGGGGTCCACAGGGATTTCACGCCAAACACACTGGGCCTCCTGCCAGGAAAAGTGGTAAAACCCTCGCTTCCTCACAGGCCCCAGGGATTGAGTCTGTGCTTTTCTATTCTCCTATGCAACTCCCTCCCCACGTGTGCTGGGATTCCCCTTCACATGCTCACTAGGTCAACAAACACAGGCAGCTCCTGACACCAGACATCATCATAGGCATCCAGGGACTGGTTCTCACCCTGAGGGAGTGATGGCATTTCCTCCTATGAAGATTCCTAAGTAGAGTGAGCCCTTCAGCCTTCTTGGCTGTCTTTAAATAGACCCAGAGGGCTTCCTCTTCAGATCTCTGTTACAAGGGTCCATAAACTTGGTGAAGTCATGCAGCTTGAAGAGCTCTGGTAGATCTTCAGAGCACTATCTTATTCCATATTGATTGTTGGCAGGTCTAGGCCTGTCTTTCTCATAGTGTCCTCTTTATGCGCTTAGTTTGTTCCATGGGAAAAATCTCTGCATCTTTTCATCATTCATTGATTCCTAGGAATAGAGCCCAGACAGTGTGCCCTCCCCTCAGGGAGGCAACCCCATGTTTTAAGGGTACTTGGGATTTGTTTGAATCAGGTATGGTGAGACATACAGACACAGAAATTACTGTCATGAAGGAAGAAGTTTATCCTCTCAGATCCCTAGAAACAGGAGGTGGCGATGCATACCGTGTTGCGGGGGTCACACAGGGAAGCACCAATGTCTGTTAGGAGGCAGAAGGAGCAAGGGGAAGAGGTGTGAAAAAAAGTGGATGAGGCAGGGTGAACAGGGTTAGAACTGGCTGGTTTGAATAATTTCAGCAGGCTCTGGGGCAGAGGGGCCATCCCAAGTCATCTGGTAGCTGACCCTGGGGTGATTAGGGCAGGGAATAGAGGCTGGAGTGGAGTGTAAGGGCCCAATAAAGGAGGAGGTTGGGGGGTGTGGACCATGGACTGGTTTGTTTGCTAGCCCTGGGAGGGACAGTCCCTTCAGTGTCAGTGAGGCACTAGGATTGCAAAGCACCAAATACAGAAATTAGAAAATGTGATTATTACGTCATCTCTTTGCAAAACCCTATGGTGATTCTGGCCACTCTGCTGTGATACCTTCAACAGCATGTTTTCTCTGTTCTTGGGAATCTGGTTCAGACATCAAGGCCCTCTCCAGAAAGTCCCCCTTAGTTCACTTCTGATATCACCAAGTTCACTCCTCATCCCCTTCTCCTGTGGAACCTGTGCTGTGCTGTTCCCACAGTTCTGTGCCCTACTTTGGGTTGAGTTTTCTTCCTGTTTGCCTCCTCTCCAGGAGTCATGAGATCCTCAAGGGTCCATCTCATCTCGTATGCCTTGTGGTGCCTACTGCGGGCCTGGCACACTCGAAAGGTTCCATAAATGGGGGTGGAACACTGAATGGACATGGACTGTAGGCCACTTCTTCAATAGCAAGGGCATCATTTGCAGCTCAGTGGAACTTTGAACAGTGTCTGCTGTCTTGATGTCTCTCTTGAGAACACTGGGAGACATGGTGTGCCAGGGTCCAGGAGAGATTTCCATTCTCATTACTGACGCTACAGGTGAGCATTTTTGTGAGTGTCCCCTGACTGCCAATGGACTGTTCCTGGAGAGGTTCTTATTTCAGTGTTCATGAGCTCATAAGAGTCCTTCAGCCCTTGAGCTTTCATATAAAATATACATGGGCACTTAACCAAGGAGAGAAGATCCAGGGCATTAATCAGATTCTGTAATTGCTCCAAACTGGTAGTAAGGTTAAGAGCTGAAGAATGGATTGTTGCTACCAAAACTGTGGTCCATAGCTGCTGTCTAGAAGCCTATCACCACCTGTCCCTAGGTCTAACCTACGGAGTGCCTGCTTTCCCCTTGGGGGCCTTGCTCCGGGCCCTTTCTTCTCCCTTAGTTGGGCTGTCTTGGCTCTCCTGCAGGGCAATGTATCCAGGCTCCAAGACTAATTCGAATCATGGGGTGGGAGTGTGTTAAGTTGTTAGCTTCCTGGCTAACAGATTATTCCCTCCTGGCTAATCTGACTCTGATCTTGCGTGCCTGGTGACTGAACTCTCATATTGTGCCAAAGGACCAGTTGAGGTAACTTCTCTAGTGCTGCAAGCTCTCTGGAGTGAGATGCCTTGCCTATTCCCCCACCTCCCTCCTACTACCTTGCCCAAGGCTGCCCAAGCCTGCAGTAACCAGGTTGCTGCTGGGCAACTTTGCAGATGTCATCGGTTACAGCAATAGCAAGAGCAACACCCACCATGACATTGTTCTTATCAGAAATAGTACTATTAACAAAAACAATGGTAAAATGTGAACTGACAGCTTACTCTGTGCTGGTTGCTTTCGTAGATTCCTTTCTCGTTTGATTCTTACAACGAGCCTATGAGACAGATAGTTTTATCTTCTGCATCTCCATTTACAGAAGGAAACTGAGGCACAGAGAAGCTCAGTTACTCACTCAGAATCACACAGCTAATGTAGAGCAAGAGTTTTGACCTAGGTGTGTCTTACCCCCAAGCTCACACCTGGAACCCCCATACTGTGTTGCTGAGGGCCTAACTGCTCCCCCTGGTCTGGGAATACTGTGCCAGTAGCCTACATTCCTCTGCCCTCTCCCCATGGCTCCCATAGCACTCTCTCCTTCCACATCCAAGCATTCATGAGACAGAATTGCCATCACCTGCTTGCAGAGTGTGAGCTCCATGAGGGCAGGGCCTGGGTCACTTGTCATTCCTCTGTAATCCTGGAGCCTGGTGCAGCACCTGACACAAAGATGATGCCCCAAATTGATGGGATTAGTGGGCCACCTCTTGGGTCTTCTCTGGTTCCATCGTGAGGTGCAGCTTTGGACTTGGCCCAGGCCTGATAGCCAGTGCTCAGCTGCTAGGCTGCTGTCCTCTGGCTTCACAGACCTCCTCAGCCTCATGCCCCAGATGAGGCTTGCAGGGAAGGGAGGTGATGATGACAGAGTTCAGAGCGAGTCACAGGCAGCCCCTCTGCCTGCTCATGGTGCTAGACCTTGATGGGAAGTGACATCTCCTCCTGTGTCTTGACCTCTCCCTTTCCCCTTGCCTGCGGACTCACAGCCCAGAAGCTGATCAGGAAGGACAGGCCTAGTTTTACTAGAACAACTGTGTCAGTGAAAGGGCACGGGCAGTCTCCCCTCCACCCCCTGCCCTGCCAGGATGCTGGCTGGTCCACACCAGTCAGGCCTGTTCTGACAAAGAGGGCTGCAGCCAGCAGGGCCATGCAGTTGTTCACGGAGGCCTGTAAGGGGCCTCTCAGTTTGGGCCCAGGCTCTAAGGGCTTGGCTGCCTTTTCAGTTTACCAGTTCTGAGGAACCTTTGTCCTGGGGGCCTTCTCTCTTTCTCCCCCTGAGGCCACAGGAGCTGGGGGCTCTAGTCCTCGCTGGATTGAATCCCACATTGCAAGACAAGCTGGATTCCAGTTCCAAGACATTGATGCTCTTGCCCCAAGTGTAAGCTTTTGGAGTCATGGGAGCAAGCACTTGGAAGCCTCATCACAATGGATTCCCACGTCTGAACAAGGTGCACTGCCTGGAGCCAGATTCAAACAGAGCTTTGTGAGCAGAGTAGTGGGGTGTTGGGGAAAGCTTACAGCCAGGCAGAGAAGTGTCAGAGAGGGTAGACTTTTATGGAGAAAGTTAGCCTGGGGGACTTCCTGAGCTGAAGCAGAAATGACTGGGAGTTTTGAAAGCATGAGTCTATCCGGATGTGCCTGAAGCTGTTTAAGGCGTCAAAGGGGACACCCACCGCAGAACCAGAATTGGTGTTTCCTTGAGCTCATCCTGGGGTCTGACTCTGATCCTTCAGAAAAGCTGTCCAGAGTTTTTTAATCATCTTGGGTGCACACAGCTCCACCCCAGGCATACGCTTGCACTCTTGCCGGAGAGACGAGATGTACGGGTGCAGATGCACACCAACAAATAGTGAACCCATAGTCTGCAATGAGGTGTAAATGTATGTGGGCCAGAGTGCAGGAAGAGTACAAGAAGGGAGGGGTCCATGTGGCTGGGGCGCTGGGGGAGGCTCACACAGAGGGTTCTGTGAGTGGGGGCGGGGGTGGTGGTGAGCAAAGAGCCCCCAGATTGGATGGAATCATGCCACATGGTGCTGGTTCCACCAAGACCACCCTTCTAGCTCCAGTCTGAGCACAGCCTTGTTACCATCACAGCACCTGGCAGAGTGCCACCACACCCTGGTGCCCACTGCAGTGAAAACCTATGCTTTACTAGATGGTACAATGGACAGGGAGACAGGATGCCATTTCCCTCCTTCCCTCCTTCCTTATGTGCCAGGCACTGTTAACAGTGAACCTAACTAAGACACAAAACTGCTACCCTCACAGAGCTTCCATTAATCTCTCTAACCAGTTCCAGGCTTTAGTTTTTCATCTGTAAAATGTGGCTATTTCTGCATTCAAAGCTTTTCAATTCAGTGGGACTTAAAATGGCAAGCTTGGTCGGTTGTAGCAGTGGAAAGAAAGCAGGGGACCTGTTCTTTCCTGGGAACACCTGCCATGGCCACCTCCGCAGGAGAACTTCAGAGCAGCCCCAGGCCCTGGTTGACCTGTTGCATCAGGCGGGGCCTCACACATATATCTGCATCCTGGTGTCCCACACCAGGGCATACTTTGCCCATGGGCATAACAAGAAGGTTCGCATTTGCTCGCATTTATGTGAGCTACCTCATGGGCGATTTCCAATCCATGGGCTCTAGTCCTTCGCTGGAGACTAAACACTGAAACAATTATTGTTTAATTTCAAGTGAAAGGAGCACTGAAGGAGACATGGTGTGACCTTTTCTGTGTATGTATCTATAGATAGAGATATATAGACACTGGAATTTATTTCCCCAGGGAGAGAAGCAGCACCGTGCTGCCAGCTGGGTTTGTGTTTGGAGCTGTGTTTGTGTACAGTGTTATGTGTAATTTATTTCCCCAGGGAATATCAGCTAAGATGGCGCATCTGATTCCTAGTAGAGATTTCTTTTTCTTTTTTCTTAAATAAACCCAACCCACCCCCTATGCTGAAAGAAAAATGTTCTTCTCCAGCCAGCTGCCTTATTTGACTGGTGTCTTTGAGCTTCACAGTGCTTCAGAGGGCTTGGGCTCTGGTCTGCAAATCTGGGACCCCACATAACCCAGCCTCTTCTTGTTGTAGTCCTGGGTGGGGGTGGGTGGGAGGGGATGACAGAATGACCTAGGCCAAGGACACACACTGCTGGGCTGGCCCTACCTTTTACCATCTTTCTTCTGGGAGGCTCCAAGTGAGAGTTCTGTCTGCCCTCTGCAGGAGCTGGCTTTGACCTATTAGGAAGGGACCTCCTCATGCCCCTCCACCCCTGCTCCCCAAAGCCCCTTCCTGTCCTCCACCAAAGCCACCTTAGTGAGGCCGTTCTCTAGACCCCCAAGTAGATAAATAGGAGCTCCAGCTCTCTGCATTCTCTGTCCTCCTCCATGCCTGATGGCTGGGAGATTAGAAATATTTGGAAGGCTTTATTTAATTAGTTAGCAAATGCAGCGCTTACTTTAATTTTGTAAATTCAGTAGGCACAAGTGCCCACCCACCTGTTCCGGTTGCCATAACAACTTTAAATTTCATTTGTGGTCTCTGCTGATGTTTCTCTTTGTTTGTGTGTATATGTGTGTTTTGTTTGTCTGGGATCGAGTGTGTGGTTTCTCTTCCATACTCCTCTTCCCCTGAGCCCCTTCTGTCCTGCCTCCTATTTCATTTCATTCCCTTGGATGCCTCTCTTCTGTCCTCTACTTCCTTTAGGGCCTCCCTCATTCCCCTTCCTCAGATGCTGGGATTTAGGGTAGAATTCTCTTCTTCCATTGTTGGAACCCAGGAGCCAACAGTTCACAAAGATTCTCTCACATGCTGTACGCATAGGGGAATCAATGGCTGTCTACATGGTGTGATCTCAGAGACACTGAGAAGGTTCTGCAAGTTCAGAAAACCAACCCAACCCAGTGTCATGGTGCCTGAAATTTCCCAGTTGCAGTTTTGTAACCCTGGTCCCTTCCCCTAAAGGAATGGTGAGTGCTTTTGAAGAGATAAGCTATCAGGAGGCTCTCATGAGGAGATAGTGACTGGCCTGATGGATGCTGCTGGTTTTGAGGATGAGCAGGAGATCACCCAGATCCCAGTGGGGAATTGAGTTGCAGGAAGAGGGCACAGCCAAAAGGGCATCTCTGAAGTCATGCTCTCCCCTATAGCATTTGTCCAAGGAATTCACAGACCTAGCTAGACTCAAGCAATGTGCAGAGTGTTGGCCACCCCAGGCTTCCTGGGCCTCCTGAGCAAGCTTGACCTGACACAGCAGTGATTCAGGAGGCTTCCCTGCTGAGGACAGGGAGACTTGATTGCTGTGGGGTCTGCAAAATGACCTAAAAAGAGAGAAACCCAGAAGTTGCTTTCTCCAGGGGCAGATGAGGTTGTCCACGAGGGAGCTTGGAACTTGGGCTAAACATGTGGAGTCCTGACAGGAAGAGTCCAGGAAGGAGATTGAAACTGGAGTCACCTGGGAATGTTTTAGGTTCAGTTTCTCCCAAAGCAAACTGAGCCAAAAAATTTGAGTGCAAGTTATTTATTTAGGAGGAAATCTCAAGTAGCACTAACAGGGGAGTGGGGAAAGGAGGCAGGACAGGGAAGAGCTGGTAGGCAGGTGACATCTGTGGGAAACTGAGACTCAGTCCCATTGGGGAGCTCTGGGGAATAGTATGGAACATGTTGGAGACTTATCCCACCTGAAGGGTGAGAAAATTGAGTACACATCTTCCAACACCTCCAACACTCCAGTACTGGCTGCTGCTGCTTCTGGGTGCATTGATTCCCCAGCAGTCTGGCCATGTCTGGGGGGAGGGCTGCAAGTACAGTGGGGTGCCATGGGCATGGTCTGGAGCAGCAGTGTTTAGGGTCTAGGGGCAGGGACTGCTGTGGTTCACCCCTCGTACCACTCTGATCCACTCATGCTTCAGTTTGCTATGTCCTCACTGCTTTTTCCAAACGGTAACGGATTACAATTTCTGGAAAAAAAAATTAGAAGATTAGTGAGACAAACTGAAATTTTTGCTGCTATAGTTGGTATGGAGACTGACTTGATTTTCATCATATTGCACTTCTACCGCCAATTCTTCCTTCTCCTCCTCAGCCAGCATTTCTGCTCCTCTTGGCTTGCCTAGTGGGATAGACCAAGTTGTTATCCCCGAGAAGATGAGACCCTGGGCACTAGGAATTTGTCAGGCCATTGGCTGCCACAATTGTTCATTCGTGATTATCAAGAGGCACCTCTGGTGAATTGCCTGAGTTGCAGACATATTGCTTTCTGCCCCCATATGTAGCAAAAGTCCTTACTTCTTATGATAACCAGGGTCAATCTCCCCTGCCAGTTTGATAACTTCTTTCTGTGCTTGCTGGTATACTGGCATGAGGAAACCCAAATAAGCTGCGGTCTTTACTTTAGGGCTGGAGGAACCATTACTTTGTTTTCTGAAGTTGTCCCCCACCCTGGGTCCAGATGCATCAGATCCTAAAGTTGCAGGGTCAGGATGCACATCTTACAGGATGGTGAGAAGGGCCACTTCTCCTGCCAGTCCTTGTTTTTCAGACCCATGTATTTTACTTCTGGGGCCACAACACCATAAATTAGCCATTGGTTCAAATAGTATGGTGCATCTTGACTTCACGTCCAACACCTGTGGGTGTTATTACCAACCTGGTGCTTAGCCAAAACTTCATGAGGCCTTTTCAATGCTCCATCAGACCAGCAGTTTCTGAGTGATGGGCATATGGTAGCACTGCTGGGTCCTATGCTCATGCGCCCATCAAGGCACTTCACACTACAAAGTGAGACTTTGGCCCAAGGTGATATTATGCAGGATCCCTTAACAGTAAATTAGACACTATGGGAGTCCTTGTATAGTGACCAAGATACTGTGGGCCAAAAAGAGGAAAGCCATTCCTAATATATGTGTCAGTGCAATAAGAACAAAAAATATCTTTCTGGGTGAATGAATTTGAAATAAGTGACAAGCTATGATGAAGCTGTTTGCTTTCCTTGAGGGATGGCACCACGTTGAAGCTCAGGATCAGTCATGAGGGTCAAGGGCAGAAGCTAACTAATCTCAGAATCCTGTCCATTTGGTTGTGCAATGTATCTTCTGTGGTGGGCATTGAGAAAAATCTGTACACTTTGTCCCCATCTTCCAATCTTGATATTTTCAGACCCCTGATCATAACTAGCTTTAAACCATTCACCACTGCCCAGGAATGTGTGAACACCATAGCTGCAGGCCCCTTCTCCCACCACATCAGGTTGGTGATCAGTTGAGAGTAGTTGAGGCCTTCTCCACTGGGAGGACTTCCCTTTACTGCTGACTTTCAGGGCCACCTCTTTTCCAGGCTGTTGGGAGACAGTCCATTTTGGCTCACACCAGTATATGGAGATAGTTTATCTATGAACCAGGCACAGGGTTTTCCTTTTCTGTCAGCTGATAATGGGAACTACTTAGAACTGTGAGCTGAAGGAAACACATTGGTGCAACAGAAGTGGGTGACATAAAATCTGGGTCAGCTGTTTTCGCCCCTGGACCTGCTTGGGCCTGCTCCCTGATGTGTCATTTCCATTATGACTTGGTAGGTCTGAAAACACCCAGATCATGATGGTCAGCTCTGATATCATGGTTCCTTGATGTCTCATGGTCAGGTCAGATGCTCAGTCCCTGCTAGAGCCCAATAGCAAGTTTGAAGCTGCTTTTTTAATGTTGAGAAGACTTTTGCTGCAGATAGCACATCCTGGCTCTAGAATCCTAGAGTTTTATTCTGTGACTCTCCTGCTTAATCTTGCCAGAAACTCCAAACTACATTGTTATCTACCCTGGATATTGCTAACATCATGGAATCTTCCAGGTCATATGGTGCCAAGTAAGGGCCTCTCTCTCTCTCTTCTTTAATGTTTATTTATTTTTGGGAGATAGAGAGACAGAGTGGGGGAGGGGCAGAGAGAGAGGGAGACACAAAATCTGAAGCAGGCTCCAGGCTCTGAGCTGTCAGCACAGAGCCTGAAGTGGGACTTGAGCCCACAAAGTGCAGGATCATGGCCTGGGCCAAAGTCAGACACTCAACCAACTGAGCCATCCAGGTGCCCCAGTAAGGGCCTCTCTCTTAAAGGTAGATGCTCAAGGTCCAATGAATTCTCCTTTACTTTGGAGGAAATATCCTAATATACCCCAGACCACTGGATCTTTACAAAGTTATTGATGTGGCAGGCCTCTGGGTCTTTGCAGGACTTACCTCCACCTCTGGTGCACATGTCTTAGCCAGGCTTCTGATTACTTGCCACTTCCTGTTCACCAGACCTGTTATGATTATGTACCCGTATAATGGGTCAGTCTGATGCTCTGTGGCATGGTCAGAAAATCGAGGTTCCTTTAACTATACAGTGACAGAGAACAGAAAAGTTAAATAGATCTGGGGCAAGACCATTAAAATGTAAGTTATGCATTCCAGGTGAATGCAAATTTGTCCTGATCCTCCTTGAAGGGGATTGAAAAGAATGTATTCACCAGTTTGAGAACCACATACTAAGTGTCAGAGGCCATGTGGATCTGTTCTACTAAAAATACCTGGTAAAAAGAGTTACAACTGAGGCTACCACTTGGTTACATTTATAGTAGTCCATTTTCCTGTTCCATGATCAATCTGATTTTGCTGATGAATTAAATGGGAGATATGATGGGACCACTGTCTTGTATCATTTAAGTCTTTGGAGGTGACACTAGTCTCTAGCATTCCATCTAAGATGCAGTATTGCTTCAGTTTTACTCTCTTGGTCCAGTGTGTATGTATGTGTGTGTCTCTGTGTATGTGTGAATGTGTGATATATTTGAGTATGTGTGTGGGTATGTATGTATGTATGTATGTGTGTATGTGTCAGGAGAAGAATTTCATTTAGGCTTTCCTACTGTAATGACTCTACTACATAGGTTAGGGAGGCAGTGTGAGAGTTCTGCCAATAGGGAGGTGTAATAACCTGGATCATATGCTCAGAGATGTGGAAAATGATCATTGAGTGAAGCTGAAAACCTCTGGACCCACTGTGAAATGGACATCACCCAGGAGTCCATTTACTACGTGGCATCTGTATGCTTCCACTCTGTGTCCCTTGGTATCAGTATTAATACGCTAAGACATGTATCCAAAAGCCTTTGAATTTTCTGGGAATTCTCTCTTACCCAGCATACAGTTTTCTATTAAGTGCCCCAAAGTTATTTTAGGGAAGGAATGGAAATATTGCTACTGTGTATATTTTTCATGGCATTTTCATGATCTTTTGGGGATCTCTCCTCTTTTTCCACTGATGGTCTCTGGGTTCAAGAACTAGCTCAGGTCTGAAAACTGGATAGGGGATTATAATTTTTTATTGTGGTGGCTGACATCAACATTCTGTTCACTCCTCTTGATAATTTTTGGTTACATAAGTCAAGCAATAACTTTGTTGGTAGAGAGCATCTATCTCACCTCTGGAAGCATCATGGATTATTAGTCATTGCAACAGATCCCAACAGGTCAAGGCTTCCCTCTGGTTGTCATTCCAACCTTGCTGCCTATCATGTAATTGCATTCACTTTGCTTTTGACTTAGTCCTGGTTATTACAAAATCTTAGCTGTGTTGACATTTGGGAGCCATGGCAGCTTCCCCCACTGTTTTCCCTGGCCTCTGGCAATAGCTACCACTGAACTTCTGATCAAAGTGCCCCAATATTTTATTGCTTTAGTGAAGGGAATGTCCTCTGGGATCTTCTGGGGAACATAGTCAGTTAGTGTGTTCTCTGGTCTAACATAGTGAATTCATTCCAACAAGGGTACCTCTCTGGGCCTTTTGTTCTCTTTTTCAATACTCTGCCAAGGCAGTTCTGGCATTTCCACTACATATACTCTTATTGTTTCCAAGCTTCAAGGAGCCATGCCAACAGTGTGTTAGAACTGGCTTTGGATGTCCTTGCCAGGGTACTAAATCCTGAGTCATGGGAAAGTGCTCTCCTATCAATAAACTGCCACACCCAGCCTTGTATTCCACCCAGCCACTGTGGCACTCTCAAGTTCCATTCTGAGGCATATTCTTCACGTTCCTGTTGGGCTTGCAGCCAACAGGCTGAATTACTTTTTTGCTGAATAATCTATTTTATTCTTTAAGAAGTGACATGATTCCATAGTCAAGTCATGCTGGGGGTTGGTTTTAGATATTTGTGTACAAACAATGATGGAAGGTGCAGATTCCCTTTGAAGAGGATAAGTATCATTTTGCAAGCCATTAGCAATGGTGAGGCTTTTGCATAGATCTAGACAAATGAAAGCCTGTCTCCTTTGTGGGGCGAAGGGGTATTTCTGCTGGCCCAGAGATTCAGGGAATGTGGGATTTCAAGGTTATGAACCCAAATGTCCTCATTGTGGATCTTTGAGTCCCATTCATTTACTGGGTTTCTGCTGTTAGCATTGAAGGCATGCTGGGACTGTGAATCCAATCGTCTTTGTAAGTCTGCCACTCTTACAATCAGGTTTTAAGCTTGATTTTCAGCTCAGTCCGTCTCTCAGTCACTGGAGATGAGAACCTCTTTAACATGGCCCTGGAAGCATTCTGGCTTTTAAGTTGATTGTTACTTGAGCTGAGCCTGTTATATTTTTCCTTCAGAGCTTTGGTGGCAGTTAACAACAGTTAACCAACTCCACAATTGCCATAATTATCCTCACCCCCCTAGTTTTTAAGTCTAGACCAGTACTTCTTAGACCATCTATTGGTGAGGAATCATTAAAAAATATTTTGTGGGGGTGCCTGGGTGTCTCAGTCAGTTGAGTGTCTGACTCTTGATTTTGGCTCAGGTCATGATTCCAGGGTTGTGGGATTGAGCCCCATGTCCAGGGCTCTGTGCCAAGCATGGAGCCTGCTTAAGATCCTCTCTCTCTCTCTCTCTGCGCCTCTCCCCAACTCTCTAAAAATAATGAAAATATTATGTGGACTGATGAATTACTAGAAAAATTAAATAAGAAAGACATTCATGATGCAATAATAATTTTTAAAATTATTAAGTTCAACAAGACATAAAATATCTTCGCCAGTTTACTATAAAAGTTTCCATATGCTTCTTCTCAATTTCTGTACTTGTCAGAGGCTGGGATCAAACAGTTCATGAACTAACATTGGCCTAGGGATTGTACTTTGAGTAGCACTGTGCTAGACCTTTTGTATAAGTCAGTGCCTTCCCTTTCATCTGCATTCCACCTCAGTTCATCTCAACACAGAGTTTTAGCAATTGTGATGCTAAAGCATACCAGTATTGTCACCTTTCCACTTATTATCAGCAATGGGGTCCTCATTATCATTTGGTTGGTATGTTATTGTATTCCAGAAACTCATGCTGAAGGTCTTTTTCCTATCTCCATTCCAGCATTAAATATCTTCAGTTGGGTTCCCTTAGAAGCATTACCTGAGCCAAAGGTATGAATGCATATAGTTTGTTTGGGAGTTGATCTTCGGAAGCCCTGGTAGGGGAGTGGGGAAGTGGTACAGGGAAGGGAAGAAAGCTGGAAAGGGTGCGTTATTGTGCAAGTTACTATTGTGGGAACATGGGCTCAATTCCACTTGGAAACTTAGAAACAGATTAGGGCATTCCTCAGAGTTATCTTTTCCAAGAATTATTGGCTGATGGCTTCTCATGGGCACATTGACTCAGCATTTTTGGACTGCCTTGGGGATTTGCAGACTGAAAAAAAGCTCCCACAGAGAGGTATATGTGCTTGCTGCAAGACGCCACCAAAATAGGAATCTGGGCAGGCCACTGACAGCATCTATTTACAGAGAGGTGCCTGAAGGTCTGTTCATGCAGAGGCATGAGGTCATCCCCAGGCATATGCCAGGGTGGGGTGGGGACTAGAGATGGAGCCAGCTCATAATGGTCATTCAGAAGCTGCAAGAAGAATGTAGAAAAGAGCAGGGTGTGGTAAAAAAAACGTGGTACGATTCAGGTCTGTCAGTGACCAAGGATTTTTGCAACAAGGGTCAGGGGCCTCATTACTCATGAGGTGTTTATGGGGGAGTAGTCATGTGGTTTGTTACAGACTCAGACTGGGCCGGGCTATTTACCTGCCAACGAATGAGACAGGGCAGAGATTTACAGAACTTTTGTTAGTTAACTTAATCTAGTGATGTTTCAAGTCTTTTTCTAAAAATCCTACAGAAGTGCCTCTGAGGTCTGGCATCAGCCAAGGTCAGGCTGTGAGGCTTCCACTCCTGCTTCAAGCACAGTAGCTTTGTGTTTACTGTTTTCTGAATCAGACAGTATTTCTGCTTCTGAAAGAGTAGTTGAAAACCACTGCTTTAATCTATCTGTGGAGTTTGATTTATCTACTTTTGGATGAATCCATTTGTCAAGTCAGAAGGTCAGGTCATAGGGCAACTGATGCCCTGTTCCCTGGCACTCAGGGAATGTCATTGGGTCTTCTTGAGAGTCACAGTGCCATTTTAAACTTTGTTTCCTCCACTCTCTTTCTAAATAAACCCATGGCAGGCAGGGATGTTCAGCACTGTCATCCTGTATCTCTGGAATAACATTCGTTTACATCAGAACACAACCCCAGTGGGAGTCCTAGGGGAAGGTGTCAATACATTTCTAAGTCAGAGGATTTCAGGGGACTCCTTTATTTACCTCCACCCCAAACTCTAGCCTCTGTTCTTCTCTCCTTTCACAAGGAGAGTACCTGTGGACCTGGCAGACTCAAGCTTCTTTCTCACGGCCTCTGCTTTCCTAGCACCTTGGACAGGGACACCCGAGGCCCTTTCCAAGACTATTTCTCTCAGGGGGACAATTTACTCTTGGCTCTGTGCATGTCAGCAGAGCTCTTAAATTTCGAGGACAGTTGGATGAAATTGGATGTAGCCAATTTGCATGTTCAAATAGATTTTGTACACATGGGCGTATGCACTCACATCTCTAGGGACAAGGGGGGGAAATGATGTTTGATAGCTCATGGGCAATGAGATGACAGTTTGCTCTGCTTGCCTTTGAGCATGGGCCTATGTAATCTTGTGCCTCAGTTTCCTTTTATGGAAATGAGAGGTGAACTGGGTGATCTCTGAGGTCTTGTTTGACTTTAGTGTTCCATGATTTTATATTTGTGGGGAAACAGGGTGGTGAGAAAACCAGTGGTCCACATTGCACTGTGTAGTTGAAGGGCAGCACAAATGAGGAGAATAAAACTGCTTTGCACAGTCTTGGCCTGCCCAAGGGCAGATTCAGTGTTTGGATATCATCATGATGAGAAAGTTGGGAGGTGTAGGGGGCGAGCGGGCATCCTTCTTGTTCCCAGGATAACCTCCTGCAGTCTTGGTGTCACTGGGGTTGCTGTGGGTAATACAGCAGGTCATCACAACCCTCTGGCCTCAGTTGGTGTACAGTGAGGCTATACACCTCCCAGGGTGGTTCAGGAGAATAACCAGGAGGCTCTTGGGGTATCAAAGACACTCATCAATTTGACGTTCCTGCCTGGCCCTGGATCCGGAGTGGTAAATTTGGGCAAAATCCCACCACAACTAGATTCTTCTCACTGCCTCATCTTTATCTCTTACTGCTCCCACAGCTCAAGGACTTTTTCTGCAATTGTCCCTCCCCTTCCCTCTCCTACATCATTAATTTTTACCTCTCTACACTCTACCAGTGTTCCCATCAGAATACAAACATGTTATAATAATATCTTCAATCTTAAAAAAAAACCCTCCCGTGACCCACACATACCTCTTCAGCTACTCTTCAATTTCTCTGCCTGCTTTGACAGTGAAACTCTCTGGTAACTTGCTGCTTCCACTTCCTAGCCTCTGATTCTCCTGTGAGGCCATTCAGATCAAACCTTTGCTTCTACCACCTCTCTGAAATAGCTCCTGCCAATGTGGCCTACTGCTAAATTCAGTGGTCAATGCAGAGTCCTCATGTTGGCCTGTTAGCAGCATTCCTTACAGTTAAATCACAGTGTTTCTTGAAACACTTTCCTCCCTTGGTTCACACTTACTGTTTGTTAATGGTCCTTTTTGCTGGTTTTCCCTCTCCTTCCTGACCTCTTGCTCCTGCCTTCTAATGCCCAGTGCTCAGTTCTCACACCTGTCCTCTATGTTGTTCCTCAGATTTATATCCCGGGTCTTGCTCTGACCTCTCTGCCCTGATCACAGACACATCTAGCCAGCTTGCTCAATATTGCCACTTGGTTGTGTAATAGACACCTCAAACTTAACACATCCTAACCTGAACACATCTTAGAAACTGGCCTTTCAGACTTCCCCATTTTAGTAATGGGCAAATTAATTTTTCCAAATGTTCAGATGAAACACCTTAGAATCATCTCTGACTTCCCTCTTCCTCTCACTCTCTATATCCAGCATATCACTGGAATGGGCAGCCCTATCGGTGAAATAATCCTGCCTCCAACCCCTGTTCCCCACCTCCACCACAACCTTCCTGCAGCAATGTCACCATGATCTCTTACCTAACTAGTGCAGTAGTTCACCCTCCTGTCTCCCTGCTTCTGCCCTTCCTCCTTACAGTTGAGAATGATAGTTGTGGTTCTGAACGACAATTTTAAAACATGTCAGATTATGTCATAAATCAGTGCAAAACAATCCAGTACATCCCCATCTCTCTCAGAATAAGCTCTACATGATGTAGTCCTTCCCTACCACTCTGACCTCACCTTTGCCCTTTGCTCACTGTCCCAGCCACATTACACTCTGATGTGCCAAGCAGAGTCCCACCCAGAGCCTTTGTACCTGCTGTTCCCTCCTCTTGGAATGCTTTTCTCCCCAGACACTCATGATACTCATCCCCTTACTTCTTTCAGGCCTCTACACAAATGGCACCTCTGCAGAGAGCCTTCCACACATCCTATCTAAATACACCTTTGTCATTCTCCCCCAATTCTTTTTATTTTAAAAATTTAACAGCTTTATTGAGGTATAATTGGCACACAATAAATCATGCATATTTAAATTGCACCATTTTGGTAAGTTTTGACATATGTAATCATCAGTGAAACCATCAACACAATCAAGATGACTTATCCTTCCATTACTCCCAAATGTCTACTTGTGCTGCTTTGTAATCTCTTCCTGCTTCTCCCCCGCATTCAAGCAATTACTGATCTGGCTTCTGTCACTATAGATTAGTTTGCATTCTAGAATTTAATATAAATGGAATAATATAGTACACATTCTTTTTTTGTCTGGCATCTCTCACTCAACATAATTATTTTGAGATTCACCCATGTTATAGTGAGTATCAATCGTTTATTCTTTTTTATTATTGAGTAGTATTCCATTGTGTATTGATCCATTCACCAATTGTTGCATGGGGTATTTCTAGTTTGCAGCTACTACACATAAAAGTATTGTGAACATTCATGTACAAGGCTTTGGGTGAGCATATGCTTTCCTTTCTCTTGGGTAAATACCCTGGAGAGTAATGACTGGGTTGTAAGGTAGATGTATGTTTAATTTTCAAGCAACTGTTAAACTGCTTTCTGAATTGTTGTACCATTGTACAAATCAACCAGGAGTGTATGTGAGTGTTGGTTCCCCCTATCCTTGCCACAACTTTTAGCAATTCTAAAAGGTATGCAGTATTATTTCATTGTGGTTGTGATTTAGAGCTCCCTAATTACTAATTATATGTAGCATTTTTTTCATGTACTTATTTGCCACCCATATATCATATTTGGTGAAGTGTCTCTTCAAAACTTTTGTCCATTGTATTAGTATTCTGGTGCTGCATAACAAAAAGTACATACTTATTATCTAATGAATTCTGTGGGTAAGGAGTCTGGGCACAGTTTAGCTGAGTCCTCTGTTGAGGATCTCCCCAGACTGCAAACATGGTGTCTTTCTGGCTGATTTCTCATCTGGTGGCTTGATTACAGGAGAATCTACATCCCGGCTTATCAGGTTGTTGGCAGGACTCATTTCCTTGCAGCTGTATGACTGGGGCCCCAGGTTATTACTAGCTGTCTCATCTGGAGTCTACTCTTACCTCTAGAGGCTCCCTGCAGGTCCTTGCCATGTGGCTCTCTCTGAGGCAGTTCAAAACATGGCTTTTTGCTTCTTCAGGAAGCCAGTAGGTGAATTTGTCTCTCTTCTGTCTGCCAAAATGGAGTTTTATGTAACATAAGGTAATCAGGGGAGTGACATCTCATCACCTTTGCCATAATCTATTGGTTAAAAACAAGTCATAGGTTCTACTTGTACTCAAGGGAGGCATTTATACAAGGATATGACTTATTAGGGATCACCCTGGGGTGTGCTCAAGATTCATTATTTTATTTGGTTGTCTATCTTTTATTATTGAATTTGAGAGTTCTTTATATTTTCTGGATGTATTTTTTTTTAAGGTCTCACATATTTATTACTGAACTAACCTACTGGTGCAGAAGCATAGTAACAGAGAAAAATCATTTCCCCAATGAAACATGTCTACTGTTCAGGTAGTAATGATGTTTACAGAGTGATAGGATATGAGCATGTGACCTTCATGCAGCATAAATATGTGTGTCATCTCATGTGTAATCCCTTACAGACCCTGCTTGGTTCTTTTCCAATGCCTCCTCTTGGAGTTGTACCTGATTTTATTACCAGTTTTCATCTGAATCCACTGGGAAATGGGATGATTCTGCTTTTGTCTCTTGGCCAGGAGTCCCTTGATTCTAAAAGTCTCATGAGAAAACATGATGAGGAACAGTCAATCGCACACACCATAATGGCAGAGAAAAAGAGAGATCTGGAGGTATGTTTTTAAATTAAATATAGGGATGCCTGGGTGGCTCAGTCAGTTAAGCATCCAACTCTTGATCCCTGCTCAGGTCTTGATCTCAGGGTTGTGAGTTGAAGCCCCATGTTGGGCCCCGCATTGGGCCCCATGTTGGGTGTGAACCCTACTTAAAAAAATAATCTAAAAATATAATTTTCTCCCAGTTTGTGACATGTCATTTTGTTCTCTTAAAAATGTCTCTCAAAGATCAGAAATGTTGAATGTTGATGAAGTCCAATTTTTCAGTTTGTTCCTTTATGGGTCATGCTTTTGTGTTGGAGCAAAGAGATCTTTCCCTAATGAAGTCATAATGGGTTTCTTCTATATTTTCTTTTAGGAGTTTTTTAGTTTTATATTTAGGCACGTGATCCATTTTGAATTAATTTTTGTAAATTGTGTCAAAGTATGAATTGGAGTTTATTTCTTGCCCATGGATATACTGTTGTTGGGATATTGGTCTTTGGTTTTTTTGTAATATTATAGTCTGGTTTTGGGATCAGGATAACGCCGATCTCAGATAATGAATTGGGAAGTATTCCTCACCTTCAGTTTTATGGGAAAGTTTGTATAGAATTAATATTATTTCTTCCTTAAAATTTTGGTAGAACTTGTCATTGAAACCATCTGAGCCTGGAAATTTCTTTGTAGGAAGAAATTTGTTTAATAGATATAAGGTTATTCAAGTCATCAAATTCTTGAATGAACATTGGTAGTTTGTGATTTTCAA
The DNA here is from genome assembly GCF_046562875.1 of Panthera onca. Lineage (NCBI taxonomy): Eukaryota > Metazoa > Chordata > Mammalia > Carnivora > Felidae > Panthera > Panthera onca. The sequence continues at coordinate 168,603,704 of NC_138342.1, read as the reverse complement.
GAAATGTGTCTATTTCATTTAAGTTGTTGCCTAGTTTATAGGCATAAATTTTTTTAAATAATATTCCATTATTATCCTTTAAATATCTGTATAATCTGCAGTGATGTTGCCTCTGTTATTCCTAATACTGGTATTTTTTTTCTTCTTTTTTCCTGAAAACACTAGAAACTCATCAATTTTATTTATGTTTGCAAGAAACAGTTTTTTGTTTCATTGATTTTTCTATATTGCTTTTCTGTTTTCTATTTCATTGATTTTTGCTCTGATCTTTATTTCCTTTCTTCTACTTATTTTGAGTTTAGTTTGGTCTCCTTTTTTTAGTTTCTTAATATGTGAACTGAGGTTTTGAGACCTTTCTTCTTTTCAAAAAAGGGGTTTGGTGCTAAATTTCCCGAAAGTAGTGTTTTAGTACCATCTTGCAAGTTTGTTCTGTTTTTGTCATTTTCATTCAGTTCAAAATACTTTCTATTTTTCATTTTGATTTATACTTTGACTTATGGGTTGCTTAGAAGTATGTTAGTAAGTATTGAGAAACTTCCCGGAGAACTTTATGTTATTTATTTCTAGTTTAGTTCCATTGTGGTCAGAGAATTTACTTTGTATGACAAATTCTTTCTGATTCATTAAGACTTTAAATTTATGGCCCAGTATATAGTCTATCTTAGGATATGTTTTGTGTGCACCTGAAAGGAATGTGTATTCTACTTTTGTGGGTGGAGTTTTCTATAACTATCAATTGGGTCATGCTGATGGATACCATTACTTAAATCTTCTATGTCTTTATTGATTTCCTGTCTTTATTGAAGTTCTTCACTAAAATGGTCTCCTTATAGTTTTATCATTTTTGTTTCATGTACTTCGAAACTTTATTACTAGATGCATCACCTTTTGGGGGATTGTTTTGTGATATGGATGAGTTGACCATTCTATCATTATGAAATGACTTTCTTTACCTCTGATTATATTCTTTACTCTGTAATATACTTTGTCTAGTATTACTACAGCTACTGTACCTTTCTTTTGGTTAGTGTGCTATATACTTTTCCATCCTTTGGCTTTTAACATATTTGGTGCTTTTATATTTAAACTGTGTTTCTTACAGACAGCATACAGTTAGGTCTTGATTTTTTTTTCCTCCAAATTTAACAATCAATTCTTTTTATGTGGAGTATGTAGACCATTTACACTTAATGTGATTATTAATATAGTTATGTTTAAATCTATTGTCTTGCTAATTGTTTTCTATTTGTTCCACATTCTTTGTTCTCATCTTCTTATTTTCTATCTCTTTTTGGATTATTTTTATTATTTCATATGTAAGATGATTATAGCTCTTTGTTTTCTTGTTTTAGTAGTTGCTTTAGAGCTTATAATATACATGTTTAACAGTCTACTATCGAGTGTATAATATGAGAAATTTACAACAGCATACTTCTATTTCTCTCCTAACATCTTCTGTGTTGTTGTCGCCACATATTTTACTTCTACATGTTATAAACCCTACATACATTGTGATTATTTTTGTGTAACTAATTATTTTAAAAGATATTTAAATAAGAAAGGAATCGTGTATATTTACCTATGAATTTACCATATTAGGGTTATTCATTCCTTTCTATAGATCTATATTTTCATCTTGTATCATTTTCCATCTTCTTGTAGGATTTTAGCATTTCTTATACTCCAGGTTTGCTGGTGGTGATGAACTCTTCCAGTTTTTGTATGTCTCAAAAGTCATTACTTTGGTTTTTAAAGATATGTTTGCTACTACAGAATTTTAGGCAGACAACTTTTTCTTTCAGTAACTTAAAGATGCTGTTTCATTGCTTTCTGGCATGCATTGTTGTTGATGAGATATCTGCTGTCATAGTATTCTTATTCCTCTGTCTACAACATATCTTTTTTCCTTTGACTGCTTTTAAGATTTTCTATTTATCACTGGTTTGATTTGATTATGATGTGCAATCTGTAGTTTTCTTCATGTTTCTTGCACTTGGCCTTTATTGAGATTCTTGAATCTATGGGTTTATAGTTTTTATCAAATTTGAAAATATTACAACAAATATTCAAGTAGTTTTCTGTCTTCCCTTTCTCCCTCTCCTCCTCTGACTCTGATTACACATACAGGAGGTCACTTCAAATTGTTCTACACCCTACCAATGTTGAATTTATTTTAAAAAATTCTCTTTCTCTCTGAGTTTCATTTTGAATAGTTTCTACTGGTATGTTTTCAAAGTATACTGATGTCTTCTTCTGCAATGTTTAATGTACTACTAATATTATATCATCAAATTTTATTTAACATATTGTAGTTTTCATCTCTATGAGTCCAACTTTTGTATCTTTTATGTCTCTACTTAGCTTTTGAATTATAGTTATAATAACTATTTAATATCCTTGTCTACTAATTCTAATGTCTGTGTCAATTTTGAGTTGGTTTCAACTGATTACTCTTTATCATCATGGATTGTATGTTCCTGTTTCTTTATATGCCTGGTAATTTTGATTAGATACCAGCCATTGTGAATTTTTCCTTGTTGGGTTCTGGATATTTTTATTTTCATATAAATATTCTTGAACTTTGGTCTGTGATGAAATAGTTTGTGATGAAACTGGAAATAGTTTGGCCTTTTAGGTCTTGTGGTTAAGATTTGCTAGGTGAGACCAAATCAGTGCTCAGTCTAGGGTTTATTATTACTCCCCGCTCTTGAGGTAAAATCCTAGAATTATGAAGTTTTACAGTATGGCTAGTGGGAACAAATACTGTTTCTGGCCCTGTGTGAATACTGGGTACCTCTCCTTCTAGTCCTTTTGGGTGATTCTTTCCCTGGGCTTGGATATTTTCTATACAGGTGCTTATTAGCACTTAGCTGACTACTCAATGGGACCCTTCTCCTGATCTTCAGGGTTATCTCTGTGTACATCTCTCTCCTCTTTTATTCTGCCCTGGGAGCTCTAAATTCTTTGTTCTGTCTGGACTCTCAACTTCTGTCTTCTCACTAAAGGAATCTTCTGTGCTCCATCTTGGTTCCCCTTCCTTGTGCCTTGATCTGGAAACTCAAAGTAGGGACTACTGTAGGGTGCACTTTGTTTCTTGTCTTTTAGGAATCACTATCCATTGTTGACTGATGTACAGTATCTTAAAAGTCAGTGCATTATACATTTTGTCAATATTTTGAATATTTTAGGGAAGTGGATAATGGTCTTTCTTAGTTGACTGGAAACCTTAATCCCTTTATTTTTTCATAAGTTTTATTACCATCTGATATTACATATTTATTTGGTTTTTCTTTCTTTCTTATTAGATGGAGGCTCAAAGACAGCGGGGATCTTTTTGTTCACTACTGAATCCTCTTTAAGAATAGTGCCTGCTACATAATAGGTGCTCAATAAATAGTTATTAATGAATAAAAGGATGGCAATGAATGAGTGTATCCTAACACTTAGCCACCATTCCACTGCATAGATCTCCTCATGCCCTCTACCCCTGTCAGGTCCCTGCCTTTGTGCTTCCGCTCATGCTGGTTCATGAATGATAAACTCTTCCCTCTATCCTCTAAAATGCTTACTTATCTTTCAAACTGCACTTCCCATATGTTCTCCTCCATAAATTATTCTCTGGTTGTTATGGGTTATCCAGATTTCTTCCTTTTCCAAGATCTTTCAGCACCTAGAGTCAGAAGCACATAAATTACAATTCCAATGCTCCTTATTAAGGCAATGTGAGCTCTTTGAGGACTTTCTCTCATATATCCCTCTAAACCTGGCATAGCGCTGGTCTCAAAAAATACATGTTGGGGTCTTTGCTCTTTGCAAGCAGATTCTTTTGTTCTTTCCCACAAAAGAACATTTTGTTCTTGTTGTTTTTCCACAATAGTGCTTCACATGTGTCATGGGCTGGTAGCCTATCCTTTTTAAAGTTTTTAGAAGCCAGGGTATCTTAATTGGGTTGGAGCAGAGAATTTGGAAGACATTTAAGTTAGAACACAGGGTTTAGAAGTGGGACCTGGAAGAAAAGGAGGGACAGGTGGGGTGAGGGACTAGTATTTGGTGACCATTAATTTATTCTATCTTTGTTTATTTTCTCTTTTAACTGTCTCCACAGAACCATGGTCTCACTATGTTAATATCAAGGCTGACATGTTAAAACAATATTACTTGTTAATGAAGATGAATAATAGAGAATGATTGGATTTATGGAAAAACATGCTGCTATGGACTGAATTGTGTCTCTCCTTCTACCATTCGTATGTTGAAGCCCTAACCTTCAATGTATTTAAAGATAAGATCTTTGAGAGGTAATTAGGGTTAGCTGAGGTCATGAGAGTCTCTTATAAGAGAGACACTGGGGTTCTCTCCCCCTCTGTCTCTGCCCTGTGAGCTAATGGCATGATGGAGGCCATCTGCAAGTCAGGGAGAGAGTTCTCATCAGGAACTGACCTTGATGGCACCCTGAGCTCTGATTTTCAGTCCTTAGAACTGTGAGAAAATGAATTTATGTTGTTTAATTACCCAGTCTATGGTATTTTGTTATGGCATTCCAAGCTGACTAAGACACTTGCCAATTAGTGTGTCACAACTTGGGTGGATTGGTTAGAGGAAGTCACATCCAAGGAGAGATACGTTTGTCATGTCCCTTGTTTGGCCTTGATGAGGAATCAGGTAGTGTTGATATTCCCCACAGATACCCCTGGAAGCCACCTTAATATATTGCTCAGCTGGTCCACTTCCTTTCCTGGCAGGGCTATCAAAAGCCCTCTACAGTAGGGTACAGTTCTTCCTAACTTCCTCACCTTGTTATTGGGGCCAAGGTCACCTTGATTGAGGCTGTAAACATGGGTTAGGTGCCCCAGGCAGCTCTGAGGAGAAAGTACTCTCCCTCTGTTAGATCAAAGGCACAGAGCTTTGTGCCCTTGAAGCATGAAGTTAGTTCTGAGGGTGAACTATAGGAATCTTTGGCCTCACTTACCAATGGACAGCAGAGTGCCTGGAAGGTAGCTCAATCCACCATTAACTCCTAATCTGCATGTATCATGTTCCAAATTCTCACCAGGTCTCCATGAAATTCCCTAAGGGTACAGCTTTCTCCTCTTGTGGTTTGTTTCTGATTTGTGGGATCTCCCTCCTCTCAGCTGCCATCAAACACAACCTCATGACTCTTTCTCTAGCCTACTCCCAACTGAGGGATGGTCTCACTACTATCCTTCAGCTCTCTCAGCAAGATACCTAATTCCACCCTTCCTGGTAATAGCCTGTGAACATTGTCTTTTGTCCATTTCCCCAGTTAATGTTTCTAGGGTGATATCAACCTGTTAGAACCCCTCTCTCTCTTTGGGATGATCTTACCTGCCAAACAAGAGGTCTGTTGGTCCATAGAAAGAAGATACGTTTGAAAGTACCCAGCCAACCTGGAAAACAAATGTCAACATTTTTTGCACCTGGTATACATCCTGGGGTGACCTCCACAATGAATACAATTCCTTTCTGGGAATGTGGCCATTTGAGACCCCAAAGATAATAGCTTGGAGATTTTTCCCTATTTTGATTTTTTTTGATAAACATTCTCTGTTTGAAAAGAACCTGGATTTTACAAATTCACCTGCTCATGTTTACGGTTTTAGGTCTTTTATCTCTCAGCCATCAGGGAAAAATTACTATGGCAGAAGTAAAAGTAGACTGGCCACTCTTATCTCTATCAAACTCAGGGAACTGCTGTCAGATCACCAGGCTCACATGACAGGGCTATTTTTCTTCTGGAGTTGATCTTGTTCCCTGGCAAGCTGGATGTGATTTGTCTTAACACTTGGATTCCCCTGCCAGAGTGTTCATGGAATGTTTGGACACATGGTCTTATAAAAATGATATTTTGAACTTTATTATATATACTTCTCTTGGACTGGTTGTTTTGGGGGTCTTGAGCACCCAAATTGGCAATACTCTTCTTGGACTCCACTGGGAGCCACTGGGGATGGGCAGATTACTTCTTTGTGTGACAAATCTTTTTAACAAATATTTATTTATTTTGAGAGAGAGAAAGAGACAGAGAGGGAGAGAGACTGCAAGCTGTAGAGGGAGGCAGAGAGAGAATCCCAAGTAGGCTCTGCCTCATCAGAGCAGAGCCCAATGCCAGTCTTGATCTCACAAACTGTGAGACCATGACCTGAGCCAAAATCAAGAGTCAGACACTCAACCAACTGAGCCATCTAGCTGTCACTGTGTGACATATCTTTAGAGACAGTTGTACTGATTGAAAGTGAAATTTCCCAATAAACTCATTTATGAATAGAACCTGTGGAATCAAACAAATGGTAGCTTGTGGAATACATTTGGGGGAAATTTAAATAGTAACTCTTCTTTATTGGGCCTCCTCTAGCATTATTGACTCTGTTAAATCAGGTCACCTCGGATTAATAACATTCAAAGGATGGATAATCTCAATCAGGTAGAAAGGTAATATGCCCTCTTGTTTAAATCATGGACACAACTGTTCTAGAACCCACCAGGCCTACAACTTTGTCCTGGGAAAGTTAGGTGGCCAAAGGGATTAAATAGGTATAAGAGCTTTCAGACTCTTCAAACTCAACATATTTTATCTCCAGGCCCTTGAGGTAGATGTATCATTTACTAGCAGAGTGTAAAAAACTTAAAATTGGGCTTAGTCGTCAAGCGTTCCAGCAAAAGTTGGCCTTAACTTCCTGGTGCCTAGTTTGACAAGAACTAGTTAACAGGCAAAAACAAAACATAACAAAATCTCAAAAGAAAAAACACCCAAACATATACACAAATTAGCTGGATTGGTGAAGACCTGTGTAAACCAAAACATCAGAAACATCCTACTGGGACCTTATCAAATTTAAAGTCTGTTATAAATTTTACTTTGCTTGGAAAACACTTAGTTGTAATAAAACTCAGTGAGATGACCTGATTGTGGCGGGTAGATCTGATAATAAAAACATAGTTCAGGACAATTACCTGAGGCACAAGGCTATTAAGAATATGAGTTCTCAGATACCAGTTGAGCTTATGGTAGCTTACCTTCCCAGCTCTAAAAAGCCCAGTGTTTGCAGATCCCTCACATTGTGTAAAACTGTAGCAGAATAGCATGCCAGAGGAAGATCATTTGTGCCTAGATCCACCACTGAGTGGTGGGTCCCCAGTCCTAGTAATTTGCTCACCTTTATTGACTCTATGAACATTGATCGACTAGCTGGACAAAGATGGTAGTTTATCCCATCTTTAAAAAGAGACAGCTTTCTGCCTTTCCCAAATATAGACTTACTAGTTTGGGGACATTCTATGGAAAATGTTTCCTTGATGAACTAACTGAAGCTTTATTTATGAACAGAACAATGTTTTTATGTGAGAAGCAGACAGATTTTTAGATAGGCTTTTCAACCACAGACCATGTTTTTAACCAATTACCAGATGGTGTTGAACAACATTAGATCATGTGAGGTTTTTGTTGACTCTTTCCTGGCCTTCACATTTATGGTGAACTAACACATGAGCTCACCAAAGATCCGTAGTTACTGATACTCATACATGCTGAGTATTACAATTTTATAAGAGCAGTCAGGGTCAATAAATGGAGCAGTAAAATCAGGGAAGTGTTCTGAACTCCATCATTTCAATTTATTTCTTAATGGTTTGATATCACCTTCTGGTTGAATTGGATGTGAACACCCCTATAATGGTAAAAGCAAAAGCATGCATCGTTTTATTTTTAGATCATAATTTTCACTACCTTGAGCTAGGAGTGGCCTGAAGAGACAAGGGAGCTGATGCCTACTGCCAAAGGAAACCTCCAGAGTAATGATCACAGAAGCAATGCTACCAAATTTGGTAGATGTTTCTAACTACCTGCTATCACTAATTTATAAACAAAAACTGTGCATGGTTAGGATTGTGGACTTTGGCTTCAACTGCCTGAGTCCAAATATAGGCTTTGACATTTATTAGTTGTATGGCCTTGGGTCTCATTTTCTTCATCTGTGAATGGGAACAGGGCCTACCTCTTTGGTGAACTTACATGACTTAATACATATAGAGTTCTGGAAGTAACTGGGCATTTTTAAGGGCTTGTTATGAAAGCCCATAAAATTTGTTCTTATGCATACCCACTTAAAAAATTCCAGGCTAAAATTTTTATGATCATTCTCCGTTTTGCTCACCCATCTATCTGTGCATTGTGATTGAGCCAGGACTCTTTACTAAAAAATGAATCTTGGCATTGTCTGCCCATTAGTTTCTCTGGTTGGAGGAGGGATGGCTTCTCCTCAGCCGTTCTCCTTGAGGGACTCCTCAGCTCAGCTCCCACAAGAGGATACCACACTTATCCTTGGCTCTGCTGCTAGTGAAGGTGCATGCATTTGAAATGGCAGCCCAGACTAGCTGCACCAAAGGTGATTTTCAGAATGAACAGCCTGAGCTCATTGTCTCTCAATTCTGATTTAAAAAACTCTGCTAAGAAGAACAATATATTATAAGACTGTTCAAGTGACAACCTGGAGTCTAAAGTCTCAATAGTCTAAAATCTATCCCAGGTCAGATCATACCACTAGAGATGAGCACTGAGACCTCATTACTCTGCCCTTCCCATGTCCCCTCCCTCGAATTTTCCTGCCTTCACTATGTGGGCTTTTGGTGGGACCCTCCCAGTCCACATGCAGAGTGGTTGAAAACAAATCTCGGTGGTGTAAATTTACTACAAGGATGTTGCTTGTTGCATCATGTAGGGGTACTCCTTAAGGTGCCCCTGGAGATATTTTTTCTGGTCTCAATGCCAAGTACAACTCTACCTCTGATCATCTGGTGCCTTTTTTAGGAACGCTGTAAATTATATAAATGACCAACTTCCCCTTTCCACATTAGTTTCTATAACGTTTGGGGCCAAGAGTGTGGCCAACTCCTAAATCTTTGTCATCTTCACTTTTCCAGCCTCGTTTCTGGCTTCTGCTTTATTTCTACCTTAATTCCTTTTCCTTTTTGCTGTCAGCTTCAGCCTTTACTTTGTTACCCTGTTTCCCTAAACTTCCTTAAACATAAATAAGCCTTCTTAAAACTTCTGTACAGCAAGGTGAGGACATACATGAGTCAATAAACAACTCCAGGGAACAGTGTAGTCATCCCACTTCAGAGATGAGGAAATTGAGGCTCTGAAGGGTAAATCAACTTTCCTAGTGTCATAAAGCTAGTATGTAGGTAGACGGCCAAGGTCAAACTTCACTACCAAGGTTACTTTTCACTGCCTTCCTCATACTTAGAAATATATTCAGAAAGAGATATACCAGGGATTAGAAGAGCCACTGACATAGGTGGCTGGTGTGTGTGTGTGTGTGCGTGTGTGTGTGTGTGTGTGTGTGTGTGTGTGTGTGAAGCTGATGATAGCTGAAAGCTACACTTCTGGTTCCCATCCAGGAAGGACATGTTTATGGAACATGTTGGTCATCAGAGTATAAGTAATCTGTAGAATCAATCCCAAGTGCATTGTAAACTGTTTAGCTTGGGTAATTGAATTGTCAAGTTAACTGAGAGTCAACTCGATAGACTGCACTCTTCCACCCCGACTATTGAAAGTTTTCTTACAGTCCCTGACTATTCTCTTGCTTCAGTTACTATAATATAGTGCACATATTTGGGTCATTATTGTAATCCCAGAGTTCATTCAATGCCAATGCAATGCTCAGAGCATAGTAAGCCCTCATCATACCTCTTGATTCTGTTGAATGTGAGGAGTTTTCTTGGGCTTTGGGGTCAAGCTTGTATTTATCACTTCTCTCTGAGTGAAATCTTAGATGGACTTACAGGATGTGGGGGCAGGACTTTGACCCCACTGCAAGCATGCATGTGCTTCTCAACCCAGCTCACTGGCTGTCTAGTCCACTGTCCTGAACTGAGGGAGTATCCTCAAAATAGTAGTCAGAGACAAGTCTGTTTTGCTGTGATTTTCTTGTGTCACTTAAAATAGAAGCTCAATGATTTTGTTTTAGTTACTTGAGAATTCACATTGGCAGGAGTCTGGCTAATCAAGATTTTGTTTGTCTGTATGACTTTCTTATTATCCATAACCATTTATTGAGTCCCTTCCGTGCACAGAAAAATGTGCTGGGCTTTGAGAATACAAAGATGTATGAAGACTGAAAAAGTTTGATTTCATGGTGATGAACAGACCAAGCTGGCTGCTGTTTGTTGAAGGAAATATGAATTCTCTTCCATGATGTATCAGAAAGAGCACATGCTTTGGCCTCAGACCCACCACTGACTTTCTGTTGGACTTTTGAATAATCCCTTAACCTAATGGAACCTCAGTTTCTTCACCTGTAAAGTAGGAACACAAATGTCTGTCCAGTTTGTTAGAAAGTCCAGATGTAAGGTGTGTGTATGAAGCCCTGGCACATAATAGATGCTCAACAAATGGTAGCTGGTAATATTGTGCTTCTGAGCATTCTCTGCCCAGCAAAACAGGGAAAACTCTCTTTTAGAACTGTTTTGAGAAAGTGTGATATGATTTCTGTGAGGTGTACCTGGATGGCAGGTCGAAAGGCCAAGGCTGCTGTAAACTACATCCTGTAGACACATGTGACTGTAAATAGCACCAACCCATGTAAATATTCACTTGAGGATTTACCATGAAGATCTGCACATGCTGCTGTCAAGTGCTGTCCAGCAGCCTGCCCTTGCCTTGCACATTCATCAAGCTGCACAGCTGCCGAATAGAGAAACATCATGCGCTGGGCTTGTTCCACACGCTTTATGCTGAGAGAGCAAATCAATAGGAAAAATGTGGATTTGTTCTGCAGAGATGCAGAGAAGAGGGGTCGGGGCTGTAGGGAGTGGTGAGGAAGGGGGTATGTGAAAGAGTGAGGCGGATACACGCCACTTAGGGGTGGGAAGGGGTGTTAAGAGAAGGGAAGATGAGGGCAGACACAGAGTGTGTCCCTTCTCTGGGGGTTCACAACTTGTAAGTTCAGAGGCTCTTTGCACCTCACAGATTGAAACAGCATCCCCAAGCTAGGGTGAGGAGTTGAAGGCTGCTTGCATCGGCCCTGGTGGCCATCCCACAAGCAACAGCTTCATCCCCTCTGTTCTTTTTTCATTTCTTCTTTCCTTCTTGGTTCAGTTTTCTCTGCTTCCTTTCTGCTTCTAGCTTCCTGCTCTTTTCCAAACCCCAGGGGTAGTGCACAGGTATGTCTTTCACTAACAGAACTTTCCACCGCCCCCATCCCCTAACCAAACCACCAACCCAGCTGTTCATTGGGACACACTTCAGCGTGTTATTAACTTCAGTTCATCTGCCAGCCCAGCCACGTGCAGACTCATTCTGCAGGCAGGGATGGACGTGGGTGTCAGCAGAAATGAAGGCACTGAGCGCCTGAGTCTAAATGGCCCAGAGCTGCCTGGTGGCATGAGGGGCAGGTGGCCCAAGGAGACAGTACAGGGAGGGGGATATGGGATGTGACCAGAGTAAGATGCTCCCCAGCCTCCCCCAAGGCCTGGTGGATGCCAGGGAAGCCTCTGGGCCCTCATGGTACAGAAGAAAGTCTGTGCCAGGCTGAGCAGACAGGGAGGAAACACGACGACGAGGAAGAAGCCATGACTGGGGTTCTGGAGGGCCCAGTGTCCTTTCAGGTTATGTATCTGCTTTAAGCCCCAACTTTCTCAACTTTTTTAAAAAGTTTATTTATGTATTTTGAGAGGGGGGGTGGGAGAGAATAGGGGAGGGGCAGAGAGAGAGGGCGGGGAGAGAGGGAGAATTCCAAGCAGGCTCTGTGCTGTCAGCACAGAGCCCCAAGCAGGGCTCAAACTCACAAACTGAGATCATGACCTGAGCCAAAATCAAGAGTCAGATGTTTAACAGACTAAGCCATCCAGGTGCCCCTCAACTTCTTCAACTTTAAGATGAGAACAATGGCCCCTGCCCTACTATTCATGGAGCTCTAGTGAGGCTCAAATGAGGTGAAATGAGGTAAAGGACAGAAAGCTTTCTCTAACCATGAGGCATGACATGTTAACCTGGGCTGACCTAACGAAGTACCATAGACTGAGAGGCTTAAACAACAGAAGTTATTTCTCACAGTTCTGGTGACTGGAAGTCTAAGATGAAGGTGTGGGCATGGCTGATTTCCTCTGAGGTCTCTTTCCTGAGCTTGCAGATGGCTGTCTTCTCTCTCTGTCCTCACATAGTCTTCCCTTTGTGTGGGTCCGTGTCCTAATCTCTCCTTCTTATAAAGTCACCAGTCATATTGGATTAAGGTCCACTCTAATGACTTTATTTAACCTTCTTTAAAACCCTGTCTCCAAATATAGTCACATTCTGAAGTATAGGAGGTTATGACTCCAACATATGAATTTTGGAGGGACAAAATTCAGTCCATGACACACAGCTATTTCTAATGCGATCAGTCACCCTGGGGTTGGGGTCTGTCTAGCATATGGAAACATGTTCACCCATGGCAGATGGGAGGATGGAGGGTGGGTTCCAGAGCCCCTGTGAGGTCTGGGCCATTCTTCAGGGGATGGCAGTGGGAACCCAGTGGTCCATCTTCCTGCCACAACCCCTGCATGTCCCGTGGGACTGCTAGTGTTGCTCAGAATTGGTGACTTAAGCCCAAATCTGTCCAGACACTCCTTCTGGGGACTACGAAGAGGTTACAGAACTGGTCCTGCCACCCCCAGAGTCTACCCACTCCCACCCATGAGATAAGTAGAAGGATTTGGGGAGTCATGACTCATTCATCTGTGAGAAGTTCTGAGGCTTCTCCCTTCCTTTTGTCTGGCTGAGAGGGCATCCCTTTCCAAAGGCAATAATGAGGGGTAAGACATTCACTCATAGAAACTGGGGTATACAAGCTCTCTCCCCAGCTGTGTTCTCCCTGGACTGGGGAACTGGCAGACTCACCAGGGTGTTATCACTAGGATGGAGTTTGAGGCGTCAGGGAGCTCAAGTAACAGTTGGCATGTGTTTTGTCTGTTGCCAGGAGTTGTGGGTGGGGAACAACCCTGGTGCTTTTTACCCTGGGGTCTCTTGCAGTGGGAGATTGGCTGGAGCACACCGTGGGTGGGAGTAGGGAGAATAGAAATAGGGTGAGCTGCTTGGACAGTAGGAATGGCAGCTGACCCTTCCAGGTCCCACTGTCAGTGTGAAGGATCCTGGAGGGTAGGATGGGAGGCTGGACCTCAGTGAGGATATACCGACCAGGATAGCTGAGGAGAGGCACCCTTGGCTTTCTCTGTTATTGGCAGTGGAGGGCCGAGTGAATCTGGCACACAGAGCAGGATTGCTAAGGAAAGGATTCCAGGAACTATCCCGGTACTGGGGTCTTGCTCCCCTGTCACTCCTATAAATGGTAGGCACCCCAAATTCAGCCTACCTGACAGAAAAGTAATCTAACTCTTCCACCACTGGCCACATTGCTCCACATCTACCCTATGCAGAGAGAGGGCAGACAGGATGGTAGTCTCTACTGCAGTGGTGACCACGCTTACGTGTCCTGCAGAGTGGCCAGGCACCTCTCTGTGGGGTGATGAGGGGATAGGGCCCATGCTTTCTCTTCTCTGGCTGACTCAGGCTTGTAAATTTCTCTTTCCTCCAATGAAGCCCATTCCTTAATTTATGCCATGTGATGTTGTACAGTCGTTTCTAACCCTGGTGCACCAAGTAGTGTCCCATAGGGACTCTCTTGGCATGAAATGCCTTAAGATAACTGTGCGCTCAGGTAGAGGTTACCTGCAGCCCATGGAACCATGCAGAGCCGAGAGATACCCAGAAAACCTCTACTTTAGTCTGCTCAGGCTGTCACATCCAGATAACACAAATGGGGTGTTTTAAACAACAGACATTTATTTTCTCACAGTTTGGGAGACTGGAAGTCCAAGATCAAGGTGCTGGAATTGTGGTTTCTAGTTAGGATGCTCTTCCTGGCTTTCAGACAGCTACCTTCTCTCTGTGTCCGCACATGGAGAGAGAGAGAGCTCTGGTGGCTCTCCCTCTTCTTGTTAGGACACCAGTGCAGTAGGATTAGGGCCCCACCCATATGACCTCAATTCAATCTTAATTACCTCCTTAAAGCCTCTGTCTCTAAATATAGTCACATTGAGGGTTGTTTCAACATATAAATTTTGGAGGGGGGGCACGCTTAGTTCATGACACCTCTATGCCACTGGAAAGCAGCCAGTTAAAAAGATGCAGCCTCTCTCACTCTGCTCCCCTGCCCCAACACTTAAGGAGAGGGAGGAGGAAGTGTTCTTCAGTGGTCCTCATACCTCCATCCAGGACTTCAGGGAGAGAAACAGGAAGACTGGTACCAAAGACCAGGCCTCATGTTCTCACTCCTTCCAGTCCTGAAGGTGAATTTTGTTCAAGGATGAGGAGAAGAAAAGTCTTAAATGGATGTAGATCAAAATGTAAGCTGGAATGAGCTTTTTAATAATCAAAATCCACCAGAAACTTAGAGAATCTGCCCAAGGCACCATTAAGGGATCTGCTATGCACGGAGCAAAAGAGATTGGATTTAACAATGTCCTGAGATCAGACTGCTACAGACAAGTTCCATTGCTGGGGAAGATGAAGCCCTTTGCAATCAGAAAAAACTTTCTGTCATCCATGACTGTCCTGACATGCAAAAACTCCAGGAAAACCTAGTGGTGCTTGGATTGGGGTGCTCCAAGGGCACAGAGTCCCAGTGCAACAGGGCACAGCAATACACTGGGGCTCTTGATGCTTCCTAGGGGAGGGATATGGGGGGAATGAGCAGCTGGAGGGCATCAGGGAAATAAGGAAGAAAGGTGCTTCCAGATTAGAGGTCTACAAGCAGGAGGGTCTTGACATGTTCCCAAACCTATGTGTTTCAGCCTAAGGCAGCCATTTCCTGGCTTTTGAGTTCACAGACCAGAATAAATAAATAATAGTTGGAAATCGATATAGGATTACCAGCTTTGTGTTTTGCTAAGAAAGGATATGAAGAAAAAACCCTGCCATCTATTATCACCATCCTTTCCTAAAAGAAAGGATATTTTATTTATTTATTATTTATTATTTATTATATTTATTTTTAAATTTTTTTAACATTTATTTATTTTTGAGACAAAGAGAGACAGAGCATGAATGGGGGAGGGTCAGAGAGAGAGGGAGACACAGAATCCAAAACAGGCTCCTGGCTCTGAGCTGTCAGTGCAGAGCCCGACGCGGGGCTCGAACTCACGGACCGCGAGATCGTGACCTGAGCCGAAGTCGGACGCTCAACCGACTGAGCCACCCAGGCACCCCTAGAAAGGATATTTTAATATCCCCTTACCCAAACCAAAGAGGAGAGAAAGGATGTAAGCTTAGAATGATGTAAAGTCCATTCAATTGAACAAATATAGCATTGGAAAACAATCATTGCATTGTCCCTGTTTTATTAATTTTGCTGATGTTGTTGAAACATCAGTTACTGGCTGAAGGGTGCATGAGTGTATACCTGAGTGTGAGTCGTTGTGTGGGAAGGCAAGTGTGTGAATGTCTCTGTGCATGTGCACATTGGACTCTGTGAGTATAAGGATGAGTGTGTTGCTTGTGTGTGTGTGCATGTGTGTGTTGGGGATGGAAGAAAAGGGAGGGGCTGTGTGAGCATGTGCATGTAGGAGTCAGTGGTTGTAGGGATGAGTGTGGGGTGTGTGTGTGTGTGTGTGTGTATGTGTGTGTGTGTGTTGGGGATGGAGGAGAAAAGAGGAGGTGTGTGAGCATGTGCACATGGGAGTCTGTGAGTCTAGAGATGAGTGTGTTGTGTGTGTGTGTGTGTGTGTGTGTGTGTTGGGGATGGAAAGAAGGGAGGGGCTTTGTGAGCATGTGCACATGGGAGTGAGTGTAGGGATGAGTGTGTTGCTTGTGAGTGTGTGTTGGGGATGGAGGAGAAAGGAGGAGGTATGTGAGCATGTGCATGTGGGAGTCTGTGAGTGTAGGGATGAGTGGTGTGTGTGTGTGTGTGTGTGTGTGTGTTGGGGAGGAGAAGGGAGGGGCTGTGTGAGCATGGGAGGAAGATCTACAGGAGCTCGAGTCTGTACATTATTGTATAGAACCTTGACTCGTTTAAAGCCCACCCATAGTTATGGGGGACACTTCCCCTCCCGACCCCACTTCACTATCACCCCCATTAACCCTTTCCCCTCCTCCTTTCCCCCCACTCTAATGCTATGGTGGAACTGACTCCCAGACCTATCCCTGGTCAACATCCCCAGCCCCAGACTTCTCACATCCTGCCAGGAGGAAAGGCTTTTCTGTAAAGGAGTCTTTACATCCTTCTGACACATAATAACTCTGGGAAACAAGACTGGGTGAAGTCCCTCGTCAGCAAAGGACTCAGCTCTCTCAGGCCCTGGCCCTGTCTGAGATCTCATGGGGTTTATGACCTTGAGTCAGCGACACTGCCCTTTGGCCCTCCCCCTGCCTGGGACAGAGTCACTGGTGACCATGAAGAGTCTTGGAGGGACCCTTTGGCTTGTCTCTTCATTCCATGGTGAAGAGCCAGCTGACCTTGGTCCAAACTCCTGGAATGGACTTAGGGTTCTCCCTTATTGGTCCCCAACCAACTTTGGGTCCCTTTGTATCACCCCTCCCCTAGGGTAACAACCTGCTCCAGTCAGGCTGACCGACACCCAAGCCCTCCAACACTCTGCATCTTCTCTTGCCTGCATGATTTTGATTTTTCAGTTCTCTTCTGGGAAGACTGCCTTCCAAAAGGTAGCTTAACTTCAAAGTTCAGCTAAAATGCCACCTCTTCCAGAAAGTCTTCCTGCACCACTGCCAATGAGTGCTGATTTTGCCCACCATGGTGAGGGGAGCATGGGGACTGGAATCCAACCTCGAAATCCTCCCCCATCTTTTGAAACGTGTGCTTCCTGCACTGGGCCTCTGACTTGCCTCTCTGCTTGGTTTTATTGTTTGAGATTTAAAAATTCAGATTAATCTTCTCAGTTGGTCCCTCTGTGCTGATTTTGCCCAATTGTTTTTTTTAAAGCCATACTTTGTTTTTACTGCTTTTAAGGCTGTCTTTTCATTGGAGTCGTGTTTTAATGCTTATTATTTCTCATTGATTTTACTTTCTTGTTTAGTGTTAACTATGAAAGAAGGGGTAGAAAATGTCAGGTGGAGGGGAGGTGGGCGCTGGTGCCCTGGGGGGTGCAGCTGGGCCCGGTGAAGGCAGTGGGGCTGGGAGCAGGGCGGAGTCAGCCTCAGTCCCAGCTGCACCCCTTAGCTGCTTACGATTTCTCTGAACCTGCAAACAGAGATAAAACCCAGCACACTGCGTTGCTGTGAGAATGAACTGGGGGGTGCCTGTAGGGCACCCAGCACAGTGCTTGGGCTACATCAGGCACTCACAAAATGAGCAAAAACTCCTCTTCATTTTCATTTCCCAAGCAGAGTCCTGAACTGGCCTTTAAGGAGGCCCCGCTCCTCTGTGAAAGGGCTGCCACTAGCTCTTTCTGTGAATTAGTGAGGATGGCCCTCTGGGCAGACCAGGGCACACTGCTGGGTGGCAAGCAGAGCTTGGCTGGGCAGGGCACTGACTGTACAGCTGTGGGTGGAGACCTCACAGTGATGCAGAAGACAGCCAGCCCCATAGTTAACACTCTCCTTTCCTCCAGCCGAGCTGATGAGCATATGAGCCTTAAAGCCAGCCTCAAAGACAGTTGTCAGGCAAAGGTGTTTGTGTGCAGAATCTTTGGGATGGGAGCAGGACACGCACCACTCTATTTTTCTGTGTACCTACCTGTGAATGCAAGCTCCTTGAGGTGGGGAACTCCCACTTACTTCTTTATATTTCTCTCCATCGTCTATTTTCTAGCATATGGGAGGTGCACAATGAACGTTTGTCTAATGGGCATGAGCCTGAGGGGACCCAGGGAAGCCGAGAAGGGAAGGAAAAATGGCCCATGAAGCCTTCGCCTTTCTGTCTGCAGCCTGTGAGGGGTGGGGCACACCAGCTCATTGTTCTCCTCCTTCAGTCTCAAGGTCACGGACTGTTATGTGGCCTAATTCACTGCAACAGAATTTCTGTCCCAATTGCTAGTGTTCCCTTGCACTCTGACAGACCTGCAGGTGCAGCACATGGTCCCTCTTGCTATGTACTTTGATACCCTAGTGTCCTGTGGGAAGTTAGGTTCTCCTGCCGAAACAAAACACTGACTTCATCTCATTATAATTCTCTGCTTCAGTGAGCCTTCACTGAGGGCTTACTCAGTGCCAAGAACCCCTCTGGGACAGGGGATTAGAGGACACAGACCTGATCTCAGGGAGCTGACATTTAACACATCAGTTGTGGCCTCAGTCACCTGTGTGGTCACAGTTCGCAGGGACTCAAGTCATAGGTTTTGGGAGCAGAAGCAGGGTGTGGTATGGATAAGTTTGGCAAGGCATAGTGGGGGGACAAGGGCTGTGGGACTGACAAGAGGGTGGTAGGCTAATCCTTCTTAGTCATGCCCATAGGGTTGTCCATGTCCAGCTTCCATTCAGCTACCTGAATGATTTTCTAAAATGTACATCTGACCACCTCAGCCTCCTACTCTAGCAGCCATTCTAGTGGCCCCTCTCTCATCTACATACATTCCAAGTATATATTAGCAAGACTTGAAGATCCTATTCACCTCACCTCTCTGAACCCCAGGCCTCACAATGCACACCTGCTTGGGACTCCCCCGATCATCACCTGTGATTGAATTCCTTACACCTTTGCTTGGACATTTCCCTCTGTTTGAAATACTCTTGTTTACATCCCTTGTCCCTTGGTTTATTCCTTCTCATTGTTTAGGGCTAATTTAGTGTGTCACCTCCAGGTAGCCTTCCTTGCTCCTTCAGGCAGCATTAGAGACACAGTAATCTCCTGGGGATCTTGCTAAGACCCTGCTTCTGATTCAGTGTGTCTGGAATGGGGCCAAAGATTTGCATTTTCTCACAAGCTCCCAGGTGATACTAAGCCAGGACTGCACTTCAAATAACAAAGCCGTCTAGTCTCCTTACTGGGTCTGGTTCAATTTCAAACATCTGGCACAGGACCTCTTACCCTGGTGGGTGTCAAGGGCTGCTTTGAGAATCAGATAAATACTTTGGACACTCCTCCGCAAAATGCATGTACACAGTTTTGCATATATCTTCAGAGATTATATTGCACATCCAGGTTGGCAATCCCTCCCCCAGGGCCATCACATAATGCGATGGTTACATGCACAGCCCAAATGGTTACATACGCAGCCCTTGTGTTCAGAAGCCGGCTTTGCCACTTAGCTAGGTGCCCTTTCCAAGCCTTAGTTTCCTCACTAGAAAAGTCACTTAAACATTTAGAACAAGATGATGCTAATGGCAACTTTCTCATAGGGCTATTGTGAGGATTAAATGAAAAGGCAAGTGCTCAACATGGGGTCTGGTAAACTCTTGATAAGTCTTCCTCTTCTTCTTCTCCTTCTAATTAATAATTGATGTGCACGGAGAAGAGCTGCAGAGGAACTGGGCACCCCAAGGGGCACTCCCTTCTTCCTGACACCTCTCAGAGGGAGCTGGGGACAGAGTGGGCTGTCCCTATCCTTCACGGGCTGTCCCTACCTATCCTTCAGCGAGGACCTTGAGGCTTCAGGAGCTTGTGTCCCAGGGTCACTCAGCTTCTAAGGAGCAGGTTTTGGAGCTCCGCCCCAGAGCTGGTGGTTTTTTCCTGTATTTCCCTGGGTGAAAATAAGCAAACAAATGAAAGCACGAGGCAGTCTTTTTTTTTTCCCCCGTATAAAGATATTTATTTTTCTACATTTAAGAAAGTGATATTAACTTTAATTTTCATCATTTTCAGCAGTGTAACAAAGCTGCCTGTGAACTCTTCTCAACATATTAGTCGCTTGGGTGGTTAATGATTAGCCATTAATTTTGGTGAAGCTTTCTGAAAAGTGACGGCTCCAAAGAGCCATTTACCTGTTTATTCATACTTTCCACCAAAGACCTATTTTTCTTTACAATAAACCCAATATTAAACATGCAGGCCATTTTACTTACTTTTACAAAGAAACTCTGACCTGTGAAAGCCCCCCTTTTTTTTCACCCCACTTTCAAAACAACTCATTCATGCATTTTAGAAAGTTATGCAAATGAGCTTCCTTGATTTTAAAGGATTTCTCTGGATTGATTTTGGGATTCTGTATTAATTACCACTACCCAGGCAGAGGGGCTGTCACATAATGGATATATTTAGCAAGAATGACAAGGCTGATAATTATGCACAAGGCGCCTTGGAAAAGGGACTGTTTACTTTGATGTTTAATTTCAGCAGACTTCTTTAGTTTGTTAAACTTAATCAAAAGCAATCAAAATACACTAGTGTGAATTACAGCAAATTAATTTCAAACCAGCGGAAAACATCATGTCTTTCAAATGCGAATTTCGAGCTGGAACTTAGGCATGAACCGTTCAAAGCAAGGAAGGAGTGAGTTGTTGAGTGTGCTCTTAATTCAAGAGCTTGAATTAGGGTCTGGGTGATGACTGGACCGGATTCTGTAAGAAACTGTGCTTTCAGGAAAGATGGAGGCCTAGGGATGACTTTCAGTTTGGGGTTTAAGGCAGTTTCTGAGCTGTTCAAAAACCTAATTCTTGCCTTGCTACTATTATCAGTAAAAAACATTTTACTTTTGTTTACTCTGTGCCAAGTTCTGTGTGTATCGTTCCTTCCCTTGAACCTTACCATGGCCTTGTTGAGGTTTTTGAGGTGGTCCAGAGCCAAGGACCAAGAAAGAATTCTTGAAGATGTCTTTGGTGTAAAAAAATGATTTTATTAAAGCATGGGACAGGACCCATGGACAGGAAGAAGAGCTGCACTGGGGTTGTGAAGAGTGACTGGTTATATACTATGAAGTTGGGGAGGTAAAGTCAAAAGGGGGGGCCTCCAGAAGGACTTTGATATGCTAAAGAGGACTCCTAAGATAACCTGAGGCCTTGCTATTGTCAAGCTAAAGTTGTTTCCCTCAGGTAAGTCATTAACATTAGAACTGTAGGGGGTTCCCAGAGAAACTTTTTACTCTGCCTGCCTCAAGTATCTGTCAACGGGCTGCAGGTTATAAGAAAATTTGATTTTACCTGCCGTTTCTTTCTTGTCTTTGTTCCCCATATCACTATGGAAGGGTAATGCTTCCAGACTCAGGAAACTGAGTCTATAGGTTTCTGGAGATTAGGCTACTGATAAAATTGCCTTTTTCTTATAATTTACAAAGACATTTGTAATGGAGACCCATGTCCCGTATGACTGTGATCTCTATCAGTTGGCCATTTGTTTTCTTTCCTTTCCTTTGTCCTTGGGCCACCAGGAGTGCCTGAGGAATATTACACACATCACACCTGGGGCGGGGGTTGGGGGTGGTGAGCTAGTTTGCACTTCGTCCTCAGCCTGCCCCTTGATCCCTCATAACCTTGAAGTTGGTGTCTCCAGCAAACAGATGAAGACTGTTCCAGGACTCTCTGAACCAGCCACTCTCTAGATTAATCCTCTGGGGACATGGTGTTTAGTTTCAGCAGACTTCTTTGGTTTGACAACTTAATCAGGAGCAATCAAAATATGCTTATGAACATATAGAAAATTAATTTCAAGCCAATGCAAAAGATTATATTTCCCTACCATGGAGAATCAAATGAGAAAATGGATGTGGAAATGTTTTGTAAAATGTGGACTGCTATGCAAATGAACAGTATTAACAGTGACAGAGCAAGTCTAACGAGTATGCAGAGGCCAGTTCTGCAGATGAGGAAGCTATACTCCTCCATCTCGTGAGTCATCATGGGAAGCTGGGTTTTATTTTACGAGATTTGTAATTCAATGGGGCCCACTGAGTCATTCAAACATTGATTCACTGAACATGTTTTCTGAGTTTATCTACCAAGACCAAGCTACAAGGAGAGGGACACAGAGTTTCATAAGATGTCACCTTGACCTCTGGGAGCCCATGAGGTAGTGACAGAGATAAACACATAAATTGTTCATGGTAATCCAAGGATCCATGAATAGGACCCAATAAATGATGACACATGTTTGGCACTATTTTAAGGATGGAAACTTTGCCTTACTTAACCAATGCATCCCCAGTTCTTGGCACACAGATTGGCTACAGAAAGTATGTAATAAATTTCATTGAATGAATGAATTTTAAACAGGTGCTGGATGTCAGAGTGGGTATCCAGAGTAGATGACAGTCAATGGAACTTTGTAAAGTTTTAACTAGTATTTAAGGGTTGGAAGGTTCTGAAGGACACCCCAGGATGAAGGAGCAGTGTGAGGTGCTGCGGTGCCATGTCTGGTTGGATACAGCATTAAATGGGTGTGGCAGGTTGATTGTGACCAGCCTGGGGTGGGCTTGGTTCCCAGGCTGCAGAGGCTGATGTTTATTCTTCAGGTTTTGGAGGGAGTGCTCTACACTGTGAGACAGTCTGTCACTGTCTTGACCAGACTGCCGAGGGTTTGAATCTTGGCTCCACTCTTTGCTAACTGGGTTAATTTGGGCAAGTTACCTAAGCTCTCTCCACTGTGATGTCCTCAAGTGTAAACTGGGGGTGATAATTGTCTTGTTTTGTGAACTGTTGGGTGTAAAGCACGTAGAACCACGCTCTATACACACTGGGTGTCCTGAGTGGGTGCTAGCTGTTATTATTAATTGGTGTTTGATGGCCCGGGTGGGAATCTTAGCTTTGCCACTTGTCAGCTATGTGACCTTGACATAGTGGCTGACACTCTCCAATTCTCATTTTCCTCTTTGTTTTCTTGTTAAAGTTTATTTATTTATTAAAATTTTTAAACATTTATTCATTTTTTTAGAGACAGAGAGAGACAGAGTAGTGTTATGCCCAGAATTCGTGATCCCCAAAGACCACCAGGGAGCCGAGTCTGATGCAAAAACAAAAGAACCTTTATTCAAGCTAGCTCGAGCTCAATCCCCTACCTGCACTGACACAGCGGTGAGATACCTGGGAGAGCAAGTTTCAAAAGGACAAAGGTTTTATTGGGGCCTAGGGGCAGTTGGTGAGGTAATTGCTGTGGCCTCAGCCGATTGGCTGGGGAAGGGTCGGAGTCCTGTTAGGCAGGTGAGCGGGAGGTTACTCAAGGGGAGGAGGCGTGGTCAAAGTGAAGGACACAGAACAAGATGGAGTCGGCCGGCGTAGGCCCGCCCTTTCAAGTAGCAGGGAGTCATAGAATCTGGAGCAGTCTCCAGGCTCTAAGCTGTCAGCACAGACCCAGATGTGGGGCTGGAACCCATGAACTGTGAGATCATGATCTGAGCTGAAGTCAGATGCTTAACTGACTGAGCCACCCAGGCACCCCAAAAGTTTATTTATTTATTTTTGAGAGAGAGAGAGAAAGAGAGAGAGAGAGAGAGAGAGAGAGAGAATCCCAAGCAGGCTCTGTGCGGCCACTGTGGAGCCCAATGTGGGGCTTGAACTCACAAACTGAGATCATGACCTGAGTCAAAGTCAGATGCTTAACCGACTGAGCTGCCCAGGTGCCCCTTCATTTTCTTCTTTGTAAATGGGGTAATAGAAGTGGACCTGCCAGGGGTGAGGGTAAGATAACATGTGCATTTTACATAGTACCTCCTGAGAGCAACTCAGAGCAGACCATGGCCTGGGTCAGGAAGATGCCCCCACAATGAGAAGAAGGTTGGATGAGACATGAGCAGTGGGACCTGCTTAGAGGCCATTGCAGCTGTCAGTATGAGAGACAGTGAGCTAAGCTTCTGTGAAGCCAGAACTGAAGCAGTTCCTGAGGCCACAGTGAGAAAAGGGGAAAATGGATTTGAGAGACTTGCCTGTTGAATGGGGAGGCTCACAGGAGGGAAGAGAAGAGGCCAGTGAGGTCCCCCCTTGACTCCTGGCAGTCTGTGTGCACATGGACTGTGGTGAAGAGCCGGGAGAAGGTTTGGGGATGCACAGAGATTATGAGCTTACTGCTGAAACAGATGTGTGGTTGGGAGGGCCTCTGAGCAGAGAATGTGTATACTAATCACATTTTGGCAGAGTCTGCATTTTTAGAGAGATGAACTTACCCATGCTATTCTTTTAACAAATTATGGTGAACATCACTAAAGATTAGGGAAATGCAAATCAAAACCACAATGAGCTATCACTTCACACCTGTCAGAATGGCTAGTATTAAAAACACAAGAAACAAGTGTTGGCATGGATGTGGAGAAAAAGGAACCATTGTGCACTGCTGGTGGGAATGCAAACTGGTGCAGCCACTGTGGAAAACAGTATGGAGGTTCCTCAAAAACTTAAAAATAGAACTACCATATGCACTAATAATTCCACTACTGGGTATTTACCCAACAAAAATGGAAACACTAATTTGAAAGATATATGCACCACTATGTTTATAGCAGCATTATTTATAATAGCCAAGATATGGAAGCGACCCAAGTGTTCACTGATAAAGGAATGGATAAAGAAGATGTGGTGTACACACACACACACACACACACACCCCAAAATGTTACTCAGCCATGAAAAGAATGAAATCTTGCCATTTGCAACAACATGGATAGATCTAGAGAGTATGATGCTAAGTGAAATAAGTCAGTTCAGAGAAAGACAAATACCACATGATTTAATTCATAAGTGGAATTTAAGAAACAAAACAAATGAACAAAGAAAAAGAAAGAAGCAAAAAAGCCGGACTCATAAATATAGAAAATAAACTGGTGTTTGCTAGAGGGGAGGTAAGTGGGGGGATGGGTAAAACAGGTGAAGGGGATTAAGAGTACACTTATCATGATGAGCACTGAGTAATGTATAGAATTGTTGAATCACTATATCATATACCTGAAACTAATATAACATTACATGCTAACTACACTGGGATTTAAAAATTATGGCAAAATATACATAACATAAAATTTACTAACCATTTTAAAGCAGACAGTTCAGTGCATTAAGCACATCCACATTGTTGTGCAACCATCAGCATCAGCCCTCTCCAGAACTTTCCATCTTCCCAAACTGAAACTCTGTACCCATTGAACACTAACTCCCCATTCTTCCACCTCCCAGCTCCTGGCATCTCCCGTTCTACTTTCTGTCTCTATGAATTTGACTGCTCTAGGAGCCTCATGTAAATGAAGTCCTAGAATATTTGTCCTTTTGTGACTGGTTTATTTCACTTAGCCTATGTCTTCAAGGATCATCCATATTGTAGCATGTGTTCAAATCTCCTCCCTTCTAAAGGTTGAATAATATTCTATTGTATACATCAACCACATTTTGTTTATCTACTCATCTGTCAATGGATATTTGGGTGGCTTCCACCTTTTGGTTACTGTTGCTATGAACATGGGCATAGAAATACCTACTCATATCCTTGCCTTCAGTTCTTTTGTGTATATATTTAGAAGTGGAATTGCTGGATCACATTGTAAATACATGTTTAATTTTTTTAAAAACCACTATTTGGTTTTTCATAGCAGTTACATCATTTTGCATTCCAACCAGCAATGCACAAGGGTTTGATTTCTGCACATCCTCACCAAGATGTTACTTGTTATATTTTGTTTTGTTTTTCTCACTAAACTTTTGTTTTAATGGGGCTCAAAAATCTGTGACAGATTTTTGGTCAAGTTGTTTCCATAAAAAAGTACTGATTTAAAAAACTAATAAATTGCCACACACACACACACACACACACACACCATTCTCCTTTTCTTCTGAAGGTTTTAGATGCACTGTTATCATTAACCAGTCTTTTACTATTAAACTTAAGTGGTCAATTGACACAAATAGTTCTGAGACCATTCTTTTACCACTGATTAAAACTGAGGAAGCAGGTATTGGGAATAATACTCATTTAGGTTTCTGAGCTTTCTAGTGACCTTGCCAGCTTCAGCTGCCTTTTTGTCCACTGCTTTGATGACACCTACAGCAACCGTCTGTCTCATGTCATGAACAGCAAAATGGCTCAGAGGAGGATAGTCAGAGAAGCTCTCAACACACATGGGCTTGCCAAGAACCATATCAACGATGGCAGCACCACCAGATTTCAAGGACTTGTGGCCATCTTCCAGCTTCTTCCCAGGGTGATGATCAATCTCCTTCAGCTCAGCAAATTTGTGAGCAGTGTGAATATAGGTGCATATCCAGCACTGATTTCGCCTGGATAGTTCAGGATAATCACCTGAGCTGTGAAGCCAGCTGCTTCTATTGGTGGGTCATTTTTGCTGTTACCAGCCACAGTACCAAGACAAACATTTTTGACAGACACGTTGTTGACCTTGAAGCCTACACTGTACCCAGGAAGAGCTTAACTTAAAGCCTCGTGGTGCACTTCAACAAACTTTACTTTAGTTGTAACACTGACTAAAGCAAAGGTGGCCACCATGGGTTTGAGAATACCAGTCTCCACTTGGCCCCCAGGGACAGTACCAATATCACCAATTTTATGGACATCCTGGAGGGGCAAAGTCTCCTCAGTTGGACGAGTTGGTGGCAGGATGCAATCCAGAGCTTCAAGCAGTGTGGTTCCACCGGTATTTCCATTTTTATGGGGGACTTTCCATCCCTTGAACCAGGGCAAGTCAGCATTTGGCATATTGTCACCATTCCAACCAAAAAGTGGCACAAGTGCTACTATGTTGGGGTTGTAGCCAATTTTCCTAATGTAGGTGATGACTTCCTTAACGATTTCCTCATATCTTTTATGGCTGTATGGTGGCTCAGTGGAATCCATTTTGTTAACACCAATAATTAGTTTCACACTCATGTGTAAGCCAGAAAGGCATGCTCACAGGTCTGCCCCTATGTGGAGACACATGCTTCAAATTCACACCAGCAGCAACAGGACAGCATGGTCAGCCTGAGATGTGCCTGTAATCATGTTTTTGATAAAGTCTCCGTGTCTTCCGGGCATCAGTGATGGTCACATAAAACCTGCTGGTCTTGAATCTCCACAGGGCAATATCAATGGTAACACCACGTTCATGTGCAGCTTTCAAGACCCAGGCATACTTGAAGGAGTCTTTCCCATGTCAGCAGCCTCATTCGCAAAATTTTCAGTAGTTCTTTTGTCACTCCCACCACATTCATAGATCACATAGCCAGTAGTGGTAGACTTGCCCGAATCTGCATGTCCAATGATGGGGATGTTGATAGGAGTTTTTACCTTTCTCATTTTGATTTACTTTTAGTGGTGGTTTTCATGACACCTGTGTTCTTGCAGCCAATTAGTTATGAAAAAAACGGTTTCGTTTTGTTTTTAATAATAGCCATCCAAATGGTGTGAAGTGATTTCTCATTGGTTTTGATTTAAATTTCTCTAATGATTAGTGGTGTTGAGAATCCTTCCTTGTACTTATGGGCTATTTGTATATCTTCTTTGGAGAAATGTCTGTTTGAGTCCTTTGTCCATGTTTTGAATTGGGTTGTTTGTTTTTTGTTGTTGAGGTGTAGGAGTTCTTTATATATTCTGTACATTAGTCCCTTATCTGGTAAGTAATTTGCAAATATTATCTCCCATTCTGTGGGTTGCCCTTTTACTCTCTTAATAGTGCCCTTTGATAACATTACATTTCTTTGGTTTGAGGAAAGCTAAATTAAAACTTGTTGCCAATGTTTTTGTGTCATATGTTACTTCTTGTACCATGTTACTTCTTGTATCATGTAAGAAAGAGTCAGATTGTTATGCTAAGCTTCTGGGATAATGTTGCAACTGTATGTCTGAGCAAATCTACTTTATTATTCTGTTGGGTTAATTACTAGGCATATGGATGTAAAATGCCAAGCTTTAGATCCTTGTAGCTTCCCTTTTGAATTTTCTTATGTGTATCAATGATACCATTAATCTTCTGGTTCCTAGGCCTGAAAGTACTCATTCTTGACTCCCTCTCCCTCTCTCTTCATTGGCAACTATAGAAACTGGGAAATTGTTTCCCTTATCCTCCTGGGTAGCTAGACTACATTTCGCAGTCTTCCAGCAGGTGCATGAATGAGCTCTGGCCAAAAAAAACACGGGCAGGGGTATGTTAACTACCTTCTGGGCTGGCAGTAAAAGCTTCTATAAAACTCTTCATGCTGTCTCTATTCCCTCATCTTCCTGCCATATGTGGAGTGGAGACACATCCAGTGGAGGACAATGTGGACTATGTTGGAGCCACAAGGTAGAAGGGACATGGGTCCCTGAATGACTGCATGGATCAAGTCTCTCCATTCACCCACATCATACCGTGATGTGAGTGAGAAATAAACCTTTGGTGTTAAGCCATTTAGATTCTGTGGGTTTTGTTACAGTAGCTGGCCTGTAAAGATAGATCCTCCAACCATTCCAAAGTCCTGTCAAGGTTATCTTCATAATGTGTGTTCCTGTTCCCTCCTTCCCACACCTATTTAGACTTAGTCTTGTTGCTGCTCTCCTCACCCCTAAACTACTAGAATGGTTTATTCACTGGATTACCTGGTTCTAATCTTTTCTCCTCTAGTTCACTATTCACATGCACAGAAAATAAATATATCTAAGAAGATAAATGTTTTATATGCTTTTGTTTATAGACCTGTGTTATACAGGGTCTTTCCCCATAGGATGCCTTCTTTCCTTTCCTACCCTCATCCATGGAAGACTAATTGTCCTTCATGCATTCAGGCTTACTTTTTCTTTCATTCTTTCATTGTTTTTTTCTTTTCTTTCTTTTTATCTCTCTTTATCCCTTCCTCCCTCCCTCCCTCCCTCCCTTTCTTCTTTCCTTCCTCTCTCTCTGTCTCTTTCTTTCTTTTTAAATCTTCATTCCATCTATTCTTCCTCTTATCTCCTTACCTAAGGCTTAACCATCCTTCAAGTTCAAGTGTTTTCCCTCCTCCAGGAAGCCTTCTGTGAATTCCTGTCTTACTTTCTGTCTCATACCTTTGGTACTAGATATATATTACTCTTTATACATATAGTTCCATGCTTAATGAATGTCTTCAGCCAAACCAGAGATTCTTCACTTTGGGTTCATCAACAGGATATGTGAATCCCTGAAATTATATCCCAAATTCTGTGTATGCACATGTGTGTATTGTGTTGTTTTGAAGCAGGACTGAACTCACTGACTTCACATGTCCCTTGCAGCATTGCAAGTCCATGACTCTGGGCTATCCATTGTCCCTAGAAAACAATTCATGGGAGCAGAAACAGGTATGACTCCTCAGAGGTGAGAAAAGCTTGGGTGAAGCCTCACATAGGAAGCCTTTGTACTCTTTCTCCTTTAAAAGGGACCACTGCCTGCCACCTGCCAGGAAGAGGGGTCAGGAACTCCTGCCATGGAGTGACTCCTGTCCCTCACACAGCCTCATACTGGCCTTGTTCCTTTCAGTTCACACAAGGCAGGTGGTTTGTGGAGTTGACCAGAATAGGCCAGGGTCTCTCTGGCTTACTTTACCCACCTTAGAGCTCAGGGGTGGGAGGGCTAGTTCTTGTCAGATGCTGGGGCAGGGGAAGACCTCTCCTGTCCTGGTCATTTCTCTGAGATAATTCCATGCTAGCCAGCAGCCTGTCTTTCCATG
The DNA here is from genome assembly GCF_046562875.1 of Panthera onca. Classification (NCBI taxonomy): domain Eukaryota; kingdom Metazoa; phylum Chordata; class Mammalia; order Carnivora; family Felidae; genus Panthera; species Panthera onca. The sequence goes on along the minus strand of NC_138342.1, from coordinate 168,574,192 downwards.
GGTTCATCTCCATACTTGTACGATTTGTCTCCTAAGATCCCATGTTCTAGGCCTGGTGGCCTTTGACGCTCACCCTTCCCGAGGTAGCCCTGGCACAGCCCCCCGGATCTGTCTCCTCTGCAGTTCTTACTGTTTGCTCAGCATCCAATCCTGGCAGCCAGCAGAGCGCCTCACTAGCTTTCCCTCTACAGCTCTTTGAATGTTTAATACATTCTTAATTAAAAGCTGGGCACCTCATCTATTTCTGTCAATTGCTTCTCTGTCGTGAAGAAAAGAGGCCTACAGGAGGTAAATGTCAGCCCTGCACCCCGCCCTCATTTAACACTCACAACTACACACCTGTATGTGTGTGTGTGCATGCATGCGCATGCACACACACACACACAGAGCAATAGGACTCGGTACTCTATTTACATAATACTATTGACATTTTGAGGCTAAAATTATGTATGCTACTTTAATTTGCTGTTAAATTAAATTATGAATGTTTGGAACGTAGTAATTTCTTTTGTTCTATGAACAGATTGTTTTATATATCTGCCTATATTACCAAGTTATTAATTTAATGATTTCATAATAGCAGCTCATTCCTCTGGGTAATATAAAGGCTGAAGTGCATGCTCCATACAGCACAGGCAGACGCTGCTTGCCCTACATGAATTGAAGGTTTTAGGAATAAAGATATTAGTTTTGGCAGAATGTTTAAGTGTGCATAGGAAAACCGGAGGGATGTGTCAGGTCAGCTCTAGCTTCCCAATCTCGTTTTAAAAAGGCAGGACATGGTCCATTGCCCATGAGACCAAATGAAAAATAATTTTCTTAAATAAAGTCAAGCACCTGGCTGATGGTTGGTGAGTCTGAGAGCTGCTGCCTGCCTGTTCACTCTCGTAGTCCTGGACCCCGTGCAGCTTTTCTTGCAACCTTTCCTCTTGCAGGTCTGTGGAGCTCTTACCCCATCAGCCACCTGGCAACGTGCTGCCATGGCGACAGAGCATTGGCTCAATCATCCTAGTCCTTGCTGGCATCCACCTCTCTTGTGAGCAAAGGGAAAAAGGGCCAGGTGCAGTATGGTGAGGGGAATGAACATGGAGTCTGGATTCTGAGGAGAATTCCTCCATCCCTGGGACTTGCAGCTTGGGCTCTCTGAGCCTCAGTTCCCTACTCAATAAAATGGGGGCACTGAGATCACCTACCCAACCGATTTTGCAGGAGTTGTGTGGTTCAAACAATGAAGAAGATGAAAAAGAGGAAATGCTTTGTAATCAGGAATGGAGAGGGCTCTTTGGGGGCTGCAGTTGTGTGGGATGTGGGCAGGTACCACTAATTAATACACATAATGATAGAGTGACAGTCTTCATAATTTCCCATATAGCCTTGGGGGACTCACTGCTTATTGCTTTCTGGGCTTCAGTTCCTTCGGTTGATATCTGAGATTTGAGCTAGGTGTTTCCAAGGTCCTCCCACTCCTGGCAGTTTTGGACTCTATGATTTTTCAGGAGAAACCACCAAAATGTTTCATTTTAGCTGGGAAGCCAATAATGACAGTAGAGACTTACAAGGACTCCCAGCACATCCAGTGGTTCAATAAACATTGAGCACCTCTAACTTAACAACTACTGATTTAGAGCTGTAGATACAATGGTCCCCAAAATTAGGCATCAAGGTGGTGGTCTAATGGGAATCAGACACCTACACAGGTGTTTGGGTTACCTCGTGGTGATGGGGGCACACACCCATCCCAGACTGGGGTCAGGAAAGGTGTCAGGAAGCTTAGGCTAAGATCTAAACGTTGACTATGGGTCAGCCATGTATAGAGGGGGTGGGGGTGGGAATGGCAAAGATGTTTCCGGAAGAGGTAGAAGCACATGAGAGATGTAGGAGAGTAAAACACAGTCTGGCTGAGCCGTCCAGCCTGGGATCATGGAGAGAGTAGTGAGGTGCCAGGCTTGGAGGGATCAGCAGGGGCCATATATGGCAGACATTGAGAGTCTCATCAGGCAAAAGGCAACTGGGGAGCCATTGAAGGAGGAAAGCATCAGATCAGTGCTCTAGAAGGAAGACATGGCTGCTGTGGGGAGAACAGTTTGGAAGAGGGACAGACTGGAGGCGAGGAGGCCAGGTAGGAGACTGTTGCAGTAATCAAGGTGGCAGACAATGAGGGTTTGACTTAGGTAGTTCAGTGCAGTGGGGAAAAGTGCATAGATGTGGGAGGTTCTCAGAAGGTAGAATGGATAATGGGGATCCTGTTGGTTAGACGAAGACAAAGTAGAGAGCTGCTGTAGAGGTACAGCTAACAAACGTCTTTGCAGTGGCCCTTGGCTCTTCGGTTTCAACCCTTTCTGCCTCTTCCATCATTTCTCAAAAGGGAACGCTGATGTCAACTTCTCCTCCCACAGCCGACACACAGGGGCACAGGTGTAAATCCCTTTATTCGGATGTGCATAGACACACACACAGGTCTAGCTGCTCTGTGTGCTCAGTAGGGTAGGTAAAAAATACTTCTCTGCAGAGCTGACAGATTGCCAAGTCAAAAACAATGTCACTGCTGACACTTTCTTTACTGGTTTTTTTCTTTTTTTTTGTCTCTGCATGTCACCTCTATGAAATATTCCTGATTTCCTCAAGAAAAAAAATGAATTCCTTTGTTCTGTGCTTTGTCTATAGCTTTTGTTATTGTCTCTGTTTTCATGTTAGTTTCAGGCACAGTAGTGCGTCTTCATCATTTCTGGATTCCTAGTGCCTAGTACCATGTCAGGCATGGCTACAATCATCACTTGTTTTCTAAGTTTATCTATTTTTGAGAGACAGAGAGAGACAGAGTGTGAGCAGGGAGCAGCAGAGAGAGAGGGAGACACAGAATTTGAAGCAGGCTCCAGGCTCTGAGCTGTCAACACAGAGCCCGATGCAGGGTTTGAACCCACAAATGGGAGCTCATGACCTGAGCTGAAGTCATACGCTGAACTGACTGAGCTACCCAGGCACCTCTACAATCATCACTTTTGGATGACTGATAAGTCAGTGGACCCCAAGGGCACTGGATCTGATCCTTCATGAAGGGAATTTTGGGTTACACTTACCAAATTGCCTCAGAAAAAGTCTGGAATTGGGGCACCTGGGTGGCTCAGTTGGTTAATGGTCAGACTTTGGCTCAGGTCATTATCTTACGGTTTGTGGGCTTGAGCCCCATTTCAGTCTCTGTGCTGACAGCTCAGAGCTTGGAGCCTTTTTTGGATTCTGTGTCTCCCTCTCTCTCTGCCCTTCCCCCACTCTTGCTCTCTCTCTCTCTATCTGTCTCTCTCTCTTTCAAAAATAAATAATAAAACATTAAAAAAAGTAAGAAATTAAAAAAAAAAGAAAAAGTCTGGATCTCCTGTCTTGAGCTGTGAGACACTAAGGCACCAGAATCTGTTACTAAGCATCCTCCTCAATTGTAGAAGTGCCAGAGCCAGACCACTTTGGGGTCACAGGGAAGAGTTCCAAAATGGTTGATTTGTAAATGTAAATAGATGTTGGCTCACTTGTTATTTGGAGGTAGGAAAGATTGAGACATAAAGGGAAAGAGAGAAGGAGGGTTGCCTAGGCTTAGGTGGGAGAGGGTAGGAGCTATAAAAGAGGGAAGGGATGCCTGCTCAGGCACAAGATGGAGAGATAATGAAGATTAAAAAGGGCAGGGAGGGTGACAAGGACTATGTGGAAGAGCTCAGGGTAAGCTAGGAGCCAGGGCTGGAATGGAAGATGAGCAGTTGACAATGATTTGTCCCAAGCACATAAGGGGAGGAAATCAGTATAGGATTTGTCAACTAGAATTCAGGAGGACTACTCTTCGGGACATCAGGGGAGACAGAGAACAGGAGAGAGCTTGCACTGAAGCATCCATAAGGACCAGATGTGATTGTTTTGTTAATGGTTGTGTACATATGCCTGAGGTTGGCACTTCATAGGTGATCAATGAAAGTGGGTTAATTCTGGGTGCTGTCTTTGAGAACTATGCAGAAGTGGAGGAAAGAAGGATGCCAGAGGGTGGGAGTAGTGTGCAGTCCCCTGGATCTGGATCTCAGGACTGGCCTATTGGAAAAGGAGGGTAGAGGCAGATTCATGGTCCTGGGTTGCATTTCAAGACATTTCCAGCTGGATTGCAAGAATCATCTGCCAGTGATAAATTATTGCCTTTGCACTAAGCATCATGGACTGAGACAATGATGGTTCACAGGCCCTTAGAGTAAGGGCACTAGGCAGGAATTGGGGTCAAGGCTGTGGATCAGGGTTTCCTAAAGAAGGAGGTAGGAGTGGAGTGGTCTCCAGGGAAGTGCATGGGGAGCCTTGATTTTTAATGCAAAATGTAGAGTTTTTGTGCTACACAAAAAGACCACCTTTGTGGATAAGAATGGAGGTGAGGGGTAGGTTATGGTAGAACACTATACCTAGGGTGAAGAGTGTCTGCCTTTCCACAGTCTCCAAAGAAAAATCCTGGAGACTTGTGGAGGCCATTTGGAGCACTTCGAAGTCTGGAGCCCTGGGCTATTTAATGTTTCCAGCAATGAACTAGATGATGAAACAGAGCACGCTCATTAATTTCATAGATGACACCCTGCTGAGGCTGGAGGGGCACCTTGGAGGATTGGATTAGAATTCAAATTGACTCCAGTAGGTCTTAGAGATTGGTCAGAAACCAACCAGATGAGATTCTGAAAGGACAAGGGCAAAGCAAGAAAAGGCAGTCACATGAATGGTTTGCTGCATCCCAACTGCCTGAAACCTGAAAACTTTCTTGGCCTCCCTGCCTGATTCATCACGGCTAATATGTGTACACAGCTGGCAATGAACTTGCACTGTTCTCTCTTTTGAGTCTTGTGATAACCCTCTGAGAGAGGAATGGCTATGAGTAAGTTCATGGGGGTTCAGAGATGTTAAAAAATCTGCCCAAGGCCACACAGCCGATAGGTGTCAAAGCCAGATGCAAATTGCATTAGCACTTTACAGAACTCATCCAACACTTACCTCAGAGCTCTACAGTGTCATCTGATCCTCGACCTCATTCTGAGCTAACATCCCTTGATCCTTCCCCTTGCTCCCAGGACAGCCCCCATTCCCTCTCCAGCATCTTATTCTTTGATCAGCCAAGATCCTGGGGGTGCATCAGTTCAACGCAATTCTTATCAGTGCCCATGCTTATCAAAAACTTGGATTCATTCCCGTTGGACGAGACCCACTCTGTTGACCCACTTTGTGTCAATCCAACTATGCTCACCTGGCTTGCTGAGAGGGCTTGGAGGGAATTGAATCTCTGGGTGGGTGGAGTCACTACAGATGCACCTGCCAGGCCCTCAGTTCTGCTTGGCAACAACCTTTATGTATCTCTGGTCAGTTCATTCTCCTCAAGGTCCTCACCTCATTACTGGCTCATTTGTTATTGTGATGATTCTATTCAAGACAAGATGGGGGTCATTTTGCATAAACTCCCCCAGCTCCCTCTTCTCATTATCTTTCAACCCATCCAACTGTGCATCAACCTTCACCTTCCGTCCTCTTGGCTCAGGGCAAGGAATGGTTTTTCTGTCCACTCATCTTTGCTGTGCCCCCAGCCTTCCCCATGTCACGCACTCCTCCAGGCACCCTGCTTTGTAGTTTCCTTCCTCCCGGTCCTTAACCATGCTCCAGCCGGGGCCAACTTATAACACTCCCCATAGATGGGAAGGTGGGGGTGGAGTGGGGGGTGAAGATCGTAGATATCTGCTGCTGTGGTGCCAGTGATGTTCTGGTTCTCGGGTTACATGAGTGTTTGTGGGCACTTTAAATATATGCTATCACAAGTAGCCACTATTATATAATTTAAACAATGAAATTTGATAAGAATAGTTCTTCCCCCAGGCTATAGCACCTTGTTCTTTTTAGTGAAGTTCCTGGAAGACCATCTAGCTTATCTCCAACTTCATTTCTTGTTTCCTCTTTAAACTACCATTCTTCTGACAAAAGTCTCTTGTGACCACTCATGTCTCTGTGCAGCCCACACCTTGCCTGGCTTCCCGTTGTGTTAATTAATTAGCCGCTCATCTTCTGAAACTCCTTAGACCCCAGCCATTGCTCTGTCCTGGTTCTGTCTCCCCTGAGCTTGGTGCCCAGCATCTCCTAGTATCTTTGCTGGCTCCTCTTCTTCTGCTGAGTGTATTCATGTCTGTAATCTTCCAGAGTCCTGTCTCAGCATCTTCCTTCCCTTTCCTTTTTTTTCTTAAATAGTTATTTATTTTGGCGAGAGAGGAGGGTGATGGGACAGAGGATCTGAAGTGGGCTCTGTGCTGATAGCAGAGGGCCTGATGCAGGGCTCAAACCCATGAACCACGAGTTCATGACCTGAGCTGAAGTCAGATGCTTAACAGACTGAGCCACCCAGGTACCCTCTTCCTTCCCTTTCTTTCCACCCCTTCACCAGACCACGGTTCTCTCATGGCTTCAGCTCTACTCACTTGCACACATATCTGGTGGCCACATGGTCTCTTTTGCACTACAAGCCTTACCTAAACCACTATCAGGTAGCTCCCTCCATTTCTTCCCCTCCCACCCAACCTGCCCCTGAATGGATCCATTTTATTACCACATTCAACTTGCCATCCTGCTGGGTGCCAGCCCCTAGGAGTTAGACTCCTCCATCTTTCTCACTTTCCTCACATCAAATTGAGGGCCGACTTCCTCCCCAGAGTCATGGTCTCTGTTCATGGTCACAGTTTCCTAATTGATCCCCTTGTCCTAGCCTTCCTCCTATTAGTGCAGGGCTGATCTTGCCAACATGTAGAAATTACCATGTTAATCCCCTGCTTAAATCCTGAATTTCCTCCCTTTTGCCTACAAGCCTGAGTCCAGATTCCCTAGCTCACGCTCCCCTAACCTGATGCCATCTGCCTCTTTGGTGACAATTCCTGTCTTTGCTATACTTGGCTGCTTACAGGTCCCAAGGACGCCATGCTCTTCAACCACTGTGCCTTTGCACATGTTGTGCATGTGGCTCAAATGCCCTTCCCCTCATTTGCTACCTGGAAGTGTTACTGAAGTCCTCTCGCTTCCCACTGGGGGCAGCAGCACCATGAAGGGATTAAACGTGATGATCCTGGAGTCACAATGCCAGGGCTCAGATCCTGGTTTCTCCCTTTCCAGTGCTATGACTTGGGTCACATACCCTCAGCTCACTCTTCTTTTCTATAAAGTGGAAATGAGGAAAGTGTCTACTGTGTAGGATAGTTGTGACGATTAACTGATCCCTGTGTTAAGTACCTGTCCTCGTGCCCAGTGAACAGAAATTCGTACTTCTTACTGGCCCTTAGTAATGCTGGAGGAGTCCTGTTTGCCCTCTAAGATATAAGTCTGATGCTATCTTCTCTGTGCTCCCTGACCTTCCAGATTTAATTTTACCACTTGTTGATCCTGAGAATGCAATTATGACTGTTTGTCTCTCTCAATACACTGTACATTCTTCATGTTGTAGTCCCCAGAGTCTGAGACTAATGTTAGATGAACCTCTTGCTCATGTCTCAAAGAGGCTTAGTTATGTAAGGGCTACTGTGATTTTGGACAAATTATCTGATCCAGTTTACTCGTGTACAGACTGAGGCTACTGTGGAAGAGATGTTGGATTCTGAAAAGGAGCTCTTAAATTGGAAGCAAAGTTCATCTGTGAGCCTAAATCCCTAAAGTGATTGGGATGGAATAGCTAGAAATCAGGACTAGTCAGAAGTGTATACATGGCTCGTTAGGAGTGTGGCTGCGGACAGGGCAGGGAAGCATGTCACAGAGCAAGTATGCGGGCCTGTGCGTGCCGGTGCACCGGCTGTGCAGAGCACAATGGGCCGCCAGGCTCTGTCTCACTGCTCTCTGCCCCAGCAGCTGGTGGTGGGTAGCTGCAGCTGGCCTGGCCTGCCTCCCTAACAGTGATCTCAGGGGGCAAAAGTCATGTTGCTGCAGCAAAGACCAAAATGCTAGCTTCCCTGACAGTCATGGGAGAGGCTTCCCAGATAGACAGGCAGCCTTTGTGGGCCTCCCGAGCACACAGGGCTTGTGTGTTGCCTGCAGGGCTGCCAGCACATTCTTGGGCCTGGGCTGGGCTGGGAAACAGCTGACGCCAGCCCTTGGCAGGTGCCCATCCTGCCTCCACCTCTGCAGGCTGCTGGCTGATGCTCTCTGCCCCAGCTCCCTGGGTAGGGTGGGAGACCAGGGTACAGAGTGCTTATTCTTGTCCACAGCCAGGATTCGCTCTGCCAGGCTGTAGTGTCTTCTGCCTACCGGGCTCTGGTCTGCCTGCTGTAGGCCCCTCGGTGTCTCCTCTCCAGCGCCCTTTATGGGTTCAGGGTGTGTCCTCAACTGGGGCTACAGAACCAGCTAGGAAAGCAGTTCTGCCGTCTGCTTGCTGGCACTCCTCCTGCCTCATGCTGTGACTGATTTCAGTCCCGCTGGGGCTGGCCCTGGCCCTTCCTTATGGCCCTGTTGGAATTTCGTGACCCGCCTATGGATGGCTCCTTTGGGTCCCCACCTGCAGCACATTCCTGAATCTCTATTCTCCACCTGCACATTGGAGGTGCTGACCTCACTCCCAGAGAAGGCCCAGGCCTGATGCCTTCACCTCTTTTGGGCAGAGGCAGTTGCTATACTCAACCCGGTCCTTGCACGTACTCATCCGACATTGTCTCCTGTTTCTTCAGCACAGAAGTGGCTTCCCTGCCCCCTGAACTTCAGGCACAGCCTATCTCCTGATCTATAAATGATCTGGTGGCCTTGTGTAGTGCGGTGTAGTCGGGCCATGGAGGGGATGACCCTGAACACCAGGCAGGAGAGCACTGTGGCAAGAGGGAATTTGAGGCTTCTGGGTAAAGGGACGTGTCCTGGGAGGGAAACGGCAGCTTCAGCTGCATGCCCATGGCTGCCAATTAACAATGCGAGCCAGGTGAAGACTGTAGGGAGAGGAGGAGCGTGCCCCGAGGCTACCCCAGATGCCCGCTGGAGCATTTGAAGCTGTGCCATGCTCAAGCCCGGCTGACTTGTCATCTTCCATGTGGCCTTGCAGGATGAAGACATTGAAGCCTGCCTCCTCCTAATGACCTTCAGCAGAGAACCCAAGTCAGCTTCTGAGGCAGACATGTCTCCACGTCAGCCCTGCCACCACCCAGGCAATTAACTGCTGCTGTAATTCTGGGTTTCTGTCCCCATGGGCCCCCCTTCCCAACAACCATGTTGAACAAGACTCTTCATAGGAGAAAGGAAAGTGACTGTCTGGTCTGGCAGCAGAGGCAGCCAGGCTGAGAGATGACAGGAGTCTGAACGAAGGGGCTGTGTGGTTTTAATCACTACAGATGCTGTTCTGGGAGCAGATGTAAGACAGCTCCCAGAGAGCATCTGGGGGCCACAGCACCCTGAGGATAAGTGAGGATGACATCCAGAAGACAGGGTATTCTCCCGGATCACTATCCCCCTGGGGCTGGCCCCAGGCTCTGCCAATTACCTCCCTGGCTTACTGGGCTCTGCTGTTGGGGAGGGGGCCTGAACTAACCCTGTCTAGGGCACCTTACCAGTGAGTTTGAGGGTGCCTCTGTGCCCGGGGTGCTGGGAGGCTGAGTAGTGACCTCTGGGGAGCGCAGATCCCTGCGGTCCACATTGGGGGCCCTCCCTGGAGTTGTTTCCTGCCATGTAGCAGTGGAACATCATCCTTGGTTAATCAGCAGCCACGGCTGACCCTGGGAGGAAGGTCTCAGAGGAGAGAGCCTATTTTGAGCTGGTGAAATGATTAGTGGTACCAATCACACGTTCTCAGCCCAGACCCTCATGGCCTACTTACAGGCAGCTCCCGAGTTTCCAGGGCCTGCATACTCCCTTCTTTCCTATTCCTCCTTCTCTTCTCTAAGCCAGCTGCCCTAACTTCCCTTTCTTCCTGCTCTCTCCCCTCCTTTCTCCATGGGAAAGGAGACCCTGGAAGCTTCTGAGGGCTCTAGTCTGTTCCTCCAGGAACCTCAAAGATTTAAAATGACTCACAAGCTTCTAAAGCTACATTATCCTGACCTCAAGCTGATCCCAGCCATATTATAAGGGTGCTATTATAAATATGACAAAGAGGGAAGGGTTTGGGGTACTCATGGGGTGATGAATCCAAGGGCTTTTCTTTGGGAAGTGGAGGGGGGCTGGGGGTGAATAAGAGAGGGAGAGGTGGAATAAGCCAAGAGAGAAGAGTCAGAGGAGTTATCCTGCCCTTGGCCTGTTGCCAGATTTCTGGAGGCTGCAGGCGGGCATTTGTTGAATGACCTAAAAGGTGGAGCTGTGCCCTTGGAGCATGTGGAAGAGGTAGCCCAGGGGCCTGGCATCTCTGGGGACATAGACCAGTGGGCTGATCCTCCGAGTATTTCTCTGGCCTGCCAGGTGAAAGCTGGACACCATCCCCATTCGCTCACTCAACAGATAGCTTTGAACATCTATTATCTACCAGGCCCTGTACTAGGTGCCTGGTGAAGGTGGGGAGTAGGCAGTACTGTGAAGGAAAAGAAGATGGAACTGGAATGGAAATTAGCAGGAGTTGCCTACTCTAGACTCTCAGAGGATGTGACAGTTAAGCTGAGATGGGAAGAGTGATTAGGGATGAGCAGAGCCAAGACTGGGAGAAGAGTAATAGGTGAGGACATGAACGGAGCCCCTGAGGCCAGCAGGAGTTTGGCTCTTGGGAGCTGAAGGAAGGCCCATGTAGCTGTAGAAAGGCCAGGCTGGTGGGGGGAAGAACAGCCTGGGCATTATAGGCCATGCTAGGGAGTGATTTTTGTCCTTTGAACCAGACAGGCATGCCCATCCTGAGCCTGCTGCCTCTCTGACTCACTGCTTGCTCTGGCCCAGCTCCACTCTGTTTGGCATGGGCTGACCCTGCAAACTGGTTTTCTAGGCTCTGGGTCAGCAGGCTTGCAGCTGGTCTCAGCCAGTGGGAGACACTGGTAGGAGAGGGGGCCAGGAGGGTGAAGCTAGGGTACTTCTCCCTCTTTGCCTTAGGCAGTGTTTCTGACACTGGCTGCATCCCTTCTAGATTTCCAGTTCCTGAGCAGGTCTGCTGGATGTCTAGGCCTGCCAGGTTTTCCTTTGCCCTGCTGGCCCAGGGAAGTTACTGGCTTTCTTTGTTTGCTCATCTCTGGGTTGTCCCATTTTTCCTGTTTGGCTTCTTAGCTTCCTTAAACTCCCTGTTTCAAAGACTTACTTATAGAATACTTACATGTGCTAAGGACTTGAGTGACTTTACATATACTAATTCATTTACACCTCTCTTAAAGCTCTATGAAGTAGATTATTCCCATCGTATAAATAGGAAAACTGGGCCACAGAGACATTAAAGTATGTAGCTTGTGAATAGCAAACCCAAGTGTTGAGCCAGGTAGTCCGTCCCCAGAACTTGAGATTTTTTTCTTTTCTTTTCTTTTTTTCTTTTTTCTTTTCTTTTCTTTTCTTTTCTTTTCTTTTCTTCCCTTTTCTTCTTTCTTCTTTCTTTCTTTCTTTTTTTCTTTCTTTCTTTCTTTCTTTCTTCTTTCTTTCTTGATAAAGAATCTTAAGCATGCCCAGTGCAGAGCCAGACATGGGGCCTGATCTCACGACCTGAGGTAAGATCATGACCTGAAGTGAAATAAGAGTTGAACACTTAACTGACTAAGCCACCCAGCAGCCCCTGAACTTGAGTTTTTAACCTCTGTACTGTAGGTCTTCACTCTATAAGCCAGGTCTGAATAGTAGACTACACTGGCAAAGCCCAGTTATGAGCATGGTTCTAGAATAAGACTTGAATCTGCATCCTGGCTCCCCTCTGATGGGTTCTGTGATCTTGTGTGAATCATTTCATCGTGGTGAATTTCAGCATGCCCCTCCATTAACATGGTAATAATAAAATCTAGTTCATGGAGTTTTTGTGGGATCAAATAAAGTGATGCATATAAAACATTTGCCACAGCCTGGCATGTAGTAAATACTGAATGAAGGCTAGCTTTTATTCTTGGTCTTACTTTTATACTCCTTCCCTGACCCAGGAGTCCAGCAGATGTGACTTGGGCAACTGGATCTCACGTTGGGTGGGGCTGAAGCACCATTAGGACTGGGGTGAGCACACTGAGGTTCATGATGCCTGCATCATAATTTTTGTGTTCTGGGGTGGGGGTGTTTTCTTGAAGTCTCATACTGAACCCTCTCTTTCCATGGCTGTCTGTCCTGTGGGGATCTCCTTCTAGCCTGGAGGATTTTGCTGGACTGAATTTGGCCAAGAACACCCAGGCCCGGATCATTGGGCAAGCCTAGCTTGCTGAGAACTTGAAGTGGTTTCTGTTTTTCCTTTTTGTTTTGAACCTCAACAAAATATGAAGTGCACACAGGCGCACTCACACACATACTCACTCATACATGTTTACACACACACACACACACACACACACACACACACACACTGCTAAAATCACTGATCCAGCAGCAAAACTCAGTGAATTGCTGAGCCTTAAACAATTTTAGCTGGCTGATGAAGATCCCAAATAATTTCCATTCTAATCTATGTTGCTTGACTTCTAAGGGGGTAATGGCCCCTTTGGTGACAGGCCGTCCTTTATGTACACAATTTATGGCTGTGACTTGCCTTTCTGAACTGCTACAAAGTGTGGAGGAAAAACAGCCTTTGAATTACTACTACCCATTCTTTGTGGAGATGTTGGGCCCCTGGCTCCCACCCTGGGCAGCCTTGGTTGGAACTGGGCTGGAGGAGGGTGGTGGGAGAGGCTAGGATGAGATGGAAGGAGCTCTGAACTTGAAATCTTAAAGATGATAATGGTGCTAACAGTAATAGCACCTAACATTTATATGCTTTATAACTGCAAAGCACCTGACAAGCATGATTTCCATGCAGTCTTGTTACAACGTGTTATTTTACAGGAGATGAGCTTTATGTTAGGTGAGTAACTCGTTTAGTTGGCAGGAGTATAGTCATAACAACACCAGGTCTTCTGATTACCATACAATACTCTGATGAGTATGTGGTATGAGGAGATAAGTAGCAGTTCTCTAAGGTTATTGGAGTCTTCCTGACTGTACAGAACATGACTCAAGTCGTACATTTAGTCCTTAAGTTGGTTTAGTCCTTGAGTTAAGTAGTTCTTTGGTCTTGAGCTGAGACCCAGTCAGGTATGGCCAGTCAAGTCCTAGGTTTAAGTTTCTGGGCAGATGGGACAGGCTGAGAGTGAATTGATTTGTTTAAGTCTGTCATCTCCAGAAAATGACCCAGAGTAGATGCTTTGCTGAGCCTGGGAAGTCTCTTAACCTTTCTCTGAATCTCAACTCCAACCTAATCTGTAAGTGGGATTGCAATAGTCAAGTCATGGTGAGAATTCAATGAAATAATTATGAAAAAGTGTTATAAACAGTAAAGCACAAAAAAAATCTAAAGGAATCTTATTGTATCTTCCATTATCATCATCATCATAGTCATCATCATCACCATTATCTTGTAAGGAAAGTATAAATCAGAAAGTACTAAAAGCATGAAGTAGCATGCTTAAAATTATCTGGGCAGCTTGTTTAAAATGTGGCTTCCTGGCCATACCCCCAGAGACCATGAATCAGAAGGTCTCAGTAGAACCCAGAAATTTTCAATAAGCAACCTGGGATGATTTTGTTGCAGGCTGTCTGTGGATCATACTTTGGGAAACTCTGCCATAGAGCTGGAAGACAAAAGAGACTATACCTCACACAGGGTTTAGTTATGGCTATGAAACCTGTAAGCCCGTAAAAATGTGTGTACATAACCTAGAAACTTTGTGTGGGTTCATTGATGATGGATTCACTAATGGATCAATCAGTGTCAGAGGAGGGATCACCAACAGTGTGGTCCACACCCCACCATTCCAGGGCAGGAGCAGCCCCTATTTAGTTTACTCTATTTAGTTTCAGCCATGTGAAGTGAGCTGTTAGAGCTTACACATCTAACATACCCTTGTGAACTTGGCTCTTGATGTTGAAACATCAGGGTTAAGAGAAAGGAAAGAAGTATCTATTTATACTAAGACAGTACAGCAGTTCATTTACTTTATTAGTCATAATTAAGTCACTCAAAATGAAGTTAAAGACTCTAGACTTGTGAGTTGGATATTCTAGACTTGTGAGTTGGAGCAAACCCCCTGTGTGGCTCCTGGAAAGGGTAACTTCTCCAGCTCTTCTCCAGCCCTGCTATCCTCAGCTGGTCCCACTCTGTTCCCAATGATTCCAAATTGCTTCTCAAGCTGTCCTGGTGAACTGACTTTGCAGGTTGGCTCTTTAGAGGGCCAGACTAATTTTACTACAGAAAAGAAGTGACTTATTTTTGAAGAAATCCACTTAAGCAAAATGCACAGCAGATTCCAGCGTGGCCTGCAGGTGAGATTTGCATTTATTTTGCTATGTAAAGTCACAGACTATCCTGCAGATCAAATTTGTGTCTGCTGATTTACATTGTGGCTAGAAACCTCTTGGGGAAAAATATTGGACTATTATTTGAAATCCTCCAGCCCTGCTACTGTGGGGGTATATGCTTGTGCTGGGGAGGAAATGGCTTGTAGGTGTTAAATTCTGTGGCTGGGGAACCTTGTGTGAAAGTGAAGCTCAGAAGAAAAGAACACTGATAGTCTGGGTTGGAACAAAAGTGGGAGGTGGCTGCAGTGCCAGCATGCCCAAGCTCGGAGTGGTAGCTAGACCAGGTCGGGGGGGCATGTTGAGGAGGTGTGTTAGGGCAGATCAGCTAAAAAGAGCCTGGGCTCTGATCTGAGAGGAGTATTGCATGAGGCGGGGGACCCCTAGAGGTAGCATCATGGAGTGCAGACCGGCAAGGGGGCTGGCTCCAGCATTTATGTGGGATGACAGATGGGTGGTACAGAATAGGACAGTCATCAAGGTTGCCTCAGGAGATCTGGGTGTGTTGGCCTGCTCTGGCTAGGCTGGTGAAGCTGCTGTGGGTGGATGTGGCCACAGGGCATGATTTCCCTGCCAAGACCCCACTGGGCCTCTCCCTTCCCAGTCCCTTCACCAGAAAGAGCAGACTTTCTTGTCTTTCTTTTGAAATTATCTGTCTCTACCTGGTGGTCCTGGGCTGCAGAGCTCTCTGGTACCCAGCTGGGTATTGATGGGAGACACAAATAAAACCCAGACAACCTGTTGCAGTGTCATTCTTCACGTCTCACGGTCCCTATCCTGCTCACTCTCTACCATTAAGAGTGATTTTATGATTGCCTGTTGAACGATTTCCAGAGCATGTAGTTCTCCTTGAGGAAGGGAGCAGGAGAAAGTGGGCCTATGGCATGCTATCGGGGGACCACCTCTCTGTCCTGGTACTACCAGAGGAGGAACTGGCAGGGCACTATCCTCAGTGTGAAGCAGGAGAACAGCAGGTGAAGCTGCTGGTGGCATCACAGGCAGAGGCCTGGTCACCTGGAAGAGTGCTCAGAAATGTCCCATACCTCTCTGTTTGACAGCAGACCCTGAGGCCACTGCTGGAGATGGTAGTGAGTTTGACGCTCTGGGTCTGAGCCAATGTGTGTTAATGTGGCCATTCTCTGGGTCCCACCACTGAAGAAAGGTAGGATTGTGAGATAGTTCAGTAAAGTAATCCCTTTGTCACCTGCATTTATAGTCTTTGGGAACTATTTCCTCTAACAGAGCCACAACCCGAGCGCCTACAGGGGTATGGGGCAATTGGGGAGCTGGCCTTATATTCCAGCAACCTTTCTACCAGCTAGAAAGGAACATGCCTCTTTGACTTCTGTGATTTATTTGTCTAAACTTTTACAACCAAGTTTTTACCATTTTTTAAAAAAGTTTCTTTATTTATTTTGAGAGAGAGCATGAGAATGTGACAGAGGCAGAGAGAGAGGGAGAGAGAGAGAATCCCAAGCAGACTCTTAGCTGTCAGCATGGAGCCTGATGTGGGGCTCAACACCAAGAACAGTGAGATCATGACCTGAGATGAAATCAAGAGTGTGATGCTTAACTGACTAAGTCACCCAGGCACCCCAAGTTTTTACCATTTGCCTAGCATGGTGTTTGATATTGTGGGGAGAGATGGCTGAGACAGTCCCTGGCTTTGGGGAGCCCACCATCTAGGGAGAGAGACATCAGCATTGATGACAAGATGTGCTATGGTACCGTTAAGGAGATCCAAGGGGCTTCACAGTGGTGGCAACCATTTGAGTTGGACATTGAAGATGCCATCAGGAGGTCTCCAGGAAGACAACTGAGAAAGGCAGAGGGGAACATACTTAGCCAAAGTCTTGAAAGTTCAACACATGGCTGGGAAGGTCTAAAAGTGGAGTTCAAGGCAAAGGGCTTTTCTTCCAAGGAGTTATATCAGATCAGAAAGTTGGACCTAGATTTAACAGTAAATTATCATTTGTTCGTTAGCATCATGGTTGAGAGAATGCCAGGCATGGTGATAACTCCCAGTGTGTTTATACTTTGAACCCTCCCTCTTGTGTTATGATGGAAACTTCTGTCCTTGTTAATGCATTTCCAGTCATCTCCAACGCGGTACTGGGGTGAGCAGGACACTTGGGGGAGGGGTGGCTGTGACTTTTGGCTGTCCTCAGCAGGGGGATGCCAGTCATCTTGAAGTGAAGCTGACTGTCCTGTGTGGTGTGAGTGGGTATGTGGGTGGGATAGGGACATGTGTGTAAAAGTCTAAGTTGCTCTGAGATATTCTTTTCCTCTCCACTGTCTGACTTCATGCCTGTACATTGCAGATCTCCAATGAGTGGGTATTTAATGTCAACTGTCATTAAGGCCTGCATGACAAAGGTGAATTTGCTCCGCAGGAAGATGATGAAAGAATCCACGTAAGTCTCTAGTATAATAGTGGCAGCTCCATTTACGTTCCATGCTCTTGGAGGCTTGTTCCATGTTCCCAGTCATCCTTGTTTTGGTGCTGGGATCAGGGAAGGCTCTGAAAAGAATTGGCTGGTTGAGTTCCTGCATGACCTGCCTCTGAGGCTCATCTTCTGCCACTTCCCTCAGTTCCAGTCACCACAGATCTCTCAATCCTCAGTGCCTCTGCTCATGTGGTTTGTTCTGCCTGGAAGGGGACCTCTCCTCCAATGGACAACTCCTACTGATCCTTTAAAGTTCAGGTCAAATGTTACCTCCTCCAGGAAACCTTTCTTGATGCACATCCCCTGGGTTACCTGATCCCCCTTTGTGGTCCCCAGCTCTTCTGTGCTTTGATCACAGAGTTGAATGCAGCTGTTGCTTCTAAGTGTATTCGTCGCTTTCCTTTTCTGTCTTTTCCCACCAAGTTGAGAGTTTCTTGGGAGCAGATAGTGTGTTTTGCTTATCTCTGAATTCCCAGTGCCTAGAAGGGGGTTAAACTTTGAGTCATCAGTCAAAAAATACATATGGAGTGCTTTCTCTGTAATAGGCACAGCTTATTTCTTGTTCAATGGGGAACATGGGCAGGAGCTCTGAAGTTCAAAGAATCTTGATGCCCTTGAAAGCAGCCAGGGTGCCTGGAGCATTGATATTGAGGAGCAGAGTGGTATGAGATGGGGCTGGAGAAGAAGGCAGGAGCTGGGTTGGGCAGGCTCTGCTGGCCTGGAAGCCCAGGGAGCAGATGCTGGTGCTAAATTCACAGGGATATTACTGAGCATGCAGCAGATTCAGTAATGGTAGATGCTGCTTCTTCTATGTCTCCTTCTAGTATTTCAGGACATTCTAATCACTCCCTCTTCAGAGAGAGAGGACAAATAGTAAAAGTTTATGGGAAGGCAACTAAAATGATCAAAAGGGACAGGGGGAACAATTAGGGTTCTGAAGTCTGGAGTTCTTAAAATTAGGTTTGATACAGGATGAGATGAAAGGTTAGTGAATCATGAAAGAGAGTGTATGTTGAAATCCTGACATCTTAGACCTAAATCCCTCCTTCTCCTCCATCCCCATAAAACTTGACAGGAGAGAATTTTAGGAGAACTAAAAGGAATTCCGCTCTGCCCAGTGAGTGGTATAAATTTATGCAACTCTTTATCCTCAAGAGGTATTGCACATGCTGATCATATAAATAACTTCAAGAAGGGTTTACAATTTCAGAGATTAAAGTTCCCTAACAAGCTGAGGAGTGGAGTGTAGAACTTGAGGATGCCATCCCCTGAACAAGCTCCTTGCGCTCTTTTCAGAGATCAGCTGCATCAAATCTTCCAGACTTAATGGTGGCCAACTCGCAGTTTCTTTGGCCGGGCGGCTTTGCTGTTAGTTGAGTGTCCCAGTCTGTGGGCATGGCAGAGCATTCAGGGTCTGTCTGTTCTGGGGCTGTCTCTAAAAGATGTCCTCAACCCATGGGAAAGAGTCCATGCTGGGTTCTTGGACTTGGTGACAATCCTTGAATTTGAGTTCTAGCCCTAATTGTTTTTATTGTGGCAAAACTCACATAACACAAATCTACCATTTTAACCATTATTAAAGAATCCAATTCAGTGGCATTTAGTACATTCACAATGCTGTGCAAGCATCACTTATCTAGTTCTGGAACATTTTCATCATCCCAGAAGGAGACCTCATATACCTTAAGCAGTCACTTGCCATTTCCCCATTCCCCTGGCAATTACTGATACGCTATCTGTCTCTATGGAATTTTTAGGATTAGTTTTAATTCTCAAGCCTACTTGGCTGTCTAGGTCTTGCGTTCCTTTCTAAACCCACCTTCTTCCATTTCCCCCTCTGATTGTGATAATCTAGCCATCTTGGCCTTCTGATTTGTTACAAACGTGATTGTTGGGCCTCATGACCTGTGTGTGTGCACTCACTCCTTGGGCCTTGCCTGTATTCCTGCCTGATTCCATCCTGGGCTCTGAGACTCCATCCTGGAATTGGCCCTCCAGTCTGAGCCCCTGCTGGGCTGGTGTGGCCCTGTGGGGGGAGGGATAAGAGATGTGTGTGAAAGTCCTTGGTAAACTGTATAGTGTAGTTTACTCTATAGGGTAGGGAATCATTAGCTACTCGAGGAAGACAGTTCTTCCATAGTACATCCATGGCTCTAGCTGCCTTTGGAACACAAACATGGCCAGGTGCCACTCTCCAAGACAGTAACACAACTTGGTAGCACCTGACACAGTCAGTGGAGGTGGGCAGCTCCTGTCAGGGACACCTGAGAGGAGAGGGTTTCAGCAGCAGCATGGGGTTTTTCATTGTGGTGGCCCTGATGCATGGTCTGTCTGCCTGCAGCTGAGAGGGCTGCGGGGTGGGGCGGGCTGCCTGACAGCTGGGGTTCTTATTCCTGCAGACTCCTACCACCTTCATGCAGTGCAAGGATGACCAAGGGTTTCATGTGAAACAGCTCTGGAAGCAGGGTAGATTGGTGCACAAGCATAAGGCAGGATGTTTTCACACTGGTCATAATTGTGTCTCTAGCTCTTGCCCAACCATCTCCAACCACCGAGTGTGATGGGTGTGAGGAGCTGGACAGTGGTCTCAGAGTCTCTCACTCATTCACTCACTCACTCATGTATTTATTCACTCATGGTTTAGATCTCTACCATTCAATATGGTAGCCACTAATCACACATGGCTGTTGGACACTTGAAATGGGCCAGTCCAAATTGAGATGTGCCATAAATGTGGAATACACACCAGATTTCAAGGACTTAGTACAAAAAAATGCAAACAACTCATTAATAATTTTAAAAAATATTGGTTACATGTGGAAAGGTAGCATTTTGGATTTATCGGGTTAAATAAAATGTATTATGAAAAATAATTTCATCGATTTCTTTTCACTTTTTGTAATGTGACTACTAGAAAATTTATAGTTTCCTATGTGATTTACATTATATTTCTATTGCACAGAGCTGATTTAATCATATCTGTTCCTCTGGAAGAAAGAGGGTGTGAGGCTGACAGGTTTTGGTTAAAAAACAGGCCCAGTCTGGGGTTTGCCCCTCATCACAGGGTGGATGAGGCTGGTCCACAGGTCCCTAGACAGGAATTGGGCACCCCAAACCGTGAATGGAGGATTTCATTACAAGCCTCTCTTGAGGGACTTAGTACAATGTTTATGATTGATTAAGGCACTAAAGCCGTTCATTATTTATGTTTGCTGGTTTGTATTTCCCTATGTCTCAATAGCGTGGGAATAGGAACTGAATAAATTACCTAGTGATATGGGAATTCATGTAACCCATAACTCTGTATGCTATATGTGTGTGAGTGTGTGTGCACATTTTAATGAGATGCAATTTTGTTTCAATTTGGGAAATCCCCAAAGCTCCCCTGCTTTGTTTTCTCTGACTCTAACCCAGCAGCTTTGGAGGCAGCAACAAATGGAGAGATGAGATGAAAACATCTGGGCGTAATGTTTCCGAAGCCTTTCTGGCATTTTCTTCCCTGGGAACTTTCTGCTGGAGCACATACCCTCCTCATGTTTTAGAACTATGGCCTTTGTTCTTTCTTTGTCTCTGGTCTGCTTTCCCCATGGTGGGTCTTTAAGACAGCACACAAACCAGAATGTAAGCCCCTGGTATAGAATGAGGACATCTCAGAGCTCCAGCTGCAGGCACACAGGTAAGAACTTCAAGTTTCAGTATTTGAAAGGCTGTAAGGCAGAGTGGAGAGAGTGGAGAGCACTTGAAAGAATGATTCATGGCCCGTAGGCACTGCATTCATTCATGCATTCATTTAACAGTGTATATGGGACACATGCTCTTGGCTAGGTGCCGAGGAAACCAAAATGAATCAAGTTTGTTCATTTCCCTCAAATCATTCCACTGGACAAGAAAACTGTGTAAAAACCAATTGCAATTCAGTACTGCCATGTCTGGGAAGGTGGAACAGATGTACTTCTCCCTATTCATCCTGTTAAGTACAATGAAAAACCCTGGATATTATATAGAAAACAAACATAAATAGACTTTGAAAGGTTGAGGAAAGAAGGCACCCTGTTTAAGGGCTCTCGGGACCCAAGAAAAGACAGCAGTGAGTTCCCCAGGTTTTCTTATTGTCTGGTATATCCCAGACTTGGAGGCGAAGAAACCAGCAACCCAGACAGGACAATAGGTATAAAGAGAAAGAAAAAGCCCCCCAAAATCCTGCTCTTCCGTCAAAGAACCAGGAAAGAAAACTTTAGACAATGACTTCTGTACTCCAGACAAACACCACAGAAGAGATGGTAGCCTATGCCCAGCAGCGAGGGAGCCTAGATGCCCTCCCCTCCTTGCCAGGCTAGAACGGGGTACGCCGGCCTCCTGGGGTGGTGTAGGCAGGCCTAGTGGACAGTGACGACTTTCATCATCACCCAGTGGCCACAGCGTGACTTGCTCTCAGTGGCACCTGCAGAGACCACCTAGAGAGAATTAAGGAGGCACTATCATGTAACCCCTCAGCCAGAGTGATTTCCTTGGAGGCTGAGTGAAGAGCCCAAATTCCCAGCCCTGCCCTGCAGTTGCCAGGGGAGGAGCCTGGACTTCTACTTCTACCTAGCAGTAAGGAGGCAGCATCTCCCCTTCTAGAATGGTGTCAGAGGAAGGTGGAACATTAAAATTTATCCAATTTGAACGGCAGAGAGAATGAAAAAAATGAATGCTGTCACAGATGTGTGGGACTCTGACAAAAGCTGTAATGTGTTTACTGGAGTTCCAGGAGGTTAGAAGAAAGAATGTGGGGTAGGGGGCACTTGGGTGGCTCAGTCAGTTGAGTGTCTGACTCTTTTTAAAAAAAAAATTTTTTTTTTACATTTATTCATTTTTGAGAGACAGAGAGAGAGAGAGAGCACAAGCAGGGGAGGGGCAGAGAGAGGGGGAGACACAGAATCTGAAGGAGGCTCCAGCCTCCGAGCTGTCAGCACAGAGCCCAGAGCCTGATGCGGGGCTCAAACTCACAAACTGCAAAATGATGACCTGAGCCGAAGTCGGATGCTTAACCGACTGAGCCACCCAGGCACCCTGAGTGTTTGACTCTTGATTTCCTCTCAGGTCATGATCTCTTGAGGGTTCATGAGTTTGAGCCCTCACAGGGCTCTGTGCTGACCTGCTTGGGATTCTCTCTACCTGCCCCCTTGCTACCCCTCCCCTGCTCACATGTGCACACTTTCTCTCTCTCCTCTCTCTCTCAAAATAAATAAATAAACTTCAAAAACTTTAAGAAGTAAGAATGTGAGGATGAAAAGTATTTAAGGAGATAAAGGCTGAAAACTTCCTAAATTTGGTAAAATTCAAATCCTAGAGATTCAAGAAGCTGAGTGAACCCCAAGTGACAAAGCCACTCTCAAAAGGTTATACACTGTATGATTTCATTTTATGACATTATGGAAATGAGAAAATTATAGAAATGGAAGACAGGTTAGTGGCTGCCAGGGGCTAAAGGAGGTGGTGGGAAGGGGTGTGTGTCTAAATAAGGGCAACATGAGAGATCCTTGTGACAGAAGTGTTCTGTATCTTGACTGTATTAACATTAGCATTCTGGTTGTGATGTTGTTAGGGTGGTTTTGTGAGATGTTGCTACTGAAGGAAACTGTTCCCATGTAACAGGCACATGGGATCTCTCGCTGTTCATACAACTGTATGTGAATTTGCAATTCTCTCAAAATAAAAAGTTTAGTTAAAGAAAAGAAGTATAATTTAATTTGAGAAGTGCTATCATAGAGTGATTCATGAAACTCTTTGGGAGCTGATGATGGGCCCATTATTTCTTCATGGAGGAATCAGGGAAGGTGCTACAGCACTATCAATGCACCAGTGGGATCTTATAGAAAGAACATCACCTGTCGTCTTTCATTTTTTTTTCTTTTTTGCCTTTATGCTGAATTCCTTTGTGCTGATTCCATGGTTTATTTATTGATGTCTCATTAAAAGCCAGGCATTGTGCTAAGGTGTTTATGTGTATAATAGAAACAAATTTCATACAATAATTCCCACAGACAGGTACTATTATTTACAGATAAGGAAACTTCTTCTAGAGATTCAGAAGCTTTATCAAGGTCACTCAGATGGCAAATGATAGAGTCGGGTCTGTCTCAGACCACGTTTTATATGGCCACTGAGAACACTCATTTGTCATTTGTTATTTTATTTTTTATATTTTTAAGTTTATTTTATTTTGAGAGAGAGAGAAAGTGTGAGCGGAGCAGGGGCAGAGAGAGAAGGACAGAGAATCCCAAGCAGGCTCTGTGCTGTCAGTGCAGAGCCCAACGCCAGGCTCCATCTCATGAACCATGAGATCAGGACCTGAGCCGAAATCTTAAGTCGGACGCTTAAGTGACTTTTGAGCCACCCAGATGCCCCTGTCATTTGCTATTAAAAATTTTTTTCCTCTCTGTTCTTTTCCTTTGCTCTTCTTTTTCTGTCTCCTTTTGAGCTAATAGAGTATTTTAAAATATTTTAGTCTATCTTCTCTGTTTGCTTTACAGCTTACATATTTTTGTATTTTTAAAAAAAATCTTTTGTCTAGGAATTATAATGTGCGGCCTTAAATTAATCACAGTCTAACTGAAATTGAGATTACCATATTTTGTTAAGTGTAAGAATCTTGTAAAAAGTGTAATTCTGCTTACCTGTAATGTCTTTTGTTCTACTGTTGTATATTTAATTCTACATATTTGTATAACCACCACAATGCATTATTATTACTTTGCTTCAATCCATTTTCTTATAAAGACACACACAAAATAAATAAGTTTACCTATAAATTTACTATTTTCATTGCTCTTTATTCCTTCCCATAGATCCACATTTCCTTTTGGTATCGCTTTTCAGCTTAAACAGCCTTCTTTAGCATTTCTTGTGGTGTGGGTCTCTTGGTGAGGGATTCTTCCTGCATTCAATGATCTGAAATGTATTTTACCTTCTGTTTTGAGGGATATTTTCACTGGATCTGGAATCCTTTTGGAAGGTTTTTGCTTTTTATACTTTCAGCACTTTCAAGATTCTCCTCTGTTTCCTGTTCTCCAGGTTTTGTGATGAATAGTAAGCCGCTATTCTTGTTCTTGTTCCCCTGTTTGCAATGTGTCTTTTTCTCTGGCTGCTTTAGAGATTTTTAAATCTTTGTGGGTTTTTTTTGTTTGTTTTACTTTGTCTTGTTTTGTTTTTTAGCAATTTGATTGCGATATACCTTGATTATGATGACGTTTTCTTTGTATTTGTCCTGTGTGGGTTTGGCTGAGCTTCTTAGAAATTTGGGTTAATGTTTTAAAAGATTTAGAAAACTTTGGTGTTATATTTTATCATTTTTTTTTCTGACAAAAATTTTAAATAAATATGGGACCAGTATGTTTTCCTTTTTTGGGGGGGTTCCAACAAGACTAGCATGATATTGTTATTAATTCTGCCTTTATTTAAATTTTTGATATTTTGTACATTATGAATTTCTTCTGCATTAGTTTTAATTTGCTAAAATACTGCATTATATTATTTTTATTACTGAGTTTTTGGACAATTAATGAAATATTACACCCAAAGCAAGTGCCTCTCCTCATCTCATCTTAGCCCCATCCCTTTCTCATAGTTACTTAACAGTGCTTTCCAATATCTAGGTTGTCTGAGAGTCTATTCCTATTGGCTATTTTGTTATTTGTCATATTTTCCTACTTTATTGACTGGTCAATAATATTCGATGATCTATTACACATTATGGATGATATATTCTAGAGACTCTGGATTCTGTTTTCTTACTCTGAAGAGTGTTATGTTTGCTCTATAAATCAGTTAATCACTGACAGTTCACTTCAGCTTGTGGAGACATGATTTTAGGTCCTCTACAATTGTTCTATTTCAGTTCTTTCCTAAGTTTGGGGCTCAAGTGGAGCCTCTACTCCTAAGGTATGGCCCTTGTGGGGCTTCAGTAAAAAGGCTTCTGCGCTTGCCAAAGACCTCTAAATTTGATGAGTTTGAACCCTAAACTCTGTTTCCTCAGTATGAAGCAGCTGCTAGAATATCTTTGCTATGGATATTCCAGAAGCTTTTAATGTTATATGCTCATCAAATTCATAAGTTGAAGCTTTAATCCTCAAGATGATGGTATTTGGAGATAGGGCCTTTGGGAGGTAATTAAGTCATGAGGGTAGAGCCCTCATGAATGGGATTCGTGTTCTTATAAGAAGAGGAAGAGAGGGTTCTTTCTTTCTCTGCCCTGTGAAAACACAGTGAGATGGTGTCTACAAACCAAGAGGAGAGCTCTCATCAGAAACCAAATCTGCCTGCACCTTCGTCTTAGACTGTTCACCTGCCAGTACTATGAGAAATATATTTCTGTTGTTTAAGTCACTCTATGATATTTTTGTTATAGCAGATTGAACTGACTCAATCTTCTTACCTCATCTAGCCCACCAGTTATAGCTTTCTGCTGGATTTCTTAGAACCTCACTCAACGCATGAGCAGTTCAGAAGTCAGCTAAAATTATGAGGGCAGCTTTTATGCACATTTTGTGGCTTCCCTTTGGAGGCTCACTCTTTTCTGGGATTTCCCTTCTCAATTTCTAGTCATTTTGACAACCCTAAACTTCAATCTGACAGTGCAGCTAGGTAAGACTGTTGTTTTCTCTGTGAGCTCTATTTCTCATGTGCCATGTGGACTGGGGTCTGCCTTCAGGGGAAAAGCCAATTAAATGCAATTATTCAGTTTTATTACTGCCTTGGGTTGAATATGACTCTCAAAAACCTTATGCTGAAAGCTTAGTCTCCAGTATGTTAGAATGTGACCTTATTTAGATATAGGATCTTTACAGAGGTAATCAAGTCAATATCAGGTCTTAGTGTGGCTCTTAATCCAGTATGACTGATGTCTCCCAAAAGAGAGAAATTTGGACACAGACGCACACATACATAGGGAGAGCTTTTTCTAAAGATGAAGCAGAGATTTGGGTGATGTATCTGTAAGTCAGGAGATGCCAGAGGTCACCATCAAACCACCAGAAGCTAGGGGAGAGGCCTGGACCAGAATTTTTCTCATAGCCCTAGGAAGTACCCAAAGCTGCCCATACCTTGATCTTGAACTTCCAACCTTCAGAGCAGTGAGACTCTAGTTTCTCCCTGTTTTTGGTTGCCATCCAGTCCTTCAAATTGTTGCATCTTAAAAAAATATTGTCCCAACTTTATAACTGTCACTGGCACAGAGGTTAGTCCAATATTAGTTACTCCACTATTACCAAAACCTGGAAGTCCATGAGCTAGCTTTGCTATCTTTCTTGAATCCATGCTTGGCAACCTGCAAGCTGATATTATTTACCCCTGAATCCAGTCCAGAGTCTTGGATCCTATCCTGGGGTCTGATATCCTGCCCTATGATGGTCTATAAGAAGAATTGGGACAGTATTAAGGGGTTTTTAATAATCAAATAGATTGGTTATAACTGATCTTACAATGTTCTAGGTGAAAAACTCATTTTTCTTTTCCTGAGAGTGTTGCATAGGATGTCAGTTGAGCCACTATTCAAGTACTTGTGCAGATGGAAGTCTGATCTTACTTGTACGTGCTTCTTACAACCCACTTTCATGAAGGTGTGTGTAGATTCACATGTTCATGTGCATGCATGGTGGTGTATTGTAGGGGAGCTAGAGGAGTCCCTATTTGGTGAAGAATATGAACCAGACTCTTTGTGTTTAATAACACTTCAATTCTCCTTAAAATAGATGGCTCCCTTTTAGTCAACAGTTGAACACATCTCTTAACTTGGAAGGCTGACCTGTTAAATCTTCTGGAAGCAGCCTGACAGGGACCTTGGAGAGCTAGTCCACAGGTCATCAACCATCAATTCTTCTGGATTATCTAAATTCTCTCTCTCTTTCTAGTGAGTTCTATTACTAGGGAGACACATTCTGTACTACATTACTTTAGCTTCCCATAGAAGTGTCTTTTCAGGGAGCAGTGATATAATATTATGTCTTCAGTTTCCATCCAGTGCTGATCATAGAGTGATATGAAGAATACTCTGCAACTTTTATATAACTGCTGTTGAAGATACTGTTCATGATATTGTTCAGTATCTTATATAAAGGCCTAGGAGAATGGCTACCATATTTTTCTTTTTAACCACTAAATCTTTTCTTCAAATAAAAGCTAATATGGAAACTTAGTGCCTAAAATAGGTCAATATGGCTGAAGCTGGAGGTCCTAGAGCTGTGTCTTCCTTCTTCTCCTTTTGCTTTTCTTTCTCCATCTCCTTCTTACCCACTACCTCACATTCATCTACATGGTGATGTGAACATGGTGTAAAAGTCATTAATGCTAGTCTAAGGTGGACACAGTTCGTCTCATCTCACAAATAGCTATGTTTATTTTGATATAGCCCAGATTTGTAACTCTGTGTGTTTCCCTTCTTGTCTTGAATGACAGGAAATTCAGATAAATAAGATGCTCAAATTTAGCACTTATTTTTGTCCTAGAATAGATGTAACAATTTGCCCCATTTTTTTTCCAATGAAAGGTGTAGAGGGTCCAATTTATTAAAATCCCAAATTCAAGGTACATTTTCATCCCGGAGTTGTATATATATGCAAGCATATATTTATTTACTTATTGTTATTACCTTTAAATCCTGTTCTCATTTCTCATTTCCCCCTACTACAACCCCCCCCCCCCCACCCTGGACAGCTCTATTCTTTTTTAAAATTAATTAATTAATTAAAAAAATTTAACAACATGTTTATTTCTGAGACAGAGAGAGACAGAGCATGAGTGGGGGAGGGGCTGAGAGAGAGAGGGGGACACAGAATCTGAAGCAGGCTCCAGGCTCTGAGCTGCCAGCACACAGTCCGACGTGGGGCTCGAACTCACAAACCGTGAGATCATGACCGAGCCAAAGCCGGTCGTCCAACCGACTGAGCCACCCAGGTGCCCCTAATTAATTTATTTTTTAATTCATGTCCAAGTTAGCATATAGTGCAATAATGTTTTCAGGAGTAGATTCCAGTGATTCATCCCTATGTATAACTCCCAGTGCTAATCCCAACAAATGTCTTCCTTAATGCTCCTTACCCATTTAGTCCATTTCCCCACCACAACCCCTCCAGCAACCCTCAGTTTGTTCTCTATATTTAAGAGTCTCTTGCATTTTGTCCCTCTCCCTGTTTTTATATTATTTTTGCTTCTCTTCTCTTTTCCCTTATGTTCATCTGTTTTATATTTTAAATTCCTCACCTGTGTGAGGTCATATGATATTTGTCTCTCTCTGACTAATTTCGCTTAGCATAATACCCTATAGTTCAATCCACATATTTGCAAATGGCAAGATTTCTTTCTTTTTGATTGCTGAGTAATAATCCATTGTATATATATACACACCTTCTTTATCCATTCATCTGTCGATGGACATTCGGGCTCTTTCCATACTTTGGCTATTGTCAGTAGTGCTGCTATAAACATTGGGGTACATGTGCCCCTTTGAAATGGCATACTTGTACCCCTTGAATAAATACCTAGTAGTGCAATTGCTGGGTCATAGGGTAGTTCTATTTTTAATTATTTGAGGAAATTTCATTCATACTGTTTTCCAGAGTGCCTGCACCAGTTTGCATTCCCACCAGCAGTGCAAAAGAGATCCTCTTTCTCTTTATCCTTGCCAACATCTGTTGTTGCCTGAGTTGTTAATTTTAGCCATTTTGACTGGTGTGAGGTGGTATCTCATTGTGGTTTTAATTTGCATTTCCCTGATGATGAGTGATGTTGAGCATTTTTTCATGTGTCTGTTATCCATCTGGCTGTCTTCTTTGGAGAAGTGTCTATTCATGTCTTTTGCCCATTTCTTCACTGGATTATTTGCTTTTTGCCTGTTGAGCTTGATAAGTTCTTTATCGATTTTGGATACTAACCCTTTATCTGATATGTCATTTGCAAATCTTCTCCCATTCTGTTGGTTGCCTTTTAGTTTTGCTGATGGTTTCCTTCTAGACAGCTCTATTCTAATAGAATAAATGTGTAACTTTATCTTAGGATATGTTGCCACAAAAGGTATTGTTTTGTGTGTGTGTGTGTGTGTGTGATATAATATATGCTATGTATATAAAATATATGAGATATGTACAGAAATTTATTTCATATATTTCTCACCACCCACTATGGTTTCAAGACCTGTATACATTGCTCAATGTAAATATAATCTAGTCTTTTCAACTACTGCATAGTACTGTTTGGTGAGTATCACCACATATTTTATGTTCTCTTTCCCAGTGACATACTCAGGTTGCCTCCAACTCTTGGTCACCATAAATAACATTGCAACAAGTATCCTAATACATATGCCCCTTTGCAGTTGTATAATAATTACTTTGGGAATATAGACATTGCAGTGGAATTTCTGGGCCATAGCTATGTATCTGTTTATTTTCATGGGTATTGGTAGATTGTTCCTCAGGATGACTGCACCCATCTACATTCCCACCAGGAGTGAAAATGATTCTTGCTTCTCCAAATCCTCAACAGCTCTTGGGATTATTCATTTTTATGTTTGCCAATCTGTAAAGTATTTTCTATTACTGTTTTAATTTGCATTTCTTTTGTTCCTATTATTTTGAGTAGATCTTCATATACTTATTTTAGATCATTTTGGATTTCCTGTCTATAAATGGCTTGTTTGTATCCCTTGCCTATTTTTCTGTTGAGGTTGGTGTTGCTGTCTTTTCCTCATTGATTTTTAAGAGTTCCTGAGTTCCTTGTACATTCTAGATTCATTGTTTAATAGAAGGATAATGTGAGCCACACAATCTTCCACTAGTCACATTGAAATTAATTGAAATTAATTAATTGAAATTAATTTTAATAATCTACTTTATTTAACCTAGTCTACTAAAATATTATCATTTCAGCATGTAATCAGCCAGGTTTTTTCATAGTAAGTCTTCAAAGTCCAGTTTGTATTATATACTTAACAGTATCCCTTAATTTGGACTAGCCACATTTCAGGTGCTCAATAGCCACATGTAGCTGGTGGCTACTGTATTAGATAGTGAAGCTATAGTTATAAACTCTCTTTTCAGTTTTATACATTGGAAATATTTTCTTCCATTTTAATATCTGGCTATTAACCATTTTTTTGTATGAGATATCTTTTCTGGTCTAATATATGGTCATTTTAAATAAATCTCTGTATGTACTTAAAATAGTTATTCTGTTGTTTCTGAGATTTATTAATTATAAATATACTTTACATTTCTATATTGTAATAATTTTATCGGATTGTCCTATCAGTTTTTGAGAGGAAGAGATGTAAAATCTCCCCAACACAATTGTGAATTTGTCAATTTATTCTTGTAATTCTCTTTCCTTTATATATTCCAGGCTATTTTGTTTATGATCTTTTTGGGAGATTGCTCATTTTATAAATATCAAATGTTTCTCTTTGCCTCATTAAATGTTTGATACTTAAAAATACCACTACATTAGCTTCATTTATTATTTCTTAGTGTATCTTTTTTCCATGGCTTTATTTTAAAGCTTTCAATATTGTTTCATTTTAGGTATGTTTCTTTTCTTTCTCTTAAGAAATGTCAAATAGGTATTTGATTGGAGATAACAAAACAGCTACTGCAGGTCTTTCTCTTTTTCATGAAAGTAATTTTCTCCTCCACTTTATTGAGTATAGTTGACATATAACATTGTATTAGTCCAAGATGTACAACACAATGATTATATAAAAATATCACTGTATATGGTTAGAATTTTTTTCTTGAGATGAGAACTTTTAACATCTATTCTCTTAGCAAGTTTCAAATATATAATCCAGCATTGCTAACTATAGTCGTCATGCTGTACATCACATCCCCAGGACTTATTCATCTTATAACTGAAATTTTGTATCTTTTGACTACCTTCACCCATTGCCATCCTCCACCCCCTGTTCTGGCAATCACTGATCTGTTCTCTGGACCTATGAGTTCATTTTTTAAGGTTCTACATATAAGTGAAATTGTTCACTTGTTTTCTGTCTGACTTGCTTCACTTGGATATTAGCTTTTTTGATGATGTCCTTTACTACACAGAGGTCCTTAATCTTTATGTTTAATTGGTTGTCTTTTGTTTTATGTAGCCCTAATTTATACACTAGGAAACATATTTTTCACTCAGAATATCTCTTTTTCTGTGTTTATCTCTCTCAGACACTCAGATATAAAATTACTTTGGCAAAAAAGTTCCTTAGAACTGGCTTCTAAAGAGCTTATATCTCTTGAAGATTAAAATGATAACAATTGAGATCTCTGCTTTTTGCAAGTAGGGAAACAGGGCTCTGACTTATCTTCTTATGTGAAACAAATGAAAAAAAGAAAATACCTATGTATATACACATGCACTTATGTATACGTATACACACATATGTATATATACACACACACATCTATATGTATGTGTGTATATAAATGAAAGCACAGTTTTCATGTCTTTAGACTTCTGGCAACAAAGACAGTAAACCCTGAGAGACGGGAAACAAATAATGTGATCTCTAGGATCCCCCCAGCTTACTACCTAGAGGGAAATTTCAGGCAGAAGCACAGAGGGTGAAACCACATAAAGAAACCTCAGGGGTCTCTCAAGTTGTGGATTTGGAGGCAGGAGTTGGGGGGTGCCTAAGAAGCTAGGCCAAGGAAACTTGCAGGAGGCGAGAGTAGAAGCAGCGGAAAGAGAGCAATAGATTTATAGGGTGCTCCAAAAGTTTTTAGGAGGTCACTCATGAGCCTTCAGGACATGTGATGAGGAAACCATTGAAGCGGAGAAAGAATGACCCAAAAAGAGCAGAATGAGCAAATATCAAGCTCACACAGAGTGAAGTTTAGTCTTTTTCCCACCAGAAACATTGAAAAAATTACTCAATTCACTGAGCATTGAATAGAGTAATTAAAAGGTCTTTGCTTCATTAAAGGAGAAAAGATATACCTAGACTAAATATTGGCCTAGGTTTTCTTAAGAAAGCTTAAAAGCAAGACTCAGAAGGTTAAAACTATTTCTACTTAATGTAACTGCATCTCTGCATCTTAGAACAAAAGTCAGTAGTAAAGAAATACAAAAATATGCAACACCCAATGATGTAAAATTGACAATGTCTAATGCCCAATAAAAAATTACTGGGTATGAAAAGAAGCAGGAGAAGAACCACAATGAGAAAAATTAATTTAAACTGACTTAGAAAGAACACAGATGATAAGTTGGTAGATTGAGAGAGGTGCTAACACACTATATTGAATTTTATATATTCAAGAAACTAGAAAAAATTGGGAATTTTTATTAAAGATATGAAATATATTTCTAAAAGATCAAAATGGAACTTCTAGAGATAAAAAATATAATATTTGAGATGAGTAACACACTAGATTAGACACTGTAGAAAAAAAGATTTATGAAAAGGTCATAATAGGAGCTATTAAAAATGAAATGCACAGAAAAAAAAAGACTGAAAAAATAAACAGAATATCAGTGAGCTTTGGGACAATTTTAGGCTGTCTAATATACATGGAAGTGGAATCCACAAAGTAGCACAAAGGTGGAGGGGACGGAATACATAGTAGGCCAAAATTTTACAAATATGGTGAAAACTATAAAAATATATTTCCAGGAGGCTCAATGAAGCCCTACCATAAGAAACGTGAAGAAAACTAGAGTAAGGCATACAAATTGGTTAAAACCAGTTGCAAAGAGACAATCTTAAAAGTAGGCAAGAAAAAAAAAGACCATTACATACTGAGGAATAAGGATAAGGATGACAGCAGACTTCTCATGGGAAATAATGTAAACCAGAAGACAGTGAAGCAATATTTTACAGTACCCAGAGGAAAGACTGTTAATTGAGGATTCTATACCAAGTGAAAGTATCTCTCAGAAATAATGGTAATGGAAAGAAATTCTCAGCTGGAGGAATTCATCAACTGGCAGACCTGCACTATAAGAAATGTTATAGGATCCTTCAGGCAGAAAGAAGAATGATGCCAATGAATATCTGGATTGCCACAAAGAAATGAAAGGTACTGGAAATGATACTTATGAGGATAAATATGTCTTTTTTCATATCTTTAAAATATCTTTTAAGATAACTAATTGCTTAAAGCAAAAGTAAT
Source organism: Panthera onca (assembly GCF_046562875.1). Taxonomy (NCBI): domain Eukaryota; kingdom Metazoa; phylum Chordata; class Mammalia; order Carnivora; family Felidae; genus Panthera; species Panthera onca. Next base: position 168,541,188 of record NC_138342.1, on the reverse strand, counting down.
AAAGTGTGTATTTTTGGGCATAAGTTAGGATCAATATGTGACAAAAATGGCACAAAGATAGGGCGGGGAGAGATTAAATCATACTGTTATATGTTTTGATACTGTAATGAATTGATTAAAATATCATTTGAAAATAGTGATAAATTAAAAATATATTATTTTAATGATAAAATAGCCAATAAAAGGCCTGATTTATAGCTAATAAGCCAGCAAATGAGATAAGATGGAATATTAGGAGCTACTCAGTAAGATAGAAGGCAGGAAAGGGGGAATAAAGACCAGATAGAACAGAAACAAATAGCAAGATGGTAGATTAAAGAAAATCATATTAATAATCACATATAATGTAAATGACCTAAAAAGCCCAACTAAAATGCAGAGATTGTCCGATTAGATAAAAGCAAGATCCAATCCAGTATATTCTACATATAAGAAGCCAACATTAAATATAGAGACATGAATAGTAAAAGGATAAACAATATACTATGCTAAAATCAATGAAAGGAAAATTGGAGTGGTTCTACTAATATCAGACAAAGTAGGGTTCAGAGACATATAGTGACAAAGAAGGTCATTTATATCATTCATAATGATAAAGGTGTCAGTCCATTAAGCATACATTATAATTCTAAATACTTATTCACCTAATAACAACACTTCAAGATATATAAAGCAATGCAAGGAAAAAACAGATAAATCTACAATTCTACTTGGAGACGTCAACATCCCTTTATTAATAATTGATAGGACGAGTAGAAAATCGGTAAAAATGTAGAAGGAGGACAAACAACGAACTAAACTTGACCAAATGATATTCACAAAACACTAACAAAAGCACAAGCATATTTTTTTCAAATGCTTGTGAGATTTTTTTTTTTTTTTTTTTTTTTACCAAAATAGGTTGTATTCTGGACCACAAAGCAAATCTCAATATATATAAAAGAATTAAAAAAGTACGATGTGTATATCCTTCAGCCACTGTGGAATTAAATTAGAAATCGGTAACAGAAAGATCTTTGGAAAATCCCCAAACATTTAGAAATTAAAATGACACACTTCAATATAACATTTGGGTAAAAAGAGTAGTAAAAAAGAAAATTAGAATGTATTTTGAACTGAAGGAAAATACAAAATATGTAGAATGCTATCAAAATGAAGTTATAGCACTTTCTTCCCCTGGAAGAAAGGGAAGGTCTCAAATTAATGAACTCATATTCCACCATATCAGAAAAAGAAAAGCAAAATGAATGCACAGTAAGCATGAAAAAGAAAATAATAAAGATCAGAGTGGAAATCAATAAACTAGAAAACAAAAAATATGGAACGTCAATAAAAAAGATTTGTTTCTTTGAGAGCATCAATAAAATTGATAAACTTCTAGTCAGATGGATTAGGAAACAAAGAAGGCATAAATTATTAATATAAAGAATGAGAAAGGTGACATCACTATAGATTTAGTAATTATTAAAAAGATGAGGGATTATTATAATCAACTTTATGCCAATAAATTAAAAAGCTTAGATAAAATGGTAAATTCCTGAAAAGAAAAACTACCAATGCATACTCAAGAAGAAATAGATAACCTGAAAAATTTTATATATATGAAAGAAGCAGAAATTATAATTATAAACTTCCCATGCAGAAAGACTGGGTGGCTTCACTGGTGAACTCTACCAAATGTTTAAAGAAGAAATACTATTTACACAAACTCTTCCAATAATTAGAGGAGAGAGACTATGTTCTTATTCTCTCCATAGGGCTAACATTCATGTGATACCAGGCCAGACTAAAGCATTACAAAACTATATATCAATAGCTTCCATAAACATCAATGAAAAAGTTTTGAACCAAATTTTAGAAATCAAATCAAACAATTTATAAAAAGCTAAGTGGGTTTATTCCAGGAACACACATTGGTTTCACATTAAAAATGTAATAAATGTAATTCACAATATTAAGAAACTAAAAAGAAACTCATACAATCATTTTATTATTATTTTTTATTTTTTTATTTTTTTCAATATATGAAGTTTATTGTCAAATTGGTTTCCATACAACACCCAGTGCTCATCCCAAAAGGTGCCCTCCTCAATACCCTTCACCCACCCTCCCCTCCCTCCCACCCCCCATCAACCCTTAGTTTGTTCTCAGTTTTTAACAGTCTCTTATGCTGTGGCTCTCTCCCACTCTAACCTCTTTTTTTTTTTTTTCCTTCCCCTCCCCCATGGGTTTCTGTTAAGTTTCTCAGGATCCACATAAGAGTGAAACCATATGGTATCTGTCTTTCTCTGAATTCTTTTTTTAAAAAAAATTTTTTTTAACATTTATTTATTTTTGAGACAGAGAGAGCATGAATGGGGGAGGGTCAGAGAGAGGGAGACACAGAATCTGAAACAGGCTCCAGGCTCTGAGGCTATCAGCACAGAGCCCAACCGGGGCTCGAACTCACGGACGGTGAAATCACGACCTGAGCGAAGTTGGCTGCTTAACCAACTGAGCCATCCAGGTGCCCCCACATACAATCTTTTAGCATATGCAGAAAAAAAAATTGATGAAATCCAGTACTATTACTAACAAAAACTCTCTACAAACTAGGAATAGAAGCAACTTATTAAACTTACTAAAGGGCATTTATAAAATTATTACAGTTAATTTATACTTCGTGGTGAAATACTAATTGCTTTTCTTCTAGGATCAGGCACAATGCAAGGATGCTAGCTTTCAATAGTTCTGTTCAACATTGTATAAGGGGCCTAGCCAGTGCAATAAGTCAAGAAAAAGCAATAAAAAATATCCAGATTTAAAGAAAGATGTAAAAATATTTTTTTCTCAGACACTATCATTGTCTATGTAGAAAAATCCTAGGTCTACACAAAAACAATGCAATATAGCTTTCTCCAGACCATATTTTCTCTAATTTTTATTTATAGAATTTTTAGTCGTTGCATACACAGTATTCAACCAGTTCCTTTATCATTAAATAATGAAGTTTGAAAATTTTCTGATTTTATTATTAAGGCTATGGTAAATATCTCTATTAGTTTAATTTTATTGACATTTCTAGGTAAAAGATGATAGACATTTTCTTAAATTTTTTTTAATTTTTATTTTTTAATATGAAATTTATTGTCAGATTGGTTTCCATACAATACCCAGTGCTCAGATGATAGACATTTTTAAACTGGCGATATGTATCATCAAATTTTCCCCAAGGAAAGTTTGTTCTAACTATTAAATAGTATTTTGTTGTTTTAGTTTGTACTCTATTGTATTATATTTTGATGATGGGATGTGAATTTTAAATTTTTTCACCGTTGATCAATTATTCAGCACCTAATAATAATAATAATACTGAGTCCCCATTGATTTGAAGCATTATCTAAATACATTGAAGTGTTATATATTCTTGGACATTTAGATAAAATTTTGTTTTGTACCAGTACCCTTTTAAAATGATTTTTAGCTTTATCATTTATGTTAATAATTTACAGTGCTCGTTTCACTACATTATTCTTACTTTTCAAAATCTTTTTTAAAGTTTATTTATTTTGAGATAGAGAGAGAGAGAGAGAGCAGGGGAGGGGCAGAGAGAGAGGGAGACACAGAATCCGAAGCAGGCTCCAGGCTCCTTGTCAGTACAGAGCCCAGAGCCATGAGATCATGACCTGAGCAGAAATCAAGATTCGGATGCTTAACTGACTGAGCCACCAGGTGCCCCCCAATTTTTTTTTATTATAAAAATAAAGCCCACAAATTTATTCATTTATGTAAATTCTAGAATTATTTTTCCAAGGGAAAAAATCACTGGGATTTTGGATGGAATGACATTACACTTATAAATTAAGTTTGATGGAGAATTGTGCTCTTTATAATGTGGAATTTTTAAATGGGAGGGCATGATTTGTCCCCCCTCATACTCAAGCTTTCTCTAAGTATATCTTTGATTTCCTCTTTAGCTCCATAATGATTTAGGAAAGCATTTTCCAGTTGGTTTGTTATATGTGTGCATCTGCATTGGCTTTATAGTTTTATTATAGCATCTATCAGAGAATGAGGATAATATCTACTGCTTCTGAATAAATTTTTGAGGTTTTCTTTAGGGCATATTATACGGTCAACTTTCATAAATGTTCATGGACACTGGAAAAGAATATGTATTCTCTATAAACTAAACTGCCAGGTTTAATGAAAAAGTTCTATCAGTTTTTGTAATCACATATTCTATTTTTTTATTTTCCCTCTCAAGTCTCAAGAATATGTATTAAGAAATCTCATGCTTCTAATGTGTTTTTGTCAGTATTTTGAATAATTTTTATTTCATGTATTTTGATGCTATGTTACTCAAAACACAGAAGTTTTATATTACTTTATCTGCCTTGTGCATTTTGCCCTTTATCAATTAAATATGGTCCTTTTTGTTTTGTTCCTTGTATATTGCTTTGAGTTCTACTTTAATATTAATCTTATGGCCTCTGATTTCTTTTTGTTTATATTAGCCTGGTACATCTTTGTTCATCTTTATATTTTTAAGCTTTCTGTGTCATTTTAAATGTGTGTCTTGGAGATAATTTATAATTGGACTTTTAAAAATTCAACCTGAATGTCTTTGAATTTCAATAGGTGAGTTTATCCTATTGTTATTTACTACTATCACAGGTAAGTTTTGTTCTGCTTCTTTCATCTCATTTTTATTGGTCATTTTTATAATTTAAAAATATATATTCTTTTATTTTGGTAACTGAATTAATACTTCTTTTTATTTTCTTCTTTAAGTGATTACTTTTAATTAAAAGGACATTCTTATTATCTAACCTTTTTTATCAGAGTCAACCAAGTATCAATTATTTAATATTATCAAAATATCTAATACTATCAATATTATCTAATACCTTCTTGTATATTACTTACAAATTAGCATAATTTACTTCCTCCTATCAATCATTCTCTTACCTAGGGTATGGGTTAATTTAATATGTGATGTTTAGACTAAATTATTGCATATTTACTATCATTTCATTATTTAAAACATTTTTTAATGTTTATTCATTTTTGACAAAGAGAGAGAGAGAGAGACAGAGTGAGAGTGGGGAGGGACACAGAGAGAGAGGGAGACACAGAATCTGAAGCAGGCTCCAGGCTCTGAGCTGTCAGCACAGAGCCCCACGCGGGTCTCAAACTCATAAACTGCGAGATCATGACCTGAGCTGAAGTCAGACATTAACCAACTGAGCCACCCATGCACCCCTGTCATTTTACATTATATATCGTCTCTTTTGATAATTATTTTTTTGACATTTCCTTTTGTGACTCTTGTAGTTACAGAGGTAACTACATTGATGGCAGGCGTTTTCATTTAAATCTTTGTCTTCATGATTTCAATATTTACCACTCCTTTTCAGAACGCCTTCTTCATTGTTGAGTTCTCTATTTCGATTCATTTATTCCTGTTAGCTGTTTAGTATTTAAATAGCTTTCATTTCCTTCAAAAAGACTTTGTGAGTGGTATATTTCTTGTGTCCTTGTATATTTAAGAATACTTTCTTTTGCTATTTGTTGTAAGTAGCAACTAGCATAGAATTCTGAGGTCGTAACTTTATTTTTCTCAAAACCCTGTTGCTATTATTCCATTGCCTTTGGCATTTAAATTTAAGATAGAGATTAGCTTGCTATCATTTTAAGGAGAGCTATTTTATTTTCCTTGATTAGATTTTTATATGAGTCTTTGTTTTATTAAAAAAATTTTATGCTTATTTATTTTTGAGAGAGAGAGAGGGTATGTGTGTGTGAGTGAGGAAGGGACAGAGAGAGAGGGAGACAGAGAATCTGAAAGCAGGCTCTGTGCTGACAGCAGAGCCCGATGCAGGGCTTGAACTCACAAACTGAGATCATGACCTGATGCTTAACAAACTGAGCCACCCAGGAGCCCCTATGATTCTTTGTTTTATTCTTGAAATTAAACATTTCACTAAGGCATTTCTCTATCATTTTTTTTTAAAACTTCATTGTGACTCCTTTTGGTCTGGCAAATCCAGTTTCTCATATCAGGAAAGTTTTCTTCCATTGTCTTTAGTTATTGTGATTCCATGTTTTTTGTTTAGTTTTGCTTTGTTTTCAGGGATATCTGTTATGTTTATTTTCATTTACTGTTTTCCATATCCATAGTATGTTCTCTCTTCTTATTTGTTTCTTTGGATTTTTCCATTTATTAGAAAAGTCTTCTCAAATGTGTATTTCATAGCAATGTTTTTGTTTTGTTTTAGCAGATAGGACTGCTCTTTATTTCTTTGTTTAATTATGATAATCATATGTGAAATTTTCTTACAATTTCTCTTTTGTTTTAAAATTTTACATAGCATATAAGTTACATGAGTTATGAATCATGATAGAAAAATGAGAACTCACAGCTGACTTTATCATCCACTTTAGAAACTGGAATATTAACCAAAGTATTAAAGTTACTTCTCTGCTTGCCTCATTCCCATGGGTAACTACCATCATCAAATTGTATTTGTCGTTCCTTTATTTCTAAAAAATAGTTTGTTACAAAGAATGTATCTTAAAACAATATAATGTTAAATGACTTTATAAAATACTACTGTACAATGTGATTTTCTTTTTTCATTCAATGTATTTCTAAGATTCATTCCAGCTTCTGTGTATATCTATAGTGTATTCATATTACCTGCCTTGCAGTACTCCATTGTGTATATCACAATTCATTTAGCCATACTCCTGTTAATGGATATTTGGTGATTTTAATACTTTTGTGATTATGAACATGTTTCCTCATGGACATTTTACACGTTTTCTCTGGCCATATATCTAGGGATAGAACTGTTGTGGTGTAGGGTATGTACAGGTTCAAAATGCCCACCTTTCCCCAAAGTTGATGTGCACTCTCGCATTCCCAACAGTGGTGCATGATTTCTTACTGGGGATAGGAGTCCTCTGTCCTCAGGCTCCCACTATTGCTGCTGAGGAATTTACTGCTAGTCCAAGTAGGTGATCTGTCCTTCTTCTCCATCTTCTTTTAAGGTTTTCTCTTTGTCTTTAGTGTTTTTAGGTTCACTACATTGTGTCCAGGTATGAATTGAAAAAATTTGTCTTGCTTGCCATATAATTTTGGAGATCCTTAAATTTCTAGGCAGGGTCTGGTTATAGTGACTGCTGTATGTGGTCCATAGATAAGATGTAAGCATATACTTTTAAAAAAATATACTTTGTTGTTTGTTTTTTTTTTTAGAGAAGTTTTAGTTCACAGAAAAACTGAGGGGCAAATACAGATTTCTCACATTCTGTGTCTCTCCATCTCCAAACATAGCCTCCTCCACTATCAGTAGCCACACCTGAGTGGTACCTCTGTTACAATTGTTGAACCTATGCTGACACATTATTATCACCCAAAGTCCATAGTTTACATTATGAATCATTCTTGGAGTTGTATACTGTATGGGTTTTGACACATGTATAATGACATAGATCTATCATTATAGTATCACATAGAATAATTTCACTCCCATAAAAATCCTGTGTTCTGTCAGTTCATCCTCCCAACTCCCACCAACTTCTGGCAACCACTGATCTTTTGACTGTCTTCACAGTTCTGCCTTTTCCAGGATGTCATATAGTTAGAATTGTATAGTATATAGCCTTTCCAGATTGACATCTTTCACTTAATAATATATATTTAAGGTTCTTCTATGTCTTTTCATGGCTTAATAGCTCATTTCTTTTTAGCATTGAGTAATGTTCCATTGTTTGATTGCACCACAGTTTATGTATCCATTCACTTACTAAAGGACATCTTGGTTCCTTCCAAGTTTTGGCAATTCTGGATAAAGCTGTTATAAACATCTGTGTGCAGGTTTTTTTGTGGACATAAATTTTCAACTCCTTTGAATAAATATCAAGAAATGTTATTGCTGGATCATATGGTAAGGGTGTTTAGTTTTGTGGGAAATTGCCTGTCCTCCAAAGTGCTGTTTTGCATTCCCACCAGAAATGAATGAGAATTCCTGTGGCTCCACATCCTCATCAGTATTTCATGTTGTCCGTGTTTTAGTTTTGGTCGTTTTAAAAGGTGGGTAGTGGTATCTCATTATTGTTTTAATATGCAATTCCCTAATTACATATAACGTTGAGAATTTTTCATGTTCATTTTTTATCTTATATTTTCTGTGGTGAGGTGTCTGTTAAGGTTTTATGTCCATTTTAAAATTAAATTTTCTTTGTTATTATTGAGTTTTAAGAGTTATTTGTCTAATTTTGATAGCAGTCTTTTATAAGGTTGTTCTTTTGCAATTATTTTCTCCTAGTCTGTGGCTTTTCTTGGTAGTGTTTTTTGAAAAGCAGAAGTGTTTAATTTTAATGAAGTTCCAGGTTATCAGTTCTTTTTTTGTGTGGATCATGCTTTTGGGTTATTTTTATTTTTATTTATTTATTTATTTATTTATTTATTTATTTATTTATTTTTAGTGTCCAGATTTTTATTTTTATTTTTATTTTTTTCACCTTTAACAATGTCTTTTATTTATTTATTTATTTATTTATTTATTTATTTTTTCAATATATGAAATTTATTGTCAAATTGGTTTCCATACAACACCCAGTGCTCATCCCAAAAGGTGCCCTCCTCAATACCCATCACCCACCCTCCCCTCCCTCCCACCCCTCATCAACCCTCAGTTTGTTCTCAGTTTTTAACAGTCTCTTATGCTTTGGCTCTCTCCCACTCTAACCTCTTTTTTTTTTTTTCTTCCTTCCCCTCCCCCATGGGTTTCTGTTAAGTTTCTCAGGATCCACATAAGAGTGAAACCATATGGTATCTGTCGTTCTCTGTATGGCTTATTTCACTTAGCATCACACTCTCCAGTTCCATCCACGTTGCTACAAAAGGCCATATTTCATTCTTTCTCATTGCCACGTAGTATTCCATTGTGTATATAAACCACAATTTCTTTATCCATTCATCAGTTGATGGACATTTAGGCTCTTTCCATAATTTGGCTATTGTTGAGAGTGCTGCTATAAACATTGGGGTACAAGTGCCCCTATGCATCAGTACTCCTGTATCCCTTGGGTAAATTCCTAGCAGTGCTATTGCTGGTCATAGGGTAGGTCTATTTTTAATTTTCTGAGGAACCTCCACACTGCTTTCCAGAGCAGCTGCACCAATTTGCATTCCCTTTGGGTTATTTTTAAAAAGGCATTGCCATACCCAAGATCATCTAGATTTTCTCCTAAGTTATCTTGGGGTTTTATAGTTTTGAATTTTGCATTTTGCATTGCATTATGTTCCGTTCTGACTTAATTTTTGTGAAACGTGGATGGCCTGTGTCTAGATTTATTATTATTATTATTATTATTATTATTATTACTATTTTGCATGGGTGCCCTATTATTCTAGCAACATTCTTGTTATTTCTCCTTTGTCTGAGATCAGTTGACTGTATTTGTGTGGGTCCAATTTTGGACTCTATACTCTGTTCCATTTGTCTATTTGTCTATTCTTTCACCAATACCACACTGTCTTAATTACTGTAATTTCATATTAAATCTTGAAGTTAAGTAGTGTAAATACTCCTTAGAATCAATTCATTGACACTCACAAAACAAATTGCTGAGATCTTGGTTGGAATTATATTGACTCTACAGATCAAGTTGGGAAGAATTGACATCTTGACAATATTGAGTCTTCCTATCCATGAATATGGACTATCTTTCTACTTAGTTATTGATTTCTTTCATTAAAATTTTGTAGTTTTCCTCAAATAGATATTGTGATGTGTTACATTTTATTTCTGCTGATTCTTAATCATGGTACCTTGTTTCCTTGTTTCCTTTGGATAAAATTTTGTGTTGTAAATTCATATTTGGTTGAACGTAATGTGTGGCAATACTAAGAATGTCTGATGGGGTTATTTTCATTCATAGAGGATTTGTGTTTACTTCTGCCATGAAGCAAAGAGCATTATTGACCTATGAACACTTCAATTTCTTTGAAGGACCTTAGTTTAATAGAGCATTAGGTTTATTTCCCCCAGTTAGCATAGGAATACAAGTTTAGTCTCTTGATTTTAATAATACAAGATTTTTTTTAAGAAAGAGAGAGAGAAAGAGCATGAGCAGGAGACGGGCAGAGGGAGAGAGAGAGAGAGAGAGAGAGAGAGAGAGAGAATACCAAGCAATCTCCATGCTCAGCATGGAGCCTGATGTGGGGCTTGACCCCATGACCCTGGGATCATGACTTGAGCCAAAATCAAGAATCAGACTCAACTGACTGAGCCACCCGGGCACCCCTAATGATACAAGAATTTGATTACAAAGCAATTTTGTCTTTATAGTTCTCAGTGGTTCTTCTCTCAAGCTGTTCTTGCTCTCTCCATCTTTCATTTCCCATAGATTTTCTTTTCTTGAGAACTCAAAATGCTTCATTTAAAAAATTTTTTAATGTTTTATTTATTTTTGAGAGAGAGAGAGAGAGAGAGAGAGAGAGAGAGAGAGAATGAGCAAGCAGAGGAGGGGTAAAGAGAGAGGGAGACACAGAATCTAAAGCAGGCTCCAGGCTCTGAGCTGTCAGCACAGAGTGTGATGCAGGGATCTAACTCATGGACCACGAGATCATGACCTGAACTTAAGTAAGATGCTTAACTGACTGAGCCACCCAGGTACCCCAAAAACTCAAAATGCTTTAAGTGGTGATTTTTATAATCCACCCAAGTCTAGTTCATTATAATGCTGAAAGGTTGGTAATCATTTCTATATTTTATCCATTTCTCCTTTCCATTCAACTGTCTTAGAAATCTCAGCTTCTTTTCATTTTTTTTCATAAGAGGTAATGACTTCTTGCCTTCTATGGAGAATACAAACTTCTAGACATAGTCTTCTGATGCCTGGAGGTGATTATTTTTCAGAGGTATGTCCTTCCATGGTATCTTAGATGCTGTTCCATTTCTCTTATTCAGTAATCGTCTTTCTTTGAATTATTTTCCTTTATTCATCTTCAAACAAATTACAATCTGTATTATTCTTTTGTTAGAGATTTGTGATAGTTCTTTCCCTGTTCTTTGTCCATTTGAGGCAAAATCTCAAATCATCACTTTCCCAGACCTAAAGTTTTTGGCTGCGTTTTTACATATAACCTCTAGGCTAAATGCCAAACTCTAGTAATAATTAGACTAGAAGGCATCTTTTCCTGTTGCTATATGCCTTGTTCTCTGATAAACTGAATGTTCTCTGATAAACTGAATCCATGAAAAAGTACCTTTATTTCCTTGCTTCCCTGATCTTCTCTGTGGTTGCTAAGAGTTCTTGCTGAGGAGATGTAGAAAAATTCAGGATGTAAGCTTGGTTACCAGTAGGAGGGGGCAAGAGATCAGGCAACAATCCTCTGGTGAAAACTCAGCTCAGCACCTAGGGATGGCTCCTCAGACTGATGCTTGTCATAGACCTGGGTTTCTTCTGAGTCTCTGAGTCAGAGAGCAGGCAGTGAGGGAGGCATAAAATTTTCCGAAATTAAAAAGTCTTTGTTTCATATGGTACAGAGACTTGATATATCCTAAGGCAAAGCTTGGCTAGGTCTTCTTCCCTAATATACTTCCATTTATTTTCCTGTAAAGTTCTCTTAGTTTTATTGGTTGTAAATTTTATTTATTTATTATTTTAAAATGCCAACAAGCATTTTAAGAGGATATCAGAAGAGTCTGCATTGGGTACCATGTTAAGTCTAATAGATGATTTTTAAATAGCACAAAATAGATAATACTTAGTGCTCCAACTTAATCAATACTGTGAGCTTTCTATTTCTATCCTTAATTCTCTTTGAAAAGAGGTGCTTCAGTGGGATTTTCCAGGCTTGCTCTTCCTCAGTGAGGCTATAGAGGAAACTTAGTAGCCAGGGTGGGTAGGTGAGGAAAAAAAGACTTTTGAGTTTTTCAAGGAAATGTAGTAGATATCTCCATGTCAAACTGCTGTTACTAATATTTTCTTTGCTTTCAAAACTGTCCAGAGACAGCCATAAACACATGGCTTGAAAATGGATCCTTCATTCATTCATTTATTTATTCATACACCCATCAATATGTTGAGCTCCAGTCTAAAGATTGACATTAATTAAGGGAATGAGAGCTCCTCATGCTGCCCATGGTCAATTGAGGATAAAGGTATTTAAATACCTAGTAACAATGCGATGTGACAAGCACCACAGCAGACATGGGCATAAGAAAGACAACAGAATAATTGATTCAGCTTCATAGAGAAATGATTTTTGAGTTGATTCTTGAAGTTTGAATCATACAACAACTGAGGAAATAACATGCAAAATGGAAAATAGTTATTTGAAGCATGGTGTGTATGGTAAACTGAAGTTAGGGATGTGTTTGTGGGAATGGAGGGGGAAGTAGAGAGAGGTTAGTTTATGAAGGGCCTTGCATGTAAGGCTGGAGTATGGTCTCTGCCCTGAGGACCTAGGTGGTCAGTGAAGGTGACTTAGTTGGCTTGAGCTGTCACAACAAATGCCATGGATTGTGAGTTTAAACAACAAACATTTATTTCTCATTGTTCTGGGTGTTGGAAGAGTAAGTTTAGGGTGTCAGCATGATTGAGTTCTTGGTGAGGGTCTTCTCCCTGGATATGTCCTTAGATGGTCTTTCCTTGGTGTGGGAGAGAGAGAAAGAGAGAAAGACAGAGGGAAAGAGAGAGAGAGAGAGAGAGAGAGAGAGAGAGAGAGACATAGGTCTTAAGTAGCTTCCTCTTCTTATAAGGGCACTAATCCCATCATGGGGTCCTATCTTCATGATCTTATCTAAACCTAATTACCTCCCAAAGATCCCATCTACAAATACTATCACTTTGGGGATTAGGACTTCAATATATGGATTTTGGAGGGTTACAAAGACTCTATGGCAGAATGATTTTAGGTAAAGAATGATAGGATCAGGTCTACATTCTGATACACAGCAGCAACCTAAAAACACAAACAGAAAACCATCTACAAGCAAAGCAAAATTGTGGTTTTAGAGTGCTTTTTAAAATTCAAAATACCTTTCTGTACATTATCTTATTAGGTTTGTTCTGTGAAGTCACCCTGTAATGGATTATTAGCCCTATTTTAAAGATAAGGAAACAGATCAGAAAGGTTACTGACTTGCCTAAGGTGGCTCAACTAATAGGAGTTGAAGTGGAAAGACAAACTTGAGAACTTGGAAGAACAACACAGCTGAAGCATTTTCCCAACACTTGGCTCTAGAGTTTACCTGGTGGTACTGATTTTTTTCTGCAGTGAGACTTGCAGCAAAGTTTAGGAAGCTGCTAAGTTATGGGAGATGCAGTGAATGGCATAGCTGGCAGGTGTAAATCTGGCCCAGTGTGCATTTGCTCTACCAGGATGACAAGATTTATTTCCGGTGTGAGTGATGAGTTCTCCTTATTGTTTAAAGTTTATTTATTTATTTTGAGAGAGACAGAGAGAGGGAAAGAGAGAGACAGAGACAGAGAGACAGAGAGAGAGGGAGGGGAAGGGGCAGAGAGAATCCCAAGTAGGCTCCACACTACCAACACAGAGTCTGACGTGGGGGATGTGGAGCTTGACCTCACAAACTGAGAGATCATGATCTGAGCGGAAAACAAGAGCTGAACTACCCAGGCACCCTATGAGTGATGAGTTATAAAAGAATGGGCTCCTTATGGAATTGCACATAAACCAAATTAGCCTTGAAAATCCCTTAGAAAGTTGCTAAGCTGGAAACCTCAAACCTTTCAAAAATGTTTTCAAGTTGGGACAGGACAGTGTGGATGAAATATTTGGCTTGCATTTAGGGGTCAGCTGTATGAAAATACTTACTATCTCTTTCAAACACCAGAATCCTACTCAGTATGGTGGGATGCTCACAACAGGAGATGCGTGAGGGTGAGTGAAAGCCTATCACCTCCTCACTCCAGGGTATGTGCCCACAGAGTGTAAGGATAGGTGGAATCACCCATACTTTTAAAATTGCTCTGTCTCTCTTTTCACTTTTATAGAATCTTAGTGGTTGCATTTGGGTGAATTAAATGCACTTATGATGTGATTCTACTATATGCATAGAAGATGCTACACATTAACTCCTGGACTTTTTCCCACTGAATGTAGAGTTGACCTCAGGGCCCATCTCAACTCATAGCTCAATCTAGGCAGCTGTAACCAGTCAATGGGAATTGGCATCACTAAACTATGTTGAGGCTGCCTATTTTTTTTAAAGATATATTTGAAGCATTTTGAAAAATATCAATTGCTAAAAAGACATAAATAGACACTGCTATTCTAATTACAGAAGGGAGAGTTAGCCTAATACCCATACCTCTGAAATTGAGCCCCTGTGCTTGTGTGAAAGCTGGACAAGAGCAGGAGCACACCTGCAGAGGAGTGGAGTGAAAGATAGGTGAGTGTGGCCAGGGCCCAGGTTGCCAGAGGGAAGGGACTTTGATTTCCTTTCTCAAGAAGCAGGACATAGAAAAAGGACATAGGTAGTTAGGGACGCACTGCCTTTCAGCCAAAATCCCAGCTCTGCCACTAGACTGCTACATAACATCTGAGTGCCTCAGTCCCTCATCTGTAAAGTGGATAAGAGATCCTTTCTTTGTGTAGCTGGGAAGACTAAATGAGTGGCAATGGCATGTCAGAATGAATCATTGCCTTAGGGGGCTCAGGGGGACAGGGCTGCACCCAGTCCAAGATCTTGCAGCTGTGGTGATTCCTACCAGACCTCATCCTCCCCTGCCCTCAGCCCCTGCATTCTTTCAGGGTCCTTCCTTCTGGATACTTCTCCACACCAATCTGCCTTCAAATAAATCAATAAGTGGACAGATGAGCCGACTAGGGCATTAGAATATTTGCAAAGGGTGGCTCTCAAGACAATGGACACATAAAATAATCTGTTTCGGCACTGGGTGAATTTGTTCCAACCAAAGGGCCATCAACAATGTCAAAGGCAGTTAGCATCACACTGCCTCTGTATCTATTTCTTGTTAGCTTTCCAACGTTGAACAGTAAACACATTTCACTGTTTTGCAAACCCCTCCAAAACAAATATTCTGACAGCAATGTTAACCATTTTTCTCTCCTCCCCACAGCAATTCCCATACCTTTTTTTTTTTGTTTGCTGGCTCTCATTCCAAAACTTTTTCAGTTTGAGACCCCGGAAACCTGCTGAGTTCAGGAGCAGAGCTGAGGAAAGTTCTGACAGAAGATTTTCTCTCTTGATCTCCTTTCACTTCAAACAGCTAAAAATATACATCTCTCCACCCCACCCTGTCAAGTCCCCTGTAATTAGAAGGTCCTCCAGATTCTCACCTGATGAATCTTTACCCCAGAGCAGAGTAGGATGTAGGGAAACAGGTGGTAAAAGTGGGTGTGTGGGGGGGAGGCAGAGCTGGGGGACTGGGTGGGCCCAGGGTTTTGAGCTAAAAGCTGGTGGTGGGCGAAGGGGGAGGTTCATGCAGGAAGGGTGAGCTCCTGTTTCCAGAATACATAGCACTGGGGCTGCAGCCCTTCACCAGCATTGTCAAGCATTCTGAAATGCTGGGTATGTGAGTGAGATTGGGATCCTCAAGGAACTCACTGCCTTGTGCCAGAGACGGATGTTTAAACAGTCACAAAGCTTTATGCATCCAGGTATGTCTGAAATGATGTTTAAATGTTAACATTTGTTATTCCTGGGTAGTGGTGGGAGTTTGGCTGACTTATTGTGTTCTTTATATATATTTTTATTGCTTGCTTTTTAAATAATGAACATGTGTACTTCATAAAATGTGAGAAACTTATTACTTTAATAAAAATAACAATACTATACAGTGAGTTTTCTAGAAGTCCATTGCAAAATGGGAGCCCTGAGGTTTTAGAGTGAAAGGGGCCCTCTAGTTGAAGACAATATCTGAACTCTAGTATAATTAGTTAATATTTTTTTTTGCACAGCCCTCTTATCTGAGGACACAGAGTATTGCTGGAACAGAGTATGAGGTGGGGAGGGGGCAGGGAGGTGGTACTGGAGAGCCAGGCATGGCCCAGACTGGGAGAGTTTTATGTACCAGGCTCAGGTGGGCATTTCTGCTCCTCAGTCAGGGGAACAGATATGGGTGGTGGCATGAGATGCTGTGACTGGGAGAACTCAAAGCCACAAGAGAAATAAACATAGTGCAATCTTCCTGGGGCATTAATTTTACTTGAACATCCTTGGGGAAGAAGTTGAATAATTCAGTAGCTAGGTAATTTAAAGTATGATTATAGCATTGGAACACGCCTCTGGCTGGGTTCCAGGCTGGCTCCCTGAAGGGGGGTATGCTAGCTCTGCTCTGCTGTTGTGAGAGTCTCTTGGGAAAGTTTTAGAAAGCCTGCTGAGGTGACAGGAAGTGAAGGGAAGAGTCACCATCCTGTTTGTGTTTGATAAAGGCCTTTTAGTGGCTGGCATGAAGAGGGAAGTTGAGATTTGGGGCAGGGAAGCCAGTTAGAAGGCCCTCAGGATAGCTTGCTTTAGAGAGGTTGAGAGCTCGCCATGGCGGTGGCCACAGGTGTGGCAGGTGAAGTGGTCTGGCAGTGGAATTAACAGGGACCTGGATATTGCTAGGGGAAGGGAAAGGACAGCTGGGAGACCAGAATGACCCCCAGCCTTCCATGGTTGGCCATTGGGGGATGAGGATGCCATCAACCACAACAGAGAATTCAGGGGAAGTTGGGGTTTTATTTTGTACATCTAGATGGGGTAAGCTTGAGACCCTTCAGGGAGAGGATTCTGAGGGGGAAGAAAAGATAGACAAAGGAGCAACCATAGTGATGGCAACTTTAGGGAGCTGGTGGAGGAAGCAGTGATGAGCAGATCTGGGCACTTACCCTCCAACCACACCACACAACTTACAGGGGCCTGGGGCGGGGGTGGGGTGGGGGGGTAGGTCCTAGGCCACTGCAGGCTTCCAACCTCCACTTCGTCAGCAACTCTGCCTGGATGGCAAGTCTTCTTGCCTCTTTCTGGAAAATGCTCTGTTATCTTTCAGATCCTCCCAGATGACTTCTCTCCTGAGTGTAAAGGACAATTCCTTCATTGTGCCCCCTCCCACACCTGAACTTCACCACTGCTCCTGTAAGCCCTTCCCAGAGTGCTCTGGTTTCCATGACCACCTTCCTCCACCAGACTGCAGGCTCCCAGGCCCAGCCTTCCATGGAGTAGGTGCTCAATGAATGCTTTCTGGATGTGTAAATGAATTGTTAAAAGGAAGAAGAAAGAACCAGGGAAAAGAGTGGTTGTAGAAGAAAGGAAAGAATTCTTTGTCAAGGGCACGAAGTGCACCAAAGAATAAAGTTATTTAAGAGCTAAGAAACACCCATTTCACTTGGCAGTTGGCAGATGTCCTTGGCAAGAATAACTTCCCTATCATGGTGGGGACAGAAACATATTACAGCATGTTTACAGTAAAGCATCAATAGGAGATAAGAAAGTGGAGACACCGAGTGCAGACATTTTCCCCCAAGAATCTCAGAACAGAAGGAGAGGGATAAGGTAATAATGACAAGTGACATAGATTTGAGGAGAAGACTTGAGGAGAAGGAGCAAGTTGAGGGGGAGGAGCTGACAATGTGAATGAATGAGCTCAAATGATTGAGCCAGGAATGGATGGGACCAAGGACAGAGATGGAGGAGTTGGCTGTGTACCTGGAGATGGATGCCTCTGCCACTGTGAGGTGAAGTGAAGAGGATACAGGCTTAAGGAGATCAGGGAAGGTGCACCTGGGTGGCTCAGTCAGTTAAGCATCTGACTTCAGCTCAGGTCATGATCTCACAGTTTGTGAGTTTAAGCCCTGCATTGGGCTCTGTGCTGTCAGTGCGGATCCGCTGTCTCCCTCTCTCTCTGCCACTCTCCTGCTCTCTCTCTTTCTAAAAAATAAACTTTAAGCAAATTAGAATAGGGCACTTGGGTGGCTCAGTCAGTTAAACATCTGACTTCAGCTCAGGTCATGATCTCATGATTCAAGTGCCGCATCGGGTTCTGTGCTGACAGCTTGGAGCCTGGAGCCTGCCTTGAGTTCTGTGTCTCCCTCTCTCTCTCCCTGTCCTCTGCTCATGCTCTCTCTCTCTCTCTGTCAAAAATAAACATTTGAAGATTAAAAAAAAATAAAATTAAAATTAAAAATAAGGAGATCAAGGAAGATGGGAGAAGAAGCTAACATAGACAGTCTCAAGATACAACCAAGACTGGAAAATATCACAAGACCTCCAATCCTCATGGTTATGATGTTTATAGCACTGATCAGGGGCCCAGATGCACCTGTAGTGGAGGATGTTTGTAGGGCAGGTGGCATAGAAGAACGAGGGAATGAGAAAAGAAAGTAAGGAGCCCAATGTGGGGAGAGTTGAAATCCTGACCTGAGTTCTAGAGTGTAGGTAAGCAATGAGAGGAAAGGATATTGGGAGAATATACAGGTTCCAAAGAACTAGGTGTCATCAAGGTTCAAAAGCTGGCATAGTGGAGGAAAGAGAGCAGGAAAGCTGCTTTTGTTTTTTACAGTCTTTTGTATATTTTTCTGTTGACATAGATGTCTTCATCATTAGTTTAACTGTTGCAAAAGATATAATTGTTTGCATATCATAAATATACATGGGTACGCATGTATCTAAAACAATGCTGCATTATGTTTTAAGTATAGTCAATGGACTCTGATTACAGTAGCAATGCTACAGTACCATTATACACTCTAAGGACATGAAAAGCTTAACTGTAACAGTTAAACAAGTAGTTAAGTGAACAGTAAAAGTCAGAGAGTTACTTGACCAGGCTCTTTATTAAGATGGGAGCTTGTGGTCTGAGGGAGGGATGCTTGAGTTTCAGAGGTGGAGTAAGTTGTATCACACCCAAGAACTGTGAGACCAGGGTGCCAGAGGGCCACATGATGGCCATGGAAAATATGAACGGTGATGTTGAGAGAGAAGGGAGGACTTCATCTCAGGTACATACAGGCCCCAGGGAATCTGGTCATTCTAGTAGAAAGCATGTCAAGGGGGTGGCTTTAGAATCTTTCCGATTTTTATTTTTATTTTTAAATGCTTATTTAGTTTTGAGAGAGAGAGAGACAGAAAAAGAGAGAGAGAGAGAGAGAGAGAGAGAGCAAGCATGAGTGGAAGAAGGGCAGAGAGAGAGAGGTAGACATAGAATCCAAAGCAGGATCCAGGCTCTGAACTGTCAGCACAGAGCCTGACATGGGGCTCTAACTCACGAAGCATGAGCTCATGACCTGAGCTGAAGTCAGAGGCTCAACTGACTAAGCCACCCAGGCACCCCTAGAATCTTTCCAATTTTTAGAAGGTGATAACAGTGTGTCCCACTCTCCATTAAAACTTCATGCCTCAAAGCAGTGATTTTGGTCTTCTATAAGCCTCATTTATTTAGACTTATAATAGCTGACTGCTATGCATTGTTATTTAATAGACATTGCTCTGAGTGTCTTTACCACAGTACAAGCTCCTGGGTTGGGAGAATCAGAGGGTCGTGGACAAAATCCTTCACTGATATTCCGTGTGACAAAAGGGTTCTGTAGTCAGACATATTTTGAGGGGCAATACATATTTTGAAGGATGATACCTATTTCGACTTGCTCTTGGAGGTGTAGAATGCATATTCTTAATGTGGGAAATTATACTTTAGCTCTCTTAACACCATTTCTGCCATGCCAACAATGTAGTTATATCACAAATTCTGTGTAAACTAATATTCAGTATTTATATGGTTATGGTATGTGAGTCTTGTGGACAGCTGAGTCAAGTAGTGTACTGTAATTGCATTTCCTTTCTTGTGTGCTCATAACAGGTTTTATAACAACCTGATTTTTTAAATGCCATTTTTCTTCAGAGTAAGAAACCCTCCATCCCAATCTGGATTAACTCACTTCCTAGACCTACTGCAAAGCTGCCATCTGGGATTCTCCTTTTCTACCATCCTAGGATTTACCTTTCTTATTGTCCTGTCTAGAACCCTGTTTCCTGTTCCATGTTTTCCTCTTTTTGGCTTTCTTCCACCATGTTTCTAGGTGCTCTTGAGAAGACTGTGCCTTGTACGTCAAAAAAGATCTTTTTACTACCCTAATAATTGAATCACAGTTCAGTTTGTAATTTTTGATTGAAAATAAATTTTGTTTAGAATGTTGTCTTTTAAATTTTTTTTTTTCAACGTTTTTTATTTTATTTTTGGGACAGAGAGAGACAGAGCATGAACGGGGGAGGGGCAGAGAGAGAGGGAGACACAGAATCGGAAACAGGCTCCAGGCTCCGAGCCATCAGCCCAGAGCCCGACGCGGGGCTCGAACTCACGGACCGCGAGATCGTGACCTGGCTGAAGTCGGACGCTTAACCGACTGCGCCATCCAGGCGCCCCTAGAATGTTGTCTTTTAACTCCCCATGTGGTTATTCAGTTGTCATTCATATTTCATGTCTTTTGATGTGACATTTTTTTTCTCTCTGCAAGCATTTAAGACATTGTCTTTACCCATGTTGGTCTAAAATTTCATGATGATGAGCTTAAATGTGGGGTCTTTATTTACTGGTTGTGTGGGGCAATCAGGGAGCCATTTCAATCAGGGGACTGATATGTTTCAGTTCATGGGAGATGTTTTCGTCATACAGGTTGGATGACTTTCTTTTCTCTGTTTTTATCCGTTCTCTTTTTCTGCTATGTCTATTAGAGAACGGTTGAATTTCTTGGATTCTCCTCTAAATTTATTTATAACTTTTCATCCTTCTTTTTAGTTTCTTCATTTCAGAAGACCTCTTTGACTTTGTCGTCTGGTGATTCTATTATATTTTTAATTTTTACTATCATATTTTAATTTTTCATGAATTCTTCTTGTTCTTTCCTTGTTTTCTTTTGAATGGAATTCTATTTTTGTTACATGGATACAATATTTTCTCATATTAATTAAAAGATATTAACAGAGGTTTTTGGAAATTCTATTCTGCTTTCAACAGTGTTTCCTCTAGGTTCTTATTTTCCTGTTCATTTTGGTTGCTGTGTTTTATATTTCATGGTTGTCATTCATGTTTAAGAGCAAGGTCTTTACAAATGGTTGAGGAAGTTCTCTCTCTCTCTCTCTCTCTCTCTCTCTCTCTGTGTGTGTGTGTGTGTGTGTGTGTGTGTGTGTGTGTATGTATTGGGGGAGGAGGACTTCTTGCTTGGTTTCTCTGTAGAGTTATCAAGCAACAAGCAGGATATAGGTCTTCCTTTTTGGTGAGAAGATAGGAGAATTCAGTTTCTTCAGAAAAGTCTATCTCCTCCTGAAGGAGGAGGAGGATTCTGTCTATCTCTCTACCTCTACCTGTACCATCTCTACCTCTACCTCTATCTTCATCTTTACCTAACTGCTGTCATTCTCAAATCTGGATGGAAAAAAAGGAGCTGAGGGGACTGTTCTAACTATTCAAGATGTAGAATTTCACTTCTGTTTTTAACCCCAAGACTCAACTCTGCCTTCTGCTTTGCTGAGTGTTACTTCACTTATATCTGTAGCATTTCTAGTTCGGTATAATTAGAGGACCAGCCTCTGCTGTACCATCTGGGCAGGATGGAGAGTCATGTGGCTATCCAGAGCCGTGAAGAAGACCCTGGAGCCTAACAGTTCTACATGCTGACTTCAACCAACTGATATCTTTTGTTTTCAGCCCACCTTACCTTCTGTTTCTGAGGTAGCTGGTGCTTCCCATTGCCAAGACTTCTGAGGTCTTTGCAGGGAGAGTCAGCTCACACCTCACAGGTGTGACAGCCCCTCTTCAGGCTTATAGATTGCAGCTTTCTCAATTCTGCTAAGTCAGTTGCTGTACCTCTATTTCCTTTCCATCTTGAAAAAGGGGAATTGAAAGGTCTCTGTGGAGCACCCTGCACAGTGGACAGCTCTGCTCTTTCTGTGCCCAGTTTGGGAGCAGGGATCTCAGTCAAGGTTCTCAAGCCAATGATGCCATGTCCATCTCCCACAGGCATCAATGTACTCAGGCTTCCACTGGAGCTCTGCCCATCCTAGGGCATTGCAGGGATTAGAGCTCAAGTCCTGTTGCTCAGAGATGCCCACTTGGTCCTTCTCCAGCCTTTGCTCAAGGCCCCCAAGGATCTTACCTGTCTCCTTTTGTTGGTCTCCACTTCTTGAACTAAATCTCAGTTGAGGTTTGCCATCCAGGTGTTTGGCATTAGCCTCTGAAAGATAGTAACTTAATAATAATAATAATAATAATAATAATAATATAATAGCTAATCAATAAGTAACATAATAACATCATACTTAACATAACCCCATTGTGAGGCTCTGGAGTCAAGACTCAGAACAAGGTTAGCCAACTTCTTGGTCAGGGGCTGGAAAACATCCCAATCCTTTACAGTCTCCTACAGCATTGAGGATAAAAACAAAACAAAACAGTAACATCTCAGTATGTATTTAACCATACTATGCAGTTAGAAAACCTGGTTATATTTAACCATGAATTTTCCAACCTTATTTGTCCACTCAACACCTTTCCCCCTTAATGTTTATTAACATTAAGGCCTCTATCAGTTGGGGCCCTTAGAAGACAGCTGGCACACTCAAGTTGAGATAATTTAAAGAAGCTTAATTTTAGGGGTGCCTGGGTGGCTCAGTCAGTTAAGCATATGACTCTTGATTTCAGCTCAGGTCATGATCTCATGGTTCCTGAGATTGAGTCCAATATCAGGGTCTGTGTGCTGACAACACAGAGACTTCTTGGTATTCTCTCCTCTCTCTCTCCTCACTTTCTGCCCCTCCCCCCACTCATGCTCTCCCCCTCACTCTCTCTCACAATAAATAGGTAAGCATTTTTTTAAAAAGAAGCTTAATTTAGGAAAGGGCCAGGTACAAAAGTATGGGCAGGGTGTAATGGACAGTGTGTGAACTGGGGCCAGCAGCAGTGGAGCTGCTCCCATCCCATCCTGAAAGTCAAGGAAGGCACAGGGAGATCTGGCAGATCAAATTTGTCAGCTTTGTTGATATCTGTCCAGAGCTCCCCGCTCTGTAGCTCCATAAGTGCCTATGACTTAAATCTGCGGTGGTCTGGTGGGGTTGAGGACTAGCTGGTGCTGGGACTCTGCGGCCCTGACTGTTAGATTCTGGGCTTGGTCCTCACTGTGTCTGCCCCCTGACACTTGAAGGAGGTGAGGTGCTTTAACACTGCCATGGGGCCTCTGGTTCTCCAAGCACATTCTTAACAGTGTGTTCATGTTCTCTAGGGTGGAAGGAAGAATGAGAGCAGTGTGATGTCTGATGCCCACTCCCTGACAAGTAGGATCTTAGCACAGGGCTTGGCCTGAGCTGCAGTGTCCAAAAGCCTGGTGAGGGCACTGGAGTGGGAGTCACTGCTCTAGAAGCTCTGGCCTCTGGAACCACGGGTGATGCCTAGGAAGCAGCATCTTTACCAGCAAGCAAGTGGTCAACCTGGAGAGATGAGGCAGTGAGGGGCACTCTGGATATAAAGCAACAGGGCAGAAATCAGGACAGCTACACTGGAAGTGAGCAGGAGAAGGTGGAGCAGGAGCAGCTCTGTGGGTTGGAGGTCCTGGATGCAGTGGGCTTTGATGTGTTCTTTGACCAGCACATGGGCAGGAGAGGTGCTCAGGCTGCTGGGATGGAGGGTGCTGATGCTCATTTTTATGAGGTTTCCCACTTCCACAAGCAGGTCTCTGTTTCTCTCTCTTCTTACCTCTACCTTGTTCTCTCTGCCCTTCTCCTTTCTGTTCATTTCCCCTTTTCCTGCTCTGCTTCCCCATCTCTGCATCTGCCTTCTCCTGAATCTTGTACTCTCTCTTTTCTTCTGTGTTTTAGTGTCTTTTCCTTTTGGTGATACAATTTTTGTGTTAGGCTGTGCTATCTATATATTTTAAATCCCAGAGGTGTATCTGCTAATTGTATTTTTAGGGAAATAATTATGTAAGTTAAGATGATTAGATAATGAAAGTGTTCTCTGGGGCTGGCCTCTTTACAAAATGATGATGGGGTGGTGATGGGAATGGGGATCGTTTCTACTTAAACTAGCACGATGGCACAGCTTTTACCAGAACACTTTAGAAACATCTGGGATATAATCAGATCCAGAGGGCTAGCTCTGAGAGCGGCATCCTGGGAACAAGAGTGGATATTTGTGGTCTCCCAGGAAGGCAATGATCAGGGATCTCCATGATATGGCTTGGGGCTTACAACCCCATAAAATTCCTGGATCTGTATGAAGATTTTGAAGACACTTGGAGTTTCCGAAATGTGTATACTGTGCCTGTGTGTGCACACACACACACTCACCCACGTACGGGCAAGATTATGGCTTCCCTCAGGCAGAGGGTTTTGCAGATACTAAATTGCCAAAACACATCAACTCTGGAATTGCTTCATTGCACACTAATGGTGGCCGTAAGCTTCCTGCTCACTCACTCCTGACATATAAAAAATGTTCACAAGACACATGCTTCCTTCTCTGGGTCTGTCATGATCCAGCACTGGCTGCCTTGCAGGACCCTCCTGGCACTCCTGGGCCATCACAGGTGACTTCCCTCCCTTGCACCCAGCAACATGCCAACCTCTGAAGGCAGACAGAGATGGAATACATTTAGTCTAAGGCCAGTGGGTACTGGAAGAGGTGAGGGGGAGGGGGAGCCTAAGCCAGGAAGGGACAGAGGAAAAAGGTGTAGATAGTGCTGGGTATGTGGGAGAGTGGAAAAATGGGACAAGAAAGAAGTGGTTCCTGCTGGGGAATAGAGGGTCTGGAAGGAGTAATTGCAGAGAAGAATGGAAGGGCAAGGGAGACTAATTCTGAGGGCCTGCTATTTTGTAAAGGGAGAATTCAATGCTCAGGAGGTTAAATTACATGCCTGAGTTATATGGTCAGCTAGGGGGCAGGGATTCAAATTCAAAGCTCACAGTCCTCATACTGGCCCACCCTGCCCAGGGAACAGGATCACAATAGAGTGTAGAGTTAAATCAATCCCTACCATGACCTCAAGAAAGAAGATTCCATAAAGACCCTTCCAGCGAGAAGTATCCACTGAAATATGCACTGTCACTAGGAATTTGTGATCCACCCCAGGCTCTAACCACAAGAGAGGAAGAACATTCCTTTCCAGATTTAACTAGAAGTTCTCTCACTAACCCTTAAGCCCTTTTGCACCATCCACCTTCCCATAGCCATGCTCTGCTCCCCTTGTCCCGAAACCATCTCAGGCTTCAGGTCAGTGCCCTTCATCATTTCTCACAGGTAGCAAAGAAGTGAATGGTTTTACATCTGGTGCAGCAGGAGAGAAATATTGCCTAAAGACACAGTAGAGAGAGGGAAAGTGGCTCAGATAACAGATTCTCATTCTTCTGACTTATTTTGTTCCCCTGACTTGTTTTTAAACTGTTAAGTCACAAGTACAGAACAGC
The DNA here is from genome assembly GCF_046562875.1 of Panthera onca. Taxonomy (NCBI): domain Eukaryota; kingdom Metazoa; phylum Chordata; class Mammalia; order Carnivora; family Felidae; genus Panthera; species Panthera onca. The sequence continues at coordinate 168,515,767 of NC_138342.1, read as the reverse complement.
CCCAATCCAGGGGTGCTCCTGATTTCAGAATCTCCTCCCCAGAAGGAGATTTCCTCTAGTGAGGAAAACCAAGGAGCTGAATTCCTCTATCATGTCCTGCCCCTGGGTCCTGACAACTCACCCACCTTTTAACATTCCTGGTGGTCCCGGAGTCCCTTGCCACATTCACTGCAGGCTGGGTTGCTGGGTTCAATGGATAAAAATATTCAATGCTCCGCTGAATATGAATTTCAGATAAAAACCAAATAATGTTTAGTTTAAGTGTATCCCATACAATGTTTAGGAGCACTTACACTATGAAAGTGTTTGAAATGATTTTATTTGAAAGATCTGTAGCTGGGGATGCCATTAGCATGATTTCACTCAGTTGAGTCCAGTTAGATCAGAATTAGAAGTGAAGCACCCCACGCCCCAGGACAGGTTCTGTAACACCACACTATTTCCTTTAGGAGTTGCCTCTTCTACATACCTCCTTGGTGTAGACTGAAGTAATATGTCTGCAATATCCCATGCATGGAAACAAATGCACAGATGACTTTCTGGAGCCCTTTCCATAGACTTCTTTTTTTCTCAATATCAGTGAGTGTTTACTTTTCTGACTTGTAAAATAATACATGTTTGTTGTTAAAAATTGGAGATTATAAAAGACAAGAAATAACAAATGTTTGGTGACAATGTGAAGAAAAGGGAACCGTGGTGCACTGTTGGTGGGAATGTAAACTGGTGCAGCCACTCTAGAAAATAGCATGGAGGTTCCTTAACAAATTAAAAATAGAAATACTCTATAATCCAACAATTCCACCACTAGGTGTTTACCCAAAGAAAACAAAAACATTAATTCAAAAAGATATATAGACCCCATGTTTATTGCAGCATTATTTTAAATAACCAAGAAGTGGAAGCAACTTAAGTGTCCATCCACAGATGAATGGATAAAGAAGATATATATATATATATATATATATATATATATATATATATATATACATATATATCTTCCATATATATATATATCTTCCATATATATATATATATATATATCTTCCATATATATAACGGACTATTACTTAGCCATAAAAAAGAATGAGATCTTGCCATTTGTGACAACATGGATGGACCAAGAAAGTATTATACTAAGTAAAATAAGTCAGACACAGAAAGACAAATACCATATAATTTCACTTATATATGAAATCTAAAAAATAAAACAAACAAACCAAATAAACTCTTAAATACAGAGAACAAACTGGTGGTTCCCAGAGGGGAGGTGGGTGGGGGGTGGGCAAAAAAGATAAGAGAGACTAAGAAGCACAAAATTCCAGTTATAAAATAAATAAATTATGGAGATGAAAAGTACAGTATAGGGAATACAGTCAATAATATTGTAATAAGGCTGTATGGTGACAGATGGTAACTGTATTTATCATGGTGAGCACGCTGAGTAATGTATAGAATTATCAAATTACTATGCTGTACATCTGAAACTAATACAACAGTGTGCCAATTATATTTCAATAATAAAAATTTTAGAAATTGTAGATCAGTAAAAAGAAAAATAAACATTCACTCTAATTGCAGCATGTAGACTCTAGATTCATACTGCCTGAGTTCAAATCTCAGCTCTTACTAACTGTGTGGTTTTAGGCAATTTCCTTAAACAGTGCTTCAGTTTTTCAGTCAGTAAAATGAATGTAATAATAGTGACTTAAGTGAGGTTTTGAGGATTAATTATGTTTATATGTGGTCAGGTATCTTTAAAATCCCTGGTACATAGTTAGCTCTGTATAAGCACTTGACAAAGTAAAATAAAAAATTTTTGTCACCCGGAGATAAGTATTATTTGTGTCTTTTATGCTTTTGCATATGCATTCCATTATACAGCTTTATACCATAGGTTTCCATATTGTGTCAGATTGCATTTTCCGATGTCCAATTCTCCAGCCCGAGATGCTCTTCTATAATGTGGTCTGGAAACTTCTCCATCAAGAAGTGTAATGCATTCCTTTCTCCTTGAATCTGGGCTGCCTTTAGTTGTCTGGTCAATGAATGTGGTGAAAGTGGTATGCTGGTACTTCTAAGGCCGGGTGAGAGGAAACTATGGTTTTTGCTTTCTTTCCCTGGCACACTCATCCTTGGGTATTTCCTCTTGCAACTCACCCACATGCTGGGGAAGTCCAAGGCACATGGAGAGACCTTCTGTAGGTGCCCTAGCTGAGTGGCCTGCTGGCAGCCTCACCTGACAGTCATGTGGGTGGGTCAACCTAACTGAGCCTTCAGTGACTGTGGCCCATCTACCTGTGGCAGCAGGCGCGACCCTGGAGCAAGAACCACACAACTGAGCCTAGTTAACCCACAAAGACTTGAGGGATAATCATCAATTACTCTGTTTTTATCAAATAATTCTTGTTGGGACCACTAAGTTAGGAGATGGTTTGTTATGCAGTGATAGAGAACTGGAAATATATTGAAGGAAAATAATCAAGATCCTTAACTTTAAATATGGACCAAAGGGTCTTCTGTCCACAGTTTCACAATTACTTTCAAGGAAAAGGATACTTTCAAACAAGCTGCTCTATCCATTATATTTGGACAAGTTGATGAGGAGCCAAGCTTGAGCCCTAAGTCAAGCTTGACGGCAACTTAGGGATCAACCATAGTTCATTTGTCCACCTGTTTGTTTGATAGGTGAGAATCAAGGAGGTAATGTGACTTGCCCAAGGCCACCTGGGTGCTACACAACAGAACTTGGGCTGGATCCCAGCTCTCCTGACTCCTACCTTTAGCATTTTTTTATTGCATCTTGCTATTTGTTTATAATGATGTTTAGAGGTGGGGTAGAATTGGGAGTTTCCAAAAGCCTGACGAGAATTATGAAAGGGGCTGGGGTCCCGAAGCCATTCAGGCTCCTTCACAGCTATATCCAGCTCCATGCTTCTGGGAAGAACATAGTTTCTTTAAAAAGTGCCTTCATGCTCCGTCTATTGAGGAACATGCCAACTATGGTGTCAAGGTCAAGTCTGTGGAGAAAGGGCTTCAGTCGGGTGGTGGTTGTGCTGACAGTCAGGAGGAGTGACAGGCCTCAGGACACCCTGTCATCCCAGGATCAAGAGGGCCTGGCAAGGGTAAGGCCTGTTGTGAGTATGGCTGCTGGCCTCAGCTGTATCAGTGGGATGGCTGCCCTTGGGGTCTGCTGCTCACCATCATTCCAGATGAGTGCTTAGCTGATGTAGGAGGCAGTTGTCATCATTCCAGGATGAAGGAATCACAGAGAAGTGTTCAATGAAGGGAGAATGTCAAACTGCTTGTGATAGGCTGGACTGTGTTTCCCACAATTTGTTTGCTGAAGTCCTACTCCCCAAGGCCTCAGAATGTGGCCTTATTTGGAAATAGGGTTCTTGCTGATGTAGCTAGTTAAGATAAGGCCACAATGGAGTGGGGTGGGCCTCTAATTCAATATGATTGGTATTTTTATAAAAGGGGGAACTTTGGATGCAGATACACACATAGGGGAAAGCTATGTGAAGATGAAAGTGGAGGTTGGGGTGATGCCTCTATAAGGTGATGAACACTGAAGATGGCTAGCACATCACCAGAAGCTGGGGGAGAGGCATGGAGCAGATTTTCCCTCGCAGCCCTCAGGAGGAACCAACCTTGCCCACACCTTGATCTCAGACTTGTAGCTTCCATGACTGTGAAACAAGAACTTGCTGTTGTTTAAGCCACCTGGTTCATGCTACTTTGATATGGAGGCCTTGGGAAACTGATACAATGTTTTGTACGTCAATACATAGAATTTTGAGATGGAAAAATAAGATGAAAGGGGCTGGAGAGTAATTGGTTAGAGGGAAATGTGGGTAGGGGTGACCTTGGCTTATGGTAAACTTCAGTGGGAGAATCACAAGGCAAGCCCGTGGGATTCTGGAACAAAGTCATGCCATCTGCAGTGGAGAATTATGCACCCTTTGAGAAATAGCTCTTGGCATGTTACTGGATCCTGGTAGAGACAGAGCACTTAGCCATAATCATCAAGTGACAATGCATCTGGAACTGCCTATTATGAGTTGGGTTCTGTCAGACCTGCCAAATTATAAAGTCAGACAGGTCCGGCAGGCACCCATTGTGGTATGGAAATAGTACATCTGGGGTTGAGTCTGGGCAGCACCAGAGGGCATGAGTAATCTGCAAGAATATGTAGCTTCCCTGTCACCCACCACAGTTGGACCAAGGCCCTTCTCTGATTTGTGCCTATGGCCATATAGGAAAATCCCATATGTCCAGCTAGAAAAGAAGGAAAACATCTGACCTTGGATTACAAATTGATTAGCTCAGTACATAGGTGCGAATCAAAAGTGATGAGCAGCTGCATTTCCCCCACACTTAGGGGTGTCCCTAACAGGCTGTAGAGAGAGAAAATGTTCCCAATGGGTAGAGCAATAAGTTATATACCTGATCATTTTCTTTGTAGGGAGGGAAACGTGGCCCAAGGTGAGTGGCAAATGACCTAGTCTAGGGTCAGGAAGCAAAAGGAATAGAGGATCATAGGCAACGAGATGAGAGGTGGAGGCATATGTGGTAGACATGTGGGAGTGGGCAGAGTGTGAAGATTATTTTGTTAAATTTTATTAAAAATACTTCTTAGGGGCGCTTGGGTGGCTCAGTTGGCTAAGCGTCTGACTTCAGCTCAGGTCATGATCTCACAGTTCATGAGTTCCAGCCCCATGTCGGGCCACCCTGCGTCAGACTACTCCATGCTGGGGTCTGTGCTGACAGCTCAGAGCCTGGAGCCTGCTTCAGATTCTCTGTCTCCCTCTCTATGTCCCTCCCCAACTCGTGCTCTGTCTCTCTCTCTCAAAAATAAATAAACATTAAAAAAAATTAAAACATCATAGATGACCTAAATATGTTAGAAATAATACATTTAATTTTTTTTAGTGTTTATTTAATTTTGAGAGAGAGACAAAAATCAGAGCATGAGTGGGGGAGGGGCAGAGACAGAGGGAAACACGGAATCCAAATCAGGCTCCAGGCTCTGAGCTGTCAGCACAGAGCCCGATGTGGGGCTTGAATCCACAGACCACAGATCATGACCTGAGCTGAAGGTGGACACTTAACTGAGCCACCTAGGTGCCTTGAGCATGAAGATTATTGTATTGCCTTCACTAGTAAGTGTATTTGTATTAACCTTCACCAGTAAATATCCACCATCAACTGGACAACAAAGTAGACCAAATGACTTGTTCTGTTGACATTAACCAACCTTCATCATTAGCCACCCCAGATGGGCATAACAGGCTCATGAGTGGAATCGCCACAGTGTCAGAAAGGAAGAATGTTTGGCCTTGACAGCATGGACTTCCACTTACCAAGGCTCATCTAGTTACTGCTACTTCTCAATATTCAAATTGTTATCAACAGAAACCAATTCACCTAGGCACTATTCCTCAAGAAAACCAATTGGCCGCTTAGTGGAAAGTTAACTGCATTGACCCCCTTCCATCCTGAAGGGGTCATTTGTTCCTTCTCACAAGGTTATATACCTCTGCTGGGAATGGGTTTGCCTTTCCTGCCTACAATAAGCCCAGCCTACATTACTATCTAGACACTTATAGGATTCCTGAACCCTAGGTACAGAATCCTACACAGTGCAGCATCCAATCAGAGGATCTGCTTCACATTGAAGAAAGTGTTAGAGTGGGACCATGATTAGGGGATATAATGCTTTTATCACATAGTGTGTCACTGAGAGACAGTCATTCTCATGCAATGATGGCACAACCTTCTATGGGCACAATGGAAGCACTAGCTTAGAGGGAACATTCGGAAGGGATTGGGCCATCATTCAGGATGCAGTATTTACTAAATCAGTGACACTTATATATATATATATACATATATACATATATATGTGTGTATATATATATATATATATATATATGTGTATATGTATATATATATATATATATATATATATATAGTGCTCTGCCTGTCTCCAATAAGAAGGGCAGCCCCATTTACCATCATGACCCAAGGGGAATTGTTATATGCCCTGTCCCTGTGACTTTGTGTTCTGCAGAGTTGGAGGTTCTAATTGCTGAAGGGGTGTATACTTGTCAGGGGTCACAGCAAGTGCACCATTGAACTATAAGTTGTAGGATGCTGTCAAAGCACTTTGGACTCACTGTGTTCAGAGACAATGAGCAAGGAGATGAACCATTATACTTATAGGGGCAAATGACCTTGAGCATCAGTAAGATACAGATCTGTTTTTACACAATTGTGGCAGGCAAGAATCCAGGTGTTATGGACTAAATGAGTTCCTTCAAAGTTTGTATTTTGAAGCCATAACCTCCAGTGTAACTGTATTTAGAGATGAGTCCTTTAAAAAAGGTTAAAAGAGGGCATAAGAATGGGGCCTGATCCTATAGGATTTATCCATATAAGAAAAGACATCAGAGAGCTCTCTCTCTCTCTCTCTCTCTCTTTGTGCATATGCACTGAGAAAAGGCAATGTGAACACACAACGAGAAGGTGGTCATCTACAACTTGAAGCCAGAGCTCCCATCAAACATCAACCCTGTTGGTATCTTTTTTTTTTTTTTTAACCCTGTTGGTATCTTGATCTTGGACTCACAGTTTACAGAACTGTGAGAAAATAAATGTATGTTGTTAGCCAGTCTGGCATTTTGTTAGAGCACCCTGAGCAGACTAACACATCAGGTGATCTACCTGGGTCTCTCCTGGTGCTCCATTTCCTTGTTCTAAGTATGAATGAGCATATGCAATCACCCTACCCTGAGATGAGTGATTATCATGGGTTCATAATCCTCAGGAATGAAGGTTTGGGTTACACCACAAGGGAAGCCACCAAGACATGCCAAAGTCTTGTTGAGGCATAGCTGAGGTTGAGAAAAATTGAAAAGGGATAGCAGAGAAGAAATTAGTTGTGGTCCCATGGCCAATTGCAAAGATAGGGGAAATAGTTCATCCCACTGACCTCCCTCCTCTGATTCCCCCTCAGGAAGAAAGGTCTGCTGGAACCATGTAATAGCTGCTGGCCAAATCAGTATGAGGTAGATTTGCTTGGTGCAAGAGGTAGACTGTAGTGGCCATAAGAATGCACCTTCTGGATTTCCAATGACAGGAAGGACAGATGACCAAGGGTAGCAGTTGCTGCACTATAAAATCCATTATCACATTTGTACTGAGGCCCCACTTCCCATGGGCTGCTCCCAGCCAATGAATGAATGTGGCAGGTAGGTCCATTCTTGGATGACACGGAACTGTCTAATTACTGCCATTGACTTGAGGACTTATGAACTTTCCTTAGACTGTATCATCCTTGGGATGCTTCTGCCTATTCCTCTGGCCTTCCTTTGGGTTAAACTTGCATCACTATCTGACTTTTCTTCCAGCTTTACCTGAGTCCCCTCCCATTTTCTTTTATAGATATTTGCTCTAAAAAAAACTCTTGCAAGTTTAATCTTGTCTTGGCACCTTCTTCCCAGAAGATCCAGAATAACATAGTTCATTTAACCCTTGTTCATACCTCAGTAAATAGACATTTTATTAAACACTCTTCAAACATCCCAGCTGAGGATGACATCTGTTTTCTGCTAGGAACTTGGTTGATATAGATTGCTATAGACCATAAATACTGTAGCATTTTGGAGAAGAGAAAGCAGTGTTAGATGATGTGAGAAGAAGCATCAAAGAAGAAATAAGTTCTAAAAGACAGAACTGGGGTTAGAGATCAGCATTTCAGATAGGGGTGTGAGAGTGTGAGTGTGCATGTGTGTGTGTGCATGTGCACGTCTATAGCATAAGTGAAGGTATTGGGGCAGAAAAAAGCACCTATGACAGGATCTATTCTAGAGTCCAAATTTGTTTTCCAAGGAGTGCCAACTGTCTTATGAGAGGAAATACATCAGAATACTCATTTCTCCACTTTCATTATTTGGGATCCCTGTGGAAGCTTCACCTTTTCCCTATCCATCACCTCACTGTATGTGTCTTTCTATGTGCATCTTGTTCAATAAGAGCAGAGGCAGTGGCCAAGGCCAGATGGGAATCCAAGAAAAGCACATGAAAAGTGGGGAAAGGAAGACAGGAAGAATGAGTGCCTTGAAGTTCTGGGGTCAAGGGCTCAGGGTATTGGGGCTGAACTGGGACTGGGTAGCCCCACTTTTTAGAAGCCATAGAGCCCAGTAGTTTCCTTCAGAATTCAGAGGGTGAAGAAAGGTGGGTTTGACCAGAGGCGTAGGAAACAGAATTGCCAGAGAGCCAGGGAAAACACAGATCTTCATACAGAACCTTCTTTAATTTAGATATCTTTAATTCAGATTTTCTTACTAAGGTGGGGAAAACTGTATTCTGTTTGTTCATTCATTCATTCAACACACACTTACAGAGTAGCTACCATGTGCCAGGAACTGTTCCAGGCACTGGGGATATACTATTAAACAAGACAGATGAAAGATACCTCTCCTGATGTAGCTTGCATCCTAGTTGGGGGGAGGCAGACAATAAATAAGTAAAACAGTAAAGTAAATAGCATGTCAGGGGGTGGTAAGTACTATGGAGGAAAGCATATCAGAAAGAAGAATAGATGGTGCATGGGTTTGGTTGGCAGCCAGGGAAGGCCTTGCAGACAAGGCAACATAGAACAGAGATTTAAAGGAGGGGAAGCAGCAAGCCCCATGGGTTCCTTGAGGAGTGGTTCATGCAGTGCAAATAGCAAGTGTGAAGGCTTGAAAGCAGGACTTGGTGCTCTCATTAACATCTATCTACTTAGCATCTCCATAGTTGTCTACTTGCACACAGGTAGGCTGTCATTTGCAGTCTTCAAATGCTAGTGGTTTGAATTTCCAGACTGCATTCCTGTTATCCAGCTGTAGCATCTAAGAGGCACCAGTGGTATGACAAAAGTTATTTCTCATTATAGTGATCAAGCTTGAAGTCCATTATCTTGTGATCTCCATCATGTTCAGAAGCAGATAAGGCTCCTGAAGTGTGACTCCTCTGATGCCCTCTCTCTTGATTCAGAGACTCTGAATACTAAAAGACAAGTAGTACCCTGGCATTTGAAATTTAAAAAAAAATTGAGTCCTGGTTAACTTACAGGTGGCATGGCCCTGAATAGTTAACTTATCCTCCTGAGTCTATGTTTCTTTATCCATAGGTGGTCATAATGGCAACACCTACCACACGGGTCAAGGAGGAAATCAAACACAACTGTGCAATTTAGGGTATTTGGGAACAGTTAGCTTATATATAGCACAAACACAACAACTGAACCATTACTCTATTTCTTAGTATTTTAGTTATTATTACTTTCCTAATGTTTATTTTTGGGAGACAGAGAGACAGAGAGAGAGAGAGAGTGAGCCCGGGAGGGGCAGAGACAGAGGTAGACACAGAATCTGAAGCAGGCCCCAGGTTCTGAGCTGTCAGCACAGAGCCTGATGTGGGGCTCGAACTCATGAACTTGTAACATGACCTAAGACAAAGTTGGGTGCTTAACCGACTGAGCCACCCAGGTGTCCCTATTTTAGTTATTATTCATGCATAACAAACTGTGTCAAAAAATATGGCTTAAAACAACATTTATTTGCTCACAGTTCTGAAATGTGAGCTGGACTTAGCTGGATGGTTCTTCTTTTTGTGGTTGCATTCATCCACTGCTTGACGGGAGCTGGATCTCCCAACATGGACTCACTCACATGCCTGGCCTCATTCACACATCCTCAGCTAGAGCTTTCAGGTACATGTCTGGATCTCCTCATAGTTTCCCTCTTCTTAGCAGGATAAGCAATTTTTCTTTTACGTGGTAATAGTCACTTTTCAAAGGTATGAGCGCTACAGCTGTTAAGCCTTTGGAGGCCTGGGCTGAGAAGTCACATGATATCACTTTAGTCCCATTTGATTGGACAAAGCAAGTCACAAGTCCAGCTGAGATTCAAAGGGTGGAGAAATAGGTTTCACTTTGTAATGAAAGGAGCTGCATAGTCACATTACAAAGGTGTGCAACATAGATGGAAGAAATGGGCCTTCTTTAGAAATAAGATACTACAGTCTATTTGTGGCCTCAGCAAATCACTCCCTGTCATGTGCAAAATACACTTACCCTTCCCAAGACCCCCAAAAGTTTGTCTCATTATGGCATCAAGCTTGAAGTCCATTGTCTCATGGGCTGTATCAGGTTATTATCTAGATAAGACCTCTCAAGTATGGCAACTTCAGGTGCAACTTCACTTGACAAGCAACCTTGAACTTAGAAGACGAGTATTCTGCCCCCACACCCTTAAAACACAATAGTAAGAAAGGAGCTGGATAGACGTTATAGACACCTTTATTTAAAATGGAGATGATGGGAATGGATAAAAAAATTGTGGTTTATATACACAATGGAGTACTACGTGGCAATGAGAAAGAATGAAATATGGCCCTTTGTAGCAACATGGATGGAACTGGAGAGTGTTATGCTAAGTGAAATAAGCCATACAGAGAAAGACAGATACCATATGGTTTCACTCTTATGTGGATCCTGAGAAACTTAACAGAAACCCATGGGGGAGGGGAAGGGAAAAAAAAAGATGTTAGAGTGGAAGAGAGCCAAAGCATAAGAGACTGTTAAAAACTGAGAACAAACTGAGGGTTGATGGGGGGGTGGGAGGGAGGGGAGGGTGGGTGAAGGGTATTGAGGAGGGCACATTTTGGGATGAGCACTGGGTGTTGTATGGAAACCAATTTGACAATAAACTTCATATACTGAAAAAAAATAAAATGGAGATGATGGGAATCAGGGATGCCTGGGTGGCTCAGTCGGTTAAGCATCTGACTCTTGATTTCGACTCAGGTCATGATCTCATGGTTTGAGGATGGAGGGAAGCCCTGCATCGGACTGTGCACTGACAGTGTAGAGCCTACTTGGGATTCTCTTTCTTCTTCTCTCTCTGTCTCTCCCCTGTTCTTGTGCTCTCTCTCTCTCTCAAAATGAATAGACTTAAAAAAAAATAAAAATAAATAGAATGGAGACAATGGGAACCACAAAGCAGTCACTGCCAAGAGTTGTGAAGTCTAGCTGGTCACATGCTGGCTTCTCTATATGGGTCAGAGAATGTCCCTTGATTAGTGGCTCCCTGAGAGGGCTACCTAGTCGCTTTTTCTCTGTAACTTTTAGATCTTCCCAGGGAGCTTTTGGCTCCGCTCTGTGGCATGTTTTCTCTTTCCCATAGGAAAGTATCCATACCTATAGCTAAGTACCTTGCTCAGCCTGATTCCTGCTTGTAGAAAGTGGAGGTCCAAAGGTCTCTTTTTATTTTGAATTGTCTCTTTCACTTTTAGTGCAATCTTATAGTGCTTTCACTGACAAAGCTCCTGAAAAATTTTTAGGGTTTTCTATGAATCTTATTGGGATTCATCCCATAACCCAAAAACTTAATCCACAATTCTTTTTGAGACAGACCTCCAACTGCAGGGGGATAGTGCCCTCAAGATTCTCAGACTCCCTTTTCATCTGGCTAAGAGGGTCTCCCAGGCATTGTCTTTCAGAGGTCTTACAAACATATCTTTGATCTTTATAATGAGGTTATTTCCTCCTTGAGAATCGTTGTTTGGCTGGATATACAAGGGATGAAAATGGTTTAATTTGTTCTAAACCAGAAATTTCTATTTCTCTACATTTCTTCAGAAATATGCTTGAATATGGAATGGTATCTTCTTTAGCTTATTCCTCTTTGACAGGATCTTATCACACAGAACAGAAATATCCAACTGAAGCTATCTACATTATGTCTAGAAATGTCCTCTAGATTCATAGGTTCATTAAACACTTTATATCTTTTGAGTTACAACACACAACATTTCTGCCAATGATTCTGTGACTGCATAACATGGGCTGTCCTTTCTCTAGCTTCTAGTGACAGTCTCCTCACTACCTTTCTAGCACACACTGGAAGATGGCCCACCATTTCTCCAGTCTTTACTAATAACCTACTCACTGCATTCCCATCTCCTGTCTGCTGTCTTGTCCTTAAGCCAACACATGTTTTAAATTTTTTGTTGTAGCAGCACCCCTGTTCTAGATATGAATGGCTTTACCAGTTTTTTAATGCTGGCAACAAATCAGTCCACACTTTTGCAGTTTCAAACAAGAGCCATTTATTTGTTCACTCTTCTGTAGTTCAGTAATTTGGACAGGCTTAGCTTGGATGGCTTATCTCTGTCCAACATGATGTTGGCTAGGTTCAATCATATGCTTGCACTCAGCCATCAGCTCATCTGGGGGCTGGCTGATGGAGATGGCCTCATGCATATCTTCCAGTTGGCTGGGGCTGTCAACTGAGGTGCCTCCACTCTTTTCTGTGTGTTCTCTCCAGCAGAAAGCTCAATCTTTCTACATGCTAGTGGCAGACTTCCAAGAGGGCAAGCCTCAGGGTGCAAGCATCACATTTGCTGATGTCCCATTGGCCAAGGAAAGTCACATGGCCAAGCTTAAAGTCAATGTGAAAGTGAATTAAGCAAGGGAACAGATTCTGGGAGTCATGATCCATGGAGGGGCCATTAATGTAACAATGCATCACATGTGCTCTCATTGATCTGTTTTTGCTGACTTACAGATTTGATTTGTGGTAGAGAATTCTAACACTTACCCATATCTTGATCTTGTCCTCTTCTTTTCCAAGCACATAGGAGAATTCCAATTACTCTCTTGTCCCTCCTTGCAATGGGATTATGAGACCAGTGGGCCATGTGGGTTGCGGGTGTGGAGCTTATATGTTATTTCCAGGTAGGGAATTTAATTGTCGGTGTGAGCATCTCCGGTCTCTTCATTTCTCCCACACTGTGTGAACCCTAAAGTCCCTGTCAAGAGCATGGTAGTCTCTGTTGGCCTGGGTGGGTGTGCAACTGAGAAATGGCCACGTGAAGCAGAGTTCCCGCCCTTGCTCCAGGCTTTATATTCTTGCAAAGAGTTAGCAATTAACCTTTACTGCTTTAGACCATTGGCATTTGGGGTGTGTTGGTTACCTAGCCTATCCCAGTGGATACAGAAACCTCAGTCCTGCTTAGCTTATGGTCAACTCTAGCTCCCTCCCTAGGTATTTTTTGTTGTGACTTAAGCAGCAAAAAAGGGAGGCTATAGATAACTAATGAGTGTTCAATGTAGAAGATGGGGGAAATGGGGCAGTTAAAAATGCACTGGGCCAGTGAGGATCCTTGTTTATTTACCAAGCATTTATGAAGGGCCTCCTGTATGCTTGGGCTGTGTGCACTGCCTAGGGACTGCAAAAATGAATAAGACACATGCCCTGAAGGAGGACACAAGCTACCAGGGGAGGGTGACCCACAAACAGTGAATCATACTTGAGAGCCATGAGTGCCACCGAGTGGTGGGACTGATTTTCTATTTTCTTCTGTAATTGGCTAATTGTCCCTGCAGGCAGTTTCCATAGTGAAATTCCAGTCGTGGTGTCTGGGTGGCAGCCTCACTGGAGTATGTGGCCAGCCTCCCAAGGTGACATCTTTGAAGGCCAGCACTCATCTGGATTCATAATGTCTGTGATTTGTGTAAAAGTCAGTCTCATTATTTTATAATCACATATCAGATTCAATCCTTGCAAATGACAAATATGGGGACAAAACAAAGCTCTTCTGAGGACTGCAGTTTGCAGTTTTGAAGCAGGAACTGTGGCTGAAATGGGAAAGTGCTTTTGAACATTCGGCGCCAGCTCAGAGAGGAGGACCTGAGGAGGCTGGACAGCATTCAAGACAAAGCTTTGAGACTCTGACATTGGAAAGCTGCAGTACAGTAAGGGATTAATCCATGAAATATTAACTTCTAACTAGTGTTGGTTCATGCATTTTAAAGGCATATCTGCCTTGCAAAGTCTGGGATCCAGCAGGCTGAGCTGTAGAACTGTGGGCATTTCCTGAGGTCAGACTCCATGGGGATGCTGCCAACGCAATGAGGGACTTAGGCAAAGAGTGTAAGTCAGGTGTGGGCTGTGGGTGGGGCAGAGCTCAGCTCCAGTGGGTATGAATTTTACTTTTCATACAACATGAGAAATAAGGGGAGCTTTCCTTCCCCTAACTCTAATTTCATTTATTCTGAGCCCACATCCTGTTAGGCCAATGGAAAATTCAATCTTAGCTGTAACTGGGGCTCCTTCCCCCCCGACTCTCTGTTCTCCTTGAGTTAGAAGAGTCATGGAATCTTAACAAGTACAGAATACTTGCTGGACATGCCCTGGTCTTTATGTGAACATGTCTGGTTTATACACCCACACAGTCCCTTGAGGCTTAGCTGTCCCTGTGCCAGCCAGGATGACTGGGCACCCTGTTTGTAGGGTCTCATCACCTAGACATGCCCGCAGAGACAATGCCCTCTGAGGTCCTGACATCTCCAGGGCATGTGAAAGAGTAAGAAATGGATCCTTGGTACTCTCAGAATCTATAAATCTCTGTCCCCTCCTAGTCCTGTAAATCTTCTGAGCCCTCTCCAAGGCCTGCCTTTGTCCACCACCCCTTCTCCACCCCCGCAGTCTCTCTGCTGTCCCTGTCCCAACACCTTCTCTTTTATTGATAGAGATATCTCTTTTTTTCCGGTCCAGAGCCTAGGTCCATGTGGGGATACACTATGACAGTGTTGGGTTAGAGTCCTTAATCAACAATATCAGTGTCCATAAGAGGGGACACAACATTTGGCCTTTTTTCTTGGGGAAAGAAGATCTCAGGGTAGTTGCTAAGATAATCTGGACTCCACTTTTCAGCTACCCAGTAAAAGCTAGCCAGAAGTGGGATCTGCTCCACTGGAATCCAGATTCTAGGCACTGAGTTAGCATATACACCTGCGTCCTCTTCCTCTTCCAGAGAAACTCTGTATTCCCATTTGATAGAGGTTTGCAAATGGTTGTGTTTTAGGGGAAGCTTTGTAATTACCTGCCTCATTCAATGTTTTATTTATGTTATTTCCTTCCTTTATCCCTCCCTCCCTCCCTTCGTTCCATCCTTTCAATTTATTTCAGAGAGATAAAACCCAAGCTTCCTTATGCCAACCTCAGAACTGGTTTCCAATCACGTGGGTGGCCAGGATGAAGCAGGAAGAGGACTCTCTGGCTCTAAGATCACAGAGATGGAAGGTCAAAAACACTCATGTTAGGGCAGATCTAAAAATAAAGAAAATGGGGACTCTTCTGAAGCCTTAGAAATTTCAGAGACCAGTAAGTGAGGAGCATCTGAAAGGTAGGACTCTATCTGGGGTCTGGTGGGTCTGGTGAACTCTGGGTCTTTCTGCTTTTGTTACTCTTACATTCATAGCAGTGCCATGAAATCATAATCGGTTCAGATAGGTTTCGTCCAACTTAACCTCATATGCTGGAGTTAGCTGGTTACACTGGGAAGCTGTCAAAGGGTTATAGGATTGTTCATAATTCTAATGCTTTTGATTAAGTGCAGAGGCAGACACTTCATGAGCTTCTCCATCGGAGAAAGAAGCAGACATATGGTTTTAGTACTAGAATGCCCTGTGGCTTCCTGCTTCTTTGTCCACGCCTTACATTTTTCCTTCTTGAATGACTTTGACTTCTCTGGATGCTCTGATGCAAAAGGTCAGAGGGTGTGTGGCCGCCCTTATGTTTGCAGTAATCAATGCATTTCATTACCTGTCACATAGTAGGTACTAAGTAAATGTTTGAGGCTGTGGGAATATAACTTCTACCACAAAGTAGAAAGTTTCTTGCTCACTTTATCATTCCCACTTGTCCTTGGAGCTCTAGACACAAAAATGGAGATTGGCCAAATAACTCCCCAAATAGAAACAAACAAAAAAAACACCCCAGTATTTTAAAAAGTAAGTGATAAACCTTGCCAATCTAAAGGATTGCTGTCTCTTTTCAGATTGTCTGACAGTCATCCTTGATTACTCCTCTCTTCTCTCCTGTCTCCTCTCCAAGAAGGGTGATGTAGACTCAGTAAAATAGTGAATGGTAATGGTGGGGTCTGAGCAGACCCACAACTTTGATTTGAGCATTTCTTTCTGGTTAAAATCTCGTCTTTAGCTGCTTGTGTTCCTTTGTTCTTCTGGATTGCTGTTCTGATGCCACATTAATGCAGATGTCTGATCATGACAACTCTCCCAAGCTCACATCTTGGGAGTTCAGCCTCTGAGGAAACTAGGTTCTCCCTGTGGGCAGCTTCAGCAGGAGAAGTTATGGAAGAAGCAGGTTGAAACTCTTGACTCAGAGAAGGTGATTAATTATGAATCTCATCCAACTGCTCTATCCCTGCCTCTCGCTGTCACCAATAATTAAGAGCTGACAATACAGCTGTTTTCAATGAGAATTTTCACCTGGGAAATTCAAAGTTCTTTAGAAACATCATTTGAAGATCCATCTTAACACCCTGGTACCCAAGTATAATAACCCACTGGATGCTTGAATGTAAAATCACTTGAAAAAGTATTAGAAAGAAACAGTGTGTTACAGGGGAAAGAGCATAGGGTCTGGAGGCAGAAGAGGTCTAATTTTGAGTTCTGGTTCTCTGAAATATTACTTGTATCATGTGGAGTTTAAGTCACTTAAACTCTTGGATTATTCATTTCCTCAGCTGTAAAAATGGAGATAATAAAATACCCAGTATTTAGTGGATACCGACCATTAATTATCTGTAAAATGCAGATAATTAATAGCTACATCTTAGCGAACCCCTTGCCCAGCCGTGACATGTTACATTTTATTATCTGCATCTCACTTTAATCTACAAAAGACTTGAACAAAATCTCTCTGAAACACACACACACACACACACACACACACACACACACAGCTCAAGAGAATACTCTATAGAGGTCAGGGTAAAAGAAAGAGAATAATGGAGGCAGGGTAAGCCTGGTGCTCAGAGATGTGTACCTGGCATATGTGTGGAAGCATGGGTTGTTCTGTGTCTTATCCCTGGAACCCCTCTGCCAGTGCGCACCAGGCTGCCCTGGCTTATCTTGCTCCCCTCAGTCAGCCATCTTACAAATAGAAATGCAGAGGGGCACCTGGGTGGCTCAGTTGGTTAAGTGTCCGATTTCAGCTCAGATCATGTTCTAGCAGTTTGTGAATTTGAGCCCCACGTCGGGTTCTATGCTGACAGCTCAGAGCCTGGAACGTACTTCAGATTCTGTGTCTCCCTCTCTGACCCTCCCGTGCTTGCACTCTGTCTCTGTCTCTCTCTCTCAAGAATAAATATTAAAAAAAGAAATGCAGAAACTGTCAATGCCTACATCAGTGTTGGCATTACAGCACAAATCTTTGAAATATATAACTGAGAGAAAATAGTTGTTCAGGATCAAAAGTTGAAGTCCTGAAGGACATTGGGCAGAACTTCTGGAAAGAAAGAATGGGCAGTCCCACTGTCCAATCCCATAAGACATAACTTCCACAGGCTGAGAAACTGGAGCAGCATGAAGGTGAGGCTCTGTGAGCATTCCAGGAGAAGCATTGGCTGCAGTGAAGCCATGAGGAGTGCTGAGTGATGGAGAGAACACGGCAGGAGTGATGGGGCATCAGGAGATTTCACCAGTGTAATTGGTGACCTGGGCCAGGTACAGCCCTGACACAACATGGATTGGATGTTTGTGTTTCCTGCAAATTCATATGTTGAAGCCCTAATCCTTAGTGTGAGGGTTTTTGGAGGAGGGGCCTTTGGGAGTAGGTTTAGATGAGGTTGTGAAGGTGGAGTCCCCCACAATGGGATTCGTGTCTTCACAAGAGATAGAGACCAAAGTTCTCTATTTGCATGCTTGCATAAAGAAGAGGTCATGTGAGGATACAGTAAAATGGTGGCTGTCTGCAAGCCAGGAAGAGGGCCCTTGCCAAGAACCACATCTACCTTGGTCTTGGACTTGTAGCCTCGAGGACTGTGGAAAGTTAATGCCTATTGTTTAAGCCACTTGGTCTATGAGATTTCATTATAGCAGCCTGAGCTGGCACAGACAATGCCTCCGGCACCCAGAAGGCAGAGGCCACCCCAGTAGGAAAAGGCATAGAAGGGAGAAAAACCCAATGGGCTTGGAAACCTTGAACTGTCTTATTTGTATCCTTGTTTTTGTGGCCTGAGAAAGCAATCCCTCCTTTTGTGAGGTGTTTCCATCTAGTCTCTGATTTCCATGTGTGCTAGGATTAGCCAGTGTACCTGTTGTCTGATCCACCATCCCTCTTTGTGTTCACTGGCCTCCATCAACTGCATTTGAGAATGGAGGATTGGAACATTTGAGGCCCTCTTCTCCAACATTCTGGGACTGCAAGGAGCACAGGGGACTGTCCCAGGCCCTTTCTTCTGAGGTGCTACATGGGCAGGCTGGCGTAAGAGGTAGGGGACCCTACAGGGAAAGCTCCTCTGAGGCTACACCCAAGTCTCTGCTTCTTTTGGATCCACAATCCTACTGGCTTAGGGACAGAGAAGGGGCTGCAGGACTCTGAGTCTGGACAGCCACCAGTTTGCATTCTTTGCTCCTCTCTGCTTCTTGCCATACATTCCCATCCTCTGGGCTGTGGAAATATTGGCTTGACAGAAAAAGGTAGTGTGGCACTTTATCAGTTACTTTCAAATTTATTATTTATAGCATAAACTTTAGCCATGATTCCTTTAGGGCTGTGGCATTTCATACTGCCATGTCAGGATTTTGAGATTTAAAAGTGCATCCTCTCATTTGCTTTCTCTGCTGTGGGTCTCAGTTGCTGATTCTGAAGCTTGTAAGCTGAGCCTTAACACTTTTTGTTTCTTTTTGTTTTCTTGCTATAACAATGCTTTCCAAAGGTAGCAAATAGATGTTCCAGTATGGTTTGACTGGTGAATCACAAAAAGCATCCAAAGTAGCATTTGGCCACAGATGCATAGCCTATATTCTCAATGATTCTAGAGATTAGACGTAAAGTCAGGGTTCTGTCTTCTTGTGGTCAGTATGGAGAGGAAAATAATTTCAGGATTAATACTGTTTGAAGGTTTTTGGAAAATTGCTTAGGAGCAACATGACTTTTTCTGATTTGAGATGCATAAAAATCCTACCAGAGATCTCCACAGAAATATACAATGATAAGTTGATAGCATTTAGGAAATTGTAATAATGAGGAAAGCATCAAATTTATACAGACACTGCGTATGGCATCTTCCCAGTGTGCCAATGACATCATGAAGTGTAAACCACCAAAATAATGAGATAATTACTCAAAGATTTGACTTTGATGCTCTTGGTTGACCCATGAGTGAATTTAAGAATTCCTAGAGCACTTTTTCTCAAAATGCAGTCCATGAAAAATCTGTGCCGGTATCCCCATGGTGTGCTTAAAAATGCAGACTTCTGGGTCCCACCTCTGACCAATTGAGTCCAATTCTTTGAGGGTAAGACCCAGGATTCTGCATTTTCTTTTTTTTTTTTTTTTTTTTTTTTTTTTTAATTTATTTTTGGGACAGAGAGAGACAGAGCATGAACGGGGGAGGGGCAGAGAGAGAGGGAGACACAGAATCGGAAACAGGCTCCAGGCTCCGAGCCATCAGCCCAGAGCCTGACGCGGGGCTCGAACTCACGGACCGCGAGATCGTGACCTGGCTGAAGTCGGACGCTTAACCGACTGCGCCACCCAGGCGCCCCATAGGATTCTGCATTTTCAACAATAGTCCCAGGTGATCCTTATGTGCACTAGATTATCTAGAACAGGGGTTCTTCACCTTTTTGTGTGCCATGGACCCTTTGGCAGTCAGGTGAAGACTGTAAATCAGGATAATGTTTTTATTTTTTATTTAAAAAAGTTTTTTTATGTTTATTTATTTTTGAGACAGAGAGAGACAGAGCATGAAGGGGGTGGGGAGAGTCAGAGAGAGAGGGAGACACAGAATCCGAAACAGGATCCAGGCTCTGAGCTGTCAGCACAGAGCCCGATGCGGGGCTTGAACTCACGGACTGCGAGATCATGACCTGAGACAAATTCTGACGCCCAACCGACTGAGCCACCCAGGCGCCCCCAGGATAATGTTTTTAAATGCAGAGTATCAAATATACAAAAATTGCCAATGAAACAGGTTATATTGAAAAACCATCAAAATATTAAACAAAAATAAATTTGATAAGGAATGTCTGTGCTTCATCATTAACACATTAAATAACAAGATGTAACATCAGGTGTTTTGGAGAAATAGTTTTGGAGAAATGATGATTGTAAATGCTGTTTTGAGGCACTTGCAACGCCTGTAATGGGATATGACATGAAAGTCTGTGATTTCTACTGGTGACAAAGTCAAAGATACTGCCATTGCTACATTTGTTTGTTGCCTACATTCATTATTAAAGGCAGTTAGTGAAAACCTAAAGGTACATTTGTTTTCCCTTTCAGTTCACAGATCCCTCTCCATGTATAAATCATAGGTTAAGAATAGCTGTTTCATGGGGATGGAACAATACATGAGGTTTAGGACATCCTGCATAAACAAATGTGGGTGTATGTGCCCCCCCCCCACATGATATTTTTGCAACTATGTCTGACATAGATTGAAGCATTTAAAGTTATAGGCTTAGTGAGAATGAGCACAGCTAGCCAGTGTTAGCATTTAAAGACAGATCCATAGGGGAACCTGGGTGGCTCAGTTGGTTAAGCGTCCGACTTTGGCTCAGGTTATGATCTCACGGTCTGTGAGTTTGAGCCCTGCATTGGGCTCTGTGCTGACAGCACAGAGCCTGGAGCCTGTTTCAGATTCTGTGTCTCCCTCTCTCTCTGACCCTCCCCTGTTCATGCTCTGTCTCTCTCTGTTTCAAGAAGAAATAAACGTTAAAAAATTTAAAGACAGATCCATACACTTTGGCAATCAACTAGACGGACGCTAGGTTCAAGGACTGCAAATGAAAATAAAGGAGTCTGTTTAAGACATGTGACTCGCTGAATAGACCCAGTCTTTCACACTGCCTCCATGGGAAGATCTAATCTATTCCAGAACATGCACACATAGGTAAAAAAGTGCCAAGCTCTATAACATTAAGCATCATAGCAATGACGTTGGCCTGGAAAGATTTCAAAGCAGGTGTTACCACTCATGCACCGAGACTCTAAAAACCCAGTAAAAGATAGCAGTGTTTTCCAAAGTGTGTTCTGCTGTATATGTGCCTTGTAGAAGATGTTCAATTAAAAAAATTGTGGTTGGGGCTCCTGGGTGGCTCAGTCAGTTAAAGCGTCTGACTTCAGCTCAGGTCATGATCTTACAGTCCGTGAGTTTGAGCCCCTCATTGGGCTCTGTGCTGACAGCTTGGAGCCTGGAGCCTGCTTCAGATTCTGTGTCTCCCTCTCTCTCTGACCCTCTCCCCGTTCATGCTCCATCTCTCTCTGTCTCAAAAATAAATAAACATTAAAAAAATAAAAAAAAAATAAAAACATTGTGGTCAGATAAGTTTGGGAAATTCTGCATCTAAATATCTCCTCTTAGTAATCCACAGCATATTAGCCAGGCTGGGAAATTTACAGGTAAGGAAACCTGTTTAATTCTGCTCATTGTGCATCAGAATTTCCCAGGAGCTTTAAAAACATACTTAAAAAAATATCCACCCCTCAGAGATCATAATTTAACTGGTGTATAGTGGGGTACTTAAAAATTTTTTTCAGAAGGGCTGCTGTGTGGCTCAGTCCATGGAGCATGTGACTCTTGATCTCAGGGTTGTAAGTTTGAGTCCCATGTTAGGTGTAGAGCTTATTTAAAAATAAAATCTTATTTTTTACCCTCAGCTTAAAAGGCTCTGCTGAATGCACCGTTTTTTAAAGTTTATTTATTTATGTTGAAAGAGAGAAAAATGAGGGTGTGTGCAAGTTGGGGAGGGGCAGAGAAGGGAGAGGGAGAAAGGGAGAAGCCCAAGCAGGGTGCAGAACCCGACATGGGGCTTTAACTCACCAACCGTGAGATCATGACCTGAGCCGAAGTTGGAAGCTCAACTGACTGAGCCACCCGGGCACCCTCAATGCACCATTTTTAAAGGCTTATTTCTCATAGTCCTTGTATTAATTTCCTGTGGCTGCTGCAACCAAGTACCACAAACTGGGGAGCTTCAAGCAACAGAAATTTATTCTGTCATGGCTCTGGAGGCCAGAATTCAAAATGAAGGTGTTGGGAGAGCCATGCTTTCCCAAAGCCTCCAGGAGAGAACCTGTTTCATGCCCTTCCCCTAGTTTCTGGTGTGGCCCACAATCCTTGCCTTCCTTGGCTTGCAGCTGCATCATGTCAGTTTCTGCCTCTGCTCTGACATAGTGTTATCTCTCTGTGTATTTCTTCTCTTCTTATAAGGACCCAGATCATATTGGGTTAAAGGCTCACTCTATGCCATCCAGTACGACCTCAACTGGATTACCTCTTCAGAGACACTGTTTCCAAATAAGGTCCCATTCACAAGTACTGGGATTGGGGCTTCGCTATATCTCTTGGATGGATACAAATTGACCCCTTACAGATCTCCCTGGGGAAGAATGATTGAAACACACTTTGAGAAAATGGTGCCCACTAGAATTTTAAATTTTGAGCAATGTAGCTTCCTGGTAAAAACCTCCAAGATGCATTATTTACATATTATTTTTTTTCCTGGTAACTGAACAATTTGAACTGTGGTACAGAATTGTTGGGGCAACAGAATGCCAAAAGATGTTTCCCTTTGAAGATGATTTTGGTTTTAGAGTGGCTGATCTAAAGCCATTCTCTCTGACCTGAACAAACTTGCCAGAGAGATGGTCTGCTGTGACCACCCCTACTGTAGCCAATAGGCAGCTACCCTCAGCAGAGATAAGGGTACTTACTTGTGTGTCCCCAACAGTAGGCAACCTTGCTGCTAACACGTCAGGGAAGAGCATGGCAAGGCACTCAGGTGTACGTTTAAATGAACAAGGCACAAAATACACCTTAGTCTCACTGCCTCTGAAACTGTTCCCCAGGCTGGAGGTTTCTATTATCTGGGAGGCAGAGTGGCCCAGTATAAAGACATAATCAGGAGTGAAACCCAGGCTCTGACTCTAAGGCCTGTGCTCTTACCATTGCTGCACTGCATTTCTAGGAACATAGTAATGATGTTTGCCTTACAGGATTGCTGTAAGGAGCAGGTGGGTGTAAATGATAAATTTGGAAAAGGACAGAATCATCACAGAGAGTGATAAAATCAGCTGAAATGTTGGTCTTATTATTAAGGAACACAACACTGATCAGCATTTGCTTTGGACATTATGAAATCAAGTTTGTAGCTGACTGCCTACCCATTTCCCATGCTCTGGTATTTCTTTCCTTAAATCTTACCTGCCCTTGCTGAATGCGGCTCTGTGGTTGGCCTGCTGATTCTGGTCTGTGTGGTTCTGGCTGTATAAAATGGAATTGCTGATTTCAACAGCCCTGTTATTAGGGTCAGAGGAGGGCTCTGGTCGGGAAACAGGAGGAGGCAGCTCCTTCCTGTAATCAGAAGACTGAGCAGTTGGCAGGCGCTGCAGGGAGGGAGGGCACCTGCTGGATGTCCTGCTTGCCCTTGGAGGGAGCTTTCTTAGATGCCCAGCCTCTGAGGATCCTTCTGGATTCTGGCAGGGTAAGCTTTAGGGGCACTGGACACTACGACTGTGTGGTAGGGATAAAGAGTGCTAGGGCTGGCTGCTGTGCGTGCAGATCCTTCCATGGTGTGCTTGCAGTTTGGGGGCTGTAGCCTGTGGACTGAGGTACAAAAGGGAGGGAATAGTGTTATCTTAACAAACTTGGAAACATCCCAAAGGCAACTCTTGTCTCAAAGGTCTCCTTAACTGGCCTCCTCCATAGTCTGAATTGTCATCACTGGGAATTCCTTCTTTGGGGCTGGTACTAGGGTTTGTTGGCCAAAACTAAAATATCCCTGGAGGTTGGTAGGTTGTGTTGCAACTATCTCTCCTCTGTAACATTCGGAGCCCCAGAGCCTTGGGAACCTTACAACCAAGTTGTGAGTCCCATGGTGCCCCAGGCGGCCCTGTAACAAGTCCTAGGTAAATGTTATAGAATTAGGTTTGGATTAAAAGAGAAAGAGACTCCTCATGCTCTGAGGAATAGAACTGGGGAGAGATGGCCAGTGTATGTGGGTCTACTTGGGAGCTTTGTAATGTGGAGGAGACATTCATGAAGCTGCAGAGAGAGAGAGAGCAGTGTGGTATCAATGATTTGAAGACACAAAAATTTATGTTCTAATTCTTCCACTTGCTATGTGATCATGTGTAGGTTATGTTAACCTCTCTGGCCTTAGTTTTGTCACCTGTAAAATGGGAGTGCTGATGCCTTCTTCCTTCACAGAACTGTTTTGAGAATGTAAAGATCCGATGGTAGTACAGTTTGTCTATAAATGGTGAGAGTATGGACACTCTTTACCAACATTGCTATAATTATTGTTTTTTTAAATTTAAGGTAGAACATGCTTGGTGCTGTTTTAACTAACTTCCTGTTTGCCCTGGGGTGACACACAATGGTGCTGACTGGCTCTGGCATCTGGGGAGGTGTGTAAGATGTGGCACAGGGGACATTAGCACACTGCAGAATGGGGAATAGATTCCTAGGCATAGATTCCTAGCCTGGAGTCCAAGGAATGAATTATTTCCAAACCAAGTTTAACTGCTCTTACGATGTTGCTCCTGAAGAGAAATGCAGACAGAGATCTCTTGTTAAAAGAGATAGGGAGCTACAGCATCAAATGGCCATCCTATCCAAGTAAAGCAGGCAGCCAGTCATTTGCAAAGAATATCAAGGAAAACACACCTGGCAAGGGAATCAGGGGGTTCCTTGCGGGGGGTGGGCGGTGGTGCTTTGGTCAAGTACTGAGGCTGAGAACAAATCTGAATGGGTCACACATTAAGGGCTCTGAGGAAAGAGGGCTCAGAGGGCAGCCTTGCATGGGCAGAAGAGAATCTAAGTGGGCAGACTTCTTCCTCAACTACCATCAATTGGGGCTACTCCCAGCTCCTAAGGGTGGAGGAAGTGGAGGCTGCCATCTGAACTGCCATGTGGCCTTATGGTTTCCTGTAGACAGGTGTGTGTTGTACATGAGTGTAGTTTCCCCTCACGTGTTACATGGCTTTGCTTTTGACCAATCCATTTTCCATTTTCATAAAATCCTAAGTGCAAGCACTATATGTATGTTGCTGTATATGAACCTGACCTGGTTGGTTGCTACTGACTATCACACTCAAGTTTCTGGTGCCTCCGAAGACAGCTGGGCCAGGTCAGAAGCTTCCCTTTAAGAATGCAATCATGGACTGACTCATTTTTGCCTGGAAGAGCCACTCATCACAAGATACCTGGGGCATAAGTGGTTGAAACACAAGGAGAGAGAAAATACATACTCCAAAGGGGGAACTAAGGAAGGCTTCCTAGAGGACACGGTGCTTGAGATGGATCTTCAAAACAGTGGGATTTTGACCTGTGGGATGAGCCTAGGTGAAGAGAATGGAGTGTGGTCCAGGGGGGAAGGAGTGGGGGTGGTTTGGGATTGGAGGTCCTGAGCCAACAGAGAGGCAGACACTCATGTGGCATGGGGTTAGGAGTGAGGTGGTGAGAGGTGGTGACCAAAGGGTGGGAAGACCTGCCTTGCTGGCCATGATGTTCACTAGGGAAAGAGCAGACACTGAGGTCTTTCCCCAGAGTGACAGGACATCATCAGATGCAGGTGGACTGATGTCCAAGGGCAGGCATGTAGACTTTCTGCTGAGGTCAGAGGTCTTGCATGTGATACAGACATGTTCCTTGGACCTTGTAGGTATCCTGTGGGGCTCATCTTCACATGATTTCCCTGCTATGGTAGTAAAACAGGGTTTGGCATTCTTCTGGATTTGCAAGAGGGAGCTCCTTACACTTTGTAAATGCTGAGCATTATCATTTCTGTTAGGTAGATGGAGAGCTTAAAGAATGTGGAACAGTAATTGAGGAAGAACCCTGTGCTGGTTGTTTCAGGAACTTATTCTTCACTCACCACTCAATGAGAAAAAGACTGGTTAGGATGGTTGCTAAGAAGCCTCTAGTTCTGGAAGTCTAAGTGTCTGTGTCTTGTCTACCTGGTGCTGAGGGAAAACTTGCCTGCCCCAAAGCATGACAAAGGCTGACCACTTGCCCATTCGGTGCATACTCAGGGTCTGCTTTCAGAGCCAGGCTGTTAGAAAAACGAGCGAGCTACTTGCTTGTAACAACCTAGATTGCTTGGTTTAACTTGGCCTGGTGTTTGCAGTTAATTTTTAGGAAGAAATATCTCCCCAAACCCCAGGCAGAGGAAGGAACTGATATGAAGATGGAAAAATGCTAAGTAGGAAGAGAAGATCTTTGCTGATACCCTTGGACTTGACAATTAGAAGTCATCCAGCCATGTCAGTCTGACCTCTGGACTCACACAATCTGGGGCAGGTTGAGTCTTAAAAGGCTGTGAGTCATCATCCTCTCTCCTTTGCATTTTCCCAATGAAAATTTCCCTCAAAGAAATTCTAGTAGCGGAAATGATTACATAATTGCAACCCTGTTCTATTGTTCCACTGTTTTACAGCTGCTCTTACTATTTATTACCCCTCCATACCTGTTTATGTTCCAATAGGAAAGGGTGCTCAATAAAAATGTTGCTGAAGAAAGGTTACTTCCAGGGAGCAAGAGCAGTGCAGTGTGCAGATTGGCCCTTGGATGTCCCCACCTCTGAAGGAGTGATGGGTAGCTCAGTACTGGCCGGCTCAGGGGAGGACTCCACTAATTAGCTCACCCTTCGGTCCCTGGAGAGGACTAGCCGTGGCTTTGCTCCTTGACTCCTCTCTACCCTGTTCCCCCCCGCAGGCTTGGATTGCTAACTGTGGATGGCCAAGTCAAATGTCTATTAAAAAAATCCTGCTTTCTGACATTCCCCAGTGGCTGTGTGACAAATCAAGGTTACCTTGAAAGCAATGCAGAGGGGGGAAACCCATCCATCTGTCAAGATGTGAGTCACCAGTGTGATGTCATCTGAATCTCAACTGATTCCATTAATTTTGACTGTGTAAGTACATAAAATACCAGAAGAAAATGAAACAGGTCCAGTTCCAGAGGCACATGCACTCACACAGACCCCACACGGATGTGCACACCCACAGATGCGCAGACACATGTGCGTTCATGCAGCTAATATGCCTGGGCAGAGGTAGAAGGGCCCATTAGTGCAACAACTGGATGTGCAGAGGGATGGCTTTTTTTGGCAGCGTTAATGAGGGTGACCTTCGGGTGGGGATATGCGGGCTGCACAGAACAGAAGATAACTGGAGACCTTGGCATCCCTCTCTCTCGAAAGCATGGCAGGGCTTACACAATTAGGCTTAATTATGCTCTGCCTTCACTGAATGTGTTCACGCAGGTGAAGTCTGGCTTTCTCTCCCCATGCCTTCCACAGTCTCTTTTCTTGATGCTCTAAACTTGACTGGCCTCCTGCTACGTTTTTTGGAAACTAGACATGGAGGATACTGTGATGGCTGAAGGCCTGCTTCCTTGGCATTATATGGGTCCTTCTCTATTCCTAGAGAAGGTGAGTCCCTGCCCACTTCCCAGTGGGTGTTTATGGGGCATCTTTATGCCTTTAAGGACTATTCTGTTGACAGAAACCATTGGTGTGGTAGCCATAACAGCACAGGGCTGTGGCCAAGAGATGTGAGTATGAATCCCACTGCTTCTCCTGGCCTCAGTTTCTTCCTCTAAAAATGGGAATAAGAAAACCTACCCAGCCTACAGAGTTGCCATAGATGGCTGCACAGGCTGGGCACTGCACAACCCAAGACTCTAGGACGCATGTGACTATGTTGCCCATGGAGTCCCTGGAGTTGTGCAGAGCAGTGGCCCTGCCAGCCTGCTTCAGAGCTAATGTGGGGGTCACATGAGATAAATGATTATTCAATGCCTACATCTCCTCACTTTTGCTCATTTCCCTAGTATGTGACCTCTAAACTTCCTGGTGTAAACTCATTGACTCCCGCTCTGTCAAACCCTCCCTCTTCCCTTTCCCGATCAACCTTGCATTCTTGATACTTAAGACTTGACTTTCCAAGAGGAAAAGAGAGGTGGAGGAAACTTCAGTGATCGTGGCTTTGCTAGGTCTGACCAGGGAGAAGCACGTCTTATAGAAGGGCTTGTAGGAGGCAGCTTACAGAATACAGGAAGGAAAGGGTGGAAAGGGTCAAGCAGACTGGTAGGAGAAATGAGCACATTGCAGATGTTGGCCCACTGCCAAAGACTTGCATCCTAACATGCACCATTGTCTGTGGTCAACTGAGTCCCAGGACATGGCAACAAATGGGATTCTTAACACTCATTGTAACCACTAGTTTTCACCTCACCCTCATTCATCTTTGGTGGCTCATTCTCCAGCTCTCAAGGCAAGTGGTGAGCAGCTAGGTTGGCACTGGCTTGTGTGGAAAGATGCAGCTACAGAACCATGCTGAGGCCCAGGCAGCATTAGTGGGTGATTGTCTACTACAGTGAGTCCCCTGAGAACCCCCAGTGTTTAGAGAGTGGAAACAGGAGCATCCCAGGAACAGAAGAAGATTCTGGGGGACATTCAGTCTTGTGGAAAAGGCTCCACATACAGGAGGCAGCAATGTTTCCCCAATAGGTTGTGTAAGAGAAGTAATCCGGAGCTCTTGAAAAATAGAATTCCAGGGCCGCTTTTCTTGAAACTGACACAACAAATCTGAAGTGAAGCACTTAATCTGTATTTTTTTTAAAAAATAAACACTTAATTGGGGATAATTTTAGATTTACAGAAAAGTTGCAAAGATAATTTGTATTTTAATCATTTTGAAATTGTGAAATATAAAGCACATATAGATAAGCACCCCAAAAAAAATGATACCTTGATGATTTATGACAAAGTGACATCACCACACAGCTAAGAAATAGGACATGCCGTCTCCAGGAGCTCCCCCATGGCCCTGCCTTTTCCTTCCTACCCAAAGTTTTGCTACTTAAGCATGCACCCCTAAACCCCGAGGTTTAACTTTCATCCCTAAACGTTTAGTATAATTTTACCTATTTTTGAACTTCTCATAAATGTAATCATATAGTATGTATTTTTGGGGGGTCTGGTTTCTCTTACTGGATGAAATTCATCCATGTTATTGTATATAGCTACAGTTTGCTCTTTTTCACTGTTCTAATACACTGTGTTATCCAGTACAGTAGTCACTAGGGGCAAGTGGCTATTTAAATTTAAACGGGTTAAAATTAAATCAAATTCAAAATTCAGTTCTTGCACTACCTACATTTCAAGTGCTCAACAGTCATGTGTGTCAAATGGCTACCATCTTGAACACTGTGGAACAGACAATTTCCGTCATTACAGAAAATGCTTTTGGACAGCTCTGCTCTGGAAATGTTCAATTTTCTGAATGCATCAAGTTTACCCATTCTGCCGTTGATGGACATTTTGGTTGTTTGCAGTTTTTGGCTAGTGTGACTAATGCTGCTGAGAATGTTTTTGTACTGGTCTCCTGGTGTGCATGTGCAAATATTTATGTTGGGTGTATACCTGAGAGTAGAATTGTAGGGCTATCGGTGTGTATACATTCAGCTATAGCAGATAATGCCATACTGTTTTCTCTAGGGGTGTACTAATTTATGATCCCACCAGGATGTCTTTTCAAAAGCATCCCAGATAATTTTGAAGATCAACTAGGTTTGGAATCACTGCTTGATTTCTCCAAGGGGTGGATTTTGTCTTTATACAAGAAAGAGCCTTCTAATAGCTCAAATTGTGTAACAGTAAAATAGACTCTCAGGAAAAAGATACCTCATGAGGTAGCAAGCCTCCTGTATTTAGAGGAATTCAAGTTTCTGATGCACAACTTTCTGATACAGCAGCTCTAAAAAGAACTCCTGAACTTAGGAAAAAGCCTTCTTAAGTGATTGTGGAAAGTCCTTTCCAACTGTGAATTTCTCAGATTCCATGCCTTTTCATGACCATGTTTGGTTAGATACATGTTGAACAGTGAAATTCTTCATAGGCAGCAGAAGAGAGAAAGGGCTGGTGCCACAGGGCCAGATTAAACACAAATTGGATCATTAGTCTTTGAATAATTGAGTTAGTTGTCTTGATGATCAATGAAGCACCTTGTGCTTATTTAAACACACTGTTCCTACCTGAGCTTTTGGGATAATGGGAATGATGACCACCTCAGTGTCACTCTCTGCAGACATTTATGTGTCCTCCTTATTTCTAGTTTAATGGCCTTACTGGATATGTGCCTATTGTTGTAACTGTCTCAAATCATTTTTGGAGGCAAGTGTGGCCTAAATCATAACACAGTAAAAACGTCCTCACTCTAACGTTGCCTGGTAGTCTGTTTTCATCTGTCTTCACGCTGTCTCTCTCCACCCATTCTTCCTGCTCCCCCCTGGAATTCCCTTCCACCCTTGAGGGGTTTGGAAATGAAGGGATTTATTCTAGATCACAAGAGAAATAGTCTTCCTGCCCAAGCACTCAGAAGGCTGCCTTTTGGGATAGAATGGTTTCCTTGTAACTCACTTGAAGACTGATTGTTTCTTGTAAGAATGCCGTTAGGGGATTTGGGGAAAGGTCTTAATCTCCCTGGGTATGTGTGAGCAATGAGATTTCAAAGGGAAAATGAGAGGGAGGCTGATTTGATAACCTGACCCTATGCTGGACCCATGAATGGCAAACATTTCTGCTCCACTTATGGGCTGTGAGCAGTGCTGTGGTCTGGATCTGCCCTCAGCTCACAGATAATTCTTTTGGGCACACATAGCAAAAGTTAGGATCCCAAATAACCTGTGGGCACAGCTACAACTGGGCCAACACAGAGATGGGATCATGGTGCTGATGGATGGTGGCAGCTCTCACTCCCGCCCCACAAGATTTGAACTAAAGGATGAGTCAGGCTTTGTCCACCTAATTTTTGGGATGGAAGGCCCAACTGGATCATGAGGTTGAACTTTAGAGAGATAGCCTTGGAGCCTCTGGGGAGGCTTAGAGCTCCTTCTTGTTGCCATTGGGTTTTTAAAAACACCAGCTTCCTTGAAGGCTACAGACAGAAGCTATGAGGAGAAGAAACTTAAGAAGTTGGCACGGTCAGACCTAGTGCCTGTGGCATCTTCTCTCTGTGGTCTTTAGCCTGGTCCCTACTTTCCTGGCCCTTGGTTTCTCTGAAACTTCAGGAACAAAGACAATCAAAGGGGTGTGTCTGAATAACACCCTCTGTCCCAGGAGACATATGAGGCTTAATTAGCTGGTACCCACAGGATGTTCTGAAAATGAGAAATGCCTAGGATTATTATCTATCAAATGTCACATACAAATATGCTCATGTTCCCATTATGGATGTATGTGTTGCAAACTTGTTCAATCAAGTGTGACCCGTTTGGTGGTTTTAATTACAAATATCAATAAAATTGGTTGATATTTATGGGCACAGACCCTTCAGATCTGGGGGAAGGAAGCTAATTGCGCAAGACAGCGCTGTGATTGAACTCCGAGGGAGGCACGGGCTCCTGCTAGCTGGGTGTGAGGCTGAGACAGCTCTAGTCTCCCTGTGTTAATTAAATGTGATGAAATGAATATTAACTTGTAAAATAGAGACCTGGGCTAAGATGACTTGGTGGGTGGGGCTGAGGCTGAGGAACAGGTCTGTGGTGGCTGGACTCAAGGGCTGTTGTCTTCTCCAGAAGCAACAGTGGTTTGCACTGTGGTTTTCAACCCTGGCCACACACAGAGGTGCCTGAGGGGCTTCTAAAACATGCTAAGGCCCAAAATGCCCTTCCAGAGACCTTTGTGGGGTGGGGTTGCCCTGGTTATTCGATGGCCAGCCAGGACTGAGAACCATTGATGCAGTGAAAAAAATTCACGCCAACAGATAAGACACTGGGCCAGCCATGTGTCCTTGAGTCTCTTACTCTCAGAGCCTCAGTTTTATTTGGTTCTGTTTTTGTCTGTAAAAATAAGATTAATCAAAACTACATTGTGCATCTGTGATGACAAAATGAGATCAAAGGAATGAAAGGGTTAGGTACCTGGTGGGGCCTCAGAAAGAGCTAGTTTCTGCTGCTATGAAAGATCAGTGTTATCTTTACTGCTGGGAATAGAGTCATTAGCATCTTTAATCAGATAAGAGAGCCAATTCCAGAAGCCCCAGAACCAGTTCAGAAAACTTATCCTTAAATTCTGTTTTTCTGGCACTAGCTTGGTCCTTAAATCTGTATTAGTCAGGGTGCTCCAGAGATACAGAACCAATGGGATATTCACACCCGCATCCACATCGACACCCATATCGATATTTGTCCCCATTCATATCCATATATGTGTGTATATATTCATAACTCACCTATGCACGCACACACACACACACACACACACACACAAAGAGATTTGTTATTGAGGCATTAGCTCGTGTGATTATAGAAGCTGAGAAGTTCCACGATTTGCTGTGTGTAGGCTAGAGACCCAGAAAGGCTGGTGATGTAGTTGAAAAGCTGTAGGGCCTGGGTGCTGAGAGCAGGAGAAGATCAATGTTTCAGCTCAATCAGTCAGGGGGAGAGAGAGAGAGAATGAGAGAGAGAGACAGAGAGAGAGAGAGAGAGAGAATCCTCCACCATTTTGTTTGATTCAGGCCCTCAATGAGTTAGATGATGTCCATCTACACTGGGGAGGGCAATCTGCTGTACTGAGTCTACTGATTCAAATTCTAATATCTTCCGGATTAGCAACCTCACAGATACACCCAGAAATAATGTTCAACCAGATAACTGGGCATCACCTGATCCAGTGAATGTGACCCATTAACTGGCACACTTAATATTCCTAAGATTCAAGTACATGTGAGCCAGGATGAATTCAGAAGACTGCAGGTTCCTGGTGGTTTAAGCCAAAATGAATTCTTCACTGAACACTGATAGCATTACCCATGAGAAACACTCATCCTTCAACCCCTCGTTTTCTGTAGAAACAAAAGGACATATCCTAGAAGGTGAGTGGTGCCAGGCCATGGGCTCAGATAGCATGGCTGAACCAGAACTGCAAACCCTGTCTGCTGACTTCTAGCCCTCAGCTCATTCCATTCAAGTTCCAAAAGCTTGCCTTTTCTGTCAACTGTGAGGAGAGTTGTCCTGTTGGTTTGCATGTTAAGTCATCTGAGACTTGGTCCCTTGGGAGAAATCATGCCTTGTGAAGCAGGGAAAGATGGTGTGATACATAGGTTTTAATTTGCTTTCTCACTTCCTTAATCAAGGTGCCCCAATTTCACCCAAACTTCCTTATACATCATGTCTTCCCTTCTTGAGACCCACACACTGAAGCTGAACTGGGGTACTCAACAGGGTCCATTCTTTCCTCTCATACTGTTCTTTCACCTGGAATATTCCTCCTTACAACATCCATGACTGGACACCCCCAAAAGCCCAGAAAAAACTGCTTCCCTGTCCATGAATCCTTTCTTGAAATGCCCTCCTTCGGAGAAACTACTACGGCAGTGTGTGTATTTCATATGGTATGGACCACACAGCCCTGTTTTGCTGTTTGTGAGTGTATCCAACTGTCTCGTTCCTGTCACTGGACTGGACACTGGTGAGGGCAGGACAGAGCTGTGGAGGAGCACAGGCTTGAGCACCAGGCACACATGGCCTGAATTCCACCCCTGTCACTATTAGCTTTGTGATCCCAGGAGAATCATTTGGATTCTCTAAGCCTCTGTGTACTCATTAATTAAAATGAGGAAATAATTCCTTCTTCTCAGGGCTGATGTGAGGATTAGTTTGATACATATTTATGAAAGAGTCTGGCAAAGAGAGGTTTTCATAGATGCCTGTGGAATGATTAAATGAATTGATACAAACTATCTGGCATGAATGTTGAAAAATCACTCTCACTGTATAGTTAAAAATTGCATTTTGGGGCGGTGGTGAGGAATTTAAAGATCCCTTTGAGATGCTCAAATTGCAAGATATGGGTCTAAGGAAAGGAAGGAAGTTGGATTTGGGGGGACCAGTGTGAATCCAGAACCTTCACTGAGTTCTCAGTGCAGCCGCATGAAATGGGGATTATTTTCTTGTAAAGACAGGGTTGTAGTATTGACTTTGCTGCTTGCACGGGCCTGTGGGAATTGTTTGCCTACTTTGGCCCTTAGTTTTCTAATATAGGAAATGGGCTAGCACTCCTCATGCACATGACTTACATCCATAGGACAGTGTCTGGCATGTGCTTGGTGCTCCACAAAGGGCAAAGGGCAACTGGCTGTCGTTATGATAATGACTGTATCAGGAACCGCCTGTTGACAGGACTCCTGGTTCAATGGCGTTCCATGGCTAGTGGTGGCCACCGTGGTGCATCTGTGCCAAGTCGGCCCTCTTACTGCTGTGTGGCTGGCCCCAGGTGGCCTGTCTCATCCCCAGATCACAGTGTCACTGAGCAGGACTTCGTCGTGGGTGTCTGTGGTGCATCTTTTCAGAATTCTCTACACTTGCTCCCTTGAAAGTCCCCTCTGTTCCTGTGTTTTCCAAAATTGGGCCTGGCTTGTCTCTTGTAAATCCCCACCCGACTCCATTTCCCTTATCAACCTGCAGATCGTCTCTCATTTGTCATCTTTATTAGCTTTTAATCTCCCATCAGTTTAGTGCTGGGGTTTAAGAGTAGGATTAGTGGGGGGAGTTTAATTGGATGATCCTCCATGGCCCCTTGAACATCGGATTCAATAAAAGTTTATGAAAAGATAAAATCGCAAAGGGTTTTACAGCCCCAGACACAGCAAGAGACTGGTTCGAGAACAAGGTAGCTGTTTTTCAACCTCAGATAATCCGTGTTTCAACTTGATTAAATGAGGAAGTGAGTTTTCTGTCTCTCTCCCTTCCTCCCTCTCTTTCCTTGGGTAATGTTACCCTTTTCCTTCTGGTGTAAGCAAGAAGCCACTTTCTGCCAGCCTCTCCTTCCCTCTCACTTTGATTCTCTCTGACAGGAAAAATAATGAAACCTGGGTGCACCAGAAAATAACATTTATTTCACACAGAAATATGCTGAACCACCACTGAAGGTGGCTGAGGTGATGCATTTGATGGGAAAGAGGCCAGTCTTCAAGACAGGACACATGGTCCATGCAGGAGGAGGGCGGGAAAGTGTTCCTCAGCTCTATACTCTTGTGCATCCTGAACTCACCTTTCCCCCACCTTCCAGTCTGCATCCATGGAGAGGGTGAGGGTGAGGTGGACAGTGGGATCATTTGTGAGTTTGTTCATGTATTCATTCAGCAGACATTATTGCATGCATACTATGTGGAACACGGGAGATAGAAAATGAATCAGGCCCCTTCTGCTCACAGGAGGGCACAGTCTCTGGGAGAGATGGACAGTTTGTAAGGAAGTAATGTTTTCTTTTTTGTAGCTACAACCACAGTTAAAGGAAGGGATGGACCCTGATGGGTTCTTATGCATTATTGTGATTCCATAGCAACGTTTGGCTGTCTGATGTAGGGTGAGGAAGTGTTCTGCACAATGAAGGGGGAAGAATTTGGAGTTCCTAGTGGGAATCCAGTAGGTGTAATGGGGGTGAGATGAGAGAGGAGAGGAGCAAGGTAGGAAAAGGATCCAATGGACGGATGTTAATCTATGGACACCCTGAACTGAAGATGTAATGAAAATGTCCTGATGTGGGTGGCCCAAGGACATTGAAAGAGTAGTATACCATACTTATCAATGCTTTTTGGGTATAGTTATTCATTCATCCATCCATCCATTCATCAATAAATGTAGAAGCTCATAATCACTGGTGACCATGAGCATGCGGTTTCCCAGGGAATTCATAGATCCAAAATTAGTCTTTGGATTTCCACTGGCCATGAATTGGAGTTCACATCAATCTTAAACACCAAGAGACCCCTGGGGCTCTGTGATTTACCCAGTTCTTATCAAATACCAGGTGTAATAATGGCAGTGGTATAAAATAAAGCCAGAGCTTAAATGAAAGTGATTAGTCCACCTTGGAGAGGTGATCTAGTGGGTGTCAGAGCACAGTATTCACAGAGGGGGACATGCTGAGTTAGGCTTTGAAAGATGGTAAGAGCCTGCTAGATGAATGGAATGGGAGTAGAGATGGGGCACAGAGCACCTCAAGGTGACGAAATAGTGAGGAGACAGGAAATAATAAGACAGACACAGATGTTGGGGTGCTTGAAGAGATGTGAGGGCAGCAGTGGGAGTCAAGGCTGCAGACAGAAGCTGTGGAGGGAGTGGAGGTGGGGGTTATGGAATACCTCTGGTGACAAATAAAGGGACTGTGACCTTGGTGGTTGGTGGAGGACCACTGAAGAGTTTTGCTTATAGGAGGATCAGACTAGTATTTTCATTTTAGAACTATCATCCTGGCTCAGCATGGAGGATGTGGGATGAGACCATCGTCAGTGTGCCTAGTCAGTGACAGCTGTCCAGGAGAGAGAAGCAGGTCTGGACACAGGTGGCCACGCAGATGGAGAGGGGACATAGTGGAGTTTAACAATATAAAAATGGAATTTGGGGATGGGGCACAGAGGAAGAAGTTTATATCTCCAGCCCCTGGCCTGGTGCCTAGCTGATGAGTTGTGGTGTTGTCTGGGAGGGGGATGCAGGAGAACATTCAGGTGTGCTTGAAGGGATGACTCAGTTTGGGATATGTTGAGATTTGGGATATGTATCTGGTAAGCAGGCAGATGTGCTGGCAGTCATGTGTTCAGATGAGATGATCCAAGGAGAATGTATATAATGGTAAAGAGGAAGAGAGAAGAGAGAAAAGAGAAGGATGGGGAAGGGAGAAGAAAGGAAATGTGACCCATGGATTTCTGACCTTTTTCCTGACAGTGTTCTAGGACCTTGTCTACTTCTACACAGCTGTGGATGGAGATGTTAGAAAGGTCTTACTTGTAGCAGCAATGGAGGATAACTCCACATTGTTGGCAGATTTGTGGGGCAAGGGGTCGGGGGTGTAGGTACTTTACTCTTGATGTCTGGGCTGGGTGCAATGCCACTCCTGAGCACAGCCCCATGGCAGCACAGAGCCTGTGTGTGACTCATAGTGAGAATAAGTTGGTTGGGAGCCCTATGTTTGATTGGAGCTTTTGGAGTAGGAGCTCCAAAAGTCCAAAAGCCTTGTGGAGCTTGAAGCTTGTGTGATTGTGGGGGAAAAAAAAGAATGCAAAATTGTGCATATAAAGCAGGAAGGGGTCATGGAAGTGAGGAGCTCTGACACTTGAGCTTTATTAGCTTCATGATAAATTCTTCTTTGTGAGATTTCTGGAAAGCTAAGGAGATGCATGTGTGAGTTGAAATTGTGGTGGTGGTGGTGGTGGTCGTGTGTGTGCCTGCACATGTACTGTGTTCATTTATGAGGATGAGCTAGGATAAGTGGGAACCCAGGCCTGGATACTTCTTGGGCCTTTTCCCACTTAGCAGGGGACTCCCATGAAGAGGGGTCCTAAGAACATGCATTGGGTACATAATCCAGAAGTCAGTTGGAGCACCTGTCCTTTAAGATTTAGATAAGATTGGTTCTATATTTGCAGAGGTTGGGGGGCAATGCTTCCCCAAGACCTCTAAAAATTCCTGAGGGACTTACATTCTCATGGTCACTTTTATTCCTGAACTGTGCTGCCAGGAATTAGGTATGGATCCTCAATGTCCCTGCTCCATATCACATTGACTCAGAGGTTGAACTGATCCTCTTGTTGTAATTTATACACACCTGTACACACTCATTCACTCACAGCTGCAAGGCCTTTATGTATGAGGCAGACTTCACTTGATAAGGATGGATATGTTGAATTAACACAGTTTAAAATTGAGTATTAGCTATCACGAATATTTAAGTCCCCCTGCCATTTCTCTTGGCCTCCCCTCTTCCTTCCTGTCATTCTTTCTATACTTTGCTCTTTTCTTCTTCCTACCTCTTGTTCCTTGTGGTTTAAGGATCCTTTTTGATCCTTGTTAACCAGTGTCCCCTGGGACTCAACTTCTAAGCCAAGTGTATCAACTGACTCTTGTTGTGTAACAAACCACCCCAAATTCTGTGTCTTAAACAACAAGTATTTATTATTTTTGATGAGTCTATGGGTATTCCTGCTGATCTTGGCTGGGCTTCTTCATGTGTAGGTCATCAGCAAGTGCATCATCCCAGAGATGGCTGGTCTAGGATGGCCTTGGCTGGGATGACTCCACTCTCTTCCATGTCCAGCATGCTAGCCCAGGCATGTTGTCACCATGAGGGTAGGATTGAAGAGGGAGTGAAAATGTGTGAGCATTTTCTTCTAGGCCTCTGTTTGCATTACGTTTGCTGTCCATGTGGCCCAGCCCAGAGTCAGCATGGGAGACACTATGCAAAGGCATGGCTATGACACAGTATGGGAAGCAGGGGCTGTTAAGTGCAATGCATCATTCATACCATGTCTTTCAAGAAGTATTTTCCTAAGCAAAGACTGTTCCCTCTAAGAGGCATCCTGGTTACAACTGTTAAGACAATAGTTTGTTTCCCTCTGCCACATCTGGTCCCTGCTTTGTATCTTATTAAGCAACAGAATAGCCCAGGGTCTGACATTTTGTAGGGGCTTAAGCATTTCCACATGAAAGGGAAATTTTTGTAAAGCATTTATTTACTTTCCTAAATCTTATTGGCCAATCTAACCTCTATTTTCAGAGGCTTGCTTGTGTTCCAACAGACTGTTGAACAGAGGAAGGAGGTAAAGCTAAAGTTACCTTGTTGGCACTTCAGATCCATTGGCCAAAATGAGGAACTGAGGCAATGAGAAAACTCTCAGTGATTCCAAATTCTAAAATGCTTAGACCACACATGCTCCCCCAGTAGCACAGGGCAAACTGGGCATCTGTTATCAAGGTGGGGTCTCAGGAGTGTCCCCCTAGAAGGCCTGTCTATGGAGTTGGGGAATGAGAGCCAGGGTATCTTTCTAACTATTCTCATTCCATGGGGAGGGTGTGGGATGGGGTGGGTGGTTCTGCTCTGCACCTCTCTCTTCAGTACATCCTTCTTAATCAAGGTGTGTGTGCATGTGCATGAGAGATAGAGGGAGAGGAGATGGCGTGTGTATATTCATATGTCTGTACACACATATATCAACATACCTCAGGGCTTTCTGCCGAGAGAGGCACAGCTTTGACACTGCTTTGCTCTGCTTTGTGTTAAGCCAGACAATAAAAGAAATGATTAGGGGCTTTCAGAGCAAGCACCTGACAATAGGGAGAGGTGAATGTAGGCTGATTGAAGTTCCATTTACCCCTTTCCTGCAGAGCAGGGAGAGGCAGGCAGGGATGGTTCTGCACCTGCATTTTGTGGGACCAGTCCCAGGGTAAAACTTTGCCCTCACTCCTCCTCCCTGACTCCCCAGGGCCCTCAGGGTTGGTTAAATTTAGTGTTCTGGCGTTTCCAAATCCATGCGATTTTCTTCCAGGACTGTGAGTCTAAATGTCACCCTTGCTGCACAATTACTAACACATTGTGCTGATGGGGGTGGTTCAAAAGCTTTGTTGCTGTGAGGAGAAGGAAAGCAGAGGCAAGTCTTGGGAAGGTGAAAGGAGAAAGAAAGAAAAGGAGGTAAGGAGAGGATGAGCATCCTTGCTACTCCCATGGTACCCAAACTAGCCCAGATGGAGTCAACTAGAAGGAAACGGGCCCCCTCAGGCAAAGCTTGTCAAGTTGTATTGCCCATAGGTGCTGCAACCACTGGGTAGCTTCTTTGAGGAAATCACAGTGAGGCTTGAGATGGGGTGGTGGTTTTGCTGAGCTGGAATCTAAGAATGGGCTTCCTATTTGGATTTGGTAGGATTGCTGAGAAACTTGGATTTTCTCCTGAGGGGCATTCCCTGGGCTCAGTGGAGAAGAGAGACAGTGTGGGGTAGTCTAAAGTCTATGAAGTGAAGTCACGTGGACATTCACCAGTGCTCAGTCACATGTCAGCTGTGTGACCAGGGACTAACCACTTTTCTGAGCTTTGGTTTCTTATTTTGTTAAGTGAGGGTAAGTACCTCTACCCTGCTCACTTTGCAGCGATGTTGTGAGGATTAAAGGATGATGTACAAAAATAACTTTGAAAAGAACTCATCTGGGCCCCATCAGTGAAGGGGATTTATGCTGCAGTCCAGGTGGAGGAAAGTAGACATCTCAAAACATGGACAGGCACATAGTTACCTCAGCTCTGAGGCTAGAGTTCTGGGTTGCAATCCTGCCCACCCCTGGCCAACTGTGTAACCTCAAGAAGTCCTCGTGTCCTTCTGATGACTCAGTTTTATAACCTGATGAGTGGGAGAACAACCCATGCCAACCTCATAGGGCCACTGTGAGCTTTAAATGAGTTGAATAAAGTGTTTAAGGGCATAGACAGCACCTAGCAAGTAATAAGCCTTCAGTCAATATTGGCGATTATT
The DNA here is from genome assembly GCF_046562875.1 of Panthera onca. Classification (NCBI taxonomy): domain Eukaryota; kingdom Metazoa; phylum Chordata; class Mammalia; order Carnivora; family Felidae; genus Panthera; species Panthera onca. The sequence goes on along the minus strand of NC_138342.1, from coordinate 168,475,378 downwards.
ATATATCTTTCCTGGAACATCCTGCTTTGGGATGCCAGAGATCCTTCCAGAAAGATTTTATGTGATGATTATGGGAACCTGACTCAACCCAAGTAAAGTGTCTGCCCCCCATGCTGGGCACACAGCTGTTGCTTGAGGTATGTCCCTTCATGTGCTGTCTCATCTTACTGGGCCATGGGCTTTCTGCTTTGTGGATTCTGGGGGAAAGAACCCCCGAAGGCCCTGATGAAAACATCTATCAGTGGCCCATTATTATGGCCCCATTACACTCAGTCTCTTCTTCTTAGGCCCTGCTCAGAATTCTTCCTTATGTTTTTTGTGCTCCATTAGAAAGAAACCCCATAAAGAACATACAGCAGTCATCTTCCTCCACATGTAGAACTTGGAAGAATTCACCTCCCTGGTCCTCAGTTTCCCCATCTGTTAAGGGAAATCATCTCCAAGGGCTTTTCTAGCAAGTCATGACGCTTCTGACTTCATTGTTCCTAGAAAATTACAGGCCTAAACCCCTTTCTATGACTGTATCACTGGCTATTTTAATGCTTTTTTCTCTTTGTTTCTCCCTCTGGAACACGCCAAGTGTTTATGTCATTTCAGAGAATCCAGTAAACTGCATTATAGGGAGGAGACTGGGAGTAACACAGGCAAAAATCTGCTATTTTCACATGAATGCTTTAGGCAGTCAGCCATGATGGGAAATGAAGTGTGTGGAAAAGTACAGGGTGAATAGAGAGGGCTTTAGTGAAATGATGAGCCTTTTATCGTTCACTTCTGCACGTGACATGGTGTCGATCTGTCAGCCCGGCGGCTGCAGCGCGACCTGAATGGCTTCTGCGGTGAGGTCTTCCCCTCCACCCCCGCCACAGGTTGCGTTTGGATGGGGGAATAACCCATGTTTATTTACCAAAGTTCCCTAAGAATAAAGCAAGAAGAGGAGGGGGTGAGCCAGGCAGCGTGGGGATTCACATCAGGCGTCAGGAACTATTTCTGTGAATTACAAGATGCTGAGAAATTTAACAGAATTCCCTCCACCCACTGGTGGAGTGGAGGGGGCTCTTAAAACACAGACGCTAGGACGGCAGTGCGGTGTCTCTGTTCAGTGTCTGGGTAGTTTAGGACAAGCGTCACAGTCTGAGAATCAAGGACCAGGTTCGAGTTCTAGCTGGGATTCCGACTAGCTGTGAGGTTAGAGACGTGGGCAGAGAACAGCAGGCCAGTTTCCTACCCACCTCTTCCTCCCTACGTCAGTGTCCCTAATTCGGGTACTCAAGTTCACGCATTTTAGGGAGACTACAGTGCCTGTATGTTTTCACTGCAGGCATAGGATTTTTTTCCCTAATGAAGAGCCCCCCCCCCCCCCCCGCCTTTTTTAGAGCAGTTTTAGGTTTAAGGAAAAGTTGAGCAGAAAGTACAGTGAATTCCCCTGTATTCCTTTTTCTCTTCACAGATTCTCCAATCACTATTTTGCACTGGGGTGGTACATTTGTTACAATTAATGAGCCAATATTGGAACATTATTATTGTCTAAAGTTTTCAGTTTGTTCAGTTTAGGCTTAATTCTTGGTGTACACGCTACAGGTTTGGACAAATGTGTCCTAGCATGTAACCATTACAGTATCACACAGATTAATAGTTCCATTGCCCTAAAAATCCCTAGTGCTCCACCAATTTATCACTCTTTTCCCTCCCTCCCCCAAACTCTTGGCAACCACCAACCTTTTTATGTGTCTATGAGTTTCACCTTTTTTAGAATGTCATATAGCTGGAATCATATGTATGCAGCGTTTTCAGATGGGCTTTTTTCACGTAGTAGTATGCATTTAAGATTTCTCCATGTCTTTTCATGACTTGATAGCTCACTTCTTTTTAGTGCTGAATAGTATACCATTGTATGGATGTGCCAGTATGTTTATCCATTCACCTGTTGAAGGATATCACATTTGCTTCCAAGTTTGGGCAATTATGGATAAAACTACTACAAACATTCGTGTGCAGGTTTTCATGTGGACCTAAGTTTCAACTCATTTGGGTAAATACCAAGAAGTGTGATTGCTGGATCATATGGTAAAAGTGTCTTTGGTTTTGTAAGAAACCCCCAAACTGTCTTCCAAAGTGGCTGTACCATTTTGCATTCCCACCAGTGATGAAGGAGAGTTTCTGTTGCTCCACATTCGTGCCAGCATCTGGTATTGTTGGTGTTCTGTGTAGCCATTCTAATAGGTGTGTAGTGATATCTTACTGTTTTAATTCACATTTCCCTAATGACGTATGATTTTGAACAAATAGAACAATGGCTATATATTTTCACTTTAGGAATAGTTTTAACAAAGTTATTTATCTGTCCTCCCTGCTACCACCCTCCACCAATAGGAAATTAGAGGTGAGTCTGTGACAGAACATGAGAAGCAGGCATGCAGCCCATAGAAGCAGTGAGCCCTGGGTTGGGAGGCAGAAGACCCGACACTGGGCTTTTTTCCCCTGAGCTACTTGACCTTAGGAATCACTTGACTTCTGGTGCTCAGCTTCCTCACTGCAAAATGTGGCTTTTGCAGTGGATCAAGGGTACGAAAGTTTTCTCAGGCCACCAGCTGGAATAAATAGGGAGAAGCATGCAAGGCTCCGTGTTGAGACTGAGAAGTGCTGTCTTGCCAGACAAGACAGCTGTTCTCGAGAATGATCTCTAACTTCCCGTCCTGTTTACAATTCCATGCAACTTTGAGTGACAACTGACAACCTGGCAGAGAGAAAGGGAAGGTAGATTTTAAAATGTTGATGCTGTGGCTCAAAAAGCTCATTAGTGCGGGGCAGCCTATGTTGTGAAGTCAGCACGGTTCACACCTCATCATGTGCTGGAACCCCTCTCTCCCTACCCCCCCAACATTCCAGGCCAGTGTAAGCCTCACTGGCTGCACTGTGAGCTCTGCCTATAGGGAGAGGAATCCATCCATCTGTCTTCTCATCTTCAGAGCTCTTCACAGGAAGGTGCTTTGCTTATGTCTTCTGAGCATCTTGAAAGTGCCAGGCACGGTTCTAGGCACTGGGAAGGCAGCAGGAAGCAGAGACAAAACTCCCCATGCCCATGGGGCTTCCATCATAATGAGGTACATAAATAAGAAAAAGAAATAATCTGTGTTCTGCATATTCCACTCCAGAAAGCAAGAGATTGTCATCCTATTTAGAAAAATATACACTCTAAACATTGAAAACAATATGAATCTGGGGCCTAAATGATGAATTTCAGTGACTTGGAAGCATCTCGGAACATGAATGTACCAACACAGTGGGAGCAAAGGGCTGAATATGATTTCCCAGCCAGGTGCAGATGTGAGGCCCTCTCCCCTGGCTGTAGCCTATTGCTCTAGGCCTGCCCAGGTCCAGGCCAGGGCCTCAGCAGGGCTCCAGGAGCTTCTGTACTTCAGTGGCTCTGTGCTCCCAGTTGTCTGAAGGTGGAGGGGGCACCTGGGGAGGTCTGGCTTCCACTGTGAGCCCAGAGGTCCCTCTGGGAGGCAGGGGTCCCACAGCAAGTGAGCTACATATATAACCTGCAGCAGGCACGGGCTGGGGAGGCAGCAGTGAGCCCTGGCCCATCTCCTCATCTCCTTACAATGTCCCAAGGAGATTATTAAACCCACTTGGAGGCCAAGTCACTTTCCCAGATGAAGTGTTGTGTGTAGTCGGAGAATCTGGGTAGGTGAGGGCATGCTTATCAGGGTTTGTGTGCTGGTGAATACTTCCTTCTTAGCTGAGTGCCCAGCTAACTGCTTTCTTCATGGTGGAATGAAATGATTTTGCTTTTCTCCACTGAGAAAACTTCCTGTGAATAATGAATTTGGCCCCACCAGGAGAGGCAGGAGAAAGCTTCAGATAACAGATGGGCTGCCCTGCAAGGACTGGAAGGTCCAGGCCACTCACAGGTCGCTGCAGGGTCTTTAGGCTGTCCTTGAGAATGGGACTAGAAGAGGCTGGAAGATGGTGAATGTCGAAACCATTAGGAACCACAGTGATCTCAGGCTCTGATGTGCATGCGTCTGGGACCACTTGGGGACTTTGTGCAGAGCCTGATTTGGCAGGTCTGGGGGATAGCCTGAGGTTGTTTATTTCTAAGGAGGAGTGCCCAGCAGGTGCAGCTGATCCAAGACCACACTGGGGTACCAGAGGGTCCAGCCACATGTGTTATTTTACAGAGGAGAATGTAGCTTGGCAGAAGTGACCCCGCTGGGAGGTGGAGGAGCTGGCACAAGACCCCAGGTTTCCAGAATCCCAGGTCCATGTTACATTCCATCTCTTCTTTGTAAAGACAGGGAGGTGATGCCCACTTGCAGGCAGGCTCTGGAAGACTGTAAGGTCATTTGGAGTTCCTTTCTGGACAAGGCCCATTTACTTTTCCCCCTGTTTAATCACTCAGACAATTACAAATATTTATAAGCCCTTACGTATACTGAGTATTACGGGGATTTACAGGAGTAACGAGTAGTGCAGGAATTAAAAGGAGAGATACAATTTTGATATGTAAAATAAATAGACTTTGGGAAAAATAGATGATTCAGGGCTGATGGCATGTCAGACTCTGCATTTTCCAGGAGTCTGAAGGAGAGAAAACAATCCCTTTGGGTCCTAGTGGTCAGGGAGAGTTTCTTGGAGAAGGAGACCAGCTCCAATGGGGCTTTGAGTGATTCATAGGATTAAAAGAGATGGAAGGTAGAGGCAGGTGGGCTCTGAAGGTGTTCTGTCTGTCACTTAGGCCTCCCCTCTCACTGGATGGGAACTTCCCACTCATTACTCTCAATTTCTTCTCTATCTGTGTCTTCTTCCTGCTTTTCCCTATTCTTCTTAGTCTTTCTTTTCCTCCTCTTTTCTCTGCTTGTGCTCTCTTCCTTTGCTCTCTTTTCCTCTTAACAACGCCACATAAGTAGAAAATAAGGGATTTACGATCAAATATCTTTCCTTACCTGTTTATCTTAGCAGTTCTATGAGGAAGGCAGCACAGGGTGTTATGCTCATTTAACAGATGAGGAGAGTGAGGCTCAGGCTTGGGACTGAGGGCTTTCTTGGCGCATGCAGCTTTCATTGTTAAAACTGGGAAGCTCTTGGGCAAATGGAATGAGTTGATCACTAGGGTTATACCCTTACTTGTCAGTACCTTGGGCCTGGGGCATATCTTTGGCCTGTGGGCAGACTGAATGAGTCATCATGGTGGGCTAGTCCAGCCCATTGTCTTTTCCTTCAGGATGGGGAAAAGCTATTCTAGCTGGCCACCTAGAATAGAGGGTACAAAGGCATGCGACATGACTCAGTCTATCTGCAAATACATGTAGGGCAGGGCGCTTGTGTTCCTGGTCTCTGGATCATCCCTGGGGCGTCCCTGGCCTTAAATTTGAGCAACCCAGCTCTCCTTCTTCCCCTTTCCCATGCTGAATGACTCTCAGCCTTCTGGAGCATTGAAGTTCCTCCCCTTTGCCACTACTACTCAAGGGCTTCCCTTCTTAACGTTAGCAGGACAACTATAAGTGCACAGGTCTCTCCTCTTAAAATGACTCAAACTTGGGCATTAGCAAAAATGAGAGACTAGGCAGGGGTCTTTGCAAGTGACCTTGATAGATGCAGGGGATTGATGCAGAACTTCAAAATCTACTCTTGGTAGGGGTTCCTAAGCTATACAAGCTCACCCTCTCTCACACTCTCTCACCCTTCCTCACTTACTTGGCCCCCATTTGGCTGCCTGAGAAGTTTCTGGTATCACTACACCTAGCCTTACACAGTCATTGCCACATGGATTTTGACTACAAACATGTGTGCAAATATGAAAGCAATGAAAAGCACAACATTCATCCCTTTATCACACAGCCTGGAGGGTGGCCTCTTTCAGACCAGAGGAGAAGAATTGCTTGGGCTGAAATCATGAGAACATAATTCTAGTTCCAGCTCCACTGCTAAATGCCTATTTGAACTCAGACAAGTCCTTTTCCTGGGGCTCAGATTCCTCATCTTAAAATAAAGAATTGGACTGGGTGCTTCCCTAAATGCAGCCCAGCTTCAGGGTACATGATTTATCTGCATTTGCAGGAAAAGCGTGATGGTTCTTGTCTAGCAAGGTAGGCACTGGTTCCCTCTGGCATGTTGGTTGGATGTGTGAGAGCCTGAAAGTGATGTGATGAAGCAGGAAGTGCTATGAGGGAAGCAGGGCTGGATGGAGCAAGAGACACCTACCTGGAAAAGCTAACAGCAGTGGAAGAGTTGGAGGACATCACAGCTCAGCATGGGAGGGTGGGACTACTTAGTAAAAGAACAGATGGCTCTGCAGACCTTGATACTTCCTGAAGGTAGTAGCCAGGACTCACATAGCACTTAGGAGTTTCCAGAGCACTTTCATGGACATTACACCCTTTTTGCCTGACAGCTACTGAGTTAGAGGGACTCATTGTGGCTTTATAACATTTTTTTACAGAGAGAGAGAGTGAGTGGGGGAGAAGGGCAGAGAGAGAGAGAGAGAGAGAGAGAGAGAGAGAGAGAGAATTAAGCAGACTCCATGCTCAATGGGGAGCCCGATTCAGGGCTTGATCTTGTGACCCTGGGATCATGACCTGAGCTGAAATCAAGAATCAAATGCTCAACTGACTGAGCCATGCAGGCGCCCCTACTGTGGTTTTATAGATGAGAGATTAGGGGTGTGCAAATTTTAATGGGCCGAGGGAACCCAACTGCAGGCCTTTTGGCTTTGGGTCCAGTGTCATTTCTACTACACCAGAGGTGCTGCCAAGAATTCGGTTCACATTAATAATGGAGTCATCACATATGGAAAATGACTTTCACCAAAAATGGTAAAAATGATACAAGTTTCTGCCTAAAAGCATAAGCCTCAGTTATCTGGAAACTTTGCCCACTCAGAATACTTCTTTGATTTCAGACAAAGAGGCATAAATGAGGCATTACTGTGGTTCAGTGTTTGTAATCAGTTCCTAGCTAAGTCATTAAGATAGGAGGTACAAAGCATACACACAACCATCCCCCATAAATCACACATTCAAGTACACACAATAGGAGACAATTTAACAAACAGTAAAGATGTATGCCTGCCCTTCCTAGATTCACCTGTAGGAAGAATCTACTCAGCAAGGGGAGGCTGTGTCTCTCAACCAGGTGTGGGTCTGTGTGGCTCTCACAGCGTATCCCTTGATGATGAGAATGATGTAGACAATGACTAACTTGAGGTGATTGATTATTATGTGACAGGCAGCTTTAAATGCAATAAGTTGTTTAAACTTTACTACAGCCCTTCAAGGTAGGTTCTGTTGCTCTCTCTGTTATTCAAGATGAGGAAACTGTGGAGCAGAGAGAATAGCTGGAAGGGTTTGATACTGTTTTTCAGGTAAGCAACATCTGTCCTGTGCCATGCAGACAGATGGATTTTTACTTGGAGCTTGGCCAAGGTTTGGTTCCCACCTTCCTTCCTTCCTTCCCTTCTTCCTTCCCTCCCCCCCCCCTTCCTTAATTTCTTTCTTCTTTCCACTTTCCTGGAGTGTCTACTGATTGCAACAACCATGCATGGTTCTAGGGATACAGAAATGAAAAAAAAAAAAAAACCCAAAACAGTGGCCTTTAGGAACTCAGGCAGGCTGGGCCAGGTGGGCCAGCAGGAGATCAGGGAAAGATTCTTGGAAAGGGTGGACCTTCATGGGAGAATAGGATAGGGCTGCTGGTAGACAGGATATTTGGGACTGAGTTGCTGAGAAAGCAGTTCCTGAGCCAGCCCACAGGCTGAAGGTATGGAGAGGCAAGATGCACAGGAATCAGGCAAGGGTGGGAAGAGGGATGTGGTAAGGACCATCTCTCTCTCTCTCTCCAGGTAGGAGGCCCAGGGCTAACTGCCCTCCAGTGCAGGTGGAGCAGGGTGTGACATGGGGAATGGGGGGCTGGGAAGTACTCGTGTGAGGAGTCTTGTTTGGTGGTAAAAATAGTAACTGTTTCATTACGATTCAGAGGAGAGATTCCTGTCCCTTTGGCCATTCTCAGAGAACACAGCAGAACACCTCACATCACCTGAATGGTAGCTCAAGTCTGAATAAAGGTCTGTGGAAACTCGTTGGCCCTGGTGGAGAAGCAGCATTTACTCCTTCAGTTGCCATCTCTCTCTCTCTCCTCTCTCTCTCTCATTAGTCTGTGTATGTACTACTCTCTGTTGGTTGGTCTATCTGTCCTTATATGTCTTATATTTCTATTTTTGGCTGTTTATCCTCTCTTTGTCCTCCAGCCATTTTTCCATATTTTATCACATGTGTGTGTATGTGTGTTGCATGTGCATGTGTATCTGTGTGTGTGCGCACGTGTCAGGACTGGGGGAAGTTCTCGGTGATCTCAGTTTCCCCTGTATTTTGAGGACATGGGACTGGTAGAAAATTAATGCTTGGGTGAGTTAGAAGGGCATGAGAAGTGCTCCCTCCTTCTGTGTTCATGTGTGGGAATATTGCTTCTGTATGTATATGTGTGTGTTGCATGTGCATGCGTGTGTGTGCCTGTGTGTGTCCGTATGCGTGTGCATGGGCATGCTCAGTGTTGTCTGGAATGAAGCCATCCTGGTGAACTATAAGAAAAGAAAGATGGGACGAGGTGGTAGGAGCCCTGTTCAAATGGAAACTGGGTGAAAATTCCCTTTCTACCATCCCAGAACCACAGGGGCAGGGGCAGAGGAGAGTTTTTGCTGGACTTAAACTGCTGGCCCAGTTTCCCGGTCTCTTGGATGATCAGCAGGCATGAGAGTAGATGCCATGCCCAGCTCTGAGCTGGCACAATATGGGGTCCAAAGCTGTGTAAGACAAGTCTCCTCGAGACATATACAATCTCTCTCCTTGTAGGAGACTATAAATCAAAGAGGGGAAAATATAGTACAGCCTCCTAACATGTTGGTCTGGTTTTGATGGTGAGGAGCCAGCTTAGCCACATGTGTGAAGCCACACTAGGTGGATTTTTCTGGAATCTTTGTTTCTGATGCTCTACAGTGTCATGATACAGACTCCTCCGTGGGCATTTGTATCCTCACTTACCCTGACCCTGTTGTGCTTTGCCTCCCACACCCTCTAGATTGCCCCTAATCCTATCTTTCAGGCAAATTTAACCTTTTGCTATTCCTTCTCCATTTATACTCCACCATAGCCACCCATGTTTTTTGGTCAGGCCCTTTGCTCTGGCTGTGCCTATAATGCCTAATTCACCCTCATTCCCCGTTTCCACTCAGCCTTCCCTGACTTCTACACTCCACTCACCCAGGCTAGCTGACACCCATCCTTCCTTCCTGTGGTTGCTTCTGGCCCTGTACCTCTTAAAAACATTTACGATTCTCGAGCAGTCACTAGCTACCTGACAAGGCTTCCCTTCCTGCCATACCATATTAGAGTGGGAACTGGGTGGGACACCTGTCAGGGGCATCTCTACATGTCTCATAGTACCTAGCCCAGCCCTTCCCAAGCAGGAGGCACTCAACAAATATTTGTTGAATGAGTGTGTAAATTCAGAGGAAAATCAAGGGATTCAGGGTGAGCATGGTATGTGTGAGACAGTGAGAAATCCATCTAGTATTTTCAGAACAAACATGTCGTAACTGCTGAGTGTTGTGCCTGGTCTCCCAATGACTTTCTCTCCTGGAGAATTTCAATCCCTCTTTTTGGTCTCCGGGACATCCAGGCCATGGCTCATTCTTGCTCCCTCTTATGACTATGGTTTGGTGGGCTTCGGAATCTAGGCCTTGGGCCATACACTTTCCTTCCTTTATCCTCGTCTGCCATACTGGGATGGGAGATTGGTTGTGCGACTAAGAAATCCCCCCCGAGACTTCTGTCACTCCAGACCAACAGAGAGCAGAGTGCTGTCATTTTGCTCAGGACATGAAACATGGGTGAGTGACTTGTTCAGGATCCCGGCCTGCAGAGATGTGTGGGGATGGGAATCTGCCTTGGCCCTTGTGACCTCAAAGCATGTCCCAGGACCTTTTTGGTGTTCAGTCCTGCTGTTTTCATAATGATGTTCAATGTGAACTGAAAATGCTGCTGGGGTCACTTCCTCCAGCTTGGAAGGAAACAAAGGAATCTGTTGGGTCTGTGATGCATGAGCTGTCCTGGCCCCAGGGTTCTGGGCATTAAGAAGGGAGCTGGTGGGGATGGGGAACAGCTGGGTGACTTACGCCAGCTGGTGGGTGCTGCCTCCATGGCAACGTCAGGCAGATGCCCGGTGTGGGGACTGGGGGTGCAGACACGGGCTGGATGAGAGGAAAAGAATGGGGGGTGTCTGTATAATAGCCTCCTTCTGACAAGGAGCTTCTGTTCTTTTCCACTGGAAAGCTTTTAAGAACGCTGAAAAGGACAGGCAATTACAGGAAGGTTAGGTGCGCCTGATTGGATGTTGTTACAAATCACTCATTGTCATACACAGCATTTGGAAAGGAGGCCATCGAGGATGATTGCCGTTTAGGGTAAGTGATTTCTGTTTAGAATGAGCAGGCAGATGAAGGCTTGGCTGGTGCTCAGTGCCCTCTCCTTGTTTGCAGTTGTGCTGATGGTTTTTCTTGGCAAGGAGGGGTCGTTGGAGGCACTCACAGGATGCATGATGAGAGGGAACTGGGAATGAGCCTTCTAATCCCATCCCCACCTCATCCTAACTTCTGCTGTACTGATGGGGAAACTGAGTCTACAGAGAAAGGAATAGACTGGTCCGGCTTCACACAGCATGTCAGTAGAGGAGCAAGACCAGAGTCCATGTCCAGACTGCAGGCCAGTGCTCTTGCTTACAGCAAGACCCCAAGCTGAGGGTCCACTATGACTGGGTGTTTCCCTCAACCCACCTTGTGTGAAGCTGTGCACTTTGAATATATCTCACATGGCAGTCCTTGCAACTCCAGGCACCACACATAGCTTTACCACACAATCTGTTCCTCTGCCTCCACTCACACACTGTCACTTGGGATTTCCCTTGATGACATGATGTCCCCAGGAAGCAGGAGGCAGGGAACACAGCTGGACTGCCTTGTTGCTGTCCTGGTGTTCCTGATTTCACCTCTCTCTGTCTCTCTTCTCTGTCTCTGTTTCTCTCTCTCCGACACACACACACACACACACACACACACACACACCCTTCCTCCACTACTGTGTCTGAAATACAATTTCAGACTTCCTTGGATCTTGAAGGAATGTGCAAGTGTTCTGGGAAGGATTGCATGGTAAGCAGCCAGGTAACAGTGAACCAATAGTAGGGGAACCCACAAAATGAGGAAAGAAAGTCATGGAAGAAAAGGCATCATAAGTAAACTTCAGCAAATCCTCAATTTAACCCATCAAAATTCTTCCATGATTTTGTCCAGGAGGAACATGAAACAGAGGATGATTGTAGAATATACTATGGTTGTATGCCTTTAGCCTGCCAGTTTTGAGTATGGGTTCTTATAGGTTTACTGTGTCCTCTAGAATAGTATGTTGAAATCTTAACCCTCAGTGTCTCAGAATGTGACTTTCTTTGGAAATTAGAGAGTTCATCAAATTAAGATGAGGTCATTAGGGTTGGCTGTAAGCAAATATGACAGGTGTCCTTGTAAAAAGGGGAAACTAGCACAGACACAACACAAGGAAGATTATGTAAAGAAACACAGGAAGAGCATCACGTGAAGGCAGAGATCTGGGTGATGAATCCACAATCCAAGGACACAGAAGATGGCCAGCAAACCACCAGAAGCTGGGGGAGAGGCATGGAACAGATTCTCAGGAGGAACCGACCCTGCCAACACCTTGATCATGGACTTCTGGCCTCCAGAACTGGGAGACAACTCATTTTTGTTGTTTAGGCCACCCAGTCTGTGGTACTTTGTTAAGGAAGCCTTAAGAAATGAATACAGTGATCTTCTTTCTCTACTATTTTCCTGTTTTACCTCCTATTATTTAACTGGACATTATTTTCTTGAGGTGAAAATCCTCTGGTTGTGATAAGTGTTAATATTATCGGGATTTAAGATAAAAATTGTCACAGTGTTATGGTAGACCTGTGGGAAGATCCCATCATTTCCATTCTTGCCCCAGGCAGGAATCCAGCCATTTAACCATATAACAACTATTTGCTGAGGACTACTATGTGCCTTGCAGTGTGCTTGGGGCTGGGGCAGAAGGACAGGCAAAACACTGCCTTCACTCTCAAGGAGCCTACAGTCTGGTGGGGAAGATAGTCATGTGAACAGGTGATTATGGTGTGATGCTGGGGCAGATGCTGTCATGGTGGTGAGCACAGAGTATTATGGGCACACAGAGCAGGGGAGATGATCCCAGGAAGAGGTGAGAGGATCCAGGGAGGTGCCTGGAGAAATCACCACAGGAGCTGAGCCTTCAAGAGCTTATACAGGAGAAGGAACATTATGAGAAAGGGCCAAGGGACATGGATAGCATGAGTATGTGTGTGTGATGTCCTGTATAACCATGAACCCATCTACATACATCATGCCTGTGTCTGTAAGGCATGTCAAGAAGGGTTGCCCAGGCTAGACTCCTTACGAGCTGAGTAATGACAGTTCCTAGATCTCTAATCTAGGATCTCTAATCTAACCTAGAGCCTCTCTGCAGAGTGTGGGCTAAGTGTGTGCCTTTGTCTTCAACTCCTGAGCCAGTCCTTAACCTTGGTAGTGTCCTTTGCCTATGCTTCCAGAGGAAAGTCTCTGAAGTTTTTTTCTGATAATCTTGCTTTTTTTCTTTTCTTTTTTTACAGAATTTTCCTTTTTTGCTTCTAATTTTTTAATCTAACTCAGGACACCCAAGTCTGTTCAAAGATTTTCTTTGCATCTAGGGGCATCTGGGTGGCTCAGTTGGTTGCGTCCAACTTTAGCTCAGGTCATGATCTCATGGTTCGTGGGTTCGAGCCCCATGTTGGGCTCTGTTCTGACAGCTAGGAACCTGGAACCTACTTTGGATTCTGTGACTCTCTCTCTTTCTGCCCTTTCCCCACTTGTTCTCTGTCTCTCAAAATAAATAAATAAATGTTAAAAAATTAAAAATATTTTCTTTGCATTTCTAGGCCAGGGTATATTCAGCATGTGTGTATTTTTATTTGTGTGCATACATGTCATTTTTAATTTTTTTCATTTGAAAATGAATATTAACCAGTGGGAGGTGGGGCATAATCCTTGATCATGCTTGGCAGCAATGCCTTGCTGCTTACTAGCTGAATGTGAGAGGCTAAGCTGGGAAAATGGAGAGAAAGAACTAGGTTTGAAGCAATAGCTTCATATAAGCCTTTAGAAATTTGCAAAAACAGCTAAAGCCCAACCTCACATGTGAAATGCTCTCCCCAAATCAGAGCAAACTTCCCCATATGCATTATTCTGGGACCAAACTCTGAAGAAGCAGATGAAGGAAGCCATCAGCATTGATTATCAGTGATTAGAGGACACCTAAGGCATAATTTATCATTGAGTTCACTGTGATTGATCTCACCGAATGAACCCTGAGACAAGAATCAGGATACCTGGGTTCTAGCACTGGTTTTACTACAAGTGACCTTGGGCAAGTCACTGTCATTTAATGTAGCGTCAGTTTTCCTACCTGCAAAATATCCCTTCCAATTCTAACATTCTTTCATCTTCCTGTTGTGTATTCCCATCTTCAAGGCCCTGGAAATGCTAATTGTTCTAATTATGGTCATTTGCAAGCCAGGCACAAAGGAGGAGGAGTATGGCATACATAGTTGTGTCAAATTCACCACCTGGCACTTGCTAGCTAATTAGCTGGTGGAGTGGAGTAAGATCAAAGGTGTGTATCTGTATACGTGTGTGTGTGTGCGTGCGTGCACGTGTGCATCAAACTCTCCCTTGTTTTCCTGAGACTGGGTGCTATAGTGGCATTCAAAGGATAATTCATAGCTCCAAGAATGACTGTCTGAAACAGCATGATGTTGTGAAATGGGCATAGAATTAGATCTGAATTCTGGCCCTGCCACTTACTAGCTATTGGAACTTGCAAATCACCTAACTTCTATGAAACTTGGTTTCCTTCTCTGTGAAATGGCTGTAACCGTACAGTTGTGAAAATCAAGTTGGTATATTCGACAAATATTTGCTGAGTGCTGGCTATATGCTGGGCATTGTATTGGGTGCTGGTAATCCAAGATGAATCAGACAGACTGGATTCCTACCTTTTAAGGAGTTTATAATTCAGTGGGAGAGACAGGAATAAATAGCTAAATTAACAAATACCCAAATAAATTAAGTGCTATAAAAACAGACTGTAAAATGGGGAATAATGGTGGGAGAGCTTCCTAATTTAGATAGGGTTGTCAGAGGAGATTTCTCTGGGAAGGAGGAAAAGTTGGCAAGGGGTGTGCAGGTGCATTGGAGAGGACAGTCCACTAAGAACCAACAGTGTGTGCTCTTGAGGTGGAAGAGATCAAAAGGTATGGTGCATAAAGAAATGTCTTGTCGACAATATGGCCCTTACAAAAAATGTCCTCACTCCAGTGTCCCTCCACCGTGACTATTGCCTTGTTGGCATTTTTTTCATATGTGGGTAGGTGTGTGTGTGGGTGGGGGAGGGAGGGGAGGATAATGTGTGTGAGTGTATGCACATTCCTATGTGTGCATGTTGGAGGACAGAGAACTGCAGGCCTGTCACCAGCTCACACTGAGAACATCGCTTGGATCACTTGTCCTAATGATTAAATTAAGCCCATTTCACAAATAAAATCAGTTTGCAACTCTGAGCCAGGGACCCAGTGATCTGGCCCTCCTTTCTTGCTCTGCTTTTCCCAAAGATAAAAAGGTTTGCAAATTGTGACATCCCTATCAAATGCTAATGGCACAGTGAGGCCTCTCCAAGAGGACCTGATAAACTTCTCAGATTGAGGGCAGACTTTTAAGGGAGAACAGCCCCAGATGTAATATTTGGTGCTCACATCTAAGAAACACTAACATTTTGGAGCGTTCAGAAATGAAACAATAGGAAATAAAAATCAGGGGGGAATGACACTTGGATTTGATCCAACAGAAGAAAACAAAAGCTGGTCACCTTCAACTTTCTCCAAGGACCTGAGCTTCAATTTGTCAATTCTGAAAGACAAAAACAAAAACAAAACAAAGAAGAATATCTGAAACATATAAGGGAAAAAAATCCCCAAACTCAAGATTCCTAATCTGTGAGAGCTTTACGTTCAGCTGTCTTAATGCTGAGAAGAGGAAATCAAGTCCTACAGAAGTATATTGGAAGGAGCCCAGGGGCGCCTGTGTGACTCAGTGGGTTAAGCATTAGAGATCGGGTCGTGATCTCATGGTTTGTGAGTTCAAGTCCCACATGGGGCTCTCTGCTGTCAGCGCAGAGCCTGCTTCAGATCCTTTATCCTCTGTTTCTCTCTTTCTCTGCTCCTTCCCCGCTTATGCTCTCTCTCTCTTTCAAAAAGAAAAAATAAATAAATAAAAGAAGGAGTCCAAATTACAGCTTCCAGGCCTCTGATTTTCCTGTCCTTTTCTGCCCTTGCTATATTCCCAGTGGCACATTCATGGGAGTGGGCAGGCAATTGTGTCTCTCCATTTCATTTCGTGGTTTGGCCAATACTATCCAGAGTTATAAAGTCTGAGAATCAAGATGTTAAACCTCAAATATGTAGCATGTCCTGTTTTCCTGCTGGCTTAAATGCTTGCTGGTTCATGTGGCCTGGGAAACAGCTGAGGGACAGGTCTTAGGCATTGGTGTCAGGGAAAAGAGAGCCATATCCCTAAACCAGGAGGGTCTCTCTGACTTTGCCTGACAGCCACAAATACATAAATTGAGTAACCATCTTAATGGGGACTAAATTGGAGGGTTAGGTTAAAGAAGTCTGGGAGCAATTTGCAATATGTTCCTTCGAGGGAGACTCAGCAGAAGGAGTGGACTCATTTCCAATACTGGACATTTCTAACTGTGGCTCTTGAGGGGAGATTAGGAGTGAAGCAAAGGGGATGGCACTGGACAGCGGGGAGTTGCAGATGTAGGAGGTGTTTACTTGTAGGGCCAGTGTAGAGAGGTGGCGGCAAATGCCAGCACTCTTGGGGAGCTTATGCCCTTTGCCCGAGACCAGCACTGCCCAGCTCAGGGGCTTTGTCTTAAATTGTGTTGGATTGCATTCTGCTATGTTTTCCTTGGTTACATCCTGACTGTATCAGGCAGGACTCCATTCTGTCAGGATGAAGAAGCTTATGCCCAGTCAGTCAGTGGTTCCCTCCCTCTCTCTGTCTAACTTCTGGGGAATTTACATAGAGCCAAGACTTATGGCCCTGCAGACAACTATCCTCACAGGTGTCCACACAGGTGCGTCTATTACCCCAACCTGGTGCTGGGCCTGGTGCTTGGGCCATTGGAATGCAGGCATCTGTGGAGCCATCCCTGCTTCCTGCCCATAGTTCCTCCAGACCCAGGGGCTTCTCCGCTATTTCTGTACCATCCTTTGAGGGAGTGGGGATCATCCAGCTGCTTCCTTGCTGTGTTAGAGCATGGGATTTGCTGCAAGGATGAATGAGGCTCATACATATCGGCCTCTCATTTCCTCTCTACATTTATCCATTTCTGAAGAACACATCTGATAGGAATCAAATTGTGTCCCCCAAATTCGTATGTTGAAGATTTAATCCCCGATGTTACTATTTTTGGATACAGGGTGTTTAAGGAGGTAATTAAGGTTAAACAAGGTCATAAGGGTAGAGGCCTGATCTAATAGGATTAGTGTCCTTATAAAAAGAGGAAGGGAGGGGCACCTGGATGGCTCAGTCAGTTGAGCATCTGACTTTGACTCAGGTCCCGATCTCATGGTTTGTGAGTTCAAACCCTGCGACGGGCTCTGTGCTGACATCTTGGGGCCTGGAGCCTGCTTCGGATTCTGTGTCTCCCTCTCTCCCCCTCCATGCTCTCACTCTGTCTCTGTCTCTCAAAAATGAATAAACGTTAAAAAAAAAAAAGAGGAAGGGACACCAGAGACCTCTCTCTTTCTCTACACAGCACTGGGAAAGGCCATGTGAGAACAAGCTGAGAAGGTGGCTGCCTACAAGCCAGGAAGACAGGCCTGATCAGAAACCAATCCTTCTGTTACTGTGATCTTGGATTTCCAGGCTCCAGAACTGTGAGAAAATAAATTTCTGTTGTTTAAGTCACACAATCTGTGGTACTTTGTTGTGGCAGCCTAAGCAGACTAATCCACCATCCCCAGATAGGATATGGAACACTGAGCACCTCTATTCTCCTGTACTCTTTAAATCTCTGATTCTTACCCTATGCCTTAGGTCAAACAGAGAACTGCAGTTTGAATGTAAAAATAAGAATGGAATCAAATGATAGGTCTCAAATACTTGTTGAATGTAAACTGATAAAGGATTCATAGCCATAATATACAAAGAGCTTTTAAAAATCAATAAAAAGATAGCCAAACAGAAAAACAGGCAAAAAATATGATTAGGTAGCTCACAGAAAAGCAAATTTAAGTGGACAGTAAACACATTAAGAAATGCTCAAACTTACTAGAAGTCAAAAAACTGCAAATTAAGGTAGTATTTTGAGTTATCACTTTATACCTAACAGACTGGCAAAGACCAAGATTGACTACTATTGGAGGGGATGTAGGGAAGAGAGAATTTATATACACTGCTGGAGGAAATGTAAACTGTTTCAGGCTTTTTGGAAAACAACATGGAAATAGCTAGCGAAATTTAAAAAAATGCATATTCCTTTCTACTCAACAGTCTCATTTCTGAGAATCTATCTCATAGAAATAAAAGCACTGGTGAGTAAGAGTGTATATGCAAAGTTGTTTCAAAGAAGTGCCTATCAATGGAGCACTCCCATTGGGAGTTGAGTAAATTATAGTGAGAAATCATCAGCAAAAATGAAAAGGCAACTTACTGAATGGGAGAAGATGTTTGCAAATGATATAACTGATATGGGGTTAATATTCTAAATAAATAAGTAAATAAATAAATAAATAAGAACTTGCACAATTCAATATAAAAAAAACCCCTCAAACAATCCAATTAACAAATGGGTTAGAGACCTGAATAGACACTTCTCCAAAGAAGACATACAGATGTCCAACAGACACATGAAAAGATGCTCACCATCACTCATCATCAGGGAAATTCAAGTCAAAACCATAGTGAAATTATCACCTCACACTTGTCAGAATGGCTATAACAAACAAAGGCGAAGATGTGGGAAAAGGAAACCTGTCTGCTCTCTTGGTGGGAATGCAAAACTGTACAGCCATTATAAAAAACACTATAGAGGTTCCTCAAAAAATTAAAAATAGAGCTATCATATGATCCAGAAATTTCACTTTTGGGTATTCATTCGAAGAGAAATGAAAACACTAATTTAAAGAGATTATGCACCTTTATGTTTATTGAAACATTATTTACAATAGCCAAGATAATGGAAGCAACCTAAGTGTCCACTGATAGATGAATGCATAAAGAAGATGTGGTGTACACACAATGGAACATATATATACAATGGAATATTACTCAGCCTTAAGAAAGAATGAAATCTATTTGTGACAAGAGGGATAGGCCAAGAGGGTAGTATGCTAAGTCAAATAAGTCAGACAGAGAAAGACAAATACTCTATGATTTCATTTATACATGGACTCTAAAAAAGCCAGCCAACAAACCAACCAATCAAAGAAACAAAAACCAAAACAAACAGAAACAGACTTTTAGATACAGAGAGCAATGTGGTAGTCGTCAGAGGGGAGGAGGGTAGAGGATGAGTGAAACATGGGAAAGGGATTAAAAGGTATAAACTTCCAGTTATAAAATAAATAAGACATGGGGATACAAAGGCAGCATAGGGAATATAGTTAATAATAAGCAACAGCTTCTATGGTGACAATTGTACAAGGTGACGACCACTAGATGTTAACTAGATTTATAATGGGGATCCCTTTACAATGTATATAAATGTTGAATCACTATGTTGTGTGCCTGAAATGAATCCAATATTGTATGTCAACTATACTTCAGTAAAAAGAATACTACTCTATGACTTGACTGTTTAAAGTCCAGTTAAAGATGTTTCATCATGACCCTTCTTTGCAATTAACTTATTGTGATCCCTCAACAAGACTTCTCCAGGTCCAAATCCAACTAAAAGAGGTTCAGATGTTTCTGGTGACAGTTTTTGTGTCTGCAGCACCCCTTCTACCCAAAGATGAATCCCATGACCAATGTTTACTAGGTATTCTCAAGCTCTAACAAGAAAACAAAGCCTCTGTGGGCCCTCAGAAAACAACTACCTACTCTGGGGCAGCTGAATTTGGATAATCTATTAAATATAAAATAGAAAGAAGGGTTCAAATTTAACCTCAATTCAATTGGAAAGAAATACCTAATTTATCCTTTCCTGCCTGGGGGTTATGTTGTCCATCCTGGAGTCCTTTTGTTCATTAGGACTGATGAGTGGGCCAACATGCTGGCTCTTCTGGTCTGGCTTCATGACAGTTCCAAGATTGGCTGTGGCTCAGTACCATGGAAGATATAAGACCACTTCAAATTCAGGAACTCTCTGGGTAGAGGTTTCAGCAAGACCAACATTTCATGGCTCTTAAAGTCCCTCATCTGGTCTGTGTCCCAAATGTGCCTTGCATCTTGGCTTCTAATCATTCCTGGTCGACTCTTTGATGATTGTTTCAAGTCCCTCCTTTGAGGAGCTTAGGATCTTATTGAGGTCTGTTTCTCTCTGCTTAAAAATATGATTGTTTCCAATTTTAAAATATATATATGTTATGAAATACTGAAGACATGAAAGAGGTTTATAGATTAATATAATGAATGCTTGTGTACTCAACACTCACAGTTAAAGGTTCCTCTGTGTGCCATTCCCCATGAATCCTCTATCCTCGGCCCCAGGTGTTTGTCATTCTGATGCATTTCATTTTTAATACACATATATATGTCTCTATTATGTTCTATAGATTTTAGGATTTTATGTAAATTATGCGTCAACATGTATATTTGTCTGCTTTTAAAAATTTTGTTTCAGTTTTGTTTTTACTCCAAATTATATTTAAGAGATTCATTCCTCACATATTAATTTGTTTTTACTCCTGAGTCATTTTTCATTGAATATACCTCAATTTATATGTTCATTCTCTTGTTGATGATCATTAGGTTGTTTCCAATTTTTGCTTTATAAATAATGCGCATTGAATATTTTTGTACACATTTCTAAGAATCTAGGGTATATACTATGCACTATCCATTTTCTGGATTCTAGGGTATGGTGCCAGATTGCTTTTCAGTATGACTGGTCCATTGTGTATTGTATAAATGTTCCTATCCCTCTGTATCCTCACTAACAGTGTAGTCAGATATTAATTTTTTTGTTATTGTCATTAATCTGATGGGCATGACATAGTCACATTTCAGATTGCACATTTTTCTGAGGCCTACCTAGTGGATTAGATTTTTTTTTTCGTATTTTAACTGGATCTTTTTGTTCTGTGAATTGAGTGTCATATCCTTTGCCCGTTTTTCTATTGGGTCATTAGTCTCTTTCTGTAAGTAGGCCTTTATATATTCTGAAAAATAATTATCAGATGGTTAAATGGCTTACAGATATCATCTCACAAGCTTTGGCTTGTCTTTTTCACTTTTGATAGAATCTTTTGACAACTAGACTTTTTGCATTGTAACGTGGTGATGGGCTCCAATGCCATGTGGTGCGCTGTGGAAGCTGTGTGTGTGGGCAGAAGCGGGGGCTCAGGTGCATGTATTTCTGTCCCTTCCTTTGGCCATCATCCCATGGAATGTCTATGCAGATAAAATGGAGGCACAGGCTAGAGGAGAAGGCAGCCTGTGTTCTCTGCTTACTGATTTTCCAGGCACTTAATGTACTACTTTGTTTTTTTTTATTTTTTTATTTTTTAATATATGAAATTTACTGTCAAATTGGTTTCCATACAACACCCAGTGCTCATCCCAAAAGGTGCCCTCCTCAATACCCATCACCCACCCTGCCCTCCCTCCCACCCCCCATCAACCCTCAGTTTGTTCTCAGTTTTTAACAGTCTCTAATGCTTTGGCTCTCTCCCACTCTAACCTCTTAAGGTTAATGTACTACTTTGAATCCCATGGTAATATTTGCAAAAAGCCTCAGTCGTAGAATAACTTAATTAAACATTACTTACAAGAGTTTAATATTCATTATTTGGCTTCAATTACTGTCTTCGCCCCCTCCCCTCCCTCTCTCCCACTGGAGTGCTCTCTCCCCTCTTATTCCGAGGGTCTAATTAGGCTAATGGCTGCTGCTTGCAGTGACCTTATGTCTGTTGAAAAACAAAACAAAACACAAAAAAATAAAGGCTCTGTTTGGTTCGAGTTCCCTGATGGTCTTTGCATGTGGCTGCTCCAGCTCCTGAATTCCATATTTCTTTTCTTTTTCAAATGCCTGATCCTACTTGTGCCGCATAGCGGAATTAATGATGTGTATTTGAAAAAAGGCTTGGCAGCCAAATTGCAACAAATACAAGAGGGCTGGGGCATTGGAGAGAGGGAGGAGTTGGAGAAAAACTCTGAACCTTCTTCCAGCACTGACTCGGCAGCAAAGACCGCTGCTTGCTTTGCTGGCTTCTGGCAGGGAAAAGCTTTCAAAGGAGGGGGCACACGCACAAAGCAAAGCAGGTTCTTTCTTATTCTTTCTTTCCCTGTCTTGGGGCTTAATAGCATCCTTGGCTCCCCTCTAAGCTGGTTCCTTCAAAGGCTTTGTGAGTCTTTCCCATGGCCCTGCTTCAGTCTGCATCTGCTGCCTCTGGTTCCAACCCCATGGAGGGGTCTCATGATACCAGCACTCAGGGCCCATATTGGGGGAGAGGAGGGCAGTTGTGGGGTTGTGCTTTGCTCTTCTGACTCAAAGGTCAAATCTGTGCACATGTACAGAGCCCATTTAACACATGGGGCTAGCATTGTTGGGGAAGCACATGTGGAAAGCCCTAGTCTCTGGGTAGTCAGACAAGCACTATAAAAACAACACTGTCAGTTTGGGAGGGCAGTGAAATAAGCCTTATCAAAGGGCTTGGGGAAACCTAGGCAGTGAGGGACTGTTTCTGATAGACTCAGTGCAGAAACAGGGAACTGAGCAGGACTGACACAGGATGTGATATCTGAGGTGTGCCTTACGGGCCAGAATTTGGGTTAATCAAAGGGAGGGATGGCATTCTTGGCAGTGAAAAAAGAGGTGCTGTATTTGGGGTGCAGTGCTTAATCCCATGTGTCTGAAACACCAGGGAATACTTTGAGGAAGCAGGAAGGTGGTGTTCCAGGAAGAAGTGAGTAGTTTGGATCCAGGTGGTGCAGGCCTTGAATCCCGTGCTAGGGAGTTTGGTCTTTATATTGGGAATATACTAAAGGTTTACACATAGGGAATGATGGAGTCAAATGTGTGTTTTAGAGTCATAGTTCCTGAAGTGGTGAGAAGGGAGAATTTGTAAGGAAAAGGAAAGAGACAAGGAACAGAAGAGAATGGAGCCAGACCAGTTGGAAGCATTCACCCACATGAAGGGAAGATGGAGAGTATGGACTTGGAGTTACTTGGGAAGTAAATTTGGCAGGATGTGGTGACTAATTGGTTGTGGTGGTGGTCATAAGCTGGTCAGTCCTGATCATGAGCCACACTGTTAACTCCCATGGGGAGGAGGGACTGACTGAGGCCAGCCGTGGGTAGAGGCCAAGCAGGTCAAACCCACACAGAGGGCCTAGCCACAGTGGCCCGAGTGCCAGGCTTAGGGGGACCGAACAAACTCAACCATGGTCCAGCCTATCCTAAGGGCTCAGACCTGAGGAGGCAGGGCAGGGCACAAAGACAGGGCTTGCAGGTAGTTCCAGGGAGGATGTGAGGACATCACGACCTCAGTTTAACTTAGGATTCAGGGTTCAGAAGCAGTGAAGAGCCCAGAATGTAGCCTTAGTTCAAATGATCCCCACTCTTTGCTGCTTAGGAGGGGGAACTCTAGAGCCCATCTGTAGGCAACAGGGTCTCTCTCTTTCTCTCTCTTTTATTTCTTTGCAACTTCCTATTAGTGTTTGGGTCTTGAGCAGGGGTGAGCCTTTGGAAAGCTGGTTAATGTTGGGGTCATCTGGCAATGTTGTGAGTGGAATGGCCTCACAGCAGACCAGAAGAGGCCAAGGATGCAGTGAAGGGAATTAGCTTTCTCCCAGGACCTAGTAATTGAATGGCACAATTGAAAGTATAGTATAGGTCTTTTAACTTCTATTCCTATGACCCTGTATAACTGGACCAGAGAGAATCTTCCTCATTTTTCTTAGGTCTTGGACACATAGGCCAGTGGTTATCGGACATCTGGGCCTGTCTGCACTAATAGTAGATCTGTGCCTGAGGCATATATTAAGGTCACTTTTTGTTTCTGTGGCTAGATTCCAGAAGGCTGGGCAAATTCAACATGGCATTGAGTGGTGGTTATAGTCAAGTGCTCTGGGTTCAGATCTTGTCTCTGCCATCTATTAGCTGTGTGTCCTTGAACAAATTGCTTAACCTTTCTGTACTTCAGTTTTGTCATCTGTAGTATGGGTAGGATGACCATACATTTCCAATAGTCTTGACTAATACCTATTGTCCTAGTGCAATTATTAATAATGCCCCCTTTCACTGTCAAAAGTGACTTTTTGAATGATAAATCATATGGTTACTCAAAATATGGGATAATAACTGTATCTAACCTCATAAGAGTACAAAAATTAAATATGAAATCTCTTAGATTAGTGTCTGATAATTCATAGGCATCTGCTATTAATTATATATTGAGTATTGTATGAGTTTCATAAGGCTTCTGTAGCAAATTACTACAAACTAGATGGCTTAAACCACAGGAACTCTCTCACAGCTCTGGAAGCTATGAGACTGAAATCAGGGTATCAGCAGGGTGGCACTTCCTTCAAAGTCTCTGGGGAAGAATTCTCTGCCTCTTCTAGCTTCTGATGGTGGCCAGCAGTCCTTGGCAGTCTTTGGCAATTCTTGGCAGTCCTTGGCTTGTAACACATGACTTCAATCTCTGCCTCTGTCTTCATATGGCCATTTTCTCTCTGTGGGTCTCTATGTCTAAGTTTTCCTCTTCTTCTAAAGATACCAGTTACTGGGTTATGGCCCACCCTAATCCAGTATGACTTCATCTTAACCTGATTACATCTGCAAGGCCCTGTTTCCAAATAAGGTCACATCACAAGTTCCAACAGGACATGGATTTTACAGAGACATTGTTCAACCCAATATAGATATATGCATCTTATTTCTCAATTACACTGGAAGCTACTTGCCTTTTATACCTAGCACAACATTTGGTATACTAATAAGCACATAGTAGGTGGTTGATTAACTGTTGATTGATACAATGTTCCTAATAGTGGTCTTTGTTGGTTTATTGTGGAGGCAATGCCAGGGCAATGGAATTAGGGAAAAGAGGGTGAAGAAAAAATATTTCTTCTTGCCATCTGTCCCTTGACTTAATGGAGAATCCTAGTTTCTAACAGCTGCCAGTCTCATTGCTTGCTCACCCTTTGGCTAGACTTTAAAAATAAAATAAAAAGAACAAAAATCTTCAATCATTCTAAAAAATTCAACCACGCAAATCAACAACCACACACACAAAACCCAACAAAAAGACCTCTCGGCACATCAAGAAGATGCTGATACCAAAAGCTGAAATAGCTTTTCCATAATGCAATGAAATATATTAAATTCAATAGACATCAAAGGAACTTCGGGAGCAATTGCTGAATTTCCGAAGTAAACAGGGCTTTCAAAAGAAACAAAAACAGCGCTGGGATCTTGGGGGTAGGAACACATTTTGAGGGGGCAAAGCATGGAATCCCCAGGCTCTTGATCAAAGGGTGAATTCTTTAAAGAGTGGTAATAAACGAAGCCTTGAAAACTGCTTTTGATCCAAACTGCCCCAGGTATGGGTACTGACTGCAAATGACAAACGCATTTCCAAATAAGGGAGGCTGACGATTCTCTGTCCTCAGCCTTACATTTTGCAGGTTATTCAAAATGAGGAAATAATTCCAGACAAAAGGGATCCACAAAAGCAAAATACAGCCTCACACGGACTGCAAGGCAGCAGAGGGTCCTTGTGTCTGCAGTAGTTTCATGACAATTATGGTACTCTCAATCCTGAAAACATTAACTTTTTCAATTTACAAATTTAGGTGTGTGTGTGTGTGTGTGTGTGTGTGTGTGTATGTTTAGTCATACCTACTTATACAACTGGGTGTCTGCCAGAGAGGAGGATGGATGCTCCCATCAGGGGAAAACTGTGGCCTTTAAACTGATGTATGGAATTAATTCCAGTCTTTCAAGGAGGGTGAGTAGTTTTTTTGTGGAGTTCTTTGAGATCATAGATGCAGAGTCCTGGAGTCTGGGAGTCATTGAAACTACCTCTCATGGTTCAAATGAATAAAATGAATAAAACAGAGAATTAAATAGGTGAACTGACTTGCTGAACATCACACAGGTTCATTAAATGGAATTCCTCCACCACCTAGTTAACTTCTTAATTCAACTGTTTTCTCCATTTATAGAGTTATTTGAAGAATATCAGAATTTTCTAGAGCAATTATGTACATCACAAACCCACGGCATAATGGTTCCCAAACCTAACTCATTTTCAGATTTATCTGGAGTCCTTTTAAAAACACAGATTGTTTTAACAGGAACACATGGGGGAGGGGAAGGAAAAAACAAACAAAAAAAAGAGAGGTTAGAGTGGGAGAGAGCCAAAGCATAAGAGACTCTTAAAAAATGAGAACAAACTGAGGGCTGATGGGGGATGGGAGGGAGGGAAGAGTGGGTGATGGGTATTGAAGAGGGCATCTTTTGGGATGAACACTGGGTGTTGTATGGAAACCAATTTGACAATAAATTTCATATATTTAAAAAAAATAAAATGCAGAATAAAATGCAAAAAAATAAAAAATAAAAACACAGATTGTTACAGAGAAAGACAGATACCATATGTTTTCACACTTATGTGGAAACTGAGAAACCTAACAGAAGACCATGGGGGAGGGGGAAAAAAGTTAGAGAGGGAGGGAGACAAATCATAAGAGACTCTTAAAAACTGAGAATAAACTGAGGGTTGATGGGGGGTGGGAGGGAGGGGAAAGTGGGTGATGAGCGTTGAGGAGGGCACCTGTTGGGATGAGCACTGGGTGTTGTATGGGAACCAATTTGACAATAAATTTCATATTAAAAATAAATAAATAAAAACACAGATTGTTATTGCAAGTAAAGCTGCTATGAACACTCGCGAATGGGTATGTGTATGAACACGTGTCTCTTGGGTGAGTACCTAAGAGCAAAGTGCTTCGGTCATGTGGTAGGTATATATTTAACGTTTTGAGAGCCTACCCACCTGTTTTACAAAGTGGCTGTGTAAGTTTATGTTCCCACCATCAGTGGATGAATGTTCCAGTTGCTCCACACCCTCACCAACACTTGGAATGATGGATCTTCTTAATTCCAGCCATTCTACTAAGTGTGTGGTGAGGTGATATTTCTTTGTGGTTTCAATTCAGATTTCTCTAATGACTGATGGTGTTGAGCATCATGTAATTATTTGTCATCTGTCTGTCTTCTTTGATGAAGTGTCTATTCAAAAATTTTCCCAATTTTTAGATTTGGTGGTTTATTTTCTTTTTCTTTGTTTTAAAACTTTTTTTCTTCTTCTTTTTCTTTTTGATCAAAATATAGATGACTCACAATGTTGTATTGTTACATCAGTTTCAGGTGCACCACATAGTGATTTGACAAGTTTATATGTATTTTCTTATTATAGTTTGAGAGTTTGAATGTGAATGCACATAGGAGCTTTATTTGTAAGAGCCTCAAACTGGAAACAACCCAAATATTCACTAAGAGGTGGAAGGGTGAACAAATCATGGCATATCCTCAGGATGGAATCTACTTGGCAATATAAAGGATGTACTGATACACACAACATGAATTAATCAAAAAATAAACATGCTGAGTAACAGAAGTCAGACAAAATATAGTACATACTGTATGATCCATAAATGTAAAATTCCAGAAAATGCAAACTGACCTATAGTGATAGAAAGTAGGTCTGTGGTGGCCTAAAGATGGGAGAAAAAAGGTAGGGAAGGGTGAGAAGAAGGATTACGAGGGGGATAAGGAGACTGGATATTGGGTGCTGGGTATAGCCACTCTCTTGATGGTGCTATGGTTTCATGGGTATTTAAGCATGTCAAAACTTGTCAAAGTGTTCACCACAAACATATGTAGTTTATTGTAATTCATTTACACCTCAACAGAACCACTAAAACAAGAAAAAACAAAAAAAGTCTGTAATGAAATGTAGATTCTGGGACCCCACTCCTGAACTACTGTATCATATGGGACTCAGGAATCTGGGGTAGAAAGATGATACTGGTTGTGCTGTGAAAGCAAAATATACTACTTGATCATCAAAAAAAAATATCTAGATTTGAATTCTCTATCCACCACTTACCAGCTGTGTGTGCCTCAAAACCAAAATCAAAACCATATAACCTCTCTGCATCTTGGTTTTCTGCATCTGTACAAATGGGGTAATAGCCAGAAAAATGTTTTCCTAGTACTCTTGTGAGACTTAACACTAAATAACCAAAAGGAAGTGCCTGGCCCAAGTGGGTCTCCATAAATGTGGATTCATTTCATTTCCATTTTTCCCAAGAATGCCCCAAAAGAGGAGTGGTTGGCTATGGGAGTAGAGCCAAGGTGGAGCTGGAGAGTGTGTGTCTGTGTGTGTGAACACACGTGTGCCTAGTGGGGTTGACTCTGATCAGTCAAGGTTAGCATGAAGGTCCCTGAGGACTCTGGGAAGGGACTTGAGCATCCCCATCCCCATCCCCATCCACTGACTTCATGAATTCTCCCCCCAAACACATTAGGGAACAACCCCAGCTCCCACAAGGATTGTGATGATTAATGTTTTTCTCCTTCTGCATTAGGGCTACGGGCTGGGAGCTTCTCTCCTTTTCTGCAGTCCTTTATCATATTAACTGGTTAACTGGCCCTATTCGTGCAGCCAAAACCGAAGGGAGGCAGCCAAAGGGGCCCCTTTCTTTACTTGCCTGCCTTTTCCTCCCCCTTTGTTAGCTCTGTGCCTTTGCTTCATTGTCAGGCCAGCTACAAAGGCCCTCCAGGTGCATGTGCATGTGGGAGTGTGACACACGTGCACGCACGCACGCTCACATGCACACTCTCTTCCGTCCGG
Organism: Panthera onca; assembly: GCF_046562875.1. Taxonomy (NCBI): domain Eukaryota; kingdom Metazoa; phylum Chordata; class Mammalia; order Carnivora; family Felidae; genus Panthera; species Panthera onca. Next base: position 168,447,124 of record NC_138342.1, on the reverse strand, counting down.
GGCCAGGGTGATGAATTACGGCATTTGAATGTCTCCTTATCGCAGTGGTGCACATGTGCTCCAATGTGTGTGCCTGTGTGGTGTGGGAGGGATGTGGTGGGGAGCCCAGAGTCAGAAAATAGAGCTCCTAGCTGCCTTGTCCCTGCCCTCTTTGTTGAGATGAAATTTCAGATGCTGCTGGGTGTGTTGTCAGCAAGTCTTTTGCAAAATAGATGGAAGTAATTTTTTCTAAAGCTGATTTTTTTTCAGTATTTAGCTATGGAGAGAGTGTGTACAAACCCCATGAAATGCTCACTCTCTTGTGTAGATGTGACTCTTGGTCCAGGAGATAAAAGACAGCTAAGAAGGATGAAAACAAGCCTTTATTGGGTGCCTACTGTGCACTGAGTCCTTTCATGCATGTAAGTTTTCATTAATCTTGGAACTTCCCCCTCGCATATGTGGTAGGTACTCAGTAAATGCTGCTGGACCTGGCCTGAGTTAAAAGTTGGGGAGTTGCCTTTGTCCTTCAGTAAGTCACTGATGGCCTGATGTATGAAATGACCTTTCAGCAAGGAAGTATGGGCCACAGCAGGCAGGACACTGAAAAGCAACATCTTGAACTTATAGAGCATCATTGTGCTTCCCCAGTAAGTCAGACCCCTTTTTTTAAACATTTATTTACTGGTTTCATTAAAGACACACTCTGCTTACTATTAGGCTACAGGCTACACTCACAGAATTAAAAGAAAAAGAAAACTACAGGCAAGTAATAAGTTCTTTTGTCCTGAAAACAGCTCTGTAAAATGGGATGCATCTTCTCCAAAAAAAAGTGGCAAGGACATGACAGAGTCTCTCCTCTTGCCACTGATTATCCCCTGGGTCTTCTCTCTTTGGGGGCAGTGGATGTGGGACATTAGCTCTTCTCATTTCCCTCCTCATTTATAATATTGCCATACTGTTTTCCCAGCTTACTCCAGTGATGATTGTACATGTATTTCTTACTACTGAAGGGATTAATTTTATGGGGAGCTTGGGTGTGTTCTCTGGACAAAGAGGGTGTTAGGTATGAACAATCACTGTCTGAGGTAATTGATATACATATTGTATTTTATTACATATATCTCTACCCGCATTTAATTCTTTTTTTATGTTTATTTTTTTTTTTTATTTTTGAGAGAGAGAGCATAAGTGGGGGAGGAGCAGAGAGAGAGAGGGAGACACAGAATCCGAAGCAGACTCCAGACTCAGAGCTGTCAGCACAGAGCCTGATGCAGAGCTCGAACCCACTAACCATGAGACCATGACCTGAGATGAAGTCGGATGCTCAACCGACTGAGCCACCCAGGCACCCTGACCCCCATTTAATTCTTACAATCCTCCTCTAATACAGGTAGATGGTACTAGCCTCATTTTACAGATGTGGAAAACAAGGCTCAGTTTAAGAACAATTTTAAAATGTGCTAAAGGTCAGGGAGTAGTGAAACCAGAACTCTGATCAGAGATCTTCTGACTCCTAACACCCTCTCCTCAGTGACTGGGACAGCATGTGTTCTGAACCAGAGCTCCAGGCACAGACTGAGTATTACACTATTTGTCTCAGAGTGATCCTGGCAAATTAAAGTGCATCTTCACAATGATACCACATCACTGGGCTGGAGCCCACCAAATGTGAGCCGTGGAAACCTTGCACACAAAAGGTAGGGAAGAGCTCTAGGTTGACATGTAGAGAAGTCAAAGTAGGCACAGATTCTTGGGACTCCTGCTTCCTTAACCCCCACCATCATCCAAACAAATGCTACTCCTTCTCTTTGGTCACCAGATGGTCCCCCAATGTAGATGAAGCCTTAAAATACAATAGCTTTGAAGTTGTATTTTGGCTATTGATTTACATGCATGACTGGCTTCCAGCTACCTACTTGAAAATTGGTGGTGGTTACCCTTTCTGTCTTGGGCAGCCTTGCCCTGAATGCCTGGCCATTCTCTTTGCAACTGATAGCCAAGGCAAAAGAAGGTAAAGAGGATTAAAAATGGGATCTTCGCTTTCTTTTCAATTGACAAAGGCAGAGTGTTCTCAGTCCACTGAAGTGATTCTGTCTTAGGTTCTTCAAGGATGGAAATTTCATTAATATTTAATAATAGTGATAGCATCAATAGTATTAATAGAATTGTTTCCAAATACATGGAGTGTTGGAGTTTACAGAGTGCCCGCTGAACAGGTACAGGCATCTCAAATGCACCTTGTCCAAACTGGGCTATTTTCTTTATTTTCTTTGCTGTTCCCTTCTTGTGTTGTTCAGGCCTTGCCACCATCCTCAATCCTGATGATCCATACTGCTCTCCACATCCAGGCAATCTCACAATGTTTAAGTTAACGGGTTTAGTATCTGTAGCTTGCAACCAAGGACCCTGACTAGGATATGCTTCCTTTTTTTAATTAAAAAAATTTTTTTTTGGTTCTCTCATGTACCTTTATTTTCTTTTTTTATGAAATTTATTGTCAAACTGGTTTCCATACAACACCCAGTGCTCTTCCCAACAGGTGCCCTCCTCAATGCCCTTCACCCACACTCCCCTTCCTCCCACTCCCCATCAACCCTCAGTTTATTCCCAGTTCTTAAGAGTCTGTTATGATTTGGCTCTCTCCCTCTCTTTTTTTCCCTTCCCCTCCCCCATGGTCTTCTGTTAAGTTTCTCAGGATCCACATAAGAGTGAAAACATATGGTATCTGTCTTTCTCTGCATGACTTATTTCACTTAGCATAACATTCTCCAGTTCCATCCACGTTGCTACAAAAGGCCATATTTCATTCTTTCTCATTGCCAAGTAGTATTCCATTGTGCATATAACCCACAATTTCTTTATCCATTCATCAGTTGATGGACGTTTACGCTCTTTCCATCATTTGGCTATTGTTGAAAGTGCTGCTATCAACATTGGGGTCCAAGTGCCCCTATGCGTCAGCACTCCTGTATCCCTTGGGTAAATTCCTAGCAGTGCTATTGCTGGCTCATAGGGTAGATCTATTTTTAATTTTTTGAGGAACCTCCACACTGTTTCCCAGAGTGGCTGCACCAGTTTGCATTCCCACCAACAGTGCAAGAGGGTTCCCATTTCTCCACATCCTCTCCAGCATCTATAGTCTCCTGATTTGTTCATTTTAGCCATTCTGACTGGCATGAGGTGATATCTCAGTGTGGTTTTGATTTGTATTTCCCTGATGAGGAGTGACGTTGAGCATCTTTTCATGTGCCTGTTGGCCATCTGGATGTCTTTACAGAAGTGTCTATTCATGTTTTCTGCCCATTTCTTCACTGGATTATTTGTTTTTTTGGGTGTGGAGTTTGGTGAGTTCTTTATAGATTTTGGATACTAGCCCTTTGTCCGATATGTCATTTGCAAATATCTTTTCCCATTCCGTTGGTTGCCTTTTAGTTTTGTTGATTGTTTCCTTTGCAGTGCAGAAGCTTTTCATCTTCATGAGGTCCCAATAGTTCATTTTTGCTTTTAATCCCCTTGCCTTTGGAGATGTGTCAAGTAAGAAATTGCTGCGGCTGAGGTCAGAGAGGTATTTTCCTGCTGTCTCCTCTAGGGTTTTGATGGCTTCCTGTCTCACATTCAGGTCCTTTATCCATTTTGAGTTTATTTTTGTGAATGGTGTAAGAAAGTGGTCTAGTTTCATTCTTCTGCATGTTGCTGTCCAGTTCTCCCAGCACCATTTGTTAAAGAGACTGTCTTTTTTTCCATTAGATATTCTTTCCTGCTTTGTCAAAGATTAGTTGGCCATACTTTTGTGGGTCCAATTCTGGAGTCTCTATTCTATTCCATTGGTCTATGTGTCTGTTTTTGTGCCAATACCATGCTGCCTTGATGATTACAGCTTTGTAGTAGAGGCTATAGTCTGGGATTGTGATGCTTCCCTCTTTGGTCTTAAATATTCCTTTGGCTATTCGGGGTCTTTTGTGGTTCCGTACAAATTTTAAGATTGCTTGTTCTAGTTTCGAGAAGAATGCTGGTGCAATTTTGATTGGATTGCATTGAATGTCTGTTTATTTTTGAGAGAGAGAGAGAGAAAGAGAAAGAGAAAGAGAAAGAGAAAGAGAAAGAGAAAGAAAGAGAGAGAGAGTGTGAACAGGGGAGGGGTAGAGAGAGAGGGAGACAGAATCTGAAGCTGAGGAATCTGAGCTGTCAGCACAGAGCCCAATGTGGGGCTCGAGCTTATGAACTGTGAGATCATGACCTGAGCTGAAGTTGGATGCTTAATCGACTGAGCTAATTTTTTTTTAATGTTTATTCATTTTTGAGAGAAAGAGAGAGACAGAATATGAGTGGGGGAGGGGCAGAGAGAGAGGGAGACAAAGAATTCAAAGCAGGCTCCAGGCTCTGAGCTGTCAGCACAGGGCCCAATGTGGGGCTTGAACTCATGAATCATAAGATCATGATCTAAGCCAAAGTTTGACACTTAACCAACTGAACCACCCAGGTACCCCATGACTAGGACATGCTTCTGCATAGTAAGTCCCTACCTGGTGCAAGACATTACCTGGGTGTTGTGTAGAGAAAAATGAAGAGCATGCCAGCCTGTGACCCTCTGAACACATGTGTGCTTGTTGACTACTGTCTGGGACCTGTTCAGACATCACTGATGTGGACTTCCCTCCAACTCAGTCTCACCTCCTGTTGGCTAGTCAGAATCGAAGGAAGACAAGGAGACACAGCATTTAAAGCATTTGGCAAAGAAAGGAAGTTTAAAAGAACCCTTGCAGAGAATGTCTGAAAAGGACTGACTTGTCAAATGCAAATTATGACACCTATTTAAAGGGAAAAAAGACAAGATTTTCCAAAGTTATTAAGTTTATAGGTAGTCTGTTCCCCACGGACACACAACAGTTTTCTTCCATGATTATCCTATTGCACAAGATGATGACAAATCTTCAGTTATAGCTTTGAACAGTCAGGGATGAAGTTGTTCATATTCCAGAGTCAGTAACCTACCAGAAGACTCAAGACTTCCTTTATGTTGGAAACTAGAGTTAGACAGGGGACCCTGGATTTACTTTGTTTTGTGATGTGTGCATGTGCAGCTGACATGCTAGGTTTGGTGGTTGTGTCCCACAGAGTGGCTGTGGACACTGAGTTTGTGGCTGCTGACTGCTGCTTCTACAGGACACTCAGGGCTATGTTCCTGCCAACCTTCCATCACAACATTTAAATCATTGGATCACTACATAATGCTATTTTAGGTGTGTTTCCATTTATATTTTTTTAATGTTTATTTATTTTTGATAGAGAAAGAGAGAGAGAACGAGCAGGGGGAGAGAGAGAGGAGACACAGAATATGAAGTAGGTTCCAGGCTCTGAGCTCAAACTCATGAATGTGAGATCATGACCTGAGCCGAAGTCAGATGCTCAACTGACTGAACCACCCAGGCACCCCCCTTTTCGGTGTGTTTCTGTTGAAAAACACTTTAAGAATTATATATTGTTGACTCATTAACATCAAACTCCCTGCCAACAGCACTAAAAATTGTGCCTGAATGGAGCTTCTCTAACACCCAGAACTTCTCCATGAGGCACATCCCAGCCTTCTTGCACTTGGAAATGCTAGACAGCATGCCAGCACTACACTCAGGGACCGTGAGAGACAGAAATCACCACCAGAAAGCACAGCAGAGCAAACACTGTGGTACCACAGAGACTTGGAAGAGGACACTTGCTTACAGTATAGTAGCTGAAACAAGAAGGCTATGTGGTGGCCTGTTGACCCTCTGCTGGAAGCAGGGTGTTAGCTGACCCCTGAATCCTAACCCTGCTGCCTCCCAGATCCCGGTTTGGCTACATCCCGGTGACTGGCTGCCTTTGGTGTTTTTTTCCGTTGGACTCGCCATGGCTGTGGAACAGGAATACCTATCATTCCTGAACTTCCTCTCTGGCACTATGAAACGTGGTGTCAAGGCCTCTTTGTGGGTGTGCTTGTTAGGCAGGGAGGTGTTCAGGAGTTGTAGGGAATGGGGTAAAAATGGAATGGTGGCCCTGCGTATAGTAGGGTAGGGGCTGAGGCTGAGGGCTACCTTGTGGTTCTGCTGCTCAACTGATGGGTAGCCACTGTGATGTGTTCCTTCCTCCTCCTCTTCCTCCTCTTCCCTCCTGCCGCTCTCTCCCTCTTCCTCTTGCTTCCCCCTTCTCTCCTCATTCTCACTTGACTTTATCCAAATAGGCAGCCCAGTGGATTTGTATCAATAAGAAGCAATCAGCAACAGCCATAATACTTGCAATCAATATATAATTGCATCAGGGTTATTCCATTACCTCAGGCCTGGCGTGCTGATTACCGCTGAGGTCTTGTGATTCCAGCAGTCATTTGCCTGACTTCAGGGTTTGGTGGAAGAGCGTGTGGGAGGGTTGCCAGGCTGAGCCCTGTGTTGTGCACCTCAGGCAGGCCATCAGGGTCCAGGGTCTGGTCAGACACCAGGAAGTCAGACACAGGGGTGAGATACTCCTGGGCTGACAGGAGGGTGGCTCCGGGGAGGCCTGGGGTCAGGCATCAGGGCAACAGGACTAGAACTGGGAGTGAGTTCCTGGGACATAGGGCCCCCATACCACATTAACTGCCATTTAACTTGTACCATTTCCGTACGGACAGTACTTTTCCATATGAGGCCTCACACCAGCCCTGGGGGCTGAATATGACCATTCCCATTTTATAAACGAGGAAGCTGCAAACCCAGGGGAGGTACAGGGCTCAGTGCTACTCGACTTGGAAGCTGAGAAGCTATGACTCGAATTCAAGATTGAATTTAAGGTTTGAATTCAAAGTTGAGATCAAGAGTTAGTATGCTTTCTAGCGCTCCCAGAAACAAAACAAGCACCACTCTCTACTTTCAGATGGCGCGTCTACAGGCTTCTCATTGGCTTATTCAGCAATTCTGTGAGGAAGACAACACAGTTTATCATGCCCATTTAACAGATAAGAAGACTGAGCTTTGGATTAGGTGACCAACTGTCCCAGTTTTCCCAAGACTGAGGGATGTTCCTGGGATTTTCAGTGCCAGCCAGACAAGTCCCAGAGCAAGCTGGTCATCTGAGTTTAGGTAGAGGTTTGCTGATTTGTCATAGTGGCCGAGGGACTGGGTTCCTTTTTCCCACCACCCTGAACTGCTCCAGGTAACTGATAGTGCACCCACTTTCCTGTGTGTCTGTGAAGGCTAATATAAAAAGGATGAAAACAGCTATGATTTAATGAATACTTGCCGTGTACTAAGGCTTGGTAGATATTTGGTAATAATAGCAATCTCTTACATGGTACTTACCCCATGCCATGCACTATTGTAAGAACTTTATGAAAATTAACTAGGTTAGTTGATCCTCAGTCAATCCCTTTACAGAGGAGAGAACAGAGCACAGAGAGGTTAAGTACTTTGTCCAAGGTCATACAGCGAGTAAGGGCTGAAACCAGAATTCGTATGTAAGCTGCTTGGCTACTGAGTCCACCCCTGTGTTTACTGTCTCTCTAATCTTGGTTAAACACTCAGACAACAGCAGGTGTTATCAGCGTGATCTTAGAAAACATAACACGAGGCAGAGGGTAACTTCTGGTTAAGTGAATGAGTGAACGAATGAATGAATAAATGGGAGAGTCCTGTAACATTCTCAGGATCACAAAATGAATGATGCCTGATCTCCCCATATGCAATGGATTATCAGTCAGCGATCAAGAAGAAATAAATAACAAAGATAACTAAAAAGAAACCAATATGTTGAGGGAAAGAATCCTGACAAAAGGAGTACATTTATTTGGAGTCCAGGAGTATGGTCAAACAAATTTACAGTGATAAAATTCAGAACTGTGGTTGCCTATGGGGATTGACTGGAAGAGGACACGAGGGAAATTTCTGGGGTGGAGATGTTCTATATCTTGACTGGGGTGCTGGCCATGTGGCTGTATACATATGGCAACACTCGTTGAATTGTATACTTAAAGACCTATGTATTTCATATGTAAATTTTACCTCCAAAAAAGAGAAAGCACAAAAGAGCAGATGAAATAGAAGAGAAGGGATTTACCATTAGGGGTGTCTGACCCCCATGCCCTGCTGTGTCTGATGTTTGGGATTAACTGCCTCCATATTCAGTCAGTCACAGCTGGTGTTCCAGGTGAACCCCTACCATTAGGGCATGCTCATAGGTGGAGGAGCCACCAAGGCAGAAGCCACCTGAGCTGCCTTACCTGAGCACCTGCTCTGGGCTGTGCTGAAGTGACACCTTCAAGGGAAGATGAATGGATTAGACCTAGTGCCTGCCTGGAGCAGCTTCCAGCTTGGGGCCGGGGGCATCAGTACAAGAATGACTGACCACAGGTAATAGCCCCCGTTGGCCAGGACTCCAGTCCTATTTTGTAGGAATAGAAATCCTGAGCATGTTACAAAGATAAGAGTTCTAGCTGTAGGAAATAAGGATGGAATTGAAGTACTGCCTGTAGAATGTAATGCAGAAACATGGTTGGCAGAAAGAATTCAGAGGCCTAGGAACTACAGCGCAGGTACAAGGTGAGGGCTGGGTTTGCAGAAAATCTGGCTTTGACTGAGTTTTGTGGCAGTGAGTCAGCAAGGTCAAGACTGGCTCTACTACTTGCTAGCATATGACCCTGGGCTGTAATTTATGTCCTCTGTTTCTCAGTTTCCTCATCTAAACCAATGACAGTGGGAATAATGATAGTACTTACCTCTGAGGATTAAATTATTCAATATATGTAAGGCAGATATCACAGTCCTTGTTATCACAAATCTTGTTAATTTACAGCTTAAAGTGGCACTCAAGGAAGACACCGTTGGCTGCTGGTCCCAGCAGGGCTCCACCTGTGGACTGTGGTTAAATAGCTCCAAGAGATGGGTGAGGGGAATACAGGACAGGAACTAGGTGGGTCTTAATGAGAGAAATAAGCAAGTGTTATTATTCAGTTTCATAGGAAAACATATCAAGGCCTAGGGAGGTAACCCTTGTCTGAGATTGCACAGCTAGTTAGTGGAAGACCTGGGGCTACGTGTCAGTTCTGCTGCTCCCTTGTCGATGCTGCTCATACCGGCTCCAAAACCTGCTGCCATCCCCAGCCCTCTGGACTCATTACCTGGCCCTACACAGGGCGACCTTGATCAGGAACCAGGGCTGCCTGTCTGATCTTCAGTTTGCATCATGTAGGGTATCCTGCCTGGGACTTTGCTGGTGGGTAGGCAACATCCTCATTACATTCTGGCTTGTATTTATGTCAGAGATGCCTGTCATCATGTCACCATGTCACCTTGATCACATATTTAGCTGTCACATGTGGAAGCTTGGGGGCTGTAGTCTGCCATTTTTACAGAACACACTATTCTTCACTGTGAGTCTCTGAACCTGACCCCAATCTTTCTTCTGGTCTTCATGTCTCTACACCTAGGAGTGTCTATATCTGCAGCAGGTCTCACCCCTCCCATTTCCCCAGAGTTAGAGAGAGAGAGACAGGACCCAGGAGGAAGATCTTTAGCTGTAACAAGGTTGGGGACAACAAGGAGCCTCTCCCAGGAAGCTGAATAGGGAAGAGCTATGAGGAGCAGGGGTGGCCATAGATCCTGGATGGCAGTGGAGCCTGACAGGTGACAGCAGACATGGCTGGGAAAGGGGCTGGAACAGCAGGCAGGTGGTGGCTTGTTGGGCTTCCTGCATGCTCCAGTTAGGTAGGGCTCACATGTCTCCCATGAGTAGCTGTCCTAACATTTACAACAAGAGAAATTTAAAAGTACCTAATTCCTCCCAAGAAAGAAAAAAAATAGGGATAATCAATTCTGATCATTATACTCAGGCAGACCTGGTTTAGATGTTGGTTTATTTCCTGAATTCATTCATTCATTCATTCATTCATTCATTCAACAGTGCCTAACTACTAATTAATAAAGCACTAGTTTTGCACCTGGGAATCAGAAAAAAAATATTTGGGGGGCATCTGGGTGGCTCAGTTGGTTAAGCATCCAACTTATGCTCAGGTCATGATCTCGCGGTTCATGAGTTCAAGCCCTGTCTTGGGCTCTGTGCTGACAGCTCAGAGTCTGGATCCTGCTTCAGATTCTGTCTCCCTCTCTCTGCTCCTCCCCCATTCATGCCCTGTTTCTCTCTCTCTCAAAAATAAATAAACATTTAAAAAAAGAGAAAAGAAAACAATAATTTTGGCTTCATTTGGAGAGTCAAAATGAAGGCTAGAAAACCTTAACTGGGGGGTGGCTAACACAGATTTTGATAACATTAATTTCTCCCTGTGAGATCAAGAAATATGTCAATACACAATCAATACGAAGCATGTGTAGTACTACAGGAGCAGCACATTTAAGACCCAGCTAAGGTTGGCTTTGGTTTGCAGCTGTGTGTTGTTCTCCAGAGGAGCCATTCCTTTATTCTCTGCTGACTTTGCAGGAGGTGGTTGTCAGGGGAAATATCCTTGGTTTTCTGGTGAGACTCAGGGAAGCCCCAACCTCACTGGTCTTGGGGCCCTGCATGGGGTTAGGTGCTTTGTGCATGTTTTGAACACAAGCACTATATCTGCAAATGTCCAAGTGTGGATTGGCTGACATGTAGCCTTTACTTAGCGTAGAGTTTGTGTTTCTGTTCAGGATACCAGTTCATGATAATGTATGACTTTTGTCAGAAAGTTCTTGATCTCTGTCTAGGCTTGACCTGTGTGCTTCTGTGGTTAGTATTGCTAGGACACGAAGGATGAGCCTTACCATCTGGTGTTTGTGTTGAAACTCTGCAACCCTACTCAGCTAAACAGTGTGCAAGGCCAAGGGCAAACCACATGTCCTGCCCAGTGGCAACCACTGTTCTGGGTGGATTATGTCCTGTTTGGAAATGAATAAACAGAAATGCTACAAAAAGATCCAAGAAAAAAGACAACAGAAAAAGAAATAATAAGGGGAACCTGGGTGGCTAAGTCAGTTAGGCGTCGGAGTCTTGATTTTGTCTTAGGTCTTGATCTCATGGTCATGGGATCAAGCCCCATACTGGCTCTGGGCTGAGTGTGGAGCCTGCTTAAGATTCTCTCTCTCCCTCCCTCTGCCCCTCTCCCTTGCTCATGTGCTCTATCTCTTTCTCTAAAATAAAAAATTTTAAAAATAAAATAAAAAAAAACAAGAAGAAGAAAAGCAAATTGAGGTGAAAGCAGCCTGCAGAGAAGATGGCTAAAATAAAATGCAGTTGAAGGATACTTAGCTCCAATAGAATAAATAAAATGCAGGTGGAGGTAGTGAAGGCAGGAGTTAACACTGGTAAAATGCAAATCACTGGTGAGAAGAACAAAATATGCTTCTATTCAGAGGAAAAAGAATAAGGAGATGTGGGTGATGAGGAGATCATAGGTGTAGAGAAGAGAGGAGATCCAATCTAGGAATTACAGGTATTGCTGAAGAATAAACCAGAATAATTTCTTCAGAAACAAAATCAAAGTCATAACTGAGGAAAATGTGTCTTGCAAAATGTCCTAAATGTGCAGGCAAAATAAATTTAAAGGGAACTGCATCTACATACATACTGGCTACATTTTCAAATTGAAAAGATAAAGTATTATGAACACGCTGGAAGGAGAAAAAACCCAACCATGTTGAATATATAGTTGCAAAAATTAAGACTAAAATATCCCTCAAGGTCTCTGCAAATGCCCCAGAGCAATAGGGCAGCCATGAGGCACAGACAGGGCTCTGTGTTTATCAAATCATTTCTCTTTTCTCCTGGAAACAGAGGAAGACAGAATTTCCCAGTTTTCTCCAATATAGGTGAGCCAGGGACCAGTTTTTGCTGATGAGTTGTGGATAGAAGTGACATATGCTACTTCTGCTCTGGATCCTAAAATCTGCCATGAGAGCTGTTAGTCTCCTCTTTCTTCCTTTCTCTGCTCCTTAGTCAGCCAGATTCACAGAGTCTGGCAGAGAACCCCAGGAGACAGTGGAAAGGGCCTGAGTTCCTGATTCACCTCATGGAAGGCTCCCTCTGGACCCTACAATGGGCTCTGTAAATGTCAACCTCAGAAGTGCAGTGTCTTATTATAGTATTTAACTTGCTCTAATATAAAGGGCTAGAGAGTTTTGAGGGAACACAGTCATGACTCAAGTATTTTTTTATTTAGTCAAACTGTCATTTAGGTGTGAACATAGAGAAACGTAACCAGAAATAAAAGAGCTCATAAGGTGTAAAAGGTCCATTTCCTTCCTGAAAAAAGTATTTAAGAATATATTTCAGTCAATATAGAGATGTATCAAAATAAAGACTTAAGCATGAGGAGGTTATCAAATAAAAAGCCTGGTTGAAACACTGAATCAGTTAACCATGGGGTAAAGTCTAAATAATTCTTGTTAACATGGCTATAAAGAGGAATGGAAAATAATAAGTTATTCTCAAAAGTGGGGAAAAAAAAACCCTCAACAGAATTGGGCTCTAATACCCCATTTTATTCCAGAATAAACAAAGAAATTGGGTGAAAGAGGAGTAGAAAGTAGTAAAAAGCATCCTAGTTTCCTCATCTTCAAGGGAAAAGTGGATAGAAACTATTTTATTTTTGATATTGACTATTGGAAAAATAAAGCTCAAAATTATTTTCTAAAACTCCCAAGAGCTAAAAATATATTTTTGACCATCCCCCAAACTATTTGAGAAAAAAAAGTCAAAGAGAATAATTCATAGTCTCTTTAGTAAATAGAAATTTTTAAAATGCTTTTTTAAAAAATATTTATTTTATTTTTGAGAGAGAGACAGAGTGTGAGTAGGATGGGAGGCAGAGAGAGAGGGAAACACAGAATCAGAAGCAGGCTTTAGTCTCTGAGCTGTCAGCAGCCAGACACGGGGATTGAACTCACAAACCGTGAGATCATGACCTGAGCTGAAGTCAGATGTTTGACTGAGCCACCCAGGTGCCCCAGTAAATAGAAATTTTAAAAATGGAGAATTACAAGGCAAAAAACAAGCATAATAAGAAAAAGCCAGGAAGTTCCATAGACAGAAATAATAAAATGTAATGACAGTAATAAATCCAGATATACAATTATGGCAATAAATAAAAGGGTCAACCCTCCCATTAAAATACATAGACTCTCAGATTAGGCCACATAATTAATGTCAACTATATGCTGTTTACAAGACACAAATCTAATACAAAATGATTGACAGGGAAAGATTAGAAATAAAAGGCTTGGTAAAAGATACCGGGAAAATATATAAAAATGCAAGAATGACAATATCAATATAATAACAACTGAATTGGAAAATAAAATCCAGCATAAAAATGTAGCAGTCATAAAGCAAATATTAGATGATGCCAAATCATTTAATATCAGACTATTTATAGCAAAATCATTAGAAAATATGAGAAAATAACAAAAAATATTTGTGGAAGACCATGTATTTTGCTCAGAACAATGCAGATAAGGCAAGTGAAAAATAAATGTGGGTGCAGAGTACATGGAAAATGAGATATATAAATTTTATTTAATAAAAATATATAACAAACTTTAATCCACGAACAGATAATAAACTTTTCTTTTAGCCATTCTTAGAACAGTGACAAAAATTAAAAGAAAAGCTCATTAAATACTGAAAATCCATGTTTATGTAGAACATCATACATGAAGAATAGATAAAAAAAAATAAAGGTTTTAAAAAGGCACATATGAGATCTTGGAAACTAAAAACTGCTGTGCTTAACAATTTTGGGTCAAAGAAGAAATACTGACAATCTATAAAGCAACAAAAAATAGACACTTAATGTAAAAGTTTATGGGGTAAAGTCAAAGCTGTACAAAGGGGTAAATTCATAGGCTAAATGGTTTTATTAACACATTTAAATAAAAATGGAATATTTAATTAAATATTTAAATAAACAACACACAGAGATTTAACATAGAACAGAGAAATCTTTCTTGAATTAGAATAGTAGTGTGTAAATCCAGAAAGCCTAACAGGAAAAAAGGAAATGTGCAAAGTTAGATATTAGAAAGTGGATGGACCTACAGATACTGATGTTATAAAGCTTTTCATGAGATTAATATATTGTATTCTATACTATTTTTTAAATGTTGATTACAAGACATAATTTTATAGCAAGATATTAATCACCAAAATTGACTCAAAAAAAGAGAACTTAAAGAAATTGTAAAAAAAGAAAGTTACTGTAGAATTAATTACCCCCAAATGCTCTTCACTTAATGTTGTTGATCAGCTTAGTTGATCAAATCTCCAGAAATATGTAATTTTTAGGAGGAAATTAACCATTTGTAATTATATAAAAAGACAGAAAACTTTCAAAATTATTTTATGAAACCAACATAACCTTAATAATGAAACACAAGTAAAACATAATACTAAACACAAATTTATTTTATGGAATGGAAATGACTTTCCTTAAATAAACTGTCATCAAATCACAACTACTGCAATATTAAGAAATGAATACTATAACTTGTCTAGTTAATCATTATCTGAGGAATGGAAGGATAATTTAATGTTATGAAATCTAGTAATACAATCCAGGGATCAGTGAGATAGAAAAAACTTCAGTTGATTCCCTAAACACATTTGATAAAATAACCATTTAAAAAATCTCTTGGGAAAAATTTAATAAATATTAATGTAAGATCACTTACAAAATGTTGAGCAAAAAATGCTCAACATCACTCATCATCAGGGAAATGCAAATTAAAACCACAATGAGATACCACCTCACACCTGTCAGAATGGCTAACATCAACAACTCAGACAACAACAGATGTTGGCGAGGATGCAGAGAAAGATCTCTTTTGCACTGCTGGTGGGAATGCAAACTGGTGCAGCCACTCTGAAAACAGTATGGAGGTTCCTCAAAAAATTAGAAATAGAGCTACCATATGACCCAGCAATTGAACTTCTAGGTATTTATCTAAGGGATACAGGTATGCTGTTTCGAAGGGGCACATGCACCCCTATGTTTATAGCAGCAATAGCTGCTGTCAACTGTCAACAATAGCTGAAGTATGGAAAGAGCCCGAATGTCCATCAATGGATGAATGGATAAAGAAGATGTGGTATATATATATATATATATATATATATATATATATACACACACACACACACACACACACACACACACACACACACACAACGGAGTATTACTCGGCAATCAAAAAGAATGAAATCTTGCCATTTGCAACTATGTGGATGGAACTGGAGGGTATTATGCTAAGTGAAATTAGTCAGAGAAAGACAAATATCATATGACTTCACTCATATGAGGACTTTAAGATACAAAACAGATGAACATAAGGGAAGAGAAACAAATATAATATAAAAACATGGGGGGGGGACAAAAACATAAGAGACTCTTAAATATGGAGAACAATCAGAGGGTTGCTGGAGGGGTTGTGGGAGGAGGGAATGGGCTAAATGGGTAAGGGGCATTAAGGAATCTACTCCTGAAATCATTGTTATACTGTATGCTAACTTGGATGTAAATTAAAAATATAAATTAAAAATTAAAATTAAAATTAAATTAAATTAAAATTTAAAAGTATAAATTAAAAATATAAATTAAGTAAAACAAATCAAACTAATAGTTCAGTATTAAATGTGATGGTGAAATACAAAAGAAATTCCCATTAAAGTTTCAACAGTGGAAAGATACGGGAGACTAGCATCATATAATAGTGTTCTGTACATTCTAGCTACATAACAATAATGAAATACTGTGAGTCAGTGATTCTTGATGGGGGTGATCTTATCCCCCTGGGGACATTTGGAAATGTCTGGAAGCAGTTTTTGTTGTAAAGACAAGTGGGGTGAGGGTGCTACTGGCATTTAGTGTGTAGAGGCCAGGAATGCTACTCTACATCCTGTGTCCCTGTACAGGATGGACTCCCACAGCCAAGAATGCCCACTGTTTCATTCTCCTGAATAGCCATAAGCATCTCAAACCCACCTGGTCCCAAACTGAGTTCTTTCTGTATGTCAGGTGTCACATGAAATACTTTATTTAATTGTCACAAAATACCTATAATTCAGGTGCTATCATTACACTCTTTTCACATATGAGGCCATTAAGACATGGCAGGAATTGTAAAGTCACACAGATATTAATAACAGAGACAGGGTTTGAACCAGGCAATCTGGCCACTTTGTCCCTCACACTGAGGTAACTTTCTGTTACTAAGTGAGAGAAATAGGATTTAAAGTTACACACACAGCATAATGATCATCCCAATTTTATGAAATATTATATATATTGAAATAATATTAAAACAAAAGTAAATACATTTTGGTTGTTAATGAATGGTAGTGGGATTTCTCTAGTGTCTTTAATGGACATGTATTATTTTGTAATGAGAAAACCCAAAAAATCTAATTAGTCATATAAAAGGATCAATAGAGCTAAATGTAGTTTTGGTATCCTCTTTTAAAAACTAAGAGCTCCTTCCATAATTTGGTTATTGTTGAAAGTGCTGCTATAAACATTGGGGAAGTGCCCCTATGCATCAGCACTGTCCATCAACTGATGAATTGATAAAGAAATTGTGGTTTATATACACAATGGAATATTATGTGGCAATAAGAAAGAATGAAATATGGCCTTTTGTAGCAACATGGATGGAACTGGAGAGTGTTATGCTAAGTGAAATAAGCCATACAGAGAAAGATAGATACCATATGTTTTCACTCTTATGTGGATCCTGAGAAACTTAACAGAAGACCATGGGGGAGGGGAAGGAGAAAAAAAAAGTTAGAGAGGGAGGGAGCCAAACCATAAAAGACTCTTAAAAATTGAGAACAAACTGAGGGTTGATGGGGGGTGGGAGGGCGGGGAGGGTGGGTGATGGATATTGAGGAGGGCACCTGTTGGGATGAGCATTGGGTGTTGTATGGAAACCAACTTGACAATAAATTTCATATTAAAAAATAAATAAAAACTAAGAGCTCTGAATGGAGAGTTATGCTGCTTCTAGGTTGATATACACTGTTGTAGAACAAACATCACTATTTAGGTACATGCACTAGCATCCCTTTGGAGCTATAGGTTCTGACTGAAACTGGTTTAAGCAAAGAGAAATGAATTGGCACATCCAACTGAAAAGTATGAGAAAGAGCTTGTCAGCTTCAGGTAAGCCTTGATCTTGCAGCTCAACATGGCTTGACCTTGACTTACTTTCTCTCTCCATTTCTTGACTTCTTCTTTGGTATTGGCTCTGACTCTCTCCTCTCTTTTGTATCCCACAGGAAAGAGGAAGTCTCTCTCAGAGCATCTGGTAACAGTCTACATGTTCCGTTTGATTGGACCACCTTACATCACATGGTGACTGATTGGCCTGGCCTTAGCCTTGGGTTCTACTTTTGGAACCAGGGGTGAACTCAACTTCCCTGGTGTCCTATCTCCCCAAATAAGAGGATGGAAGCTTGTGGGAAATTGGAACATTTACATCGATCAGCAAATGGATGGTGGCGATTCAGTCAACCCACACACACTATACTATGGGACTTCTGAGAATGAAACAACTTTATTAAATGTCTACTTATGTACATTTGTTATCTAATATTATAGACAATGTGTCCACTATGTTCATATTAAGGAGAGTCACCAAAAGATGGATTCATAAGGGAAGGCTTCCTGGTGGAGGCAGACTCAAGGAGGTCCTTTGAGGATAGGTGTGAGCTGGGTGGGTGGACAGGGGAGGACCATATTCAGGTGTGTAAGAATAGGGCCAAGACCAGGCTGTGTAAAGGGGAAGTGAACATACAGAAATGAAAAAGGGCAGCGAGGAGGACTCCCTGTGGAGGAAAGGGCCTGGCAGGAGAAGTCTCGTTGTTTAAATCTTGGCTTTGAAACTCTGTATCTCCAAAAGAAGAAGAAATAGCCATGGGGATCCTTCTTGTGAAGGGTGTTCATATGCTCCTTGTTAACATTTTATATTACCAAGCTGTTTTACTTTTCTACTCTCATTTTCTGTAGGTTTACATCTGTAAAATGGACATAATAGCACAGAGGATTGATATGAAAATTAGATAAGATTATATCTCTTAAAAGATCCTGCAAACTATAAATTACTAAATGGCAGGTAGGGAAGAAGGGGCCCGGGAATGCATTCAGAGTGTAACAGGGAACTAAGGGGGCAGACACAGGCTGTTAAAGTT
This sequence comes from Panthera onca, assembly GCF_046562875.1. Classification (NCBI taxonomy): domain Eukaryota; kingdom Metazoa; phylum Chordata; class Mammalia; order Carnivora; family Felidae; genus Panthera; species Panthera onca. The sequence goes on along the minus strand of NC_138342.1, from coordinate 168,428,977 downwards.
AGAGGTATAATTGGGTCCCATCTTTTCCCCTGAATTTACCCACCACTCTGACTTCCTGAGGCCTCCACATCTCCCTGTTTCCCCCTGGCATGGCCAAGTCGTGTGACCATGGGAATGTAGAGGCAAGGAGAAGACTGGGTGTGGATGTAAGGCAGCCCAGCTGGGCTTCAGGGAAGGCAGGGCAAGGAGAAGCAGTTTCTGAGAAGCGGCAGGAGTGCCCTAGGAGGAGACAAAATGACTTCTAGGGTTGAGTCTGCCAGAGACCATAAAAACCTCAATGTATGAAATTAGCTTGATTCTCTAAAATAGTTACATCAAGGCGGCTGTCAGGAAATCAATAGCATGCTGTAATTATGTCCATAAACATGCTGAAGAAGCAGGAGAGGTCAGAGGCAAAGGAAGGGGGGTGGCTGCAGCAAGGCCTTCCAAGACATGACTCATGAAGCTTGTGGGCACTGGAGCCACCCCAGAGGGGGCCAGTTCCTTGCTGCTGCCATGATTAATCCAGGGAGAAGGAAATTCAATTTGGCAAACATTTATTGAGCATTTACTTCAGGCCAGGCTGGAGGCAGCAGTGGTGGGCTAGGCTTTGGGTTGGTGGGCTGAACCTCCCCATCCAGTTCTTACTTTGGAAACCTGCAGAGGGAGAAGTTACTGGACTTGATGTTTGGCTAGTGAATTTGGGCCTTTTGGGGAAGGAGAGGAGAAGCCTCCGCAGACACCCCCATTGTGTTTGGATTTGCAAATACAGCTAATTCTGTTCCTGGGGGCTCCAGTAGCTGATACAAAACTCTTTTGTACTCAAAAGCTCTTCCTTTAAAATTTAATACTGTCCTCTTTGGAGAGGGAGGCACTTAGCTCTTTGCTTTACCTGTATTACTTCATCTTCTCAAAAATATTGTGAGCTAGGAATTTTTATCTCCATTTTATAGATGAAAAAATTGAGGCTGAGTATGATGAAGTGATCTTTTCAGCATCATAATGAAAGTAAGTGGACATTTATGTATCGTTTATACCTTATAGTCTGAATTGCTTTAATTAAATTGTCACAGTGGCGATCAGACCAAACTCATGGCTGATACTGATTTTGCTCAGAAAATTGGAATGTGAGAAGAGGAGGTTTTATGTGTGTGGGCTGGGATTATAGAGAGAAGCCAGAGGGTAAATTTGAGCAGAAGAGGTAGGGGAGCAGTAGGCAGGTCTGGGTGAGTTTGGGTGTGAATGGACTGGACAGATGGGGCAGGAATCATGAAACCATGGATGGCAGCCAGGGGAGAGATACTGAGTGAAAAGTGGGTGCACTGGGTCCTCATGCCCTCCTGCCATGAGCTCTGGGAAAAGGTCTCAAGACATTCTTGTCCAGGGTCTGACTTGGACTGACCAGCCTGTGCCTGGTGGGTTTATTCTAGGTTGGAATTCTTTTTTTAAAATTTTTTTTTTAAATGTTTATTTATTTTTGAGAGAGAGAGAAAGAGAGAGAGGCAGAAAGGGAGACAGAGACAGAGAGAGAGAGAATGAATGAGTGGGGAAAGAGCAGAGACAGAGGGAGATACAGAATCCAAAGCAGGCTCCAGGCTCGGAGCTGTCAGCACAGAGCCCAGCGTGGGGCTCAAACCCACAAACTGTGAGATCATGACCTGAGCCGAAGTCAGACGCTTAACCAACTGAGCCACCCAGGCACCCCTCTGGGTGGAAATTCTTTCCCAGCATTTCACAGGAATTGTGTATGTTTTTCCAAATGCAGAGAAAAATCAGTTGAGAAAATGGGAACACTGTAAAAAGTATTACAAGTCTCCTGTGAGAATTTAAGGGTAACAATCAACATAGAAACATTACTTCTTTGAAATAATTCACTGACATCAAATAGAAAATCAGAGCAGGAAATGCTGAACCACGGAGTTGGAAGGTGAAGGTCAAAGTGCCCAGGAACCTGGACAAGAGCAGGTAGGCCGGCAGCGTCAGAGCCTCATCAATTGGTCTTGCTTGCAGTCTTGCCACGGAGAAAAGTATCCATTGCCCTGTCTGCTGCTAATGGTGAGCCACTGTTGCAAATAAAGTAAATATTAGTAATATTTATAGCTATGGAATACTTTATGGGTGGTGTTCCCAGAAATAATAAGTTTTGGAAGTGAACTATGTCCTTAAATTGCGATTTTGACATGTGATCCTGTGTGGTGCTGTGAGGAGCATTTGTAGGAGATCCAGATGTTATCTTGTTCCATCACTACTCAAAATGTTTATGGCTCAAATATTCACTGTTGGGGACAGTTCTTTGCAAGTACTAGAACAGAGAAAGGCAGAGAGAAGACACAAACGTCATTGTAGGAATACTATAACATTAAATCAGAAATGGATTTTAAAATCTGAATTAGCAAAAACAATAACAAATTTGAAGACAAAAACCAAAGTCAGACTGAGTAAAGTGTTTTCATCATTACAAAAGGGAATGAGTTTATAGAAAGCAACAGTTGTGCTAACACCCAGCTTGAAGTTGCTTTTGGCCATGCTCTTGCCAATTCGATAAAGGTCAATGCAAGATGGAATAAATTCTCTGTCTGGACTATTTGTCACAGAAAAAGACATCAAAACTTTTGGATATGGCAGTTAATGCTTTGTGGTTTTAAAATTTCTTTAAGAAGGATAGCTTTTAAGTATTAACAATTAAATATTGTGGTATTATCTTTTAATTTTTAAGTGATTTTTATTTGGCATTTATTTCTGTCATTATCTCCTTCTTTTAATGTTTTTGATTATCCAATGTCTATATCAGGGAGACACCATTTTTACAATTTACTGAAGTATATAATCTTGATAGAATGTATTGGCTCATAATAAAGATCAACCATGCGTTGATTATGTATTTCTAACAGAAAGCCTCTGTGATAATCCTGATTCCCCAAACAATTGTTTATTATTATAGCCACTCATTATTATTTTAAAACACACAAATAAAGTGCTTTTAAAAATGCACAATAACTTCTGATTTGGGGGTTCCCAGTAATTACCAGAAATTCTTATTTCTTGTTCCTAGATCCTGAAGATCAATATCTAATGGGATTAAGAACCACCCAACCTGTGAGGATGGGGCCCTTACACCTGTGTGTCCCTCCTTTCTGTGCTGGCCCTGACTGAAACCACCCTTTGCAAGTACAACATCAGAGGAGCACACAGGTGAAGGAGTGGACACAAGCCAAGTCTTGCAGGTGCTGCTAGTGGAAACATTCACCATGAACAAGACCTGCCTGACAGGGGAATTTAAGACTTGGATAAGGCCATGGGGTCTGACTTCCTCTGGTCTGATGGCTACTTGTTTTCTATTGATTGTGTACCCATTTTGCTTTCTTTCTCAACCTCACAACCCTGCCAGGGACACCTGGGATCAGTGCTGTGGGATGCGTGAAGGGCCACTGGCTGGGCCCCTTCTTCCCTTCCAGTACTGTACTACTCACCGCTGGGACCTCTTCTGGCCCTATTTTGGTCTCTGTTCCTGTTCTGTGCAGGCCCGTCCTAGCTTTATGCTTTGTTTCATAATTGTTTAGAAATACAATTTAGAACTTGGAATTAATTACAACAAGGCTGTTCATAACCAGACATCTGATAGGGTTAATGGCAGCAGATGCAGGAGCATAGGTGTTCAGAGCTGAGGGTATTGTAAAGCTTAACTGTTGCATTTGTATAAGCTGATACTAGTTTAATGTGGTGCTGCTGGGAGAGGTGTTGGCTCTACAAGGTTCTAAATCTTTGTTTTCCCTTTTGAAAGGATATGTGGCAGGCACCGTTAGTTGCTCATACAGGAGTCGTTGCCCCCTCCTCCTGCCAACAGAACCCAGGTTTTTCTCAAGCACTGTGATAAGGTGTTTTCTGGACCCTCCCCGCCTCCAGGGGAAAAATCCTCAGCAGACAAAGTCCATCAGAAAAATTGCATTTCTTCAGTCAGGACTGGCTACGCATGGGCTTGTGGCCCTACTGGGGTGTAAGGGGACATTTACCGGGAGGTGTCTGAGACGTTTACCTCTGTCTTATAAAATGGAGAGACACTTTTTCTCTTCTAACACCTGGAGCTGCCAGCTGGAGCTATTTTGTGACAGAGAGGGGAGCTTCTGGCTTGCTGAGAATGCAGAGCAGAAAGCTGGAAAGAACTTGGGGCTTGGTGAGCTCTTTGTGTGACATTATTGACAGTCCTGGAGCCGCTGCATCTCTATCCTGAGACCCCTTCACATGAGGGTGGTGAACACTTCCACATGTGTCAGCTGCACTTGGCAGTGAAAAACATCTCAGATACGTATGGCTTCTGCCGTCTCACAAGATGAGTTTTGTGGCAAAACACTCAGGAGGACTTTCTGAAAGTTAAACACTCTATAAATTGAAGCCATTTATCTTTACCATACACACATTCCCAGGTATCAAATGGTGCAATTTCATGCCTTGTGACTGGTTAGCCGGGGAAAAATTGGGACATAGGAGGTCTTGCTAAGGTCTCTGGATTCACACCATATAGCTGACCAGCTGCTTTGCTCATGTGTGAGGCTGACTCTGCCTTCACTCGAGGCAGTATGCTGTAGGGATAGCTACCTTGCATTGGTTTTCCAGAAGACCTAGTTTTATCTCTGCAAATAGTTGGCTGTTTGACCCTGGGAAATTTAAATAACCTCTCTGAGCAACAGATGCCCCTTCTGGAACATGGGGATAATAGCCTGCATTCCTCTTATGGTGCTTGCCTGCATCAAATGACAGAGTGTATGTTTTCAACTATATGGCAGGAAGATGATGGTGATTGCTATGGATTGCGATTTTGTATCCCCACCAAATTCATATTTTGGAGCGCAACCCCTAATGTGGTGATATTAGGATGCGGGGCCTTTGGGAGGTGATTAGGTTGTGAGGGCTCCACCCTCAAGAATGGGCTTAGTGACCTTCTAAAAGAGACCCTAGTGAGCTCCTTGACCCCTGTACCACGTGAGGACACAGAGAAAGAACTGTGAGAAATAAACTTCTGTTGTTTATAAGTCCTCTAGTCTGCAGGATTTCTGTTATAGCAGCCCAAATGGAGTAAGACCATGATGAAGGTGATGATGATTGTGGTCGTGATGGTGACAAAGATGAGTTTGCTCCATCTGGCCATCAATAGAATTCTAAAAATAACAAACAGTGGTGAGGGTGGCAGGTGGGTGGAAGAAAGTCACTGAACATGTGGCGAATCTGTGAACCCTGAGGTGTGAACTTATGAGGGGGGAAGATGCCAATGCAGCTGAGAGGAGCATTCAGAGAGCCGTGGATGGCGCTGTCCTTAATGCAACACTGTTGTTCTCTTGGGTGGACCCAGTACCTCCTTCGTATGCTTTGCTCTGATGTATTCAGAAAGAGGCTCAGTTCAAGTGGATTTTTGCTTCCTAACCCAAATCTTGTCTGAGTGGCTGGAGGCATTCAATGCCAAGCCTCCCTTTCCCAAATCTGCCCATGGCAGCAGAGTACTGGACTCCAACAGGGCATTGTCTCTTTCTTATTCTGTGTGAACACCCAGACATGACAATTCTCCCCGTACACATGCACCTTTCTCCACAAAATGAATGATTCCCTTAAATTTTTATGAATTGAGTCATATTATCAATGTGATAAGAGAGCTTGCTAGCTACATGAATCTCATGGTGACCTCTTAGGTACAATAGCTAAGTGGGTGAGGAATAAATGTTGGAGTCTGGCCTAATCAGATCCTTCAGGGTAGAGCATGATATCTGTCCAAAATATTTCCCTCCATTTCTCCTTCATGATCCTTCCCTCACCAGTCCTGTATATATGTAGGAACATTAGTTCCTCATAATGCTGGGCATGATGCCCAGCCATAGTCCAAGCTGGTGAACTCCTACTCAAACTTCAAAGCCCAATTGAATTGTTCCCTCCTTTCTGTAGCTTTCCTTGACTATACCATTATTAATGAATTGTTAGGTTTATCTAGATCCCCAGAAAGTTTTAAGCACATCTTTATTGCAGCACTTAGAGGTATTTGTTTACTCATCTGTCTCCCTCTGTTTGAATATGAGTTTCCTAAGGGCAGGGATCATGTCTTAAATATCTTATCACCTGCACTGGCATGATGCCCTGCATACATAAAAAGTAATCAATAAACATTTGTTGAATTAAATTGAATTTGTAAGTTAGATTTGCTTAAGGGAGAACACACCTGTATTCATTTCACAAAGGATTCTTGGCTATAGAAATGATTATGCCAAAGGATCTCTTTAAAGGGTAAGCCCCCTGGTGTATTTACAGCAGGATGCAATTTCAAATTCCACATCACTTTTTCTAGGAGCACATTTCCTGCTTAAAGTGGTATGGGCCAACATTCACATCTCAAGCCTGCAATCAGCACCTCGCTCACATGCAGGGACAGCCTTCATAAGATTAATCATTTACAGATAGTTTTTTCTTCTACCCTCCAGCCTCTGAAGGGAACCCCTGGCCCCGCAAATGTGGTGGGTGGGGGCATCCAGGGCACACCCTGAGCTTTGGCGCCAGCCCACAGTGGGGGTGGCAGAAGGCCCATTCTCCCAAGGAGAAGCACATGTGCGGCCTCTGGTCTCTCAGCCCCCTTAGCAGCCCATTTCAATTCACCCCGAAATCGTCCATCTGTCATTACCCATTAAAGGCATTTGTAAGAAGCTGCAAAATATTGAGGCTGATGCTTTTTGGCACTAATATTGCTATTAATATTGATATCCCTTGTAATGCCAACATCATATTATAGTGCTTCTCATAGGCTCCTCAGACTTGTTCTCTTCTCCACTCTTCTGATCCTTAGCCTTGCCCTGCAGCTTGTTTTTAAGGATTTTTAGGAGTTATCGATCACACAATAAAAGAGAGCAAGAAATCAAACCTGGCCTTTACTCGTCTGTAAAATGGCATGTGTTGGAATCGTCCTTCTCTAAACTAAGCTGGAACATGACTTTCCTTTTTGACCAAGGCAAAGCCTGGTGGATCTTTAATCATTAATTTATGCCCTGGAATGTTACTGGGCTCTGCTTTTTTTGCTCAGGTACTATGAAAGGTGCTGGGACCCCCGAGATGAAGAGTCAGGGTCCTGCCTTTCTGAGGGGTGAGGTTGGGTGGGCCTCGGTGGTGAGAGAGGGGAGCTAAGGTGAGCTGTAAGGTGGCACAGAGGAGCTCCTCACCCGGTTTGATGCAGAAGGCTGAGCTCAGGAAAGACTTCTCGAAGTTACTGGCAGCAGAGACCCACCCTGTTGTGGGCTGAACTGTGTGCTCCCCCAAACCTGGGTTCAAATTCCAGTGTCAGAATGTGACTGTATTTGGAGATAAAGTCTTTAAGGATGCGATTAAGGTAAAATGAGTTCACTAGGGTGGGCCCTGATTCATGTGGCTGGTGTCCTTGCAGGAAGAGGACATTAAGACAGAGACACAGAGGGGAGGCCATGTCAGGACCCAGGGAGGAGACAGCCATCGGCAAGCCAAGGAGAGAGGCCTCAGGAAAACCAATGCTGCAGAACCTTGACTTTGGACTTTAGCCTCCAGAACTGTGATCACAGACTCCCTGCTGTTGAAGTCCCCCATCTGTGGCACTTTGTTATGGCAGCCTGAGCTGACTAATACAGGCCTTAAGGTAGCTGTGTTCACTAGACAGTCCTTATCCCAGGGTGATTTGGGAGCCAGAACGTGCAGAAGGTGTCAGGAACCAGAGGGGTGGATGAAATCTCACAGGGAGAACATGTTAATGGAGAAGAGAATGAAGGAACTAGACTTCTCAGACTCCTTTTTCTCCACAAAATCTAGCACAGAGTCCGAAAACACAGTCCAGGCTATTCACGGAAGGCATGATTGATCTCTACATGCAGGCCTGTGCTAAGTGGATGATGCCATCACAGAGTGCTCTCCTCTGCTGGGCATAGAAAGACAACGGCAATTAAGTGTGGTCGCTCCAGTTGTTAGTGCCTCTATGTTTATAAAGTTCTTCCCTGTACCTTATTGCACGTACCCCACACTTTGTGTGCATGGAGTGTGTTATTTATCATCCACATGATATGGATTTATCATGATATGGATGATCCATATCATCCAGTTTATGAAGGAGGAAACCTAAGTTCAGAGACGTTCCTTTGAGGACCCCTGCCTGCTCAGCTGGGAGGATTGCTTGTAGGAACACCTTCTGCCTGGAGATCAACAATGGGTCAGGCCCGCGTCCATCACATGACCATGGAGCAGGCTACTCCTGTCCAAATTCTGCCCCATCTGGCCTCCCCAAGCAGGGCATGCCCTGGCCTCCAGTGGAAACCTAGGCAGTTATTTTACTATGGTGGCATTTAGGATATAACTTGCTCCCTCATTTCGTAAAAGGTGGGATTTTCTTACAAAACCGTCCTTGTTCTAGAAAGCTCTCCTTTTCCCCAGTCACCCCAATTTTAGGGTCATCTATTCCTCAAACATTCTCTCTTTGAGCCTTCCCATCTGGGTCCCGGCCTTCTCTCCCACCATCCCCACCCTTACCTACCACCACCAAACCAGAACCCAGCGCCAAGCCCTGTGTCTTGTATGTGCTGCTCCTGCAGGCTCTGGTGAACACCAGCGGGTCTTACCTGGCTCAGCCTTTTTTATGTTAGAAGGGGTGAGGGGGCAGAAGCTGGAGGGAAGCCTCTGCGTCTTCAGCTTCAGCCCTGAGTCTCCACTGCAGAGCCACTGCCTGTGTCCTTCCTGGGATTCCTAAAGGCAGATGGAACTTGAAGATAAATCCTCTTGATAGACCCCGTGGTCTAGGCTATGTGAGGAATTCTCCCTCTAGACTAGGGGAAAACCAGCTAATGTGTCCCTACTCCTTGAAAAATAATAACCGCAACCTTGTTTTGCTAGAGGCACATTCTCCTTTCATACTGATCCGGTTTCCATTACAAAATGTTCTCTTACGAACCCTGGGCCATCTGGGGTGAATGGCATCATGTGCAGAGTTTTTCTCTGATTTCCAGATTTCTCTCCTGATAGCAGGGGCAGAGATTTCAGTGCACACCCCCAGATATACTTTATCTAGAAATCTGTTACTATACTGGGGCATATACTATTCTGTATATACTATATGGAAACCAGGCTTTCCGTTTCTAATACCACATCCTTTCTTGCCCATGTATTTTGAAGGGATGTCTAGCATGCAGTATGAATATGGGTGAGTTTTGACTTGGTGGTAGCTTTTTACTTTATTTTTTTAAGTTTAATTTTAGATTAAAATTAAAAAATTAAATTTAATTTTAAATTTTTAAAAATTTTAAATATTTTTTAATGTTTTATTTTTGAGACAGAGAGCACACAAGTGGGGGGAGGGCAGAGAGAGAGAGAGAGGGAGACAGAGAGTCAGAAGCAGGTTCCAGGCTCTGAGCTGTCAGCACAGAACCCGACATGAGGCTCAAACCCACGAAATGCGAGATCATGACCTGAGCTGAAACCGAGAGTCGGATGCTTAACTGACTGAGGCATGCAGGAGTCCCATGGTGGTAGATTTTAAAATCCTGGCATGCAGGGGGTACTTGTTTGTCAATCCACACTGCAGCACTTTTGTACGATGGTTGCCAGATGATATTCTAAGTGGTGGCAGTATTAAGATAGACAAAATCCTTTCCTGGAAATTATATTGGGGATGAGAAACATGTAAGTTAGTAATTTCGATAAAAAACTCATAGTTTTGTCCTTTGAGAATACCACCTTCCTCAGTGAACCTCAGGATGAGCATTCTGGAGAGGCCCAGACATAGAAAAGTATAATCCCTTCATTTTAAAACTTCTATGTCCTAGGTCCAGAGAAGGGAGGAAAGAAGCAAACTCACACCTGGCAAGCTGGTGTGGCTGGCACTGTGCTGGGCTCTTACTTGCACAGTAACCAGTGGGGAGTGGCTCTGTGTGGGACAAAGCAGGGACCAGATTGCAGCCCCGGTGGGGCTTGGAGCAGACTGTGTTTTTCCCTGGGGCTTCTCCCTGTAGGGCCTCCAGTGGTCTCCTATAGCTGCAAGGTCCGGTGCAGTGTCTCAGGGGCCACTTACCTGGGAGCTCTACCCTTCTAATTCCTTCTCTGGGGAGCAGTGCTGCCAGGCAGCTCAGCTGGAATCCTTCAGGATGAATAGTTCACCTTTGTGTCTGCCTTCTCATATCCTGCATGTCCCGGAAGCAGGGCTGGAACTGCTCCTTCCATCAGGCAGATGGGGAAACAGGGATCTGACACAGGCTCTTGGTCAGTTAGGGTCAGAGCTTACAGCCGCCTTCTATTTTGGTTCTATTCCCGACCTTGCTCTTTTGCAAAGGGTTTGTTTCCTAAGAACCCCTTGGTGTGGCCAGACTGAGCCCTGCTTCCCAGCACCCATTAGCCATGTGTGTCCCCAGCTCCATGGACAGGGTGGCTGCCTCTGTGTGGCAGGGGCAGTTGTGAGGAGCATGTGACAGTCAGCAGCTCCCAGGTCCACTCCCTCTGCCCTCTGGAGATGTGCCTGCATTTCCCCTCCAGCTAGCCCTCAGCTCTCTGCTTCCCCAGATCAAGGGCCTGAGGGCCAACACAGAAGACATTTTCCCTGCCGTCCAGTTGGTGCTGATGCTGAACAGGCAAGTGTGGGCTGGATGCTAGGGCCTCTCCCCTCTGCTGCTCCTCTCCTTGGGGAAGGCTTGTGCCCATGTGTCACAGTGGCTCCAGGCCTGTGTGTGTGGCTGGACTCTCTGCTTTGATCCCACATCAGACTCCGGCTTTATTATTTTTCCAGGCACCGTGATTATTCCCCTAATCATGCCAGGAAATGAAAAGCCACAGACGCTTTCTGTTCAGTGGCCCTGTAGATCTCTGTTGTATTATGAATGTGAAAGTTGATTGAACCTGGGAAACAATTTGAAGGCAGAGTTTCCAAAGCGATTTTGTAAGAGGAAGCCTCACCCAAGGTCGAGGGCAAATCAGGCCAGCTTTGAGTGTGAGGCCATGATGCAGGGGCTGCAGTGTGCTGTCCCTGTGGCCCCACCTCTGCCCCTGCGGGTCTAAGTGGCACAGAGTGCCCCAGCTGGGAGCCTCAGCTGCTCATCCAGCCCAGCCCTGGGAGGGGGGGCACAGGAGAGGAAGTACACTGATCTCTAAGACCAGCTCACATGTTGTGGCCTCTGCAGAGTTCGGGGCCCCCTGGCTCCGGCTCCGACCTGCCACCTCACCTGTCTGACAGTGCCTGATTGATTCTTCTCCACAGCGGTCTTCCTCTGTCATGGAGGGGTGGGGGGGGGGTTGCTTTCTCTGTTCACCTGCATGTCCCCAGGGTGACATGGTCAGCTTTATAAGTGCAATGATAATGATGATGATAAGAATGTGTACATAACACTGACCATGTGCCCTGGGTGTTTTAAATATCACAATTCATTTAGTCTTCATAATAATCCCACAGGAACTTGGGTTTATTGCTCCCCAGTTTGTCACCTGCCCACCATTTCCTCACAGTCAGGTGATACCGTGACTCTATCTTATCAAGACCTAATTGCAGGGAAAACAAAGGAGGGGGAAGGTTCTTCCCCTCTGACCCTTAATCTGAAACAAAAATTTCTGCTTGAGAATTATTGCTTACCTCCCCTCTTTTCCTGTCTCTACCTGCTTGCCTTTTTCCCTCACTTTATGTCCCCAGCATATCCGCCTGACCCCCTGGATTGCCTCCGCACCATGTATTTGCTGGAGAGCCGGGAAGACTGGTCCCGCGAGCCCCACCACAGCCTGTGTGCACTGTTCCACACTTTTGCTGCTCCTTAGCTCTCACCATGAATGCCTTTAATTTCATCATTTACCTCCTGCCTTCCCTACTGAATGTCATGAATATTGTTTCCACTGATAGCCTGCTTATTTTTAAAGGTTTATTTGCTATTCAGTGGGCTTGGGCTGGAACAGCCCAGGTGTACAGGGAGAAAACAATTTATAAGATGAATATCATGAGGGCCATCCTTCCTCTCAGGCACAGTGGGGCTGGGGATACCAGGCAGAAAGGAAGGTGCACAGGTCCTTGAGGGCAAGGGGAGACAGGCTGGTTCCCTCGGGCCCAGGTCTGCAAGGGCCCCCACACTACAGCAACTCCCACGTTCATGGCTTCTTGGTATACAGCAGGTACTCATCCAACAAACATGTACTGAGCATGAATTGTGGGGCACATGCCAGTTGGGTTTATATGCCAGCCGCTGTGCTGAGTGCCTGACAGGCAGTCACTCACTGAATCCTCATTGCAACCTGAATAGCTGGGTCATGACAGCATCATCCTCAGCATTTTACAGACGAGGAAATGGAGGCACAGGGAGGTAATTGCCCAAGCGTACAAAGCTATCAAATGGCAGAACCAAGACTCAAACTCAGCCACTGGAACTACATGTTGCCTGTCTGGGCTTCCCTGCTTCTTCCCTGTCCTACTATGGTCCTGGAAGAACTAACATGGCAAGGCATGTGTGGGTGGTACACATGGGGTGCAGCTGGTGTTCTGAAGGAAAAGGCTCTCCAAGGCTTGGGAGGGCAGAGAAACTTCTTGGGGAGAGTAGCACTGGATTTGGGTCTCCATGGAGGGATAGGATTCAAAGGGGTGAAGGAGACAGGACATTTTAGGCAGAAAGAATGGAAATGTCACGGATGTTGTTTGAGGTGGGAGACAGGGGGAGAGAGTTTATATGTGCTGACCCACGAGGAAGGGACAAGGGTGAAATCCATCCAATCTGTCTTCTGGAATTTTGTTGGCAGAAGGTCTGAGATGTGCAGACTCTTATTTAGGGGATCTGAGCTGAGGTGGTGAGGAGGAGTCCTGGCCTGGCAGGGGCTAACAGGGTGAGTGACAGTGACCCCTCTCTAACCTCACCATAGACTTGCTACAATGTATTTTCTGCTCTTGTCTCTGCCTTTCCAAATGCAAGCCACCTGCCTGGTGCAGACTGCCATTTCCAGCTTTCTTCAGCTGTCATGGTATTAAGTGTAAAACAGTAACATATATATTTTATTTTATGTCATTTACAAACTGTAATGTTCAGCGGGAAAATAAATGGAGATTTCTGGGCAAAGAGGAGGCATCTGATATTCTGATTCACTTCACAACCTGCAGTTGCAGATATCTTTGGAGGAGGGAAGGCTGTGAGGGACAGGGGTGAAGGATGGGGGTACCCAGAAGGCAGAGGGTGGGCAGTGAAGCTTTAGTGTGGTGTTCATAGGATCCAGCCTTCCCAGATCAGAAGCACACCATCTGGTTGCAATAATGAACAGTGATGAGCAGTGGCAATGCTCCTGTTGGTGAGCCTGGGCCAAAATGCAACATGCACTCTGCAGTGTGTGTGTGTGTGTGTGTGTGTGCGCACACGCACACGCATGCATGTGTGTGTGTGTGTGTGTGTGTGCGTGCATGCACATGTATGCTTTTTGGGGATGCCATGTATGCCTACTTCTGTGTTGCTTCCTGAGAGATTTGGACCTGCCTTCTCCAGCAGATACCAAGTAAAGCTCTCATTTTCTGAGCCTCATGTGGTAGCGATGACACCTTCCCCTGATAGGGAAGACAAAGAAGAGAGAGAAAGTAGAGGCAGGACATTTCACTTTATGTTGATATAATCCCAGAATGAGGGTATCCATCTCTCCCTTAAGCAGTTGCTTGTTTACCCTGGGTTCTGAGCTCTCCTGAGGCACCAGGAAGCACAACATCTACCTCTACCCAAACTTTGCCCCACCCCCAGAATCCCCCTCACAGGGCTGGACTCCTGACCTCAGCCCATCTGCTCTGCACAAATCTAGGGCCTTTGTGGGAGCTTCTGGAAGAGAAACCCTGTATATCCTTCTGGAACTGAGCCAGTACAGAGGGTCTGTAATGACCAAATAGTCTCCCTGACAGAAAAGCCTGTGTGCAGATGGGCCCCAAACAAGGGAAGGTTAGGTTGGCAGATGATGAACAGGGTCCTGGTAACATCACTGGAACCCCTGGATGAGTCTGGGCATGAAGCTAGTCAGTTCTCAGGCTTCTCAGGTGGGGAAGGTAATAGATTCTATTTTTCTCTTTTTTTTTCATAGTTCATGTTACTTGCATATGCCCTAAATGACACATATGCATATGCATATGTGCTGACCACAGTTTGGTGAATTGAACAGCTGAGTTGGGGGAGAAGGTGGCATAAGACGAGGCCTGGAAGAGAGAACCAAGCCTGCTGACCGGAGGCTGCTCCTGGATGATTGTTCAGAAAGCTGCATATCTGCTGAGAAGGGGCAGAGAGGGCAGGGGATGGAGCATGGGATTGGCCCCTCCCTGTGCACACATCAATACTATTGATGAGTAGAGGAGGGGAGAGTGTAAAAACTGGCAAGAACCTTGGAGACTGTCCATCCCATTTTATGTCTGGGGAACTAGAGACCCAGGAAAAAAAGCATGGATTGTCCAAGACCACACAGTGTGTTAGTGATGAATTCTTTAATTTTTCCAGGGCTTGGAGTTGTTAGGGTGTTGAGGTTGGGAAACTCACTATGTCGGTGCATTTCTTATAGAGCAGCAGACAGACCTGGAACTGGGGTTGGGCTCAGGGGTGCAGCATTTAAAGGAAAGACTCAGGGTCTTCAGGGTCCTACCCAGTCAGAACTGTGTGCCCTCCTGGGATTCACTTTTCTTTTTTTAATGTTTATTTATTTTTTGAGAGAGAGAGAGAACAGAAGAGGGGCAGAGAGAGAGGGGCTCAGAGGATCTGAAGCAGACTCTATGCTAACAGCAGAGAGCCAGATGTGGGGCTTGAACTTATGAACTGTAAGATCATGACCTGAGCTGAAGTCGAGCTGAGTGCTTAACCAACTGAGCCACCCAGGCACCTCTGGGATTCACTTTTAAAGCAAGCCACTGCCAGCTCTCCTTTTATCCCCTCACATTGCTGCCTGACTTTATGTGGAGCTCACTGCCTCCTCATGGCTTCTTGTTCTTCCCTCTGAATGAAGCAGAGCATTGGTGGCTGGATGTGAGGATGGCCCCGGTAGTGGGTCTGGAAGGAAACTGGCTGTAAGATGGTAGCCAGGCAACAACAGAGAGGCTCCGCTCAGGGTAGACTCCAACCCCCAGATGGCAAAAATGGGCATTCATGAAGATCAATCCATGGTCCTTCACTCAGAATCACTCTTGGGGGAAGGCAGTTTCTGCCCCCTGAGGTCTAAGTTAGTTGTCTCTGACCTTCTGAAAGAAATGACGAAAGATACGAATACACACACACGCACATGCATCCACCCCCCATGTGTACATATGAACACACATGCATACACATGCAAGCATATACATATGTACATAGTGCATATACACAGACATGTAATGCATATACATACATACACACAGAATTACATGGACACACATGTACACACATGCACACACAGATACATACATACTTACACACAGACATAGACACATACATATATAAACACACATACATACATACATACATACATACATGTAGACATGCATATACGCATACATATAGAGTGTGGCTGCCTTTCTTTCTCCTCTCCCTCTGGAGTGAAAGTCTAGGTCCACTTCCTCCCATAGAAGGGAGTTGTGG
The DNA here is from genome assembly GCF_046562875.1 of Panthera onca. NCBI lineage: Eukaryota > Metazoa > Chordata > Mammalia > Carnivora > Felidae > Panthera > Panthera onca. The sequence continues at coordinate 168,413,438 of NC_138342.1, read as the reverse complement.
ACAGACCACATAGCCTACCATTGGGGTTCCCCAACCTTCAGTGGTGCCCCCACTTATTCGTGGTTTTGCTTTCTGCAGTTTCAGTTACCCACTGCCAACCGAGGTCCAGAAGCAAGTGATGTATGGTCAGAAAGTCAGTAGCAGCCTGGGCCAGGTCATAGCACCTGTATCCTACTGCTCTGTCTCCTCATGTGGGCGTTTTATCATTTCACGTGATCACAAGAAGCATGTGTACAGTGTAATAGGATATTTTGGAAGAAGAAGCAACCACATTCACCTTTTATCACAGTGTATTGTTAAAAGTGTTCTATTTTAGTATTAGTTGTTAGTCTCTTATTGTACTAATTTAGAAATTAAACTTCATCACGTGTTATGTACATCTAGGAATAAACAGTATATATAGGGTGTGGGCCCATCATGATGTCAGGCATCTGCTGGGGTCTCAAGATATACCTCCCACAGATGAGGGGGACTATTGTGCTCAAGAGGTCAGTGATGCTGTTCCCCTCGGTGCTTCTGAGCCTCTGGCTCCTTGCTGGTCCGTTGGTGCTTCTGAGGTATTTGGGCCTCTGTCTTGCAAAGCGTGCATGAGTCCATCTGTCTGCAAGGTCCCAGGAAGTCCAGCTGCAGCCCTGCTCTGTTGTCACCACTGTACCTTGGGAACGTCATGTCCTTTTTCTGGTGCCAGAAGAGACAAATGCTGGCTCTTCTTTGTGCTCCTGCCCATCTTTAAAGTTCTCAGCTCTGAACCTGGCCTCTTCTCTTGCTACCGATTTGACTTTCATAGCTGGCTCCTCACAGCTCTTCTGGCCACCTCAGGGCTGGGGACGGAATGGCCTCCTGTGAGGCCTGAGGTGCGAGTAGCACAGCTGATAGTGCCCCACCATAAGAAGGGCCTTTAAGGGCCTGTGCAATGACCCGGGAACCTGAGGGCCCCACGGGTGAGTGGGGTAGGGCCGAGTGGAGGAGGGCAGAGAGTGTTCAAGTTAGTTGCATCTAATTCCGAATCCTGCAAAGATACAATTCAGATGATTTCAAATCGTCACATACAAATGTTGTTGGCTTCTGAACTTTTGCGACAAGAGGAGAGAGAGAGAGAGAGAGAGAGAGAGAGAGAGAGAGAGTTGTGTGTACATGTTTTTAATCTCCTCACTCAAAAAGTTATTCACTCCTTCTAAAAGTAGAGGCCAAGCCGGTGATAAATTGCTGACTCCTTCAACATGAATATTGTTCAATTATTCACAGATGTGTTTGGCCTGGCAAAAGCTTTTGCTTCAGCACATTTCTCCTGTTAACCGAAGGCATTCATGCTAATGTAGAATCAGCTATCATTAACACAGACTTTCAGCAGCTCTCAGCTACTCCAGTGTCTTCTTTCTTCACTCTATCATTTTCTCTTATGATTTAATTAGTGTGAGGCTGGAATCCTGGGCTCTGAATTTATCCAGGAAGCTGCATGGACAGAATTTTGACACCTGCTGAATTCTCCAAGCTGGGCTGTCTGCTCTATTCTTCACTCACTAAACTCAATGGTGGGATGTTGGCTTCGCAGATCTCCCCACAGCAGCCTGTGGGGAGACTAGTTGGCTATGCCAGAATTCTGGATTCGGGGCAGAGGTTTCTTACCGCAGGTGTGCCTCACCTCTTGCCCTCTGGATTAGATGGATCCAGAGGGCTCTTCTTCAGGCAGGGCAGCTTTACCACCCTCATCCTTTTGCCTTAGAGGTTGTCTGCATGATTTCCTCACATCCTAGGAGGACTAGGGGCCTCAGAGATCACCAAGGGCTATGGCTTTCAAGCCTTTAATTTTTAACAGTGTAATTGTTTCAAAGGAAATTTTGTGCAGATGCTAAACGTCCAAGAGAGAAGAGCAAAGCTACGCTGAAGGGAACAGAGGTGGTGCCACGTGCTCCCTCTTCTCCCCAGACCCAGAAGCCCCTCTCAGGAGCTCCAGGGCTCTGTAAGCCCCAGCCTGAAATCCATGACCGAGCAAAGCCCAGCTGAGAAAGGATGTGACTTGCTCAAGATGAGATGCTAGTCATTGGTGGAGCCGGACCAGGATGCAATTACTCTGAGGGCTCTGTCAGTATTCTTTTCACTCAGCTCCTTCCAAGACTCTTCCCAAATACCGCCTCCTTCATTAAGGCTCTCTCTGGCCACTTACAATTTGCTTTGTTCATTTTTCACTCAACAAGTATTTGCTGAGCTCCTCTGGTGTGTGAGGCATTGCTTCATGTTCTAGGGAAGAACAGGAGACAAAATATGAGAAAATCTTTGCTTTCATGAAGCTTATATTCTAGTGGGGAGAGAGAAGAAAATAAACACATGAATAATTAGATAAATGGGGGGGGGAGAATGCTATGGATGAGGTGGGGATTACGATTTGAAACAGGTGTTCTTTCACTGGAAGATGACATTTAAATGCTGACTTGAAGGGGGTGTGAGGAAAGAACATGTGAGCATACGATCGAAGATGGCCCAGGGAGAGGAAACAGTTCATACAATGGTACAGAGGTAAGACTATATCTAGAGAGTCATGTGAAGGGGCCAGTGTTTCTAAAATAAGAGATTCAAAGGGAGACCAGTAATAGGAAGCCAAAGAGGTAATAGGACCAAATCATATGACCTCACAGGTCATCGTAAGGACCATTGTAATGGTTTGAACATGAGCTGATTTGGATTTTGAAGGGATTACACCTGCTGCAGTTTTGCAGAAAGACATAGGAGTGCACAAGTGGAAGCAGAAGCAGGGAGAGTGTGCTATGGCAGTAATCTAGGTGAGACATGATGAGAGCTTACACCTGTGTGCTGCTGAGTGTTCACATTCTGAATGTTTTTGAGGGTAAAGCCAACAAAATTTGCTGAAGGATTAGTTGTGAGGTATGACAATAAAAGAGTTGTCAAGGTTGCTTATGCAGTTTTTAGCCTGAGCAAACAAAGATGTCATTGACCAAGGTGGAGAATACTGAAAGAAACTGGATGGAGGGATATTAGAAACTCCGTTTTGGAGAAGTTACTTTTAGGTATCCGTCAGATGTCCAAGCAATGAAGTAATGTGATAATTCTGTCCACTTGTGATATTTACAACCTCTTGTCCCCCAAAACACTATCGTAATTTTCTTTTTCTTTTCTTTTTTTTTTAACGTTTACTTATTTTTGAGAGAGAGAAAGAGAGACAGAGTGCGAGTGAGGGAGGGCAGAGAGAAAGGGAGACAAAGAATCCTAAGCAGGCTCCAGGCTCTGAGCTGTCAGCACAAAGCCCAACGCAAGGGTCAAAGTCATGAACTGTAAGATCATGATCTGAGCTGAAGTTGGATGCTTAACTGACTGAGACACCCCTATCGTAATTTTCAAAAGCAACTTGATCATATTCTGTGTGGGATTACAATTAATTTTGCATGTATCTGAATGTTGTTGGGACAATACAAGCATCCTGGTGCTGAGGACATTATTCATCCTGGAGTCCTCCACTGCTTTAGTATAGTGCTGGGCAGATGGCCTGTGTAATACATGCTTGTTGTCATAAATTCAACCAACATTGTAGAAGAGTTACAGAATTAGAAGAGCAGTATGACATAGCCTAGCATCTTCCAAATTGTTTTCTGCAGCACATTAATCCCTTGGGATGTTCAATTAGAAAACCAACTCCATAGTCAAGTTTAGGAAACTCTGTATTCTACACCCTTGTCTTTGAGCATCACAGAGCAGAATTGTATAATAAAAGGGATTAAAAAATCCTCCAAAAAATCCTCTGAAATGTATCTAACACTGTTAACCTCAGTGTCTCTAGTTACATCTGGCTACTGTCTGTTTTCCTTAGGTAGCCCTTACAGTATCTTCTGGAACTAGTGTTGTACAGAACACCCCATAGGATATGTTGGGAGACAAACAAAATAAATGCTGAAATTAGGAATCTGAAGACCCAGGTCTGAGCTCTCACAGTGTGAGCTTAGACAAACATCATTACCTGTCTGGGCTCTGTTTCTTCATCTGATGGAATCAGACTAGTTAATTCTATGGCTTAAATGTATAACATGCAAATTTTATTCATTTCTTTCGCTTTTATTTCTTCTAGGGGTAGCGATGGGTTTTAGCAACTTAGTAAAGACCTCTGTGGTTTATATTTAGCATCTAACTGATCTCTTCTTGCTACTTTCCCCAGTCTTCTCTTAGTTTCCCTAGGAGAAACTCATGATACCCCTTAGCTATCTGGCCTCCCACTCCCAACACTAACATATGCCTCTGTCCTTAATCTCCAACCTTTGTTTGCTCTCTAGGCACTCACCACATTAGCCTCCAGAGCTCTCCTGCCTTCTCCTTACCTGCCCTAACCTAAATATTGTGTGGAGGTCTGGCTAGTGAGAGCTAGCTAATGTCTGCCAGGTGAACAGGTATCAACAGCTCAGACATTGCTCCTCCCAGGAAACCCCAATTTATGTAGGCCTTCTGGAGAGTAGTGCCTGGATCTAAAGAGGAATGTCTCTGATGGTAAGACCTTCAAGAATGCGGGACAACGTGAGTGCATGTGGGTCCTATGATTCTCCATAGCACACTAAAAAGGATATTACCTTTTTTTTCTATGTGTAGGAACCTTGTTGGTATGTTAAGAGACCTGGCAAATGAAGTCTGTGGAGGGCAAGAATGGAGAAAATATGTTCGGAAGAACTCCCATTAGTGTAGCTTACCTAAATATGCTGGATTTAAAAAGTGTCTTTCAAATGCATGAATGAGCTGGTAGGAAAGTAAGGGAATTCCTCAGAGAGCACGTGTAAGAAAGTCTGAATTAATCTAAACTCTGGAGCAGGCATGTGTCCTTTTAGATTAAACATGTAGGAAATAAGAGAAAGGGGGCTGGGGTCTAAACAAAGTGGGAATACCCATACATAAAGCTGGGGTCCCTCAATGGGTGATCTAAAAAATTACCCACCCCACAAAGGGAGATGATGAGAAAATATGCCTTCAGCTCTGGGTGTTACAGAATAAAAGAACATATTTACCCTGAGAACTCTTATCCACAAACCCTCCCTCATGTGGGCTTGGTGTCTGAATTTATATTACATGTGACCTAAAAAAGTGTATTCTGAAAATTTAGTTCTAAGTAGTCCTAGGTTAGTAATGCCCCCAGGCATTTGGAAGAAACAAATATAAACAGTCTCTGGAGAAAAACTCTAAATGCAGGACTGGAGAATTCTTTCAGATAAAGATCTTAGGAACATGAACTCACAATGAGAAATCAATAAACACATGGGTTCACAAACCACCATTAGCAAGAGTCAGCAGAAACAACCAACTACAAAATTAGAACCACAAAGACTGCAGATATTGGAATTGGCAGATAGAGAATTTAAAGCCAGAATGTTTAATACTTCCTTGGAAATAAATAAAAGTATGTTAAAAAAACAAATCATGAGATTGTAAAAATAGGTCAGACAGACCTATTTAGTTTAAATAGGCAGTTTTAAAAATTTAAAAAGACAGTTTAAAAAGAAGTCAGGCAGATATTCTAAAAATGAAAAACCTTTATAAATAAAGTTAAAATGTAGTGGGTAGTCAAAGAGAAGGTTAGTGAACAGAAAGGTAGATCTTTGAGAGAGTTTGAGAGTCATGGATGACACAGTGAGAAGATCCAGTGTTTCTATTATTGGAATTTTAAAAAAGAGACAAAAGACAGAAGAAGGGAGAGGCTGCATTATATATGTGCTAAATAATGACTGAGAAGTTTGCAAATTTGATAAGAGACACCCAGGCTTAAGTTCCTTAAGTCCACATCCAGGTACACCACTTGAAACTGCAGGACACCAAGAAAAAGAGATCTTAACAACAGCCAGGAACAAAGGAAAAATTACTGCAAAGGAATGAAAATTAGGCTGACAGATAATTTCTCTGTGCTAGCAATCAAATGCAGAAACTAGGGGAAGGAACTCTTAAATTTTGGAAAGAACATGAGTGTCAACACAGAAGGCTACATCTAACAAAACTTCTTTTATGAATGAGGAGAAGGAGAATGAAAAGAAATTTTCAGACAACGAAAACCTGGGCGTGTTTATTGACAAAGGGTTTTACTAAGGGAATTTCTGAGAGTTCTTAGGAAGAAGAAAAAAGATTTCAAAGGGAGGGCTTAAAATATTACAAGAATTGGTGAACACAGGAAATAATATGTGGGTAAATCTAAATGAACATTGACTGTATAAAACAATATTAACTATGCCTAATCTGTGGAATAAAAAAAATCAGTAAAAATCCTGAACAATTACATATGTCAGGATTGAAGTAATTGAAAGCCTTCTAAGATCCTTGTTTTCTTGAGAGAATTAGTAAAGATAATACTTTATGTAGTAGACACTGCAGTTATAGTTCATAGTCATCAGTGACTTCAAACTCATGCTAACAGTATCCCACCTCTGATGCACCATGTTCCTTTTCTCTCTGTGCTGTGAGGACTTCTCCAAAGCCATGGGTGACCAGCAGGCCCATGTGCAAGAGAAGTACAGGGGTTTGGGTGAATTATTACCCCTGGGGCAACTCCAAACCAGAGAATAATGGAAGGTTATAGATAGCTACCCACATTTCCCATCATGCAGGTGGATAATTATAGAATTCATTTCTCATGCTCCTCAGAAAACCTGGTAGAATCAATCCCCCATTTGCCATGGCAATGACCTTGATAAAGACACTGATAGGGGCTTTCTTTCTTCCCAATCTCCCCATTCTCTTATTCCTGCTTCCTTAGGTTGCCTGCAAAATATGCTATCTGCCTCCAAGGACTTGTCTTAGATTCTGTGAATCTAGGAGCTTAAACTAAAACAATTAACTTTTCACTTTAATTTAATATCTAATTTAATTTAATTTAATTTGTTAAACTTAATTTAACAAATTTAACAACTATTAAAAGAATAAAAATAGAGTGAATAACTCCTAAAACCAATATAAGGAAAAATGGAATGGAAGTGAAACTCAGCTAATCTAAAAGAAGGAAGAAATATATTTTTTAAGTTTAAAATAAGATGGTAATAATGAACCCAAATGTATGAGAAATCACAATCAATGTAAATGGGCTAAATGCTCCAGTTAAAAGATAAAGATCACCAACTGCATTTAAAAGCACAGCACAGAGAGAAGAAAAAGAGAGAGACAAGCCAAGAAACAGACTCTTAACTATAGAAAGCAAACTGTTACCAGAAGAGAGATGGGTGGGGTGGGGGGATGGATGAAACAGGTGACAGGGATTAAGGTTGTGATGAGCACTGGGTGTTGTAATGAAGTGTTGAATCACTAAATCATACACTTCAAACTAATATTACTGTATGTTAACTGATTGGAATTTAAAAACTTAAAAAACCCCACAAAACCCAAAACAAAACAAAAACAAAAGCATAGCAAAACAAAGCAAAGTCCAGATATATGCTACTTATAAGATGCGTACAAAAATCCAAAGATCTAGAAAGGCTGAAATCAAAGGATGGGGAAAAAGTCATACACCAGGCAAATGCTAAAGGAAAGTTAGGATTTTATATATATATATATATCTATATACTTTGGAATCAGAAAATGCAATTAAAAATGCTATTCATGGTTGGAAAACAAAGTATAATATACACAGGGATAATAAAAGCATATACACACATATCTATATCTGTATCTATGTCTATGTCTACATCTATGTCTACATCTACATCTGTATCTATATCTGTATCTATATCAGATATAATAGCCTTTAAGGACAAAAAATTTTTAGACATTAAAAAAACCTTCACTATCCATTGATAAAAGCTTCAATTTACTATTCTAAATCTGAATATATCTAATAGTGTAACTTCAGAATATATACAACAAAAATTGATCCAGCTATAAGGACAAATTGACAAATTCACCATCTAAGTGGGAGATTTTAACATCCTGTTTTCAGAGACTGATAGGTCAAACAGATGAAAATCAATAATAACAGAGACAATCTGAACAACACATTTAATAAGCATGATTTAAAGGATATATGTAGAACACTGCACCAATAAATGGAGAATACACATTCCTTCCAAACACACAGAGAACTATTTATAAAAATGATCAAGTACTAGGTTGAACACATTTCAAAGAATCTACATCTAATAGATAGACAACAATGAAATTACATTAAAATAAAAAAAGAAAATATATCAGAAATTAAAGAAATTCTATAATGAATGTATCGTGGAAAAACAACAGTGAAAATATTATAAATCAAAGCTTGTGGGATGCAGGTTAATTTGTCCCTACAGATGAAATAATGGCTCCAAATACTTCAAATATTATAAAGAAAGAGAACTGGGGGTACCTGGGTGGCTCACTCGGTTAAGCGTCTGACTCTGATTTCAGCTCAGGTCATGATCTCACAGTTTGTGAAATCTAGCCCCAAGTCAGACTCTGTGCTGACAGGGTGGATCCTGCTTGGGATTCCCTTCTGTCTGTCTGTCTGTCTGTCTGTCTCTTTCCCTCCTCAGCTTGTGCATGTGTGCATGCATGATCTCTCTCTCTCTCAAAATAAATAAACATTAAAAAAAAAGAAAGAGAAGCTGAAAATTAGCAGCTATACATCTAACCTTAAAAGGTAGAAAATAATAGTAGAAAAAACCCAAAGAAGGAAGTAAGGAAATAGTAAAGGAAAAGTCAGAAATTAAGGAAATGGAAAAGATTCAATAGAAAGGAGCAAAAGGGGTAGACATTTTTTTCTTTGACTATCCTAATAAAATTGACACACCTCTGCAAGACTGATCATGTATGACAGTAAAAAGAAACAAATAAACAGCATTAGGAATGAAAAAGAGCATAACTCTGGATTGAGGCAACAGAGATTAAAATATTTATGCTAATAATTTCAAAACTCATAGAAATTGCATAAATTCTGCAGAAAATTTTAAAAAATACTAAAATTGACTCAAGAAGAAATGATTCTATAGCCATGAAGGGCATTAATTCAACATTTAGAAACATTTCTTCAAAGAAGGCACCAGTCACAGACAGTTGTATAAGTAAGGTAAGCTGTACAAAGCTTTCAAGGAACAAGTAATTCTAACCCTACATAATGTTTTAGAGAGTCAAAAAGAGTCCAGGATAGCCTCAATATGAAATCCCGACAGACCAGTATAAGAAAGGAAAGTTATAGGACAATTTAAATCATGGCTTTTTCTGCAAACATCCTAAACAAAATACTAGAAAAGTGAATCTAAGACCAAAAATAACACCTTATGACCGAGTTTATACTGGTCCAGGAATACAAGGCTAGTTTGACATTAAAAAAATATGTAGATTTAATTTACCATGGTAGCAAACTGAAGCATCTGATAAAAATAACCACTCATGGTAAAAGTCTTAGCAAACTCAGAATAGAAGGAACATTCCTTAGCCAGATACACTATATCAACCTGAAGTTTATAGCCAACATTATATTCAGTGGCTAAATATTTTTGTTGTTGTTCTTGAGGACATACTTTCCCTCTGCTGTGTGCAGGGCCCAGAGTTATTTGGGGTGTGTCCACCAGGATTGTTGGTTGAAAAGAGCAGAAGATTGGCCCCGGTGGCCAATAGGTGGTCAGATGACCAGGCTGAGAAATCAAGAACCAGGGGAGAACAGAAGGGCTAGACAGGCTTGATCTTTCTCATTCCCTCCCTCCTTCCTTCCACCCTCCCTCTCTCCCTCCCTCCCTCCCTCCCCTCCTTCCTTCCTTCCTTCCTTCCTTCCTCCCTCCCTCCCTCCCTCCTTCCCTCCCTTCTTTCTTTCCTCCCTTCCTTCCTTCCTTCCTTCCTCCCTCCTTCCCTCCCTTCCTCTTTAGTAGCTAAATATTAAAAGCGTTCCCTTTAAAGTTAGAAACAATAAAGGATTCTTGCCACTACTACTGCCACAATATACTTCCACAATATACTGGAAGCCCTAGCCAATTTAATGAATCAAGAAAAAAATGCATAAGGACTAGAAAAAAAGAGGCAGTATTATTAGCAGATAAAATGACAAAAATCTCAAAATAATCTACAAAAATGATTAGAATTAATAAGGGAATTTAGCAGATTGTCAGGTTTTGATTAATATCAACATCAATTGTATCTGTATACTATGGAAAGAATCATACAATGCAATTAAAAATGCTATTCATGGTAGGAAAACAAAATATAATGTACTCAGGGATAATAAAAGCAGAGGCATATAGTATTTATCATGGACCATGCACTATTCTACACATTCCTTTTATATTAACCTATGTAATCCTTATAACAACACTATGATGTAGGTGTTATAAATTACTCTCATTTTACAGCTGTGGAAACTGATAACCAAAGAGAGTATGTAAGTTGTCCATATTGTGTGGTTAGTAAACTTCAGAGTAGGAATTCATTTTTTTTTAATGAAACATCTGTTTTCAGAATATGTGCTCTTAACTACTATCCTACAATTTCCTTTTTGGAGAGAATTGCAAAACTTAATTGAAAGACATCAAAAAAGACTTAAATAAAAAGAAAGGCATACCATGCTTATGGATAAGATAACAATATTATATAGATACCAATTATTCCAAAATTGATCTATATATTCAATGAAATTCCAATCAAAATCCTAATAGGATTTTCATGGAACTTGATCAGTTCATTATAAAATTTATATGGATGCACAAAGGGTCAAGAAGAGTCAGTGCATTCCCAAAAAGTAAGAACAAGGGAGGAGAAGGATATTTGCCTTATCAGATAACAACATAAAAGGTTAATACTATAAAAATACTACAAAAATAAAAAATGTGCTTTTGGCATAGGGAAAGGCATAATAAAAAAATCTTGTAAATTCATCCATGCATGTGTGGAGAGTGATAGGTGACAGAGGGAATCAGACAGGGGAAAAGATGGGCTCTTCAATATGTGGTACTGTTTATCTAGATGGAAAACAATGAAAATGGATTCTTACTTCACACTATACACAAAAATTAATTCCAGATGGATTAAGGTCTTAAATGTCAAAGGCAAAACTTGAAGACTTTTAGAAGGAAATATGAAAAAATATCTTTATGATCTTAAGGTGGTATTTGTTAAAAACTGCACAAAAAACCCCTAATGATGAATAAAAAGATGGCAAAGGCAGGGTACATTGAAATTAATAACTTCTAATTATGGAAAGCAACAGAGACAAGAAAGGAAAGCAACAAAGTGAGACAGGAGATTGGCAGTATGCATAACTGACATTGGTTCAGGGTCCAGAATATAATAAAGAACTGTAAATAAATAAGAAAAAGACTAACAGCTCAAAGGAAAGTGGAACAAAAGATCTGAGCAGAAATTTCACCATAGAGTGTGACTATCCAATAAGCATATAAAAAGATGCTCAACCTCTATAGGAATCAAGGAATACACATTAAAATCATATTGTGATATAATTTCTTACCATCGAAATAAACAACAATCAGAATGTCTGAAAATCCCGACTTTCCTACACTGCTGGTGGGAGTATAAATGGCTACAATCACTTTGGGAAACAACTTGTCATTACCTAGTAAGGTGAAAATACGAATAGCCAGCAATTCCACTCATACATATATTATCTAGAGAAATTCTTACAAATGTGCATTAGGACAAAGGTACAAGAATGTTAACAGCAGCATTGTTCTTAATTTTACAAAACTGGAAACTACCCAAATGTGCATCGACAGCAAGATGAATAAATAAATTTTGATATGCTCATAAAAGGAATACTATACAGTGATGGGAATGAGTGAATTACAGCTCAGTGTTCCCTATGCAAGAATCTCAAAATGATAATATTGAGCCCAAGAAACATTTACAGAAGAATAAATAGGGTATAATTCTACTTATATAGAGTGAAATAAGGAAAAACTAAACATTATTTTGTTCAGGAATTACAGATGTATCCAGTAAAACTATAAAGTAAGGCAAGGTAATGGTGAACATAATTCAAAGCAGTAGTTTCTACTGGGAAGGAGGTAGGAGACTGTGAATTGAGGAAAGGCATACAAGAGGGTCTCCATGTTACCAGTTACACTCTGTCTCTTAATCTGGGTAATGACTAAAGGTGGTTGTATTTTGTTATTTTATTATTTTTATACTTTACACTTTACCTATACTTTGTAAATGATACATTTCCCAATTTAAAGAGAGGAAAAGTGTCCATAGAGAGACTTCCTATTTCAATTTTTTTCATGTTTATTTATTTATTTTGAGAGATACAGTGCATGTGAAGAGGAGAAAGGCAGAGACAGAGGGAGAGACAGAGAATCCCAAGCAGGCACCACACTACCAGCACAGAGCCTGATGTGGAACTTGAACTCACCAACCGTGAGATCATGACCTGAGCCCAAACCAAGAGCTGGACACTTAACCAATTGAGCCACCCAGGTGCCCCGATTTCTATTTCAGATCGTGAATTATTGTCATTTACCTTCTGCAAGCTCCTGGGAACATCACAAAAAGGAAAATATGAAAAAAAACTCGACCATGTTTAACAAAGTAGGAAACTTCCCAATGCCTCACAAACAAAGTATGAACTGTCAGGGTCAAAAAATAGACACTGGACTGAGCAGAGGAAGTATGTTGAAAGCTGATGCTAGCCACCTTGGACCATGAGTGGGGTGCAGACTTCCCCAAAGACCAGTGTCTTCAGTCTGAAAGACAATGAGCCTTTGGTTAGAACAATGATACCCCAGGTTGTGACCTGGCCCTAGGACATGGGGGAGCATCCCTGAAGAGTGGGTGGCATTACTCTGCAGAAAGGCAAGGCAAGTGCAGCAGAAGGAGAAGGAGATGCCAGGTTATTTCCATGACCAACTTATTGATGACCTGACTGTCCCAGCTGACTGCTTAAAACACAGCAAGCTGAAAGGGAAAGGAGGCAGCACAGAAAGCCCAGATTCCTATTAATGGGACAGTGTTTCCATTCTGCAGCTGCTAGGACTGTTGAGTGCTATGGTCCACAGTTGCCCTTCTCCAGAAAATTTCTCATCCAGAGATGTCTGGGAGGTTACACCCTAACCCTGGTGTGGTGTGGGGCTCCCAGCTCCTAACCAACTGATTGATGTGAGGAAACCCTTATGCTGGACCATTCTGGGTACTATTTCTGCTTCAGGATCAGGCTGAGTTAAGACTCCAGCTGAGACTACATCCTGTGCTCTATCCAACCTCCTCTGCTCCTTTACAGGTCCCTTGCATAAGAATTTCCTTTTGGGGCACCTGGGTGGTTTGGTCGGTTAAGCTTCCAACTTCGGCTCAGGTCACGATCTCACAGTTTATGGGTTCAAGTACGTGTTGGGCTCTGTGCTGACAGCTCAGAGGCTGGAGCCTGCTTCAGATTCTGTGTCTCCCTCTTTCTGCCCCTCTCCTGTTCATGCTCATGCTCTGTCTCTCTCTTAAAAATAAACATTAGAAAAATTAAAAAAAAAGAGTTTCGTTTCTATTCTCTGCTTTGAGGGCATCTGGTGTGTATAAATTACACTGATTTTTTAAAGCTCTTTTCTCCACCTCCACTTATAGTACTCTTTAGCAAGTAATTAACCTCATTTGCATAATACTTTATTATTTTATTAAAAAAACAAATACAAGCTCTTTGCATAGGAATAATAAATAAAGATCAAGTAAGGTAGAGAGGGATAAAAAAGCTAAAAGTGGATGAAAAACATACCTGTCAAGAGGAATGAACAAAAACTACAAAAAAACTTGATAAATACTAGCTCCAACCACATGAAATTGTTGATGTTTGACCATTACTGACTCACAGAAATACAATTTCATGTGGGCCAATCTGAATAGGTGTCCAAATTCTTACAGAAGTTACAGGCAATATAATCTTTCTAAAATAGAGCTCCAAAGGAAGTAGATGGTTCGCAGAAAAGAAAATCAGACAACAGAAAGAAATGGCATGTAAGTTAGTAGAGCTTCTGAAGAAAAATGGAAGATAAAACAGTAACATTATAGAGATGAAAACCACATTAAAAGCAATAAAAATTGGATGAAACTAACTGAAAACAATGACATAGTGGCTTGAAGAAATCATAGTAAACACAACGGAAAAGTAAAGTGATATCATCATGATTATAGAGAAGGTAATAGATACTGTTGTATTTGAAAGGGTTCCTTGTAAATAGGCTCTGAGGTGGAGCACTGAGGCAGGTTTATTGGAGTATTCTCAGGCAATGCCTCTAAGACAGGGAGACTGGAAGGATTGGGCAGAGGAAAGCTGACCTGTGATGTGGGTGCAGCTGAGGTCTAAGCAGATTCCACACGGTACTCTGGAGCTGGATGGCCTTTCAAAATTGTCCCAAATTGAAAGAAAAGGGCTAAGCCTTGGTTTCTCTCATTATTCCAGCCCATCATTGGCCATGAGTTGGTCTCTGGATGAGTCGGCTTCCTATGGCTGAGGGCTCGTCCCAGTGAGGGAGGGATGTAGCTCTGAGCTCTCAGCAGCCAGGGGGTAGGTGTTTTGGCCTAAACAAGGAAGCTGGTGGAGAGCCACAGAATTTACTAGATCCAACTCTTGCACAGCTCAGATCCCACTTGCTTCTCATGGTAAATTTGCTTCCTCTGGGAACAGTTTCTTCAGGATTCTTGTTGGTCTTGCTTCCATCAGGTCATGTGACACAAAGAGCAAAGTTTGCAGGCACTGCAGCTTTGACCATGTTGGAGAATCCCTTCCTGTCCTGGGCACCACTCAGCTGGCAGACTTCTGTGTCACCCAGGAAATGTGTTGAACAGGCAGTCTCCCGAACTCAAAGTAGTTTTTCTTAGTTAGGGACATTATGGAATACAATAATCTGCCCTTTACTTCTGAGGGAGTCAAGCTGTTCCAAATCCCTGGGCCCTAAAAACTGTACTGAATCTCAGAAGGGTGTATCTCTCTGTGGAATGCATGCATCCTATGAAGGCCTCCAGGGTACTTGCTGCTTCCTGCTACTCCATCATTGTTGATAGAATGGATGTCTTTGGTGTTCTGCCACTCCTGTGATCTGATCTCTGTTACTGGTCTGCTTAGTAGGAGGGAGGGTGGTGGTAGACTCTGAGAGGGGTCAGTGTTATCTTGTATGGCCCTGGTATCATTTGCAGCTTCTGCATGATGGGCAAGCAAGGGGGATTCACTGGGATGTAACTGAGTGGGCTACTTGTGCAGGCCCAGCATGTTCTGGGGAATCTGGGAGTTCAAAACTATCAAATGTAAATATTCAGACACCCCACATCCCAGGTCTTGGGGTCCTATGCTTTCCCTGTTAGGGCCTTCTTTTGCTGAGTCCCTGAGCCTGGCTCTCCACTCTGTTTGCCCAGTGGCTACAATCAGTTAGGCTTTTCTTAAACACCACGAAGGAAACCCTTTGGCTTTCACACTTGTTCCTGAGTGGGTGGTGAAGCACACAGAACTATCATTGCTCTTTAGCACATCAGTGTCGCTCAGCTACCCATTCCCTTGTCCTTATAGTCACCACTTACATCATACCCTCAAGCCTCTCTGTCTACCAGTGTTGTTTCCTCAGATAACTCATTAAACCATATCCCTGACATGTTGCTCTGTGTATCTTATCTTTGAAACCTGAGGAAAGGCTATTAATTTTATTATGTTGGTTTTGGCCCATTATACCAAGCTGACAAGATCTTGAATCTTGATTTCTCATTCACTGTGTTATTCTCCCAGTTTTATATTATCTTTATTCAATTTATCGATATAAATATTAAACAGGACTGGGTCAATGTTGATAAAATTGTTGAACAGGACAAGGGTAGAGATGGGTTCTTGAGGCGTGCCATTAGGAACCAAGCCTCATTAGTCTCACTAACTCAACAAATATTTATTGAATACCTAATATCTGCTGGGCAACCTGTGTTACACTGGGGATATAATGATGAGCAAGAAATGCCTCCTGACCATAAGCTCCTTATGCCTCTCCATATAGGTTTATATCAATCAGTTTATTTACTGCTGTGTGCTAGGGCATTCAGCTAGGTTGTAAATCTACTGACATTGTACTATAATCTAGCCTTGTCGTTCTTGGAAATTTTAATTTAATGGATCAGCAAAAATCTTAATACAGAATATAAGGGCTGATACAGGGTTCTTTCCACTGGTAATTTTGTAAAATAAAGATATTATTAAAAAATTCTGATAACTGTCATTTCATAATATAAAGGACAGTTCCTGCCCTTGTGGAGTTTACAATCTAGTGAGAGCCAGACTTTAAACAAAGAAACAAAAAAATGAAATACAAAGTACAAGTCCTGAGATTCGTAAGCAGAAGCAAATCAGGAACAAGAGTGGAGAACAACAGAAGTAGCCAGAAAAGGCCTTTCCAAGAAGTGACATGTTAACTTATACATGGAGGGGTGGGAAGGAAGGGATCCTCTGGGTGGGAATCTGGGAGGGTGCATCACGTGGGAAACTCCTGCTGGGGAGCTTGGTGTGTGTGAAGAACTGGAAGGAGGCTAGTTGAGCTGAGGCTGTAGGAGGAGGAGGAGCCTCCAAGGCTGCAGGGGGGAGAGTGTGGGGAAACAGGCAAGATTAACTCTGAGTGACTATCAGGACACTCTGCATGCTGCTGGCAACCATCTAGTGGGTGGCTCTGCTCCTCTCAGTGGGAAGGCTGTGCCGACCCCAGCTTCCCACAGGACCTCTGGGTGCCATGGGCACTGGGCTGCTGGCTTTCTCTGTGGTAGCATGTAGCTTCCCTGAGGACCCAACCTTCTTCAAGGCTACTTTCACAAGAGCCTTTAAAAACGGGGGATGGGGGAGCTCACAGGGGGTGGGGTCCCTTTCCTTGGCACTGTTCAGGATGTAGATCAACTGGAGTACTCCATGGCACAGAGGCAGAGTCTTTACCTGTGAGTTCTGGCTTGCACTGTGTGGTTAGTTTGAGCCCTTCTGTCAACCAAGAGGTTGGCTGAAGTCAGAGCATGTGGGGCTTGCTAAGCCACAATAAGGAGTTTGGATTTTATTCAAGATACAAAGGAAATCATTGAAAGGTTTTGAACAAGGAAGTAAAACAATCTGATTTACATTTTAAAAACCTCACTCTGCTTGCAGTGTGGGGAATGGATTATATAAGGACTTGAGTTGGAGCAGGGGAACCAGCTGGCTGCTGTTGAATTAACTTGGATGAAAGAAAGAGGCTTGAGCAAGAGAGTTCACATGGGGAATTGAGAGAAGTAAACAGACTCCAAATACATTTAGGAAGTAAAATGATAAGACTTACTAATTGATTAGATGTCAGTATAATGTTCCAGAAGAACTCAAACATAATGCCCAGGTATCTTGCTTAAGCCACTGGGTAAATGGGGTTCCATTTACAATGATGAGGAGAAGGAAGAATACATAATTCTAGGGGAGAAAATAATGGAACCCCTTCATAAATATGAAGGTTGAGATATTTGTGAGACATTTAAATGATGTGTCAACTGGGCTATTGGATGTATTGATCTGGAGTCCAAAAGAGAGGTTCAGGCTAGAGATATAAATTTTGGCATATTTACTGTATACATGGGATTGAAGAGAATTTGGAGAGATAAAAGTAGAGAGCAGTATAGAATCCTAGAGAATGGCAATATAGGATGCCAGAGGAGAGGGAGCTAGGGAGAGGGAGTGAGGGAGGGGGAAAAGAAGGAAGAGAAAGGAAAGATGGGGGGGAGGAGAAGCGAGAGAAAGACAGGAAGAAGAGAGAAAGAGAGGGAGACAGGAGAGGAGAGGACAGAAGAGGAAAGAGAAGACAAAATGAAGGTTTTTACAGAACAGGAAATAGCAGGGCATTTTTTGTAAGTCATCAGAAATGATGCAGATAGAGTGTTTGCTGGTGAAAGAGAGAGAATTAATTGCAAGAGTGAAGTTGGTGGTCCATGTTAATGGGCCATGTCTTTTCCTCAAGTTTTTATTTTTTGAGGAATATTAACTTTTTTTAAAATATGAAATTTATTGTCAAATTGGTTTCCATACAACACCCAGTGCTCATCCCAAAAAGTACCCTCCTCAATACCCATCACCCACCCTTCCCTCCCTCCCACCCCCCATCAACCCTCAGTTTGTTCTCAGTTTTTATTTTATTTTATTTTTTTATTTTATTTTTTTTTTATTTTTTCAATATATGAAATTTATTTTCAAGTTGGATTCCATACAACACCCAGTGCTCATCCCAAAAGGTGCCCTCCTCAATACCCATCACCCACCCTCCCCTCCCTCCCACCCCCCATCAACCCTCAGTTTGTTCTCAGTTTTTATTTTATTTTATTTTTTTATTTTATTTTTTTTTTATTTTTTCAATATATGAAATTTATTTTCAAGTTGGATTCCATACAACACCCAGTGCTCATCCCAAAAGGTGCCCTCCTCAATACCCATCACCCACCCTCCCCTCCCTCCCACCCCCCATCAGCCCTCAGTTTGTTCTCAGTTTTTAAGAGTCTCTTATATTTTGGCTCCCTCCCTCTATAACCTCTTTTTTTTTCTTCCCCTCCCCCATGGACTTCTGTTAAGTTTCTCAGGATCCACATAAGAGTGAAAACATATGGTATCTGTCTTTCTCTGTATGACTTATTTCACTTAGCATAACATTCTCCAGTTCCATCCACGTTGCTACAAAAGGCCATATTTCATTCTTTCTCATTGCCACGTAGTATTCCATTGTGTATATAAACCACAATTTCTTTATCCATTCATCAGTTGATAGACATTTAGGCTCTTTCCATAATTTGGCTATTGTTGAAAGTGCTGCTATCAACATTGGGGTCCAAGTGCCCCTATGCATCAGCACTCCTGTATCCCTTGGGTAAATTCCTAGCAGTTCTATTGCTGGCTCATAGGGTAGGTCTATTTTAAATTTTTTGAGGAACCTCCACACTGTTTTTCAAAGCGGCTGCACCAGTTTGCATTCCCACCAACAGTGCAAGAGGGTTCCCGTAGAAGTTTTTAAGGAAGACAGACAATGTGTTTCTCTATTCTTTGAGCCTTTAAATATAAAATTAGAGGCCATATCCTCCCAATTACATGTTCTTTCAGTGCTCTGTGATGAAACTTGTCTGAATCTAAAACCCAGAGATCATTGAGAGTGTCTGGGGATGCTTTTCTCATCTCACACTATCTTCTGGCAAGTGTCTTCTGGCTGATAATTTCTCCATCTTTCTGATGAAGACAGAGGCAACACAGGGACTGAGTGGCAATGCCTGTCTTGTGTCTTTGTCTGACATTGCCCTGTTTGCCTCGAGCAGGTTGCTTCTTTGTCCTATTCATACAAATATATCTGGGAGAACATTGGTGTTGTCCTTTCCAATGTCACCTCAGCTCATTATTATCTGTGACCTCTAGATGCTGTTCTTATCAGTATATACCACTCTGGCATTTCTCCCTGGCTATGTGCCCATCTGTAGTGATTATTCTGACTGATTCCTCAACATCCATTATATCCTTTATACCCAGTATATCCTAGGTGATTATTTGACTATAATTTTATGAAACCATTCTCATCAGTGATCGGTTTAGGGATGACTGTATTATCCAATTTCATCCAGCCTGAGGGTAAAGCCAGCACACAGGGAGGGTAGGACGGAGGAAGTCCTAGAAAGTGTCCCTCTCAGACTATGCCTGGAGCCCACCCTCCTAATGAACTTTTATGTTTCTTTCCTTTAAGTTAATTTGAGTTGCTGTTTCCTCTGTTTTTCAAAGTCATCCTTTTTCAAACACCTTTCCTTGACACTCCCCACTACTGACATCCTTTTGAAATCTATATTCATTAAAGAACTCCCTGTGCAGATGCATTGATTTCTGTAGATGTCTCCATGTCTTTTTAAATGGTATTAACTATAATTGCATCCCAAGAATTTCTGGTAGTATGGCCTCTCAACATCTTTCAGTGTTCTAGTGTGATAAAATTTCAGACATACAGTATTTTAGATAATCTGTCCTGTTATTCCCATAGGCTATTGAAATGTGTGCTAGAATCATTGTTTTTCTATCTAGACTTCTTTTTCTCAAACTGCCCATTGCACCAGATGCAACATGAAATCTCTTGGCCTGTGACACATCTTGATTTTTGGTTTGGAAATATGGTCACTGTTCTTTTAGAGTCTGTCTATGGCACCAATCTGAATGTTTTGAAACCTACATTTCAAAAACGACATGTCTGACTATATCTAATGCTTCTTTCATTCAAAATAATAACCTCCAACATGACACGGTCCCTTTCTCCCAAGTTTCCTGTCACTTCTACTTTACCAATTTGTTCTTCCTTGTTGGTCAGAATTAAGTCCAGAGTAGCAGCTCCATTCTTACATCCTTTTCTTTCTAAGAGACGAAACTGTCAGTGCCGAGCGTCAGGTAGCTCAATTGGGATGAACCCAGGGGACGTATTTGTGGTAATTCACATGCCTGGAAGAAAAGAGTTTGATGTGAGCTTCAGATCAGCAGAGAAATTGGATTTATTTTGGACACCATATCAGAAGGAAAAGGACCAAGCCACTGGGAGAAATTGAGGTGATTGAATAGACTGCACCAAGGCTAAAGGCTGTGTTCATTTTCTTCGAGAAATGAAACATTGGCTCTAGGAGACACTGTGTCTGCATTAGGAAGACACTGTATGGTGCTGGCAGATCCGAGGAAAGATGCAGGTCACTTGGGGTTTGGACTGGCAGATGTCAGCATAAGATGGAGCCATGGAAGGAGTGCATGTTGCTAGCCACTTGCTTGAGGTTTTCATGGTGAGCCAGGCATATCTTGCTAGCAGAGGGGAGATCTTGCTAGCAGAGGATGTGTTGGCAGCCAAGGGCGGAGGGCAGGAGTGTTGGTGGCACAGCACCACTTCCTGTACAAGTGGTGAGAAGCAGGGGAATGGGGTGAATTCTAGGGTCAGTCAGCCCTGGGTTGGAGTATGCCCTGGATGGGTACATTACTGGATCCCTTGGCATTTCAGTACCCTGTTCTGTAAGATGTGGATAATAGTGCCTGCTCTCTAGGTTGGTGAGAATTGAATTTTAAGGTATGGAAAGCATTTAATACAGAACGGGCACAGAATAAGTACTCAATAAATGAATGGGGTACAGGCCAAAGAGGAGCAGACTCCACTTGGGGTCAGAGGATTCCTGATGAGGTCTACAGGAAGTGGGAAAATGAAACCTGGGGTACACAAGGGAGAGAAAAAATAGGCAGGAATGAGAAGGGCTTCAAAGTGAGTGGAGGATGGTAATGTCATCCAGAAATAGGCCTAAGAGACAGCTGCACATCGAGACAGGCTGTGATGAGCACCATAGTGTGGAGCTAATACCTTCTGTGGTAGACCAGGGCTGCAAATAGAAAGACAATGGTGCCAGCCCTCAATGAGCTTACTTTCCAAGGAACAGCTTTCTGGTCAGCTATAGGCATCTTACTGCAAAGAGAAAACATAGAGAAAGGGAAAGGGAAGAAATGAATATTTGAATTTATTTTGTATATAATATGTATATATGTATACATAATATTATGCATATAATATGACTGGCTTAAGCCAGCAGTACCTATCATTAGAGGGAAAAGGTCACTGAGAGGTCCTGAGTCTGTGCCCAGCCAGCAGTGCATGCAGACCTTGGGCCCCTGAGCACATGGGTGGCCTCTAAGCGGCTGTGCAGACTCAGGTGTAACTGTGAAGGGTCTTGTATGCATAGTGAAATTATAGAAATTTTGCCATGAGCTTTCAGGGGAAAACCATTTAAATAATGTTAGTAATTCCAGGAGCTATCCCATACAGGGAGCATATGTCCCAGAGTGAACCAGAGACGGGAGACATGAACTGCTGTTTTCTTGGTTGTTTGCAGGTTTCCATCCTTGTGCATCCCAGAGTGTGAGCCACACCTTGGTTGCAGGTTATTCTAGTGAATATAGTCTCGTAAAGTTGTAGCTTCTATGGAAGCATCACTATGTATTGATATATAAGTTATAGTGTAAAATATGTCAGAGTTTAGAGGTTAACACACACACACACACACACACACACACACACACACACACACACACTTTAAAGAAGAAGAAAACTAACTCATGAAGCCTCCACCCAGGTTAAAGATCAGATCAGTGCCTGCATCTGAATGCCTCCCATGTGCCTCCCTTTCCATTCCCTTCCTTTCCCCCAAGGCAAACACTATCCTGACTTGTGTGATAGCATTCCCCTGTTTTTCTTTATAAGTCTTTCTAACTATTCACATACCGCTAAACATTATATTATTAGGTTTTGTGTTTTTGAAGTTTATATAATGGAATCATACTGTGCGTATTTTTTTATACTTTTTTCTTTTCTTCTAAATGGGTTTGTGAGTTTTAGTTCATTATATTGCCACCTACTATTTCATCACATGAGTACTTCACCATTTCCTTACTGACTTTACTGTTGACAGACTTTTGTGTGTTCTACAGTTTTTTACCAGCATGAGCAATGTTGGTAAATGCTGGTGTGAGCATTCTTTCATGGCTCCTGATGTCTGAGTACAAGAGTTTATCTAGGGTTTGTACTTATGAGTGGTGTTTCTGGGATGTAGGATATGTGCTGATCAACTTTACTAGGTAACAGCACACTGTCAAAGTGGTGGTACCAATTTATACTGTCATCAGCTAGGTGTGAGGATTTCTGTTGGTCCACATCCTCTGCATCATCACCTTGTGTTGCATATATAAGTAATTTATATACAAATATAACTGTATATATATACATATACATAAACAATGTGTAGATATATTATCCATTTGCAATTATATAACAATGTACAGAGCTGCATTCTTCAAACATTGTGTAGTGTAGAAAATTTAAGGAATTTGCAATAACAATATTGCCCATATTCAATTTCTGCTTTATTTATTTATTTATTTATTTATTTATTTATGTATTTATTTATTTATTTTATTATTTTAGAGACAGAGTGTGTGTGATCTGTAGAGAGGGACAGAAGGAGGTGGGGGGAGAGAGAGAGAGAGAGAGAGAGGGACAGAGAGAGAATCTCAAGCAGGCTTCACACAGCATGGAGCCTGACGTGGGGCTCAATCTCACGACTGTGAGCTAAAATCAAGAGTCGGTGCCTTATCTGACTGAGCCACCCAGGTGTCCCATCCTTTGATTTTAGAATATACCTCTGACATAAAAACAACAGCAACAACAGCTCCCCTGTCTGCAAAATTAAAGTTTTGATAGGTCATGGAAGATTTCTGAGAGAAGAAACCCAAAAGTGCAGTTGAGGAATGCTTTTACCCCTTTTTGATCAATGCATTCCAAAAGCACTGAATTAGTGCTGAAACTGTTTTTCTCAGCCAGGAAGTCTCAGCCTATCCTGGTAAGAAGTTCTGAACCCTGGGACCCAGTAGTTGCCCTCGTGGAGGCATAAAGAGACTCCTGAGGTTGTAAATGACTGGTATTGAGTAACTTAATAATGGATCCAAGAATACAAGAACCATACAAACTGATTGGGATTCCATGGGCCTCCTGGAGCATTTGCCACTTCGTATTCTATAATTGAATTACATGGTGAGGTAGAGTGTGCATAAGTGTAGAAATGTTTTTATTTGGTTGATGGTTGACCAGAGAATTGCAAGCATGAAGAGAAGGAATACCTTTTTACAGTTAATCAGAGTGGACTGAATAACACAGTGGCCTCTGCATACCTACAATTTTTGGATTTCTAAAAAATTGTTTTGTTTGAATAGAAGCTTTAATATAAATATAGTAGGCAGTTGTGATATATAAAAGTTTAAGTATTGCTTTATTAAAGAATGTTTACCATTTACTTATTATAAAGTCAGTAAATGAGAATAGTTTTAAAAATCTAGATTTACATGAATACGTGGTTGCAAATGGTAAGTTTCCTTTATTTAATTTATTTATTAATATAGATATTATTTTTTAGCAATAGGATCAGGTTCACAACAAAACTGAGTTAAGGTACAGGGAGTTCCCATATATCCCCTGGTCCCATCCCTGAAACCTACCCCATTATCAATAACCCCACGAGAGGGGTGCATTTGTTACAATCCATGAACCTAAGCTGACACATTTTACTGCCCATAGCCCATAGTTTACAGTAGGATTCACTCCTGGAGTTGTACATTCTATGGGTTTTGACATGTTTAATTACATGTATCCACCATTATCCACATCATACAGAGTAGTTTCACTGCCCTAAAACTCCTCTGTGCTCTGCCTATTCATCCCCCTCTCCCTACGCAACCCCTGATTTATTTATTTATTTTTAAAAGCTCTGAGAGACTTAGAAAGTGGAGAGTAGGAAGTTGTTATATCAAAGTGAAATATTAACATTGTATAAAACTATTTGCATATTCAAAACATAAAGAAAAACTAAACATTCCATTAAGAAATTTAAAAGGCAAGACACAGGCTGGGAGAAATTTTTTATTAAACCCATATGTGGCAAAGAACTTACATCCAGAATATAAAAAAGAACTCTAGTAGATCAGGAGTAAAAAGACAAGCAAGACTCCAAGAAATGAATAAAAGACTCTAACCAAGACTTTACAAAAGAAGATATGCAAATGACAAATAAGCAGAGAAAAAAGATACTCCACAAGCAAAACCCAAACTACCAAATGTACCTTCTAGCCTCTTTATACCTAGGTTAAGGGATAAAAGAGACATTTGACAATATCAAATGCTGGAACTCTCATACTTTGCCAGTGGCAGTGTTCCGGCTGGTTTGGAAAATGTTTGGAAGTTTCTTATAAGATTAAACATTCATCTTACCTATGACCCAGAAAATCCATTCCTAGGCATTTAACCCAAAAGAAATGAAAACATATATCTATACAATGACTTGTAAATGAGTAATAGCTTTTTTTCATAGTAGCCCCAAACTGGAGGCTTAAGGCCATCTACAAGTGAATAGATACACAAAATATGACATATTCACGTAATGGAATACTACTCAGCAATGAAAAAGGATGTATATGGATCTATGTAAGAACATAGGTGGGTCTCAAAAACATGTTGAGTGAAAGAAGGCAGACACAAACAAGTATATATTGTATGATTCCATCTAAATGTAGTTCAAGAAAAGAAAAAAAAAACCCACCTAATTTACCATAATAGAAATCAGGACTGTGGAGGTATGGCGTGATTGGAGGAGGGCATGAGCGAAATTTCTAGGGTGACAGAAATGTTCTCTGCTTAATTTGGGGATTGTTTCCACAGGCCTGTGTATATTTGTCAAAATAATCAATTATACTGTTAAGATCTGTGCATTTCATTATATGCAAATTTCACCTCCATAAAAACGACCCAAAATACCAATTAAGAATCACACATAAATTATCTTAAGCACTTAAACTATCACCATATGATGCTGCGAGTCCCTCTTCACTGGTGATTGCATGAAGATTATGCTATGAAAGCAGAGGATGCCTCCAGCAGCAGACGCCGAGCCTTGCCCCATGTTGAACTGGTCATCATGAATGTACCCAGCTGCGACATGTTTTCTCCAACAACCTCACACAATGACACATGTGGACATCTAAGTTAAAAAACAAAAAATAACATGAGAAAAGACCCCAGAGCAAACCACATTCCTAATCAATGACACATTCACCAGAAGTTTAAATATTTGCCACAGATGGCAGAAATTATTCTGCGGTCTAAACAAAGATGATTTAAGCTGGCATCGCCAATTTACTTTGGTGGAGGTTTACTGTGTGCTATAATTTATTGTTTTGCACATTTTTCATGCTCTTGCTATTTTGAATTATGCTTTCTAACATATTAATATATATGTATATATGTTTATAACAAGAATCAAATGTTTGCAAAGGCTCTGAAGTACCTTTGAGGTTGGAAACCGCTGGTCTAGCTTTACTAACTCCAGGTTGGAGGCCAGGATGCTGCCTTCTGTTTATGCTAAATAGCTTTGTTAATGGCTGGACTGAAGTGTTAACAGTTTAGTAGTAATGGGTAAGCAGGCAGTTTGGGAGACTAAATGACTCCTGTTAAAAAATTGATAATGGCTCTTCCTGGGCAGGCACAAAGGACAGATAAATAAAGAGAGGCTGTAAGCTGTCCTGTGAATCTAAATCAGGCAATGTGGGTTAAGCCGCTATTTCAGCCCATTCTCGACTGGGTTGTGAGCATTTTCTGGACCTCAGTTTCCTCATGTGCTCTGCCTAATGTAAAAGTCGCTTGGAGTTCTTGTTAAAATACAGATTATGGTACAGTAGGTATTGGGTGTGGTCTGAGCTCTGTGTTTCTCACAAGCTCCAGGTGATGCCCATGCTGCTATGTTCCGGGGACCATAGGTGGTGTAGCCAGAGCCTAGGAGACTCTGTTGGCCCTGGGAGTAAATAATGGGGGATAGCACTCAAACTACTACTTTCCAAGTGGGGTTCTCAGTGATAGTTCACCTTAGATTAGGTGGGGAGAAGGTGGAATTGGAAAGGAAATACAGATCCTGCAGGGATGCACTGTCCAATATGGTGGCTATTAGCTTCATATGGCTATTTAAATTTAAATGAAATGAGATAAGAAATCAAATTACTAAGTCAAAACGGCCATATTTTAAGTGCTCAATAGCCGTATGTGGTGAAGGATGGCTAATGTGTCATATTCCACAGCATAGAATCAGAACATTTCCTTCACCACAGAAAGTTA
The DNA here is from genome assembly GCF_046562875.1 of Panthera onca. Lineage (NCBI taxonomy): Eukaryota > Metazoa > Chordata > Mammalia > Carnivora > Felidae > Panthera > Panthera onca. The sequence goes on along the minus strand of NC_138342.1, from coordinate 168,386,850 downwards.
TATTGTACGGCACTGCTCTAGGGTACTCAGAACCAGACACGGGAGCAGGCAAGGACCGGATTGCTGGAAAGTCTTCCAGAATGAGGAATCTTTCAGTCACAGACTTATGAACTAAGCTGGGTGAAGCTGGACACTGCATCTATTGGTAATTGATTAGTGTCATTCTAAACCTTTGGACCTGGAGCAGAATACTGTTCTGCTCAGCTCATTTGCAGGTTAGGTTTCTGACCTCATGCAGTGCCCTCAGTTTATTCCATGCACTCAGCTCATGCATTTTGCATTAGCAAGCTTGGTGGACCTCCAGACCATTCAGAGCTGAGAGGTACCCTATTTCAGTGTTTTCTAAACTGTATTCTGGGGAGCTCTGGATTCCTTCTGCTACTTCAAGCAGATCAGCTTCACTTTTTTTCTGGTTTTGATATTGGTTTCCTAGAAAACATGCCTCTGGAAAAAAAATTGGTTCCCACTTTTAAACAAAGTCTCAAAACCACTGATTCTAGTTCAGCCATTACACTTTATAAATAATGAAACTGAGGTCCAGGGAGGTGGAGGTTCTGACCTTTCCAAGATCATATGGCCAATTAGCAAGAGAGCTGAGATGAGAAGTCATGTCTCCTGACCTGGACAGTGTTCCTTCCACTGGCTCACTGTTAATTATCTTTGCACACTACATGTCTGGCTGCCCCAGCTGGACTGCTGGCTCCTGGAGGGGAGAGGAGGCCTGAAGCCTTTCTGGTACCCCTGCTGGTCTGTTACCTGGCTGGTGGCTGGGGAAGTAGTACCATTTAGTTGATTGCAGGTTGTGGCAGCTTCCTGGGAGCTGAGGTACTGAGGGAATTCAGAGGCTGGACACCTGCATGCATCAATTCTTCCAAGTTTATAATTTAGAAGTAATACTCCCCACACGGCCAGAGTTTCCAGGTGACTGCGATTTGCCAACTCTAAGGACCAGGAAAGGGTTATCAGAAGGTATTTGTGGTTCTTTTTTTCCCTGGACCTGAGTCTCTGCCCCAGAATTGGCCTCCAAGTTAGGCCTGAGCTCCCTGGGCTGGAACATGGATGATTTCTTGCCTTCCTCTAGAGCTCAGTGCTTTTTCATTGTTGGCCTCATTAACTATACAATGATGATGGCTGGCTCCCCAGCCGTCTGTCTTCCTCCTTTTTTGTTTTTATAGTAGATCTTTCTTGAGCTTCTATCTGTCCCTCTGGTAACACTTCATCTCTATATTCACACATGTTAACCATATGCCAAGGAACAGAAGTTTCTGAGCTTCTCCTAAATGGCACTGATGGGGGATTGGATCCAGTTAGGCCACTGGATGCTGAATGAAGATTGTTAGAGAATGATGTGAGAAACAAAGCTCTGACGATGGGGTATTCCTTTTAAATTGTATTCTGCCCCAGAGACCTGGGCTGAATGTTCCAGATAGATACAGCTTCTTGCTTCACAAAAGGGTCCCATTTGCCAGGCATGTATAATTTAGGTTAATTTTAAATTTATTCTAAATTTAGTGTTCTCTTTGCTTACTCCCAACATAAAGATGATTTATTGGCATATACATAATGCATGGCATTCCATGAATCCACAAGAGCATTAATATTGTGCATCCTAGAGGCCTTTCTCAGAAGATCTCTGTGCCTCTGGATGTTTCTATGTGCATCCTCCCTTCCCTTTTGAAGGCTGACCATGCTACTCATCCAAAGAGCCTAGCCATCCACAGGTGGGTTTAATAATGAGGAATGAAGATGTAGAGGACTAGGATGGTAGTGCCATAACAGCTTTTCTCCCCGGTTTGTTTGGGCTCCCTCTTTTGGAAGATATATGACAAATACTACTGGTTGATTCATTTAAGACCTATTTCACTTCTTTCTTCCTTGTCTGATAGACTCTAGAAAGCAAAACCCTACATTTCTAGCCTCTCTTGTCATCTGATTGCCATGTGACATCATTCTGAAAAACTGGGTATTTGCAGAAGTCCCAGGGAGAGCTTCCATTCCTGGATACACCAGGTCTTTAAGAAGAAAGATTGTGTCTTATATTTTAGCCTATCTCTCTAATTCCTGCTTTATGATGGGAAAACAGTGCCTGAAGGTGTGCCATTTTTTCAGAGAATGGGAACGAAAGCTCCACATTAAGGATGACAGAGTGAAAAGATAGGAGAATCTTAGCTCCCTGGTGAAAGTTTTGAGAAGCTGAACTTCCCCTGCACTGCTTTCTCTGAATATCTTATTACCTGAGGAAACGAACCCTACTTCTTTAAACTAATGTTTGTTGGATTTATATGAGCCTCAGTCAAATATATTTTGAAATGGTGAAGGATATATGGAAAAATTTTCAACACTCCACTTTTCCCATGAAAGAATTTCTTGTCTAAGACCCTGTAGTTACCAAGAAGGGTCTTAGATTAGAAGTCAGGATTTTAGTCCTGTATTTGCTATAAACTTGGACCCATAAACTCTTAGATCCAAACATCCTGCAGAAAATGAACAAATCATTTTCTGTATCTGTGTCCTTAACTGTAAAATGAGAGCGTTGGGTCATTTCTGACTTCGCTAAGATTACATGGAGTCTTCTCAGTCCTGCAGGAAGAAATAAATTGTGAAATCTTTTTTTCTCAGTAACCCTGAGTCCCTTTCCACCAATGGCATTCTATTTTTTTTTTCTTTTTTTTTTTTTTCAACATTTTTTATTTATTTTTGGGACAGAGAGAGACAGAGCATGAACGGGGGAGGGGCAGAGAGAGAGGGAGACACAGAATCGGAAACAGGCTCCAGGCTCCGAGCCATCAGCCCAGAGCCTGACGCGGGGCTCGAACTCACGGACCGCGAGATCGTGACCTGGCTGAAGTCGGACGCTTAACCGACTGCGCCACCCAGGCGCCCCTCCACCAATGGCATTCTATATCTACCATTTTCCATCTAATCCAGCAGAGTTACACTACAAAATGGGCGGGAAGATTATGTAGGTATCAGAATCCTGTGTGATAAACCACCTCCCAAAACTTGGTGGCTTACATGAAACAATAACTATTTATTATTCCTTATGATCCTGTGGATTGGCCGGCAGGTCTGATGGTCTTGCCTAGACTCACTCAGGTAGCTGCATTCAACCTTTAAGACAGTGGAGGGTTCCTTTTAACCTGTTGGTGCTGGTTTTTGGCTGGGGCATCTTGATTCTCTCTTCTTGGCTTCTCTATTAGGGTAGCCTGGACTTCTTTACATGATGACTTGGGGTTCTAAGAGGATAAAATAAGAAGCTTTAAGATGTTTTAAGGCCTACTCAGAAGTTCCCAAATGTCACTTCTACCACATTCCATTCAGAAAACTTCTAAAGCCTTAGTCCACCATAGTATAAGAGTTATGTCCTTGATCTTGTGTTTTGCATCAGGTCCAGATATAGATGAGTTCCCTTGTGTATTGCTGAATCCATCGGGTGACTAATGATTAAGAACTGAAAATTAAAAAGGCAAGTTATCTACTACTTACACACCCCATTTACAATGTACCAATAAACAATAGAGAGGCAAAGAAAGGACAGTCCCAGTAGGCAGACATACCCAGACAAAAGGTGGAGGGCAGGATGTGTATGCTTGTTTCCAGAAACTCTGAAATCCAGTCACACATATGTTGCCTGTCCCCCCAGTTCGAGGAGCCCATAATTTTCTTTAACTTGAGCCCAATTTTGCTTCCTTGGGGTGGTCTCTTCATCCCTTAAAGTTCTTAGCTCTTGTCTCCGTCCTTTGCATTTTGGTTCTGTCCTTTGGATTATTGGCTCTGTGTTCTGAGATGTCCTTCCTTTTCTGGAAAGCATGGCCCATACTTTTAGTTGAGAAGCTTTATAAATCTGCTTCCTGCATATAGAAAGTTAGAATGGGGGCAGAGGTCTCTTTTCATTCTGAAGTGTCCTTTATTTTTGGAAGAACTGATACAGTTCCTCTAAAGGCTTCATGAGTTTTCTATGTATGAGATTATTGTCCAGTCCATTTGATAATGCCAGAGTTGACATTTCTTCTGAGGCAGGCCTGTCTCCATCTTGAGCTGTGAGTCATGGAACTGTGAATTCTTAGCCTTTAGTCATGCTGAAAGGGCCTATGATGCATGGTCTTAAATCTTCCTGAGTTCTTAACAAAGGGTTTAAAGGCCATGCTCTTGATTTGAACTTTTATCCGCAGCCTTTTCTTACTTCAAAAGTCTTTGGCTGGCTGGAGATACTACCTTAAGCTGTCTACATTTTATCTAAATTCTCCTTGAAAACTGAAAGTGGTTCCTTATTTAGCTCATTTCTCTCTTCAGGTACTTCATGCAGTTAAAGTTAAATGGCACTTTCTACACTCTGCCTGGAAATCTCTTCAGCTAGATCTACAAGTTCATTAACGTGATGGTCAGTATTTTGTATCAACTTGACTAGGCCAAGTGGTGCCCGGATTAAACGTTATTTCTGGATACATTTGTAAGGATGTTTCTGGATGAGATTAAAAATTAATTGGTGAATCCAGTAAAGCATATAGTCCTCCCCAGTATGGGCAGACCTCATCCAATCCATCGAGGGTGTGAATAGAACAAAAAGGTGGAGGGAGGAAGAATTCACCCCTTTTTGTTTTCTGTATGCCTGCATGAGCTGCTACATCAACCTTCTGCCCTTGGACTGGGATTGATACCATTGGCTTCCCTGGTTCACAAGCCTGCAGCCTTGGACTAGAATTATACCATGGGCTTTCCTGGGTCTCCATCTTGCAGACAGTGAGTTGTCAGAGTTCTCAGCCTCCATAGTTGCATCAGCCAATTCCTTCTAATAAATCTATTCAAATATAGGGGCATCTTTCCTTTGTTTATGTTTCTCTGGGAACACTTACTAATACAGTTAGGAATCATTTCTACATTCCACGGCACCATAGTACACAGTTTTGCCAAGCATTCTACTTCTACATAACATGAATCACCCATTTTTCAGCCTCTAGAAATTGGTACCTGGAATGGATAGTTACCATAACTAATGTTAAAACATGTGACTGGCAAAGGCTGGAAGGATAGCAAGGAGATTGTTAGTAGAGGCTGGAAGAGAGGAAGGAAGTTAGCACTGGAGGCTGCCATCCCTGGGCATGTTGTATGTTGGCAGTGGAGAAGCAGGTAAGTGGTCTTTTAGTTCACATCTAAGAAATTGCATGCAAGGATTCTCATCCATATCTGGATCTGATTCTGATGATGATAGGGTTCTGAACTTCAAGCAGGTACTGTAATGGGATTAGGCCCTTTTGGGGGTCAGAGTTTTATGAGTACGTTCAAGGGATATGAATCATTGTGGTCAAAGGGTAGATTGTTTCTAAAGATGGCCACAAAAATCCTTCCACTGTGCATGGTTTCTTATTGTCTTGCAATGTGACTTTTCCATTTCTTTCATAAAGAGGTGGAATCTCTTTCCCCTCTCCTTGAATCTAAGCTAGCCCTTTATCTTGCTTGGACCGATAGACTAAGGTGGAAGAGAACTTGCAGACTACATCCTGCCTAAACCCCCTCTTGGGGGCATAAACTACCTTGAAAAGAAGTCTGACTATCCTTCTGAGAAAATAGTGTAGAGACAGAGGCCCTGCCTGCCAGCAGAGCTAACCACCAAGCAGGTGCATGAGGCCACCTCAAGTCGTCCAGCCCTCGTCGAGCTGCCCTAAGACTGTAGCCATGTGAATAACTCCAGCCAGCAGCTCATGAAGCAGGATGCCCAGCTGAGTCCAGACAGCTTACAGCATCATGAGAAATATCAGATTGTTGTTTCAATCCTTTGGGTTTTGGAGTAGTTTGTTATGCGGTGTTGGATCACTGACACAGGGGTGGAGGCCTTGTGTTCTGGATTTCAGAGTCTCTGTTCTCTCAGTGCTTGTGAAAGTAGCAGTTTTCTTTGCAAGACCCAAATTACCTGGAAGCCCAGAAATTACCTTCCTAAACCTTTCTGCTGGGACCCAGCAGGTGTTTAATAGCTCTTCCTGGAGTCCCCCAGCCCTCCCTTCCCAGCAGCCTGTTCCCCATGGACTTGAGGGGTGTAGTGAGAGCAGTCACAACAGCTGGTGGGAACAGCTGCAAGACAGAAAGGCACTGGGGGTGTAATTACTTAGAAGTGAGCAGGGGTGTTGGGGGCCAGGGCTGCACCCACAAGCTGTACCTGGGAGAGATAGGGTGGCCATGGGGAGGCCTCTCCCCACTTAGGGAATTCACCAGCATTTAGGTACTTCTCATTCCTTAAGTAAACCCCATGCTTTCCTGTCTCCATGCTTGCCTGATGCGGTTCCTCTACCTGGAATGCTCCATCCCTCTTGTCTACCAGAGAGAATCCTACTTCATTTTAAAGACTCACTCACACATCTTCTCTGTGATGCTTTTTTTAACCTGGCTGGGCAGAGTCAATAGATCCTTGCTCTGCTCCCACTGTGCAATGCTATTAGCTCTTACTGTAGTCTGACTTATCTGTTGGGTGCTTGACTAGTTAGGCTTACATTTAACTGAGCATGACAGAAAGCTCCAAAGTAAGTATATTAAGCAGGTAGAGCTCCCCTACTCATATAGGAAGCCTGGAGGTAGTGGGACCCAGGGCTGGTAGCTATCCATCCCTCCCCATGCCCCCATCAAGGCCTAGACTTGTTGGTTTTTGTGCTCTCCTGTGCAATATGTTTCACCCAAAGTTTACCTCAAGGTCAAAGGTAGCTACTGAAGGTCCAGCATTCACTTCCATATTCCAGCCAGCTGGAAGGAGGAAGGGCACATTCTTTCCCTTTCAGCATATTCTTTAAAATTTGCACACATCTCTTCTGCTTATGCCTTTGGCTCAAGCTTGAGATGAAGCTGAGAAATATGGTCTTTAATCCCAGCTAAAACCTAAATTGCACTTCTAAGAAAAAGGGAGATGATTAATATCAGGGGTCAATTAGTGGTGTTTAAGTGCTATCTGTCTTTTTCATTAGGATGACCTTTTGAGACTAGAAAATATACCCCATTCATGCATGTTTTCTCCATATTGATCAACTCTGTGCCTGGTGTATGATGGATGTTCAATGAACAATGACATAGAAAATTGACTTGCTGATTAGAAGCCAATACCCCTGGGAGGGGTAGTATAATTCATTATTAATAACTGCGTAGAAATTTGTCTCTGATATCCAAGTCCTGGCTTCCTACTTTCTTTTCTGTACTTCTGTATTTCTCTATGACTTTTACCTGTCTATTTTCTCTTGCCTCTGGGTTTCTAGATCCTGAAACTATTACCAAATCTTCTTACATATTCTCCCGTGGGCTGCCCAGAAGAGCTATAGACTGGAAGGTGCGTGTTGCTTTCATCAGGTGAGGAGGTGTTGAGGGTATGTGTGTATCTGAAGTGGAGGTCAGGAAACCTGGGTTATAGTTTCAGTTTGTACACCAGGTAAATCTGTTACTCTGGTAAACCATGCTTACCATCTTTGTCTCTTTCTTCTGTAAAATGATAAAGATATATATTATCTTCATTCTAGAGCTTCAGAATATACACAGCCAAATAAAGACCATGTATATTTTACCTGTATGTGTATGCATATATGTGTGTGTAAATTTATTATATATGTATATATTTTTTATTTTATATATGTATTTAAACACATACACATATATATAAAAATAGAGTTGCAAGATGTTATTATATGTAAATGTGGAATAAGCAAATAACAACTAAAAAGATTCTTTGTATCCTCCTCCCCTGCAATTGGTTTTCAAAATACATACTCCAAAATAGAGGTAGGAGGGGGCCTGATCTCTACCTTCTTCCTCTGCCCTCAGTGTTTCCTCCTGAGTGCTGTGGCTCAGAACCCAGAAGCCCTTCTCAGTCTTGAAGCATGACTCACAGTCATTTCCATAGATGGGCCTGGAATGACAGGGTGATGGATGTTGCTGTCACTGCACTGAGATGGGTAAATGTTTTCTCTGGTTGGCCGTGGAAGCCTCCCTGCCATAGATTTTCTAGGGGTTCAGAAGTTTGACAAATGTGGACCAAAGGTGGCCTGCAGGGCCCTAGGGCTGGGACTGGCTTAGTTATCCACCTTTGGGGTATTTTCAAGGACTATTTGGCCCTTAAAGAATTTACTATGTCATAAAAGTTTGGAGAAGGGAAGAGGAAAATAAATGAGGAAGGAGGTCTGAAGCCCATGCAGGCAAGTTGATGGGCTGAGCAGGCTTTCTGTGACCTCTTTGCCCACTGCCCTCCTTTGCCTGGGGGATGTGGTAGAGTGGACGAGAAAGGGATCCTTCTAGAAAGCCAGTGAATATCAAGAATGGTCTTGTGAGACCCCAGCCCAGGATTTCCTGCAGGCACGGCAGCTATGACTCTGCCACATTCTCCATCTATGTTTGTAGAGAAGCCAGTGGGAATGAGGGGAAGCAAGGATCCTGTGGTGAGATGAGGGCGGGGTAAAGTTAGTGCCTGGCTGAGGGGGCCACAGCATCCTGGACATTGCTAGAGGTGAACTGCAGGCTTGTCTGAGAGAGTCTCAGCAGTCAAAACAAAGAGGAAAACAACACAAATAAGAAGACCCACTATGTTCACATTCAAGGTCAGAATCCTACTCTCATCCTACATGATTAGGAGAGCACAGTTTTTCTGCCACAAAATGGGTCCTTTTGAGGGGTTAAGTTTGACATCTTTAAACTCACTGCTATTATGCATAGGGCACAGTATGCCCTCCTGTTTCATCCCTCTAAGGGCAGGATAACAAAGCATTATTCCAATAAAAAAATAATGCAGAGAACAAAGCCACGTAAGTTTTAAAAAAATTTTAACGTTCATCTAGTTTTAAGAGAGAGAGAGTGTCAGTGGGGAAGGGGCAGACAGAGAGGGTGACACAGAATCTGAAGCAGGGTCCAGGCTTCGAGCAGTCAGCACAGAGCCCGATGCAGGGCTTGAACCCAGGAACCATGAGATCATGACCTGAATTGAAGTCAGACACAACCAACTGAGCCACCCAGGCACCCCACAAAGCCACATAATTTAAACCAGGAGCAATCATAGCCCTTCATGGCTCTCCCCTTTCCCCAAACTTCTTTGCTTGGGTATTTCCCCATTGTTAGTTCCTACAAATTCATATTGGGTCTTTAAGGCTAAAAAGAACCAAGAAATATTCCTGATCTAGAAAGTGATACCAAAAGGAGGGAATCGGTCTTCTTGAGAGCTCTGCAAGATGGAAAATATAAGCCTCCAAAGAAATCCATTTCTGTGATGTGAAGGGGTTGCACTGCTGAGGGAGGGAGCTCTGTGAATTGAAGTCCTTTGTTTTCCTGCCCTCCACTGCACTATGCTGCATTTGGCTGCTTCCTCTGTCTTCATGTGGGATAAGAACTGGGTAGAGGCCCTGGATATAGACTGGGGAGAAGTTGCTCCCTAAAATACTCATGGGGAAGTATTTCTAGCCCCTGGGTCAGGAAACTCTGGGCTGCAAAGAACAGATACTGATTCCAAACCCTAGTCCCTCTGAGGGGTGGCAGGAATGTAGCCTGAACATGCTGCTGGAGCAGATGTGGGCCCTGGAACTTCCTTGAAATGTAAAATTGTGAGTATAAGGGGAGCTTGGGGACCAGTGGGCTCCATTGAGAGGAGTTAATTACATGGCCAGTTCCACTAGATGAAACAAGGAGACCAGGCTGCATAAACTGCTCCCAGGCAACACTGACTGCTAATGCCCCTCCCTCCCTGGCTGTGCTCAGTTCTGGCAGGGGCAGCCACGGGATGGTGAGGTCATAGCCAGGGCTCTGGAGAAGCAAAGGTCTAGCAGACATCTCCTTGAGGTTCAAGCAAATGCTAGGGCAGAACCAGGAGTTTTAAAAAGGCAGACTTAGCAGGATGGGATAACTGTACTAGAGGGGGACAGAAAGAAAAAAAAAAGGGAAGGGAAAAGAGGATGAAAAAGAAAGAGAAAGAGGAGCAGAAAGATCAGGGGACACAAGCAAGTGCAGCTAACAGAGAAAGACAAAGATACCTGGGAAGAAGGAAGAAATCAGGAGTAAACTTGGGAAGAATCCACCTGTTTTGGAAAGGGAACCTAAATGTGTGATAGAGAAAAATCCTGTAATGTTCATGGCTCTGCCATTTAACCTCTAAAGAAAAAACAGTGGTGGAAAGCCCAGAGACCCTCTTTTTCCTAAACTGGTTTGGTCACGGTGGATGCAGCCTCAGGCTGGCAGGCAGGTCCCAGGCAAGGGGCTGTGGCAGCTGCATGCCTCCTGAGTCTCTCCTGCAGAGGAGCAGCTCCTGCAGAGGAGAAATCCTGGGTGGGGACTCAGGACAGAAATATACTCAGAGACTAGGCAAATCATTTACCTCCCTGTGCCTCAGCTTCCCCACCCATAAAATAGGAACTACTCCCTTACTCATATCCTTACATTTCTGCAAAGACCAAATGAGACCCTTGTCTTCATCCATCCAATCCATCCACCCATCCATCCATCCACTTATCTATTGCATGAAACCTTATTGAAAACTCATTTGTACCAGGCACTGGGCTGAATGGTAGGGCTACAGGGTGACTAAGACAGAGTCCTTGTTCCCTAGAAACTCATTCTCATGGTAAGCCACATATATGGACTGATCCTAAAGTTCAGCGGGATAATTGCCTAAGGCATTGCCCTTATCTATGCTGGGATAAAGGCCAGCGTCCTCTGCATGGCTTATAAGTGTCTGATGACCTGGTCTAGCATCAGCATCTGCCCCAATAGCCTCTTTCACTTGGCCCCACATTCCTGCTACACAGATAGGTGGGCTCATATCTTTCACTCTGGTTTGTGTTGTTTTCTAAACCTGAAATGTCAATTATCTTCCTACTCGTTGTACTTATTCTGACTTCCAGACTTGGTTCATTAATCTTTTCCTCCAGAGAGACTCCTCCCCACTCACCTCACCAGGCTAGGCTAGATGCCTGTTATCTTATTCAGAAATTATCTTTTGTCATGAATTTTTCTTCCATTACTATAGATGCAGAGGGAACAGGGTTATTGATCCATCTTAACTCATGCTTACATATAGTACTTTACTATACTATAGTACTATAGTACTCTACATACTCTGACACCACAGGGGAAAGACAGAGTGAGGAGTCAGAGAAGCCACCCATGAACTGGGTCTTGATGTATGTGTAGGAGTTCAAGGGGGAAATAATGGAGAGAAGAATGTCCCAGATAGGAAAACATATGCAAAGGCCGGGGGTATGAGACCAGGTGCCTTGGTCAGGGGATGTGAGTTGTAGGAGCTGAAAGAGGGGTAGCTGCTGAATTACCAAAGCTGAATTACCTGTGGTAATTCATTTTGTGTGTCAACTTGACTGGGCCACAGGGTGCCCAGCTGTTATTCGGTCATTCTGGGTGTGTCCAGCTGTTTCTGGATGAGATTAATGCTTGAATCAGTAGCCTGGGGAAAGTAGATGGCCCTCTCTAATTTGGCTGAGCCCCATACAATTAGTTGAAAGCCTGAATAGAACACAGGAGCTGGCCTCCAGTGAGCATGGAGAACTCCTCCTACTTGAATGCTCTGAGCTGGGACACCAGTCTTTTTCTGCCCTTGGACTTGAACTAAAACACTGGCTCTCCTTGAATCTCTAGGCTGCTGGCTTTTAGATTGGAACTTACACCTTCAGCTCTCCTGGTTCTCAGGACTTTGACCTTGGATTAGAACTATACTTTTGGCTCTCCTGGGTCTCCAACTCAATGGCTGCAAATATTGGGACTTCTCAGCCTCCAGAATCACATGAGCGAATTCCTTGTGATGAATCTCTTGCTCCACACACACTCATGCACATATGCACAAATGGCACACACATCTTGCTGGCCAAGTTTCTCTGGAGAACCCTAACTAGTACAAAGGGGATGTCCCAGAAGGCTTGTAGGCACATTAGGTGATGCAGAAGCACAGAGGGTATTAAGTTTGGGAGGACATGATGAGGCCTATATTTCTGCATCACAGGAACCAGTGCAGGAGGTCTGGGGAGGGACCTTCATCAGCTGCTCTGACCCCCAGGCCTTCTTCTCTGTCCCAGGGACTACTTCTTTGGGCCTGCCTCACCCCTGAGCCTGAAATGCTGCCTCCTGCCGCCTGGGGTGGTCCAGGCCATCCCTGTCTTCTGTGGGGTGCCCTGGCCTTACTTAGTTGTAGGTAGTCCCTGGATAGCCCTTAAAAAGATGGGCCTGTAACCATGGTATGGAGTCACTCTGGCAGAAATTAGAAGCCCTAACCTTCATGCCTTGGTCTCCACAATGTTTTCATGCTTCCTCTGTTTTTCTTGGCTGTTTTTCAACGTTTTTTATTTATTTTTGGGACAGAGAGAGACAGAGCATGAACAGGGGAGGGGCAGAGAGAGAGGGAGACACAGAATCGGAAACAGGCTCCAGGCTCCGAGCCATCAGCCCCAGAGCCTGACGCGGGGCTCGAACTCACGGACCGCGAGATCTTGACCTGGCTGAAGTCGGACGCTTAACCGACTACGCCACCCAGGCGCCCCTCTTGGCTGTTTTTCTATACTAGCTGGTAAAACCTTTTCAAATATTCCAATTGTCTCAGTTGTTCAAGGAGGAACCGAAGTCATAATTGGTGCCGATGTTTGAACTAGTGCTTTAAAGACAGGTAACAGCTCCTTGAGGCCAGTGACAGGGCAGCAGCAGGCCAGGGGATGCAAGATCCCCAAGGAGGGGGATACTATGGAGGACGATACCAGAGCCATTTGCTCCAACTTGTTTTACCCACCTGGAAGCTGTCCTAGCTAAGACAAAACCTTGGGAAGTGCTGTTTTATCCAAGTAAAGAGTCTCTTTTATAGCCTGTCACTTGGCAAAGCCATATTACTGGCAGGAAGAAACACTCCTTTTCCTTAGACTTGGTGGAGTTGCCCCTAGGTTTGAATTTTGGAACTCCTGCTGCATGGTTGTACCCTGAGGTCATCTCCTGTGGGTCACCGAACCTCATTTTCTTCATTTGTGAAAAAGAATTGTGCTGACTTCACAGGCTGGTGGTGAGGATCGTTTAATGAGGAATATGTGTGAAGGCACTTGCCACACAGGGAATGCTGCATAATATCATCTTCCTTCCTCCCTATTCTTCCAAATCTGGAGAAAAGCTCTCTAGATAAAGTGATCCGCCCTTCCCTATGGATTCCCTTAAGAATTCTTTTATTTCTCTTTTATTTCTCTATTTCATTTATTCTGAAAATGTTTTCTTCCTTCTCCATAATTGAATCTGAGCTAATGGCTGCAGTATTGCAGGCCTGGGGTCCCTGCTAAGCCTGCAGCCAATGAAAGCCAGTGGGAATAGACTGAGCAGTCAAACTCATTTTTAGGATGTAGTTTAGTACTTGAACATCTAGGACCAGACTCCTGCTGAGGCATCACTACGACTCTGGAAATTCCTCTTCTACTTCTGTTCACAAATGTAAGAGCCCCCTAGAGAGGCCAGGGAATGGTGCAGGGGGAGAGGAGAGATATTCAGGTTCAGACCTTGTGGGTGGGAAGTTTTGCCTTCTCTCTGTCTCCTGTGACACATGATTGTTGAATATTAACTATTCAATCCAACTTGAATTTGTGCTATCCATCCATCCATCCATCCATCCATCCATCCATCCCTATGCTTATTCAGAGATGAACACCATGATTCCAGTTCTGGTACTCAGACTGTGGAGGAAGAAGCTGCTCAGTGTGGTAAATTGTGTGATAGAGACATTTGCTGGACAGGAATTATCAGAGCACAGAGGAGGATTCTCAGACAAGGTGCCCTCTGACCTGGGTCTTTAAGGACAAGCAGGAATTTCTCAACACAATAAAGGATTGCATCGGGGTGAGGAGAGAGTCCCTGAAACAGAGAGATGATCTTGTGCAAAGCTTGGAGGCATGAGAAATTCTGGCATGTTCAAAGGACTGTAACTAGTTCAGACTGGCTGGAAGGTAGAGCCAGAGAAAGGACTGCATGTATGAGAGCAGTGTGGGTATAAGGATGTGTGCATATTTGGGTGGGGACATGTAGGCCTGGGGTGCTGGTTTGGGAGCACAGTGCCTGAGAGGGTAGGATTTGAGGCTGGAGAAATAGAGTCCAGATGATGACAGGGTAGTTCAACTTTGTTCTGTGAGTAATGGGGAGCTGCTGGAAGATTTTAAGCAGGAAAGTGATGATGTCACATTTCTTTATTGATTATTATTTTGTGTCCAGTAATGTGGATATTCAAAGAGGTATAATAGGGATGTTTCGTGCTTTTATGGAGCTTAAGGTTTGATTGAAACAACATGTACACTCAATGCCCTTCTCCCATTTCCTCTCTGGGTCTGTCTACTCATTTGCAATATGAGCATCTTGGCTAGGTTTCCTCAAGCCATGAACCCCAGCCCATGGACCTGAGGCAATAATACCTGCTGGACTTGTCCTGTGCTTTCCCAGAGCATAGACCTGGGTCCCCATCCCTTGTCACTGGTTAGAGGTCTGCTGTGAAGACAGACACCTCCCCAAACCCTAACCGAAGGGCCCCTGGCTTCTATTGCACCCACATGTCAGTTAACCAGAAATGATTGCCTAAACTACCCAAACCCAGGTGTGCAGAGACACCTAAGAAGTCACATTCAGTCCTCACTGTTTTTTGTATGCCCCAGGATAAATCATGGTCTCCTTCTCCCTTGGGGAGCTTTCTAGAGCCCAGCATACTTCCTGTTTGAACCATCCCTTCTCTCCAGCACATAATCTGTCACACACCAGGCTAGGTGGTTTCCAGCATACCACTGAACCTCTGGGTAAAGCCAAATGAGAGAATACAAAGGTATGAGGATTGTTGCAAACCATTAGGTGAACAAGAGCCACAGGGTGGAGGAATTTAGAGATGGGGGAGAGTGGTGGCTAGGTACAGAGATGACTCCCTTCCCTTAGACTTCCATCTAAGACCCCCAGTCCTTGCCTCTGCATTTGCATTCTTCCTGCCTGGCTTCCAGAAGGAGGTTGGCCTACCTGCATACCTCTGCCAGTGCTTTGTTCCTCCCACACTTCTGCCTGTGCTGGGCCCTGGCTCACTCCTGCCCTTGCTTCCAGGTTCCCCTCTGACAGTGCCTCCTGGGGGGAGGCAAGGGACCTGGGCCAGGGGTTTCCTCCCAGCAGCCCCAGCTGCCACACCACTCACCTGTTCCATGTCTGAATCTCTCACTTTGGTTGGGTCGGCTCCTTCAGAGTGTAAACACTTCTTATTCATGTTGCCCCTCTGGTGCATGACAGAGTCAGTGCTTTGTGACTGGTGGGATCAAGTGAATGGAAAGAGGTTCATTTTCTGAGGGTTGAGAGTATATCAGGTATCTTGAGTCACTTCCTTTGTGAAAGGGCAGAGAGAACCCAGTCCACCTGAAGCAAGATTATACAGTGAATAAAGTTTGTCTTCAGCGATGGCCCCAAAGCCCCTATTTTGGTGGTCTTTACCTTTCCTTCATCTATCCTGACTTCTATGTATGGCTTTAAGGTGTGTCAAGATAACTTGTCAAGTTATCTTTCCAGACACTGTAATTTATAAACACTCACATGGGAAAAGTTCTTGCTTAACACAAGGGGGTGAATTATGAGTCATAGATCTCCAGGATTATGAGATCATCTCATAGCATGTCCCCCTGCCCACAGCAGGCTGGTCAGGGCAGACAGTGGGTGCCAGGTGTGCAGGGACACCTGTGAGCTCTCTGGCGGCAGGCACTGATATATCTCAGCACCTGCCTCAGGGCTATGCACAGGCTAGATAGGTACAAGGCAAGCCATAAAGTTTCTTGAGTGAATTAATGGAGATTCCATTATTTAATGAATGAATGCAGAATCCTCTACTCCCTCCTGTATTTTAACTGTAGCCAAAATTGAGTTATTTTTTTTCTCTCAAAAATGTAAATCCCTGAGATTCTTAGCATTCTTGAATGATATTTTCCTTCTTCTGGTATTGGAAAAAAGGTGATCCATCCAGATATTTAGAGAGGCACTCATAGTTTTTGTTGGAAACTCCATATGGGATAAATGATGCTAATTTATGCATATTTACAGGCAACTAACTTCATGCCCTAGTGAGCTACATAGCCTTGTAAGTTCAAAGTTAACCTTCCAACAATAGGAGCAGAATTTTAATTGAAAAAGGTAAAGCAGGCATCTGGCAGATGTAGTTTGTTTAGGGGGGCATTCTATTAAGGAGTCACTGAAATGGCTCTGTAGCTGTTGTAACAGCTTATTGAAATGAGATTTCACTTTTTTTAATAAAGAGAAAATCGCCTGTGTTTGCAATGTTTTTCAACAAACTGAGATTTCTTTTTTTAAATCATAATTGATTTATTTTGTAATGCAATATTGTCTAACATTCACAGGCTCATTTGAATAAATTATTCATCAGCTTGTGTGTGTGTGTGAGACCTACCAGACACGTCTGCTGGAGCTCCGTGGGCTCCCTTCTTGCCACCGAGGTACAGGAAACCTTAGCACAGCCACAGCGAACATTAATCAAAAGCCAGAGCAGGTTGTTCTTAACTAAAGCCAGAGGACTAGGTTATTAATAAAGACACTTGATGGATCCCATTTCTAATGGGGGATGGGGAGGGCGGAGTCAGGAGGTGGTGCCCACTAATGTACCTGTCCTGTGTTATTATCCTAAGGTGAACTTCCTTGCAATCAGTTACACTGTGAAAGTAGGCACATTAAGTACATACAGAAAGGATAGCATATTTATTGATTTCTTTACATTGATGAAATAATTTCTCTGGGTGTCTTTTTGTCCATTTGGGTAAAATACCATAGCCTGGGTAGCTTAAATGATGGCAATATATTGCTCACATTCTGAAGGTGGGAAGTCCAAGATCAAGGCACTAGCCGATTTCAAAGGTCTAATCCCATTATGAGCACTCCACCCTCTGACCTACTCACCACCCAAAGGCCCTACCTCCTAATACCAGCACATTGTGGGTCAGAGCTTCAACATATGGGTTTTGGGATGACAGACATTCAGACCACAGCACCGGTCTCACTTTTATGATTCAGAATGTAGAGTGAAAGCTGACCACAGATTTGGGAGGCCGGTGAAAAGCACAAGGGTCTGAGAGTAAAAGGTGCTATGAATACTGCCCCCACAAAGCTGAGGTCAGGAAGGGCTCTCTGAGGTCACGTTGTCTGCCCCCTGCCTCCCATGCTCTTCCCAACGTCACCAGGTGAGTGTGAGCCCAGGCAACTCCTCGCCCGGGAGTGAGCTGCGTGGCCCTCCTTGGCCCGAGCATTTGTAGGCCCAGTATTCTCTGGCTGCTGGCCTGGGGCCTGGAGGTCTGAGAGGGCAGCCTGGGAAAGGGCTTGGTGTGACTCTGGGTCTTGCCCTCACACCAGTGGGCCTTTCAAGGAGGCTGTGGCTTTTGCTGTATTCCGGGTGGGCAGGGATGTGCCTTCTCTCCTTCCCACTGAAGAGAAGGTTGAAAGGCCTTGAAGGACTCTCTGGTGGAGTCCCTGCTCCAGAACATCTGCCAATCACTAGAACAATCCCCAGATCAGTATATCCCCCACAGGGCTCTTTTATTATTTTTAAAAATATTAAGAGAACTAATTAAATATAGAGGGGTGCTCCGGCCCTAATCTGTGGCTTCTCATCTTTCCTCTCCTCCCTCCTTCTTCCTGCTGGGCCCCAGTGTGTATTGTCAAAGTGGCAAGTGAGGAGGAAAGGAGAAAGCCAGGGAGATAACACAGAACTGGTATGCCGGGCGAAGGCTGCGGACACAAGGGACTTCTTTTAATCCAGTCCATTAATCAATTTCTCCATAGAAATTGAATTAACTGTATTTCATCAACATCACATCCCAGGACTTGAAAACACCATGTGCACACAGGAATGTAAATGTGACAGGGCGTGTGTCTCCGTTCCTGTGTAGGTGAACATGTGGGGCTCCTGTTCTTTGGTCCAGTGCATGGTGAGCGAAAAGCCTGGCAATCAAAGGGGCTGGCAGTAGTCATTGGCCTTGAACCTGGGCCACCGAAGCTATCTGCCCTTTTTTGTTTCTTGTTCACAGCCACTAGAAAGACTCTGTACTCTCATCCTTCTTTAACCTAAACACATTCACTGTAGAGTATCAGTCTCACTGTAAGATTTTTTTAAATTTGGGCTTGAGTTGCCCCAAAACAACTGGCCCTTGTGCTGCTGCACCCCCCACTGTGCCCTTCATTTCTGCTAACATAAAGCTCTTTTTCTGGGTCAGCGGGCTCTGGCTTGTACTGGGAATCTATCAATGAAGGTTTGAAAGGATCTCTGTCAGTCTTTGAGATAAAATTCAGACACTGCTGTATGCATATGAGGATGCAGCTCCAGAAAGAGGTCAACCACAGGAAATTCCTTAGAGATTTCAGTATTTAATTAATTTAATCAGTAACTAATAGATATTTATTGGCTGTCTGCCAGGTTCATGATTTCTGCTGGGTCTCAAGGGCACAGAGATCAAAACAAAACAACACAACACAACCCAACAACGACAACAACAACAACATCCCCCCTCCCCCTCCAAACAATTAGGTCTTTGCCCAGATAATCTAGTGAGGTGAGACTGGTAGAATAAGAATTCACAATCCAGTGTAATAGGTATTAAAGTGGAATTTTTCAGTTTCTGGGATGAGTATGTGGAGAAGATGGAGTGATTACTTGGCCTGATGGGGCCAGGAAAGACCCCATAAAAGAGGTAGACTCTGGAAAGACAAACCATTTGCTAAGGGAGAGGGCTTGGAAGCAGTTTCCAAAAGAAAAAATTTCATTTTCTCTCACATTCCATTCTCCATACAATCAGAAAAGTGATCATGCCATTCCTATTCTTACCCAACCCCAGTGGCATTTCATTGCCCTCAGAAGAGCATAAAACCTGCTTTACCAGGGAGACCTCTGCAGCCACATCCAGGATGGCACATCCTGATGCTCACACCAGTGAAGGTTGATGTGACTTCTTTAGCACGGTCCAGCCTCAAAGGCTGCTATTCCCTCTGACTGGAATACCTCCCCCTCTGCCCTCCATGCCTGTTCTGCCATTGACTGGCTGAGTCCAACTCAGCCTTCAGGTGTCTAGAGGGCAGCTTGCTTGTCCCCTCCTCCCACCTCCCTAAAATGGGTTAGGCCCTTCAGTTACATCTTAGAGCCCACCTCAGCCTGTGCTTCTCTTTCTAGCAATGATCTTGGTTGTAATTACTGTTTGAAACTCCTATCCCTCTCCAGACTTTAAGTGCCAAGAAAAGAGGCATCGTATTTGTTCTGATTGCTTTGTTAATGTCCAGGCCTAGCCCAAAGTAAATGCTTAATAAATCCTTGATGAATGAATGAGTGAACAATTTATGTTTGAAAAGGCTTATTTTAGGGAAATGGTGAAGGAAGTAGCTTCCTTAGGGCAGGGTGAGCAGCCTGACGAGGTGGGACTGGGCAAGATTGCTTGTTAAGCTAAGGAGTTTGGGGTGTCCGGGTGGCCCGGTCCATTGAGCAACTGACTCTTGATTTTGGCTCAGGGACATGATTCCAGGGTTGTGGGATCGATCCTTGTGTCAGACTGCACTCAGCATGGAGTATGCTTAAGATTCTCATTCTCTCTTTCTCTCTTTCTCCTTCTGCCCATCTCCCCCACTCATGCATTCTCTCTCTCTAAAAAAAAATAGCTAAGGAGTTTGGACTCTGTTCCATAGGCAAAAGGAACCATGAAAGGCTTATGAGCAAAAGAGTGACTTGATCTGATTTGTGTTTTCCAAATATAAGTCTAGTGCAATTGATTCCCAAGTTAACTCTCCAGAGTTGGTTCTTATTTGATTTTCCAGATTCTCGCTCTTCTCATTAAGCAAAGCGAAGGCAAACAAGTTTTGGGTTTCAGTGGAGGGCAGGTTTATAATTTGATAGGGGCACATCATCTGCTTGTCATCTCTCTCTACCCCCATCCACTCAACCTGAGAGCCTCCCCAGGACCCATTTGGTTGTAAGGCACACTTAGAATCATGCCCCTGCCATTCCAGCCTCATGGACTGAGTGCTTTCCTGCCTCCATGTGTTTACTTGTGCTGTTTCCTCTGTCCCAAGAGCCCTTCCTCCCATCTCTGCCTTTTCCAGTGTTGCCCATCCTTCCTGGCCTGCTTTAAGGCCTGCTCCCCATGTAGAGCCTCACTGACTACTGCAGGCTGTCTGCTCTGTGAGATTCACAAAGTACTCATACTCTCTGCTCTCCTAGCACTTGTGGAACCACAGAGCCAGGCTGACCTCCTTTTTTAACAGGAGGGGAAACTGAGGGGGAATGAATTGTTAGGGTCATACATCTGGGGAGCAGCAAGACCAGGGCCTCCCTCCAGGTGGCCTGACCCAACCACATTTATGGCTTTCCCCCTACATGGCACTCCCTACCCGAGCTCTTGAGCACAGGTATCTTATCTTTAACTTTTCAGCACATGACCAGTTTTCCCAATAAAATCAGGAGCTCCTTAAAGACCTAGACTACAGAGCATCTCATTTGTCTGAGTATAAATGTCTGGCACATAGTAGTTATTCTGTGAAGGGTCATTGATATGAAACATTTCAGATAAGAAATATTTCTTTGCTCTCCATTAGCTTCTGCTCTGTTCATTAGGGCAGTGGTGGCCTGGGAACCAGACCGTTGATTTAGAAGCATGAGGTGAGAGCCACAGCAGAGGGCCTTCTTGTTGACGGTGTGCTTTTAAGTCTCCCAGGAGGCAAGTCTAGAGCATCATTGGGAATGTCTTAAAATCCTTGGAAGGAAGGGGTGGTTTTCCTCTCCTTGTCAAACCCCTCCTCCTTCCTGACCCATTCTCTGTCTTTCCCTGCCTGCTCTGTGTCTTGAAGGCTGACTTCACCTGGAGAGCATCACCTAGAGTCCTCTGCTGACTGGCTTCATGTAGACTCAGCCAGTGGATAGAGAAGGAGTAGGAGGAGGTCAGGGTATTTATTCCCAGATTCTGTCCCTCCATACCTGCCTGCACTTCTGTGGATGGCTGAATTCCTAAAGATAGCTCCTGCCAGGTGGCTGTGAGAAGTCTTTCCCTTATACCCCCTCCGGTGCCATGGCAATACTGGCTTCCTGCTGTTGCTGGTCCAAGGTGCCTTCCACCCCTTGTTGACACCCCATGCCACCTAAGAGGTCCTGGACCAAATTTTCCTTCCAGTGTGCCGTCTGTTTTCCTGGGATTGGGTCTGACCTGAGGTCTTAAGGAAACTCACAGAACCAGACTATTGGGGAGGAGGATAGTGCAGGACCAAGTATTTTTGGCAATGATGTCAGATGTTGAGGAATACATAGGTGTAAACAGTGTCTTTGAGCCTGCCCCTGGGATTGGGCATGAGGGAGAGTATGGGGCAGAAGAGCAACTCCCTACCCTCTCCATTCTTAGCTGGCTCTATTGTGGTCACCTACCTTTTGAGGGGACTTTAATTTTATTAAAAACACATTCATTCAAAAAGTAAGAGGCCACTACTCTCCAAGGAGCTTACAGCATTCTGGGAAAGACATATAAACAAATTCCACTGGGAAGTAGATGAAGGGGATGAACCAAGCATGTCAGGTGTGGCTGGATGTGGAAGCTACCAGCCATGTACTGGACTGAAGTGGACCCTGATGCAGAAAAAATACTGACTTTGGAGGAAGAAGATGCGCTTAAGGCCTAGAGTCCTTAATTACTCTCTGAACCTTGTTGATGAGCTGGGAAAAATGACACCTTGCTTGCAGGCTATCTTTAAGACCTATGTGAGATGCCATGTACAAAGTCCTAGCTCTTCAATGAGTGGCCCCCATTACCAGGAAATGTGTCATTTAAGTCCCAGAGTGAACAGGGTAGAAGGACCTGGCACAACAAGGCTGATGTTTTAGTATCTGATGAATGAATCCATGAATGGATGACTGAATGAAGGGAGACAAGACAGTAGCAGCCACTGGTGTGGATGGGAGTTGGCTCCATGGTGAGCGGCTGGGGGTCTGACTCCAGCCTGCAAGGGAACAAGTCTCATACCTACCAGGTTATTCTTTAGTATAGATTGCTCCCACAGTGGGGAACTCCAGGGAAGGAGGGTAGGCCAAGGCAGAAGTGACCTCAATTACCCAAGCTGTTGATTCTTGGGTATTTAGGCTTATACCTTTGACACAAACTCAGAACTTACCAGTTCGTTTATTTCACTTGGTTAGGAACCAAGACAATAGAGGATGGAAGATACAAATTTCATTAGAAATATAACTTTTTTTCCCCCTTTCCTTTTTTCTTCTTTAAAAACCCTGGGCAACTGACCTAGTTTTTCATTCCCTTTGAACTCAACTACAGCAAATCTTCTTCAAAGCAGGGTTATAACATTCAGGTTCTTCAGTTTATGTGGGTCAGGGTGACTCTTCCTGTGACTGAAAAAGATGAGCTTCGAGTGCCATCGTTTTAAGCTGCCTTGGTGCCTGGAACTCTTTTGGAATTTTCTTTTTTAGCCTCCTTGCTAGCCTTAAGTGTTTTAAGTTATGGTAGTTAACAGGAAAAGTGTGGCAGAGGAAATGTTTACTATTTGATTTTATAATAAATGACTTTTAGAAGGGAATGGGCAGAACAGACAAGGTTGTTCCTGGCATCTCTCCATTAGTGCCATCCCTGGTGGTGGTGGAGGAGGAAGTGTTACCTGTCTTTTACACATAGTGGAAAGAACACCTGACCAAGAGTCAGGGAACCAGTTTGTGAACAATGTGATCTTGGATAAGTCACAACTTATTTGTGATTCTTCATCTGAAAAAGTCCCTCAAGCCCTTTGGTTCTCTGAGAGCTCTGCAATTTTGATGTAGGTTGAGGGTGGAAGGGCATCTTACAAGGCACTCTCAAAATAGAAGCATCCTCCCAAATAGCACTAGTATTTCCTTGCTGTGCCATCCCTGCAGGAAGCAGAGCTGGGTGAATACACAGCAGGGATGAGTAGTCTTATTCCAGTGTGATTTGAGCTATTCTTAACGGCTAATCTCCTCCCAAATTTCTCTTGGACCTATATGTTTCTGCTTAAAATTTCATCATTAGAAAGTCATTCCTTTGAGTGGGACATTACTGAATTCAGGAATTACTAGTTAAGATTAATTTTGGCACTAGTAATTTGAAGAGTTTCATTTATCACAGCTTTCCAAAGAGGCAGCAGGCTGATGACCCAGCACATGAGGTGGACACGTTCTGAAGGAGCTGGAGGATGGGAAAGTCTGACGAGCTGGCGAGCCAGGCAAGCCTAGGTGAGGTTCAGGGCAAGACCCCTATTCCTGTAAATAAGTGACCTGTGCCAACATCCCCATTGTGCTGAAGCCTGGAGGGCCTGCCTGCATTTCTCCACTAGGAAGTTTAGCTCTCAGTTCAACTTCATACCTCCTCTCCTTACCCCAGACTTTCCACTCCCATTTCCAGGATCCTAAGCTCATAAATAGCACCATTGGGAGCCCTGGAGCCAAGCACAGCCTTGCCTGTCTCCAGCTCCCTACCTGAGCTCAGAGGTGCCCCAGTTACTGCTAGCAGCACAGGTATGTTGCCTCTGTCCTCTAAAGCAGGGTTCTTAGAGATGGCTATTATACATTTTAACAAATAACAGGAGCACCGAGGCAGGGACTTTTATCACAATATAGACACTGTAATTTCAACCTTTTAGGGCAACAAATCTATGAAATGAAAGTCAACAGAGAGGACACAGAGTTAAGTTTCAGCCATGAGCTGCTGTTGCCTGGCTGGGGGGAAGTGCTGTGCAAACACTTGACCTGGAAGCCAGAATGGGACACTCCCCACACTCAATGTGGCTGGAAACACAAATGGCAGTTCCTGGAGCTGCGCCAGCAGAGAGCCATTGAAGGCGAGGACTGTCTCACTCAGTCACACATGGGTATCATTGATGGCTTACTGTGCCTGAGCCCTGCCAAATGCTGGGAAACCCCTGCTTCCAGCACTAATGTGATCTGTGAGATTGCTAATACTGCCTGATCGTTGCTGAGTGTTCACCAGGTGCGATGTGGAGTGCTTCATGGGGATTGTTACAATTAATGCTCAGAGCAACTCTATGACATAGGCACTCTTGTTCATCCATTTGTACATGAAAAGAAATTGAGGCTTAGGTTACCCTGCCCAAGGATACTAGCTGAAAGCAGGAAAGCATGGGTCTCAGAGTCAGAGAACCTGAGCCCAGGGCCGGTGCCCTAACCATGACTCTCCACTGTCTCTCTGCAAAGACAACTAGCCTGGGCATGCAGTGTGTACTTTCTGGGGAGACAGGGGGAGATGAGCATAAATAATCAGAGCACATGTAGTAAGGAAGGTTGTCCCAAGGTCTTCATGGGGGTCTTCATTCATTCAACACATACTTCTCTAGAGTTCCAGGCAGCATGCACTGGAAGTATGCTGGTTATGAGAGTGAGTCCAAAGAATTTAAACAGTCAGTCTCGGATTTCATGGAGATTGTAGTGCAGACACAGAAGGCAGATATTAATGAAAGAATCACACAGATCAATGTAGATTTACCGCTGAGGAGAGTGAATCACTAACTTCCCAAAGGACTCAAATAAGGCTTCAAAGAGGAGGATGCATTTGATCTGTTCCCAAGAATGGGGTGAGTTTTCCCGGTGGAGAGAGCAAGCCCTCCAGGACGTGCACGTCTCTACGGTGTGGATGAAGAGAAGGTTTTAAGGACTGAGGACAGTCTGACTGGAGTGGGGGGCTCAAGGAGGGGAGAGGCTGGAGAGTTAGGTTGGCATGAATGTGCAAAAGGCCCTTGTTTGCCAGGTAAGGAGTCATGGGAGCTTTATCACACAGGTTGGGGCTGAGGGTGGGAAAAGTGTTAATCTGTTTATCTGTCCTTCTGGTACTTAAGTCCCCCTCCATTTGAGAATCAGCTGGAGCTGGCAGTGTCTCTAGGTGGGGTGTCACAGGCCTGGACCAGGATCCATGTTGGCCTCCGTCCTTTTGGTGCAGTCTCCGGCCCTCTGTCCTCTCTGTGAGGTTACAACAATACCCCAAGTGGCTTCAGGACTCACATACCAGTGGGGCTGACCCAGAGCTGTGTGACTGGGCTCCAGGAGTTGTCCTGGTGGGTGGTGGATCTCTCCCACTGACTGGTGTGGTGTTTCTTTCTTGAG
Source organism: Panthera onca (assembly GCF_046562875.1). Lineage (NCBI taxonomy): Eukaryota > Metazoa > Chordata > Mammalia > Carnivora > Felidae > Panthera > Panthera onca. The sequence goes on along the minus strand of NC_138342.1, from coordinate 168,361,760 downwards.
ATGGCATGATTTAGGCCACTGCCTTCAGGTGACTCTCTCTCATGTCAGACAGAGAATGAGTTTTGGGCTCTGAGCTACCCAGGGTCCACCACCAACCCTTTGGCTTGGGTCATGTGTGTGGGCCTGCACACTGACTCTTGCCTGAGGGTGTTCTGCATGCAATGCTATCCCTGGTGTACAGCTCTCCAGGGTGATAGGGGCAGTGGCAGGTGTGCTCCTGCTGATGGTCCCCCACCCAGCCTCTACCACGTGTCAATCAGGCAGTCCTCCAGGGTGGCTGTGCCTCTCTTCTCAGAGGGCTGTTCACACCTGTGCTTCACAATGCTAGTGGCCGTTCTGATGATATTCTCTCTTGCTCTAATCGATGTGCTGACACTGTGCTCTGTCACATTGCTCTAAGTGATGCCTAATGATCAACTGTCTTGTGCGAAGGACACCTCTTTTCTCACCCTGCCCATGACCCCTTGCCTCTCCTTGCTCCAGGTGATAGTATGGGAAGGCAAGTGTGCAAGAAGTGCTCAATGAGACCAAGAAATCACATATGAGGAATTCAGTAATTAAGGGTTCACAAGTTCAAGAGCAGATACAGTTGGAAGATGTGTTGTTTTGCATTTATGCTGTAAAACTCCAAGTTGCGAATCTCACATGACCAGAAAATGAGCTAGAAGTTACATTTTCCTGTACACTTGGGGTGGACTGGCATCTGTGACATCATGGCTGAAGCCCTGTGACGCCGGCAGGTGCTGGGAGCCAGTGTCCAGGGAAGCATATGGATGAAGCAGTGTCCTATGTGGTTATATGACTAGCATTAAATACACAAATTTAGGGACCTACAGAGGTAAGAAAATCTTTACTATTTCAAGGCAAAAGGGTTTGAAAGAGCCATAGTATTGTGATTGGAAAACAACATTGCTCTTTTTTCTAAGGTGGGAGATAGAAAATTAGCCAGGAATGGCACATTTGATAATAAAGAACATGAGGAACCAGTTTCTGGATCTGAAAAGAAAATGAAGAGATGTTGCCTAGACTTGAAAAACATTTTTGTTTTTTAAGGCTTAATTTACCTAGAGCAATTTTTAGTTTACAGTAAAACTAAGAGAAAGATACAAAGATTTCACATTTGCCCACTGCCCCACACACTCATAGCCTCCCCCATTATCAACATGCCCCCTCCCTGTCAGTGGTGGATTTGTTACAACTGATGAATCTGTAATGACACATCATTATCACTCAAAGTTCGCATTAAGGTTCACTCTTGGCACTATCTATTCTCTGGGTTTGGACAAGTGTATAATGACATGTATCCACCACTATAGCATCACACAGAGTAGTTTTTTATGAAGAATATTCATGCACACTACTTGAGCGATAAAGAAACACCTGTTATACAAAATAAGGAGTTGGCAAACCGCAACCTGTGTCCATCGCAGGGCAAACCCAGCCACTCTTGCTTGTTTGTGTATTTTGGCTGGTTGCTTTCTGTGCTATAACTACAGGGCTGAATGGTAGCAACTGAGACCATATGGTCAACAAAGCTGGAAAAAATATTTATTATCTGGCCCTGTCCTAAATCTTCATTGATAAATCATTGTACCTCACATGGATCCATGGATTAGTTTTAACTTTCTATTTAAAGCAGTTTTAAACTTACAGGACAAAAAGCACATGGATTGTACTAAGTCTCATATATTCTTCACACAGAAACTCCTTTCAAGTTTTTGCAATGGTTGCAAAGTGTCACAAGTTGTACCTAGCTGCCACATCTTGCTGGTCTCCTTCCCTGTGGCATAGTTCCTCAGTCTCTCCTTTACTTTTCTGATTCTCACTTTATTTTAAAGCTTTTATTTACAGGTAGCTTTTTTTTTAATTTTTTTTAACGTTTATTTATTTTTGAGACAGAGAGAGACAGAGCATGAACGGGGGAGGGTCAGAGAGAGGGAGACACAGAATCTGAAACAGGCTCCAGGCTCTGAGCTGTCAGCACAGAGCCCGACGCGGGGCTCGAACTCACGGACCGCGAGATCATGACCTGAGCCGAAGTCGGCCGCTTAACCGACTGAGCCACCCAGGCGCCCCTATTTACAGGTAGTTTTGAGAACAGTACAGAGAGGGCCCATGTACCCTTTACCCAGTTTCCTCCTCTATTAGTCAGGGTTTTCCAGAGAAACAGAACCAATAGTGTGTATGTATGTATGTATGTATGTACATATGTACATATATAGCAATTTATTATAAGGAATTGGCTTATGTGATTACAAAAGATGGTGAGTCCACAAACTGCAGTATGAGCTGGCAGACTTGAGATTCAGAAGAGCCAACAATGTAGATGACATCTTAAAGGAGTCTGCTGGAGAATTCTCTCTTGCTCCAAGAGGCAGAAGTTTCTTGGTAAGCATGCCTTCAACTGATTGTGAGGCCCACCCACATTATGGAGGGCAAACTGCTTACTCAAGGTTTACCCGTTGAAATTTTAATCTCATCCAAAAGCACTCTCCAAGTTGACACATGAAATTAACCATTACTCCCCATGGTAACCACTTATATAACTGTAGTATAATATCAAACCAGGAAACTGACATAAGCTCTGTGGATTTATAGCACATTTTAAAATCAAAGTTTATACACACACACACACACACACACACACACATAAGCCTCCGCAAAAAAAAAATTTGTCCAGCGTAGCCTGGCTTACAGTTTTCAGACTTGGGTCTTGGAGCCATAAGTGGTCAATGGAATTAACTTTGAGGCTACTCCTGGATAGGGGAAAGACCAAATGGGCACATTCCAGGCTCCCACCCACTCTTGATAGCATTCTTCTTTTAACTGTGTTGCTAAGGAGCTTCACTTGGTAGAAAGGATTCACTGCTAAAATCATTTGGATTTCATTGGTCTAGACCATTTTCAGGCCATCCCTGCTTGTACACCTCCTCCCAAAATTTGCTTCAGACCTGCTTCTTATTCTTGCCTCTTGCTCCAGAGCGGTTCCTTCAGCCTCCTTACCATGACATCTATCTGTGACCTCCCACCACGTCTGATTGTTCTCACTTGCTTTTGGGATCTCAGACTTTGGCCACCTGTACCTGCACCCCCCCCCACCCCACCCTTTCTGTTATGCTCTGACCTCTGGGCATCCTGTACTCTTAGAGGAACACTTTTTGTCTCATTGCAGAGCCACAGAGAGCCCTGTTTCTTCCTTTGGCCATAGATCACCTTTCTTGAAAAAGAAGCAGTCGATCAAATAGCCTCTCTTCTTTATTGAAATACTTTTTCAAAAAAGCTCTCCAATAAACATCAGATATGCTTACATATAACAGGACTACAATCATAATAGGATATTTTAATAAACCATTTTTAGTGTTTGATCAAGTAGATTAAATGATAAGAATTTAGGAGGCTTGGATAATGAGTAAATAACTGTTTTAATAAGCATATTAAACTTTGTATTCAAAGGTTTTTAAAATCATGCCTTTGTTAGATAGATTATGTATTGTTTGCTTTTATCATCTACAATTATTTAAGAGAGTTAACATCCAGCTTTTAATTAAACTATTGGATACCTTAAAGTTTACAAAACCTTTGCATTTCTAATTGTTTAAAGTCAAAGCCAAAATAACAACTCTGACCTCCCCAAGCAACGTGGGGCCTTTGTTTCCCTTGCCTCTTCTCTTTTTCTACTCTTTGTTATTTTATTTATTTATTTATTAGTGGTTTTATTTATTTTTGAGACAGAGAGACAGAGCATGAGCAGGGAGGGGCAGAGAGAGGGGGAGACACAGAATCTGAAGCAGGCTCCAGGCTCTGAGCTGTTAGCACAAAGGCCGACGTGGGGCTCGAACGCATGGACTGTGAGATCATGACCTGAGCTGAAGTCAGACGCCCAACCAACTGAACCAGGTGCCCTGGCTCTTTGTTATTTTAATCTCAATTTGTATTTTCTCATCAATTTTATAACCACACTGAAAGCAAATTATTTAGACCCATTTCTACTTAGTTTTGATGTCCATCGCCGAGTTCTGAGTATTCCCTCCACCCTTGCAACTCTGCTATTATTGATTCCAGTGATCTGGAGAAGGTTTTAAATAAATGTTTTTTTTGGGGGGGAGGTAAGGAGAATTCAAGTGTATTTTCTAAACTTAGAATATTAAAGACTGATCTCTTTGTATGTAAAGTAATTGGATCACATCCTTTTTCCCCTATAGATTTTGTTTCTTTCTGCTTAGAGATTGTTACCAAGTTTGTCCTTTAAATGCTAAATGATTTTCTACAGTAGTGAATCAAGCATGGAATATAATTTAGTTATGTTTCTTCATGCAGTTTCTAATTATTTTGTATAAAATTGGCAAAACCCTCCTACATTTTCATTTCAAACATGAAAAAGGTATTTTCTACAATTTTCTTCTGTTTCATACAGTGAATCTACTTCATAAGAAGGATTCTTCTCTGCAGCTTCACATTTTGTTGTCCTTGCTGTAGAATGTTTTTGAAGTTTTCGTACTCACTCGGCAATTCACTTAGCAAGTATATGCTGAGCATTACATGCCAGACACTGTTCTAGATGTTAGGGGTACATTAGCTAATAAAACAGACAAAGACAAAGACTTCATGGAGCTTATGTTCTAGTATCAGGAGACTGACATTAAACAAAATTAAATAAAGTATAGAGTACATTAAATAGTGATGTATGTTAGGGAAAAAATAAAGCAGAAAACAGCAATGGGGAGTGTGGGATGGTGTTGAAATTTTAGATAAAATGACCAGAGAAGCAGGTGAGATTTGAATAAAGATGTGAAGGAAGTGACAGAAGGAATCATTGGCTATTCAGGGAAAGAGGACTGAAAGAAAGGCCACGATATCTAATGCAAAAGCCCTGAGGCAGGAACTTGCTGGCAAATACTAAGATCAGCAAGGATGCCAATGAAGTTGGAGCAGAGACAATAAGTGAGAGGGTGGTAGAAATTGAGGTTAGTGATATAACAGGGGAAGATCATGTAGGGGCTTGAATTTCACAGAAGTATACACAAATATCATGTCTTATCTCTGCTCTAACTCTGAGCATGATGGACCAGGACTGGAAGAACTGGAGTAGGGATACTACCTAATGTTTTGATAGTTTTTTCTGGCTGGTGTGTTGAGAATAGAACATGGTGGAGAAGGGGAGAAGCTGTGGAACCACATAGGAACCTGTTGCAATAGTCTGGGAAACATTATAGCTGAAAAGTATAGAAAGCTTATGAAGGAAATTGAAGAAGATACAAAGAAATGGGAAAAACATTCTGTGCTCATGGATTGGAAGAATAAATATTGTTAAAATGTCAATACTACCCAAAGCTATCTACACATTCAATGCAATCCCAATCAAAATTGCACCAGCATTCTTCTTGAAGCTAGAACAAGCAATCCTAAAATTTGTATGGAACCACAAAAGACCCCAAATAGCCAAAGTAATATTGAAGAAGACCAAAGCGGGAGGCATCTCAATGCCAGACTATAGCCTCTACTACAAAGCTGTAATCATCAAGACAGCATGGTATTGGCACAAAAACTGACACATAGACCAATGGAATAGAATTGGACCCACAAATGTATGGCCAACTAATCTTTGACAAAGCAGGAAAGAATATCCAATGGAAAAAAGACAGTGTTTTTAACAACTGGTGTTGGGAGAACTGGACAGCAACATGCAGAAGAATGAAACTAGACCACTTTCTTATGCCATTCACAAAAATAAACTCAAAATGGATAAAGGACCTGAATGTGAGACAGGAAACCCTATGTGAGACATCAAAACCCTAGAAGAGACAGCAGGAAAAACCTCTCTGACCTCAGCCGCAGCAATTTCTTACTTGACACATCTCCAAAGGCAAAGGAAATTAAAAGCAAAAATGAACTATTGGGACCTCATGAAGATAAAAAGCTTCTGCACTGCAAAGGAAACAATCAACAAAACTAAAAGGCAACCAACGGAATGGGAAAAGATATTTGCAAATGACATAACAGACAAAGGGCTAGTATCCAAAATGTATAAAGAACTCACCAAACTCCACACCCAAAAAACAAATAATCCAGTGAAGAAATGGGCAGAAAACATGAATAGACACTTCTGTAAAGAAGACATCCAGATGGCCAACAGGCACATGAAAAGATGCTCAATGTCACTCCTCATCAGGGAAGTACAAATCAAAACCACACTGAGATACCACTTCACGCCAGTCAGAGTTGCTAAAATGAACAAATCAGGAGACTATAGATGCTGAAGAGGATGTGGAGAAACGGAACCCTCTTGCACTGTTGGTGGGAATGCAAACTGGTGCAGCCACTCTGGGAAAGTGTGGAGGTTCCTCAAAAAATTAAAAATAGACCTACCCTATGACCCAGCAATAGCACTGCTAGGAATTTACCCAAGGGATACAGGAGTGCTGATGCATAGGGGCACTTGGACCCCAATGTTTATAGCAGCACTTTCAACAATAGCCAAATTATGGAAAGAGCCTAAATGTCCATCAACTGATGAATGGATAAAGAAATTGTGGGTTATATACACAATGGAATACTACATGGCAATGAGAAAGAATGAAATATGGCCTTTTGTAGCAACATGGATGGAACTGGAGAGTGTTATGCTAAGTGAAATAAGTCATGCAGAGAAAGACAGATACCATATGTTTTCACTCTTATGTGGATCCTGAGAAACTTAACAGAAGACCATGGGGGAGGGGAAGGGAAAAAAAAGTTAGAAAAGGAGAGAGCCAAACCATAAGAGAGTCTTAAGAACTGGGAATAAACTGAGGGTTGATGGGGGGTAGGAGGGAGGGGAGTGTGGGTGAAGGGCATTGAGGAGGACACCTTTTGGGATGAGCACTGGGTGTTGTATGGAAACCAATTTGACAATAAATTTCATATAAAAAAAAGAATAGAGCATGGTGGAGAAGGGCAGAAGCTGAGGACCCACATAGGGACCTGTTGTAATAGTCTGGGAAACATACAGTGGCTTGGGCAGAGGGATAGCAGGAGAAGTTGTGAGGATTGATCAGATTTCAGAAGTGTTTTGAAGGCAGAAGGTGTTTGTTGATAGGTTGAATATGGTGTGTGAGATAAAGAAAGGGTTAAGACTGACTCCAGGTTTTTTGGACTGAGCCATTGAAAGGATGGAGTGGCCAGGAATGGAAGTGGGGACAGCAGAGTTGGTAAGCAAGAGTCTGGAGCTTATTTATTTATTTATTTATAGCAAATGTCGGGGGGCAGAGAAAGGGAGAGAAAAATCCCAAGCAGGCCCCACACTGACAGGCCCCACACTGACAGTGACAGCCTGATGCGGGACTCCAAGCCATGAACTGTGTGATTGTGACCTGAGTGAAACCAAGAATTGGACGCTTAGTGGACTGAGCCACCCAGGCACCACTAGGGCTCCATTTTAGAATCTCAGATGCCAATTTTATCCCCAGGGCTGGAGTGGGTGATGGATAGGCCGGTAGGTGCTTCCAGAGGTCGAGGGCAAGGCTTAGACTGAGATGGACATTTGTGAGCCACCAATTTACAGATGGTTTTTAAAGCCATGATACTGAATGAGATCAGGTAGAGACTGAGGACAAGGCATTTCAGGGCTTACAGGACAGGGGGTGACAAAGTGGAGGGGTCTGAGAAAGAGTGGCAGAAAGATAAGAGGAAAACCAAGCAGTCCTGGTGTTAAAGACACGAAGAAAAAGAGAACTGACAGGAGAGACTGATCAGCTGCACCAAGTGCTGCTGATGCATCCAGTAAGTGAGAACTGAGAATTTACCACTGGATTTGGCAACAGAGAGGTCGTTGGTATTTTAGATAAGTGCAGTTACTGAGGGGTAATGGGACCAAAAGCCTGACTGGAATGGGTTCCAGAGAGAACTGGTGGAAATGTCAGACACAGGTCAGCCCACGTTTTTTAAGGGCTTTTACTCTCAAAGGGAAAAGACAAAAGGGGTGGTACCTTCAGCAGAAGTGAGGTCAGGAGAGGAGAGTGGAAGAAATGACAGTGTACTTCTATTGCTGTGTGACAAATTACCACAAACTTAGCAACTTATACACATGCATACATCACGTGACGGTTTCCGGTTTCCACAGATCAGCCATGCAACCACGTGCAGCAGAGTGACTCCAGCTCAGCGCTCTTCACAGCTGCCATCATGGGTCTGTGCCTTTTGGGAGCTGCGATCCCCTTCCAAAATCACATAGTGGTTGGCCGAATTGAGTTCCTTGCAGTTGTCATATTGAGGTCTCTGTTTCCTTGCTAGCTGTCAGCTGGAGCCCCCTAGCTCTCATGTACCACTTGTGGTTTTTGCCACGTGGCCCTCTCACAGGTCCCTCTCACAAGGTGATGGCTCACTTCAAGGCCAGCAAGGGAACCTCTCAGCTCAGTGAAGGCCTAAGCCCTTTATAAACGGCTCCCTCTGTTTAGGTGAAACCCACTCAGAATAACCTCCTTTTGATGGATTCAAAGTCAGCAGGAGTAGAGAACTTAAATCAGATCTGCAAGATCTTTTCACCATTGCCAGATGAGATGATATAATACAGTGATATGTATCCTATCACCTTCGACATATTCTACTGGCTGGAATCAAGTCACAGATCCTGCCTACAGTCCAGGGGCAGGTTTACACAAGAAAGCAACTCACTGGGAGTCACCCTAGGGTGTGTATAACATATATATCTATAGGAACAATGCCATAGAGAGGAAAAGCTTTGATGGTGTAGGAGAGAAAGGGGGCAGATACTGGAGCATTGTCCTCATGTCAGTGAGAAGGGATGGGACTCAGTGCTAAACAGTCCACCTACAGAGGGCAGGGAGGGAGCTGGGTAACTGGGTGCCTGCAGTTGTGTATGTGACATGGTGGAGTTTCTGGAAGGCCTCTCTTCTTGCTACTTCAGGGTTCTTAGTGAGATAAAGAGCAAGGGTATCAGCTGAGTGTGAGGATGCAGACGGTGGTGTTGGAGGTTTATTTGAACATATGCTCGTATTTTTTGTCATATGGCTAATGCATATTTATATATTTATTATAATATATTTATATCATCACTTTAATTTGTTCTGCACTCTCATCTTTATGGAGAGGGAGAGAGAACCATTAGAGTCAGTGCTGAGGATCGTTGGGGATGAACGGGTAGCTGAGAGCTCGATCCTAGAGTGGCCAGATGCTAGACTGGAACATTTCAGGTGAGGTCTAGATGGTGCACTCAGATCTGGACCAAAAGGAAGATTGCAACCCCAAGCAAAATGCACACTGAAAAGAGGCTAGTGGTTTAGAATTGAGCAGAGGTGGGGCTGGCAGTCTAATCACTGTGGATGGTGGCATTCATGCGTTGAGGGCACATTTAGCAAGTGATTCAGACTATAGAGCCACAAGGCTAATGGACATTGAATATTCAATATTTTCATTTATGGCTCATAAATGCAGGGCTTGTCCTGACTTATAAACTACATGTAACACCTGTATCACGATGCATTTTTCCCCACAAAATTTCCCAGGTAATTAGTTTTATGGATTTTTGCCATTTGGCACCTCTCCTCCCCCTTTCCAAGCACTCCTGGGGATATCTGAACTATGGAGGAAAAAATCTTACCACATAGCTATATTTAGAAGTTAAATTAACAGAAAACGCCCCATAGTAGGAATATTCAGCATTACATAGACACAAATTTCAGGCCATCCTGAAGCTTATAAATCCATTCATCTTACCCTCAGCCATGGATATTTTCCTTATCTCCAGGATGGTACTACATTAAGACCTCGGGAGAGGCTTGCTCCCCTAGCTAGGCTATTCACCTTTCTAGCTCTTTCAGAATTCCATGCATCCATTGATTTTCATTCATCCTGTCTCTAAATTCCTTCTGGATGCATCCCTACCAGACCCCAACCTTTGAGGTGTCAGGAGAACCCTCTGGGAAGGACCCTCTCTTCTCTCTGCAGAACTTGACCTGGCCTCCCATGCGGTCTTCACTTTCCACCCTGACTCATGGATTATTCAGTTCATGGGTCTGTAGTCTGGTTAATTCATGGGTCTGTGCTGGGACCTGGTGCATCATGGTACTTATTATTTTGGTGAAGGAGTAGTCAACTCATTTTTCTGTGGCTGCTGTTTTGTTCCTTTCTTTCTACATATCTTCCTGTTACTCTCAAAGTTACTTTGGATCCTCTAGGGACCTCATAGCTGGAAAGTCCTTGTGACACTGTGAGCGAATAAGAGGGCTCTTGTAGACTGGCCATTCCCAACAACAGCCTGTGTGACACTGTCTACACACTGCTGGCAGGCTGCACAGATCTGACAATGGTTCCCAGTGAGAATTTGTAGTTCCACCCAACCTCCTGGGTCTGAGATGAGCTCTAAAGTATCAGGGTAAAGTTTCCTTGAAGGAAAACTTACCTTATTTATTCAGCTGAGCACTGCTTGAGTGATTCTACTGGATTTGCAAAGACTAGTAGGCCTTTCTCACCTTGGGATTGTAGAACCTTTGGTAATTTGATCAGTTCCCTGACTGTCAAAGGAGAAGGTGGTTTGGGTTGCATAAGGAGATCCAGGGTCCACAGGGAGGGAAAAGGATGGAAACTCCTAAGGGGAAGTGGACCTAGAGAGAACTGCTGGATGTGTTATAGGGTCTAGGAAGGGTACACATGGCTTGAAATGAAACAAAATTAAGGAAAAATGTGCAGAGACTGGGGACCAAGGATCGAAGGAAGGATGTTTTGACACAGCGTGTGGTTGATGGTGGAAGTCCCTCTAGACCCTACTTTTCCACAAAGTGATTGATTTATTCAACAAATGCTGATTGAATATTTACTGAATACACAAGGCACTGTGCTGGGCATTGATGGATCCACGTTGATGGGTAAAGCCTGTATGTCACTCTTCTTGGAGTGTTTAAAACATGCCTGTGTTCACAGAAGCACTGTTGAGAGTGAGGGCAAGGCTGTGGTCTTGGCCTGGAGACTCTCCCCTCTGTTGTGGTGGAGCCTGGATCTTGGTTGCACTGTGAACATGCACCTTTGGCCTTGTGTTGCATTAGTCTACAATAGCAGCACCCTGTGGCAGCTGGAGGTGGTAACAGCAGTGGATCAAGGAGCCTTTCCAGTGCTCTTTCATTAGGGAGGAAGGAGAGGCCCAGGGAACAGTGTGGGCAAAGGCCTTGCCTTAAGGGAACTGGAGGGAAGTGACCATAGTCAGTGAGTGAGGACAAGGCATTAGATGTGGGTCTCTTTCCTAAGGGCATTAATAAGAGCCGAGTCTGAACAGATCACTCAGGCTATGGGGCAGGCAGTGTATTGGAATGGTGTAAGGGTGGGTGTGGGGGAACATTAAGGAGGGGCTACGTGGTGCCTCAGGTCAATGATCTCTGCATTGTTAGATTTTGCACTCCAGCAAGAAGAAGAAATTGAGCAGATGCCCCCCAAATAGGTATCTGTTCATTCATTTCTAAAAAGTAAACTAAACATCATGTGCTTATAAATATATGCATATATAATAGAAACTAATATTTCTATAAAGATTAAATAATACTTAAAATATTTTTATTTTATTTCATTTATAAATGGTTCAAACATATGATTGAATACGCTTCATAGTGTTTGTTGAATCTTAGTATATCATTTTGCAATACAGAAATTCCATTTTTAAGTACAGTTTCTTTCAATATTCACTTTATTGTCTGTTTGTTACTGGAATTTTCATTTTGTAACAATATGTGGATCCAAATGCAACAAAGACATCACTGGCTGCTTTATTAAAATATGATATTCATTATTTTAGTCCCATCCACAAAATATATGAAGGTTTTTGTTGAGATTTCGCTAATAAATTTCAATTTTCTTGATGTCAAGTCAATTGTTTTTTAAAATAAATAAAAAAGTGTTGCATTTTTGTAATTTAACAAGTGGATTTAAAAACTAAATACTTAATTTTAAAGATTAGATAGGCTAGAATAGTCCATTTTCAATTTTTTATTATTTTTATTAATTTTTATTTTAGAGAAAAAATGCAAGTGGGGAAGTGCAAAGAGGGAGAGAGAGACAGAGAGAGGGAGAGAGGGAGAGGGAAATAAAGAATCTTAAGAGACTCCATGCTTAGCCCTCAGTGCAGAGCCAGACGTGGGGCTCAATCCCACAACCCTGAGATCATGACCTGAACTGAAATCAAGAGTCAGATGCTCAATGGACTGAACCACCCAGGCACCCTTCATTTTCAGGTTTTTAAAGTGTGTCTAGATGAAAATTTTTAGAAATAAACTACATGTTTTTGGCAATAAAATCATGTAATATTATTAACATTTTCAAATACCATTTCAAGACACTCTCTCCGTAGCACAAATTTATTTGAAAATAATTTGTCTCACTCATTCCTAAAACATTAAACTTTGAATGAGGTTTACTTCAGTGTGTTTATATTTTAAAACTATCTGCCAGGAAGCATATTATTAATAGCCATATGCCATCACAGAAGATCAGCAAATTGGAAGAACAAACCTTTTTGTAACAACAACAAAAATGAGTCATTACTAAGTTAAATGATCCTATGCACTTAGGCAGGTGGTAAAAAGGGTCACTTTCCATCCTGTTAAAAAGGGTCAAGAAGATTCTAGTATCAACTAAGAAAATACCATGGTGAACTGAGCACACCAAGTCCACAGCATGTCAGGAGGGTGAGAACAAGGCATTGCCCTTTCTGCAGAGTCATATACCCCTGGTTCCCTCAGGACATTTTGAATTCTAAGGTGACTCACAGTGCTGGTTTGGGAGACCTCCAAAGGTGGTGAGATAGAATCATAGCTTAGGTGACAGCTTAGGAGATGGGGCAAAGTGCTGTTTGTGGGTAACATTGACCTAACTTGCTGACAAGTAGGTTCTGGGGTATGGGGGAAATGTGGATGTCAAGAATGATTCTCCTGTTTTGGTTTGTAAAATTTGCAGGGTAGGGGTGCCATTCCCTGAAAGAGGGGGTACAAGAAGAAGATCCAGTTTGCAGAGTAGGTCCTACATGCAGGTTTCGCTTATTTAATGTCACCTGCCTCTCAACTGCTCAGGTGGGGATGTCTTTTAAGGTTCCCAGACCCAATTTCAACATGGGGGAGGAGACCCCTCCCTCCCACCACACCAAGAAATTTTTGGACACCAGAAGGGTGTCTGAGAATTCAACTCAACTCTGACACTGCTATCTACCTGGAGATAGCATCAGATGCTACAGGTTAAGGGTTCAATTCCACAGTACTCCCCTCCTCCCCACCTCAGATGCCAGGCATAAGCCCCAGGCAGTTACCTATGCTTCTGACCAGCTGGCTACAGATTGGAGGTTCCAAAGACCTCATCTTTAGGTTCGATTAATTTACCAGAGCAGTTCACAGAACTCAGGGAAACGCATTTACCAGTTCATTAAAAGAAATGATAAAGGATATGAATCAACAGCCAGATGAAGAGAACAGGTATAGATATGGGGAAGGGGTGAGGAGCTTCTGTACCTTCTCCAGGTGGGCCACTCCCCTACATATTTGTGTGTTCATCAACCTGGAACCCTGTCCTTTTGGGTTTTCATGGAGGCTTCATTACGGGGGCATGATTGATTAGATCACTGGCCAGTGGTGATTGATTCAACCTTCAGCCCCTTTCCCCTAAACTCCAGGTGGGGCTGAAAGTTCCAAGCCTCTAATCACACGATTGGTCCTCCTGGCAACCAGTCCCCACCCCTACATGGGGCTCAAAAGCCACCTTCAGTAATAACAAGACACCCATTTCACCTTTATGGCTCTGAAATATTTTCAGGAAATATGGATAAAGACCAAATATATATAAGAAATATATTTTTGGCATTCAGATAAATTATTATATCACAGGATGTCAAGAAGACCATTGCATAATGCAGTCTGGTCTGTTGGAGAGGCGTAGCATCCAGGCCTGAGCTTGAGGTCTGTAGAGCAGACCCTCCAGTGGAGTGAGCCTTCTCTGGTTCTTGCTTCTCCCTGGATGGCTTACTCTTCCTAGATATTTTTCAGCCTTAGAGAGACAAAATACAGAAGAGAGAGACAAAGGAAGCTCAGTCCTCACAGTTATAACATAGAACTTGGCTGACCTTGTTCTCTGCCTAGAGATTCCTTTTGTGAACTTCACAGTGAGGGGTGACCTTCATAGAGCATGATTAGTTTCTCAGGTCCTGGGATTCTAACATCTATCTGCAGAAGATGATCAATATGTCCATTTTTATCCTTTTATCTCCATATATACCTATGCCTCTGTTTGTACCTCTGCCTATGTCTGATTTATCCTCCTAGGGTTGACTTGTATTTTGGACAGGTCATGCCATTTCTCAGTTTTGTGTTTGCATGCATATGTGTGCGTGTGTGTGTGTGTGTGTGTGTGTGCAGCATTGCAGTGTAGCTACGGGACTAGGATTGCAAATGCTGGAGTCATCAGCTGAATTGGTACTGGGCCCCTCTTCTTCCTCCATCTGTTTTCCTCTTTAATTTCCTAACTTCTCTGTGCCTTGGTTTCCTCATGGGCAAAATGGTAAAAATGCCATATCTCCTACAGGAATGTTTGTATATGCAAAATATTAGCATCATGCTTGAGGTAAAATAACCACTCATTAAATATGTATGTGTCCATCCACTCCAGGGATACAAAATGTAAATACACAATCCTATTCTTGATAGTCTATCCTTCAAGGGCCTGTTTCCCATGGGCCTCCATGCCCTGACCCACTCAGGATCTATCTCTGTAATGAAGTGTTTTTATACCCTTATCTGCAAGAATGTAGTTTTTCAGGGGCGCCTGGGTGGCGCAGTCGGTTAAGCCTCCGACTTCAGCCAGGTCACGATCTCGCGGTCCGTGAGTTCGAGCCCCGCGTCAGGCTCTGGGCCGATGGCTCGGAGCCTGGAGCCTGTTTCCGATTCTGTGTCTCCCTCTCTCTCTGCCCCTCCCCCGTTCATGCTCTGTCTCTCTCTGTCCCAAAAATAAATAAAAAACGTTGAAAAAAAAATTAAAAAAAAAAAAAAGAATGTAGTTTTTCATTCAAGGACATTTGGGGTAAAATTTCCATTGCTATTGTCTCACATTCCTGGAGAAAGTTTTCCTCCACTGATTTGTCCTTTCATTAACCACTTATTCCTCTTTTTATTCATCTGACTCCCACCATGAGCCAGATATTGCATTTGGTGGAGGCTGGCAAGGAGCTCATGGTCTCATGGGACCTGTGGACTTGTTCAAACTGACTTCTGTTCAAGGCACAAGGCAGAGAATGTCCTGGGGACATGGCTTCTGGAAGTGGACAGAGGCCCCACCCCTGGACTGTCACTCACCTAGCTGAAATTCTCATTCTTCCAGGAAGGTGTGGGGAACCTGAGTGCCAGTTGGGAAATCAAAAAGTGATTGGAAATATGGGATACTTCTGTGGGAACCAGAGAGGGGACAGAGGAGGCTGAGGTAACAATCTATTTGAATCCTATTTTCCCCTAATATAGAAATCTCTCTACCCTAGATTTGGACAAGACTCCCATTTGATTCTTTTGTAAGGGTAGAGGTTGAGTTTTTATGGACTGGGCACTGCTTGTCCCTCCGGGGTCATTTCTATTCACATCCTATCCAGCTTTTATCCCACCAGTGGAGATTTACCTACAATTCTCAAATGTCTCAAGTTTGCTGGCTTTGTTCTCTTTTCTGGACTAGTCAGCAGCCTCTCCCTCACCCAGGCAGCTCTAGTGTTTCCTGCCTGGTCTGCCCATCTTGCTCTGGCCAGTGCTTCTCCTCCAGTTTCCCATAGCACCAGGAATAAGACTTTATCACAACACTTACAAGCTTGGGTTGAAGTGTTGATTTCCCTGTCTGTCTTCTAGAAAAGACGCAGAGCTTCCCCAAGGAAAATAACCTGCCTTATTCTTGAAGCCCCTGAATAAAGGTTAGAATGAATGAAGCCACTGTGCTGGATACCAGGCTGGCTTCTGTTCTGTTGATACTGAGGAGCATGACAGGTTTTGAGTGGGGCAGTGTGGCATCAGAAGATGGGCAGGGGGACATCTCTGCCATGGCATGCCCAGAGCTTACCATTAGGCAGATGTGCTATGGGATCAAACTTAAGGAGGTGAACCATTATCTCCTTCCTTCCAGCCCTCTCTTGTCTTCTGGTGGTAAACATAGATGGATAGTGTTTGCTCCCGGACACAGGCAGTCCCCTTGACCTTCCCCTACACTTGTTCCCGACTCTCTATCATAGCTGCATTAAGTCGTCTCGCTGTCTTCAGCTCGGCTCGATTGACTAAAGCTTTCACAGGCAATTGCTTTTATCTAAAATTTGAAGAACCCACTTTGGTAACAATTTTTATTCCAGCTGTGCATTTTCAAAGCTATTAACTGTACTTTGTCCTCAAAACGAGGCTGAGCCCTTAGTTGGGGGTCAAATGCTTTTGGGGAGAGGCCAGCTCTGGGAGGGCTCCTGTCCAAGCACAGGGTGCAGTAGGCACATGCTCCCAGCCCCAGTCCTGGCCCATCCAAGCCATGGCCTTCTTGGGGTGGGAGTTTTCCCAGCTCTCTAGAGCTGCAAGGCCCTTCAGGGTCTGGGCTTCTGTCAAATGCCAGAGTATAGCTCTGATCCTTGATGATGTCCAAATTTCTAGCCTCCATCCTAGATAGCTTTCAGATCAGCTGTGTTTATAAGTGGCTGGTGTGCCTGGGAAGGATGGAAAACTATGAGATCAATATATAAAGAACAAATATTGGGAGGAGCATACAGAGCATGACACAAGTAGGTCCATTTACAGTGCACTGCATTTTTGGGCCTGCTTCTCCACGCCTCCCTATATCCACATTCTTTGTCACGTAACTCAGACACCATCCCATTCCCACTAGTTGTGTGGTGGATTTACCACCTCTTGACCTTTGGCTAATTTTATCATTTGCTTTGGCCAGAGGAATATGGGTAGAAGTGCCAGGGTGCCAGTTCTGAGTCTACCCCTTCGAACTGTATGTTTCTGCCGGCTTATTCTCACCACAGGAAGTGCTTCCCTTATGTGCTGCACTGGCTCAGTCAGAGTCCTAGAACATACAGGAGTAGAGCAGACTTGAGTCTACACCACAGAAAGTTCAGCCAGATCCACACCCTAAAGTAGAGATGCCCAGTGTATCTCAGCCAGTTCATAGATGTCTGAGGAAAAAAAAAGGTTATTGCAATGAGTTTGGGAGTGGTTTGTTATGAGGCAGTAACTAGCTGATACAATGTCTCACTGTGATTTTGAAATGGGTAAAGTGTATTGTTCTTATTGTTGCAGATTTTTTTTCCACATTCCCTTATATGTGTGAAAACATATCTTTCCTGTAATAATAATGAAAATTATATTAAAACAACACTGCTTTTTACTTGCAATGTGCCAAGTTCTGTTAGAGGTACTTACATGTATTGCTCCATTTAATCCTTACAACAAACCCAGTGAGTAAGGGATTATCAATCCCATTTTATAGATGAAGAAACTGAGGCCCAAAGGGGTTAAGTAATTTGCTTGAATTCACAGAGCTAAAAAGTGGTATAAGGATTCAAACCTAGGCAGTCTAGCTCTAGAGCCCGCATTCTCAGCAGACACTGTGACTTTAATGCTCTTCTCTCTTTTCGTTATCAGGGATCAAAAAAAGTGGGCTCAATTCTGTCATTTAACATGACTCCAAGGTAGCATCTTGACACATTTGGAAGAGCTTACTTTATAACCCTGAACTTTAGGAGTGGATTACAAGGGTTTTCTCCCACAAGGGCCATTTGAAGGGATCCTGAGTGAGTTGGAGTTTGGGGGTTGAATGGGGGCTTCTTCTCACTCCTGAAACATGCTGCCAAGGCCAAGGCTGACTTGA
This sequence comes from Panthera onca, assembly GCF_046562875.1. Classification (NCBI taxonomy): domain Eukaryota; kingdom Metazoa; phylum Chordata; class Mammalia; order Carnivora; family Felidae; genus Panthera; species Panthera onca. The sequence goes on along the minus strand of NC_138342.1, from coordinate 168,343,916 downwards.
CCTTCCAGTGTACTGAAGTCCTGACCAGGCCTGTCTTGGGGCCTATCTGGGCCACCCTGAGAGCACAGAACAGAACATGGGTATGCTTCTCTGTTGGGCCTTTGTGATGGCAAGGAATGAGGAAGGGGCATCTGAGCCCCAAAGAACTCTAGGCCATATTGGCTGTTTAGACTTGGGAGGATCAGATTAGAGTTAACTAGTGATTGTTTAAGTATTAGTAAAAATGGGTTGGTAACTGTGAAAAAATATATATAGATGCTATGTACTATGCTATGATTACGATTATGATTGCTAAGGTTTATAATTTGAGGACAGGATTGCCACTCTCTTCAACTCAGGCTCTACTTATCTTAGCTGATTCCCTGCACAGCTAAGGAAGTGCTAGAGGCTTATTTTCAACATCCTGTAAAGTTTACTTTTATTTCTTCCTCCCTTTCTTTTCCTTCCCTTCCCTTCCCTTCCTTCATTTACTCTGCTAGTCCCTAAAATGGGCATTGTGGAGGGGGATGGGAAAAGCAGTGCGTGGCTGCTAACCCTGTCTCAGACTCAGCCCCCGTCCCCAGCCCCCCATTCCCCCATCACTTGCTAGCTGGTGCCACGGCTTGCATTTTTTTTCCTCTGTGGAGGACCAAATTCAATAATGCATCCAGTTTCCAAGTCAGAAACACAGGGCCCCTTTCCTGCCCGCCCACCAAACCTGAGTACCAGAAGCTGACTGGTAGCAGTATCCATGTCAAAATCAAACCCCAGCCTGGGAAAACAAAGGAATGCCGGAGAAGGACAAAAGGCATGTGACATGCTGAAGAAGATGAAGAATAAATTATCCAAGACATGAAAGAAGAGGAATTGCATACATTGTAACCTAACCTTGTATAAATAAGGCAGACGTGGCTGTTTTAATAGGCTCTGGAAGACTGAAGGGACCCAAAGGGAAAAAGTACTAGTAACAAATGAGATGCAGATTTTGGAAGAGAAACAGATAGTAGCTTATTCCTAGTGAAAGCTAGAAGATGGAGTGTTTTTTAATTAGGCTTAAATTGAAGAGGCCTCGCCCAAGCTGAGTCTAGGGAAGCAGAGGGGCCATTTAAGCTCTGGCACCTGAGTAACAAGACCCCAGATGTGAAGGGGTCTAGCTAAGTCCCCTAAGCCTCATGTGTAAGGAGAGAGCCCAAGGTCACTCATATTGTCTGCCTATAGCTGCCAAATCTGAGGAGCTGCTGGAAGTAGAGATGGGTGGGAGGGCTGGGGCGGGGAGAGCTGGAGTCTGGGCTGTAGGACATTATGAGAACACAAGAAGTGTGTGCATATTGGGTTTAGTTAGGCTCGAAGGGGCAGACTCTGCTGGTGGCTAGACTGAAGGCTAGACTCTAGGCAGGGGCAGCAACACATCGGTGGGACTAAAGGCCTTGCCTTTGAGCACATCCAGGTACCACTGTTGTAGTTTGCCCTGGGGGGAATAGCTGGAGAGCAATGACAAGATAAGCCTGGGATGTATGCAAGCTGATGGTTTATGCTGTTCATTTCAGAGCCAGGAAGTCTAGGCAAAATCGGCAGGATGAAATCGATCTCAGGACAGAGCATGACAGCAGCAAGTGTGGTGTAAATGGGAGGCAGGGAAGCTAGTGGGGGACCACTGAGCCCAGGGATGGGGAGGGCTCTGTGTACAACAGGAGAGAAAAGCATCACAGCATCATGGCCGAGGGCATGGACATGAGAAACAGGTTTGCTCGAGTTAGAATCCTGGCCCTGCGACCTGTGGCTATGTGATCTCATGCAAGTTACTTAAACTAATCTTGCCTCAGTTTCCCTATCTGTAAAATAAGCATTGGCATGAGAATTAAATCAATTAATGCTTACATTGCTTCAGATATTGTCTGGCATACAGTAAGCCTTACATAAATGTTTGTTAAGTAAAAGATAATAATAATATTTAAAAAGGAAAAAGAAGACACAAGAGCTCATCTGCTGCAAGGTGGTGCAGAGGAAATGGAGACAATGAGGCATGTGATGCAGGGCCCGGTGAACTGGAGGAGGACTAGGGCCATCCCTAGAGAGCTGTCATATAAGCTACCGCTTCTGGGGCAGGACTGTGGAAAACCACCAGATGTCACAATGAGTCCTTGATTTAGTGGGGAAGCTGTGATGTTTTGAAGTGTTTTCCTTGTGCCAAATTTTGAGCAGAAAGCAGAGAATGAAATGTTGAGGCCATAGAGGCAAGGGATGTGGTGGCCCCTCTGTGACTGTATAGGTTCACAAGTAAGTCTTGGCCTGAGACCAACCAACCCACACACCCACAAACCAACTAGCCAGCCAGCCAGCCAACCAAGCAACCAACCAAGTATTTACAGGCACACCTAGCAGATACTCCAGGTTTGGATCCAGACCATCACAGTAATGTGAATATCACAATGAAGAAAGTCAAATGAATTCTTTGATTTCCCAGTGCGTGTAAAAGTGATGTTTACACTACACTGTAGTTTCTTAAGCATGTAATTGCATTATGTATTTTAAAATGTACATACCTTTATTAAAAAAAAACCTGTATTGCTAAAAACTTTATTTATCTAAGCTATCTATCTATCTATCTATCATCTATCATCTATCTATCTATTTATTTTAAAATGTATTGGTAACCATCATCTGTGCTTCCAGTGAGTTGTAATCTTTTTGCTGGTGGAGGGTCTTATCCCGATGCTGGTGGCAGCTGACTGATCAGGGCAGTGGTTGCTGAAGGTCAAGGTGGCTGTGGCAGTTTCTGAAAATAAGATGACAGTGGAGTTTGCCATGTTGATTGAGTCTTCCGATTTCTCTGCAGCCCGTGATGCTGTTTGATAGCATTTTACTTACAGCAGAACTTCTTTCAAAATTGGAGTCAAGCCTCTCAAACCCTGCAGCTGCTCTATAGACTAAGTTTATGTCATGTTCTGACCCCTTTGTTGTCATTTCAAGTATTTTCACAGCATCTCCACCAGGAGTAGCTTCCATCTCAAGAAACCACGGTCTTTGCTCATCTGGAAGGAGCAACTCCTCATCCATTCAGATTTGATCATGAGATTGCAGCAATGCAAATATAATAATAATGAAAAAGGTTGAAATACTGTGAGAATTACCAAAATGTGACACAGAGACACAAAGTGAGCAAATGATGCTGGAAAAATGGCGCTGGTAGATTTGCTTGATGCAGGGTTGCTGCCACAAACCTTTAATTTGTAAAACACGCAATTTCTGTGAAGTGCAATACAATGAGGTCTGGCTGTGTTTTAACAGCAAGCAAATGAAGATGCAAGCTTGGATTAAGAGACATGAGTCCAACTTGAATATGCATGTTTTCCCAGGGGCCACAGCTATATTCTCTGGAATCTGGAATCCCAACCTTGGAGCTTCTGTTTCCCAAGGCACACACCATTCCCCAGGGCAGAGCCTATCCTTCCTCCTCTCCTTGGCCTCTCTGTTTCTGCCTCCCCTGCCTATAACTGCTGTGCAGCACCAGGCGAGAACACAAGCACACAGCCACGAGGGAGTGCTGAGCATTGCCTCTCCTTTGTAATGACTTTCTCTTGATGCACTGCTGTTAGGAGTAGTTGTAAGACTGCAGGGAACCAGCCTTCGAAAGCGAAAGCTCCCGACAGTGGATTTTGTTTTCTGGGAGTAAATTAATTGAACAGCCCATGTGAAGGGATGAGAAGAGAGAGGAAGTGAAAGGAAGAGGGGAACTGAGAGCTAGGCAGTCAAGAGAAAGAAGCCACTGCAGGGGTTATGCAGGAATTTGGGAAAATGTGTGAAACTTTCCAAGGATTATGATCAAGGTTAACAGTAATAGTAAAAGTAATTGCCACCCAAGGCCTTGGCTGTATCTGTGCTCATCACCATGTGGGCATTAAGCAGCTGTTGAGGGGCAGTTGGAAGCTCCCGCTAAGCCAGGCAGAGGACCGAGAATGAAGATGGAGCTCACCCCCACTGAGGCCTGCTGCCGGTGTGAACTCTCATGATGGCGCCGGCTGGCATTCCCCCTACAGATGCCCCCAGAGAGTGCTGGCACAGTAGTTCGCATGCATCCCACCATGCTGGCAGAGGTTGAAGGGGAGGAACTCCTCTGGAGCAGACATCCTCTGGGTAAGGGGCCAGTTTTCCCCCACCCCTGCCACAGGTTCTGAGAGTATGGAAAGCATCCAGGCTTGGAGCCAGGACAAATGATGGAAATGTGGGTTTTAAATTATGAGCAGTGCCATTTCTGGAATTTGATTTGCCATTTGTTCCTAACTTTTATCTTCATCCATGGGCTTGTGAACCTCTGTTAGCTTCAGGGGAGGAAGATTGGCTTCCCTGAATCCTAATGTGTCTTCATGGTGAAGAATCATCCAGAAATGCACACCCAGGTTGGTGGGAACATCAGGGACATTAGCAGACCTTCCACTATGGACAATAAGACTGAGGACAGGTATATAGTGTGTACAGTGGTATAAGAGATGCAGACTCTGACCTTGAAGATGGGGATTTCTTCCAGTTCCCTTCCTTAGGAATAGCTCTGATCTAGAGACAGGAAACCTGAGAGGCCCTCTTGAGTTTGCCGTCTACCATCTTGCTGATCTTGGAGAAGTCACCATACCTTTATGGGTCTTAAGTTTCCTCCTTCTAAAAGTGAAGGTTCAGTGATGGCTAGAGGTCCTGGGGATAGGCTTTGGGTCTCTGGACACCCTGTGTCATATGGAACATTCCGTGTATATGATTTTACATTTGTACATTTTTCTGTGGACAAAGGTCTATGTTTTGATCAGGACCTCAAGAGGAGGTCTTTGGAGTCCTTTTAGTGTCCACAGTTCAAGCATGGGCCTGTCCCAGACCATCTGTAGCCCCCTGTGCTGGGTTTTCATCCACCTCTTCTTCTTGTATTATTACCCTGATTTTTATGTTTTTGATATTTGTTGTTTTCTTTTTCTTGCTATCTGGACCAAATCTTGTCTAGCTTTTCAATGACTAGACTCTACTCTCCATATTTAGACATGGTCTCACATAGATTTTCATACCATTTGAGATGTTATAACACGCTGGGAAACACAGTATAAATGTCCAGATCTTTACATTTCCAGTCAATTCTCATACTGATGGGAGTAAACTCTTAGAAATTGGTTGTTGGGTCCCCTGACTCTTACTTTCTCTTTGGTTCTCATATGTTCTTTTCTTCTTCTAGATGAATATCTGGTCTCTTTAGGCACATGGAACATCAAATTTAGAAAGCTTATTTCAGAGAGGAAGCATTTTTTCAGACCTGCCACATCCTAGTTGTCCAAACTGTGAATATACTCTGGCTTTCTCCAGGTATTATTAATAACAATCCCTTTGTTTAGAGAACGTTTTTAATTTTTCAAGGCTCTTACTTGATTGCATGACAACCCTGTCAGGTAGTTATCAGATAAGATTGTACATATGAAATCACCTTGTCCTGGGACAGGTGCAGGGCAGGAAGTGAAAGAGCATCATTTTATAAGTGATGACTTGAAAGCCCAGAGCAATTAGATATGAGTTGGTGTGACATGCTAAGGTTAAGCTCAGGGATGTTGGAAAGAGGCAGATTGGGGGCTAAATACTACTACTTTTTGTTGATTAGCTGTATTAGATTGGGCCTAGTGCTCAAACTCTCTGAGTCTCTGTTTCCACATACATAAGTGAAATGGTGACATCAATTCTTATATCCTGGGAATGTCACAAGGGTTAAAGAGAATTCTGAACATGGAGCATATAGCACAATGCCTAGCACACTATGGCACACAGTAGTTGGTAGCCATTATTATTTGGGAAACGTTAACACAGAGATGCGCATGCACTCACCTTCATCATGGAATTTTTGCATCTGTCTTTTGACTGTACATTATTTGAAGATCCTAGGACAACAACAAAAACAACAACAAGTCAGATATGGAAGGTAAAGTAAAGATCTACTATCTTACTCCCAACTCAATTTATAAATGAAGGTTTTGTAGCTCAGAGTAGGAAAGTAGTTTTCCCCAAGACACACAGCTATTTAGAAGTATGAAAAATTTCCCTCTCACTGAGGGGTTTCCTAGATTTCAGGACTTTCAGAGCTAAAATGGGGACCATCCTGGGCAAACCAAAATAAACTGGTCACCCTAGGCAGTGATGAGGTAAGATCCTGGCTTCCTGACTTCCAGCTGGACCAGCATCCTTTTCACTTATAAAAACAAATGTTCTATACAGGTGGGTTTCTTCTCAGGCTTACTGTTTGGATTCTGAAAAAGCCCACCCACTGATACTGATACTGGTCCTCCATGCTATTATCATGCTTCAGAGAAGATGAGAGCACTCTGCCACATCCCTCACAGAGCTCAATGCCACACCTAAACCCTGGTCCCTTCTGAGCTCACAGTCATGGGTGAGCCTTGGGGCTGTGTTAAGGCTGGTCTGGAACCCAAGACCAGATCACAAGAGCTGGGTGGGTATGCACCTCTGAAGATAGCTGCAGCACCTCTGGGAGGGGATTCTCGGGGACCTGCATCTGGGCCACATGGAAGTGAGATAGAGTGAGAAATGTTTGTGGGAGCCTAGGCTGAGAGTAGAAAGATTGAGGTGAGTGACATCAGGCATCAAGTGAAGCTGGGAGATGGATGAGGAAAAGAGTAGGGAGTTGAGACTGGTAAGTGGTATGTCACACTTCCTATCTGGATGCATATAACCAATGAGGAACTTGTCTCCAGAATGTGTAAAGAATCCCTACAAATCAAAGAGAAAAAGACAGAGAACCCAGTAGAAAAAATAGGCAGAAGACTCAACAAGGTATCTAGTCAGTAGCACATGAAAAGGTGCACACCTTTAGTAATCAGAGAAATGCAAAGTAAAACCATATACAGTCACCAGAGGGGCTACAATGAAACGCCAAGTGCTGGAGAGAATGTGGAGCGACTGAAACTGTCATACTCCTCTTGAGGGTAAAGTGGTACAAACACTTTAGAAAATTGGCAGCATCTACTGAAGCCACCTGCACATGCACCCCATGAACTGTCAGTTCTTCCCCCACGTATAGACCCACATAGAAATCAATACCTATGTGCACCGAGGCATCAAAACCCTCGGAGTAGCATTACTTACAAGAGCCTCAAACTGGAAATAACACAGGTACCTATCAACTGTGCTGGGGAAGCAAACTGGGGTAGACAACGGAATGCTATACTGCAATGAAAATGAATGGCTTATTGCTGTATCTAAACACATGGATTGCATGCAGAAAAGTACACATTTAATATATTATTCCATTTATATAAAGTACAAAAAGAAGCAGAACTAATCCGTGGTTTTAGAAATCCAGATGATGATACCTTTTGGAGAATTAGTGACTGAGAGGGAGCTGAGCAGAGCTTACTGGATGTTTTTGCTTTTATTTTTAACCTTGGTTTGGGTCGTGGTTGTATGAGTTTACCTTGTGAAAATTCATTGAGATGAGCCCTTATATTTTGAATACTTTTATGTAGTATGTAATTATTCAATAAATACATTTATTTAAAAAATGGATGCAATGTTTCATCTAATGTCCTTCTTCCAGCTCTGAGTCATTGGGCAGCTTTGGGTACAACATTTCATTAACCCTTCGATCCAGAATCAGGTGAAAGAATGAGAGTCATACCTTCCCCTGAGGGCTCTATCCCATAAGCTGGAAAGCTTTCCTATCTCGGATAAGGGCTCCCATGGGCAGTGGGGTAACTGGCCCCTTCCAGCCCTGGATGCTGTTACCTCCTGTCTAGAGAAATAAGAACATTTTATGTTTGCTCTGGCCCCCAAACAGGACTGAACCACCTATTCTAGAACTTCACCAAATTGAGTCATGCCAATCTCCTCTCTTCCTCCAGCCATTCCACTTCATTTTCAGGCCACTTAGTCCATTTTTTCCCTTTTGTCCTTGGTTTTCAAGACAGCCCATTTGGGCTGAGCCCTATTCAGTGACAAGTTGTCAGAACAGCTCAGGTCTTAGTTCTGTTGTGTGATTTAAGCCAAAAAAAATTGACTGGGGAAATTAGGTGGAGGTGATTGCAGCTAAAGTGGCTCTTATTGAAGCTTTTGGAAAATGTAAATGTCATCAGTCTTGTCAAAGCCAGACACAGGAGAAAATAACAGGACTGAAGGAGGACCCAGATGCATACTAGGGCTGCACAAACTTAGAATTAGCCTTCCTTTGCGTTATTATTTTCTTCCTTGCAAGTGGTGGGGTGGAAGGGGAAGAGATAAGAAAAATAGGAGGGGAGAGTGGGGCGTGGTGTAAACATGGGTGAAAAATGCTAAACCTGAACATTGTTACTTAGTTTTTATTCTTCTGGAGCATTGGCAGTATCCCCGTGATTCCCAAGCACTCAAGATGAGAGCAGCTAAGGGTTGACAGCATGAGCCTTGGCCCACATTGGAGTTAAGGATGGTCCAGGCTGAGCTGGCACAGGAGATAAGAGTGGTCTGGCCCCTGCGTTGTCATCACAACAGTGAGAAGCTGGCCAGGTCATTCACTGTGCCCTTGTCTCAGTAATCACATGGGAAGGACCTATCTACCACTCAAAGACCCACTGAGAATCAACTATATGTGGGGCTCTTGGAGAACACAAAGACCACCATGTAGCTTTGACCTGGAGGGGCATGTTGCTAAGCATCTAGAACTGAGACTCCAAGGAGGGCTGGTGTTAGCCATGGGTCTGTGACTAGAGAGAATTACAAATGTGAAAGTGATCTGAAATGGATAGATGAGAGGATGAGGAGAGAGGGCAAGTGATACCTGAGTTACTTAACCAGAAATGCAAGTGGGGACTGAAGTGGGGCATCTATGCTGACAAGGCTCAGAGCGCTGACCCTTGGTGCAGGTGTATAGACTGTGATGGCCAGCTCAGGTTGGGGAAAGCAGCAGACAATAGCTAGCTGTATTCTAAGATGTGGGAGTTTGGGAAAGGGAAATCTAGCCCTCAGTTCTAGGCCAGGCATAGTCCAAGGGGATCAGTAGAACCAAGTCCCTGGTTTACGGGAAATGAGGTCTGAGAAAAGCTGGAGCCTAGTCTCTGAGGAGTAGAGGTCCAGGGTTTGAGAGGGGTTCCAGCAGCAAGATTACCTCAAAGATTTCTGGGACAATGATCGAGTGGTCCTTGCAGTGTGCATCTCTGAGGATAATATTAATTTTCTCTTCTACATAAGAAAGTGAGACTACATTTGGGGGTTGAGTAACTATAGTTCCTAAGGTTAGCAGGATGTAGGGAGCCAAACCGTTCATATGTAAGAGATACATCTAGGCAGTACACTCTGCCCAGAATATGGTTTATCAGATCTGAGTAGCCCAGACAAACAAGGGCTTTGAATGTAGTGAAGGGAGGAATTGGTTAAGGCTGAGGTCATTCGTAATGGTTTCGTGGAAAGGATATGACTCAGACTCAAATTTTCCATCTCTTTTAGCTATCAGGGATTGAGGCCAGCCAGGTGATAATACCTGGAAGCATCTTCATCATTTCACATCAGCATGAAATTATACTAACTACATTCCTCTTTTGGGGATTTGCTTTCCATATTTGAGAAATGAGAGTTTGTGCTACAGAACTTGTAGGACTGCCTCCTCATCCTACCTCTTATGACATGCGGTCACTTTCTGGCATTCATATACTTGGGCAGGCCACTCACAGTCTTGTGTAACTCCTGGCTTAATAATTTCTTTCCTGGATCTCTGAGGGCAGGAAATTTGTTTCTTTATTTCATAGCATATATGGCAGAGAAACTGTCATGAAGGAGGCACTCGATACATATTTGTTGAATGAATGAAAAGAGGCCAGTATTCTTGGATACCTATGTGTAGGTTTGAGACACGAAGCCTTCAAGAGTCAGCTCCCTCCCCTCCCTGCCATGATATCTCTTCCTCTGATGCTCCTGGTATCTGAACTATGTTTCTTAAGGGAGATGATTTTTGAAGAAATTGATTCCCCATTTCAAGTATGGTAAATCCAGAAGCGGATAATGTACAGCCTGAGTTAGATGCCCACAGAGTGCAATCTGACTTCAGTAGGATAGTCTATGTAACTTATAACCTCTTCCAGCAGCAGGGAGGAGGCAGCTGAAATGTGCCGTCTCTGGAAAATGGTCCTTAACCCAGCATGGTGTCTCTGGCAGCCAAGGCAACACCATCCCATGGTCACTGTGCACTTTCCTGACCTGACCTACCACCATTCTCCAAAGTGGCATCCAAACCTGGGACTCCCTCACTGATGCCTAGCCCTTGACTGAATTGCAGTGTTGTCCTGTTGCCTCATCCTTCTTAGAATCAAATCCCCAGAACCTTCCCTTCTGTAGCCCACAGTTCTGAGTTGGGGAAATCTGGGAGTCCGAGGCTCAGTGATCTGATGCTCCCTGTACTTTCCAGGTGTTCCAGGCCCCTGTGCTTCCCTGGGGACATGCTTTCAAATCCTTTTTCTTTCTTCCATAAATCTTAGTACCAAGGACAGTGCTGTGATAAGGTGAATGGCCTGGGCTGCAGGTCTCCAGAGCTCCCAGCTACTTCCTAAAGCTAGCTGATTACATTTCATTGCACACATGAGACAAAGGGAGGTTGGCCAGGAGGTGGAACCTTTTAGGTCCTTTTGCCAAAAAATAAAAGAAAAGAAGAAAACTCTTGAGGCTCTAAATGAGTTTTGGTGAGTTCTGTGGCCCATCTCTATGTGCAGCACCTGCAGTCCTGGCACTGTGTGAATCTGCAGATGGCAGAGAAGCTGGGAATAGGATGGGGCAAACCCCCATGTTACTTCTGTCCACCTACTTCCTTCTACACTTTCTTACATCTATTCTCCAACCCTGTTCATTCCTTTCCTTCAATGAGTATCTCAGCTCCACAGCCAGGCATGTCTTCCATCTCCTTCGCTTCCTGACCCCTTCTTGCCAGTGGGCTCCTTTCTCACCATCCCCTTTGGTATACTTTGTACATTGGCCACTCAAGCTCTCCCCATGGTGCCATCTCCCCATGCCCTTTAGTGGAGAGTAAGACATTGTGATGAGTTCCTATCACATTCATTTACTCCTCACTGTGACCCCAGGGTCAGTTCTATTAGTTTCATTTTCCAGATGAGCAAACTGAGTGAGAGGTACTAACTTTCCAAAGTCAACCTGCTTCTAAACAACAATCTGCACTCTTTATTAAGTGCTTCCTAGCCCAAGTTTAATGCCTTTACTGTTACATAACAGCTGCCAAGGGCCAGGCAGATAATATGGCTGGAATGCATCATGAGTTTTCACTTGGAAGTAAAAATCAAAGCATGTGCCCCAAGTAGCAATTTCTGTCTGTGACAGTATTTTGAGGCGTCCCCTCCCAGGCAGCTCCTTTTCCTGTCCACTGGGCATTCCTTTTAGCCAAGGATAGCAGTGGGGGTGGTGGGGGCAAGGCTCCTCCTGCCCCATGTTTCCTTGGCACAGTGGGGGGAGTTTGCTGTCAGACAGGGAAGGGGAGGTGACTTGGCCAGCAAGCACCTCAATTAGCAAATGCATTTTAGTTGTTAAATTCATTATTGCAGATTAATTGAAAACCGGGAGTGAGGCTGGATAGCATCGCTTAATTGCACAATTGGAAAAGCCAACCTCCTGGCCTGAGACATGCAGGAAGCTCCTGAGGCTGCAGTCTAAAACCCTGTTTTCTCCTCTTTAATCTGCTCTTGAATTCATGAACCTGAAGTTTTGCAAGCCCAGCAGAAAGGTGCTTCCTTTAAAGCCTTTCTTCCCTAGCAGCTGGCCATTTAAATGAGGCCCCCTTGAAAGTGGGCTCTGTTTGAGCCCAGCTTTCATTTCAGGGAGCCCGTTTTAAATGGCCTCCATGTTTGCATTGTACATAACACTTCCCTTAATGACTTATTTCATCACAGGCTCCCTGTCCCACAAGCAGAGGGCCTGGCTCACCTTCAGCATAGAATCACAGGTGTTGAAAGGTTAAATGCTTATGTTGAAAGAGGAATGACATTGAACCAGACCAATTCATGTTTGAATTCAGGTCTGCTGCCTATAAACTATGAGATCTTGTTTCTTGGAGCATCAATTCTTAATTGTAAATGAAGAAAATATATGTACCTTTAGGATTATTCTGGATAAGAAATGAGACAACCAGCGTGAATTGCTTATTTCTCCAACTGACATATAATAGATCTCAGCAAAAGCCCCTCTCTTTCTTACTACCTTTTTGGGCCCAGACTAGGTTTGCAAATACATTTGAATATAATTTTCTGACTTGGGTTACCTTCTGCTCTTTATTTCCTCCTGTTTTTTCCTGTTGATACACACACTTCAAATGCCTTAGGAATGTGGAGGCCAATTTGTGACAGCTTGATTTCATGACTTTGTTATTTGTGGTTAACTTTACCCTGCAATTTAAGAAATAGATTGATAGGCAATGGCAGCACAGTCCCAGGGCCCTGTAGCCTCAAATTGACAGGAGCTCACATTCCATGAGACCCTAGGTGTTAATTACTTAATATGAATTATCTCACTCCTTACCACATTTTCAGGAGGTATGTATTAGTTCATGTAATGCTTAATGTTCTGTAATAGATAAACTCGTATCTCCATGGCTTAATATAATATACCTTTATTTCTTGCAACGGAAAAGCCCAGTTTGCAGAGCCCAGGGTCTGAAGGCTGTCTCTGTGCTCAGGGACATGGGCTGACGAGGATTGTTCAGTCTCCACATGTGGCTTCCCAGGTGGCCTGGGTGTGGAAAAAAGGAAGAGAAGAGAGGTCACTGTTTTTTTTTTTTTGTCCTTTTGTGTGTGTGTGTGTGTGTGTATGTGTGTGTGTGTGTGTGTGTGTGTGTGTGTGTGTGTGTGTGTGTTTGCCAGATGGGGAGAGGTATCACTGCTTTCCACAGGACTATTCCTTTGGCCAGAACTCAGCTGTGTGGCCACACCCACCTGTCTGGAGAGCTGGGAAAGATAGTCCAACTATGTCTTCAGAGAGAAGGGGAACATTTCTGCCACAGGTAGGTATGAGGAAATTATTGGGCACACAAAATAAACAGAAAAGTCAGTTTCTAAATTTCTGAATCTTCTGAAAATTATGTTTTTGAAGTTCCAAGCATACATCAGAAATACATATTTTTACTATAAAAATCAAATTTGGGACAAAACTTGAACCAAAAAAGGATAATTATAGTGATTCTTCTCAAAATGGAGTATGTGTTAATGAGTGAGGGAGTACAAGACCTTAGTATAAGCCTGGCACACTGGGAACATTTCTTTTTGCTTAATTGTAAGGCATTTAAAATATTTTTCTGTGGAAACAAATCTGGATGCACACACACACACATATATAATAGAGTCCAAAATTAATATAAATTTTTAAGATTAAAAATGGGGCTTCAAAGAGAAACTTACTCATCATGGGCCACTCCTGTACCCTTGGACACCTAGGGGTTCAAAGTTACTCCTTTTAGTTTTTAGTGGTGGAAAAGTTTGATATGGTTTAGAATTCTTTTTAATAAAAATTGTGTGGTATATTTATTTATTTTATTTTTTTTTTAATTTTTTTTAACATTTATTTATTTTTGAGACAGAGAGAGACAGAGCATGAACAGGGGAGGGTCAGAGAGAGAGGGAGACACAGAATCCGAAACAGGCTCCAGGCTCTGAGCTGTCCGCACAGAGCCCGACGTGGGGCTCGAACTCACGGACCGCGAGATCATGACCTGAGCTGAAGTCAGACGCTTAATCGACTGAGCCACCCAGGCGCCCCTGTGTGGTATATTTAAACATAACTTCTGACTGTTTACTGTAAATTCTTCTAAATAACTACCTATGTTATGATTTCAACTAGCTTCAAATTTTATTGTGGTTGTTAATGTTCTACCAGTTTCTGGAGCCTGGCTTTATGAGACTGGGACTCCAAAGTCTTTCAAACATTTCTCAGCTGACAATTTGCCTCTTTCTTCAGGGGTAGTCTTACTATTTCTCCCTGAAACTGAGGAATATCCTGTCTCATTTCTCTAGTCAAATGCTACTTTGAGCTTTCTCTTGGTTAAAAACGTTCCTAGTCCACTGGGAACAATAAAAATCTTGTATGCTTTTCTTATGATATCAAGAGCACATCACCCAACTCCTCTATTGGCTTTCTATATCGAGTTAGCCAATTTAATCTGCATATAATGACTGGGGCTAATTAATAGTTTCCCACAGCTGGTTCCCTCTAGAAACATTTAGCAACTGCCTTCTAGTAGAAGCTGTCCTAGAAACAGAGTTCAACTTTGCAATACTTATTTATATTAGAACAGAGAATTTCCATGTTAATGGGCTTTCCCATGAAAGGTAAGAATGGCTCATCAGTGTCATGGATTGAACAAAACATCTTGTCACTCAAAAGACGATGGACAACCCACCTCACATCTATTATTTATTTCTTTACTTTCTTGTTCACATTTCTTTTATTTTGTTTTACTTTTTCTTTTTCATCTTTTTTCTTACTCTGCACAAATGACCTCCCATCTGACAATATCTCTACCAAATTACATACCCATGCCCCATTTTCCTATTTTTAATCTCTCTATGGAGTTTAGGTGCACAGAACTGGATTAATCATATCTTTAGTACATCTGTAACTCTCATCACTGGAACATGAAATTTTATTTAATTATTTTTAAGAGTATAATGAGCACTCACAAAACCACCAATACTAATGAAAGCTGGGCCATGGGCAATAACCTCTATCCAACCATATGGTTCCCTATCTCATACATCTCTGGCTCCTCCCATCAGAGGCAAACCCATCCTGAGTCCTGTATTAATCATTTTCTTGTTTTTTAAATTGTTTTTATTTCACCCACGTGTAGTCTTTAAAAACCTATTTTGATTTTAGTTATTTTAGACTCTATAAAAATTGGGCTATTTTTCCACTTAACATTGAATTGCTAAGATTTATGCATACCATTGCAAGTTAATATACTTTATTCATTTCTATTTCTTATAATCTATCATGTGATCATTCCACTCTTGGCTCATCCATTCTCCCATTGATGAGCATTTGGGTAGCTTCAAGTTTGTTTTGCTATGACAAGCAGTAATAATAGAAACATTCTTATATGTATCTCCTTTTGTACATGTTCAGAAACTTCTTTTGAATATACAGTTACTAGTGGAGTTGCTAGTTCATAGAATGTGGAATTGGCCAACTTTAGGAAATATGACCAAACTGTTATCTAGAGTGGTTACATCAATTTTTTGCATCAGTCCCAGCAGGTATATGATCCTGTGGATCTATGTATTTTCCTATACTTGATTTTATCAGACTTTAAGTATTTTTGCCAGTTAAATAACTATAAATGTGGTCTTAGTTTTTATTTCTATGATCAAAAGCATCTTTTATAGTTCTTGGCCATGTATTTCTTCTGTGAAGATTTCTTCTATTTGCAGAAATCTATTTTTCTAATAGATTGTTTGAGCTTTCCCTATTGATTTAAAAGAATCTTTTATATGCTAATTATTTGTTGCAGCTAAGCATTACAAATATCTTCTCAATTTTAACTCTTTTCACTTTCCTTAAAGAACATTGTGAAAAATAAGAGCTCTTTTTTAAGCATATTCAAATCAATCAATCTCTTCATTTATTTAATTCTTTAAAATATCTCTTAATAAAGTTTAAAAGTTTTCTTTGAAGAGTCTTGCATGTCTTTTGTTAGATACATTCTTAAATATCCTCTGATACTATTGTAAATGATGTCTTCTTTTTATATTTTCCTTTTGTTTCCTAATGCATTATAGACAGAGATATTATCTCCAGTGAATTTGCTAAATTCTCCTTCTCTAGTAATTTATCTGGAGATTCTTTTAGGCTCTCATTTACAAATCCTTTTAAATCTGATTTTTTTTCTTGGTTTATTTTACTTTGTAGTTTATTTTATCTTTGTAGATTTCCAGTGCAATCTAGGATATAAGTGGTAGTGTATTATAATTATAAAAATGACACGTGATATTTTTCCTAGGTTTTATTTGTATTATTTTTGTTTATTTATTTAAAAAAATTAACAATTTATTCACTTTTGAGAGACAGAGAGAGACAGAGCAAGAGCAGGGGAGGGGCAGAGAGAGGGAGATACAGAATCTGAAGCAGGCTCAAGGCTCTGACCTATTAGCACAGAGCCCAATGAAGGGCTTGATTCCATGAACCATGAAATCATGGCCTGAGCCAAAGTTGGATGCTTAACCGACTGAGCCACCCTGGCGCCCCTATATTTCCTAGATTTTACAATAAAAACCCTTTATGAGCTAAGGAAGGTCCTGTTTATTAGTAACTATGAGAATTAAGAATGTTGTTGAGTTTTATCAAATTCTTTTCCTACATTTATTGAAGAATTATATGGCTTTTCCTATTCATTTCTTAATGTAGTGAATTAAATTTCTTGATTTTCAAAGTATTGAATCATCCTTGCATACCTGGGATAAAACTAATTTGGTCAAGGTGTATTAACTTTTTAATGTTCTTAGATTAGATTTGTTAATGTTTTAAGTATATTTGCATACATATTCAAAATGGAGTATCATGATTTTTTCCTTTCCTGGAACATCTTAGTGTGATTTTAGTATAAGAGCTGTGGCTTAGTATTGGGGCCTCAAAAATAAGCCTATTTTGGCTTATTTGGAAAAATATCATCTGTAAATCTGTCAGGTATTTTATTTGTGGGAAGATCTTAAAACACAACTTCAATTTCTTTAACAGTTACAGGACTATCTGATATTTTTGTTTCTTGAGTTTTTCTATTAAGTTATTTTTCTAGGAATTTATCCACTTTATCTAAACTGATTTTTCAAAATTATTAGCAAATAATTGTTGGTAGTATTATTTTATCATTTAATCTTTCTGTTTGAAGTGTATTTATTTATTTATTTATTTGTAGTTTGCCCCTTTTTTCATTTTATGTTTTCTCTCTTTGTTGGTGTTCAGGGGTTTCTCAAGTTTTCTGTTTTTAGTTTTTCAACAAATCAACTTTTAACTTTGTTGATATGCTCTATTATATCTTTATTTCCTATTTTGTTAATTTCTTGTCATATTTTTATTTCTTTTCTTCCATTTATTACTTTTTAGTTTAGTCTTTTGTTTATTAAGATGAAGGTAAATTAACTCAGTAATTTGAAGCTTCCACATTTTCCAATATAGTTGTTTACAGCAATAAATTTACCTTGAAGAATTACTTTGGCTGTACTTTACAGGTTTTCTTTATCACTATCATGGTATTAGGTGATATGAATTAATAATCCATTATCAGGTTTTTTCATTATCATTCAGTTCTGAATATTTGAAAGTTATATTATGATTCTCTGTTTATAAACTAAACAAACTGCATTTTTTTGATTTTCAAATTATGGGAATTTATCTTTATTTTTTTCTTAATATTTAACTTAAATCAGCTCTTGTTTGAAATCATGGTCTGTATGCTATACAGTTTGAAATTTGTTCAGAGTTTACTTGTTGGGTTTAATACATGTTAAGACATTGTGAGTATTTCATAGAAGCTTGAAAATGTATCTTTAAATCATTGTTGGATACAGAAATCTATATACGTGCAATAAGTCAAGTTGATTAATTGTACTGCTTGTTATCTTTACCCTTGATAGTTTTTCTTAACTTGACATGTCAATAATGTAAAAGTGTTTGAAATCTACTATAATGGTGTTTATGAAATTTTTTCAGAAGTTCTATCACTTTTCTTTATGGATTTTAAGGTTATTTTATTTTAAGGTTATTATTTATTTAAGATTATTTATTGGTGAATTGAAACTATGAAGTGGCTCTCTTTACCTCTAATAACATTTTTTTTTTTTCTGGTAGTCTAGCTTAAATCACATTAGAACATCTATATCATCTTTCGTTCGTTAGAAGTTGTGATACCTTTTTCTCCATCCTTTTATTTTCAACCTTTTTCTTTAGGATTTAGTTTTTTTTCTTTTTTATAAAACATAAGTCAGAATTTTAAAAATTCAGCATGGTAATTTTTGTATAATATATAGTCTAAAATATATTTGTATTTATATATTTGGGCCAATTTATAATTTTTTCACATATTATTTTAACTTGTCCAGTATTCCCTGCTTATAAAATTTTGCTCACCTTACTTCATGAATCTCTTACAATATCTCTTGGATTATCTCTCATTTATTTAGGTACTTCAAACTGTTTTCATTGTGGGTCTTCTATGGCAATTTTCTGAGACTCTGTATATCTAGAATACTGTTGGTCATGCCCTCATATTTGAAATACAGTTTGGCTGAATATAACATTCTAAATTTTATGTTCTTTTATGTAATACTTTGACATCAATACTCCATTGTCTTCTTGCATTCAGTGTTTTTTTTTAAATATGATATCAGTCAGATATTTATTTCTTTGAATGTCCTGCTCTTTCTCTTTTTAAGTTTTTATAATTTTCTCTCCCTTAAAAATATATAACTTATATTTCTCTGTGGTGTGTTTGGATGTGGTTTTTCTTTATGTCCTCTCTTTGGCAGTTTATGGTCTTTTATATCTGAGACATTCATTCTTTCTTAATTCCAGAAAATATATCCCCACTATTAAAATATTCTGTTTTTTTTTTATGCTTATCCCTTTTTTCGGGATTTCTTTCTAACATAAATATCAGCACTTTAACTTCTATCCTCCATTTCTCTTAGCTTTTCTTTAATATTTTCTGTTAGTAATTCTTTGAAAGAGTTCCTCAATCTGGTCTTCCAAGTCTCAAATTCCTTTCTTAGCTGAATTCCTTCTGCTATTCAATCTTTGAGTTTATTTAACAACATTTACATATTTTATGCTGAATGCTTCCATTCTTCTATTTTTGCATTTTAAAATTTCTATTTCATAAGGCTATTTCCCTTATCTTTTTATAACATTGTACAAAACTTGGAATTAAGACATAGTTTGGCATTGCACTAGTGCACAGTCTAATCCCATTCAGGGACTATCTAACTCTCTAGGGGACTGTGCTTTTTCACTTACCATTTATAACTGCTAAGGCTCACACTGTGTGAGCTGCTGGTTAACTTGAGATGATTGATAAATACAAGCTAGTTATGTCCAATAGAAAAGGATAACCTGAAAGGTTATAGTTTTCCCCCCTTTTCTCTGTCAGCCCAATTTTGTGTCTGATTTAGCATTCATATTCTAGCAACCTTTCTTTCCCAGACTATATATATAGCCAATCTCTGAAATTCTCATTTGAACCAATTTTATCATTCTTCTGGCTTTACTGAGCTAAATAAATCTGAGTTAAAGTATGTGTTCACTATAATTTGTATGAGAGCAATATTATTAATTTTTTGACAATTATTCTTTGCAACCTCTTTTTAATGTTTTTTAGATTAATTTTAGTTGCTTGATTCTTCTCATTATTTTACTTTTGATGCATACAATATTCCACGATGTGTTTTGCTGTGATATTGTGATTTATAATAAAATATATAATATATATATTTGGTCTCTGTCCCTATTTCTATCACAGAGCTCTTAAACCCCTGGAATTTTCCAAGGGTTGAGAACAATAAATGTGTCTGGTGTTACATAAATGAGATGATTTTTGGAAAGCACCTAGGATGGGGGCTGGTTGCGAGTGAAGCCAACAATGTTATTAGAAGGTTGGAACTTTCATTCCTACACTTGACCTCTTGGGAGGGGAATGGGGCTGGAGATTGAGTTCACTTATCAATGGCTAATTATTTAAACACGTATGCTTATATAATGAAGCTTCCATAAAAACCCAAAAGAACAGCATTTGGAGAGCTTCTGGGTTGGTGAACACATGGAGTTTTTGAGAGAGTGGTGTTTCTGGAGAGGGTTAGGAAGCAATGTGTCCCTTCCCACATACCTTGCCCTATGTATCTCTTCCATCTGGATGTTTCTGAGTTATATCCTTTTAAAATAAACTGGTAATCTAATAGTAAAATGTTTCACTGAGTACTTTGAGCCACTCTAGCCAATTAATTCAACCCAAGGAGGTGTTGTGTGAACCTCTGATTTGTAGCCATTGGGTTAGAAGCACAGGTGACAAACATGAACTTGTGACTGGCATCTGAAGTAGGACAGCAGTCTTCTAGGACTGAGCCCTTAGTCTGTGGAATCTGATGCTACCTCTAGGTAGATGGTGTCAACATTGAGTGAATTATAGTATACCCTGCTGGTGTTCAGAGAATTGCTTGTTGGTGTGGGAAACAAACACATACACATACACATTAGAATTGGTGCTAGAACCCTTACCTGTGAAATGGTGGTGTCCCTCAAATGTCTTCTTGTTTTGGCATGTATGTCTTTCTACACTAGAGATACTGATTATTTTGTCATGCAGTGAGTATGGGAAGAGGCTAGACCAGAGTGCCAGTGATTTATGTGTGTGTATGACAGGGGGAAGGGAGGGGGTGGTGGATCTAGCCTTCCTAGTGTTTGACTATCTTGGAAGGAGTGAACATCACTACCAGAACCTCAAAATGGTTTTTTGGGCAGGTATTCATAGGCACGTATTTCTGAGAAATCACCAGTCCCCTGGGTACTGAGATGTGGTTCTTTGCCATGGTTCGATGTTGCCTCTGCTGATCCTTTTACCTTTAATGCCCCATGAGGCTTTTGCTGTGCCCAGCTGTTCCTTGTTGGGGCAGCTGTCCCATAACTCTGGCTGCAGGAGTGAAGGTACTGCTCTCCACTTGTCTACTCTGCCCCAGCGGTGGTGCAGTCCCGGGTCTTAATTCTCCATGCCACAACTCTAGCCAGTTGAATGTCATCTCTCCAAAATAAATAAACTGGAACCTGTGAATGTGACCTTATTTAGGAAAACGATCTTTGAAAATGTAATTAAGTTAAGGATCTTAAGAAGAGATCATCCTGCCATTACCCAGGTGGGTCATATATCCAGTGACAAGTGTTCTTATAAGCAATAGAAGAGAAGACCCAGACACAGAGGAGGAGGCCTGTGAAGATGCAGAAAGAGTGGCGGGATGCACACAGAATCCCAGGAACACCTGGAGCCAAGCTGGAAGAGGTAAGAAAGAATTCTCCTGGAATATTTGGAAGAAGCACAGTCCCACCAACAGCTTGATTTCTGAGTTCTGGCCCCTGAACCGTGAAAGAATAAATTCCTGTGGTTTTCTGCCACCAAATCTCTGGCAGTTTGTTTTAGCAGCCCTAGGAAAACTATCTCAAATATCCAAGACAAGGTTTTAAACTTTATATGTCTTTACTAAAAGTTTGGGGATAATAGAAGGAAGAAACATCCACAGAATAATTATAACTATGCACAGGCCCAGAGGTAACCTCTTTTTCCTACTGGGGAACCTCCCTGGGCTCACTTCTTGCCTCCTTGTGGCCAGGAGCAGACTTTGGAGGTTGTCAGGGTGTTGGGACTGGCCCAAAGCCATGCTCTCCCATCCCAGCCTGGAGAGGAGATGAAGTTCTTTTCCTCACAGCTGTCTAAGGCTGGCAGCTTAAATCCTCCCTAGTTTGGGGATTACTTTTTCTCTCTTTTCATAAGCGGCCATTTCCACCTGTAGGCTCTGAACTCCAAAGCCATCCATCACCAAATTCTACAACAGTACATTTCCCAAAGCCCAGGTTTTTCAGGCTTGTCCAGGTGCCTCTACTCCAAGTCCAGGAAAGTTTTGTGTGTGTGTGTTTGAAGGTTTGAAAAAAAAAAAAAAAAAAAACTCTTAGAATCCATGTCACCCAGGGCCATCTTGTTATATTAAGTTCATTTAAAGATGTTTAAGCTTGGATTGTTGATAAGGGTAAAAGCTCTTCATGAAATTAGTTTTAGTAATGATTACAACTATGTGAAATCAGTGCATATGGCTGGACACTGGGAGGGAATCCAAAAACTAAAAATTTTGTTAGGGTGGTGAGATTATATTAAGGTTACAGGTGGGTATATGGGTGAGATTTTCACTCTTTAAAATATGTCTTTTAACATTTCTTTCAGAGTACAGAATGCTATTTTTACAGCAAATAAGGATAGTCATAAAATTTTGATGCTGTAAGAAAAGAAAATATATTCCTTTGTTTATATCCTCATCGCTTTGGGGAAAAAATGATACCAATTGCTGGGGACAAATTTCTCTGCTGAGGGAAACTCTTACAGCTTATGTGCATTTCAAATAGTTGCAGATCTATTTGGAAAGAAACATATTCTTCTTATTAATATGGAGGAGACATTTTCCTCCACCTTATTAAAGAAAATTGGACATGAGGTATTACTCAGATTCCCAGACTGGGAAAGGAGAGGTGTGGGGGGAGGGGAGTGAGGGAAGAGGGAGCCATGACTGAGAAAGGGGGAGGATGGAGTCTTACAAAGAGAGCAGAGGAGCCAGAAGGAACATCAAGGCTATCCCCTTAATTAGCTGCAACCCCAGCTGGGCCAAGGTAGGGGACAGCTGCTAGCAGGAAACTGCAAAGGTTTGTTAGTAGCTTCTAGATGAGTCCAAAATAGTCTGCCCAGACTGCACTCTCCATCTTGGATTCACTCCACCGATTGGCATCCCAAAGGGGTTCTGTAAGCCTTATCCCAAGTGACAGCTTTTCTGTAAAATCTTTATTGATCTTTCCTCCTCTAACAGGCTTTTAGTTTGCAAGGTTTAAAAAAAAATGTTTATTTATTTTGAGAGAGAGAGTGCACAAGGGAGGGATGGAGAGAGAGAATCCCAAGCAGGCCCCATGCTGTCAGTACAGAGCCCCATTTGGGGCTTGATCTCATGAATGGTGAGATCATGACCTGAGCCGAAATCAAGAGTTGGATGCTTAACCAACTGAGCCGCCCAGGCATTCCTTTTAATTTGCAAGTTTCTTAAAACATTTATTCTATTCTACCTTCTACTTGCCTTATCTCTTGCCTATCTCCTTTCCAACCCTCCATGTGTCTCCCACCCATTACATTATAAGATTCTTAAGGGCAGCAGATGTGTACATTTTTAAAT
The DNA here is from genome assembly GCF_046562875.1 of Panthera onca. Taxonomy (NCBI): domain Eukaryota; kingdom Metazoa; phylum Chordata; class Mammalia; order Carnivora; family Felidae; genus Panthera; species Panthera onca. The sequence goes on along the minus strand of NC_138342.1, from coordinate 168,320,988 downwards.
TTTTTTTAATGTTTATTTATTTTTGAGACAGAGAGAGACAGAGCATGAACAGGGGAGGGGCAGAGAGAGAGGGAGACACAGAATCGGAAGCAGGCTCCAGGCTCTGAGCCATCAGCCCAGAGCCCGACGCGGGGCTCGAACTCACGGGCTCACTGACCGTGAGATCATGACCTGAGCTGAAGTCAGACGCCCAACCGACTGAGCCACCCAGGCGCCCCCATTTTTAGAGCTTACATTGTCTTCCATTTTGTCAAGAAAAATACGTTTCTGTAAACTAATTTGAAGCCAGTGATAAATGAAGGTTAGATTGTGATAGTAACAGAAATCAATGAAAAGAACATCAGAATTCTCTATTTATCCTTTAAAGACTGGTTTTAGTGTATATATTTAAAAATTATGTTACAGTTTTTAAAAAGCTGTATTTGTATTTAAAAACCCCTAGAAGATTGACAAGTCATACTGCTCTATATTATCCATGCTTATGGTCAAAATCCAGCTGTTTACACCACTTTGCCATAATCCAGTCACCACCATGGGTGGATTGTATTTGTAGTGACAGGCAAAACGAGGGTGCATTGAATGATTACCCAAAGATTAAACACTCTCAGCGTTGTTGGACATACTCTCTTACTCTCATGTGTTGGGCATCGATGCTTCATGAAGTTCCTTTAACTTGAACGGCTCAAGATTATTATTTACATAATGTAATAACAAACATTTAATGTTGCTAACTCAGTGCCAGACACTGTTTTAAATGTTTTATGTGTTTTCACGGGTCCATTTATTTTTTAATTTTTATTTATTTACTTTTTATTATTTTTTTCATGGGTCCATTTTATTTATTTATTTATTTTTAATTTAATTTAATTTTTTAAATTTTCCAATATATGAAATTTATTGTCAAATTGGTTTCCATACAACACCCAGTGCTCCTCCCAAAAGGTGCCCTCCTCATGGGTCCATTTTTGATAACCATATGAGGGACTTAGTCATAAGAAAATTAAATACACAAGAACTGTTGAAGCCCAGATCCAAACCCATGAAGGTTCTTCCAGAATCCACACTCTTCAACATGATGCCCTACTGTCTTTCATGCCTTGCCTCTTTCAAAATGTATTTTGAGGTAAACAGGGAGGAGGGAAAAACATAAAAGACTCTTAAATATAGAGAACAAACAGAGGATTGCTGGAGGGATTGTGGGAGGGGCGATGGTCTAAATGGGTAAGGGGCATTAAGGAATCTACTCCTGAAATCATTGTACCATATGCTAACCAACTTGGATGCAAATTAAACAATAAATAAATTAAAATGTTTCAAAAATAAAATAAAATAACGTAATAAACATAAAATAAATATTTATAAATGTCTTGAAATTTTCATACCTCCATACTATCACTAATATAGACTTCGAGTTGGATACATTGTTAACTATGGTTGACTTAAATCCATATTTTAAAATAGATGCATTGATATTTGTGAATTTTTACTGACTTTTTGTCAGATCCTCTTAATGTGGCTCATAAAGAACTCCTACTAAGAGCAGAAGTGTCAACTCTGCCATGGTCTTGTTATTGCGTTCAGCTTGCATTATTTTTATTTTGAATTTGAATTTTCTGTACAAGATATTTTATCTGTCATTTAGTTCCATAATTGTGAATATTAATCTTGTAAATATATACATGAAAATATAAAAATAAAAATATGTAAATGACATAAAAAATAAAATGTGTTTTGAGATAAATGGCTTTTAATTATAAAAAGCTATGACAAAAATGTAGAAAGTAGTGATCTATATTAAAACCTAGAAACAAGGTTTTATTTTCTTAAGAGTCTTTTTCTTTTTAAATGTTTATTTATTTATTTTGAGAGAGACAGTTGAGGAGAGGCAGAGATGGAGTGAGAGAGAATCCCAAGCAGGTTCCATGCTGTCAGTGCAGAGCCTGAGAAGGGCTCGATCCCATGAACCATGAGATCATGATCTGAGTCGAAACCAAGAGTCAGACACTTAACCAATTGAATCATCTTGGTGCCCCTCAAAGACCTTTCCTGAGAAGCTAAGAGCTATATGAGAAAAAACAGTGGTGAGCAGTATGAGGAGAGTGTACTATGAAGCCAGTTCTACTCTGTACCAGCTGTGTGACCTTGAGCAAGGCCCTTAACCTCTCTTAGCTTTATTTTCTCTATCTGTAAATGGGATGGTTGTAAGGATGAAATGATTTAATATGTCTACAGCATCTAGCAGAGTGCTGTTTACAAGAGTGCTATAGAAGTGTTTGTTGATGTTGAGCTCATTGAACTCCATTGTGTCCCAGGCATTGTGTTGGGCTCTGGGGATAGAGAGAAGAAAAAGTCAGTATCAAGTCATTCTAACAGAATATAATAGAAAGCAGCTTGGAAAATTTGAAGAAAATATACCTAACTTGGTCTGAGTATAAAAGAAAAGTACTTGGCTGTCCTTACTCTTGGACAGTTTTTTTTAAAGTCTATTTATTTATTTTGAGAGAGAGAGAGAGAGGGAGAGAGTGCACGTGCACATGCACGAGAAAGGGAGTGCAGAGAGAGAGGGAAAGAGAGACTCTCAAGCAGGCTCGGCACTGTCAGTTGGAACCTGACTCATGGCTTGATCCCATGGACCATGAAATCATGACCTGAGCCAAAATCAAGAGTCAGGTGCCCAACTGACGGGCCATCCAGGTGCCCCTCTTGGACAGTTTTTATGTATGGGATGAAGCTATATACCTCGTCTTTTTTCTCCATTCCTAAGCCATAGTGCCTGAGATTTCAAAATTAGAAATTTATTTATTTGGCTCAAACATAGCCCTTTTCTCATAAGCTTCTGTAAAATTGCAAATTAACATGGGGTTTGCATCAGTTTCCTAGTGACATTTTGGTCGCATCTTGCATGACAAAATTTGGGGACTCACACCCAGAGGTCCAGGTCAGTAAGTCTGGATGGGGACTGGAAATGCCTCAGCTGGTTCCCCCAGGCACTTCACCCTGAGAGGCACTATTCTGAGGGCCCCAGGACACATTGATGGTTCTTTTCACCTGAAGGGCAGAGGGACATGAGGAGAGTATGGTTATGAGCAAAAGAAGGGGCCGTTGGGAAACATCTTTCCTTTGTGCTGCCCATGCTCAGTCACTGGGCATTCTCTTTAGTCAGCTTCCCTATTCCCATTGGGATGAAGTTCACTTGGAGGATCCAGCACCAGGGCACCTGGGTCCCCATCTGCCTGCCAGCCTGTTTAGTCCCTCTTGTTTTCCCTGACATCCACTATCTCATGCGAGTCCCCAGCTATGTGGCTAATGAGAGGCCTATTCAGAATTCATTAGCAGATCAACTTGGTTTCTTCCACTCTCTGAAGCTAATTATGTCTTCTTCATTAGTTCAATTTCGGCAATTAATGTACCTCCGTATACATAAATGGCTGTTTGTTTTTAATATAAGTGATATGTTTGTGGCTGTCCTTTCCTCTCTTGGAGTATGTTTGTCTCTTTGTTTTGTCCTCCTTTCCTTATAAACAGTGCCATGGCCAGGGTTCCAATTTTAAGAAACAGAAATCAACACAGCAAACTTAAAAGCTGAAAGGGATTTCTGGTAGCAAAACTTGGAAGCCCATGGAATAAAAGGAAGTACCAAACAACTGATCCCCCGAAACTTGGGAAACCAGGGAAATCCTGGGGGTCTGAAGTCCACTTAAACAATAAGGCCATTTTAACTTCCCATTTAAAAGGCAGAGCAGCTCTGGAGTCAATTAATTCAGTGGCTCAGTGAGGTCATCAGAGACTCATGCTGCCATCTCAGTTTTTCGTTCCACTGACTTACTTTGCTTAGCATAATACTCTCTAGTCCCATCCATATGATTTCACTTATATGTGGAATTTAAGAAACAAAACAAATGAGCAAAGGGGAAAAAAGAGAGAGAGAAACCAAGAAACAGACTCTTGAGTCTAGAGAACAAACTGATAGTTACCAGAGGGGACGTAAGTGGGGGGATGGGCTAAATAGGTGATGGGGATTAAGCAGTGCACTTGTGATAAGCACACCGTATTTTATGGAACTAATATTTCGCAAATTACTCAATAAAACATTCAGTCAAGATACCTGTGTCAGGCCCACTAGAAACATGACTTTAGAAGACAAAGGTTTAGGGAAGCGATATAAAGCCCTATCATTAGAGTTGATCTAGAGGCTGCAATGGCACTCCCTCCTCTTCATCATCCACTGTTCATTCTAAACCATTCTCAGGCTTAGCAACAACCCCAGTGGATATTAGGGGCTTACCTGTTACCACACCTTCCTTCCTGAGCTGTTGGAACCCTAAGTAATTTCTCAGACCAGATGGTTGTACAAGGGCTTTCACTATAACAAGGGAGCAAGGAAGGACAAGGAGGTGCCCAGGTGAATTGCTGGGTTCCATGCATATTCCTCAGGGCTGTCAATGAATAAAAACAGTTCTACTGATCAAAGCCAATTATCCTTGACAGTATGGTGACCTCTTTTCTGCTGTTCCCTGGATACAAGGAAATCAAAGGACCCTGGCTGCAAACATAGCTTGTAGTTCAATGGGATCCTTTCTAGGATCTAGGGATCCTAGTAGTTCAATGGGATCCTTTCTAGGATCTAGGGATCCTAGTAGTTCAATGGGATCCTTTCTAGGTCTCCCAAAGGAGACCCTAGAAAACACAGGTCTCCTTTGGGTACCAGGACCTCCAACTCTGCAAAGACCGGTGCTGCTGGAACAGAAAGCATAGAATCTTCCAGGAAGTCATTGACACTACTCTTATTTTCATGACTTGGGACCCATAATCATATGTTCCTCCTATCAGGACAAAGTACCATATAGAGATCGTTGACTTAATATACATACTGTATCCTGAAGGATGGCACCCCATTCTTTCAGAGTATTGCTCCTGCACTGGAATGTAAGCTGCACCTTTAGAAGGCTATTCCAGTGTTTCATGAGGCTAGCTGTATGGCGAAGGCTACAAGTCCCCTCCCATACCTTGCCATGAAGTGGTTCTCCTGATTGGATGTTATGATGCCTGGAAATTTATGATTGTGGATCAGACATCCATAAGCCCTTGAATAGTGATGCTGGTTGTGGCTCTGTGAGCAGAAAATCCACATCTAGAATAGTAATCTATCCTTATAAGGATGAACTGCTGGGCCTTTCAAGATGGATGGGGCCCAATGTAGTCAACTTGCCACCAGCTGGCCAATTGATCTCCTTGAGGAAGTATGCTGTGCCAGGAGGGGTTCAGCATTGGTCTCTGTTCAGAGGCTACAATAGTTAGATCTAGTTTTATAAGACGGAGTCCATACTGTTGGATCCCATGTAGCCTCTGTGTCTGTTACTGTGTCTATTCCATTCATGTCCTCATCAGGCCAGTCCCAAGATGGCCATGATGAAGGCTGGCCAATGTGAAGTGACTAATTTTATCTGTTTATTCAGTCAGTGCATCTTCTGTGGTAGGTGCTTTCTGGTAGCTGTCAATTTGTGATACAAAAATATTTGTACTTTGTGTCCACTTCCAATGTTCATCCACATGCCTTTAACCTCAGAACTCTGTTATTGATGTTCCAGTTTTCTCTCTTTCAGGCTCCTGACATGATGGGCTGACCTTTGGCCACTGCCCAGTAATCTGTATATCTTCTCATTTTGGACTGATTCTCCTTCCACGCAAAATAGATGACCAGGTACACTGCTCACATGCCCACACATTGGGAAAAACTGCCTTCCTCATTGTCTTTCAGGCCACCCATGAAGGAGACTGTTATGTGGCCACTATCCATTTTTGGCTTGCATGCATGTGCCAAACCAACTCATCCATAAGCCACTCTCAGGCTTTCCCTCTTTCACCTGGTCATAGTAGATCCCCATTTGGTTTAAGGAATGATCTGGGAGATAGACAGGCTGGTGCAGTTGTGGTTGTTGCCATGGGATTCTGGGCCACTTGCTCACTAAGCTTTCTCAAACCATCTGATCTGGCTCAGCTCAATCTGGATGTATCACTGATGTTGGGCATGTCTGACTTTATGCCTTAGCAGGTCTGATGGCACCCAGGCCACAGTGGGAAGTTCTGGAGGCTACATGGTCATTTTGTGTCCCATGGTCAAGTGTTGTTTTGACCAATGCTTGCTATCACACCAGGAAACTTTCTCAAAAGGTGTATAATTATCTATTGTGGATGCCATGGCCTTGTTCCAGAATCTCAGGAGCCTGTGATGTGGCTCTCTCACTGGGGCTTTACAAAAGCTCCATCCTGTGTCTTCCCCACCACTGATACCTCCAACACTGTAGGATTTGCCACACTGTATCGCTCCCAAGTGGCAGGGCTGCTTGACAATAGCCTGCCACTGCCACTGGATTATTTCCTGTTTCTGACCCCACTCGAAGCTAGGAGCCATCCATATTGTCCAGTATACTGGTTGGACCAATATTCCTAGGTGTGGAATGTGTTGCTTCCAGTTCCCAAGAAGTCCAATAGACACCAGGTTTCCTACTTGTGATTGAGATGTAAGATTTAGTAATTAGTCTCTTACCTTGGGGCAATATCTTGTCACATGACTGACCATTGGACACCCTAAAAATGTTACTGATATGGTAGATCCCTAAATTTTCATCAGGTTATCTACTGGCCCTTGGGAGTATACCTGTCTTACTAAGGTCTATAGTAGAGTATAGTTCTTGTACCCTGTCCAATCAGCATGACGTCATCAACATAATGGGTAACTGTGATATTCAGTGGGGTGTCCAGGCAGTTCAGATCTCTTCAGATGATACTATGGAAGAGAGTGGGAGAACTAAAATAGCCTGAGGCAACACCATAAATAAATATTGTTGATCCTATGTCAGTGCAAACTTTCTGATTCTCTTTTCTGGTCAGAGTAGGAAAAAACACATTTGCAAAATCAATGGCCATATACTCTGCACCTGGAGCCCTATTAATCTGTTGTAACAAAAATACTATGTCTAGCACAGCAGGTATAATTAGGGCTACTGTTGGGTCAAGCCTAAATTAGTTTACAGTCATTCTCCAGGATCTATCCAGTTTCTGCAGAGGCCAGATTGGCCAATTCAATGTAGGTATGATATATAGGGGTCACTATCCCTATATTCTTCATGTCTTTAAGGATGGAAACAATCTCTTTCATTTTATCTGGAACGCAATATTGTTTTTAAAAGTTAATTAACTAATTAAGAATATTTGACATGAGATCGACCATCTTAACAGATTTTTAAGTGTATTGTTATCTATAGGTATAATATTATACCTATAGACCTGTAGTACTTACTCATCTTGCTGACATTTTATACACATTTATTGGTAACTCTCCATTTCCTCCTTCTCCCAGCCCCTGGAAATGACCATTCTATTATTTGTATCTATGAGTTTGGTTATTTTAGATGCCTCATATAAGTGGAATAATAAAGTATTTATCCTTCTGTGAGTGGCTCATTTCACTTAGGTGATGGATGTCTTCAAGTTTCATTCATGTTGTTGCATATTGCAGGATTTCCTTATTTTAAAAAAAAAAATGTTTATTTATTTATTTTGAGAGAGAGAAACAAAGTGCTCTGTGCAGAGCCTGACCTGGGGCTTGATCCCAAGACCGTGAGATCATGACCCGAGCTGAAATCAAGAGTTGGGCCCTTAACCCACTGAGCCACCTAGGTGTCCCAGGGTTTCCTTCTTTTTAAAGGCTAAATGATATGCTATTGTGTGTATATACTACATCTTCTTTATTCATCTTTTGATGGACATTTAGGTTGTTTTCATATCCTGGATATTGTGAATAACACTGCAATGAACGTGGGTGTGCTAATGGCTCTTTGAGATTCTGATATCAACTCTTTTGGGTAAATACTCAGAAGTGGGATGGCTGAATTATATGGTAGTTCTATTTTTAATTTTTTGAGACATCTACATACTGTTTTCCATACTGGCTGCACCTATTTGCATTTCCACTAAAAGTGTATAGGGTTCTAATTTCTCCACTCCTCGCCAACATTTCCCCCCCTTCTTTCCTTCCTTCCTTCCTTCCTTCCTTCCTTCCTTCCTTCCTTCCTCTCTCTCATTCTGTCTTTTTTCTTTTTGATAATAGCCATATTAATAGATGTAAGGGGATATGTCATTGTAGTTTTAATTGCATTCCCTGATGATTAGTAAAATTGAGCACCTTTTTATACGCTTTTTGGCCATTTTTATGTTTCTGTTTTGAGAAATGTCTACTCAGGTCCTTTGCCTATTTTCAAATTTTTAATAATAATAATAATAATAATAATTATTATTATTATTTTCTATTTTCAGGACTTCCTAATATATTTTGGAAATTAATCCCTTATCAAATCTATGTTTTGCAAAATACTTTCTCCCATTCTGTAAGTTGCTTTTCACTTTATTGATTGCCTTCTTTGCTGTGCAGAGGCTTTCTAGTTTGATGTAGTCCCACTTGTCTCATTTTGCTTTTGTTGTCTGTGCTTTTGATGTCATATCCATTAAATCATTGACAAGACCAATGTCATGATGGTTTTTTTTTTTTTATGGTTTCTTCTAGGAGTTTTATAGTTTCAAATCACATTCAAGTGTTGAGTCCACTGTGTGTTCATTTTTTGTGTATGGAGCAAAGTAAGGGTCTAATTTCATCCTTTTGCATGTGGACATCCACTTTTTGTATTTGTTGAAGACACTATCCCTTCCTTATTGTATCTTCTTGGCACCCTTATTGAAGAACAATTGACCATATATGTGTGGATTTATTTCTCGACCCTCTATTTGTTCTATTGGTCAATATATCTCTCTTTATGCCATTATCATACTCTTTTAATTACTATAGCTTTGTAATATATTTTGAAATTAGGAAGTATGATGTATCCAGCTTTGTTCTTGTTTTTCATGCAATATTGCTTTCTATTTACTATTGTGGCCAATGGTTTCAGAGGTTTTCACTTGGCCTTCCCCACTCTGATAATGACCCAGTAAATTAATTTCAAGTACACACTCATAGTCCATGCACTCATGGGACCCTAATGGAGTCAGACTTTGGTTAGAACTCTGTTTATTACCTGGCACCACTAAGCCCACACTCCTAACAAGAGGAATAGGTTGATGCTTTGAGTCTTTGAATATCCATTTTAACTCAGACCCAGTGTCTAATAATTCCCCAAATATTTTGATTTTCCCTTTTCCTCAGTGTACAGTCACCCAGATAAATGTCCATAGGTCCGTAGGTCCTCAGATAAATGACTGAGGAAAGGTTGCTATATATACTTATCAGAGTACTACAGGGTCCTTCCTCTTCAGTCAGTGGGTTTTGGATCTTAATATTGGTTCAGGTTTGGGAACTGAGTGAGTAGTCTGACTTCATATTAAAATGGTCACCCTTAGCTGCATCTTCCTCCATTGTTGCCATTTTTTGTGGTTATTAATGCTAAGCAGTGTCTTTGCTGACTGCCTATTTCTTTTGCTCCTATTGACACCGTGCTCTAGTGGGTACATCCACAGTTCCCTGTGGGTCAATCCCTTTGGCTTCTTTTAGGTCCTCCTGTGATCTATAGTCCTCTGGTGCCTCTTCTAGCTTAAACAGTGCATCCATTCCAGCAGGCCTATTTTACTCAGCCTCTTTATTTCTTCATCTAGCTTCTGCTAGGACAACTCAAGCATTTCTGTTTTACCAGTGGTGCCTCTCTTTTTTCTAGGATTCTAAGAGCTCCTTCTTACCCACCTACCCATGGGTTTTTGCTAGGGAATTTAATCCTACCTCCCAAGAAAGAAGCCTAAGTCAATGATTTCTTCCTTATATAATATTACATTTCTGGCCTCCTTGATAAAGCATCTTTAAAATCCAGTCTATCTGATTAGTCCTCTGGTTCTTGCTGGTACTTGCCAGGTAATTCTTGGAACATCTTCAGTATATAGTCTTTTTCCTTCCTTAGTAGGTTCAGCATGTCTGTAGCCATATTATTTTGATGAGATTAATCCTAGTTATCAGTCTAGAAACTGGGAGAAGATGTGGGGGCTAGCTCTTGAGGGATGCACCTGCTGCTTTAAGGGAAGGAGTCCACTATAGCATCTTTGATCTCAGTGCAAGTACTGCCTCTTGCTAGACAAGACACACCCCTCTGCAAGCTCTGATGGTTTAGGAGTCTTCAGAGCTGACATTCTCAGGGGCATCTACCCAGATGTTGCAGGGCCCCAGCTTTTCCCTCTGTTGCCTTAATCTTAATGTAAGAGGTCTGTGTCATCTGAGAACTCAAATGGTACTGTAACCTACTGCTCAGCTGTGTATGCTCTTGTACTACAGAATGTAAGGGTGTTTGGGTGAAATTTCATGAATAGCCATTAGCTACTTGTTTCTCTTTATCCCTTTGCAGGACATCAACATAATTCATCAGTAAACCAGCCAATTCTACATTTTCTTTGTATATACAGCTTCTGCTTATTTTTAAATGCCTGAATCACTTGTACAACGGTGCTCCCCTTTACCAGAACATTTTTCCACCTGCAAGAGTGTTCTCCTGCATCAAGATGTTTTTTCAGCTCATCAAGATGTTTTCGCAGCTCAGTATCAGTGGAATCTTTGGCAATTGGGCACCCTTTCTTGCTGCAGCTTCTCCTTGTACCACTTAATACTCATGATGGAGGAGTGAGCCAGTTCAAAGTACACATCCTACTGTCTGTTTTCTCAGACCTCACTCTCCTACCACTTGTGTTAGTTTGGATCCACCTAAAGCAGATGCCACAACAAGATTAGATGTACAAGATATTTACTGAGGGGAAATGCCTGCCAGAGAAAAAGAGAAGCTGGAGGAGGCAAGAAGCCATCAGACCATAATGCAGGTCTATATCAGTTCCTGCTGCTGCTGTAACAAATTACCACAAAGTTAATGGCTTAAAACAACATAAATTGATTATATTATAGTTCTGGATGTCAGAAGTCTCACTGGCTAAGATCAAATATTGGCAGGGCTGTGTTCCTTCTGGAAGCTTCAGGGGAGAATCTGTCCCTTGCCTTCTCCGGCTCTAGGATGTGCCTACATTTCTTGGTTCATGGCCCTCCTTCATCCTCAAAGCCACAATCACATCACTCTGGCTTCTGCTTTCATTATCACATTCCCTTTTCTGATCCTCTTGCCTCTCTCTTATAAGGATAATTACATTGGACTATTAGGATGACCCAGGTTAATCTCTCATCTCAAAATCCTTAATCACACATGCAAAGTTCATTTTACCATATGAGGTAAATAGTCACAAGTTCTGGGGATTAGGAAGTAGACACTCCGGGTGCACTATTCAGCCTACAGCAAGGCCTTCCTCTGTAAAGGAGAGAGGGAAGGAAGGAGAACTGGATAGTTATAGTCTCAGACTGTAGCATACTTCTAAGAAAGTATTGGCTGGGCTAAGGAGGTCTTTGAATCAAAGTTTCCCTTTAGCACATGCACCTTAATGTTTATAGCAGCATTATCAACAATAGCTAAACTATGGAAGGAGCCCAAGTGTTCACCGATTGATCAATGGATCAAGATGTGGTATACATACAATGGAATATTACTCAGTCATCAAAAAGAATGAAATCTAGCAATTTGCAGTGACATGGATGGAGCTAGAATGTATTGTGCTAAGTGAAATAAGTAAGTCAGAGAAAGACAAATACCATATGATTTTACTCATGTGGAATTTAAGACACAAAATGGATGAACATATGGCAAGGAAATAAAAGAGAGAGGGAAGCAAGCTATAAGAGACTCTTAACGATAGAGAACAAAATGGTTGTTGGAGGGGAGGTGGGTGGCGTATGGGCTAAATGGGTGATGGGTATTAAGGAGGGCACTTGTTATGATGAACACTGGGTGTTCTATGTAAGTGATGAGTCACTAAATTCTATTCCTGAAACCAATGTTACACTGTATGTGAACTAACTAGAATTTAAATAAAATTTTAAAACATATATGAATAAATAAAGTTGCCCATCAGAAGAGTTGTGTGTCTCCCAAGAATGGGCCAAACTTAGGATGTCTACCTCCTTCAATTATTGTCTGGGTGGTGGACACTCAGGTCATCCATTAGTTATACTCTGCACCGCTGGAGACCTGAGGTCACATGTTCATGGTTGCCATGGTCAAAGCCTAGGGAATCAGACTCCCTGGGTTTGCATTCTAGCTCCAATGTCTGGTTAACAATAAGAACTTATGCAAGTCCTTTTTCCTTCTGGCCTCAGTTTCCTCATCTGTAAAATGTGAATAAGAGTAGCACTAAATTAATTAACTAACAGAGAATAATAAGCTTGCTGTGAGTAATAAATTAGAGCAGTGCTCTTAATAATGTTTTCTAACTTAGCCACTGCTGGTGGCAGAATTATGATTCCATCTGTGTACCTGACTTTATTTTCTGTGCTGTTTTTGCTCTATCACCTTATTATGTGGAAAAGGCTTCATGGTGGGGTGGTTAGGTCCCTATGTCTGTTACTTTCTAAGTGAAGGCTTGTGGCCACCTGGCAGAAGTTTTATAGGGGAGATTCCTACAATGGGTGGGCACAGGACAAAATGACCCTACAGCTACTCTTATGCTCAAACTCTATGATTCTGTGGTCTCTGCCTGTAAGGAAGACTGCTCGTTACAGGTGGGTGAGCTGGTTTAGAAATCCAGGCCCTGGCTAATAACCCTGTCCTTGTCATGCCATCTTGGATTTGCCTTTCAACCTCTCTGAACATTGGTCAATGATCATATCTGACCTGCTTACTTTCCTTGTTGGGCTGTGGTGATGAGCAAGAAGGTGATACACACCCTCCCCCCCCCCCCCCAGACTTCTGGTAAATATAAGCCTTTTAAAAGAAAAATACTTATGCTCCCTTGTCTCTACATTGCTGACTTAAAGTGTTTTTATTATATTATTACTTCTATATTTATAAACAGAAAACTAGGCAAAAACTCCTCTTATATCACTATAAAAGCAAATCAAATTTATAAAGTAAATACAAACAAAACCACAAAACCAATAATGTTCAAGTGAATAAAATTAACTGAATAAGATGGATTTTTTAAAAATAAAAATTAATTGTTACTTGCAATGGTACTGGTTGCCTTCATGTCAATTCTTCTGAGTGACAGTATTTGACCTCTGGTAACTAAACATAATTTATTCTTTTTTCATTAGTTGAAAACAATTAGCACTGTATTTCTTATTTATTACCAGTACAAATTTAAAATGATGTGCCAGATCCGTGTATAAGTGGTTATCCGTTATATATAATCTACTTTTATTATTTGTTCTAGAGTATAAAGACAAAAAGTAAAATATTCAAGATGAAATTATTAGAGAAAACTTGGAATCTCTAGAAATGTTACCCATCATCAAATACTCAGATAATGAATGTGAATGAGTTCTTCAAAATTTAAAAGGAGTTTGTAGTTGCTAGGCATCATTACTGAGACAAGATTGCAAGCTAATAGCAGCTACTCTAGATGACATGAGTACCTCTTTTTGTCTTGCTCCCATTCCTGACAGTGACTTGATCCTGCAGCATTCAGATTGGGAGGCAGATATTCCTGTTTCATTTTACATTTCCAGACTACTGCTACTTGCAGCACCATGCGAAGCCTCCAGAGTCCAGCAGGAGTGAGACCAAGTGCAATAAGCCAGTGAGGCAACATCTCTGTACGGAAGCAAAAGCAGAGAGGAAAAGGGAATGGTATGTACTAAATAAAACATTTTTCTGGACATGACCCCATCTGGAAGGAAGGACAACGTTTCTTCCTCTCTCTGCCAGCTACTGGCTCTGTCCTCCCAGGGGGTCTGATTTATGGAAGTAGAATAAACAAATTGCAAGGCCCTGTGGATCTTTAAAACTCTTACTACAAGGTTGGGGGGGCACCTGGGTGGCTCAGTCAAGCATTGGACTCTTGATCTCTGCTCAGGTCATGATCTCAAGGTTTGTGGGATCTAGTCCCACATTAGGCTCTGTGCTGACAGCATTAAGCCTGCTTGGGATTCTCTCTCTCCCTCTTTCTTGCTCCTTTCCCACTCCTGGTCTTTCTCTCTCTCCTCTCTTCTTCTCTCTCTTTCTCAAAATAAATAAATAAACTTAAAAAATAAACACTTTTACTACAAGGTTAACAATACTAATAATGACTTTTGGTTTATGTTTCTGGACACACACAAAGAGCTGTGAAGCCTGTTCTTTTTTCTCTTCAATCCTCCTCCCTTTCCCTGTAGTTACCTTTTCTCTTCTTTTTCTGTCTTTTCCTGTGAATTTTTCTTTGTGAAGGACACAGTCCTTCTAGATGCTTGCTCCTGATTTTTTCCCTGACTCATTTCCCAGATATCACATTTGAGGTTAAACATCTGACTGATGAAGGAAGAAAATAATGTTAAAATAATATTAGTATCCATGTCATTTTCAGGTTTGTACAATGTTTTAAATATAAATATATTCTTTTTGACCCGTATAACAAATTGTGATGAATTTATTATATTTTTGTTTTATAAATGGAAAACTGGGACTCAAGTACAGAAGCTCTTTCTCTCTATCTTCTCGTTTCCCATTGCTTGTCACCCCTTACTTTCAAACTCAGTCTTCCAGTCTTCCATCCAGAGGCAGGGTGGAGAAAGGCCCAGGTACTGCCAGACTCACTGGGGAACTGCAGTGAGTGGCTCTGGTGGAATGGCAGGAGTGGAGCAGAGTTACTACAAGAATCACTAAGTAGATCTGGTATTCAACAGTGTGTGTCCCAAACTCAGAAAAATGAAACAAAATAGTCAATAGCAATAAACTCTAAGTGGGCCCAGGTAAGACCTTTAACAAAGACTTAAACGTAGCTTTCATAAATATTTTTAAAACTAAAGGAAAAAAATGACAAGGATTCAACAAAGAATCTAAAAAAGAAATAAGAAATGTAAAAAAAATAACAAATGGAAATTCTGGAGTTGAAAAGTATAATTGAAATGAAAAACATGCCTCATGGGCTCATTAGCAGATTTGAGATGGTGGGAGAAATAATCAATGGGCTTAAGATAGGTCAGTAGAAATGATCAAATCTAAAGATTTGGAAGGGGAAAAAAAAGACATAGTGAAAAATGAGCAGAGCCTTAGAAACCTGTGAGACAGATGCATATGATGGGAGTCCCAGAAGGAGGGGAGAGGAAGATAAAAGAACAAAATAATATTTGAATAATAGACCAAACTCCTCAAATTTGGTAAAAGATATTTAATGTACTGGTTAAAGAAATTCACTGAACCCCAAGTAGAATAAGTTCAAAGAGATAAACACCTAAACACATAATAGTCAAAATGTTGAAAACCAAAGCCAAAGAGAAAAATCTTAAAAAAACACAGGTGAAAAATGACTCCTCACAAACAGGGAACCAATAATATGATTAGCTTGTGTCTTCTCAATAAGCAGTGAAGTTACATATTCTAAGTGCTAGGAAAAATATCGTATACCTGGGTGGCTCAGTGGGTTAAGTGTCTGACTCGATTTCAGCTCAGGTTATGATCTCACAGTTCCTAAGATCAAGCCCTGCATTGGGCTCTATGCTGATAGTGCAGAGGCTGCTTGGAATTCTCTTTCTCCCTCTCTCTCTGTCCCTCCCCTGCTTTCTCTTTCTCTCTCAAAATAAATAAATAAAAACTTAAAAAAAGAGAGTTCTATACGTAGAAAGAGGATACTTCAAAACTGAACATATAGTAAAAATGTTCCCAGAATACAAGGACTGGGAGGAGTGGACCTGCATTACAAGAAATACTGAAAGGAGTCCTTCAGGCTATAAGAAAATGGTGCCAATAATAACTAAAATCCACAGGAAGAAATGAAGAGCCCAGAAATGATAAATATGTAGATAAATATAATAGAAAATATAAATATATTTCCTTTACTTTTCGTCTGTTAATTTCCTTAAAAGACAGAAGATTTCATAAAAGCAATACTTAAATACTGTATTTAGATATAAATATAACATATATATTTATACCTATATGAAAATAATAACACAGAGGCGGAGGAGGAAGTGAAGAGATACTAGAGCAGAGTTGTTGTATTTTATCAGAATGAAGTCAGTAGAGACTTGAAGTATGCTATGATGCATATTCTAATTCATACAGCTGCCTGAGAAATCACCGAGAAAATAGCTGAAAAATGTATCCTTAAACATCATAGGAATTAAAGTAAAGGAATTAAGAGCAAAAGAGGAAGTAAGCAAAACAAAATTGCTTACAACAAAAGAAGTGTATAAAGGAAGAATAGATGGAGAAAAAAGATATGGAGTGTATAGAAAACAAAACAAGATAGCAGATGTAAATTCAAACATAATAATTCTGTCAGGTTTGGATGGACTATACAGTCCAACAAAAAGGCAAGATCGTCAGACTGGATAAAAAAAACAAGATTCAACTGTTTGCTATCTACAAGAGACACATTTCAGATTCAAAAGCACAACTAGTTTGAAATTAATAGAATGGAAAAAAGATATAGCATGCAAATAGTAGCCATAGGAGAGCTGGAATGACTTTATTATTATCAGACAGGAATTTTTAAACATTATTAGAGAATAAGAGGTCATTTCATAATAATAAAGGGGCTAATGTATCAGGAAGCTATCCTAGTTAAAATGTAAAGTATCTAACAAAAAAGCCAAAATAAATTAATATAAAGCTGATAGAATTGATAGAAGCAGACAATTCAAAAGTTACAGTTGGAAATTTCAATCTTACACTTATAATATTTAAAAAAACAGAAAATCAGCCAGATATAGAACACTTGAACAACCTTATCAACTGATGTGACCTAATTGATATTTATAGAAAATGCCACCCGAAAGAAAAGAATTTGCATTCTTTTCAAGAGCACCTGGAACATTCTCCAGGAAAGATCATATGCTAGTTCTTAAAATAAGTCTTAGTCAATACAAAATATTTAAACCATTCAAAGAATTTTCTCTGTCCAAAACAGAATTAAATGAAAGATAAAAAATCAGAAGAAATTTGAGACATCAACAAATGTTTTGTAAGTAGACAAAGTAACTTTTTAATAATGTGTAGATCAAGAAAGAATCCACAAGGGACGTTAGAAAAATTTGAATTGTGAAGGAAGAGAACATGACACATCAATGCTTGTGGGATGCAGCTGAAACAGTGCTTAGAGGAAAAATTATAGGTTTATTTGCCTATATTAAAAATGATGAAAGATCTCAACTTTCATCTTGATGAAATCATCTTGATGTCCTTACAAACAGAAAAAGAAGGACAAATCAAATATCTAACTTCTTTTGAACTTCTGGCGAATTGGCAGCACAGTGCATATTGGGGCATGGAAGCAAATCCTCAGTTGAGTAGCAGCTGCCTCCTTGGGGCAGGCCCGGTGTGGTTCCTCAGCCTATCTACAGCTCTCTTCTCCCTTACTGCTGACTATGCTGCTCTTCCAGGCACTTGAATTCAAGATCCCTGCCCTGAATTCACTTCCAGGAGCTGACCCCAGGATGTGCGGGTGGCCTCTAGCCTGGTCTTTTCTAAGTATGACCAATTAAAAAAAATAATACAACTTTGCTTTTTTGTTTATACCTATAAAAATTACATGTATTACTTATGTATGGATTTCTTATGGTTGGGTTTCCTCTATAAAAGAGACATAAGTACAAATGCTTCATGAATATAATTTTACAAGAAAGAAAATCCTTAGGAATGATGTTTCCACAGACTACTTGTTAATCATTTCCCCTAAATGAGTTTCTCAAGTTTTCTGAGAGCTAATGTCTCACTAGGATGTCATCAGAAATAAGCCATACCATGAGAGGAGGGTCAAGGATGGACACTGGGCTGGGTGAGAGAGCAGTTGATAAATTACACAAATGAGAAAGGCCAGGAGTCAAATCCAGAAAAGGGTGAAAGAAAAAGAGGTAAGTAACTGACCCCACACCTAGCCTTCCAGAAGACAAGGGATAAGAGACTAAAAAGAAGTCCTGGAGGCATGAAATTGCCTAGTATGTTTGGGGAATTTAAAGTCATTCAGCAAGTGATGAGATCAGAGAGAAGGGGAAGGAAGGCCCATATTATAAAAAGTCTGATACACCAGGATAGGGCATTGGCATTTATCTTGCAGGTGAGGAAAGTTAAGGAAGGACATCAGCATAGAGAGAACTATGATTAGCTATACACACCGATCACTTTTGTGGTGGTGAGGCAGATGGATTGGGGGGCATCAAGAGACAGACCAGTTAGGAGACTATTGGCACATGCAGGTGAGAGATTTGCTTGAACTAAGGAAGTGACAGAGGGTATGGATTGGGGAGGGGACTGATGAATGAGCAAAGTCAACAGGGCTTGAAGATTGTTGGGAATCAGGTGGCTGGAGGGGTTGTGAGTGATACACAGCTCTGGAGTAATCCATCAAGCATGGGGAGCACAGACAGAGAGAAAGCTGAGTGTGGTGGTGGGGGAGATAATGGTGAGATGGTTTTCTGAGATATATTGAATTTGAGATATCTATGGGAAATTCATACAAGGACATGGAACATGTAGGTTTATAACTTACTTTGATCCGTTGTGGGTTTTATATCTTAGAAGAGTGGTCTTGGATGGAAATAAAGACTTGGAAACCATGAGTAACTAGATGTTAGTTAAAACCATAGGAGAAATGGTATCTGGTAAGAAAAGGTTGTAAAACAAGAGAAGTGGCCAAATGCGGTATCCTAGACAATGTGATCAATTAAGGTATGGGTGCAAGAGGATGGTCTACCAATCATGAACGATCAGAAGCAGAAGATCCAGGAGGGACCTGTACCATGCAAACCAAAGAAGGTAAGTTTTAAAGAGATGAGAGTGGCCAACTTTTTAAACCCCATTAAGTGTTAGGATAATTAATGGGAAAGGCTCCTTGGAGTTGGCAATAGTGATGTTGATGATGGATGAGGTCAGAGTGGTTTCCATGGAATGGTAGTGATTGAGGCCAGAGTGATGGCTCTAGAAGTGATTGGGAAATGAGGAATGGAGACAGCTAGTGCCAATTATTTTTCGAGATGCTTGTCTGCCAGGCAAAGGAGAGAGTAGAAACCATGGGTGAGCAGCAAAACCAAGGAATGTTTCTCTGTTTATTTGTTTTAGGGTAAGGCAGACTTGAATGTGCTGATAAGTTAAAGGGACAGAGCTGGTAAGAACATCTGACAATACAGAAGAGTGAAGTTAAAATTAATGGAGAAAAGGTCCAATTTGGTGCCATTTGGTAGCACATGGGCCCCTGGACACAGCTGGGGAAAGGCAGGACTTGGAACTATGACTTCTTCTCTAGGACTTTCTGGGAGAGAAGGTCAGGAGCAATGTAGAGTCCATATCCACCTAAGGTGGCAAAGGTGAGCTTCTGTGTCCCAGATCCAGGGCTTTGCCAGGAAGGACATATGAATGACTGATACCGTCTCAACTTCCCCTGTTCTGGTCCCAGGTTTACTCAGCCTGTGCCTGTTCTCTTTAACCACATAATTAAATTAAGAAGTTAGAGGACACAGGCCCTTAGGAACTATACGTTGAGTTTTCAGGATGGTTTGTCTAAGCAGCAGTAGCCTAAGGCCACACAGCTAGATAGGGAGGGTTAGGACCAGGGATTTAATTTTTTTTTTTAAAGAGAGACAGAGAGTAGGGGAGGGGTGGAGAGAGGGAGAGAGAGAGAGAATCCTAAGCAGGCTCCACGTTATCAGTGCCAAGCCCCATGCAGTGCTGAAACTCATGGACCGTGAGATCATTGCCTAAGCCAAAGTCAGATGCTTAACCAACTGCACCTTGATAATTCAGTTTTGCCAACTCAGTTGTACACTCTGAGCTCATCAGAGGCTGGTCCTGGACGTGCAGTAACTCTGTTTCCCTGATGAGTAGTCGTACCATTTTTGCCATTGAACCCCATATGTGTGCTAAGGGGACACAGGCCATTTCTGCTCTGCTCTTTCCTCTTTTGTTACAAGACTTTCTGTCACACAACTGGTTGGGCAGATAGCTCAGCAAGGGGTTTCTACAGAAACCCCCATCATAGCCCATGCTGCTATTGTTGTTCCTCTTTATGCATGGATGAAATGTGCCAATGATAATAAGAGCTGTTTATTTAGCACTTACTACATACAAGCATTATGCTAAAATGCTTTAATTCTGTAAGTAGGTACAATTATTATATTCTTTTTCTTCAGATAAACAAACAGACACAAAGAGAGACATCGAGCCACTTGGCCAAGGTTGCCTAGCAAAGGGGGAGAGCCTGGATATGAACAAGACCCCTGGCCCTGCAGCCTGCACACGCATAGGCATGGTGAGAAGGCAGTTGCCTCTCCTCAACGTCCCAGCCCAGCCCCTGCTCCATCCCAGGGCCCTTTCCCTGAGACCCCTGGGAATCCATCACCACTGCTTCTGCCTCCACTTGCTCCCTCTGAACCCTCCTCCAGCTGACAAACCATCCTGGCAATTCAAGCCTGACGTCTAGTGAATTATGTTTCTCCAAATTGCTACATTAATAAGGGCCGTGTGTTCCTAGAGGATCATTAATTACAGACACATTTTTATTTCCTGCTGAAATATGGCCTGTATTTCTGTTCCATGCAGCTCTGGTGCAATCTTGCTAACGTGCCTCTGTGTTGCTTTTGACATCTGTCTCTGGCTTTCTAGTAAACAGCTCTTATAGTTCCCTGCTCTCCACATCTTTCTTCCTTCCGGCATATGTGTTTTTCCCCAAAAAGAGAGTTCCCTCGTGTAAGCCTGGATAAATGTGAAGGTCTCCCATTCCTCAAACTTCTCCAATCAAAGCCAGTTGTTGTTGCTGTTGGGGAAAGTGCAGGATGGCCAGAGGTGAACAGGGCAAAGAGATGACACCCTGCTGAAGTTCCCCTCCAAGACTTTCATGGCAATATGGTTCCTTGGATTTAAGGTCTTTCCAATAATTGGAACATTCTGGGTAAGGTAGGAGGCACTGGGTCCCAGCCTCTGCCCTCATAGCTTCCTTGAACTGGATCAACTAATGGACCCCACTTTCAATCTCAGGCTCTGAGCCACATAGGACTGAGGTAGGAAACTGACAGGGGTGCCCTGCTTCCCCCATCTGCTGGGCTTGGAAATTAGTCATTCTAGCACTCTCTTGGACTCCAGAAGTGAGACACAGACACCTCCTGCATGTATAGGTTAGAATCTGAAGCAGTTCCTATCCCTCTGCATTGTTCCTATCCATAGATTTTGGCTCCTCCTGGATTTTTACTCCTTAATCTAACTGGACACCTGCTTAGAACACCAGTCTCTTTCTGCATCAATTTGAAACCATGCTTACATATTAGAATCACTTTGGGGAAATTTTTAAAAACTCTGATGCCTAGGCCACCCCAGAGACTAATTTAGAATCTCAGAGAATGAGACATAGGCCTCAGTGGTTTGTAAAGGTTCTCAGGTAATTGCAATATGCATCCATGTTTAAGAAGCTGATGTAATCCTTGCTACTCAAAGTGGAGTCCAGGAACCAGCAACAAGATCCTGGCCTGAGAGCTTATTAGGAATGCAGAATCTCAGGCCCCACCCAGACTCACTGAATCAAGATCATCTACATTTTAAT
This sequence comes from Panthera onca, assembly GCF_046562875.1. Classification (NCBI taxonomy): domain Eukaryota; kingdom Metazoa; phylum Chordata; class Mammalia; order Carnivora; family Felidae; genus Panthera; species Panthera onca. The sequence goes on along the minus strand of NC_138342.1, from coordinate 168,299,421 downwards.
AGCTTCTCCAGGCAATTGGTATACCCTTTAGAATTTGAAAAGTGCTCTAGCTCAAGATGTTTTTCAAATTTAGCTTGCTAAGGAATTATCTAGAGAGCTTGTTAAAAATAAAACTCCAATAAGGTTGGTCTGGGATGGGGTGAGGGTCTGCCTTTTTAACAAGGCCCCCAGATAATTCTGACGCAGGTGGTCCTGGGATCACACCTCCAGATGCATGCCTCTAGGATTTGGCCTCAGGCCTCCTGGGCTATGGGCCTGCTGACCTTGGTCAGGCTCTCCATTGGGCAGGAGCCCTTGAGGATGCCTTTTCCTGGGTAGGTCAGCTGGATCCTCTCCCCCTTAGCTATGCTGGCTGAACTACCTGGTCCTCACTGAAGCAGGTCCTGGGTCCCCTGTGCTTAGCTGATTCCTTCACCTTGCCAAAGTCTGCAGTTGTTTAAGAGCTATATATTTTTAAATTGAGGTATAATGCACATAACATAAAATTCATCATTTTAAAGTGTACAGTTCAGTGGTCTTCAGCATATTCACTGTTTTGCAACCATTACCACTAACTTCATAACATTTCCATCATGTGCCCAAAAAACTGTTCTCCTTAGAAGCCAGTCTTCATTTCTCCCTCCCCCCCAGGCCCTGGCAACCACTAATCTACTTTCTGTCTCTATGGATTTGCCTACTCTGGCCATTTCACGTAGATGGAATTATACAACATTTGGCCTTTTGGGTCTGCCTTCTTTCACTTAGCATGATGTTTCCCGGTTCACCCATTTGTTGCATGTAACAAGGTCTGCATTTTTGCATTTCCCCACCCCACCCCCAACAAATGAGCCTCAAGAGACAGCAGCCCTGGCTACAGTTTGGGTATCCCAGTACCACTGGGGTCACTGGAGTACAAAGAGGCCTGCCAGGTCATTCAGTCCAACCTCTTTGATTAAGTTTTGGGGTGATGGTAGAGTTTGGAGCTGATGGCCAAGAAAGAATTCTTGAAGATGTCTTTGGTGCAAAAAGGTGATTTTATTAAAGCACAAGGACTGGGCCTATGGGCAGAAAGAGCTGCACTGGGTTGGTGAAGAATGACTGGTTACATTCTGTGGAGTGGTGGGAGGTAAAGTCAAGAAGTTTCTTAAAGGGATTTTCATATGCTAAAAACTCATAGGTTACTAGAGGCCTAGCTATTGTCAAGTTAAGGTTGTTTTCCCCTCTAGCTAAAGCCTTAACATTAAGACAGTAGGGAGTTCTGGACATTAGGCTATTGATAAGATTGTCCTTTCCTTGTAATTGTACTAAGATATTTGTAAACTGATGGAGACTCTATCAGTTTAACCTTTTAGTTTCTGTCCTTTCCTTTGTTCTTGGGCAGCCTGGAATGCCTGAGGAATGTCACACATATCCCACCTGGGAGGTAGGGGTAGGGGGGTTGCTAGCTTGTGCTTGGTCTTCAGCTTGCCTTATGGTCCCTCATCATCTTTATTTTCTGCATGAGGAAACTGACACCTGGAGAGGCTTTCTTTGCATGTGTGCAGTGTCTCTAGAACACTCCGAGGGCTCCAGGATGAAGAGGAGCAGAAACTGTTGGAGCAGGAAGGACTGGAGAGAAGAGTTAAAAGAGACACTGGGACACACAGGGGGTGCTGGGAGGCATCCATGTCACAGTCTGGAACGCCATCCCCCTGAGGAAAGAAACATGAAGCCTAATGCTGAGATTTATATCTTGGATTTTCAAGTTTTCAGAAGATAGTGCAGAAAAGACACATTTATTGAGAGATGATAAATTTCCTTTTTGCAGATTTATTAGAACTTGTACAGAGCTGGATCATAGATTTTTTTTTGTGAAAGCCCTTAAACTTTTATGTCCCATCATAGTGGTAAATGAAGTCCAGCAAACAGTTTAAATAATTCTTGATTAAATGGTCCTCCCCTGCTGCCTGTTCCAAGCCACTGCCCCTCCAGCTACATCAGGCTGTGAAATGAAGAGTCTGCAGGCTCTCAGGGAGGCATGGCAGGAAGGAATAAAGTCTCCAGCTGGTAAAGAGTTGCTTCAAGCTAGAATCCAGGAGCTAAGCATGAAAAGGGTACAGGGTGGGTATGGCCTTGTGAATAAATACTCAGATTAAACTGATTTTTAAAAATAAATGTCTACTGTGTGGTAGTTCCTTTAAGATTTGGTCTCTCATTCACTGCTTTGGGAAGTAGATTTTCTTAACGAATTTCTCCTCTCTGTCTCTGTCTCTGTCTCTCCCTCTCTGTTCTAGCTCTACTGGTTTCCTTTCTAGCTCTCAAACACACTAAACTCTTCTGTTGCCTTAGGGCCTTTGGACCTCCCGTATCCCTGCTAAGAAACTTCTCTTAGCTACACGCAGAGCTTACTTCCTGACTTCCTTTAGGTTGCTGTTGAAATATCACTTACCTAGAGAGTACTTCTCTAGTCTTCTTATCAAAAATAGCCCTTTATTACTCTTTTCTCCCACTTCTTCTGCTTTACAATCCAATAGTAACACAAAGAATCCAGTGGGCAAAAGAATTGATAAGTACTTTAATAATAAAAGATATATGGATGGCAAATAAATACATGAAAAGGTGCTCAACATCATTGGTCATTAAAAAAAATGCCAATTCAAAGCACAGTTAGATATCACTACATGCCCTTTAGAATGGCTAAAAACCAACACTCTCCCCACCAACAAAAACAAACACAAAAAACAAAACATTAAAAAGAAAACCCTGACCATATCAGGAGTCAATGAAGATGTTGATGAACCAGAATTCTCGTTCACTTCTGGTGGAAATATAACTGGTATAATTACTTTGACAATTTAAAAAGTTAAAAGATGGACCAACTATATGGCCCAGCTATCACACTTGTTGCTATATATTTGAGAAAAATAAAAGCATGTGTCCTTAAAAGACATGTACAGTGACTTTATTTGTTACAGTCCCCAATTGGAAAAAAAAACCCTCAAATGTCCACAAATAAGTAAATAAATCAGGTATGTTATATCCACTTAAGGGAATACTACTTAGCAATAAAATAAAATGAATTGTCAATACACAAAACAACATTAATGAATCTCAAAAAATATACCGAGGTGTAAAAGCTAGACAAAAAAAAAAAAAAAAAAAAAAAAAAAAAAAAAAAAAAAGGAATAAATACTATATGACTTGGCCTATATAACATTAAAAAATTTTTTTTATTTTACATTTATTTATTTTTGGGAGACAGAGAGAGACAGAGAGTGAACAGGGGAGGGGCAGAAAGAGAGGGAGGCAGAATCCGAAACAGGCTCCAGGCTCTGAGCTGTCAGCATAGAGCCCCATGCGGGGCTTGAACTCACAAACTGTGAGATCATGACCTGAGCTGAAGTCAGATGCTCAACTGACTGAGCCACCCAGGCACCCCGGCCTATATAACATTTTAGAAAATACAAACTAATCTATGGTGACTGAAAACAGATTGGTGATTGACTGTAGTTGAGTGGGGGTAGAATGGGTAGGATGAAGGGATTGTGAAGGGGAAGGAGAAAACTTTTGGAGGTGATGGATATTCATTATCATGATTGTGGTAATGGTTTTATGGGTATATAAAAAGTATGTCAAATTTTAGACTTTAAATATGGACAGTTTATTATATGGCAATTATACCTTAAGAAAGTTGTAGAAACCCCTGAGTTTCAATCCCTGGGTTAAAGAATGGAAGTCGCAGGGTAGGGGGTAGGAGGTCCTGACAGTAAAGAAACAGACCTAGTCTCTGGAATGACAGCTCCCTATAGGTGCTCCTTCCCCTGAGAGACTTCTAGAAGTCAAAAACCATCATGGCCCTGAAAGTAGGATAAAGACGGATTGTCCTCTGTTGACTCTTCTACCACAGCCTTAACCTGAGCTACACCCTCCCCCTTGGACCAGAACACTCTTGTTGATTTTCAGCCTCTTTCTGCATTGCTTCAGGCCCACTGATCTCACAGTTGGGATACAATGGGCTCTACATGTGTATCCACCTGAACCCAGCTCATTGTGTTGAAGTCTTTGACTGTAATGGAGAATTTATTATTTCATCTTACATTTCCATCAGGTTTTGCTTCATGCATTTTGAAGATCTGTTATTAGAAGCACAAATATAATTGTGTATCCTCTTTATGAACTGACTCTTCTATCAGTATGAACTAACTCTGTATCCTTGGACATATTATTTGCTCTGAAATTGACTTTGTCTGATATTGATACAGTCACTCTACTCCAGCTTTCTTCTGATACATTGTTAGCATGGTATTTTTACCCTCACAAATTTACTTCTCAATTATTTGTGTTTTTATATTTAAAATGGATTTCTTGTAGGCAGCAGTGGATTTCTGTAGTCGTCTCGCCTATTTATGCAATCTGGTAATCTGTTTTTTAATTGGGATACTTGTATCATTTAAATTTAATGCAGTTATTTTAAAATCTATCTTGTTTTCTATTTGTCCCATCTTGTCTTTTTTCCTCTTTCCTTCTGCCTTCTTTTAATTAATTATTTTAATTTTTAAATTTATTTTATTTTTATTTTTATTGAGGTATAATTAGCATACAGCGTTATATTAGTTTCAGGTGTACAAATAGTGATTCAACAATTCTATACATTTCTCAGTGCTCATCAAGATGAGTGTACTCTTAATCCCCTTCACCTATTTCCTCTCTACCCCACACCTCCCTCTGGCAACCACCAGTTTATTCTCTATGTTTAAGAGTCTATGTTTTGGGTTGTTTCTTCTTCCTTGTTTGTTCATTTGTCTGGTTTCTTAAATTCCACATGAGTGAAATCATATGGTATTTGCCATTTATCTCCTTTGTTGGCTTATTAACTATATTCTCCCTTTTTTAGTTATTATGTTAGTGCTATACTATACATTTTTAATGTTTTATAGTCTAATGTTGAGTAATACTAAACCACTTCTTATACAGTACATGAACTTTAGCAGTATACTCCAATTTTTACCCTGCTGGCCTTTGTACTGTCATTGTCCTAAGTTTACTTTTACATATATCATAAAACCCATAATATTGTGTTGTTTTTTCTTGATTTAAGCATTCAGTTTTCTTTAAGATAGATTTAAAAAATAAAGATGGAAGCATTTCATATTTACTTACAAATATCTACTATTTTTTTAAGTTTATTTATTTATTTGAGAAACATGGAAACAGCACCAGTGGGGGAGGGGCAGAGAGAGGGAAAGAGAGAGAATCCCATGCAAACTCTGCACTGCCAGCACAGAGTCCGATGTGGGGCTTGAACTCACGAAACCGCGAGATCATGACTTGAGCCGAAACTAAGAGTTGGGCGCTTAACCGACTGAGCGACCCAGGAGCCCAAAAAATCTACTATTTCTCAAGCCCTTTATTTTTCTGTGTAGACACCTGATGGTATTGTTAAAACAAGTATCTCACATAATTTTCATGGGTTAGTGATTGGGAGAAGTTTAGGTGAGTGATTCTGACTTAGGGTTTCTCATGAGGTTGTAGTCAAGTTATTGACCAGGGCTGTGGTCATCTGAAAGTGCTAGAAAATTTGCTCCCGAACTCACTCACATGATTGCTGGCAGGAGGCCTTGTTCCTCACTATGTGGTCCTTTTCTCAGGGCTTCTCACATGCCATGACATCCCAGAGCAAGTGATGGGAGAGAGACAGAGAAGGGGAGAGAGAGAGAAAGAGAGAGAGGAGGGGTAGGGGTGGGGAGAATGAGTGTCCAAGATGAAAGTCTGCCATCCTCATTTACTACCACTCCTGCAGCATGCTTTTAGTCACACAGACTAGCTTTGCAACGATGTGGGAGGTGACTATACAGGGGCTTCAATACCAGGAGGTGGAGATTGTCTAGGATCATCCTAAACCTTCAAAAGCTGCCCACCACACCTTGGTCTCTGTGTACCCCCAGCTCTGACTCTTCAACTCTGTCTCCTTCCGGATTCCTCTCTCTTGCTCTGCTGACTGGAAACTTTCTGTAGACAGGAAGGTAGAACAATAATAGGGCTCACCTTGTTATTTCTCCTCTGTCAGGGATCATTGTCCTGTCCTACCAGATGTACAATGTCTGAGAACTGCTGTTTTATATATTTTGTCAGTTTTTTTTGTTTGTTTTAGGAAGGAAGGTAAATCTGGTTCCTTTTATTCCATCTTGGCTGGAAGTAAAATCTTAATGTTTTTAAATATAAATTCCAGTTGTTGGCTAAGCTTTTAATCTGAGAACAGATGTTCTGTGAGAGAAGGATGAAGTGGATAGAGGGGGTATGGGAGCACCCTGGGAAGCTGTGGTGGGAAGACAGTTGGTTGAGGCCATGAGAGGGAAGGGGCCTAGTGAGGAGCATAAGGAATTGGGGTATGGAATGGAAATCAACCTTATTTTTTCAAGGGTGATCTTGGGGACTTTACTTCCATTGTTTTAGGCATTATTCCCCCCTCCCATGGTGGCCCTTTGACAGGGTTTTGTCCTAGATTGACATATTTGATGTATAATCTTGTGGATTTCTTGTTTTGTATCAAGATAATGCAAGAATCTGAGAAGAGAGACTCAGGCGAGCCCTGCATTACAGGAGAGGTCGCAAGAAGAGAGAGTAGGGCCAAGAGCCGAATCTGGCCCCAGAACTATCTGCAGATGATGGGAACCTTCCCAGTTATGGAGTATGCTGATTTCTATCTTTGGCTGCCTTTGCTGACTCCAACACTGGCTGTTGATTTATTTATCCATTTATGATTTTCTGTATTTATTGAACATCTATTATATGTGAGACATTTGGAGTACAGCAGTAAGCAAAACATGCATGCTCCATGCCCTCTTGGAGTTACATCTCGGCATAGGAGAGAGATGCTAGAATACTCATCACCCTTTTCACTTCATTGCAATCTTTATAACCACAGAGGGAGGCCCTTGGTGCTAGGCCTGTGTCAGAGGGACCCAATGGGAGAAGGGAGGTCTGTGAAGAGATAAGTGTCTGGCTTGTTATGAGTCCTCCTTCCAGTCACCCAGCCTTCCTGCTCTCCCCCAGTGATCTCTGGGGTCTTCTTGAGGGGCTTTTACATTGAGGCATTAACATAAGTCCATACCACCTTTGCTCCTGGGTGCCCAGGTGCTGCAATGTGGAGCTGGTTCCTCTGCAGTCAGTTTTCATGGCAGAGTCAATATGCATAGGATTAAAGCACACATGGATTTTTGTTTTACAGTCTCCTGGAAGCCACAGAGTCCTTTGGTTTTCTGTGTAAATATAAAGTCCGTTGATTCTTCCTGATCCCTGATTTTATCAACAGAACTTGGATTACTTACCCCACTTCCTTATTCAGACACCTGTGCCTGTGGAAAGCACAAAGGTCAGACAGGCCTAAGGATGTTGTGCTCTAACATGTGTATGTCTGTGTGTGTACCTGTGTGTGTCTGTGTATGTATGCCTGTGTGTGTCTGTGTGTGTGTGTTTCTGTACATGTGTATGTATGTATGCATGGGTAATAGAAAGCTCTGATGTGGCTCCTTGAATGCAGTTGTTTTGATGCAGCAGTTTGGATGTGGCTATGAGGCTTATTTTCAGTCCTCACTGATCCCTGATCCTCACCCATCCCTGATGATGCATGTGCCAAATGTCTCTTGTTTTCATGTTGTGTGCCCTTCCTGAGACCAGCTCCCAGCCATATGCCTTTTCCCAGTTAGCTCATCTTGCTCCATGTGCTCATTCTCTGATGGCCCATAGATTCTGTGACCCTCCTTTTTCTCATTCCTGGTGGCATGCAGATGCTGTATCTGCCCACTTCTTCTGGGGACCAGCCCCTCTCTGGCTACAGCCATTTCCTCTCATGTTAGCTGTGCAAGTTTGCTAACTCAAAGAGATGTGTGTGTGTGTGTGTGTGTGTGTGTGTGTGTGTGTGTGCATGTGTATGCATGCATGCATGTGTAGTGTCTTTTCCTTCTCAAAATTATTTAAGTTCCCCATGGCCCAGTCCTAGTTTATCTCCCAAATTATTATAAATTAGATGAGTCCTTTCCATTACCACCCTACAGCAGTCAGACAGCATATGACTGCCAAGTGACATGTAGAAGAACAGAAAGAATAAGGAACATTTTTAAGGAGCTCAATATCAGATTTACCTATATTAACTCATGTAAGCCCAACAGAGATTCTGTGGTATAAAGATTACCTTCATTTATTGATGAGGAACAAAGGCTGAGAGAGGGTTAGTAACTTTCCAAAGCCAGATAGTAACAGAGCTGAATTTTGAACCTAAGTAGAGGTCCTGAGACCAAAATAGTCAATGTGCTGTGTCGTTCAAAGTCTTACTGAGAAGAAAGCCATCAGATCCTAGTAAAGGAGAGCAAAGGAAAATTAAGGAAAGCAGTGATTATTGCCTAAAAATACTTATTTAAGGAGATTTGGGGCAATTGTGTCAGGCACACGTGCATGACAAGCAAGACCCTGGATTCACAGCTGGACAAGTGTGCCTTATGTGCTAGTTTTGCTCCTGACCATGCCAGAACCCTTGGTCAAGTTTTCTGCCCTGTCCTTGAATGGAACCTACCTATAAGACCGTTAACTTGGATATCTGCACGTCCTAGGCTCTTGGTCAGTGACAACTCTGATGATCTTTATGGATTGGGTAAGTGATATTCAGTGGGACATGCGCCCATGCACATGTCCCACACTAGTAACATGGAAATAGAACAGTTTTTGATGCTTTTTCTGGTATTCATGTCTTTCATTGTACCTCACCTGAAGAAACACCATTCAGCTTAGATATAGGAAGACCTGGTCCATCTACCAGTGACAACCTGAGGTGGGGAAGTCATTGGATTTGGATCAATTTGTGGAGGGCTCTTGTATAAAATGCAGAGTCCTTGGGTCCCACTCAGACCCGCTGAATCTCAAAATGAGCATCTGCATATGCACAGATACCAGTGTAGTCACAAGGCCTACTGAAGTTTGAAAACCACCAGTGTCTGTCCACAGGATACCTTTTACCATGCGAAGGGACTGAGGCTGGCTCTCTCCCTGGGATTCTCTTTGGACCTGCAGGTGCCCTGGGCTAACTCTGGAAGCTATGCCCTGTTTCAGGGTGGTAGGGGAAGGGCTGGCTGCATCATTTCCTGACCTGGAGCCTCCTGAGAACACCCCTCTTCTGGCTGGCCACCATCACTTTCTAGACTGCTTAGGTTGGGGTACCTGCCTCACCTGCAGCTGAAGCCATGCACAGTGGAAGGAGGAGTACTGTACCCCTTAGGCCTTGTGCTTGTCCACAGCCCACAGACTCACTAGGGAGAATGTGGTGTGACCTACAGCCTCCTCCTCTCTGGTCCTGTAATGTTCTGCTCACTCCCCCACAGCCACGACTGTGGGAGCCAGGAGTCTCGTTCCCAAGGCTGCCATTGCTCTCCTAGAGTGCTCTGTGCTCTGAGAGCTGGAAGGCTTTTCACTATTCTGAATGATTTTTTTCTATGTTGGGGTGGAACCAGCCCACTCCATGAGCAAAATCTATAGTGCTGAGAAGCGGCAGAAAATTGGCAAGGCTTAATAAACCTCATGCCTGACGCGCTCCTGTGGCTATATATCAAAGGGAAAACAAATATATTGACTAATTCCTCTCGGAAGAACATCCATAAATTACAGCTGTTTGAAATCAGCCTGTTGTGAAAAAGGTTACAGATGATGTAATTTGCACCATTATAGGTATAACTATGTGGCACCCAGGTTTTACTTCTCATGCAGCCTCTTGTCTTTGAGTGTGGGAAGCACCCAGCATCTTGGAGGACATGTGATTTAGGAGGATAATAATACCTTACATTCACCTTCTCAGGTTCCTTCCCACCAAGGGCTCTGTGTGACCCTTCTGACAGCCTCATTGTGAAGGGTTCAGCTTCTAAGAGGCAGAATAAAGACGCTGAACACAGATTGGGGAAAATTGAACTGACGCATGTTTATTGACCCTTACCAGGTGCTCTGCACTTAGAGCTTAGACAGGCCTGGGTCCAGTTCTGTGCAGGGTAACTGCCACTGTCCCATCCCCACCTGAGACATTACACTTCCAGACTCTGTTCCCCTCTCACAGAACCACATAGTTCTTCTCATGGGACCTTTGTCTCCTAAGGTTATCTTAGGTATCAAAAATGGTAGCTCTTCATCAGCGTATTTCCTCTACTTGGTTGGAGAACAGCTGTACTTCTTTTTGTTTGAAAGTGCCCACTGTTGGAGCCAGTGGTATATTCCAGCAATACTCTACACAGGTAAAGTGTTAACCTTCATTTATAGCCACAGGACACCTTCAAAAGCACCCCTGGACTCCCATGTTATGTTAGACTAGTGTTAATATCCCCATCTAACAGATGAGAACACTGAGACCAGCAGGGTTAGAGCTGTCCATATAGTCAATGACATAAGTAGACCTGGTATTCCACTCTCCTGTATCCTTCACCTACATCCCTCCTTAGTAGATTGTTGGTTTCCAAGCTTAGGTGCACATCAGAATAGGATACTGGAGATGCAGATTCCAGGGCTCCAACCCCAGAAAGTCTGAGACTTTGAGTCTATATATTTTTAAACAACGCTTCAGTAGTTGCAATGTTCCCAGGTTAAGAACTACTGGAACTGACTAAAGGGCCCTTTGGTGCAAGCTGGATCATGGTCTCCCCTGCATCCCTTACTGACCAGGGACACTGACCACAGGATACAGGGTTTTTGCTGCTCCCTGACTTGGTGATTGCCCAGGTTATGCTGAATAAACTCCTTGTCCCAGAGCTCTTACTACTGACAGGGGGCAGGGGGAAGCCAGAGGCCTCTCTACCTGCCAGATCGGGAGGAGTGTAATGGGAAGGTGTGTAATGGTCAATGGCTGGGCAGAAAGACAGTGTCTGAGTCAGAAAACAGGCTTGAATCAAGCTTCATTATATGGCTTAATTTAGTTATTGAACTAGTATATCTACAGATAGTGTTTCTGGGTGCTGCATTCCCACTGCAGCGGGAGGGGTCTCATTCCCCAGTGAGTATAAAGAGTGACCACCAGGCCCAGGGCACACTAGCTCCTTAACAGCAGGCATGGAGCAGAGACAGCTCTGCTGATGCAGGCGGACACCCCATGCGTCTGATTGCAGTAATTGCTTGCTTGATGTTTTGTATTTGTCTACATATACCCCATCAGTGGCAGCCACCCACTCAGTTTCTCTCGGAAAGCCTCTTGCTCTCCTTTCCCTCATACACATGTATTCACATATACACACAAATATACATGGCCACAGGCCCAGCTTGGCCCACTCCCTGCCGTCTATTCACAAGATAAAAATAGCCACAGACATACTTGCAGATGAGTCTGATTAGACTGTCAGTTGCTCCCCTCCTTCTCTGATCACAGCCCTAAGAGCCACCCACCCTCTCCTTGTTTCCTTAGAGGGTCCAGCTGAATGCCTGTGTGGGGGTGGAAAGAGGCATGAATGGGCTCCACTTCCCTTCTCTCCCTGCCTTGTTTTAGAGTGCTGCTTCCTGGAAAGCCCAGGTAACACAGCACGAGTATCAGGAAGAGGATTTTCTTTGAATTGTGTATTGAGAAGGAGTCCAGATTGTTTGGTAAGTGAGCATAACATAGATCTGTGGGCATGGGAGATGAAGAGTCTAAAAGCCACTCAGAGAGCATGATTCTGCATTGAACTTGCATTCAGAAAAGTCAGAGTCTTCTTAGCTACATCCACGTCTGACCAGGAGAATTTAGTAATGCCCTCTTCCCAGTCACACTAGTGCTGGTTGTCATTTAGTTTTAGTACCATTGGAAGTTTTAGGGATGTACAGTTCTATAAATTTTAACATATGGATACATTTGTGTAGCCATCACCACAATCAGGGCACAGAAGAGTTCCATTAGTCCCCAAAACTTCCTTGGGCTTTCCCTTTCTAGTCGCACCTCTGCCATCTCTGATTTACTCTCCATGACCACAGTTTCATCTTTCTGATTGGGTCACATGAATGAAATCATACAGCATTCTGCAGACTAGTTTCTTTCAGTCAGCATAATGCCTTTGAGATCCATCCAAAATATTCCGTGTATCAATAGCTTGCTCTTTCTTATTGTTAAGTACCACTCCATTGTGTACATCTGTACCATGATTCATTTATCCATTCGTCCACTGAAGGACAATGGGTTGGTTCCAGTTTTTAGTAATTTTGAATAGGGATTTTGTAAGCATTCATGTATAGATTTTTGTGTAAATCTATGTTTTTACATCTCTAGGGTAAATGCCCAGGAGTGGGATTACTGGGTCAGATGGAGGTATATGTTTAACTTTATAAGAAACTTGAGTAAGCACTTGGCATTGTCAGTGTTTTTAATTTTAATCATTCAAACAACTGCACAGTGTTATCTCATTGTGCCTTTAATTTGCATTTCCCTAATGTCTAATGATGCTGAACAATTCTTCATGTGCTTATTTGCCATCTGTTTTGTTAAGTATCTGTTAAGTCTTTTGCCCATTTTTTAATTGGGGTTTTTCTTTCTTACTCTTGAGTTTTGAGAGTTCTTTCTATATTTTGGATCAAGTACTTTGTTGGATATGTGATTTGCAAATATTTTCTCCCAGCCTGTAGCTTGTCTTTTTGTTCTTTTAATATTGTCTTTTTAAGAGATTTAGTTTTGATGTGGTAAAATGTACTACTTTTCTTTTATAGATCATGCTTCTAATGTCATGTCTAAGAACTTTGGCAAGTCCCAGGTCAAAAATATTTTCTCCTATGTTTTCCACTAAAATATTTATAATCTGATTTTTTAGATAGGGATTTATGACTTATTTTGAGTTAATTTTTCATATGCTGGGATATTTAGGTTGAAATTTTTTTGCCATTATTATTTTTTCAAAAGGAGAATAATTATTTTAACAGCATTGTTGAAAAGAGTGTTCTTTCTCTATTTAATAGCTTTTGTGCCCTCATAAAATATCAATTGTTCATATTTGTGTGGTTTTATTTCTGGACTTTCTATTCTGTTCCATTGATCTATGTAGGTATCCCTTCATCAATACCACATTGACTTGATTTTTGTGACTATATAGTAAGTCATAGAATTGTGTAGCTTGATTTCTCTTTTATTCTTCTCTTTCAGAACTGTTTTATTTATTCTAGTTCCTTGGATTTTTACATAAATTTTAGAATAAACTTATCTATTATAGAAAATATCTACAAAACACTCTGTGAGGATCTTAATAGAATTACATTAAACTGTGAATCAGTTTGGGGGAGAAACAGCATTTTTAGTATGCTGAGTCTTCCAATCCATGGACAGAATATGTCTATTTATTTAGGTTGTCTCTAATTTATTTCATCAGGATTTATAGCTTTCAGCATATAGATTCTGTGATCCCATATATATTATGTTAAATTTATACCAAAGTATTTAAATTTCTGGAGTTACCCTAAATGTAATTATTTTTTTTTCAAATTATATATGTATATAAATAGTATTATATAGTATATAAAATATTATATAGTATATAAAATTAAATAAATTTTGTGTGTGTTGATTTTGTATTCTGTAAGCTTGCTAAGCTCTAATATTAGCTCTAGGAGAGATTGTTATTATTATTATTATTTTTTTTTTGTAGATTTCTTGGGGTTTTCTACACAGTCATGTTTTCTGCAAACAGCTACAGTTTTATTTCCTTATTCCCAATCTTTATGCCTTAAATTGACTTTTCTTATCTTATTACAATTACTAAGACTACTAGTTCAATACTGAATAAGAGGGGTAAAAGTAGGCATCACTTCCCTATTCCTGGTTGTAAAAGAAACAGTAAATCCTTTATTATTAAACATTATTCTTGTTGTGGTTTTTTTTAAGTTTATTTATTTAGAGAGAGAGAGAAAGAGAGAGTACACAGAAGGGGCAAAGAGAGAGGGAGGGAGAGAATCCCAAGCAGGCTCCCACTGTCAGCACAGAGCCCAAAGTGGGGCTAGATCCCATGAAGTGTGACATCATGACCAGAGCCAAAATCAAGAGGCAGATGATTAACCAACTGAGCCACCCAGGCACATGCTAGTAGGTTTTTTAAAGATGCCTTTAATCATGTTAAGGAAGGTCACTTCTGTCTCTGGTGGGTTGAAAATTTTTATGATGAATACATGTTAAATTTTTCAAATGCTTTTTATTCATCAATTGATATGATCATATAGTTTGTTTTCTTTAGAAGGTGCATACAGTGGATTACATTGATTTTTAAAATATTGAACCAGCCTTGCATTTCTGGAATAGACCCCACTTAGGTTATTATATATTATTCTTTTTATATACTGATAGATTTGATTTGTAATATTTTGACTTTGTGTCTATTGACCTATAATTTTCTTTTTTGTACTATTGGTCTGATTTTGATAACAAAATAATGCTGACCTGAGAAAATGGTGACCTGATTATTTTCTGAAAGAGATTATATAGAATCCTGAAATGTTTGGTAGAAATTAACTTCTAGGCTGAGGAGTTTTCTGTTTCAGAAGGTTTGTGAACTATGGATTTAATTTCTCCTCTAGTCATAAGACTATTCAGATTTTTTATCTCAAGTTGGGTGAATTTTGGTGGTTTGTGGTTTTTGAGAAATTAGCCCATTTCATTCAAGTTGATAATTTGATGTCTATAGAGTTGTGCATGGAATTTCCTTACCATCCTTTTAATGTCTGTGGAGTTTGATATTAGCAGTATATGTCCTGCCTTTTTCATTCCGTCTTGCTGGAGACTTATCATAAGTTTTTTTTCACTTATGTTTTCTCTGTCATTTTTTTCCAGTTCTATTGTTTTCTGATATTATCTTCACTATTTCTTTCTTCCTGCACGATTAGGGAGTCTTTTGCTCTTTTTTTCTTCTTGAAATAGAATCTGAGCTTATTGATTTGACACCTTTCTTCTTTTCTAACATAATTGCTTAATGCTAGAAAATAATATCTGAGCACTGCTTTAGCTGCATCCTGCACATTTGGATAGATTATATTTTTATATATTAGAGTTCAATTAAAACTATATTCTAATATTTTTGAGACTTTTTCTTTAATTTCTCGATTATTTAGAAATACTGTGAATCTTCCAAGTGACTGGTAATTTTCTTATATCTTTCTGCTATTTATTTTCAATTTAATTTTATTATGGTCAGATATTTCACTTTGTATGATTTTAATTATTTAAATTTGTTATGGTTTGTTTTATGCTATAGGATATAGGCCATCTTGATGAAATTTCCATGTACATTAGAAAAGAATGTGTTTTCTACTGTTGTGGGGTTTAATGCTCTATAAATGTCTATTAGATTCAATTGGTTCACAGTATGTTTAGTTCCTCTATATCCTTGCTGATTTTCTGTGTAGTGGTTCTATCAATCAATGAGAGAATTATTAAAGGCTCCTACTATAACTGAATTTGTATATATTTTTTCTTTTAGTTCTTTCAGTTTTTTCTTCAGGTATTTTATTTTTTAAGTTTACTTATTTATTTTGAGAGAGAATGAGAGGGCACAAGTGGGGGAAGAACAGAGGGATAGGGAGAGAGAGAATCCCAAACAAGGCTGCAGCTGTCAGTGTAGAGCCCAATGTGGGGTTCAAACTCATAAACCATGAGATCATGACCTGAGCTGAAATCAAAGAGTTGAGCACTTAACTGACTGAGCCACCCAGGTGCTCCAGCCTCAAGTATTTTGAAACTCTGTTGTTAGGTGCATGCATGTTCAAGATTATCTCCTTTTGCTCCCTTTGGTGAATTGGTCCTTTATCATTATGTACTGTCTTCATTTCTTGTAATTTTCTTTTCTTTGAAGTCTACTTTGATGTTAAAACAGCCACTCCAACTTTTTTATTAATATTGTTATGGTTTACCCTTTCCCATTGTTTGACTTTCTTAAGTGTTAAAATTTGAAATAAGTTCCTTATTGATAGCATATAGTTGACATATTTTATTTTATTTTTTTAGTGTTTATTTATTTTTGAAAGAGAGAGACAGAGAAAGAGTGCAAGTGGGGGAGGAGCAGAGAGTGAGATACAGAATCTGAAGCAGGCTCCAGGCTCTGAGCTGTCAGCATAGAGCCCAAAGTGGGGTTCAAACCCACGAACTGTGAGATCATGACTTGAGCTGAAGTCCAAAGCTTAACTGACTGAGCCACCCTGGTGCTTCAAGACATATTTTAAATATATTCTGACAATTTATGGGCTTAGGCCATTAATTTAATTTTAATTTATGGGTTTAGACCATTTACACTTAAAGTAACTATTGCTATATTTAGACTTAAGCCTGTCTTTTTATTACTATTTTTTCTGTTTGTTTCCTCTATCTTTTCTTCCTCTGTTCCCTTTTCCTGCATTCTTTTGGTTTATTCACATCTGCTTATACTTTTTAGATATTTCAGCATTAGATATTACAATATTGCTCTATTTCAACATCTATATTATAATATCCTTGATGTCAGAGATTATATTCTATTCTTATTCATGTTTGTTCTTTGCTCTCTATTATTGTCAGACTAGGACAGTACTTTTCATATAGTGACTTCTCAGTAGCTCTTCATTAAGTGGATCAACGAATATTGAGTTATTTGAATTTATGTATGATATTTGTAATATTTTATGCTCAGAGAATTTTCCCTTCTCCTAGAGGGAGTATAATCTATAGGGACTACAACTCTTCAGGCATGTGGCTTAACTTTAAAATCTTCTGGATTAGAATTTTGGATTTATATTTAACAATACATGTGGTTAAAGGGTAGGGAAGATGGTGTTTCAGTTACCTATATAACGAAGTGTCTACTAAAAAATATGAGAAATCAGTTTGTCCTCTATGTGTTACACATAGCATCAATTCATGAAAGGTTTTAATAATGTTGTACAAAAAGCCTCCCAGGTCAGTCAGACTTGTCTATTACTTGACTACAAATATTACATGTTGAAAGGAAGATGTTAATCAAAAAGAGCTGGTAGAAAGTACAAGTATAGGAACAGAAGGCTCCTAGAGCACAGCACTGGTAGTACCTAATTCCTGTCCAGGGGAGGCATTGACTTTGAATATTAGAATCCTGTTGGATGAACCACCTACCCCCAAGGAGTAGTTGGATTTATGGGGCTATCTTAACCTAATTCTATTAAATGTTCAATTTTATCACCTCTCCTTGTTCTACTCTTGGGATCACCAACTGAACTTTCTTATAAGTAATTTTCTTGTCATTGTAGAAACAAGAACTACAGGATAACAATGGAAAATTAAATGCACACATCTACTTTTGCTTCCTTCTGAAACTGTTAAACCCATAGTAAGAGGATTTTTCATAAAGGCATCAATCCTAAAGGAAAGTGAAGTGAGGTGAGGAGATAATAGCAACACAACTTTGAAGGTGGAGACTATATGGATAAGAGTGAATTAGCAGCTTCCAGGACACAGAATCCTATGAAAGCAGTGAGGAAAATGGAGAAGCAACAACATCTATGTTTACAAATCCTAAATCAGCTTAAGAATTGGCTGTATCAGCTCTGGAAAGCAGTGTGGAGGTTCCTCAGAAAATTAAAAATAGACCTACTCTATGACCCAGCAAGAGCACTGCTAGGAATTTACCCAAGGGATACAGGAGTGCTGATGCATGGGGCACTTGTACCCCAATGTTTACAGCAGCACTCTCAACAATAGCCAAATTATGGAAAGAGCCTAAATGTCCATCAACTGATGAATGGATAAAGAAACTGTGGTTTATATACACAATGGAGTACTACATGGCAATGAGAAAGAATGAAATATGGCCCTTTGTAGCAACGTGGATGGAACTGGAGAGTGTGATGCTAAATGAAATAAGCCATACAGAGAAAGACAGATACCATACGTTTTCACTCTTAAGTGGATCCTGAGAAACTTAACAGAAACTCATGGAGGAGGGGAAGAAAAAAAAAGAGGTTAGAGTGGGAGAGAGCCAAAGCATAAGAGACTGTTAAAAACTGAGAACAAACTGAGGGTTGATGGGGGGTGGGAGGGAGGGGAGGGTGGGTGATGGGGATTGAGGAGGGCACCTTTTGGGATGAGCACTGGGTGTTGTATGGAAACCAATTTGACAATAAATTTCATATATTGGGAAAAAAAAGTATACATAAAAAAAAAGAATTGGCTGTATCAGGCATGCCTAGGACAAGGATAGGGTAACAGAAGGCCTACTATCAGGAGGATTGGTTTAAAGTCTCTTTATAAGAATTTAGATCCCCAAATCCCTTTCCTTACTCTGTCCAGCTAGGTAACTCACCCATCTCTGAAGACAAAGGTTTATTTCCTAGAAGATAAAATAGAAGATTTCTGAATTTGGAATCCCAAACACAACTGACGGTCTGGACACCACCAAAAACAGGGGGATCAAGCGAGTCCCCCACTCTTAGCCTGCTTCCCCTCTTGGTTCTAGTGCTCTGGCAGCTGTAACTTTATCTTTCAAGTAAGAGGCTAGGAAAGCCTTCTCTAGGGACCCAATCAGCACAAGAGGAATGGTATAAAGTTACTGAATTGGGAGTTTCCCAGTGAATCAGGCCAGCCAGATTACCCTAGTGTGACAGGGCCAGTCAACAAAACCCATCCATACACTCAGTGCTTTTAGACTCCCAGTCTTAAAGATTATCATACAACTAAGGAGAATCAGAGATCTGACAAAAATCTCCACGGGAAAAATAGACACCAGAATGAAGAAATAGAAAAAGGCAACTTTATGGAACAGAAAGTACACAGAGAGCAAAAACACAAAATGAAAACATCAGTAAAACCTTTAGATAGATAAGAGAATATATTGCAATCATGAAACAGAACATGATATTTTAAAATGAAACATTCAGAGAACAAGATTGTTTAGAAATTAGCACTGTGATGACAACAAATAAAAACTCAATAGACTGGTTGGGAGATAAAGTTAAAGAATTTTCAGAGAAAGTACAACCAATAGTAAAAAAGATGGAACCCAGGAGTGAATAATACAGAAACTTCAAAGACCTTTGCTGAAAAAGAACTATTGTTCAAAGGTTATGACATTATTCAATATCTGAAAGATGGTTCTAAAAAGAGTGAACAGAGGAAATAGAAACGATAAAAATCATGAAGGTAATAATTTAAGGAAATTTCTTATATTTGAAAGACATGAGTTTCCAGATTGAAAAAGCAAATGTATACTCAAATAATGAATTGTAACAAACCCACACCATGGCACACCTTTGAAAAATTTTAGAACACTGGGACTAAAAGATTCTAGAAGTTTCCAGGGAGGATACAATGTAGATAATATATAAAGGATAAGTGATCAGACTAACGTTGACTACTCAGGAGTAACACCAGAAGTTAGAACTATTTTGAACAGTGATTTACAACTTGGAATGCTATATCCATTCAAATGATCAATTATGTATATGGGTAGAATAAAGACATTTTGAGATGTGAAGTATTTCAAGATATTTGTTTCCAGTGAACCTTTTTTTGGGAAGCTATTGGATGCTATGATTCACCAAAATGAGACTGTTAACCAAGGGAGAGAAAGACATGAGTTACCAGAAACAGGTGTCTGTGTGCAGGAGATAGGCAAAGGGAATCTTAGGAGGATGGTGAAGTAGGACCCCAGGCTACCTCGAGTACAAGTACTCTAGACCAGAGTAGCTCAGAAGACCCAGAAAAAGATTTCTCTAAGAAAATCAAACTGCTCGAGTACTTCATGGGGCCAAATATAGTAAGAGGAGATTTAGAGAATGGGCACAGAGCTTGAGGTTGATGTGATAAGCACACACAAAGAACAAATGAAAAAATAAAAGAAAATAAAACAAAACCAAGCCAAAACAGAGAACTGTGCTGAGAAGGAAAAGTAATCACAGTGAGCCCTAAGGCTTAGCCATGCACAGCATCTACACAGTGGTGGCAGTAATGGGCCTTGGTGAATATACCAGTCAGAATTACAAGTATATCTCCATTATGAGGGTGTGGAGGCTGGATGGGAACAAATGTAAGTGGTGGGATGGAGGGCATAAAAGTGAGCTCACATGTCAACTTTCATATCGAAGGTCAGGGGAGAGACCTAAAATTGATAAAATTCAAGAAGTAGCTAAACATGCATATAATTTCGAGGAATGGAAATGAATATTGAACAAGTCAGCTGTAAGTATTGAAAGTGTTTGGTTCTGGTTGACAGTAGACAAACAGGGAAGAAGACAGAGGCTGCTGTTTGCCTTCTAAAGCAAACAGATGATGGGCAAATGCATGTCTGATTAAGAAAACGTAAGAAAGGTAAGAAAATAAAAAGGAATAAAGGTAAATTTTTTGTTCATATCCAGCTTCAAGCAAAAATATATACATAAATGATTAAATAAATAAAAATAAAGGCATTCAATGGCCACTATAGAAAAGCTGGAAATGCTAATAATACGGTAGATTGCACTACTGCTTTCAGTATTCACTGCCTTTCACCCTCATCCATTGCCATGTGAATTGTAGTCCTCTTCCTATGGAAGGTGAATGATCCTTTCCTCTGCTGTTAGTGCCAGGCTTGGCTACATGATCTTTTTAGACCAATGAAACGTGACAGGAAGTGACACAAAAGCTCCCAGCAGAAATTTTAAGAACAATTCTGGCTTCCACTGTTGTTCTTTTCCCACTGCTTGTCTCAGATAGGAGACGTTTCTTTATTTAATGTAAAAGACATGTGAAGCAGAACTGCTGCTGGTCTACAGATACAGGTAACATGAGCAGGAAAACAACCTACAAAAAGCTGAATAATACAACATATGTACATTCCTACCACTATGAAATGATCACATTTAAACTTTTGATATTGTGTAGAATGTATTATAACGCCCAATTCTTCCTCTCCTTTGTGGCTTGCAGTGTCTTCCCCTATAGGCAAGTGGTACCCTCTACCCTTTCAGTCGTTTTTTGCTTTTGGCCTTGCTTTGGCCAGTGGTAGGTAAACAGAAGTGATGGAAGCAAAGACTTGGGATGTGCTCATGCAGGTGGGCTTGCCTCATTGTCATGCATCGGCCATGAGAAGAAATAACCCAGATAACACAGGCACCTGAGCTTTCCTGGCAGTCTCATTGCCTTGAATTCTGAAGACAAAATACCCTAGCAATGCACAAAAAAATGCACAAAAAATGCTTGCTACCATATGCTTTGGGGTGGTTTGTTAAATAGCATTTTGTGGTAAGAGATTACTGATGCAGATGCCTGTCCTTCAAATCTGTTTCAGTGTAAGCATATATTATTTCCCAAAGTTGGGGTTGTACTATCCTGTTTCACAACTTTTTAACTTTACTTATCACCACTTTATGTAATTATGCATTCTTCTACGCATAATCTTAAATAGATAGAATTGTATTATTGTATATTTAAACAGTTGTCTATTGCTCAACTTTTTCTATATCTTTCATCTTTATAAATAATTCTGTTATAAAAATCCTGATACAAAAAAATTTTACACACTTGCTATTTTATTTCCTTATATTAAATTCCAAGATATGTGACAAAGTAACCAGGCTTTGATACTTACCGCCATATTTTCCAGAATTTTGTATGAATGCCCATTTCCCAACATTTTACTGACACTGGAATGTTATTCCTTAAATTCTTTGTAAATTTGAAAGATAAAAATGACATTATGTTTTAATTTAAATTTTTTGGTTACTAGAGAAGTTGAAAAAAAAATTTTTAAATAGATTTACTGAGGTATAATTTACATACGATAAAAGGCACACATTTCAAATGTTCAAATGAATGAATTCTCATTAAATTTATGACGTTGTGCAATCATCACAACAATCCAATTAGAGAATATTTCCATCACCCCAAAACATCCCTTGTGCCCATTTGCAGTAACTTCCTGTTCCCTCAGCTCTAGTTAACCACTTAACTACTTTCTGTCTCTATAGACTCATTTATATTTCTTTTTTTTTTTGTAAATTGCCCATTTGCCCCTTGGCATATTGGAGTACTAGTGATTGTCTTACTGACTGTTAAGAACTATTCAAAGACTGAGTCTGTAAGTACAATTAAAAATACAAACTTCTTAGGTCAGCCTACATATCCTTGCTCACCTGTTCAGTTATTCCTCTTGCAAGTTCCTGTCTCCACAGTGTGCTCTAGACACTTTGTCCTTGCTTCTTATGACACCTGACACAGAGGTCTCTACTTCACCTGAATCCTTCATCTTCCTACTGTCAATCTCACTCACTCCTAGTCATGTTATAGATTTTGGTGTCAATAATGCTTTTCAGAGAGACCCTCCTTGAAAGCCTCATCTAACTTCAGATTCATTCAAGGGTGGTTCTGATTTTAAGGTCTGTCTTGCTTACTAGGTTGAAAGCTCTATGAAGGTAGCATCTTATGTGTTTTGTTAATTACTGTATCTCAGTCCCTGGATGCTTGCTTTCTTTTTCTTTCTTTTTCCTTTTTTCCCTTTCTCCTTTTCTCTCTTTCCTTCTTTCTTTCCTTCTTTTTTTACCACCCTCCATCCCTTCCTTCCTTCCTTCCTTCCTTCTTTTTTTTCTTTTTAGTTTGTTGTTTCCTCTTAATTTTGTCTGTGGTGTCTTTGGATCTTTAAACATATTTAAATTTTTATGTAATCAAACTTACACTTTTGTTCTTTACATTTCTTCCATTACTTTTATGCTTAGGAGTGACTTTTCTGCATGAGAATAGGTAAATATTGACTTATATTTTCTCCTAAATCTTTAATTTTTTAATAAAAAATTTTAGTGTTCTTATCCATTTGGAATTTATATTGGTTTATAGTGTGAAGAGTATAATGTAAAGCAACTGTGTTTTTACAAACAATTAACAAATAACCCTAACTTCATCTATGAAATAAATCCATCATCTCCCTACTGGTTGGAAGTGACACCATTATTTGGTAGTAAATACATATGTATGCTAAATTGTATTTCTGGGCTTTCTAGCATGTACCATTGATATATCTATTTTAGTGCCAGTGTCATAGAAATGCAACCAATTTCTGTGCATTGATTTTATATCCTGCGATTTTGCTGAATTTATGGATTAGTTCTAGCATTTTTTTGGTGGAGTCTTTTGGGTTTTTCACATACAGTATCAAGTCATCTGTGAAGACTGAAAGTTTGACCTCCTCCTGGCTGATTTGGATGCCTTTGATTTCTTTGTGTTGTCTGATTGCTGATGTTAGGACTTCCAACACTATGTTGGATAACAGTGGTGAGAGTGGACATCCTTGTCGTGTTCCTGACCTTAGGGGGAAAGCTCTTAGTTTTTCCCCATTGAGGATGATATTAGCGGTGGGTCTTTTGTATATGGCATTTATGATTTTGAGGTATGATCCTTCTAACCTTATTTTCTTGAGGGTTTTTATCAAGACAGGATACTGTATTTTGTCAAATACCTTTTCTGCATCTATTGAGAGGATCATGTGATTCTTATACTTTCTTTTATGAATGTCATGTATCACATTGATTGATTTGCAGATGTTGAACCAGCCCTGCATCCCAGGAATAAACCCCACTTGATCATGGTGAATAATTCTTTTAATGTATTGTTGGATCCAGTTTGCTAGTATCTTGTTGAGAATTTCTGCATCCATGTTCATCAGGGGAATTGGTCTGTAGTTCTCCTTTTTAGTGGGGTCTTTGTCTGGTTTTGGAATCAAGGTAATGCTGGCCTCATAGAATGAGTTTGGAAGTTTTCCTTCCATTTCTATTTTTTGGAACAGCTTCAAAAGAATAGGTATTAATTATTCTTTAAATGTTTGGTAGAATTCCCCTGAAAAGCCCTCCAGCCCTAGACTCTTTGTTTGAAGATTTTTGACTCCTAATTCAATTTCTTTACTGGTTATGGGTCGTTCAAATTTTCTATTTCTTCCTGTTTCAGTCTTGGCAGTTTATATGCTTCTAGAAATTTGTCTATTTCTTCAAGATTGCCCAATTCACTGGCATAATGGCTTATAATATTCTCTTATTTGGATCCTTTCCTTTTTCTTTTTGATCAATCTGGCTAGGAGTTTATCAATTCTGTTAATTCTTTCAAAGAACCAACTCTTGGTTTCATTGATCTATTCTACAGTTTTTTTTATTTCAATATCATTGATTCCTGCTCTAATCTTTATTGTTTCCCTTCTTTTGTGGCTTTGTGCTTTATTTGCTGTTCTTTTTCCAGCTCTTTTAGGTGTAAGTTTAAGTTGTCTATTTGAGACCTTTCTTCTGTCTTTTAGGAAGGCCTGGATTGCTATATACTTCCCACTTACGACCACCTTTGCTGTATCTCAGAAGTTTTGGGCTGTTGTGTTTTTGTGTTCATTGGCTTCCATGTACTTTTTAATTTCCTCTTTAATTTCTGGGTTAACACATTTATTCCTCAGTAGGATGTTCTTTAATCTCTAAGTATTCATGGTCTTTCCAAATTTTTTCTTGTGGTTGATTTTGACTTTCATAGTGTTGTGTTTTGAAAATATGCAAGGTATGATCTTGGTCTTTTTGTACTTGCTGCAGACTGATTTGTGACCCAGTATATAATCGATTCTGGAGAATGTTCCATGCGCACTCAAGAAGAATGTGTATTCTGCTGCTTTAGGATGAAACATATCTGAATATGTTTGTTAAGTCCATCAGGTCTAGTCTGTCACTCAAAGCCATTGTTTCCTTGTTGATTTTCTGCTTAGATGATCTGTCCATTGTTGTAAGTGGGGTGTTGAATTTCCCTACTATTATGGTATTATTATCAATATATTTCTTTATGTTTGTGATTAACTAATTTATATATTTAGGTGTTTCACACTGAGGCAAATATATTTACAGTTGTTAGATCTTCTTGGTGGATAGATCCCTTAATTATGGAGAGCACAGTTGGGCGGGGCTTGGTGTAATGGTTCCACTCTCCACTAGGCAGTGCTGCTTAGTTTACTGGGGTGGATCAGTGTGGCGTGGGAGAAGTGGACATGGCATTACCCAGGCCCTCTGGCACAGGAACTTCCTGCTCTCACCGACCTATGATCAAGCACCCCTCTTTTGTCTCAGGCCTCCATCCACTCCCTACTTCTATCCTGACCATGTCCAAGGTGTCTGCCTGTTAGGCAGTACCTCCCTCCAGAGTTTTGTATCAGATGGGGTTGTGTTTCAAAACGCCATATTTCAGAGACCACTACAGCTTGGACCCAAGCCAACTCACTGGGGGAGGGTCTTATTAACCAATGGCCAGATGCTGGCTTGGCCCAGAAAATGTTCATAGGATTGTGCAGTGGCAAAGGTTCAGAGATTATGGAAAATCACATCGCCCAGCCAGTGCCAAGTTCCACTGCACTCTGACATCTTTGTCCCAATACTAGAAAACATGTCTGTTTTCTGAGGTCTGCTGGGACCTTTGCCCATGGGGATACTGCATGACCTCTACCAAATGCTCTCCAACCGGGGATACCACTTCTCCCTGTGTGGCACATCGACCCCTTAGACCTCATTCCCTGCTCCCGGGGATTCACCCTACTTCCCTACCAAAGCACTGTCAGGCACTGAGCTCCAAAAATTCAGATTCTGCACTCCACACCTTATAGGATCCTGGTGGTATTGACACCCTCTCTTTTCTCCCCATTAATGGTTTTGGGAAACAGATTTCTTGTTCAGGTCCCTGCAAGTGTTTTTTTCACTCTTTCTTTCTCTCTCTCCAGCTACTTTTGAGGGAATTCTTTTCTTGCACAATTCTGATGTGCCACACTCTCCTCCTTCTCTTTGTCCTCTCTGCAAAATGGCTCCCTACCTTCCACAGCTTTTCTATTCCCCAGTTCACCTCTACACTGTGCATTTGTCGAGTTACATGGCTCAAGTTATGCAGATTGTTGCGTTAATCCCCAGATCAATTTCCTAGGTGTTCACAATGCTTTGGTGTTGATCTGGCTGCGTTTCAGGGATGAGACAAGCTCAGGTGCTCTGTCATCTTAACTCTTCCCAAGATTCTTTCTTGATGTACTTGCAAAGTCACATTTCTGGATCTACAAGACTGCAGGTCAGCATGGAGGCTTGGGTAACTGTTCTACATTGCTACATGCTGCTTACCTTTCAAATTCTGTGCAAGGCATCTCATATTCAAACTTTCCAGATAAAAATGGGTGAAGTAGTCTGGGTATGAGATAATATGGAGAAGCGGGGTCTGTGGGAATCTGGAGAGTGTACTTCTGTTTAAAGACATTCAAATGGTTTAAAAGCAAAGCATGGAGAGGATTGGATTTGACATAAAGACCACATCCTTTGACCTCTGACTTGTATAGCAACTGTATTGCAATGTGTAGTTTACAGATTGTTTCATTTGATTCCTAAAACAACACTTTGTGGTTAAATATTATGAATATGCCATTTTATAGGACATAACTATGCCTTCAAGAGGCTGAAGAACTTGCTTAAGTCCTTATAGCAAACATATCCTATAAGGGACCCAGAATTCTGATGTGAGCCTCAATTCTGTTCTCTTTCTTCCACACCACATGATGGTGCCACCCACAATGACTGCAGGGATAACAAGGGGAGAAGCTTTCTTCAGGGAAAGATGAGCTATTTTTGTTGTTGAATCTAAAAATACCAGAATCTAAGTGACCCTCAAAGTACCAATAAGCGTGATTCTGGCCAAATTCCAAATATCAGGGCAAAAAACAGGGATAAGTGACACCAGGAAGTGAGGGCTCCTGCTGACAGGGGGCCATGGTGCACAGGAGGCATCTGGAGTTAGCCTGGCCAGAGAGGTTGTGGACTAAACAGCCCAAATGTATTCACCCACTTATTGTCACAGTTATTTGGGAAACTCCCAGAGAGAGTTTGATGGAGAGGACATAGACCTAAATTTCCAGGTCATTTCCAAAACTGATGTGGGCTCTCTATCTCTGTGTCTGTCTTCTTCCTCTCCTTCCTCTCTTGCTGCTTTCCTTCCTGTATCCCCTGGTACTCGACCACTCTCCTTTTGTAAGTACAAGATTCAGCAGCTCCAGGTGTTTGTAGATTACTTGCTCAAGGCAGCTGTGAAGGCTTATGAAAAGAAGGTTGTTCTTTGCTGGGCCTGTGCAGTGGCTCACATGCCAGGGAGCTCTTCAACTTCATTTGAAAGGAGATGTTAAGAGTAGCTGGGGAATTAGAAATTCTGCTGTAAAGACCTTTGGTTGAACTTAAGAGCAGGAAGAGGATCCTGATAAGCTTGAATCTGGAAGAAGACCATCCCAATTTGTGGGGCACTAACTGCCAGTATATTTGTCTAAGCTGATGACCTTGTGGGAATTCAGAGGACAGTATAATCAAAGGTCCTTTTCAGATAAAAAAGAACAGTGCCTTCAAGTGAACCAGAGGGGATGTATAGGGGCCTTTCTGGGATCTGCAGTAGTTTTCTAACACTGAACATGTCCCTTTCATTAAGCCTATGGTTTATGACCTGGAAATTAAGAATCAGTACATTTTTAGAAAAAGCAGGAAAACGATATCCACAAAAAAGACATTCCATCTGTATGGGGATGTATTCTCTAGACTGAACAGCAATGGAAAGCCTAGACTGAGTTAAATCATCTTACTGGTACAATGTAAGGATTCTAAAGATAGAGAACAGATTTGTTGTAAAAAAATTGTGGTAAGATCCATATAACATAAAATTTACTATCTTACCTATTTTTAAGTATACAGTTTAGTAGGATTAGGAATATTCAATTGCTGTGCAACCATTCTCTACAACTCTTTTCATCTTGCAAAACTGAAACTCTATCCCCATTAAACAACCGCTCCCCATTCCCTCCTTACTCCAGCCCCTGGAAACCATCATTCCACTTTCTGTCTCTATGAATTTGACTACTCTCGGTATGTCATATAAGTGGAGTCATATAGTATTTGTCTTTTTGTGACTTCCTTATTTCACTTAGCATAATGTCTTCCAGGTTCATCCATGTTGCAGCATGAGTCAGAATTTTCTATCTTTTTGAGGTCAAATAATATTCCATTGTATGTGTAGACTGCATTTTGTTCATCCATTCATCTGCAGATGGACACTTTGGTTTTTCCATCTTTTAGCTATTGAACATGGGAGTACAAGTATCTCTTCAAGACCCTGCTTTTAATTATTCTGGGAATACTCAGAAGTGGAATTGCTGGATCACATGGTAATTCTATTTTTAATTTTTTGAGGAACCATTATACTGTTTTCTGTAGGGGCTGCATCATTTCATATTCTCCCCAGCGGTAGACAAGGCTTCCAATTTCTCTACATCCTCACCACTTATTTCCTGCCTCCATCTCTCCCTCCCTCCCTCCTTCCTTCCTTCCTTCCTTCTTTCCATATTTTTTTCTTTTTTAAAAAATAGTTGCTATATGAATGGGTGTGAGGTGGTATCTCATTGTAGTTGATTTTCATTTTCCTAATGACTAGTGATGTTGAGAACCTTTTATGTGCTTATTGGCCATTTGTATATCTTCTTTGGAGAAATATTTTTCAAGTCATTTGCCTATTTTAAAATCTAGTTGTTTGTTTTTCTGTTCTTGAGTTGTAGGAGAAGAAGTCTTTCCATGCTCATATCTCTAGGATTAGAATAACACCTGCCATGAAAAAATATTTGTTGAATGTCCTGGGTCTTTCTGATACAATTATTTTATTCCAAGATTTGGTATAAGTTATGACCAATAGTCAATAGTGACAGCTGGAAATGCATAATGATGGATGAAATATCATAATATATGAAGAATGAGATTGTTTAAAACACAAAGAAGTAAATTTTGAACTCTATCACTTTGTTGGATGAATGTGTTATGGATCCATCCAGTCTACTTAGCTTTCCTGGTATGTAAACCAGACTTTGTGTCCATCAGACACGGGGATGGGAAAAGAGAGAAGGGAGAGAAGCATTTAGTTACAAATATTATCACTTTTTAAGAAAAATACATATGCGATAAAGGTAGCATCTTTCCTCAGGAGGTTAAACAAAATGTCTGCGCATCTCTTCTAGCCACCATCTTTGATTTACTGTGAATCATTTTTTTCCCCTGAAAGGCCCTTAAATCTCAGCACTGGCTCAGGAGGATATGAAAACCATTTGGGCTGCACTTCCCATGTTGCCACTGGATGGCAGTATCCCCTCATATGCCTGCCCTGAAGGAGACACTTCTTCACCAGTCAGCAGAATCTTGATTTGCCCAATTGGAGAAGTTGGTAGACTAGAGATTTTAGCAGAATCACTTGTTTTTAAATAAAATGGTTAACATTCTTCTTCTTCATGTTTACTCCAGAGTCCAAAGAACCTTGCTTCCAGCATCTCCTCTTCTGGATACTTTTTCCCTTGTGCCAGTCCAATTTATTTGCCCCACCTTAATCTATTGTGCTAATAACCCCTCAATGATTCTTCCTTGTAACCAAGGACCTGCAGCATGTGTTTTGCACTGTAACTGCGGAGAAGGAAATGTTCTTACTTGACTTTACATCCCAGGAACTTACCATGGTGCCTGTACATATTGGTAGTCTCAAGACTTGTTGGGTAAACCTATCAGGTAGAAGAAACATAGAACAATAATTAACCACCCTTTGTCAGTATATCAAGATAGCATACATGCTAAAAATGAGCCTTAAGAATAACATATTTTTCTGAATAGAAATTTAATACATACAATTTGGTAGGTGAAAATTATATTTCTTCTTATTTTGTACTTCTATAACTATATCTAATATTGAATTAATCTCTCATGTGTCTATTTTTATGCTCCCATCTCTATTTTTTCTGAATTTTCTCTTTCTGAACTTTGCCATTTTTATTGTCATACTTGAGTCCTGAAACCTTTGAGATTTTTGAGTATCACCCTTAACAAATCCCTACCACTCATTTCCTATATTCAATTAGTCACATCTATTCTATTTCCTAAATATCCCTCAAAATCTGTCTAAATTCTTTTATCTTCACTGCCTCTGTCCTGGCCCAGCCTCTACCTTCTCTCTCTGGCAGTGCATTAACTCCTAACTGGACTCTACACCTCTGATCTTGGCTCTTTCAAACCCTTCCCCACACTGCAACTAGAGTGATCATTTCAAAGTATAAATCTGTGCACGTCACACCCATACTTTGTGGGCTTCTTGTCACCCCTCATATAAAAGACTCATTATAAAAGTCTAAGCTACCTAACCAAGCACATAGAGACCCCATTAACTCCTCCAGCTTCCTCTTTCTCCATTCTCCACATTAAGAGTTACCCTCCTGCAGTGGTGACCACTTCTGTGGCTCAAGAATTACTTCTGTTGTGTTTCATCTCCCAGCATTCACACATGCTGTTCACTCTCCCTCATTTGCCCTTCCATTCCCTTTGCCTAATATTTTATTCTTTAGAACTCCAGTTAAAATTACCACCTCTAGGAGCCTTCCATGCCCCCTGGAGACTAGGATGAATACACGTTCTTGCTCCATGTCACCCTATCCCCACCACATTGTAACATACTATACTCTATGATTTTTGCACATTTATATGTCTATTTGTGTGTTAACTCCTTTGCCTTTTATCCCTAATACCTAGCACAGTGTCCAACCCATAGTAGACACCAGACAGACATTTGTTAAATGAACAAAAGTACTTCTAGTTGACATTTATTGGGCACTCGCTAATTGCTAGATATATGCAAAGCAGTTTATATTCTTTATCTCATTTCATATTCACAATGTCTCTCTTGGGTGGTTATGCTCAGTTTGACAGGTGAGGAAACTGAGGATTGGAGAGATTATACAGCAGGGACATAGTGGAGACATCCACATCTGCCTCCTTGCAGAGTCAGCTGTACAGATACTATTTTTCATCTATGAGGGATCTGTAAGCGTCCTTCATATGTAAAAGTTATTAGACTTTTGTTGGTTCTATTTGTTACAAATATTTACCTCAGTTTGATGTTTTCTAATTTTCTATGTGATCATCTTGACATTTAAAATCTTTTAATTATTAAATAGTAATCTTTTAAGTATTAAACCAGCCACTCTTTGACGATTTATTCTATGGACTATTCTTTGAAAGTTTTATTCTTTCCAAGTTCAATTGGTCACCTGTACTGTTATTATATATTTTAATAGTCTCGTTGTTTTAAATTTAACTCTTCTCCTCTCCACAAATAACAATTTTTTTCTAAAACAATGTATTAAACAGCGTTTTCTATTAGGTTATGATACTTTTATCATTTGTCTGATTCTTAAAAGTCCCCCTGTGTTGGGAATTTTGCTTATTGGCGTGTCAACTCTCAAACTATCACCACAGTATTTTATAATTTATTTTCTATTCAGTAGGGTAAGTCCTGTCTCTTACACACATGCTTCTCCCACTCAAATAATTTTCCTTTTGTAACATTATTTGGCTAATCACACTGGTTTTAAGATGATCTTTGAATACTTTTAAAAAATATAAATGTACACTATGTTTATTATACAAAAATAGTAAATATAGAATATTAAAATAAATGAAGTCTAGAAATATTAAAATTTTATTTCCTTATGGTTTTCATTCTGTGTAAATATGAGTAATACAGCTGGAATCATGTGGTAATACATCTTAGTATCCTGCTTTTCCCTTCAAAAGTTACCTATAAGCATTCCCATATCTAATTAAATTTTGAAATGATAAGATTTAACCTTGTGTAATTCTCACTAATATAAAAGCCTGAAAGTCTATTTAGTGATTCCCCTATTATTGGACATTTAGTTTATTACAAAATTTTTTGTTTCCTTTAAACAGTGTTGTAATAAAAATTTGTGCAAATGTATTTTTGTTCACATTTGATGATTTCCTTAGGGTATATTTCTAGATCTGTGTCAATAGGTATGAGCAATTTTAAGGCACCAAATTACTTTTTAAAAAGATTGCACAAATTTAAACTCTTATCAACAGTGCATTAAAGTGTCTGTTTCCATTGTACTCTTGCTAACACTTGAGTATTATTATCTCATTGAGATTTTCATTGGGGTTATGTTAAATCTATAAATCAATTTAAAAAGAATTGCCTTCTTTACAATATTGATTCTTTTCTTCTAGGAAAATGTTGTGTCTCCATTTAATTAAATCTTTATTTTATATCTCTCAGTGAAGTTTTGTTGTTTTCTTTACATAAATCTTGAACATTTATGATTGGGGTTATATCTGGATATATTAAGGTGTTATTTTTATTTAGTTTTTTGTTTAACTATGTGAATACCATTAAAAATTTATATCATCTTCTTTTCCAAAAGTGTGTCTTATAAACATTTGACCCTCAGGATACTCTTGGAAAACAAAGGGGTTCTATGTTCAAATTGGCTTGGAAAAGGCTATGACCTTCACTACCTTCACTTGGTAACTCTTACAGAGGCTTGAGAAATCTTATTGTAAACAAACCTGTTGCACATGATTTATTACTACACATAGCACACCCCAAACTTATTTGATAATAAAAGTTTTTAATGTAAAAATAAAATTTTAATGTAAAATCTGTTATTATTTAGTAGTGCTGATATTCTAGGAAGCCAAATGTTGTCTTACAAATGGTTCTGTAATGATATCTTTTGCTATGAAACTGTGGAGTCCTCTTCTACTCTGACTCTAAACATGGCCATTTGACTCGGCCAACTGTTGTTAGCAAATATAAAGCACATGAAACCTTTAAAGTGCACTTAGTCACTGTTGAGTTCTTCCATATCCATGAAAAAGATACGCTTATGGTGCCCTGTTGGAAGATAAAACATGTGAAGCAGAGCTAAGTTACACCAGCCATCCCAATTGGGACCATACTAGATTAGTCAAAGATCAGTCAAACCTGTCCATGAAAGTGAGCCCAGCCAAGACCAGAAGAACCATCCAGCTGGGTTTTAGGCTTACAAGCTAAAAAAAAATTCTGGTTGTTTTAAATCACTGAATTTTGGGATCGCTTGTTACATAGAATTATTATGGCAATAGTTAACTGGTAGACCCACCATAAGCTGGTTTGATATAAGTAGTTAGCTTCAGCTTGATAGTCTTTATTGTATTAAGAAAATTTCTTTCATTTCTATTTTTCTAAAAACTTGTAGCCAAAAATGTTATCGATAACTTTTGGGCAGCCATTGACATTATTTTAAGCTTTTCTAATTGAACCTACTAATGTGATATTTTTATATTGATCAGCTT
The DNA here is from genome assembly GCF_046562875.1 of Panthera onca. Lineage (NCBI taxonomy): Eukaryota > Metazoa > Chordata > Mammalia > Carnivora > Felidae > Panthera > Panthera onca. The sequence continues at coordinate 168,266,352 of NC_138342.1, read as the reverse complement.
TCTATTAATAACCTGTCCTGGCTTCCTAAGCGAAGTCATTCTTGGTGGTAGTTGATCATTCTTTTCATGTACTATTGAATTCTGGATGCTAGTATTTTCCTTAGGGCTTTAGCATCTGTATTAATAAGTAAAATTAGTTTGTAATTTCCTATTTTGGTCCATCTTTCTCGTTTTTGGTATAAAGCATGTGCCAACTTCATGAAATGACTCTGTTAGCTTCTAGCCTTTGCCTATCTATGCTCCAGATCAATTTTTAAAATTTATTATAGTTTATTTATTTATTTTGAGAGACAGTGAGAGAGAGAGAGAGAGAGAGAAAGAGAGAACAAAAGGGAGAGGGATAGAGAGAGAGGGAGAGAGAGGATCCCAAGCAGACTCCATGCTGTCAGAGCAGAGGCTGACATGGAAGTCGAACCCACCAACAGTAAGATCATGACCTGAGCTGAAATCAAGAGTCAGAAGCTTAACTGACTGAGCCATCCAGGGGCCCCCAGATCAGTTTTTATAACATGGAAATCATTTAGTCCTTAAAGTACTTAAAAAACTAATAAAGTTCAATGCTGAAGCCATCTGGTCATTGTACCTTTTTTAGAGTTGGTTACTTCTTTGATAGTTTTATTTTCAATTTTCCTTCTGATTTTTGATCTTAAGGTTTTCTACTTATTTTAGAAAATTTAAATTACTTTTATGATGGGCATTGATATGCATACTGTACTTTGTGTATTGGAAACTATGAGTTATTTTGGAACAAAGTCTGGTATAATTAACTAAGTACATACCAGGCCATTTATTGTAGTAACTACAACTTAACGTCAGACGTACATCTCATCTTAATGTAACCTAGTATTTCTGTATATAGTGGTGTGGTAACATACATGTGTGGTCACCATATTTTCTAACTGTTTGAAGGTTGGGTTGTAGGGAGCATCATCTGCCAACAGTTTGTTATGTTTCTCAGGGTTGGGGAAGACAGACTGGAAGAAGTAATCTGGATTTGTAAATATTGGAATTTCAAATACTTTCACATGATTTGTGTCCATAATGTAAGCAAATACTTGAAAGTGGAAATTTTCAAAAAATCACTCAGTTTTGCTTAATATGGGCTTTGAAGTTTAATAGAAAATGGTGATAGTAACACTAGCTGACCCAGACCATTTCCTCAATGACCTCAAGAGACACAGAGGAAAGGAAGGCACTTGCCATCTGCAAAGCATGAACTAGTCTACACTCTGACTTTGTAGGCTCCGTTGTCTCTGCTAGTTGCTTAATTCTTACATTTCAGACACTTTGTTTTTCTGGCAGCAAGAATAAATATTTATACAGTTGTTACCAGGTGCCAGACACTATGATAAGCACCAGTGTTGACCCTATTTTACAGATTCGAAAAGGAAGGCACTGAAAGCTTATGTAATTTTCCCATGCTTGCCAGTGTGTGAGTGGTGACATTGATTCAAGTCCAGCCAGTGGGTCTCCATGGTCTTTGCTCGTTGCCCATATGTAGTACTGCCTTTTATTCTTCTTCAGTTTGTCTTATCATCCACGTGTTCATAAGAATGCCAGCTCAGGGCTGGGCTTCAGTAAGTGTTTAATACTACATACAGATTTGCTTACTGTTGAAGATAGAAGAGGTAAGGGGAGAGAGAGCAAGTCAAAGAGGAAAAAGTAATGGGATGTCATGAAGAGAATTTGTGGATTCTGAGTTGAGACTCAGCTATACAAAATAGAAATAATTAAATATCTTTCTCATAGGGTGATTATGAGGATCTCTGGAGCAAAGGGCCTGATACATAACCAACACTTGATATATACCAGTTAATCATAATAAATAATAATGATGATGATGAATAATGACCATAAAAACAAGCTTCTGCCACCAACTGGCTCTGTGATCTTGCTCAAGTCTTTTTTCTTCCCTGGGTCTCAGTTTCCTCATTTGTTAGGTGCAGGATGGCCTCATGACTCCCAGACGATGTGATCTGTGACCCACAGTGAAAACCAAGCAGGACAGAGAGTGAGAGAGCAGAGTAGAGGTCCTACCAAGAGGAGCATCTGTCTGGAGGCACTGGGACACCAGGGCTCCATCCACATGTGGGCTCATTTCACTCACCTCAACCGTCTCATGGTTGGAGGACCTGAGTGCAAGTGTGGCTGGAATGGTGTCCATGGTGACCTATTTCTCAGCACATTCATGGCCCATTAGGGTGAATGTTGAGAACTGAGCAGAAAACAAACTGACAAACAAACAACAATGAAGACCAAAACCAGGATTTCCTCCCACCAAATTTGAATTTCAGATTAACCAAGAATACCTGTTCAGCATAAGTATGCCCCAAACATTGCATGTGACCTCTTTATACTAAAAAAAAAATTTGTTATTTGAATTCAGCTCTCTGGGCTTTCTGGCCTGGTCCAGTGTCCAGATTTCCCTGATGGGAAGGCTGCAGTGAATCTGTACCAGGCCAGATTGTTTCCTTCAGTCAAAGATCTGAGTTCTAGAATCTCTATGTTTCCTGTTCTCTCTTCTTCCTCCTCCTCCTCCTCCTTTTTCTTCTTTTTGTTTATTTATATTGAGAGAGAGAGAAAGAGAGAGAGAGAGAGACAAAGAGAGAGAGAGAGAATATGCACCAGTGGAGAAGGGGCAGAGAGAGAGGGGGAGAGAAAGAATCCCAAATAGGCTCCATGTTGCCAGTGCAAAGGCTGACATGGGACTTGAACCCAAGAATCACAAGGACCTGAGTCGAAATCAAGAGTCAGATACTTAACCGACTAAACCACTCAGGTGCCCCATCTTCTTTCTTCTTTGAAACAAAAAAGCAGAGTAACTATATGGGGAAATTTGTTTGCCATAAATTACTAAAAGAAGAGCTTCTCCAGATTCAATGAGGCAATTATTATACCTTAAGTAAAGAACGATTGATTATTCCAAACAAATGTACCAGGCTGGTTTAACGGAAATCTGTATCTATAACTTGCTATAGTTGTTAAGTCAGAAGTAAATATGTTCTTAATAACCAACTGGTATTTATTTAATGTACGGTAACTTGCCTGCTAAGCTTAAATGAAATGCACAGTTAATTAAAACTATCTCTGTATCAAGTCCTCTGGGAAAATATGTTACACACATTCTGACTTGGAATTTTTTTCCACCTTCCCTTCCCAATCGAGCCTCTGTTGGTAGATTTTAATATGATCTGTTTGGAGGTCTACAGATAATTTTGCTGGGAAATTCTCATCCTGCTCAGAGACATAGAAATTCCACTCATCTATTAAGATCTTCAGCAAGGTCCCAAGCTGAGGCTGCAGAGGTTGGTGCCCCAAAGCCTGTTTGGCCACTTGGAGGTGGGTGTTGCATCCAAGGTTGCCCAAGGATTTGCTGTTAACACTGGGCATTTTACTTTGCCTCTCTGAGCTTGAGTTTCCAATTTGTGAAACAAATGTGACCTCTCAGATTTGGCGACAGGTCAGAAAGAAGCTGGGCAGGATTTGAAAGCACAGGCCAAACTTGATTTGTGAAATGGACCTCCAAATGTGCTAGGGGTTCCTCCTGCTGTGTGAACCCCAGATTTGGTGCTGGTTAGAGGAGACTTTGAGATGTTCAGTTATTTATCCACTCACTGATTGTTTTGTTATTTAACAAGCATTTGATACCTGAGTATCCACTGGACCCAAGATCTCATGAATACCACCAGAGTCACACTCCCAGCTATGTCTCTCGCAGATATATTAACTCAAATTTATGCAATTCAGACAGTATTTCACTCATTGGAGTTCGTTCCCTTTTCTGAAAAGAAAGGATAGTGCCTTCCCTACAAATCATTGAATGGTTGTGAAATTCCAATGAGATAATGTATGCACAAATGCTTTCAAAGTCTAAAGAATTAACATATAAATGTATATTTTCCCCAGTGGTGGTGGTTCATGAGCATTCCACAGAACCTACTGGATTTGCAGTTCTGCAGCATGCTGAGGACCAGCGCATGCTAGCTGTGAGCACAGGCAAGGTTGGTGGTCCAGGGGATGGGCAACTCAGCCTTCCGAAGACCCCTAAAGCTGAGAGCCAGCCAAATAATAAAACCTGCATGCCCTACAGGATGTAGAGTACAGAAAGTACTTTTAAAGACGTGACCTCATTTGACTTATGTAGCATCATGAAGAAGACAGAGCAGGTACTCTCTTTCTCATTTTATGCCTAAAGAAACTGAACCTCAGAGGAAGAGAAATGAGTGGTGCAAGGTCACTTTGTGCAACTGACAAAACCAGGACTAGTGTGCAGATCTTTCCTTCATACCACATTTGCTTTCAAAGGAATAGTTCATTCGCCATTAGACTGTGAACCCGAGAGCTTGGCTGTACCCAGACCTCAGGGAGTGTGTGCACTGGGCCAGGATCCTCTGAATGAGAGACCTGTTTTGTGCTGCTGAGCTTAGCAAGTGACTTCAGGCTGCATTTCAGCCACTTAGCCCCCAGCTGGGTGCTCTTGTGCATGGTGTAGTCAGGACAAGAGTATGTGGTTGTCCTGGGTGGGTGGGGGTTGACTAGGCTCAGTTACTCCTGAAGGTGGTCACCAGGGCTGCTGACTTTCCAGGGACAACCCCAGTCTTCTCCAATGACATGGTTGTCTCTCCATGAGGACTGTTCTCAGAGGATGCGATAAAAAGTTAATATCCGATTGCAGTGGGAAGCTGTAAGCCAGCTATAATTACTTGGGTGCGTGGATATTAAGGGCCAATGTAATTATAATTCCAGGGTAACAAGGGGAGTACACTCAGCAAGCTTTTTGCTAATGTTGCCTTTTTTCCTTTTGTCTTTCAAATTCCCTGCATTAATCAGATAGACTCATCTCTGCCCATGTGGCAGCTCTTCCCACACTACTTCTTAATAGTAGTGGGTGACATGTGGTGGGGCTTGGAGCCTGGCAGGGGCCTCTAGGGATGCCCAGTGTGTGCTGGGGCACCTCTGAGTTTTGCCTTTACAGTCCTCAGTCTTCCTTTCCAGTACCAGCTCTGTCACTAAAACAATACCATCTGGCCCTCAGATTCTCCATCTTGGTAATGAGGAGGTGGATGAGGATGATTTCCCAGGGCTCCTGTAACTCTGAGCATTCTGTGTTTCTGGAACCATTGCTGCATTCATGAAATGCTAGATCCAGGCCTTGAGGGCAACCTTTGAGGCAAAAATGAAATGAGAATTAAAATCAGATTTTGGGCTCACCAGTTCATGCTCACCAGCCACCCTTACCTCATGTGCTCAGTTGCTGTGCAGGGCTTCTGGCCTTTGCATTAGACAGCACTGATACAGAACATTTCCATCACTGCAGGAAGTCCTATTGGGAAGTGTTAAGGGTGGTCCTGGGAGGAAGCTGGTGGGTTACAGGGTGCCAGGGAATGGGTTGATGGTGGGAAATAAGGGTTTAGGGTCCAGTCAGGCCTTGTGTACTGTCCTGGAGCTGCCATCTAAAGTAAAGTGACTTGGACAAATCACTTAACTTTTCTGAACTTCTGTAAAGTGAAAATTACAGTACCATTTTGTGGGGTATTTTGAGTATATAGTGATTTGAATATCAATATGCTGAATATTAAAATAGATATGCAAAAGAAAGGTTGGTGGGGCGTCTGCATCATTATCCTTTTTAGCAGTTCCTGCCCCAGAACGGTGTCCTGCTGAACTATTGTGGGAAGAGATGTGGATGAGATGGCTTCTCCCAGCCTTCATCTAACTTGTCCAACCTTTATGGTTTAGCAACTGACTGAAGTGTTTGACTAAATTATTCTGTTTTTTTTTTTCCACAAAGGGAGCTAGAGCTTGTCCCTTTCTCCCTACCCTTTCCTCTACTCACCCCAAAGCCTTCACCTCCACTGGTCATCCTCTTACGGTCGCTAGATTTAGCAAATAAAAATGCAGGATTTTTAGTTTAATTGAAAATTCAGATAATCAACAAACACTTGTTTTAGTATAAGTATACCCCGTGCAATATGTAGGACACACTCCTACTAAAAAATTATTTGTTGTCTGTCTTAAGTTCTAATTTAATTGGGTGTCCTCTTGCATTTTATCTGTATTATACCCTCATCACTTACTATATCAGGCCTGGATGTCAGGGGCAAGATCAGAGGGTACTCCATATATGTGTGAAGCCTGGGGTGGGGGGCAGTTACTGGATATCTTCTCAAATTTTGCATGTGTCTTGGTGTGTGTCTGTTCATGTGACAAGGGTGGAGGGTGAGTAGAGGAAATTCAGAGGTCTTTCCAGGATGAAGGCCTTAAGTCTGGCTTAGTTGTGTGGGCAGGGGCAATGATGCCATCTTTGTGGGCTTCTTACTATGTTTCTGCCAGTGACCAGGGTTTCAGTGTCTCAGGCTCCACTATCTTGATGTCTCAACAGTGAACAGAAGAAATTTACTGCTCCATTTGACAGTTTTTTGATGGTTGAAGGGGGCTCCAAGTCAGAGCAAACAGCCCTTCTGTGCATTGTGGGGCCTCCCTCCTCCTCCTAGTCCATCCAGAGTCTCTGGGGGCCACTTCCAAGTGAACTGTCCAGCCTCTGCCCCCATCTGGTCTCCCATACACTCACGGGTATGTCTCAGGCTGTATATGTACGGTGGGGTCAGGAAGATGGAAAGTGAGAGACAAAACTGCTGTCCATGAGGCTTCCTGCTGCAAGCTCTCACTGCTGGTCCTGATTATTTCCTCCCTTTCCCCCCATGCCCTTCTCTTTTTTCCACCCAGGTTGGTGTTGGTGAGCAGGTTGGCAACAGTACAGCCCCACCTGTGTTCCTCACTCAGGTCACAGCTGTCCTGCTCTTGGGTTCCTTTAGCCCACATGAATCTCTGAGTAGACTTTGAAGATGATCCTTCCCATGCCCTCCCCATACCCCTATTACCCCTTTATGGGAATCATTTTCTCCCATTTCCTCTATGTGCTGCTTCCCAGATATTCGATCATCTGAACCTTATGCTCTGTTCCAGGCACCATCCCCTCCTGTCACCCTTCCCACTTGATTTTCTGCTTCCCTAATTGCTGCCTGTCTTGCAGGGTCTCCTCCAGCCGCATGTCCTGTAGGAAGTCTTTGCTGGGAACCCAACTCTCCAATCTCTCCCTCCTCTGGTGCCTGTAGCACGCAGGGCCCTGCCACATCTGCAGCACTCAGCACCTGCTGCAGCAACAACAGATCTTGTTGTCAGTCAGACCCTTCCTCAGCTACCTTGGGAACCTTAAAAGGACATGAAGGGACCAGGTCTAAAACCTTCAGTCTCTCTGATAGCTGGTCCAGAGTGCTTGAGGCACAAAAATATTGTGGCCAAGTAAAGTTCAGGGATCCTGTGGAGGGCATTGTAGTAGTGACAGAGAGAAGACACGCCCTTCCAGGCTGCTCCATCTTGGGCAGAACACTCCACTCTGGGTCACTCAGAGGTTTACAGGTTACTTACTTATGTATATATTTTGTAGCTGAAGAATCTTGTTTCTAAATGAAGCATTATGCAGAGCCTTGCATACTGGACAGATACCAGCACGACTGCTGGGGAGAAGAGAGAAGAGGGAGGAGGGCTCAGAGCCTGTGCTCTTGTCCTTTATCCCCAAGGTGGTTCTATAGAACAGAGTTAAGCCACCCCTTGAGAAGTTATGTGCCTCTCCACCTTGTCAGGTCCGGGGATTCTGCTGTCCTCATGGAAGGCTCTCTCCATGTGTGTTTGATTCAAATCTGACATTGCCATTTTGCACTATTTTAGTGTTTTTTCCTAGAAAATAATGTGGCTGGGACTTAGGACAACTCATGGAGGGTCCAGTGAGCACTGTCCTCCCTTCTCTCACTGTCTTAGCCATATCTCATGTGTCTGTGGAAGCTTGAGGCATTCCTGTGGCTGATTCTTTCACATCAGTCCTGTGCCTCATCCTGGACTCTAAGCATCAAACTGATGTTTGACAGGTTGTGACATACTCCATGACTGGAGAAATTTTTTAGCTGTCAGAGAGGACTGGTTGATGGGCCTGTTTCTCAGAACATTTTCTGGGCTCTGGTGCATCTTTCTGGGGGGTATGGAGATAATTCATCTGCTCAGGACAAGTGCTGTATGTATGCCTCTGCCCTACTTTCCTTTACTGGAGCCTGGGCTGGTCCTACAGGAAGCTGCAGAGTGAAGAGGGCTTTGGGGATGGTGCAGGTAATAGCTCCCTTTCTGGTGTGACCAAACCTATGTTTGTCCTCTGTGGAATGTCTGAGAATGGAATCAGATCAGGATGGCTGCATCAGATTCATCCCTCTTGAGAGGGCATAGGAAAAACACTCTTCTTCAGTGAGTAGCCCTGTGCAACATCCATTCCCTGATGCACTATTCTCCCTGTATCTCTCTGCTAGACCTAAGATAGATCTCTACAGTAGGACCATTAATATGCAAAGCTAATATATTTTCAGCTCTTATTATCCATCAGGCTTTATAACTGTTTAACACGTATCCACTCACTTAATCCTTACAACAAACCAACGATGTAGGTTCTGTGTTGTGCCCATTTAGTAGAGGAGAAGGTTAAGGAATAGAGACCACTTATCCAAGGTCACTAGCTGGAATAGGGTAGGATTGGAGTTTGAACTTGGGTGTTCTGGCTCTGGTAACACTATGGCCTTCCCTAGCAATTTTTGCCTTGCCTACTCTGCAGAGTTGTCATGAAGTTCAAATGAGCCAATGGATGATAAAGCACTTGGAAAAGCATAAAATTATTATGCAAACACAAGGTGTTTTATGAACAGCTTGCTCCTTCACCAGATACTGAGATGACAGTCAGATTTGACGGTTTAATTAATTTAAAGGCAAACCTGTCAGGTGGAGGTAGAGAATATATATAGGCCCAATCAGACTTTAAGAACACCCCTGTCTTTCCCAATGCCTTTGGATGGCTTTGCTTTTCTCCTCGCTAAATTTGTGAGCCCTGGTCTATTGAGAATTTTCACCGAGTATATATTCCTTAATTAAACAGTGAGGTGTCCTCATAGAACCATGGAGAAAAGCAGGTTTTGAGACCATTGACCCATTTCGACCCAGGGAATATCTGAACTGGATCTTTCCTGTCTTTGCTTTAATAATCTCTATGGATCTGTCTTTCATGTTTTTTTATGAAGTTTTGCAAAATCTACTTTAAACATATTATTTATATATTATGTATACTGTACTTTCAATAAAGCCTGTCAACCCACAGGCTCTCAGGAAGGACCAACATAGAACTTCAGAATCAAAGCAAATGGGCAGGGGGTAGTCCAGGTGAAATGCAGAGAGAAGGACCTTAGCCATCATCCTGCACAGGTCTCCAGGTCCTTTTGCTGGCATCTCTATCAGAATGCCCATAGCAATGAGGAACTCACTCCTTTTGGATGCCCACCACACCGGGCCCCTTTTCTTGACCCCCATGGAGTCAGAGCATTTGAAAGTTGGTCATTTAACTTTCTCAACAGTCCCATAATTTTCCTGAGCGCATCATGGATTCTGCCTTCAGTAGGGAAGATGAAATATCCAGTAGTGAACAAACATCTTATCTTAGAGCCACACCTTTTTTGAGGGGGAGGGGAGTCTAGCTGGCATAAGTAGAGGTTGACTTTCCTTGATGTCTTGGTTCCCTTGACTTGTCCCTAATCTATTCTTACTGAGTTTCTGATTTCTATGCTCTTGTCTGCTTCACTTCCCAGGGGTCTCCATGAAGTTTTACCTTAAGGTCATTGCTCTGGAATCCTGCTGCCACCTGCCTCTCTTCAGATTTTTCAGGCCTGCTTGTCAAGTTTTTCCTAGCAGTTCCAAAATTGGTGCTTTGCAAGATACAGCAACAAAAGAATGTGAATCAGCCAGAATGACCTTAAGAACAATCAACATGGCTCCATCTGTGATCAAAATATCACTCTCATGGTCCAAAATCTAAACACTTAGGAGGAAATGTGTGAGGTCATAGTCATGTTTCAACTATTTAAAAACAGCTTCTTTATTTTCTGTTCTTTTCCTTTTCAGCCCTTAGAACCTAAGCTAAAGGCCCCAAGGAAATGTAAATGTTATAATAAAATGAATAAAAAGTCTTTTAATGCTTATAGTAAAAAACTTATAATAAAGCAGTGACTACAAATTGAGCCTCTACAATGTGCTGCACTATGTTGGACATATTATAGATTTCATCTCCTTTAATGACACAAAATTGATCAGTACATGAAGATTATACAAGTGGGAAGCTTAAGAGTTAGAGGTCAGTACTCTGGGAAAAATGAGTATTCTGAGTTTGACTGAAGGCCATCAACTCCTTCTGATTACAAAAGGGGGAGTGCAAAGGCTTGCCTTCCCAGTAAAGTGGGGATGGAGTAAGTTGGGGTGTTGGCATCCCTTGTGCAGTACCTGGCATAGATCAGCAGTGGGAACAATGGTGAGAGAGGACCCAGGACCTCAGGGAGTCATGCATGTAAGCCTTGTCCACATGGCCCTAAACACCAAATCTGGTCAGCAAGCATGAATAGAAAGCCTATGATTTGCTTGGTCTGCATTTAGCTGCTAAGGAGATAGAAGGATCCCCAGTAAAAACATAAATCCTGGTAGCCTCCGCTAAGGGCTTTATAGATGTAGGAGAAACAACAGAAATATACATAAATTATTAGAACTAGACAAGAATAAAGACACAGGTAAGTAGGACCTACAAAATGTGCTTGAATACAGAACATTTAGGAAGCTAAATAAAATTCAGTGGATCAAAATGGCCATATTTCAATAGAAGACTTATCAGGGTTTCTAGCAGTATGCTAAGTGTTATGGGAACCATCAAAGCTGTGGCACAAAGCTCTTCAAAAATAATTTGCATCCAGTAAGGGAGGAAAAAAACACAGTGGGCCACAAGTTTTGGAAGTTCTGGACTTGGAGACACAGGCTATAAAGCCAGGAGGGCATTGTTTTGGGGAGGATGTCCCTTTAAATTCCTCTTCTGTTCTGTTTCTGTTCACAGCTCCTTGGCTGGCATGATATGCCCCTGTTGAGGACAACTGGAAAGTCATGGTAGAAGGGGGGTCTCAGATGCCACCTGCTACATTTAACAGGGACTTAGGGTGGCTGATGAGCTCTACAGCTCATCCTTAATTAAGAAAGCCGCTAAAAACGCCACCAGAGAGCCCTGCCCCAGCGCTGAGAAGCTGTCTGTTTGCTAATGTGAATTGCTTGGGTTGATTGATACTTGTTTTGCGATTCCTTCCGTCAGCTTTCTCTGGTCTGGCCATCTGTTTTCTACCCAACAGGAGGCACGTTGGCTCCGATCCTTGCCTGATTTGCAGGGGAGGCAACTTAATGGTGGGTTGGGGACTTGAACTGGGGCTTGGCAGTGATGTGCTTTTGGCACAGAATCTTCTCAGAGAATGTAGCCATCATGGGCTGGAAAGATTTCTTGGGCTTTAGGTTATATTGTCTGAGATTCAAAGCTTAAGTCAGCAGAGGACCCTCTGATGATACTTCTGGAGCATCTTTGAAGAAGCTCATTTGCCTTCCATGAGACCATTCAGTAGTCCTTTCCACCCGTTATCCCACTGGCCTAGACATCTTAATGTCTGCCCAATGGAAAAAGATTATGCTTCATTCTTCTGAGTCAAAGCCTTTCTTTCTTTGGCAATAATCATATAAAGAACATTATATTATAAGGGGGAAACAAGAAGGTAAGGTTGGAGACACACCGACATATATTCTCACATATAAAAGATCTGAGGGCAATGCAGAAGAGTTAATGATGAAATAGTTTAAATTACGTTACCAATAGTAACCCTGAGAAATGAAGAGTTTAAAATAGTCTGTAGAGTTTTAAATCATTAGGAAAGTCTTTAGAAGGGAAACAACTCATGATGTGAAGCTTAATGCCTGGATGATATTTGGATAAGTGAAGCAACAAAGAATGGGTGAAGAAGAAATCTACTTAACACATAAATACATATGTATGCTATGCATATGGGGTAAACTTTGCTTTAATAATAGTCTAGCTAGAAAAAAACCTAAGTTGCTAAACTATGTATGCTAAATTATCTCCACAGCATCAGTGTGAGGATGTTGCTGAAAACCATAGAGGAGGAGGACTTTCAGACCCAGAGGAAAAGTGCAGGAAGAGCTCATCCATGTGGGACAGAATGTGCTGTGTCAGCTGGAGCAAAGGGACTGGGCTGGCTGCTGATCTCAAAGCTATGGGTGGAAAGTAGTTGGGCAGGGAGAGGCCCAGCAGCTGCTGTCACCAGCATGCCAAGCCCTGGTTCCATGCAGTGGGGTCCGATGTACATAAAACAAGGTCCAACTCTTCATATGGCTGGGATGCTTGGCAATGGCAGGAATGTAGGAAGTCACAAGCATTCCAGGAACTCAAGAGAACTGAGGGTACCAAGACCTCATGCAGGCAAGCTGGAGATCTGACACATGACTGGTGGTGATGGAAAGAAAAATGTTAACTAGGGAAAGAGGCAAAAGTGCAGCTGTCTGCCGTGGAAGGGTTGGGAATGATGTATACTGAGAAATGTGTGTGTTTGAGGAGCCTGGCACTTGGCATGTGGGCTGATTGACATAGGACAGGTTCCAGGGCAAAAGGGTGGAACTGAGGCTGTGTACCCTACCTCTGTTCAGTAAAGGCCTGCTGACTTGAATTTCAAGTGTTTCCTGTCCCTGGCAGAGCTGGGCAGACAAAGGGCTACAGGTGAAGAAGGATATCAATGCTGTCCCTGTGAAGCTGTAGGGTGCTGGGATGGGTAGAGAAGGGAAGAAGAGAGGTGGCAAAACAGCATATTTCTTAAAAATTTTCCAGAAACAAAACAAAACAAAACAAAACAAAACAAACACACACACCTCACTCCACAGGCCAAGAAAAACTTCCAGTAGAGAAATGTGAGACCTTGTGACTCTGCAAAAGGGTGATGCAGGAAATAATGGCAGGAATTATCACTCTGAATTTAACTGGTTTAAAAGCTGACAATAGAAAAAAAAACCTCAACCCTGATAAGTAAGGCTCCAAGTTCAGTACTTACAAGTCAAAAAATAAAATAGCACTTTTTGTTGTTGCTTTTATTTAATTATCTTTTCTTTGCTGAAGATTTACTATTTCATTCATGGTTGAAAATGTATGCTAACAACTTTTAAAAATCTTAGTAGTTAAATGGTAGTTAATGAACTAAATAATAATTCATTTTAAAATAAAAAATGTATATTTGTGTATATGTATACATTATACATATTCACATACATGTATGGTACACAAATATCACTTGTACAGTTAAATATGCAACCCAGGTATTCCCAGACCCTCTAGTTTGAGGTCACCTTTCCTTTGCTATGCAAATAAAATGGTTTGAGGCTCTCATCCTTTGCACTATTGGATATTTTGCATCAAACCCAGTATTTTGCATTCATGTAAGTGTATGTGTTGGGAGGATGGAGCTTGAGTTTCCCTGATCAATGTTTACTGCAGAATTCTACTCTTACTGCACCCTCAGTTCCTGCTTGGATTCTGTGTGGCTGGTCTGCCCACTCATTTTTTTCTTTCCAGCTTTATGTAGGTATAACTGACATATATAACAATGTGTAAATGTAGGGGTGCCTGGGTGACTCAGTTGGTTAAGTGTCTTGATTTTGTCTCAGGTCATGATGTCGGTTAGGTCATGATCTCACCAGTGTGAGACTGAGTCTGCACTGGTCGTGGAGCCTGCTTAAGATTCTGTCTCTCTCTCTCTCTCTCTCTCTGCCTCTCCCCTGCACATGCCCTCTCTTTCTCAAAAACAAAACAAAATGAAACAAAACAATGTGTAAGTGTAAGGAGTACAACATGTTGATTACATACATTCATAAATTGCAAAATGATTACCCCATGATATTAGCTATAATCTCCATCCTGTCACATAGTTACCAATTCCTTTTTTGGGGGTGAGAATATATAAGATCTACTCTCTTAGCAGCATTCAAATATATGATATGGTGTTATTAACTATAATCACTATGCTATATGGTAGTCCCCAAACTTATTCATCTTATAAGATCACTTGTACCCTTTGAGCAGTACCTCTCAATTTTCCCTATACCCCAACCCCTGGGAAGCATCACTTTATTCCATATTTCTCTGAGTTTGTCCCTTTTGGATTCCATATATAAGTGATATCATACATATTTTCCTTTCTCTAACTTACTTAAACTCAGCCTAATGCCCTCAAGGTACATCCAAGTTGTCATGTATTCTATATCCATTCATCTGTTGACAGACACTTGGGTTGTTTCTCTATCTTGGCTATTGTGAATAATGTTGCAGGAAATATAAGAGTACAGATATCTTTTAGATATCCTATTTTCATTTACTTTGGATATATACCTAGAAATGGGATTACTGGATTATATGATAGTTCTATTTTTAATTTTTTGAGGAACCTCCATACTGTTTTCCACAGTGGCTGCACCAATTTACATTCCCACCAACAGTGCATGAAGTTTCCCTTTTCTCCACATTCTTGCCAGGTGTGAGGTGATACCTCATGTGGTTTGATGTGTATTTCCCTCATGATGAATGATGTTGAGCACTTTTCATGTGTCTGTTGGCCATCTGGATGTCTTCTTTGGACAACTGTTTATTAGTTCCTTGGCTCATTTTTAAATCAGGTCGTTAGTCTTTTGTTATTGACTTGTATGAGTTCTTTACATATTTTAGAAATGAACCCTGCATCAGTTCATATGGTTTGGAAATATCTTCTCCCATCTGTAGGTTATCTTTTCATTTGTTGATGTTTTCTTTTGTTGTGTAGGAACTTTTTGGTTTGATGTAGTCCCACTTGTGGGTTTTTTCTCCCCTGCTTTTGATCCTTGTGCTTGCTCTCATATCCAGGAAATTTCTGCCAAAACACATGTCAGGGAGCTTTTTCTATGTGTTTTCTTCTGTTTTATTTTTTTTTATGAATTCAGATATTTAATCCATTTAGAATTAATTTTTGTAAATGGCATAAGATAGGGGCCCAATTTAATTCTTCTGCATGTGATTATACAGTTTTCGCAGCATCACTTATTGTTGAGACTATCTTTTTTTGTTTGTTTGTTTCCTTGTCAAATACAAGTTGACTATATAGTGTGGGTTAATTTATGGGACCCTGATTCTGTCCCATTGTTCTGTGTATCATTTTTTATGCCTGTACCATACTGTTTTGATTACTATAACTGTAAAGCATAATTTGAAGTCTGGAAGTGTGAGGCCCCTCCAGCTTTGTTCTTTTTTCTCAGGATTGCTTTGGCTATTTGAGGTCTTTTGTGACCCCATATAAAATCATATGATCACCTCAAGAGGTGTGGAAAAAGCATTTGATAAAGCACATTTTTCATTGTAAAAACACTCCACAGATTTGGCATAGAATCATATCTCAACATAATAAAGCCTATATATGACAAATCCACACAACATTATACTTAATGGTGAAATTTGAAAGTTTTTTTTTTTTAAGATCAAGACAAGACAGGTTGCCCACTTTCACCACTCCTATTCAACATAGCACTGGAGGTTCCAGCCAGAGCAGTCAGACAAGAAAATGAAATAAAAAGTATCAGAATTGGAAAGGAGAAGTAAAATTGTCTTTGCAGATGATAAGATCTCATATATATAAAATCTTTAAGACTCCACCAAAAAGCTGCTAGAACTAATCAATGAATTCAGTAAAGTTGCGGGACACAAAATCAACACACAAAAATCATTTGCATTTGCATACACTACCAAACATTTGAAAAATAAATTTAAAAATCCCATTCACAATAATCAAAAATAATAAAATACTTAGTAATAAATCTAACCAAGACAGTGAAAGACCTGTACACAGAAAATCCTAAGACTTTGATGAAAGAAATTGAAGACACAAATGAAAGATATCTTATATTCATGGATCACAGGAATTAATATTGTGTTAAAACACCCTTTATACCTAAAGCCATCTATAGATTCAGTACAATTTCTATCAAAATTACAATGGCATTTTTCACAGAAATTGAGAAAAACTGTTTTCTGTCCACTCTTTAACTCATCTGGTGGGGGGTTGAAACTTCCTTCCTTCCTGGACCCAGGGTACAGCATGGCTATAAACACTTGAGGCTTCTACTAAAGCCTTGAGGTGAAGACTGCAGACCAGACCAGCATAGGAAACTGCCCTAAACTGAATACTACACACCTCTTTTCCAAAAGTCTTCTGGACATTCCTGCCACTTTTCCATAACCTATCAACCTATCACTGCCTTCACTCTTTCTCAGGTGCCTTAACTGGGCACCAGACCCAAACACAAACTCCTTACACTTTGTTAAGCAGAGTAAGATAATCATCTTTGTCTTAACGTTTTTCAGCTCAGTCTGGCTTGGGCCTTGCTGTTTATTAACAAAGTCATTAAATTATTTTTCTAAATAACTGAACCATGTTTATCTGCAATTTTAGTATTACAAAGGCCTGGTATAAGCATTGAGATAACATTTTTTTTTTAATTTGTCTTATATCAAATTCGTAGACCAGCCTCCCTTTCTAGCCAAAAATCTCTGTATGTGTAAATGGAGGCACTGAATGATGTAGCTCT
Organism: Panthera onca; assembly: GCF_046562875.1. Classification (NCBI taxonomy): domain Eukaryota; kingdom Metazoa; phylum Chordata; class Mammalia; order Carnivora; family Felidae; genus Panthera; species Panthera onca. The sequence goes on along the minus strand of NC_138342.1, from coordinate 168,249,798 downwards.
CTTTTATCTGGTCATTCTTCAGGAGGTGCATTTTGTTTTGTTTTGTTTCTTTATGTTAAGGATTTGTGTGTACTTGATGAATACAAAATTCAGAATTTTAGCTCAGTCCATACTTATTGAGAAGCCACTATGCTCCAGGTACTATATTTGTTCTGGATATACATAAATGAAAAAAAAAATACCAGTTCTTGTCCTATTTAAGGAGCTTAAAATCTGGTAGGAGAGGCAGACTCAAAAAAGACGTTGTTATAATGTGGTAAATGCCATGCTCTAGATATGCACAGAATGCTATGGAAGCCCAGATTGCAGGATTTAGAATGGCCAGGAGGTTGAGGGAATTTTTCTGAGAGGAAATAAAATTTGAGCTGAATCTCAAAGGGTCATTAGAATCAGCCAGGTGCAGAAGACAAAAACAGCATTCTAGGTACAGGAAGTCATATGGGAAAGAGTGTGGAGGCATGGGACAGCAAAGAGTGTGCAGTCATGTATGATGTCATTAGAGCAGAGAGGGCAAGACATAGTCGTGCAGGGTATGAGATAGAAAATAAGACTGGAACCGGTCATGGCAGTCCTCTTTATCTTGTGAAGAAGCTTGAACTCTAGCCTCCATTAAGCAGGAGATGGACTGTGGTGAGCCACGGGCCTTAGTTCAGTTTTATGGCAATGAAAACAACAAAGCTGAGCTGCAGCAAGACCAGCAAGAGGAGAATTAGCTAGAAATGCAGTTGTAATAGTTCAAGCAAGAGATGATGCAGCTTGACTAATATGGGAGGAGATTGAAGAGACCAAGTTAGTGTTGGCAACCCACGGGATGTCATTGGGATGTGGGCCTCGACAGTGAGGTTGTGTACCTTCCCCTCCCCAGCAGCATCAGCACATCTTCAGGCAGCCTGCCTGGTGCTGTGTCAGCTCTCCTCACTGATGAGACTACAGCCATAGATTGAGTAGAGTCTTCATGAAAAATGGTACCAGTTGGTGAGTCTGTTGAACACTTCAGGCTGCAAGTAAGAGACTATTCCAACCTCAGTACACTTAAACAATGATAAAATTATCTCATGTAATAGGAAGTCCTGAGGCAGGGATGCTCACCTACAGGCTGGCTAATTCAGCAGCTATTTTAGCAGCTCAGTGGTGTCAAGGGCTCTGGGCACATTTTCCTTCTACTCTGCTATCCTCAGCACAAGAGCCTGTCCTTGCTTAGCTGCCCTCAAGGTCAGCCATTATATTCATACCTGAAGACTTCCAAAGGCAAAAAAATGGCTTCTTTTGTTATGTCTCCCTTTCATAATGAGGAAATTCCCTCCTACCCCCTCAAACTCTCAACAAACATCCTCCATATCTTGCTAGTCAGCATTGATATGTCCATGTCTCAACTAATGGCAAACCATTAGCAAAAGAAATAGGACCACCATGATTGGCTTAGACCAATCAAGACAACCCCTTGTACTGGGGAAGGTGACAGGGCTGTTCCCCCTTGAAGCACATAGCTGAATGGAGGGAAGTAGGACAACTGACCACATTCTGACTTCTGTTATGAAGGAAAGAGGAAGACATTTAATGTTGCATAGGCATCTAATATGTCTGGGAAAGTATGTAGGGATTTAGTACACAAAGAAGCAGATCCCTTAGTTCCAGAAGGTGGAGTCCACAAACTTCATACTCCTGAGTTTTGGAGGTACAAACCAAAAGGAGGACACTGGAGATGGTTCTAGGGACCCATAGGACTTCATTCTGAGATTAGGAGAGCTGAGAGGTAAGCAGATGGTAAGTGAGGCTGGGGAGAAGATTGATAGTTTGCCAAAGGAGAGTAAAAGAAACTGCTTTCAAGGGTTCGTATCACAGAGACAACAAAAGGCAAGGAAAATGTCTTTCCCTGCCATTCTAAAAACAGACTCCCAACAGAAAGGATTTATTAGTCCAGAGTTTGTCAAGTTATTGGGTTTCATCACCACCAAGGTCTTTACCAGCTTAAAGTGGGTTGAGTAGATATGATATGTGGAAGAGTTATTAGAGTCTCTGGAACCCTATGACAGTCTTTTATGTGTTATGTGACTCACCTCCAATGTCTCACTCATGCTTCTTGATGAAGAAATGCCTCAGTCCTCCTCCCTGTCCTGCAGTTGAACATTTGAGTCTTAGGAAGAATCAGGTACCTTAGCTAAGGTCACGTAGCTGATAAGTGATAGAGCAAGAACTTCAGGGCACTTCTCTGCTGCTTCTGCTCATAACATGACCAACCATCCAAGAGCTCAGGAAAGTGCCAGAAATGGGTTTACTTACAGGGGAGAAAAAGAGAACAAAGCCCATAAAGGGAGAGAGAGAAAGGAACTGACCCATTCCTCTTGTGATGACTCTCTGCCCCTTCTCGCTCCACACCACCTGGCTTTGCTGACCTGAGTGTCAAGCCCCTGTCACAGAAAAGAAAGAAGAGATGTATGTACCTGAGGGGTCAGGTCAGATGCAGAGTTGTGCCTATCTATGCCACCCTTCCTTAAAAACTCTTACACTTTCAGTATGTTCTCCCTTTTCTCTCAAGAAGAATAAAGTAAACACACAGCTCTGGCATGTCTGTCTCCCAGCACTGCACTCCTGGGTTGCCCCCCCCCCCACCCCCACACCACTGCAGCTCTCTCTTTATCCCTTCACACCAAACACTTTCAAAGTTAATTTCTAAAAGCTGGGAACACTTGATAGTTTTAATTAATCCTATGCCTGGGGAAATATGATTTTGTGCATACAAGGCCTCTCAGCTTCTCTAGATAGATAGCTTGTTCTGGGTAATGCCAGTGTTTCCAATTTAGCTGTGATTATGCCAATGACTCGTTTGTTTGTTTGTTTGTTTATTACATAAAAGAGAAGCTAACACGGATGTGTGTGTCCTCAGGAAGAGATTTCTGGTTTTCCTAATAATGCTTCCTAGTTAAGCAGCACTTTATGCCTTTCATGGTACTCTCATGTTAGCATCTCTGCCTCACCCCTGTGAGTCAGGGAGGGAAGGTGCCTTTCCCCATGTGAGAGGGAGAACCCAAGGCTCAGAAAGGTTTGTTGGTTTGTGAAGTGCAAACCAAAGATGACTTGTAGATCAGGATTCTTTATACAACTGATTTTTCTTTCCCTGAGAATTCCAGTCAGATAATGTGCTGTCCATTGCCAGGAGGGCCAGCTGGAAAAGTGGCTTATGGTCACTATTAATCCGAAAAATCTTTTGCTATTTGGGAAATATTCTTTGCTGCTATGCAGAACATCTGAGGTTCAAACTGATGAGGTGCTATAGCTGTGTCACAATTCTCCATGCCCTTACTGGGTCCTCTCTGGTCCAGGCACAGAGAAGCACAAAGCCATTCTACTAAAATATAAGAGATTCTTGGAGCGTGATAAACACCAGTAAGTCATAGATAAATAGTTCCATACTCTTGGAAAGATCTAAACTTAAGTTATCTTTTGCAATAGTTTCATTCAATTAGTAATGAGCTAGGTCTCATTCGGTTTAAAGTGGTGGAAATCCACCCCAAACTAGCTTTATTATAACTTGAGCTCAAACAATATGACCGCTATTCATTTCTTTTCATCTCTTGGCTCTCCTTAGCCTCCATTCCCAGATAAGCTCTCCCCTTCTGGTTGAAAGACGACTGGAGTGGCTACCATCCACTTCAAATTTCTGACAAAAATTAAAAGGCTTTTCCCAGTGGTTCTCACAGAAACCCTGAGAATTCCTCTGATTGGTTTGGTGAAGTCATGTGCCCATTTTGTACCATCTGTGATGAGCTGATTGGTTGGGTCAAGGTCACGTGCTTCACAGCCGGTGCTCGGGATGGATTCAACCCCACCAGATACCTCATGGGTCCAAGAAAAGAAAAGGGATCCCCGCCCCTGGAAAAATTAGAATGAAATTGTCAGTGGAAGAAGAATGGATGCTAGGCAGATCCCCCTCTCTCTGTGAAATAAAAGTTATGTCCTGCTTCATTTTCTCATGTTAAATTTTGGGCTAGAGTGACTAGAATGATTACATTCATCTCCCTTAATAAGAGAGACAGTACATTTTTTTTCTGATTGCGTCCTCAACCTCAACCCACAGCTGGGTTTTTAGATACCTGATGTTAGTGTCCTTCTTGGATCTTTCCACTTTCTATGTCTCTGGGATTAGGAATTCTAAATTCTTTGATTAAAAATAGCATTCTTCCAATCTCAAAAAACCTTGTTTACTGGCAATTTAGATTCCTATTCCCCCACCATTTACCACACTGCAAGCATCACTAGTTGCAGCTTTTACTCTTCCATTCTTCTGTAACTTGCTCCTACATTTTTGGGAAGACTCATATAAAATGAACCTCTTTTGGTCTTTTTTGTTTTTGTTTTTCATAGTCAATTTTTCCTTTCTGTCTCCATTGCCCCATATGTGCATGCTTTCTTGGAAATAGAGATGCACCCTGGGGCAATTAGAACATGTCCTTTTCAGCTTCTCTTCTTGCCTTACTTTGCTGGAATGGGAAATAAACACAGAATGTCACCCACTGAGCCAATGCAAAGAATAGTACGTGTGATTATCACTGGGACTGTGCCAACTACTTCAAATAAAGAAGTATGAGTCTCAATCTTCTCTTTTTATGAATCAGAAAATCATGAGCATGTTTAATTAAGACCTCCCGGGAAGTGATACCATTTTCCTGTCCTGTCCATTTTGTTTGACCAGTGGCTGGATTTTAGGGACACCAGAATCCTAAGAGACACACTCTTAGGATGAGAACAGCCTTCTTAAGCTCATCTTAGGCTCTTAGTAAGCAGAGATAAGAGCCTTCCCGCTTATTTACTCAAACACTCAATTCAAATGCCTAAAATTTATTCACTAAAAGTGCTTTTTCTCATTATTTTTCTCCCTGATTCAGGAGAACCTCTGGTAGAAAAAGGGGTGTAGGTGTGCATGCATTTGGAGAACATTTTTATCCTGGAATTTTTAATAAAGCATGTTGATATTGTTGAATGAAAAATGAAAGTTGGCAGGCAGGACCAAGAGTGAATATAAACAGTGGTGAATTTATAGATCCAACTGAGGTAGGTCTTCTGGCAGAGCTTCGAGGTCTTGGAGCTCAGAGGCTACTCTGAGTTCAGCCTGGCCAGAACTGGAGGGTTCCAGCACTTGGATTATTGTCCTTGGCAAGATGAACTGTCAATTTCTTGATGGCAGGAACAGCATTGTCATCTTGTCACTCTCCCAAAGGACTGTATACACATTGAGAGTTAAGTGGGTATTGATAAATGAATGAATGAATGACTTACTGAATGCACAAAAGAACATATGAGTTAATGAATGAGGAGAGACCTTGTAAAATCCTGGTCAGTGTGATAACTCCCTAAGTTTTGTCTGACTCCTGTTTTATTGATTACTTGTAAATTAGAGACCTAAGAATACTATGAACCTTGCTATTTCCTGACACTGAAAAGTAGTCAAATGTGACAACTTTTGTTAAGATAAGATATGCCTTAAACAGTCAAATTCCTTAAAAGTTATTCATCTCTCTTAGAGGGTCTTTCATGTGACTCTCCCAGCTTTTCAAGAGGGTGGAAAAGTGGCACCAGGAGTTTTCTGTATATAATGACTCTCCCCTGGTACAGAGGCAAGGATGGTATGACTGTGTAGCCTGGAGCTACTTCTGTTTTTTGGGAATTCTCTTGCACTATTTCCGAAATACCTGTTGAAAATTGAAAAATGGTTCTGCATGGCCCCCTCATGATAGAACATCCAGGATCCTACTGTTTGCTCACTGAGTTAACAAGAAACTGAATTGTTTTTCACTGGAGTCACACTGGAATCTGGCTCTGGAGTCCATTTCTCAAGCCTAGTTCCATCCCCCACCTCCTCAGTGTTTTCCCCTTTATGACTCCTACAGGGCTGTCCTTGGGGCCCTATACTGGGTCTTGGGGCTCCCTTTTCTGGGAGGTCAAAGTGGAAGTACCATGTCCTCCACAGCCTTCAGTGATCATAGCCTAGTAATGGGGTGTCTCTTGAAAGAAGGTCTCACCCTTGCTCTTTTGTCCTGCTCTTTCTGCAGGCAGATTATTCTGACAAACACATAGAGGCTGGGTAATGGGAAATGAAAGCTTCAGGCAGTAGAACAAGAGGATGCTAATTGATAAACACATAATTGTTGAATTAAACCAGATTCTTGGGAAAACCATCAGGGGGCATAGGGCAATCAAAACTCCAGACCTCTCCCTGATGATGGAAGGGTGAAGGAGTGAGATTTGGGGGTGAGGCAAGATGGACTGCTGCAAATTATTTTAGCGTTGGGTAAACCTAGGTTTGAATCCTGGCTTCATGTCTAATTAACTGTGACATTGGAAAGCTCGGTTAATTTCATAGAGTGTGTGTCTTTATACTAATGTGAGGAGGGTACCTGTCTTACAAAGCTGTTGTGAGAATTAACTGAAACAGCCCATCCTTCCTTCCTCCCTTCCATCTTCCTTCCTTCCTTCCTTCCTTCCTTCCTTCCTTCCTTCCATAAAAGGCATGTATCAGGGTTAGGTGAGTGCCTAACCAAGTTCTGCCTGGAACTCAGTTTTATTTAAAATGATATATTTGACCTGTATCTTGAGACCTCAGTTTCCTTCCAGGAATCATGAAGGGTGATGGTCTTTAAAGATTTTTCCAGCTCTAGCATTTAATAATACAGATATCACCCTCCCTATGTGGTGAGTTTGGCCACAGAAACTCAAACTTTCTGGCCCTGTGCAGTGCCATGTGCCTGATGCAGGCACAGATTTGTCCCCAGAAGCCAGCCTCCCCACCCCTGTGCCTGAGCTCTGTCATTCAGGTGGTTTTTGGGGAAACCATGCCTGTGCAGAGGTTTGGAGCCAGTTAGCATCAGCTGGCATTTACAAGCGACATTTAAAGGTCACCTCAATCCTCCTGCTGGGAAATCTGGGAAGGAAGGTGCAGCAGAGAATGTGGACTTGTGTTGAATCTAATGAGCCTGGGCAAGAAGCAGGGAGGCTGCATGCACAGGACAGTACAGTGGGGAGGGATTTCTTTGTAGGAGCTGTTGGAGGAGTTCAGGGCATGGGTTATGCCCAGGAGGACTAGAGGGGGTCTATTCATCACTCAGAAGAGTGGGGTCCTTGAACTAATTGGCTTAATCCCCACCAGTGTGGGTGTATTTAGGTCCTGGGGTTTGCGTCCTCTAAGAAGTGTTATTAAAGAGGAAAATGTTGGTGGAAAGTGCAAGGAGAAAATACCTCTAGGTCCTTCCTTAGAAAGCCCGTATCCTGCCCAAGGGACAAGTCTACCATATGGTTAGAAAGGGTCATCAAGCATATTTCCTGAACCAACAATTAAGACATACTATCATATAACCTGACTGGCTGATACTCTATCTTATAATGGAGAGATAATGAGCGTCCTATTTGAAATTGAGGCTGCCTTGGAAAATAAGAGACACTTGGAACCCATGTAAACAGCTGATTAGAAATACAATGTTTCTGTTCTCAGTCAAAGGAGACAATGCTGCTATTGGAAGCTGAAAGGGCAGTGCACTGGAGCTCTCTGATAATGAGTGCCATAGGTAATGGGTGCCCCACCCTCAGCTTTGCCAGCTGCTAACTGCCCATTAGCTTCTCCTCTCTTCCCCATAAATAGTCCTCAAATGTGCTCCAGCAGTGTAAACCTTAACTCCTCTACTGCCACCTTCCTTGTATGCCCTGAAGATGACCCTGCCCCACCATGTCCCATGAGAGGGTGCCTGACTACTTCTGAGCACACTGGACCTTAGGAAGGGCAGTCTGCCCAAAGTCAGATGCTGACTGCAGATGGCTAAGATGTGAGGCCTGGTAGCCATGGGAGAGACCCACACCTCTCTCATAGGGGAGACTTTCATCATGTGGTTCTCTACTCTGGGGGGGTAGCTTTTGCTATAAATCAGAAGGTCATGGGAATTGGCTTGCTTTCTATCTGTCATATAAAGCCTACCCATTGTCAACTCCTGGTGTGCCATATATACCTAAACATATTTTGAATATAAAATGAAAAACTGCAAATGTATCCCAGCTTTTCCTCCCTTCTTGATCTTCTCATGCTTAGTAGAGAGCCCAGTGGAGAGGAATTTCTTACTACATGTTTGAGGAACCCTCAGGAATGGGTAAATAGCCAGCTGGGCAGTATGATCCATGGAAAGCCCTACTTGTCCTAAAGCTTTTCCCCTGCCCTCCCTGATTGCACACAAAGCTGCATCATTTCCTTCTTTGAGGGCCATTCCACTGTGTCTGAAGGAGTCCCCTGATAAAATGCAAACACCCTGGGGAAGGTCTCAAATGCATTAAGCTAAGAGCACATTAAGCTGCTGTCAGTTTTAGCCAGGACATTTTAGCAGGGATTAATTTATCAGGCTTCTTTCAGATGTGATACCTGGTTGAGAGGGATTTGGATTTAGGAGAGAAGGAGGCTGATGGCAGGAAACAGAAGAGACAGAAAAGAAAGCCCTAAGAAGGGGAACTGGCTGCCTCGAGAGGCCAGACTGTGTGGGGGCTGACGTGGTACTGACAGTGACGTGGCTGTGGAGCTGGGTTTTCACCATTTAGGAGGGAAAGTGAGCAGAAAGAACACCTCTGGGAGAACAGAGGATGGAGGGAGCTGCTGAAGGAAAGTTTGTAGGGCCATGGAGGCCTGGCTGACCCACAGCTGTGTGGTGGGCAGTCTAAGGGTCTGTGAGCTTCCTCCCTGGTATCTTAAGGCCCAGGAGCCAGGGCAGCCAGAGGCATCTCAGAAATTGTGCAAGCAGCAGGTGAGGGCAGTGGGGAGTTCTCAGAAGCAGCACACAGCTATTTTACCATCCTTTGCTCTGTTTGGGAGTTGCTTTGTGTGCTGCCATTACTTTTATGGGGGCTGATCTCTGGAGGGACTTTAGCACAACTTCTCTTTCACCTCCCTGGTGCATCTCCCAATTCTGAGGCTGGTCCCTCAGTGGGAGAGATTTCTCAAAAACAGAAACAAAGAGATTTGTGCCCTCCTTGAGGGAATTAATGACTGAACCTGTGGCATCAGCCTTTGTTGCATTAGACAGATCATCAGAGGCTGGAAATACTCGGGCCTGTCGTTTCAAGAAGAGCCATGTTTTTAAAAAACTGTAAGGGAAGACTAGAGACTGATGTTGGGGAAAAGGGAAGGGAAAGAGGAAAGTGGTGTTTATGGACCATCTACCATGCACCAAGCACTGTACTCTTCCTGCACGTCTTATTCTCTCTGGCCACATGCTTGAGGTAACACCAGTGTTATCCCCCAAATAACACACAGGACATTCAGAGAGGTTGTATGACTGGTGTAGCTGGTAAATGATGAGCACCAGATTCAAAACTATATCTGTGTGATTCCAGAGGGAAGGTAATAAATGGGAAAAGAACAAAATAGAAGGAGAAGAAGAAGAAAAGGTTTTCTCTTTTGGAACTAAGTCCCTCTGTCATGGCTCTTGCTTGTGTTTTCAGGACAATGTAGATAGTGTGGAGATTATAGGGTATCTTCTAGAGAACCAAAGCATAACTTCAGGTTGAGGCTTTTGGTGGGCACTCAATGGCCCTGCACTGACACTGACCAGGAATCAAATAATGTGGCCTGGACTGTGTTTTTATGCAGGAAACATGAAAGGTTACTTGCAGTGTTGACAGGGGGCAGATAATGGGGCCCAGGGCCCCTGGGGGAGGTTTGGAGAGGGGTTTAGGTTAGCCAACTCACAGCTAGGGTACCTCATTTCTTCCAGGGCCTCTCCAAGCTCTGACCTATGCTCTTATCAAATTTCTTCCTGAAAAAGAAGATGAAGGTCCTACTAAAATATCTGCTTGAGAAACCTTTCTCACTGAGTAGAGAAGCAAGAACACCTTTCACTGGTCATCAAGGTTATAGCCCTATACAGTGGACAGAAAGTACATGGAAGCAGTGTCCACAAACACTACCTACACCAATATTGTAGTTCTCCACACATACTTCTCTTCTTTCTTCTTTCTGGAAAGTTATAAAAAATACAAGCAATTTGATAGGTCAAAGTTAGTAATTGTTGAATTCAGTTGAATATATCAAATGCCTATTCAATCTGAAGCACTGAATAACATGCAAACAAATACAGGGTGAAGTTTCTTCCCAATGCATATACTGATAAAATAAAAATATAGAAGAATCATCATAACAAAACTACAATTATGACAATGTTGAGGATGATGATGATACTTTTCTTGATGTAGTACTTTATGGTTTAAAGTGCACCAGCCACAACTATCCCCACTGGACAGAAGAGGAAACTGATGTTCAGAGGATATAAATCATCTTCACAAATCACCAGAAGCAGATAGTGGTAGAACCAGAACTGGAACCAAGGTCTTTTGTCTTTTAACCCAAGACAGCAAGTGACTGCTCAAAGTGTTTGATTTCCCTTGATCAAGTCAGGCCTCTCTACACTCACTTCTTAACCTGCCCATCCTAGTGGTGGTTACTGATGCCCCCTATTTTTAGACTTAACCTTACTCAGTCTCTGAGCCAGGCCAGAAAGGAAGTACATCTGTAACCTCAGCCCACCATTCTATGTGGAAACAGGTCTTGCTGTCCTCAGCAATGACTGATGAATGCCCAGGACACTGTATTCCCACTAAGTCACAGATTTCCCTGACACCTGACACCTAGTTTCAAAATGTAGGTTTTACTATTATTCAGGTATGCTCAGGACAACAAATCAAAAAGATCTGCCACTGAAAAGATATTTGTGCTCACAAATCCCCAGAGAAGGGGCTTGCCATGGGGTATCAGTCAGGAGGCAGAGAGAGTGGGGTGTGAGGGGAAATTGTGGGCAGGAGCCTTTACTGTGGTTTCTGCAAGAAGAGTTGCATGAGGCAGAGTAAGAAGGTTATGGTTGGCTCATTTGAATAAGTTTGGTGGGCTCCAAGGCAGAGGGGCTTTTCTTACTTGTCTTGTACCTGGCCCCTGGGTGATTAAGAAAGGTTAGCAGTGCTGAGGTGAGACCCCAGTAAAGGAGGTAGTTGAGAGTATGACACTGGCTTGGCTAGACAGCATTTGAAAGACATGGTCCCTGGCTAGCAATTTATTATCTCCAGGATTGGCTATCCCTGGGAGGGACAGTCTCTCAAGGTCAGTGAGTCCCCAGATGTCAAAGTAGCAGAACACACACAATAAAAGACATGGTTAATACATACTTCTTATGTGGTCACACTCTGTGACTGGGCCGCTTTCTTTGTTCAGCACCCCTGCACCCCTAGGAGAATGACACTCCCCAGTTCTGGCTCCCACCAGGCCCTCCTTGGCTCACCTGTCCTTTTCTCTGTTATCCTGAGTCATAGGCCAGAGTCCTGGGGTGAGTCCCTGCCTATCTAGAACTACGATGCCACCACTCCCCTTATTTTGAGGCTTGTCCCACTCAAGGCATCTAACTCTCTTCAGTATGAACTAAGGTCCTAAGATACTTTCATATTAAACAGAAGTTTCTTTTGGGTTGACACCCCAATAGAAGAAATAAAGGAGTGAAGAAGACAAAGCTATGCAAGAGAAACAAGTCAACTGAGTCATAAGAACAAGGATTCCCTTCCCTCCACTGGGCTGATTATCAACACTCAGAATCCTTATCCATTCATTAGTGTGGCAAGCACTGTCTACTGACAGGTTAATTACATGGTTCTGGGTAATTAGAAAGTAAATATATGTTAAGAGGACACCACTGCCAAGATAAAAACTGTCTATTAAAAAGCTCTCTTGCATGGCAAACTCCACCTTCATCTTTTCAACCTGAAGATATTTTTTTTTCGTTTTTGTCACTTTGAGAAAAATTTCCTCTGCTCTTGCCTCTGGCTAAAATGTGTTTAGTTTCAGCTCTTACCACCTCCTTTGCCCTCTTCTTGAAAATGCACCTTGCTGGTCCAATTTGGGGCTCTGCTTCTATTCTGGGTAGATGTCTCTAGAATCAAACCCCTCACATATGAGGTTTACATCTCCAGTGTAGCCTGGAAAGCTTGGGGAGAAATTCCTGATTTTCTTCAACTGCCTGATGTAACAGGCAAAAATTCCACTTCTGTTGTTGTGTGAGAATGGAAGGCCCTCCCAGACAGCTTTACTGAAAGGTGTGCATGCTGCTGAACTAAGGTGACCCTAGAAGGCCAGGAGAGATGTAGTCATTCTTCATAGCCTTCAGGTCAGTATGGAGATGGTGTCTGCAGGGCTTTACTTGTACTTTCTCTCTGCAGGGTGAGCTACCTTCCAGTGTCTGGGGCCTGGGGCACTGATTTCATAGGGAAAGACCCATGATGTGACCACAGGCAGTGACTCTGTCCTCTTGCACTGCTCCAGCCCCATCAATCCTGCCTGAGCATTTTGAGAAAAACAACAAAAATGTAAATTAGGTTTCTTCTCTGTGATGTGTAATGAATCACCACCTAAGAGGAGACTGCAGGTTAGTTTTGCACAGGTGTCCCTTAGCAAGAATGTGCTCTTTCTGAGGAGTTTCAAATGGCTTGATTTGAGTTATTTTAGAGCCAGGATCCAGACTTTTTCTAAAATACCATTCCTAGAGTGCTATAGTATAGGAGTACTTCATAAGTTCTGTTAAGGTCTTAATTCTCCTCCATGAACATGAATTGGAAACATGGACACTTGGCTCAAAACCCAAGTTTTTAGACTTCATCTTCAGCCCCTTCTTACCCTAGCAAGCATAGAAGTTGGTGAAAATCCAGGTGGTATGTTGCTATTTACCTTGTTTCTTCCTTCAATTCATTCATGTGTTCAACCAATGCTAACTGAGTATCAGGTATATGCCAAGTGCTGAGCTAGGTGTTGAGTATACAACTCTAAATTGGCCAATTACATGTTTGAGGAGCTCATAAATGATATGGATGGAGGGAGAGTGGTAAGAGACATGCAGATGTTCAGAAGCAATGAATGTTGAAGGGGTAGAGATGAAGAGACATATAATATTGCCTGATGTATGAGAAAGATAGGGGCTGGGATCTGGAAAGGCTTAAATGAGATTATCTTTGCCCTGAGCCCATAACTGATCTTCCTGAGGTCATGGCCTGTAACCCAGGTCTTCTGATAGATTGGTTAAGGAACATAGCCACTGGAATAAGCAACAGAAGCTGAATAACCATCAGAGAAGTTTGAGTCTGAATTCTGCATCCTGAGCACCAGTGTGGCTAGCAAGTGGCCAGAGCTCCACTGGGGGCTGGAAGCCAGTTGTCAGTGAGAGGGTACAGGCAGGGGAAGAAGAAAATCTCAGGGCACGTTGGGAGCTCTGGGCAGTCAGGGAGTGCACAATGAACCTAGGTCAGGGCATGAAGTGGGGAAACTGAACAGATGCTATTTAGTTCCAAGGGTGTTCTCTGAGGCCATCTGGTCAACCTCAATCAGTAAAAGTTGTGTTTTTTCCCCAGAGATTCTCAAAACATACATGGACAGAATAGGGTTTTGGTGCGAGCAGGACCAGGATAGACATTAAGCTGACAGAGGTGGTTGAATAGCCCCAGCTATGATTGGGGTCTTTACTGGGGGACTCCAATTCTCACTTCCACCATGGAGGAGGGCCAGACCCCTGGCTCCCATTCCTTTGGGATTGGCTTGTCCCATCAGCAGACATAAGAGCTTAGGCCCATAAGGCCCATTGTCTACCCAGAGCAGCTCTGTCCATGTAGGACCCTCCTCCCAGTCTCACCTGCCTGACTGCTGTCAGGGGAATTTCCAAATGGGAATTGACGCTCACGTCAGCAACCTGGCTTCCTGGTGACATCTCCTGACATGGAATTAACAGAGAAAACAGCACAAGGGATCTCCTGGGCCACAGAACATTGATTTCTTGTTTAGCCCCTTTAGCTACACATCAACAACAGATGTGGCAGGTTTGATTAGGTTTCTCCATCAGGAGGTTCAGGTTAGGGAGGAGAGAGTGCTCAACAGTGTAGTGTGGTTTTAATTCCTTAAATCTTAGGTTTGAAATGCAAGTAGGAAGTACATGTAAACAGGGTATAGAGGGCTATGAGGATTTGGTGAGAAGCCACTTGTTTTCCTATTTTTCACTGGAAAAGAACAAGGATTAAGGGCTCCCTCTGAAGTCAAATATCTATCAAAGTGTTGGTTGGCCCAGAGCAGGACCTAGAGGCACCCATTTCCCAAAAGAGGGGCCATAAATGTTTTAAAGGATATCATTAGATTGTATCTCTCTGGAATTGTTCCCAGAATTCTGTTAGTTTCACTCTGGTGGGGGCAAGGGAATCAGGATTTTACCAACACCCTCAACCATCAGAATTAGACCTTTATCACCAGCCAAGGCTGATTTTTCCTTTAACAAAAACTTTCCCTTTAAGAAAAGAAAATATGATGACTAGGAAACACCCACAAGAGACTTCCACCCAATTAAAACTTTTTCTGTAGTTGGGCAGAGCTCAACTTACTCTCCATCAAAAACACCTCAATTACCATGAAATGCATTCCTTGCTCTAGCACAATAAATAAAGCATTTTCACAAAAGAATAATATTTATGTTATCACCAGGAATAGAAAAAGAAACACACTAAATGAAAGATGCTGGTAGTAATCAGCAATGCCATTTTCATTGTAGTTCTTGGACCTCTTAATACAGCAGCATACCAGCTGCAGCCCCTAAGCTCAACTCTATTTAAATATACATACCTCTGTGTGTGTATATATCTCACTCCCTGAATATATACAGATAGATAGATATATATTATCTCTTTAAAATATTAAAATAAATTACATCTTTGCACAGAATACAGACATTAATTCTGTTTCCAGGAGATTTGTCAAATCAGTGGCCTGTGTTTGCATAACAAGCTCTTTGGTTATGCTGTGTGGAATATAAATTACCATGTTGTCAGCTCCAGATGAAAATCACCAAATTTTCAGTAATGTCACTTCTGTTGATTAAGATGAGCTTTATGTGATGTATCCAGGTAATGTCATAGGTAGCTGGTTCTTCCTGGAAGTGGCTGCAAGTGCAGGGAAAAGGGAAATCCTAGAAATATATGGGATGAAGAGAATCATCTTGTAGTTGGAAGCTATCCTCCTCTTATTTTTTAGAGAACACAATTCTTTTCCTTCATCACTTTCATTGCATTGTGTATGCGCACACACACACGTCACACGCACATGCACAGAGCTTCTGATTTGGGTTTTGATTTGGAATAACTGTGGAATACTCCTTGCCATATTTGGAACACAATATTTTAATGCATTTGGATTGTCCCGAGTTTAAGGCATAGAAAGAAGGTTCAAAGCAGTCTCACAGACTCCAAATTCCCAGGACACAAAATTTGTTCTGCCTCTTAAGTGTTGTAAGTATGGCTTCTAATAATAGTTACTATTGCTTGATGCTTAGTATGTGCCACACACTGTGCTAGGAGCTTTAAGTGTATGATGCCACTCACTCCAACAAGAAGTATGTGATAGGTAGTGTTATGATTTGTCTGTTAGAAATCGGGAAGCAAAGAGACAAAAAGGTTAGGAAAGTTGCCAAGGAACCAGAGACAGGACGTTGCTGACCTGGGACTGATAGACTCAGGTCTATCTGAATCAAGAGTCTAGGTGTTTAGCAAGCTCAGAACATTGTGCTGTGTTTATCCTCTTGGTATCTGTGTGTGCAGCAAAAGTTCCTCCTTGCCCAGGGCTTCAGGGCTGTGGACCCAAGAGTAGCCAGTGTCTGGCTGTCCTTGTGGGATTGAATTAGGCATTGGAGGAGAGTTCTCAAACAAGCTCACCTATTTTGTGGGATTTTAAAAAAAGCAACTAGAATGGTTGTCACTTCTTTCTCCAATTTCTCTGCTTTTGTTCACTAAACCTTCACTATGACCTCTTCAGTTTTCACGAAATTTGCACTGATAAGACCTCTGATTAACTGGTCTCCTTGCCCATTTTATACATAAGGACATTGAGGCCTGGATTGGGGAAGGGATATGACTGGGGTAAATGGACTCGATTTAAGATAAAGTTGTACCCTTCCCCAGTTTTTTGCTCCTTATCTACAGTCCAGAAAAAGCTCATCTAGCCTGGATTTGGAATGGAACACAATGGGGCCAGGACAAGTTTCTGGAGGCATGCTGAGAGATACTGTGTGGTCTAGGCTGGACATGGTCCCACTGGCCCAGACCTGACTGGAAGCTGTAGCTCTGTAAACAGCACAGTGAGTGAACACAATGGGAATTCAGTTTGCTACCCTGGTTTCCAGAATGCCAACTCTGTATGTGATTGCAAAGTGTTATGTTACATTTGTGGCATTTATTCATGATCATTTATGGGTGCAAATATATCTAGAGCTGTTTTCACAAAGCTATAAAATTTGTGTCTGCTCTGTTTCCTTTTTGAAATGTTCAGTTCAGCAAGATCTAAGGCCAATGGATAGAACAAAATTTAACCCAGATTTCAGCCATTCTCTTTCCAGTCTTGATATTTCTTCCTCCAAATTACCTTTATATTGGACACATTTCTGTTCATAATTTTCATGACCAGACATAAATGTTGTATCTTGGTTGAGCAGACACAAGAAAACTTCCTGACTTTCTCTACAATGTGCACTGCACCCTTTGTTCTATTGAGTCCAATTGTCCCCTAAGTAATAGCAATAGCAACAGCAATCAAAATGTGTCACTTTTATTTTCCCATTTAGCAGCAGGACTAGATTGCACCACATGTGTCCAAATGGGACTGGGAAATACTCAAACAGATGAGTGTTAGGGGTTTCCTGCCACAGACAAAGAACATAAGCTTTGGAATTAGTAAACTGGTATGGCAGAGACTCCTGGTTGTCTCCTGATAGTCATTCTTCCCTTTGTATAGTAACAGAGTCCAATTTTAGACACATTGCTTCCCAAATAAAAGACTTCATTTCCCAGAATTCCTTGTGACTAAGTAAGGCCACATGTCTAAGTTCTAGCCAATGAGATGCAAAGGAAGTCTAGTGAGGGTCTTTCAAGAAGTCTCTTAAGAAGGAAGGAGAGTGTCTTTCTTCTTCTTCTTTTTTTCCATTCTACTCCTTAGATCATAGACGTGAAGGCTGGAGCTCTAGAAATCCTTTAGGACTATGAACGTGATGACCACCTCTTAGAGATTGTGGGACAAAGAGCTAGAAAGAAACTTTGGTGACTGTGGATCTCCTATGACACCCTCTGGCAGCCACCTCTGGATTTCTTTTAACTTAAGAGAAAAATAAATCTCTATAATAAGACATCATCATTTTTCAAGTCTTTGTTAGTCTAAGTTGGGCCTAATGTTAGGTTCTTTTATTAAATTATTAATCTCTAAACTTCAGCTTTCTTAATTATGAGACTTACAGATTTCTGGTTTTATAATTTTCTGAATTTTTCGAGAGCTGAATATTTAATAGATGCCTAATGAATGTAAAGCACACAACACAGTTCTTGCTATTTTCTCCCCCTTCATATTGGGGTGTTACATGCTCAAGTAGCTGGGTATAAAAACCATATAACAAGAATATTTACAACAATCCAGGGATAAACTATATGGATAGGTGGCTAAATTACAAATTCAGAATCTCAATTCAGTGTGACAAAGGTAAAATAATTAATAAAGTTTTTAGTTTCTGTTTCATCCCAAGGTTTTTAGTGTCTAACCATACTGTATGCTATAGTTGTTTTTCACAGTTTCCCTGTGTTCTGAGAAAATACAGGTCTGAACGTTTTATTTAGGTAGTACATTTGATTAAAAAAAAAAAAGCTTAACTTTGCTCAAGTTAACACCCTGATGTTATATTCTTAAAGTCACACAGTCTTTACTTACTGATATTTCTCCGAATTTCCATTTTTCTCTTGGTTGGTCTACTTCTGCTTACTTGGGTAATCCCTTAATTACAAGCCTTTTGTAATACTTTCTAACTGACTTTCTGGTCGTAGCACCCTTTGGGAAGTTTTATAGTTTTTCCAACTATAATTTTCCTGGTTTTCAATTTCTCTACTAACACTCCTGCCCTGTCCCACTCAGTCTACAAAACATATTATTCTTTTAAATCCAGACATGTTACACACACACACACACACACACACACACACACACACACACAGAGTTTATTTGATTTTTAAAATAACCTAGTAGTTTGGAAGGCAAAGAGGGGATTGTTATCCTCATCTTAGACATGAGAAGACATAGCCTGAGAGGAATTAGGGACTCAGAAGATTTCTAATACAATTTTTTTTTTCATTATGCACCACAGTTCCTTCTCCCAAATTTGAAAGCCACTCATGTAGCCTGCCTATCAATCAGTCTTCACATCTATTATGATTGCTTCTGCTTCCTCCAGACAGAGATTCATTCTGATCCACATATATTTTGGGGGATGAAGGATATGTCACATTTCATATTTAAATAAAATTTTCATACTTTTCCAAGTGCTCTTTTCTACATTATCTTATATTATATTCATTGTATGTCTGTAAGGTAAGTAAGGCAGACATTTCCTACATCCCTATTCTCCATATGAGGAAATGAATGAGTAATCTAAGTGATGGACTAAAGATCACAGGAAATTGGGACTGTGATTGGGACAGAATTGGGACTGTGTCCTCTGTTTGATAAATTGTGTTTTTAAGTGATAGATAAGGGAGAGTTGCCCCTTTTGAATACCTAGACCCACTTCTATGGTGAACACCAGGTTAGACCCTATATAAGTGATTTAGTGGCTCTCATGCTCCTTTTAGAAGTCTTATAAAAGAAGACAGATCCTCTATATCCTTTCCTCTGCCCCCTTTCCCCTTTTCAGGTCAATCAGTTACCTATTGAAACACTAGTACTCTTCTAGGTGAGTCAATAGGGAAGGCCAGATGATTGTCAATACAAAGCTGGCCCTTTCCAGTGCTGAGGCTTCAGATAATTAGTACTACAGATAATTAGAGGCTTTAGATAATTAGTACTACAGATTCTCAGTGGAGTAAGGTATCAGTATGACTCCACTAGTCCTCAGGCAAGGTTTCCTGGTGGGTTCGGGCTGGTCTGGCTTTCTGGCCCCTAGAGTCAATGTAGGTCACAGAATGAGCCCTGGAATGTACATCAGTACACATTGGCTGGAGCCTCAGCCCACTACCAACTTGTTCAGTGGCCTTGTGTAAGTCAATTGAATTTCCCAGACCTCAGTTTCTGTGTCTTTACCAGAAGAAGATTAGACTAGCTTTTAAGCACTTATGTTAGTTTATGAGGGCCTCCACAACAAAGTATCACAGACTGTGTGGCTTAAACAACAGACCTTTATTTTCTCACTTCTGGAGACTGGAAGTCCAAGATCAAGGGTCAGCAGGTTGATTTCTTCTGAGGCCTCCCTACTTCCCTTGTAGATGGCTATTTCTTCTTCCTCTGTCTTCATGTGGTCTTCCCTCTGGGTATCTCCTCTTCTTATAAGAACATCAGTCACATTAGGACCTTATTACCTTATTTCAGCGTAATTTTCTCTTTAAAGACATCTCCAAATACAGTCACATTCTGAAGTCCTGAGGGCTCAGACTTCAACATATGAATTTTGAGGGGACACAGTTCAGTCCATAATAATATTGAAATTGGGTAGTTCAGGAGGCTTAGTAACGTTTAAAAAATAGAAATTTCTGAAGCCCAAACCTACTTTATAAGAACCGTGAGAGATATAGTCCAGGGTTTTACCAATTTTTAAAAACTTCCCAGGTGATGGGCATGCTCAGCCATGTGTAGGAACCCTCTAGACTAGAGGACCTCCAAAGGCCCTTAATCTCAAATGTTCTTTGTACTTAAGAATCAGACAGCCAAGAGAAGGAAGGTATTCTTGTACAGCAGCTGTCTTAAAGAAGCATGAGGGCATAAGCCTTGGGAAGGTGGATGTCCAAGGGGTGCCCCACAGGGCTTCCAAATGCCTTTTGGTGAGAGACTATCTTCAGAGAGACTGAAGCAGGGATGGTAGGCTGCCAGATGGGAAAGAGAGGCACTTCTCTCTGCCAGTCACCCCATGACTACTGCAGCCTCAATTTGATTTTTTTCTGCATAGAGTAGCTGATGCCCCTAAATATCATGTTGGTAAGAAATTTTGATCTTGGAACTCAAACAAGAGATCCCAGAAAGGGCAATAAGAGACACTAGAGTGAAAGATCCAGAGATTATTGAGAGAGTTCAGACTTGCTGATGGAAGCAAAGGCATGGAGGGTGAAATGTCATGTATTAAAAAGAGCATGACTGCTTTGGTCAACTGACTTGGGTCAGATTTAATTTTTTGCCACTCACCAGCTTTGTGATGCAGGATAGGTCACTCGGTGTTTCAGAGGCTTGGTTTCTTCTCTGATACACTGGGGAGATTACTCAGAGGAGGAGAGTGGTTATGTGAGCTCTATTAGGTCATGCTTGTAAGCAGTCTTTCCAGTGTTTGGCAGTTGGTGGGCCCTGGATAATCAACCTGTATGTATTCTTCCAAAACCAGGTTTCCTCCTCTGTTTCTAGTCTGTGTTTCCCAGTTGATCACACACTGAGAGGGGTGGGGAGAGAGAGAGAAGGAAGGAGAGAGAGGGAAGAAGAAGAAGGAGGGGGAGGAGCTAAAGAAAGGACACATTACAGCCTTATAGTCCAGGCCTTGTATGAGTTGATGCTGTTTAAGAGGGAGGAATAAGACTGGACTGCTAGAGGCCCACAGTCATTTTCTGGCTGTTAAGCTGAAAGATTCTCCCCCAAAGAGTATACTTCACCTGATATTAAGCACAAATACCAGGAATGGCCCAATTGTCCAATTTCTGCTTTACTTTTAACATCACTTTGACCCATCCATGATAATAACTAATATTTGCATTTTATAAATCACCTTTTTAAACAAATAAATGATTTATTTGCAGAGTTACCTTACAAAGTTCAGAGCTGGGTTTAATTGTCATCTCCAGTTTTTACATCAATTTTGTTTTTCCTATGGGAAACCCAAAGCTTAGAAGTTGCCACAAGGCCTTGCAATCTCAATGTGAATCCAAGGAAGTTGGGAAGAAAACAGAGGGAATGAAGCAGGTTGTAGAGTTCAGTGGAAAGTGCACAGAATGTGTCTAAACATTGTTCTCTGGTTGTTCCCCATATCAGCCTTTTCTCTGCAACTGGGTCATAGGTTTCTTGAGGGTAGGCACCCTGCCAGGGACATCTGCATGCCCAATGGCACTTTTGTGTCATCACACAGAGCAAATGGCAGTGTTCAAACCTGCTGGGCTGAGTGGGGATGGGGAGGCAACTGGGATGAATGGGGATGGGGAGGCAGCCAGGGAAGGAAGGGAGAGCTGCCCTCAACTTGGAGGCTGGGTCTGGGGTCCCTGTGCCTGGAAAATGCTGCTCTCCTTGCTGATGCTGTAACTTGGTCACTACATGGCTCACACAGAAGTGAAGCAACTTGATGGAAGAAGCCTAAAGTGCTTCTTTCCCCACAGTCCTCTCCCTGCCATGTGAGCACTTCTGAGGAGCCCAAGGGGGCTGGTTACAGTTGAATTTTATTTCTTTTAATTTTATGAGTAAGAACCCCTGGGTTGATCAACATGAGAGAAGATGATAATTTGCAAAGTTTCGTTTCATCTCTGTGCTCTCCTCCTGGTTGTTTACCTGATGAGCCAGTATCTTTCTGGCTAGGTACATTTTTCACTCAGCACATATTCTTCTGTTATTAATTTTGCTTTATTTATTTATTAAATTATCTTCTTTAGGACTTTGTGATTTGAGATTGTTCTCTTCCTTATCCCTCTATGGATTTAATATCACTGTTGATCATTGATTTTATATTTCTTTTTTTTTTAACATTTATTTATTTTTTGAGACAGAGAGAAACAGAGCATGAACAGGGGAGGGGCAGAGAGAGAGGGAGACACAGAATCTGAAACAGGCTCCAGGCTCTGAGCTGTCAGCACAGAGCCCGACGCGGGGCTCGAACTCACGGACCGTGAGATCATGACCTGAGCCGAAGTCGGCCACTTAACTGACTGAGCCACCCAGGTGCCCCTGATCATTGATTTTAGGCTATAGTTTATTAAAGGTGGGGACTGCGTCCATCTGGTTAGTAGTGTCTTAAATTTTATTGGATCCTGCTGGAGTCACAAGCCCTGACTTAATATGCCCCACATGTTTTAGACAGCTATCTGGACATTTTCCTTCCCCACCTCAAGCCTGCAGCCTCCTCAATGACTTGCTCTGAGTAACAACCAGATATCCTGTGGGGAGAGTGACCCCTGGCATCTTACAGGGGGCCTCAGATGGCCTCCTCACCATCTCCTTAGAAATAGTGCTTCGCTTTCCTTCCATCCTTCTCCCCCACAGCAATGGAAGGAACAGAGGAAATGGGCTTTAGCATCAGGCAGCCCTAAAACCCAACTCTGGCTCTGACACAAAACCTGTTGGCAAAGTCACCTACTCATCCAGCTTCAGTGCTTTCCCTTACAAGATGGGGAAGTGCCTTGTTACAGGCAATTGTGGAGAAAGAGCAAGGGAACACAAGAGCATCACCTGGTAGGGTGTGTAAGGGTCTCAGAAATGTTGCTTTGCTTCTCCTAGGCTTAGCAAATTTGTCTTTGTGTCTTCCTTCTTCTCTTGTAGGCATTGTCCAGTTAATTCATTTCCTTTCTTCATTTCACTTGTGATTCAAAGGATGGGCCAAATTATAGCAAAGGGCACACACATGGGATTCAGTATTAAGAACAGGACAACCTGACATTTTGGGGGAAACCACGTCACCAACTCAATATTGGAGCATCTGAAGCTGTGACTGAAAGATGCCTTTAGATCTCCACAAAACCTTCCTGCTACCTCCTCCTTTTCTAATTAAATCCACTTTTCTTCAAGCACTGGCATTTGAGATGAATCAGAAACACTGCTCCTTATTCCGTGGCATTATTTTTTTTTCCTCGTTTAATTACTAGTATTGCAACAGTATTTTTCCTGCCATTTTTCTTCACAAATATATGTTATTTCAGTTACATTATGGTTTAAATAGGCTTTTGAGTGGGAGCCAGGGAACCTAACAGTTATTTTCAATATGGTTTCTATGGGAAAATGTAATACCCACTTCTAAACAACCCTCTGAAACATGAGCATGTGGAATATAACCTGTTTATGAGGTGAAAGTGGTCTCTTTGGTTTTTATTTTGATAAAACAATTTCATATTATTTACTGTGTCCTTTTGAGATGGTATATTAGGCTAGTAGGGTAGACCCTATAGCCTAGAGAAGTTAGGTCATCTGAAATAGGTCACAAAGCAGAGCGGGGCCTGGGTCTCTAGTCTCTTGACTTTTAATCCACTGCTCCTTCCTTGACCAGGGGACTTTCTAGATAGTGCTTACTGGAGAGGACTGTGCATTGTGCATCTAGTACCTGCCTAGATTCAGTAGAAGATTACCAGCTATGCATGACTTCTAAGAATGACTCCTCAGCCTCCAACCATCCACTTCTCTTTTCCAGTCACAACATTTCCCCTCTCGGGGAAGCATGACTTTCAGTAATGCCAGACCACAGGGGCAGTGAGGCTGTGTTTGATGGAGAGAGGTGATTAATACCTTTTCTCCCACCAGGCCACATTACTGGACACTGCAAATGCCAAGATGTGTTGGTTCATTTGTTCAGCAAATATTTGCCAAGGGTCTGTTACATTCCTGCGCTAGGTGCTGAGTGATACAACAGTGAGCAAACATAAAGGAGGTGCCTGCTCTCACAGAGTTTACAGTCCAATGAGAAGACATTTAATCAAAGCAACTGCAAAAAAAGTGTAATATGTGCTCTCACAGGGAAAGAACATGACCAGGGGAGGTGTGCTAAACAGCTGATGTGGCATAAGTAAGGGTGCAGCCAGAATCTCTGTTTCTGTTTAAATAGAATCTCCCTTATATTTAAAAAAATATTAATCAAGACAGATAATATGTGCCCAGAACTGTGCTAGACCCTGTATTCAGTGAATAAGACATCATCATGACTTTCAAAGTGCTTATAATTGAGTAAGGAGTGCAGTTAACTTTTGCTATGTAACCCAAACCTTGTGGCTTAAGACAACAAACATTTGTTTTTTTTCTCACAATTCTGCAGGTTGGCTAGTTGATTCTTGTGGTCTGGGTTAGTTCAGTTGATTTCTGGTCAGTTGGCAGCTTGGCTGGGACTTGATGGTCTAGGATAGCCTCACTCACATACCAGGCAGGCTGTCTGGTCTAGAGAGCCTCAGCCAGGCAGTTTGTCTTTGATCCCCCCATCTTCTCATCCCCTGGACTCTTCACATGGTATTCTTAGGGTTCTACAGAACAGGAGACAGTGCAAACCCCAATGCATACATACTTTTTAAGACTCTGCTTTTATAACATCTATGATTGACACATTTGCCAAGTCAATCCCATGGCCAAGCCGAGAGTCAGTAGGGGTGTAGACCACAAAGAGTGTGGCTACAGGAACTTGTGAACACATTGTGGGCCATACTACTGTAATCTACCACAAACATATAAGTAAAAGCATTAGTGTATAGTGATAAATGTAAAGAGAGAAATAAACAGAGTCCATTGGTACCAAAGAGGTGGGGACAGAAGGGAAATCAGAAAGACTTCTGAGCAAAAGCACCATTCTGTCTGGTGGATGAGAAAGAGTTTGGCAAAGAGAGAATAGGAGGGTATTTAATGTATTGATGATGTATCTCAGAGGTGAAGGTGAGTGCGATTTGCTGTAGACAGTCTGGGGAAGCTCAATTCTCATTTTATCTTTACTAGCCATTTCCTGGAAAATGACTTCATACTCTCCTTGTTTTCATAGGATTTTTGATTTTTGGAACACCCAGTTAGCCATTCTCTAACTTTTATTTTTGTAGCATTTGGAAAACAATGCCATGAAAAATCTGTATAATCAGTTTATTGAACTGTCTGACCTTATCAGGGCCCACAAATAATTTTTTTCAATCACTGCCTTTAAGAATGCTTGGTGAAATTTTCTTATTCCTTAATAACATGTTTGGAAAATCCAAAAGATTTCCAGCCATCTTCAATCATAAAAAATGAATCCATACGGGAATACAAGAATAATGCAATATTAAACCATTTATTAATAGCATTGACATAGTAACTGACATCATATTTCGAATCCCTTTGTTTATTTTCTTATTGATAGACTTCTTGATTCAAATGTAAACTCTTTGAGGGTAGAGGCCAACTTTACATGTTTACTCTTAAATTCCTATAGTGTATAAGAGTGCCTTATGTCAGGTACTCAATACCTAGTTGTTGAATGGAATAATTAACATAACCCACAATATTTATAGATAAAAATAAACATGAAAAAGGCATTTAAGAAAGAATTCAAACTTTATTCCTGATAAAAGTGTTAATATAATGGAATAGATATTTCCTTAAATTGATATGTATTCTCTATCCTTAAGACAGGATTATGCATAATAGTAAAGCTTTAAAAAAGTGATGTTATAGTCAGAAACAAAATAAAAATGTCCAGGACTGGAGGTACTTGCCAATGAAATTAAATAAGAGAAAGAAATAGTGGTATAGCTATTGGAAACGAGAAGGTAAAACTATTAGTAATCGCAGACTGTATAGATGTATAGAGCAGAGTGAATCAATTGAAAACTGTTACAGACTATAAGAACTGTAAGAGAATGTGGTAAGGACCTTGATAAAAAACAATATTGAGATATCAGAAGCATTGATATATATAAGAAACTTTTGGAATAAAGACATTGGTTATAATGAATAACCAAAATGATAATATACAAATATAAAAATATTGCAAAGCTGCAATAATTTGAAGCATGCATACTGACATGTGACTAGAAAGATCAATGGACTAGAGCAGGTCCAGCGCTAGGACCAAATGCATAGGGGAAAATATGTGCAATAATAACAATTATAACAATAGCTGACATGTAGGAAATTTACTATATGTTCTAACCCAACATTTGAACCCCCATGGTCAGACTCTGGTGTTCATGCTTTTAAACAATAGGCTAAACTGCCCTTATTTTTTTGCTATAGGTGCATTTGAAATAAAATTCATAAAGTAAAATCTCCAATAAATAATGCTGGAACAGCTGTGTAGTTATCCAGAAAAAAGTAAAGTCTGTTTTCTAAATCACCCCTTACTCCAAAATAAATTCCAAGGAACCAAAGTTGTGCCAAAGAAGATACAAGAAGAATTCATGTAGATTTTCTGATGTTGTTAATCTCAGGATAAGAAAAGCCTGTTAGAATCTGACACAAACTCAGTATCCTTAAAAAGAAAACACTGACAAATTAAATTATAAAAATATTATAATATTCTTCATGGAAAAAATGCAATAAATAAAATAAAAAAATTGATAGAGAAGAAAAGAGTTGTAACACACTTTAAATATGATGTGTGCCTAACATCAGTAAGGAAAAAAAGCCTAATAGTCCAAATCAAGCATGAGAAAAGAGTGTGCAGAGTTCACACAAAAGGAAATGCAAATAATTCCTAAATAAGAAAATATATTGTATCTTACACAGGAGAGAAACCAAATTAAAGTTATAATGAAATAACTGTTAGATTGACAACAGTGAAAATGTCTGATGACACAATGTATTGGGCAGGTTTTGAGCTGGGAGAATTCCTAATCATTCCTGGTGGAAGTACAATTCATCCCATCCCTACCAAAATCACATGCACTTTTGACTCTTGTATTCTACCTCTAGGAATGACTGCTGCAGCTGCATTTGCATATGTGCGCAATGCTATTATTTAATGTATCATTTCATGTATTAAAACTGTGCATAACCCCGATGTTCATCAATAGGGTGCTAGTTAAATGATGATGATCACCATACAGTGGATCAATATCCATTCAGTAGGATGTGGTAACTCTCAGGTACTGATAGGTGGGTATCTTCATGAAATATTGAAACACATATGGTATAGGATATATCCATTTGTGTGAGAAAAATAAAGAATTTCTATCTATCATCTATCTATCATCTCTATCTATCTATCTTATCTTCATCATCTATAACCTATCCATTTACTTATAAATGCCTAGAATATCTCCAGAAAGACACACAAGAAAAACAGCTAATAGTAGTTGCTTTTGGAGAAGGAAAAGGAGGGGCTGGGGTAGGAACATCACTCACTTTCACATTTTCTATCTTGGGAATTTAAAAACCTGATACAAAATGATATCTATTTCTATGTCTGAATGTTTGGCAGTGACCACAACTATAAGTCCTCATGAATTAGATACTTACTTCCATTGATAATGAGTAAGTCTGGATTTAAGAACTGATCAGAGGGAATTCTATATAAGAGGAAAAGGAAAATGAAAGAGCAGAAGTATAGGTAGATGCTAAAATGAAAATCATTACTAGGATAAGAATTAACCATGGGGGAGGGGAAGGAAAAAAAAGTTAGAAAGTGAGAGAGCCAAACCATAAGAGACTCTTAAAAACTGAGAATAAACTGAGGGTTGATGGGAGTGGGAGGGAGAGGGGGGTGGGAGGAAGGGGAGGGTGGGTGATGGGCATTGAGGAGGGCACCTGTTGGGATGAGTCCTGGGTGTTGTATGGAAACCAATTTGACAATAAATTTCATATTAAAATAATTAAAAAAGAAGAAATTTGGAAAAAAAATTAACATAGGGGTATATGTTCTTCATATATTCAGAATCTTCAAGATTCTGATTTCAGTTCTTTTGGCTGTCTTTCCAGAAGTGGGGCTTCTGGATCATATGGTAGTTTTTTTCTGTACCACCATGTTCATTATAACATTATTCACAATAGCCAAGATTTTAAAATGACCCAAATGTCCATCAACATATGATTGAGCCAAAAAAAATGTGGTATAAAAATATAGAGGAATATTATTGAGTCTTGAAAAGAAGGAAATCCTGCCATTTGTGACAATATGGATGAAGCTAGAGGCCATGATGTGAAGTAAAATAAGCCAGTCACAGAAGAACAAATACTGCATGAATCCAGTTATATGAGGTGTCTAAAATAGTCAAACACATAGAAGTAGAGAGCAGAATGGTGACTGCTGGGGTCTGATAGGTGATTGCTAATAGGCCTGAAAGATCTAAAATTTCTATTATTCAAGATGAATAACTTCTAGAGATCTGCTATACAACATTGTACCTACAGTTAACAATACAGTATTGCAGACTTTAAAATATTTTAAGGATAGATCTCATGTTAATTGTTCTTACAAAAACCACACACACACAAGAACAAAAAGAAATTTTTGGAGGTGATAGATACGTTTAGTGTCTTGCACACTTGCACACTAAATACATTTAGTGTTTATGCACATGTCCAAACTCATCAAGATGTATACATTAAATGTGTATACATTTATACTTTTAGCATAAAATTATACCCCAGTAAAGTTAAAGAAAGAAAATTTCTCTAATAAAATGTTAAAAATTAAAAAAAAAGAGAGAATTAACAGGTTAGCTTATATGTAGAGGAGGAGAAAAAGCACAGAATGGCCTTGAGTAAAATAGAAGCAATAGTTTAAAAAAACCACTATATATCATCCCAGTGGAAAAAATGAGGAAGTGTGTGTGCACATCGATAGAGAGAGACAGGGACAGAGACAGAGAGACAGAGAGACAGAGAGTTAGAAATCTTTCTTTCTTTTCTTATAAGATGTGAATCTCATCATGGGGCCCCACCCTCATGATTTCGTGTAACTGTAAGTACCTTCCAAAGGCCTCATCTTCAAATACCATCACATTGTGGATTAGGGCTTCAGCATATTAATTCTGAGGGGACACAAACAGTCAGTCCACAGCAGCATGTAATCCTCACAACAACTGTATGAGGCAGCTACAATTTTATAGATGAGGAAAATGAGGCAGAAATGTTAAGCAACTTGGCTATGGTTATGCAGGTGGTACAGCAGCAGAACTGGAGTTTGAGCATTAGGAGGCTAGCCCAATAGCAGGTGCTCTGGTCACAGCAGATCCCTATCAGTGCTCTCCTTGGCTTCTGGCCCCTCACTGGAGGGAAGAAAAACAAACTGCACACCCCACTAACCTGGTAATTTAGAGCCTGCTGAGACACCTGGCATGAGAGCTGGGTAGGGGCAGGGTCTGGATCCAAGTTTTGGAAGCTGTCTTTAGAATATGGCATTCTTGGGGCACCTGGGTGGCTCAGTCAGTTAAGCATCCAACTCTTGATTTTGGCTCAGGTCATGATCTCATAGTCGTGAGATTGAGTTCCACATCAGGCTCTGTGCTGAATGTGGAGCTTCCTTAACGTTCTCTCTGTCTGTCTCTATCTCTCTCTCGCTCTCTCTCTGCCTGTCTCTCTCCCTCTACTGCTTGTGCTCTCTCTCTCTCCAAATAAATAACGTTAAAGAAAAAAAGAATATGGCATTCTTGGTGCCAGGTTTGGGGTCTGGTTCTCAATTCTGGGGCACCAAGAGAAGCACCTTCCAATATCTTGTTACATCTCCATGGGAGAGAGAGCCAGGGCTAGAACTAAACTCCAATAATGGACTCTCTCTACTTGAAGTAATAAGGACAGAGGAGCAAGTCAACTTGAAAAGATGCATCAGACTCAATTACATGTCATTCCTCTGCTGAAAGGTCCCAAAAATCCCTTTACCAAACTCTTAATCTGGCCTCACCATATTTTTCCAAAGCACTTTTGTCTTCAGCCCAGAGAAAAGCTCTCAGTCCAGCTCAGCAGTTCCACTCAGCCACTTCGAAATCACCATTTTCTGTCCCTACTTTAAAGCTGTAAACTTCAAATGAGATAATGGATGTGAAATGCCTCATAAGGCACATATTGCTACACCAACAACAAAAACCACTAACCCAGGTAGAACATCGTTCTGTTTGCAAAGAATTTTAAATTACTCTTCATGGCATCCCTCTGACTTAGGAATTATTTCTCCCAGTTTACAATTGGGGATGGTGAGACTAGTGAAGTAGTTTCCAGGGCTCACCTGGTCAGCAAGAAGCTGGGCTGTTGTCAGACCCAGGGCTTTGGGTCCTGAATAAGATCCTGAATAAGAGGAGAAGATCCTCTTGCTCTTTGTCTTTGGAGTAGGAGTAGGAGAGGCAGTAGCAGATAATGACTGAATGTCTGTGAATGCCATGTTGGAAACTCATGGGTCCTAGGATCCCTGGGTCAGGGGATGTTTATTTCTATGGTAGCTGAGAAGGAAAGAGGGTGGGCTTTCTTAGGCTTACAACACAAGAAGATAAAAGCTTGTCAAACACCTCATCACTGTTTGCAAACAGTTGCCAAACACCCACACCATTAGCTTGTGTTTCTCAGGGCCTGGCAAGAACAAGGGGAGCAACAGCGCACACTCACTGGGCTAATCACTTTACATGGATTATCTCAATTAATTCTTGCAACAACCCTGTGAGGTAGGTGCTCCTTTTAGCCACACTTTACCAAAAGAGAAAAACTCCATTTGTTTATCCTTGTCACCATCCTTTAATCTCTCAGGATCTACCTCAGTGAAAACACAGCTGGCTGTGCACATCTGCCCATGCTCACTTGCATTGTTTCATGTGGGGAGATGGGAGTGGTGGAGGAATGCAAAAATCCCTTCTATTTAGCCTCGGAATGTGGTCCTTGGCCTCACATTTAAAACTCGCTAGATGTGCTGTTTGGAGAATTCCCAGCACATTTAGCGGAAACCAAATGGTGAAGTGACCTGGTGATGCTCTGACTCCAGAAAGATGGTGGTGGTGGGAGGTCACCAGCCTTCCCTTATTGGAGTTTCCCTGCTGAAGATGGTCCAAATCGCCTCCCAAAACCAGCTTTCCTCTTCCTTTCCTCATTCTTATTCCTACTATTATTAATGTGGACAACTGCCCTTAAATAAATAACCCCTTGGTGCCAGGCTCTGTTGACATGTGTGGGACCTCAGTGACCCAGCCTCATGACCATGCTCTGTGG
This sequence comes from Panthera onca, assembly GCF_046562875.1. Taxonomy (NCBI): domain Eukaryota; kingdom Metazoa; phylum Chordata; class Mammalia; order Carnivora; family Felidae; genus Panthera; species Panthera onca. The sequence continues at coordinate 168,218,936 of NC_138342.1, read as the reverse complement.
GACTCGGGGTGTGCTGACTGCTGCATGCTCAGAAATCCAGGAAGCTAGTTGGTAAACAGAGCTGTTACTAAAAATAAAATGATATAAACTTACAATTAAGTAAACTACATTAAAAACAAAGGTAATAAACACAATAAAGTTATTAAATAATTACCAGCACACTGCTGGAAGCACTACTACCCTTGAGAATTGTAACTGAAGATGACCAATTTTCTGAGGGAAGTGGCAGAGCCCAAAGGCAGAGTTGGAACAATCTTTCCCAAAGATGCTGCCCCAAGCTGAGATGCTTTTCCCTTGAGATAGGGCTACATGTTGGCTCCATCCAGATCATGGGTTTGGGTTGGGAGCACTAGGGGTGGTGACTGAGAGACCTTGTTTGCAGGAACGACTGTCTGGTAGGACACCACCTCTACCACCACCACAACAAAAAGGTCTATATGGCAGCCTATGGGTCTACCTGCTGTACCCGATGTATGAGACATGTGGCTAGAGTCAGAGTCACCAACTGCTGTGTTGACAAAGTCTACAGATGCTCTCCTACTTGGAATAAGCATCCACTTATTTCCTCAGGTTCCTCTGCCTCCCACTGGACAGTAAGATCTCAAAAAGGTTTGTTGCCTCATTCCCAGAGAGGAAACTCATCCATGAGGATGAAGGGTTCACGCTCCAGCTCTTGTTTAGAGAACAGCAAGTGATTACTATCTCCAGACGCCATGGAAATGTTAAGAGAAGGGAAAAAGGGGGTAGTTGGCACTTCTTCACAGAAACTCTCCAGATCCATAAATATATCCACTGGAATGCAGGACAAAACATAATGTATAAAAGATTGAATAGAAGATATATTATGCCATTGCATAGCAATCCTGTCTGCAGGAATTTATAGCTTCGATATATTCCCCATTAAAAGTGGTTCAGCTAGCTGGTAGAGAGGCTCAATTCATCTTGTATCTGTTGCAAACCATCAATATTATGGTTTACCCATTTAAACTGGAAATGGGACCAAATATTTGGGCTATTTATAATAAAAAATATGAAAATCTTTGTATTGCTGTTCATCTCCTAACTTCTCCAGTTTAATCATAAGTCTGTTTACATAGAGCTCAGAGAGAATTTCTCACCTGTGAAATCATGAGGGTCCAAGAGGCAGGAATGGGGAGGAACACAACCTCATGGTCATTTTCTCCAAGAGCTAGGCAGGTGTCCCTACCATGCTGACAGTCACTGCAGTGAGGACCCCTAAGTCCATGGGAAAAGCAAGAGAGCTGTTTCTATCTGCAAGAGCCTGTACACTGAAGGGAAGGAGAGAAGGATAAGGCTGGGAAATTGGGAACAGGTAAGAGTATGAAGAGCCAGAGAGTATCAAAATGCAAGTAGCTGATGCTAGCAGATTCCCCATATGCTGGTTTGTGTTCATAGGAGCCATGCTAGTCCTAGGGCTCTTTTCATCAGTGCTCACTGTGGTGCAGTGTGGTAAAAGTGTTGCCAGAATGCTCATGGATTATACTGTTGATCCTCAGTGGAGGCACTGTCTCTCCTAGGAATAATTTACAGATTTGTGTGGTGTTTTTTGTTATCACAATATGGGTCCCAACAATGCATTGCCTGCAACAGTCCTGCACAACAAACACCTGTGTACCATAACTATTTTCCCAAAGTGCCTCTCTCCCTTGCTCACAACACCAGTGGCTCTCCATTCTCCTTTGCCTGGCTCTTCCACCTCAAGCCTTTACCCTCCTCCATTTTGAGTCTCTTTGATTGATCACACCTGGCCCCTATTCTCAGCTTGAGAGTCTTAATTCTGAGCACCTATATTTCAGGGCACCCACAGTTCTCAGGGAGGGTCTCCTGTCAGCTTGGGTTGTCTGAGAGCCACTGTGGCCCATGAGTCACCTGCCCAGAGAGGGGATGAGAATAAAAGCTAATTTATATTCAGCTATGCCTTGGTCATTTGACTGCTTTCACTGTGTCCTCCCTTGTACTTTCACCATTCCCTAAGCTTTCCATCCTCATGTCTGAGAGTTTTCTCCACATGCCTCGTGGCTAGCAGTGTTAGGCCCTTCTTGTATATTCATTCAGGGAGGCCCCTATCTGAGCAGTGCCCTCCTGCCAATGGCCTCTTGTCAGAAAAATGTTGGCAGAGGTTCCCCTGTGCCCATGTGCTCTACACTGAGGCCCTGGGGGCTCCTGCAGCCCTGAGCTTAGGGGTTGGCAAAGGGTCAGACATTTGTCTTCCCGCATGTCTCTCTCTGAGACACTTGGGGTGTCATTCTGCCCTTTCCATGTGTGTCCAGGGACTTCTGTGGTATTTTTCAAAGCCTATAGCACTTACTATTTGTACCACTCATTTGGGTGGTTAATTATAATAGCCTAAAAGTGTCACCTCCTGACAATGTGGTTGCAAAAAAGCCTTACAGTCAAGTGAACAGGCAAGGCAGTCAGAGGGTCTGAGTGGAAGGACTCGGACCACACAACCAGCAGCCTGGGACAGATGGAAGGAGCCCAGAGAAGCACATAGACCTAGAAGCACATAGTGGGACAATCCAGGATATGCAATGGGGGGGGGAGCTGGTGAGTAGGGTGTCACAGCCAGGTGGCTGGGTTTCAGCATTGGCTCTGCCAGCATCAGGCAGAGTCAATATTCTGCAGAGCTCAGTACATACAAACCTGCTGGGGCAATTGGGGAGACTGAAGAGAGTGTCAAGAACAACTCCTTCACAAGTGGTGGCCATTATTTAAACACACAGACTGGTCTTACCATAGACCCTACTTTCAAAAGGTAAAGGATCCCTGGAGTACCCACGTTCTGAATTTAAATACTTATCATTCTTTTCTTTCCTGAAGCTGTTTTCATGGCAGGATATACAGTTTATTATTTTGTACATAATAAGTAGGTAGTGTTTATTGAGAGATTAGCACATGCCAGCATTTTCCAGATGACAAAACTGAAGCCCAGAGAGTGTGTGCAACTTCCCCAAGGACACCAATCTGGAAAGAGGCAAGCTTATATCCAAATTCAGGCAGGTGGTCTTCAGCGCTGTGCTCTCTTCTGCTGTCCCACCTACCATAACCTAAAGACTCTGAGGTTTACCGAGGTTCTGGAAGATGTCCAAGATCTACAAAGTAACAAGTAACAAGACAGATTTCAACTACGAACTTGTCAGTGCCAGCTCTAGCCAGCCCCCTCCACTATGGGCTGTGTTTATCCCAGCCAGCAAAGGAGCCTCCACTGCTGTTTTCACTCCCCACTGCCATGGCATATATCCCGGGGTGACCCAGGCTCCCCCACCCCTCTCCTTGGAGGCTGTAAGGCTCTGCTTTTTTGTATAACAGGACAAAAGAAAGAGGAAAGTGTTTTCATTTTTAAAACCAGCATCTCCCACCCTCTGGCAGACCCCACACAGATGGAAATGAACTAGAAACTCAGTTCCCAGAGACTACAAGCTGCACATTTTCTCCCCATAAACTGGTTATCAGCACTTTCAGCCAGTCAGAGATTAAGTATTTACTGGCTTTCTCTTCTGCAACTTCCCTCGAGAAAGCTTGTACTATAGTCCAATTCCCAAGCTTGGCCCATCCAGGGGTAGCGAAGCAGCTGATGGAGGTGCAGATGCAGGAAACAAAGATGAATAGGCTCTCCTGCTGCAGCAGCAGGGGCTGAGCTTGGCAAGGAGGGGTGGGTGCCATGTGCCTCCATGGCAGCTTGCAGGGGTCTTTGAGGTTGGGTTATCAGCTTTCATAGACTGCAATTTGTGCAATAAACATGTATCTGTGGGCATATGCTTATGTGCATCTATGTACTGCTGATGGAGGATGGAGGGCGGCTTCCACCTCCACGTGGACATGTGCATCCATCCACGTGCATATATGCGTCAATGCAAGGGCATATTGGATGTGGGCCCAGACCTCTCTACCTGCAAACATGCCAACAGGAAGCGTGTGAGTGGGTGCACAAGGACTTAGCCTCTTCACCTGCCTTTGCTGCTATAAGATCTCTTCACACTGAGCCTCCTGCTGCCTTGTGCGGAGCTGGGGTGCCAGCTGAGTGTTGGACATATAATCTGTGAATGTTAGAGGGGGGTGAGTGGTGTACACAGAGGGGCTCGGCTCTGGTGTTCCCTTCATTCTGGTTATCTCTTTTCTGTTCTGCTCCCTTGGGGATCACAAGACTCAATGAATATTTAAGAGGATGCTCCTACCCTTGTTTAGAAGCATGTAGTACTCCCCTGCCCGGTGCTGACCATGCTTACCATTCCCTGATTGTCCACCACAGGGGGGCGCAGCTGTCTTCTGACCCCAGGCTTACATGCTCCATCACTCTCCCTGCCTGCTCCTGCTATTCCCCAGTCCAGCACAATTTCCTCCTTATCATCTCCATCATCTCCACATCCGAACTCTGAAATTCTGGTCACCTTGCCTTGAAGGCCCCCGTGTAAGGTTGCCCTTCCCTAGGAGCTCCGTGTGTGACCCCACTAGCTGTAGCCATCTTTTCCTCCTTGAATTTACCAGTCTCCTATTGCTGCTTTAGACTTCCAAATGTATTAACTTATACTACTTGATTTTGTTTCATCTGGGTGAGTGTGCTGCAGGTGGGGATTGTTTTAGATAAGATATTTTTATTTTTTAATTTTTATTTATTTTATTTATAAAATTTATTTATAAAATTATTTGTAATAATTTTTATTTATTTAAAGTTTATTTATTTTGAGGGAGAGAGGGAGAGAGAAAATGAGAAGGGAAGGGGCAGAGAGAGGGGGAGGACAGAAATCCAAAACAGGCTTTGTGCCAATAGCAGAGAGCTTCATGTGGGGCTTGAACTCATGAACCGTGAGATCATGACCTGAGCCAAAGTTGGTAGCTTAACTGCCTGGGCCACACAGGTTCTCCAAAAGAGAAGTTATTTTTAAAATAGCTAATGAGAAAGGGGGTGGGGGAGAGTACACTGACAATGGACAAACCTGACCTTACCCAGGTGAACAGGTCAACATCACTAGTGATAAATCAAGTTTATAGCATGTGCCCTCAATGTGAAGTGACTGGAAGGGCACTTTCCCTCTGTGGTCTTCCTATCAAAACCCCATTACCTTAGTCTAGTCATGAGAAAAGCATCAGGTGAATCCCAGCAGAGAGAGGTTCTACAAAATACTGACTGGTTTGCCTCAAAACCATCAAAGACACCAAAGTAAGGAACACCTGAGAAACTGTGACACTCTAGGGGAGCCTGAGGAGACAGTGGGCTGGCTGAATGGAACATGGTGTCCCAGATGAGGTCCTGGAACAGGATCATTAGGTTGTTAGGTAAAAGCTAGGGAAACTTGAATAAAGTGTGGACTTCCATTAACAATCATGAATGAATATTGGTTCTTTAGTTAGGAGAAATGTATTGTTACATTTTAATAATAGAGCAAAATGGGTGTGGGGGAAGTGGGGATTTGGTACTACCTCTGAAGCTTTCCTGTAATCTAAAACTATTCTAAAATAAAATGTTTACAGAAAAGTCTATTAAGGAAGAAAATATTTGTCACAGTAGACAGAATAAAAGTTCCATCAAGTGAAACAAATGACTATGAGAAAGAAAAAAAGTCCAGCGAATGCTTCTGGAGCATCCATTGTGTGTGAGGTACTATGTCCAGTGCTTTAACACACCTTAGTTCACTGAATCCTCAAACATACCCCAAAGCAAATACCAGCTTTTTAAAAATTGTATTTTACACATGGGGTAACTGAGGCTCAGAGAAGCTGTGACCTGAGCACATTCACATTGTGAGTGGCAAGGTCAGGGTTCTGGCTCAGGCCAGTATGATTCTGAAAGCTGCACTCTCCCACATGGGCAAATCATGCCTGGACAAATCTTTATGGCTGTGTATTCTCTGACAGCAAAGCTCTTGACTTTTGCTGGTCTATTCATTCTTCAATATTATTTGATACTTTATATGTGCTGAGTTACTGTTGCTGACTACATGAAATGAAATACATGAAAGCTCCTAGTATAATGTAGGTGCTCAGAAAAGAAAATTGGTTTTTATTTATTATTTTGTTTTAAGAAATGAGAACGAGCTAGGGAGTCTTCATTTCACATTGAGGCACTTGGTCTCTGACCCCTCATTACTGGAACTTTCTAGGTGAGAAATTTATTTGATACCATATTATTTCCATATTGTCTTGTGAGTATACACCAGGCACTTGGCCCTAACTCTGTTTTTCTAGATCATGGTGCCCCTCATTCTCACAAAATAGACCACAACTACAAAATGTGTTCTCTAGCCGGACCACAACCCACATCCCAGATGAATCCCCCACAGAGCCCCCAAGAAACTTGTCACCTTCTGTTCTGTCTGGCCAAGATTCAACCCCCTCCCCACACTCCCCCAGGGGTACAGCTGCAATCCTCTCACATTCTTAAAACCTCTTAAAGGCCCAGCCTAACAGAAACTAGGGGCCAATCCTTCTTCTTGTCTGGAGCCTCTCCTCCCTCGGAGACTGAATAAACTCTGTCCTGTTTGTTGCTCTACTCTTTGTGCAATTCTTTGCTGCCTGCAGCGCCAGCCACCCTAACATTTTTGGCGACTTGTACAGGGATTAGACCTGTAAGCTAGTTGTGGTCTACTTTCTGAAAATAAGGGGCACCATGACCTAGAAAAACAAAGAGTTAGTGCAGACACTTCTGAGTTTTGTCTGTAAGCTTAGCTGGGGAGGGGGCTTTGAATAAAAACCCTTTCACTACATATGAGTCCATTGGTGAGACCTTGGTGGTACAATGGTGGGACAGCAATGAGACGGACAATATTTGACAATCAGGGCAGCATGGATACCAACCAATCAGAACCAACACAGGTTTACACAACAGATCTAGAAGTTCTAGTGGTTGCTGGCCGAATGGTCAGTCATAGGTTAGCTGAGGTCATCTGAGTGCTCCTGAGCCATGAGTGCCCTAAGCCAGATGGAACCACACCCACCTCTACCTTGTAGGACAAGGAGGCAATGGCAAGGCAATATGGTGACAGGAAAATTGCACAGGCTTTGAAGTCAGGCAGACATAGTTTGAATTTCCCTTGTGAAATATTGGATGGCTCTGGAAGATCACAATGTCTGCTTGTCATCAGTTGTAACATAGACCACTAACTGAATAATACTTGGTTTCTTCACTAGGTGGTGGAATGGGGAGGAAAAATATTAGAAAGTGAAAAAAGTGTGCCTTAGAATCCAAATGGTATGTTTGAATTAAACATACTCAGTTTCCTTGCCTGTGAAATGGTGCAATAACATTTCCAAGGGTTGCAGTGAGAATTAACTGAGAGACTGTGAATAGTTTTGTGACACAGAGAAGGCAAGTGAAAAGCCTGTTGCACAGCAAGTGCTTTGTTCTGCAGTAATGGGGTGGGGACTGAAGCCCTCTCACTGCTCCAGGAGCGAAAGGCAGCCCTGTGCTCTCCATGCAGCTAACTCTTGCCTTCCAGTTAAGAGCAGGGTGTTTGAGGAAAAGGCAATGATGGCCTATTAGAGAAAGGTGGTTGCTGGGAAGTGTGTACACAACTTGTAACTCTTAAAACTTGATGTCCTGACTGAGAAGGGCCTTCCTGGCCCCCCTCCCATCCCCCTCCCAGAGAGCGTCTGCAATGACAGTAGCTCACCACAAGTTCTGGAAGAGACAACCTGGGCCAGCCTCTGATCTAACAGAGGTTGGCATTGGGGACCAGGAATGTCCTACTCATGGTCGGAAAGTGATAGCCAGAGCACTAGCCCTCTTATCTCCCATCCAGTTCCTTGTCCACTGATCTGGACCTCTTTCCTCTTCCAGCATTAGACTTGGGTTAAATTGATTGTAACACAATTTAAAGTGGGATTCTTCCATTGCCCAGGAATCATGGTCAAGGCCAAGAACTGAACACAAAGGCACTAAGTTCTTACCTTTTAAGTACAGGGAATCTCCGCAGTTGGACCAGTGGAATCCCTGCTGGGCTTCATGTAGGGGATTGAAACTGCTATGAACATTAACTTTCCAGGGAATGTACAGGGAGGACCAGGATAAAGGAAGTTGACTTTGGGGAAGGGGAAGAGAATGCTTTATCACTTTAAAGTCAAGAGAGGGAGACTCTTAAAAAATCAACCATAAAGACTGGGGTCTCTACAAGAGGGAGAGTGGTTTCTAGTTGGTCCTCTTCCTATCCCACAGGATGGCAGATTTTATTCTATGTAGTCAGAAGAGGCAGAAATAGAATGGGAGAGAGATGGTGAAATTTCCCCATTTGAGAAGACTGAGGTATTCTCTGTAGCTCCCCATCCTAGAAAAGTGTGGTTGGGATGGGGACCCTGCAGCAGGAGCTGAGAGGGTGTAGAAGTTTAGCCAGAGCTAGATATCTCACTAAAGGGAGTTGGGTGGGGCATTTCCCAAAGCACCCACACATGTACTCCCTGAAAGCCAGTGTTAAGATGCCCACCACACAGACAGCAAAGCCAGAGAAGCAATGACAACCACCAGAGAGGTCTGCCACATGGGCAGGTGGACAGGTAAGGGTGTGTCTCCATTACAGCTATGCCTTTTCCTTGGCTGAACCCTGGAACAGTGGCGCTGAGAAGAGGTGTGCCCATGAGCCAAACCATGCACTCTAGAGTTGCCAGATAAAATACAGGACTCCCAGTTCAATTTGAATTTCAGGTAAACAATGAATATTTTTCAGGATAAGTATGTCTCAAATATTGCAAGGGAAATAATTACAAAAAAAAGTATTTGAAGGAAAAATCAGATTAAAACAGAGAAGGAGGCAAGCCATAAGAGACTTTTAAATACAGAGAACAAATTGAGGGTTGCTGGAGGGGAGGTGGGTGGGGGGGATGGGCTAAATGGGTGATGGGAATTTAGGAGACACTTGTTGGGATGAGTGCTGGGTGTCATATGTAAATGATGAATCACTGGGTTCTACTCCAGAAACCAATTCCACACTGTATGCTAACTAACTTGAATTTAAATAGATAAATAATGTACCCTTAAACAAGTATTTGAATATTTTTATTCAGTGCTCAGTATCATTCAATATTCATTCAATATTCATCTGAAATTCAAAATGAACTGGGAATCTGTACTTTTATTTGTTAACTCTGGCAACATGACCCTTTCTCTCCTCAGCACACAATCACACACACACACACACACACACACACACACACACACACACACCAGGCTGTGATAGCCACAAAAGGGAGGTATGTGATCTGAGTTTGAGAGTGAAGTTTTAAAATGAACAGGAGTGAGTCTTAAGGACCAGTGTGAAACTGTTTTAATAAATGAAAGTGGCTGGTGAGTTACGGAATTGAGCCAAGACGTCATTAAGAAAGCTGCTGCCCAGTGAGAGCTCAGTTGGGGGGCATTTATCAGAAAAATAAAACTGTTTTCCAAGTTACACCCCCAAGTGTGGACTGGCTGCCCTCTGCAGTGATCAAATGTTGTTTTTCTCTGTACTCATGGCTTCCTTCTGAGGTGCTGTCTCCTCTTCAGATCTGGGGCCTCATCTCCTGCAGTTCCTGTTCCCTTAGCTGATGGAGTGCAGCTCTCTGCCCTTGCAGGACTGGGGCCTCTAACGATGGAGATGACTGGGACAGGAACTCATCCTGAGGCCAACTGAGAAAGAAGATAAAGTTGCCATGGGCAGAACATCCCGGCCTGGGAATAGCCACAGCCCTGGTGGTTTCAGCCAAGGACATAGGCTGGAGAAGCAATAAAAAGTCCCTGGGGACTTCTATGTGATCTGGGGGTTCTCTTTACAAAAGATTCCCCTGCTGTGAGCATTTCTGGTGCTTGGGGTGGATCCCTGAGTTCCCGGTGTTCCCCTCGCACAACTGATATGACCCACACTCACCTTAGAGCAGGGACTGAAGATGCAGAAGAGGGTTTGGAGGTTGCTCTAGACACATGTGGCTAACTTGAACACCTTGTTCAGTATTAATCTTATTCATAGCTTACATGGTAAAAATATGAAACTCACTCACATGCAGTCTCCTGGTCCTGGACCAAAGAATTAGGCCTAGCCTACTCCACTCCCCTCCTCCTTCTCTCCTTTGCCTGTCAGCATCAACCTCGGTCTAACACCTGGCCAGCCCTCCACTGACCTGCACCCTCCCCACCCACCTACTGCCACCATCATTGCTGTTGTCCTTGTTCCATTAACTTCTACAACCTCCTTATTCCACCATGCTGTCTCCATCTTGTCGACATGAGTCCTCTGTTCATGGCCATCTGAGGAGTTGCTTTCTCTGTTGGAGCTCCAGTCTGGTCCCCATTTATCCTCGTATTTTTGCCCTGACATACAGGTGCATGTTTGTGTCTGTTGGGTCCCACTGATGTTCTGCCAAGGGAGGGAGGCCTATGGACTTGGAGTAGAGGCTTGCTGACATAATTTTCCCACACTTCACCCACAGAAAGAAGAGAGGAGGTGTTGAGGGGAAGGCTGAGGGTGGCAGTGCTGGGAGGGGAAGAACTAGAGACACAGGAAGTGCAGAAGCGTATGTGATAGAGGAAGACAAGAGCCTGAGAAAGACCAATGTTCGGTGGGGGGCGGGGGGTGGTTCATGACAGAGGGGAAGAGAGTACAGAGAAGAGAGGTGGAGAGAGAGTGAAAAATTCGGCTGATAGGGCTGTATTTTCAGAAAGCAGAGGAAAGTAGTCAGGCAGGGTATTTTGAAGGGAGAACATTCAGGAAATGGCCCCACACTGTGTAGGACACATGTGGTGCTGCACTATCAGACCTGCACACATGGCTGACTTCCATATTCAGAGCCATGGCAGGGGGCAGAGCACTGCCCTCCCTGGCTCTCCCCCCACCAAACCCATCCAGAAGGCAGCATATGGGCTACCTGGTGTTCCTGTGTGAGGAGGCACAGAAAATCAAAATTTACCCAGCTCCGCCTCCTCCCCTCCTCTTCCCAGGGTGGTCCTGGAGCTGGGGCAAACTGCCTGGACATACCTTCCCTCTGCCTAGTGTTGATTCCAGGCTGGACAAACGACACAGCCAGAGGTGATGTGGGCTTTAGAATCAGCCAGGTGGGCAGAGCAATGGAGGGTTGAAAAGGCAGATCAGAAGTATGTGGGGAGAGAAAATCTGTGTGTGTGTGTGTGTGTGTGTGTGTGTGTGTGTGTGTGTGTGAGGGGGCACTGTGGGTACTGGGGGCAGTTAGCATGATTAGTTCGATGATACTAATTATCTACCTGAGAACTGCCTCCTTTTCCCATGGCTACTATTGAGCCCACAAAGTGCAAGATGCCAAGGAATTACCCAGTTTCCCATGTTACAGGGTTTTTTCTGTTCCCACTGCTGGAGCTTTTTGGAGAAAGTGGGTCCATGTTCTCTATTCCTGGCAGCTCAGCCATCTCCAGGTGCCGGGAATGAAAACCTATCAGGAGACTACCCCTTGTCTAGATGTTTGTTTTGACATCAGGAGGCTGTGTTGATTATATTATGTATAATTGTGATGATGATGTGATGGGAACGATGATGAGCTCCCATTTCTTGAGAACTTGGCACGTGCTAACTGCTTTATGAGCAGGAAGTCAAATAGTCCTCTTATCTCCTGGGAGGTTAGTACTATTACCTACAGTTATATAGATTATATATGTATATTATTTTATATATTATGTACACATAATATATATACATATATACACATAATATACATTTTATATATATATATGAGAATATATATTTCATATATATATATTCTCATATATATATATATATATATATATATATATATATATATATATGAGAAAATGAGAAATGAGGCACTGGAGAGATTGAGTAACTTACCCAAGACTATGCAACTAGAGAGTGGGAATGCCATGATGGAATATGAGTCATATCCACATGTGGGAAGCTCCAGTCACCAGGGTCCCCTTCACCTTGTACCATTATACTCACCTCCAGTGTGACAGTTCTCATGGGAACACTAAGGATCAGGAAGCCCCATGCCATCCTGCTGGCCCTGTACAGCAGCACATCCTGACTCCAGCTGGATTTCAGGCTCACAATCTCACAGCCAGGGAGAAAAAAGACTTAGAACTAAATTAGGATGTGAGCCCAAGGCTGGCAGGATGAAAAAGCAAAAGGTCAGTGGCTGGTGGAGAGCCCAGGCAGGTAAATGCCAATTAGTAGCAGAGCCTGATGACAACAGAAATCCCCTGGTTCAGGGATGAGAGGGGCTCATTCCTCTTTAGCCTTCTTTGTTGATTGGCCATGCACTGCCTCCCTCTCCCCTGTACTCTCCACCCAGTCACAGAATTCAGGAAAGTCTAGCCCCACCCCATCCTGGTACAGACAATGGGTTTTGAAGAGTTCCAGCAAGTGTGTGTGAAGCATCCCCAGCCCACAAAAGGTGAGAGGAATTGAGAGACTGGGAGAGAGACACTGGGGAAGGCTCCCTATTTTTAAAAATGAGGGCAAGAATGAGTGCTCCCATTTCTGCCTCTATAAGTGACACCTGAAGCCATGGCAGCCATGACCCTGCAGGGAGGTGGGCTAAAGCAAACATCCTGAACATGCTGGATGTGGCAGAGCACCAAAGACAAACACAAAGACACCCTGGTCCTCATGAGTTTGTGGAGCTGATGGAGCAATCAACAGTTGGATTTCTTGTTAGGTGAGATTATACCATTTCTGTTCATTTGAATGAATTGAGGTGTATGATTGTGTTTTGTTGTTTGCAAAGAGCTGATCTATCACTAGCTGTTTTATCACTTTCAAACAGTCCTTGTGCAAGCCCTGGGGAATCCTCAGAGCTCTCTCAGGGCCTGGCTCCAGGAGGAATGGGTGTGGGGTGAGGAAGGCAGACCCATCTGTCTGGAGTCCTACTACACAGTGCTCACATGCAAAGCCACACACATGAGTCCAGAGGGTCCCACTGCTCAAACAAAGCAACCGCTTGAAGAACATTGCAATGGCTCATGTTGCCTCCTCTTGGGAGAATAAAAAGCAACTGAATCTGTGGTTTTCTGAATGCAGGTGCCTGTGCTTTCTTTATAGGGGAATGGCAAACATGTTTTCTTGTGGGAAGATGCACAGGAGAACTGCCTGCACTCCCAGACCACAGAGAACTAGCTCCAGATGGAATGCTCTCCAGTTTTCTCTGTGCTTTGACTCATTGTCCTCCTTCTAAGCCCACTACCCTCTAGCCTTGAGCAGGCAGATCAAGCAACTCTCCTGGGATATGTACAAGCAGTACCTCTTATCTAGTACTAAATGTTCAAATCATCAGCTCTCTAGTACATTCTAGCACATAGTAGGCAAGACCACTGGGCAGCCATGGGGACTAGAGCCAGATTGTCCTCCGTGGTGATAGCTGTGGTTTGAGACAAATGTACTGGGCATCCTCCTCTAGCTGACATGGCTTTACAGAGTCTTATGCATTTTAGTCAGAGCAAGAGAAGGAGCTGGAGTGTTTTCCACTGTCATTTAGTCCAGCTCCTTATCCCTGAATGAGACAGCTGAGGACTGGAGGGAGAAGCATTTTGCCAAGTTCTAGAGTAGCCACCCAGCATGCTCCCAGACTGGACTTCTGAACTCTTGCGCTTCCATAGACAACACCCATCACCTGCTTCTTCATCTGTTATCAGCTCCTTCCTCATCAGGAAAATGGGTGTTTTGGTGTTTCCTTTGTAATCTTGTCATGAAGATGAAGTGAGATATACTCCCTATCAGACTTCTGGGCAGGGCTGGTACTCACAGGATGTGTGTTGATATGTGGTGGTTTGCTTTTCTTCCTGGGAAAAGTCCTCCAGCAAGGCGGCTGAAAGCACAGGCTGTAGAAGCAAGCACTGGCCACTCTCCTGACTGCCTGGACCACAGCTTTCTAGGGGCAAAGGCTGGGAGCTATAGATCCCCATTTAAACAGCCACACTCGTGGCCCAGAGAGCACTTTAGACTGTGGCAGTCTCACAATTTAATGATAATAAAGGCTTTATGAACAGATTCTATAGAGAAAGGGAGAAGACATAATATGATTTTGCTGTTTTATGAGGATGGGAAGAGAGGGGGACTCAAGGAAGGAGGAAGCTTGGGGCAAGGAAGGCAAATTTCACAGTTATGTCTTCAATTGAGCCTGTCCCTCCCACTGCATTCTTCGCTGCCATCAAAGAACCATATTAAGTGGCTACTGTGTTTCAAGGCGGTGCAATAGATGGAGAGAAACAAAGGCACACAAGCGTGAGGGTAGATGGACAGGTAGTATCATATCCAGGGTTTGAGGGGCAGACTCAGAGGTGAGACAGGTCAGTTACAACAGGGGCAGACAGCAGGGGTCCTCTGAAAGTTCTGAGGGAAATTTCACCCACTCCCATGGTCTACTGTGATGTCAGTCTGTCTGAGCCTGACCTCTCTCCTGTGACCAACCTCATTGCTTTTTCAGCTTCTCCTCTTGTGTGGCTTGGGAACACCTCAGACCCAACCTGTCTGAAAGTGAACTTGTCATCTTCCCTGAAAATGTGCTCCTTGTGCTGGATGTTTCTATTTAGTACATGTCACTATTTTCTCCCCAGTCACCAAAGTGAGTAGTCTAGTACCCCCTTCTTTCTTTTTTTCTTCTGTTCCTTCCTTTATTCCTCTTACCACTATCATTAAATTAGTTTCCAAGACCTACCTTTGACTGTGGCTTGCAGCTTAGTTCAGCTTCCAGTCATTCCCTAGCATGACCACAATGGCCTCACCATCGATTTCCCTCTAATTTTCAGTCTTGCACGACTTCACAACCACAACCCCATCTCTCTTCCCCATTGCAATGGAAGCTATCTCTTTAAAACACAAATCAGATCCTGTCAGGCCCTTGCATAATATCCTTCAGTGGCTTCCCTGCCACTCTGGGAGAACTTCTTGACTCCTTAACATGTGTACAAGATTCCTTTCTCTCCTGCTTTTTTTTTAAGTTTATTTACTTTTGAGAGAGACACAGCATGAGTTGGGGAGGGGCAGAGAGAGAGGGAGACACAGCATCCAAAGAAGACTCCAGGCTTGCAACTCTCAGCAGAGAGCCTGACACGGGGCTCAAACTCATGAACTGCGAGATCATGACCTGAGCTGAAGTCAAATGCTTAACCAACTGAGCCACCCAAGTGCCTCAAGATTCCCTTCTCTCTTTAGTCATCTCTTGCTTCTTCCCCATCTGTATTATTCTTTTCCACCATATGGAAGTCCAAATGATTAGAGATTTATCTGGTGGTTCTAAGTTTCCTAAAACTCATGTAGATTTTGTTCCCTCTGTTTTCCTCTACCTCTCCAAGTCCTACTTAATATTCAAAAGTCCAGTAAGGCATCACTTCCAGTGGTGAGATGGTGAGCCCTCCTTGCCTCTCCCAGCAAGGTCTGATGCCCTTGCGCTTTCCATCATCAGAGCACTTGCAGCATGAATTTCACTGTCCTTTGCCTATGGATCTGCTTCCCCATCAGGCTGTTTCATTCATCTCTCCACCCCAGGCCTCACATTGTGCATGGAACTGGGAAGCACTTAGCCAAAAGCAGATGAGTGAACACAGGGGTTTGTTGGATACAGTTTTATTTTGATTGCTTTGTTTGTCCTTAGGAAGCAGGTTAGGGAGGAAGATTTCCAGCTGTCATCCCTTTCCCCTCCTCTCCATGTGCTACTGCCCCTGGGGAGAAGATCTGGAGAAACATAAGGCTGATTCCTTGGCCAGTTAACTTGGAGCATGTGCCTTCATCCAGGCTCTGCTGGGGCAAAAAGAATGGCTTCTAGTGCCTTTCACTGTAGCAGAAGAGAGAGGAAGCAGGCTATAAAGCTCCACAAAGAAAAAAAAAAGGTTGATTTGCTGCTTCCAGACAAGAATTAATAGGTGCAGCCCATAATCCTGTCTTGAGAGAGATGAAGGGAAAAAGGAGTGAGAGAGAATATAATGGCCAAATCCCCCCTGTCTTGCTGCCCGAGTGCCTGTCTGGTGTTTGTAAGTTCAATGCATAGAAAATGAGCAGGGAGAGGCTCTTAGGAGCCAGCACTTTGGGAAAGTCCAGGTCTAAGTCCAGGTCTAAACTGGCCTGCCTGCATGTGGGTGGCCTCCAGGGGAGCACCAACTCACCCCTGCCAGCCCACAGAGGCTCAGCCGATAAACAGAGGAAGCCCTTGGCCTCTCTCTAATTCCACCCACTGGGCAGGCAGCCATTTGGGGTATTTTGCATGTTCTGTTACACCTGACCAGAGGAAACAGAAAGATAGCATTTTGGAGCTGCAGGAAGATGTTGGGATGCTGTAGTGCAATCCTCGTGTGTGTGTGTGTGTGTGTGTGTGTGTGTGTGTGTGTGTGTGTTTTGTCTTTACAGATTTTACAGATGAGGAACCAGAGGTCAAAAAGGGGAAGTGCTTGTCCTTGGGGTCACACATGGAGGGATGGCTTGGGCCCTGGGTGTGGAGAGAGGGGGCAGGCTGGGCACACAACTGAAATACAATTCTCCCCCTCTGTTTCCATAGCTTAATGGTGGCTTCTCCCCAACCAGAACTCCTGTGCCAGTGAGTCTGCCCCTCACTCTGGGTAGATAAGCCTAGACCCTTGCCAAGCCTGGCCTAGAGGGGCCATCTGGAGCATCTGAGGAGGGCTGGACTGTGTTTCTCAACCAAAGGCTGATTTCACGGCTCTTCTCAGTCAGTGCCTTCCTTCTTTTCCATCCAACCCCAGCTGTCAACCATCTCACACCAGGCATGGGCTGGTCACAGAGAGGTGCTCCATAAATGGGCGTGATTACTTGCTTGCTGTTGATAACAGTAGCCATTCTCACCATATATTGATTATACTAGGAACCTTATACTTTGTGTACATTATCTCATTTCTTCTTTCCAGCAAGTTACAACAAGCTCCACCAGAAGAATTATAAAAGTACCTGCCTCATAGAATCAGTCAGGGTGAAGACTGGAGGAGTTAATACATGTAAAGTGCTTACACAGTACTATCTAGGAAGTGCTTAATAAATATCACTTGTTTATTCATTCAACCCAAGTTTATTATATACTACCATGAGCCAGGCACTATTCTAGACTTTGGAGATATATCAGTAAATACCACAAACTAAAAGTGCTACCCTCATGGAGATCAATTCACACGAGGAAACATAGACAATAGACAAATAAATAAGTTTTCAAAGCAGATAATGTGTTAGATGGTAATAAGGACCATGAAGAAAGAAAGTTGGGAAGGCAGAAAGAGCATGCTGAGGTGGGGTTCAGGAAGGGCCTGGTTGAGTAGGTAACACTTAAAAAAATTCTTGAAGCAGATGGAGATTGTGTTTCCCCATGTGTTTATCTGGAGGAAAAGCTTTCCAGGAACAGGGTACAGCAAGTGCAAACGTGTTGAGGCTGGAAAGTACCTGGTAAGTTCTAGGAACAACAAGTAAGCTGCTGTGGCTTGAGTAGTGAGGACCAAAGAGAAAGCAGCAGCAGATCAGGTCTGAATGGGGGCTGAGGGGAAGCAGAGCCTGTGGGGCCTTATAGGCCATTGTGAAGGTTTTGGCTTTTACTCTCAGTGAGATGCAGAATCTTTGCAGGATTTGAGTGACATAAGCTTACATTTTAATAGGATCACTTTCACTACTTTCTGGCAGCAGTATCACAGGGAGCTTGGGGACCAGTAGGGCAGTAATGCAGGAGAAGATGGTAGCTTGGAGCAAGATGGTGGAGATTCAGGTGGGGAGAAGTACAGCTTCCTGGATATTCTGAAGGTACACCTGAGAGGTTGGATGATGGGGTGTGAAATTCAGCTCTGAGAGTTCTGGTATGAGCAACTGGGTGAGTGTTCACTAAGATAAGGAGACTCTAGGAGGAGGTGGTTTGGGGTGGAAGACCAGAAGTTTAGCTCTTGACCTGCTGGGTTTGAGATTCTATTAGACATCCAAGTAGAGCTGCTAAGTACACTTGATATACCATCTAACATCCAGAAGGAAGGTCTTTGCTGGAGTTATAAGTTTTGGAGTCACAAAGTTGACTTATAAACAAAACCAAGAGTCAGAGCAGATAAATAACCTGAAGGTAAGTGGTGGGGCTGATGAATCTGTGTCCTTATCTATCCTGCTTTATTTCCCACCCTGGAGACAGCCTGCATCCTCCTCCTAAACTGAGGGAGGAGAGAATAAATGCAACTCCCAGAGACTATTGATACAGGATAAAAGCAGAGGACAGGGGGTGCCTGGAGCTTGACAGCCAAAGGACAATGCATTGCCCTAAGAAACCTTCAGCAATGGAAACTGAGCCTGTTGACTTAAGTTTAGACTGGGCCAAAGTGTCCCGCCATAGAGTGGGATAGTATTTTTCAATGTCACTCAAGTCTTATTTGCTGAGAACATATACAACCTATGCAATATCGTCCTTGGCCCAGAAGAAGAACCAAATTAGTCTGTGTGTCTGGATTTGCCCTGAAACATCATCATCTTAAAAAACAAAGCAAAACAAAACAAAACAAAACAAAACAAAAAACAACAAACTTGATCCATAGGATTCTGATGCCTGAAGTCTCTGGGGATGGGAGACCTTCTTATGTCTCCCTAAGTACACCCAGGTGCCTCTTTTGGTGGGCCCAGGATGGATGGGTCTATCCTTCCAGGCCTGGTGGTTAGGGGTCCCTCTTCCAGGAGCCTGGAAAGTCTAAGGGGTGTCCAGTGTCCACCCCACTGACTGAGACCACATTATATGGGCTACTTGGTGTGACATCCACTTTCCACAACTATCTGTGCACCAGCCTGCTGCCCAGGTGTCCCGCTCTACTGTCACAGCTGCATCTTGGGCTGTACAGCCTATCTCACATTAAAATTCAGGTCTCACCCAGGTCCACTGCACAATATGGTGTTAGTAGTCATGATTGCCTTGACTTCGAGGTATTAGTTGGACAGCAGAGGGCAGGTACAGTGAGGAGCGGAGCAGAGATGTTCCAGAGCAAGGGCAGTGGGGATCAAGTCACCCTAAATCAGAGGCTTAGGGCATTCAGGAAATAGGGGTGGACTAGGCCCGGTGCTGAGGGGTATTGGAAGCTGGCACAAAGGATGTGCCTGCCTTAAGCTTGAGAGAAAAAGTATCCCGAAGTTGCTATTGACCACGTTTGCACAATCTTGTCAGGAATGACCCTCTGTATGAACGTGTGTATTTGTGTATGTTCACATGTATGAGATAGTGTGAGCAAACATTTCATGGGTGTGAATGTGCATGAATATATGATTAAGTATGCATAAGAATGTGTGAGTGTGCACATGAGTGTGGGGATATGAATATGTGAGTGTGAATCAGTGTATGCAGGGTGTTAATGTGTGAGTATGGGGTGTGAATGTGAGCGTGCATGCATGTGCATGTGAATGGGGGTGTGAGCATGTGAGAGTGAAAGAGTGCATGACTGTAAGTGTGTGTGTGAGAGATGAGTGTGCATGCGAGTGTGTAGGGCAGGCTGACTGCGGGTGTGCATGAGTGAGTATGCATGTTTTTGGGAAAGGGTGGATGGGAGCAGGCCCATCTGCTTACCAACCCTGCACATGGGCTCCTGAGGATTCCCTCTGGGGATTGAAGGGAGGGGTCAGTGGCATCTGATTATATCTTTTTAAGACTGCAGCCTCACCTGCCTGCCTCAACACTTCACACACTGGTAGGAGACTCCTCTAGCCCCAGCAATGAAATAAAGAAACTGCAAGAGGTAAAAGCCTGTGCAGAGAGATCAAAGCCTGCCCTCCAAGCTCAGACCCTTTTGCTCCCACCCCTCCTCCTGCCTGCTCCTTCCTGCTCCTTCCTCCCGCCTCCCTCTCTTTATTCTGATCATTTGCCTTTTCTTCAAAGGTCTCCTTTCTGGAAGAAGCATTGCACACACTTTGTCTCAAACAGCTGTATTTTTTGTTAACAGCGGCACTGCACCAAAAGAGATCAAAAGAGGGGCAGGAAGAAAAGGACAAAGAATCCACCCCCGAAATGAATAATTGAACCCCTCCAACTTCAGGAAGGGGGTCTGGTGAAGATGAAAAACCACAAAGTGCCCATTCTGTCTTCCTTGGGTCTCCCTGTGCATTGGTCAGAATGAACCACTGAGGCTCTCTTGATGTCATGAAGCCCAGCCTTGCCCCACTCTTATTTTGCTGATACTTTCTTATTTGTTCTGTCATATAATTCTTGCCTGAGTGTTGCTTGTTTGTTTGTTTGTTTGTTGTTTGTTGTTTGTTGTAGGCTTGTTTGGAGGCAATGGGCAGTGATTAAGGAAGGAAAGGCATCCTACCCAACCAGGCTGCTAGGCCTGTACCTCCAGTCTCCAAACCCTGAGATCTTCACATGCTCTGATTTAGTTGTAATTGCATTTTGTTTTTGAAACTAACCTGTCAGATCTTGTTATATTGTTGGATGTGTATTCTTCTCCTCCTCTCCTCCGAATCCTCTTGAGTCTTGAAGGCTGAAGGTGGGGTGTATCTGGGACACATACATAGAAAGTTCAGCAGAAAGTTATTTCCAGCTCCTGTGGGATAGAGAGTCTGTGACTCCAGGGCTCATGCATAGTATTTCTAGCTGAAGGACCACGAGGGAGATGGACCCTGGGAATGGGTCTTTAGAATGTGAGTAGCAGGCAGGCTTGAAGGCACGGGAGCGCAACCAGCCAGCCTTCTGGTTAGGTGTGTGAGACTTTTCCCTATAGGGTCTGGATCACACCAGACCCCAGAAGCTGCTGGATAAGTAGAAGATGAAAGAGAGAAATAGGACAAGGTCATCAACCTTCTTCTTGATTACCGCCTGCCTCCAAGGCACTGTGGAGTTCAGAGATGTGTAGGACAGGTCTGTGATCTCAGGGCATTTATGTTTTAGCCACACAGGTATCACTGGCAGTAGGAACAAGCAAGAAGTTGCTACAGATGCAGAAGAGGGAAGGATCATAGGGATGTGGGCAGGGAGAGCCCTATAGGTGGAAGTGGAATGACTGGTTTTGCATCTGGTTTTGCAGGCTTGGCAGGATTTGAGGTGTGTAGGTGGCAGGGGAGATGTTTGAGGTCAACAGAAAATGTCAGAAAAGGCACAGGATGGGAAAGAGACAAAGTGTGGTAAGAAGCAGTGAATAGGTCTCAGTCTGCGGTGGAGTCCATGAAGAGGAGTCATGGACCCAAAAGGCTGATTGTGGCACAGACATAAAGTGTCACAAAAATGAGTGTCACTCTGGGCATGGGGAATCTGTGGGCATCTAGTACTTTGAATAAAGGATGCCTATATTTAACATGACATTCAAAAGTAGAAAATGGTATATGGGAAATAGTCCTATATACCCCATTTCCTCACTGCTCTGTTATCCTCTCTGATAGTAACCTCTTTTACATTTCCTGCTTGTCTTTGAACAACTCTGTGCATATACAGGAACTTATGAACAAATACTCTTTTTTTTTCATTTTTTGGAAGTTTTTTGGTATTTTTTTTGTAATTTTGGTACATTAAACATCTTGCTCTGTACCTTGCTTTTTAAAACTAAAATTATACCTTGAGATTTTTTTTCATGTAAGTATATATAAAGCTACCTTATTCTTTTTAATGACTGCATAATATTTTATTGTAAGTACATATCATAATATATTTAACCAGCACTCTTCTGATGGACATTTAGATTTTTTCCAGTCTTTTCCTATTGCCAAAGATGCCACAATGAAAAATTCCTGTATACACATTGATTTTGCATGAGTAAGTTAAACTGCAAAAAGGTCTTAGTAAAGGAAACATTGGTTCAAAGAATATATGCATTTTAACTTTGATAAATATTATAAAATTGCTTCTCAAAATGTTATACCAAGTTACACAATGACTCACAATGAGTGAAAATAGCTGGTTTCCTATAATCTTGGAAAATAGTGTTATTAAATGTTTTCTTTGTTGGCAGTGTTATATGTAAAAAAGGGTATATGATTGAGATTCTGTTGCACTGCCCTTTTAGGATTGAGGCTGAACATCTTTTTAAATGTTCAGAAGCTATTTGTAAGTTTTTTCTGTGAATTGATTGTTCATGACCTTTGCCCATTTTTAAATTGAGTTTTTGGTCTTTTTCTCACTGATGTGTAAGAGTTCTTTATTATTTGTTAGGATAAATATTGAAAATGTTTTGCATTTGTCATTTTTATTTGAATTTTTATGGCACTTTTATCACTGAGAAAAAATAGAAGTTTATGTAGCAAAATTTATCTTGATAAATTACAATTGCAGTCAAATCTTTCTAAATAGATTCTCAAAATTAATATTATTAAAAAAAACCTTATTAATTTTTCCCAGTGCATTGGTGCTTCTAATGTTTATATTAAAGGAGTTGATTAATCTATAAAGTATAAGTATTCAAACTTTAATTTTTTGTAGGATGGCTATCCCATCCATACAATTTATTAAATATCCCATCTTTTCCTCCACTGATAAGCAAACCACATTTATCACATACTACATGTTTATGTAGTAAATTTTTATGTACTACATTTCTACATAGTATTCAGTTGTATTCCTGGGTTCTCCACTCTGTTTTGTTGGTGTACTTCTTGTCCCAGTGCATTAATTACTGCAGCCTTGTGATAGGTTTTAATATCTGATAGGGCTAGCCCCCTCATATTCTTTTGTGGGGTTTTTGAAAATAATTTTTCTTTTCTTTTTGCCAATTTATTAACTTTGTCTTGTTTTAAAATGTTAGCTTGTCTAAAATTTAGTGTGTTTGGTGGGGAAACTTTACAGTTAAAGTTATTTAGAGAAAGTTGATGTCTTCATCAGACTGAGTTTTCCTAAGATTGAACAGGTATGTCTTTATCTTCATTCTTGCCACTTTTGGGGTTTATACCTAGTGTTTAAGGGTTTTTTTTTCCCCGTTCTTTAAGTAAATCTTGTATATTGATGAAATTTATCACTAGGTGACTTTGACTGGCTATTGCTTCCAATTATATGGGAAGACTATAGATTTTTTTTTTCCACCAGACACCTCATTGAATTCTTTTATCTTTTATGACAGATTTTCCAGTTGATTTTCTAGAAATTTCATTTATTCCATCATACAATGTACAAGTGAAACCTTTAGTTCTTCTTTTTCTATTTATACTCTTATTTTTATGTTGTGTTAAATAAAACCTTAAACCATATTAAGTGACGATAGCAATAGTAAAAATCATAATTTAGTTCCTGACATTAATAGGAATGCATCTACTATGGGTTTCCATTAAGCATTAAGCTTTTGGTTTGAGATATATGAAGTTTTATCATAATGAGGAAGTGTGTCTGTGTACAATTCTTTTTTCAAATCAAGAAAAGATGCTGAACTTTATCTGATGCCTTTTCAACATTTAGGAACATCATTCTTTGATTTAATAATATGGCCAGTTATAGTAATAGAGTCAAACTATCCTTGCATTCTTGGAATAAATATCACTTAGTCGTGGTTAATTATTTTTTTTCACCTTTAGTCTGTTTCATTCAGGATGTACACATTGACATTCATCAAGTGAAGTTGATCTGCATGTTTATTTTGTGCTTTGTCATTTTGTTATCAATGTTATTCCAATTTTATAAGAATAACTTGGAAATGATCTCTTGTTTCTGTGTTTTGGAGCAGTTTAACATAGCACTGGAGACATATGTTACTGATACGTTAGAATTATTCTGTGAAACTCTTTGGTTTTATTATTTTTTCTTGCAGGAGACTTTATATACACATATAAAATGTATATATATCTATAATACATATTATGTGTATATAATTAAATCACATTTCTCCTTGGGTAATAGATCTGTTCAAGTTGTCTATCTTCACTGTGGTCAATTTTGATAATATACATTTTCCTGGAAAATTAGCCATCTTTTTTCAGATTTTCAAATACATATAATTGAGTAAAATTACATTTTTCTTTTCATTTCCTCTGTACTAGTTTTTCATAAAAATAACTTCATAAAATATTTTTAATATGACTAATTAGGAGCTTTTTGTGAAAAAGAAAGTTAAGTTAGAATGTGATGTATTGGGAATGGCAAACCCTATGATTATTAAGTATCATACATGGTGGATCAGTAACACTACCTTGGGAAGATTTCTTGAGATCCCTATCAGGGATTCCAAAATCCAGATTAAGGATTAAAGGTCAGAGATGGGCAGTGGCTTGTTTTGTCATTTCAGGAAAATCCTCACCTGTTGGCAGGATTCCTCATTCCCATTATGCAGATGGTCAGGGAACAGACTAGAGAGTCCCATCTAATTTCTCCCACTTAGACTCTTTCTTTGAGAGCACATTACTCAAAACCCAGTTTAGGTTCTTACCCAGTCTTGTATGGTCTTGTTTGTTTTTGTCCCATCCTTCAAGCCAACCCAGATGTAAGAATATGGGATATTCTCCTCATATGATACTTCTTCTCTCCCCATTGTTGCCCACTGGGTCCAAGATGATGAAATATATCTGTATCAAAAAACTTTCATTCTGCTTCTTCTCAGGGGAGGGAAATGTGAAATGTCATAGAATTCTCTGGTTCTTAGAATATGCTGGGACCTTCTGGAAAGCACAGCTGGATCTTGCTCTTGATTCGCTAAGTGGGAGGCATTTCCTTTCCTGGCAGATTCATCTTCTCACTGCATCAGGGAAAATGCACACAATGTTGTCCTGAATTCAAGTAGCATTTTGCTTGTGGGCTGCCAGAGAGAGATAAGACCAGGCCTCATCTCTGTGGCTTGGCATAGTGAATTAAATGTACTTATATATGTTCTACTATCTATACAGTCCTATATATAAATGTTATAATGCATGTATGCATACATGGAGAGTACTTACTGAAAATAGAAGGTGACAGTTTCCAGGGAAATGCATCCCTCATACCTATAGGTTGTGAGGAAATGATTATAATAAACAGTTTTAACAAAAAGCAATGGAGCTTCTATTACATGCCAGACATTATACTAGGTAGTAGTTGTCTTTGACCTAAAAAGGTATAAAGGGTATTAAGACATCACTCAGGAAGAGATGAGAATTAGAAATCAGAAGATTTTCAGGATATTAGCAGTAGTTCCCAGACTGAAGCACTCTGGAGAAGGATGCAGTATGCTGAAAGGCATCATCCCCAAGGCTAGACTGTACATCTGTTCAGGGTCCTCAGTTTGCTCCATCCTTAATGACTAAGGCAAAATAATGTTTCCAAAGCACTCCAGGTGTCTGGGGTAGAGTCTGAGAAGCTGACAAATGACACTACAAGGACAACCAAATCTGGACAACAACCCCAGATTCAGTTGGTGGCTGCAAGAATAAAGGCGAGGTGTCACCACATCCAACATACAGCTAAGCACTGAAAATATGTAGAAGAGGTTTAATATATTGATCTATCACAAGCCAGGTTTTCCTCTCAGATTTCATAATGGCTCCCCAAATTCCATCCTTCCAGACTGCTCCATTGGAGCATTGCCTTCTTTGACTTCTTATCCTTTCTCTCCCTAGATTGAGATGGTCAATCCCTCTGTATATTTCTACAGCAATTGGCAAATGATCTCCATTATACTACCTATTACAGTGTGTAGTAATTACTTCTCCACAGGACTTTCTTTTCCCCCAGGTGGTAGACATCTCTGGTGCCTAACCCAATGCTTGGCACAGAGTAGACACTCAGTAAATATTTTCTCAAGAAATGAATTAAATAATTTTATAATTAATTCTATGTTTAAATCCAGCTATCCCTTCAATGCTGTCTGAATGGTTGAGGCCAAGTCTTAAACATTGAGCCCATTTTCAGAAATATGGCAAATACATTTGGAGCTAGCCTTACCTCTGCCTCTTCTATTTTCATGGGATGTGCTGGAGATCTGTGATAAAAACAGATGTATCAGGGCAGCTTTACCTCATGCTTTATTAGGGAAGCTGTTATGTGAATCAGCTTGCAGATCAGGGAGTTTACTTTATGCATGTCCGGGAGCTCTGGTGAGTTGCCTGGAATTCTTAATCAGGCTGCAGGGGGAGGGATGGAGTGAGCCCTGAACACCCTGAGCAGGTGACTCCAATTTGTAAATTAGATGAGCAACAGTAGATTTAATTGTTCCAACATTCTCTTTCAGACTTTTCCCTTTTCTCCAAGCTCTGGACACACCTACTTTGTTTTACTGCTTGTTAAAAGTGTTCTCTTTTAAATGAGAAGTCACATGAAAAAGACAAGGGCTAAGATGCCACAGGCATCACAATTTATGACCTCCTTAACAGCCATTGGGCTCCTGGAGATCACCAAGTAGAGTTTTACAAATTCTGTTGGATTATGATGATGCTGTGTGTGTTGGGGGTGCAGTGTCATTGTGGGGCCTCTGTGGCTTCCTGAGGCTCATCATATGGGTCCCAGAGAGTTCTGGCATTCTGCACTCACTTACCCAGCTCTCCCTTTGCTGGAGGAGTGGAGTAAGGCATCCCAATCATTACTTTCTCCAGCACACCCCTGACCAGTGACAAACACCCACTGGGAAGATAGATGGACCTGAGCTAACTGGGCTCTGGCACACATTGGTTATGAGAGCTGAGAGCTGCTCACACAGAGGCTTTGAGGGGCAGGGTGGCTGCTGCTATCAGTGCAGAGAGCTAGACTGATGGGGATATTTAAGAAGCAGCGGGGGCATCAGGGTGCTCAGGAAAACAACATGCTGAGCAGCAGTACACATACATATGTTTGGGGTATAAATAATTTCTAATTAGTAACTTAATTTTAGAAGTCTTTCAAGATGGGAGTGAAAGAATAAGAATTATTTATTCTGTATGGAGGCTGGGAAGGAAGAAGAAGCTTGAAAAACATAAACCAATCTCTGCCTAATGAACTGGATATACCTAGAAAAAGATCCCAGAATCTTAGAAATCTGAAAAGGAATGTTGATAGGTCTTTGTGTCCAGTCTTTGGTCTCCAAGCAGTTGATTGGCAAAGGGGCTGAAGCCCAACAGAAATCAATACAGACAAGTTCCAGAAGTGGGTACTAATGACTCAGCTGCCAAGGCCATTACTCATACTGGTAAAAGGAGTGAGTAACACATTCCAGGAAACTGTCTACTTGAGAGCTGGCCTTACCTATGCTTTTACTTTCTCTCTATGCTTATCTGACTCTCAAGGTCAGAATGCCCCCATGAAACCACTGGGGTAAATCTTTACAATGTCAGGTCCCAAACCAAAGGTCCAGATGTGGAAAGCATAGGCATCAGCCCCTCCCACACGTATAAACTCCCACAGTGAAAATTTTATCACTCACTACTAGGCAAACAACTGCTTGTTCTTTGGGGATATTTTCCTTGATTATTTTGAGATAAGTTTTTATTTTGTAGGTTCTCCTTCTAAACACCCATTCATTCTTTCATTTATGTATATGAATGCACATACATATGCACATAAGTTTATATGTGTATATGTATAGTAGAATATATGTAAATTTAGTGGAATATATGAAATACAAAAATACATATTTTTATATGTATATATATGCTTATATATAATATAATACACATTATATATATATATATATATATATATATATATATACCACACACACACACACACACACACACACACACACATACAGGTATATATATTACAAAAATGTAGTTATAAGACTGATTTCTTTTCCAAGTATGCTAACAGTCATACCCAAGGATAAATAACTTGGTGCCTGGATAAGGCATATTACAAGGGAAATCACAGGGCCTTCTGGTCCCAACAGTGATAACTACAAAGATCTGAAAAGGTAGGGTCCCTGGCCCCTGGGCAAATTGTGTGGTCATCACAGAGAAGGAAAGTGAATTGGACTTTGAAGGATGGCAAATCTATTTAGTTGGAGAGCAGAGGAGAGGCATTCATGTGAGTATTACCATCTTTTGGGGGAATTCCACTCTGTTAAGAAGAATTGGTCTTCCCTCTGTTCTCCTGTGCACCGTCTCTGAAATGGGCATCCTTGGTTCTTTCCTTCCTAAGAAAGAAGACATTTATTTATGCAGATGGAGAGCTGGCCCCTGGAGAGACTGTCTCTTCTCATGGCTTCTCACATGGAAACAGCTTTTCTGTGATTGTACTGGGGCACAGAGAGGGCCTCCTCTGTCAAGATGAGGGTTTCAACCAGAGGACTGAGAGTAACCAGGGTTCGATATGAGGGTCCTTAATTGGGGAACCATATATCTGGCTTGCTAAAAGTAGCACTTCCTTTCCTTACCAAAAGCATCCCCATTTGTATGACAAATTATATGGTCTGCCCACCCTCCCCCCCCCCCCCCCCCATATAGCAGAGAGCAGGAGGAAAAGAAATATGAATGATGATACAAGTCTTTGACAGAAAATCTTCTGTAAAGGATTTATCCTTGGGATCTAGCAGTGTTGGTCAATATCACCTTGGGCTAAGATGTAGCAACAACTTTATTATGAAAACAAGGGTGATTTAATCAGAACCCAGTTGACTGCCAGAGGCCTTCAAAACTATCCTCTTGTCCATGGATCAAGTGCACTCACCCCAGGGGTGGCTGACATGGGTCTGGAGAGCACTGAGTATGCTCTGGATGGAGACACACTGGGCATGTGGTGTGTCAACAGAATTCACCAGTAGGGTCTGACCAGGACAAGACAGACTCTACAGGTGTCCTAATCTAACCACAAATAGCAGCGATGGCAGCTGCTAATCTTGCACCTGTATTCTCCTCCATCTCCTGATGGGACACTTCAGGAACCTGAGAGAAGGCGAAACAAGTCCTCTTTAGCCACTTGTTATTAGGGGAGGTTACTTGCTTCCTCCCGACTTCAGTTTCCTCCTTGTAAATAAAATGGGGTAATGTTACCACCCCAGACTATTTTTCCAATTGTTTGTAATGTTTATTAATTGTTTTCAGCAGTAAAAACCCTTCAGGGGCAAGGGCTTATGTTGTTGGGTTTCTCCGAGGAAGCTTGGCAAATCCTGCCCTGGCCTTGGGCAGGTTCCTAGTCATCTTCCTACTGCCTCAGGTCTGCTTGGCAGCCCCCACTGAGCAGGAAGGAAGGCATCTCAAGGGACTGGGCGGTCCTCTCTTTAGAAGTCAGGCTGACAATAGGCAGATCAGTAAAAGCCTGAGGCTAACCTCCGGGTATTAAGCTCAAAGCAGATTTGAGCAACATCATATTTTAAGTGACTTTACCTGCTTTAATTTTTAAAATTTTTTTTTGTTTTATGTTTTCAGCTAATATTTATAGTGCATGTCTATGTGGCAGACAATGTACTATAAACATGGCATGGATAATCTCATTTCGTCCACTGGCACCCCAACAGGCAAGATGCTGAGATTATCCGTAGTTTACAGATGAAGGGCCACACCCTTAATGACTGGAGAGGTCAAGGTTCCAACCCAGCTCCATATTCACAGCAACCTGGCCTGCCATTAGGGCCAATAGCATTGTTGGGGACATTCTTGAAGCATGGGGCTTCCTTCCTGGTTCCCCCATGAACTTGCTGCTTCCTCAAGCCATGTGTCTCATTATCGTGGGAAATTTTTCCTTAAGCGCTTCATGCACAGAGCACAGAGAGTGTCACCAAGAACACAAAGAAATGGAAGATTCAGTCACTGGCCTCAGGACCTACATTGAGCTTTGGAAGGCCAGGAGTGTAAGTAGCCTAAGGCAATATACACAGCCATGTGTAGCCTATTATTGTTCTGTGAGCCCCTTTGTCCCCCACCTACCTCTCA
Organism: Panthera onca; assembly: GCF_046562875.1. NCBI lineage: Eukaryota > Metazoa > Chordata > Mammalia > Carnivora > Felidae > Panthera > Panthera onca. Next base: position 168,189,309 of record NC_138342.1, on the reverse strand, counting down.
AATCTTTTTATCCTTCGATGTGAATGACTCAATGGCCACCTCTCTGTGAGGCCACTCTAAGATGTGACTCTCTATCAACATGATGAAGTTTCCATTTGTGCCCCCATGTGGATTCAAAACCCTTATTAGGACACTGTGTTTTATTTGTCTTCACACAATGTCTCATAATTTTAGCTATTTTGAATGTTTATTCTGTGCCAGGCAGAGGGCTGAATGCTTTGTATGCCTTATCTAATTCCCGTAACACTTAAATCCAGGGAGTTCCAATCTCCTTCCCACTAATGAGGAGACGGAGGCATGGAAGCTGACATGCTTGGCTGGAGGTCGCAGAGCGTGGACAGTCTGTGTGGCTCCTTAGTTCACTGTCACATACAGTCAGGCGGATATGGATGCCATCACCACTACCTCCACCATCCCCCTCACCTCAGGCCCTCAACCTGTCTGGTGAGTCACTGTCAGGTGGTTTGCCCAGAGGTGGTCTCATTGATTATCCCAACTCTGGGAGAAAGACCCCTAAGAGATAGCAAGGCTCTGTTCAGTGAGGTGGCCCAAGACCAAAGAGCAGGGTCAGTTCTGAGATGGTAAGGAGCCCTAGGAAAAGAGAACCCTGGAAGTGGTCCTAGCCTAGGGAGGACCTCTTCTGTCCCTGTGGAAGTTCAGTCAACAGGTGAGGCTCAGTCCTGATCTGTCTTAAACTCTCGCACTGCAATTCTGCCCTTGTAGCTGTTGAAAATTCCTGGCATGGCTTCCTACAGGTCAGGGTCTTGTTGTCTCCTGATATTTGCAAGTGCTCCTCTTGCCTCTTCTTCACATCACTACACCTAAGCTATGCTTCAAGACCAACATGGAGCTCCTCCTTTGTTAAGTAAAAAGACCTGACTCTGCTCCCCACTATCGCCCTTATCTTGTGCATGCCTCTCTCCATGTTTGGCACCTGAGACTCTAATTCTCTGCCCCCGAAGACAGGGTTTCTGTGAGGGTGCAATGTGCCCACACTTTGCTCAGTGCCTCATACCTGTTAGGTGCTAAGTCCACATCTGAAGATGGGTGTTTTCCTCCAGTGCCTCCACCTTACTTCTTTCCCTGTACCTGTGCTACTAGGGTGTTAAGAGTTACTCCTCTTGGGAGTATTGACTTTTTTAGAGAAGAGAGTAGAGGGAGACAGCTTAATGTAATCCAAAAATTATATTGGAAAGACTAATATCATGGTGGTATTTTGGATAGTGATAAGCAGGGCAGGGATATCTGCTGGTGTTTGAAGGGCTCTGGGGGCACTAAGCCAGTCCCATAGGATGAGGATTCCTGTGCTGAACCCTAACTTCAGAGACCAGTCATATGGCTAACACTCATGTGCACTCACTGTGCAAGTGAGGACACAGGGCATGTTCTGACCTCCCAGGACTTTGTTGTACAGATACCTAAGGCCAGTCTTGTACACAAGCATCAGGTTGCAGACTAGCTTATCTCTAGCCATACTCCCTCCCTTGGAACTCATTCTCATCCCTGCTGGAACTCTTGCCTGTACTCTGCATCTAGCCCTCCAGTCCTTCTGCCCTATCTGCCCTGTCTGCCCTTTATTTACACTTTTCCTCTCTTGATCTCTCCCTGTCTTCTAAGCTTTAATTCCCATTTTTCTTGGGGGTTAGGGAAAAGAGGGATCCAAATAAGGGGTGTTCCCTCACTTGGGAGCCCAACTTCTCCCCTAACACATCCAGACTTGCACTGTACCTCCCTGCACCTCCTGGGCTCACCTGGCAGCCAACGTATTTCCTGCTGCAGCCTGATTAGATGGCGTGATGCAGACCTGTACTGCTGAGCTACTTCTTAAATCAGGTACTCACTTAACACAATCAACTCATTGTGAGAAGTTCAGTGTAATTGTAGTTTTACATAAACTTTTCCAACTGATTTTGGGCAGAGGAGGATTCAATTGTTGTGGGGTTCTACATGTTGAGCATGTGTTCACATTACATTTTTAGAAAATTAATGGCTGGCCATGATTTGGGAGGCATTTATTAGGCTAGAGCTCTAATAAGAAACCCAGTGCTGGCTCAACAAGGTGGAAGGTTATCTAGGAGGAAATGGAAGAGGGATCAGTTCGGAGAAAGTGCTAGATGGGGATTTCCCCTCTGCTTCTACCCTGGGAGCCTAATTCAGGGTCCCTAAGTTTAGGAGAGGACTCTGGAGGTCTTCATATGTCCCCATTCTACAGATGAGGCCAGGGGTGCTCAAATTAGGGTTGTTGAACTCAGCTAATGTTATTTTCTCAATATGCACTAAAGTTGACTCTTCCTGGATGGGTTTTTTATTAGTGTTACTATGAGTTCCCCAGCAGGGATCTGCCTGGTTACAGGGCAACGTTTTTAGGACTGAGAACTAAGCCATACTTACCACGGTCTTCCCTCTCAGTATTCCCCCAAGTTGATGAGAGCACAAGCTGGTGATTTTTCTCCCCGCTTTCCTCATGGGCTTCACCATCAGGCCAGCCCATACCCTATTATAGTCAGCTGCCATTGACTCTCCTTTGTTCCATTTTCTCAGTATTAGCTCCTGAGAAGTGTTTCCCACTGATATTTACCTAGGCTTTCTATTTTTTTCTTTGAAGGGTTTATCCCTCTCCCTGCCCCAACCTGCCTTCCTGAGACCTCCAATTCCTTCCCTTCACCCTCTTTCCTCACCATTTACCTATTGTCCACTTCTGGGAAGTTAGACATTTTACATACTATTCCAAATTTTATATGCATGGTGACTGGGGCAATCTTCTAATTTAAGGGGGCAGGAAGTTCCTGAAAGGCCAAGAACCTGGTAAAAATAATGCACTGTTCTGCCATAACAAAAGCTGTGTTTTCTTGCAAGATCGTATAATTCAACCAAGCAGAATCTCCTTCCTATCCTCAGGTGGAACCTACCTGTTTGGACATCATTCCACTAATGCAGATCAAGAGAGCTTACGAGGGGCTCTGGGAAGGAGGGGAAGGATAGAACAATAGAAAGCGCCCTTGCTACTGTAGGAAAATGATTCCAATGCATGTGGCAGAGTTGCAGCAAAATCCCATAAGTATGTTTTGATGGAAGAGGTGGTAGAATATATGAGGTTCTAGTATTATAGAAGTGGGTTCTCTGTTGGCCTCATTCTTTCAGAGATTAGAAGGAAGCGATGTTCATAATGAATGTAAATTGGGCTGAGTGGAGGGCATCAAAAAGTGGACCTCAAAGAATAGGTTATTGTTATGGGTTGTCTCCCCAAAAAGTTACATTGAAATCCTAACTTTTAGTACATCAGAAAGTGACCTAATTTGGCAATAGAGTCCTTGCAGATGTAATTAGTTAAGATAAGATCATAACAGAGCAGGATGGGTGCATTCCTATAAGAAGAGGAGAGAGAAACAGTGAAAATGCCATATGAAGATGAGACAGAGATTGTAGTGATGCATCTACAAGCCAAGGAATGCCAGCAAACCACCAGAAGACAGGAGGGAGGCATGGGGAAGATTTTCCCTCAGAGCCTCAAGAAATAATCACCCTGTGGACACCTTGATTTCAGGTTTCTCACTTCAAGAACAGAGAATAAATTTCTACTGCTTTAAACCACCCAGTCTGTGGCAGGCACTTTGTTATGGCAACCCTGGAAAACTAACACAGTTATCAAAGGGAAATTAGACCTTGTAAATCACCGTATGTCTTTTTTCTACATTAAGGGAGCCAGAAAAATGAGGTGATGCATGACAGATTGAAGACGGTAGCCAACAAAAATGCTGGTTGTCATTCTGGTTCCAGTCCATAATTACAGTTCACTGTCTCTGCGGAAGTTAAAATAATAGTAATAATAATAATGATAACAATAATAACAATAATAATAAACTACATAAGGAGTTTTTTTTCTACTAGTAAACATATTTTATTGATACACTTTATCAAAAAAGTAAACACATATAATCTAATTTACAACCAAATGTGTCCTATATATTTCCTATTTTAGAAAGATGTTATCTATATTTTTAGAATTATTCATTGAAGATTGTCAGTAATGCTTTCCTAGAAAGGACTGTCTTTCATGTGAAGTAGTCTCTCTTAATTCATTTTTAATTTTTTCATTTTTCTTGTTCCTTGAAGTTTGCAGCTGGGGAACTGCTATAGAGGCTCTTAGCTGGGCATCTTAAAGTCTGCCCTTGGGGTGACTGGGTGGCTCAGTCCGTTGAGTGTCTGACTACCACTCAGGTCAGGATCTCGTGGTTTGTGGGTTTGAGCCCTGTGTTGGACTCTGTGCTGACAGCTCAGAGCCTGGAGCCCACTTCAGATTCTCTCTCTCTCTGCTTCTTCACCACTCATGCTCATGCTCATGCTCATGCTCATGCTCATGCTCTGTCTCTCTCTCTCTCTCAAAAATAAATAAACATAAAAAAGTCTGCCCTCTACTTGAAACCTTCTCTAAGACCTCTAGACCAGGGGTTCTCAAACTGGAGTGACTGTACCCCTCAGGGGACATTTGGCAATATTGTAACCACTTGGCAAGAAGGGTGCTACAGACAGGTGAGTAGAGGGCAGGAATGCTACTCAATATCTTACAATGTACAAGACAGCTTCCCCCAAATAAAGAATTATCCAACCCAAAATGTCAGTAGTGCTAAGTTTGAGAAACTCTGTTCTAGACAAATCTAACTTTTCTCCCTTATGGTATTTTCAGCATTTTCTGTGTGCTCTAATTCTGGACATGCACTTATCAAGTTTTGTATTGTTTTCTAATTGTTTCCATGTTTAGATGGATGGGACTTTCAATCCCAGCTCCCTTCTACTTATGCACCTATATAGTTTTGGCCATGTCACTCAACTATTCTATGCTTCAACATTCCTATCTGTCAAATGATATCGTAGTGATATTTAACTTGAGGTTGCTTTAATGATTAAAGCCAATTCACATCAATAATGCACAAATTGGCATTTACTTAGTGCTTGCCATGGGCCAAGGACTGTGCTAAATGCTCCAAGTATGTTATCTTTAAAACAGCTCTATAAAGTTAGTATGATTACCCTTTCATTTATATACATTTGGTGAACTGTAGCCATTTCCCTAATTATTATTTCTTCCAGGGGTGCTCAGTACTGGAGACACTGAGGATGGAAAGAGGCTTTCCTCTAGACTCTTGGACCTAGGCACCTGATTGGCCTGTCTTGGCCTTGGGTCCATGGCTAGTTGGCAGTGGATTGGTTCAGCACCATATGTCTCCTCTTCCTCGAACCAGCATGATTTACCCAGGCATGTCCTTCTCATGGAGCAAGAGAACAAGCTTCATTGGGCAAGTTTTAAGCCTTTGCTTACTTCAGGATTACTAACAACCCATTTGCCAAAGCAAGTGGGAGCCCCCTGCAAAGTGATATGACAAAGGATCAGGGAAAGCGTAAAACATTAGGGTCATTAATGCAATCTACCACAGGTCTGCAACTCAAATCCATTCAATCAATCCCACTCTTGTGCTCAGAAGGAAGAGGTGGTCTATTGTTCTGCCAGAAAAATAAGTGTTGGTTTTGGAAGAAGTCTCCCTCCCTTTCTTCCCTCCATGGAACATGCCATAAGCACTCTGGGATGTGGGATGTTGAAGGTTCCTTGCCAGGGTCCAGCACCATCTTGTTAATGGGTTTCTGGCTGGGGCAGACTAACCCAGTATTTTTCAAGGAGGCAGAGAAAGAAAGGCAGGGCAGATTCTCCCTCACCCCCAGCTAATAAAGCATTTGTAGATAGAGAGTTATTAAGCAAGGAAGGTGGGGCAGGGGGGAGACCACTTTGAAAAGTCTTTAGAAAGCTTTGTCTCCCATCTGTTCAGCTTGTGGGAAGGCTCTGTTTTCTGTACTTAAAGGATTTGTAAATTCATTACCAACAAGTAAAATGTACAAAGCACACACAGAGACATAGAGGTCTGATTCACCATCTGCTGGGGAGTTGCATCCATGCAAACAGAGTAGTGCTATTGCTCCTGTCAGTGAGTGGGGTGGATGCCAGCCCACCCAGGCCCAAGAGATGTTTCAGGGCTGGGCTCTTATGTAATATTTTAGTGGACATGGGGAAGGAGCTGTGCTTATTGGCCCTGAAACTTCCCCCAATCCCTCTTTCCCCTTCTGAATGCTCTCAAGCTACAGAAAGCCAACGGTTTGCCATAAAATATAGAAAAACATCATCTTAGCTTCTGCAGATTCTAAGCAAAACTGGGTCAGAGTGCATTTTAGACTACTGGAATTCCAGAACTCCCAGCCTCAATGGTTTCAGCTTGGCTGAATGTTGGTAGGAAAAGCCAGTGCAATGACTCTCTTTTGCTAAAGAGAGCTGCTTCCAAAGCCATATTCTAACCTCTATTCTTGCTGGTTCCAGAGAAGTACATTCAGGGCTGATCTGAGAAAAAAAAGTATGAAAGAGCAAAGTTTCTGCTTGGCTCCCTGTGATGTTGGCCTCCTGGTGCCCTGCTCCCCTATGCTGCCTCTTAGCAGCTACAGCTGTGTCCACTTTACTATATGTAGGCTCCCTGCCATCTGAGGTCAACCACAGACTTCACTACTGAGGAGACAGGAACAGCTCCATGACAAAGGGGCAGCACCGTGGCTCCTTATGCCTTGCCTGTATGCCCTAGCTCAAACACTCCAAGGTGTTTAAGCTCATGCCCATGCCCATGACTTCACAGATGCATCCACACAAAGGTTTGTGAATTGCTGGTCTGAGTGGTGAACCTGTTCCTCTAGGATTACGCCTGTCTCACTCTTCTTTTCCGGAGAGAATTCTGACCCTAAAGTCCAGGCCAGCAGCTAGTGCCCAGCTACCACACCTGACTTTGCCTGCATGTTTCAATTCCCCTGACTGATGTTCTTCTCCCCTGCCAATAAGAATGCCCAGTTAGACTGGATGGCCTTTCTGATGGCTTACCTAGATTCTTTACAACACCTGTCTCCTCCCTTTTCTCAGCCTCACTATTTGGGCTCCTGTGTGCTGCCTGTGAACTGACTGGCCACAGATGCCTCTTCTTCTACCCTGGTGAAAGAGCCACAGCCTCCTCAGGGTCCACTGTCCTGATGTTATTACACATTTCCCAGGCATGTCCCCTCATCTCTCTGTCAGAGTGGTTGGAATTCTCTGTGTCCCAACACATATAAAAGGGCCCTATAATGGCCCAGTCCAGTCACTGACTAGCTGTGTGACAATTCATTCATTCCAAAAGTATTTGTTGAGCACAGTGCCAGGCATATTTTTTAAGTGTTGGATAAGCATGCTAGACAGGGCCCCTGCCATCAAGCAATGTATGTTGCAATTGAAGGAAGACAGACAGCAAAATCTGAGTAAGAAAAAAAATACAGATAGTAAAAACTATTTAACAAAAATAACCCTGGATCATTAAATAGTAAGTCATTGAGATGGGGGTGGTGTTGAAGGAGGAATCAAAATGGAGAAACTGGGTAAGTTCTCTGAGCAGGTGCTTTCTTAGCAGAGACCTGTATTATGAGAAGGAGTCAGTAACCCAGTCAACTGGGAAAAACGAGTTCCAGGCAGAGGGAACAGCGAGTGCAAATGTCCTGGGGCAAAATGGGTTTGGTGTGTTCCAGGGACAGAAAGCCAGCCAGGGCGGATGTAGCCCAATGAATAGCACAGGCAGTGATACCCTGAGGGTGGAGAGATAGGCAGGAGCTGGACCATTGGGGCATTAGGCTGTGGGAGGCACTTTGGACTTCATATCAAATGCAATGGTAAGCATGTGTAACATTTTAGGTAAGAGAGAAATATAATCTGGTTTATACTTTAAAGGAACATTCTGACTGCTGCAGGGAAACCAGGGGAGTGATGCCAGTAACTTGGACTCCGGTGATAGTGGTGCAGATGGTGAGGGACAGGCTGCTTGGGGATATGTTTCCAAGTAGAGAAAACAGCACTAACTGATATATTGGATGTGAGCTAGACAAAAGAAGCATCAAGGATAACCACAAAAATGTCCCCTAACTGCTATGAGCTCTGGTGTCCTCACTATAAAATAATTACGTATTTAATGGGCATTAAACAATAAAGAGCCAAATAATTGAATGTGCACTTGGCCCTGATGATTAAGATCTTATTTTGGCAAAAAAACAAATAAGCAAAAGAATGTACCTATGGCACCCTGGACTGACCAGGGACAATAACTTGGTGTAGACGGTTAGGCTTGCCACCTGCTCTTCCTCCCCTAGGCCTCTGCACGTGCAGTCTTGGAACACCCTCTTCACCTGCCACACCCTTACTCACCCTTCACGTCTCAGCTAGATTTGAATCATCAAGCACTTCCTAAGACATGATTGGGCTCCTCTTCTCTGATCCTGCTACTGAAATTATTGGGGTGCTTGTCTATTTCCCTTCTTAGTTTATTGCCCTAAGCACTGGATCTAAACCCCACAATGCCTAATAATTTCTATCTCATGGCAGAGACCCCAGTTTGTTGAATAGGTCAAGAAGCCTATTCCCCCCGTTTCCCACCCCCTAGCTACCTTGCTCTTCTCCCTTGGGACTAAACTAATGTAGTCTTGTGCAGCCCCCATCCTTTTCTCTCTGTCTAAATCCCTATCAGACATCAAGACCAGTTCAAGAGTCCTCTGCTCCATGAAACTTCCCAACTCATGCTTATATTTATTTCCCTAAAATTACTCACTTTTCCTTACGACTCTGTGCAGAGAAGAGTTGAGAGAGCAGGCCCCACACTTCTATCCTTAGAAAAGACTGCTCATAAGGTTGGTTCTTGGATGGCATCTGGAAACATGGCTGGAGAACAGGTACCTGCACTCATATGATACTTTTTCTAAGTGATAAGAATGACTCACACTGCCTATCATACATGCTTTCTCCCTGGGAAGCTGGAGTTTTGGTATGTGCTAGGCACATGTATAACTATGTGCCTACCTGACCAGCCTTAATAATAATGGGCACTGAGCCTTTAATGGACTTCCTTTGGCAGAAACATTGCACATATTTTGCTCCATTTTTGTTGCTTGGGGAAGAGTGTGTTCTGCATGCTCAAATCTTGAGAAGGAGAAAGCTTGGGGAAATATGAACATGGATTCCTCCAGATTCCACCTGTGTCTCTTCTCTGATCCAGCTGTATGTCCTTATCAAATCATTGTAATAAACATTAGCCATGAGTGCAATTTTATACTGAGACCTATAAGTCCTTCTAATGAGTAGTCTTGGAGAACACAGCATATGCTCATTTGGAACTTTAGCATTATTGTACCATTATGTAACTGCTCTTTACTGTTATATAACTGATTTTTATATGTAGGTTTTTGTATTCCTTCCCACAATATCCTGAAAGACAGAAATATGCCTTATATGTACTTATATCCCATGCAACTCATTGCACACAATATCCATCAGTAGCTCAGGAAACACCTGTTGAGAGAATGAATGAATAAATAAAAGAAACATCAAGGCTACTGGTTGTTGGAGCAGTGGCCTCATGGCAGACTGTGGGCAGGTAGCTGAGATGCTTTAATGCTATTAGTGGTATCCTAACTCCTGGGGCCAAAGGAAGTTGAATTGATTAGGTTTTAGTAGGGTTTCCAAGTAATTCCTGGCATCTTAAGACATCCTAGGAAGACTCTGTTAAAACACCAAGAGAGAGAGACTGCTGTGGACAAATGCAAGAAGAAACAGCTATGACAGACACAGAGCTGTTTGTAAACCATGTATCTAGATCTCAGGTGCTCACTCCTCAGCATTGTATCCTGTACTAGAGACTTTTTGTTGGCATATTTATACCATCAGAAGTGTAGGAGGGTGGTCATGTATGCATGTGCATAGAGACACTTCTCTACATTTGCTTGCAAAATTACATGAGTAGGCACATGCTTACATGTGCAAGAATACACGTGTTTCACATATGCCTGTGCATGTGTGAGCTCATCTGACTTTGCATAGGCTTTCAAGCATAATGACATGAATTTATGCATTTGGAGTGTACAGGCATGTGTATTTGTTGTACCTATACACACCAGAGCAAGCACATGCACATCTGTGCACACGCATACTGATCTTTCCTTATCTGTTCTGTACTGAGCACAGACAGCTGCTTTAATAACATCTGCAGCTGAGCAAGTACACTAACTGCTGTGGCCCCATCGTGCTATCAGGATTTCTCAGCCTTTTCAGGATTACCAGTGCTCAGTGCAGTTTAAATATATCTCCACTCCTAATCCCTATACAAAGATGCAATGATTGCTAAATATGTTGGATTATTTATTAAGATAAAGTCAAGGATACAAGAAGCCATGACTGGTGGAACACTAATTGCCATTCAAAATGGGAGATCATGAAACCAGATGTACCTCCATTCCAGAGGGAAGGAAGGAGGTTAAAGGAAAAGGAAAGTCAGCAAATGACTAAAACAGCCTGATTCCTAAGGGCAGAGAAGCCACAGTCATGGGTGGCAGTAGTTTATGCAAATACACCAAGGTAGGAGGAAGGAGAACCTCCAGAGGACTTCACTAGCACTGGGATAAGACTGGGCTATTCTGCAAGGATTATGGACCATGAGCCAGGCCTTGAGTAAGAATCCTCTGTAAGAGTGCTAGGGCAGTTAAACAGCTCCTACTTTCAGAGAATTCACAGTGCAGTGACAGGCCAGGGGAATGAGGAGAGTCACTGCTAGCCCAGCAGAAAATTAGGGGCAAGTTGGAAGGATGCTCCAGGTGCATACAGCCATGTACGAGGAAGCATAGCTTGGTAAGTGGATTTATGAGAATTTCAGTCCACAAGTACCCCTGTAGTGAGCTTACATAAGCAGATGTAACACTCTGAGCACAGAGGGAGAAGGCTAGAGGGGTGAACATGGATGAAGCACTGCCTGACCCAGGGAACAGGAAGGCCAAATGTAGGAACCTCAAGAGACTGCTTCTACCCTTGGGCCCACCACCTCTGGTGTCATGGTACTTCTTTCTTCTCTATCCCTGTTCCCCCAACAGGGAGTTTTTGGTACATAGAAACAGCTCAGACTTGGAATCTAGAGAGAGAGCTGTACTCATAAAAAGCTATAACTTTTTGTGTAAGCTTGTTTGGGTAACTTCATGCTTTATTCTCTTCAGTAAAATGGGAATGATGCTTTTTTTTTATTGTGAAGTCCAAATAAGATAGTGATTATTCAGCAAGCCCATGCATGTAACCTGTGCCAGATGCCATGGGGAAAAAGATAAGTCACAGTCTTGACTTGAATGACATATAATTCATGAACTCACTGGTACGGTTGGATTTAAATCTGTCATCATTCCATTGTCTTTATTTTTATCTGCCCCATCTGTTCTTTTTATATTTCCTTTCGTATTTTCTAATTTTTATACTTTGGTTTTATCTCCTTTGTTGACTTATTAGCTATAACTCTTTATTGTATCATTTTAATGGTTGCTTTGGGTTTCTAACTTTATCATAGTCTACCTCCAAGGGATATTGTACCACTTCATAGAGAGTATACGAAACTTATAATATGTCAATTTCTCCTTTGTTCTATTGTTGTCATATGTTTTCTTACTATATATGTTATATACACACACTATATTATTAATGTTTGCTTTAAACAATGAATTATCTTTTAAAGTGATTCAAATGAAAAGAAAAAAATATATACACATATACTTACTCACATAGTTGCCATTTTCAATAATCTTCACTGCTTGATATTAATATGTATTTCTATTTATCATTGTTTTCTTTTTACATTTTTTTGTAGTAGCAGTCTGCTTCTCCAACTATTTTTAAGGTAATATCTTTATTACTTTAAGCAATTATGATAATGCTTTATTTGACAAAAATCCAAAGTGCATTCCTGACAAAATCTAACAGTAAACTAAGAGGGAACTTCTTCAACCTGATAATTGGAATCTACAAAATCCTGCATCTTGCATTGTACTTAACACTTTTTCCCAAGATCAGGAAAGTCTACTCTCATCACTTCTATTTAACATTGTAATAGAGGTGCTAGCCAGTGCAGTAAGGTAAGAAAAAGAATTGGGAAGGAGGAAGGAAGAAGTAAAACTGCCTTTATATGCAGAACACATGAGTATATGTCAACATGAATGTTGATGTAGAAAATTCTATGGAATTATACATATATATGTATATATATAAAATTATACATATGTAATTTTATTATTATTATATGTAATATATAAAATACATAATATATTATATGTAAATATATAAGTATACAATATATTGGGGGAGTCTCTTGAAGATGGCATAAGAGGATGCTGCGCTCACCGCGTCCTGCTGATCACTTAGATTCCACCCACATCTGCCTAAATAACCCAGAAAACTTCCAGAAGACTAGCAGAATGGACTCTCCAGAGCCAAGAGTAGACAAGAGGCCCACGGAAGAGGGTAGGAAGGGTGGAGAGGCGGTGCACTCTACACGGACTGGGGGGAGGGAGCCAGGGCGGTGGAGGGGCAGCCCGCCCAGCAAGGTAGAGTCCCAGAGTCTGACTTGCAAAAGCAGAAGGGCCAGACAGAGTGTGTTCTGACAGCCAGCGGGACTTAACATCTGGAATGTTATAAGTCAACAGCTCTGCTCGGAGAGTGGGAGGGCTAGAGGACAACGGGAGAGGAGTTGTTGAGCCCCTGAGGACAGATCTCAGGTTGGTGGGGAACAAAGGCACTGGCCAGTGCCATCTGCCTTGCCCATACCCCAGCCAAAATCCCAAAGGGAACCAGTTCCTGTCATGGAACTTGCTTGCACCACACATACATCCAACACTGGTGCTTCTGTGGATCCATCCCTCCCACGGATCTGCCTCCCCCCCGCCCCCCCGCCCACTGTGCCTTCTGCAGCATACCACCAAAGGCAAAGTGAGCTGAGCCTGACCATCCTGCCACTGTGAACTTTGCGGATCCACCCCAGCTAATACGCCAGATCCCATAGAAGCAGCACCATGAGCCTGGCAGTGTGCAAGTAGCCCAGACGGGCCACACCACTCCAGGGTGAGTCCTGCCCCTGGGAGAGGGGAAGATAAAGTACACACCAGTCAGACTGTGGACCCAGCGGTGGGCTGGGGGCAGACATCAGGTCTGACTGCGGCCCCGCCCACCAACACAAGTTACTCCAGACAGCACAGGGGAAGAGCCCTGCAGTTCCAGACCACTCCAGGTACTATCCAAAATGATGAAATGGAAGAATTCTCCTCAAAAGAAACTCCAGGAAGTAGCAACAGCTAATGAACTGATCAAAAATAATTTAAGCAATATAACAGAACATGAATTTTAAATAATAGTCATAAAATTAATCACTGGGCTTGAAAAAGGTATAGAAGACAGCAGAGAATCTATTGCTACCGAGATCAAGGGACTAAAAAACAGTCAGGAGGAGCTAAAAAATGCTATAAATGAGGTGCAAAATAAAATGGAGGTGGCCACAGCTTGGATTGAAGAGGGAGAGGAGAGAATAGGTGAATTAGAAGATACATTTATGGAAAAAGAGGAAGCTGGGAAAAAGAGAGATAAAAAAATCCAGGAGTATGAGGGGAGAATAAGAGGACTAAGTGATGTGATGAAATGTAATAATATCTGTATAATAGGGATTCCAGAGGAGGAAGAGAGAGAAAGGGGCTGAAGGTGTACTTGAACAAATCATAGCTGAGAACATCCCTGATCTGGGGAAGGAAAAAGATAATGAAATCCAAGAGGCATAGAGAACTCCCTTCAGACGTCACTTGAATCGATCTTCTGTATGACATATCATAGTGAAACTGGCAAAATATAAGGATAACCAGAAAATTCTGAAAGCAGCTAGGGATAAACACACTCTAACATATAAAGGGAGACTAATAAGACTCATGACAGATCTATCTACTGAAACTTGGCAGGCCAGAAAGGAATGGCAGGAAATCTTCAATGTGATGAGCAGAAAAAATTTGCAGCCAAGAATCCTTTATCCAGCAAGTCTGTCATTTAGAATAGGAGAGATAAAGGTCTTCCCAAACAAACAAAAACTGAAGGAATTCACTACCACTAAACCAGACGTACAAGAGATCCTAAGGGGGATCCTGTGAGACAAAGTACCAGAGACATCGCTACAAGCATGAAACCTACAGACACCACAATGACTCTAAACCCATATCTTTCTATAATAACACTGAATGTAAATGGACTAAATGCTCCAACCAAAAGACATAGGGTATCAGAATGGATAAAAAAACAAGACCCATCTATTTCCTGTCTACAAGAGACTCATTTTAGACCTGAGGACACCTTCAGATTGAAAGTGAGGGGATGGAGAACTATCTATCATGCTCCTGGAAGCCAAAAGAAAGCTGGAGTAGCCATACTTATATCAGACAAACTAGACTTTAAATTAAAGGCTGTAACAAGAGATGAACAAGGGCATTATTTAATAATTACAGGGCCTATTCATCAGGAAGAGCTAACAATTATAAATGTCTATGCACCGAATATGGAAGCCCCCAAATATATAAAACAATACAAACTTAAGCAACCTTATTGATAAGAATGTGGTAATGGCAGGGGACTTTAATACTCCACTTACAGAAATGGATAGATCATCTAGACACAGGACTGAGAAAGAAACAAGGGCCCTGAATGATACATTGGATCAGATGGACTTGACAGATATATTTAGAACTCTGCATCCCAAAGCAACAGAATATACTTTCTTCTCGAGTGCACATGGAACATTCTCCAAGATAGATCACATACTGGGTCACAAAACAGTTCTTCATAACCATACAAGAATTCAGATCATACCATGTATACTTGAAGACCACAATGCTATGAAGCTTGAAATCAACCATAGGAAAAAGTCTGGAAAACCTCCAAAAGCATGGAAGTTAAAGAACACCCTATTAAAGAATGAATGGGTCAACCAGGCAATTAGAGAAGAAATTAAATAATATATGGAAACAAATGAAAATGAAAATACAACAATCCAAATGCTTTGGGATGCAGCAAAGGCAGTCCTGAGAGGAAAATACATTGCAATTCAGGCCTATTTCAAGAAACAAGAAAAATCCCAAATACAAAATCTAACAGCACACCTAAAGGAAATTGAAGCATAACAGCAAAGACACCTCAAACCCAGCAGAAGAAGAGAAATAATAAAGAGCAAAGCAGAAATAAACAATATAGAATCTAAAAAACACTGTAGACCAGATCAATGAAACCAAGAGTTGGTTTTCTGAAAAAATAAACAAAATTGATAAACCTCTAGCCAGGCTTCTCAAAAAGAAAAGGGAGAGGACCCAAAGAGATAAAATCATGAATGAAAATGGAATTATTGCAACCAATTCCTCAGAAATACAAGCAATTATCAGGGAATATTATGAAAAATTATATGCCAACAAACGGGACAACCTGGAAGAAATGGACAAATTCCTAAACATCCACACACTTCCAAAACTCACACAGAAAGAAATAGAAAACTTGAACAGACCCATAACGAGTGAAGAAATTGAATCAGCTATCAAACATCTCCCAACAAATAAGAGTCCAGGACCAGATGGCTTCCCTGGGGAATTTAAAGCAGAAATAATACCTATCTTTCCCAAGCTATTCCAAGAAATAGAAAGGGAAGGAAAACTTCCAGACTCATTCTATGAAGCCAGCATTACTTTGATTCCTAAACCAGACAGACACCCAGTAAAAAAAGAGAACTACAGGACAATATCCCTGATGAATATGGATGCAAAAATTCTCAGTAAGATACTAGCAAATCAAATTCAACAGCATATAAAAAGAATTATACACCATGATCAAGTGGGATTCATTCCTGGGATGCAGGGCTGGTTCAACATTTGCAAATCAATCAATGTGATACATCACATTAATAAAAAGAAAGATAAGAACCATATGATCCTGTTAATCAATGCAGAAAAAGCATTTGACAAAATTCAGCATCCTTTCTTAATAAAAACCCTCGAGAAAGTCGGGATAGAAGGAACATATTTAAACATCATAAAAGCCATTTACGAAAAGCCCACAGCTAATATCATCCTCAATGGGGAAAACCTGAGAGCTTTCTCCCTGAGATCAGGAACATGACAGGGATGTCCACTCTCACCGCTGTTGTTTAACAGTGTTGGAAGTTCTAGCAACAGCAATCAGACGACAAAAGGAAATAAAAGGCATCAATATTGGCAAAGATGAAGTTAAGCTTCACTTTTTGCAGATGACATGATATTATACATGAAAAACCCGATAGACTCCACCCAAAGTCATGCTAGAATTGATACATGAATTCAGCAAAGTCGTAGGATACAAAATCAATGTACAGAAATCAGTTGCATTCTTATACACTAATAATGAAGCAACAGAAAGACAAATAAGGAAACTGATCCCATTCATAATTGCACCAAGAAGCATAAAAATACCTAGGAATAAACCTAACCAAAGGTGTAAAAGATCTGTATGCTGAAAACTACAGAGCTTATGAAGGAAATTGAAGAAGATATGAAGAAATGGAAAAACATTCCGTGCTCATGGATTGGAAGAATAAATTTTTAAAAAAAATTTTTAACGTTTATTTATTTTTGAGACAGAGAGAGACAGAACATGAACGGGGGAGGGTCAGAGAGAGAGAGGGAGACACAGAATCTGAAACAGGCTCCAGGCTCTGAGCTGTCAGCACAGAGCCTGACGAGGGACTTGAACTCACGAACCACAAGATCATGACCTGAGCCAAAGTCGGACGCTTAACCGACTGAGCCACCCAGGCGCCCCTTGAATAAATATTGTTAAAATGTCAATACTACCCAAAGCTATCTACACATTCAATACAATCCCAATCAAAATTGCACCAGCATTCTTCTCGAAGCTAGAACAAGCAATCCTAAAATTTGTATGGAACCACAAAAGGCCCCAAATAGCCAAAGTAATTTCAAAGAAGACCAAAGCAGGAGGCATCACAATCCCAGACTTTAGCCTCTACTACAAAGCTGTCATCATCAAGACAGTATGGTATTGGCACAAAAACAGACACATAGACCAATGGAATAGAATAGAAACCCCAGAACTAGACCCACAAACATATGGCCAACTAATCTTTGACAAAGCAGGAGGGAATATCCAATGGAAAAAAAGACAGTCTCTTTAACAAATGGTGCTGGGAGAACTGGACAGCAACATGCAGAAGGATAAAATTAGACCACTTTCTTACATCATTCACGAAAATAAACTCAAAATGGATAAAGGACCTGAATGTGAGACAGGAAACCATCAAAACCCTAGAGGAGAAAGCAGGAAAAAAAACTCTCTGACCTCAGCCGCAACAATTTCTTACTTGACACATCCCCAAAGGCAAGGGAATTAAAAGCAAAAATGAACTATTGGGACCTCATGAAGATAAAAACTTCTGCACAGCAAAGGAAACAACCAACAAAACTAAAAGTCATCCAACGGAATGGGAAAAGATATTTGCAAATGACATATCGGTCAAAGGGCTAGTATCCAAAATCTATAAAGAACTCACCAAACTCCACACCCAAAAAACAAATAATCCAGTGAAGAAATGGGCAGAATACATGAATAGACACTTCTGTAAAGAAGATATCCGGATGGCCAACAGGCACATGAAAAGATGCTCAACATCGCTCCTCATCAGGGAAATACAAATGAAAACCACACTCAGATATCACCTTACGCCAGTCAGAGTGGCTAAGACGAACAAATCAGGAGACTATAGATGCTGGCGAGGATGTGGAGAAACGGGAACCCTCTTGCACTGTTGGTGGGAATGCAAACTTGTGCAGCCGCTCTGGAAAACAGTGTGGAGGTTCCTCAAAAATTTAAAAATAGACCTACCCTATGAGTCAGCAGTAGCACTGCTAGAAATTTACCCAAGGGATACAGGAGTGCTGATGCATAGGAGCACTTGGACCCCAATGTTTATAGCAGCACTTTCAACAATAGCCAAATTATGGAAAGAGCCTGAATGTCTATCAACTGATGAACAGATAAAGAAATTTTGGGTTATATATACAATGGAATACTACATGACAATGAGAAAGAATGAAGTATGGCCTTTTGTAGCAACGTGGATGGAAATGGAGAGTGTTATGCCAAGTGAAATAAGTCATACAGAGAAAGACAGATACCATATGTTTTCACTCTTATGTGGATCCTGAGAAACTTAACAGAAGTCCGTGGGGGAGACGAAGAAAAAAAAAAGAGATTATAGAGGGAGGGAGCCAAAACATAAGAGACTCTTAAAAACTGAGAACAAACTGAGGGTTGATGGGGGGTGGGAGGGAGCGGAGGATGGGTGAAGGGCATTGAGGAGGGCACCTTTTGGGATGAGCACTGGGTGTTGTATGGAAACCAATTTGACAATAAATTTCATATTTAAAAAATATAGTATATAATAAATAATATTAATTTTTTTAATGTTTATTTATTTTTGAGACAGAGAGAGACAGAGCATGAGCAGGGAAGGGTCAGAGAGAGAGGAAGACACAGACTCCGAAACAGGCTTCAGGCTCTGATCTGTCAGCACAGAGCCTGATGCAGGGCTCGAACTCGTCAACTGTGAGATCGTGACCTGAGCCAAAGTCAGATGCTCAACCGACTGAACCACCCAGGGGCCCAATATAATAAATAATATTAATATATAATAAATATTATTATTATTATATCAAATATAGTATATATATAATAATAATAATAATACTTATTATATATCATATCATATATATATATCATATCTCATAAAATGTAGATTTGGTGGATTATATATACAGACTAGAATTTGACTTACCTTATTGAAGGATATAAGATCTATGTACAAATGTCAATTGTATTTCTATATATTAACAAATAGAGATTGGAAATTGAAGTTTAAAAAATAGCACTTATAATACCATCAAAGACATAAAATGCTTGACATACGATTTCCCATACATTGAAAACTGAAAAATATTCCTGAGAGAAGTTAAATAAGTTCTACATAAATAAGATATACCATGTTCATAAGTTGGCAGATCAGTATTTTTAAGATGCCACCTCTCCCCAAGTATTTAGGTGGGAATTGAAAATCTAATTCTAGGGGCATTTGGGTGGCTCAGTTGGTTAAGTGTCCGACTTTGGCTCAGGTCATGATCTTGTGGTTTGTGAGTTCAAGCCCTGCATTGGGCCTACTGGGATTCTCTCTCTCTCCCACTCTCTCTCTCTCTCTCTCTCAAAGTAAATAAATAAACTTAAAAAAAAAGAGAAAAGTTAATTCTAAAATTCACAGAGAAAGACAAATACCATATGATTTCACTTATATGTGGAACTAAAATACAAGACAAATGAACAGACAAAAGCAGAATCAGACCCATAAATACAGAGAGAAAATTGGTAGTTGCCAGAGGGGATGGAGGTTAGGGATAGGAAAAAATGGGTGAAAGGGAGTTGGAGACACTTGCTTCCAGTTATGTAATGAATAAGTCATGGAAATGAAAGGTACAACACAGGGAATAAAGTCAATGGTATTGTAATAGCATTGTGTGTTTAAAAAAGAAAAAAAGAAAAGAGACTTTGATCCATACTCTCACCACAGTGATAATGACCTCAAAATAGATTATAGATCTAAATGTAAAACCTGAAACTGTGAAACTTCCATAAGAAAATCTAGGGAAGCTCTTTTTGACTTAGGGTTAGGCAAAGACTTCTTAGGTATGATACTAAAAACTTGTTCCATAAAAAAGCACATTGATAATTTGGACCTCATTAAAATGAAAATTTTCTCTTCTTTATAATACTCTATAAAATAAAAAAAAGACAAGCCACCCCACTAGGAGACTATGTTTGCAAAGTATATATCTGGTAAAGGATTTGTATTAGGAATATATGAAGTAGTCTCCAAACTCAATAGTAAGGAAACAGCCAGATAAAAACAATATGGGCAATGTTTTCAACAAGTATCTTACCAAAGAGATATATGAATGGCAAATAAAGTAACTGAAAAGTTACTGAACAATAGTTGTCATTAGGGAAATACAAATATAAAGCACAATGAGAAAACACAAAAAGGTTATACAAATGTCTTAAAAAGTAATAATAATCTTACTAAGTATTGGAGAGGATATAGAGAAACTACAGCTATCATAAATTGTTATGGAGAATGTAAAATTATACAACTACTTTAGAAAATAGTTGGGCAGCTTTTTTAAAAAATTAAAAATACACATACCATATGATCCAGCTATTTCATATGCAGGTATTTACCCATAAAAAATAAAGCATAAATCCATACAAGATTTATAGGTGTTTATAGCAGTTCTATTTGTTTAAAAGTTTTTTAAGTTTATTTATTTAGAGAGAGACTGAAACAATGCGAGTGGGGAAGGGCAGAGAGAGAGGGAGAGATAGAATCCCTAAGCTGGCAGTGCAGAGTCCCATATGGCTCGAACCCACAAAACCTTGAGACCATGACCTGAACTGAAACCAAGAGTTGGATGCATAACTGACTGAGCCACCCAGTCATCCCTATAGCAGCTGTATTTATAAACCCCCCAAATAGCAAATACCTAAATGCCCATCAACAGGTGAAGGGATTATTCAACTGTGGTGTAATCCATACAGTGGGATATTCCTGGGGTATCCAGAGTCAATTATTGACACAAACATCAACATGGATGAATCTGAAAATAGTTATGCTGAGTGAAAAAACAGACCAAGAGAGAGTACAAACTATATGACCCCAACTATACAAAATCATAGAACACATCACCTAACTTATGATGGTGGATCATAGGTTCCTTGGGAGTAGCAAGGATAGTGGTGGTGAAGTAAGGAGAGCATCAAGGAGGAAAATGTTTTTTTTTTTTTGGGAGACTGGTATTGGTGTCCATTATCTTGATTATGTGATGGTTTAATGAATGCACTACATCAAAACTTAATAAATCATTCACTTAAATATATATAGTTTATTGTAGGTCAGTTATACCTCAATAAGGTTCTTGAAGAAACTAAAAGTAAAGTAATTGATAAGTTGTGATAGATTAATTAATTATACAGGAAGCTAATTATCTGGACATCTAGATGTGTACTATATTCAGGGAAATCCATACTTGTTGATTCATGCTATATGATATTTATATAATGTTATTAAATTTATCTTAAATTTATATAAGTCTTATTAAATTTTTAGCATCAGTTTACTTAATAATAATTTGATGCTAAAAAAATTCATTTATCTATTCCTAGAGTGGATGCATTTATTGCCCATAAATTAGACGTCTCTTTGGGGGTAAAAAACTCAGCTAGATAGTCTCAAATGTGAGATTACAGGATAACAGGAGTCACAGATGATCATTAAAGTACATTTGGCAAGTAGGAAAGACTTGAAAAGACTGATGAATATTACTCATTGAAAAGAAATAAAAAATCTGTTCCAAATACTCCTCTGCATTGAATGTGGACTGAATTTTATCTTGCTCTGAGTGGCCTTGTTATCCACAGAAAAGACTCAGGAAAGCATGTGTAATGAAAGAGTTACGTAGCTTCCCTGGATGAGCATCATCACACTCAGACAAGAAGTGCAGGCTCTTTCTGTTCCCAGGGAAAACCACATAACTAGAAAAACATGACTGAGGCATGAGGCTCCATCAGTAGAGAGCAGCACTCTAAAATGCCACAAGGAAATTAATGCTGGCAGAGCCCACTCTATAGTCCTCCATCCTTGGTCATCAGAAGGTAGTTGCCAGCCATTGATCACTGTTTTCTTTTTAGCAAACTTTAAAATGGGAAGACCTGGACTGCCCAGTAAAAGAGAGCTCATGTTCCAGTGCTAAGGGTTTAGATGTGTTTTCAAACCAAGCAAAGGGAATTCCAACCAGGGGAGCTATCCCTTAGCCCCCAGTTGGTGGGCTTAAATCATACCCTTTATTCACTTCCCTGGTTCTTCTAGAGTCTCCAAGATCACCATATTATCTCAGTCTCCAGCAGGTCCAGCCTGATTGTGGGTAATTCCCCTTTATGTGGTTTGTCCTGCACAATTTTGGGGATTTTAACAAGGAACTTCATTTAGAGATGCATAGAAAAATAAAATAAGCCAAAGAAAGGAAAAAATGCAACACAAAGAAATGGTAAAATAACAGATCAGGGAGGTTTATCTTATATAATCAGGCCATACTGGCTACCATAGTGTTATGGGCACCCAGGGTTCAATTCTTTCATTCAGTTGCACTTGACCTCAAGGCAAGATCTGACTTCTCAAACCCCACACCTAAGGCCAATTTCAATTGATGCTGATCCTGAGTCTGGAGTCACCTCTTGGGATGCAAGCCCAGGTGGCATATGTTTCCCCTGTGAGCTGCTTCCCTCCCAGAAGTGTCTCTTTGAATCCTAAACACCTTCCTATTCCACCCCAGCTTTACAAGGTAGGTGTTTTGTCTGTCTTATTCATGGCTTCAACCCCAGGGCACAGCACAGCATGCAGTATGCAGCAGGTAAGTATTTGTTAAATGAAAGTGTGTTTCCTGGGCTTCAACTTCCTTCACTAATTCAATCCGTCTGCCTGCTCGTTTCCTCTGTAGTTACTAACAACTATTGCAAAAGTGCCTTGCCTGGCCATTTTTTTTTAAACCTGGTTTCAAAAATTTTCCAGAAATCTGATTTGGACTACAGCTCTCCCATGTACTTAAGGATGACAGGGATCATGTGAACCTCATTCTTTTCATTGATGAAGTATGAAGATCATAATAGGGATCACGTAGAGGGTTGTTATAAAGATCTGTCTTCTGAATGTATTGCAGTGTTTTATAATCTATAAAGGACAATTTTTTTGCGTTTTTAATTTTTTAATTTTAATATTTTTTAATTGTAATTTCTCTACCTCATTAATTCCTTTTCTCCCTTCAAAATGATGAAATGAAGGAATTCACCCCAAAAGAAAGATCATGAAGAAATGACAGCCAGGGATTTAACAACACAGATATAAGCAAGATGTCTGAACTAGAATTTAGAATCACGATAATAAGTATACTAGCTGGAGTAAAAAATAGACTAGAATCCCTTTCCACAGAGATAGAAGAAAAAATTAGTCAGGATGAAATAAAAAATGCTATAACTGAGCTGCAATCACCGATGGATGTTGCAGTGGCAAGGATGGATGAGGCAGAACAGAGAATCAGCGATATAGAGGACAAACTTATGGAGAATAATGAAGCAGAAAAAAGAGGGAGATTAAGGCAAAATAACACGATTTAAGAATTAGAGAAATCAGTGACTCATTAAAAAGGAACAACATCAGAATCATAGGGGTCCCAGAAGAGAAAGAGAGAGAAATAGGGGTAGAAGGGTTATGTGAGCAAATCATAGCTGAAAACTTTCCTAACCTGGGGAAAGACACAGACATCAAAATCCAGGAAGCACAGAGGACCCCCCATTAGATTCAACAAAAACTGACCATCAACAAGGCATATCATAGTCAAATTCACAAAAATACTCAGGAAAGGAGAGAATCATGAATGAGGCAAGGGAAAAAAATGTCCCTAACCTACAAGGGAAGACAGATCAGGTTTGCAGCAGACCTATCCACAGAAACTTGGCAGGCCAGAAAGGAGTGGCAGGATATATTCAGTGTGCTGAATTAGAAAAATATGCCCCCAAGAATTCTTTATCTAGCAAGGCTGTCATTCAAAATAGAAGGAGAGATAAAAAGTTTCCCAGACAAACAAAAATTAAAGGAGTTTGTGACCACTAAACCAGCCCTGTAAGAAATTTTAAGGGGGGCTCTCTGAGGGGAGAAAAGATGAAAAATAAATAAATAAGTAAATAAATAAATAAATAAATACCAAAAGCAACAAAGATTAGAAAGGACCAGAGAACTCCACCAGAAACTCCAACTCTACAAGCATCATAATGGCAATAAATTCATAGCTGTCAGTACTCACTCTAAAAGTCAATGGACTCAATGCTCCAATCAAAAGACATAGGGTAACAGAATGGTTAAGAAAACAAGATCCATCTATATGCTGTTTACAAGAGACCCATTTTAGACCTAAAGACACCTTCAGATTGAAAGTAAGGGGATGGAGAACCATCTATCATGCTAGTGGTCAACAAAAGAAAGCCGGAGTAGCCATACTTATATCAGACAATCTAGACTTTAAAATAAAGACTGTATCAAGAGATGCAGAAGGGCATTATATCATAATCAAGGGGTATATCTACCAGAAGACCTAACAATTGTAAACATTTATGTGCCAAATGTGGTAGCACCCAAATATATAAATCAATTAATCACAAACATCAAGAAACTCATCGATAGTAATACCATAATAGTAGGAGACTTCAACACCCCACTCACAGCAATGGACAGATCATCTAATCAAAAAATCAACAAGGAAACAATGACTTTGAATGACACACTGGACCAGATGGACTTAACAGATATACTCAGAACATTTCATCCTAAAGCAGCAGAATATACATTTTTCTCCATTGCACATGGAACATTCTCCAGAATAGACCATATACTGGGATGCAAATCAGCCCTCAGCACGTACAAAAAGATCGAGATCATACCGTGCATATTTTCAGACCACAACACTGAAACTCAAAATCAACCACAAGAAAAAATTTCGAGAGGTAACAAATACTTGGAGACTGAAGAACATCCTATTAAAGAATGAATGGGCTAACCAAGAAGTTAAAGAAGAAATTAAAAAGTATATGGAAGTCAATGAAAATGATAACACCACAACCCAAAACCTCTGAGATGCAGCAAAGGTGGTCATAAGAGGAAAGTGTATAGCAATCCAGGCCTTCCTAAAGGAAGAAAGATCTCAGATACACAACCTAACCGTATACCTTAAGGAGCTGGAAAAAGAACAGCAAATAAAACCCCAAACCAGCAGAAGACAGGAAATATAAAAATTAGAGCAGAAATTAATGCTCACGAAACCCAAACCAAACCAAACCAAACCAAACCAAAACAAAACAAAATAGTAGAACAGATCCATGAAACCAGAAGCTGGCTCTTTGAAAGAATTAACAAAACTGATAAACCACTAGCCAGTTTTATCAAAAAGAAAAAGGAAAGGACCCAAATAAATAAAATCAAGAATGAAAGAGGAGAGCTCACAACCAACACAGCAGAAATAAAAACAAAAATAAGAGAATATTATGAGAAATTATATGCCAATAAAATGGGCAATCTGGAAGAAATGGAGAAATTCCTAGAAACATATACACTACCAAAGCTGAAACAGGAAGAAATAGAAAATTTGAACAGACCCATAACCAGTAAGGAAATCAAATTAGTATTCAAAAATCTCCCAAAAAACAAGAGTCCAGGGTCAGATGGCTTTCCAGGGGAATTCTACCAAAGATTTAAGGAAGAGTTAACACCTATTTTCTTGAAGGTGTTCCAAAAGGTAGAAATGGAAGGAAAACTTCCAAACTCTTTCTATGAAGCCAACATTACCTTGATTCCAAAACCAGACAAAGACCCCACTAAAAAGGAAAACTATAGACCAATTTCCCTGATGAATATGCATGCAAAAGTCCTCAACAAGATATTAGCCAACCGGATCCAACAATACATTAAAAAAATTATTCACCATGACCAAGTAGGATTTCTACCTGGGATGCAGGGCTGGTTCAATATCCGCAAAACAATTAACGTGATTCATCACATCAGTAAAAGTAAGGACAAGAACCTCTTGGTTCTTGGAACCTATTGATCCTCTCAATAGATGCAGAGAAAGCATTTGACAAAATACATCACCCTTTCTTGATATAAACTGTCAAGAAAGTAGGGATAGAAGGAGCATACCTCGAGCTCATAAAAGCCATGTATGAATGAAACAACGCTAATATCATCCTCAATGGGGGAAAAATGAGATCTTTCCCCCTAAGGTCAGGAACAAGACAGGGATGTCCACTCTCACCACTGCTATTCAACATAGTATTGGAAGTCTTAGCCTCTGCAGTCAGAAAACACAAAGAAATAAAAGGCATCCAAATCAGCCAGGAGGAGGTCAAACGTTCACTCTTTGCAGATGACATGATACTCTACATGGAAAACCCAAAAGATTCCACCAAAAAATGCTAGAATTGATTCATGAATTCAGCAATATTTCAGGGTATAAAAATCAATGCACAGAAATCGGTTGCATTCCTATACACCAACAATGAAGTGACAGAAAGAGAAATCAAGGAATCTATCCCATTTACAGTTGTACAAAAACCCATAAAATACCTAGGAATAAATCTAACCAAAGAGGTGAAAAATCTATACACTGAGAACTATAAAAATCTTATGAAATAAATTGAAGAAGACACAAAAAAATGGAAAAAGATTCCATGCTCCTGGATAGGAAGAACAAATATTGTTAAAATGTCGATACTACCCAAAGCAATCTACATATTCAATGCAATCCCTATCAAAATAACACCAGCATTATTCACAGAGCTAGAACAAATAATCCTAAAATTTGTGTGGAACCAGAAAAGACCCCGAATAGCCAAAGAAATCCTGAAAGAGAAAACCAAAGCAGGAGGCCTCACAATCCTGGACTTCAAGCTGTGCTACAAAGCTGTAATCATCAAGACAGTATGGTACTGGCACAAGAATAGACACTCAGATCAATGGAACAGAACAGAGAACCCAGAAATGGACCCATAAACTTATGGGCAACTGATCTTTGACAAAGCAGGAAAGAATATCCAATGGAATAAATACAGTTTCTTCAGCAAGTGGTCCTGGGAAAACTGGACGTGACATGAAGAAGAAGGAACCTGGAATACTTTCTTACACCATACACAAAAATAAAATCAAAATTGATGACATACGTAAATGTAAGACAGGAAGCCATCAAAATCCTCAAGGATAAAGTAGGCAAAAACCTCTTTGACCTTGGCCACATCAACTTCTTACTCAACATGTCTCTGGAGGGAAGGGAAACAAAAGTAAAAGTGAAGTATTGGGACCTCATCAAAATAACAAGCTTCTGCACAACAAAGGAAACAATCAGCAAAACTAAAAGGCAACTGACAGGATGGGAGAAGATATTTGCAAACAACATATCAGATAAAGGGTTAGTATCCAAAATCTATAAAGAACTTCTCAAACTCAACACCCAAAAAACAAATAATCCAGTGAAGAAATGGGCAAAAGACATGAATAGACACTTCTCCAAAGAAGACATCCAGATGGCCAACTGACACATGAAAAAAAGCTCAACTTCACTCATCATAAAGGGAACACAAATCAAAACCACAATGAGATACCACCTGACACCTGTCAGAATGGCTAACATTAACAACTCAGGCACAACAGATGTTGGCGAGGATGTGGAGAAAGAGGATCTCTTTTGCATTGTTGGTGGGAATGCAAGCTGGTGCAGTCACTCTGGAAAACAGTATGGGGGTTATTCAAAAAAACTAAAAATAGAACTACCCTACAACCCAGGATTTGCACTACTAGGTATTTATACAAGGGATACAGGTGTGCTGTTTCAAAGGGACACACGTGCCCCCATGTTTATAGCAGCACTATCAATAATATCCAAAGTATGGAAAGAGCCCAAATGTCCATCGATGGATGAATGGATAAAAGAGATGTTATATATATATATCTATATATATATCTATATCTATACACACACACACACACACACACACACACACACACACACAATGGAGTATTACTCAGCAATCAAAAAGAATGAAATCTTGCCAGTTGCAACTACGTGGATGGAACTGGAGGTATTATCCTGAGTGAAATTAGTCAGAGAAAGACAAATATCCTATGACTTCACTCATATGAGGACTTTAAGAGACAAAACAGATGAACATAAGGGAAGGGAAACAAAAATAATATAAAAACAGGGAATAGAACAAAACATAAGAGACTCATAAATATGGAGAACAAAGTGAGGGTTACGGGAGGGGTTGTGGGAGGGAGGATGGGCTAAATGGATAAGGGGCATCAAGGAATCTACTCCTGAAATCATTGTTGCACTATATGCTAACTAATTTGGATGTAAATTTTAAAAAATTAAAAGAAATGAAAAAAAAGGACGAATGAATGTTACTTGTTGGGGAACAGGATGCTTAATCCTCACTGGTCCCGTTCCAGGTGGAGCCTCTTCTGTTAGGGAAGCTTCCCAAGCCTCTGTCTCCATACTCTTACTGTTCTGATGGGTGAGTTTGGGAGGAATAGAGCTTGTGTGGTTCTGCCTTTCCTTTTGCTTCCTTTGTCTCTAGCCAGCCAGCCTGTAGGTATCACCTACTTTTTGCTCCTCCTGTTAGTGTGTCTCCCAGAGGCAGGCCTGATTTCCAGAGCTATCTGAGGCTGAGTGTATTTTCAGTGTGAAGGGTAGAGGTGGTATAAGCCAACTAGTTCAACCTGATTAAAATCCAGCTTAACCTTTATTTGTAGTAATGCTATTGATTTATATATATATCTTCATCTGTCTAATTCTTGAAATTCTGTCTTATTTGGCTCTGAATTCAGATGGAAAGAAGGGATATTATTAGTTGAGTTCCCTCAGCCCCAACATTTGTCATTTTTGACTGTTATTATTTAAGTTTATTTTATTTATTGAGAGAGAGAACACATGCATGAAAATAGGGGAGGGGCAGAGAGAGAGGGAGAGAGAGAGAATCCCAAGAAGACTCCACACTTCCAGTGTGGAGACTGATGTGGGGCTCAAACTCACAAACCATGAGATTATGATCTGAGCCCAAATCAACAGTCAGACACTTAACTGACTGAACCACCCAGGCATCCCTTTGTTGTTATTATTAAGAGCCATTCGAGAATTCTTTAGTTTCTGAATTTCTAGGAATTGTGTTAAATAGTTCTCTACTGGGCAACAGGACTTGAATTAAGTCCTCTAAAAACATAAGACCAAGAATGGACAACTGCAGGGTACAGTGGGGAGGGGTCTCGTTTGGCACAGCTCTCTGTTTTTCCTTCCTCCATGTTCAAAGTCATCCCCCTTCTCTCATCTGTGTCTCCCTCTGCCCAATCTTGGGCCCAATCACTGTTTACTCTCTCACTGCTCCTTTCTCCTGTTCTTACCACACACCAGGCCTTGAGTCTAAGCCTCTCTTTAAATCTTCTTGAAGGAAACTTCCCTGTCTCTTGGCAACTGGTGATTGACTCTCTGGGTAAGGTGAGCAGTGCTGATGTGTATGAAGGGAGTTCTGGAGAAATAAATTGTACAGAGGATGAGTGAAGGCTTGAGGAAGAAGTGCTGTCTCTGGCAAAAGACACAGGAACCCTGGAGGATGTGCCACCTCTCTGTGAGTGATGGGCCTGTTCAGGCTGAGTTACTGCCACATGCCAGATTATCATTTTGAATAGTTCAATATGGCTTCAGTAGGAGCCAGCAGGAGTTCTTGTCAGACATTTTAATAATAATGGGGTTCAATTTTGACATGAGGAGCTTGCTGGCATATGAATGCCAGGAGACAATTCTTTTGACCTGGGTGCCAGAAGTCCCCAAGATTAGTAAAAATCAATTATATTTTAAGTACTTTTGAGACCTTGTCAATTGAGAGACCCATGTCTACAGGAGTTCCCCTTATGTTCCCAGACCTGGTAACCATTGTGTGTAAAAAGCTAGTTGGATACTACATTTACAAGATGTATGCTAGATTTACTTTGCTACTGAAAAGACATATTCAGAGGTGGGGTGGGGTGGTAGCAAGATCATTCAAGTAGGAGTCAGAACACTGGTTTTAAATTTAGATTAGCTCTTGACTAGCTAGCTGGTTGACCCAAAGTAAGTCACCAGACCTCATTGAACATAGATTCCCCATCTATAAAATGAAGAAAAGTTATACCTGCTCTTTCTAATCAATAGTGACATTGTGGGGATCAAAAGAGAGAATATATTTGTAATGGCTTATAAAATGTGAAACCATTTTTTAAACATAAGACACCATCAGACCTTGTGGCAATTTCTTACCCACCTTCTTCATCCTCAGCTGTCACTCTTCAGGACTTTAATGCTGCCTGCCTAAGTTTCTCCCAGGGTGTATTATGGAGGAGTTCTCTATACTCTTGCTCAAATCCCATGTGCCTAAATACAAACATTTCTATTCTATTTCCCTAGGAGCAGTGGAGTCTTCAGTCATCCAATGTAAGGATTGTTTCAGGTTAGGGCAGTAATTACATAATTGTTTCTCTTGGGACACTGGCTACTTCACAATATATAATATTATGAAAGAATGGGAATTTCAGGCAGGGGACCTCAGTTCATTCTTCATGAAGCCATCCTAGCCTGTAGGTTAGGTTAGATGGGAGGGAATAGAAAGGTGAAGAATCCACAAAGTTCACCTCTGCTGAAGCCCATCTCCTAGCATCTGCCCACTATGAGGAGGCAAGGGAGCTTCCATGTACATTAAGCATTTTGGTCCAGAAGCACAGCCTTAGAGAAACACTCTAAATATTGCATTTAGGTTTGGTCTGCCTTTAACTTGCTAATGTTTCCTCATACCTCGAATGTCAAAATGACAGCTCAGAGCACAGTGCTGAAGCCCAACCTCCAGCTGCTCTTACATGCTCTGAGCAGAAGTGCCTACAACAAAAACTAGTCAAATCCTAGATTTAACTGGTGCATCATTCATACTTTAGTAAGTGATATGGATCGATTGGAACAGAGAGGCTCTGGGGAAGCTGAGTCTGAACAAGAAGGAATGGCTTGGAATGCAAGAGAATACTTCTAACACAGGCAAGAATCCCATATTTTATTAATCTCTTTATTCATTGATTGAATCATTCATTCCCTCACCAAAACGCAGTGTGTTTTTCAATGTTCTATGCACATTGTAGCTGGAGTGACCCAGCATGGT
Source organism: Panthera onca (assembly GCF_046562875.1). NCBI lineage: Eukaryota > Metazoa > Chordata > Mammalia > Carnivora > Felidae > Panthera > Panthera onca. Next base: position 168,158,522 of record NC_138342.1, on the reverse strand, counting down.
TTCAAGGAGGAAGATGTGATGTTTGAAGTGAGCCTGAAAGGAAAGGAAATATCTTGGTAGAGAAAGATATGGAGGGGTAATAGTGCACTTATTGTAGCTACAGGATCACCATGAGTAAAGGTTACTAAGGAAATAGATAAAACAGTAAGTTTGTTGTTAAACAGTGAAAATATGGGGAAGAGTGAGAGATGAGACCAAAACTGTGGATAGAGTCAGAATTCAGAGAAACTGTTATAGCATACAAAGGGATACAGGCAACAGGGATCCATGTGGGTTTTTAAAGCAAAGACATAGCATGATAATACTTGTAGATTGTAAATCCAACCTTAACCTTGACCTCAAGGAAGTGGTAAGACCAGTAATGGTAAGGATAAAAATAGGTATAACAGTTAAAATACAAAGATCTGGGCTGCTAAGTGCTCAGTTGGTTGAGTGTTCCAGTTTGGCTCAGGTTGTGATCTCACAGTTTGTGAGTTTGAGTCCTACATCTGGCTCACTGCTGTCACCGTGGAGCCCCACTTCAGATCCTCTGTCCCCCTCTTTCTCTGCCCCTCCCTTGCTCATGCTTTCTCCATCAAAAATTTAAAAAAAAAAAAAGCATAAAAAATACAAAGAGGTAACAAGGAACCAAAGTGCACAATGACAGTGGGAGTGAAAGAGATGGGATAGAATCAAGAGATGTTCTGTAGGTGGAATTGCCATAACTAATCTGGCAACCACATGGGGCTTGAGGGAAAAAGGAATAACTTGGGTAACTAAGGATGGTGGTGAGAAAATATACACAAGAGCAGGAGCACGTGATGACAAAGAAGATAGGCTCTGTTTTGGCCATCTTGAGCTTTATGCTTAATCCTCTGAGACATTAAGGGAAGCTACCAAAGTAGGCAGTCAGGTAGACAAATCTGGAGCCCAAGGTGGACAACAGGATTCAGGACAGGTGGCTGCATCTCCGCAGGTACTGTGTGATGGTACTGGAGTCTCCTTTCAACAACTGGAAGCTCCAAGAAATGGAGAAAAAGTAGAGGAAAGGAGAAGGGCTGATTCTTCACTCTTCTTTTTTCTCCTTTCTTTATTTAGCTTTTTCCTTCTGCTCTCCGGTGTCTCCTTGTACTCATCAGCCATTCCCATGCCCACTCCACCCCACCTATCTTCCTATATTGGTGGAGTAAAAGATAGGAAGGGAGGAACTAATGGAGCAGCCATGAGGTGAGCAGAAGCCCTAATGCAGAGGGAGAAGAAATAAAAAAGATTACTCTCTACAGAAAACTTCCAGTGGCTGAATGTGGATTACCCTATCAATTAGTACATATTTCCAAATACTTGCATCATAGTACTACATAGGATCAAGTGCACTGGATCTTGATTTTTTTTTCTTGCTCTACCCAGTTCAACACTTGTCTGTTCTTCCTGCCAATCATGTGGTTCCTACTCCTTGGTCCAGAGCCTGACATGTCCCTGTCAACCTCTGCATATTTCTCTCATGGGAATACCTTTCTCCTTCACCCCTCATTAAGTAAATATTACCTTCTTTTGGAGTACAGCACAAGCCTCAGCTTCTGCAGTTTGCCTCATCCAATTATTCCAGCCCACTCAATCCATCACCTTCTTCACTGAATGGATAGCATATACATTTGAGGACTTAATTATAGATCTCCTATATTGTTTATTGATGATTTCAATAAATTGTAGTCTTCTTATGGGAGAGCATAGTCCTGACTAAATTTAGAGCTGGTCCTTATTCCTAAGTGTTCACAACTCTTCACTTGCTCTGTACCCTCAGGCCTGCCCTCTGTTGTGTTGATCTATGTAACTGGTAGAAGGAAGAATGACAAATTCTAGAAAGTTCAAGATGTTTTCATTAGGAAAGGCAAAATTCTATTACTACTAGTAGTACTACTACTCAAGAGAGGAAGTAAATAGCTCTGGAAAAGTTGGAAAAAAGCGACAAGAGAAACCAGAACAGTCTGGGCAATTTGGTCAGAGGTTTTGAGAATTGGGGAGCAAGTCTGGGGGATAGCTGCTGTCCTGTGGTGAGAAAGACTGGGGTCAAAAGTGGGTGGAGGCCACTTGGATATTTTAGTTTGTCATAAATATAAAGCTTTGAGGACATCTTAAACTATTTAAACTGGTTTTCTTTTATTTTTACAAACAGAATCAGTTGTATTCCTATTGCAATTAATACAATATAAAATAAGTTACAAGCGATTTTTCATGAAGAATATTTAAGTCTTATTGTCATTGAAAACAGTGAATATTCCCTCAAAATTTTTAGAAAAACATATCAATAAAAATTTTAATGAACATAGGTTATGTGTCTTGCTTATGCTAGGTACTATAGTCAATTAAAGAATCAATAAAATATTATTGGTTACAAATTAGAGACATATACAAAATTACAAGGAAGAGGGTAATAATTTTCCACACTTCCACTACCTAAAACATAATGTTTTAGTTACTTGCTTTAAGTATCACTTTTAAGAAAAATTATTCTTTTTTTAAAAAATGAATGATTTAACTTTTTAACATCTTATTTGATTCATTCATTTGATATGAGAGAAAGAGAGAGGGAGGGAGAAAGAGCATGAGTTTGCCCATGCATGCATGTGCAAGTTGGGGAGGGGCAGGAGAGGGAGAGAGAGAATCTTAAGCAGGCTCCATGCCCATCGTAGAGTCCATTGCAGGACCCTATCTCATGACTGTGAGATCATGACCTGAGCCTAAATCAAGAGTTGGACACTCAACCAACTGAGCTACTCAGGTGCCCCTGATTTAAGTTTTTTAACCAATAGAAAGAAATACAAAAATGATAGTAAAAATCACCCCCAAATCATACCACTCAGAAGCAATCATCATTATAACTAGATAAACATCATTCTGGACATCTTTCTCTGCAAATACATAGGTAGAAGGAGGAGGGGAGAGGTAGAGTATGCTTTTAGGGAAACAAAGTTACATAATACAGCCTATTTTAAAATAGATTTAATTAATTTTACTTGACTTTAACAGAAGAAAAAAACTGATGTTAAATTGTAAGACTCTCTGAATGTTAAAAAATTGTGTTGTCACCACAGGGGAGAGTTTTTTTCTAAAAGATTCCTTTAAGTTTAAAAAGAGAGATTTAAAAACATTAAGAGACGAGAGTTATGATTTTTAAGTGACATTTGCCCACTTAATCTCTCTTCTTAAAATTTAATTTAGTTTTGTTTTTTGTCTTTTATATTCATAGTGGTTATCCAGGTTACTTTTCTATGGCAGTAATTTGGTTTTCAGAGGCATGTTTTGTGTTCCTCCTTTTCAAATGTACTTATTGGTTAGAAATGATGTTTTGGCCCCCATTTTATTTATTTTCCTTAGGTCCTTTAATCTCACTGTATGTCATTTTGTTGTTTTATTATCTTATCCATAAGTTCTCTTTTTGCTGACAATTTCTTTTAAGGTTATTCTATAACAGGGGTAGGTAAACTTTTTCTGTAAATAGTCAGATAGTAAATATTTTAGGCTGTGTGGACCATAGTTGTAACTGCTCAATTCTGCCATGGTAGTATGAAAGCAGCCTCAGAGAATACATGTATGAATGAATGGATGTGACTGTGGTAGGCCAGTGATGTGGCTTTACCTTGTTGGTTTCTGCTAATAAATTTTGGTGGGCAAGGATATTTTACTTTTGAAAAATCATTGTATTGGATAGTAGGAGAGGTAAATACTTAGGTGCAATTTCTAGTAATCATTTTAATCCAGAGATACTAAAATATTTTTCAGTTCCTTTGGGATATCATTTTTGTGATTTTTCTGGATATGACATGGTACTGAGACTGGCCACAAGGCATATCAACCTTACCTGAATTCTCTGTTGATAGGAAACCTTTGGCCCAGAAAAACTAGCTTAAAGACATGTGGGATACTAGTCTAACAGTTGGGACTTGAACACAGATCTTTAAAAAAATGTTTTTGTTGAGGTGAAGGTCATAAAAAATAAAAGTAAGCATTTTAAAGTGAACAATTTAGTAACATTTAGTACATTCACAGCATTGTGCATCCACCACCTTTATCTGCTTCCAAAATATTTTCATTTCCCCAAAAGGAAGCTACCTACCCATCAAGCATTCACTCCTCATTCTCCCCTCCTCCTAGCAATGTGTTTTCTGTTCCTGTGGATTATCTATTCTAGATATTTCACATAAATGTGTCTGGCTTCTTTTACTTAGCACAGTCTTTGATGTTCATCTGCACTGCAGCATGTATAATTACTTCATTTCTTTTTATGGCTGAAAAATATTTCACTCTATGTTTATAACACAGTATCCATTCATCTGTTGATGGACATTTGGGCTCTTTCTACCTTTTAGCTATTGTGAATAGTGCTGCTGTGAACATGTATGTAGATGTATTTTTTTTGAGTTCCCATTTTCAATTTTTTAATATCCTTGTGTAGAATTGTTGAATCATATAATTTTTTGTTCAACTTCTTGAAGAACTACCAAACTTTTTCCTGTAGCCACTCTTTTCATCCTACTAACATATGAAGATTCTGTTTCCATATTCTTACCAACACTTGTTATGTGCCATTTTTTTTTGTTTGTAAACACATATTTTTGACTTTCAGTACTTTTATCTTAGGAGGTCACAGGATTTGTCTTAAAATTTTCACCTGTTTGACTTTTGCAATTGCAGTACCTGGTGTAATTCAAGGCACATAATCTGTATCATTAAATACTTTATGAATATATTTTGTTCTAAAAGTCTGGATTCCCAAGGAATGTTCACTGATCTCAATGACAATAAACTTTCAAAATATTGTTTAAACAAAGTTAATTGTAACTTATTTCATTATAAAGTTTAAGAAATGTAGTAGAGATAACAGCTGAGTCCCTTTATAATCCTCATGCTAGGAGAACAAAGAGACCTGAGTGCCTATCTGCTAGGGTTGCTGTGGAGGTGTTTGCTTCCTTGGGTAGGATATTGGACAAGAATGGTTGCTAACATCCTTTCCAGCTACATTTTTAAAATTAAATGTGAGTATTTACGGAAGACTTTCCGAGAATGTACAAAACCCTGAGAATATTTTAATGCATAATTTTAAAAAATGGATTTTGCTATTTTGCCACATTAAAGGAGACTGGGAACTGATGTCCAAAAATCCAACCAAGATGAAATGATACAAGTCAAAATGCCGAGGATCACTGCTTTGTGGAGAGTGAGGAAGGAAGACTAAGTGACCCTCCCAGCTTGACTCCCCAGATCTGTAGTGGTCTTCTAGAGCATCTCTGCATTCTGGCTGAAGTTAGCTGGTCCATCTCTTGGGAATCTGCAAATTCATAAATCTGCCAGCAAAACTGGCCAGGCACATGTTGCCCAAGCCCTACATTCCCCCCAGCAAGGAGAGACATCAATCCCTTTGCATCTGGGCCTTCATCTCTGCCGCACTTGGACCAATCCTGGAAGTCACCCTGGGCTCTTTGAAGGGAAATATCCTTTCTCCATGGTCCTCTCCCTCTTTGACATACAGACTCACCACATGCTCCCAGTAAGGACATTTTAGAAAGGGATCTTCTTTGAGGTTAACATTACCCCAGGAATTGTACCCTCCTTTTCTTGAAGGGGATGACCATAGAAAAGTCCCTATGTAAAATGGGGCAGACATCTACCTCTCCAGATGAAAAGTGCTGCAAATCAAGTAGGCCCTTTGCAGTATATACATATGGAATGAGGCTTATTTATGAGTGGGAAGAAACCTATAAAGAAGAGTTATTAAGTCCAGGAGTACTAATTTATGTCAAAGTAAAATTCAGACTATAGTTCAGCCAGAGGAATGACAGTCTCTGACAGGTGTCCATGAATAAATTCCCCTTCTTCTAAAGCATTCTCTTCTCTCTGTTAGCCACTGGCTAGATTCTTCAGCTGGCTTAAGGAATTTTCCCTTCCTGCCCTTCTCTTCATTTTCCTCCCCTTCATGAACTTTACTGCTTCAGGAGATGAAAAGGAGGAGGACCACACCACCAGCCAGCTTTAAGAAAGCCTTGGGTTTTCATTGCACCATGCAGATTTTCAGAGCCTGGAAACTGAGTTGTTGCCCTTCAGGCTGCTGGAGACTGGCTAGGAGATCTGAAGAAGCCAGAGTAGGCATCAGCACAGATACCTAGCTTCTGTCAATAAATACATGGGATCAGAGCATCCCCTGAGGGTGAAGGCCAAGGAATCCTGCCTTTTAAGACTCTGAGTAGAAATTCTTTAATGAGATCATGTCCTCCAGTGGCCATTGTCTCTAGGAAGCTCAGTATACTCAGATCTTTGGCCAAGAGTTCTACACCTGGGGGTGCAGCAATGACTGACAGTCCTCCGTAGACACAGGTGACTGGGGCTCCTTTGGACTCCAGATCTCATCTGCATTCAGGTGGGGCACAATGTCCTTCCGGCATCCACTGCAGCAGTTTGTGTCCGCATGTATAATTGCTCAGAAAGCACAGACTTGCTTCTATTAAATGAAGCTGAGATGCTGAATGCATAAATAAGGATAGGAGTCATCTATATTCTATCTATCATCTATCTATCTATCTATCTATTAACTATTATCTATCATCTGCTTATTTATATTTATACTGATACCTGTCTTTGTCTAACTCAGTATTTGTCTATTAAGTATTTGTCTATTAACATACATAAAAATACAGAGTCTATGACCAGAATTTCATTACAAAACTTGATCAAATGGAAACTTTATGATGAACTACATTCTTTTCTTTCTTTAAATAATTTCACATAGAAGTATTCATGGATAAAAGTAGGGATGAATATCATACATACAGACACCCTTAAGGAACTTCAGCTTAATGAGGTATTAGACACTTAAAGCCTTCCATAAGCATTTGTAAAGCAAAGAATGAAAAGCACTTTCCCTATTATTCACTTGAGCCTCCAAGGCTTTTGTGGGCAAGGCCAAGGAGTCGCCTTCGTGACACTGTGCTTCTGATCTCAGTGCTTTCAATCATCAGTCAAATAATCAGGATTATCTTTCCTTTCTATCCTGTTTTCTGATGTATGGGTAAAAAAGGGCTGACCCCAAGACCTTGTCCTGGCCACAGCAGGACATCCCTAAGATTTGGCTATTCTGTAGTCTCCTCTTCTCAATTCCAGGAAGCTAGCAAATCACTGAAATTTCTGTTTCTGGTATCACCCAGAGCTGGAGAAAGAGGAATCTTATTCTGTTCTCAGCTATAGGCTTAGCACTGAAGCAGAACATGTGGTTTCAGTGTGAGAGGTTCTCCCCTGGGGATCAAGCAAGGATGGACCAGATCCCCTGCACAAAACACAATGAACAAAGCCTCAGAATTCCAGGTCAAAAATATAATTTCAAATGTATGTAGCTACTTGGTTCCCTCCTTTCCATATATGAAATGGGGTAATATCAAAGAAAACATGTCTGATCTCATAAGAACATCCCAGACATCTCTTTGCCTCTCCAAATCCTATCCATATTTTGTGAATCAACTTCAGTTATTAACCTCCCACAAATTCCTGATGTTCCAGGCAAAACTGAACTTTTTTCTTCTTAAGCATCTATCTCATTCATTAACTGTTCTAGAACATATCAAATGTATTTTGTGTTTTTCTCTTAAAGTTTCATATATATGTTTAAGCCTTAATTTCCCAGAAAAGTTGTCATACATGCATAGTTTGGAATCCCTCAGGGATCCTGCCTCAGTACTAAGTTTGGAAAGAATGAGAGCTCTAGAAACACATGTTGATTGGTGTTGATCCTGTTCTATTCTCAGATTTTTAGATGTTTGAAATTAACAGCCAAAATCCATCATTCTCATGAAGGCCCTGATACTTTGACTGCTTCTTGCCCAGAAGCCATCATGGGAGATGGGGGTTAGCACTGATGTGTTTGTTCTGAGACAGACTCAGTGCAGAAAATGTCTATATTTTGCTCATATCAGAGTCCTATGCAAGTGGAGTATCTCTTCTTGGCAGCTCTTTTTCAAGCAGTGACTCAAGCATATAACTCCTTCATTTGTGACCTGTTGTCTGTGAGGATACTATGGAATAGGGAGAGACAGTAGGAGAATCATGTGGGATTTTTTAAAAGGTCAGGGCCACTAAGGCCTTATATGTTCTGCTTACATTCCACCTACAGACTGTTCTGTGGCCCTCCATTTAATTCACATAGGTTTGGAAGAGTCACCTTCTCATGCATTCTTGTGTCCTCAGGACATGGAAGCCATGTAGAAAGCCTGTAACATTGTCTCTGTCATGGTCCCTGAAATAGGCTCTTGTTCTAGTGATATCAGAAAAGCCAGAGGGGCTGCAACACAGTGAGTGAGAGAGTCGCCAGGAACTAGGCCATGGGATTGGTTTTAAGTGGTTGAAAACCATAAGAAGATTTTGGACAGAAGAGTGACATGATCCAATTTCAACTTTGAAAAGGACACAGGTCCCATTTCATTTGTGTCCTTTGCCCTGCATGGGTCTGGCTGCCCACAGAGGACAGCAGTGCCTCACCATGTAGCCCCTGCCTGCTTTTTCTTCAGACTCTGCAGGGATCCACCAGGTACAAAAGTGGTGTTTGGTGGATAAGGTCAGTCCCAGAGAGACCATGACTCTACTTGGTATGTTTCTACCTAATTTTTGTTTGTTTGTTTGCATTTTGGGGGTCAGCATTTACTCACTCCCTTTAAATGTACAGTGTCCTTGAACAGTTTTGGATGACTTCCTTTAGCAAGGGAAGATATGATACATTCATCCACATCATTTTACCAGAGATAACATGTAAAACCTACTAGGTGGGTGGAGGGCATGAGGGGGTATTTGCATTTAATGGAGGAAGCCTGCAGAAAACAGAGAAGATCACAAAAAAATTTATCTCAGAAGTAGAAACTCCAAACACCAGCAGTGTACTGGCTTTATTTCTGCTCCAGTCACACTGTGAGGGTGTCTGAGAACCTGCACGTGAGCTCCTTCAGTTCTGGGAGGGTGGACTGTGAACACTCCTCCCCACCACCCCAGCAAGAGTGCTCCTGCACCCAATGCCACCTCTTTCCACTCATGTCACTTGATAACCCAGTGGCCTGGCAATCTCTCCCCTTCAGTACTGGAAGAAACAACATTCTTTAGAGGTGAAAGTACAGTTTAATTTCTAGGCTCACCCAGGCGTGGACTGGGCTGCATAGGAGGCCGATAATGAAATATTGGTGGTGCATATTTGATAATGTGCTGAGCATGCCTGGCACGCAGCTTGGGCCAAATGAATGCATTCTGGTGGAAATCTGAACCCCTGTCTGCCCAGAGCGGGGGTTGGGTGGGATGGGGGACTCAGAAAAACCAGGACTTGGCTTCCTTGTGTTCTTTATATGCCTCCCCTCTAAGCGAGGGACTTGTGCTCCTTCACCTGTCCCCTCCCTTGAACAAATGCAGAGGGAGGGGAAGGACAGGAGAGAAGAGAAAAAAGCACTACTTCCCTGACTTGCTCAGCTCTAAACTGAGATCCTACAGAGAATGGTATTTCCCTCACTGCAGTTTCCCAGTGACAATGGGGTCAAAGAAAGCATTTTTCAAAAAGAGCTTCTTTTCTCAATTTATGGCAGAGCATCCAGTAGCAAGCAGGAAAATGAAATAGGTCTCTGTTATCTCTCCCCCCAAAAGAGACAGCCCATACAAGGTAAGGAGATAATTCCCATCTGGCTTTTATATGCCTCATAAAATGCATTGTGCAAGCATGTAAAATATATGGGACTGGGCAGACATATGAGGTGGGGAAAGGTACAGCTCCTGTCTTCTCATGCTTTTTGGACTGGAGGACAACAGAGCACAGAGCTTTCTTTTTTCTCTCTTTTTTTTTTCCTGAGTATAAGGACAACAACCAAGAAGTCATCCAAATGCGGCCTCTGTATTGACTTTCAAAGGCAGATGGCAGCACCAAAGTGAAAGTAATAATAATGATGATGATTAATAGAAATAATGATATTATAAAGCCTGATATTTTCACTTTGCCATCTGTGACTCAGTTTTCAACTTGCTGGGATACAGCTTACAACCTGTTGGCTTCTTGGGAAGTGGGGTAACCAGCCTCTCCCTTAGACTCCTACAGTGTTCGGTCAGTGACCATATGTCTGCTCATGATATTTAGCTCAAGTCACCTATGACAGTTTGTACATGCACATTCCAGTCCCAGCCCCCAGGAGCTTACAGGGGTGTTCTTGCTGGAGAGTTACCTCTTGAACATGTATGCCAAGCCCACAGCCATGTTCCAAGAGGGAAATTTTTGTGGCAAAAGGCAGATGCCTGGCCCCATTCTAGATATACTTTGTTTAGAATATCTTCCCCGTGTCTGTCCTCAGCTATTTGGTCAAAGGATATTAAAGAAACTTAATGGTGACACATACCAAATTATTGCTTAGAATTAGCAGAGAAGCAGCTAATAGAATGAGAGTGCGAGGAGGAAGAGCATTTGTTCTCAGAAGTCAAGACAAATTGGATTTGGGACTGGAATATAGTCTATTGATAAAGTTAAACCCCAGGGATAAGGACATATGTCCTGGGGCACTGGAATAGTAGATATGGGTGAGATAAAGGATGAATATTCCTGCTTCCTTCTCTCTCTGCTTCTTTATTTCCTTTCAACTTTCTTCTATTGTTTCCACAGCTATCAGAAGTGCATATGCACAAAACACCATGCTGTGGCTTCAAGGCAGCAGAGTCAGAATGTCCCAGGAATCAATGTTCATTAATTCTCTAGACCAGTAGGTCTCAAAAGTAGGGTCCTTTTAACAATACAGATTTGCAGTCACTACCCCAGGCCAGCAAATTCAGAATATCAAAGGGGCAGATTCTAGTCCTCTGTGCCTTTTAAAGTTTCATGGGGACTATCAAGGCAGCCAGATAGGAGGGAACCACTGCTCTTCTCCACTCTGTGTTCCAGGAAGGAATCAGCTGGCCCAATCCGGTATAATGAAAGGGCATAGAATTCGAGGTCAGGCAGAGCTTGGCTCCACTGGAGCACATGAATCTCCTGATGTGGACGTTCCCAAGCCTCAGGTTCTTTGCATCTTAAATGGAGATTATTATAGCACCCAATTTGCAGAGTTTTGGTACCAAATGTGGTGATGTAGGCAAACATTCTTCTTAAACTATAAAAGGTTGTACAGTGTGATCCCTTTCCTCACTTTCTCAAAGTATTTTTCCATGTTCTTTCACTCCAGCTCAGAGGAGCTCAGTGGGCAGAGCCTCCTCCCCTTTATTCTCAGCATCTCCACCAATCCCTTTCCCTGTCTACACACATGCTTAGGTCACTTCATCCTTAAAATCTCTTTCCTCAGAATTGCTGTTCTCTTAAACCACCTTTGCACTTCACTCTCTTCATTCACCATCAGACTCTTGAAAATATAAGATACCCTCTGAGCTACCATTTTCTCTCTACTCCTTACCCCACTCCTTAATGACTGAAACATGATGTATACACCCTGCATTACCGTATGAAAACTGCTCCCCAAAAGGTAACCAATGGCCAGTAACAAGTTGGCTAACCAACAGCTCCTCTTCAACCTCTGTGCTGCATTAAGCAGCATGGTTCTTCTCTCTTAGTGGCATTCAATGCAATGTTTTGGCTGCATCACCTGTTTGCCACCTGTGGTTTCAAACATCACATCTTTACAGATGTTCTGAGTGCCAATTCTTCATTAATAACTTCTCACTGTGTATATCTATCCCTAACTGTAAATAACTTCAGAATCATCATGCCTAGCTGAATCCATCACATACTTTTCCCTCTTTTATGTATCACTTATGATGGTTTTGGCTGCAGATAAAAGGAGGCTGAACTAAAAATAGCTTTAAAATCAGTGGCATTTTGTTATCTTACATACTGATAAGTGTGGGGACAAGATAGTTCTGGGTTTAGTTGATTCAGTGGCATCAAGACACCAGGTTCTTCCCACTTGTGCATTTTTTTTTATTCTCAGGGTATTGGCTTGGTTTTATGGACCAGTCTCCTTTGGGGACCAAGATAACCACAATAGTTCCAGATGATGTGTGAATACACAATATCAAAAGGCAGGAAAAAGGACCGTTCCTCTTAGAACATTTCTTTTAAAAAGCCATAAAAATCCATTTCAGTGGGCCTCCAGGACAACTCATATCTCTTTGCATATGACCACATTATGTGTCTTGTCCAAACCACTCATTGACAAGGGGAGTGGGAAACTGTAATTCCCTCAGCCATGCCCAATCACATGACAGCTCTATTATGTTAGCGAAGAAGAAATGGAGAAGAGGGATGATTGTTGTCATGATGTATGTCAACCAATAGAGCTGCCATAATTCCCATACTCTTAGACAATAACTTCCTGTTACCCATCCCACTACTGGCATTCTATACAACCCAAGCCTGTCTGACATTTTCTCCCTCTCTATTCCAAGCTACTTTCATTCCCAAATCTCAAAATACAGTATTATGCCTCTGGGCTTCTTTTTTAATTAATTAATTAATTAATTAATTAATTAGTTAACTGACTAATTAATTAATTAATTTTTAAATTTACATCCAAGTAAGTCAGCATATAGTGCAACAATGATTTCAGGAGTAGATTCCTTAATGCCCCTTACTCATTTAGCCCATTCCCCCTCCCACAACCCCTCCAGCAACTCTCTGTTCTCTATATTTAAGAGTCTCTTATGTTTTGTCCCCCTCCCTGTTTTTATATTATTTTTGCTTCCCTCCTTTATGTTCATCTGTTTTCTATCTTAAATTCCTCATATGAGTGAAGTCATATTTGTCTTTCTCTGACTGACTAATTTCATTTAGCATAATACCCTCTAGTTCCATCCACGTTGTTCCAAATGGCAAGATTTCATTCTTTTTCATTGCCAAGTAATAATACTCCATTGTATATATATGCCACATCTTCTTTACCCATTCATCCGTCTATGATCAAAAAGAAAAAAGAAAGGACCAAAATAAATAAAATCAAGAATGAAAGAGGAGAGATCACAACCACACAGCAGAAATACAAACAATGATAAGAGAATATTATGAGCAATTATATGCCAATAAAATGAACAATCTGGAAGAAATGGACAAAATCCTAGAAACATATAAACTACCAAAACTGAAACAGGAAGAAATAGAATCTTTTAACAGACTCATAACCAGTAGAGAAATAGAATTAGTAATAAAAAATCTCCCCAAAAAAACCAAGAGTCCAGGGACGGATGGCTTTCCAGGGGGAATTCTACCAAACACTTAAAGAAGAGTTAACACTTATTCTTTTGAAGCTGTTCCAAAAAATAGAAATGCAAGGGAAACTTCCATACTCATTCTATGAAGCCAGCATTACCTTGATTCCAAAACAAAGACCCCACTAAAAAGGAGAACTTCAGACCATGATGAACATGGATGCAAAAATCCTCAAGAAGATACTAGCCAACCGGGTCCAACAATACATTAAAAGAATTATTCACACAACCAAGTGGGATTTATACCTGGGATGCAGGGCTGGTTCAATATCCACAAAACAATCAATGTAATATATCACATTAATTAAAGAAAGGACAAGAACCACATTATCCTCTCAATAGATTCAGAGAAATCATTTGACAAAATACAACATCCTTTCTTGATAAGAGCCCTCAAGAAAGTTGGGATAGAAGGATGATACCTCAAGATTATAAAAATCATATATGACAGACCCACCGCTAATATCATCCTCAATGGGGGAAAACTGAGAGCTTTCCCCCTAAGGTCAGGAACAAGACAGGGATGTCCACTCTCACCACTGTTATTCAACATAGTATTGGAAGTCAGCCTCTGCAATCAGACAAAGAAATCAAAGGCATCCTAATCATCCAGGAGGAAGTCAAACTTTCACTCTTCACAGATGACATGATACTGTATATGGAAAACCCAAAAGATTCCACCAAAAAACTGCTAGAACTGATCCATGAATTCAACGAAGTCACAGGATATAAAATCAATGTACAGAAATTGATTGCATTCCTATACATCAATAATGAAGCAACAGAAAGAAAAATCAAGGAGTCAATCCCATTTACAATTGCACCAAGACCCATAAAATTCCAAACCTAACCAGAGAGGTGAAAAAATCTATACACTGAAAACTACAGAAAGCTTATGAAAGAAATTGAAGAAGACACAAAAAAATGGACTTCTTTTCTAATACTGGTCTCTAAATCTAAAGTCTGTTACCTTTTTTGGTTATCTGCTGACATTTTATTAGAGACCTGACCTGGGTGGTGGGGGATAAGCAGTACCTTGTTCATCCTCCTTTATGTCTTCACTTAACTCTGGACATCCTCCTAACATGGCTCTATTGCACTTTTTCCAGTTCTTACTGTGCAATTTTTTTTTTTTTTTGAGGGCAGGGAAACTGCTAACTTCTATATATATGCCCAGTACTTACGGCCAGCACATCAGAGATTTCAATAAATTGAGTTAGAGAATGAGTACACCGTTTAATATGGAGAGCTATACCTGGTTAGGCAATGCCTCCTCTGCCGCAGTCTTCCCCCACTTCCCCACATGTATACAAAAATCTTCACAGGTGTTTCAAGTGTTGTTCAGATCAGTGGGCCCAGAGAAGATGCCCAGGTTCTCTAAAACCTGCCCCAGGAAGCTTATAAATGAAATTGAGGCCAGAAGATGGCCCAGCAAAGCTATTTTTCCCCCAACAAAGGTCACTGATATTCTCTGAGGTCAGAAACCTTGAGTAAACCCTACCAATTTCTATAGTCAATTGACATAAGTCATGGAATATTCTGGCAGTAAGGAAGTTTAGGGGAACAAGTGGGCTTTTTTTCAAACAGCATTAGTGATAGAATTTTGGTACACAAGATGAGGTGCTGCCTTGATGTGAGGTTTGGATCCTGCCCAAGTTTCTGGGAAAGGTACTGCCGGGAGGCTGAGCCCCTAACAGGAATGTGGGCACTTGTGATCCTGGAAAGAACACAGTGGGATGTAAGGCAGCAATCTCAGCAGGCCAACAGGCACCCTGGGGCTTGGCCCACCTTTACATATTCCCACAGTGTGGTCAGAGTTCCTGTAGGGCAGGCTAAAGACACCTGAGAGTCCCTTTTCTGCCTTTGGGTAGCTATCTTAGTTTACACACTGTCCCCAGGCTGGCCAGCCACGGCTGTGGTGACAGGGCTGTTTGTACTAATAAAGCACACAGCAAAAGCCATTACCACATATATAGAAAGGAGCAGTTGGGATCACTTTTCCTTTAAAGTTAGTTGTGCCCCATGGTGGGCACTGAAGGGTTTACAGCACACACTCCATCCTCTGCTCCTCTAGTGCCCTGTGCCTGGTTAATGTGGTTTGGAAAATCTGAGAAGCAGTCAGGCTAGGAACACAGTCTATAGGCAGGAAATTTTGTCTTCAGATGCCCTTCCCACACCTGCCATTCCCATACTCTCTCCTCTGAAATATTACCTCTCTGCCCCCTCCCATCACCCAGCACAGTGCTCTGGGAAATGATCTGATCTTCGTCATTTGCACCTGAGCGTGGATTTAAGCTCCTTATTACATCTCCCAGGAACATATGCCAATTAAATCTGCTACTGCTTGTAGAATGAAAGACGTTTTTCCCTGTTAAAGTTTCAAGCATCAGTGAGTAGATCTGCTCTACAAGAACACACATATGCACATATCTGAGATATTTAAACTCTGATATTTTATAGCCTTTGATCCTTACAACAACCCACGTGACATAGAGTAGCTCTTCATTTTATGGAAGAAGAAACTGTACTTTGTGACTTTGTGTGGGTATAACCTCACTGGAAAGAGAGTTCCAATGGCCATTGGGTGGCAAATGTCCCCAGAACTCTATCCTGATGCCAGGATTTTTTAGTGACCTTATGCTCTTATGTGCCAGGTTCTGGCATCTAGAGGACCAGGTTCCCATAGCATAATATATCCTTGTGTACCAAGACTCTCACGTGTCCAGGATGCCATGAAAGATGCTAGGAATGGTACTACTTGCAGTTATCGGAATATTCCAAAGGATTTTATCCCCTAAACCCACAATCTCCTACCTTCTAGGGCAAAGGGCTTCCCCTTGCTCCTCTATGGCCTTCAGTTTCTAAAAATTTGGCATTCCTACTTGCCCCCAGTTTTAAAAGACCCCTTCCCATATTTGTTCTTTTTGTGTGGCCTCCCCAGAGACTAGGAGAAGAAGAGAGAGCACTGTGGACCAGGACATCTCTCATCATCATTGGGCATGAGTAATTTGTGTTTTTAAATTTCTGGAGATGAGCTGAGGAAGGCAAAGAAAAAGTCCTTTTGGAGGCAGAGACGACCAGAGAAATATTGTGCTCTGTGAAATAGATAAGCAGAAGAGCTGTTTATTCCCTTGGTGGCGTGAGGCCCGGCTTTGAGGCAGATAAATCTTTGCTGGTAATACAGTACTTAAACTAGAACTGACACCTTTTTATATCAACTGCAGAGAATTGCTTTTGTGAGGCTCTGATACAAAGGCTGCTGCTGCTCTTTCTTGCATATCAATTCCCTGGCAGCCTGTTGCTTATCACAATCCTGCCTTTTAGGCACTTGCCCCTGGTCTCAATGTAGCATCAAGGTCTGAGAAGGACAGGGAAGGAAGAATGGACCAAAAACGTAAGGGACAACTTGCAGAAACAGGCAGTATTGGGTGGACTTGGGGTGTTTGGCTGTTTTGAGGATCCTCTGCTCTGTTCTTCCCCACCCTGGATTCCTACACAGGAGCTTCTGGAACCAGCTGGCAGGGCACAGCAGATGGGCCAAAGTGCAGTCATTGTGTACACAGCATTTGGCAGGCACTGGGGCCCAGAGGCAAATGAACTCAAATTATTTTGAACTTTATTCTTTAATATTGAAAATGGGCCTTTATGGAAGTAATTAGGCTAAAGGTCATAAGGGTGGGCCCTGATCCAATAGGATTTGTGATCTTATAAGAAGGGACATATGAGAGCTCCCTCTTTCTCTGGCAATGACATAGCAAGAAGGTGACGACCATCTATAAGCCAGGAAGGGAGGTCTCACCAAGAACCAAAAAGGCTGGTGCCTTAATATGGGACTTCCAGCCTCCAGAACTGTAAGAAAATAAATGTCTGTTGTTTAAGTCACTCAATCTATGAGAATCTGTTATGGCGGCTGAGGTGAGTAACACATGTACATCTGCATGGGATTTTGCTACTTTTGCCTCCAACTTTCAGCTTTGATGTACCATGTACACATCTCTAGCACACATGCCCCTGCATGGAAGAGACTCCCTTTGTCACACTACTGTCATACTCAGGAATCTATGCTCTGATAACCTTTCTCTTTCTCTTCCTCTGCTTGGCTATTGGCCGTCCTCTATCTTGCCTTCCTACCTAATTCGACTTTCCACTGGAGGTAACATGCAGATGTGGTTTGGGCACAGCCAAAACTTGTGTGACTGCTAAATTAATCTCCCCCAGACTCAGTTTCTCTGTGTATGAAACAGGCTAATAATTGACATCCTATGAATAAGGGAGGACTAAATAAAAAAATATTTATCAGCATGGTGGCGGGTAAATTGTAGATGAGCAATCCAAACAAAGGTAGGCTTCTGTGCTCTCCACACTAGTGTCTTTAGTGTCCTGTGGCACAGCACTCTGAGCATCCCTGGGGTCCCTGATAAGCTGAGTTTCTGGTCTGGTCCATTTCTCCTTCCTGTATGGTATTGGGTTTGCATGCACACTTCTTTGTCCTTTCAATTTTATTTCCTCTTATCTTCTGCTGCTCTCTCCACCTTCAGGGGTCCTTAGACTCCAAGGCAGTCTAATGGAGAGGGGCTGAGTCCTTATGGATTTTTTTTTTACAGTTCCCTGAACAAATTCACAGGCTTTAGGGTAGCTGGGAATGTGTAGTGTCAAACACTACAGAAGTCGCTTTGCTCCGAGAATCCTGGGTCTGGGTGTGGCTAGACCAAGATCCTTCCCTGAAAGATCTCTTTGGCTATTGTCCTGGGAATTGTTGCTACTCTCTCTCAGACTAGCTCATGGTATACTATACTATCCCTTCAAAGCACTAGCTCTCTCCTGCGCCAACACATCACTTGTGGCACAGAACCTGTGGCTGTGTGCACTTGGTTGAGTTGGAAACCCATGTCCCCTGCCAATCTATAGCTTCCTTCCCAAGCAACTGCCACCACACAATGGAATTAACATAAAACACAACTCGGCAGAGGCACATTTAATTTATGGTGATTATACTATCTATTATACAACACAGTTTTAAGTACTACAAGCTCCCTGGAGAATGGGGGATGGGGGAACACATGTAAAAAGAACACAACCCTCTCCAAAATCACATAATGACAGAAGAATCTCAGTAACAAAATACAATTCATGGCATAACAAATAGTGTGTTTTAAAGTACTTAACATTTCTCAATTCTTTATTTCATTCCCATCAGGAACTCCGTTTATTTCTAGTGGAGAAAAAAAAGTGTATCAACAATTTAAAATTCTGAGAGACAATTAGAACTGAATGTGAGTTCTTATAGGAGACTATTCCAGAGTGACTACTGGGTGGGTTTCTGACTGAATGGAACAACTGTTCTCTGCTGATGCACTCTGGGCAGCATAGGGCCCGGGCAACATGTCCCTGCCCTAAGCCTTCCATGTAGAGGGTCCACAGGGATGATACAAAGAACAGGAACTTTGATATTGTCCAGTCTTGATTTCACCATTTTCTAGCCATGTGACCATTCTTGTCCTCATTTATCTCATCTGTAGAATGGGGATAATAGCAGCCCCCTCAGATTTGTTATGAGATTTTGATGAGATTTCATAAAATAGTTTAGTACCTAACATATATCAGGAGTTCAAAAATTCCTGATTCCCTTCATACAAACTTTCTGCTTTCTACTCCCTTCCCTTCTGGAGTAAATGGAGAGAAAAGGCTTTTTCTAAAGGATGAGTCATGACAAATGGGCTCTAGGAAGATGTTGGAGACAAGAGGTTCTTTTTTTTTAATTAAAATTTTTTTATGTTTATTTATTTTTGACAGAGAGAGAGAGAGAGAGAGAGAGAACGTGAGTGGGAGAGGGGCAGAGAGAGAGGGAGACACAGAATCTGAAGCAGGTTCCAGGCTCTGAGCTGTCAGCACAGAACCCAAAGCAGGACTCGAACCCACAGACCCAGACCATGAGATCACGACCTGAGCTGAAGTCGGACGCTCAACTGACTAAGCCACCCTGGTGCCCCAGGAGGTTCTTAAGCAACTTTCAAATAACCCTTGAGCCTTGAAGGTATACATCAGCCATGAGGGGTGTGTAGGTGAACTCTGTCTGGAAGCAGAGGAGTGGACTGGTGGACTCTGGGATTAAACAG
Organism: Panthera onca; assembly: GCF_046562875.1. Lineage (NCBI taxonomy): Eukaryota > Metazoa > Chordata > Mammalia > Carnivora > Felidae > Panthera > Panthera onca. Next base: position 168,139,179 of record NC_138342.1, on the reverse strand, counting down.
TCCCATCCCCACCCCTCAAACTACCTCAGTGTGTAATGTAATCAGTATGTGTGTAATCAGTGTGTGTGCAATCACGTGTGTGATAGCCCCAAACTTAAAGGGGAAAGAGAGTGCAGTGAAGGCACCAAGGAGGAAGGAGTAACCAGCCTTCTGACTTCCCAGAGGTGGGAATACATATACTGTGGAGAAGTGTTACAGACAGCCATGCTTGAGCGCCCTGTGCCTGGCCAATATTTGCATGGAATGACAGTTCTCAAGGGAAGGAGGAGAAGTCTCAACCTCTCTTTATAGTTTACTTAGCAAATGTTATTGCCAAGATGACTTTTATGTGACTCAATGCAACACTTATGATCTGGGTCCCTGTGCTATGCCAGACAACAGTCGAAACGCAGAGTCAATCCAAAGAGGAGCAAGACTCTGTCATCCTGCTTTGTAGAGTGTACATTTCAGATGGTACACAGGAGACTAAAACCCTGAAGAGTGAAGTGTGTGCCTTCAAAGAGCTAAAGCAAACAAACATGGGCATTCAAAAGTGCAAAGTATTGTGCCTCTTGGTGTAGAGGGAGGAAATTTCAGCTAATGGGACAGGTTACATTTGGGATTGCTCTAGGCAGTAGAGTGCCAGCCATAATCCTCATGTTGTACTTTACACTGTTTTCTCTTTCTTTTCTTTTCTCTTTTCTTTTCTTTTCTTCTTTATTTCTTTCTTCCTTTCTTTCTTATAGGGCCACACTTTTTTAGGGGAAGAGGTGTGATGTAACCTTCATATGATTAGCTACTTAAGCCATAATCATTCTTTTCTATCTTAAATGAGAGAAGCAGATATCATTTGGCCCATACATATTTACTACATGCTCAGCACCTGTAGGGCTGAGCTCTGTGGGGGATATAAATAATAACCAATATGTATAATATTTAACAGTGTACAAAACACTTTATCATATACATTTTGATCCTCACAACAAACCTCTTCCATCAGGCAAAATATAGATATATATGAATATAATTTTTATGTTATCTTAATCTTCATTATTGTAATCTTCATTTTACAGGGAGAAACTCAAGGCACAGAAACGTTATGCATCTTGCTTAAGGCCATGCAGCTAATATGTGGTAATATCATGAAGCCAGGTTTTTGGCTTTTCCATGCACTGCTCTTTTCATAGTTGCATTCTGCCTCTTATGAATGTATGCTAGCAGAGGTATGGTGTTTGAAGATTATTGCTGAAATATCTAGGCCTGTATGTAATATGAATTCCAAAAATCTCACTGACCCTTGGGTTGCATATATAAATGAAAGGGGAAATAAATCATCCTTCCTGCTAGGAAAGCTCCAAACTCCAAACGTTTACTCATCTTAATGAAGTGCCAACACGGTCTCATAGATTAACCCTTGTATTGGCCAAACTTCACCCCTGTTTCTCTTTTCCTTCTCTTTTTCTGGTAATACCCTTTACATGAAAGTAAAAGTGGCCCTTTTGCTCTTTTTCTATTTAACCCTTTCTGCTCTGTCAATTGCTGCCCTCTGACCCTTTGAAATTCTCTTAAGTCCTCAGGGCATATATGGGTACAGATCCAAAGGTAGGGCCAGATTAATATCCACATTGTCTCTGTTATTGCTGTAGATTGGAATAGATTACATTTAAAATTATGCCATTTGGCTTTACATAAGGACAACTACACTTTTCCAGATTTTTCTTCCAAGTAAAAGGCCAGGGTAGGGGGAGACTACCATTTAGCTTACCTGCATTAGGCACATAAAAATCTTACCCTGTTAGAGCATAGAACTCAGCCTTTGGCCATGCAGTCAATGCTGGTATTTGGGCCTCTGGTCTCTAGAAAACTTTTTATGCAATAGAGATAGGCTTAGTTGGTGGAAATGAAGCTGAAGAAGGTATGGATATTAGGAGGATTGGTAATGGGAAAAAATACTGTAGTGTATCTTGTTGACAACTTCTATATGGGAAATAAGAAGACAAAAAGAAAAAGACCTTGAAATACATAGCCTACCTCGACCATGCATAGTCCAACGAATGATAGAGCTGAAAAAGAAGCCAATTTAACAAAGAGATAGTAAGTTCAGAGGTGAAGTAGACTTGCTTTAGCTTCATGGCTTTATATTTTCATACTTAGATGTGACTGGTATGTTTAGAGATTTGGCTGAAAGGAAGAAAGAGGGAAGAAAAGAAGGATGAAGGAAAGAGGGAGGAAGGAAGGAAGGAAGGAGAAAGGGAGGGAGGGAGGGAGGAAGGAAAGATCATCTCGTGAAACCTGGGAGATGTCCTGTTAGAGTGAAAGTGGTAGGGCATCTGCTAAAGTGGTACCAAAAAGAGAGAAAGCCTTACAGAGGAGGACATCATCACCATATTTTCCTTCTGCATAAGTGCATAAAGGGAGGAAAGAGTAAATAATCAGATGGCTGTGACTTACCTAAGTCCTGGTCTTTACATAAGAATTGCAAAGGAGAAGGAAAGAAATGGAAAAGAGAGAAACTAAACGAAGGGGAGAGAGAAAAAGGGGGTGAAAAGGAGAAGATGGAGAAAGAGAGGGAGAAGAAGAATGGGGATAAAAAAGAGAGAAACAGGGAAATCAGGAACAATAAAGAGAAGAATTTTAAAAGGAAAGCAATGTGGGGAAGAAGAAGGGAAAAAAAAGAGAGAAAATGTGGTTCCATTCTAAAAACGTTGTCACTGTGGGTGTGCAGGCATTGTTGGAGAAGAGGAGGGGGTCTAGGCCATTGTGCAACTATTATTATATAATTAAGTCTAATAACAGTAATTCACTGGGAGAGGTCACTGCCTGCATTGTGCACGGAATCTGATTTGATGAGACTGACGCCTCTTGTATTCATGCTGCCTGATGTGGGTCCAGGGTGGTGGGGGAGCCCAGTTAGCGGAAATGAAAGGAATAGAGGATGAGTCAACTTGTTCTCCCTCCAGCTTTCCTGAATAGAGGCTGCTCCAGACTCAATCACATTCAATTATTCCCATTTATAATTCTCCCAGTCATAGCCTTGTCTCTCCATTAATTATGGCGATTATTTTGAACTATTGTTGATGTTAATTAGGCTTTGCAAAACGTGTTTGGGCTGCACATTGGTTGGCGTTCAGCAGGGGGAGAGGGTCTGAGGAAGAAGTGGAGGAAGTGCCAGGGCTTAATCTGTCCAGCCTTGGGCAGGCACAGAGACAAGAGTGTACCAGCTTTACCACAGAAATAAGGAAGGTCACTGGGCATGACCCTGCTTTCCCCAAGTTACTCTTTTATACCTGTTAAGCCTTTGCTTGCTGTTCACTCTCATTCCCTTATTTTCTCCCACAATAGACATTGTGCACATTCCTTTCTTTCATCCTGTATATTTGTCCATTCTGTCTCCTCCCTTGGAAGTATTCCCCTAGTATCTTTCTACCAAACAAAACCCCCCAAATCTTCAGAATCCAGCTAATGGCCTCACCTCCTCCACAAAGCCTTCCAAATACAATCTCTTTGCTTTGAATCCTATTATTATTACAGTAGAAAACCTTCATTAAGAACATGGGATTTAAGTTAGCAAAACCCGTCCTTGATTCCCAATTCTAGTATTGCTAGCTGTGTGATCTTAGAAATGATACTTAACTTTGTAAGCCTGCTTTCTCATCTTTATAAAACTGAGATAATAATAATACTTCCAAGTGAAGTTTGTGAGCAGGACTCGTATCCAAAGTCTTTTCTATCCAATTTAGCTCAATGCTGAGGACATAGATCATACTTAATAAATCCTTGGAGACTGATGGAAAAACAGAAATTTTTATATCAATATGTGAAGAACTTTTGGAGAAAATAATCTTGGAGGTGGGAGAAGTTGGGGAGAGAAAAATGTAGGTGTTTTGCCTACATTCCAACAAGCTGGAACTTTCTGTTTAGAAATCCTGGAGTTGTGTTTCTTCCATTAAAGTTATTGTCAACTTCCACCCAAGAGAAAAGAGTGGTCCAGTAGTTAGAGTAATTTGTGTTGGGGCCAGAAAGTGTCATTTGGTGTTGACCTCTGGTAGCCATTAAGTTGTTGGTTTTTGATGCACTTTAGATTCTGAGTTCATTGTTGGGGAGATAGAAAGGGATTATAAGAGCAAGGGAAACCTCCCTACAGGTGTGGTGGGGAGAAAGATAATCACTTAAAGATATTTAGGAACTATAATTCATGGAACGTGTAAGTGTCTAGCACTGTAATAGGCTTTATGGATGAAGAGTGAAAAAGACAAGGTGGTTTGATCTCTGTTCTGGGTTTGCTTTTGTTGTTTTTATGTAATTAATTTGACAAACACTTAGTTGGTGTTGATCATGTGTCATTTGCTGGGATTGAAAAGATCAAAGTCACACAAGAACTCCTCCCTGCTCATGGCTCATGGTTGAGTGAGATCCTAGGATCCCAGGCGTCTGCACAGAGAGGAAACATGTTCTCTAGCTACTTGCTGTGCTGCTCAAGCACATGATCAGGTAAGGTCATTAGAGGCCAGTCCCAGATCTTCAGAGGAGCTGCTGCGGTACTAGCTTTGGGCACTCTGAGATTATCTGTGCTTCTCTGAGTTTGCCCCAGAACTTGAACCTTATCTTCCTGCTAAATACCTAGTTTGTGTCTCAGGATAAACTCTTAGACTTTGATTTTTGCAATTGCCTGGCCCTGATTAGTGTTCTTGGTAGATTATGTGTCCCTGGCCATCCCATAGGTTTGCTTCCCCTTCATAGATTTTGGTATCTATCTCACTCTTGTCCAAACATCTAATCTCATTAATTCATCCAGACCCTTTAGACAGGGTCTAAAGCCTGTCTTTGCCACTTACTGTTTATGTGACTTTGAGTCAAGTTATGTAAATAATCTGTATCTTAGTTTCTTCATCTTTAAAGTTAGAATAATGTAGTACTTACTTCATAAGGTTGTTGGGGGATTAACTGAGTTAATTCATGTAAAGATCAATGTAAATATTAACGTAATGCAAAAAAAAACCCAGTACCTGGGACATGGTATTTGATAAATATTTACAACTATCACTATTTCTAGGGATACAAAGAAAATTCAGATGTGATTCTATAAACAAAAATATGTCATAGAATGTTTCAAGCACTACAATAGACGTCTGTATAGGATTTGTTGGGCTTACAAAAGAGAAATACATTCTTCTACCTGGGGGAAGAGGAGTAAGTGGTACTGTCAAAAAAGGATTCTTGATGAGGTCCCAATAGTTCATTTTTACTTTTAATTCCCTTGCCTTTGAAGTAATGGAATACTACTTGGCAATGAGAAAGAATGAAATCTGGCCATTTGCAGCAACATGGATGGAACTGGAGGGTATTATGCTACATGAAATAAGTAAGTCAGAGAAAGACAGATATCATATGTTTTCACTCATATGTGGATCTTGAGAAACTTAACAGAAGACCATGGGGGAGGGGAAGGAGAAAAAAGTTACAGAGAGGGAGGGAGGCAAATCATAACAGACTCTTAGATACTGAGAACAAACTAAGGGTTGATGGGAGGTGGGGGAGAGGGGAAAGTGGGTGATGGGTATTGAGGAGAGCACTTATTGGGATGAGTACTGGGTATTGTATGGAAACCAATTTGACAATAAATTATATTAAAAAAAAAAAGAAAAGTATTCAATGGAGAAGTAACCATCAACTGACTCATGAAGGTGATAGATATTCTCCAGGCAGACAAGGTGGGAGTGATGGCCAGCAGGAGGATATGGTCAGCAGCAGAAGAAGCAAAGTAAAGTTTCAGGGGTAAAAAACAGCAAAGCATAGGTGGGGAATTACACACTGTTTGGCACAACTGGAGTTTAAGATATATTGTTGAGAAAAAGGGAGGGTGCATTTACAGAAACGAGACAGGCTTGGAACCATGCTGGGGGGCGGGTAAGTGGGTTGAGTTTCTCTTAAAAGTATCCAGTAACCACTAAAGGATTACAATTAAAGCAATGCCAGGGTTACATTTGTGTTCTAGTTCAATCAGTCTGGAAAGTCAGTTAGGAAATAGTAAGACAAGGTACAAAAGTCTTACAACAGTGAAGACAAGAGCAAGCTGAGGCCTGACATAGGGCAACAGTGGTACAGATATGACAGATGGGAGTGAAGTTTGAGGATGGAAATGAAGGGACAGAATGTATGTTGGTTGCACCTGAATGCTGACAATCATTTAGAAATGGGGAAATGTTGGGGTGCTTGGGTAGCTCAGTCAGTTGAGTGTCTGGCTTTGGCTCAGGTAATGATCTCTGGGTTCACAAGTTCACACCCTGTGCAGGCTCTGTGCTGGTGGCTCAGAGCCTATAGCCTGCTCCAGATTTTGTGTCTCCTTCTCTCTGCCCCTTTCTTGTGTTCTCTCTCTCTATATATCTCTCTCAAAAATAAATAAACATTAAAAAAATGGGGAAGGGTAGAGTTTGGGGGAGAAAATTGAGTTGTTACATATACATTAGACTTGAAATATCTCTGGGATCTTGAGATGGTAAATGTCAAGTAGAGAGGAACATATTGAGTTTGAACACTCAAGGAGTGGTGAGAGTTAAAGATAATAGTTTGGGAATCAACAGCTGGTAGGGGTAGTTGAAACCATAGAAAGGATTAAATTGCCTAGTAAGAGCACATGAAAAGGCAAAGAATGGAACTTTGGAGAGCAAAGCCATTACAAGATTATCACAGAGGAGAAAGTATAAGAAAATAAGGCTAAGAAAAATTGGTGAGAGAAGTGAAAGAAAGTCCTACAGAGAGTGGATTTCATAAACCAATAGGAAGGCTAAGAAGGTTGACGTCTATGAGTCTGGCCTGATCCAAGGCCAATGAGAGATTTACAGACAACTCTGAAAGATTTCACTCAACTATAGAGTCAGGTCACTATGGGACAATAGCGGAGTCATTCCTGCTGCTTAACAACAAATTGGGAAGCATAAAGTCATAATACTTCTTGGATTAAAGACCGAAATGTAAGACACAAAACTGTAAAAATCCTAGAAGAGAACACAGGCAGTAACGCCAGTTAGAATGGCTAAAATTAACAACACAAGAAACAGCAAGTGTTGGCAAGGTTGTGGGGAACCCTCTTACACTGTTGGTGGGAATGCAAACTGGTGCAGCCATTCTGGAAAACAGTATGGAGGTTCTTCAAAAAGTTAAAAATAGAACTACCCTATGATCCAGGAATCATACTACTAGGTATTTACCCAAAGAATACGAAAACACCAATTCAAAGTGGTACACACACCCCTATGTTTATACAAGTACTATCTAAAATAGCTGAAATACCAAAACAGCCTAAGAATTCATCAACTGATGAACAGATAAAGAAGATGTGGCATATATATATACATATATATATGTATATATATATATATATGTATATATATATGAATATTACTCAGCCATAAACAAGAATGAAATCTTGCCATTTGCAACAACATAAACAGAGCTAGTGAGTATTATATTAAGTGAAACAGAGAAAGACAAATACCATATCATTTCACTCATATGTAGAATTTAGGAAACCAAACAAATGTGCAAAGGGGAAAAAAGAGAAAGAGGAGGGAAACCAAGAAACAGATTCTTAACTATAGAGAGCAAACTGATGGTTATCAGAGGGAAGTAGGTGGAGGGATGGGTTAGGTAGGTGATGGGGATTAAGGAGTGCACTTGTGATGAGTACCAGGTGATGTATGGAACTATTGAATCACTATATTGTACACCTGAAACTAATATTACACTGTATGTTAACTAACTGGAATTAAATAAAAACTTACAAAAAAAAGAGTCATAATGCTCCTTGGTCCCTTCTTACTCAAGGAGCACTGATGGCTCTCAACCCTCTGACAATTTCATTTGGAAAGTGGTAGAGGAAGAGAGATAACAAAATCTGCCTTGGATTGCATTGGGCAGGACACTGGAGTAATTAGTTCACTAAGACAACTTAGATTATGAGTGAATCATGAATACCACACTATAACTGTTGGTGTTAGACAATAACTAGGGTTTGGGAGGAGAAATCCTTACCAATGTATGGGAAAGAGAGCTATATAAATGGAAAAGCATTCAACATGTGTATTTTTTTGTTGTTGAAGTTGACAGTGACTGAACCAAGAGAGCCTGCACCACAACAGCCATCCAGGGCACCAAGAAAGCCTTTTCTTTTCTTCTCAAGACCTCTTTCAATAATTAGACTTCTCCTTTTCGAAGTCTGGCTGGGCCAAACCAAAGTGTGAAATTATATGCCGGAGCCAGAGACCACACTCCCCAAAGGGGTGAATAGTGCACAGGGTCTGGAGAGAGAACAGACAGAATGAAATGGAAGCAAATTGTCTTACCTGTCTGAAATGAGCCCAGCTGCTGAGCAAATCCAATACACCAGTCTGTCTTCATACAGCATCTTTCTTATTAATAATGTAAGCATGATGGAGGCTGCTATTGATCTTCGATACCTAAATCTTACTTCTCTATGAATAAAAAATGTAATAAGATCTCAGAAATAAGCTAAAGACCACTGCCTGGGTCTAAATGACAGGGATAAATTGCAGTATACTACAAAAGACTGAAAAGTGTTAATGGATGGCAGTCCCTGTTTGCTTACTAGTTGGCTTAGAGAAGCTCAAAACTGGAGATGCTGGGGAGCCAGCAGAGATCACTGACCCCAGCCTCTCTGTGGTCCACAGGACAGCACCAAATCCATCATTGTCAAAGGCCCTGCAATGATAAGAGTCATGCTCCTTTGGTTTGATATATATTCACGATTCCACTTTCATTGATGTGAGTGTGTGTGAGTGTGTGTGTGTGTGTGTGTGTGTGTGTGTGTGTGTGTCTGGGGGGGGTTATGGTTTTATATTTTCCATTGGATTTAAGATGTTATATAAAATTAAGTATGATATAAAATGGGTAACTTAAATAGTAAAATATCAAAGGAATGGTGAAATAGACATTGCCAAATACCTAAGGTAGGTTATCTACTCCAGCTGGTATGAGTTTAGCTTTATGTTTCATTGCATGTAAAATTTTAAAAAGAAAAAAAAAATATATTTATACATTCTACTAAAGGCTGTTTTCTATATTTTGGCCCTGTAATAAAAGTAATTTTATTACAGTATATAATTGTAACTCTATATTTTGGCCCTGCTGGTAAAGTAATCCATTCTGATTACTTTATCAGCACTCCCTCTCCTCCATATACCCCACTGTAGCCAGTCTACAGAGTTTATGTGCATTGCTTGACTTTGATGCCAGGAGAGGGGTTTTCAGGATATATACCACAGGCAAAGAAGGGATGCAATGAATATAATAAAGGCACTGTATCAATGAAACCTTTCAGTGGCATCTCTAGTTCCGCAGGTAAGAGCACAAATTTAAAGTATTAACTGGCCTTTTCCAGATACGGCCCATTTTCATGTTTATTTCCTGCCTTCTAGTCCTAGCACAACTATTGTGTTAGCCTCCATCTCACCTTGAGGAGTGAAGCCCTTTGGAGAGTATTTTTCCCTCTTACCTAAAGTGTATGACATGTTTAGCGTCCCAGATATTCTGTCTCTGTCCCTCTGACTCCCTCACTCTCTCTGTCTCTCTGTCACTCTTCCCCGTCTCTCTACTCCCCCTCTCTAATTTTGCCCTTCCCACCTCCTTCAGAGAATCACATTTATTGGATTCACCCCCTCTCAACTGCCCTTGGTCACTGCTTCCTTCCCTCCATTAGATCATTCTGTCTCTTCACAAGTTTTATTCCTGCACTTCAGGTCTTGTCATAGATAAAAAGAGCACTAAAGTAGAAGTCAAAACTCTGGTGTCTTTTAATGACCTTGGACAAGTCACTTCTGGACATGAACATGAAGATTTTAGACTAGATACTTTCTAAGGCTCTTCCCAGGGCTCAGAATCAGGCTTCCACCTTCACCATTTCCCTGAAATTGCTCTTTCAAATCTTATAATTATTTTCTAATTGGAAACCCAATGACTTTCTCAGTGATCAACCTACTTGACCTTTGGGGCAACATATAATTATTTAGTTTTCCTTGTTAAAACTCATTGCTTCCTTTCCTTTCAGGGCACTCTCTTGTCTTGTTTACTTAAGAATTCTCATCTGACACTCTTCTAATATTCTCAGCTTTCTCTTCTACATCACCAAATATCAAAAAAAAAAAAAAAAAAAAAGAATGTTTACAGAATGTTAAAACTAAGAACAAAGCAAGGGAAAAATTGATACCTAGGAATTCCATATCCCCAAGAGTTAGCACTTATACGTGAGAGTCTGAAAAATTTATTTTCTAGACATGGTTTGGAAATTTACCAACGAATTTATTCCTTATGAATTAAAACTACTTGAAGAATCGAGGAGATGATGAATAATAATGATGATAATGAATGAAATGATTAAAAATAATGACAGTTGTTTAAAACAGAATTCTCAATGATCAATAAAACTAAATAAATATGGAAGTATCTGCTTTATTCTTATAGTTATAAAATGTGATACTAATGTCAAAAAGTATATTCTTAGAAGATACACAATATGAATAATAATTTTATGACAATTTTAGAGCAGTCTAAAGTTTATATGCAACAAAGTAATTAGATGTAGCTTTGTTATTAGTATTGATAATTAGAAAAATATAGTCAATTATTTTAAAAATTGAAATTATATAGCCTAAATGTAATATCTGCATCAGCCAAATCACAGGAAGGGAAACAAAGAGGGAAAAAATTAAAAAAAGTCTTAAGACAGTAAACACAATAAAGCATAAAGTAAGATTATAAAAGATAGATAAATATATCAGTCTTTAAAATAAATATCAGCAATCACAAATTTACATGTAAGACATAAAACCATAAAACTATTGGAATAAAACATAGGAGACAATCTTTAAGACCTAGGACTAGGTGAAGAGTTCTTAAAAACTATCCTCCAAAAATGAGCCATAAAAATTGACAAATTAGCTTTCTTCAAATTAAAAACTTTCTCTCCATGAAATGCCCTGTTAATCGTATAAAAATACAAACTACAGACTGGAAGAAAATATTACCAAATCATTAATCTGACAACAGACTCATAACTAGAATATATATAAAGAACTCTCAAAACTCAACAGTAAAAACCCAACAGCTAAAAATAATACTAAAGAAAGGGTGCCTGGGGAGCACCTGGGCTGCTCAGTCTGTGAAACATCCGACTTCAGCACAGGTCATGATTTCATGGTTTGTGAGTTCAAGCGACACTTCAGGCTCTGCGCTGACAGCTCTGAGCCTGGAGCCTGCTTGGGATTCTATGTCTCCCTCTCCCTCTGCCCCTCTCCTGCCCATGCTCTGTCTTTCTCTCTCTCTCTCTCGAAAATGAATAAACATCAAAAAAATTTTTTTTTAAGAAAGGGTGCCTGGGTGGCTTGGTCAGTTAAGTGTCCGACTTCGTCTCAGGTCATGATCATGAGCTCGCATTTGTGAGTTTGAGCTCCTCATCGGGCTCTCTGCTGTCAGCATGGAGCCCGCTTTGGAACTTCTGTCTCCCCACCCTCCCACCCTTCTCTCTCTCTCAAAAATAAATAAGCATTAAAATTTTTTAAAAAAATACTAAAATTGAAACCTGCATGGCAAATAAGTACATGAAAAGATGTTCAATATCATTAGCCATTAGAGAAATACAAATGAAAGCCACAGTGATATATCACTACACACCCATTAGAATGGCTAAATTTTTTAAAAGGTAAGATCAAATGTTGAAAAGGATGAAAAAGAGGCAGATCTGGTGGAAATTGCTAGTGAAAATGTAAAAGGGTACAACCACTCTGGATATAGAGTCTGGTACTTGCTTATAAAACTAAATATGACCCCAGCAATTGCATTCTTGAGCATTTATCCCAGAGAAATGAAAACTTATGCTAACAAAACCTGTACATAAATATGCATAGCAGTTTTGTTTGTAATAGCCCCGAACTGGAAACAATCCAGTTTCCTTTGTGAGTGAATGGATAAACAAACTATGGTCATCTATACCATGGAATTCTACTCAGTAATAAACAGGAACAAACTAATGATATGCACAACTTGGATAGATATTAAAATTATTATGCTTAGTGAAAAAAGCAAATCTCACAAGGTTACATAGTGTGATTCTAAACATAGTATCCTCAAAATGACAAAACTATAGAAATGGGAACAGATCAATGGTTGCAGGGGACAAGAATGGGGTTGGGGTGTGGGTGTGACTATAATGGGATAGCATGAGGAAGTTCCTTTGAGTGATGGAACGGGTCTCTACTCTGATTGTGGTGGTGGTTCCACGAATCTACATATGGGATCAAATGCACAGAATTGTACACATACACACACACATGCACACGCACACACACACACACACACACACACACACACACACACGTACACACACACATAAATGAGTACCTTGAAGACACTGGTAAAATCTGAATGTGGTTTATAGTCTAGTTAATAGTATGGCACCAATGCCAATTTTCTGAGTTTGCTTATACTACAGGTATAGATTTTGGCAGTTATAGAATTTGAAGAAGGCTGGGTGAAGAATTCAAGGGATTCTGTGTACTATTTTTGCATTTTCCTAAGAATCTGTAATTATTCAGAATTTTAAAGAAGTTAAAAATAAATGACACATATTTTCTTGCTTCTCAACTCAGTTTTCAGAAACAAAGATATCCCAGGATTAATAGCATACCCAGTGTGCAGATCCTGGATTCTATACCATTATCCACTAAAAGGAACCAGGGCTACTAGAAAATAGTTGATTTTAAGACTGAGGAAGGAAATATACAAGATGAGTTGGGAGCATCTTATTCTTCTTTTATTTTTTTAACAACATTTGGAAATTTAATTCCTCTTAAAAGATTAAACATTGAATACAAAAATAATTAAATCCATTTTAATAATTTACATGATAATTGCATATTTATATGGCTGGCTCATATAAACACTTCATTCACATAAAATAAAAAATAGACAAATAGAGTAAATATATATTAACGCATTTATATTACACTTTTAAATAGTATCAGTACAATGGCTTATTTTATTTCTTTATTTGCTCTAGACTTGTTTTGTACTTTCTTAAAGCTACAGTAATTCTTATTTTGACCATCCAATACTCTTATCAGACAGAAAATAAAATAGAATATTGTCATAATCAAGTAGATTTAAATATTTGGATTTTTGACAAATCACTTTTTGGTCAGGGCATTTTTAATTAGTTGCATTTTATAAAAAGACTCAAACTTGAGCTATTGATCACCAGGTTAGTCCCATTTTTGTTGACAGGTAATTATTATATGTATAGATTTTCAAGTCCACACTTTCAATATAGAAGCCAAGTGAACAAATGCAAGGATTTCAGAAGTCAGGGAGACAAGACTATATGAACAGTTTCTAGATGGTGACTGATAAAATTTGATTTCTATTTTAAGGGCATCTTCTAGTGCAGAAAGTAAGGAAGGGCTAGACTAACAAACAAGATAATGATAAGGTTATGTCAAAGGGACATAGGAACCAAGATACAAGATACTCCAGATAGACGAAGCAGCAAAAATTACAGTAACAAAATAAATAGAATAATATTAGATTTAGCTCAAATTATAAAATAAATAACTCCTGAGTCTATATTGATACAAATAAATGGTTAAATAAGTGAATAAATGGGTCAGAATAGACAAATCATCTGGGCAGAAGAATTCTGAATAATTTATGTAGATAATTTATGAAGCATACCTCTTCATTCTTTAAGTTTGGGCTGCACATAGTGACATATTTCCAAAGGGTACAGTATGGGAAGAGGGATTAGAAAGTAACTTTACAGCAGAAAAAGCCAACCAACACTACCTCAGTCAGGTTATCAGTGTTAAGTCACGTTGATATTATGAGCACTTGATATGGTGTGATGAGAATGACATTTTGCTTCCATGGTCTTTCCCCCTAAAATCCACAATCTAAGAAAAACATTAAAAAAAATCCCAACTGAGGGGCATTCTATATGTGGCCAGTACTCCTCAAGACTGTCAATGCCACCAAAAACAAAGAAAGTCTGAGACACTGTCACAGCCAAGAAGAGCCTAAGGAGACATGAGCACTTCATGAAAACTGGGGTGAAATATGAAACAGGAAAAAGTCAATAGGTAAAACTAAGGAAATCTATGGAAAATATGGACTTTAGTTAATGCATCAATAATGGTTCATTACTTATGACAAATGTACTATACTCATGTAAGATGTTAATAATAGGGGAAATAGTATAGAGGAAATGGGAATCTGTACTATCTTCACTAGATTTCTGTAAGTCTAAACTATTTTATAATAAAATAATTAATTTTTAAAGAAATGTGATAAAGTTAAATGCCCACATCAAAATACAAGAATTCTTAGATTGTGTTAAAACATTGCAAAGCACAAAAGCATAGAGCCCAACTATATACAATTAATTAGATTAACTATGACAAAATTATATATAAAATTTAAAATAAATGCATGTGTAATGATATATCAAGTAAATACAAATAAATAAAAGATGTTATTAATAATAGACAAAGGAGAATTTAAGAAAAAGACAGTTAATAAGGTCATTCTTCGTAGAGGAATATAATGATCATTAACATTTATGTTATAAATAGAGCAAATAAGGGTAGAGATGATTGAACAATATGACGAGCGAAGTTAGTTTTATAGATGTAAATCAAAATTTGTAACTTAAGAGAATTTTTTTGCAAGTAACCATAACATTTTATATAAAAGATCATACCTTATGCCACAAAAAAAACTACAATAAGTTTCTAAAAGTAGGCATGTTATGGCCATATTTTCTAGTTACCAAATAATAAAGGTAAATTCAAATCTCATTGATTTTATTAAATAAGGAAGAATAAAAATAAAAAAATAAGAATTCAAGAATTAAGAAATTCAAAAAAAAACAAAAATCAATGCAAAGACAATAAGAAATTGGAAACAATAATTATATAACAGGAATTAATTAGTTAGAAAATGAAGAAGCCATAGAAATTGGAAATAAAGATCCAAGAGTTTTTTAAAATATCTGATTAACATCTGATCAGTATAATAAATGAGAAAGAGTGAGATTAAATGCAAGCACAGTCAAGTTAGAGCATCAAGTTATAAGAATATTTCTTGAAACTCAGAAAGATACAGTTTTCAAATCTGTGTAATCTAGTTAGAAAATCTTACTGAAATGGATGACTCTCTAATAAAATGCACTAATTAAAATGAACTCAGAAAGTAACCTTTGTAGTCTGATTACAACAAATTAATGAAATTTAAATTTAAGTGATTGTCTTATGACTTCATTATATACAGACCAAATTCTATTTGATTTTTTTTCTTATTTACTGAGCTCATTTAGGGTGGGCCCATTCTCCAGCAGTTGAAGCCATGCAAACTTTTGGAATGAATCCAGCTTTTTCAGCTTTTTCAAAGTTTAGTTATTCTAAAACAAAGTCTTAAATGTGTCTCATCTTTACCAAAGTTTTGTCATTATAACATAAAATTATAACTCCAGAGCATTCAAAAAACACAAGTGGAGAGGAATCTTCAACCTTCAACTCTACCAGAGGCCAAAGCATGTTTTTGTTCAATGGGTGAGTCTGATCCCCTAGACTGGAATTTATTCTCCCCAAGCTTATAAGACTCTTTCCATCCCTGACACTTGGAGTTGGGTGCATTATGCAGGAGTAGAGATCAGAAGAAACAGAAATAGGGTACACAAATATGGAAAACTAGAAAACCATATGAACAGAATATTGTCAATATTGCTTATTAAACAAAGCAAAAAAAAAAAAAAAAAAAGAACAGTCCATAGCACCTTTGTATAACATTGCAAACATGCAATCTCACTCTATAATTTAATATCCAAGACTTATGCAATTAAGAACAGAGGTAAAAAGACTTAGCAAAAAGAAATCTGATAAAAAATAATTAAACATAGAGGCTCAGACCAATTAAATCAACAATAGGTAGGTCACAGAAATATCAGAAGGAGTTGAAAGGAGAAAAAAAAATTACAGAAAGAGATTTTCTTTCAGGTACAAATTGATAAAAAATTTCAGTGATTCCTTAGGGATAAAAAATTATAAAAAAATTAAAAGTCTGTCAGAATATCCCCAACATGAGAAAATACAGAAATCCCCTGTAGAAAACATATAGTTTGTTTTATGTAATTTTATTTAATAAATGAGGATAGTGTATACATAGGTTTTATTGCAGCATATGGTTTAATCATTTTCTAATCATGTCTTTATTAACTTTTTGAGATCCAGGGCATAAAACAAAGCCCGCCAGATATTGTTATTGATTATGATCTTGACCAGGTTTATCCCCTCTGAGAATTTCAGTTATAATAGAGATTGATTTCAGAATGGGACCTAAATCAAGGTTAACTTGTCTGGCAAACTCAAATACAGCCTGACTTATTCTCTTCTGTATTAGAAACAGTGCTATGTCCCTATGTCCCTTTCATTTTCTTTTTCTTGAGCACACAGAAAGACTGAAATTCTCAGCATCCCTTGCAGTTAGGTCAGGACATGTGACTAGTTCTGGGTAATGAAGTTAAGCATAAATTACATGAGTGACTACAGGACCAAAGAATAAAAGAACAGGGTGAGTTTTCCATGTACTCTGTCTTCACCTGCTTTTCTTATCATGGAAGCTCCATATCAAGATTGCAGAGCCCTAAAACAGTCTGGGTTTCTGAGCCATTATTTGAAGGGAGCTATCCTGGAGAGATGGAGGTATCACCATTGCATTTTTTTTAAATTTTTGTTTAATAATTTTTGTTTAATAATTTTTGTTTAATAAGAAGAATTTTTTTTTTGCATTTTTTTTTGCATTAACCCAGTGAGATTTGGGGGTTTGTTTGTTATTGCAGCCTTACTGAGACTGTTTTGACTACAACGTTTTCCTTCCAAACTGGGTGTCATAACAATATTATTCTTCATCAAAAATATTCAACTCTACATTTTAAACAACTTATTGTTACTACTGAGAATGTAGGCATTTTTATTATCCCACATTTTTCTTTCTTTCTCTCTTGCCCTTCTCCATTATTTACTATTTTCATAGAAAAATTTCCCTTCCTATATTATATTTACTTATTTATTGCTATTACTGTCTGTATTGGATCAATATCTGCCCTCAGTATAAATGCTACTGAGGGTAAGGAATTTTGTTCATTGCTAAAAAAGTGCCTAGCACCTAGTAAGAAAGCAGTAAATATCTGTTGAATGAAAAAAAAAATATTCGTTCGGAGCAATATACCGTGCTGGATATTGTGAGGGATTCAAAGGTATGCAAGATGACATTTTGTCCTTGGCCTTGATGAATTTAAAATTTAGCAAGAGAGATAAGTGAAGTACAGACAATGCTAAGAATAAATTTAAATATGTGCATCTTGGTCAAAGACTGTGTGTGTGTGTGTGTGTGTGTGTGTGTGTGTGTGTGTTGAGGTGTTTATACCCTATAAATTTCTAAGAGCAGTTCCCTTTTTAAATTTGTCCTACTCCCTTTTACCCTGTTAAATTTATAGATCCAGGCAACAGTTAAATGTATGAGTGGTCCCATAACCCTCAAGTTAAACAAAGTAGGAATGCTCCCAGACAGTTGAAATTATGTATAAATAGCCCTGTGAAACTCATGGTTGAGTCTATGCTAAGAATCTCTTTGAGGATACTGTTCACTACATTATAATATGTCTGCTCCATGAGGACTTTAGGCATAAATAAGCAGAGGGCTTAAGTATTTGGAATAGTTTAGTGTCTGCTGAGCAATAAGTCTATTTTTGTCATAAGGATGGTGTGAATTGCATAATTAATCAGGTTTTCTTTTTAAATAGTCCATTTGAAAGCTTGGAGGTAAATTTCTGGTTCAACTATTGTAATGCAAGGTCTTTATGGCTTGTATTTTAGTAGTATTTTCCTCTTTCCTCAGTCCCCCTTTGTCTCTTCCCTTGTTTTGATTTTCCCTTGTAATATCCTTTTTTAAGCTTACTGATTTTTAAAAATTTAATAACATATATAGATATCAATATCTAAATTTATGTCTATATCTATATCTAATCTATCTATATCTATATCTATATCTATATATCTATACCTATACCTATATCTAATCTATATCATCTATATCTATATCTATACCTATATATCTATCTATATCTATATCATCTATCTATTTAGATATATATCCTTTTAAGCCACTTTAAATCTTTTTTGAAAGAAGTAGGGGAGTTGGGTTGGGACGCCTGGGTGGCTCAGTCAGTGAGTCCAGCTTTGGCTCAGGTCATGATCTTGCAGTCCAGTCCATGAGTTTGAGCCCTGGGTCAGGATCTGTGCTGATAGGTCAGAGCCTAGAGCCTGTTTCAGATTCTGCGTCTCCCTGTCTCTCTGCCCCTCCACCTCTCATGCTTTCTCTCTCTCTCTCTCTCTCTCTCTCTCTCTCAAAAATAAATATTTAAATTTTTTTTAAAAAAAGAAAGAAGTTAGGGAAAACATAAAGAAAGCTATTGTGAGGTATCTACCACAAGCACATCACTGTGCTAGGTCTATGGAAGGAAAGAAAAAAAGAAAGAAATGAGGCAGACAAGTAGAAAAGCAAGGAAGAAAGAAAAGGAAATAGAAAATAAAAAGATGATATAGCCCTTGCCCTCAAGGAACTTGAGGAACGATGCTGCAGAGTTCTGTGAACAGCTTCAGTGCTCATTGATTTCTCCCCTCTCTGAACTCTAACAGCACTTAGACTCAGTAACACCCAATTTAGACCTTGCTCATATACTGCCTGATATTGTCTACTTATTGTTTTTTGTGGCTAAGTGTTGCCTTTTGGGCAGGGATCTTGAGTTAACTTCTGTCTCTTACATTGAGTAGTGCAATTGCTACACTGATTGATTGAGAAGCCACCCTTACTAGGAGGATGGTTGAAGCCCCTTCTGACGTATAGGCTGGTGTAGCTGATCCCCTTAGACCTGCTAATCCCATAGCAACATTGACTGCCTGATTTGTCCTTGCTGTGCACAAGGATCTTTGAGGAGATTGACTCTTGCCAGGTTTGTGACTTGTGCCAGGTTTGTGTCTAAATTTATTGCTATGAGGGGAATTGAAATTGTTTAATAATAATTAATTATTGCATTTAACAGAGATTTGCTGAGTTCTTACTCTGTGCCAGGCATTGTTTTATGTTTTTGTAAAATATCAGTAAACAAAACAAATATATCAGTTAACAAAATAAAACCCCTGCTCTGCTGGTGTTTACATGCAAGCAGAATGGGGAGAGTGGTGAAGAAAGGCAAACTTTAACACTAGCTATAAGAATAGGTGATTATATAGTATGTTAGAGTGAAGTGAGTGCTATACAAAAATAAAGTAGACACGAGTAAGAGGGACAGAAGTGCTGTATGAGGGTAGGGTGTTGCAATTATAAATATGGTGGTTAGGGAAGGTCTATTGAGAAGGGATATTCAAGCAAAGACTGAAAGAAATGGAGAGAGTCAGATATGCCCACATTTAGGCAGAGTTACTGCAAAAGGTCTTAAAGAAGAAATGTACTGGGAAGACTCAAGAAGCAGTGAGAAGATGATGTGATTGGCATAGAGAGAGGAGTGGAGAATGGAAAACATGAGATAGGAGTGCTAACAGGGATCCAGATCACGTATGACTATAGAATACTGTGGGACTTGGGGCTTACTCCTAATAGTATGAGAAGCAGCTGAAGGAAATTGAAAAAGAGAATGACATGGCTTATTTTGCTTTTGAGAGATTTATTTTGTTGCTTTGTTGGGATTAGACAGAAGGGGGCAATGGTGGAAGCTAGGAGACTAGCCAGGAGCCTATGGCAGTATCTAGGTGAGTGGTGATGGAGGCTCAGACCATGGGCAATAGTTATGAAAGTGGTAACAAGTGACCAGATTCTAGAAATATTTTTTAAAGGTGAAACATACAGTATTTCCTGATGTTTTTGGATATAGGGTGTGAGAGAATGGAGTCAAGGATGAACCCAAGGTTTTTGTCCTGAGTAAATTAAAGGATTGAGTTCCCATTTACTGAGCTGAAGAGGACTCCTGGAGGTAAATATTTGAGAGGGAAGAGAAGGGGTTTGTTTAGTTTTGGACATGATACTTTTAGAATTTCTATTATATATCCAAGTGGAGCATATTAGTGGAAGACTAATTTACAAGAGAGATATGGAATGGAAATGTAAAGTTGAGAGCCATTGGAATATAGATGCCATTGAAAGCCATAAGACTATAGACCACAAGAGATGAGAACAGATAGAGGTGAGGAGGCTCAAGGAATGAGCCCTGATGAGCCCTGGGACCCTCTGTCACTGAGAGGTAATTAAGAAGAAAAGACTAGCAAAGGAAACTGAGGTGTGGCCAGTGAGGCACACAGAAAATCAAGAGAGACTAGTATCCTGAAAGTCAAGAACTGACAATGTACACATGAAGAAAGAGTTATCAGCTAGGTCAGAACTACTGAAGAGTCAATTTAAGTTTATTTATTTTGAGAGAGAGAGAGACACACAGAGAGAATTCCAAAGAGGGGTGATTTGATCCCTGCTTAATCCTGTGAGATCATGACCTAGGCCAAAATCAAGAGTCAGTCCACTGAGCCACCCAGGTGCCCCTGAAGAGTCAACTTAGATGAGGACAGATTGAGCAATGCAGAGGTCCTCAGTGACCTCGATGAGAGCAGTTTCAGTGGAGTGGTGTGGGCAATGGATTGATTGGAATGAATTTAAGAGAGAAGAGTAAAGGAAGAATTGGAGATAGTGAGTAAAGATAACTCTTGCAAGGACTTTGTAGAAAAGGGGAGCAAACAAATAGGTTAGTAATTGGCAAGGAAGTGAGGCTCACAAGGAGGTATTTATTTTTAATTTTTTTCCAAGATGAAAGAAATGCAATGTAACAATATTTTTGTATGCTGATGGAACTGTTTCAGTAGAAAATGGAAAAAAAAATTGGTGATGCAAGACAGGGTCAGGGCAAGAATTGCTGAGGTAATATCCTTGAATATGTAAGAGAAGAGTGGAAGAAAGTGATGAGTGCAGACTGGCTGCAGATGTGGGGGCATAGATTTAGGTGCAGACAGGACAGCAGAGCATGCAGATAACGATGTTGCTGGTGAGTAGAATGTGGTATAATGGTAACCACTGTTTATTACACACTTAGGTTGTGCTAAGCACTAAATATTTACAAGGAATTCACAGAAATCTTGATGAGGTGGGCATTTTCTTCCATATTTTATAGATCATGAAACTGAGGCTCAGAGAGTGGAATAACTTGCCCAACTATGGCTGGCAAGCAGTGAAGTAGTGATGCCTGGATCCAACCCTGCCTTTCCGACTCCAAAACCCAGTGGTAACCTCTGCTTTCTGCTATTTCTTTAGGGGATGGGTCAATGGTCTCTCAGGCATGGTTTCAAGGGAGAATAACTAGGCATTTCCCTAAAGGCCCATTAAATTCCAGCAGAAGTCACAGATAAATGGGAATCAGGAGGCTGGAGTCAGCACAACTGATCACTTCTGCTCTCTTTCTGTCTAGATGCTGGATTCCAAGTAACCACAAAATCGAAGTTCAAGGGAAAGCTTCTCCCAAGAATTCCATTTACAATTTGCAATTCTTCTCCATGGAAGGAGGAAATTGGAACTTGTCTAGAACTAACTGAGTAGATCAGAGAGGGAGATGGAAGTGGATAGAGTTCTAGCCCAGAACCTCCAACACTAAGGCCTGTGCCATTGGTATGTCAGATCTGAATATAATACATGAGTTGAGTACAATGTAGTCTATCACCTCGTATAACCTTCTACGTGTAGTTTGTCATTCCTCTAGAAAACTAGAACTAGACTATGCCTGAGATGGGAGACCACTCAGTCCAACCCTCTACCCCATGGGGAATGTTTTCATGAATGACCTTGCCAGACCCTCTTAGACAGCTCCTTTGAAAGTAACCTCATTGCCTTATCAGATAATTGGCTCCATTTTAGACAGCTACAATTGTTCATGTTTTGCCTAAAATGTTGCAGAAATCTACTTTCTTCTATAGTCTCCACACCTCTTCTCCCTGATCAAACGGTGTAGTTATACTTGTTCTAGAAGTCAGGCTTCTGAGCATGCTTCCTTGGTTAGCCCATCCATCCTTAGTAGCTTCTATAGGGTCAGAGAAGAGGTTATTTCTTTCTATAAAGTTATAACCTCATGTGGTGGTCACAGAAGCAGAAGAAGGCAACAGTCAAGGGACCCTGCTTTACAGAGAACTGGGAAGTGATGCTTTTGCCCTAATGAGGCAGAGAAACACTAGATTTTCTGTAAGCTCTGATACTACCCCTGTGCTCTGTACTTGGACCCTCTGGCTTCCTTCTTCCATGGGTGTCTGCTCTGCCATGATTCTCCTAGCAATGCTTTTGTAGAGAGAG
Organism: Panthera onca; assembly: GCF_046562875.1. Classification (NCBI taxonomy): domain Eukaryota; kingdom Metazoa; phylum Chordata; class Mammalia; order Carnivora; family Felidae; genus Panthera; species Panthera onca. The sequence goes on along the minus strand of NC_138342.1, from coordinate 168,116,763 downwards.
AGCCAAACAATCCCACCAAACCAACCACTCCCTCCCTCAGATTATCCTGATTTATCCTAAGCAGTTCTTGCTTGTAATGACCCATCCTTGAGGGAGGCTTGACTTTATCACCTATCAAAGCAAGCAATAGCTTGAAAGAGAAGCTGTCAAGTCTGAAATGCCATCTTTCCCTCAGAAAAAAGAAAATCTGTGAGATGCCAGAGGCAATAGCAGTGAATGGTCCAGATGTGACTTGTTCTGCTCCTTCTTGTTTGCAAAGAAAAGGGAAGGTTATTTCATAAAACTCCCCTGAAATGGACCATCACACCAAGGTCCAGGTGTCTCTGGGAGAATACTTTGCTGAATCTCCTCTTTTTTTCCTGTAATCTCTAAACTGGCTCTATCTGCTATATATTTTTTTCTCCCCAGCGACAACTCTATGAATAAGCCATGAATTAATAGAACATTCTGCCCATTCAGCATGGACAGGGAGTCTTGTCTTCAAAGGGGCACAGGGTGGGGAATGAAACTCAAGTGTTCTGCTAATCTACCTGTCCTCCTACCTGCCTCTGCAGTCCCACCTCAGACTCTGCAGCAGAAAAACAACATAACAGGGAGAAGACCTAAGAACCTATGGGTAACTGAGCTGCCAGTGTCTAAAGGGTAGTCAATATGGTTCCAGAAAGTAGAGGAAAGGGTCAGATGGATGCACACAAGGATGCGGAAAACTCTATCCCTTTAAGGATCACTCTGTACTATAATCAATGAAAACATTTCCAGGCTGATGAAGCCATCTGTCCTTCTGAAAAGACTTGGTTACTTATTCTTCATCCTTGACCCTACCACGCAACATGGGGCAGCTGCTGACAGGGCCTAGAGCTATTTACCTGGTGCTCTCTGCTAGGTGACCAGTCACAAGGAAGAAAACAAAAGATGTAATAAACACCTGCTATATCCCAGACATCATGCTAAGCATTTTAACACATGCTAACACACTTTATCCTCCATTCTGTAAGAAGCAAGATGTTATTAAATCTAACAGATAAGGAAACTGAGGCTCAGAAATGTCAAATAGCTTAACACAGGGCTGAGCTCTGGTTGATTTGAAGTTTATTACACAATACCCTAGATTAAACCATGAAGTGTTTTCACCATGTATATAAATCCCATTATGAGACATTCTGGAGAATTACCTTGATTCTTCTTTGGATTTTGATTGAACCTCACATTGTTTGAAATAAGTGGGTCTTGAATTGTTTTACGGTTAATAGGGACTTGGTACCTATAATTGGTTTTAGGAGTTATAGGATGATTTCCTGTAGAACCAACCTTTGGATGGTTCATGGAGTAGGTGCCAAAAAATTCCGGCCTGATAGAGTGGACCTAAACCTTGCTTGTGGTTTGGTTGAATGGGATTGTATTAGGCACCTGTTATGGTTTAGTCCTCTATTAGGCATTGTGGGAAAGCAAAGTTAACACATTCTCTTTCCTTAAGAAATTTTATACGTTTCTTGAAAAAACACAAGATACAGCTGCACAACTAAGTGTAATAATGCAGGTAAGTTATAACAAAGGCTCAAATGAGCTGTGGAGACAATAAGAACTTCAAGAGGTCAGAGGCCAGAGGTGAGAGATGGAATAGCTGTGGTATCCGGGCAATATTCAGTGAGGGAGGAAAGCTTGATCTGGGCTTAGAAGAGTATAATATTTTCCTGGGAAGAAAGAAATGGAGAACTTTTAAATGGGAGGAAGAGGAGGAAGTACATAAGTGGAGATGAGAATGCTAACAGATGATGATGAGGTGCCCATGCTGATTGGAAGCGTATAGGAAACAGTTGAAGCTTTGACAAGAAAGACAATCAGGCCTTGAATACTAACCTAAAGAGTGAAATCTAGGGGCGCCTGGGTGGCTCAGTCGGTTAAGCGTCCGACTTCAGCTCAGGTCATGATCTCACAGTCTGTGAGTTCGAGCCCCGCGTCAGGCTCTGTGCTGACAGCTCAGAGCCTGGAGCCTGTTTCAGATTCTGTGTCTCCCTCTCTCTCTGCCCCTCCCCCCTGTTCACGCTCTGTCTCTCTCTGTCTCAAAAATAAGTAAACGTTAAAAAAATCTTTTTAAAAGAGTGAAATCTATTCCAATGACCATGAAAAACCATAGTAGGTTCTTGAACAAGAAAAGGAGTTTTTTGAAACTGAATCTAGGAGTGGCATTCAGGGGAAGGAGTGGAGCATATCTTGCAGGAAGAGATACCATTTGGGAAGCTTTTGTCATGATTAAGGAATGAAGTCAGGAGCACTCAACCATGGTGAAGATGGGAGAGAAAAGCAAGGGTTGAGTGGGGCCCAATTCAGGAGTCAGTGCCTGAGTATGCATGGGGGACAAGGGGAGATGGGGAAGGAGTCAAGGACTATCCATGATTTAAATCCTGTGTGGATTCAAGTCATCATTCTCATTTTGGAACAGACTTCAGGTGAAGGACTTTCCTGTTTGGGATGAAGCAGTGACCCTGAAGCCTTGGGCTGAGGTTTTATTTCTATGCTAGTTTTAGCTGAGTCTCTCCTGCTTGACTCACAGGCTTGATGACTCTGAAAATGTGCTTTGAGTTCCGTTCTAATAGCTGCATATAGAACTCTATATTAAGAAGGGAATGTTTATCTCTATGCTCACCTCCTTTCCCTCATCCCTGGCATGGATTTTTATCCAAAAAGTTAGCGACTCAGGGGCCCACTTCCATATGCAAGAACTAGTACAGCATTCCATGCCATCATGGGCCTGCTGAGCAGTTGTGCTTGCAGACATTGAAGTTAACTAATATTCAGAAGGTATACAGAGCTGGGTGTGTAAAGCCTCATTAGCTGTATGGTTGGGTCATGGTGCCCGCCCATGAGGATGTTAAATGGCAGCATTGTCAGGATAAGACAATGCAACTGTCCCACTGCATTAACAGTCCATCAATCCCCGCAGCCTCACACACAGCCCTCTTCCAGCCAGAGGCTCCTTGAAGAGCTGGTGTGTGGAAGCTTCTGCTGACTATGCAGGAGGGACAGCAGCATGTGCTCTTTCAGGCTTCTGCTGATCGAAGGAATGGTGAGATTGAAGAGTGCTAAAACCTTGGGCTTCGCCTTGTGACAGGATCTGACATTACATATGTCATGAGCGTAAATAAACAAACAACAAAAGTGACTCCAGGTAGAACCTAATTTCTGCAGCCCTAGGAAGCTTCTTTTATCATCTCAAGGGATAGAATGACTATGGGGAAACAATAGGCGGGGTGGGTCTCAAACACAGATGGAGATGATTGGCTAAAATCTCATTGGTAAGATTTCAAGGTGACAATAAATGTTTGACCTGCTAAAACATAAATCTTCTGTATTCTGAAGTAGATCCTAAAATTCCCACTATCATACATCCCTTGCTCTGAGGAATTTCATTTTTGGTTACCAGGTGATGGGTAATGTCTTTTCAAGTTCCTCCAAGTGGAATAACACATTAAGTCATGTAAAGTACCCTGTATATATATTTTTTCTTCTCTGTTATTAGTTAATAATGTCACTTGATATTCACACTATGCTTTGTACGTACATGATAACTTTTAATATTAAAATATCCCAGTAGATATTAATAATAGTCCCAATTTATGAAAAAGGAAAGATCAAATTTGTTAAATACAGTATTTTACTTTCTCAAATTGAAAAATACTGTTCGCACATGTTAAAGATTCATAAATCAGATGGCTCTTTCTTATAATTGTTGTATATGTTACATATAGTGTCATTTCTCTCTGATCTTAAAGGAAAATGGTTATTAAACAGGTACCACATAATACAGTATTAGCTAGCTATTCCACTGGCAATTCCTTGGCATTGTGCATTTTGACAAGGTGTGTTAATGGAATGGAAAGAGAAGGAAAGGTTCAGAATGTGGAATGCTGTGGAAAGCAGGTATCATCAGACCAGGGGCCAGAGTGGGCCAGCAGTTTGAGGGCTCTCTACCCCTTGAGAGTGGGGATACAGAACGCACAAACTGGTATGAGTTTACCAACCATAAACCCATACATGTTTTTGAGATTGGAGCCTTTACATATATTATGTAACTATTTTGTGAAGTATTTATCCATCCTGTCTGTGATGCCAAGCCCTCCATTATCTACATAGTAGTGTTTTTTACTGATTCCATGACACATTATCAACATTTCTCAAGTGTTTGTGGCCACCATGCACTTATAAAAGTGGACTTCATTGATGCAACATCAGCAGGAGCTCAAGACAGAATTTGTCCATTTTCTTTAGATTTTCCTTCTGTGACAAACCAATAGGTTTGTGAGTCACTCTGGCTCAGAGGCTGGGATTAGATCCTGATTCTATATGGTTTTTTTGATGCTGGATAAGTGATGTTAACTTCCATGCTTCAGTTCTTCTTATCTCTTGCCCTTGACTGCCACTTCCAGATCATTTCTCCCTCTATTTTGTAGAACACTTTAAGGCTCAAAACAAATGACGGGATTACTTTCTCCCTTTCCTTTAACAATCATTTGAGGAGCTCCTTGTCATGTGGTTTTATTAAGATTTAACACTCGATCCACCATCTTTTACTTTTCAATGCCTGCTTCTGTCCTAGGTGAATTTGCCCTCCAAAATTAGACACCTAGTCTCTTGACTGCTTGAATTTCTCATGCCCAGTGACCTATTCCACATCAGTTGAGCCACTTGCTCCATGATCACATACTGAACCCCATCATCACCAGACACTGTCTCCCAAATCATGAACTTGAATGTTCACTTTTGCACTAAAAACTGCTATTCCTCTACCTCAGTTGCCCAAATAGTTTTACTGCATGGGCATTCTGACCTAAAAACTTGATCCATTGAACCACATTCCTATCCATCAGCCCCCTCCTTTCTTCACTTCTTACTTTATCCTGCTTAGTTTTCTTATCGTATCAATTTAAGCATCCTATTTGCAAATAATTTCAAATCAATTATTTGGTTTTTTTTAATTTCACTTACCTTGAAAAACCCTCATCTGGAAAGAAACAGACCACCTTCTTTGTGCCCATGCCTGATCAGCTGAGCATAAGAGAAAATCATAGAAGTGGATAGATTGATATTACTATTTTTATTTTATTTTATATTTTATTTTTTATTGTATTGTGTTGTATTATATTACATTGTATTGTATTTATTTTTGAGAGAGAGAGAGTAGGGGAGGGGCAGAGGGAGAGGGAGAGAGAATCTTAAACAGGCTCCATGCTTAGCGATCTTATGACTGGGAGATCATGACTTGAGCTGAAATCAAGAGTCAGACACTTAACCAACTGAGCCACCCAGGTGCCCCTGATATTACTATTGACATCACACTATATTAGGTCAAATTCCCTGGAAATCAATTCTGAGATGGAGATTCATGTTCTCCAAGATTCTAGCTGTTCTGATTTCCCCATTCTCCATATATTATAGTATATACATATATATATGTATATATATATATATATAGTATGTATAGTATACTATAGTATATAGTATGTATAGTATACATATATAGTATGTATAGTATACTATAGTATATAGTATATATATATATATATATATATATATATATTTGGAGAGAAAGTATAATATAGTATAGTATATAGTATATAGTATAGTATATAGTATAGTATATAATATATATTATAATATATATAATATATCATATAACATATATTATATGTAATAATATATATTATATATAATAATAATATAATATAATAATATATATATTATACAATATACACTATACTATATATTATACTATATACTATATATATATATACTATATACTATACTATATATGTGTGTATATATATATATATATATATATATATATATATATATATATATTTGGAGAGAAAGAGAGAGAGAAGTGCCAAGAATTATATATATAACGTTAAACTTTAACCTAATCCTAATTTTATATATGTGTGTATATATGTATATGTATACACATGCACATATATATATAATTATACAAATATATATAAAAAATATATATACATACACATACTTATAATTGTCATTGATTTAGGCAGTATAGAAGTATACTGTATACTATATACTGTATATATATGTATGTATATATAGTATACTGTATACTGTATACCATATACAGTATAGAGTATATTGCTCCCTGATAAGTGGTCTCCCATTCTTTTCAGGCATTATATCAAAGCTGGAATCTCACCTGTGCCCTTAAAAAACAATACTATTGCTCTCTCAGGTCAGCAATTCCTCAAGTATAATGAGTAATAGGATGAGTAAATGTCATAGCCATATGTCCCTGCTTTCCCTTCTTTGCTGTAAAGTGGATCTCCTGATCTGATGGGATGTTATGCAGGATCCCATGTTGAGAAGCCTTTAGATAATGTGCTGGTTAAGGCATCTAGTCAGGAAAGTCAAGCCCATACCTGGAATATATGTTAATACCATCAAGATAAATCTCTGCTCAAGATAAATCATTAAGATAAATCTCTGCTCCTCCAAGGTGAAGGAGTTCAATGTAACCCATTTTACACCAAGTGTCAGGTTGGTCTCCTCTAGGGATGATGCCATAATGGAGACTCAGTGTTTGTCTCTGTTGTGAGCAGGTTAGACATTTTCAGCTTCAAGAATTAAATCAGCCTTAGGGCACCTGGGTGGCTCAGTCAGTTGAGCATCTAACTCTTGAATTCAGCTCAGATCATGATACCGAGGTTGTGGGATTGAGACCTGTGTCAGGCTCCACGTGGAGCCTGGGATTCTCCCTCTCCCCCCACTGTCTCTAAAAAGAAAGATGAAAGAAAGAAAGAAAGAAAGAAAGAAAGAAAGAAAGAAAGAAAGAAAGAAAGAAAGATGAAAGAAAGAAAGAAAGATGAAAGAAAGAAAGAAAGAGAAAGAAAGAATGAAGAAAGAAAGAAAGAAAGAAAGAAAGAAAGAAAGAAAGAGAAAAAAGAAAAAAAAAGCAGTCTTGGTAAGTCTTGAATCAGTCTTGGTAAGTGAGAATCCATACTGTTGAGCTCATGCATTGCATCCATTCCTATCACCATGGTTACTCCATTTATGAACCCATTGTGCAAATTGGGGAGCTGCTAATGAAGTATAGCTTAATTCTTCATAGATTGGCTTAATTATTCTGGTACTCTCTGGAGAGTGTTAACATATGACATAAAAATCTTGACACTGATCCACTCCCATAGGTCAGTTCATAAGCTTATTTTCCATTCTTTCTTGTCCCAATTACTCAGTCTGGTTTTTTTGTAAGCCCTTACCAAATGGCCAAGACATTCTTCACTGCGCATGAGGCCATATATAGTCTTACTTCAGGCCACTTCTTTTTTTTTTTAAATGTTTATTTATTTTGAGAGAGAGAGCACACACACCATGCATGAGTGGGGGAGGGGCCGAGAGAGAGAGAGAGAGAGAGAGAGAGAGAGAGAGAGAGAGAATACCAAGCAGAACCCCCATTGTTAGTGCAAAGCCGCATGCAGGGCTTGATCTCATGACTATGAGATCACGACTGAGTCAAAATCAGGAGTAGGACACTTAAGAAATCAATAACTGACTGAGCTGCCCAGATGCCCCCAGGCCACTTTATTGTCACTCAAGGTAAACAACCTGGTGTGTCAGTTGAAACTCTTGCTTGCTGGAGAATTTTGTGTCATTGCTACACACCAGACTAATCTATCTATGACCAAACTCCACCTTTTCATTCTTTACTAGTGAATTATTTAGTGGTGTGAGTTGAAAGAGAGGTGCCATAAGTGTGAGCTGAAAAAGAGCTGCTAGCATAGCAATGGTGATCTACTGGCTCCTGCAGCTTATTTGTTGTACCCTCCACCCCTGCCTATACCTGACCTGGAGTTACTTCAGCCCCCCAATGAGTTGTTGTTAAACCTGCCTGCACTTATTACTCAGTTAATTTGATAGAACTCAGCTCATGAAGGACAGCTCTGGCTGCTTGGACACTTGATGTCCCATGGTTAAATGTTCGGTTTCTATCAGTGTCCTTTAGCATGCCAGTAGCTGTTTTTTTAAACTACTATAGATGGCATGGCCTTGCTATAGAATCCTAATGGTCTCCATTTTGATTTCTCTGTGAGGACCTGCTGTAAACTCCACATGGAGTCTTTTCTTTCTGCAGACACCTCTATTACCATAGGGTCTACCAGGTCTGTGGCACAAGCCTTAAGGCTGCTTGCATGCCAGCCTGCTCTGCTGAAGGGCCCTTTCCTGCTCTAGACCCCATTAAAAGTAGGAAGCCTTTCATTTCAGCCATGAAATTAATTGGCACAGTATTACCAAGTGTGGCATATGGTTCCTTGAGCACCAGAGGAGGCCTATTAAGTGTGTGCACTACCTTCTTATTGTTGGAATGTGGGTAAAACATGCTCTTTACTCTGGAGGGAATGCCCTGGCATGCCCCAGACACTAGATCCCTAAAATTTGTGCTAATGTGATAAATTCCTTAATCTTCATAGCTGTCTGCAGGTCAGATGTCTGCCTAGCTGCCACATTGACCTTTTCAATCATTATGATATTGCTACGTCCACCTTGCCTTGGATGACTAAATGCTACGCCTTGCCCTCTACTATTTCATGGTTCTGTCATCCCTGTTGCTACTCGAGAATCCAGTTCCATAGGGTCTCCTTTCCTAAGTCCTAGCCTGCATAAGTCAGCCATTGCTTGAACTTTTCAAGACCTTTAGTTCCCTTCTGTATTTGTGAGCTTCAGGTTGTGATGACAAAATACCATTGACTGTATAACTTACACAGAATTTAATTTTTCATAGTTCTGGAAGCTAGAGGTCCAAGATCAAGGCTCTGGCCAACTTGCTTTCCACTGAGAGACTCTTCCTGGCTTGCACATGGCATTTTTTCATTATGTCCTCACATGGCCTTTTCCCCGTGCATGTGCATGATGGCATGGGGGAGAGAAAGACAGAGAGTGCACACACTCTATACTGTCTTTTTTTATAAGGATACTCATACTTTTAGATTAGAGCCCCACCTTTTTATCTCAGTTAACCTAAATTACTTCCTAAAGACCCTATCTCCAAATACAGTTACATCAGGGGTTGGGACTTCAATGTATGAATTTTGAAGGGACACAAGCCATAGCACCCTTTCACTTGTGCATTCCTTACTGCTACTATAAATGAAATGAAGTGTCCTTCAGGCCCTCCCATGGAACATAGTCAGCTGATGTCTTTTTCTGGCTTCACATAGCATATGCATTGCAGCATGGCCACTTCTCTGAGCTTCTCCATCATCTGCCAAGACAGTTTTGGCATTTCCACTTCACTCATTGTGGACCATCCCTTTTTCCAATCTTTCAAGAGCATCCTTTTAGCATATTAGCATTGTTTCTCAAGAAACTTGCCAGGGTGTTAAATCTTGTGTCCTGGAAGGGTGCTTCCCTATCAATAAACTCTCTTATCCAAATTTATATTCTGCTACCCTTGACACAACTTTCAGGGACCAGTCTCATACATATTGTACCAGCTTTTGCTACCACACATAGAGTAGATCCCACCGCCCCTTTGACATATTGTCCCCTTTCTCCCTTTAGTAGGCCCAGCACTTCCCCAAATGGCTTATGCTGACATGTGACCCTACCTATGGGTCTTTTACCAAATAGGACTGGTGGGGTTATATCCTAAGGGTAGTGTGTGTTTGACAAATAAGAGGCCTCTGTAATACTTTTATTTATGTATTTTGAAGTTTTTATTTAAATCCCAATTAGTTAACATATACTGTAATATTAGTTCCAGGTGTACAATACAGTGATTCGACACTTCCATACATCACCTGGTGCTCATGATGACAAGGGCACTACTTAATCCCCATCACCTATTTAACCCATCCCCCCACCTACCTCCCTTTTGGTAATCATCAGTCTGTTCTCTCTAATTAAAAGTCTGTCTTTTGGTTTCCCTCTGTCTTTTTTCCCTTTGCTTGTTTGTTTGTTTCTTAAATTCCACATATGAGTGAAATCATATGGTATTTGTCTTTCTCTGACTGACTTATTTCGCTTAACATAATACTCTCTAGCTCCATCCATGTCTTTGCAAATGGTAAGATTTCATTCTTTTTTATGACTAAGTAATATTCCACTGTATATATATATATAGATACCACATCTTTATCCATTCATCAATCTATGGACTCTTAGTCTGTTTTTGGCTGCTGTAGTCTATAATTTGGCTATCGTAGATAATGCTGCTATACACATTAGGGTAAATGTATCCCTCTACATTAGTATTTTTGTATTCTTTGGGTAAATAACTAGTAGTGCAATTGCTGGATCATAGCATAGTTCTATTTTTTTTTTTTTTTCAACGTTTTTTATTTATTTTTGGGACAGAGCGAGACAGAGCATGAACGGGGGAGGGGCAGAGAGAGAGGGAGACACAGAATCGGAAACAGGCTCCAGGCTCCGAGCCATCAGCCCAGAGCCTGACGCGGGGCTCGAACTCACGGACCGCGAGATCGTGACCTGGCTGAAGTCGGACGCTTAACCGACTGCGCCACCCAGGCGCCCCGCATAGTTCTATTTTTAACTTTTTTTTTTCCTTAGGAAATTGCATACTTCTTCCAGAGTGGTTGCACCAGTTTGCATTCCCACCAACAGTGCAAATGTGTTCCTCTTTTTTCACATCCTTGCCAGTATTGTTGATTTTAGCCATTCTGACAGGTCTGAGGTGATAGCTAATTTTGTTTTGATTTCCATTTTCCTGATGATCAGTGATGTTGAGCATCTTTTTATGTGTCTGTTAGACACCTGTCTGTCTTCTTTGGAAAAATGTCTATACATGCCTTCTGCCCATTTTAAATTGGATTATTCATTTTTTTCGGGATTGAGTTATGTAAGGTCTTTATATATTTTGGATACTAACCCTTTATCAGATATGTAATTTACATTTTTTCCCCATTCGGTAGGTTGCTTTTTAGTTTTATTGATTGTTTCCTTCACTATACAGAAACTTTTATTTTGATGTAGTTTCAAGAGTTTATTTTTGCTTTTGTTTCCCTTGCCTCAGGAGACATATCTAGAAAGAAGTTGCTATGGTTGATGTCAAACAAGTTACTGCCTGTGTTCTCTTCTAGGATGTTTATGGTTTCAGGTCTCACATTTAGGAATTTGATCCTTTTTAAATTTGTTTTTGTGTATGCTGTAATAAAGTGGTCCATTTTCATTCTTTTGCATGTTGCTGTCCAGTTTTCTCAACACCATTTGTTGAAGAGACATTTTTTTTCCCATAGAATATTCTTTTCTGCTTTGTAAAAGATCAATTGATAATATAGTTATGGGTTCCTTTCTGGGTTTTCTATTCTATCCCATTGATCTATGTGACTATTTTTGTGCAAGTACTAAACTGTTTTCATTACTACAGCTTTGTAATATAACTTGAAGTCCAGAATTGTGATGTCTCCAACTTGGCTTTCCTTTTTCAAGGTTGTGTTGGCTATTTGGGGTCTTTTGTGGTTCCACACAAATTTTAGCACTGTTTGTTCTAGCTCTGTGAAAAATGTTGTTGGTATTTTGATGGAGATTACATTAAATGTGTAGATTGCTCTGGGTAGTATGGACATTTTAACATTGTTCTGCCAACCATGAACATAGAATATCTTCCCATTTCTTTGTGAACTCTTCAATTTCTGTCATCAGTGTTTTATAGTTATCAGAGAAAAGGTCTTTAAACTCCTTGGTTAGGTTTATTCTTGTGTATCTTATTGGTTTTGGTGCAATTATAAATGGGATTGATTTCTTAATTTCTCTTTCTATTGCTTCACCATTGATGTATAGAAATGCAACAGATTTATGTACATTGATTTTGTGCCCAGTGACTTTACTGAACTTACTTATCAGTTCTAGCAGGTTTTGTTTTGTGTGTGTGGTTTTGTTTTTTTTTTTTTTTTTGGTAGTCTTTCGGTTTTTCTATATAGTGTATCATGTCATCTGCAAATAGTGAAACTTCTGCTTCTTTGACAATTTGGATGCCTTTTATTTCTTTTTATTGTCTGATTGCTGTGGCTAGGACTACCAATATTATGTTAAATAACAGTAGTGACAGTAGATCCCTGTCTTGTTCCTGACCATAAAGGAAAACCTCTCAGTTTTTCTCCATTGAGGATGATATTGGCTGTTGGTTTTTCATAAAAGACCTTTACAATGTTGAGGTATGTTTCCTCTATACCTACTTTGTTGAGGGTTTTTATCATGAATGGATATTGTACTTTGCCAAATACTTTTTCTGCATCTATTGAAATGATCGTATGGTTCTTATCCTTTCTTTTGTTAATGTGATGTGTATTGATTGATTGATTTATGAATATTGAATGACACTTGTAACACAAGAATAAATGTGACTTCATCATGGCAAATTATTTTTTTAATGAATTATTGGATTCAGTTTGCTAGTATTTATTGAGAATTTTTGCATCTATGTTTATCAGGGATATTGGCCCATAGTTCTCTTTTTTAGAGGCCCCTTCATCTGCTTTTGGTATCAGGGTAATGCTGGCCTCATAGAATAAATTTGGAAATTTTCCTTCCTTTTCTTTCTTTCTTTCTTTCTTTCTTTCTTTTTTTTTTTTTTTTGGTGGGGGGAATAGTTTGAGAATAATAAGTATTAACTCTTCTTTAAAAGTTTTGTAGAATTCACCTGTGAACCCATTTGGTCCTGGTCTTTTCTTGGAGGGGGGTGTTTTTATTACTGATTCAATTTCTTTGCTGGTTATTCATCTCTTCAAGTTTTTTTTATCTCTTTCTGTTTCAGTTTTGATAGTTTATGTCTTTCTAGGAATTTATGCATTTCTTTCAGGTTGTCCAATTTGTTGACAGTTTCTCATAATTTTCTCTTAAAATTGTTTGTATTTATGTGGTGTTGAATGTTACTTTTCCTCTCCTATTTGTGGCTATTTGGGCTCTTTCTTTTTCCTTTTGATAAATCTGGTTAGAGATTTATCACTTTTAGTAATTTTTTTAGTAATTTTTTCAAGGTTAGGTTGTTTGAGATTTTTCTTACTTCTTGAGGTAGACCTGTATAACAATATACTTCCTTCCCTCTTAAGACCACTTTTGCTGCATCCCAAAGGTTTTGCACTGTTGTGTTTTCATTTTTATTTGTTTCTGTGTATTCTTTAATTTCTTTTTTGATTTCCTGGTTGACACATTCATTGTTTAGTAGCATGTTTTTTAACCTCCATATATTTATGGTCTTTCCAGATTTTTTCTTGTAGTTGACTTTTAAGCAAGAGGAGGGGGAACATTAGTTTCTAATAGAAAGGAGTGGTCCACTCCTGTAGACTTCAGGGGAATATGAGGTTTCACCATTCTTGAGTTTTTCAACACAGACGTTCCTATTCTAATATTCAGATTCCCATGGCTTTTCAGTCACCCTTAACTTTATAATAGCAGCTTCCTGATGTTGAGAATTCAAAGTACTCTATGACTTGCTGCCCTTATAATTAAGCTTTTGACCTGATCCTCAGCCTTTTCTGCCTCCTGCTGAAAGAAAGGGAAGTCTCTATATGCTGCTCAGGAAGCCTTCAGACTTTCACACTTTGCTTTAAATTGTTGACACATTTGTTGTCTTTCTTCAATATATCGATAGCATTCAGCAGTAGTCTTCAATCCCATAGGCTTGTAACTTACTATTTTATGATATTTCTTAAATGCCTGAGATGTTTCACCTCTGGTACTTCCTGTTCCACTGGTATCACATCCCAGTTCACCACCAGTACAGATTTTAATAACTCTTACTATAGCATACCAGGGACTATCAGGACTCCAGCTACCACCAGTGGCAGTCCTCATTTATAACTACATCTATACAGTAGTACAACTCTAAAATCCCATTTTTAAATTCTGCTACTTGATGCCAACTGTCTTAGGTCAAGTTCCCTAGAAGCAGACTTTGAGATGGAAATTTGTATATAGGTTTATTGGGAGTGCTCTCAGGAATCACCCCTGTAAGGGAGAAGGGGGTGCAGGGCTGAGCATAGGGGGATGTTGAACCATGATATAGCCCTACAAAAAGTCTTCAATTGGCATGGTCCTCTAAAGTAGTCCCAAATTAATTTAGAGATAGTAATATCCATCAATTTTTCACCTTTGTTTTGGTGTCTTCAGAATTACAGTTAGGAAATCATCCCAAATTTAAGGTAGCAAATTTATTTTCCAACATTTTCTTTTATTTGTTTATATATTTACTTTTTGCATCCCCTGATAGGTAACTCATTATAAATAAATTATGACCAAAGTCTGGTTGACGTAAACATATTTAAGCCTCTTGGACTCAGAAACTTACACTTTACAATAGTTTAATTCACATTCCTTAAGTTGTTGTGATCTTTAAGGAATCTTCAAGAGCAGAGAGTTGTCAGGAGAAAGGGGACCAGTGTCAGGCCAATTTATAAAATACATTAAATAAAATATATACATTAAAATTTCAAAATGGATTACAAAAAAAGTAGCTTGAGAATATCCAGAAAAGGAAGCAGAGAATCCTAAGATCCAGAGTGAATTGTTTAAGAACATGTCATGTAATACTTAATCTATTTTTTTTTCTTTTTTAAGTAAATACTTTAGATGAGTAGATCAGGTGAATGTGTTTCTGGATTTCATTAAGACATTCTGGAAAAATTCATCATCTTCTCTTCTCTTCTCTTCTCTTCTCTTCTCATGGCATCCTAACGAAGGATAAAAGGATTTTAGTCAGATAATATATTAGTGAAGGACCCAAAGATTTGGATCAGTAATAAACTGGAGAGAGTTTCTAGTTACCTGCCTCAGGGCTCTAACTTTATCTCAGTGCTAGTCAAAATGTTAATCAATGACTTCTATGAAGACAGAAGCTATAGTCATCCAATGTGTAGGTGACACAAACTTGGGATAGTTAGTAAGTATGCTGGATGATAAAATCAGTTCCCCAGAAGTTCTTGACAAGCTGAAAGAATGGAATTAATCCAAAATGATGAAATTTAACCAAGGAGATTATAACATCCTATATTGTGTTTAGAAAAATAACACCACAATCATAGGATAAGGTAATTGTCATGTAAGTGGTTGTGAAGGAATACAAACAATTCTTGGGATTTAGTTGAGAGTAAGCTCATTGTGGCCATCTAAAAACAAATACACTCTTGTCTACATGAAAGAAACTGCAATGTCTAAAGTGACCAACGTGACCATTTTGTTACATTTGACTACAAGTGATTTCATTTATAGAGGAATGTGTTCTAGACACCATACTTTGCCAGGCCAAGTTCTGAGGAGAGGAGCCAGAATGGTGAAGATCCACAAAGGCTTACATGTAAGCAATTATCTTGGAAACTGGTGATACCTAGCCTGGAGAAGATAAAGCTGAGAAATATATAGTTCATGGCTGCAAATACTCAAAAGAAAGCCATGAGGGAAAAGATTTGTCTTGTCTTTTCCTTCCATGTTGAAAGCTACAGAAAAATAGATTTAAGTTTAATAAGGAAAAACTATTCAGAGTTAATTTTTTATTGTTTTGCCATGGCATGAGTGGTTAAGCATAAATTCAGTGGTGAAACAGCATGAGTGTTTTTGGGAAAGATTCAAACATCCATCATGTTGCAGGTTGGACTGGGTGAGAATAAAGATTCCTTTAAACTCTCAAATTCTGTCCCCCTGACTGAAGCCAAGAATTTCTGTTGATTTTAAGGAAGTCATTATTAGAATATGGTCTGCTGCTCAGGACACAGCAAAGTTAGACTGATCAAGGGTGATCCTTTAAAGAAAATCCCCTTTGAAGGAACTTAAACTGCTCATGTTCTGTTCCTCTGTGTCTGTAAATACTCCTGAAGTGGAAGCAACAGAGCAGAACCTTCCACTTCAACCTATCCTTCCTTTGTCCTCTCTAAGCTGTCAAAATCTGCTTGTGTCTTTTACTTAAACGCAAGCATACAAGAATAAAAACAATTCAAAATGTTGTCCCCACAAGGAATAAGGTTGTTCAGGGGTTAATAATGACTCTGTTTGTTAAATACTATGTGGCAAGCACTATGCTAAACACTGGATTGTATTTATTAATTTAGTCCTCATAACAACCCTATAAGCTTGTGCTGTCATTATTTTAATCTCTAGATGGGGAAGCCAAGCCTCCAAAAGTCAATAGTCATAGTCAGTAAGTGACAGAGCTGAAACCCACACCCAAGCTGTCAATCTAGGAATATAAAAAAAAATCAATGCTGGTAAGTTCTATATAATGCTCCCTCTCCAAGGTAAGGAGAGGATGCTAGTTCTGTGTAAGAATTCTGATGGCAACATTGTGTGTCTTGCCTTTGGGAGTAGCTGAGCAGAGACCCAAGTGTATAGTAGGCAGGACTGGGGAAGACAGTGCCTTTCAGATAATTGAAGGAACCATTATTTGGTGTTAACATCATTTTTTGGATTACCAACAGCCACAGTCTGCTCACATAAATTGAGTCTTATTTCAATTGGCTCATTTGCTGAGAATAACAAGTGCACATGCCAATGTGGAAAAAACAG
Source organism: Panthera onca (assembly GCF_046562875.1). Taxonomy (NCBI): domain Eukaryota; kingdom Metazoa; phylum Chordata; class Mammalia; order Carnivora; family Felidae; genus Panthera; species Panthera onca. The sequence goes on along the minus strand of NC_138342.1, from coordinate 168,100,254 downwards.
ACCATAGGAGAGAGAAGGGATGAAAAGGCATTTTACTGGTATCTCAAATGAAAATAGAACCCACACATTTATTATGTTTTTCTCATTACAAAAGCAGTATTTTCTCATTGTAAAACCAATTAGGAAATACAGAAAGGCACAAAAAAGATACCATTTGCAATCATCATGCTGCCCAGATGCCCAGCTGACCACTGTGAACATTTAGGCACAAGACTTTCAGTTATGTACATATAAAGTCACATAGTTTTTACAAAAATGTGAGCACTCTGTACACACTGTTTTGTAGCCCTTTTTTCACTAAATATATTATTGTGAACATTTTTCCACCTCATTAGATTTTCTTCTACCCCATCATTTGAAATGGCTACATAACATTCTGCTGTATGGATGTGCCATAATTGGAACCTCATTTCTTATAAGTAAGTAAATAAACCATGGGGAAGCTCTCCTGCAGGTCAAATACAAATGCTTTGCTAGGACCAGGAGGGGAGGAAAGAAGGAACATCAAAAGTAGGGACATTGGTTGGTTGGGGTTTTGATTTGGAGATCTGCCCAGGGCTTTAAGAAATGGGTGTAGTAACTGACAGTGAATGCTGGTGAAAGACATTTAAAAGGGTACAATCCACCACCATAGGACATAAGAAGAAGGGAGGTGAGAGACTGGAAATGTTTGTTGAGATGGGAGAAAAGAAGGATTTCAAAGACTTCCAGAGAGAGAAAAACTTTGCAGGAAAATGAGCAAGAATTCTGGTCTGGATAAAGAACAGATTTGGGGTTTGGTAGGGATACTTACCAAGAGGGAGAAGCTGTAAAGCACAACTCTGAGTCTAATCTGCCATGTAAAATCCGAAGCTTGTCGTGTCCCCCACAGACAGCATTAAGATGTCTCCTGGCTCTCAGAAAGCCTGGACCTTGTTTGTGATCCTGATGCACTAATTAGCCAAGAGAACAGCTACAGAGGTTGTGGAAAGATGAGACTGTGCAGTTATATCTCCAAGGGAATTTTCCAGGGGTATTCCTCAGTTATGGCCAGAGGATGGCCAGAGAAAGGGAGTAGAGGAGAGATCTGCTTCTCTGACCACAGCAAAGTCCTGGATACCACTGGATATCTCTTTTCTTTCCTTTCTCCATGATTTAAGAACAGTGTGTGTGCCTCTCTTCATGTGTGGGCTTCAGGGCTATTGGTGACCATGAGTGCAGAGGGGGAGGTATCTCAGATGGAGCTCAGCAAGGGGAATACAAGCCAAGGGTCTTAAGCTGTGGAACAGCAGGCAGCAGGGTATTTTAAAAGTACCTCCTTTTGATCTCTGTCTTTACAAAGAGTATCTGGCTAAGGAGGCTCTTCCATTCTGGTCACCTCTTTTGAATAGGATTGTAGGGAGCATTTGGCCAGTCTTTTTAAAAATACTGGTAGGAGTCTTTGGAAATCATCTGTGGTTCTTTATATGATATGAAGACCTGGGGTGTGTAAAGTCAAAACACCACATGTTATGCAACCTTGAGACTTTCTGAGGTTTTCCTCATTGATAAATAAGACAGGTAATGATAAAATCTCTATCATACATGTGAGGATTGAATGACTGTTGCTTTTCTGAAAAGGGAGGTAAATTTAGCATACCTTTCATCAGGTGGTCTGTGAAAGCTGCCATTTTCCTTCCATTCCCTCCTTTCTGGGCTCTGGACCTCATCAGCCCTATCTTGTCAACTGAACTTGGGGAAACTGAGTCACACTAACAGAAGTTTTAAGAGGCTTCTGTAGAAGTTATTCCATGAAATTGATGGGTTAAAATTTTCTTGGCCTCCCCAGTCCATTCTTTTTCTGCAAGCAAGCTCTATGGGGGAAAAATCTATCATCTATCTATCTATCTATCAATCAATCATCTATTATCTATTCTATTCTATTCTATTCTATTCTATATCAGAAAGATGTTTGAGATCAGAAGCAGAGAAAATAATTCTGTGACTCAAATGTTTACTGGCTTGGACAGCTGGACACATCTGTCTCTATAGCAGGTATTTGCCCATCAGATGGGTAGACACTCATACCAGCCTCACAGGACAGCTTCTGAAGAGGTCCTTTTCTGTGGAAGGCACAATACAATTGATTAGGTTTCTTCTTACCAAATTACGATCTCACTCCAATTTTATCTCCCTGAGATTGCTCCCAGATCACCTTGACTGGAGTTTTGGGTGTTCCCAAACACTTCAGTCACATAATTACAGATAATCTCTGCATTTATTTCACACTTGCCTAATCATTTCCATTGTGTGTGGATTTTACTAGGTTTAACTCTCAGAGGACAAGTGTGTTTCCTGCTCATCAAGATCCAGGGTGCTTAGCTTCTCTCTGTCATCCCCTTGTAGGTGGCAAATGTGGATGGAAAAGCTGTTGGGACTACCAAGGGTTATTCTGTTATTCCAATTATGGAATAACCACTACAATGCACTGTTGATAAGGAAGCCAGACCTCAGATCTCAGCTTCCAGACTGGAGCCTTACTTACTGAAAAATCACTCTTCTCCGCAGGGTGCAAGGGCAGTAAGCTATTCATGGAAGGGCCGCGTCACTGACCTGATGGCCAGTGTCCAATGTCTTCTCTCTAGATTTTGTCTGGGCTCATGGAAGCTCCTTACATAGCCCATCTCTGGACACCTCGTGACTGATAGCTGCTTGTGGCACCATTACAGCTAGTTTATTTCAGCTGTTTCCTCCTCAGTCAGGACTGAACGCCAGTCAGTCAGTGAGTCATACAAACATTTATTTGATGGTGACTGATGCACCAGTTAAACAGAGAAGGCCACAGACAATGACCAAGGTCATTGTCTTTGAGGAGAAAACCCTTAGTGTTTGGTCAGCAGAAATAACCTGTAATGATGGACTGTGTAATCTTCTGGGGGGCTGGGGGAGGAGACTCTTTGGTTGCTAGGGCTCTGCCTTTATCTATCTGCTTGGTAGTTCTCTTGTTTCTGAGAAGAGATTATCATTGGCAAAATCCCCCAGAGGAAACTCATCAAGGTGATCCTCATGGATGGTGACAGCTGAGGCCGGGCATTGATGACAAGGCTCCCAAAAGAAGTCCGACACTTTTGCTGGCCCTAGGAGTTGTCCTCTGGCCTGCCCTGGCCACTGTAGACCTCCCAGCTGGAGCTGTCTGTGACTTCCAGACATGGTATGTTAGCTCTTCCTTTCCAAATCTTGACGGGAAACTGAGGCCTGGTCCCCAGTCCTTCCCACCCTTGAATCTCCATTTTAACTGCCCATGTTCCACAACTCAACATTTGCCCTGTACCTGGGGGCTCCCTGGGCACAGTCTGTCTGCACAGTACCCCTCCACCCAGTGTTGGACCTCCCCTGTCACCTCCTGCTTAATGTTTTCACCTGGAAACTTAACAAAATGGGGCATCATTTTCCTCTAAGCAGTGTCCAGGCACAGGATGTGTGGAGAGAGCTCAGTGTTGTTTCCTTCACACACATTAAAATCAATGGTGTTTGCTCATCTGGCGGAATAACAACTCATTCCTTTGGACAGGCTGGCTTCACAATTGTTCATTCGAGGGGAAATCTGATAAGAAACAATAGTCTGGTCTTTGGGAGCATTAAACCGTTGTATTCTAATTTAAACTTCAGGCCCACTGACTGTCTGGTTTGTCTTCTCCTTTAGTATTTTTTTTTTTTTGTATTTGTTTGCATTATTGATTTTTTATTCTTTCCTTTTTTTACAGCTACTGTAAAAAGAAAGAGATCCTCAAAACCAATAGCCCACATTAGAAAATTCAGTGAGGTAGGTCTTCACAGACTGTCTGAAAGGGTAAGGTCTGACCCACTCAGTTTGGAGAATATTCAGATATCCATATATCCATCTGAATATTTCCAATACTCAGATATTAGAAAAGAAGGCACTGTCACAAATTTCCCAAGGGCTTGTGAGGAAGGACAAGAGGATGGACCCACACGTGTCCCCTTGCAGTGTTGCTGTTGATTTGTGCGCAGTCGTGGGCAAGGCCAGTCTTTCGACTGTGGGACAAAGTCTGCATCTCTTCTGAGCAGGAGCTGCCAGAATGCACAGCTCAAAAAAACCATTTTGAGTAATAATAGTAACGTTAAACATAATCCTTATGTTGGTTGAATTGCGACAGTTTTCCATGTTCTTTTAGTGAATTACCTTATTTAGAATCACAGAATTATAGATTATTGTGCAGCAAAGAATGGTAGAGAACATCTAGTTCAAACTATGCTTTTTCCACATGAGGAAATTGAAACCGACTGTATGAAGTGGCTTATTGGAAGACTCTTACTCCCTATCACAGCCCTGTGAAAGTGACAAGACACACAGGGTTATTCTGTGTATTTTCTGTTCTTACTATGTGCCATCCACTGGGCTACACTCTGAAGGTAAATGCTGAACAAGGCAGGTGTGTTCTTCAACCTCAGAGGGCTTAGAGTTTGGTGGATAAGACTGGCAGAGGCCCCTATATCCCAGTTTGGTGGCTATGGCAGGGTGCTATATGACCTCTTCAGGAAGGCACCTGACCTGGACTGGGTGTGACTGGGGCAGTTTCTGGGAGGAAGTGCATGTGTAGTAGGATGAGGATAAGAGGAGCATGAGTTAGCCCAGTGAAGGAAGGGTCTGGGACAGGGGATGAAGGGCATGGTGAGCTTAGCAGGGAAAATTAAAGTAGTCAGCTGACTTTCTCCTCAGGACTTAGCTTTTGAGGGACAGAGAAGAATCTAGTCCCAAATGCCTCCCTCTGCACAGTGACCACAAGAGGCAAGGATGGTGTGGCTCACTGTGTGGCATTTTTAAGGTCACTGTCATAATAGCTGTGGGAAGGACATATAGCAATTGTCATCAAGAGGAAACTGAGGCACAGAGCTGTGAAATCTGGGTTGGGGGAAAAATGTCACGCAGGTGAAAGGTTAAATCCTGTTTTATCCTGAGTGTTAAGCAGGTGTGGTTTGGGCCTCTGTGCCACTCACAGAGTTCACCAAAAGAGTGGGGAACTGACAGGATGTAGAATTCTAGAGTTGGAAAGAACCTTTACGATGACCTACAAGGAGTTGTATGTGTGCTCAATACAGGATTCCAAGTCTGTTTTGCAGTTATCCTAAGAGACATTGTGAAAACTTTAAAATAAAAGAAAATTTAAATAGAATCAATTTAAATCCATTTTACTTTAAAAATTCATTCATGGTCCTTTTAAGAAATGGTAACAATGCAGAAATGAGCCACCTGTAACTTCCCAGGGAAGCCATGCATCTCAGCCACTCCCTGCAGGGCACAGGGTCCAGGTCTAGTCACAGCCTGGCAGGAAAGGGGGGGATTCTGCTGTTTTGTGGAGGGTGTGAGGGTGTCTGTCCATCTGTTACCCTCATCCACACAAGTACAGGACAGGGGAGTACTTTCTCCCTTTGTGCCCTCAGGGCATAGGTTAGCCTGGGGATCTTGAAAGAGGAGAACTAAGGAGAATTACACAAGATCACTGGGCTTAGTTCCAAATGCTGGGTTCCTTCCAGTGATAAGACTCTTTGTTTTTATATCAGCCCATTGTTTTAAATGATGCTTAAAAAGATGTTTAAAGAGTGTTAGGATGTATTCTCTTACATGATATCATGGTGTAGTGGAAGGAGCCAAGATTTGCATCCCAGCTCTGTGTTGACTTACTGTGTGTGAAGCACTCACTTAATCATGCCAGGTTTCAGTTTAGTGATTAAGTAGGGAAAACGCCTACTTTGTTTTAGTGAATGCTGTAAAATTTGAATGCACTAAGGCATGCAAAATGCCTAACATGGTGTGTGGTTCATGTTAGGTGTGTGGTACACAAGTATTATTTTTACTCATTCTCTCACTAATCTTATAATTTAACAATGAAAGTAGGCTGAGTGCCAATCCATAGATGAAAACACTGTGACTCCCAGAGGTGGGATGACCCATGTGTTCTCATGTCACTACTACTGACCAGAGCTTGGACTTGAGAACAAGGTCTTTGGACACTGGGGATGGGAACTCTACATGCGAACAGTAACATACACCATTTGCTTCTCTAGAGATCCTTCCTGATTTCCCTTGGAAGCTGTCATGTAGGCATTTACTGGCACTCAGCCTTATTCTAAATTTTGGTTCTAAGTTGTAATTTAAGACAACATCAAGGACTCTTTCTGGATGCCTGGGAGAGAGGTCATTTTCACTATAATCTCTCCAAGAAAACTGCAGTGCAGCCCTTGCAGGAAGCTGCAGTGTTTGTATGCAGGCTAATGGGCTCCAGGGGCATTAGCTGGTGAGAATGAGAAGCCAGAACGTCAAGTCACAGCCCAGGACCCAAACTCTGTCTTACCCATACTCTGAGTGGCTGAGCTCCTAGCCTGGGAAGGAGAGCATGGCCAGGCAGGAGACACTTCTAAGCATGAATGATCACCTTTGCCCTTATCTAGGCTCCTTCAGAGGTCCCCATAGTTGGATGTTAGGGAAAGCAGCAGGGGCACCTGCAGGGTCCAGCTCACCTATTGCAGACAGGATATTGTAATAAATATTGAACTGGGCTCCTGGTCAGGAAAACTGGGATTCTATCATTTATAAACTGGGGCAAACAACTTGACCTGTTTATGCTTCCATTTAGCTATATGTAAAACATGCCTAATAATGCATGTAATACATGTCTTCTCTGCCAACCACAGAATGTCATTGTAGGCATGAAGCAGCAGATAGAAGTTCTTTTACAAACTGTGACTATGATGTAAACCCAGTGGAGTATTTAGGTGGAGAGAAGGGACAGACTGACCCTGAAAGAGACAGAGATTGAAGTATCAGGAAGTTGAAGAAAGAGAAACATAGTATAGATATTTAGGGTTTTTGTAATATATATTTTTAAGTTTATTTATTTATTTTGAGAGAGAGAGAGAGAGAGAGAGAGAGCACGCACGGGGTAAGGACAGAGAGAGAGGGAGGAAGAATCCCAAGCAGGCTCTGCACTGTCAGCATGGAGCCCAACATGGGGCTTAAACTCACAAACTGTGAGATCATGACCTCTACCAAAACCAAGAGTCAGACACTTAACTGACTGGGCCACCCAAGTGCCTTGATCTTTGGGGTTTTAAAAATTAATTAGTAATTAATTAATAAATTAGACAAGGATTTATTTATAGTCTATTTCTTGCATCACACCATTTGCTAGGCATTATAGGTCCAGAAATGAAAGACATATGGCCCTGTTCTCAAAGATGCTGACAGATTAGGCAGAGGAAACTATAAAAAGATCCGTTTTCATGCAATAGAGTAAGAGCTATTGTATTTGTTGTCTAATGCTGAGTAATAAAGTGCCTGCAAACCTAGTGGCTTAAAACACCAATGAACATTTTTCACCTCTCAGGATCTGTGGGACAGGAATGGGAGTGGCTTAACTGGGAGGTCCTGGGTTAGGGTCTCTCATGAGGTTGGGGTCAAGATGTTAGCAGGGGTCAAATCTACTGAAGGTTTGTCTGGGGCTGAAGCAGTCACTTGAAAAATGATTCACTCACAAGGCTGGAAAATTTATGTGGCTATTGGCAGGGAGCCTCTGTCTTTGCTCTCTGGGGCCCCTCCACAAGCTACTTGCAGGTCTCATGACAAGACTGCTAGCTTCCTCAGGGGAGCAGTGAAAGGGAGAGCAAATGCAAGTTGCAGTGTCTTCTGTAATCTGGCCTTGGAAGTCATACTGTCAAATTACATCCTATTAGCTACACAGGTTGGTGGATGGGATCCAGGGCATGAACACCAGGTGATGAGGATGACTGTGGAATTGCTTAGAGGGTGGCTACCCCTGCCAGTATGGAAGTATGAATGGCGTGCTGCAGGAGAACAGGCTTTGACCTTATCACACATGGGGTTTGAACTAGGGTTTGAGTATAAACAGGAGTTTGTTGGTTGATAAAGATGGGTGGCAGCACTTCCAGTTGAGGGGAAAGTGTACTCACAGGCACAGAATTTTGAAATGGGCTCTCATGTCTAGGGAATTGTGAAAAGTTTATCATGGCAGAAATAGTTCATGGTGTCAGAAGGCAGGAAGCAGGTATGTTAAGGCCGTATTATAAAAGACCCCAAATATATCTGAAGCCAATAGTGTAGGTTTTATCTTAGAAGCAAAAGAAAGCCAGGATGACATGATTAGTAGGATTTTAAGCAAGGTAACATAGAAGCATCAAGGTTGGCTCAATAGAGATGAGGCCAGAGGCCACTGAAAAACAAGGGAAAGGTGACAAGGTCATCTGTAATGTGGCAGTGAGGATGAAGAGGAGAGGACCTGAGAACAATTTGTGTAGAGTCAATTGTATAGAGCCAAATTGTGTAGAGCCAAATTGTGTAGGATTTGGAAGTTCTAGACATCCTTGAGTTTGATTCTTTCCTTTCTACTGATGGAGACATTGAGGCAGAGAAACAGTTCATTTAAAGCTAATGCCACCTTTCATTAAATATTTAGATTGCCAGATGTAGGTAATAGAGGCACACAGAAAAAAAACTATGTGTGTCAAGATTGGGAAAGAAAAATGAGACTGTTGGAGGTACTGAGTTTCCTTTAACTTGAGATAATCAGTTAGTAAAGAACTGGAGGAAACCTTTGCTAATATCCTTGGTTGAGGTAGGGTCTTCCTCTGGTAGCACTTCATTCATGGTTTAAACTTGTCATGCTCACTATATTTAGTGTGTCTCTGCCTCCTTCTTAGATGAAGGCTCCTTCCAGGCAAGGCTGTTCCTCTTTGTCCTGCATTTCCAACATCTGGCCTAAGCATACACGAGAAGCTTGGGGAATGCTGGACAGATAATTGAAGGCACATTCAAGCCATAGCTCAATAGTTGGACTAGATGACCTCTAAGTTTAATTTCAAAGAGTCAATGATTCTTAACACCTATGAAGAAGGCAGCTTGGCCAAGATGGTGTGGGAAGCATAAAATAAGTTTAGGAAGATGATGGCTGTGGTCAGGGAAGGACCACTCAGGAGAGGGCCTTAGAATCCATTTTTAGAACTTTTAATTGTATTCTTACCCTGATTTCTCATTAATGGAGAAATTATAGTTTTAGAATATCAATTAATATTATGTTGTTAGAGGGAAGAAAGGGCAACTTGAGGGGATGAGGAGCACAGCGGAGAACATTGAGGCCTTGCTGACCAGACTTGGGTCCCCTTGTGTGTGTGTCAGGTGGGGGCGGGGGTGAGGAGTGGGCTCAGCCCCTCTGCTCTAGCTGCAGCCCCCAAGTACTCTCCTGGTGGGATGCGGGTGAAACAGCAGAAACTGGGGTGCCTAGTGGCCCTAGGACTCAGATTGAAGCTGAAAGAGCCAGCGACAGCTATGGGACAAGGCAAGAGGCAGCTAATATGTATGTTAAACATATGGAAATGAGAGCAAATAGCGGAGCCGGGAGACAAATATTGAACAGGGTCTGGGCCTGAGATTAAACCAACACAGGGAAATGAGAGGCTGTGGAAAACAAATGAGCTGCCAGGGAAGAAGCAGAGAGGACAGAGTGGGGGAGAGGCTGAGGACCAAGCCTCTAGGAGCACCCTATGGGCTCTGGCTGCAAGCTGGTCACTCTTGTGGGGTAGTGTTACAGGCAGCATGCTAAAGTGGGGTCCTGACAAGCTTTGAGTGGCTGAGTTTGTCATGTCTGCAGAAGGTTCCAATTCTTTGTATACTTTACCCTTCCTTAGGACCCTCTCCCCAATTTCCAGCAACAGTGTCCATCCTCCACTCCAATCTCCACCCCATCCATGAGTCTGTCTCAGATTGGAAGTCTCCAAGTGACTCTTTCCTTTTAGTCAGAGCCCTTGAGATTGCCAGCTCAAGAATGATGGATATACACAAAACAGAGGCTTGGGACAATAGTTTGCTTGAAAGGATGGGCAGGAGTGAATAAGGGACTTGTCTTAAAGCTCAGTTTACATAGCAAACACACCCTTTTTACCTAGATGGCATTGTTTAGGTTGTTACTGTCAGAGAAAAGGTGAGTGGAATTAATAACCACATTTCTTCTCTTCTAGAAGAGACATAAGAGAGACGGTAGTTGAATGGCATATTTGTCCAAACCATGGGAGACTAGCCAGGGAGGGAAGTCTGCAGGCTTTCTTTCTGTCTGAGAGCATCTGGCTCTGCCCCAGTTCCTTGCCAGGACATGGGGGCAGAGCAGTCCATGTCACACTGAGGAATGGCAAAGTCCTGAAGTGGACAAGTGGGGGTGGTGTGGGGCTTGGGGAGCTCTGCTATTCGAATACAGGAATTGACCCCACTTGTTTTTCGAATCCAGCAGTTATTATGACCCCTTGGGAAGATCTTGGAAGTGAGGTGTATTTGTGGCTTAGCTCCCTCTAAGACTTCCACACAATCCCATGAGCAAGAGTATAACAAAAAGACAGTAGATGCCACTTGACTGGCCTCATTTGTCAGATCTATTTCTGTGTAAAATAAAGTTCTCAGGAGATTGCAACTCAGGATAGATATGTTTTCAGTAGGTTTTAGGATAAGAGAAGATGGCAAAACTTGGGATACCATTCAATAAATCTTTTGAGAAGAGGCACTTGGGGAGTAGGGTATGCCATGAGGACCCTGGGCCCTGGAGTCAGGAACATGGGCTTCAAAAGGAGAATGGGGCAAGCTCATGAGCACACTTCATTGTTTGTCTAATGACAGCATGGGATAGAGCATCCTTGGTCCTTGCCCACCACCCCCCCCCCCCGAAGAGACAGTGGATTTGCAAAGGCTCCCATCTCATTTAGGAAGCTCAAGCTATTCCAGTCCTGCCCCTCCAACCCTGGAGCCTTTGAAAATGTTCTCTTCCTCCACCTTCAAGTCTATGTTACATGTCAGGAAACATGTAGACCAATCTAAATTCAATTAACTACAGTTTCACATATATTGTATCTTTGTCTATGTTCCATTTTTAGAGTGGAGGGCAGGATAAAAGGATAAATAAGGTACTATTTTCTCTGTCCATGGGATGATGGTCAAGCGTGGGGTGGGGGGCAGATTCATCCACATATGACTGAGACAAGGCAAAGTTTTATAAGGGCTAAAGTAGAAGTTTAAAATTAAGTGAAAAGAAGAAAAAGTGTTTAACTGGGTTCTGGCCAAGAACATGAGGGATGCCCACCATGAAAAATGTATAATTTAAGCAAAGCCTTAACTATTGAGAGAGATTTCTAGGTAGAGAAAAGGAAGGGTCAATATGAACAGAGTGATGAAGATAAGACAAGGGAATTTATACGTATTCCTGAAGCTTACTGGGAGCTAGGAATGAAATGACAATCCAAATCAGAACGCAGTGATCTATAGGCGGCAAGGTGAGAGATCTGGGTACATGTTTTTTTTTTTTAAAGTTTATTTATTTTGAGAGAGAGCACAAGAAGGGAGGGGCAGAGAAAGAGGGGAGAGAGAGAATCCCAAGCAGGCTCTGTGCCATCAGTGCAGAGCCCAATGTGGGGCTTGAATCCACTAACTGTAAAATCATGACCTGAGCCAAAACCAAGCGTTGGACACTTAACACACTGAGCCACTCAGGTGATGTAAGAGTTGGGTATATGTTTAAGGAATTGTGCATTTTCTAGTGACTTCTGAAACCCAGAATGGGAACATTCTCTGCTTGACCATAACATTTGTCCTCATGGAATAGAATCAGATTTGCGGGACAGCCCCTCAGGGACTATTAATTGTCTCAAGGACAGAAGGCCTATAATTGTACAGCTATTACCTGGTGGGCCCAGGTGCCAGTTTCTGGCTCTTTCCATGCATAGAAATTTAGGGGGACTGAAATGAAGCCCATAGTCTGTTTAGAGAAGATAATTTACCTAAATCACTTAGTACAGTGCCTGGAACACAGTAAGTGCTGAGTTAGTATTGTTGTTATTAGCAGAAGTAAATATTTATGAAAAATCTATGAAATAGGTTTTGGACATTACATAAATTAATATACTGAAACTCAGAGAGATTATGTAATTATTCCAAAGTTTTATGGCTAGTTGGTGGAGAACCACTGTTAGAACTCCACACTGATTCTAAAGTTTGTGTTCTTCCTGCCATGTCTGTTGCCAGAACAGCTCAGTTGCCAGGTGAAGACAAGGGTTCTTGGATCTTGGCCACGTGACATTGGAATGGTTAAGTTGCTAGGGCTAGAGAGGGTGGAGAGGAGACGCTCATCTACTCATCACTCACTCCTGTAGTTGGAACCTGATTGTCTTTGGAACATCTTCATTGGAAAATCATCCCTATATTGGCCAGGCAGCCTGCTATGGACTGGGATGCAACATGAGTGGCCCAAGGAGAATCACGCTTATTAGCCCCACCCTGCCCCAGCCCACAACTCTCTGCCTCTCTGCAACAGGTACCCCCTGGGACGGCCTGGCCGGGGCTCCCCATTCTTACCAGGAACATTGATATCTGTTGCCTTTCTGGGGCTTTTATACTTGTTGCATGTCTCTTTTGGGGAGAGAAAGCCTGTGTCTCCTGGAAATAGTTCACATGGCACGACATCACCACCACTGGGGTTCAGCACCTTTGTCAAACTACAAGGACAACACTGATTGTGTCTCCATGTGGGAAGACAAGTGTTTCATATTCTTTTATGTTCTTCTTGAGATAATGCTCTTGCCCCAACCTCTCTTCTCTCCCTGGACCTGGGGCCACAGGAAAACCACTGGGAGCCATCTGAGCCTGATGTATACTTTAAAGCCTGCCATGGAATAAAAATCATGTGTTGAAGTCCTAACCCCCAAATGTGATGGTATTTGGAGATGAGGCCTTTGGGAGCTAATGAGGTTAGATGATGTAGTGAGGGTGGGGCCCCCATGATGGATTAGTGGCTCAATTAAGAAGAGAAAAACTATCTCTCCACTCTATGAGGACAGAGCAAGAAGGAGGCTGTCTTCCAGTCAGAAAGAGGGCCTTCATCAGTAACTGAATCAGCCAGCACCATGATCTCGGACTTTCAGCCACCAGAACTCTGAGAAATATGTGTTGTTTAAGCCACCCTGTCTATGGTATTTTGTTATGGCAGACAGAGCAGATGAAAAAAAAAAAATCACCCAAGGTAGGTTCAATATGATCCTGCTTTTAAAGTCAACTAACAGAATTCAACATCAAGATAACCTTGACCTTTTACCCTCATTCAGAACTGTTTTTAGTCTGGTTTCCAAGACCCAGTCTTTGCTTGCATACAAGTTCTAGTGTCTGGATTGGAGCCTTTATCTAGATTACTTGTCCAGTACTCCATCACCTCAAGGCTTGGTCCTAACCTTGTGTTCTTCACCAGTCTTTGGAGTTTCTGCCTCTTACCCTCAGGACCCTGCTGTATGAAGCCAGGCCTCTCTCATGGTGATAACCTACTTGCATCTTTATCTTCACATGTTCCAGCCTCTGAATCCCCATCACAGGCTCTCCTACCTTCTCTTCAGGTCACTGCCAACTGATTCTAGCAGTTCTTTCCTGATACCAATCACTATGCATCTCCTTTTACCATACCCATCTGAATCAAACCCTTCCTTCCTTGCCTGCCTAACCCTGGAGCTTCACAGTTTGTCTATAGACCCCCAACTCTCCTTTTCTCAATGTCAGTTTAGAAAGCATCCCAATGCTGGATGGGATTCCCTAGACTAAAAGGCATTGACTGATTTGGAGCCTTATTAAGAATTTCAATTTCAAATCCCAGGTGATGCAAATGCACATTTTAAGGAAACTTGAGCAAACTTCATATCCTACCAATATTTGCAGAGCAAGAGAGAAAGTCAAGTCATTATGAAATGATAGCCTATTAGCTTACATTAATGAAAGTGACATAGCACAAAACCGTTCTTGTTGGTACAGCCTGCCTGGCAATGCTGCCAGTTCATGAGGACATCTCCAGTTCCTACTCTGTGTATGGGACCTGCAGAGATGTGGGGGGGGGGGGTGTCTTCTGAGAGGTGCAGAGGAGACCTCACACAAGTTATAGGCAGGACCAGTCAAAAAGCCTGACCAGTCTAGAGGCTGGAGGTGTGGAATGGCATAAGGTAGTCTATCTAGCTGGTCAACATCTGACAGTGACTAGGGATGGTGCCTTGGGATGAAGGGTACAGTGTCAAATATATCCAAAATTCTTAGGTTTGTAACCAGCCTCTATCATGCTAGGTGCCACAACACAAAATACACAGAACCATCCTCTCCTTTAATGCCCTATTCCTACACCCTTAAACTGTGTTTGCTGTTAATTTATGACAAACCCCTCTCTTTTTCATCCAGGATAAAGATGGTGGCTACTTTAACCTGATATGATCTTGGAACAGGTGTGTGAACAATAAGAGCCAAATGGGACAAGGAATAATAAGATTTACCTCCCTCTCATACAACATGGTATGGCATTCAGCTTCTCTAGAAGGTGGGGGCCAGTTTTCCAGTACTCTCTGGAACTTTTGCAGAGGACATTGAAACATCTTTGGCAATCTAGTTGGAGAAAGCCCTGGCTTGGTCCAGGTGAGACTGATAGGCAGTGGAAATGGCATTCTGTTGACATGACCAGAGGAATACTGGTCTCCAAGGAGGCTGTGTCTGGGGTGCTTCATACACCAGACTTCTCTGTGAGCAATCCTTTCCCCTGTAATTATAGCTATGCAAACCTGTCATCAGGTGAAAAGCAGGGAGATTCAGAGGCCATACAGTTCTGTTCACAGCTGGACCACCATCCACCTAAATATCATGATTTGGGGTTCCTGGAAAGCCCTTCTCTGGTTCTCAGATACCTCATCTGCCATGGTCCTGAATTTCCTTCATTAGACAAGCACTCATGTATTTTAGAACATCAGAGCTGGAAGCAACTTGAAGGTCATTCTTTGCTGACAGATTCCTTGGAGAATCCAATGAAAATTATGGACTATTTTCCCAGATACATGTACATAACACTCACACATGACAAATCGTCCCTCACAGATTGTTGGGAGTTCCTGGATCCCTCAAACCCATTCTAGGACCCCCGGTTAAAGCTCCTTGGTCTCTGTATTCTAAGGAGATTATGTTCACAAGAAAAGATATTATAATAAGAACCACATTTACATATTTTAGAGACTGACTAAAATAACCCATGCACTAAATTTTAAACCAACCAAATTGCTTCTTTCTAATAGGTTATGGCAAATTTTTATAACCCCAGAAACATTAATTGTCCAGAAATATTAGTGTGATTCTCAAAATATCTTCCATAGGGAAATAAGGGCTTGGGATGACCAAATATTTGTCATTTCCACTCTGTCACATGTCAGTAGACATAGCAAATGTGCTATTAATTTTTAGTTTAACAAGTTATGTAAGAATTAAGGCAAAAATTCTTCATCAGACCATGTTTACTTTGCCATTTCTAACAATTTGCTCTTGAGCTAGCTGAATAATTTCACTTCTTTACCAGTATTATGTTAATATTCATATAAGCAGTTATGTTGTTTACTCGAACTCTCCATATTCCCTTATGATATTTTATCATGAATTGAGTGGTCAGCCTCTCAATCATTTCCATGGCTCGTGTACACTTTCTTCATAATTCATTGACACCAGTAAGTACAGGCATCAGCATTGAGCACATGGCCTCACCCAGCCTTCATTGGTAGATTGTCACCCACCTTCAGTGGTCTTGTCAAGCAAGAGTAAACATGACAACAAATAGGCTGAACAGGCTTTTCTCTTCATATACAATCTATTTGTTATAACTGTGTGTTCAAAATCAGACTTTGATCATTACTACTCTTTTTAGCATATAGGATTCAAACTATGTGTGTTTTAGAACACATATTTGTATACTTTTCTTCCGTTACCCTGTGATATTTGCCAATTTGCTTCTCCTGATAATATAAAGGAAAAAAATATATAGAAAAGTAGAAATTTAATATGAAGTAACATTCTGAAAGACTTAATAAAAAACCCAGCTCCTCAGTCTAGCCCTTAGCCCTATCTCCACATTTCCTAGAGAGACAATGGAAGCACAGGGGAAAAGCCACTTGTTTGGGGTCCCTCCTTTGCTCACATTCCAGTGCTTTCCAATGCCTCATTCAGGCATTTTACAGGCCTCCTGGTTTCCCTCAGAAAGTGAAAATACTCCTGCAGGGGTGATGCTCCAAACTAGTCAGGCTGCATAGACAGCCAGCTGAGGGAAGGATGGCCCCAGAGTCAGGGAGGAGGATGACTTGAAACTCCACCCAGGAAGAGACAACAGAGGTCAGTCAGTTCTATATCAAATCCTTTGTCTGTCTCATGACTTTTGGCAGGTTAATTAGCCTTTCTGAAACTCAATTTTCTCATCTTCAGAACAGAGATAACACCAATGCAGTTGTTTGTGGTGGAAGAAAGGAGATCACATGCGTGGCAAGTGTCAAATTGTGGTAGCTATTCTTTTTTATGTCACCATTATTCTTTGGATGCCAGCAGCCCAGGCCCAGCACCTGTAACCTGACACTGTCCCAGAGACAGGGTGTGCTAATTTTGTGCTTCCTTTTTTAATGGTTTTCAACAGCTAAGGCTTCTTCCTGGCTGGCCTGAGGCTTAGGGCTCCTTCTCAGGAAATAGGATGCCAGCAGTAGAGAAGTGTGGGCCCTTAAATAACTGCCTCCCCACACAAGGTTAGTGCTGCCACTCCCCACCCCTCCGTGCCACCAGTCACTGACTTGGGCTGCCAGCTGTGGGGCCAGCTTGCCCCCTGCTGGCAGCCCAGCCCTGGAAAGCAGCAGCCTCCAGGCTGGGGCTGCAGTCAGAGGTCATGAAGCCTTCAGCAGGGCTGAAATGGGACAAATCTAGGGCTTGGTGGCCTGGGCTGAGCTGCAGCCACTGAGGAACATTTTAGGGTGAAGCAGTGTTCAGTGGTCAAGGGGCAACGCCCCTCTCTACACATATGCTAGTACCTTGCTGAAAATGAACCCAAAGGCAGGTTGATTCTCTGGGAAGTGAGAAAGGGCAAGGGGGAGGGTGAAGGGTGGAAAAGGCAAGAGTGTGCATCAAGACCCAGGCTCACAAGCTTGTGTGTGTGTGTATGTGTGTGTGTGCACCCGTGCACGTGAGTGAGAAAAGGAAAGACAGAGAGAAAGAGAGAGAGAGACATTAGGGAGATAGAACAAGACAGAGATGGAGAAAGAGGCAAAGACAGAGCAATAGAGATGGTAAGAGACAGAGAAAGAGAGATAGAGACAGAGACGGACAGAGACAGAGAGAGGTGACAGGGCAGAATATTTATGTATTTGTTTAGCACAATTCATCCCTCTCCCTTTTGGGCTCAAAGATCCACAGCTGAGATACAGGGCCTGAGGCTTTGGAAATCACTGTACACTGTCTGCTGCAGGACACAAAGGCAGGACTAGCTCAGTCAGGAAACTGAAGCAGGTAAACTATAGACACTGCCCAGGGCTGCAGCACCCCTCCAAGTGGTTGCTCCCCAAAGAAGGGAGCAGAGCAAGCACGTCTCTTATCTTTCTGGAACAGTTAAATTCCCCCACATCAGGCACAAACAGAAGCCATCCCTGCAAGGCTGGGCTGCCCTGTTCCCATTTAGTGCTGCTGCTTGCCTTTCAATTTGGTCTTAGGATGCAATGGATACAAATTACAAAGGTTTGGTCAGCTTCTGAGCCCAAAGCAAATTTTATAGGAGGGGGGGTGGGGGGATGGTGGGGGGGGGAGGGAGTGAGGGAGAAGAGGGAGGTGGGGAGGTGGCAGGAGGCAGAAGGAGAAAAGCTGAAAGAGAAAAATTGCTGAAAGGCCTCCTGCAGCCTGTCAGGAGTATTAACTTAGGATGATGTAGGAGAATAGACTAAGTGGTTTTTGTGTCAGCTACACTGAATCAAACTTGTTCAAATATATGTGTGTGAGTGTGCGTGGCAGCAAGCAGAGCCCACCGCAGGAATGGAAAACAGCCTCTTAGTTTTAAGGGTTTTTTTTATGTTTTGCAAATATGAGAAATGCTATGCATAAATTAGATTAGAAAGCAGGAGAGCAGAGGGCAGAGAGCTGGGGACTGCCTCAGCCTCCTGCTGGCAGGACAAGAAGGGAAGGGACAGAGGCAGGGAGCAGGGGGTGGTCTAGCAGGTTGCTGTGGTGTCTGGGCAGGGCTGGGCCAGGCACACTGAGGCCTTCAATGTGAAGGACAGGGAGAGCTCCAGGACCCAGAGAGGAAACAGGAATGCACTTCGATCACCGACGGAAAGGAGAAAATCCCTGTACCTGCCTCTCCCCAGAATGTCAGATTCCTCTACCCCTCTGTTCCCCAGCAGAGGTGGTGGCCCAGAGAGAATGGGCCCTGAGCCCCAAGGTGGCTGGTTCTTGGTGACCTGGACATAACCTGCTGCCCTCAGACATCACTCCTTTATTGAGTGCTTGCTGCATGATAAGTATTTTAAAAATTAATAAATTTTTGGGGCGCCTGGGTGGCGCAGTCGGTTAAGCGTCCGACTTCAGCCAGGTCACGATCTCGCGGTCCGTGAGTTCGAGCCCCGCGTCAGGCTCTGGGCTGATGGCTCGGAGCCTGGAGCCTGTTTCCGATTCTGTGTCTCCCTCTCTCTCTGCCCCTCCCCCGTTCATGCTCTGTCTCGCTCTGTCCCAAAAATAAATAAAAAACGTTGAAAAAAAAAAATTAAAAAAAAAAAAAAATTAATAAATTTTTGAAACATTTAATTAACACATATAATACATACTATGGATTAGGCATTGTCTTAGTGCTTTATAGGTATATTAATTTCTATTATATTAATATAATTTCTACTAATTTCTATTATATCAGTATAATTTCTATTAATTTCTATCATACTAATTTATTTAATAATGGTAACTACCTTATGGGTGTCATTCTACGAAGAAGGAATATGAGGTCCAGGAAGATGGACACACCCTAGGGTTACAGCTAAGGAGTCATGTCCCTGTATAATCCCCCATCCTGGAGTGCATGGTGACCTTTGACTTGCTTCTAACCAATGAAAGATAGCAAATGTGATGAAATGTTACTCCATTATTATGCTGCATTATGTGTGACCCTGTCAGGATCCTAGAAGAAAGATGGTCCCCTGCATGACCCTACCATATGTGGGACATGGAAGAGAACTGTGGATGGCCTGTAGGAACTGAGGGCCTCAGACCTTCAGCTGCACGGAACTGAATTCTGCTAATACCCAGTGAGTCTTGACAGGGACCCTCACCTTCTGGTGAGATTGTAGTCCCAGCCAATCCTGTGACCGCAGCCTGAGGACACCCTGAGTGGAAGAGCCAGCAATGCCTATGTGACCTTTGAACTCAGCTTTAGCGCTTTTGGGGTTGTTGCTTACACAGCCATGTGTTCTCTCAGTCCTCACAGTGACTCTGAAATCCTAGTTCTTCTGTTTCCATCTGATGGCTGAAAATACTGAGGCTCAGGGAGGCTAGTGGACCAGGGTCCCACACCTGCAAGGGGCTCAGTTGCAATTCCAACACCTGTGTCTGTCCACTACCAACCTGTCATGCTTTGGGGTGCAGTACCTTCCTCGACCAGATTAAAGTCTGGATCAGCCCATCTCTGAAGTCCTGCTCAACTGACCTTTTTGACTTCTCCCTTGCTTTTCTTTCAACATCCTTTCTTCTCTTCTCTCTCTACCTTCCTTCCCTTTGGAACCTGTATTCCACCTTCTATAATTTCCCCTCATGTCCCAGCTCACTGACTTTTACTCTGGCCTTCATTCATTACGTGCCCAGTAACTGCCAGGCATGGTGGTTGTTGTGGAAGATACCGAGCATTTCCTTATGCCCCACATTTATTTCCTTGCTTCTTTCCTTATTCCATAACTTATTCTAGGAATAACTTTTCGTATCTTCTCTGCTGCTCCTGATAGTCAGCAATCTGGCATCAGAAGGTCCCCTCTATCCTAGGAATGATGTGGGAAAAGAGAACCAATTCCAGCATGGCTTGGGAGCAGGATGCCACCTCCAGCCCTCTTCCCCACCTCCAAATGGCAGCTGGCACCTGCTCCACGGGAGGGTCCTACTGCCCCTTCCCCTACAGTTTAATTCCTCTCTGCTTCACCATCTTGCCCCAGCATATGACATCACCTTAGCTAAACTGCTTCCTGCATGCTGATCTGATAGTTTAGGGCTGACAGACTGGATGAGAGCTGAGGGAATGGCTGCCCCTCCACTGACCTCCTCCATCTGGCCTCTCTCTTGGACAGAAACTGGGAAGACGGTCAGTGAAGAAACAGTTCCTGGCACCTTTGCCAGGATTGCTTGTCCCACGGCCAGAGGATGGGTGGCACAGTGCCCAGGAGCTTTAGAGGGCCCTTGTTATGATACAAAACAAGAAAACCACTCTCAGCTCTGGACTCTTCACACTTTACCTTCTCCATTCCCAGCCTGGACCTCCACAAGAGCATTTCAGCTGGTCCTTAATGTTCTGTTTGTACATAAACATCATACACACACATTCACACACGTGATTACACATGCTTACACATTTACACACACGCTTACATACCCTATTGGCTTAGGAGCTAAATGTTTTGTCCCTTGCTGATATTTCTGTGTAAGTTTTGGACACTTTGAACTCCCATCTGGAAACTGTCCTTTGTATCTCAAGTTGAAGCCTCTTTAATTTGATACTCTTTTTTATGCTGTGAACAATGTACATGGGACAAAAACACTGACCTCGACACAAAGTTCCCATAAAGATCAATTGAGATAATATGAATGTATTTTCTGGGGTAGAAAGGGCTAAGCAAATTAACTGCAGTCAAGTGGTCTGGCAGAGCCCCAGTTCATTTGCCCTTTGTGCAAGCAGTGAAATGAGGGTCCAGGGAGCCTACCATGCACATACTTGTTCTGTATTAGAGCTTTTTATAAAATACTGAAAAAAGTATTTCCTTTTTTTAAATACCAGGAGCTTTGTTTGTTTGTTTGCATGTCATGTTGTTACTGTGGTGGGTAGAGGCATCAGAGGGGACAGGATGGTGGAGGGCAACCATGGTAAGGAGAATGGTGCAGACAATGGTGCACAGTTGTGGTGCCCATGCCTAGTGACTGATTTCCAGCAAGAGACGAGGGAGCAATTAGATCCAAAAGCTGAAGCAGCTGAACTTTGTATATCTGGTTTCAAATAGGTCTGCTGGGATCCTTGAGTTCAGGTGTGGTTCATTCCTACCCACCCCCACCCCACCTGGGCCCCTTAGTGCACGTGTAGCTTCAGCACTCTGCAGATTCAGCAGACGTGGAAAGCAGGCATCTCCACTGGCTGCACAGGGGCACTGGGCTTTGTGGGGTCCTGAACAAGTTCTAGTGCATGGGGGTGGTGCTCTAGGGACTCTCAGGAAAGTGACAGGAAAGACTTTTAATGGGTCCTAAGTTGGAATGATGCCCTGAAGTCATGGTCCATTCACCATGGCCTTTTGGAGGCTATTATTGACAGGACCTGACCACTTATACCTATTGGTGGTCAAGGCCCAGACATTCAGTTAAAGATTATTATTTCATTCATAGTGGTCATCCCCAAAGGAAGATGCACTTTTCCCAGCCTGAAAATTCAGGCTCTTCTCCCTGATATCTCATGAGGTTTTGGCTTATTATATCCTTGATTTCACATTATGCTAAAGGAACACAAAACCCAGACTCAGAACTTACAGAATTCAACTTCAAATATTTATGGAGCACCACTAGTGTTACCAATCCTGTTCCTACTATGGAGGAAGCACAGGAGATTAGCACTTCTGATATGTAGGGTGTTTGGTGTGAATTTGAAGAAGGAACCCCCTTGGACCAAAAAATAAAAAAATAAATAAAAATTAAAAAAGGCAAAATGATTCTCCCAATTGCAAAAAAAAGAAAAGAAAAAAAAGTAAACCCCCTAAACCAAAAACCTTCCTTGGGCTGACCAACTAGAAAAAGAGCTCATGGTTTGGGGATTTCAATCCCTACCTTGCACAACATTGGTCCATGGGTAAAAATTCTACTCCTCCATAGAGAGCTTACAATCAAATTGTAGGAACAAGACAGACACAAAGGAAAATACACCTCATTGTATAAGTCTTTAAAAGGTTCTGTATGTGATGAGGAGTGGGGGTTACCCTGTAAGTCGTCCTGAAGGAGGCTGTAGGTTGAGGAGGCCCTGGATAATTGGAAAGATAGGATTAAGAGTATGTCTTGTATGATATTTTTCCATTTCATCAGAGAGAAAACTCCACCACTCATAGCAATTTCAGGCAATGCCAAATTAATTCAAATATTTGGCTCAAAGAGTCCAGGATTCTATCTTCTATAGATATCCTGTTTAAAAACTGTGAAATATCAAGGAAGTTGAAATCCATAAACTGACATCAACAGATTAGGGTTGTATCTTGAACTCCCCCTGGGTGGTGGAACAATGCTATCACAACAATACCAATGTGATAATAGATGGAATAACTACCATTTGTGGAAAAATTGCTATCTGCTCGGCACTATGCTGTGTGCTTTGTATGTAATGCCTCATTTAATGATCATGATGCTCTTACAATGTATATATTAGTTTTCCAATTCTATAAATAAACAGGCTCAGAGTAAATAATGATAAGAAGAACCTATATGTTGTCCTTATTATGTTCCAGGCACCTAAAAAAAGATATCTATTTATCTCTATCTATATCTCTATCTTAATTAACCCTCATGGTAACTGTATAAAGTAGTTGTACTACTTTCCCCCTATTTCATCAATGAGGAAAATATAACCTAGATTCAAACTTGCCTAGGATTCAAACAAAAAAATGCTTAAGGTCCTGTTGGCTGGCAAATGAGAACCAGAATTAAAACCCAGGCTGGTGGGTCACCAAAGTCCAACTTTTCATGCCCCATTGTAAGGCAGCATTACTCCAAGACTGCGATGGAAGGAGTCCTAACAGCAGAGGCATATACACATTGCCCCTGGGGGTCTGGGAGTAGAGCCTAAGGCAGCTAGCTGTCAGTGTGAAATTTCTTTGAAGCTGTGTGTTTTATCTTAGACATTTTTCTGTGAATTTTTCATTCTATTTTATAATATATATTTTTAACATAAAAAAGTAATTTTTTGATTTTTGCTGTTTTTCTCAAAACTTTGAAGTAAAAGATGCTCCCAAGAAGCTACACTATGTTCACCCCATGATTTGCTTGCCTCCTGGCCAACAGCTTGGGGCCCCTGGGTTATACATATGCCACTCAGGAAGAGTGTTTGAAGTGGAAAGAATGTTGCATTTGGAACCACACAGATCAGAGCTCAGATCCTGCCTCCATTTTGCCACCAAGTGCTATGACTTGGACAAATCACCTCATTGCTCTGAGCAGGTTCTCTTCATCTGTAAATCAGAGATAATAATATATGTATGCCTGCCAGAGTGACATTACAGAGAGTCAGGTGAGGCATCTGACACTTAGTAGGGGCTTGATAAATGGCGCCATTCCAATTGGCTACTTATGACTTGTATGCCTTTATCACCCCTTAATTACCGAGAGTACCACTGTGTTGAGAAAACCATCTCTGTGCCACTTCACAACCTGTTTTTGTTTTTGGTGGTGATAGAGGTGCTGCTCATTCTCCTGGGGGAGGAGCCCTGTATATATTTTGTGCTCCCCATAAGCCTACCACATCTGCGAGGCTTAGGTGGAAATTGGGGGCTTTCTGTCTCTCTTTCACCCAGATTTGGATCATATGTTGGCTGAGAAAGAGTTCTTTCCTGTTGACTCATGGCTCTGCCCAGAAGAAAGGCCAGTTTGACATGTATGGATAATATACATATGACATTCATATGATATTCAAACCTCTTATTTAAACACTTATCTAAGACCTTCTAAATCTCTAACCTAGGCTTAAGCAGAGAAGAGAATCAACAGGTTGAGTGGGGTCCTGTAGAGTCAAAAAGAGCTCCTGTTACACTTTTGTGGCAACTTTGTTTACAGGAAAGTCAACTAATCTTGCTGAGCCTTAGTCTTCTCATTTACAAACTAAAGCCAACCTGGTGACATATGATCATTAAAAATTCTTTATCACACCAATTATAATGGTTTTCATTAAAAAAATAAAAGGAAAAAGGAAGGAGCGTGTTGACGAGGATGTGGAGAAATTAGAACCCTTGTACACTGTTGATGAGATTGTAAAATGGTGCAGCCACTGTGGAAAACAGTGTGGTGGTTCCTTGAAAAGCTAAGCTTACACTTAGCACATGATGCCACAATTTGATGCCTATGTATCTACCCAAAAGAATTGGAGCAGGGACTCAAACCAATATGTATACACTAATGTTCATAGCAGCATTGTTCACAATAGTCAAAGGGTGAGAACAACCCAACATTAACAAATAAATGGATAGACAAAATGTGATATATACATACAATGGAATTATTCAGCCTTGAAAGCATGAAATTTTGATGCATGCTACAATATAGATGAATCTTGGAAACGTTATGCTAAGTGAAATAAACCAGTCATAAAAGGATGAATATTGTACCATCCCACTTACATGTGGTACCTAGAATAGTCAAATTCATAGAAACAGAGAGTATCATAGTAGTTACAGGGACTGGGAGTGGGGTTGGAATGGAGATTTATTGTTTAATGGACATAAAATTTCAGTTTGGGATGATAAAACAGTTCTGAAGATGGCTAGTGATGATGGTTACACAACAGTGTGAATGTGCTTAATGCGAATGAACTCTGCACTTAAAAATGGTTCAAATGTTAAATGTTATGTTATGTGCATTTTACCACAAATTTTTTTAGAGAATTCCTTACAGTCAAATATTTTTTTTAATTTTTCCCTTTCCATTCTTCACCAGAAGATCAGAAGTTAAGTCCCCATTGTTTTTGTTTTTTTTAAATATAATTTATTGTCAAATTGGATTCCATACAACACCCAGTGCTCATTCCAACAAGTGCCCTCCTCCCTGCCCACCACCCACTTTCCCCTCTCCCCCACCTCCTATCTACCCTTAATTTGTTCTCAGTCCTTAAGAGTCTCTTAGGAAAAGCAGCTTTAAGCTTAGTCGGGCTTTGGGCTCCACAGACCATGGGGAGTGTGGGAATAGGGTTCCTGAAAGCCCATGCTAAGGCCTGATATGTAGTGCAACACCCTGGAAATTGGCTTTGGAAAACTGGCCTTTGATGTGCCCATGTGCTGGGGTAATGTCTAGTTACTTGCCCTTGGTGAGCAGTTAAGTGGGAAGCACAATTTCCAAAATCATCAGTGAAGCAAGAAGGGCATAAACAGCTCTAATGGGAGGGCAAAAGAAGTTTTTTCCAGATGTTGCTTGAATCTTTGCACGATGTAGGTGGTATAGGCAGCAGTGTGACTGAGGGAATCTGAAGGCTGAGGACTACATGAGTACCCTTCTACCAATGAGGCATTGCCAAGCACGGCCCTTGAGAAGCCATCTCATTTGTAATACATAGACTTTAAAGTATTCTTGTCTCCATCTTCTGATGCCTTTTCTCAGTTACCATCACCATTGCGATGATCCAGCAAAGGTCCATCGAGGATTAAAGAGAAGAGAAAAGGAGAGTTTTGCAGACAAGGTGACAGGGATGGGGTTGGTGTGTACAGACTAATGTCCTAGAAAAGTGGTGGGGAGAGTAGACCTTCCTTTTGGACTTTCCCTTCAGGGGGGAAGGGAGAGGAGGCCAAAGGATATAGTAAGACTCTAAAATCCAGGGGCTGCATGGTCTTCACTAGGCAGTTGAAGGAGCCTGGAAGATTGCCCTGTTCCAAGTACCCAGCAAAACCTGGAAGTAGCAAGGTCCCATAAGCCACCAAGAGACTGTAAGCCAGACTGCCTACAGAGACTGGCTGTTCTTTCCTTGGGGTCCTTAGTGGGTGACCATCCTTGGCAGCCAGAGCTTCCTCTCATGGCCACTTGGGAAGATAACTATAGTCCGAGTTTGGCCTGAGATTTTCCTATTCCCCAAATAAATGACCCCATAGTCCATCTTCCCCCTGCTTGATAATGCTTTAGGAAAAACTATAAACCTGAGCCAAAATCAGCGGGGATGTGGACTTTAAGTTGAGTGAGGTGTTACCTGAATCAAACCCGTTAGAGACCCTATGAAGGAGAAAGCAGTTAAGGACACCCCTGGGATAAAAATAATGTTAATAATGACAATACTAATACTAACAATAACAAAGCTAGCTCAAAATTGCTGACAGAATTATGTACAAGTATATAGGAGGTCTTGACACATAATTGTTATTTAATGCATGTCAGTTCATTCTCCCTCTTCCCTCTGGGAGGGGACACTAGGTCAAAACATTTCTCCCTTCCTAGTCACCCAGACTGTTCCTTCTTTCCCTTCACTCTTCCCTAGTCTCCTCCCTTTGCCTAATGTCTGCTATCCTCTTCCCCTACTCCCTCAGCCCCACATGCAAAATCTGCAGAGGTAAATTTTATCTGTTGTTCCCCCATCAGGCCCCACGTGCTGCAGGCACAGCCACACACTCCCGCCTGGCTCCCACCTTCAAGCAGCTCCACTCCTGTCTGTAAAGGCAAGAGAGTGGAGTTCATTATCCCATTCATCTTCATGAGTTTCTCTTTGTTATTAGAAAGATATTTCTGTGTAGCATAAGAAAAATCCTAAGGAAAATAAAATCCCAACCCTCAGATACATGTTCCCTCTGCTTCAGCAGCCCTCACACATTTCCATTTGGATTGATTGCCTACTATAGCCTCTGAGCTTTTGAACATCATATTTCAAAACGGCGACATAAAAGAGTGAACATGAAATGAGCAGCTCGATTCTGCCCTCCATGCTGGGGGACATGTGTTCTTGAAGTGGAAGAGAGAGAGAGGAGAGTCTTGTCTCCCCCGCCTACATTATCTACTGAGGCTTTTGATACCAGCCCTTCTTGGGGCCCTGACAACAAGGCAAGGATTTAGAAAGCTTTTTCTACAAGCTGAGCCAGGCGCTGTGCTACTAGGTACATGTGGTATCTGAAAGTAAAGGATTTGGGGCTCAAGCAGATGCTTCACTCCAAGATGCAAGAAGGATTACACATGGGACCAAACCAAGTAAAATGCAAAAACAAAAACAACAAAAAACAACAAAAAACAAACTAATAAAGCTTATAGGCAAGGAAATGTATGTGAAATTTAACATGGACAAATCTGAATTCAATCCCATCCACCGAAATTTCTCCTTATTCTGTTACAATCATTATCTCTTAAAGGCAGCTACTATTTAGTCACTTGGTCAGAAACCTGATTTCTTCTTCTACTTCACCCCTAAGCCTACAGTCACCATGTCCTATTGATTCTATCTTCTAAAAAGCTTTAAAACTTAATTCCTCTGCCTAATTCCCTGGCCCCAGCTCTGTCCAGGCTTTTACCCCTTTTACCTAGACAACCAGAAACTCTCCTAACTCTTCTCTTTGCCTCCAACTCACTCCCCACTCCGTTTCCTTTTTAAAAATGTTCATTCCCTTTAAGTTACTAACCAAACTCTTTAAAATGGCATTCAAGGACCTTTAGGGTCTGGCCTTGCCCACCTCTTGTGTGTCATCTCTTGCCACTTGCTTTGTGCCTCAAACTTTCTCTTCCACGGGAGACTACTTAAATAGTCTATGTTCTTTCATGCCTGTCAGCACAAACTGTCTCCCCTGCTTGGAACTACTATTTCTCTATACTCCCTTACTTAGTTCTCTTCTACATAGACTTTGAGATGCAGCTCATGCATCACTGAAGAAGTATCCCCAACATCTTCTCCCCTTCCTTCCCATAATTGGTGTTCCCACCTGTCCCTAGCACTCACGTTATATCAGTGGCAGATTGGTTTAGCAAGCTTTCATGGAGCAAGGACTGTGTCCTGTTCATCTTCATCTAGGAGCTGACTCAGTGCCTAATGCAGAGTGGAGGCTTCATAAAGACTGAGGAATTAATGACAGGAAGCAATCTGAGCAAAACCATGAGAATGGGAATTAAACATGGAATCTAAGAATACCAGGATGAGAAAAGATCTTGAACTTTTTCAAGTCCAACACTCATTCTGATGAAGTATGTGAACACTAGAGAAAGAAAATGGACTTCCTAGGTCTACACAAAATTAATTTTAACAGGTGGCTTCTGATAATATAAACCTGAAAGCAAGCAGAATCAAAATGGGTCATGGAGTTGGAAATAAAGACTCACACATTGAATTTGTTAAGTCAGTCAGGATTAGAAAGGACACAAGAGAAACTATCACCAAAAATGGGGAGAAAATGGAAAACCAGCTCCAGTCCTGGTTGAGGAGCCAAGAATGTAAAAGCTGGAAGAGTCTATAGAAACAGGTAAGTCCTACCTGAACCCAGGGAGAAAGAGGCAGCAGAGCATATAGTGAATGACATTGGGAGGTGGTTAGACTCAGTGTAAGAGAAGGTAGATCCCATGACAATTTTTGAGATAAGTTTTCCTCTAGGAGTCTTTCTTAACGGTGCAGTATTTGTTACTTACATGTGAGCCCAATTCTATTTTCAAATGGTTGTCCTTCACGGCTTACATTGGATTGGACCTAACAGCAACATAGAGTCAGAATGAACTTAGTATATGAGTTTGGGAGCCTGGGCTAGTGGAGTCTGAGGAACTGTGGTAGAGAGCTAGGAGAGGAAGTCTGGATAGTTCTGGAGGACATGAGATGTTGATTTAAATAATTGAGATTTGTTGCTACAGAGAATAGGGTGTCATTGTAGGCTTTCAAATTTGGAGAATGGCTTGTTTCCACTCCGATCCTTTTCCTATAGGATCGTGGCTTGGAACTTTATTATACTTATTGTTCCCTCTGCTTGGAGTGCTTTTTCTCCTAGATATCCTCTCACTTTCCCCCTTATGTTTTCACATCCCTGCTCAAAAGTCATGTTATGAGGAAAGCCTGGCTTATAGCTGGGTTCAAATCTGCCACACTCTCCATTACCTATCTACCTGCACCATGATGTATTTCTCTGTTACACTTGCTGCCCTCTCATCTACTATAAGTCTTTTCCTTGTTTATTTGTTCATTGTCTGTCACTGCCCACTAGAACATAGGCTCCATGGTGGGGGCTGGGGGCATATTTTTTTCTGTTTTGTTTACTCCTGTATTTCCAGCTCCTACACTTGGCACATCCTACGTGTTCAAGAAACATGTCTTGAATACACATAGGGCCATACACTTGGGAATTTTCAGAATGGAAAGACAACTTGCAGCATCCTCTTGACTTGCTCTGTGATGGGATTGCAGCAGGAGGACCCAAGGCACAATTATGGGATTGCTACTTTGTGCAAGTAGACAACATCCACTCTATCTTGATTTCAACATTTCCATGCTACATCTACCCTAACACTTAGGTCCTGCTCCTTCTCATCTGATGTCCTATAGTGGTCGTGACTAAGCAGAAATTGTTTCTAGAGGGTTCTTCATCACAAATTATATGTCCTCAAACCCTCATACTCTCTTAAACTAATGGGTAAGTTACCAATGAGAGGAGAGAGGAGTCTCTTCCTTCCTTGATTTTTTTTTTTTTTTTTTTTGGTAAATGGTCTTCTGATAGTAAGTTATCCTCTTCCTTTCCTGATTTTCAGGGATTCTTGCCAGGTAAGGGGTTTGTAAGCAACTGAAAAGCAGAGACTCCCCTTTCTCTTTGTATTTCTGCTATGTGTCATCATACTGTTCACCCAAGTGGGCACTTAATAAAGTACTCACATGAAGAAGAGAGCAATGGACCTGACCTGGGAGAAAGCAGTGTTTGAAACAGGACTGCACTCTCAATAATAGTGTCTGTGTGACACTTGCTTTCTCATCCAAGCCCTAGAAAAATGAATCAAACACTCTCCCTTTCTAGAAAATCTTTGTATAGCTTTGGGTGATGTGTACCTGCCTGCCAATGTTCCAGACAGAGATTTGGATAAAGATTCCCTGGCTCTGGTCCTTTCTTTATTTTTCCAGAACACTATATTTTGTTTCCCTTTTAGTTGCTGTTATCCTCTTTGAAAAGTCTGATAATTCCCAAGAATGCCAACTGTGAAACACAGCCTGCTGTGGTTTCCTTCACCCAAAGCCTTTTTCCAAACACACCCATAAGTCCCGAAGCTGCCTTTTCTCTCCCTGCCTCACCGTTTGTGAGGCCCTCTGCTCTTTTCCTGACTAGCTTTGGTTATTCACTGCAGGTCACTGCCTGAATTGCTCTCATCAATTTACCGTTTGTTTATTGAGTACCTCCAATGTGCTCAGCACTGGGGATATAAAGATGAATTAGCTTTGGCTTCTGTCCCTGTGGCTGACGTCTGGTGGGCCAGTAGACCTGAGGTCAGATATTTGTCAATAAGTGTTCAGAGTGCTCTGTGCAGATGGGGAGAAGCATGTTTGGAACATGTGAGCACTAGAATGTCATTGGCTCACTCCGCCTTGGGTCTGGAAGGTGTCACAAAGAAGGTGACATTTGAGCAAGGTCTCCAGTAATCCAAGTTTACTATATTTGACTACAGAGCATGCTTTGACCCTGAGAAATTTTAAACATATTTCACAATTTCTGGATTTTTAACAGGCACCCCACAAGACAGTTCTGTCTCTTGCTGTCAATTTCAGAGACTGAACATGTCTTTTACTTCATTTTCCTCTGTGATGCTTCACTCTTCTCTGGATACTTTCAGCCTGGCATTAAAGAACCTATTTGTTTTCTCCTGGGTACTTCACTCACTAGTTGGGTGTGTGACCATGTCCTGTGCACTTAAGTGCCTTTGATTATATTCTCTCTGAGGAGATAAGCTACAAAGTAGACATGAAGTGTTTCACCATTTTCAGATGAGCCAAATAAACTACCAAGGGTTCAATCATTCTCCCAGTCTTGTGGTTCACTTAAAGAATTTAGGACTCTAGCCCTTGTTCCTTGTGGGTGGATGGCCTGCTCTCTCTGATGGACTTGAAGAGTAGAGATGATCCCTTCCTTTTACTTATCCCATAAAGTAGCCCCTGGTGGTTAGGGAGGCAATCTCCTCCTGAGTGATAATGTTTAATGATGGGAGAGGTAGTGACTGGTATGAGTAGCAGCTAGGTTAGACTTCTGCATTTATAGTTTTCTGTGGGAAGCATTTTTGAAGAAGAATGGACTCCCCAGGGTGTTCATCTGTGCCTTTGAGAACCTTACCCAAAAGGATAGGAGTCAATATGCCATAGCCTACTATCACAGCCAGTGGGGAAGCAGTAGTCCTGGAAGGGGAGAACAGATCCCATGAGACTTAGTAGCATAAAACCAATGTCACTTTGGGAACTGAAGTAGATGGAACCCAACTAGAGTTCAAATAATTCAGTGTGAAATTCTAGCACATGAAAAGCTTCTTAGAGCTTACTGAGAAGTCTGTAAGTCCCATCTGCATCTTGCCTTGGGCAGGTAGAGTAGCCAAAGACAGTACCTGTGCTCTTCAGTGTATCCAGATGTTCTAGGAGACAGGCAAAGGTTCAGATTCTTGATATAAAGGGTTCTAAATACTGGCTCCCTGCCCCACTGGCAGACTTCCCCTGGTCAGCTATCATGGGCTGGTGAGCTGTGACCACAACTACATTAGCTACACACAGATCAGAATCTCAGTGTATGCACAAAAGTGATTTAGTTTATCCTTCTACTTGATGCTAAGTGAGGGAGCGTGGGAGTGAGATAGTGGTCTGTTTGTGGAAGGAGAAAGAAAGTTCTGTAATTCTGAGAGGATTCGTGGACCTTGAGGCATGAGGTTGGGCCCTTTGTAGTCTCAGGGTATTGGGGGATATTTGATCCTGGCAAAGACCAGCCCAGAGCTGTGCCTTGCTGTGGAAGAAATATAGAAAAGAAGCTAAGAGCAGAACTTTTAATGGCAAAGGAAATTTTATGTCTGGTAGAAAAATCACAGGTCTGAGACTCCGAAGATGTGAAAACCAGCCCAGGTCTGACCTCCAGGGGCTCCAAGACCTTGAACATGCTCCTCAGTGCCTCTGAGCCCTGGTTTTCTCATTCAGCAGGGACAGAGAATACTATTCCTTCCAAATCACAGGTAGTCACATGGATAAAATGGGCTGACCCAGACACCTCAGCTTCCCCTAGGGAGATCTGAAAACTGATTTCTCAGTAACTGGGCAGAAGGGCCTAGAGCAGTGCCATTCCATAGAAATATAATGTCAGCTACAAATACAAGTCATGTATGTCCTTTCAAGTTTTCAAATAGCTAAATTTTAAAAAGTAAAAAAAAACAGGTGAAATTAATTTTAATAATACATTTTATTCAATACAATATATCCCAAATATCAGTTCAATATGTAATCAATTGAACAGATATTTCACAACCTTTCGTTCATACTAAATCTTTGAAATCTGGTGTGTCTTGCATTTATGGCACATCTCAGTTTGGGCATTTTGGATCTTTCAGTAGCTCAAGAGCTACATGTAGCTGCTGTGTTGGACAGCACAGGCCTGGAGGACTGGTTTGAAGCTGTGTAGGTAGCTCCCCAGTTAGCCAACCCTTCTAGCTCCTCTCCCACTTCTGTTGAGATAGGCTTCCTGGGAGGGTGAACTTTGAGTTTTGAGGTTAATGGGCAAGAGTCAGTAGAGGGAAACAGGGAGACAACTCCCAGAGAATGAATGGCAAGGATGAGGGTTGAGAGGTGGCAGAGAGTGTGGTCACCCCTCAGGACCCTTTCCTACTCATGGGGAAGCCCTCATTGCTTTTATAGCCTCAGATCCATTTACATTCCCCACTTAGGATTCATACAACCAATTTACACTTGTTTGCATGATGTGTTTGTTTTCTTTTTGTCTCTTGTCAAATGCAAAGAAACCTACTTCAGGGGGCCGGTTGAGGCCCTGCTTTCTGGGTTAGTCCTGGACTGTATAGCACAGTTCATTCGCTGCAACCCTCTGTCTCCTCACTTTGTGCCTCATTCTCTCCCTCTGTAGAATGGAGTTAATCATGCTTATTCTTGACCTACCCTGGCCCCAAGGAAGAGTGCAGAAATGAATGGGAATTATTATGTGTGAAAAGTGCTTGAAGCAAGGAAGAACAGGATCCTCAATGCAAAGTGTTTAATTATTCATTTGGTTTTTCAACTCTACACACACTACCTTAAAAGGTCTCTGACACAAGGACTTCTGGAGGCCCCTATCGAACTGACCTTACAAATAATTTCCCATGCTCTCATTTCACATGCACCTGCTCTGTCAAGGGAGCTGTTGGAGATGTAAACAGGGCAGAGCTGTGGCTGAATGAGGAGATATGCTGATTCTACCTCCAGTGTCTCAGGGCCCTGTTAGGTGTGAATTTGTTGTAACATCCAAGCACTTTCCTCCCTGAGAATAGGAACAATCTTGTGACCTTTAAGATTTCAGCCTCCTGCAAGAACAGGGCCTGTTACCTGGAAGTCTCCGCATGGAAACCTGGAGCCATTGCCTTTTATAAAAATAGTGTTTCATAGAATTGACATGCTTTGTTCCAAATGATGAGGTCTCCCACCCAGCAGGGTAATTGGGTTTTCGTTTAGTAACTTGTACAGGTCTTTTCACTGGAGAACACAACCAGCCTCTGGGAAAGAGCCAAAAAGACCTCAGACAGTAAAAACATAAATATGCAAGGGGTGGGGATCACATTATAGAAAAAAGGAATGGGAAAAGTGCCCCATCTCTTTGATTTCAAGAAAATTGATGCAAACCTTCCTTTCAAATGCCTTCTGTTACCCCACAAAAATACCTATTCTCTGCCAGTAGTTGCTTTGTTGGGAGAAACGGCCTTTTTGGGTACAGCTGAGGCAGAAGGGCCTTCCTGGACCAGCCTTAATAAACAGTATCCCTGGCCTCTGATGGGAGGTCATTAGGTTCAGAAGATGTCAACTCTTTGCTCTACAAGGTTCATACAGACTAGGCCACCTGAGGATTGGTGCTCTCTCTTGAGTACCTGAAATCAAAATTGTAACTTGCAGGACATTGTTGAGAAATTGGGCTTCCTTGGAAGACCCTGTGTGAGCATATATGTGCAGGCATTCAGGCTGCATTTTCTCCTGTGATTTACACCTGACAGAACACATTTGTGACCGTGTAATCATCACTACAGTACTACGTGGTAAATACCCTCAGCCCCATTTTACAGATGAGGGCTCAGAAGTTACAAAAATTTAGGGAGATGGCCCAAGCCACATGGTTACCTGGTACTTCTACTGCAATGAAAGGCACTTCCTACAAACTTAAAGGAGATGTTTTGGAGAGTAATACAAGTAATAAAGGAGATGTTTTGGAGAGTAATACAAATACAAGATGTTTTGGAAAATAATACAAGAAGCTAACTTTACAAGATGGAAAGTGAACACAGGAAATCATCTGAAAAAACACAGATATGAAATCCAGGTCTTTACAGTCAAAACCCCATGTGTTTTCCATTCTTACACATATTTCTGTGTTCTCACACATGCTCATACAGAAACACACAGTTCATCCCTGAATATAAATATATTTTTGATATCTTGGTGCTATTGTTTTTCAAGATGTCCATGCACAACACTGTAAGTAGAAGCATATCATTCTATGAAACAGAACAAGGTAGTTCTTAAGCATCTGAATTTGTGCTTTGGGTGTCTTCCCTCAGGCATATCCAGGATTGTGTATTGTTCTAATCTCTGGGTGGGCCTTAGTGAAGCCCCTTTCAGTATATAAAGATTCATGCTGAAAGTGGATATGGTCTGAGCTTGACAAATGGTAAGGGCATGAACTGCCCTTCACATCCCCACTAGGATGAAGGACACCTTTGCCTACCTGAAGGAGGTAACTTTTAGATTAGTGAAAGAAACATTAACTTTACAAGTTAGGAAGTGGGCATAAGGAGGTGGTGACATTAAGGAGGACCATATGCAGAGGTGTGTGAGGGGATTTAAGAAGAGACCAGAAGAATAGAAGGCAGATCCCCAGACCTCTGACCATGATACCAAGGCTAGAACCACACCAGTTCCTGAGTGTTTGAGAGAGATGCTGTGGCGGGGGTCTGGAAAGCTTGGGATCCTTATGTTGCTTATGTTTTTTGCTTTGAGTTTGCAATATTAAAAATTCCTTCCAGTTTTTCTTTTTCTTGTCTCTTAACCTTGAAAAGAAAATTTGGGGATCGCAAGAAGCCTATTTGCTGGACTTATGCTAAAGAGCTGAAAAATGGCCTCAGTGCTCCAGTGCACTGAGAATAACTGATTGGTGGAATGGGGGACATGGGAGCAGAAGTTAGCCCTTGACAACCAGTTACTCCATTCATCCTCACAAGATCCTGGAAGGCATCCGCAAGGCAGAGAACAAACATCATTACTTTTTAACATTGCTGGAAATGAAATCTTTAGAAGCCAGGGGATTTTCTCTAGACATGTAATTCAGTAAAATGGAAGGAATTCTTAGATCTAGATCAACAGCCAAGGAAGGGTGAGAAACTCTGATTGTCACAAGGCAAAGATCCCTTGCTCTTTGCATGGCCAGCACCCCAAAAACCCACTTCTGCTTAGAAGCACATGCCCTGCAATCTTCATGTATCTCCACTTGAGCAGATAAGATTCTTCTGGGAGACCCAGAAGACACAGACCATCACAACACACACCCCACTTGCTCCCAACACTGCATTTAGCTGACACTCAATTCACTGTCTTTGGAGTAAAATTGTTTTGTCTTTTCAATATCTTTTCAACCAAGGCAGAAACAGTGGCGATATTTAAGCCTGAGCTCCTAATCCCTTATCCTACGGGTGTCCTTAAGTGAGGAAAGGAGCATATGAGGACTTGCTTAGCAGAGATAACCATTACATGTGCCACATAAATATAAACTATGGAAAGAGCTACTGAAAAGTGTAGACAAGTTTGAGAAACATCCTAGTTAGACACAATTTTGGCTGTCATACATTTCCTCTACTCCTCCCTCCCTCATTCCTGTCACTGGCATGAAGAAGGTGGGAGGCTCTGTTACTTTTACCTGTAAAAGAGTGGCTGTCCTCATGCTGATCCCCAATTTATCCAGGCTGTCATCAACAGGAGTGACTGTTTTTAATCTCCCCACTTGCCTGTAATGAGCATTGCATATGGTCCTCTCTTGACTTTGATCTCCAAACTGGGGAGCCTGATTGCTTGGTTTTGCTTCCAGACAGTAACACTGACTACCTGTGTGAACTTGGACAAACCACTTAACATCACTGTGCTTCATCTTCCTCACCTGTACTCTGGAGCTAGAAATGAAACACATGCCAGAGGTTGCTATACTGGTTGAGTTGACATTTTGGAGACCTCATTTCAGGGCCTGAGGACTACTGAAGTGATAAGTAAATAATTCTTGCTCTGACTCAAGTGTCTTACCCTACAGAACATTGGCCACTGCTTCCTTCTCTTGACACTGGCTTTCACTCCCCAGCTAGACATGCCTTCTGCTCTCAGGTCTCTGAAAAGCTGTGTAGAGGGTTCTCTGAGGCTCTGCAGAGGAATAAAGAACTACTGGGGCCAACACAACATTTGCTCAAGCTCAAACCAGCTCATTCCCTTTCATCTCTTGTCTGCCTTGCCTTCCCCTGCTGGTCAGAGCTCACCTCCCCTCCTTCCCTGGTGCTTAAGATTCTGGGGGTCTTCTCTCTGCCCTTTGTGTCCCTGTGATTCTTGGTAAGTTGAATATCTGGACCTCATATATGCGCATGCACAATGATTTATCTCTATTTCCCTGGATTCTGCTCTTTGTCCTAACCTATGTGTTTTCTGCCTGGAAGGGAAGGTCTCTATATCTCCTGAAGATCTACCAGCTTGCTGGTATAACACCTTCCTGGTCTATGCCCTGCCACTGTGGCCCTGGCCCCACCCCACTGCAAACTAGCCAGGCACAAAATCATCAAAGATGCACCCAGACAAGGTACACTGGGAAATACTTAGAAGAACCCAATAAAGGATTTATCAGGAGGCATCTCCATCCCTTTAAGGATCTTCTGAGAAGGGTGGGCACCAGAGGTTTAATGGTTTTCTGTCTGTTTT
The DNA here is from genome assembly GCF_046562875.1 of Panthera onca. Classification (NCBI taxonomy): domain Eukaryota; kingdom Metazoa; phylum Chordata; class Mammalia; order Carnivora; family Felidae; genus Panthera; species Panthera onca. The sequence continues at coordinate 168,063,355 of NC_138342.1, read as the reverse complement.
TAATAAAATTTCCCATTAATTAAGAAGAGCAGTACAGGCTGCAGTCCTGGACATATTATTTGTCTTTTTATTTTGTAGTTACCTGGCAGTATCTTTAGTGCAGGAGCCCTGGAATTATACACTGGTCCCTAATATTTCAAGACCCAACAGGAACAAATATGCAATTATATAGTTCAGTGGTGCAGTGCCACAGCAGTGTGGGGAGAGGTGGGATGCACCACTCCAGCTCTTGGAAAGTTCCTTCACAAGGAAACTTTAGGCCCTGGATTTGAATATCTTTCAAGCCAAGGACCCTTTCCCCTGTATCCAGTCTCTGCCTCCACCTGCCTCCAGTCTGAGCATAGGGCATCCTTACAGTTCTTTCAAGACAAAAAGAATACAGGGAGAGAAGAGGAAGAACCACTTTCTACGTGCCAGAGACATCTCCTAAGGTGCTGACAGCAATCCATATGTACAGAGTAGGTAATGTAGAGACGCAGCTTTGGTAGTAAACCACTTCGGTTTATGTGCATAACTTTAGGGAAATTCCTCATCTTTTATGAACCAGGGCTTCCTTGTCATCTAGAAAATGTGGATAGAGATGACACCTGCTTCAAGGCTTGTTCAGAGGGTCAAATGAGATAATCCAAACAAGGTGTTTTTTCTATTATGATCCCCATTTGACAGATGAGGAAATTATGGCCCAGAGAAGTTAAGGAACTTGTCCAAGATCATGCAGCTAGTAAGTGATGTTAGTTAGGATTCTAGTCCACAGTGTGTCTGGTCTGTTGTTTCCTTACCCTTAAACTTTGTGGCAGGAAAGTGGCAAAGTTAGTGGCATGAACTGTCAATAATGGTATCTGACTGTGGTTTAGGAAGGGAGACCCGCTGTGCCTTACTCTTTTTGCAAGGGACAACTGGCTTAGAATCAAAGGGACTGAAAGGGATATACCCAGGACAACTTGCAAAAGTCATAGGATTCTTCCTCTCCTGTGGCTGTCTCTGAGCACCTCATGCATAGTGAGAGCAGGATAACAGCATTTCAGATCATGCTTTTCTAAGGGGGTCTGACAGCTGTGTGTGCATGCATATGTCCATGTGTGTGTGCATGTGTGTGTGTGGGTGTGTGTGTGAGTGTGTGAGCATGTGTTTCTGTGTGATTGTGTGATGTGAGTTTGTGTGAGAATGTGCATGTGCATGTGTGTGATGGTGTGTGTATGTGTTTCTGTGTGAGTGACTGTATGCATATGTGTGTATGCTTACGTGTGAGAATATGCACACATGTGTGATTGTGGACATGTGTGAAGGATTATGTGTCAGTGTGTGTGTGTGTGCATGTATGTGTATTTGTGTGAGTATGTCTATGTGTGTTATTGAAAGGGGGGGTGGTGTCTGATGGGTCCAGGAAGGAATCACAGAGCCAGAGGTTTCCATGGTAGCTGAGATACCCACAGTCCTTAAATAATTAACCAGCCAGAGCTTTTAAATACATTTCAAAACAAACACTCATTTCCCTTTAATGCGGTGCTGATTTCCCCTTTTACGCACTGCCCGCGGCAATGCAAGCTGACTGTAATTCTTGCTCTGATGCGGTGGCAGCATCTTTGGTTGTCATGGGAAGCAGCTCCTGTTGTCAGGGGGCCAGCTCAGAACTTCACCTAGTCCACAGGAAGGACAATGGGTGAGAGGGAGGAAATTCTGCTTCCATCCCTCTTATGTTGGTGGCATTAGGAATATCTAAGGGGTCAGCTGCAGCTTTGCCCCTGCACACATGAAACTTGCTAGCTGTCCAATAGACAGGTTTTTCTGTGAGTAATTTTCACCTGCAGACACCTTCTAAGCAACTAATCTTTCCTGGCACACAGCCTTTTGTTTTTTTATTATAGACTACCCTGACCAGGGCGAGTAGATATAGCCTTCCTTATTCCTTTCCTGCCTCATCTGTTTATGTACATACTCACATGGGGTATATGAACTACCTTGGTGTGCCTCTACCTAAAATCCATGCCCCTTGTTTGCCTCCTTATGACACCTAGAGCTCCACAAAGCCGAGTGTATGTGTGTAGGGTGGGGTGGGGAGGGGAGGGAGAATGCTAAGTGTATTGAGTTTACTTGGTCTGGGACTAATGTCTGACCTTTCTGGCATTGTAATTTGGGTCAGTGAGCAAAATTTGGGGGAATCTCAAAACCAAAGCATCAGTGGCAAGGCCCCTGAGCCAGGGCTTTCACCACTGGGGAGGTTGGCCTGGCTGTGATGGCTTCCCTCCTAGGGAATGTCTGGGTCATCAGTCACTATCCCTAACTGAATGTCCAATCAAAGGAGGCAGTGGTCATGGTTCTAGGCTATATGTCAATAATAACATAATAATAATGAAAAAATGTCCCAATTTGTTGAGTGCTCACTATATCAGAAACTCTGGGTTGGCACTTTACCTGTATTACATCTAGCAATATTCACATTGACCCTATGACCAAGTACTATAGTTAGAAGGAACCAGGCCCAGAGAATTTACTTAACTAGCCTGTGGTAATAAGAATGGCCAGTGGTGGAGTTAGGATTTGAACTTAGATATGGCGAGTCATTTAACCAATGTGCTCACCTGAGTGAGCAGACTTCCAGCTTGGAGAAAGGGATCTGATCCAGTCCCTAAAGCTGAGAAGACATGGTTGAGGCCCCAAAGTCTCCAGGGGTACCATGAGCCTTAGGCTTGAAGACAGTATAGAGCTGACAGTCATAGGGCACAGCAGGAGGAGACTTGAGGGGGCCAGGCTGGAGGGTGAGCCCACAGAAGGACAGGCAGGGAGAGCATAGGACCCTGGAGGTGCCTCACAGCCAACGACACTGGGGAAGAAGAGGGTGGGCACTCAGGCTCCATGAGTGGCTGCTCTTTCAGACTCCAGCTGTGAGGAGTTGGTAGTTGCCACAGCTGATTATGCTCTCAGTCTGCCCAGCTGGCTGATGATCCAGTCAATTCAATCACTGTGGGCCTGATTGGTTTCTATAGGCAACCCTGTATGATAGTTCTACAATAAACCTTATCTGACAGATAGGGAAACAGAAGATCTTAGAGGACAAATTGACTTACCCAAATCTGGACAGCGAGGCTTCGTTTAACCTTCATCCACACCTTTAGGCTCCAAATTCTGAGGTCCTTTCCCCTGTACTCATATGGATTGGTGTGGAAAAAAAAAGACAATCCAGGAAAGAAGTATGAGGACAGCACCAAATAGGAGTGATCATGGTCATGTAAGGTCCTCATGCCCCCACAGAGGCCTGGAAAATCTCCTTGCAACCCAAGGCTACCTAGGTAGTAGGCCCCTGCCTAGGCTGGGTGCCCTGAGGTTTAATATATGGTCAAATAGCCTTTTAGAGTGGAATGCTGAAATGGCAGAAGTACCAGAGTCAAATGCACAAAGTCCCAGGCTAAATGTCTTCATATAGTGCCTGAAGAACCAAGTGAATGGGGAAAACATAAACAGGAACATGTAAAAGAGTAAAATATATGCTAAATTCCCATCAATTTTTCAAAAACATTTTATTATGGAAAATTTCAAAAATATTCAAAAGCAGGTAGAACCCATTCATTTTTTTAACTTTTTATTGTGAGACACACATGGATCTGTAAGAAATAGTACAGAAAGATCCTCTTTAGCCTTCATCTAATTGTTCTCAATGGTAACTTCTTACAAAGCTATAAAGTGATATCATGACTAATTAACATTGTTACAACCAAACTTACTCAGATTTCATCACTTCCATGTGCACTCATTTATATGTATATGCCTGTATACTTATTTCTATGCCATTTATAGTGTGTGTAAATTCTACTTTTGTAGATGCATGTGATCCCCAGAGTCAAGATACAGGCCAGTTCTCTCATAGGGATCCTTCATCCTTTAAAGCCACACACACCTCCCTACCAAATCCTCCTCCCTAACCCCTGGCAACCATAATCTATTATTGATTTTTATAATGACATTATTTCAATGTTATATAATATGTTCATATGCTACATAAATATACATATTATGTAGATCTATTGGTATGTTGTATGAATTAATATATTGATATCAAATAGAGTAGATTTCAGAGCAAAGAAAATTCCTAGACAAAGAATATATTTAATAATGATAATAGGATCAATCCACCAGGAGGACATAAAAATTTTAAATGTGTATGTGCCAGACAAAAGAGCCTCATGATATATTAAACAAAACTTCATAGAATTTAGGCAATCTGTGATTAAAGTTGGAGACTTTACCACCCTACTCTCAGCAATTCATAGAACTACTAGATCGAATATCAGCAATAACACTGAAGGAATTAACAACACAGCCAATCAATAGGATCTAATTGGCATAGGTAGATCACCATCTGACAGCAGTATACAATTTTTTTCAAGTGCCCATGAAACATTCAGCATAATGAACTATATTCTGGGTCACTCAAAAATAAATAACTCAGCAAATTCAAAGAATTAAAATCATAGGGGTGCCTGGGTGGCTCAGTCAAGAGTCAGTCAAGAGTCAGTAAACATCTGACTCTTGATTTCTGCTCAGGTCATGATCTCAGTTGTAAGATAAGCCCCACATTGGGCTCCACTCCAGACATGGAGTCTGCTTAAGATTCTTTCTCTCCCTCTGCCCCTCCATGCTCACTCTCTCTCTCTCTCTCTAAAAAATAAAAATAAAAATCATAAGAGATGCTTACCATCATTAACCATTAGGGAAATGCAAATTAAAGCCACATGAGATATCACTACATACCCATCAGAATGACTAAATTAAAAAATAGTGACAGTACCAAACATTGGTGTTGATGCAGAGAAACAGAATTACTCACACACTGATGGTGAGAATATAAAATTATTCAGCCACTCTAGAAAACAGTTTGGCAGTTTCTTACAAAGCTAAACATGCACTTATCACACTATGCAGAAATTGCATTTCTAGCCATTTATCCCCCCAAATGCAAAACTTGTGTACACAAACAGCGATAACAAATGCTCTTAACAGCTTTATTTATAATAGTTAAAAACAGAAACCTCTACAGATGTTTTTCAATAGGTAAGTGTGAAACAAATTGTGTATCCCTACCATGGAATACTACTCAGCACTAAAAAGGAACTAACTACAGATATAGGCAACAACTTGGATGAATCTCAAGGACATTATGCTGAATGAATAAAACCAATTTTAAAAGCTTACACACTGCATAGTTCCTTTTATAGAAAATCCCATCAATTGTTAAGAGACAATACTGAAAAATGTCACTCTAAGTGTGCCAATAACCATTCCAGTTTTTATATGGACCACAGTGCTGAAATAGATACATCCACCGTTCCAGCACATGGCTTCATGGTTTGCCCCCTGCCACCCTTCTATCATATTTTGGAGACCTTTACCCTTAAGATAGGAAGGTCTGGATCAAGGCCAATATATCTCAAAGCAATTATAAAACAAATTAAAGAGTCACAGAATATTAGTGGGAAACAAATCTTCGAGATCATGTAGTTCAGCGGTTTATAATCCTGACTAAACAACAGAATCACATGAGGAGTTCTAAAGTAGTCTGATGGCTGGGACCCATCCCCAGGGATTCTACTTTAGTTGGTCTGAAGAAGTACCCAGGTGTCACTACTTTTAAAAAGCTCCCCAAGTGATTCTAAAGTGCAGCCACGTTTGAGAACCACTGATGAGTCCAAGCTCCTCATTTTACAGATGAGGAAACCTTAGGCTCCCAGGGGTGAAATAAATAGTCCAAGGTATCTCACAGGGCTGGACTTTGTTAGAGCTGTCTCCTAAATCCTAGAACCTTTTTCCTTATTTGAATGTTTTTTTTTCACATTCATTATCAAATTCATCTTCCTTACAAACTTGTAAGGTAAGAAGAATGATTTAATTACTTGCATTGTAGGGATAACAAAAGAGGCACATGGAGATGAAATGATGCTCTTAATTAAGACTTTGCAGATTACAGCACAGGAAAACCATAAGTGCAGCCTCTTAACTTCTAGCATGATAAAAGCTGCTAAAAGGAAAGTTGAGCATTCATTTACCAAATCCAATGTTATTGGGAGACATGTTACAAACCCAAGTGTAGGAAGGGCTGCCCAGATCTCTGAGGCCTCCCTCCTGGGCCAATTTCTCTTGCGTGTGTTCAACATAACTCATTAAAGTATCCCAATTTTCATAGATCTTAATCTGTTCCTGCCAGCACCTATTAGATCTTGATTTACACTCATTTTATCTCAGCTTCTTACTAGGAGTGAGAACAAACAGCCCCCGCCTTTCTCACTTCTGAGTTTGCTTATTTACAATTGTGTTTTAGTGCAAATTGACCCATTTATTCATTAGTTTTAATGTGTCCCTTTCAATGTCTAGTTACCATCAGAGAGATTATCATCATTCACCATGGCATTCTGGGGTGTCCAGATGTTATTAAGTATGGTTTGTAGCAGAGTAGAAGTAGCAGTGTGTGTGTGGAGGGCAGGGATGGGCATGAAAAATGCAAAAGGAGGCCAAGCAAGCACGAGAGACCTGGGTCCTTTGCAGCTTTTGCCATGTAGGAACCTCCCTGGTAGAGATGGTTAAAGAACAAGTGAGTAAGTAAGAAGGCTGTTCCCAAGAGATTCTCAGAGAAGCAGAAGGAGAAACCCCAAATGTCCCAACAGGAATGAAAAACAACTCTTCTTCATGCTGGTAGACTCTTCCATCTATCTTGGTGTCACCACTGCTTGCCTTCATTATTGTTTCTCAGCTACTTCACTTTATAACAAGGGTCTGTGAACGATATATAACACATATGTTTTAGAAAATATTAGTGGTGTAATTTTTGGCTTATACGTTACCATTGCTTTGTTTTTTTTTTCTCTAAGTTGAAACTGGTTCTTGACTTTAAGCCAAGTGAAATGATCTGCAGTGTTAAGGAAAGAAAACTTTAGAAGAAACTGTCTCCCAAAAGCAACCTACAGTTATGGAAAGACACAGGTTTGAGCTGGAAGCGCTGGGTTTGGACCTGGCACTTGTTGCCTTAGGGCCATTTCTCACCGTTAAGTTACTGTTATGCACAATGGTGACTTGTAGAGATGCGGGTTTTAAATATCAAACTCAGTATAAAAGTTTTTAAAAAGCAGCTCCTAGTCTGGTTAATAAGAATGGGGTAAGATGCATGGGAACAATTCTAGCTGAGCCTTTGCACACAAGGTCACACCTCGCTCCTCTGAATTTACAGGGCGCTAAATCTCCTGTATTTCCTGTCCTGACAACTGATTCATTTTTGCACTTTCATAAATGTTTTTATTTGTTTATTCATTAGTTCATTTGTTCATTCATTCATTCATTCAATCATTTGTTCATTCTACAACCTTCTATTTACAGGAAGCCTGGTATTAGAGACTTTAATCCCTCCTGCAGCTGGCCTCTTTGTTAACCACAACGTAATTTAGAGCTCTAGCAATGAGATGCCTGTGGCTCAGGGCCATATTGACTTTCACGGGCCCTAGGCATTTGGTGTTCATGGACTTCCCGTGAAAGATCCTTCCTCCATTAAAAAATAATTTTACATGTTTATATATGAAATTATATTTTATAACTGTTGATTTATAAACAAATATAATCCAGGCTGGAGGAATGTCTATCTTAGGAAAATCACAATGAGAGCAAGAAGCCCTGTAAAATATTCATGAAATGAATGAATGAATGAATGAATGAGTAACTACTTTAAATAGAAGGGTATGTGTCATCTGTGTGTCAAGAGGAGACAATCTAGAAATTATAAAGGCTGTATTTACTTGAAAAATGCCAATAACCTGCTTAATCAAACAAGTGCAGAAAATACCAGAACTTTTGCATCCAAAGAATGGTGGGCGAGCACCTAAGGCCAAATGATATTTTTCTAGATACACATGGTTATTTTGTTAGGTTAAAAAAATAATGAGCTATTGCCACTATTTAATGGATCACCTACAAAATTTAAGGCACTTTAAATACATTATCTCCTACTGTCACCAAGGTAGGCATTTTACTCCATTTGAGAGTTGAGGAAATGGAAGGAGAAGGATTAAGTGATCCTCTGAAGACTTTGGCCTCTGTGATCTTATTGCTATGTGGCCTTGGGTAGCTTCCCTAGCCTTGCAGCGTCTGTTTTTCAAAATGTAAAGTGTAGCTGGTGTTATATATAAAGCACCGGACAGATGAAAGGGTTATTAACATTATTTTAAATTGTATTTTAGGAAGAAAGTTACAAGAATAATTCTACTCTTTTTTTAATGTTTATTTTTGAGAGAGAGAGAGAGAGAGCAGAGGAGAGACAAAGAGAGAAGGAGACACAGAATCCAAAGCAGGCTCCAAGCTCTGACCTGTCAGTACCTCACCTGCTTGCCAGTGGAGTGCTGTAAAGAGACACACCTAGGGTGACCAACTCCTTCCAGTTTGCCCAGGACTTCCCAAGATTTAAGTTCTGAGTCCCTGGAAACCCCTCAGTCTCTGGTCAAACCAGAGCAGTTGGTCACCCTAGACATATCTTCCTAAACAAGCCCTGGTTCCCATTGAAAACAGAGTGGGACTCTTTAGGAGTCAGGTGCTTAATTCTCATAACATCCTGCAAGGTGCATGTAATTATCCCCTTATTACAGGTGAGGAAAATGAGAATCAGAGAAGCCAGGACAACTGCCACAGCTTTGAAATAAGAATCTCAAGCCATATATCAGCATACTATCTTCCCTTTACATTATGCTTTGAGAAACACCTCCTGGCACTAAAGTGGCATCTGTCATGCTAGATCCTGGATTGGCCCCAGGTAGTGAATTGTTCCTTTAACAAGGTCCTTGGATGAAAACTATGGTAGAGGATAAGGTTAATTTGGTGCAGACAGGACATGGTTAATGTGGCAAAGGGTTTCCAGCTGCCTGGATGAGACCATCATGGTCTTTTATCTTGGAAGAGGAGGGTGGGAATCTTGCCTGGAAGTGGGTGGGAGAAGTCTTCGGGAGCCTGCCTGCCCTGCTTTATTATTAGGTTAATTGAAACCATAAATGCAAACTTGGATTCACATTAAAGCTCTGCATAGCAGATGGTGACAAGTTCCAAGCATCATAAAAAGAGGATTGGAAGTTGTAAATGTCTTGGGCTCATCTGTGCCAGAGTGCTGAGAGAAAGGCATTGTGGGAGATGGTGGCCCACACCACCCTCTGCTCCCCTGCAAGTTACCTTCTGGGATGGCATAACCCTTGTTCTGCACTCCTACATCCCTCCCCCACCCCCAGCACCATACAACTTCCCCAACTGGGATGAGTTGTTGTCACTAGGAGTCAGAAACCCAGCAATGGTCATAGCATCTTTCCCTTTGTTCTCTCTCTTAAAGCAAATTTTCACATCAAATTTATTCGGGGGAAAATAAAGTTTGCTTGTAGCCCTTCTTCATTTTAATTCATGCCACCTTTCTTCTTTCAACCTGGTGCTACCCTTGCGCCCACCACAGTGTGCTCACCTTGCCACTCTCTTCTAGCTACCTTTCCTTGGGAGGCCTCAGGATCCAAACATACCTCTTCCTTCTTCCCCAACCATTGAATCTGCCATTTCTCATTCCCGCTCACAACTAGTTGAACAGAGGAAGGGGCCTAATGGATTGATTCACATTCTCTCCCCATGGTGAATACTTCTTGATACCCCTACTCATCCTCCTATCCAATGGATGACATTGCCTCCCACAGGACTGAGAAAATAGAATCCTTTAGACACCAACCTCTAAAGACATCACTATTGTCAATGATCCTTTTACCAGTCTCATAGAAAAAGACACCCTGATCTGGTACACCTTGTTCATCATCCCAACTTGTAACATCACATTCAGGACTTTGTATCATCAATTATCTCCTTTCTTCTACATCTTGAGTTTTCCCTGTCTTCTCTGGTACTTTCTCTGTCTACACACATGGCTGAGAAATCCCCTTTTCCATCCTGCCTCCCCTCCCTTCATTCTACCCTCAGGCCTCTCCATGGAGCAGTCATTTCTTGCTGCCTCTGATTTCTCTTCTCTTTATCACCACCATCTCACTGAAATGCTCTCCTTTACCCACTCTCAGATCCAAGGGACTGTGTTCCTGCAACACCTCTATAAGTCCGAATGTTGCCTTTTCCTTTATGCCATTCCATGTGCACCAACAAAAAGCATTTCTCTCTATGTTAATGGTGTAGCTCTATAGCCCAATGAGAACAGTCCTGTCATGGTTGCTGGAGTGTGAGTCTACCCTCTAAGACTCTGTGTTTTTTGAAGGCAAGGGCCCATATCTTGGTTATCCAGTATTCGTTTCTGGCAGGATAATCACTCTGAAAACATGTTGGTATTACAAGAATAGAATAAGAGAATGATATTTCCATGATAATTTCCTTGATGATGCATACATAAAGAGTCTGAAAAACTTTTGTGTCAGGTCCTTACCCTCATGTTATTGTAAGATCACCTCCCCTAATCTGTCATCTAAAATGCCTAAAATGGGTCACTCCTTTGGACTAAGTTACTGGAGACCCTTGTACAAATTCAGTTACCTAAGATGTGGAAAGAAGAAAAGGCAGGAATAGACCAATTCATTGGTTTCATACTATGTGTAAACAACTAGTTAGTTTACCTGCATTAACTCACATAATTGCTGAGGGGTAAATGTTTTAAAACACATTATTTTAGAGAAGAAAGAAATTAAGGCCAAGAAAGATTAAACAGGTTGCCCATTGCAGATAGAGATAAAACAAGATTGGCTGTGTGTGAATAATTATTGAAACAGAGTGACAGGTGCATGGGGGCTTTATTATGCTATTCCCTATTTTTAAATCTATTTTCAGTTTTTCTACAATAAAATAAGAAAACAAAAACATTGTACAATATCACCCAGCTAGTATATTAGTTATCTATTGCTGCATAGCAAATTACTCCCAAATCTCAGCAGCTTAAGACAACACACATTTATTATCTCTCAGTTCCTTTGGGTAGAGATCTGGGCACAGCTTGTCTGGGAGTTTCTAGTTCAGGGTCTCCAACAAAACTTCAGTGTGCTGCTCAGGATGGCGGTCATCTCAGGGCTCAGCAAGAGGGGAGGGGATCCATTGGAAACTCTAGGGCCTCTGACTTTTGATGGAAATATCAGCTCTCTGCCACAGGGGCTTCTCCATAGTGCTGCTCACAGCAGGGAAGCTTGCTTCTCTCTAAGAGGGAATTTTGGAAGTGGTATCCCGTTACTTCTACTGTATTCTATTTATTAAACTGAGTCAGTAAGTCCAGCCCACACTCCAAGGCAGGGATTACACAAGGACATGAATACCAGGAAGCAGGGATTAATGAGGGTCCTCTTAGGGGCTGTGCACTACTGTTAATATGTAGCCCTGCTAGGCTCTGATTCTTTCTCTTTGACACCAAATTCTGTGTGTGTGTGTGTGTGTGTGTGTGTGTGTGTGTGTGTGTTTTCCATTGCTCCCAGCAACCTCATGGATTTACTATTGACAAGTAACACTTTAGCTTCAATTAGCTTACCAGATAGACCCAGGAGAAGGCAGGTCTATCAGGTAAATGTGACTCAGAATTATTAACATTTGGTTTCTGGTTGGGAACAGGGCCCTAAAATTGCATGGTTCCAGAGGGTTGCCATTGCCATTAGGAAAATGGAAAGCATCAGATGAGATGCATGAAGACCTCCACTGAGAAGTGGTCCCATGGGAGCCCTCAGAGATAGCCATGGGAAGAGAATCAGCATGAGACCAATTGGAGCTTTCAGCAGGAGTATTGATTGAGAGCATGGAACTGTTATCTTTTTACCGTTTGCTCCTAGCAGTGTCTAGTATATGGTAGATGGTCCTTGAATGTTTGTGGGGGGAATGCATAAAATGGGAATGGGCAGGGGAGGTAGATGAGGCACTAAAAAGAGGTAGAGTCCATTAAGAACATGTCAGAGTAGGGGAGCCAGGGTGGCTCAGTCGGTTAAGCATCCAACTTTGGCTCAGGTCATGATCTCACAGCTTGTGGGTTCAAGCCCCGTGTCGGGCTCTGTGCTGACAGCTTGGAGTCTGGAGCCCACTTTGGATTCTGTGTCTCCCTCTCTCTCTGCCCATCCCCTGCTCATGCTCTCTGTCTCTGTCTCTGTCTCTGTCTCTCTCTCAAAAATAAATAAACATTAAAAAAATTCTTAAAAAAAAAGAGCATGCCAGAGTCAGATCCATTACTGAGGATATGGCCTGTGAAGTATGGGGGACAGATATATAGGAGGAGGTAGGTGACACTCTCAGGGAAGGTCTCTATGAGTGCTAGTCCAGGCTAGGTACTCTTCTCAGGATCCCTGACCACTCACTCACTCATGGTTTCTGGTGGCAAGTAGACCTCCTACATATCTCTTTCACCTAGCTCTTAGCAGAAGAGTGACTGACCTTGGGACACAGCATTAGGCACTGGCAATAGGACTCTGGCAGGGGGCTTTCTACAGGTGCTTGCAAAGTGTGCTTTTCAGAGTCTTAGTATTTGTAGAGGTGACTCAGAAGCTGAGAAGGTGAGAGAGAGTTGAAAGACAGGTCTCTGGGCCCCCTATTTCTCCTTCCACAGCACACAGTGCATTGACTGAGAGCATGAGTGCCTGGGTTCAAATTTTAGGTCCATCACTTGCCAGGTGTGTGACTTTGGTTCAGTGATTTAACCCCTCTGTGCCTCAGTTCCTGGTCTATAAAAGAGGAGTGATGATGGTATATATAGCTTAGGATTTTGTGCATGTGAAATAATTAATAACTAATAAATAATTTGGAATTATGCCTGGCACATAGTAAGCCCTCAACAAATATTAGCCAGAACAATAATGACACCATCTAGGTGATTCACTGTCTCAGGGTGCATCTTACCTGTGAGCTGGCATGACAGTATCCCACAATTTTTCAGAGCCACTTCAAGAAACCCTGCCCATCAAGAGTGGCCCCAGGGAAGTGGGGCCTTCTGCTTTCATCTCAGAGATGAGAGGCAGGCACAATTCCAGTCCCAAGAGGCTCTGTGCAGGAGAGGATGGATTTCTTCTTGTTTTTGTTGTTGTTTTAATTTCAGAAAGCATTTCTCCAAGGGCTGGGGGAGGATCCAGAACGCAGGGACGCTGTGCACCCAGGAGCCTGTGTGGCTGTGATTAGATGGCATGCACCCAATGGCGGCAGCTGCTAATCCTGACTATTAATTAGAAGATGTGGGAGAGAGTGCCAGCCCGCCAGTGCAGTTGAGCCTAGCAGCAGCCCTCTGTCTTCTTCTGCAGCCTAATCCCCTTCAAGACTTGGTAGTGCTGGGCCCTGGGAGAAGCACCAGGAGGGTGACACCTGCCATCAAGGCCCAAGGGTCTTTGCTCCCTACAACAGCCATCCCATCCCATCCACAGGGACAGCACTTTACAGTTTCCCAAGCCTGCTCAAATACACTATGGAGGCCTGAGGGATTTGCAACAGGGGAGTATTGGCCAGGGCTTCTCCCAGGCCTTGATGTCCAGTGCAGGCCTCTGCCTTGTGTGCCATAACAGCAAAGCTTGTAGGACCTACCCATGACCTGGAGGGTCACCATGTTTGGCTGGATACTGTGGTCCCTGCAGGCAGGAACTCAGCTGGCTACTCCTTGGGGAACCTTTCATTTTCCAGTTCCTAGAAGTTCCTGTCCAGCCAGACTCCATGGCCTGGTTATCAAGATTCCCCAATCTTATCTCCTGCAGGTTCCAAATGCTGATGTCAATGCCTTATTGGACCCTTGGCTTCACAGTTTATAAAAAGGATCCAGTTCCGGTCCCAATTTCTCTTCATCATAAGCCTGAGAGCACCTCAGGCTTGGGTGTTAGGCTCTCATTCTGAAAGTGGACATGTTTACAGAGGTGAGATCTACTCAGGTCATGGATCAGAATGACAGGGAGGGAACAGGCTCTAGGACCATGTCTGCTGATTTTTCATCTTCACTTCCATTTTCTTCAAGTTTCCCTTTCACCTGTATGGTCTTCCCTACTTGGCTTCACCTACAGAGCATCTCTGTTCATTCAGGACCTAACTCAAGTCTTTCCCCATGTCTTTCCAGACTATAGTTGTGTCCACTAATCTCCTTCTTCCCTCTTGGATACCAGAAGATGTATCCTGCACCAAGAGAGGGCACCAAGAGGCAAGTTCCTGGTAGAGGAAGGGGACGGAGAAGAACAAGAAAGTCTGGGGCTCTAGCCCTGGGTTTTGTTTCTAGCCAGCTGTGTTATTTGACCAGGCCCCTCCTCTTCACTGGTCCTCTGTTTAGTTTTCTCATCTATGAAATAAGAGTACACATCTATGGTGGGCATGAGGGCCAGAGATGTTGGGGAGGAAGGTATGGGAAAAGCCATGTAGAGTTGCTGATTTCTAGGATCTCACCACTTGTATGGTGGATTGGAACAACTGATGACAGCTGAGACACATGGAGTTGGGCCTCTTTTATTCCCTCTCCCTTTCCATCTTACCAGGAAAGGCTTCCTGGCATTGCTGGGGGAGAATTCAGCTGTTAGGAATGAAGATCCAGAATGTAAACATGAGCATTAGAGTGTCCTAAGGCTGGAACTCTGGCTCAGTTAGTTTACATGATGATGATGATGATGATGATCTTGATACATTTGAATGCTGATTATATATTAGATTCAATGTGAAGGCTTTACACACAATCTCAATGAAACTGTATAGGAAAATAGCAACTGTCTTAATCTCTGTTTTACAAATAAGGAAACAGAGGCTTATAAAAATTAGGTAACTTACTATTCCCACCAACTGCACAAGTGTTGCAATTTCCCCATATGTTGATCTTCAATGCCGTTTTTATGTATTATGTATATATGTATGTATGTATGCAGGCATGTATGTATGTATAGTAGTCATCCTCATAGGTGACTACATCCTAATGGTTTTGATTTGCATTTCCACTTGTATCACTGTGGTTTTGATTTGCATTTCCTTAATGATTAGTAATGTCAAACACCTTTTCTTGTGCTTATTGACCATTTGTACATGTGTTTTGGAGAAGTGCCAATTCAAGCTCTTTGCCCATGTTTGATTTGTTGTTGTTGTTGTTGTTGTTGTTGTTGTTGTTGTTGAGTTTTAAGAGTTCTCTCTATCTTCCAGGGGCGCCTGGGTGGCTCAGTCAGTTAAGCATCCAACTCTTGATTTTGGCTCAGGTCATGATCTCTGAGTTCATGAATTCGAGCCCCACGTCGGGCTCTGCACTGATAGTGAGGAGCCTGCTTGGGATTCTCTCTCTCTCTCTCTCTCTCTCTCTCTCTCTCTCTCTCTCTCTCTCAAAATAAATAAACTTAAAAAAGTTCCCTACATCTTCTGGATATTAATCCCTTAAAAGATACATTATTTGCAAGTATCTTCTCCCATTGTGTCAGTTACATTTTTTTACCCTGTTGATAGTGTCTTTTGATGCACAAAATTTTTAAATTTTCATGAAGCACAATTTGTCTCTTTTTTCTTTTGTTGTCTGTGCCTTTTGGTGTCATATCCAAGAAATTATTAACAAGACCAGTATTGTAAAGTTTTGTCCTGTGTTTTCTTCCAAGAGTTTTAGAGTTTTAAGTGTTATAGTTAGGTCCAGATTTATTCTGAATTAATTTTTGTACAGTGTTAGGTAAGGGTTGAGCTACTTTCTTTTGCATGTGCATTCCAATTTTCCCCATTTGTTAAAGACTCTCTTTTCCCCACTGAGTGGTCTTAATGTCCTTATTAAAAAATCATTTCAGCATATGTGCAATGGTTTATTTCTGGATTACTCTATTCCATTAGTCTATATGTCTGTTTTTATGCCCATACCACACTGTTTTGATTACCTTAGCCTTGCAGTAAGTTTTGAAATCAGGAAGTGTGATTCCTCCAGCTTTGTTCTGCTTTTTCGGGATTGTTTTGATTATTCAGGGTCCCTTGAGATTCCATATAAATTTTAGAATAGGTTTTTTGTTTAGAGAGACAGAGGGAGAGAGAGAGAGAGAGAGAGAGAGAGAGAGAGAGAGAGATCATTGTGGTTTTAATAGGCATTGCATTAAATCTGTGGATAATTTTGGATAGTATTGACATATTTGACATAACTTACCTTTTAATTCTCTTAACAGCATCTGCACAGCAAAAGTTTTTAATTTGAAGAGGTCAAGTTTATTATTTTTTCCTTGTATGAATTGTGCATTTGGCGTCAAAGCCAAAAACTTTCACCTCTCAAATATTTTTTAACTTATATTTCTAAAAGTTTTATAGTTTTGGTTCCATGTTTTAATCTATGATCCATTTTAGTTAATTTTGTATAAGTTATAAACTTTCATTAAAGTGGTTTTTTTTGTTGTTCGTTTTGTTTTGTTTTGTTTTGCCTGTGGAAGTCCTCCAGCACCAATGGATCATTGCTTCATTGAATTTCTTTTGTACCTTTGTTAAAGTTCAGTTGGCTGTATTTATGTAGGTCTATTTCTGCATTCTCTATTCTGTTTGATTTATGTATGTGTCTATCCCACCACACACTCTTCATTATTCTAGCTATATAATTAAGTCTTCAAATTGAGTAGACTGATTCTTCTCAATGTATTCTTTTTCAAATGATATTAGCTATTATAGTTCTTTTGCCTTCCTATATAAATTTTAGAATATCTTACCTATAACTATAAAAATATTGGTAGAGTTTTCATAGGAATTACATTAAACCTTATGCTAGTTTGGGGGAAAATTGACATCTTTTCTATATGGAGTTTTTTAATCCATAAACATTATATGTCTCTCCATTTATTTCAGACTTAAAAAAAAAGTATTTCATTAGCATTTTGTAGTTTTCAGCATGTAAGTCCAATACATAATTTTCTAGATTGACATCTATGTGTTCCGTATTTTTTGACCAATTGTTAATGATATTATATTTTAAATTTTGGTGTCCATGTGCTTATTGATAGTATATAGAAATACAATTAATTTTTGTATGTTTACTTTGCATCCTGAAAGCGTCCTCAACTCACTTATTAGTTCTGTGACTTATACATTAATTTTTGAATGTTGGACCAGTCTTGCATTCCTGGAATGAACTCTATTTGCCATGGTGTAGAGCCTTTTTTTTACTTTTTTGCTGAATTCCATATGCTAATATTTTGTGAGAGATTTTTGCATCTATATATTAAAGATATCGATCTGTAGTTCATCTTTTCTTTCTTTTCTTTCTTTCTTTCTTTCTTTCTTTCTTTCTTTCTTTCTTTTCTTCCCTCTCTCTTCTCCTCTATCATTTTTTTTCTTTTCTTCCTACTGCCTTTTTCTAGGTTTGATATCCAGGTAATACTGGCTTAATAAAAACAAGTTAGAAAGTCTTCCCTTTTCTTCTTTTTTTCTGGAAGAGACTGTATAGAATTGATGTTAATTCTTCCTTAAACATTTGGTAAATTATTCTAGTAAAATTATCTAGACATTGCTTTTCTACAAGTTTTTAAATTATGAATTTGATTTCCTCAATAGTTGTAGGCTATTTGGATTTCCTATTTCATATTGGGTGCATAGTGCTTGTCCATGTTTTTTGACGTATCACTCACTTTCATTTAAATTATCATACTGATATGTGCAGAGGTTTTTTGTTTTTTTTTATGGCATTCCCTTGTTATTGTGTGTATGTGTGTATACAGGGTCTATAGTGATATCCCATATTTAATTCCTGGTATTATTACTTCAAGTCTTCTCTCTTTTTTTCTTGGTCAGTTTTGCTAGATATTTGTCAGTTTTACTCATTTCAAAGAATCAGTTCTTCATTTCACTGATTTTCTTTATTTTCTTTCTGTTTTTAATTTAGCTGATTTATACTGTTGTTTTCTTCTTTCTGCTTGTTTTAGATTTATTTTATGCTTCGTTTTTACTAAGTTATCATGATGAAAACTTAGATTATTGACTTAAGACTTTTCTCTTTTTCTTATGTATGTATTTAGTGCTATGAATTTCCCTCTCAGTACTCCTTTATCTATGTTACACAAATTTTGATATGTTGTATTTCAATTTTTATTTAGTTCAGTGTACTTTTTAAAATTTCTTTTGACAGTTCCTCTTTGGCCCATGGGTTATATATAGAAGTGTATTGTTTAGTTTTCAAGTGTTTGGAGATTTTTTGATTATCTTTTTGTTAATGTTTTCTAGTTTAATTACATCACAGTAGGAGAACATGTTCTCTATTATTTCAATTCTTTTAAATTTGTTGACAATTGTTTTATGCCTCAAAATATGATCTATACCATACCAATATATATGTATCATGGGAACTTGTAAAGAATGTCTATTCTAATTTTTTTGGTGCAGTGTTTCATATAAATATCAGTTAGATCTTATTGGTTGATGGTATTGTTGAGTTCTTTTTATCCTCGCTGATTTTCGATCTAGGTTTTCTATCAGTTATTGAGAGAATTATGTTGAAATCTCAAACTATAATTGTGGATTTACCTACTTCTCCTTTCAATTTTATCAGTTTTGCCTTAAATATTTTGCAGCTCTATTCTTAGTGCATACATATGTAGAATTGGTATATGTCTTTGTTATGGTATAAATGCTTCCCCCCACCCCCCCAAAAAAAGTTCACATGTTAGAATCTTAATGCCCAATGTGATGGTGTTAGAGGGTGAGGTCATTATAAGGTGATTAGCTCATGAGGGTGGAGCCCTATGCATGGGATTAGTGATTGTACAAAAAAGATTCCACAGAGCTGCTTAACCCCTCTTACCCTGTAGGATACAATGGAAGTCTACAACCTTCTGGCACCCTAATCTCACACTTCTAGTCTTCATACTATGAGAAGTAGATTTCTGTTATGTATAAGATACTCAACGCATGGTATTTTGTTATAGTAGCCTGAATGGACTAAAACAGTCTTTTGGGGAGATAAATCATTTTATCATCATATAATGCCCTCTATGTCTCTGGTAATTGTCTTTTCTTTGAATTCTACTTTATTGGATGTGTACGTGTGTGTATGTGTGTGTATAATCGCCCCTGGCCTCTTTTGATTAATTCTTGCATTATATAATTTTTCTCATCCTTCTGTGTTCTATTGACCTATGTAGTTATATTTAAGGTGAGTTTTTATAGATAATATACAGTTGAGTAATATTTTAATACATTTTGCCAATCTCTCTGCTTTAATTGGTATATTCAGATCATTTATGTTTAATGTAATTATTGATATTCTAGAGCTTAAACCTGCAATTTTATTATTTGTTTTCTGTTTGTTTTCTCTGTTTGAATTTGTCTGTTTTATTCTTCCTGACTTCTTGTAGGTTAATTAAATATTTTTTTTTAGAATTCCACTTTGGTTTATATATAGTGTTTTGAACATATCTCTTAGTGTAGATATTTTAGTGGCTGTCCTAGGTATTATGCTATGTAGACATAACATCACAATCTACTGGTATAAACATTTTACCAGTTCAAATGAAGAAAACTTGCCTTTCTTTCTACATCCTTGCACCTCCTTTTTAAACAAAATATAATTGTTTTAAATATTTTACCTACATACATTTAAAGTGAGACTAGACAGTGCTATTTTTTAGTCAGCCATCAAACATAATTTAAATAACTCAAGAGGAGAAAGAAAGTATATTGAATTTCCTCATATTTTTTCTCATTATATTCTTTCTTTCTGATGTTCCAAGTTTTTTTTAATTTCATTGTTTATGCTTAGAAAATTTTTCTGTACTCATTTTTTTACAATAAACTGCTGGCACCAAATTATCTTTGACTGAGACTGTCTTGATTTGCTTTAATTCCTGAAGTGTATTTTTTTTGGATACAGAATTCTAGGTTTATAGTTCTGTTTTTTCCCCCAACACTTAATAATGTGGTGCATTCTTTTGGCTTCTTTCTTATGAGAAATCTGATGTAATTTACATAGTTTCTCTTCTTTTTATAGGGTATTATTCTTCTCTCATTGCTTTCAAGATTTGTCTTTAGTTTTCGGAAGTTTGACTATGATGTAGCATGGATTTATAGAAGGTTTTTTTCTCTTTTAGGTCAGTTGGATCCTTGAATTTGTAGATTTGTGTCTTATGCTAAATATGGGACATTATTGTCAACTATTTTTTAAGCACTTTTTTAACCCTGGATTCTTTCTCCTCTCCTTCCAGCATTCAAGTAACATGAATTTTAGGCCATTCCTACAGTCCTACAAGTCCTATAGTTTCTGTTCTTTTTTTCCTGTATATTTTTTCTCTCTGTTGTTCAGATTGGGCATTTTCTATGGTTCTATGCTCCAATTCATGGATTCTTTCTTCTTTTTAGAGCTTTCATTGAGTTTATTCCAATTATTATACATTTTAGTTATAAAATTTAGCTTTACTTTTTATGTCTCTTTGCTGAGACTTTCCATTTTTCATTTGTTTCAAGTCTTCTCATAGTTGCTCATCGAAGAATTTTTATGATGATAGACTTGACATTTTTGTCAGGTATTTCTAACATCTCTGTTATATTGGTGCTAGCCTTTATTGATTGTATTTTTTCATTCAGTTTGAGATCTACCTAGTTCTTGATATGACAAGTTATTTTCTATAGAAACCAGGATATTTGGGGTATGATGTTATAAGACAATGATTTTAATTTAAACCTCTACTTTAGTTAGTTTCCTGTAATACCACCGAGGCATAGGAAGAGGGGTATGCCACCTTATTACTGCCAGATGGAAGTATAAGTCCAGGTTCCCCACTTGGCCAATATTGACACTCAAAGAAATGCCCTTGTTAGTTGAGTGGAGGTGGAAACTCCCCTTCCTGTTACACCCCTACTCCTCAGTTGGGCGGTGTTGGTGTGTCTCATTAGTGTTTCAGTCATGGTCTACACTAACACTAAACATGTTATGGAGTAGGAGTGAGCTTATTACTTCTTGACAGATAATGCTGAGATGAACTCTAAGCTCCCTCTTGACCTTTTCTAATGTAACCCTAGCAGAGGAATTAGGGCACTTCAATATACCGTAGCAAAGTAAGAAGTCTAACTCCCCACTTTGCTGGCATGGGTAGGGTTGGACCACAGCTTTTTTCTTTAGTTTTGGCTGAAGTAGAGTGGTTATTGTCTAAAAAGTTTTGTTTTTCTACGTTGTTCTTTTTTTGGGGGGGGGGGGGTTGTTTGGCTAAAGAGAACAGGGTTTTGCTTGAGATGTTTTGTTTCTTTGTTTGTTTATGCATTCATTGGTGTTTCCAGGTTTCTGATGTCTTCAGCACCAAGTCAGAAATGTATGACACAAAAAGGAAACCAACAGAAGTCACCAACATATCCTTCCTTGGGTCCTGAGATTCCTAGCCAATTCACTTTTGTTGCCAACTTTTTAGCATTTTCTCATGTTTGTTCTATGTATGATGCCCCAAGTTTTTAGTGTTATTAGAGGGAGAAATGGGGGAAAATGTGTCTAGTCCATGGAAACCCCAGACATATTTTTTCCAGGGGGCAATTTAGGTAGCCAAACTCCCAAAAGAAGACTGTGTGAAGGTTATATGAAATAGTGTCGGGAAATATGGAACCAAGTTTTTCAATCCAGCAACATTTTAGATGGTCTTCATGGCATGATTTTTCCAGCAAGAGGAACAAGGAGTCCTAATTTTTCAGTATCCCTTAACTCATGGTCCATGGAAAATCTATTAGAATGTGAGCTTAAGTAGCCTTCTTCTGAAATTACATATAAAGTTTTTTAGTTAAGGTATGTATGAATTTATACAGGGGACAAAATTTCAACCTATTCTCAAAGGATGCATGGCCCCTCAAATTTAAAACTCTGTTATAGGAGTTATCTTATGTTAGTTATCTTATGTTATATTATGCTCAGAACACCATCAAAATTCTTCATATACAGATTATTTTGTCTTTGTTCTGCTGTGTTTTGGCATTATGCCATTAAGACGTTCAGATTATTAGTCTAAAAAATGTCATTATGAAGATATTGCTGAGAATATTTCTCTCTATAGCATGATATCTTCTTCATGAAGACCCAGTGGGAAAAATTTCTCTTGGGCCTTAACATCAGGAAAAACTGTTCTGCTTTTATGCTTACAATTGGCATTCTTTAATTTTTTTTTTTTTTTTTTTTTTTTTTTACCATAATGGACAGTTTACTTCTTGTAACTATGTTTTAGCCTGTTTTTGTTTTGGCAGTTGGGAAGCCCAGAGTCACACTTTGTGGAGTTGTCTATTGCAACAATACCAGGTCTTCTGATCTGCTTCTTCTGATGGTATATAACTTTCTTTTCACTTTCTTCCCATATTTTCCTTTCATTGTATTTTCAACCCAAAAACTACCTTGACTATCTTATTGTTTTATATTGTGAACATTTTATAAACAGCCTCAAATACTTATGGTAATAAGCAAGGATAGATATATAGATGGATAGACAGATAGAAAGACAGATAAATTTATCTCTCCAGCAGTGCTGGGGTCCATTCCACCTCGATGCCATGGCTTCAGCATGGCAATTAGACTGCTCATGCCCAGCCATCACTCCCCAGTTGCCTTTTTACTGATGTATATATATGCAAAGGAGGAAGGCTTGTCTCCAGGCTGAAGTGCTGCCATAACTAACAAATTCCAAGTGGGCTTGTGTTGAGGTTGATGGGAGAAGAGAGCCCCTCCATAAGGGGATAGAATGAGTGATAAGTCTTAGAGTCACCTTCCCATCTCTTCCCATAAGTACTACCTGCTTGCTGGTCTCCTCTTCAGCATAACAGCCAGAGATGTTCTTTTGAAAGTATGTCTTAATTTTGCAAATGGAAGGGAGAAATCCTCCTCCTTCCTATATTCCCTCTAGTATAGAACTCTCTCAAGGAATCATTTTCTATGACTCCTTCACTCTTCTCTCTGGTCCCCCTGTCAGCTGATAGACGATGCAGGCAGAGAGCTATGGTTCTCTAGGGTGACACAGCTTCTTGTGCTGTGCATGAAGTGAGGTGGTACTTATGTCTGAGCTTCTTAGTTGCCCAGGAAAACCATGGAGATGTTGACAACTTGCTCATGCTCTTTATAGTATCTAGATTTCTTGCCTTCCCCTGTGAAATGGAGGTAATAAAATATAAACTTTCCCACAGGGTTATAGGTAACAGATAACCTCAGCTGTAATCCTCACAGATGATGATTAAATTGAATAATGAAAGTCCAATTGCTGTGTAAACTACAAAGTGTTATACAGATACTAGTTAAGATGATGATGATGATGATGATGATGATGATGATCATAACCCCCAAACACACCTGTTCCTTTTCCACCATGGATCTTAGTTCAGTGTTCCTTTGCAGTGCCTCCTGCTCCTGGTCTCATCTCAGACCCTACCCTACCCCACATACTGTCTCTCCCCAACCTGTGAATGAAGAGTTTACCTCTCTTCTATTTCATTTTTGTTTGGTAAGAACTTAAAAAACTTAATTAGTAGTTCTCAAAACATGGCACATGTAAGAATCACCAGAGAAGCTTATAAAACTACAGATCCCTAAATATCACCCCATTTTTAGCAGGTGTCTTTGATGATTCAGATTCAAGTGGTTGAACCACTAAGCCCTTTACTGAGAGAGGACAAGATGCCATGGGAAAGAAGTTCAGATTTGTGCATTGGCTTGCTATGGCTGCCATACCAAAGTATCACAGAGAGGGTGATTTCAACAATACAAACTCATTTTCTCACAGTTCTAGAGGCTGGAAGTTCAAGATCTAAGTGTCATCAGATTTCGTTTCTTCTAAGGTCCAGGGGATGATAATGTTTCAGGCCTCTTTCCTTGGCATGTAGATGGTCATCTTCTCCCTGTGTCTTCATATTATCTTCCCTCTGTGCATATGTCTGTGTCCAAATTTCCCCCTTTTTTAAAATAAGAACATCAATCATACTGCATTAAGACTCACACCAATTACTTCATTTTAACTTAACTACCTCTGTAAAGACTCTGTCTCCAAATGTGGTCATATTCTGAGGTATTCAGGATTAAGTCTTCAACATATGAATTTTAGGAGGTAACACAATTCAGTGCATAGTAGACACCTGAGGCAAGGCTTCTGACAAACTTGGGAACAAAAGGAGAGGACTTTTGTATCCATTAGGATTGAGTTCAGCTGAAAGAAACCAATAGCAGTAGCTTAATAAAATAGACACTATTTTTTTTCACCTGACAAGAAATCTAGGATGGCAGTATAGATCTGGTTCATTAGCTTCACAATGCCATGTAGAAGCCTGGCTCCTTCTATCATTCTGCCCTGCCATCCTTCTTATGTTGTTTCACTAAAATACTATGACATGAATCATAAATCTCTAGTCATTTCTTGTCCATTTGCACCAGGAAGAAGGGGTTCTTTGTGAGGGCAAAGTATGTGTCAGCTGAGCCAGGTATTGTATGTATGTGTGTGTATACTTACACACACATACATAAATAATACAATAATCTTACTGGAATTATTGACTTTCATCTCATTGGTTGTAGGTAAGAGGAAATATGCCACAGGAATCAACAAAGGAGAGAAATACAAAAGATAACATGGACAAGGTAAAAGGTTAGAAATCAGGAAAAGTAAGCAAGCAAACAAACAAGGAAACAAAAGAAAACTAGGAGATGAAAGAAAGAGGATGGAGCCCCAAACAAGAGATGCAAGCAGTCAGTGGGCTTTATAAAAGACCCAGGAACAAGAATGGAGTTTGGCATTGTGAGATACCATTCTAGCCCAGGACCAAGACTTGCCTTAGTATGGGTCTGGATTTGTGTTACCAGGTAGAAGCAATTAGCCACTCTTGGCCAGGATGTAGTTGCCAGTACTAACTCCCTTTACTTCATGAATTGTCCTATATCTTAACTTGCAGCACTGAGGTCTCCCCTGGGTTAATCTCTAGAATTGCTGGTCTTGATTACATGGTGCCAGTCAGGAAGAGGCAGGGATGCCTTCTCACAGCACAGATTCTTTCCCACAATGCTCCATGCCGAGACAAGTTAAGAAATTATGCCTTGACAAGTTTCTTCCTCAAAACATCCTATGATGACTTTATGTGGTGAAGTCTTTTCTTCAGGAATCATGGTGACTGTCGCTAGTATCTGCCATAATGCTTGGTTGGGAAAAGAATGAGAGCATAACAAGACGGTGACTCGGGAGAGGCTCATTTCTGATGCAGCACTAGGATCCGGGACTACCTCTCCTTCCAGGAGTTCTCTTCTCTTTGGGCTGTAAGCCCAGGATCTCAACCTCCCAGAGGAAAGCTGTCATCTCAAGTCAAAACTTGTACCCTTCAGTTCATCTACCAACTCCTTGAGAGATGTAAAGAAAGGTGGGACAATGAGCATCAGCATGCCAGTCCCTCAACAGAGCTCTGAGTCTAGGGAACTGTGGACCTGCCCTGGAAATTATCCTTGGTAGCATAAGAGCTTTCTCTACCTGGTGAGCCCTGTGATATGAGGTTCAAGGGCAGTATATTGTCTTGTTGGGAGGCTTATTGCACAAATATTGCTTCTATGAACAAAAAGGGATGTCAGATAGCAGAGAGTACCAGGGAATCTGAGCTCTTCAGCCTACTTGTTAGAGGCTCCATGAAGGCTATTTCCCCTCTTTGGCTTGATCTTAATGCTTCCTTCAAGCTCCAGGACACTGTTCTTTTACTCACTAGATTTCAGCCCCATATACTTTTTGTCTTGGCAATGTGAAGTAGAAATAGAAGTAGCAGGTGGAGCATTTCATAGTGGGTCAAAACAGGCTAAGAGACTGGACATGTTCAGGAATGATCCAGATGATAGCACATAGGAATCTCTAATAGGAGGTGATGAGTACCAATCAAAGGGTATCACCCAGACACTGGGAAGTGAGGCTGACAGGTTGTTACTCTCTGGACGGTCCCTTTACAGTCAATGAGGCCCCAACTCTCAGGCTGATGCCCAGAATTGGAGCTTTAGGACTTTTGGGGGTAGGAGATGGCCGACCAGGATGGCAGAATCAGGGTAGGGAGAGCCCAGAATCTGGGTCTGGAAGGGTATCTGACACTGAGCACCACCAAATGTAGGACCCAAGTAGTGTTGAAAGGGCCTGCCTCATGTGAGCATTTTCATAAAAATCTCAAAGGCAGATGTAAGACAAGGGTCTCAAACTCAAATGCCTCCAGGGTCAAGGCAAATAACAAAAATGAGTAAAGCAAGTCAGGTTTGAGAAAAATCTTTAAAATCACTCTTTGGAAAAGAATCAGAAACCGTTTTTACTTTCTTCAAGAAAAACATTCTCTCCCCTTTATTGAAATATTAGGTCTCCAGGTCTATTTTTGTTTTCTCTATTTTAATAGATTTTGTGGCATAGAGATATATTTGTCTCCCATAAGAAAAAAAAAAGCATATATGTGATTTTTAAAAAAATGGCAAATCATGTTGGCCCCCCATCCAGAAATGGTGAGGACTGTGGAAAATTACAGAGTGTGTCCTCTGACCTGTTTAAAGGGTGCTGACTGCTACTTCTCAACACCCTTAAATCACCATCATGTTGAGTGTCAACTCAGTGCTGACAGACCTTCATATTTTTTGAAAGAAGTAAAAATCTGGATTTTGTATTATGAAATCTCCAAATATTTAAGTGTTGGCTTAAGAAAAGAGAGAGAGAGAGAAAACCCAAAACAAAATGGATCAGAAAGCTGTCATTCTGTGATGTCTGTTACTGGTGGGGACAGTGGTACCAGCTTTGAGGAACTGGGCAATGGTCAGGGTAGGGGCTGACACTGATTACTGAGTTGCTTTAAAATAACAGATTACATAAAATATCTTGGTTCTATGGCATCTATCTCAATGCACTCAAAAGGCATAGATTTTTGAAGGCACCCCTCAAACACTCCACTTCACTAGGCAGTATTGACAGGTGCCTGCAAATATCAGCTGGCCTAGAGTCCACTAGAATTTCCCAAGTATGTGTAAGGCTTAGGTGGGAGAAACTGAACCATTTTGACATTAGACTGAGCTTCTCTATTTTATAATATACTATGTATGCTATTCCCCCTAGGAATCAATGCTCATGAATTCATTAAGTCTGGGGACTGTGATATTTTGCCAGAATACAAAAAAACAATCGTCTCCAACCAGAACATAAATTGCAACGAAAAAAAAAAAAAACTTTGTAATTTATTTTTTTAGTGAATATAAGAAGATCTATGTGACTGTAGCTTCAGTGCACTAATAATAGGATGCAAATGAGATAGGAACATATTCATACTCAGGAGGTAGGTGGGTGGGAGATAGCTTGGTGGCTGGAAGAAAGGATACCCCCGTCCATTCCATATCTACCGCAAAACCAATAAAAGCAAAGTGAACTAAGTACTTGGCTATTAATTACTGATTGAATATTTAAATTCATATTTCCCACAGCTGATAACCAGCTTGGTTAATTTAATAGTAAGAGACTCCTGTGTGCATACAGTCGTGCACACACATGCATGTGCATGCTGTGATTTGTGGAGGCATCCAGCCACCTCTGCAGGCAGCTGAGCAAACTATCCTCTGCTGGCTCAGCCTGTATCTACGTGGGCAACTTATCTTGCTCATTTATATTGAAGACTCATTAGATAGTCAAACAACTCTGATTTTTTTTCCTGAGCGATTGGAATGAGCAGATAAATTAAATCTGCATTTTGACTAAATGTAAAATTAGCCATTTCTTCTCTTAAGGACTATCTTTGAGTTTGCTCCCAGGAGGAAACAATTTTGTGAGGTCCTTTGAGGAACTACTAGGTGTCCCACATGCCTGACAGGTCATGCTGAGGTGCTGAGGAGCTGATGCCAGAGAACACTCCTTCACCACCCTGCCCTCCTAGGATAGCTCCACATTCTGGGCACCAGCCTCCACAAGTAAGCGGGAGAGGAAAGATCCATAGGAACACAAACATGGCAGAGGCCTTGAAGGTCACACTCTTATTTTATGGTGCAAAAACTGAAGTCTAGAGAGAAATTTGTCCAATGTCATCTACTCAACCCTCAGGGCTTCTGTTTTCCAAGCTGTCCCTTAAAGTTTCTGTCTCTGCCATGCTCCAGTTTGGCTTTTTAGGTTGAAATGTTTTGACTTTGGCCCTTTTTGGTCTCCCTTAGTCTTTGGATAACATAAGCTTCTAGTTTCTTTTTTTTTTTTTCAATATATGAAATTTATTGTCAAATTGGTTTCCATACAACACCCAGTGCTCATCCCAAAAGGTGCCCTCCTCAATACCCATCACCCACCCTTCCCTCCCTCCCACCCCCCATCAACCCTCAGCTTGTTCTCAGTTTTTAAGATTCTCTTATGCTTTGGCTCTTTCCCACTCTAACCTCTTTTTTTTTTCCTTCCCCTCCCCCATGGGTCTCCGTTAAGTTTCTCAGGATCCACATAAGAGTGAAACCATATGGTATCTGTCTTTCTCTGTATGGCTTATTTCACTTAGCATCACACTCTCCAGTTCCATCTATGTTGCTACAAAGGGCCATATTTCGTTCTTTCTCATTGCCATGTAGTACTCCATTGTGTATATAAACCACAATTTCTTTATCCATTCATCAGTTGATGGACATTTAGGCTCTTTCCATAATTTGACTATTGTTGAGAGTGCTGCTATAAACATTGGGGTACAAGTGCCCCTATGCATCAGTACTCCTGTATCCCTTGGGTAAATTCCTAGCAGTGCTATTGTTGGGTCATAGGGTAGGTCTATTTTTAATTTTCTGAGGAACCTCCACATTGTTTTCCAGAGTGGCTGCACCAATTTGCATTCCCACCAACAGTGCAAGAGGGTTCCCATTTCTCCACATCCTCTCCAGCATCTATAGTCTTCTGATTTGTTCATTTTGGCCACTCTGACTGGCGTGAGGTGATATCCGAGTGTGGTTTTGATTTGTATTTCCCTGATAAGGAGCGACGTTGAGCATCTTTTCATGTGCCTGTTGGCCATCCGGATGTCTTCTTTAGAGAAGTGTCTATTCATGTTTTCTGCCCATTTCTTCACTGGGTTATTTGTTTTTCGAGTGTGGAGTTTGGTGAGCTCTTTATAGATTTTGGATACTAGCCCTTTGTCCGATATGTCATTTGCAAATATCTTTTCCCATTCCGTTGGTTGCCTTTTAGTTTTGTTGGTTGTTTCCTTTGCTGTGCAGAAGTTTTTATCTTCATAAGGTCCCAGTAATTCATTTTTGCTTTTAATTCCTTTGCCTTTGGGGATGTGTCGAGTAAGAGATTGCTACGGCTGAGGTCAGAGAGGTCTTTTCCTGCTTTCTCCTCTAGGGTTTTGATGGTTTCCTGTCTCACATTCAGGTCCTTTATCCATTTTGAGTTTATTTTTGTGAATGGTGTGAGAAAGTGGTCTAGTTTCAACCTTCTGCATGTTGCTGTCCAGTTCTCCCAGCACCATTTGTTAAAGGGACTGTCTTTTTTCCATTGGATGTTCTTTCCTGCTTTGTCAAAGATGAGTTGGCCATACGTTTGTGGGTCTAGTTCTGGGGTTTCTATTCTATTCCATTGGTCTATGTGTCTGTTTTTGTGCCAATACCATGCTGTCTTGATGATGACAGCTTTGTAGTAGAGGCTAAAGTCTGGGATTGTGATGCCTCTTGCTTTGGTCTTCTTCTTCAAAATTACTTTGGCTATTCGGGGCCTTTTGTGGTTCCATATGAATTTTAGGATGGCTTGTTCTAGTTTCGAGAAGAATGCTGGTGCAATTTTGATTGGGATTGTATTGAATGTGTAGATAGCTTTGGGTAGTATTGACATTTTGACAATATTTATTCTTCCAATCCATGAGCAGGGAATGTCTTTCCATTTCTTTATATCTTCTTCAATTACTTTCATAAGCTTTCTATAGTTTTCAGCATACAGATCTTTTACATCTTTGGTTAGATTTATTCCTAGGTATTTTATGCTTCTTGGTGCAATTGTGAATGGGATCAGTTTCTTTATTTGTCTTTCTGTTGCTTCATTGTTAGTGTATAAGAATGCAACTGATTTCTGTACATTGATTTTGTATCCTGCAACTTGGCTGAATTCATGTATCAGTTCTAGCAGACTTTTGGTGGAGTCTATCGGATTTTCCATGTATAGTATCATGTCATCTGCAAAAAGTGAAAGCTTGACTTCATCTTTGCCAATTTTGATGCCTTTGATTTCCTTTTGTTGTCTGATTGCTGATGCTAGAACTTCCAACACTACATTAAACAACAGCGGTGAGAGTGGGCATCCCTGTCGTGTTCCTGATCTCAGGGATAAAGCTCTCAGGTTTTCCCCATTGAGGATGATGTTAGCTGTGGGCTTTTCATAAATGGCTTTTATGATGTTTAAGTACGTTCCTTCTATCCCGACTTTCTCAAGGGTTTTTCTTAAGAAAGGGTGCTGGATTTTGTCAAAGGCCTTTTCTGCATCGATTGACAGGATCATATGGTTCTTATCTTTTCTTTTATTAATGTGATGTGTCACGTTGATTGATTTGCGAATGTTGAACCAGCCCTGCATCCTAGGAATGAATCCCACTTGATCATGGTGTATAATTCTTTTTATATGCTGTTGAATTCGATTTGCTAGTATCTTATTGAGAATTTTTGTATCCACATTCATCAGGGATATTGGCCTGTAGTTCCCTTTTTTTACTGGGTCTCTGTCTGGTTTAGGAATCAAAGTAATTCTGGCTTCATAGAATGAGTCTGGAAGTTTTCCTTCCCTTTCTATTTCTTGGAATAGCTTGAGAAGGATAGGTATTATCTCTGCTTTAAGTGTCTGGTAGAACTCCCCAGGGAAGCCATCTGGTCCTGGACTCTTATTTGTTGGGAGATTTTTGATAACTGATTCAATTTCTTTGCTGGTTATGGGTCTGTCCAAACTTTCTATTTCCTCCTGATTGAGTTTTGGAAGAGTGTGGGTGTTTAGGAATTTGTCCATTTCTTCCAGGTTGTCCAGTTTGTTGGCATATAATTTTTCATAGTATTCCCTGATAATTGTTTGTATCTCTGAGGGATTGGTTGTAATAATTACACTTTCATTCATGATTTTATCTATTTGGGTCATCTCCCTTTTCTTTTTGAGAAGCCTGGCTAGAGGTTTGTCAATTTTGTTTATTTTTTCAAAAAACCAACTCTTGGTTTTGTTGATCTGCTCTACAGTTTTTTTAGATTCTATATTGTTTATTTCTGCTCTGATCTTTATTATTTCTCTTCTTCTGCTGGGTTTAGACTGCCTTTGCTGTTCTGCTTCTATTTCCTTTAGGTGTGCTATTAGATTTTGTATTTGGGATTTTTCTTGTTTCTTGAGATAGGCCTGGATTGCAATGTATTTTCCTCTCAGGACTGCCTTCGCTGCATCCCAAAGCATTTGGATTGTTGTATTTTCATTTTCGTTTGTTTCCATATATTATTTTAATTTCTTCTCTAATTGCCTGGTTGACCCACTCATTCTTTAGTAGGGTGTTCTTTAACCTCCATGCTTTTGGAGGTTCTCCAGACTTTTTCCTGTGGTTGATTTCAAGCTTCATAGCATTGTGGTCTGAAAGTATGCATGGTATAATTTCAATTCTTGTAAACTTATGAAGGGCTGTTTTGTGACCCAGTATATGATCTATCTTGGAGAATGTTCCATGTGCACTCGAGAAGAAAGTATATTCTGTTGCTTTGTGATGCAGAGTTCTAAATATATCTGTCAAGTCCATCTGGTCCAATGTATCATTCAGGGCCCTTGTTTCTTTATTGACCATGTGTCTAGATGATCTATCCATTTCTGTAAGTGGAGTGTTAAAGTCCCCTGCAATTACCACATTCTTATCAATAAGGTTGCTTATGTTTATGAGTAATTGTTTTATATATTTGGGGGCTCCCATATTCGGCCCATAGACATTTATAATTGTTAGCTCTTCCTGATGGATAGACCCTGTAATTATTATATAATGCCCTTGTTCATCTCTTGTTACAGCCTTTAATTTAAAGTCTAGTTTGTCTGATAGAAGTATGGCTACTCCAGCTTTCTTTTGGCTTCCAGGAGCATGATAAATAGTTCTCCATCCCCTCACTCTCAATCTAAAGGTGTCCTCAGATCTAAAATGAGTCTCTTGTAGACAGCAAATAGATGGGTCTTGGTTTTTTATCCATTCTGATACCCTATGTCTTTTGGTTGGCACATTTAATCCATTTACATTCAGTGTTGTTATAGAAAAATACGGGTTTAGAGTCATTGTGATGTCTGTATGTTTTATGCTTGCAGCGATGTCTCTGGTACTTTGTCTCACAGGATCCCCCTTAGGATCTCTTGTAGGGCTGGTTTGGTGGTGAAGAATTCCTTCAATTTTTGTTTGTTTGGGAAGACCTTTATCTTTCCTTCTATTCTAAATTACAGATTTGCTGGATAAAGGATTCTCGGCTGCATATTTTTTTTCTGTTCATCACATTAAAGATCTCCTGCCAATCCTTTCTGGCCTGCCAAGTTTCAAAAGAGAGATCAGTCATGAGTCTCATAGGTCTCCCTTTATATGTTAGGGCACGTTTATCCCTTGCTGCTTTCAGAATTTTCTCTTTATCCTTGTATTTTGCCAGTTTTACTATGATATGTCATGCAGAAGATTGATTCAAGTTACGTCTGAAGGGAGTCTCTGTGCCTCTTGGATTTCAATGCCTTTTTCCTTCCCCAGATCTGGGAAGTTCTCAGCTATTATTTCTTCAAGTACACCTTCAGCACCTTTCCCTCTCTCTTCCTCCTCTGGGATACCAATTATGCGTATATTATTTCTTTTTAATGTATCACTTAGTTCTCTAATTTTCCCTTCATACTCCTGGATTTTTTTTATCTCTCTTTATATCAGCTTCCTCTTTTTCCATAATTTTATCTTCTAGTTCACATATTCTCTCCTCTGCCTCTTCCATCCGAGCCATGGTCATTTCCATTTTATTTTGCATCTCGTTTAAAGCGTTTTTCAGCTCCTCCTGACTATTCCTTAGTCCCTTGATCTCTGTAGCAATAGATTCTCTGCTGTCCTCTATACTGTTTTCAAGCCCAGCTATTAATTTTATGACTATTATTCTAAATTCACTTTCTGTTATATTATTTAAATCCTTTTTGATCAGTTCATTAGCTGTTGTTATTTCCTGGAGATTCTTTTGAGGGGAATTCCTCCGTTTGGTCATTTTGGATAGTCCCTGGAGTGGTGAGGACCTGCAGGGCTCTTCCCCTGTGCTGTGGTGTATAACTGGAGTTAGTGGGCGGGGCCGCAGTCAGACCTGATGTCTGCCCCCAGCCCACCGCTGGGGCCACAGTCAGACTGGTGTGTGCCTTCTCTTCCCCTCTCCATAAGCTTCTAGTTTCTACTATCAACTGTTATCCATGAAGCCTGCCTTTCCTGCAACTAGAGTCAGAGTGCAGAGTCATCTGGAAACTATGAAATATAAGCTCCATCCCACCACGGGAACCAGTAAGGTGATGGGGGAGCTACCCCAGAGTCTTCTAAAGGAGATAGAGTTGGCTGGATGTTGTTGAAGAAAGGGAAAGTTTTTGAATCTTTGTTTAATAACTCCTTTTGTACCCCCCCTCACAGCCCCATCCACCCACTCACTGGCCGCCTCAGCTACCCATCTTTCTGGAGGAGCTGGGGGCTTTGTTGTTTGCAAACCCACTTGATTAAAAGTCAGGAACCTAGCGGGAGGAAATATATATGTGTACAATATAGCTGACCCTTGAACAACACAAGTTTGAACTGCATGGGTCCACTTATATGTGGATTTTTTTCAATAAACACACATATAATACTTTAAATGTATTTTCTCTTATGATTTGCTTAATAACATTTCTTTTCTCTAGCTTACTTTATTGTAAGACTACAGTGTATGATACATATAACATACAAAGTATGTGTTAATGGACTGTTTATGTTATCAGTAAGACTTCCAGCCAACAGTAGGTAATTAGTAATTTAGTTTTGGGGAATCAAAAGTTACATGCAGATTTTCTCCTTTCCAAACATTCATGTCCTTAACCCCCATGTTGTCCAGGGATCAACTGTATATACATTCAGATGGATATTAATCTACCTGACCACATCAGTGTGTGTGTATATATATATATGTATATATATATATATAATATATGTATATATATATTATATATATATAATATTTACTGTATGTATGCATTATATATTATATAATATGTATGAAATGTGTGTATATATGTATATATATATATATGTATGATACATATATCATATATATAATAGATATAGGCACTAGCATCAGATGTAGTTTGAATCTTAGCTGTAGGACTTACTAGCTGTATGACCTCAGGTAAGATACTTAGTACTTCCTTGTTTCTGCTTTCTTATATGTAAACTGGAAATAATAACCTGTTTGGTTGCTGTTAAGATTTAACATAAACTACTTAGAATAGTGCATGGCACATTGGAAGCACTTTGTAAACATTCATCACTAATAATATTGTGTATTGTTCCCCCCAGAGGCATCTACATTTTAAAAGTGATTTGACAGTGGAAGGGCAAAGCTTAACTGGACAGAATGCTTAACCTGATCGTGAACTCTTGGATAAAGGTACCACCAAAAGGTATTTACTTTTTAGGATAGACCTATTGCAGCATTCCCAACATCCTCCCACACTGGCAAGGCAGTGGATGCCCAGAATGGGGCAGATGTGGCCATCTTTGTGAACCACAAAAAAAAGAGGCCCAAGAGGGAGAAGCCCAGCAACAGAAAGTTTGGCTGGGAGTTGGAGGAAGCTGGAAACAGCCAATGTCTTCATGCTCCTAGAGTTTCCCTCACTCCTTCTGGGACTCTTTTCAGTCATAAGCAGTTCTATTTTTCAGCTTTGGCTTTTGCCTGACATTTGAAGGATGAGCTATTAACGGTACTAAATTAATAACGGTTATAGAGTATATTTGAGAAGATCATAAAAAAATCAGTAATGTCATCATGTCAAGAAAAGTTTCTGATGTTTTTTTTAAATTATGCATGTCTTTTATTTTTTTTTTCCTTCCAACATTGATCCAGAGCTTTCAGAGGGACATTAATCTACATGACCACATCAGAATCCTTGGTTATTCACGTCCAGCAATATATCTAGTTCTACAGAGATTCCCTGTGGATTTGCCATTGTTGTGGTGGAGTTTGGCAGCTCACCTCTGCTCCCACTGCTCAGCCCAGCCCAGCCCTGCACCTCCTCAATGATGCACAGCTATCCCCCAGATCTCCACTTTGCTCTGATACACACAAATACTGAGGCTTATAATTCAGGGAGGTATAATTTCTCCCAGTGTGACAAGTGGGTGAAAACTCATAAGTGATAACTATAGAGTAAGTTCCTTCTTGGAGAAGGACAAGAAGGGACTGAAGAAAGTATAGTAACCTTAATGCATATGTGACCTCTTCAGGACTCTGGAGCTGGGTAACCCTAAGCAAGTCATTGAAACTTGGCTTCTGGTTGTGCCCTTGCAAAATATGCTCTGCAACTGTTTCACTGAACTCTAGGTGGAGGATGACAGTTAGTCAGACACACACACACACACACACACACACACACACACACACACGTTATAGACCAGCAGAACTGGGGAAGTGCAAAGCAACAAAGTACAAATGCTGGCAATGTCAGTCATGATAACATGAGAGTCACTCCATGGCTGCTGGGTCCTGTGAGGAGAAATGAATGGTAAACCCTCCCAAGGGCTAAGAGGGGCAGACTAGGTTGCCTAGATTCACAGCCTAAGGGTATTTTATTGGAGAGAAGAGCTGCAATGTTGTTGTTTTTAATAAAGCCTTCCTGAAGGCAACTTCTGAATGTTCTCAGGTAGATAGGGAGAAAGACAGGTTGAACAGTTCATTTGGCAATGCAAGTTACCTCTGACACCCTCCTATGTCTCCCTATTTTCTGTTCTTTTCTGTAAGCAGGAAGAGCATTCAAAAATGTGTCACCCTCTTTCTGTCTCTTTGCCTCTCTCCTCTAGTGTTTTTCCTCCCTATCTCTTCCCTTTCCCTCTCCTTCCCTCTCATTTCTCTTGTTCTTCTTCCCTCTTCCTCCAACTTCCATGTAGTCTATTAAATTTTATTCAGCATGCCCCTGGTGAGATTTCTGTCTCTGTACTTTGGGGAGGAGAAATCACTGGTGTTGGGGAGATTGCAGTCTGGCTGGGATAGACAAGATTGCAGTTTGGCTGGGACTAGACTGGAAAGCTAATCTGCATGCTCATTGCAGGCACCCTGATTCATCTGGACACCTGCCTGAAATGACTTTTGCATGAAAACCCAAAGGATCTCCCATATAAAATGGTCAGGAGGTTTTATAAATTGACAGTTAACTCCACAGTAGTTGGTTTGGATTCTCCTAAAGGAGAAGATAGGCCAATTGGCCTCTCAAACTGCCCTTTTGATAGGCAGGAAACTACAAGAAAAAAGGAATGGTAGGAACCCCTGGGCTCTACCTGGGACATGAGTTAATTGACAGGAAAAAGAGAGGGAGGGAGTGATGCTTTTGATGGGGGTGGTATCATGAGGGACCACTCAAATGTTCTTGCATAACCAAGGGTCAACTCATTCCTAGTTCCCAAAATAGATACTTGATATATTTTTCTAAATGAATGAATGAATGAATGAATGAAAGTTTGCCTGGAATGAAAGGGTTAGAACTGTGGGCAATATAATAAGCCAGACTATCCACAGGCCTGAAAGCATTGCAGCATTGACCAGGAGTGGTGGAATAGGAAAGAAGAGATGGCAAAGTCAGTGCATAGTCCTGCCTTTATCAGCCTGTATTAGGAAGAGAAACTGGCAAGAGGTGAAATTTCCAATTCTACCTAGGGAGCCTCAGGAAATACTGATGCCTATATGCCATACTTGAAGACTGTGATTGAACTGATCTGTGTGTGACCTTTAGAAATTTTAGGAAGACTCCAGATGATTCTAATGTGCAGACAAATTTAGGATCCATCAGTTTAGGAGGCAATAAAATGAGACTAATGGAACCTGGGTTTGCATTGGAAACTAATGGTAGGATTTTTTTTTTTATTGAGTTACCTGTAAAAAGTCTTTCTCAAGAAAATTAGAGGGCTAGGAATTTATGGTTTTTTTGGCCAACACATTGGTTCTGGATGTACAGCTGTAATTCTCCATGGCCTGCTCTGGGTTTAGCCATGTCTTTACATAATCCTGGTCTCAAGTCACAAGGTCAAGTCTCAGCCCTATAACTGAGACAAACCAGTGGTAACTTTTACTTCCCACTTACTTTATCAGGCATAGAGAAAGCCACATCTACACAAACTATATCATTTAATGTTCATGGAAATCCTTAGAGGTAGAATCTATTGGTGTTCTTTTTTCAGATAAGATAACTGAGCCACAAAAGACTTATCTGCTTTGCCCCAAATGTTGCTATTGTGATCCCTTGGGCAGGATTCAAACTCAGCTGTAATGCCAATGCCTGTACTCCCTCCAGCCTGAGCTACCTTCCCACACCATACCATAATCCACTACCTATGTGTAAATGGTGGAGCTGGACTCCATGACCAACAGTACCTCACACCAGGATGTGGGATTCCTGTATTCGCCCTCTCCACAGAATGAGATCTATCCTCAAACAAGTTAAACAGCTTCTATATCTCAAGCCATAGATTGTGCAACCTGGTTCACACCCACAGAAGATTGGCCAAACCTGCTCCTGTCCAACCTGGCAGCAGCTGGCAGGCCTAGCTAATTGGACCCCTTTAGCCCAGACCTGTCAGTAGTTTTTCAAGCCAGCAGATGCCATCTGCCTGTGGGACTAGCTGCTGTCAGTGTGGACTCTCAGAGTACAGAGAGCAAGCTTTCAACAGTGAGCAGACCCACCCTAGCCTTCTCATCTGTGATCTTTCTTCTCAGGGAAAAACAATGAAAGAATTGACCCCTGGAGAACAGGTCTAAGGAGCCTTAGCTGGCACCCTTATAGAGGTACAGAAATAGACCGGCATCTCAGCCAAGAAAGAGCCCTGGTCTGGAGGCCAGGAGGTTGCATTCAAACCTGTCTTTGCCATTAATCTGCAATATGTCCTTGAGTTCTTGAGTAAATACCTTGACCTGCTATGTCACTGATGAAAAAAGAAAAAAAAAATACTTGGACTAAAGTTCTACATTATCAGTAGATACTTATAAGCTTACAATTCTAGAAGACTACAAGACCATATTTCTGTATCCTGTGAGAAATTATCCATAGGGGGCTAGGTTTCTGAAATATCACTCCTAGAGCTTAAGTGAGGAACTTGAGTGGTGATGGAGGTCCAGTTTAGATGCCTCTTCCTTAGAGGGATCTCCCTGATATCCTGGGAGCAATCTTCTAATTACTTTTACTTGTGATGCTGTGGTTTGACTCACTGAGGTCTGTGGGAGGAAGAACCTCATGTGCCTTCCTCACACGGTCATAAGGTGTGCCTTAGAGTAATACATTAATACAAAGTAGAGTGGAAGAATAAAAATGAATGAATAACTGAACAATGATTTGGTCCCAAGCACTGAGGCAAAGTAAGAAGAGAAGCTATGCAGTGGTACAGAAGCCTTTCCTGATGTCACAAATGACACTCCAGTGGTGACCATACAAGGAAATATAATTTGAGTGAATTTGTAACAGATGTTCAATTCCTGCCGCCCATTGTTGACCACCTATCTCCCAGTCAAGACTGTAGTGCCTTGTGGATGCTAGTATGGCACTCCTTCAGGTAGCAGCTGGCTTTGAGGGCCTGGGTCATGGGGAGGAAACCAAGGTGCCTGAAATGCAAACTTTAAGAAGGTGACCCTCAGTGAAGTTTACTGCCCCTGGGAGTGAGCACTTCCTTAAATCTTGCCTCCTAGGCACCTCACTTTGTCTCGCTCCAGTACAGGACTTGCTATTAATTCATAAAGAGCACAATGAACTTGGAACCAGGTGAACTTGGTGCAAGTGGAAGTATTGCCCCTTAGCAACCATGGTACCCTGAGCTGGTCACTTCATCTCTCTGGGTCTCTTTTACTTTGTCTGTAAAATGAGGACTCTATTCCTCATTATTAAGGAATATTAAGGATTATTAAGAGGAATAAATGAACAATGTTTCAAATGTGACAGTATAAATGAGTGAGCCTAGACCAATGCTTGGCACACATTATATTGTCAATTAATGCTATTTGAATCAGTTTATCAGTGACATCATGTTGCACTGTGCCCCCTCTCTCTCCAGCTATATAAGAGGGGAATCTGCTGAATTGGGTGGCCAGGTAAGGTTAGGGTTGTGAGGGTGACTGTTCAAGGTGGTGGCTGGGTACCTGCTTACCCAGGATCATTGCTGAGAGCCAGAAGTTGCTGAAAGGCCTGCCACCTCCCTTCCTTTCTCCCCTGCCAATCTGTATTTCTGTCTGTCTGCTTGGAAAGAACCCCTTGCTCTGCCTACTCCGCCATGTCTCTGGTTCCATAATGCCACAAAGGCTCCATCCCTTCCCCATTAACAGCAGAGGGAGACACCTCTGTGGAATGGCACATTCTACCATGAGCTGACTGATGGCCAGTGAAGAACTTGTTTAGTCAACACTGAGTGGGACCACAACTGACCATTCATCTAGTCACCAATGTCCAACTGCACAACAAGGCTGGTACTGAAAGGAAATCGTTAGCACATAAGACAGACATTTTCTCTATTAGCTGTCACCCTCAGCCTAATGTTTAGCCCCTTCAGCCTGCCTGACCATTTTCCTTTTATTATTTTTTACTCTCTTTCATATACTTGATTTTCTAAGACAGTCACAATTTTAAATACTCTGCCCTTTGTAGCAAACCCTAGATAGCTCCTTACTAAATGCATTCGTTTTTTTTCCGGGCATATAGCTGGACTACATTTTCCAGCAGCCTTTGCATTTGGGTGTGGCCATGTGATGGAAATCTAGCCAATGAAATGTGGGTGAAAGAGATGCTTATCACCTGGGGCCTGGCTGTGAAAGCTCCCACTTGCAATCCTACATGCTTTATCTTCATCTGTCCCCCAACGTTACCTCCAGGAGTACCTTGGAAGCCATTTGTAGAAGATGGCAGAGTCCTTCTGCTAACTGGATTTTATATGCCTGAGAAACAAACTTCTGCTTTGTTAATAAAATGAAATTTTAGAGTTTATTTGTTACAACCATTAGCAGGATCACATTATGACTTTCTTGGGCCATATAGGCACCTCTACCTTCATGATCTTTTTCTTCCATAAAATAATATTAAAATATATATTTTACAACAGTGTTGGTATGTGAACATAATCCACACTTTTCTTCTGATTTTAAAAGAAATGAAAGCATGATAAAAGTATCATAATACTAGACCCTAAATACTGTGCCTATAACATCCAATGGCTAAGTTGTCCCTGGATATTAACCAGAGTTAATTGCAAACACTTTTAATCCATAAATACACACTGTCAAATTATATATCCTCACTTTGGGTTTCTAGACAATGACCACTGTCCCCCTATGACACTGTTTGTTCCTCTCCCCTGTCTTTGTTCATGCTGTTTCTTCAGACCAGAGTGCCCCGATCCCTCTCTGCCAAAGCCAGCAGATGCTGTTGGTACCCTGCCCATATCCCATTCATCCAGCTACCTACACTCCTCCTCAGTTTTCTGTGTCTCTGCCTGAGAACTTTCTCTGGTCATGGGAATGTCCTTGGGTTAGAAGTGAGAAGTATCCAGGAATTAATACCGAGAAGCAATGCCTCATCTGTGGGGGATAAGAATTGGTGGATACATGCTACAGCTTCTTGGTCCCTCAGTTTCCCAGGGAGGCCCCAGTGGGGTTGAGCCCCAGTTTTCCATGATGGTGACCTGCACAGTAATTCACCCCTGATTGGCCTTGCTACCTTCCTTGTCTCCCACTGTTACTCCCTCCTTTGTGCTTCCTGGCAGCATCTTCCAAATAAACTTCTTTCTCCCAATCTTTGTCTGCTTTTGGAGCTATTCAGGCCAGGATATCCCATTATAGCTTCAGCTCCATCATGAGGCTCCATGACTGGCCATGTCCTTGTTCCTTTACCATATCTCTTACCTTCTTCTTACCCCAACACATCATCAAGATGGTGTAATTTAAACTGTTTCCACATTCTGCTTACATGTGACCTTGAGGCTATTCTCTGGTTGGGAGTGGCCCATACCTACCACTCCTTTGTACCCCCAGCACTGGTGAGTCATGCATAAAGCCTAAGAGCACCTTCACTGTAGGTATTCCTGGCTGCACAATGCCCTACTTAGGAGAGAGGCAATGATGGACTTTCTCATTTGAATAGGACTTTATAGTTTACAGCACTTTTACTTTTTCTTGTTGTCATCTTTGATTCAAATGAAGCACATGTTTATTATTTTAGTCATCTGAAAAGTGACAATGATGAAGTTTTAGAGAAGTGAATTTCTGGTGATTGCATAGGTGATTGTTCAGAGGCCCAGGATCAGGGGTTCTTTCACCCCAAATCCTACCTTACCCCAAAGTGTAGGCTGCTCCCACCTCATATACATGCTTGGTTTCCTTGTGTTCTCATAAGGGCTTGGCAAACCTGATATTATTACATTCATTTTGTAGATGAGAAAATTGTGTCTCAGAGAATAATTTGTCCCAAAATACGCAATCAGAAGGTGGCAGATTAAATTCCGAGGCCATGCTTCTGCATGGGAAAGAGTGTCAGAGAAGCCTTACCTCTGATGTTGTCATAGCTCTGCTTGCTACTTTCTTAATAATTTTTCTCCTATGTGCGTGCACACACATACACACAGAGAGGTGGTGGAGAAGGAGATAGTGAATGTGACATCATCACACTTGATCGCCATACTCTGGTCTTCCTGGCTGGTTTTGTAACATCACCATGTTTAAGATTTTTACCTTCTAATTCTAACACACCATGGTGTATGGGTTATACATTACTCCCACCCCCAAATTTCTACTATGCCTAAGACTGAACAGGTGCTTTCCATTAGAACTGACTTTGCAAAAACAGACCTTCACTGTGGGCCCAGCAGTGGGTGTGGTTTCCATCCACCCCTGTGAAGCCTGCTTAAGATTCTCATCTATGGATGGGGTAGTATTTTCAGCTAATTTTTATCACTTATACCTTTGTAAATATTAGGGATTTTCTTAGAAAGGGATATAGGAGTAAGCATTGAAGAAAAGACAAAGAACTTGACTTCAGTTTTGGTGGCAGGAGGGGTTCTAACAGGCTAAATAGGCAAGGAATGGAATTTGCCATTGAATTCTTTGATATAACTGCTTAGCTATTGTTTGCTTTGCATACTCAGGATTTAGTCTTTCTTTATATATACTTCCAAATGGAATTATCCAAAGACTGCTTAATTCTGGTGAAAAAGGATTTGGTTTAAAGTCAGGTTGACTGTCTTGAGCCCTTTTACTCTATCCTTCACTTAACGTGTGATCCAAAGTAGATCATTTAAGCTTTCTGAGACTCAATTTACTCATTTATAAAATGACAATAGTGATAAAGGTTACACCTGGCATATAGTTGGCTCTTGATTCAGATTTGTTGAATGAATAAATGAATGACTTCTGGATTTGTTGAGAGGACTAAGTGAATCAAATCTAGGTGAAATGCTGTAGAGATGACTTGACAGTGTTTTTCTTTCAGTCTGATTGACAACTGAAAAGATAAATGGGTACCACTGAGGGAGCTATTTATGTGGAGATAGCATGGGAGTGGGTTGAGGTAGGGGGACTGCAGCAATGGCTGAATTCTGGAGGAAGCATCCAGGTAGGAAAGCCCCTCTCAGAGCCTTTTGTGTCCTCTCCAGCCAATGTCCCCAGCTCTGGCTGTCACTTCTTGCCAGCCTAAACAACCCCAGGGGAAAGGTTGTTTCTATGACAACACTTCATCCCAAGTAAGAGATGCAGGAAGACACCGTCTCTCTTTCCCTCCCCTATGAAACATATGGGGAGACAACAGCTTTTTGTTCTCTTTCTCCCAGGAGGCAGTTGGGTGACACAGAAAGGAGAAAGGAGGAACTCAGAAATCCTGAATGAAGATGCTGCTTTTGTGCTGCTGACATCCTGATTCTGCCTTACAGGAGGCACAACGAAAATGTCCATGCTTCCTGTTCATTCCCATTGTGCCTGGGTCTGAAGACATCCATGGAGACTCCATGTCTTTACTCTTCCACTCAAATGCCAGCTGCTGTTGGGGGATAGAAATGTCACCT
Source organism: Panthera onca (assembly GCF_046562875.1). Lineage (NCBI taxonomy): Eukaryota > Metazoa > Chordata > Mammalia > Carnivora > Felidae > Panthera > Panthera onca. Next base: position 168,020,248 of record NC_138342.1, on the reverse strand, counting down.
TCATCTCACCCATTTGGTCTCATTCCAAATGTTACTTCCTCAGGGAAGTTTTTCCCCACAGCCCTTCCCCAAAGAGCAGGTTGGGGCTCTGGCTCTGTGCTCCATACCTCCTGGCAGCACACTTTCGATGATGTGCAAAGGGCTTGCCACATTCTTTGGCTGTGCCTCTAGACTCTAAACAGAAAACTAGTATGCCTAATTCACAACAGTCATTCTGGTGTCCAGTGTAGTACCTGGTATGCAATAAGTTCTTAACTTGTATTTGTGAAATGACAAGATGCGTAAATGAATATCTACCATTTCTTTCTGGGGCTCATCCCACCGTATAGGCATGGATGAGAAAGGGACTGCATATTAGGAGTTGACAGTCTCTAAATGACTTTCCCACTCACTTGCAGGAGTTCCTTCAATTCTTAACTACCTGACAAGAGCATTATGAGATTAAAATTGTGCAATGCTTGTAAAACATGAAAGTGGAAGGTATTATCAGTATAGAATGAAAGTTTTCTCATTGTGTCTCTGTCAGTGCACTCCTTACAATCAATCTGTAGCTAAAATCAATGGACATTTATTGAGCATTTATAATGGCCTAAGCAGTGTGCTAAATGCTTTATGTGCATCATCCTCATTGCATTCTTTCAGTGACCATGAGAAGCAGGTGCTATAATGTCTTCCCAGTTTACAGATAAAACAGCTGGGGCTTAGAGAGATTAAATAACTTGCCCAAGTTTGGGAAGTAGTGAAACTGGAATTTGGATCAGACACCCTGCTCTTAGTGACTCAGAGTTTGCAGAAGTTGGGGCAGTTCAACTCTGTAGTGCTCTCCACAAGATTTTATTTCATGGAACTTACCACTGTCCAGAGTCACGGTGACCCAGTATCTTCATTGGCTGGCTCTACCTCTGTTCAAAGCAAGATTTATTGGTGGAGCTAATCAATTAAGCAATCGTTGTTTATTGAATTTCTCTTCAATTATTCAGTATTTATCAAGCATATCCTATGTAGCCAGCACTTGTGCAATGAGCCATGGAGAATACAAGAGAGGTATATGATTCAGCCTTCATCTACAGGTAGCTTGAAATCTAATGGGGGGGTTGGTTAAAAAGGAGGAGATTGACAATATTAAGCCACATAAGGAAATCTTAAATTGATCAGTGCAAACAGCATAGTGAAAGGAAGAGAGGGGACAGAGCTTCTCTATTATTCAATGTAGAGTGAGATTCATGAAGACAATGGTACTTAATATACTTCAAATGCAGGTAGGAATAAGCTAGGCAAAGGGTGGAGTAGAAGGCATCCCAGGTACAGAAAAATAGCATTGACAAAAACACAGAAGAAGAATGGAATGTTTCAGCACCCAGTACTGGCAGGAGAGTCATCCTTACCTAAATGTTAAATAGAAGAAACCCAGGCTTTCTCCCTAGCACCCAGCAAAGTGCCTGGCATAAAGTAAAGCATCCATTATACATTTGTTGAACTGAATTCATGCAAATATAAATACAGTCACTGACTTACAAGGAACTTAGCACGATATATATATATATATATATATCTAAGTACTGTTTATACTATGATAATTGTGTTTCTATCAATGTGGCAAACTGGATAACATAACTTCCTTCTTATAAAATACATAGAAGTGCTGATAAAATTGAGCAAATAAGCCATATTTTTAAATTTAGTTGCTAAGAAATTAAGTGAAGTCCACAGAAGAAGAAAAATGAAATAAAATACAAATCTGGAGATGTGAACAATTGCTATCTTTGGCTTCTGCCAATTCCCAGTGACTTTGGGTCCTCTATTTCCACAGTTGTACAGGGACAAGAGACACAGTCTGGGCCCATACAAGGGACCATCAGGGGTTGAGTTAAGAAACTCCATATAAGCCAGGACCCTGAGGATTTCACCCTCAATTAAAGATGTGTTAGACACACTGTGTGGGTGCCATGGTGGGCTCTTTAATCTCATAAGGCCTTACTCTTATTGGTGGGCTGTAGTGATGTTTGGGCTTTCTATGGATTAGTTTTTGCTCTTAGTGAATATCTAATAACTACTTCTCAACTCCAGGAATTGATGGTTCCCTTACCTCTGTGCAGAGGCACACTGGTAAATGGCTATAGGTCTCAGGGTGCAATTTAGGTGAAAGATTTGCAGTGCATACTTGTGTAAAGCCCATCCTTAGGTATTCCTTGTCTTGTCTTTAATCAAGCAGCTCTGAGTCTATCAACTATCTCAGTCCTTGGGTTGGAGTGAAAGACCATGATTCCCAGATTTGGTTCACCAGACTTAGAAATGTTTTCAGTCATTCCTATCAAGTAAAGTATTTCTTCTGGTACTAGAAAAATCATAATGAACTAGTTTCCACCCTTCCGTAGAAACTATGGGTTTAACATATGACTACTATTCTGACTGTGTTGCCTTTTTGAATAAATACGCCAATTGTGCCTTTGTTAGTTAAATACTTCCACTTGGCCTTTACCACTTTAAGATAGTATCATCTCCATAGAAGTAAGGAAGGCATCTGCTACCATCGAACCTTTCTACGGTGCACAGGTACGACAGAGATTTTCAAGGACGCTCTTGTCCCCTTCACTAATCTGTTTCTCATTTTTTGTTTTTGTTTTTGTCAAGGAAGTGGCCTTTGAGTCCTCCAGGGAGATAGCAGAAGAAAGATGAGGGATTGTCACATGTGATAAATCCGTTTCAATTTTTCTGTCTTTTAAGACATCGGAGTTTTTCCTTTACCTTACATCAAAAAAGTTTTGGCTTCTTCATTTACTGTAGATGTATTGATTTCAGGTTTCAGTCAACCTACCAAGCACACTATAGAACAATTTACAGCTTTTCAAGCTAACACACTAAACCTAGAATATCCATTAAGTATACTCAAATCAATAAAGTTTATTGATACTCATATCAATAAATCCTATACTGCATTTCTTCTTTTCTGATATATAATTTATTTCCACACATATTCCTCTGGTTTCTTTTTATATGAATTAGCCTGATCTTGCAATTCTTTTAGTTTGTACAATAACTATGTGTACTCATCCCAAGTCCTTTAGGCAATGAAGGTAAAGGTGGATCTTGAGGAAAATCAATGTCCTCATGCAAGGTAAACGCTTCAAGTGAGATACTTAACCTGATTTTTAGGCAAAGATAAACTAGTATTTTGAATAAAAGAAGATGGGCTGCAACTGCTCATAAGTGGAATTTTTTTTAGCAAGAAAGCATCATTGTATTTAAATTTATCCAAATTGGCCAAAATGTTCCCATTTCAATGTTCATATCCCATTCTTTCTCAATCAGTGGTCTCTTTTGCATAAGAGATCATGAATTCAATCTGTGTTGAAAGTTTTCAACCTATAAGATTGAGTTTTGCCAGTGATTTTTAGGTACACTGCTTATACAGCTATGGTACATAAGATATTATTTTAGTATAATTATAGAAGCATCAAATTTATTGACTTTAGCTTGGGTGAGAATTTAAAGAACCACGTGTATCATTTTCTTTCTTTAAGATTTTCAGGGCGGTCATATTAATTCAGTCCACCCTACTGTCCTTGACATTCTCATTTACATAGCCAGCTACTTGGTCTTTCATAGCCTTGCTTTAAATAGTAATTTATTTTAGTAATTACAGGTGATAAATTTCCTAATACCTTTGCCACTTCAGGCTGTGAACTACCAGCGTTTTCTATCATTTTCTACCAATAGAGAAACTATCACTGCCTTTGGGTATAATGAGATCATGAAATAAAGCTGATTGCTATCATTCAAGATCTGTTTCCTGAAAACATTTCTGATACAAAGTAATGTAATCAGTCAGAATTTGATCAATAAAAAACCCTCTATGTATTTTAAACAGGAAAACATTTCAGTGTTCAAAAATACAAGAGGGGCTACAGGAATAACGGTAAAGGAAGGCTATCACTAGATCTCAGTGGTGGACAGATAGCTATGGGGAACTGTGAAGTTGCAGGAAATCCAGGAAGTTACTGATTGGTCATACTGTCTCTAGCCCTGAGGTGACTGATTTGTAAAACACTCATACAAAATCCCATCCTGTCAAAAGTCATAAGTGTGACCACTGCTGTAATACCCCCGATTTTGAATCCGAGAGACCACCAAGGGGCCAATACCAATGCAAACGCACGAGGGTGTATTTGCAAGCTCGAGCTTGGGCCCAAGTATACCCGACACAGTGGAGCAGGGACTTGGACCCCTAGGTTAAGAGGCATAGCAGTTTTATAGGGGACAGTGGCCAATGAGATTGTAACACACACAGAAAGTTGCATAGTCATGTCAGTCCACACGCAGGTGACCAATTGAATTACAATTTACCCTATAGTAACTGTTTGAATTAGCCTATCACTCTGGTCAGAATTGGCATGCTAGTTTGGTGGGCAAAAGGCGGGGTTTACATTCTTTGGTGGTTAGGGGTTCCATATTCCTATATGAGCCGGTTTCCAGTAAGGGTGTGCAGCTTGACTAGGGTGGGGGAGTGTCTTAAGCAATAAGTAGGTCATATGGGGGTTATCCATGAGATGGTGGGGTGTAGCATAAAATGGAGTTAGTCTTGCTCTGCTTGTCTAGGGGTAAGGGATTTTTGTTAAATTCCTTGGGTCCCACACTGCTATTGGAAGAATATTGTTTTGGCTCTGACCTTCCTTACACCTTCCAAATCTTATATAAATGCCCCTCAAAGGTGGAGCCTAGTTGAAAATTCTCATGGTAGAGATTCTGATAAGTGTACTTTCTAGGCTACTAACTCCTGATACAGGGGAGAGTGCAGAAGAGGGGAAATGATCTGTGTTGCTTGAAGACAGTCCATAATATGAAAGAGAGAAGCTGTCATTGCTCAAAGACAATATTATTTATATAAAAGACCTGAAAGAGTCTACAAATCAATTGTTAGAAGAGAATTTAGCAAGGTTACTAAAAACATTAATATACAAATTTAAAATTTTTTCTATATACTAGCAAAAAATGTTAGAAAAAAACATTTACACTGTCAAATTATTATTATGTATATAGCCATAAAACTTCCAAAAGAGTTCTAAATATTTAAGAAGAAACTTTGAAAACATTGTGAAAGACATTTAATTAGATCTAAATAAATAGATATACTAAGTTCATAAGTAGGAAGACAATTTCAAAATGATTCCAGTTGTCCTCTAATTGATCTATGGGTTTCATGTAATTTCAGTAAAAATACCAGTAGGTTTCAAACTGGAACTGACAATAAAAAATGAAGGGCAAAGGGCCAAGAGAGATAAGATTCTCCTAAAGAGAAGAAAGGAAAAGGATTTTCTCTACCAGATACTAAAACTTACTATTAAATTATAGTAATTAATACAATGTGTTATTAGTGCTGGTACACATTCATATATCAGTAGAGAGTACAAAAATAGATCTATGTATACATGGGAAGTTGACATTCTACAATTAGTTTTGCAGATCAGTGTAGAAAAGATTATATTCCAGTTATCCTAGTATATTTGGTCACCAATATAAAAAAGTTAAATTCCATAAAGATAGGCCAGTTCATCTCCAGGTAGCCCTTATGCTACTCAATATCCCATCTGACAGTCATGACAATTCCAAAGCTCAGAAGGATGAAGGTGCTGGCAGCACCCAGCAAGACCTGCCTTTGACCTATCTTGTTCTATCAGATTTTAACAAAGGCAGGTACTGTGCACTGGCGCTGCATGACATATTTTAGGAGTAATTTTAATGCTGATTTTTTTGGAGTTCTTGGATCAAATACATGAGGATGAAGGTAAAAATTTGGACCTTGACTCACCTCCACACATCATGCTTCTATATTATCAGAGATACTCTAGCAACTTTCCAGTTTTGTGTCTCAGCCAATCATCTCTTGGCAGGTAAACTCCAATTTCCATCACTGGACTAATTATAGACCAGCCCCCTGGATTCTCCAAAAGTTTTACCTGCCTTCTGAATTCAGAATTGGAAGCTGTTCCTTCTATTCTGATTACTGTCTTCACTCCTAACCCTTTCTTTGCCTGGCCTAACTCCTTCTTCTCTTTCACCACTTGTCCAGTTATTCTACACCTTTCTTCTCCAGGATCTTACCTTTTATGTTATCGTTGCTGACAATTCGATTGCAGGTATTGTTAATGAATCAGTATTAACTATTCTTGGTAGAGCAAATGCAAGATGTGAAGCCATCTGCCAAGCATTTTACATTCATTATCTAAACCTTACAACTTTCCTATGAGTGAGATCTGGTATCATTCTTTTGTAGATGTGGAAACCGTGGCTTAAAAAAAGCATTGTATGAAGTAAATTGCAGCACCAGCACACCACCTCAAGGCTGTCTAACTTCAAAATCTTCACCCCTTATCAGTGCTTCTCATCATGAGAGATATGCAGTAAACAAATTTTTTAGTAAAACAAAACTTACTGTGAATCCTTTCCAATGATAAGTTATGGTTTTAAAATATCTACAAACATAAAACTAGGTATTAATTTATTATATTTAACCTCTTAAATAATCACAAAATGTGTATTGCTTAGGATAGGTTATAATAATAATTCACAATTCTTAGTGATTATAAACAACAAAGATATTTTTCTCACACCACATGACATCACAGATCACCAAGGAGCAGATTGGATCCAGTAGCAGTCACTGCTGCCATTGGTAAGTTCTGGCAAGAAACAAAGAGCATACCCAAAATGAGGAATTTGAGGAACATTGTGTCTGCTATTTTGCTACTATTTACAAGGATGTAGGCAAGATTTAAGGAAACCAGTAAGTTATAGTGTAAAATCTGAAGGCTAGCAATGTCTAGCCACACTTACCCTGAAGGGACAAAGTAGGAAAGCAGTTATCACTGATAGGAGGGATGCAGCCTACCCAAAGTGACCTGGCAGAGAATGAGCCAGGAGACTTAACAGTTCTACCTCATTTTCTTTTTGTCCTGTGGTATCCTGCCAGAACTTCCCATTGGCCAAACCCAATCAGAAGTTAGAGTGTAAGGGAGACCATAGATCTTTTCCTTATAGATCTACCTCCCAGAGAAGGCACAGAAACTGGGGCAGCTAGAGGGAATCATGCTGCAATAAAATGCTCTGGCTCCATCACTTTACACTTACAACTCACTGGCCAGAACTAATCACATGTTCTACTCAACAGAAAGGACCTCAGAGCACCATCCTGCCATGTGTCCAGGAAGAGAGAAAAACTGGATATCTGTGAGCAGCCCTGATGGCTGTGACAAAACCAAAGTGAATTTTCAGATTAAACACAAAGAAAATTACAGAATACAAACAATTCAAATTTAAAAAATTAATTCAGTGTTACAGTCAATATTGCTTATTAAAACTGTCATCCCCAAAGGACATGAAAACATCCAATATGTCCTTTGAGTTTGTCCTGCTTTTGCTTCTATATGCCATGTGACAATTCAATTTTCCCACTAATGCACCAACATCCATGAAGTCATTTTGTTTTCATTTGGCAGGAGAGCACCATTAATGTTATAATTTCCCCTCCATTCTTTTCTCACTAGACCATATCAGTTATTGTACTGCTAATTGTTACTGACACAATCACGGTGCAAAAATAAATTTGGGTGATGAGATAAGCAGTTGGTTATAAGGTGGTTATCTATATTACCTGGAAGCATGACTGTACAAGAATCTACTTCCAAGCTTACTCAGGTCATTGGCATAATTCATTTACTTGCAACTATAGAATATATAGGGCTTCAGTTTCTTGTTGGCTGTTGGCCCAAGACCACTCTTACCTCCTAGAGGCTTCCCACAGATTTTTTCCGTGTGGCTTCTTCAGTATGGCAGCTTACTTCATCAAATCAGTAAGGAGAATCTCTAGAGACAGAATTTTATATAATGTGATATAATTATAAAAATTACATTCTATCATTTCCCATATAATAGTGACCTCACATACTTTTGCCATATTACATTGGTTAAAAGAAAGTCACAAATCCCACTCAAACTCAAGGGGAGAAGATCATTAAAAGTCATTAATACCAGAAGGTAGGGATTATTGGGGATCACATGAAGGTCTGTGTACTACATAAGCCAATCTGATAATTCTCATTTTCCTTGACAGTGATGGTTTGGTCATGAGCATGTGATCCACTCCTGGTCAATGGGAACTGACAGGATATCTGTTGGGGTGTGTGACAGACACTGATAATACACACCAATATCCACATTCTCATCTCTTCTGGGGCACAGGATTAGACTATATTCCTCAGTGCATTGCATCTGGGTGAAGTCATATAGCTAGTTTCCACTAATGGAATGTGAACAGAAGTGAGGTATCCTCTCTCTATCCCTTCTTTACACTATCTCTCCCCTGACCCCAGATCAAAAGTAGAGGATCCATCAGATTATTCTGAGGCACTGGACAATGCTGGAGTCACTAATGAAAGAATCCTTGTCTGTCCCTGAGTGTCTGCAAGGAGCAGATCATTTTCCTCACCCCAGTCAACTTGAATGGGATTGGGACATGAACAATAAATAAGCCTTTACTGTGTTTGGCCATCAGAATTTTGGTGGTATATGTTATGGCAGTAAGCCTATGTTGATTAATACAAAGGGCTTCTGTAGAGGTTTTTATTCCTACTGAAGAAAAAAAAAGATGCATGTGGAATGAGGGAAAAAGTCTTTCCTCCAATTTCCTTAATGACTGTCATATTTGCACATTACATAGAACAGCTATAGCCACATTGCAATTATATGGAGTACAACAGAAAGAGGAAACATTTTGAGCTGCTGAAGTAGCCAAACTCTGGAATTCTTGTTATATAATATAATACAATTTCCTCAATCCTTCAGTCACATTTAGTTGTGTAATTCATTATTTTTAGTTAAAAGCATCCCATTTGATACAGAATCCAAGCTCAATTCTTAATAGCCTGTATCCTCTCTATACTTTCCACATCCCAAATAATCTAATACTTAACCACCTGGTTTCTATGATTCACTTACATCAAATATATTCATGTTCAGAAAATTGAGCCAGAGTCCACTGCCTTATCAGCTGACGCATAACAACTGACTTTCTTTGTGCTGTATAATAATGCAAGTCTGCTTGGAAAGATAACACATTAAGGGGTTATCAGACCCTAACACCTTGGTATAGATTATCAGATTCTCTGTTAAAACTCCTTTTGAGTCCCTGGTCAGTTTTTTTATATTTCATAAGGAATAGTCATAGTCAGTATTATTTTCAGGGTGTGGTCAGGTGTGGAGAAGATAGCTCTGAGCACCTAGACTGAGGATCTCTTTTGGGGGAAAATTGCATGTGAAAAGGAAAAGCGAATACTACAGACAATAAAATTATTCCCTCATTAACATACCTATCATTGGTTTTGTTGGAATTACAGGCTATTCTCTTTCAGAGAGCTGACCTGCAGAGAGAAGATTGGGTAACTAGTCCTGATCCCACTAGGCGCTGGACATAATCAGTCTACAGGACCTGGTGGGAGAGACTGCTAAGATGGAGGAGGTAGCTAGTGGGCAAGTATGATTGACAGGCACTAGTGCTCACTCCTGCTGTTGGGGGATCTTGTGTTGGAGTTCATTCAAAGACAGAAGTCCTTTCTGTTATACAACTTAGGACATGAGAGAAGTGCCAGCACGTATCTTTTCCCCACACCAAATACACCTTCAGTTCTGGACATGGGGAAAGAGGGGGAAGGAGAAAGGGAGAAAGAGAGAGAGAGAAAGAGAAAGAGAGAGAGATCCATCTCTTTCCCGTCCTCTTTCCCCCCTCCCTTCCCTTCCTTCTTTCTTCTCTCTCTGCCTATCTCCTTGAAGTGCTCTTAGAAAACAACTAGGACTAAAATGAGCCTGCACCTGGATTTTACCCCTGACTCTGCAACTGATAAGCTATGTAACAAAGTCGTTTCCCCGTTCTTTCTCTCCCTCTTTCAATAATCAAATGATTTTGGGTTTTCTACCCTGACAGGACAGGCATTGTGCTAGTCACTAGAGATCATTGGAAAAGAAAATAATTTCTTCTTATAAAATTAAACTAGAGCAGATGATCTCATAAGTATATTTTACCTACTAGTTCTACCCTACTGGCTTTGCTTGCACACACCTCTTCTTCAAATCTGGAGGCCTCACCTGTCTTCCCAATGCTTTCATGCTTCTCCTTGTTCCTCCAAAGCCTCCCCTTTCACCTGTCCACAGAAGGCATCCTGGCCTTTCTCCTCTCCTCCCTCCTCCACAACAACAAAACCAGGCTGCCCTTGTTTCCCTTCAGTCAGCATGCGGTCACTAATATGTTAATGTAACCTAAGCAGAAGAATAAATAACTGCTTGATAATCCCTTAGTATTTGATTATCCCAAATAACATTTTCATTTTCATTAGGGTTTTAAATGGTCTGATGGCTTTCTTTTTAAAAATTACCAAGTAATTTAAGTTTTTAAAATTTCAAATGTGGACATGTATATGTAGAACCAGATAGAAATGTAGATTTATACATTCACAGAATTGGAGAAATGTGATCTCATTGTACATAGCTTTTCATATGAATTGTGATTTTTTCTCTCCATCTCCAACCCCCTCCATACTAATAATCCTTAGCCACAAACCCTTCTCCACAAAACCACGTAACCTATTTTAATCTATTACATATCCTTCCATATTTTTCTCTATTTGTGTATACCCATACAGTGTTTAAGAATATATGTAAAATGATATTTATTGGAGTATTGTTAGTGGCAAAAACACTAGGCAAAAAGTGAATATCTATCAGTGGAGAATGGTTAAATAAATTCTGGTACAACATATTTCATTAGGCTGGATTGGGTGTTGATATGGAATAAACAATTGCAAAATCACAGTGCTTACAATAAAAATGGGTTGCATATTCCGCCATATGTCCAATTCAAGCCAGTAAGGGACTCTGCTCCTTGTGGTCATTCAGGGACCCAGGCTGATGAAGCAACTACCACCAGCTGCTGTAACAGATGGAAACAAGTTCTGGAGGGTCTTGCACCAGATAATTAAATGCTCCATAGATGACCCAGGGAGTGCACTACTATCATGTGTCCGGAAGGGAAGGAAACTAAAAATATTAGTGAATAGCACTAAGCACTACTACACACTTCATATCTTATATGTATCTATTAATAAAGAAAAAAGAAGTAGTACTTCTTTTATATCAAGAGATTTGGAGGAATTTCTTTTAAAAAATATTTATATATTTATCTTGGGAGAGAGAGTGGGCACAAGCAAGGGAGGGGCAGAGAGAAAGGGAGAGAGAATCCCAAGCACACTCCACACTGGCAGCACAGAGCCTAATGTGGAGCTTGATCCCACGAGCTCGTGAGATCATGACCTGAGGTGAAATCAAGAGTCAGACGCTTAACTGACTGAGCTACCCAGGAACCCCAAGATTTGGAGGGATTTCTATAAAAGATTGTTAAGTGGGAAAACAATGCAGGTAATGAATAAAATAGGGTCCCATATTTTGAAATAAATATGGCTTAAAAATCTCTACATATGTGTTCACTGGGGCACCTGGGTGGCTCAGTTAATCATCTGACTTTGGCTCAGGCCATGATTTCACAGTTCATGAGTTTGGGTCCTGCATCAGGCTCTGTGCTGACATCTCCGAACCTGGAACCTGCTTCAGATTCTGTGTCTCCCTCTCAATATGCCCCTCCCCTGTTCATACTCTGTCTCTCTCTGTCTCTTTCAAACAAGTAAATAAACATTAAAAAGTTTACAAAAAATCTGATATGTCATTTGCAAATATCTTCTCCCATTCTGTCTGTTGCCTTTTAGTTTTGTTGATTGTTTCCTTCACTGTGCAGAAGCTTTTTATTTTGATGAGGTCCCAGTAGTTCATTTTTGCTTTTGTTTCCCTTGCCTCTGGAGATGTGTTGAGTAAGAAAGTGCTGCAGCCAAGATCAAAGAGGTTTTTGCCTACTTTCTCCTCGAGGATTTTGATGGCTTTCTGTCTTACATTGAGGTCTTTCATCCATTTTGAGTTTGTTTTTGTGTATGGTGTAAGAAAGTGGTCAAGGTTCATTCTTCTGTGTGTCGCTGTCCAGTTTTCCCAGCACCACTTGCTGAAGAGACTGTCTTTATTCCATTGGATATTCTTTCCTGCTTTGTCAAAGCTTAGTTGGCCATACGTTTGTGGGTTAGTACCCAAAATCTTCAAAGAACTTATCAAACTCAGCACCCAAAAAAACAAATAATCCAGTGAAGAAATGGGCAAAAGACATGAATAGACACTTCTCCAAAGAAGACATCCAGATAGCCATCAACACTTGAAAAACTGCTCAACATCACTCATCATCAGGGAAATATAAATCAAAACCACAATGAGATACCACTTCACACCTGTCAGAATGGCTAACATTAACAACTCAGGCAACAACAGATGTTGGCAAAGATGCGGAGAAAGAGGATCTCTGTTGCATTGTTGGGAATGCAAGCTGGTGCAGCCACTCTGGTAAATAGTATGGAGGTGACTCCAAAAACTAAAAATAGAACTACCCTACGACCCAGCAATTGCACTACTAGGCATTTATCCATGGGATACAGATGTGCTGTTTCAAAAGGACACATGCACCCCCATGTTTATAACATCACTATTAACAATAGCCAAAGTATGGAAAGAGCCCAAGTGTCCATCGATGGATGAATGGATAAAGAAAAGGTGGTATATATATACAATGGAGTATTCCTCGGCAATCAAAAAGAATGAAATCTTGCCATTTGCAACTACGTGGATGGAACTGGAGGGTATTATGCTAAGTGAAATTAGTCAGGCAGAGAAAGACAAAAATCATATGACTTCACTCATATGAGGACTTTAAGAGAAAAAACAGATGAACAAAAGGGAAGGGAAACAAAAACAATATAAAAACAGGGAGGGGGACAAAACAGAAGAGACTCATAAATATGGAGAACAAACTGAGGGTTACAGGTGGGGTTGTGGGAGGAGGGATGGGCTAAATGGGTAAGGGTCATTAAGGAATCTACTCCTGAAATCATTGTTGCACTATATGCTAACTAACTTGGATGTAAATTAAAAAAATAATAATAATAAAATTTTAAAAAAGTTTACAAAATATCTCTGCATGTGAATTTACTGTGTTTATACATGCTCACCTAGTTATTTCCATACACCTTAAGCATCAGAAACCCTGGGGCCCTTGTTAAATGTAGGGATTCCTTGGCCTAAGTCCAGGCCTACTCAGTTAGATCTGGTCTGTAATTAGGGACGGAGTCAAGACTTGAGACTCAAGACTGGTCGTTTATTCTACAGCATGCTGCCCTCACCATAGTGCTTCATTCATTGCAAATGGCTTCCACCTTGAGGAAAAAGTACTGATTCAGTGACTTCATCATCCATTTTTTATCCATCAAATATTCATTAGACATCTGCTTTGTGCGAGGGACTTTGCTAGATGCTAGGGATTCAGTAGTAAATAGCATACTAGGTTCTATTTTGACCTTACAGTCTAGGGTAGGAGAAACCTTTAAGACATAGACACCACATTAATTCAGACATACAAATTGTTATAAGGAATATGTAGGAAAATAGTGTCGTAGTGAAGATAATAAGAGGACCACATTTAAACTGGAGAGTGAAGGGGGAACCTGGGTGGCTAAGGGTCCAACTTTGGCTCAGGTCATGATCTCACGGTTTGGGAGTTAGAACCCTGTGTCGGGTTCTGTGCTGACAACTCAGACTAGAACCTGTTTCAGATTCTGTGTCTCCCTCTCTCTCTGTCCCTTCCCTACTCATGCTCTGTCTCTCTCTCTCAAAAATAAAGAAACATTAAAAAAATAATTTTAAATGGGGGAGTAAAGGAGGGCCACTCAGAGAAAGTAAAGGCTTTTAGAAACCTGTTGGGGGTATGGCCAGAAAACTGGGGGTATCGAGCTGAGCAGAGAACATTCCAGGGCGAAGTAGCTTCCAGGGTGGGAAAGGGACCCAAGAGAAGGCCCACAGTGGGAAATGGCAGCAGACTGATGCCTGAAAGACAGCAAGCTTGGAGACAGTATTAACAGACTGCACCAGACCATGCAGTTTGGACTATATTTTCGGCCCAGTGGGACCATTAGGGTTATTAGCAAGCAGGATGAGAGAAAATTCAATATGTTTTCTTTTTATACCAACTTTATTGAGGTATAAATTATATACTATAAAATGTACCAACCTAAAATGTTCAGTTTGATGAGTATAAAATACAAATCCATTTTTTAAATGCATGCACCCCCCCACAAATGTATATATCTGTGTATCTGATACAACAATCAAGATATAGAATGTTTCTATCAACCCAGAAGGTTCCCTTGTGCCTCTTTGCAGTCAACCCCCACCCCTGGCCCTAGGTAACCCTGATCTGCTTTCCATCACTATTTATCAGTCTTTTCTAGAATTTGATATGAGTGGAATTTTAACACATATACTCCTTTATGTCTGGCTCATCTACCAAAGCAGAATGTGGTGAGATCCATCCATACTGTCATATGCATCTTTACTTCATTTCTTTTTATTGCTGAACAGTAGGATAGTGCACAGATATGCCACAATTTGTTTATTCTTCACATATTGATTGACACTTGTGTTATTTCCTCTTTTGAGCTATTATGAATAAAGCTACTATAAACATCCATGTACAAGTCCTTGTGTAGACATGTTTTCATTTTACTTGGATAAATACTCAAGTGCAGAATTGGTATCTCTACTGGTTAGTATGTTTAACTTTATAAGAAACTGTCCACCTGTTTTCCAAAGTAATTGTATTATTTTATAGTTGTACCAGCATTATACAAGATTATTGATCTGGAACATCATCAACATTTAGTAATGTCAGTCTTTTTAATTGTAGCCATTAGTATAAATATGTAATGAATTTTATTGTAGTTTTAATTTATATTCTCCTAATGAACTAATGATGTTGAGCATTTATTTGTTCATATGCTTATTGGACATTCACATATCTAGTTAAATGAGGTGTCTCTGAAATTTTTTGCCATTTTTTATTGAGTTGCTTATTATTAAATTTACATATTATTTATGTAGTATTATTATTAAGTTTATATATTTTGGATAAAGTTCTTTGTCAGATATATGTAATGTGAATATTTTTCTTCTGGTCTATGGCTAGTCTTTTTTAAATAATATTTTTCAAAGGGCAAACGTTTTACATTTTAACAAGCCTAAGTTTTCATATTGTTTCTTCAGTGGTTTATGCTTTTTGTGTCCTAAGAAATATTTACCTAATCCAAGATTGTGAAGCCCTTCTCCTATGGATTTTTTAAACAATTCTGTTGTTTTAGCTTTTATATTTAGGCTCATGATTCATTTCAAGTTAGTTTTTCTGTACAGTATGGGTAAGGATGAAGGTTCATTATCCCCCTTTTTCTGTGGTTTTAGAACTATTTGTTAAAAGGGCTTTTTTTTCATCCATCAAATTTGGATCCCACGTCTGTTGAAAATAAATTGGACATACATGTATTTGTCTATGTCTTGACTCTATTCTGCTTTATTGATGTGTATATGCCCACCCTTGTTCAGTACTCTGCAGTATTTTTTTAAAATATGTTTTTTAATGTTTATTTTTGAGAGGAAGAGAGAGAGAGACAGAGTGTGAGCAGGTGAGGGGCAGAGAGAGAGGGCGACACAGAATTTGAAGCAGGCTCCAGGCTCTGAGCAGTCAGCACAGAGCCCTACACAGGGCTCAAAATCATGAATCACAAGACCATGACTTGAGCCAAAGTTGATGCTTAACCGACTGAGCCACTCAGGTGCCCCTGCAGTCTTGAGTAGTGCAGCAGTGTAGTAAGTCTTGAAATCATGGAGTGTGAGTCCTCCAATTAGATTCCTTTTCAAAATTGTCTTGACTATAGCTGGTCCTTTGAATTTCCACACCAATTTTAAAACCAGCTTGTCAAATTCTGTTTAAAAAAAACCCACAAGCCAACCTGGATTTTGATTGTAATCATGTTGAATCTATAGATCAATAAGAATGAAATCTTGCCATTTGCAACAATGTGGATGGAATTAGAATGCATTATGCTAAGTGAAATAAGTCAGTCAGAGAAAGACAAATATCATATTATTTCATTCATATGTGGAATTTAAGAAATAAAACAGATGAATATAGGTGAAGGGAAGGAAAAATAAGATAAAAACAGAGAGGGAGGCAAACCATAAGAGTCTCTTAAACACAGAGAAGGGTTGCTGGAGGGGAAGTGGGTGGAGGGATGGGCTAAATGGATGATGGGCATTAAGGAGGACGCTTGTTAGGATGAGCACTGGGTGTTATATGTAAGTGATGAAACACTAAATTCTACTCCTGAAACCATTATTAACTAACTTAGATTTAAATACAATTAAAAATAAATAAATAAAATTCAAAAATTAAAATAAAATAAAAACCCACAACAAACCTACTTGGATTTTGATTTTAATTGTGTGAATCTATAGATCAATTTGAAAGAATTGACATCTTAACAATTTTGGCCTTTCAATCTTGGATTTGCTTTATAGCTTTAAAGGTTTGCCTTTCTGCCCACCCTGATGACCACAACACTTCAAACAACTAGAAGGGTTTAGATCTTTGAGGTTTAGAGGAGTCCATGGTTATTGATCCTGCAGCCCCTGGAAATTTACACATACAGAAGGTTCTTCCTCTTCTTGGTTTGTGCAGTGTCCTGGGACTTGGGAATGGACAAGTTCAGGTAAGCAGAAGGACTTCCTGCACTATAGATCTACCACAGGCAGTTGTTGCTAAGTGGAGTTGCTAGGTGCAGATCCAGGTATCTCTTTCTTATTCTGGGAGTTGTGACAGTCTACCCCATGAGAGCCTTAACCAGTTGCTCTCCAGGCCAGCCCAACCTGTAAACAATGCATTAGAATAACAAAGGTAGAAGCAAGTATGAGACCTTGGCCACAGTCTGGAAGGAGAAATTAAGGTGAGGTCCCATAGTAGGACCTCCCAGAATGTGATATAGGGGCAGCGTATATAATGGAAAAACCACTGGGTTGGTCGTTTAGTTCAGAAATATGTGTTCACATCCAAGCTCTGGGGTTTCTGGATAGTGTGGTCTTTGACAAGTTATATAACTTCCTTGAGCCTCTATTTCTTTTTCTTCCCTAAGTGCATAAACACCTTGATCTCACTCAGTCTTTGTGAGGAAGACATGAGATGGCAGAGGTAAGGGATGGGCCTGAGGCTGGGAAAGTAAGATGTAGGGAGAAAAGGTAGGAACTAGAGTCAGGCTCCTTCTTGCCAACCAGAAAAACCTAGAAGAGCAGTGGGGGCTTGGACAAAAGCTGCATAAAAGGAGAGGGAGAGGCGGTGACAGATTAACCCACACCAGCCCTGTGCTTCTTTTTCCCTTTGTGCATTTTCTATGCATGCTTCATGGCACTTACTGAGGGATACTGCCCAGAAAGTGCCCAAACCAGCCTTGTGGACACTGCCTGCAGCCAATCCAGATTTCACCAAAGGCTTTTGTCCTCCTGTTGTCCTCCTCTCCGAGAGATCTCACTCTCCTCTGTGCCCAGAGACTCCCTGTGACACACTGGACATTGGTGAGCCCATCTCCCAAGGTAAATGTTTTGCTTGGGATCTGCCTGCTTACCATATACTCAACTTTGTGCCTGTGTTTTCCATGTGGGAAAAGGAGAGCTTTCTCTCTTTGTCTTATAACACTTCCTGCTTTGCAAAACTATTAAACTATGGGGTGTGGTATTGGGTGCTAGGCACTGGGCAGTGCTCTCTGTCTGAGATGGAGATGCTGGGTTTCTACCTTCAAAAGCGACATTTTTCTAGAAGCCTGGAGACAGAGTAAATTGATTCTTGTCGGGGGGGGGTGGGGGTGAGACTGGGCCTTCTGTCAAGGAAAAGGCCACCGGAGGTAGACTTGGTAACAAGGTGGGACCCAGGCTGAATCATTTCCTTCACATTAAGGATTCTCCTCTTCCTGCAAGGGCTCTTCCTGGGATTCCTTCCCCTACACATCTCCTCCAGAAGATAACTCCATTTACTGAACATTAATTCATATAGCTATTTGCAGGAATGCAGCTGTCACCTGGGGAAGATAGAAGGCAGGATAGAGGGAATAGCTCTTCCAGGTCCACTCCCCAGAATCATGACAATAGCCCAGATAAGATTGGCCCTGAACCCCCCTGGGAAAAGCAAATTCCTGATGGGAATTCCCTTCCATGGACCTGGTTCCCTCTTTTCTTTCTCCTCTCTTATTTGGGCTTCTTCTGGAACATTATTCAGGACTTTGGGCAGGATGACAGGGAGCCTGGGGACAGGTGGGGTGCAATGCTCCCTCATCTTCCCAGTTCCCTCAGACTGGGTGGAAAGTGGCTTACATCTCCCCTCCCCCTCCCCACTGGCTTGCCCCCTGTCTTGCTCACTCACTCCTCTGAAGTCACATTTCTCCAACCAAAGAGCTATCTGCTCTTAACAACTTCCTTTACAGAAGACATAGTGACTTAATACATTACTTCTCCCAGGAGTATATGCATTCCAGAAAAAAAGCCCAGGGCTTTTTTTTTTTTTTTTAAAGTCCTGTACTTAAATCAAATTTGTGATGCCCCATGCAGAAATTCCAGGCATCAATGGGCACAGTCCCTCCCAGGATTTCCTCTGGTAATACTGGGTGGGCTTTCCCCTGAACCGGTCAGCTATTGCTGGCTCTGTGCAGTGCACAGCTCATTGGCATCAGGATGGACAGTACAACATGTGTGTTCCTCCATGCCCACCTTAGCCCCCTCTCCATATGTGGCCCCTCCATGGGCATAGACATGCTGTAGTGACAGCAGCCTGGCTCCTCAGACCGAGTCTGGGGGACACCTCAGGCCACCAGCTCTGTAAACCACTGCCCTCTCTCCTAAAGCTGGAAGACTCAGAAGTCAGATTCTACAGTTGTCTCCCCCATCCTCCCAGAGCCTGCTCAAAGTGCTTAATTAACAAATCTCCAGTATCAGGAAATTGTTTACTTGGCTTCCTTGAGAACTGTTCTCTAAGGAGCTCAAAGCACTGCTAATAGATTTTTTGTTGTTGTTGCTTCCATCCATCAAGTAACCTCCCTCATCCTAAAGTTGCTTTACTCTACTCCCTGGGGATCTGACTCTTACTCAGAGAACCCAGGAGAGCCCTTCTAGCTTCTCTAAGCATGTCTGCCCCATAACTACTATGCCCCACTCCCACAAGGCTGGAGCTCCCTTTTAATTAAGGAATGGGTAGGGAGAAGCATTTGCAGATCCAGCTTTGCAGGGAGAATTGAGCCGTCTCTGCTCTTGGAGAATGCTCAGCCATCCACACCCACTTGCATTGCATTTACTTCTGTAGTTCTCTCCTCGCTGAGAGGTAACCACAGCACCTGAGAACCTATGGCAGTCAGGAGCAGAACTCACCTGCTGATCTCTAGTTCATCTCCCATTGGCCACAATCAACACTTGGGGACCAACCGTGGGGTACATCCTCCATACTATTTTCTGAACGGCTACCAAACCCTGGTCCCTGCTTACCCCTCTGACCTCTACACCACTTGTCCCCTGTCCCTGCAGGGTCCTCCAGGCTTCCAGATGCTTGGCTAAATGCCTGGACTCCTGGTCCATCTTCTGGTCTATCCACTCCCCTTGAGACCTCAAATTAGAGGACTTTTCCTGATACAATGTATCTCAAGAGAACTTGGGGTGTGCCTCAAGGCATCACTCGGGCACAGAAGTAAAACCTCAGCCCAGGAACAGACCATGGCACAGAAATGAAAATTATAATTATTGGCTAACATTTATTGGCACTTACACCATGCCAAGCAATTAATATTCATCATTACACATGATCCTAAAAATGATTCTCTGTTGCAGGTGCTACTACAGAATGACTGTAAAGTCTAAAGACATGGTTAATGTTATTTCATCATGGACTATTATTTGCTCTCCATAAATAACTTATTATATATTTGCCTATTTTCTAGACTTGCAGTCACACTGGACCATTAAGCCAAATTTATAGATGAGAAAACTGAGACTCATAGAATTGTAATAGGAGAACAGATATTCAAGCTCATTTGTCTAACTCCAAAAGCTATGCCCTTAACTCTTCTTGGTGTGAATCCTCTTATCCCCACCCCAGAACACTGCCCTACTCTGGACTTGAGAGACCTTGGGGAAGCCCCATATAAAATTTATAGGGAGAAGATCCCACAGAGGTGTGGAAGTTTTAGAAGTACAAGATCTTAGAACTTGAAAGAACAATAGCCAATTCTGAACATGGTGATTTTGAACTCTGCAAGAATGTGATAAAAGCTATTGACCCTCTCCCCTCAAGAGAGGGTGCATTCGCACCATACACATACACTTTTGTATAACCTCTGAAGGTTCTTGGAGCCCCAGAGTCCTAGCCTTGTTCTTTGGCTGGCTCCGTCCTTTGCCATTTTTCCCCCATGCATGTGTATATCCTATGTCGGGCTTCTCAGCCAGTCAGGCTAGATTAACTCAAGGAAGCTAGTGCTTCCTATCTGGCCCAAATCCTTCATTGTGCAAACATGGACACAGGACTAGAGAAGTGAAATTTTCTGCCCAACATCACACATGCTGGCAGTCAATAAGACTGGCAAGAGGTCAATAAGACTGGCAGAGGAGACCCAGAGCCAGGGTGGACCATTGCTTTTGGATCACTTGGGCTGTTAGAAGTGTTCTGGGCCAGGTCAAGGCACTTGGGTTCAGTGCTGAGCAGCCCTTGCTCACCTGAGGAAAGCAGCTACCCCTGGTGGGATATAAGTCAGTCACGTCACTCACAGTGAGGACCATGATCCTGTGGGAGACTCCTAAAGAGCTTGGAGGACCATTGGGCTCTCAAGATCTTCTTGCTGCCCCATCCTGCCTCCTCTCAACCAGTCCACTGTAACCTGCTTTGAGGGCCTCAATATTGAGTTCCCAGACTAAGAGATTGCAGGAAAAGAGTTCAGAGGCTCCCTTATGGAAGGATGAGATAGCCATGCAGGAGAGAAACTGAATCTGTGGGGTCATGGGCAACTGCTTCTTGCTATAGAAGGATTACCACAGTTTTCCCCAAAATTGAGGTTATTCAACTGGAAACCATATTTCCCTCCTCTGGAATGTTTCCCTGACTTAGAGAATAGGGCTGACCCAGCCTGGATCTTGGGTGCCCCTGCAGTAGTACTCATTTCCCTGGTTCCTTGGTGGTTTTCCTTATTCACTTCCATATCCCAGCCCCTGGCTCAATGTTCCATATATAGCAGGTGCTCTGCAAACATTTCTACCCCTGGTATTGGCCTTGCAATTCAGATCAGGAAGGTTTGGGGTACTGCTCTGCATGCAGGCATGCCTCCTCCTTCCTCCTACCTGCTTCCTGCCTTTCTCTTTTTTGCCTCCTCTGGAAGGTTGCAGCAACTCAGGCTGAGATAGGCTCATTATGGTGGTGCCAGAAGCCTGCTGATGTCAGCCATAAATATTAACAGCCCTTGTTATGAACCCCCCTCTGTGCAGCTGCTTCAGTCCAAGTTTACACAGTAAACAGTGCAGTTAGTTTATTTGATCAAGGGAGTGATCTTCAGAGGAGCTAATAGCCTGCTCCCGCCCTGTGGAGCTTCCCTTGCTCCCAGGGGGTACAGCTGCAGCTGCAGGGCCAGAGAGGCCCCACTACTGTGCAGTGCTAGGCTGTCTCCAGTCAGCCAGGGGCTGGGCCCTGGGGATGCAGGCCAATAGGATCAGGGCTGGGGCCAGAGCCACCTGCCCTGAAGAGCAAGGGCAGGTCTCCTGGGAGGCAGCAGCCTCAATAGCTCCTCCAGGGCAGCCAATTATCAATACTCATCCACTCCTGGTTGCTGAATCTGGTTTTAAAGTATGAATTGATATAGGACACTTGTTTCCCTCACTGGTTTAATGGGGAAATGGGAAAGAAACACTGATGGGGTTTTAGCTTCTTTGATTTTATTTTTCAAAGCTGGCCTCAGAGACTTTACATAGTTCCATGTCCCCAGGCCCCTTCCTACAGAGTTACAGATTCATGGGGAGTATCCAGGATGGACTATTGTGGTCTGCTCACCAGTCTGACCACCAGATAGCCCAGGACGTAAGAGGTGACATGATGTCAAAGGCTCAGGGGTTAGATTTGCACAGCCTGATGCTGGGGGACCCAGCTGAGAAAAGGGGATTTTAATGTGTAGCTACAGGTCAATTGCAGTATATGACTTTGGAAAATGAAAGGAGATAGGCATGTGTCATCTCAGCCATTAGAACTGAGAAAGGGGAAAAGAAGGCATGGTGGGGGAAAGTTCTTAAGTGGCCTGACTAGTGTAAGGGTGATGCAGAAGTTTCTAGAACTGCCCCCACTATATTTAAGGGAAGTTTCTTCTTGCTCCTTTGGACTCCAGTTTGACTCCTTCTCTGCTGCCTTCTCTTGCCAGCCTCTTCCTTTCCTAGCCTTCCTAGCAGGAATTTCTGTGAGTGTGT
The DNA here is from genome assembly GCF_046562875.1 of Panthera onca. Taxonomy (NCBI): domain Eukaryota; kingdom Metazoa; phylum Chordata; class Mammalia; order Carnivora; family Felidae; genus Panthera; species Panthera onca. The sequence goes on along the minus strand of NC_138342.1, from coordinate 167,997,763 downwards.
ATGTAACAAGGTCTTGCTTTTGTAGTCTGGAAATATTGAAGTGAGCTCTGGACACTCACTGCCAGCCAACTCCCAGCCATACCCTACACCAAGCCTCTGTCTCAACTTTCTTTCCCAGCATGGCAGCTCCTTGCTGATGCTGCCCAGAACTTCCTGGACACCAGCTGGCTTGTTTGGGGCCTGGTCACTGTGCTGAGGTCCCATTCATGTGGTTGGAACCTTGCTCTGGTCCAAACACATGTCTCCGTTGGTTTGATTTCCAATTTCACAAGCTGATTTGTCTTCCTCCAAGCCTCACTTGGATATTGGCAATCATCAGAGACACTTCTGAATCCAACAAGGGTATTAGATAATGCCCTGGTCTGATGGCTCCTTCTCAGGGCTTCCATCTTCAAACCAGAGCAGGTCTCTACAACATTGGTTTTACTTTCTTTTCCAGTCCTCATCTCCTGCCAGATCTGCCTCACACCTGAGCTTATCCCAACTGCAGTACCTTTCTCCCTTCCCTAATAAGAGAGAAGGAAGAGCCCTACTGAGCCGGCCCTTCTGTGGTCTTGCCCTGACAGGAAAGTGCAAACCTATTGCAGTCAGATCTCATTGCAGCTGGGCAGTAGGAAGCAATCCCTTGTGGTAAAATGAAGTGGGAGGCAAGAGTCTTGAGGTATAACCCTTTTTGTTGCACTATTTCACCCTGCCAAGCTTTATAAAATGGGCTTCATTATAGCACGTATCTCATTTACTGTTAAGTATTTGAGTACCTGCTCTGAGCCAGGCCCTATGGCAGATACTGGGGATCAGTGTGAAACAACAAGCTGCCTCACCAAGCTTTCAAACACTGGTGCCAACCTGAGGATTACATGTAATGAAGAATGTAACATACTGTAGTGGACATCTGTTGTTTTTTGTGTGTATGGCTTATGTCCTCCATTTTTCTGGCAAATATTACCCCCTAATGCCCCACTCTCATTAGTATATTCCTTAAAGCTAGTACTAGTAAATCCTAGTACTCCACCCCTTGGTTGGGGACTTGAGGAGAGGACCCAAGCTTTGCAAATCACTTGTCCCATCTTTTTGGCCTTGTGATTGGTCTAGGGTGAAGTATGTGACCCATGTGATGCCATCCAGAGTCCTTCCCTGAGCAATTTAGTTCTGAAGCTGGGGTTCATACCTTGCCCTCTTTTCCCTTTGATGGCCAGCTCTAAGATCAGGCCTCCAGTAGTGCAGGTAGTTCTGCCTTTCCATGCAAAGGATTCTGGGGTAATACACCCCAACCTGGACTGAAGGGGGGACTGCAGAGTGAGACGGTCAGTCCTGCTGCTGTTCCAGCCCTGGGTCCACCAGCCTTGGGGGCTGCAATCCCTCTTGCCTTTGAAGAACCAATGAATTTCCTGTTCTATGTCTAAGCTCCATTGTGTTAGTAACTATGCCATTTACAACAATGGCTTCAAATAATGGCCTCAAATAATGAGCATTCAGAAATATTAGTTACTTTCCTCTAGGAAGGGAGAATCAGTAAAGGAAAAGTGAGATAGAGAAATAGGAAAGATCTAGAAATAGAGAGCTCTGGGAAATTCCAAGTAATAAGGTTTATATAGCCCGCATTCCTTGCTGTGTCTTTGGTTTAATAAGACTGAGGAAAAAACACCCCATAAACTCACTCATGTTCATGTACCTATAGGCATTGAATGTCTGTCTGTCTATCTATCTATCTATCTATCTATCTATCATCTATCTACCTATCTATCTAGTGTTCTCTTGAGGGTTTTACCCAGTCTGCTGAACTGAGAGGAACACAACTTTACAATTAAGATTGCTCAAGGGATGGGGGAATGGATATTGGTGTGGCTCTGTGAATTTCCTAGGAGTGACACCAGTGGACCATTTCCCAGAATGAGGAAGTGGAAATGCTGGGGCATAGGGAAAATATATGTTTCTCATACAGTTTCTCTTCCCTCCCTTTCTCCTTCCTCCTTTGCTTTTCCTTAATTCACTTGAGTGCTTTTGCTCTTTTCCTTCCCTCTGCATTTGCCCTTGTTACTCTCATCTATCTCCCACTCTCTGTCCCTGTCCCACCCCCTGAGGATTTGCAGAAGAATATATCAGATTCACTCACCATCATTCTGGACAAACACCTATTCTTATGACTTAATGCATCTCCCCTTCTGCCTGCACAGACCATTTCCATTGCAGGGAATTCTGACACTGGCTTTCAGCCCTGGGGTGGCAAGTCAATCAGTTGGAGAGGTCCATCATGTCAGGAAACAATAGCAGAAGATCAGACAACCAGTGATCCTTCATCAGGAGCCTCCCACACTCATCTCCCAGGATCTGCTGCCCAACCCACTGAAGGGAAAGAAAGTGGAACCCTCACTCGGGGCAGGACAGCAGGCTTCCTCTCAGTCCTGGGTAAAAGTTACAGTGCCTCACTAGCCCATGCCCTGTTGACCAGGACTAGACTGGTAGCAATGAAAAAAGAAGTAGGCTACAGATCACAGGGCCATGGCCAGTGAATTAAGCAAATGTGAAGTAAGAAGTGGAGTGATCATAATTTCGTAAGATCTACAGCAACAGCTTTCTAGCACCTACATGGGAGAAGTGAAGGGAGGCATATCACCAAGTGTCACATCACTTAGCCTCTCTGAACTTCAGTTCTTTTTCTGAAAAATGCAGACAATAATATCCACTGTAGAGAATTGGAAATAAATAAAATAACCCACGAGAAAGCACTTAATGCAGTACATGCAATGAATGTAAGTTAAATCTGGATATGTTCTTACTGACTTATCAGGTACACACAGAACTTCTAGGTGTATGCTGAATTCAGTTTAGATCTACTCTGGTCTTTCTCAATGGCTGGAGAAATAGGCAGCGAGGCTGGCTGTGAGTCATACTTGCCAGAGCCCCAGTAGTCACAGAGAGGCTGGGGTCTTTCCCAGGAGCCTAGGCACTCAGGATAGTAGACTGCCAACCCCCACAGTCTGAAATTTCCCCATAAGAACTAGAATAAAATGGAAGCTCCTGGCAATCCACTTGAACTGACTGAAAAGTCCAAACATAGCATTATAATTCCTGAGTATTTTATTTAAGGGAAGATGTTCCTGATATAAGCAAACAGAAAGGGCTACAAAAACAACTTAATTAAAAATGCAATTGGCCTACACAGAAAAGAAACAGGATTGGTGAGGATGGAAGGCATATTGATATAATCATTTAAAATGCATAGACTTTAAGCCAGATCCTAGGTCAAATCTTACAGTGCCACAATAATCCAAACGTCACCATGGATGTGCCTTAGTTCCCTTCTCTGTAAAGTAAAAATAATAACCCCTTCACTGTGTATCTTACAAGCCTGAAGTGAGGACCATGTGAGATAACATAAATGAAGTCACTTTGCAAAATATTATACAGCCAGTAGCTGTTGCTGTCAATGTAGAAAGTGGAGGAGAGAGACAAAAGTCCCACAAGAGCCTGTAGCCAGATCAAACCATTTTCTGGTGAATATCTCAGACATAACAGGTTGGGTTCATCACCTCAGACATGTTGCCCATAGGAAACCATTCTCATGAAAGGAACAGACTAAAGAATTGCCTCTTACCCACCCCTACTCTGCAGATGGAGATGAAAAGCAAGGCAAGGCCATCTTGCTGGCTTCCTGGATGGAACATGCTGGGATGGAGACCCAGCTACACCTTTGTTCCTGGTGGGTTCAGGAGCCTCCGGTGATATCTGAATATTTCACTCAAAGTGACAGGGACCTTGTTAACCGTCCTTGCATTGAGGAAATTGATGGATGGAACTCCTGGGGAGAATGTGGCGGCCATGATCTGCCATAAAGATGATGAATAACATTTTTTTTCTTAAATGATTACTGAAAAGTTTATAGCTAGCCAAAGCTGGCTTTCTCAGAGACCCTAGAGAAATGCTTTTAAAAGTGTCATTTAATTAATAAGGAGGTTATTGACTGCTGTCATGCATGGAGTGCTGCACAAGGGCTAGGTAAGAACACGTGATGGAGGACCACAGATACAAGGAGGACAGAAGTGGTGGGCCAGCCTGGAATGATGTGTGACTCCTCAAAACCTTGTAGAAAGCCAAACAGTCCAAATAGTCGCCATTTGCCTGGGATCATCAGAAGTTAAAGGGATGTTCCCATTGATAACTTGGTCTAGAAATTTCACATTGTCACTCTGAAATAAAAAAAAAAAAAGAGGCAGTGGGAGGTGATACAGTTTTCCTGACTGAAAGTTAAGGAACAAGACTCTTCTGAGATGCAGTCTTAAGAGAGCTGCTTATCCTCTTGGGGTAAATAAAATGATAAAATTGGAAGAAGTGATCTTTAGGATTCCAACTCAAATTTTCTGTTTTATTCTGAATTTCTCAGAAAGGAGAGGTGTAAGACAAAAAAAATATATATCCCATTTTTTCCCACAGTTTTCTCTGGCTGGATTCCCCAGAGACAGAACACAGATAAATATGGGTGTGAGTTCAACCATACCAATTATAGAGAAAAGAGGAACTGAGTCAGAATGCAAAGGAACTGAGTTGAACCCAAAATAAGTGTAAGGATACACCAAATTTGGCAAACCCTAGGGCATATGTTTTGACGTTTGGGAGACCTTTATTTCCTTGAGCTGGTTAGCATTTCCTGTCATGGGAATCCAATCTGGGGCTCCCAAAAGGAGACCTACAATTACCCAGATCCTAGAGACCTTCACCATTCCCTGATAAGGAGTCTAAGTATGTCAGACACCTCTCCTCTTGGTTCTGACTAGTGAAATATTCTATTTTGGGGGCCTCATATTTTAGTTGAAAGAACTTGGCTTTTAAAATGAAATGGGATTGGGTTTGAATGTTGACTTTGCAACTCGTTAGCTCCACGACCTTGGACACATTACTTTCTTTGAGCTTAAAAATAATGCTATTGTATATATGCATGGATTGTTGTAAAGATTATATAATGTATGTAAGAGTACAGTGTCTGGAACATAGCAGGCACCCCCAAATATTAGTTACTTTTCTTTCTTCTTCCCTGATGCCTTTCTTTTTTTGAAACTGTAGAAAGTAACTTATCAACCTGCTGGAAAACACGAAAGAAGGAGAAAGAATACTACACTGAGATACAATCATGATACTAGTGAAGACCTCAATCATTGATGACTGAAATCAACATGGGGAGTTACAACAGAATTTAATGTATGGTTCATATTTTGCACAAGATCTAGAAGATCTAATGTTACCAGCATTTCTTAAAGGAAAAACAATCTGAGGTTTTTGTGGACCACAAGCTAAGCATGAGCCAACAGTGTGATGAGGCTGCTGGGAAAAGTCAGTGTAACTTTTAGCCATGAGAATAGATTACTATTATGGATCAAGGAAATGCAGCCAAATCTCATTGCTTTTGGTAGATTTTAGCCAATTCTGGATGCCACATTTATATAGAACATTGATAAATTTTAATTCATCTTTAGAGAATAATATTACAGAGAGATTTCACAATATCATAAGCTTTGAAAAATAGTTTTTGGTCCCTCAAATGTTGAGATTGGACCACCACAACAGCAATGCCCATTGCTCATTTGTACGGAGCCTTTGGCAAAGAAGAGAACACCATTGTTTCCAGACAGGGGCAGTGGCTTACCAGGCCTTTTACCCACATTCCTCCCCACAACCATATTCCTTTGTTTAGTGCACAACTTTCACAACTGTATATGGCAACCTTGATGATAGTAAGCCTCAAATTATTCTTTGAGAAAGGCCTGTCCCATGAAATAGGGCATAGTTTTTCTGTTTCCATACAGAGCTAAAACCTGGGCCACTAGTGAGAAAGAGTTACAAAGAGATAACGTTTAGCTTAAGATGAGAGACAATTCCCCAGGGGTGCTTGGGTAGATCAGTCAGTTAAGCACCAGACTCTTAATTTCAGCTCATGATCTCATGGTCCATGCAATTGAGCCCCGTGTTTGGCTCTGTACTGACAGCAGAGTCTGTTGAGATTCTATCTTTCCCTCTGTCTGACTCTTTCACCCTTCCCCATTCTCAGTAAATAAATAAATAAATAAATAAGCATTTTTTTAAAAAAGAGAGAGAGAATTCTCTAATGATGACAGTCTAATGATGGTTCTAACTCTATTAGAGGCATAAACAAATCTAGATAGTGTTTGTTTATCTGAAGAGAATTGGTCAACTATGACAAAAACAGGCTCTCAAAATCAAGCAGGGACACTGCCAGTCCAACTAACAGAGCAGAGGATTCTCACCCAAAAGAGTACCCCATCCTAGTGGCAGGACTGTCCTTCATGTGAAACAGATGCCAGGAGCTTAACGCAGTAAATTTTCTGTACTCCTGACCTGTATGCCATATTAGCCCCATTGAATCCTTCTGTGGTTGCCTGATGCCATTAAATGTGTTGTCACTCTGATTTCCTTTGTTCTGATTCCCAGCTCTCAAGAAAATGTTTTAATTTTGACTTCACACAATGTCTGGGTCCATTTATATAGGAAGTTCCTGTAACATTTTCATTTCTGATTGTAAATTAATAAAATTTCAGTCTGATTGTAATTTGGGTCCCCAGAAACTTTAGATGATTCATGCTGAAAAGAGCTAGTAATTTGAGGTTTTGGTTATAGATATCAGTCTATTGAATACATTTTCTCTTTTTTTTTTTTAATTTTTAATGTTTATTTTTGAGAGACAGAGACAGAGACAGAGTGCAAGTGGGGGAGGGGCAGAGAGAGTGGGAAACACAGAATCTGAAGCAGGCTCAAGGCTTCAAGCTAACAGCACAGAGCCTGACGTGGGGCCTGAAACCACAAACCATGAGATCATGACCTGAGACAAAGTCAGACACTTAACTGACTGAGCCACCCAGGTGCCTTGAATACACTTTCTTTTTAAATGAGGGTGGAGTGAAATATATGTAATATTAAAAATAAGCCACCTTCCAGTGATCAGATCTGACTCACCATTCTGAAGTGGGAAAGGTGCTGCATCTGCTTTTTCAAGAAACAAGGACAAGAACAACCAGTGCATTCTGGGAAACATGAATTTTACCTGAAATGCCTTATCTTCCCAAGCAGGTTGCTTCTTTCATCTTTGTTCTCTTCTATTGTTAACTTGGAAACCCCTAATAAGTCGGCAATATGATCATTCATATACCAGAGTTGAGGGACCCTCCCTTGACTTAAATTTTCATTTCTTCCTTCCTTTTCTTTCATTCATATTGGGTCTCAGTTCTATTTTCAGACACAAGCTCACACATTTCATCTTTTAATCAGTGCTTATTATATTAAGTTGAAGGTACAGAAGGCATCTGACCCTGCAGGCCTCCCAACTTGTGGTTCCAATGAGGCTGTTACTTCCTACTCTCCAACAGGCAGCTGAGCCTTTATGGCATCCACAGGAAGACCCCCAACCTCTTGGGGAAATGTTTCAAAGACTCACCAACAGCAATAAATGCTAGGGGTTGTTTCTGGGTTTATCACTGTGTCTGCTTCTCCAGAGCCCAGCCATAGGGGTGGGGGAAGAGTTAGACTGCCAAGTAGGAGCACAAAAGTGCAGGAGTGGTCTTGTACTGACAACGGGGCTTATTACCTCCTGTAGTTGCAGACTGAACACAACCCATGCAGTTGGTACTTACAAAAGATTTATTTATTCATGGGAAACAGACCAGTGCTTATACTATGAAGACATTAAACATGTATAAGGAAGAAAATATTTGTCATATGACCTGAAATTTAAAAAAATGTCCTGAAGTGGTGACAGGTAAAAATCATAGTCATGGGCTCTGCTGAAAAGGACTGAGGCTGTTTCAGTGAAGTGTGAGTCCCTGACTCTGTGGAATCGCAAGTGTGATTGGGCTATGACCCGAGGCCTGAGACTCCAGGTCAGTTTCTGGCTATTGAATTGATGAAGGGGGTTCCAAATGAAGATCCTTCCAGTATGTTCACAAAAGCAGATGAGATTTCTAGCATGAGTCAGAGAGGATCCCTCAGCTACTCCGGTAAGATGCCAGAGTGCTGTTAGAAGAACCATGACTAGGCAGAGACTAGTGGTTTGTCTTTAACGATCCCTCATGGAGAAAGACAATTTGAGCAAGGCACTTTGTAGTTTCTTTCCCATTTGGAAGACCACAGTTTGGTGAGGAGGTAGGCCTAACAACTCGCTACCATCACTGCGTACCTGCAAATTGTGGATTAAAAATATTTTTTCTTTAAGTTGATGGTCATCAGGAAAGTAAAGGAAGTCTTTGGAAGTTAACAAGAAAGTGTCATTCTATGTAGGCTGGCATGTTCTCAAGCTGGCCTTCTCTGGAGAGATGTACAGATTCATGCTTTCCTGGAGAATATAGTTTAATGGGGCATTGGAGTATTAAAGACTGGACATGAAGTTTAGGGCCTGGGTATGGTGGGAGGTCAGATAGGAAGTCCCATCATAAAACAAGGATCCCAGAAGAGAGACCAAATAGAGGGGTATCACTTGGGTAATACACAGTACTGATGACTAAGAAAGAGCCACAGCTCCTCAGTGGCACACAGAAAATAATTGTTTCTTACCCACACATCAGGCCTGCAGCCAGGCAGTTCTTCTAATCTTGGCTGGGCCCACTCATATGTACATAGTTTGTCTGGTTATCCACTAGGATCTTGTTAGATGGGGCAACTAGGGTGAGTTTGTTCTGCTCCTTGTTTCTCCCAGTCTCTGCTTGGGAGCATGACCCTCTCATAGCAATGGCAGAGGGCAGGAACAAGTGGAATGCCCTTGCATTTCTTCAAGTCACAAACATAAATAGCACAAGAGAAACATCCCATTGCTTAAAGAAAGTCACATGGCTAGAATGACAGTCAGAGGGGGAGGTCAATAAAAATTGGCATGGCATAGGGTATGTATATAGGGAGGTGGAGTGGTTCAAAGAGCATCTCTCCAAATTTTATGTCAATCTGGAACCTCAGGATATGATCTTATTTGGAAACAGGATCTTTGCAAATGTAATTAGTAAGGATGTCAAGATGGAATTATTTTAAATTTGGGAAAAGAGGGCTTAAATCCAATGACTGGTGTCCTTATAAGAATAGGAGAGAAGACAGAGACACACATGGCCATGGGCCATATGAAGACAGAGGCAGAGATTGGAATGATACCACTACAAACCAAAGAACACAAAGAGCCACCCAGGATCTGGAAAAGACAGGGGCAGATCCTCCATTAGAGGCTTTGGAGGGAGCATGGTTATGCCAAAACCTGGAATACAGGTTTCTGGCTTCCACCCCTGTGAGATAATATTCTTCTGTTGTTTTCAGTCACCACATTTGTAGTAATTTTTTGCTGTGATCCTCAGAAACTAATACAGGAAGGGTGAAGTGTTGAGGCTATGATACAGTCAATTAATCAAAGAGGATAAACTTAAAACAGCTAGGCAGAAACAATGACTGCAGATTAGGGGTTTTCACAGCCTTGCATCTAGGTGTAATAAAAACTAAAGTTTTCTCAGAGAATTTCTAACTACAAAGGTATACTTTAATGAGGTAAGGGCTAAAATCCACATTACCTTTGTGTACTATACCCCACCCTGCACACACATCCCTGAAAAAACCCACAAAGTCTAAATTTTAATTTCAAGTGTCCACAAGTTAGAAGTGCCCCCAGATGCCTGCAAGAAGCACAGGTAAATTCTCTGTAGAGGGGGGTGCTGGGTGGTTTAGTTGGTTAAGCATATGACTCTTGATTTCAGCCAATGTCATGATCTCACTGTTTGTGAGATCAAGCCCTGTATCAGTTTCCACGCTGACAGCATGGAGCATGCTTGGGATTCTGCCTCTCTTTCCCTCTGCCCTTTTCCTTCCTTTCTCTCTCTCTCTCTCTCAAAATAAATAAACATTAAAAAAAATTCTCTGTAGAGGAACATACATTAAACACAGACCTCAAAGAATACCTTCATGTAGGTGCTAAAGAATATATGCTCCTAACATAAAATCACTAATTTCACAAGATAAGCAAGAGCCAGCAGAAAATTCAAGCCACAGAATCAGACCAGCAAAGATAATGGTTGTAAGAAACAGAATACAAAATTAAGTCCATTTAACATGTGTTATAGGTTTAGTTGTATCCCCCTACAGATTCATATGTTGAAGTCCTAACCCTCAACGTGACCATATTTGGAGATATGGCCCTTAAGGAGATAATTAAGGTTAAGTGAGGTCATCTGGTGAACCCTAATCCATGACCACTGATGTCCTTATAAAGAGGTCATCCACAGGAAGACCCCCTAATCCATGACCACTGATGACACAGAAAGAGACATTGGGGATGTGTGCACAGAGAAAAGTCCACATGAGGCCTCAGCAAGAAGGCTGTCATTTGTTGGCCAGGAAGAGAGGCCTCAGGAGAAACCAAACCTGCTGACACTTTGACCTTGGAATTCTAGCTTCTAAAACTGTGAGAAAACAAATTTCTGTTGTTTAATCCATGCCATATGGGATATTTTATTATGGTAAATAACTCTAGCAAACTAATATAACACATTTAAAGAAATAAAAATGAGGTTTCCAAGTATGGATTAGAAATAAGAGGTTAATGAAATCAACCAATCAAGTTTGATAAAAGAAACAAAAAATAATTCTAGAGTAAAAATGTAATAACTGGAAACTAAGTCAATAGCAGATCACACTCAATAAAAAACTTGGAGATGATCTAAGGAAGATCAGAAATCAGCTGGTATTATATAAAGAGACAAAAGAGCTAGGAAATAGGAGAGATTTAGTGACTTGGAGCATAAGGAAGGAAGTCCAGCATAAATTTAATAAGAGTTATAGAAGGATAGATAAGGAAGAATGAGGAATAATTAATTATTCCTGGTTGGGAGAGGTGGCCAGCTTTGCTGGTAGTTGCTGGGGCAGGCATGACACAGGTGATGATGTGTGATATGGATCTGTGTAGTGACAGAAAAAATCAAGGGAGTGGAACAGGAATTAAAGCAGAAGGAAAGCTGCAGAAGCATGAGAAAGCATGATAATTTTAGGATGCGATGAGAAGTCTTGGGTAATGGTACTGTAGGAAGATGTGGCATGTATGTGTTCATTTGGGGTCTGTGACATGAAGGTGTGTAGGTACAGAATGGTCAAATAGAAGGAATTTGTCAGCCACACTCAAGACTCTCAGACAGTATCCTGTAGGTGATGGGGAGTCAATGGAAATCTTTAAGCAAGGAAGTGACATGATCAACTTTGCACTTAGGAAGATAAAGTACCTAGAAGAAACTCAATAAGCACTTGTGGTTTGATCAATGTGGGTTACTGATATGGATCCCTTTGTTCTTAGAAGGCTGTGGCTGGGCTGAGCTTAAGGCATTCTAGATTCATCTCCTTCTGCATAGGGGACTCCAGAGGGGCTTTAGAGTAGACCTAGTCAAAGTTGGTAAAAGAAAAGTGATGATTTCAGGTGCTCTGGAGCTGTAAAGGGGCCTTGAAAAACATCACTCACATTCTTCCCAAGCTTTCTTTCCACAGTGGAGACCCACCGGGTGGCCTTGACTGAGAAGGTGTTTTCCTCAGGGGCCAGGCTCTGCCACACTTTGATGTAGGCCCATGGTGGGGGAGTCCCTGCTAGGTTTGAGGTTGCTCTCAGAACCCTTCCCTTATTCATAATATTCCCAGGAAAACAGCCACTCAACCATCCAATTCTGGGTTTTCCTGGCTTGATGCTGTACTCTGAATTTTGTCAGTGGAGTTGGTGGAAGGGCAGAACTGAAATTCACAGAGCATTTGCAACTTGACAAAAGCATAAGAGCCTCGTGTGCTCATCATCCCAGCCGTTCACCCAGCAGTCTTAGAGGATAGAATTCACTACCCTCAGTTTATGAAAGAGGTTAAGCAATTTGCCCAAGCTTCTAGGCCTTAATAAAGGGCAGGGCTGGGATTGAAACCAAACCCAGTCAGAGTCAAACATATTTGCTGCTGCTCAGAAGCAATTCTCCACCCTGCTCTTCAGTTCTACCCTCAGAGGCAAAATGGCAGCTCCAAGGCAGGTGGGGGTTGCCTCTTTTTCTCTTTATCTCTGGTTAAAAATCTGTCCATGTCTCTCCCACTTGTAGACATATCTGGGTTTGATGAAACTTATTCTTTATTATTTATCACTATCATGGACAACTCACTTCAATAACATGACCTTTGCTTCTCATTAAATGCCATGTATCTGTGGTGGGAGATCTAGTAGCAGACATCAATGACCACATGTGAAGGCAGGGAGATACGGGTGCTGGTTGGCTAAGTGGTGTGGGGCCTCATCTAATTCCAAATCCAGCCCAGATGTGGTTCCTGGAGAACTTATTTCCATAACTTCTCTTGAATGGAAGCTGCTTTCTTTGAGTTTGATATTTCTCAAGGTGAATAATTTATGCACATTTAGGGGGAATATCTCATTGATATGATCCTCCAACAACAAGGCTCCAATCTCCCTCTAAAGATGAGCCAATAGTGAGTGTCTATTTATTTTTGTCATGCCCTGTCTGAAAACAGCTTTTGTGTGAAAGACCTAGGCCTTCTGAACCTGAATCTCCATGAGCCAGCAGTACCTAGGAATCTGAATGTGTACTTAATTCCTGACAGTTCTTTTTATTTTAATTTTTTAATGTTTACTTTATTTTTGAGAGAGATCACAAGCAGGGGAGGGGCACAGAGAGAGGGAGACACAGAATCCAAAGCAGGCTCCACGCTCTGAGCTGTTAGCACAGAGCCTGACACAGAACTCAAACCTAAGAACCATGAGATTATGACCTGAGCTGAAGTCAAATGCTTAATGAACTGAGCCACCCAGGCTCTGCAATTCCTGGCAGTTCTTATTTAATCAACCTAACCTGGAGTTTAGGAAGCACTTGGCAGAGGAAGGGAAGAAAGATGAAGAAAGCAAGCAAAAGAAGACCAAAGGGAAATTAAAACTAAGAAATGAAAGAAGGGAAGAGGAAGGAGAATGGGAGAGAGGAAGGGGACCTGAGTCCCAGTGTTCAGAGCATTCTAAGCCCTGCTCAGCCAAGGTGTATCTTACCTCTTCTGTAGCCTCAGTGCAGTGCAAAGACCCCCAAGTTCAGTGTTTATTGATTGACACTTTAGGCACTGACACCATTTATAAGAGAAGGTGAATTTACCTGGGGTCCAGCTCAGGGCTGGGTGAGGCCTTAAAGCAACATTAAATCCACTGGTTCTCAAGGGGCTTGGCTCCTTCCTCAGGGTAAGTTGGGAAACTTGAGGAAGCATCTTTACTTGTTCCAGTGATAAGATAGTACTGGCATTATGGTAGGGAATGCAGCAGTGTGTGGGGAAGTCTTCCCAAGGTGAAATTCTCTTGCACCCCACATGACTCTTGAATGTCCTGAAGGACAGGCATGTCAGTGAAAAACCTGTTATAATTACCCTGGACCATTTTATGTCCATTTTATGACATATAACCACATTATGCTTTAAAATATGCTTTTAATATATACTGGATTTTCCAGAAATACAACTTTCTTATAAATCAAGGAAAGATTGTGTTGCTCAGTTTTCTTAGAGTGTTAGAAAAAGCATGTCACTGATGGCAAAGCTCTTCTTGCTGTTTGAGTTATCAGTACAACTCGTCTGTGTCAGTTTACATTTTCCCTCCTGCATTTACCATCACCTGATATACAGTGCAAACCTTCACTGCCACCTTATAGTATTTTCTAATATAGACATGTGCTCACTTACATATTAAAAATATTATTATAAATTACTTTTATCTCTCCTTCACATTGTTATTAGTATATTATATTTATTTTTTAAGTTACAAGTATAGATAGATTATATCATCGAGATGGTTTGGTTTTTGAATTTCACTTTAGGATAATTCTGGGACATTGCAAAAATAGTTCCTTTGATAGGGCTTGGAGCCACTGTCCAACACTCTTACTTTGTGTAAAGGACTCGAGATCCAGAAAGGTGAAGTGACTTGGCCCAGGCCAACCAGCTACCTGACAACAGAGAGAGGGAAGAAAGCCAGGTCTCCTGACTGGTGGCTCAGTGGTATCTTCACAACACCTCACCTCTCACAGTGACACAGCTGCCCTCCTACAGCTGGAATGCCCTTTTGGTGACACAGTCCTGAGGGACATCTGCCAGGGCAGGAACTGGGAAGAGGGATGCTTCTTACCCTTCTTCTGCTCCAGATCTACTATTTTCTTTCATTTTTTCCCTCTTGTTATGCCCACTTGGACAGTTTCCCATCTTTTACAATATAAGAGATGAGGAGACTCCTCCAGGAGGATGGGTTTTTATTTCAGGCTAATGGTTGGTGTATTCATTTCCTGTAGCTTCTGTAACAAATTACTATGAACTGGGTGGCTTAAAACAATAGAAATATGTTCTTTAACAGTTGTGTAAGCTGGAACCAGGAAATCAGTGTCAACAGGACTGTGCTCCCTTGAAAGGCTCTAGGGGAGCATCTTTCCTTGCCTCTTCCAGCTTTGGTGGCTTCTGGCACTTTTTGCTTGTGGCTGCATTCCTCCCATCTCTGCCTGCATCTTCACTCTGCTTTCTCCCCTGTGTCTCTGTGTCTGCTTCCTCTTCTCTTATAAAGGCTTGTAATTACATTCAGAAGCCACCTGAATACAGGATCATCTCATCTTGGTATTCTTAATTTACTGATGTCTGCAAAGACCCTTCTCCAAATAAGGTCACACTTGCAGGAGGTTCTGGGCCAACATATCTTTGGGGAGTTTCTTGACTATTCAACCTGCTACAGAAGTATTAACAAATGACAATTGCCTGGCCAGATAAAGATTCAGACTTGGAATTTAGATTCCATTTAGAGTCCATTTTCTAGCTCCTCAGCTGAGGATTCCAAAGTCTGTTCAATCATGGAAATGTTTGGTAGAAGTCATATAGAGCTGGAGGATCTGTGAGCTCACCCAACTCCATCCCTCACACTAGAAATGAGTACATGGAGATCCAGGACAGAGAAATGACTCTCTGACAAGGTCTCTCAGAGAATGGCTGTCAGAACTGGGACCCAGACACAACTTCCTGTGTTTACATGTTGCCTTCTTTCCCAACATGGAACTCTGCACGTGCAGTTGTGTACAACATGAAAGGAATCCCAATCCTTTACCACCTCATCCCCCATTAACTCTCGCCCAACAATCTAGGTGAGAAAGCCTCACCAAAATTTGGGCAGCAACCCTTCCATGAAGAGTCACAGACAAATGATGGGCAAGCAAAGGAGGCTTTCTCCGTTCCTGGGGATTTACTGGATGCAGGAAGCCAAGCCAGGCTCTTTCTCCCTAGGCTGCCTTTCCCTTCACAGATACTTGTTCCATATTTACATTCCATTTATGTTGCCTCTTGTTTATCTTGTTACCTAAGTACTTGGCACAAAAGTAATTATTTCTTTGCAACAGCCACAGCAGCCGGCAAAGTAAAAAAAAAAAAAAACAACAACAAAAAAAAAACAAAACAAAAACAAAAATACAAAACAACAACAACAACAACTTTGACTCCAGAACAGAATTGTATAAATAACTACCTCAGCGGAGACATGGGAAATTATGCTCACTCTCTGCCACCATCATCACTGTCAGGAGAAGATTCCAAGGGTAACATATTGCCATTGTGTGCAGGGAAAAGATCATTTCTTAGCAAAGTGGTTTTTGCAGATGCTCACAATGCTGGATGCTCTCTGTGCACACCCCGCCCTCCTCAGAATTATCAGCACAGTATCAATTCACAGTGCACAGCATGCAAAGCAGATAGAAGGCAACTCCCCGCAGAGTCTCCATCCAGAAGACCTCTTTCCCTTTCATGCCAAAGCAAATAGTGGGAAGAAGAGGGGACATTTTTCCTCAGGGAAACAAAACCGATCTTCCTACCCAAAGAAGGCATGGTGGGTTTGGAGGCTATCCCCCAGGTCCACGCATGCAGACATTTTGCTGCTTTTGATGCTTACTTAGAAAGCTATTTTTAATTAGATAGATCCCATTTGACTGAGAGCAAAATAGCAATTGGACATCTTTTTGCAAATAGGAGAGGAAATGGAGTGCAATCAGCTGGGAGTAAAGGGGAAATAAAGACATTTTTCTCCCCCGGTCTCTGCCTCTCCCCCTGAAAGACAGATTGAAAAAGAAAACTGCCCCTCAAGTAGTTTTTGGAGATTATGCTGTGATACGTCAGCCTTCCTGCTCCTCCCATTCCATGTAACTCACACACAAACACACAGCTCAGCACCAGTATTTTCTCTCCACAGCCTCTTCCCTCTCTCCTGTTCCTGACTTTCTTCCTATCCATTCCCTGATCAGCCTTTTTCCATTTGTTCTTTCCACCACTTCTTCCTGCTTTCTTCCTCCTCTCCCTCTGTTGTTTACTCTTCTAACCAGCCCAGTTCTCCCCTGCCTCCCTACTGTACCTGTCACAGGTGATTACCAACATCCCTTTTCCCCTAGGAGTAAGAATGTGGGCTGAGTGGAATCTGTCTCTGGAACAGACAGAATGGAAGTGGTGCAGACTGGTGGTGCTGGGAATGCATCAGTGACTCAGGTGGCAGGTGGGAGACAGCGTCAGGACACCACCACTTACGTTCTGACATGGCTTGCTCTGCCCTCCCTTTTCTCATTAAGAGTAGAGAGCCTTGATCAGGGGCTCCAGTAAGTGTCATTTGTCACTATGATGGGGGTAGTAGGGTGGGTGGCAGAGAAGGTGCCTGCTAGGAAGGAGACTGTTCTGTCTTCATACAAGATAGAGTTGAAGAGGGAAACAAAGCAGCAGCAGAAGCAGAAGCAGAAAATTCACACACAGCATGAAATATGGGCAAGAGAATAACCCACCAGTCCCATCTTCCTTATGGGTGACACCCTCGGGTGGGACAGCAGAGGAGGAAGGGAGAGGACAGCTATCCCCATGGCTTCTTTCCACACTCACATCCCTTGGCATCATGAGAAGTTCTTCATAGATGAGCAAGCTGCTTGCCATGGCCATGTCACCCTAAGCATTCCCTTCCTAGCAAGACTTCTAGACTCACCCTCCCTCCACACAAGCGGCTCGCTCAGATGAGGGGATGGGAAGGAGAGGGTGGGTGCCTTTTGTGCTCTGCCATTTCATACTGAGAACTGACTTCTAGCCATCAGAGATATGTTTCCCAGGAAGATCTAGACTCCAGTTACCTGATGTGGACACTACCTGGATGGTCTCCAAACTCTAACTTACCCTGTCTCTGTCCCTGTCCCAGAACTGCCGCCATGATGAAACACTCTGTGGGATGACACATAGCACTCATACCCCTGTAATTGCCCTGTGGCTCCCCCCTTGAGACCCTGGAGTTCATTGGACCAGGCCAGAGCACAGAGTGAGTAAATCTCTGGGTTTAGACCTAGTGAGCTCTCACCTTAAACAAGCCCTGACCTTCCTGAGATACAATGTCCTGCTGGTAAAGATGGGATGATAAACTAACATTTCCTCCCTCCCCATCCCCACCAGGCTTCCTGTACAGCGATTTCAGAATAAGTGTTTTCATCACTGAGAAAAGAATACCATGAGTGGATATAAAAGGCTAGGTTAGGAAAGCTGAGTGTGTGCGTGTGCGTGTGTGTGTGTGTGTGTGTGCAGGGGGTGGGGGAAGAGGGGCACAAGATCATATGAAAAGAACTAAGAACAAACAAAAAAGGAAGAAAAAAAGATAGACAATAAACAGCAAAAGCAAGACATAACTTGAAAGTGAGAAATCTAAAAGAATTTGAAGAGCGTGATGTAATGTATAACTTATAGAGAATCCATGAAAAGAAAATGAACTGAGCCCCAGGGGACGTGTGGAGATAACAGTCTTGAGATGTCATGTGTTCCAGTCTTTTGTTTGTTGCCCTGGAAGATGATTAAGGATATCTTGGGATAACAAAATCTACAAGATCTTCATTGCCCTGCCCCTTTGCTACAAAGAATTTTGCTACCAAGAGAAATACACTTCTGCCAGTGAAGCATTATTGAGTAAAGGCAGTTTTAAGCATTTATGTAAGCTTAATTGCAAGCATGAAAATAGGATATTTGGATGAATGAAATGAGGTGAATTTTTTAGGGTGCTGCAATTTTTTCTGGGGTGAATGAGGGTAATTACTATTATATCTACAATGCCTTTTCATGAAAAATTTAAAGATCTCAAAGAGCATTCTTAACCTTTCCCAGCCAGGCTCTAGCCTCCTGCCCCCTCACTCTCCTTTCCTGGAGAGGGAATTAGAGAAGTCCTGGGCCATCCTCGGCCAGAATGGACACTGCCAGAGACAGAAGAATAGAGCAGTCGGAAAGGAGCAGGAAAACAACAAGGACAGAACCTGCCATCAAAATGAATGTCTACAGCAAGGATGGACGAGGAAAAAAAAACTCCAGCTTCACACGACAAAATGTGTTTTCCAGATTGGCTAAATGAAGCTCACGGTATTAAAGGCGTAAATCAACCACACTGATGTCTAGGTTCTACGTGGGTAGGTCTGCTTATGAGGCAGAAACCGCCTAAGAGCTGGATTTCCAAAGGAGGGCCATAAAAGTTTTATCCCAAGGCGGCTCCCTGGAGGCTGCCTGATTTGTGGCCCCACCAGGTAGAGTTAAAGAGGTCAGGCTGCTGTGTTTTTTGCCAGGCACATTTCACTCCTTCTCTGCTTTCCTTTCAAAGGCAAGATGGCCCTTGAAAAACAGAGAAAAGGGTCCCTTGGGAGGGGTATAACAAATATGGGTGTTGAGTGGGACCCCAAATTGTCTTCAGATTGTTCCCTTTTCTGTCTCTAACAAGTGTCACCTGTTGCCACTCCTTTGCCCTCTCCTCATCCTGTCTTTACCCCCATGTTTGCTGCCCCTGGTCCCCTTAGGGGAACCTCTGACATTCTGGGAACCTCTATCTGTGCAGGATACGACCAGTTCAGTGAATCCTACACCCCAGCTTGAGAAGGCTACACAGGGAAAGACTGGTAATCAATCTCCTTTTGCTGTGCTGAGGCCAGAAGAAAGCAGACTTGGGGAGAGGGGAGCCAGCACACAGGCTAGAAAAGTGAAGACTGAGGTTCTAAAAGCCATTACTCACAGTAATTTGTGAAAGTCAGGATGCAACCATTTCCCTCCTGGGCCTCAGTTTCTATATGAGGTGTGTTACACCCTATATGATCACTCAGACCCTTTTTCAATTCTAAGACTCTCAGGAATCATATAGGTGCCATTTCAGCCAGATCGACATCTCCAAAGTAATGGAACTTCTGGGATGTTCATACCATAAGTCACACTCAAAACAGGCACCACAGTAAAAACAGTCAATGGTCTTCCCTATCCTCAGGATATTCCATTCCAGCATGAGTCTGTTAAGAAGAGACTGGCCTTTAGAGTCAAAGAGATCTGGACTTGAAGTTCTGCTCCATACTAGCTGTGCAACCTTGGGCAAGACATCTGATTTGTCTCATTTACCTGATTTTAAAAATATGGGTACAGTTTTTGACCTCTAAAAAAATGTGGTGAAATTGTGAGACAATATACCTGGAAATATCTAGCTCTAATGCAAGTTTCTGTCCTTCTGTTTGGAATGGCATTCTTTTTCCTAAGCAGGTTGTACAAAGTCAGCCAGGAGAAGGTAGGAGGGAGCACTAGTCAAGCCATGCATGAGAACTGGCATGCCTCTAGTCACCTTCACTGGTGGGTGATACCAGATGAGGATGATGAGATGTGCAGGGTTTGTTCAATGCCCCAGGGGAGGGCCTAGTGCTATCCTAAGAGAGCTAAAGAATTGGTACCTACAGCTTAGGGGGAGGTGGGCTTGGTATGAATCCTGAGGTAGGAATCAAAAGAAGGATAGTTAGAGGCCCATCCCCAGATAAACGCTGTTAGCTTTGACTTATTTCTGCCATGTCTCAGGCCTGGTTCCCAGGGGACATAGAGATGGGGCTAGAGGTTTAATCCAGAGAAGGAATTAGTGACCTTGGCAGCGATGATAGTCTACTCTGAGAACCACCTGCATTATTAACTCATTAATTCACCATAACTTACTAGGCTGCCCCCATATATGAGGATGAGGCAGTAAAACAGAATGACAAACAGTTTTGCCTTCAAGGAGCCAATGTTCTAGCAAGAGGAGACAAAGAATTAAAATGCATTGTATCTCAGGTAGCAAAGCAAAGCAGGCAGGCATCTACGCCTGGCAAAGACAGTGAACGAGGTTGTCTCTCAGCCTTAAGAACTGTTGAAAGAGGGGAGTTTGGCTGACTCAGTTGATGAGCATGTGACTCTTGATCTTGGGGTTGTGAATCTGGGCCCCATGTTGGGTGGAGAGATTACTCAAAACTAAAATCTAGGGCACCTGGGTGGCTCAGTTAGTCAAGCGTCTGACTCTTGAGTTTGGCTCAGGTCATGATCTCATGGTTTGTGAGTTTGAACCCTGCATTGGGCTCTGTGCTGATGGTGTGGAGTCTGCTTGGGATTCTCTCTCTCTCCCCCCCCCTCTGTCCCTCTCCCAATCACACTGTCTCCCTCTCTCTCTCTCAAAATAAATAAGTAAACCTTAAAAATAATAAATAAAATCTTATAAAAAAAAGAAAAGAACTAATGGAACATTATTATCCAGGAAGTGAGGAAGGGACCTTGGAGTCCTGGACTTCTTGTGGGGGCTGATGGAAAGAACAAAGGAATAGAGAGTCCCTGGATTCTATCCTGATGGCTGGCAGGGAGACTGCTGGTGGGCTGTGAGTACCCAGTTGGTCAAGTCAGTTCTGAACCACTCCTTTCTGGGACCACATCCTTTTTCCCACCAGTGGTGAGGACATCTGCTCCTTCTTCCACAATCACTTGTCAATCCCTTCCCATATCCCTGTTGCAGACACCAAGAATTCAGAGAAAAACCATAGTACTGGCACTCAGGTAGCTCCCAGATTAGCAGGGAAGATGCACAACTAGCAGTGATGCCAGAAGAATGCAAGGGGAGAGATTCGGGCCACAGGGAAGGGAGGATGGGCCTTCACCCTGAAACAAGATGGAGACTAGTCCAGAGGAAAGAACAGGCTTGTGCATCTCATGAATTTCATTCCAAGCAACAGGAGAAGACAGAAGCATTGAAATGCAAGGATCCCCTTCCATTCCAGTCCCCAACTTCTAGAAGTACTAGAATAACCCAGCTTCTTTTTGTCTGTCCCAGTTTTCCAATGGCTTCCTAAGAGCAGCCCAACATTAAAGCATGCTGGTGAAGTTGTAGAATGAGCAGCCTCAAGTGGCTTAGCAGACCCAAGGGTGAGGGAGGGAAGGGTGGGATCTGTAGGCAGGGTCTTGGGCTTCTGATTGAATCTTCCTGCCCTCATTCTGGCAGCTTAGGGACTTTATGGGGAAGCCCCTGGAGTTTATGAGACATGCCCCCACAATTTAATTACCTGCAGTACGAATGAGAAAAGACTCTATAAACACTGGGATTTATAGGCCTTCTGTGGCTATAGGTCACCTCTGATGCAATAACTGGTACCATTCCTGTAGGAGAGTGGCTTCATTTTATTGGTCTCACACAAAATTTATGCTCCTCTCTACCTGCAGCAAGACAGGTTTACTTCTAAGCGTCTCTTGCTATTGTAACTTATTTGTTCCTTTTTGAAGGTGTGAGTGTGTGTGTGTGTGTGTGTGTGTGTGTGTTTAGGGAGCTAGACTGAATATGGGAGACAGTTCTCAGTTTATTTACTACAAGTCCATTTTATTTCCCTCCCACTGGTTGGAGACCTTCCTGTCTTCTGGGCTGTCCCTGTGGCCTGCAGTCAGAGACCAAAAGGAATTTGCAGTTGCAAATTAAATGGGATGGGCCAGAAATCCTTTCCAGTCATGCCCTGTTCTAAGTCTTTCTTCTTCCAGAACTTCTCACCTGGCTATTTGTTTTTCAAGAACTTGACTTAACTCTGCGACATTCTCAAGACATGCTCCTTTCCTCCTACTCACTGGATGCTTCACCCTGCCTCAGGTGCCTTGCTCCAAATGCTGCCTGGCTCCATCCATCAACCAGCCACGCTTCTCCATATATCTATAGCAACAAAACCCATTTCAGCAGTTTCCTCCTTTTGTTCCCTTTGTTTTACGGCTGCTACTTGGCGTACAGTTCCCTTTCCCCTTCATTTAACAGAAAGGCTTTCACATTAAAGGAACATTTTAACAGTACAAACAAGAAATAGAAATCAAGTTTACCTCTCTCCAAGCTTCCCTTAAATCTCCCAGCTGTTGTGGTTCAGCCTCTGCACTGGCTACCTGGCTTTGGTCCACACCCAGCCCTCTCTGCTCTGCTCTGTTCAAGAGCCAGAGGGCTGGGACTGCAGAGGTGGTCAAACAAGGAGAGGTAGGGATCTGGCTGCGCACCTACCTCCTGCCCTTCCCCAACACAGCCACCTGCCCCACCAGCAGCCCCCAGTTCACAGAATGGCAATGACACCTGCTCCCACCCATAATCCACAGTCCCAGTGGAGCCCACGTATTGCTCCTTGAAAAGCAGCTACACAGTACATTCAAGTTAGTCATTGGCACCTGTTGTGGGAAGGAGGTAGCTTTGGCCTCTGTTGAAGATACTATTTTTCCTTCTTTCAGGTAAAGATTGTATAAGTCCACCATATTTCTGTTTTAGCTTTGGCAGACAGGAAGCTTCTAGACACAATTATAATTCCGCTCCCTATATTAGCAACTGAGGTTAGATTATTTATCTCCTTTTCCACTTCTTTTAACAGCTTTGTTTTTTCTAGGTCTTGACTAATAATAATTTATTAAACAGAGACATACACGTCACCAGTACCACTGAGAGACAGACAGGCACAGGCAAGTTTTCCCGGTGCTGCCTGCAACCATGGCTATGCTACTCTGTTCAGTGTCTTGGTTCTTGTTTGTGTGACATCTCTGGGGCAATGTGGAGAAATTTTTTCCCCTTCCTTCAGTGCCATGAACAGAGAACAGCAGTCTCCTGACCAGTCTCTCAGGCCTGGCTCCTTCCTGAGATGTCCCCCAATTAGCTGGTGAGCACAGTTGATGTTGTATGTTGTATGGTGAGGCCATAGAGCACTGTTCCTTGTCTTTGGTCTTCCAGAACCACTCATACAAGGGACACTTACTGGCAGAGAAGAGACCCACCTGGCAAACTAGCAGAAACAATGGTGAAATGGCTCAATAACTCAAAATAAAGACACCTGTCCACCATGAATAAAACTTGGATCAGCAAGCACACTGGCTCCTGGGCCTGGAATCCTCCAGAAAAAGGTGTCATCCTGTCTTGAAGTTATTGGAAGGAAAATATGTCTATTTTTTTTGAGAAGCTTGACCAGGAAAACATTTTTTTTTTGCAAGAAAAGGAAGAGTTTTGAGTTTCCAGGACTTTTGGACGCTTGGTTCATTTGCTTTCCAGTTCATATTCTGGAACATAAATGTACATGGAATTTGTACATAAAATTTACATGGAAAATGTGAACTCAGTGAATCATTAAGTGTCAGAGAAAAAAGTCTCCTCTGAGAATCTCTAGCCCAAGCCTTTTATTTCATAGGTACAGATGGAAAAGTGACTTTCCTGGGCCACCCAGAAAGTGAGCTCAGGGTTTGGGAGGCTGAGAAAGTGGATGGCAATACAATGAGGTGAGAGAGATAGTATTGCCTCATCATCTTCATGGCTTATCTTGGGTGTACCCAATGCCCTTATTCTGTGCTCAGGGAACCTAAACCAAACCGATGCATCCCCTCCAAGCTTCCATCAACCTTCAGATCTGAAGCTATGCATTGCCTGCAAGACTAAGGGAGATGATGCATTCACAAAGGAAAGGACTGCATTGTCAGTGATGGACCCTGTGTCTGATGGCTCAGGAGAGCAGCTGCAGCAGCTGTCTGGAGAGGTACAATGATGGTTCTCAGCAGCAGAGCCACCTAAGTGATGAAGAACAAAGGCCACATGGGACACCCAGGAAGGGAAAACAATGAGACTAGAGTCTCATAATACCTGGTCAGGTCTGAGAGCTTCAGCTCATTACTGGCTACCCAGGCCTTGAATATCATCCACGGCAGCTAGGTCAGGAGTACCACCCACATTACAAGTGTATAGGGCTTGGGGAGAGTGGCAGAGAATTCCTCAGCCTGCTGTGTATGCCTGCCCTCTTGACTACAAGAGGAATTAAAAGGTCAGTTTTCTTAATGACTTCAAATGCACTCAGTTTATCTAGATACGGTAATGAACACCTGTCTGAAATGAACTCTCTCAGATGGAAAATAATTTGGCTGCCTGACACTGACAAGCAGTGCCGACTCAGGAGATCCTGACTGGTCCCCCCAAGGCCCTTCTTCAGGCTGTCATCCTCTATTCCTCTGCCTAGGGCCCACCAAAATGTCTGGCACTGAGCAGGAGCAGGTTCTGATGAAACGCTGGTTCAGCAGACCTTAGAGAAAACCATGGGCTGTGTCTCAGTACAGTAGTCATGACTGCCTGGCTTCTGAGAGCTTCCAAAGCAATTGGGCATCCTTCCACAGGTGGGCCAATCAGCACACCAGGGTACTTGTGCTTTGGGCAGTGGTACTTACTTTGGGCAGTGGGCATGGAACTGGCAGAGCAAAGGTGCTCCTGTTATCTAATAAAGCCCTATTCCTAGAGAGGCAGCCAGCTTCCGCATAAGGAGGGATGAGCACCACCAGTGCCAGCTGAAAGGAGGGCAGGGGAGTGGGACAATGGCATCTCCAGGAGAGTCTTTAACTTTCCTGCTGCATTTCCTGGGCTGTCCTGACAACAATAGGTTTTTCCCGATGGGCAGCACAGGAATAGGGACCCACACAACCAGGTCCAGTTACTCAAACGACTGTGCTGAGCTGCCCTGGGACATGAATGACACTGCCTATGCAGTGTTGCTCGGAGGGCTTCAGGCTCAGCTTCTTCCTGGGCAACCCGGGCTCAGGCATCCCTGGTTCCTTTGCTGCTGCCGCTGCCAAGCTGTATTCAGAACAATTACCAGCATTAAGTAGCAGCTTCAGAGGAAGAGGGGTGAAGGTAAGGCTGGTTAAATCATTCAATATTGGCATAATACCAGTAATGAGACCTGATACCTGCATGGTTTTTCAGTCCTGAGGAATTTCAAGTGCATTTTTAAAATCTAACATGCAGGAGCGCCTGGGTGGCTCAATCAGTTGAACATCTGACTCTTGGTTTCAGCTCTGGTCATCATCTCACAGTTTGCAACATTGAGCCCCTCATCGGGCTCTGTGCCAATAGTGAGGAGTCTGCTTGGGATACTGTCTCTCTCTCTCTCTGCCACTCCCCGACTTGCACTCTCTCTCAAATAAATAAACTTTAAAAAATGTTATTGAATGTTATTTGAAATCTAACATTCAAAACTTCTTTTGAGGTAGGCAGAGCTACAAGCCCCATTTTTCCTTTTTAAAATTTTTATTTAAATTCCAATCAGTTAACATACAGTATAATATTAGCTTCAGGTGTACAATATAGTGATTCAACACTTCCATGCAACACCCAGTGCTCATCACAACTACACTCCTTACTCCCCATCACCTATTTCACCCATCCCCTCACTCACTTCCCCTCTGGTAACCATCAGTTTGTTCTCTAGAGTTAAGAGTCTGTTTCCTTGCCTCTCTCTCTCTCTCTCTTTTCCTTTTTGCTCATTTGTTTTGTTGTTTTGTTTCTTAAATTCTACATATGAGTGAAATCATATGGAATTTGTTTTTATCTGACTGACTTATTTCACTTAGCATAATACTCTCTAGCTCCATTCATGTCATGTCATTGCAAATGGTATGATTTCATTCTTTTTTATGGCTGAGTAATATTCCATTATTGAATTTTAAGATAGTTCTATTTTTAACTTTTTGAGGAGGCTTCATACTGTTTTACAGAGTGGCTGCACCAGTTTGCATTGCCATCACTTTAGTACTGAGGAAACTAAGATCCATAAAGAATTAAGTACCCTGTTCAAAGTCATGCAACAAGGAAATGATGGAACTGATTGCCATCTGAGTCCTCCCCAAAAGCATTTCAAGACTCCTTCCCCAAACATATGTATCTCAGAGGTGAATCAAGTTTACCTCTCCATCAAGGCCATCAGTGGGGGAGATCAAGGCTCAAAGTCCCCTTGCATTGCCAGGAAGGTGGAGCTCTGTAGCTCAGCAATGCACTAAACAGGTGCCCCTTCCACCTGGAACCGGTCTCAAGCTGGTCTCTGCATAGATACCTGGTCACTGTTTGCCTGAGTATGGCAAGCTTAACAGTGGAGGTAGGGCAGAGATAGTATAGTTGATGCAGAGATTGCCTTTGTCAATGAAAACTGTCTCAGCATTCCCTGCCTTCCCTCTAGTGCCTATGTCTGATAACTGAAGTAGAGTTTTTCATTTTGCTGAATTTATCTATTTCAGGGATTTTATTTTGATTCACTGGGCCTTTAAGGAGTCAGGTTTTAAAGTTGGAAGGAACTTGAAACACGATATAATCAACTCCTTCTCTAAAATGGAGAAACAGACTCAGGGAGGATAAGGGGTCTCTTGCCCTCTGTGCCAGGGTTGCTGAGTGGCAGAACTAGGGCTCAAAGCCCATCTCCTGAGACCAGACTTTACTTGGTACCAGTTGCCTTATGATACTGGGGGTGATGCTTTCTTAAGAGGGGTACCCTAAAAGCCAGGCACATGATAGTCACAACAGGCTGGTAACAACTAAGGTAGAGGGATTGGTGAAGGGATTTTTTTTTTATAGAAACAGGAACCTGCCAGGTATGAGTCTGCCTAGAGAAAGGTGAGAATTCTTACAGAGCAAGAACCAGGCAGCCAGGTATCTAGGCTCTGGGTCCTCAAAGATAGGGTTATAATTCTTATTTTCTGTATCCTCTCCTACCACTGTGCCCGAGACAGTGATGGTCTGGACATTGGAGGAGACACAAAAAAAGTTTTTATATTAATTCCCTACAACAACCTGGTAGGTTTGTGTCGTTATCACTGTCTTACAGATGAAACACTAACCTTGGATATGTTGTGTAATATATCCACAGTGACATAAGCATCAGGGCTGGAATGTGGTCTTCCTGAGGTGCTCTTCACTTCAGGGTCCTTCAATCAGACAGATGGTTTTCACCAAGCCCTTCAGCCTCCAAGCCCACCCTGTTCAACTACCAGGCAGGTATATTTTCCTCTCTCATCAAAACTGATTCAGAAGAAGAGACCTAATAAGGCTCTACTAATTTCACTTCTTGTGGGAGGTGGAGGGGGCTTTGCTTCCACCAAGATACTGAGGCTTAACAACTCAGGGTCTAAAATTTTTAGTGGAATGCCACTTTACACCTTTAAGAATGGGAATCACCACCATGCACTGCTTTCTCAAGAGGCTGCCTCATAGCCAGCTCCTTTTCTTAAATTTGTTAGTGATGCTGGTGCCCCAGATGGCTATAGATGCTGAGTCAGCTCCTTAGGCCCATCTTTGCAAATGTCATCTCATGCAAGAACAGTAATTATTCTGTCTGTGCCTAGAGAGTTTAGTATCTACAAAGTGCCTTAATTCACTGAGACTTAGAAATTATTATCTTAGTATTATTATGAGAAAAGAGGAGAAAACTGTGACTTAGTGAGGTCACATACCTTGAGGCCATCTACCTTGCCAAATGTCACATGGTATGATGAGGCTGGGAGGCAAACCTATTATTTTCTGGCTCATCATTTTCTTGCAGAGCAGGAAGTGCATCATCCACTGCACCACAGCGACCTTGCATGTAACCACTGGTCAGAAATAT
This sequence comes from Panthera onca, assembly GCF_046562875.1. Taxonomy (NCBI): domain Eukaryota; kingdom Metazoa; phylum Chordata; class Mammalia; order Carnivora; family Felidae; genus Panthera; species Panthera onca. The sequence continues at coordinate 167,970,038 of NC_138342.1, read as the reverse complement.
CTTGGTACCAATGGCCCAACAGACACACAGCCTCAAGAGAACAGGAGACAGACCTTTAGAGTTTTTTGGGAGTTGAAAGAAGAGAGAAGAAGAGGGCAAAGTGAAACATCGTCCAGCAAGGAATGCACAGGGTGTGCCCTGAGTAACTTGTGCTTACAAGGCTGGCAGGATGTTGGCCTCAACAGCTGGCAGTAAGGAGCTCTCTTCCTCCAGGTCAGAGAAGGTACTTTGCCCATTTTTGTACCCTGCAGTGGCCAACATGCAACAAGTGTGGTTTCTCCTTCATTTTCTTTAATCCCTTTAGCAAATGAATCACTTCCATTTTTTATTAGGAAGGGTACTCCCAAAGAGAAAATGGCAAATAAGGCTGGTCCCCAGTAGAGCTGACTTGTCCGCTCTGTACTCAGTAATGTCTTTCTATTCTGTGTCTGGGCTGAGAGCCCATAATAGATACCTACAGGTCCAACACAACACCATCTCCTCCTGTATTAAACTCTATATGCAGCTGGATCATGTGTTTGAAAATTACATGTGTGGAAAAATATGGGTGAAAGATATCAAAATGATGATGATGATGATAAACAGATCAGAAGTGCAGGCTCCCGGGGAGTTAGGGGCCTGGTTTAGTTTAAGCCTTGCTATAAACTTGCTGTTATAGATCCTTAAGCTTTTTGAGCCTCAGTTTCCTTATCTGTGATCTAGAAATAGCAGTACTATTTCTCAGGTCAACAATGAGTATAAATGAAATCGACTCAGAAAAAACAAATAGCTTATTAATATTTAGTATAGGCCTATCTGCCTTCAAAATCAATGACTTTTATACAAGAAAAACTTTGTGTCTGTTTCCTTATCTATTATATGAAAACATTAACTCTAAATCATAAAGTATTTGTGGGATGAAATGGGAAAGGCTTGTGAATGTACTTTGTTAACTAGGAAGTGTCTAAAACTCTGCATAGAACAGAATTTGCTCCATAAGCAGCATCTATTATTATAATTAACAAAAATAAGCTGGTGTACAAATACTTATTTTCATTGCTTATTCTTCAGAAGCAATATTTGCTTTTCTTGCAAACTTGCAAGCTTTGTGGGGCATATGCATTGAGTGCTGACCTGTGGCATTGATGCCCCTTGAAAATGACCTGTCTCAGCAGATCCTTGTCTCTTGCAAGTTCTGGGATGGAATCTCCTAGTCTAACAGCCCTTGGGAATAGAGTTGAAGAATAGTGCACCTTGTTTTCACAACCACTATCCTCAACAACCTCAATCTATCCATTAATGGACAAGTGTTTATCAAGTATCACTCTTGTTGAAGTGCCTACAAACCCACATCCAGGGCAGTGGTTCAAGAACTTGGCTAACCAATAGGTAAATACAAAATATCTTGACCTCTGAAAAGAAGTAATATAGTTGATTCGGAAGACCCTTTAATATGTAGAGACCCTCGTAGGGAAGTTCTGCCATGACTTTTCCAAGGCCTGCAAAGCTGGTCACTATCTGAGCTCTCTGGACTAAATAAAAACTCTGCTCTCCAACTTGATAATGAAGCACCTTGCATTGTTCACAGATCATTCTTTGGGGATGTAGCATCTCCCTGTCCAAATGAAAGTTCCTTGTGGACAGAACAGTATATTGCATTCATTGATAAATATTACAAATTGTCTTTCAGGATGCTAAGCACATGTATTTGCTCATTTTTCAAACCCAAAGTAGATAAAGTAGGTCGTTATAGACCCAATGTTGTGACATTGGGCAACTCATTTTGCTCTGGATTTTAAATTTGCCATTTACAAAATAAGAGGGAAGAAATGGATAGTTCCCAGTTTTCTTAGAGTTCTGAAATTTTGAGTTCTATACCAGATTTGGCAAATGACACCTCAGCACTACAAGGCCAATGACAGATCTCATTATCAGTCACAAAACTAATTACCATTAAATCCAAATTCTGCCATAATCCTGCTCAGCATAGGCAGTCAGTAGCAGTTGCATATGAGTTTAAACATTTTGTCACGCCACTTCTGAAAGCCCTTTCCATTGTAACATCCCATTCACTCTTTTTCTCTTCCCAAAACCTATTGTTCTAGCCAGTTCTACTCCTTCCTTCTCCTGTTTTCTTCATAGCTCAGTAAACCCTACAGTCTAATTCCTCCACTAAGAACAGAACTGATTTTAAACACTAATTTACATAGAAGTGACTCAGCATGTCCTCTAGTCTCGTGGGCTTTCTCTTGTAAAAGAGGTCTTATAGAAAATATTTGCAACATAACAAAAAAAAGGCAAGTATTCATGATATATAAAAATAACTCCTAAAATTCAGTAAGTAAAAAGATAGACAACCCAAAATTCAAAAATGGGAAAAAAATATAACAGGTACTTCATGAAACAAGATATACAAATGGACAAGCATAGTGCACATAGTCCTAATTAGACATCGGGAAAATACAAGGTAAAAATTTAAAGAGATAGGGGCACCTAGGTGGCTCAGTCAGTTAGGCGTCCTACTGTTGATTTTTGATTAGGTCATGATTTCACAGTTCAGGACATGGAGCCCCATGTTGAACTTTGCACTGACAGAGGGGAGCCTGCTTGGGTTTCTCTCTCTCTGCTCCTCCCATGTTCACACTTTCTGTCTCCCTCAATATATATATATATATATATATATATATATATACACACACACACACACACACACACACACACACACACATATATATAGAGAGAGAGATTGAGGGATATATATACACACACACATATACAATACCTATATTACATATATACATATACATATATATACATATACTATATATATATATATATAGAGAGAGAGAGAGAGAGCTCTTTTTTTAAGCTTTATTTATTTTTGAGAGAGAGAGACAGAGTGTGAGTGGGGGAGGAGCAGAAAGAGGGAGACACAGAATCTGAAGCAGGCTCCAGGCTCCTAGCTGTCAGCACAAAGCCTGATGCAGGGCTTGAACTCATGAACTGTGAGATCATGACCTGAGCCGAAGTCAGATGCCCAACCGACTGAGCCACCCAGGCGCCCCAATATATGCAGATAGCTCTTTATGTTTAATGGAATGTCTAAGATTATAATACAAAATGTTGGTGAGGATATGGAGCAACTGGGACTCCTATATATTGATGATAAAGTGCAGAATGGCACACACATCTTGGAAAATGGCTTTCATATTTTTATAAAGTTAAACATACACCTCATCTATAACCCAGAAATTCTACTCTTATGTATCCAAGAAATGAAAACATGATCACAAAAGGACTTGAACACAAATGTTTATAGCAGCTTTATTCACAATAGCCCCAAACAAGAAACAACCCATATGTCAACAGGTGAATGTATAAACAAATTGTGAACTATGGCTGATAGAATATGCCTCTGTAATAAAAAAGAGCATACTACTGATACACAACACAGAGCGACAATGTGGATGAATCTCAAAAATATGATGCTGAGTCAAATAAGTCAGACACAAAAGCATACATACTTCAATAATCCCATTTATGTCAAGTTCTAAAACAGCAAAACTAACCTATGATGATGGAAATCAGATCAGTGTTTGTCTTAAGCTGGGCAGCTAGGTAGCAGGGGCAAAGGTTGACTGCAAAGGGGCTCAATTTTCTAGGATGATTAAATGTTTTTTATCTTGACTGGAATGATGATTCTCAGAAGCAGATATTTATCAAAATTCATCAAATTGTATATTTAAAATGGGTACAGAGTTAATGTAAATTATATTTTAGTAGAGTTGATACATAAAATCAACAACAGTAAACACAAGGAGATACCAACACACACTCACTATAAGGCTAAAATGTAAAAGATTAACAAGTTCAAGGTTTAATGAGAATGTGAAACAACCAGAATTCTCATCCGGGGTTGAGGAAAATATAAATTGGAGCAATCCACTTTGGAAAACACACTGTTTGGTAGTAGGCAATGATGCTGAAAATACACATATCCTATGACTCAGCAATTCAATTTCTAGGTATATACTTATCAGAAATGTGTATATAGGTACACCAAAAGATATGTACAAAATGTTTATAACTGCATTATTCCTTATAACACAAACTGGAAATAATCCTAAAGTCTATCAATAATAAAATGAATAAATACATTGTGGTATGATCTCAAAATGGAATAATATATAGCAATGAAATGAATGAACTACCATTGCAAACAACCAGGATGAACTTTCAAACATAGTATTGAAGCAGTGAAGCCAAACAAAAGGTTATGTACTGTATTGATATCATAATAGTAATGATATCTGGGAATGAGGTAGGGTAATGATTGTTAGGGAACAGAAAGGAGTTTCTAGGGCTCTGAGAATGTTCTATTTCTTGATGTGGGTCATGCTTAAATGGGCACATTAACTTTGTGATAGTTCATCAAGCAGTACACTTTTTATATTTTCACTTTTTTTGGACATGTTATATTTCAATAAATATATTTATTTTAAAAGGCAAATAAACACACAAACAAAACACAAGAGGCCTGGTAGGGAGGAGGTAGGCTTACCTCCAAAAATAATGAAGGATTTTTAGGCACTGTGGTTTTGACTAATATTTTTGTGTAGCAGAGGAAGGGGAAGATCTGGGGGCAGAAAGCTATCTTTCTCATCACCCACTAAATCATGCCTAGTAGACAAGAGTCTAAATAACCTGCATATCATACCAAACTGCCTATCTCTTTATTACCCTCCTGTTTCAGTAACTGAGAAAATATCTATATCTCCACTACTCCAAAGCTCTGGGAACGGATTTACTACTGAGAAGTGGTCCCTAGAGTGATGTGCCCTGGTTCACATGGAAGTGATGGACCTGAAATTCATTAGTCTCTTTGTGGCTAGTTGAGGTTGATAAATGACCACAGACAGTTTTACTTTCAGCAGAGCATTGCATGAACAGACCTAGCAAAAACTTGTTTCCTTTCCATACTGAAGCAGAGAAAGCAGCACTTCAGTATGAAGTGATTCCTACTCACCAGCTCTGAGCTCCACAACCTACTCCAAGACCAAGCCACCCTGGGATGTCCTAGAAGAAACACTCTTCATATTTCTATAGTACAATCATATCAGCTTGGGGCTTCAATAAACTACCTTGTTCCACCCTCAGACTGGAATCTGTTGGATTTTCAGCTTTATGGTGAATATATCACCATAGTCCTAAGTATTAACTCATCAGATTTCAAGTTCCCTGTGGGCTCTCTTGCCCACCGTTGCAATCCAGCAACTGACCCTAGCAGGTTTTCAACATTTGTTGAATCAATAAATAAAGGGATGGATGAGAAAAAGTTGTTTTATTTGGTTCTTGCAAAGGACCGAAGGCCTGTCCCTGATAGGGTGTGTTTTGTCTCTCCTAGGGTTGACATCAGTTAGACCTTAATCTCTCACTGACTCAGCCTCTCAAGTTACTTAGTTGGCTTTCTGAAACTAAAAAGCTAGACTCAGACTCATTGCTCCCTAATTCTCTCCCTGTTGCCTTTACCAGCTCTACTATGTCACCTGGACTCAATACGTTAAGATTTAGAGGAAGGAGCAGTAGTCATGGCTGACTTGATGGCCATTGAACCTGGCTGTCTTTGCATCCTTTGCTCCAAAATAACCCATCTGAGTTCATGAGTGCTGTGCCAAGGAACCATGTTCTCTCTATTCCCAGCCCCTCCCTTGAAGCAATTAAATTAATACTTGCCAGTTGCTCCTGAGTTTATAAATCTCTGCAAGATGAATGTAATAGACTAGCTGATGGGGTAGAGGCTATATTTTTAGATGATTTTCCCCTTTTTCCTTTTTTCCAAGAGTAGTACCATCACTACAGTAATGCACCGTTTGGTATTTTAGCATTTCAGATATTTTACAGTAAATTACTTCAGTTTATGGCACTTTGCTTCCTTATATAATTGTTATAAATAACCTTCAAATGACATAAAAGCCATAAACATTGAAAAACTGAAAAGTAAATTATAGACATTTCAGTGCATACAAGTAGGAACTCAAACACGTTAAGGCAGGCGAGGAAGGTAAGTTTGTTTGTTCTCTCCTTCCCTAACCATTCATCTCATATTTCCACAATAAATAATCTGCAGTAAATAAATGCCAAGGAGCAGGAGGGATCCTCTGTGTACTTTCATAAAGACTCAAGTGGCCCTCCTGGCGCTGGCTGGCTCCACTGTCAAGGAGTTAGAAGTCTGGTTGAGAGGAGCGGGGGTTAAGGATATTTTATAGCTGCTTGGAGGACTAGGTGGAGAAAAACATGGAGACCCAAGGAGAGGTTTGCCCCATGCAGACCCTTAGTCTACACTGCATTCCCCAGGGAGAAATGGGGTTGTCTGTAAGGACTTGCTGAGCTTCAGATTCGTCTATACAATCATCCTAGGTATAGTAACTGCCATTTATTGAGTGCTAGCTTTCTATGTCATTCCAGGCAATTGACAACCATTTTCTCATTGAATCCTTTTACACAAGGCAGCTATGTGGCAGGGGATGGAATAAGCAGATGGGAGTTTAAAGGGGAGGAAGGCCACTTGACCAGGCTTTCACTTTAACAAGGGGCCTCAGTGTTGCCAAGTGATGTTATCCCTGATGCTTATATTTAAGATATTAGTTTATTAAATGTAAACACTTAAAATATCTTCTGATTGTTGCTAAGCTTGTTTTGGCATTTCTTAATTTGTTTAATAAACCAGGAGATTCAAACAGTGGAAGTGATTTTTGTTGGACTCAAATTCTGAAAGAACTTGGTTATTATCCCCATTTCACTGATGATAACGAGAAGCTTAGGGACATGGGCTTGTCAAAGACTTTAAAAGCTGAGGAGGAAAGGGCATCTACAACCATTTGTGTCTATCTTGAAAGCCTGTGATCTTTCTGCAATATTAGTTTCAGAAGAGATTTTCTGAGACAGCTGTTACATGAGTTCCCTATATGCAGCAGGGCTGGGCTGGACACTGTGTTGGGCCACTCCCTGATGAATGGACAATCTGTTCCCAGAGTCACCAACATCATGGCAGACATAATTTCCTTCTCTATCTTGTCATACATACATACTTATGAAAGGCAATATCTTAGAGAACCTTAGAGTTGGAAATGACTTTCAATTTGTCCCCAGATAGAATCCCCTTGTTTTACAGGTGAGAAAACTAAAGCAAAAATGAGTGGTTTGCCCAAGGTTATACTGCAGTAGTCAGATGACTATTCAAGCTCAGAGCTCCTCACTGTCTTCAGACAATTTGCTTTATAGGTGCATTCTGTAATTCTTACAATATCTTCTTTCAAATATATTTCTTATATGTGACAAATTGGTCAGTGAATGATATATTTCTTTGGTTGAAAAATATAAATTCTATATTAACCAATTAAACTTTTAAAGATATTTTTATTTATTTTCTTTTTTTAAGGCAATCTTTTTTAAGCTTATTTAATTATTTTGAGAGAGAGAGAGAAAGTGTGCCAGCAGGGTAGGGGCAGAAAGAGAGGGAGAGAGAGAGAATTCCAAGCAGGCCTTGCACTGTCAGTGTAGAGCCTGATGTGGGACTCAAACCCACAAACCTTGAGATCATGACCTGAATTGAAGTTAAGAGTTGGATGCTTAACTGACTGAGTCACCTAGGTGCCCCAAAGATATTTTTTATTTAAAAAATTATCCTTAAAATAAGCCTCATAGCATGATTAAAATTTAACTAGGATTATTTCTTGATTGTCTTATAAACTATTTTGCTTTCAAGCCACCAGTTCATTAGTCCCAAACACAACCAGAATCATAACTCTCCAGCACATACCTGCCACTCACAGCCTCAGCCTCAAAGTATTTACCTCAACTTGTTCCTGACACAAGCTCACTCTGCTCTGGATATTTCTGATGAGGACTAGCTGGCTACTCTGTTCACCTATCCCTGATGGTTCCAGTTGGCTCTCAGAACTGACTCATACTACTGTCTTCCTGAATATGGTTTTAGACATATCATGGACAGTTATCTCCATTTTTGATAACCCTCCTAGAAGTTACCTGGGTAAAACCTTTCCTGAATCAGCCTGGCTTGGAAACCCTCCCTCACTGGTGTTCCCTTCAGGGTTTCAAATCTAGTCAGCTCAACTGACTAGATTGCTTATAATTGGAAGATTCTTCAGCTCCTATCCATTCCACTTCCAATATGTTACAGCAAAATGGTATTTCATAACTGTAAATCTTCCAATTCCTAGCATTTTGTGTAAACTGCAATCTTTTTAGATATAAAGATGGTAACTTAAGTGAAATTATGTATTAGGTAGGCTACCTGCTATAACAAACAATTCCAAATTTCTGTGACTTAACACTATGAAATTAGATTTCTGTTTTATAAAGTGGTCCATTGCAGGTGTCCCTAGTCACACTATTCTCCTGAGTGTTTCAGAAGTGATTTAGCAACCCTGAATCCTTGCAATTTGCAACTCTTCCATTTCTTGGGGTCTTGGAGTCCTCTGCTGAATGCTCATATCCAGTTAGCAAATGGGGTGAAGATAGAGTGGTGAGATGTGCAAAGGTTCTTATGGGCCAGGCCTGGAAGTTACATACATGTCAAAAATCTCACATAAGATAATGTAATCATAGGAAAGACTGGGAAATAAAACTAGCTATATTTCTAGGAAGAAAATGAAAGGGAGCTTGGTGAACACAGAGTACTTTCTCTTGATTAAGTAGAAACTGATGAAAAAAGGTATTCACTTGAATATATGGCATAAAAGGCAATGGGGACATACATTTCCTGAAAAACACAATATAGAGGGTCAATTTAGGGATTATCTCAGATAAATCTTCAAAATAGCACTTCTGGTTGTGAGTATAGATTCAGCTCAGAGGTTTATAAATTCTGTTGTGGAAGTGTTTCTGAGTTTCAGGTTGCTGACTGTACTGTGTAGAGACTCTACCTCTGTTAAATTGAAGAATAATACAGTGGCTTTAAACTTCAGCTGGAGATTGTATTACATGGTGGGATAATCATACACTGCATTCAGTTTAGTTTATATATGCAATTTAGTTTAGCTACATATACTTTCAGGAACCTCATTGTCTGCACAAAACTAACTGCAAGAATGAAGCACTGATGCAGAAGCAGTCTCCAGCAATGGTCCAATGTGTCAGTTGGCCTTACAAGATCAGACCAAGAATCAGTGCATAAACATAGTCATTACACTCTCTATCACTTAATATTTAAGAGGATATTATGAATGGTCATGTACTGGGTAGAATTCAAAGATTTTTAAGCATTCTACTCTGCTCAAAGATATTCACTCCTTCATTCCTTTGAGAGACTTTATGGTTTTCCAGGGTACTTAGTTATTCAAAGGAGGAATAACACTTCAAAACTCTTATCAGCTAACAATCCTGGGAAGTTGTGATAGCTGACTTGTCAATGGGTGCTGGTTGGAAGTGATTCTGTGTGGCATAACCTCAGAAATTCCTTACAAGGACAAAGATTCCATGAGGCAAGGTAACCCATGTAAGGATGATGAAAAGCCTAAAAGCAATGGAAGAATACCTGAAGAATATCATAAGGAGTGAGTGGGAGGGAGCTGGAAACCACCATTAACACAAAATATGACATGACATGACATGACATGGTGTGCTGTTGAGTGGCTATATCTTCTGTGTAACCAGAGTAGAACTCTGTATTAATGTTCCATGCCTGAAGTAATTTCGAAGAATTTTCAGAAAGGATTATTGATTCAAGATGCTTATGCTATTTATAACACTGCTTCCTTGGAATCTTGTAAAATCTCTGGCTTGGAATGAGAAGGTGTAGCTGTGAGAACTCACACTCAGACTTCCTTCAACCCCCTCATTGGCCCTGTGAAACGCTATTTGAAAACATGTTCTAGAGCAAATGGACCTGTTGTTGTTGTTGTTGTTGTTGATGATGATGATGTTTTGTGTTTCCCCAATAATGAAAAATTTGGTTCTTGAAAAACACAAGTGCCAACAGACCCTTTACAGGTGGGCTGGGGGCCTAAGGCAGGTAGAAACCATGGAAGGATAGGAAACTTTCTCCACAAGTTCCTGTCTAAGTGAAGGACCAGATAAGGACCAGGACCATTTACCTTGCTAAAAGTTTAACAAAAACTTAAAAATTGAACTCTGAGATTTCTGTACCACTTCTACAAGTTTATTTATTTCAAATGGTGTCTGGAGCCAAGCTGTTGCTTCCAGAATGAAAGGTGAGTTGGGGAGTAGCCATGCCATCCCAGACTCTGGGACAGATGTGAGTAGGGATGGGACCTTTGGGCAGTGAGCTGGATGAGGGCTTGCTGCATTGTGTTCAGCTCAGCTTCAAATCAGAGTTATCCATCTCTGTATGCTTGCTTCCAAAGACATATGATCAAAGCTCCCTTATTTGTTTCTTCCCTGAGACTTCCTCACAATTCTAAAATCTATAAGGTAGATAAATAAGAAATACAAACAAATAACAAAAAACGTATCCTGGCTAATGAAAAAAGAGTAGCCTTTGTCTATTCAGTATTGTGACTTTTTACAACATCTCTGTCGATGCTGTCACATTTCTGAAATCAGCCTCTCTTTAACATGTAGTTCCAGTGAACTTTTTCAAGTGTTATTTTAAGGAACATGAGATTTTTGTATAAAGTAATAATAAAAAAGCTGAAAGTAAGCCAAAGTTCTACCAATTAGGCAAACACATAGTAATTACAATTTTTTCCAATCAACACCACTTCAGATTTAGAAATGAACACGTATTCTACCTGACCCCTCTTGTTTCCAAGTTAAACATTCCTACTTTCTTGTTCCAGGCCTCACAGTAGGGTTTATAATGTGTATCTATTTATCTCTAGTCCTAAAAAGGAATCCCCATAGAACAGCACAGATATAGTCTTGATCATTCATTGTAGATCTTGGTTTTTACCTCCCTCCTTGAAATTCTATATTTCTGTTAATAAAGGCATAGCATATATTAGCTGTTGCCACTATGGTCAAAACTGGGTAATCTCTACCAAAAAAAGTAAGATATTTCTTGTATGTTAAGCAAATTCTTTGTTTGTCTGCTTGTTTTTTGGGGGGAGGGTATAAGCCTCTATAACTTTCTCTTGATAAAAATGAAGTAAAAAGGCAGTTTACAGAGTGACATGGAGAGTGGCCTTAGTCAAACTTGCACATCTCCATCTACTATCTCTCAATCTTTGATATGAACAGGCAACAATTTCCCAATCTTATATAAACTTCCTAATATGAAAACATTGTATTAGGAACCTCATCCCAATCAGGTTGTTTTCTCTAGGCCACCCTTTATATAAATTTGGGTGCCTCCCTTCCAGGAATCATCAGATGGAAAGCAATCATTGCCTTTTATTGGCAAAGGCTTGGGATTTGAGAAAACAAAAAGTAGAATTCTTTTGTTACTGACTGAAGAATAGAGACAAGTTACTGCCCTTCCCCTTCTCTGGGACTTAGTTTCTCCATCTGAAAAATGAGAGAAATAATCCTCAGCCTTCCACTAGCACTATCCAATGGAACTTTTCTCGATGATGGGAATGTTCTGTATCTGCATTGTCCAACATGGTAGCCACTAGCCCCATGTAACTACTGAACATTTGAAATGTGATTAATGCAACTGAAGAATTTAATCTTTAACTTAGCTTAAATATTTAATTTTAACTAAGTAGCCACACATAACCAGTGGCTACCATATGGTTCAGCACATATCTAGACCTTCTTGTAGAATAAAATAAGTGGATTATATGTAAGATGATAAATATCTTCTTTTTATAATTTTTTTAAATGTTGATTTATTTTTCAGAGAGAGAAAGACAGAGAGCATGAGCGGGGGAGGTGCAGAGAGAGAAGGAGACACAGATTCCAAAGTAGGTTACAGGCTCTGAGCTGTCAGCCTAAAGGGTATTTTATGATATAAGGTTGGTTCAGAGATTTAGCTGGCTCAATAGGTAGTATGATCACATCCTTCTCATTCCATCATTTGGTTCCATATAAGAAGTTCCTGACTTTGGAAAAGTGGAGGTCTATTCCTGAATCCAGCCCTAAACTGGCTCTAAATGCACCTTCTTCTCTCTGGACTTTATTTCCTTCTTTTATAAAACCTGATAGTTGTTTAGTATAGTTGAGGCCTTGTAACCCTAATAGGCTATGGGTGAGAGAAGGATAGGCCTTTGGAAAGAACGCTTTTATTGATGACAGTTAAGGGGGCTGCAGCACTAGGTTTTAATGCTGCAGCAGCCATGTGTCAAGGAGAACCTGTTACCATGAGAGAGGCAAGACCAGAGGAAAGGAAGATAAGTAATAGGTCTCCTGGGAAGAAGTGGTCTCTGAGATTCCCTGGACTGGGGGAGCCAGAGAGCAGGCCCATGCAGAAGTCCTGTGTGACCACTTTCCCATCTTTGAGCACTTTAATGACTAGAGCCTGTGCTCTGTCTGAAGTAGCAAGACTCCAAGAGAAAATCAAATATATCATGTCTACTGCTTACCTAATAGTTTCCTGAGACACTGACTGGCAGTGCTACCCTAGGGGAAAAATGAAGTTCCCTCATCTATAGAAGGGTGATGTTTTGCCTCTAGAATTCTTCCTACTTTGATACACCCCCCCCCTTAACCCCACTTCTCCCAAATGAAATCAAGACCTTATAGCCACCTGATGATCAGCTAATGACACCCCCATTGTCAGATTGACTACTTATGCATGGAAGGGCAGAACTTTGGCCAACATTAAATAGTAGCTAATGCAGAGACTGGTTTAGACCCTAAGCATCCAGACTCCCATGAAGTGCTGTCAGGGCTGTGGTCCAGTGGTACTGCAGCGGCCTTCCTGATCTACCTCAGCCATGGCTACCAGAGCCATTGGTGGCTCTGTGAGGTCTAGGGACCAACATATTTACCCTAAACTTACAGGGAGCTAAACACTCAATAGGGAGACAGACCTTCACTGTGCTCTAAGGAAGACCTGGGCATTGCTATGCTTAAGATGGAGTTGGCAAAGAACAGAATGCTTACTTGCACTTTAGAGAACAGGCAGAGATTTTAAGTCAAGACCCCTATGGAAATGGGGGCAAAGAGTGTCCTCTATTCTCTTTTTCATAGCCCCTACTTGCAGGCATCTCAACATCCTTGCTGGCAGCCTGGATGAATCTCAAAGCATTCAGTCTTCAGTGCTACTTTTGCAGTCCCCACCTGGCCCCACTAATGGCTGGAGTCTTTGCACTGTCTGAATCAGCACAACATGCTGGATACATGGCATGGGCCTTCTGATGCTAATGGCTTTGTATTCAGTTCCAGGAGCTGGCCCTAGTGGGAATTTCACTCTTGCTGTGCTTGGCCTGGGTGTCTCTGGGGCAGATTATTTTTTGATGGGGTGGTACTGTAATATTTCCATTAAGTACTATAATGCAAGCATCATTATCAGCAAGTGCCCTGACCTCTCCCTCTCTAATGAGTGGCTATCGATATCTAAGCCATGTAAGCATTTTCCCCTTGTGGACCTTCTTCCTCTTGCACCTCCCTATTCTTCCTCTCCTGCTGGAGTCAGTATACAAGAGAGTTTGAAAATAGGATGGCCAAGTCACTTAGATCCCTAGAATAATAATAATAATAATTAATAATAATAATAATAATAGCATTAACCTAGGAGTCAGAAGACAAGGGTCTCTTCTCAAGGGACATGGAGCAAGACACTTCATTTTCCTGGGCTTCTTTGCTCATTATTCAAATAGGTTTAATAATACCTTCCCTACATACCTCGCAGGGATACTATAAGCATCAAATGAGATTAAAGGTATGAAAATGCTTTGAAAAGTTAAAAGCTCTATAGGGCTGAAAGGGATTGCTTTTAAGCCAAGTGTAAAGGAACTGAAGGTTTAAGAAATAGTCAGGGAAAGGGGAAATTGAAGGTAAAAAGGAAATAGAGTGTTTTCCATATTTTCTGGGAACATGTGGATTTCCTAAATGATAGCAATAATATGAAAATTTTTTTTTGCCAGCATTTCACACCTTGGTACCCTGTGTAAAGGCAGGTGATCTCATGAGAATGTGAATTGGTCAATTCTTGATCACTTTCTCTTGCTTAGGTGAGTAGTTTAATAACAAGACTTGTTCAGATCTTCCTCTTCAACAAGGGTATTGGGAAAAAGGATCTGGTACAAGGGTGAGGATCACTTGTTCTTGAAATGCAGCGTGAGGAGCCAAAGGGATTTTCCCAAGTAAGCAGTCGTACCTTGAGCACCCAGAGCCTGTCTAATTGATCATTTGCCAGAGTCATGTAGGAAGGGAACTCCAAAGTCAAAGACCTAGCTCAGAAACAAGGAAGCCAGAAAATAGAGCCTGCAGAGCTTCTCTTTCCTTCATAGGGGAGGGATTGTGCAGTGGCTTTTTATGGAATATCAGGAACCCCAGTTGTGTGGGAAGAAAATTCCTAGGCTTTTGAGACCAAACCTGTGTCTGTGAACATGCCTGTTTAAGATAAGAGCAGAGATGGCAGAGAGGGCCCTTCCCACCCACTCTCTTTTTTCAAGATTGGAATCTGGAAATCAAGGAGAGGGAAAATTTTAGGGAGTAGACAGTAAGGCAGGGAGGCACTGAGAAGAGGAAGGTAGGTCAGAGTCAGCCATCTAGGTATTTGCTGAGAACACTAAAGGGCCTTAGCCTTAGAGGGTGTGAGGAAGCTCATTAATCTGTATGAGACTTAATCAGGTGCAGGTCCTGATCATTGACTTTGCTCCCTCTGTGTCCCAACATTGTGCTAGGACCTGCAAGGCATGCAGAGATAAATGAATGACAAGACCTGCCCCCAAGGAGCTTGTAAAATGTTTGAAAAAAATGATATAACGCTTGTCACAAGAGTAAATTACTGTTACAGTGGATACACAAAATGTTATCCAATGAGGCAATCAGTATGAGAAATCCTTGCAAATTGCAGTGGCCCAGTAAAGATTTATTGAAGGACCTGTATAGAGTTAAATATTTTGGTAAGATACTGTGAACAATGAAATATGGGCCAGGGTGAACTTTAGTAATGGAACTAGCTGATTTCCTCTTCCTTGCTCTTCCTTCTTCTTCCTTCTTCTGCTCCCCTCTCTTTCTCTCTTGATACCATCCAACCTCATCTAAGTCTCCCCCAAATCCATTATAGTTTGCTTTCCCCTTTCTATCATGTTCAGCACTGAGTCCCACTCAGTGACCATCTCATTCATCAACCCTTGTCTCAATCCATGCCAGCAACCAGTCCTAGGCCATCCCATTACTGTTACCTACTCAGCAACTGGGAGCCGTCACACTGCAGCCCAGATACCTGACCTGCCAGCACTTTCTGCACTGTGTGCAGCACCCTTGACATTTAACAAATATTCAATATGATGAGTTACCCTCTTCCATCCCAAAGGATCTCAGAGCAAAGAGCCTAATGCAGGAACTGCCCCTAGAGACACATATTTGCAATCCGCTGCTTATGGACTCAGACCCATTAAAATGCAATCTCCACATTAATTTTTTTAAACAGGACTCTTAAAGCTGCCTGACATTAAAATTGTCTCGCCAATAAGCCACATTAACCAGCTCATCAAATTTTTTTTTCCACTAGTCCATCCTCCCCATAGGCAGTTATACAGGTAGTTAAATGAACATAATCAATGTGTATTTATTCATTGGCTTGCTACTCAATTTGTGGATTATCTACCTTCCCAATACAGTGGCTGCTTCTGTTTGTGGCCTCCTACCAAAGCATTTCTCCACTCTCTTAACACCTCAGTCAGACAGTGGGCAGGGGCTCAGAAGACACTCAAAAACAGGCTCTTAGGGGTTTTGAGTAACAACAGAAAAAAAATGGCAAGGAGGAAAAGAAGAACACCTGTTAAGGCAGAGCTTAAGGAGCAAGGGTAGATTCTTCCATCATCATGAGTAACAAAGACTGAACTGGAAAACAAATATTCCTTTCACCTTAACCCCTTGTCTCAAGTGAATGAGGGCCTAAGAGTGCTGACCTTGTCGCAGATAGGCTGTGTTGAAGCCTAGGATGGAACTGGGTGGACAGGTGAAAGTCAGGTGTTTTAAAGTAGAGGTTGGAGTGTAGACTCTGGAGAAGCATCCTGAGTGGTGTGAACATAGTGATGAGAAGTGAATGGCTACTGACACCATCCCTCAGCATGGAGCAGGATGAGATTTTCTCTAGAGGTTGGAGTGTGGACTCTGGAGAAGCATCCTGAGTGGTGTGAACATAATCATGAGAAGTGAATGTTTACTGACACCATCCCTCTGCATGGAGCATGATAAGATTTTCTCAGGGCTACTTAATGGAAAACTCTAACATACTCTGGCGTGTGTGTAAGGTAGACTTCAAAACTTTTGTTCTGGGTTGTTTGATATCTAAGAAAGACAGTTGATACAGCTAGATAGCCTCTGTTAGGAATCCATCAACTCTTCCACCACACACTCAAATTCTCCAGGGTCTTGACCAGAAATCAGACTCCCTGTGAACTGTACTTTATGAAGGGGAGATAAGCCAAAGAGATGGGCTGGAGCTAAAAGGGCACAAGGCACCATTATCTCAAAGGTCTGAATAACAGTCCCCTGTAGGAGACAGGAATGGGTATGGACCTGACAGCCAGTAGTAACTCCTTCTCAGATGGTCTTCCATAGCTAGTCAAGGTGCATCTCCTCCTGTCCTTGAACCACCAGCTGGTATTTTGGTAGACTTTCTGAACAGCACTCAGTTCCTTCAATTACTGACAAACTTTCAGGATATAGATGGTGGCAGAAAAGGTGAGGAGGTGGCAGTGAAGGCACCACTCCCCTCTCTGAAATGTGTGTTTGGTGGAAGAATGCTATGAACTGGTCTGTGCTGTCAGTAGTAGAAGGCTTAGTGTTAAGTATATTTTATTAGAGTCATTAATAAACTTCAGTGTCCATTACCCCTCAGTGTCCAGTGGTAGACAAGAACCTAAGGAACCTTTACTAGTGCTCTCCAAAACCAGTATATATACTCAGGGCTTCAGTCCACTACTGGGCACCTTGACATTGCATAGAGATACAAAGCCTCATGCACAAATGGAGGCAGTAGAAGCAGTGAATAGGCACCAATGTGTGGGTTGAACATGGCATGTCCACTTGGATATCTTATAGAATAGAGTCAGATCTGTGTAGGGAAAGGGATAAAGAACAGTTACATCTGAGGTAACCATGTCTTAGATGTCTGAGAATTATGAAGGGGGTGCAGTTGTACCTTGTGTGTAAAGAGATTCACTTGGTGTAAGAATACAAAGAAATATGATGTTAGTTATAGGGCCACCAAAGACCCCACAGACCACAGTTAGTGTTTTGAAAGAGCCCAGCAGCCGTCCATAGAGAACTGCTATACCAGTCGTGCCCTTGGGCAGTGCCCCTCACTGGCATCAGAAATTCTCAGCATTCTCCACATTTCAACATACTCAGAGGTGTCTCTATGCCTCACGCAGGCACTATTATACTCGGGTGCCCACCAAGCCTATGTGGGACCTCCTCTGTCAGGGTTCACCAGCACTGTCTGGATCTCTCTGAGGGAAGGCCCTGGAGTGGGTATTCTTCCTCCATCCTATTGCTCTGGCTCCTGGGTTTGGGTATTATCCAGTTGGTTCCAGTTGCAGAGGAATTGTAGAAGTCATGGAGGCCTCAAACATGGCTACGGCCCCTGGTAGCAACTGAGGTCCCAGGTCTTTCTCTGCTGGCCCTGGCCACAGAGATATGTGAGCTGAGGTAGTGCCCCTGAGCCTCAGTGACAACCTAGAGAGTCAATACTCCTCCAGCTGGGAACAGGAACCCTGCTGGCACAAAAGTAGACCTAAGGACAAGGCGTCTGGAGCTGGTGCTCTCCTCAGACAGGGTGGCCTCACTGTAGCCATCCCATGGAGGTTATTGAAATAGTCTGGGCCATGCACTTACATGTCTAAATGGTCAGACAAGTACTAAAGGTGTGGAAGGGGCTGGGCTTTACCTGTTGGGGGTAAGAAGGAACAGTAGGGACTCTGGTACCTGGAGAAAGCATGCTCATCTAAGTTGGCAGCAGAGAGAGTATGCCAGGAAGAGATGGGGGCTCAATGAGTTATCTTCCGATTTTTTTTCCTGAGAAGTAGATTTTTTTGTTTTTTAATTGAAATACTGTTTCTTCAAATAAAACCAAGCAGTAATAGGTGTGCTAAACAAAATTTATCTTCCGGGTTTTGTGGCCACTAGGATCTCAGCAGGTAATATGTATTTAGAGAGCACACAGTCATATTGGAGTAGACAAAACAAGCCAGGAATGGTGATGGTCTTAAGAACAACAACAATAATGGGTTTTTCCTCAGTGTATACACAGTAGGTGTCCCTGCATCTCCATATGCGTTTCACACAGACAAGAAGCTCAAGAGCCTAAATATATGGGCAGTATCTTCCAAGGAGTGCTTGTTTGTTTGTTTATGTTTGCTGTCCCTGATTTAACTTGAATCAGCATCTCAATATATATGTATCTCTATCAAACTTTTATTACCTGGTAGTTTTGACTGGACTTACTGGCTATGGAAGATGAACAGGCACAGATGGTCATTTGTGGGTAACCTAAGCTCCTGGCAGGTGGGTGGCTTCCCTTGGTGGGCCATAACACACAGATATTTACACTTGTGCTTCAATATGTATAGGTGTGTACATATATAAGTATTGTAAAAACACAGGCGAAGCCGCCAGCCACAGGCAGAATTATGAACTTTGAGCTGGCTTGTGAATTGCACCATAAAAAATAACAACAAAACAACCCACCTTCTAAGAAGCAACCCAGAACAGCAGCAAAGCTCAGTGTTATCAGCTTGCATTTCAGTTCCCAAATGGAATGGAAATTAACAATGAGACAGCAGCTTTGGGATGGGTGTGGGGAATGGAACAGATCCTCCTTACCCTGGGAAATGAGAAGGAGACCTGAGTTTAGCAGCTAATCTTGAGATTGTTTGTAGTAGACAGCAGATAAAATGTCTGCATTCCTTTTTCCATTAGCCACCCTCAGAAGCCACGCTGCATGCCGAGTGTTTCCGATGTCCCAGGCCTAATGAGGCCTTGCAAGAGGGAATCCAGAAAACTATTTGGAGAGCCCAGGCTTTTACATTCCCTGAATGGTGCATCACAAGGTTGATTTATGTCAAGCTCTGCAGAGAAAATTCACCTCCAAGGCAAGCTACTAATCCTTTAGATTATGCATTTGGTGTGTGTCACCCAAATTGGCTCCTCCATGCTGCGTGGCACGAGGGGAGACTGTAATTTGTCTGTGCATATTCCAATCAGGGAGAAGATTCATAAGCTACTGTTGAGGAAGAATGGATCACTTGCTTTTGACTTTAATGCAGAGAGGTTGGCTCCTGGGATTTTGGAATAAATATTTGATCTTTAAAGATCATTTTGTAGCTTGTAGCCATCAACCCAGCCAGGTTTTTAGTGTTTATTTATGGTTTACACCGTATGATTCAATAAACTCTGACAGAAAAACATGTGCATAATTAAGTTTAAAAGCCAGCCCCAACTTCACTGCAGGACTTGCTCCTCAAATCACAGTTTATACACCAAATTCTGTTTATCACTACTATGATTTTCACCCCCACATTCCATGACTTAGAATCTGAGGGACTGCACAAACATCTCTCTGTTTCCTTCTTGACAGTCTTTCCCCTGATGAGAATGTTCCTGGCAAATTCTGTCCCATTATACTAATTTCCAGTGCTAGATTTAAAAACATGAATGGCATAATCTCCCCAATCCACTAAATGAGGCCCCTATTTCAGATATAGCACTTGCTATGTTATGTTCAGTATCATACAAATGGGAAATGTGAAAGTTGTTTACTATTCCCATTTCATACTTTTATAGAATGAGGTATAAGAAAAATAATAGCTGATTCTTACACAATATAGATCTTCATTGACTTAATAATGGGGTTATATCCAGATAAACCCATCATAAGTTGAACAGATCATAAGTTGAAAATGCACTAAATACACCTGACCTACTGAATGTCATAGCTTAGCCCAGCCTACCTTAAATGTGCTCAGAACACTTACATTAGCCTACAATTTGGAAACTCATGTAACACAAAGCCTTTTTACAATAAAGTGTTGAAAATCACATGCAATTTATTGAATACTGTGCTGAAAGGGAAAAACAGAATTGTATGGGTATGGAATGGTCATCGGTGGATCAACCATTCACCCTTGTGATCACATGGCTGACTGGGAGCTGAGGTTGCCACTGCCCCACATCTCGCAAGAATATCATACTGCATATCGTTAGCCCAAGCAAAGATCTGAATTCAAAATTCAAAGTACGGTTTTTACTGAATGCATACTGCTTTGACACTATTGTAAAGTGGAAAAATTATAAGTTGAACCATTGTAAGTCAAGGACCATCTGTAGTTACTATGGTCCAGGCACTGTTTAAAACCCTTTATATCTGTTAGCTCAGTTAATTTTCACCAACAGCCATATAAATGTAAGTATCATCATCCCCTTTTACAGATTAGGAAACTGAGGTGCAGAAAGGTTAAGTGACTTAAGGTGCCCTTGCCCACAGACTGAGTAAAGGGCAGAGCAGCTGGAGTCTATACACCTGACACTGTCGTGCCATCTCTCATACATCTTTGTATCATAAAACCAGACAGGGAAAACAATCGATACACAGAAAAGCAAAAATTCCAATGACCTTAGCTTAAGTAAGGTAACATTGTAGGTGAACTTCAATGATCTCCAGAACATGCTCTACCAAAACTTATAATTCTGCTGTTTAGAGAATAAAGGTTCTGAGCTAAGTTGTTCCCTTTTTATTTACTCTTTAAAAATACAGTTTTTTTTTTTTTTCCTGGCAGGGATAGCACATACCTCTTTAAGAATTTATTTAGAAGATCCTACTGAACCTAGCTAAATACAAGATGCTAGTGAATCTTACTGATCTCAACTTAAATGAGATGAGGAAACTCAAAAAAACTTATCCATTCAACAGATAGTCACTGAGTTTCACTCATGTGCCAAGTCTGAGTCAGCCACTTGTGACCCAAGAATGTATAAGGCATGGCTCCTGTCTTCAAGAAGCTCACAGACAAATGCATAAAAAACGGACCTGCACAGGGCACAAATAATCCTTCAAAGATAATTTCTCCAAGGGCTGTGTCTGTCCAGGACCTACAACCAAAGCTCTAGAGGATGGGTAATACTGGAGAAGAAGAAGACATGGGGAGCAGACAACATCTGGGAATAGTAGGGTCATTTCTAGTGGTGTATGCAGTTTACTGATGGAAGGCAGAAAGAGATTCAGGGCCAACTGTATCCACTATTTGCTTTCCCTGTTGGAGGGAGTTGTCTGACTCTTTCTCAGATGACTGCAGGGGAAATGAAGAAATGTGAAAGCAAGGAAGTGAGGGCATCAAAATGAGGGGCTGTCATTCCATCTGCTTTAACAAATATATGCTGGGCAAGAACTCTGCAAAGAGACTACTGTTTATACCATACATATAGGAAAGAACAACTTTAATGCAATCCCAAAGGCAAGTGAGATACTTCTTTCTCACCTCTTCTTCCTTCCCCTCCTCTTCCACCTTGTTCTTTTCTCTCTCTCTCTCTCTTCTTTCTTTTTTTTTCTCTTTCTAAGCAAGCAACTTGCCTCTATTTTGTGTACTCTACCAAATTTATGAAATTCAGCTGAAGATTATTTTTTATATCTGTAATGTTTCCACATGACTAATTGCATTTAGTGAAAAGCTGACACTAGACAATTTCTTGGGCTCATTCAACATTGGATTTATTAAAGCCCCAAATCATCCATCATCTCAAAATTTGGCAGGTTATGTTTATAAATAAATTAAATTAACAAGTGTGTGCTGTGCTGAGTATTCATGTGTGGAAGAGAATGCAAATACCGATGTGTACACACCCATGTGCAGTTGTGGATGTATTCTACTGTGAATGATCCTGACCTACACAGCCTACAAATGTAGTGCTAACATACAGCGACCTTTTCAAAACAAATGAACTCAATCTGTAATTGAAAACTAGGTCTGATTTAATGAGAACATCCACCATGTCAAACTCAAAGCAGACAGCATCTAACTGAATAGCATGATGTAATGAAGAAAGAAATGGTCTGAAGTTCAAGCTACATGGTAGCCAGGAGATCTGAGTTCTATTAGTGCCTTGATGCCAACTTCCTGGCCACCCTGGGAAGTCACTTTATCACCTTGGATTTTAGTTTGCCATTTGTAAAATCAAGAAGCTCCTTTATTTCTAAATCCCAGAAAGATCATGAGCCACAAGTCCAACAGAGTAAAGAAAGTACCTCACAAAAACAGGTCAATATAAATTTAGAGAATCACTAGTGCTTCTTTATGTTTGTTGACCCACTGGTAATGAGGACCAGCATCTTTTTCTCAGATCTGAATTGACAGATGCAGCTCAAAAATTGGTGCTTCCCATCCCGATTGACACATTTGAAGAACTAAAATATCACTGAAAATGCTAATGAAGATTAGGAGAAAAAGGGGTGGAAAGAATATTCACTGAGGTCATTCCACACACCAGCAGTGGGCTTGGTGCTTCAGGGAGGTCAGGAAGAAGAAGGTGGGAGAGGCATGTTATAATTTATCAAGCTAGCTAAAAATATAGGGTGACATTATTATTATCATTAATAGCAGTAGTGATAGCAATAATTACCATCACCACTACCACCAACAACAATGTTTATTAAGAGAAAATATGTGGCAAATAGAGGGACAATCCATGATATACAAAGGAAATAAAAATTTTACTAGGTGAGATAGACTATCTTTAGTAGACATTGCAAATATATTTCACAAATTAATTGTGATATTTATACAGATCTGGCAATAGAGGCTTGAGGATCCAATTTTATATTTTCGTTGAATGTTATGGAATTCTAGGATTAGAAAGGACCTTATAATAGCATCTCATCCATTCCCCTGTTTCATCTAAACTCAGGATGGCAAATATATTTTAATATTCACATGCCACTCTGATTGATTGATAATGGCTGCCTAGAGTGCTGCATTGAGAAGCATATTGAGGCTGCTTATGAGCTCAGAGAAAAAGAGGGTTGCGATCAATTAGGTGTGTCTACCACAGGCACCCGTGGGAAGATTAAATATGCATGCCATATATTTGGCATTCTCTAACATTGCTATCTTGAAAACAAGAGTTTTTTTTTCCAACTTTAAACTTACCCTTGAAAAGACTTACATGTATTCCTCAAGAAATCCCATTTACACCTTTCATTTGGGGAAGATACTTCCTTGTATAGAAGTTTGAACAATTAAGAAAAAAAATTAAACTGATTTTCTCTTGCTTAATTCTCAGTGAGGATGGAGCACCCCGGACAACATACACCTCCTGAGAACAGAGATTCCTTTACTGATTTATGGGTTTGTGGTCCCAGAGCTTGTGTCAGATTCAAGTACATTTCATGAGATAACTGGATCCTGACAGAGTAGTCTTATCAGATGTCTATTTTCTTGAAGGACTGGGAGGCTTTAGGGGAAGAACTTGTAAGAGAAGAGAATGTGGAACAGATAAGTCTAGTTAGGCAAGAAAGCCTTAGAGGTTGGAGAGAAGGGGTGATTCTGAGAATAACATGATATCTATCCTTAGGGTTACTTCCTAATGCAGCTCACCAGAGACTATAGTCTGAATCCTGGTGGCTGAAGAAGGAAGAAATACCAAATAATGAGTTGAGGTCTCACTGAAAACTCTCTAAAAGTATTGGCACACAAGAGTATGCATCGATTCCCTCTCTACTATGCAAAATGCAAAAGAAACAGATATTTTATTTTATTCACCCAGATCATACCTAGAGAAGCTTTTATAAAACTCCTACTCTATGACACTGATAATAATAGAACAATAACAGCACACTTATTAAGGGAATACTATGTGCCAGGTTAAGGTGAGGTCTTACAGTATCTTCCTTTGATTCTGACAGTAACTCCATTAAATATGAAGCATTATTACATGAGGTCCAAGGTGGCCCAGAAAATGACAGATCTAGATTTGAAAGCTTGGCAATATACCTCACAACCTGAACTCCTAACATTGCTGTTCTGCTTCCCAGCAGTGGGACCAGCAGAAGTAGTAGTGCCATCAAGTTAGTGGATAAAGGTAAATTAGCTCTGGTTGAGGGAGGGGGCAGAAGAGGGGACCCTGATTTGAAGTGTTTGTCAATTTCTGTGGTGTAAATATTCCCACAGTGGTGGATGTCTAGCTATCAGTGTGAACCAATGTGGAATTGAGAAGAGAACACTTTGAGCCCAAATGAGCCAACTCTGACCCATCATTGTGCCATAATGGCCATAAACGCACCCTAAGAATCTCCAGCTCATGCAGGGGGCATCAGTAGAAGTGAAGATTATCTAGCAGGAAAAGACAATGTCTGGTATTAAGCAGAAGGCAACAGATAACTGGCTAAACATTCTTTATACCAAGAATACTGCAATCATAGTGTTGCAGAGCTAAATAGAAACACAGAAATGACCTACATAAACACCTCATTATTTAGATTACAGACAGGTCCAGAGAGAGGAAACTGGCTTGTCCCGGTGACTTTCTGTCATAAAACTTGACATAAAGACATGATTATGTTACTTCCCAATGTTTACTTTTCCTCTATACTAAGCATTTTCAGATTTTAAAGTCTTTTCATATTTTCAATATATTTTGGAAACTCCTTTATCGCCCATATATTTACCATACTTCTTCTTAGGCCCCTATGTTGCATTGCCCTAAAATGAACTCCAAGAAAAATCTTACCAAGCAAAGGATGATGGGAAAAGAAAAATTTCTGCCAGTTCTTGGCTAGAGGCTATTGATTCTGCCCATTGATTTAGGCTCTGATACATAGCTTGCCAGCTCCAATATTATATCTATATAAAATAGTTTGCATTTCTTGACTTTCCTCTTAAATTCACATTGTCAGGGATTCCTATATCCAAAGCAAGACTGCATGCCTTGGTGCACCCAGTTACTATAGCCCATACTTCCAATATCCTGCTCAATGAAATGAGTTGGAGACTGATTCAGCCTGACTTCACTCGGGGGCTGGTAATTTCTGAAACAGAGTCAAGCCCTTAATATATCCCACTTCTGCTTTCCCAGTCTATTAATTCCTCTTTCCTTGCACCCTTGAAGTAGCTGGTTCCAAAAGAACTGGAGTGGAGGAGTGGTGACAGGGAACAGTTAACATAAATGAACTAAGCAAATGAGTCCCCACTTGGGTGTGGTAGGTAGAGTATTGCTCCCCCCAAATGTCCATGTCTAAGCCGCAGAACATGTGAATACATTAGCTTACATGACTGAAGGGACTTGGCAGATATGATTAAGTTAAGGATCTTGACATGGGGCCATTACCCTGAATTATGGGTCCACCCAATGCCACGGGGATTCTTACAAGTGGAAGTGGGAAGCAGAAGAGAGTACGAAAGTGTTGTGGTATGAGAAAGATTCAAGCTGCCATACTGGTTTTGAAGATGGAGGAAAAGTCTAGGAGCCAAACAATGGGCAGAAATTTCCAGAAATTGGAAAAGGCAAAGGAATGGATTCTCCTCTTGGGCCTCCAGGAAAAAAAAAATGCAACCCTGCTGGCATGTAGATTTCAGCCCACTGAGACCTTTGACTTACAGAACTGTATGGTGAGCTCATGTTGTTTTAAGCTACTAAATTTGTGGTAATTTGTACAGCAGCAAAAGGAAACTAGTATAAGAGGTAATGGCTTTGACCTATGAACAGGGTTGAAAGTAATCTTGTGCTATGCCCTTGTTCTCCGATCAGCCTGAGAGTGGAAAGGAAGATGCCTAACGCCCAGTCAGTTCTTATTTTCTTGGAGATGTCTTAAGACTCTTACACTCCAATCCAGAGAGATTTCCTCCCTAATGGACATCAGGGGTGTGGCGTTGGATTAATCAATCTTAGTTCATGGCACACTCCAATTTTTTGGCCCATTTATGCCTTTCTTTTTTTCTTAGCTATATGTTATTGCTTGGGATTTATTTTTCTGTTAATATTAATTTACTGAGATTCATTTATATTGTTATGTGTCACTGCTATAGAAGATTACATTGAATGGATATCACATGACTTATTCATCCACTCTCCCAAAGATGAATATTTGAGTTGCCTCTGAGTTTTTCCTTTTGTGAATAGTGCTGCTCTGACTATTCTTGTCCATGTCTCTGGTACATGTGCACAAGTTACTTTCAACAACAGACCTAGAAGGGAAATCTATTGAAAATTTGTTTGTTAGGATTTTGAGTGCTCTGGGCCAAAGCTAATGTGGAGGCCAGGGGATGCTATGGCTGAAAGAGCTGGTTTGAATCAGATGGGAATGGCTGAGGTTGGGTAGTAAGAAGGAAGTATGTCAGGGAGGCAGGTAGAGATAACTAGTAAGTCATGCCCTAGTTACAAAGGTTCAATAATTGTAAAAGGGCTCATTCCAAGACAGGAAAGAGGTATAACTTCCATCTAGAGCATTCAGAATGAAAACATGGACACTCATAAAAACAGAGTCAATTTCTAACAACAGGGATGTCCAGGAGCAACAGGGCTGCCAGCACTTCTGAGGCAAACCCCAATGGACCTTCCATTGGTCACATTGCCACTCATCCCTCTCATTTCTCTAGGATTTTATCAGGGACCTCTTATGAGTGTGATTTCAAATTAAGCACAAGAGCCTGAAAGAAATATGGAAATTATTCACCATCTGTAGAGCATTCACTGTAGTTTCCATCTGTAGTTTCCCTGGAAGACTTTCCAGTCCTGACTAGGAAGGCCATGAGAAAATCCCATATCAACTTTTTTATCCTCAAGTATGTAGTGTCAGAACACCACGGAAGAAGAATTTTTGTTTGCAGGGTTTTAGTCTCTCCATCCATCTCCCATTAAAAGCAGCATCTGCAGCCATTTAAGGCATGATATTCCATGAGCAATGACAGCAGGTATTCAATGCAGGGGAAACACATCTGGACCTAAGCACAACCTCCCACTCACCCACCCAGTCAGAGGAGGGGCTGCAATAGCCGCAGCTGCCCAGACTCTGCCACAGCCCCACTCCACCACTCCCTACTCAAAATAATGGTTCTGCAAGCTGATAGTTTGCTTCCATTCCATTGGGAAGGGAGTTTTCAGGAGGTTTGCAGAAGTGAAAGGGCTATGTGAATCTGGAAACCATGATTCCCTCAGAAGACAATGAAAAAGAGTGTGGTCACTGCTCCTACAAAAGGCAATGTTTTCTAGCACTTGCATCCTGACCCTCCTAGCTTTCCAGTCCATTAGACTGTCAGCTGTACTCCCCACACCCACCTCCCTTTTCTCTCTCAGTCCCATTATTATAATGCCCACCTCTTCACCTGAGGAGCCAGAAGCAGCAAGAGGCCCTGAATGATAAATCCCAGAAGACCCTCATGGAGCAGTGACTACCCCACTGCCAACACACACTCAGAAAGGCAGCATCCACTGTGACAGCTCTGGGAAATTGGAACCAAACTGGGAACAGCGCTGTCAGACTTGTGGATGCTTTTCCAACAGGGGAAGGGGTCTCGAAGGCCCTTGACTGTTTGACCAGGTGGGAAAGAGGAGGGTTTAGGTACAGCCCCCTGCTGGAAGCTGGCCAGCTGGGGCTGGCAGGACAACAAGTTACAGCTGCCAAGAGGAGGCTGAACTCAATTGTCTAGAGAAACCTCATGGCTTCTGGGTAGAAGCTTGTGATAGCAGACATTCTGGGATGACCACTGTGATCCTGCCCTCATTCCCTCTCACTCACCCCTTTGAAGACAACATTGCACAGTCTTTTGTGGATTCAAGAAATGTTAAATCTGAAAAGAACTTTAGAGGTATGTTTTCTGAACAAACAGGTGAATCAACTGAGCAGCAGAGTAAGGTGATTTTCCCAAAGTCATGTGGTTGTTTAGGAACAGAGGAACCAGACCATTCAACTAGTGAATTTTTTCCTATAAAACTGGAAAGCTCACAGCCAGTTATCTGTGCAACAAAGCATCATTTTCCTTCTTATAACAGGAAGCAAACTGTTAGCTAGACATGACACATGTGTCTTAGGTATAAGAGAGACCCATGAAAAAGAAATAAATGTGGTAAGCAGGTGTGAGAAAGAGCACAGTAGAAGAGACCAAAGGTCTGACTTTTGTTCCTTCTGCAAATATTTATTGTATGCCAACATTATAACAGCACTAGGCTAGATGCAGTGGTGAACAACCACCAAATGTCCTTAAGTCATTTGCCTTCTCTGGCCATGTTGGGGGTCTCTCCCTGTATCTCCATGGCTACATTCCTCTGAAGATCATTCCTCAGGAAGCTTATAGAGAGTCAAAGAAGCAGGACTCACTGAACACCCACTATGTGCCAGCCATTGCTAGAGCACTTGATGTGGCTTGGGTAACTCCATGACAGAATCTGTTTACCACAAGAAGGGGAAACCAATGCTCACAGAAGGTAAATATCAAGACACCTGGTTAGAAAGTGGGGAGCTAGCATGCTAACCAAGGCCTGCTTGACTCCAAAACCATGACACAATTTCAGTTAATCCTGAGCAGAACTTAAGAAGTGTTATGTGATTTGTGAGTATGGGGAAGTTAATGGGAAAGAAGTATCTAGCTGGATACATACATGGGTAGGGTGAAGATCTCATAAACAAGTCATGACTATACTTCTTAATTACTCCTGCTTTGGCTTCCTCACTAGGCCCCAGCCTCTTCTTCTCTCCCAGCACCTTGTAATCCATGGATCTTCTCAAGGAAATTTACTCTCTCTATGGATTTCCTACCTATTTCACTTTATCATAACAACTGTTCTCAGAGAAGACTGGGGGGGTTGTCAAACTCTCATCACAGAAGACAAGACTGAAACTGAGAAAGCAATGAACCAGTCAGGTTCATTTAGCTGGTTTACAAGAGACATGGAGCGTGAGCCCTGGTATCACATATCCTAATCCAGAGCTCTTTCCAATAACCTGGAATATTTTGATAGCCTTGCCTTGCATTTTATAACATGTCCAGAGAACTTGTTCCTATCCTATTCAGGCTCATCTGCCAACTCCAGAGACCCAGGTCTATGCAGTTACAGCAAGTGTATGTATAAACATATCAAAATTCTCCTTCCTGGTGACAATTTGTAGTAGATTGAAAATTATTACCACAGTACTTTGAAGCTCCTTCCATCTAAAAGTAAAGTCTTTTTCCCCATTTATTGAATCTAGGCTGGACATGTGACTTGCTTGACCCATAGAATGTGGTGGAAGTGATGTTGTATAACTTCCAAAGCCAAGATCATGGGGCCTTGTATCTTCTATCTTCATACTTCTGGAGTCTGAGATGACCATGCTCTGAGGAAGTCCAGGCTAGCCTCCTACAGGATGAGAGACCTATGGAGAGAGCCAAAAAGTGATGGGAGTCTGGCTGAGACCCCAGACATGTGAGTAAAACCACTAATAACTAGCCTAGCCCCCAGCTTACCTGTGTCTTGTTTTTTGTTGTTGTGATTTTTATTTTAAGCTCACTGCAAACTTGCAGAGTCCTCAGTTTGCCTCTGCCATTTTCTGAGTCCTCATTCTGTCACTATCATTTTTCTAGCAGAGTGACTCAGAAAACTTATTTCATCTCCTTGAGCCTTTATTTTCTTACCTGTGTGTTGGGGATAGAAAGAGTATCTACCTCCTGGGGTTAGTTAAGAAAATTTAATGAGATAATTCATGTGAAACTGATTTACAAACTGCTACACACTATTAAAAAATAAAGTCTGTCACTACTAAAGCACTTGGAATCTCCTCTACAACCACATGATTAGAATTTATAAGATTTTGTCATAACCTAACATCAAGGCCAGAGGAAAAGAGAGTTCACAGTTAAAAACTGTTATGCCTACATTCTTAACATACCCAAATTACAAGTATATATGTAGGCATGAGTACAACCCAAGACCCTCTCAAGAACAGCTTTGTGGTCAGCAAAGTGGGTGGGACTTTATGACACACAAGTAGGGTAGAGAGGAACTCAGGAAACTCAGCAAAAGATGGAAGGGAACTGCTGATGCTTATAAACTAGTGAATATCACAACTGTTGTTTGAAAGGGAAAGGAGATGCTCATAGCATGCATTTGAAAGGGCTCAGTGTTTGCTCAGTAAAAGGAAATTAGAGATCTCACTTTTTGAGAGCTTAATATTTCTTCCATCTACTAACACAGAGCAGCACAGTCTTGTTATGAAGGAGGTTATTTCAACATTGTCTCTTTATTTTCTCCCATCCCATTCCTTATCTTTAGTCCAAGGAAGCCACCTCATTCAACTACTTCTACAGAGTGGACCTTTCCACATAGCAGAATTAGAAACAGATTCCACCAAATAACAATTCTTGTGACCAAGGATATGGAGTCTAATTCCTGATTTTCCACAGAGACAGCAAGTCCCCTCCGCAGGGTCACATTGGTAGTAAATAGGAACAGGGATAAAAAATAAGGTTTTGCCCTGGTTTTGCCACTATGTGGGACCACCTGAGGATAACGGAGAAAATACACCATGAAGCACATAACTCTAGGATTTCCAGTTTGATGGTAAAAAGAGCAGGAATACAATTCAGGCAGAATTAGGACCTGTCGTTTCCTAACCAATTACTACCTTGATTCTGTTAGCTTTTGTCTGTGAAGGCAGCAGAACACTGTTTATGGTGAAAATGACTAATTTCATACACAGTTTAACTAGGTGGTTCAATCAAACTGTTCTTTCCTATGAAATTTGATGGTGGGAAATGATTACCATATAAAAAAGGTTTCACTCTGTTTGATTGAGTGATTTCTATAAAGTGTCTGTAGCATAATTTCATGGCTGTGAACGTTAATTTTGCAACAGCCAACTGTAATTGCGTTCTAAGACAGGAAACCCAAGCCCCCTCTTCCACAGATTTTGCCTTTCTGGTGTGGGGAGGGTGGAGGAAAGAATAGAGGGGGAAGGAGAAGAAGAAGGTAGGGAGAGTGGATTGAATCTCACTAGAATGTGAATGTGCAGATACAAGTTTAACTTTCCGCTCTGAAAACTCCTGCAATAAGAAACAATAAATTGTAATGTTGATTTGCTTCTCTAAGTAAGGAGGAGTTGTGAATACAGGCTCAGCTGGGTTCCCTGGGTTTATTTATAAGGGGAAAAAATTGCTTTGGATCACCCAGGGAATCTGACTGCATTGAAGATGACATTTGCTAAAAGTTCTCTCCTGGCTATCAACTCCTTGGAGCCTCTGGGCATCATGTGAGAGATACCCTGAAACAAGGCAGTCAAGGAGGGCTTCTGCCATCTGGTGGCTCATAGCACTGGAGAGTGATTCTGAGTAGATATTTACCTTAAATAGCTAACCTCCCTACGTGCCTCCCCATTTCTCTCCTTCAAATATTAGGGTAACTCATCAATAGAGATTTTGAGGGGAATTCTGATTTATGTAGACAATTTTGCCCAAAGAGAATTGACTAGCTTATAAGGGAACATGTTTTGGATGTTCAGTTGCAGAGGCTGAGCTGAGATTCAAACCCTGGTCCTTCCATGCCTGAAGCCCTTTTGCTGCTACACTGGTGACTTGGGGGCTAAAGGTCTGGGGAAGTTAAGAACATGTAGCCACATCTGGTGAGTGCATTTCTGTCCTTTATTGACAGCCCCTTGACTGTGTATCAGGCTCTGTTCTAGGCACAGTCACACATACTAGATCTCCCTGGATCTTTGCCACGATTACCCTCCCTTTACAGAAATGGAAACTGAGTCACTGAGAGTTGCTTGCTATACTCAAGGTCACACAAATGAAGAGACGAAGTCTGAATTCAAGTCTGTCCCCTCGGAATCCAGCATCTTTTCTGCCACACCAGAAAGGAGTCTTAGGTTCAGAGATGTTGAACAGATTCAGACAGGTGTCTTTTGAAGTGAGTTCTACAATTCTCTCTCTTCTCCTCAAACTCCTGATTCACTGCTTTTCTTTAGCCCAATGGGGCAGAGAAGCTAGTGACCCAGGATGCACCTTTAAGGGGAATCTTGCAGGACATCTTGCAGTAAATCATCTCTCTCCCACTTTTAGTAATTAAAGCATAACAGGTTCATTCTTTTCACTTCAAGAAGACTTTTGGTTTAAGAACTGTATTTTAAATTGCAAATATCCTTGGAAAAAGTAAAAATTGTAAATCTTTCCCAGTTAAGTCTAGGTCCTTGAGAATGAAACACAAGACCAAACTTTGGTTCTGGTGAGCAGGGAACTTGAGCCTGGAAAAGATGCAGGAATAAGAAGTGTTGGGGCAAATGTTGAGAATGGATACCGTTCAGCTCCAGGTACCATGTCAATACCATTGTGCTTTGGGTCAGTGGACCCTCCCCACTAGCTCTGAGCCACGCATTCAAAGCAACTTGGGTAGAGGTAAGATGACATGGAAGTCAGGAGACTGTTCTTGTGGGTTTCCAACTGACCCATACTTACTCTCATTAAGAAGTCTGATCAGAAGTTATCTTCCTGGCTCATCTCTCCTCTACCTCTTTCTCCAGCACAGCCTCAATAGAGAGACCCAGCCAGCAACTCAGCTTTGCCCTTCTCTGCTGCCCTCAACAGACATCTGAAAGCAGGGAGGGTGTTAAAAGCTTCCTGCCCCTCCTTTCCCCAATCCTCCTATCTCTCCCATCTATTTTCGCTGTTGAAAATGAATCTTGTAAACAAACATTTTTTTTAAATCTACTACAGTAGCCCTAATTGAATCATCCTGCTGCATTGTTATAGAGAAACAAGGGTAATTTCCTGTCAGTTATTGAGCTATTTAGCAATTATTTCTTATCATTAGTTTGCAAATTCAAATACCATCAAATTCTGTTTGCCAAGTTACAAAGGCATGTCATCATGGGGCCCCATATGCAGAAGCCAGGCCTTTTTCTGAGTTCCCTCCTTCTCCTCCTCACAGGCCTACAAGCCTGAAACAGCTTCCACAAGAAAGGTCAGTGCCCTGGGAAAGCCCACCTAATGGGTGTTTATCTCCCTTTGGCACTTTCATTAGCTAATGGAGCAAGCTATTTCCCATAGGAGTGACAGCCCCACCAGGGAGCTTGGAGTTGGCATGTATATCTGCCACCCCTGGGAATGGATCACCTGGAGGGCCAGCTTTTACTAAATAGCCAGGACAGATGAAGATGTGAGAATTCTACATTATCAATATGCAGTCTGCTTTCTCTGTCTACATTGAGTTCTGTTTCCTTATATCAAAAGACATTTCTCAGGCATTCAATCCAGGATGCCCATTCCTTGCCTGAGAATGCTACAGACATGGCACCTGTCACTAGTGACACAAACTTATAGGTTAAAGAAGAACATCAATTTAAGGAAAGAACAGCCTATTGGCTGGGTGGGGGGAGGGTGGTTATTGAGAGGGAACATTAAGTAATTTTCATCAAAACTTCCACTGACAACACTTGCTTCCAAGTAAAATTAGGTCAGATGTTCCTTGAGAACAGCCTTAGGGAGGACAGGAATCACAAAAGACACAGTCTCTATGACATCCACAAACTTCCCAGCTATCACATTGCTCTTGGTTTTGGGGGCTATGAGGAGATTGTGGTCTGAGTGAGTTACTGTTGACTTTTGCTACCAGCTACTAAAGTCAACTCTTTTTCTACACTCACTGAATATTTGGGCTACTGGGAAGGTTCCTGGGTTCATTATGAAGTCCTCTCCCCTCTCCACCCACCCACAATTCTCACCCCCAAAGGCCCAGTAAAACACTTAGAGCATGTAGAGGTTGAGGGTAAGAGAATTCTCAATGGGAAAAAAGATAAGTGGTAGTTAAAGCATGTCAATTCATTTTGCTGAATGTATTAATTATGTATTGCTGTGTAACAAATTACCCCCAAATTTAGCAGTTTAAACATTTGTCATCTCCAAGTTTCCACTGGTCAGGAATCCAAAGTGGTTTAGTTTGGTGCCTCTGGCACATCATCTCTTAAGAGGCTGAGATTGAAATGAAGCTGTTGGCAAAGGCCTCAGGCTCATCTAAGGCTGAATGGATGCTGGGAATCTGCTTCTAAGTGTATTCATGTGGTCATGGGCATGTGGCAGGTCTCAGTACCTCTCCTTGGGGCTTCTCCCTAAGGTGAGCAATATGGGAGAGGACAAGGGAGCATCCCGAAGAAACACACTACATTTGTTTTGTCACTATATCGGATGTGACATACCATCACTTTTCCTGTTTTATTCAGTAGAAGGCAGTCACTGGGTTCAGGCTTACACAGTGGTGGGAATACAAGGAAGTGATCTTTAGGGGTTATCTTAAAGGCTGCCCACCACACTAACTTTCAGAAATTCAAAGTACCTCTGGATTTTTCCTTCCCCTTTTTTCCTTCCTTAATCAACTGATTTAGCAGTCATTCATAGAGAATCTATCATGAGTAATTCCTTGTGGTAAATACCATGGGAAATGCAATAGCATTTAATAACAGAACCCCATATTTCCCTTGAGGGCCCCAAATCTATGGTAGATAAGACCAATCCACTTGTTCGCATCCTGAAGGTGGTTTAGGTGCTCAGAGGAACAAGCAGTGCTGTGGTGACTCTCAAGAAGGAGCTATTTCTTTTAGATTTTACTTTTACTCTTTCCATTCCACAAATACGAAGAAAGGAAAAAAGAAGAGAGGTGGGAGGGAAGAAAGGTAAGTGAGGAGGAGAAGGGAGAAAACAAGGAAGGAGGAGGTAGGGAAGGGACAAAGGGAGAGAGGGAGGGAGAAAGGAAGGTAGGGAGGAAGGACATGAGCTAAGGATGGAGCAAGGAAGGAAGCAAGAAATAAAAGAAAGAAGAAAGGATGAAAGGAAAGAAAATCATGCCAGAGGTTACTTTCTAATTTTATTTCTTTCCTCAAAAATATTTTAATGACTTACTACTATATAAATAAATTATAAAGTTTGGCATTCAAAGCTTTTCTGTTTCTACCACTATATTCCCTATCCAACTTCTCCCTCCCACATTTAAATATTGAAGTAGATAATTAATGGATCCAGGATTTTAATCAAATCTTGCCAGTTTCTAAAGCTCATATAATTTCTACCAGACTACTCAGCTTCCCAAATCAATATAATTTGACAATTACTTAGCCAGGGGAAAACAAAAACAAACAAACAAACAAACAAACAAACAAAACAGTATGACTGTCACTTCTACAGGTCCAACTGGAATGAATCAGGAAATGATAATGCCAGTGATTAAGGACATGGAGAATTCAGAGTTGAAGAGTTTTATTTGGGACTTGCCACACTGAGGTTATGACAGGACCTTTGAGAGGTAAGGTCTGAGGTGAGACTGGAGATAGTGGAAGATTTTCAGAGTTGTCTGCGGAAGTGATAACTCAAGTGGTAGTAGTAGTTAAAATTTTCAGTACTGATAGAAACCAACATTGATAGCTGTAAACCCACACATAAGAGAACATGAAATGGTTAAACAGCAGAACCCCACGTAGGATAGTCCATTGCAGATGGCTGAAAATCTATTTTGCATTGTGAAATGCAAAATAGAAGGTAACCATGAAGAAATTATTTTTCAATAGTTTTAGGTACTCTCTCCAGTAGAGCTCACTTGGAAGGGGTTGCTTTCCATCAAAAGCCATGGGAATATATATCTATATATCTATATCTATCTATCTATCTATCTATCTATCTATCTATCTATATATAGATAGATAGATATATATCTATATATCTATATCTATATATATATCTTTATGCCAATTGTGGTGGACAGCCTCTAAGATGGTCCCTAGTGATCCCACCTCCTGGTGTTCATGAACTCGAGTAAGGCCTGTCCCTGAGAGTGGGCTGGACTTAGTGACTTGCTTCAAAAAACTAGAATGTAGCAGAGGTAATGTCTGTCATTTCTGAAATTAGGTTACAAAAAAGACTATTTTCCATGTTGGGCACCTGCTCTGGTTCATTTGCTTACTTGCTCTGAATGAATACAGATGCCATGTTGTGAGCTTCCCTATGGAGAAGCCCTTTGGCCGGGAGTTGATATCTTTGGCCAGCATACCTGAGACCTGCCAGCACCCATGGGAGGAAACTTGGAAGAGCATCCTCTCCCATCAAGCCTCAATGTGACCACAGCCCTAACCAATACCTTGACTGCAGGGTTGTGAGAAATCAGGAGCAAAGAGATCCAAAAAAGTCATGCCTAGATTTCTGACAACCAGAAACTCAAATAATACATGTTTATTGTTTGAAGTCACTGCCTTTTGAAGTAATGTTATAGAGCAATAGAAAACTAATGCATCATCACTTCAAGCACTTTGAGGAGAGAAAAGTGGAGTTACTCTCTGGTGTTGGTGATTAGGAGCTGAAGCAGAACATCGCAGAGGACTCAAATTGAGATGGAATGCATTTATTTACACATCAGCTTTGCACAGATCTGTACGGTTGCTGATTGGAATTGAACTATACACCTCTTTGGAAATATTTTTTTAAGATCACAGGTATTGCTGAGTTTGGTCCTTGTGCCACTGAAGATGGGAAAAATAGAATTCTCCATAAACAGTCCCAAAACAAGGAAAGCATGAAATAGCACAGGACATGAACTGAGACCAATAAGTGAAGCAAAGGAAAGGACTCAAAGAAGATTAGAATGGATCCAGGTCCCTTGGTTTCTCTGGAAGATTCCATAAAAATCTCAAGTCAGAAAGTAATAGAATTAAAACCAGATCACAGTCATGACATCTCCACATTAATTATAGTGTGTGGTACACATAGTACCTAGAGCAAGACCCAGTGCTTATTACTATTATGATGCAACTGTCTAAACAACAATCTGTGGTGTTAACCAGGGTCTACATAAAGGTAGCTAACCCGTGTATATAATGCCTACTATGTGCCAGGAACTTTTCCAAGCTGATGATTTATTAGTGACCTCATGTTAAGTACTATTGTTATCCTCAATTTGTAAATGAGGAAACTGAGACACAAAAACTTTAAATAACTTACTTAAGCATCCACCTAGAAAGCTGTAGAATCAGGATTTGAGCACAAGCAGTCTGACTTCAGAATCCACTTGTTACCACTACTTTGAAATACATTTCTAATGAATCTTTTCATGGAAATAGAAAGAAAGTGGCCAATTGTTATTCCTTAGCATTTAGTCCTAAAATCAGAAAGCAGGAGACAATTCTTAACCTTGCAGATAGTATAAAAGACAGGAAAATAACTTATCCTTTGGGAAAAAAGAGGTATGGTAAATTGGATATTTCTGTTGGCCCCCCAAATCTACTCCCTGTCCTTATCCACCCAGCCCTGAACTCTAGGAAATTTACCTGTATAAACTGAAACAATTTTCTCTATTGTCCCTGGCTTTTCTGGGAGTGGGGAGGTGGGGAGCAGGGTCAGCCTCCAGCTCCTTTCTAGCTGGGTTTTCATGGGTTGGTTGCATGCTCTCTGGAAGATCAGAGTTCTTGCCTGGCAGCACTGTCTGTAACACTACCCTCTCCAGGACCCCAAAACCTCTTTCTACCTTTGACCCTTAAGTCCAAGCCTGGTAGCCAGACCAGCAGTATTGTCATATCCTTCATGGGTTCCCTAATTCTGTGACACGTTTGCACATAGCCACTTTATTAAATTCTCTTCTTTTGTTTGAATGTATCAATTCTGTATATCATTTTTGCTGTAGCTATGGGCAGATCTTAGGGTTTTCTTTATCATGACAAGGTCCAGAAAACTAGCGTAGAAATTTGAGGGAAGGAAGATTTCAAAAATAGCACTTTTTGATGCCACTCATATTACCTTCCTAATTTGCCCCTTGTAGTCTTAAGCCCAGCTGTCATAGAGAGACTGTCAGAAGGACTCCAATAAAACAAAAATCTGTATCACCAGAAGTTAAGTGAGAAAACAAAAGAAGAGGTGACCCAATGACCAAATTGAAGATTACAATAGCTACTCGAGGGTAGCTTTTAGACAAGTCCAAGGTCTCCTCAATATAGAAGGCAACAACTGTAAGGCTGCTTTCACAACTTTTTGCTAAAAACATTATGAACCAGAGAATACCTTCATTGTGACCAATTTTCCATGATTGTACTTTCAATTGATGTGGCCCTAGGGAGACTAACATGACATATATTTATGTTACTGAAAGTAATTGTTAATTTGTACAATGTTCAGAAGTGAAATGGTTCCTTTAGGTGTACTGATAAGAAAAATGGGTTACACACAGCTGACAATTTACTCAAAATTCTAGTGAACCAGAATAAATAATTTGAGAAGAAAAAGAAAACTAAATAATAAGTGTTGTGGCTGTCAAGGAATTTAGGTGCCTTTCATTGGTAATGAATCCCTACATAGCACATATGAAGAAGGCTAATAATATTAGTCATGTCAGTGAGCACCAGACACTGGAGCACAGAGAGGATGAGAATCAGTCCATGTTCATTAGGGAATTTTCAACTCCTGTTTCTCAGTCTAACTTTGGAATTCATTTTCATAGGCCACAGAGAAGCAAACTACAGTCAAGCGTCCAAATCTGGCCCCTGTCTATTTTTGTAAATAAAGTTTTACTGGAACACAGCTATGCACATTTGTTTATGTATTGGTTTTGGCTGCTTTCCAGACTATGTCAGCATTAAGTAGCTGGAAGAGAGATTCTATGGCCCACAAGGTTTAAAATGTTCTTTACAAAAAAGTTTGCTCACCTCCAATCCAGGCTATCAACAGTTTTTTTTTTTCCTGCCCTTCTTAAAATTCCTAACTTTCCACTTCTTCCTTCATATTTTTAGATTCTATGGAGATACATAATCTTGGATTGCAAAACTTGGAAATAGCAGATGGAAAAGGACAAGCCAGCAACCAGGACACCTGTGTCCATCTAGTTCAAAGGGAAAACATTTTACTTTTTTCTAAGATTTTATTGAATTTCAATAATCCCTCAAGCTCTAAAATTACTAGTGTGTGAAAAGTCTAAAACATGATCCTTGGAAATAACCAATGTCATAAATTAAGAAAAAAAAAGCCTATTTAAAAAGCATTGATAGCAATGGAATAATTGTCTCAAAACTTCCCTTTTCCATATTAACCTTCTAAAATTCACATTTTAGGCATGCCAATCTTCTACCCAAGGCTTTCAAAAATTTCTCCTGCCCAGTGATCTAGAACCATAGTTATATATGGTTATATATGGTTATAATATCACTATTATATAATATATATATAATATAATACTATATATATTATATTTATACATATAATATATAGTATATCATATTTATACTATATATTATAATATATATAGTATATCATATTATACTATATATATTATATATATATATATAGTATTGAAATTTTAAACTCTAAATGAGTAAGAGTTCTGTGTTATACATGTCTATAACCCCACAATATCTTTCAGACAGCAAAGAACTGTAGTTTGATAGATATCTTAAAGTTGTTTAAATATACTGTCAATATTTGTCCTTTCCCTTTTCTGCTTGGTTCAGTGGGTTAGGTATACCCAAGACACTGGGGTTTCTACAAGAAGTCCTTCAGATTGAAATAAAAAGAAACTAGGCAATAACTTTAAGCCACATAAAGTAGTAAAGATCTCTGGTATAAGTAAGTATTTGGGCAATTATAAAACTAGTGTTATTGTGATTTTTGTTTGTAACTCCACTTTTCATTTTCTACATGATTTAAGAGACAAATGCATAAATATAATTATCAACCTATACTATTGAGCACATAAATTATAAAAAAAGATGGAATCTATAGCATCAATAAAAAGAAGAGAAAGAGGGAAAAGCTGCAGTTTTTGTAAGGTATTAAAGTTAAATTCCTATAAATTAAAATTAAATTGTTTTAATTTATACTGTTAAATGTAATCTCAATGATAATCAAAAAGAAAATATCTATGGAATATACACAAAAGAAAATGAGAAAAGAATCAAAATATTTCACGTTTACAAAAAAATCAACTAAATACAGAAGAAGTCAGTATAGAGAAGATAAGGGACAAAGAAAGCTTTAAAGTTTATGTAAAACAAATAGCAGAAGGTCAGAAGTAGTCACTCCTTATCAGTAATTACTTTAAATGTAAATGAATTAATCTCTGTAAGCAAAAGACAAAGATTGGCAGAATGGATTTTAAAATATAATCCAGCTACATGATATCTATTAGAGACTCCCTTTAGATCCAAAGACACAAATATATTGAAACTGAAATGTTGGGAAAAAGAAAAGAACAAAAAACAGAACAAAACAAAACAAAAATAACCAAAAACAAACAAACAAAAACTCCATGCAAATAATAACCAAAAGAGAGCTGGGATGGATATGCTAATATCAGATAAAATAGACTTTAAATAAAACAAATTTACAAAAACAAAACAAAACAAAAGCATTATGTATTAACAAGAGGTTCAATACAGCAAGAAGATATAACATTTATGCACCTAATAACAGGATGTGGAGAAACTGATACTCTGTGCATTCCTGATGGGAATGTAAAATGGTACAACCTCTATGGAAAAAAGTTTTACATTTTCTCAAAAAGTTAAACATAGAACCACCATATGACATAGGCTCCACACCTAGAAAGAACACAGAACACTTGAAAGTAGGGACTCAAATAGATATTTATACACCAATGTGCACAGCAGCATGATTCGCATAGCCAAAAAGTAAAAACTATTTGTATCCATCAATAGACAAGTGGATAAGTAAAATGTGATACATGAACATAAAATAATGTTATTTAGTCTTTGAAAAAGGAATGACATTTTGTATGCTACAACATGGATAAACACTGAGAACATGTTTAACAAAATAAGCCAGACACAGGACAAATATTGTTAATTCCACTTATATTGGGTACATAGGATAAACACATTCATAGTGACAGAAAGTAGAATAGGGGTTAACATGGGCTGGGGAAATAAGACAATTGGGGGCTGTGGTTAATGGGTACAGAGTTTTTGTTGGGGATGATGAAAATTTCCTGAATACAGATAGTGGTGATGGTTACATAATATCTGGATGCATTTAATGCCACTGAATTGCACGCTTATGAATAGTCAAAATGACAAATATTATGTCATGTATATTTTACAAAAATAAAAAAATTATCTCTGGAGACAGTCCTGCAGCAGGCCAGACAACATCACAGGATAGGCAGGATACCACCCCCTCCCTGCCCTGCCCCTAAAGTTGGGAATGAAAAATCAGTAGATGCTAGGGTTTTTTAAAAAGTTATAATGCTTAGAAAATATAATTCTTCCTTCCTTTTCCTGTCCAGGCTCTGGAAGAATGTGTACAAACCCACATCTCCTTAAGCGCTTGAGTCTATACACAACACACTTACAACATTGGAGACACTCTGCCTTGAAGAGCTAACAGCAAATCTATGCAGAACTGAGTCAGAGAACATGCCATGGCAAATTGATTGACTTTTGTGTCAAAAATCTATTTTGTGGGGCGCCTGGGTGGCTCAGTCGGTTAAGCGTCCGACTTCGGCTCAGGTCACGATCTTGCGGTCCGTGAGTTCGAGCCCCGCGTCGGGCTCTGTGCTGACAGCTCAGAGCCTGGAGCCTGTTTCAGATTCTGTGTCTCCCTCTCTCTGACCCTCCCCCGTTCATGCTCTGTCTCTCCCTGTCTCAAAAATAAATAAAACGTTAAAAAAAATAAAAAATAAATTAAAAAAATCTATTTTGTTTAAAATGGTAAGGCTTGTCTCATTCCTAGTGAATTACACCAGAAGGTAGAGAAATGAAGGAAGATCAACTGGAAAAAAACATGTTATAAAGCTATTAGGAATTGTTTTGAATCTGCTGACACCTCTCACCTCATACTAGTTACTGCTCTATCTCCAGCATCCAGAACAGTGTTGGCATAAGTTAGATACTCAAAAAGTTGTTTGTTGAATGAAGAAATTGCCTCCACTTTAAACTCCTAAGACAGATCATCATTTACTTAGGTCCATATAGGTGGCATGTGATTAAGTCACTCTTGGCATAGCTGTGTTCTTGTTACATGTCTTGAGTAATATCCCATGTGGGTAATTGGTGATATCAGTTAGAATTCTTTCCAGATAAAACAATAGGGTCAACTACTCCAGATGATGTTAAAGTGGATTTGTTAGGCTCAATAACAACTAGGCTTTGGTCTTTATCTCTATGTAATATCAGTATTCATTTGCCAATAGTTGCTCACATTACTTCTTCATGAAATTCTTTTATACATTTAAATTTAATGTTTTGTTTTAATTTTGATTAAAATTCATCTTTAAAAATTATATAAACAAAAGCATTAATTTGTGCTTGTGACTGTAATATGGTAATAATGTATATGATTATAACACAATAATAGTAATTAAAGATCCTAAAATGGAGAAGAGTAAGGAAAAGCTTCTGTAATGAATAAATATAACTTTAATTTACTCTTAGAGCTGAAGTCTATCTCAGCCACGAAGAAAATGTACCTTTTTATCTACACAACATTAGCATTATTTCTATCTCACCTACAATATATACTTTCAAACTTGAAGAGTGGGAAGTTTTAAATAACATTCAGAATTCAGGAAGATTCTTTATTAACAGAAAGAACAGTAGGTTCACACAAACAGGCACATATATTGGCAAGCTGACATGTACAGATATAGACACTATCTCAAGATGGCTGTGAGGAGAGAACCATGTCAAAGCTGATAAATTATTCATCACCTGTTCCACAGAGTGAACACTATCAGGTAATGATCTGTAATTATTAATAAATAATTTAAGCTTTAATAGCTCTGAAATGAAATGCTTAATTGCATCACAAAATAATTAATGGAATTAGATGCAATGTGTAAAATGTGAATTTTTTTCTTCAATCTTTCTTTTTCACATTTTCTTTGCCCCAAATGTGGTAACCTAGAGAACAAATAGGGTGATTAAATTCTAAATGTGTGTGTGTGTGTGTGTGTCAACATTGGGATATGTGTGTGGATTTGTTCTGTGACTCTTGATATTGAAGGTATTCTAGGGAGTGGAGAAATAGGCATCACTGAATCATCCTTGACAGTAACCCAAATAGTGACTTTCTTTCAGATTGGTGCAATATTTAATTCAGAAACTACAGAGATCCTACTGTGCACAAAGGTTTGTGGTAGGCATGGGGAGGGGTTGGAGATAGGGTGGGAGGAAGGGAGAAAATGGAGCTATAGGCACAAATAAGATGAACTCTGGGCTCTTTGGAGGATATGGTCTCCTGGGCAACAGAGTCATGAGATGCAAAACACAGACTCTAATTTACAAACTTGGAGAAACTGGAAAAGACAGAAGCCAGGGTCATGAAGACAAAGATCAGTAAGCACAAGAGTGAAGCTTTGTGGACTCCAATAGCTCATAGAGCTCCAGGTGCCACCCAGCACCTGATTCTAACACCTTTGTCACAGTAGGATTCATAGTGGTTCATAGAGATTTCATTATGTCTCATTATCTCATTATGTGTCATTTTCTCATAATCCTCACATTGTCTTTGAACTTCCAGACTTTCTCTACTTTGCTTCAGTTTTGGGAGTCATCTGTCTCTTGCTTACTACCTGCTCCCATACCATATAGCCCTGTAAGCCTTGCTAAGCCTTGAAGGAGGCTTAATGAAGATTTGAGAAGTGCTCACCAGGAATGTGTTCTGGAAGTCGTGCTGAATATGGAAGGGAAACAGTCAGGGATGACTAAGCACAGACCAAAAAGCAACGATTAAGCTGGATGGGGT
This sequence comes from Panthera onca, assembly GCF_046562875.1. Classification (NCBI taxonomy): domain Eukaryota; kingdom Metazoa; phylum Chordata; class Mammalia; order Carnivora; family Felidae; genus Panthera; species Panthera onca. The sequence goes on along the minus strand of NC_138342.1, from coordinate 167,926,278 downwards.
AGAGGGAGAGCCAGAGTAAAAGACAAGATGGATAGCAAGTGTGTTCTAAGTGAAGGTCCAGAAGATAGCTGACAGGGCTTCCTAGAGGGTTGGATGTTTATCCACATCTACCAAGTTGTATGGTAATCTTGGTACTTTACAGATATTTACCCATTTAATGTCTCAATAATCCTGTGAAAGAAGTACTATCGTTATTGACTATCATATTCCCATTTTACAGAAGAGGAAATGGAAGCACAAAATAGATAAGTAATTCACTCAGGGATACACAGCTAGTCAAGCTGGTAACAAGATTTGAACCTAATATCTCTGGCTTCAGAATCTACACAGTTGACTTCTGTTTTCTTCTGAGTTATATCAGCTTAAATTTACAGAGGAGAAATCTTAACTTACAAAATTTAAGAGACATACACTCTAACTCTACCAAAAGCTGGCTTTTTCTCAATTGTTTAACTTCTGGTGGTTGCATTCTACACCCACCCCTTTCATGGTATCAGAGTGGGAGGAATGCATTTGGCTGTTAGCTTGGCCCTGAGGCTTGCGTTGGTCAATGAGCCAATGAATGTCACTCGAAGAAAGGGTTGAAATGTGCTTGTGTGGTTAGGTTACTCTCTTGTGATCATGCATTTCTCCATAAGCAGAATATATCTCAGGTAGCTACTAATTCAAAGAAATTGTAACACATGCAGAACAAACCTGGACCCAGTCCTCCTCTTGGAGCCAGACTCAGCCAAGCACCGCACAGAAGAGCTGAGCTCCAGTAACCAGCAGATCTATAGCCTGAAGGAGAGCTACCCCTACTGACCTGCATACCAGTGAGCATGGAAATTGAATCTTATTATTATATGCCATTAAAGTTTTGTGGTTGTTTGTGATGTATCATTATTGTGACAATAGTTGACTAATACCATACCATCATCCCACACTCAGGTATCCTTAGATATAGACACTTAATTTCTTTCAATATTACTTATAGTACCAAGCCAAGGCAGTTTCAAGACAAGTTCCCAAGACTTTATTCCAACTGGATGGCTCCCCTTGGGCACTTTAATGTAGAAATTCTGGAACAATCACAGCATAGGTAGAAGTTAGTAGAGCTGCAATGCAAATTCATATTTTTGACTCAGAATCCTAGATGTCAGCCACTGAACTAAAGGCCCATCAAATATGAATGAGCCTATGCCTAACTCTCCAGCTGAAAGTGCCTGCCAATGGCTGCAAGCAATGGTCCTCTGCCTCCAGATTCATCCATACTACCTCCAAGTCACCCACTATTGGTTTTTTTTTTTTACTTCTTACTTTTCCAGCAACATTTTTCTGACTCCAGGCCTTGCCTCCCATTTTTCATCTAACCTTGAAACATCTGTGACTAAATTTGAGATAAGTTTCCCATCTCTGATCTGAGCACCATCTGTGGGTCACAACTTTCAGGATTCCACTTTTAATACAAACACACTTCAGACTTAGGTAAGATGCTTTTGTGCCTATGAAATTGTTCCCAATTGGCCTCACTTCCCTCCATCTAGTGAGGAGGATCAGATGTCTTGAGCATAGGGACAAATCCAACTCAAATCCAGAACCTATGCAGGATGTTTAACACATAGACAGCTGTGCTGATAACCTATGATGAAGAAGATCATGTGTCAGTTTGGCAACAATGGGGCAGGTCTATCTGGGAGAAGCTAGGACAGAGAATCCAACTCCGTTATTGCAGGAGCCCAGGAGACCTGTTATTGCTAGATTCAGGCAAGGACCAAGAGCCAGAAGGATGGATCCAGAGTCCAGAAAACCAAGGAAGGTTAAACATGGCAATTATTAAACACTACGTAGTACATAGCTATGCCTCATTGCTTAGTAAGACAGGGTGATCTAGTTAGAGGGAGACTGGTCTGGCCAAAGCAGAGGCAAGAGTGTGAGAAACCGCATTGTTTCAAGGGTCTTGTTATCCTGCCTCACTTTTTCAAACTAGCTGATGACAGAGGTTGATCTGAGTGAGCCAGACCATCTCTAGATGTGTCTGCCTGTTCCATGTGGTCACAGCTAGTCCAAACACCCCATTACTTTTGGTATGGCTGGATTATTTTCTCATATTTCCAAACCTATTTATATTTATATTTATTTATATTTATATTTATAATTTATTTAGTGTGTGCTCAATCATTTTAACTCAAGCCTTCAGCACAAAAAGTTAAAAGAGATTATTGGATTTCTCTTTCTCTGTACCAGTCAGAAACATATTTCTCTTCCTGTCTTCTCATTTGTTATTATTATTACTATTACTATTATTATTATTAAAAAAAATGCTATGTGGGCTTAAGGTAATATCTAATTTAAAGAACATTCTAAAAATGTGGCATACATTATCCTACAGAACATATTTACCATCTCTGGTTTGTGTAAAATAAGATGTTGAAGGGTAAATGAGATCTTTCCAAGGTGATCCTAAGTATACGTAGGATTTACAATTTCGTCCTCTACCTTTCCTGTGTAGTATTCATTCAATGAATGCAATTATTACTACCATAGCCCTATTAGAATGCAATTACTTATACGAACAAATAAAATTATGGTATAGCAGAACTAATTCTTAAGGAGGTTCTGGTCCAAACCCCTTATTTGATGGTGAGGAAACTGAGGTCCAGGAAAGGAAATGTATTTGTGCTATGGAGTCTAGACCCAAATTCCAGAGGGTCTCTCTCTCTCTCTTTTTTTTTTTTTTTAATTGAGGATGGGGTGTGTATAGATAGTGTAGTGTTCAGGAGCTTGGGGTCTGTAGGCAGAAAGCCTAAATTTGATTTCTACCTCTGACACTCACTTACCTTGGACAACTTACTCAACTTTTCTAGATCTCAGGTTTCCCATCTGTAAAATGAAGATAAAATAACACCTCCATTATAGGGCTATTAAGATATTTCATAAGATAACCCATTTAAAGTTTTCATCATACTGCCTGGAACATTATAAGGTTTTAATTACTGTTAGTTGCTTATGAATAATCTGTACAGTGTTCAGGGGAGGGTGACCAGGACACTAAGGAGATTGGAACCATGACTTAAAGATAAGAGATAAAGATAAAGATAATACCTTATGAAGTTCATGTCTTCATTTTGCTTAAACCTTGCAATGGTTTCCCATTTCACACAGAGCAAAAGCCAAAGTCTTTATAGTTGCCTATAGGGCCTTATGTAATCTGACTTCCAGTTTCATGCTGGACCTCCTGTCCTATTTCTGTCCCCTGGCTACATCCAGTTTTACCAGGCTCCTTTCAGAGCCTTCCTTATCTTCTCACTCAATGTCACTTCTCACTGGAATACTGTCTGCCACATTTTCATGGCCAATATTCCCTCTTCTTGCAAGTCCTTGCTCAGCTGTCACACCTTTTAAATGAGGCCTACCCTGACACTTCCCCTTTCCATTATTTAAAATATCAATCCAGTCCCTCCCTCCTGATTTTTTTCATAGCATTTACTTCCTTATAATCTTTATATGATTAACTTATTTATTTTTTTACTATTTAATTTATTAAATGTACTCACTTTTCATGTTTCTAAGTCTAGTTTTTCCAAATAGTTTATAAACTCCTAAAAAACTAAGAACATCATCATTTCTTAAACTTAGTAGAAGTTCAGTGAGATTTATTGCTAAAATGGTCCCATGTGAGTGAAACATCTGTGTAGGGTGCCTTATTTGAGCAGAAAATACTTTTCTTTCAGACTCTGGTAGGGAAGCAGTGCCATCCTAGTGAGTCAGCATTTATTAAGCACCAATTGTTAGCAGAGTTTTCTGTCAGCCTCTGAGATAGAACTTTATAGATAGTCTTGTCTTTCTGTAGAAAAGAAGATTTAGGTCAATCATTTGGATCATCCAGGGCTCTATATTTTCCTTTGTCAAAATTACTAGGAATAGTATGAATGCATTATCTAGACAATTTAGGAAAAGATGTCTTTGTAAGGAGTGTTGTATATTTCTAATTGTTAATTCTGGATAATTCCATTTTCACTGCTATTGAAATATTAAGTCAAATTTTTTTGCCTGGGGAATATTATTGAAACCAACACTTTAATAAGTGTTGGTTACATGCAGTTTGTCAGAGAATTAAAGTAAGAAATTGTACCTGTGGAAACATGTTTTTGTTTCCTAGAAAGAAAATACAACCACTCCACACAACTGGGCCAATTCTAAAACTAAGAGAAGAAGCAGTGGATCTCAGTCTCAGTTAACCAAATTCTATGTGGACTTTGTCTTCCATGCCAGAAATGCTCTCATGCTCTTTCCTCTGTCTCCAGAGAATTTCCTCAACACAAGGGGATAGGAAATCCTCCCATCTCCCCAAATCTCCACATTTCAGTTGATCTCCCAGTTGCTGCAGAATGCATTGAGGTTTAGCTCAGAGGAACAATAAAACTGGTTGGGAAACTACCTGAATTATGCAGGAATTTTGTTTAGGTGCCATTATTAGTAACAACAGTAAACATTTATTAAAAACTAGCACAATATTTGGCATAGGAAGATCTGTTGAATAAACAAAGACTGGTGAGTTTATAACTCATGTTGTTCTGCCTTTGAAAGACAAAGCACCCTGAGGAGCAGTCTGAAGACCACTGATGGTTGTCATTTTTGTGCTGGCAGTTTCTGGCTGAATGATTCTAAGTTGTTTGATCTTTCTGGGGCTTGTGGTTTTTTAAACACTATGTTTAAGTGGCTGAACCTCACTATATAAAACAAAATGAGACACCCAAAATTTGCATAAAAGCCTGGTGCTTTGCTTAGTGATCCCTGAACCCCCATTCTACTGGTTGCATTTCCAGCCCTCCTGACCAGGCTCAAGGTCTGCCTCCATCTCATACATTGCTCTCTGGTCCTGGCTGTCAGTTGCCAAGCACCAGAGTCCTGGATTCCCACATGTTGCCTGACAATTATGATTTCTCTTGGATCACCTTCCCCACCACTGTATTTCAAAACATATTACTTTGTGTTATTCTTATTTCCTTATTTTTTGTCTTACCTACTAGACTGTGAGATCCTCAAGGTCAGAGAGTATGTTTTATTCATCCTTGTTTTTCTTGCAGTGCTTATCATGATGTCCAGCCAGAATAGGTCTCAAAAAATGTGGGTTGAAAGAATGTTCCTCTAAAAATTCCCTGCATGTATGCAGTCAGTCTTACAGCAAACTCCCCTTTCTTCCCTTTTTTTCTCAAGCCCTATGCTCTAGTTCTCAGTTGAGACAGAAGGGATAAGGTTTGCACAAAAGCAGCAAAGTGCTTAAACCAATGACTCACATAGTGGGCACTAAATAAATGTTTGTTGATGAATGAATGCCTAAATGGAGCTCTCCTAGCCCATCCCTGTCTAGAGTAGCCACTTCTGGCTATTCTTCTTAAGCATCCCACTGTCTCCTGCCATCACCTACTTATTACCTTAAAAGTACCATTCCCTTGCCAAGACCACCTGATTCATAGGGGTGGCCATGTGGCTTCTCTGTGTCCTAGGTCTGCTAGTACCTTAGAAGCCATTAGCAGGATTAAATTGGATCCTGACAGCTTGTTTCTGATTCTCTGCAAACTGGATCCCAGACCTAGGCACAAAGGACTGAAGGATCCCAAGACTGTCTTTAGACCACATTACTTCTCTAGGACCATATGCTTCCTGTGTTTTTGTATCTCTTAACCATTCACTACTCATTCTCAAAAGTTTTCATCACAATTCCTTCCATTTATTTCCTCCCCCATCTTCCCCCCAAGTTGGAGGTAGTTTCAGAGAAAAGGAAAAGAAACAAAAGCCCTGAAAATGTTATAAATGCCATAATATGACTTTCATAAAAAGAAAAGAAACCTGAACAGTGATCTCGATAATTACTAGATTCATAGTGTTTTAAATACAGCCTTTCAATTAATACTTTTAATAATCACATGGAGTAGGCGATTTTCTTCCTCAGTTTTCAGATGAGGAAACCAATCCTTAAAGAGTTTGTCACTTGCTAAAAGTTAAACAGCTTGGTGAAAAAACACACCTGGCTCTGCAGGCTTCACAGTGACCTACTATGCACAACCTTCTTCTGCAAACACCATTCTGTACTCCATGTTGGATCATTGAGTTCTGGATTTCTCCTTTACTCTCACATGACTACCACACTCACAACACTTCTGGAACCAGGTACATGGGCCTTCCCCACAGCAACAAATTTGCTGTGACTCCAGCTGGGTGTATTATAATTTAACTCAATTCTTATACCATCTACCATCTACCTGGAGACACATCAGATCCCAGAGGTTAAGGGCTCTGACTCACAAGATGCCAATCACAAGTCTATGTTTGATCACATTTGATGCCTTAAATGACAATCACAAGTCTAGGTTGCCACCTATGCTTGGCTATACATTGAAGATTTATGACCCCCTCATTGGGTTTGATTAGTTTGCTAGAGCAGCTCCCAGAACTCAAGAAAACAGTTTACTTACTGTTTACCAGTTTATTATAAAAGAATATGATAAAGAACATAGATGAACATTCAGATGGAAGAGATGCATAGGATATGGCATGTGGGAAGGGGCTTGGAGTTTCCATGGCCTCTCCAGTGCACCACTCTCTCAACACCTCCATGTGCTGACCAACCTGGAAGTTCTTTGCACCTTATACTTTTGAAATGTTTATTAAGGTTTCCTCATGTAGGTATGACTTAACATTAGCTCCATTTATAGCCCTCTGCCCTCTCTGGAGAGTGGTGGGTGGGGCTGAAAATCCCAAGCTTCTAATCATGGCTTGGTTTTTCTAGTGACCAGTCCTCATCCAGGAGCCCACCAAGAGTCACCTCATTAGAATAAGAGAACTGCTACCTGGAAATCTAAAGGACTTAGGAACTCTGTATTGAGAACTAGGGTCAAAAATAAAATATTAGAACAAAAGATGCTCCTAGTATTTTTTATTACTTAGAGAATTATAAGGGTTTTAGTAGCTCTGAGTCCAGAACCAGGGTAATAAACCAATATATATTTTTTCTTTTCTTTTTTGTTTCAAGTTTTTATTTAAATTCCAGTTAGTTAACATATAATGCGATATTAGTTTCAGGAGTAGAATTTAATGATTCATTACTTGCATACAATACATAGTGTTCATGACAACTCTTTAATGCACATCACCCATTTAACCCATTCCCCTGTCCACCACCCCTCCAGCAACCCTCAGTTTGTTCTCTGGAGTTAAGAGTCTGTTTTATGATTTGCCTCTCTTTTTTCCCCATATGTTCATCTGTTTTGTTTCTTAAATTCCAAACATGAATGAAATCTCTATTTTTTATTACTTCACAGTCATGAGGTCTGATATTTTCCTAGTTGCAGATACCCAGCACTGGCCTTGGTTGGGATGGTTCTATAAAAAACTAAGAAAAGGGATGCTTTTTCTTTTGAAACCACACACTTTCTGTCATCACTCATCTTAGCCTTTATGTTCAACATCCCCAAGAATTCTCTAAGTCCTCTTCCCAAAATTCTTCTCTACTCCAGAGCCCCAGCCTTACCTCTACATGGTTTCTCTTCCTTTGGCCCCATTACCTAGGGCCATTTCCTCCCAACAAGTCTTAAGTAATGTGCACCTCCCATTCTAAAGGCTCCCTTTGGTAATTGGACAATCAGAAGCAAAAATTTCCAATAAATTGCAGAGGAATTTTGAGTCACTCCATTCTGGCTAGTGATACCATATCTAAACCCATAAAATGGACATTTGGAGTACCATTAATAAATCTTTCAATATTTATACACCTTTCTATCATGTTTGTAGAACCATTCTTTCCAAATAAGACATATCCAATAAATATAAAGAGAGAAGGGGAAAGACAGGATGGAGGGAGGATGGGAGGAATAATTCATGTAAGTTTTTCTTCTCTTCCTTATAGGAAAGCAATAATCTGAATTTCTCATTATATGAGCTCATATTTTATCCATAAAACAGTTCTATCCTCTTATTTCTGGAGTGGAAAAAAAGATGCTGCAAAGCCACATACCCTGCCAGCTTGGGATGCAGAAATTATAGGGGACTATCTTGGCAACACAGCAGGAGGAGTGCATGTCAGCGAAATGCAATCAGCCAACGTCAAGTCCAGCGAGGAAAACTCAAGTTAACAACGCCCCTCTGCTTGTGAAAATTGTAGTGGCTGGAAAAGAAAAATGTATTTGAGAATATAGCCAGTAATAAAATGCCTTCACTGGGAGGCAAGTTATGAGAAGAAAGCCATTGTAAGCTAGATAATAGGGTTTAAGGTCCAAGGGTCTTTCTGACAGAGACAAGGAAATGCAAGGAGGGATTGTCACTGGGAGCTGGTGTGATATAATAGGAAGAACCCAAGCCTTGGATAGACCCTGAACATAAAACTCAACCCACTGGATGGACCAAGCACATTTCTTAACTTGTATCAGATTCAAATTCTGAGCGTATATAATCATAGCAATAATACTTACCTTGGAGAGTTGTTTGACAATTAAATGAGATGTTGTATGAACAGTTTGGGAAATACTAGTTGTGCAATAGATGTGCACTTTTTTCTCCTTTAAAGTATGCCTGAATATTGTTCCCTCACATTAGTACCAACTAAACCTTTCTATAATTGCAAAGTAGACATATGGAGGGGTGGGGCAAAACCTGAAAGAACTCTAATCTCATCCTCTCATTTTACAAAGGTAGAAAGGAAAGCCCAGTTTGGAAACACAGTAAAAAATTTTCCAAGGCCCAAAGTGATGAATATTTATATACAATAGTTCAGACAGTTGGAGAACCCACAAGATATTCTGGAGTAGGAGGTCTTGTTCTCTTAGCATAGCTTCCTCTTTTCTCTTCCTATGTGGAGTGCCCAGGGTCTCTTAGGACCCACATTACTATCACACCAATACTTCTACTTCTGTAATAGTATTTGATGTGTCTTTGAGCTTGGGTGGGGTGACCACCCTCTTGGAGAAGGTAGACTTGGGGTACAGTGAGCTTGTTCCACTTCATGATTCCAGGAAACCAGATTAAAGAGTATGAGATCACTATTTGGGATCCAGCTTTGACATCTACAAACTATGAGACCTTCAGCAATTTAACTGACCACTCTAAATCTCATCAGTAAATTTCAGAATAATTATATTGCTAACCTTACAAGGCTTATTTTAGGATCAAATGACATTACACACATGTTGGAATTGACAGCTGAGTTTTATCAAGTCTCAGAGTTTGGTAATGATAAAATATTGTATGAATGCAGTTAGTCTCCACATGTTAATGTGAGGCTTGATTCTGAATGTCAGGCTGCAAATGATGAAATACTTATCAAAGGAGAAGAGCTAAGAAGGGGCAACATAATTTAGGTCTTTCCTTTGTGTCCAATAAGAATCTTGTTTAGCTTCCTGAAGTGAACTGCAACACCCCCAGGTTTTGTTCCTTGTGTTCATAACCCAGCTGGCACATCCCCCATCAGCAAGGCATAGATAAGACATACTGAACCTCTGTTTTTTTGCTCTGACTTACCAGCCTCTGTCCTTGTCTCTTTATTACCTGAAGAAGCACAAATAGAAGCCAGGCAGCTGTTGCTGGACCCCAGGTCAGCTGGGTTCTCCTGGGACCCACTGGCCAAAAATTTCCCCCCACCGAATTCTCCAGACCACAGGCCATCTGGGATAGAAGGTCACCCTTCCCAGGAAGAAGATGGCAATGGTAACAGGTGTTAATGAATGCAGATACATGGCCAGAGGCCACATGGAGCATTTTATTAGGCAATCATATATTTTCATTAATGATGATGATCAAGCACTTAGCCTTTTATTGGGTGTTTTAATGTTTCATTTTGCCACCATACTTTATTATCATGCCAGCCTGTTAACTGCTGGGGTGGGCTTTGACTGCTCTTTTCTTCTGTGCACAAGGCCTTCCAGAAAATTTCTTTCCCCAAGCTTTAGCCATAAGATTACTTCCCATCTGCTTAAGGAAATAGCAGGGTCGTTAAAGACCATGGAGTCAGTGACAAACCTAGCTCATAATTTTTATGTCCTTGTTGTAAGTTGATGCCCCTCAGAACGTTATCATGAGGTTAATGGTTTAAGTGAAGCAGGAACAATCAGACAGCCTCACAGTGGGCACTTGGCCCTTGGTTTGAAGAGCTGACTGAAAGTTCTTGGGGAGTATGAGGAGGCAACTATGTCTACTATCTGTGGGAGAGGAAGATGAGAGCTTCAGTGTTAGAAGGCCATGAGAGGTCACCTAATCATCTCAACTCCTCTCATTTGACCCATGAGGAAGCTGAGACCCAGAGTTGAGAGTGACTGGAGCAAGGTCACACAATCAAGATGGAAATCCAGCCTGATTTCCAGACCAGTGTTTGTCCACTGGGCACTATTGTCTTCACTGTTGGTCACAGGTCAAGCCCTAAGCTTGAGAAGTCTCCAGGAAAGCAGTCTCCATCAAAGCCTCACCAGAGAAGAGTTCAGGATCAACTAGCTCATCTTACCTCCCAGTTTTTCAGGTGAAGAGAAAAAAGATGATTAATCCAAGGTAACAGGGCATCTAGTGCTTACCAAACTAGTTTTAAAACCAGACAAAAAATTATCATGTGCTCATGGGGCTGCAGGGAGTCTAGCATGAGCGGGGCCCCCAAAAGGGAGAAAAGCACTTTATTAAATACCTGCAGTTACTAGTACCATATTATCTAAAAATATTTGCAAGAGTCTATTTCTGTGGCATTGTGATTATATATGTATAATCACAATAACTACTTCACATTTTCTGTGCAGTGTGGTAAATTGAGAGTGCCAGAACTTTATATTCAGAAAAGCAGGGGTTAAAAAACTGAATTCACTCTCTACCAGCAGAATGATCTTGAGTCTTAGTCTCATAATCTGTAAATTGGAGATAAAATTACCCACTTTAAAGTGTTGAAAGAATTCAGCCAAGCAGTATATGTAAAATGTTTTGCTGGTAGCATAATAACCATAGAATATATGATAGCTATTGTAATAATTATAGTTATATAATAACTATATATAGAGAAAAATAGTGTTAGGATTGCGGCACTAAGCAAGGTGCACATGATGTCCAAACCCCCTTTATAATCAATGATTTCCTTGCTTCTTGAATGCTTAAGAAGTATTATATTAGACATGAAGAGGTTATAAGAGCTTGTTGACCTTGCAATCTCCGTAGCTCTGGATACATAAATTCTCATAATAATAAAAGGGTTAAATATAAGTTAGTGAAGGCGACTTATTAAAGAGGAAAACAGAGTAAACTAGACAGTTGATTTTCAGAAAGGGATCTGAGGTGAATGCATGAAAGAAGTAAACAAGGCAACTCCTAAGAGAAACTCCTTTGTTCTCTTAAGCACTTTGCATGGTTCTTAGCATATGGTTGGTGACCAATAAGTGTTTGTGAAACACTGAACGAGGTAGACTGGTGGACCCGGAAAGATGCACCTATCTTCTTTTAAGAAAGGGAGCTATAAGACATGAAGTTTGGGAGGAGCCAAAGAGAGGTCCAAGTTTCCCTCTCATCCTAAAGACCCAGAGGTGAAAGGCATCCAGGAAGAATTGATGCTGCTTTCATCTATATCACCTATATCTGTGTAATCTTTCTAGAGTAACCCTCAAAAAGTTAGTTTCATAGAATATCCTTTGGGATACTTTAATGGGAAGAAGAAATAGGACAAGAAATCTGGAAACAGAGGTGCTTGGGTGGTTCAGTCAGTTAAGCATCCAACTCTTGATTTGGGCCCAGGTCATGATCTCATAGCTCATGAGATGGAGCCCTGTGTTGGGCTTTGTGCTGACAGCATGGAGCCTACTTGGGATTCTCACTCTCCTCTCTCTCTACCCTTCCCCCCACTCACACACACACTCTCTCTCAAAGTAAACAAGTAAATTTATAATAAAATAAATCTGGAAACAAATTTATGAGAATTGTTTAACAGATAATACCATCTTACACCCACACCAATGACATATAGATGAAAAACTCTCTAGAGACACAGATCTTGGAGGCTACTCTACAGACCCGATCGCCTTATATATGACTGATGATAACCTAAGCCTTCCTCTGAGTGAACATGTAAGACCTTACATGTAAGACCTTATGCACAGGACTTTACAACACACTTTCAACCTTCGAATCTCCTTCTCATTTGCTCTTAATCCCTCTTCTGCCTTCTCTTTCCCTATGATTGCCTCATTTCCTCCAAAGAAGAATCAGCTTCTACAGCTATTGTCCCAACTGAGGACCTGAGTCATAGGGAAGGAGGCTAGCAGGTGTCCACTCCCATATTGCTGAGGAGAGACACTAACAACCCTCTGTTGATGTACCCATTGCTTTCATCCTCTGAACCAGAGAGTTATTGGTCCTCTCACTTGGTACCCAGGAGCTCTCTGTCCTCCAGTCCTCCAGCATTCCTGCTCCATCATCTCATTACATCCTTGCCTGATTTTACCTTTTGTGAAGACACATTCACCTCCTCATGAATGAGGGATGATCCCTGAAACTCCATGGAAGAAATTTAAAATTTTTAGGTCTTGAGTGGGGATAGTGGCCTGTTCTCTTGAAAAATTTTGCCTGTCATCACTCTGATGGTCCCAATGGAATGCTTTTCATACTGCATTCCACAGAGGGGCTTATCAGATAGCTCAACCATGCTGGTGTAAATTTAAATTTTCTCCCCATTCTCTTCCTCTCTTGTGATAGCTGTGTATGTAAGGAAAATATGGTTTAGTGGAAAGATAAACATATGGTTGGTCCAATTTTGAACATATTTTCATTTTTATCAGTGTTGGACCAAGGCAAAGTCTTCTCTCCAAGAAGAGTTACTTATCTTTCAGCGGAAGGTTATTATGGATTTGTATTCACTCTTGATAAGGATAAACCATATCCCAATCTAACCACCAAAGTGGCCATGGTTTAAATATATGCATTTTAAGAACCAGTAAATGTGGTTCCTACAAAAATAAAAAAGAAATCTATATACCTTTGAGAGCTTCATGCTGGTGGTGAAGATGGACCAATCAACAATCACTACCAGGTTTTCACTGTCACAGGGACTTTCTAACAACAGAGCAACCAGATAAGCTGGGAGCTTCTAAAACATCAGAAAAGGGAATGCTAGATGGAATACACTGCTGTCATTTTTATTTTTCTGTATCACACCACAAACTGACGGTCTAAAAACCCTCTAAGCTGGCTAGGTTCAGAGTATGGAAGTCACATTTATTTATGTGCCCCAGGCCCTTCCCTTTAGATGCCTTCTCCTGATGAGGAAGGCATCTGCTGCCTTGCACCAGACCTGTAGCCGTTCCTTCAGTCTGTCTTTCAGTCTCTTGACATGCATACTAAATATCTTCTCCTTCACCAACTAGTAACTTTTACTTCATTTGCAATATGTATTTCTTCCTGAGTATTCTTTCTCGGTGTTTGATTAGTGCTTTCTTTCATTTCTTTCAAGTCTTTTTATCCAAGGCTGAAACTACTTGCCCTCAGTCTCCAGACTAAATTTCTTACCTCTTTTGCTAACATTAAGATGCAATATTTGCTTTACTTAATATTTAAATTTTAGTTTACACTTAAAATCACAAATCCCAAGCCCACAGGGGCTATGCAAATAATATAAATGAGTGAGGTAGGCCAGGTGTAAGATAATAAAAAATAGAAATCTAAAGAGTATATGCCCTTGGAAAATTCATGCCCCATCTAAAGACATTTTTTAATACATGTTGACTGTATGGAGGCCATAAGTTTGCAATGCCTGAGGTAAACTATCTGATGCAATTCACAGCAAAGGGACATCATAAACTAGCATTTACATTTTTTACCAGGACCTGGGTTCCTTTGGTGGTAAAACTGTAAAAACATCTATATATTATAAAAATTAGGATACAATATGTCCTTAAAAGTGGAATAAGACACATGTTCCAGAAATTCACAGAAAGGAATAATTAATTTCAATTAAGACACCAGGAAAGATTTGCCACTAGAGCATAACTGAAGAAGACAAATTTTATGGTGTTCCATCAACCTCTAAAGATGTTCAGTGGCCAAAATGTACCATGGTTTTAATTGTCATTTTCTTTCTATCCGTCTTCTGGGTAAATGTGAATCTCAGTGGTATATACTCTTGCATTTCAGTTTCTCTGTTCCCCCAATAATACATTGAAATTCATACACATTGCTCAAGTGCCACCCACTATTATTTCACCAGTGTTAACATCTTTTTATCCATGTGGCAATTAGCACAGTTACAAAATATCACCAAGGAAACTAGTGGCCCATTACCCAAGAGCATGTATCTCAACATATTTTTATTTACTTCTGTAATTGACTGATGAAGCTTCAAGGTATGATTATATTTTACTGAATAGCTGCACTAGAGCCCAAATTTCCAAGTATTTTCATGGCAAGTTTCTCAATATTCTAGTTAAAAAAAGCTATTTAATTTAGGTGCCCAAATTTCCAGTCTACCCCACTAACAAGGCAAGCAAACAGATATAAATGGGATCCAGTCATCAAGAATCTGATGGAGACTGTGGCTTGCTTTCTAACCTGGGGTCCATCTACCTGTGTATTTCAGGATCTTAAAAAATCCAGTGGCCTGTGTTATCCCATTACTTTGATCTAGAATCTGTCCCTTTGAATAACTGTTCACATTGCTGTCCCTCCTCCACACCCCAGAGGATCCCAGCAGTATTGGCAGAGATCTACCTGCCTCTAGTTCAGCTCAAAATGTCTTTGACTCATACATGTGGTTTCGGCCAGGTAACAAATATGGGTCTTGGTGTGGGGAGGATGTGAAACTTTCACATGCCTCTGCATTGTGTGTAAATTGTCCTGAATGCACGTAAGTATAAATGTCAGTGCATTCCTGAGCATTTATTCCCCCAAACAAATAGGTTGGAGTAATGATAGCCACAAAGCTTTGATTTTTGCTATGTTTAATACTTGGTGTGCTTTGTATTGAACACTTTAGACACGTGATCTCATTTAATTCTCATAATAATCCTGTGAGATAACAATCATTATCTCAATTTCAGAGATTGAAATTGAGGCTAAACAGAATTAAATAACTTGCCCAAGGTCATGCAGCTAGGAAGTGAAGAGGCAGGATTAAGTCAAAGTCATTCTGGCCACAAAAGTCTGATCTTAACCACTGTTTTATGCATATCCTGGCCCCTGAATCCTAGGAGAACTGATTATAAATCCACTTAGTCTTAAGGGATCTGAGCTCCTGGGCTTACCCTGAGATCCTCTGATCTTAGAAAATATCTGCAAGCTATTGTTGATGGGTTGAGATAGACATCTGGTAAGACTTCAAAAATCTGTGGAGGGACATGGTCATTTAAATAAGTATTGCTTAGTACACCAAGTTACTAATGTGATACATAAATTCAGAAATTGTTTCCAAAAGACATTATTTGAAGATTTATTCTGTATCTATTATGTACATGACATCATGATGCAGTTATATATATATGGTGGCCGTATTTTCCAAGTAAAAATTTTGGATGGATAGTAGAAGTGATTATATCTTTATGGGGACAAGAGAGCACAATGTTGAAAGAAAATCAGAACAGCTCCATAACGTAAGATACAAAGATGAGTTAAGATACAGATCAGCCTCAAGATGAAAAAGCAAAGATTGAACCTGTAATAATAGTGGAGTCTTGAATTAGTAGACAAATTTAATTATATATATATATATATATATATATATATATATATAATATTTATTTATATTCATCTTATATAAATATATATTTATATATAAAGGAAGAGAGAGAGAGGAATAGTATGTCTTTGTTAAAGATCAGTAACCAAGAGCTGTCAGACCTTTATAGTTTATTTTTAAACTGTTTAAAATAAACTACTTTAGTGAAGTATAATAGACATAGAGTAAACAAATTGTAAGTACAAATCGATAAATTTTGACAACCTATATCAAGAAATAGACCATTCCCAACACCCCAGAAGCTACTTCACACCCCTTTTCAGTCACTAATCCCTCTCCCCCAAAATGATCCTGAAGTAGAGTATCCTGAAGGTCTACCATAACTGATTAGTTATACTTTTTTTAACTTTATGCACATTAAAATCTAGATCATTTGTTGTTTTGTGCCTGGCTGCTTTGTTTTGTTCTATTCAATATTATGTTAGTAAATTTATCCATATTTTTGCCTCTAGCAATAGTCTGTTCATTTCCATTACTGTGCAGTGCTCTGTTGTAAGACTTTTACCAAAGTTTTTCCAGTTTACTGTCAACCTTTGGGTTATTTACAATGTTAAGCTGTGCATATTAATAGTTCACTCCTTTTTATTCCTTAGTACTCTTCTATTGTATGGATATACTACAATTTGTTTTATCCATTTATTTGTGGATGGACATTTGAGTTGTTTCCAATTTGAAGCTATTATAAATAAAGCTACTATAAATCTTCATGTGCATGCATATGCTTTTATTTCTCTTGGCTAAGAACCTAGTTGTAGAATAGGTGGGACTTATGATAGCTATCTATTTAACTTTTTAAGAATCTGTCAAACTATTTTCCAGACTGCTTGTACCATTGGGCCTTCTTACTAGCAACAGATGAGAGTTCCAGTTGCTCCACATCCTTTCCTACACTTGATCTGAACCACTTTGAACTATAGCCATTCTAGTGGGTGTGTAGGCGTATCTTTTTTTTTAAATTCTTTTTTAATGTTTAGTTTTGAGAGAGAGAGAGAGAGAGACAGAGTGCAAGCGGGGGAAGGGCAGAAAGAGAGAGACACACACAGAATCTGAAGCAGGCTCCAGGCTCCGAGCTGACAGCACAGAGCGGGGCTGGAACTCACAAACCTTGAGATCATGACCTGAGCCGAAGTCAGTGCTTAACCGGCTGAGCAACCCACCCACGCTTGTAGGCGTATCTTATTATTTTCATTTCCCTAATGATAAAGATTTTGAACAATTTTTCACCTATTTGCCATTTATATATCTTCTTTAGTAAAATTTCCTGGTTTTCATTGGACTGTTTGTCTTATTAAGTTGTAAATATTTTTTGTATAAACTAGATACAAGTCCTTAATTGCATTATGATTTGCAAATATTTCCATATCATATTTATTTTTAATTTATGAAAAATTGTTGTTGCTGTCATATGAAAGTAAAATTTATTTTTATATGAGTTTATTCAGCAATGTGCATAAAGTCTGAATTCATTTTTTATTCAAATATTATTTCTATAAATTATTTTTGAAATTTTAATTTACTACATATCACCTGTTAAGTACAAAAATTACATTTTTCTTTCTAGTCTTTATATATTTTATTTATTTATTTTATTGCACTCACTAAAAATCCCTGAAATAATGTTGAATAAAAGCAGTGACATTTGACATCATTTGTTCATTTTTTCAATATTTCACCATTAAGTACAATGTTTGTTATTTATTTGTTGTAGACTATTTGATATCATATTAAAGAAGATTTCTTCTATTTTTAGTTTAGTAAGAGATTTATGATGTGTGTATGTTAAATTTAGTCAGGTGCTTTTTTATGTGTATATTAAGATGACTGTATGGCTACAAGACACAACAGAATTGGATGTTTGTATGACTGTATTATAAAGGGTGAATTTTGCTGTAGGTAATTATACTTTAATAAAAGCAAATTAATTCAAGATCTGTCTTAAGGTCAATCATGGCTATTTTTCGACTTGTTTGTGAAAACGTATCTATGTATAACTTAATTGTTCCCAAACTTCACAAGCCTGTACGACTAGTGCTATCAGTTGGTCTACATTTCACTGATTCTCACCATGAGCTGTTTGCCTTACTACCTAGCTCCCAGCAGCAAAGTTCCCAGGGGCCTCTTGAAGACACTGTTTCTATGAGGCACTTTGTGCCCCCCAAACAGTAAAAGCATCATAGTAGAGTTGCCAGATTTAGCAAATAAAAATGCAAGATAACAAGTTGAATTTGAATTTCAGATTAATCACAAATAATCTTTATCATACAATATCTGTGGTGGTCAGTGATGAGGCTGAAAGTGAACAATCTACTGTGTTAACTCTTTGACATATATAGTTCAATATTTGGGTATAAAACTTATGCCTCAGTGTTGTGTGGGGTTTTCAGTAAAGGAGTTATTACCATCCTATCTGCCTGGCCTAAAGCATGGTGATCCTGTGGACCCATTGCAAAGATAGCCACCATACCCTCTTGGTAGTCATCCCCCTTCTCTAATGAAAAATCTTTGCTAGCAGACCAAAGTGGCCATCTGGTAAAATTTGCCCCCTTTGGGTGGACCTGCTTAACTAGACACACCATTAACATGTCTGAATATAGGTAAGGCTTCCACTAGAAACCTGACATAACTGCATACACATAAAGATGAGATTTGGGGGAAAAATAGTTTAACCTTTAATTGTGTTAATCTTTAAGATTAGCCCCTCTGTGAAGTCTGCAGAATAAATTGCTTTAGATACATATGCTGGAATAGGGTTAACTCTGAAAAGGACATCTCAGCCAAATCTGTTCAACATTGACTCCTGTCTTTTTGTCAGATAATTTCCAATGGCTCAGCCAGCCAACCACAATGAAAGCTGAGGACATGAAAAAGGGCTTTCAGTGAGAGCTTATCAAACTGAAACCAAATGCAAGCTGAGCTTTAAAGATAGGACAGATGTCAGGACTCTCCAGAGGTGGGAGACCAAGATCTGCCCGTGTTTATCATCTTTACCTCTTGATTTTGCTGTTGTTTTCTACTGGTTTGACTTGACATGTGGAACATCACTCCTTCCCAGGCCTCTGAACTCAACAAACAACTGAGGGGAGTTGTGTTCATCAAAAAATCATATACATTTTGCTCAGAGAGATACCTTCTTTACATGGACCACTGATTATAGCTGACAGTGCCATAGAAAACTATGGCCAAAGATAGTTTTCATGCCCAGGTTTCTGTTATTTTCTGTAACCAAGTAATTTCTTGGAACACTGTCACCAATGCCCTAGCCCCTATAATTGCCTCCAACCTGAACCCACATATCCCTTTTCTTAATCTGTCCCTATCAAAAAATTGTATTCTTATATCCTTGACCCCCAATTTCAAGAACTAAAGTGGTATTTTTGTTTGTTTTTTTAAAATAATACCTGGAGTGCCGGAAGATGGCGGCGTAGGAGGACGCGGGGCTCACAGCGCGTCCTGCCGATCACTTAGATTCCACCTACACCTGCCTAAAGAACCCAGAAAACCGCCAGAGGATTAGCAGAAGGGAGTCTCCGGAGTCAAGCGCAGACTAGAGGCCCACGGAAGAGGGTAGGAAGGGCGGCGAGGCGGTGCGCGCTCCACGGACTGGCGGGAGGGAGCCGGGGCGGAGGGGCGGCTCGCCGGCCAAGCAGAGCCCCCGAGTCTGGCTGGCAAAAGCGGAGGGGCCGGACGGACTGTGTTCCGACAGCAAGCGCGACTTAGCGTCTGGGAGGTCATAAGTTAACAGCTCTGCTCGGAAAGCGGGAAGGCTGGAGGACAAAGGGAGGGAGAGCTGCTGAGCCCCGGACGGCAGAGCTCAGCTTGGCGGGGAACAAAGGCGCCAGCGCCATCTCCCCCGCCCATCCCCCAGCCAAAATCCCAAAGGGAACCAGTTCCTGCCAGGGAACTTGCTCGCTCCGCGCAAACACCCAGCTCTGTGCTTCTGCGGAACCAAACCTCCAGCAGCGGATCTGACTCCCTCCCGCTGCCACAGGGCTCCTCCTGAAGTGGATCACCTAAGGAGAAGCGAGCTAAGCCTGCCCCTCCACCCCCCATGCACCTTGCCTACCCACCCCAGCTAATACGCCAGATCCCCAGCAACACAAGCCTGGCAGTGTGCAAGTAGCCCAGACGGGACACACCACCCCACAGTGAATCCCGCCCCTAGGAGAGGGGAAGAGAAGGCACACAACAGTCTGACTGTGGCCCCAGCAGTGGGCTGGGGGCAGACATCGGGTCGGACTGCGGCCCCGCCCACTAACTCCAGTTATACACCACAGCACAGGGGAAGTGCACTGCAGGTCCTCACCACGCCAGGGACTCTCCAAAATGACCAAACGGAAGAATTCCCCTCAGAAAAATCTCCAGGAAATAACAACAGCTAATGAACTGATCAAAAAGGATTTAAATAATATAACAGAAAGTGAATTTAGAATAATAGTCATAAAATTAATCGCTGGGCTTGAAAACAGTATACAGGACAGCAGAGAATCTCTTGCCACAAAGATCGAGGGACTAAGGAACAGTCACGAGGAGTTGAAAAACGCTTTAAACGAATTGCAAAACAAAATGGAATCCACGATGGCTCGGCTTGAAGAGGCAGAGGAGAGAATAGGTGAACTAGAAGATAAAGTTATGGAGAAAGAGGAAGCTGAAAGAAAGAGAGATAAAAAAATCCAGGAGTATGAGGGGAAAATTAGAGAACTAAGTGATACACTAAAAAAAAATAACATACACATAATTGGTATCCCAGAGGAGGAAGAGAGAGGGAAGGGTGCTGAAGGGGTACTTGAACAAATTATAGCTGAGAACTTCCCTGAACTGGGGAAGGAAAAAGGCATTGAAATCCAAGAGGCACAGAGAACTCCCTTCAGACGTAACTTGAATCGATCTTCTGCACGACATATCATAGTGAAACTGGCAAAATACAAGGATAAAGAGAAAATTCTGAAAGCAGCAAGGGATAAACGTGCCCTCACATATAAAGGGAGACCTATAAGACTCGTGACTGATCTCTCCTTTGAAACTTGGCAGGCCAGAAAGGCTTGGCACGATATCTACAGTGTGCTAAACAGAAAAAATATGCAGCCGAGAATCCTTTATCCAGCAAGTCTGTCATTTAGAATAGAAGGAGAGATAAAGGTCTTCCCAAACAAACAAAAACTGAAGGAATTTGTCACCACGAAACCAGCCCTACAAGAGATCCTAAGGGGGATCCTGTGAGACAAAGTACCAGAGACATCACTACAAGCATAAAACATACAGACATCACAATGACTCTAAACCCATATCTTTCTATAATAACACTGAATGTAAATGGATTAAATGTGCCAACTAAAAGACATAGGGTATCAGAATGGATAAAAAAACAAGACCCATCTATTTGCTGTCTACAAGAGACTAATTTTAGATCTGAGGACACCTTTAGATTGAGAGTGAGGGGATGGAGAACTATCTATCATGCTCCTGGAAGCCAAAAGAAAGCTGGAGTAGCCATACTTATATCAGACAAACTAGACTTTAAATTAAAGGCTGTAACAAGAGATGAAGAAGGGCATTATATAATAATCACAGGGTCTGTCCACCAGGAAGAGCTAACTATTATAAATGTCTATGTGCCAAATACCCGAGCCCCCAGATATATAAAACAATTACTCATAAACATAAGCAACCTTATTGACAAGAATGTGGTCATTGCAGGGGACTTTAACACCCCACTTACAGAAATGGATAGATCATCTAGACACACAGTCAATAAAGAAACAAGGGCCCTGAATTATACATTGGATCAGATGGACTTGACAGATATATTTAGAACTCTGCATCCCAAAGCAACAGAATATACTTTCTTCTCGAGTGCACATGGAACATTCTCCAAGATAGATCATATACTGGGTCACAAAACAGCCCTTCATAAGTTTACAAGAATTGAAATTATACCATGCATACTTTCAGACCACAATGCTATGAAGCTTGAAATCAACCACAGGAAAAAGTCTGGAAAACCTCCAAAAGCATGGAGGTTAAAGAACACCCTACTAACGAATGAGTGGGTCAACCAGGCAATTAGAGAAGAAATTAAAATATATATGGAAACAAACGAAAATGAAAATACAACAATCGAAACGCTTTGGGATGCAGCGAAGGCAGTCCTGAGAGGAAAATACATTGCAACCCAGGCCTATCTCAAGAAACAAGAAAAATCCAAAACACAAAATCTAACAGCACACCTAAAGGAAATAGAAGCAGAACAGCAAAGGCAGCCTAAACCCAGCAGAAGAAGAGAAATAATAAAGATCAGAGCAGAAATAAACAATATAGAATCTCAAAAAACTGTAGAGCAGATCAAGGAAACCAAGAGCTGGTTTTTTGAAAAAATAAACAAAATTGACAAACCTCTAGCCAGGCTTCTCAAAAAGAAAAGGGAGATGACCCAAATAGATAAAATCATGAATGAAAATGGAATGATTACAACCAATCCCTCAGAGATACAAACAATTATCAGGGAATACTATGAAAAATTATATGCCAGCAAATTGGACAACCTGGAAGAAATGGACAAATTTCTAAACACCCACACTCTTCCAAAACTCAATCAGGAGGAAATAGAAAGCTTGAACAGACCCATAACCAGCGAAGAAATTGAATCGGTTATCAAAAATCTCCCAACAAATAAGAGTCCAGGACCAGATGGCTTCCCAGGGGAGTTCTACCAGATGTTTAAAGCAGAGATAATACCTATCCTTCTCAAGCTATTCCAAGAAATAGAAAGGGAAGGAAAACTTCCAGACTCATTCTATGAAGCCAGTATTACTTTGATTCCTAAACCAGACAGAGACCCAGTAAAAAAAGAGAACTACAGGCCAATATCCCTGATGAATATGGATGCAAAAATTCTTAATAAGATACTAGCAAATCGAATTCAACAGCATATAAAAAGAATTATTCGCCATGATCAAGTGGGATTCATTCCTGGGATGCAGGGCTGGTTCAACATTCGCAAATCGATCAACGTGATACATCACATTAACAAAAAAAAAGAGAAGAACCATATGATCCTGTCAATCGATGCAGAAAAGGCCTTCAACAAAATCCAGCACCCTTTCTTAATAAAAACCCTTGAGAAAGTCGGGATAGAAGGAACATACTTAAAGATCATAAAGGCCATTTATGAAAAGCCCACAGCTAACATCATCCTCAACGGGGAAAAACTGAGAGCTTTTTCCCTGAGATCAGGAACACGACAGGGATGCCCACTGTCACCGCTGCTGTTTAATATAGTGCTGGAAGTTCTAGCCTCAGCAATCAGACAACAAAAGGAAATCAAAGGCATCAAAATTGGCAAAGATGAAGTCAAGCTTTCGCTTTTTGCAGATGACATGATATTATACATGGAAAATCCGATAGACTCCACCAAAAGTCTGCTAGAACTGATACATGAATTCAGCAAAGTTGCAGGATACAAAATCAATGTGCAGAAATCAGTTGCATTCTTATACACTAACAATGAAGCAACAGAAAGACAAATGAAGAAACTGATCCCATTCACAATTGCACCAAGAAGCATAAAATACCTAGGAATAAATCTAACCAAAGATGTAAAAGATCTGTATGCTGAAAACTATAGAAAGCTTATGCAGGTAATTGAAGAAGATATAAAGAAATGGAAAGACATTCCCTGCCCATGGATTGGAAGAATAAATATTGTCAAAATGTCAATACTACCCAAAGCTATCTACACATTCAATGCAATCCCAATCAAAATTGCACCAGCATTCTTCTCGAAACTAGAACAAGCAATCCTAAAATTCATATGGAACCACAAAAGGCCCCGAATAGCCAAAGTAATTTTGAAGAAGAAGACCAAAGCAGGAGGCATCACAATCCCAGACTTTAGCCTCTACTACAAAGCTGTCATCATCAAGACAGCATGGTATTGGCATAAAAACAGACACATAGACCAATGGAATAGAATAGAAACCCCAGAACTAGACCCACAAACGTATGGCCAACTCATCTTTGACAAAGCAGGAAAGAACATCCAATGGAAAAAAGACAGTCCCTTTAACAAATGGTGCTGGGAGAACTGGACAGCAACATGCAGAAGGTTGAAACTAGACCACTTTCTCACACCATTCACAAAAATAAACTCAAAATGGAGAAAGGACCTGAATGTGAGACAGGAAACCATCAAAACCCTAGAGGAGAAAGCAGGAAAAGACCTCTCTGACCTCAGCCGTAGCAATCTCTTACTCGGCACATCCCCAAAGGCAAGGGAATTAAAAGCAAAAGTGAATTACTGGGACCTTATGAAGATAAAAAGCTTCTGCACAGCAAAGGAAACAACCAACAAAACTAAAAGGCAACCAACGGAATGGGAAAAGATATTTGCAAATGACACATCGGACAAAGGGCTAGTATCCAAAATCTATAAAGAGCTCATCAAACTCCACACCCGAAAAACAAATAACCCAGTGAAGAAATGGGCAGAAAACATGAATAGACACTTCTCTAAAGAAGACATCCGGATGGCCAACAGGCACATGAAAAGATGTTCAACGTCGCTCCTTATCAGGGAAATACAAATCAAAACCACACTCAGATACCACCTCACGCCAGTCAGAGTGGCCAAAATGAAGAAATCAGGAGACTATAGATGCTGGAGAGGATGTGGAGAAACAGGAACCCTGTTGCACTGTTGGTGGGAATGCAAATTGGTGCAGCCGCTCTGGAAAGCAGTGTGGAGGTTCCTCAGAAAATTAAAAATAGACCTACCCTATGACCCAGCAATAGCACTGCTAGGAATTTATCCAAGGGATACAGGAGTACTGATGCATAGGGGCACCTGTACCCCAATGTTTATAGCGGCACTCTCAACAATAGCCAAATTATGGAAAGAGCCTAAATGTCCATCAACTGATGAATGGATAAAGAAATTGTGGTTTATATACACAATGGAATACTACGTGGCAATGAGAAAAAATGAAATATGGCCTTTTGTAGCAACATGGATGGAACTGGAGAGTGTGATGCTAAGTGAAATAAGCCATACAGAGAAAGACAGATACCATATGGTTTCACTCTTATGTGGATCCTGAGAAACATAACAGAAACCCATGGGGGAGGGGAAGGAAAAAAAAAAAAAAAAAAAAAGAGGTTAGAGTGGGAGAGAGCCAAAGCATTAGAGACTGTTAAAAACTGAGAACAAACTGAGGGTTGATGGGGGGTGGGAGGGAGGGCAGGGTGGGTGATGGGTATTGAGGAGGGCACCTTTTGGGATGAGCACTGGGTGTTGTATGGAAACCAATTTGACAGTAAATTTCATATATTAAAAAATAAAAAAAAAATAAATAAAATAAAATAAAATAAAATAATACCCTTAGTTTTCAGAGTGCTTTTCCACATATTATCTCATTTAATCCCCAGAACCTTACTAGAAGAGAGGCATTATCTGAATTTTTTTTTTATATTAGAAGTTTGAGGCTCACAGAGGCCAATGAACTTGCTCAAGGTCAGTGATTGTCAGAGTTGGGACCCAAATCTTGGTCTTTGTCCTCCAGATCCATCCTTTTTATACCCAAACAGAGGCCACAGAATGGGGATAAGTACCTTTACCTTGCTTAGCACTTAGAGTATTTCAAATTCATTTGAGCCAATGAATTCAGAGAAGTTATAGAGAGCTCAGGATTTCAACTTTCATTTCAAAAAGAAGATCTTGTGAATTCAGGCCTGTATTCTTGCTTGCTAATGTGCCTAATCAGCAGCTACCCTCCATAGTCTAGAATTTAAGCTCCAGTCTGTCCCAGTGCCCACCACTCCTCATGGTATCCCTGACACTCAGATGCAGTGTTAGCTACCATCTATTATGATACTCAGATTGCTGTTTCTCTTATAAGAAAGTAATATTTCTTTGCATGTATGAGTCTATTGAAATCAGGATAAATGACAAGCCATAATTGAGAGGACCCCATGCTTCCATAAAAGTAGACAGGTATATTATTTTTGTATGTAAAGTCTAACCTCACATGTTTAACATGAAAACAAAGTGTGTCTACCAGAATAACATGCCCAGTTACCTTCTCATGTCTCAGGAACATGCCTGCTCCTACAAACATGTGAACACTACTCCAGGCTGTTTCCTGAGCAATTGTAAGAACTTCATAATAGGCCTCTGGGTCTCTTGAGTGTTTCCACTTCAATCAGTTATACACTAACATTTATACACTTTGCATCCTTGCCCACAACTGTCAATGGCAACCCATTGCTTTCATAATAAAGTCCAAACTCCTTGAATTGTTAAAAATTACAGGCCAATGCCTTCCCTCATTAAACTGGCTGGCCATAAGGCTCTCAAATCTAGCTGCAGCCCAGATGAACTCAACTCAATTCAATTCAATTCATTTTAATTCAACTCAGTGCATATATGTTGTATGCCTTCTAAATATGAGGAAATATGCTTGTCCAATGGGAGGAAAAGAGAGAGGAAAGACTATTCTTCAGAGTGCTTAAACTTTTCAAGTGAAGATAAGTCTCAAATTCAAAGAACTCAAGTGAAGGAGAAAGTCATGGT
The DNA here is from genome assembly GCF_046562875.1 of Panthera onca. Classification (NCBI taxonomy): domain Eukaryota; kingdom Metazoa; phylum Chordata; class Mammalia; order Carnivora; family Felidae; genus Panthera; species Panthera onca. The sequence continues at coordinate 167,899,993 of NC_138342.1, read as the reverse complement.
CATTAAAAAGAGGAAACTTTAGGGTTCTGAGAAGGAAGATATTACTTTTAATTGGTCTAGGATCTCTGCCTTCAATCCTTTGCTATTCCCTTAGCTGACCAATTATTTCACAGCCACCCAACATCTTGTACAATTCCATCACCACACAATTGCTATCTTCTTCCTCCTGTCTGAACAGTCCTTTTTGTGCAGTCTTTCGCTTTTCTGTAATCCCTATGGTCTTCCCCCTCATTCACCTCCCCTGATCCCCTCAGCCCACAGTGGCCCCTCCTTGTTGCTCACAAAACAGTGAAAGACATATCCATTGTGAATCTTGAATTACCTCTCAGAAGCATCCACTGGACATTCTTGAATCTACACAGAAGCTACTGGAGTGCAGTGAACATGTCATACATGATTCTGCCTTTCTAATGTTGAAAGCAGAGTATGACTCCAAAAAAATGCATTGGTTTATTAATTACATTCAAAACAAATCTGTATACACACAAACAGCTTCCTTTCTGATTGAGACAGCATTTTTTCCCCAGGGTTCTCTCTTGAGTCAAACAGATAAGACAACCCACCATGTTGCTCTTCTAAAAATAAATCTCCAGATCTTGGGAACCACATATGGCATGCATCCTTCCTAGCCCTCCTAAGCCCTGGTCCTTTTCACTGCTTGGATAACCAGAATTCTATAGGTAAAGAATTACAGACACTTCTGTGACTTATTTTAAGTGCCACATAGTATTCTGCTGAGGACAAAACACTAGATAAACAGTTTCTCTTTTTTTTTTCTTTCCTTGGCCAAGGTGGCAGTTGAACTCAAAATCCTAAGCCAATTTGAATGGTATGTATTATAGACATAGAATGTCAATATATGTGCAAAGCAATATGAAGCATTAGGTCAAGATAATCTATACTCCTACAAATGTTCTTCATGTAGAACTCTCAACTCTCACCATAGGATTTTCTTCCATGAGGGTCAATACATGTAAAAATAAGACACAGAGAGAAAGGATGCTGTGGAAGACTGATTTCAAGAAAGGTGGTCACACAGCATCTTTAAGAGAAGAATTTAAGGAGATGAAGATATTGGGGATTAAAGAAATGTCCTGCCCTAAATCCATTAGGAGCTAGAGGATAAGATATGGATGGAATGAATTGTGATAGGCAGGCCAGGAGATAGATTCAGGAACTCAGCACAGACAGACATTAAACCATGTAAACATGAAAGACCCTGATGCTGGTCAAATTTTGGAATTAATTAAACCATGGATCTCAGAGTCAGAGCAGTCTCTTTCCCCATTTATTTATCCACTTAATGATAAAGTTGGGCATAGTGTTCTTTGACTCCAGGGATGGAAAGAGACTTAATTAAGGTGACTGTAGCAGAGATGGTAAGATTCATGAAATGTTTTATTCGTTCCTTGCTTTTTGTAGCCACTGTGCAGTTAGATGGGACCTGTGACTGACTCTGGCCAATGAAATATGAGTCTTCATTATTTCCAGGTTGAGGCAGCAAAGAACCTTGTACAATTCTCTTGTCTGTCTCTTCATTCTTCATTCCATACTGAGCAGCTACAATGTGGTGGCACTCCTGGCAGTCTGGGTGTCTGAGTTACTGCATGGAGCAGACCCCCCTGCTAACCTACACTGGACACATGTTAAGAATGAGAAGAAGACTTTTGTTTTGTCGTACCACTGAAAATTTGGGAATGTTTATTATTGAAGCAGAATTTAGTATCTGTTGAACACTACAGTGAGCTAGAGAGTGGCAGAGATGAGAAAAGAATTCAGGTTTCCAATAGACACAAATCCAGGGATGACATGTGAGGGGAGAAAATGAAGGCAGTTTCACTTTAAATCAAGAAAGCCTTTTTAATAATTTATTTACTCAATCATTCACTCATTCTTTAATTCATTTAAATCCATATTTACTGATAATCTGTGTATCTGTGCCAGGCTGGGGATACCAAGGTGAATAAGTAAATTGTGTGACTGCCTTCAGGATGTTTAGTCTGGCCAGGCAGGCAGCATGTAAGAAAGTAAACAGCATGCAAAGACATAAGTATTGTAGAAGTGCTATGTGTATGGTGCTCCAGAACTATTGTTGAAACCCCACACTCTTGCAAAGAGTCAGGCAAATCTTCCCAGCTCATTTGTCCTGAAGGGCCAAGAAGATGGAGAAGGAAAAGACACTCCAGACAGAAGGAACAACACTTAATTGCTCAAAGGCAAAAAAAAGAGTGAGTTGTGTGGCTTCTCAGGAGAAGGAGACAAAGTTTGGCTCCTAATGAACAAGGAACTTGGATCTTATCTTTCGGACCATAGAGAACTACTAAAGGTTTTTAAGGGAAGTTATACTGAGGCACCTGTCAGGAGTTTCTTGCAAGAATCCAGGTGTGCGGTGATAGGAATCTAAAAAAAAAAAAAAAAAAAAAAATGGTAGCAGAGAGCATAGAGAAGCAGGAATATTCCTTTCTGTTCTATGGTAATTATTAAGGGGACTTTGGGCTACTACTAGGTTACATCAGAAAAATTTCTCCTCTTGGAGAATAGCCAAGACTCCTCCCAGCAGGCTTTCATGCAACAGGGCCCCAGGTATCATAAATGTAACATCTTAGAAATTCTGACATCTTTCTGGTTCCCTTCACCCAGGCTACAGTGACTCTGCAGGGATGGCCTGGAAATAATGAAGCTTGAGAAAGTCTCTGAAAGTAATCAGTCGTTTTGTCTCCTGGTGCCATGTCCTGCTCATTAAGTTATTGTGGAGATTCATTAATCCAGTGTAAAACTGTAATTAAAAATAATCTCCTTTTCTTGGAGAAGTGGAGAAGGAAGGGGTTTCAGAATAGAGCAGCAAATAACTAGGCCGATTACCACAGTCAGAACATGATGATAGCAATTCACCTTTCTCTCCCTTTCTGTAAATTTCTCTTTATTGGAGAAGCTGCAGACTTTTGCACTGAACAACTTTCTGTCACATATGTATATTGCATTATGGCTTTTTGATATCCATTCCCACTCTTGGACTCAACTGCTTCTCACACCCTCCTTGTGAGGCAGCTGGGAACCCCTTTTCACAGGTAAGGAAACTATGGTCCAGTACATGTGGAGATAAGGTCTGCACAAGACACTAGAGTACTGTTCCCCTTAGTGTCAGTGAGGGCCCATTTTGCTTTACCAAACTGGTACCCCAAACTGAACTGTAGCACCACTGGTGCTGCAAAGTAGGCATAGGGACCCTGAGGCCTTAATCCACGGTGCACATGTATAGAGGCAGAATTACCACCAAATGCCTATGGAAAAACATGAGCTGCAGGGTCAGGGAGACTTAGTCCAAATCCTGCCTCTACTATCTACCAGCTATGTGGCCTATAACAGTCACCTAAGATTTCTGGGACTCAGTTTTCTTATAATAAAATGGGGTTATAATAGTTCTTATTAATTCAACAAATATTTATTGAGCATTGAGAGGCTGTTGTAGCTGCTGGGAATATAGCAGTAAATACAATAAATCCTCTCCCCTCATGGAGCTTACATTCTAGTGTATTAGGTGGGGTGACAGGCAATATCTGTCTTGAAGGGTTGTTTTAAATAAGATAACTTAGCATAGAGTAGATGCTAAGGAAATGCTCACTCCTTCTGCCTGCAATGTCTTCTCCACAAGATGGCTCCTGAAGAAAGCTATAGATTAGGGAAGTCTCCTTAACTTGTCATCTTACTCATTCTTTCCTTGTGGACTCTCTCCCTGCTCCCCAGAGCCTACATCCTGTTTTGTTTTGTTTTGTTTTGTTTTGTTTTGTTTTGCTTTGTTTTGCTTTGCTTTGCTTTGAGTGCTCTAGCCCTTTTAAAGAACATCCAGACATAGAAGTAAGGTCAGCCCACTCCCAGGGATTTTACTTGCTAACAGGGACTCTAGTAAAGAAATGCTTGAAAGATGTGAAGGAATAAATCTAGAGCCTGGATATTCAGACTGTGTGACAGGCTCTGGGGATCTAGTTTGGATCTCCCTGCCTCACCTGCAAATTGCACCAAAACGGTGGGCATCTAGTGCTCAAAGGCAGGTACTCTGTCATAATCACAAAGGAGCTGGATAGGATGTCAGGAGAGTCAGTGGTTTCCCCAGAGGTTTTGTAAGTCCTAGGGGCTTCCCTGGAGGCCTCAGGGAGAGGAAAGAACAGGCCAAGACCTCTGAGCTGGCTCCACTGTCTCACTTTCTACTCCCATCATTTCACCCCCAAGAGCAGCAATTTTGTAAGCCAGAGTTTCAAAAGAATTCTAATGAGACCCTACAGCTCTAGTTTCCCAGCCAACTTTTCCCATCCTAGATTTTGAGCTTCCATCTGACATCCAACTGTTGCAGGGAGTATAGTCACAAAGTCACAGAAGGCAGACTGGAATCACAGCTTCCACCATGCATAGTAGGGTCCTCGGGTCCAATCCATTTCCAACATTGGGTTATTGTGAACTCCTGACATCTTCCTTAGAGGTCAGGAAATGCCTCCCACTGCAGTGGAGGTAGAATTCTACTATCAGAGAACAAAGGCTTTCATTCCCCAGGGAAGCTCAGATTAAAGATGAAAGAAGCCCTGGGAGAGGGTACCAAGTTCCAGTGATCCTTTCCCTGAGTCCAGCAACAGATTAAGGAGACAAGGGATGAGCTCCTGACCTAGGAAGGAAGTCAGGGAAAAGGGAGGGGAGAGGAGACACCTGATGTCCCAGAGACAGAGGCCACTTGCTTAACACTTGGGTCCTGATAAGAAGATTCCCCTGGTGTCTGTGGAAAATTGACCTCCTCAAATTTGTCCCACATAGCATACTTTAATTAATGAAAGATTCATTTAGTATCCAGATGTGCCCAGATCAGCTGGGCACAGGAACGTAGAAAGACGCAGCAGACACAGACACTTCTCTTGAGATCAGATCTCCACAAAAGACAACAGGAACTTGGGGACAGCAAAAGATCAACTGGGAAACTCTTGCTTTATGAGATGCTCTCTGGTACCTAGGAAAATTGATTTAACTGCTGTGAGGCTCTAAGAGCCCCTGGAAAGAGAAAATAACCAGAATAACCATAATTGAGCAGCTATGCATCTGATCCTTACCATGCATGGTCATGCTGGAATGTCACAAAAATCCTGTATGAAAGATACTACTATGGCTATGATTATTGCCATTTCACAGAAGAGCAAAATGAGGCCTCAAGGGACTAGAAAGTAGTCCAAGGTTGCCTAGTTATGGATGAAGGGACAAGCATCAAACTGAGATATACTGCGTCACAGAGGCTCAAAACTGTGATATGAAAGATATAAAAATCAAGACCACTTTGTCGAACCCCAACAATAAATACAATGGGGTCATTCCACAAGGGAAAGAGGTTGATGCAAGAAACTAACACAGCTTGAGCTCTACCGTGTGCCTGGTATTACACAATACTATTCACAAGTACTATGTCACTGAACCCTCCCTCACCCAGCAACAACCTGAAGTAGGCATTCTAATAGCAATCAAAATCTTAGAGTGGAATTTGCCCATGACCAGAGATTCAAACCTAGGTTCGACAATCCAAACCAAGATTTTTATTCCTCACTGGTCACCTTCTGAAGAGAAATCAACCTTGTAGAATAGATGAAAAGGATGGGGATAGGGATGAAGAGTGTGGGGTGAAGAGAGAAGGGAGAAAGGCCAGAAGGAATTTTATCTATTGTCCTAAAAGCCAGACAAGCATTGAAGCCTTCCTGAGATTTGGCTAAGGTGGACTAGGTTGGGGTGGGCGATCCTGTAAATGAGGGCTGTCTGCTTTCTCAGACCAAACTCCTCCCTTGGCTAGAAGGTTGGCCATAAACCACAAATGACTCAATGGCTAAAGGCAAAGCTCTTTTGAAGGCACTGCTATCAAACAGCTTAATTGCACCAGGCAATCCCTGTCATTCCTTCAATAGATAAATAGCTGCCACAGAAGCCGTTAATTGGAATGGCTTAAATAGCTGCTGTTTATTTACTGTCACAGGGAAGGCTACTGTCTGAGCCTCCAATAGGGAAGCCTGGCTGGATCTCTTCCCACCCCCACCCCATGCCTCCCCGCCCCATCCAGCCCTCAAGCCCCTCCTTCCCTCCTTTAGGGAGCGGTGCCGGATCAGCGTTTTTATTTTATGTTGCCTGATTTATCTGTTCTGTGAAGCTTTCATTTCAACTTGGAGAATGTTCAAAGTAAAGCTCACCCTGTTACAGACTTAATTGGACCATATTTCAGTCCCAGTGCATCTGTTCAGTGTGGCTTCCTTATCCTGGGTCCATAAACTTTTATTAAGTTATATATCAGGGAATATACATATATATTCCACTAACATGTTTGGGATCTTTTTTCTCCTCCCCCCTTCCTTTTCTTTTGTTGTTTTTATTTTCACCACAGGGGAGGAGTGCTGATGGGCCCAGAGGGACGTGGAATAGAACTTACTCTATTTCCCTATTTTTGTTTAAAACAGAAAGGACAGGGTCACATTAACCTCAATTTAGTGCAGCGACTTGATGTCAGAGTCGGGATTTGCTAATTTCCATTCGGTTTATTGGGTGTGTTTGGTATGCTAATTTTCAACACCCGCCTCCCCAACCCCTCCAGGAAATTTGCCTTTCAATAGTGCAGCTCTTGGGGGAAGGGGAGAGAGATAAGTGAAATGGGATAATTTTGAAAAAGAAAAGAGACTAAAGCCTTAAAGTGGAGCTGTAAAAATGGCTCCCTCAATACTGTTTAGTAATTTGAAATATCATTTTAAAGTAGATGCAAAAGTACCATGCCACCTGGAGGGGAAACATACCTCTTGCCTTGGGCCCCTGGTTCTTGCATTTGACAGTCTGGATTGAAGGCTGTGATTGATAAACCTGTTACTGATGTCACATTTGCTCTAATATGCCACAATAAAAGTTCTCTTCCTTGAAAGTGTCTTGGTCTACCCTAGTCCACAGATTGAGATGTTGCAGAGTCAAGCCATAGAAGGTAGCAGAGGAAGGTTTTCCGAAAAGAAACTCTGGAAAAACATTTGAATATCAGAAAGTACATGGAGTGGCAGGATATAACAGTAATGACACTCACCAGTTACGTGTGATGAGAACTTCATGCTTTCCAACGTGTGTAGCAAAATTCAGATTAATCTTGTATCCATAATTTCTGTGTTGGTACCCACAGAATTTTGTTTTTTTAATGCTTATTTATTTTCAGAGAGACGGAGAGAGTGAGAGAGAGAGAGAGAGAGAGAGAGAGAGAGAATTAGTGGGGGAGGGGCAGAGAGAGAGGGAGAGAGAAAATCCTAAGCAGGCCCAAGACTGACAGTTCAGAGCCTGATGCAGGGCTTGATCTCACGAACTGAGAGATCATGACCTGAGCCAAGATCAAGAGTTGGAGGCTTAACCAACTGAACCACCCAGGTGCCGTGAGTGTCCACAGAATTTTAAGGTTCATCAAAATTCCCAAAACCAAGCCCAATCCTTTCTAACATCACTTTAGAACCTGTGTATCCATGTATCAGTCAGCTAACTGGATCTGCTCCTCAGCTTCAGGTCTTGAGAGAGCATCACCTACAACACTACACTTTCCATCACCACCTGTGGTTATTGACTTCATTGTTTTGTTTGGGGGAAGGAACACTTTGCCTTTCCCACCCTCTCCCACATAACACCTTGAGGATCCTTGCTTAACCATCCTCAGAATCTGGAGGAGCCTGCCATTCCCATTCCAGATTCTGAGGATGGTTAACTTGAATACTTCAGTTAAATATTGCAATAGAAAGAGAACAGACTGGGCAATCAAGCAAATCTGGGACTGAAATCCAGCTCTGCCATTAGTTGTGAAGCTTTAGACACAGTGTTTACCCTCCCTGAACTTGTGTGTCGTACATACAATTTAATTATCTTACAGGATGCCTTCAGGTTTAGAGATAGTGGATGTGAAAACATTTAGTGCAGAGCCTAACTCATGAATTTTTTGTTGTTGATGTTGTTGCTGTTATTATTATTACTATTTTAGTAGCAATAATATTAGGCCACTACTATTATCATCACCATATTATTTTGTTATTACTGTTATTATGTTGAACTGCTATTTTATTATTATATTATTATTATTATACACATGAAGAAACTGAACCAAGAATTTCATTCATCCAATGTCAAGCTTTAAAATTTTGTTTAAAGTAAAAACATACATTGCACATATGTACATGGCCCCACACTAGGTATTGGAGATGATAGAAGGTGAAGGCAGAGTTGTTTTCACTTGAAAATTCTGAATCCAATTGAGGGAAGACTGTATGTGAAGTGAGCAGAGGATGGGGAAGGTGGAGAGAAAGGAGCATCCTTCGTTCATATACAACCAACACAACACTAAGTGCTCTAAACAAAGTACATGCAGACTGTCTTAGGGACATAAAGGAGGGTCTAGCTGGAAAATGGAAAGGCATCTCAATAGCTGTGCTATTACGGATAGGTTTTGATGAAGCATGTGTTTACCAGACAGGAAAGAAAGAATGGCATTAAGAGTAGAAAAAAAAATGATTTATACAAAAGCTTGGGGAGGAAGGCATATGATGTGTTATGGACTAGTTAGAAGTTCACTGTGATAGAAATATTGGGTATCTAAGTAGAAGTGGTTAAAACCTATTGTATAAGTTATTGCTGCTTAATAAATTATTCTAAAACTTAGTTTAAAGTAACAAACATTTATTATCTCACAACTTCTGTGGGTCAGAAATCCAAATGTACCTTGGCTGATGCCTCTGACTCTGGATCTTGTCTCTAAGGTTGCAGTTGAGGTGTCAGTCATCTTAAGGATATACTTTGGATTGATTCTCTTCCAGGCTCACTCATATGGCTATTGGCAGGGTTCAGTTCCTCACTAGCTGCTGACCAGAGACTTCTTTCTGTTCCTTGCTATGTGTGCCTCTCCATGGAGCAGCTCACAATACGGCAGCTGACTTCATCAGAGTGAGGGAAGAAAGACGGCAAGAGAGCAACATAAAGCCATCAAGGTGAAAATCGAGGTCTTTTTCTAATCTCAGACATAATAAACCATCACTATTGCCATATTCTATTGGTTAGAAGCAGGTCAGGGACAGGGCTACAAAGGGGTGAATACCAGGGGCCACCTTAGAAATTTGCCTACCGCACATAGGCTGGGGGAAGTTTGTGAAGGCAATTATAGGCTCAGCCAAGGAACTTGTACTTTATTTTATGGGAAGCTACTGAAAATGTTTAAGGGCTGGGGAGTGGAGATATTGATACAATTAGATTTACATTTTAGATTGGATCACCAGCAGCATTTGAAGGAAGGACTCCATGGGAGAGATTGAAGATGAGGCCAGCCTGATGGGACTGCTTCAAGCAGGAGATGGTGGGGACTTGATCCAAGGCAGTGAGAGAAGAGGTAGAGAGGAGGGGTCAGGTTGTAGAGCATTTTGTAAATAGAAACAACACGTCTGACTTGATTCATTGTAAGATGAGTAAGGGAAACAAGTCAAACCAGGGTAGATTAACTGGGTACCTATCCCTATACAGAAACAATATGTAAGTACTTCTGGAGTAGGATTGAACAAGAGTTGTTTGGCTCTGGACTGATCCTTGCCCAGGTAATGGCAAAGTAGGAGCTAGAACTCAGGTAAATGTGCTGGTCTGTTCATTGCAGCCTCCTACCATGTTGTTAAAGAGCTGAAAACTTTGGATGCAAAGGGTCTGGGCCCTAATCCTGGTCCCATCATTCACTAATAATGTGACCTACAATGAATTATTGCCTTGTCTGAGTTCCTTTAGGGTAAAATGGATATAGTGCTGAAACACTTTAACAGATTATCATGAGGATTAAATAAAATAACCTATGCAATATGCTTAGCATAATCTCTGACACCTGCTAAGTATTAGCTGTTACAAATATTTTCAGGCAGTGTGTAGGTATTTGCATTATGCTGGGGCTCAATTCTAGTATCCTTTAAATCTTACCTAGAGATGTGCAGAGTACTTTAACCACAGGTAAATTTGCCCTTAAATCCAATCCTGGCCCTCTAGGATAGCTGTTACATCCAAAAGCAGTTAATTATACTTAGATTCTAGTTCCTGTTGTATTGCATTTCAGTGTTTTCTGCCTCCTGGAGTTTGGAATATACTTCATGCCCACTGCTGTCTTCAGCAAAGCAGAAATCTACAATACCTCTTTCACTATTTCTTTGCCCCACAGAGCTCAGAGAAACTTATACATTGTAAGCAATGCCTTCTTTTTAAATTATTGACATATAATTGACATATAATATTAGCTTCAGATGTACAGCATGATGATTCAATATTTGTATATAATACAAAATGATTACCACGATGAGTCTAGTTAACATCCATAACCACGCATGGGTACATTTTTCTTGTGGTAAGAACTTTTAAGATCTACTCTCTTAGAAGCGACACCTTCTTTAAGGATCAATCTCTTTCTTTCTTCATTTATTCCACAAATTAAGGATGGACTATGTGCAAGTACCTTAGTATGTATGACTTAGGATACAATGGTGAACAGGACAAATGTTTCCTGAATCACGGGGCTTCCTTTCTAGTGGGAGAAGTGGAGAAGAAAGAAACTGTTAGTGCTAGGAAGGAAATGAGCAGCAGTGAACAGTCAGAAGAGGGCTCTTTGAAAAAGTGACATTGAAGCTGAAGGATGAGAAATACTAGCCACTTAAATAGCAAGATGAGGGCATTGCAGGCATAAGGAAACCCCAAGTGCCAGGACTGAGGTTGGGATGGCTTGGAGTGCTCCAGGAACTGGAATTAGGCCATAAGCAACACTGTTAATATAGAAAGGGAAAATGAGCCACATAGGTGATTGTGAAATTTTCTATAACCAAGTTAAAAAATAAATAAATAAACCGATCAAATAAACACATTTATTCAACCCAATATTGCCGGAGACCAGCTCCAGCAACCAGGGGTTGCCGAAGGAAGAACGGCATCGGTGAAAATAAAACTAAAATAAAAAACTAGAAAATAAAAAAAACTAAAAAAAAACAAAACTAAAACTAAAATAAAAAACTAAAATAAAAACAAAAAATAAAAATGGACACAGACAACAGCAGTGTGTTGAACTGGCCGATTTATTGCAGTAAACATGGCATTATATATGCTAGTGATTTCCTTGTATCATATGTCATCTATGTTTTTCTAACATTACCTAATTTTGAAAATGTTCCTATGTATAAACAACCTTGAAGAAATAACATGGTGATTTTCCCCTAATTTTCCAGCATACCCTTTGATTATAGATTAATTTCTTACATTATTCCATTATGCATCTGCATTTATCTATAATCTACAAAGCGTTTGCTTTGCTGTTCTCGTGAAAGGCCCTCCATTTCTCAACACCTCAAATGGAACAGTTACAAGGACATGACCTCCTAACAACATGAGGCCAGAAGAACAATGTGTTTGCCTGGGTCCGAGGTGCCAGAAATGGGCTGAAAAAGCCTTAGAAACCCATGCCTCATACATTCTCAGAGGGAAAATGCACCTAGGAACCAATGAACCATTCTGTAGCTTAACCGACTAGGTTCGGTCATCATTTGGAATGCCTCCGGGGGGCCAGGTGGGCCTAGGGTTTGAAGTCACCTGTGCCCAGAGATACACTCCTTAGTTGCCAGAGTGAGGGTTTAAAATCCATATGTTTCTCCTTTACAGGCCCTCTTTGCTGGCAAATGCACGAGGCTATCCTTCCTGTAAGTAGAGGAGTCTCCATAGGGGATGGCAAGGGCTAAATGTAAGGCCGTACAATTTCTTGCGGAGCCTTATTTTCTTCCCTAATGGTTCTTTTCCCAAGGGGCCTGCCGAGGGCAATTCCCCAACAGACAATACCCCAGGTAGTTTTAAGGCCAAATTACCTAAAAGCAGGAGTACAAGAAGCTTCACTGTCAGTGGGCTGCCCTGCAATCACCAATCCGTCCACAGCCCGGGCCCTGCCACTCAGTCTGGGATAGCTCAGCTTCCAGCACAATATAATATATGTAATTTCTTGTAGCCACATTTAAAAAAATAAAAATAAAATCTCAATTGTAACTAGACACATTGCAAACACTCAGTGGTCATACATGTCCAGTGGCTACCATACTAGACAGCACAGCCCTAGGTTAAGTGAGAGGGACATTACATGAGACAAGATTGAGAGGATAGGGCTAGTCATGCAAAGCCTATGGGAGTTTCTTTCTGAAGCATGATTTCTAGAAGGGGAAGAGAGAGACAGGGGACCCAGGTAGGAGCTATTGTAATAGAGTAAGTGGGAGATAACAGGGACTTGAAGAGAAGTATTGTCAGTAATAGTAATAATAACTAACCCTTGCTTTTAGTGTCCTAAGCCCTTCACATGGATTCATTTATTTAATCCTCACAATGACCCAGGAAGGTGCTATTTTATCCTATTTTTCAGATGAGAAAGTGAGGTAAGGATAGGAGTGAGACCTGGATTTAAAATGAGGCAGTTCCTAAGCTCTTTTCTTGGCCACTAGGTTATGACAGTTCTCTTTTTTTAAATTTTTGTTTATTTATTTTAGAGAGAGAGAGAGAGAGAGAGAGAGAGAGATTGCAAGTGGGGAAGAGGCAGAGAGAGAAGGAGACACAGAATCCAAAGCAGGCTCCAGGCTCTGAGCTGTCAACACCGAGCCTGATGTGGGGCTTGAACCCAGGAACTGTGAGATCATGACCTGAGCTGAAGTTGGACACTTAACTGACTGAGCCACCCAGGTGCCCCTGACACTTTTCTGACAGAGACAACAGGACTCATGTGCTAGGCATATTTGGGGGAGAACCAGTGGGAAAGGCTGATGGATTGGAGGGCACACTGAGGAAATGGAGGGATCGATGAGGAAGTTTCCTATTTGAGTGTTCTGCTGGATGGAGATCCTTTTGCTGTGTCACAGAAAAGAGAGGACCTTAAGAGGAATGGTGTTGGGAATAAGAGCTGATGCCATAGATGTCTATGGCGATGCCTAGAACAAGACAAATGGCGATGCAAGATAGTAGTTGGATGCATTGCGGAGAGAGGTTCACTCTGCTCTGAAGATAGACCTTTGCAGCCACCAGAAGGTAAAAGGTATTTCAGGAAAGGATGAGCTCATTTAAGAGAAGATTAGAATGAAAAAAGACTATAAAGGGCCCAACACCAAACTCTGTAGGTCTTCCAAATGTAGAGGTGGGGAAGAAGAGCTGAAGCAACCAGCCTGTGGAGCACAGCCATGTTGTCTTTGCTCCCTGCTTATTTCCATGTGCTATCTTTCCGCTAGATAGTCTTCCTTTTCTCTACCTGCCAGCCTCTCGTTTAAATCCAGCTCAGAAGTCATTTCTCTAGAGGCTTTCTCATACTCTCTGAGGCAAAGCTGACCATTCTTTCCTTTATTTGTTTCCAAGGGCTGTCACAACAAATTGCCACAAACTAGGTGGCTTAAACAACAGAAATGCATTGTCTCACAGTTCTGGAAGCTGATACTCTGAAATGTGAATTCTGGCAGGTTCAAGCTGCCTCCAGAGATGCTAGGGGAACATTTCAGTTTCTGGTGGTCTCAAGCACTCCTTGGTGTGTGGCAGCATGGCTCCAACCTCTGCCTCTGCCCTCACATGATCTCCCTTCTGTGCCATGTGTATCCTCTGTGTCTCTCTTATAAGGACCCTTGTCATTGGAGTTAAGGTCAACTCCAATAATCCAAGATAATCTCATCTCTAGATCCTTACTTTCATCACATCTGCGAATGTAATTTGATAAAAGGTTGTTATTTATTAAAAGTACCAAGTAAGGAAAACACTCACAGGTTCTGGGGTGAGGATGTAGACATATTTTCCTAAGACCACATTCAACCCACTGCCCATCCTCTGAGCTTACTCTTCTCTCTGTACTTACCTGTAATGCAGCAAGTAATGGATGCACATAAGGGTTTCTATTCCAACCAGAACATGCCTTCTCAACACTTTCTCTCCCAAGGGAGAGAAAATTGGTTGAGGAGGGAGAGATTACTCTTTTTTATGGATGGGTACAGATATACATACAGTACATAAAGTAATATATAGTATTCCATAGTATTGAAATTTCATGGTGGGGGGAATACTAGGGAAAAAAGTCTCAGTAGGCTCTGCAGACAGGAGGTAGAGTTGATAATGGGGGGGGGGGGAAGTGTGAGAAACACTGAACTAGAATATTTTTCCCAAAGGTAGTTACCATGTCATGTTCATCTCTGTATATGTCACATACACATTCCCAGCCCCTGCACGCTCACACTCACACTCACATTCCAACAGCACCAGCATGGGGCTAAGAACAGTTCCAGCAAATTAACAACAAACAGATTTGTCTCCCGCATGTTCTTAGATGCTTCATTTAAACTTTGACTACAGTGGCCATTGTAGTCACAGGGTAGAGGCAGATCTAAACCTACCTCACCCTCCAGTTAATCTGCCCTCTGTCTCTGCCTGCACCCATACAGTGGAAGTATTTTGAATTATGGACTTTTATAGGCTCTGTTTTACAGCCAAACCCACAAAGACTAACAATTTGAAATGTCACTCCTGCAGCCATCGCTCCCTTCAGAACTCTACATATTTAAACAGAATTTTAGTTAGCAGAAAACCTCATCTTTAGAGAGAGGAGGGAGGGATGGGGGTGAGAAATCTACTGACTTAATGTTTTATCAAGAGGAAAAGAGTGTGGAAAGAGGTTTGCTGAACATCAAACGGGCTCCAGTGTGGTGAATTTAGCAAGGCAGAGAGCAGTGCAAATTGGAAGATTTAAAAGTCTGAAGTTTAAACATCGCTTTTGTTTTCCCAAGCTTTAGATATTAATAACACTATTGTGCAAATTATAAGTCTTCCCTTTTTAAGGAGACAGGGAGGAAACTAAACATTTGCATAAACCAATTGATTGCAATTCTGATGGCAGACATTTCCTAGTCCCCTTCCCTCTGCGCCATCTCTCCTGGTCCAATGAGGCACATTACCTCATTTAAGTGGGGCCCCTCCTGGGCTGCACTGGGCAGTTTGAAACTCTCACTACCTTTCTCTTAGCATCTGTCTCTTTTGTTCCTTCTTACAAGTAACTGCAAATGCCCTGGTCCTTGCCCTTATTGCCATTTTTTTTTCCTGAAATGCAATTACTCATTAACTGGTCTCTTTGGTTTCAGTTCTCTTTATCTTCCAAGCCATCCAGAATCCTTTCCCTCCACTTGTCTGCTAAACTGTCTTTTCCATCATGACACTTCTGTGCTCAGGAATCTGTGATGGGTCCCTAAAGCCCACTGCCTCAGCTGGCTTTCAGGGATTTCCACACATGCTGAGGCATACCCTATGTCTTCTGCTCCTGGATACTTGCCCTGCCCTCTAACAAAGCCAGAAACTCACTTAGGCTTCCTCAAATATTTGTTCCATTTTCATCTCTAGGTCTCTGCCCTGCTGGATCTTTTGCCTGAAATGCCTTCTTCTTTCTTTCATTTCCACCTACTCTTCACTCTCCTTCAAGGGTCAGTTCATAACCTACCTTCTTCACAAGCTTTGGACACAGCAGCCCACTCTGAGGAAGGGGTTTGACACTGAACTATGTTCTGTACAAATACGTCATACCTAGCCTTCAGCAGGAACTTCCTAACTGGTAAAGAAATGAGATTTTGGGGACACCTAGGAGACTCAGTCAGTTAAGTGTCCGTCTTTGACTCAGGTTATGATCTTGCAGTTCGTGAGTTCAAGCCCCATGTTGGGCTCTGCAATGACAGTGTGAAGTCTGCTTGGGATTCTCTCTTTCCCTCTTTCCTTGCATTTTGCCCTCAAAAATAAATAAATAAACATTTTTTTTTTTAAAAATGAGCTATTCTACATTGTGATTGTGATGTTCCCAGTTCTGTACAAGATGGTAAGAAATAGTGTCAGGGTTGTTTGTTCATTTATTATCTCCATTGGTAGAATTGTATTAGCCTCATGAAGTGCTGATCACAGGCCAGCTTCTATATTAACTTATATCCTTTAATCCACAGAAGTAACTCTGCGCACTGTCCAGATATTCAGCCTGGAGAGATGGTAAAAAGGAGGTTATCAGGAGAGAGCATAAAGTTTTCTTGCTCTACCTCTGTCCATGGCTCTGTATAGAGAGCTTATCTCATTGGATCTTTTTCTATTCAGTTATTCAATATCCATGTGTTCTAATTCCATTTCTCAGATAAAGAAACTAAGGCTCTGTGAGGTTAATGACTTGTTTAAATGCAATGACTAGAGAGTGCACACCCGAAAATTGAATTTGCGTTTTCTGACTAAGAAGTTTCTTTCCAATCTCTGTGCCATTTCAAACTGCCATTACTGGGGCGCCTGGGTGGCGCAGTCGGTTAAGCGTCCGACTTCAGCCAGGTCACGATCTCACGGTCCGTGAGTTCGAGCCCCGCGTCGGGCTCTGGGCTGATGGCTCGGAGCCTGGAGCCTGTTTCCGATTCTGTGTCTCCCTCTCTCTGTCCCTCCCCCGTTCATGCTCTGTCTCTCTCTGTCCCAAAAATAAAAAAAAAAAAAAATAAATAAACGTTGAAAAAAAAAAAAAACTGCCATTACTGAGATATGCAGTAAATTATCTTTTTCATCTGTATAATGGGGAGAGTAAGTCAGTGCTTTTTCCAACTTTGCTCTAGAATGGAGATTGTGCTTGAAAAATCTCTGCAACATTGTGTATTAGCTTTGTCATAAATACCATTTGGATGGAGCCTGGAAATCCACTTTCATTATCCAAGCTGCATAAAGCACCACAAAGCCAGGAAGAAAGCCTCACCTACTGAAACCTGTAAATATTCCTTTCCAATAGTAAACAGCTTTGTGCAATATTATTTACTTCTGACATGATGGTGCATGCACTAAGACAACTAACTATCCCTGCCTCTGGTCCATACTTTAAATGCACTTTGTGGTGTTATCACATGAAAGCATATTTAGGCTGCATTTGATGTGCAATTGTGTGTGTGTGTGTGTGTGTGTGTGTGTGTGTGTGTGTGTGAAATATGGAACTAGACACAGTTTCCTCTTCTTTTGATTAGAGTCACCAGTAAAATATGGAGTCATAAGTTTTAGTGCTGCAACAACAAAAGCAACCAAATCCTATCCTTCAGGACACCAAGAACTAGCCATTATGAGAAAGTTTGGGGATTCCAGGGGGAAGTCATTTGCCCTTTTACCTCCTCTTCACTCCATTTGCAGAGTCTTTGCTGTTATGCATAGGCTCTGCCATCATCAACTTTCCCTCCATACTATTTTGTAAGGTATAACTTTTTCTTTTTGAAAGAGGGAGAGAGAGCAGGGGAGAGGGGCAGAAGGAGAAAGAGAGAATTTTAAGTGAGCTCCATGCTCAGAGCAAAGCCTGATGTAGAGCTTGATCCCATGACCATGGGATCAATCAATAGTCAGACACTCAACCAATTGAGCCACCCAGGCACCCCTGTAAAGTATCACTTTTAGTCTTAAGTACTAGAAAAGATGTCTGGTCAGGAAAATAATTTTCTTAGCTTTTATTTTTCAGCAAAAATTATCCTTTCTTCCCAAGGAAAATTTAACGTGGAATCTTAACACATAAAACAGAGAATGTTATTTTGTTATAGGTACTTATTTATAAACTTAAATTTTTGTCATTTACTTAATGTAAATTCAACCCAACGTGAAAGTTCAATGAACACTAGAATTTTAAAATTAAAAAAAAAAATTCTAACGTTTATTTATTTTGGAGAGACAGAGAGAGTCAGAGCATGAGCAGGGGAGGACAGAGAGAGAGAGAGAGACAGAGACAGAGACAGAGACAGAGACAGAATCTGAAGTAGGCTCCAGGCTCTGAGCTGTCAGCACAGAGCCTGATATGGGGCTCGAACCCATGAACCGTGAGATCAAGGCCCGAGCCAAAGTCAGACACTCAACTGACTGAGCCACTCAGGTGCCCCGAACACTATAATTTTAATTTTTTTTTTAACGTTTATTTATTTTTGAGACAGAGAGAGACAGAGCATGAACAGGGGAGGGGCAGAGAGAGAGGGAGACACAGAATCTGAAACAGGCTCCAGGCTCTGAGCTGTCAGCACAGAGCCCGACGTGGGGCTCGAACTCACGGACCGTGAGATCATGACCTGAGCCAAAGTTGGACGCTTAACCGACCAAGCCACCCAGGTGCCCCAGGAAAATCCTAATCCAAGTGGATAAGTAATAAGGTTCTTGACCATACAATTTCACCTGAACAAATATATGCACATCTAAATTAAAATTAAATAAAGTAAAAGTAAATAAAATAAAAAGCAAAATGGCGTTGAGCTACAACTGTGCTAATCACTGATTTAACTGTAAGAATTTTAAATGTAGAAGACAGTGTAAGAAGCTTTATTCTGAGATCTGCATAAAAACATGCTAGTGTAGTAGCTAGTAGGCTCCTGTGTATTTTCATTTGGCATATAGAATATTTGAATAGTGTGTGTGTGTGTGTGTGTGTGTGTGTGTATTGCAGCTTTGATCTGAATAAAGCATTTAAAAATTATAAGAAATAAGAATAAAATTAATGTGGAACTGTTGAATTAATGGTCTCCACTGCTTTAAAATTCTGGACAACACAATATGAAAGCACTTATTCTAAGGTTTGGGGAGGCAGCTGGAGTGGATCTGGGCCCAGAGTCACCAAATGTGGGCTGCTTTCTCAATTTAAATCTCAGTGAGCCCTACATGGAACAACAAGACACCACTGACTCTCAAGTGATCAAAGAGTGTGGAGCCAGCAAGAGAAGGTGGTCTGGGTGCATCTTTGTATAAACTGATTATGCCACTTCTTTAAGAACCACCAATGGGACTCCAGAGCATGCATCGGCTTGTCTCTACTTCTAGTCTTAGCATACAAATGTCTTCATAATTTGACCCTGGAATTAAGTCACACACACTATAACTCCCACCTGAGTTTCCTTCCCTTCTTCTTCTCTGAATTTATTCTCTTATGTAGCTTCATATACTTTGTTCTTGAAGCAATTGAATGTCAATTCCTTTTAATCAGTTTTCTAAAACCATTTTTACCATAATGTCCAAACAGAAATATTGTCAGCATTGCTTTGTTTATGCATTATTGCTATTAATATAATTATTACATTAACCATCATTTATCAATTACCTTCCATAGGTCAGGTTACATATAGATTTATGTCCTTTAATCCCCTCAAGCAATCCTGCATTATAGTGTATTTAACTTACATTATAGGCTTAAAATAATTATACAACCTACCCAGATGTCACACAACTACAAAGGGTAAAGTAAAATTCAAACCCATGTCTGCTGGCTCCAAGATCCACCATATATCCATCTGCTATGCTGTTTTCTTTCTCTAAACTTTTGTCTGCCAACTCCTTTGCACATACAATCAAGACAGCATTTACAAGTTGTATGGAAAATAAGTGTTCCTGTGTTTTCTCCTTGCATGGAGCTCTGAGGACTTTGGAAAGGTGCAAATTGTATATAAACCAGTGTCTGGGTCTGGCATGTAGTTAAAGCTCAAAAATTAGTTGAATTTAATCTAAATGAATTGAACCATTAAATTAGTGTCTCAAAGTAACAGTATCTCTTCTATTAATCTACCTCCAGGAAGAACAGCAAACAATCTATCCTGTATAGAAAACGTTCTTGCTTTTAATGATTATTACTACATTTTAATCCTAGAACTGTTCTTGGGATCTAGATCAGCATTTCTCAAAATGAGGTATTACTCAAGGGGATGAATAGGGGTCCCTGCACCCAAATACTTAGTAAATTCTTCATATTAAACTAACTCTATTGGAAACTTTAACATTAGCATATTAAAGACTCTCAAATATAAAGAAAATCATTAATTTTGTTCAGTCTAGTATTTCTCAAACTTGTATGAGCACCCTACAGTTTATTCAGATAACACCTACTAGCAGTTCTTGGACCCAGGGTTCTGTAGAATCTTCTTTGTAAAGATGAGGTCTGACCCAATCTTTCACTGGCTGGCATCCTGCTATGTTCCAAGAAGGCTTTACGAGGGCTGAGTTACACTTTCCTTTCAGTCTGTTCTCTGTGTTCAGTAGGGAGGTGAGAATCATTTCTTTCTTTCCCTTACAAACAAGGCAGGTAGTTTTCCTAAATCTTGTTACATCAGAATTAGGCTTTCAGGGTCCTTGCACCTTCTGAGCACATTTAGGATTTGTGGAATCAAAGTGACCCTAATGGAATTAAAACCAATAATACCCCCCCATTTTAAACATGCATAGTCTGTTTAGAGGTGGAGAGCTAAACCCTGAGCACTACCACTGTATGGGCTTTTCCTACCAGTTTTTGCCAAGTAAGGTATAACATAGCATATCATTCTTCCAAAGAATTCACCTTGCCTCATACAGTCTCACATATTATTTTATTTAAGAGTTTTTCATGGAGATCAAGGAGAACATATGTAAAATCATAAGTCACAGGACCTTCCACAAAGTTTTACATTATATGTTTATAAAACGTTGTATATGTAAATTTAGTACAGAGTTATCTCACTGTATCATAAACTACAAAACCCTGACTTCCCCTTTTTCTCCCATATCTCACATTCCATCCATCAGCAAGTCCTGAGGCCTTGGTCTTCAGAAAATGGGCCCCTATCACCACCTCACACATTACTACCTTTGTTCAAGTCACTGTCACCTCTGGACTGCCCACAACAAGAGCCCCATATCTGGTCTCTCTACTTTCACTTCACCCCTGTCCCCCTACAGGCAATTTTCAATTCATTGCAAACAGTTGATCCCTTCAAAACTTTAGTTGGATCATCTCACTCCATGGTAGCCAAACACCCAAACTTCCATTGCTTCTGTCTCAATCAGAGTAAAAGCCAAAGTCCTCACAATGACCTACAGGTCCTACAAGAGTCCATCTCTGACCTTTTTGGGTTTATCTCTGACTACCCAGCAGATTTACTCTGCTCCAGCTTCTCTGGCTTCCTTGCTAGTCTCTGAGGATGCTAGGCATGTTTCCACCTCAGGGTCTTTGCATCTGCTGCTGCCTCAGCCTGAAATGCTTTTCCCCTTCTAAACATGAATGGCTTGATTTCTCACCTCCTTCAAGACTATGCTCAAATGTTACCCTATCAACTGCAGCCTTGCCCCACCAATCCTCACCCTCCTCTTCTGTTTTGTTTTTTCTAAAGCACTTATCACCTTCTAATATACCTTATAATTTACTTATTATTTTGTTTTATTTTTTTTGTTTATCTCTCCCTTTACTAGAATGTAAGCTCCATGAAGTCGGGGACAACTTTTTGGCTGTCTGCCTTCTTAAATCAACACAATGACTGCACCTTAGACTCTCAGAGCTAGACAGGACTCAGAGAGATGGGCACTTCAGTGATTCCCCACCTGTTTACACAAATCTCTGGGTTACAAGTAGCAATAGGGACTGGTGAGTTATTGTTAATATTTCAAAAAACCTAATACATTTTCCCATCTATCCATCATGAGGCTACATGACAAACTAAAATGTCACACTTCTTTGCTGTTAGTTGGAATTATCTCAGCTCAGTGCGTTAATTCTGATTATATAAGTCTGATCAGAATCTCTAGCTACCAGTTACAAATGTCTTTGATTTTTAGACTTAGGGAAATGCATTAATTATCATGTAATAAATGCAGATTAGTAGATGTTTTTGAAAACATGCACTCCATGGTTGGGGGAGGGGCCAATAAATGAATACGAGCCCTTGATCTCCTTTGTACAAGACAAAGACTTTGAGGGTCTGGCAGATAAAGTGACTTTCTCAAGGTCACACAGTGAGACACTGGCAGAACGAAGACTAGAACCCAAGTCTCTGATTCCCAGTCCTGTGTCATGCAATCAAAGACACAGTTTGCTGCAAAGGAGACATATACATGCTGTATATAGCATTTGCATAACATATTACAATAAACACAGAATCCCAACTGAGATTCTCAGCAGGAAAATAACAATTATTTAATCAGTGTTCTATTTATACTTTTATTGTGAAGGTTAGGTTAAGATTCAGTGACTTGATTAAGGGTGCTGCTTACACATGAAAGTGTTTACTGAGCTGGGCTCCCCGGAGTGAAATTCAAACAAACTTGTGACATCCAAAGCACATTTTATGTCCTGAAAGTCATGAATATCTCTATTGAGAGGCAAGTCTTTTCCTTAAAACAAACCAATGGTTATCCTTATGGATAAACTGTCAACAGAGTCTGCCAAGGCACAAAGAGTCCTTCCTGTGTGCCTATAGTAGTACCCCATCTTTAGTTTTAGTCTTTAAACCTAATGAATATGAATATACCTAGAGATACAAAATGAAAAGCTTGTGTACTCGAAAGCATTATCATGTGTATTACACTATTTGATCCTTAGAAGAATCAGCCTGCAGGGTTGGAAAGGCAGATATTATTATCTCTGTTTTACACATAAGGAAGCTGAAAGCACCCAGGGCTTCAAAGACCTGCCCCAGGTCTCCAACTTATTAGTGAAGGAAAGCACTAGAATGGAGGGGAGGGGAGTTTTTCCTTGTCCCTTAAGCACAGTGCATGCACCACAATGCCACCTACTGAATAAACACTTTATTACTGGGGAGAAGGGGGCAGGCAGTAAGAACACCCCACCATATACTTCATTCTCTCTCCCACTGATAGTACCAATGGTCTGAGACTCAAGCCAAAAACAGGAAATGGTTTCAGATTTTACAGAGCAGCTAGGCAATAGATGAAACATGTCCAGGTCACCCAGTAACATGGAAATGTTTCAGAAGCAGAAGGCAAGGATGAGCTCTATTTTCTGAGCCTACTGCCTGGCATGTGTGCATGGAGTATCATGCTCAGTGGACATGCTCTGCTGGGAGCCAAAGGACAACTCTACCTCTCACTGGGTCTGTGGCCTTGGGCAAGTCTCTCTACACTTTGAACCTCAGCTTTCTCTTGGCATTTTGGTAATGATCAAATGAGATAAAGGACCCAGGCAGCTTAGTTCTGTGTCCAAGAAGCAGGAAGAACCTAAAACCTAAGCCTCATTTACCTTGGTGGGTCTATCATTCCATTCATCAAACATACTGAGGATTTACCACATCCCCAGTCCTGGGTGAGGCAGTATAGGCAGAAAGCAGAAACAGTCTCTGTGCTGAAGATCAAATACATGCATTGACAATTCAAGGCTTAAACCTCCCTGGCAAAAGTACCATTATTTTTTAAATGATTGTAAGAAAAGGATCAATGCATGATCAAAAAAAATCGGTAAATAATGTTGGATTTCTCAGCAGTATAGGTAAATAGGGAAGATATTTGGGGCCAACAGTCCCTGAGAACCTGACCTCCACTCTCAAAACAACCAATCTGACCCTATAATTGATTGAAAACAGATTTCTCTCCAAGCCCCTTCCAGGTTGCCCTTCTGTTCCCAGCTTTTGGTGCTGCCAAGAAAATACCCTTCCAGCCATGCCTCAGAAAACCAGCCTGAGCCCTGATCCTGATGTAGTCTCTAGTGTCCAGGCCTCCCCAGGATCCCTGTCCCCATCAGAGCTCACCTGCAGTCAGAGTGCAGGCTCCCTGGGCTCCTGCCCATGCTCTCTCTCCCTGGCTTTCACTTTCCCTCTCCCCTCTCCAGGAACTGAAGTTTCTTTAAACAGACAAGTAATTACTAGTGTGTTATCCACACTCGACTCTGTTGGTACAACACTCGCTGATGTACAGTAGCAGGGAGCTTGTCAATGGGACATATTTAAGCTGATTGCCACTGGAGATAAGTGATGTCTCTGAATGGATGCACTTTTGTTAAACTTTTGAAGGAAGAGGGGATGGGAAAGTTTTATTTTTTTGCTTAAAAAAAAAAGCCTTTCTGAGAATGGCTACACCTCCCCTGAGATTCTCATTTCAGATTAGGCTATCAGATGTGCAGTGCAATTGGAGGCTTCTGTGTCAGTTGGAGCCTCTGTTTGATATTCAAGCCTTTCACAAGATTGTTCCTGAATGGCTGGTGCTGGTTTGCTCACCGGCTCTGTGTCCTTGAGGACAGCTCTATTAAATGCAAGTCTCTTTCCCTCCTCTCCACTCCTTTCCCTTCCTTTTTCTCTTGCTCTCTAGGCCTCTGCTTTTGTTACAGCCCTCTTTTCTTTCTACCTTCCCTTTTCTCCAGCTGGTTTCATCCTTCCCTCTTTCCCCTTCTCTCCCACCTCTTCCCCTGTTGCCATTCTGTTTCCATTGTCTTTCTGCCCTTTTTATGCTGAGTCTCCTTGTCTTTCCCCAACATCTGGGATCTCAGCTCCTGCCTGTCAGCACCCAGGGGAAAGCCAGGCCTGGGGAGGCTGATCCGGTTCCAGTATTGTGACTGTTGTCTTTGTAGAGCATGGAGGCTTGACAAAATCAGGACTGCTGTTAGCTCTTCCAGAGCTCAGTCTGAGGAAGGAGATGGGTGCAGGACAGGGAGGCACTCAGGAGGTGCTGGTGGTGGTGCTCCAGGGGAAAAGGGGGAATTTAGGAAGGATGCATCTGAATCAGGGACAGTGAAAGGAGAGCTGGAAGACAAAATGCAGTTGGTGACAACTACCTGACTGGAGGCAATAAAGAGGGAAAATTCATTAGTTACAGATTAAGCTGTTCTCTAGCCAGTTACCACTGTTTAGATACAAAGATGCCAAAGAAAAAGCAAAGTGCCAATCTCTTAAAGGGGCTACTTGCTGGCATCTAATATCTAGATAAGTGGCAGTGGGAGATAGGTGATGACCTCTTTGCTGTGGGTTCTCTAGCCAGTGAATGGAGAAGCATCTTTACAAACACATTCCACCTCATAGGGAGTAGGGAGAAATTCAATTAGGTTTGAATGAGAAAGGTAACTTGAATGTCAATTAATTGTCTAATTGAAGGTAATGGAGACCTGGGGACACCCTACCAGGTTGATTCCCACACCCAAATCCAGAGATTTTTCCCAGGGATTAAAGACACAGTTTAATTACACATTTCTATTAGATTAGGCACCAATTGCATTCAACATTCTGAGTTAATTACATAGTTAATTACACAGCCAATAACTTCCCTTGCCTAATGACCCTGCTGGATGCAGCCTTGTGCTGCAGAGGAGGATCCTGTTCCTGTAATGGCAGCTCTGGGAGCCAAAGGTGGTGGGAACATCATTGGCAAGGGGGCATGTGAATACTAATAGGGAATTATTCTAATTGTCCCTTGTTCTGGATGAACAGTAAATTATTCTAATAACATTTACCATTGTATTCATTCATTATCTAAGGGTAATTAGGAATGAAGGCCTTCCAGAGGCCTCCCCTGTGGCACAAACAAGGCTGTGCTAACCAGCTGCCTTCATTTTGGATGCCAGGCATCTCCAGGGTGACTTCCTCTTCTTCTTGGTCTCCTTGGTACACTCTGGGACTCCTCTTGTTTGATTATAGACAAAGCTATGACATAGATTTCAGTTTCCCTATGTTATCTTCTTAAGGTGGAAGAGCTTTGCAGGCTCAGAGGAGGGTGGTTCAGTGATTTGCCCAAAGACACAGAGCAAGAAAGTGGTGGTGATGCTAACTGGAGTCCAAGGCCCACTCTTGTCCCTCCCTCCACACCACAGGGCCTCTCAACTCAAAATACTTGTTTCTGGCTCTTAATTCTAGAGTGAGTGTGGTTTGTTTTGGGTATAGGCTAACATGGAATTCAACACATCCAGGTGTCTGCCTGGTGGAACAACTAGCAAAAGTGAAATATTAACCATTTCTGAGGCTTGCAGTAACCATAGTTATGCTGGATCACAGGTGAGTGGGTTAAGATGTGAGGAGAGCTTGTGTGGAAGCAGACATTGAAGCAGGTCTGGATCGCCCAAATAGCAACATTCCTAGTGAGAATGACAATGGCCTTTCCATTGTTTAAGTAAAGCGGGTGTCTGATCCACATGGGCCACCATCTGTGGGACTGCGAATTATTTGAGGAAGGGAGTTGTCAGGCTAAGGGCAGAGAGAGGAGAGGCAAGCCTGTCTCACTGCCTTACAGGGAAGCTTTCCTGGAGGAAGTAGAATATCATCAGATACCAAGTGATATAGGCCAGACCAGCCTGAGTGACTGACAAAGACAAGCATATTAATGATTGTTATAGACTGAATGTGTCCTCCACCCGAAATTCATATGCTGAAGCCCTAACCCCAAGTGTGGTTGTATTTGGAGTAAGGAAATAATTAAGGTTAAATGAGATTATAAAGGTAGAACCCTGATCTGATAGGATTAGTGTCCTTATAAGAAGAGACACCAGAGAGCTCCCTTTCTCTCTCTCTCAACCATGTACACTCAGAGGAAAAGACCACGTGAAGACTTAGCTAGAAAGTAACTGCCTGAAAAAAAGAAAGAAAGAAAGAAAGAAAGAAAGAAAGAAAGAAGAAAGAAAGAAAGAAAGAAGACAAAGAAAATAACTACAAATCAGGAAAACAGGCTTAACCAAAAACTGACTTCCAGCCTCCAAAACCATGAGAAAATAAATTCCTGTTGTTTAAGCCATACAGTCTGGTAGTTTGTTATAGCAGCAGGAGCTGACTAACACAATGATAAAAAAAAAAAAAAAAAAAAAAAACCAACTCTGATTTCCAAACAGCTCATTCCCTTCCATGACCACCCCCTTCCCTCGACACACATTTTTTTATGCATTATGCATTTTTGTATGGCATTTTCTTTGCCTGGATTATCCAGCTCTGCTTGATTGTCAAAATGTATCTCTCATTCAAAACTCTTTTATAAAAACTGTCCCAATATCATCTCTTCCCCGGTTTCTTTCTTATTTATGCATAATCTTACATTTATCATGATCTACTTAAATGCTTTGTTTACATGCCTGCTACCCCCACTGGAGGGTAAGACACATGAGGACATCAGCTTTGTTTTCTCTATCTGTGTATGCTAAGGGTCTAACAGAGCCCCAGCCTGTAGACAGTACTGGTCTTAGTCTTTTTAACAGTGTATCACATAGACTAGGTGAATTGTGAACAAAAGAAATTTAGTTTTCACAGTTCTGGAAGCTAGGAAAGTCCAAGACACTAGCAGATTCAGTCTGGTGAGAGTCTGTTTCCTGGTTGGCAGGGGACATCTTCCTGCTGTGTCTTCACATGGTAGAAGGGGAAGGGAGTTCTCTTGGGCCTCTGTTATAAAGATATTAATCCTATTCGTTAGGGTTTTGCCCTTGTGACTCAATCACCTCCTGTATTAATATTTTTTTGAAAAATTTATTTTCTATATATTACAATGTTTTGACATCTTAAAAAACATTTCTGACTTTTGGGCTAACCAATTTTTTAGAGATAGCAAAGGATTTGACTGGGAGCATGCCCTTGACATGCAAACAACTAATCCAGAATCATACTTTCTTTATTTGGCCTGAGCATCCCAGGAGGTAATATTCCTCTGCTTTAATCATCCCAGGGTCATGTGCCAGGCAACTAGTAACCACCCTTATAGCCTAAAACCCATCAAAACTGATCAAACTAACCAATCTTAAGATGCTTACTTCCCACGAAAACCCAATAAAGAGAGTGGTCTAAAGCTTCCCCTTGTTTCTGCTTCTGCTTCCTGACTCCTGTGGCCCTACATGGTGAGTCTGACTCTTGTTTCTAGGGGAACTGTGTGTAACATTAAACATTTCTTTCAACAGCATTGACTTCTCAGTTTTGTCAGTCCATTGCCCTTATAAATTAAGACCTGGAAAGAAAACACTTTCCAAAGTCCCCACCCTCAAATACATCAGGTTGATTGTTTCAACATATGAATTGGCAGAGACACAATTATTGAGTCTATGACAGTACTTTTGCAAACTGAAATTGGACATTCACACGGCAGACTTGAATAGTCTGGCTTTTCCTGTTTTGACTGTTCTGACCACCATAACAACTCCTGAACATACCTCTAGATAGGGCTTTGATGGCCAAAACACATTTGCTGTTCTGTAATCTTTGCTCAGTCACCAAGGGAGTCTTTGTAGAGAGTTGGTTGAAAAGAGAGAAGGGGGATATCTTGTGTGAGAATGTCTTCACCACTCTGTCTCCCCATCTAGGCCTCCTACCTCACTCCATGGCCCCCATACACTTTCCAGCATCCTGGGTAACCAGGCCTTTTATCTGCATCTTCTCACATTTCCTCCCCACTAAAGTCTGTCCACTGAGTACGTTCTGACCTGAGAATTTTATCCTCAAGCTTTCCTATCAAAACCTTTTAAATGCCCCATTAGAACAAAGGATCTTATTTTCCAGTACAGAGAATCTAACAGTTTCAATTAAGATTTAGTATTAATAGTTAACAAAATTTCAGAACACTCAATACACTATTTGCATTTGACCAAAGGTTCCTTTAATTTCTTTTCTTTTTTTTTTTTTTTTTAAATTTTTTTTTCAACGTTTTTTATTTATTTTTGGGACACAGAGAGACAGAGCATGAACGCGGGAGGGGCAGAGAGAGAGGGAGACACAGAATCGGAAACAGGCTCCAGGCTCCGAGCCATCAGCCCAGAGCCTGACGCGGGGCTCGAACTCACGGACCGCGAGATCATGACCTGGCTGAAGTCGGACGCCCAACCGACTGCGCCACCCAGGCGCCCCAGGTTCCTTTAATTTCTAAACTCCCTGGCTCTCAACTCGGGTGGTACCATCTCTGGGGGCATAGAGAAATGGGTTGGAAGTTCCTGGTTGACATAATGGCTAGACAAGTTACTGTCTTTTAGTGGGCTGAGATCAAGGTTTTTAAATGTTTTACATTGCAAAGAGTAGTCCTGCACAATGAATTGTCACACCACAAATGCCAATCACACCCCTGTTTAAAAACACTGCACCAGAAGATGGGTTGCCAAATAACTTCTTGCAACAGTGTTCTGAAATGGAGTGGGGAGGTTCTCCTTTTGGATACAGAAAGACTTTTTGGGAAGTGGCTGCTTGTCCTGTGTATACCCAAACCTGCTCCTTCCTGACTTCCCCTAGACTGTACTTTCCTTCCTTATAAGCATAGTAGGAGAAT
Source organism: Panthera onca (assembly GCF_046562875.1). Lineage (NCBI taxonomy): Eukaryota > Metazoa > Chordata > Mammalia > Carnivora > Felidae > Panthera > Panthera onca. Next base: position 167,870,995 of record NC_138342.1, on the reverse strand, counting down.
ATTACCAGGATCCTGAGTAACACCAAGGTCCTCTCTCCACTGAGATGTTCTGTCCAAGTAGATGTAGGATAGGGACAAGGGACTCGATGAGCTCATACTCCTGTAATGCCACATAGTCTTTGGAAAGCTCCTTCTCACATAACACTATTTGTGGCCTAAACAGTGTTCTTGCAGGGAGGGCAGTCTCTTGTCAGGGTAACAGTGGGTAGGTGATCACTATTGCTGGATACAGCCCAAGGGTCCCCTTCAGATCAGTCATAGATGTGCTAATGGCTCCTTTGACTAAAGGGGGCACACAGCAGCTGTGAGATGACTCTTCCTTAGAGATCCCTCAGTCATTCAGGACATAATTCTTCTAGACAGTTTTGCATTGCACAGGGAACTCACAGAGAGCTACTCCCAACAAAAATTTTAAGTATGCATACTCAAGTGATCAGGCAGATGGAGGTAGCTGGCTATACCATCTCTGTTCCTGGGGCCCTTCCTAAGAGAAGAAGTGTGGCCTTCAAACCCTCTCCTCTGCAATCTTACATTCTTAAGGGATGATTAGACAGCAGAACAGAATACAGGTTCCTCAGGTTTCTTGGTTTCAAGCAAGTGAAACTGACACTAGCCAGGAAAGTAATTTTTTTTCACAGGATATTGGGAATCTGATTTGTCAGGAATGCATTGATAACCATGTTAAGAAAATAACCTGGAATGAAAGGAAATTGAGCAGCCATACCATAGCCAAAACCAGGCCACAAATCCAGACCTCTACTGCCATTGCCACCCAGTGGATGTTACAGGTTACTCCTGCCACACTGGACACTGGATGTATCATGGTCTCCATTGCCATGCCACCCCTGGGGAGACCACTTCCAAGGCAGTCCCTTTCCTGTCCTTGTTCTTTGTGCAGCAGCTCATAAAAGGAAGTCTGGGATGGCTGCGTGTGATTTGCCAACAGTGGGTCTAACACCATGTCCTATTTCAATCCATTTCAAGGAAGGCTAAAAAAGTGCCTAGTCTTTTTAGCTCTGGTAGGAGAAGATGGATTCTGCTTCCTTCCATGTTTGATACACATAGGAAACACATTCAGATATTAGATAGCCAAATATGGGTAACTATCTACTGCCCTCCCACCAAAAACCATAATGCAAGAGGACTACAGAGATTTCCAGCACAAGAAATGCAAAGTGGTATTGATAATCAAGACAGGAAGAGGTGAGGAAGAGGTGGAATACTAAATTCTTGGCCCTGACACTGAGACAATTGAAAAAATTGAGTTTTTCTTATCCTCCACTCATAAGATCAAAAAAGATCTAAATGAACTAAAATCACTTGCTTACAGTGGCATTGCTACTTGAGGCAAGCAGGAACTAGAATCTACCACTCATCACCTTGCTCAGTGCTCAGTTTTCCAGGTGTCCTCCCAATTTCATAGGGAAGTCTTGCGAGCCCTAGGAATTGAGCATCCTTAGCCAAAGGGCACAGACATCTCCCCTGACATGTGTTGCTTTAATCCAAGTCTCCTCAAGCTCAATCCCATATGAGCTAATAAAAACAGATCAGCCTGGAGAGAAGGCTATAATCTAGGAGGGGTAAGCAGTTGCATTTCTGTTGGTTTGGATATAGGCAAAATGGGCAAATGTAATGTGTATGAATGTGGTGAATTGAATCGTCTCTAATTCTTCACCCCTCCCTGCATCCATGCCCTCATCATGGCCTCATTAAGGACCTTACATATTTCTATTTGATCTCTTGTGCCTCTGCTGTCACCATGAGAACATCACTAAATAGCAAATTGGCTCAAGGAGAATGGCAGACACATGTAACAGAACCCAGCCTTGATCAGCCAATTCCCAGGAAAATTGCATAAGTGGAAACAAAAATAAATCATTGCTGTTGTGAGCCACTGAATTTTAGGAGACAATTGACCAACATAATAAATGTTAGTTTCTTTTTTACCACCTGATTTGTAGTTTAGCAGTATGAAAGATCCAGCTGCATGAAAATCAACCCCCTTCCAATGTGTGTGCATGCACATACACCCACACATATTTGTACACATACATATGTACACATTCATGCATGCACAGAACAGCTAGGAGAACCTTGTAGACCTTATTCTGTCTAGAGTTGGTACAGTTAATTGAATGCCAGATATCACTTCATGATTGACTTTACAAACCTGTCTTCCACCCTCAACACTTCTAACACCTCTCTTGCTCACTTGGTTGACCATGGGCCCTCGACCTATAAGTGTTCAGCCATGGGAAGAAGGGTGAGCAGTAGGGAGAGGTGTCTAGAACCATAATGTGACCAAAGGTCTTCTGTCATCTACAAGCCAAGGCCACTAAGGCTGGGTGGTGGCTAGTAAATGCCAATAACCCCACTCTTGGGGTTCTCAGTGCCTCCAGGAAGTGACCAGATAAAAGGGCTCCAGGGGATCAAGGAAAACATCAATATGGACATTTCAGTCACAGAGATTGGCACTGAATGAGGGGTGGGCTAGGGAGGGCTGTGAGTGTGGAAGGAGGAAGATGAGTGAGTGGCAGGTTGTGCTCCCAGCCAGAGGACAGACCCATGCCAAGGGAAATTATGAGGAAACAAATGAAGAAAGCAGTGTGGCATTTCAGCAGTGCATGTCCTCCAAAGCATGAGCTGAGAGGAGAGGCTGGCTGGTGAATTTTAATGTAACAGGGAGCTAACCTGCACTAGCATCTCTGATCGATATGGTCTTGGGATGAACTGAGGGAAACAAGATGGCACCCCCATCCCAAGTATCCATAACCAAGCCCTGCCAGAGGTGAAATCTTACATTTTCTCAGTCTACCCTGCAAATGGGCTGAATGACTGGTAGGTAGGGACTGCATCACAGCCTGTGCTGAATGCTGTGGATCTTCATGGGCTGTGAGGCTCAGAGGATGAAATCTCAGGATCAGAGCACCTGATGGTTCAGTCTACCCTTATCTCTGGGAGCTCTGAACCATGAAGGGAATGGTAGGAACACATCCCAAGGAAACACGTTATCACCTAAAGACAACATATTGATCATGGATTCTGGGCAGCTGATTTCTCAATTCAGGATACAGTGAACATTTTGATAAATTCTTTTGCTGTGGGGAATATAGAGGTCCCAGGTTTATGAAAGCTGGCTTCAGAGGGAAGGCACCACACAGACTTCTGCCAGAGGAGGAAGGGGGGCAGAGCTCAAGCTGACCCTGGGACTCTGGTCTGGGATGTGGAAGACTCTTTTCCAGAGCAAACATCCTTATTTTACTCTGTTTCTTCTTATTATGCAGGCATATTGTAACTTATCATTGCATTTACATATAATATTTATTTTAACTAAACCCCCTAAACATTAGTGGAGTCCCTCTCCACTTGATAAACATTCCAGTTGATATGAGAGATGCTTCTCATCGAAAATTAGGGAGTCAAGGATCAGCCACTCCCCGCTGCTATGTTTTCTCTATGGGCCACAAGCTTTCCCTGTAGCCCATGGGTTTTAGCAGAGGGATCAAAAAAAAAAAAAAGCATCATTCGGTGGCCATTACTAGGACGAAGTACATCACTGGAGAGGCCCTGCAGGGTGTTGGGAGGGCCTTAGTTTCTCTACTCCCTCTCAGTACTAGAACCTGCTCATTTCACAGCCAAGAATTCTAAGGCCCAGAGAGGGAAAGTGATATGCCCAACACTGAACAGTTAGTGGGGTTGTAGCTCATGTCTACCTTCCAGTTTTATTTAATCTTTACCTGTCTACTTCCTCTGAATTGAAAGAAATGTTCCACATGCTCTTTCTTGAATGAAGCATTTATATGATTTGAATCTTGGCTCTGTCTTTTTGTGTGTGTGTGTGTCTGTGTCACCTTGAATGATATACTTAATCTCTCTGTGCCTCAGCTTTCTCATTGTTAAACTGGGCTTCTCATAGTCTACCTCAAAGAGTCAGATTACATAAGATAATGTATTATCCTGGGGCACCTGGGTGGCTCTGTTGGTTAAGCATCCGACTTCCGCTTAGGTCATGATCTGACTGAAGAGTTCTAGCTCCATATTGGGCTCTCTGCTGTCAGTGCTGAGCTGGCTTCAGATCCTCTGTCCTCCTCTCTCTCTGCCTCTTGCCTGCTCACTCCCTTCCTCTCTCTCTCTCAAAATAAATAAACTTTAAAAAAACATGACAATGTATTCTCCTTAGCACAGTATCTGACATCTACTAGATGAATTATTGAGTTTTAATTATATTCTAAGCAGTATTCTGAGTGTTTTGTATAAATATTTTCATGTAATCTTCATAACTACTCTTTGTGGTAGGATCTTTATCCTAATTTTTATAGATGAGAAATTTGAGGCATGGAAGAGTTAAGTAGGTTTTCTACAGTCATGTAACTGGTACTTGGAAATGCCAGAATTCATACCTAAGGCTGTCTGAGGAAGCCCTTGGGCTCTATTAAGTTCCCTTTTACTGCCTACATACATATAGTCATGAGTGTCCTAGGAAGAGGCAAGCCTAGGAGGGAGGGCCCTAAATAATTCTCCACATTGCTTCTTGATTCTTCTTTTTCTTCTTCTTCAAGAGGAAAAAAAAACTATTATCTTTGGTTTTAATCCTTATAATCATCAATGAAAAGATTCATAGAATTAGAGAGAACAAGGACAATCCTTCAAGCCATCAAACACTATAATTAAGTTATTAAAGACCTTGGGTATGGTCATAACTCCATAGACTTCAGTTCTGAGCTGTCTTTTGTCTGGGAGTAATTTGCACCATTGAGTTGCAAAAACAAGCTGACAATGAGTGATATGGCAGCTAGCGAAATTAAGTCAACATCTGGGGTTGAACCTTACGGGATGTGGAGCAGATGAAATTTTGATGCACAGTGTTTAAAGATCAGCAAACTCAAACAAGAAAGTGGGCAGTGCAATTTCAGAACCCCAGCAGGTGATGGTATCCTTGTTCTAGGTCTAGGACAGAAATAACAGTAACTCATGTTGTTTTCCTAACTCCAGTTCTGTTGGCAGATTTTGCTAGCTTATCACAACACCAATTTCTGCTGGGTCTACATATGGCTTCAGCATTTTCTTATCTCCTTGGAGTTAGCCCTTGAAAAGAAATACATCTTGGGGGTAAGGGAAGCAGAATCCAATAGCAAAAGCATCACCAGATGCATGAGTTTAGGCAAGGCTGGGGACTTCAGGGCAGGCCTCCAGTCCTCATCAGGAGCTAAAAATAAGACCAGAGGTATATTTGGGATCAACATAATAGTAATAAGAAATTTTGTGAATGAAACAACTTATAAAAACAGGGCACAGACTTACTTAAACCATACTGATGTACTTAGACAACAAGTTTTGCCTTTAACACCACCCAGAAGATTGGGCTAACATACCTTATGTACACCTGCCCCTACCCTGGAAAGGGTCCATCCTAGAGCTGGTAGCACCAGACATTCCTGCTGTGAGCAGTCAGGCCAGGCAAGGAAGTAGAGTTGAGGCATGAGCTGAGATGACCATGCACAGAGCTCTAAGTCTATGCTCAGTCCAGTCATGGACCCAAGTCCCTGACAAAAAAGGTGTGAGGGCTTAGCCCTCAATTAGTGAAATGCCCTGCTATGAGAAAGGAAAGCAGTGGCCACTGAGTTTAGGTTGCTCTGAAAATTGGATAGACCTTTTCATACATATGTAAGAAGTGAAGTTCTTTTCAAGCTTGTGAAGGCTATTTATTTTGTGATTAAGAACATAAATTCAGTTTGATCCTGGTTCTGCCACTGACTAGATGGTAACTTGGACAGGTTACTTAACTTCTCTAAGCCTTAGTATTATCACTTATAAAATAAAGAATTCTAAGTCTATGTCTCAAGATGGTTGTGAACCTTAGATAAGATAATTATGCATACAAAATAAGTGTTCAATTATTTCTCTCAGTGAAAAGTTTACAGAGAAAAAGGTAATTGAGATAACAGTTGCACGTGGGTATTGAACGTTTAGTATATACTATATACCAAACATTGTTCTAAGGATCTTACATGTAATAACACATTTAATCCTCACAATGATTATGGAGATTGATTGCGTTGATAAATCTTATTAATGGACTTCTGTATCCTCACAATATAACTTTTCTCCAAAAAATAGATTGTCTATTTGCCTATCTCTTGGGTTTTATGAGTTTCTTTGACCAGAATAATGTGGTTGAAGTGATGCTATGCTAATTCTAAGACTTCCACACATCTGTCTCTTGGAATCCTGCCATTGCTGTGTAAATAAGCCTAGACCATCTGGAATAAGCTTCTAGCCCAGTTTGTTCCAACTGAGGCTACCAGGCAAGCCTACTATTAGCTAACCCAAAACATTTGAGAAAAACTCATCCAAGATCAGCAGAACCACTTTCCTGACCCCATCTGAATTAATAAGACCAGATCTACCCCTGGACTTATGAGCAATCAGAAATACTTACATATTTTAAGCTGAGTTTTGAGGCAATTTGCTACACAAAGTCACTAATTCATGCAATAACTTTATGATGTAAAGTTGAGGAAAATGAGAAACAGTAAAGTTAAGCAACTTGCCCAAGTTCACACACCTAAGTGTTGAAACTAGGCCACAAACTCAGGCTACATAGCTGCAGAATCTGCTCACTAATCAGTGTTTTAGAGCAATCCTTTGGAGGTGCTATCCTCCTCTTTTGCTATGGAAATACATGAAAGAATTTCCTCATTCATAAATTATTGTTTAACTAAGTATGCAACCACATTCTCAGGCAGACACAGGGGTTGGGGGCAACTCATTAGTCCCTGCCATGGCCACCTTGACCAGTCATGAGACCAACAAGATCTCAGCCTGGCTGGATATTAGGTACTTTATATTTACTAGTCAGTAGGATTTAGAAGTAGAGTTTCACTGTCTTATACCTGAGGGCTAAAGACTTGCATTAGTTAGAAAAATCTTGGTATGTCAATGGTAACAAGTAAACATTCAAATCTCAATGGCTTAATCCAACAATGGTCTATTTTTACTTGATATCACATTGGATTGTGCCTTATGGTTACTAAAAATAGTAAGAATTTATATGTAAGGGCCAGGCCCAGGAATGCCTCTTATCAGTTTGCCCATTGGCCAGAAATAGACCCAACCTAACTTCAAAGAAACCAGGGAAATATAGTCTACCTATGTGTCCAGGAAGAAAAAATGGCATTATATACCTATAGCATTATCTGTACGAAAGTACCAAGAAGATACTATGTATTGATATTATAGATGCCCAGGATGCCTGCCTTCCTGGGTCTCTACTGCCCTGTGTCCAAGCTATACTCTTTGCTTGCTTCTCCCTTGATGCAGACTCTACATAGAGTCTCCCTCACTGAGCTACTAGGGTGCAAGTCAGAGTTAAATTATTGCTCCAACTGCCTTAATCACTGACCAGCCTCCCACACCTCATCCCAGTCCTCTGATATGGATCTTCCTCAAATGTTATGATTTCCCAGGGAATTGACTTGGTAAGACTGTGGACCCTCACCTTCCCCCACTTTAAATGCCAAAATAAATATAGAAAATGTTGCACAAAATTCCAGGGGGTTCCTTGCTCTCCTGAGAGCTACCAGGTAGTGATGTCTTGCTTGGGAGATTATCACTTAGCCCACCCTCCTCATCTTGTGCGTAAAGGATATAGAGCTCAAACTGGTTCATTAACTCATCCAAAGGCAGACCACTGGTGTCAGCAGCAGGGGTAATTGGAGGTGTATCCTAGGATTGAAGGACAGACATGTCTGGGCAAAGAAGTCCAAAACATTGGACTTCTGCATCACTCCACAGACCTAGAGTGTCACAAAACACCCCATGCAAAATTCTCTAAAAGAGTGCCTGTGAAAAAGTGTTTGTGTATGTACATGGCAAATGCTTCTATTATTCAAACTTGCATGGGGACTACTGACCCACTTTCCATGTCTTTTTTGAGGCTTGTTAACAACATTTCCTTCTTGAAGTTGTCATGAGAGTATGATCTGATTGCTGCTACCTAAATGTAAATGTGGGGAAGGGAGGAGACCGGCAGGGCCGAAAGAATGCAGAGGAGAGGCCAGGGCACACAAAGGCCTCTCAACTGGAAAATTAGGCATTCAATCATGAACAATAGAGAATAACAAGGAGAAGGAGGTGACATCCCTGTTTCCCAGGAGAGACTCCCAATGTTCTCCTTCTTAAGTCTCCTCTGTCCATCACCCACCCTCCCTCTCCAGGCACTAGACTCTCCATCCCTAGGGTCACCTGATGATATTTGGAACCAGGAACCAAGAAGAAACACTTGTCTGCCTTCTCCCTCTCAGGATCTCTCTGGTCTCCTTCTCTTCCTCAGTGTGGCCTGAGTCAAGGACAACATGAGGACTCCCTTAACCAGGTTGGGGAAGGGAAGGCCCAGGATGTGGGAAAGGATCATTATTCCTAAAGGAAAATCAGGCTAAAGTGAGCAGCAGGGTAACCATAAACTAAAAAAAAAAAAAAAAAAAAAAAAAAAGAACTGAGGAGAAAAGAGGTTAGAGGGCTAGATGAGTCCAAGGGTGGGCCACATGTTTGCCTTTGTGGTGATGGTGATATCTATAAGGACAAAACGCAATTGCATAGAGCTTCATGAGCTTCATGAATTGCATGAGCTTGCAAATGTGTTTTTTGAAAATTTTTCCCATTTAGCTCTCATTCCATTTGATGGAAGATGAAACAATCTTAGAAATATTAAATGATTCATCCAAAATCAGAGTTTTAATGAGGCAAGTCTCAGACTCAGACTTCATACTTCCAAATCCTAGGTCTTCTGCATTACATGGTGTAGAAGGAGATGCATGTGTTATGCCGTACTATGTGACTGTAGGACTGTTTCACAAAGCTTCAGCTTGCAGTAGTACAGAACACCTCTCTTCAGCCAAACCAGGAAGCTCAGTCACCTCACCCCCACTTGGCTCTGCTTCTGCCCAAGGCACAAATGAGTGATTCCTGGGCTCTTTCTGTCCTTTGATGATAAATTTTGATGTTTTGTGGAGTGTGTATGTGGAGGGTTGTGTGTGTGAGAGAGAGAGAGTTTGGTGTGTACAAACTCTCCCAGTGAGTGTGTGGGATAGAGAGAATGTTGTAAGAATGTAATGTACATTCACATTGTGTGAATGTGAATATGGTATGTATGAGTGTGCTGTGAGTGTACAATGTGTGTAGTAGTGTTGTGTGGTGTGTGTATGAGAATAAGTGCATGAGTATGGTATATAACTGTCATACGTGTGAGTGTAGTGTGTGAATATGTGTGAGTGTAGTTGTGAATGTGCATGTGTGTGAGTGGTGTGTAAGTGTGGTATGTATGTGAGTGTGATATGAATATGTGTGTGGTGATATAAGTGTGTAAGTGTGTGATGGTATGAGTGTGTAAGTTTGATGTTAGTGTGTGAAAGTGTGGTATGAGTGTGCTGTGCAAGTGTGAGTGGATACAGGTGGTGTGAGTCTGTGTGAAAGTGGTGTGAGTGTGCTGGGTTTGAGTAGATACAGGTGGTGTGAGTGTATGGTATTATTGGTGTTAAGTGTGATGTGTGAGAGTGTGGTATGTGTGTGGTGTGGGGGGTGGTGAGTGTGTGTGAGTGTGTGTGGTATGTTTGGTGTTAAGTGCAGTGTGTGAGTGTGTGTGACTGTGTGTTGTTGGGACAACAGTGGGATCTGGCTCATGGCCCACATCAAACATGGCTGAGAGTGGAGCAGGGCAAAGATAAAGAGGGAAATTATTGCTGCTTCTCCTCCTACCCTGACTCAGATGGTAGAAATGTCAGTTCATTCCTAAGAGGCTAAAGAAACAAGGTGGGATCTGTAAGGACTTAATTACAGTTGCTCTCATCATTGCAGCATGAAAGCCCTAACAGTTTCCTCCAAAGCGTGGATTTTTCACTGGATGGTGGAGGAGGGCTGGAGGGATGGATTGGCAATAGCTCTCCACATGTGCTCTTGCCAAGGTGGAGAGCCTGTGCCAGCCCACTCTGTCATTTAGCATCTGGAGAGCTCTGCACAAACGTCAAACACTTTGTCATCCTCTGATTAGACTCCAGCTCTTGCAATTCCAGGAGTGAGGTCAGTTCCATTTCAGAGATGGGATAAAGAAAGGTAAAGAGTGAATGACTTGGAAAACATCAGCTCGACAGTTGTAATGTTTTAAACCACTTCTTGCATATCAACTTTATACTGTGGACCAAACAACTGACTCAAATGTCCTAGATGATGTGTGTTGGTGAATGTGTGTTATATCAGGCAGTGGTATGCTGACAGACAACCCTTAAATCTCAGTGGCTTCAAACAACAAAGATATACCTGGTTGGTTAGTTAGTTAGTTAGTTAATCACTTTTCTTATCCATTGCAGTTTGTCTAAAAGTTGTGCTCTCTGTTATCCTCACTTTAGGACCCAAACATTCCAATATTTGAAATATTTCTGACACTGTGGCCAGCTTGGAGCTTGGAAATCACATATTGGCTAGCATTTCCACCTAGAATTTTCACAGGTCCCTTTTGTGTACATGCCATTGGCCACACCTAACTTCAAGGATCCAGGGAAATGAAATCTTACAATACTCCCAGAGGGAGAATTGAAGGTATCTGTGACAGGTGCTAATAACTACCAAAGGAGAGGGTATCTGTGGGCTATAGAATCATAGACTATTAGAGATAGAGGAGCAAAACAAACAAACAAACAAACAAACAAAAAAACACACCAAAAGATACTTCTTAATTTACAAAATACCAAGGCTTAGAAAGGAAATAATCTACCCAAACTTATACTGTTCTATCGTGTTGCTCACTTGCTTAAAACCTTACAGTAGTTCTCCATCCATGTTAGGATAGAGAACCAATCCTTCACATGGCCCATAGTAGCTCAACAGCATTGGGCCTTGCCTGTCTCTTCAGACTTACCACTGACTGTATTTCTTCTCACTCTCTACTTGACACAAGGGCTTCCTTTGATTCCTCATAAGTGCCATGCTCCTCAACCTCAGGACCTTTGTTTTCCCCATTCCCTCCATGTAGACCAACCTCATCCTCTTATAGTCTCTTTTCTCTTCCTTCTCATCTCAGTCCAAATGTCACTGCCTCAAGGAAACCTTCCCAAACCCCCAGGTTCAAGCAGGCTCCCTCTCAGGCCTATGTACTTTTCCTCCAAAGCTCTTATCAAAGTTAATATTTTTGTATTTGGATATGATACTAATGTCCTTCTTCTTCACTAACAAATATGTAACATGTATGAGGGCAGGAATGTGGCTATTTCTGTTTGCTCACCTTTGTGTAACAAGATCATTTATTCTGATCCTATATCTCAAATATATATGCATGTACTTAAGTACCATGGGTTAAGTACATGTCACACTTCTATTTAAGTGAGGATTCACACAGCAAGGATAAGTAGAAATAATATGGCTGTGAGCTGACAGAAGGCAGGGCAAATGCCTTATTCACCAACTCAGCATCCCCAACACTTACCTGTGTCTGGTACCGTGTAGGAGCTCATTAAATGTGTGTTTGCTGTTACCATTGAAATTCCAGAAAATAAAAACCGCGAGTTAGGGTTTCACTGAGAGTGTATTGAGGTGTATAAAGCATTCTCTTTACACACACCATGGGGCAATAGCCAAGTATTAGGCAGGCATATGCCTAGTGCTTGGTCAATGGAACTGAGTTATTGGTGCCTAATATCTACCCAGCCAGTCCGTAATGCCCACCCCTGTATTCCTTTGGGTTAAAATCTGATGGATTGCAAGTAAATTAGTGAGTATATTGCTGGTGCTTAGTTGATTTGAATAACCATTAACACTTTGGATTGCCATTAATTTTTTATTACCCATTATCACCTTGCTGTGAATTACTAATCACAGACCGGGACCCTGAAATACAGGAATAGGAAGGACAGCTGTAGAGCAGGAGGATGGATCTACTTCACAGATCCTTTCTGAATTTTGGACTGACTACTGCCTTCAACTCTGTCATTAGACTCCAGTATCTGTTTGCAAGTCTAGGATATCAAATCACTGGACATTTCTATTCTTGACTTAATTTCATAGTCCTATAGATCTGCTTGGCTTCCCATCCCAAGATAGCCAAAATCCCATATTTATCATTGTATTGTGGAATTGGGATTGGCATTAGGGGAGTTTTAGTGTTCTTAGTTAATTATATTCTGGGAAGGCATGAAGGAAAATGTAAATTTGCTTCTGAAAGTTTTTTACCCTGAGTGAAAGCTCAAGGGTGAGATCTATGGTTTTTGTTTTGTTGTATTAGGACTTTTGTTTTTAAGGTGTAGTTACACACAGTCAAGTGCATAGATCTTAAATATACAGTTCCATGAATTTTGAACCAATACCCTAATCCAGATGTAGAAATTACCATCACCCTAAAAATTCCCATGTTTCCCTTTCTAGTCTATCTCCAAGACGCCACAATTACTCTAATTTTAGTATTTCGATAGACTAGTTGTGCTTGTTTTTAAACTTCTTATAAATGATATCATACATAGGTGTTGTTTGTGGCTGACTTCTTTCATTCAATATGAAGCTTAAAGATTTATTTATGTTGTAGTATGTATTATTAGTCCATTTTTAATAGCTGAGTCATATTCTATTGTATGGGAATATTACAGTTTAATTATGCGCTCACCTGTTATGGACATTGGGTGATTTCTAAACTTTATTTATTATGAATAACACTTAAAAATAAATTTTCTTATGCAAACTTTTTATGTTGTTGGGAAGGAAAAAAATTTATCCTGCAAGATTCTTCTGACTGGTCTAAGAATTAAATGGACATGAAGTAGACTAACAGGAGAAGAATAAATTTAATTTATATGTACAGGAGCTCATAGAAATATGAGTCTCACAGAAGTAACAAAGCAGGAAGCTTTTGTACCTTTACAACAAAAAAATAGCAAATTTGTGAGGAACTGACAAGATTAGTGAAGTTTGGATTTGGGGTAGTAAATTGAAGAAGTAACAAGGTTTATTTATACAACCCTCTTGGCCCTGAATTCCCTATCTCTTGTGATAAGTATGTCTCTACCTTCTGATACAGGGAGGATATCTTTCACATGGAAAATTTATTTTCTGCTTTCAGGAGAACAAAGGAGGGTCAGAGTTTCTTTTGGAACTGGAGTTTCTTAAGTAACTTTAATTCAAAATACTCAATATGCCAAAGTGGCATAGTTTGGGCAGCTTGACCCAAACACCATCAATGTGTATATGTTTTTTAAAATTTATTTTTGGTAAATACCTAGGAGTAGAATCACAATAAATTCCTAAATAGTTTTTCCACAGTGACTGTATCATTTTACACATGCATCTGCAATGTGCTGCCCAGAATCTTCTTCAACATTAGAAACTATTAATTTTAGCCATGTTAGCAAGTGTCCAATGAAATCTCATTTTGCCTTTAATTTAATTTCACTACTAAAAATGTTGGTCATCTTTTCATGTATTTATTGACTAATGGCGTAATCTTTCCTGAATGTTTTCCCATATCTTTTATCTATTTTTGTTTATTTTTTGTCTTTTTATTATTTATTTACAGGAGTCTTTATATATATATTGGATAAAATGGCTATATATTACATTTTTTTCTTCTTGTCTGTGGCTTTTTCATTTTTAAATTGTCTATTTTGATGAGATAAAGTTTTTTTTAATTTGATAAAATTGCTTATTGTTTCATTTTTCTCTTATGGTTAGAGATTTTTATCATTATATCCAAGAAATCTTCATTTACCACCAAGTTCAAAAGTCTCCTATGCTTTTGTCCAAGGGTCCTACATATATACATAACATATATGTATAATACATATTATATATATATTTACTTTTGCAGCTACATCTATAATCCATCTCACATTTTTTTTTGTATGATGTGAGATATAGGTCAAATTCATTTTTTTTCCTTTTATTTTACAGATATCAAGTTAACTTAGTACGATTTTAATAAATTTTTTTTCTTTCCCCATTAAATTGCATTACCACTTTTATTTAATATTATGTAATCTCATGGGTTTATTTCCATTTTCCCAATTAACTTGCCTACACATATGTCAACACCATGACACACCACCAGGTCATGATTATTGTAGATTACCAGTCATCCTTAAAATTAGATAGTGTTTGTTCCCCAGTTATAGTCTTTTCCATGAGTGTTTTGGCCACCACTTTGCACTTCTATATACATTTTAGTATCAGATTATTTGTTTCTACAAAAAATGCTTGATTAAACTTTTCTTGGTGCTGCATTTAATTTACAGATCAATTTGGAACAAATTGACATTTTTTTATCATATGTTCTAACTCATGAGTATGATAATCTGTCCATTTATTTGTGTTATTTAATTTATCTCAGCAATATTTTGCTGTTTTCCTTATAGAGGATTTTTACATTTTTGTTATATTCTTTTTTAGGAGTTCTATATTTTGGATGCTATTATGAATGATATTGGATTTTAAATTTAAATTTTTTCCATTGCTGGTTGCTAGTATAGAAAAACACAATTAATACTTATATATTGATCTTTTATTCTGGAATCTTTCTAAATTCACTTATCAGATCTAGTAGTTTTTATTTTTGTATTATTTTGTTTGGATATTATTTTGGATTTTCTATATACACAATTATTATCACCTACAAATAAACACTTTACTTCTTTAATGGCTTTTATGCCTTTTCTTTCTTGCCTACTTACATTGGGTAGAACCTCCAGTGTGATATTGAATAAAAGCGGGAAGAAGGAACATATCCATGCCTTGTTTCTGATTCTGCTTCTGAATGTTTTTAATATTTCTCCATTAAAAATTATGAAAGTTATAGGTTTGTCGTACATCCTCTTTATTAGATTGAGGAAGTTACCTTTTACTTATTTATTTCTCATGAATTAGCACTTTATATGCTTCTTTGATATCTTGAAATGATCTTAGGAGCTTCCTCCTTTATTTCATAAAAATGTGATTAAATACACTGATTGATTTTCAAATCTTGAAAACACCTTATGTTCTTGGGATAAATCTCACTTTATCATGGTACATTATACATTTTATGTATTGCTGTATTAGATTTGCTAGTGATTATTAGGGATTTTGCTTTTGAAGAAAGCTAGAATATGTCACCCCAAAATATGTCTCCTTGACATAAAAATTACTTTGAATTTAAGACAATTAAGAAGCAGTAAATGTAGAAAAAGCCCTCCGTTTTCTGCCTAAAGACAGAATATAAATTTGCTTTTTACTGGAGACAGACTCTTATCAGCTCAGAGATAGCACCAGAAGAATCTGCAAACAACCATTACTCCATTATTCCCCCCTGCCATTTATTTTACCTTCCCACAGTTTGCTGCCCTTGGAGGCTTAAAACTGCTTTCCTTTGTCCTGTCATTTCTCCATAATTTATTGTTTTTTTGTTGAAGATGCTATATAACCCAGAGTTCTCAGATGTTGCTTTGAGTAACTTTTCATTTAGGTTTCTCCCACATAATGAGCACTGAACACATTAATAAACTATTTTTCTCTTGTTAATCTGTCATTTTGTTACAGAGTCCCAGATGAAAATCTAAGATGGGTAAAGGTAAATCTTTGCCTCCCCTACACTTTCATCTATATTTATGAGTTACATTGGTTTTAATTTAATTTAATTTAATTTTACTTTTTGTAAGGCCCTCATCAGGTTTGATATTAGGGGTATGCTGACCTCATAAAATGAATTGAGAAATGTTTCCTCTTTTTTCTATTGTGAAAGGGTTTGTATAATATAGATTTTTCCTTGTGAACATTTAATCGAATTTCACAGAAGAGACAACTGGACCTGAAGTTTTCATTGTGGGGAAATTTTAAATTATGAATTCAACTTTTCTAATAAATATAGGGCTCTTGAGGCCAGTTTACCTATTTTTTTGTTTTTCTGTCAGTTTTGATAAACTGTATTTTTTTAAATGTTTATTTATTTCTGAGACAGAGAGAGGCAGAGCATGAGTGGGGGAGGGGCAGAGAGAGATGGAGACACAGAATCCAAGCAGGCTGCAGGCTCTGGGTTGTCAGCACAGAGCCTGATGCAGGGCTGAACTCACAAACTGTGAGCTCATGACCTGAGTTGAAGTCGGTTGCTGAACCAACTGAGCCACCCAGGCGCTCCTTGGTAAACTGTATTTTTTTTTAATAATTTATTTTTTATTTATTTTTAAAATTTTTTTCAATATATGAAATTTATTGTCAAATTGGTTTCCATACAACACCCAGTGCTCATCCCAAAAGGTGCCCTCCTCAATACCCGTCACCCACCCTCCTCTCCCTCCCACCCCCCATCAACCCTCAGTTTGTTCTCAGTTTTTAAGAGTCTCTCATGCTTTGGCTCTCTCCCACTCTAACCTCTTTTTTTTTTCCTTCCCCTCCCCCATGGGTTTCTGTTAAGTTTCTCAGAATCCACCTAAGAGTGAAAACATATGGTATCTGTCTTTCTCTGTATGGCTTATTTCACTTAGCATAACAATCTCCAGTTCCATCCACGTTGCTACAAAGGGCCATATTTCATTCTTTCTCATTGCCACGTAGTACTCCATTGTGTATATAAACCACAGTTTCTTTATCCATTCATCAGTTGATGGACATTTAGGCTCTTTCCATAATTTGGCTATTGTTGAGAGTGCTGCTATAAACATTGGGGTACAAGTGCCCCTATGCATCAGCACTCCTGTATCCCTTGGGTAAATTCCTAGCCGTGCTACTGCTGGCTCATAGGGTAGGTCTATTTTTAATTTTTTGAGGAACCTCCACACTGTTTTCCAGAGTGGCTGCACCAATTTGCATTCCCACCAACAGTGCAAGAGGGTTCCCGTTTCTCCACATCCTTGCCAGCATCTATAGTCTCCTGATTTGTTCATTTTAGCCACTTTGACTGATGTGAAGTGATATCTGAGTGTGGTTTTGATTTGTATTTCCCTGATGAGGAGCGACGTTGAGCATCTTTTCATTTGCCTGTTGGCCATCTGGATGTCTTCTTTAAAGAAGTGTCTATTCATGTTTTCTGCCCATTTCTTCACTGGGTTATTTGTTTTTCGGGTGTGGAGTTTGGTGAGCTCTGTATAGATTTTGAATACTAGACCTTTGTCTGATATGTCATTTGCAAATATCTTTTCCCATTCCGTTGGTTGCCTTTTAGTTTTGTTGGTTGTTTCCTTTGCTGTGCAGAAGCTTTTTATCTCCATAAGGTCCCAGTAGTTCATTTTTGCTTTTAATTCCTTTGTCTTTGGGGATGTGTCGAGTAAGAAATTGCTACGGCTGAGGTCAGAGAGGTCTTTTCCTGCTTTCTCCTCTAAGGTTTTGATGGTTTCCTGTCTCACATTCAGGTCCTTTATCCATTTTGAGTTTATTTTTGTGAATGGTGTGAGAAAGTGGTCTAGTTTCAATCTTCTGCATGTTGCTGTCCAGTTTTCCCAGCACCATTTGTTAAAGAGACTGTCCTTTTTCCATTGGATGTTCTTTCCTGCTTTGTCAAAGATGGGTTGGCCATACGTTTGTGGGTCTAGTTCTGGGGTTTCTATTCTATTCCATTGGTCTATGCGTCCATTTTTGTGCCAATACCATGCTGTCTTGATGATGACAGCTTTGTAGTAGAGGCTAAAGTCTGGGATTGTGATGCCTCCTGCTTTGGTCTTCTTCTTCAAAATTACTTTGGCTATTCGGGGCCTTTTGTGGTTCCATATGAATTTTAGGATTGCTTGTTCTAGTTTCGAGAAGAATGCTGGTGCAATTTTGATTGGGATTGCATTGAATGTGCAGATAGCTTTGGGTAGTATTGATATTTTGACATATTTATTCTTCCAATCCATGTGCATGGAATGTTTTCCCATTTCTTTATATCTTCTTCAATTACCTTCATAAGCTTTCTATAGTTTTCAGCATACAGATCTTTTACATCTTTGGTTAGATTTATTCCTAGGTATTTTATGCTTCTTGGTGCAATTGTGAATGGGATCAATTTCTTTATTTGTCTTCCTGTTACTTCCTTGTTAGTGTATAAGAATGCAACTGATTTCTGTACATTGATTTTGTATCCTGCAACTTGGCTGAATTCATGTATCAGTTCTAGCAGACTTTTGGTGGAGTCTATCAATTTTCTATGTATAATATCATGTCATCTGCAAAAAGTGAAAGCTTGACTTCATCTTTGCCAATTTTGATGCCTTTGATTTCCTTTTGTTGTCTGATTGCTGATGCTAGAACTTCCAACACTATGTTAAACAACAGCGGTGAGTGTGGACATCCCTGTCGTGTTCCTGATCTCAGGGAAAAAGCTCTCAGTTTTTCCCCATTGAGGATGATGTTAGCTGTGGGCTTTTCATAAATGTTTTTTTGATGTTTTGTTTGTTTTGTTTGTTTTGTGGGCTTTTATGATGTTTAAGTATGTTCCTTCTATCCCGACTTTCTCAAGGGTTTTTATTAAGAAAGGTGCTGAATTTTGTCAAAGGGCTTTTCTGCATCGATTGACAGGATCATATGGTTCTTATCTTTTCTTTTATTAATGTGATGTATCACGTTGATTGATTTGTGAATGTTGAACCAGCCCTGTATCTCAGGAATGAATCCCACTTGAGCATGGTGAATGATTCTTTTTATATGCTGTTGAATTCGATTTGCTAGTATCTTATTGAGAATTTTTGTATCCATATTCATCAGGGATATTGGCCTGTAGTTCCCTTTTTTTACTGGGTCTCTGTCTGGTTTAGGAATCAAAGTAATTCTGGCTTCATAGAATGAGTCTGGAAGTTTTCCTTCCCTTTCTATTTCTTGGAATAGCTTGAGAAGGATAGGTATTATCTCTGCTTTAAGTGTCTGGTAGAACTCCCCAGGGAAGCCATCTGGTCCTGGACTCTTATTTGTTGGGAGATTTTTGATAACTGATTCAATTTCTTTGCTGGTTATGGGTCTGTCCAAACTTTCTATTTCCTCCTGATTGAGTTTTGGAAGAGTGTGGGTGTCTAGGAATTTGTCCATTTCTTCCAGGTTGTCCAGTTTGTTGGCATATAATTTTTCATAGTATTCCCTGATAATTGCTTTTACTTCTGAGGGATTGGTTGTAATAATTCCATTTTTATTAATGATTTTATCTATTTGGGTCATCTCCCTTTTCTTTTTGAGAAGCCTGGCTAGAAGTTTATCAATTTTGTTTATTTTTTCAAAAAACCAACTCTTGGTTTCGTTGATCTGCTCTACAGTTTTTTTAGATTCTATATTGTTTATTTCTGCTCTGATCTTTATTATTTCTCTTCTTCTGCTGGGTTTAGGCTGCCTTTGCTGTTCTGCTTCTATTTCCTTTAGGTGTGCTGTCAGATTTTGTATTTGGGATTTTTCTTGTTTCTTGAGATAGGCCTGGATTGCAATGTATTTTCCTCTCAGGACTGCCTTCGCTGCATCCCAAAGCATTTGGATTGTTGTATTTTCATTTTCGTTTGTTTCCATAAATATTTTTTAATTTCTTCTCTAATTGCCTGGTTGACCCACTCATTCTTTAGTAGGGTGTTCTTTAACCTCCATGCTTTTGGAGGTTCTCCAGACTTTTTCCTCATAGCATTGTGGTCTGAAAGTATGCATGGTATGATTTCAATTTTTGTATACTTATGAAGGGCTGTTTTGTGACCCAGTATGTGACCTATCTTGGAGACTGTTCCATGTGCACTCGAGAAGAAAGTATATTCTGTTGCTTTGTGATGCAGAGTTCTAAATATATCTGTCAAGTCCATCTGGTCCAATGTATCATTCAGGGCCCTTGTTTCTTTATTGACCGTGTGTCTAGATGATCTATCCGTTTCTGTAAGTGGGGTGTTAAAGTCCCCTGCAATTACCACATTCTTATCAATAAGGTTGCTTATGTTTATGAGTAATTGTTTTATATATTTGGGGGCTCCCGTATTCGGCACATAGACATTTATAATTGTTAGCTCTTCTTGATGGATAGACCCTGTAATTATTATATAATGCCCTTCTTCATCTCTTGTTACAGCCTTTAATTTAAAGTCTAGTTTGTCTGATATAAGTATGGCTACTCCAGCTTTGTTTTGACTTCCAGTGGCATGATAAATAGTTCTCCATACCCTCACTCTCAATCTGAAGGTGTCCTCAGGTCTAAAATGAGTCTCTTGTAGACAGCAAATAGATGGGTCTTGTTTTTTTATCCATTCTGATACCCTATGTCTTTTGGTTGGCACAGTTAGTCCATTTACATTCAGTGTTATTATAGAAAGGTATGGATTTAGAGTCATTGTGATGTCTGTATGTTTTATGCTTGTAGCGATGTCTCTGGTACTCTTCTCACAGCATCCCCCTTAGGATCTCTTGTAGGGCTGGTTTAGTGGTGACAAATTCCTTCAGTTTTTGTTTGTTTGGGAAGATCTTTATCTCTCCTTCTATTCTAAATGACAGACTTGCTGGATAAAGGATTCTCAGCTGCATATTTTTTCTGTTCATCACATTGAAGATCTCCTGCCAATCCTTTCTGGCCTGCCAAGTTTCAGAAGAGAGATCAGTCACGAGTCTTATAGGTCTCCCTTTATATGTGAGGGCACGTTTATCCCTTGCTGCTTTCAGAATTTTCTCTTTATCCTTGTATTTTGCCAGTTTCACTATGATATGTCGTGCAGAAGATCGATTCAAGTTACATCTGAAGGGAGTTCTCTGTGCCTCTTGGATTTCAATGCCTTTTTCCTTCCCCAGTTCAGGAAAGTTCTCAGCTATTATTTCTTCAAGTATACCTTCAGCACCTTTCCTTCTCTCTTCCTCCTCTGGAATACCAATGATGCGTATATTATTTCTCTTTAGTGCATCACTTAGTTCTCTAAAATTCCCCTCATATTCCTGGATTTTTTTATCTCTCTTTTTCTCAGCTTCTTCTTTTTCCATAATTTTATCTTCTAGTTCACGTATTCTCTCCTCTCCCTCTTCAATCCGAGCCGTGGTCATTTCCATTTTATTTTGCAGCTCGTTTATAGAATTTTTTAGCTCCTCCTGACTATTCCTTAGTCCCTTGATCTCTGTAGCAATAGATTCTCTGCTGTCCTCTATACTGTTTTCAAGCCCAGTGATTAACTTTATGACTATTATTCTAAATTCACTTTCTGTTATATTGTTTAAATCCTTTTTGATCAGTTCGTTAGCTGTTGTTATTTCTTGGTTATTCTGTTGAGGGGAATCCTTCCGTTTGGTCATTTTGGATAGTCCCTGGAGTGGAGCGGACCTGCAGAACTGATGTCTGCCCCCAGCCCACTGCAGGAGCCACAGTCAGACTGGTGTGTACCTTCTCTTCCCCTCTCCTAGGGGAAGGATTCACTGTGGGGTGGTGTGACCCGTCTGGGCTACTTGAACACTGCCAGGCTTGTGGTGCTGGGGATCTGGTGTATTAGTTGGGGTGGATAGGCAAGGTGCATGGGGGCGGGAGGGGCAGGCTTAGCTCCCTTCTCCTTTGGTGATCTGCTTCAGTAGGGGCCCTGTGGCAGCAGGAGGGAGTCAGACCTGCCCCCGGAGGGATGGATCCGCAGAAGCACAGTGCTTGGTGTTTGTGAGGTGCAAGCAAGTTTCCTGGCTGGAACTGGTTCCCTTTGGTATTTTGGCTGGGAGATGGGTGTGGGAGATGGTGCTGGTGAGCACCTTTGTTCCCTCACCAAACTGATCTCTGTCGTTCCAGGGCTCAGCAACTCTCCTGTTGTCCTCCAGCCTTCCGGCTCTCCGAGCAGAGCTGTTAACTTATAACCTTCCAGATGTTAAGTTCTGTTTGCTGTCAGAACACACTCCCTCCAGCCCCTCTGCTTTTGCCAGCCAGACTTGGGGGCTCTGCTTGGCCAGTGGGCCGCCCCTCTGCCCCATCTCCCTCCCGCCAGTCTGTGTAGCGCACACCGCCTTGCCACCCTTCCTACCTTCTTCCGTGGGCCTCTTGTCTGTGCTTGGCTCCAGTGACTCCATTCCGCTAGTCTTCTGGAGGTTTTCTGGGTTATTTAGGCAGGTGTAGGTGAAATCTAAGTGACCAGCAGGACGCGGTGAGCCCAGCATCCTCCTATGCCACCATCTTTCTGATTGAAAAATATTTCGGTAAACTGTGTTTTTAAAGAAGCTTTTCTATTTCTTCTTTGTTGTCAAGTTTTTTTTGTTTTTTGTTTTGTTTGTTTTTTGTTTTTTTTTAGAATATGGTTATACATAATTTCACCTTATTGTATTTTGCATATCCATCTGTAGTTTCTCTTCTGAAATTCTCATTTCAAAATGTTGATTTTGTTGTTGTTTTCTTTCTTTTCTTTTCCCTTTTATTCCCTAGATATGTTTTCTTAGGGATTTTAAATTTTCTTAATCTTACTCACAGATCTTATTTTTGGACTTCCTGTTTTTTCTTTCTGTGTTTTGTCTAAGTACTATTTCATTCATTTCCAGTCTTTATAATTTATGTTAATCTTTATAGTTTCCTTTGTTTTATATATTTGGGGTTATTTGCTCTTCTTTTCTGATTTATTAAGATGAAAACTTATATGAGTAATTTTAGACTTTTGTCATTTTCTAGTACAAACATTTTAAGGTATAAATTTACATCTTAGCAATACTTTAACTTAACCCTACATTATTAACATATTGTGTTTTTATTATTGTTTAGTTCAAATATCTTCTAATTTTCTGTGCATTAGTTTGCTATTGCTGCTGTAACAAATTACCACATATTTAGTGGCTTAAGACAATACAGATTTATTATCTGTATCTTACAGTTCTGGACATCAGAAGTCCAAACTTAGTTTCACTGGGCTAAAATCAAGGTAGTGGCAGTGAGCACTCATTCTGAAAACTTTAGGGAATAATTAATTTCCTTACCTTTTCCTGACCTAATTTTCTGACCTACATTCCTTGACTTGTGGCCTCTTCCTCCATGTTCAAAGCCAACAGTATACCGTCTTCTCTCCGTTATGATTTTAGCTTCTTTACTTACATTTCTTCTATACTCTGATCACCCTATCTCTTATAAGAACCCATGCAATTACATTGGGCCTATTTATGTAATTTAGTATAATCTTCTACTGCCTGATACTTAATCACATCTGCAGCATCCTTTTTACCATTTAATGAAGTATATTTACACATTTTAGGAATTAGAATACTGACATCTTTGGGAGGTCATTATTCAGTCCATTATACCATATGATTCCTTTCTCTAGGAGTTCAAAATATTTTCTAATTTCCCCTGTGGCTTTATTAAATTATATTGCTAAACTTTCAAGTGGATTATATGGATATCTTATTTGCTGATTAAAAAATATATATTTATTTGTTGTGAGAGAGAGAGACAGAGAGAGAGTGAGGGGGGAGGGTCAGAGAGAGAGGAAAAGAGAGGGAATCCCAAGCAGGCTCAGCACTGTCAGTGCAGAGCCTGACATGGGGCTCAAACACACCAAATGTGAGATCTTGACCTGAGCCAAAACCAACAGTCTGACACTTAACTGACTGAGCCACCCAAGTGCTCCATTTGCTGATTTTTAATGTAAATGTTTTGATCAGAAAATATATTCACTGTGATTTGACCAAATGTATTGAGACTTGTTTTATGCCCCCAGCATATGGTATATCTTGGTGAATATTCCTTGTGCATTTGAAAAGAATGTGAATTCTACAATTGTTGAGTGTAATGTTCTATAAATCAAGTAAAGTTAGTTGACAGTATTGTTCAAATTTCCTCTATCCTTACTGATTTTTTTTTCTTTATTTTCACAGTTTCTAAAGGAGTGTTCAATGTCTTCAACTAAGATTGTGGACTATTTCTACATTTAGTTCTCTTGTTTATTCTTTGTTAATTTTTTGAAGCTTTGTTATTAAGTGCATAAACATTTAGGATCACTAAGTCTTCTTGACTAATTGGCTTTTTTACCACTATGTAATGTCCCTCTTTATCCTTGGTAAAGCCCTCTGTTTTGAAGACAACAGTGACAACATTGCATAACAAATTTCTTATGTTTAGTGTTTTCACAGTATGCCTTCTCCCCAACTCCTCCCATCCTCATTACTTTGCTTTTGGCCTAGTTCTACCTTCATATTTAGAGTATATTTATTTGTTAACAGCATAAAGTTGGGCATTTAAAAAAATAAATCTGATAACTTCTGCCTTTTAATGGAAGTATTTGGTCCATTTACACTTAATTTACAGTTGATATTATATTGAATACATATAGTGTAAGCAACTTGCAGCAGTATACTTTCTATATTTATATCCTTTACTTTGGGATTTTGTTAAATATTTTACCACTACATGTTATGTAGTGCAGAATGTAATGCTGTTGTTTTTGCTTTGGAAGTCAAATGTCTTTCAAGAACAAGGAAAAGTTAAAAACAAAGAAGCCCTTATGCTTTCCCCAATACTTACCATTTCTGGAACTCTTCAATTCTTTCTATAAATACACAACTAATACCATTACTTTTCTCATAATAGTAACTAGGCAAAAATGTCTAGAATAACTAGTAACTAATTCTTGCAGCTTTTGTTTATCTTAAAATGTCTTTATCTTGCTTTTATTTTCAAAGGATACTTTCACTGGATATAGACTCTGGTTGATTTTTATATCTGTCTTAGCATATTTAAGATGGCATTTCTGTATGTTTGTGTGAGCATGTGTGCTTTCTGGTGAGCAGTCCTGAAGTTAATATGACTGCTTTTATGATTTTGGTTTTGACTTCAAGTAGTTTGACAACGACCTGCCTTATTGTAGTTTTTCTTGTATTTTTTTCTGTTGTTTTTTGTTTTTTGTGTGTTTTTTTTTTGTTTTTTTGTTTGTTTTACCTAGTTCACTGAGCTTCTTGAATATATGCATTGATATCTTCTGAACTGGAGAGTTGTTTGTTATTAATTTTTCAAAATTGCCTTCTTTTCAAGTGTCTCTCTTTCCTTTTCTTCTTAGACTCTATACATATTAGACCTTTTGATTATGTCCTATACTTCTTTAATGCTTTGTTCTTTATTCTCCATTATATATTTTTTTCTTTTTGTGCTTTGCTTTGTATATATCCTATTGGCTCTGCTTGACTTCACTAATCTTGTCTTCTGATATGGCTAATTGTATTAAAAACTCATCTAATAAGTTCTTTATTTCAGATACTATATTTTGTAATACTAGAATGTCTATTTGATTTATCTTCTAGATTCTAATAGTTGTTCAAATAATTTTATATTTTCATCCACTCCGTCCACTTTTTTGTCTATTTTGTTTAATATGGTAATCATAGTTATTGTGAAAACCTTAACTGCTAACTCCAATATTTAGATTATTAGAGGTCTGCTTCTACTAGTATTTCATGCTCTGATTTTAATTTTTTTCCCTGCTTCTTTTCATTGTGAGTAATTTTTTTTATTATATAACAGATTTGTTGATAAAACATTTTAGAAACTCTAGATTTGGTTATGTTAGTTTTGAAAGGAATAAAGACATTTAAAGTTTAAAAGTAGATGTTTTAAATGAGCTGATTGTAATTCTAAACATCAAGAAATATTAGATTTAGAAAATTTGAGATAAAGACAGCCTCAGTGAGGGAATTGTTAGATATTCTATTCAAAGCTTAATTTTCAATCTATTATATTTTACTCCTTCAGTGTCTACTACATTAACAAGTTGGGCTGATGTCAAACCCATTATGTGTAACAAAGTAGCTCTATCTTGCTCAGGAAAACTTACTTTTACGTATGTAAGCACACTACTTTTCTGAGTTGAGGTTCAGCAATGGATTTGGGGAGAATAAAATGAGTACAGTGGTCTTTAAAATTAGGGTCTGAGGCATGAAACCATAAAACTTCTAAAAGAAAATATAAGCAATAAATTCCTGGATACTTGCCTTAGCAATATTTTTTTGGATATGTCTCCCCAGGCAAGGGAAGCAACAGGAAAAATAAACAACTGGGACTACATCCAACTAAAATCTTCTGCACAGAAAAGGAAACCATCAACAAAACAAAAAGGCAACCTAATAAATGGGAGAAGATATTTGTAAATGATACATCTTATTACTGGTTAACCTCCAAAATATATAAAGAACTCATACAACTCAACACCAAAAAACAGATAACCTAATTTTTTTAAGGGCATAGGATCTGAATAGACATTTTTCCAAAGAAGACATGCAGGTGGCCAGCCAATACACACATGAAAAAATGCTCAATATCACTATCAGGGAAATGTAAATAAAAACCACAATGAGATATCACTTCACACGAATCAGAATGGCTAATATCAAAAAGACAAGAAATAAGTGTTGGTAAATATGTAGAGAAAGGGAACCCCTGTGCACTGTTGGTAGGAATGTAAATTGGTGCAGTCACTATGGAAAACAGCATAAAGAAATCTTCAAAAAATTAACAATAGTATTACCATATCACCCAGGAATTCCACTTCTGGGTATTTACCAGAAGAAAAATTAAAAAAAAAACAAACACACACACAAAAAACACACCACTAATTCAAAAAATATATATAAACACCCTATGTTTTATTGCAGTATTATATACAGTGGCCAGGATATGGAAGCAGCCCTAGTGTCCACTGGTACATGAATGGATAAAGAAGATGTGGCCTACATACACAATAGAATATTGCTCAGCCAAAACTGAGAATGACATCTTGCCATTTGTGATGATATGGATGAAACTAGATGGTATTATGGTAAGTATCTAGTATAATACCATTATACTCAATGGTATTATGTCTCACTTATGAAATAAGTCATACCATATGATTTCACATATATGAAGAATCTAAAAAAAATGAAACAAATAAACAAAGGAACAAACAAAACAGAAACAAACTCATAAATACAGAAAACAAACTGGAGATTGCCAAAGAGTAGGGGGGTGGGTAACTAGCAAAGTAGGTACAGGGGATTAAGAGGTACAAACTCCAGTTATAAAACAAATAAGTCATGGGGATGAAAAGCACAGCATGGGAAATATAGTAAAAAATATTATAATAACTTTGCATGATAACAGGTAGTAAACACACCTATCATGGTAAACATTTTGTAATGTATACAATTGTTGAATCACTATGTTGTATACCTAAAAACAATATATATGTCAACTATACTTCACTTTAAAAATAATAAATAAATAAATAAATAAATAAATAAATAAATGTATATCATGTTCTGGGGGGTCTCAGATAGCACTTGGTTTAGGTGTAGGAGCCCAGCTTATCTGTCTCACTCACTTTAGAATGATAGAATGAGGACTACTTTAGTAGTTATAGAGTGAATTTGTTTTTATTACACTTAAAGCTTCTTAAAACTTAAAGGCTTAAAATAACAGCCTTTTATTTAGTGCATGATTTTACAAACAACCAATTTGGGCTAGGCTCAAGTGAATAGCTATTTCTGTCTTAGCTAGCCTCATTAATAAGTATGGATTGGGTGGATGCTGGCTAATATAGGGTAGCTTCAGATGGAACAGCTCCCTGTGGTCTTCCCAGCAGGCTAGCCTTAGCTTCTTCACGTGGTGGCTGAAAACAGTTCTGGGAGAGAGTAGAATTGTCCATGGTATCTTGAGGCCTATGCTTAGAATGGAAATATTTTCACTTCCACTGCATTGTATTAGTGAAAACAAGTCACAGGAAAAGCTCAGATTCAAAGATAAGGAAAATAGATTCAATTATTTGTGGAAGGAACTATAAAGTCACATTGAAAAAGCTATAAATATGGGAGGAGGGATTAACAATTATGGTCATCTTCTTGAATGCAACACATGGAAAGCTAGGATATATTTCTGAGAGTTTGAAGTTAGCAAAAGTTGAAGATTTTGATTTTGATCTTCTTACCTCCACGAGGATTAAAATCATTCACCTCTTTTCAAGCTTCTTGGAGAGCTGGCAGTGTCATGGAAAGAGCATGGGCTTTGGAATCAGACAGACCTGAGTTACTGGCTATGTCACAATGTGAAAAGTACACAAACTCTCTGAAGTTCATCACATGTGAAATTTGGATAATCAATATCTGCCTCAAATGATCATTGCGAGAATTAGTCAATACTACTACCTGTTTGACATATAGTAATCACTGACTCATGGTAATGAATATTATTCATTCTGAGTCTAGCTTTGCCTCAGCTGTGAAAGTTTCACCGACTCTGTTGTATCCACATAGGTGGCCGTCTCCCTTGAATGCCTATTAGTTATAGCACTGCAGAGCCAAAGGGGACCTAGGCCCTCTTATTCCAGATTTCCATCTAGAAGTAAGGAAACTGGAGCCAATTTAGAATTTCTTTAGTGTCTTATCACATAGCCTGGGTTAAAACAATTGATGTTTTTTATTCATCACCTATAAAGTTTGATATTGTTAACTTAGTTAACATAACCTTGTCTTTTCCTGTGGCCTATTAGCCTCTTGAGAGTAGTACTCCTCCACAATTTTCCAAGTATGTGTTTCATACCTACCAGAGTGGCTTACACAGAGCAAGCACTTGGTGAAGTGAGGTTGTGTGTCTGTGTTTGAAGAGTAAAGGATAGCAGTGTCTTCCAACTTATCTGGAAGGGTCAGCAGGGTAAAAGTTATCTATACATGGGCTGGTGTAAAAAAGCTGAAACTAGGAAAATTTTAAGATACAATGTAAATATCATTCATCTATTATGTCTCCTAACCAGATCTTGAGATTATAAGTCAGGGAGAAATAAATAGAGACCTATATAATACTAATCATGGTTCTTTATTCAAATTTATAAACCTTTCTGTGACTCCATAGTGTAAAATCTTCTTATTTCTCCTCTAAATTCACTCTCTATAATTTCCATCATGCCCAGGAGGCTGACTTTTATGAACTTCTGTCTTATTAGAGTGCTCAACCCTCCTGGTTTGACCAGGACAATTCAGGTTTTAACACTGAATGTCCTTTACTCCAGGAAGCTTCTCAGTTTATGGCAGAATGGGATGGTTAGCCACACTATCTTTTGCCCTTTAGCTTTCCATTGGGTTTGACCAATAGGAGGTACCAGCAGGAAATCAGATTGAGAGAACAGATGAAAATCAAGATATTTGTTTCTTTGCTCCTTTGTGCTGAGTGTCTGCTAATTGGCCGACTTCCCTACCCCTTACCAAAGCCATGGTTTCTATTAACCTTCTAACAGCAACCCTTCCAAGGTTCTGCTCCTTCAGATGCAGGAGTAGAAATGCATCCTTCAAATTGCTAGAACACATCCAGATCTTTGTAAATATTCATCTATTAAATTCCTCTCAAATCTGTGAAGAATGTCACTCATTTCCTGATGAGGCCTGACTGACACTGGCCCTGGCTCCTGAGAACGATGCTTGATGCTGTGATAGAAAGGTGTAGAACATAATCTCTGCTTACAATTTAGTGGGAAAGAATAATCTGTGATAAAGTCATTGAAAAACAATAGAACAACATCTGAGCCTCAGTTTTTTCAGCTGTGAAATGAAGGGAATGAACTCAAAACATGCTTTCAAGGATTCCACAAAGCCAGAAAACATGTTCTGTCAATATTTTTTTATTAATCTCACTATCTTTATCACTAACTGAATTTTATTAAAAACAAACAAGATTTCTAAGGTAGTTTCTTGTTCCAACCCAATAAGACTGCTGACATCTTATTAAAATACTAGATTAAATGTAATGTTCAGGGATAGCCAGGGAGAGAAGTGAGCAGGGTTGAATTGAGATTGTTGTGGAAGGTGTGAAGGAAAAGATGGACACAAGCTAAGCTTTAAGGATGGGCAGTTTGGATTTGAGGGAAGCCAGAGACATGAAAGCATCCAGCTTAAATCAAGACTATGAATTAAAATAAGAACTTCAAGGAAGCCCAGTGGGTGATTGAGAAGCAATGACAAGACCAACATGACTTATTTGGGATGAAATCCAGTGGAACTAGATCTCAGAAGCCACTAATGCCAGGGTGATCTGAAAGGCATAGGTGTCCTGTTGTTCTGGGTCAGGAAGGAAAAGCAAATCATTCTGAGGGTCTAAGATATGACCATAATCTCCTTCTTAGATGGAATTTTATTTCACTTTGTGTGTGGCAGAGTTCACATAAGAAGAATGCCTGAGGTCACACCACACATGTTCATTGTAAGCAGAGCAGATGCTGTGAAAGACTGGGCTTCCAGCCAGGTGCACTGTTTTGTATCAGATTCAGTCTGGAAAGCCAGCATTTGGAGGGGGACCTCCACCCACATTGGTCTGATGTTTCTTGGGTCAATGACATTCAAAGGGCCCAGATCTACTGTGTAGTAAGAGCTTTCACACCTCTGCCTGTTTCCTAGAAGACATTCCCAAAGCAGGGAAGTTCCCTTGATCAAGCTATTTGGTGACTGTTTACCAATTTGTACAATTAACATAACTTTTAGATGTAAATATAAACCAGTCCAGGGAAACACATGATTAAATAGCAGTCAATGTGCAGAGGGTTTTAAAAGGTTGTCAGTGAGGGGTTAACTTCGGCCCTCACACCACACAAAATGCATTAACAGTGGTGCAAGACAAAGCGCAAAGCCTGCTGAGTGGTGGAGCTCCCAGAATGCAGCAGGAAGCCAGCCCTGTGGAGTTATTCCCAGGTGACACTGTTTGAATGTCATTTAAAGTTCACTTTCATTATTTTAATTGTCACTGTAAAAATTTCCCATTCAGGACTGATTATGTTCTAAGAGAAATCAGAACTTAAATTCCAATCAATCATAATTGAACGTGTTGTTGCAAGTGGCATATAAAGCTGTGCCTCGGATATGATTAAGACAAGTATTAGTTACTTGTGAAAAGCTGCAGGGAGATTTAAGAGCAAGTGGGATTAATTCTGAATAATTTACATGGCCAAAGCCGTCAGACAAGGAAGAAATATGTTATACGTGTCCCTGCATGCCAGGGAAGAGTGGGGCTGTTGCTTCAAGTTCAGGTGTGAATTGACAGAAACATGTGGAGATTCAGGAGGCATCCTGATTTGCACTGGGTGTTGGGGCCCTGGCAGCAGGTGTGGGACTTGGTCCTGGATCTTCCTGTTACTGGCTGAATATATTGGGGAAGGCACTTAACTTCTTTGAATCTCAGTTTCTCCTTCTGGGAAACTTCTGCCTTAGAAATTCAAGGACAATTTATGGTTTAAATAATATAATATAACAGCCCTTTGTAAACCTGAAGTGTTCCTTAAGTGCTAATTTAAATGGTTATAAAATGTAGCTTCATGCAGGTGATGGAACTCAGGTCCAGGGGTGGCTGGACTAAACAATATCAGAGTGGGAAAAAGACGGCACAAGTGTGGCCATTAGGTGAGCCAGCCCAACACTGGTCTCGTTAAGAGGGGTCCTCAGGTGCCAGGATCAGAGACCCAGCAGAAGGGGTTCTTTATTCTTCCTGTCCATGTCCCTTCTTCCCTGCCTCTTCTCAGATCCAGCTTGGTGCACGGGGCCACCAAGCCTGAGGGGCCATCCTTACTTGGATCCTGGGACCTTGTTCCTTTCACTGCGCAGAACCAGGAATAGTTACCCTGTTACAAGAACTGGCACAAAACTCAGTCCTCAGTCTACTGAGTGGAGGGGAAGTTTAACTACAGGCTTTGGAGTTAAGCAGATAAATTTGTTAAATTTTAATCTCTGAGGCCTAATCTCCACATCTGGAAAATAGGGATTACAACTTTCTTATGGGGCTGTAAAGAGGATGAACACAATACCTGACAAACTGTAGGCTGTCAAAAATGGTAGTTATCATTGCTACTTCAAACCCACTGTGGCATCATTACAACTTTGGGATTTGAGCAAAGAGGGCTTGGAAAGGGAAGCCAAGCCAGAGACCAAAACCCCTGGTTCCTGGTTCCAGGTTTCTGACTGATAACCTGACCACAAACCTGAAGTCCCTTGAATATGAACTCCTAGATGTGTATGAGGAGAATAACAACCTCCTAGTAGCCCAGACTTTTCTGTGGCTCCCCTCCTGGAAGGACACAGGACAGAGCTGGAAGTGACCGCTTTATGTATAATGCTTCCCTGCCTGGGAGGCCACAAAAGCCTTTGGTTAGGGAACCTCCCAGAAAAAGGAGGAGCCCCAAGTCATTTCTCCCCCCAACCCTACATACAAACCAATTTTCTTGGAAAGAGAAGTCAGGGGAATATGGCAGGAACCTAATAAAGGTCTCTGAAAACAGTGTTTCTCCATTTGAAAAATAAACTATGTCTTTAAATGCATTAACTCTGTGGGGAAATAAATGTAATAAACCAAATTCAATCCCTGCCAACATTTGTTTTCTTATCTATGTAAAATCAATATACTTGTTGCAATTATGTCTTTCAATAAATCCTCCCAAAGTCTTATTTTCTCATAAGATTTCCTGCTGTACTCAGATTCATTGTGTTCATTTTCCATCTAGAGAAATTGTTTCTTGCATTTCCAGGCCATCCAGTTTCTGTGGAGGATGCTGTACCCCACCTGCTTTCGCTGTCTCTCTTCTGCAAGGGTTGTTTAGGTGACAATTACTTTGATTTGATTGTGGTGCTGGGCTGGGATTTGCACTCATGGGAACAGACCTCTTTGGTGTAGGAGGGAATTTCCTGCCCAACACTGGCCTCTGCTTGCTCCTTCCTTTGCATGGTCCCAGGAAGACAGCTGAGGGCACTCAGCCATGTCCCTGCTCAGAGGTGAGCACATGGCCATTTTATTGGGAAATGGGTTGCACAACTGTCATGGACTCTTCAAGTAGAAACATTTGTTTTATTTTTTACTGGACATGTATGTACTCTTGGGTCTCCTGCCTCTGCCAAGCTTGGAGAAGATGGATCACAGCATGCTAGAACCAAAAGAAGCTTAGAGAACACTATTAAACCTGCTGCATGCCCCTGTTGTGGAAATCTAATGTATGCCAGCACCTAACCCATGCCCTCACACAGTAGGGTCTCACCAAAAGGCAGCTTCTTTCCCTCTCACTGAAGAAGGCAGGACATTGAGTTTAAAGAGGGTAGTGACTTATCCCAGGTCATCAGCTCTGAACTTGAGTTTGTAACCCTCAACCCAACATTGGGAGCTGCGTTGCCTTGACCCTTAGCTGGATGGCATTTGTATCCTCCCCTACTTCTCCAGGTTGGATTTTAGGGCATACCTATAGCTCTCCTCTTAGTGTTTTACAATTCTCTTAGATCTTTTTTCAGGCTTCCTTCAGTTTCTCCACAGGTCTCTCCTTGTCTCGCAAATCCTGGTCTCCCACCCCACCCTTGCCCAGAGGACCTGCCCCAGTCAGAGAAGGGTCTGAACTGGCTCTTCACCTCACCTGCCCCTGCACACAGGGGCCACAGAACAAATTGGCTACTTGTTTCAATGACTCCACTGAGTGATTGCGAAGACGCATTGGAAGAACTTGAAAGGCTCTCTCTTACAAAATGCTGTTTGTTGTGACAAGACAGGAAAAGGCCATCAGCCTCAGAGAAGTTCTGGCAGTGAGGCACAGCTTGATGAGCTGAGGAGACAGAAGATGAATGAGCTGCTAGACACACTGAAGAGACTGTAGACTTTAACTTATTTATTAAGCTAAATTATTTACATTAAGGAGTCGGCTGCTCTGAGTAATTTATTTCAAGCTCCAAGTCCAAACACCATTTTGAACAGGAATGGTTGACCCTGGCAAAAAACAAAACAACACAAAACAAAACAAAACCCCCCAAACAGAAAGAACTTACTTAACCCTTTCCTATAGACCTCCCTTGTAAAAAAAAAAAAAAAAAAGGAGAGATTCTCAGAGAGAGGGGCTCTCAGGCAATATACTGTGCCATTCACCATAATGGAGACATTTCCCAGGGCTCAGGTTCCCCTAGTCCTCTCTGCTGATTGGTGAAGTCTGTGACTCTGGCTGTCCTGTTCTATTAGGCCACCAAGTTAATGAGGAACTGAGATGTGGTCAGAGGCCTCAGAAGAGTCAAGCCACATCTTCCAGAGGTGCAAGGAGCTAGATTCAATATTTATAAAACTTTGGACAGGATCCCTCCTCCCAAACAGGAATTTGGTAATTATCATAAGGGACATTTGCTATTCATCTCTTTTTAATTATTAACTAGCGGAAAAGGCCAGGTATGCATGGAAACCCAAATAGGGCCAACTAGCCAGGTCTTTCCCGTGTATATGGGGTGGAGGTGCAGGGCCAGAATTTGCTGAATGTCAAGATGGCAGCTGTCCCTTCTTCAAGACTCACCATAGATAGGGTGCCTGGGTGGCTCTGTTGGTTAAGTGTCTGACTTCCTCTCAGGTCATGATCTCACGGTCTGTGAGTTTGAGCCCCACATTGGGCTCTATGCTGACAGCTCAGAGCCTGGAGCCTGTTTCAGATTCTGTGTCTCCCTTTCTCTCTGCCCCTCCCCCACTCTCCCTCTGTCTGTCTCTCTCTCAAAAATAAATAAAGATTAAAAAAAATCTTTTAAAACTCACCATGGGCTCTGGGTTCACCTCCAGGAAGTTGGCTCAGTTTAGATGAAAAACTCACCACCAGCCTCCACTTAGAATGTTGAAATGGTCATTTCACTAATGCTTGAATATCCTTTGAAGGTTTAATATCCTATTGAAAGGGAAAGGAAATATTTTCTTTGGAGCAAGAACTTTGTGTCATCCATCTTTTCTGGAAAAGTAGATGAAACATAAACATAAACATAAACATGATAGGGAAGGCCCTAAGGTCCCAGGCTTTGGAAGTGAACAGAACTGGGTTGAATTTTTGACTCTCTTCAGTAACTGAATGATTACAGACCTCCATTTCCACATTCATATAATGGGAATATCAAAATCTACCACATAGAGTTGTTTTTAGGAATACTGTATATAAGAGTTCTCATATGATCAGCAGTCAATATAATGGTAAAAATTACTATTGTTCAAGTTTACTCTCTTGGTTCCATATTCCCCATTTGTGGAAGCAAAGCCTTATGAACATTTGGCTGTCTTTATCATCTAGTGGGAGAAACAAAAAATACTTTTAAACTCCCAAAGTTCAGGAAGTCTTTCTATTTCTTTCATATACCTCCCAAGGACCTATCCAGAATAGCACCTGCTATCTCCCTGGTGTTCAATCAAAACTATGTTTGTCAGCAGCACAAAGATAATATACTGTCCAGAGGCACATGGTTTGGTGGAAAGGGCCCTGAACTTAGAATCAGAGGTCTTGGGTTTAAGTTCTATTTATATCACTTACTGACTGGTAAACTTAGGCTATTTAATCCACTCAGTTATCCACCTTACAATTCTGTGAGACCGATGGTATTATCTGAATTTTATAGATGAGGAAATTCAGGCTCAGTAAGCATTTGACTGCAAAACACAAAGTAATAGCTTTAGATTTTTGTTATTCTACTGTGAAGAGTATACCATCAGTCCAGAAAGGTGTGTAGTTTTCATGTGGTTTTCAGGTAATGGGAATGGATTTTCATTAAGTCCTTCCCATTCTCACTTCTTCTGAGAGGTAGAGCTTACCAGGCAGTACAAGTTCCTGTGTGGTCAGGTGAATGCAGTGAACTGACTTACAAGGTGAGCAAACCTACTGTTCAGGCCACCAGGCAGAGTCTGAAATAGAAGTGGATGGCACATTAAAAGAGCTGAAAGAGAGTTTTAAAATAAAAATTTTTAATGTTTAATTATTTTTTAGAAAGTGAGAGAGAAACAGAGTGTGAGTAGGGGAGGAGTAGAGAGTGGGAGAGGGGCAGAGAGAGCAGGAAACACAGAATCTAAAGCAAGTTTCAGGATCTGAGCTGTCAGCACAGAACCTGATGCAGGGCTTGAACTCATTAGCCATGAGATATGACCTGAGCCAAAGTTGGCCACTTAACTGACTGAGCCATCCAGATGTCCCTGAAAGAGAGTTTAGTATAAAGACTTTCCACGAAGGTGTGGATTTAAGGAAACCTCTATAGATAGTACCTGGCTAGAGCAAACTATGGAGCTCTAATAACCACACTAAGACTGAAAGCATGTAAGGACGAAGTATTTCCTGGAACCTGGAGAATGCTGTGTGTCTGTATGACTTGAGACCTGTTGGGCAAGGATGAAGCTATCCACTAAAGCCCAAAGGAATGGAGGGAGCTGAGGGGAGTAAGCACATTTCCCCTTTCCCTCTTCCACTGTAGCTGAATTCACTCTCAAACAAGGGACCTACAAATGAAGGTCATATTCCAGGGCACAGAGCAGGTGGAGAAGAGAGGAAAGTGGACCAGGGGAGGCCAGCAGAAGGTGCTCTTCATTGCCTAAGTTAACTTGCTACACACACTATAGAAAGCTAAATAGGTTTCTTTAAATATTTATCAAAAGTTTCTAACATCCTATGTGTCTCTATGAATGGATCCGTTACTTCTCTGACAGTACCATTTCTTCTAAAACTAAGATACTGGAAATGAAGCTATCAAATTGGAGCCCTAGCAGAGAAATTCTGATGGCCTCTTCTTTGGTGCTTAAGTCATTCAAATCATCAATTGTTCCAACAACTCATCTCTGGGCTCTTTTCCTGGGGACTTGGTCTGGGTTAATACAATCTCAAGACAGTTGGTCAATTCAGTGGGGTGAGAAACCTCAGCAGCAATCTATCAATATTCAAAAGCCAATTGATTCAAGTTTCACTCTTCAATAATTTTCCTGGGGCACAGTACACTGTCAGTTACTGCTCATGCCTGCACTTCATTCCTGGGTACTCATGCCAGCTATCCCGCAGATGGTCATCTCCCTAAGTCTGGTTAGGGTCAGTCCTAATCTAATTTCTGAAGCTGCAATGCAATGAGAGCCTTTTCTGGACCCACTGGTGGGGGTAGGATTAAATTATGCATTTAATTCTTGGGGCAGTGAGTCTCTGCCTTATCCTGTAAGTTTTCTTGCTTGACAGTGAGATATACAACCCTTGGAAACTAGTTTGTCCAAGACACACAATTTTGTTTTTATTCTCCCTCTTCACATACTTACTGTGTTATCCCAGTCTCTGGAAAAAATTTTCTACCTTTATCTTTATTCATTCATGCATGCATTAACTCAGTCATTCATTTATTCAGTACTTATAAGAACCTATTCTGTCAGTCATCTTGCTTGGTGGTCTTGATTCTAAACTCTAGAAATGGAATCCAGAATAGACCCCACCTACTCATCAGTCTTGTTGCCATTAACGAAAGTTTCTTGAAAGCTGACTATCAGTCTTCCAGGTATAAAGGGTGCCTGGACTACTTAAAACTACACTTCCTTGCTAATCAGAAGCCCAATCCCACTTCATGCCTTTTCCAAAACTGCCTTAATCACTTATCTCTCACTTAGCTGATGCTTTGGATCAATATTTACAAAGGGTCATACCCAGGCCTCAGGTCCAACTTTCTCCTGGCCACCCTGTTTGGAGCCAGCCACCATACATCACACAGGAGTCCTTGTTCATGACAGAGAGCTCTAGTGCGGTTTCTATTTCATATTGAAGAACCTGTAGGGCATTTCTATGAAAGATTTCCTGATTACCCTAGATAGAAAAAAAAAAAAGTCCTGCCATTTTGCATTATCAGTCTCCAGATATTTACTGTCTTATTTTTTAAGTGTATCTTTCTTTTCCATAATTTCTGTGAAAACAGGGCCAAATTGTGTTCTCAGGATTTAGCATAAGATGGATAATTATATTAGACTAAATGGTCATCTTCCCTAGTGACTCCATGATGGAATAACTGAATGGATGTTAGTCAATGGGAAGATACAGAGATGACAAAGAAATGGCCCCTGACCTTAAGAGTTTACAATATTTGATACAGTCCGGGGGGGGAAAGGACATGAACATGCTCTACTTGACTACACATCCAAAAAAGAAAGTATCAAGTGAAGGCATAAGCAGAAAAGCCTAGAGGAAGGAACAATTCTATATCCAGGAGGCCCAGGCAAGTGCTCATAACAAGAAGGATTTCTGGAAGATCAGCTTCCCTGTTCCCTGTCTTTCAGAAGTAAGGAATACTAAGGATGTTCTTTGGAGGTCTTAGTGGGCTGCATTTGTTATTAATTTTTTTTTTATTCTTAGGGTGACTTTGTATGATGTTTCTCAAATAGGGATATTCTAAGTGAATTAATGTTTTTCTCAGGCTATAACCTGTTCATTTCACTGTAACTTCTGCTTTCTTCCTCCAAGACAACCAGTGTAAGCAGGTCTAACTTAACACTAAAAGTTCAGAATGGATTATTTGCTAGTCTATTAAAGAACTCAGGGAGAGAGAAAACAAAAGAAATAAGTCAATAATGTTGGAATTTCAGACACTGTGGAACCTGATTGGTATAGGATGTCAGTATTTTGGAATACAGGTGCCTCTCTCAGCTATTCATCTAAAACTAGGTGAAGAATATGTATAATTGTGCACTTGGGGAAGGAGCTCCATTTAATATCACTAGTCATACAGCTTTCATTCTTGCTTACTTTCAAATATCCTTGAAATGAATTATCCTGATACTTTTCCTATTCATGTACAAAAGATCACTTTCCGCTCTTTGTTCATGAGACAGATGAGAGTAGGACATGGTAGTGAACATGATTAGAAGATTGTTATATTTATATATTGGGTAGGGGCATCCACTTGCAGTTGGAGGCTCACCACCCAGGACTCACCATCCTTGGAAAATGACTCAGAGATTGCATTATTATAGAACAACCACTTCCACTCACCTAAAATGATCTGTCCCTAATAATAACAGAGCTGGTTAAGTTGCTGTTCACCTCACCCACAGACCATCTTGGAGATTCTTATTTTAAACTATTTGGTTTGTCTTATCCAATTATGAAGGAAAATGCTGCACTTCTCCCAATAGCTCATTATCTAGAGAATAGGATATTCCCACCAAAGACTCAGGGACTCTTAAAATTATGGCTCTTCAAACTGTTCCTGAAGAAGGGAGAGGAGGGGATTCTAAGATTTTTCATATGCTGAAGTCTTATCTCCTGTACTGAGTTTTCTCTGATTATTCTGGTTCCATTGATAGCCTCATAAAATTCATTTTATGCAGAGTCCAATTGACAACGATGAATGGCTTTGGGACTTTTCACATAATATCATCTTCTTTTTTAAACTTTTATTATAAAATTTAACTATTTTTTGCATTATTCTTGTCTCTTATTTTTTTTACTTTCTATAATTTATTTGTTTTTTTTAATAATTTATATCCAAGTTAGTTAGCACTTGTCTCTAATTTATTATAAGCCCTTGAGGGCAGAGACCTTGCCTGAATATAAAATTCATTATATAATACATGGGTGCATATGTAACATAGCTTCTTGCTTAGGAAATATCTAGGGAAATCATATTAAATATGATTTAAATCATATGGAAATATGAGCAGATGGCTGTTCATTGGGTTGGAGGCATCTCTCTATATTTTCATCACACTTGACTTTTACTTTGGCCTTTCATCACTGTATCACAGTATCTTAACATTGTGCCTGGCACCAAAGGGGTGCCAATGAATGCTTATGGAGTCATTGAATGAATAAGAGAACTCAAAATCTAATGCTTGTTTTATCCTATCCTCCCCCTCAAAAAAAAAAAAAAAACACCCCCCCCCCCCACATAAAACCAACACTGTTTATTTCTAGAAAAGTTAGAATGGGAGAAAATTCTGAAGGTGCCACAGTATCATATTTTTGACAAACAGGAATTTCCTTTACAACACACTTAATCAATAATCAGGAAGCTCATTAGTAAATTTCAGGGCTATTTAGCCTTTCTAAGAACATCTCTATTACGAAAGTCTTCCAATGTCTGTCCTATTCCTATGCAATAATGAGCAGAGCCCAATAATAAAGAAAATAGAGGGAGGGAGGGAGGGAGGGAGATTGGGAGAAAGAGAGAGATTCTGAATATTCTGAAAGGAGTCTCCAACAATTGGGGCCAGCTACTATTTCTTGAGCTAATAAAGAGGTGAGAGAAGCAGCCTTGCAATCACTCACCACAGTCTCAAGTTCCACATTGTTCCCTACAACCCTTATCAAATCTATATAAGTAGAAGCTAAGAAGAAAAGTTTAATGTGAAATTAATTAAACTGTGTGCTCTTGAACTCATTTTCAGCCACTCATGAGTCTAAGTAAGGAAGCTCCAGGAGAATTGGTATAATCACTAAGATGCCTGAAGGAATGGTCACCAAGCTGTCATTCCCAAGCTAAATGTTTATTGAGTTGCACAGCACTTCAACTCCACCCTGGTGCTACC
This sequence comes from Panthera onca, assembly GCF_046562875.1. Taxonomy (NCBI): domain Eukaryota; kingdom Metazoa; phylum Chordata; class Mammalia; order Carnivora; family Felidae; genus Panthera; species Panthera onca. The sequence continues at coordinate 167,830,833 of NC_138342.1, read as the reverse complement.
ACAGGGGTGATGAAGGGAACTTGACAAAAGTACTTTGCAGTTGGGGTATCTATGAACATGAAGATGGTGTTAGATTTTTTCCTGGACATTTCTGAAGGAAAATGGTTTGCTGGAGTAGTCTAACCCAAGAAGCTGAATAGAGACCATTATGGGGCAATTTCAACTTCAAGAGGAATTTCAGCAGCTTCATACAAAAGCTTCATTGAAGCTTCATTCAGGAGCTTCATACAAAAGATCATTCGGGTTAAAATGATACATATATCAAACTGTTAGAAGAGGAAGCAAATCCTGTGGGTCCTATGAAGAAGGAGTTGGGGTATAATATCCTGTACCTAGGAAACTTGGCAGCATCTCTCTGAGGAGTCCATGGTCAGTGAAATGGTTCAAAATGAGGCTTATATTACCCCAAAGAATCTAGGCTTATGATCTACATGGAGACCACCATGTCATGGATGCCACAAGTGTCAGAAGACCCAGACCAACCTAAGGACCACACAGTTAAGAACACCTCTTACAATATATTTTGTTCCCTCTACCAGTCAACAACAACTACAACAATCTGGAGTAGGAAGAAGAAGAAATAAAAGAATAAACCATATACTTATAACACTGAAGTTCCTGAGGTAGGCCAAACCTAAGCTGACATAAAGGAGACAGATGATGATATTTAAATTTAACATAGACTTTATTTAATAAAAGAAAATTCAAACCAATATTACACTATGTGTTAACTAACTAGAATTTAAATAAAAATGTGGGAGAAAAAAATAAAAGAAAAAATTGCAACATATGCCATTGAAATTCATCAAAATATTGAGTTTATCATACCATGGTTGAAGGTATTCATTACAAAAAAAAAAAAAAAAAAGGAAAGAAGAAATGTTTTTAAATGTTGATACCTTGCTAGTTTTGACTATTCAAAAAAATAAATAATAAGGTTTGTTACTATTGAGTTAAAGCCAAACTTACCATAACTTTTATCTATCCTGGTCCCTCTATCTAAAATCACACTCTACTTCCTGTTTTATATGAGGGCCTTTCAGATATACATATATCAAACAGTTTCTGTGTAACTTAACTGTGTCTCAGAACAAATCTTAGGAATATTTATAGGAATAAAAATATTTAGTACTTGGGACACCTGAGTGGCTCAGTTGGTTAGGTGACTGACTTTGATTTTGGCTCAGGTCATGATCTCACAGTTCATGAGTTATAACCCTACACTGGGCTCCACACTGACAGTGTGGAACTTACTTGAGATTTTCTCTCTGTCTCTCTCTCTCTCTCTCTCTGTTCCTGCCCCCTCTCAAAAATAAATAAACATCTAAAAAATTTTAAAAATTTAGTACTCAACAAGGTAAAATTATAATGTCTAACATCCAACCAAATGTCACCAGGCATGCAAAAAGCAAAAAATGTGCAAGCCATATGATGAGAAATATCAGTCAGTTGAATTGGTCAGGATAAGCACAGATTATATAATTAGTAGGCAATAACATTAAAACAGTTATTATAACTGTTATTCCTTATATTCAAGAAACCAGAGGAAAGATTGCACACATTAAGTAGAGACATGGAAGATATAAAATCCCAATAGATTCTAGAGATGAAAACTACAATTCCTCAGAAGAAAAATGTACTGGATTGAATTAATGGCAGATTAGACACTGCACAAGAAAAGATTGATGAACTTGAATGAATAGCGATATAACTATCTAAATTTAACACATGGGGTGGGGTAGTGAAGACTACAAAAAAAAAACAAAAAAAAAACAAAAAAAAAAAACAAGGACAAAGTCAAATAACCCAACATAAGTATAAGAATTCCAGGAAAGGAAATGGGGAGATAAAGAAATTATATATATATATATATATATATATATATATTTGCTAAAATAATTGTTAAATTTTTTTCTGAATTTAAGGAAAAGAGGCATAACAAAATGCAAGCACAAGAAACATGAGGAAAACTACACGAGGGCATATCAGAATCAAATTGCTTAGAACTAGTGGTAAAGACAAAATCTTAAAGGAGACAAAGAAAACCAAGTCAAGAGATAAAGAAAAACAAATATAAGAATGACAATAGATTTCTCGAAGGAAACAATGCAAACCAGAAGACAGTGAAGCAAAATCTTTAGAGTACAGAGAGAAGAGAGAAAGAAAGAAAGAAAGAAAGAAAGAAAGAAAGAAAAAGAAAGAAAGAAAGAAAAAATAAAACCTATCAACCTAGAAATCCGTAACTAGTAAAACTATCTTAAATAAAGTGAACAGAAATAAAGTTTTCAAACATACAAAAGCTGAAAAAATCAACAGCACACCTGCATTATAAGAAATAGAGGAAATCCTTTCAGCAGAAGAAAAATGGTATCAAGTGGAAATCTACATGTACACAAAGGAATAAAGAGCACTGGAAATGGTAGCTAAATGGCTAATATAAAATACTTATTTCTTATTTAAAGGTATTTAAAAGATAATCAACTGTTTAAAGTGGACTTAATAGCAATGTATTATAGCTGTTAAAACACGTATAGAAGTAAAATGTATGACAACAATGGCACAAAAGGAGAAATAGTATAGTGTTATATGGTTCTTATACTATATATGAAGCAGTGTAAAATCATTTAAAATTTTGATTAAGTTAAAAATGTATACTCTAAAGCAATCACTAATGTAAAACAAAGAATTATAACTAAAAAGCCAATGAAGGAGATAAAATGGAATCATACAAAATACTTCACCCAAAGGTAGATGGAAAAAGGGAGAAAAGGAAACAAAGAACAGATAGAAAACAAATAGTATGGTAGATTTGACTCAATTGTATCACTAATCACATTAAATTTAAATCTTAAAAATCCCAATTAAGGGGTAGAGATTGTCAGATTCAATAAAAAACAAAAAAGCAAAAACAAGACACAACTATGATGCCTACAAGAGGCGTGTCTGAAATATAAATACATAAATAAGTTAAAAGTAAGGGTTAGAAAAGATCTAGCATGCTAACACTGAATAGAAACACACACACACACACACACACACACACATGCACACACAACTAAAGTGTCTATATTATTTTCAGACAATATAGATTTCAAAGAAAATAATATTAGCAGGGATGAAGAGAGTTATTTCAACAGGCTAAAGGGGTCAATTCATCAGGAGAACACAACAATCCTGAACGTTTATGCACCTACTAACAGAGGTCCAAATACACAAGCAAAAACTGAGAAACAAATCCACTTTATGTTTGGAGATTTTAATATCCCTCTCTCAATAATTTACAAAACAAATAAAAAGAAAATCAGTAAGGATATAAAAGACTTGGCCAACATTATTAACCAATATGACCTAATTTATATTTATAGAAATTCTCCCAACAGCACCCAAGAAGAGTACACATTCTTCTCAAGTGCACACAGAACATTTACCAAAATAGATCATGTTCTGGGCTATTAAAAATGGCTCAATAAATCTGAAAGAATCTAAGTAACACAAAGTAGGGTCCCTGACCACAATAAAATTAAAATAAAAAATTGATTACAAAAAGATATCTGGAAAAAATTAGTAAAATATTTGCTCACTAAATTATATACTTCTAACTTATCTTCAGTTTAGAAAAAACAGATTAGGGGCACCTGGGTGGCTCATTCAGGTGAGCATCTGACTTCAGCTCAGGTCACGATCTTGGTTCCTGGGTTCGAGCCCCACGTTGGGTTCTGCATTGACAGCTCAGAACCTGAAGCCTGCTTCAGATTCTGTTTCTCCTTCTCTCTCTGCTCCTCCCCCACTCATGCTCTCTCCCTCTCTCTCTCTCTCTCTCTCTCTCAAAAATAAACATAAAAAATTAAAAAAAAGAAAAAAACAAATTAGAAATTATTTTGAATTAAATGAAAATTTGGGGGATGAGGTCTAAATGTAAAATCTGAAACTGTAAAATTATTAGAAGAAAATAAGGAAAAAATAGCTATTTTGGCTTAGTCAAAGATTTCTTAGAGATGACATCAAAAGCATTATCTATTAAGAAATGATCATTGGACATCAGTGATAAAAATGAATGAACTATTGATATATGCAAAAATGTGGATGCATTATTAAATTAAATAATTCTTCTTAAATAAAAATTACATTTAGTTTAAATAATTACACTGAGTGAAAGAAGTCAGAAAAAAAAGTGCATATTATATGATTCCACTTATACAAATTGGTAGAAAAATGCAAATGAATCTATAGCGACAGAAAGCAGATCAATAGTTGCCAGAGGTGGAGAAGTGTGAGTGAAGCATTACAAAGGAGGAGATGGTGGGCATGTTCATTATCTTGACTGTGGTGATACTTTCATGAGTGTATACATAAGTCAAGGTATTATACATTATACATTTCGAATATGTGGAGTTCACTGAATATCAATTATATATCAATGAAACTCTTTAAAAAGTCCTTTGTGTTAAGTCTTCTTTGTATATCTACCTTACAGATGCACAATCTGAGCCACATGGGGATAAGATATATCTCCCAGGTTTTACATTTAGATGTGGCCAAGCCTATTTAAATCCAACTTTGTCTGACTATAGAGCTCATCTCTACACTGGAATATTTATTTCCAGTATAGAATGTTGCCTCAGCATTCAGGAGAATCATATGAACCTGGTACATTACATTAATCAGGACTTTCTCACACAAGCTGCTTTCAGGTCTGGACTCCTCCAAACAAATTTTTGTAGTTGTGAACATATGGAGTAACCTGGTGCTCAATGCTGAGTGTTTGTCAATTCTCTGACTACACCCTCTCCCTAGGTGATATCAGTCAATCCTGTAGCTTTAAGAACCATCTTTATGTTTGATAACTTTCAAATATCTCCTTCTCCCTGAGTTCCAGATTTAATGTATCCTATCTCTCAGACAAAGAAAAGGATTACTCCTAATGCGATGGACTGAATCTTTATGTCCCTCCCAAATTCATATGTTGAAATTAACCCCCAATGTGATTAAAAGGTAAAGGCTTTGGAAGGTGGTTAGATAATGAGGGTGGGGCCTTTATGAATGGGATCAATGCCCTTATGAAAGAGAACTCCAGAGAGCTCCCTTGCCTCTTCTGCCACCTGAGGACTCAATAAGAAGACAGTAATCTATGAACAAGGAAGTGGGTTCTCACCACACTTGGAATCTGCCAGAACTTTAATCTTTGACTTCCAGCTTCCAGAACTGTGAGAAATAAATTTCTGTTGTTTATAAGCCACCTAGGTACTTTGTTACAGCATCCCAAATGTACTGAAGACACCTAACAATGAAAACATGCTGAGGAACAATCTAGTCACAAAAAGTTGAAAGAGCCTACTCTATAAATAAAGCTGATAGGTTTATAGCAAGAGGGGAAAAAAAAAACTTGTCAGGCTTTATCTCATAAAGGATACCTTGGGGGGCACCTGATGGGCTCAGTTGGTAAGCACTGGATTTCAGATCAGGTCATGATCTCATGGTTCATGAGTTCCAGTCCCATATTTGGTTCTGCACTGACAGTGAAGCCTGCATGGGATTCTCTGTCTCTACCCCTTCCCCACAAGAGCATATGTGTTCTCCTAAAATAAATCTCTCTCTCTCTTTCTCTCTCTCCTCTCTCTCTCCAAATAAATTAACAAACTTACAAAAGAAAGAATACTTGGAATTAGACAGGAAAATATTTTCTTATTTTCTTGTCATCTTCCTCATGTCTCTGGGACATCCTATTTCTTAATCTGAGAAAGTGACTCTTCCACCGGTAATATGGAAATACACTGGGGAGTAGTGTAATCCACACATTCTGTGTGTTGGCAAACACTGCATACAGACCATGTTCAGCATATTGAGAGCTATACTACAAGAAGAAAGTCAAGGAAAACATCTCCTGATGATTCAAAGGAAGAAATAATACTCCAAAAACACCTACTGTATGATGAAAAGAGGAATTTCAGAAAACTGTTTGACATTTTCAATAGAATGCAAAATAATTGGCTTCTGAAAGAGAAGGGACAAATAATAAAAAAAAGCAGTAAAAGAAATAAAGGCAGAAAATTATAAGGTAAGTACTAAGTTCTATAAGATATAGCAGGATGAATAAAAGAAATGAATAATATAGTGAAGAATTGTAAAAAAAAAAAAAAAAAAAAAAAAAAAAAAAACCTTAAAAAAAAAGAAAAAGAAAAATTAAGATCCTTTTTGGAGGCTGAGAAACTGCCACAGACCAGAGGATACTATGGAGATACATGATGACTAAATGCATTTTGGTATCCTAGATTGGATCTTTGATCAGAAAAAAAAAACAAAACAAAAAACAAAACAAAACAAAACTAATGTAATTTTAACGAATAACTGGAATTTCATTAATAACAGTGTTATGTTCTGAAGTAAACTGAATTCTGCCTCCCCAAAGATGTCCACCCTTAATCCCTGGAATCTATGAATATGTTTACCTTACATGACAAAAGGGGTTTTGCAGGTATAATTGAGAATTTTAAGACGAACTATCCTGGATTATCTGGGTGAGCCCAATGTAATCACAAGGATTTTTATAAAGGAGAGGCTAAAAGGTCAAAAGAATGAAGAGATGAGACAACAGAACCAGAGGTTGAAGTGATGAGCTTTGAAGATAGAGGAAGAGGCTGAAAGATCAAGAAAGCAGATGGCCTCTAGAAGCCAGAAAAGGCAACGAAGCACATTCTGCCCTAGAAAAGGCAGACCTGCCAACACCTCGATTTTAGACTTCTGACCTCCAAAACTGCAAGGGTATAAAATAAGTTTGTGACTATCTGTGACAGCACCAATAGGCAACAAATACATTTGGTTTCATAATGTGACAAATGTTCCATAGTAATGTAGAATGTTAACTTTGTGGGAAAATGAGTGAGGGTATATGGGAACTGTCTGTACTATCTTGGCAAGTGTCCTGTAAATATAAAAGCATTCCAAAATAAAATTTATTTTAAAAATTCTTGTTTGGGACCTTAAAAATAGAAATTGGTAATGCAAAGAAACAATTAGTGTAGAGTTCAACTAAGAGTCCCTGTCAGAATACAAAAGAAAAAGATGTAAAAATGATCACCAGTGAGGTTACAGATGTGAAAACCAAGGAACAAACATGTTATGTTTGGGTAACTGGGATTTTGGAAGAAGAAATCAGAACAAAGGAAATAGAAACAATAAACCTATTGTGATAGAAGAAAATTTTTCTGAATTATGAAAAACCTGGGTTTCTAAACCCGTTTTAGAATCAAAAACAAAAATAAAAAACAGGAATGAAGGAAGATATCTTGTAAAGTTTCATGCAGAAAACAACAACAAAAAATTTCCTAGAGTGGGCACCAGTCAAGCAGCTTACCCACCTCTAAATGATTTCCTTGTGTGGGGTGGATCCACAGGATGCAGCAATAGGTCAGCATCCTGCCAAAGCTGTTTGATGATTATAGATAGTGGACTCAAGCAGGACCAATCTGATTCTCTCTCCCAGGAATGGGAAGCTTGGGTAGAAATATTGAGTTGTTGAAAAATGTTCAAGCTAAATAGCATCAGCCTAAAAAGATCGATGAAGCATCTGTAATTACCTTGGTTCCTGACCTTCCCAAAGTGTGGATTTCAGCTCTTCTTTTAATTCTGTAAATAACCATTTTAATATATTCCTTGTTTTCTTAAGTTAGTGTTATAGTCCATTTGGGATGCTATAACAACAACAAAACTCCAAAACAGACTGGGAAGCTTATAAAAATAAATCTATTTCTCACAATTCTAAATGCTGGGAAGTCCAAGATGAAGTCACCAGAAGGGTCACATTCTGTTGAAGGGCCACTGTCTGGTTCATAGCTAGAACCTTCTCACTGTGTCCTCACATGGTGAAAGGGGAGAAGGATCTCTACGGGGTCTCTCTTATAAGAACATTGATCCTATTCATTCCGGTTACACCTCATGACCTAAGTACCTCCTAATACCTTTACATGGGGCATTAGATACCAACATATGCATTTGAGGACACATTCACACTATTAGCAGTTAGTTAGAGTAATTCTTCTTTTCTTACATCCAAAATTACTTTATACAGTTACAGAAGAATCAGATCACATCTGCCTCAGAATTCTCTTCTGTAACATTGAAAATCAGGAGATAATGGAGCAATTTTACAGAATGTTAAAGGGAGGGAGTTTATTATGCAATAATTCTATAGTTATTAAAATTTTCTTGGCAGATATGAGAGTGCCCAGATAATATTAATACCCAGATACACTTCTAGCAAAAAATTACTTGAAGATACATTACCATGCTGAAGGAAAATAAGAGCTCAAGAGTGGGAAACTATCATATAGAAGGAATGATGATGAGTGCTGCAACCAGTAAAAGACAGAATTAAATCTTAACATTGTAAATTTGGTACACAGTGTCTCTTGAAATAGAGGGTATATATTTTAAGGTTTAAACATTGAAATTGATATAGTAGCTGTAGCTTTATTAACAAATTATGTTATAACAAAATTATATTAACAAAAACATGCAAAGGTGAAAGGGAAAGAGGAATAAATAAAAATGTTCCCAAACTCTTGCCTGAGGGGTACACAAATATAATGCCAAATGATTTTTCACTTTGATAATCAAAGATACACAGATCTGGAAAATGTTTTTGAGAAACATCAAACAAATCATCATTATATAATTTCAGAAATAATGGGCATAATAAAGAATAAGCTAAATAAAATCTATATGATGAAAGACATTAAGGAAAAAAAATAAACAGAATGGAAAATTCCATATAATAAGATTGTAAAAGTAAGGCTAAACTTTTAATTATGGCGATAGTTACAACTATTAAACAATTGTTTAAATGTATTAAATTCCTTAATTAAGACAAAGATGTGGGGTTTGGTCTAAATAATAAAATGACTTATTTCACCAAGACAAAAGTAAACAAGACAAACTATGACAAAACCAAACAAGAATAATTAAAGAAAATAAATAAACATATATCAAAAGAAAAATTTTCAAAAGATAACAAGGGTCATAGTTTTAATGGTAGACCAAAGAAAATTCAAGGCAAAAAAACATTAAATAGGAATAATGGAATTTCCACATATAAATTTCAAGCTCTTTATCCAATTAATGTAAAACACATTTTTAGTGCTTATGAAACATTATAAAATGCTATCATATAGTGGGAAAAAACTTCAATAAATTTCAACAAACAATATAGGTGACATTCTTTAACAACACTGATATAATTCTAGAAAATAATAAGTTTATGTTTTTAAAAATCCATAATAATTCAAAATTTAAAAAAACAACAAAAAAAAACAGACACAAAAATAAAAACCCTCCTAAACACCTCTTGGTTCAAAGAGGAAAGAAAATGTGATTAAAGACTACATACAAAAAATAACAAATAAACCTTTCATATCAGACTTATGGGATACAGCCCAAGTTACATTCAAAATGAAATTCTTAGCTTTAGATGTTTATAGTTTTGAAACTGTGAAAACAAATTGAGTACTCAACTGAGAAATATTGGAAGAAGGGCATTTTATATAAAAATTAAGAAAAAGGAAGTATTAAAGCTTTTTTTTTAGATGCTGAATTCAAAACTAAAAAAGAAATTTAATATAATACTACATGCTTTTTTCTTTATATCATGCTACCTCATAGGCTAATTATAAATTTCATTTTTCAGTGCTACGATATGCTATGTATTTATAATCTGAGAACATGTTCTGGGAGCAAGTCGTCAACTGGATCTTTATAGCAGGTTGGCTGTTGGGAAAGCTGTGGAGTGGGAAGAGAGGGTTTCCAGTAACAAATGAAGAAACACAGTTTGACCAAAAATATCTTGCAAACCACAGTACTATCCATAGCATAATGGAACACTAGTCTGTAATTCTCAAATGCCATGTACCTGCTGTCATTTCCCAACCTCACCTCTCTGTTACTTAGTCTGAACAAATAACCTTTTCAAATACAAATGATGGAACAACAAGTAATTATCCATAGTATAATCATTATTATAAAACAATAATCATACCTTATTTTTTCAATTTATATTTTCTCTTTCTTGCTGTCATATATAACAATGGGTTGCCTAAGAAACAAACTAAGAATATTCTTAGAGCAACAGAAAAGGAAGGGCACCCTAAATCATTTGTTGATGAAGAATTAGACACTGGTATTTCAGAAGTTATCAAATTAGTCATTACATTTTTGTTGGGCTTCCTTATACTTATTTCACAGTTTAGTGTTGGCTTTACTGAGTTATGCAAGGGAGGAAATTGTTTCAGTTCTTAGGACATCTATTGATCTTAAATGAGTTCTCTCCACAAACATCTCATAAGACCATGTAGTGAAAATAGTATGATCTCTGGAGCCACAGAGCTCTGGCTTTAAATCCTAGTTCCACAAAATTTAAGTTGTATGACTTTGGCAATGATATTCTTCTTGCTCAAATGGAGACTGCCTCTGTCTTAATGTGATATCCCCCCTTTCTCCACATGGCCTTCTTATAAGGACACTAGTCATTAGATTTAGGCCTCAATCCGGATGATCTCATCTTAATTATATCTTCAAAGACAGTATTTCTAAAAATGGTAACCTTTACAGATTCCAGGGGGACATGAATTTGGGGAGGACACTATTCTTTTGTATCTCCTTTATATTAGATTCATGATATTTAACCATGGTATTACATGTAGCTGAAGTATGTTCAGTTTCATTGCTGCATGATATTCTATTATATGAATATACCTTACTTGTCCATTCTACTCCTGATGGATATTTGGATTTTCTAAATCTTGGTTTATAAATATGTGCCATATATATGCTTGTCAATGTCTCATGGCATATATGTGCATACATATTGGTTGAATATATATTTGTAGTAAGTTAAATAATAGCTCCCAAATATATCTGGTCTTAATCTTTAGAACCTATAATGTTCACCTTATTTGGGAAAAGGGTCTTTGCCAATGTAATTAAGTTAAGAATCTTGAGATGGGAAGATTATCTTGGATTACCTGGATGGACCCTAAATGTAAACAACCACAATTATTCTCATAAAAGAAAGACAGAGTGAGATTTGTCACAGACAGAAGAGGAGGAGGCAATGTAATTATAGAGACAGAGTTTAGGATGATACAGCCATAAGTCAAGGAATGTCAGCAGCCATGGGAAACTGGAAAATCCTGGAACCTCATCTCCCTTAGAGTCTCCAAAGGGAATAGGCCGTGATGTAACCTTGATTTTGGTGATATGTAACACTGAATTCAAGTTTCTTGAAATGTAGAAAATAAATTCCTCTTGTTTTAAGCTGCCAAAGTTTGTGGTAATTTTGTAGTTATAGCAGATATAAGAAATAACACAATACCTAACTGTAGAATTGCCAAAGTATGGGTACACAAAATTTCAAAGTTTGAATATAATACTGAATAGTTTTCTTAAATGGTTATAGTATTTTACACCATCAGTATACAGGAGTCCCTGTTATCCATATTCTGGAAGTGGTGTGGAAGGCTCTAAGATGCAATTAAGTTATTCTGTTCAGGCTGCCAAGATTTCAAATCAAAGGCACCTCCTAGCATTTCATCTATATCTTTCTGAGATTATTACTTCTTGTGGGAATGAGAGTTCCGGTTGGATTAGTAATATTTCTGGTATTATACCTCTGAGAGTAGATGATCTACCCTGTCTGAAGTTAGGAATTGAATAGACACAGGAGAGACAGGGCTGGCATCCACAGTGCAAATTCAGTTCACAGCATTTAGCCAAGATGAAAATTCAAGGTCTTGGCTTCATTACTTTCAGAGGTGAAATATGTTTCACCAACACAATAAGTGATCTCTAAATTACTGGGGCTTCCCGGGGTAAGTAGCTTCACCTTTTTTGGGCACATGGAAATGACCAGATATATATGTGGCACGAAGTACTGGAAGATTCAGGAATAAATATCTGGTCAAGGAGAGGGAAGCTCACAAAATGTCATGCATTGAGTTAGTTCAGAAACCACTTTGTACTTTAGAAGATGCAATTAACCAGGTGGAAGTGTTGATACACTTTTGTGCTCAGGGACAGAATTCCTTCTCTCACAAAAATAAAATACCTTAGCAGGTGGGGACTTGCAGGGTAGCAAGGTGGTTTAGTCGGGATATGCCAGGGGAAAGGAAGAAATGCAAGAGAAATGTATTAAAACGGAGAGTGATGCAGAGTTTAGTAGACATAAAGTTTCCATGTGAGATTTGGCTTTGGACTACAGAAATACCAGAGGAACTGGGCACACATGTAAGGAGGAAGAGTAGTTCAGGGCAGACTGGATCAAAATGAAACTTCCCAAAGATAAGGATTTAAGATCTAGATAAGCAGTTGCTGCCTGAGAAAAGATGACCCATCCAAGGAGGATGGTCAAAGGCAAGGCAATCAAAAACGAGGTTTGCTGGAATTCAGAGAGTAGATCTGAGGCACTAGTAGAATATGGGTAGGCAATTCTTGAGCCTCTTTGGCCTGCAGCAGAATTTATTGAGGTTGACAGGGTGGTGATATAAGAAGAGTCTAAACTCTTTTAGAAGTAGACAAACCTGAGCTCAGATCCCAGCTCTACTATTTACAAGGTGTGTGATTGTGTGTATGTGACATAGACTTCATGGGCTTCAGTTCTTCATCTATAATTCAAGAACAGTGATATTAGCATTTTGTTATTGTGATTAAATGAGAGAAGGTGTGCAGAAAGTGTTTCATACTGCCTTAATAAATGCTAGAAATCTTCCTGTATACTACTTTTTTCTCTGCCTACCTTTCTCCTCATTACACAATAAACCAAACCCCAAGAACCAGTGAAGTCTATGGTTTGGTGGATAGGCAAATACCCACCGCTCATCCTGGAGACACTAGTTTCCAAATCCGTACCAGCCAGGTTAATCTCAGACCTCATTGCCTGGGGGGATCAATTATGATTTTTATTTTGTTTCCCTGGTCAGAATGAACTTATACATGTGGTGAGAATTATTTAAATCAAAAAGTTGATTTTTATAATGACCTATTCAACAACACCTAAGAAGGCAGAAAAGGCAGGATATGATACTGGATAAATCAGGAGGAGATGAATGGGTCTTCTCTTAAAATGCCAAGCAGTTTCTAAAGTGAAGTGATGGACATTTAAACAAAGTTGTAGAGATCTGAGGACCTCATTAGGAGACCCAGAGAACTTATCTACTTAGGGGAAGACCATCAAGACAGTGTGCATCCAATTGGGAGAGATTTTTCCAGAACATGGGCAATTGCTTTCTTCTTAAAGTTGTGTATGCCTCCAGTAGGACCTGATTATTCTTAAAATTTTTAAAAAGGCAACAAAAAATCCTGGGTACCCCACTTCCTTTAGCAATATGAACCAGTAAAAGAAGGAAGGACTTTCTGCTGTGCAAAGTTATCTATGACATGGAGTTGAAGTTTTAAACAAAACAAACAAGGCTAGTCAAGATTATTCTCCATCTCCTGTTACAACCTGTAACTTCTTGTTTCTTATCCCAAATATCTGAGTGAATAACTAGTTCAGCAACTCCTGACTGAGGCCCTGTAACCTCCCACTTGCTAGGCCTAAGTCTTACCCCCAGAAGGATCTCAGACCTCCACCTACACAGACCAAATTCCCACTATAGTCATAGTACAAAGGCAAAAACCCTGAAAAGAGAAATGTTTAGTGAAACGTAAAGCAGAAAATTAATCTCTTTGGCATCTTGTTACCTTTCTTCTGAGTGTAACATGGGAGGTTGTTAATTGCTTGGTTTACTATAATCGTCATTCTGCTAACAGCAATAAATAAAATTAATCAATATAAGGTAACTCACTGCCAGGGAAGCCAGTAATTATCAGGAAATTGGAGAGAAATTTGTTTTATGATACATTTAAAAGAGAAAAATATCATAATCATCCTCCTCCTTTTTGAACACTTTTTTTTTTTGCTTTCCTTGATCTTTCTGTAGAAATACTCCGAGTTCTACCATTTGTTTTCTTTCTTCCCTCCATCAAGATGACTGCACATTTGTTGAGAAGTAGCTGGAGCAATTTATCTTCAACTCTCCTCCTACCATGAGAAGCTGCAATGGCTTTAAAGCATGAGGTCAACATGATGGGGTTTCTGAACAAATTTAATCTCCACTATCAGAAGGGATCCACCAGGAGAAATGAGGAGACTATCTTGATCTGACACCCAACACATCTTTGCTTAATTTTCCTAAGCCAAGGCTCTTTCTCAGACAGGACTTAGAAGTGGCATGCTGTTGGGGCGCCTGGGTGACTCAGTCAGTTGTGCATACAACTCTTGATTTCAGTGCAGATCCTTATCTCATGGTCATGAGAAGGAGCCCTGCATCAGGCTCCACTCTGGGTGTGGAGCTTGCTTAAGATTCTCTCTCTCTCCCTCTCCTTTTGCCCCTCCCCTGTTCCTGCTATCGCTCTCAAAAAAGTGGCATGCTGTAATAGAAACAGGATGGTCTTTGGAGTCAGAGACTTAGATTTATACTTAATAGATGAGAACTATTTAAAATAAACATCTTAAGTATCTTAGACACTCAGTTTTCTGTTCTCTAAAATAGGAACCAACACTCTTTGCATAGAACTTATTTGTGTATTAAATGGGATAGTTGCTGAATAAATATTAGCTGCTCTTCTTCCTGCCTATTCTTAGATCTTTCCTCAAAAATTATAGCAATTTTTCTTTGTTATCTATCTTGAGTTGGGTTCTGGATAGTTTAGAGACAAATTTATTTCTCTCTTTACTAAATATACAACGTTTACCATGTGTAGTAACTACTTGTGACATCTTATCTTTGCTAATCTGACTTTCCCTTTTCCCCTTTCCTCATTTGAATATTTTAAATTTTATTTATCTTTTTGTATATATTTGTGAAGTCATCTTAAATCTTTAAGATGAAGAGATTATGAATGCACACATGCATACACATATATGATATTAAATATACATATATGTATGCTTATTTATGTATGGTATATTATATTCTACACTAGTCTCTTTTTTTGCATAATAATACACAAAATGGTTTTATTCACTAGTATGTTTACTGTCTTGCTTCTCAGCCAAAATCCTAAGTCCACTGATGATATAGATTTTAATCTCAAATATTTGTTGAATTGATTTAAATTATACAGTTTGTTTAATTCCTTTCTTTACAACAACTATGTGGCCCAATCCCCAAATTAAGATAAACCTGCCTGCCAAATAAAAGATATATGGCTTGTAGGGTCAAGACTCTATTCAATAAGAGTAGCAATCTCTTTTTCCTCAGTGCAATAACCACTATAGCCATATATTCCCTCCAAAAAAAATAGAAATCCATTTTTTTTTACACATAACCAAACTTGATGCTACTTTTGGCAAGGCAATCTGTGATGGATGAATCACTCTAAAACTTCAACTGTAGTATGGGGACAATGAGTAATTTTGGGAAAATGTAGGACATTTTGTCTCCACACCTATAAAATCTGACTAGTCACATAATATGTGTTCAATAAACACTGTGTTACTTGAATATTGCAAGTTAAGGACAGGAATTCTTGGCTACTTTACATTATGCACTTTGGGCTTTGTCTTATTAGCATTTTTCCTATTCCCCTGGATGTGGAGCCAAGTACTCAGAGAATTTCACTTTTCCATTGCCCATCAGAGCCAATCTCGAATTAGTGCTCTAATACCAGCAGTATACTATTTTTGAAGGCATGAACAAACTAACTAGAATTTTTCTTCTTCAGTTAAGTGGTCAAATGTCTGTAGATGTAGGTTTAGAAGGGCACCTGGGTGCCTCAGTTGGTTGAGAACCCAACTCTTGCTTTTGGCTCAGGTCATGATCTCACAGTTCATGGGATCAAGCCCTGTGTTGGGCTCTGTGCTGACAGCATGGAGCCTGCTTCGGATCTCTCTCTCTCTTTCTCTGCCCCTCCCCTTCTTGTATTCTATCTCTCTCCTTCTTTCTCCCTCTCTCAAAATAAATAAATAAACTTTTTTTTAAGTCTATAAGTGTGGTTTTAGAGAAGGGTGACAGTATACCAGAAATTAGTATACAGGAACATAAGGGAGCTGAATATGAAAATTACATGTGCATGCAGAAACTACTTGATCAAGATCTCTTATATGCCACCTCTACTTGACTCCAACATGGAGTCTTGTAGGCATACTGAAATATATAGTTTGATGGATCTGATAACATCCAATTTATGATGGGCAGCTCAGGTCACATATTACTTAGAGTCCCATGTCTGTCTCTAGCAAGTGAAGAACTGTTTTCAAAAAAAAAAAAAAAAAAAAAAAAGGAAGAAGTTCTTTCTTGAAGAAGTATGGCATTGCTCCAAAATCCTAGGTCTCAAACTTGAGACTGCTCTCAAAGCTTGCTGCAAGATCTATAAAGCATCTTAATGTATCTTTGAAATCACTTTAATCTTCTTGGATCTACAAGATCATAGTAGTCAAGCAGCAGTGCTACTTACACTGCATCTCAAAGCTGATTGCCTTGGGGGTGATCTAAGATTGTCAACTAATATATAAATGAGAGCAATATATCCAAATAATGTATATGTTATCTCTAAAGATCAGAGACCTTCCAAGGATAGTGCATCTCTCTTAAATATAGAGGAAGCAAAAACAGCAACTTGTTCCTCACTTTGGAGGGACATTTCACATGTCTCTAACCAAAATGGAAGGCCCCTGAGTTATCATGAAATGTGTTTCCTTCTCTCTGGCATACATATGCTTGTTTAATTACATACTGCTTTTAATTCTCTAAGTCCTATCATCACGATGTCATCTGTGTAGTGAACCAGAATGATTTTCTGTGGGAAGGTGAGATAAACAAGGTATCTGAGGATTAAAATATTGAGCCAGAGTTACTGTAACTGAAGAAGGACCAGGAGTGTATATTGTTATCCCTGCTAGGTGAAAACATACTTACAATTTTTGTTTTATTTTGTTTTCTCTTATATAAATAGGTAAAAAAACACATTATCCAGATACATAGGACCATATCATGTGCAGAGTTTCTGTGATTTGCTCCAAAATGGAAACATTTGGAACAGCAGCTTCAACTGGAGTCACCATCCAAATGAGCTTAGAATAATTCTCTGTCATAGTTTCTAAAACCCAAGAGCTATCCTTTTTCTACACTAGATAAATATAGCAAATTAAGTAAGAATCTGAGAGGGAACACTATGTGTATGAATCCACTATTGGCTGCAATAATGCTGGATAACATATTACCCCAAAATATAGGTTGACTGAAATTCAGCTGGTGAAGCTGATCTCTAGGCTTTAGGATCTAGGCTCGAGATTTTAGCCTCTGACCTCCAGCTCCAGGCTGCAGATTGGTTTCAGGTACCCCCTAAATGTCTCCACATTCTCCTTGAGCTAGTAGCCTTCTAGAGCATGTCCTCTTCTTGGTAAGCTATAGGATGAGAGTGCTAAGCTAAATTATATAAATAGTCCACTGGATGCCAAATCAAATCATGTGGCCAAACCCAAAAGTAAAGTTTCAGTGACTATACTCCTTCTCAGGGAAAAAGATAGTGTAGTGAATATTTGCTGAACAATTATCCAATCTATCACATCAACCTTATATATTTTAAACTTTGATGATTGTACTATTTTTCATGTTTTGTGCAGGGTTGTGGCATTACTTATTATTTACTGTAAGTTCTAGCTTGCTAGAGACACTCTTACTCCATGACTCCTTGGGCCATGCTGGAAAGTGATTCAAGTTCTAGATATTGAGATTAGGAGAAAAGGTAGGGAATGGACTATTAGAAGAATTAGTTTCCTTTTTCAAGGTAATTCTTTCAAATAAGGTCATTATAGGATCTTCAATAAGGCAATCAGACAAGGAAACAGGGGACTGTTTTGAATATTAAATTATGCTTACACAAGCTTTGGGTCAATGTAGTTTTAATTTTGTTATATAACTCTTTGCAAGTTTTGGAATTCCACTCTTCTCTAATAAATGTCTTAACTTAAATCTGAGAGATAAAATGAAGCTATGAGTACAATGGATATAATACTTGATACTGACAGAATCAAAATATGAGCCTGGTTTTGATTGTCTCAATCTTCAATATGGAAAAAATAACAGTCTTTTAGTACACTCATGGAAAGTTCCTGGATTTCAGCCCAAGACTTACATGTAGAATTTAGAAGTTTGATACCTTCATTCTCTTTTATTTTGCCCAACTATTTGAAAAATCTTTCCCACCCAACAGTGATTAACTTTCTCTTACCATTCATACTATTCTGTGTAATTGGCCACTTGATTCCCCAAAGTTTTGTCTTCAATAGCCACATTATTATAAAAGACCATAGATGATAATTTGATAAGCAGTTTCACTAATGCAGGCCACAGTCAGAATTCTGTCCAAGGGTAGAATTTAGATATTTACTGCCCTCAAAATTAATAATACCAAACAATCAATTTCAGGTCACCTTTCATCTTCCTGAGACTCTGTAGTCTTTGATCACTCCTCATGCCACGTTTTGCATTAGTCATGGTTCTTAAACTGCAAGCAACAGAAACCAACTTTGGTTGGTTTAACAGAAGAATAATTTGTCAAAAAAAAATTGGGTAGCTCATAAAATTTCCAGGAGGGTCAGAGAACCATTGTCAATGGTTACAAAGCCATGAATGCAGCCGCACTCACATCACAGAACTAATCAGAGGAAAACATCTCTGCTGCCATCTCTGAGCACTAGATGCCACAGGTTGTTTCGTGGCTTACTGCAGACATTGGACATAAGTTACAAATGCCACTGTTGCCCTTGGGCACAAATATGGCTGCTCCTGTTCCTGCTATTGTCACCATTCTCTACCAAATATATATGCTGCACAGTCCTTTTTCTCTTTGTAGCCAATTTATAGTAAGTATATGTGTCTAACTGATGGGGATAGGACATGCATCTCTACCCAAATTGAAAAGGTAGTCTAGAAGAGTGATGATATCAGAGGTTTTGATTAGATATAATAGAATATTCATTATCTTATAGTAGGCATGGGGGCGCCTGGGTGGCTCAGTTGGTTAAGCGGCCAACTTCGGCTCAGGTCATGATTTCGAGGTCTGTGAGTTTGAGCCCTGCATCGGGCTCTGTGCTGACAGCTCAGAGCCTGGAGCCTGTTTCAGATTCTGTGTCTCCCTCTCTCTGACCCTCCCCCATTCATGCTCTGTCTCTCTCTGTCTCAAAAATAAATAAATGTTAAAAAAATTATATTATTGTAAGCATGTTTTACCTCAGAAGATAGGGAATTCCTTCAACATATTAAGGGGTTCAGTTATTGTGTGGCCAAAAACAAATGTCCATTCAACTGAAACATAAAGATTCAATGAAAGAAATGAAACACTTTACCTGTTGTTTGCATGAGTTTTGGATAATGCAGCTGGTTCCCCACCCCCCCCCCCAAAAGTCTGTTATTTGCCAGTGTGTGTGTGTGTGTGTGTGTGTGTGTGTGTGTTATGTAAAATCCCTGCAACATTATCTTTTGGTAGTTTCTATCATACACGCACACACACACACACACACACACACACACACACCTCTAGGTGTTTCAGAATATCTTCATCTGCCACTACAATGGGCTTGATGTTTCCAATGTTCTTCTTGTCTGGCTTTTAAGGCAAAAAAAAAAGGGACATCTCATCAACCCCAGACCAAACGCACCTGGTACTTTCCAGGCAAAGCTGGACCTCTGAATCACCCTGGGAGGAAGGCAAACCACAAAAGCTTGGAATTTGTAAATTGTTGAGTTCGGGGGTTTGGCTGGTGATGATAGATCTCAATCAGGGATGAGACACAGCTCACAAGCACGTGCCATGCTTGCCATATGCCAAGCATTTTCAGAGTTCAGACACCTCTCTGTGAGTCTGAGAGATTTTGACTGTCTACAATAACTGATACAGACAAATTGGTTTAGAAAAAGGGAATGACAGCTCTTAAAGACCCCATTCCAGAGCCTTGTTGAAATGGCATCTAATCATCCTGCTACTGTATTTGAGGAGGCTTTGATAAGTGGCTCATAGTATATCAGTCATGCTTCAACTGCTCTCAGCCAATGGGAGGGAGGTGGTGAGAGAGTTAGAGGCTTGTTTAGAACAGAAGGTGCATAAGAAAAGCATGTGGAGCAGTGGGTGGGGTGAGGTAGGGAATGGAAGAGACACTGGGATTGAGGTTTAAATACCAGGTGCTGCGTGGCATCTGAATACCTCAAGCTATTCTACCCTCTGGGAAACATTCCCAGCCTAATTATAACATGGTTGTCAAGCTGTTTTCCCTGACCTGTGTGACCCAAGACAGGCTTGGCTGGATCACTTGAGCACCACAATGTCTCACTTATGTAGAAGGAATTTATGAAGTTCTTGTCCTCTTTCCTAAGATACTTACAGGAAAGAAGAAAGAATTATTAGCCCAAGGGCTGACTCCTCTGCCCTATCAGCAGGCTGAACTTGTTAATCTGACTTCTTTATTCAACCTAAATTATCCTCTTTCTTCCATTTTCCTTTCAACACTATTCCATCCACGTCTATATGCCTGGCACCTCCCCTCAGAAATTGTCCCCTCAGTGCACATCTATATTTTAGTTCTATGGCAGCAAACTGGAAAGTGAAGTGATACTACGTTCTGGACTATGGATGATCCAGGTCATAAGGTTCTTGAGAAGGAATACTTTGACCCCCGGGGAGATGGTTTAACCTACCAAATAGCAGTTCAAAAAAGTTCCAAAAATCTTAACTGCGGCCATTTACTCCGAGAGTACTTCAGGCCATTTTTTAAATACTAGTGTTCATGAAGCACCTGGGTGGCTCAGTCGGTTAAGCGTCCGACTTCAGCTCAGGTCAGGATCTCGCAGTTTGTGAGTTCGAGCCCTGCAATGGGCTCTGTGCTGACAGCTCAGAGCCTGGAACCTGTTTTAGATTCTGTGTCTCCTTCTCTCTGCCCCTTCCCTGCTCATGCTCTGTCTCTCAAAAATGAATAAATGTTAAAAAATTTAAACATTAGTATTCATGACAAATTCTATTCATTGCCATCCTTCACCATCTTCCTCCCTTTTCTGCTCCTCTGTCCCTTCTCTTGTTCCTAGCACGTCTCCTCTCATCTCCTTAGCTAGCTCCTCCTCCACCCGAATTAAATCTCTTCTCCAGTCAAGGCCAAATTTTGAGCAGCCTGCTCTGACTAGAGTGGACCAGGACACTTTGGGTTTCAATTTGTTGCTTAGCACCAATGTTGCTTAGATACATCTCTCAGTGACAACTGGCCTTTGCCTTTGACCACTTATAAGCTATGTAGCAAGCATCCCTGTTCAGAGGGGCATTGGGCCAGAACCAACTTTCACAATCTCCTTTTGAGTTTCCTGGGTAGCAGTGGGAGTGGAGAGTGTTTTAAAGAAAAAGAATTGAGTTTTTTATGCTGAACTATAGGTAGAATTTAGCTGTCATAAAGAACTATAGAGTGATAAATGAAACAAAATGTCCTGGTAAACACAGATTTGGGGCTGTCTTCATACTAGTATGTGAGCAAGTCAAGGGAAATATAGCCAGGACCTTTACCAAAAAAATAATTCATATTCTCCTCTTCCATGAGTCATCACCTGTATCTGTGACTTTTTTTTAAGAGAAAAAGTGTTTTGTGTGTGTGTGTGTGTGTGTGTGTGTGTGTGTGTGAAGATGAGGTACGTGTGAAGGGGAGTGAGGAAAGAAAAAAGGGAGAAAAAAAAACAGGACATTTAGGTAAATGTCAAGGCAAGATGAGGAAATAGTCTCTGTGTATAAAGACACCAAGGCGATAGAAATGGTGCTAGAATTGGAGAGGTCATTGTTCTATAGAGTTCTCATACATATCCTTCTGATATGTCAGAATATCCATCTGATATGTCTTCTTGTGTAGTACAATGAGAGGAGAGATTGACATCCACAGTGGCTGGCAGGGATAGGGTGGTGAGGAGGAACATAGCAAGTTTATTTAAAGAGTTAATTCTGATACTTCTAATTCTCCACATGCTTGCTGCAGAATTTTTCCTTCTTTGCTAAGCAATGATCATTACTGCCATCTTCAAGCTAATATGTCTTTACTGAGCACCTGCTCTGTATAAAGTTTCATACATGGAAGACACATAAAAGGTACACTCCCTGCCTTGCTGAGCCTAGTCAGAGGAACAAACAGCATGCAATTAATGTCATGGCAACACATGTGCTATAGAGTGTATTACATGAGTTCAAAGAGGAGAGAGATATAGGGTAGGTTACAAAGAGGTAAAGAGGGAATTCGAACAGACTTAGGAAGAAAGTAGGATAAGATTTAGTAATGTGGCACTGAGTAGGAACTCACCTTTTTGGGCCTCAAATTTATCTTCTGAAAGTGGAAAGGTGGGATCACTAGATGATGTCTGAGGTCCCACCAGATTTCACATTCTATGGATAGTACTGTGCCCAGAGGGTCTCTAAATTAGAAAGTCAGCCCATGAACTTTCACAGCATTGCTCATGCTCCCTGCTCTCCTGAACCCTTTTTGTGCATCTGCACTAAGTTTGAAGTTTATTCCCAGTGACAAATGTCATGGCTGGCTTGAGGAGAGAGGACATGTGTACAGCAGAAGAGAAAGCTGAGATGGCTTTCACCAATATAGAGAGGGGTTCTAAGCATCCCCTCACTTGCCTCATATCCTAGTGTACAGATGGTATCTAAAAACTGTGGGTGTATGGGGCATCTGGGTGGCTCAGTAGGTTGAGTGTCCAACTCTTGATTTTGGCTCAGGTCATGATCCCAGGGTCATGGGATTGAACCCCACATTGGCTCTGCATTGAGTGTGAAAACTGCTTAAGATTCTCTTTCTCTCTATCTCTTTCTTCCTCTGCCCCTCTCTCTCCCCCTCTAAAATTAAACAAACAAAAGACTGTGGGTACATATTTGCTTGTATGGAGACACTGCCCTATTGATGGTCAACAGCTGGGGGGTGGGGGTTGGGTGCTGAGCTTTCCCTTGCCCTACTTCTCCTGTGTGAAGTCCCTATTGTACACTGTGCATGAACTCACATGAAAGAGGAAACAGATAATTTGGGTTAGAGACAGGTTGAGCAGTAATTCATTACAGTCATTCTGAACTATAACTTCTGGGGCAGCAAAGTGAGGAGATTGGAGAGTTGGGGCTTCCAAGGGTGACATGGTATTTGATTTTCAGGAAGTATCCAGGAAGGAAATTGTACCTTCATATTTCTCATGATTTGTCTGCATTTGCCCCAATTTTAGTATTAACACGTTGCTCAAAATTTGGTGCCTTGCTTTCTTAAAATGATTACAAGCCTGGAAAGGGATCTTAAAATTTCTGAGAGAAAGTTAGGGTTTAGAACATGGAAATGATTTGCCCCAAGTCACTTAGCTAGTCAGAGCAATCAGAGACCAGGACTCAGAATTCAGGTTCTTTAATACCAGTCCTGCATTTGTCCTTTCTACCCTCTCTCAGAAAGTCTGGGTTCCAAGAGCTTTGGCAGTAGATGGAGACTTCCTGAAATACTGAGGCATAGTTGTGATTGCAGTGGGTTTGAGTGGTAAGGTTTATGGGGATGTGGGCACAAGTTTTCTAAATAGGTGCACTAGCTGGCTACCTCTCACATCTGGAATGCTGTTTCTTTTCTGACCCTGCCCATGAGCTTTTTAATAGAAAGCAAAACAGAGAAGCCAAGGCTTCTTGTTTCTCCCCTAGGTTCTGCCACCATCTGTTGATTAGGACACAAGGTTGGCAGAGAAGGAGAAACATTAACTCTCTTGTTAAATATCTATTTAACCTTGAAAAAGTCCCATCAGTGGTTTTAGTTTCTTCATCTTTAAATTTTTTAATATTTTTGACAGAGAGAGAGAGAGAGAGAGAGAGAGAGAGAGAAAGCATGAGCAGGAGAGGGGCAGAGAGAGAGGGATAAACAGAATCTGAAGCAAGCTCCAGGCTCTGAGCTCCAGGCTCACAGAGCCTGACTTGGGGCTTAAACCCACAAACCATAAGATCATGACCTGAGTCCAGGTTGGATCCTTAACCAACTGAGTCACCTGGGTGCCCCTAGTTTCCTCATCTTTAAAATGTCAAGGTTTGTTAATAATACACATCCCTGGGGTACCTAGGTGGCTCAGTTCATTACATAACAGACTCTTGATCTCAGCTCAGGTCATGATCTCAAGGTGTGTGACTTTAAGCCCCGAATCAGGCTCTGCACTAACAGTGCAAAGCCTGCTTGGGATTCTCTCCCCGCCCCCATCCCTCTGTCCCTACCCCACTCACACTCTCTCTCTCTCTCAATAAATAAACTTAAAAAAATAATTTAAAAAATACACATTACTGGTGTACTTCCAGGTCATGGAATCAAAATGTCTGGGGCAGTGGCCCAGGAATCTGTATTTACAACAAGCGGCTCAGGTGATTCTGATAGCATCCTGGCATGCCAAGCACTCTACTGCATGATCCCTGAAGTTCCTTGTGCCCTCACATCTTATGTATAGATAAGATGTGAAGAAACATTGCTCAAAACTAAGAGGTTTATATTCTTTGGGTGTCCTCATCTAGGATAGAAGTAAGATAAAGAAAAGCAGGGGCACTTGGATGGCTCAGTCAGTTAAGCATCTGACTCTTGATTTCGACTCAGGTCTACCTCATGGCTTGTGGGTTCTGACAATGCAGAGCCTGCTTGAGATTCTCAATCTCTGTCTCTGCCTCTCCCACACTTGTGCTCCCTCTCCCTACCACCCCAAAAATAAATAAATAAACATTTAAAAAAAGAAAAGAAAAAGAAAAACATCTGATTTGAAGGTGAAAATTCCTTGGGGTACCATTTTTTTTTTAATTTCTAAGGTTCCTGTGAGATGGGGATACTATTTACCATTGAGCCAAATTGTTTTAATTGGTAATTTTTTTTGTCTTTATTTCCCTTCTGTTTTCCTACATCCTTTGGCAAAGTCTTGTATAAATGTTTCAGCCTGGTTGCAACTGTGTTATAAAGTATTATGCATTGGTTCATAATTAGTCCAAACATATGGTGGATAGTCAAAGGAAAGTGCTGACTTTATCCTCTCCACCCCAGCTGAGGTCAAAGTAATGTCACATCATAGTCAATGACACATTCTAAGAAGGTCAAATGCAGCTGTCTGAAGCAAAACTGAATATCTAGCTGTCCTCCCCACCAAAGAAATGATCCTTCCAATGTTTGCTTTGGAGGTCATGAAGTTTACTTTAATGACTAAAGTGGCTTTTTGTTCTAGAAAATCCTGTAGGGAAGATGGTGAAGAGAATTTCTGAGATATTCTGCACACTCACTGAGGAGACACTGGTGACACTGGCATGCCAGCACAGGCCACCATGAATTGTATTTGTTGAAGATTGTTTAGGACCTTGAAAGAGTAGTGAAAATTTGTGGCTGAAAGATGGAACCCAGGTCTCTGGAGTCAGGCCTTTCTCAGACCCAGAGGCTAGTATACCTGAGCTTTTCTAAGACCACAGAGTAGGCATGCCATGCTGTGCCTCACTGTGGTGTTCTCTGTGTTCACTCAGGGTGGAATGTTCTGGATTCCTTTTTTTTTTTTTTAATTTTTTAATGTTTATTTATTTTTGAGAGAGAGAGAGACAGACAGAGTGTGAGTTGGGGGGGGGGTGCGGAGAGAGACAGGGAGACACAGAATCTGAAGCTGCCTCCAGGTTCTAAGCTGTCAGCACAGATCCTGACACAGGGCTCGAACCCAGGAACCTTAAGATCATGACCTGAGCTGAAGTCAGACACTTAACCAACTGAGCCACCCAAGTGACCCTATGTTCTGGATTTTTTAAAGAGAAATAGGATGTGTCAGAGGATAGAGAGCTTGTCTCTCTGATGAGAAGGTGAATGGGAGCCGCCAGAAGACGGTTTCCCTCCTCAGTGAGAGCAATAATGATGGCTGTGCCAGGGACCAGGTGTGTTTAGACATGCACCAGAGCTGGTAGACATCAGCCAGAAACTGCCATAGCACTTATGTTGGAATTATCACCACCAGAAGAAGGACAGGATTTGGAAGTTTGTTGCTGATGGTTAATACTAAACTTTGTGTGGACTCTGGAATAATGAGGCAAACAAGTAATTCTACAATTTTTCTTAGCTCTTCTTGGTCCCGAGAAGGTGATTTTCCCTAAAAAAGGGAAGTACCTGAGTTGATGCAGCATTGTGAATTACCTTTCATAGATAACATAGTTCCAAGAAGGCCACAGCTATGGTTCTTTTGGTGGCCATCACCAGTGACGGCATGTGTGGACCCATATGTGTGGGTGTGTGCACACCCATGTGTGTGCGCATGAATGCCCAGGCACATGTCCCCTTACACACACACCTGCGTTTACAATGGCGGATGTTCCTGGCTTCAGTGCCAGGTGGAGCTCCTGCCATTTAACCATAATGAGACACACAGGCCTGCCTTCTGTTCAGGGTGTTTTCCCTCCTTTATCATTCACATTAAATGTTACAGGCACTTGACTTTATGACTCCTTCATTCCGCACATTAAGCAGCTGACACAGGCAGCCTCCTCCTGACAGCAGCCTGTACAAGCCTGCAGCATGTTATTTAGAGACCCCTCGTGAGGAACGAGAGACAGAAAAGGGACTTTCAGGTCATGCCAGATGGCCCTTGGACCTCAACAGGCTTCTTCCCATTTCAAAGCTGTTCTTCTTTAGTCAGAGCCTAGAATTCTTGCCACTCCCATGCAAAGGCATAGTCAGCTTCTCAGCCCCTATATTTCCTTCTTGTAATAAGACCTTGGACTGCATAGTAGCTAGAAAGTTCATGTATGCTTTTGAAAGTAACTCCCGTTCTGCTCTTGGTGATGATCACACCAGCATAGGTGGAAGGCTGCTGTTACTTTCTGCTTAAAGTCATCTGGAAAGTAACAAAACTTAGTTACAAAATCTGACCTTTGCTTATCTCAAGTTGGAATCTGATTCTGGGAAGAGAGAATTCCTTTCCTTACATTTCTCTAGCTTTCCCCTTCTTTTCTCCTTCTTTCCTGTTCTCATCTGCTCCCTTATTTTCACTTCCATTTTGACTCTCATCCTTATCTGAGCATCCCCTCTCCTGACTGCTGACATGAACTGCCTTTATACTTGCTGATGAAGAATTCTAGAAATTCAACAATCCAAGTTCAGGAAGTGACAGGCAGATACAGCTGCTCATTTTAAAGGCAAAAAGAAGAAGAAGAAGAAGAAGAAGAAGAAGAAGAAGAAGAAGAAAAGCAGGGGACACAGCTGGATATTTCCCCCTTGATACGAATGTTTTCCTATCTGACTTTTTAACTTCCTATCTATTGTTTACATCCTTCTCTCCAAAGTCTGCCTGCTTGGTCCTCAGCTTCCCCACCAATCTCTATGACAGTTCTGTTTGTGAGCAGTTTTTCAATGTCAAGATGTGATTGAGAGGCTCAGGGACCAGCTGCCAAAAAGGCTTTCTTGCTTTGTTTTCCCATTTCCCTTCTCTCCTGGCCCACCAACCAGGTATGAAAATAATAGTGCCCTAGGTTTACACAGAGCCTCTCATCCAAGAAATCTCAAAACAGTTTTGCCAGCCAGTCTGATTACACTCATTTTTCTGAATGAGGAAAGTGTCCTTTCTAGAAGGGAAGTGGATTGTCAAAGACTGTTCTAACTACCCCTGAGAAGAGCTATGGGACTATTCCAGGCAGCTCTCTCACTAGCTTCCTGGCCACCTGCTGGTTCCAAGTTATCTTTCCATGCATGGATTTAGATCATGGGGACCACAGGCCAAAAGGTTCTTCTAACATAGGTATCTATTCCTAAAATTATGGGATGGAGTAGGACAAGTCCGCTCCCAAGATACTCGTTTGTTTGTTTGTTGGTTGGTTGGTTGGTTGGTTGGTTGGTTTTTCTAGCTAAGTAAAAGATATTTGTGACCTATCACAATTTTCATGATACTCCTTTCAGGTAAAGTCCACAATCCTAGAAGAGGTGTTCTTTCTCTTGAGCAGCTGTGTCTCACCTGGTTGTTAATTTTCTGTGACTCTGGCAAGCCCAGGTAAACACCAGAATCTTCCTTGTCTCTTTTATATGAACATAAACACTATCTAGATTGCTTCTGTACCACCTTGCCTCCTACCTCATTCTGAGAAGCTGAAGGTCTATGTACTTTGAGTGAAGCAAAGGAATAAAAGGAGGAATAATGGAAGGAAGGGAAGATCAGAAAGAAAATAGGAAAGAAGGAAAAGAGAAAAGGCAATAGTGAGAGGCAGGAGGAGGGGAAGATGGGAATAGAAGAGGTAAATTCACTGTATTTTCAAAGATCACTCTTAATTAAGTGTGTATTCTATGCCAGGAGTTTTAGACATTATATTAGTTTGCTAGCAAACCCAAATCAAAGTAGCACATACTGAATGGTTAAAGCAACAAAAATTTATTTGTTCAAAATTCTGGAGACTGGTAGTCTGAGATCAAAGTGTCAGTGGACACCCTTTCCCGAGGCATCTCTCATTAGTTTGCAGATGGCCACCTCTTCCCTGTGTCCTCACATGGTCTTTTTCCCATGGTCTGTGTCCAATTCTCCTCTTCTTTTAAGGCAGCAGTCACTGGGTTAGTGCCTACCCAAATGGCCTCATTTTAACTTAATCCACCTCTTTAAAGTATCTGTCTCTAAACAGTCACATTCTGAGATACTAGAGATTAGGACTTCAGTATATGAATTTGTTAGACATGGGGGACAGAATCCAGGCCATAACAGACAAATTATATCTAATCTTTATGCTACCTCTCAGAGGTAGAAATTATTATTCCCATTTTAAAGGTGTGAAATATAGGAAAGATTGGGCAACATGTCCCAAGTCACACAGTCAGGAAGAGAGACAAACAGAATGGGCACCACACCCAGCTCTCTCCAAATCTGAGCCACTGCAGCCATGACACATGGCTTCTGGAAAGGAGAGAGGTAGCCAGAAAATAAACAGAAAAGATGGCCTTTGGAGCCACATCAACCCCAGCTCCATCAACCATTGCATGGCCATGACCATGATTAGTATATCTTTGTTTCAGATATCTCATCTTTAAAATGTATATAGGGCCTGAAATAAAAAAGCATGACTAGCAACAAACACCTTTCCCTCCTTATAGTCATTCTGCACGGTATACACATATGTGCATGGGGGTGTAACAATCTAAGGCCAATATCTAGTTATATTATCATTTAATACAACTTCTTAGAGTCAGCATATATGCACATATACATACACATATGCAAGATACAAAGGGTGGGCAGAGGCCTAAATTCATTACAAGATCATCTGGGAGCTGACTTGGTCTTTCCTATTATAACTACAATGATTTAACTTTAATGAGATTCCAGATTGACTTGTAGAGTTGATATTATTACTCCTATGTGGACAGTGGTATCTCTGAAAGCAGGGGTATTTTTCACTTCTTTTTGTGTCTCCACAGGGCCTAGCATTGTGTTAGCATACAAAGCTGTAATCAAGACAGCATGGTATTGGCACAAAAACAGACACATAGACAAATGGAATAGAATAGAGACTCCAGATTTGGACCCACAAAAGTATGGCCAACTAATCTTTGACAAAGCAGGAAAGAATATCCAATGGAAAAAAGATAGTCTCTTTAACAAATGGTGCTGGGAGAACTGGACAGCAACATGCAGAAGAATTTGAAACTAGACCACTTTCATACACCATTCACAAAAATAAACTCAAAATGGATAAAGGACCTGAATGTGAGACAGGAAACTATCAAAACCCCAGAGGAGAAAGCAGGAAAAAACCGCTCTGACCTCAGCTGCAGCAATTTCTTACTTGACACATCCCCAAAGGTAAGGGAATTAAAAGCAAAAATGAACTATTGGGACCTCATGAAGATAAAAAGCTTCTGCACTGCAAAGGAAACAACAAAACTAAAAGGCAACTGACAGAATGGGAAAAGATATTTGCAAATGACATATTGGACAAAGGGCTAGTATCCAAAATCTATAAAGAGCTCACCAAACTCCACACCCAAAAAACAAATAATCCAGTGAAGAAATGGGCAGAAAACATGAATAGACACTTCTCTAAAGAAGATATCCAGATGGCCAACAGGCACATGAAAAGATGCTCAATGTCACTCCTCATCAGGGAAATACAAATCAAAACCACACTCAGATACCACTTTATGCCAGTCAGAGTGGCAAAAATGAACAAATCAGGAGACTATAGTTCTGGAGAAGATGTGGAGAAACGGGAACCCTCTTGCAATGTTGGTGGGAATGCAAACTGGTGCAGCTGCTCTGGAAAACAGTGTGGAGTTTCCTCAAAAAATTAAAAATAGACCTACCCTATGACCCAGCTATAGCACTGTAGGAATTTTCCCAAGGGATACGGGAGTGCTGATGCATAGGGGCACTTGTACCCCAATGTTGATAGCAGCACTTTCAACAAGAGCCAAACTATGGAAAGAGCCTACATGTCCATCAACTGTTGAACAGATAAAGAAATTGTAGGTTATATACACTATGTGGCAATGAAAAAGAATGAAATATGGCCTTTTGTAGCAATGTGGATGGAACTGGAGAGTGTTATGCTAAGTGAAATAAGTCATACAGATACCAGAAAGACAGATACCATATGTTTTAACTCTTGTGTGGATCCTGAGAAACTTAACAGAAGACCATGGGGGAGGGGAAGGGAAAAAATTTAGAGAGGAAGAGAGCCAAACCATAAGAGACTCTTAAAAACTGAGAATAAACTGAGGGTTGATGGGGAGTGGGAGGGAGGGGGTTTGGGTGATGGGCACTGAGGAGGGCACTTGTTGGAAGGAGCACTGGGTGTTGTATGGAAACCAATTTGACAATAAATTTCATATAAAAAAATAAACAAAGGGTGAGATCTCAAAAACAAAGCATGTAGCAGATACCTATAAAAACTTCATGAGTGAGAAAGAAATCTGTTGAAAGAGGATTTTATAACCATGCGAATAAATCCTAATATTAGTCATTGTCATAGTTATGCTATAACAAACTACCACAAAATATCAGTGGCAAATAGCAAGGGCAGATCCCTTTCACTAAGGGCTGGTCTGGGCGGCTCTATTCCACAGGTCTTTTACCTTCTCCTGCCACCAATGGGCTAGGTAGGGCACTCCTTTCTTTTGAAAATGGCAGAAGGCAGGCCCTACTGCCTATGTACATTTTAAGGTCCTGCCATCCTCATATCTACTAACATTTCTGACCAGAGCAAGTCCATGACTGAATCTAAAGTCAAGAGATAGGGACCATACTGTGTTATGGTGAATCCATGGCAAGGGTAGTGTTCCCAAAACTGGGGCCAACAATACAATTGATCATAACCTCCCTTCTGACTTCCCAGACATTGATAAGACTGCCATTCTGTTTAATACTGCCTTTCTGTCTAATACTGCACTCCCCATTCATAGAAATTGTGGAGGAATATCAGTCTTTTTCATCTTATTGAGGATGATGAACCAAGAAAGTATCTTCTGAATCTGGACATTGATTGTAGGATGCCATGACAAAGTTGAGGCTAGGAATGAGGTTAATTGTAGAGCAACCAAAGAGTTAACATCACAGTGTCCTATCTCAGAATAAGCCTCTACCCATGCTATGTATAAAATGCTTCAGAAGTTCATGGAGTAACAGTAGATTTTGACCTTCTCTGTGAGATTAGTTGGACCCATTCCAGTCACTGACTGTGACCCACATCTCCAGTTCAAGGGCAAAACTAGTAGCTTGCAACCTAGAGGTCTAAAACCCTCTTGAGGACTTTCCTGCCCTACTCCCTAGTGTTTTGTGGCTCAGAGAGGTTTTTAAAAAACCTTTTAATTTAAAAGGACTTTGAGCTCAGTCCTTGGGCAAATACAATCACAAGAAGGCATGATAAAGTGATTTCTTAAGTGGGCAGCCTGAGGCAGAGCCAAAGGGCAGCCAGGAGTCTGAAAGAGCTGCTGGAACAACTGATTTAAAAGGAATTTCAGTTTGGTGCAATCTTAAGTGGCAGAATTTCTCCTCACACCTACTCCAAGGAAACATTAAGCAAAGCCCAGTGTCTGGGAGATATGTTCTACCTTATTTATGGTACATTTTCCTTAATAGCCATCTGTGGGTGGGCACAATGGAAAGTGACCAGGTGGCATGATGCATATGCAAAGGATTATATATGTACAATAACAATAAAATGGTTTCCCATTTGTTTATCTGTGTGTCTGTTTAGCATAGCCCACCTTCTTACGTGAGGATTTGACATGAGTGAGCATATTTCTGGAACTACAAATCAAACATATCATTGAACCAATAATAGCTATATCACTTACAGATCAGAGAGTGAGTCCCCCAGCTCTACTGTTCTCAATGTGAACTTGGGAAAGTCACTTAATCTTTCATAGTATCTATTTTTTGTCTATAAAAGTGGGGTTAATGGCCCTTGCCTCAAAGGATTTTGGTGATGAATAACAAGAGATAATATACTTGTACTTGGCAAGCAACTTTTCAATAAGTTTCATTTCATGCAATGGGGATGATGAAAACAGATTCTTTCAGTGTTTCACAGTAACTGAGATTTTAAAAGCCTGGAGTATGGGGGTTGTACATCTGAAGGTTTAGTCTCCTAAAATGGGAATGGAGGCAACTGTAGCTGAATGTGTTGCTTGAATGTTGATGCTGCCATTTTCATGGTGTCTGAGGGGCAAAGTAGAGAATGGGGCTTTTGCTGGCATCAGCTATAGGTGCTATAGGTGGCTGTGAAGGGGACAACTTAAGAACTTGGTCCCAGAGGAGTCTTCAGGCTCTGGTAGAGACTGCCTTGGCAGATGGATCTCCAGACTCAAGACAAAGGCCTCTCTGCAAGACCACTTGGTCTCGGGCCATTCTACGAGGTGGGTTAGAGTCATAGGGTTAGAATCCAATGCTTTTTGTGAGAGTTTTCAACATCTTCTATGTTGTTTCTAAATACATGCTCCTCTTTTACATCTGTACTGAGGTAATAAGGTAAATATTTTTGTCATTCCCATTTTCCCGAAAAGGAGACTGAGCTCAAAGGATCACGTAATGTGCCTGAAGTTGTCCAGAGTTAGGTGTCTCTGACTCCAAGGCTGATGTCCCCTCCAGCACATCACAAGCCTCTGCAGCAACTAAGGCTGTAGCCCTGAGGAAATGAGAAAGTGAGAGCAGGAGCAGATCCAATCCAGCATTTATGGGAATGCAAGCAACATGAAGAAGGAGCCCATACTGCTTCAAACACAATTTAAGGCACATTTCCTCCAGGGCAACCTTCCCAGACTATTCTTGTGCTGGTTCTTTCCTCCCTCTCAACACCTACAACACCAAGAGTTGGATCCATACAAAATCTACCCTACTAGGTTTTGGGTGCTCGCCTTGTATCTTACATTTGACCTTTTCCCCAAGACACTCTACATATTTCTCAAAGGAGTTGAAACACATTTTTTCTCTAAGTTCTCTCTTAAGTTCTCAAGTTTGACACAAACCTTGGCCCCAAACATGCCTATTAACTCTACTTTAAAAATCCTCTGGCATTTGAATGCAGACTTGTTTCCTCAGACCCCTCCAGCTGTCATTTTTTGAGCTGATGGTCACTGTGAGCAATCAGAGCTTTTGGTAAAGAGAGACATAGTAGCTGAATGATGTGAAAGAGAGCCAGATAACCCAATGGAGGAGAAACATAGAAGGCCTGGAAATTCAATCTGATGGCAGTTTTAGGACCTTCAGCCCTTGTCATGCTGGATCAGAACAGGCACAGGTTTGCAGGTATCCTGCAGAAAGTAGGTGTGTAAGGTAGTAGCCAACACTGCTGGTCTACATATATTCTTAGGTAATATGGTATGACTCAAGGACTTGAAGGAAAGGAGAAAAAAATCCTCTACTCTTTAAGGTCGTCTAGGTAGACTAAGAATTAAATTTTATATGAGACAGATTAGCAGGAGGGAAAAAAAAAGTTTTATAACATGTACACGGAGGCCCAATAAAGAAATTGAGACACAGAGAAATGATTAAGCCAAGGAGTTTTCATACTTTTTAGACAAGAGACAATAGATCTATGAGGAACTATAGGACAAAGAAAACTTAACTTTGGAAACTTCAATTAATGAAGAATTCTAAGCAGAATTTGGGCTGGGGTAGTAAATTAGTAAAAAGTAACAAGGATTTTTTATGCTGACTTCTTGGCCTTAAATTTTCTATCTCTGGTGACAAGGCTCTTTACCTTCTGGTGCAGGGAGAGAAGTTTTCACAAGGGAGATTTATTTCCTGCTTTCAGGAGGAAAGAGGAATGCCTGAGTGTTCTTCTTGTACAGGTTGTCTCTTAAGTCACTTTTATTTAAAATAAGCAATATGCCTTAGTTGCACATTTGAGGGCATCCTATCCTTGGCCCCTACAAATGGATAGGGAGGACCCCCCTCTTTAAGAAAATCTCCTGCTCAGGAGTATCCCAATTGTCTGAAAGTCTACTATTCAGTTTAATTTCTTTTAATTTTATGATTATTATGCTAAAATTAAAGGTTATTCATTAAATTATTATCAGTATTCAATTAGTGAGCTCTCCTATTGAAAGATAACAAAGAAAGCAAGAGGGTGGGAATTCCATGAAGGAATGTGACAGAGGATTCAGATTTGAAGGGGGCAGATGAGAGCTAAATCTGGTACACAGTGAGCTGCTTGGTGACAGAAGAACATTTTGGGGAAAGAAAGGGATGATCATATCACATCCTTGCATTTGCAGTGGCAACTCTGGAGGTTTCTCTAGCCAGGGTTCTCAGCCTCATTGTGTGATGCTCAATCCCATATGTCTGGCCTCATTCCAAACTGCCTTTCCAAACATATCACATGATCCCACCTCAGGGCCTTTGTCCATGCTATTACATCAGCCTACAGGACATTCCACATCTTTCTGTCTGCATAGCTCATTAATTTTTTGAGATTAATCCCAAGTGCTGCTCTAGGAAGAAGCTTCTTGAATCCGTTCAAGTTTTGAGGTATTCCTCCTCAAACTACCCCAATATCACTTAGGATTCTCCCACAGAACCATCCCCTCCTTAAACTGAAATTTTCCCAAGGACAGAAGCTAGAGGCCTAAAGCCTAGCACACTGTCTGAGAGTAGGGATGCTAAAGCCTCCTGAGGAAGAAGCAGTAAGGGAGGAAAGGAAAGGCTGGATAAAAACAGACTTGAAAGGGTGCCGCCTGGTTTTTTCTCTGTCTCCCTGAGGACCAGTCCCTGCTTCAGAACCATTTGCCTTCAGAGCAAAAAAATAAAATCCACTGGGA
Source organism: Panthera onca (assembly GCF_046562875.1). Classification (NCBI taxonomy): domain Eukaryota; kingdom Metazoa; phylum Chordata; class Mammalia; order Carnivora; family Felidae; genus Panthera; species Panthera onca. The sequence continues at coordinate 167,795,534 of NC_138342.1, read as the reverse complement.
AGAAAATAAAATTTATTTGACTCTTTTGGGTGAATTATAAAGAACCCAGAACCTCTGGCACTCCCCTGCTGCAAAATGAAGAGGGCAAGATTTACCACCTGCCACCTGCTTTAGATTCTTATGACCTTCACATTTGGCAACTTCATTAGATCTTTGAGAAGTGAGAGGAAAATCCTGTCCATCATTCTTAGTCTTAGTGAAAATCCAAAGTGTTCAACGCCAATTAAAACCAGCTATTCTCAAAAAAAAAGTCAGCTATTCTACAGAATTTTATACTGGGAGGAAGCCATTTAATCTACCTGCCTTCACTCTCAGATTGGCACGATGTCTAGTACATAGTAGACATTCAGCAAATAATTGTTGAATGACTAATTGAAAGAACCCCAAGGCTACATAACTATAAGGGTCAGAGCTGGTCCAAAACCCAGGTCTCCTGTCCCCCAGTCAAGTTATCCTTCTAAGATACCACCCAATCCTGACCATGACTTCTGTTTCAATGCAACTACTAAGTATAGCATCCACTTTCTTTTTCATTTAAAATGTTATTGTGTGCTATTTCAATTTCAAAAGTAAGACACATGAATCATTGAACTGCAATGAATCACTGAACAACAGAAAAATGTACGCCATGTGCTGGAATCCAAACTTATTTTCTATCAGGTGGGCAGACACTATATATTGAATAAAGATACAGTCCCAACTACATCTTTGCCAGATTCTTGAACATCATAATTGCATGGCAGACCACAGATGCTGTGGTCTCTGAGGTGAGGAGGTGTGAAAAGGTTAGGGAATATTTCTGCATGGGCTGGCTCTAGAGAAATGGAGGCCAAAAACCTCAGGATTGCTCTCTTATTTTTGTTTTAAATATTTTATTGAAGTAATAAAGGCCATCCCATAAATCTGAAGGGAGAACAAAGTGTTTTGAGAACACATAAAATAATATTGTTCTCAACACCCTGACACGTCCTTAAGAAAGGACCTCTCTCTCTCTCCCTTGTAATCTATTTCTAACCACAGTCCAGGAAGTGGGTGGATGATAAGGGAGAATTTCAGAGAAGTGTGTGTACAGGGTAGGCAATGATACTGAGGCATCACCTCTAGACCAGAAGGGCCAGATAAGTGCAAAAAATAAGTAGCAACATACACCAAGGAAGACTGCTCAGTATTCTCCCATTGGGCTTGAATGGGTGGGAGAGGTTTCCAAGAACACTGCACAGGAAGCGATGGAAAGTCCACAGGTTGTTGGTAGCAGTTATGATACTGCCTGTGATGCTGTTATTTTGCACAAAACAGAGGCCAGGATGGCTGCTATAGTGAGTGAGAACACCATCTGGACCCAGTAACTTGGTCCTGATGCCAGGGCTTGTGAGCTCTTCCTCAGCCACTCCTCTCAAAACCTCACACTACTGGCCACTTTTGGCCCTACTCAGTAGAACACCATGGGGGAAAGTTTCCTTGTCATTATTCCTCCCTAAATTCCTATTTCCCCACCCCTTGCCTTACAGGTGACCTCATTCCCTGGAGCCTGGGACATTATGGTCTCCATCTTTCTCCCTTATCCCAGTCATTGCTAAAAAGAAGGGTCTGATCAATAAATTCACCATGGGATATAAAAGACTAATAAAGTTTAATAACTTGTCTCTCCCAGGAGTATTTGCATTTTAACAGAGGAATAGCAGCCTAAGCTAAAATAATTAGATTGTAATGGTACAATTTCAGGCACCATCAAGCAGCTGAGAGAGGTATTTTTGGTGGGAGACAGGGTCCTCCCAGGACCACTGGTGCTACCCTACTAGATGCTACCTCCTCCAAATTCTGCCAGTTGGTCAAGAGGGAGACAGAGCAAACACACTAGTCCCCTGAACTCTTTCTGAAACTTCATTCCCAGCACATTCCACAGGCTTACCTTTCCAGAGTGGTTATTCTCTCATTCACCTATTGTTTCAGTCTGTCAACATTGACCCATCCTGCTATGTGCCTGCAGACCTCCTATGCACATTGATAGTTCCAAAGACCAGCTATTGCTTAAAGGCCAAGAACAAGGCCCTAAAGTCAAGCTGCTTAGGCTCTGCTCATGCTGCTTGTGTGGCCCTACCTCAGATGTCTTCTCTGTAAAAAGGGCTAATAATATTACCTAGCTTTAAGAATTAAACGTTATATTGGGGCGCCTGGGTGGCGCAGTCGGTTAAGCGTCCGACTTCAGCCAGGTCATGATCTCACGGTCCATGAGTTCGAGCCCCGCGTCAGGCGCTGGGCTGATGGCTCGGAGCCTGGAGCCTGTTTCCGATTCTGTGTCTCCCTCTCTCTCTCTGCCCCTCCCCCGTTCATGCTCTGTCTCTCTCTGTCCCAAAAATAAATTAAAAAAAAAAAAAAAAAAGAATTAAACGTTATATAATAATTGCTTGGTAATTGTTTAGCATTATCATAATATTAGTATCTATAGATTCCAAGAGCCTGTAGCCAGAAAAAGAGATAGGCATGCAAACAAATAACTCCAAAGCACATTAGAATTTTGTCTTATTTTTGCAGGATAACTGGAGAACAATCATGCTGCTTGAGTAGCTCATTTTCAGAAGGGGCAGGGAAAGAAATGGGCAAGGAACAGCCAGTCTGGTGTCAATGGATCAAAGGCAGAAGGCAGGGTGGAGGGAGATTTTGCAGGTCTTCTTAAACATCTGTGTTTTGAGAAAACAATTCTATCCACGTAGGAGATGAACAGGAGGCAAAGAGAGCAGTTAGGTGGCTGTTCTCAAATAAGGTAGGTCAGACCCGAGACTGGATGGATGAGAGGTTGGGAACTTGGCTGGGTGAGGAGGCAGAATGTTTCCCATGAGGCTGAAGCTTTCTTTCTCATACCGTTTGTTGAAACATTCCAGAATTAAGTTCATATTTAAAGACTTTAGGTAGATGGGATTGAGTATTAGTGCACAGGCAAAATGTCTTCATTTAAAACATTTTAAAGGAGTTATTTGTGCTCTTAGGGGATTATTTGTGCTCCATTCTCTTCTCCCATCCAGACCAGTTTGTGTTGTATTTGGCCTTTCTCTTACTTTTATATTTCCCATAATTGTTAAACATCTCCCTGTAATGAATTTTGGGTCAATGTATGTATTTTTCAAGTACCTCATACAAGAGACACTTTCATTTTCCACCTCAACAAAGCTGCCTCTAGAGTTTGAAGCAACCTCTGGGAAAAAAATGACTACCTCTATGCTTTCTAAAGGGTGGTAACATCAGCTCCTGTCATGCTTGTCTGAGACCATGGCCTCAGGAGCCAAGGAAGAAGGATGGCCACCCCGTGTAGTATATATAACAGAGGGGGCAACAAAGGATTTGGTCCATCAGGGTCCCATTTATTCTCTTAGTCCTGTCCTCAGGAATGGAGCATGGGTTGGACAGATCCAGGTAGAGGATGAGATAAGGCAGACTTAATACTAACATGGAGTTCTCCCTCACTTATCTCACAGTATCATGGAAAGGAAGGGCAGAGGGAAGTAGTAAGAAGGGACAGAAATCCAGTGGGTTTTTTACACAATCCCACTAGACTGAGGACCAATAGAGGGCAAACACTGGGTCTTTCTTACTCACATTTGTGTCCCCCACAACCCAGCTTCTCAAATGCTCAGCACAGAATAGGAATCCAATGGTAAAATGAGTTCATTGGCAGGTTTGAGGGAGGGTGTGTGGAGCGGAAAAAGCCAGTGACTTACATCCCCACTGCCTTACATGTGGGGTCAGTAACTATGTGCATATCCTTGTTCCATTTCTGAACCAATTCTAACAAGAGAAAGCAATAAACTAGTCACCTTTGGCATGCCATGGGATAGGATCTAGAATTACTCTTGATGCCATAAGCCAGGTTTTTGCTTTATCTGGGGAAAGTCCCAGGTACTTGTTTCTTCAACCCTCTAAGTACCTGCCAACCACCAGCCTTGACTGGCAGAGGAGTAGTTGCCATCTCTGATAGCCTGCCTCCTCCATCATTCTCTGCTTAGCCCTTTTGGATACTGATGACAGCCCAAACCAAGCCTGGGTTTCCCTTAAACTCCTGAGACTCATATATTTAACTATAGGTAGTCCTACTTGGGGCCCAGCCCAGCTCACTTCCACACCTGACTGCATTTTGACAGTACCTTGGTGAGGCTTCAAGGAAGCAGGGAGAGTGCTGGGGAGATGTAAGCCTGAGGATCAGTGACAGTCTCTCAGAGGGGAGCAGTAATGGAGTTTTTATTGCTTATACTTCGTTGCATTTGATCCCAATGCCAGGAGGTTATTGTTCAGATTTTTTTCAGGTCAATGCTAATTAACTTTATTAATGCATTTTGGTGAAGGGAAAGCCATAGAGCTAGGTTCTGCTCTTATTTGTATGGTCCTTATCAAGCAGCATCAGACTTGGCATGTCTATTTAGAATCTGGGGCTAAGAGGCAGTGACCTTTCTAGATGGTTCAGAAAATTGGAAACAGAACCCACAGGAGCAGGAGAGGGCCATCTCTTAGGGAAAGGGAGCAGAAAGAGGACAAAGTATCCTGAAAGAGATAAAAACAAAAACCTGTAGGTAAAATGGAAGGAAAGCAGTACAATGTGCAAGAAGGAGCCCTGAACTCGGAGTCTCCCCTCCACTCCATACTCCATACACGTAATGTGTGCCTTTGGCCTGTCACTGAGTTTTCATTTTTTCTTCCACAAAATATTGGGCAGAGACCAGGCCTTATATCCCTTGGCATCACCACCTTGAGTATCTACATGTAATATGCCCTCAGTAAAAGTGGACAAACTCACATCTACTAACTCCAGATCAGAAACAGAGACAAAACAGTGAAGTATGGACCCAAATGGCTCTTCTAGACTGGGACTCAAAGTTCTTCATAAAAGACCTTTTTTTCTTTTTCTTTTTTCTTTTTTTTTTTTTTTTTTGGCAATAACCTCTGGCATTTTGGCCAGGCTAATTTCCATGACTGCAACCCATAGAAGCCCAGAAAAGACCCTGCTACCTCCAGAGAAGGGGTGGAGTATGGAGGCCAACCCAAGCTCCAGAAACATATTATTCTCTAGGATGGGAGCAAGACTGAAGTCAAAGTTTATATTTAAAAACTTAGGAATTCATCATGTCAGAAAAAAAGATTTGAGTTTCATGGGTCTGAGAGCCTTTGAGTTCTCCAAGACTGTGCATGACACATGCCTCAGAGAGATTCCTTGAGAGATGTTCATGAGTTTCATTAATAACCAAACACTGGGAGAATCTCCTGTTCTTCTCAGCCTTGAGAAGAGGGAAGGGAAGGAGCCTTGGAGGCAGGGAGGCCCTTGTCTATGGTCAAAGTAGTACTTTCCTGAAGGAGAATGTCAAAACTAGGTACCAATGCCAAATGGAATCCAAGGACTAAAGAGAGTTCTAAGTTGCCATACATTTTCTTTTCCAGTTAAAAGAAATTAAAGGGTAGGATAAAGAAGTTCAGTGTGTCAGGGGTTATAGAACAGTGACTTCAGTAGGCATATTCTCAATAATGTACACAACGTCTTTGGTATCTATCTCTCTCTCACACACACACACAGACCACAAATACAGCCTGTAGATTCCTTAAGTATAATTCAATTCTACACAGATGATCTCCAACTCAAAATCTCACAGAGCATGGGTATCTGCATGAGCGTGTGATACCAATGCACAAACACACATGCTCACAAGCACACCCTCTGGCACACAAGCAGATCCCTGTGAGGAAACAGCCATCAGGGGACTCTGCTGCGTTGTTCTTCCCACTGATTTTTTTTTGACAAATGCATAAATAATAAAATAGTAATAAAAACTCCATTACAGTTTGCCTGCTGACATGGAATGACTCATCTCAGTAATTCTTCTTCCATTTCCCAAGTGGCTCCATAGATCACAGAACAGATTAAATGTCCTTATCTGTGATTTGGAGCATTTGCACAGCTGAGGACTAACAGCACACCAAAAGATCAGGCTTTGCCCAGTGACTAGCTGCAATGTTGGGGAAGCACAATGGGATGATCTGGGTTCAAATCCAACACTGCCACTTCTACTACCTCACCTTAAGAAAGTTGATTGCCTTGAAAATAGGAATTAGAGCTTACCTAGCTGTACTCTCTGAGGTTCAATGACATAATCTTTGTTGATGGCAGTCTCTTTTGTTTGTTAAATAAATGAATGTCCTAACCCTTTTTCCATTACATAAATGAATATTCTAACCATTTCCCTGGTGTCTCTGAATATTAGCATATCAACTGCTATTTTCTACTTGATTTCAAAAGTCTTCCTTAAGAGTGTAGCTTCCCAATTATTTATTTGTTTAAATTAAAGTGATTAAAGATTAATTATCTTCAATTCTGACAAAAAATTAAAGACTCCCTGGGGCATTTGAGAAGCTAACCTAAGAAGATTAAAAGGCTGAAATCCTGTAGATATAGATGATAATCCCTAATTATTTGAATGGAAATATGGCTTTTAGGATAATTTCTCATTCAGCAAGTCCTCCAGGTTGCCCGCAGGCTGCAGAACCTGTCAGACAGTGTCTGAACCAGGTTTGTTCCATCCAGCATCTATGCCACTGGCCCTGTGGTGACTGGACAACTGTGCTGACCCTGCTAGGGCTCCCCCGTGCTGGGTGCAGACCTCACAAGCTGCACTTCAGGCCAAGCAGCCACAGTGCTCACAAAAGGCCCTCAGACACGCCTCCAGCTGTCTAGGCCTGCAGACACCCACACAGACTCCTGCAAGGCTGAGCAGGTATCAGACCAGGTTCTTCTTTAAATTCTACAAATCCCACCCACACCCTGCTACACACACCCTAGCTATCTAGATTTCTTTGAGTTTTATTCTTAGAAGTGGAATTCCTGGCTAAGAATGCGCTTAAGGCTCTTGATAGAAATAGCTAACTTGCTTTTTGTAACCAGCAGTGTATGAGATTGTTTCACATCTTTACCAGCACTGAGCCCTTAGAGTGTGTGTGTGTGTGTGTGTGTGTGTGTGTGTGTGTATGAAGAATCTTAATTATGGTATCAACAGGGAACACACATGGGCATGGTCTTTCTGAAACCAGAGAGGGGAAAAGGTAGAAACAGATATACTCTCCTGACATCAAAGGGCAAGAAATCACCAATAGAAGGCACCTTTTCAACACTGATTATATAAAATATTGTAACTTGGTGAGACCCAGGCCACTGTTCTGGATTGGACAGTTGGAAACTGTACACCTGGACTGAAAGTGGTGGAATACATTCCTCTCCTGCTTCTCTGTTCCCCCTCCACCAGAGAATGATCACTTTGGGGAAGTAGATGCAATGCCATTCTATAGTTTCTCTTCTTGCTCTTTCTTTCAAGACCCATTTTTAATTTTTTAAAATTTTTATTCATTTGTTTTGAAAGAGAGAGAGAGACAGAGAGAGAATCCTAAGCAGGCTCCACGCTGTCTGCACAGAGACCAATTCCGGGCTCGATCTCACAAACTGTGAGATCATGATCTGAGCCGAAATCAAGGGTCAGATGCTTAACCCACTGAGCCCCTCAAGCACCCCTCAGAACCCATTTAGAAAAAGTCATAGAAAAACCCGTGTAGAAAAGTCTTGATCAGAAAGTGAAGAGACTTGTTTTTTTGGAGATTTGATTTTCTGATTAATTGACCATTAATTTTAGTTTTTTAATATATGCTGACATAGTATTTGCTCTATGCCAAATACTATGGTTATCATGTCACAAATATTAACTCATTTAATTCTCATAGAAGACCTATGAATGATTCCCAGTATGTATTATTTAAAAAATAAGTCAGGGAGCCTGGGTGGCTAAGTCGGTTAGGCATCCAACTTCGGGTAAGGTCATGATCTCAAGGTCTGTGAGTTCAAACCCCGCATTGGGCTCTGTGCTGACAGCTTGGAGCCTGGAGCCTGCTTCAGATTCTGTGTACGCCCCCCCCCATCTCTTCCCCTCTCCCACTCATGCTGTATCTTGCTCTGTCTCGCAAAAATAAATAAAAATGTGAAAAAAAAAAAAAAAAAAGGAAACCAAGGTAACTCATTTACTATGAGGTGAACTCAGGGAGTCTGGCTACATGTCTACATGTTAACACATTCATGAGGCTTTACCTAACATGTTTTATTTCAGAATAAATCCTTGATATTACAAAGTTTTTTAAAAATGTATATATACTTCAGCAAGTGGAGTGAAGATTTCCCTGGGTGATTTGAAAATTCCACAGGGTCTTGAGATCATGCTTATGAGTTCCTTATCTCAGTGTACAGGCTTGTGGACTGGCAAACAAGTTCAGGAACCTGGGACAGATATGTCCTGAGCCAAGAACTCCCCTCCCTCCACCACCTGTACCTAGATTTTTTTTTCCATTTTCTACTAAATTACTGCTTGCTGTGAGTTTGCTTTTGGAGAGAGTACCAGGTTTTTAAATGAGAAGATAATCCTATTCTGTTGCCATTAGCTGGGTAACTTCCAGCAACTCATCTTTTTCAAAGGCCCTCACTTTTCTCATCTGTAAAATAGGCTACTGCATTGTAATGAATAAAGAAAAGATAACTTAGAATTACTCAAATTGGTGGGCAGCAAAATTTTATAAAGGGCAGCATAATACTTTAAGTTCTGAAGACAAAGAGGTAAACTTGAGGATATTGTGTAGGTAATTATATAAGAAGACAAAAAGGAACAAATTTCCTTAAATACCTTGTTGAGAAAATTCAAAATATAATAATTAATAATATATAATTAATAATTGTTAAAACAATATCACAGCTTTATTGTGATATGACTGACAAGTGAAAATTGTGTGTATTTAAGTTATACAAAGTAATGTTTTGATACATGTATACATTATAAAATGATCACCACAGTCAAGCTAATTAGAACATTTATCACTTCATATAGTTATCATTTGTGTATGGGGGGGATAAGAACACTTGAGATCTATTATCTTACCCAATTTTGAGTATAGTTTGTACTATTTACTAATAAGAAAAATGGGATTATTTTAGGGGGAGGGATTGTATTTCCTTAACTGGGGTTCAAAATTAGTTTTCCCCATCATCAAATCAATTGCAAATATTCATCTGTAAAAAATATCCTTAGTTTGCAGGCTGTTAAAAAAAAAAAAAAAAGATAATGGACCAGGCTTGGCCTGTAGGCAGTGGTCTGCTGGCCCCTGACCTAAATCATTTCCTGGAACATAACTGGTATTTAACAAATATCTATTTCCCTCTCCCTGAAGTAAGCTGGGGACTCTTATTTTCTGAATCCCACTTAACCGAATGGCAGTCCTTTAAGTGTAGTGATGCCTCCATAACATTCTAAGACTTTCTTCTTGGTCATCAAGTCTTACATCTGACTCCAGCTGTCCATAGTATTGGAAGTGGCAGGTTTTTTAAAGTATTTGTGCCTCAGTTTTTCTTTTCCAGAAAATGGAGGTAAATGTGTTTTTTGTATTTTATAATCCTGTCAGGTAGAAAGTGGGAATAGTATTAAAAATGAAGACAGAAAGAAAAACTGTTATTAGAATAAATATCTGTGGAGAAAGTATTACAAAATATATATCTGATAAAAGATTTGTATCTAGAATACATAAAGAACTCTCAAAACTCAGTACTAAGGGGGCACCTGAGTGGCTCAGTCTATTGAGTGTTTGACTTCAGCTTAGGTCATGATCTTATGGTTCGTGAATTTGAGCCCCACATCGGGCTTTGCACTGACAGTGAGGAGGCTGCTTCAGATTCTCTGTTTCCCTCTCTTTGTCCCTCCTCTGCTTGTATTTTCCCCCAAATAAATAGATATTTAAAAGCAAACAAACAAAACAATACTAAGAAAACAAACAACTCAATTTTAAAAGTGGGCAAGAGATTTAAACAGATACTTCACCAAATAAGATACAAAGATGAGAAAGGAGCACCATAAAAGCTGCTCAATATCATAAATCATTAGAGAAATGCAAATGGAAAATTCAGTAAGATACTGCTATACACCTGTTAAAAAGTTAAAGTTAAAAAGGAGTAAACAAAACAAGACAAAAACTAACAATACCAAATGTTGGAGATGCACAGAGTTGTGTTTGATTGCGAAGCCCTCACATCATGATGGTGGAATTTAGAAATGACACAGGCAGTTTGGAAAATATTTTGTCAGTTTTTATAAAGTCAAACCATATCTTGACTGTATGATCCAGCAAATAAATACCCTTATATATGTACTCAAAATAAATAAAAACCTATGCTTACACAAAAATCTGTGTGTGAAATCTGTGTGTGAATTTATTCATAATTTTGTGTGGCTTTATTCATAAATGTCTCAAACTGGAAACAACTCAATATCCATCAGCCAGTGAATGAGCCAACAGTGGCACATCCACATAACTGAATATGCCTCAGCAGTAAAAATGAAGGGGCTATTGTTACATGCAGTAACATGGATGAAACACAAAAGCATTCTGCCACATGAAAGACCAGACTCATCAGACTGAGTGCTGCTTGATTCTATTCAAGTGACATTCTGCAAAAGGCAGACAGAGAGACAGAGACAGAGAACAAATCAGTGGTTTCCAGGGGCTGGGGTTAGAGAAGGGGTAGATTACAGAGGGCTGGCAGAAATGTTCCAGATATTGGCCATGTGGTTACATGACTGCATGCATTTGTCCAAACTCATAGAACATAGAATCCACAAAAAAGGGGTGAAATTTATTGTGTTAAGTTTTACTCAATCAACCTGACATTAAATAGAATAAATAAACATGTATCAAACAGTGGAGGTCCCCTGGTTGGCCTGTACCACATGCTGTGGTGTGTCATAGGCCACACCAGGATTAAATGAAAGGGGCACTGGGTCTGGGGGGGGGGGCATAGAATGCAAACCCTAAGCATTCTTTCTGAAAAGGCACTTGTCTGTTCTCCTCTGCTCTTCTCTTTCTCTTTCCTGCTCCCTCTGTACTGGTCCTCAACCCCAGCTCAGGAGAGAAACTCCCGTGCTACCTGTCACCTCAATCTTTCTCTAGAATGTGGAGCCCTCCCCAGATCTGCCCCACACCCAGCCAGGGCTCTTTTGTGCTTTGGAAGAGAAAAAACAGATTACAAGCCCCGCCCCTCCCTGGCCAGGGCAAGTCATCATGTTGGCTCCTTCCTGGTGCACAAGATGTAAAAAGAAGGAAGTCAGTACAAAAAATTACAGAATTCATGAGATCTTGTCTATCTAGGCCAAGTTTAATCAGAAGAACTCAGTTTATATTTGGGCTACATCTTGTCGGCTATCAGAAATGATTCAAACAATCATCGATGTTTGTTAATTATGTCAATAAACATCTATGTTTCCAATTCCATCACTAATGTTTAATGTTTCCAATTGAATTGCTGCGTGAGAAGCAAACCAGCAGGTGTTCCTTGAGGTGACTGGCAAATCTTTGAACAGGATGCCTGAAGGGTGGGAGTGGACGCTGAACTGCTCTGGCAGCCTGGGATTTCCCACCTCATTCCAAGGAGGCTGAGAAAAGTATTCTGAGACTGGAATTCAAGGCTTTCAGGTGATGCCTTGTTAACAGTTAGATGTGTCAGATACAGTGTTTTGTCAACTTTCTAGGGGAAGTCCTAGAAACTTCCTAGGGGAAGTCTAAGGAACTTGCTTGGAAGGATCAGGCAAGAAGCTGATGAAAAAGCCTTTCCTGGAGCAATAAAGGAGTGAGAAGGCACAGAGTTTGCTGCACTACATCACAGAGGTCAAGAGTATGGTAGGGCCCTGAATGGCTCAATCAGTTAAGCATCCCACTTCAGCTCAGGTCATGATCTCACAGTTAGTGAGTTTGAGCCCCGTGTTAGTATTGACAGCTCAGATCCTGGACCCTGCTTTGGTTTCTGTGTTTCCCTCTCTCTCTGCCCCTCCCCCACTCACACTCTGTCCCTCTCTCTCTCAAAAATAAATAAACATTAAAAAAAAAAGTATGCACTGTCACCCACACTGCCCCAGGGTCATGCTCTGACTTTGCCTCTGCCTGTTACCTCCCATGTCACCACAGGCTCACTAACAAACCTCTCTGTGAGGTGGTTTCCCCATTTCTCTTTTTTTTACCTTTTTTTAATGTTTACCCATTTCTTTTTTTTTTTTTACTTTTTTTTAACTTTTATTTATTTATGAAAGAGACAGAGCATGAGCGGGGGAGACAGAGAGAGAGGGAGACAGAGAATCCAAGAAGGGCTCCAGCCTCTGAGCTGTCAGCACAGAGCCCAGTGCGGGACTCCAACTCACAGACCGCAAGATCATGACCTGAGCCAAAGCTGGACGCTTAATTGACTGAGCCACCCAGGCACCCTGTTGTTTCCCCATTTCTAAATGGAAATCCTAGTAGCATCTACATGAAATAGTTGTGAGAATTAAATTGTCTGGGTTAAAAAGCTCTCAGAATGTTGTGTGGCACATGGTAGATAGTCAATAAAAGGTACTTACCTTGCTTTCTGCTGATCAGAGTCAGGACCCATATTTTTCATCACTAAGTCTTTGGACAGAAAATCAAGTGTGAACAGTATTGTTTGGAAGGCAGTAGATGGGGGGGGAATATATCTGGGAAGTTCACACTGTCTGACATCCTTCATAACACACATGAGGCCACATATGATGAGCATGTCACCTGCTGACCTCTGTAACCAGGGTTGGTACTCCCTTGAGCTCCCCTGTCCATGGTTGTCCACCTCCAGGAAGAGGGGCAGTAGATAGGTGTGCAAAGGACTCCTGACAGGACTCCTCAATCCCTTCTCTGTGGCTCCCTGTAGCCCTGAGGCAAGCATCGCCTGCTTCTTTCCATAATTCTGGTTTTCTGATAAACACTTAACTTTGGAGAAGTTGCAGATCCCAGTCACAGTGAGTATTACACAGTTCAGTACCTCACTCAGAGTTCCTGCCTTGTGCTGCAGGTTTTACAAAGTCCCTTTGGAGATGGGATGGCTCCGTATTGAAAATGAGGAAACAGCAGCAGCACAAGAACAACAAACAAGGCCCAACATGGTCTCCTGACCTCTACCTCAGTATTAGGGGAAACCCAGTTCTGAATTCACACAGGCTTACAGTTTCAGGCCAAGCACTGCACCTCCCATCTCTGTCCCTGCTGGTTTCAGCATCACCATGTGCTGCCTCATTCTGTGTACCTCAGAAGACTGTCAACTAGCTCAGTCCTGCTATTGTTTTTCTCATTTGAATCTACTTTTCCATTTGACTACATGTCTTCCTTCAATCACTTCTGTCGGTATTCCTGGGACAGAGTGCTGCAGCTCTCATTTGGTCCCAGACATTAATCAGTATTTTCCCCATAAATCACTGCTCTGCGGCACACCCAGAGATCTCTTAGCTCTTCTACCACTGCAGCTCACCCTCCTAGCAATATGTACCAAGTCTTTAGGAGCTGTGCTGGCGAAAGGTCCTTGCTGACCCTCACCGACCTTCATACTGACTCCTCTGCCAGCCCTCCTCAAAGCAGAGCTTGTGTTACCCACAGTGGTGAATTCCCTTTGTTGACATGCAATCCCCTCCAGCCACTGCTCTATTCTTTTCCTTTACTCCAATGCCAAACTTTTGTAAAGAGCAGATTCACAGGCTTCTAATTGCTCATTTTCCATTCACACATGAGCCCCCTCCAATTGATTTTCTGCAATTGCTCTCACTTAATCTCCTTGAATCTAGGTCACCAATGACCTCCACATTGTCAAATCTTCTGGACACTTTCTTCATTGGATTTTACTTAGCTTTCTGGCAATATTTTTAAAATGCACTGTTGATGACCTTTCTCCTTAAAACCCTCTTCTCTTGGCTTCTTTGGATGTCACACCCTACTAGATTTTTCTTTCACATATGGCTATTCAATCTCATCCTCCTTTGCTTCCATGACTTCCCCAATTCTAACCTCCAGTGCCTTGAGGAGCACTTCTCTTTTCTCTCTTCCTACAGAAAGAATTAATGATCTCGTTTATTCTCCCAGCTTTAAATGCCCTCTAGACGCTGGCAACATCCAAATTTATATCTCCAATGCAAACCCCACCTCAGGTCTTCATTCCTGTATATTTAATTGTCTAGCTGACATATCTATTTGGATATATGACTTGTTAGGCTTACCATGTCCAAGCCTGATCTCTTATTCCTCTCAACTAGTTCCTTCTCCAGTCCATCTTGTCTTGATAAATGGGAACACAACCAATAAGTTGCTCATTCCAGAAAGCTGGAGTCGCTCTGAGTAGCTCTCTCTATTTATCCTCTATATCCAATCCATCAACAAATCCTGTCAATTCTGCTTCCAGAATACCTTTTTAGAAACCTCAACTTCTCCCCACTTCATTTCACTATCATCATTTTCCAAGACTATTGCAATGTCTTTTGAAATGTTCTTCCAACACTCTCTATGGATGTCATCAAATCCATCCCTCACATTAGAAGGATCCTTTGGAGATATCAGTCATATTATCTATTGTATCTCTGATAAAATATAGCTCTGGGAGTCCATTTTTTACCTCATGCTTTCCCCCATGCTCATATATGCAGTGTTTAAGTGATTGCAAGCCCTTTTCCTTCCTTTCATTTTCTATTTTTATTAGATCCCTGGAATATTTCTAATTACTGAAACTGTGCTCTTCCTATGCTTCACAGCTTCTCATCCAACAGAATAGCCAATCTGGTGGTCAGAATTTGTCAGTCTGCTATCAGAACAGACCCCCAGAATGTCTTCTAGCTGTTCTTAGCACACTTTGGGGTTCCAGTTCATAGTTGGATATTAATCCTATTTCATTCATTAATTTACTGTGGATAATTAATTGCTTGTAGAAGAGTTGAAAGAATTTAAAGTTGTGTAAACAACTATTGCTATCAACTCCTTGTTATTTCTTGAGAATCATGTGGAAAGCCTCAACTCTGTCCCAAACAACTCTCTCAATGACTCACATCCAGCACCTGGAAATCCCCCACAAGAATCATTCATTCATCACTGTCTTCAATAGGGAGCATAAAAAGTGGGAACCAGCCACTAGAGAGTCTATATGGAATTCACAGGGCCTTATAAAAAGGAGATATATCTGGGAACATTTAATAGAAGAAAAGAAAGCACTAATAGCCACAGAATAGCAGGTCTGGAGAAAAGATGGGGCAGCATTGGAAATTCAGGGTCACAACACAGATGTCAGGGGGGGTGGGAAACGTGGCTTAAATGAGCAGTAGAAGGCCAGAAGTGCTTAACACACTTCAGCACATCAAAGTGCTTACCTTCTAATCAGTTTCTCTTGTCCCCTCAGCACCTCCTGTGGTGTCCAGCATATAATATTAAACATTAAACATTAAACATTTCTTGCATTCAAGAAACAAGAATTGCTATGTGCTACTCTGAGATCAGGCAAGGGTAGGGACATCAGAGATATGGAGTTATAAAATGGGCAGCATTATCATCTATCAATTCTTAAGTATGTCCTGAGGAACTTCTCTGAATCTGGTCCCTATCAGATGATGAAGCAAATCTAAGAGCTGAATAAAGCACCACGCCCTGCCTTGATCTAACCATGGACTTGCAAGTAGAGATGAACTAAGTATAACACTGTGTGCAGTAGGGATTCTGAGAGGGAAAGATAAGGGTGAGCTGAATATACTTCTACAATGAAGATGCACCTCAAAATTTCAGACAAAGGCAAAGAAGAAAAAGAAGATGAAGAGCCAGCCTGCACAAAGAAGTAAAGGCAGAGCTGAGCACAGTTCATCTTTGAGGTGATGGAAGGGCCTACCTAGGGGATCAGAATGGAGTCAACAGGTTGGGAGCCAGGGAAGATAAAGCAGGCTTATCTGGGTGGATGCAACCATCCAGGCACAGGAGTCTGATTTTAGTAGAAAAGCCAGCATGTGGAGGGGAGGAGAAAAATCTAGAGAAGGGTGTGGGAGGAGTTAGGTTTTATATTTGGCTGTCATTTTAATTTCATAATTTATTAAAACAAGGAGTTTGGGCTAGAGGATCTCTCATATCCCCCTCAGCTCTGGTTTCTCAGACACTCAGTTGGAAACCTGTGTAAGTCCTTCCAGAAACACAGCTTAGACAAATTCATGTGCACAAAATGAATAAGAGAGATGATAGCTTGACTCTTTGGAAATGGTTTCAATTATAACCCTCCTGCAGAAATGACTGTATGATAGCAGAAAGAGTGTAGGAGACTTGGATCCCAGGAGACTTGGATGGGAGTCTATCACTTCACAGCTGCATGACTTTGGATCAGTCATTTCTCTTCCCCATGAAAATGGGGTATGAATAACTGTCTCCCAAAGTTGAAAACATTTGATGGGACAGCATCCCTGGAAGTACTGACTACTCAGCAGAGCCACAGTGAGTACTGTTGCAGGTGTGGTGAAGCTCCAATGCTGCTTCACAGAGTTCTCACAATCACAATGGCAGCCACACCTCTGGGTCACTGAGGGTGCTGACTTCCTCCCCCATTGCTCAGCCTCCAGAGCAGGCACCTCATTAATGTTATTTTTCTTTTCCACTCTGCTAAGCCCATTGTTGGCCATGACAATGATGATATTGCAGTCTTTCTATAAAGGGGCGTCCTTTCTGGTGGCCCTGAGAGAGCTGGAGACAGTGATTAATAAAGGATGCTGGTCCTTCTGAGGAAGGTGCTGCTGTTCAGCATGAATATTCATGAACCTCTGGGGGCTGGCTTGAAACCTGGAGAGGACATGGTGGGCTGACCCAGAGTAGAGAGCAGCAGGCAGGCTGGTCACCTGGTCACCTGGGAGATGCAACAAGCCTGCTCTGCTCCTCATGAGTGGAGCGGTGCGAGCAGCTTTCATCAACAGTGCCATCAGCTTTGCTATCACCCAAGAAGACAGGCTGGCAGATGTGAACATAAATACATCCCCTTCTTGCCTCACCTCAGTGCCCTGAGGAGCTATTAGAGACTTAAAATTACCATTTCAGTAAACGGAGAGAGAGAATTGAAGAGAAAGAGGCTGTGTTTGTTAACTTGGGAGCATTGTTGACTCCACTGACTCCTTTCTTTCTGTGGCACCCTGGGGAGAGGTGGAGACAAGACTCTGGGTCTTCAGAGGTGCAGGAGCGACACCTTCAGATCCTGCCCTGACCCTTTCTGGATCCCTGTTAGGAGACTAGCCTTGTCCAAAGGCAAAGAAACATCCAGACAACATTTCAGAGGGTTTTGTGATTCCAGAGAGCTAGAAAGGCATCAAGCCCTGAACCCCAACTCTGGGCCACATCCCTGAGGAGGTGGGCTGGGCCTGAGATTACACAGTCTTCTATCCTTAAATGCTCATAATCATTAGATAAATGTTTATTGAGTTTGAATATATGAATTCTATGTTTAGTAAATATTTGGTGATTGATAATTGATCGAAGCATACAAGGCATTTTAATCCTCTGTAAAAAAAAAAACTCTTGGAAAGAGTCACCTGATATGCTGAAGTATAACTTCATTTATACTTAAATATGTCTTGTCCTAACTTAAGTTCATTTTGGGTGGGGAAAGACAAGACACACACACATATACACTCTGAACTGTGGAGAAGACAAACACCTCCACCAGTTCCACCATACTGCAGGCCTGTCCAATTCATCACTGTGTCCCTCATCATTTATTTACTCTTCAAGCATTGATTGACAGCCTACTCTCCACATTGTTCTGTATATAGGGGATAGAGATGAAGCCAGGCAAGGGTTGGCCCTCATGGCACTAACACTTTGGTAGGGAAGTCAGAAAATAAACAAGGAAATAGACAGCAATTACAGATACCAATAAGCCCCTAAACATGTGTCTTCCTCTCTACATTCTGAATTTTTCTCCTAGCTCCCAAGAACATTTAAAATAGAACAAGTAGGGATGGGATACTTGGCTGGCTCAGTCAATAGAGTGTGCAACTCTTGATCTCAGTGTTGTAAGTTTGAGCCCCACATTGGGTGTAGAGACTACTTAAAAATAAAATCTTAAAACATTCAAAAAAAAAAAAAAGCAAACAGCACAAGTAGAATTGGTATCTGGGTTTCTAGGATTCATGGCCATATGTAATCTCTGAATTGTTATCTTCTTGAACTGCATCTCAACAATGGGACAGAGAGCATCTGCCTGTCCTGCACAGGAAAATGTGGAGAAGCCATTCATGGCCCACACAAAAAAGCCCAGGTTTGGAGTCATTTTGTGACCTGGATAACTTTTTGTTGAACTCCTTTTGGAATAACTCAAGCATTTCAAGGGGGTGGATGTGTACTGAGGTCTAAAGTGGATTTACTTTTCTCTCCTTATGAAGTGGTCAGTTCATGCAGCAGAACCAGTTTCAATGATGTGCATTGTGAGCAACTATGCAGAGACAGCTCTGTGCTTTGGTGGTCCCTGTGCTTGTTTTAATACTCTGCAGTCATGAATTTGAAATTCCTTATACTTTTGAACAAAGGGCCTTGCATTTTTATTTGCACTAGCTCCTGCAAATTTTGCATATGGTCCTGCCTTTCAGGGGTTTGGTAGAGCTTGGCTTCAGGCCTAGAACATCACTTTCCTACTCTAGGATGTGAGTAGGTGCTTGTTGTAAGGCTTCTTCTAGGCCTCATACCCCAGAAAGGAGCCTCTGTATATCAACCCTGACTAAATCTCTTAGACATGGAAATCAAGTTTTTGAGAAGGGGCAGCCCAGTACAAAGGTAAGCAATGCCCAATTCAAAACCCATCCCTGTTGTTGGTGCTTACATGATGTGAATCTCTCTGCTTCATCTGAAACATTGAGAGGCTCCTGGGAACAACTTAGTGGAGGGGTTCTCAGTCTTTCTATCAGGGTAATAAAATGTAAATCAAAACAAACACAAACAAAACCCCTCTTCTATCCACTACTATTCACTTTTTGAGCTGAATGCTAGCCACTAGATCAAGACTGAAAGAGAAGTAACAGAAAATAGTGGCCTAATTTCTCACACCCTTCCATATAACTGGGGTCTTCTGAAAGCCAGGACACAGTCTCCACTACAATGAAGAGTTAGTGTTCTAGGTACACTAGTTTAATCTATGGCAAATCAATAAATATATGCTTAGTATGACAAGTGACTCCTGTCCTTCAGTGACTTAACACAAACAATGTTCATACTTGCTCAGGCTCTGTGTCCAATCAGGGTGGGTCTCTGTTCCTCCTGATCTCTTAGGGACACAGGCTGATAGAAGCTTCATCTCAATATGTGCTCATTTAATCACTGTAGTGGGAAAGGGGTGTGACAAGTTGTACCCTGGATCTTAGAACTTTCACCCAGAAGTGGCATATGCAACTTCTGCTCACTTTTTATTGTCAAATCAAGTCACATGGTCATAACTAACTTTTATTGCAATCCTACCACATGTTCAGAGAGAGGGAGAACTAGAAAGAATTGTGAGTAATATCAGTAACTACCACATGTGTCAAGACTGAAGATTCCTTTTTTCCACCATATATGGCCTCATGGGAAAAGTGACAACAAACAGCATTCCACAACTTGTAAGCTCGGCAGAGCCTTTCTCTTCTGTTCCTATTAAAGGGTCTTATACCACTTCTGTGTCCCTCAGAGATTATGTGAGAACCAAATGAAACCATAGATGAGCATAATAGATAATATTTACTGAATATTAAGACCCGGGCACTATTGTGGTACTCTGATCCTCACAACAGAACTGTAACATAGGTCAGTTATCACCCATACTTCACAGATAAGGAAACTGAAGCATGGAACATTATGTAACTAGTCCAGGATCACACAGGAAGACCTAGGATGTAACCCATGGAATCCAGCCCAAGCCTGCTCTTAAACACTGAGCTGTGCTGAGAAGCAGTGCACGATGTTCTCCTAACAAAGAATTTTCAAACTTCACCCTTTTAAAAAAATGTTTATTTATTTTTGAGAGAGAGAAAGAAAGAGAAAGCACACACAGAGGAAGGGCAGAGAGAGACAGAGGGGGACACAGAATCTGAAGCAGTCTCCAGGCTCCAAGCTTTCAGCAACAGAGCCTGAATTGGGGCTTGAACTCACGAACCATGGATCATGACCTGAGCCAAAGTGAGGTCATGGTGCCAACTGACTGAGCTACCCAAGAGTCCCTAAACACCACCCTTTCTGTTTATATACCAGGGAAAGCCCCACCACTTCTATTTTGGACTTCATGTGGGTTGTCAGAGGCCTCCAGGAGGACATGGAAAGATCACTGCTTATTCATGGGACCCAACAATCATAAACAAATATCTGGGGCCCATTGGGCATGATACATTCTCATCAATCTGTTTGTGAGCTCAGATTCCAAAGCCAGGGCTGCTTGAGACCTGAAGCCTCCCAAACACAAAGGAACAACAAAACAAAACAAAACAGTGCTTTTCTGCTTGAGCCTTTCTTCACCCTGATCAGCTTTTCACATGAGAAGAAGAATAACAACAATGCATAGCCACCTTCCTTTCCCTCCTCCTCCAGCTTACCACAGTGATACTCAGGAGCTGTGGATTTCACTTCTGGGGCACCTCCCATAAAATAACATCTGTCATTACCAGCAGTCCTGGTGCTGAGGGCCCACTCTGTTCTTCAACACAGCTCCCAAAGAGGAAAGGGGCTGAGAAGGTGCCTGTGGAGGACTCAAGAGAGACAGTCTCAAGGGTGAGGAGGGTGAGCCAGGCAAGAAATGGGACCTAGCTTTTTGTTCTGCAGATGCTCCAGAAAGTTGAACTGTTTTGCCTGATAGCCTTGTACTGTGTCCATCCTGGTTGTGAGCTGCTCTGAGGTACTTCTTCATGGGCGCTCCTTCTGTCAGCCTCCTTGTGCCCAGATCAATTACCATTGAGCTAAGGTGCCATTTGTGGAATGTGGGAGACATCTAAATGCCTAAAGGTATAAGCTAAAATTTACAGCCCCTGCCCATAACCTCAGATTAATGTACCCACCTCCTACTCCCAGAAGGCCAAGGACAGAATAAGAATTCCCCTTTTTGGCAGAATTTGAAGGCCACCAGCAGCTCCACTTTATCTTACACATAAAATTCAATGTCTGAGTCCTCAGAGATTCCTTTGGGTGAATCATTGCCTTCTTTCTAGATGTATTTTTTCAAGATGTAAACACTCTCATTTTATTTCCTGTAACTCAGAATGAATAAGTTTAATGGTTGTCTCCTCTCAAGCACTTGTGGCCCAGGCACTCTGAGAGACCTAAAAAGAGCTGTGTGCCCTGCAGGCAGGACAGAAAGGTCTTCTTTTTGGGGATTCCCAAGTACTGCAGGATCTGCTGGGCAGAAACCTCTGTCAAGGATGATCCAAGAATGCATCACAGCATTGGAGAAAACATTGGCAGTCTCCAGCTTCTTCTCTGCATTTAAGGAAGGGGAAACTGAGGCCCAGGGAAGGTAGTTAGATCACTGCTCTTGACATACTAGACCCTGACTCTGACTTCAGGGACCCGTAGGCACAGCTACCTCAGGGCCTCAGCACCAGGAACTGGAACTTGGACATCGAGGCAAAGGTCCAGATTTAGCAGTACCCCCCACCCCCTGCATTGCTGTGGCACCTGTCACTGCGGATAGATGCCTCCCAGCCATGTAGAGAATGGACCTGACCCAGCCTAGGTCCAGCTGCCTGAGACCTCCCTTAGGAGTTCAGCCCATGTGGCCTGAGTCCAGATGCTAGCTTCTTAGCAGCGCTTCTGAGAGTCTGGGTCACCTCAGGAGGTGTAACCTGACCAGCCTGGGGCCGCTCATCTCATTAAGCCTGGCAGCTGGTGGCGGGTACATGGGCAGAAGCTGGCTTAGATCAGGAGGATTTCAGGGCCCCATTTAACCTAATTGGGCCAGCAAACAGGCCTTATGAACATCAGGCACGCCACTGTCTTGTTCCACTTCTGGCTTTGAAGTCGCGCCTCGTCGCGTTCTTAAGCATGAGACACAAGCATTCAGTTGCTCATATTTAATGTGCAACACAGGAGATCAAAGAACAGATAGAGACGGAAGATATCAGGGCGATAATTAAGGATTACTCTAAGAGCTGGCTGGCTAACCACTTCTCCTAGCGCAGGCCCTGCCATGCTCAGCCCCTCTACTCTCCTGGCCTCCTCCCCTCTTTCTCTCCCCTCCATTAATATCTTGCTTCCTTCCAGCCTGCTTGCTTCTTTATGTCTCTGCTTCATCCCCTTCACCTCAGCCTCCCCTTCTCCCGCACTGGCCTTGCTCTAGGCTCCCTTTCCCAAATAAAAGACCTACCTTCTAGGAAAGCCCCTCCTTTTCTCTCCTCTTCTTGCCTTTTCCCTCCTCTTCTTGCCTTTTCCTCCCTCCCTCTTCTCTTAACCTTCTTTCTCCCCTAGTTTATTTCTTCCTTTCTCCACACTGTGCCTACCTCTAGAGTTGCCATGACAACAGGCCTCCAGGACAATTACTGCCCAGACAGCTCAGCCTCTTTCCTTCAGAGACTCCAGTGCCCACTGGAG
The DNA here is from genome assembly GCF_046562875.1 of Panthera onca. Taxonomy (NCBI): domain Eukaryota; kingdom Metazoa; phylum Chordata; class Mammalia; order Carnivora; family Felidae; genus Panthera; species Panthera onca. Next base: position 167,773,109 of record NC_138342.1, on the reverse strand, counting down.
TCAACTCCCTGATTTCTTAGCCCTGGCAGCAAAGTAGCCAGGGCCCTGGGAATGGAGTCTGTCACCAACCACACAGGGAGAAAAGCATAGGAGAGAAGTATGGAAGAGGATGAAAGAGGAGGAGCTGAAGTTCTCTGCATTCATTCTAGTTGGGACAGAAAGGAGGACAGCCATTGAGAAGGAGAATTATGAAGACTGGGGAGTGGATCAGCAGCATCTGTCCTCCCATCCAGGAGCTCAATGGACAGAAACTGTTGCCCTCAGATTGGGAGAAGAAAACAGGATGCAACAGCCAGTGTAATGTTCTGGAACTTTCTGTTCCAGCACCTGAGCATGAAATAAACACAATTCCAACTTCCTTGCCTGCTTCTTTAGACTTTTAACACTTTTATACCTTGATTGGGAAGGTATTTCCTGGCCATGTGTATATTGGGCATCCACTTCATATGCAATACAGAGCAGACAGCCATGGACTTCAAAGAACACAACACCCTGACCTAAAAAAAAATACAGTCTATTTCTAAGATGCCAGGTAACCACACACTAAATACTTAAGACTAAAATACGTAAATAATGGATAAAAATTAAAAGATGCAAAGAGACACAACAAAATTTCCTCCAAAAACAAGGTCATTTTGCTGTCTGGGCACTCTGACAAGCTTTAGGAAATGGATCTTGAAATTCTTCTGGAAGGCTAAGTAAGGTCTGAGTAGGCACATGAGTTTGAGAAGGGTGGCTCATGCAGCCTGGAGCCATCACTCAGCCACACCATGAAAAAATTTGAATGCCAAGCTAATTAGTTTAGACATGATCATGTAGTTTATGGGAAAAGGATGGAACACAGATTGCAGTTACCTGCCTACATATTAAGAAGTCCAGGATAAGGGGCACTTGCATGGCTCAGTTGGTTAAGAGTCTGACACTTGATTTCAGCTCAGGTCATGATCTCACAGTTTGTGGGATCGGGCCCATGCTGGGCTCCAGCTATCGGTGCATGCAGAACCTACTTGGGATTCTCTCTCTCCGTCTCTCTCTGCTGCCCTCCACCTCTGCCAACCTTTCACTTACTCTTTCTCTCTAAATAAACAAAACAAGACAAAAAAGAAGTCTGGGACTTGTGTAATTCATTTTAAACAAAGTGAGTGGCACTAATAGCTGTTACTAGAAGTCCTATGCATAGGTAGAGAAATGAGTTCCAGGTGTGGCTTAGTGTGGCTGTCTACCACAAGCCCACAACCCTGATAGCCTTGCTCCCAGCCCTTGCCCAGCAGCATGCTCCCTGAGCCACTCAACCTGATCACAGCAAGACCTGCTAACTTCCTAGCCAGCAATGCATCATCTCCTTGCCTCATTCTTGATGTTGGACTGAGAGATGGGGTTTTACTTGGAAAGTTTATTTTCCTTTCCCAAATACCTCAGATAGAATAATGAGAAAGTGAACTTAAAAATTCAAACCGTGTAAAAGGCCTTGTTCACAGAGAGTATAACCTGTGTATGTCATATAAATTTCAATCACAAAGCAGGAACTGAAACAAGGTCAAGATGGCCTTTCTGACAGGCTGGGCCATCTAGTAGAAAGGAAGTGTAGCTAGGAGGCAGTATCAGGACCTGGCTCTGCCACTTCCCAGATTCAAGGTCTTAAAATATCAGGTGACCTCCTGAGGCTTCCATTTCCACATTTATGAGATGGCCAAAATCAAACAGAACCTGTTTGTCTCATAGGTCTGCTGTGAGGACTGAGTGAAATAATAAATGCAAATACCCTCAGGATGGTTAAAGGTGTTATTGACTTATGGAATACTTGTTTTTCAGTGGTGGTGGCAGTGATGTGACCTTCAGGCCACCGGCACACCATGGTCAAATCTCTGGCCTGGAAAGTTCCTCTGCAGCATGAACAAAAGATGTGATCCAGTCAGACCTCAATTTCCTCATGGGTAAAAAGAAAAAGTTGGACTAAAGTGACATTTTCCCTGAAAAGGGGGGCAGTGGAGATGATTTGAGGCGGGGCATGAATATAGTATTAAGCTACATTTAATTCAGAGTGAGAAACGTATCTCCTTTTCAATTATCTTTCAATCCTTCGTGTTCTTGGCTGGGTTTGAGTTTTCAGTTAACAATTCTCTAATACCTGCTAATTTACCTTTTCAAGGGAGAAAGTAGGCCTCAGGCTCTGAAACTTGGCAAGCAGCAGTACCTACCTAGAATTTAATGCCATTGCTGAGTTCTCATTGTATTTCTTTTTTGCTTTCATTTATAGGAGGTAATACTGGTTTTCCATTGACAACAGTGAAATAAGGTCTCCTTTCTATAGATGTTTAAATAAAAAAATGTGAGTGGTATTAATGGAAAATATTGTATCAATAGATTGTGCAGATGCTACTAAGGAGGTAACAGGACTTTGAGAACTGCTGGGCTAGCTGATCCCTGATATTCCTTCCCACATTTCCTTAACCTGACACTCTCATGCCACTTTGGTAGGAATGCAGCTCCCTAACATGGCTGGCTTCTCTCTACATTGGGAGGAAGAGAGACAATGATGATTCAGTCTCCCCAGGAAACCCACATTTAGCACAAGAGGAACAGTGATAACCCAAGGAAGGCCTTTAAAAGTTTCCCAAGTACATTTGTGTACGTACTTCAGTTTGATGAGGAAAATGAGACACCCTGTATTTACATGATTTTCTCAGAATCACTCTCAGTGATGAGTGACTCCAACCACATTCTTCCAAAGCCCTGCTTCTTTCCAAAATTCCTATTGTTTCTATACGCTCATCACACTAGGCTATATATAACATGTGAAGACACCAAGAGGCCCTTTTGAGTTGAAGACATTAATGGGATTTCTTCACTTGAGGGAGGAATCTGACTCCTTCAGACCTAGTTATATATGTATTATGCATCCTGCTTCAACAGAATGAAAAGAGGAAAGCCCCAGACATCTTGTCTTTTAGTCTTTCAATGGGAATGGCAGGTAGAGCAGGAAAGCAAAAATGAAAGAAGGGAAGAGAAAGAAGAAAGAAAGAAAGAAAGAAAGAAAGAAAGAGAAAAAGAAGGAAAAGAAAGGAAAGGAAAGGGGAGGGGAGGGGAAGGGGGAGAGGAGATGAAAGGAAAAGAAAAGAAAGGAAAGGAAAGGAAAGGAAAGGAAAGGAAAGGAAAGGAAGAAAGCAAGAAAAACAAGAAATCAAGAAAGCAAGAAAGAGGGAAAGAAGAAAGGAGGGAAGGAAGGAAGGAAGGAAGGAAGGAAGGAAGGAAGGAAAAGAAAAGTAGAGCAGGGAAGAATTGACATTACAGCTACTTCATTTTAGGGAATGGAAATGGAATCCCTATTCTCTTTTCAATCCACCAATCTTTCCATAATCTTGTAAAGGAATCGCAATGAAAGGATATCTATTCACTCATTGAACAAACATTGTGCAAGAGTTTAAGACATATGCCATGAACAGAAAGATTACAATCTTAAAGAAGGGATTAAAATTGAGTACACAAATAACTATAATATAAAACAGAATATGATAAAATAATAATTATGATTAGGAAATATTATAAAAACACACATTTATGAATATTTGGCTGTGTGCCACATATTATTCTAAGAATATTCTATGTTTTATGCGCGCGCGTGCATGTGTGTGTGTTTCAATCTGCAGAATAACCTATTTGATAAATACCAGAAATATGCTTGTTTTTACATTAGGTAACTAAGGCTTAAATAAATAACCTATTCAAAGTCAACCAGCTCCTACATGGCAGAATCACACTCAAATCCTCCTGACTCCAGGTCCTGCAGGATTCACACTCACTGTCTGCTGGAGCTGCATTCTGGACTAAGCATCTTCATCCACTATCCCATTATTCCCTTCCATTAAGCAGTGTGACTGAAGGCACAGACCTAGAACCAGGCTACCAGGGTAGAATCTCAGCTCCGCCATCCCAAGTTCTGTGACACTGGAGAAGCTACTTAACTTCCCTCTGCCTCTATTCTATTTATAAAAGGGGTTAGGTGTAATGATTAAATAAGTTAACACAGAAAGTGCTTTGAAGGCTACCCAGCACATAGCACATGCAAGAACTGGATGAACAAAAATTATTATGATGATGACATAGGTATTATTAGTCTCATTTATTGGCAAGAATACAGAAATCCCAAAAACTAAGTAGCTTGTGTGAGATGTAATATCTGTTCTTTCTATTATGTGAATCTGGTAGGTGTTTAGAGGGAAAAGTAATCAATTTGAATCCAAAGAGAAGAGTGAAGGGAATTCAAAGACCAGGTAGACATTTGTTTCCAAGTAGAGGCAACGTGAAGGCTCCCACTACAGGGGAGGAAAGATAAGAAATGATCAGTAGATCCATGGGGCTAGAACATGGGGCCTTAGGAATGAATAGTCATCTCATGAAATGCCTAGAATACCAGAACACATGGTAAGTTATTGAAGGCTTCAGTCAGAGGGTTTGTAACAGAACACACAGAAGTGTAAAAAATAAGTACAGGGAGGAGAGATAGAGAATAAGAAGTTAGTAAGACACTGAATAGACCCAGGAAGGGGTTTTATATAGGTAGTGACACTTAAAATAGATAAATGGAAAAAATAGATAGGTGCCATTTATTTACATACACATTCACTCAACAAAACTGTGGTGAGCACTTACTATGTACTAGGTACTGGGGATACAATATGTAGTGTGCAAAATCCAATGCCAGTCTATGGGGAGATACATAAAAAATCAAATAGGCAATAATAGTACTATGATATGTATTAACATTAAATTGATAATAATATAGTGATAAATTTGATAGAATCACATAGTAGCAGAAACCAATCTAGACAAGAGAGGTCAGAAAGAACTTCTGAAGGAAATGATAACCATATGATGAGTAGAAGTTTGTCAGAGGGAAGGTGTGCACAGGTTGTGTTCTAGGCCAGGGAGTAGCTTGTGCAAGTGCCCTGAAGCATGATAGATCATGGCTCCTTCAGGAAGTAGAGTAAATTTTGGGGAGCAAGAGATGGAGATGGTTTGAGATATGCAGCTGGAGCCACAGCATCATGAACTTCTATTTTATCATAAGGACCAAGGAAAGTCATTGAATGACTTTATGTAGAAAATCATAAGCTCAGGCATATTGTTTAGAAGGACCACTACTGTGTGGATTGGAAGAGGCAAGAAGGATTGCAGGATGTCCTGACAGGTGGCTAGAGGTATAGACCTGGCAAGAGAAGATAATTTAATAGGACATTGTCATAAAAATTGAAAAGGAGGATTTAAAGTAAGTTTAAGAGGTAGAACTGGCAAGATATGGGGATGATTGGATATAGGGGTGAGGTGGGAGGAGGAGAAAGGGTGAGTCAAATCACTGGGAAGATGACACTGTCACATGAAGAATAGCAAAGTCAGGCAGGAGCAGTTGGGGAATATATTAGTCATGGTTCTCCAGAGAAACACAAACATAGAATGTTCATATGTATATAACTTCTCTCTTAAGACTTCTCCTAGAGACCTTCAACTGACTGGATGAGGCCCAACCACATTGTGAAGGGTAAGCTGCATTACGCAAGGTCCTTTGATTTAATCACACTTTAAAAATACCTTCACAGGGGCATCTGGGTGGCTCAGTCAGTTGAGTGTCCAACTTCAGCTCAGGTCATGATCTCACAGTTTGTGAGTTCAAGCCCTGCATTGGGCTCTGTGCTGACAGCTCAGAGACTGGAGCCTGCTTCAGATTCCATGTCTCCCTCTCTCTCTGCCCCTAACCCACTTGCATTCTGCCCTTGCATTCTGTCTCTGTCTTTCTTAACAATAATAAAATTAAAAATTAAAAAAATTAAAAATACCTTCACAGCAACATCTAGACTGATGTTTGGCCAAACAAATGGGCACCACAGCCTAGCTAAGTTGACACCTAAAATGAATTGTCACAGCGGGAAAAGATGATTTTATTTTAGATCATCCCTCATAGTGGGGTATCCTAGAAGAACTGTTGGCAAAATTTGTTCAAGTACAGAAAACAGTGGTGGATTTGGGCTTCCTGTTTACAAAAGCAGCCATGGGAGGAACCATGCCTTTGTGAGAGGCTTTGAGGAGGGAGAGAAAATGTGACAAAAGACATAAGAAGGATGGAAGAAGAGCCAGAAAGGGAGACTGAAGTCAAGGACAGAGAGCATTTTAAGCAGGAAAATGTGGTCCCAGAATAGTATGTTTAGAGGGGAGGACAAGAGCACTCAAAATATATCACTGGATTTGGATTATTCAGGTGTTTATTCAATAAGTTTCAAAAGAATGTATTTGATTCCTCCCAGTGCCAGGCAGTCTTTTACTAAGCCTTTCCAACTAGTTTCCAGACATTTCTCTTGCATTCCTAGCTAGCCTGGATTTTCTGCTGGTGCATCTCTCATCCTTCTAACTTCCAGGAACTCCTCTGGATCAAGCATGCTCAAAGCCAGCTCTTCCTTTCTCAAGGGTACTCTGGGGACCTGTGTACTCCTGCTAGGTTAATTTGTGCTTCTCAATGTGTTCAACATGTTTCAAGCATCTACTCTAATTTCCCCAAATAGATCTCTGGCTCCTTGGAGGATAGGGTTAGGCATTTTATACTTGCAGAGCTCACCAGCTTCCCCATGCCACTTACACACCTGCCATGGGATCAGCAGACTGTCTGAAACCAAAATGGACCACTCAAATGAATGGTGACCACTGCCTTGTTGACCAGCTGTCCACCTTTTCTTCCCTCTCTAGGCTGCCCTCTCAGCTGCAGCCAGGATAACCACCTTAAAATGACTGGAAGCATCACAATCATTCTCTGCCCTGTGTCTCTTCCAGCATTACTTCTATTAAAAGGGTAACCCTCTAACTCCCAGTGTGTCTCATAATGGTCCTTCGACATCTGCCCTGAAACTTCTCTTCTCCAGGTTTATTCATTCAACATCCTTTCAACAAATATCTGCTGAAAAACAGACAGTAAACATAGGTGGATTGAGAAAAATAGAAGCGGCACCTACTCACACAAGCTACACTGTGGTGTGGAGAGAAAACAGTAAATGAACAGGCTTTAATTTCAGGTAGTGAGTGATAAAAGCTATAAAGTCCCTGGAGCAAGGTAAAAAGTTGGAAAGTGATGGGTACCACCTCATGCAGGAGGGGAGGGGACTCCCTGGGAAGGAAGCATGAGCAGAGATCCAGATTATGTGAGGAGGTGAACTATGGAATAGCTAGAAGGGGGTAGAGCAGAATGGATACATTAGTAAAGACCCAGAGGTGTGGTAGGGGCCAAGATGGGTGTTCTCATCCAGCTGTATTTTCCAGAAGCCCTTGCATCTATTACTCTGGCTATAAATTCAGGTTTGCCCATGACCTCCACTTGTATGAAATTTGGAAGGTAGAAGTGAGGCACTGGTCTTCTTCCTGTGGTTTTTGTCTGTCACTCTGTTTGAGGAGGTCATGGCTTTCATGTAGTGCCTCTGTTTGTTCTCTGGATTTCTGGTGTCCAGAGGATGCTCTGGCAGTGGTTGCTGCTTTCTAGGAACCCTGGTCCATAACTCGGCTCTCACCAAGTGCCTGTACTTGCTCCTTCTGTTGCTGCTTCACCAGTTCCTGGTGCTTCACCATGCCTTGTTGGTGCCCCTAAACCTGTACATGCCTTTGCCCCAAGTCCCTTCACTGAGCTTTCTGCACATACTCTGGGGTGTGCTACTTCCTGAGTAGGAGTTCGCTGGAGAAAAGGTGTGGCCTGACCCTGAGACAGAGGCTGGGAGCCTTCCAAGCTGAGAGGCCAGTGATGTGAAGGGGATGGTTCAAAGGAGCAAGAAGCATTTGAAGAACCAGGAAAAAGGAAGCATGGCAGGGCCCAGAGAGCACAGAGTGTGTGAAGGCTGGTGAGGTGGGCAGAGGCGCATCATGCAGAGCCCAGGCAGCTATGCATATGCAGAGTGAGTGACCAGGCCCAGCCAGTCATCAGGTCTGACTCTGAAAGCAATGCTGCTCCCTGTCCTGTCCCACTATGTTTGACCTCCAAGGCCTATTTGACCAGAAATCCCACAGTAAAAGTGGGTTGAAAGAGCCACCGGGGAAAAACACATATGAGTCAGACTCCCCCAACATTGCTGCTACCCTTATCTGTCACACTACCAGGAGAGAAGGGCTCTGAACCCTGTCTGTAATGTCTCAGGAAAGGATGCAAGGTTATGAAGTCCACCATGCCACAAGGCTGGTTTTCATACACTTGTCCTTGTCCAGCCTCACTGCCAGTGCAGCAAAGTTTCTTCTGTAAGCTTTTCATTGTTTTTCCACTGTGCCTACTGCCCACAGCTATTCCTCTGAAGTGCCGCCCAAGAGGCACATCTCAGGTGTGCTTGCTTTTGTTATTTCTCAGCTATTAATGCACTTGGTTGTGATGACTTAGGAGCTCTCAAGCCTCCCTATAACAAAAATGTTCCCAAGCTGCTCTTAAAGCCTAAACTTAGCCTCATCCACAGGGGTATTGAATGGAGTGCCAGGTAGTTGGAGGAAAGCTTTGTATTTGCAAGATGGACACTCTCACTCATGGACAATTTACAAATCCATGAGTTGAGGCACCCAGAATCTGTGGGACAACTCTCTAAACACTGTTGTTGGAACCCCTTCTCTGTGCCTGGACCCATGTGACTGTTTTTGAAAATCTTTCTTTGGCTAAGCTGAAACCTGTGTAATTCATAATCATTGCCACTTTTTTAAGTTTATTTATTTATCTTGAAAGAGAGAGTGTGAGCACAGGGAGAAGCAGAGACAGAGGAGAGAGAGAATCCTAAGCAGGCTCTGCACTGTCAGTGCAGAGCCCTACACATGGCTTGAACCCATGAACCATGAGATCATGACCTGAGCCAAAATCAAACATCAGATGCTTAACCGACTGAGCCACCCAGGCACCCCTGCCATTTTAAGCCAAATTTGAATTCATGAAAAGTCTAAAATTGTGGAATTCTAGTAAATGCAGCATATTTTCTTTAAAGTGCATTGAGCTCTTTCAATTTGTGAACTTCTGTAATGAACATGTAGCCGTCATGTAGGATACACATACACAGTGTTGTTACATGAAAAGTGGGCTTGAGAATTGTCAGATTACTAATACCTTCATGCTTTAAGGGCCTTCCCTGCAATATTGATTATTTTGTTCATCAACATAGTGAAGTGCTGGAATAAACCATCCTTGATAGCCAAATTCTATCCATCCTTCTAGAACAATTCAAGGTCTACTTCTTCTGTTCTCACTGATCAATCTCATCATGACTTGCTGCTAAGTTTATTATCTATTGCATTTATTTTTCTCTGAATTATTAACATAGTAAACTGGTGGAACTCCATACATGTTAAGGACCACTTAATTGGTAGGCATTTTAAAATTTTATGGAGGTGTTTTTGGTTCTCATAATAGTTATAAAGCAGTAGTAGCATATGGTGGAAAGAGAACAGGGATCTGGAAAGTCCAGCAATGCTGGGGACAGTCCCACATAACACAGAACTACCTAATATCCTACATAAGCCTTGAGTGTCCCACTGGACACCCAGAGGCTGAACCCATGCCTTGACATGTGGCAGGATTTCACACACGAGACATGCTTTCCATGATGCTATGTCATTATCCCATCCCGTGTCACAACATCAGGCATTATTTTGACACTGCAGTTATAAATAAAGATTAGCTCATTTGTGAGAAATAACATGCTTCCTCATTTTCTCTACCTCAACAGCCTGTAATTTGAATTGGTATGTTGTTCCTGTTTCAATTAAAGCTATCTCTCTCTCTCTTTCTCTCTCTCTCTCTCTCTCTCATTTCATGCACAAATACATCTGGCATGTTACTAGTTACCCTAGTCTTAGAATATATGTGTTTATACCTCTGCTCTTTCATTTAATGTACTTCTTTCATAGAACTTCTGACCCCACTTTTCTTGAACTCAAATATATTCATTATAAGCAGGTGGAACTATCTGACTACTTCACTGCATCATCTATTTTAGCTGTTTCTGAAAATTTATATATCAAAGTAGATATTATTTATTTTAAAATACTTGCTTTTTATTCCTCATTTACATTATAGTTAGGGCATTATACTGATTTTTATTATGTATATAAGTATGTTATAATATCTGCAAATTTCAGTTTGGTAAATGAGGCATGAAAAATTATTTGTTATAAAAGGGGATATTAAATACAATAAGTTTGAGAACCACTGATCTATTATAATCCCTCATTTTTCGGAGAAAGAAAGTGAGGTACAGAAAAATTAAATGACCTGATAACAAATTTGCTAATCTGGAATTTAAACTCTGATCTGACTTTCAGTCCAGTCCTCCTATTTCATTCTCTAATTTTAGTTGAACATGGAGTAGCTCTCATTTCAAAAGTAGAATTATCACAATCTCCTTAAGAACAGAACCATTTTGTACATTCCTTTTCTGTAATCATCACAGTGAATAACACGGCATTAGACATATAGTAGTTACCCAATATATACTTAATATATCAGTTGGATTGAATTGAATTGCATCAAATTGAAAGTAAATTATTTGAACTGAATAGCAGAGTGTTAATGTTTTATGGCAAGTAGTGTCTTCCAAAGTGAAACAATCAGAGCCATCAGTTCTGACCTGGGAAGCCACTGTTCGCACAACTACATCAAATGCCCCTCTTAACCTTCCCTCCTATCTCTCGTTTGTTCCCAGGAACTTGTCATGGAAATACACTTTTATCCCCCTTCTTCCCACCCCTGACCTTCTTGGCTCAGGGCCCTTCCAAAAGACCTACCAGTATTCATCTCTGGCTGTCCTTTTACTAGCCATATCCTCTAGGATAGAGACTGGATGCAATGCTGGGATATTCCAGGCCTTAAGATATTTTCAACGAAAGTCAGTTTTTCCCTGTTCACTTTTTTTTCAGGTTCTGAATTATCTTTTTCTTGACTCTTTCCAAATATGTTAAGAAATTTGGTCTATTATGAGACACTTCGTTGACATGCTACAGGAGCTAATTTTACATGTCAGTGGGAATGGCACCAAAACACTGACTCAGAAGCCATATTCCAAAAGTCGATTAATTGTTCTATCTTCCCACTGAATGTGCATGTGTGTGTGTGTTTGTGTCTGTGTGTGAACATAAAGGGAAGGGAGATAAAAGATCACTTCTTTTTGGCCATATCTAATTTAGCTGCCAAAATCAAAAATAAGTAGCCAGGATGTGGGAGTTAAATAAAGAAGAATCAAAATCTATTTGCAAAACAGTGAGGTCATGAGAGTTGTGACCAGATAGCATGACCTAAAGTATAAAATAGTTTGGGACAATAGGAAAATATATGTCATAGCTCTAGACTCTGCATAGAGCAAGCTAATTAGACATAAATCCTGCCTTCATAGATAACACTCTCAAATACATGCACACATACACACAAACACACACACACACACACACACACACACACACACACACTACTGCCATCAGCACCACTACCACCACCAGCAGCAATAACAATAACCAAAATAGTTTGGCTTTTGACATAGATAAAGAAGTTATGACATCCTTGCTTTCACCAAACAACCAAAATCACATACATACATACATACATACATACAAACATACATACATACATAAGAGTTCTAAAAACTGTCAGAGAACTGAAGACACAAACTGGAACAAACTAATAAGAGAAAGCTCCCAAGTCATTGCAGGCCCTCCCATGACTTCCAAAGCTGGGGAAAATAGCCAAAGAGCTAAATGCAAAATTCCAAAGAACAGAGGGCAGCAAGTAGGACTTAGTGGCAAACAGAAGTCACTAATAACCCAAAACTTTCCATTCAGCTATGAAACAGGGAGACGTTTCCCATGTATCCGAAAGCTGGTGGCTTCGCTGTGAATCAGAGCAAATTTCCAGAATCTCACCAGTTGTGAGATTTCAGTTCCTAATGAAAAGTAAATACCCATCCTGTTCTCAAAGTATTGGACTCTACTGGGAAACTGAGTGAAACTAAAGGGGACAACAAAGTCCAGACCTATTCTGACCCAGGCTAATCATCAGATTGACTTAGCCTTCATTCTTATGATAGAAGACAAAAACAAGAGTGAAGCATTACAGAAGTAAATATTATTGTCTTCAAGTTGTAAGTGTTCTTTTGTGTGTTATAAGAACACAAGAAGGCAAGAAAATGTAATCCAAAGTCAGGATAGGAAACAGTGAATAGAAGTAGTGCCAGAGATGGACTAGTTGTTGGAGTGATGAGCACTGGGTGTTGTATGGAAACCAATTTGACAATAAATTTCATATTTTAAAAAATAAATAAAATAAATAAGTAAATATTTACAACTGTTGTAAAAAATAATAATTATCGGGGTGCCTGGGTGGCTCAGTCGGTTAAGCATCCGACTTCAGCTCAGGTCATGATCTTGCAGTCCGTGAGTTCGAGCCCCATGTCAGGCTCTGGGCTGATGGCTCAGAGCCAGTGCCTGCTTCTGATTCTGTGTCTCTCTCTCTCTCTCTCTGCCCCTCCCCCATTCATGCTCTGTCTCTTTCTGTCTCAAAAATAAATAAACTTAAAAAAAAAACCTGCTCAGTTTTAAAAAAATAATTATTATGGAAAATAATTAATTAATAAATAATAAATTGAAACAATTAAGTTATTAATTAATATTATTAATAGTGATTATATACTTAATTATTAAATAATTAAATTAAATAATAGATGATTGAGTTAAAATAATTAATCAATAAATAAAAATTAAAATAATTATGGAAAAATGCCAAAGGATCTAGTGGAAAGGAGAATGCATGTGTGAAGAATAGGAAAGGTTAGGGACATGGAAGCTACAAATAAAGAACCAAATGTAAATGCTATAAATGAAAAATATAGTATCATAAATAAGGACTTTATTAAATGGATTAGCAGAATACTGAACACAGAAGAGGAGAAAGCCAATAAATCTAAGGATACATCAACAGAAAATGTCTACACTGAAACACAAAGACAAATATGGGTAAATAAAAAATAGAACAGAGCATCTTAGACCTGTTTTATGTTAGCAAATGTTTCAACATATAAGTAACTAGAGTTTCCAAGGAAAGAAGGAAGAGTATGGGGCCACAGAAATATTTCAAAAATGGTGAGTACTAAACTGTTGAAAGACATCAACTGACAGATCCCCAAAGGCCAATATATCCCAAATAGGGTAATTACAAAGAAAACCACACCTAGGCACACAGTAATCAAACAGCCTAAAATAAAAGATAAAAAGCAGATCTAAAAGCAGACCAAAAAAAAAAAAAAAAAAAAAAAAGACACAATACATCCTGGGAACAATGGTGAAAACAACACTGACTTTTCTCCAGAAATACTGTCAACAAGGGGCAATGGAATGTCATAAAGTGCTGAAAAAAAATGTCAACTTAGAATTCTATCCAACAAATATGGCCTTCAGTTTGTATATACTTCTATATAAATATATAATTGTGTGTGTGTGTATATATATATTTCAATACATTATAGATCAATATATTAACATATAGATATATTTGTATATTGCATATATGTATTATATATAAAATATAAATTATATATATTACATATTAAATATAATTATATGTACACATATAAATGTATTTTAGATGCAAGTATATATTTATGCATAACATATGTTTCATGTATATAAATATGAAAGGTTTATTCACTGGGTAAAGTTCTAAGCTGACACATTAAATACATCTAGATGACATACATAAAAGAATACTGACTTTTTAAAAGTTTATTTATTTATTTTGAGAGAGACAGAGAAAGCACAAGCAGGAGAGGGGCAGAGAGAGAGAGAGAGAGAGAGAGAGAGAATTCCATGCAGGCTCTGCTGTCAGCACAGAGCCCAATGCAGGGCTCAAACCTACAAATTGTGAGATCATGACCTGAACTGAAATCAAGAGTCAGATGCTCAATTGACTGAGCCACCAGACACCCTAAAATATTGACTTTTTAAAGGAAAAACAATAGCAATCAATCAATTATAGGGTTTATAGCATATATAGCAATAAAATATAGACAAAAAGAGCACAAAGGGATGTATGGAATTATATAATTGCAAACTCATTCACTTTTGCCAAATAGTACATGTTATTTTGTGCTAATTCCATATATTATTGACAATTTTTTGAGAGAATAATAAATGCATTAATTTCAAGGAGGGTTGAGATTTGCTTCCTCCTGCTTTTAGTTCTATTATTGTTCTATTGTTCTATATCTATTATATTGTTATATTGGCCCCTATTATATTGTTAATCTAGAGCATGTTTCACTTTCTTTTTTTCTGACCCAGTGAAACAACACAATTCAAAGGTAGAATTTTTCAGCCATTATGTTAACATTGCCAGCACAAATTTACTGTAATATTCACAAGTGACAGGGTGCAGAGCAAAAAGTATTGGATTTAGAGTAAGTCAGTCTAAATTCTGGCTCTATCACTTGGACATTGTGAGACATTGGGCATGTAACTTAAACTTTCAGAGCTCAATTTTCTCATTTGTAAAAGGAAGGCAATAATTCCCATTTCACAGGATCATAGAGGCTCAAAAACATGCCAATTCCTCAACCACCTTCAAGTTCCAAACCTACTTGGTAACCAAGAAAAGCTAGTTCAATTGACTTGGAAACTCTGGAAATTTGACTTCATTCCCTTTATATAATATCCAGAGAATAATATCTTTGTTCAAAAAAGGAGGTAAAAAGGAAAAAAAATAACATTGAGACTTAAAAAGCCACATTTGAATGAGCCACAGCAAGCACAATGACACAGAAACAAGTACATTTTTCTGCAGTTGCTTTCAGAGTTCTCAAGTACTTGGAGATCAAATCTAGAAAATTCATAAGAAGATTCATAAAGTCCTAGAAAACCCTGAAGTGTATGAAGAAGAAAGGGAGAGAGGAAACTTTATGCTTGCCTGATTCTCTGCAACCTAGCACATCAGCAGAGGGGAGCTGGCAGACCTCCAGAAGGGCTTCTCCCTGGAAGAGGAAATAGGCAGGTGTATTTCTGACCCCTGCTCTCCCACTTCCTACTCATGTGACTCCAGGGAAAGTCCTTGACTTTCCTGACCTTCAGTTTCTACCACTGTAAACTGACATAATAAAATCCACCTTCTAGGTAGTTGAAAATAATGAGATCAAGCATATAAAGCAAAGGTTGAAAACTAGAAATCTTTGGGCCTTACCTGGCTAGCAGATGTATTTTATTTAGCTTACAGAATATGACATAATTTTTCCTATTTTTTAAATTGTTTACCAATCATTTATAAGATATTTCACATTTTAAAAATCGGTATTCTCTTCAAAAATTGAGAGATCTGGTAAACTTATACCCATATTTCCCCAAAAGATTGACCAGTTTAAGCTAAGGAATAACTACCTTCTGTATACAGGATTACTTTCTCCGGATCTCCTCATACTCCATCTTTCCTTTTGTCTCACCTGTACTAAAGACCAATTTATTCTGGCCCTATGGAAACTGTTTTCCATTAGTAGTGTAAAATGTCTAGCAGTACAATTGAGGGTTAATAGATATTCGCTTCCCACTCTGCCCTCTACCTTGAAGGTCCCCTGACCAAATGGGGTTTGGAGAAGAACACAACTGGTGAAATTATTTCCTTAAGAGACAGACCCTTCTCTTAACCTAGCACATTAGCCAGTTATCCTCATTTTAAGAACATTAATGCAGAAAGGGGGATCAGTAACACTTTTTTTGCCTAAAGACATAGACTTCTTGCTCAGCACCTTCAGGTTGGTGCTAGCTCCAGAGGGACATCATGATGCATTAAATAAATTTAGAAATCTTTCCCAGGAATTTGGGGTCTCTATGTGAGACCCCATTTGGATTTAATGCACCTCAGCTGTGAAGGGGAGTGGTATGGACACTGTGCTCTGTAGTGCAGGAGGAGGGGTAGAAAATCAGAGGCAATTTTCCCACAGAGACCCTTATAGTTTACTAGTCTTTGACTCTTGTCCAAATCCATCCGTGCAAGCTTCATTAAAGGAAACCACAGTCCTCCAGAGGACTAGGTGGAAGGGGCAGTGTTTGATTTCACCCAAGGCATTAGGAGATGCAGCGGAGTTCTATATTATGAAGAGGGGAAAGCTGGTGAGCTGTGGGGGAGGTAGTGCAGGAGTGGCATTCCATGGGATAAGACTCCTTGTGGCAAATGAGTTTATTATTGCAAAAGAGAACTAGAATGTGTGAGAAGAAGTGGGGAAACTGGATGCTCTGCAGCTCAGCCTCTGGCTTACCATGGCAGGTGACTGATATACAGATAATTCAGGTCAGGTGAGAGAGTTTCTAGGAGCTAGCAGCAGGTTGGTTAAGATGAAAAGCACTCATATATCCAGGGTTTCAACATCTGTCATCTATGATTAAAAATTTACTGAAGGTGTCTTACCTCCCTATTTTGCCAGAGCAGTCAATTATGGATATCAGGGAGAGCTGAGGTCTCTGAGTGGACATTTGAAGGTGAGAAAGCAAAAAATATTGAGTCCAGAAAAGAGCCCTTATACCCAGTGAGTGGGCTGGGATCAGATGAGAGTCTGATGGAATGGGATTCTGGACCTCAGCAGGAAGCAATGAAATACAACTTCTTTCAGGAACTTTGGCTTCCACATCTGGGATTCTCAAATATCATAGCTGGAAGAGATTAAAAGGGTAGCTAGTTCAGTTTCCTTTGTATATTTTATAGATGAGGAAATGACTCTCAGACTCTCATACTGAGTTGGAAGAAAAGCTGGTGTTACAACTCCTGGATCCTAGATCAGTGCCCTTCATGACTCCAGGCAGCATTTCCCTGGCCTCTTCCCTGGCCTCTCCTGGCCTCAACATTCCCAAGCCATAAAAACTTAAGTAAAGAAGAGTTGGAGTCATAAGCCTCTGCCCTCAGGAACTCTGATCATCTGAGTCAATGAATCTGATTCACTTCTTATCTTCAATATGAGGGTCATGACTGAGGTCTGCAGTGGTGGCATCCATTAATCTTACTCTGGAATTCAAGCCTTCCATCAATAACTGGAATTTACCTTAATAATAAATCTACCTATTATTTGTTGACAACCTACTATGTACTAGGCATTGGGATAAACAGTGATGTCTTTCATTTATTTCTCATAAAAACCCTACTGAGTGACCACACCCACTTTATAGATGGAAAGACAAAGATATATAGTAATGTATCCAAGGTCTCACCAAGAGAAGCAAGAGGTGTTCCAGTTATGCCTGAAGGTGGGGCCCATGCTCTGGAACCCCCTTCACCTGAAGAAACCCTCTTCCTAGCCATCTAGTCTCCCCACATCCCTCCACCAACAGTGTGGTGTTACTATAAATCCCGAGACTGAGTTCCATCACCCACAGAAGGGATGCTTCTCATTACTCCAAGGTATCTGGGAGTCTCACTTCCTCCTCCCTCCCACCAACATGTCCCTGATCGGTCACCACTAATCTCTTTCTCCTGCCTGCCATCATTTCCCTCCGGTTAGCAAATGGCTCTGTCAACAGCACCTGGAAGCTCAATAGAGGCCCCCAATACTGCTTTTCCTTTTCATTCTCAGGCATTTATTATTTCTTGCTCTGTGTCATATGATTACTATAAAGACAGGTCCCCACCTAATGTTTCTGTAAAATACTATATGTCTTTAGCAAGAAAAGTGGGAGAGAAACCTCATCACCACAAGAGGTAATTTCTGCCTGGGCTGATGTAAAGTCAAGGAGGTGAGCCATTCATTGCTTACACATAAAAGTCTGACCTCAATTATTGGGAAAATGGAAGAGAAAGTAATTAGTGTCTTTAATAGCTCAGAAATATACCAAAAAAGGGGGATGGGGGTGGGCAGTGGTGATTGTTCAAATCAGCAGGGTTGGGAGTTTAATTTCTTTATATTCATTAAGCTTCAAGATCTCTTTGACATGCTTCATTATAATACAGTGGCCCAGCTGGAAGAGCCCTATTATTGAGTTACGAAAATGATAAATTAGTGGGACAAAGGTTATTTGTTTCTTGAGTTGCTGTTTGAAAATTATGGGCATAGATTTTTCTATCAAAGGGCGGAAAGGTGAAGATATTTGTTTCCCTCTGTTAGACAGTATTAAGGAGACAAAGTGAAATGTTTTCCTCAAACCACACTGACAATGTCACTCAGCAAGTGAGCCTCACTTTCTCAGCTCAAGTCCTTCTAAGATTAATGACACTGGTCAGAGAGTTGACCCGAGCTCTCTGAGGCTTGACTCCTCCCATATCCTCAAGCATCAAAATTTATGAAAATTATTGATGAAATAAGAAAAGAGTAAGTCTTTTTCTCATATTTCTTTTCATCTTTAATTAGACAATGTGGTAAAATGGAAAACACATGGACCGGGGTCCAATCACCTCCCATGTTGTATTGACATATCACTTAATATCTCTGAGCTTTTTCTCCTGCTAACCAGGAATAATATTCTGCAATATTATTGTGATGATTTAAGGTTTTTCATGCAGTATGTGTATATCTATGTACATAATAAATATATATGTTTATATATTATATTATTATTTTTACTATATTACTATATTATATATTATATTAATATTATATTTATTATTATATATTTATATATTTTATATATATATATACCAACACAGCACTTGCCTCATAGTGGGTACATGGGAATTGCACTGGATTTCTAGCTTCACCATGCTGACCTTTTGTTCTTTAATTATATCCAACTTGAGTCTGTGTATAGTACTTGACCATATCCTCCAAAACATGGCATTAGAAAGTCATGCAGATTTCACTTAGATTTCATGTGGAAAGAAGGAGGAGGTTTTACATGGCACACAACATAGCAGAACTGTAATGAAATTACTCATCAGAAATTTCTGAGAAGGCTGCAAATCAGTCCATGTGATCAACACATCATAGAGATGTGCAGTGCTTGGCCTCCCAGGCTTGTCTCTTGTAGATTCTTCCCCTCAAGTTCCTTTCTTATTGGCAGTGGTCTCATTCCACCTCCCTTTTTCACAGGTACATCTAAAATCATTTCTTTTATACAATGCCATTAGCTTTGGACTGTACTTTAAAACACCACTAATAAATAGTTCACTAATTTCCTCAGGGAGAGCCCACTGTGGTTCTCACTTGACCCTAGGGTGTCCTCCTACCCAAGAGGTTTATTAAAGTAATCACACAAGATCCACACACATCCCTTAAATAAGGAAGGTGTGGAGCTGCTGGTGGTGGCAGCATGAAAACAACTAAGAAAAAAGCTTTCCATATGCTCACTCACACCCACCAGAGATGCAAGGAGCATCTGCTTCAGCAATGTTCACTAAAGCTCTGGGAAATGGAGAGAATACTCCCAAAATGAGGTCAAGCCCTTCCAGAAGGCATAGCAACAAACTCTCAGGGACCTACAGCCTCAGGGCAGAAATGGCCCAAGGCTCATGGCCCCAGGCAGTGTTAAAGAAATGCATATCAAAATTGGGACAATAATCAATTCAGCCTCAGAACCACAAAGCATTGCTGGTGGCATCTTTGGTTTACAAAGAAGCTTGTTTTGCTGCTGTTTTGAATAAGCTCCAAAGGAGAGAATATGGTTGGAAATGAAAAATTCAGGAATTTCCATATTGTGTTTTATACTGCAAAAACCTTTTTGTATATCTCATTTCATTTGATTCTCACCACAATTCTGTGAAGTATTATATATTGTCTTTACTACTTTATAGATGAAGATAGGTCTTTCAGTAAGTTGCCAGAAGATATACATCTAGTAAACTATTCCAAGTCCAATGCCCTTTCCACTCTACCTGTGGTTTTGTTAGTTATCATCTAATCCTGTATTACAATTTGACTCAAACTTAGCAGCTTAAAACAGTACCCATTTATTACCCCACAGTTCTGTAGTGAGAAGTCCTGGCAGCCTCAACTGGGTCCTCTGCTCATGGTCTCACAAGGATGACATGAAGATGTCAGCAGGGTTATATTCTTTTCTTCAATCTCCAGGAGAAGAAACTGCTTCCAATCTCATTCAGTTGATTGACAGTTGTAGCCCTTGCTGTTGCAGCAATTTTTTAAGGCTCAGTCCATTCCCTCTCACATGATCCTCTCTACTTTAAACTGCCAATGGTTAGGAGAATGCCTTCTGCCAAATTAATCCTCTCTGCCTTTTAAAGGGTTCATGTGATAGATCAAGCACTCCAGGATAATCTCCATGTCTTAAGGTCACCTGACTAGGGACTTTAATTTTGTCTGTAAAATTCTTTCACAGCAACACTTAGTGTTTGATAACCATGGGGCAGCAGTCCCTAGGGTGGGGGAGCATCTGTAGAATTCTGCATGTCACAGTGGCTCTTCATCTTTAGTTAAAAATCATCTACAGTACTTGCTGACAGTGTCAATGCTTGGCCCTATCCTTAGAGATTCTGGTTCTCCCTGTCTAAGCAGAGCCTAAGAATCTTCACACTGAACAGGCTCCTCTCCTCACTCCTGGTCCTTTTATAACTCTGATGTGGGTGATCCTGGGACCATATTTTGAGAAGCATTGTTCTACACTTAACTATACTAATGATAATTTCTCAAACCTATCTATGCAGCAGGCCTTTTCTATTTCCACAAGATTTAACTCACTTAATCTTCACAACAAACACTGTGAGTTTAACACTCTAATTCGCCCAAATGTACAGTCTCAGAGAGATTAAGTAACTTCTCCAATATCACACAGCTAGTAAATGTCAGAGCTGGGATTTGAAGTCAAGCAGGTTGGCTCCAAAATCCTTGTTCCTAAGCATTATGCACACTGTAAATTAGAATATATATTTGTTACCATGCCCTAAACAAAGTGCATACTAGGCTGAGGACTACCTCAGAAGGCTTTACTGACATCTAGTGTAGAAGGGTATGAAGGAGGATGGCAGAGTGAAATGCTGCAAGGGGTTAATCCAAATAATTCCAGGCCATCTCAGATCTAACACCTGCCCATCCTTGAAAAGTTCTGCAGACAGTTACATACATCATTTCTGATATTTGCCTCAAGTAGCTTCTGGTCATGATCCCCATCAAAATTTGGGAATAAAAGATGGTTGTAGGAAAATAGTATGATAAGGAAGGTTCTCAGCCTAAAGAAGCCAGGTTTTTCTCAGGATGGAAATTAATCCAACACCGCCCACAAGTTTAGAGATGGTCACACATGGCACATAGACTGCAGCATCAGCTCAAAAACTGGCCTCTTCATCTGACAACTGACAAGGATCCAGTATCACCTGACTACATTGGAATGTCATCATCATTCACTCACCAGATTCCTCATCTGGATGTTATTGGACATCATGTGTACTCACCACAACACAGGAGCAGAACATGGATTAGGACTCTGCATCATCACTCCATTAAGCTACCACCTCCTGCACCC
This sequence comes from Panthera onca, assembly GCF_046562875.1. Taxonomy (NCBI): domain Eukaryota; kingdom Metazoa; phylum Chordata; class Mammalia; order Carnivora; family Felidae; genus Panthera; species Panthera onca. The sequence goes on along the minus strand of NC_138342.1, from coordinate 167,751,695 downwards.
CCTTTTTTTACAGACCCTCTCTGATTCTCATGGTTATAGCATTCAGATAGCATTTAGTTTGCAGGGCATCAGCCATGCTGTTCAATGTGTGGCCTGGGAAACACTAATGAGATTGGCAACAGACATTTAGCTGAAACCCACTGGCCGAGACCCAGAGCACAGGTGGCTGGTTCTTGGGTGTTATATCCAGCTAGAACAGACACCCAATCAAGAAAGACCAAGGACACTGCCCTCCTGACTGTCCATCCTCAAACACCACACATCCTCCCTTTGGAGGTTGTCCACAGAATATTCTACTTGTTACAGATAAGAGGAAGAAGAAGAAGGAGAAGGGGGAGGAGGAGGAGGAGGAGGAGGAGGAGGAGGAGGAGGAGTCGGAGGAGGAGGAGAAGGAGGAGGAGGAGGGGGAGAGAAGAAGGGGGAGGAGGAGGAGGGGGAAAAGGGGAAGAAAGGAGAAAGATGAGGAGGAGAAGGACAAGAAGGAGAAGAAAAGCAAAAATATAAAATAAAAATAAAAAACAAAAACTGAACAGACATCCAGGGAAGATGGAGGAGTAGGACCCTAACCTTACCTTGTCCCACAGATACAACTAGGTAACACCCACATCAGTGTAAATCACCCAGAAAACAACCCAAAGACTGGCAGGACAGACTCTCCACAGATAAACATAGAGAAGATGCAACATTGAAGAGGGTAGGAGGGCAGAGACATGGTTGGGCACTAAACAGACCTGTGGGACTGTCTGTGAAAAGGAGGCATGCTGTAGGTGCAAGGAGGAGAGAAGAACAGACCCCAAACCAGGCACATCAGGCATGGGAAATCCCCATAATACTTGGCTTTGAAAACTAAAGGACATAATTTTGTGAGTTCTTACAGTCAGTGGAGCTTAACACCTGGAATGTTAAAAATCAGTGGGCCTCAGCTCTAAGAGAGCCAGAGAACAAAAAGAAACTGGGTCCCCACCCTTAGAGAGATAGCACAACAAACAGCCCCAGTGAATATATAGAATAGAAATAGCAGTTTGAGGGGTGCTTGGGTGGCTCAGTTAGTTGAGTGTCTGACTCTTGATTTTGACTCAGGTCATGGTCTCATGATTTGTGATATTGAGCCCCACAGTCTCTGTGCTGACAGTGCAGAGCCTGTTTGGGATTCTTTCTCTCCCTCTTTCTCTGCCCTCTGCTTGTGTTCTCTCTCTTTCTCTCAAAATAAATAAAAAATAAATAAAAAAATAACATCCACTCATGACAAAAACCCTCATCAAAGCAGGTTTAGAAGAACTAAACATAATAAAAGCCATATATGAAAAACTCTCAGCTAATATCATATTCAAAGGGGAAAAATTGAGAGCTCTTCCCCTAAGTTCAGGAACAAAACAAGGTTGTCCACTCTCACCACTTTTATTCAACATAGTACTGGAAGTCTTAGCCACAGCAATCAGACAAGTAAAAGGAAAAAAAATGCATTGAAATTGATAAAGAAGAAATAAAACTTTCACCACTTTTAGATGACACACTATATATAGAAAACCCTAAAGACTACACACACACACACACACACACACACACACATATGCACACATGCACACATGCACACACACGCACACACACATGCACACACATGCACACAAACCTCCTAGAACTGATAAATGAATTCAGTGTTACATATGATACAAAAAATCAATGTACAGAGATCCATTGCATTTCTACACACTAATATTTAAGTAGAGAAAGAGAAATTAAGAAAATAATCCCATTTACAATTGTGTCAGAAAGAATAAAATACCCAGGAATAAACTTAACCAAGGAGGTGAAAGACCTTTACTCTGAAAACTGTAAAACATTGATGAAATAAATTGAAGAGGACACAAAGAAATGGAAAGACATTCCATGCTTATGGATTAGAAGAACAAATATAAAAATCTCTATACAAGCAAAAGCGACCTACAGATTTAATGCAATTCCTATCAAAATACCAACAACATTTTTCACAGAAGCAGAACAATCCTAAAATTTATATAAAACTACAAAAGACCCATGGGGCGCCTGTGTGACTCAGTCAGTTGTGTCCAATTTCAGCTCAGGTCATGATCTTGCAGTTCGTGAGTTCGAGCCCCACGTTGGGCTCTCTGTTGGCAGCTCAGAGACTGGAGCTTGCTTCAGATTCTGTCTCCCTCTCTCTCTACTCCTCCCCCACTTGTGTTCTCTCTCTCTCTCTCTCTCTCTCTCTCTCTCTCAAAAATAGATAAAACAAAAAAAAAAACTACAAAAGACCCCACATAGCAAAAACAATTTTGATAAATAAGAACAAAGCTGGAGGTATCACAATTCCAGACTTCAAGTTCTATTACAAACCTGTAGTAATCAAAATAGTATGGTTCTGGCACAAAAATAAACACATAGATCAACAGAATAGAACAGAGCTCAGAAATAAACTCATAATTATATACTCAACTAATCTATGATGAAGGAGGCAAGAATATAAAATGGGAAAAAGACAATCTCTTCAACAAATGACATTGGGAAAACTGGACAGCTACATGCAAAAGAATAAAACTGGACTACTTTTTTACACCACACACAAAAATAAATACATAATGGATTAAGGACCTCATTGTGAGATCTGAAACTGTAAAACTCCTAGAAGAGATCAAGGCAGTAATGTCTCTGCCATCAGCCATCACAATATTTTTCTAGATGTTTCCTGAAGCAAGGGAAATAAAAGCAAAAATACACTATTGGGGCTACATCAAAATAATAAGCTTCTGCAAAATGGAGGAAATAATCAACAAAACTAAAAGGCAACCTACTGATGAGAAAAAATATTTGCAAGTGACATATCTGATAAAGAGTTATTATTCAAAATATATAAATAACTAATACAACAACACCCAAAAAACACATAATCCAATTAAAAATGGGCAGAAGACATGAACAGCTATCTCTCCGAAGAAGATATACAGATAGCCAACAGACACATGAAAAGATGCTCGACATCACTCATCATCATAGAAATGTAAATCAAAACCATAATGAGGTAACACCTCACACCTGTTTTTGCAATTCTGTGTGCCACACACACCTAGCTTCAAAAAGCATAGAATGTGTAGTTGTTAGCTGGGTTACTAAGACATTAACACCTATTGCTAAAGAGAGACTAAGAAAATGGGATCGAGAAAAAATAAGGAACTTCCAAATCAGTAACCAGTTTTAGAGAACAACAAAAAGAAAGAAACAATCTTGAGATTCAGGAAAATGACCAGAAAATAAAAAGGATATAATAAGTAGGGGTAAAACACATATAAATTGACAGCCCAAGAATGGCAATATCTTGCCTTACAACCTCCAGCCCCACTGCTTAATATTTTGCTTTGCTTCACCCACTTTAATGGCAGGACTGCCTCCTGATCCTTTCAGCTGTTTCTGCCACCTTCAGGATGACTCAGGAAAGAAACAGACAAGGTGACTATGTAGGGGACAACACCTGGGCCCTGCCTTGTATCCTACTTGGGAAGGTTTGTTTTTCCAAAGCATGCACAAGGAACTGTGGCATGGACCATGCCTTCAACCTCTCTTTTTTTGCCCCCCGCCCCAAAACACATATTCACACACTTACGCACAGGCTCAAATATGCATGCATACCCAAATAGGTCACCAGGGATTGAGCCTTATTACTTCTTCACCCACTCTCACAAACTTACTCTCCATAACTGCCCATCTGGTGGTGAGAAGTCTCCATCTACCAGCTGCTGAGCCAGACCCTCCAGGAAGAATTTCTTTCCTGACACATAGGCAGAGGGTACCTATTACCCATAAACCTAGACCCCTATGTGTGTAACTGCAAAGTCCTTTGACCATACTGTATGTGTACTACACAGGCTCTATGATGAGATGAGTAGGCTACAATCCCTTTTCTTTGCAGTGGAGACCACAAAACCTAACCAGGTAGAAAACTGCATTTGCAACAGTTAATCATCTGTCATCTTGGATTGTGGCTTCTGCACCAAACGGCGGGAATGGAAAATGTGCGATAAAGGATTTGAGAGGGGGACAAGTACAGGTGGATCTTGAAGGATGTTTTGAGTTTAGTGCCAGAAGAGGTGGGAGCCAAGAGACCTTTGTAATAACCCAGACAAGGAATGATGAGTACTTAAACAAATAAGGTAAATGTAGGAAGGCAAAGAACAAGAAATGGACAAAGTTTGGTGCAGATCTCAAGGTGACAAGGATGCTGACTTTTGTTGAGTTTTATTGTGTTCAGTGTCCAGGAGTTGAAGGTAAACTAGAGGGTCTGTCTCCAGGGATGGGGAAAAGTAAAATGTGTGGGTGCATACCATTATGTACACAGGAGTTAAAATCTACTAAACTAGATGTCCACAGAGCAAATGTGGGTATATCAAAAAGCCTAATGTTAATGGGAAAAATAAGAAACAAAATGAGGTCTATAACAAACTACTATTATGCAAACCCAAAGCATACACACACACACACACACACACACACACACACACACACACACAGGCTATTAAAAGGACCCATATCCAGTACAGCAGAGTTAGAGGCCTATGCAGGTGAAGGAATGGGAGTGAGGATCAGGGCTGAATGAGAGGAATGAATGGGAGAAAGGCCTTGTGCTGAAGGATATAGACAGAGCTGAGAGCTGAGTAACACAACTCTGTATTAGCCCCAAAGAGAGATAAATAATTGCATACATACATAAACACATGCAAACAATAAAAAAGGCATAGAGTCGTCTGCTGAGAATTATGAAATATTATATGTAGGTGAAGGGTAACAGAGAGGGAGAGGGGAAAAGGACATCTGGTTTTCACACCTGGGTAATGCACCACTCTTGCCTCCAAACTTGGAGCAACATTTCCTCTCCCAGCTTCAGTTCTACATACACTTGTCTTGTCTAGTGACCACATTCTAAGGAAATAATCTTTGGAAACAGGATGATCTAAATCACAGAAATCCTTGAGCCTCAATTTTCTTCTCAGTAAAAAGATGAATAATAACATTTACCTCACGTGGTTGTCATAGGGCTTCCATGAGATAATATAAGTGAAAGAGCCTACTAAAGTATTGGCTTAGTAAATAAAATGTCCTTTTCTAATAGCCTTGGATCTGGGACCCCAAATTTTGGCCAGTGGACTCTGCTTGGCCAGTCACAGAAGTGAGAGCAGAGCTTTGTAACTGACAGCTTCAGTTTTAGCTCAGCACTGAAAGGTTTCTGCCTTTCTGGAGAAGGACAGGAGTAGTACTCTGGACTCACAGCATACCCCTGTTAATCCCTTTCTTTGCCCCTTAGAGAGCTGCATCCAGGCCTGGCTGTGTGCCCATGGTTTAACAGAAAGCCACTCAGAGAGCCTGGGCTCCCTTACACCCAACTTAGCTGCACATTTTCATCTTTTTTATGTGTTTGGGATGTTACACTAATTGTGATAGATGTTCTCTTTGTGCTCACACTGAGGGGCAGATGATGAAGCAATAATGTAAGGTAATATGTCTATTAAAGATTCAAAATAATCTGCCTGCTGAATGATTCCTCACTCTATTGGCAGATTCAAACTTCTTGGGAAGAAATTGGTGCTAAATTAGAGAGGGTGATAGGGTGGGAGGGAAAGTGGGGACCCAAGGGATATTCTCCAACTTTAGGAGTACTGTCAAACTGATCTACCTTTTCTTCACTTAATTAAGGAGTATCTATTATGCCAGGCTTCAGCACTGGCTCTGGATATTTTTGGATAGTCAATGACTTTGGGAGCTCTCAATTTAGGAGGAATGCTAACTGGACTTAGTGAATAAAATCATGATATTTATGAAGTCATGAATTAATTGTCTTTCTCTCTGATGCCCAAACCAATGTTGGAGCCCTGAATTATGTGTCATTAGAAGTGGCTCCTAGAGCTTTCTGTACCCCAAAATTCCAGAGGCAGATAAAACATGGACCAGGTAAACTCAGCCATGTCTATCCCTAGCAAAACTGGAATCTAAAATAAAAAGCAGACAGAACATTAGTGCCTTCTGCATCTGTCTCTTTTCCTGGCGGTCTCTGCTTTACTAAAGACCAAGAGGTGCATGTTCACCCCAGTCAGAATCTTTGTGCTTGTAGTTCACTTAAGAAGAGATAGAACTCCAACAGGTGAACTCTTGAAGAGCTCATTGTAAAAGATAGCCCAGATCTTAGTCTTAATAGCACCACTAATCCCAGTTCTTCCTTCTGGCCTCCAAAATATTCTGACCAGCTATAAAAGTCTAACTTTCCCTACTGCGGCTCATCATGCAATATTTCCTTCGTTGCTAACCAACTCCCGCCTTTCACTACTTCCTCTTGTGTGAGTCTACCTCTGCTTTTTTTCTTACTCAGGCCCCTGCCCAGGGTGCCTGCCTGTCTCCCCTCTGCCTCTAATCATGTTTGAACTTCTAAGTAGACATGATGAATGGAGAAAGATAAACAATATCTCACCCTATAACCTATTGAAACTAACATCAACAACAAACAAAATTATTGCCTTCAGCAACCTCATGTTGAAAGTGGTTCTCAAGGAAATTAGTAGAATATTGGTTTGATCATTACAAGTCTTTTCCCACAACACACCCTCCTACCAGGTGACAAGAGACAAATGTAATAAGTTAATAAAATCTGAGGAATGCAACCTCATTTGTAAAGAAGCAGAATTAAAAGTGAATAGATAGTCTAGGACAAAGGTAAAGAAATTGCTCTCTGGAAGAGAATCTTCATCAATCACTGCAAAAAATAATCACACCTAACATATATTTAGTAACTACTGTAGCATGAGGATCAACCAGTTTATGCAATATTCTATTTGAGACTATAGAAATAATCTATTTTGTAAGTCACAAAATCCTGATATCATCAGCTGCATGATGTGCACAAGGAAACAAGGGAAAAATAATAACCATTATGCCATCTCAGCAGAGGAAGGAAAAACTACTGGGATTTGCCATTTTCTCAGAATTTTAGTCTAAATTAGGAGAATAGTCTAAAACACAAGGGTGTTTCCCTACAAGAGTAGGCTATACCCTTGATCATTGTAATGATCTCTAACATAGGATATATATATTTTAATCTTAGAAGAAAGTCCAGAATCAGATAAATAGAGATTATACAACAAACTTTCACACAGCTCCAGCTAAGATCTTTGATTGACTCTGAACCATTAAGGCAATGAAAATCAGTAAGGACATATCTCTCAAATCTATCTAAGAAAGGAAACCAAAAATGTCTCAATAGGATGGGAAAGATGTTACCAAGAATTTGCCCACACCTCACTGTGGCAGTCTGAGTTGCCCACACCTGGGATGAGAAGGGGATGAGGTGGGCATAGATGGTAGCTGTGGAAAACTATCACAGCAACACTGAGAAAGAAAGCACAACTGCAAAGGACAGAAAAATAACTCAAGTGACATAAAACCTAACCCAAGGAAACAGAACCCCTTTTTAAAAAGGCGTTAAAGACAAAATGTTGAAAGAACAGAATGAGATTAAAAGAGCAATGCAAAATAAGGGAAGTGAGCACTGAAGCAGTATCATTACAGAAGTCATCACTAGAGTGACAACCAGACACAAAATAGATATGACTGAAATTTTAATTAAAGTCTTGAAATAAAAGTCCTTTTTGAGTGAGTAAAAAGGAAAGGAAAGGTGGGGATAAAATGATCCCAGATAAAGCAATAGATAATAAGAGCAGCCAAATGATACAACATACGGATAAAAAGTGTTCCTGAAATAGAGAATCCAAAAAGTGCAGACAAAAATTATTCCAAGATATTTTTAATGTTGAATTTCCTTAAGTGAAGGAAGAAAATCCAGGCTGCCTTCAGACTTCTCCAGAGAAACATCCAGTGCCAGAAAATAAGGGACAATTCCATTTTTAACAGTGAAATCACCAACAAAAGACACAAAAATGTGGAAAATGTGGCACTAAATAGACCATAGGAGGGAAACTTACTTACAGTATGAGAGTTGAAGCAAGAGGGCAGAGCATTGCCTTGTTTAACTTTGGCCAGAATGTGTACATCAGGTGACTCAAATTACTCACTGCTTCATGCATGTCTGTGAATGGTAACTAACATGCCATGAGCATGGATTTGGGAGTTACAAGTACACTTTAGCAAGTAGACAAATATTCAGATTCAGAATCCTTGAATTTTATGGATCAACTATAATCATTGAACACTTCTCATTTGCAGACAATTTCCTAGACACTGAAGTTACAGTAATGAACAAAAACAGACAACAAAACCTTCTCTCATTGACCATACATTATAGAAAGAGACAATAAATACAATAAATGTGATAATTGTTATAGAAAAAATAAGCAGAGTAAGAAAAGTACAAGTTTAAAATTGGTTACCTGAGTAAATCTTAATGAGAAAATAATATTTGAACAAAAAAATGAAGGCCAACAGGAAAATATGCCTTTGCAGATACCTGGAAGAGGGGAGCTCCAGGCATAGGAAATAGCCAGTACAAATACCCAGAGGCCTGAACTATTTGAGGAATCATGAAGAGCCCAGTGGCTAGAGTAGAATGAGAGGAGAATCATAGGAGATAAAGTCAGACAGGTAAGAAATGTCAGATTGTTAGCTTTGTAAGTATACTGGCTCTTATTTGGAGTGAGCTGGGGAGCAACTGGAGGGTTTTCAGCCAGAGTTTTGGCTCACTCTGGCTTCTGTATTGAGAATACTCTATGAAGGGATCTGTGAGAATGTAAGTAAAGGGCCATCAGGTATTTCTTACAAAAATCTAGGCAAGATCAGGGTAGTAGCAGAAGACTTGGTTAAAGGGGGCCAGATGATGGCATATTTTAAAGGAAGAGCTAACATGGTTTAATGGCATGTAATGCAGATTGTGAGAGACAAGAGTCAAAGACGGCATTCAGGTGTTTAGCCTGTCCAAATAGAAGGATGAAATGCGGTAAGCTTTGATGGAGATTTGTGTGAAGAAGATTTAGGGAAGACAAGATCATTTGGACATGTTTAGTTTGCTATTTCTGTTAGACATCACTGTTGAATAGGCAGTTGTATGGAGTCAGAAGTGAAGGGGCAAAGTCTGCTAGAGATGGAAGTCATTAGCACACAGACAGAACGTAAAGCCATGAGACAGGATGAGTGTAATAGAGAAGAAACAAGGTCTAAGAATTGAACCTGGAGGTGCTCCAATAATAAGTGTTAAGGGAGAAGAAGAAGAAATAGAACAAGACATTGAAATGTAACCAGTAAATTTGGAGTAAAACCAAGTGTGTAGTGTTTAGGAAGCCCAGGGACAAAAGTATTTCTAGGAGTTGGTAATTAATAACTGTGAACTACTAAAAGACCAAACATTATCAGCTTTAAGCATTGGTTATGGATTTAGCAACATTAAAGTCATTGTGAACTGAGACAACCAACAATAGTTTTGTTGAAGTGGTTGAGGGCAAAATGTTTGGCATGGGATTAAGAGAAAACAAGAGGACACAAATTGGAAGTAATGGGTAGAGGCAAATATGTTTAGGGGTTTGATATAAGGTGGAGAGAAAAATGGAAGAGGTTGTGAATCAAAAGATTTTTTCAAGATGGGAGAAGTAGGTGCATCGTGTTAAATTGTAATTGTAATAACTCATCAGAGAGGGAAATATGGGTGACATAAGAGGCAGAGGAGAGAATTACTGGAACAATATTTTCAGTAGGTGAAAGGGGGTAAAGTTTGTAGCACAAGTTACCTTAGACAGAAACATGGACAGTTCATCTCCATTAAAGGCAGAGTTTGTAGGTGTAGATGCTGGTATGTGGAAGATCTGGCAAGGCTTAAGTTACACAGCCTTTATTCCTTGAAATAATAATGGCTAGAAAACAATGCGAAGAGGCTTTGCTGAGAGGAGAGTGGTTTGGATGAGGTGGGATGGGTCAAGGGCATAGCAGAGCATGGTTCACACTGATGCAGGCAAGCTGGGTGACTGATGGCAGTGAAGGCAGGCAAGACCCCTTGGAAGCCTGGGGTCTTCCTGATGGGCGAAGGGAAGCCCAAGAGGTACAAGAGGTATGCAGATGCTGAGTGACAGTCACAGGCTGTCAGAGCTGGCAGGGACCTTTCAGGCCAGTCACGCTCAAACAGTATTGCTCATATGCTACCTAAAAGATTTCTATTCAAGTTTTACATTTTCTATTTGTGTCTTACATTTTCATAAGATTTATTCACTTGAAAAAGGTGGAATTATTATAGCAAGGTTGGATGTCCTTTTTTTAATTCTTCGTATTAAGCTAAAAACCACTTGGTGATCTATTTTAAATTATTTTTTGTTATCATTTTAATGACACATGGCTGACACTGTTTACTGATGGTTTGATTAGGTTCATCTTCACTTTTGCTAAAAGCAAACATTGGAAACCACCTGAACTGAAAAGGAACATGTGTGTGCGTGCACGTGTGTACATTTTCATTTATTTGCTTATTTACTTTTTAATTTATTAGAACCATCCACTTTCTCAATATCTGAGGATAATCACCAAAAGACTGCCAGGTTTACTTACACCCGTTACTTTTTCCCCACTTGCAGACACCTTGTGTAGCATGCTATACTAACAACGTAGTAAAGAAAATTTAAGATATTGTTAATTTCAATACATTAAATTTTTTTTTAATATTTTATTTATTTTTGACAGAGAGAGACAGAACATGAGCAGGGGAGGGGCAGAGAGAGAGGGAGACACAGATTCCAAAGCAGGCTCCAGGCTCTGAGCTGTCAGCACAGAGCCTGACGTGGAGCTCGAACTCACAAACTGCGAGATCATGACCTGAGCGGAAGTCGGATGTTTAACCGACTGAGCCACCCAGGCGCCCCTATTTCAATACATTTTTGACAATTCAATATTTTTCCATAAACTGCTTTTATTTTATCATACCCTTTAAGTTTATATTTCGCTTACTCAGCATCTGGGGAAATGTCTGCCATGTAACCTAACTAGGAATATCAATCATCATGTCAAGCTATCAGCCTAATCAGACTCACTTTCTGTCACAAACTGTCTGACTTCATTTTTCAATTCAAATTAATAGATTAATACACATTTCAGAAATATTATTAAAAATCACTAAGTAATATATTAGGAATTTTTAAAATAAATAGCTTGCTAAAAACAGTCAAATCAACATTACATTGATAAGAAGCTAATAGAGTCTATTTCTATAATTTATAAAAACAATAAGAAATCTATATACAGTTTCTCACTATTTAATTTGAAATAATGCAGTATAATTTATAGCAACAAAAAAACTGTTACTTATGAAGCAAACAGTATTAAATTCCTGGTAGTCCTTTGATAAATGTGTGTGCATGCATGAATTGAATTTGCCTTTTAGTTTTTGAAAATCATTAAATAAGAATTATGTATATAACTTCAAAAATAATGCCATTAATTTTTTGAGACATTATTATCAAGGTTTTTCCCATATATTGAATAAAAGAGAAAGATATACACCTGTAACAACAAATTGGTATTGCAGCTAGAATATAATTTTGTGTTTTTTTTTATTTATCAGAGTTAGAAAGTATTAAGCATTTCATAAAAAAAATGAAGTGAGAACTGACTAAATGGAACAAATAGTTCATGATACAATGTGATAAAATAGGTTTTAACTATCTTACTGAATAACACACATTGAATTTAAAAGAAATCAGGTAAAGGTTTCCCACAAAATTTATCATTTGGTAGCCGTTGAATGCATTCCCATTACAATTAATAGAATCTGTGTCACTAACCTTACTGTTTCAGCTGTTCCAAGGTGCTTTTCTTTCCAGATAATGACACTTCCCAAGTATGAGTATTGAGAATAGTTGAACATAATTGCTTGTGATTAAATTTGTGTAAAAGGAGACATTTTTAGCGTCCAATATTTTTTTTTGCTATGCTCTCACCATTTTCTCCCACAACAGCAAAGCATTCCTTGACAGAAGTCAGGGCTTGGGAGAGGTGAGATCATTAAACAGAACTGTCATCATTCCCATTGTCTATACCCTCCCCCAAAGGGGCTAACACATCCATTTCTATCACTAAGTTTCTTCCCTAATAGAAAAATGCATGAAATCAGGAAGAGGAATCTGTTTCCTGAGTTTCTAGTACTTCCCTTAATAAAAGATGTTGTCTTCACACTCTAGAGGGGTGTCCCAGAAATTTGGGAAGAATGAATGCATTGGTTTGTAGAGTAGGAAAGGGTTTTATTTATTTATTTATTTATTTATTTATTTATTTTATAAAGTGGGCAGTGAAGGAAGAGAACAAAGAGAACCTGGAGTTGATACCTGAAGACTATGGAAGTTGAGGACAAAGAAATTAATTTCCTTAAAACTATCAGTACAGCCACCTCTGGAACTAAAAGCTTAGAGTCCCTGATGCCACATACTCACCTCCACTCTTCAGAGGATGGACTAAAAAATGGTTTATGCTGAAAAGAGGGATCAATGAAAAGGGAGGCCATAGTCCTTGGACCTCCAAATCTTCAAGGTGTGGCTGGAAAGGAGGCAACTCTCTAGCTATCCTGCTGCTGTTTGGGATGCAGTAGAAGAGGAAGAAAAACAATGAAGGACAAATAAGGGAAGAAAAAAAAATCAAAACCAAAATAAAGCATAGAAATTTTGTGGGGGAGAAAAAGCAAAAGGATAGAACTAAAAGTTCAAAATTAGCATCCCAATTTCTTCTACCTCCTGTTCAAACACTAAGTAGTATATATGCCGGAATGAATAACAAGTGCACAGGAAATGAAGATAGAGTTCACTGCAATCAAGAACTCCACGGGGAAAGTGAACTGTTTCTAGGCTCCTTCATCTGGGACTCAGACCTCTTGCTGCTTAAGTGGGGATGCTAATTCCTAAGGCATGGGGAGCAGGTGCTACCTTTCTCCAATGACTCAGAGAGAAAATATGCTAATCTACTTTGCTTCTTCTTGACCAAACAAATACATCACATGCATGCTTTTTTTAAATCATCTTTAATGATAATGATGATGTACACTTTGTTAATAAGTCATAGGTATGTCGGTGAGCATTGCCTGGTCCTTATTTTGACACCTCAGGCTCCCTTCCTGCTATGAAGGAGACAAGGATCCTCTTCAGGGAGGTCTGTCCAAGATGTCAGATATGCCATAGAGAGCCCTGGAGATATTTTACTTTGAAAAATGAATGAAAACTTGACTGTGAGGTGACGTTCTGGGAATGAAGAGTTAATGGATAAGAGAGGGGGCTCTACAGGCACATAATCTCAGCCAACAATAAGCTCCAAGACACTCCAAGTATTCACACTAGAGGTTTGGAGGGGAGAAAATTTTCCCACGGTTGTCATTGTCAAACCATGGCAAAAGTCAACAAGTTAAGCCACGGAATCCACCAATCAGTGAATCAGTGGGACCTTATTGCATACTCACTGTGTACCAACCACTTGGGTGCTCTAAGGACCAGGAGACTTGGCCACAGTCCTTATGTTACTTAGAGCCTCAATCCTTAGCTCAGTGTGATTTCCAGTGAGTCTCATGGCCACCACTCCATATACACATTTTCTGTTTTATTCTGATTTGTATGGGTAAGTCAACTTATGCACACCTGTGCATAAGACTGGTACAAAAGACCATGTGTCAGTATGATTGCATGCAGGCACATACATCTATAGGTACAGATATATATTTATGTATTTATATCTATGTGTATCTTTATGTTTGTGTGACTGAGTGGGACTATGTGTTTTCTTGTATCAATGTATGTGAGTGGGGTGTGTGTGTGGGTGTGTGCGTGCATACATAAATGTTTCCATGAATATACCTGCCTGTGTATCCTGAAGTTCTTCAACCCACCTGATATAAACACCTTGCACAGTATCTCTTTATCTAGACTGGCTTATCAGGGTTGCTATTAGAGAGATAATTACATCTGTGCCTAAGAACAAAATAGCTTCAGTACCATCCCATGGTAATCCCTCTCCTGCTGCCAGCACTTAGCTGGTCTTTTTTTCTCAGTTGATCACAACAAAATAAACCCCTCCATCGCTCACCAGGCAATGTCCAAGGGAAACTGGAGCTCTTTGGCTCTCAAACTTACTGTGCAGCTTCTCCCTTCTGACAAGAATTTTTTTCTCTCACTTCATCTAATTAATCTCTTAAGAAGAGAAACTGAGATTCTCTCCTTATACTTTCCATTTTTCTCTCCACTACACTCATGTTCAGTCTTGTACTCTCCCATATAAGCTGCCACTTGCAGATCATGCCTATGTAGGCAGGTGTGGGGCTTGTGTAAGCATAAATGTCATGCTGCATTATTGAACTAGTTATGCATCCCTGTTAGTGAGAGACAACTGACTTTTAAAAAGGAGGAAATACCTGATTTCATAATCTGAAGCAATTTGGGCAAGAGAAAATAGGTGTGCTCGGGTAAATAACCAATATTTATCTGTAAGTCTTCACTAAAGCCAAGGTTGGGGTAGAGACACCTTGTTGTTATTGTTATCACCCCTTTTGTGTTATCTTTGGGAGAAAATGTTTATGCCCCTGGCCTCCTGGGTGGGAATTAAGGGGAAGGTAAACAAAAGCTCAAAGTCATATAAGATTAGAAAGACTTAAGAGGAAGTCTTGAGGTTGGGGAAGGAAGAGGACAGAACTGAGGGAATGAGGAGTGACATTTTTGGCTTATGTTAGCTTACAGAGAAACTAGACTTTTTAACAAAATATTAAGAAGTGACTTAATGTTTCTCAACACATATGGCTATATAGGTTTGTTTTACAAAACACTTCTGGCTCTGTAGTAAGTCCCTGTCTTGACAGTTCTTCCCCAACTGTGACATTAAGTCAGGCTTGCTGGTGAGAGGTCAGCTTGGCTGGCTTTGATGGAGAGGAGACAGAGAGCATGTGGCTGGCTCCCACCACCACACTTCCTCTGGACCTGCAGACCTGCAGTTCTGAGACAAAAATGTGCCCAGTCATCACCTAGGCACATAAGGTGCTTATTAAAATGGAAATCTTAGGGACGCCCGGGTGGCTCAGTTGGTTAAATATTGGACTCTTGATTTTAGCTCAGGTCATGATCTAATGGTTCATGGATTCAAGCCCCATGTTGGGTTGCCTGCTGACAGTGTGGAGCTTGCTTGTGATCTTCTCTCTCCCTCTCTCTGCCCCTCCTCTGTTCATGCATGGTCTCTTTCTCATTCTCCCAAAATAAATAAATAAATATTAAAACAAAACAAATAAAATAAAAATGTAAATCCCCAGACCCATCCCCAGAAACTGATTCAATAGGTCTGAGTAGGTGTCGGGAGTCACCTGGGGAATTCAGATTCTGGTGGTGAACAGGTCACATCTGGGGAATTTTGCTTTCTATCAGAGAAGGATAAGGGAGAACTCAGTGACTGTGTCCTCAGTGAGGTGGCAGAGTTGGGTCTGGACCTTCAGTGGACAGTGAAGGTACATACTAGGGGCCAGGAGGAAGCATAATGAGGCTGTGTTCAGAATGTGAATCCTAAGGTGGAAGAAGCTGTAGATATGCTAGAAAAGGTTCTTCAGTCTTCAAAAGAGGTATTTATCAGCCTTGATTCTGGTAATGGATGACCAATGGGATTGGATTAGTCACTCCTCTCCCTAAGCCTCAATTTTAGTCATCTGCAAAATTAGAAAATGTCAGTTCTGATATTTTGGGATTGTATTATCCTTAAATCATTCCTCCTCTTGTGTTTTCCCTTTTTTCTAATACCTCTTTACTTCCTCTGTCTAGGATGCTGAGATTGGGAGAGGATTGGGAAACCAAACCTTGACTCTTGTTTCCTCTACTAAACAGTTTTTTTTCTCCCCAGTGTATGGACTCAGGTGAAACAGATGTGAGCAGCTTTGTGGGTGGCCTTCAGCCCTCAGCCTAAAGACATCCCTCAAGTGGTGGTTAAAAGTCTGATTCAGAAAATGGAGAAAAAATTTAAAAAGCCCAAACTTCAGTTGCAATTTCTTTTATACTTTAAGCACCAGTAACTCAAGTTCTAGATGTAAAAGGTAGTTACACTTTGTGGGAAACTGCAAAGATGCCAGGAGGCCCAATTCAATCACCGTGTTACCTGAACTTTCACTGTTCTAGATATATTCCTTTTGATTACAGCCGGATTTGTCTTATTTCAGTGCAAAATGACCAATCCAAGACGGGTAGGTTATTTTTAACCACTGGCACTTTCAGATGGATCACTTTACATTTCAGATTTAGTAATTTATAACCTCTTTACACAAGCCTGTACATGAGAGAGAAAAAGAGGGAGAGAGAGAAATACGTGAAATGAAAATAAATACAGAAGAGTAAGAAGGATGCAGGATCACTGTTATGCAAAATGAAGACTGTGGTTGCTAGAGATAGACTGTACATTCTGCTCCAAGCTTCCTTGAAGCAAAAATGTAAATGGAAATAAGGTCATGTGCAACATGATTTGTTTAAGATGTTAGTAGCCGTACCTCCAAGATTTAGAAGACTCTTGAAACTAATGTTTGTGGAGCGCCTATACAAGCCACATGTGCTTACATGAGGGTCTGCAGGGGGTCCACAGGGAGGATGATAGTCACTGATCTCAAGGTACTAATAGACCTCATTGTGGAGAAAACACAGACATAGTTGGGTGTAAGCATATTGGGAGATATATATACAAGCAGAAAGCATACACACAGCCATATGCTAAAGGTATGAATTGCTCAGGAAAAGGTGACAAGAAAATGGCTAGGTAGTCAGAGGAGGTCCATGAGGAAGGCTGGTCTTCATCTGGATCCTGTAAAGTCATGTTGGCTGATGAGTCTGAGAGGAGGTTTTTGAAGCTAGGAAAATTCAAAGGACTTTCCAGCAGTTCTGATGAGACTACCCAGGCTGGAGAGAGGGATTTTCAGTATTGCCATCGCCTGAAAAGAGCTTTTCATGTCTTACCTAAACCATGTGATGAACAAACGTGTTGTGTGCTGGCATCTCTTGCTAAAGCAGAGAAGAACTATGTACTACGGACATAAGAGACTCCAACCTACATATAATTTGTTTAAGCAATATTTATTAAGCACCTACAATGTGCCAGGCATTGTGCTACAGGATACAAGATGGCAAATAGAAGTGATGTTTGCCCTGTCTTTCTGCTTACTTACCGGTTGTGGGATAGTTTTAGTCACCTAGAGGACATGGGAGTCAGGTCTTCTCTGTGATAGGCACAGTGTGTGTCTAGGGAGCCCAGTTACATTCCACATAGCTGTCTTGGGAATCCATTGAGAGAATACTTTATCTTAAAACAGAAAAAAGGGGCTCCTGGGTGGCTCGGTCGGTTAAGCGGCCGACTTCGGCTCAGGTCATGATCTCGCGGTCCGTGAGTTCGAGCCCCGCGTCGGGCTCTGTGCGGACAGCTCAGAGCCTGGAGCCTGTTTCAGATTCTGTGTCTCCCTTTCTCTCTGACCCTCCCCCGTTCATGCTCTGTCTCTCTCTGTCTCAAAAATAAATAAACATTAAAAAAAAAAACAACAGAAAAAAAAGTAAACATACTTACATACAGAGTGAAGAAAAACGACTTCTACAATTACAGGTTTTGTAAATTCCAAGAAAACTGAAACAGAAAAATAAGCCACTATACTTACTTACAAGCAGGAGCCCCAAATACATTGTTGCATTGCTCTTCAATTGTCTAGCTAACTGCACAGACTTTCTTCCCCTGTATGTATTTGAGCAAATACACATCCAAGCACTTATTCTCCATTTCTTATTTAAATACCCTTGTAGGTTTGTTCTCAGTATCTATCTTTCATCAGATTGTAGAGTCTTTAAGAATAGCAAGAGTGTTTTTTAGTTCTAATATCTCTCATTGTTGAAAATCCTAGGGGGTGAAGTGATTTAGAGAAAGAATCACTAGTTTTCCAATCTGGCTCTCTCATCAACTGGCTACATGACACTGATAAGTTATTTCACTTCTCTGGATTCCAATATTCTCATCTACACAAGATTATTGAATAGATCAGCTCTAATAATAGTAATAACTGCCATCGCTTCAGCTTGTGCAATGTGCCAACTGCTTTACATACGTTCTTCCCAATTATCACAAGGACTGGAGAAAAACTAATTCCATTTTCCAAATGAGAATCCTGAGTATCAGAAAGTTAAATAACTTGGTCAAGGTCACACAAATAGCCACAAAAAGTGGCTAAGGTCGGACTTCATAACTCTAAAGTCCTGGCTCTTTCTTCTGCACTGTAGAGCCTAAGGTTTTCCATCTTGCTTGATATTTTCATGGTTACATACTATCCAATCCCAGGCTCCCTCAGAGCCCTCCAGGCTATCCTAGATAGGAAGCCAAGGGAACAAGCCAGAATAGGAAGTTCAAATGTCAAATGTCAGAACTAGACTCCACATCCTTGCCAACATCTGTTGTTTCCTGAGTTGTTAATGTTAGTCACTCTGACCAGTGTGAGATGGTATCTCATTGTGGTTTTGATTTTATTTCCCTGATGATGAGCGATGTTGAGCATCTTTTCATGTGTCTGTTTGCCATCTGGATGTCTTCTGTCTATTCATGTCTTCTGCCCATTTCTTCACTGGATTATTAGTTTTTCAGATGTTAAGTTTGGTAAGTTCTTTATAGATTTTTGATACTAACCCTTTATCAAATATGTCATTTGCAAATATCTTCTCCCATTCTATAGGTTGCCTTTTAGTTTTGTTGATTGTTTCCTTTGCTGTGCAGAAGCTTTATATCTTGATAATGTCCCAATAGTTTTTTGCTCTTATCTCCCTTGCTTTCAGAGACATGTCAAGTAAGAATTTGCTGAAGCTGAGGTCAAAGAGGTTGCCACCTGTTTTCTCCTGTAGGATTTTGGTGATTTCCTGTCTTACATTTAGGTCTTTCATCCATTTTGAATTTCTTTTTGTGTATGGTATAAGAAAGTGGTCCAGTTTAACTCTTCTGCATGTTGCTGTCCAGTTCTCTCAGTACCATTTGCGAAAGAGACTGTGTTTTTTCCATGGAATACTCTTCCCTGCTTTGTCGAAGATTAGTTGGCCATATATTTGTGGGTCCATTTCTGGATTCTCTATTCTATCCCATTGATCTATGTGTCTGTTTTTGTGCCAATACCATACTGTTTTAATGATTATGGGTTTGTAATACAGGTTAAAGTCTGGAATTGTGAAGCCTCCAGCTTTGGTTTTCTTTTTCAACATTACTTTGGTTATTCAGGGTCTTTTGTGATTCCCTACAAATTTTAGGATTGTTTGTTCTAGCTCTGTGAAGAATGTTTGTGTTATTTTGATAAGGATTGCACTGAATGTGTAGATTGCTTTTGGTAGTATTGACATTTTAGCAATATTTGTTCTTCCAATCCATGAACATAGAATGTTATCCGTGTGTGTGTGTGTGTGTGTGTGTGTGTGTGTGTGTGTCTTCTTTAATTTCTTTCTTAAGCTTTTCATTGTTTTCAGCATACAGATCTTTTACCTCTTCGGTTAAGTTTATTCCTAGATATTTTATGGGATTTGATGCAATTGAAATGGGGTCAATTCCCTGGTATCTCTTTCTTTTGCTTCATGATTAGTGTATAGAAATGCAACCAATTTCTGTACATTGATTTTATATCCTGTAACTTTGCTGAATTCATGCATCAGTTTTAGCTGGTTTTTTTGGTGGAATCTTCTGGGTTTCCATGTAGAGTGTTATGTCATCTGTGAAGAGTGAAAGTTTGACTTCTTGTTTGAAAATACTTTGTCAATTTATTTTGTTCTGTTGTCTGATTGCTGAGGCTAGGACCTCCAGCCCTATGTTAAACAACAGTGGTGACAGTTGAAATCCCTCTCCTGTTCATGGATTTTTATGGTGGCAGTGGATCCATCCACAAGATATTGCACATTTGGATGGGCCTCCCTGTGCTTGGTACAGTAGAAGCAGAAGTGAAATGTAAGTCCAGAGAGACCATCCCTCTTTCAAGGAGCAACTTGGTAAAGTGAAACAATGTCAATTTTTAAGTGAGATAGAATGGAATTCAAATCCCAGATCTGTCATTTACTAATTTTGTAAACTTTACAAGTTATTTGATTTCCACATTTATTAAGTGGGGAAAACTCCCTCATAAAGATTTTGTGAAGTATAAATGAGCAACATATGTAAAGGCCTTATTTATATTAGGGAATTTAGAAGGTGCTCAATAAATGTCAGTCATATAAATATGGGCCTTTGAAGATCTCTCTACTAAAAACCAATTGTCCCCACAGCTGATACCAATAGCAAAGTACTGACAGCTTTTCAGACTGATAAGAAATGAGATGAAGATGCTCACTTACACTACTTGCATTCAACATGGTACCAGAAGTTCTAACAGGAGAAATTAAACAAGAAAATGAAATAAAATGCATCAAAATTGGAAAGGAAGAAAGTAAAATTATCTCTGTTTACAGATACGACTTTACATATAGAAAATCCTAAATATTCCACATACAAAAAACAAACAAACAAAAAACTTAGAACAAATAAACAAATTGAGCCAATTTTCTGTATAAAAGGATTAACACAAAAAATCAGTTTTGCATTTCTTTACACTAACAATGAATAATCCCAAAGGGAAATTAAGAAAAACATTCCATTTACTGTAGCATTAAAGAGAATAAAATACTTAGGGGGTACATTTTACAAAGGATTCAAAAGACTTGCCCACTAAAAACTACAAAACATCAGTGAAAGAAATTAAGAAGATACCAACCAACAGGCAGAAAGATAGTCTATGTTCATGGACTGAAAGACAATATTGTTAAGATGGTAATACTACCCAAAGCAATCTACAGATTCAGTGTAATCCCTTCCAAAATTCTAATGATGTTTTGCTGCAGAAATAGAAAAATTCATGCTAAAATTCAAATAGAGTCTTAAGAGACCCAAGATAGGCAAAATAATCTTGAAGTAGAGCAAAGTTGGAGGCCTCACACTTCCTAATTTTAAAACTTACCACAAAGCTATGGTAATCAATATAGTGTGGTGTTGGCATAAAGACACATATATAAGCTAATAGAATAGAATAAATGGCCCAGAAATAAACTATCACATATGTGGTCAAATGATGTTCAATAGGGCTGCCAAAACCATTCAATGAGTAAAGGATGATCTTTTCAACAAATGTTGCTGGGGAAACTGAATACTTACCCACAAAAGAATAAAGTTAGACCCGTGCCTCAAACCACATACAAAAATTAACCCAGAATGGAGCAAATAGTAAGTGCCAAAACTATAAAACTCTTAGGAAAAAACATAGGAGAAAAACCTTATGACATTGGATTTGTCAAGAATTTCTTGGATATGACACTGAAAGCATAGGAAACAAATGAAAAAAAAATTGGAGTACATCAAAATTAAAAACTATGCATCAAAGAATGCAATAAACATAGTAAAGGTAACCAACAGAATGGGAGATAATATTTGCATATCGTATATCTGGTTAGGGGTTAATATCAAGAATATATATAGAATTTCTACACCTCAACAACAAAATCATATAACCCAATTAAAAAATAAGCCAAAGACTTAAATAGATATTCCTCCAAAGACATATACAAATGGCCAGTAAGCACATAAAATGATTCCCAATGTCACCAGTTATATCAGATATGTAGATCTACCTCATATCCATTAAGGTGACTATAATAAAAATAGTAATAATAATACAAAAAATAATATGTGTTGACAAAGATGTGGAGAAATTGGAGGCCTTGTAGAAACTTCAATAGTGTAGCCACTATGGAAAATAGTATGGCAATTCCCCAAAAAGTCAAAAAGATAATTCAACCACTAGGTACATATTAAAAAGAATTGAACACAGGGTCTTAAAGGGACTTGCACATCTATGTTCATAGTGGCACAATTCATAGTTGCCAAAACATGGAAGCAACACAAGTGTCCATCAACAAATTGTGGTATACATACATACAATGGAATATTATTCTGTCTTAAAAAGGAAGAAAATCCTGTCACATGTGAAAATCCTTTTCATATTACATTAAGTGAAAGAAGCCAGTCAAAAAAAAAAAAAAAAAAGACAAATACTGTATGATTCCACTTATATGAATAATGTAGAATAGTTAAATTCATAGAGACAGAAAATAAAATGATGGCTGTCATGGGCTTGGGGAAAACAGAATGGAGAGTTATCATTTAATGGATATAGGATCACAGTTTTGCAAGATGAAAAAGTTTCTGGAAAAGGGTGCTGATGGTAGTTGCACAAAAATTTGAATACTTAATGTCACAATAACACTTAAAGTCATTAAGTGTACTTAAAGTACACTTCAAAATGGCCAGAACAGTAACTTTTATATTGTATGCATTTAATAACAACAAAAAAAAATTAAATCCCTGCCAATCAGCAAAAACAAAAGCAATCTAAACACCACAAACACTATGGGAGTTGAGAGAATTGAGAAATATTTGGCAGGGGACAAAATAGTCAGAAGGGCTTCATGGAGGAATTTTGAGTGATATGGATAAAGGAATAAGGGGGTGAGGGGATATTCCAGACAGACAGAAATATATCAGTAAGGAGATAGAATGAACACAGCATATGGGAGAAAAACAGAAGGAACTAGCCCAAATGTATAAAGCAGAGGTGTAAAGTTAGGAAATAATGAGACAATAGGCTTAGGATGAGAATGTAGAATTGTAGTACAGACAGTCTCGACTAATACCTAATGTCAGAGTTGTTGAACGAGGCCCCTTGGCCGGCCCCACCCCACTCTGAGTAATGAAGTCCCAAGGAAAGGTGAGATCACATTGTGTGCAGGGACCTTCATAATGCTGGGAAGAGAAGAGGGAAGGAGTGGTTAGGGAGAGAGTGGCAGACGTGGCATATATATATATATATATATATATATATATATCTGCCATCTAAAACAGATTGTGTTTTAACACCTTTTCCTCTATATTAAAAAGCTATTTTCAGTAATTATAATGCAATGAAATAAATATATTTCATGTATGAATTAAAATTTGGACTCACCAAATAAGAATTACTGAATCTCCCAGATCTCAATCTGTGTTTACTGCCTTAAATTATAACCACAAAAATTCAAAGGAGTCACATAGAATGACATAATTAACGTGGCCCAAGTTATGTTTCTTCATGTTTGCAATCACAGTACTATTATTGATTATTTCTTATCTATTGTTCAAACACAGAACTATGTACTACCACCAACCATGTACTGGGAATAAGTTTGAATGATTCATAACTGTTATACAGTCATTCTGGAAATAAAGACGTGTAGTCAGACCACATGTGTCAGGGGCCAACTTTACAACCAGGAGTTCTACAAATTAACTTCCATATGGAATGCAACGTTAGTTAAGAGGAAAGTAATAAAAATGTGTTAATTTTAAGTTTACATATGTATTATTAAAACCTAATTACTGTTAGCAACAATTATTTAGAATGTAGGCCAACAAAAGAATCATTGAAGGGAAGGGAAAGGGAAGACCATTTTATCACTGACATTGATTAAATTTCCAGTACATGGTGATAAAAAAATGTTGACCAACTTTTAGTCAGTGTTATTATTACTTTTCAAATTCTCAAATAAATAAATAAGTAAAGCCACAAAAACCACTGCCTAGATCCAAGGCCGACCACTGACACTGTCCCACAGTCCCTTGGTATAACACTCAAAGGAAAATCAATTAGATGATGCAGAAGAGAAGTGAGTTAACACCAGCAGCCAACTTCCACCATGCAAAGCAGCTTAGTTACACCTCATACCCTTTCAATGACAAAGCACTCCACTGGCCTTAGGAGTTTCTTCCACTTGAAGCTCTATCAATTTATTCAGCATAGTGCATAATTTCCTGGTTAATTTCTGGGCTAATAGCCACAGCAGGAAACCACATATAGAAAATTCATCTGTTTATGCTGTGATTTCCAAAGCTAATGGTTTATTTAACTAGCAAGTTATTTCTTGGTTACAAGCCCTTAATAGGCTGAAATTGTGTTTGTATTTCATAAATTGAATTTCACAAAGCTTGCATTTCAAAACAATATGTCAAGTTCAGCACATTCCTATACAACACATTTCTAATCAAGGCATAAGGAATAAGCTTTTATTTGTAAATAAAGCTGCAATCAGCTTTTAGATGAGAAGAATAACTATACACACATTAGTTCTACAGATGTCTACTGAGAACAGAAAGTATAAAAGTGATTAAAATAAAGCTTTTTTTTTACAGTATTCAAAATCCAGAAGAGGAGGTTGTGACATGTAAATATATATCAATTACCACAACCAGTACCTCAACAACAAAACTGTAATGTGCCAAAGTCTGTTCAGCACATTTTTAACTTTTACATGTGCCCTATGAGACCACCTGCATCCTGGGCCCAGGACTCAATGAATCATAACAGCCTACCTGACTATGTTTCTTGGCCAGTTCTGATGCCTCTTGCTCCCATTCCTCTGACTGATGATACTCCTTCAGACAGATGATTAAGATGCATTCTTTTTTACTCTAATTTGATATCTAATTCAATCTTTTAAAGCTTTATAGTTCCATGATCTGCACGTATGATTCTGCTTGGCTTCAACTTGGGTTCCAAGACCCCTTACTGAGAGCTGCGTCATAAGTCCCAGTTGCTGAGGGAAATTCAGTCTTCGTATATGTAATTAGTACACTAATAGGTGAAAGTACAGTTGTAGAGCAAGGATGGGGGTTGTGTTAAAAGAGATTGTGGTCAACTCTATGCAGGCATCATCAGTAAGTTTAATCCCATCAAAAATCCAGCAAATACTTATTGAACATCTAACATGTGACAGACAATATGCTAAGCTCTGAAGAAGTAGCAAAAAATAAAAATACAGACTTGGCTCCTAACCTTGGATGTAATAGTCTTCATGGAAGTCAAATATTAAAGGAGCCACTCTAAGTGTTTCATTACCATAAAGGGAGATATAGACTAAAATGGAGCTATAAAACAAGGGGATTTAACTTACACTGGGGATCAGGGCCACATATTTCTCAAAGGAAATGCCATCTAGGCTGATGTGCAAAGATTTAGTAGGATGTTAGATAGGTAAAAAGGGATAGTAAGAGTGAAGGAAATAGTAAAAGTGGAGAGCATGACACACTTGAGGGAAATTACAGAATTCCACTATGAATGGAGATGCATATAAAGAGAACAGTGTTAGATGATGCTGAAGATGTAAGCTGAGGATTGAGGCAAAACTTGAACCAGGTTTTTAATGACAAATTTTTTTTGGTATGAAAAAGGAAGAAGATTTTAGGATGAAAGAGTGCTCCATGTGCAAAGGTGTGTGTCCATGTAAAGCTCCATGCCATGTTTTGGTAACAACATGTTTGGTAACAACGTGGTTTTGCATCACTGGAATGTTTAGTGCAATGAGTAAAGATGTAGCTAGATAAATAAGCAAAGATCAGATCATAAATCATCTTGATAGACATACTCTTGATAGACATACTTGCAGTGTTGTGAGAGGGAAGCATTGAAAGGCTTTGGTTAGGGAAAATTTACAAATGAATCTATGCCTCAAGAAACTGACACTGCTTGCAATAGAAAAGACAGATTCAAACCCAATTCAAAGTCCGATACAGTATCTAGGAAAATGATGGTGAAGGCTGAAGCTATAGTGGCATCATTGAAGATAAAGGGACAGGAAAATTTTGAGAACTCTTTAAGAGCTAGAATAGACACAACTCAATGACTCATTCTTTGATTGGAAGGGATGAAATGAGAAAACAAGGATCATGCTCAGATTCCAGGCTTGAATGACTGTGACTTTTCATCAGAAAAACCACACACTGGAACAGAAATAGTTTTAGGATTCAGTACTGAACATTTTTTATTTGGGCTGTTTTGGGCCATGCAACAGGCTATTGGGAGAGCTCAAGAGAAAAATCTTTCAAAAGAAAGTTACAGTCATGAAAATCCTCAAGGAATATATAGATTAAGAAGCAAGAAAAAAAACAGAAAATGACTCAGAAGGAATCCCTTTGTTTGGAGTGAGAATAGGGATATTCAAGTGACCTGACAGGAGGAAAGAGGATAAGATGAATATGTGAGATACAACACCAAAGCCAAATGAGAAGACATTTTCATTGTAGAACGTGTCAGCTAGATGTATAAATAAGAGATTAAATAAGATGAAGAAAATGAGACTTTGGAAATTAGGAAGGAGGTCATATAAATCTTTGATGGACTGGCTTCAGGTGTCTTCCCTTTAGAGAAAGTTATGGGCTCACAGAACGATGGTCCAGATAATGTGACAAAACCAATCAAATTGAAATCTGCAATGAAGCAAAGGAAAAGAAAGCTGTGGATGGAGAGTGGAGCATAAGAGTTTCTTATTTCAAAGGTGGAACTTATCAGTATGTGATCATGGAAGGGAGTTGTGATGGGGGAGTTGGGATGTCAGTCACTGAACTGAGGTCAGAAAACTACCAACACAAGGACTGGAGTCATTAAAAACAAAAGCAAAGGATATGGTGAGTACTAGTCTTAAGCAGGTATTATCACCATTGAATAATATGATGATCAAACCTGAAGTTTGGTGGAGTGGTGAGAAAAAGTGGGGCTGAAAGCATGCATCTCTCAAAAAAGGATTTAGGAAGTAGGTATAGAAGTACACCTTTGCAGTGGTGGGACTCAAAAAGGTGAATAGGCTCCACCTGAGAGGCTGCAAGCACAGTGGTATTATCAAGGAGAATGCCTAATTTTATTTTAGGAGACATTAGAAATATTTTTAAATGCATTTATAATGGAACAAGTTCCCACAAGGAACAAGAAGAAGAATTTAGCTAGAGGTTAGAAGTGCAAGAAGAAGCAAGCCAAAAGGAAGACAGCAAATGAGTGAACTAAGGAAATGTTATTTTGGCCAAAGCCAAACAAGGCCAGGATGAGGGATAAATAGAAACAGCTTCAATTCACACTTTTAGATGAAAATCTGTCATAAATCATTTCATTGCTGGAAGCTCATGAACTTTCCAGGTATGGAATTTGTGGCATAGTTTCTGAAATTTCTCTTTCTCAGTCTGTGATGAGACACAGTGATAATTCACACATTTGCTAAGTGTTTATCCTTGCCATGAGAAGAAACCTGGGTTTGATTATTTGCATATCGTATACTTATGACTGTGTAATGTATGCATCATGGGCATAGCTCTGTATATCCCAAGCTTGTGCTCTATTCCATAAGCATATTTCTACATCCAGTCATAAATCATGTTAACATCTTACACAGATGTGAGTTTTCATAGTCAATTTGAATGGTAAAATTGCCATAAAAATTATAGACAGGATGAACACAGCTTCGAGGCTTTGGGCCAACAAGTGCGACTAAAACCACATTATCCCTTCTCTTTGTTTAACCTAAATGAAAAGATATTTTGACATTTCAGTGAGCTGCTCTCATTTAAAGAAAAAATTAATCTGGGTATTTTTTTTCCCATTCTATCAACATTGGTGGAGTTCCATTTCTCTTTCTGATTTCATTAGCTGCCAGAGCACAAAAGACCCTTTCATTTTCCTCTCAAACCACCCACTTGGTATCTTTTATGCTTCAGCAATCCACACACAGATCACTCCCTCAGCATGGCTGCCTCATTAAGAAATACAGAGAGAGGGACTTAGAGCCTCACCTCCCAAAGGAAGAATCAGAGAAGCCACACAGCCAGTCCCTTGGGTTTGCAAAGGAAATGGCTTTACCCCAGCACTCCACAGAGCAGCCTTCTCATAGTGGCTGAAGCATGTCCAACATGTCAGAATCTACTTGGATTCATTGGCAAGGCCCTCAGAGAAACAGTGGATGGGGAGCAGGGGAGAGAAAGGCAGGGTAGATAACCAGAACCTCATTATTGTCATCATTTGTAAGCTTGGCCTGCTTCATCCTTCCTTAATGGAGTATGAAATAGGAGACACCCCATCCCCATTAGTCAGGATAGCACTTGGCCTGTATGGCATCATATTCAGTGCCCAGGCCCTGCATCTCAGGTCACTGTGAGCAGCAACAGTCTGAATTGAAACTTGGGGAGATGATGAAGATGAGGGAGCCCCTCCCTGGCACAGTATTTGCGTGTAAGATTACCTTCAGTCTCTTCACAGTTTTCTCAGGGATTGGATCCCATCACATTGAGAAGGGCTTTCAGCACTACTGAGGCTGTCAGGATGCCTGAAATTATCACAGGGTAAAAGGCACTGGAATTCCCCAGCCTAAGAGCATATATATATATTATATATATATATATATATATATATATAATATATATATATATATTCTAAACCTTAGAAAGATGACATGAACATCAAATTTGATAGAATTTTATTATTAAGATGAAAGAATTATAGTCTAGCAGCCATGGCAGAACTTCGGAGAACGTTTTATTGTTGAGGGCAGTGTCCACAATGAAACTTCCTGGATTTTGGAATGAGGCAGAAATGAGTCAAGTTCTGGCTCCCCCATTTCTTGACTATGAAAGCTTGGGCTAGTTATTTAACCTCTCTAAGCCTCTGTTTTCTTGTTGGGGCAATATAAATTATAATATGTAATCCATAGAGAAGTTTTAAGGATTAGATTAAATAAAGTAATATATATTTAATAATATTAAAAATATATTTTATGAGTGCCTCTTTTTTTCTTGGATTATCTCCTGTTCTTTGGGAGAACAGCAAGGAATGAGATGCTCTGAAGGAATGAGATTTAAAACATATATTTGGGGGTGCCTGGGTGGCTCAGCGAGTTAAGTGTCTGACTTCAGCTCAGGTCATGATCTCACAGTCCAAGAGTTCAAGCCCCGCATCAGGCTCTGTGCTGACAGCTCGGAGCCTGGAGCCTGCTTCAGATTCTGTGTCCTCCTCTCTTTCTGCCCCTCCCCCGTTCATGCTCTGTCTCTCTCTGTCTCAAAAATAAATAAACATTAAAAAATTAATGTATATTTGTTTGGAAGATAAGGAGAGTCTGACATTAAGATAAGGACCACTCTCTGGAGGAAGAATCTAAGAACACTTCAGGACAGGAGCTGAAGGTACAGAACTGGCTGCT
Source organism: Panthera onca (assembly GCF_046562875.1). NCBI lineage: Eukaryota > Metazoa > Chordata > Mammalia > Carnivora > Felidae > Panthera > Panthera onca. Next base: position 167,722,650 of record NC_138342.1, on the reverse strand, counting down.
GTACAAAAGTGGTGGTAAGTGGAAGGCAAGTAAAGAAGATTGTTAAGAATATGAGGGTTACAAAGGAGGTCGATTAAGCCACCTGGGTTTGAGCCCTGGCTTGGCTGCTTTTCAGTTGGATGGCCTAGGTTGACTTACTTAGCTTCTCTCTACCTCATTATACTCATCTATAAGAGAGAAATAGTAAGAGTACCTGCCTTCTAGACAGGGTGACCAAATATTTTTAATCCTTCAAACAAGGACATTTTTTAGAGTAAAAAGAGGCTGTATAGATAATTATTCTGAAACAACAGGAGTAAACCAGGACAGTCTGGGCAAAACTGAGTACTCTATTTTGGGGGTAAAATGTATTAAGTGACCTAGGACTTGCAATATACTTTGAGCCATGCCTGCCATATTGCAAGTACTCAACAAGCATTGTTATTATTTTTACTAGTGACTTTTTCTTGTCAAGTCACTGAACCTATCTAAGTCAGTTTCCTTGTTGCCAAAATGGGATACCTGCTGCATTGAATTATTGTTAAGGATTAAATAGTATAATGGTTATGGAGCACTTTCTACAGTGCTTGGCATATGGCTGATACTCAAAAAAACATTAACTATTATAACTGGATTCAATGTTGGGGTTAAGAAGAGAGAAAGAAGGACTCTAAAACTTCTGAAATTACTCTTTTTCCATCAATGCAGTTGATAATTCACAAATTTCTAAATGTTTGTCCTTGCCATTAAAAGAAACTCAAAGGAAAATTTAGATAGATAAAGTAAATTTTTACTTTAGTTAATAGTGTGACCATAATGTAATGAAAGGAACATTGATTTTGAAAATAAAAAAAATCTCAGTTCCAGATTCATATTTACTAACTTTATGACTTTGGACAGGTCACTTAACCTTCACAAGCACCAGTTTTCTTATCTGTAAAGACTGCTGTCTTGAAGGATTGCTATGTGGATCAGCTGTATGTAAGCCGTAAAATATATAAGAATAGATGAGACTATATTTGATAATGATGCCTTTTACAGTAGTCCTACCCTGGCTAATGAAGCACTTCCCAATCTTTTGTTGTTGTGCCCTCTGAAAAAGTGAGAAATAAAGTAAGACATTATCTTTATCATCCACAGCCCCTAAAGGATACTTCTTATTTGTCATTCTCTTCCACTTGATACTGCTGGGCAGTTAATGTATTCCTAACAGATCAAGGAGCACTCTAGGCTACAGAAAATCATCCTACTGTCGTGTTTAATTACTTAGACTGCTTCCTTTGATTGATTCCTGTTTCATTCAATCTGTGTTTCTGAACTACGACCACCCCTGCCCCCAAACTTACCCTATTCACAGAACACCAGTTAAATGTCTTCCTCTCCTCACAAACTTTAGCATATCTACAGATTCACATTCTAATTATGATTTAGGTCTGGGTTAAGTATATCATAAGTAGTGAAAACATCATTTCCCAGTTTATAAAAATAATGAAACTAGTATTTCTTTCACACTTCCAAACATATAAATCTTGGGAATGTGCATGCACACACACACATGCACAAATACAGACACACACAAGACCTCAGCCAACAAAATGGCCAGGTGGATGATAAGAGGTTTGCATATGTAGCTTATTACTATCATTAATTTTTGATTAAAGAAAAACTATAAACAAATTCCAAAATTTATGCTGGCCTCTATTCTATTTAACTCTCTGCCACTATGTTATCTTCTTCTTCTTTAGGTCAGTGTCAGGCCAACAAGGAAAGTTCTTTGATGAGATCCTGGGTTCCCTTATGTGCAAAATGTTAGAATATTCCTGAAATTATCCTTAATTAAAAGGCAGAGCTTGATCTTACTAAATAAATGGAGCTTGATCTTGAGGTTAGAATTCTTAGTAATTCATCTGGATGGAACTGAAGATGGTTTTGTGAGCATGTTTTGAAGCAATTTATATTTTTCTTGAAAATGTATCAACTTTATTTCATATTTGTATATTAGTGCTTAAAAGCCTAGTTTTAGCTAAGGACTTGGGTACTAAGGTATCCAGGAACATAACCACAGATTTTAAAAATGTTTTCCACCAAGTCTGGGTGTTAACTCTCATGTTTCAAATTAGCTCATTTATCACCTGGAAAACAGGAAAATCAATGGGTTTTCTACATCACAGGTAAGAGTATAGAACCACAACCGTGAAGCTGGCAGTAGAACAACCTGCCCCAGCGGGCCACCTTCCAAAGTGCACATTGGTACAGAGAACATCCAAAGACTGAGAATTACCCTGTCAGCCTTTTAGCACCACGGACAGCTCATCCATTCTGGCACCGTAGGGGTGGGTGGGAGGACTGGAGCTTTAAACACAAGTCTGTATAGCAGCCCCCCCTCCTCCCCCCGGCAATGAGGAACCTCTACAAAAATGAGAAGAGGCAGAAATCAAGGCTCTTACCGTACACAGGAAGGGGATCCACAGGGGTTATGGAATTTGCCTAGTCACTTAATAAAATCATAGAGGATTTAGAACCTAGTTTCCCAACACACCACATCCTCCCAATTGAATAGCCTGCAAATAAATAAATAAATAAATAAATAAAATAAGTGAGGAAAACAGGATGGGGAATTCTGAAGCTCCAGTTTCACCCAAATGTAAAGGCAAGTGCTCTTCCAGAAATTGGGAGGAAAAACTTATGCAGAACCTCAGTTAGATGATAGCTTTCTATTATAATATAAGGAGTATAAATATGTCATTATGTCATGGGAGAAAAGGCACTTGTAATGCTTTAAAATTAATTGAGAACACTTCCAACTAGAGAATAATCCCTGCATATTATGTTGTTCTCTCTTAGAAACATGTGTGCATGCACATGCATACACAAACACATATTCTCACTCTCCATGAAGTCACACACTCACCTCAGGATGCTTTTCCTATGTCTCTCTTAAGGGTCCTCCTTATACTTCTTTTCCTCTTCTCTTTCCCACCCCACTTTGGTCCCAGTTTAGTTTCCTGACTCACGGACCTCTCAAATGCACAGATTATGAAATAAGCTGACAGCATGTGGAATTTGATAACAACTCCAAGGCAACATTATTGATGTGGGACAACCAAGAAGTCATCTGTGGAGTTCAACATGGCAGAAATTTATTGAACTAGAAAGAAAGATGTGTTAAAACAACTGAATGCTGGTTCTGTGTCAGCATGTGTCCTGGTCTCTTAGACTATATCTGTAACCAGGACAGAGAAGAATCCTGACATCATGAAGCTTTCATTCCCATGGGAGAGGTAGATAATAAAGCACCAGGAATACAATACATTCTAGAAACTAATGACTTTATTTAAAATTATTACCTGAAATAATGAAATTAAGTTACCACGGTTGGGGGTATGTGGATAGAATACTTTGAATATAAAGTCCCGGGAGCCCTAAGGACGTAACATTTGAGCTGAAACAAATAGCTTCATACCAATGACAACCCTTAGAAATTAAAAGAAGATGTAAATTATCCATATTGCTGAGAAACATTGTCATCTTGTCACCTTCTAAGCAAGAAAAAAAGTTCTTTTATCATAAAAAAAGAACACAAGTATTTCCTGTGCCTAATGCAGACAGTATGTTTATTAAGAAAAACTGACTGATTATATATATATATATATATATATATATATATATATATGAATCCCAAGATTTCAGTTATTTGAGACAATAGACATTTAGTTCTTGTTCACCTAAAGTCCAATCTAAGACTAGAGGCAACTAGGGTCAGGGTGGTCCAAGGGCATTTGGGGCATTCATACAGGTAGAAGGGCAAGAGAAAGCATGGAGCATCACATGGAAGATATTTTAAAGGCCAATCATATTTCATCACATTCCATTAGCTGGAATTCAGTAACATACCCATACAAAATAGCAAAGAAGTCTGGAAGAGATGGTTTAGCTGTGTGCCTAGTGAACACTTAATGAATACCTGCCCAGACTCTACCCCAAAAAGGCAAAAGGAAAAATTACCTTTTATTTAGAAAAAGCATCTAGATAGCTGAAGGGATAAAGGACTAGGACAAAAGTGCAATGAATATGCAGTCTGTTGTATTCACTCTAAGAGATGAAGAGCAAATTAATTTTTCAAACAATAGCAACCATAGCAATGATAATAATAATAATAATAATAAAATGCTTTAAGAAACTATTAACTCATTTGACCTTCATAAACTCATGTACTTGTTACATAGGCAGAGCAAATGCATCATTTCATTTTAGAAATTACTGAACTGAGAACCAAACAATCTTTTACAACGAAAAGTATCTAGCATATTGTTTAACCTAAATCCATCATTTCATAGTTGAGAAAGTTATCATTTAAAGTGGTGTCATAGGTTACCCCAAGGGTATAGAATTAGCCTTTGGCCAAACTGGGGTTTCAGTGGGGGTCTTATATTTTATAAATTAATGATTTGTTTCTGTTTCTTTTCCCCCTAGGAGGGTGGTTTCGATTTTCTAAGACACATATTAATCACAAGGGGTGCTAATGGAGAAAAAAAACTTGTGAATGATGCAGATTCCTAGGTTTTCCTAGGAAGCCTTTGACTCTGCTGTTGGAGATTGGATGTACACAACATAGACAAAAATAAAGTTCACAAAAACAAACAAAAAAATGAGATGTAAAAATTTTTAAATTAAATCTTTAAAACCAAGAAAAATGGGGATACAATCTGATTTCTGAATATGAAAAAACTTTCTAAATTAAAAATATGGAATATATAAGCAGGTAAAATACAGTTGTGATTACAAAAATATTAAAAATTGTATAAATCAGGGACACCTGAGTGGCTCAGCTGGTTGAGCATCTAACTCTTGATTTCAGCTCAGGTCATGATCTCATGGTTTGTGAGAAACTAGTCACTGTGAGAAACTTACTCCATGCTGTCAGCACAGAGCCCGCTTGGGATTCTCTCTCCCTCTCTCTGTCTGCCCCTCCCCCACTCATTCTCTCTCTCTCTTTCTCTCTCTCTCCCCCCCCCTTTAAACAAACAAACTTTTTAAAAATTGTACAAATCAACCATATTACCGGTGAATTTTTAAAATTTTGTTATTTTTTACTTTATGATTTTATTACTGATTAGAATTATCACTGATTCTATGTTTAAAAAATAAAACCTAACGAAAAGCACAAAGTAGAATTAAAATATCCTAAAATACAAATACTATGAGACAATATAAATCTTTCAACATATATATTTTTGGTCTTCTGCATACATACACAAACATATGTGTACATGTATATATACATATATATTACAAAATTGGGTATGTTGTTAATATTGTATTTCTTGAAACAAAGGTAATTTAACAGCACATATAAAATGCAGAAATATAGGTTTAACAGTAACAATCCAAGAATAATATATCATACTATAATAACAAAATGGGGCAATAGAAAATAGGAAAAGGAAGTAAAATGTGCTCATTTCTAAAGCAGGAGCCAAGAGAGATATGTTACATTTTTTCATATTGACAACTAGGGAGAAAAGACCAAATGCACTGCTTTTTAGCTTGTAAGTTACTATTAAAAATGTCTTTTAACTGCAGGTCATAACCAATCAGTGATTTAAAAAATCAATTTAGTAGATTGCACACCATTATTTTTCAGAAAAGAAAAGAATAGAAAGAGAAAAGAAGAAGAGAAGAGAAGAGAAGAGAAGAGACAAGAAGAATAGGCTGAACTATGTATAAAATAAAATATTACTCAGCCCTAAAAATTAAGGAAATCCTGCCACTTGCAACAATGTGGATGAATCTGGAAGACATTATGCTAAGTGAAGTAAATCATTCACAGGACAAATATTGCATGATTCCACTTATACAAGGTATCTAAAATAAACTCATAGAAGCAGAGAAAACAATAGTAATTGCCAAGGCCAAGGGAGTGAAAGACATGGGGAGCTGTTATTCAGTGGATATAAAGTTTCACTTATACAAATGAGTAAGTTCTAGAGATTTGTTGCACAACAGTGTCTACAGTTAACAATACAGTATTGTGCACTTCCAAATTTGTTAAGAGGGCAGATCTCACATTAAGTGTTCTTAGTACAAAGCAACAACAACAATGGAAACGAAGGGAAACTCTACAAGGTGTTGGACATGTTGTTACCATGATTACAGCAATAGTATCACAGGTGTTTGCATATGTCTAAACTCATTAAATTGTAAATACATTAAATATGTTCAGTTCTTTGTACATCAATTATACCTTAATAAAGATGTTTTTAAAAGAAAACATTGGAACACATATTAATAGTGAGGGTAGATTTTATTTCATTGAACATTTTTCATTTATGCCTACACACACACACACACACATACACACAATTGCACGTGCATACACATGTGCACAGGCACATAGACACACACATATGCTAGGTCACAACTTTAAAGCCACTACACTAGTAAAATGACAACAGGATCTATAAGCATAGCTTCACTGAAGGTAATAAAGGAAAAGAGCAAAGTTCCTTAATAGCCTCCAACTTTTTTGCTCAAAGTTTAATATTCATGTTCCTCAGAGTCTACCGTAGGCCTTCTCTACTTTCCCATTCTACGCTTTCCACACAGGCAACCTCATATTTCAGTTGCCTTCTAGTCATGTTTGCTGACAATGCCCAGAACTCTCCTAGGCTATAGACCTACAAATACACAGCTGATTACTGGATATTTCATTTGCTTCTCATGTAAACAAACCTCAATCTATCTCCTCTCACACACTCCTCTAATGGTCTTTCACTCAGTGCATTTTCAGCCACCACACACTTGCCCAAAATGAAACCTGGGAATCATACTGACTTTTCACCTTTTCTTACCCTAACCTGTCTGAGGTTGAGTTTTCCAAAATTGGAGCCTTAGAAATGGGTTCTTTTGCTATTGGAAAGAGTATTCTCAGGAGAACGCAGCAAGGGAAGACGATGCTAAGCAAGGACATGGCCTCAGCTGGAGACCAGCTTCACATAGGGAACTCTGGAGCAGAGAGCACTGAAATGCTGACCCTACCTTGAAGCCAGGAGACCTGGCTTTTGTATCATCACATCAGTTTTGCTACAAGCTGCTAATGGGTAGAGGGTCACATAATCCCCTAGATAAGAGAGCTCCTGTTCAGATACAGTGAATACACCAGGGAAGGTGTCACTATGAGAATTTAGCAGTCAACACTCACAGCAGCTGCTGCAGTATGGATGGGGTATGTTAAAGGGGATCTGTGCAAGATACTAAAGCAAACACAATGCTTGCCATATCTAATTGATCTTTAATGTGTGTGTGTGTGTGTGTGTGTGTGTGTGTGGCTTATGTATTTTTTTTCAGTAGTAGAATTTAATGATTCATCACTTACAGTGCTCATCCAGTGTCCTCCTTAATGCCCATTACCCATTTAGCCCATCCCCCCCATCACCCCTCCAGCAACCCTCAATTTGTTCTCTGTATTTAAGAGTCTCTTATGGTTTGCCTCCCTCTCTGTTTTTATCTTATTTTTCCTTCCCTTCCCCTATGTTCATCTCTTTGTTTCTTTAAAGACCATTGATTTATCTCCTAAATATGATTTTAATCTGTCTACTTCTTTCCATCTTGAATGTCATATGAAGTGCTTTCACATCTCTGTTCTTTAGCTTGGTCTGTTTCGTCTGCTATGAACGCTTTTGTCCACAAGTGAATGCTTGGACTTCTGAGTCAAAGTTCAAATGTCAATTCATTTCTGTAGTTTTTGCTGATTCACCTCTCCTTGTCCTTCAGAAATAGCCACTCATTTGTGTTCCCTACTCTACTTTATATATTCACCAATTGCAGGAATTAGACTCAAAACAAATAACTATAGTACAATGAGTGATTTTCCCTTTAGATGATGGTACAGCATCTTCTTACACCAAGGACTGTGCTTATTCATTTCTATATCTGTGGTGCAGAGTACAGTCCCTGATACAGAACAGATGTCCAATAGATGGCTGAATGTAACTATACAGTGTATGTGATAAGTAATGGGAATGAAACTAAATTGGAGGCATTTGTCAATGGAAATCCTGAGTTGGGTAGAGAAGAAATCTAGGTACAGACACACCACTGTTTCCCATTCTCTCCCCAAATGCTATCCACTGTTAAAGGCAAGATGAACTGGTCCGTTCTCTAACTATTCCATCTTTCATCAATCTATTTCTTTTCTGACCTCTTAGAAAATTTCAGAATGATACCACCCTATGTTGCATAGGAAAATGTACTACAGTCTTATAGAACGTTCTAATTATTTCATGTGTGACTCTTCAGAAGCTAGGGTCTTATCTTATACCTCTATGTATTGTATTGTGTGCAGTGATAAACATCAAGAGCTCAAGGAATTCTTTCCAAATTGATTATGGAAGGAAATATTTGGATGTGAAGGCTATGATTTTTGGAAGAATCAGTCATAGCAAAGGATAGTTTACACAGAAGATAGCTTATCGGCATCAATTACTACCTTCTGGCTGTGACATGCCTGCATTCACAGCTGACTGTGAACTCCCTAAGCCATCCGATATAGGGCAGGAGTCATACCTGATTTCCTTGTTGAATAACATAGCTGCCTACCACAAGAAGTGCTGAAACTTATGACATAGGGCAGTCCTTCCACAGTTTAAAGGAGAGAGAGGGGAAAAAAAAGATAATCCAGTAAACTTGGAAACAGCAATGCACCCTGGGACCCAAATTGATTTTTTTTCTCTCTCTCATTTGAGTCTGCATGCTTCAGGGCCAGCATGCAGACTGGGATCAATAAGACATGAGTCCTCTATTAAAGACAACTTAAAACATATATTTTTGAAGTGGGGTGGGAGAGTGAGAGTCTGATTCTTGTAAAATTGAGAGACTGATGGAGTCTATAGCATGAAGACAATGAAAGCAGGTCATTTTCTCTGATCTTGTCCACACCCCTTCCTCCATGCTATGGTTTACATAGCCCATTGCTCAGAGAGACTCAATATTTACCCGGTAGTCTAATGGCTAAATCTTAACTGGACTGTTATAGAAGGAGATGCGTCAAGATTTTTTGTTTTATGATTTTGTTTTTCCTTTTCGTTTTTTCTAGCATCCATATACTCCTGCTAAGTTTGGGATTTGTTGTTTATAAAATGAGGACAGTAGTGCCAAATTCTAGAAAACAAGAGCACAGTAAGATTCATGAGCATAGTTAGTGTTTAATACATGTTAATGTCTCTTTTCCTTTCTCCTATTCTTTTTAGAAGTTCAGCCCTGGTTTGCATGGGACTCCGCTTCTCTCATCCCAATTTTAACCTCAATTTAGATTGTTTCAGACTATTTTGGCTTTGCCTTCTTTGAAATCGTGTAGCATTTGGAGTTACAAACACCGCTCAGTATGTGATACTGGATCCTTGTTTATTATACTCTTCTTGCTTCATGCATATAACTTTGACCTCCTCAGGTAAAGTTTAGGAGCACCCTTAATTGGTAGATATGGTCCACTAGGGAACATAAGCTCCATGAGTATTTGGGTCATGCTCATTTGGTATCCCCAGATATGAGAGCTGTGCCCAAGAAATATTTGTTGAATAAATAAATGGCAAAAGAATCTGGCTCTATTTCAAGATTAGAGTATAGAGAGTATCATTTAAATAATAAAATTTTGGAATATTTAATAACCTTTGCAGAATCAAAATGTGAAATAGTTTTGCTGTACAAAAAAATTCATATCCAGGATAACTGGTTTTGTTCTGGGCACTTTGAAAACTTTAAAGCTCTATACACATGTAAAGTAGCATAGTTATTTCTAATTATTCATATTTTCAATACTCGTAAATTGAATTTAATCTGATTTTATTGTAAACAACCATAACCACAGGAAAGAACACGCTGAACTGAGACACAGGGACCAAGGTTTGAGACCCATCTTGGTTTCTACCTATCATGTAATTTCCCCTCTCTTGGTCTATTTCCTTATTGGTAAAACACTGGTATCTAATATTTGTTTGGTATCTAATATCTAGCTTGGGGGCTAAATTCAACTTGCCAGCATGTTTTAGACTGATTTTTTTTTTCAGTTTTCCATTATTCCTCTCTGGATGTTCTAACTCCCATGAGAAATTTGTCACCAGATGACAATGTGAGATCAAGATGTAAAGCATGGCATTCTTAATATCAAGTAGTACCCAAATTCTGGATTTGCAAAAGATCATCCAATTAAGTTCTACTGCAGTTATATTTTCAAATCTCTACATGTATAGTCTCTACATTATAAAGAGTTAGAGTGCTCCTGGGAACCATAGAAACTCCTAGAGCAATTCTTTCATTATAGATAGGACATGGTAGACAAGAGGTGAAAAATGGCTTGTCCAATGTCACAACATTGGTTATAAATCCAGGATTTGGACTCATCTCCTTCCAAGCAATGCCCTTTCCTTCATGCCACACCCCTTTCTTATATGAATGTGTTTGTGTACCCAAAAGTCTGGGTTTACCATGAGCCTATAGAGATTTATCACCACCACATGAATACTATGTATTTCTTTTCTTTGTTTATTTCCAATTGAAAGTAGCCATTTTAATTGAAAAGCTTTGGAAAAAGAAAACATAAACATAGAATAAAAAATATAGAAACAATCCATTAATAAGCTGGAAGGTCCCTTCACATCTTTTTTTAAAATATGTATATTTGTACATAGTCATATATGTATATACTAGATATGTAATTGTGCATCTTGCTGTTGTTATTTAAATTGTCACCAGTTTTTCATGTTTCCCTGTTTGTCTCTTTATAAATACCATTTTAATTACTACATAGCATTCTGTTAAATGGATTGACCAGTTTATAGAAACATTCTTTACTTGTTGAGCACTTCGGTTGTTTATATTTTTAAAATATATATAAGTAACACTGTAGTGAACAACTTTGAGCATGTGTATTTTTGATGTTTTAAAGTATTTCTTTAGCATAAATGCTAAGTGAAATCATTAGTTTAAAGGGTACCAGTGAACATTATAAGGCCCTTGATAAGTTTCAGTTAAATTGTTTTACAAGAGGGTGTGTGCCAATTTCCACTGCCATCTACAATGTATTAGAGTTATGCTCTCTATTTTTTTTTAAATGTGAATATCCGTTCACATAGAACAAAGAACCTATTTATGTAATGAAAACATGCACAGAATTTTCTCTAATAGAGTGGGAAATGCCCAACCTCAGGAAATAATTCCTGATGACACATTTCTGGGACCACAAAGTGGAATGTATAAGTAACAAAGCAGAAAAATATTTTACAAGCACAATTTAAAAGCCTTTTCATATATTGCTTTCTCTATAGATAGAAATGCATGAAGTTATTGAACTTTTCTAAAGATTTTTTTTTTCTTTTCAGTCACAGAATGAATGAATTGAAGAGACACTTAGATAAAACATCAGTGGAAAAAGCAGCAGTAATTTGTCAGGCAGACTGCAATTTGAGGGGAGGAAGAAACCTTGTATTTCCAATCATTTGTACTGACCAACAAGGGGTAACTTTTACGACTCTTGCTCCTCATCCCCTGCCCCACTTTGAGTTAGGAAAGCTCTGCAGGAAATGATTGGCTACATCAGTAAACCTGCCACAGGCTTCCTCTCTCCACCATCTGTGCTGCTCATCCATCTTCCCTGGAGCACTGCACTCTCCTTGATATCCACAGGTCCAAGTACTGTTGGTAGTGACACAGACTTCCCTGAGCCTATACCACCAGAGTCCATGCAAGAGGACAGGAAGGGCATCACGATGTCAGAATCTACATTAAGTCTTCCAGAAGGGGCTCAGCCCAATTATATATACCTGCTGAGAGGGGAGAGGACAGAGAAGTGCTTCTACTTCTTTGCACATGGATTGAAAATAAAGGAGTATAAATATTTACCCAAATCATGCCATTGACATACACATTTCTAATTTGGTCCCTGTCTCTATTGTATATTTTGTGTAGATATAATACCTTAATTCAGCTTACACATGGCATGCAAGTTTTTTTCTTTATTATATGACATTTTTCAGTTGAGAGTTGGTAGAAGACACTGGTACTTTCAAAGGATATAACATGTAGGAACTGCATAATAATTTATATATTTATTATTATTATTATTATTATCATGTTACAACTCTAAGACTGTTATACAACTCTAACATACATAAGTCAGAAGAACTCTCATCTCAAATCCAAGTTCAGGTTCAACACAGCCAAGTTGTGCCAGGTGCCAAAGGCTAAAGGAAGCCCATGGAGATCTTAGCTCTTTAGAAAAAATCCACTGAAATGAGTCCAAATCTAACCTTGATGCTGATCCTTTGGTCATATGGAATCACATATCTCTCACATATGGGAAGGGATAATATGCAGCCTCTCAAGACCTCCCAGCCTACCAGCTGATATCTTTCTCCAGGGTGCCAAGGCTGACCTTTGAACTCAAAGTGCTCTGCAAGGTCTAGTGTAAAGTCCCTCTTCTCTGCTGGCACTCAGAGGAGGTAGGGAGATTTCCTAATAAATGGTGTCCAAGGGCTGACACAAGGTCAGGGGAACCTGGGCATGGTTATCTGTGGGCATCAGATGCTGATGACCAGCTTTTGACTTCTCCTAAGAGGCCATTGAACTCTATCTATGTTCCCAAGAAATTTTCTGAGCAGCCTTCTCAGTAGCCGTTGATCTCCAACTTGTGGGAGATTCCCCAGGTCACCATATGGACTCTGGTCTTCAGGTCAGCCTGGGATCTAATTGGCCCTGGCTTCTTCTTGCTTCTGTCTTCTTTGCTAGCAGCTAACCTGCATTCACAAGGGGAGGAAATCTTCCTGATCTTTGAAAACATTAAAGGAAAGAAGAAATCAAAGGACTCACATCTGAGCTATTGCACAGGGCCAAGTACCCTGCTGATCTGTCTAACTGAAAAGGGACAGGTACATGTCCCTGCTGAAAAGAGAGAGAGATCTGGGGAGAAGCTCCATAAATTCCACAGTTGAAACATGTCTTTAAAAGGAGGAAAAGAGATTTAGAGAAATACTGAGGACAAACTGCATGTAGAGGGAATACTTATAGATCATAAACCATTTGTTTATACATCGGTTCATTCCACAACCACAACCACGACGTAAGGTGTTCTGTTTTCCTTCTTTTGCTAGATGAGTAAATTGAGGTTCTGAGAGGTTTTCTAATGTCTTAAGCTACCTCCAGACTGGTTGTAAAGTCATGCTCTTTCCAGGGATGTATTTAAGCATGGCATCAGTTGTGATGAAATGGACTTGCTTCATGGCCATATCACTAGTGGGAAGAATGCCTCTGTATCTAAAGTCTTCCCTTCCTGGCCACGACTTATGCTAAAAAAGAACTGCATACATTGCTCTTTCCAGTCACAGTTCTCCATTCCAATAACAGAGAAGTGTTTCTACTTCTTCTACATGGATTGAAAATAAAGAAGTAAAAATACTTACCCAAATCATGCCATCAACATACACATTTCTAATTTGGTCCCTACCTCTATTGTTTGGAGGCTATTTCAGCCTCCAAATGTTTCCACACTCTACTGCAGGAGAGCCCCTGGACTGCACTTTAGCAAAAGGCATCTTAATGTCTAATTTATCCATGCATTTTTCAAAGAGATTTAGCCTAGAAAATTCACCAGTTAACCCAGTCCCCATATTTCTTCCCCCTACCTTTAGTATATGTTTTTCAATTTCTGTTTGTGAGGTCTATAAAGGACTCCAGGTCTCCCAAGCTGGAGGTACTATCTTGCTTTCCAAAGACCTTGCCTTCCCAAAGATCACCTTGCTTTCCTTGGAAATTGACACTATTCTGGTGGCCTTAGCCCTTGCCCTCACAGCTCCTGAAAGCTAACATAGCATGATTGCCCAAAGCTGTGTCTTATTATTACCGTATGTTTCTATAAAACACCTTTCAGATCAAACATCCCAGGAAACATCCCTACTGAGAGATGCAGCCAGTCCATTCTCTCACTTACCTCTAGTTCTGGACACATTGACATAGGATAAGAAAATATAAGAGTGTCTCTGTTCATGTTTCTAACTCAGGCTGAAGATAAGTGTAGGCAATTCTCCATTGCCATCACATCCTACTTCTCTTGGGTCTTGTAGACTGGAAGTGTCACCACGGGCAGAACACAAATGGACCCACATTCATGGCTCAACAAAGAGTTGGTGGTGGACTGTTGGTAGCCCAGAGCACTGAATACATCTTGTGTCTGACATGAATGAGGGTCACCCAAGACCAGCACCATTCTTGCAGCCCAATGTCTTTTGATTCTGTAAAAAGAAATGCCACACCAGCTAGAAGGAGTAATCTTCACAGTAGAATTTCTTCCTGAAACTGAGACTCAGTTTATATATATATAGTATATATATATATATATATATATATATATATATATATATATATAAATATATACTATATATATATGCAGGTAAGGGGGAACTTATATATGTGTATGCTTGTGTGTGTGTGCATGCCTGCATGTATTCACATTGTAAGAGGAGTGTGGAAGATTAGAGAGTGCTACAAAGCAGCATAGAAATGGGAACCAGGACCATGTGAGGTGCCCGTATGGGCTCTGGATTCTCTGCTTGGACTGCAGTGCCAGATCCGGTTTATCCCAGGCATCAGAGAGGGACTTAGAAATATCAAGGAAGTTCTTTTAAAGTATGAGGTGCCCTGGAATACAAGTCTTGGGCAACAGCCTTTTTTACCTAGGTCTAAAAACAGTGTCATCTAAGCAGAACTTTCTGTATTTAACTTTTACTTCTCTAAACCTTGTCTTCAGTGTAACATATTAAACCTGCTGCTGGCCCTAGAGTAAACACTGAACACATATTTTTCCAAATTGGATAGAATCCTGAGTGTTGAGAAATATTGTAAAAGGCAATAAAACCTAAATTGGGCCCCCATAACCACAGTAGGCCTTGATTGAGATTTCATTAATACTCTTTGCACTAATCCTCAAGAATTAGTAAATACAACTCTATCCTGCTATGAAATACTTCCCACCTCTAGGGCTCAAGTAAAGGCTCAGAAAGAAGAGTCAAAGAAGCCTAGTTAAATGTATCTTTGAATCCAAGCATTGGGAAGCATCTCTAATAAGCCCACTTAGGCTTAATGGGGCTTTCTGATAATTCCTTATTCCAAACTCTCCTATATGCCTTACCATTTACTTCTTATAATTCCTTCTAGTAGATAATCAGGGTATCACATTCAAAGTCACTTAAGTTTGAATAGGGTTTTCCAATGCACTTTGAGTGCTTAAATGTTTCAAATCTGCTATGCCTGTGCCTTTCTGAGAGCTCACTGCCACATCATTGGTTGGCAGACTCAAATGTAGAGAAGCTCATGTTCTTAGAGAGAATCTTCTAAAGAAAATCAAATGCAGTCTCCAAGGGACATTCAACTGTCATCATCTACCTGGTGACCAGAACTGGCCCTTCAGTAGCCATCTCTACCTCTGTAGCATCCTAAACGTAGGAGTCCTAAGGAGATTTTGCTTGTTTGTTTATTAAGAGGAGGAGAGACCTATTCCATAGCTTGCTTTACCTTAGGCAAACTATAGATGCATATTCCCATGATTTTTCTTTGTGGCTGATGAAATTAATCTCAACTAGTAGCTATCCCAAATCTTTCCTCCTAGGAGGTCTAAAACTGACCCCATCCTGAGGAAAGTTCTAGGTCATTAGCTAGCTTATTGCCATATTTCTCACCAAGACACAAGCCACCTGATGGTGTCGAGTATGTTAGAAAAAGAGACATTTTTAAAATTTTTTTAAAAATGTTTTTATTTATTTTTGAAAGAGAGACAGAGTGCAAGCAGGGAAGGGGCAGAGAGAGAGGGAAACACAGAATCTGAAGCAGTCTCCAGGCTCTGAGCTATCAGAACAGAGCCTGACATAGGGCTTGAACTCATGAACTGGGAGATCACAACCTGAGCTAAAGTCCGACGCTTAACCTACTGAGCCACCAGGTGCCCTGGAGAGAGAAACTTTTTTTTTAAATGTTTGTTTATTCTTGAGACAGAGACAGAACATGAACAGGGGAGGGGCAGGGAGAGAGGGAGACACAGAATCTGAAACAGGCTCCAGGCTCTGAGTTGTCAGCACAGAGCCCAACGCGGGGCTCAAACCCACGAACTGCGATATCATGACCTGAGCCGAAGTTGGATGCTTAATCGACTGAGCCACCCAGGTGCCCCATCAGAGAGAGAAATTTTTTAAAGTAGAGGGAGACTTTGCAAAGAAGGAAGATAATGAATATCAGATAAATTAATTAGTCTTAGAGCCCAATGCCCGTAAGACTAGCTGAAGCACCCACAGACAGGCAGGCCCTTCACAAGCAGCTGCTCTGTTGCTGAAGAATGCTGTGGGAACCAGCGTTATTTACGCCACACTTGCTATGAGTTCTCCCTGATCTTAGACGTCGTCTTGGTCATGAGCTCTTATATTTAAAAGGTGAAAGATTTATATGATATGAAGAAAAATCAGAGTATTTGAGCTCTTAACGTTTAGTCCTGTACCTCTCCATGTCTCCTTGCTCACCCTGAACCAATCTTGGAGACAGAAGTGCAGTCCTACAACCCGATGCATTAGTTGCTAGGGCTGCCATAACAAAAGACCACACACTGGGTGTTTTAAAACAACAGACATTTATTCTCTTACAGTTCTGAAGGCTGAAATTCCAAGACCATGGTGTCAGCACCGTTGGCTCTTTTCCAGAAACTCTGAGGGAGAAACAGCCCCATGCCTCTCTCTTGGCTTCTGGTGGTTGCACATAATCCTCAGAATTCCTTGGTTTCTAGCTGCTTCATTCGGATCACTGCCTCCATTTTCACATGGCCTTCTTATCTGGGTCTTTTCTGTGTCTCTGTGTCTGAATCTTTCTCCTTTCTCTTTTAAAGATACCAGTCATTAAATTTAAGCCTCACTCTAATATAGCATAATCTCATTCTAATTATGTCTGCAAAGACCCTCCTTTCATATAAGACTACATTCTACGGTTCCCAGTGGACATGAATTTGAGGGGAACCCTAGACCCACCATACCTGGTCTTGGCTTAAACCACTATTATCCTCACTGTTTATGGTCAGCAATGACTGTGCCAATGGACCAGGCACCATATAACCAGGACATTGCCCAATTTCTTCTTTGGCTCACCAAAGAGTGATAAATTAATGCATCAGCTCTAATTTATTCTCTTCTCTCTCAGACATGTTTCTGACCTTTGTCTATAGGCCATTGAAGGGATTATACCCTGCCTCAACCACCACAGCACATGCAAGTCTGCCATGCAGTTCCTGGTGGACCTGTAATGAATAAATGAATTAAATATATAAATGAGTGGAAGCCTATTCTAATCTGATGCTAGCTAAAATGATGAAATAGGTAAAATTGAATAAATGGAGCCCAAGGCCCCATTCTACCCCGTTTCCAGAGCCTTTAACCACATTCAGACAACATTCCATTACTGTATCTCTTCTGATATCCTGTCTTCTCTTTCCAAAATGTTCCTCAGGTTACACAAAGGGGAACTACAGCCATTTGATACATTTCTTCATACTAAATTATTTATAGCTATCAATGGAATTTCTATCTTAACAGAGGCTTTGAAACAAGAGCTGAAGCAGGCAAGTACTCTAGGTATTTTCACCAGTATAGGGACTTATGGACAATGACCTGGGCCAGGAGTAGCCCCTTGCATCCTACCCTGGCCCAGCCACTATGCCTGCCCCATGCATAGTTAGTTATGGGCCCTCCCTCTGATATTGAGCATGGCCCATGTGCTCCTGTCTGCCTGCCTGCTTGCCTATTTGTCCAAATGCTCCATAACTAGTTCTCTCTCCTTTAGATTACCTTATGCCAACTTTTCATCTTTTCTTCCATTCCTCCATTCCTTCTCTAGGCCTTGGATAATATTCTTTTTGTATTTTTTTTTAAAGGCTTACTGTTTTGTTTTGTTTTGTTTTGTTTTTCCCCTTAAGAAAGGTTTTTTTGTCCCTTAGGGGAAAATTTTATAATTCTAATCGTCAGGGACAAAGTTAACACATTCAGAATATCTGACCTTTAAAATTACTTTTGAGACAGAGTTACTGTTTTATTTGCTCCCCAGAGAAAATGTGTGTAGTTCCCAGTTTTTATTCACAGTCCTTTCAGTCAATTCAATTTCTGGAATTAATTTTTTAGTAGCCACTGGGGGAAAGGTCAGTTAACTAGACCAGGAAGAGCCCTCTATGAAATGCATTTTATGACATTTAGTCCTACAGGACCTTCCTGGTTCTGTTTTCTGGTCCTGATCCCCAGGGCTTTGTCCTACCCAGATAGGCAAGCAATAGGGTGAGCCTCCAAGTGGAAAAGGGAAGCCTAGGACTCTCATGCTAGATTCAACAAACAGCTGTCCAGCCAAAAAAGCACATATGCTCTTGGCACTGGTAAAACAATGGAGTCATTTCTTCTGAACCACACTTGGATCCCTTGATAGTCCAGGCCTGATACAGCTGTACCACTGACCCTCCAGGCTTTGCACAGGTCTTCTATGTGCAGAGAGAGTAAAGGTCAGTGGCTGCACCGATTCCACAATGGTGTCCATTAGTCAGCCTCTGCCAGGTGACAAGGCTTTATCATCACCAGATATGTGGTTGGTCTACTCCTCTAAGTAGATTTATACACAACCAGGTTCCAGGTCATGCCATTATTAGTTGGCTAAGTCTTTAGTGATGCTACCTGGATCTGGTTTTAAAACAGGGAAACAGGGGGGCGCCTGGGTGGCGCAGTCGGTTGAGCGTCCGACTTCAGCCAGGTCACGATCTCGCGGTCCGTGAGTTCGAGCCCCGCGTCAGGCTCTGGGCTGATGGCTCGGAGCCTGGAGCCTGTTTCCGATTCTGTGTCTCCCTCTCTCTCTGCCCCTCCCCCGTTCATGCTCTGTCTCTCTCTGTCCCCAAAATAAATAAAAAAACATTGAAAAAAAATTAAAAAAAATAAAAAATAAAAAAAAATAAAACAGGGAAACAGGATGTCGCTTTCATTCTCTGTTTTAAGGACAGCCAAGTAATTGTTGCCCATGCATACTGCCTGATATTCAATCTCTAATTCCATTGTCAAAAACCTTAGACCCTCATATGCCCATCACAGAGGACTTGTTTATTTCATACAGAGGTACCAGTAGGTATAATGACCACAGAATATATCCTCCATCCAAAGGCCCCAGTTAATTGAAACAGAAAGAGGGAAAGGAGCATGGTACCAGGGTTTCAGACCACCTTATCTCCGGTGCTACATCCCCTTGAATTAGGATCAGGACTTCTGGCTTGGAAACCCTAAACAGCCAATAACATGAAGGCAGTCAGCATTGCAGAACATTAACAAGAAAATTGTTTGCCACTGGTAACAGTCATAATCAGGGCTATGAAAAGACTTAAAATGGAGTCAGAGCTGGAAACAGTAAGGGGAGACTTAGAGTTTAATCTGAGCTTGAGGAAGTAGACACAACAGGATGTAATATTAAAGAAGAAAATAAGGCAAGCAAGAGGTACTCAATGTTTCAGAATGAATACTGAAGCAAAAGCATAGTCCTTTGTGGGAAGGATATTTGGGAAGTCAGAAAAGCAGATAAGTTTATGAAATGCCTCCATGTGGAGAGGAAGGACAGCATAGTTATTGACAGTGTGAAGAGTGTGTGCTCTGAACTACCTGACATTGAACACCCTCTACACTTTCTAGGCATGTGACATAAGGAGTTTATGCCTTGATTTCCTTATCTGCATAATGGGGATAATGATAGTCATCTTTTCAAAAAGAGTTATTGTGATGATTACATCACAAAAAGAGAAGGCATAAAAAGACCTAATTGGACCTAAAGCTCCAAATTGACAGAAGACTGACACTGTCCAAGGATGAGCAAAGGCCTGGTTGGGCTGTGCTCTACTCATCCATAACTTCCTCCTCTCTGGAAACAGCATCTCCTACAACTGGCTGACTAGGAGCATAAGCTTTGGATTTACACTGGCCAATTTGTAATTGTAATCATATAATGTATATATTATATATTATATATTATATAACATATGTATAATTCATACATATGTGTGTATATTACATGTGGATAAATATATGCAATGTACTTAGAATTATTAGAGGAAATTGAAAGTCATTAAGGATTCTAAGAAGCAAAGTAGGAGAAAGAAAATAGTCAAGTAAGATAATCAGTGTTCTGAGTTTGGGATGGGTAGAGAACAGAGAGTATGGAAAGAAAGAGAATGGCCAGGAGGTAGTTTGAACTAGACTAGGCCATGTGCAGGCAGCAATAGTTATGGCCTAGACATGTTCTTTCCATAGGAGTGGAATGATAAAACTAAGTTTGATATTTGCAAGGGTGAAGAAATTGCAAGGCCTTAGGGAAAAGTTGGTGTCAAATCCATTGAATCACTAAGTTGAAAGTCTCCCTTAGAGATAGTCAATTTAACCTTCCTCTTAGGAAACCTTAGCCTTCCCCAATATTGAATTAAGACAACTGTAAAATTAAGAACTTGGGTAGGAGATCATGGGCTATTGAAAGTAATTATAAATTTTGAAGTAAAAGAAATAATTGTGTGAGATGCTTAACTCTAGATGCCACCTATTTCTGGATGGTTTAGGAAAGTTGCCAACCTGATCCAGGAGCTGATACTTTCGAGATCTTTTCAAGGAGTAAGATGATTTCATTTTCTCTAACAAATATAAGTTTATATAGTTTAAAAGGAGAGAAGGAAGGCTGGTGAGGAGAAGGTATGACCTAACTGGAGCAAGAGCTATAGATGTTACCAATGTAAAACTTCCCCATTGTTAACTAGCACTCCATCTTTCTCACACTTCTCTCCCACTCCATTCATCATGAAGATATTGCAGTTTCCTGACTGAATCATGTCCTTAAACTGAATAAACTCTCTGCCTGGCATTTCTTCCCTTCCTTCTCCTTCTATCTTTGTCTAAAAAATTCTTCCTTATATTTCATGTCTAGTTAAAGAATCACCCCTTCTAGGATGCCCTCCATGATATATAGATTATTGTCCACTTTTTCTCACCCCAGATCCACTTTCTGACCTCTACCATGCCTGTGCCTGGGTAGCTGACCCCTAGAGAGCACATTACATAGACTCTTTTGACAGTAGAGTTTAATTTGCATTTTGCTAATGGGAGATAACAACAGGAGATTAGAAAGAGGAAGTAAAAGGAGTTTTGAGTATTTTTTCCCTGCTCTTGATCAAACACCTGCTTTAGCACCTATTATCTGTTATCTGCAGCCTTGGAGGGATGCACTGCTACTTGGCAGGACTTCCTCCATAGTTCTAGCTCCCATGGCCTCATGTGTCCCTTCTTGATCTTTTCAGCCTAGGGTGACAAGAGTTTTCCATGATTGCTGACCTCTGGGTGCCTCAACATCTCAACGTCAGGAAATACCCTGCCACAACTCTCTAAAAAGTCCCTTCCAGAAAGTTCACTCAGTTGAACATATGGCATGAAGCTGATATGCTGCCAAAACCCTGACCTCATGGTCTTCTACTTGAGCATCTTTGATGTGTGCTTATCTTTTCCTTCCTGCAGTACCCTCTTAAATGCATCATGACTACTTCACTTGTTCATCTCCCTTCTTGGATTGTTAGCTCTTTAAAAACACTTTTCTGATTATTATGACTGGTACATAGTATTCAATGAATATGTAGATCCATTCATTTTTGACTTAAAATTTCTGAATTAATGCTGTAATGCCTTGATCAAAAACACCTAAAGGTGGTGGGGGGATTCTTGATTTAAAAACTCAATAAATAATAATATGAACATAAAATTGTATAACTTTTATGTTTTACAAAGTGCTTTATATCCATTGACTTAATTGTCATAACAGCTTTATGAAAAAATACACTTAGCTAAATGACAGAACCAGTTGCTGCTAAGTCTATAAGTTAGTGGAACCCAATGGTCAAGGACTGGGCCCAAGAATCAATTAGCCTCAATTCAACCAATGGTTCTGATTCTTTCCAGTTCTGTAACCTCAGACACTACCTAAACTGTCTGTCCTTTGGTTCCTATCTCCATACAGAGGAGAATAATAGCTAAATTGATAGGGCTAGTATAGGATCAGATACACAGGAAAACCCCAATACATATCACTTCCTTATTCTTGATAAAACATTATTCTCATGAAGGTGTTCAAGAAACTACTTCTCAGATTTGCATCATGAACAGCTTCTTCTAAAGTAAATGCCTGTCTTTACATCCCAGGAAGAAAAGTGGAGAAAATTCCCTGAGGAGGTTTGAATTAAAAGTTTTCTAAACTCATACAAGGTACCCCCCCACCCTACACTTCATGTTTTCCTCACACAGATCTCAATACTACTTGAAAATTCTCTTAACAAACATTTATTAAGCACCTTCTTGCTAGCTGGCCCCATGGGATGTATTACAATCTCTTTCATCACAACAGATGAGAAGGTAGACTGAGATTGGGAGGCACTGTCCTGAGTCTAAATCCTAGCTCTGTCCACTTGGTGAGTGAGTGTGAATAAGCCAGGTAAATCTTCTAGGTCATAACTTTTGTCACCCGAAAAAATAAAAATTGGGGTGTGGTGAAGAGTGCTTAGATACCAGTGCTACATAGTTGCAATTCATAAGTGTCAGAAGAGGGTCAGGGCCATACAGAGGGCCCTCTTCCCTGTTCTGTCTGTGCCCAGCAACACTTGTGTTCCAGAGCATTCTTATGGTGATTACGTTTCAACTTCCTTATCACCACAACCCTCAAAAGAAGGAGAGAAATAAATGAATTCAACTTAGTCCTCAGATTGCAGCTGCAGTTACTCTTTCCCATCTCAAACACTTGTCCTAAAGCCAGACCAAGCTAGGAAAGAAAGTCTGCCCAGTATGAAGTTTCTGAGCCTAAGCAAGTTGGGGAGAATGGTCACATGTGGGATGACACTGTGGAGGTGTAAGAACCCAAGCAGAATGGGGTGGAGGTCTATGTGGGGTGGCTGGGATGAAGAATCATCCTAAACAGGTAAGGAGGGTGTTCCAGCATGGGACAGGTCAGTGTATGGGGTCAGAACTCAGGCAGAGAGAGGAAGGGGTCCACATTAGGGATGGCTAGTGTAAGATGTTGGACTCCAAGTAGTTAAGGAGGGTGTCCATGTTTAGATAACCCAGTGTAAAGTGTTGCACCTGAGTAGGCTGAAGGGTCATGACCCAGCACAAAATACTGGAGCTGACACTGGGTAAGATGGTCACTCACAGTGAGAAAGGAGATGACAGCAATTGAGAGGCTAAGAGAAAAATTACCAGGTGTACTCACAACTGCAAAGAAAAGATCTTTCCCCTCCCCCGCCGTTCCCAAAACCAGCCTGGGCGCGCCCGGTTGTAGGCTGACATAAAGGCGGGAACCAATCAAGTTCTGCTGAGCGTTCAAATTTAAATGTCAACCTATAACAGCTCTGTAACCTCAAAAAAAATCCCTAACTTGTTTGTGCCTGTCTATAAAAGAAGCTGTAAGATCCTTGCTCGGGGCCTCCTGCGTCACCGGCAACGAGTGCACGGAGGACCGGGTTTGAACCTGCAATAAACGACCCTTGCCGCTTGGCTTTGACTCTGGACTCTGGTGGTTTGTTTTTGGGGGGTCTCTCGAATCAGGGCATATCATTTGGGGGCTCGTCTGGGATACCCCCAAAACCCACCAGACCCCAAGTCAACAGGTCGTCCCTGAGACTGATCGGTAAGTGAGCCGGCTCTGTCCGTTTCTGTTTGTTCGTTTCTGGCTCTCCCGAGTGGGATCTGTATCAGTGACTGACAGGGCCCTGGCGGACGCACTATAGGGCAGTCGGTCAGGTCCAGTAGGAGACGTCCACTGGCACCCGTCTGGGGCACCTTTTTGGGCCCATCGGAATTTTTCTGGTCGGGTGGGAGACACCTGAAACGCGCTAGCGATCTGAGTGTTGTGTTAAGTGTTGTGTTAAGTGTTGTGTTCTCTATTCTATAACCTTTAAGTGTTAAACTCCTTCTCTTTCACAGGTGACCTGGCCTGGCCCAGCCAGAAATCCTCATAACTTTACTGTTTCTCCTTTTAATCCTTTCCTCCACCTCCAGGATACAGATGGGCCAATCTCAAAGCACTCCTCTTTCTCTCCTCGTTGCTAACTTCAGGGATGTTAGAACCAGAGGACAGAATTTGAGTTTAGACATCCGGCGGGGAAAATTAATAACCCTCTGCCGCTCCGAATGGCCAACCTTCAGCGTTGGATGGCCAACCGAAGGAACTTTCTGCCTCCCTATAATTGCTAAGGTGAAATCAAAGATTTTTCTACCAGGTTGCGAGGGACACCCGGATCAGATTCCTTACATTCTTGTATGGCGGAATTTAGTGGAAAATCCACCCCCTTGGTTAGCCCCCTTCCTATCCTCTGGAACGTGTAAGGTCCTTGCCATGCAGCCTGCAGGTCCCCCAAAATCCAAGACGCCAGCCGCTCCCTTGTATCCCATATTGCCCGATAGTCAGGACCTACTATCCCTAGACCCTCCACCCTATCATCCCCCTCCCCTCGCACCCCAGGCCCTGCCTGCGGCAGCCGCCCCACCAGTCGCCCCGCTAGTTGCCCCCCCTAGGGGAACCGGGAGGACGGGAAGCGGTAGCTGCGCCGGAACCAGGAGGACGGGAGGCAGCAGCCGCGCCGAGCTCCATTGAAAATGTAACCAACCACGAGGGGCCAGCCGGTCGAACCCGCGGGTGCACCAAGCATGAGCCAAACTCTTGCCTCCCCGACTCCACTGTGGCCCTACCCCTGCGGGAAATAGGACCCCCCCGATGAAACAGGCAACCCCCGACTCCAGTATTGGCCCTTTTCCACCAGTGACCTTTACAACTGGAAAACGCAGAATGCTCGATTCTCTGATAACCCTAAAGATCTAATAGCTCTTTTAGACAGTGTCATGTTCACCCACCAGCCCACCTGGGATGACTGTCAGCAGCTCCTCCGCATCCTGTTCACTACAGAGGAGCGAGAGAGGATCCAATTAGAAGCAAGAAAGCTGGTTCCCGGAGACGACGGTCGGCCGACATCTAACCCTGACCTCATTAATGCGGCTTTCCCCCTAACCAGGCCTCCACAGGACGAATGGGACTACAACACGGCAGAAGGTAGGGGAAGGCTACTCATTTATCACCAGACTCTAATGGCAGGTCTCCGGGCTGCAGCTCGCAAGCCCACCAATTTGGCTAAGGTATATTTGGTCATACAGGGAAAGGCAGAGAGTCCAGCTGCTTACTTAGAGAGATTAATGGAAGCCTTTAGGCAGTTTACCCCCATGGATCCAGAAGTCCCTGAGAACCAGGCTGCAGTCGTTATGTCCTTTGTAAATCAAGCAGCCCCTGACATTAGAAGGAAACTCCAAAGGCTAGAGGATTTAGAAGGTAAACAGATCCAGGATCTACTCTGTATAGCACAACGGGTCTACAACAACAGGGACGCCCCAGAAGAGAGACAGATCAAAGCCACAGAGAAAATGACTAAAGTCCTGGCCGCTATAGTCCAGAAAGAACAGCCACCCCCAGAAGGCATTCAAATAATGCCCTCCCAGGCGGCACTTAGATAAAGATCAATGCATCTATTGTAAAGAGAAAGGCCATTGGATACGAGAATGCCCCAAGAAGAAACAACCCCGCCCCAGCCAAGGGCAATGGCAGCCTAATATAGCCCTTATACTGTTTACCCAAGATACAGAATAGGGAGGACGGGGTTCGGATCCCCTCCCCGAACCCAGAGTAACGTTGCAAGTGGAGGGTACCCCGGTCCAGTTCCTAGTTGATACCGGGGCACAGCACTCAGTTCTGGTCAAGCCCCATGGAAAAGTATCTGAAAAATCATCCTGGGTACAAGGGGCCACCAGAATAAAGAAGTACCCCTGGACAACTCAGAGGACTGTGGACTTAGGAACTGGGAAGGTAACCCACTCCTTCCTGGTCATTCCCGACAGCCCCTGCCCCCTGTTGGGGAGGGATTTGCTTACCAAAATGGGAGCCCAAATTCATTTCCAACCAGGGGGATCGCCAGCGGGAAGCGGGGGCGGGGCCACGGCTCACGCAGCGGCAGACAACGCCGCGGGCGTCCCGCGGGCCACCGCCGGGACACGCACCTCCGGGGCACAGCCCCGCGCGCAACTCAGCCTCCACGCGAGCAGCCCCGACAGGGCAAAGGGGGCCGAGAGGACTTGCAGGACCAACCATTATTGGATGCGGACACCATCTGGTTTACCGATGGAAGCAGCTTCGTTCACCAAGGACAAAGGTATGCGGGGGCAGCCGTGACTTCAGATACCAAGGTGGTGTGGGCAGAAGCTTTACCTCCCGGAACCTCGGCCCAGAAGGCTGAGCTAATAGCCTTAACCCAGGCCCTATAAAGTTAGGAAGAGACTGCAAGCTAACCGTGTACACTGATAGCCGATATGCCTTCGCCACCGCTCATGTACATGGGGCAATATACAGAGAACGGGAGCTCCTCACAGCTGAAGGGAAAGACATCAGAAATAAAGAAGAGATTCTAGCCCTGCTAGCAGCCTTATGGAACCCAAAAAGCTAGCAATTGTACATTGCCCAGGACACCAGAAGACAACCGACCCAATTTCCCGGGGCAACAATTTGGCCGATCAGACTGCAAAAAAACATAGCTCGGCCCCCAGTGCAATTGCTGACCCTACAGCTGCCAGACCCCAGACCCCGGGAATTGCCCCCCAGCCCTGAGTATTCAGAAAGCGACATTCAATGGATGAGTAAACTTCCTATGACCCGAATCAAAGATGGCTGGTGGAGAGACTCTAAAAGCAGCATTATACTCCCAGATAAACTAGGATGGCAAGTTCTAGAGCGGATCCATCGCAGCACCCACTTAGGTTCCCGGCGAATGTTGGACTTACTGAGACAGACTGGACTAAAAATCAGAAATGTCTCTGATAAGGTCGATCAAGTAGTCACTAAATGTACAGTGTGCCAACTCAACAATGCGAGTAGCAATCCTCAGACAACAGGGGTAAGACAAAGAGGGAGCAGACCAGGGACCTATTGGGAAGTAGATTTCACTGAGGTAAAACCAGGAAAATATGGATATAAGTATTTGCTAGTTTTTGTAGATACCTTTTCAGGATGGACTGAAGACTTTCCAACCAAGAATGAAACGGTGCAGATTGTAGCCAAAAAGATCCTAGAAGAAATCCTGCCCAGGTATGGTTTTCCAGTAATGATAGGGTCAGACAATGGACCTGCATTCGTCTCTAAGGTAAGTCAGGGACTGGCTTCCATACTTGGGGCTGATTGGAAATTACATTGTGCATACCGACCCCAAAGCTCAGGACAGGTAGAGAGAATGAACAGAACCTTAAAGGAGACCCTAACCAAATTGACCATGGAGACTGGCGCTAATTGGGTGGTCCTTCTTCCCTACGCTCTGTTCAGGGTGCGTAATTCGCCATACAAACTGGGACTCACACCCTATGAAATAATACATGGTAGACCACCCCCCATCATCCCTAACCTAAAAGATAACCTTATCAAAGCTGAGAACGATAATAGTCTTGAATTCTTGTTCTCCCTACAAGCCTTGCAGAGGGTCCATGAAGATGTATGGCCCAAATTGAAAGAACTCCATGAGACTGGACCCCCACCTATTCCACATCAATTCCGGCCAGGGGATTGGGTCCTCGTCAAACTTCATTGACAGGGAACTCTGGAGCCCAGGTGGAAAGGACCCTTCCAGGTCATCCTGACAACGCCTACTGCCATCGAAGTAGACGGAATCGCCACCTGGATCCATTTTGCCCACACCAAACCAGTGGACCCGTTCTCAGACCTCATCGGACCTTCAAAGACAACCTGGACTGTTGATCAGACTAAGGACAATCCTTTGAAATTGACCCTATGCCGCCAACGGACTGAGCTGTAACTATGGTACTTACCCTTCTCTTGATTGTTCTGCAAATTCTGTCTGTAAATTCAAACTCCCCTGACCCCTATAATTTGACATGGGAAATTACTAATTTAGAGACTCATGAAGTCTACAACAAAACCCTAGGAACTGCCCCATTAAATACCTGGTGGCCAGATTTATATTTTAATTTAGAAAAAATTAGTCCATTAAAAGAAATAGAAGGAGGTAAATGGAGGCAACTGCAAAGGAGTGTATCAATAAGTAGAAATGGATTTCATGCATGTCCAGGATTTAGGACGGGGCAATGAGGCACACATGTGGGGGGGTTTGAAAACCTCTATTGCGCAGCCTGGAGTTGTGTCACCTCCAATGATGGGGAATGGAAGTGGGAAGTAAAACCCCAATTTATTGAAATGTCCTATGTCCAACCATGTACCCGCACCAGGTATGATGAAAACTGTAACCTTATTCGTGTGAGATTTATAGAGGAGGGAAAAAAGGACAGGCGGTGGGTCTTAGGACTCACTTGGGGACTCTACTTATATCAATATCCCCTCTTTGGGACTGCCATTCAAATAAAATTAAAAGTCTCCCCTCGTGTACAACTGGTAGGGCCAAATCAGGTATTAAAACCTGTATATCAGAAAAAAAAGAGACGAGTCTATCCCAGAAGGTATAGACTCCCTATGGAAATTGCTAACAGCAGCCTATGAGGCCTTAAACCGATCGGACCCTGAGGCAACAAGGGCCTGCTGGCTATGTTATGATATAAAACCCCCCCTTCTACGAAGCCGTAGGACTAACTGCCCCTTTTTCACAGTCAGATGAAGATTCGCCAGCAGCTTGCAAGTGGAATCGAAAGGGCCCCAGCCTCACACTGCAAGCGGTCACTGGCAATGGGACTTGTATAGGAAAGGTCCCCTCTAGCCATATCCAGCTCTGTGCCCAGACTAGTCGCCCTATAGGTGAATCTAAATGGATGATTCCAGCTCCTGACAGCTGGTGGATTTGTTCTAAGACAGGGCTCACCCCATGTGTTAGCAGGGATGTTTTTAATTTGTCACCCGAATATTGTATCATGATATTAACATTTCCAAGGGTTATTTACCACCGAGAAAATGTTATATATGATCTGTGGGCAGAAGGGACGGAAGCAAGAGAGTCAATAAGAACAAAACGGGAACCCTTTACGGCCATAACCTTGGCCACCTTATTTGGCCTCGGTGCCATAGGGGCAAGAACAGGGATCTCATCACTAGCCATTCAGCACCAAGGGTTCAATAGCCTAAGGACAGCCATTGATGAGGATATAGCCAGACTTGAGGACTCAATCTCGCACCTCGAAAAATCTCTGACCTCCCTTTTTGAAGTGGTCCTACAGAACCGAAGGGGGCTAGATCTAGTCTTCCTCCAACAGGGAGGTTTATGTGCAGCCTTAAGAGAAGAATGTTGTTTTTATGCTGACCACACCGGAGTAGTCCGAGAGTCCATGGCTAAAGTTAGAGAAGGCCTGGCCAAACGGAAGCGTGAACGAGAACAACAACAAGGCTGGTTTGAGTCTTGGTTCAATCAGTCCCCATGGCTAGCCACCCTGCTTTCTGCTCTAGTGGGGCCCCTTATACTCGTCCTTCTCCTCCTCACCCTCGGGCCTTATATTATTAATAAACTAGTTGCCTTTATCAAAGACCGAGTTAACATGATCCAACTGATGGTCCTTAGGACCCAATACCAACCCGTCATTACCGAAACATTTGAGTCAGACACATAAGGTCCAAGATTGGCTCTTAAGGCACCAAAGAGAGGGGGGAATGAGAGGCTAAGAGAAAAATTACCAGGTGTACTCACAACTGCAAAGAAAAGATCTTTCCCCTCCCCCGCCGTTCCCAAAACCAGCCTGGGCGCGCCCGGTTGTAGGCTGACATAAAGGCGGGAACCAATCAAGTTCTGCTGAATGGTTTGAAATAAAGGCGGGAACCAATCAAGTTCTGCTGAGCGTTCAAATTTAAATGTCAACCTATAACAGCTCTGTAACCTCAAAAAAATCCCTAACTTGTTTGTGCCTGTCTATAAAAGAAGCTGTAAGATCCTTGCTCGGGGCCTCCTGCGTCACCGGCAACGAGTGCACGGAGGACCGGGTTCGAACCTGCAATAAACGACCCTTGCTGCTTGGCTTTGACTCTGGACTCTGGTGGTTTGTTTTTGGGGGGGTCTCTCGAATTGGGGCATATCACAATGATGAGAGATTGGTCACATACCACATACAGGAGAATAAACAAATACATGATATATTATGGATAATAGAATCCAGTTTCCTTGCTGGAGAAAGATGAGAGTTATCATAAGGGAAAAAAATTAGAATGAACCCTGTGATGTTGGTTTGGAATTAGAAATATCAATGTGGGCATGTTAGTTTTTGGATACTGAAGTACGTGTGTGTCTGTGTGCATGTGTGTGTGTGTGTGTATGTGTATTCCTAGCCTGGCTCACTAAAAAGTCCTGGAAGCAGTGACACCCCTCATAACAGTGTATACCCCTAATGCCCATTTCTTGACTTCCAAATACCATTTTTCACTAAAAAATTACTTTGGCTCAGGTCATGATCTCACAGTTTGTGGGTTCGAGCCCTGTGTTGGGCTCTGTGCTGACAGTTTGGAGCCTGGACCTTCTTTAGATTCTGTGACTCCCTCTCTCTCTTCCCCTCCCCCACTCACACTCTGTCTCTTTCTCTCAAAAATGAGTAAACATTAAATTTTTTTTTTTTAAAAAGGATGGTGATGACATGTCACATGCACACACAAAACAGCTTGAAATAGCTCTCATTGGCCCAAATTGGGACAATTTGGTCATCAGAATGAATAATGAAATAAATGGATTATAACCCACTGAATGAAATAGAAGATAGATAGATAAATAAATAAATGAAATATATGAAATATATGAATAAATGGAATGACACTCCTGAATCTAATCTTGAGGAAACATTAGACAAACCCAAACTGAAGGACATTCTACAGGATAACTGGATTATAAACTTAAAAAGAGTCAAGGTCATGAAAGTTAAGGAAAGATGAAGAACTATTCTAGATTAAAAGAGACTAAAGAGACGTGTAAATGCAACACATGATTCTGGACTGGATTCTCTTGATGGAAAGGCTATAATTCAGCAGCTGCAGAAACTTGATGCAGTCTGAGGATTAAATGGTAATCATGCTCCACTTACAAGATGAATGAGTTCTGGGGACTTACTGAACAGCATGGTGACTATAGTTAACAATGCTGTATTGTATGCTTGACAGTTACTAAGAGACTAGGTCTTAAAAGTTCTCACCACCACCACCACCAACAAATGATAACTGTGTGAGGTGATTGAAGTGTTAACTGACATTGTGTTAATCATTCACAACATATATGTGTATCAAATCATCACACTCTACACCTTAAAGTTACACAAATTTCTATGTCAATAAAATCTCAATAAATCTGAAAGAAATGGCTACCATGTACTGATGTCAATTTCCTGATTTTGAGGGTTATTTAGAATAATGTCCTTCATAAGGATTTGGGGTAATGGGGCATGAAGTCAGCAACTTACTCTTAAATTTCTCTGTTAAAACATGTTATTTTACTTGTGTTTACAAATATTTTATATGTTTGAGATTGTTTCAACATTAAAAAAATATATTAAAAAAATTCTATAGCTAGAACTCTAAATTCTGTCCATGGGAAAGGGTGGTGGGCCCTGCCTCTCACAATTACATTATATCTTAAAGGATTTGTTTTCACCTTTTATCCCATTGTGCTAGTATTAGCTGGTGATGTATGTTTAATTTTACACCCTGTGCTTGAGAATGTTTTAAATCAGATAAGAAGGCGAAGAAGCCAAAGTAGGAATGAAATAATATACTCCGGTGATTTTTATAGATTCCCATATTTTATAGATTGCCCTGAAAATGCAAACACTTATTATGTTGACCTCCCCAACTTTGCCCATAACTGAAGGTATCATGGCTACTTAAAAATCTGGCTCAGTAATTGTTACCATAAACCATGCACTGCAGCCCTTGCTAGACACACATGGCTCTGGCTACTGACACAGCACAAACGAACCCTCACAAGGTCCCATCAGCAGAGCAGCCTCCAGATGGATGCCTCCTGGTAGGGAATTTTGAAATCTGAATCTAATTTTTATTTCATCTTGAAAGCAACTGTCATGCTATTGTCTCTGAACCCAAAACCATTCATGCAAAGGGAGGTTTCCAGCAAATCTGTGGCACAAGCAGAGTAAAGACTGGTTTAGATTCAGAGGAAAACCTGCAAACATCACAATTTTCCCTCAAATGTGTTTAATTTAATCTGTGGTTCCAGGGCCCAGAATTTAGGGGAAAACACATTTCCTGCTTCTGCCAGCTCAGTACTGCATCTGAGCAGGGCCAATAATGGGGAGATTTTTATGTATTTATATATGTATTTATTTATTTAGCCCTCTTAACATCAGAAGAGAATCATTTCAGTATTCAAAGGGTAATCCAGAAATGAGAGAAATGGAACATTTAAATGAAACAACTTTAACACAGAACTTATCACTAAATCACTTCCTGTGATTTACTTCAGTTTGAATCAAACAACAAACAAACAAAAACTTACCTAGAGTCCCTACTTTGAACAATACACCGGCTCTGCCATTTACTAATTACATTGAAGAGTTATTTCAATATTCCTGAGTTTAAATTTCTTAAACTATAAAAGGAGAATTTCATTAATACCACTTGCTGTTTAGAGTGGTTAAAAACATTTTATAATATTAAATATATAAAACACTTAGCAGAGCAATTGACTCATAATAGGCATCAGCAGATATCAGTTATTATTACAATTGTTATTGTACCATTTTATTAGTCAGGATAGAACAGGCTATGCTGTACTGACAAATAAGCCCCCAATTCTTAATTTTAACATAATAAAGGCTTATTGGTGTGAATCAGGCAACCCTCCTCTATCATGTAGTTATGCTATCTGGGACACATAGCCTCCAAAGTCACTGTGGCAGAAATGGAGATAATGAAGGGGTTCTGAGTGCTGACCTCAAAGTGGCATGCATCACTTCTGCCCATATCCCATTGACAAAAACTCAATTGTGTGGGCTTACTCTAACCACATAGCATATAGTCTCCCTTTGTTCCAGGAAGATAAATGTGTGTCAGCACATAATATTTCTTCCACAACAGGCAGTAAGCAAGGGTCTGTAAGCAAATAAGATCAATACTGATTTAAGGATCTTGAGCAGCATAGGAGAGACTTATGTTTAAAAAGAACCATAGAAGAAGAGGCTGGCCAACATGGAGGAGAAATAGGGGGATCCATATGTCCTGCATCTTTCAAACCAGGAAGTGTAGAAGCCAAAGGACTTTGAACACCAGAGACTTGGAGGAAAAGAGACTGAATCTATAGGAAGAAAATGGGAAAGCTGGGAAAAAGATAGGTGGGTAACCGTGAACTGGAGGAGATAAAAAAGGCTGCGTGGGCATGGAGGGGAGGGACCCCCTCCTGAGGAGAGACAAAGGGAAGAGAAAGAGTGGCTAGGGAAGTGCAGGACCATAGCTGGACAGGAGAAAGACCTCGGACTGAGACTGAGAGGGATCCAATCTCTAACTGCGGGGCTTCTTCGGACTGGGGCCGGCTCCCTGTTCGCGCACCTGGGGAGGAGGGGAGCCAGGCCCAGGTGCGGTTGTAGGTCAGAGGTTCAGTCAGCAGCTGGAGAAAGTGGTTCCCTCCCTGGAGGGCTGCATGATAGCACAGAATCTGCCTGCGTCCACCCCCCCACCCCCGGGTGCAGTGACTCAGCCAAGGGTGCAGTTTGCAGGAGGACAAGGTGGCCATTTCCCTGGAGTGCTGTGGGAAGAGATAAAGCCTGCCTGCGTTTGACACCCTGAGGGCTCCTGGCAAGGGCAGCGTCTCTCAGTCTACAATAGGAGAAGTTGGTCTTCCCTGTAGTGCAGCCAGTGGCACAGACAAAGCCAGCCAGGAACGCATATCTCTGCATGGAGAGGTGCTTCCCCAGTGCCAGAGCACATGGAGCAGGACTTTGAATCCTAAGCGCAGGGTCAGGGGAACTGGTGGAATGAGAAGGTCTGCCCCAGTCTGCACCCACAGCTCAGTAAGGGTGACTCAAATGGAGTCCACTGGTCTGGCTCCGTGGAAAAGAGACTGGGAGATCACCATTCCCCCAGCTCCACCACCACCACCACAACAAAGGGGGGGGGGGGGCTCAGGGATCATTCCAGGGGCCCATAGTGGAGGTGGGTCCAGAAAACGCCAAACCATGCCTCCTTGTACTGGGTAACTGTATATCCACCAGATGGCACAAACCCTGAGGACAGCTACTACCTACAAGTGATGCAGCATTGCCTGGATTAACTCCAGGTTAATTCTGGATATATAGATATATTCCCCCTGCCCCGCCCTTTCTCCTCCTTATCTCTTCCCTCTCCTAGTCTGGTAATTCTGTTATTGGTCTGTCTAAACAGGCATATTTAATCTATTGTCTTGATACATGTTCTACACTTCCTTCTTTACACTCTTTTCTTTCTCTCTGGAATAATCAAGCCATATAGTTTCTCTGTCTAGGTAATTTTATCTTTGTTTTGTCTTTCCCACTTCCTTCTTTATTTTTCTTTCTCTCTCTCTCTGGATTAAGCCTTTTAGTTTCTCTGCCTAATCAACGTTTATTCCCACCCCACCTCCCCACTTCTGTCATTTCTTTCTTTGTATATGCTCTTCCTTCAGCACCACCTCCACCCTCTTCTTTACTTGTAGTCAGTGTTTTTGGGTTTTTTGTTTTTAGTTCTTTAAGTTTTTGTTTGTTTGTTTTTGTTATTTGCTTCTGTGTTTGCATGTTTTTGCCTCCTATTTGTCTATCTGTTTCACTTCACAGGGCTACTCCAAGGAACAAATCAAAGCACACCTGGTGGAGGGTACAAAATACTACTACAGGTACGGTAATAAAATAACCAAAGTCACAAAAACAGAGAGCAAGTAACAATCCCAAAAAAAAACACCTCCTGAAAGGCCAGGCCCTGGACAGCGTATGAGCCTCCTTTAATATAGCAGTGCTCACAGTTACATAGCACACAAGCTTTTAAAATGCATAAATGACAGAAAACTAGCCAAAATGATGAAACAGAAGAATTTTCCTCAAAAGAAACTTCAGGAAGTAGCGACAGCTAACAAATTGATCAAAACCAATTTAAGTAATATAATGGAACAAGAATTTAGAATTATAGTCATAAAATTAATCTCTGGGCTTAAAGAAAGCATAGAGGACAGCAGAGAATCTATTGCTACGGAGATCAAGGGAATAAAAAATAGTCATGAGGAATTAAAAAATGCTACAAATGAGGTGCAAAGTAAAATGCAGGCAGCCATAGCATGGATTAAAGAGGTAGAGGAGAGAATATGTGAATTAGAAGATAAAATTATGGAAAAAGAAGCTGAGAAAAAGAGAGATAAAAAAATCCAGGAGTGTGAGGGGAGAATTAGAGAACTAAGTAATGCAATCAAACAGACAATATCCATATAATAGGAATTACAGAAGAGGAAGAGAGAGACAAAGGGGCTGAAGGTGAACTTGAACAAATCATAGCTGAGAACTTCCCTGATCTGGTGAAGGAAAAAGACATTGAAATCCAAGAGGCACAGAGAACTCCCTTCAGAAGTAACTTGAATCGATCTTCTGCATGACATATCATAATGAAACTGGCAAAATACAAGGACAAAGAGAACATTCTGAAAGCAGCTAGGGATGAACATGCTCTAAATATAAAGGGAGACCCATAAGACCAGTTGCAGATCTATCTACTGAAACTTGTCAGGCCAGAAAGGAATGGCAGGAAATCTTCAATGTGATGAACAGAAAAAATATGCAGCCAAGAACCCTTTATCCAGCAAGTCTGTCATTTAGAATAGAAGGAAACATAAAAGTCTTCCCAAACAAACAAAAACTTAAGGAATTCATCACCACTAAACCAGCCCTACAAGAAATCCTAAGGGGAACTCTGTGAGTGAAATGTTGCAAGGACCACAAAGTACCAGAGACACCACTACAAGAATGAAACCTACAGATATCACAATGATTCTAAACCCATATCTTTCAATAATAACATTGAATGTAAATTGACTAAATGCTCTAACTAAAAGACATAGGGTATCAGAATGGATAAAAAAAAAAAAAAAGACCCATCTATTTTCTGTCTACAAGAGACTCATTTTAGACCTGAGGACACCTTCAGATTGAAAGTGAGGGTGTGGAGAACTATCTATCATGCCACTGGAACTCAAAAGAAAGCTGGAGTAGCCATACTTGTATCAGACAAACTAGACTTTAAACTAAAGCCTGTAACAGGAATGAAGAAGGGCATTATATCATAATTACAGGGTCTATCCATCAGGAAGGCCTAACAATAATAAATGTCTATGCATAAAATTCAGATGGACCCAAATATATAAAACAATTCATCACAAACATAAGCAACCTTATGGATAAGAATGTGGTAATTAGGGGGGACATTAATACTCTACTTACAACAATGGATAGATCATCTAGACAGAGAATCAGTAAAGAAACAATGGTCCTGAATGATATATTGGATCAGATGGACTTGACAGATATATTTAGAACTCTGCATCCCAAAAGAACAGAATATACTTTCTTCTCAAGTGCACATGGAACATTCTCCAAGTTAGATCATATACTGGGTCACAAAACAGCCCTCAATAAATATACAAGAATTGAGATCATACCATGCACACTTTCAGATCACAATGCTATGGAACTTGAAATCAACCACAGGAAAAATTCTGGAAAACCTCCAAAAGCATGGAGGTTAAAGAACACCCTAGTAAAGAATGAATGGGTCAACCAGGCAATTAGAGAAGAAACTAAAAAATATATGGAAACAAATGAAAATGAAAATAGAACAACCCAAATGCTTTAGGATGCAGCAAGGCAGTCCTAATAGGAAAATACATTGCAATCCAGGCTTACCTCAAGAAACAAGAAAAATCCCATATACAAAATCTAACCGCACACCTAAAGGAACTAGAAGCAGAAGAGAAAAGACACCCCAAACCCAGCAGAAGAAGAGAAACAATAAAGATCAGAGCAGAAATAAAAAATATAGAATAAAAAAAAAAACAATAAAGCAGATCAATGAAACCAAGAGTTGGTTTTTTGAAAAAATAAACAAATTTGATAAACCTCTAGCCAGGTTTCTCAAAAAGAAAAGGGAGAGGACCCAAACAGATAAAATCATGAATGAAAATGGAATTATTACAACCAATCCCTCAGAAATACAAGCAATTATCAGGGAATACTATGAAAAATTATATGCCAACAAACTGGACAACCTGGAAGAAATGGACAAATTCCTAAGCACACACACACTTCCAAAACTCAAACAGAAAGAAATATAAAATTTGAACAGACCCATAACCAGTGAGGAAATTGAATCAGCTATCAAAAATCTCCCAACAAATAAGAGTCCAGGATCAGATGGCTTCCCTGGGGAATTCTACCAGACATTTAAACAGAGATAATACCTATCCTTCTCAAGCCGTTTCAAAAAATATAAAGGGAAGGAAAACTTCCAGACTGATTCTATGAAGCCAGCATTTCTTTGATTCCCAAACCAGACAGAGACCCAGCAAAAAAAGAGAACTACAGGCCAATGTCCCTGATGAATATGGATGCAAAAATTCTCAACAAGATACTAGCAAATTGAATTCAACAGCATATAAAAAGAATTATTCCCCATGATCAAGTGGGATTCATTCGTGGGTTGCAGGGCTGGTTCAATATTTGCAAATCAATCAATGTGATACATCACATTAATAAAAGAAAAGATAAGAACCATATGGTCCTGTCAATTGATGCAGAAAAAGCATTTGACAAAATCCAGCATCCTTTCTTAATAAAAACCCTCGAGAAATTCGGGATAGAAGGAACATACTTAAACATCATAAAGCTATTTATGAAAAGCTCACAGGTAATATCATCCTCAATGGGGAAAAACTGAGAGCTTTCCCCCTAAGATCAGCAACACGACAGGGATGTCCACTCTCACCGCTGTTGCTTAACATAGGTTGGAAGTGCTATCATCAACAATCAGACAACAAAAGGAAATAAAAGCCATCAAAATTGAAAAGATGAAGTCAAGCTTTCACTTTTAGCAGATGATATGATACTCTACATGGAAAACCCGATAGACTCCACCAAGTCTGCTAGAACTGATACATGAATTCAGCAAAGTTGCAGAATACAAAATTTATATACAGAGATCAGTTGCATTCTAATATACTAATAATGAAGCAACAGGACAAATAAAGAAACTTATCCCATTCACAACTGCACTAAGAAGCATAAAATACCTAGGAATAAACCTAACCAAAGATGTAAAAGATCTGTATGCTGAAAACTATAGAGAACTTACGAAGGAATTGAAGAAGATGCAAAGAAATGGAAAAACACTCCATGCTAATGGATTGGAAGAACAAGTATTGTTAAAATGTCAATACTACCCAAAGCAATCTACACATTCAATGCAATCCCAATCAAAATTGCACCAACATTCTTCTCAAAGCTAGAACAAGCAATCCTAAAATTTGTATGGAACCACAAAAGACCCTGAATAGCTAAAGTAATGTTGAAGAAGAAAACCAAAGCAGGAGGCATCATAATCCCAGACTTTAGGCTCTACTACAAAGCTGTAATCATCAAGACAGTATGGTATTGGCACAAAAACAGACACATAGACCAATGGAATAGAATAGAGAACCCAGAATTGGACACACAAATGTATGGTCAACTAAGCTTTGACAAAGCAGGAAAGAATATCCAATGGAAAAAAGACAGTCTCTTTAACAAGTGGTGCTGGGAGAACTGGACAGCAACATGCAGAAGAATGAAACTAGACAAGTTTCTTACACCATTCACAGAAATAAACTCAAAATGACTGAAAGACCTGAATGTGAGACAGGAAACCATCAAAACCCTAGAGGAGAAAGCAGGAAAAAAACTTCTCTGACCTCAGCCGCAGCAATTTCTTATTTGACACATCCCCAAAGGCAAGGGAATTAAAAGCAAAAATTAACTATTGGGACCTCATGAAGATAAAAACTTCTGCACTGCAAAGGAAACAATCAACAAAACTAAAAGGCAACCAATGGAATGGTAAAAGATATTTGTGAATGACATATTAGACAAAGGGCTAGTATCCAAAATATATAAAGAACTCACCAAACTCCACACCCAAAAAACAAATAATCCAGTGAAGAAATGGGCAGAAAACATGAATAGACACTTCTCTAAAGAAGACATCCTGATGGCCAACAGGCACATGAAAAGATGCTCAATGTCACTCCTCGTCAGGGAAATACAAATCAAAACCACACTCAGATACTACCTCACGCTGGTCAGAGTGGCTAAAATGAACAAATCAGGAGACTATAGTTCTGGAGAGGATGTGGAGAAATGGGAACCCTCTTGCACTGTTGGTGGGAATGCAAACTGGTGCAGCTGCTCTGGAAAACAGTGTGGAAGTTCCTCAAAAAATTAAAAATAGATCTACCCTATGACCCAGCAATAGCACTACTAGGAATTTACCCAAGGGATACAGGAGTGCTGATGCATAGGGGCACTTGGACCCCAATGTTGATAGCAGCACTTTCAACAATAGCCAAATTATGGAAAGAACCTAAATGTCCATCAACTGATGAATGGATAAATAAATTGTAGTTTATATATACAACGGAATACTACTTGGCAATGAGAAAGAATGAAATATGGCCTTGGTAGCAACGTGGATGGAACTGGAGAGTGTTATGCTAAGTGAAATAAGTCATACAGAGAAAGACAGATACCATATGTTTTCACACTTGTGTGGATCCTGAGAAACTTAACAGAATACCATGGGGGAGGGGAAGGGGAAAAAAAGTTACAGAGAGGGAAGGAAGCAAACCATAAGAGACTCTTAAAAACTGAGAATAAACTGAGGGTTGATGGGGGTGGGAGGAGGGGAAAGTGGGTGATAGGCATTGAGGAGGACACCTGTTGGGATGAGCACAGGGTGTTGTATGGAAACAAATTTGGTAATAAATTTCGTATTAAAAAATAATAATAATAAAAATAAAAAAATAAAAGGAACCATAGAAATATCAGAATATAATCAGCATCATAAAAATACAGACATACTGCTCTGGGAGCCCAGAAAAAGAGAACTGTCTTCAAACTGGGAGCAAAAGAAATATTTGAAAAGAAAAACATCTAAGTTGGATTTTGAATGATATGTAGGACTGAATACATTGGTGAGAACAATGAGGTGCTCAAAAATGTGTGATTTTAGGTGAACATTCCCACAGCCAATCGCACAATTCACATTTTCGAGCATTTTTCTAAATGGAACAGTTTTCTGGAGGAAATTCAGAACACCCACTTAATTTCACCCAATATTAGTAAGAGGTAGGGAAAGCTAAAATGATGCTGATGGACCTACCTAACATATGGCATTGAGCAGTATGTGAACCTTCATCAATCTAGCTACTGTCTACATATTTATATGTAGCCTTTGTGAGGAGAGCATCAAGAGGAGACTGGGCAATTTTCTGGATGTTCCACTTATCTATTTCTGTGCAACAAACTACCCAAAACTTAGCAGTTGGGAGTTCAAGTTGGATTCATGTGGGTAATTCATTTCTCCTGTGACCAGATATGAAGGCCACTTACTGGTATTCAGCTGGTGAATTCAGCTGGATCTGCAAGGCCCAACAGGGCTTCTCTCACGTGTCTTGCACCTTTGCAGGAATGGCTGGGAGGCTTGGTTCAGCTGGGACTGCTCACCTAAGTAGGGTACCTATCTTGGCCTCTCTGGCATGGTAGCCTTGAGGTATTCACACATTTTCATGGTGACTCAGAGCTCCAAGAATAAGTTTCCTAGTGAACAAGATGGAAGCTGCATGGCCTTTGCAATGTCTCAAGTCCACCATGTTCTGTTGGTTATAGAAAACAAGGGGATGGGAATTGTATCTAATCTGTTGATGGGAAAAAGGTAAAAAATTTGCACCCATCTTTAATTGGCCACACTGGGGTTTGGATGATTCAAAATATATAGAGCTATTTAAAAAGGTAAATTGTCAAGTGTTTCTTAAGCCTATCCTGTTTATAGGCCATGTTGCTAGGAAATCTGCATGAAGCCTGACAGAAGGCAGTTTGTAGCAGAAGTTAAGCCAGTAACACAGGGTCTTGTTGCTGGTTCCAAACAGCAGAGTGAGCCCAATCAAGTTATTCCCCTTGTCCATGTGTCAGTGTCCACATCTGCTGTATGGATATGGACACTCTTGTCCTGCATGATTGAATTCATGGAAAGTGAATTAAATTGGTGGGAAACGGCTTTGAAAAATGTGAACTGCTATACAGTCAAGCACTGCATTATTACCAGTCATGGAACCCACCCTCAGGGAACTAATTGTCTGGTTGATAAAGGGAGACCTTGCTGGCATGGAAAAAAGAGTGAGGAAAACAAGAGAGAATGTGATCAAGTCTTGGCTGTGAAGTTCTGACCATAAACACTGCAGAAAGGAGGAGAAGAGAGGGACTAGTACAAGCCACTGGGAAAATCAGACTTCTTTACCATTGAAGAGACAGGATAGATTTGCAGCTCCACAGGAACTCTGGGAATTAACATTCTTAACATGCTTATACACACTGATGTTTTTACTCCAGGACAATGACTATTTGCAACTGCCTTAGTTGGGTTAGGGGAGATCTAGCCCTGCTGCCTTAACCCTACATGCCCCGCCTCTGTGTCACAATACACAGCAATCACACACAAGGTGTGTCGTGGCCAATACTCTTGACATCATAGCAGTTTCTAAAGACTTCAGGCCTCCACACTGCCTACCAGCCCTCAGCTTCACCGTCATTGAAGGAAGTTGAATCTAACAGACCCCCAAGCCTCTCCTGGGGTCTTCTCTTTGATCTCTGGTATCTGCTTCCCAGTGATAGCTTCTGGTGGTTGTATCACCTTTGTCCAGACAGGAGGAGCTCAGCTCTTGGGGACCAGCTTCAGGGAGAGCCCTGTTGCTGCTGGCAGCTTGCCAAGCTCTCCTAAGAGATATCTGGGCAGTGCTAGAGACCCAGTGGCTCTGGTCTGGGGGAATAGGAGTGAAACCAAAGGTTAGCCCAAAGGTCCCCTTCCCTGAGGCACTGCCTCTGCCCTTGGCTCCCTGAAGGTTTGTTAGGTCTCATCTGACTCTGCACATGGCCTGCAGTGGTTAGACAGACACCTCCAGGAGTGCACTCTGGGCCTGAGTTCAGATCTCTAACTGACTCAGCGTCTACTACTTTGAGATTCTTCTCATACAGGGGTATCCAAACCCATGCTGGTTGGTGCTCACAGCCAGTTTCCAAAAGGGGACTAATGTTAATGAACCAGGCTGACACTCAATACACACCATTCAGATGATATAACTAAGGCTCTGAAAGGGAATCTGACTCTAAAGTCACAGAGCTGGCATGGGGAGGAAAGTAGACTCCTAGAGTGCCACAGCCACTCTGCCTGGCATTCCTTCCAGCTGAGCTGACACGTGATCATTTTCTTTTTTCCTCTGTTTTGCCCCCTCAAAAAAGACTTAACTCTCTGTGAGCAGGCTTCTTACTCAAATCTCCTATTTTGAGTACCATGTCCCTTGTTAGTCCTGCATTTCTGAAGACCTTTGGGCATTCAATGTTCCTTCTCTATATTTTTCCTAGTCATATTTAAAAAAAAAAAAATTTAACATTTATTTATTTTTGAGAGACAGAAGGAAACAGAGCATGAGTGGGGGAGGGGCAGAGAAAGAAAGGGAGACCCAGGATCTGAAGCAGGCTCCAGGCTCTGACCTGTTAGCAAGGAGCCCAACGCAGGGCTTGAACTCACAAACCATGAGATCATGACCTGAACTGAAGTTGGCCATTCAACGGACTGAGACACCCAGGTGCCCCTCTAGTCCTAAATATTTTAAATGTTCCTGTCCCATCCTTGCTTGACAGTGTTCAGCATGGCTGTGCTGCAATTTCCCTCTTCTCTAAGACTCTGTTTCTTCAATGCTAAAGTGTAGATATCAGCTTCTTGTGTACATGCACATGCATTAGAAACTTACTCTCTCTTACTAAAAGTTTTCAACATCTTTTTATTACCTCATGTCCACACCCTTTTCTGTGGCTTTGTGGGTGTTTTTGCCCAGGTGACTGACTAGTGGGCCAGGCACTGTTATCGGCCAGATAAAGCCTGGCAAAGTCCTTAAAGT
Source organism: Panthera onca (assembly GCF_046562875.1). Lineage (NCBI taxonomy): Eukaryota > Metazoa > Chordata > Mammalia > Carnivora > Felidae > Panthera > Panthera onca. The sequence goes on along the minus strand of NC_138342.1, from coordinate 167,679,395 downwards.
TCTCCCCTTCCTCTTATTACACTGATTCCTTCTTGTATACATTTTCATGGAGGCAAAACTTGTCCTGCCAGATGGGGACCAACCTGAGTTCTCCCGTAGAACCATTTCCCTTCCTGTGTAGAGGACTTCCTGGGGAAAAGGATGTGTTTGGACTTCCTATAGCTGCTGCACATGATCTGGACATCGTGACTTCTGAAAGCCACAGTGATACCCATAGTCCAGCCAATTTTTTTTAAGGTACCATCTACCTTTAACTCTTCCAAGCCAAATCCTCTGTCACCTTGAACGTCACCATGATGCTGGTGGTGGACCACTTACCACTGACCAGGTAGGTCCACATGCAGGGTGTGGACAGTTCTGTTGTGTTTGGCCTCATGTCTGCAGATTTCCTAGCTGACTGGTTGAACCATGTGGTCACTGCCTCCAGGCCCTGTGGAAACAGGGCTTCAGAATCATGTCATTTCCACTGAGGCTACCCAGGCCCTCCCTCCAGGAATACCTCTGAGCAGAAAGCTCCCCCATGGTTTCTGTGAAAGTAAGTGGAGAAAAGTAAGATCTCCGTGAATGAAAGTTGGGAATCAGTATTACTATTACTATCATTGCTGTCAGGTAGGGGTCTTACCTTAAACAAAGTAAAATGGTAGCCTCTGGATACTGAATGTGAATCCTGACTCAGACATTTACAACAGTATCTTGGGTGAGTCACATGGCCTCCTGAATCCCAGTTTCCTCTTCTGTAAAGTGGTACATATGTACTGAACTCACATGGTTTTACGAGAAAGAAAGGTAACAACAGATGTAAATTGCTTAGAAGAGTGGACACTCACCATAGGTAAACTGTCCTGTGTCCCCCAGTGGAGTGGAGATTCCAGCAGCATATCTACTATCTACTTCATAGGCTAGTAGGTATTTGGAAACACAAGGATCCCCAGAAGAGAGCTTAAGACACATTGCATGGGCAATCTTGAGTCTGCCAACTATCCCAAGGGAAGTTGCCCAGCTTTTCAAGGACCCACAATTTCTCCTCTAGAAGCCCTGCAGAAGGGCTCTTCTAGCCCTTCCCCACTGGGACTCAGTGAGGAGGGTAGTATTGTCCTTATTTACAAAGGCCAGATGAGTCAACCCAGGGAAGTATAGGGGCACAGACCTATAAAACTTCTTATTGTAGCCAGGACTCAGAACAAACCAGAAAATAGCCCCAGAAGTGAAGAAGCTAGCCAGAAGCTAGAGCCAATTCAGGTATGCCCTCTCACCAATAAGTAAACTGAGAGAGACTCCAGGGACTGTAAAACTGAGTTCCTGGAATTGTTAGGCTCCCCTGAGCCTCAGTTGGATCTTTGGTTTTGTTGGTCTCCCCAGTGAAAACTGAATTGCTCCAGGGCCAGAACCTTGCCTCTCCACCTCCCAGAGCCTCCCACAGTGCCCAGCACAGTGGAGACACTCGATAAATATTTGCTGAAACAAACTGACAGATACCAGTGGCGCTGTCACCACTGAGTCTCAGGGACTGAGTGAGGATCAGGCTTTGAGTGTGGAGCATCCCAGCTGCCAGATCTCACTTCCTCCCCAGAAAGAGGCTGGCAGTGGCTCCTCTCCATCTTCTGAGGTTCCCTTATGTGAGGAAAAGTGAGAGCTTCCCTCCTGAAGCTTATTAACTTCAGTGCATCTAATTATCCTCTGTACAGTTGGATAAGTTTGAATCGCCTGGCCTCCCTGCATCAGTTTCAGGGTTTTAAACAATTGACAGCTCCAATTAGCTGTAATTAGAAAGGATTAAGACCATCCATCAAGTGAGTTATATAGACAGACCCTATGCTTCTTATATCTTCATTTGAGATGGGGGTTGCAGAGGACAATCTCACATTAGTCTCTCCCCCTTGATCTCTCTCCCTCTATCTTTAAAACAGAGCCCAGGGACCCAGATGGTGTGGTAGAGAAGACACTTCTTGCTCATGTGAGAACCAGCCCTGCCTTGGTTTGCATTGTGTTGGGTTTGGCAGCTGATAATGACAAGAAAGCTGAATTCTAACTAGAGAATGAGGTGGGGAGAGGATGGTGGGGAAAAAAGTCTTCAAAAAGGAAAAATTGCAGAGGCTGTAATCCCTATTGCAAAGCCTCACTAGGAGTGCAGGCATAATGAACCTGGCTCCCTAGCACTTTATTCTGCTTTTGTTTACCTAACAGTTTGACAATGCATATTTATGCAAATTGGCAGTGGGGCTGTGTTGGCTGTTCATTAATTAGCATCTGATTCCTCCTGTGTTAGCCAGGCTGCAAGAATTTCTCTAATTTGATAAACAGCTGATTTTCCCCTCAAAGGTCTTTAATGTGGTGCCTCAGTCTGGTTTCAATGTGAGTGGCAGAGCCTGACCCATGAGGCAGGAATCTCACTGGCAGATGAGAGAAGAGGTCAGACAGAGTATGCAGAAGACTGAGTCCTGAGGGACTTTAGGATCCAGGAGCAGGAAGGCTGTTAACGTGGCAGAGGCTGATTTGGGATTAAGGTGCAGCAAACATTTGTTCAGACCCCACCTTGATTCACTTTTGGTGTTTTGGAATTTTCCACATGCAATAGCCACATTTAGTCCTCACAAAGGCCCAACAAAAAACACTGATGGAACATTATCTGATTTCACCCTCATAATAACTATACTACTAGCATCATCCCATTTTACAGATGTGGGAGCTGTGGCTCAAGGAAGGCTGGCTAAAATGGATTAACTGGATTCCAAGCTAACCAGATCCCAGGTGCTTCACCCTTTTTCCAGCTTTGCTGATGGAGAGGCTGAGAACATCAACTTCAGAGCTCAGAGAAACGAACTGATGGGGTATGGTGCCCTACTGCCTAAGGTAGGGCGGTAACCCTGGAGAGACTGATGTCACACTCCACCATCCTGCCTGGACAGAAACTTCATCACAGCTGTTGGGAAATAACAGCAGGAAGAAACTGCAGGGTTTGAACTGGAGGAGAGGGAGGCCAGCACAGGGCAGCCATCAGTGTGGCACAGAGTGACTGGTCTGTTGGTATTTTATTATGTGATACCTGAGGGCAGAAACCACAGATCTATGAATGCCACAGAGATGTTCCCTGGACAGCTGTGTCAGAGCCTTGCTATTCCCACCTGAAAACATCCTTTTGCTCCAGGCCCTGGGCTGCCTGCAGCTCTGCTGGTACTGTGGTCTGACCCCCTACTCTCCCCGCTGCCCTGCTATTTTTGAAGCCCTTTGCCCTTCCTGTGTTGGACCACACACACATGCACACACATGGCCAAGCACGTTCATGAACATACAGAGATATACACACAAGCAGTCAACACCCTTGCACCAACCTTTCTCCCACTGTGCTATTCTAAGCACAAGAACCTGGCTCAGCTCACAGCTGACTGCCCCTCTGGACCTGCTCCAACCCACGCTTTATTAAAACATCCATCCAGCATGCATCTCACTGAAGGAACCCTGGCATGTTGCTGTTTTTAGCCACATCCGGGATAGGAGCAAGGAAAGCACAGGAAACCTCTATCCCTGCAGAAAATGCAGGAATCATGCATAGGGCAGACGGGGCCTCAAAGGGACTGGAAACCCCTCCTCCTAACCCCCGGTGGGGAGTTGCTCCCCCTCCAGAAGCCTCTCCCCTGGCCTGGGCATGCTTCCAGTCAGACCTCTAATTTAGGAGATTGCAGCCCCCATTTTCAGAGGTAGACTGTGACAGAATATAAATTGCTGGCTGGTATTAAATGAAGTCACATTTCCCTGCTCAAGGCTCTGAAAAGCACCACTGTGAGTCTGTTCAGGTGTTTTCTCTTTTCTTGATTCACATTATTATCATTTTGTTTGCAGAAGGAAGCAGAGCATGAGCGACCACAGCCAGTCTCCACTGCAGGTTAAGTCCACTTACCTCCCCAAGCCACTCTGGTCAGCAGCCCCAGCCAAGTGTCCCTGCCGCTGTTTGCAGGAGAGCCAGCCGTTAGAACTGAGCTGCTCATTAACAAACCAGCAGTAGCTGCCTGCTTCCCTGCATTCATTTTGTCCTCTCCCAGGAACCCAATAGAGCCTTTGTTTCAGAGGGAAGGAAAACAGGTGGCCTGTCACCAGGCAGTTAGGGATGAGGTTCTCCACCAACAAAACCAGGAGCCAGGGCCTGGCTGGGATTAATTCTTTGAATTTCAAAGTGAGAAACTGCTATACAAAGAAACTGCTAGACTAGCCCCTCTGAGCCCTAGTGCTGACCAAAGCCAAAATGTTTCATCAAGTCCTGACTGTGTGCAGAGCAGTGAGGTTGGTGTGCTCTGAAAGATTTGACCTGAGAATTAAAACAACAAAAACCAAAACCAAATACAAGCCTGTGATCACAGCCCTGCTGTGAAGAAGTTCATGACCATATTAAGAGGTTGATGGGGGGTGGGAAGGAGGGGAGGGTGGGTGATGGGTATTGAGGAGGACACCTGTTGGAATGAGCACTGGGTGTTGTATGGAAACCAATTTGACAATAAATTTCATATTAAAAAAAAAAAAAAAAAAAGGATAAGCTTTAGCCCCTTGGAGGAAAATCTGGCTTGGAATCCCAGTTCTCCTCTACCTGAGTAAATTAGGGACAAGATATCAACAAACACTTGAGGAGGCCCCCTCCACACTAGCATTCTTTTGTCCTAATCACTCCCATTTTATTAATAGCACCTCCAACCTGTTCAGCCCTCTTAGCTCTGTTGTAGCATTTCTTGTCAGGTAGGGAAAGCAGGGATTACAATTTCCAGTTGGCAGGTGAGACTCAGAAGATCAGAGAAGTTGAATGATTCTTCTAAATTTGCCGAGCAAGAATGCCTGAACTGGACTTCACATTACCTTAGCCACCCACCCCACCACTTTAAGACAGCTTCACAGCTATCCCCAGCTCTTCTTCACAGAGGTTCCCTTAAATTGGTCCTAGAATGTAGCTTCTAACAGATTTTAGTGACTTCTGTTCTGTCACCTTGACATTTTCCCCACCTCAACTCTGTTCCTCTCAAAACGTTGCTTTTGGAGAGAGCTAGTTGCAGCAGAGCTTTCAGGCAAAATGTGGACTCCCTCCCTAACCACACACCTTACCCACTTGTCACTGGAGAGCCTTCTGTTCTTTTCTGTGGCTTTACTACCTGTGGCTTCAGAGGGCCTTAGGCTGTCTTCCATTGAGCACTCTGTTGACTGTCCATTTTAGCTCTTTGTGCTTCTGAAGCCCACAGAGGGTGGGGAAACCTCCTGGGCTTTGAAAGGGCATCTGAGAGACCCTCCTCTGCCTCCCTTAGCCACCACCCCTTCCCTGAAGAGATGAAATGTACTTGAAAGAGGCCCCCCAAGCCCTGGGTACTGCTTTGCCAGAGATAACACATGGCCTCGAGCTATTTCTGAGGCTTTGTTACTCACATACAAGAGATGTTTGCTCATCTACAATCCACTCAGAGCCTCATTTTGATGTAGCACCACAGTTGAATAACGTTCTGTTCTCCTGGGTTACCCTCAGCCTTTCACAGGTGCCTCATGACCCCGGGGTTTCAAGGCTCACTGTCTCTTTCCAGATATAACTCATTCATGCTTTGTTACTTGCTTTTTGTTCATTTTGTCTTTTTTTTTCTCTTTAAATCCAGGCAGGAAGAAACATCTTCCAATTTCACTTAACTCATGCTCCCAACACAACCCTCCCCTCCCCAGTCCACTGCACCTACTCACACAGCCCCTGCCAGGAACATCATCTTCTGAAACTTCTGAAACAGGCCCTGAAATGAAAGATCAAGAGGGGCATCTGCTCCTCCCCTCGAGTAAAATCCCTGGGTGGTCTTAGGCAGGATGAAATAACTCTCTCTGCTGAGGTTTCTCTGAACCTGGCCAAAAAAACCTCTCTCTGTTTCAAGAGGCTTTTATAGATCGATAGAATGTGCTTGTGGCTGTTTTATTGTACCAAAGTACTCTCGGATATGTGGTGTCCGAGAGAGAGAGAGAGAGAGAGAGAGAGAGAGAGAGAGAGAGATCAATAAGGCAAGGATACAAAGAGCACATTAATTATTGGGAAACACTGTTCAAACAGTCGCTGGGGCCACTGTAGTTCCAGGAACTCACTGGGAGAGTAAGAATGGCTTGCTTCACACCTCCCACCCCATTTGTCAGCTTGTGGAAAATTCAAATGCTTTCAGTTTTCAGTCCTTTATGGGCATGTCATACCTGTGTGCATTGGTGGCATAGGTGGTCAAAATTAGAATGGGGAAACAATGACCAAGGACACTGCCTTTGGGAGTGAAGGGTGAAAAAGAACAAGGCTCTTAGAATATGCCCAAAGTAGGATTCACCAAGTCCCAATTAACCTGAGGGCTCAGGGAACAGTAATTATATCTGCTACCCTCTGACAATATCTCTAAAATGCCGGGTGACCATATCACTTACAACACAAACCAGGATACTTCCTGGAGTGAAAGAAGGTACTATTAATAGTTGCACTAAAATTTGCCACAGGCTAGCCAGTATGTTGTTCTGTTGTCCTTTTTTTCCCCTCTAAAGCAAATCATTTCCTTCAGGAGAAGATTCAGTTCAAAGAAACACACACACACACACACACACACACTTTGAATCAGAAATTCTAATTATATATGCTCAAGATGATGAGGTTTGGCTTGGCAGCACTGGGGATAAATTGAGCATAGTTGGGACACTGAGCTCAAAAGAATGTGTTGGTGAAATTCTGCCCTCCACAACCAATAACAATTAGAAAGCAATATAGAAGTGCAACATCAGGTGGAGGAGGGACAGCCCCACTCCACACTGTACCACCCTCCACCCTCTGTACCACACCTCACCCTCAGCAGAGAATCTAGATTCCTACCTCACTGGGACACCCAAGCCATCCAGTGGGACCTCCCTCAACTTCCCACTCCCAAACTGACATCTTTGTGTTCTTCCCTCTTGGAGAGGCCAGTTCTTCCAAGGATGTTCAGGATCCAGGCCACCTCCTTCTTAGCAGTGTTAATATCATCAGTTACCTTGCCTTTCCCTGGGTCTTTAACCTCTCCACTCTCTTAGATCAGTCCTATTGGCATTCAAACATGCTCTAATCTTTCCCATTAATAGTAGTAATAATATATTTTTTAAACTCTAGATCTTATACCATTGTTTGGCTAGGTCTATAGTTCTCTTTCTTTTCACAACCAAACATCTCAAAAAATTTATCTTTGTGCCTCCATTTCCTCACTTTCCATTCATGCCTCAATCCATTCCAATCTGAGTTCCCCCCCATCTCATCACCCAAAGGGCTGTCATCACTAAAGTCACCAACAACCTCCATACCACTAAGCTCACTGGACAACTTTCAGTTTTCCTGTCATTTGCCCTCTTACAGTCTTTCAACAGCCCTGTTGACCATTCCCTCGTTCCTTCTTGAAATACTCTTGTCTCTTGGCTTCTCTGATACTACATAACATTGTCCTGATTTTCTTTCTCATCACCTTCCTATCAACCCCATTCCAGCCTCCTAATCCTCTAACCCAACATTTACCTGTTGGATTTCCTGGGCTCTCCCATACCCCATTTTTCTTCTTTCTATACTTTCTCCCAAGATGAGCCCATATTCCCCATGACCCCAATACTCCCTACACACCAACTTTGTATCTCCAAACTTCAGAGCCTGAGAACCATATGCCCAAGGCTAACTTGGAATGCTCTACCAGAACACTGCCTAGCCTACACACTTCAAATTCAAGATCTTGCTCTGGTGGGCCCTATCTCAAGAAAGCATCACTCTCCAATCCTCTAAGTTAATCATGATGAAAACTCAGGACACAGCCTTCAGATGTCACCCTCATGTTTCACATTTAATCCACAGCCAAGTCCGGTGTTCCTTCTTTCTTAATTTTCTTTTAATAGTGATTTTTCACCATCTCTACTGCCATAACTATACACCATCTTTAATATGATTCTTCACCTGGACTAATGGTGAAATCTCCTTTCTTGTCTTCTGTATCTACCCACCCCCAGAACAATCACAATTTTTCCCTATAGATAGGTGGATATAATTATATTATATCTATATAATCATTGTTTGTTTCCACTTAAAACCTTTCAAAAACAATACACTTACTATTATCTACAAACTCTTGCATGATCTAAGACCCTATCTCCAGCTCCAATCTCATCCCACACATCCCTCTCTCCAAGTCATCATTTTCTGGAAACACTGCTTTTTCATTTCCTCAGACATTCCAACTTCTAACCTCAGGGGGCCTTTTCTCTGGCTCTAATCCTCTCTATGTCATCCTCACATCAGCTGATTCATTTTGACCTACTCTTCCAGTCTCTGCTTAAATGTCTTATTTTTCTACCCTCAGTTAAGTTCCCCTTGCATTTTGGTCCTATGGCATACCATAATTCCATTTTGTTGTACATATAATTATCATGCTAAAGAATTATTTGCTTATAGATACCTCTCTTAGGAGACTATAAACTCTATGACAGCAGCACTTATTTCACCTGTATATCCAGTGTCATTAAAAACTTGATGAATGAATGAATGTTACTCTTGCAAATAATGGAAATAAACTGGAGTCTGTTCAGAAAAGAAAGACCACAGGGCAAAGAGGTCTTAAACAATGCCATGGTAACAGAAAGTACTTCCACAATACTTACTGTGTTGTGAGGTACTATACTAAGAACTTCATTTATACTGTCCTGAGTAATCCTCCTAGAAAAGTTTTAAGGGGTTCTACAATTCCCATCTCTTATATGGGAAAACTGAGGCAAAGCAAGACTAAGTTCTCTCAAGGTCATACACCTATAGTTAATAAAGGGGGCAGCTGGGGCAGCCCAGACAAGTAGACAGTTCTTATCAACTCCACTACATGATTTCTGTAGGAGAGAAAAGGAAACTATCTTCAAATATGGGAAGTGCTGACATGTGGAAATGAAAAGAATATTGTTTTTTTATTGACCCAGGGGATAGAATTAGAACCAATGATTGATTGAATATAGGAAAACAAAATTTGATTTGTTTTATATATTATATATATAATATAATGGAGGGAATTGTAGGATAACTAGATGTGTCCAAAAATAGAATAGCCTGCCTTAGGTGGAGGAACTTAAAGTTCAGGCTAGAAATCAGTTGGATGTATAGAAAATAGACAAATCTTAAGTGGGCAGGTTGATTAGAACATTTGATGCCTATCACAACCCTGACAGTGGGCACAATTTATCTCCCACACTTTATACATTTCCATCTATTGTACTGAACAATGATAAATATTTTCAGCGCATGACCGTGAATCTGTTATCAATATAAAAAGTTACCATTAATTTACTATTTAATTAAGTGGCTTCCTCAAATTCTTTTTGAATGAGGCAGAGTCTGAAACTTTTTAAATAATTAATTTACTACAGGTGAGTAGACTCATTTTGGCACAATTTGCAACAAGAAAGAGGCTTCCTGGCCCAGCCATATCCAACTGGAAACTCAATTAACCAGGACAAACACTCCTCTGCATTGCAGTTAATCCAGGTTTTCACATAGAGCCTTTCCTCCCTTAGTCTTTTAGCCACTTTGTCTGAGGGTGGTTAAATTGTGTATCAATTTACATGTTTGTTTACAAAACACATCATAGACTAGGAAAAAAAAATCTAGCCAGTCTAGCCTGTTGTTTCTTTGCTTCTAGGGTAATTTTGTGGTGGGCAGGGGGTGGGGTAGGGGAGTGGGTAGTGTGGAAGAAATAAAAAAGAAAGTAAGAAAAAAATAACGGGGCTGGTGGGAGAGGCCTAAACACTGCAATTTTCCAACCATTTTCATCCAAATTGTCTGCAATTTCCCGATGGCCCAGGCTCCAAATTGCGAGTGAATGCTGCCGCAGTAATCCCGGCTGGAGCCCAAGCACTGTTGCCTAATAATAACCCAGTCGACAACAGAACATGCAGACGCACACCCTGCCAAGGCAGAGTCCGTGTTTAAGGCAGGGCAAGGCTGAGGAAATGTTGCCCAGATCCCTCTTCTCACTCTCTTGCTTCTAGAAAGAGTCCTTGGCCAGGTTTGTAGGGATCTGCGTCAGGGGAGTCTGTTCCAGACATTACAAATTCCTCTCCTCCATTCCCTCTACTCCCATCCCTTTACAGATGAGAATACTGAGGCCCAGAGGAATCAAGTGACTTCCCTGGGGCCTCACAGCAAATTACTGGCGCAGTGGGGCAGAAACTTGGGGCTGTGGGTATCACTTCTTTCTCTGCCTCTTTCTGATTGATATAGACAAAAATGTTGAAGGAAGAACTCATCTCTTTACCAACACACCTTACCTGTCTGTGTGAAAATAAAATAAGAAATAAAAACCGAATATAGAAAACTTAGTGATCTTTACATATGAAAGTCAACTCAAGAGGACTCTAGAGTCTAAATCCATCCATGAATGAGAAAGAAGACATAGCTAACTGGATATGACTATCTTGAGCCATTGAAAGTTCTTTAAAATTCATAATGGAGCTGATAATTAAATACATAAACACATGGCATGGCAGACATTAAATCTAATTATTGCACCTCTAAAAATCAATTTGTGCATGCAGTTATTAATTTGTGGTTATTATTAATTACCAATGACAAGATCAATATGCAACCTCTTCCTGGCTTCTAACATACCCTGTCAAAGGAATGGGCTCATACTAAAATTCTGGCAACACTGGGTTTCCTGGAGAAACCAGTTATGAGCTGCTATACCATGAATCTAGTCTAGTAGAAAGAGTTTTGAGCTATGACTCAGGAGATCTAACTATCATGAAGTGACTCTACCACTGAGGTGTGTGTCCCTCACTGACGTTTGTGATTCCCTGTTTACATGTGTGACACCTGGGGACAATGTTAATGTCACCTACCCTGTTCCACCATATCCAATGCTGGAGTTAGTTGGATGTGGGTTCCAATCTCCATGTCACTACATCTTACCTGTGGGATACCAGGTGGATTATTTAATCCCTTTATTTCCTCATGGGGGACAAAGGGCATCAAAAACATAGCATCCAGAACAGGGCTGGGGCACATAGCAACCACTATTATTTTTTAGCGAGTGTTATCAGCCTACTTTCCTGTGAAGGTGAAATTTTATTCATAATAATCACAATAAATGATATATACAATAAATGGAAGCTATTATTATCCTGGTTATTCCAACCTCTCAAAGTTGCTGGGTGGACAAGGAATCAACAACAAAATAACATATAAGAAAGCCTTTTACTAACTGAAAAGCACTTTAGCCACTGATGATGAATGATTCTTTCTGATATAGAAGGGAGGGGGGTAACTTGAGGGCCTGGGCTCAGGGCAGCATCTCTTTCTCTGTTGGGTACTTTAGATTCGAAAGAGTAACTGGCCCTGCATCCTGTGTCATCCTTTCTGGGAGGGCAGCTTTGAATCCACAATGTTCAAGCTTTGGAACCAGCCTGATCCCTGGATGAGGCTATTGCCCATGTAAAAAGAATTTAGGTGACAGGAAAAGGGCACCTCAAACCTTCTCGGTACCTTTGCTGAGTATTTTCTGATAGGGAACTTATTCCAGGAGTAAGAGAGAAACACAAACCTCCTAGTGCTAAAAGGCATTGACATTGACATGTAAGTGACTGTACCCACTGTCTTAGAAAATGAAGAAGACAACAATAAGATGACAAGACTTCCAAGGGGCAGCTGGAGGGCTCAAAAATTAACTTTGCCAGCACCTCAGTTTTGCCTGGATGACTGCTAACAGGTGTCTACTTGGTCCACGCAAGGCTCTGCTGCGTGTGTCCTTTGAATAGATCAAGAACACCCCCCCCCCCACTTCCAGCTCCTCCTCCCCCATTCAGTCCTGGCACATGGACCAGACTTCCCAGTGTGGAGTTTCTGGATGGCACACATCTAAGCTAACAAGTAACAGTACTCTCAGAGTGCTTGATACTGCACAATGATCAAATTGGCTTTCCTGGAGAACCCGGAAATTAATGAAGCCACCCACTACTTCCCTATCACCCCCTGCCTGAAAAAAAGACTTGTTTGATTGTTCACTTCAGGGGAGGAAAATGAGAGAGATGTAATTTCACATGGAGCTAAAACACTTGTCTTAAATCATCTCCTCCACATGCAGCTCACTGGAGCTGCACACAGCTTCTCCATCCAAGAACACTAGAAGGCTGGGCTGAAATACTTCAGCGCACTTTGCTCACTGGACTGCTCCTGAGTCTCTGGCTTGAAGATTCTAGAATGCAGCCTCTTCCACCAGGAGTTACATATTACCTACCATGCTGGCCCAGCTTTCTTTTTTCCTCAAAAAGAGAAACAATCCTTGCAAAGAGCTCTGCTCTGTTAGTAGTGCCCGAACCTAGATTTTTCTTTGTACCTGTTCATAGCTTGTTACAGTTTATGCATTGGAAAGAGTCTCTCTTTTAATTGATACCAAGGGGCTGCTTACTCCTTTAAAATGATTCAGGAATGGCACTGCTCATTAAAGAAGAAAATAGAAGGTGGGGCTGAGATGTAGCTAATTATGTCAGGCTTGAGAAAGAGGGTAGGTGAAGGCTTTTCATCTGAGACCTTTGCAGATTGCTAAATTAAAAGAATGTCTTGTGCTGATCAACAGGTTGCAGCCAGACAATGGAGCACAGTTATTGGGAGGTCAAGGCCAGGGCTGCTAGGTGGGGGAGGGGGCAGGGCTTGCTGTCACAGGCTCTAGGAGGTGAGGGGGTGGGAGCATGGAGGACAGGGAGCTTGTGAGTAAATTGTTCCTTAACTTCCCTGCCCGCCTCCACATAGATATACAAGTTTTAAAATCATGGACAGAAAAAAAAAAGAGCCAACCAATTACAACCCACAGGCTAAAACCAGTCTGCAGCCTGTTTTTACATACTATAATATTGGGAGGAGGAGGGCCATGTAATAAAAAGAAGAAATGATATTTCATGATGTGAAAGTTATGCAAAATTTAAATTTCAGTTCCACAACCAAAGTTTTATTGGAACACATATTACTGATGTGTTGTTTGCGGCTGCCCCTATGCTATGACAGCAGGGTGGAATAGTTGCAACAGAGACTGTATGGCCCATAAAGCCTAAAATACCGTTGACCCAGGAACAACATGGGGGTTGGAGCCAACCCCTGTCAGTCAAAAATCTGTGTATAACTTTTGACACCCCCAAAACTTAACTACCAAGATCTTACTTTTTTGACCAGAAGCCTTACCAATAATGTAAGCAACATATATTTTGTATGGTATACATGCTATATACTGTATTCTTATAATAAAGTAAGCTAGGAAAAATAAAATGTTACTAAGAAAATCATAAGGGGGCACCTGCATGGCTCAGTCAATTAATTGTCTGATTCTTGATTTCAGCTCAGGTCATGATTTCACAGTTCGTGAGTTTGAGCCCTACATTAGGCTCCAAACTCACAAGATTCTCTCTCTCCCTCTCTCTCTGTCTCTCCCCCACCTCTCTCTCTTCCAATATAAATAAATAAACTTTTTTGAAACATCATAAGGAAGAGAAAATAAATGTAGAGTAATATACTGTATTTATCAAAAAAATTCTACATATAAATGGACTCAGAAAGTTCAAACCCATGTTGTTCAAGGGTCTGGCCCTTTACAGAAACATGTCATGATGCCTACTCCAAAGTAAGTAAGAATGACTACAGTGAGTTGGGTGATAACTATGAGGTGTAGAAACTGCTTTGGACCGGGGATTAGATCTGGGTTTGAAGCCCATCTTCACTTCTGGAAAAATTCACATTCATCTCTGAGCACAGGTATTCCCATCTGTAAAATGAAAATAAGCAATGCATATTCTGTGAATGTTAAATAAGATGAGATATATGATAGGGAAAAAAATTGGCACAATCCTTAATATAAAATCGATTCTCAATAAATAATAACAGGCAGCAATATTCACAATAGTCAAAGTATGGAAACAAATTAAGTGCCCATCAATAAATGAATGAATAAAGAAGATACGTGTGTACACAATGGAACACTATTCAGTCATGCAAAAGAACAAAATCCTACCATCTGTGACAGCATGAATAGTCCTTGAGCGTATTATGCTAAGTGGAATAAGTCAGACAGAACATGACAAATACTGCATGATGTCACTTATATGTCTAATCTAAAAAAGCCAAACTCAGAAACAGAGAGTAGAATCGTTGATTAATACTAGGGTCTAGAGGATGGGGGCAATGGGGAGATGGTGGTCAAAGAATACAAAATTCCAGTCAGAAAATGAGTAAACTCTAGGGACCTAATGTACAGCATTGTGATTGTAGATAACAATACTGGACTATATGCTTGAAAACTGTTAAGACAGTGGATCTTAAATGTTTTTACCATAAAAAATGAAATGGTAATTATCATATACCAATATATATGCATATCAAATCATTGCTTTTTGCACCTTAAAGTTATACAATGTTATATGTCAATTATATCTCAATAAAATTGGGGAAAAGACAACAGAATGAATAAAAGAATAATTTACTATATCCTTTATCAAAAAGTCTGCATGTACTTAAAGATACCATTTTGGTTCTATTTCTTCAGGAAGGTTCCATAACTTCCCAGTCAACTTGCCCCAAATCATCTTCCCCACCTCTGAATGTCTCCGGTGCTTACCAAACTTCTCCTTTTTACCTCTATAGGACCTCTTGATGTTAGTTTTTATAAGAATCTAGCTCATTTTCCTCTTCATATTACCAAATTAGTGTCATGCTGATACATGATCTGTTGTTCAGAAACTAGTTTAGAAGATGCGTACATGGCACTACTAAGTGAAAAACACCAAGAATGATACTCAGACAACATACTATAGTATTTCATAGGTGGTCAGTAAAGACTTTACAGAGGAGGTGGGCCTGGAGCTGAGCATGAACATTCACGATTTTGCTTGTGCAGATCTTCTCCTAGATAGAGAGAAGTGGCATAGAACATTCTAAGCTGTGACAATAATGTGTAAGCCAAGGTGTGGAGACTGGTTTCAGGAATGGATCAATCAGATTATAGTGGAATATGAGGACTGGTAGCAAATGAATTAGGAAGTTTGGGGTTTCAATGACAAAAAAAAAGTTCAAACTGGATTAAACTAAAGAAAAATGTATTATCTGAAGTAACTAGAAGTCCAGAAGTAGAACCCCAGGCACAGTAGGGCTCAGGTTCAGATTCTGTGTCATTTCTCTTGACTCTGCCCATCTCTTTGTAGACTTTGTTCTCAGGCTAGCTTCCCATGGGGTGTCAGGATGGCTGCCAGCAACATCTGAGCCAATATGCTACCTTGTTCGCATCTAGAAAACTAGAGGGAAAAAAATGATCTCCCTTACTCCTGGAATGAGCACCCTTTCCTTCACTGTCATTGGGCCACCTAGGATCACATGATCTCCCCTAGACCTATAGCAACCTGGACTCCAGAACAAGTCTATGGCAAAAGCCAGAGGTAGTGGGATTACTA
Organism: Panthera onca; assembly: GCF_046562875.1. Classification (NCBI taxonomy): domain Eukaryota; kingdom Metazoa; phylum Chordata; class Mammalia; order Carnivora; family Felidae; genus Panthera; species Panthera onca. The sequence goes on along the minus strand of NC_138342.1, from coordinate 167,663,945 downwards.
TGATTGGCTTTGATAAACACTGAAGCCTAGTGTCTCCTAGTCACATGGACATATGGAGATTGGGTGGATACCTGAATAAAATTGGAGTGTTGCTAGAAAGGAGGAATGAGGACTAGATACTGAGTAAGCAACCAACACTGCACTCCTCAGATCATAAATCACTAGGAAAGGCATATCAAAGCCTTTTTGCAGGTAACAGCGGCTATCAAGCTCAAAACTTCAGATGGTATCTTAAAAATAACAATGGCTCCTTGTGATTGCTCTCTGCCACGACCAACTCATGCATGGGTTGTAATAGCCTGAACAAACTAGGAAAAGCTGAAATATTGAGGAGACGAGGAGGCAGAAATAAGTTGTTATAAACCAGATTTCACTTTGATTTTCTGCGCAATATAGCCAAAATCATGTCTAAAGCGCTTGACTCAGCAACCTTGTTATTGGCCCAAAAGGTAGCTCCAGTGTTTTCATTACTACTGCCCAGGAAAATACTGCTCTCTTTGGCTTTCTCTCTACTGGGGCTTACTGAGGATAGCACACTCTATATATTTTTTTAGAAATGACAGAAATATTCCTGGTGCTTGGGTTAAGTAATTAAGATTTGCTGTGGGAATATCGAGGAACCCCATAAAATGGCTTCGTGGCTTGGTAAATGAATTACTTAGTGTTTAATTACTAAAAATTACTATCAATTACTAAATGTTACTCCAAATTACTTGCAGAATAGACACATTTGTTTGTGGCTATTAATGATTTCAATTACTCCTCATAGGTAATTGGTTTCTGCACACAGAAGGGCACCAACTGTCAAATAGGAGTTCAGCAATAGAAAATGCTGCTCCTCTTTCAGCTTCTTTCAACTCAAAGCTGAAATTGGAATATAAACATTGGAACCATCTTTTCTCTAGGTTTCTCCGCTACTTGCACTACTTTCTTGGGACTCTGAGGGCTGGAGAGGACCTTGGAGACCTCTTCTGGTATGCAATGGAGGAAGTAGACACAAGAAGTCAATGGTTTTTAAAAAATCACACAACTAATGCCACAGCATTGATGAACATTGAAACATTCTGCTAAGTGAAGATTCGAGTCATAAAAAAAACAGAGATTGCATGATCCCATTTACATGAAATGTCCATAATAGGCAAATCTATAGAAATAGGAAGTAGATTAGTGGCTGCCTATGACTGGAAGAGAGGAGAAAGTGTGGGGAGGAGAAGAAGGCGTGAGAAGGTGGGGGGAAGGGACAAGGAATGACTGCTAAAGGGTACAAGGTTTATTTTGGGGCTGACAGTGATATCCTAAAATTGGATTATGGTGATGATTCTACAACTCTATAAATATATGTTAAAACCTTGACTTATATACTTTAAATAGATGAACTTTATGGCATATAAGTTATTTCTCAATAAAGCTGTTAAAACAAGTATGCTTAGTCATTCAATTAAATGGTGGGAGGGCTAGGTCCAGGATCCAACACCCCCAAATCCCACTTTATTGCTCTTTCCACTAGGCTGCTTCAACATATGCCCAGCTTGCTAGAAGGCATAACTCACTGAAGAAGATAGCTATTTAGATTCATTGTTAAAATTGTGGTTTTATTTATGAAGGACTCACTTCTATTTATTTGTGTATTTTTAAGAGGACATAAAACATGTTCATTAAAGCAGCATACAATGCAATTAGAAAATGAACTTAATAGAAAAAATTAAATAAAATTGTGTCTTAGCTTGGGCTCTCCCTGAAAAAAACAGAGCTTGTGACAAAAGCTTGTCAACAAGTAGTTTATTTTCAGAAGTGAACATAGGGATTTGAATAGAAGGAATGAGTACATTAAAAAGGGAAAGGACAAAAAGTCAATCCCATGATGCATTATTGAGTAGACTCAATAATTGTGAGAAACCGGGACTCAATGCACTAGGGATCTCTGAAGAATTGCATACACTGTATTTCAGAATTGTGTGTCCAAGGGACAGAGGGGGAAATATTTAAGCACTGGTCCTGACCGCATTGTAAAAGGTATGTCCATAGGGTTGTGTAACTCTTTTGCTCTTCCAGATTGTATATAAGTTACCACAGTTTAACAGGATCCTATAGCATCCTCCAAGATATTGACAGAGAAACCCAAGAACAGAAAGTAAGAGGTAAGCTGTACAGAACAAGTGGGCTCTGGTCAGACTACATGTCCATGCAAACTGTTACCACAGCAATTAACATAACTTCATTAAAACTAGTAACTTATTCTCTGTGAAAGACAATGCCAGGAGAATGAGAAGACAAGCCATACACTGGGAGAAAATATTTGCAAAACACAAATCTGATAAAGGACAATTATTCAAGATATACAAAGGACTCTCTAAAGTCAACAATAAGAAAATGAACAACTCAGTTTAAAAATGAGCAAAAACTTGAACAGACATCTCATTAAAGAAGATATACAGATGGCAAGTAAGCATATGAAAAGATGCCCAGCATCATATGGAAATAGGGACTTGCAAATTAAAACAACAATGAGAAACAACTATGTACCTCTTAGAATGGCTAAAATCCAGAACACTGACACCAAATACTGGCAAGAATGTGGAGTAACAAGGACTCTCATCCATTGCTGGTGCAGCTACTTTGGAAGTCAGTGTAGTACTTTCTTATAAAACAAAGCATACTCTTACCAAACAATCCAGCAGTCATGCTCCTTAGTATTTACCCAATTCTGTTGAAAACTAATGTTTACACAAAAACTTGCACATTAATGTTTGTAGAAGTTTTATTCATAATTGTCAAAACTTGGAAGCAATCAAGTTGTCCTTCAGTAGGTGAGTGGATAAATAAACTGTGGTACATCCAGAAAATGGAGTATTATTCAGTGGTAAAAAGAAATAAAGTATCAAACCATAAAAAGGTATGGAGTACTTAAAAATGTATTATTAACTGAAAGAAGCCAATCAGAAAAGGCTATATTCTGTATGATTCCAATAATACAACATTTTGGAAAAGGTCAAACTATGGAGACATTACATTTAAAGATCACTAATTGCCAGGGCCTAGCAGGGAGAAAGGGATCAACAGGCAGAGCACAGAGGGCTTTTTGATTAGTGAAACTATTATATGTGATACTGTCATGAGGGCTACATGTCATCATGCATTTTTCCAAACCCATAGAATATACAACACCAAAAGTGAACCCCAATGCAAAGTATGGACTTTTGGGGATAATGATGTGTCAGTGTAGGTTAATTGGTCATTATAAATGTAGTACTGTAGTGCAGAACATCCATAGTGAGGGAGGCTGTGTGCGTGTGTGTGTGTGTGTGTGTGTGTGTGTGTGTGTGTGGCAAGGAAGATGGGGTATATGGAAACTCTCTATATTTTACACTCTATTTTGCTGCAGTCTTAAAACTGCTATAATAAATAAAGTTTATTTATTAAAAAAAAATATGTGTGAGATGGGTTATCAAAGACATCCAATAAATAAATACTATAATATCAGAATTATATATTTTAATAATAGATGCTATATCAGTAACTCCAATAAGAACTAAATTTAAGGAAAACTTAGTTGGGACACCCCTGAGCGGCTCAATCAGTTAAGTGTCCAACTTCAGCTCAGGTTATGATCTCACGGTTTGTGGGTTCAAGCCCCGTGTCGGGCTCTCTGCTGACAGCTCAGGGCCTGGAGCCTGCTTCAGATTCTGTGTCTTCCTCTCTCTCTGCTCCTCCCCTGCTCATGCTCTCTCTCTCCCTCAAAAATGAATAAACATGAAAAGAAAAACTTGGCAATAGAGGACAAGAACCTTCAGTTTAGAATAGAAGATTCCAGAATTTCAATAGAATCCCATCCTTCTAGCACTTTAGGGAATTTACATTAACCAAAGTTTCTACCTACATTCTTCAAATAATTACACTCAAAAATGAGTACTTACTATACTCTTCCCACTCTCCAGCATCCTCTAGTATTCTTGGCTACTGTTTGATCTTATTCTCTGAAAACTTTTCCTTAGATGGATCAACCAGGCCACATCCATATCTTCTCTCATATCTGCACACATCATCCTTCTGCCTCTGTGCCTCTACTTCTGTTACTATTTGGTCCTAGTGTACCCTCCTCCACTTCCTTTTCTCTCTCCCCAGACAGCTGAATTTGGAAAGGATTTACTGGTCTCTTCTTAGTTAATCCTATCACAAGCCAGTTAGGGAAGTACTCTGACTAGTTCCATATTATAGCAAATGATGGCACCTAGAGGTAAGCAACATTTCCAAGATTATACAGCTATTTAAAAGTAAGTCAGAATGTTGTTAAGGAACAGAAATTCAACTGAGAAAAGTTGAAGATCTAATTGGCTTTATTAAAGTGATCCATGAATTGGGCAGTATCCCATCTGGGAAGTAGAGGGGACCTCTAAGGAGTTGTACAAAATTGAATGTTTACATAGAAAGGAGGGTAGGGCAGGGAAGTTAGAAAAAAAAAGAAAGGGGGTCTCATTAGGTGGATTAACTCATCTTCCTTTGAGGGGAGGAAGAGAGCCCATGTGACAGATTACCTCATTGGTGCTGGCCAGAAAATTCCTGACTGACCAGTTAAGACCTCTGGGGGAGGTTGAAACTACAATTAGTAAGGTATTAAGTCCCAGTTTGGTGGTATGGCCTGGCACAAGTGACTCCATTCTGGGGCATGCAGGGGACCTTTTTTTTTTTTTTTTTTAACACTGTAAACCCAGATAGTCGGACTGCAGGCCCTACGGACTCAACCACCCAGATGTCAGGGAGACCAACTGAATGCTTTAGGAAAGTTTAATGCAGGGATTATTCACAAAGTTCTGAGCAAGGTTAAGGGAATTCAGCAGAGGAGAGTGAAATATCCCAGGGCAACATCTGTTCCCATGTCTCAGCCCTAGGGGGCAAATGTTACTAGAACCTGGAGAAAGCTGTAGGTGAGGGCAGTTCCTTGTGGGAGCTGTGGCCTTGAATGAGAAATCACTCTGCCAATCTGAAAGCAAGGAAGGAGAGAATCCAAGGAATAAATATCCTAACCTAATTCTCTGGTCTCCTGTTGGCATCTCCCACCTGCTGGAGCCAAGCGTAAGCTAGAGGACAAAATAAGATGTTGGTGTTGTCCCTAGAGATCAGTGTCCCTAGACACACAGCAGGAAAAAGGGTGCAAAAGGAGTCTGGAGGACAAATGGAAAAAATGCAGCATCAAGTCTCAGCTAAGATCCAAATGCTGGTCTGATCCTAGTGCTGCAGTTTTGTTTTTTTTTTGTTTTTTTTTTTTTTTTAGAGGGCCTCAGAGGGGACAGCTGCCGCAAGCCTGTATCCAACTAACCAAAGCCAAACCTAAAACAGGAGCAGGTGCAATGTCTGTCAAGGCCATCACTAACAGGCATCATCCAGCATGGTCAATTCAGCCTGGCAATAATGCCCTGCTGATTCTCCTCACACAGACATGCCTTTGAAGATTTTGCTCACTCTAATGATCACAAAGGCTCTGGTGAACAATCTCTAGAAAATAAGGCTGACCAAAATGCCTGCATCAGGCACAGATAGCAGTTCTCAAGTTCCATTCTGATGTGCACAAGAGAGGACTTCTAAACTTGACTATACAAGCTAATTTACATAGTTCCATGTCAAAAGGCTTACAGGAAATTATTCTAAGATACATCTTATAATCGTATAAATGTTTCCTGTTCTAATGTGAATGAGTCAAAATATGGAAGAAGTAAAAAAGCAACCTGACCACCATGGTTTTCTCTGAGCCCAGGAACTATGAATAGGTCAATAGCAAGTAATGGCTGCTTATCTTGTACTAGGCACAGTGCTGAGTGCTTAACTAGCATTGGCTGCCACAGCCCTCACTGCAACCCTAAGAAGAAAGTACTATTTTGAGTCCCACTATGTGAACAAAAAAATGAGGCTTATGATGATTATGTCAGAGACATCATCTATGTGCCACTTACTAGGCTAAGATCAGACAGAATGCACAGATGAAAAGTAAGAAGTCAATGAACTTAAACTCTAGTTCAGGGGAGAAAACACTCACTTTAAAAATCTGTGAAAAGTGTAGCAAACAGGGTACAGTATCCATCATTTCAGAAAGCAAGAAACCAAAGTGGAGTGGGTGGTCAGGGAAGCTTTGCCTGGGGTGGTGGAAATTGAGCTGAGGACCAGGAGAAAGGTAAGGGTATAGTGGGGCTGGGAAGGTGTGGGGCATTCTGGGCATTACCAGGATAGCAAGGAGCTGGATGTCTGGAAGAGAAGCATCAGGCGCAAGAGGGAAGATCAGGGAAGGGCTCTTGACTGCACTCTGTAATCCTCCCCTAATTGCCCACTGCTCTATGCCTCTACCTCTCAGCCTTACATAGCTTGGGGCCAGCCTTGCTGCCCCCTTTCCTACCTCTTGCAACCAGGGCCAGTCCCAGATTGTACCCCTCCCACTCCCTGCAGGTTCTGGCTGATGGGTTGTAAATAGCCTGTTTGAAAAGTAATTGCATGTTTGGGGCTGGTGCTTGCTCATTCTTCCCCCATTCACTTTCTGTCTTCCTATTCCCTAGGTTTGTTTCCCAGGAAGCCACTCCATAAGCTTTCTGGACAAATGGCTGGAGGAGATAATGAGGCCCTCTGGGCCCCACAATTCAACCAGACTTTACTGACCAGGGACCCACTCTGAACCTACTACCTGCCTCTAGCTATAGGACAGAAAAGACTGAATGGACTTCTTTCCTACTAAAAAATTTCTCTGAGAAGCAACAAACTGGCCACAAAGATGCCTACCCCAATCCAGGACACATGGACACTCCTTTGCCTCAGCACTGGGACAGCAGATGTCTGCTGTCCAGTGATGTCAGTCTATTACAACCTTCCTGGTACCTGCTCCCTTATGTCCTTCAAACATCAAATAATCAGTATTCGTTTACTTAACACCTACTATGTGCAAGACCACCCCATGTGTTCTATTTGACATATTTTCCCCTCAAAGTAAGGCACAGTCTTATTAACTCCAGGCTCTATATCTAACACTGCCACCTCCACATCTCCTCACCTCTATTGGTCTGGTCCTGCATAGAGACAGCTAACCAATGGTAGAGCAAATCTTAAAGAGCCCCATTATTTCCATACACATTGGGGCAAATTCCAACCATTGGCACCTGAAACTCTGACTGCTGTAGATCACTTTTGCTAGAAGTGTCAGGGAACCAATGCCTATTGGGGCAGTTCTCAACCAATGACTGACAGAAGTTGATGGATACATGTTCCTCCTTCCTCACCTCTCAGACAGATTAACATTGAGATACATGGACTATACTGGCTTCTAGAATTGCCCAGCAAAAATTTGCTCCTGTCACCTACAATGGCAACTTGCTTGAAAACACAATCTTTATTGGCATTTTTCCTTTTACTGTCTACTTCCCATTTACCCACCAGTGTTGCTATCATCTCCTTCAGATACAATACTTACACGTGTATCTTTGTCTCAGTATTTTCTTCTTGGGAAATTCATATTAAGTCAATTGGGACCATAAATGGTATTAGGAAGGATATGTTCAGAATTCAGGATTCTGAAGTTAGATCCCTTACTGGCCAGATGACAAAGATGCCATTACTGGTAATGAATGAGGTGAAATAAAACACATTATGGTTGTATAAAATTCAAAATCCTGTGAAAGTCCTTACATTCTGCAGGTAGAAGGAAGATTGTTGAAAATTGGCCCACAATCTGACTCTCAAATGTAACAGAAATTCAAATAGGGCTGAATTCACAAGGTTGGTAAGTTTTCTATGTTAAAGTCAGAGAAGGAGTGGGATTCTGAGACCTGGATAGGGACATCTAGGCAGATGCTTTTGAATATCATATTAATCAGGACCGATGAGCAGGAATTCAGGGTGCCTGGGTGTCTCAATCAGTTGAGCGTCTAACTCTTGATTTCAGCTCAGGTCATGATCTCACAGTTTGTGGGATCAAGTCCCATGTCAGGCTCTGTGCTGACAGTGCAGAGCCTGCTGGGGATTCCCTATCTCCTTCGCTTTGTCTGTGCCCCTCCCCCACCCTGTCTCACTCTCGAAAAAAAAAACAAACTAATGAACAAGAAGTTGCAAGAACTCTGGATACCCTGGAAAGACATAAGTGAACCAATTATCAGGAGGTAAACCTGCAAAAAGGAAGGGGCCTACTACATCACTAAAGACTATAGGGGTTGGAGAGAAGATGAAGATGATGACAGAGTAGGAGGACCCTAGACTTGTCTCGTCCCAAGAACACAACTAGATAACTATCAAATCATCCTAAACACCCCAGAAATCAACCTGAATGATTACAGAACAAACCCCACAGCTAAAGGAAGAGAAGAGGCTATATCGAAGAAGGAACAGGAGACATAACTGGCTTTTCTAACATGCAGAAGAAGGCAGAGACTTAGACAAAATATGAATATAGAGAAATTTATCCCAAATGAAAAAAAACAAGATAAGGCCATGGCCAAAGATCTAAGTGAAACAGATATAAATAACATGTCTAATGGAGAATTTAAAGCAACAATCATAAAGATACTCACTGGGCTTGAGAAAAGAATTGAAGACATGAGGGAGACCCCAAAGATTTCAGGGGTCTAGCGGTCTGTAGCATGTCAAATTGTCCTCTCCAAGGTAAAGTTTGAGTTACGTACCTTGCATCTCTACTGTTTAGAAAAAGGCCCAGCACTTGGCAGTTTGCTTTGGATTTTTGATGACAGCACATGCTACTCTTAAGAATACTGCTGTGACCCATTTATCCAGTAACTTAGAAGACTGTCTGCTTTGAGTATTGTCCAAAGCAAAAAAGGGCTCTGCAACACTTATAGCACACATGGCCCTAATGCCTGATCCATGTGATTCATCAGCTCTCATGTCTTTTAGAGATATCCATGATATATAAGGATGCTTTAGGGTATTCCTAAAAGCCAAAACTGCAGAGATGAGGTGTAGATCACTAGAGCTCTGGAGCAAGACCACGCTGTCTACAATAAAAACATTACTTACCATTTGAAAATCAGTGCTTGGCACGTTACTAAAGTCACTTGACTATGGAATATCAACGTATATGTTACTGTAAGTGCCAAATTACAGAGCTGAATATTTTTAGACCCACTAAGTTAAAAGGTTTAATAGTCACAGCAGCAATAATACAATGGAGGCAGCAAACCTCTTATTGTTCAGGTCACACCTGTGGCCTCTCTAGCTGTCTGGAGAGAACAATACCCAGGCTTGGTTCATGAAAGGGTCAGCTCACTAGTTTGCTATCGGCATAAAATGGACTGCTGCCATAAAACACCTCCCTCAAGAATAGTCCTGAAAGATAATATGAGTGGAAATCCCTCCAGGAGGCAAAACCTGGAGGTAAATTTTTGTGTGGAGAGTGAAGCAGCTTGAATTAAGAATTTACATATGCTTCTAGGCAGTGGTGAATGGATTAAATTTTGCTTTCAGGCCTGGAAAGGACCGCTTTGAAAGGTCAGAGACAGAAACCTGGGAAAGAAACACATGTGTTTTGACTCACAAGAGTGGGCACAGAGTGTGTGGAGAAGAGAACACTCACATAGGGAGTAACAATCAACAAGCCAATGGACAGGAAGACTCATCCAGCAGCAGTCCCTGAGCTCCAGCCGCTGCATTGCTTGCACAATGGGCCCATGAATGGAGCAGTCATGCAACAGAGGTGGCGGCTAAATAGGGCCCCAACAGCATGGGCTCCTTCTCACCAAACCTGATAGTTACTGTGCTTTGGGGTGTCTGATCTGTTAGCATTAAAGATTGATGCTAAGCCCCAGGTATGATGATATCCCTCAAAGAGACCAAACAGCCACTTGGTGATAAGTTCATCACACTAGGTTTCTTTTGCCTGGATGAGGCAGTGATTCCAGATAAATACACTTCATACATATTTTGGCTATTGCAATGCATTTGCACCCATAGTGCTTTTGCCACCTCTACCATCTGAGACCTCACAGTGCATCTGATGTTCTATAAGAAGCTCCCTAACATTGTCTTGGACCAAGAGATCTGCTTTATGATAAAGGAGGTAAGACAATGTGCACAGGTCCCCTGAGGAAACAGGCTGTAAGCCTACACTGCCAGAAATGACATGCAGAATCCCTCCCCAGGATGGTCTGGTAAGGACTAACTGCCACTATGAAAGCTCAGATGACACAGCTGGCGGGCCCATTGCTGTTGGCACTGACAGTGGTTGCACCCAGAATCAGGGCACCCCCACAACCTCTCCTATCACTAGAGGACTACCTGCTGCCCCTGCTTCTTACCTCTTTACTCCTGATTCAAACCCACAGCACTCCTGTTTATCCGACCACATCTGCACCACTGCGGGGGAGGCCAGAAAACCAAATGTGTGCCATTTTCAGATTCTTTGACAGAAAGAGGGTTCTAGTTTCCACCAATATTTCATAAGATGTGGAATTCCTGAACAGTCAAAAGAAATGGCAAATGTACAACATATATGTTTAAACTCAAAACAATTCAGTGTGTTATAAATCTCCCGGAGCCTCAGTTCCCTCCTCTGTGAAATGGGGATGTATGACTGGCTCAAGCTCACACAGAAAAGTAGTACAAGGATTCAAACTCAGTTTTCTGATTGTGAGTCCTGTGTTCCTCCCATGACATAGTGTTGTCTTTTCCTTTGGGGTTTTCTCCCCTTTATCTTGTGAGCATCATGCCTAGGTATATTCCCTACCTAGTCCCCTCCAGAATGGGTGACACAGAAGTAAAAACCAATGACAGAGTACACCCAGCTCCTCAACAGTCTGAGGAGAGCTTCTCTGAGTTTCTGTAGTACTGAGTCCATAGACAGGGCTATGGGCTTCTTTATGGGGTGCATTACTCCCTTGCTGCTAGTGAAGGCTGTTTCCTTGCCACTCATTATGGTCTCTGCAGTATGTAAGTTCTGTGGCCAAGGTTCATATAACTGGGAGTATATTTATGGTGGTCCATACTCTTCCTTAGGAAAATATTGATTTTCTAACAGCAGAATGACTGTAGAGCTATTAAATCAGACTAGACTATCATAAACTCCAGGATTAACGAAAGAGTACTTTCACCTTTTCTTTTAGTTTCTCATGAGCAATTGGGAGTAGATACATCCACTTAAGCAGGACAGGATCATGGCATTTATTACTTGATTTCAACAAACCACTACAATTCCCCACCCTTATTTCCAGATGAGTAATTAACTATACTGCTCTTATTGTAAAGATCAACTGACAGGAATGAGAGAGGCCAAGTTGTATAAAAAAAAAAAAAAAAAAAAAAAAAAAATCCAAAGGCTCCTAATGGGAGCTGCATCCCATTATGCAGGATACAAGTGAAAGGGGAGTGGATTATGCTGGCAGTGGGGGATTGCTCTCCAGTCCCTGCCCTGACCAGAGGATGTGTGAGCTCATTATCTGCCTGTTAAAGTCTTAGTTAGAAGAGCAGTCAGTGAGGTGAGGATTTCTTTTTTTTTTCCCTTTTTTGGCAAGATCTCTATCTTTCTTCTTTATTGATTGCTTGCTTTTCATTTTATATCCTTTCTCCCTTGCCTGAAATGAGAAAAATGAGCCCTTGCCACGGGCTTTAAACTTTACACCCAGACAATATCTCCCCCTTATCTAATGCCAGGCAAGAAGCTTCAGCCCAGAGGACCCTGGGTAATGCTACAACAGATTATGTCATAAAATGGAGAGATAAGCAAAAGAACCAATCTAAAAGATGCAGCAAAATTTACCTTTTCATCACCCTCCGCTCCCCTTTTAGAAGAAGGCTTTAAATCAATCTGCCTTTGCCATTAATTCTCTTTCTAAAATTTGATAACAAGTGCAATATTTTCCTTGGAGACTGGGTTCTAATAAGATGGAGGTTGGGGGGTGGGGAGCAAGCAGTGTTTAGCAAAGTAATAAAACGCCATGATTGATCCTGGTCGGTGGGGTTGCTTGGAATCACCACTATTCTTGGCTGGCAACCCATAATCCAGCCAAGTCATAAATTTTGTTTCTTCCAGTAGACAGTTGAGTCTCTGTATTGATCCCAATTTGTTGTTCTGTTTTCATGTAATTGCTCCCAGTGATTAAGACTCCAGGTTGGGAAGGAAGTGTGGCCAGGCCAGGAGTGTAAAAGGAATAAAAAGCACAGGGCTGGAGTTTACCCTGCCTCCCCACAGTGGATACTGAGGCTGGGATGTGGGATCTGAGCTACTCTGGATGCCCAGAGTGCCCAGGGCCAGGCTGTGGAGTCAAGACCCTGCCCAGCCGGTCACCCCTCCTCTAAGTACTATTCTAGCCAATGCCCTAGCTAGTCCACATGTTCTTCGAAGGCCTAAGTGAGATTCCTCAAACACACATAGGATGTGGGCCTCCCAAATATAGCAGTACCCAGTGTATGAGGCTTCACTTTACTACATACAGAAAAACTGATGTATGCGCTAGATAAGAACTACTCCATGGTCACACGCTATGTAGAGACATCCCTCACCCAATTACTTCATCCAGAAACTAAGCCTTCCAGCCCAGATTGAAACTTGGCCCAAGAGAACCTATGAGCAGAGGGTTAGAGCCCCTAAGCCTCCAAGTTTAGAACTTGAGTATCCTGGGTTACCCATCTGTGAAGCACAAGAGTTTACAGCCACATCATTTATAGATAGATGAGACTGCAAGCATACTCATGTATCTTCACTCACTGGCTATGTGACTTTAAGCAAGTGGCCTAACCTGAGTGTCAGCAGCTCATTTGCTAGCTGGGAATAATAGTAATACCTGCCCCATACAATTCTTGTGAAGATTTTAATGCAATAACATGGGAAAGTACTTGGCAGAAAAGTGATGATGATGATGATGATGATGATGATGATGATTACTCCCAGCTTTAGTTTGTGCAAAGAGCCTTGCAGTTCCTAATAGATATAGAAGCCTGTGGTACACAGATATTTAGAAAATTTCTAAGCAAAGGAGGATTTAACATATAGTAGAAGGAAATGTATATTTTGATAACTTGGAGTGTCTTAGCCAAACCCTGAGAAACTAATTTAAAATAAGGTTATGAACCTTTAAAAAGGAACTCAAATAGATTCCTTAGCACTGCACTGTCAAAAGTCAGTTCAAATTTATTTAGTTCCAGTCTTCTCAGAGATGGAAATGGGAATTCCTCACTCCATGAACTCGACAATATTGCAGCTAAATCATCTGTATGTGATCCGCTTGTCTGGTGGTGGGTTCATTTGACTATATGCTTTAACAAAAATATTCCTGAAACCTAGAGTGATTTTCTTCTTCCTTCCTTTCCTTTCTCTGAGAGATTTAACCGAGGTGATGGTGGAGACTGGAGCTGCCAAATTAGTCATGACTTGTCAGGAAAATTTCTCTCTTACTCTCTTACATTCCCCAGGTTGAGATAAGGGACCTGAAGCCGAGGTGCTGGGCCCATCCCAACCTGGTATCAAGGGGGAGAGCCTTTGCCTCTGGGTCCCAGCCTCCTCTCCTGACTTCTTCACTTTGTCTACAGCCCCCAGTTCCTATCCATCCATCAAATCTTGCTTAGGAAAGCATATGATTTTAGCTATAGGATAGAGAAGCAGGGAATGGACTCAGACTGTTGGACTCTCAAACTTGACTCCTACATTTATAAACTATGACACTTAGGACAAATTAACCTAACTTTTTTGTGCCTCAGCTTCCTCTTCTACCAAATCCAGACAATAATACCACATTTCCTATTCCATGGGGTTGATGTGAGGACTAAACATGTACTTTAAATGCCTGAGGCATGGTAGGCCCACTTAAAATGCTAGCTTGTCTGAGCTGTTTTGGGGTAGTGGTGGGAGAGGAAGTCAGGCTCTAAAAGATTAAGGAGAGAACAGGAGGTAAGTAGAGGTGGTGAGCAGAAAAGTTTCCTTCAAAAATGTGGCTGTGAAAGAATGAGAATACCCATGGTTTGCCTCTCCCAGGGAACCCAAATTTTTCATACAATGCTTTTTCCAACTGATATATTTGTCAGGTGAATAATTTCTAAATATGTCTGAAAAGGAAGAGATTTAGAGGAAATATTCCACTGTGTTTCACCTTCTCTCAAAATAATTGCAAGTTGTGTGGCATTTTTACTTACTACTATGCTTTGATGAGGAAAATATGGGACTGAGATCATGCAGGAAGCCTTAGAATTCATGGAATGAAGTTACGGGGTATAAAAATGAAAGATATTTTCTGACTTTATTTTTCCTTGTCCTCCATCCCTTAGGGATAACATTAGAAATCATCTAGGATAATCATCTAGGATCTAGCACTCTCAAATCTGGCTGCTTATCAAAATTATTTGGGGAGTTAGTAAAATATAGATTCCTGTTACCTCTCTGAAAATTCTCATTCAGTAAATAGGGTGGGGACCAGAATTTGACATTTCTCAAAGGTTGTCATTATCTTGGGGACAAGGCAGTTTCAAGGACCATATTAATGCAACCCTTCATTTTAGATGTAATCTGGCAAGGCAGGGCCTGGCTAAGCTATGGGGCATGTGTGGGAGCTGGGAAACAGAATTCACTCTTAATATGGACTCTGTCTGGGGCAGAGAAGAGGGGCAGTGCCCCTTAAGCACAGTCTCTCACAGTGACCCTGTAAGACCATCAGGAACCCTCTCCCATGGCTTCATCTTCCCCATACCACAAACCCACTAAAATCAGTGATGGTGAGCAGACTGATGCCAAGAACTGCACCAGGTGGAAGTATTCAAGGTTGGACGCATTATGCCACTTATTTTGTCTCCGGCCTCTCTTGCTCTTTCATTAGTCTCCTGGATTCCTCCCACATCTTCCAGTCCATGCCTCTGATCCCTCCATTACAGCTCAAGAAGAATAAGGAATGTTTGCTTGTTCCTTCTCTGCCTCTGACAAATTCTGAGTGTCAAAGGAAGGACTCTGGCCTCAAGCAGGAAGAAGATGTTGAGTGCCTCAGTTCTGCTCAGGCTCCTCACCAGCAAGAACTGTGCCTAATTTTCTCACCAATTACCAAGAAAACAATCACCTCATCAAAGCAAGTACTATTTTTAATGGCAATAACACAGTCCAATTTCATATAAGGGACATGTGTTGTTCCAATTAATAGGGATTTGACATGCCCTTTGTGAAACCATAACCCCACTATTTTTGTGCTATGGATGAGTTCCCATTCTTCCCATTTTGAGGGTCACTACAACAGCTGTGAATGTTCTATTTAACCATCTAGTGGTGATAGGCCCAGTTAGAATATCTCTGACACTTAAATCTCTAATGTCAGAGGGATAGGAATTTCTCAGTTTCTTGCATCACTTACAAATGAGGCATTAATGAACATTAAAGTCATGTGAGTTATCTAAGTTCATACAATGCATCTCCAGATGGCCTAACTTATGGTTCCTACAGCTTCCCTGAGCCTTGACAGATGATGAGTTTTCTCTGGTGTCACTACAAACAAGCCAAGAAGCAGAGGGAGCCCATGAGGGCACCCTTGCTGAAAACCCTGACTTTGCTTGCCTGCTTCCTTTCTGGGCAGCCAGGCACTGTCAGATTTGGAGACCACAAGAAGGAGAAAAGAGAGCCTTTTTGTTCCAATTTGAAAGGCAACAGCACTGCTTCATCTGCTTGTTCAGCATCCTCAGTGAGGGGCAGCGCTCCTTCAATGGGGGCACTGTAGACAAACTTCAGCTCAAACTAGGCATCTAGAGGAAAAAAGTAAAACTACTAATACCCTGGAGCTGTTCAAAATCAATCTGCCATAGGCTTTTATCCCAGAGAGATAAAAATTTTTGTTCACACAAAACCCTGTACATGAATATTCATAGCAACTTTACTTATAATAGTCAAAAGCTGGAAATAACCCAAATGCCCTTCGATGTGTGAGTTGTTAAACAAACTGTGGTACATCCATACCAGGGAATACTGCGAAGCAATAAACAGGGATGAAGTATTGATACAGGCAACAACTTGGATGGATCTCAAGGGATTTATGCTGAGTGAAAAGAAAGCCAATTCCAAAAGGTTATACGCTGCATGAGGCAGTGCTCCTTCAATGGGGGCACTGTAGACAAACTTCAGCTCAAACTTTTAGATGACAAAATTATAGAAATGGAGATAGATTAATGATTGCCAAGGGGTGGGGGTGGGGAAGGAGGCTGCTGGGGCTATCAAGGAGGCAACATGAAAGATCCTTAATGTGACAAAACTTTTGTCTTAACTATAGTGCTGTTCACACAAAACTTCATATGCAATGACATCATAAAACCACATCAAACTAAACACACACATATACACATGCATATGCATACACCAATGAGTATATGCAAAATGGTGATTTCTGAATAAGATGGGTGGATTATGGCAATGCCAATCTCCTGGTTATGAAGCTCTACTATAGTGATGTAAGATGGGTGAGCAGTATACAGGAACTCTCTGTATTATTTCTTACAACTTCATGCACATCCACAATTATCTCAAAATAAAAAGTTAAAAAAAAAAAAAAAACTCAATCAGCTCCAGCTTAATTCCTTTATCCTTTACTGTGGGCTGGATTTGGTGGCTTTCTTCCAAAAAACAAAGTATGAAAAAGAAAAAAATAGTAACTTTTCAGTGAAGACATTTGGCAGTCACCACCTTAAGCAGGTGATCCAGGTCAGCATTAGCAATGAAAGTAATGTTGGTCATGTACCCCCTACTGTGAGTTATGAGAAGGGTGCTTCGTCTCCATGGTATTCTTCCCCCAAATCCATAATCCCAGTGTAATCATGAGAAAACATCAGAAACAAACTTGAAGAACATTCTAGAAAATACCAACTCTTTTATGACCTTGACATTTCTGAAAACAAGGAAAGAATCAGAAGCTGTCAGAGATCAGGATAGAATAAGGGGACATGATGCCTAAATATAGTGTGGTATCCAAATTGGGTCCTAAAATAGAGAAACTAATATTGAGACACTGGTGAAATCTGAATACACTGAGTAGTTTAGTTAATTACGTTGAGACAATATAATACAATATTATTCATCCTCCCAGGTCTACCTTAAAATCTCTAAAGGCTTTCCTGATCACTGATTACCCACATGGATCTCTCCCATCCTTATAATGAGGAAATACAGAAGCTGATGAGTCATTTTTTACCCCTTCCTCTGAGACCCTAGTGTCCATCTAGTTGGGATTTTATACTTCTAATCTACTAAACAACAATAGTGTACATAGAAGCCTGAGCTAGCCTGCTGGATGATGAAAGAAATATGACCCATTCACCCATATCATCCCTGAAACACCCTGCTAGCAACCACACATATGAATGAAGTCATCCTAGATCATCTAAGTGAACACAGACATACATAGAGATCCAAACAGAGATCAGCCAAGGCCAGCAGAGGAACCTGGGTCTGACCTAATTACCAATTCACAGAATCGTGAGCTAAATAGGTGGTTGTTTTAAAAAAAATTAACCAGCATGTTCAGCCCCTGATTACAGTTATATACCTAGATTCTTATCTATATATACATGTTAGATATAATGTTGATCTTTACATCCATTCTATCTTTCATTTATTTCCCAAAATAACCTTGTGAGGTTTGAATTATCATCTCTATGAGGTCAGAAAAATGAGGCTCAGAGAGATTGAGTGACTTGCTTAAGACTCCACAGATAGTAGCAGTGCTGAGAGTTGAATCCAGGTCTTCTGAGAACAGGCCCAGTGTTTGACTTATTCATGTTCAATTCCTTCTTATCTTCTATCTTATATTTTAATTTATTTTCATTAGTTTATCCTATTTTTCCAACTAAACAAGAAGACACTTCAATATAACTTGTATCTTAATCTTTTTATTGTGTTTCATAATATCAAGCACACATAGACCTTAGCATACGCTAGTTAAATCAAATTAAATTAACCTCTCAAGAGGTTTATTTTCTCTCTCTGCAGCCTATCACAGTGACTTGTCTGTGGTCAGTTACTGCTTGTTGGGGATATTGATGATGTCTGTAATGTATTCTAACCTTTGAGCCATTAGGTGCAGAGAGGCCAGAGTGTGGCCATTATTCAAAGAGAGGAAGTTATTATTGGATCTCTCTTTCCCTTCATAAACCAGGAATGTGGTTAATTAGCCTACATCTTTCTGCCATTGACCAGAGCTGTGAGGAATGGACAAGTGGCCACCACAGTAGGAGGTGGGAGCAGGCAGCCAGGAGATCACAATGTGGTCCCAGGAGGTGGGCCAGTCAGCCTCCTCCTCCCCACAGAGGGGTCAGAGGGGTCTTATGCCAAAAATTCAGAAAAGCCTGGTGGACACAGCTTAGGCTTGAATGACAAACCACTTGGGTACAAATCTGGATCCTGCCACTACCTGGCCAGGTGAACTTATCTGGTCACTTTAGCTCTCTGGGCCACAAAATCCTCATGTATAAAATGGCTGTGAGAAGGTAGATGTGCTCACATGTGGCCTGGCACACAGTCACTGCCCTAGCGTCACTACTCCTCTCCCCTCCTGCACTTCTGCAGGTGTGTCACATCCTCTTTTTTCCATTATAAACAACTTTTTCACCATTTTATCTTTTGATTAAGTTCAGATTTCCATGTGCAATAGCCAAGTTTCTTAAAGTGAGCTTAGTAACTTTTCCTTTCTGATTGGATTTCCAGAATCAAGGTTTGGGTTGTGTCTAGGATCAGACTCAGAAGGCTGTGAGTGCATATACCAAAAGCAAACGTTCTTGGCTCCTGAGCTGAGCCCACTCCAGTGGTGTGGGAAGATAGCCCACCCCAGCAGCTTGGAAAATAAGAAGGTCCTGCCTGATGATACTAACTGGTAAATTTACTGGACACATCCAGTAAAATTTGTAAATTTGACAAGACTGGGCAGACCCTCTCACTTCTTGCCAAGTGTCTCTTGCTGTCACTGACTGAAATTCTACCACCAGGGAATCTGTTCTTTTGGGTCTCAGAGCTATGTTGTCTTTAAAGTCTGAATGTAAATTGCAGAATCCTGGAAATGGTGCACCTCCAGGACTTTGAGATGGCATTCTGGGAAGAGCAGGGTCCGTGAATTGTGTTTGTTTGGAGGAGGAGGGTGATGCCAGTGCAGGAAAGACTGAAAGGTCTTCTGAGAGGGAAAAGGCATGGGACTACTTACTTACTTGACAGTTTCATTTAGAGTGAGCCAAGAAGGCAGGGTGGGCCTCATGGGACTGTAAGAGTGAGAACAAGAGTATGTGTATTCAAAGAAAATTTGAGAAGAACAGAACTTCTCTTGATCTCTTTATTGTGTTAGGAGTCAGAAATCAGCCAGATTTTTCTATATAGCTCTGAATTCATATTTTCTATTGGACCATATTAACTTTTTGTCATTGTTGTTTGGAAACTATGAATAGAGGGAAAGCTACAAGTTTTCTTCATTTAGGGACCTTATCAATGTTGCTCACCTTTATGCCCCCAAACCCAACTCTTTGCCCAGAGGATAGCAGGCGCCCAGCCACGTAGATGTTTTTAAACTGCACTGAACTATTGAACTGAACTTCACTAGAAGAGAATAAGATCGGTTTACCTACTAGAGGCCAGTCCCTGGGAAGCAGTGTGACTTTGGCATGCTGTGCTGTATTCTAGAGATGCAAGCTGAATTCCCAAGAGGGCTGTGGGAAGAGAAGTTCTTAGATAAAGCAGAAGTTTCCTCTGAGATTTGCTGCCCAGCCTGTCTCTTCCCCAGACCCACATCATGGGCTGCAGCTGTCAGTAAACCAGCTGCCAGAACAGTGTCAGGATGGCTGGGCAGCCGCCTGGGGCTACCCTCTAAATCATCTCAGCCAATCAAGCACTTAATGTTCTCTGTTCCTCAAGAATGTTGCACCTCGGCGCTGCCCATGTATCTTTCAAGTTTTATCTTCAACATCTTATAAATCATCCATTAAATACCTCCCAACTAATGCACACTGCTGTTGTTCTCAGCTAGGGCTGAAAAGTGCACAAATCAGTTTTACTGCATATTAGTCCTGCCCAGTGGGCCCTAAGAAAAAATAAGAGAGAAGCCAGAGAAGGAAAAGGCAACTCTTGGTGGCCCTGGTACTGCTGCTGGTATGAACTGGAAGCCAGTGATAGAGGGTGATAAAACAAGATATTGGCACCAACATCATATCACAGGTTTTTTTCTGAATGCCAATGACAGGGATGCTTGTCCTGCAGGGCAGTGGCCTATGGAGCAGAATGTAGCTGCACATGTACCTGCTAGGTACTGTTTTGACCAAGCCAAGGAAGATGTTCTTTTCTGGGAAGAAATGGCACTGGCCTTGGAGATAGTTGTGAGCACAAACTTTCACTGAACCTCTGACTCATTACCCTGACTTCCTACACTTTAGTTTCTGCATTTCTAAATTAGGAATAACCCATATCTCAAAGGATTTTATGATTTTAATAGAATGATATATATGAAAATACAGTATCCATAATAAAATAAGTGCTCAATAAATGAAATCAAACACCAGCCTTGGTGTCAGAAGCTATCAACATGCTAGATCCCCATCCCAACTGGATGGATGTGCTGGGTTTGGTCTTTAGCCACACCTTACTCTATGATGGCTTCACCCGTCACCTCTACCGAGACTATGTGACTTTAAGCAGGCCATAAGCATGTTAGCCAATCTGTGGGTTGATCATAATAAAACTTCCGCCTCAATCCAAGGTCAGGCCTGGATAACTGTAATGAGTGTTTAATGCATCCAGATTTTGGAAGAAAAGAGGATGTGCCTGAGGTTAGAGTAGCAAAGGTACTGAAATCCAGCTCAAAGACATGGGTTCGAGCTTGGTTCCATGTGCACTGTCTGTATGATCCTGGGGAAGTCACTTCAACTTTCTGAGCCTGCATTTCAACAACTATAATATATGAACATGCAGCTATGTCACTGGCTTAAAGAGGATAGTTAATCCCAGAATTCTTATTATCAAACAAAATTTTGTAGAAGTGCACTATATAAAACAGTAAAGCTAAATTTCCTCTAGTTAAT
This sequence comes from Panthera onca, assembly GCF_046562875.1. Lineage (NCBI taxonomy): Eukaryota > Metazoa > Chordata > Mammalia > Carnivora > Felidae > Panthera > Panthera onca. The sequence goes on along the minus strand of NC_138342.1, from coordinate 167,642,960 downwards.
ATCACTTGGGGATTTGGAGGCCCCACATGCTGATTCTTTCCCTTGGGGATCTCCAAAATCCCTCTTATGAGTCCCCTCCAAGCACAATTTATAAAGCACTGATCTAGAAAGAATCTAAATTCCCATCACTATGGGAATTGTTCAATGAGCCTCACTGTATATATACAATGAAAGACTAAGCAGTTAACAAGACTAAGGCAAATGTGGCTATAACACCACAGAAAGATATGCCACTAGGTGAGAAAAGCAAAGTGTAAATAACACATGCAGTAGGTGGACCCCATTTGGGATACTTAGACACAAACGTGCACACATGCACATAGAAAAAGCTCCAAAGTATATACACTAAAGTTCTAACCATAGTTTCCTCTGGGTGGAATGAGGGGAGTGCTAATGAAATAATACTTTCATTTTGGCTCTAGTGTCTGAGATTTTCTTTTTACAAAAAAAAAAAAAAAAGAGTTTATATGTTATATGATTTTAAAAATAGGACTAAAGGCCTTTTCAGTTCTATGACTCATCTGGCTGAAGTGAATTCTCGAGCACATTTTCCTTTTCAATATCATTTCTGAAATGAGATACTGTTGTGGAAAGCCAATACCAACACAGAAAGCACCCAATTATCACTAACTGGAATTGTGGGGAGCCCTTAGCCTGGGCTGAATGTGCCTTTCCCTGGACTGTGTGATTTATAAACTATCAAATAGCCCATAGCCTGCCAACGGCTTTTCCACCAGCCTTTAGATGAGCCCCAAAGCCTTCCATTGTGTGAAACCACTATTCCCATTGGGGATCCATGAAAATGCACATAGAAGCATGAGGCTCAGACAAAGATAAACTCCCATGAACCAGCATGGATCCCATGTCATATTACTGGAAAGGAGATAGAGTTTGGGCAGCAAAACCTTCTACAAAAATCCTATATGAGTGACTTGAGAATCAATCTGGCAAAAGAGCAATTGCAATTGTTTTCAAATTATTTTTATGGTATGGTCTACATTTGTACTGAGAAAACAGGCAAACTGTGCTTTAGAAGAGAGCTGGCCTAGGATTATGAGGCTTTGCACAACCAGTGTGTGTATATATATCTATAGATATAGATATAGATATAGATATAGATATAGATATAGATAATGTTTCCCCAGATGTAAAGCTATCAAGATGAAATTGTAAGGAAATGTACAACTTTCTGAGAAGTCATTGATTCAAAAGAAAGGGGACAGTTACAATGGGAAGAGATGAGACATATCAGCACATATTCACAAGAGGCTGTGGGAAGAATTCTTCAAATTCATCTCAAGTAACATTTATTCAGCAGCTATTATGCTATAAGCCCTGTGCTAATCACTGTCATGTATGCTTTGTGCCTAAGTTTCTTCATCTCTAAATGCAACAAAAAGCCTTTTAGAGCAGAAATACCTCAGACACTTCACGGGCTTTTTTTGTGCCCAGAAGAGGGAAAGAATTAGGTAGAGACCTAAGGACCTGGGAAAAATAGGTTCAGAGATGTTCAACCTGAGAACAAAAAGCAGATCAGAGGATGAATTTTGAACCCAACGAGGAAAAAAATCCCTGTATCCCAATATATCAGTTAAGGTTAGGTTTAGCAGCAATGAGAGACCTGGAGAATAACACTATAATGGGATGGAAATTTATATCTATCTCCAGGAAAAGAACTGCTGAGGTAGGTAGTCTGGTCTCATACGGATACTGTGTAATCATCAGGGACTCAGGTTCCTTCCAGCTATTTGCTCATCATCTCTATCTATGGCCTCACCTTAGTGGTTGGAGTACTTTCTGAGTGTCATGTTACAAACAGCAAGATGGAGAGAGCAGGAAAGAACCTTTTGAGAAGTTTCACACAATGCTTCAATTAATCACATAACCACACCTAGCTGCCAGGAAGCTGAGAATAGCAGTCTTTGTGCTTCCTAGCTATTTTCTTCTGAAAATGTGTCCAGCTAAACACCAGATCCTGCTTTTTTGGCAGTCAATGGGAGATTGCATATTTGCTATTTAAACAGCAGAGCCAGTCATACACAGTAACTAGGAGCTGAGAGAAATAGGTCTTACCTGGTACAGAGGAGATGCTCATAAACTGTGCATCAGTATTAACCAAAATAAATAGGATAAATAGAGGGCTGAGGTTAATTACCCCCAAAAGTGTGACATCTAGGTGTGAAATCTAAGTTTAGTATTTTGGGGCATCAAGAGGTAACCCACTCAGAGATAAAACCAACTGCAAATTTTCTAAACTTTTTTTTAAGTCTATTTATTTATTTGGTGGAGAAGGGTCAGAGAGAGAGAGAATCCCAAGGAGGCTCTGCACTGTTAGCACAGAGCCAGACACAGGGTATGATATCATATGAGATCATGGCCTGACCTGAAATCAAGACTTGGACACTTAACCTACTGAGCCACCCAGGAGCCTTCCAACTGCAAACTTTCTATTTGAAGTATGCATTCCCCTGTTTCCTATTGTCACAGGTTTTTCATGGAGATCCCAGACTTCACAATTAGATGCAGTTCTGCTCTGATAACAGAGATGGTGTATTTAACAATCTTGGCTGGGATTTCCATCTTCTTGGAAAATGACCATTACAAGATGCCCACCACTCTTTCTTGATCTTGAGTATGAATGGAGCCTCATGCTTCAATTCTGCAAGACCCTGGAAACTTCCTGAGTCACTAGCAGCCCCCAGCTCCTACCTCCTCAGTCCATCACTAGACTCAAAATACCATGAATCAGACCTTATCTTGTTTTACTGTCTATTGTTCTTAGCATCTAGCATAGTGCTAGGAACCCAAAAAATAACTTTGAATGAATAAATTGAATACATTCTTTTAGCTACCAGCAAATGGATCCTCCAAAATGCTATGTACCACTCAGGGGTATCCAAGTGACTCCCTATTTTGCAAATAAAATTGGCAACCCTCATACCCATCATCTGGGTGTCCACTGTGACAAACTCCCCATCCAACTCCTACCACTCCTAGCAGGCTGGTTTCCTCCTTGCCCCTCCTCATACCAAGTTGAGAGCAGATCCTAGTCTTTATTTCTGATTCTTAATCTCATCTTCCCACCAAGTTCCCTCCCTATAAGGCCCAGCACAAGATAATTTTACACACTTTTCCATCCCTAAGTTCAGCCAGTAACAACTTTCCCTCATTTTAGACTAAAATCAAAATGTTTCTCATTTGCATTGCTCTTTACAGAAGAGCAAAGCCTCCTTACATTTACTATTCCATTAGGTTGTTTCCAAATTCTAGCTCCGTTCTTCAAAAGAGGCTCAGAGAAGTCAGTGTCTTGCTCTTGGTTATATGTCAAGAAGTGGGAAAACTGAGACTCCAGCCTTGGTCATTCAATTCCAAGAGCCATGTCTTTCTACCATGGCTCCTTGCACTGGGCCTTCTGGGCACATTGGTCCTTGGTCTGCCTGTCTCGACCTGCAGCCCATGGCTGGAGAACCATTCTCTACATGTTTCACATGCACGTACATGCACACACATAGTTTGCTTCCCTCTCTTTGCTGGCGGCCCTTTCTGCTTTCTGATCATCACCCACTATGAATAATGCTATTGAATACATGGGACTTGCTGCACATTACTTGTCAGGTTATGAAATCACAGTGGCAACAGCAAAGGCAAGGGGGCATATTCTTGTTACAAACACAGCAGGTCACTACAGGAAGCTGTCCTTAGTTAAGTATGGCAGGAATATATAATGAGTCTGGAAAACGAGATACTGAGAAATCTACTCCTGGGTCTGCCACCAACTAGCTTGATGACCTTAGGAAAGTTACCTTGTCCCCCAGGGTCTCAATTTCTTAATCTGCAAATAAGGTGGCTGAGTCAAATATCTCTCAGATCTTCTTTTAACTGAAAGATGCCCTCTGTTATTGATTTATGCTTGCAGTGGCTCAGTGCCCCCCACCGGGGGATATTACCAAATCAAACTCACTACTCTGTTCAACACCTCCCCTTCACATCCCCACACCTCCAAGAATCTGGATGTACACTCATTTCCTGACTCTACCAACCTACTTCACAAAACACTTCTCTAACCAGCCTCTGTGAGATGCCAGAACCCACCCTCTCCCTCAACTCACTAGCCAGCCAGCACTCAGGGACCCAGTGGTGCACACTGGCTTTCAGAGTTGTACCGTTTGCAAGTGCTGCCACCTCCTGGATCTTCCATCTCTGGGCATTCCAGCTAGAGCGTCTGCCCAGATGCTGGCTCTTCGAGCTCCCTGGGACCAGCAATGCATCATGGCAAGTGCACTTGTTTGTTATTTACACTATCGTTCCCAGGACCCCATCTGTTACTCCGAACCTTCTTTGTGATGTAATTGAGATTTTTTAAAGTTAGATGCATGAGAGCCCCATGTCTAATCACTCACACTGCATGCCCAGGCTCCAGGCCAAGGTTCCACAAAGATAATAAATACCAGGCACTAAAACTAGCCTGTCAGGCCCTGGGACAAGTGTTCTGGGAGCCAGTGGAGACTACAGCTTGGGCCTAGCAGGCTTTTCTCATGTCTCATCCTGGAACCGAGGCTAGGGCAGCTTCAGCTATTTAATTGTGATGACAACTGACTGGAAAGCCACAGAAAGGGAAGCAATAGGAGGTAGCTTCATCTCATCCCCAGCTGCCTCAGGCTCTGCCCTGATTAAATCTGTAATCACCTTCTCACCTAAGGAAGCCCTGACCTAGATTCTTAAAAGATATGGGTAGTGTGAAATGACAATTATAGAAATAATAAAATCTTAGAATGTTAGAGTTGGAAAGAATTGTAGAGATCATCTGGGTTCATAGAATACAGAAGAAAAATCCCCAAAGAGGCAAGTAACTTTCCAAGTTCAATCAGCCAGTTAATGGTTGAGCTGGAACAAGAGCTGGTGTTGTGATACAGAACCCAGTGCTCTTGCCCATTGCTCAATGATTACTTACATAGAGGCAGTAGGAGCAGGTGTCACAGAAGAACATGACAACTCAAGTAAGAAAACCTGGAATGCAATCTCATTGAGTGATTTGGTGCTCACTTAGCTTAGTTTCCACATATGTAAACTCTACATGATACAATCTTACACATAAGGTTGTTGGGTATACTAAATAAAATAATATAAAGCACTTAACATAATACTCTTTACATAGTAAATATAGAATATATATGTATATATATGCTTTTATTATTTACTTATGATACTAATAATCCTACCCATCTAAATGTCAGTGCCTCAAAAACATTAATTAGTTAGAAAAAAGGAATGACTCTCATCATTTTATAAATAAATAGGGAAGAAGCTACAGGAATCCACATGTAGTGGTTACCCAAAAAGGTCACAACCCCACCTAGGTAGCACAAAGCAATAACCCAACTTCAGATGCCAGTTCTAAATTCCTGTGAACTCAAAGAAAATGAAAGTCTGTATTCAATCATCATTAATTCTGTGATTGGATTCTGGGAAACCAGGAAAAGACATCTATTTAACAAAGAATTACATAGCCCTTACACATACCAGGCACTATTCTAAATGTTTTACAACAATTAATTCAATTAACCAACCTAATTTAATTCAGTGAGAAATTAAAGCAGTAAGAAAAAAAAATTCCATGAGTTCCCACCACAGAACTATACATTCACCTGTACATACCCACTCTACTTTCTTTTCTGTTACTGCAGATGAGCCATCTGTGCTTCTAGCTGAGGCCATTTCTTCCCTGTGTGCTAGATCCCATCACCTCTTAGCTAAAACCATTGCCCCAGAAACTCTCCCCTCTCTCCTTTGTCATACTGGATCTTATTAGATCCTTTGAAGTAGAAAAATAAATGCTATTTTTTCTCCCATTGAAAAACGAAACAAGCAAAAAGCATACACACACACATATACACCCTCTCTTAGCTCCACTTAGCTCCAACTTTCACTTCATTTCCCTCCTTTGATCATAATTCCCTAGAAGAGTTCTTTGGGTGCATTGTATCCAATTTCTCTTGTCAACACAACCCAATCAGTCTCTCACTCCCTACATGCTACCAAAACTGCTCGTCGAGGTCACCAGGGACTTCTTGCTTCAAGGGTCAATCTCAGTCTTAATCTTACTTGATCTTTAACAATATTTGACACAGTAGACCACTCTAGTTAGAACACTTTCTTCTCTTGGCTTCCATGGTACCACATTATATACTTATGATACTAATAATCCTGCCAATCTAAATGCCAATGCCTCAAAAACATTCATTATTTAGGGAAAACTAAGGACTCTCATCATTATATTAATAAATAGGGTAGAAGCTTTCCTCATACCTGTAACTGCTTCTTCAGACTTGTTTGCTGATTCTTCATTACCTCAAAATGTTGATAATCTGAAACATGGCTTCACTATCACTGATAAACTTGTAATTCCAGATGCATATGCTTATCAGTGATCTCTCTCTGCATTCACTTTTTTTTTTTCTTTTATCTAACAGCCTTAAATATCTACCTTTAACATGTTCAAAAATTAAAGTCCTGGGACACCTGGGTGCATCAGTCAGTTAAGTGCCTGACTCTTGATTTGGCTCAGATCATGATCTCACACTCTGTGAGATCAAGCCTGCTTGAGATTCTCTCTCTCCTCTCTCTCTCTGCTTCTCCCTCTCCCCCCACCCAAAATAATAAATAAACTTAAATAAATTAAAGTCCTAAAATATGTTTTCTCAGATGATTCACCCACAGACTCTGGTGGCTCTAACTTCATCCAACTGTTTTTCATCTAACTCCAAATAAAAGTCATATACTGCGATCTATATGGCCACACAAAAACACTACTTGAACTGATAAGTGAATTGAGCAAGGGTGCTATATAGAAGATCGATGTTCAAAAATCAACTGTTTTTCTGTATACCAGCAATGAACAATTAGAATGTAAAAATTTGGGGGGCTCCTGGGTAACTCAGTCAGTTAAACTTTTGACTCTTGATATTAGCTCATGTCATGATCTTGCTGTTTGAGTTTGAGCCCCTCCTAGGGCTCCATGTGCTGGGCATGGAGCCTGCTTGGAATTCTCTCTCTGGCCTATCCTTGCTCATTCTCTCTCTTTCTCTCTCTCTCAAAATAAATAAACATTTTTTAAAAGAAAGAAGGTAAAATTTTTAATAGCTTCAAGACTATAGCATACATAGGAATAAGTTTAACAAAATATGTACACTGACCATTGCTGAGAGAAAATTAAAAATGACTTAAATGAATGAGCAGATATACTATGTTCATGATTTGGGAGACTCAATATTATTAAGATGTTATTTCTCCCTTAAATTAATCCATATATTCAATGTAACCTTAGAAGCTGAGGAGTCTTTTTGGCAGAAATTACCAGTTCCAAAGAACTTGTAATAGTTAAACAATCTGAAAAAGAGAATTAAATTGGAAGGCTTAAACTTCTTTCAAGACTTACTATAAACACTAGTAATTTAGACAATGTGTTATTGGTGAAAATTTGACTTCTTGGTGAATAGAACTGAACAGAGTTCAGAAAGAGTTGCACATTTATAGTAAATTGACTTTCAACAAAGGTGCCAATGTATTCAATGAGGAAAGGATAGTCCTTGACAAATTATGCTGGAACATCTCCATATCTGAAATGAAAAAAAATAAACTTAACCCTCAAATCACACCATAAACCCAAATTAACGCAAAGTAGATCATGATCTAAAGGTAAAAAATCCAAAACTAAAAACGAACAAACAAAAAAACCAAAACAAAACCTATCAGAAAGAAGAAGTAAATCCTTAAAATTTGAAAATCTTTGATTTACAGGCCTAAATTTCTTAGGATGCAAAAAGCATGAACTATGAAAAAGATACATTTTGCTTTATCAAAATTTTTAAAAAATGTACTCTTTGAAAAATAACATCAGGGGAAAAAGGGTAAACCACAGACTAGGGAGAAAATATTCATATAATACAATCTGACAAGAGACTTATATCTAGAAAATATAAAAATTTTTTTCATCTCAAAATTTTGAGACAAAAAACTCAATTGTAAAAGCAGGCAAAAGATTCAAGCAAGCACTTTACAAAGGAAGATATGTAATGGTCCCAAAGCACATAAAAAGACTCAACATTACTAGCCATCAGATTAATGCAAACTAAAACTTCAGGGAGATACTATTACATAGACACTAGCATAGCTTGAATTTAGAAGACTAACAATAACAAAGGTTGATGGAGATATGGAGCAACTGGAGCTCTCACACATTGCTGATGGAGGTGTGAAAAGGCACAACCACTGTGGAAAACTGCTTGGCAATTTCCACAAAGTTAATTTCCACAAACTTTCCACAAAGTTCTGCAAAGTTAAATGTACACTTACTCCGTGGACCCAACAATTTCACTTTTAGATATTTATGCAAGATAAATGAAAATATATGCCCCCCACACACATACAAAAAAGAATTGCAAACAAATATTTATAGCAGATTTACTGTAATTATCAACTACTAAAGCTGTTGTTTTAATTTATCAATAGCCCCAAATTATCAACTGGTAAACTGTCTATTAATAGATGAAATATTAAGCAAATTGTGGTGCATCCACACAATGGAATCTGTATGAGGATAGAAAGGAATAAACCACTGAAACTAGCAACAACATGGATGAATCTCAAAAACATCAGGTTGAATGGAAGAATCCAGACACAAAAGAGTACGTACCGTTTGATTCAATTTATATGAAATGGTAGAAAAAGCTGACGGACAGCATATCAGTCTATGCATGGGGTCAGAGATGAAACAGGGATTGGCTATGAATAGGGATGAGGGAACTCTTGGGGGGTGATGAAAATGCTCTATCTTTATTCTACATTTGTCAAAACACATCTAGTAGAGCACTTAGAATGACTGCATTTTATTTTATGTAAGTTATACCTCAACAAAGTTAATTGCAGAAAAACAAAATTCAAGATCCTTACTATGACCTAAATGACCCAACACAACCTGGCCTGACCATTACCTCTCTGATATCATCTCCTACCACCCTCCCCAGCTTCAGCTACCTGTTATTCCCTCCCCCTTGAATGTTTTTTATGTAGGTATTTACATAGTTGGATCTCTCATGTCCTCTAATTATTTGCCCAAAATGTCACTTGTTTAGAAAGGTATTCTGTGGCCACACTATCTAATTTCAAACCCCACCTCCATGCTTCCTATTAGCTCTTCATCCCTATGTAACATACTGCTTTATTTTGTTTGTTTGTCTTATCCCATGGAGAATTTGAGTTTCAAATTCAAGAATTTGTGCTCCGGGAGGACAGATATTGTTCTATTTTGTTCACTGCTATATTCTTACTGCCTGAAATAGTACCTAGCTGTGGCATAGATGCCCTGTTATCCCCCAAAGGTTCCCATTAAATAGATTTAATACTGTAAATGCCCAGCAAGAGACTGCATTTCCTAGCCCACTTCTTTTTTTTTTTTTGTATTAAATATAATTTATTGTCAAATTGGTTTCCATACAACATCCAGTGCTCATCCCAACAGGTGTCCTCCTCAATGCTCATCACCCACTTTCCCCTTTCCCCTGCCCCACCCCCCACCCAGGTGGGGGCTGCAGGACAATCCTTGACAATGGGGTGGTAATAGAAGTAATGTGTGTCACTTTTAGGTGGAGATGGTTAAGAAGTGGGTGCTGTGTGTCTTTGTTACCCACTCTTTCCTTAATCACCAGCTAACAATGAGGAAGTCTAAAGACCTAGTGGGTAGTGGAACCACAAGATGGAAAGAACTTGGGTTTCTCAATCACCACATGGAAGGCCACCTGCTGAACAACCTTTAGGATTTGGAGCAAAATGTTAACTTTAATTGTTTCAAGCTATAAAAATCATTTTCTACAACAGATATTATTCTAACAATAGGCACAGAGTTGATGCTCAGTAAATTTTTGTTTGATGAATTAACAGATGCCGTTAAAGAACAATACAGCAGTTTGTATTAAGTATGAAATCTGGTATCACGCCATAGAATAGCACATGCGATACCTAGAAGAAAAATTGGCAATTTCATAAATTAGACTGTGTTTGGTGAAAAATACTCAATGTGTTAGCTTAACTAAAACTTTGTACCTCAATTACAATTGTTAGGACATTGAAGTATAGCATGATACTGAGGTACAGTGAAAATAAAATGTAATAATGATAATACTTTTCTGCTTTCAAAATTTATGCATCCCACTGCTACAAAACAAAGCAGAGAACCTGTGTAAAGCCCCAAGATCCTATCCCAAATGGAAATGTAAACAGCATCCCCCATATTTTAGCCATTAGTGGTGAGGGTGGGGAGTTACGTGGATTCAAACACCTCTTATTCAAACATATACCCTAGAGATGTATTAGGATCTGCCAAAATTTTTAAATTTATTTATTTATTTTGAGAGTGAGAGTGAGAGCACAAGCAGGGGAAAGGCAGAGAGAGGGAGAGAGAGAATCCTAGCTCCTGATGACAGTGCGGAACCCACCTCAGGGCTCAGTCTCATGAACTGTGCGATCATGACCTGAGCCAAAATCAAGAGTTGGACACTTAACCAACTGAGCCATTCAGACACCCAGATCTGCCAGATTTGAGAGGACTCCTTGTCTCCAATCCCCAGCATCTGTAGCGTAGAATTTACTTTGTTCAGTTATGGCCATGAAGTGAAGTTTCAGGACTTTGGGATACAAGAATTAGTCAAAATGATTTTACCATGACTTTGTTCCCATTTTAAAAAAAGATAACCAACACTCAGATAATATTTGCACTGCTCCTAGTTCTTGCTGTAACTGAGCTTTTAAGTCATGTCATATCAAGTCAGAATTTTTCAAAGAAACTTGTTCACATTCTAAAACCAAGATTCCTGGGAATGATATAAAGTCAACTGTTTCCAAGGGGATAGATGTCTGGAACCCCATTCTTAGCCTCCCCAGACAAAAGCCATAGGCCAGAGGTAATGACCAATTATCAACTCTTTTACCCTGTTTGAGGGACAACATTGTCTCTATTATTCAACAGAAACACTAAAAAGGAAGTGAAAATTATCTGGACAGAGGACTTCTATCAGGAATTTTGCAAACCTTGCATATTCTTTTTCCTTGTTTCATTTTTACATATATTCATTTAAATGGAGTTAAATGATGGTAATTTTGTGTCTGGGAAATTCCTGAGATCATTGAAAAAGTAACATTACATAAAATTCTCTGATACGTAAAATTCTAAGCATTTTCTCAATCATTAAAATTTATTGCCATTTGTGAGGGTTTTTTTAAACTAACTTGTTTTTTTCATACCCCACTCTGCTCTTCCTGGGGGGATTAGATTGGTAATGTTTGAGGATACTATATCCATCTACCTCATGAGGCTATTTGAGGGACTGTCCATCCGTGAACATGCCTCATGGCTTTAGAGAGAGATTCTGAGTTCTTGGCTCAGATATACTCACCAAATACTCCTTTCAGAACTTTTATGGGTGTAAGTGATATGATGTGGCCAAAAATCCAAACTGTGCAATTGTGCATAACAAATATGCAATCTGCCATAAAAACTTAATACAATTTAAATAAAATTTCTACATATGTGCTGAAAAAAATATATATACATATACATACATACATTCAGGAAGGGGCTCCATGGATCTTAATGAGACCAACTTAGAAAAAACAAAAGAGAGAAAATAGTTTGTGGATACCATATCATTCCCATAAGAAAAAAAAATATATATATATTAATTACATAGGAGCTGTTGGTGAGGGGGAGATGTTCATGCTCATAAATTGGGTTTTTTATTTAGGCTTTCCTTTAAAATGAAGTTGCATTAGCAAATTTTGAGGTCAGGGACAATATTTCATATCTTGTATACTTTTCTATGGAGACTAGCACAGGACTGGAAACAGCAAATTCTTGGTAAATATACATGAATCGATGCATTCACGTTTATGAGCAGTCATGTTGTTAACCTTCCAACAGTAGCTGCCTAATGTTTACCATTTGAGAGAATTCACCCATTCATTGGTGATGCTTTGGTGTACATTTTCTTCTAATTGTCTTCTAATTTGGCCTTGGTCAGAGATGTCAGGGCATGAAAATATTTGTCAAGTCTGCATCCTGGGGTGATGTATAATATGTGGATGCCTCCACACCTTCATAGAACACAGTCAGCATTCATTGGCTAAACGCCCATAACAAAAGTGTAAACTATTCCTTAGTCAAAAACCTTTGGAATCAAGTCACAACTTATGAATTTCTAATAGTCTTGGTGAATGTATCATTGGTGAAATGTCACCAAAATCTTATAACTTGCAGATAGAAATAAAATCACAAAAAAATCAATAACATGGAGTTCTTCCCCCTTCACACCCATCCCCAAGAATTTCTAGGGGCCCAAAACAAAAATTTACCTTTGCTTAGAAACCTGCATGTCTGGCCCAGTTCTCAAGAGCATCCAGCATGTTCCTCTTGTTTAACAGAAGACACTTTCAGGAAAGCTGCTAAAAAGCCTCATCACTGTCACAGCTGAGAGTCTTTTCCTGATTTTATGCTCCACTTTGTCCTTTTTTCCTCCCAGACAACCTCAAAATCTGTCCTAACATACACACACACACACACACACACACACACACACACACACACACACATATGTATAGTAAATCCTGCATCTCTGTTTCTCAAGGATCTGTAACATTATATTCGCCTTCCCCTATGTTCCTGTCCCATCCAGGCCTCATCCCCTAATACCTTCATCTGGCCCTGCAGTCCTCCCTTCCTTCCTTGGCTGTTTCTCATCTCCTCTAGAAAAGGCTACCCTCTAGGCCTTTTCACCTGCTGTCATCTCCGTGGCTCTTTTCCACTCACTCTGCCAGAAAGTCTCTACTTCTCTCCATCTCACTGATTTCACAAGTACAGTTGGTCCTTTTCTTCGTATTTACTAGAAACACTCAATAAATCCTCAATGCTTCAAATAAATACCTGGTGCTAAACACCCTTTACGGCCAGCATCCCTTTATAAAGCTGAACCTCCAGGTAGAATAAAGTGTGTGTTGCTCCCCATTACTCTCTCTCACTCCTGCCACCTCTCTGCTTCATCACTATGGTTCTATTAGATTTTGGCAGCTTAAAGGCCCCCCTGCTGCTGCTTCTGTAGATTTAAAGGATGGTTTTAAAGCATGATCTTTGACCAGATTTCTAGCATTCTGCTAAGAAAGTCTTGGTGTAATTAAACACTGCTGTAAGGAGGAGGGAAAGTTCCCACGCATACACGTTTACTCACACACACATGCCTTGCAAAGCCAAGTGCAGCAAGCTAATGCCTCCCTAAGCTGGGCTGAACTTCCAAGTGAGAGGGGACCATCTCTCATCCCTGACACTTGCAGTTCATTAATATCTGCTCATGTCCTGTGACAGAAAGGAAAGAATACAAAGAAGCACTTCCTTCAGAGTTTTGATGTGGGAACATTCTTCTGTCCTGATGCTCAGGTCCCCAACCTGCATGAGGAAGAAAACAGGTAACATTTAGAATCTTTTAAGCAATATTTGGGATATTTTTTATTTGACACACATTCTAACCTTGAGCTTTTTATGCATAAAACTGAACTCTAGCTAGCAACTTTTTCAGGGACACCCTAATCTATGATGATTACCAAGGAAGGACTCAGAACCTAGCACTACGGTGCCCACAATCTCTGCCTAAGGCTCTCTCCAAGATAGTACACACCTAGGACAGGCAACTCCAAGGCCACTGACTAACTTGCAACCTCTCTGCCTGAGCTGCTTAGGAATAGGGGGATGCTGGCCATTTACATGTACAAGAGTGGCTCTATTCAAGCAAATCTGGTTGATGAAAAACCACTTGGAAGAAGGAAAAGATGACTTGAGAGATGCTATCACCTTACAAAAAAGTGCTCTGTAAAATGATTCACCATAGAATTACCTTAAGCAAAAACATTTCTATTACATTAAAATATGATCTTATTTACCAAAATTCAAACATTATACAACTTTTGAAGAACATGTTATTACATGGGGAAGTACAGAGATGTCTAAATAATGCCCAAAGAACATCCCCAAGGTAGGTTTAGTTGTAGAACCGAAGTGAATTTTCATCTGTAAAAGGTGTCCCAAAACATATTCAAAGGGTCTTACCCCCACCTGAATTTATGGTTTCTTATAAAAAAAAATTAGAACTTTCACTTGTAAAAAACTCAGATAGATGTCAGTATTATTCTCTCCCTTTGGAGCCAGAAGACACTCTGAGAAGCAGGTACAAGATCAACCTGTGCCGCATGAATGGAGTCAGGAACAAGCCCTGGGACCCAAAGTGGTTTATTCCAGACTGAATTTTATCCCATTCCTCTCTCCCTCCCCTGTGGGACATACTTTGTCAAAACAAGGGATGGTGCTAGAGGTCCATAGTGGGCAGGAGAGCCATGCCTCTCCACAGTGCACAGGGGGGCCATGGCTCTCCAGAGAAAGGTGAGATGAACAGTGTTAAAAATCTGTGCACAACCTTCTTCTGATTCCTGCCCTGAGCTGAGCATGGGAAGGGCCTGAGGGGCCAGCAGAGAGCCATCCTGCAGGCTGGGAATCCACACACCCTCCCTTCTTTTGAGTCCCCAGGACCAAGGATAAAGCCTGGACCCAAGACTAGAGTCTACAGTGCGATTTCTCATTCTATTGCCACCTCTTGGGTCAATGGCAGCCCTCTTCTCCCGGCCATCTTTGCAATCCTGACACCCATAAAACAAAAGTGACCCAAGAGGCTATGTGTCTCCCTGAGCCACCTGAAAAAAAAATCCCTTGGTTCTTGGTTTGGGGTGATGAGCATCCTATATCTAGGCCTCTGCCTGCTCATGTGCTGCCTCTACTGGCCTTGGTGGGGCACTGGATTTAATTGTACGTTTTTCCCTCCTTTTGCTGCTAGAGCAGCAGCTTCTTAGTAGTCTCAGTCCAGAAGAAATCTTTTCATTATGGCTCACAGCTGAGATCCTCGGGTTAAAAGAAATTACTCATGAAAGGGCAGCCTGGGGTAGAAAGCAGCAGATCAGAAGAAAGCCAGGCTTCCAAAGGAGAGGGACTTCAAGGGTTTATTGACATGAGGGAGATCACAGCTCTGGCTTCAGGCCCAGCTGCTGACATTTTTGATAGATTTAGGCACTGCAGTTTGGCTTGGAATTATTTTTTAACTCAAGCTAAGAGGTCAGAGTGAGGTGTTCTGATCTGCTCATGATGGTCTCACTGATGCCCAGGCAGAATTAAGAGAAAACAATGAGAATTGTTTCCTTTTCCCTCTTCCCTCATGCCTCTTTGTCCCTTCTCCCTCCCTCTTTCCTCCTCCATTCTCATCCCTTTTGTAACCTGACTTATTGTCCCTCTTTTCCTGGTCCCTCTGTTCTTACCTCCTCATGCCCCTCACAACAAGTGTTCTGGAGTGACCCCAAGAAAAAAGCAGAGCTACTCACAGGTGGAGGACCAAGGTCTGTGCTCAGGCCTCAGACCCAGCTTGCCTGTTAGGCCCTGACACACTGACTGGCACCCAGACCCAGGCACAAAAAGCCCAACATGAGAGACAGAAGGACCCATATTGCTTCATTTGTATGGTGCTTCTTATTAGTCTTCCCTAAGTTTCTGTACCTTTAGCACTCCACACACCCCTACCCCAAGTAAAGCACTAAGGATGTTGATGTTTCCATTTAACAGAGGAGCCTACAGACCTTAGGAAATATTCACAGAGCCAGAAGGGCCAGACTTCCTAGGAGGAAAGCCAATCACAGTGTTGGATCTGGTCTGTCTGATGTTGCAAGCCTATAGTCAGAGGTGAGAGTGGAGGATACTTTCTGGATCAGCTACCATTGCTTCTCACTTTCTGGGAGAGAATGCTGATGCTCAGAAAGGAGAGAGATTTCTCCAAGGTCCAATAGTGATTCTAAGATAGGACTAAACCAGAAATCATGTCTACTACTGAGGAGAGGAACACATATAATTTTTCTATTTTTTACTACTCTTTAAGCAATGTGAGGGACTCCACTATTTGGCAACAATATAAAAAGAGCTAGTATTAATTGAGCAACTGCTAATGTCAGGCATTGGGCATGTTCAGGGACATCAAATGTTCTGTCCTATCTCCTACTCCCTATGCTGTGAGTTATATTTTACTATTATTATTATTATTTTTATCTGAAGCTCAAGGGTATGAAATGACTTGTCCAAGATCTCAAAGCTAATGAGCAAGAGGGCTGGGACTCAACCCCAGTCCTGTCTGTCTCTACTATAATTCTCTCCATGTTCATAGGACTGGGAACAACACTAACAGCTGTCCATCCAAGGGATGTTCCAGAAGAATGTTTATCTCTCAGATCAAATTACTCACCCCTGAGCAAAGCCAAGAATAGTTGTATTTAGAAACCACAGCACTGTGCTGGATGGTAAGTGGCAGCTAGCTCCAAGCAAGTTCAACCCCTATTCCCAGATCTTGCTTCCAGTTCTCAGGAAGGAGGCACTGAATGGGCCAGGGTGAATGTCTTCTAGCTGAGCTGCTAGTGAAAATGTCTTTTCAGGCTGCATTTTGACACTTCTCAGTGCAATGATTTATTGGATGATAGAAAAAGATTGTTCTTTTTCTCTAGTGGATCCTGAGGATTTGGTAAGAGCTGCTGGAGCTGTTATTCAAACAGATTTTTCACACACTGCTCCAGCATTTCATGCTATGTTCACTGCTACAGATTATCTGAGTGAATTGCTGCACCTCCTCTGTCAGGGAAAGGGACCTGGGACAGGGCTACAAGCCACACCCAAGGAGGGTTTCTCTCTGCCCTGAGCCCCTTTCTAAAAGCCAGTGTCCTCTCAACAAGTTGGGCTACTGA
This sequence comes from Panthera onca, assembly GCF_046562875.1. Taxonomy (NCBI): domain Eukaryota; kingdom Metazoa; phylum Chordata; class Mammalia; order Carnivora; family Felidae; genus Panthera; species Panthera onca. The sequence continues at coordinate 167,626,100 of NC_138342.1, read as the reverse complement.
ATAACTGTTTAAAAAGCTATAGAGAAAGTGGTGACCTTGCAGGAAAGAATAAAAGAAAATATATATATATATTTGCATCTTCTCCTTGCTTCTCATTTCAGTTTTTACCAAAATGTAACATGCATTAGGATCTCCTGGAAAACTGGTTTTCTGGGTTCTGTCCTTTCAGTGATTTAATTCAGGAGGTCTGGAGTGAGACCAGAAAACATCACTTTCATAACTGTTCTAGTTAATTCTGATCAGGTATCTAATCAGGTATCTGAGGAGCCACAGTTTGTTTATTTGTTTGTTTGTTTATTTTCAATAAATAATTTTATTTATTTTATTTTTTTAATATGAAATTTACTGTCAAATTGGTTTTCATACAGCACCCAGTGCTCATCCCAACAGGTGCCTTCCTCAGTACCCATCACCCACCCTTCCCTCCCTCCCACCCCCCATCAACCCTCAGTTTGTTGTCAGTTTTTAAGAGTCTTTTATGTTCTGCTAAGGAGCTACAGTTTAAAGGCCTACCCATGAACAATTTAAGTAGGGAGGCTAGGTTTTGCTGTGTTGGGAAGTTGGCCAGTGAAGAATGCACTGGCCTGCTGTCAGGAGGCCCAAGTCTCCATTCAGCTATGTCTCTAGCAGGGACTCTGGGAAGGGAGGAGAACCTCAGAAAAAGAGGGATTGGCCTCTCAGGGTTTTAGTCTCCTCATCTGTGAAATTCATGCTGAGCTGAGTGTCTCTGAGTCTCTTCCGGCTCCACTAGACCAGAGCCTGGACCCCCACATCCCACTCCAGAGAACCACAGTAGTCAGCTAGAGCTGGAGGTGTTATTGACAAGCCAGGTTAGGATCAGGGAGGAAAGGAGGAGCAATTATAGAATGATTTTTAAGTGACAAGTGCTTTACATTCATGGCCTCAACTAATCTCACAAGCCTACACAGTAGTGCTGTGGGTGGAATGTTTGTGTCTCCCTAAAGTCCATATATTAAAACCCTAATCCCCAGTGTGATGGTACTTAGAGGTGGGGCCTTTGGGAAGTAATTAGGTCATAAGATCAAGCCCCCATGATTGGACTGGTGCCCTAATAAGGAAAAGACATTAGGAAGATGATCTCTCTCTCCACCATGTGAGGACACAGAAAGAAGGTGGCTGTCTGCAAACTAGGAAGTGGGATCTCACCAGACATAGACTCTGTGCTTACTTCAATCTTGGACTTTCTAGCCCTCAGACCGCAGTAAATAAATTTGTTGTTTAAGCCCCCAGTCTGTGGTATTGTAAGATAATAGAAAATAAATAAGCCCCCAGTTCTTGGCACAGAGCTCTCAAAACCCTTGTAATATTAAGGCACTACGAGCATATTCTATTCTAACATATGCTCTTTGACTCTAGTTTCTGACAGAGTTTCTAAATCCCTTAGAGCTTCCTGTTAGTAGTTCCTGTTTTTATTTCTTTTTTTTTTTAAGTTTATTTATTTAGTTTGAAAGAGAGAGTGCATGAGCAGTGGAGGGGCAGAGAGAGAGGGAGAGAAAGAACCCCAGGCAGGCTTCACACTGTCAGCAGAGAGCCCAAAGCAGGGCTTGAACTCACAAACCATGAGATCATGACCTGAGCAGAAACCAAAAGTTGGGCACTTAACCAACTGAACCATCCAGGTTCCCCTAGTAGTTTGTTTTTCTAATGAAGTAACTCTTGGTAGGCTCCTGGATGGGGCCTGGTCACCTGAAAGACCAAGCCATAATTAGAAGCTTGGAATTTTCAGCCTCACTCCCCATTCTCCAGAAAGGGGAAAAGGTCTAGAAATGGAGTTAGTGATGAGTCCTACCTATTTGGTGAAGCCTCTGGAAAAATCCTACAAGACAGAGTTCAAACAGCTTCCAGTTTCATAAATACATCCATGTACTAGGAGGATAATGCACCTAATTCCACAACAAGAGAAACTCCTGAATGTGGGACCCTCCCAGACCTCACCTTATGTGCCTCTTCATCTGGTGGTTTATCTGTATTCTTATCATATACTTTAATAAACTAGTAAATGTTAGTAAATGTTTTGTGAGTCCTGTAAGCCAGTCTAGCAAATAATCAAATCCAAGGGAGAGGAAGTTATGGGAACCTCTAATTTGTAGCAAAGTCAGAGAGAAGCTGTGTAACTCAGGGACCTACTACTTGCCACTGTCATCTGAAGTGGGGGACAGTCTTGTGGGACTGAGCCCTTAACCTGTGGGATCTGATGAGATGAGAGAATTGAGTTAAATTGTAGGACACCCAGCTGGTGTCACAGAGAATTTTGTGGTGTGAAAGAAACCCTACACATCTGGTGGCAGAAGTGTTGTGGATATGGTAGTTGTGTGAGAGAAACACGGGAGGAAGCGTCAGGTTTTTTTGTTTCCAAGTATTTTTGTTGTAGCAGCCCAAACTGACTAAGACAGGTAGGTATCCTTATCAGGGTTTTGCTTATGAGAAAACTGAAACTCAAGGAACTTGCCCAAGATCATAGAGCCAGTAAGTGACAAAGCTGAAATTGACAAATAGGTCTGATTTCCAGTTTAAATATTCCTTCATAGAGCTATTCTTTCATTCATACCTTCAAAAATATTTACTGCACACCCACCATGTGTCAGATGCCATTTTAGGCATTGAAAATATAATATTGAATATGATAAAGTCCTTGGTCCAATAGAACTTAACTCCTTGTGTGGGAAGACAGAGCATAAAGAAGTAAAATAATTAGACAATTGCAGATAGTGATAAAGACTATGAAGAAAAGAAAATGTTTTCAATGTGGGTGACATTTAATCTGAAATCTAAATGGCAAGACATGCCCAGATCTGAGGGAAAGGTGCACCAGGGAGAGAGAACAGACAGTAAAAGAATCCTACAAGGTGCCTGGGTGGCTCAGTCAGTTAGGTGTCCAAATCAACTCTTGATTTTGGCTGCTCAAGTCGCGATGTCACCGTTGTGGGATTGAGCTTGGGATTCTCTCTCTCTCTCTCCCTCTCTCTCTCTCTCTCTCTGTCTACCCCTCCTGCACATGAACATGGCCCCCCTTCAAAATAGGCCCCCCTTCAAAATAAATAAACTTTAAAAAGAAAAAAGAACCCTAAATCAGGACCCTATGTATTCACAGGAACAAAACAGACCAGTGCTGTTGGAGTGAAGCAAGCGAGGGAGAGAAAAAAAAAAAAATAAATAAAAAATGAGGTAGGAGATTTGGGCATGGACCAGAGCCCATAGGCCTAGAAGGTGGGGGCCTTAGTCTGTATGTAATGGGGAACCAGCAGGCAGTCAGGAACAAGGGAGTGATAGAATTGAAGTTATCTCTAAAAAACTCACTCTGGCTTCTGTTTAGAGGATGCTTATAGAGGGACAAGACAGAATTTGGGAGAAAGGCTAAGAAGCTAGAGAAGTAACCCAGGCAAAAAAGAAGCACCTGTGATCTAAGAAGTGACTACCTCCTGATGTGTAGACCATCTACATCCAAAACTGCTCAGCCTATCTCCTCCCCACAGGTGTACATTAGGTCAGCTATTCTCAAAGTGTGGCCCAAGGACCCCTCAACATCCCCAGGAGTCTTTTGCAAGGCCCATAAGATCATCCTTTCCCCAAATATATATCTGTGGGAGGCTGGATTTTCTTCATATACTTCAACCAAAACAACATATTATGCAGATTGCCTATGGAAGCAGATATAGAACCCAGCTGTCTTCTATTAAGCCAGACATTACAGAGATTTGCAAAAATGTAAAACAAAACCACTCTTCTTGCTATATTCTTTGTTTGCTTTGGAAAATAAAGTTATTTTTCATAAAAAAAGTATGCTATTTATGTTAACACACAAGCAATTTACTGTTGCTCTTTTAAAATGAATTAATAGGGGCACCTGAGTGGCTTAGTTGGTTGAGTGTATGACTTCGACTCAGGTCATGATCTCACGGCTCATGAGTTGGAGCCCCTCATGGGACTCTGTGCTGACAGTTCAGAGCCTGGAGCCTACTTCAGATTCTGTCTCTGTCTCTCTCTGCCCCTCCCCCGCTCATGTTTGCTCTCTCTCTCAAAAACAAATAACATTAAAAAATAAATAAAATGAATTAATAAATTGTTCTCATTTTTTTTTAGTTTTAATTTCTAACATAATAAATACTGACAGAGATAATCAGCATAAACCAAAGTGTTTGGGTCTCCAATAACTAAGAATGTAAAGAGGTCTTGAGGCATTAGAACCACTATCTTAATTACCTAAATGATTCCGGACCAGGAAGAGGAGTGGCCAGGGACATCAGACAGCCAGACCCTTTAAGAGACTCCTCTGGGCACCTTTGGAACTCTTCCCTGACTGATCATGAGTCACATCAAGAAGTCTCCTCTTCAGCTAGGAGGGTGCTGGCTGCTCAATCCCCAGCCTCATGGGTAGAATGTCTGTAGTGCTGCTGAAGTGTGTGGAGGGGAGAGTAGAAGATAGCTTTGCCAAGGCAGATGAGCTATGCTGGCCCCTCTCACTACAAGGCTGGCATATGTTCAGCCACATGGTTCAGCAAACAAGGAGAGGAATCACTGCCTCCTGTAAGGTGCCTCATGCCCTGTGTAAGGGCCGTCTGCACTGCTGGATGATAATGAACCCTCAGGGCATTTGTTACCACTTAAACATTTCTGAGGTGCATGCTGAGCATGTAATTGCTGTGCTGAGGAAGGCAAGGGACCGAATGCTAAGTACAGCTGGATGCAGCTGGGAGTAACCAGCCTCAGAGATCACTCCATTGCTATCCTTATCTGGCAGATTTATAAGAGGTAGGACTTCTGAGGATGATATGCACTATCTGCATGTGGTTTTTGATCTGGCCAGAGTTGGGGGCAGAAGTTGGAGTGTCTGATGAACAGAAGTCCATATTGCCAAGTCATCCTTCAGAAACTCAGTCCAGATTTCTGGACTAAAAACCAAATCCTAAAACGTTAGAGCCAGATGACCCTGTAAATCATCCTTGCCCAGTTTTTGCCAAATGTTTTCCTCATATCATCAATCCACCCAGATGCTCCATAGAAAGAAAAGAAAAACAAAATTCTATGTTCAAAGAAGTTTGAAAAACAAAAGTATATCCATTCTCCAGTTGGAGACTGGGCACATTAACATAGTAGTATTGCTAAGAAATGCTGCAGAAAGGAAACTCACTTAACTTTATTCTGATAGAAACGCTCCAAGGAGAAAAGGACTTGTCCACAGTCACATAGCAAAATTAGAATTAAAACCCAGGTCCCTCTCCAAAGAAGACAGACAGATGGGCAACAGATATATGAAAAGATACACAACATCACTCATTATCAGGGAAATGCAAATCAAAACCACAGTGAGATACCACTTCACACTTGTAAGATTGGCTACGATCAAAAAGACAGGAAATAACAAGTGTTAGAGAGGATGTGGGAAAAAAGAAACCCTGCTGTACTCTTGGTGGGAATGAAAACTGGTGCACTGCTATGGAAAACAGTATAGAAGTTCCTCAAAAAATTAAAAATAGAACTACCATAAGATCCAGTAATTCCACTAGTATTTACCCCACTCCTCAAAAACAATCCAAAAATGCTAATTTGAAAAGATGTATGCACCTGTATGTTTATTGCAGCTTTATTTACAATAGCCAAGATATGGAAGCAACCCAAGTGTCCATCAACAGATAAATGAGTAAAGAGGTAACACACACACACAATGGACTATTCTTTGCCCATAAAAAAGAAGGAGCTCTTGCTGTTCACAACAACATGGTTGGACCTAGAGGGTATTGCACTAAGTGAAATAAGTCAGAGAAAAACAAATACCATATGATTTCTCTTATATGTGAAATCTAAAAAAATGAAACAAACAAACAACAACAACAAAAAGGCAGAAACAGGCCCCTAACTGGTGGGGGATGGAGAGATGGGAAAATAGATGAAGGGGAGTGGAAGATACAGGCTTCTGGTTATGGAATAAATAAGTCACAGGGATAAAAGGTGCAGTATAGGGCATATGGTCAATGGTATGGTAATAGTGTTATATGGTGACAGAGGGTAAGCATATATATATATATATATATATGTATATATATGTGTATATATATATATATATATATATATATATATATAGCATATATAGACTTGTCAAATCACTATGTTATACACCTGAAACTAATGTAACATTGCGTGTCAACTAAACTTCAATTATTATTATTATTATTTTTTTTTTAATATATGAAATTTACTGTCAAATTGGTTTCCATACAACACCCAGTGCTCATCCCAAAAGGTGCCCTCCTCAATACCCATCACCCACCCTGCCCTCCCTCCCACCCCCCATCAACCCTCAGTTTGTTCTCAGTTTTTAACAGTCTCTTATGCTTTGGCTCTCTTCCACTCTAACCTCTTTTTTTTTTTTTTCCTTCCCCTCCCCCATGGGTTTCTGTTATGTTTCTCAGGATCCACATAAGAGTGAAACCATATGGTATCTGTCTTTCTCTGTATGGCTTATTTCACTTAGCATCACACTCTCCAGTTCCATCCATGTTGCTACAAAAGGCCATATTTCATTTTTTCTCATTGCCACGTAGTATTCCATTGTGTATATAAACCACAATTTCTTTATCCATTCATCAGTTGATGGACATTTAGGCTCTTTCCATAATTTGGCTATTGTTGAGAGTGCTGCTATAAACATTGGGGTACAGGTGCCCCTATGCATCAGTACTCCTGTATCCCTTGGATAAATTCCTAGCAGTGCTATTGCTGGGTCATAGGGTAGGTCTATTTTTAATTTTCTGAGGAACCTCCACACTGCTTTCCAGAGCGGCTGCACCAATTTGCATTCCCACCAACAGTGCAACAGGGTTCCTGTTTCTCCACATCCTCTCCAGCATCTATAGTCTCCTGATTTGTTCATTTTGGCCACTCTGACTGGCGTGAGGTGGTATCTGAGTGTGGTTTTGATTTGTATTTCCCTGATAAGGAGCGACGTTGAACATCTTTTCATGTGCCTGTTGGCCATCCGGATGTCTTCTTTAGAGAAGTGTCTATTCATGTTTTCTGCCCATTTCTTCACTGGGTTATTTGTTTTTCGGGTGTGGAGTTTGATGAGCTCTTTATAGATTTTGGATACTAGCCCTTTGTCCGATGTGTCATTTGCAAATATCTTTTCCCATTCCGTTGGTTGCCTTTTAGTTTTGTTGGTTGTTTCCTTTGCTGTGCAGAAGCTTTTTATCTTCATAAGGTCCCAGTAATTCACTTTTGCTTTTAATTCCCTTGCCTTTGGGGATGTGCCGAGTAAGAGATTGCTAAGGCTGAGGTCAGAGAGGTCTTTTCCTGCTTTCTCCTCTAAGGTTTTGATGGTTTCCTGTCTCACATTCAGGTCCTTTCTCCATTTTGAGTTTATTTTTGTGAATGGTGTGAGAAAGTGGTCTAGTTTCAACCTTCTGCATGTTGCTGTCCAGTTCTCCCAGCACCATTTGTTAAAGAGACTGTCTTTTTTCCATTGGATGTTCTTTCCTGCTTTGTCAAAGATGAGTTGGCCATACGTTTGTGGGTCTAGTTCTGGGGTTTCTATTCTATTCCATTGGTCTATGTGTCTGTTTTTGTGCCAATACCATGCTGTCTTGATGATGACAGCTTTGTAGTAGAGGCTAAAGTCTGGGATTGTGATGCCTCCTGCTTTGGTCTTCTTCTTCAAAATTACTTTGGCTATTCGGGGCCTTTTGTGGTTCCATATGAATTTTAGGATTGCTTGTTCTAGTTTCGAGAAGAATGCTGGTGCAATTTTGATTGGGATTGCATTGAATGTGTAGATAGCTTTGGGTAGTATTGACATTTTGACAATATTTATTCTTCCAATCCATGAGCAGGGAATGTCTTTCCATTTCTTTAAATCTTCTTCAATTACCTTCATAAGCTTTCTATAGTTTTCAGCATACAGATCTTTTACATCTTTGGTTAGATTTATTCCTAGGTATTTTATGCTTCTTGGTGCAATTGTGAATGGGATCAGTTTCTTCATTTGTCTTTCTGTTGCTTCATTGTTAGTGTATAAGAATGCAACTGATTTCTGCACATTGATTTTGTATCCTGCAACTTTGCTGAATTCATGTATCAGTTCTAGCAGACTTTTGGTGGAGTCTATCGGATTTTCCATGTATAATATCATGTCATCTGCAAAAAGCGAAAGCTTGACTTCATCTTTGCCAATTTTGATGCCTTTGATTTCCTTTTGTTGTCTGATTGCTGAGGCTAGAACTTCCAGCACTATATTAAACAACAGCGGTGACAGTGGGCATCCCTGTCGTGTTCCTGATCTCAGGGAAAAAGCTCTCAGTTTTTCCCCGTTGAGGATGATGTTAGCTGTGGGCTTTTCATAAATGGCCTTTATGATCTTTAAGTATGTTCCTTCTATCCCGACTTTCTCAAGGGTTTTTATTAAGAAAGGGTGCTGGATTTTGTCAAAGGCCTTTTCTGCATCGATTGACAGGATCATATGGTTCTTCTCTTTTTTTTTGTTAATGTGATGTATCACGTTGATCGATTTGCGAATGTTGAACCAGCCCTGCATCCCAGGAATGAATCCCACTTGATCATGGTGAATAATTCTTTTTATATGCTGTTGAATTCGATTAGCTAGTATCTTATTAAGAATTTTTGCATCCATATTCATCAGGGATATTGGCCTGTAGTTCTCTTTTTTTACTGGGTCTCTGTCTGGTTTAGGAATCAAAGTAATACTGGCTTCATAGAATGAGTCTGGAAGTTTTCCTTCCCTTTCTATTTCTTGGAATAGCTTGAGAAGGATAGGTATTATCTCTGCTTTAAACGTCTGGTAGAACTCCCCTGGGAAGCCATCTGGTCCTGGACTCTTATTTGTTGGGAGATTTTTGATAACCGATTCAATTTCTTCGCTGGTGATGGGTCTGTTCAAGCTTTCTATTTCCTCCTGATTGAGTTTTGGAAGAGTGTGGGTGTTTAGAAATTTGTCCATTTCTTCCAGGTTGTCCAATTTGCTGGCATATAATTTTTCATAGTATTCCCTGATAATTGTTTGTATCTCTGAGGGATTGGTTGTAATGATTCCATTTTCATTCATGATTTTATCTATTTGGGTCATCTCCCTTTTCTTTTTGAGAAGCCTGGCTAGAGGTTTGTCAATTTTGTTTATTTTTTCAAAAAACCAACTCTTGGTTTCGTTGATCTGCTCTACAGTTTTTTGAGATTCTATATTGTTTATTTCTGCTCTGATCTTTATTATTTCTCTTCTTCTGCTGGGTTTAGGCTGCCTTTGCTGTTCTGCTTCTATTTCCTTTAGGTGTGCTGTTAGATTTTGTACTTGGGATTTTTCTTGTTTCTTGAGATAGGCCTGGATTGCAATGTATTTTCCTCTCAGGACTGCCTTCGCTGCATCCCAAAGCGTTTGGATTGTTGTATTTTCATTTTCGTTTGTTTCCATATATGTTTTAATTTCTTCTCTAATTGCCTGGTTGACCCACTCATTCGTTAGTAGGGTGTTCTTTAACCTCCATGCTTTTGGAGGTTTTCCAGACTTTTTCCTGTGGTTGATTTCAAGCTTCATAGCATTGTGGTCTGAAAGTATGCATGGTATAATTTCAATTCTTGTAAACTTATGAAGGGCTGTTTTGTGACCCAGTATATGATCTATCTTGGAGAATGTTCCATGTGCACTCGAGAAGAAAGTATATTCTGTTGCTTTGGGATGCAGAGTTCTAAATATATCTGTCAAGTCCATCTGATCCAATGTATCATTCAGGGCCCTTGTTTCTTTATTGACTGTGTGTCTAGATGATCTATCCATTTCTGTAAGTGGGGTGTTAAAGTCCCCTGCAATGACCACATTCTTATCAATAAGGTTGCTTATGTTTATGAGTAATTGTTTTATATATCTGGGGGCTCGGGTATTTGGCGCATAGACATTTATAATAGTTAGCTCTTCCTGGTGGATAGACCCTGTGATTATTATATAATGCCCTTCTTCATCTCTTGTTACAGCCTTTAATTTAAAGTCTAGTTTGTCTGATATAAGTATGGCTACTCCAGCTTTCTTTTGGCTTCCAGGAGCATGATAGATAGTTCTCCATCCCCTCACTCTCAATCTAAAGGTGTCCTCAGATCTAAAATGTGTCTCTTGTAGACAGCAAATAGATGGGTCTTGTTTTTTTATCCATTCTGATACCCTATGTCTTTTAGTTGGCGCATTTAATCCATTTACATTCAGTGTTATTATAGAAAGATATGGGTTTAGAGTCATTGTGATGTCTGTATGTTTTATGCTTGTAGTGATGTCTCTGGTACTTTGTCTCACAGGATCCCCCTTAGGATCTCTTGTAGGGCTGGTTTCGTGGTGACAAATTCCTTCAGTTTTTGTTTGTTTGGGAAGACCTTTATCTCTCCTTCTATTCTAAATGACAGACTTGCTGGATAAAGGATTCTCGGCTGCATATTTTTTCTGTTTAGCACACTGTAGATATCGTGCCAAGCCTTTCTGGCCTGCCAAGTTTCAAAGGAGAGATCAGTCACGAGTCTTATAGGTCTCCCTTTATATGTGAGGGCACGTTTATCCCTTGCTGCTTTCAGAATTTTCTCTTTATCCTTGTATTTTGCCAGTTTCACTATGATATGTCGTGCAGAAGATCGATTCAAGTTACGTCTGAAGGGAGTTCTCTGTGCCTCTTGGATTTCAATGCCTTTTTCCTTCCCCAGTTCAGGGAAGTTCTCAGCTATAATTTGTTCAAGTACCCCTTCAGCACCCTTCCCTCTCTCTTCCTCCTCTGGGATACCAATTATGCGTATATTATTTCTTTTTAGTGTATCACTTAGTTCTCTAATTTTCCCCTCATACTCCTGGATTTTTTTATCTCTCTTTCTTTCAGCTTCCTCTTTCTCCATAACTTTATCTTCTAGTTCACCTATTCTCTCCTCTGCCTCTTCAAGCCGAGCCATCGTGGATTCCATTTTGTTTTGCATTTCGTTTAAAGCGTTTTTCAACTCCTCGTGACTGTTCCTTAGTCCCTCGATCTTTGTGGCAAGAGATTCTCTGCTGTCCTGTATACTGTTTTCAAGCCCAGCGATTAATTTTATGACTATTATTCTAAATTCACTTTCTGTTATATTATTTAAATCCTTTTTGATCAGTTCATTAGCTGTTGTTATTTCCTGGAGATTCTTCTGAGGGGAATTCTTCCGTTTGGTCATTTTGGAGAGTCCCTGGCGTGGTGAGGACCTGCAGTGCACTTCCCCTGTGCTGTGGTGTATAACTGGAGTTAGTGGGCGGGGCCGCAGTCCGACCCGATGTCTGCCCCCAGCCCACTGCTGGGGCCACAGTCAGACTGGTGTGTGCCTTCTCTTCCCCTCTCCTAGGGGCAGGATTCACTGTGGGGTGGCGTGTCCCATCTGGGCTACTTGCACACTGCCAGGCTTGTGTTGCTGGGGATCTGGCGTATTAGCTGGGGTGGGTAGGCAAGGTGCACAGGGGCTGGAGGGGCAGGCTTAGCTCGCATCTCCTTAGGTGATCCACTTCAGGAGGAGCCCTGTGGCAGCGGGAGGGAGTCAGATCCGCTGCTGGAGGTTTGGTTCCGCAGAAGCACAGAGTTGGGTGTTTGCGCGGAGCGAGCAAGTTCCCTGGCAGGAACTGGTTCCCTTTGGGATTTTGGCTGGGGGATGGGCGGGGGAGATGGCGCTGGCGTGCGCCTTTGTTCCCCGCCAAGCTGAGCTCTGCCGTCAGGGGGCTCAGCAGCTCTCCCTCCCTTTGTCCTCCAGCCTTCCCGCTTTCCGAGCAGAGCTGTTAACTTATGACCTCCCAGACGCTAAGTCGCGCTTGCTGTCGGAACACAGTCCGTCCGGCCCCTCCGCTTTTGCCAGCCAGACTCGGGGGCTCTGCTTGGCCGGCGAGCCGCCCCTCCGCCCCGGCTCCCTCCCGCCAGTCCGTGGAGCGCGCACCGCCTCGCCGCCCTTCCTACCCTCTTCCGTGGGCCTCTAGTCTGCGCTTGACTCCGGAGACTCCCTTCTGCTAATCCTCTGGCGGTTTTCTGGGTTCTTTAGGCAGGTGTAGGTGGAATCTAAGTGATCGGCAGGACGCGCTGTGAGCCCCGCGTCCTCCTACGCCGCCATCTTCCGGAACCCCCCTCAATTATTATCATTATTATTATTATTATTTAAACAGGTCTGTTGACTCCCAGCTAAGTACCATGGTAAGCAGACTTTCCAAGGCTTTATAGCTACTGAGATTACAGGCAAAGATCAAAGTTGAATTATTAGCTTAGATCATCCAAATATTCCAGCCATAGGCACCTTCCAGTGCCTGTGGTACATGAGGGAGATAGGAATGAAGGGAAGGAACGAGGGAAGGGGTCAATGGAAAAAAGGTCTACCTGCACTATTGTCCTCTAGCCCAAGTTGCAACTGCATATGGGTATAAGCAAATTTTGTCTCTAAGGACAGCATTTGAGATTGTTTTACCAACACATAACCATCAAAAAACAGGCTGTAAAGAGATGATTTGATTATATTGTGAATTAGAGTTTTACAAATATGCATTTAATTTAGAATTAATGGGATGCATTTTTGTGAGTTAATTGAAAAAAATGATTATTAAACACAAATTCACTGATGTTTGACAAGTTGGTAGTAAATACCCATTTTGCACATGGCAGTTAATTCCCAATAAATATGTTTCTTTCAATAACCAGCTGGTTTTCATTTAACAAATAGATTGCTGTCTGGTAAAATGAGGATGGAGAATCGGGAAACCTTCATGGATAGCAGGGCTCAGCACCCCTCGCCATCTGCCCTGTAGACTGCATGGATGAGAGAAGTCCCAGGACAGGCTCTTGGAGCCTGCCCCCCACCCCATCCCCAGTACAATTGCAAGCAGCCAAGGGGGAGGCTGACAAAACCACCAGACTGTGTGTGTGGTGTCCTTTCCACCATAAATCCCCTTCCTTGCAGGCACCAGGGCAAACCTCTCAAACATCAAGCCTCATCTCAAACACTACTTCTCCTCAGTAGCCATCTCAGATGCCTTCAGAGGAAGTTAAATTTCCCCCTCCTGAATACTCTCACATCACACTATGCATCTTTCAAACATTCATAGCACTGCATTAAAACTTGGAAATTCCTAATTGGCAGGCTCCTAGCACCTAGTAATAGCAACCATGAAAACAATAACAACAACCCTTGCCTTCCCAGTAGCTTTCCTCCATTACAGTTATAACAAGGCCTGGATTTTACTGAGAACAGATATAATAAGACTACATTTTCCAGCCTCCCTTACAGCCAAATGTGACCATGTGATTAAATTCTGGCCAATGAAATACAAAGTGTTGACTTGAGAGATGGCTCCTTAGGGAGCTGTCTTAGCTGAGAAGTGGTCTTTTTTGTCTTCTTCCTGCCCTGTCCCTAACCCCACACATGCTTGTGCTGTTCACAACATGGCTGTGACAGCTAGGTGTCCTGAAGTCATTTTGGAGGATGAGGTGATTTTGAGGATAGAAGTCACATACTGAAGACATCAGAGCAGAAATAGAGGTGGAGCCTGGGTCCCTGGTGACTTTTTGGCACTGCCATATCATTCTTTTTTTTTTAATGTTTATTTATTTTCGAGAGACAGAGACAGACACAAGTGGGGGAGGAGAGAAAGAGAGAGGGGAGAATCTGAAGTGGGCTCTGAGCTGACAGTGGAGAAACCTGATGTGGGGCTCAAACTCACGAACTGTGAGATCATGACCTTAGCCAAAGTCGGACACTTAACCAACTGAATCACCTAGGTGCCCCACCACCATATCATTCTTGGAGTACCTGTCTCCCTACTCCTTTTATGGGAGAAAATGAATCTGAGAGTTTTAAAGCCGCTATTATTTTGTTACATACAACTGAACTTACTTCTAACACATACAAAAAGAGCCAGAAACAGTTAATAATGCTTACAGTTTGTGGTTAAGTATTTGTATTTATTCTAATCTCTCTCATACCACAACTCAATGAGGTCAATATCTCTATATACAGGTGAAAAAAATGGGGTTCATAGATGTTAAGTAGTAAATCCAAGATCACACAGGTTAAGTAATTAATCAAGTTTGAAGTTGCATTTATGTCTAATTCCAGAGTTGGAAATCGTAATAAGCATAGCCTCTCAAATCAACAACCCTGTTCAGAGGACCCATCAGCCTGAGAATGTTCTAGGACCAGCTCAGCCTCTAAGTGTCCTTAGACAAATCATGTCACCTTTCTGTGATTCAATTTCCTCAACAGTAAAATGACAATGTCTATTACTCTTTACTGAGCACCTTCTATTTGTCAGGAATTTTCCTAAGCACCTTACAGGTATTGGCTTGGTCAATACTCACAGTCACCCTACTGGAGGAATGCTATTACTGTTCTCACTTTATAGGTGAGGAAATTGAGGCCAGCCCAGGAATTTAAGCAAATTATTCAAGGTGACAGCTTTGGCAGGTGGTGTGTAAAAGGACAGGTGACAGGATTCAGGCCCATCTGTCTGTCCTACTCTATAATTTGCTCTGGGATCTTCCTTCCAGGTTTCTCACAATGCCTAAGTATTCTTCTTGTACAAATAAGGAAACGGAAGATTCAACTACTCAGTGATGGAGCGAGGATTCCAAACTAAGCTTATTTAACATGAGTCAAATATTTTCTTGAACACCGTGAGTGAAGGAAAATGTTGGACAAGTCAGTATTTGAACACTGAGACTGTGCTGCATCTAAAGGGCTCTGAACCCAACTCTGGATGTACAGGGGACACACCATCAACTGTGGCACTGAAAGAAACCAAAGTGAGGTGCAAATGTTGTGAAATCCTCCCCACATACAGCTGAGCCTTCTGGAGCCCTCCAAACACACCTTGACAAGCTCACTGAGCAGACAAGCTCAACCACTGCTGTATCTGGAAGAGACCCTAGCACTTAATGAGTACTTGGGGGTTGTATTAATTTCCTGTGGCTGCTGTAACAAATTATCACAAACTTGGTGTCTTAACAACAGAAATTTATTTTCTCTCAATTCTGGAGACTAGAAGTTTGAATTCAGGTGTTGGGAAGGCCGGGCTCCTTCTGAAGGCTCAGGGGAAGAATCCTTCCTTGCCTCTTCCTAGCCTCCAGCAATCCTTGGTGTCCCTTGGCTTATAGATGTACCACTTTGATCTCTGCTTCCCTTTTCACATAACATTCTTCCTGTGTGAATCTCTGTGTATCCTCTCCTCTTCTGGGGCAACCCTAATCCAGTATGACCTCATCTCAAAGACCCTATTTCCAAATAAGGTGACATTCACAGGTATCCTAGTTTGCACTTTAATATATCTTTTTAGAAGCCATAATTCAACCAACTACAGGGACTATTTGCTGAATTTAATTGAATATGCTGACTTTCTGCAAGGGATTTATTTCCCTGCAAGGGATCACAAGTGAAGCTAGTCATCTTAGTGCTGATATGTGAAAATCTCCCACACACACACAAAAAACATGTGTGTCTCTCTGTGTCTGTTTAGCTGTGCATGTCTGTGTGTGTCTCTCTGTTTGTGTATCTATGCATGTCATCTGTGTGTGTGTTCCTTGCAGCCTGACATTATGTGGAATTCTACCCTTAGAGGTTAATTCCTTGAGTCACCCCTAGGAGCCTAGTCATTAACTTAACTGTGACTCACATTGAACTTTAATTCAGGGTGCATTTGCAGAGTGAAGGGCACTGAAAAGATGGCAGATGTGATAGGGGAAATCAGAGGAAGATTGTTGACCCTGGTGATATAAGCCTGAAGAGGTTCTGTAGTAGGTACTTAGGAGACAGCACCAGGAAAGAGGAGTGAGGTCTAATAAGGAAAAGAGGAGAGAACTATTTCCCTGGGTGAGTAGTTGGGCTTAGTGACTTTTAAGATACTAAAATCTCTTTGAAAAGTGAGGCACTGTAGCCCTGATTTTCCTTGTGCTGGGAATGAGTTGTGTTTGGTTCCTAGTCAATGTGGTCAGAGATTAGGGTAAAGTAATGGGAAAGAAGGAAGTAGAAGGAAGGAGAAGGAAGGAGAGGTAGGAAGGGTCAAGGCTGGGCTTCCAGGCCCAGCCCTTCTCCTTGGCAGCAGAGAGAACTTATAGGAGTCACTGTCTCCCTGGACCCTCCTGCTACCAGTGAAATGAGAGCCTTGGGCATGGTTGGCCAGGTTTCTCTCAGGTCTGGGCAGATTTCCAGACTGTGTCTCACACTGATCCACCTTGCCAGGTACAGATCCTGCGGCTACAGTGTGTTTATTCCCTATTACCCATTTAAGAAAGTGGTTCTGAAGTAGCAGCTTCTCTGAGAGGGAGAGCAAGAGAGAAGAACAAGGAAAACAAAACAAAACACAAGAAAAAATGATCACAGAAGTGAAGCCTCAGAAATTTGCTTCCAGTTGTGGGGAAAGCAGAACAGTAAAGGGGCCTCCATCAGGAAAATGGCTCTCAGCAGACAGAGAGGAAGTGGTCCAAATTAACCCTGATAGCAAACTTAGCTCTCCACACTGCAGAGTACACATCCAGAATAAAAGCCATTTGAAGATTGTCTGCCACCAAATCAAACCATTCACTTCCCATTAACAGCCCATCACATGCAGTAGGTATTCTAGGCCTGTGCTATTATGCCTCTGGGTTATTGTTTTAAATTTGAGTCATTACAACAAATTACTGTACTTAGCCCCTCTCAAGGAGCTCTGAGGACTTATTGTCACTCAGACGTCCTCTTCCCCTGCCTCCCCTGAAGCTGTGCTGCTAAAAGTGGAGGAGAGTCATTCCTATCCAGATCCCAGGCACTCTAGGGCTTGGGGTGGGCTCTGGGGGTTGCCCCTTGCACACTCATTACACATTTTGGTTTTCAGAGCGTCTAAGCCAGACAGTCTTTGTCCTGTCCTTTGGGAGAGAAGGCATTAGAAGCCAAAATAATAAAAAATCTGCCTCATACCAAATCCATTCCATGTGCCAAGTACTGAGTTAAACTAAGAGCTGCAGGAATTTAAAAAGCAGCCTGGGTTTGATGTGCTTGGGGATGCTCTGGTGCTGTCTTTGAGCTTGCGAAGCTGTGAGCTTCTAAACATGGGCTGGGAGAAAGGTGGGGAGAAACAGAGGGAGCTACAGTCTGGAAGTGGACTCCCACTTGCAGGCTAAGGCTCCACCTTGAGGCCTGCACAGGGGTACAGGGACAGAGCCCTCTCTGAGACCAAGAGAACACTACTTACAGTCCTGAGACAGTAGGTATTGCAAACTGCAGGCAGGCAGGTGATGTTCTGCTGTAGGTGCTTGTGATGGGGTCCATAAGTATCCCATTTTCCCCAAAGACTGAAAAATGAGCAGTGTTTGGGTCTTGAGGTTGAAACATCTAGTTTAATTATTCCCTCTGTTAATTTTGCACATATATACATTTATATTGCTGATGCCAAAAGTACTTCCCCTCAAATGGATTAAACACTAAATTTATTTCCAACAAATGCTATTTACAAATACATAGTAACTGACATGAAGGAATTTACCTTCTAATAGGAATTTTTCCACCTTTTCCTAAACATTTACTTAGCTCTTACTGTCTGGCATCTTCTATACAACATAAAAATATGTCTTCCTAAACTCATAGAAGTTGGTACTGTGATTATCCTCTCTTTACACATAAGGAAACTGAGGTACACAGAGGTTAAATAATTTGCCAAGGTCACACAGCTACTAGGTAGTACAGGTAGGATTTGAACACAGGCAGTTTGCTTTTCTCTTCTTTTTTTTTTAAGTTTATTTTTTTATTTTGCACATAAGAGAGCATGAGCAGGGGAGGGCAAGAGAGGGAGAGAGAGAGAATCCCAACCAGGCTCCGCATCACCACCACAGAGCAGGGCTTGAATTCGCCAACTATGAGATCATCACTTGGGCTGACAAGAGTCAGAGGCTTAACTGACTGAGCCACCAAGGCGCCCCAGGCAGTTTTCTTTTAGAGTCTGTGTGTTTAACTAAGATTCCATGTACACTGCTTCTGTATTCATTTTCACAAACTGATGAAACCCAAATCATCATTCTTTCTGTCCCCCACTCCACATAGTGAGCTTTATCCCCAGCTTTTCTCCCAGCTCATATTACGTAAGAGCTTTGCTGAGCTGCTAAGGGTATATGAGACCACACAGGTCTTTGTAAACTGTAAAGTGCTTTGTAAAATGTAAAGTGCTTTGTAAACTGTAAAGTACTAAAAAATAAAGGTATTCATCACTACTGTCATCTTACACATTTCAGCATTGCTCCTGGAACAGAGAGGCTTTATCTCAAAAAAAGGATTCCTTACTCCTTCTCATTTACCTGTTTATAATCTAAACCCCATATATCTTTTCTTTATAACTGGAATATGTCCACATTTTCTTTTCCTTAATATCTGACAAATGGTTCCAAAAGTGGTTCTCTTGGGGAGTGTTTAGAGCTATCCAAAGGTGCTACATCCCCTTCTATGTGCCCTTTTCCTAGGCAGACACAGTTTCTTGTATTCTGATACCTTTTAAATCTCTCATCAGAAACCTGTTAAATATGCTCTGCATGCATCTCTACTTTGCCGTTCCCCTGACACCTCTGGTTATCCAGTCTAAGAATCAGTATCCTAAAATTCTCCCATTGACTATTCTGCATCTTTTCTTCTGCATTTTTAATCTCTCTCCCTTTCCCCATTCCACATTTCTGGACTATAGCAGTTAGCTTGGCATTTTCAGCACCACGTGCAAGGAGCAAGAGACAGGGGATTTGGTCATCACCATTCTGCTACTGCCTACTTAAGGGCCTTGAACAAAGGCTCCTTCCCCTTACTGAGCAAGCTGTGACAGTTGGGCTGACTGGGGTCTTTCTCAAGCCTAATCTTCTATTCCTTTGGGCTTTATGATCTCACAGTACCTTTCTTTCCAGTGTCCTCCAAAATTCCATGAACTAGTTTTCAGGATCTCTTCCAGAGGATTCATCTGTTCTTTCATCAGTGCTTCACAACTGATATCCTACCAAACAGCATTCCACAGCATGTTACTATGTGGGTAGCAAGAAATGTGCTCTTTGTTGAAATAACTTTGGAAAGTGCTGGTAAAAGGAAGACATTACTTCTAATTTTAGTGTCTAAAAATGCTTCATCTATAAACAGACAACCTGACACCCCACAAGGAGCTGGAGGAGTGGTATGGCCTCAGATTTTGTGACCAGAACTTCAGAGAAATCCCTATTAACATCTCCCACAAGTAGAGTCTTAGACACAACAATCTGAAAAATTCATACTCCCACATCAGTAGTTATCTCTCTTCCTTCCCTTCTCTCCAAAAAACACTCTGGTTTTCCAATTTCTCACTGTCCCATTAGCCTTTAGGTCAAAAGCACATGACCATTTTAAGGGATTAAGACCAGATCCTTTCCCTGTATCAGGCAGGCCCTGTAATTCACCACCAAAGGAAGCAGATCATTCCAACAGAATAGGCACATGTATTGATACCTAGTAAGACATTCTCTCAAAGGTATTTTCATAGATGTTACAGATGCTTTTTTTCCAACTACATGAGAGAGGAGGTCAACATAAAGCTGTGAACAAACTTTTCTGATTGTACAACACACACACATGTGCACACACACCCACACACATATGGGACTTTCAGAGTGTAGTTAGCTCCTTGAGAAAGGCAAAGAAATGTTAAACAAGGCAGGTGACCACCTCAGAGCTGCTTGAAAACTAGAGGGCAATTTGAAGTCTAAGAGGAAAAAAAAAAGCTTTTTGTCACAGAAATATGCAGGTGGATATTGAGTCATTTACTTAAAAACATCTGCTTTAAAAACATCTCTTGGGAAGAACTTCCATCCATTTAGAATTCATAAAACAAAAACACTCTGAATGTGTTATTAAAATGCTAACATCAGAAATTGTATGAGAGAAATCAGAGACACTCTGGTTACCCGAAAAGCCTTCAAAGGAGGGAAATCCCTGAGCAATTACAATCCTCAATAAGCTTTTATTTATATATATAAAAATACAGCAATCTTTGGAAGATCATAGATACCCAGTTTCAGATTGTTGGGGAGAATTATGGGTCTACATAACAGTAGAAGACAGGGGAAGGTAGAAAGAAAATGAACCCCAGTTGAGGTGTCCTATAAAATGTGCCAGGAAACCAAAAAGGGAGATATTATGCCACCCTGGCCATAAGCCTACAAAGCAGGTAGGCCATATCCTGTCGCTAGATGTGGAAATCCAGCCTCTGAGAGGTTACATTTCTTATTTCCATGATGAATGCCTTACTCCGGAGGAAGCATGCTGTATCCCTCTCCCATGCCAGCCAGCAAGAAGGGCCCATTTAAAGCTGAGTGGACAGTTTCTGCTTCAGCCTGGCCTCCTGAGTGGGCTCACCCTCATGGCATAATCAAAGCATCAAAGGTGCTTTGATGGTGGCCACCTTCCTGAACAAGAGCCTACATGTGGGAAATTAACAGTGAGTCTCAGGTTTCTTTAATATGCATTCATGTTGATTCTGGGTAAGTCAAAATTGAGGGGAGAGACAATTGTTCTAGATCCTCATCCCTGAAACCTTTTAGTATACAAAAGAGAATATGGGCTTTGAAGCCAGATATAAACTTGAACATGAATCCAAATTCTGGCACTAACTGACTGAGTTCAACCTCTCTGGGCTTCAGTTTCCATTTTGTAAAGGCTATGTATAGTTAAGATTGAATAATAGTAATAATAGTTAACTTTTATTTAGCACTTATTATATGTCAATTTATTTCCTACGTCTTTTGCATATATTCAATTTCTGATAATAACTCCATGATGAGAGTGTTCTCATATTCAATTTACAGATAAAGAGACTGGGGTGCAGAGTTATTAGATGACTTCCCTGATGCCATATGAATATTTAGTATTGAAGTTTGAGTTTAAAGCCAGGAAGCTGGAGCCCAGCTATGCACCTATGCACTATGTGCCACCAGATGAGGTAAAGTTGGGGCAGCACCCAGAACAAGGCCAGGCCCTTGATGTTGGATATATTAGTGGGCCTTTGTACTTTCTCTTAATTGTCCATTGTCAGATTTTTCTGCTTGTATCTTAAAGGGCTAGGGCAGAAGTTAACTTCAATCTATGAAAACCTGAGTGAAATGGTTGCAAAAAGAAATCTGGTCTAGGAGTTTTTATTCTGTTATAATCTGGCCACAGCTGTATACTTCTGTCTAAGAGGCATGACAAGTCATGATGGGAAGAAAACTTGGAAATTATCTAGTCCATTCTGACATTCATCAGTTAGGGAAACAAAGGCCCAGAGAGAACAAGCAACCTACCCCACTCCAGACAGCTTATCTAGCTTTGGAGCAAACCATAGCAGCACAGGGTATTGGAGGGTTCTTACCATGGTCCCTGTGGAGAAGACACAGGACACAAGGAGGATTTGGAGGATGGGCCCTCTCTGGGATTTTAGGAGCTAAACTGATGGACATGTAGCCAAACCACCATGAGTACCCTGAAATGGCTTCCAAGAGCAATAGAATGAGCCTATGATTCTCAATCCAACCTTCATTTGTGAAAGACAGCTTCCTCCAGCAGATTGACCAGGATGACAGATGTTTGAGTTCCAAACACACTGCTGCCCACTGCTTTTCTATCCCACACCACAGCTCCAAAGAAGAGCCATATCTGGGACCTATTGTCCTTGGCCTCAGAGTGATTTAAGATTAAAAACACTAGGCTCTAAAAAATATTCTCACTTAGCACCAGATTGTTCCAATAGACCTATGGTATATAAGTGCAGTTAAAACCATTAATGTCTATTGAGGCCCTGAGACCCATAAAATACCTAATACATACTTACCCTTTATTTGAAATGAATGTGAAAGATTAGAAGATACAGCTGTATCTAGAAATGGCTGTAGGGTCAAGGGGCCAAACAGAGGTCAATCACACACACACACACACACACACTCCTTCAATTTTTATAACAAGAAAAAAAACCACTATAATTAATAGCCCAGCCAAGGGATTCAGAAGAATTTTGTATATGATTTTAATAAAAACATGATCATTTAGGAAAAAAAGACTTAATGAGACAGTAATAGCCATATAAATTTAAAAATAAGAGACCAAACATAGTAACTAAATCCACTGTTAGTATTTCCTGGCTTTATCTTCATCAGTCTTGTCTTTCTCTAATGAATCTGTGATGTTTTTTACTCTTATGGCTCCAAGTTATTCATGTTAGACCTGTCCTTTCTACCTTGTATGAGTAGAATAACAGCCAATAATGTTATAGCCAAGCATGTTATGAATAATACATATTATCCTTTCCCTATATTATGAGAGGATTATAAGAATTCAAGAGATAAATGACTCATTTAAGATCACACAGATGATGGTAGATCTAAACTGAAGCACATAATGAGGGTCTTCCCCCTCTGTCTCCCTGCCTTTCATATTTACTCACGTTATTGTTGTACTTTCCTAACTGTATGTACTCAATTGCTCTCTCCCTCTCCCCACCACCCCATGACATTTAGATGGATATAATTCTACTGGACAGGTTCCCAATTGACAGCTTGAGCTGGTCACCCCAGTAATTCATGTATCTACAACACTGCAAATGAACAAACCAGATACGTGGTGAAGGGCCCTAGATTTTAATTATATCTTATTTCACAGCTGCAGTCAATTCCTGCTACAGCTTAATAACCAGGTTGCACGAGCCACAAACACTTTTTGTTGTTAATTTTGCTCAGGAAAATTGAGTTTTTACTACCATTTTGGCAGAAATGCTTATCATAACAATTATGATAAAGTGATGAGGATTGAAAACATCTGCAGGAATGAACTTGAGAGACAGAAGGATGTCAGTTAGTCTGGATGTGCAGGAAAACGTGCTATAGAAAATCTGGGTTATGGCTCTGTCACCTGCTAAGACCAATGGGATAGATAAAGGGCCCAGGCCTCTCCCCATCACACTGCTAGAATGCCAAGGAATGCTGTAAGCATTTGATGGCATGGAGTGACTCCATTTCAGTGCCTGCATTCTGCTATAGCTTTGGGGAAGATTTGAAAGAAGATGAAAGATCAGCCTGGCTTAGAACAAAGAACCTTAGAGAACACTTCATCATACAGATGAGAAAACTGAGACCAGGGGAGGAGTGACTCTCTCAAGGTCATACAACTAATGAATATCTGAGCCTTCTGGCTCCTGTGCCACAGTTCCTTCTCTTATGCCTAAGATAAACCAAATAAAGGCTTAAGTAAGGGAATTAATGGGATGCCTTGGGATCCCTGGGAAGAGGGATCAGACTGCTGGATGGGTCAGAATCAGGATAGATGTGCAAATCACAAGAAATGTATCACCATCTGTGGCATTGTTTAGGAATCAAGGCACAGTCTGTACCAGGGATGCAGGTTATTGGTGTCAAAGAAGAATCTGGAGTGCCACCAACCTGGAGCAATAAGGAGGAAAATAAATGTAGCTATGCAAATCCCATGGCTGCCTGTGGTGACTTCTTCCTAAACAAGCCCTGGGCATCTGTGCATTTTGCTAGTGATGCTGTTGAAAAGGTACATGAGAAGGGAACTTACTTTTCTCCTCCTGGAAGACATCTGATTGCTCTCACTAGAAGTTATTTAGTGCTACATAGTCAATTCTAAGACTGAACTACCAGACTTTCTCAATTCTTAGGCACTATCAATAGATAAGATGCAACATCAATTTAGTAAGAGCTTTTGAAGACCAAACAAGCACTGAAATAAATGTACACATTCATCAAAGGACAGAACCCTATTTCAGAAATGTGAAAATAAGAAAAAAGTATTCACTGTTCTGTAGAATCAAGGATATACAAAGTATTGTAGTCATATGTGTCAGTATGAAATAGAATACTGGGAGATGAGGGAGGAACAAGGAGAAAGACTGGCTCTAGGAAGACCATGGAAGACTCTAGATAAAAGAAGATGCTTGCTGGAATTTCTTTGGTAGCACTAGAAATGAAAAAAGGAGTAACTGGGTGTGTTACTTTTCTATTGCTGTACAACAGATTACCACAAACTTAGCACCTTAATATAATATCTATTTATTATCTGATAGTTCTATAAGTCAGAAGCATGGATAAGACTTACCTGGGGTCTCTCGTCAGGCTACCACAAGGCTGAGATCAAGATGTCAGCTGGGTCTGGGATCTCATCTAAGGCTCAAGGTCTTCTTCCCAGCTCACTTGTTTGCTGGTAAAATTAATTTCCTTGCAGCCGTGAAACACATGGAGAATGCATCTTTAAGGACAGCAGGAGATTTCCCATACAGGCTGTTAAAAAGGAGTGTTTTATAAGCTAACACAATCACAGATCCTAAACATACTCAAGGGGAGAGTATTACATAGGACTGATGTATCAAGGGCAAGAATTTTGGAGACCATCTCATAATTCTTATGACTGCAGTGGGAGAGTTATAAGGAATAAAAGATCAAAAGGACTTTGCTGGTTGGATGGAAGGAGTATAGCACTAACCCTGATAATTAGAAAATCTTATGGACATATAGGGACATTAATATTTTAAAGCAATTTCATGCATGTGAATCCTTCCGACCCTTGAAATAATCCTATAAAACATGTAGAACAGATATTATTACTTCTGTTTCACAGATGGGAAAATGGAGGTCCAGACAAGTTAAATCATTAGCCTAAGGCCACATGGTACATCACTGGCCTAGCCAAAGCTAGGATTGTAAAGTCAGTTTCCTACTTATGATTAGAAAACCACTTCTTCTACACCATTCTGCATCATTGCTGCTGATTTTACTGAGAAGTACTTTCATCCATGAAGTCTTTCTTTTCCTTAAGGCAACTCTAGTCCAAACATGGCTAGACCACAGAGACCACACCCTATAGATCTCATGAGAAGAATCTGGGCTCCACCAAAGTGGTCTGGTTCTACATTTTCCTGTTACTCTGATGCTGGTCATGCTAGAAAGCACAACTCTCTTTTTGCATTAGGAATCCCTGGCTTGGTGACACATCACAAAAACTTATCCACAAAAACCAGCTTTAGACAGCAAGTGCAAAGAGCGTGACTTGACTCAGAAGATGTTATGACAGAAATGATGAGGCCACAACCCTAGTATACTTTTGATAGAGTTGCTGTTACAATTTCCAATATAGAGAAACTTATTTGGGAGTTTAGCACATGGACCACTAAGTTCCTTAATCTTCCTAGGATGCACAGAGTGCTCTAGATGGCAGGAATCAATTGGCAGACCAAAAAAAAAAAAAAATCACTCATGCCTGGTCATTGGACGTTCACAGACACATTCACACATACAGACACATGCACACATACAGACACACAGGCACACATCCATGCATGCATGGGTCTTAGTCAACGTCCCTGCATAGTGGCTTATAAATAATGAGTTATTGGAAGAATTTTGTCCTCCCTACCTTCTACAACCATCTGAGCTCCAAACTGCAACAATTTTATCAGCTCATTAAATATACATCACTTAAAGAAACCTGTCATGAAGGGGGTTCAAACTACATTCACAGCAAAATTTCTGTGGTGATCAAAACATATCATTAAAAACATGAAGGATAGAGGAAGAAGATGAAAGGATTGCCTTCTTCTCTTTGGCTTCCTGCTGCTCTGGACTGAAAAATGAGAGGAAGACCCTTATTTTCCTGGGTCTAAGTTTGTTCACCTTTAAAATAGGAGGGTCTATTCCAGATGGACTAGTGAGATAAACAAAACTAATATATTCTGCTGTGTATTAACTGAGACTTAAGGAAAATTACTTATTCTGTCAGAACCTTAATTTCATCAAATATAAGTAAAAAGTACTTAAATTATAGGATTATAATAATTATTTATGTTAATGTATATAGAAAAAACAGCACAGAGCATGTCAGATCACAAGCATTCAAAAAATGCTAGTTTCTCCCTTCCACCCTCAGGGTTCATTCCTATCCCTTATATTTTTTCTTAATATTCCATAACTGCCACTCTTTCTCTCAACATTTAAGTCATTCAAAGTGTTAAAGCTCCTTGAAAAACTTTGCCTTACTATTTCTGATACTCTGTATGTGGCACCATGACATTCTCCCTCTTCCTATCCCCTCTCTTGGAATTATCTAAGAAAAAATACAAATGCATAGGTACTTATTTGTCAAGATCAAGTTTAGATGTTCCTTCTGGGAAGTTCTTTTCACTTTCTGGTGAATACCTTACATATCCACTCCCACTGGTGTCATGCACTGAGTAGAGGTAAACAGCACACTGTCATTCAAGATCCAGGCAATGGCTTCCACAAGGATGAACATTTTAGTAACTTAAATACATACATCTATCCTGACTATTGACAGTGGTCTTGAAATGTTCTGAGTTACATTCTCAAGGCAGAATTAAATCCTACTTCCCAGCCTGAGGGAAAGAAATAGAGAAGAAAAAGTATACATGTGGCCAAGGGATTAGATTAAATAAAACAGAATTAGCATGTTTATGAGCTATTTACTGATGGCCTTTGAGAAGAATTGAGATAGCAGAGGCTGTAGGGATTCCATTAGGGATATCAGAGAGATCTTTTCAGGAGTCTGATAGCCCTTACTCCTGGCATGTTTTTCCCATTCCCAAACTTCTCATGACGCTAAAATTATAAAGAGTCATTATTATAGTGGGAATTCTTTAATTTTCTCTTCAGTTTAAAAATCCTTGGGCAGTTCATCTATCTATAACAACTATCACAAGTAAGAATGCTTCTTAGTGGAGCCAAATATCCTGGGAACTTGGGAAACAAATTCCTCAGGTTCAAAATTAATCCATTGTCAACTTTGTCATTATATAAAGCCTTTCTATAAGAGATTTATTCTTTGGGCTTAAAGAGTAACATATATAAATTAGTAGCAATCACTACCATCTTAGCATGATTTGTTTATCATATTACTTCCAAAATAGGACCTGTGTGCTCAATATGAGAAAAACCTTGTTTTATAGAAAATAATTAGCCCTGGAAATTGATCTGGAGCAAAAAGACAGCTGTCTGCAAAGAAAAACCCGGGATCCACAATTATGGAGAGGAAGTGGTGCTGAAAACCCAGCACTCAGTTCTACAGAAGAGAAATGGCACTATACTCCATGCTAAACTGGGAATGACTCTATTCCAAAGCTAATCTTTTATTCATGATTTGTCCTAGAGCTGTCTGACCAGGTGCTGTGTACAGTTCTGTAGGCTCTTTGTTGTTTTTGTCCCAAATGTTTTTCCCCCTTTCTCTTTTTCCTCCTTTTATTCTACCTGTTGTACAGTAACTGTTAACATTTAATGATCACTCACAAAGTGAACGATGTTGTATACTGCACTGTTAACTCACTGATCAATGAATAAATACACTGAATCCCAAAGTGTCTAGTCTGTGCTTTGTGGACTCACATATTATCATCAGTGCCTGAATTCAGCACCTCAGCATTTCCTTTAACCTTTTATCCACTCTTCCATTCATCCATTTAATATTTATTAAGCTCCAAATATTAGGCAAAATATATGGAAAGGAGTGAATGGCCCTTACCTCTGGCTCTATAACAGAGTCAGGAAACAGCATAAAAATCATTTCAGGACTTTTTCCATATACAGTTGGGAGAGATATGGAAAAGAACTAAGGGCCCAAATCTTCCTAGAATAAAAATTCTACATCAATTCAAGGATTTTTTTAAATGTTTAAAATACTTAAAAGTTAATTATGTAAAAAACAAAAGCATCTGCATGAGAGAAAAAAACAATATACAAAGTTAAAAGACAAATGACAAATTTAGAAATATAATTGAAGTACTTATTAAAGATATATAAAAAATACAATAGAAAATAGGATAAAGTTGACAAAAAAACATTTTTCAGGAAAGAAAATATAATAACTCTTAAGCATGGGAATGAATACTCAACCTCCTTCCTAATATAAGAGATATATGTTTAAATTACACTACGATACCATTTTCATCTATCAGATTGGTAAAAATCTGGAAGTTAAAAAAAACACATTGGATGAAAAAGCTATCTAGGAAAACAAGTACTCGCATACAATGTTGGGAGGGGGGTAAATTACAATCTCTACAGAGGATAATTTGGCTATATCTATCCACTTTAACAAATGCACAAAATATTTGAGCCGGTAACCCAGTTCTAGACATTTATCTTATAGATACTGTCACACACGTGTGAAATGATACATTCATATGATTGTTCACTACAGCATTTTTGCTGGTGGAAAAAAAATGGAAATAAAATAAATATCTTTCAATGGAGATTTAATAAATTATAATTCATGCATACAATAGAATGTTATGCTGGTATAGAAATAAAAAGAAGGATCTGTATATACTGATATATAATAATCTCTAAAATATATTTCCAGTAAAATAACAGTGTAAATAACTGTCCAGAAAGAATACAGCAAAGGGTAAGAAAGATTACTTATATGAATTTTCTTATAAAAACGCAATATATTTCTGCAGGGTTAAGAAGCTGATAACACTGATTGCCTCTGGGGAAGAATATTGGAGAATTAAAAGTTAGGGATGTGGGGGAAACTTCCCGTCATGAACTTTTAAGCTTTTGGTATTTGAGCCATATGAATATATTGCCCATTAAAAAAATATATAAGATTTTTTTTAATCAAAGTTATCTTAGAAAGTGATTGTCATGACTTCAGTATTGATCTCTATCTCATCTGTTCTTGCTTTTAGTGTTTGCACTATGTATTGCCATAATGATAAGCTTTTCTGCTAAACGCTGTCCCATATTATTTAAACATATAATATCAACAAATGATGTTGTGAAATTGGGTGATTTTATGTTTCCATTTTTTACATGAGTATATCTTTTCTTTTCTTTTGAATTTTTTTTTAACTTTTTCCCTGAGTAGTATATGGGAAAAAAAAAAAAAATTAAGTCATTGAGTACCATCCCTGCACCCAAGTCTGTTATGAGGTCTAATTTAATCTCATAACAATCTCGGTCCTGAATAGTATCCCTCTTCTTATTTTACAAATGATAAATTTGGAGCACAGAGAGGATAAATGGATTTCCAATGATAACTCAACTAACACGTGTCAGAGATAAGACCTGAGCGCATTTTTCTTGGTCTTCTCAATACTGCCTCCTTGTGCAATAGATTTAAAGTAATGGTCTTTGTAGTTTGAATCTTGGACTATTTTCTTAACCAATCAATGCTTAGTTTTCACATTCATAAAACCAGGTTTCGTACATTTTGCAGAAAGGGATTGAGAATTAACATAAATGCACACAGCACTGTGCCTGGCTGATAATACATGTTCCATAAGTGTTGGTTTCCCTTACTTTTATATTCCAGTTCCTCAAAGATAACTGTACATTTAGTTTTGTTTAAAAGTACAAGCTAGTTTTTTTTCTAAATCAAAGAAGTTGGAGTAATAGTTCTATGGTAATTGAAATATCCCAGAGGAGACATGCCAAAAGTAATCTCAAAATGTGTTATGGCAGAGTCTCCTGGGATAGAAAGGGCAAGTTTGTTATGCTCTGAGATGTCCTGTTCCCCTCATGGTTTATGAGCTAAAAGGATCCCTTAAAGGAATTTGTCAAGACTGACTTTATTGTTCTATCCAGGCTGGGCATCCACTTTATTAAGCCAAAGGTGGATGCTTATCGTGCCAGCTAAAATTGCACTGCTTCCATCCAGAAACAGGCAGAAGTCAAGTAATGTTTGAAATATAAATCCACTCCAACCCACTGCTTCAACAAAGAAGGTAAACGGGTGACAGAGGGCACCTACAGAGCACCTGTAATTTCACATAATTGGCCAAAGGATTTCATTGTTCCATGATGCAAATGAAAGATCATTAATGGGAAGTAAAAAGGGGCAGAGGGTGGAAAGAATGCATAACAGAAGACAGTTAATGGTTTCAGGGGAGATTGGCACATCAGAGCTCTGCTGCAATATGCAGTAGGCTAATTTCACTGAGGTATTGAACAAATGATAGATGGGGATAGTTAACAGGCACCATGACAGCAATAATGAAGATACTCCCTGCCAGCAGAAGACCTCTGCTCCCACTTCCCATTTAAATGACTTCTCATATGACAGAATACCTGCTTGTCAAAAGTACTGGTTACCTATTCCCTCATGGCTCAGGATGAGATGCTTTCACTCCAAAGGACTGTCTGGCGATCTACCACCAGACGGGGGCAATCTCCCCATGCCCCCCTTTTGCTCTATTAATGTGATTTACCTAGGAAAGTGCAAAACTAGGAAATTGAACTACAAGGAAAATTGAACTTAAGAGCAGTACTGCAATTTCTATCCAGTTTGATGCTTTTCATTGCTTCTAAGTGGCTAGCAGTCTTCACTGCTTTCAGGGCACCACAATGTCAGGACAGACAGCCTTTATATTTAATTGACTGCCATTATGGTGTTGTGTTTATACCTCAGGAAGGTCAGATGAGATGTATAAGTCCTGTGTAAGGTTTTCTAGAGACAAAGACCAAGGGAAATAGGAGAACGGGTCAATGGCATGGTACTGGGATAGAGGGGAGTTGTGCTAGAATTTCCAGCCTTCAGAGACTGATTAGTAGGAAGGTTAATGACTTTCTTAATGGCTTGGAAGGCAAGCCAAGAGTACTTCATGAAATTTACACATATTTTGACTTTAGAATCATTTTAAGAGTCATTCAATTCAACACCAGATTTAATAGGTGGATTGCGTTTGTTAACCTTACAAGCATTTTAATTTTCCCATTTCTCTTAAATATGCAAGAATTCTATGATATTATCTAGGTATTAACTATGTGAAGATATATATATAAATAGATAGATATAGATATAGATATATAGATATATATGCATATTGCCATAGCACAAAATTATATTGAGTAAAAACCTTTATATTATAAAAAGAAAGCTGGAAATGGCAGTTTGATGTATGACAAGTAGTGTAAAGGTACATTTTAGACTTTTTCAAGCATAAGTAACTTAAAAAGTCTCAAAAATGAAAGGAAATAAATGACCAAATGGATTATTAATGATATAGCCTTCCATTTGGGAAACACAAAGTTCACTGTTGACTTAAATCTGAGTGAAATAGGGTTGAGAGGTCAACATTTAGATTTCAGGGGACTTATTTAACAACATGGAGAGGAATACTAAAAATAATAAAGAGAAATCCTAAATTTTCTGTTCTCTGTTTTCCTACTTGGTCAAAGGAAAGCACATCTATAAAACTTCCACTGTTTAGGAATGGCTACAAGGGCCAGGAGTTTGTCATTATTTGGAAATTTCAAGTGAACGGTCCTTAAGAATCCTAGAGTTTAAGGGCGCCTGGGTGGCTCAGTTGGTTGAATGTCTGACTTCAGCTCAGGTCATGATCTCAGTTTCTGAGTTCAAGCCCTGCATTGGGCTCTGTGCTGACAGCTCTGTGACAGATTCTGTGTCTTCCTCTCTTTCTACCCCTCCCTGCTCACACTCTGTCTCACTCTCAAAAATGAATAAATGGTAAAAAAAAAAAAAACAAACAAAAAAAACTTTTTTAAAGAATCCTAGAGTTTAGAGAGGCAAGTTGATTTACCTAAGGTCACTCAAATAATGAATATTTAAGCTTGAATTTGAGTCCAGCTCTATCTCCAAGATTTGTTCATTTATAGTGCTATATACACAACAGTGCCAACTTGACTCAGAAGACCCATATGTCTCTGATAATTTTGGTGACCTAACCTCCAAGGATTCTTGACAGAATAGCATGCACTCCAGACCTCTCAACCCACAGCAATTTCTCCATAGAAACCAGCAGCTGTCACTGCTGCCACTCATGTGATCTGGAGTTTCTCTTCCAAGATCACCTTCTCTTTAGCCTATCTCTCTGTCCTCTCCACTATGGCCCTCCCAACTCAAGACAGTTAATACAAATTCATAAACATGTACTTGCAGTGTGAAAAACAGGCATAGATTTTTTACAGAAACTGGTCTGGATCACCTGGCAGAAGAACCAAGTGGCACTCAGAGATCTTGGAAGGCAGGAGTCTTGGAAGGCAGGAGGTTTATTTTACATTGGTGGGTTCAGAGGAGATCATTCTCCAGAGGTCTGAGCCCAGAGCATCAACAGAGGGGACAGTTTATAGTCTGTTACTTCCACATTCCTCATTAGTGGTAATTTGGCACCAGGGGCAAGTAGGGTGGGAAGAAGAACCTGGAAGGGGAGTCTACAGGCAGGGACTGGAATTCCCCTATCAGTCCTGTCAGCCATCTTATGACAGACTTTTTTTTCCCCTATCATTCCCCTCTTTGATGCCCCTTTAAACAGACATAGGCTGTATTAGAGGGCATCGTCTTCATTTATTATGGGCTGGTTCTTTTTCTTAGTTCCATTAGTTTGGTTGTGACTATTCCTGACTGGTTTACTAAGTAACAGCATTCTTTTCCAAGGAAGATACAGACACTCCTTTTCTCAACCGTGATGAGGTCAAGTGCCCATCTGTTTTAGAGGGCAACTCCTGCCAGGGAACTTATTTGGCTCTGCAAGGACATTAGGGAGTCGGACACTCATTAGTCCCACAGAAAAGCCTATGTCTCCTATGCCAGTCCCTATCTCCATGGCTATTCCTGCCCCTAGGCAGTCAGATAGCAACACCATTCATTTAGCCTGGGCTGAAGGCTGAAGGTTAATCTAAGCACCAACTTTCATCCTGAGAATTATTTAATCTCTTTTTCTTGAAGCTTGAAGCACATTTATCAGTGCAAACACTTCCCCAAAATGACATTGGCAACCTCCTTACTGGCAGTCAAACCAGCAGACCGAAAGAGGTTACAACACATTAAAGCTTTTAACCACACCCCCCCCCCTCAGATTCTTCCATTGAAAGTGTCCTGCTCTTACAAATGGGGCCCAGATTAGAGGCAATCAATACCAACAAAACATCCTATCCAATAGGAAGGTGAGTGCAAACAAGAATCTCTCGCTGTTTCCCCAGCTTTCTGGGACAACCTCTGCCAATCCGATGGCAAGCAGTAAAGACAGTCTACTTTATCGTACTGGTGATTCCTCAAGCTTTTGCTGTGCATAGACCAGCAAGCTTCTGGGGTGTGGCTAGAGCAAGGCTGAAGATTGGACTTGTGTCAGTCTTCCAAGTCTGGGTCTCCTCAGACTTGGCCTTCTTGACTCTGGAGTGGTGGACCCATGCAGTGATACCTATATGAGGCCCAGTCCACTGTGGTTTGAGAGGGTCTTCTTTCCAGTCCTTGACCCTGACCAAGTCCCCTGGTGAGAGAGGGTGTAAACGTGCAGGCAGCCCCACAGCAAAAAGTGTAGACTTACATCCTGGTCCCCATGGTGGGTGATGATGGTGCCAACTTTGGCATGATGGGGAAAGACCTGGCTGTTCAAGAGGGCGTGGTCACCAGGTCCCCTGCAGGTCCAGGTAGTGGGGTCCCAGTGGGATCAGGTGGCTGGCCAAGAGTCTTCCTTGGCTCCTTGGTAGCTCAGTAGCTGAGGTGCTGACGACCTACTTGGAGCCAGGTATGAGGCTGGTGCAGTCCAGGAGACTGGGCGGGGGAAGAGGTGAAGAGTGCCCCATGTATGTGTACAGTAGCAAAGGCGTACTAGGAGTTGGTTGGCCTTCTTATCCTTGCTAATGGTGAGAGCTTGGTTTAAGGCATGTCACTGCATACTCTGCCTTTTGAATGCCCTCCGTGATGAAAATGGTACAATCACTGAACAAGGTGAGATCTGGGTTCTGTGGGGCCTGGTCATGCAGATATGGGAGGCTTGCGAATACTTTATCAGTCACCTCAGAACAGTTATGATCTGGTTTCTCTTCCTCAGAAGGTAGAAAAGTTGCAGGGTTCAGTGTCTGCACTGTTTTAAGAGTGACCCATGAATTCTCTCAGAGGAGCCCCTGGTATTGTGCTAGCCAAGAGTTAGAGAGGCATGAGAGTTTTTTCTCATGCACAAAGAGGTTCCACACTGAAACAGTCTGTGTGGAAGGGACCCTCAAGGATGCACAGTGGTACATCGACCTTATCACCTGGAATCTGAGAGCAGTAAGCCCCCCACCAACCTACCACACAACTGCCTATCAACTCTCCTCCTACCCCGGACAAGTCCAGTTCTGGCTCTGCAGACATTGGCAGCAGGGGGTGACAATCCCTGGGTCTCTGTGGCCTTACTTTTTCATCCAGGGCTAAGACCTGCCACCTATCCCACCTATCCTACCCCACCTTTGCTGAAACACAGCAAAGTTCTCTTACATGAACACCAAAGCATAAATCCACTCCACCATCAAGAATCACCTCAGGGAACAGTCTCAGCCCCTACTTGGTGCTTCTGAAACACACATCTCTGACCCAAGCAGGTACTGAGATATGACTTTACAGAATGAATCAACCTCTCAGTCCTCCATAACACTGTGCTCCTGTGGGTGGAAAGGCATCCACACCCCCAGCTGTAGCTGGAGATGTAGGAAAATGCTGGGGCAAGGGGCAGGGAGCAAGGATGGAAGTGGTTGCACCACCTTTTCTGAAAATCACTTTAAAAGGCTTTTCTATATTCAGCAGGCTGATGCTTGCCCCTAGGCAGCCTTTATCTGTAGAAGGGTAGCTTTGGCCTCTGTCCAGCCAGGGGGTTCTTGATATGCCCCTACCAAAAGATTATAGAAGGGTCTTGCTATTGCTGAGAATCTGGGAATCCAGATTCGGCAGAATCCTGCACCCCTCAGGAATTCTCATAGCCCCCTCTTAGTTTGGGGCTAGGGTAGGGAGGTGATGACCTTCTTTTTCTCTGGCTCTAGTTCTCTTTTTCCTTGGGTGAGGAGGAAGCCTAAGTATTGGACTTGCAGTTGGCATATCTGTGCTTTTTTTTTTTTTTTTTTTTTTTTTTTTTCTCATGAGACCCAATAACCTGAGTCTGACAGGAATTGAAGAAGGGCCTTTGTGCCCTCTGTACAATTCTCTCGGGTATTGCTGGCAGAGAGAAGGACATCCACATTCTGGAGAAGGGTGTAGTGTGTGGCCTCCCTTGTAAAGTTGGCGAGGTCTCTGGACGGTGCCTCCCCAAAGAGGGCAGGTGAGTTTTAAATGCCTGTGGGAGGCACATCCAAGTCAGTTGCATCTGATGCCATGTCTGCTTTGGTCCATTTGAAGGCAAATAAGGGTTGGCTCAGGGGGGCCAAGAGGAAGCAGAAGAAGGCATCCTTTCAGTCTAGGCAGGTAAATCAGCTGGCAGAGCCTGGGATTGGGCTGAGGAGGGTGTACGGGTTCGGGACCACCTAATTCAAGGCTTGAACTGGTTGGTACCCTCCTCCTGGCTTCTTGGCTGGCAAGAGTGGGGTGTTCCAGGGTGATTGGAATTCAATCAGAATGCCTAATTTCTTGGATGCCTGCCCTTGACTCTTGTGGGAGGGGGCATTGCCACTGTCTCTGTGGTTTAGCCTCTGGGACTAACTCTACAATGATGGAGGCCCAGTTGTGGGCAAGTCTGGAGGGGTTTTCCTTGGCCTGTACAGTGGGGAAAGCAGTCCTGAATTTGGGTGGGCCACTTGGTTGGGCCTAGGCACAAAATAGCCTCTATTTGGATCCAATCAGAGGCTGGTGCATCCCATTGGCTCAAAGGTTATTTGGGCCCCCAGCTTTGAGAGTCGCTGGGTGTGCTGGTGGCTGGTACCATGTGGCCCCTAAATTCATATAAAAGTCATAGGTTGGCTTCCTACTTTTATTTTGACCATGGGCTCATGGGGGACAAGAAGAAGTTAACCTGGTCCCCCTCAATCTGAACCTATTCCTGCTTTAATGTTCTTTCTTCTTGCAGCAGGTGCATTGATCTCTTGCTAAGAAGGTTTTGGGCCTCC
Source organism: Panthera onca (assembly GCF_046562875.1). Lineage (NCBI taxonomy): Eukaryota > Metazoa > Chordata > Mammalia > Carnivora > Felidae > Panthera > Panthera onca. The sequence goes on along the minus strand of NC_138342.1, from coordinate 167,590,284 downwards.
TCCCTTTTGGGGACTGGACCTTCCAGATCCTTTTGTCATGGCTCTCTTGTGCTTTGGGGCCTAATGGGGTGTAAGCCTCACATAGCCTCTCATAATAATCCCCTGGGGATTCCCCTTGGGCTGCGCATATTCATGGACTTCTTAGCCCCTGTTCAGATCCACCAGAGGAGAGCCTCTTGGTACCACTGGCTGTGGACCAGCATCTGGAGAGCACCTGCACCTGGCCAAGGGCACAATCTGGCCGCTGGTCTGGAGAAGAGAGGATCTGCTGAGTCCAGAGGTGGTGGGGAGAATGAAGGTGGCAGAGTATCGAGAACCAGGAGGTTCATATGACAGGGGCAAGATTGGTTCTTCCTCCGGTTCACTGGCAAGAATTTGTGAAGGTCAAGACTTATACCGGAACTGATCAGGGTAACCTGGGTCTCTGGCGACAACATGCCAGATGCAGTGGACTGTTGGGACATCTAAAGTTCCCTCCGAGGGCCATCCTACACCAAAAGTAGGCCATTCTAACCCACATGTGGTCCTTAACTTTCCAGGGGTTATCTTAATTCCATAGTTTCCCAAAAACCCCTTCTTTGCTCTGTCCCAACCCCATAATGCTCCTGTGAGGCAGAGTCGCAAAGACAGAGGGATAGGGGTGCCCTGTCTAATGAGGAGACCAGTCAGAGGCCTGTCTGGCCATGTCCCAAAGGAACTTAGGTAACACTTAGTCATAGCGGTCTCAGCTTTGTGACTTCCAATCAGAAACTATTCTGATGCTGCCATAGACTGTATGCCATTCATCAGAGAATCACAGATGGGCCCACTCATACTCTGTGGACTTTTGGGTACCTTAAGGGTGCCTGCCCATGGAGCCACAGAATCAAACTTGGCAGGCAAGCCAGACTGAGTCACACATTCACACTTACATACACACCAGACGTTATTACCTTCCCTCCCACAGAATTTCTACAGATGAGACCACTGAGGTCTCTGGGGAGTGATCAGGTCCCCCTTCCACCACTATGGGTGGGCCAGACAGGACAGAATTCAGTCCCAGGCCTTACCAGTATCCGACGTTGGGTCCATATCCTCACCTGCCAAGTCTCTTTGAATCCAGCAGGAGCGGAGGAGTGGGGCTGGCCTGACACGCAGGCCTTACCAGTATCCAACGTTGGGTCCAGATCCTCACCTGCCAAGTCTCTTTGAGTCCAGCAGGAGTGGAGGAGTGGGGCTGGCCTGATGCGACCAAGCAGGAGACTGCTGAAATTCAGGCAAGGGATGCCTTCTCCTTTGCAATTCCTCATTCCGTCACCACCGCACCATTTTCCCAAACCAGTGGCAACAATGGGCCAGCACGGTTGGGTTTCTGGGTCAGGAACCAAATGTTATGGAAACTGGTTTGGATCACCTGGCAGAAGAAACAAGGGGCACTCAGAGATCTTGGAAGGTAGGAGGTTTATTTTACAATAGTGGGCTCAGAGGAGATCATTCTCCAGAGGTCTGAGCCCAGAGCATCAACAGAGGGGACAATTTACAGTCTGTTACTTCCACATTCCTCATTAGTGATAATTTGGCACCAGGGGCAAGCAGGGTGGGAAGAAGAACCTGGAAGGGGAGTCTTCAGGCAGGGACTGGAATTTCTCTATCAGTCCTGTCAGCCATCTTATAACAGATTTTTTCCTTAGCAGATTATGTTTGCGGAGGTCAATTACTCCAGCTATTGGAATATGGACTGGATGGGGTGGTGGTTTTCACACTCACTCTTAGTTTACCTACATTAGTAGCAATGGGCCACATACCCATGCAGTCCATCATTTGTTCGTGGACCTCCTCACTTTACTGCTCATGAAGAGCCCATGGGCAGATTTTGGTGGTGCAAAGGCCAAATACAAACCTATAAAGCCAGGATTCTTTCTTGGAAAGGGTTTATTATCTGGAATCAGATCTTTATTCTCTGGGGTCCTAGATCCTTTTTTCAGGCCCTTGTCAAAATCAGGCCCTTGTCACCTCTTTAGAGTTGTTCCAGAATTTCATCTCTCCTGCTTATCTTTGCTCTTTTGCTTCCAGCTTTGGGCAAATGGGAGGTGGTATAAAGCAGAGGTGAAGAGTACTTATTTTGCATATGTATTGGCCAAGCAACCTGGGAGAAGTTATTTAAACTCCTCTAAAACATGGTTTTCTCTATTGCTTTTAATAAGAAAAACTATATAGTATCTACTTCATGAGTTTGTTATGAGGATAAAATGACATAAATTTAGAACACATAATGCACATAGTGCACATAGGAAGCACTTCATAAGGGACAACTGGCACTATTAATATTACTATTATCATTATCTGAAGAGGTTTTTCTACTTCTCCCTCCCCCTTGCTCCTTCCCTAAAACCTCCCAGTTCTTTACAAATTCCTGTCCTTCATCCCTACCCCCACCCACTCCAGCAGCTCCCCTCCAAGACTCCCAATCTCTCCTGCTGGGACTGCAAATCCTCCTGCCCCACTTCTCCTTACTTATCTCTGGGACTATTGTCTTCTCTCAATCACCACATTAGCATAAATGTTATTATCTCTAAAATCCAATTAATTTCAATTACTGTGGCCCCAGACAGATTGCCAGTGCTAAGGCCTCTCACTTGAATTTTATATGGCTGTGAGGACCAGGAAAAACAGATGAATAACCAGATACAGACCTCCTCAAATCCCATTTACCCAATCACCCCCACTGTCTCAGATGCAGGTTTTTTCTAGAGTGAACACTTTCACAACATTGCCTGGCTTTAACTGGTCTTTGCCTGACGTGGTCATATATTGCAAACAAATAAAATGGGAAAAAATGGGCAGCAAATGAGCAGCAAGAGAGATACTGGGTGATGATCTAGAAGTATGTATAAACTAAATAAGGAATAATCAAGAACTGGCTATGATGAAGTTTTGAGGTGGTGGTGGAGTTCATGGGGTTTGGTGCTGATGGCCAAGAAAGAATTTTTAAAGAAGTCTTTGGTGCAAAAAGGCGATTTTATTAAAGCATGGGGACAGGACCCTTGGGCAGAAAGGGCTGCACTGCAGGTGTGGGGGTGGGGTGGGGGTGGTGACCATTTTTTGGAGATAAGTCAAGAGGGAGTTTCCAAAGAGAATTTCACAAGCTTAACACTGGAGGCCTAGCTATTGTCAAGCTAAGGTTGTTTTTCCTTCTGGCAAAGCATTAACATTAAGACAGTAGGGAGTTCCTGGACTTTAGGCTATTAGTAAGATTGCCTTTTTTTTTTTTTGGTAAACTGGTTGATTCTTAACAGTTTAACCATTTGTTGTTTTCTCCTTTCCTGTTTTCCTGTTTTTGGGTATCCAGGAGTGTCCAAGCAATATCATACATATCCCAACTTGGGGTGGGGGCGGGATGGTGCTATTAGCCTGTACTTTGCCCTCAGCTTGCCCCATGCTCCCTCATCAGCTATATGCGCACATGTCTTTAAGATCCTAAAATTGCAATTTTGATCAACATATTCAATACCAAATAATCAAATTTGATTAGTCCTACCTGGTTTACTTTATGAATTTTTTATTCAACATGTGTCCATTCAATGAATGTCTTCTGTGCACCTACCATGCGACAGGCATTCTATTCTGGAGCTAAACATGGAACAGGACAGACAAGGTCCCTCCCAAGCTTTTATTTGGTGGAGAAGATAGACAATTACAAGACATTTTGGCCAACTATTATTTTAAACTATTAATACCTCTGATCCTTCTCATCAACATTGATACTTAGGTCTTTCTAAGTAATATATATATATATATATATATATATATATATATATATACATATACATTGCACATAGGTGAAGAGAAGCTTTATTAACAAATTATAACCATAAAATTTATTTATTTGTGGCTCATAATATTAGCTACAACTTAGTCTTCTCAGTGTTAAAAATAAAATATTCTTTTTTTTTAAATTTTTATTAAGTTTATTTATTTTTGAGAGAGAGGGGAGTGGGAGAAGGACAGAGAGAGATGGAAAGAGAGAATCCCAAGCAGCCTCTCCACTGTCAGCACAGAGCTTAACATGGGACTTGAACTCATGAAACTATGAGATCATGACCTGAGCTGGAACCCAGAGTCAAGAGGCTTAGCCAACTGGGCCACCCAGGTTCCCCTAAAAAAATAAACTTTTTTTCTACCATATAAAATCTATCCTTCCCTTAGACTTTTGAAAATTATTATATTTTGATCCCTGAGAGTTATAAAAAGGGAGCTGGACTCCAGTGACATCGTTTGTCTGATAACTGGTCATAATCCACCTCTATTCACAAAAACTGGTCCACAGCCACCTCCATGTCCTTCCCATACAGCTTTTACAAGAGGATAAATATATTTATTTATTTATTCAGACTAAAGTTCAATTATATCTCTGGCATAATCCTGAAATTCCTTCTCCTTTTCATCCATAAGAGCTTCAGTAAGTCTGAATAAGGTATGAATATGGTAGAAAAACTTTTCGCTCTCATTGATAATTTAATATCTCAAGGCTATATGTAGCCCCTGGGACTAAGGAGGTCTGTGGGTAGTTCTAACACACAGGTTTTGGTAATGTTAGAAAACAAAACAGCAGGCCCAAAATAGAGTTACTTATGCTAAGGCCCACATCACCAAACCAAGGTTTAATTACAGTTTCAGCCTCTCCCAGAAATGGAATCTTAAACCAGTCAATCGGGAACTACTGTCGGCACTAGGGAGGTAATCTGCCTGATACACTCCTGCCATTCCCTAAAAGAAAATGACTTTGCCACAAGCAGTCATTTTTTGCTAATATCACTTCCTTTTCCCACTCCCTTCTGCCTATAAGTATTCTATTTTGTACATCTCCTAAGAGCTCCTTTCTTTTCCCTTCCCTTCCCTTTTCTTTTCTTTTCCTTTTTTTTAGAAACTGTTTATTTTCCAACAACCTTAATTCCATTCTATTTGTCTTTGTGGAAGAGAAACTTAAGACTGCTCAGTGGTTGTTCCTACCCATTCATTGGCCTGAGCAGGAAGAGCTGCAGGCCAGTCTTCAGTGGCAGGCTGAGTACACCAGTCTTCAGTAGGGAAATGTTTAATAGGCACAAAGGGCAACTGCATACCTTTAGATGAATCTGCAACCTTAGGTTGAAAACCAGTCAACTCAGGAGGTGGAGGAGTCCATTCACCCTAAAATTCCTCCTTGTCCACAGCATTTTCATCAGTGGCCTGCTCTTCCTTTTCAATCTCTTAAGGACTCTGTAGAAGTAGAGTTCAGGCATGACCTCCCATGTAGGCTTTTGTGAAATGGTGCCATGCATTCATAGAACTTCCCTGGCCAGCCTCCACTATATCAGATCCACTGAGTGAGTTACCTTGTTGTTGCAAGGGATGGCAATGTACACATAGTGCAGAGATAAGGTAGACAGGTTAAAAAAGATGCCTCTGTGAGATGCTGGTGGTCAGCCCTAGGATCAGTAACTACAAGAAGTCTTGACTCCTGAAAAGCTAACCTGGCTCTGGTCGGTGAAGTTTCCAGGACCAGAGTGGCCAGCAAGAGGTATGGTTCCAGTAGCAGCAGCAAACGTCAGCACAGCTGTCTGGCCAGTATTCCTAGATGATATGATACTGACATCAGCTGGGTTTTTAGTGGCAAAACTGGCATGAGCTGCCAAAAGAAGCTTCACACAGGTTCTCTTCATATTTTTTTAAAAAATAATGTATTGCCAAATTGGCTAACATACAGTGTGTACAGTGTGCTCTTGGCTTCTGGGGTAGATTCCCATGGTTCATTGCTTACATACAACACTCAGTCCTCATCCCAACAAGTGCCCTCCTCAATGCCCATCACCCATTTTCCCCTCTCTGCCACCCCTCCATCAACCCTCAATTTATTCTCTGTATTTAAGACTCTCATAAGAGACTCCTTGCCTCCCTCCCTCTCTGTTTGTAACTATTTTTCCCCCTTCCTTCCCCATGTTTTTCTGTTAAGTTTCTCAAGATCACAATATGAGTGAAAACATATGACATCTGTCTTTCTCTGACTGACTTATTTCACTTAGCATTAATACCTTCCAGTTCCATCCACACTGCTGCAAATGGCATGATTTCATTCTTTCTCATTGCCAAGTAGTATTCCGTTGTATATATAAGCCACATCTTCTCTATCCATTCATCAGTTGATGGACATTTATTTAGGCTTTTCCCATAATTTGGCTATTGTTGAAAGCACTGCTATAAACATTGGGGTACATGTGCCCCTGAGAATCAGCACTCCTGTATCCTTTGGATAAATTCCTAGTAGTGGTATTGCTGGGTTTTAAGGTAGTTCTATTTTTAATTTTTTGAGGAACCTCCACACTGTTTTCCAAAGCAACTGCACCAGTTTGCATTCCCACCAACAGTGCAAGAGGGTTCCCTTTTCTCCACATCCATTCCAGCATCTGTTGTTTCCCCAGTTGTTAATTTTAGCCACTCTGACTGGTGTCAGGTGGTATCTCGGTGTGGTTTTGATTTGCATTTCCCTGATGATGAGAGACGTTGAGCATCTTTTCATGTGTCTGCTGGCCATCTGGCTGTTTTCTTTGGAAAAGTGTCTATTCATGTCTTCTGCCCATTTCTTCACTGGATTATTTTTCAGGTGTTGAGTTTGGTAAGTTCTTTAGAGATTTTGGATGCTAACTCTTTATCTGATATGTCATTTGCAAAAATCTTTTCCCATTCCATCAGTTGCCTTTCAGTTTTGCTGATTGTTCCCTTTGCAGTGCAGAAGCTTTTTACCTTGATGAGGTCCCTGTAGTTCATTTTTGCTTTTAATTCCCTTGCCTCTGGAGATGTGTCGAGCAAGACACAGTTGCTGCAGCTGAGGTCAAAGAGCCTGTTGCCTGTTTTCTCCTCTGGGGTTTTGATGGTTTCCTGTCTCACATTTAGGTCTTTCATCCATTTTGAGTTTATTTTTGTGTATGGTATAAGAAAGTGGTCTAGTTTCACTCTTCTCCATGTTGCTGTCCAGTTCTCCCAGCACTATTTCCTAAAGACACTGGTTTTTTTTTTTTTTCCATTGGATACTCTTTCCTGCTTTGTCAAAGCTTAGTTGGTCATACATTTGTGGGTCCAATTCTGGGTTCTCTATTCTATTCCATTGGCCTATGTGTCTGTTTTTGTGCCAGTACCATACTGTCTTGACGATTACAACTTTGTAGTAGAGGCTAAAGTCTGGGATTGTGATGCCTCCTGCTTTGGCTTTCTATTTCAACATTACTTTGGCTATTCGGGATCTTTTGTGGTTCCATACAAATTTTAGGATTGTTTGTTCTAGCTTTGAGAAGAATGCTGGTGCAAGTATTTTTTTTTTAATTTTATTTTTAATTTTCTTTTTACATTTACATCTAAATTAGTTAACATATAGTGCAACAATGATTTCAGGAGTACATTCCTTAGTGCCCCTTACCCATTTAGCCCATCCTCCCTCCCACAATGCCTGCAGTAACCCTCAGTCTGTTCTCCATAATTATGAGTGTCTTATGTTTTGTCCCCCTCTGTTTTTTTATATTATTTTTGTTTCCCTTCCCTTATGTTCATCTGTTTTGTGTCTTAAAGTCCTCACTGAGTGAAGTCATATGATATTTGTCTTTCTCTGACTGACTAATTTCGCTTAACATAATACCCTCCAGTTCCATCCACGTAGTTGCGAATGGCAAGATTTCATTGATTGCTGAGTAATACTCCATTGTGTGTGTGTGTATATATATATATATATATATATATATATATATATGCATATACAATGTATATATATGTATATATGTGTATATATATGTATGTATATGTATATATGTGTATATGTATATGTATGTATATGTATATGTATGTGTATATATATATATATATATATATACACATACATATACCTCCTTTTCTTTATCCATTCATCCATCGATGGACATTGGGGCTCTTTCCATACTTTGGATATTGTTGATGGTGCTGCTATAAACATGGGGGTGCATATGTCCCTTTGAAAGAGCACACCTGTATCCCTTGGATAAATGCTTAGTAGTGCAATTGCTGGGTCATAGGGTAGTTCTATTTTCAGTTTTTTGAGGAACCTCCATACTGTTTTCCAGAGTGGCTGCACTAGCTTGCATTCCCACCAACAATGCAGCAGAGATCCTCTTTCTCTGCATCCTCACCAACATCTGTTGTTGCCTGAGTTGTTAACGTTAGCCATTGTGACAGGTGTAAGGTAGTATCTCATGGTGGTTTTGATTTGTATTTCCCTGATGATGAGTGATGTTGAGCATTTTTTTCATGTGTCGGTTGGCCATCTGGATGTCTTCTTTGGAGAAGTGTCTATTCATGTCTTTTGCCCATTTCTTCACTGGATTCTTTGTTTTTCAGGTGTTGAGTTTGATAAGTTCTTTGTAGATTTTGGATACTAACCCTTCATCTGACATGTCATTTGCAAATATCTTCTCCCATTCCGTCGGTTGCCTTTTAGTTTTGCTGAGTGTTTCCTTCGCTGTGCAGCAGCTTTTTATTTTGAGGAGGTCCCAGTAGTTCATTTTTGCTTTTGTTTCCCTTGCCTCTGGAGACGTGTTGAGTAAGAAGTTGCTGCGGCCAAGATCAAAGAGGTTTTTGCCTGCTTTCTCCTCGAGGATTGTGATGGCTTCCTGTGTTACATTGAGGTCTTTCATCCATTTTGAGTTTATTTTTGTGTATGGTGTAAGAAAGTGGTCCAGGTTCCTTCTTCTGCATGTCGCTGTCCAGTTTTCCCAGCACCACTTGCCGAAGAGACTGTTTTTATTCCATTGGATATTCTTTCCTGCTTTGTCAAAGATTAGTTGGCCGTAGGTTTGTGGGTCCATTTCTGGGTTCTCTGTTCTGTTCCACTGATCTGAGTGCCTGTTCTTGTGCCAGTACCATAGTGTCTCGATGGTTACAGCTTTGTGGTGTAGCTTGAAGTCTGGGATTGTGATGCCTCCTGCTTTGGTTTTCTTTTTCAGGATTGCTTTGGCTCTTTGGGATCTTTTCTGGTTCCTTACAAATTTTAGGATTATTTGTTCTAGCTCTGTGAAGATGCTCGTGTTATTTTGATAGGGATTGCATTGAAAATGTAGATTGCTTTGGGTAGTATCGACATTTCAACAATATTTGTTCTTCCTATCCAGGAGCATGGAGTCTTTTTCCATTTTTTTGTGTCTTCTTCAATTTCTTTCATCTGCTTTCCATAGTTTTCAGTGTATAGATTTTTCACCTCTTTGGTTAGACTTATTCCTAGGTATTTTATGGTTTTTTTGTGCAACTGTAAATGGGATTGATTCCTTGATTTCTCTTTCTGTCGCTTCATTGTTGGTGTATAGGAATGCAACCGATTTCTGTGCATGGATTTTGTGTCCTGCAAATTTGCTGAATTCATGAATCAATTCTAGCAGTTTTTTGGTGGGATCTTTTGGGTTTTCCATGTAGAGTATCACGTCATCTGCAAACAGTGAACATTTGACCTCCTCCTGGCTGATTTGGATGCGTTTTATTTCTTTGTGTTTTCTGATTGCAGAGGCTAAGACTTCCAATACTATGTTGAATAACAGTGGTGAGAGTGGACATCCCTGTCATGTTCCTGACCTTAGGGGGAAAGCTCTCAGTTTTTCCCCATTGAGGATGATATTAGCGTTGGGTCATTCATATAATGCTTTTATGATCTCGAGGTATGCTCCTTCTGTCCCTACTTTCTTGAAGGTTTTTATCAAGAAAGGATGCTGTATTTTGTCAAATGCTTTCTCTGCATCTATTGAGAGGATCATATGGTTCTTGTCCTTACTTTTTTTTTTTTTTTTTTTTTTTTTTTTTTTTAACGTTTTTTATTTTATTTTTGGGACAGAGAGAGACAGAGCATGAACGGGGGAGGGGCAGAGAGAGAGGGAGACACAGAATCGGAAACAGGCTCCAGGCTCCGAGCCATCAGCCCAGAGCCTGACGCGGGGCTCGAACTCACGGACCGCGAGATCGTGACCTGGCTGAAGTCGGACGCTTAACCGACTACGCCACCCAGGCGCCCCATCTTGTCCTTACTTTTATTGATGTGATGAATCACGTTAATTGTTTTGCGGATATTGAACCAGCCCTGCATCCCAGGTATAAATCCCACTTGGTCATGGTGAATGAATAAATTTTTTAATGTATTGTTGGATCCGGTTGGCTAATGTCTCATTGAGGATTCTTGCATGCATTTTCATCAGGGAAATTGGTCTATAGTTCTCCTTTTTAGTGGGGTCTCTGTCTGGTTTTGGAATCAAGGTAATGCTGGCTTCACAGAAAGAGTTTGGAACTTTTCCTTCCATTTCTATTTTTTTGGAACAGCTTCAAGACAATAGGTGTTAACTCTTCCTTAAATGTTTGGTAGAATTCCCCTGGAAAACCATCTGGCCCTGGACTCTTGTTTTTTTGGGAGATTTTGGATTACTAATTCAATTTCCTTACTGGTTATGGGTCTGTTCAAATGTCCTATTTCTTCCTGTTTCAGTCTTGGTAGTGTATATGTTTCTGGAATTTGTCCATTTCTTCCAGATTGCCCATTTTATTGGCATATAACTGCTGATAATATTCTCTTATTATTGTTTTTATTTCTGCTGTGCTGGTTGTGATCTCTCCTCTCATTCTTGATTTTATGTGTTTGAGCTTTTCCTTTTCCTTTTTGATCAAACTGGCTAGTGGTTTATCAATTTTGTTAATTCTTTCAAAGAACCAGCTTCTGGTTTCATTGATCTGTTCTACTGGTTTTGTTGTTGTTGTTGTTGCTGCTGTTGCTGTTGTTTTGGTTTAGATAGCATTAATTTCTTCTCTAATCTTTATTATTTCCTGTCTTCTTCTGGTTTTGGGTTTTATTTGCTGTTCTTTTTCCAGCTCCTTAAGGCGTAAGGTTAGGTTGTGTATCTGAGATTGGGATTGCATTGGATATGTAGATTGCTTTACATTTTAACAGTATTTATTCCTCTGATCCATGAGCATGGGATGTTTTTTCATTTCTTTGTGTCTTCAATTTCCTTCATAAGTTTTCTATAGTTTTCAGCATACAAATCTTTTACATCTTTGGTTAGGTTTATTCCTAGGTATTTTATGGTTCTTGGTGCAGTTGTAAATGGAATCAACTTCTTGATTTCTCTTTCTGTTGCTTCATTATTGGTGTATAGAAATGCAACCGATTTCTGTACATTGATTTTTTGTGCCCTGCGACGTTGCTGAATTCATGTATCAGCTCTAGCAGCCTTTTGGTGGAGTCTTTCAGGTTTTCCATGTAGAGTATCATGTCATCTGCTAAAAGTGAAAGTTTGACTTCTTCTTTGTCAATTTTGAGGCCTTTTATTTCATTTTGTTGTCTGACTGCTGATGCTAGGACTTCCAACACTATGTTAAACAACAGTGGTGCAAGTGGACACCTGTGTTGTGTTCCTGATCTCAGGGGGAAAGCTCTCAGTTTTTCCCCATTGAGGATAATATTAGCTGTGGGATTTTCATATATGGCTTTTATGATGTTTAGGTATGTTCCTTCTATCCCAACTTTCTTGAGAGTTTTTATTAAGAAGGATGCTGTATTTTGTCAAATGCTTTTTCTGCATCTATTGACAGGATCATATGGTTTTTATCTTTTCTTCTATTAATATGATATATCACATTGATTGATTTGCAAATATTGAACCAGCCCTGCAGCCAAGGAATCAATCCCACTTGATCATGGTGAATAATTCTTCTTACATGCTGCTGAATTCGATGTGCTAGTATCTTGTTGAGAATTTTTGCATCCATGTTCATCAGGGATATTGCCCTGTAATTCTCCTTTTTTGTGGGGTCTCTGTCTGGTTTGGGAATCAAGGTAATGCTGGCTTCATAGAATGAGTCCGGAAGCTTTCCTTCCATTTCTATTCTTTGGAGAAGCTTGAGAAGGATAGGTATTAACTCTGCTTTAAATGTCTAGTAGAATTCCCCTGGGAAGCCATCTAGCCCGGGGCTTTTATTTCTTGGGAGATTTTTGACAACTGATTCAATTTCTTCACTAGTTATGGGTCTGTTCAAATTTTCTATTTCTTCCTGTTTGAGTTCTGGTAGTGTGTGGGTGTCTAGGAATCTGTCCATTTCTTCCACGTTGTCCAGTTTGTTGGCATATGATTTTTTATAGTATTCTCTGGTAATTGTTTTTATTGCTGAGGGATTGATTGTGCTAAGTCCAATTTCGCGATTTTATCCATTTGTGTCCTCTTTCTTTTCTTTTTGAGGAGTCTGGCTAGGGGGTTATCAATTTTGTTTATTTTTTTCAGAAAACCAGCTTTAAGTTTCATTGATCTGTTCTACTGGTTTTGTTTTTGTTTTTGGATTCTATATTGTTTACTTCTGCTCTGATCTTTATTATTTCTCTTCTTCTGTTGGCCTTGGGGTTTCTTTGTTGTTCTTCTTCTAGTTCTTTTAGGTGTGCGGTTAGAGTTTGGATTTGGGATTTTTTCTTGTTTCTTGAGATAGGCCTGGATTGCAATGTATTTTCCTCTTAGGACTGCCTTTGCTGCATCCCAAAGGGTTTGGACTGTTGTCCAATATGTTGTCCATATTTATTTCCATATATTTTTTAATACGTCTTTAATTGCCTGGTTGACCCGTTCATTCTTTCGTAGGGTGTTCTTTAACCTCCATGCTTTTGGAGGTTTTCCAAACTTTTTCCTGTGGTTCATATCAAGTTTCATAGCATTGTGATGTGACAATGTGCATGGTATGATCTCAATGCTTTTATATTTATTGAGGGCTGTTTTGTGACCCAGTATGTGATCTATCTTGGAGAATGTTCCATGTGCACTCAAGAGGAATGTGTATTCTGCTACTTTTGGATGAAAAATTCTGAATATACCTGTCAGGTCCATCTGGCCCAGTGCATCATTCAGGGTCATTGTTTCTTTATTGATTTTCTGCCTAGATGATCTGTCCATTGTTGTAAATGGAGTATTAAAGCCCCCTGCAATTACCACATTCTTATCAATAACATTGCTTATGTTTGTGATTAATTATCTTATACATTTGGGTGCTGCCAAATTGGGTGTATAAACATTTATAATTGTTAGCTCTTCTTGATGGATAGAACCTGTAAATATGATATAATGCCCTTCCTCATCTCTTGTAACAGCCTTTAGTTTAAATTCTAGTTTGTCTGATATAAGTATGGCTACTCCACTTTCTTTTGACTTCCAGTAGCATGATAGATGGTTCTCCATCCCCTCACTTTCAATCTGAAGGTGTCCTCGGGTCTAAAACTAAACAGCTCTTGTAGACAGCAAATAGATGGGTCTTGTTTTGTTGTTGTTGTTGTTGTTGTTGTTGTTGTTGTGTGTGTGTGTGTTTTATCCATTCCAATACCCTATGTCTTCATTGGAGCATTTAGTCCATTTACATTCAGTGTTATTATTGAAAGATATGGATTTAGTGTCATTGTGTTATCTGTAGGTTTCATGCTTGTTGTGATGTCTCTGGTCCTTCATGGTCTTTGCAACATTCCATTCACAGAGTCCCCCCCCTTAGGATCTCTTGTAGTGGTGGTTTAGTGGTGATGAATTCCTTCAGTTTTTGTTTGTCTGGGAAAACCTTTACCTCTCCTTCTATTCTGAATGACAGCCTTGCTGGATAAAGGATTCTTTATTTTTCCTAGGCTGCATATTTTTCCTATTCAGCACATTGAATATTTCCTACCACTCCCTTCTGGTCTGCCAAGTTTCAGTAGATAGGTCTGCTACTACCCTCACGTGTCTACCCTTGTAGGTTAAGGGCCATTTGTCCCTCGCTGCTTTCAGAATTCTCTTTATCTTTGTATTTTGCCAGTTGCACCCTGATATGTCATGCAGAAGATCGACTCAAGTTAGGTCTGAAGGGAGTTCTCTGTCCCTCCTGGATTTCAATGTCTGTTTCCCTCCCAAGATTGGGAAAATTCTCACTATGATTTGTTCAAGTACACCTTCTGCCCCTTTCTCTCTCTTTTTCTTCTTCTCCTGGAACTCCTATGACACAGATATTATTACGTTTCATTGAATCACTTAATTCTCTATTTCTCCCCTCAGGGTCTAGAATTTTGTTATCTCTCTTTTCCCCAGCTTCATCTTTTCCTATCATTTTGTCTTCTACTTCATTTATTCTCCCCTCTGCCTCTTCGGTCCTCACTGCCACCGCCTCTAGTTTATTTTGCACCTCATTTACAACATTTTTAATTCATCATGACTAGTTTTTAGTTCCTTGATCTCTGCAGCAATAGATTCTCTGTTGTCTTCCATGCTTTTTTCAAGCCCAGAGATTAATCTTATGACTATTATTCTAAATTATTGATCATTATATTGTTTATATCTGTTGTAGCCAATTCTTTAGCTTTCATTTTTTTCCTGGAATTTCTTTTGAGGAGAATTCTGCCATTTCATCATTTTGGCTAGTTTTCTATCCCTTATGTGTTTTAAAAGCTTGTTATGTGTCCTGCACTTGTGAGCACTACTATATTAAAGGGGTCATACACTGTCCAGGGTCTGGCCCCTCAGGGGGTATTTTTTGGAGTGCATTACTTGCTGTCTGTTGTTGTGACTCTGGTTGCTTTGTCTCCCTACTCATAGTGATGTTTTGGCCCCTCCATCCGGTGTGGTTTGATTTGTTTGTTGAAGTGGCCCCAGAAAAAAAAGAAAACTAAACTAAACTAAACAAAAACAGCAACAACAGCAAAATAAAAAACAACGGGGTGGGGGCAGTGTTGGTGGAAGAGGCCTTATCCCATACAAAGGCAGGGAAAAAGAAAAGAAAAGAAAATTGACCAGGCAGAGAAACTCTATGGTCTCTCTCTCTCTCTCTCTCTCTCTGAAGAGAGAGGTTGGGTTAAATAAACCAACAACCAGAATAACCAGACTAGAGGAGGGAAGAAATACGAAGGAAAAAAAAAAAAAAAAAAAAAAATATATATATATATATATATATATATATATATATATATATATATGTTTTTGTGTGTGTGTGTGTGTGTGTGTGTGTATGTGTATGTGTGTGTGTGTATAATAACAATTGTCCAAGAATTAAACCAGGAAATGCAAAAACACTGGGTGCTTTGGAACTGGTGGCAGCACAGGTCTGGAGGAGAGACTGTCTGGTTAGTCTGTGTCAATCCTGCTCCAGTAGATATGTAGTTACCAGGTAGGGAGGGGCATGGGTTTGTGTAAGTAGGTTTCACCTCCACTGTGGGCCTGCTATCTGTTTCCAGAAGCATGCCTTGTCAGTGATGGGGAGAAAAATAGCAATACCCCAGTCTCTCCTCCTCAGATTGGGTGTCCTAAACCACTCTGTTAAGGCAGTCCTCACAGTGCTGCGCAGGCCTAAGTGGGCTGTTTTGTTTGTTTGTTTTCGTTTTTTGTTCCACAGTCTCCTGCACCTCCCTGGGGCTCATCTGGGATTCAAACTCATTTGTGCTAAAGAGTCCTGCTCCGCATGCCCCAATTCCAGGGAAGTGCCACTCTGCCCAACCTGACGGCTTCTTCACAGTGCCGTGCAGTGGCAAAGGAGGTGGGTTGTGCCACTACCCTGACTCTAGTGACTCCCTGGTGCTTGTCCTGGATTTAAACCCCAATGTCTTAAAAGGTCTCACTCTGAGCCCTGATTCCAGGGAAGTGCCACTCTGCCCAGTGATAAATGACCTCTGGCTGGCTGGTGCAGGCAGGGTCCTTGTCCCTGGAAGGTTATGTACCTTGTTCCCACAGTACTTGAGGGCAGGGGTTGCATTCTCCCATTGCAGTGGCTCCCCTTTTCCCCAGGTGTGGAAACAAGGCAGCTGGCCCCAGTCAAGAGATAGCCATGCAGTTGGAGATTGGATCTTTCTCCATCCCCAGCCCGTGTTTTTTCCCTTGTCCAAATACAGTCATACATTTCCACAGCCTCTCTTTCTCTCCTCTTTTCCCTCCACAAAAAGGGATCCCTCCTCTTCATGCCTATGATGCCCATTTTATCTCTCCCAGTTTGCAATCACCCACCTATGGCCTGCCAGTTTGTCCCCGTGGGCCCCTGGAGATGTCTTTGTCACTCTGCAGCGCAGACTCTTGGAATTCAAAGTCCTTTGGCCTCAACACTGCTATGTTTCAGGGACGAGGGAACTTCAGGTCCCCCTACTTCTCTGCCATATTGGATCTTTAGCCTCCCAGATTCTCTTCAGATTTATGATGTAGATGCCGTCACTTTTCCTTTCGTAGATGTACTATTCCATTTGAAAGTCAAGATTGGTGCCACTTAAATGGTTTCCTCCTGCAAGGAATTTGAGGACATCCTCCTTTTTTATTTGCAGAATAGAATAAAAATTTTGGCATTTGAAAGTTTCATTTTAGGCTACAATGGGAACAAGGAATAATGCCATATGGATCCCTCCCTGGATAGTGTGGAAAGGCTCAGAGCTCTGCTCTTATCTGTTCGATGGTTGCTACCCAATTCAAGAATCAGTGAAGAAAGCCAATAAGTTTTTTAAAATTTACTTAGTTGAATTTTGTTTTTTTAATGTTTAAATTTGGCCCTTTTCTATATATAATAAGTGTTGTAACTCTATCAGTGGCCCTCTCCACCCAGATATCATTGTCATGCCCATGATCATGACATATCCTAATGCTCCCAAGCAGCCATCTGTAGTAGACCAAGCATTAGAATTTGGGTCATATTTCCTGGTTTCTTTGTGTTCCCAGTTTTCTTTCAAAAGCCATTTTTTCTTGCACTTTTTCAGGAAGCATTTTAGTAAAACTTTCATTGAGTACTTAAAGTGACAGATCTTATGCTAAAAACATCACATACATTTAAGCTTCAAATTAGACATGATTATCCTTATTTTACAGAATAAAAAAG
The DNA here is from genome assembly GCF_046562875.1 of Panthera onca. Classification (NCBI taxonomy): domain Eukaryota; kingdom Metazoa; phylum Chordata; class Mammalia; order Carnivora; family Felidae; genus Panthera; species Panthera onca. Next base: position 167,573,436 of record NC_138342.1, on the reverse strand, counting down.
GGAGGACTAGAGAGATTGTGACATTTCCCTTGGTCACTCAGTTTGTAGATGACAAGGCTTGGATGAGTCTTCATTTTGTACTTGGAGACAGATATGTACACAGGCTTTGAGGAGACCCCAGGCCAGTGTCCCAGCTACAGGCTGCCACTTGCAAGCTGTGCTTAATTACTGTCTCTGAGTGTAAGTTTTTGAATATATAAAATCAGTGCTTTGGGGGTGCCTGGGTGGTCTAGTCAGTTGAGTGTCTGACTTCAGCTCAGGTCATGATCTCACAGTTCCTGAGTTTGAGCCCCACACCAGGCTTACTGATGTCAATGCAGAGCCTGCTTTGGATTCTCCTCCCCCTCTTGCTGCACCTCCCCCCCTTTTATCTCTTTCTTTCTCAAAAATAAAAATAAAAACATTAAAAAAACCAGTGTTTTGGCCTCTGCTCTACATGTAATATACATTTATTGGGAGGCTAAAACCTTCTGAAAGAGTCAAAGTGGTTAAAACCTGTGAAGTGTGATGCTAAAAGTCTTAACTCCTAAAACAATTGAAGGGGAAATGGGGTCTCTATTTGTACCAAGTGGGCATGCTGTGCCACCCCCACCCAAAATCTGCTGACTCAAGATGCAGGCTTCACATCTAGAAGTGTGCTGGACTTAGTGGCAGTGGCTTAAGAAAGACCCGGGGCTCCAGGAGGCCAGCAGCCCTGGGATGGGGGGGATAATGTCTGATGTCAGGACATAACTGTAGGTACAGGCTCCACCAAGCCCAGATGCACTCATTATGCCCCTGTCTATACAAGTGCTTTTAGTTGCTGAAAGAGCCCCTGCATGCAGAGAGGCAGGTAGCAAGGCTGTGCTGACAGGAAAAACACTCACTGTCTTTCTCCTCCTCCTTTTCCAGCTTTTCAGTTAGGTCCTATTTTGTTTTGTTTATTCCCTGTTGTCCACACCCCTTTCCGTTTCCTTCAGGGTTTCATTAAAGTCCAACCATTTTCCCCAGTTAAATGGTTCTCTCTCTGAAAATTTAATCCCTAAATCAACAGCATTATGTTCAATTCACAATGACTCAACTGTTGTTGCATGGGAATTGGGATTTGAATCCTCAGCAGCACCTCCAAACTGCATGTGGCTGGGAATGAACATGAGGAAAATACCATCATCATGGGACTTCTGAAAATTAATGGGGTGAAGTTGCTAGAGCCAACTAGTCCTACACTTTGCTAGGAGTCCTGGAGTGACCTGGAGTGAGCAGCTTTTCCCCTGATGGACCCATGGGGTTTTCCAGGCTTTAGGGGATAAAAGTAAACTTTCTAGCCCCTAGACTGAAGTGTCTCAAGAGACTTCCAGAATTAGAGATGCAGACTCCAAGACTATCCCTTCCTGATTTTGGTGTATTCTGGTAAAAATTCGTTCCCACCTCCAGGCTTGCCTTAGCTTTCTCCCCCAGAAGACAACTCATCAGCATATAAAGTAATTTTGATAGAGCCCCTATAATGCTTTCTTTCTAAAAGATTTTAATACCCTTCTGAATGACATTTAATATGATAACAGTAAGTAATTTTGACATGAAGCTGTTTTCCAAGAGTTAAAGTCCTAACAGTCCTACTGATCAGGCTGACAATAGCTTTCCTGATCATTATTAAATTCCCTGTGATTAGAAAATGGGCCGGTGCTATTGATTTAAGCTCTTTGAGTTAAGTTAAGCTTTAGAGGACTTTCACAAGGCACAATAAAGGCATTTGATATTGTATTTTACTTTCCCAATTAAAGCACTTTTCAAAGTACAAATAGCAGACAGACAGGCCTTAGGCCCAGGATCTAGGAAGAAAGGTGGGAAGCATTTGTGCAGAACAGAGCACCAGAGTTCAAGCTGCACCACTACAGACTCAGGAAGGTAACATTCAAGGGAAGGAGGCGGAACATTACCACAGGCAAGATGTTTCCAATCCCCAGATGTGCCTGAGTCAAAGACACTTTGAATGCAATCCCAAAGCTCCTATAGAGGGGGAAGTCAGCTGTCTTAGAATTCCAGTGTAATTTCAATTTCATGGGATGTTGTTCTATGGTGCCTTCATAATGTCAAGCTTTGTGTACAAATTTTGCACTAAGAAATTATCACTAAATCTCCAAAGTTTAATAATTCTGATCTAACTTTTCAAATTAATAAGTGGAGAGAATGTAGGCAATAGAGTTTCTATTATGATCTAAAACTCTGGAGAAAACAGGGATTACAAGAGGAAAATCTTGAGCAATTTCAGGGTACTTTATGTCTTTCTGAGGGAAGGCACTGGAGGCTTGAAGGTATGCCTGCTGTGCCTGTTTGTTGTTCAGACAATAAGCAGTTTGAGGGATTGTGTTTAGGCCCTGAGTATTCCTTCCCTTGACTCTATATCTTCTCTAATCCCCACCATCCCTAGGAAAGCCTTTCTGAGCCCAGTTACTGCTTCTCCTACTTGATGGTCCTTGTTCCCAGGGTCTTCTTTAGTTCTGTCCATGAGGAGCTCAGCATAGCTGCTAGGAACCTTGTGGCATACAGTCTGGCAGTATTTCTTTCACTTTTTTTTTTTTTTACTATGGTCCACAGTAAGAAATACATTTTTATGCCACAAACCAGCCTGTGACATATTCAAAAGTGAAACAAAAATTTCACCAAACACTACTCTAGCATGCTAGGTGCATTTTTATGTCCCAGCATACAAAATTGATGCCATGACTAGCAGGTCTCTACCTGCAAAGTGGAAACTTCTCTGTTATGATTCTTATCAAGAATCCTAAATACTCATTTGTTAATTTATCTAACAAATACTTAGAGAACACTGGGCATGTACCCATTTCTATGTTAGGTGTTGTGTTTGGATACAAGGAATACAGGAGTTTCTCACCTCAGGCAGTTCACAGACTGTTTTGAGAGACATAACTGACATGTGAGAAAATGTAAAGAACAATGACAAAGAGATTTGTGTTGAGATGCTGAATGGGTCTGTGCTGTGCATGTTTCAAGGAGAGAGGGGTGGAGAGGGGAGATGTGCACAAATGAAGTTGGGGAAAGCTGGGAAACTCCTATCATCCTTGAGGGAGGGGCTGGCAGCTCCTGGATCTCCCTGTACCCAGCAGGTACATTGTGGGCTTTGAATAATTGTTTTTTGAATGACTCTGTGGTTAGGTATTAATAGGTTTATTACTAGATCCAATCATTACTGTTTATTGAACAACTAAAGTGTGCCTGACACTGTGCTGGGAGCTTAACCTAGTTTTCACGTTTAATCCTCCTAATGAGCTAGTGGAGAAGTGCTGCTATCCCTAATTTACAGGTGAGGAAATCAATCCTCAGATATGATCAGTGGCTTACCCAAGGTCAGATAGCTTAAGTAAGTAGAGGATATGAGAATTAAACCTCTACTTCTTGAATTAAAGCAGATGCTCTTTTCACTCCTTCAAAGGATAAGATGGATTAGGCAGTCTTATAGGAGGTCAATGAGGGCAGTCAGTCTAGGAAAGAAGGTGGTGTAAGCACAGTGCAGGAACAAAGGAAATTAGCAAGATAGAAGTGGAAGTTTCATTTTAGGAGAAAAACAGTAAAGGACCAGGTTAGGAAGTGATGGAAAAGGAAATAGAGCTTGAAAATAAGTTTAAATTGCTCAAAAATAATAAAAATAGAAAGAATACCATGGTGCTTGGGTGGCTTAGTTGATTGGGTGTCTGACTCTTGATTTCAGCTCAGGCCATGATCTCATGGTAGTGAGACAGAGCCCCTGTCAGGATCCATGCTGAGTGCAGAGCCTGCTTGGGACTCTCTCTCTCCCCTTTCCTCTGTCTCTTTCCCCCATTCCCACTCCCTCTCTCTCAAAATGAAGAAATGAACAATAAGGAAAGAAAAAGAACTGGGATGCCTGTGTAACTCAGTAGGTTAATCATCTGACTCGATTTTGGCTCAGGTCATGATCTCATGGTTCATGAGTTCAAGCCCTGGGTTGGGCTTTGCACTAACAGCACAGAGCCTGCTTGGGATTCTCTCTGCCCCTTCCCCACTTTCTCTCTTCCTATCTCAAAATAAATAATTAAAAAAAAAAAAGAAACAATACAAATAACAATAGTAACATTTTTGCTGACTATGCTAGGCACAATTTCAAGGTCTTTACACATTAGTAATCCAATTCTATAGTTCAAGAAATTAGACCCAGAAAAAGCTGAACTTGTCCAAAATCAAACAGAATCATGTCTGATTCTAATCCTAGGTAGGTATAAAATTGACATTGCCACTACCAGTATACTATCTTTGCTCTTCTATTTTTCCTAAATCCATTTTTTTCTTTCTTTTTTTTTTCTTCCTGGTTACTCAGTGGGAAGCATGAGTATAGAGTACCACCAGTAGACAGGTGTTCTCAGATCCCTTCATCAGGGCTGATTGTATCACTATCTGCTAAGAACACTGGCTACTGACAATTTACAGCTGTATCTTTCACTGGGAATTTCAGCCACAACAAATTGCCTTCCCAAGGTTAAAATGCCCCCCACCAAGAGACAAGCTATAGCCAATGATGGGCTGATATGAGACTCCCAAGCTCAGCACCTTTGCCTCAACTGGAAAATACTGAAAGGCTACCCTAGCTCAAACCTCCCCATGGAATTGGCTGAATTCTCACCTGAAGCTGCAATTGAGGTCAATTGCTCTTCCTCCTCTTTCTTCCTCTTCTTTATTAATCTTGCCTTCCTCCATCAAAATTGGCAATGATGATGTCAAGCTTTCACTTTTTGCAGATGACATGATATTATACATGAAAAACCCTACAGACTCTACCTAAACTCTGCTAGAACTGATACATGAATTCAGCAAAGTCGCAGGATACAAAATCAATGTACAGAAATCAGTTGCATTCTTATACACTAATAATGAAGCAACAGAAGACAAATAAAGAAACTGACCCCATTCACAATTGCACCAGGAAGCATAAAATACCTAGGGATAAACCTAACCGAAGATGTAAAGATGTATGCTGAAAACAATAGAAAGCTTATGAAGGAAATTGAAGAAGATATAAAGAAATGGAAAAACATTCCATGTTCATGGATTGGAAGAATAAATATTGTTAAAATGGCAATACTACCCAAAGCTATCTACACATTCAATGCAATCCCAATCAAAATTGCACCAGCATTCTTCTTGAAGCTAGAACAAGCAATCCTAAAATTTGTATGGAACCACAAAAGACCCTGAATAGCCAAAGTAATTTCAAAGAAAAAGACCAAAGCAGGAGGCATCACAATCCCAGACTTTAGCCTTTACTACAAAGCTGTAATCATCAAGACAGCATGGTATTGGCATAAAAACAGACACATAGACCAATGGAATAGAATAGAAACCTCAGAATTAGACCCACAAAAGTATGGCCAACTAATCTTTGACAAAGCAGGAAAGAATATCCACTGGAAAAAAGACAGTCTCTTTAACAAATGGTGCTGGGAGAACTGGACAGCAACATGTGGAAGGATAAAACTAGACCACTTTCTTACACCATTCACAAAAATAAACTCAAAATGGATAAAAGACCTGAATGTGAGACAGGAAACCATCAAAATCCTAGAGGAGAAAGCAGGGAAAAACCGCTCTGACCTCAGCCGCAGCAATTTCTTACTTGATACATCCCCAAAGGCAAGGAAATTAAAAGCAGAAATGAACTATTGGGACCTCATGAAGATAAAAAGCTTCTGCACTTCCAAGGAAACAACCAACAAAACTAAAAGGCAACCAATGGAATGGGAAGAGATATTTGCAAATCACATATCGGACAAAGGGCTAGTATCCAAAATCTATAAAGAACTCCCCAAACTCCACACCTGAAAAACAAATAATCCAGTGAAGAAATGGGCAGAAAACATGAATAGACACTTCTCTAAAGAAGACTTCCAGATGGCCAACAGGCACATGAGAAGTGCTCAATGTCACTCCTCATCAGGGAAATACAAATCAAAACCACACTCAGATACCATCTCACTCCAGTCAGAGTGGCTAAAATGAAAAAATCAGGAGACTATAGATGCCGGCGAGGATGTGGAGAAACGGGAACCCTCTTGCACTGTTGGTAGAAATGCAAACTGGTGCAGCTGCTCTGGAAAACAGTGTGGAGGTTCCTCAGAAAATTAGAAATAGATCTACCCTATGACCCAGCAATAACACTGCTAGGAATTGACCCAAGGGATACAGGAGTGCTGATGCATAGGAGCACTTGTACCCCAATGTTTATAGCAGCACTTTCAACAATAGCCAAATGATGGAAAGAGCCTAAATGTCCATCAACTGATGAATGGATAAAGAAATTGTGGTTTATATACGCAATGGAATACTACATGGCAATGAGAAAGAATGAAATATGGCCTTTTGTAGCAACATGGATGGAACTGGAGAGTGTGATGCTAAGTGAAATAAGTCATGCAGAGAAAGACAGATGCCATATGTTTTCACACTTGTGTGGATCCTGAGAAACTTAACAGAAGACCATGGGGGAGAGGAAGGAAAAAAAAAAAAGTGGTTAGAGAGGGAGGGAACAAAAACATAAGAGACTCTTAAAAACTGAGAATAAACTGAGGGTTGATGGGGGGGGTGGGAGGGAGGAAAGGGTGGGTGATGGGTATTGAGGAGGGTACCTGTTGGAATGAGCACTGGGTATTGTATGGAAACCAATTTGACAATAAATTTCATATTTAAAAAAAAATCTTGCCTTCCTCATGTTTTTTGTTTGTTTTTTTTTGTACAGGTGTTTCTCCCAAGAGCATTTTTCAATAAACCCTGGATTAAATTTTCTATCTCATAGTCTGTTTCCAGGGAACTCAATCTAAGCCAAGTAGTACCAGGAGTGATCCTGGAAACTGGACTATAAAATGGGAGTTTGGAGGTGATTACCCTCTGGCCAGCTGGAGATGTGGACACTATAGCTAGTGGTTGGTATAATATGGATAGTCTCTGATGTGCTGTCACAGTGCAATTGCAAAATGCTTACCAAAGTTAAATGTGTTAGGACACCAGTGGAAGGTGATGCAGTGGTGGGAGTAATGTCTCTGGCAATGGAGAGTCACGTAGGGAAATATTAACTACAACAACCATGGAATTGGTGGATGTGCTGTATCACTGATTCACTCACTGAAGACAGATGAATCAGATTCATGGTCATTTGTTGACAATTCAAGGCAAAATATGAAAACAGGATTTCCTTGGCAGCATTAAAGAACATTTTAAACTGATGAAGCAAATGGCCATCAGCATGGAGGACTAGGTTCAGAACTTAATCATGTAAGAGCAGCAGAGCTTCAGTGGAGGTAGCATTCCTACCTTGTAGGTCTCTAACACCAAGGTCAAGGCCATAACAGAAAAGGAGTAGGACTTTGAGACATATAATGTCCCAGATTAATGTAGTTGAGAATTTTGAACTCCCCACCTCTCCCAAACCTGAACCTGAAGAGATGGCCTATTCCCATGATAGAAGATAGTGAACACTCCCCCCAACCCTTATGAATATCAGTTAGAGGCCTCAAATGAGTCATGTATCTCACAAGACTTTACTGGCTGCCCTCAGGATCCCTGCTCCAATCTGCCTTTCTGTTAATAAGGCCAATATGAATCATGGTCAAAATCATGATCAAATCATGACACAGCCAACAAGGTCAGCTAAGGGAAGAGAGGAGCTAATAAATACAGGAGTTGGGAGTGGATTGGACTAGCTCCTAAGGGTGATGAGTCAAGGGAGGAACAAAGTTGGATAAAAGGGAATGTCTCAGCTTGCAATTATATTAATATTGCCTCATAATACAGAATTTAACACTCCGGAAAGAATCTTAGGAGAAGATACCAATAAACTGCCAGATTGACTCTGGAAAGCTTGGAAAAAAACAATGGCCCACACTAAATAAATATACCAAAACTTCCCTGTCAGATTATGGAAGATGGGTCCAAAGTGTCAGAAAAGTAGGGATGATAGGGTGGACATAGGCAAAAAACTACCAGCTGACTATGTTCCATATCAAGCTAAGAGGACATTTCATGTACCAAAGTGATAAGGAATTTGCTGGGAAAGTGACACAATGATAATTAAGATGCTCAATGGTGTCTGTCCTCTTTCAGTTGGAGTTGACAATAGAAGATGTTATTACAGAACTGGGCTCCCTGGTAGCAATGGAGATTCTAGGATCTCAAAAACCAGATAGATCATGGTGGATGACAATAGACTACTGCCAGTAACCAAAAAAGCAGCCTCAATTATAGCTGCCATGCCAGATGTGGTACCTTGTTAGAGCGTATTAACACAGTCTCTAGGATATGATATGCAGATATTACTCTGACAAATGCATTCTTTCCCCTCTCTTTTTCAAGGAGGATCAAAAGCAGCATGCATTTACAAACCACAGTATACATTTATGGTCTTGCCTGAGGGCATTGTTAATTCACCTTCCCTCTACCAAAAAGAACTGAAACACCTGTATATTCCAGAGACTACTAAATTAGTCTTTGTGGCATCATACTAATTAGACCAAGTAAGTAATAAGGGGCAGATATGTTGGGGTTCTTGGTAAAGCACATATACCTCAGAGGGTATAGATGATCTCTACAAATTTCAGGGTCTTGCCATAGCAGTGAAGTTTTTAGTGTCCAATGGTCTGGGGCATAAAAGGACATTCCCCCAAATAAATACATAACTATTGCATTTTACACCTCCCACTACTAAGAAAGGAGCACAATGCTTTTTGATTTCTTTAGATTCTGGAGGCAGCATATTCTACACTTGGAAAACTGCTCTGACCTACTTACCAGGTCACATGAAAGGCTGCCAGCTTTAAATGAGGCCTAGAGAAGGTTCTTTAGCCTGTCTAGTCTGTGGAACAAGTAGTCTTGTCACTTGGCCATACAACCTGCAGACCTTGTGATATTATACGTTTCTGTGTTTGGAAAAGAAACATCAAGTAAAGCCTATGGCAAGCTCCAATAAGAATCACAATGTGACCCTTAAGATTTTAAGGCAAGACTATGCCATTTGAAACAGAGAAACCATTTGAAAGGCAGGACCTAGCTTGCCATGAGGCTATAATAAATATGGACTATGTGAGTATGGGCACCATGGCCCATCATGAGCCAGGCTCTTTCATATCTACCAAATCATAAAATCAGGCCAAACCAACATCAACTCTTTGTAAGCTGGGAGAGGTACTTCTGGGATTGGGCATGAACACAATCTGCTAGTAAACTATGTAAGAAGGTAATCTCAATCTCCATGTCACCTACCATTATTGCACTGGTGCTTCCCTCCCATAGCTCACACCTATTGCTGGGGCTAGCATGTCCAAGGGTGGGGGTGGGGGTTCCCTTACACCCATTAATGGAGGAGAAAAAGCTTAATGTATAGACAGATTATCTTGGTATGTCAATGTAAACTGAAAATGGACAGCTATTACACTATAGCCTCATCAGGAATGTTGTTAAAAGAGAGCAATGAGGGACACCTGGATGTCTCAGTTGGTTAAGTGTCCAACTCTTGATTTTGGCTCATGTCATGATCCCAGGGTCATGGGATTGAGCCCCATGCTATCAGCATGGAGCCCGTTTGGGATTCTCTCTCTCCCTCTCTCTCTGCCCCTCCCATACTTGCTCACTCACTCTCTCTCTCTCTAATAAATAATCTTTAAGAGAGTGCCCTCTCTCTCTCTGTCTCTCTCTCTAATAAATAATCTTTAAGACACGGAGAGAGAGAGAGAGAGAGAGAGAGCAATGAGGAGAAATCATTATAATTCTCTGGGCTTTGGGCAGGGCATTTGGCCTTCCTTTTTTTTTTTTTTTTTTTTTTTTTTTGAGAAATAAATGGCCCAAAGTAAAATATTCATAGGCTTAAGGCATCTTTTATTGGACTGGCCAGTTGGACCAGAGTTCTGAAAGGAGAAAGATTGAAAGATTGGGAACAAGGACTCAGGAAGCTCATTTAGATGAGCAAATAGGAATGAATATAAAGTATGAAGATTTTACTATGGCATACTAATAGCTACCAGAGGGTACCCACAATGGAAAAGACACTAAACAGTCAAGTGGACAGAATGACTTGATCATTTGACATCCACTGGTATTTGTTATGGGACACTCTAGTGCTGATTATGATGGGCATGAGTGGAGTAATGGTAGAAGGGATAGAAGCTATTCATGGATCCATCAGAATGTGCTTCCATTCACCAAAGATGATCTAGCTACTGCTGCCACTGAATATCCTACCTACCAGTGAACGAAATTAAGGCTAAGCCTCATATTTGGCACCATTTCTTAAGAAGATGAATTAGGCACATGATAGCAAGTTGACTATCCTGTTGCCTTTCACCCTAAAAGGAGCAATGATTCTATCATTGCTAATTAATATCAACACATAATCCAGTATGGGCTTGTCTTTTCTTTCTTCTTTTTCTTTTTCTTTTTAAAAAATGTTTATTTTTGAGAGAGAGAGCATAAGTAGTAGAGGGGCAGAAAGAGAGGGAGACAGAATCCAAAGCAGGCTCCAGGCTCTGAGCTGTCAGCACAGAGCCAATTGACCAAGCTGAAGTTGGAGGCCCACTGACTGAGCCACCCAGGCACCCCATGAGTTTGCCTTTTATATGCAAAGTCTTGCCACCACAACTATGTAAGGACTTAAAGATTTCAGGAGCTGACTTAAAAGCCTAACATTGCCTTAGGACAAGAGGCCCAATTTATGATAAAAACAAAAACAAAAGCAAACAAAAGACACACACACACACACCCCACATAAAAACAAAAATAGTGCTGCAGTGGCCATGGATATTTGACCATGGGATCCCCTGGTTCTACCACCCTCAAGAGTCACAAGCTTCATAGGGTGGTGGAATGACCTCTTAAAGAAGCAACTGAGAGAGATGTCAACTTGAAGATGGTACCATTGCACACAGTATGGATCCTAAATTAATGACCATTGTATGGTACTCCTATGTCTCCTATAGGTAGAATACATAAGTCAGAAAACTAAAGTGTGGAAAGTAGGAATGGGCCCACCATCAACCCATATCCCACTTGAGGAATCTATACTCTCAATCTTACAACCTTAGGCTCTGTAGGTCTAGACATCCTGGTTCTCTCAGAGGCAGAGTGCTTTGATGTGGGTTCTCAATAAGAGTTCATTAAACTTTAAGTTACCACTGCTAGCAGTGACTTTGGGTGCCTCATGCTAAAAGACCAACAGGCATGGAAAGAAATCCTACAATATAAGATGGGGTTGTTGCTAGACAATGGGGACAAAAAGAGTATCTTTGGCACTAAGTTGATCCCCTGAGGTATTTCTTAGTACTCATGTCCCCCATTTCAACCTTAAATTGACAGATATAGTAGCTATGTCCTAATAAGAGCATAGTAACCAGTGGCTCACCCCTCAGGAATGATGATCTGGCTTACCCCACCAGACTTAGAATAGTGTCAGCCAAGGTGAGGAGAATTTAGAATGGTGACAGAGTATGGAGATGGTGAGTATCAGTTATGACTTCAAGATCAACTGTAGCAGTAGGAGGTATGGTTTGTCCCACAAATCCTCTGCCTGTAAATTTCTAGGAAATGAGAGCAATCAGAATATTGAAGGACCTCTTTCTGGATAAGATATAAATAAGTAGATCTGAGTGACCCAAAAGTTGGACTGTAGTGGACACTGCTACCATTTCTCCGGGTCCCCTTTTCTCCTAACATCCATCCTCTGCTGCCATAGCTGCATCCCTGCCTGGGAATCACCCTTGGTTGCAAGGAATTGGCTCATCCAAAGTCACTCCTGCTCCCAAGAAGCAGCCCATAGCCAGGGACTGTGAGGGCACTGCCACTGTACCCTTGCCTCATTTGGGGACAACTCTGAAGTTCGGGCTCAGCTCTAGAGCTCTCTCTGGCATCAGCTAAAACCTCAGTCCTAACAGTATTGCTGATCAGTTTTCCCACTGCCTAATCCAGTTGTCCTGCTTTTCTTATGGTGTATCTCCTAAAATCCCTCTAGATGCCTTTCTTTGTCTCAAGGTCTGTTTCCAGTTAATTCAACCTAAGTTAGCACATATCACTTCCCTGTGTTTAAGTGTCAAATGCACTTTCCTATATGGTATGAGAATTCCCTCACCTACCCCATACCTCCCTTCCAGACTGAGTGAGAGTAGACACAGATTTCTTGGCTGGTCACAGAAAGACTTCCAGGGGCTTACAGTGAAACAGTCTGTGTATAACCGGTGTTTATCCCAGCTTGGTGGAACCACAAGGCTTGCAGATTCACATGCAACATAAGTGAAGCCAGTGTTGCTGAACTAGAGTATGAGACATGCATGCTCTCACCCAAGCATGTAGAAGACTTCAGACTTAGGAGAGGGAGGGCAAGAAAAGCAGGGCTTCTACGGACAGAAAATAAAATGTCACCACCCATAACTCTGCCTCAAACAGCTGAAAGTAAAAGTTGGAGCCCCCTGTCTGCAAATTCATATAAGAACATCCTTGAAACTCTCACAATGGAAGGAAATAGCTTGTATCTGGGATTAACGTCTGAGCAGGAAGATGTTTTAAATTACCTCAATGGCCTCAAAATTGACCAGATTCAGATATACTCAACTAATAACTCCTTCCTCTCTGTTCTCATTATGCTTATTATATTTCTTTATTTTTAATTTTTTTTAATGTTTATTTATTTTTGAGACAGAGAGAGAGAGAGAGAGCATGAACGGGGGAGGGGCAGGGAGAGAAGGAGACACAGAATCGGAAGTAGGCTCCAGGCTCTGAGCCATCAGCCCAGAACCCAATGCGGGGCTCGAACTCACGGACCGCGAGATCGTGACCTGAGCTGAAGTTGGACGCTTAACTGACTGAGCCACCCAGGCGCCCCTATGCTTATTATATTTCTAAACTTTAGCAGGCCTCATACTATACTATAGTTATTAAGGGAGACCATTCTTCCAGTATTCTATGAGCACTTGCAGAGCAAGAACCCAGATTATATTCATCTCCATATTCTAAGGGTCTGGATTAATGAATATGGTTTCAATGTCTAGTCCCAGGAGGTATAATAAATGACCTATCACCTCAAGCTATGTCCAAATGACAAGCATCAAGCTGACTGAAAAGGCTATTCAAATATACGTGTGTGAAAAGTTTATTCTTTGTTAAGAACGCCAAGTATATTTGTCATGCACTTCTTTTGTTTTATAATTTCCTCACACTAAAAGGCATATGGTTTATAATGTTTAAGTTTCTTTTTTGTTAATCATTTTAAATGTTTATTTATTCTTGAGAGAGAGAGAGAGAGAGAGGAGCTGAAGCAGACTGTGCACTGTCAGAACAGAACCCAGCGTGGAGCCCAAACTCACAAACCATGAGATCATGACTGAGCTGAAATCAAGAGTTGGACGCTAAACTGACTGAACCACTGAGGTACTCTATAATATTAAAGTTTCTTAAAATAAAGAGAGAAAGTCTTGCTTTGTGAAGGTTTAACCATGCTTTTGTGAGAATATATAAACAGGATTTTTAGTGTTCTCCAGAGAACAGAACCAATAGGACATATGTAGATAGATGTTAGAGGAGACTTATTATAGGAATTGGCTCACATGATTATGGAGGCCAAAAAGTCCCACAGGCTGCCATCTAATTCTATTCTGGGGAGGTTCCGGAAGATGGCGGCGTAGGAGGACGCGGGGCTCACAGCGCGTCCTGCCGATCACTTAGATTCCACCTACACCTGCCTAAAGAACCCAGAAAACCGCCAGAGGATTAGCAGAAGGGAGTCTCCGGAGTCAAGCGCAGACTAGAGGCCCACGGAAGAGGGTAGGAAGGGCGGCGAGGCGGTGCGCGCTCCACGGACTGGCGGGAGGGAGCCGGGGCGGAGGGGCGGCTCGCCGGCCAAGCAGAGCCCCCGAGTCTGGCTGGCAAAAGCGGAGGAGCCGGACAGACTGTGTTCCGACAGCAAGCGCGACTTAGCGTCTGGGAGGTCATAAGTTAACAGCTCTGCTCGGAAAGCGGGAAGGCTGGAGGACAAAGGGAGGGAGAGCTGCTGAGCCCCCGGACGGCAGAGCTCAGCTTGGCGGGGAACAAAGGCGCCAGCGCCATCTCCCCCGCCCATCCCCCAGCCAAAATCCCAAAGGGAACCAGTTCCTGCCAGGGAACTTGCTTGCTCCGCGCAAACACCCAACTCTGTGCTTCTGCGGAGCCAAACCTCCGGCAGTGGATCTGACTCCCTCCCGCTGCCACAGGGCTCCTTCCTCCTGAAGTGGATCACCTAAGGAGAAGCGAGCTAAGCCTGCCCCTCCACCCCCCGTGCACCTTGCCTACCCACCCCAGCTAATACGCCAGATCCCCAGCAACACAAGCCTGGCAGTGTGCAAGTAGCCCAGACGGGACACGCCACCCCACAGTGAATCCCGCCCCTAGGAGAGGGGAAGAGAAGGCACACACCAGTCTGACTGTGGCCCCAGCAGTGGGCTGGGGGCAGACATCGGGTCGGACTGCGGCCCCGCCCACTAACTCCAGTTATACACCACAGCACAGGGGAAGTGCACTGCAGGTCCTCACCACGCCAGGGACTCTCCAAAATGACCAAACGGAAGAATTCCCCTCAGAAGAATCTCCAGGAAATAACAACAGCTAATGAACTGATCAAAAAGGATTTAAATAATATAACAGAAAGTGAATTTAGAATAATAGTCATAAAATTAATCGCTGGGCTTGAAAACAGTATACAGGACAGCAGAGAATCTCTTGCCACAAAGATCGAGGGACTAAGGAACAGTCACGAGGAGTTGAAAAACGCTTTAAACGAAATGCAAAACAAAATGGAATCCACGATGGCTTGGCTTGAAGAGGCAGAGGAGAGAATAGGTGAACTAGAAGATAAAGTTATGGAGAAAGAGGAAGCTGAAAGAAAGAGAGATAAAAAAATCCAGGAGTATGAGGGGAAAATTAGAGAACTAAGTGATACACTAAAAAAAAATAATATACGCATAATTGGTATCCCAGAGGAGGAAGAGAGAGGGAAAGGTGCTGAAGGGGTACTTGAACAAATTATAGCTGAGAACTTCCCTGAACTGGGGAAGGAAAAAGGCATTGAAATCCAAGAGGCACAGAGAACTCCCTTCAGACGTAACTTGAATCGATCTTCTGCACGACATATCATAGTGAAACTGGCAAAATACAAGGATAAAGAGAAAATTCTGAAAGCAGCAAGGGATAAACGTGCCCTCACATATAAAGGGAGACCTATAAGACTCGTGACTGATCTCTCCTTTGAAACTTGGCAGGCCAGAAAGGCTTGGCACGATATCTACAGTGTGCTAAACAGAAAAAATATGCAGCCGAGAATCCTTTATCCAGCAAGTCTATCATTTAGAATAGAAGTAGAGATAAAGGTCTTCCCAAACAAACAAAAACTGAAGGAATTTGTCACCACGAAACCAGCCCTACAAGAGATCCTAAGGGGGATCCTGTGAGACAAAGTACCAGAGACATCACTACAAGCATAAAACATACAGACATCACAATGACTCTAAACCCATATCTTTCTATAATAACACTGAATGTAAATGGATTAAATGTGCCAACTAAAAGACATAGGGTATCAGAATGGATAAAAAAGCAAGACCCATCTATTTGCTGTCTACAAGAGACTCATTTTAGATCTGAGGACACCTTTAGATTGAGAGTGAGGGGATGGAGAACTATTTATCATGCTCCTGGAAGCCAAAAGAAAGCTGGAGTAGCCATACTTATATCAGACAAACTAGACTTTAAATTAAAGGCTGTAACAAGAGATGAAGAAGGGCATTATATAATAATCACAGGGTCTATCCACCAGGAAGAGCTAACTATTATAAATGTCTATGCGCCAAATACCCGAGCCCCCAGATATATAAAACAATTACTCATAAACATAAGCAACCTTATTGATAAGAATGTGGTCATTGCAGGGGACTTTAACACCCCACTTACAGAAATGGATAGATCATCTAGACACACAGTCAATAAAGAAACAAGGGCCCTGAATGATACATTGGATCAGATGGACTTGACAGATATATTTAGAACTCTGCATCCCAAAGCAACAGAATATACTTTCTTCTCGAGTGCACATGGAACATTCTCCAAGATAGATCATATACTGGGTCACAAAACAGCCCTTCATAAGTTTACAAGAATTGAAATTATACCATGCATACTTTCAGACCACAATGCTATGAAGCTTGAAATCAACCACAGGAAAAAGTCTGGAAAACCTCCAAAAGCATGGAGGTTAAAGAACACCCTACTAACGAATGAGTGGGTCAACCAGGCAATTAGAGAAGAAATTAAAACATACATGCAAACAAACGAAAATGAAAATACAACAATCCAAACGCTTTGGGATGCAGCGAAGGCAGTCCTGAGAGGAAAATACATTGCAATCCAGGCCTATCTCAAGAAACAAGAAAAATCCCAAGTACAAAATCTAACAGCACACCTAAAGGAAATAGAAGCAGAACAGCAAAGGCAGCCTAAACCCAGCAGAAGAAGAGAAATAATAAAGATCAGAGCAGAAATAAACAATATAGAATCTCAAAAAACTGTAGAGCAGATCAACGAAACCAAGAGTTGGTTTTTTGAAAAAATAAACAAAATTGACAAACCTCTAGCCAGGCTTCTCAAAAAGAAAAGGGAGATGACCCAAATAGATAAAATCATGAATGAAAATGGAATCATTACAACCAATCCCTCAGAGATACAAACAATTATCAGGGAATACTATGAAAAATTATATGCCAGCAAATTGGACAACCTGGAAGAAATGGACAAATTTCTAAACACCCACACTCTTCCAAAACTCAATCAGGAGGAAATAGAAAGCTTGAACAGACCCATCACCAGCGAAGAAATTGAATCGGTTATCAAAAATCTCCCAACAAATAAGAGTCCAGGACCAGATGGCTTCCCAGGGGAGTTCTACCAGACGTTTAAAGCAGAGATAATACCTATCCTTCTCAAGCTATTCCAAGAAATAGAAAGGGAAGGAAAACTTCCAGACTCATTCTATGAAGCCAGTATTACTTTGATTCCTAAACCAGACAGAGACCCAGTAAAAAAAGAGAACTACAGGCCAATATCCCTGATGAATATGGATGCAAAAATTCTTAATAAGATACTAGCTAATCGAATTCAACAGCATATAAAAAGAATTATTCACCATGATCAAGTGGGATTCATTCCTGGGATGCAGGGCTGGTTCAACATTCGCAAATCGATCAACGTGATACATCACATTAACGAAAAAAAAGAGAAGAACCATATGATCCTGTCAATCGATGCAGAAAAGGCCTTTGACAAAATCCAGCACCCTTTCTTAATAAAAACCCTTGAGAAAGTCGGGATAGAAGGAACATACTTAAAGATCATAAAGGCCATTTATGAAAAGCCCACAGCTAACATCATCCTCAACGGGGAAAAACTGAGAGCTTTTTCCCTGAGATCAGGAACACGACAGGGATGCCCACTGTCACCGCTCTTGTTTAACATAGTGCTGGAAGTTCTAGCATCAGCAATCAGACAACAAAAGGAAATCAAAGGCATCAAAATTGGCAAAGATGAAGTCAAGCTTTCGCTTTTTGCAGATGACATGATATTATACATGGAAAATCCGATAGACTCCACCAAAAGTCTGCTAGAACTGATACATGAATTCAGCAAAGTTGCAGGATACAAAATCAATGTGCAGAAATCAGTTGCATTCTTATACACTAACAATGAAGCAACAGAAAGACAAATGAAGAAACTGATCCCATTCACAATTGCACCAAGAAGCATAAAATACCTAGGAATAAATCTAACCAAAGATGTAAAAGATCTGTATGCTGAAAACTATAGAAAGCTTATGCAGGTAATTGAAGAAGATATAAAGAAATGGAAAGACATTCCCTGCTCATGGATTGGAAGAATAAATATTGTCAAAATGTCAATACTACCCAAAGCTATCTACACATTCAATGCAATCCCAATCAAAATTGCACCAGCATTCTTCTCGAAACTAGAACAAGCAATCCTAAAATTCATATGGAACCACAAAAGGCCCCGAATAGCCAAAGTAATTTTGAAGAAGAAGACCAAAGCAGGAGGCATCACAATCCCAGACTTTAGCCTCTACTACAAAGCTGTCATCATCAAGTCAGCATGGTATTGGCATAAAAACAGACACATAGACCAATGGAATAGAATAGAAACCCCAGAACTAGACCCACAAACGTATGGCCAACTCATCTTTGACAAAGCAGGAAAGAACATCCAATGGAAAAAAGACAGTCTCTTTAACAAATGGTGCTGGGAGAACTGGACAGCAACATGCAGAAGGTTGAAACTAGACCACTTTCTCACACCATTCACAAAAATAAACTCAAAATGGAGAAAGGACCTGAATGTGAGACAGGAAACCATCAAAACCTTAGAGGAGAAAGCAGGAAAAGACCTCTCTGACCTCAGCCTTAGCAATCTCTTACTCGGCACATCCCCAAAGGCAAGGGAATTAAAAGCAAAAGTGAATTACTGGGACCTTATGAAGATAAAAAGCTTCTGCACAGCAAAGGAAACAACCAACAAAACTAAAAGGCAACCAACGGAATGGGAAAAGATATTTGCAAATGACACAACGGACAAAGGGCTAGTATCCAAAATCTATAAAGAGCTCATCAAACTCCACACCCGAAAAACAAATAACCCAGTGAAGAAATGGGCAGAAAACATGAATAGACACTTCTCTAAAGAAGACATCCGGATGGCCAACAGGCACATGAAAAGATGTTCAACGTCGCTCCTTATCAGGGAAATACAAATCAAAACCACACTCAGATATCACCTCACGCCAGTCAGAGTGGCCAAAATGAACAAATCAGGAGACTATAGATGCTGGAGAGGATGTGGAGAAACAGGAACCCTGTTGCACTGTTGGTGGGAATGCAAATTGGTGCAGCCGCTCTGGAAAGCAGTGTGGAGGTTCCTCAGAAAATTAAAAATAGACCTACCCTATGACCCAGCAATAGCACTGCTAGGAATTTACCCAAGGGATACAGGAGTACTGATGCATAGGGGCACCTGTACCCCAATGTTTATAGCGGCACTCTCAACAATAGCCAAATTATGGAAAGAGCCTAAATGTCCATCAACTGATGAATGGATAAAGAAATTGTGGTTTATATACACAATGGAATACTACGTGGCAATGAGAAAAAATGAAATATGGCCTTTTGTAGCAACATGGATGGAACTGGAGAGTGTGATGCTAAGTGAAATAAGCCATACAGAGAAAGACAGATACCATATGGTTTCACTCTTATGTGGATCCTGAGAAAGGTAACAGAAACCCATGGGGGAGGGGAAGGAAAAAAAAAAAAAAAAGAGGCTAGAGTGGGAGAGAGCCAAAGCATAAGAGACTGTTAAAAACTGAGAACAAACTGAGGGTTGATGGGGGGTGGGAGGGAGGGCAGGGTGGGTGATGGGTATTGAGGAGGGCACCTTTTGGGATGAGCACTGGGTGTTGTATGGAAACCAATTTGACAGTAAATTTCAGATATTAAAAAATAAAAAAAAAAAAAATTCTATTCTGGCCCTCAACAGATTAGGTGAGGCCCACCCATATTGGTGCAGGCAAATTTCTTTACTCAGTCTATTGACTAAGTATTAGCAAAGGCTAATATCTTTCAGAGACACCATCACAGACACGTTCAGAAATAATGTTTAACCAGTTATTTGGGAATCCTGTAACTTAGTCAAGTTAACACATAAAATTAACCATCACAAAGTCTCAAGTTCCTTCAACATACAAGTTCCTTACATACAACCTGCACTAGGAGAGAGCATGGAGATTCCTGGTGCCAAAAGACAGGAGCAGTCTCCTGGGGACAGCTCCTCTCTCTGCTTTCCCACAGAAAAGACTGCTTTGTTGTCTTCTTGTGCCATGACATTCCTGGTAGTCAGCATGTCAGCAGCCCATGGATCAGAAAATCAAAGCAAGAATTAAAATTCCATTAATCAAAACACATGAATTTCATATTTATATGTGTGTTTTGGAAAATTCTGGAAACATATACACCATGGGTGAATCTGGTTATAGGGAAATGTCACTGGGAATATGTTTCTAATTGAATTTCTTTTTTTTTTTTAAGGTTAATTAATTTTTGAAACAGAGAGAGACACAGCATGAATGGGGGAGGGGCAGAGAGAGAGAGACACAGAATCGGAAGCAGGCTCCAGGCTCTGAGCCATCAGCCCAGAGCCCGACACGGGGCTTGAACTCGCGGACCGCGAGATCGTGACCTGAGCTGAAGTCGGACGCTTAACCGACTGAGCCACCCAGGCGCCCCTCTAATTGGATTTCTTATTACAACATGTATGTGTACTTTAAGAATTCAACACTAATAGTAATAATAAAGATAGTTCACTTGGGGAAAACTACAGGGATGAAAGAACCAGAAGAAGAGTAGGTCCTATACCTGGGGATCCTCTGCCCAGTGTTTTCCAGGAGCCATTGGGGAAAGACTAATCAACACAGCCAGCCTGACCCCTCACACTGTCCCCATTTACACTGCTGTGTCCCAATCTTGAGATTTGAGTGGGACAAACAGGGGCAGTCCTGGAGTGTCAGAGCTACAAGGGGCTCTGAACACGATGTAGTCTAACCCCTGTACTTTAGAAGTGAGCCAGCAGAGTCCCAGCTACCCAGGATCACACAGCAACCTAGCAGCAAAGCCAGAAATAGAAATCTTGACCTACTGATTCCCAACACTGTTCCTTTATATTCAACAAGACTGTTGCTCCCATATGTAGCTGCTAATAGTCATAAACTTATATGTGATCACAAATCTCCCTCCTTAAATCCTTCTTCAAAAAAAGAAAAGAAGAGGAAGGAGAAGGAAAGGGAAGGGAAGGAAATAAAAGGGAGGCAAAGAGAAAAGGCAAAGAAAGTGAGAATAGGCTCATCTTATCACTTATGTGAAGCAGACAAGCAGAGAGCCCCTATGTCCCATCTGCTCTCTGATTCCCAGATGCAAACGGACTTTCATGACACTATTTCCCCTCCAGGTGACCTCTAGCTAAGATGAATATCAAAGGCAGGGAAAGACAGAATGTGTTTGTCTGTGCATCTACTCTCTCTAGAAATGGCCAAAGTAAGAGGCTCCCAGGGCATCAGAGACAGGCCAGAACCCCAGGGGATTCTTACTGCTATGAATGGCAGAAGGAGGGGACACTTCTTGCTTGAACTATGTCATTTTGATGGGAAAATAACTCTTTCTTACTCAGAAGGAGAATGGGAGGTCTCCTTCATTACATGTGGAGGCAAACACTTAGTGCCCAAGCACACATGCACATTAATTTTTGTGGGCGATCACCTTTGTGTTTTGGAACAAGTCAGACACCTTTGTGTAACTCCTTGATGAAACATTCCCATCCATACTGTCAACAGAAATTACGCAGTTAAATCATGAATGCCACCCCCACCCCACAACTACACCAAGGAGAAAGCATCTGACTAGCCCTAAGGATGTGGGCTTCCAGGAGCAGTACCCAAGTCCCTGCCATCCTGCCTGCCCTACTGACCCAGCGCAATCTCCAGACCTTACAGTTCACTTTCCACCTGCCAAGGATGGTTGCTAGGAGACAGGGATAAAGCTGGACCAGTTCATTGCCTGTCCACTTTGAGGGGTGGGAAAACAGGGCAGAGAGGGCCAAGAAGCAGATTACATGAATTCCAGGTCACAGATACCATCAGGGTCCCAGAAGGGAGCTTCTCTGTGATGAGACCCTTACAACACAGAGAAGGGGCCCTCTCACTCTCAACAAGGAGTCTATCACTCATTGTCTGATGGTGTTTCTGAGTGTTTGTCTAAAGTAACAGAGTGTACACATTCACACACACACACACACACACACACACACACACACACACTTTTCATGTTTATAATTAAGTCAAAGCATATTCACATTCCCTCAGGACAAGGAGGGTATATGCTGTGGTCTGAATGTTTATATCTCCCAAAATTCATATGTTGAAATCCTAACCCCCAAAGATGATGATATTAGGAGATAGGGCCTTTGGGAGGTGATTAAGTCACCCAGTCACTAATGTGATTAGTGCCCTTATAAGAGAGACCCCGCAGAGCTCCCTAATCCCTCCCACCGTGTGAAAACACACCAAAAGGTACCAGCTATAAATCAGGAAGAAGCCCCTCACCTGACCATGCCATTGCCTTGATTTTAGTCTTCTAACCTCCATAACTATGAGAAATAAATTTCTGTTGTTCTCAGTCACCCAAGTTATGGTGTTTTGTTATAATAGCTCAAACAGACTAAGGCAGCTTGGGCTGCTAGATGGGGTAGTTTAAACAATAGTTATTTCCTCACAGTAAAGCAAACTAGAAGTTCAAGATCAAGGTATCTAGTGAAACCTCTCCCCTTGGTCAGCAGACAGCCACCTTCTCTTGTGTCTTCATGTTGCATTTCCTCTTTGTGTGTGCATGGAAAGACAAATCCCTATAATCCGATCAGAGTAGAACCCCACCCTTATATTCTCATTAACCTTTACTTCTTAAAAAGCCCTACCTCCAAATGCAGTCATAATGAAAGCTTCTTTTGATACAAGCAATTTGGGAGGGCACACTTCAGTCCATAACAGAGGGAAGCTTCCTTCTCCAAAGATACCTGCATTGATCCTCTGGCCAAGTGAAGAATCAATTTTTAATGTAAATATTATGTCCATCTGTTCTATAACATAAAATTTATGGCATTAGGACTTTTTAATCTGACAGTATAAACATGGCTTTATTTTCATCATACAAACTGGGACATGCAAATTAGGAACACATTCCCCATGTGGTCCAGAACCACCCCTTCCATTTTGCAAAAGGGGACACTGAGGCACAAGAGTGAAAGAGGCAATTCCTTCTAGCTTACCAGTGCCCTACAGCCATATTCTGCATGGCCAGAGAAATGTGTCGTCCCCTGCCTCTCCCAATCACACCACAGGGCTCATAAGGGAGACATAAACTTGATCGACTTCTTTCCTGGGAGCCTGACACAGTCCCCCATGCACAGGGTTCCCTCACTAAGCCCCTGTGGGATAGAGAAAAGACACAGCAATCCACACTCTCACCACGTACTTTAATCTGCACTGAAATTTTCTTCTCTTTTCAGCACTGAAACCAAGATTTTGTCAATACTGGAATAGCCTGCATTTCCCCCATGATGTAGCATTCCCTCTTGTCCATAAAGCTCTCCACAAGTCTTCCTCTGTACAGATGGAAAGAAATACAAACAGAGTAGGAACAGGGCTCTCAGAGTAGCCCATTTCTGCACAAGCCCAGAGGTCATTTCCCAGGACCCCTCCCAACGTGCTTCCCCTTGATCTGCTACTTGCCAGCTGTCTGACCTTGAGCACAATGCATGAATTCTCTGAGTCTCAGCTTTCTTATCTGTAAAATAGGATAATAAAACTTCCCT
Organism: Panthera onca; assembly: GCF_046562875.1. NCBI lineage: Eukaryota > Metazoa > Chordata > Mammalia > Carnivora > Felidae > Panthera > Panthera onca. Next base: position 167,549,955 of record NC_138342.1, on the reverse strand, counting down.
CACAAAGTTGTGATGAGGATGAAGCAAGGGATTTTCATGGTGTCAAACAGCAAAGAGATCTTCCCTAAATGATACTCCTTGGACACAAAGGAAAGCCTGCCCATAGCCAATTGAGTTGGATATAGGTTACAAAATATTTCCACTTAAAAATGCAGCCTAAAGCAGACAGATTAAATTATAGATTATAGGGGCTGGAGTAACCAATGAGATCATCTAACTAGCCATGCAGTGCACAGCAATGGGGATGAGGAAGCTGCCTGCAGAAGAAACATGGTTTGCTTTTAATTTTTTGAGAAACCTAAACCATAAGAGACTCTTAAAAACTGAGAATAAACTGAGGGTTGATGGGGAGTGGGAGGGAGGGAGGGGAGGGTGGGTGATGGGTATTGAGGAGGGCACCTGTTGGGATGAGCACTGGGTGTTGTATGGAAACCAATTTGACAATAAATTTCATATATATATATAGAGAGAGAGAGAGAGAGAGAGACTAGAAAAAAGAGAGAAAACATTTAAAATCTATTTTAAAAAAAAGAAGTAACATGGTTTGCTTAAGGTCACACAGACCTAGCTCAGAGCAGCTGGTTTCTCACTTGGGAAAGCAGACCAGGGCCCCTCCATTGTTTCACTTTCAGCCCCAAGAATGAGATTGAGACTGTGAAGACTTTGAGATTCAGCCAGCAATTATTTGAGGTGTGGCAATAATTTCTAAGGTGGAATTTAGTGTTTCTAAATTCCTAACATAATAATCTTCTAGATTGGAAGCCAGAAATCAGAATTTCCCAAATCATATTATTTTTAAAATACTTCCAATATTCTTCATGCTCTTTATTATTATGAATACATATCCTAAGAAACCTCTTTAGTAAACAATGAAAATTTAGTTTAGTTATATTTACAAAGGACTGCAGCCTATAGAGAATATTCAAACTCCAGAAAACACAAGAGAACATTTTTGGTGGTATTCAAATATCACAGAATCCCGGTCTCCCAATCAGATTGACAGCATCACACAGAATTGTATGTCAAATTGTCAATTTAAGGACTTATTTTATCTCCCAAACTTATTATTTCTTTTTTTTTTAACGTTTATTTATTTTTGAGACAAGAGAGACAGAGCACGAGTGGGGGAGGGTCAGAGATAGAGAGGGAGACACAGAATCTGAAACAGACTCCAGGCTCTGCACTGTCAGCACAGAGCCTGATGCGGGGCTCAACTCACCCACCGTGAGATCATGACCTGAGATGAAGTTGGACGCTTAACCGACTGAGCCACCCAGGCACCCCAAACTTATTTCTTAAGACATCTTTCAAAGTATCTGTACAGTATCCTACACATACATACTTAATAATATGTACTTTATTTGTGTGAGTGACTCACCCTTAGCAGTAGACAGGGTCATAAGCACACCTTTAACTTGGCAATGACTATAAACAAGACAGCTTGATCAGACTGTGACCCCATCTCTCTTCCTTATTCCTGTCCCAGCTATCAGAGTATCCTCCTTAAGACCTCAGTTCTGTACCTTAGTGTTTCCTGCTACTGCTTTCGACCCATTCTTAGTGGACTCCTTCAGACCTTCAAGGTATGTATGTAAATTGTAAGCTTTAATTCTCTAAAGAGACTTATAAGACTTTCTCCTATTTTCATGACTTTCAACTGATTTTTCTCAGGATTTAGGATTAAGAAAAAAATGAATCTCCTTGAGAAATGCCAGGAAGGATTCTCCATATGAAAACATGATGCAGGCATGTGACCTCTTCCTGCCCAGCAGCCTATGCTCCGAGAGGGTCCCTGGCTGGACACAGGGGACACAGAGGTCACATACAGGACACGGGAAGTGGTAGCATAGTTTAGGTGTTCATCCATCCAACCAAGCTGTATGCTGTACTAAGAACCCTCCTGGAGTCTGGCATTCTGTATACATTTCTTGTAGCTTCCATAACAAATTACCACAGGTGAGATGTCTTAAACAGCAGAAAAATGTTCTCTCACAGTTCTGGAGTCTGGAAGTCTGAGGTCAAGGTGTTGGCAGGGTCACAATCCCATAAAGACTCCAGGGGAGAACCTTTCTTATATACAGTCAGTCTCCTAGAGAAAGAATGTGACTATACCCAATCCTAGTTTCCTGGCTCCCAGCTATCCCTGGCACTGGCTGGCCTGCAGTTACATCAGTCTGGTCACTGCCACCATCTTCACAGGACCCTCTTCCTGCTGTGTGTCCCTATCTCCTAACCTCTCACTCCTTAGAAGGACAAGTCATTGAATTTAAGGCCCACTTTCATCCAGGATGACCTCATCTTAACCAACTTCATCTGAAAGACTCTGTTTCCAGGGGTGCCTGAGTGGCTCAGCCGATTGAGCACCCGAGTCTTGATTTCAGCTCAGGTCATGATCCCATGATTTGTGAATTCAAGCCCCATGTCTGGCTCTACACTGACAGCACCAAGCCTGCTTGAGATTCTATCTGTCTCTCTCTCTACCCCTCCCACGCACACTCTCTCTGTCTCTCTCTAAAGTAAATAAATAAACACTTGACGAAAGAAAGAAAGAAAGAGAAAGAAAGAGACTGTGTTTCTGAATAAGGACACATTCACAGATGCCAGGAGTTAGGACTGTTTTTGAAAACACAATTCAACCCACAACCAGGACCAATAGTAACCAAGTCAAACATGGTTCTGGCTAGGACAGAATTTAGTAAGTAAAAGGGCAAGTACTTTCAGTGTAATGAGCATCACCTAAGGTGAGGGGAAGCATGGTCTGCAAGTTGAGTAAGAGGAGAAGCAGCTCACTCAGATTGGTAATCAGAGAAGGCTTCCTGAAGGAAGAGGCATCTATGTGGCATGAGCAGGATTTGGCCTTAGAAGGGTGCCAGAGAAAAACACAGCAATGAATGAAGCCCTAGGGTTAAAAACACAAGGTGTTGCCTTTGCCCAAGCTTTCCCCTTTCCCAGAAAGGAAGTCCCAAAGATTTTAAGTATAGCTGCCTCCTTCTAGGCCTCAGGCCTCAGGCCTCAGGCCTCAACTTAAGTGTCATGTCTTTGGAAAGACATTCCCTGGCCAGCCTTTATTCACTCTTCTCTATTCATCATCCTACTTATTCCCTTCAATGCATTATCACAACCTGTTTTGGGTACTTACTTGCTCACTTATAACCTTCCTTCAAAACCAGAAATCTGTCTCCTGAGTGCAAGAATCTACCATCTTTTTCACAGATACACGTTTAGGTAGCACTTAACACAGAGCCTGTACATGATAAAAAATGAATGAATAAATGATTGAGTACATGAATGAACAAATCAGAATGTAGGTTCAATGTGGCTAGATTGAAGATTTCAAGACAAGACAGAAAGCTGGGAAGAGAGCTGTGAATCAGAACATTCAAGGCCCTTGTGGCAGGTGGAAGAGCTAAGACTTGTTCTTAGTGCAATAGAGAACAGGAGTGGGGTGTGGTGTGGTGTGGAGTTCCTTTAAATAGGAGAGTACATGGGGTGTCTGGGTAGCTTAGTTGGTTAAGTGTCTGACTGGCTCAGTTCATGATCTCATGATTTGTGGGTTCAAGCCCCACATTAGGCTCTGTGCTGACAGCTCAGAGCCTGGAGCCTGCGTTGGATTCTGTGTCTCCTCTCTTTGCCTCTCCCCAACTTGTACTTGTGTCTTTCTCTCAAAAATGAACATTAAAAATTTTTTTGTAAATAAATAGGAGAGTGCATGGAGGATTGTCCTTGACATCTAGGAATGGGTAGAGATCCTGGGTTTTCAGTGGGAAAAGACCTTGAAGGAGCTGGAGATTTGGACTTAACAAGTGCATTGCACATAGTAGGAGTCAAGTAAATACTGGTTGGTTAAATGAGTGGGTATATGAAAAAGTCTCATATACAGAGCCATTCATTTCCAGTTGGATACTAGGTGTCAGGAGAAGTCACAGAATTCCTGCTTTCTTGATAACACTGTACCACTGAAGTTTTCTCCTCCTTAGAATTTAGGAGGCTAATATTTTCTTCTTTTTCTTCTTCCACCCTCCTTGACCAAGGAAAAGAAAGTCTTTGTACTGTTGGAAGAAGACTACCATACCCAGTGGCCAGAAGCCAGAAGAAGCAGGAGCCTTCGACAGACAACACCTCACTGCTTCAATCAGCTCTGAGCTGGCTTCACAGAAGCACTCCTGCCACCAGGATACAGCACCTCCTGCTGCAGGAGCCCCTGGCAGTAGCTCCACTTAGAGAGAAAAGCTGTAGCAAAGGCTTTCGAAAGCCCAGCCCCTCACCAGGTTCAGAGGCTGCCAGCAGCACCCTCCCACACTCCCCACAGGGACTGAAGGTCATCAGAACCTGCAAACTACAGATCTCCCTTTGCATCTCTGCAGCATAGGATTTTCAGGCCCCTGGGTATTTCCCTTCTTACTGTGAGCAGGAACTGAAAGAGACTAGGCTTGGTATAGTTTTATTTTATTTTACTTTTTTCTACATAAGGCTGTTGCCACTATCCACAGCTGCTTTCACTACTATTATTGCTCACTGCAAAGACTGAACTTACTGGGCAAGACCAGAGAACCTCTGAGATCCTAAACAAATAAAGGGTATTTTGGTTCATTTCCTTTTGAGATGTGGAAGATATTATTCAATTACCAAGCATATTAAGTCTCTCCTATGTGCTCTGTTCCACAAGGCTTCCAGAAGATGGTGATGGTGTGGGCAGAGTAGCCCTTTAATCCACTGATAGAGGTGTAAGTTGGTGCAACCTCAATGGAAAGCAACTTGGCAGGACTTATGAAAATAAGAAAAAACATGAACCCTTTGAAATGGCTTTTCCAGTTCTAGGAATTTATCCTACAGATGTACTCCCACATATGTGGAATAACATACATATCATGTTTTTCATCACAGCAAGATTTGAAGAATGCAGGTTTGGACATAGCTGAGACGCCCATATATAAGGGGGTGGAGAGCATAAACAATGCTGTAGTTAGACAATGGAATAAAAAATAGCTGTAAAAAGAACAGATACACCCTCTATGTAAGTCATATGAGAAGATCTCCAAGCGAGTTATCAATTGCTGCACAACAAATTTGTTGGCTCAAAGCAGCATTTACTATCTCTTGGTTTCCATGGGCAGGAATTTGGGAACAGCTTAACTGGGTGGTTCTGGCTCAGGGTCTCTCATGAAGCTGGAAGCAAGCTAATGGCTGGGGCTGGGGTTGGGGTCAAGACCTGACTAAGAAGGATGGAAGATCTGCTCATGGGTCTGGTCCTATTACTGTCAGCAATGTTCTCACTCACACAGTTGTGGGCCAGCCTTAGTTGCTCCCCTCAAAGGCCTCTTCTAGGCTGCTTGAGTATCCCCAGTACATGACAGCTGGCTTCCTGAAATAAGTGATACAAAAGATAGCTCCCAAAACTGAAAGGGTAGTTTGTTTATTACCTAATTTCAGAAATGACATCTCATCACTTCTGCTGATTTTCTATGCACTAGAAACAAGCCACCAATTCCACCCCATGGCCAAGAGGAGGGAAGTCCACCTCTTGAAGAGACAAGTATCAAAGAATCTGTGGATGTATCTTTAAAATCACCACACCAAGATGTATTTCTAAGCAAAAAAAAAAAAAAAAAAAAAAGTCTCAAAAAGCAAAGTACAGAGCACTTGTATGGCCAGCTACTACATATGTAACATGAGGAAAAAGAATAGTTATATGTATTTGCTTGCAGAAGCATAAAATATCTCTGGAAGGATGCACAATAAACTGTTAACATTGGTTGCTTCTAGGGAGAACAATGTGATAGTTTAGAAATGCGGATTGGAAGGAAGCTTTACACTAAGTATCCTCATATACCTCTTGAATTTAACACCATGGTAAATTACTTGTTTTTAAGAAGACAGGAAGTGGAGATCCAATATGGCAGAGAAGTAGGGGGACCTGGAATTTCCTTGTCCCTCAAACACAGCAGTGTTGAGGCCAGAGGACTTTGAATTCCAAGAGTCTGGGCTGAAAAGTGACAGAGATGTCTCCAGGCACCCACAGAGACAACCTGGTGGGCCATAGGTACGTGATTGTGAACTGGGAGAGAAAAATGCATAGGCACAGTTGGGAGGGATCCCCTTTGGTGGAGAGACAAAGGGAAGAGAAAGAGAGGCTGGGGAAGTGCAAGACTGTATCTGGACAAGAAAAACACCATGGATTGGGAAAGAGAAAGATCCAAACTCTAACTGCAAGGCTGTCTCCAGACTAAGGATGGCTGCCATGCTCACGCACCTGGGGAGGAGGGGATCTAGCCCTGGGCTCCGAAACTAGTTGAGAGGCACAGTTTACACTGGGAGAAAGCAATCCCCACCCTGGAGTGCTGTGGGAATAAGGTATATAACCATTCAAAGAACAAAGACTGACTGCACTTGCCAGCCATAGGCCATATATCAGCAACGCTGAGCAGCAGTTCCCCAGAAATGGGGCGAATAGAGCAGGACCCTTTAAGACATTGGGGATTAAATCTGAACAAAGCAACCAAAGAGGAATGGGAGTTGGTGGAGCCAGACAAACCGCCTCGTTTGTGCCCATGGCAACACAAGCCTGAAAAGAGTGGCTTGGAGTACCCGGTCGGTGGAGGAGAGACTGGGGTGTCACCATATTTCTCCTGATCATCAAGAAGGTGCAGTTTCAGGGAATAGAGAGCAGACCCACAGTGGAGGTGAAACCTACTTACACAAACCCATGCCCCTCCCTACCTGGTAACTACATATCTACTGGAGCAGGATTGACACAGACTAACCAGACAGTCTCTCCTCCAGACCTGTGCTGCCACCAGTTCCAAAGCACCCAGTGTTTTTGCATTTCCTGGTTTAATTCTTGGACAATTGTTATTATACACACACACACATACACATACACACACACACACACACACACACACACACAAAAACATATATATATATATATATATATATATATATATATATATATTTTTTTTTTTTTTTTTTTTTTTTTTCCTTCGTATTTCTTCCCTCCTCTAGTCTGGTTATTCTGGTTGTTGGTTTATTTAACCCAACCTCTCTCTTCAGAGAGAGAGAGAGAGAGAGAGAGACCATAGAGTTTCTCTGCCTGGTCAATTTTCTTTTCTTTTCTTTTTCCCTGCCTTTGTATGGGATAAGGCCTCTTCCACCAACACTGCCCCCACCCCGTTGTTTTTTATTTTGCTGTTGTTGCTGTTTTTGTTTAGTTTAGTTTAGTTTTCTTTTTTTTCTGGGGCCACTTCAACAAACAAATCAAACCACACCGGATGGAGGGGCCAAAACATCACTATGAGTAGGGAGACAAAGCAACCAGAGTCACAACAACAGACAGCAAGTAATGCACTCCAAAAAATACCCCCTGAGGGGCCAGACCCTGGACAGTGTATGACCCCTTTAATATAGTAGTGCTCACAAGTGCAGGACACATAACAAGCTTTTAAAACACATAAGGGATAGAAAACTAGCCAAAATGATGAAATGGCAGAATTCTCCTCAAAAGAAATTCCAGGAAAAAAATGAAAGCTAAAGAATTGGCTACAACAGATATAAACAATATAATGATCAATAATTTAGAATAATAGTCATAAGATTAATCTCTGGGCTTGAAAAAAGCATGGAAGACAACAGAGAATCTATTGCTGCAGAGATCAAGGAACTAAAAACTAGTCATGATGAATTAAAAATGTTGTAAATGAGGTGCAAAATAAACTAGAGGCGGTGGCAGTGAGGACCGAAGAGGCAGAGGGGAGAATAAATGAAGTAGAAGACAAAATGATAGGAAAAGATGAAGCTGGGGAAAAGAGAGATAACAAAATTCTAGACCCTGAGGGGAGAAATAGAGAATTAAGTGATTCAATGAAACGTAATAATATCTGTGTCATAGGAGTTCCAGGAGAAGAAGAAAAAGAGAGAGAAAGGGGCAGAAGGTGTACTTGAACAAATCATAGTGAGAATTTTCCCAATCTTGGGAGGGAAACAGACATTGAAATCCAGGAGGGACAGAGAACTCCCTTCAGACCTAACTTGAGTCGATCTTCTGCATGACATATCAGGGTGCAACTGGCAAAATACAAAGATAAAGAGAATTCTGAAAGCAGCGAGGGACAAATGGCCCTTAACCTACAAGGGTAGACACGTGAGGGTAGTAGCAGACCTATCTACTGAAACTTGGCAGACCAGAAGGGAGTGGTAGGAAATATTCAATGTGCTGAATAGGAAAAATATGCAGCCTAGGAAAAATAAAGAATCCTTTATCCAGCAAGGCTGTCATTCAGAATAGAAGGAGAGGTAAAGGTTTTCCCAGACAAACAAAAACTGAAGGAATTCATCACCACTAAACCACCACTACAAGAGATCCTAAGGGGGGGGACTCTGTGAATGGAATGTTGCAAAGACCATGAAGGACCAGAGACATCACAACAAGCATGAAACCTACAGATAACACAATGACACTAAATCCATATCTTTCAATAATAACACTGAATGTAAATGGACTAAATGCTCCAATGAAGACATAGGGTATTGGAATGGATAAAACACACACACACACAACAACAACAACAACAACAACAACAACAACAAAACAAGACCCATCTATTTGCTGTCTACAAGAGCTGTTTAGTTTTAGACCCGAGGACACCTTCAGATTGAAAGTGAGGGGATGGAGAACCATCTATCATGCTACTGGAAGTCAAAAGAAAGTGGAGTAGCCATACTTATATCAGACAAACTAGAATTTAAACTAAAGGCTGTTACAAGAGATGAGGAAGGGCATTATATCATATTTACAGGTTCTATCCATCAAGAAGAGCTAACAATTATAAATGTTTATACACCCAATTTGGCAGCACCCAAATGTATAAGATAATTAATCACAAACATAAGCAATGTTATTGATAAGAATGTGGTAATTGCAGGGGGCTTTAATACTCCATTTACAACAATGGACAGATCATCTAGGCAGAAAATCAATAAAGAAACAATGACCCTGAATGATGCACTGGGCCAGATGGACCTGACAGGTATATTCAGAATTTTTCATCCAAAAGTAGCAGAATACACATTCCTCTTGAGTGCACATGGAACATTCTCCAAGATAGATCACATACTGGGTCACAAAACAGCCCTCAATAAATATAAAAGCATTGAGATCATACCATGCACATTGTCACATCACAATGCTATGAAACTTGATATGAACCACAGGAAAAAGTTTGGAAAACCTCCAAAAGCATGGAGGTTAAAGAACACCCTACGAAAGAATGAACGGGTCAACCAGGCAATTAAAGATGTATTAAAAAATATATGGAAATAAATATGGACAACATATTGGACAACAGTCCAAACCCTTTGGGATGCAGCAAAGGCAGTCCTAAGAGGAAAATACATTGCAATCCAGGCCTATCTCAAGAAACAAGAAAAAATCCCAAATCCAAACTCTAACCGCACACCTAAAAGAACTAGAAGAAGAACAACAAAGAAACCCCAAGGCCAACAGAAGAAGAGAAATAATAAAGATCAGAGCAGAAGTAAACAATATAGAATCCAAAAACAAAAACAAAACCAGTAGAACAGATCAATGAAACTTAAAGCTGGTTTTCTGAAAAAAATAAACAAAATTGATAACCCCCTAGCCAGACTCCTCAAAAAGAAAAGAAAGAGGACACAAATGGATAAAATCGCGAAATTGGACTTAGCACAATCAATCCCTCAGCAATAAAAACAATTACCAGAGAATACTATAAAAAATCATATGCCAACAAACTGGACAACGTGGAAGAAATGGACAGATTCCTAGACACCCACACACTACCAGAACTCAAACAGGAAGAAATAGAAAATTTGAACAGACCCATAACTAGTGAAGAAATTGAATCAGTTGTCAAAAATCTCCCAAGAAATAAAAGCCCCGGGCTAGATGGCTTCCCAGGGGAATTCTACTAGACATTTAAAGCAGAGTTAATACCTATCCTTCTCAAGCTTCTCCAAAGAATAGAAATGGAAGGAAAGCTTCCGGACTCATTCTATGAAGCCAGCATTACCTTGATTCCCAAACCAGACAGAGACCCCACAAAAAAGGAGAATTACAGGGCAATATCCCTGATGAACATGGATGCAAAAATTCTCAACAAGATACTAGCACATCGAATTCAGCAGCATGTAAGAAGAATTATTCACCATGATCAAGTGGGATTGATTCCTTGGCTGCAGGGCTGGTTCAATATTTGCAAATCAATCAATGTGATATATCATATTAATAGAAGAAAAGATAAAAACCATATGATCCTGTCAATAGATGCAGAAAAAGCATTTGACAAAATACAGCATCCTTCTTAATAAAAACTCTCAAGAAAGTTGGGATAGAAGGAACATACCTAAACATCATAAAAGCCATATATGAAAATCCCACAGCTAATATTATCCTCAATGGGGAAAAACTGAGAGCTTTCCCCCTGAGATCAGGAACACAACACAGGTGTCCACTTGCACCACTGTTGTTTAACATAGTGTTGGAAGTCCTAGCATCAGCAGTCAGACAACAAAATGAAATAAAAGGCCTCAAAATTGACAAAGAAGAAGTCAAACTTTCACTTTTAGCAGATGACATGATACTCTACATGGAAAACCTGAAAGACTCCACCAAAAGGCTGCTAGAGCTGATACATGAATTCAGCAACGTCGCAGGGCACAAAAAATCAATGTACAGAAATCGGTTGCATTTCTATACACCAATAATGAAGCAACAGAAAGAGAAATCAAGAAGTTGATTCCATTTACAACTGCACCAAGAACCATAAAATACCTAGGAATAAACCTAACCAAAGATGTAAAAGATTTGTATGCTGAAAACTATAGAAAACTTATGAAGGAAATTGAAGACACAAAGAAATGAAAAAACATCCCATGCTCATGGATCAGAGGAATAAATACTGTTAAAATGTAAAGCAATCTACATATCCAATGCAATCCCAATCTCAGATACACAACCTAACCTTACGCCTTAAGGAGCTGGAAAAAGAACAGCAAATAAAACCCAAAACCAGAAGAAGACAGGAAATAATAAAGATTAGAGAAGAAATTAATGCTATCTAAACCAAAACAACAGCAACAGCAGCAACAACAACAACAACAAAACCAGTAGAACAGATCAATGAAACCAGAAGCTGGTTCTTTGAAAGAATTAACAAAATTGATAAACCACTAGCCAGTTTGATCAAAAAGGAAAAGGAAAAGCTCAAACACATAAAATCAAGAATGAGAGGAGAGATCACAACCAGCACAGCAGAAATAAAAACAATAATAAGAGAATATTATCAGCAGTTATATGCCAATAAAATGGGCAATCTGGAAGAAATGGACAAATTCCAGAAACATATACACTACCAAGACTGAAACAGGAAGAAATAGGACATTTGAACAGACCCATAACCAGTAAGGAAATTGAATTAGTAATCCAAAATCTCCCAAAAAAACAAGAGTCCAGGGCCAGATGGTTTTCCAGGGGAATTCTACCAAACATTTAAGGAAGAGTTAACACCTATTGTCTTGAAGCTGTTCCAAAAAAATAGAAATGGAAGGAAAAGTTCCAAACTCTTTCTGTGAAGCCAGCATTACCTTGATTCCAAAACCAGACAGAGACCCCACTAAAAAGGAGAACTATAGACCAATTTCCCTGATGAAAATGCATGCAAGAATCCTCAATGAGACATTAGCCAACCGGATCCAACAATACATTAAAAAATTTATTCATTCACCATGACCAAGTGGGATTTATACCTGGGATGCAGGGCTGGTTCAATATCCGCAAAACAATTAACGTGATTCATCACATCAATAAAAGTAAGGACAAGATGGGGCGCCTGGGTGGCGTAGTCGGTTAAGCGTCCGACTTCAGCCAGGTCACGATCTCGCGGTCCGTGAGTTCGAGCCCCGCGTCAGGCTCTGGGCTGATGGCTCGGAGCCTGGAGCCTGTTTCCGATTCTGTGTCTCCCTCTCTCTCTGCCCCTCCCCCGTTCATGCTCTGTCTCTCTCTGTCCCAAAAATAAAATAAAAAACGTTAAAAAAAAAAAAAAAAAAAAAAAAAAAAAAAAGTAAGGACAAGAACCATATGATCCTCTCAATAGATGCAGAGAAAGCATTTGACAAAATACAGCATCCTTTCTTGATAAAAACCTTCAAGAAAGTAGGGACAGAAGGAGCATACCTCGAGATCATAAAAGCATTATATGAATGACCCAACGCTAATATCATCCTCAATGGGGAAAAACTGAGAGCTTTCCCCCTAAGGTCAGGAACATGACAGGGATGTCCACTCTCACCACTGTTATTCAACATAGTATTGGAAGTCTTAGCCTCTGCAATCAGAAAACACAAAGAAATAAAACGCATCCAAATCAGCCAGGAGGAGGTCAAATGTTCACTGTTTGCAGATGACGTGATACTCTACATGGAAAACCCAAAAGATCCCACCAAAAAACTGCTAGAATTGATTCATGAATTCAGCAAATTTGCAGGACACAAAATCCATGCACAGAAATCGGTTGCATTCCTATACACCAACAATGAAGCGACAGAAAGAGAAATCAAGGAATCAATCCCATTTACAGTTGCACAAAAAAACCATAAAATACCTAGGAATAAGTCTAACCAAAGAGGTGAAAAATCTATACACTGAAAACTATGGAAAGCAGATGAAAGAAATTGAAGAAGACACAAAAAAATGGAAAAAGACTCCATGCTCCTGGATAGGAAGAACAAATATTGTTGAAATGTCGATACTACCCAAAGCAATCTACATTTTCAATGCAATCCCTATCAAAATAACACGAGCATCTTCACAGAGCTAGAACAAATAATCCTAAAATTTGTAAGGAACCAGAAAAGATCCCAAAGAGCCAAAGCAATCCTGAAAAAGAAAACCAAAGCAGGAGGCATCACAATCCCAGACTTCAAGCTACACCACAAAGCTGTAACCATCGAGACACTATGGTACTGGCACAAGAACAGGCACTCAGATCAGTGGAACAGAACAGAGAACCCAGAAATGGACCCACAAACCTACGGCCAACTAATCTTTGACAAAGCAGGAAAGAATATCCAATGGAATAAAAACAGTCTCTTCGGCAAGTGGTGCTGGGAAAACTGGACAGCGACATGCAGAAGAAGGAACCTGGACCACTTTCTTACACCATACACAAAAATAAACTCAAAATGGATGAAAGACCTCAATGTAACACAGGAAGCCATCACAATCCTCGAGGAGAAAGCAGGCAAAAACCTCTTTGATCTTGGCCGCAGCAACTTCTTACTCAACACGTCTCCAGAGGCAAGGGAAACAAAAGCAAAAATGAACTACTGGGACCTCCTCAAAATAAAAAGCTGCTGCACAGCGAAGGAAACACTCAGCAAAACTAAAAGGCAACCGACGGAATGGGAGAAGATATTTGCAAATGACATGTCAGATGAAGGGTTAGTATCCAAAATCTACAAAGAACTTATCAAACTCAACACCTGAAAAACAAAGAATCCAGTGAAGAAATGGGCAAAAGACATGAATAGACACTTCTCCAAAGAAGACATCCAGATGGCCAACCGACACATGAAAAAAATGCTCAACATCACTCATCATCAGGGAAATACAAATCAAAACCACCATGAGATACTACCTTACACCTGTCACAATGGCTAACGTTAACAACTCAGGCAACAACAGATGTTGGTGAGGATGCAGAGAAAGAGGATCTCTGCTGCATTGTTGGTGGGAATGCAAGCTAGTGCAGCCACTCTGGAAAACAGTATGGAGGTTCCTCAAAAAACTGAAAATAGAACTACCCTATGACCCAGCAATTGCACTACTAAGCATTTATCCAAGGGATACAGGTGTGCTCTTTCAAAGGGACATATGCACCCCCATGTTTATAGCAGCACCATCAACAATATCCAAAGTATGGAAAGAGCCCCAATGTCCATCGATGGATGAATGGATAAAGAAAAGGAGGTATATGTATGTGTATATATATATATATATATATACACATACATATACATATACATACATATACATATACACATATATACATATACATACATATATATACACATATATACATATATATACATTGTATATGCATATATATATATATATATATATATATATATATACACACACACACAATGGAGTATTACTCAGCAATCAATGAAATCTTGCCATTCGCAACTACGTGGATGGAACTGGAGGGTATTATGTTAAGCGAAATTAGTCAGTCAGAGAAAGACAAATATCATATGACTTCACTCAGTGAGGACTTTAAGACACAAAACAGATGAACATAAGGGAAGGGAAACAAAAATAATATAAAAAAACAGAGGGGGACAAAACATAAGACACTCATAATTATGGAGAACAGACTGAGGGTTACTGCAGGCATTGTGGGAGGGAGGATGGGCTAAATGGGTAAGGGGCACTAAGGAATGTACTCCTGAAATCATTGTTGCACTATATGTTAACTAATTTAGATGTAAATGTAAAAAGAAAATTAAAAATAAAATTAAAAAAAAAATACTTGCACCAGCATTCTTCTCAAAGCTAGAACAAACAATCCTAAAATTTGTATGGAACCACAAAAGATCCCGAATAGCCAAAGTAATGTTGAAATAGAAAGCCAAAGCAGGAGGCATCACAATCCCAGACTTTAGCCTCTACTACAAAGTTGTAATCGTCAAGACAGTATGGTACTGGCACAAAAACAGACACATAGGCCAATGGAATAGAATAGAGAACCCAGAATTGGACCCACAAATGTATGACCAACTAAGCTTTGACAAAGCAGGAAAGAGTATCCAATGGAAAAAAAAAAAAAACCAGTGTCTTTAGGAAATAGTGCTGGGAGAACTGGACAGCAACATGGAGAAGAGTGAAACTAGACCACTTTCTTATACCATACACAAAAATAAACTCAAAATGGATGAAAGACCTAAATGTGAGACAGGAAACCATCAAAACCCCAGAGGAGAAAACAGGCAACAGGCTCTTTGACCTCAGCTGCAGCAACTGTGTCTTGCTCGACACATCTCCAGAGGCAAGGGAATTAAAAGCAAAAATGAACTACAGGGACCTCATCAAGGTAAAAAGCTTCTGCACTGCAAAGGGAACAATCAGCAAAACTGAAAGGCAACTGATGGAATGGGAAAAGATTTTTGCAAATGACATATCAGATAAAGAGTTAGCATCCAAAATCTCTAAAGAACTTACCAAACTCAACACCTGAAAAATAATCCAGTGAAGAAATGGGCAGAAGACATGAATAGACACTTTTCCAAAGAAAACAGCCAGATGGCCAGCAGACACATGAAAAGATGCTCAACGTCTCTCATCATCAGGGAAATGCAAATCAAAACCACACCGAGATACCACCTGACACCAGTCAGAGTGGCTAAAATTAACAACTGGGGAAACAACAGATGCTGGAATGGATGTGGAGAAAAGGGAACCCTCTTGCACTGTTGGTGGGAATGCAAACTGGTGCAGTTGCTTTGGAAAACAGTGTGGAGGTTCCTCAAAAAATTAAAAATAGAACTACCTTAAAACCCAGCAATACCACTACTAGGAATTTATCCAAAGGATACAGGAGTGCTGATTCTCAGGGGCACATGTACCCCAATGTTTATAGCAGTGCTTTCAACAATAGCCAAATTATGGGAAAAGCCTAAATAAATGTCCATCAACTGATGAATGGATAGAGAAGATGTGGCTTATATATACAACGGAATACTACTTGGCAATGAGAAAGAATGAAATCATGCCATTTGCAGCAGTGTGGATGGAACTGGAAGGTATTAATGCTAAGTGAAATAAGTCAGTCAGAGAAAGACAGATGTCATATGTTTTCACTCATATTGTGATCTTGAGAAACTTAACAGAAAAACATGGGGAAGGAAGGGGGAAAAATAGTTACAAACAGAGAGGGAGGGAGGCAAGGAGTCTCTTATGAGAGTCTTAAATACAGAGAATAAATTGAGGGTTGATGGAGGGGTGGCAGAGAGGGGAAAATGGGTGATGGGCATTGAGGAGGGCACTTGTTGGGATGAGGACTGAGTGTTGTATGTAAGCAATGAACCATGGGAATCTACCCCAGAAGCCAAGAGCACACTGTACACACTGTTATGTTAGCCAATTTGGCAATAAATTATATTAAGAAAAATGAAGAAGAGAGGAAGTAATCATTTGATTATTCCATTAATATTTATGGAGCATTGGGGAGCAAGACCCTAGGGAGTGTCCATACCCTTAAGGAATTTACAGCCTCACTAGATAAATGGGATTCCAGCATGGCTGAAATCTTTGAGGAAAAATTTCTTTCCAAATAAACTGAAGGTCAAGTGTAATCTGAGATAATAGGCCCCTTGTAGGTGTTATTGAAGACTGTGGAGTGCAAAATGCTTCCGTGGGACTCCAATGGAAAGTGCAGGATCAGCAGGGAGAAGGGGGGACAGGCCACTTGTGGAGGGTCCATGAGGAAGGGACCAAAGTGGGATTGTGGAAATAGAAAAGAGGAAAGAGGGGCTTTGGGAGACTGGCCAATATAGTTGGAGGTTTGTGTTCTTTGATTATTACTTTTCCCTAACTCCTTAGCTCCATCCCTGGCTCCTCTTGTTTTGAAAAGAAGGCTGTGGTTCCACCTGAGTCACCACATAAAAATGAGTACAAGGTTAAACTTGGGCTTCTGTGTGCTCCTGATCTAGAAAAGTCATTCTGATGCTAGAAGCAGATATCCATGCATTTCAGATCAAATCAAAAGGAGGTTTCCTGAATGGTTCAAGGAATCTTGAAGAACCCAAGTAGAGGTAGCCTAGAGATATGAACGTGGAACTGGAGAGTTGTAATTCAAGATATCTCTCCTAGGGTGCCTGGATGACCCAGTCAGTTGAGTATCCAACTTCAGCTCAGGTCATGATCTCACGGTTCATGAGTTTGAGCCCCACATCTGGCTTTGCACTGACAGTGGGGAGGCTGTTTCAGATTCTCTGTCTCCCTGTCTCTCTGCCCCTCCCCAACTCATGCTCATTCTCTCTCTCTCAAAAATAAATAAACATTTTTAAAAATAAAAAAAAAAGCCATGCTTTCTCTCTTTTTGGGCTGCAAGGTCTTTTGACCTGCCTCTCTGTGTACATCTGTGCCACGTCTCCCCAGTTGCCCATCTCTTCCTTCTATTTTCTAAATTTATTTATTTATTTTGAGAGGGAGAAAGAGAAAGTGCACATGAGCAGGGGAGGGGCATAGAGAGAGAGGGAAGAGAGAATCCCAAGCACACTTCACCCTGTCAGCTCAGAGCCTGACACAGGGCTCAATCTCATGAAACTTGAGATAATGACCTGAGCTGAAATCAAGAGACAGGTGCTTAACTGACTGAGCCACCCAGGCCACCCAAGCCTGTCTCTTCTGGATTTGTTATAGTTTCTGCTCCCCTCTTGTTTTGAGTTGCATTGTGCCCCCCTCCATCTATATTTTGAATTCCTTATGTCCAGTATCTCAGAATGTGACCTTATTTGAAGATAGGGTCACTATAGGCATAATTAGTTAAGATATAGTTAAGATTATAGTGGATGCTAATCCTATATAACTGTGTCCTTATAAAATGGGAAATTTTGGACACATACACACAGGGAGAATGTCATGGGAAGCTAATACCAGAGATTTAGGTGCTGAAGCAGAAGCCAAAGAATGCCAAAGATCACCAACACACCACCAGAAGCTAGAAGAGAAGCATGCAATAGATTCTCCCTCACAGCCCTTAGGAAGAAACAACCTGGATGGTACCTTCATCTTGGAATTCTAGAACCCAGAACTATAACAAGTAAATTTATATTAAGCCACCTGATTTGTAGTATTTTAAGGCAGCCTTAGCAAACTAATTCACCTTTCATATTGACTTGTTCTTGGCTTTGGTTTCCTTGGCAGACCTGCTCACTCTAGAGTAGAGCACAGACTGACCATGGACCCTGCCACCACTGAGCCTGGGCTCATCAGCTGTGAGGGGAATGGATTGCATCCTCTGCTATAAACTGGCCACCCAGTTTTCTGCCCACTACAGGGTTTGTGGGGAATGAGGCAGTTACCAGAGAAAGGATGGAGCATCCAAAAATGTAGCACCATATGTGGCATTCTTTTCCTTTTAACATATTCCCAAAACCCCAGTTCTCAGCCTGAACAGAATAACTGGGAGGATATTGGATACTTACAGGAACCGTCACTGCTCTGTGCCCTTATCCATAAAATTTTAAAAGTATGTAATGTGATAGGTCTCATGCTAGCTGCTGGGAATAGAAGGCTAAAGAAGATACTACTTTTGTGAAAGAGCTCACAGCCAAGAGAGGGAGACAGACAATAAAAATAAACATTTGTTTTACTGGATGTGCTTGAACTGCTTTGCAGGCATGACATAATTTGATTCCCTTAGCAGCTCAATGGGGTAGGCCTCTCTATCTCTCATTTACAGTTGAAGAAGCTGGGCCCCACGGAGATGAAGTGCACCTTCTGGAGAGTGCCTTTCTGGCATCAGTGGAGGATATGAGGCAAAGTAGGCTCTTGTGAAGAAGTCTGGACAGGAAGTGAAGGGTCAGGTGGAGGAGTCAACAGCCTTGAACATCAGGCTGAGGAGTACGGAATGAGAATATTAGGCATCACAAACTTTTCTTCGGCACATTGACATGATCTAAGCATATTTTAAGAAGATACCTCTGGCAGCCATATGAAAATGAAACACAGGAGGTCAGAGATGGGGTGCAGGAGAGTATTACGGACAGCTGAAACAGAAAGAACTGAATCAAGGGTGTGACAAGGTGCTTAAAGACAAGAGACTTTGGGGAAGTAGGATACAGAGGATGTTTTCTATGTAAAAACCAGGGAGAGAGAGGAATTGAAACATCTGGGGTCTCCCCTGCATTTCTCCTTAGGTAGTTCTAAAAAGTGATTCTAATCTAAAATTCCCATTTCTAACATTATTCTTTACACCCATCCCCACCCCCAGATTGGCCTGCACACACACACACACACACACACACACACGTGGACACACACACACACACACACACACACACACACACACTACTCTGACCTATTGTGACATCTACTATTTTTATTTTACTGGAACATTCTATTTGACATGAGAGAAGGTAATCAGAATATCTTTTTCGGGAAGGCAAGAACTGTTTATATTCTTGACCTGATTCCAAACACCCCGCAAATCCCTGGAGAGCAATTAATTAAATGGTTATCTGTGTGTCTGGCTTAGAGATTTCTCCCATCCTCTCTCTCAGTCTTTGTCTCCGTCCTCCCTAATCTTCCCTCTCCCCTTTTCCCCACATTGTACCTGCTGGTTAAGAAGCTAAATTTCATTTCCCTTGGTGGTGGAACATTGCTTTGTTTTTATAAAGGCACTCACAATCTAAGAGCTTTCCTTTTTTCCCCCTTTGTAACCGCGTTGTTGCTATATTTAGTAATTTTATTAAGGAGATAATTTACATAAATTCCATACCAGAGCCCTGCTGAGTAGCAAACTAACTAATTCTATTCTTCTTATTAGGGAAAACAGACAAACCAAATGAGATTTAAAGACTAGACGGATGAATTTGCATCTGAGCTGTAAGTCAGGCCTGGGACCTCAGGACACGCTTCTGGGGATCTAAACAACAGAACACTGTGTTCCATCTACCAGCATCAGTTGAAAGAAGGGGAATAGACTTCAATACAGGGATAGAAATGCAGCATCAAGAATTCACCTGGGGCACAGTTGGACTCTCTTTTGGAAGAGCATCCACAGATCTAAAATGGAGATATCTGTCTTCTATTGTCCCCCCTGAGCAGGTTGCAACCACAGTTCACCAGTGCCAATGGAGAGAGAGAGACTCCTGGCCTCCCCAAGTGTTTCTGTGTCTGTTTGTTTTAGCTGTACCCCCCACAGCAGGAGGGACCAGTTCTGTTAGACAGACTCCTTCAATCTCTGTGTCAACACTAAGTCTGTATATGTGGGCTTCTTAAATAAAAGGGAAACCTACTCTCATTAAAGCCAATAAATGAAAAAGAAACTGATTTGTACCAAAGACATCAAGGGGTGGTTATTAGCTTTACATAAAGACAAACTAGAGAATTCTTTTAAATGCCCAGCTCCCTCAGTGCATTGGAAATGAAATTCAATTTAGAAAAAAGTCAACTGATACACAACTTTTGAGAATACTCTGCTGGTGAAAAGAAGCCACAGCAGGGACTAGATAGTGATGGTGATTAAGAAAAGGAAGCAGACATAATTTCCTTCATTCCCAGTAGGACTGATATTAACATGTAGTAAGGGCCAGTACATGGCAAACACTTTCAAATACCTTCAGTATGTTGAGCCCTCATGGTAGTTCTGGGGGAAGGATATTTGCTTTACCTTACAAATGAGGAAACTGAGGCTCAGAGAGGCTTACCCATAGGCAGTGAGGCAGAATTGGAACTTAGGTCTTTTGCCTCCAAACCCCTTCTGCTACTTCACTCTTCCCTCTTCCTTAGAGACACATTTCTGTAGAAATTCAAGGCCAGCTTCCCTTCTCTAAAAAAAAACCAGGAACTGACATGACAAGCAAACTCCTCTCAAAGTCAGTATACTCTTCTTCCAGAAGAGTAATTGGATAATTCAGGACCCATTCCCAACCTGAGTTATTAAAAACTGTTAGGAATTTTACAGGTTCCTGACTTTTATAGGCTCACAATCCAGGTCTCTCCCTCTGACTTGGATTTATACTCTGCCATACCTCCTTTCCCATGGTCTCCCAGATATACTAGAAAGGAAGCCCCTGGCCCACTATCATACTTACATTCTTCTTTCCTCAACAGACTGGGCTGTCTTGGGCTCAGACAAGAGCTTTTTCATCCTTCCCATTTGCTGAATAGCTGGTGTTCTTGACTAGTCTGGGTGACCTCAGATGACCCTGTGGCTCTCCAGGAACTTAAGAGGGAAGAATTTTTGCTCACCCATCAGAGCTGGGGCTAGGATGAGGCTAGAGAGGTGCCAAAGATGCAAAGTTCAAGGAGGTGTTTCTTTGTGAGCCCAACCCTGTGCTTATGTATCCCTGAGAGGAAAGCTTCTTTCAATGTTGTGCCATGATACCTCTCTTGCTTCACTCACCCCAGCCCCAGGCTGGCCACCGATATCTCAGATATCACATGCTCTTAGACCCAGAAGTACCTTTAATGTTTGTTTGTTTAATGGCCTCTAAACTTTTTCAGCAAGCCAACATTTTTGTGGAAGCCCAATTAGGGGAGTTTCTCTGATGATATACAACCAAACTTATTACTGAGTAAGCATGGAGCCCCAAACCTTCCAGGCCACTGTCACAGCAAACCCATCCTCTAACTGAGAAACACTCAGGTCTCTGTTGCTGAATCTTATCACACAGAGGAGACATGGGCTCCCTGGTACACAACCAGGAAAATCTGAAACAGTCTCCAGGAAACAATCATGGAGTGAGGGACAAAGCCAGTGGGTAGTCATCTTTCTTGAAATACTTGGGAGACACTGCCCTCCTGTCAGCTCTCAGTCATCTCCAGTATCTTCCTTATGAAGATATTAGGTCTTACTGTGTTTTTGAAAAAGGCTGATTATGAGAGATGACAGAACAGCCTTCCATCCTCTGCAAGGCCCACACACCTGGCTCCAGTTCCCAGCCCAGGGATGTCACCCTCTCCCCATGTTCTCTCTCAAGAAAGCTATAAGCTGAACAGTAGGGGAAACCATACAGCCTTTTTTTTTGTCATTTGTTGAGAAACGCTATTGCTATCTTATTTCCTAATCTATTTTAAAACTGTTTGTGAAGGCTGTTGAGCCATCTGAAGGAAAAAAAAAACATTCTAGCAATAGCTAATTGTCTCTTATCTTAACTGACTCTGTGCTTTTCTGTTCAAGCGACATTGCTTTTTGTTTTGTTTTGTTTTGTTTTGTTTTGTTTTGTTTTGTTTTAATTGAGCTGTGTGGGGGCTAGAACAGGGCTCAAAGAATTTAAGAAGGGAACTAGAGATTCAAGGCCTAGGAATTCCAGCTCCAGCTCTTTCTGCCATACAAGGCTTCTGGGCAAAGCATTTTAACTTTTTCTGCCTGTATGTCTCCCTGAACAAGTCTGGTTGTTCTCTTAGTGGAGGTGTGGCCACAGTTGGCTCTCACAACCAACACAGACGCTTTGAGATTAGGGTGAAGCAACTTCTTCAGATACTGAGCAACTGGTTATGTGATAATCCCAGAGTCCAATGATCCCCACCCCTCTCAGCCAGAAGACCTGGAAGTTTTAAGGTGACTACCGTTTGAATCTAGCCCTCATTTACCCATGATCCCTGGTCGGGGGCCTCAGCTTCTTCATCTGTTGAGGACGGGAGAGCAGGCACCTGCCCACAAGCAGAGAGTACAGGAAACTTTTACTAAGTGCATGTATGGTCCTCAGCATCCACTTTACTTGTTTTTTTTTTTTAACCCAATCTTCATAATTTTTTGAGGACAATATTATAATCTTCACTTTCTGGATAACAGCACTGAGGCTCAAAGACATTACACAACTTACCCATAGCCTCACATCTACTAAACTCAAGACCTCCTTAAAATCCCTTCACAGCCAGGGGCACGTGGGTGGCTCAGTTGATTAAGCATCCAACTTCAGCTCAGGTCATGATCCCACAGCTTGTGGGTTCAAGCCCCACACCGGGCTCTGTGTTAGCAGCTCAGAGCCTGGAACCTGCTTCAGATTCTCTCTCTCCCTGCCCCTCCCCCCACATGATCTGTCTGTCTCCTCAAAAATAAACAAACATTTTTTAAAAAGCTCTTTAGTGTCAGAGGAATAACAACATATTCCAAAATAGGTCTAGCCCACTGCAGACTTTGGACTGTATGTTTTCTCTGCTGCCCATGGTTGTAAGCTTCAAAATCCAAATGCCCCTTCTCTGACAGCCTTTTCTTACCTTTCCCCACACTTTCCCTCCCCTCCCCAGTTGATGGGGCCTGGGCAGCTCTGGGGGCAGTGGGGTGCTCCTCCCTTCAGTGGAGTCTGACTATACTTCTCCATGGTCCAGAATTGAGGAAGAGATTCCCCTGACTTTGAATAGCCACCAGCAAGCAAATTTGGGGGGCTGGGTCCATAGAATGCCTTTTCTACATTTTTGTTCCTGTGGCTGTCTCAGCCCAGAATTCCCATTTTCTCCTACAAGCCTGACCAAGTGACCTCCTTCAAGACCAGACTCACAAAGCACCTCCTCTGGAAATCACTGCAGGCCCCTTCTCATTGGCCCCTGGCCCTCATGTGCTGCGTCCACCAGATTCCTGTGACGTCCAGGGCAGGCCTCCTCTGAGACACTCAGATGTAGAAGAGAGAACCAGGCACAATGCAGTGCCCTTACTGTCACAGCAGGGACTGTGGTTTACTTTTTTTGTATAACTAACATGTAGGAGGGGAGTGAACATCGCCTGTGATGTGGAGGAATGGATTCTGGACATGAAGGCAGACACGTGCTTTCCAGGCACAATGGGATTTCTTACTAACAGCAGGACCTCTCCAAACTCCTTCACCTGTGAGTACTTTATCACTGAGTTATTGTGAGATGAAGAAGCAAAAGGAATTTGAAAAATACTGTAGTCTTTTGAGAAGAATACCTACAGATTTTTCTGTTGGATATAATAGGTGTTCAGAGGAGAAAAGGTGTCCCTTCTTGTGGGGTAAGAACTGCAAACATGGTTAGTGAAACTCATGAATAGGTTGCCTTGAAGCCTACTTTGAAGCACATGCAGGATTTAGAAATGCTGAAATGGGGATGGTGTGGAAGAGGAGGTCAGGTGAGGGAGTAATGGGACCAAACACTGAGAAACCAGCATCAATTTTGTCAGCACATTTTATTGAGCAACTATTATGTGCCAACCACTGTTCTAAGTGCTGGAGATATGGGAGTGAAGAAGACAGACAAGATCCTTACCCTCAGAGAGTTTACATTCTAAATGGGAAGGGTAGATAATAAATAAGCAAGTAAGACTACAAATGATTTTGGATAGTTATAAGTGACATGAAGATGCTGTGTTAGGATGACTTTAGATAAGATAGTGAAAAAGGACATTCCAAGGTGATGACATCTCAGCTGAGAAGACACTGACAAGATAGAGCTGGGCTGAGGCAGAGCATTGTCAAAGGAAACAACAAGTGCAAAGGCCCTGAGGCAGAACAAGCTTGGACTGTTTGAGAACCAAGAAAATGGCCAATGTGGCTAGAGCAGAATGAACAAGGAGAAGAGTAGGATGTGATGAAGGCTGAGGATATCTGGGGAAGACTAATCTGTCAATTTGGACAGGAGTTGAAGTAACAGATGATTCTGGAAAACTAATTTGGTACTAAAATCAGGAAACCTCAGGCACTAAATTAACGTGGGTATACTTTATTGTCTAGGAGAAATTGTTTCATGAATGCTCAAGCCAGGTCTGAAAGGAAGATCCTTAGGGACACTCCCCATATATTTCTCATAAAGTAAGGTGGCTTTGAGGATGTCAGAGGCACTGGATCCAGAGCAATAAGGCAACAAGGAAGTGTAAGACTGTTGTCCATGTTTTACTACAGAATATCTGAGCAGAAAATCATACAACTCATCCTCCTCGCTAAAAGAGGGAATAAAGCCCAGAGAAGGAAACTCAGGCCTGGAAGGGGTGAGAGTAGGAGATACAACTGATGTTCATCAACTCTGGTTCTCCTCTACCAGGAATGATAATGTGTCACTTTGGGACCCAAGCATTTAGTGACTGGTGTTCAGCTCTGATCCTGCCATGGCAATCACTTGTTAACACACAGGTGCTGTAAGACAGGTCAAGTGTGGAATGCTGAGCCAACATCTGGGGGGCAGCTGTCCTGGAGAATTACCCATATCCACAGTAAATTTGAAAAAGAGAGAGACTCAGGTTGTGTTAAGTTACTGAGCTGATGGGGATGCAGGATAACAACCTGTAATTCAGAGTGCCGGCAAAAATCCTCCAACCTGCTATGGCTCATATGGTTCCTACTCCAACAGTTGTATAAATTGTAGCATGTGTGTGTGTGTGTGTGTGTGTGTGCCAATGGATGTGTGTGCAACGTTGCATGCAGGTAGTTGTGTCTGTCTGCCTCTGGGGGCGCATGTCTATCTCAGTATTACCATGTTACCAGGAGGGCTGTGGTGCCATCATCACACACACTGACAGCCTGACAGCCTGAACAGATTCTAGGAAGCCTACCAGAGCACACCTGCCAGGTGCCACCAAAGGCCATGTTCATGACTTACAGAGCTGGGCCTGGAACCAAAAGAGGCACTGTCCCTCCTCATGGTCCCAGAGCACCCTGTAATTTCCCCTGAATCACTCACTTCCAAAAAAACTCCCTCCAAACATTTCTATCCTCCCTAAAACTCCAGCCAGGGGAGTTGGCTGCAAAAGACAATTCCATGTGACCTGCTCAAGAGAGAAGTGTAGAAGCAGCAATTCTTAGGAACCTACAAGTCCAAACCCCTCTTCTCCCTGCCTGCCCTCTCGTGCTCCTGGGCCCAAGGCCCATGGTGCATACCTTAGTAACTTGCACCCACCACAGGGTTTCCATTTGTACCTCACTTTATTTATTTCTTTATTTTCATTTAAAAAAATTTTATTTACTTATTTTTTTATTAAAATGTTTTTCTTTTTTTTCTTTTAATTTTATTATTTATTTTTTAAAATTTACATCCGAATTAGCATATAGTGCAACAATGATTTCAGGAGTAGATTCTTTAGTGTCCCTTACCCATTTAGCCCATCCCCCCTCCCACAACCCCTCTGGTAACCCTCACCTTGTTCTCCATATTTAAGAGTCTCTTCTGTTTTGTCCCGCTCCCTTTTTTTTTTTTATTATTTTTGTTTCCCTTCCCTTATGTTCATCTGTTTTGTTAGCATATAGTGCAACAATGATTTCAGGAGTAGATTCTTTGGTGCCCCTTACCCATTTAGCCCATCCTCCCTCCCACAATGTCTCCAGTAACCCTATGATTGTTCTCCATAATTATGAGTGTCTTATGTTTTGTCCCCCTCCCTGTTTTTTATATTATTTTTGCTTCCCTTCTCTTATGTTCATCTGTTCTGTGTCTTAAAGTCTTCATATGAGTGAAGTCATATGATATTTGTCTTTCTCTGACTGACTAATTTCGCTTAGCATAATACCTTCCAGTTCCATCCACGTAGTTGCAAGTGGCAAGATTTCATTCTTTTTGATTGCTGAGTAATACTTCATTGTGTGTGTGTGTGTGTATATATATATAATATATTATATTGTATATATATATACAATGTATATATATGATATATATAATATATTATATTGTATATATATACAATGTATATATATGATATATATAATATATTATATTGTATATATATATACAATGTATATATATGATATATATATGATATATATGATATATATATATATATATTATTTATATATATATATCATATATATATACCACTTTTTCTTTATCCATTCATCCGTCGATGGACATTGGGGCTCTTTCCATACTTTGGATATTGTTGATGGTGCTGCTATAAACATGGGGGTGCATGTGTCCCTTTGAAAGAGCACACCTGTATCCCTTGGATAAATGCTTAGTAGTGCAATTGCTGGGTCATAGGGTAGTTCTATTTTCAGTTTTTTGAGGAACCTCCATACTGTTTTCCAGAGTGGCTGCACTAGCTTGCATTCCCACCAACAATGCAGCAGAGATCCTCTTTCTCTGCATCCTCACCAACATCTGTTGTTGCCTGAGTTGTTAACGTTAGCCATTGTGACAGGTGTAAGGTAGTATCTCATGGTGGTTTTGATTTGTATTTCCCTGATGATGAGTGATGTTGAGCATTTTTTTCATGTGTCGGTTGGCCATCTGGATGTCTTCTTTGGAGAAGTGTCTATTCATGTCTTTTGCCCATTTCTTCACTGGATTCTTTGTTTTTCAGGTGTTGAGTTTGATAAGTTCTTTGTAGATTTTGGATACTAACCCTTCATCTGACATGTCATTTGCAAATATCTTCTCCCATTCCGTCGGTTGCCTTTTAGTTTTGCTGAGTGTTTCCTTCACTGTGCAGAAGCTTTTTATTTTGATGAGGTCCAGTAGTTCATTTTTGCTTTTGTTTCCCTTGCCTCTGGAGACGTGTTGAGTAAGAAGTTGCTGCGGCCAAGATCAAAGAGGTTTTTGCTTGCTTTCTCCTCGAGGATTGTGATGGCTTCCTGTGTTACATTGAGGTCTTTCATCCATTTTGAGTTTATTTTTGTGTATGGTGTAAGAAAGTGGTCCAGGTTCCTTCTTCTGCATGTCGCTGTCCAGTTTTCCCAGCACCACTTGCTGGAGAGACTGTCTTTATTCCATTGGCAGGATATTCTTTCCTGCTTTGTCAAAGATTAGCTGGTCATACATTTGTGGGTCCATTTCTGGGTTCTCTGTTCTGTTCCATTAATCTGAGTGCCTGTTTTTGTGCCATGTACCTTACTTTATAATAGAAGGTCTCTCCTGACTCACTATCTCCTCGCTATAACCCAGGAAGAAAAGCCAGGCAGGAATGGAGACCCCATTTCACAGATAAAGAAAACAAGGCTTATTACACAGGTGGAGGTGTTAGTTCCAACAGCCTGTGAGTGGAGGAGAAGATCCAGCACCACCTTGTCTTGCCAGCAACACTGTTCTTTCTCACATACCTTTTTGGACTCGCACCAGTTGGCCAGGAAAAATAAATAAATGCTAAATTTTCCACTTGTCTGGAAACATTTTAGGCTCTCCTCTGCACAATGCCCACAGGATGAGAAGAAAAGAAATTATTCCATCAATATCTCTAGCTTCCTTGGGTAAATTCTAAGTAAAGTTAGACTACCAGGAGCCTTATGGAAAGGGCTAAAAATAAGCTATGGGCATTTTTGGATGGGGGAAGATTATTTGAGAGGGATGTTGGAATGTAGGAGAATGGGGTAGAGGGTGCCAGGCTCTAAGGAGACAAGGCTAGTGGTGACTTTCACTGCAAGCAACAGCTGCCCCAGCCTCCATCCCCATTTATTTCTTTTCTTCTTAGTCTTCTCTTTGAATAATGTGTTTTTGCTGCTACTTCAATCTCAGCCCCTGCTCTCCACATTAACATGTATATTGCTTGGTTAAGGGCTATCTGGCCAGTCGGTTCTAAATAACTGGAAAATGACAGGAAGGTGATGGGGGCAGGATGAATGAGTGGCTCATCAAAAGCTCCTGACTGCCTTTGCCATTTATAAACAAGTGCCTGACTGACTTCCACAATTCCATCCTCAATTATACTCCTCTATATAGAGTAGGGACAGCACAGCCAGGCCTACCTCTGCCTCCGTGATCTCTCCCTCCCCTGGCCCCAGCCCCTGACCACATATTTACTCACAGCCATTAGCTGTACTTCCTTTCCTCCTTCCTCAGGGCCAGGCACTGAAAGTCATAGCCACTAACCTCAGGTAGCTCAGAGCTTCCACAGAGAGATACTAAACCACAACTTTATGTTTGGTGCATTAAGTGCTCAGACATGGCATGGGCAGGGCAGGGCAAGGCACTCTGGGAACACAAAGGGACACTCCATCCAGATGGGTTCTGATCCAGGAAGACTTCCTGAAGGAGGTTACCCTGATTGGAGTGAAGATAAGCAAATAAATGTTAACCTGATGAATTAGTACTCCAAACCCACTATCCCCTCTCCCCAGGGATCATTACATTATGCTGTTTACTTCCCCTCATAGCATTTGCCAGTTATACACACCTACATACACAAACTAACAAATAAATTCAAAGTATGTACGTATTTTGCTTATTTGCTTTTTTAAAGCTATATCTCTCTCTGCTATAATGTAAACTTCAAGGGACCAAAAACATTGTATCTTATTAACTAATATAACTTTAGCATCTTGCATCATGTCTGCCATATAGTAGGAGCTCAATATTATTTTTTTTAAAGAAAGGTATTTCTAAATTTTTAAAATATTTATAATTTTTTTGAGAGAAAGAGAGAGAGAGATTGAGAGCACAAGTGGGGGAGAGGCAGAGAGACAGAGAGACACAGAATCCAAAGCAGGTTCCAAGCTCTGGGTTGTCAGCACAGAGCCCAATGCGGGTCTGGAACCCACCAAACACAAGAAACTCACGAAACGTCCAAAGTCAGACACTTAAATGACTGAACCACCCAGGCACCCTGTTCGATATTATTTTCTGAATTAAAGGATAAACAGATAGGTGGGAGAGAGTGTTGGAGGCAGAGGGACTAGCATCTCCAAAATCAGGGCCCATGAGGCAGTGTAGAGTGCTAGGGAGTCATTCAGAGCATGAATGGAAAGGAAGCAACTAAGGTAGATGTGGGCCAGAGTGGGAAGACTTGCGAGCTATATCAAGTTCAGACTTCAAGGCAGGGTAATGGGGAGCCATTGAAGGATTTTCTGCAGGGGTAACATACTTCGGTTTAACCTTAGGAAAACTGGGGAGGAAGAGAGGATATGTTGGAAAGCAAAGTGTCCACAGTTTGCTCTAGTGCAGGAAAGAGGCTGAGTTCTGGACCATCTCTGTCACCCCTACACTGGAAGACTGGTGTAGCCATTTTGAGGAGACAGTGCTGGGCTAGGAGTCAGGGCCAACTCTGGGAGGAGACCCCATGCAACCTAAACACCTGTGCTGGTCTGAAAGGGAGAGAAGAGAGTATAGACAGCAACAATTCCCAGTTGGGAGTGGGCACTCTTAACCATAAGTTTTTACCTCTAATTTGATGTCTGCTTGTCTCTTTTGCCCTCTGGGGTCAAAATAATCACAATATCAAACAGTCCTAAGCACAGTCTAAGCACAGTCTTAGCACAGTGTTTCTGTGCCAAGTACATATTCCAGCCATTTGATGTCTTATTCAATCCCCACAGCACTCTGAAAGCACCAGCTCCATAGTCAGCTCTCAGTACATAATAGCTGTGCAGCCGTCCCCAGTGTCATCATTAACATTACTGGCTTATCATCATCCATTCTTACAACAGACATGTGAGCTAAACAGGTTGATTTTATCCTCCCTCACTTAACAAGAATAGAACTGAGTTCAAAAGGATCTGTGACTTTCTCAAAGACACACAGTTAACAAGGAATAGAGTAAGTTTAGAATCCAGGGCTGCAAAGGGAAGGGCATTCATACGCACCAGGCACTGAGCTACACACTCTCCCAGAGCTTCTATTATGCTTCACAAACAAGTGGTGTTATTATCCCCTTTCTGTTTGCAAATGAGAAAATACATTTAGAGAGTCTAAGGGACTCACCCAAAGTGACACAGCAAGCACAAGGAAAAGCCAGAATTAAATCTCAAATTAGTCTGTCTCCAACGTTCATGCTCTTTCAGTTCTATCACACTGCTGCAATTCAGAGTCCTAATACCCTGAATCCACCCATTCAGTTTACAATTACAGATTTCACCCCCACCCCATGCCTGGCACTGAGCTCTAATCCTGAATATTCACTCTTACCTCCTCTGATATGGTGTAGAGGACAGGATGTTTCTGACTGGGTTGGTGGTCAACAGCGACTCTGATTTGGTGAGCTGGACCACCCATTTGGCTTGGAGGACCTTCCTCCACTCAGGGAGAGGGGCAAGATAGCCATGTCCACTGCCCTCACTGGTTTTCCAGAAGAGCTACTGCTGCTTGTAAAATATTCTCCCTTGAAGCCTTCAGGCTTTGTGTGCAATGCTGATGTTAATTTTCCCAATGCCTGTACTCCCTCAGCTCTCTGCGTTTACCACCAGGCAGCACAAGATAGAGCATGTAGGGCTCTCAGTGAAACTATATGTAGGTTCAGACCCAGATCCTCCTCCATGAATCCTGGGTATGTCACTTTACCTCTCTGAGCCTCAGTGATCCTCCTCATCAAATAGAGGTGATAAGATACACTTCATTGGGTGGAGGCCCACTGGAGTTTGCTGCACTGAATTTCTGATCACATGTAGAAAGTCTTCATAAATGAGGTCCCTCATTTTTTTTCCTTCCTAAGAGGTTTAGAGCCTGCAAAGAAGTCCCAGACCTGTAAAAAGACAGTGCTCATTGTCTATAAGCCCAGGATTTGGAGGGCATCTCCATGCTGTCCATGGATCTGCAATGCCAGCAATGCAAGCCTGTTCCAGGGCAAATATGTGTCTGAAGTACCTGCCACTAACCAGCTGCACAACCCTGGGAAAGCCATAAGGTCCCTTTGCTCTTCTCTCTGAGATAAGAGTCTGGGGCTGATCTCTGCAGCACCTATAGGCTCTCAGGACTACTGCCTGAGACCAGGGGCAGGGGTGATGAGCAAGCCCCATTGGATCTCCTCTGCCCTCTTCTTTTAAAAAGAACATATTCGTGGGGGAAGAAATGCATTACCTCATCACCCATTAAAGATGTTTTCACATCTTATGGGCCAAACTCCTTTCAATCTTGCTACTCAGAAATGTTCAAGCTGAACAAAAAGAAAGAACAAGCTAAAGGGAGGAATCCATAGCCTGT
The DNA here is from genome assembly GCF_046562875.1 of Panthera onca. Taxonomy (NCBI): domain Eukaryota; kingdom Metazoa; phylum Chordata; class Mammalia; order Carnivora; family Felidae; genus Panthera; species Panthera onca. The sequence continues at coordinate 167,518,406 of NC_138342.1, read as the reverse complement.
TGGATAGAACCACAAATGGGATAGTGTGAGTTACTTCATCCTTTTCACTTTCCTCACATGTTGTCATCAACAAATGTTTAATGAGTACCTGCTGGGTACAAGCTACTTTGCCAGGTACAAAAGTGGTTCCCAGCCCCCCAAAAGCTGATATTCAAGGTAGAGCAATAGGACATATTTTCATGAAAAAAATTGCAAATGTAAAACTCAATACCTCCTAAGTGAGTGATAAGAGCTATGGAGACAGAAACATGGGTGGGTTTAGAGTCCTCCTCCCTCTTCCTCCTTCCTCTGCCCCTCTCCCTTCCATCCATCAGCAGTCCTGTCTCTCTTTCCTCCCTCTGCTCCTCTCACTCTTTTCTCTGCTCCTCCTCCCTCTACCCCCTGTCTCTCCTCCCTCTGCCCCTTCCTTCCTCCTTCCTTTGCCCCTTCTCCCTCCTCCCTCTGCTGCTCTCTCCTTTTCACCAGCAACCCTATCTCTCCCATTCTCATCTACCCCCAGAGACTGAGGGCCTCCCAGCTGACTCCTTGCCCAGCCCGCCCCTAAAAGTTCCCACAAGGAAGTACATGCTTCCAGTCTTGTTACTCCCATCTGAGTATAGTGTCTCATTTGAGAATAAGGTCCAAATTTGTTAGCAGCTTAATTGTCCAGAAATCCTACTATCGCTGGGGCCTAACCTAACCATGAGTGTGTCTCTATTCATCCTTGTCCATTCAGGCTGCTACAAAAAACAGCACAGACTGGGTGGCTAAAATAAGACATTTACTTCTCACTGTTCTGGAGACTGGAAGTCTAAGATCAAGGTGCCAGCAGATTCAGTGTCTGGGGAGAGCCACTTTCTGGTTCATACCTGGTGCCTTCTTGATGACTTCTCATTTGGCAGAAGGGGTGAGGGAGCTCTGTGGGGTATCCTTTATAAGAGCACTAATCCCATTCATGAATGCTTCACCCTCATGACCTAATTAGCTCCCAAAGTCCTCAGCTCCTAAAGCTATCATTTTGGTCATTAGACTTCAACATGAATATTGGAGAGACATGAACATTCAATTCATAGCAATGCTCTTCTATCAGCCTTAGAAAGCACCCTCACTACAACCTTCCCCACCATCTAGTCTTCTACTCCCCTTATGACACATCCTCAAGGCTCAGTTCAAATGACATCTATGTCACAAAAACTTCCTTGATGTTCCAAGTCAGAATTAATGGCTCCCTTTTCCTGCTCCTACATTATTATTGTCTTTCTACTGCAACCACACTTTTTACTTCCATTGTAATACATTGTCCACATACCTATTTCTCTCATTGGACTGAAAGCTCCTACAGGACAAGAGCCATATATTATCTGGCTATGTATCCTAGGCCCTTGCTACTCAAAATTAGTGAATCAGCAGCATGACAGACATGGGATCTCATTAGGAATGCAGAATCTCTGAAGGGGCACATGCACCCCAATGTTTATAGCATGGAAAGAGCCCAAATGTCCATCAACTGATGAATGAATAAAGAAGATATATATAGATAGATAGAGATAGAGATAGAGATAGAGAGATAGAGATAGATCTATATACATCTATATATTTATCTATCTAGATAGATAGATAGATAGATAATAGATAGATATGCAGTGGACTATTACTCAGCCATCAAAAAGAATGAAATCTTGCCATTTGCAATGATGTGGGTGGAGCTAGAGTGTATTATGTTAAGCAAAATAAGTCAGTCAGAGAAAGACAATACCATATGACTTCACTCATATGTGGAATTTAAGAAACAAAACAGATGAATATATGGGAAGGGGAAAAAAGAGAAAGAAAGAGGGAAGCAAATCATAAGATACTCTTAATGATAGAGAACAAACTGAGGGTTGCTGGAGGGAGGTAGGCAGAGGGGTGGGTGCATTAAGGAGGCACTTGTTGTGATGAGCACTGGGTGTTATATGTAAGTGATGAATCACTAAATTCTACTCCTGAAACCAGTATGTACCTTACATATTAACTAACTAGAATTAAAAAAAAATAATGTTTACTTGTTTTTGAGACAGAGACAGAGAGACAGAGAGACAGAGACAGAGAGAGAGACACAGAATCTGAAGCAGGCTCCAGGCTCTGAGTTGTTAGCACAGAGCTCGATGTGGGACTTGAATCCACAAACCACGAGATCATCACTTGAGTCAATGTTGGAAGCTTAACCAACAGAGCCACATAGCCCCACCCCCCCACTTTTTAAAATTCTTTTGTTGTTGTTGTTTAACGAACTAGAATTTAAATAAAAACTTGAAATTACAAAAAAAAAAAAAAAGAATGCAGAATCTCAGGCTTCTCTCTGGACCCAATTGAACCAGATTCTAGTTTTAACAGGATCCCTTGGTACTTTGTATGCACAATAAAGTGTGGCAAACTGTCTAGGAAACATCTTGTACACAGTGCCTTGCACACTGCAGTCATTCAGAGAGCATTTGACAAATGAATGAGTGAATACAGAAAAGGTCATCAAAGGTGACTCGCAGCATCACCCATGGCCATTCCTAAGATTTGGAAATCTTTCTTAGCTGCTTAGAGTCATCTACAGAGAAAAAACCTCCCACACTCTCCTCTAACTTTATTTCTCTACCTCCTCCTCCAGAATCAGACAAGTCCCACCTCCCATGGACAGTCATGTCCCAAGCTCAAAAATACAATTAGAAAAAATAGTTCTTACAGCAGCTCATCCATAACCCACCTCAAAGCCTTGCCTGAGCAGAAGAGGCAATCAGGGACTGTGAGTGATGGTCCAGCCAGTGGGTCATGGGGGAGGGAGCCCCACTCCCATCCATCATCCCTTCTCTCTTGATAACTCTGCAAACCTCACAGCAAGGCAGGAATGGCCTCTTCCAGGTCTGTAGGCAGGCCGCTGCTCTTCATCAGCCTCAGCACTGTTTCTCTTCCATGCATCACCCACCTATGCAATTTCCAGGGTCAGAAGACAAACACAAAACCTGCTGGGAAAATCTCCATGAGACAGGCCTGTCACCAGGGTGTAACAAGGACAGCAGGTAACCTCTTAACCACCTGCTCGCCACCTGTGATGGTTAATTTCCTGTGTCAACTTGACTGGGCTAAGGGATGCCCAGATAGCTGGGAAAACATTATTTATGGATGTGTCTGTGAGGGCATTTCCAGAAGAAATTAGCATTTGAACCAGCAGACTAAGTAAAGAAGATAGTCCTCACCGGTGCAGGAGGGCATCGTCCAATTTGTGGGGGGCCCAAATAAAACAAAAAGGTAAAAGAAGGATGAATTTCCTCTCTCTCTGAGCGGGGTTATCTGCCTTCTCCTGCCCAATGACATGGACTCTTCTGGTTCTCAGGCCTCCAGGCTTAGCCTGGATCGACATCACCAGCTTTCCTGGGCCCCCAGTTTATAGATGACAGATTATGGGATTTCTCAGCCTCTGTGTTTGCATGAGCCCATCCCTCTGATAAATCTCTTTCTATATATCTCTATATAGCCTTAGTTTTGTTTCTCTGGAGAACTCTAGCACACCACCACACTCTTACCTCAAGCACCTGAGAAACTATATATGAATAGTGTGCCTGATTATAGAACAAATTGTAATCATCATATGAAAATCAGTCAGATTTGTGGACCCTTGAAGTTAGAAAGGTCAGAGGTTATTTTTAATAAATACCCCTACATTTTTAATAAACCAGTCAACTTGTGCCACACGTTATAAAGAATTTAAAAAATAATATTGTGATTTATATTACTTTGACTTTTTAGAATCTTTTATCCCTTTCAAATTCCTTTTATATACATTATCTTCTGAGTCAGTCTGGCAGGAACTATTATCACCATTTCACAGATAGGGGAGCCTGAAACCCAGAAAGGTTAAGACTTTTCCTTTTTTTTTTTTTTTTTTTTTGGTAGTTTATACTCTTTCTGTGCTCAGAAAGGATTTTTTGGTGGTGTAAAATAAAACCATATTTAAAAATAAATAAATAAAAATAAAACCATATTTACATAATGACTAGAATTTGAAGTTTAACTATAGAAACATTTCCACATTTGGTCAAAAACTACATGCTGAGAACATGTTAATGACAATTTAAGTACACAATTTATGAAGAAAATCACCATTTTCAGGTTTTATTTGCTCAATAAACTTATATTGAACATTTAAAAAACATTTAACTACTCAAATACATGTGAATATAAGATAAAGTATAAAAGAAATCCAGAGCTATATAGGCAAAGGAGGAAAGTTTATGCTGAGAAGCAGGAATGAGTTGTTCACTATAACTAACTTTAGTTTGCCACTGAGCTTCCTAGCAGGGAATGTAAAAAGGGGAACATAATGTGTTGCAAACTTTATCGTTAGATAAAAGAAAGAAAGCATACTTATTCAGAAGAAACAAATTCCTAGCATTGAGTTCTAAACAAAGGCAATGTGTAGAGAACTAAAGGGATAATCAGTACAGGAAATATTTCCCCAGACTAAGCAGCACTCCTAGAAGACTCAGACGAAGGTAATAACAGTCAACAGTGGGTGGGATCATAGAAAGGCCAATCCAGGGCTCTGGGGACAGGAAAACCATGTAAAAGACTTTAGGCAGGAGAGTACTTGCAGAGCAAGGCAGAACTCCAAAGTTAGGGAAGATGTTTAGGAGAAGTTGGGCTAGTTTCAGGAGAGATAAAGAAGGAAATCATAGAGAAGACTTAAAGTTACAGCCTGAGGTGGGCATAACAGGGATATTCCAAAGATAAGTAGAACACAGTGAAGCAGGTGCTTTGGAGACAAGTGGTCCAGAGAGAGAGCAGTAGCTTGGTCAGGCTGCCAGGTGACCACAAGGGCCATGAAAGCAGAAAAAACTCATATTCAGCAAGGCTTTACTGATAGCAAAGAATTGCCTTTTTAAAAAATCAATCCTCTTTCTTTTCTTTCTTTTCTCCTTTTCCCCTTTTCCTTCTTGTTCTCAGGGAAAATGTAGTAAAAACCTAACTGCTTCCTCTACTCAGCTTTAGTAACAAAACTATACTCATAATCTACGAGTTCTGAAGAACATGCACATTTGGGAATTATTTGTGCTTTAACGAGTGTGTGGCTGAGGTGGGGCTACCTGGATGGGGAGCACAGGGCAAGTGAAGAGGCAGTTACTGTCTCCAGGTACTGTGACTTTCCAGGAGGCTCTTTCTTTTTTTTTTTTTTTAATTTTTTTAACATTTATTTATTTTTGAGAGACAGAGAGAAACAGAACATGAGTGGGGAAGGGGCAGAGAGAGAAGGAGACACAGAATCTGAAGCAGACTCCAGGCTCTGAGCTGTCGGCACAGAGCACGATGCGGGGCTCAAACTCATGAACTGTAAGATCATGACCTGAGCCGAATTCGACTCTCAACTGACTGAGCCACCCAGGCGCCCCCCCAGGAGACTCTTTCAACCAGCTGTCAGCTAGGCAGAAAGCTATTCAGGGCTGAGAAACAGAATTAATTTCAGGCCGGAGAGATGCCCTGGTAGGCTGGGTGGAAACTGGGAAGTATGGGAAATACTTTCCTCCAAAGTCTATCCTTTATGACAGTGGCCATCAATCCAGACTGAAGAAACTTAATTCTGATCTGATCTCAGGGCCCCTTAAGTTTGCATGAATAAGATGACATTACTACTACAATACCTCTGACTTTGCTGTGATGTGGGGAAGATAAAAGAACAATTGTGAACATCCTTTGAGACCTGTAAGTCCTTGCATTTCTCAAAGATTATCACAGTGGCTAGTGTGGTCCCTGACCTTTTGGTTCTGAGATTTCCTTTGTGAGTCCTAGGAAAGGACCCTGTGTAAACCAGGTTGAAAGCAGGTATCAGATCTCAGAGTGGTCTGGATGGCACCACAACATCAAATTCATTATCAGTGACCATAAGATTTTTTTATAATCATTGATTGAGTTTAATAAGAAATTTAAAACTGTAAGGTTCTCAGAACCTCCTTAGGTCCTGAAAGTCTTAGGCTTTTCTTAATCAATCCCTTCCTGGCATGTAAATTGAAAACTTTAGCACTGAGATTCCAGCAAACTAAGCTTTGCTGTTATGCTTGTCCTAGGATCCATCCATTCTGAAATTTAATCTACGAGGTTTCCAACATTGTGTGAAGCCCTATAGGGAGAGGGACACACAGAGATGGGCTCAACAGCTGGGGATGGAGATGACATATTGGACCTATCCCAATGACTGAGAGTGTTGGTCAGTTGGTTCTGATGACTGAGGGCATGGGTGACCAAAGTAGATCAGTGAGGGCAGGAGTCCCCTGAGAGGGGTTTGTGGAAAGGAAAAGTTGCCTTGGGTCTTGAAGAATATTGATAGGTGAGGAGAAGGGAAAAAAACAACAACAAGGCATTACAGGAAAGAGAATACGCTCAAGAAAAGTCAAAATATTTCAAATGAGAAATTATTTGAAGTATTAGAAAATGAGAATGTCTGAGTAGTATGGAGCTCAGTTACAAAAGGCTTCAAAAGTTAGACATGGGACTGGGAGACCTGTGACTGAGAGGAACATACGAAGAGTGCTGGTTTTGGACTTGGTTCATCTAGGTTTGATTCTTGCTTCAATTTATGGATTACATAGCCTTGGGTAAGTTACTCAACCTCAATTGTTTATTCTCAGATTTTGGTGTGGTTTATTTGAGACGCCTTTTATCTTACTTTCCTCTGCTTCTTTCCCACAAGACAACTCAGCCAATGCACAAGACAGATTAGCTCCTGGACTCTGGGTAACATGAAATCATCTGGGACACTGGATGAAGGGAGAGTCTTGGACTGTGGGGACTTACTTGGCCTCCAGCAGATGCCAGAAAACTTGAATAACAAAGAATGTCATGGGCCTCATTAAGGAAGCTCTCAGTTTAGAAGCAATGGTAAGGGACTGGACTTTAGGCCAGTTTAAGGAAATAATGATGGTGATATGATGGTGTACTAATAACAACATATCTTGTACACTTAATGTATACCAAGCACTGTGCTAAATGTTGCACATTAATTATGTCATTTAATTCTCAAAAGCACTCAGTGAGATAGGTAGTACTGTCATCTCCATTTCATATATAAGAAAAGTAAGTCATTAAAGGGATTAACTAACTTGCTCAAGGTCATACATCTAAGATGCATCAGAGATAGATTTCAAACCCAGACAGTCAAACTTCATACCTACACTCTTAACTGAGGTTTATAGGTCAGACCAGAGCTGAACGAGGTTTTGAGAATCTTTTAAAACCTGAAGTTTCTGGGGTTTCCAGTTGCAGTGGACATTAGCTGTCTGGACCAACCAAGTACCTATCCCCTTACCTTTTTACCTTCTCCTATCAGCAGTACTCCACACTGCTATTTAGAGAACTGTCCCTCCCTCAGCTGACCCATTTGAGTTGAGGACAGCTGCCAGTCAGTGCTCCCTACCTATCAGCCTTGGACTATGACCCAGTCTGGGCCAATCAGAATCCTTTCCTGGAATTTTCATTAGTTGAAGGTGAAGAAATTGCTCTATTTCTTCCTGGGATTTCTAGATGCAAGGATATTACTCTAGAATTGCCCATGGCTATGTCCTTAATTAAGTTAAGGGTATGAGAAGGGAGATGACACAGAGATGGAGACTGACTTAAGAGATGAAAGGAGAGAGAAATAAAGTTTGAGAAAGAGGAAAAGAAAGAGAAATTTCTCTGTGTGTCTTTTATTATCTCTACACCTGCTTATTTGAACATCAGTTATATATTTTCTTCCTTAAACTAGTATGAATTGGGTTTCTGTCATTTGAAACTGTAAGAATCTTGACTAATGTGCCAAATCCCCTAAAAGGTTTAAGAGGGGATTCCATACCTTTTTTTCCTGGAAACATATCAGAATAGAACTCCATTTTTTTTTTTTATTTCTATGGCTATCACATAGAAGTATAGACTTTTCAATGCTTTTTTAGAGAACAGAGATTAAAATAATTGCTGGAAGGTGATTCACAATTTTACCTTTGATTTTGATAATAATAATGATACTGGTGATTACAATAATTTTATTATCATTGACTTGTTGGACACTTACTACATGTCAGCTACTATGCTCAGAACTGAGCATGCTTTATCTCATATGATTCCAACAATCCTGAGTAAAGACCTACTATTATCCCCACTAAACAGATAAAGAAACTGAGGTATAGGGAGGGTTAAGGAACAGCAGGCAAGTGGCAGATCCATATGACTCTACAGAGTTCCAACACTTACACATTCAACTGAATCACTTCCCAGATATCATCCAAACATACTGTTACAGAAAGCTTATGATAAGCACAACCTTTGTGAAATAGAAAAAATAGTTGAGGGGGCAGGTCAGCTGCCACCTTCTGATGGTCTAAGACTAAAAAAGAAAAGAAAAACTCAGTAAGGAACATCTTCAAAAAACAAAGCTCAGGAAACTAAACATTACAATAAGCTTTAGAAAAATACTATATTTTGAAGAACCTGTTATTTAAACAGTTGTTATTTTGCTGAGCCAAATGTTCAATTATGGGATATCAATTCTGTCTCAGAGATCTGTGATAAAATGGGCTAAAAGCAATGCCATCAAAAAATGTCCCTACTCCAGCTCTCTACAGATGTCCCACAATAAGATGTGTGAATACTCAGATTTTAAACACCTTCACCATGAAATCAAAATGGTCTCAATAAGCTGGGGGTGGAGGGGAGGATCATGGAAGTGGGAAGGGAAACCATCTAAGAAACCCCATGTCATGGATGGGAAACTGTTACAGATCATTTCCTGGGGTGACAAGGCAATGCCCCTTCCTTACTTGTGTTCTTCTTCCACCTAGCACACATACAATGGACCCCCTCTCCCTGACACTATTATGGCATGGTTTAGCCACTCCCATCACTGCATTTCCCCACATCTGGGGCTTGTGTTGGCCTCTGTTACTGTTGACTTACTGTAAAAAGGCATCATGTGTTCTCACAACAGTCCACCATCCATCAGAGCCTTCCACGCTTTGGCAGCCAGGAGGCAAGATGGAAGTAAGGGTAAGGACACATTCCCATGTAAGACCCTGGAGCCTTTCCTGCATCCTCCATATGCCAAGCTACTGGATAGACCATGTAAAAACACCTGTAACTACTCATCAAGGGCACTATTCTCCAATACAGCTCAAAAGAAGAAAAAGCAAGATTGTTAGAATCACATCATGAGATTCATAAGCTTTTGCCATCTGGTAATACTCACCATTTCTTTGTTGCACTTATTTATAACCACTTTTGCCTCAATCCTTTCCATATCCTGGTGGATATCCTCCTTCTCTCTCCAGGTGACTTCTACCTTCACATACTTGATCCATTTAACACACTAGTTTCTCAAGTGCCTGATGTCACTGCCAATCATCAGCTCAGAAATCATCTCAGCCCATGTCAGCCAACTATTCCCATGTCCATAGCCCAGACTGTCATTACCAACTGCATCATCTGTAATATCTTCATATCAAACATCCAACTGACCATCATCACCAATATTCCAGTTTACTCTGTCTATTGCATCTACTTCAACAATTTTTGATCATCCAGAGCTTCCAGATCATAAAATATATACTTTTATCCTACTTTTCAGGTTTTCACTACATCTTCCTTTTTAGAAATCAATCCATTGGATAAGCCACCAGTTCTGTTGTCTCCCTTGCTCTCCATCATGGAAGCCATCCTGGATGACTCTAACCTTTGGTTAAACCCAACTCTCCATCTACCTCAACCTGCATCCAGCTGAATGGTAATGATGAAAAACATGCAAACACTTTGAATATTCTCGTCTTAAATCCATGACCCTAGACCCCAAGTGGAAAAGTGCTCCTACTTCACTTTTCTATTCATTTCAGGCAATTATTTCACAACTTTTCACTTCTCAAATCTCCAACATCCCTTGTTACTTCTTCACTCTTGTATGATGGTCTATTTCACTGAAAACATAGAAACAGTCAGAAAAATTATTTGTCTTCCTACAGCCACTATTTCCAGCCTCTGTGCAACAAGCTCTGCCTTTTCTCCTGCCAAAATTCTTCCTAGAGGTCAACTTTTCCACATCCAGAGGACTCTGTTTCCTTCCACTTGAAAGACTTTGACCCTGTAGTTATTCTATCACTCTCCTTCTTCACTTCCACCTCTCTAAGAACAGTATATCACACACAAACATAATGAAAAAACACACATCTTAAAGAAGAAGCAGCAGCTCCCACAGCTACTACCCTATTTATTTGTTCCCTTTATAGTAAAATTCCTGATTTTTAAAAATTCTTATCTTCATTAATTTACCTTACAATTTCTCTTGAGCTCTCTTGGTAGAAGACTGTCATTGGCTTACCACCAGAATCATGGTAGACATGATATGAGCTGTGTTTGCGTAAAAGCTTTAAGAGGCATGCTAAATTGCCACCAGCAATCTTACTCTTCCCCTAAGCTACAGTAACTCCAAACCCAAGATTGGAGCTATTCCTCCAGTCTGAGTTTTAAAATGAGAAGTTATAAGGAGCAGAATTATAGCTGACCCACAGCTGTCACCAGGTAACCTGAACAACAACAACAACAAAATGTTACTGTTTGACAAGTCCTTTAGAGTTGGGAGTTGATCATTATGGCAGCCTTACTCAGCAAATTCTGACTTTCTAAACAGGCTTGTAGCCCGATCATTCCATAGAAAAACTGCAATTATCAAAACCACTTCCACGTTGGCAAGTCCAGTGATCAATTAATTATTGGTCTCCTTATTGAACAACTGAGTATGTCATCCTACTTAAAACACTTTCATGTCTTGGTATTGGGAACCCCACTTTCTCTGTTTTCCTACTGTTTCACTGGCCTGTCAGTCTGCTTTACTGGTTCCTCCTTGAGATCTAAATGTTGAAATCTTAGAATACTGTATATCTCTTCTCTAACATTTTCTCCATATCTGTGGCTGGGATTTCAAAACTAGTATCTCTCACCCCCACTTTTCCCCTGATCTTCAGGCTTGAGTATGTAATTTCTTACTCAATATCTCCACATGCATGTCCAAAACAATACACTTAATTATCTCCAAATACCACTGATAGACCTGTTCATCTCTACTCTTCCCTATTTCAGCAAATGGCACCACTACCACTTCACACCCAGTTGTTCAGGTTAAAAAAGACTTAATAACATCTATATTCCCATCTTTCTCTCACTCCCCACATCCAAAGCTTCCAAACTCTAGCACTTACATCCTTATCACTCTAATCTAATCCCAGATTACCTCTTGCCTGGACTATAGCAGTAGTCTCCATTCTGCACCACATCCCTGTTTCTACTCTTGTCATCTTGCACTCTACACACTGAAATCAGAATAGTTCATTGTTTCTTAATGTAAATTAGGTCTTGTTATTGCCCTTACTGGAAACCCTACAATGGTTTGCCCTAATTCTTCAGACAAAAGTTAAAGCCCTTATCATGTATGCCAAGGCCCTGCAATATCTAGCCCTATCTTTCCAACTCTGTCTTCTGTCACTTTACCCCTTGCTTATCCACTCAGAAACCAACCATCTTGATATTCTTCAAACCCACAATATTTTTCCCATCTCAGGGCCTTTGCATTTTCTGTTCCCTCTGTCTAGAATCCAATCTTTCCCTTGATACTTTTCAGACTGGTTTCCTACTCTACTTAGGTTTTGATTAAACGTTTGTCTTCTTAACCATCCTAATTAGCCACCTCTTCTCCATCATATTTTATTCCCTGATTCACATTCTTTGTAGCCCTTAACTAAGCCCTTAAGAGACAGCATAGATTAGGAGCTAAGAACAGGTGCCCTGGCTTTGACAGTTAACCTCTCTGTGCATCAATTTTCCCACCTGTAAAATGGAGATCAGAGTAATAGCATTTATCCTATAAAGCTCTAACAGTTTAAATGAATTAACACCTGTAAAATGCTCAGTAAAAAATATGGCAGGATGCAATGATTGTTGGCTGTTTGTAACTGACATTGAACCCTCTAAAAGTACATTTTCTATCTCCCCATAGAGCAAGAATTTTGTATTTCTGGTTCACTGCTATATTCCCAACACATGGACAATGCAGAAACTGTGTTGACAGAACTGTCTCTGCAAACCCATTTTAAGAAAATGCTTCATTTTTGGTAGAAGAGTTGTTTTTTTTTTAACGTTTATTATTTATGTTTGAAAGAGGGACAGAGCATGAGCAAGGGAGGGGCAGAGAGAGAGGGAGACACAGAATCCAAAGCAATCTTCGGGCTCTGAGCTGTCATCACAGAGCCCGACATGGGACTTGAACCCACAAACCGTGAGATCATGACCTGAGCCGAAATTGGACGCCCAACAAACTGAGCCACCCAGGGGCCCCCATTTTGGGTAGTAGTTAAAAAAAAAATCTTATGTAAACTGTATTTTACTTAGTCTGACTCACCCTTCCCCAATTGCAGTGTTACTTTATCATTATTTTAAATTGATCTTTAACTGATAAATTTTCACTTGAAAGTTTCATCTCTTTCTCTCAGTATTAAACAAGATAAGATCAGAGAAGCTGATAGTTAAAGTTCTCTGAAATAATCATTCTCTAATGTGTCTGTTTATAAGAGTTTCAGTTGTCACCTATTTGATTTACATTAAATGGATTATATTACCATTTAGACTAATGTTATGCAACCTGGCTGGGGTAATGAAAGCAAGTGTCATATGTTATATGATCAGTTGTGAGTTTCTGAATCTTTCGCTGACTTCCTGAATCTTAACTACAAACCTGCTCTTAACATTAATTCATAAGAATTATTATTGATCATTTATAATAATCCACAAAATAATAATAATAATAAGCCTTTATATAGATTCATCACTTTTCTGGAACACATGAAGAGGCCCTTGTCATTGTATTCAATCCACAGAGATGAGAAGGGTCCTGACTTAGGTCATTCAGAGAAAAGTACAGTGCCAGGAAAGTAATTTACCACAGCTAGCCTCAAATGGAAGTTCCCCAAAGACAGGGACTACAGAGAAGCTCACAAGGTACTATAAATCATGTTCAATATGATATGGCTGGAATTTGCATTCCTCTTTCATGGCGCCATAGAACCAAAAGCTGTTAAATTCTGAAGGCCCTCAGAAATCATTCTAACTAGCACCCTCTTTTTCTCCATATGAGCAACCTGAGTATATTAGCCAAGGATATGCTAGTTGTTGTAATAGAGATACCTTCACATCCCAGGAGCTTCACATAATGAAAGTTTATCTCTCACAGTGGTGATTCCAGGACCGAAGATCCTTCCATCCGTGGCTTCACCATTACCAGCATGTGGCTTCTAGGGTTGCTGTGGGAGAGCAAAGAAGACAGAGGTCATGGGTGAGAGATTCTTAACTGCCAGGCCTGGAAGCAGCACATATCACTTCTACTCACATCTCACTGGCCAACACACATTTGATCACCCTAACTTCAGAGAGGCTAGGAAATGCAGTCTAGCTGTTAACCAAAAAGGAAGGGGAAATGTAACTGGTGAACAGCTGGTGTCAGCCACACCAAGCAGATCCTACAACTTTCCTGAGCTGCATCCACCCAGTCTACAAGTAGTGGCTGAGGCTTTACCCAGTCCTTCTCTTCCTGGATATGAATGTCTTCCACCCTTCTCACCCTTCTCTCCTGATATACTTTGGATACCAGTCTTCATTATACAAATTCTTTATTGTTTCTAATCTCATGTTTTCCTTGAATTTTACTCCTGGGGATAGGAAAAAGAAATGAGAAGAAGGAAACATTAGTTGTTAGTTATCCAGGTGAAAGAGCACCTGAGAGGAGAGACTGTTAGTAATAGAAAAAAAGGAAACTGTTCTTTTGGAATTATCTAGCATCCTGCTCCCAGCGGTAATCAATTCCCATGTTTCTCCCTATGGCCCAGGTAGTAGAGTATTAGATCTGAAAGAACGTCAGAAACAGCTAACACAAAAGCAAGAAACTGCCACTGTTATTAATACATCATGAAACCTGAAGCAACACCCCTGGGATTCTCAATTAAAAAAGTGGGTTAATGCCTCACATTAGGTTGTCATAAAGATTAAATGTGATAATATTAGACAAAATTATCTGGTCTAATGTCCAGAACATAGTAGTTTCTCAGTCAGTGCTAGTTGGCTTTGAATCTGAATCAAGTTCAATGTCATGGTACAGAATGTTTTGTGCTACCAACCAGATGAGATTAATTTGGTGCACAGTCTTTTAGGTTCTTGGGCCTAATTCCAATGGGGAGAAGAGAGGGTCCCTACATATACAACACCAAAAATTTTTCAGATACCAGCAGAATTCAACTCAATTCTGATACTATCTACAGGGAGATAGCTCCAGATTGCACAGGTTAAATGTTGAGTCCTGTAAAACTGCCCTCCTCCAGCCTCTACTTCAGAAGCCAGTTGCAAGCCTTAGGCTGTTACCTGTGTTTTTAACTGACCGACTAGAGTTCAGGTTCTGATGACCTCCACTTTAGGTTCAATTAGTTTGTTAGAGCAGCTCACAGAACTCAGGGAAACACTAACATTTACCATTTTATTAAAGGATATGATAAAAAGGATATGAATCAACAGCCAGATGAAGAGATACATAGGGCAAGTCCTGCACAAAGGAGCTTCAGTCCTTATGGAGCTTGGGTCCCAGATCACTAGCAAGGAAGAGCATTCTGATTCCCCAAGCATGGAAGTTCTCTGACAAAGGACCAGAAAGCTGTTCTCTTGGTTTTTATGGAGACTTCGTTACATATTCATGATTGCCTGAGTCACTGGTCACTGCCAATTGATTAAACCTCCAGCCTCTCTCCCCTCCCCAGATGTCCTGGTATAGGATGAAAATTCCAACCCTCTTATCACACAGTTGGCTCCATTGGCAACCAGCCCCCATCCTTATGAGCTTTCCAAAAGTCACATCATTACCATAACAAAAGATACCTTTATTACTCTCAACATTCAGGAAATTCCAAGGGCTTTGGGAGCTGTGAGTCAAGAAATATGAACAGACCAAATATATAGGAGAAATATACATATACTGATCATCTGAGTGATCAAATACATTTTTCTTATAAATCACAATATCACAATAGGCTAGGGTATGACCTGTTAAATGACCCAAATGCTGTATGTAGGAAGCCTCAGTCACTGGAGAGATTCAGGAGCTGGCTGCTGGGAATGAGAGCAAAGGCTGTGCCCAGCAAGCTGCTTTCACATACCTGTTTATTATACCAGAGCTAGCAGAAAGCCTGGGTCTTGCCCTGCCCCACTCCTCCTTTCTCTTCCCATCCTTCAATAGACTCAAAACCTGGGATGCTCTAACAAGTATCACAAGCCGGTCATGAAACTCACCCGAGTCACAGATAAATTCTCATTTGCATTTCCATTTCCTTGCTATATGATTTTGGACATCTAATAAATGGTAGCTATTATTTTTATTATTGAGTTCATTATTATTTCCAGGGCACACTGATGTTACCACCCTCTGACATTCTTCACTGCCTCTGGAAAATGCATTCTGTCCACTACCAAGACATATGAAAAAGGCAAGTCCATTAACACTTGGTGCTCCTGAGCATCAGATCCAGCCAAACTTATCACACATACTCTCAAACAGGTCCCTGAGGCATGTAAAGATGATTTGAAACAAAGATGAATTATTTCTCTTGATAGAGGTCTCCATTGTCCTGATGATGTGTGCAGTGAGATCATGGACCAGAGGAAAGGGGCCTGTAAGATGATGCTAAGGTATTTGACTCTTGCACTGGGAATTCTGAAGTTCTAAAGAATGAGGAAGAAGAGAAGACATCATGGAACCGAGGCCATGAGCCTGGTGCTACCTACGACGATAGTTTTGAAACATGAGGAAACATTTCTACACAGCTCCTGTGCCAGTGGGCTCCAGGAGGCCATAGCACAGCTATGTGGGGCAGCACACTGAAAGGCCCCATGCTGTTGATGACTCGTCCTTGGCCAAGTCAATGACATGAGGTCTGTTATGTATTCCCAAGTTCCTTACCACTCATTCCACCATCCCAGAGAAGATGCAACAGATTTTTCTTTCAGATTCCCATAGAATTTTTACACACCCCTCTTACTATAAATAATACATTGTATTGTAACTGTTGATTTCCTTGTCTCTCCCCATCTGTCTTACTCCTCATCTGGGGTAAGCAGGTGTTCAGTAAATGTTTGTAGACTAACAACTGGCCTCTTTTGCCAGATATCTATGTGCTCCTGACCCTTGCCTCTCACCTGACATTGAATCCCATCTCTCTGCTGACCTGACTCCCAGGCATGCTCAAAGCCAGTCCTCTCCTTGGCCCAGCCTTGGTATTGAAGAAGCATGGAACCCAATCTAACATCAGAATTTTGCTGTGCTCCTGAACTGTGGGAGTGCCCTTCCTCATCCCAATTGGCCTTACCACCTCCATATTTGAGAGGTGCTCTGGCAGACTCAGACTTTCCCTGCATCCCTTGCCCTCATAACCTGGACCCAGTCAGCAGGATCTCATGGAACAGGCACAGTATTTGACAATGAAAGCAGGGGTCCACCCTCAAGTTCCCCAGCTTAGGAATAATGCCATCTGTTATAAACTTACCATTGCCAGTCCTCAGTGTCTTTCACAAATGGATGAAGTGATACTAAGCTCAGGGTAGAAATGGGAATGAAGGTAGAGGTGAGGGCACCTTGAAACACAGAGTTCAGTCAGCTCTGCCTTTGCCCATGGCAGAAATTTAGATATTTCACCTACACCAATGTTTACATAAGGCTGCCTCCATGGGTCCCTCCACCCCTGGCCCACATTTCTGTCCAGGTGAGGGGGCTGCTAGTAGTGTGCTTCTTGCATTGACACTCCTAGACTGCAGAAATTCCCACAAGTGAGCAATGCAGGCAGGAAAGGAAGGTGTAGGTGTTTCTTAGGCATTGTTAAATAAATGGATCAGCAAAATAGGAAGTGGCAGAGACCAGAGCCTGTCTGTGTTATTTCAAGCTTGTGATTACATCTCACATGCTCTGCTGAGCCACTGAACAAAGCAACTCTCTGAAAACTGGTGCTTGATGTGGGCAGTGCTCAGCCAAACTGCCAGCAGCCCTAACTCTGCCCCACGTACTCACCAGTGAATCTGACCTCCCCTGAGGGAGTCCATCACTAGCCTCAGTATCCTTGGATCTCCTGCAGCACATCCATTCAATTCAACATTTATCGAACACTTGCCAAGGCCAAGCATTATACTGACCCTTTGAGAGGAGCAGAAAAGAAAGACCCACCATCCCTACACTCAGTGACCTCTCAGTCAAGAGCCATAGTTGAGAGTTTTCCCAACCAACACTTCCAGCAGGTCATTGTCCTCAAGAATTTGCAATAGCTTCCTATTGCTTTAGATCAAGTACAAACAATTCAGCCTGACTTTAATTACCCACTTCCAACCTAACTCTACTTCATCTTGGTAACTATAGCATAAACCCTCTATCCCTGCAAGTAAGATGTCCTAATTGTTCCAGGCTCTTACCATCATCTCCAGTCATACTGTAACTTTTTCTTATCTAAACTTTTCAAGACCCAGCTAAAATTCCACGAGACTCTACATGATCTCTGATTTTCTAAACTCCAGTTCACTGATAGCAAGCCACTAAATTATTCTTTAATTGCTTCACACAGCCTCTCTCTCTTTCTCTCTCTCTCACTAGATTATAAGGTCCTGAAGGGCAGAGACTATTCAATTAAGCTCAATGTAACAAATATTTTTGAACACTTACCATTATCCCCTGCCTGTATCCATTGATGTGCTGACTGACAGGCTGGTCCATGCTCTGGGCTTCTCCAGGCAGATGAACAACTTTCATGACAGAGAGTTTAAGCCACAACTTTATGCAAATCTTGGCACTGTGTCCTTCCCTTAATGACCTCAGGGCATACTGAAATAAGATGAAACTACAACCCATCTTCAGAGCCACCTTGAGAAATAGGAAACCATTTGTTCTCCCCTTATAAAGCAAAGCATCTTCAGGGTCACACCTGAACACAGCAGTAAGTACATGTGGAAATGCCCACCTCACCCAGCCAGGAGAAATTGGAGCCCCAGTGTCTGGGTCTCTTGCTGGGCAGGAATATGGAGGATGGCAGCCTTCTAGAGGCAGACTGCCCTGGCTCTCTCATGCTGCCTTGAAGTTGCTGCATACCCACCCTTTTTTCCAAGACAGATTCCTGCCATAAGTCCTACCTATGTCTTGGTGCCCTGCTTCTGTTCTCAATACCCTACCCCCAATCCTTCCTACTACAGGGAGAAATGCTAGGAGAAAGGGAGGCCTGCTGGATTCCTGAGCTGCTTACCTTTTTGCATGTTTGACTATTGCCATCTAGTGGCCATGTGGCATAAACTAAACTTGCAGCCCATCCCCCCCAAACTACCCTTTTACCTTTTTTGAGAAGCAAGAAAAGAGCTCTCCTTTTCAACACCAAAAGATCCTAAAACCTGTGGTCAAAGACTGCCAGGAGCTTCAGTTTTCTCAGGAAATTATTTGAACACCTGCCAACCTGTAGATGTTAGGATCAGGGCCCTTCCTGTGGGTAACAACCTAGGCATGACGGCTTTCTCTAAGAAGACTGAGGAGTTGCAAGAAAGGGAGAGGGTAGCAGGGAGAGAAGAGGGAGAAATTGAGCAGAAGAGGAAGAGGAGAGGGGGTAAGGTCAGGGAATGACTGCAAACCCTGGACCTGTGGCCACAGAAACAAGATGAGATATGCCGGCACTAAGCTAATGAAGGGTGTGTGCCAGAGATGACAGAGGAGCTCAAATCTGGAAGACAGCACAGATGTCAGGAGGGCTGCTCTTTCACCTTCAATTCCACAAAGTACACCTCCCTATCTTCACAGGGATGCTGGTCACTCTGCCCCTGAGGTAGCACACCTTCTTTGTTACTGACATCTGAGCATCCCTGCCTCTACCCTCCATCTTTCTGTCACCTTCCTTCTTTCTGCAGCTCTCAGGGGACAAAACATTCACCTAGGCTCAGAGCATAGCAGACAGAACCTCAGCAGTCCCAAGGCAATGGTGGGCTTTAAGCCTCAGCCAGCCCATACCTTCCTCTCATGCCTGCTACTCAAACCTCTCCTCTCTCCACCCCTGCCTTCAAGCCTTCTAGCTCCATTTAGAAGAAATACCTTCCTGCTGGAAGAAATGAAAATAAAAATACAGCCAGTCAGGGTGGTACCCTTTGCCTCATCCCCCAAGAAAGTCTGCCAGTCTCCACACCCTACCTGGGAGGCCACTACCTTCAGTGAGACCCGTTGAGGTGATGAGGAGGGCTATTAAGCAAATTCATTATTGACTATTTCACATTAGATTTCATTTTTTTTCCCTTTGATGCTGACACAACTAATAAAAATGCACTTTATCTTCTTGGATTTATGGGCTCGTAAACCTGCTTTCATGTACCTCAGGGAATTGGGATTAAAGGGGAATTAAACATCTCCAGTGCAAAGCCTGCTCAGGTAGGAGAGTGGGGGAGAGAGCAAAGGGGGTGGGGGAGAAGGGAAGGAGTGATTCAAGGACAAGAAATAAACTGAAGTAAAAACCTGGCAAAAATATGGCTTTAATATGTTGTAAAAGAATAAAAACCTCATAAAAAGTTATCACCAGACATGAGGAGTTTGTAATGTCGCCCATTGTGGATTCTGGGAGGAACTTTCTGGGAGATGAGAGTCATTAAGTAAGAGTGAGCCAGGAGCCGATGGGCGGGGAGAGGCAGGATGGAGGCTTGATGGAGCTGTACACAGAGGCAGTCAGGGAGGCTGCCAGCCCAGAAGCAATGGGGGCCATCCATGTGTGGGTCCTGTGACAGGACACAGGAATTTTCCATGGGAGCTCAGCAGAGATGGCTACACCCAGGATGGCTAGACCTCCTCTAGAAAGGAGAGAGCTGGTCCTGCATTTTGCTAACTAACATGAGACACCAGGCAAATCATCTAATCTCTCAGTTTCTTATTTTCTTCCATTAACCAGGGACAAAAATCTCTGGCCACCCCAAAGTTATTGCAAGAGCCAAATAGAACAGGGCAGGCATGTGAAAGATTTCTTTGATTCAAACCAGAAATTTGGAAGCCATTCTTGCCCTTTCTTTTCCTTCATCCCCAAACCCAGGCCATCACCAATCTTGTCATTTCTACATTAAAAAAAAAAAAAAATCTCATCCCCTTCTTTTCTCCATCTCCAGCCCAGGTGCAAATGACTCTTATTTCTCACCCAGACTACTTCAATATCTTCCTTGTTAGCATCTTCTGAATTCATTCTCCACACAGAGGCTGGAATGATCTTGTAAAAATGTAAATCAGATTATGTCATGCCCTGCTTAAAACTCTTTAAGGGCTTCCCATTGAATTAAGGATAGAATTCAGAATTCTTAACCGGGTCTGAAAGGTCTAATCTAGCCAGGCCCATGTTTTCAAACTCCTAGTGTACCAGGGCCTTCTTTCCATTCCTCTGCCACACTGAGCTCTGTCTTGCCTTTGGGCCTTTTGCACCCACCCTTATCTTTGTTTAGAGAGCTTCTCACCCCTCCCCAACCCCAGACTCTGCATGGTTACCTGCCTCTGTGCATTAATCTTAATTCAAGTGTCACTTTGACTTCTACATAATGTAAGCCACCTGTGTTCTGCATCTATGCTTTTCCTACATCACAACGGATATGCAACCTACATCACAATTTGAGTTATATATTTACTTGTGTATTTCAATTTGATATCTGACTCTCCTACTAAATTTCAACTCTTTGAGGGCAAAGAGTAGGTCTATTTGTTATTCATTACATCCCTAAGACTTAGCACACAGGCCATCCCATGGTCAGCCCTCAATCAATATTCACTGAGCAAAAGAAAAAGAACCTTAGATTACTGCTAAATAGAGGTTCAGGTTTTCCCATGTTTGGAGTATAAGGAAAGAGAATCTGGGAGGAGGCCTGGAAAAGCCTTCTGGGTAAGAGCCTGACAGGAGTTAAGAGGAGAGGTTAGGAACAACACAGACAGGTGGTCAAGGCACAAACATCTTTTCCTCAGGCCTTTGTCACCTCTGCATTGCTAACTTGTCACTGAATGTTGAATGTCTATGACATGCAAGACTGTATTCAATGCGGTTGGGAAATCTCAGCAGAATCCGACATTGCCCCTCCCCTCCAAGAGCAAGAGTATTCATAGGAAGGGAGTCAGGAGCCCAGAGATGACACACTGGACATCACCAAACATAGGACACCGGCCTCTTAAATCCTAGCACTTGGTCCCGACTGCAAGGAGAGGCAGGCAGACCATTAGTCAGGGAATCATAGGTGGCCATTCTTGGTGAGGTCCTGATGGCTCTAGATCTAGCCCTCAGTTTTGCTGAGAAAATAATTTATTTCCACTGAACAGGGCTGACTTATCCTAACCAAACTTCCTAAAGACTAATTAAAGAAAGGAAAATGCCAGTTTATTGACCTGGGAAACACAGTTTCTACCCAGAGGACTCATTCCCTGGGATCAGGCTTGCATGAGTGCCCCCTCATATCTACAATGGCACTCTACCAGCCATACTGCACACCCAATCATGTTAAGAACATGTAGCATGTTAAGCTCACATTTGCCTCTTACCTTGGGCCTTTACTTAGGTTGTTTACAATGTCAGAACTACTCAGTGCTATACCTCTCCCTTCCCCCATTGTGTAGATAATGCCAGGACTCAGTTTCAATGCCTCTTGCTCTCAAATGTTTTTACTGATTTATAGACTAGATTAGGTCTCCCTGCTAAATGTTCTTACATAGTTCCTTATGTTTCTCCTCATCCCTCATCCAACAAATATTTATTTATATTTATTTGAACAACTATGTGCCAAGCATTGTTCTGGATGCTGAGGATATGTCAGTGAACAAAATACACACAAATCTCTGAGATTTTGAAGCATAAATGTTATATGCATACATGAACAAACAAAAATGGATTGGGAATATTAAATGTACCTTATATTTCTTGGTATTCATTAATGTATTTCTTCCTCCATTCCTAAAATATTTCTTGTAAGCCTGTTCTGAAGTCAGGTACTATGCTAGGCTCTAAGGGTCTATTGGCATAACCAATACACATGGTCCCTGTCCTTAGGTATATATAACGTAAGGAGAGCAATAAACACTAAAATTTAAAAAAAATGAATAAACAGCAGGGATTATGAACAGAATGAAGGAATATGTAAGAAAGAATAACAGGAGAAGGGTACTGGCTAGGATTGTGTGGTAAGGGAAGATTTCTCAGATGAGATTACATTTAGGATGATATTAGAAGATTAGAAGATATTAAAGATATTAGATGATTAGAAGATTAGGGAGATGAGAAGGATCCAGCCATGGGAAAAGTGAAAGAAAGGACATTGTGGGCAGAAGGAACAGCATCTCTGCAAATGTCCTTAAGCAGGAAACAGTTGGTACATCTGTGGGCCTGGAATAAGGCAAGTTTGGCTGAAAGTGGTATGTGAAAAGGTGTATGGTAAGAAATGAGGTGGGAAAGGGAGCCAGAGGCCAACTCCTGCAAAGCCTATGTGTCATGATAAAGATTTTTGTTTTTATCCTAAATTCAATAGGAAACCATTGAGGTATTTTAGGTAGTGGGGAGGTGGTATTTCAGGGAAAATGTAGAAATGGGGAATTCAGTTAGAAGGCCTTGCAGCAGTTTAAAGGGGAAAATGCTTTGGACTGGAATAATGATGTTGGAGATGGGATATTTCTTGGAGAGTGAACCCACATGCTTTGGGACTACCTAGGATGCCAAAATTTACTGTCTTACACAGCAAATATAAAATACAGAAGATTCAACAGACTTTATTTCCCTGGTGCACATCAATGTTTGTAGACACCCGTAACAATTTTTCCTAATGTCCACCCTAATTCAGCTTGTAGCATTTTATATTCATTTTCTTGTGCCAAAGAATTATCAGTGATCCAAAGTGCTTTAAAAACTAGTAGGTACATTTCCCTTTTGTGTTGACTCCAGTTTTGGTCTAAGTAGTTTTAGAATTCTTCAACAAATTTCTTTGCATTTGAAGTCTTACTGTTTTTATCATAATCCCTAAAGATGTTATGTTCCATCCTAAAAGTAGATGGAAGCAGTGCTGCTCTGGGAGATCTTGGGAGCCAGAGGTCTGGGACAATGTTGTTCTGAAATAGGGTTCAAAAAGAAGGAGAATAGCTTGGATTCAGAAAAGAGACTGGGCGCTGTCTCTGACAGCCTGCATGATCTGGGACAAGCAGCACACCCACCTCTTAGAAGCAGGTAGATCCCTGTCCTTCCTGAGACTTTCATTCATCCAGCGCTATTCCTGAGGGTCTACTATGTGCCAGATGCTTTCCAGGTGCTAGCAGTGCAATCACAAATGACAAAGAAATCAGCTTTGTGATGGAATGCTTTGAAAAGCTAAAAAAAAAAATGTATGAATATGAGGTGTTATTATAGCAACCTCAAGCATGAGGGAAGCAGGGATAGTCTAAGTACTTCAGACTAGGAACCCAGGTCTCCAGGGAGTGCTTATCTGTGAGCTACTGACTGTTCACTTAACTTGTCCTTATCCCCCTCACAGAGAGATCATGGCTTTGAGGAAAATTTCTTGGCAATCAGTTCATGTGTGATTTATAAGTTTATGGTTCTGGGAGGCATCTGAATGTTGGGGTATAGATCTCATTAATTAATCCTAGGAGGTCCCCTAATGACAGAGGAGACTGTGCTGTGCAAAAGCTGCTTTAATACTAAACAGCTTGCGTTATCTAACAAATGAGAGCATTTCACATGCAATAAACGTCACTTTTGATAAGTGCTACCAGCAGTCATAAATCTGACAAGTAACACACAAACAAGATCTCACCCACACTTGCCCTTCCCCTGCCCATCTTCTGCAGGGCACTCCCACTCTGGGTCCTGTGGTGAAGGGCAAGGACAGAGCCCTCCTCTGTTCTCATGGCAACCCTTGGGGGGTGGGGGGACTCACAGCCAGTTGCTCCATCATGCCAACAGCACAGCAACTACATCCAGTAGAAGTTTTGCAGTTGCCTGGCAAATTTGGGTCATTTTAAGTGCAAAAATGGATAATTCATACAGGTAAGTAAAGCAAAATAAACCAAAAAGAAAGCTCCTGCCCCTGCTTTCTTCTCAGTTCTCTCATTCAGGACACAGCAGAGATTGTTGGGAGTTGGCTAAAATGATTAAAAAAAAAATCACCCCCAGCTCATCATCAAAAAGCATTTAAGTGATTAAATGTTTTACTGAATCAAGAAAACTGCAAATATCCCATCTTTCCCCTCTGGGCTAACAGTGGATCTATCCTACTTGCTAAGTGGAGAAGACTTTTATCGTGTACATCACTGCCTCTCAATTACAAAAATGGGCCCAGATGACCATGGAAGGTCAGAGGGTTCTGGGTTCCATCACTCTGGGATGAAGGTAGAAACCAAACTAAACTGAAAGAGAACAGAATTGCTAAAAGAGAAAGGTTCTGTATGGTTTCCACTACATGACAATCTAAGAACGACCCCAAAACCATGGAGACAATAAAAGGATAAGTGATTGCCAGGGACTAGGAGGAGGGAGGAATGAATAGGTGGAGCACAGGGGTTTTAGGGCAGTGACACTGTTCTGTATGATACTGTAATGGTGGATGCATGTCATTATACATTTGTCAAAATGTATAGAATGCACAACTCTAAGAGTGAACCCTAGTGTAAACTATGGACTTTAGTTATTAATACAGTATCAATATTGGCTCATCAATTGTAGCAAATGCACTCCAGTTATGCAAGATGTTAATAATAAGGGAAATTTGGGAGTGGGGGAAAGGGAATATATGGAAACTCTCTGTACTTTCTGCTCAATTTTTCTGCAAACTTTAAACAGTAAATTGTATTAATTTAAAGGAGAGAGAGAGAGAAGTTGTATCATTCCTGGGCTCAGTACCAGAAGATTTCTTGAACATACTTATGACGTTCATCTTTAGGGAGCATGGCGCTCAACAAGCCCAGAACATCATGATCATACCAGTTGTGCCAATGTGATGAGGGAGGATCCAGACGACTCACAGGTGGCTTTTGGCAGGTGATCTCCCAACTCACTGACCACTTGCTTCATTTTCTGTTTCCACTTGTGCCTCTTCACACCTTACATGTTGCATTCCCCTGCTAGAGTGTGAGCTCTAGGAAAGCAAAGTAGACTTTTGTTAATTGCTGTATCATTAGTGTCTGGAAATGTGCCTGGAACATAGTAGATACTCAGTAAATAATTGTAGAGTTAATGAATAAGTTCATATGATCGCCCATCACCTATTCACCACATATTTCTAAAGTTGTTCTGATACACTATCCCAGGTGCTGTGGAGAAAGTGCATATTTATAAAACACTGTCTGTGTATTTAAGGGGCTTAGAAACTACTGGAAAAAGATCATCTGATTCTAAATTACAGTTCTTGGCAATACATGGTAATCATTTGAGGAGTCACAGTTTAGTAATGTCTGCCCAATATCATGATATACCTCTGATTGCATAAAGTATCTGATACAGTGCCTGGCAAATGGAGGTCCTCACAAATGTTTGACAACTCTTTGTTTGGCAACTGCCTACCAACAAAGTGATTATCAAACCCTCTTTTCATGGCAGAATCCTACTATATTGACTCCACCTTCAATAAATAAGAATGATAACTTTTTAATTGCACAGAATCTTATATTTAAAGTATGAGGTATTTTCATATATATAATATATAATATAATTTCACATGTAATATAATAAATTATATATATTTACATTTCTATATATTACATATAATATATGTATATTACATACTATGGATGTGTGTATGTGTATATATATACATATATATGTATATGTATGTGTGTGTGTGTGTGTGTGTGTATATACACACACATTCATGTAAAAACATATACATATACTACATGAACTCCTGGCCCTGGATTTTTTTTAAAAGACTAATTTTCTTTCTCTTCCTTTCTTTCTCTCCTTCTATTTCTGAGAGAGAGCACAAGTGAGTAAGGGGCAGAGAGGAAAGGAGGGAGAGAGAGAGAGAACCCACAAGGGGCATAGAAAGAGGGAGAGAGAGAGAGAGAATCCCACTCAGGCTCTACATTGTCATCTTGGAACCAAAGAGGGGCTCAAACTCATCTAATGTGGGGCTCAAACTCATTAACTGTGAGATCATGACCTGAGCCAATGTCAGATGTTTAACTGACTGAGCCACCCAGGCAACCCCTGGACCTGGATCTTAAGGATTAGAATTACCTATTTAGCATTTAGAACTATTTCAAGAGGGGAAGTAGCACTAAGACTCATAGGGTGACTAGGAGTGTCAGGTCCTATGCTAAGTGCTTCATGCAGCTGTCTCATGTGTCTCTCACAATGGGGCACTAGAAAGAAGGCGTTATCTCCAAGCTGCTGAGGGGGAACCAAAGTTTTGAAAAATTATGACACTTTGAGATAATAAGCAGCAAAGCTGGAATTAAAATCCCAGGTTACTCTGATTCCAAGGATCAGATTCTTTCCAGAGAGTGATTTATTAGGAGACTCTAATGGCTCTAAAATCTAGAGTTTCCAGGACTTCTTCTAAGGAAGGATTAGAATTTGAATTGTACACCAAAGGCAAATTCAATAGAATGGTCATGCTTCTACTTCCTAAGTGATAAGATGTTCCCGATATCCTCTAAGAATTCCTCTAAGTGCTTACTGGGCATGAGGCATGTTAAATCTCTCTCTTTGGGGCACCTGTTGGCTCAGTTGAGTGACTCTTGATTTTGGCTTAGGTCATGATCTCATGGTTGTGAGACTGAGCCTTATGTCAGACTCTGCGCTGGCCGTGTGGAGCTTGCTTGGGATTCTTTCTGTCCCTCTCTCTCTGTCCCTCCCCCATGCATTCTCTCTCTCTCTCTCTCTCTCAAAATAAATAAACATAAAAAAAGAAAATATCTTTGTTGCCTGTGTGGCTCAGTCAGTTACACTTCTGATTCTTGACTTGGGCTCAGTCATGATCTCATGGTTCATGTGCTTGAGCCCAGCATCAGGTTCTACACTGGCAGTGTGGAGCCTGCTTGGGATTCTCTCTCTCTCTCTCTCTCTCTCTCTCTCTCTTTCTCTCTCTCTCTCTCCATCTCTCTCTCTCTGCCCCTCCCCACCCGTGCACTCTCTCTCTCTCAAAATAAATAAACTTTAAAAAAATTTTATTTAAAAATAAAAATGAATACTATCTCTAAAAAAATAAATGTATTTAGTTTCATAACAATTATATGGTCTTGATAGTACTAGTATCTCTATTTTACAGATTAATTAATTGGGACTTAGAAAAGCTAAGTAACTTGGCTGATTTCATACAGTTGAGGAGATGCTGAGCTGATATTGAACCCAGATTCTTGTACTTCATCACCT
The DNA here is from genome assembly GCF_046562875.1 of Panthera onca. NCBI lineage: Eukaryota > Metazoa > Chordata > Mammalia > Carnivora > Felidae > Panthera > Panthera onca. The sequence goes on along the minus strand of NC_138342.1, from coordinate 167,490,984 downwards.
AAATGCTAGAGCCTCTACAAGGAATGGTTTTCCTCAAGGTTTCAGTTCATATTAGTCAGTATTAGTAGTATTAGTATTAGTTTTGGTCTGTGTAAGTCGGCTCAGACTGCCATGGCAAAACTCTTGAACAAAATATTTTCTCACAGTTCTGGAGGCTGGAGGTCTGAGATCAGGGTTCCAGTATGGTTGAGTTCTATCTATGTTACAGACTGAATATTTGCCTTCCTCCGAAATTCACATGTTGAACCCCTAACCCCCAATGTGATATGTGGATATGGGGCCTACTTACTCCATGGGGTCATGGAGTTGGAGCCCTCATGATGGGATTCATGTCTTTATAAGAAAAGACCACAAGTGAGTTTGCTTCTTTTTTCTTTGTTCTCTACCATATAAAGATTCAAGAGGATGGCCATCTATGAATCAAGAACCAAGTCCTCACCAGACACCAAGTCTGTCAGCACCCTGATCTCAGATTTCCAGCATTCAAACTGTGATAACTAGATTTCAATTGTTTAAGCCACTGGGCGTATATAATTTTTGTTATAGTACCCAAAGTGATCTCGCCCTCATGACCTCATTGAAACTTAATCACCTCCCAAATGCCATATCTTCAAATGTCATCACATTGAAACTTAAGGCTTCAACATGTGAATTCTGAGGGGACACAGTTCAGTCCATAGCACCTACCCTTGGCTTAGTCTCAGTATCCCTTGCTGCAAAACCAGGTCATTCTCTTTCCAGCCTGTTTTTTTTTTTTTTTGAGCCAAGAATAGCCACTTAGGGCAGGCTTAGTGTTGTACCGAGCCAAGCCTGGAGCCTGACTCATTAGCAGTCTTAGAAGAGTCAACTCAGATTATTAACAAGGGGAGACTATTGCCATTTATTTTTTCTTCCTTTATTCTAAAAAGAAAAAGTAACAAGTTAGCTTCTGTTGTCAGAATAACAAGGGAATTTTCTGGCATTCAGTTCATAAGGAAATTTGTCTTGTAATTGGAGCTTCAGAGTCTCACTTGGCAATGATGGCATCCATGTTATAAATTAGCCTTCTTTCTATATTTACAAATGTTATCTTAATTATTGCAGCAAATATGAATACAGCCCAGCTAAATTCTTCGTTTAAAATTTAGGTATATGAAGAATTTAGCTGGGCTGTATTCATATTTGCTGCAATAATTTCATATTTGCTGCAATAATTAAGATAACATTCTTCATTTAAAATTTAAGTATAGGAGGAGGATAGGAAGATGGCGGCGTAGGAGGACGCTGGGCTCACCGCGCGACCTGCTGATCACTTAGATTCCACCTACACCTGCCTAAATAACCCAGAAAACCACCAGAGGATTAGCAGAACGGAGTCCCCGGAGCCAAACGCAGACGAGAGGCCCACGGAAGAGGGTAGGAAGGGCAGCGAGGTGGTGCACGCTCCACGGACTGGCGGGAGGGACCTGGGGTGGAGGGGCAGCCTGCCGGCCAAGCAGAGCCCCCGAGTCTGGCTGGCAAAAGTGGAGGGGCCAGACGGAGTGTGTTCTGACAGCAAGCGTGACTTAGCGTCTGGAAGGTCATAAGTTAACAGCTCTGCTCGGAAAGCGGGAAGGCTGGAGGACAAAGGGAGGGAGAGCTGCTGAGCCCCCAGATGACAGAGCTCAGTTTGGTGGGGAACAAAGGTGCTTGCCAGCGCCAGCTCCCTCGCCCATCCTCCAGCCAAATTCCCAAAGGGAACCAGTTCCTGCCAGGGAACTTGCTTGCTCCGCGCAAACACCCAACTCTGTGCTTCTGCGGAGCCAAACCTCCGGCAGCGGATCTGACTCCCTCCCGCTGCCACAGGGCCCCTCCTGAAGTGGATCACCTAAGGAGAAGTGAGCTAAGCCTGCCCCTCCTGCCCCCGTGCACCTTGCCTACCCACCCCAGCTAATACGCCAGATCCCCAGCACCACAAGCCAGGCAGTGTGCAAGTAGCCCAGACGGGCCATGCCACCTCACAGTGAATCCTGCCCCTAGGAGAGGGGAAGAGAAGGCACACACCAGTCTGACTGTGGCCCCAGTGGTGGGCTGGGGGCGGACATCAGGTCTGACTGCGGCCCCGCCCACCAACTCCAGTTATACACCACAGCACAGGGGAAGTGCCCTGCAGGTCCTCACCACTCCAGGGACTCTCCAAAATGACCAAACGGAAGAATTCCCCTCAGAAGAATCTCCAGGAAATAACAACAGCTAATGAACTGATCAAAAAGGATTTAAATAATATAACAGAAAGTGAATTTAGAATAATAGTCATAAAATTAATCGCTGGGCTTGAAAACAGTATAGAGGACAGCAGAGAATCTCTTGCTACAGAGATCAAGGCACTAAGGAACAGTCACGAGGAGCTGAAAAAAGCTTTAAACGAAATGCAAAACAAAATGGAAACGACGACAGCTCGGATTGAAGAGGCAGAGGAGAGAATAGGTGAACTAGAAGATAAAGTTATGGAAAAAGAGGAAGCTGAGAAAAAGAGAGATAAAAAAATCCAGGAGTATGAGGGGAAAATTAGAGAACTAAGTGATACACTAAAAAGAAATAATATATGCATAATTCGTATCCCAGAGGAGGAAGAGAGAGGGAAAGGTGCTGAAGGGGTACTTGAAGAAATAATAGCTGTGAACTTCCCTGAACTGGGGAAGGAAAAAGGCATTGAAATCCAAGAGGCACAGAGAACTCCCTTCAGACGGAACTTGAATCGATCTTCTGCACGACATATCATAGTGAAACTGGCAAAATACAAGGATAAAGAGAAAATTCTGAAAGCAGCAAGGGATAAACGTGCCCTCACATATAAAGGGAGACCTATAAGACTCGTGACTGATCTCTCTTTTGAAACTTGGCAGGCCAGAAAGGACTGGCATGATATCTTCAGTGTGCTAAACAGAAAAAATATGCAGCCGAGAATCCTTTATCCAGCAAGTCTGTCATTTAGAATAGAAGGAGAGATAAAGGTCTTCCCAAACAAACAAAAACTGAAGGAATTTGTCACCACGAAACCAGCCCTACAAGAGATCCTAAGGGGGATCCTGTGAGACAAAGTACCAGAGACATCAATACAAGCATAAATCATACAGACATCACAATGACTCTAAACCCGTATCTTTCTATAATAACACTGAATGTAAATGGATTAAATGTGCCAACCAAAAGACATAGGGTATCAGAATGGATAAAAAAACAAGACCCATCTATTTGCTGTCTACAAGAGACTCATTTTAGACCTGAGGACACCTTTAGATTGAGAGTGAGGGGATGGAGAACTATTTATCATGCTCCTGGAAGCCAAAAGAAAGCTGGAGTAGCCATACTTATATCAGACAAACTAGACTTTAAATTAAAGGCTGTAACAAGAGATGAACAAGGGCATTATATAATAATTACAGGGTCTATCCATCAGGAAGAGCTAACAATTATAAATGTCTATGTGCTGAATACGGGAGCCCCCAAATATATAAAACAATTACTCATAAACATAAGCAACCTTATTGATAAGAATGTGGTAATTGCAGGGGACTTTAACACCCCACTTACAGAAATGGATAGATCATCTAGACACACGGTCAATAAAGAAACAAGGGCCCTGAATGATACATTGGATCAGATGGACTTGACAGATATATTTAGAACTCTGCATCCCAAAGCAACAGAATATACTTTCTTCTCGAGTGCACATGGAACATTCTCCAAGATAGATCATATACTGGGTCACAAAACAGCCCTTCATAAGTTTACAAGAATTGAAATTATACCATGCATACTTTCAGACCACAATGCTATAAAGCTTGAAGTCAACCACAGGAAAAAGTCTGGAAAACCTCCAAAAGCATGGAGGTTAAAGAACACCCTACTAAAGAATGAGTGGGTCAACCAGGCAATTAGAGAAGAAATTAAAAAATATATGGAAGCAAACGAAAATGAAAATACAACAATCCAAACACTTTGGGATGCAGCGAAGGCAGTCCTGAGAGGAAAATACATTGCAATCCAGGCCTATCTCAAGAAACAAGAAAAATCCCAAATACAAAATCTAACAGCACACCTAAAGGAAATAGAAGCAGAACAGCAAAGGCAGCCTAAACCCAGCAGAAGAGAAATAATAAAGATCAGAGCAGAAATAAACAATATAGAATCTCAAAAAACTGTAGAGCAGATCAACGAAACCAAGAGTTGGTTTTTTGAAAAAATAAACAAAATTGACAAACCTCTAGCCAGGCTTCTCAAAAAGAAAAGGGAGATGACCCAAATAGATAAAATCATGAATGAAAATGGAATCATTACAACCAATCCCTCAGAAGTAAAAGCAATTATCAGGGAATACTATGAAAAATTATATGCCAACAAATCGGACAACCTGGAAGAAATGGACAAATTCCTAAACACCCACACTCTTCCAAAACTCAATCAGGAGGAAATAGAAAGCTTGAACAGACCCATAACCAGCAAAGAAATTGAATCGGTTATCAAAAATCTCCCAACAAATAAGAGTCCAGGACCAGATGTCTTCCCAGGGGAGTCCTACCAGACGTTTAAAGCAGAGATAATACCTATCATTCTCAAGCTATTCCAAGAAATATAAAGGGAAGGAAAACTTCCAGACTCATTCTATGAAGCCAGTATTACTTTGATTCCTAAACCAGACAGAGACCCAGTAAAAAAAGAGAACTACAGGCCAATATCCCTGATGAATATGGATGCAAAAATTCTCAATAAGATACTAGCAAATCAAATTCAACAGCATATAAAAAGAATTATTCACCATGATCAAGTGGGATTCATTCCTGGGACGCAGGGCTGGTTCAACATTCGCAAATCAATCAACGTGATACATCACATTAATAAAAAAAAAGAGAAGAACCATATGATCCTGTCAATCGATGCAGAAAAGGCCTTTGACAAAATCCAGCACGATTTCTTAATAAAAACCCTTGAGAAAGTCGGGATAGAAGGAACATACTTAAAGATCATAAAAGCCATTTATGAAAAGCCCACAGCTAACATCATCCTCAATGGGGAAAAATTGAGAGCTTTTTCCCTGAGATCAGGAACACAACAGGGATGCCCACTCTCACCGCTGTTGTTTAATATAGTGTTGGAAGTTCTAGCTTCAGCAATCAGACAACAAAAGGAAATCAAAGGCATCCAAATTGGCATAGATGAAGTCAAGCTTTCGCTTTTTGCAGATGACATGATATTATACATGGAAAATCCGATAGACTCCACCAAAAGTCTGTTAGAACTGATACATGAATTCAGCAAAGTTGCAGGATACAAAATCAATGTACAGAAACCAGTTGCATTCTTATACATTAACAATGAAGCAACAGAAGGACAAATAAAGAAACTGATCCCATTCACAATTGCACCAAGAAGCATAAAATACCTAGGAATAAATCTAACCAAAGATGTAAAAGATCTGTATGCTGAAAACTATAGAAAGCTTATGAAGGTAATTGAAGAAGATTTAAAGAAATGGAAAGACATTCCCTGCTCATGGATTGGAAGAATAAATATTGTCAAAATGTCAATACTACCCAAAGCTATCTACACATTCAATGCAATCCCAATCAAAATTGCACCAGCATTCTTCTTGAAACTAGAACAAGCCATCCTAAAATTCATATGGAACCACAAAAGGCCCCGAATAGCCAAAGTAATTTTGAAGAAGAAGACCAAAGCAGGAGGCATCACAATCCCAGACTTTAGCCTCTACTACAAAGCTGTCATCATCAAGACAGCATGGTATTGGCACAAAAACAGACACATAGACCAATGGAATAGAATAGAAACCCCAGAACTAGACCCACAAACGTATGGCCAACTCATCTTTGACAAAGCAGGAAAGAACATCCAATGGAAAAAAGACAGTCCCTTTAACAAATGGTGCTGGGAGAACTGGACAGCAACATGCAGAAGGTTGAAACTAGACCACTTTCTCACACCATTCACAAAAATAAACTCAAAATGGATAAAGGACCTGAATGTGAGACAGGAAACCATCAAAACCCTAGAGGAGAAAGCAGGAAAAGACCTCTCTGACCTCAGCCGTAGCAATCTCTTACTCGACACATCCCCAAAGGCAAGGGAATTGAAAGCAAAAATGAATTACTGGGACCTTATGAAGATAAAAAGCTTCTGCACAGCAAAGGAAACAACCAACAAAACTAAAAGGCAACCAACGGAATGGGAAAAGATATTTGCAAATGACATATCGGACAAAGGGCTAGTATCCAAAATCTATAAAGAGCTCACCAAACTCCACACCCGAGAAACAAATAACCCAGTGAAGAAATGGGCAGAAAACATGAATAGACACTTCTCTAAAGAAGACATCCGGATGGCCAACAGGCACATGGAAAGATGTTCAACGTCGTTCCTTATCAGGGAAATACAAATCAAAACCACACTCAGATATCACCTCATGCCAGAGTGGCCAAAATGAACAAATCAGGAGACTATAGATGCTGGAGAGGATGTGGAGAAACGGGAACCCTCTTGCACTGTTGGTGGGAATGCAAAATGGTGCAGCCACTCTGGAAAGCAGTGTGGAGGTTCCTCAGAAAATTAAAAATAGACCTACCCTATGACCCAGCAATAGCACTGCTAGGAATTGACCCAAGGGATACAGGAGTGCTGATGCATAGGGGCACCTGTACCCCAATGTTTATAGCAGCACTCTCAACAATAGCCAAATTATGGAAAGAGCCTAAATGTCCATCAACTGATGAATGGATAAAGAAATTGTGGTTTATATACACAATGGAATACTATGTGGCAATGAGAAAGAATGAAATATGTCCTTTTGTAGCAACGTGGATGGAACTGGAGAGTGTGATGCTAAGTGAAATAAGCCATACAGAGAAAGACAGATACCATATGGTTTCACTCTTATGTGGATCCTGAGAAACTTAACAGAAACCCATGGGGGAGGGGAAGGAAAAAAAAAAAAGAGGTTAGAGTGGGAGAGAGCCAAAGCATAAGAGACTGTTAAAAACTGAGAACAAACTGAGGGTTGATGGGGGGTGGGAGGGAGAGGAGGGTGGGTGATGGGTATTGAGGAGGGCACCTTTTGGGATGGGCACTGGGTGTTGTATGGAAACCAATTTGACAATAAATTTCATATATTGGGAAAAAAAAATTTAGGTATAGCCAGGTGCCTGGGTTGCTCAGTCAGTCAAGCATCCGACTTCAGCTCAGGTCAGGATCTCACAGTTCATTGGCTGTGCTGACAGCTCGGAGCCTGGAGCCTATTTCAGATTCTGTGTCTACCTCTCTCTTTCTTCCCCTTCTCTTCTGGTGCTCCGTCTCTCTCTCAAAAATAAATAAACATTAAAATTTAGCTATAGCAGGGTATCCCTAACCCCAGGACAGAGCAGGCCCCAGTGCCCTGCAGCCTCACAGTGAAACTGTGCTATGGGAGAGCTAGCCCGTCCAGCACACTGTCAATACAAGCTCAGTGACAGGCTTCTCTATGAACCTGCAAAGGCCCTTTTGTCTATTCCTGCAGCCAGTGGTTTCTGGACCAGCTTCTGACTCCTACAGAGTTCCCTCAGTGCATAAAATGACCCCATCCAACTTCTTCCTTCCCTGCACAAAGGACCACAAAGGACCTGCAGGGCAGCAACTTGCTATCTCTTCAGTCCCAGAACTTTGGCTCCCTCAACAACCCCCAGAGCTGCCAGCTGCTTCCTTTATTCCCAGTTCCAGTGATCCCTAGGGGGGCCAAGGTCCTGAAGCACCAGAAGCAGGTCTGTCCTTCCAACTGAGGACTCTGGCTCAAATACTCCTGGACCTCAGCAATGGTCTGGTAAAGAATCCAATGTTGGCAATGTGCAAGAAGAAATTCTCTTGAAAGAAAGACATGTGACCAAGAAATCCTTTTGCAATCCTAAGAGCAAAGTCCACTGGCCTTCAGGCAGGCAGGCAGGGAATTCTTATCTTAGAATGGTAGTACTGGAAAGAAACCAAAAAATTATCTTGTCTAATTTTTTTTCCTTATTCGGAGAAGAAATTTCAGGAAAGAACAGCTCAGAAAGTAGCAGGTTGTGCGGTTTAACAGAGCAGTACCCAGCTGTCCTAAGCCCACAGTGTATTTCCCTACAGTTTACAAAGTCAGAGAGACCAGGCCAGGCAGGGAGAGGCCATGCCTGCACACACACAAACATGGAGCCTCCTTAGCTAGTTCCCTACCTCCAGCTCCATACGCTTTCCTAACCTCTCTTTACAGAGTTTTTTCTTCCTTCCTGGTCCCTGCTTTCAAATAAAGAGCTGAAATCTAGGCTGGGGAATTGGTTTCCCTGGACTTTCTTCAGGAGATTAAATTGCTTTCAGACTTGTCTCTCCTTAGTAGACCTGACCCTTTCACTAACTTGCTTTTAGCATAAGGCTTAGAAGGGGTGAGAGAAAAAGCAAGAAGGTAGGTCATTCCAGAGCCCATTACCTCTCTCTGTCTCTCTCTCTCTCTTTCCAAATGGGCCTGATTTGGGCTCCATATCATCCTCTAATCCATTTCAAACAGCTTAAACCCCACACTGGAAGCAATGAAGTTCTTACTAACAAATGCAACTCTGGCTCCTTTGTTCACCTTTGAAGCAAAGGAGGCCCTTCCTGTTCTATATTCCAGCCTATTGTGCTGTCTGTGTCTTGTTATGTAAAGCCCTGGGTTTGTTAACAGTTTTAGTATCCTATACAGTTAAAGTGTGGACGATGGACTAACGATGGGCAAGGATAGGCTCTGAGCTGATACAAATTGAAACTGAAAACATATTATACCGAAAGAGTGAGGAAGAATATAAGAAAAAAATCTTCATAAATTGGAGCAGTGTTGCTCTTCCAGGAATGATACTATTTACCAAAATGAAACCACATATATGAATTTTACTGCTGGCTAATGCTATCACCCTACAGCCTTTTTTTTCAAAAGGGATACAGAGTAATCATAGCTAATATTACTGAGCACTTACTGTGTGGCAAGATCTTCTGAGTGCCTTACGTGCAGTATTTCCTTCAGTTCTCACAACAACCCTATCCTGGAGGGGCTGTTACAATGTCCATTTCACAGATGAGTTAACTAAGGCTTTGGGATTTGAAGAAACTAGAGCTAACAAGTAGTAGAGCTAACAAGTAGTAGGTCTCGGCTTTGAGAACCCGGTTATCTGGACAAAATGGGCTAAACCTTCACTCTTTATTTGTTTGCTTTTTCTATACAAATCTTAAGCTCTAGTACCTGGAGAATAGGCTGAGGAAGATGCTCTGGACTTAGGAAAGGGAGCAAAAGCCAACATGAAGATACAAATCAAAAGAGATGCACTATTTTGTCATTCCATTTCAAGCTGTGGGCTCTAGTACTATCTCTGTCCTCTCTGCAAAAAAAAAAAAAAATTCATATATGTAAATGAAAGGGACTAGTTGGAGGGTCTCTCTTGTATTCCCACTAGTTTCCATTTCTGGCCAATCAGGAAGTAATGTAAGAATGGTATTCAGGCAGGAGCGTGAGGCTGGCCATATCTTCACTGCTGCCCCAGGCCACTTCATTCAAACTTCATAGAGTGAATAACAACTCCACACCAAAATGAGCAAAGCAGAACATAAAGCATTTCTCCTACTTCACATATTTAAAGATATTAAAGTGTAGAAAGCTTTCAGTAACAAGGTTTCTTTTCTTTCATACTCATTGTTGATTAATTTCATGTTTTCCCATCAGTAATGGTATAATATCACTCAAAATGCATATGGGAGGACACAGCAAGGAAAGCATGAACGAGGCGCTCATGTCTCAGGGGTCTGATGACTCAAGCTTTGTTCTCATGGTTACTCTGATGTCAGAGAAGCCCTGGTGGATGTGAATAGCCTGGTAAAAAACAAAATTACCTGCCCAGGGCCTCTTAACCTCATGGATACATATTTTTACTAATCTCACAGGATCCACACCTAACAGGTATACACAGAATAGGGACAGCTAGACAAAATAGCTGTCATGTTGGCAACAACATGCAGACTTCATAATAATATCATGAACGTACGATGGAGCTCCCCAGTATACAGGTCACAAAAGACCTCTATTGCTCAGTGTGTCCAAGGAGCCCTCAGAAGATGGAAAGCTTGATGATCTGATTTCCCAGTTAACTAGCTGAATGTTTGAAATTGGGTTTAGAAAGACAGATACCATATGGTTTCACTCATATGTGGAACTTGAGAAACTTAACAGAAGACCATGGGGGAGGGGAAGGGAAAAAAAAGTTACAAACAGAGAAGGAGGGAGGCAAAACATATGAGACTCTTAAATACAGAGAACAAACTGACGGCTGATGGCGGGTGGGGGAGAGGGCAAAGTGGGTGATAGGCATTGAGGAGGACACTTGTTGGGATGAGCACTGGGTGTTGTATGGAAACCAATTTGATAACAAATTATATTTTTAAAAAAGTAAAAAAAAAAAATTGGGTTTAATGTGGCAAATAGAGATCTGTGGTCTCTGAATGTAAGGTCTGCATTTTAGGCCAATGTTTCCCACCTGAGATGATTTCAATCATGAGCATTTGCCTAGATTGTCATAGAATCACTGGTCTATTGGTTTTGCCAACAGAGTAGAAAAGCCTCTTTTGTCATGTATAATGAAAGTACCATAACTTCCCACCCTTAGAGGTAGAAGATCTCATAAAGTGGCAAAGCATGGATACAATGTAAGGAAAGACTTTTTACTGGAACAGCAGAGAGCTGAGGAGCTCCAGGGTAAAGAGGGAAATGGAGAGAGCACATCGAATGTATCACAGCATAATTATAGATTCATTGAGATTCATTCATTTGTTTATTCATTAATTGATTCTCTGATGCAGCACTACTATTCTGTGAGAGTCACTGTGAAAGGGTCTGGGGCCAGAGCAGAGAATAAGACAGGTGCAATATCCCTTGTCCTCACAAGGCTCACAGTCCCAACAAGGGTACAGAAGAAGAGGAAAACAGCAGGCAGACAATTAAGTCTGTCGCGATTAGTTCTGGAAGGAGAAATAGAGGTGTTATTTAGAGATGTTACCTAACCCTGAGAGGGATGTCATCAGGAACACACAATCCCACTCTCTCACCCCTGCCCCAGTCCCTTCAATCTGTTTCTCCAATATCTCTTGACCACACCTTCTATTTTTTTGCCTCCCACTTACTCTTCCTTGGTGCATCTGTCTCCTTTCAATTCCTCAAACATTGCGAGCACTCCGTCACTCAGAGCCTTTGCAATTACTGTGAAGTCTGCCTGGAACACCTTCCCCAGACAGTTGAATGGTTTGCCCTTCTTTTCCAGACCTTGACACAAACATCTTCTCATGAGGCCTCCCTAGCCACTCTACTTATATTGCCAAATCCCTTCTCCCTATCTCCTTTCCTGTTTTATTTTTCTCATTGGTACTTATCACCATCTGACATGTGTATATATTGATCCACATATCTTGTTGGCTGTTTATCTGCCCCTCTTAAATATAAAGTTCTATGAGAGTAGAGATTTTGTCTGTTTGTTTACTGCTGAGTTCTTAGCACCTAGAACTGCATTTGATAGATACTCAATAAATATTTGAATACTGAATAAATGATGATTTAATGAAAACTAAAGAATAAGTAGATGTTATCCTTGCAAAGAGACTGAGAGATGACAAGGTAGAGGTGAAGAAATGCAGAGGGGGAGGAGGGCAGTCAGAGGAAATAACACGGGCCAAGGTCTGGAGGTAGAGAAAGTGTGGCACACAGGAGAATGTGCTCTGCTCTGTTCTGTTATGCTCCGACTGGCTGAAAGGCAGAGTTGGCCAGAGGCAAGAAATGAGGCATAAAGTTGAACTGAGGCCAGACTGGTAACCTTGTTATGGAACTTGGACTTAATCTTCTGGTAAATGGGCAAATACTGAGGATATATTATTTTATTTTATATATATTACACATATATCATGTTATTAAGATATTTTATTTTATTTTACTGAAAGTTTAGTTATTTTGAGAGAAAGGGAGATGGAGAGGGAGAGAGAATTAACAGAGGAGGGGCAGAGAGAGAGAGAGGAATAGAGAGAATCCCAAGCAGGCTCTGCATTGTCAGCATGGAGCCTGATATGGGGCTTAAACTCATGAACTGTGAGATCATAACCTGAGCCAAAATTAAAAGTCGAACACTTAACCAACTGAGCCACCCAGGTGCCCCTAAAATATCTTAAATATAAACATAAAATTATCAGATTTATGTTATAGCAAGATCACTTTGGATAATACATGACAAGTGAACTATAAAGCAGGGCATGAAGGGCAGGGAGGCCAATTTGGAGACCATTACAGAAGTTCTAGCAAGACATGATGGCTGCATAGACTAGGGTGGTGTGAGAAATGTAGCGACATGGATCTGGGTTTAGGAGATATTCAGGAGGCAGAATTGATAGGCCTAACGATATATTGGATATGAGATATGAGGAGGAGGGAAGGAACCTACATTCTATCATGGGCCTTGGGCTAGATAGCAATGGAATTCATTGAGCCAAGTCAGAAGAAAAAACACAGACACCTGACAGAGTCAGTATTGAAGTCCTAGTGTGGCATTCCAGTGGAGATGGCTGGTAGAAGTCTGGTGAGCAGTTCTAAGAGGGAGTTACAGGCTGGAGACAAACATTTGAGAATCGGTACATACACACACACACAAGGAATGAAGTCCTGAGAGTAAGTGAGGCCATCCAGGGAATGAAGAACTAACCTTAGCCTACACTTTAAGGTTGGACCTGAGGGATGTTTCCCTAGAGAACCAACAGAAAAAGCCACCAGTCAGGATTCACAGAGTTGTCAGAGTCAAGATATTTTCTTATTGTAGATAAGTCTGGCACTGTTGGGTGAGAAGCTAGAGTTGAATAGAATGAAGAATTGAGGCAAGTATGAACTATTTACTTTGACCTTGGAGAGACAGTCCCGACTTCAAATCTTGATCCTACTATTTGTGCCCTTAAAACTCCATGTCCGAGATTCCTTATGGAAAAATAGGTATCATCATGCTTTGGACACCATTAGACTTGAATGAGAACACGGAAATATACACAAAGGTGCAATGTCTGAGCCTTTGCAAGTTTATTCAGCCATTCAGCAAATATTTGTTGCACACCAAATGCCAGGCACCAAGAAAGCCATGATCCAAGCAGACACATCCCCATCCTCAGGGCACTCATAGTCTAGAAAAATTCAATAAGAGCTTTTTTCTTCCTTAGAATTTAAGGAAGATACTGAATTTTTCCTGGCCAGGCTGAGTGGGCACAGATGAAAGTGTGACATGGATAACAATTTGCCTTTACTTTCTGTGTAGTGGTGGTGCTTATGCTGCTTCTATACTCCAGTCATTTCCTCTCCAGACCTCCCACCATGCAGCAAAGCTTGCATTTTCCTGACCACCTCCTGTCCCAGGGGCTAAACTCTCTAACTTCTTGGCCAGACCCTACCTCCTTTTTTCAAAGCCTTACTAACTGATAGAATGAATCTACTTATTATAATTCAGCCTTAAGATGTCAAGTTTTTTTTTTTAATTGATAAAAGAGGCATTTATTTCAAGGACATAATGTCATGAAGAAATTCTCTGAGGCCAGCTTGGGAGTAGGATAAAACTGCTGCCTCCCCACCCAAAAGGAAACAGGAGTTCAATACTTCTGTGTATTCCAGCTGTTCAGGGAAGACTGGAGCAGAGCTCATAAATGAGTTCTGTGAGGCCAGGGGTTTTTGTCTGATGCATTCATTGCTGTTTACCTAAGACATAAGGTGGCACCCAATGAATGCTTGAATCACTGAATGTCTTGTCCTTGTCAAGGCATTAAATAGCTGAAAACTCAGGTGGTTTGTCTATCAGTGAAGGAGTGAAAAATCTGAGCAATCAGTGCTGGAATCAAGAAATCAGTCAAAGAAGGTGTTTTGAGAGGGAACCCTCCAAGCCTTGACAACATAGCTGCTTTCTACCTGTGGACAGTGCCTGTACGTGCACCCAGGCTCAGCCAGGTGTAGTGAAAGTAAAGCAGCACCAGTAAGAGTAAGAAAGAGAGTGTTATGACTGCCCATTATTTCTTCTCCCTACTTACTCCTCATTGCTTCACTTAACAAACAAAGGCTGTGGTGTGGGTAACAGTTTGTGAGTCCCCAGGGTGTGCTCTCTGACTTCCCTTTATTTCTTAGGAGACATCATCACTCTCATATACAATTAGAGCTGGGAAGAACCAGGGATTGGAAAGCAGGAGCAAGGCTGACCTTCTGGCACATTGGATGGAAATCTATTTCTGCCACAGACCAGCTGTGTGACCCTGAACAGTCACAACTGCCCTGGGCCTCAGTTTCTCAACTCTACACAAAAGCAAAGGGTTGCTTTGAGAATTAACCAAGATTGCATGTTTGACGGTGAATATGAAGTCTGATGGCTAGAAAGACATATGGCTTCACAATATGTGTACCTCCTGTCCACATACCAGACCCAATGGAAGGTATCCTGTGATACAGGTAATCTGTAGCTTTTAATTTTTGCAAAATTACCTCATTGGTATTTGAGTTTTTCTATACTATAAAGCCAATAGAATACAGAATTCAAAACAGCTGTGGGGTGCCTGGGTGGTTCAGTTGGTCGAGCATCTCACTCCTGATTTTGGCTCAGGTCATGATCCCAGGGTCATGGGATTGAGCTCCGCTCTTCCCTGAGTTTGGAGCCTGCTTAAGATTCTCTTTCTCTCTCCCTCTGCCCCTCTTCCCTGTTTGGGCTCTCTCTCGCTCTTTCACTCTCTCTCTCTCTCTCTCCCCTGCTCTCTCTCTCTCTCTCTCTCTCTCTCTCAAATAAAAAATAAAAATAAAAGAATTCAAGAACAGCTGTATTTTTGTCTGCATAAATAGGTACTCAATGAATATGTTAAAGGGTTAAGTGAATGAATCAACGAATGGATGGCTTCATAGTACTTTTTAAATTTTATCTCTTATTGCTCCCTTGCCCAGACTCTTGGGCACAGAAACAGTCTTCTTGCTGCTCCATGTTCATATCAAGTTCAAGACCACCTCTATGATTGTGTTTCCAATGAACCAAAAAATAAATATTTAATATGCTCCTCTATTGTGTGCAGCACTTTGTGGAGGGGTAGTTTACAGTGAATAAAAAGGATAATAAAATGTGGTCCTATCCCAAGGAACTTATAATTTGATTGGGGTGAGAAACATTAAGTGAACAAGGCAATCTTGAAGCTTGTGGTATTTGAGCTGGGTCTGGAAAGACATATGGCCTGAGGCTCCCCAAGCAAATGTTACCTTAAAATGAGACTTTCTATCTTTGGTCACCTAATTGTCCCTAAAATAGTTGAAGCCTGCCAGCTTTAAATATAAAGCTATGTAGTGCAATTTAGCAATAATACGAAGTTTGAATTTAGGAATTATGGCAGAGTCTGCTCATTGCCTTCCCAATATCTATTTTTGCTTTTTCCTTTAGTGATAGAAACACAGTACTGTTTTGGGGTGGCAATGTGCCTGAGTAAAGGTACTTAATTTTCCACATTTCCTCCCAAGCAAGGGTGTCTATGTAATGTAGTTCTGGACAAAAAGAGCAGAAGTTACTGGGTGGAGCTTTTAAGTAGAGCTAATATTCAAAATAAGCAATTAAAAAAGCATACCTGATATAAACTTCTTGTAAATACAGCCCTCTTTCCAGGAAAGCTCTATAAAAGGAACAGTCTCAATGGCATGTGCTTTGCCATTTCACTCTTTCCTTCTTCCTGCCTGGAACATTATCCAATGCCTGGAGGTACAGCACCCATCTTGCAATAACAAAGACAAAGGCTAAAGATGCTAATAAATGATAGCAGGAAGAGAGGGATCTGGGTCTTCAACAACCTTCTTGAGTAGCTGCACCTGAAGACTGTCTATTTCCAGAGCACATGTTGAGTTTGATAAAGTAACTCCTTACCTATTTAAGCCACTTTTAGTCACATTTTCTTTTGCTTTCACCTAAGTGGAATTCTAACTGATACAGGTTTCAGACCATGTTTAAATGTAAGAGTGTGATTGCCTTTTAATATCCATATTATAAAAGGATTTGTGACTTACTCTTGCCTGGATGCTCAGCTCCCCAGTGCCTGACTTGTTTCAATAAAAGTAATCCCAATTCCCAGATGACCACAAAACAGAGAACCTAGCAGGGCCCAGCATGCACCTAGTCTGTGTTGTTACTACTGCATTTTCTAAGTGCCCCTGACAAGTGTGCAACCCTGTCCCAACAAGACAAGAAAAGATGTCATTTAATTGGTGAGATGCAGGCTATCAGAACAAAATATCTTCTTTGCTACTTCCAGGTTGTGCCAAACCCTGTCTTGAACAGTAAGAAATTATAATTTTTAACTTCTTTCTTGGTTATAAACCTGTTTTTTCTCCACTGGATCTTTTTTTGTTTAATAAAATTTTTTAATGTTTATTTTTGAGAGAGAGAAAGAGAAAGAGAGAGAGCATGAGTGGGGGTGGGGCAGAGAGGAGGACACAGAATCTGAAGCAGGCTCCAGGCTCTCTTAGCTGTCAGCACAGAGCCTGACTCAGGGCTCTAACTCACCATGAGACCATGATCTGAGCCGAAGTTGGATGCTTAACCAACTGGACCACCCAGGTGTCCCATCTCCACTGGATCTTAAAAGACCAGGGAAATAGGTTGTTTTGACTTTATTGTGTTCTGTTCATTTTTTGTAAGTCTGTGTCTCTGTGCAAAGACCAACCTAGTTAGAGAGTCAGCTCTGGAACTGGAAGTCATTCTCAGTTCAGTTCTTACTCAGAGGAAAAGTTCAAGGGCTGAGAAAAAGAAAAAGGCATTTGATGGCCAGTAGCTAAAGGCACAGAAGCAGAGGAAGATTTAGGTTTGTGCATGGGACCTTAAGTAGAGCAGTCTCTCTAGGGTGGAGAGGACACTATGGGGGATTTGAGGAAAAATTTGGGAAGATAAGGTAAGTGCACTATTGAGTGCTGGGCTAAAAAGACTGGGTTTATTTATAGTAATGGAAAAAATAGAAGTTAAAATTATAGAATTCTTCTCAGGTTTAAAAATGTTTTCACATATTAAAGGCCATCTGAAACTCACAACAATCTCTGAGATATGTGTAATACTAGTCTCTCTTTGTTTGAGGGAAAGGAGCTAGAGAAGTTAAAGGTTGTACAATGATCCACAACT
Organism: Panthera onca; assembly: GCF_046562875.1. Classification (NCBI taxonomy): domain Eukaryota; kingdom Metazoa; phylum Chordata; class Mammalia; order Carnivora; family Felidae; genus Panthera; species Panthera onca. The sequence goes on along the minus strand of NC_138342.1, from coordinate 167,473,798 downwards.
ATAAATAATAGATTGAGACTCAAAACCGTTTTTTTAGCTTCTTAATCCAGCATTCTTTTCACTCTATCTTGCTGAAAATGGGAATGACGTGATTTTTGTAACCATGCATTTATGCAGACGGTAGAAGGTAACTGTGGAGGCAGTGTGATCATCAAGGGTGCTTTTGTAATAGTTCAGTGTTAGATAAAAAAGCTTGAATTAAACTTGTGTCAGGAATGTGATAAAAGAAAACAGAAGAGTGTCCACGATGGTGGTGTAGGAAGATCCCACACACACCTACTCCCACAGACATGGGAAATCTACAACCATATATGGAACAATTCCCTCTGAAGAAGACCTAGAAATTAGATGAATAGAGCCTCCACAACAAGGGACAGTGCCAGGATGGATAGAAGAGACAGAGATATTGTCCCTCTAAGGGGAAAAACACACCCCAGGCACAGCATTCCACAGTCAGGAGGGAGCTCAGTGGTATAGAACTTTTCCCTGAGGAGCAAGAGATTCCATTTCTACATCTGCACCCCAACCCTTGGATCCTGCATAGGAGAGCAAGTCACCAAAACACTTGGCTTTGAAAAACAATAGGGAACACATTCAAGAAAACTATAGAAATGTAACAAAAGGAAAACCTGCTTTTTAAAGTATTGCACACAGATTCACTCCACCTGGAAACCAGCACAAAGACACCAGACCAAAAAGTGCATAGACCATAGGTGAAAGAGACTCACTTACTAATCTTGGAGCACCTGCTTGAGAGGACAGAGGTAGCTAGGACATCCCCCTGGGGACTGAGACACTGGTGGTAACCATTTTTGCTGTCCTGTTCCATCATGATGATTCTAGTATTGATGGATTCCATTTTGGAATCCTCCCTCTGAACTGCTATCAGCAAGGGTCATGCACCAGTGAGAGCCCCCACACCCTGCATCTTGGCTGGGCCTTGTAGTTGACAAGATGACTACCCCACCCATAGTAGCTGCTTCCAGGCTTCACAGTCAGGCCAAGTCCTGGCCCCACCCAACCACACATGCCCACAGCAATTACAGCCAGCTGGATTGGGACCCACCCCCACTTACCAGCATACTTGGGTAAGTCACAGCTAGGCTTTCCAGACAGCCAAGCTAGGGGCCTCCTCACCCACCAGTGCACCTACAGAAGTAGCAGCCCCATAACAAGAGGATGGTGCATGGTACCCATGCCCCTGGAGTAGCTGGCTCTGGTGTCCAAAAGAAATTGTGCTTCTGGGATCCAAAAGACCTCTTTAACATAGGCTAATTTTTCAAGACTAGACTTAGGTACTAGATATAGCTGAACTACATTATACACAAAAATAAACACAGAAAACAAATCAAGGAGATAGAGGAATATGTTCCAAAAGGAAGAATAAGACAACGCCTCAGAAAAAGGACTAAACACAACGGAGATAAGTAATCTACCCAACAAAGAGTTCAAAGCAATGATTATAAAGATGTTTACTGAACTCAGGAGAATAGATGCACACAGTGAGAACATCAACAAAGAGAAAATATGAGAAAAGTGTCAATTAGAGCTGAAGAATATAATAACAGAAATGAAAAATACACTAGAGGCAATAAACAGATTTGCTGATGCAAAATGACAGATCAGTGATATGGAAGATAAAGTAGCGGAAATCACCCAAACTGAATAGTAAAAAGGAAAAAAAAAATAGAAAAAATGAGAATAGTTTAAGAGACCCCTGGGACAACATCAAGCATATTAACAATCACATTATAAGGGTCCCACATTATATCTGTCCCAGAACAGTGAAAGATCAAAAAAAAATTTATTTGAAAAATAATAGCTGAAAATTTCCCTAAGAGGGGGAAGAAAATAGAAACCTAGGTCCAGGAAACACAAACAGTCCCAAACAAGATTAACCTGAAGAGGTCCACACCAAGGCATATTATAATTAAAGTCAAAAATTAAAGATTGAGAATATTAAAACTAGCAGAGAAGCAATTAAATATAAGGAACCCCCCATAAGACTATCAGATGATATTTCTCAGCAGAACTTTTGCAAGCCAGAAGGGAGTGGCATGATATATTCAAAGTATTAAAAGGAAAAAAGAAACTTACAACCAAGAATACCTCAGCCAGCAAGGTTCTTATTCAGAATTGAAGGAGCAATAGTTTTCTAGACAAGCAAAAATTAAAAGAGTTTATTTCCTCTAAACCAGTTTTACATGAAATATTAAAGGGACATTTTTAAGTGGAAAATAAAAGCCTATAGTTATAAATAAGAAAATATATGAATGAAAAATTTTCACTGGTAAAGGCAAACATATAGTAAAGGTAGTTGATCAACTACTTATAAAGTTAGTATGAAGGTTAAACGATGAAAGTAATAAAATCAACAATATCTATAATATCAACAATATCTACAAGTATATTCACAATAATAAGTTAAGGGATACACAAAATAAAAAGATGTGAAATATGACATAAAAAGAATAAAACATGAAGAGGGGAAGTAAAAATGTAGTGCCTTTAGAATGCATTTGAACTTAAAATAGACTGCTGTATACATGGGCTGCTATATATGAACCAAATGGTAACCACAAACCAAAAAACCTGTAATAGATACACACACACACACACACACACACACACACATGGGGGGTGGGGTAGAGAGAGAGAGAGAAAGGATTTTAAACATAACACTAAGAAAGTCATCAGATCAAAAGAAGAAAGAAACAGAGAAGAACTACAAAAACAATCAGAAAACAATGAACAAAATGGCAATAAATGCATTCCTATCAATAATTACTTTGAATGTAAATAGACTAAATGCTCCAACCAAAAGACTGGATAGATTTTTTAAAAAGACCCATTTATATACTGCCTACAAGAGACTCACTTCAGATCTAAAGACACACACAGAGACTGAAAATGAAGTGATGAAAAAAAATACCTTACAAAAACAGAAATGAAAAGAAAGCTGGAGTAGCAATAGTTATATCAGACAAAATAACTTTAAGATAGAGGCTGTATCAAGAGAAAAAGAAAGACATTACATAATGATGAAGTTATCAATCCAGTAAGATAAAATTTATAAATATTTATGCATCCGATGAGTGTATGTAAATATATAAAACAAATATTAGCATATATAAAGGGAGAAATTGACAGCAATAAAATAATAGTAGGGAACTTTAACACTTTGCTTACATCAATGGATAGATTATCCAGTCTGAAAATCAGTAAGGAAACATTGATACATTAGATCAGATGGGCTTAACAGAAATATACACAACATTCCATTCATTTTTTTAAATATGGAATTTATTGTCAAATTGGTTTCCATACAACACCCAGTGCTCATCCCAACAGGTGCCCTCCTCAATACCCATCACCCACCCTCACCTCCCTCCCACCTCCTATCAACCCTCAGTTTCTTCTCAGTTTTTACGAGTCTCTTATGCTTTGGCTCCCTCCCTCTCTAACCTCTTTTTTTTTTCTTCCCGCCCCATGGACTTCTGTTAAGTTTCTCAGGATCCACATAAGAGGGAAAACATATGGCATCTGTCTTTCTCTGTATGACTTATTTCACTTAGCATAACACTCTCCCGTTCCATCCACATTGCTACAAAAGGACATATTTCATTCTTTCTCATTGCCACGTAGTACTCCATTGTGTATATAAACCACAATTTCTTTATCCATTCATCAGTTGATGGACATTTAGGTTCTTTCCATAATTTGGCTATTGTTGAAAGTGCTGCTATAAACATTGGGGTACAAGTGCCCCTATGCATCAGCACTCCTGTATCCCTGGGGTCAATTCCTAGCAGTGCTATTGCTGGGTCATAGGGTAGATCTATTTTTAATTTTTTGAGGAACCTCCACACTGTTTTCCAGAGCGGCTGCACCAGTTTGCATTTCCACCAACAGTGCGAGAGGGTTCCCGTTTCTCCACATCCTCACCAGCATCTATAGTCTCCTGATTTGTTCATTTTAGCCACTCTGACTGATGTGAGGTGGTATCTGAGTGTGGTTTTGATTTGTATTTCCCTGATGAGGAGCGATGTTGAACATCTTTTCAGGTGCCTGTTGGCCATCTGGAATGTCTTCTTTAGAGAACACAACATTCCATTCAAAAACAGCAGAATACATATTCTTCTCAAGTGCGTATGAAACATTCTCCAAGATAGACCACATATTGGGCACAGGACAAGTCTCAAACTAAAGATTAACATCATTATCATACATTTCTCCCTACCATTAGGATATGAAACTAGTTATCAATTATAAATAGAAGCTGGAAAAAAAACCCCACAAACATGTGGAGACTAAACAACATGCTACTAAAAACCAATGGATCATCAAAGCAGTCAAGGGGAAATCAAAAGATACCTTGAGACAAGTGAAAATGAAAGTACAGCACAATGTTCCATCAATTGTGGGAAGCAACAAAAGCAGTTCTGAGAGGGAAGTTTATAGTGATAAAACCAACTTCAAGAACAAGAAAAATATCAAATAAAAAATCTAACCTTACATCTACAGGAACTATAAAAAGAACAAACAAAGCCCAAATTTAGTAGAAAGAAGGAAATAATAAAGATCATGGTGGAAATGAATGAAACTAAGATCAATGAAACTAAAAACTTATGTTTGAAAATATTTTAAAAATGATAAACTTTTAGCTGTATTCATCAAGAAAGAGAGGACTCAAATAAACAAAATCAGAAATAAAAAAAAGCTACAACAAATTCCACAGAAATACAAAGAAAAATAAGAGACTACTATGAAAAATTATATGCCAACAACCTAAAAGAAATGGGTAAATTGTTAGAAATTTAAAATCTTTCAAGACTGAATTTAAGATGAAATAGAAAATCTGAGCAGACAAATCAAAAAACTTTCAACAAAAAGTCCAGAATTAGATGGCTTCACAGGTGAATTCAACCAAACATTTAAGGAAGAGTTAATACCTATCCTTCACAAACTATTTCAAACAATGAAAGAGGAAGGAACACTTCCAACTCATTCTGTGATGCCAGTATTACCCTGATACCAAAACCAAAGATACTACAAAAAGAAGAAGAAAGAAGAAAGAAGAAGAAGAAGAAGAAGAAGAAGAAGAAGAAGAAGAAGAAGAAGAAGAAAATTATAGGTCAATATCCCTGATGAACATAAATGTAAAAACTCATCAAAATATTTGCAAACTGAATTCAACAATACATTAAAAGGTTCATACACCATGATCAGGTGGGATTTATTCCAGGGATGCAAGGATGGTTCAATATCCACAAATCAATAATTGTGATATGCCACATTAACAAAATTAAGGAGAAAAATTATATGATTATCTTAATATATGCAGAAAAAGCATTTGACAAAATTCAATATTCATGTATGATAAAAACTCTCAGCAAAGTGTGTATAGAGAGAATATATCTCAACATAATTAAGGCCACATACAACAAACTCACAGCTCATGTCATAGTCAATGATAAAAATATGAAAGCTTTTCCTCTGAGATAAGGAACAAGACTAGGATTCCCACACTCACCACTTTTATTCGACATAATATTGGAAATCCTAACTACAACAATTAGGCAAGAAAAGTAAATAAAAAGCATTCAAAATGGAGAGGAAGAAGTAAAACTGCCACTACTTGCAGATGACATGATACTGTATAGAGAAAACACAAAAGCCTACACACACACACACACACACACACCTATCAACATAAATGCATTCAGTAAAGATGCAGGATACAAAATCAATATATAGAAATTGTTGCATTTTTATACACTAATGATGAACTCTCAAAAATTAATAAAACAATTCTATTTATTATTGCATCAAAAAGAATAAAATACCTAGGAATAAATTTAGCCAAGAAGGTGAAAAATTTATGCTCTGAAAACACTAAGGCATTTATGAAAGAAATTGAAGAAGATACAAATAAATGGAAAAGTATTCCATGCTTATGGATTAAAAGAATTAATATTTTTAAAATGTCCATACAATCCAAAGCAATCTACAGATTCAATGTAATCCCTATAAAAATACCACTGGCATGTTTCATAGAATGAAACCACAAAATACCCTGAATAGCCAAAGTAATCTTGAGAAAGAAGAACAATGCTCAAAGTATCACACTCCAAAATTTCAAGCTATAGTTATTTTTCAAATAGTTATATTTCAAAGCCATAGTTATCAAAACAGTATGGTACTCCCATAAAAACATACCCATAGATCAATGGAACAGAATACAGAACCCAGAAATAAATCCACATTTATATGGTCAATTGGTCTATGACAAAGTAGACAAGAACATACAATGGAGAAAATACAGTCTTTAATAAATGGGAAATATTTGGAAAACTGGACAACTACATGCAGAAGAATAAAATTGGACCACTTTCTTACTCTACATACAAAAATAAACTCAAAATGAGTTTAAAACTTAAATGTAAGATATTAAATCATAAAATTCCTAGAGGAAAACATAGGCAATAAGCTCTTTGATGTTGGTCTTAGTGATATAGATAGATAGATAGATAGATCACTATCACTACTTGTGTCACTGTCTATATATATATATATATATATATAGAGAGAGAGAGAGAGAGAGAGAGAGAGGGAATCCGTCTCTTTAGGTAAGGACAATGAAAGCAAAAATAAACAAATGGGACCACACCAAACTAAACAGCTTTTTCACAGTGATGGAAACCATTAGCAAAATGAAAAAAAAAAAAAAAAAACCTACTGAATAGGAGAAAATATTCATAAGTGATATATCTGATAAGGGGTTAACATCCAAAATATATAAAGAACTCACAGAACTCAATATGAAAACAAATAAATTAAAAAGTACTTAATAGATATTTTTAAAAAGATTAAAAGATTTAAATAGACCTTTGTCCCCCCCCCCCCAAAAAAAAGACATACAGATAGCCAATAGGCACGTGAAAATATGCTGAACATCACTACCATCAGGGAAATACAAATCAAAACCGCAATGAGATATCACCTCACACCTGTCAGAAAGACAAGAAATTTTTAAAAAGACAAGAAATAACAAGTGCTGTTAAGGATGTGGAGAAAAGGATGTGTATACTGTTGATGGGAATATAATTGGTACAACCAATATGGAAAACAGAATGGAGTTTCCTCAAAAATTAAAAATAGAACTACCATCTGACCCAGCAATTCCACTTCTTGATATTTATCTGAAGAAAACAAAAATACTAACTTGAAAAAGATATCTGCTTGCCCATGTTCATGGCAGCATGATTTATAATAACTAAGATAGGGAAGCAATCTAAATGTCCATTGATAGATGAATAGATAAAGAAAATGGATTAAAAATGGGTAAAGAATAGATACACACACACACACACACACACACACACACACACAGTGGAATGTTATTCAGCCATTAAAAAATGAAATCTTGCCATTTGAGACAACATGGATTGACCTAGAAGGCATTATGCTAAGTGAAGTAAGTCTGGCATAGAAAGACAAATGCTGTATGATATCATTTATATGTGGAATCTAAAATACAAAACAAATGAGCAAACAAAATAAAACAAAACCAGACTCATATATACAGAGAACAATCTGATGGTTGCCAGAGGGGAGGAGGTAGGGGGATGGATTTCACTGAGGTGAAGGGGCTTAGGAGGTACAATCTCCCAGTTTTAAAATAAATAAATCATGGCGGTATAATGTAGAACATAAGGAATACAGTCAATAATATTTTAGCAACCTTGTATGGTGACAGATCGTATTATTACAGTTATTGTGGTGACCATTTTTCAATGTATGTAAATATTAAATCAATGTGTTGTACACCTAACACTAATACAATATTGTATGTCAATTATTCTTCAATTAAAAAAAAAGAATGCATGAAAGAAAGGGAAGAAGGCAAGAGTTCTGGCAGGAAGGAATCAGCAATACAGGGAACATTTTCTTACTCAATTCCACTCAACCAACTTTCCAGAAGCAGCAATGTTCTTCATCTCTTCTATAAAACAAAACAGTTTTGATGTGATGGGTAGGTGACTGACTGGTTCACCGTGTCTTCTGCTCCCACCAGATGAATTTGTTGCTCAACCTGCTTATGCCTGTTATTCTTGTTACTGTAAGATATAACTTAAATATTATGTGTTGTTGTTGTTGTTGTTGTTATATAAACCAACAAGTCAAATGCTTCAGGAATAGTCAATAAAGTCACTAAAATGAACTATTTAGATTCCTTTGCAAAGTCTTAAGTGCTTGCTTTGCTTTAAAGAAACCTGAAAATCTTAACTCAAGCCATTAAAGATATGGTTTATGTGAAAAAGTTGTTATAGAAATCCAACCAACAGATTCATACTCAAAGAAAGGCCTTGATCCTACATCAAAGACTGAATTTATTTCATTAAAATAAAATTTAAAGTATTTAAGTAGCATTTCTCAATTTTAATTGATAACTTTTTCAATTAATTGACTATCAATTCTGGTCCTGTGGGATGAGAAGACTTCTCCTATAGTTAGAATCACAGAAAGCTGAAAGGGACTTTGGAAATCAATAGGGTTCTATAACCTTTGTAGGTATCAGAATCAGCTGAAGGCTTGGCAAAATAGAATTGTTGGCCTTTTACCAAGATTTCTGATTCAATGGTTCTGGAGTGTGGGTGATAATTTGCTTTTCTAACACATTTTCAGGTGAAACTGATGTTGCTGGGCCAGGGACCACCTTGGAAAACTAGTGAATCCACACACCCATCACGGAGGAGGCTCTAAGGTTTGATAATATGTAGAAATTCTGTCAAGCTCACATGGTAAGCTAACAGAAAAACAGACCAGCACCTGTACGTCCTGGATGTCAGTGCAGAGATCTTCCCGTTGCATTCTGCTGTCAAAATCAAAAGTATATTTCTGATAGACTATGGGTAACCACAATTTTCTCAGAATTCTTTCTTTCCAAAGGTGGCATCTACATCCTCTCACATGATTTGGGCTGGTTCTGTGACTGCACAACCAGTAGAGTTTGTACAAGTGATGCTGCACCTGACTCAAGACTCAGGCTTAAGAAAGTTGTTGCTTCCGCTTACTGATGCTTGAAACTTTTTCTCTGAGAGCTCTGAGCTCCCATTTAAGAACTCTGACCACCTTGAGGCTGGAGAGGTCATGCATAGGCATTCTGGTTGATAGTTCTGAGTCCAATCTTCTAGCCATCCTGATACCATGTGATACGGAATGTGAAACAGAATGTTTCTGTTGATACCGTATGAAACAGAATAACGCCTTTTCCCAGATTCCTGACCCACAAAATCATGAGGCATATTAAAATTGTTGTTGTTTTAAGCCAGTAAGTTCTTGGATAGTTTGTTACACAGCCACAGAAAACTGGAACAAAATTGAAAAGACAAAAGCTGCGAGGACCTGGGGTTCTATTTACAGGCTGAACTTAGAAACAGAAGCAATCTGTGTGAAAAGTAATAATGGGTGACTGATTAGACAGGCATCGGTGCAAGTGAGAAGGCAAATTTGCCGGATTTTTTGCTCTGGAGACTGAGTACAGTTGGTGATATGTACCAAAATAAGTACCATGAGGCAAGGCTAATATTTAAAGGAGATTTGGGAAGTAGAAATGTTGATGTGAGTAGTGAAATCATGAGTTACAATTTTAGACACTTTGAGTCCCTCAGCCAGAGTATCCAGTCTCTCATCCCCATTTCCTGAAGTCTCTTGGGGAATCATCTCAGTTCCACATCTAACCTCTCATGCTGCCTATTTCCCACCCACACGCTTCTCCTTAGATTCTGGTAGCTCTTCTCATCTAAGTGGTTCATTTCAGCACTGCTTCATGGACTGTTTTGCATTATCACTTGATTTTTTTTCATATGATTCTCCCACGCATAGATGTAAACTCATAATGAATACAATTTGCCTTTTACCTTCTCCTAAATGCTGAATGCAGTCCTGTGGACACCATTGGTGTCCCTGAAACTCCTGCCAAGTGGAAATTTGGTAGATTGGTTCACATTACCACAGCAGGAAATGAAAGGGGTGGGTTCGAGTGGGAGCACCAATCCACCAATTGAGCTGGAATCTTCTCAATGTTAATGCTGTTTTTGGTGGCAGCCTCATTGAAGTAGGTCTCTGAAGGTGACTGTTTAGAAGAGCAGCACTCATCTTAGTATGCCACGTTTTGGGCTGTTTTTAAAAATACCACTCTCGTGTGTGCCTATAAACATATATTCCTTTAACCCCTTACTCTTTTATCTGTTTAGCAATTCAATTAATTTCTCTTGTTTTAAGTCTCAGAATTGGTACCTAATTTCAAATTTCAAATCAAGTCTTATTTCTAACACTTTGATATTGACAATCTCATAGGATGCTATGAGCTCTTTAACCCTATTAAATCATTCAATTAGCAAATGTTTTTGATCTCCCTACTTTGCTAAGCACTGTCTTCTGGACAAAACAAGAGAAATACAGTGTTCTGTGGGGGTTTGAAAAGATGAAAAGTTATATCCAATGAGGGCCAAATCAGGAAATGCTTTATAGAGGAGGTAGTGTTTGAAATTAACCTGTAAAAATTAATAAAATTTAGCAGACAGAAATGATTGGGGTAGGGATCTGAAGGTTCAAGGGGCATTTAGCCTTAGATCAAAGGGATGTTAAGATAATCTTGGTTAGCTGGAGCATAGAGCATATGTAGAAAGGTGGGTTGGAGCTGTTTACATGAGGCCTTGGATACCAGAGCAACTAGTCTGGCTTAATTTTGTGAAAAGTGAATTTTGAGGGCTAGAGGGACAATATTTTATTCAAATTTGATACTCTCCATAGTCCCTAACGTTATGCTTTACATGTGGTAGGCAATTATTAAATATTTGTTGATTGATCGATGAACTGCCAAAGCAATTTGGATGCATTGCTGGTATCTGAATCTTTCAGAAACTTAAATGTCTCCTTTTTTTCTTCTTCCCTGTTCAGGCAACATTTATTCTAGGAAATGGCTCTAGTTTTAAAGACAAAGGAGAAGAAAAACTCCCAGTAAGACAGAGATCGTCAAAGCAGAACCATTTTTAAGTGAAATGATTTCTCCCTAGCCAAACTTTACCGCAAGTCCCCATTAAAGAACTGCAGAGGCCCAGCATGAAAGAACTATAAATTACAAGACTCCAGACATCAGGGACAGAGAGCCACAATTCCCACAGGAGTTTGCTGTACATTTCTCCTTGCAAAGCATCCAAAGCAGATTGAAATCCTGGCTGAGAAACTTGTGGAAAGAGAGAGCTGAGGCAAAGGGCAAAGACATTAAATAATATATAGATTTTCATAAAAGATTATTTCTGTTTGAATAGCTGATTACTCACGTTGGTGGCCAGGTTTGGGAAGGATGGAGGCTGGCACCACTGACAGTGGAAGGTGTAGGACTGATACAATCAATAGTGGCACAATGACCATGTTTAATGAACGGGCTTTTAAATGCCCAAACTGAAAGTCCAAATATTTAGGACTGTAAGATAAAGACAATTTATCCTTGCTTTATTAATCCACATGAAAGCACTTCTGTCTGCTTTAAGATATAATCATCTATCTAGTGGTATAAGTTAAAATTCCAGACATGCCAACCCTAGCTTGGGAACAATTTCCCACCTCCAAGATTTCAGAAACAAGCTCTCCAATAAGATCTCCCACGGTGCAAGAGTTTCCATTCTCCTCCTTCCTTAAGAACACCATCTCCACCAATCTGCCAGTTCCCACTGAATGGGAATCATGGCCATTATAGGGAGAGGAGGACCACAGGCAGCACCCATATCAGCTGTATTATTTGATTCAGCCTCGCAAATACCTAACTTCCCATTCACTCAAGGCAAACATTGATTTATGCTGAATGTTGAGTGGGAAAGAATGATGACTCACTTTCACTGCATGACCTTGCTACTTTCATAAGGAGAAAACAGACAGTTTTAAAAGAAAAGCAATTTGTCTTCTGCTGATTTACTGTTGTATGAAGTCTGAATTCCTCTGCCTAATATTCAAGGACCTACCTTCCAATGCATGTCCTACCACTCACTGAGTCTATACTCTTCGGTGTCCTCTTCCACATCCAATACATCATGCCTACTTTTGTTTCTTTACTCATGATGTTCTCTCCTCTTTGCTTTCCAAATCCATCTCACAAGAGAACCTGGCCAAGCCCCATCTTTCCTATGAATCTTTTAACTGTTACTCACCCCAGGAACATTCACAGACTTACCAAAGAAAGGCAGAATGCTGTCAGGCATTTGTTTTCCTACCATTGTTTGGGGAGCTTACACTTTTTATCTCCCTCTAAATCATAATTTTTTAAAGGGGGGAAGGGCCTGCCTTTTTATCTATGTGTAATAGTGAACACTATGGCTTACAAAACAATGAATACTTGTTAATAGCAAAACCAATCCATGTATTTAATTCATTAGCTTGCGGAAGCCAACAGATAGTTAAAGGGAACATACAGTTCATTTGAAGAGTTAAGAGCTTTCAAGCTAGGAATGTACTGACCAACCTCCACCACTCCATCATTTATTATTATTATTATTATTATTATTATTATTATTATTATTATTTCATTGTTGCTATTGTTTCTGTGGTTATTTCCTTATTTGGTAGTGGTGGTGGTGATGATGATGATGATAATGATGATGATGATGATGATGGACAAGAATAAGAAGATGACAATATTTATGGGAGTGTACTAAATTCCAAACACTGCATTTAGCACTTCACCCATATTGTATCATTTTTTTAATTTAAAAATTTTTATTTTCTCATTTGCAGCAACATGGACGGAACTAGTGTATTATGTTAAGCAAAAAAAGTCAGTCAGAGAAAGACAAATACCATATGATTTCACTCATATGTGCAATTTAAGAAACAAAATAGATGAACATAGGGGAAGAAAGGAAAAATAAAATAAGATACAAACAGAGAAGGAGGCAAACCATAAGAAACTCTTAACTATAGAGAACAAACTGAAAATTGCTGGAGGGGAGGTTGGTGGGAAGATGGGCTAAATGGGTGATGGGTATTAAAGAGGGCACTTGTTCTGATGAGAACTGGGTATTATATATAAGTGATGAATCACAAAATTCTACTCCAGAAAGCAATACTACATTACATGTTAACTAACTTTAATTTCAATAAAATCTTGAAAGAAAAAAAATATTTTTTTATCTTTTAAGCTTCATTTAACTTTTATTTATTTATTTATTTACTTACTTACTTACTTATTTACTTATTTAACATAATTTATTGTCAAGTTAGCTAAAATACACTGTATGGTGTGTTCTTGGCTTCAGGGGTAGATTTCCACAATTCATTGCTTACATAACCCAGTGCTCATCCCAACAAGTGCCCTCCTCAATGCCCATCACATATTTTCCCCACCCCCCCAGTTTGTTATCTGTATTTAAGACTCTCTTACGGTTTGCCTCCCTCTCTGTTTGAAACTATTTTTCCCCTTCCCTTCCCCCATGTTCTTCTGTTAAGTTTCTCAAATTCCACAAATGAGTGAAAACATATGATATCTATCTTTCTCTGACTGACTTATTTAATAGCATAATATCCTCCAGTTCCATCCACATTATTGCAAATGGCAAGACTGAATTCTTTCTCATTGTCAAGTAGTATTCCATTGTATACATAAACCACATCTTCTTTATCTATTCATCAGTTGATGGACATTTGGGCTCTCCATAATTTGGCTATTGTTGATAGCACTACTATAAACATTGGGGTACATGTGCCCCTATGAATCATCATTCTTGTATCCTTTGGATAAATTCCTAGTAGTGTTATTGCTTGGTAGTAGGGTAATTCTATTTTTAATTTTTTGAGGAACATCCACACTGTTTTCCAGAGTGGCTGTTCCAGTTTGCATTCCCACCAACAGTGCAAGAGGATTCCTGTTTTCCCACATTCTTACCAACATCTGCTGTTTCCTGAGTTGTTAATTTTAGCCACTCTGACTGGTGTGAAGTAGTATCTCAATGTGGTTGTGATTTGTATTTCCCTGCTGATAATCAATGTTCTTTTTAAGTAATCTCTACACCCAATGTATGACTTGAACTTACAACCTCAGGGTCATGAGTCACATGCTCCACTGACTGAGGCAGCCAGGCACCTCCCAAAATTGTCTCATTTAATCCTCACTCAATTACAGAAGAAAGTATTTCCATTTTAATGCTGAGGAAACTGAGGTGACAACATTAGTGACCTGCCCAAGATCATTCCAGCAGAAAGGGCAGAATTGGAATCTGGATCCAAGCAGCCCAACTTTAGATCTTGAACTCTGAGTGATATATCATTCTTTATACTTTGTTTCACCTAGTCTGTACAGCACTTAAAGTGATGGAAAAGTCATAACCCTCTCCCCAAAGGCATTAACAATTATTAAGCACTTTATTTTTTTTCTAAGTACTTTCACCTGTATTAACTCATTTGATGTTGACAAGAGATCTCTGTAGATTGAGCATTTCTATACTTATAAATAGATAGCGAAATGGATGCCTTGCTCGAGGTACAAAGTCAGTCGCTAGAGTCAGGAAGTCATGGAAACAGAATCACAAAATGCTAGAGAAGGGGGAAGAGTCAAGATTATACAAACCACCATTCATTTTATAGCAAAGCAACTGAGACACCCAGAGGCGACTAGCTTGGAATATGCAACAAATGAGGGAAAAGCAGGTCTAGAACTGGACCGTGTGACTTCTGGTCTATGGTCTTCCATTGCAGCACATTGGCCCTGAGCATGTACTCCAAAATGAATGATGAAAAGGGAACCCTGGTCAAATATGCTGGGACCTATTGCAGGCCATGTCTTCCTCTTGGAAAGTCATAATGCACAGTCTGAAAAATTATGCAAAACACTTCAAAAATTCACTTGACCAAAGAAAAATTTTAATGTCTTCTATTAATAACTCTTTGCAGAACTAGTATTCTATGGAAGTCAGTTTGGGAAACAATGCATAATATATACTAGGATATAAGCATACAGATAAGTGTAATTTTTTATGCTGTTGGTACCAGATGTAAAAAGAAAAGAAAAGCAGTTCCTCACTTTCTTTTCTTCTCATCTCCAAAACCTCCCCTACCATAACCACCAAAAAAAAATCTATGTGTCACAGTCCTCTACCTTACATTGAAATACATATGGGAAAACATTTTACCCACTTAGATGAAACATAAATGGAAAATTAATATTCTCAAAACAAAGAACATTTGTACTCTTGCCTGTATACACACCACATACACACCACAAACACATACGCATAAATGCCTTGAATTCTGGTTTTGGTTGTTGTTGTTTCAGTGTCTTAGGGTTGTTACCTTATTGTCTTTGCATATGTGAAGACCAAAAATATCCTCACTGTTCTTTTGGGAGTTGTTTGTTTGTAAAAGATTATATTAGTCTGTTCAGGCTGCCACAGATTGGGTGGCTTAAACAACAGAAACTTATTTCTCACCTTTCTGGATCCTGGAAGCCCAAGATCAAGGTGCTGACAAAGTAGGTTTCATTCTGAGGCCTCATTTCTTGACATCATTGTGTGCTCATATGACCTCTTCTTGGGGTGGTGTGTACACCATGAGGTGGAGGGAAATGGAGAGAAAGAGGAAGAGGGAGATGAGGAGGGGAAGAGGGGGAGACAAAGAGAGTGAATGAGAACTGTCTGGTGCCTCTTTTTCTAAGGACACTAATCTTATTGGATCAGATCTATACCCTTAAGACCTCATTTAACCTTAATTACTTCCTTATAGACCCCACCTCCAAATATAGGTTAGTGCTTCAGCATATGGATTTTGAGAGGACATAATTCTGTTCATAACAAAGACGGAGGATATAATGATGACAGCAAAGTTTCTGTTTGTGGTGACCAGAGAGGTCTCAGAGGTAGATTAAATGCTATTTTTATACCTAAAGAAAGAAATTTGGAAAAACCATCCACACACTGCTACCTCACATCCTTTTCACAAGTTAAGGGGAAAAAATAAGGAATTTCAATGGATCATAACTGCTATGTCTGAAAATGTTAAAAAGCTTATGAGCCGAAGAAAGGCAGCAAATTTATATTAAGACATAAATAACTGACATTCTTCCCTCTGAGCACATCTCTGTGGCAAAGAAGTGGAAATCTGAAGTGAAGTGAGAGATCCTGAAGTCACCAAGGACATAACTGCTCTCCATGCAGCTGGTGAGTGCACTGAGGCCAACCATACTCTTGTGTGGCCAGAGCCCCAGGAGCCACTACTTCTTCATACTACCCCCACCCTCCCAGACCCCCAGAGCAGGCAGCACTGTGGAGGCAACCATAACCACTCTCCTGGGCTCCACTCCGCATCTGCCAAGTACAGCCAGCTGAGCAGAAATCTAAGATGTAGAGGAAAGGGCATGTGGGCTGGAAAGGGTACAGCTCTGGGGGGGGGGGGGGGGCTGAGGGCGATATTCACAAGAAGGACCTCACTGATCACTTCCTTCCTTATTATTTCAGGATTATTGTAATTTCATGCAAACCCTCCCTCTTCCCCATGCAGCTTCTGATGGCCACGATTCTTGTTTGGTGCTGGCCCCCAGCAATGCTAATAAATGGCTTCCGGATCATTTTTATTCATTTTGCGCATTTCACTCACAGTACTTCATGTGACTTATGTAGCCCCTGCAGCTCATATTTCTATTTGAATTGCAGGGCAAGTAGTGAGTTTTAACATTCCAACTGCACACACATTCTTCTTTCCCTCGAAATGAAAGATCATTTGAACTTTGAATTGCATTAGCATGACATTTTTCTACTAAATTACCCTGGCTGCACTCAACAGCTTGAAAAGAAACAAACCTCTTTTAACTCTATAGGCTATGTGAGTGAATAAATACCTGAGGTTATGCCAACAGAGAGGAGGAGGGAGGGAAACCAAAAATGCTAGGCGTTGCCCCTGACTTGGGGAGCCCATCTGTGATGTTGGCCTAGCAGACTGGGGGTCTTTGCTGTTCCACCCATACCAGGCACAGGTTGGGGCATCTGGATAGATAGAGGAGAATGTTAATGGCTCTCGGCAGCTGTTGCTCTGTAAAAACAAAACAAAGCAAAACAAAATAAAACAAAACAAAAACAAGGTGCAGCTTCTCATGTCATTTTTAGAAGTAATAATGTTTGCTTTTCCTTGTATTAGAATGGTGGAAAATATTCATTGTGGGAAATCTGGAAAATACAAGAAGAAGAAAGAAAAGATGAAAAACACCCATATTCTCACCACTTAGAGAAACTACAGCTTTTGGGAGTATAGTTTTCCAAATCCTTTTTAGGGAAGTGAATAGAAACTTATTCTATTATATCTGTACATAGCATCATTTTATTTTGTATAAATTAGGTTATATGTATAGATAGATGTAATTTGAATCAGGTATATTATTTGAGTCTTTTTTTACACTTCATTTGTGAACATTTTCCCATTTCTTTAAAAATCATGATTTGCTATGGTTGTATAATATTTTATCATAAGAGTATGTTTTAATTGAGTTAATCGTGTTTTTATTGATGCCACTTCCTGTGTTTATAAGCAATGCTGTGACAAACATATTTTTGCACATAATCTGCACAGATCTGATAACTGATATTAGCTACCACTTCTTGAGCTCTTACTCTGTGCCAACCATGATAAATGACAATTTTCAGAGAATATATTACATATATAATATTAAAATAATATATAACAGTATAAAAATTATAATGTATAGCATAATAGCCTTGTAATCTCCCTGAGAAGTGGTCATTAGTCTCTACATTTTATATGCAAAGAAATTGGTACAGAGGTTAACTGACTGGTTTGAAGCCATCAGGAAGTAAGAAACAATTTCAGGATTTGACCCCAGCATTTTCTGACTCTAATATCTATGCCCTTTCACCAGTGCTCTGGGCTGCTATGTACTCCCAACTCCCAGGGCTCTTCTCTGAAGATTGTAAGAAAAGGTGTTAAAGATTACCTTTATAAAAACCCAACTCTGCCTCAGAAGTCTGTATCTGCAGGGGTCAGAATCCCAGGAGCTCAGTAGAGTTTGAAATTATCCTCTATCGAGAAACAGGCATTTGTTTTCTCAAGACAGGTTAAGAGAATGGAGATTCTGCTTTGGACAACTGCAGACACAAGGTTCCTCAGTGGTTCACCATCTGCAGCAGCAACTAGATTTGATGAAGAGCATTACAACCTGTAGAAGCTACCTAGACTGAGGTTTTAGACCACACTAACTGCTGGGTACAGGACAAGGGTGGGCACCAAAAGAGAAAAAATGGTAAAATAAATCATATCTTCTCAAAGTTTGTTACCATGAAAACCCTGTTATATGCTTGACATTTTCTGGTTAAAGAGATCATATGGATCTTCTTGTGGTTGACATGTAAGTGTGTTATTCCTACTGAATAAGTGGCTGGTGACTAAGAAACTGACATTACAATTACTCTGGTTATAGCACACAGATCCATGTACATTCATGAACCCCCATGACCAAGCTGTTGGTTTCAGTACTCTCCTCTTCCCCAGAATCTATTCAAGGCAGATTTTGCCTTTCATTGTGATGGAAAACAGGGCCCACAGATCTACCTACATCTTTACCAGCCCCAAAAGGCGAGGTCTTTGTATAGACTCCAAAGCTGCACATCCCATACAGAGGATGGTGTAGGCACTAGACTTGGTGTCAGCAGGAGCTCTCATAATTCACAGACTGTATGCAGGGTCCCAGGAGAGCTCAACTATATCTCAACTTCTGGGATCAGGGTGTTTCAGGGTGCCTCTTTACTTCTCTCTCAAATTTTGTAAGACAGGAAACAACATTTGGCAGAGATACATAAGCTTCTCCTAAGCCAGGCTGGAAATCCTCCCTGAGAAGTTACCACCAAGTTTCTGCTTGGAGTAGAAAGACACAGAGAGAAACAAACATGCTAGATTGGGACCTGCAATAGTATCCCAACCCTGCTGGTTATTAGTCATGTGGCCTCAGGTAAATCAATGAACTTCTCTGAACCCGCTTCTTCATCTATAAAATTCACACATTCATCATATTAACTTATTCATTTATTTATTTACTACCTGCTATACTAATTATTAAGTGATCACTAAGTGCTGACACCATAAGTGCCATTAACAATGGTTAATGAAATGACATGGTGTCTTCCTTCATGGAATTTACTATTCCGTGGGAGGTCACTGAGAAAGCATATGCAAAAAAGTAAGCATATAAAACAGAATGGGGTGAGTTCTATTAGGTAAATGAAAAAATGTAATCAGAAATATGAGGAAAGTAGAGAAGATAAGTACTGAGATAAGGATGATATTTTATCTTTTTTTGTATGTATAAAAATGTTATTTTCTTTTTTCTTTTCTTTTCTTTTTTTTCTTTATATTAAATATAATTTATTGTCAAATTGGTTTCCATACAACACCCCGTGCTCATCCCAGCAGGTGCCCTCCTCAATGCCCATCACCCACTTTCTCCTCTCCCCCACCCCCCATCTACCCTCAGTTTGTTCTCAGTATTTAAGAGTCTCCTATGGTTTCCTTCCTTCCCTCTCTGTAACTTTTCTCTCCCCTACGCTTCCCCCATAGTCTTCTGTTAAGTTTCTCAGGAACCACATATGAACGAAAACATATGGTATCTGTCTTTTTCTGCCTAACTTATTTCACTTAGCATAATACTCTCTAGTTCCACCCATGTTGCTGCAAATGGCATGATTTCATTCTTTCTTATTGCCAAGTAGTATTCCATTGTATATATAGACCACATCCTCTTTATCCATTCATCACTTGATGGACATTTACGCTCTTTCCATAATTTGGCTATCGTTGAAAGTGCTGCTATCAACATTGGGATACAAGTGCCCCTATGCATCAGCACTCCTGTATCCCTTGGGTAAATTCCTAGCAGTGCTATTGCTGGGTCATAGGGTAGATCTCTATTTTTAATTTTTTGAGGAACCTCCACACTGTTTTCCAGAGCGGCTGCACCAGTTTGCATTTCCACCAACACTGCAAGACGGTTCCCATTTCTCCACATCCTCTCCAGAACTATAGTCTCCTGATTTGTTCATTTTAGTCACTCTGACTGGTGTGAGGTGGTATCTGAGTGTGGTTTTGATTTGTATTTCCCTGATGAGGAGTGACGTTGAGCATCTTTTCATGTGCCTGTTGGCCATCTGGATGTCTTCTTTAGAAAAGTGTCTATTGATGTCTTCTGCCCATTTCTTCACTGGATTATTTGTTTTTCAGGTGTGGAGTTTGGGGAGTTCTTTATAGATTTTGGATACTAATCCTTTATCCGATATGTCATTTGAAAATATCTTTTCCCATTCCATCGGTTGCCTTTTAGTTTTGTTGATTGTTTCCTTTGCTGTGCAGAAGCTTTTATCTTGATGAGGTCCCAATAGTTCATTTTTGCTTTTAATTCCCTTGCCTTTGGAGATGTGTTGAGTAAGAAATTGCTGCAGCTGAGGTCAGAGAGGTTTTTTTCCTGCTTTCTCCTCTAGGGTTTTGATGGTTTCATGTCTCACATTCAAGTCCTTTATCCATTTTGAGTTTATTTTTGTGAATGGTGTAAGAAAGTGG
This sequence comes from Panthera onca, assembly GCF_046562875.1. Classification (NCBI taxonomy): domain Eukaryota; kingdom Metazoa; phylum Chordata; class Mammalia; order Carnivora; family Felidae; genus Panthera; species Panthera onca. The sequence goes on along the minus strand of NC_138342.1, from coordinate 167,453,194 downwards.
TCTAGTTTCATTCTTCTGCATGTTGCTGTCCAGTTCTCCCAGCAAAAACCCAACAGACTCAACCAAAAGTCTGCTAGAACTGATACATGAATTTAGCAAGTTCGCAGGATACAAAATTAATGTACAGAAATCAGTTGAATTTTTATACACCAATAATGAAGCAATATAAAGAGAAATAAATAAACTCATCCCATTCATAATTGCACCAAGAATCATAAAATACCTAGGAATAAACCTAACCAGAGATGTAAAAGATGTGTATGCTGAAAACTGTAGAAAGCTTATGAAGGAAATTGAAGAAGATACAAAGAAATAGAAAAACATTCCATGCTCATAGATTTGAAGGATGATACTTTATCTTAATAGGTGATATAAAATACCTGGCAACACACCTGACATTGTTCGTACATAAACAATAAATGTTATGACAATGACTATTACTATTAGCCTGATGTCACCTGGACCTTCCCAACCACTGAAATCTCTTTAGGGGAAATTAAACCTCCAATTCCATTCTTTATGGACATCTAAAACCCAAAATTCCTGTAAAATTTGTAAGGGAAATTCCTGTGACAATCCCAGCTCTGAGTTTTTGTTCACTTCATAATGGATTATTCATTTTACACGTGTTCTTTTTTAATCGTCCACACTGACCCAGATGGGAAATCCAACCCCTAATTTGGTTTCTATTATAAGTAAGTAAATGACTGAATAACACTTAGACACAACAATCTGTGTATTTAGTGAATTTTACTGAAGGTATACGAGAGCAGTAGAGAAGTGATTTAATGGCAGCAAAGCAAAGAACTTAAAACTGAATACTTGGCTCTTCCATTCTAAAATGTTCTTGGACCTTCTATGGGCCACTTCATTTCATGTACATCACAACTTTCCATCAACCTTCTTTTCAGGAAGAAAACCCATTTTGCTCTTTGTCCACACAACTATTAATATCCATGTTCTCAGAATTTCAGCTTCTACCCTAGACATTTTATCAAGATTTTCTCAAAGGTAGAATTCTCCCAAAGAGAAATTTTGCTGCAAGCTAATAAAATTATATGTATGTTTTACCCCGATTCAGTGTTACTTTCATGATTAGTGTCATTACTAATATTACTATTAGTATTAGTATTAAGCCTGAAACTTTAGGAAAGACTTTCATAGATGTTGTCTCCATAATTTGCTTCTTTGAAGTATAAGGGTGATGTCACCTAGGATCCAAGACACCAGGATGTGTGCTGGTGCAGACCACAGGCATCCAGTGTTTCTGGTATGAATCTCTCCAGTATTCCACATATACCATAAAACGGAAAACAAATGACATTATGCCTGCTTCACTGTGGCCCATCTCTATACCACTGGTTCTCTCCAAGTTTGGCCACTTAAATAAGGCATGTAACACTGTAGAGCTTGAGGATCCAATCTTCCTTCTCTCTCACCTTCCTTATCCCAAATATTAGTTCTGAATTTTTTTTTCCTGCAAATTAAACAGTAAATCAGTCTAGGGCTTAATGAAACTTTTGAAAGCCAAGAGCTTACCAGAATCACCGGGCAGGAATGCAGAAACAGGAATGAGCTCCAGATACACTGAATCAAAGGACACTAGTGAATTTCACCCAGCAGCTCCCTACTGTACTTCTGGAAAATGAATTCTTCAACGATCTTTGGGTGAACACTCCTTGTAACATCCCAGACCATATGGTATGCATAAGATTTCTCCTTGGTCTCAGCGATGAGTTCAGTGACCCAACTGTTTCATTTGATGCTTGTAGAATAGAACCTCTCTTTTCCACTGGATTTGAACCTGAGAGTATGAGGTCTGGAATTACAATCATGACCTTCAAGAGGCCACCATATGGCAATAATGAAGGAAAGGAAAGTTGAAAGAAAGGTCAGGCCCAATGCCATTATTTAAGCCCTGAATCTAGCCATGTCTACAGTTAGCCTTATCCCTGGACTTTCTAGTTGCATGAGCTAATAAACATCCTTTTTTGTGCTTAAAATACTTTGTCCAGTTTTCTGTCCTATGAAACAAGACAAGTCTTTCTGGTACACAGATCTGGTGGGAGATCTGGAATCTGCTTTCTAACCTAACACTTGGTATCTAAAGGATAATCACATCTAAGGCTGGAACAAGTGCCTACACATGCTCCAGAGTCAGAATTTAACCCATGCTTATTCTAGGTAAAGAGATAGAAGGAGAAAACTGGAGGCAGAAATAGGCAGAACTTGACAATGTACCCCTTGGTGTGTTTGTTTTGTAATAACATTCAAAAACTTTTACAGAATTTGGCCAAATTTCCTGAAAACTATATCAAAAATACACTTTATTTTTTTTCAAAAATACACTTTAAATTGCACTTGTGACTCTGTCTACTCTCTCCAAATTTTACATTTTATACAGTGATACCTTCCATAATTAGAGGCAATGTCCATGTGACTGAATTGCTTTGCAAAGGTTTACAAAAAATACTCAAACCAAAATGGAATGCTACCAGACCTCCAGACTCAAGGCAATTTTACTTCACCATATACAAAGGCATCGGCTGAGGGATTTTGTGGCAGTTACTGAGCTACCTTACTGAGCATCAGCACACTCATTTTTATCCTAAAACATCATAGAATCTCCTTTTTTGATTAAAGTATGGAAAATTTTGGTGTGTTTTACCTTCTATTCTTTTGATCTATGTAATTTTTGTGTTTACCTATATAATAATTTTGCCTGTTCATAGAAAACTTAGTGGCCAATGTTTTGGGATGTCTCCTCACGGATGACATATTCTCAATATGTAGTTTTAAATATTATATATCATGACATAATGAGCCCGTTTGCACAATTTTTAATCATTTTTAACAACCTTATCAAAGTATAAATTAACATGCAATAGACTTCATATATTTAAAGCATACAGTTTGGTAAGTTTTTACTTATCACACATGCATCCATGAAGCCATTGCCTCAGCCAAGGTAATAAACCCATCAGTCACCTCCAAAAAGCTTCCTTCTACCACTTTGTATTCCCTTCTTCACATAACTTCCACCCCTGTGTCTCCAGGCAGCCACTGATTGGCTTTCTTTCACTGTACATTACTTTTTTTTAATTTATTTAACTTTATTTTTTTATTTTTTTAATTGACATCCAAATTAGTTAGTATATAGTGAATCAGTGATTTCAGTAGATTCCTTAATGCCCCTTACCCATTTAGCCCATCCCCCCCCCACAACCCCTCCAGCAACCCTCAGTTTGTTTTTCATATTTATGAGTCTCTTTTGTTTTGTCCCCCTCACTGTTTTTATATTATTTTTGTTCCCCTTCCCTTATGTTCATCTGTTTTTTCTCTTAAAGTCCTCATATGAGTGAAGTCATATGATTTTTGTCTTCCTCTGACTGACTAATTTCGCTTAGCATAATACCCTCCAGTTCCATCCACGTAGTTGCAAATGGCAAGATTTCATTCTTTTTGATTGCTGAGTAATACTCCATTGTATATATATACCACATCTTCTTTATCCATTCATCCATCGATGGACATTGGGGCTCTTTCCATACTTTGGATATTGTTGATGGTGCTGCTATAAACATGGGGGTGCATGTGTCCCTTTGAAACAGCACACCTGTATCCCTTGGATAAACGCCTAGTAGTGAAATTGCTGGGTCGTAGGGTAGTTCTATTTTTAGTTTTTCAGAAACCTCCATACTATTTTCCAGAGTGACTACACCAGCTTGCATTCCCACCAACAATGCAAAAGAGATCCTCTTTCTCCACATCCTCGCCAACATCTGTTGTTGCCTGAGTTGTTAATGTTAGCCATTCTGACAGGTGGAAGGTGGTATCTCATGGAGGTTTTAATTTGTATTTCCCTGATGGTGAGTGATGTTGAGCATTTTTTCATGTACCTGTTGGCCATCTGGATGTCTTCTTTGGAGAAGTGTCTCTTCATGTCTCTTGCCCATTTTTCACTGGATTCTTTGTTTTTTGGGTGTTGAGTTTGATAAGTTCTTTGTAGATTTTGGATACTAACCCTTTATCTGACATGCCATTTGCAAATATCTTCTCCCATTCTGTCAGTTGCCTTTTAGTTTTGCTGAGTGTTTCCTTCGCTGTGCAGAAGCTTTTTATTTTGATGAGGTCCCAGTAGTTCATTTTTGCTTTTTTTCCCTTGCCTCCGGAGACGTGTTGAATAAGACATTGCTGTGGGCAAGATCAAAGAGGTTTTTGTCTGCTTTCTCCTCGAGGATTGTGATGGCTTCCTGTCTTACATTGAGGTCTTTCATCCACTTTGAGTTTATTTTTGTGTATGGTGTAAGAAAGTGGTCCAGGTTCACTCTTCTGTATGTCGCTGTCCAGTTTTCCCAGCACCACTTGCTGAAGAGACTGTCTTTATTCCATTGGATATTCTTTCCTGCTTTGTCAAAGATTAGTTGGCCATACGTTTGTGGGTCCATTTCTGGGTTCTCTGTTCTGTTCCATTGATCTGGGTGTCTGTTCTTCTGTCAGTACCATACTGTCTTGATGACTACAGCTTTGGAGTAGAGCTTGAAGTCTGAGATTGTGATGCCTCCTGCTTTGGTTTTCTTTTTCAAGATTGCTTTGGCTATTTGGAATCTTTCCTGGTTCCATACAAATTTTAGGATTATTTGTTCTAGCTCTGTGAAGAATGCTGGTGTTACTTTGATAGGGATCGCATTGAATACATAGATTACTTTGGGTAGTATCAACATTTTAACAATATTTGTTCTTCCTAACCAGGAGCATGGAATCTTTTTCCATTTCTTTGTGTCTCCTTCAATTTCTTTCATCAGCTTTCTATAGTTTTCAGTGTATAGATTTTTCACCTCTTTGGTTAGATTTATTCCTAGGTATTTTATGGTTTTTTGTGCAACTGTAAATGGGATTGATTCCTTGATTTCTCTTTCTGTCGCTGCATTGTTGGTGTATAGGAATGCAACCGATTTCTGTGCATTGATTTTATATCCTGCAATATTGCTGAATTCATGAATCAATTCTAGCAGTTTTTTGGTGGAATCTTTTGGGTTTTCCATGTAGAGTATCATGTCATCTGTGAAGAGTGAAAGTTTGACCTCCTCCTGGCCTATTTGGATGCATTTTATTTCTTTGTGTTGTCTGATTGAAGAGGCTAACACTTCCAACACTATGCTGAATAACCGTGGCGAGAGTGGACATCTCTGTCTTGTTCCTGACCTTAGGGGGGAGGTCTCAGTTTTTCCCCATTGAGGATGATATTAGTGTTGGGTCACTCGTATATGGCTTTTATCATCTCGAGGTATGATCCTTCTGCCCCTACTTTCTTGAGGGTTTTTATCAAGAAAGGATGCTGTATTTTGTCAAATGCTTTCTCTGCATCTATTGAGAGGATCATATGGTTCTTGTCCTTTTATTGATGTGATGAATCATGTTAATTGTTTTGCGGATATTGAACCAGCCCTGCATCCCAGGTATAAATCCCACTTGGTTGTGGTGAATAATTTTTTTAGTGTATTGTTGGATCCGGTTGGCTAATGTCTCATTGAGGATTTTTGCATGCAGTTCATCAGGGAAATTGGTCTATAGTTCTCCTTTTTAGTGGGGTCTCTGTCTGGTTTTGGAATCAAGGTAATGCTGGCTTATTCATAGAAAGAGTTTGGATCTTTCCTTCCATTTCTACTTTCTGGAACACCTTCAAGAAAATAGGTGTCAGCTCTTCCTTAAATGTTTGGTAGAATTCCCCTGGAAAGCCATCTGGCCCTGGACTCTTGCTTTTTGGCAGATTTTTGATTACCCTTTCGATTTCCTTACTGGTTATGGGTCTGTTCAAATTTTCTATTTCTTCCTGTTTCAGTTTTGGTAGTGTATATGTTTCTAGGAATTTGTCCATTTCTTCCAGATTGCCCATTTTGTTGGCATATAGTTGCTCATAATATTCTCTTATTATTGTTTTTATTTCTGCTGTGTTGGTTGTGATTTCTCCTCTGTCATTCTTGATTTTACTTATTTGGGTCCTTTCCTTTTCCTTTTTGATCAAACTGGCTAATGGTTTATCAATTTTGTTAATTCTTTCAAAGAACCAGCTTCTGGTTCCATTGATCTGTTCTACTGTTTTTTGTTTGTTTGTTTGTTTGTTTTGGTTTCGATAGCATTAATTTCTTCTCTAATCTTTATTATTTCCTGTCTTCTTCTGTTTTTGGGTTTTATTTGCTGTTCCTTTTCCAGCTCCTTAAGGTGTAATGTTAGGTTGTGTATCTCAGATCTTTTTTCCTTCTTTAGGAAGGCCTGGATTGCTATATGCTTTCCTCTTATGACTGCCTTTGCTGCATCCCAGAGGTTTTGGGTTGTGGTGTTATCATTTTCATTGACTTCCATATACTTTTTAAGTTCTTCTTTAACTTCTTGGTTAGCCCATTCATTCTTAGTAGGATGTTCTTCAGTCTTCAAGTATTTGTTACCTTTCCAAATTTTTTCTTGTTGATTTCGAGTTTCAGAGCTTTGTGGTTTGAAAATATGCACGGTATGATCTCAATCTTTTTGTACTTACTTAGGGTTCATTTGTGTCCCAGTATATGGTCTATTCTGGAGAACGTTCCATGTCACTGGAGAAGAATGGATATTCTGCTGCTTTAGGGTGAAATGTTCTGAATATATGTGTTAAGTCTATCTGGCCCAATGTGTCACTCAAAGCCATTGTTTCCTTGTTGATTTTTTGATTAGATGATGTGTCCATTGCTGTGAGTGTGGTGTTGAAGTCTCCTACTATTATGGTATTACTATCGATGAGTTTCTTGATGTTTGTGATTAATTGATTTATATATTTGGGTGCTACCACATTTGGCGCATAAATGTTTACAATTGTTAGGTCTTCTTGGTCTATAGACACCTTGATTATGATATAATGCCCTTCTGCATCTCTTCATACAGTCTTTATTTTAAAGTCTAGATTGTTTGATATAAGTAGGGCTACTCCGGCTTTCTTTTGTTGACCACTAGCAGGATGGTTCTCCATCCCCTTATTTTTAATTTGTAGGTGTTTTCAGGTCTAAAGTGGGTCTTTTGTAAACAGCATATAAATGGATTTTGTTTTCTTATCCATTCTGTTACCCTATGTCTTTTGATTGGAGCATTGAGTCCATTGATGTTTAGAGTGAGTACTGAAAGCTATGAATTTATTGCCATTATGATGCTTGTAGAGTTGGAGTTTCTGGTGGTGTTCTCTGGTCCTTCTAATCTTTTATTGATTTTGGTGTATATATATATATATATATACATATAAAATATATATATTTTATATATAATATATATTTTATATATATAATATGTATATATAATATATATATTTTATATATATAATATGTATATATAATATATATATTTTATATATATAATATGTATATATAATATATATATATTTTATATATATAATATGTATATATTATATATATATAATATATATATTTTATATATATTATATATATATATATATATATATATAATATATATATATATATTCATCTTTTGTCCTCTCAGAGAGTCCCCCTTAATATTTCTTGCAGGACTGTTTTAGTGGTCACAAACTCCTTTAATTTTTGTTTGTGTGGGAAACTTTGTATCTCCTTCTATTTTGCTTCTAATTGCCATGCTTCTAATTGCCTTGCTGGATAAAGAATTCTTGGCTGCATATTTTTCTGATTCAGCACACTGAATATATCCTGCCACTCCTTTCTGGCCTGCCAGGTTTCTGTGAATAGGTCTGCTGCAAACCTTATCTGTCTTCCCTTGAAAGTTAGGGATGTTTTTTCCCTTGCTGCTTTCATGATTCTCTCCTTGCCTGAGTATTTTGTGAATTTGACTATGATATGCCTTGTTGATGGTTTTTGTTGAATCTAATGGGGTCCTCTGTGCAGCTCAGTTATAGCATTTTTAATTTCATTCTGGCTATTTTTTATTTCTTTTATCTCTGCAGAAAGGGATTGTAATCTATTTTTGACTCCAACTAGTATTCTTATTATCGAGATTCTAAATTCTTGTTTAGACATCTTGATTGTGTCTGTGTTGGTTAAATCCCTGTCCGTTGTTTCTTTGTGCTTTTTCTTTTGGGGTGAGTTCCTTAATTTTGCCATTTTGAAGGGAGAAAAGGAATTAATGAGGTAGAAAAATTGAAATTAAAAAAATTAAAATTAAAAATATTAAAATTAAAAATTAAAAAACACACCCACACAAAAATCGAATAGATGATGCTAGATCCTAGGTGTGTTTTGGTCTGGATGTAGAAAGTGGTTTGACAGATTAGAGAAACAAACAAAAAAAGAGAGAGGATAAAAAGGAAAAAAAGGAAATAGTTTGAGAATTTGAAAAAAATGAATACACTAAAGTAGACTAAAATACACAAAAGTAGAGACTATAGTAGAAAAAAATTATAGAAACATATTTTTAGTAAAAATTAAAAAGAAATGTTTCTTTTTCATTTTCTGTATTTAAGAAAAAAGAAAAGAAGTGAAAAAGAAAAAAAAGATAAAAAAAGAAAAAAGGAAAAGACAAAAAAAAGAAATAGTTTGAAAATTTGAAAAAGTGAATACATTTAGTAGACTGAAATAAAATGATGGGACCAAGATGGAATTAGAAAAAATTTACATAAAAGCAAAAATATAGTAATAAAAATTAAATGAAAATATTTTTAAAAGAAATTGAAAATAAAAATGAAGTTTTTCTCCTTCTGAATTCAAGAAAAAGAAAATAAATGAAAAAGAGAAAATAAGAAAAAGAAAGAAAAAAGGAAATTGTTTGAAAATTTGAAAAGGTGCGTACACTGAAATAGACTAAAATAAAATGATGGAAGTAAAGTAGAATTTGAAAAAGTTTACACAAATGTAAAAAATATAGCAATAAAAATTAAAGACATATTTTTAATAAACATTGAAAATAAAAATGAGTTTTTTCTCTTTCTGTATTCAAGGAAAAGAATTATAAAAGAGAAAAAGGAAAAAGAGAGAAAAAAATTGAATAGATGAACCTGTTAACAGATTGAAGTAGGACTTAAATTGCTTTGTTTTCCCCTAGAGGTCAATCCATGTAGCTCTTTATAGTCCATAGATTAAGCTGGCAGTGAGGTTTGTGTTCTTGAAGAGCGAAGTTGGCCCAGTTGGGCAGGGTTCGGTGTAACAGCTCCGCTCTCCCCTAGATGGCACTGCTAGCCTACTGGGGTGGATTGTTGTGGTGTGCATCTGCATGCGTGGGAATGGTGATAAATGGCGCCACCCAGCCACCCAATCTGTTCTCCCAGATCAGCAGTCATGCACCGGTCCTCCATCTTAAGCTCTTGTCTACACTCTGCTTTTCCATTCTCTGTGACCAGGCCCAAGGCAGTACCTCTCTCCCAAGTTTTGTCTCAGATGTGGCTATTTTCCCTGGCCCCTTACTTCTGAAGGACTGCTGCTTTGACCCTCTTCACCCCACTGCGGGAGGGTCTCACTGAGGGATGGCCAAATGAGCAATGACCAAATGTTGGCTACACCCAGGAACGCCCACTGGATCCTGCTGTTTCTGGTGCCCCGAGACTGAAGCCAGGTGCCAGCCCAGCCCCCCCAAAAGAATCGAAAGACAGTGTAGCCTCAGCATTTTAGGGACCATGGAAAATCGCAACACACATCTGACACCAGGCTTCACCCTCAACAACCCTGCCCCAGCACCACCGAATGTGGCTGCCTTCCAGGGTCTGCTGGGACCAGGTGGCTTCAACAGTCTCTACCAAATGTCCTTCCAGCAGTGGAACTGCTTTCCCCATGTGGCCTGAGAACCTCCCGGACCCCACTCAGTTCCTGGGGATTCACCTTTCCCACCAGAACACCACCAGGTATTGAGCTGTGGAGTTGCAGCCTTTGCACTCCCCTTGTTTACAGTCTTAATGGAATTTAAACCCTCTCCTTTCTTCTTTCTCCCTTTTTAGTTTAGTCCCTGCAGCTGTTTCCAATTTTCCACTTTCTCTCCAGCTGCTTTTGGGGAGGGGTGCTTTTCCCATATGCTCCCCCCCCCCCCCAGTCTCAGTCCTCTCTTCACCTGCAAAAGGGGTTCCCTGCCTTTCGGGGCTTCTTGCTCCCCAAGTTCAGCTGTTCATGTCATGTACCTGCTGAATTCTGTGGTTCAGGTTGTGCAGATTGTTGTGTTAATCTTCTAAACGGTTTTCTAGGTGTCTAAGATGGTTTAGTGTTGGTCTGGCTGTATTTCATGGACGCGAGACACACAAAAAGCTTCCATGCTATTCTGCCATCTTGGCTTCTCCCCACTGTAGATTACTTTTTATTTCTAAAATTTTATGTAAAAGAAATCAAATAGCACATTTTTTGTGGGTCTGGTTTCTTTTACACTGCATATTACTTTATAATACATCCAAGTTGTAGATTGTATCAGTACTGTGCTCCCTTTTATTATTAAATAATATTCTGTTGAATTGATATACCATAGTTTGTTGTATTAATTCACTTATTGATGGATAGTTGGGCTATTTTCAGTTTTTAGCTATGACAAAATAGAGCTACTATGAACATTTATGTACAAATCTTTGTATGGACATGTTTTCATTTCTCTTGAATAAATACCTGGAGTGGAATAGTTGGAGCATATGACAGGTCTATAATTAACTCTTTTAAGAAACAACCAAACTGTTTTCCAAAGTCATTGTGCTATTTGACATTCCCACTAGCAGTTGAAAGTTCCAGTTCTTCCACATCTTCACCAATACTTAGTATGTCCAGTCATGTTAATTCAGAATATTCTAATAGATGTTCCACAGCATCTCATTATGCTGTTAATTTGCAGTTCTCTAATGATATAATATTAAGCATATTTCCATGTGGTTATTTGCCAAAAGTATATTCTTTAGTAAAATGCTATTTAAATCTGATCATTTTTTAATGAGGTGTTTTACTGACCATTTTTTAATGAAGTGTTTTTACTATTGAGTTTTGATAATTCTCCAGGAGTTCTGAATGTAAGTCCTTTATCAGATTTCTGGTTAGCAAATGAATGTTTCCAGTCTATGGTTCATTTTTTTTATTCTCTTAGCAGCATCTTTCAAAGAGAAGAAGTTTTCAATTCCTGTTTATAAAGTTTGTCATTTACAGATCATATTTTCTGTATTGTATCTCGGATATCTTCCCCTAATTCAAAATCATGAAGATTTTCTTCTGTGTTTTCTCTGAGACATTATACAGTTTGGGAATTTACATTTAGGTCTATGATCCATGTAAAGTTATTTTTTGTATGTGGTGCAAGAAATGAATAGAATTTTTTGTTTTTGTTTGTTTTTTGACTATAGATATCCACCTATTCCAGCACAATTTATTTAAAAGACTGTCTTTTTTCCCCACCATCCAAACTGCCTTTGCACCTTTGTTAAAATTCAATTAACCATATATGGATAGCTTATTTTCAGACTTCATTCTGTTCTATTGATATATTTTTCTATACACATATTGCCTTAATTACTCTAGCTATATAAATCTTAAAGTCAGGTCATGACAATCCTCTAAATTTGTTTTTATTTTTTAAAGTTATTTTAACCATTATGGTTCCTTTTCACTTTTCCATGGATTTAAGAACAAACTTGTCAATTTTCACCAAAAAAAAAAAAGTCTTCTGGAATTTAATTTGGATTATGCTGACTCTATAGAGCAGTTTGGGGAAAATTAACATACAATATTGAGTCTTCCTATTCAATGGCATGACCTTATCTCTCAGTTTATTTAGTCTTCTTAAATATCTCTCAGCTCAGCTTTGTAGTTTTTAGTGCACAGGTCAATTTCTCCAGATTTATCCTGAAGTATTTCATATTTATGATACTCTTTTAAGTGGTATTTTTAACAATATTGTTTAAATTTCTGATTCTTTGTTACCAGTATATAGAAATAAGTTGAATTTTGTATACCAATCCTATATCCTATACATTTTCTAAACCCACTTTTACTTCCTTAGATTTTTGGTAGATTTCATAAATTTTCTTGGAAGATGATTATGTTGTCTAAGAACTAAGATGGATTTACTTCTTCCTTTCTCATCTTGGTGCTTTTTATTTCTTTTTCTTGCCTTATTACCTTGGCTGAATTCTCCAAGCACAATGTTAATTGAAGTGGTAAAAGTAGATCCCTTTGCTTTTTTTATTGATCTTAGGAGGAAAACATTCAGTTATTTGCCTGCAGGTAGGTTTTTCACAGAAGTCTTTTATCAGGTTAAGGAAATCCTTTGTTATTCCTGGTTTGGTGGGAGCTATTATCAATAATAGATGCTGGGTTTTAATTTTTTTTTTTCTATACTCATCAAGATGATTATATGTTTTTCCTCTTTTAGTTAGTCAATATGGTTAGTTACATTGGTTGATTTTCAAATGTTAAACCAACCTTTTTTCTCATTATTAATTTTACTTTCCTATTTCTTTGCATATCTTATAATTTTGTTTTTATTATATATATGACATGATATTTACTATGTTGTACTGGATATTTTTATATTCCTATTAAAATTCTTAGCTTTGCACTGAAATGCAGTTAATCAAAAATAATTTGATCTTTTGTATGTCTTGCTTTTAAGCTTTGTTAGATGGGACCACAGCAGCATTAGGTATAGGTTTAATTTTGTCCTAATAATAAATCAAACCTTTCTGAATACTGTATCCAAAGCCCTGTGAATTATGAAGTTTTTCACTCTGCTGCTGTGAATAACAATTCCCAGGACTCTTTACTCTCTGGTGAATATTCTTCTAATCCTTTTGGATGTTTTTTTTTCCTTGACCTTGAGTCTTTCCTTGCACATACACACTGATCAATACTCAATAAAACCTTCAGTGGAAACCTCTGCATATCTATGGAGTTCTAACTCTGAGCTCCCTCCTCTCTGTACTCTGCCCTGCCTACTCTTGTCTGTCTCCCCAGACTCCCAGCTTCATCCTCTCAAGTCAGGATCTACCCAGAATCTCTCTCCCTGAGCTACGATCTGGTAAATCTCTCAAGCTAGAGCAATCATAGCACTTACCTTGCTTTTGTCCATCTCTCAGTGATCACTCTCATTTGTTGTCTGATGTTCAATGTGCTTCATATATTTTCTCTATTTTGCAGTTTCATAAGGAAAAGAGTTAATAATAGGATGTTGACCACACAGAAAGGTACTATAGCCAGTCAATGACACACAGGAAGCAGCAATGGACAGTAGAGGGGACAGAGATAAGGACCACAGATCTGACCAGCAAAGAGGAAAATAGCAAACACATTGGGAAATCACATGTATCCTTCTCCTTTTCCCTAATTTAATTCCAGTGAAAAATTAGAGGGAAAATGGAGATAATCACAGCTATTGAGAGTAGCAGTTAACCCCTTCCACTCCAAATTCTAGAGTCATACCTCACCACAAACAGAATGGGATGGGCTTTGAATCAAAACTTAAGGTGTTTAAATATACAAAACTAAACCCTCCCTAGCACTCAGAATGATACTGTTTTAAATAACTAAAAATTATGGAATTGGATTCAGATATATTAAGGGAGCCCATTGCCTGGAGAGAAAACACAACTTAGCAACTATTGAAGAAATATAAATATTTTATGATTACACCACAACAAGCTAAGATGTCTTTATCAAACTGGTTATACATATATTGGTTAAAATTCTTTAAAAAATAATATGGCAATTAATATTTCAAAAGCTATAAACAAGTTTGTACACATTGGTCAGTTTTGTGTTCCAAAACAAAAACAAAAACAAAATAAAACAAAAGAGCATTGATTTGCAGCATTTGTCAATTTTTGTAATGCGAATACTCCTACTTACCAGGGCTGATTTTAGGATTTCTCCCAATGAAGAATGGGGAAGAGAGTTGCAAAATGTGCTCTTACAAGCTGATGTGACCCAGCTGCAACACACCGTTGCCTTTGATAATTCTCCAAAAAATTAACCCTAAAGAAAATAACTTAAGCAAGAAAAAAAAGCTATATAAACACAATTGTCATTGAATGGTTGCTTATGATAGCAAAAAATAATGTAAATAATCTACATAGTCTGTTAATCCACTTGATGGAATATTATAAAGCTATTAAAAAAAGAATGGAACAATATAGAGAAACATTTAATGTAATGTGAAGTGAATAAAGAAGAAAGCAAAATATTATGTTCACTATGATCGCATTGATTAATACACAAATATAGAACCTATTTCGTTATATTCTTGTGACAGAATTACTTTCGATCATGGCCAAATGATAGAAAGTAATTCTATCACAAGAATTTGTTATTTGTTACCCCTCTTTAAAAAGCCCTTTAAAGTTATTATAATAATATTTTTTTAAATACAACAAAACAAAATTTAGCAGTAGTTTATTTAACCTATCTCTCAAGATACATTGGTGCATTGGATTAGACTAAGAACATCTAGGCATTGAAACATCATTGGAAATCCAGTGAGGAAAATATTTACCAAAACTCTTAAGAAAGGAATCTCCAAGTTGAGAACCCCCAAAGGACAAGCTGAAGTAACAATGTATTGTTCAAATGTCTCTAAGGAGGCTAAATCTATTTAACTGCACGTTTTTTGTTTATGTGAAGAGGTTAGAAAATGGGACGGGTGGTTTCTTCCTTAGTAGCCCTTTGCTCACTCAGCCTTCAACTTCTTCTCTAAATAATTATTGGGAAAATAATATTATTTGAAGTGGTGCCAAGGTGTTAGCTTTTCTGGGGCAGCCAAGTGTCTCTCTCTGACTATAAACATAACTCTACCTATTTCTGTCAATTCCATTCAAATCAGCAAAAGTTAAGTGAGTCCTGACTTACCTCTGCAAGTACCATGCAGGTACCTCTGCAGGTACATGGGGAAACCACTAGACCTTGACTAAACTTTGGGGACATGGTAAAGAATAAAGACTCAGTTCCTGCCTTTATGAAGCCTGGTATTATATGCTACTAACAGAACAAAATAATAATACATTGGTATAAGTGCTATTACATATAGGAAGTTTACTAGTGCCTTCCTGGAGCCTCTTCCAAAGAGCTTAGTGAAGCATGTTGAAAGGATTCCCTGGTACCCATCAGTAAAAACTGCCCCGAGTCTATTAACCTCTTAAGCTTTCTTCTCCATCTGGGCTCCCTTTGCCCTTTGCCAATATCTGGCCATTTCCTGCACCAGCTTGTTCCAAGGCAAATCTAGCCTAAAAGACTATAGCTTTCTTAGTCCATCTCAGGTTGCCAAGTCAGCGTGCCAACTGGCAGAGTCTTCCTTGCCCTCCCTGCCCTTATCTGTCTCCTCCAAGCAGAGCAGTTGGCAGAACCTGGCAACGTGGAAAGCCCGCATCGTGAGCAGACCCAAAGCTTGCCAAAAAGGCCCAGGTGCCTCTTGCCACAAGTGCAATGAGTAGGAAGAGACAGAGCTTCATGGAAGCCACTGGGGGTCTCCAAATGAAAATAGCTAAAGAGAAGAATACAAGTACTGATTCCCAGTACTGGAGGCTGGAGAAATAAAAGGCACCTACTGATGCTCTTATTTGAAGGATTTGATTTCTGAGTTGTGAGGCTGAGTTTTGATGGTCTTCTTGACTCATCTGAACAGCCAAGCCTATGTCATGCAGGCATCTTCCCAGCCCTCTAAGGGCCTAGAAAATGTAAGTTGAAGAGAGGATTCTCTTCCTGAGCACAGACAATTATTCTGTTTAACTGTAGAAAACAGCAGAGATTGAGTTAAGAGAGCTCTCCTACCTCCTTCTCTGAAGAGAGAACAAAGAAAGAACTCTGCAGGTACATGGGGAAAACATGGTGTTTGGATAACAAGGCAAGGTATTGAACAGTGTCATTCAAATGCAATGCAACTGAATGGCCAAATCAAAGTTTCTAAAATATGTGTGTTGCTCTTAGATACATGTGAAGAAATGTGGTCTATGTTACCACCTTGTAATTCCTCTCTTAGTAATTTCTTCCCTTAGAAAGTTCACCAAACTATGGTTCCTCAGCAAGATGACAGAATATCAGATACTACAAGCCCTGTAGAGTGTTTTATAGAAACTGATCCTTTAAAATCTGAACTGCAAGTGAACCAAGTAAACAATCAATCCCAGAAAACTCAAGTGTGTATTCACTTGACAGAAGTTGACTGATGTTGCAAATGGTAAGTTACCTGTGCTTGCACTGAGCTTGGTAAACCAAATGAAGAACTCATTAGAAGGTACTTACAAAACTTTCAGACTTGGGTAAATGGATTTCAATTAGATAGAAGAGAAGGTAAAACTAGTTCCCATGGAAACCAGCTTTTATCTGTCTAGGTTATCTGAAGTCTGGGATACCAATCCTGATGGTTTTGAATGGCCCTAAATGGTACTACAAATGTGGATATAGTTAATGTCCTAAACATAATGGACTTATTTTTTACTTGGGCCATAAAACAAGTAGTTTACAGATGCTTTCAACAGCAAGCAAGACATTAGCTTGAGGTATTTCAGGTACATCAAAGGAAGAATGCTCCTGCTTCCCCACATCCCCCACAACTGTGGGATCAGTGATCATTGTGCCAATGTAAGGTGTGTTATCCCTTCAGGTGATCATTTGTGTTGTTTTGTATATTTTTAGTAGAAAATATTCAACTTCTAGTCCAGGAATTAAACACTATAATAATACAACATTTTGCATGTGTTCTCCTAATTTATCTTTCTAAATACCCTATGAAATAAGTGCTGTTATTATTCTCCACTTGATATACAGAAAAACTGAGGTTCAATAACCCACCCAAGGTTTCACAGCTGATAAATTGTGGAATTGCAATTTGAATTTAAGATTTTACAATCCTGTTTCCCTAGAACCCATAGTTATTACCCATCTGCCCAAATAATTTTCCACATTTATTTTCACTATTTCTCTTCAATTCTTACTCCATGGCTCAAAAGGTTGATTTAAGCCTTTTTTAAATTAAATTGTACATTTATTCAACAATAATATATTACATGCTTTCTGTTTGCCAGGAACTGACTAAATACATACAGAGAGAAGACGTGGTTTGTGCCCTTAGTATACCCACAGTCTAATATGAAGACAACATAAGTTTAATCTACTTTTCTTCCTTTGAAAATATTGGGCTAGTGGGATCAACTCACAGATTTCAATCATTTTCTGATGGGTAGCTCCATACGGTAGGTAACTAATACTTAGCAGTAGCTAAAGTGACAGGAACATATCCACAAAGACCATGGCATCCAAGAGTGATGGCTAACAATGTCAAGAACTACAGATATTAGCCTGCCTGAATTTTTCATCCTGCCTTCTTATACCTTAACCCAGGCTACCTTTGGAGGTAGGCTGGATCCAAGATTCCCACTATATGAGTTTGACTGGTCTCTATCAGTTTACATTTTATGTTTGACCACCACCACCCCATTGTACCCTTACTGCACCTAATTCCCACCCCATGTATTTTGAATCTGTCTCATTACAGCAACCATCTTTCCTTTCCTTCAGTCATCATTTATTATAGTTCCATTACATGATTACATTAATGATCCAGTTCCTACTTTCAAAGAGTAAAAATAAATAAATGCAAAAATTAAAATACCTAAATATTATTATAGAAAAGATTCAGGTGAGATGAGTACAAAAACATTCACCAGTGTTTTACAGTTTTCAGTGCACAAAGTTTTCACTTCCTTGTGAAATATTTATTCCTAAATATTTTATTATTTTTGATGCTGTTGTAAATGGAATGGTTTCCTTCATTTTCTTTTTGGATAGTTTTTTGTTGGTATACAAAAATGCAACTGATTTTTTTTTTTTGTATGCTTGGTTTTGTATCCTGCAATTTTACTGAATTTCCTTGCTTGTTCTAATAGTATTTGTGTGTGTGTGTGTGTGAGGAGTCTTTAGACTTTTATACATATAAGATTACATAATTTGCAAATATATAATCTTACATCTTTCTTTTCTGATTTTGATGCCTTTTATTTATTATTCTTGCCTAATTACTTTGGCTAGAACTTTCAGTACTATGTTGAATTAAAATGGTGTGGTGAGAGAAGTCATCCTTGCCTTGTTCTGGGTATTATTTATTTATTTTAGTTTTTAGACAGAAAGAGTGAGTGGGGGAGAAGGGCAGAGGGAGAGAAGGAGAGAGAGAGAGAGGGGAGAGAATCCCAAGTAGGCTCCATGCTCAGTGCAGAACCCAATGCGGGGCACAATCCCACAACCCTGGGATCATGACCTGAGCCAAAATCAAGTCAGACAATTAACCAACTGAGCCACCCAGGTGTCCCTGGGTCTTGTGTTTTTATCACTAATAATGTAAAAATAAATAAGGGGGCTGGAGAGGAGGTGGAAAAAAACTAAAAGTAATAATAAATAATAAGGAGGGCAGAAGAAAATTTTGGAGGTGATTGATATGTTTTTGGAATAGATTGTGATAATGGTTTCATAGATATATTATTATCTCCAAACTCATCAGGTAAGAATGTCAGTCATACATCAATAAATTAGTTTAAACACACATACACTAACGTTTAGGTTTAAGTACATAGTACTACTTTTGGCAGCATTTTTTTAAAAAGACTGTAGAAAGAAAATGTCTTTAATCCAAGGAGAAGAATTATCAGTAGCATAATAACCAGGTATCTTTGAACTGTGAACATAATTTGGAAGACACTTGGAGAAAACAACCTTCCCAATAACAGCCAGCTTAAACAAGGTAAACGACTGCTTCTTTATCAATAAGTCTACTTTAAAAAAAAAAGATTTATTTATTTTGAGAGAGAGAGAGAGAGAAAGTGTGCATGCATACATGCATGTGTGAGCTCAGGAGGGGCAGAGAAAGAAGGAATGAGAGAATCCCAAGCAGGGTCCCTGCTGTCAGCACAGAGCCTGACATGGGGCTCAAGCTCACGAATTGTGAGACCAGGCCCAGTGTTTAACTGACTGTCACCCCGGCACCCCAATAAGTCTACTTCTAACAGTCACAAATATTTCATTCTCTTTCTCCCTCTCCACCAGCCTGAGAAATATTCCACATCCAATTTAGGAAAAAAAAGAGGCACTTTGCCCCTGGGTCAGATGAAAATGTCTCTTCTGCCCCAAAGCTTCTAAACACCAGCTTCATTGCAGGCTCCATCCTCCACACTGGCCTACTCTCAAACCAACTTTCACCTGGTGCAAGGCCTCTTTCCCTGACCCTATTTCCAGGCCCAGGTGCTTGCTCTTTGGTCATCACAAATGACTCAAACCCAAGACAGCAGCTTCAGTAATTGGCCTGAGCAGAACACCACCTGTGACCTGTATATTCTTTGGTCTCCCTCCTGCATCCCCCCACTTTTTAAGCCTCTCATTTGGAATTCATTTCTGAACTACTCCTTAGACTGCTGAAAAGCCTAGGAGTTGGAGGGGGTGGGGAGCACAGGCAGCAGTCATCCCTTTTTCCCCTCTCCCCAGCCATATGTCACTGCTCATGCCTCCTCTCCCTGCATTACTTCTGAAACTCCAGTTGAGCTCTTAGCCCATACTCTCCTTGCTTGCCAGCCCCACTGCCCTCCCCCACTCTATACTTCTTCCTCATTTATAAGCATTTCCATCCTAAAAGGGGAGGTTTTTTTTCTTTTAAAAAAATCTCCTGAGTTGGGAACATTGCCGATTGTAACTATAGTGATACATCAATCACGTCGCAATAATTGCACAGCACAGGGTTTCCTGTTAGGGCTGAGCTACCTGCCAGAAAATGGCAGCAATCAGGCTATTGGCAGCAGACAATCAGGCATCATTTGTAATTCTTTATGGCTGCATGTTTCCCAGTCCAGGAATTGGATTCTAATCAATCAGTTGTCATGGCAACCCAGCATCACACAGCTATCAATACAGGAAAAAGGATAGGAGAAATTATGAGGGCTGTGAGCACCATAATTCCTGGAAGGGAGTGCCAAGTGACCTCACCAGGTGCCAACTCATAAAAAGCAGTACAAAGAAAAAATATGAGACCTTAAGGGTAAAATATCATAGCCAGTCCAGGGAAGAACTGTTGTCTGAGCCACAAGTGTAGAAGCAGGTGGGTGATTTGGGGGTCACCTCATTGTCCTTGGATAGCTGAGCTTCCAGAGCCAGGCAATATAGAAGCAGTTTGATTTAAAAAAATCCAAGCACTAGTGATAGAGGAGAAAGAGAGATTAGTTATCCAATCAACCAGCAACTGTTTGTGGAGTACATGTTACACATGAGGCCCTTCACAAAGCAAATACTTACTGTCTGGTCTGGGCCACCCAACACATACAGCAAAAGCCAACCAGTACTCACAGCAGCATTTGAGGTGCCAGAAAAGTGGTACAATCTTTGAGTAACTGTAGCAGAGATCAAAATGGAAATGACCAGTGTGACCTAGCATGGTGAAGAGAATGGATCAAAACCATATGCCAGGACAGGATCAAAAATTATCACTTACCTTATATTAAATTCCAACAATATAAGAGGTAGGTTTCACTATTTCTATCTTATATATGAGGAAACCTTAGCTTAGAATGCTGAGTAAGCTGTCCAACATCACACAGCTAGAAGAGGTGGGACAAGACTGACTTAAAGTTCAGGCCTAGCCTTCACCCAAAATCATATGGACAGTGGCCACACTGCAGCTGGGAGTCTGGGAAGGTCAGATTCATTCAGACTCTCAGAAGCCCTAATGGCCACACAGTCCAAAGACAAGCTTTAGTACAAGATAGACGCTTTGCTAGCAATTCAGAGACATCCCCCAGAGATATTAGTTCATCTCAGTATGACTCTAAAGAAGTCATTTTATCTCTCCTGTCTTAGACTTCCTTTTCTCTAAAATGAGAATAAGAACTCCTATGATGAATAGTGATATTCCTGGCCTAAGCAGCTTCTTCATCTCTTTTATTCTTCCTCAACTCTAGCGTACCAGGGGTACCATAGATCTAGTGGCACAGATAAGCAGTCTCCTTAAAAGTGGTTAAGAGTTTGTCCTGAAAATCTTTCTAGGCTTTTCAGAGTGTCACCAGAGCAAGCTGAGAATTTGTTGGCTTCTACATCCTTAATCTCTGGCCCTGCATTAATTTTAGGGTTCTCCAGAGAAATAGAACCAACAGGAATATATATAAAGAGATTGATTATAAAGAGTTAACTCACACATTTATGGAGGCTGAGAAGTCCCCTGAACTTCTGTCTGTAAGTTGGAGACCCAGGAAAGCCAATGGTGTGATTCAGTCTGAGTCAGAAGTCCTGAGAACAGAGTAAGATCAATGTTACAGGCTCAAGCAATCAAGCAGGAAGGCAGAATTTCTTTCTTCCACTTTTCATTCTAAATTCAGGTCCTCAACAAATTGGGTGATGCCCAATCTACTTTGGGCAATCTACTTTACTGAATTCACCCATTCAAATGCTAATTTCATCTGGAGACACCCAGAAACAACATTCAGCCAAATATCCCAGCACCTTTTGATTCAGTCACATAAAGTTAGCCATCACAGGCCTCTTTTACCTGCCTTATCTTAATCTTTTGGGAGGCTTGAAAAGAGAAAATCAAATGGTCCCATACAGCATGAGCCACCCACAGACCCCAGTGCCAAGCCCACCTAATTTCCATCAGGGCAATGTCAGGGCAATAATGTTGTGATGGGATTTCAGCTCATCAAGCAATTACTGGCATATTGCTGTGGTATTACAAAAATGACACTTAAAACACTGTGAGCACGAATTTAGTTACCAACTAATTAATTTACAAAACACTTCTTATTAAAGTAGTTGCATACTTCAAACTCATTTTTTAAGCCAGATGATATCCAGGTTTATTTTATGATGCACAGCTTTCTTGCTAAACTCTTTGAACTTTGGTGAAAATGTTTCACTGCCTGAGAATGGGGCTTCCATAAGTAGTGTGGCAGAAAATGCATAGGTCTTGGATTCTATTCCTGTTTCTGCTACTAATCATTAGTTCTATAACTCTGAGCAAGTGATTCCCTGTCTCTGAGCCTCAGATCCCTCATCTGTGGAGTGAAGGAGGAGCATTTTGAAGACAGCTTCCTCAGAGCATTGCTGGATACTTATATAACATTAGCATATACTTATATACAGATAAGTGATTTGAAGAGAATGTTTTCAGAGGTGAAATGGTCAAAAACAAGTTTGGGAGACTGGATGAAGCTACGTTTTTAAAATTTTCTTTCTGAATGAATTTATGGAGTTTTTTATATGCCATTGGAAGAGGAGATCTCAAATGTAGTGCTTTCCACATTTGTTTGACCTGTAAACCATTTTTATTTTTGTTTCTATCACTGAACATCTCTAAAAGTTTGTGTTCCAAGGATCAAACTTTAGAAAACACTGAATTAAAGGCTGTTTGAGAGGCATTGTTTGCAGTGGCAACAATGTGGAAATAAGTTGGGTAGCCACTGCTAACCTCCCTTTCCTCAGGAAATGCTAGGCAGCCCTATAAAGAGCAGAGCAGATCCATGTGTGTTGGCATGGAAAATTTCCAACATGTCTCATTAAATGCAAAGAGCAAGATGCAAACTTTATAAAATGTTCCCATTTGTGTGTGTGTGTGTGTGTGTGTGTGCTTGAGTGCAGGTAGAGGTGAGTGGATACAACTTGCATAGCAAGTTTCTCAGTGCATATATAAGAAACCTCAGAGGATTCCTTGCAGAGTGGTACTGAGGGTGGAGATAAAGGGCATTTTTACTTTTCATTTTATACCATTAAATTTTTTTGAACTTTATTTTTACCAACTCATGTATTATTTTTATAATTAAAAAAAAAACACAAATTTTAAAAGCTCTCTGGAAACCTTTTAAATCAACTTTTGTGATTTTGTGGTTTCTTGAGCCCCAAATTGAGGCTAATTTAAGCCTGTCTTCTTGATGAGAAATGTTCCACCTGGATGCCAATTCTTCTATATTTTTCTACCCTGAGACTGCAGGCACAGTTGGATGACTGAGCACCCTGAGGAGTAACTGGCCCCTGTCTTTGGGGGCTCACATTATGAGTTTCCAAATGCAGGCCAAAGAACCAAGCCATAGGAGCATGAATGGAACATGGCATTCTACTGTAGGCAAACATTAACAAGCAAATCATGACTAAGGACCGAATCCCAGAATCCAAAAACATCTAAGCTGGATCTTTCTACAGAGAAGAAATCCGACATCCAAAGGAGAAAAATTGAAGACCATACTACAGATCTCAGATCTGGGACTCCGATTCTAAGTCCAGGAGAATTTATACCATGCGATGTTGTCTTTCCAAAGTGGGAAGGATGCTCCCCTCACCCAAACCCCTGAGCCATCCACAAGGAAACAGGAGAATGTTCCTGGCTTGAAGGCTTTAAAGCTGACCAAAGCTAGACACAGTGGACTGAAGAAATAAAGTCCAACCAGAAAAGGCAGAACTGAAATTGAGGAGAAGGCAAATTTTTGTCGCTAATTTAGCTAATCTTGAAGGTGATGAAAATTCGGGAGAGAAGGCACCAAGATAAAGAAACAGAGTGCTGGCTTCAGCAGCACACATACAAAAATTGGAACAATATAGAGATTAGCACAGCCCTTGTGTAAGGATGACATACAAATTCATGAAGTGGCCCATATGAAAGAAAGGAAGAAGAAAGAACAAAGGAAATAAAGAAAAGAAAAGAAAAGAAAAGAAAAGAAAAGAAAAGAAAAAAAGAAAAGAAAAGAAAAGAAAAAAGAAAAGAAGGAAGGAAGAAAAGAAAGACACAAATCAAAAGATCAAGACAAATTTGTGCTGATAAAGGAAACTGGTGAGAGTAATTTCACCAGTTGCCTTTGGCATCTGCTCTACATACCTGGGAGGAATTAACTTCTCAACTAGTTATACATGTTGTAAACTTTGTGGTAACTGTGAAGCAGAAGAATAGCATAGGTGGAGAATGAACTTTCCATCTAAGTGAATTGTCTGAAGGATGGAAGGTCTTTTTTTCAATTCTGGTACTTCTATGTATTTTTACAATGCTTATGGAAATCTTTATAAAAAGAACTATATGTCCCCCAGCCTTGTTAAACAGAATCTGCTGCACACCATTTAACCTTTTCCTCAAGTTTTTATTTATTTCTTTGTTTTTACATCCGAAAAAGAAATCCTTTTTCTGGGTTTTTGTACAGAGAGGCCCTTGGAACTGTTAAGGTATAATGGTTCTGCCCCCTTGTTTTCTGTTCATTACATTTGTATTCTGTATAGGTTTTACAAAGCACTATTAGATCAGAAGGAATATGTTCCATTCTAGGAACAGTGAGGAATAAGATGTGGGGGGGCAGGGTGGCACAAGGAAAAAGGATATATGAAGAGGTAGAGTATTTTCTCTTTTGACTCTACTTCTGAATTATTCCATTTCTTTTTTTTCTCCTTTACAAGTAAGTCATTTTTACAATAGACAATTTTGTTATTTTTGCATAAAGCAAATAATAGAACAGGTAAGTAAAACTGAGAAAATAGCACCCTGATACGGGTCCTGCATCTGATAGGAATCCAAGGGTATTTGGGATTGTTATTATTGCCATTTACAGATGAAAAAACTGAGGTCCCAGAGAGGTTTAACAGACTTGTCTAATGCCGCACAGGGAATTAGCGGTAGAACCTGAGTGTGAAACTGGGTGCTTTTGTTCCTAGGCCACCATACCCTCCACCTGGCAATGTAAGCCCCTGCTGAAATGTAGCCTATCCTGAGTTCCAACCTCAGCATGTTCTTCACTGAGAGTCAGTCAATCCATCTGTCTTTTTTTCCCTACTCTCATTATACCTTGTCCTAGCAATCTCTGCTCCCTTCTAAGTTGCTGTTTTTACTGTATCATGGGCTTGAAAGTCAAACCTCAACTCCATACAAAACATGCTATAGTAGAAGAGGAATAAAAATCTCTCCGTATGCAGTATTGAGACATTTCCTCTGATAAAGGCATGAGCCTTAGTCCATGGTCAGGGGGAAGCCCCTTCCCTTCCTTCCTCATTCCTACCCATGTTCCAGGTAGCTGATATAAACTCTATGATGTACATAGAGTCTGCACATCTGTAGCCAGAGTACTGAAAAGCAAACCTAGATGAGAGTGTATAGCTTCTGTGATGATCTTAACCAGTATAAAAGAGAATTAAGAAAGATAGAAAGGAATAAAGGAGGCAAGATGTGATTTAGGGAAACTTTGTTTCCAAGATTAAGTCTTAAGAGCAGATGTGACATTAGTCAGAGACCTAGACAGGTGACATGGGCAAACAGCATTGGGGTAGTGGGGAAAACTCTGGTGCTCATTCCCTATAATCTGTATCAGACCCCTAGGCTACACCTAACCAGCAGACAATCCAAGTACAAATAATGTACTGTTCTAAAATATGGTTTCTAGGAAGGCCTTTATTTAGCTCTCTTTTCAAAATATTGTCACCTCTAAGTCCCTCCTGCATACAAATTCTGGAATCCCCAGCATTCATGAAATCTGCCGGTCAGTCCTATTTTCCCAGCCACTCTCAGATGGAATCCTCCCCAAGGACAAGTCAAGACATGATGGGTTAAGGCTGCCCAAAGGTTTCCTGATACAGGAGGGAACTTACTTCTTACCTTGCCCTCCAGTGCACCAGTCCTCCAGCAAATAAACACCAGAACCTATGGAAGTCAATCAATCCTCCCTTGTGATCTGACTCACAGACAGTATCTGACATCGGCACACAAACCTACACACACACATGCGCATGCCCTTTAACCCATGGAAAAGAAAGACATCTGTGTAATCCGTGGAGCCAATTTCTCCATGTTGCAGTGGTATTCACAAGGAGTGGGACTGATAGGAAATGCCTGTGTGCTATGCAGTTAAAAAGATAAAATGACCAGTAAGGTTGGTAATAACCATCCCTGTGAAGAGAGACGAGCAACACTGAAGCCATCATGCTAGGAAAAAGGAATGATTGCTCATATCTTCTTATATTTACTGTCCCCACTGGTCACAGGAATCTCAGACACACTTGGTAATCTACCCTGAGCTCAGCTGAGGCTGGTCAGAAAAAGAATGGAGCCAAGCAGAGATGGGTTTATTTCAGTTCAGGCAGGCATCCAGTCCAGTATTGGGCAGTGTGTCATCGTGGTTCCCAAGCCAGTATGCTTCAGAACTACCCAGGGGACTTTCATACAAAGACATATCCTAGGGCTCCAGTCATACTTGCAGAATCAGAATCAGATGTCTGTGATGTTTTTTAAGCTCCCCAGGTGATTCTGTTGCAGCTTGTCCAGGGACTGGCATTTGGAAACCATGGCAGTGGGGGATATAATAGAAGTATAAGATACAGTTTGTCCTTATGGAACTTATATAAGCAAAAGAGATTAGATTCATTCATAGGAAAGAGATATAATTATTCCCTCATCAATGTTCAAATAGTGCTTTTACACACATCTCTATAGTGCTTTTGTTTCCTTGGGTTGGAAATGTTTGTTAGTCTCTCTCCTTTACAAGCATTCTGTGAACTATTTGAAGCAGGGCTGTGTTTATTCACTGTGGATACATTTATTCACAAAATCATCTAACCACTCACTCATCCCATTATTTCAACAAATATTGAATCTCCAGGGTGCCAGGCGCCGTTCTAGGTGCTGGCAAGCTAGCAGACTGACAAGTAACTTCCTGGAATTTGCATTCTGGAGGGGTAGGGGTGGGGAGCAATAAAATAAACCAATGAATAAGATGAATGCTACAAAGAAAATAAAACAAAGCCATGGGAAAGAGATGAACCAGGAGGGAACATTTAATAATACAGTCATGGGAGGCTTCTCTAAGTCCATAACATTCGAGTTAAACCCCAAATGATGACACAGTGTTAGTGGCATGAACATCTGGAAAGAGCACCCAAGGCAGAAACAGAAAGTATAAAGTCTTGCCTGCTGGAATGAACTGGGGACTGCAGAAATGGAGAGCAGGTGGGGAAGGCTGATCCCAGTGGCTAGCAGGAGAGAGCAGGATGTGGCTGGAGAAGTGGGCAGAGAACAAACAACAAGCAGTCTTATAAGCCATAGGGAGAGGGGGTTTACTTTATCTTATATTTCTGTTTGATTCTAAGTGTAATAGAGAACCACTGGGTGGTTTTAACCAAGGTGATTAAATAATACGATCTGACTTCCTCCTTTAAAATTCACTGAGTTTTGTGCAGAATGGGTTGCATAGAAGCAAGAAGGGAAGTGGGAAACCAGTTTCAGAAGAACAGACAGGAGACAGTGGGTAAGGCAGAAGGAGTGGTGTGTAAAGAAGCAGCTGGAACAACACACATTTTGGAGTGAAGAGAAAGGAATCAGGGATGACTCCTAGATTAATGAATAAGCCCAATATCTGGACTACAATAATAAACATTCAGTGAATGATTACTGATTGGGTAAATAAGTATAAAACAACTCAACACCAGCATCTCAAACATAATCACATGCCAGCATGTCTGGTGCAGACAAAGTACCCTGTACCGTCTAGAAAGATGTCAGTGTGGATTCAAATTGTCTAGGTAGTGGGATTTGAAATTTGTCTCAAAGATGAGTAATATTGGGATACAGAAGCAAACACTGAAGCAGATTGTAGACCAGAACATAAAAATAAACCTGATATGTTTTGGGGGGCAGGCTATTTCTTTTCTTTTTCTTTTTTTCTTTTTTGGCTCTAGAACTTCTTAAGAGGTGGGAGGTTCAGGGGAAGGATAAAGACAACTGTGTTGGCAAAGCAGAGGATAGAGATATAGTTGGTTGAATATAAAAACAGAAGAATATGAAGCCTCTTGAAAACCAGGCAGTAGTTTGGATTCAAAAAGCAACAGAGATCCATCATGGGTTCTTGTCTAGGGAAGCAGTGTGCTGGCAGCAAGTGATTTATGTCTTGAATTTAGATGGCCTGGGGCTGGAAGTCAGTGACACAACACTGTGAGGCAGCAGATCAGATAGAATTACAGTAATCTAAGTCCTGGGCTCAGCAAACTATCCTCTCTGGAAAAACATAATAAAACAAACAAACAAAAAAGCAAATAAACAACTGCAATGTTCCAAGACTGGGCTCCAACTCAGAATACATACAAACATTGCAGAGGTTCTTGGAGCTTACCGGGGAGGTGGGAGAGGGGGGCAGCACAGTAGAAGAAGTGGGAGGTGGTCAGTGGGAGAAAGTAAGTTAGCCTTGACTCAATAAAGCAGACTCACTAAAGCTTGAAGAAGACACAGAAGTTTTTAGCTGCAGGTGGCTGGGTGTCCTGGGCCATTTTGTTTATTTTCTTTCTTCAGATTCCAAATCTAAGTAGAATTCTTGGTCCTTCCCAGCACATTGCAGCTGCCATGAGTGGGTCATGTCTATTGGGAACATCCTCCTTGGTGATCAGAGATTCAGAGACCAGCCATGACCCAACCCCAGCCTCCCACTCAGTAGAGAGTGGAAGAGAAGTGAGACTTTTTTCTTTTCACACTCAAGATGCTTCTGGAACATGGCCTTTCCCATGATATATATACCACAAATCTAAAAATTTGAGGACCTTGCCTCCCCACCCATGCCCCTAACAGGTCAGTGAACTATACCTGGTCACTTAGAAGTGGACACCACAGAAAAGGGTGGTGGACTATGGAGTTAGGCCTTCTGAATGGAAAGGAAATGACAGAATTAAAGAGAATGGCAACAGCAGGCTGTGGTAGAAACTTATCATCTTATAGCCCAGAAGTTGTCTGGCTTCTCCAACCCAGGACATCAGTGGAAGCAGGCCCGACATCCAGTCAGGTAGTAATAAAAATCCAGATTCTGCTAAAGAGGCTGGAATGGTTTCAAATGATAACTATCTGCTCAGGGGCCCTGTGAAGCTTAGTTCATTGGAAATTATTCATGGTCGGGCAGCACTGGGCCACTTAGATGACCATGCAGCAGTCTGTTCCCTGTGGTTCAGCACAGATGGCAACTTACATTCCCCTATTTGTTTTTGAAGCATGACAACTAGTATCAAGGATGCAGTCTACTGACACAGAGCCAGGGACTTGGCATGTTCTTTCCCACCCCAAGAACTCTCTGTATGCTAAGAATGCCACATGTGCATGCACACACTTATCAACCATTCAACAGATATTTCTTGAGCACCTAATACATGTCAGACATGATGCTAGGACCTAGGTACACAAAGATGAATATGACAGGGTCCCTTACGGCTCGGGGAAGACAGCCAGGTACAATACATCACACTCTGTAGAATATCGCAGTATTGTTTCAGAGAGAGGAGCTCAACTCAGGTTGGGGTAGTTAGAGAAATTTTACCAAAGATGATATACTTGTGCTGTCTCTTAAAGAAAAGGAAGGATTTTTTTCTAATCAAAAAGTAGTGAAAAAGAAACTCCCAGAAAAAGAACTAGTGTGTAAAAGGTATAACATCTGGAAGGAGTCTAGGGAAGGGTCCAGGGTTAACAAGAAGTTTCATATGGCCAGCAGCAATTGCAGAGAAAATGAAAGTGGCTCGGTCAGCTGAGAACAGATTGTGAAAGGCCTTTGCTAAGGGGTCAGGATTCCTGAATAAGATAGAGGCATAATCAACAGTGCATTAGAAACAAACAGATGCTGACATCTGGGACCAAGGACTTAGGAATGCCTAATTGTAGCCAGCAGATCACATGTCCTCCCCTTGACATTTTCCAAAGCACTTGCACACAAGTGACATGATTATTGGTGTGCAAGCCCTATATTATCCCAATTCAGGACTCATCAGGAGACGTTTCACAGCAACATGTGGCTTAGGCTCAAAGACCTATGTAGGATCTTCTGTTTTCTCTGGACCAAACACAGGGGTATGTGTGCGGGCACAAAATAAGAGAAAAAGAAGGGAATTGTGTGATCAGGACCTGCCTTAACCCTTAATCCTGCTACCTGTGCCAAAAGAGCTGTGGCTAGATCGCCCTCTGGAGGCAGGAGGCAGAAAAACAGCAAATCTGGGTGCAATGAACCTCAGTGTGGTGACTGAGATTAAACATTATCCTCAGTAACACATAGAGGGTGATATTCTGCTCCCAGTTCTCCCCTGTGGCCTGTCAGTGTGATCTCTGAAAGACTCCTAGGTATAAACAAGGCTGTTTCTTCACCACAGGAGCCTGTTGAGTGTGGTTCCTTCCACACCCCAAATGTGAACTAACCCCACCACAAGTCTTTCAGGTGTTTCACTGTTCCAAATTTCCAGGAGATGTATGCAAGATGCACAACAATATTACTGCACCCCAGCACCCAACCCAGCTTCAAAATACAAAAAATATATAACCAAAGCATTGCATTTCCCAAACAAAAGCTAATTCCCATTTTCTTGCCAGTCTGAAATATAGCAGAGTTGTAAATACCTATAAAAGGAGAAAAAAGAGAACCCTAAAATAATTAGGAAGAAACTTGCCATTGAGCTGACTTGGTCACCATATGCAAATTTCATAGAAACTCAAAGCTTTAATGGATCTGCTCAGGTCTGAGGCACATGGCAATAGAGGCCATCCAAGGTAATAACCTTTAAACTCAGTGATGTGACTCCCTAGCACCCAGGAAGTGAAGGCTGGAATGGGAATGGACTGCAAATAGCCCTGGCGAGTGAAGGGTAGAATGGGAAGGGACTGCAAATAGCCCTGGCTTATTAGATTATCAATTCTGGAGATCATCTCCAAAAGCCAAATGAGAACAGTGTCCTCAAAGTTTCTTGTCCCTGGACATTGAGCTTCACTTCCCCAATTGCCGCCCAAATATCCTCTTCGTTCACCAGGTTTCCTCCTGAAGCAAGGCTTGACTTCCTCAAATAATAATATGACATATCACATACCTCTCCTCATGATGTCTCTCCTGATCCTTCTAGCCATAAGTAACCTCTGTTCCCACTTAGAACTCTTCGGGCCCTTATCTGTGTTTTTCTTCTAATTATGTATGTGTGTAACTTCTCTATTCTATTAGAATATTATAAACTCCTTGAGGACAGAACTAGGAACAATTAAAATTGGGATTTCTCTTCCTTATTTATATGAGAAAGAGAAATTCCATAGGGAGTCCTTGGAGTCCTGGGAGTCCTTGGAGTCCTTGGAGTCCTTGGAGTCCAGGGTTATTTCATATCTCCCACTGCTCTCAAACTGACCCCAACCAACCTTGGGGGGTGAGACACAGCTGGCAGAACCGGTCATTTATGCGCAGAGCAGGAAGGGACTTGGGTGGTGTGCTTTGGAGAATGCAAGGAATTTCCCAATTTTGTCCCCAAACCTCCCACCTCCAATACCTGAAATTCCACTAATTTGTAATACATTCCTTTCAGTCTTTGAGGTTTTTCTCTTTTGTAGCCCCCTCTTGACTAAACCCTAAATACCCTATAGAAGGAGAACATCTTAAGTTCTAACCATGCAATGCCTTAGCAAGTGATTCACTGGCTTTAGATGTAAGCAAATTTGACAGGAGTATGTGACTGTGTGAGTGTTTCAAAGGCCAGGCTAATTACAGAAGGGACATAAGAGTAAGGAAACCCATGAGGGGAAAGCTTGTTTGTTTTCTTTACTTTTGTTACCCCAGCACCCTTTATGGTGCTGAAACAGAAGATGCTCAATGAATGTTGAAGATATGGATGAATGAGTAAATGAATGATGGGGAGAAGTCCAGAAGACAAGTATTCTCTAGGGGAAGGTCAATTCCTTATTCTTCTTGTGCGACTTCACAGTATCTTGGACAGCATAAGAAGTGCTGAGGAAACTCGCTGCAACTGATGTATCCCTGCTCTGCAGTTTGGCCTGGCCCAGGAATAGCCTTCCTTGTCTATTAAAAAGTCAGTCTTACCACCAGAGGGCAATGCAGACCAAATTCCGGAGTTTTCTTGTCTAAACCCCTGGTGGCTGACAGCAGGGGGCCCCCAAATGCCATTTTGGACCACCAAATAGAGCATTCCCCCCTCCCTGCACACTCGTTAATATCAAAGTCTCATCTAAGCAGCTTTGCTTTTCAGACCTGTAACAGAGACAATAGTTAAAAAGTCATCCTGAACTCCACTCAATCAATAAAAATAGTGGCCTGTATTGGAGGAAAGGAAGAAGAAAAAGAAAACTGCTGGTGGTACTGTTAGCTCACTGTTAGGAACATTCCCTACTATAGTTTTCTAAGCAACACTAAAGTATTATCCCTGTGGAGCCTAAAGCATCCCATAGATGACTCATATTTAATTGATAATTGATATGCAGCAAGTACCATGTAATATCTACAAAAAGCACACAGAACCTTTCTCAGGATTGATGCCAAGCACTAGACTATTATCTAGTATTTGGAATCAAACTGGATCAAGATCTTAGATAGTAGTCTGGCCCCTTCATTATTAAACTGTAAAAAGGAGTTGAGACTAAGAAAGAGACATGCCCATGTCAAACAAGGAAGTAAAATGGATATATATATTAATCTAGATATTGCATCCCACTAGGCATATAGAGTACTGTATTTATTTAGCCTCTCTAAGGCCAACACACATTTTCTCACGTGAGAAAACAGACAGAGAAAGGGGTTACACCACTGTACTTTATTTTGCTCATTCTTTTATTCAACATTTACTGAGCTTTTATTTGGGCTGGGAACTATGTGAAACAATAGGGATACTGAGATTATAATATAAGACCTAAATTGAGTGGAACAGATAGAGAGATTATTACAGTTCAATGTAGGGAGAATTTAGCCACAGTTCATCTTTTAAGCCAAGGCTTTTTATTGTACTACATTTGTCTTCTACTACATAGTCAACATCCCTTCCCCAGGGCAGGGCCTGTCTTCTTTGTATCTCCAGTATTTAGACTAGTACTTTATTGTACCCTGTAAATGAGTAGGTGGCCAAATGGATGGATGGATGGATTGGTGGGTGGGAAGAAGAACAAGTAAATCAATTCTAAATACCATAGGTTGCAAAGGGGAAAGAAATGAAGGAATATTCAGTGAGATAGTAGTAGGCCTAATACAAAATTATGTTCTTATTTTCTGCACAGATATTTGATCTCTTACTATGTAAACCCCTTGAAAGCAAAATGTATGTATATGATCTCTTACTATGTAAACCCCTTGAAAGCAAAGAACTTTCCCTGTATATTTTCTATCACCCAAAGAGTCTAGCAGAGTGTTAAGTATCCTCCAGGTACTCAGTAAAAATTTGTGAAATAAAACAGTATCTTTCCATATTTGATTTCATTTTATCTCCTTTGACAACTTTGGACAAGAGAGTGGGTAGAGTTCATCCACCTTTCATGCATAGGGGAAGACAAAGCCACAAAAAAAGTAAAGTGTCTAGGTGGTCTGAACTCTAGGTCTTCAAGACTCAGCTTCTGGGGCAAATCAATGGGAGTATGTAGCCTTTAGAAGAAGCATTCCAGAGGTCACAGTACTGAGGACTTGAGGAGAACCTCCCAGCCTTGTCTGGAAGAAAGCTCCAGGCCTGAGTCCCTGTGAACTAAAGGGGTCCACAGGTATCCAGGCATGTAAGAGACAGGTTACCCACTGCCAAAGAAGGAGAGGTGGGAGCTGGGGCTGGCTGCTCCAGGAGAGAGTGGAGAGGAGGAGGCCAGGGAGTGGGAGCCCAGGGAAAGACCTTGGTGGAGCAGCAAGGATGTCCCTCTACAGCTATCTCAGGAAGCTCAGAAACTGTCCTCACACCTCTCCAGCCCATCAGGGAGAAGAGCAGAGGTCACCCTGGGGGCCTAAGATTGAGTTAGAGGAAGACAGAGCAAATAAGCACAAAAATAACCTATTCCATGCCTGTATTCATGCCCCTTTTAATGAGACTTTGCTCCACTTATCAAGAAGTGGAGTTTATGTCTCATTTCCTCGAATCTTGACTCCCCCAGTGACTTGCTTTGACAACCAGAATATGGTAGATATGCTATAGTATGGTTTCTTAGTTGAGGAAGCAGGACCTACAGCTTCACTCTTGTTCCCTTAGATTAGAATTCTGCCATTACCATGTGACAAGCCTGAGCTAGCCTTCTTGAGAATGAGAGACCACATGAAGAGAGGGGCCTGGATGACAGCAGGCAGTGACCACCAGACATGTGAATGAGGCCATCTCAGACCACCCATTCCCACCACATGAAACACCACATGCCAACTCTGGCACCACCTAGTAGTTTTCCATTTTCTGTCAGGACCTTCTTCCAGAGTTGAGCCCACCCAAATTGTTGGTCCATAGACTTGTGAGGAAATAAAATGGTTGTTGGTTTAAGCAACCAAGTTTTGGTATAAAGAAAAGATTATAATATGTGTGCATGTAGGTTTTTTTTGTCTATGTGAATAATTGAAGGCTGTATACATACGAGCATCAGAACTAGTTAAGTGAATAACTGTATACGTAGATTCAAAGACTTAACATACTCTACTTTCAGATTTTGCCTTCTGAATCCATTAATATAAAATTTATTTGGTGGAGTTGACATTACTCCTTTCTTTTCTCTTAGCAAGAGAAAAGAATAGCCATGATTTGGAAGAAATTTACCTAGCTCTTAGGAATGCCAAAGATGTAATGGAAGGGTCCAATTCATTGGTTTTTCTTCAATGAACAGAAGGCCTTACAGTTTGATGTCAAGGAACTGAACTGAAAATCACACAATTGCTGCTTGAGGCCTGGTTTTAACATTTGCTGTATTCTTTAGCATGATCAGTTTCTTCTCTCTGGACCTCAGTTTCCCTATCTGTAAGTGAAAGCTTCCATTTGATAATCTCTAGTCCTCTTTCACCAATAACATTCCTTGAGTTTGTTGTTGATGAGACTGTTTTAACCCTTTCATGGCATATTCCTTTAAGTTTATAAACAGCAGTACATATGGATGGGAAGTCCATCTGTCCCTCTGGGGAACAGAAAATAGGACTTAGGGAGTTGAGACCACTTAGGTTATACTGTAAAGCAGGAGAGGAATCAGAGATAGAATATATATGTACCATAACTGCATTTTGGAGATTGGCTTGGACATCCAGGTTATGCCGATGTGGAGACTTGCATGTAATCTGAGGTTGGAACTCACAAGACATGATGTTTTATAAGATGATCCTGAGTAGGCCTCAGAAATAGCTGTGGAAAAAGATTACTTTTCATCTTGTCGTAAGTCTGATTAGAATGTATGAGAATAAATCATGCCTGCTTTCTCTGTCCTCCATCTATTGCCACTATTTTTTTGATGTTGGTAATAATCAACTTTCATGGAAGGTCTATCTTCCTTACCACCTTACTGGCAACATTATTTATTTCACTTTAAATTTGAAGAAATTAAAATTCAGAATGGTGGGGTAAATTGCCCAGTGTCACATAATTAGGAATTTCAAAGCCGGGAAATGACCCCAAATTTGTCTGATTCTAAAACTTACAACCTTTTCTACCACATCATTCAGTCCCTGGCACCATCTAAGAGTCTTCTGTTTCCTCCCATAATCTTCTCCCAGAGCTAAGGCCAACCAAGGGACTCTGCCCAGAAGAACACACACAGAGCACCTAGGTCATAGGGCTGTCATGAAAACTGAGATGCCTATGAACAGGGACATAGCATTTCTTGATATGGCTGTTTCACTTCCACATTGGATAGAATCTGGATTGGATCTACTTCAGCCTAAATTCTAACCCTCTAGAAAATCAAGATGATTATATAATTCCAGTGAATAAAGAAACATGAATGACTACAGAAGCTTGGAGCCCCTGTCTGAAGCTTCATAAGATGTGGCTTCAGTCCCTTGTCCCAAACAAAAAGCAGTCAGAGATCACTATATTTTAAGCACATGTGCAAGAACATGGTCCCCAACCCAGGAGAGCTTAACCTGTAGTCAACATAAAAATACACAAAACATGTAAATGCTGAGCTTTGTGGAATGAACTTACAGTACAAAATAATGAAAAAAGAAAGATCCTTAAGAACTAGAGGGAAAAGTGAAGATTTCATGGAACAAGAGAAGTTTGAGCTGAGTCTTGGAGGAAAAAAATTGACCAGAGAAGAAGGAAAGGCCCTTGTTAGCCTAGTGTTAGCATTGGGAACATGAGAAAAAGCTTGAGTTAGAGGAATGACCAGACTTATATAGAGGACAGTGAGAAGATAAACTTCTCTGGGACCTGGGTGGTAGGGGGAAATGATGGTGAAGGGCCTCATAGTGGGCGGTAAAGCCAGAAGTCAGCAAAAGAGAGAAATCTGGCACCTAGGTCCCATCCAACCCATCTATCTCACTTTCTAGAAGACTGAAGCCACGTTCCTCTGCCCATACAAACCAATAGGCAGACATATGCATGTATACATGCACACACACATACACATACACACCCTACTTGGTGTTTGTTCCTGTCAGAAACCAGCCTGTGAGATTGTTGTGGATTCCAGAGGAGGGTGGGAAGGGCCAA
Organism: Panthera onca; assembly: GCF_046562875.1. Classification (NCBI taxonomy): domain Eukaryota; kingdom Metazoa; phylum Chordata; class Mammalia; order Carnivora; family Felidae; genus Panthera; species Panthera onca. The sequence goes on along the minus strand of NC_138342.1, from coordinate 167,416,886 downwards.
GATAGCAGATCATTGAGGCTCTAATTATATATCTTTGAGGTGGAAATTTAGTAAAACCACAGACTTGGAACAACATAAAAGTGTATAAAACAGTCTCATCCATTCATTATGCAAAGGAATTGCTCATTTATGGAGTTTGGATTACAGTAGAGAGCTCATAAAGCAAAACCATGGCACTTTATGGAATCCCATAAGTACCAGCATGTTCTTGTTGTGAAGAGCACACCTATTGCATGTAGCTTAACCAGTGTTAGTGGTGGGTCTCCCACCCACTGAGGAATGGCCCCACAGTGCCATCCACCTCCAGGAATGATGAAGAAGAACAAGAACCAAGAGAAGCTAGCTGAGAGGACAACTACCTGTAACAATTCTGAGATCATAGGGAAAAGGTCCCATCAAAGAACTATTTATTATGAGAAAAATATATAAATAGCATAAATATTGTCATGCTGAGGGCAAAGGACTTAGAAAAAGGAGATAAGAATTAGCTACTGCCATATGCACTGACAGTCACCTGTTTGTGATTCATGGGATTCCCTGAAACCTGGATCCCCCACTTAAAAAAAATCTTGACTCTAACTCACCTTAGTTTTTCTACATTTCATTATCTATTTTTCTTTTACTTTACATTAAAATTGCCTTGGGAAATGATTAAGTCACTAAAAGAGCACTTCTTAAAGTATGTTTTTGTGGAATACTAGTTTAAAAGAAAAAAAAAGTTCTGGTGGATAAATACATTTGGGAAACTCAAATTAAATTCACACTCCATACCACCCCCTTGGAATGTATAGTGAATATTAACATTAATGTGTTAAATGCTCTGAGAAGTCTTGCAATAAAGAAATTTAAACTTGTTTAACTTTGACTGGCTGTTTCTGAAATCCAAGTAATCAAGACATTTTTGTTTATTTTGTTTTTTATTTACAAAACTACTATAGTTGACCCTTGAACAATGAGGGTTTAGGGGTTCTGGCCAGCCTCCACTTCCTTATCAAAAATCTGTGAATAACTTTTGACTCTCCGAAAACTTAAGTAATAATAACCTATTATTGACCAGAAACCTTACCGATAACATAAAGCCAATGAATACGTGTTTTGTATGTTATATGTATTATATACTGTATTCTTACAATAAGGTCAGTTGAAGAAAACTTAATTAAGAAAACCATAAAAGAAAATCCCTTTACAGTACTATCCTGTATTTGTAAAATGTGTGTGTGTGTATGTGTGTGTGTGTGTGTGTGTGTGTGTGTGTGTGTGTGTATAAGTGGACCCACACAGTTCAAACCTGTGTTGTTCAAGGGTCACCTTTATTATCATCTAGAGGAACAAATGTTTTCTTAAAGAAGCTTTGGGAAATGATGACCTTTGAGGCTTTTTTTCCAATTTCTGTCTTTGGGTATAAATTTAAAAATTGTTCAGTGACTTTTCAACACCTATTGCTTGATCCTTTTGTTTTGGTGCAGCCTGCTAAAGTTCTGCCCTAATCCTCTTATATAGAGACAAAGAGATATGATTACTCATAAAAAGATATGATTAACAGGTTTCTGAATGGAACCAGAGGACTCTTGAACTGCTGGTTTTCTGTGACTTAAAAAGTCATGTTGTAGTCCCCAGAGATAAGAATGGAATCAGAGTGCTCTGATCAGGAACATTCAGCCACATGCAGGTACCAAAGGAAACACATGTTAAAGTATCCTGTGTATGTATGTTAGAAAGCAATGGTGAAACTGGAAACAACCCAAAAACAAGCAAATGGATAAATAAATTGTAGTTTATCTATACAAAGGGTATACCAATCAAATGGAATAAACTATGACACAGACACAACACGAATAAAACTCAACGGCATTATGTTGAGTGAAAAAAGAGTATACACTGTATGATTCATACATATAAAACTCTAAGAAATTCATATAATCTCTAGTGACAGAAAGTAGTTGCCTAGGGGTAGGAGCAAAGGGAGGGAAGAATTGCAAAGGGGCACCAGGAAATTTGGGGGAGTGGGTGATGGAAATGTTTGAAATCTTAATTGTGGTGACAGTTTGTAGGGGTTTACATATGGCAAGACTCATAAAAATTATATACTTACATATGTGCAGTTTGTTGAATATAAGCAAAATCTCAAAGAGTTGTAAAAATAAAATAAATGACAAAATATATAAAAAATAAATATTTTTCTCTAGAAAAAAATTAAAATAACAAGAAATCTATGCCTGGCTTGCCTCTGGTTAATGTTTCTGCTTATCAAGACTTTCAGATAATCACAAGTTGCTATGAAAGTAAATGAATGAGTTGAGAACTCCCATGAGCTCCATTTTTTAGACACTGACCTCTATGTTCCTTTATAGGCCACACAGACAAAAGTAACTCTGTCTTTCATTATTTTCTCATCAATGGAAGAGGCTTTGAAAGAATTCCATCTGGTTCCTAGAAATTTCGGGAACACAGAAAAAGGGGTCTGTCCATTGGCTTTTCTTTGATAGCAAGGTTTCACCAGAGCTAGTGTGGTCTAGGGGGATGAACTACGTTGATGTTTCCAGTCAAGCTTTGGCTCACCTTTCCTGGCTGTACTTCTTTGGTGGGGTCATTTTTTCTCTGTGTATTTGAAGAGTCAGGCACTTCAGAGATGTGACAGATTTAAAGGATTAAAAAGAAAACCCACCTTGGGAAAACTAAGGCAGTAAAAGAGTTTCCTCATTCCTAAAATGAAAAGATGGGAAAGTGCCTTCTTATTCTGACATTTTATGATTCTTTGAATTTTTCTTTGCAACTCAGAATGACACTGTGAGCACTCTAAATGGGTGGAGGAGTCTGAGGAAGAGGAAAGAGATGGATGGGAATAAGAGAAATGGATGAGTGTTAAGAGTCCGGTCTTCATTGTCAGACAGACCTTAGCTTCACCCCTGGATGGTAACAAGCCATGGTGAGCAATTCGCAGCTTCTCTGCAAACTAGAGTTATTAATAACTATCATACAGTTATTCTCAAAAGTAAAAGAAAAACAAAAGTTTGCAAAATTACCCAGGAGAATGCATATATTAGGGGCAAAATGTCAATTTCTTCCCCACCCTCCAGAGACAAATAGCCTAAAAAAACATTTTGCTAAGAAGAGCCCTACAAATGTACTAGCAAATGCAAGTTTGAGGTATCCCAAATCCTCAGAACTGATTCATGGCACAACCTAAGCCTTCCTCAAACCATGAGGAGCCTAGATTTCTATCTTTGCTTAGCTGAACAACTTACAGCGTTTTTCCTTGGTGACTCATTGCCTCTGGGAGGGAGCCCACAATTTAGCAGGACTTTTTTTCCCCCATCCATGAGGCTCTCTCCTTCCATCCCACTTTCGCAGGTTGTACAGGACTGCTTCTGGTTTTTTGCACTTCTATTGCCCACCATCTCCATTCCATCTCCAACCGTGTTTCCTTTCTTTCCCCTCTTTGCCTTTTAGGGGCCAGCCCAGATCTAAGACATCTCCAGAGATCAGCATGGTGAAAACAGGTGGACGAGGTCAAATGAGGGGACAGAACTTTGTGTGTCCCAGTAAGTTAAGTCTATTAGAGCTGGAATACTCCTGAGGATGTGTATCTATTTCCTGTGGCTGCTATCACAAAGCACCACAAGCCAAGTACTTTTTTGTGATACTTAAAATAACAGGAACTTACTCCCTCACAGTTCTGGAGGACAAAGTCTGAACTCACGGTGTCAGCAGGGCCTCTCCTCTCTGATGGCTCAGAGGCTCAATGGAGGGTCTTCTCTTGCCCTTTCCAGCTTCTGGTGGTTGCAGCAATACTTGATGTTCCTTGGCTATGGACACATCACTCTAGCCTGTGCCTCCACCAACACATGACCTTCTCCCTGTGCATCTCTCTGTCCCTGAGTCTCTGTGATCTTTCTTTCTCTTATAAGGACACCAGTTTTACTGGATTAAGTTTAACCTAATCCAGTATGAACTCATCTTAATTATATCCTCAAAGACCCTATTTCCAAATAAGTTCACATTCTGGGGTCTGGATGGACATTAATTTAGGGGAGAAACTATTCAACTCAATATAGCATACCGGATGTCAATTCATATGAAGAGAATAAATCCTAGAGACTAAAGTGCCTTAGTCTAGATTACATGGCCAATTAATGGCAGAGCTAAAACTGGAGTTCAGGCCTTTTGTTCCCATATCCACGGTGATTTCTAAGGCACAAATATATGTCTCCAGGGAGCATCAATTTGGCTCCAAACTCAGGGTGAGGAAAAGGGGTGATTTAATTTGAGAGGTTTTCCTGCACTGAACTAAGATTGTAAAAATAATAACCACTATGTACTAGGCTTTAGAGGCATGGTCTCTAATCTCTACCGCAATAGTTAACATACTCAGAGAGTTTACTATGGGCCAGCCATTATTTTTAGTACTTAAAAGTGTATTAACTTATTTAATCTTCCCAACAAGCTGAAGTCTGAATCCAAAGCCCATGCACTTCCTATAGTATCAAGCTGCCTTAATGAGAATTTAAAGTGAAAAATGGCACTCTAGGCAATCCCTCTCCACCACCACAGAATGCTTATGAGTAATTTAAACCTCAGTGGAATTTGAAAATGTTCACCTAGGCTGAGAAATGATATACCACAAAGGACAGGGTTTGTTTGTTTGTTTTATCCAAAAGCCAGCTGCAAGCCAATTATCTGGGAACCTCCCAAAGCCATATCTTTAAATTCGCCTGTAGATTGAGACAAGGAATGGTCAACTAAGCCCATTCCAGCTGATTGCTGTGGTTTCTGGCCAAGGCAACCGACAAATGTGTATCAGGAGCCTCTGCCAGTCAGCATACAGATGTGGAACAGATCTCTCTGGCATGATGTTTCTCAAAAAATAAGGAGGGGCAAAGAAGAGGATAGTAGCTCAGGGCATCACTGCAAACAGCTTATATTTTAAGGACTGCTAGTTGATCTCAAAGACACTGGCTCAACACTCATTACATGCTGGATGACTATGGGCAGTCATCACTGATTTTCCAATGGCATCAATTAAAAGCAAGGAAAGAGCTCAGTAGGATGCACTGACTCTCAGAGAGAGAGGGAGAGTGCAGAAAGAGGGGAAGGCCATCTCTTCCTGGGCATTTGAGCATGGAAAGTGCTTGTGGATGCCACAGGGGGTTTAAAAAAGGGACTGGAATTTTCTTTGCCTTTGCCACTCCCTTTGTAATGATAGTTCTTATTTGAGGAAAGCATATGTGAAGGATTTGGGCTCTGAAGAGGACTTATTTTAAGATCACAACCTGCGTGCTGAACCAGGTTTTTAGAGAAGTCTGCACATATTCCTACTTGTCTGTATTTGATGCATTAAAAAAGTACTTCTCTCATTAGTAAGGATACTAAGGAAGCAGCAAAGAGCGCTGACCTGGAGCCTTGAGACCTGTAACCCCATAACAACTCTACCACTACCTTGCTATGTGACTTTGGGTAAACCCTTTAACCTCACTGTGTCTGAGATTCCTTTCTCAAGTAAGAATAATGATACATGTTCTTTCCTTCTCCATGGTCAATTATGAGACTCAAATAGGACAATATGCACAAAAGCATTTTGAAAAGCACGATTTTGGTAGTAAGGACAGAAAGTACTGATGATGAAGAACCTAGAGGAGACACTTGGCCAGCAACTAACCAGCCATGGGAAACTGGGAAAGTCATCATAAAACTTTAACAGTGCATTGCAGCTTCGGGTCATAGAATTTTTTGCAATCTACCAAAAGCAATAAACCTAAGGCCCCAGAAAAATGCTCAAGGAAGCAATAATGTTTGCACATGACTTCAGAAGCCTCTTGGTCTTTCTAGGACTATTCATGACCCTCCAACAAGTCCTTAGATCCCAGAGTAGGAACATGACATTAGTAGTCCAGATCTGGGTTAATATACCTTGAGAAAGAATGTTGCAGTGTAACTGGGGACAATTTCCAGCAGATTGAAAGTGAGGAAATTTATTATTTCTCTTATTTATCAGGATCATCATGAAAGGATTCTGCATGTGGTCTATTTTTCAAGCAGTATTTAAGGGTAACCTGCCACACTTTCCTAAGCGTGTTCTAAGATGTAACTTATTCCTCTCCAGTTTATCCTTCCATATGTTCCCGTCTACATCCTGTCTTTCAGAGATTCATCAAAATTTCTGGACACAGAGGGCCACCCCTGTTCTTAGTACAGTCATGGATTGATTTCCTTTGTACACCTCTGCTGTTATTTCACTGGGATTTGGGAAGCAGTGGAGACAAACATGTAAACTTAGGCTTGAGCCAGAAGCTTCTCATTTGTTTCAGATGAGATAAATCTCCACCACTTTCACCTCTGGAAGGCCAGATGGAAGGCACTGCCTTGGTTTGCTTTTGCAGTGTCATGTCAGGGCATCTACCTAAATTATCCATCCTGAGACTTGATTGCCAGCATCCATGCAAGGCACCATCCCAGCCATCATGAGCCAGGACAGAAGCAGGAGTACAGCAGCAGCAACCAGATCTCAGTTGATATAACTGGAGCAGGAATGTCTCATCATCACAGGGGACCATTCCCAGCAGTGTGCATGTCTCCCTGTGGCTGAGTGACTGGTGCACTCTCCTGAGTGACTATGTGGCTTCTGCTATTTGGGCAGGTCTGAGCATTAATTTTATGTCCAGGTATGTGGGTTTGCACCTGAGAATCAGAACAGCACAGAAGTCAAGAAGCCGATTCCAGACATACTCACTAGCTGCATAATGTTGAACAAATCCCCTAACCTTTTCATGCCTCAACACTGTCAGCTGTAAACAGGGGCAATATTAATATTTACTTCATGTTGTTTCTATGAGAAATTGAATAGGTTAGTAAATATAAAGTGCTTAGGACAATGTCTAGTAACCATAGTAAGCACTCGATAAATGTAAGTTATTTGAGGATGGGGATAAAGGAGTTATAACACTTCTATATATATCTAGTGTTATATTATATATTATAATATTATATATATTATACATTTGTAGTTATATTATATATATATATATATATATATATATATATATGAGCGTTTGTGTTCCCCTAAAATTCATATACTGAAGCCCTAACCCCTCATGTGATGGGTATTGAGATATTTGGAGGTGGGCTTTTTGGACATAATTAGGTCTGAATGAGGTCATGAAGATGGAAACCCCATTATGGAATTATGTCCTTTCCACCATGTGAGGACACAGTAAAAAGGCAGCCATCTACAAGCCAAGAAGAGAGCCCTTACTGGGACAAATCTGCAAGAACATTGACTTTGGACTTCCCAGCCTCCAGAAGAGTGTGAAATAAAAGCCTATTATTTAAACCACTCATCTATGCTATTTTGTTGTCGTAGCTAAAGCTGACCCATACAGGGGGTGTATCAGAGTTCTCCAGAGAAACAAAACTAATAGGATATATGTGTGTATATATAGAAATACCTCATTTTATTGTGTTTTGCTTTATTGTACTTGTCAGATAATTGTGTTTTTTACAAATTGAAGGTTCAAGACTACAGTAGAAATAACTGGACATGTCAGGGAGAAACAGCAAGAGAACCAGAACTGGAAGAAGACCTAAAGATAGCACTGAACTGCTGCCGTCTCATAATCAGACTTGAATGGATGAAGAGTTGCTCCTTCTGGGTGAACAAAGACTGTGGTTTCTTAAGATGAAATCTACTCCTATTGGAGATGCTTTGAAGATGGTTGAAATAACAACAAAGAATTTAGAATATTACATAAACTTAGTTGATAAAGCAGTGGCAGGGTTTGAGAGGATTGACTCCAATTTTGGAAGAATTTCTTCTTTGTGTAAAATGCTATCAAACATGCTACAGAGAAATAATTCATGAAAAGAAGATTCAATCAATGTGGGAATTTTATCACTGTCTTTATTTTTAAGAAATTGCCAGAACACCCTAGTCTTCAGCAACCACCACTCTGATCATCAAGCATCCATCAAGATTGAGGCAAGACCCTCCACCAGCAAAAAAAATTATGATTCACTGAAAACTCAGATGATAGTTAGCATTTTTTAGCAATAAAGTATTTTTAATTAGAATCTACATATTTTTTAGACATAATTCTATTGCACACTTAATAGACTACAATATAGTGTGGACATAACTTTTATATGCACCAGGAAACCAAAGAATTAATTTGACTCACTTTATTGTGATACTTTATTGTGGTGGTCAGGAACTGAACCCGCAATATCTCTGAAGTATGCCTATATTTAAAAATCAGCTTATGTAATTATGGGGGCTGGCAAGTCTGAAATCTGTGGGGTAGGACCGTGGGCTAGAGACATACAAAAGTTTTGATGCTGCAGCTCAAATCCAAAGTCAATCTGGAGGCAGAATTCCCTCTTCCTCAGGGGACCTCAGTCTTTTGTCTTAACCAGATAGCAAGGGTCAGATTTGGGAGCCATTGTGGTCTCAGCATTGCGCCTTGGTTAGGGTCCAGGGGGTTGCCACTTAGGCTTCCCAATAATTGTTTTCTGTTTGGTGTTTTGCCTACATTATCTCCTTTGGTCTGCATGGCCACCAGGGGAGAAGTCTTGGTAGGGATTCTCATGCTTATTTCACAAAGGAATGTTTAAAACTAGAGGCTACCAACTAATAAGGACAGAGTCTAAACTAGACTTTCATTTTCCTGGCCTTACTTCAGGGCACTTTTTTGATATATCAAAGGGTCCTCCAAGTCCACAAATGGGGTCAGCCTGTGAAGAGGAGGTAACCAAACAAAACAATATTATTAGCTCTAGCAAGTCTGTTAACCTATCTGAGCCTTAGTTTCTTTATGTGCAAAATGACACAACTAGGCCATAATTCCTAAAAGGGAGAAATCTTATCTTTGCCCTCCTACTATATTCCTTTCCAGTCTTATATAGTAAACATTCAGTATGCTTGTTTAATAGAAGGGAAGGTAGAGGACTGTATTTGTTTGCTAGGGCTATCATAACAAAGTACCATAGATTGGGTACCTTAAACAACATAATTTATTTTCTCATAGTTCTGGAGGATAGTAGTTCAAGAGCGAGATTGGTTTCTTCTGAGGCTTTTCTCCTTGGCTTATAGTTGGCTGTTTTCTCTTTGTGTCCTCACATGGTCTTCCCTCTGTGTGTGTCTGTGTCTTAATCTCCTCTTCTTATAAAGACACCAGCCATATTGGATTAGGACCCAGTTTAACAATCTCATTTTAACTTAATTACCTAGTTAAATTCTAAATACAGTCACACCCTGAGGTATTAGTGGGGATTAGGTCTTCAACATATAAATAAGGGGGGGCATAAATTATCTCAAATCAGGGGCTTGCTGCTCTCTAGAGTCATTCTAGCTCTGACATTTGACTTCTCTGAAGTGAATCAGAAACATTGGCTAGGGCTTCCTCCCACTAATAAACAATTCCTGGTAAAAATGAACATGATAACTCAACAATAAAAGAACAGAGAACCTGATTTCTTAAATGGGCCAAAGTTCTTAACAGACTTCTCATCAAAGAAGATACACAGATAGCCAATAAGCATGTGAAAAGACAATATGCTCAAGGAAATGCAAACTTAAGCAACAGTGAGACACAACTACACACCTATTACATTGTCCCAAATCTGGAAACCTGACATCCAATGTTGACAAGGATGTTGAGCAACAAGAACTCTCACTGCTGGTGGGAATACAAAATGGTACAGCTACTTTGGAAGATGGTTTAGTGGTTTCTTACAAAACTAAACATACTCTTATACAGTCTAGCAATTGCACTCCTTGGTATTTACCCAAAGGAGTTATGTCCACACAAAAACCTGCACATGGATGTTTATAGAAGCTTTATTTTATAATTGTCAACACTTAAAAGTAACCAAGATATCCTTCAGTAGGTGAATGGATAAAGTATGGTACATCCAGATAATGGAATAGTACTTAACGCTAAAAGAAAATGAGCTATTGGGGTGCCTGGGCGGCTCAGTCGGTTGAGCATCTGACTTAGGCTTAGGTTGATGTGTTTGAGCCCCACATCGGGCTTGCTGCTGTCAGTGCGGAGACTGCTTCGGATCCTCTGTCGCCCTCTCTCTCTGCCCCTCCCTTGCTGGTGCTCTCTATCTCAAAAATAAATAAACGTGAAAAAAAGGATGAAAACCAATTTTTGAAAAATGAACTATCAAGCCATAAAACATATAGAGGAAACCTAAATACATATTACTAGTGAAAGAAGCCAATCTGAAAAGGCTAAATACTGTTTTTGACTATATGACATTCTGGAAAAGGCAAAACTATAGAGACATAAAAAGATGAGTGATTGTCAGGGGGTGTGGGGAGAGATGGATGAGTAGGCAGAGCACAGAGGATTATTAAGGCAATGAAAAACTCTGTGTGACAAAATAATGATGGATACGTGTCATTATACATCTGTCTAAACCTATAGAATGTACAATACAAAGAGTGAACCCTAATGTAAACTATGGACTTTCAGTGATTATGATGTGTCAACATTCGTTTATCAATTGTTAATGAATGCAACATTCTGGTGGAGGATGCAGATTAATGGGGGAGACTACACAAGTGTAAGGGCAAGGGATGTATAGAAACTCTGTAACTTCCTCTTAGTTTTGCTGTGAACCTAAAATTGCTCTAAAATTAAATTATTTAATAATTTATTTAAGACAACACCTTATTGTTTGTATAATCAGCCTGGAAATGGGGAAAATCTGGGGTGACAACAGGAGGGAAGCATAGTCTAGTGATGTTTTGCCTCCAGCAAGAAACCATGTCAATCAGGCAAACAAAACATTCAGGCTTTGAAAAAATAATGAAGGAAACTGGTCAGTATAATTTATTATTAATAATAAGAAAACAACACCATTTAAGGTATTTAAATATTTTAAAATCATGTAAAACAATGCATTTATGTTTATAGTTTGTCAAATAAAATTTTTTTTAAATGAGCATGTCAGGGCACGGTAGATATGCATTAGTGTCTGTTTCTAGACATGGTTGGATTGGGGCCTGGATGCCTTGAGTAGGCAGTACCTCCATGCACTGTATACCCCTCAACAAGAAAATGGTGTGAATTATCAATATATGCAAGTACATAGGTGAATCTCAAAGCAATATGCTGTTTTCAGCCAGTAGCAATCATGGAAAAGACTGAGGACTGTCCATCTGATGCAGACAGAATTGTGCAGGAGATGTAAAATTTCTTAACTGTCAAATAGATACAGTATTTGCTTTTCTAAGTTGTAAATTGTTTTCAAAATTAAAATAGTTACATTATCAAAGTAACATACTGAGTGTGAGAAGCTGACAAAAAATTATTTGCTGTATGATTCCATTTACATAAAATCTAGAAAATGTCAACAAATCTAGAATCAGGGAAAACAAATGAGTGGTTGTTTGGGCCCAGTGGGTGCAGACAGAGATAGGAGGGCAGCTTACCAGTCACATGAAGAAGGTTTTGGAGGTGATGGGCATAATCAGTGTTTTGAATTTTGTGATTGTTTCACAGGTATATACATTTGTCAAAATTTATCAAAGAGTATACTATAAATATGTGTGGTCTATCGTATGTCAATTATGCATTAATAAAGCCACTAAAAGGAGATGCTAGAAGCAGGGCAATCAATTTATCTTACAATTTGAAGCTTACAGAGAGAATACCAAGAAGGTGAGAGACAATTTGCCTATAGATTCTTGAGAGGTTCCAGGAAGCAGGGGTGAGAGGAGATAGTGAAAACAAGAGGAGTGGATGAAAGTCCATACACAGAGCATGTGGACCCCCAGGTCCCTGTCCCACCCCATGCATAGTAGTGCCCTTTCCTCCAAGATTCAACTAAGGACAACATGACCCAGACTCAAGTTCCTGGAGGCTGGACTCAGGTATCTGAACTGAAGGAAATTCATGGCAACTATCTTTAAAGCTGGGTGAAACCAAATTGTCCATCTATGTAGTCCATCAGAATTTCCTCATCTTTAAGTAGTTTGACAAAAGGAGGCCCAGAGGACCACAGTGAAGTCTGGCTCAGAGGCCCCCTTCATGAAGGACAGCATCCCCCACTTCCCTATAAGGAGGGCAGGACTTCCTCCAAGACCCTGCCTGGGACACTGGCCATGCCTCTCCAGAGCCTCCTGTCTAATGTCCACTGTCATTTTCTGTGAAACATTGTCAACCAGCTGCTCAGGGCCCAGGAGAGGGCAGGAGCACAGCCACCTAAATCAGCCCTTCTAGTTCAAATGCAGGCTGCAGCCTTGCGCAAGAGCAAGCTTCATAACCTGTGTGCTGTGTCCTCATCTAAGGTAGGGATTATAACTACCCAGTGACAAGGCTTTGGTGGTATCGGCAATTAGAACACCGCCTGTACCCTGGAAGGATTTATAACTGTCAGCGCTTTTGTCTTATTTGAGGGAGATGGCTTTCATACTCCTTTTCCTTTTCCTTCTGGTTTAACTGTATTTTCTCTTTTAGGTCTTCAGACTATGGGGCTTTTTTGTGTCTGTCTCCGGGTCACCACCAGCTTCTGAGTTTAAATCTGTGCTCATTCTACCTCCTGAACTCCATCAAAACAAGTTCCCAAGTAGCTGGCCACAGATCTTCCAGGAAACTGACTTTCCCTCTCTGTTTGTTCCCCTTCCCCACCAGCCCTGCCATGTGCATGAATCTCCAAAGCCCCCACCCACACCTCCAAGCATCATAGCCCCTGAGTGCACGTTTCCATCCTGGGTCCCCAGGATGCTAGCCACACTTCTCTGGGCACACTTCTCCTCTGCTGGACACACTTCTCAACTTCATATCCTTCATTACATACCCATTAGCACACCTAGGGTCTAATTATATTTTGATTACTTCTGTTTGTTATTTCAGATTGTTTGTTGTTTAGTTTTAACACACAGGATTGGGGGAAGGACTTTGTTGTCATGAAACTCACTATTATCTGTAAACGAGATACCATTGCTGTCAAATATATAGATCTGAACATGTGTGTATGATATTACCCAATACTTCAAAGAGGAACTCAAGGGATGGTTAAGGGGCTGAGAAATTGCCTCTTATGAAGCTGTAAACACCACAGCTATGTCTAGCAAAACACCCTACGCCATTTGCAAACTGGGCTGGGAAGAGGAGATATAGAAAGGGAGGAGATGATGCACTTGACAGACTTTAGGCAAACTTTCCTTCAGTCCTCATCTACCCTCAGTTTTTTCCTCATGACTGCACGGGATTGTTTACAGTTTGGATGTGAGAGGGAGAGGTGGAATAGTAGGAGGCAGGTGGGGTAGATGCCAGAGTCACATTGCCTGTGTTTGATACTGGCTCTTGCTGCCTAATGGTTACAGACCTCAGGCAAGGCACTTAACTTCTCTGGACCTCTGTTTTCTCATCTGAAAAATAGTTCCATTAAATGTATCCCTCTCAAAATTATAAAGAATACATGGGAGGAGACTCTGGGTAACTCAGTCAGTTAAGCGTCTGACTTTGGCTCAGGTCATGATCTTGCTGTTTGTGGGTTTGAGCCCCCAAGTCGGCTCTGTGCTGACAGCTCAGACAGAGCCTGGAGCCTGCTTCAGATTCTGTCACTCTCTCGCTCTGCCCTTCCCCCACTTATGCGTGCGCTCTCTCTCTAAAAAAGAAATAAACTTAAAAAAAAAGAATACATGGGAAAATCCTCACTCTGTTATATGAGCTGTTTATCTAGTCCAACTTTTTTTTTTTTAATTTAGAGACTGAGAGAGGAAGAGGGAGAGATCCCTTACCCAAGATTAAAGGGCTAATTGTGACATAGGGACTAAATACAAACCTTAGACTCCTTGTTCAAAAACTTCTCTATAGTAGCACATTAATGGTCTGGAGCACACTCTATTAAAATGCAAATGTTCCCCAGGAGGCCTAATCCAAGTCATTAGCACCTTAGTGTTAGTGATATGCATTGGTTTAACATCATTCTTTTTTTTTTTTTTTTTTTAATTAAACTCAGCCTTGTTGGAAAGGAGTATAGAAAGGGGATGGGAAAAGGCAGACTTGATGTCTGTGATTTTGGCAGGCCCTGTCACACTACAGGTTGCCTCAGAAAAAAAAAAAAGCTGTGGCCTCTTCCACCATCATGGAACAAATTTGAGATGCAGGTTTGAGGATCAGACCACACAATGAAAAGTGCTTCTCCCAAACACTCTGCATCTGTTGCCTATCTCAGAGAGGGAAACTGGGAACAGCTTGTGATCCAAAACTGGCTTATGACCATGCAGGCAGGAGAATGAGGTACACATCACTTCAAAGGCCTTAGGATGCAGTCAGGACAAGGCATGGATTGAACCTTTCATTAATTTGATCATTCACTCAGCCACATGTTATGAGCACCTACTCTGTACCACAGAAGAATGACATTCCCACACCTCAGGGAATGGACCCTCTTGATAATTGTTGACCACTGGCAGCATCATAGGCTCTTGATGGTGGAGGAATGTTTAATCTAGGCCTCAAACACCCCGGACCAGCACTGTCAACCAAACCACCGAGATGGAGGTATAAAAGCTGTTGATGGTCATGCAGTGCCCTCCTTCAATGAAGGAAAAGCAAGGGCTGCATAAATGGGACTGCTCCCCTGTCCTGCTTCTAGAAAGAAAATAAACATCATATGTTATTTTTCCTCTTAATTAAATCCTATGAGTTTATGCCTGCTTCTCTGAGTTCCTTATCCAAGAAAGGTACACTAGAGGAAATATAAGAAGTAAGATATTCTGGCAAAGAGATGTCATGTTTTCATTATTCAACTCATTTTCAAGGACTTACTATGGCTTTTAGACAATATTTCATTTGATCCTTATGAACTCTAGGAAGACTGAAGATTACAGGCATATGTTTACTACCCAAGGCTGATACAAGGGGCAAAACTAGAATTTGAAGCCAGCCCTGGCTTCCTCCAGAGGAGCCCAGACTCTTTCCAGGATGCAGCTTTACATGACTCTCCAGGGCCCCACCAGCTGGCCTCCACCCTCACACCCAAACCCAGGCACTGGTTCCTTAGCCCCTGTTTCCTCAGATGCATTGTTTCTTGTATCTGTGAAGAAACCCTACCCTCCAATAGAGGTCCCCACCCATCTTTTAGTATTATCAAATCACCCAGGATCCCCAGCAAATAGTTTCTCTTGTTTAAGAAAACTCATCAGACCAAAACCCAATGTGAATTCCATGATGCTTTACAATTAATTCATTTCTTAATTTTTTTTTTAACATTTATTCATTTTTGAGGGACAGAGCATGAGTGGGAGAGGGGCAGAGAGAGAAGGAGACACAGAATCTGAAGCAGGCTCCAGGCTCTGAGCTGTCAGCACAGAGACCGACACAGGGCTCAAACTCACAAACCATGAGATCATGACCTGAGCTGAAGTCAGACACTTAACTGACTGAGCCACCCAATTATTTCATATTTTAACAATCACAAACATATGTACACGCTTGAAAAACAATTTCACAGGGAAACATTACCCATTCACTCTGACTAAAATATCCACTGTGCTATGAAGTAGAAAATCCCTTGAAATAATTCACCTTGAAGTCCCCAAGGGTTCAGACTGGCTAAGGACACTATTTGCCATCTCATAATCTCTTCTGCTTGTTGAACCAACAGAAAGATCTGGTAGTTGGAAGATGCCTTTTGCTTTCTTTTCTTTCTTTCTTTTCTTTTTTTTTTCCTATCTATTACAAGCTAGAATTCTACCCCCAGCACAGTCCGTGCTGTCTAATGTCCTCCTAGCCATCACATTCAGGCCCAAACTTAATCTGACCATCTCTTCTTTTCATAACAATAAATAACACAACAACAACAAAAAACCATTTTCTAGTAGCTGACAGTTCACATATCACATTTACTATATTAACTCACTTAATGTTTAAATCAACCCCAGGTAGCCTCAAAAACTGAGGCTCAGAGAGATTTAAGCAGCTTGCTGGAGGTAGCCCAGCTCATGAGTGTGAAAGCAAGACTCCAAACCTAGGATGATCTGTTCTCTCTCCTATAACATACCCCTCCCCACTCACCCTCCCTCTTACCCTGCCATCTCCTTTACAACCATGGCAATGGTAACTCCCTGGCTGGTTCAGCACAGGTATCCTATTTTGGTAGTGTGGGTAGAATGCCCATATGCCCTGTATTCACTGCCCACATGGCCTCATTCTCCAACCCATTTGTCTTCTTGGGCATCACACCAGGTTGAAATGACAACCCTGTTGGTAATAGGGATATTCTGCTCTCCTTTTCCTGCCCTAAGAGGCTTCAGGAGACATAGGGACAGCTTTTGGGAAGAGGGAATGACTGTCTCAGGGAGCAAAGGTTCATGGGAACAGCCTCAGAAGAAGAGCAGCTGCAAAGGGCATTCTGGCCAGCTCAGATCTTAGAGGTTTCCCTTGGACCATTTGCTATGGTATATTTTCCTGAAGGCTTGGGCCAGATCTCACAGTCTGAAGAAGTGCTTCCTTCCTTCTCTCTGGCTTTGTCTTCCCCTCTAGGACATCCCTCCCAAATGGCTTCATCTATAGCTGAAACTCTACCTGTGGCATCCAGGGATCCAGTATCCCAAGCCAGCCTGTCTCAAAAAATTCTGCCCCACCTACACCCCCACCCCACAAAGGTCTCAACAGCAGAGCTGGCTGCCATACTCGGGTTAATCTTGAGTGCCTTCCAGGCCCCTCAGGTTAATTGCCAAACAAGCAGCTGCCTAATAAAGAGGTGTTTCTCTTCCCCTATCCAATATTACTGAGGGTGGGACATAGTTTGCACCATCAGGCCCAAAGGCTGTGGCCCATCTGGTCTTTCTCCCTCTCCCTCCTGCACTAAACAGTTTTTGGGCAGGAGATGGCCAGCTGGGTTGAGGCCTCTGGGACTCCTCCCCCTAGAATTACCAGAGTGAGAACCCACCCTCATTCAAGAGCTGACAGGAGCCATCTGTGCCCGAGCTCCAGGAATTGGGCAGGCAATGCACCGAATGTCCAGAGCCCTCCAAGCTGTGAGGAAATCTGCCAAGTCCCCAACTCCTCCCCAACAGCCCTTGACACCAAATATAACCAGCAGTTCTCCTGCCTTCCCCCACCAGCCTGAACCAGAGAGCAAGTGCCAAGCCAATCTGATTTCCTGCAACCCCCCACCCTGGGGAGATTCGATTGCTTCAGGGCAAGAAAGAAGCTTTTGGCTACCGATTCTACATCTCCTGGTATCCAGATAATTCAGGCAGCTGACACAGGAGAGATGAAAAGGAAGGGTAAGGAACAGAAACAAGGAATAAGCCTCCAGTCCCACCTTGAACAAAAGGGTTATCAGCTAATATTGAGAACGTGGAACAAAGAAAAGGAAGCCTGTAATTTTAGGGACATAACTGCACCTTTTATAAAATTTTCAGAGTAAAACAGTAGATCATATAGTTCCTTTAGTCCAAGCCTTTTATTTTACAGATGAGAAAATGAAGCTCAGAAATGGGTATGGCATAGTCACTGCTAGCTCATGACAGTACCAGGACAAGAAGCCATCTCTCCTGACTCTCTCCTGACTCACCAGCACTCTCCCCCATCATCTTCTGTTCTCTCTTACTGCAAGCCTCCCTCACCATGAGTCCCATGCCTTGGGCTCCCTGTGTATAAACATTCTGTTGCATAGAGGAGAAGGATACATAAAAGACTTGTGTGGGAGACAGTCCTGGAGATGGCTATTCATGGGGTCCCCATCTGAGTGCAGAGGGAGCACCCCTACAGGCCTTTTCCTCCTCCTGCAGCAAGTCCTGGGGTGTGTAAGGCAGTGTGGTGTTGTGGGAAAAACACATGAACAGAGCAGTTGGGTTCAAACTTCACTTCTGACATTCACCAGCTCTGCAGCCTCAATGTATAGCTTTACCCCTTTGATCTCCTTATTCCATAAGTAAAATATGTACAAAAAAACCAATTTCAGCATCTTCATCAACAGTGTATCTGTTTTAAAAATACTGCCTTGACAGCTATTCCTTGAACCTGTCCTTCATAGTATACTTAGTGATATGAGGTTGCTAAGAATTCTCTATTACCCTATCCAGACATCTGAGCTACCCCAAACTAAAAGGAGGCCTGTACATGAATGTAAATGATATATAATCCTTTAGACTGGTATTATCCTCAGGAGGTAATATTTTTTCCTTTGGGTCTCCTCATGGATAAATATAATATGCTCATTCTTACATTGGTGCCTGTCCTCCCCCTGAAATGTTCTCCCTCCCACCTGTTCAAACGTGCCCCATCCATAATTCCCATTTCTGCAGTGAAGAGCTGTCCACAGAATACTCTAATACTCCTCAATATTCTCTAAACTCTCACTGTGATTCAGCTTCTCATTTTCTTTCATCTTGTCTTTTTATAAGATTAAAAGTTCCTAGAGAGCAGAAATCATATCTTATTTATTTTTAAATTTCCTTCATGGTGGTCTAGTGCAAAGCCAAATATATGGATTGATTGAAGGGTCTCAGTTTGCAAAAAGACCATTTCCTTCTTCACTCTGGTGCTCCTGT
Organism: Panthera onca; assembly: GCF_046562875.1. NCBI lineage: Eukaryota > Metazoa > Chordata > Mammalia > Carnivora > Felidae > Panthera > Panthera onca. The sequence goes on along the minus strand of NC_138342.1, from coordinate 167,398,372 downwards.
TATGGGTTCTTCTATATGTAGGCAAAATGAAAGTATAGCTCCAAGAAGATGGATACAAAGGAGAATTTAGCCACATGCCTGAATACCTGAGGCTTTCTATGTTCATTCATTTATTTCTTCATTCACTAAGGAGGCGAGAGTACCTACATCTGCCAAGCATAATTCATGCTGGATGGACTTTGGCCAGAGATGGGCACAAACCTGGGACACTCCACCAGACCTTGAGGTAGAATATTTATATCAATAAGAAGTACTAGATGCTTTTCTTGCATTAATGACTCTAAGAGTTTCATCTCTATTTACACATATAAACCTTATAAGCAGGGTCTATCACTATCTCCACTTTGTAGATAATGAACCTGAGGCATAGTCGTATTAAGTCACTTGCCCAAGGTCTCACATGAGTAATCTACAGAGTCAGATCAAATCCAGACCATCTGGCTCAGGGCCCATATGCCTAAGCATTCCACTGCACTGATTGTCAGGTAAGAGTTACAGGGTGTCTAAGGGCGAAGGGGCTCAAGAGTTGTTGAGAGACTGCAGAGCCCTGGTGAGGGAGAATGATGAAGAGCGCCAGCACCTCAGTCTCAGCCATCCGTTATGCCCCTATGAGCCCTCTCCTTAAAAGGACATCTTCAGCCCCTCCTGTGAGCTACCACTTGAAGCTCAGTTGATACAGGGTTTCTGAGAGGCAGCCTGGCATTCCTGTCTGATTGAGATTAGCCAGGCCCTCAAGAGAGAAATCCTTGATTGCCACAAAACCTTCCCTTTACATTTCTATGCAATTCACCCTGTTCTGGTCTAGTAAAATACCCAAAGCCCACCCTCCTCCCACACATACACACTTTCAGTTCACCTAGTAACAACCACAGTCTGTTTCCTCTGTTCTGTGGGTATGGTAGCATTGCAAAGGGAAAGGTCCAGTGAGGACATGAAAGATAATCAAAAGATGCTAAAAAAGAGGGGAGCCTCATAGTATTCATTGCTGAGAAAATTGTGGTTGCATCAAGGTTCCCATGAACTCTTGGGCAGGTAGGGAACCAAGCCCCTGGTGGGAATACTTAGTGAGAGGAAGGAAAGAAGCTCAGAGCTGTGCCTAAAGTGATATTTGGAGAAGCTACAGCTGTGCAGTATTGTGGAGTGAAGGCTACTGCTAATAGTTATGGCTGAGTGAATGGGGAGGCATGGAGTGGCTGTGACATAGGACCAGGGCAAACCTATGTGCAAGTGGAGATTGCTGACATCGCTCAAATAGATGTTCAAAGCAATAATTCGTGGAGAAACCTTTACCAGTTGTTGGTTCTATAGTCACTTGTGGACCCTTTTCATGTCAAATCGAGTATAGGCTCAGAGACAGCTTAAGTCCAAGCCAGCTTCATGCTTAATGGTATGAGATTAGCTGACCAGTAAGCAAGCAGAAGTGGGGCTTGCCTGAGAAAAACCAATGGAAATAAAAGGAGCCAAGGACAATCTCTTCATTCCATCATCCCCTTGTGAGCTTTGACAGCTCCAGGTGCAGTTCACTAATGAGAACACCCAAACTGTTGGGGTTGGGGGATGAGGATGGATTGTAGTCAAAAATGCTTACTCTGGCATGGCAGGTGGGTATTTTCCTCAGGGGTTTTCCAGAGCCCATCAGGATCTAGCCCCCCCCCCCCCCACTACTTCTCTGACTTTCTCCCCTACCACTCTCTCCTGGCTCATTGTCATTCTTTGAACACATCAAGCATGCCTAGAGCCTTTGCATTTGCCATTCCCTCTGTCTAGAATAGTCTTCCCCTCAGATATCCAAATAACCACATCTTCCTTTTGGTTTTCTGCTCACACATCACCTTATCAGAAATGTGACCTGAACTCCCCATGAACATGCACCCTCCCCTAGCAGCACTCTCGTGTGAACATATCACCACTGCTTCTTTTTCTCCAGATACTCACTGTTACCTGATGGCTGTGTGTGTGTGTGTGTGTGTGTGTGTGTGATCTATTTGATCCCGATAAAACACAAGTTCTGTTAGAACAGACTAAGTTTTGTTTGTTGCTGTATTTCTGTGACCAAAACAGTGCCTGAGAGGCACTCAAAATACTTATAGAATCAAAGTAAATTCTTCTCTCTTCATCTCTGAATAATGATTTCCTTTTGAACTGGGCCTAGGGATTTTCTTTCTTTTGTTCGTCATGTTCTTCGTTTGTTTTCTGAACCCATAAGTAAAATGTAGAATATGCTCTTCCCATAGTCATGGAATGATCAAAGCCCTTGAAAGCAAGGCTTTACTTTTATTCCTGCCACTCCTCAGTGTGAACCCTCTGCCTCACCACATACTTTTCTGACTAATTCTTGCCTCTGGGCACCAGCTGGCTCTGTGTTCACCATCAAATATGAGCTCCCTTCTGCTTATATAAATCCTACTCAAACTTTCAAATTATACTCTGACCTTTTTTTCCCCTTTATCTGCTCACTGATTTCTCCATCCTCTAAGGCCTTATGTCTTCCACGATGTTTAACACTAAAAATTTAACATGTGATAATCTTGGGGTGCCTGGATGGCTCAGTCAGTTGAGCATCTGACTCTTGATTTTGGCTCAGGTCATGATTCCAGGGTCATGGGATCAAGCCCCGTGTCAGACTTCATGCACAGTGTATAGTCTGCTTAAGATTCTCTCTCTCTCTCTCTCTCTCTCTCTCTTCTTCTTCTTCTTCTTCTTCCCTTTTTCCCTGTTCATGCTCTCTTCTCTCTAAAATAATTTTTTTAATAAAAATAAAAATAAATAAAATATAATAATCTTATCTCCGTAATCTGACTGTAGTTCTTTGGGAACAACATGCCCTCCACATCTTCTGGTATCTTCCTGGGATGAACACCGTGCTTCTGTGTTGACCAATTAGTCAAAAAATAAATAAAATTATAGGGCATTATGAAACTGCATTTCTCCTTTTTGCTGATGTGGCTCTGCTACCCCCTTGTTGGTATCCTTTAGATCACTGAGTGAGATAATGAAAAGCATGGGAAAGAAAGTCTAAGGCAGAGATCCTTTGTTCATTTTGTCACTTAGTCAATAAACATTAATTAAAGGTCCAGCACTGGGCTAGCCAGTCTGAAGACAAATTCTAGACTCACAGAACATTGAGCCGGAAGGAACCTTGGAGAGCATCTGGTCTAAACTGTGGTATCAATTACGGTACTTAGCTGCAAGCAACTGAGACTGACACGGCTTCATTGGTCAGGAAAGGAATGTGTTAAAAGGAGGAAACTGGCCTAGAGCTGTGCTTCCAGGAGTAAATCACAACATTATGGTCAGGTGAGAAAACAGTTGCCACTCTCATGGACACTGGACTTTGAAGCTCGAACTGTGGTTGCTGTTGCCTGTTTATAGAGCTGCCACCACCAGGAGGGTCCTCCACTGTCCTTGCTTCCTTTTGATTCAGACTCTGGCCAGTAAATATCTGATTGGGAGAGCCTAGGTCATCAGTCTCTACCCTGGTGTAAAAGAGGAAAGCAAGCAAACATATCTTCACATTCTTTAGTGAGATGTGAGCTCTGGTTCTGGCCAAAAGTCTTTATGTGGGGATTCCCCAAATGAAGAAAGGTATCCAATGGCAAAGGTACACCTATCTCTCATACCACAGTGGAGGCAATGGTGATTCAGAGAGATGGAGCAAATGTCCCAGGTCACATAAATTGCTAGTAGCTAGGATAATAATCCAGGTCTCCTGACTCCATATCTCAAATTCTTTCCACTTATCTCTGTGTAAAAGAAGAAACTAGTAAAAAGGTTAGATGCAAAGTAGGACAAATAACAGGGAGCAAAATGATCAATGACCCATGTCTCTGGCATGGTAATAACCATTTCTTAGATTTTATCACTGCTCTGATTTTCAACATTTACTCCTCACAACAGCCTGATCCTGATCTCAGACATTACCTCCTCTAGGGAACCTCTCTTGAATCATCAAGACCCTTGGTTCCCTGATTTAACTCTGCTGCAGCCCTATTTTTTGTTGCAATATCTACTTATGGGTCTTCCTTCTCACCAGGCTGTGAGCAATTTGAAGTCAATATTGGTCCAGGGAGTATTATGGAGAGAAGCATCATCATGAAATGTGCATAGGCTGTTAGTGGGAATGCAAACTGGTACAGCCACTCTGGAAAACAGTGTGGAGATTCCTCAAAAATTTTGAAATAGAACTACCCTGTGACCCAGCAATAGCATGGCTAGGAATTTACCCAAAGGATACAGGAGTGCTGATGCATAGGGGCATATGTACCCCAATGTTTATAGCAGCACTTTTAATAATAGCCATATTATAGAAAGAGCCTAAATGTCCATCAACTGATAAATGGATAAAGAAGATGCAGTTTATATATACAATGGAATACTACTTGGCAATGAGAAAGAATGAAATCCTGCCATTTGCAGCAATGTGGTTGGCACTGAAGGGTATTATGCTAATTGAAATAAGTCAGTCAGAGAAAGACGGATACCATATGTTTTCACTCAAATGTGGACCTTGAGAAACTTAACAGAAGACTATGGAGCAAGGGAAGGAGAAAAAAAAGTTACAAACAGAGAGGGAGGGAGGAAAACCATATGACACTCTCAAATATGGAGAGCAAACTGAGGGTTGATGAGGGTTGGGGGAGAGGGGAAAGTGGGTGATAGGCATTGAGGAGGGCACTTGTTGGGATGAGCAGTAGGTGTTGCATGTAAACCAGTTTAACAATAAGTTGTATTTTTTTAAAAAAAGAAAAAAAAAAGAAATGTGCATAGGAAGGTCTTGCAGGACAGACATATTTAAGACAGTCCCCATCCCTATAATATTGACCACCTTCCTGGGTCAATACTATACCTGTCATTCACCTCTTATTTCTAGGATGCCAAAAAACACCTTCTTCAGGTGTCTTATAAAGAATCCCAGTGACATGGCACAAAGCACAAATGCCAAAGGCTCTCACCTTCATGGCTTCACAAAGTCTTGGTCAGGTAGTGGTAGAAAACTAATGGCAGATTTGGCAAAGCAGGTTTGTGAGCACAGGAGGCTAATGTCTATGTTGGGCAGTCTCTGACAGGACAGAAAGTATAGGCAGGTGTCTCATGGCAGGAATAGGCTCTTGGTATTTCAGGCTCCTTGTAAACAATAGGAACAGGCCTGCAGAGACACTGAGTCAACAAGGCAGATGTCACAGGAATGAGGTAAAAGCTCCCTGGAGGGATATGTGGACTTCCCTTAACCTTGGAAAGAAAATATTTTAATATTTGTTTGCACACCTTTACAGGTTCACTGTAACAATCCCTAACTGTTCAAGTTCACCCAACCTCCACACTGACCCACACATGACATTTGCATTGCCATCTCTGTGGCTTCCTCATGGCTATTGCTGAGTTGAAGGAATTCTTTTGAATTCTCACATCCTGTAAAACCCAGCTCAGGTACTATGTCCTCCAGGAAGCTTCTGTGTCCATACTTAGTTCCTTGCTGACATTTCAGGGCAATACTTACTTCTACCATTGGCTTTGACATTTCATTCCTGTTGTAGTCTATACTATACAATGTGTTTAATATAGGACATGTCTTCTAGACTAGATAAATCTTTTAAATTTTTTTTTTCAACGTTTTTTATTTATTTTTGGGACAGAGAGAGACACAGCATGAGCGGGGGAGGGGCAGAGAGAGAGGGAGACACAGAATCGGAAACAGGCTCCAGGCTCCGAGCCATCAGCCCAGAGCCTGACGCGGGGCTCGAACTCACGGACTCACGGACCGCAAGATCGTGACCTGGCTGAAGTCGGACGCTTAACTGACTGCGCCACCCAGGCGCCCCAAGACTAGATAAATCTTTTAATGGCTAATCATGTCAGAAGTTCCTTTTTCCTCCACAGTATTTTGCACAATGTTATTCACATAACAAATATTATAAACAAAACAACCCATTGAAATGATGTCATCAAATTCTATACTCTATAATATTTGGCCTCTAATTTTAGATGAGTAAATGGTTTTTACTAACCTCTTTTTAAAATTTAATCTAATTATCAAAGTAGTACATATCACTTGCAGGCACACATATTATATGCAAAATAATACAGACACCAGAGGTTGGCTCAATCAAGCATTCCTAGATGTTTCTTCCTTTCTGCCTGTAGTTATGAGGCTGTAAAAGCTAAGATACTCAGTTTCCCAGTACCCTTTGGAGCTGAAGAGGGGCAGAGGGTACACTTTTCAATTTTGGCCAACAAGACTGAAATGGTGGTCTATTGTGTTCCCTCTTTCCCCTTCTTTTTTCTGCCTGGAATGCTTACTACTAGAACTTCAACAGCCATCTTGTAGCTTAGGTAATAAATGTGAGGAAACAGACATAAGAACATTAAAGATGCTGGTCCTCCCTGACATTGTCAAGATGCTGAACCAGGATTAAAAGCCATCCATTTTCAAACTTCTAGTAAATAAAGGGGAACCTATTTGAGTAAACCACTGAAATCACATTTCTATAGAGCATTCCTGCTGATATAGGCATCCAAGAGGAGCCAAGAGTATTCCTAACTGATATACATGCACATTGTCAAAAACAGAAAAGCACACAGATGGAAAATCACCTGCTACCCAACTACTATGCTGGTTTATTGGACACGATTCCTTTTTTTTCTAAATGTGGATGAACTATATTATTCAATTAAAAAATATATCTTTTAATTATATTGCATGCCATAATTATTTAACCATATATTATCCACATTAAAAAAATAATCTTTATTTTTTAGAAAGAGAGACATGGAGTGCGAGTTGGGAAGGAACAGAGAGAGAGGGAGACACAGAATCCAAAGCAGACTCCAGGCTTCGAGCTTTCAGCACAGAGCCCAATGCAGGGCTTGAACTCATGAACTGTGAAATCATGACCTGAGCCAAAGTCGGACACTTAACCAAATGAGCCACCCAGGTGCCCCTATTTTCAACATTTTAAAACCTTGCCATCAAAAAGTATTTTAGGGGAGGGGCTAAGATGGCAGAGCAGCATGGAAGTTCTCTGCTTCTCTCTAGATCAGCACCAAACCATTTTTCATACCTAGAAAACTGATCTGAGGACTAACACAACAATCTGCATAACTTGAGCCACAGAACTTGGCAGATACATAGCATGGAGAAGTGATATGGGGGAGAGAGAAGCCATGGAGGGTAGGGAGCTGTTTTTGTTTGTGAAGAGGATGGAGACAGGAGGGAGAGTACAGGAGAAGCATTACCCAAAAAACAACTAAAGAGAAAGCAAGAGTGGAAACACTCACAAGGAACTGAGCAAGAAAGGGAGAAAGGATAAAGGAGAGGGTTTTCTATAGCATTAGGACTCTATAAACAGGGGAGCACAGAGTCAGAAACTCCATAGTTCGATACCTAGGAGTGCTCTGGTGGAAAGAGAAAGGGCGAATCCCCAGGAGTAGACAGTGAGGTACAAAGGGTACTTGGGCCACATGGGGAGAGATGGCTCACCTGCCTGGAGGATATTTGGTACAGGCTGTGCAGCCTACCCACAGGCAAAGGTCCCAGAGGACCCCAGATTGCAACCAAGTTTGCTGGTGTTGGAACAAGGACACTAGGGTGCAGTGCCAGATGTGTGTTGTGATCTACCATAGTCTCCAAACCACTGCTGCTATACAACCGTGCAAAATTTTTCTGGGGCAGGCTGATACCCGGCTACAGTGTCTTGGCCTCTGTAGCTGCATGGTCATGTGAGCATTCCCATGCAAGGGCCAGCACCTGGCCATTGCTTGGCAAGACTCTAACCCAGAGGGTAGAAGCAGGTTCAAGCCATAGGGCCCTCAGAAGTAAGGGGTTTGGAAACACAGCCCCACTGAGATAAAATTCAGGAGGGAGGTGCCACTTGGAAGGCTTATAGCTTGCTCGTGGACAATGTAGAAGTGGAGAGTGGATGGAAGCTGGAGACAAAGGAGGGATGCTTGATTGCCAATTGGTGAGAGCACAGAGTTCTGATGCTAGAGACTGGGAAGCTGGGTGACACCCTTTTCACATCTCCCATGCATGCACATATACACTATCCCGTGCCACACTGATCCACCCTAGTAAGCTAAGCAGCGCCACCTAGTGGAAAACGGAAATGTTACACCAACCCCTAACTGCACCAACCAAGCCTTAGAGGACTATGACAAGTTTCTCTGCCTGCTTAATTTATGGACTATAAAGTGTTTCATAGTTTGATTTCAAGCGAAAACTGGATGTAATTTCATTCAGATTTCACTCTGTTCACTGGTCCATTTATTCATTTTTCTCTTCTTTTCTTATTCTTGGATACAGAAAGAGAAAAAAATTATATTTATTTTCTGTTTTTATAAAAAAGATTTTTCTTTAATTTTTTCTAGTATGTTTTTTTATTATTTTTGTAAATTCTTAGTCTATTTTACTTTCTCCATTTCATTTAGTCTATTTTACTCTACACATTTTTTAAAATTTTTAAAAATTTTCTTATATTTTTCCCTTTTTCTTTCTTTTCTTTTCTTACCCTTTTTTCTGTATTCTATCAAGCGCCCTTCAACAACCAGACCAAAACACACCTAGGATCTTGCTTCCTTTATATGATTTTTTGTGTGTTGTTTTTAATTTTTTATATTTAATTTTTTATTTCATTAATTCTTTTCTTCCTCTAAAATGACAAAATGAAGGAATTCACCGCCAAAAAAGAACAGGAAGAAATGACAGCCAGGGACTTAATCAACATAGATATAAGCAAGATGCCTGAACCAGAATTTAGACTCAAGATAATAAGAATACTAACTGGAGTTGAAAAAAGCAAAGAATCCCTTTCTGTGGAGATAAAAAAAGAAAATCTAGTCACAAAGAAATTAAAAATAGTATAACTGAGATGCAATCTCGAATGGATGCTGTGGCACTAAGGGTGGATGAAGCAGAGCAATTAATCAGTGATATAGAAGAAAAACTTACGGAGAATAATGAAGCAGGAAAAAAAAGAGGGAAACTAAGGCAAAAGAGCATGATATAAGAATTAGAGAACTCAATGACTCATTTAAAAAAATAACATCAGAATTATAGGGGTCCCAGAAGATGAAGAGAGTTAAAAGGGGGTAGAAGATTTCTGTGAGCAAATCATAACAGAAAACTTTCTTAATCTGAGGAAAAATACAGACATCAAAATCCACGAAGCACAGAGAACTCCCATTAGATTCAACAAAAACCAACAATCAACAAGGCATATCATAGTCAAATTCACAAAATACACAGACAGAATTATGAAATACACCCACAGAATTATCAAAGCTGCAAGGGAAAAAAGTCCTTAACCTATAAGGGAAGACAGATAAGGTTTGTAGCTGACCTATCCACAGAAACTTGGCAGGCCACAAAAGAGTGGCAGGATATATTCAATGAGTTGGACAGGAAAAATATGCAGCCAAACTCTTTATCCAGCAAGGCTGTCATTCAAAATAGAAGGAGAGATAAGGAGTTTCCTAGGCAAACAATAACTAAAGGAGTTTGTAACCACTAAACCAGCCCTGCAAGAAATTTTAATGGGGACTCTCAGAGGGAAGAAAAGACGAAACAAAACAAAAAAGACCAAAAGCAACAAAGACTAGAAAGGACAAAAGAACACCACCAGAAACTCCAGCTCACCAGGCAACACAATGGCAATAAGTTCGTATCTTTCAGTACTCACTCTAAATGTCAATGGACTAAACGCTCTAATCAAAAGGTATAGGGTAACAGAATGGACAAGAAAACAAGGTCCATCTATATGCTGTTTACAAGATACCCATTTTAGACCTAAAGACACCTTCAGATTGAAAGTAAGGGAATGGAAAACTCCACTAAAGAGAACCACAGACCAATTTCCCCGATGAACATGGATGCAAAAATTCTCAAAAAGATACTAGCCAACCAGACCCAAGAACACATTAAAAGAATCATTCACTACGATCAAGTGGGATTTATACCTGGGATGCAGACTAGTTCAATATCCACAAATCAATAAATGTGATACATCACACTAATAAAAGAAAGAACAGGAACCACATGATCCTCTCAATAGATGCAGAGAAAGCATTTGACAAAATGCAGCATCCTTTCTTGATAAAAACCCTCAAGAAAGTAGGGATAGAAGATCCCTCAAGATCATAAAAGCCATATATATACAAGAGACCCACCGCTAATATCATCCTCAATGGGGAAAAACAGATCTTACCCCCTAAGGTCAGGAACATGACAGGGATGTCCACTCTTGCCACTGTTATTCAACATAGTATTGGAAGTCGTGGCCTCAGCAATCAGACAACACAAAGGAATAAAAGGCATCCAAATTAGCAAGGAAGAAGTCAAACTTTTCACTCTTCATAGATGACATGATACTCTATGTGGAAACAATAAAAGATTCCACCAAAACACTGCTAGAATTGATCCATGAATTTGACAAAGCCACAGGATATAAAATCAATGCACAGAAATCAGTTGCATTTCTATACAACAATAATAAAGTGGCAGAAAGAGAAATCAAGGAATACATCCCATTTACAATTGCACCAAAAACCATAAAACACCTAAGAATAAACCTAACCAAAGACATGAAAAATCTATACAACTGAAAACTATAGAAAGCTTATGAAAGAAATTGAAGAACACACACAAAAAGATGGAAAAATACTCCATGCTCATGGATTGGAAGGACAAATATTGTTAACATGTTGATACTACCCAAAGCAATCTACATATTTAATGCAATCCTTATCAAAATAACACCAACATTCTTCACAGAGCTACAACAAACAATCCTTTGTATGGATTTGTATGGAACCAGAAAAGACCCCGAATAGTCAAAGCAATCCTGAAAAAGAAAACCAAAGCTGAAGGCATCACAGTCCCAGACTTCAGGATGCATTACAAAGCTATCATCATCAAGACAGTATGGTTCTGGCACAAAAACACTTAGATCAGTGGAACAGGATAGAGAACACAGAAATGGACCCACAGACGTATGGTCAACTAATCTTTGACAAAGCAGGAAAGAGTATCCAATGGAATAAAGACAATCTCTTCAGCAAATGGTGTTGGGAAAACTGGACAGCGACATGCAGAAGAATGAACCTGGACCATTTTCTTACCATACACCAAACACAAAAATAAACTCATACACACTCATATGGTGTTTCTTACACCATACACAAAAATAAACTCAAAATGGATGAAAGACTTAAGACTGGAAGCCATCAAAATCCTAGAGAAGAAAGGAGGCAAAAAATCTCTCTGACCTCGGCTACAACAACTTCTTACTCAACACATCTCTGGAGGCAAGGTAAACAAAATTAAAAAATGAACTACTGGTACCTCATCAAGATAAAAAGTTTCTCCACAGTGAAGGAAACAATCAGCAAAACTAAAAGGCAACCAAATGAATGGGAGAAGATATTTGCAAATGACACATCAGATAAAGGGTTAGTATCCAAAATTTATAAAGAACTTATCAAACTCAACAACCCCCCCCAAAAAAACAAATAATCCAGTGAAGAAATAGGCAAAAGAAATGAATAAATACTTTCCAAAAGAAGACATCCAGATGGCTAACAGACACATGAAGAAAATGCTCAACATCACTCATCATCAGGGAAATACTAATCAAAACCACACTGAGATGCCTACCACCTCACACCCTTCAGAATGGTTAAAATTAACAACTCACATAAAGACAGATGTTGGCAAGGATGCGGAGAAAGGGGACTCTTTTGTACTGCTAGTGGTAATACAAACTGGTTCAGCCACTCTGGAAAACAGTAAGAAGTTTCCTCAAAATATTAAAAAATAGAGCTACCCTACGACCCAGCAATTGCACTACTAAGTATTTATCTAAAGGATACAGGTGTGCTGTTTCAAAGGGACACATGCACTTCAATGTTTATAGCAGCACTATCAACAATAGCCAAAGTATGGAAAGAGCACAAATGTCCGTTGACAGATGTATGGATAAAGAATATGTGATATATATACACAATGGAGTATTACTCAGCAATCAAAAAGAATGAAATCTTGCAACTTGCAACCACGTGGATGGAACTAGTGGTATTATGGTAAGCAAAATTAGTCAGAGAAAGACAAATATCATATGACTTCACTCATATGTGGAATTTAAGATACAAAACAGATGAACATAGGGGAAGGGAAGCAAAAATAATATAAAAACAGGGAGGGGGCAAAACATAAGAGATTCTTAAACATAAAGAACAAACTGAGGGTTGCTGGAGGGCTTATGGGTGGGGGATGGCTAAATGGGCAAGGGGCATTAAGAAAGACACTTGTTGGGGTGAGCACTGGGTGTTATATGTAGGGTGTTAATCACTGGATTGTACTCCTGGAATCATTATTGTACTATATACTATCTAACTTGGATATAAATTTAAAAACAAAAATAAAAAATAAAGTATTTCCTAAACAACAAAATAAAATGAAAATAAAATAAAATAAAATAAAATAAAATAAAATAAAAAAGCTAGATTATCTAATCTGATCTGGGACAAGGATGTCTTACTTGGCATTATAATCAACTATGGGAACATGATTTACTTTTATCTGTGAACTAATTTCTTTTAACACTCTAGAATTTTTTTTGTTTGTATGACTGCTGCAACCTTTGGGATATAAAATTACTAAAACATGATTACTAAAGTGATAATTTTTTTAAAAGAAAAAAAAAGAAGTGTTTTATAGCATTATTTTAGGTGATGAATGTCATAATTTATTTTATTAACTCCTGTCCACTTGGTTGAACATAAAGTACTTTCTAATTCATCACTTCTTATGACTATTGTTGTAGAAATGTTCTGGTAGATAATTATTTACATAACCTCATAAAGATTTCATTAAGATTTTTTCTTAGAAATAAAATTTGGGCTCAGTTAAGTGTCTGACTCTTGGTTTCAGCTCAGATCATGATCTCATGGTTGTAAAATAGAGCTCCACATTAGGCACTGCACTCAGAGTGGAGCCTGCTTGAGATTCTCTCCCCTTCTCCTTTTGCCTTTTCACCATTCACATGTGCTTGTGCGCACACATGCATGTTCTCTCTCACTATCTTAAAAATTTGTAAAAGTTTGCGTATCTTTAAGGAAGGTTTTTGATGCAGTATGTTAATTTTTCTTCTACAAATTTTATATTACTTTTCCTAATAGCACAAATGATAAAACGTGAAACTTCAAACAAAACATTTGTAAATAATGAAAGAAAAATAAATGTCTAAAATAACATAAAGCTAAATAAGCAAGCTTTACAAGTCTGTCAGAATTAAAAATGTTTGTGTGGGGATTCAAAACTTGATCCCACCATCACCATATATGGAATTGGTTCTACCACGGCTTCCATCTTCTCTATTTTAAGAGAAATACATGGACAAAATCCAAACAAATGGATTCCAGAAATAAAAAGCAGTCACAATGAAGATGAAATACACTCCCTAGGGAGTTTCATATGGGAGGATAAGGGAGTCAAGTATATGAAGCACAGTTTTCTTGATGGATATGACCAGATTGAGAGAAATGGCAGAAGGGGGAAATGTTGTGGAGGTAGGAAAATGTAGAGAGTAAGATTATATTCTTCAGAGGATGGGTTACAGGAATTGCTGGGTATGAACGAGTAGATGAGAAGGGATGTTAATAAGAGATTCTATGAAGTGCACTTACATACCCTTGAATAACTGTGAGAGACACCAGTAAGAGTCTTGTGTCCTGCTTGGATTATTGTTCTCAAATGTGACATAGCTCCATGACTAGATTATGTGAATTAAGATTTTGTAAAGGGTCACCCAAGATATGTTTTACTCCTATTTAGCTAGTTGCCCACTACAGCCACCCATATTTTCTATTCTCAACATGTTTCCTCATGATGGCAGGGACCATTTTAAGACTCACTCCACAAAGACTTCTAGCATCTTCAATGCCTTCACCACCTCTTCAGCCAACACATTAAACAGGAAAATGTGTCTGTTTTGTTGATATAAGGATTTACTCTCTTCTCATTCCTGATATGGTTAATTTATGTCTTCTCTGTTTAAAATTTATCTTTATTTTTTTAAGTTTATTTATTTATTTAAGAGAGAGAGAGAGAGAGAGAGAGAGCGAGCATGGGAGGGACAGAGAGGGAGAGAGAGAGAATTCCAAGCAGGCTCCACACTGCCAGCACAGAGCCTAATGCAGGGCTCGAACCAATGAACTGCGAGATCATAACCTGAGCCAAAACCGAGAGCCAGACACTCAACCAACAGAGACAGCCAGGCACCCTGTTTTCTCTTTTTTATTTATTGAGATAGTCTAGCTAGAGGTTTATAAATTTTACTTACCTTTTTGAAGAATAGGCTTTTGTTCTGTTTTTGTCGGGTTTTGCTTCCTATATTTTTTCCGATTATCTATTTACTATTTTTGCTCTTTACTTTCTCCTGTAGATACTTACTTCGGATTTAATATGCTCACTTGTTTCTAGCTTCTTAAAGTGAAAGTGTAGCTCATTTAACTGAGTTTCTGTTGTTATATCTTCAAGCTAAATAATATTTTCTTTTGTAGTTTCTCTAAACTTCTATTAATTCCATCCAGTGGGTATTTCATTTCATATTTCTATCTTTTTACTCCTAAAAGTTCCATTTGTGTCTTTTTCAATATATGTCTTTTACTTATATGTTCCTTCAAATTATTGAGCACGCTTACATTCATTGTTTTAAAATTCCTTATCAGCTAATTCCATCATTTCTGTAATTTCCCCATCTACTTCTATAGTCTTATTTTTTCTCCTGATTATGGGTCACCTATTTATGTTTCTTCACATATATAGTGATTTCTGATTGAATTCTAGAGATCATGTTTTATATTTTTGTGTGCTGGATTTTTTTAAAGTTTGGGATATTGGAGTTTGTTCTGGAAAACAGTTACATTCCTTGTGGATCTGCTAGATCCTTTGAAAGCTTGTTTTTAGTTTTAAGAGAGTGGGTTTAGAGAAGCTCTTATGCTCTCACTAGTTTGGCATCAATATTAAGGAAGGACACTTCTGGAGTTTCCACTTTAAGCCCTGTTGCTCAGTGAAGACCTTCAACACCAGCTGGTCAGAAGTAAAACACTTTCCAGACTGTTCATTTTAGTGTTTCCCTGAATTGTCCTTTGGCTGGTCTGGTAGAACTTTATGCATGTGCAATTTAATATTCAGTAATAAATTTAAGGTCACTACTATGTAGGTTTATGAATCTCTTTTTCCATGAAGCACCATCTCTGGCACACTGTTTCAGAAATTCTGACTACTTTAGTCTTCCCAAACTCTGTATTCTGTTTGCTCCACTCAGAAAGACTGCTGAGTTCTGTCTAGGACTTTTTCTTTGTGCTGACATCCAGAAAGGGCCTCCAGGAGGAAAGCTCTAGCAATCTTAGAGCTCACATTATTATATTTTTTTAATTTTTTACTTTTTTTTTTTTTTTTTTTTTAGTTTTCTAGTTCTTTACAAGAAGATGAGTATGGTCCCAGTTTATTACAACATAGACTGGTTTGAAAGTCTTATATCTGTTTCATTAAGCCACAAAACCTTCCTAGGTCTGAGCAACAAAGAGCTCAAAAACAAGCACCCAAAGATCCATATGAATCTCACATAGGATCTAATTTTGAGAGACATCCAAGAAGATGAAATACAGGGGAAAAAATTCAGGGATGCTTTTATAGTCATATTTTTTACCTTGAGAACTTTTCTTGGCTAAAACTTTAGAATTCTCTGTACAATATTTGGGTTTCATAGCTCTGAGAAGCACTGAATTTCAAATGCCCAAGAGCAAATAAAGAAAATGAATTGAGTGGAGAAACAGGAACCCTCTTGCACTGTTGGTGGGAATGCAAATTGGTGCAGCCGCTCTGGAAAGCAGTGTGGAGGTTCCTCAGAAAATTAAAAATAGACCTACCCTATGACCCAGCAATAGCACTGCTAGGAATTTATCCAAGGGATACAGGAGTACTGATGCATAGGGGCACCTGTACCCCAATGTTTATAGCGGCACTCTCAACAATAGCCAAATTATGGAAAGAGCCTAAATGTCCATCAACTGATGAATGGATAAAGAAATTGTGGTTTATATACACAATGGAATACTACGTGGCAATGAGAAAAAATGAAATATGGCCTTTTGTAGCAACATGGATGGAACTGGAGAGTGTGATGCTAAGTGAAATAAGCCATACAGAGAAAGACAGATACCATATGGTTTCACTCTTATGTGGATCCTGAGAAACATAACAGAAACCCATGGGGGAGGGGAAGGAAAAAAAAAAAAAAGAGGTTAGAGTGGGAGAGAGCCAAAGCCGATTAGAGACTGTTAAAAACTGAGAACAAACTGAGGGTTGATGGGGGGTGGGAGGGAGGGCAGGGTGGGAGAAAAAAAAAAAAAAAAAAAGAAAATGAATTGAGGCCTTACTAAGTGGAAGTGATTCCAAAATTCGTATTTTTTATAAGTACAAATTACATGTTTATATTTAAATGAATATTTACATTTATGATAAAATGAGTTTCAAATTTATATTTTTCCTTGCTTAATGCAAGTCCTTCTCATTGATTCCTTACTTCAAGTTAACACAAGCTGTCTGCTGGAATCCTTTCAGCAGAGGTCCCTTCAATTCCCTTTTTTGAGGATCTCATAGAATACAGGAGGTATGACCAATATTCATTTCTGAAGTATCAAAAAGAGAACTGACACTATGTGTCCCTTTGGTCTAGTTATACTGACCTAAACCTCAAAAGTCTATCTCACTGCTATCACCCTATCTTCTCCATCACCTTACTCTTGGACTATTGCCACCAGTCATCACCACTCCAATTCAACCTCCTCATACTGTTTGGTAATATTGCCTATAATTCAGCTTTAATCACAGCATTTCCTAGTTGGAAAACCTTTCTAATTCCTGACTGCTACAATGTTCTCCATAATTTGGCCACCATTTTCTCTTCCAATATTCTGTCTCATTTTTTGCTTTTACTGTATTCTAGCTAAGATATTAATTTCTGATTCCTATTCATGAACAATAATTTCACAGCTTTCTTCTTTCTATCTCAGCTCACAATTTATTTCCTCTCTCTGGAATAGTTTTCTTATCCCAACTATTTGAATATCAAAATGTTGCATATATTTCTTTTTTAAATTTTTTTCACATTTATTCACCTTTGAGAGACAGAGAGAGACAGAGCATAAGTAGGGGAGGAGCAGAGAGAGAGGGAGACACAAAACCTGAAGCAGGCTCCTGGCTCCAAGCTGTCAACACAGAGCCTGATGAGGGACTGGAACTCACTGACTGCTAGATCATGACCTGAGCCGAAGTTGGATGCTTAACCGACTGAGCCACCCGGTGCCCCAAAATGTTACATATCTTTAAAAGCCCCACTCTGAAACAGTAACATTCATGAAAATTTTAACATTCTTAGAAGACATCTCTCTTTCCTCTCTGAATAATATTTAACCTAAGCCTCATTTATCCTATATATCACTGTCTACCTTGTATTATAACCACTTCAGTAAACCTCTTGAGAATAGAGTCTGTGTATCATACTTTTTCGTGATTCTTTAAGCTTCAAATGGACTGAATTACACATATGGGTGTTCAATAAATGTTTAAAGGAGGAGTGATTGATTGGAAGCCTGTATCTATTCCTTGTTGTTCCTAATGGTTAATTTTAAATGTATTAGTTTCAACCATATGAAATTGCTGTAGATTCAAAAATAGTCAAATATCAGCAATTTAAAGTGATTTAATCTTGTACATTTTCTTCCCCATTTTAATGTGAATTACGCTTTCACAAATTGTATTACAATATTAAAGTCATAGGATGTCCAAATTAATCAGGGACAAAGAATTTTCACTAATGAAGTAAAATACCAGAAATAATTGCTAATGAAAGCACAACAGAGTATAAAACTGGCATATATCTGTTAAAGAGCTTGCATGTGCAGAAGGATAGATGTACACTCAAATCAAGCTACCTTCCAAAAGGGAAGTATCAACAAGATATTGGAGAACTCATGGTCTGAATAAGGAGACATTGGTAAGGGTAGGAGCCAGGGCAGTTTTGAAGGCCTCAGCAGCAGCAGTTTCTGGGCTTTTATTTCTTTTACTTTTTTTAACCCCTAGTCTGTTTTTATTTAAATTCTAAATTCCTAATAGCATCTGAATGACTTGGCAGGGCAAAGTTAAGGTGAGAAAGTTGCCTGGAGCCTGGCCCTATGGACTAGTAGGTAAAGATGGGCAATAGGCACAGATTCATGATTTTTAAAATAAACTGAATATAAATACAAAGACATTTGTATATGACATTCCTGGGGAGATGTTTACTCTGCTTTGTCTTCTGGAGAAAAGTTTGAAAAAGCTTCAAGCTAAATTATCTCTATGGTACTTTTAAACTCTTATGTTTTCTCAGTCAATAAATCTTCATATGTAGCAAACATTTTATTTTTCCTCCTCCAACCTAGCTTGTGATTTTTCAAGTTCATGTAAATGGCTAGTCTGCTGTTTGTGATGTCTGAGGTGGCAAGAGATAAAAGAAGTTGAATTACTGACACAAATTGATAGTGGGACAAAGAGAGCTCATCTTGGCTCTGTTTACAATCCATTTAATTAAGATTATTTAGCATCTACTCTACAACAAAATTTAGCACTTGACAATACAAAAACCTTAATGTCCAGCATTGCTAGATACTGTGAGAAATACAAAGGAATTGAAGGAACGGTTCCTGCAGCCAAGAAAGTTATAATCTGATTAGGAAACACACAGGCAAGATTAATAACCATGCAAGCTTAGTGACTAAGGGTATAAATGTGTCTTCTCAGATGAAAGTGCTAACATACATTATTTAATTGTAAAATGTTGAATAGGCATGAACCCAAAGAATCATTTATTGCATGATATTATTTGTTATAGAAAACTGGCAGTAACCGGATCAACAGAACACTGTATTTCTGAGTCATTTGCCAAAATTTGGAAATAGTGTTCTTCAAAGCTCCTGAAAAGCAATTTAATTTCTATCCTTTTATGTTCATCCCACCCTCAATGCTGAACAATAGTGAGTTGGGTCTAAGGTTTGAACTGTCTCACCAGCCCTTCCTACTAAGGAGAAACAAACAAGCATTCCATAGTCTTTGTACACAGCCTTTGAAGAGGAAATGAGGGGCACCTGGGTGACTCAGTGGGTTAGGCATCCAACTCTTGATTTGGGCTCAGGTTACGAATTCACATTAGTGAGATCCAGCCTCAGTAGCCCATGCCCAGTATGGAGGTTGCTTAAGATTCTCTCCCTTTCCCCCTCTCATGTACCTGCATACACACACACATTCTCTCTCTCTCTCTCTCTCTCTCTCTCTCTCTTTCTCTCTCTCTCTCTCTCTCTCAAAATAAATACAAATATGTAAAATAAAATGAAGGGGAAATGAGACACAGACAGAGGGAAGAGTTGATGATGAGTTGAAAAAACTCATGAACTAGGAGACAGAAAACTTGATTCTGGTCTTATCATTGATCCTAACTTATTGCCATGCTTTGAACAAGTCACTTAACTTCCCTATGCGCTACTTCGGGAGCAAGTATAAACCAAGAGGGGTGGGAAAAGTTTTAAATTCAACATTCATTTCCTTGGGAGGGTTGTCCCCAAGGAATTGCCCTTAAATATTTCCATTAAATGCTTGTGGACAAAATTGAAAACCTAATTTCAAATCATAGGTCCCTAGACTGACTAATAACTGACAATTAATGGTAAAACATCTCCCCATTTCCAAACCTAGCTACATATCTGACTAAACAGACCAAATGCCTCCCCTCTCTGATGCAGTGAAATTCTTCGAAAATAAGTTAAAGGAAAAAATCATTTGGGGGACTTGATCATTGCTCTGACTGAATTTTAACTTGTTGAAGACTATCCCTTGCAAAGGCATTATGAGTATTTAATGTGATTCTGTACACAAAAACTCACAGAATAATCTGGCCAATAAAGCATTTCTACTAAAAGTTTATTGATGAAAGCTGTGGGCTTTGATAAAGTGTTACTCAGGGACAAGTCCCAATGTTCTAAAACCCTCCTCCTCCTCTTTTGCCTCTGTTTATGCTCTTAGTTCCAGTGCCTTGGGTGATGACAAAAAAAAAGGGGTCAGTTCTGACTCACAACACCACTGTAAATATCCTGACCCTGGTGGGCTACAGGGCCTGAGATGTTTATTTCATTTCCCTTTCATTCCATACTCAGCTGGGCTCTCAGAGATGGAAAGGGAAGGAAAGCAGCCCACGCTGACTAATCACTCCAAAAATATTTACTGAGCACTGTCCAAGTACTGTACATGATGAGGAAACATGAAGACACATCTCAAGCCCAGGGCTTCCGAGCTGTTCCCAGGCTTTGTGAGGACCCCAAATCTAAAAAAGAACACACTAGTTCTTGGAGTGTGTGGGGTCGGGGAGGGGCCCAGGATAGGAGGTTGCTAGAAAGTGCTTATGACCTAAGGACCTCAGTGCATTAATGCATTTAAACATGTCCCCAGAGAGGACTGATTTCTCTCCAAATGTGATGACTTGGAGGGTATAGTGAGTGTCCTGAGGCAGGGCAGCAGAAATGTAGTGGAGGCAGCTCCATGACCCTTCTGCTCTCTTCTAGCCCCGACTCCAGGATCAACCTAGAAGTCCCAGACTTGGGAGACCTAGAGTTATTATTTTGCATGTTTTAAGGACTGGGTTGGTTGCCTTTTCCCTATCAGAGCACTCAGGGTAGCTGATTCATGGAGAGAGGGAAAAGAGATGTTGCAAGTCCAGCCTAGTAGGAACTGCACAAACCAGAGGTGTGAGGCTCAGCACTTGGGCATGTCCTCACCACACTGTCTCAGATAAGCTTTTGGCCCAGTCTAAGGCAGAAAAAATAAAAGCTGCTGCCAATTCCAGACCACATTCTAGGGGCCAGATGCTATGCTAAATACCTCAGTTGCATTATCTCATTTGATCTTCACATCACTACTCTCTGCCCCTCCCCTCTCAGCAAGTTATTACTACTTAGTAATGAGGAGAATAGTCTCAGAGAGGCTAGGTAACTCCTCTGAGTTCACATAAGAACAGGAATAGGCAGATGCTAATACAGGTTTGTCTGAATTCAAATTCTGTGTTCCTCAGTACCTGATATGGCTTGCCAGAAAAGAAGCTGGAAACTCCATGAAAACAGTGGAAGTGGGGAGAGGGCAATGACAGAAAGATGCGGGGGAAGATAGAGAAAGCTGTTCTCCTGGCTTAACATGGTAAGAGCCTCAGGTTTGGTTTCCTGGAGGTGGCATTTTGGTCCATTCTTAGTACAAACTGATAGGGGAATATTTGTACACCAAAGTCTTGGGCAGAGATTTTCCAGAGATGGAGGGCCCAGAGTAGGACCTGTGAGAGCTCATGCTTTGGAGATATATGGAGGACCTCTGACTTGTCTAGGCAGAAGCTTACACTGAGGCATGATACAGTGCCCCTGCACCTTGGCAAGCAATGGTGACAATAAGGGGGGACCAATAGGGACAGGGCTAGGTCTGTGGTACAATTCAATTGTGAGGGACTGTACAAAAGCTACAGGCATGGAGGGGAAGTGGCTGGCTTTCCAGTGTCTGTTGTTTTTGGTATTTTTGAATCCATCTTTCTCCAAGTTCCTTAATAAAACTGCAAAGGAAGAAGATGAACATGGGGAAGTGAAAACTACATCTGCCTGATGCAGTCTTCAGAAATATTAAGAAATGGAAACATTTTGGGGTGCCTTTGTGGCTCAGTCAGTTAAGAGTCCAACTTCAGCTCAGGTCATGATCTTACTGTTCATGATTTCAAGCCCCGCATCGGGCTCTGTGCTGACAGCTCAGAGCCTGGAGCCTGCTTTGGATTCTGTGTGTCCCTCTCTCTCTGACCCTCCCCTGCTCATGCTCTCTCTCTCTCTCTCTCTCTCTCTCTCTCTCTCTCTCTCTCTCAAAAATAAATAAACATTAAAAAAAGAAAAACAGAAGTGGAAACCTTTCATTGTTTCTAATGCTGTCAAGTGTTGTTATGTGGAAGCTCAACCCAGGGCAAAATCAATGAAGTCCATTCCTTTACACATTCACATACATTGCACAAAGAAGCATGAGAAATGGATTCTGCCTTCAAGAAGTACACAAATTTGTTTGTTTGTTTTGTTTTGTTTTCTTAACAACTTTATTGAGATAGAATTCACATATCATACAACTCAATCCAGTTAAAGTATACCATTCAATGGTTTTTAATATAGTCAGAGCTGTAAAGCCAACATCACAATCAATTTTAGAACATTTTGTCTTTCCCAAAGAAACACTGTTCCCTATGTGTAGACCTATCACCCATTAACACCCTACCCTCCAATCCTAGGCAACCACTAATTTTCTTTCTGTCTCTCTATATGCCTATTCAGTACTTCATTCATTTTTATGGTGAAAAATATCCCATAATAGGCATATAGCACATTTTATTTATTCATTCATTTATTAGTTGATAGTTCAGTTGTTTCCACTTTTTGGTTATGAATACTCATGTACATGATTTTGGGTAGATATAAATTTTAATTTCTCTTTAGTCTATAACTAGACTGAAGTTATAACTAGACTGCTGAGTTATATGGTTACTCTGTGTATAACCTTTGAGGAACTGCCAGGCTGGTTTCCAAAGCAGCTGTACCATTTTACTTTCTCATTAGCAATGTATGAGATTCCAGCTTCTCCACCTCTTCCCCAATATATATCATGATCTCTTTTTGATTATAGCCATTCTAATGGTTGTGGTATCTCATTATATTTTGATAACATTTTCTTCATGACTAATTACATTGAGAAACATTTTATGTGTTTGTGAAGCATTTCTATGTCTTCTTGGGAGAAATGTCTATTCAGATCCTTTACCCATTTTCATATTGTGTTTTATTACTTAGTTATGACTTCTTTATATATTCTGGATATTCTTATGTCCCTTATCAGATATATGATTTTCAAATATCTTCTCCAATACTGTGGATTGTAATTTCACTCTATTGATGGTATCATTTGTAATACAAAAATTTTAACTTACCTATTTTTTTTTTATTTTGTCAATTAGTCATTTAAAGCATTTAGTATCATATCCAATAAGTCATTGCCTAATACAAGGTCAGAAAGATTTGTACATATGTTTTCTTCTAAGAGTTTTATGGTTTTATTGTGTACACTTAAATTTATCATACTTTTGAGTTCTATTTCTTGGTACAGAATGAGATAGGGGTCCAAATTCATTTTTCTGTATATAGATATATCTGTCCAGCAACATTTTTTGAAAACACTATTCTTGCTCTCATTTAATGCCTTGCACTCATGTGGAAAATCAATAGCTCAGTTTACCATCTTGTTTGAGAAGCATTTTGTGTAACTGAGGACAAGATACTCTATGAGAATTGAGGTAGTCATAGGTATTGCTAATGTTAGATTTCACAGAAAACATTCAGATGGTTAATTTGAATTATTATCCATTATGTTATTTCACAGACAAATTAAGCAGTGGTAAGAATAGCAAAAGGTTTAGAGTAGAATAAACTGGATAGCTTACTAAAAGCAAGCATAATAATGTAAAAGGTTTTATTGGTTTATTCATTTTTAATATACCTCTAGAGCAAAAACTAAGGAAAAGAAGGAATGGACTCCCTACTTAGGAGCTAGGTTGCATAGTATATTTATTAAATGCCACTTTTATAATCCTGTATAATACAAGTTCTCCCACATGGATGGTGGACAATTCCTCCTCACTTTAGAGGCTTCTTCCACAGGAGGTGTGATACTCCTAGTCTCTCCTACTTCTCACCTCCCAGAGGAAAAGGTATAATTTAATTGGATTAGTTATTTAAAGATAATAAACTGGGAATGCTCAGCTCAGCTCAGTTGCATACAAGGATTTGCAGTTCTCTTCTACTCCACACTAGGTCTTATGTCTTGGGGAAGAGAGGTGTGGTAGGGAGTCCTCACTTAGTTTGACATTTTCTGTTACTAGTTTGGTATGTGTATGTAATTCAGGAAATCAGAAAACTCACTTGCCACAGATATAAGCCATATCTTATGACTTTGCCTTTATCTGCATCAGAGGTGAGGTGGGAAAAAGAGGTACTATTGATTGAATCCACTGAGATGCCATATCATTTGGTGCATGGGGCAAGAAATTGAATTTTCAGACCAAAATGATGATATGGGAATTCTTTTGGTGGGGCCAGGATGTTAAGGGAAAAAATTATTCATTCTGGTACTTGTCAAAGAATGGTAGGGCAAATTTTATTGGGAGGGGGTGGTTATTACAATAGGTTACAGGGATTACTACAGTGGGGTTTTGCTGTAAGGGAGAGAGATTGGGCTCAATTCTGAATACAAGAAAAAGTGGGGATTAATAGCCAAGGAGCAGGGTAGAACCAGTGGATGGAAAATTACTAAGATGAAACACAAGGAGTAAGGGGAGATTTTGAT
The DNA here is from genome assembly GCF_046562875.1 of Panthera onca. Taxonomy (NCBI): domain Eukaryota; kingdom Metazoa; phylum Chordata; class Mammalia; order Carnivora; family Felidae; genus Panthera; species Panthera onca. The sequence continues at coordinate 167,373,882 of NC_138342.1, read as the reverse complement.
AATCACCTTAACGGGATTCTTGTTGAAGCCTGGCCAAGATGATCAGATGCCATTTGAGGGATGGTATAGGATGAAGAACCTGAGTAGATATCAAAGGTGATCAGATATCAAGGATGGGAGATTCTGGATAAACTGACTTAGCAGGATTCTTGCTAAAACTGGGCTCTTGAGAACATGCCTAAGGACCGAGCGTAGTTTAAAAAGAGCTCAGAAAAGCCTGAGCAGAGTTTGGTCAAGGAGAGGATATTTTTCTGGATTCGAGGATACAGAAAGTCTGTACTGTGATAATTAATTGTTCTATCAACCAACCAAGCTTTTTAAAAGTGAGGTATTTGAGGCTTGGTGTTGGATTAATAAAACTCCTGAGACTCTGAAGGAATTACAGTGAGAATCCAGGGTACAGCTGCTAAAGGAATCCCAGTTCAACTCAATCATCAGGAAGTTCTCTGGCTGAGTCTAAGCACAGTAAGAAATTGAAGAGGATGAATTTTAAACTTTAATTTCCTTGACCTTTAACTCATAGAAACAAGTTAATTTGATTATGGAGATTAGCTTCTTTGAACTTTGACTTAGCAAGGAAATTTAGTCTCTGAACTTTAAATTCCCCCTGGGAATTTGATAATAAGGGGCATTTATATTCAAATCTGGGACAGTCCTAAATTGCTGACATTTTATTATTGAATTGTCTTAAGACAATTTATAATTGGAAGATCTTAGTGGGTCATTTAATTTCATTGAAAAACCTCTGATAAATGTTGAAAAATATAATTAGATATAATTTGGGATTGGAAAGGGAGTCAATTTTCAACCATGAGTACAAAGTAGTCTTGGGTTTATTTAACTGGGGGACTGCTTTGACCCACTTCAGAATCTTTAGGGATAAACTAACCTGATACTCAAAGAAATGATAACTGGCCCCTGAGTGGGAACTGAGGGGACAACACAACTGCTCTAATTTAGTGCTGATCTCCAGCCTTGAAGAGGAAGAACATATTCTTTGTTGACTCAGCTTAATGGCTAAACCCTGTGGGTTAAACAACTAGAGTGGTTAGTAGTTGTCATCCTCATTCTTGATATTTCTTTTAATGTGAAGTGTGGCATTCCTGATTTCTATCTTTCTCCCCACAGAAGGATTTGTAGATTGAGAATAACATTTGCAGGGCACCTGGGTGGCTCAATCGGTTAAGCAACTGACTCTTGATTTCAGCCCAGGTCATGATCTTACTTGAGATTCAGCCCCATGTCAGGCTCCACACTTATACGGTAGAGCCTGCTTGGGATTCTCTCTCTCCCTTTCTCTGCCCATCACCCCCCAAAAAATAAATAAATAAATAAACACTCTAAAAAAAAGAATCACATTTGCCCACTGACTCCATTCACATTCCCCTATCTGGTCTTTGTTAATAATAAAGGTGGTGTGTCAATTTTTCAACCACAGCCACTTTTTCTTTGTATTATCAATATTTGGGTGTGATACATAGTAGAAAAGAATGGTGTTGCTCAAACTGCCCAAAGAACATCACCTAAAATTGCTAGTAGTTTACAAGGCTTATTTCACATATGCATACGTACACATTTGTGTTATATATATATAACAAAATATAATGTTATAAATCTTATAAATAAAATATATTTTATATTTTATATTTCCACACATTATGAAAAATAATTTCATAAAGCATGAAAATATATATTATGTATACAGTTGTCCCTTAAACAAAATGGGTATGAACTGCCTGGGTCTACTTATATCCCTTTTTTTTTTTTATTGATACTCCCCAGATAAACCTATCTTTGGATAATACTTTATGTTTCTTTTTAAGTTTTTGTTTAATTTATTTATTTTGAGACAGAAAGCATAAGTAATGGAAGGGAAGAGAGAGAGGGAGAGTCTGTGTGGAGTCTGTGTGCTCAAACTCACAAACTGTGAGATCATGACCTGAGTTGAAGTCAGGAACCAGACACTTAACCAACTGAGCCACCCAGGTGCCCTGAATAACACCTTAATTTCATACTTAAAGTACTTCTCTTGCCATATGGATCTTAACATATATCATAATATATATAACCAAGTTCTACTTTCATGGAAGTCAGCCACAACCTGACTTCACCTTCATTCTTTGCTTGCTAGCAACTGGATAAGCAATTACATTCCATGTTTGAAGTAAGCAGCCAATGAACACTTGGATAGGTACCCTTTTTAATGGCAGCCTTCAAGTTTTGCAGAAACTGTAAAGTTCTCCCAAAGAGTGCTAACCACAGGGACCATAGATGCACATGTCTCCACCTCTTCAGAAAGCCAGCAGTCTCCCTCCCTAGTTGTCCCTCAAAGGCCAGACACAGTGACAAGAAGAGAATCTGAATGCCTGCTAATTCTACCATAAGTTCAGACAATATCTTTGTTGATGCATAAGACATACCTGTTAAAGGAGGCATCATTTAAAGTACTAAATCTCTTTTGCCTCAAGTGACAAGTGATTGGGATTATGAGTCTTGTTCTCACCACACACGTAAAGAGAAAAAGTGAAATTGCCCATGTTATAAGGGAGGGGCCAGGTCTGAAACTGAGACACAAAGGGATAAAACTCAGAAAACAGAAAGCAAATATTTTAGAGATTTAAACCCCAGTATAAGCAAGGAGATAATTATGAAGCACTCAGACACTTTTAGTGTCTTTGAGACTGTGGTCTGGGGCTCGCATATCTACATCCCTCTTCTGAGAGATTCCTTATGTGTAGAAAAGTATGCTTGTTCCCACACAGTGCCAGAGTCCTGTCTATAGATGATTAGATCAAGGAGCAAGCTTGATCCAAATAGCCAGGGCCATATGGACACTTGATTCTTGAGAAGGATGGCTGACTTAATCAGATCTTCTTGGTGTCCAAAGCAGCAAATGCAGTTGATAGAATAGTGTAAAAGTGGAAAAACACAAGAAAAGACAATAAGAAAAAATCAAGAATAAAAAGAAGCCACAGGCAGAAATAGGAAGGAAAATAACAGAGAGTAGAATAGGAAAAAGAGGTAGAGAAATGAGAACACCTATGTGGCAGATTGGTTCCCAGCGCTGTCCTCCTTTAGGGGCTGCTTTGGTTACCTCCTCTTCCTTACTCAGAGCCCTCACTGGGGGTGTGCTAAGGCCTTTATTGTTCTTACAATAAACTCTCATAAATTAAGATAACCTGAATAAGTTCCTAGTTCTTACAAACATATCGTTGTTAATAGAAATAAAGATAAGAAGAGATTGTTACAAATTAGGATCCTGGACCCAAACCAAGAAAATGAAACATAATACAAGTAAATTGTGAATTACTTCATTTCAATTTAAAAAATTAATCAGGTCTGACTGAAAAGTAGATTATATAGACTCGAGGACACCTCAATGCAGTGTATTTGGTAAAAAGCAAACTCAGTCTTACCTTGCTTTAACATATATTTAGTGTGTTGACAGAGAGAATGGGTGGATGGGGGAGGGAAAAAGAAAGAGAGAGAATAGCTGCACTCTGCCTTGAACAAATACTTGGACTGATGTGGCATCTTTAGAGTCCCACACTTCATAAGGATCCTAACTAGACATCATGTGGGCACATAGTAACAAGGATGGTTCGTGGCAGCACAGATTAAGTGTTCTCCCCAAAATAGTTCCTAGACATCCATGTACCTTCTGTAGCACCTTGTTACATCTTATTTTATTTGTTCAATGACCTTAGTCCCTACCAGACTCTAAGCTTCAGAAGACAAGAACACACCCATCTTGTTCACTGCTCTGTTCCTAGCACCTAGCACAGTGATGAGTATGGTTCAAATACTTGAAATATCTTGAAATATTTGTTGAATAAATGAGAAAATCACATCATATGAGTAATGGCAAAGTAAAATGGGAACATTAAATTTGGAAAGGAGGAAACTCCTTTCCACTAGATTGTGGACTCCTTACACTAGATTGTGGTTTTCAAATATCTGAAAGATTTTCATGTGGAAGAGGGAAAGGCTTATTAAGGACTCAAGCAATCAGAATTAGCATCGTGCTGAGGATAAGAGAACCAGACTGGCAGTCAGAGCCAGAGCTCATTCCCCAACTCATGGTAGATTTGTTACTTAGACCAGAACCATAATTTCATCATTTCTAAACTCTGCTCAAGCTTCAACATTTAATGAACAATTCAATGGTAGATAGATATTACTGAGAGAGAAATTTTTATTTTAATTTCACGAAACTCCCCAACATTTACAGATATCAAAGATAGAATGGTTTATCAAAAATAAAATGGTTTGTGACTTCTCTGTTAATATAAATCAATAAGCAGAACTGGCTAACTACTTGTTTTGTGTGTTGTAGTTAGGATTCTTGCTCTGGGTGAGATGTAGGATAGGATAACTTATCCCCATCAAATTCTACAAAATTCATATTACAGGGTGAGTTTTTCAGCCTGGATGTCAAGAATGTGAACCAAAGAAAGAAATGGCTTCTGTTTTATTCTGTAGTTTGTTAATTATACAACTTAATTTTTCTGAGCCTCAGTTTTCTCATTTGTTAAATGGGGGTAATAGTTTCTGTTTTTCCTACATTAAAAGATTGGCAAAGATCAAATGAGATGACGTTTGTACTTCAAAAGTATAAAGTATGTACAAATATATTAAGTCTCTACTCTGGAGGAAGAAAAGGAAATCCTGAAGGACCACATCTTCTGATGACCAGGCCAAGATTCTGTCAACCTAAAGCAAGACTGTTTTTCCTCAAATCCCCCTAGACATCTTAGACATAGTTTGCATCTCTCTTTCTCTTTCTCTGCCTGGGGATAATAGGGCTGTTAACTTGTATTTTAGCTGTGGAGATTTCACTTGCTATGTAAATGTCAAGTTTCACTTGACTAGAAGTTAATATATAATGTCTTCCCTTTCCTCATGAGTATAATTCTGTTAAATTATCTCTTTATTCTCACACTGATTTTCTTTTCTTTTCTTTTTCTTTTTGCTTTTCAGTTTTAAGTCCTGAAATAGCATATTCTACCCTACTGCTTTACTGTTTTCGAGGCAATAATGATGGTGTCTTGCATTGTGGGAGTTTAATGCAAATCATAGTAAAGTTGGCTGTGCTTCGAGATAGCAAGAGCACTGCCAAATGGGCATTTATCAAGGATGCCTGACAACCCCAGGAGTTTAAACTACCTCACATTTGCAGCCTTTCCTTCACAATCTCCCATCACCTTCATGCAATCCAAAGGGAAACACAAATTTTATTATCCCCATTTTACTGAGAGGAAAAAACTAAGATAGAAAATAATTAAGTTCTTTTATAAAGTCACGTGGCTGGTGCTGGACGTGAGCTTACAAATTTGGCTTCTTGTTGGCACATTACTCTTACTACTAAGTCTTTAGACACCATTAGATATTAGAAGCTTCTGTCTTTCCCATGGGTTAATTCTACTTCCAATTCACTTTTATGATATGGCAAGCAGATCTTTCAACTGCTGGCCAGTCTTGCCAGGAAAGGCTCTGACCTTAATCATGGTATCTTTTCAGGCAAACTGAAAGAAGCCCAGGCTAAGAAAGGGTCTTCAGAACAAGAAGAAATAACTAAGAGAGAAAGCTTGTCTTTGTTATAAAATTTCAGTGTCTGGCTCTTAGAGCTTATTGGGAAACATATACTGGGGGCCTAAAGTCTGCATGGGTGGCAGGTACCCTGAGTGAAATGAATGCAACTGCCATGTATATATAGTGACTTGAGGTTTAAAAGCATTTTTATATTGTCACCTGATTTGGCCTTGGTGACAACTGGGTTAGATATATATGACAGATGTGGGGGGTATTCTGTGCACTTTACAGATAATCAGCTGAGGTTAAATGACATTCATGGTCATGTAGCTAGTAAACATCAGAGCTACCCATGAACTCTAATCTTTGGATAATACTAGAGGATTTTGTCTCAGTGTAAATGAATCTCAAGTATTGACTCTCACAGGAATATATTTGGGAAAAAAAGTCTCTTTTGGTTCCCAGAAATAATACTATAGAGGTAAACACTGTCCACTATTCTCCCTTGTAAAAAGCTGACCCTACATTATTAATGGTAGGTTCACTGACACATTACCTTTTCAAGGCCAGGAAGGCCCCTTTTCCCTAGATCTGGCTTTTTTATGAGCACTGCAAAGAGAGAATGTGTTTTTAAGCCAGCTAGAGACCTCCCCATGCCCAGAGGGAGAGGCACTTTCTCAGAAAGCACTCTTGCACAAGAGCCCCTTCCTTTTTGTTTCTCCCTCCTCCACCTGCACCTCAATGGAGAGTTCCTCACCTTTCTCCAACACCCCTTCATTACCAGAATAGCCAACCAGCCACCCTGTCAGTGCATACCTCCTGCCTTCTCACCAAGCATCCTCTTCCTCAACACAGATTAGGGCCATGGCAGGCCAGTAAAATCAGGTCTAATGGTAGAGGGATTCTGAGAAGCTCTTCTGAGAAGCTGCGAGCCAGCAGAGGTGGCTCCAGAAAGCCCCTTCCCCCTCCCAGCACTAGGCTTAGCCCTGCAGCAGTGGCAGCAGGGAACCTAACCACTGCAAGTTGAAACAGGACTCCCCGCCTCCCCTCTCAGCTTTAAATAGGATTAATGAGAGAGAACATGCTAAACACTGCTCTGAGAGGTTCCAGAACAGGCAGTCAGCTACTTCCTCTCAAGCTGCCATTTTGGACAGGGTCCCCTGGCTGCCTCCCCCTTAACTTCAAGCTAGCTCTTTTGTTCTTAGCATCCTAGCTCCGCTGGGAACCCAATTTTGGGATCTCAAGGACAAGATGAAGTCCCATTGCCCTCCCAGGTGACTCCTCTCCCCATGCTAGTGCCATAGAGTTCACTCTTGCCTCATTCATTAGACTATATTCTTTGATAAAATTCAAAGATTTTAGGAAAGGAGGTGGGCAGTGGAGCTAGGAAGGAAACAATATAAACCTATTGGTTTCAGCTTAGTGTGACATGCTCCATTGTATAGCAATCACAGTATCCCCAAGAATTTTAGTAAACATATTTTAATCTGCTTTATATTTATGTGTGTGTGTGTGTGTGTGTGTGTGTGTGTGTGTGTGTGTCCCTCCCTGTGGAATTACATCGTCAATACCACTCGAAAGTGCCAGAAACTGAGGATATGGGCAGGAGACTTGGCCAAAGTTTCCCAGCTGGGTTTCTGACAGGGGGAGGAGAGGTATCAAAGAAAATAATTAAAGGGGTTTCTGTATGACAGGTGTGGTGCTAAGCACTGTGAGATAGGTACTAGTACTAGGAAACCCCCAGCAAACTGATGCCATTTGACATTTTGCCTTGATTGTATCATGAAAACAAAACTTCTCAAAGTTTACTAAAAGCCTCTTCTGGATGGAATGCTCACCTGGCTGCTGCAACAATCCTTCTTTTTTGTTTCTAGCAAACTTAGCTAAAAAGAGTCAGAGAATGCTGAAAGTAACCTGAGAGAATACCTGGTACAGCTACCTACCACCTCCACTCCTCTGTCCCTTTCCATAGCTCCTTTATTTTTTGCAGGCAATAAGATTGAAGCCTTCTCATGGTGACTGCAGTCAGTCTGGGAATAAAGCAAAATGTGTGGTCAACATCTAGAGAGGTTCACATATAAAGTATAGGCAGTGAGGTTAACCCCAGAAGACCTAAGGGGAGAATCACAATGCTTGTTGAGAGGTGCAATGACCTGGAGATTTCAATGAAAAAGTCAGGCAGGCCAGCAGTGGCTTCTCATCCCAGAAGACCAGTGTCTGATCCTACCAACTCTTAAGGTACAACATCAGCCTTTCTGTCTGGGACCCCCCCAATCCCACCAGCTTCCTGAGAAATGACTAAGTGTGTGAATTAAATTTCAGCACACAGGGTCTAAAAAGCCTCTGTTATCCCCTCCACCCCCTCCCCCTTGGGGGAAGGAAATGATCATGCCAGCATTCCCCATAAGGGATCTAAATGATTTCCCAGAAGCCATGTTCTCATATGCTCTGTTTGTTTAAAAGAGTTCAGGGATATGAGTAAATGTGAGCCTGACAGGGTCCATTTGCCAAAGACCTCCCTCAGAACTGACAAAGGTCATGTCAACTTCTTCATCTGCATGCGGATCCTCAGCCCTAGGGAGAAATTAGCCCAAGGTCAATTAGTCTGTTAGTCACCACCCATATGCTCATCGGCAGGCTAAGTATTATTAGGGATATAGAAAAATAAGAGGTGGTCCCTGCCCTCATTTAGTCATTAAATATTTGTTGAGTGCCTATCAGGTGCCAGGCATTGGGCTGAGCACTTAAACATCTACCAGGAAAACAAGATGCATTCACCTGAAATAATAGAATATGAGTTACAAACTGCACAATAAATGAAAGAACAGCAGGACATAGGTGGGTTATTTGATAGGCTTCAGTGAAGTGGGGGTAGGGGACCCACGAGGACTAAGTGAGGGCTTGGGGAGGGCCTTGAAAGACTTCTATTATTGTTTGAAGGAAAGCAAGGGAAAAGAGATGAATGTGGCTTTGATGAAGGTGGGGAGCAGTATAGAACCAAGGAGACATACATGCTGAGGAAGAGGGAGAAATCAAGGTGAATAGGTAAGGAAGGGGGCATACAGGGAGGTGTTGGAGATACTAGAAAGCTATTTTATCTCTTGTGCTTATAGTGGTTCCTGGAAGACTTCAATTCATTTCGGGGGTCTCCAGTCTTGGGTAGAGCTGAGAAGGGTCAACCTGGAAGTCAACTGGAAGAGATAGCCTGGAACAATAGAGAGAGGAGAAGCTTTTGATGAACTTGCATTCCAGTCCTTTTTCCTTCACTTACTAGTGGTGGGATTTGGCATACATTATTTAATTTACTCATTTGGAAAACAGAGATGGTGATTTCTGTGATTTTTAAGTAAGACACTGTAGATAAAATGTCCAGCAAAGATGAGATACATCATAGGCAAGCAATGACTGTTTTTCTCCATGGCTTCCTCTTCCCCTTGTATACAAAGGTGAAATGTACAGGTATGTCCAAGTATATATTCCACCCCAACCAATTGGTCAAAGCCAATTATGGTATTCTCCTTGAGTATGCCAATGGTTGCTAGATGGTGTCCCCAATCCTATCCGGTGTCAGCTGAGAGCCTTCCAGGAAAGGTTTTCTTGATCTTAAGAAAGAGATGCAGGGAAAAAAAAAAAAAGGTCCTTTATTTCTCAGCCCATCACTGGTTCTGGGTATGACAACTAGACTGGCATATCCAACCAAAGTCATAAAGCAAACATCCTGAGGGCAAAGCCCATACTCCAAGAATGGCAGAACAGAGAGATGCAAAGACCTCATCTATGAGGACACTGTGAAGCCAAGGTATGAACTAATCTGGAAGCTAATCTCTTAATGTATTAATTCATGAGATTTTTGTTACCTATTGTTTAGGCCAGTTTGATTTAGGCTTTTTGTTACTTATGAGTGGAAACATCCTCCTGATTCACAGTTTGAGACAAACTAGTCAAAACCACAGAAGAGATAGATTCCAAAACAGGTGATAGGCCAGACCAGAATTAGAAATAGCCTATTGCATCCCACTGAAAATGGTATTTGAGGTGAGGCAGGACATGTCAAATCATAATACTTCCTCCTTATTTCTCTGTAATCTAGTTCAACCCTGTATTTACATTGAAGGGTTTGCTAAAGGATTATCACATGAGCCTTGTCAGCTGATGGATGAACAAAGCCTATTTACACTAGAAGCTAGTTAGCACCATTTGAGCCCTGGTTTTGCATTAGCCAATGTGGCTGTTTCACTACTTTCTGCTCAGGGGAAGGCTGCCTGCCTTTGGTCTCCACTAACCAAACCAAACCACATTCAGGCACTGTATCAGTTACAAGGCTTCTGAGGCAGCAATAGGATACATGCCTCAAAACCTTGGGGTCCCAGCTCCAGTAAAGCTGGGTCAATTTCTCACCTTGCTCTTTGACTCAGTTTTCCTTTCATTTTTTTTTTTTTTTTAAATTTTTTTTTTTTAATGTTTATTTTTGAGACAGAGACAGAGCATGAACGGGGGAGGGGCAGAGAGAGAGGGAGACACAGAATCGGAAGCAGGCTCCAGGCTCTGAGCCGTCAGCCCAGAGCCCGACGCGGGGCTCGAACTCACGAACCGTGAGATCGTAACCTGAGCTGAAGTCGGACGCTCAACCGACTGAGCCACCCAGGCGCCCCCTCAGTTTTCCTTTCAATGAGAGTCGGATGGACAAACTTCTTGAGATAACTTGAGCATGCAAGTGTAAATAAGTCTTCATTTGATAGGAATTCTAACATCAGCATGTTCTCCCTAGGGCTCCTAAAGGTGTTTGTTCCCTCTACAACTTCCCTGGTCTCCTGAATACAGATTAAGTACTCAGAATGAAGTTCTACATGATAATCCTCCTGATGATAATGATTAACAATTTCTTGGAGTCATTTAGTACTTTCTAGGAAAGGAAAAGCATTACTCGCATTTTATCCTATTTGTCTTCATAACACCCAGAGAAGTCAAGGAATAGATGTTCCTCCCAATGCAAATAAGAGTTTACTAAAGTTCAGGGATAAGAGGTACAAGGTGTCCAGGGACAAACAGGGAAGGAATGTAAATTCTGGTTATAAGAACTAAACATCTGGAAAATTCCAGGGGAACTGTTTCCCCCACCCCCCAATCATGGAGGGAGACAGGACACTGGTGGGGCATCCTTCCAGGTCAAGAGGCATTAGATTGGCTTTCAGAAAAATCAGCCTTCCTGTACTTTCCTGGGTAGCTTGGATATAGATGCAGTAGTGACTCAGTGATCTAGCACTATATTTTCTCATCTACTTTTGGAGATTACCCAACCTCAGTTAAATATAGTCAGCTCTTTTTTTTTTTTAAGATTTTTATTTTTTTAAAGTAATCTCCACACCTAACATAGGGCTCAAACTCACAACCCTGAGATCAAGAGTCACATGCTCCACCCACTGAGCCTACCAGGCGCCCCTATAGTCAGCTTTTCTTACTGTCTAACATAAGTATCTGGAATTTTAGACTTGAAATAATATTAAACAACTATTTTACATGTTTTGCTTTTCTTTCCACCTTAAACTTCATTAATTCTTTTCATTTTTGCATCATTGCCACAAGACAGGTGAGGATAATGTTAATAAGCCCATTTTACCAATGAGCAAAACAGAGTCTCAGTAAGGTTTTAAGAAGACCACACATGTGAAGAAGTGGGACTAGATGTGATTCTTTTGTATTTGAGTCCATTTCTCTTTCTAAAATATCATCTTTCCCCCCTCTATAGACCTCATTCAAATATTTCTGAGTGCTTTCTGTATACCAACAATGTACTGGGCATTCAATGTTGAACAAGAAGGATATAGTCTTTTGAATGAGAAGTTTACAGAAGAATTGAACACACAGACAAGATGGACAATTATTTAAGTTGTAATAGGTGAAAGTACATTGAGAAAGGCAGAGGTGTATCTAGTCCAGAGAGGCTGTTAGATTAACTGGTCCATGGGCCTGGTCCTATGTGATCAGTCTGAGATCCTAAAGATAGAAGCCGGAATGGCAAACTACTTGAATCTTAGGTGGTGAACAGATGAGGAGGGTAGGGAATTTTTTACAAAAAAAATGCTTTGTGACCCATCTTTCCAGACTAAGCTCAGGCAAAGGAGAGCCTGAAGGATGCAGAGGTCCAGATGGGACACCTGGGGCCCAGTTAGGGCAGTGCCCCTTCACCAGAAAAAGGAAGAGGAGCCACATCGAGAATCCCAACAGGGGTGTCAGGGGCAGACACAGCAAGTCATTGTGTTACCATACCCAACAGCTGAATCAGGGAGCTAATTATGGCTTTCTGCTTCTGGAGACCACATTCCTGAGGCTTTTAGGAACACACACACACACACACACACACACACACACACACTACCATGGCAGCTCTCCTCCCCTTATTCTGTTTCCTTACTTCCACCCCCACTTTCAATGCACCCCATTCTATCTTTGAAGCATCCCTTGCACAGGGCATTTCTGTTATTTCATACTGTATCCTGGTTCTACCAACACACCAACACACTGCCCATACCCTTTGCCTAACTCAGTCATTATAAGAGCGCTACACATCATGCTTTATATTCTCCCTAGAAGGTCTCTATCAGAGAGTCACACTATGTCAGTGCTGGATGAATGCCCTTAAAGAGTCTCATCCAAACTACTACAGATGAAGAAACTGAGGACTAGTCAAGGATGTGGCTTATCCAAGAGCATTTAAGTAGTAACTGTAGGGCCAGAATGAGAAACAGACTTCCAGGACTTTTTTCCCCTTCCATGGAATTTCACATCTAAAAACACAAAAATTAGTTTGACTGAAGTCTGAAGCCAACCTGATCCCTTATTCTACCTTCCAAGATAATACCTTTTTTTTTTTTTTAAGTGCTGAGATGTTTGGTTTATATTAAACCACTCAGCAAATGTTTCTGAGAAACTCCCACCTGTGAGGGAGCACACCAAGTCCCCGACTCTACATAGTTCATGGTCTAGAGAAAGACAGACCTGCAGTAACAGCCGCCATGCAAGCAAGCTTACATATGCTGTGTCAATGAATGGGACACAAGAAGCATGGAGCTTTAGAGAAAGGAACTGTCATTTTGACTGAGATGATAGAAGAAGGGATAAATAAGGATTGTGTTTTAGGTCTCAAATTCTGACAAGTAGAGAAAGACTTCTCAAACTGAGTGACAAGTATACACAGAGGTGAAAAAGAAGAGGTGATGTTTAGAGAAGGCTGAATAGCCTTTGGAGTTGATTCAAAAAAGTTGTAATGTTATTTGTAATAGCTACCATGTGTATGTACTTATCACATGCCAAGGATTCTTATTTAATCCTCATAGCAAACCTATGAACTAGGAATTGGTTCATTTAACAAGCAGTTATTGAATGACTACTATATGCTACCCAAGTTTTAGGTATTGAGGATACATCTGTAAACAGAGCCGACCAAAAGAACAAAAGAGAACAAGTCCCTGCCCTCAGAAAGTTTACATTCCAGGAATTGTTACCCCCATTTCATAAACGCAAAAAACAAAAAACAAAAAACAAAAACAAAAACAAAAACAAAAAAAAACTGAAATATAAGGAAGTTAATGCTCTAGCTCAGGGATGCAGAGAAGACAATTAGCAGAGCCTGTCTGTGCTCTTAAACTCTATGTTGTATTGCCTTCCAGGAAGCCTGGGATTGAGAGTAGGGGTTTTCAGAAGTAGTAAGGATCTCTTACAAAGTTTTGAGCAGTGGGGTGGCTGAAACAAAATGATGTTGCTTCTGTTAGGGCTGTCTTTCCCCACTCTACTTATAATCAGAGATTAGCCATCTCCATCTTCCCTCCTCCACACATACACACCTCTTTTGGCTGAAGATGGCATTCCCTGGGTAGAGCTATTCGTGGTTTTAGCGGATTAGCCTGGGTGAACTCTCAGGATCAGAGCTTCATGCCACACCCAGCACCCCATTTAACTGGTCTTTTGTCCTACCAAAGCTTGTAAATTGGGTTTCCTTCCTAGCTCAATTGCTAGAAGTTAAAAGTGGGAGTGGTAGAGAAAATGATAGCGTTAAAAATGCACTGGGTGAGAATTAAAGCTATAAACTTGAAATAGGCCTCAGCTATCACCTGAAACCGAGTCCCCGCGAGGAAGCTGAAAAAGTTTGTCTTTGAAATGTCTTAGGAGTGGGAGTGCCAGTGCTCCGGCCTCCAGTCTATAGTCCTAGCAGGGTGAAGCAATGCCTTTCACCAAAGCTGCGGGTCCCTCTTTGAACCTAGAAATCCAACCTTTTTGCGGGATTTGGGGGTTGCTGTAGGGAGACCGTGCTGGAGAAAGGAAACTGGTGAGTAACTAGAAGGGGTGATAAAGAAGGAGAGGAATACGGGAAAAAGGAGAAAGCGAAGGAATGGATAAAGGAAACCGGAAGGAATAAGAACGGAGTGCACACAATAAAAGGAAAAAAAAAAAATGAAGGGAAAAGAACAATATAGAACAGTAGGAGAAAGGGAAGGGCGGGGTGGAGGGGTGGGTGGAGAGAAAGACTCAGGGCCGCCCGGCGGGATCTGCTGGAAGTGAGAGCTGAGAGATGGGGGACGGCGGACGGCGGACGCCAAGGAGCCCAGAGGTCTAGAGCAGCCCCAGCTGTCAGCGGTGAACAAAGGCCGCCGAGCCGCTAGTGAGAGGCTGCAGGCCCCGCCCCAGCCAATGAGCGGTGCCGGCGCTGGCCCCGCCCCACTCCGCTCCGCCCCGCCCCGCCCCGCCTTCGGCTCCGGGACCCCGCGCGGTGGCCGGCGCGCGGAGAGCTGGCGGGCGGCGGACGCGCGGGGAGGCCGAAACTTTCTCTGCCCGCCTGGTCCAGCTAGCCAGAGCCGCGAGTTGTGGCGGCGCCGCGGGACCCGCTCGGCCGGCAGCTCTGCTAAGACAACCGGGAACACACTGCGAAACACACTGAAAAAAAATTCTCAAGTCAGTCCGAGGCTCAACGGGGCAGGTAAGGTGCGGTGGACGAGGGGTCGCTCCTGAGAAGTGTCTGCAGCCGCGGCACCCGCACCAGGGCTCCCAGGGAAACTGCACTCCCCACGGCGTGCCAGTGCGTCCGTGCGTCCGTCGGTCTTTGTCTATGTCAGATTCTGTCTAGGTGTCTTTGTCTCTGCATGTAACTGTCAGGGTCTCTCCCTCTGCCGGGGTGGGTGCTGCTGTTCTGGTCCCAGTCTGGAGAAAAGGATGCTGCGTCTGTCCTCTGTCTTTGTCTCGGTCTCCCGGAGACTGGTTTTATCTACTCCAAGCCCCGAATCTGATCTTGATGGATATTAAGTGATGTCTGAGATGAGGAAAAGGGGAGTGTGCGTGAGCCCTGAGGGGGCCAGGTCCTAGACAGAGGGTCTGACAGCTGGGGTCCGGTCACTGCACTTTGACTTCTGGAACTATGGAGATGGGCTGTGTCTGCACTCACAGGGTGGCAGGGATGCGATACAGTTAGGTTTGTAATGTTTCACTGAAGGAATATGTCACAGGGGCTCAGGTGGGTAGAGAGGGGGTTAATGAATGAAGGTAAGTGGCACCCTGGAGTTGTGGGTCACCAGGATCAGTCCTTGAGTTGCCATTTAGCCAAATTAACACACGCACAGTTCCACACCCACACATACTACATTCACTTCTTTTTTTCACCCACCATAGGCAGCCAGCCCCCCACTCCCTACACCCCCCACCACACCCTTCAACATACTTAACTCCATCTTTCAGAGCATACAACTCAGCAGCAACAGGCACCAAAACACCACAAGCCAGGTGAGCTTTCTCCTTCGTGCTCCGAGTGGAAAGGAGTAAACTGTGGAGAAAATGAGTGTTCTTCTCACCCACAAGTATGTCAGGCCTAGGAAAGTGCTTGAGACTTGTTAGCTTCAGAGCACTCAGTTCCCCAGGAACAAAGAGTGTTAGGGATCTAAGCATCTAAAGTTCCTGGGTCCCTCCTCTCCCATTCCATCCACACCCTCCTGCAGCCATCAGCCCTGATCTTGGGTCTTGGATGCTGGCAAACTAGTGTGGAGGCATTGAGTTCTGGAGAGCTCTTGGCAAGAGCTGTACCAGATAAAGGGTCTCCTGCTCTGCTGGTAGTGCAGCCTAATTGCAGTCATGGGAGCTGAGCAGCCCAGCCACAGAGAGGTGAGCCGTCTGCTTGGCAATTCTTCCAGCACCAGGTACCCTTGAAGTGATTCTGTAGGTAGGAGCTAGAGTTTGTAACCTGAGCTTCCTCTAAGTTCAAAAATAATTTTCTGTGGGCATTCTGCAGAAAATACAGGTGTTGAAAGTGTGTATATATTTGTACATACATGAAAATGGGTATTTGAGACTGCATTTACAGGCAGGAAGGGTGTTTGTGTTCAAGGGTGGAGAAGAGCAGAGTGTGTGGGTGGAAATCTGTGGGCAGAGGCATACACACTAATCAGGTGTGGCATTTACACCTTATATTTATCCAGTGCCTTTCTTCTGAGGTGCTTTCTGCACATCACAGACGTTATCTCATTTGTTATCTCCTTTATCCTCACAATGTAACTACCAGGTTGGCATGAGGCATTGTTAATTCTCTGTTTTACCAGTGAAGAAACTGAGGCATGAGAGGGGCAGGGATTTCCCTGAGGTCCACTGCTAATGGGAGCAAAGTTAGGAAGTCAAAGGATAAACTCTCAGCTGAGAAGATGTGAGTGTGGACATTCACTCTTCATGAGGTGAGAAAAAACCCAGGTGGAGAAAAAAAGGTTGTCTCTCAAAAGTGTCTATGTGAGAGCAAGAAGGAGGATGGGACATTTGAGATGGTTGTTATTTAACATTTATGGCAGCCTCTGTGCACTTCATGAAGTAAAACCTGCTTTAACAATCCAGCATGTGCATTTGTGTCTGCAGGAGGAGCCTCCTGTCTGTGCGTGCCACAGTAGATGTGTGTGAAATAGTTGCTGTCAAAGGTGTGTTTTGGGAGACCCAGTGCTTTGGGAGTATGTGAGGGAAAGATTTGCCATGCAGTCTTGAGAAGCCATGCGTTTGCCTATGTCTGTCTGTCTGGACAAAGAGGTAGATGGGCTCCAGCCATATAAAAAATGGCTTTCTAATCCTGAAAATTTATTTATATGCCTTTGTACTTATTCAGCATTCACTTAATAAATATTCATTGGATACCTACAAAATGCAAGGCTTTGGGCCAGGCAGTGAGGCTACGAAGATGAATAAGGTAATGAAGGCAAACCTATGGTTAACCAGCTTATAGTCGGTGTAATGGGCAATAGTTAACATTCACTGAGTATACTATGTGCACAGTACTTGTTATGCATTATCTCATTTAATCCTCAGCACAGCCCTGCAGGGTGTATGATTATTAGACCAGGAAATTAATAACGTAGCTAGGGTAGAAAATGGAGGAGCAAGGAATTGAACTCTGCTCAGCTCAGCCCTGGCTATTTTTTTTTTACATTTTTTTTTTTAATGTTTGTTTATTTTTGAGACAGAGAGCATGAGTGGGGAAGGGGCAGAGAGAAAGGGAGATACAGAATCTGAAGCAGGCTGTAGGGTCTGAGCTGTCAGCACAGAGCACGACATGGGGCTTGAACTCACAGACCACAAGATCATGACCTGAGCCTCAGTCAGACGCTTAACCAACTGAGCCACTCAGGCACCCCTGCCCTGGCTCTTTCCATATTCTTCTGCTTTAAAAATAGAAATACATGTTTCCTCTCTGCAAAATATTCTTGCCCTGTCCCTCTCCCTCTACCTCCACCTAACAAGCTCCCACTTGCAATTCTGGTTTTAACCATGAGAATAAACACCTTCAAGAAAACTTCCCCTCTCCTTTCCCTGAGTTTCTCTGGGTCACATGGCTTCCTCTGAGTTCTTCCATGCTATCCTGGCATTTACTCACTGGTCCTGAAGAGCCTGCTAAGTTCTTAGAGGCAGAGATAGTGTCGTGAATGCCTAACTCAGAGTATAGTTTGTGGCTACTTTGATTAGGCCCTTAATAAATGCTTGTTTAATAAAGTAAGGGGAAGGAAAAGAACTGTCAGAGACCATTGGCAGGGAGCATTTTTCCAATAGCAGGTTACTGCATGGACACACTTCGTTGGTGTGGCCTCTGCTTTCCTGCCTTTATTATTGGGTCACCTCCTTCAGGGCCGCTGCCTAGACAGGGCTCCTCCATCTCAGTTCCTGACTCCAGTTTGGAAACCTAAGGAAAATCTAGCTCCCAGCCACCCTTCCAACATAGGCACTCTATGTCAGGTTCAGTCAACCCACAAATATATATAAGCGGGAGTTGCTAGGGTCTAGAATGGAGGTTTTAAAATTGTGTATTTGGAACCCCAGGAGGACAGTGGTTCCAGGGCAATGATGGGGTGTTTCTAGGGGTTTGCCAACAAAGTAGTATCTAGCTGTCTGGGGAATCTTTAGGTAATTTAAGTGGTAGGACTCAGAGGTAGCTTTTGAATAGATCTTTATGCTGCTACAGTTTGAAAACCACTGATCTAAAATAGACACTCATAAGCTGCTGTTGGGAGTGTGAATTGCTACCATGTTTGGGGAAGTAATCTGGTCATGATTTGTCCAAGGTCACATGATTACAGTCTGGTGACTCCCTTCCCATACCCTTTACACAACCCTATTATTTCTCAAAGGTTGCCACATGCCTTCTCAGAGGTCTGAGATTATTTTAGTTTTCCTAAAACTGCATTTCACTATTTATTAAAGATTTTATCCATGCAAGGTACCAGGGAGTTGGGGGATTTTAAGAAATGTTTCAATAATGCCTTGAGAATAAAAATTGTGATGAAAATTGAAAAGAAGAACCAGAACACATGAATCAATGACAAGTACATTGAAAATTGGATTGTACTAACTTTGAACATGGCAGCTGCACAGCATGAGGGAGGTGATCTCAAAGACACCAGGGAAGAGGTGGTCATGAACTAAACCTTGAAGTTGAGCTTCAGGAATGTGTAAAAAGAGTAGACATAGCAGCAGCAAGGTTATAGTTTCAAGATGCAAGCTGAGACCTGAGGAGATGGAGCTTTTATTCCCAAGGGGAATCCTGGTGGGAGCCTGTTTCCTCCTTCCATGCAACTCAGGAAGACACTGAGAGCAGACAGAGCTGGGAAATGAAAGATATGAGGTAACTCACCTCTAACAACTGCCTTCAGCAAAATGAGTGTGCAGAATCACTTTGGATCCCCTTCTCCAAGTATTTAGAGAAGTGGGTGGGGATGTGTCAAAAATCAAGCATGGTCGCATTGAGCTTCAGGCTAACTGCCGTTTGGCAAAGCTGTCCCTGTGTCTGCAATCTCCATCCTGCTTCTGTTACTCTGTTGCTTCCTGACAGACATCAACTTCTACTTGACGGCCTATCATCATCCCTAGGCTTCCTATAATAATAATTTTAACAGCTCTTTTTATTTGTACAGGACTGTCCACTTGAAAAGGGATATTAATGTTGCTGGTGATGGTGTTGTTAGTATAATCATCATCAACCCTGTAAGAAGATATCTTCCACAGTTGGACATATGGGAAAACTCAATGAGCTGATCAGAGGTGAAGGAGCTCACCGAAAATTTTAAGTGGAATGCTGGGATTTGAACTCAGTTTTCCTGACCCCCAGTCCAAGGCTATTACCACCCTATCATTAGGCCTGATGGCAGACAGAATGTGAGGGTGTATGTGTGTTAGCTATCAGCTAAAACTAATTGTTCTAATCAATCCAGTAGAGTGGTGATTTTTCTTATTAAGTGACAGTCAAAATTGGTGTCTAAACAGACGTGATGTGGGTTTTGTCCAGTACCTGGAACAGAGGCAGTAAGGAGCTGCCCTATACAGATCACCCACAGAATTGCTTCCAAGTCAGTTAATCACTGTGGGAGAAGATAACTGCCTTAAGGATGACTGCTAGCAGGCAGACACACACACACACACACACACACACACACACACACACACACCCCAAATTCATTCATTCGTCTCTCCCACTGAGACATGCTCTCCTCTGATATCCACACTCACAGTCACATCCCATAGCATGAATCCTCAGACATTCCCAGATGGCAGGACCTGGAAGATCCACACCTGTGTCTACTTGGGTTGGTCTCTCCATGGCATTATCTAAAGTGTACTTGGCAGCACCCCTCCTTGATGCCACAGAACCTCAATTTCTGCCATGCCCAGAGCAGTCTTTTGAATTGCCATCAGCCCTTCAGAGCTGCAGAAGTTCCCAGGCCATAGCATCCACCAGAAGAGGGATAAATCTAGGTGAGACTCTCAGACTAAGGGGTACACAAGGACACAGACCCCTCAAAAGTGTCAAAGTGGAGTTGAGATCAGGGGTGAAGATGGGCATTGTTCTGGAAATCAATTGATGTTGAAGGACAGACCCTGTCCTTTGCATGAATGTAACTGCAATGCATAGACTGCCAGGTGGCTGAGGCAATCCCTGCCTGAGGCACCAGGGTGGGGCTGTGCACTTGGCTCACTGGCCTGTTGGCTTTGGGGGCATCTTCACTCTCCTTGCAGTTGCAAAGCCATTTGCTGCTAAATCACCCTCCTCCTGGCATCCTGGACTGCTAAATTGGTCTCAACTTGCTGTACTTCCACCCACCACCTTAGTCATTATTCGCTGGCAGCATTCAGAGAGTGGGTGTAAAGCAGCTGAACATTATATTCCTGCTGGAGAGAGAATTGAGTATAGGCATGCAAGGGAAGGAGGCAAGAGAAAGCTAAGGAGGCAGTGAAACAAAGCTTGGGTTTGCCAGCACCTTTCCCCAGGAACTCCAATAACTCTAGATGGTGGGGTGGTGAGCAATAGGTGAGTGTGTCCTGGCTCAATAGGAGGAGACATGAGGGGTATGCTCACTACTGAGGGGCTGCACCTGCTTGGTCTAGAGGGAATAAAGGACATCAGCTATGGGAGAAAGACCGCCCCCCTATTGGCTCCCTTTTCCTTAAATTTGCAATATGTACTGTCACACCCATTGAGCATCTGTTCCCATGTATTAGTATTTAGCTTCTCTATCCTTCCTCCCTGCCTAGATTATAAATCCCTTGAAAGGAAAATATGCCATGCCTCACATGTAGAGCACCAGGTTCTGAATTCACTTAAGGTTCAGACTCAAATGGCTGAGGGTAATGGTAAGGCCTACAGTGGCCCTTCCTTCTCAGATCCTTCTCAGATCTCCCTGTGGTGCCCAAGGGCCACAGAGTTTGAAAACCCAGGCAGGCAAGAAAAGAAGGAATAACAGGGGAACTTTCAAGGCTGGTTCTCTCTCAGCTTTCAAGGAAGCTTCAGGGAGAGAAAGGGTTATACCACACAGGAACCGACCAGCTAGGGAAGCAGAAACTTAAAGACTTTCTGTCCTGGTATAGTGAGACTCTACATGATCTCCAGCCAACAGATGGGGCACTCTTTGTTGGCTCATCCAGTGCCCAGGATTGCACTGAGGCTGGTAGGAGGTGGAGAACAGAATCAGTTCTCATGTCAGACAGCAGAGATAGCATCAGGCAGAACAGAGTGACCTTGACAGAAGGTTCTCTGAGTCACTGATAACATACATTTGGTCTCCCAAGCAGAGGTTGGAAGGGGAATACAGTACCAACACAAGCTGGCCTGGAACCTGATGGATCCCCCAACCTTGGTTCCTTCCCTCCCACCCTCTTATCCATGAAGATAATGAAAAAAACCCTGAGAACAGAAGCCACCACACAGCTAGGGAGGCAGAAACAATGGGGAATTAACTGAGCTTGTCAAGGGATGGAAGTCTAGGGGAATGAGCCCTGAGGTTGCTCTTTACCTTCTGCTGATCACTAAGAGGCAGTCTGACCGGAGTGTCTGGAGGATGCCTGTGCTGGATCTGCCCTGGCCACCTCAGCAGCAAGGTCAGAGGCCAGAGGATTTCAGAAGGACCCTTTAAGCACTCAGAGAACCTCCCATATTTATTGCAACCTTCAGACATTCTAGCTTCAGCTCTCTTCTTCTCTTTCCCATTGAAGTGCATCTCAGCAGTGCACATGTGGAGGAGGCTGGGTAGGATTAGACTGTGCTCACATCTTGAGGAGACAACCTCCTCCAGCCCCAATACCACAGTGGCACCAGCAGGCAAACTGAACTGCAGGCAGGTGGGGAAAGCAAAAGCCACCAGGCAGAGCCGCAGCCTCCACCTGCACTAAAAAGGCAGTGCTCCACTTAAGGGAGCTGTCTGCTCCCAGCTGCCTGCACTTCTCCCCTCCATGGGTCTGCAACTGCCCTGCTCAGAGGCATTGCACTGGCTTGGAGTGGGTAGCTCTTGCTACAGACAGGACCTCCAAACCCAAGGCTCCAAGATTTATCAGGAAACTAAAGAGTCTGTGTTGAAGAAATGTCCAGTGTTCTTCATAGAAACACAAAATATCAGAGTTGAAAGGATCCTTAAATTCTATGCTATCCACTCCTCCAACTCCATCCAAAACCTTCTTCCCCAAGTTGCTGTCTTTACTCACTTCCAAGAACTCCTGCTCTGGGTCCCTGGACCCATTTTTTTCTATTTTAGTTGCATTCTCTTAAAGTTGCATATACTAGGTTCATATCAAGCACTCTACCAGCTCCTGGCAGGACCCACAAATGAGACAGAGACTGTTCCAGACAGCCTTGGTATTAGGGGAGACAACAGATACATTAGAAAATATCCCTATAAAAAGCTAAACTAGTCTAAAAAGTCTTCATGGAAGATATAGAAGTTGAGAAGCACCCTGTGATCTGGGTGTGATTTTATTTTTTTAATATTTATTTATTTGTTTGTTTATTTATTTATTTTGAGAGAGAGAGAACATGAGCAGGGGAGGGGCAGAGAGAGAGAGAGGGAGAGAGAGAATCCCAAACAGACTCCATGCTGTCAACACAGAGCCCCTGGTGGGGCTCGACCCCATGAACTGTGAGATCATGACCTGAGCTGAAATAAGAGCTAGACACTCAACTTATTGAGCCACTCAGGCACTCCTCGGTGTGATTTTAAGAGATGGAGGGAGGGTGGCAAAGATAGGGGACAATAGGTTGTGGGGAAACAAAAGCAGGTTGAATCAGATTGAGAAGGACCTTGTGCACCCCTTGGGAGTTTGCTTGTTATTTAGTAGGCAGTGGTAAATGACAAGTAATAGGTAGACAGTGGCTTATAGTAAACCTTGGTTTTAAGAAGTTAATCCAGCAATGGAGAATAGAATAGATTTGGGGTTGGAGAGACTTCTTTCTAGAAATAACATTATTTAGTAGAATGACTTTCTTTCCTCCTTCCTATCTCCTGATTGATAGCACATGTTCCCAGAGATCTCCCACTGCCTGGAAATGTAGGGTAGCTAAGGCTCAAGGAGAGGAAAGTTCCTAGTCTAGGAACTTATTTATAAGAAGATACATGGGTAACACCTTGCTTTGCACTGCTTTAGACCTAGACAGAATCACAGGAGCCTTTTTGTTTTGTTCTGTTTTGTTTTGTTTTGTTTTTGTTTTTTTAAACAGATGAAGGCATGGAGGCCCAGACTGGGGAGGAACTTGTTCAGGGTCCCACAGCTGGTTAGTTGCAGAACTAGGATTGGTGCTCCCACTTCAGACTCTTTACATTAACCTGCTGCTAACTGTGGACAAAGATGGAAGGGCCAATAGAATTCATTAGATCCTCAAATCTTTAGTGTTAGGCAGGTTTGCCCCAGAAGACATATGTCCTTGTCAATAATGGGATATTCTCAGTCTTTGTGGGTCTCTCCCCACCCAAGTCAAGGGAGTCCCTGGACTTCCACTGAATGGACTTCCACAGCCTCCATTTTTCTCTCCTGTATTCCTCCTTATTTTTCTGGGGTCTTCAGATGTTTGATTTCCTTCTTTTCTTTTGCCTTTTTCGTTGTTCCAAGAGCTCTGAGAAGCTCCCATCTAATGTGATAGTGAAGGTTTACTATGCCAGTCTCAGTTGTGACCAGTTGTCACCTTTCCAAAATGAAAATCAAGTTTGCTGTTTGTGTCTCATATGTGCCCAATTTAAACCAAATCTGAACAAAATGAGAAGGCTGTGGGTGCCGCTGAGCTCTGCTAACCACCCAGAGAGTTGATGTCACATTGGGAGAGATTCTCAGCCAGGAGGCAGATGTCCATTCCAGTGCTCAGAGAGTCAGATATGGTCAAGTAAGGACCTTCTTCAATCTCAGAACTGGGTTCCAGGGGTCCTCCTGCCCACAGCTCCCAAGATCTCAGAACATCATTCCCTATCTTCTTCTACTTGCCCAGGAGCTTCCCTTGTGTTTTCTAGAAGCCTGACTAACCAAGGGAGGATAAGGCCATGGCAGTGTCCTGTGACATCTCCAGCCTCCAGTGAGTCTTTCCTCAGGAAACACTTCAGCTCATGCCATATGCCTTTAGTCTCCAGAGAAGTTCATCCTCACCTGGATGGCAACCTACGGCCCCGGTAGAGCAGGTGAGCCCCACAAGTGAGGCTTGGGTTTTTTCATGCTTGTCAACCCTTAAGGCAAGTTTGGGAGTGGAAAGCAGAAAAAACATTGTTTTTGGCAGTGTTTGACTCTGCTACCTAACAGCTGTATGGCATCAGGCAAGTCACTTAGCCTCTCTGAGCCTGCTTTCTCATCTATAAAATGTATTGTGTCCTAGGTAGAATTTTTGTGAAAATTACATGACCCAATATAAGTAAAGGCACATGAAACATAGTAGGAGCTCTATTTCTGTTAGCCTCATCTCCTTCCTCTCAGCCAATGGAAGGAAGGCCAGCATGAGACTAAGATGTCCCTCCAAGAAGGCCATGAGCCCTTCATATAGACATGTCCAGGATATCAGGAAGGGGAAACTTTGGAGTCAGCCAATACTGCATGACAACTACGCCCTGTCTCTCTCCTTTCTCTCTCTCTCTCTCTCTCTCTCTCTCTCTCTTTAACGTTTATCTAGAGAGTGTGTGAGCGGGAAAGGGACAGAGAGAGAGAGGAAGACACAGAATCCGAAGCAGACTCCAGGCTCTGAGCTGTCAGCACAGAGCCCGATGCAGGCCTCAAACTCACAAACCGTGAGATCATGACCTGAGCTGAAGTTGGACGCTTAACTGACTGAGCCACCCAGGTGCCCCCTCTCTCTTTTTTTTAATGCTTTATTTTTTTGTTTGTTTGTTTGTTTTAATGTTTATTTATTAAGTTTATTTATTTATTTTGAGAGAGAGCATGAGTGGGAGAGGGGCAGAGAAAGAGGGAGAGAGAGAGAGAGAGAGAGAGAAAGAGAGAATCCCAAGCAGGCTCTGCACTATCAATGCGGGCCTAATGTGGGGCTCAATCCCACAAACCGTGAGATCGTGACCTGAGCTGAAACCAAAAGCTTAACTGGCTGTGCCACCCACATGCCCCAATGTTTATTTATTTTTGAGAGAGAGAGAGCATAAATGGGAGAGGGGTAGAGAGAGAGACAGAGGATCTGAAGTGGGCTCTGTGCTGACAGCCTAGAGCCCTATGTGAGGCTTGAACTCACGGACCATGAGATCATGACCTGAGCTCAGTCAGCTGACCCACCCAAGTGCCTCCTCACAACTGCTCTCTTATTTGCTTACTCTGGCACAAAGAGACAGTCATAACTAAAAACAATACGGGAGAGGGGGTGAAACACTTCCACCTTTGTCACTCTGGTTCTCTAACTACATTGTCAATTTGACTAAATTAAAATTGGTTAATGAAATTATGTACAACAGATGAGTGTGGCATCATTGAATGTCCTGAGGCAGAGATTCAGTGTTGAAGTAGATCTCTTGCTCACATTGGCTTATGCCAAATGTGTGGAGGACAGGAGGCAAGGGACGGGAGGGCTCAGAGACCCTGAAGGGCCACTGGATTTTCCCTCTGCCCTCAAGAAGACTCCATAACACCATCTGGAGCATGTGTGGAATGGAGTTAGGGGAGAAAGATTTCTCCCCAGGGTGATCGGCTGGATACAAGGATTTTATACTGTACCTCTTTATTTTTTCCTCCTGCCTCTTGCTTCAAAGCCAGTGCCTTCTCCATCTGGGTCATTTTCTGGATTATGTAGCATATAAGGTCAGGAAAAGGGGAGAAAGAAAAACAAATCAAATGAAACTTCTCTCTGCATTTAGTTCATTGGGAGATGAACAGATGAAAGAAGGCCCAAGTTTGGCCAAGTCTCACATAGGAGAATGAAAAGCTGAAAAGTCCACCTCTGTCTTAGGAAATTAGAGCAACATTATTCTGCCTAAATAGCATCATTAACAATATGGGGCAGGCAGCCTGGGTGGACCAAATCAAAGCTGCTGCTGTTTTGACACACATTCTATACCAGGGACAGATACATGAACCCTCCCATGTGAAATGAGCAGTCTGGCATTTAGTGCACCTTACACCTGCCTTCTCAGCTCCTTCTCTGCTTTTTATTTTTCTTTTTTCTTTGTGTGTGTGTGTGTTTTTAAGCAGGGGAAACTTCTCCACTTTGATGGCATGGTACAGAAAGTTGAGGTGGTTTCTTCCATGGCACAAGCACACAGCTATTAGGTCTCTGATCTGACTTTAGAACCTACATCTTCAGAGTCTAGCAATTTCTCCATTCTAGTATGTTGGTATCTGTTGGGGAGAAGGCAGTGCCTCCAGTGACAAGAGGCTCTCATGGCTTTTAGAAACATCTGGGAGAGAGGTTGTTAGCTCAGTTGCAGGGCCATCTGATTCTAGGGCCAGGACAGCTTGAACAGATCTTAAAGAGCTGTCCATGAACAAAGGCATCCACAGGACTTCCCTCCAGCAGCCTCTGCCCTCCCCCATTAGACAGCAGTGGGAACCTCCTGTCTTCAGAGAAAGACAGAGTTCAAAGGCCTGCCCTGGGCACAGTCCCTGAGACAGCAGCTATAAACTCCCACTTGACTGCACTTCATGGATTCAGAAGCTGATGAGAGATGTGGAACCTGTTAGAGAGACACAAGGCAGCCTGGAATTAGGCCTTACTCTCATCAGCATAAATTGGTTTCAGGAAAGCCTGCCAAGGGTCAAAAATAATGGTGCTATGTTGAGGTCCCTACTTAAAATGTCTGCACTCAGCGGGGCCCTAGAGAGGTGTGTCCCAGGATAGGAAAACAGGATGAAGGGTTGGCGACACAAACCAAGAACTCTCCTCTTTCTCTGTTCCTCATACCTTTTCTGCCAGCTACTGAGGACCTTGCTCTATTGCCTGGCCCTGGAGCAGCTCCAAAACAGGAACAAGGAGGCAAGTGGGATTTCTGGGATCTGGTCTAATTGAAGCGCCATTTCCCTGCTTTGCCCAGACCTGTGCTGGATGCACAGCACTTCTCAGGCATTCAGGATTGGAGTCTTCAGGGACACAGTGGCAGGAGGACCCCAGGGATCAGCCACTTCTCTTGTTGACCAGAAAGGGCTCTTGGGATCTCACTCTTTACAGGCATATATATTTCCACATTGAGTCATATAAAGGTACTAGTAGAAGGTAGAGTCTTGTTTCTACGACTGGTGTCTATGAAGGTTTCTTTTGCCACAGTACCACAGAGTGCTCAGTATGCACCAGATCCAGTGCAAGAGTGGACATTTCATGGTGCAGACCAGCCTCTGTGCTGCTTCATGTTTACTCCCCTTGTTCCAAGCCACTGAGTTGACATCATCCCTTAGATTCTCCCACTCTCTCTTCTTCCTCTAGCCGCTCCATGGACTCAGGTGAAAAGCCCTCCCCATAGGTGCTCCTGTTTCAGGAGGTGGCAGAAAGTGTGGGCCTAGCAGTAACAGCAAGAGACAGGATAGGCCAACATCACATGCTTCAGCCCAAGAGTATTTTAGGGCCAGAGACCCACAGAAATGCCTCTGGGGAAGACAGAGGTATCTGATTTCATCTACACCCTGGGGCCAGGCTGCTGTTAGCTGGCTGTGACTCAGAGAACATGCAGGGGAATGAGGAGATGTCTCTAGCTAAAAACACCCCATCACCAGCTTAAGGGGTTTTGTCTGCTCCCCCCTATTCATACCTGTGCTTCTGACTATCTGCTCCTTTCCTTTAATGTACTGAGTTCTTCTGGGCAAGGCTCTATGGTAGGCCCCAAGGATACCTCTGGCATCCTCAGTGACTTTACTATCTATTTGTTAGTGATTTCTAAGCACTTTAAGAACAATTTCTACAAAAAAAATCGATACATGTTTACCCATGTTTAAAAAATATCTAATCTCTAAAGGCCCTAAATGGAAATGTCCCAGTTCTTTAGATAATGAAAGAAAAGAAGTAGAGCCCAGAGAACAGCAATGTTGGAGAAAAATATATGAAGAATTTGAGTCTAGAATTAGAGCACAAAAATGCTTTCAGTCACAAAGTTCTATATGTTAAAAAACAAAAAGACAAACATAGCTGCCATTTACTAATCTCTCAAATATGTCCCACTTCCTTTACAAATAAAATCTCACTCGATATATACAGAAACTTTGTGCGGTAGGTACTACTGTTAGCTCCAATTTACAGGTAGGAATGGAAGCTTGGAGAGGCTACAGTGTTAGTCCAAGATTAGGGCTGCAAAGGACTAACAAGGATTACAGACTGAACCCAGAGTATAGGAGGAGGTGAAGCAGGAGGAAGGGGCAGGGGGCAGAGTTAGGATGAGGTCTGGAGGAGCAGGTAAGCCTGTGGGGAGAAGGTTGGGCAAGGGAGCAGGAGAAACACTGGCTGGTGTTAAGGTCTACAGAGCATCAGTACCACTAGGGGTAAACAGATGGTGTGTGTGGCTAAAGCTCTGTTGATGGCAGTCTGGGTTCAAAGCCAGGCATTGCCCCTTGCTAGATATAAAACCTGAGACCTCATTTTCTGCATCTGGGGTACAGATTACTCCAGATCATGTATGTATAGTCCTTCATCCAAACCTAACAAATGGGAGGTTAAGAGGAACTATGTCCTCCAGATTGACATCTAAGGGATCTCGACTCTGCTATTTCAACTTGGGCACCTACCTCTGGCCAGAGGCAATGGTAATGTTGGTAAACTATCTCCCCACAGCCTTTCCTGGGCAGTGGCCACCTTCTTCTTGAGCCATGGGAGGCTGGAATCAGCCTTTTCAGAGGAGACTCCTGACAGCATCCAGTTTCTGATTCTTCAGTGAGGTGGAAACTGAAGAATACCTCAGCTCTGTTGGGGAGGGAACTCTGCACAGGGCTCTGCCAACAGGGACAGTTTCTCTCTTTAGAAAGGAGGGAAGATCGCTTCTTGGCCTTTCGGCTAAGATCAAGTGTAGAAAGGAGGAAAGAGCTTGGAGGCTGAAATGGAAGTAGAGGAGTCAAGACCAAGTCCTGGGGACAGAGAGAGGTGGGAGCTGAGGCACACCAGTCTGGCTCCCCCGTCACCCATGAGGGTCTTTCCAGGAGTAGGCGAGTGGAGGAAACTTCACCCTGCTGGTGATAGCCTGGCTCTAGAGGCCTGAGG
Source organism: Panthera onca (assembly GCF_046562875.1). Lineage (NCBI taxonomy): Eukaryota > Metazoa > Chordata > Mammalia > Carnivora > Felidae > Panthera > Panthera onca. The sequence continues at coordinate 167,344,937 of NC_138342.1, read as the reverse complement.
GAGAGGAGCAGGTCTTCTGCTCCAACTCTGCACTGCATTCTGGGAGCACTGCTGAAGCCATTTTTCTGAAACCACCCTGCCAGCCCCATCCTAAAGGTAACACCACTCTGCCAAGTAGGGGGCAGAGTCAAGAACAGGCAAGCTCAGGAACACTCTTTAGAGTCAGGAAGGAAAAGAGTAGAAGGTAAGGAAGGAGGGAAAGTGTAGGTTGGAAAGTTTATAGATTTAGCTTCTGGCCTTCTTCTTCCTACTGAGTGTCTTTGTTTGACCTGCTATAACAAAATACCATAAAGCAGGTAGCTTGAACAATAAATGTTAATTTCTCACAGTTGAGAGGGCTGGGTAGTCTAAGATCAAGTTGCTGGCAGATATAGTATCTGGTGAGAGGCCACTTCTTGGCTTGCAGATAGCTACCTTCTTGCTGTGCCTTCATGTGGTGGAGAAATAAGGTTCTGGTCTCTTCCTTTTAAAAAAACACTAATCCCATCATGCAGGCCCTATCCTCATGACCTCATCTAAACCTAATTGCCTCCACAGGCCCCACCTCCAAATACCATCACATTGGGGCTTAGGGCTTCAACATATGAATCTGAGGGGACAGAAGCTTTCAGCCCATAACACTGAGCATCTATTGGGCTGCCATGTCCAGCCCTGTGCAGGCAACAAAGGGAGCATGAGGCAAGTAGGATTCAGGGTCCCTGCTTGTGAAGAGATAAAGCCCCAGTGATGACTAGATGTAAAGTCAGGAGAGGGTGTTAAGGAATGCACACACAGGGTGGGCTGTGCATCCACCTCTCTGCCTCTGTGAATAGCTCTCTGACTCTCATCCACCTTATGACATCGGACCAGTTCCTTGTTCCCTCTGTGCCTTGTATAGTCATTGGCAAATTGGGAGGTAGAACCACCTCCTGGGGTCAATGTGAGAATTTTTTAAAGTGAAAATTGTACTGAAGTATATGATATACATACAGAAATATGCACAAATCATGTATGAACAAACTGATGGATTTTCAAACAAATTTTACATACATAGAACCCAAGGCAAAAGGTAAGAGTGTTAAAAGTACCCCTGAAACTCCTCTGGCCCTCATACCCTTTGTCCTTCTGTCCCTCATCCTGACACCATAACTTTACCCTCTTTACCAACATCTTATTAATAGGACCATATAGCATTTGCATTTCAACATATAAGCTGCTGGAATTTTCATTGGTATTATATTGATTCTATAGACCGATTTGGAGACAATTCAAATCTTTAGAATATTGAGTCTTCTAATCCATGAACCTGACCTATGTCTACATTTGTTTAGATTTTCTTTATCACATTTATCACAAATTACTTCAAATAATTTAAATAATAATTTAATATATATAATTATATAATTTAATAAAATAATTTAAATAACATTTTAAATAATTTAAGCAATATGGTTTTCAATGCAGAGACCATGTATTACTTCAGTTATTTTTGAAATGTACATTTTTTAAATGGTAGTTTTTAAAATTTCTTTTGCTGTTTATTTGTTGCTAGTATATACAAGTGCAATTGATTTTTGTATATTGACATTGTATCCAGATACTTTGCTACATTTATTGCAAGGATTAAATGAGACAACGGATGAACCCTAAGCACATTGCTTGGTGGGGGCTCACTAACTCTGACCTGCATGCAGAAGAACCGAGACCGGTCAGGGACTCAGTACTAAGGGTATCCTTAGTGAAGGAAAATATCACAATAGGAAGGTCATTGAGCTCTGGAGGGAAGGATTTGTCTGGCTAGTTAAGGGAGTGAAAATCCCTATAAATAGAAATAATAGGAGAATAAGAAAACAATCTTGAATGAACTTTGAGAGAAATTCAAGAGATCTGAATGGATTCTAATATTGGTGCTGCACTTTATAGTTTGTAAAGCCCTTTCACATGCACTGTGTCATTGATTCTCACTGCACACCTATGAAATCACCACATGTGAGATTTTTATACCATTTTCAGAGATAAGGAAAGGGGCTCAGAGAGTTAAGGTGCTTGGCCAAGTTGTTTCTCTGAGGAAGTGCTGGTTAGATAGGTTTCAAACACAAGCCTTTTGACTATATTACTTAATGGGAAGGTTTCCCAACACTGTCAGATGGTAGCATTGGTCTTGATGAGGTAGACCATGGGAGCAGGAAAAGGTTATCAGAAAGATTAGTGTGGCAAGTGTTGAAATCTGTATTTAGAAGACCTTTGTGCAGAAAGGGTTAGTGGGAAGAGAGGAGGCAGGCCTTCTTGAAGGTTACACGACATGTTAGATATGAGATGATGTAGACCCTCAGGGAGGGAAGGGAGAGCAAATGCAGAGGAAGGAACCACAGTGGGCCAGGTACCCATGGGTCAGATCACAGCTCCCCATGAGCAACACATATAAGTGAGGAATTTCCTTTGGGGCTTTTAGATCTCAACTCCCCATTTAAAAAAGAGTGAAACTTGACATGTGTTTACCTTTCTTGGATAATCTTATGATTAAAACTACAACCAAATAAAAACAATGAACTCTTTCTTCTTCACCTGCTAGACCCTCTCTCCTAGCTCCTGTTATATACTGACCTTGGTAACTTTTGTAGATCAGCTCCACTCTGGCCCCCCAGAGGTGGCCCACCTTGGTCTGTTCTCATACTGGGAGCTCAGTCCTTTCAGCCAGTGACTACCTTTCAGATGGCTCTGATATGGCCTGTTCTCAGCATGAGACTGAACTTGGTGGTGGGCATGCACCAATAATTCTTTCTTCTCAAAGCATGTTTGGTTGCTGATCTCACCAGAGCCTCTCAAAGTCTTCCTTGGAAAGAGCAGTTGCAGTGCTGCCCAAGAGCAGATGATGAAGGGGAGCCCCAGAGAGAATGACTCACTCAAGACCACACAATCAATCAGTGGCCCAGAGGAGCAATTTAAGGCCCTAGTCCATTGCCCTTTCTACTCCGCTATTAAAAAAAAAAAAAAAATGAGTTGCTGGGGTGCTGGGTGACTCAGTCAGTTGAGCATCTGGCTCTTAATTTAGGATCAGGTCATGATCTCAGTTCTTAGGATCAAGCCCTGTGTCAGGTTCTGCACTGACAATGTGGAGCCTGCTTGGGATTCTCTCTCTCCTTCCCTTTCTGCCCCTCCCCACTCTCTAAATAAATAAATATTTTAAAAAATTGAGTCGGGGTGTCTATAACTCAGACAACTCTGAAATTTCCTATATTGGGTCAATTTTACTTCTCATAGAAGCTAGAAGCTAGTTGTAGACTTGGAAGATTTCCATGTATCCTAGGCCTGAATGAAATACTACTTCTGGAGACTTTTCTCCTTACTCTGTCTTCCCACCCTAGTAGAGATTCCAAGAGCTGAGCAGGCAGAATATGGCAGCTGCAAAGGCCAGATGCACTGAGGCCAGGGTGGACAGGAAGGCTACCCTCTGGGGTCTACAGTTATAGCCAGCTTCCTCTGAGTCCTTCCTTCCTGTGCTCCAGCCAGGCTAGTGTCTCAGCAGTATCTTCCACATTCTCTCCTTGCTAGTACAAACAGCTTCTCTACATAAGCGATAGTCCTGCATCTGAAATGGGCCATGTATCTCCCAGAACAACCAGGGGAGAGGAGCACATTGAAGCACAAATGGGCAGCCTGCTTACAAAAAAGGCTCTCCAGAGAAACTACTGAACCCATGTTCCTCTGGGCCTCCAGCTACATCACCCTTTTCCCTGGAGACACTTCTAAGACACACCTGAATGTCCATAAAATGTCTGAGGCCATTGAACACCCTGGAGAGATCACTGGACTTAGACACCTTCTACTGAGCTTCCTTTCTAAAGCTACCCCCACTCTACCCAACTAGCACTCAGCACTTTGAGGCTCCAGGGACATTCCGTGGTGGGCGAAGATAGAAGGAAAACTGCCTAATTCTACTTAAAATATCTGATGGGACTAATATTTATTGATTCCTTATTATATGCTAGATGCTGTGGCAGATGCTTTACATATGCTATCACATTATCTAATCTTTAGAACAATCCCAAGGTGTAAATACTAGTGGTTTTTGATCACTCAACTGGGAATGATTTTGCTCCCCAGGGAACATTCAGCAATATCTATGACATTTTTAATTGTCACAACTGGGCAGGGGAGGGGGGCAGAGAGTGGGTATAATTGGCATCTGATATATATATATATATATATATATATATATATATATATATATATATATATATATATGGAGAGAGAGAGAGAGAGAGAGAGATGAGAAAGTCTCTTACAATAAAGAATTATCTAGTCCAATTTGTAAATAACACCAAGCCTGAGAAGCCCAACTGCAATGGACAAATGCAAAAAGAAAATTGGGGTTCAGAGTAGTGAAGTAGCTTCCCCAAGGCTCTTATAGCTAGTTAGTGTTAGAGCTCTGTCGCAGTCCACATCTATCTGACTTGAAAGCCTGTGTTCTTTTAGTTACAAAATGCCCCCTTTGAAAAGCAACTGCCTACCAGGTCCTATCTTTCCTGAGAGAGAACAAATGTCACTGTCTCTTATTAGGCAAGCAATTTGCATCTGCCTAACCAGAAGCCCAGTAAGCTCAGGAAGCAGCTGCTAAGTTACAGACTTTTCCCTTGGGGTGCTCTGGGGGATTGCAGAGGTATGAGCCTCTGCCGGATTCCCTCTAGAAATTTTGGGTCTCATCTAAGTAGGTATGGTATGTGTACATGCAGAGGACTTTTGAGTGCTAGTTGATGGTATTGCCAAGAAGCCCATGGGCATCAGAAGGATAGTGGGTCCTGGTGGGGAACAGGGAATATCTCCCTCATGGAAAGGCAGGGCTAGATTAGGTCCTGGAAGGCCTGGTAGTGGGATTTCAGTACTAAGAGGAGAATTGGGATCCTAACATCAGGGAGAAATTAGCCTGCTTCTTGGGCCAGGCTGGGAAGAGCAGGGACTATATTTTGGTGGGTAGGTGATAGACAGTAATGAAAGCACCACCATTCCACTGCCTCTTTTCTCTTGTATCTCTTACTTCACAGTTTTACTTTTGGTGTGCTTCCTCTAATGACTTTCTTCATGGTCCTAACAACCATCTTGTTAACCATTAGTTTAAAAAATGTTGGGGTGCCTGGGTGGCTCAGTCAGTTGAGCATCCGGCTTCGGCTCGGGTCATGATCTCATGGTTTCGTGAGTTCAAGCCCTGTGTCAGGCTCTGTGCTGACAGCTGGGAGCCTGGAGCCTGCTTTGGATTCTGTGTCTCCCTCTCTCTGTACCTCCCCTGCTTGCACTCTGTCTCTTTCTCTTTCAAAAATAAATAAAGATTAAAAAATGTTGAAAAGATACCACTTTTGCTGAATTGCTGAGGTAGAATAACAGTTCTCCAAGCCATTGCAACCACCTGGTCCCTAAGCAGTGGTTAGGGAAAATATATAAGCAAAGCATGAGCTAAAGATCATAGGAGCAGACCTGCTTGGTGGGAGTAGAATTCAATTCAAGCAGGATATAGCAGATAAGACTGGTGGAAGGTACTTGAGAGCCGTCTTCTGCAGAACCTTGAATGCCAGGTTAATGTCCAAGAGGAAGGCAGAGACTGGATCTCTAGAACTAGCTGGCTCTGGGAGGAATGGGGTTAGGGGAAGGGGATGAGGAGCAGTATCTGTCTGGGGTGATGTAGCTGATGGTGTTTTAGAGAAGAGAGCTGCCAGGAACACCCCCACCCTTTCCTCCCTGCCTGTTCTGCAGAGGCCACCAATTTTCCTGCTACTTCTTGAAATAACATTAGTGCAGTAGACTCCCCAGCTATTAGAGGGGGAGGGTGGTCCCCCATTCAGGCAGTACTGCTTCTTATTACAAGTGTACTCACTGCTAATGAGAAGTGAGGTCTGAACACATGTGCACGTGCCTCTATGCATGTGGCAGTGAGAGGAATTATCCCAGTGAATGTTAATGAATGGACAGGGACAATGAAGTACAATGAATGAGTGAGTTGTAAGAGGCCTTTCATGAGGCCTGAGTGACAGTTGAACTCCAAAGGAAGGGTGCCAGCAAGAATGGTATCCACAACCAGAAATTTAGAGAGGACTTTTACACCTGACAAAACAAGGCTGCAGAAGGAGCTGAAGTTCCTTCAATTAGCACTATTACTGGGCATATTAAAGCAGGAGGAAGGGCACACCCTTAGTGTGGGATGTCTGAGAAGATCAGGGCCAATTCCTAGAAATTCTAGAGAGGACTGAGAAAAGTAGAGGACTTCCACCTCATCTCTACCCTGATGACATTTGGTGGGGTGGGGTTTGCCTAAGGGAATGAGAACATTTTCCTTGGCCAAAGGGCCCTCTGCTCTCCTCCTGTGGTCAGTAGCAGTTCTACTCCTACTGGAAGCTAGCTGGGGGAAAGGAAACTCAATGCTGATTGCAGAAATTTCTGAGGCAAATGGCTAGGTATCTGTCATTTTATATTTTCCTAACATCATACCCCTAACATTCCTTCTTCCAACCTCTTTGAGCCTCTATGTTTTACTTCCCTCCTTCATTTAACAGTCATTGAGCTGAATATGTGAAAACAAATCAAAGTGTGAGTCTTCAAGAACCCCAGAGCCTACTGGGGTGATAGGTAAATAACTAGCAACTTGAGAAGTTACATGAGATCAGTGCTGCCATAGCTTCAGGCCCTCTCTTGTGAAACCACAGGCAAAGAAGCAAGAAGGACAGGAAGGCTTCATGGAGGAAGTGATATTTGAGTGGGACCTTGAAGAGTAGGTTATCACAGGCTTGGGTCATAGGGACAAGTTGTGAAAGAAATTCTAAATTGAGCAAACAGCTGAGCAAGCAAAGCTCTGAGGGTATTATGTACTGAGTGGTATTAGAGGAAATGGTGAAGAACAAGCGGAGGGTGAAGTGGGGAACAGGACTGGAAAGGGAGACTGGGACTCAGGTCATTAAAGTCATGAATGAGAGTGCAGGTCTCTGAGGAAGGAAATTAAGACAATTCTCCAAAGGGGAGAAGGTGAAAAGGACTTTAACATGAACTGATCAGGTCTGTGTTTTAGCAAGGTAACTTCCAGTTGCTTCAGTGTGGAAGATCTATTTGAGCTGGAAGAAATCTAAGGCAGGAAGTTCATTCAGTGAGCATTTATTCAGCTCCAACTGTGTGCCAGGCATTGTGCTAAATGATACCGTGGTGAGTGAGACATTCCGAGGAACTCATAGTTGATAGCGTTATTTCCACAGATCTTTCCCAATGCACCCCATGACACTCCTGGTTGCATGGAGGGGCTTTCACACACATTCTCCTATTGCCAGCTTCCCTCCAGTCCCAGAATTCCCCAACTTTGCACCAAGCCAGAATTGGCAGTAGACAAGGATAACCCCCCTGGGAAATTTCCAAGATACTGACAAATCCTGTTGTTTTGGATCTTGCACAAGATTCTCACCTTTGTGATGAGTAGAAACATAGAAAAGGGTGCTTTTAGGATAGTTTTACCACCTGGGGTTGCAGAAGTTTTCTGCCACTCTCCCTCCCTTCAACTCTCTAAGGGAAAATCCTCCTGAGGTAAAACCTTCAGAATGAATGTCCCCAGTTAAAACTCCATTCTTAAGTCATTTTGTGTTATTCTGTTAAAATTAGTACCAGCTTTATATACTTACCTTCAATTGTGATATCCTATCCTGGGCACACTTTTAACAGTCCTTAGTTCCCTCTTCAAGGCATTGTATATTAAAATGTGTAAAACAAAACAAATCTATTCCAGGATTGTATTACTTCTTGATAACTTACAGGCAATTTACACATTTTTTTTTTTTTTTTTTTTTTTTTTTGGTGGTGGTAGTAATGGGGTTAGGGATAAGTGGCTAGTGGCTTTAAATACTGTTCTTTCTATTAAAATGTGGTCCAGTCCCATGCTTTCTTCTATCATGCTAAGATGCATTCAACCACATACCTCCTTTCTACTAAGCCCTGACTTCTCTCATTTAATAACAGCTCACCTGCCATGTGACACTTGCACAAAAGAAATCAGATCTCCATAACCAACAGCTATGATATATTCTTTGCCTTCATCTCCATGGCTGTTTCAGCACAGTACCCTCCCCCTTCTTCACTCAGCTCCTACTCCCTTCCCAATCAATGCATTTACATCACAATGAAGGCCCTTTCCCCTCCTTCTGCTGTTATCCACTTTCCTTCTCCCCTCTTACTCTCTCCTTCATTCTCTTCTCCTCCCCCCAGGCTTCCCTTCTCCCCTTGGGATCTCTCCCTTCCCAGATCCTTTTAGACCTCCTCCCCTTGCTCAGGCTTTTACCCCACTCCCTGCTCACTTCACTCTGGGGTCCGTGGGAAAGCAGGGAATTGAGGAGGAGTGGACTGGGAGCTAACAGATATGCTCAATTCTTCTGTTTCTTCCCACCTGTTTCTTTCCCACCTGCAAATTAACTCACCATTCCCTCCATACATTTTCTTCTTTGCCCTCCACTGTGGCCCTACAGACACTTCCTTCCACAAGCCCAAAATCACACCCCTGAACGGTAAACCATTTGAGACACACACACAGGTAGCCATTCTTTGTTTTCTATAGCATCAGCCTAGGGAACCACCCAATGAGAAGCCAAGGGCCAAATCAAGGTGTCACTCAGGACTAATTTCAATCTTCTTTGTGCTAATCCCAATTTCCTAGATAAGGCCATCAACTCATCTGGGTTTTACTGGGACTTTCCCCATTCTAATACTGAAGTCTACTCTCCCAGGAATTTCCACAGTCCCAGGCAAATCAGCAAAATGTGTCTCCTCACAGAATTCTCTTTATAGAATGGAGCTCAGAGTACAGATGACTTAGAAAAATATAGCATCATTAAAGATGTTGAATCTAATGCATGATCTTCCTCCAAGCAGGTTAGGTCATTCAGTTGTACTCTTACCATGTGAGGAAGGTCTAACACACAAGCCTACAAATGCCAACACATCCAAAGCCCTGGACCAGACTAGGGGGCCACTGAGGTACAAGTGCCACACAGAGAAGCCTTCTTTAAAGCACAGTGCGGGGAAATGTCACATACATTCCAGGCTACTTAGTATGTTCCAAAAAGACCCCTGGGCATGGAGGTTAGGGATGAAAAAGTTTATAAATGTCCACTATGTAGTGTTTTGTGGTATTCTAGCTAGGAAAGGGTAGCTCGTGGGACCCATGTACCAAAATATAGAATATGATTTTTATTTTTTATTTATTTTTCTAGAATATGATTTTTAAACACATGCTATCTATCAGCAAACATTTATTGAGCTCTGGGATGGGAGAACAGTGTATAAAAGTCTTATAATCTGTTGAGAAAGGTGTATGACTACAAAGGACCTGCACTGCAGTGTGATTAACACTGTTAAAAGACTAAACAGAGGGTGTGTTGAAGGCATAGGAAGGCCTTCTAGTAGAAGCCCTGTTTCAGCAAAGTCTCAGGAATTTAGGCCTAGAGAATAGCATGGGAAAACCTGGGAAGTGGGTCAGTGGAAGAATACTACATATTTATAGAACTCAAGTTAGTCAAAATGGATGTAGGGAAGGGTAAGTGAGGGAAGGGATTGACACCATATAATATGGAGATACAAAGATGAATAGTTCTAATCATGAAGGCCTTCTCTGCCACGTTAGGAAATTTTGATTTTATTTTTTGGACAACAGAGAAGCTTTGGGAGAGGATGGGAAAGAGCAAATAACAGACCTATTGATATCCCAAGGGAAGTATGATAGAAACGTAGATCATAAGACATTGGAAGTGGAGTCAGAGGGAAATGCTGGTTTTTAGGAAAACCAGGAATAGCACATCTTAGAGACTGGTCAGTTATCAGGGTGAGAAGAGGGAAAGGGTTCTGAGCTTGGTCAGGTTTCTTGGAATCAGATTTCTGGCTTGGTCACAGTTGTACCATTCTCCAAGACTAAGAACCTAGAAGGAGAGACATGCTGGGGGAAGGTGGGTAATGGCAAGGAAGAGAGAATGGTGAATTCCATTTCAGATATGTTGAGTTTGAGATGTGGTAGCCTATCCCAGTAAAGATGGCCAGCAGGTAGTTGAATGTTCAGGTCAGGAGCTCAGGAGAGAAGTTTGGCTATGGACACAGATCCAATCATCACCATGTGGATGTGGCTACAGCCATGGGAAAGTGTGAGCCAACCAGGACCAGAGGAGAGGGTCCAAGATGGAACCCCAAATAACACCACCTTTTCAGGTCAAAAGAGGGAAAAGTGACAGAGGGAGAGGTGAAGGGGATAGGAGGAAAGCCAAGAGATCATAGTATCATATAAGCCAAGGAATGAGTGTCTCAAAAAGAATAGAGTAAGAAAAAAAGAACAAACAAATATGGAGTGACTGAGAGGTCAAGTTTGTAACTGTTAGAAAGTGTCAGTTGGATTTATTAATATCCCTGGAGAACATTTCTAGTGGATTATCAGAGACAGAAAACCAGGCTTCTGTAGACAGAGGATAAGTGGGAAATGAGCAAGTGGCAATAGTAAGTAGGACCTTCTCTTTCAAGAAGCTTGTCTGTGAACAGGAGGAAAAGGCAGTGATTTCTAGGTGTGTGGGGGGGGAATGGAGTTCAGGAGCTGGTGTGTTGCTTTTAATTTGGCAGACATATGCATGTTTAAATGGTCATGTGAGAGAATAATGGAAAGCCATGGGGCACCTGAGTGGCTCAGTCAGTTAAGCATCTGACTCTTGGTTTCAGCTCAGGTCATGATCTCATGGTTTCAGTCGTTTGAGCCCCATGTAGGGCTCTGCAATGACAACATGAAGCTTGCTTGGGATTCTCTCTCTCTTCCCCTCTCTCTCTCTCTCTGTCTTCCCCTCCCCCACTCATGCTGTCTCTGTCTCTCTCAAATAAATAAGTAAACTTTTTAAAAAATTACAGAAAAAATAGAAAGTCAGAACTTGTAGAAATAGAGGAATAGAACATAATTCTTAGTGCCAGACCCCTGAGAAAGTTGGAGTTGATGGAACCATGCCATAGCTAGAAGAATTAGCCTGATATGAAGACATTCCATTTTGACAGGTACAAAGCAGGCAGGAATCACTTCAACTCTAGGTAAGTTCATGAGTTCGGGGAATTGAGGGAGTTTGATCCCAGTGCTTCTACTTATCTCTGTACTATAGAGATGAAGTTATCTGCAGGGATTAAGATGCAGAGGTGGTACAGAGCTTACAGAGTGGAGAGGTTTTACTAGATGTGACTTGAGAAATACAAAACATAGCAGTAAAAGCCCAAGATTGCTAGGAGATCTTGATTCTTTGGTGCAGATGTAAGCATCTGGACTCAGAAAGAGTTTATTATCCATTTGGGTGACAAAAGCACTATTTAGCAATACACAGTGCTGAGCAGAAAAAGGCAGGGAGGGCTGGATCCAGCAGAGGGGGAGGCACTGTGCCTCAGATGAGAGGGTGTAGCACAAGCAAAGGCATGGAGAAGGGGAAGGACTAGACAGGACTCTGGGCACAATCAGGGATGCTAGCAACGAGGCCATTCTGAATGTCAGATGCAACCCTGAGTGTCTGTGACCCTAAGTTCTGGGACTAGTTGGGAAGAGTGTTTCACTGGCAAAGCTTGAGATAGTGGGACATAAAGTTAGAAGGCAGGTTGAGGTTAGATTGGACAGGATGTTGAATGCAAGCTAGATCTGTTATTACATGTCTATAGGGGCTGACTCCATTCTGTTCACTGCCATGTCTGTAGAGCCCTGATAGTGACTGCACATAGTAAATGCTCACCAAATACTTGTGAATGTAAGACAAAGGCACAGATACTCCCAAAAGCTCTCCCCAACAGTTACAGATATCTCTTTCTGTCAAAGTGACCACTGGTACATATACTGGGAGGTGACACATAGCTGTGGCTACTCTACCAGGCATTTCAATCCTGTTTTCACCTTGCTTGCCCCATGACTAGGCTGTGTGAGGCAATAGATGAGTTCTGGCCTTTGAACCCAAGTCCTGGGTCTACAATCAGTTTTTCTACCTGTAACACCTGGAACTCTGCTTACCAATACCTGTCCAGGGTGTGGTCAGCACAGATGAGATAAGAACCCAATGCAAAGGTGATTGAAGTATAAGGTCTCATAGCACTCTACGTATCACTATAGATAAAGCACCTAATAAGTGGTCCATTTAGCAGGACTTACTACTTCCTAGTTGCTTCCTGTTCCTTGTTTCTTATAGTCAACAGAACACTTAATAGCTGAGGGGAGGGGATGGGGGCCAAGAGATGCCAAAACTCTTTTTTTGACATCCTCATCCATGGCCTGGCCCTCATGGGGAGAAATAATGGCTGATACATAAGGTGACCATATGCCTCAGTTTATGTGTGCTGTTCTGATGTAATTTATACTAGTGTCTTCTTTCGCTCTTAAAAGTGTCCAAATTATATGATCTCCCTACTATAACCTGTAATGTGTTCACAGTTTCTGTGTTCCCTGAGAAGACTTGTGTTTGCAAGTCACTGACTTTAGTTGGAAACAGAGAAAGTCTTGCTTGGCAAGTTGGCTAAATAATATATTTATGCAAAATATGTATCTAATTGGCCACAATCAGTGCATCTTCTAGTTATACTACCCACAGGGCAGAGAGAGAGAGCCCCATAGCCAGTACAGCAGGATGGAGAAGGTACTAAAGGGAGTTCTCATACTCTCTACTCTCTTCCACTTTGCTATAATGCAGTGGGTCACAGTGTAAGCAGGCTACCCAGGGGTATCCTTGAAGGACTCTGTGTACAAGGGGGTTTGGGCCAGACTTCTTTGCCCTGGTTTTGCATTTTGAGAGATCAGCCCCACCTGAGAAGCTCCTAAGTTTTTAAAGTCTTTGCAATGTTACTGGGTCAGGGACAATATTTCATATCCCTAATCCAAACTTTTTCAATATCTGGAGCTTTCTGATGCCCCAGAAGTACCCTCTACCATTACTCTACATTCACTGTCAATTTCATGAGCCCAAAGTGGATACTTGGGAAGATGGAAGTAGGGGAGGGAGGAAAGAAAGGATGCAGGAATGACGGATGGAAGGTGGTCTTCTTTCATTGAAGGCAGGTAAGATTTTCCTCAGCACCTTGGGTGGATGAGAAGGTTGAAGGAATCAAGAGACAGGGTCAGGGAGGAATGGGAAGTTACAAATTACTCAGATTAAATCTAATTAAAGTGCTAACCTAAGTCAAATTCACAAGGACTTCCCCAGAATTTCCTCAGAATATAAAAGGTCCCTACCCTCAAGGAACTTACAGTGAAAATTTATGTCAGGCTATGATTAGTACAATGATATAATACAAAGAAAATTCCACAACAGTGGTTGTCAAACTTTTGTTTCTTCTGGAAGTCTGTTAAAACACAGATTGTATGGCCCCAGGCTCTGGGTGGCCTGAGAACATGCATTTCTAACAAGGTTTCTGGTGGAGCTGTTTTTGGTGGTATGGGGGTCACCCTTTGAAAACCATTGCCAAAGAGGATCTAGAGATTGACATGCCTCCACTTTATGTGGGAAGGTCCACAGAGGAGGCAACACTTGAAGTGGGCCTTGAAAGATAAATAGTGTTTGAAATATCATATGATGATAGCTGACAGTTATTGAGAGCTTACAATAAGTTGGGTGTTGAGTCTAAGTGCTCTACTTGCATTGCCAATTTACTCCTCAGAAATATGGGATGAAGTAGATATGGTTATTGTCCCCAGAGGCACTGAGGACACCAAGTATGCTATTGCAGCTCAAAATATTTAAGGGACACAGCATAGGAGATGTCACCTAGGGTTGTATAAGAGCCCCTAGCTGGAAGTCCCCTCCTCCTGCCCAGATCTCAGCTTCTTCTCCAAGCCCCCCAGTATAACTGTGGTATGCCCAACCCTCTCCCTCCCCTAAAGTGTAGGTAATGGATATTTGTGTCTTGGGTTTGATTTCCTAGCATGGCATAGGACTGGCATTCCTTCCTTATGACACAGCCAAGGAAGGCAGTGGGAGGCAGAGGTGCTTGTCTACCTTTCCCGGTGATTCAAAGTCAGGGAGATCATCCCTGACAGAGGGAAGAGTGTGTGAAAAGCACTGAGTGGCAAGGATGGCAAGTTGGGAAACCATGAGCCATTTAGCATCACTGGAACATGATGGGCAAGGAGGGACAGGACCAAGGCTGTAGTAACCCTCAAGTCCCAACATCTTTGGGTAGCACTTCAGAGTCTCTTTATGTGTAACCCTTACCAGAAGGTGTCACAGAGGTGGTGGGGACAGTAATGAGGAATTTAGGGGCATCCATGGGCCATCCTTCAGGGTATCTAGACTTTGGAGAGAGGTTAATTATCTCACTTTCAGGACCAGTGGGGGCAGGTTCCAGGAAGGCAGGGGGATTGCCTTATGTTCACCAGAGGCTCCTTTGCAAGGTGTGAGGTTTTAAGTTCACTGACAGGAACACTCCCTGGGAAAGGAAGGAAGGAAGTTGAGAAATCAGGGCAGAGGTGACACAGAAGTCAAAATTCCCCAGCCAGACACATCCAGTGGTACTAAGAGAAGATTAACTCAGGACATGTGGAGACTCATCAGGAATGGTCACAGGATTCCCATGTTGTGCACACAGATCCCAAGAGACAGACCATGCCATTGAACACTCACAAACACACTCAGATTTACACGGACAACTCCAAATCTCAAAAGCCACACTCCCTAAAGGACCAGGTTGAACTCTTCAAGCCACTCTAGGTCATTTCTAGCATCCAGAGGTCATGAATCTGAGCTTGGCCCTCTGCCAGGGCTTCCCCAATTCCAATCCCTTTCTGAGTACCAAAACCTTCCAGGTATCTTCCCTGTCCCCTAATACATACTTTTATATACTGGATATAGTCGTTGGGTATAAAAGCCAGTAAGTGGTGGGGATGAGGGGGAAAGGTGAGGAGGGAAGGGGAGCTTTTTTAGGACAAACACTCACATTCTTCCTCCACTTTATCCACCCTCCATCCTTGTCTCATGCATCCCCACCTTCTGGAAGAGTCAATGCTTTCTGTTGTAAGATCTTACTCTTCTGTTCCCTAAATGGTGCTCTCACAAGGGTCTTGTAGGTGGAAAAGTCTTTCTGCTCTGCCTACTTCTTTCTACTCTTTCTTCCTCTTATTTCTTGTCATACTCTCACACCAACCATACTCAGATGCTCCACTTATCCTTTGATTTTTTATGGAACAATACTGCTTTTCACCTGGCCTCAGCCCCTGTTTATGGCTGGTGATGACACATGAAGTCACAGGTTGCTGGGATATGTGGATTTGATTTCATCTTTGATTTGACTTTTTTGATCTGAGCAATTTTAAAGAGTATATCTCAACATAGAATAATTCCACTCCAGCCCTTTTTCCTCTCTTGTTTAACAAAGACCTAAGTGGGAAGAACACCAGCTAGGGAGCCAGGAGGCCAAGTCTCTAGCCCCAGTTCTCCTCCCTTGCTGTGTGGCCCAGGAAAAATCACCCAACCTCTTTGGGCCTCAGTAGCCTCTTACTGTGGAACATTGAAGCAGCACCTCTGGGCTTCAAAAGCTTTTTCCCTTCTGTTTTTCTACCTATGATCTTGTGCCAACTTGTTTCTTATCCTGATTGCCCTGAGGCTCCTGCCCTCTTAGGATGGGTTTCATGCATAAGTAATTAGATAGTTGTCTCTGTGATGCCACTGAAGGGTCTTAAAGCCCTTTTACTGTTCAGGTGGCCCTTCCCCTCCCACTGGCTCCTTGGATGAAATGGTGATAGGTCACCTGTTGTATTTCCCTTTGACCAAGGAAGTTGGTCTGGAGAGTGAAGAGAACCACAGTATGGAGCTGGGGATAGATGAAAGAAGAGTTGGATTTTTGGTGAGGTGGAGCCACAAAGGCATTCCATAGAGTTAGAAATCTGTGGGAACCTCGAACATCTCCCATCCAATTCAAGATGCTAGGTTGTCTGATTTGCCAAAGGCTAACCAGGCTCCAACTTTGGTACCTGGACCAGGGATGTCATGTAGCTAATGGTGTGTCACCACACCCCTTTCCTAAACCATGGCCTGCATTGCTAATTTGTTACAAATTCTTCCCTAATGAACCTAAATTTGACCTCACAATACTTTAGGCAGCCACAGAGATGGCAAATAGATAAAACACATTTCAGTCACTGTCTGAGTCTCAGTTCTGACCATCAGTCAGTCACTCAAACACAGACCTATCTTCAAACCCACCCTTCCAGGAGGTACCCCACTTAGTGTGCACTCTAGGGTGGTAAGGGTTTGGCAGGAAGGGGAGCTGTCTGTACCCTGCATTCTGGCCTCCAAAGTCCTAACTGGTCCGGAGCCCCTTATGTCTGATCAGGTGAGATGGAAAGGAGCCTAGGAAGTTTCCCAGCCCTCCTCTAGATATCTCACCCAATCTCTCATTTAAGATCTGAGCCACTGTTCTTTAGATGCTTCCCCCTTTACCAGGAAGAGAAGTGACTCTCTTCACTGGGTGCTGCCTAGCTCACATGGGCCCTTGTGCCTAGTAGCACCTGAGTCATGAGTGTGGATGAAGCTTGCCTTCTGCTTTCTCACGTGGGAGCAGCTGCTGCACTAAAAGCAGCGGGGTTAAATTTGCATGAGCTTTGCGTGTAACTGTGGCTTTATTTTTGGAAGAGAGAAGGGCAAGTTGGGATCGGTGGGTAATCATATTCCTGAGGAGAAATGTCAATCATCACTGCTAAGACACAAGCTGCCCACCAGGATGGAGGAAGGCTCAGCCACAGCTGAATATTGACGACCTGAACACAAAAGGCTGCCAGGCAGAATGGCTTTTGATTCTTCCTGAGCAGTGGGAAGCAGCATTGCTTCCGATTGTTCACCCTGGTGGTATGACTCAGCCTGCCAGTGATTTCTCTTTCACTTTCTGCCTTTCCACAGACCCAAGTGCACTTAAGTGAGAACTGCGTAGGCTTCTGCTCCCAACCCTCAATCAACATGCTCCCCCTCAGACCTCAGCCACTCCTCATGCTGCCCACACTCCCCCACCCTCTTTCTCCTCCATTCTCTCTTCCTTTTCATTCACCCATTCACTCAGAAAATATGTACTGAGCTTTGCACATGGAGCCCTCCAGGCGTCAGCAAACCAAATTTCAGCAGGCTTGCAGACTGAGCTGAGATGATTAACCTGCCCCAACCCTGGCCCCAGCCCCAGCCCCTGACCCTCATCTAGAGCAGCAAATGGAAGGAGAGGTTAAGGACAGGAATATAAACATTGGAATTCTAGATAAGGAAAGCTGAATCAGACAATATACTAGAGGAAGGAACAGAGGGTCAGGGGAGAGTCATCTTGAAAGGAGAGTCAATTAACTCTGGGTAAGTGTCCCATTTAGCCCCAGAGAGACCTCTGCTGGGGAGCTGGCTATGGGCCCACCCACCAGCCTGGTGCAGCCAGAGTCCCCTTCCCCACCCTCATCCCCAGCTGGCAGTTGCCACGGGGCTGCTCTCACATCTCTGCAAGCCCCAGCTGCCCTCTGGTAGTCAGAAAGCAGGTCTAGCTGCTACAAGTCCCCATGAATCCAGCCCTGCCTGCCATAGGGAGATGGGGGTGGGAGTGAGGGGTGGCAAACTTTCCCTAAAGGTCTACTTTAGGTTTTGGGTTTTTTTGAGTGTAGTTCACACATAATGTTACATTAGTTTCAGGTGTACAATATAGTGATTTGACAAGTTGATACTCACCACAAGTATAGCTACCTTCTGTCACCATACACTGCTGTCACAGTATCATTGACTATATTCCTTGTGCTGTGCCTTTTATTATCATGCCTTATTCATTCCATAATTGGAAGCCTATATCTGCCTCTTCCCTTCATCCATTTTGCCCATTGTTCCATCTCCCTCCGCTCTGGCAGCTCTCAGTTTGTTCTCTGTATTTTTAAGTAAAACCTGCTCTTTTAACTTCAAGACATGTGAGGATCTAGTTCTAGCATCTTTCCACATTGATTTGTAATTTCACAAGCACTCGGTTTAAATTCATCCCATGTGTACCATTCTTCTTACTGGGGCCAAGCATTATCATGTATGTGATTTCATTTAATTCTGTGAATACCTGATCTGTCAGGTAGGTATAAGCTGCTGTGTTGATCTAACGCATAAGGAGATAGAGATGCTGGAAGATTAAATCTCATGCTGGATGACAAAACAGATCCACCAGTCTGTGAACCTTTGTTGAGGCCTAATGTGATAATGCAGGTAGAACACACCACCAGGTAGGGGGCCTAATGAATGGTACCTGATGGTTATTCCTATGGACCCACAACTGTGCAGGCACAGGTCCTGTCTTTGGGGAGTTTGCTTAAAGGAGCAAACAATTTACAGCAGGTAGAGACAGAAAGCGAATGTTTTGTGTGTGCCAGAGCTGGGGTGAGGTAGAACTAAAATTAGAACTACACTTCCCTGACTTCCCACCAAGCATCTTGCCATTATAGGACTCTCCCCAAAGAACAGGTCTGTGTACTTTGGGACTATCAACACTATCAAGACAGAGAAGCAGTAGGGAAAACTATAAAGACAATGCCAGAAACAGGGTAACCTGATAGCCTAGGCAGCATTTTCTGCCAGGGTGTCTGGTGTGTGGGGAGGGGGGAACATGGGGTGGCTAGCTCAGGCCACTATAACAAAATACCACAGACTGGGGGGCTTAAAACAGACATTTATTTCTCACGGTTCTGGAGAGTGTGAAGTCCATTATCAACGCACTGACAGATTTGGTCTCTGGGGAGAGCTCTCTTCCTGGCTTGCAGATGGCCACCTTCTTCTTGTATCTTCCCATGGAAGGAAGGGAAAGGGAAAGAAAGGGGGAGAGAGATTGAGAGTGTGTGTGTGAGAGAGAGAGAGAGAGACAATGAACAGTGCAAGCTTTCTGGTCTCTTCTTGTAAGGGCACTAATCCCATCATGAGGGCCTCATCCTCAAGGTCATCTGAGCCTACTAATATTATAATAATTACCTCTTAATACCATCAGTCACATTGGGGGTTATGACTTCAACATTCAATTTTTATGGGTGCACAAACCTTCAATCTATAACAGGTAGATGTAGGGTGAGAACCTTTATCTCACTTCTATACAAAAGAAAAAATTTAAAAACACTCGTGTGCTGGGGGTAGAGAACACTGGCTCTAATTCAGCCAACTACTGCCAGTGTCTCCTGTGTTTTCAATTAAACCAGTGCTGATTTTTAGACTCTTTATCTAGGTGTATTTGTCTTGCTTCTCAACCAGATTCTTAAAAACAGACACTGCCTTATATTTCTTTGTCTTGGTCAAAAACTTTGGATAGGACTGGGGAGTGAAAGAGAGGGCAAATTTACTCTGCTCCAAGTGACCATTTGACTCAAAGTCTAAGAAATGGAAATTTGGATTGAAACCAGATTTGGATTCTAGTTTTTCATAGACTTGCCTTCCTACCTACCTGTTGTGGGACCTCAGTGTAAGTCATATGTCTTCGCTATGCTTCATCTTCCCTTCCAGAAGCTCGCTCAATAAATCTCTATGTTCCCTGTGAGCTGATTTTATTAAAAATGTACTGAGCGCCTTCTTTGTTCTTAGCACTGTGCTCAATACCAAGGGGGATACAAAGAAGCTTCAGCTCCATCTCTGACTTCAGGAAGGTTTAAAGATAGTTGGAGTGGGGCGCCTGGGTGGCTCAGTCGGTTAAGCGGCCGACTTCAGCTCAGGTCACGATCTCGCAGTCCGTGAGTTCGAGCCCCACGTCAGGCTCTGGGCTGATGGCTCAGAGCCTGGAGCCTGCTTCCGATTCTGTGTCTCCCTCTCTCTCTGCCCCTCCCCCATTAATGTTCTGTCTCTCTCTGTCTCAAAAATAAATAAAAAAAACGTTAAAAAAAATAAAGATAGTTGGAGAGATGACCATTCATCTCTGAAAGATTAAATGCTGCAGAAGCCATCACTGGACCTTGAAGTCAGTAGGAGGTCATGCAGGAGAAGGTCTATAAACATGCTTAGTGAGAGGTTCTATGGATCCTTTACTTTTCCTCTCCTGTCCTTCTTCCCTCTTTCTTTCCCCTTCTTGAATCTCCATGGTCAGTGTGATTGCTTATTTTCACTGCAAGTACATACAGTACTCTGGGCCAGGAGGGTTTTGTTTCCCAGTAATACAAATGTGCCCTTTTGTCTTGTCCTTCCTGAGGGCAGAGGTAGCAAGTCTGGCAGGGTTGGGTAGATGGAAAGACCTAGGGTTTGGGAACTAGGATTGATCCACATTTCTGTAATGCTCTCTCCAAGTTGAAAACAGAACAAGCCTAGACACTTAAAGGTAATTAGTTTAGCTTCAAGTAGATCTGGGGATAATCTCAAACTTCAAAGCTCCTCTGTGTGTCAAGAGCTAGGAAGTGGAGAACAGGGTATCTGGACCTACAGGACAGGAATAAACTCAGAGGACCAGAGACCACCATCCTAAACCCAGTCCTCTCCTTTGCTCCCTGGCATCACTAGTCTTCTTCCTCTCGATCCTGTAGAGCCTAGCACAGTGCTTGTGCATCAGAGGTGATCCATACTGCTGCTCAGGTGAACCAGGGAGCTTACCTGTCCCTAAAACCTTGTTGTCATCTGCCAAAGGGAAACAAAGCTATGGCTAGAGGCCATGGACCTTGATTTCTCCTCCAGGCTTTCCTCCATCCTTGGAAACTTACTCTGCCATCCTAACATCTCTGAGCCTTACTTACAGTCCCCATGAACATTGTGCTGTAGCAAAGAGATCATGGAGTTTGGGTATAGGTTAGAGTCCCAGTTTGGCCACTGGCCAGTTAATTGACAAGGACCACATCATGTAACCTCTTTTAGCCAATGCCTCACTTCCTCATTTTTGTTCTAGGAGCTATAAATTTGAAGTCTTTGCTTTCATAGAGCTTACATTCTGGTGTAGATGCACACAATAAACAAAAAATAAGATTATTACAAGTTAAGCAATTGTTATGAAGGAAATAAACAGGCTGGAATAATAGTAATGGGGACATAGATTTTTTTCCAGCATAACCATAGAAAGCCACATGCAGGGGTAATATCTGAATTGAGAACTGAAGGATGAGAAAGATCTGCATGAAGAGCTAAGGAAAGAGAATTGTCAGCAGAGGCAACAGGAGATGTGAAAGCTCCTGAGTGGGAAAAGGTTTGGTGTATTCAACAACAGAGGAGAGACAAGTCTGGTTATACTTGTGGATGTGAGCAAGTAGGAAATGGGGTGAGATAAGATTGGAGCAGCAGGCAAAAACCAAGCTCTTCCCAGTGTCTTATTCTAGGAACATTTAGAATCTTTGAAGGGTTTCCATCAGGGAGCATGATACTGTGACACTTCAGATGCTTAGGAAGAACAGACTGGGGAAAGACAAATGTGGAGGAGGGTCCACCTGAGAGGGGATGGTAGTGGAGCAAGAGAGCCACAAATTCATGCAATATGTCTACCCAATATTATAGTTATACTCCAACTATGTTATATACTTCTTGAGGACAGCACCCTCATCTTGGACTTCTGTTGATCACACATACATCTGTAGAACACTGATCATGCACGAAGCACTGCACTTGTTAGTTTGCTTCATCCTCATATTGGTCCTATGAAATAGTTATTTTTTTTCCATTTTATAAGCAAAGAAACCTCACAGAGGTTAATTTTGAAATCCATATCTGTCTGATGCCATAGCCAACTGTTGTATCTCTACAACTTTGTATATATAAATATTCATAAATGTGTACTGGGTAGGTACAAACTAAGTCACCCATTACCCAAGTAGTGTAATGTGCAGAGTGCAGGCGAGTCTTTGGGCCAAAAATAGCTTTCCTCACTCTGGAAAACAGTATGGAGTTTCCTCAAAAAATTAAAAATAGAACTACCCTACGACACAGCAATTGCACTGCTAGGTATTTATCCAAGGGATACAGGTGTGCTGTTTCAAAGGGACATATGCACCCCAATGTTTATAGCAGCACTATCAACAATAGCCAAAGTATGGAAAGAGCCCAAATGTCCATCGATGGATGAATGGATAAAGAAGATGTGGTGTGTGTATACACACACACATACACACACACACACACACACACACACACAATGGAGTATTACTCAGCAATCAAAAATAATGAAATCTTGCCATTTGCAGCTACGTGGATGGAACTAGAGGGTATTATGCTAAGCGAAATTAGTCAGAGAAAGACAAATATCATATGACTTCACTCATGAGTTTAAGACACAGAAAAGATGAACACAAGGGAAGGGAAGCAAAAATAATGTAAAAAACAGGGAGGGGAACAAAACATAAGAAACGCAAAAATGGAGAATAATCAGAGGGTTACTTGAAGGGTTGTGGGAGGGGGGGATGGGCTAAATGGATAAGGGGCATTACGGAATCTACTCCTGAAATCATTGTTGCACTATATGCTAATTTGGATGTAAATTAAGAAAAAATAAAATTAAAAAAATAGCTTTCCTACATTTGGACAACTTCTTAGGATCTGAAGTCCCAGCTAAGCAAAAGATAGATGATGTGGGGGACAAAAAACACAATTTGTCTTTGTCAGCTGTTAAATTAACAGAGGAACTCTGTATTCCTAAGTAATACCATTAGAGATTGGGGTGCAGGAAAGTTGCATTTGGAATTGAGAGCACTAGTTCTGGAAAATGAGGTGAGGCATTGAGGATAACATAGGGGTGATGAATGCTGGAGAGAGCAATGATAGATACCAATGAAAATACCTACCAGTTGTGGAGTGCCTATTAGGTACTGGGCATTCAGTAGGCATACCAGACCTGTTAGATTATTTTGGTGCTTATAAACTTCTCATAACAATCCTATCAGTAGACATAATTGTGTTTCCTTGATTCTAAAAGGCCATCAATTTAATAAAAAGCTTTTCAAAGAAAACATACATTGCACTTACACCATGATGTTGTATTGTGTTTAGTTTCTACTAATGGAATATAGAATGCATTTATTCATAACATAACTATTTTATAATTCATGATAACAATGCAAGTTTGAGTTCAAGCCTTCATATTCAGAGTCTAAAGAGTCTTCTTGTTCTTTTTCACTGTGCACGTACAGTGCTCTATAACCCACCTGGAACTTCTTTCACAACTTTAGAAGTGACAGTGTAATTTAGAGCAGAAGAAAGAAGAAAGAGTTTCTTCTGCATTTCCCATTTTATTAAACTTATAGTTTCCCTCCCATCATCTGTCTTTTGACTCAGAAATACTCCTTCACAATGCATGACAACCACAGTTTTTCCCAGCTTTGAAAATCATGTGACCTATGCTTAGAGATTTGTCCAAATCTACAAATATGCTGGTGTTGACATCCCAGTGTATTCCTCTATGTGGTGACTGGCAAGGTTATTGTTATGTTAAGCATTGATTATAAAATACATTCCTTTAACTTTTAAGTTTTTTATTTTAATTCCAGTATAGTTAACATACAGTATTATATTAGTTTTAGGTGTACAACATAGTGATTCAGCAATTCCATATATCACCTGGTGTTCATCACTGACAAGTGTAGTCCTTAATCCCCATCACCTATTTCACACATCCCCCCACCCACCTCCCCTCTGGTAACCATCACTTTGTTCACTATAGTTAAGTCTGTGTTGTGGTTTTTCTTTTTCTCTTTTTTTTCCCTTTGTTCATGTTTTGTTTCTTAAATTCCACATACGAGTGAAATCGTATAGTACTTGTCTTTCTCTGACTTATTTAACTTAGCATTATATCCTTTAGCTCCATCCATGTCATTGCAAATGGCAAAATTTCATTCTTTTACATGGCTGAATAATATTCCAGTGTGTGTGTGCATGTGTGTGTGTGCGCATGTGTATATCACAGCTTCTTTATCCATCCATCCCACTTAGGCTGCTTCCATAGATTGGCTATTGTAAATAACACTGCAACAAACATAGGGGTACATGTATCCCTTTGAATTAGTGTTTGTATTTTTGGTGTAGATACTCAGTAGTGAGATTACTAGATTGTACATTCCTATTACTTTTAAAAACATGTTAAGTGTGTTTCAGAATCACTTTGCGAAACTGAAGGTACTTCTCAATGTTTGAGGGTACAATTATTTCCCTCCTCTTTCTCTCCTGAACGCTCTCTGGTAAAGTCTTTTTTTTTTTTTTACTCCTTCACCCAAACTACTCTCATCGAGGTCAGTACCTCCACCTGGGCAGATCCATTGACCAATACAGTCATCATCGGCAGCACTTGACACCATCCTTATGAAACAGTTTCTTTCTTATGTCTCCTCTATCAGTTAGAGCCTTCTCAGTTTCTCTTTCTGATTCTTCCTCACCTTCCTGACCTTCATTAACCAGTCCTCAGACTTCCCTTATCTTCCTGCCTTTACTTCTGTAGTGAAGTCATCTAGTGACATAGCTGGCTTCTAGAACAAACAACTTTTACATGGAAATCTACAGCTCCTCACCCATCCTTCTGCCTACCCTACAGCACTCTTTGGATGTCTAATTGACTCTGCAAACTTAATGTCTTAAACCAAACTCCTACTTTACACCCCATCTCATCCTAAACTGGCTCTTTTTGTAGTCTTTTGTTTCTCATTAAATGGCAACTTATGTCCTCTAGTTGCTTGGATAAAAACATTGAAGGAGGCACCTGGGTGGTTCAGTCAGTTAAGTGTCTGACTTCAGCTCAGATCATAATCTCACATTTCGTGACTTCAAGCCCTGTGTCGGGCAATGTGCTGACAGCTCAGAAACTGGAGCCTGCTTTGGATTCTGTGTCTCCCTCTCTCTCTGTCCCTCTCCTGCTTGCACTCTCTCTCTGTCTCTCTGTCTCTCAAAAATAAATAAACATTAAAAAACAAAGCATTGAAGTCATTCTTGACTCCTTTCTTTCTCTTATGTCTGGCATCCAGTTCAGTAGCAAATCCTATCAGCTCAACTCTAAAATTATACCTAAAACGTAATACACTGCTACCACCCTGGCCCAGCCATGTTAGTCACTCACCTAATGTAATTGGCCCACCACTTCCATCCAGGCCAATCAGCAGCCCACTGTCTCCAACCTGCAGCCAGAGTGACCCACCACAGCCTAAGTCAGATCAAGTAATAAGCTTCTCAGAGTCACTCAGGGGCTCCTCATCTCAATCAGAGTAAAAGTCCAAGCTCTATGGCCAACCACGCTCTATGTTTTCTGGAACCTGCTAGTTCTCTGACTTCTGACTATTGTACACTGCCCCCATTGCTAACTATCCTCCAGCCAGACTGGTCTCCTGGATGATCTTACATATGCCAAGCACAAGCTACCACAGGGACTTAGAGCTTTTGCTCTTGAGGCTTCTGAGCATCTCTCTTCCCCAGATTTCCACATGGCTGCTCCCTCATTTTCTTGAGGTTTCTTCAAGCAGTACCCCAATAAAGAGGCCTCCCTGTGCCACCTGTATAAAATAATGACCTCCCAGAATTCTATGCTGCTCACTGTGCTTTATTTCCCCGCTCCCAGCACATATATCCTAAGATGGTAAACATTGATTTGTTGATGGCTTGTCCACACTACATTGAACACAAGCCCCATGAATGTGGGGACAATAGCCATGTTAGTCACTACTGTATCCCAGGACTTAGAGGAGGGCCATCCCAAAGGAGGGTCTCAGTGATGTTTGTTGAATTAGTAGACAAAGGAAGAGTGAACAAAAGAGTCCAGTAACAGAGTCAAGGCTGAGTTTTCATCAGGAGAAGCATACATTTCTCTACTGCTCAGATCTGGCCATCAGAGCAGCTCCTCACGAAAGTCACCATTGAGGACTGTGCCGTGGCTTGCTCATCTCAGGCTGACTTCTACCTTTTGTCCCCTTACAGGTCTACAGCTCTCCCAGGTTCTGTGAGGCTTCTGCTATGACCGCAGCTTCTTCTTGGTACCAGGACTGCCCCTTACTGCTGCAGCCACATCAGATCCCTGCTCTGCCCTGTCTGTCTTTAGCCCCAAGTCAGCATGGGTAGTGTCAGTAGCCTCATTTCTGGCCACAGCTTCCATGGCAAGCACTGCCGAGCTTCACGGTACAAGCTGGGCAAGTCCTCCCATCTCAAGAAACTCAATCGATATTCAGATGGGCTTCTGAGATTTGGCTTCTCCCAGGACTCAGGCCATGGCAAGTCCAGCTCCAAAATGGGAAAGAGTGAAGACTTCTTCTACATCAAGGTCAGCCAGAAAGCCCGGGGCTCCCACCACCCAGATTACACTGCACTGTCTAGTGGGGACATAGGCGGCCAGGCTGGGGTGGACTTTGGCCCGTCCACCCCACCCAAGCTTATGCCCTTCTCCAGTCAGCTAGAAATGGTAAGCAAGTGTCTTTGGTAAGAGTGGGTGGGTTGGAAAAGCAATAGAGAGAAAAATGGGAAGAAGAGAGTGGGGGCAAGGATGGGAATGAAGGCAGTGATACAAACATTTAAAAACCCAAGAAGCCAGGGCAGTGGTGGTGAGGGTGGAAATGCTCAGTCACACCACAGAGATCAAAGGCTGGACGAGGGAATTGAAGCACTGGTCATGCCCCTAAACTGGAAGTCTTGAGTGAGCCCTTACACAAAAAGTAAAAGAGAAATGAAAGCCTTTCTGAGCCCTACTGGAATGGAACTCTGGATTGTCAAAACAGGACCAACAGCAGCATTTTCAAGTACATGGCAAGGGGAGGGAGCTCTATTATCATCTGGAAGAGCCAATGGAGAGTCTGCTTGTAGAGAGCTAGCAGCTTTGCTGCTAGCAGACTCCTGGAGGTGGGCCTTTCCCTCACTTGCTGCTGTTGTGGTGCAGCAGCTCCTCACTCAAGCCAGGCCTTGAAAGTGTCTTCGGTGGGATAAGAACTGAGTTTGTTATCATCAGTTTAGCAGGGATGAGGTGAAAAGAGGCCTATAAAGTCAGAAATCCAGCCCTTATGCCAGCTCAAGTTCTCATGGGCCCAACCAGTGGACTTGAGAACAATTTCCCTAGTTAATCACATGCCCCCACCTGGGGGGATGAATCCATGACTTTGATATTCTAGGAAGTGACCCACTTAGTTTGCATAGAGCTTTAAGCTTTCCAAATTTAAAGGGTTTGTAGACTGCAAGGTACTCTTCCAAGGAAAATGACAGTTTTAAGAAAGGATTGTTGGGGCACCTGGGTGGCTCAGTCAGTTGAGCGGCCGACTTTGGCTCAGGTCATGATCTCACGGTCTGTGAGTTCGAGCCCCGCGCCGGGCTCTGTGCTGACAGCTCAGAGCCTGGAGCCTGCTTCAGATTCTGTGTCTCCCTCTCTCTCTGCCCCTCCCCCACTCATGCTCTGTCTCTCTCTGTCTCAGAAATAAATAAACATTAAAAAAAAAAAAGGATTGTTATTGCAAGTGGTCTTCCCAACCCTTTGATATTAGTCACAGCCAGTATTCTTGCTTCTGGCCTACTGGAAGGGGCAGTGAAGGTGAAGAAGGGATGCTTGTCGACCATGCTTATTGAGCCTAATGCCCTTACCCTACACCACACAGAGACCCAGAACCAGAGCCCTGGCCTAGGGATCTCAGCCAGGGAACCTAAAGATGCTATTCATCATCTCACAAGGTCTGGGACAAGCTGATGACAGGTTAGTAGTTTGTAAAACAAAGTAACTCAGTGATCCTTAAGTACATCCCCTACCCACAAAGGAATTCCTCCTTCTTGAGAGAGACTCACCATATTCAGCTGCTTCATAGCAACAGGCAAGATCGCCTATGGTTATTACCAAAAAGGATGCTGTGTGGCCAGCACACACACCCAGCAAGGGAGGGAAAGGTGAGAGGGGAGTTGAAGTGAGACATGGAATCAATATGGTTGTTTTCCTCACCAGGGGTCAGAGAAAGGTGCAGTGAGGCCCACAGCATTCAAGCCTGTGCTGCCACGGTCAGGAGCTATCCTCCACTCATCCCCTGAGAGCGCCAGCCACCAGCTGCACCCTGCCCCTCCAGACAAGCCCAAGGAACAGGATCCAAAGCCCAGCCTGTGCTCTGGGGCACTGTCTGACTCTGGCCGGAACTCCATGTCTAGCCTGCCCACGCACAGCACCAGCAGCAGCTACCAGTTGGATCCACTGGTT
Source organism: Panthera onca (assembly GCF_046562875.1). Lineage (NCBI taxonomy): Eukaryota > Metazoa > Chordata > Mammalia > Carnivora > Felidae > Panthera > Panthera onca. Next base: position 167,316,890 of record NC_138342.1, on the reverse strand, counting down.
ACACCAGTGGGGCCCACCAGCCGTTTTGGGGGCTCAGCCCACAATATCACCCAGGGCATCATCCTCCAGGACAGCAACATGATGAGTCTGAAGGCTCTGTCTTTCTCCGATGGGGGCAGCAAGCTGGCCCACCCAAGCAAGGCAGACAAGGCTTCCTCATGCATCCGCTCCCCCATCTCCACAGATGAGTGCAGCATCCAGGAGCTTGAGCAGAAGCTGCTGGAGAGGGAGGGAGCACTCCAGAAGCTGCAGCGTAGCCTTGAGGACAAGGAGCTGGCCTCCAGTCAGGCTTATGAAGAACGGCAGTGGCGCTGCAAGGAGGAGCTGGATGGTCTGGAGCAGAAGTGCAGTGGCAAGTTGAAGCAAGCCTCACAGAAGAGCCAGCGCACACAGCAGATGCTGCACCTCCAGGTGCTCCAGCTCCAGCAGGAGAAGAGGCAGCTCCGGCAGGAGCTTGAGAGCCTCATGAAGGAACAGGACCTGCTGGAGACCAAGCTCAAGTCCTATGAGAAGGAGAAGACCAGCTTTGCCCCTGCACTGGAAGAGACTCAGTGGGAGGTGAGGCTTATGGTGGGGGCTTGGGGTGGTCAGCTATTTGATACCAGTCCCCACTTCTCCTCCAGGTTCTAGCCCATGGTGTGTGTACACAAATTGCCCAGACAAAGTGAGCCAGAGTGCCAGCCTTGTGACCCAAACAAAGGGCTCCATGGTGAACCATGTCGGGAGTACAATTAGTGTGAGCTTCCTACTCTCTCCCGCCTCAGGGCCTCATGGCCTCCAGAATTCAGTTTGCTAACTGAGTCATTGACTGAGGAGCTGGAACTGAGGGAATAGAGGCCTCACTGGGCTGAGGGCCGACCCACTTCATCTGCTTGCAGAAAGCTCAAAAGAAACACAAGCCATGCCTGAGCATGAGTTCACGCTGGTTCAAGAGCCCACAAGAGAGCAGACTTTGTTATTTTTGAGAGAAGGGACCCCACGCACTAGTAAGAGTGACCTCATTTGTGGCAGGTATCACTGACAGAATGGGCCATTCTACACAGAACTGTAAGTGGGGCTTCTAGTTGGTGGGCTGCAATGGAAACATAGAAGAGCAAGAGAAGGGCACACCATACCTGGAAATGAGGCATCTGGACCTGGCTTAGCTGGAGAAGCTAACCCCCACATTCTGATCTCCAGAAAATAGCTTTTCTCACCTGAAGGGCCTCTCAAGGTGGATAGGGGTGTGGGCATGGTGGTTCTTTTATTCTCCCCAAAGACTCCTACCCTGGAAAGGAACTGAGGAGGCACTGTGTCTGATTAGACCAGTGCCACCCCAGGTCAGGGTGACACAAGCTCAGCAACATAAGCACCTGTTTGCACTGGAGCTTTCTGTACTCATTCTAGAAATTAGAGTGACAAATGTTATCAGGAGTAGAGAGGAAAATGATCCTTTCTATGAAAGAGATGAATGGGGTACTGGACAGGTGAGAAGGGAAAATCACTTATTTGCCAGGCTTCCCACAGAGGAAAGGATGCTGGCCATAGGGGTCTTTCCTCTTTCCTATTGATGATGGCACAGAAGACCCCACCCTAACTATCATTTCTCAGCCAGGGATCAGAGACATTTTGGGGCACCTCAAAGATATAAGCTCGTCCTGGTGCTAGGCATCCATGCTTATTTGTCCAATTCCCAGCTAAGCTAGACATCACTGTGACCTCATTCCCAGATTGTCCAGTCTAGACAGTAAAATAAATAAAATAAGTATTTATAATATCACATAAATATATTGCAAACATATTTAGAATAGTAATTTATCAAGTGTTTATTAAGTGCCAAACCCTAGGTTCTCCCATTTATGAAGTAGGGTTATTATAAATAATCCTTAATTTAGTTAAGAAAACTGACAACACAGAGGTTATAGTAGCAAACAACTAGTTAAATGACTTGCCCAAGATCACCACATAATAGGTATCAGAGCCAGGATTTGATTTAATGATTTGGCTCCAAAGTTCACATTTTTAATCACTACCCCATACTATCACCAAGATCAGCCAATCATATACATATGTGGTCGAGCCAGGATTCAAAAGCAGGCCCATGCCTCAACCATGACTCTATGTTGCTCCCTCCATGAAACAAACACAGGTTTTGCCTTAGAAAGACATTCCTGGTCCCACACAAGCATTGTGGATGAGGTTATGCATTGCTTCATAAGTGGCTCATGAGAGCAAGGAGTTGGGGGTTCCTACTATGAGAGAAGTGAGGAAAAATTAAGGTAGCTTCTGGTCTTGTTCCAAGAATCCATTCTGTAGAGGCCCAGGCTCTGACCTTCATTCTGTCCAGCTTTCCCACAGGCCAGCAGGAAATATTCTTGTGACACAGCCAACCAGACTGGTCTAGGTCATCTTTTGAGCCACCCATGACCCCAAATGGTCAAGACCCCAGAGATGCATGGGTCTGAATCAGTGCCTTTGATTTTGTCTGCTGCTTTTGGCCATCTTTCGAAGGGGAATAAGAATAGAAATGGTGGAGGGGTGGGGCAGGGGGAGAACATAGTAGCTTGCCATTTGGCAGATCTGAATTGGACACTGTCTCTGAGGCAGGCATGTTGCTGGTCACTGGCATGTAGCTGGTCATTGGCGTGTAGCAGTTAATGCTTGAAAATAGTCTTTATCCCCAGTAGGGAAGGAGGGGAGCCAGGTATGCACAAGGGTGAGGTCAGAAGATGTGGGCACAAACATGAATGACAGAAGTTTGCCAGACATGGAACTCAAGGTCATTAATGTTAAGTGTGGATGATGGAGCTACCAGTAGTGAGCATTGGTTTACACACAACCATGGGTTTGGGTACTGATTGAGATATAGACTCTAATTTGGGGTTGAGACAGGCATGTGGACAGACTAAGACTACAGAATGACAGGAACCTCAGAGAGGGGCTTGGCCTTCACGGGTCACCCAGACCATCATGCCTGGGAACTCTCTTGAGACACCGTGTCAGGACCAGCCTAATTCTTTAGGCAGTTAAGATGTTACTCTCCCCAGATAAGGACCTCTTATATCTTATCACCTTCTCTTCTTCCCAACCCAACCCTTGGCAGGTGTGCCAGAAGTCGGGTGAAATCTCTCTTCTGAAGCAGCAGCTGAAGGAGTCCCAGACAGAAATCAACACCAAGGCTAGTGAGATCCTTAGTCTGAAGGCACAGCTGAAGGACACACGGGGAAAACTGGAGGGCATGGAGCTGAAGACTCAGGATTTAGAGAGTGCTCTGCGCACCAAGGGCCTGGAGCTTGAGGTCTGTGAGAATGAGCTTCAGCGCAAGAAAAATGAGTCCGAGCTTCTCCGAGAGAAGGTGAACCTGCTGGAGCAGGAGCTGCTGGAGCTGCGGGCCCAGGCTGCCTTGCAGCGGGAAGCTGTGTCTCTGGGGCCAGGGCTAGGGCCAGGGCCTGGGACTACCTTCTCTGAGGACATCCCCGCCCTGCAGCGGGAGTTGGAGCGGCTGCGTGCAGAGCTCAAGGAGGAGCGGCAAGGCCACGACCAGATGTCCTCAGGCTTCCAGCATGAGCGGCTGGTGTGGAAGGAGGAGAAGGAGAAGGTGATCCAGTACCAGAAGCAGCTACAGCAGAGCTACCTGGCCATGTACCAGCGGAATCAGCGCCTGGAGAAGGCCCTGCAGCAGCTGGCCCATGGGGACGGTGCAGGGGAGGCCTTTGAAATTGACCTTGAAGGGGCCGACATCCCCTACGAGGATATCATAGCCACTGAGATCTGAGGGGCCTCCTGGGAGAGGGAGAGCCTGGGACCTGACATTGGGAGGCAGGGGTACAGAGCCTGTCAAGGAGGGGTCCTCTTCCCACTACCCTGCTCAATAACTCATGTCTCCGAGAGAAGCCTTCCCCAAGGCACAGACCTGGGACCCAACAGGGGAGGAGAGAGAAGGAGAAGGACTGCTACATGACTTTTCCAACCCTTGCCCACATTCCAGCATTTACCATCCCTCCAGCCCACCAGACCTCTAGCTTTCCCAACAGATGCATCCAGGGATCTCCATCATTTGGTTAATAGATCCCTAAACCTTGTCCTTTGTTTAAAAATATTTAGACCCTCTCCCAGGGATGATGGTGACTGCCATATTGGCCAATGGCCACCCCATGACAGAAACTCCCTTCAGTGTGTTCCCACAACTACCTTTCTGCCCCTGGACACATTGGGATGCCTTGGGAATAGAAAGAAGCCATCTGTGACCATAAGCCTTGGATCCTGACCTGTTTATAACCTGAGCTATTCTCCTGTGGTCTCCAAATTGTAGGGCTTGTAGTCAGGTGTGGGGAACCTTGCTTAGCAACATCAGAGCTGTCCCAATTCTGGACAGCCACAGACAGGAGGGGAAAGCTGGGGCAGCCCAGGAATGTCTAGAGTCAGCAAAGCCCAGAGAAGGTTAGAGGGAGAAGCCAGGCAGTAATGACCAGACCCTGCTGGGCCCTGCTAACTGGAGGTGAGCAGCCTTAGACAACTGGTAGCCCAAATTTGACTTCAGTGGCCACTCTTCTTAAAGCCATAGACACTGAGGCCCTGGGGAGGGGGAGATTAAAAACACCTGACACAGGGTGGGTGTGGCTTATAGGTCAGGAGCAGTCCCCAGAGCCCCAGGCAGAGAGAAGAGGCACAAATACAGTCTTAATGAACAGCCCCAGGGCCACTGGCTAGCCTCCCTCCACCTGGGCCCCATAGGAGCCCCCAGCTGTAAAGAAACCAGAGGGCTTCAGCTTTCTGGGGGCTGGGCCAGTACCTGGCAGGGGAAGGCGGAGCGGGGAGGGGGTGCTGGTGTTTCTCTTCTAAAGATGTGTAGAGCTGGGGGAGGAGAGAATGGTAGAGTTTCTCAGTTGCTTGGTTCAGAGAAAAAAAATTTTTTTTGGTCTTCTTTCGTCTTTTTTTCTTTCTTGTCTTTTCAGAAGCAAGCCAGATCTAGCAGGCAGCCAGAACTGTTCCATGTTCTATTTTTGACTCAAGCTACAGCTGCTGTTCTTTCTTAGGACAGCCAAGCCTTGCTGGATTCCTGAGCTTCATGCCTGCTTGCTGAGAGGGGTTCACTGAGGTAGGAGGGATGAGAGTCTGGGTATTTAGCAATCTGAGACCAAACCCCTGGTTCTGCCTCCCTGACCACAGTCTTTTCAAGGACCCAGAGTGGGAGTGGGAGCTGCTTCTCATCACCCTCCCCCCACCCCAACTACAGCCCCCATTCCTCCAGAGCCACCACGTTTTTTCTGAGTTGGGCTGAGGGCAGGGCCACCTTCTCTGCAATTGGCTCTGCCTTCTAGTCCCTGAGGTTAAACTGTGCCTGTCCTGCTGCCTTCATGTGACAGAGAAGCTTTTCTGGAATTTCAAGCAATTGCTCTTAGTCATAGGCTAGATTTAAACCTGAAACGGATAGACTAAAAGCCTCCTTCCTGCCTGGAGTGCAGTGCCCTCCATAGGGCACAGTGCAGACCCTCAGGTCAAAGATATCCCATTCCCTAAGCCACACTGTTAGAAAGTGGAACAGGGATGGTATACTATCTCCCAAACTGAGAAGGCACTTTGAGACCAGAAAACAAAGCAGGTGACTCCATTCAGTTTACACAGAATTTTATTCAGGGTAATGTACTGACAGAATAGGGTGGGGGATAATCCAGGCACTCTACACAGCTATTCTCCACAAAGTCTGGACCTTAGTCCACAGATTTTATACAGCCAGGGAACACACAGAAGGGCATTATAGTAATATCAAAGGGTTTGCATGCACCTAATTGACAGCTAACCTTTAATTAGATCTTGTGGCACCACCTGTTCATCAGGAAGAGGAAAGACTGTGTTCTAACACATTCATGGGAGGCTGAAACAAGCCTCCCCCAATACCAGCCTTGGAAGGCATGTCTAAGGTACGTATGTTAATCTCCGAGGGGCCCAGAACACGTATTCCCAAGAGAGGTCATCAAGTGAACACGAACAAGATGGAGGGCCAAAAATGGAGTCTATATTGTCAGCACTCCTACACACGGCCCTCATTCCCTCTATTTTCACCAGCCTGTGCCTTGTTTGAGTCCTTTTTCTCAGTGAGATTGCCACGAGATAAAGGGGCTGCTGTTTCCTTCCCAGGCTGGAGATACCCCACCACTCCCCACCCCCAAAAAGCAGCCAAAAGCCTGGCCGGCACTCTTCGCTCAAGACCTTGCCTGAGAAGAGGTGTGTGCTAAGCCCAGGGGAGGGAGCTCAGGGGCAAGGTTTGCACTCCACCATGGTGTGACACTGCCCTGCACTCTGCATCCTGACCTAAAGCCAAACCATGGATGCCCTACCTGGTCTGCCACCAGCCCAAGGCCCCAGAGTAGCCCAAAGTGGCACCAGAGTGCAACAGTGTAACATAGCGACCTCACTGCCATGTGGTTTTTCTTCCCTTCCCCATGCCAAACTCAGCCTTTCTGGAAGGAGGCTCTGAACAACAGAGGCTGAGCAGGGACTGGGAAGTCAGATGACAGGGCTTCAGAGCAGAGGGTCTGGCCCAGGGCCAGCCAGCAGGAGCTGGCTGCCCTTTGCTCTGAACACTCCTGCTGGCATACTTGCTCATTCAGTCAGATCCACTGGCTCTGCTCTTCCAAAGGATGCTTTGTCTGAAAATGCTCTGGCTGCCTACAAAGAGATAGCAAGCAGCATCCAGCACCACTTCACCAAGAAGGGGACTCTGCCTCCGGGCCTTGCAATGACCAGACTCTCTCAGGGTTCCCCTGGGAGTATTTCTTCTGGCTGCTGTGTCCTGCTGGCTGCACTCTGGCCTCCACAGGCACTGAACTCTACAGGGACCGGGGAGAGCTAGCTCTCCCCTGAGAAGCACTTGCTGAGCCTCTGCTCCTTGCCCTGCTCTTGCCCCGGCCCAGCTGAGAGGGATACCCAGGGGAAGGCAGGCTGGGGCAAGCAGCTTTGGGGGAGGGCTTTCCCCATGGATCCTGAGTTCTCCTGAGCCAGAGCTGCTGTGGCAGGAAGCTGTGAACCCTGTACAGTGGATGCTTCCCTCACCTGTTGTGTGGTCGGTCTTGTGCTGAGTCCACAGGCAGAGCTAGAACCTCCAGTCAAGGCTGGCTTTGGACAGACTGGCATTTGGAAGAATATGCACATAGTTATTTTTCTCTAGGTGGTTTCTTGTTATTTTGTTTGTTTGATTGATTTGCTTTTGACAGCTTTGTTTTATTTTTGATGCCCAAAAATGGCCATGTAAACTATTTCTGATAATTTTATGTTTCTATTTATGAATAAAGAATGCCATTTCTCATGCCCTCTAGAACCACTTTTGTCTACTCAAGCTACCCTGCTTTTCCAGGCTGTGGCATGGCAGCTCCTTGGGGCTTCTCCACCTGGAACAGGAAAGGTGACATCTCAACCTGCCAGTGAGAGAGGTGCAGACAGCCTTGATGAAGGCAGTGTTGGCTGGTGGCAAAGCACGGGCCTTGGCATCATGTGGACTTCCAGCCAGTCTCTACTACTCTCCAACCCTGTGATTTTATCTATGAACAGACCCTGGACTGATCCTGAGGAAGGAGAAAAGGAGACTAAGGGACACGGTTGTCTGCAAGGCACAGGGTCCTCTCCAAAAGAGAACCCCTCCACCAACCCTAACCTCCGCCTCCCCTTTCTTATGTTCTAGCTGCTCACCTCACCAGCCAATTCCTTGGCCTATTTAATCCAGCCTCTTTGGCAGGAGACCAGGGTGGCTCTCGTTGCTACTACCTCAGAGTCTCCCAGCTGGGAAGGTGCAGTCACCACAGTGGCCATCTGTCTAGCCTTCTCCAAGCCAACCTGCCTGTTTCACCTTGGCAAGCATTCCCAGCTTCTCTGGACTCAAATCCTACACTCAAAGGGCTTCTACTCAGATGGCAGGAGACAGAAGGGACATGTAAAAAGAAAATTGAAAACACAAGGTAGCCTGTGGAATGCATCAGGGGTAGATGGCAATGCCTCAGAGAGGGGACAGATCAGGGTGTCTGGGAAAGGAGGCAGGCAGGAGAGTGCCTGGAGAGCAACCATGGGACATAAGAGGCACAAGCAGAAAGGGAAAGACAGGAAGCACATCCCAGGACAGGTGTTCACTTCACACTTGCCTGTCTATACAGGTGACAGGAGCAACACTGAAGGTTGGAGAGGCAGGAGGCCAGGGTGCAGTAAGCCTCCAAAGCCAAGGAAGGTCAGGCAGCTGAGAAGTGACCAAGCCAGGATGGGAGCCTACATCTATCTAATTTCAAGGCCCAGTACTGGAACAAAGGGGTCATCTCAGGCCTGGAGTAACACGTCTTGTTCTTCCTCCTAGATCTGACTCATGTTGGGTAGGCTATTGCATTGGTGACAGCCACTGCAATATGCCTTCCCCTAATCACACCCTGGTGGGGCCCCTCCCCTTTAGTTCTGGAAGGCCCTGGGACTCACTTTAACCAATTAAAGTCAGCAGAAGGGATGCCCAACCCATTCTAGCCTAAGCTTCGAAAGCAACCTAAGCTTGGAAGCTTCCAAATGTATATTCCTGGGGGCCCTGAGCTGCCAAGTAAAAAGCCCCTCTGGTATGCTGGAGAGATCATCAGACTGGGTCAGTCATCATCCATTGAGCAGGAGTAATCCTGTTGTCCCAGCTAGGCTCCAGCTAAGTGCAGCTGATCCAGCAGACCCCCCTTTTGAACAGGGGTTTGCTTCCCCCCATCCTGCCCTTCCAGAATCCTGACCTCAGGACCATGAGCACATTAAATGGCAGTGTTTTTAAGCCACTAAATTCATGGTGATTTCTTATGTGGCATAGAAATAGCCATTCTCTAGCAACCCCATTACTTGCTGCTCCAACAAGCCTCTCTCTGTCCAACAGTCTAGGAGCAATAGAAAAGCAGGCACTCTTCGAAATGTGTGGGGCTAAAGACTGCTTTAGCTGTAGGAGGGGCAGCAAAGTAGAGAGCAAAGCCTTCTTCCTGCCCATCTTCCCCTGAAGTGCTGTTGAGGACACAAGCCTTTTCTTAAGCCCCCAGACCTACTTATTATTTTAGAAAAAGGGGGGGGGGGGTGAGAGAGAGAAAGAAAAAGAGAGAGGGGCTCCTCCTCTCCAGAAAACAAGCAGCTGGAGCCTCAGCCTGTCCAGTACTAGGAGCACAGTCTCAGGGTCCTCATAAAACCAGGAACATAGTGTGCACACTTGCGCCTGTGAGGTGGGAGGCAGAGCGGCCACTGTCCCCAGGCAGCCTCTGCATCAGGTGCTTTCTGAATTATATGAAGAAGGTCACACTGCCTCCAAACTTCCCCCCAACCCAGGCATCGCAAGTCCTGAAATTTCATCATTTCATTCATTCATGTTAACATACATGTATTTATTCAACACACATTTATTAAGTTCTACTTTATGCCAAGCCCTGTTCTAGATACCAGAAATACAGAAGTGAACAAAAATAGTGAAGGGCCTTTCTCCTTATGGAGCTTATACTCTGGAAGTAAATCAGATGATTTTCAATTTAGATAAGTGCCATGAAGGAAATTAACAGGGTGATAACAGGCATTGGTGGTACTGTATGGAAAGGCAGCACGGGGGAAATTGGCATAGGAAAAGGAAGGTTGGAAAAACAAAATGTCCTCTTATGTCAATATTTTGGGAGACTGGGTCATCATCCTTTCCTAACTTGGACCTCCCATGCCCACCCCAGTTCCCTCTCCTAGGAATCTCCCCTTTCCTGGGGGCCTCCGCAGACACCTTAACAGGGGACTTACAGTGCTTCTCCCACCTCACCTTCTCTCTTACTGACCCAAACATCTCCTACAACAGCCCTCACCTTCCTCTCTGTCAGAAACAGTTCCTCCCATCACTTCCAATGAAGATCACCAAAAAGCCTGAAACATCAAATGTCCTTCCACACATGAAAATTATAAAGGAAATTTTGGGTCAGGGCGCCTGGATTGCTCAGTTGGTTGAGTGACTTCAGCTCAGGTCATGATCTTGCGGTCTGTGGGTGCAAGCCTCACATAGTTGGATAAGTTACTTAACTTCCCTGTGCTTCAGACAGTTGTTTTTGACAATTAAATGAGATAATGCCCACTGAAAGTTAAAGTATTGCTATTATTTTTATTAATACTATAATTTATTGCTATCATTATTTGTTAGTATAATGTCACTGCTTCCAGCTATGCTGAACTACACTGATGCCCAAGACTCTTAGCAGCCTCAGCAAAACCCCCCCCCTTGAAGAACAGCTGACTGTCTCCCCCACCCTCAGCTTTTCTCCCCAGCTCTCAACTCCAGAAAGCTGGCTTGTGGGGTAAAACCCCTGGGAGAGACAGAGGGCACAGCTGGGAGAAGAAAGGAACAAAGAGGGAATTGCTAGGGGGTGTGGTGGAGCAGGTCTGTGCTGGAGCCAGCCTGTGACACTGACCAAAACCCCATGCCCAGGGTACTCAGTTACAATCCTATTCACCACCCCACTAAGGGCAGCCTCTCCAGTGCCAGCACCAGCACACATTTATGCACACACCCCAAGTCCCCATTGTATTCTCCCTTCAGGGCCCGCCACCCCCTACCACCTCAATAAGGGCTAATTGAGTTGTAAGTAGACTTAAGATGGTGTTTGTAATCAGTGACAGGTGAGACAAATTAAATTCCTTAAACCAAAAGTAACAGGACAGTTTGAGCCATCAAGACCCATCAGCTGCTGGCACTCTCTTGGCCAGTGGAGGCCCAGAGCCAGGCAGTACACATATAGCCTGAGTGTTCAGGGTCCAAAGTTCCCTTTGCTTGACCAGTTCTTCCAGGCAAGAAGACAGAGGTACAATAGAGCAGGCTAGGGGGTTAGGGCAAGGGGGTGCTGCCCATGTTAAGAAGGGAAGTTAACCTTTACTGGGCTGGGGGCTAGATGGCTTCTCAAGCTAGCATCTGCATTTACCACTTATAACAACCCTGTATTTTACATATGATAGAATGGTGGCCCCCAGTGTGTGGGACCTAATTGTAGCCACAACACAAGCTCTCACTTTTAAAAAAAAAAAAGTTTGTTTTTGAGAGACAGAGCATGAATGGGGGAGGGGCAGAGAGAGAGGAAGACCACAGAATCCAAAGCAAGCTCCAGGCTCTACACTGTCAGTACAGAGCCCAATGTGGGGCTTGAACTCATGAACTGTGAGATCATGACACAAAGTCTTTACTCAACTCCCTCACCTCCATCCTAGTCATCACCTGGGGCCCCCTTAGAAGAGGTGTGGCTATGGGCTAGGAAGCTATCTGGAGCCAAGAGCAAATCTCAGAGAGGGACTCAGCTGACAGTTGCAGCCACTACACTCCCAGCAGGTGGGAAATTATCTTCCTAGAGGGGGGTATCTAGGCCATCCACCATGGTCTACATGTTCCCTACTCTGTCTTCTCCCTCTCTTCCCTATACCCTTATTGCCACCCACCCTCCCACAACACTGCACCACAAGCAAAAGCATTATGGATGGCATGATATCCATCCTAGTTCTAGCCGTCCCACCCTCCAAGCCCTCATGGATGACACCAAGACCAAGAGTGCTGTGTAAAGCTGAAATACAGGCTACCTTCACAACTCCCTTCTTCCTGATTCCAAAATAAAATTGTAGAGATGCTCAGTAATGCTTACTGCCAAGAACCAAACTTGTTTATGAAGTTGGACAAATTACAGAGGAGAGAAGGAACATATGTTAAATATCTCCAGTGTGCCTAGCTGACATACACTTTTTATTTTTTTTATTTTTTTTAACGTTTATTTATTTTTGAGACAGAGAGAGACAGAGCATGAACGGGGGAGGGTCAGAGAGAGGGAGACACAGAATCCGAAACAGGCTCCAGGCTCTGAGCTGTCAGCACAGAGCCCGACGCGGGGCTCGAACTCACAGACCACGAGATCATGACTTGAGCCGAAGTCGGCCCGCTTAACCGACTGAGCCACCCAGGTGCCCCCTGACATACACTTTTTAAAGATCCCTGGATGTCTCCAGCAATTCTCCAGTGGTGGAACTTTAGGCATATGCAGGGCAGCTGGTCCAGCCAGAGTTAGGGTTGGCAAGGGAAGGAGGTCTAAGGGGGATTGTGCTGTGTTGTGTCGTGTTGTGTTGGGTTGCATAGAGCCAGGCTGACAGTTCACCTGTGGTTAACCTCTGAGCAGTGGCCTCACAAGCTGGCCCAGCAGCAACATGGCCACAGTGGATGTGGCCTGGATGGGGAGTCAGACTTCCCATGGGTCTCCATTGCCAGTTCCCCCAAATGACCTTGTGCAAATGTCTTAACTCCAAGGACCCTGGCTTTCTGTACCCACATGGTCCTGGAGATCTGGAGGGTACATGGCAAGTCTCTTACCCTATGGCTACCTGGTAAAGCCATCCCAGGTAGTAAATGACAGGAAGTAGACATTTCCAGACTATTGTGCTCTACACAGAGGAAAGGAAAAAGGTGTAGAGACAAATGACTGTGACAGTGGGGAGGCTGGTCTGGGGAGAGCTAAGGGCTCTCCACCCAACAGCCTAATTAGGCAAGCAGAAATCATTAAGACTGCTTCAGCATCCTAGAAAGAAGGCTGGAGCAGGACTGGGCTGGGGAAGGATCTCCTGCTTTGTGTTCCAAAAAGGGCAGGCATAGTAACTGTCCCTCCTTTCTCTCAGAGTCACAGAGATGAGGGAGCCCAGCAGCTCTGAAGCCTGTGAGGAAAAGCACATTGGCTTACGTGGCTTCAGGTCCATGTCCCACAGGAGCCATGGCAGCTGTGATATATGGTATCCCCATTTCACAGGCATACTGAATGACGGGGACACTGCAGAGGTCCCCCACATGGCTAATGACCTTTGGAACAATACTTTCTCCTGGTTCCCCCTTGGTTGTCTCTCTCCCTCTTGTGCTCTAATCTGTATCTCCTGAGCTTACCCAAACTGGCTTCCTTCCCTGGAATGCTAGTGGCCAAAATTTCTGAAAGGAAACTTCGATGAGGGCTGTTCCACAGTAACTAAGGGGGCCTGGGTTGTGGGTGGGGATGTCACCCCCCTACCCCTTGGATCCCAGCACCCTCACTCTGACCTATTAGGACACCCATAGCAGTGGGGTTGAGGGGTCTTACAGTAGTAAGCCTGCAAAGACCCTAATGCACCAGCCTGCAAAGCTAGCATTGCATATTGCATAGCCTGCATAGCTAGCATATTGTAATATGCAGGCTAGCATATTACAGCCTGCAAAGACCCTCATGCCCCAGGTCGGCAGTGCTCTTACTGCCCCATTTCCTAGAGGCCATAAGAAGACAGCCACATTTCAGCAGCAGGGACAGAAATGACCTCAGGGTCTGTGCTCTGGGCCAGGACATGTCTTGGTACTGCTGCCTTCCTGCTGCTCACGAGCCTGGAAGGAGTCGAAATACATCTTCCTTCCTGGTCTCCTTCAGACTGTAAGCTCCTTGAGGGTGCTAATAGCTTTCAAATCCCAACCACACCCTGCATAAGAGATGAAGTCCGTTAGCATTTACTGAGTGGAGAAAGAGCAGGGGAAGAGAGGGAGGCAGCTTCTGCACTCAGGGCCAATGTTAGGCTGAGGAGACTGACACAGGAGTAATCATGAGGCCGACTTCACAAACAGCTGGGGTAGGGGGGATCCTGGGAAAAAGGAGATTGATCTGTCTAGTCTTTCCATTTCATCATGTGGTTTCAGTGCCCTGGTCACACCTTAATTCCCATGGGGTTAGTCATGGTGGTGGGGGTTGTGGAGGTGGCACCAGGGCTGGTCTCCTCTAGTCACAACAGACTGCTCTGGGCTTATAGGGAGGTCCTTGTGAAACTATGCCGAGAAGAGTGGTATGTGAACAACAGAGGCCCCACAACTTCAGCTTTGGTCCCCCTGGGAAGTCCACAAAGTCATGGTAACTCTCCAGCTTGTTTCCTGCTTAAATAGGGATAATGCCACCCACCTTTTAGGGGTCTATTACTGTACTAGGGCTGCCTAACAAGCACCCCGAACTGGATGTCCTAAAGGAAAGGAAATTTATTTTCTCACAGTTCTGGAGGCCAGAAGCCCGAAATCAAGGTGTTAGCAAGGCTTCACTCCCTGTGAAGCCTCCAGGGGAGGATCCTTCCTTTTTTCTTCCAGCTTCTGCTGGCCCCAGGTGTTCCTTAGCTTGAGGCAGCATCACACCAATCTCTGCTGGCATCTTCCCCTGGCCTCCTCCCCTGTGCCTTCCTGTCTGCACATGTCACTCTCAGTGTCTCTCTCCTCTTGAGGACACAAGTCATATTGGATTAGGGGTTACCTCACCTTAACCAATTACATCTGCAATGATCCTATTTCCAAATAAGTCACATTCTAAGGTACTGGGGGTTAGGACATTAGGACGTCAATATCTCTCTTTGGGAGACACAATCCAACGCATAACAAGAGGTGTTGGGAGGACTGCTATCAAGGGCATTAATACGGGGTGGGGGTGGGGGGGTAGCTAATCACCACAGCCCTTCATGCCCAGCGAAGACCGAAACAGACCCCAACCAAGAAGAGCTGCAAGACAGAGGAGGAGGGTTCTGGGGAGTGTTCAGGGAGTGCGCTTTAACTCCGGGTGTTTAAAACCGCCCTCCCATTAGGAAGGGGGTGGGCCCCAATGGCTAACTCACTCAAAGCAACTTGATTTTCCCCAGAACAGACACAAGTCCCAAGAGTGGGGAACTGGGGCCTGTCCCCCTTTGAAGTGCAAATGCAGGCCCCACTGTGCAACCCCTGCCCTGAATAATCAGTGCCTAGCATCTGCCACAGCCGGTTCTGCCCCTGCCGGAAGTGCGCCCCGGCCAGCTGCTCCTGTACTCCCGGGTGCCCCAATGACCGAAGTCAGGTGGCTGGAAGGATCAGCCCCCAGGCAGTCCGGGTAATCACCACTTAGTGGGAGAGGGAATTAAAAAAACAGCATTTAATGTGCTGGGCAGCAGCTGCGGTCCTGTTTCACCATTTGCTTAGATACCTGCTGCCCCTGCAGGACTGTGGTGACGGGGGAGGGGAGGAAGGGCTCAAGGGACTCTTTGTTTAACGGGCAGTTTACTTCCAGGCAGACTTGGTGGCATCTGAGCTAATTTATAAGATGGGGACAGGATATTTGATGGTTTTGATAAGAACCAATGCGTGAACTTGGGGATAAGAAGGCACAGGGGGCCCGTTGGCAGAAGGGGCGCTCTAGGGACACCATTTGGCTCCACCTCAAACCCCAGGGCCAAAGTCAGCACCCAAGATAAGTCAGGGTTCTGCTCCAAAAGCCTGGGACTGGGAATCCGCACAAATATGGTGACCGTTGTTGGTACTCAGCTTCTGTGGAGCTTTGGTCATGGTTAATTAATTTGAGCCTCAGTTTTCTCATCTGTAAAATAGGAATCAATGCCTACTGATCGATCATGAGAAAGCGTATATAACACAGTGCCCATCAATAATAACATTTAACAGACTCTTTCCCCCTAGGACAAAGGTTTAAGCCCCAGAACGACTGTTGCAGGATTCTTTACCTCAAAACCTGGGGTTCCTTGTCTTGCCACTTCGAAGAATGAGGAGGTGGACACAATGAGCAGTAGGCCGAAGTTTATTAGAGTATAAACTCAGAAAGTAAGAATAATAGGAAAGCTCTCCTTAGAGAGAGGGGGCGTTCGAAAGTGAAGGCGCGTGACTGTAGGTAAGGGTCTTTGTTTTATAAGGTTCCGATCAGCACCCCTTCCCTTCTCCCTCATTCCTTCTCAGGTTCTAGCCTTACTGGCAGGATAACTCCAGGTGCTGGATTATCCATTCCTGATTGGCTCTATTCCATTGTGTGAGGAGTCAGACTAGTCATACTGTCCTTCTTATAAGTTTTATGGTTTACCTTTTTTAGCTAGGTATTCTGATTGTTGAATTCCTGAGGGGATCCTGAGTGGGAGTAGGTAGTGTCTGTTACATTCTGAAGAGGGACCTTATGCCTGAAGGTTTGGCTGTAGTTAAACGCTCCCAGCATTGTTCCAAAAATATGTTTTTCCCCACCCAGGGACCTCAGGTCCTAACCTTTCCCTCTCTGTCTGTTTTATCCTATCTTTCCCTATTATACCACCCCTGGAAGGTGGGCTAAATAAAGTATGAGGAAAACATGAGGCAGTATAAGGCTCAGGCTTGGTGCTGAGACATGCAGGAGACATGATTGTTCCCTTCCTTCTTTCTCCTTCCATCCCCTTCATCTGTTCTTTCTCTACCCTGGTCACTTTACTACTGCCACTACAGATGGCAGGGTCACTTGCCTCTTTCAGGGTCATCTGTCTTGGCTAACAGGGCATGGTCCCCTAACAGCTCCCAACCTGAGGGTGAACCAGGCATTACCTGAAATGCAGGGCCCACCCAATATTTTACATATTTGATGATCAAACCATGAGCAGTAGTGGCTGGGCTTGTGGTCTAAGGACCCGGCCAGAGCTCGGAAGAGGACTCCCTCTCTTAGGCTGTCCAACTGCTGCCTAGGGCTGGGCCAAGGCTGTCTTCTGAGAACTTCTTCTTGGGGAAGGGCACCCTCTCTTGGAAGGGACAGTGCTGTGTCACTGAAACTCTCTGAAGCCTATAGTGTAAAGCCTTCTTGGAGCTGATGATACGTGCTTCTGTGCCTTCCTGAGCCCCTCAGGAGCCACAGGATCCTGTCTTGCCTTGAGGTTATGAGGATTCCCTAGTCACTGCCACCTCTGCCTGCTGAGCCCTGGTCCTCAGTGGGTATCACTAGCAGAAATGAGAGGTTTTCTTGGTCAGTGGGATAGTTGGACCTCCCTGGTCCCACACAGCCACCCCCATGGCAGCTCTCTTGAGGTTTCTCTGCTGTGGTGGTGGGTGGGGAGAGAAGGCAGTACTGAGTCACTATGCTTTGCTATTTTGTTTTCCTCTTTTGCAAAAAGTTGCCAGTCCTGACCCCTCTTCCCTTAAACAGTTTTATTTAGGAATGCAATCCTAAACAAGCCCACTTAGAAACTTGCATGACTCACCTTTATGGCTATAGGTCTCATTTTTCTAATAAGACTTAAGGTCTTATTCATGACCTTCTTACCAAAAAAACCATTGTCTTTGGAGAACAAACTGTGAATTAAACCCAGTCAATTGTGTACTATCTATGTGACCTTGGGCAAGTTACTTAATATCTAGCTTCAGTGCTGACATTAATAAAAATGGAAAGTATCTCACCAGCCATACAAGAGATGTATTAGCTTCCCCTGAACACTTAAGGCTTAAGATCACAAATTCTTTTAAGAAACATGGAGTCTTAATATTTCTACATTGTTTTGAGATCATGCACTAGAAAGTAGTTTTCATTTACTTTTGATTTCTATTACCACATGATGGTTGTAGGGATGGCCCTGCTCAGATTGATGTACAGTTGAGGAAGCTAAAAGTAATTGATTTAGTCATTGAGGTGTGGGCATTCAATTTCTCCATAGCTGTGAATCATTTGATCATGAAAAAAATGTTTTCCTTTCCTTTCCTTCTTTCCTTTCCTTTCCTTTCCTTTCCTTTTCAAGTTTATTTATTTATTTTGACACAGAGAGAGAGAGCGAGAGAGAGAGCACATGCACACACGAGTAAGTAGGGAGGGGACAGAGAGAGAGAGGGAGAGAGAGGATCTCAAACAGGCTCTGGGCTGTTATCTGACTTGGGGCTCAATCCCATGAACCATGAGATCATGGCCTGAGCTGAAACCAAGAGTCAGACACTCAACCATCTGAGCCACCCAGGTGCCCCTTTTCTTTTCTTTTTTAAATAAAAGATGTATTACTATAGACATAGAAATGAAGGGACAGAGATAAAACAATCAGTAAGAAAGGCGCACAGCCAGGATTCAAACCTAGATATTCTGCTAGGTATTTGGGGGTGTTTTCACTTAATCCAATAGTTTAGAGTAGGTATCATCCCCATTTATATGATAAACAGGGTCAAAGATGGTAAATGACTTGCCTAAATTCTTGTAATTTTGTGGTAGAACATAGATTTCCTCTTAGGCCTGTTGTTCTCCAAAGTCCATGATTATCCACACTAGGCTGCCAGAGTCTGAGGACTCCTAACCATAGCAGAGGTACAGAATGACAGAAAGTCACTCAACTAGATTTCAGGATCCATGAGTGTCTGTTCTACCAGCAAATCCAAGTAATTGTTTAACTTGCTTGCTTCCTGGATAAAAGGGAATAATGTTATCCTGCCCTATCTTGGGATGGTTGTAAAGACCAATATAATATGGTGGGTTTAAGTGGGCTTGAAGGATAGTGCTAAAAACAGCAATATACTTAGATCTTCCAAGAATTTCTGAGGAAATCCCTATTTCTTATTCCTTCTCTTTACATGGCAGCAGCAGAGAAATGCTCCAGTCTCCTGAATTTTTGGTGACATCATTTGTGGTATGTTAATTCTTGGGTGTCAGTGTAAGAGGAAGACCAGGAAACAGAACAGATAAGGCAGGGCTGGAGAAAAATGCCTGATCTTCTGAGAAAAGTATCCTATGTTCTCAGACCTGGGAAAATAGTTCTCCCATTCCAGGCTTGTGCCCAGGTCTGTGGGGAAAGAGCAATGGCTTCCTAAGATACTTACTCCATCCTGTTTTAGAAAGGAGTCACCACTTATAGAAAAGTTGATCAGGGGTAGATCCATGAGTTTAGCGGTGGTCTTATCTTGGGTAAAATGTTTCATTCATGTGAAAATTCTATTTCTGGCTTAGAATCCTGGAGTGGTATCCTCTGGAGATTGGCTTGATGATGTATGAGGGGCATCATTACCTAAGCAAGATGATAAGAAAGTCCCAGTGGATTCCCAGGAGGGATACGGGACATTAAGAAGCATGGCACACTGACCCAGGTCAAATCTGAGATCCTGGGATTTAGAAATGATATGGCTGCGTTGTTTCCCACCCAAGGTTTGAACTGAAAATAAGGAAATCTATCTTTGCAAAGTATAGGACCTAGATTTCTGAAAGAAACACAAATGGCTAAAAAGGTTAGGGATTTGTGGTAACTTGATTTATTATAATATACATTTTATATGAATTAAATTAGCATAGCTTCCCCACACTCTCTCCATGGTATTAGAAGTTAGGATAGTGGTTTTCCTGGGGAGTGAGTGGGGAATGGTTGGGTCATGGAAAGGAGCATGATGGTAATTTCTCAGGTGCTAGAAATGTCCAGTCCATGGAGTTGCGTCTGGTTATATAGGTGTGTTCACTTTGTGAAAATTCATCAAGCTATACATTAATGATTTATGTAATTGTCTATATGTTACCTTAATAGAATTTTTTTTCTTAAAATCAAGATGCTGTTTTTGATTATATTTAACAAGGAAAAACACTCAGGTGAGTGTGGGCAAAATGAAATGAACACTCATACACTGATGGTGGGACCATAAGTTGTCATAAATATGTTTTAAAAGCAGTTTGCCAGTATAAGTCAAGAGCTTTAGTAGTGTTTGTACTCTTTTTACTATACTTTTGGAAATCTCTTAAGTAAATAGCTCACAATACAATTATTTATATACCAACAAATGCATCACAGCATAAGTGAGAGTTAAAACTATCTCAAGTGTTAAACAATAGAGGAAATATGGTCTATTTATGATAAAGTATTATACAGTCATTAAACTGTCTGAATGCTTGATAAGTGCAGCTTCACAGGCAATTAAGTAAAAAGGCAGGCTGCAACATTCATATATCTTCAATTTCAACTGTATTTAAGCAGTTGGTCTCATAGTAAATAAAGGTCTAATTTTAAAAATGGCATTAAATACATCTTTAAAAGCACAGCAAGTAAGATTTCTAGAAGTTACTCGCTTCTCAAGCAAAACGTTCTTTGGTATTAAAAATCCCACCCTCACACACTGCTGGTGGAAATGTAAACTGATGCAGTTGCTTCGGAAACAGTTGTGTAGTTCCTCAAAAGATTAAACAGAATTACCATGTGACCCAGTAATGCTACTTCTAGGTTTATACTCAAGAGAAATGACATATATGTCTACATAAAGGCTTGTACATGAATGTTCATAGCAGTATTATTTAGAAGAGTCACAAAGTGGAAACAACCCAGATGTTTATCAACCGATGAATGGATAAATCAAAATTAGTATATCCATACAATGGAGTATTATTCAGTAATAAAAAGAAGCACGATACATGCTTAGACATGGATAACCTTAAAAACATTAGGTTAAGTGAAAGAAGCAGTTATAAAAGATTACATATTACATAATTCCATTTATGTAAAGTGTCCAGAATAGGCAAATCCATACAGACTGATAGGGTCTGGGGAAAATAAGGAGTGCCTTCTCATTGGTACAGGATTTTGGGGGGGGAAATATCAGAATGTTATAAAATTGATTGTGGTGATGGTTGCACAACTCTGTGACTATACTTAAGAACACTGAATGGCAAGTATTCTAAGTATGTGAATTGTATGGTATGTAAACTCTATCTCAGTACAGCTGCTATTAAAACACACACACACACACACACACACACACACACACACACACACAAGTAACCATTCTCCTGCATGACCTACAACCGCATGACCTGCAACAGTCCAGGGCACATTGAGTGCTTCAGGTAATGATCTGTCAAAGCAGATTCTCCTATAAACCATGGCATGCAGCCTGAACCTGTGATTAAATTTCTCCACACCAGCCCTTATTGGCTTAAAACACCTTTCATACTTGTGTTTTTTATCTTTCAGAATCCTTGGCAAAACATACAAGTAACTGCCTGGCATTATTGAAGTACTCAGGGGTACATTTCATGGGCCAAGTCCCTCTCTGGATGGCCCAGAAATGAGCATACAACCTTTCAGGTTTTACCCTGCCCCTACCCCTGACTTCAAGTAGAGTGGGGGCTTCTAGCTTTACTGGAACCTCAGCCTGCTTTCCTTCTCCACCCTCCCACAGGGTCAGCCTGACCACCCTGGTTTCTGAGGTCTCATGATAGGAAAGGGGAAGAGAGCATAGAAAGCAGCATAATGAGGGGCTGTCTGGGTGGCTCAGTTAAGTGTCTGACTTTGACTCAAGTCATGATCTCACGGTTTGTGGGTTCAAGCCCCATGTTGGGCTCTGTGCTGAGAGCTCAGAGCCTGGAACCTGCTTCAGATTTGGCGTCTCCCTCTCTCTCTGCTCCTCTCCTGCTCATGCTCCGTCTCTCAAAAATAAACATTAAAAAAAAAATTTAGAAAGCAGCATAATGGAAAAGTTTCCTCAGACCTGACTGTGGCCTTGATCAAAGCCACTGAAGGAGATAGAAGTAGTGGACCAATAAGAAGGGGCTTTTAAGAAGTACTGTGTTCATGGTAGTTGAAGAAATCTAAACAAAAGAACTTTATTTTGAAATTATTTTTGTTTTACGTGCCGTGTTATTTTAACCACTCAATTAAAATACATAGCTGTTTTGTAAGTGTATGTATTAAGAGTTTGTAGTTTAAACTTCCATAATCTGGTATACATAGTATCTAGGGAAAGAAGCCATAATTGTTAAGGGATTCTATATGACAAACTGTAAATAGTTTCTTCTGAGTGGTAGGATTATAGGATTCTTATTTCTTTTTACTTACCTGTACTTTTTGAGTCTTATCTGTACAATGAGTATCTATTAGGTAAACCATTAATGAAATTCCCTAGTGCTTGGGTTCCACCTGAGTGCTACTGAATAAGCAGATCCTGGGGGAAAGTACAATAGAACCAGAGAACAGAATGTCTTAGTTCAGAGCATATTGAGATTTCCAGTAGCCTAAGCTTGAATCAGCATCCTAGCCTCAATGGGAGTTAGTCCCAAAAATCATGTTTAGTGTTTTCATGATTTCAGTTCCAGAGACTACTTGACTCTCATGGGCTGAGCCTCTTGAAGAAACTTCTTATTCTGGGGACAACATAAAGCTTAGAACAGAAGTACAAAGATTCCCGTTCTAGAAGATCAGATGTGGATCCTATTAAGTTACTGAAAAATTCCATCACCCATAAAGTGAGGGGTCAACTAGAAAAATTTGACTGAAGAAGACTTAAAATTGGCAACTATCTTCAGAGCAGTGTAGGGTTATCACATGGAAGAGCCCTGTGGACAGGCCAAGATTTAAAAAAAGAAAAGTTAAAGTTATCCAGAGGCAGTTTACCTTGACTTGGGTGCATCCCAATCATCAGAGAGGCTAATCCTTGAAGTAGACTGCCTCCTGAGACAGTTCCATGTTCACCGGAACCGGGGTTTCCATGTTTCCGATGCTTAAAAGGGCCTTCAATTATCAGGAGAGAGTTGGACCATATAGGCTCTGCAATCTTTCTAATCTAGAACTTCTGAGTCCAGTCAGAAGTTGCTCTTTGCACCAATTTTGGTTTTGGTTTATTTTTATTACAGCATGTTTCCTTGTAGCCCCCAGGCTTAGGTGTAGCCCCCAAAACACCATTTGATTCAATGAGTCATTGATTGTCCTGCTGCTGCAGGTGAAGTGTCCCCATTTCTGGGGCTCAGTGTTTAGCCAGAGCATGGCTGTTGAAGAGCTGTTGCCCTCTTGTGGAAGTGAAGAATATAACTGGTCAAAAGTAATGAAGATGGACTTGAGGTTCTTGTCAGCTCCTACAACCCCGTCTCACCTCCCCTCAAAAAGCTTAACTTTTGGTGTAAGCCCTGAAATTCCTAACTCTAGCCCTTCAGGGCCACTCCTGCTGAGGATACAAAGCTCTGTGAGTGATTAGTCACTGAAAGAGATTTCTCATTATTTCTAAACACAGAGTCACCTCCTCAACTGTTGCAGGGCTTCATATAGAGGATGAAGACACCACACAGTTCGCTTAAGCACTAGGTAGGGGTTCAGCCCCAACTTGGTAAAAGGATGTGGAATAAATTGGTAGTAAGTCACATAACTTTCATTTTTAAAACCTAACACACAATGCTTTGTTGACCTCAGACATTTGAAAATAAAACAGCTTAGTGAGGTATTTATTAGTCTGAAAACATCTTTTTACTTCCATGAAATCTCGCAAAGTGAAATGACAATCAACTAAAAGCAATAAATGTTTAATTTAGAGTCATCTAGTTAGCCTGGCCTTTGAAAATACTTTTTCTCTTCCCAGAAGTCGACTGAAATATTTCCTTTTTTAAATTACATAATCACAAGGGTCCATGTTAAAGTCTCATTTTTAACTGGTCCTTTAATTAGGTCTTATCACTGGCACAAAAAGGTACATTAAGGGGCACCTGACTGGCTCAGTCAGAAAAGCATACGACTCTTGATGTTGTGGCGAGTTCAAGCCCGTGTTGGGTGTGATTATTTAATTAAACTTAAAAAAAGGTACATTAATGTTTCCACTAAAAAGTAAGTAACAAGAGTTGTACTAAGTCAATGTTTCCTAAGTATTATGTAAGAATACTCAGTCAAATCTGCCTCAGTAAGAGTTTGTTAATAAAAGTGGTCTACAACGAGTGCCTATCAGGGACCGGGCACTGGCCATAGTCCTTTTAACAACCCTAAAAGGAACACAGAGTCAAAATTTTTAAAGACTAAACAAGGTCCCATGAATACTGGCAGAACCAGAATTAGAACACAGGTCTACCTAGTTCTTGCATGATTGGGTCCCTTCCTCCTCTATTATCTCCTAACAACTGCTTTGAAGAAGGGAGAGAAATGGAAGCCTCCATGATGCCACACCTTTGTCCTTAACCACCATGTTTTCTTTATGTTCTGGATGTCTATTTAAGGTATTATTTGAAGCAAGTTTTGGCATGCTTCAATATGTGTTTCATTTTCTATTTATCATCCTCTTTCATCCATTGCAGATAGGTTCTAGAGGTCTTGAAAAATGTTTTAACAATGCTGTAAAACACTTGTAGTAACTCTCAAGCTTGAATCAAAACACAGTATGTTGGAAGATATATTACTGTGGAAAGAGCTTGGAAGGCAGAAAGGTCAGCCTGAAGACAGAAGGATATAAAACATGGGCCATATCCCTATAACACAGGAGGCTGGTGCACAACACTAGTTATGATGTTCAAAACTAAATCAGAGAGGTGATTATATATTATATATCCACTTGTTATTATTGTTTTTCTGATTAGAAGATACAGAGTCACTCTAGGTAACTTCCATTTAATTTAACATTTATTTTCATTTTATATCCACATGTCACATTTTCTACATTAAAATATAATCATGCTGACTCCCCCCACCCCTACACCCTCAGAGAAAAAAGAACTTTACACAACTTGAAAGATGGAATGCACAGAGAAGTTGCTATTGCACCCAAGTAACAAAGAACACAAAGAGACTAAACAGTAGACATGGCAAAAGTGCATAGAAGACAGCTCAGGGCTCACAATAGGAAGGAGCGAGAATTAAAAGGCGAAAGCTTTTAAATGCTATCACTTGTATCACAAGATTAACCTGAAAAGGCAGAGATGGGTCAGAAAACAGGACCAAATAGGGGGTCTTCCAAAGGCTGCTGTCAACAGAGTTTAAAATATCCATACACAGAAAAGCTTTCTCTTCCCCACCTTGCCCTCAGCGTCTGGTAAACACTTTAGAAACTTAAGCCACTGTCAGCATGTCAGAATGTAGAATGAATATGGGTTTTTCCTTCTTCTTTTATTATACCCCGACTCTTTCCAAGCAACAGTTCTATTAGTTATTTTAATTATGATTCCTCTGCAGGGAAACCCAGTAAGGATCATTAAGACAAGGCATCTCACTACTATCAGAGTGATGCCAGCTGTGCAAAAGCTGCAGGATTCTGTGTCACTCAGAGGGAGGGAGAACAGTAGAACACAGGATTCCCAACTCATATGGACTAAAGAGAAAAGGGAAACTCCTTTTCTAATCTAGTCATTAAGTAGGAAAAAGCAGGTGGAAAGTTAAACCATCTGCTTAGAGCAGCAGCACATACCTACGAGCACAGCAACAATCCAAAAACAAATGCTCAGGGAAAAGGCTCTTGGCTCTTCAGACAGGAGGCTTCTTTTAGACCTGATCCTGGCCCTAACTTGGAGATCAAAGCGTTATAATTTCAGACAGTGATACTCTTGAGGGGGCTGAGAGATAAGGTAGAGGAGACCCAAATAATGAAGACGTTATTAGGCAACTAACTGTACCACTATGTACAAACACACATCAGTAAGAAAAATTCACCTCCATCCCTGAAGCTACTTTAAAAAGAGCACTGATGACCTGGGTTTTCTCAACAGGGGATATTTTAAAGTCTGTTAGAAGTTTAAAACATTGCAACACTGGCACAGCATGTTACTATTCTTTGTTTTTAATTACAGGGTAACAAGGCAAACTCCAACACAGAGATGGGGGATTAGGGAGTGCAAAAGGAATAAAGAAAACAGAACACTATTTCACAAGTGTATCGAGCCAGCGATAAAGTAGCAGCTAATGCTTTGCAGAATCTCGAGGATAAAATTCACTCAGGGTGCTCTGAGGGATTCTCTTCAGCATTTCTTTGGGGAAGATTCGGAGCAGTTGCCAGCCAATGTCCAAAGTCTCATAGACAGTGCGGTTTTCATAAGGTCCTTAGAAAAAAATGAGATTGAATGAGTAACGGTAAACTACTTACCACTTATCAGTGTTATTCATTATTTATGGCACAGTAGGGCTGTGAGCATCGAGTATAAACAAACAAACAAACAAAAAAAACAGAAACAAAGCAGTTAGGTCTCCTAAGACTGAAAGCAACCGAATGTGTAAATGAGGATACAGTTAAGTACCATCAGGAATCAGAGAAAAGGGAGAGAGGCCTGCAGGTCAGAGAGGGCAGTCTGGTGTGTGGGGGGACAACTTTTTGGATAACTGGGTAGGATCCTAAATACCTGGAGCAATGGAAACTAGACCCAGTATTCTGTCCAGAGATTACAAGAAAGGCCCTTTTCTAGAAACAGAGGATGAATTTGAGGGAGGGTTGTACACACTGAGAAACCCTAAATGTCAACTAAATACCCTGAATAGGTCAGTCATTTTCAAAGTTGTTACTAATTATTTTTAATAGCAGAATCACTCTTATCCTCAAATAAATTTCATTTCTTGCCTGAAGAATCAGAGTGGCTGAAATTCTGGGTTCTTTTCTCTACTAAAAGAACTTCATTTTAATCTTTTTAAGGTACTACGATTCTGCATTAAAAAATTATCCACATTTTTTTGGGTTTAATGTTAATAAAAAATGCATCACATACATAGAAGAGTGCACAGGTCCTAAGTGTATAGCGTGATGCATTATTCCAAAGAAAACACATTTGTTGTAAGTACCACTGAGGTCAAATATAGAGTATTAGCAGCATTAGCAGGTGGCAAAGGAGAGACCAATCAAAACAGCTTGAAAACCCTACATGTGCTATTTGATGAAAACCATTATAGAGCCTTTTTTACTAGAGGGACAATCAATAAAATTAGTAATAAATTTATTCTAGCAATGAGACGTAGAGAGTCAGGAAAAGTGATGAAAAAGCTGGCACTGATGACTAGGATGATGGGAAACGGGTATGGACTAGGCCTTAAGATGCAAAGTGTGGTCAGAGATCAGTAGCATCCACATTACCCAAGAAGTTGTCCAGATACAGAATCTCTAGCTCCATCTAGAACTACTGAATCAGAATGTCTAATTTAACAAGATCCCAGTTGATTCAAAAGTGTATTAAAATTTGAGAAACACTGGACTAATGTACTGTAATGGAAATGAAACCAGAATAGGATATCTTATTTATTGTTTATTTCCATTTATTTTGAAAGAACATGCACAAGCAGGGGAGGGGCAGAGAGAAAGGGAGAGAGAGAGAACTCCAAGCAGGCTCCGTGCTTAGGATATTTTAAATAAGAACACCACAAATTAATAAATATTTGGTCACTGGAGAATAAATGAATAAAAGTGAAGAATAATGCCCAATTACTGAGCTTGGGCTCAGTAGGACAATGCTCATGCAAGAGATAGATAAACTGAAAAGAGAACTGCTAGGCAGGTGTTCAGCAAAAAAACAAAAACCCCAAAAAACTCTGGGTTCTGACCATGCTAAGCCTGAGGAGATGGCAGCATAAACAAAAGTATCCTAGTTGGTGATGTGGGATTAGAGCTTTAGAAAGAGGATGAGGATCCTACATAGCAATTTAGTCAACAGCATAAGAAAAAAGTTAAATCTAGAGGGAAAAAAAAGCTCAGAAAAAACAGGAAGCTAAGCCTCTGAGAAGGAAGAGGAAGATAAGATATCAGAAAAGGAGATGAAAATAAGTGAATCAGAAAAGCCCCAAACCCCCAAAGCAAGAGGAGATCATTGCAGAGGGGTTAAGAGGAAGGAGAACCAGCAGTGGAGGCAGCAGAGCAGAAAGCCAGGTGAAAGAGAAGAAAAAATTCAGATGGGAGCTGAATGGATAATGGAGTTGAAGGCAAAGGGGAAGGAGCTTGAGGGCTAAGTGCAAAAAGACATGATAGACAATTGGAAGAACCTCTTGTCTACTCAGAAGGAAAATCATGTAGAGACCAATGTAAATTGTCCAGACTGGGAAAGAAGTCTTCAAAACTATATATGAGGTTTTTATATTTGTGAGAAAACAGTCATCTTACCCTGAGCAATAAAGTTCCTCTCAAACTTCTGCAGAAATTCCAAGTAAAGAAGATCATCTGAGGTAAGGGCTTCTTCTCCAACTACGGCTTTCATGGCTTGTACATCCTTACCAATAGCATAACATGCATACTAAAGAGAAGAAATGCTTATATGAATAGGGATAAGATTTTATAAATGTTAACAGTAATCTGGGCTATATATTTAGGAGTATTTCTATACCTATCTTCATGTAAGAGACCACAGAAGGAATTTCACATTATTTACAAACATAATTCACATAAAGTTCATATGAAAGTATAAGAAAAATATTATTATAGTCTCACTGAGAAAGGAGTCTTCTGGCATGCAGTCCATAGGCACTACTAATATTCTCTAAAACATACACTTCCTCAACATTCAATGAGCTTACATTTTAATAGCATGTGAAGTCAGAACTCATACCACAAAGAAATCCATCTCAAAGTTCAGAAAAACTATTTGCGGTATGAGGTTTGCTTTTTTTTTTTAAAGTTCACTTATTTATTTTGAGAGAGAAAGTGTGATCAGAGGAAAGGAAGAGAGAGAGAAGTCCAAGCAGGATCCATGCTGTCAGCACAGAGCCCAATGTGGGGCCCGAACCCACAAACCATGAGATCATGACCTGAGCCAAAATCAAGAATCAGATGCTCAACTGGCTGAGTCACCCAGGTGCTCCTAGGCTTACCATTTCTACTTTAAGGTCAAAAGTATTTTTCTTTATGGTGCTTGGTGTACAATCTCATACAACTACAAAAACCAAGGACTTCACAGAATATACAAAGCTGTATCCCTTAGTGTTCTGGTGATTGCTTAAGATCTTAAGTAAGAAATTACAGTATCATTCAGGAATACTCTGGGGGAAAAAAAAAAGACTTGGTTCTAATGAATGATTATATATTCTACACATGCAACCTTTATTAAAGTTCTACTTGGATTGGGAGATAAGTACAGTGATATGGGAGAAAGACAAGAGGCGTAAGACAGCAAATGGACTAAGAAAGGTATTCATTTCTTTAAACCCCATCCTTAAGATGACATACATACCAGCTGGTTAGATACATCAGCATGATCCTTTCTGGTCATACCTTCTCCAATAGCAGACTTCATTAACCGTGATAAAGAGGGCAGCACATTAATAGGCGGGTAAATCTTGCACAGAACATGAGGAAAAAAAGTACATTTAAATACAAAATTCAAGATTTACTGGTAGTAAAGAAGCATTTTGAAACTCATTATTATCCCTTAAATTATATAAAACTGCATTATTTGTTTCCTAGTTAATTTCTAATATCTTTTCCTAGCAAGAAAAGGAAGTGAGACTTTACGGCATAGTATTTCTTTTGAGAATCAAACTCAAAATGAAACCTACAAAAAAAAGTACAAGAGCATATTGAAAAACTAGAATTTTCAACATCTGCCTACAGTATCAAATCTAAATAGCCTTCTGAGCTCTATGTGATTCATATAATCACATATGAAATAAAAAGATTAACTAACAGTAAGTAATTCCACCCAAAAGCTGGTATTAGAAGCCACATCTATTACAAAACCATCAATCTTTTTTTGATTATTCAGCCATTAAAAAAAAATCTTGCCATTTACAACATGGATGGGCCTTGAAGGCATTATGCTAAGTGAAATAAGTCAGGCAGAAAAAGATAAATACTTTTATGTTCTCACTTATATGTGGAACCTAAAAAATCCAAACCCAAAAAACTGTGAGCTTACAGATATAGAAAGGAGACTGGTGGCTGCCTGAGATGGGCGCTGGGTGAAGGGAGTCAAAAGGTACAAATTTCCAGTTATAAAACAAGTAAGTCATAAAGATGTAATCCAGAGCGTGGTGACTACAGTGTGTATAATACTGCATTGCATATTTGAAAGTAGCCAGGTGGGTGGATTTGAAAGTTCTCATCATAAAGAAAAAGTGTTTTGTAACTATATGTATTGATGGATGGTAACTGGATTTACTGTCATCACCCTGCAATACATGTAAGTATCAAGTCATTACTTGGCACACCTAAAACTAATAAAATGTACTGTCACTGATACTGCAATAAAAAATAGAAAAATATATTTTTTTGTATTAATAATAAGACTGGTAGATTATACTATTATGGAATAGAATACCCAAGAAAGTTCTTTGAGAACTCTGACTCCATTTTAAAAGTGGAAACTTCATTCTTAGTATTGGCATTCTTGTCCACAATAGGACTTAAGTATAGAAAAATGACAATTTTATAGCTGTATTATAAACAATTCAAGTTGACATTTTCTGACAAAATAATTCCTAAAAGCAAAGTCAAAGTCACTAAAGAGAAACTGAAGAATAGATTTGTAAGATTGACAGCACTGCTCAAATGTCAAATACCTGTCTATTGTGCAGCTGTCTGTCCACATAGATCTGTCCCTCTGTAATATATCCAGTCAAGTCAGGGATGGGGTGAGTGATATCTACCAGAGGAAAACATCTGACATTAAAGTGTCCATATCATATGAACAAACCCACAAGAAGTGAGAGTACATTACCTATAGCATTACATAAAATGGTGCTCTTTAGAATAATTTTCTGTGATAGAAAAGTTCTATATCTGTGCTGTCCAATATGGTAGTCACCAGCCTAATGTGGCTACTGAGCACTTGAACTGTGGCTAATGTAAGCAAAAAACTTGATTTCAAATTTTACCTAATTTTAATTAACTTTAGAGTTTAAGCAGCCAAATGTAGCTAGAGGTTATCATATTGGTTGGCGTTATTTAGAGTTGCAGCACAGTTAGACATGTATTGGGCATTTAAGGTCAATTAGCTGCATTCAGAAAAAGTACCATGTCTCCTAGTTATTTCTCTCCAAAATATAAATAAAATTCCATTTTAAACACAAAGTTCCCTGGCAGAGGTTTACCAATTTAATATATACTGAGAGAACATGCTTCGTTCATAAGCTATTTCAA
This sequence comes from Panthera onca, assembly GCF_046562875.1. NCBI lineage: Eukaryota > Metazoa > Chordata > Mammalia > Carnivora > Felidae > Panthera > Panthera onca. The sequence continues at coordinate 167,286,385 of NC_138342.1, read as the reverse complement.
GTGGATATGCACCATTTCAACACAGAAAGTATAGGAATGTTAGACAAGCAAACCACCACTATGCAGGCAGCACCAATAAAGTTCCACAAAGCAAGACGTTTTTAAGTTGGTTAAATGCATAAAGTAATTTTGTAGGTACTTTCTTGGAACAAGTATTTTCATGTGAGAGGCAGTATAGTGTGAATTATAAATTCAGACTGTCTAGGTTCTAAAGCTATCACTTCTTAACTTTAATAGGTTACTTTACCTCCCTGTGCCTCAGAGTAGAACATTTACCTCAAAACTGCTATGAGGATCAAATGAGGTAATACTTATAAAACACTGAAAACAGTGCTTACAGTGAGTTATTACTGATTCTGAAAATATTTTGTAAAAGTGCTTTTTAAGCATGGAGGTAAGGACAAAAAGGCAGTAACAGAAGAGGACTACTGAATGGTTTCACTCCCGAGCATACACTCACACAGGCATTGCACTGTGTACTTTCACAAAATAAGAGTCCTTTTTTTAATATTTAAATTCTAGTTAGTTAACATATAGTGTGGTATTGGTTTCAGGAGTAGAATTTAGTGATTTATCACTTACATATAACACCCAGTGTTCATCCCAACAAGTGCCCTCTTTAATGTCCATCACCCATCTACTCTGTCCCCTCACCCACCTCCCTTCCATTAAGAGTCTCCTATGGTTTGCCTCCCCCTCTAAAACAGAGTCATTTTTAAGCAGCCTTTGGTGATCACTCTGTCTCTAAAGTCTTGTGGCATTTCTTATTTGTGCTCTTCATTTGGCACTTAAGCTACCTTACTAGTACACATACATAAAAAATATCCAACTAGGTCAAGTAACTTACATTAAAGAGAGACTGAATTAAAAACACAAAAGGAATTCCTTATATCTAGATCTGTGTCCCCAATAATAGCAGTCACCCAGTAGTAATTTAATAAATGAAAATTGAAAATTTTAATTATAAAGAAAATTGTTTTTCTTCTTCCACAAAAGGATGATTATTATAGGCAGTTATCAAATGAAAAATTTTATTTAGAAACAAATCACTAAACTCTTGAAGGATAAACTCTCAAAAGGATTTCAACTCCAAAACAAATGAACACAGGGGAAAAAGGCTAACCAAGAAACAAACTCTTAACTATAGAAAACAAACTGATGGTTATGGGAGGGGAGGTGGGGAGTGGGGGGAAATGGGTAAATTCTACACCTGAAAGTAATATTGCACTGTATGTTAACTAGCTGGAATTTAAATAAAAACTTTTTTTGGGGGGGGGGGGGGGGGCAGAATTTCAACTCAAAAAGGTAAATGTTCTTCTGTCTTAGAATCAAGTTCTTACAGTGATTAGGTGTGCTATAATTCAAAGACCAAAAGCTTACCATCATTAGGCATGGTGAGAATAGGGATTTGAGTAATGGAGCCATTTCTACCTTCCACTCGACCAGCACGTTCATATATTGTGGCTAAATCGGTGTACATGTAACCTGGGAAACCTCTTCGACCAGGAACTTCTTCCCTGGCTGCTGAAACCTGACAGTAAGTCAAGAAGGAGAATATCACATACCAGAATATGAAAAGTAAGCTTAGTTAGAACATGTTTTCTTAAACATGCCCAATTACAATGTGGGAAGTATCCTCTTTTAATTTTAAATAGTCTCTAGAAGATGACTTAAAAACCTAGCAACACAAGTTCAGATTATTCTGTAACAAATATGTTGGGGGGGGGGGGGCAGAAGTTTTTCTTTTTTCTTGCTACAATCATATCACCATAATGCAAATCTTCAAATATGTTGCTAGAAAAAATCTATAAATCAATCTATAAATTCTATAAATCAAAGGAAGTTATTTTAAAACTAAGAGAACATTCTTAGTTCACAAGATTTATTTCATGCCACGGATCTTGCCATATTTATGTAAGCTAACTAATGCTGAAAAGGTCAAAAGGAAAGGAAATACATACCAGGGATCATTTGATGCAGCTTACATATTTAATTTAATCCTCACAACAATCCTGTGAGGAAGGTAATGCTGTTAACTCCAGCTTACAGTTGGAATCAAGGGTTGGCTAAATAATTTCCCAAGATAACAGAGCCAGGAGTCCATTCATTACACAAAATAAGAATAGTTATAGTCTTTCTCTTAGAGACATGCACACTACAATATAGGCATATATATTAACCTACAACCACCAAGAATTCTAAAGTATTAAGCCCAACTTTTAGGTGTTACTTTGGCACCTCCAAAAGAGTGTGCTACAGTAGTGGTACTCAAAGCATGGTCTGCAGACCAGCTTTTATCAATGTGTAATGAGATAACACAGAAAGTAGAATAAGTATTTAAAAAACTGATGGCAATCTGACATCTGTTGAATCTAGTAAAAGTAAAATTCCAGGCTTGTAAGTTTATACCTTCTTTAAAATTTGCTAATAACTCATTTTAACTGTGCTTTAAAAAAGTACTGGTCTGTGATGGGTGGAAAAAAAAAACTCCTATGCTGAAAAAGCACTGCAATAGAATGAGATATGGTGATGGATCATAGGGAGTTTTAAGAAGCTGGGTATTTATACAGCATGTCTCTTCAGAAGTCCTTTTTCCCTTTTTACATGTTTAAAAGAGTAACTTACTCAAAATTTCAGTAACTTGTATTAGAACAAACACCCCAAACTTCTGGGTGGTAACTACGAAAATCTTAACATTGTTCCTAAAAAAACACTGAGTTTTCTGAAGGAAAAAGTTCTAAAGAGGGTGCTATCAGAGTATGCTGTTTTATTTAAATACTAACATTATTAAGAATGAAATTCTGAAAAGGGTTAAAAATTGACAATCTGGACAAAGAACATCCTAGGAGAATAACTGAATAAACAACTTGCATCATTTGCTCTCTTTTAGAATCAAGTCTTAAATGCATGGAGCTGGTTACAGTACGATAACTAGGCTAATAATTTAAATCTTATCCTATAATAATTTCAACTAGGTTAACAAAAAAAAAAGTTGTGTTTTCCTTTCCAATTAAGGTATTTTACTAATATGTGAGTGATGAAGCTTAAAAAAAATGATTAAAGAAAAATAAAAACTTGTAAAGAGACAAGATAACTCTGAAAAATAATCCATTTTTAGAAAAAAGTTACCTCTCGAAGTGCTTCAGCATAAGAACTCATATCTGTTAGGATAACCAATACATGTTTTTCACATTGATAGGCCAGAAATTCGGCTGTGGTTAGAGCCAAGCGAGGAGTGATAATTCGCTCAATACTGAAATGGAACATTAAGTCCTTTGTTACTCAAATTAAAAGGCCAAAGACTAAACAACATGATTCTGGAAATAACAGTACAGTTTCCCTTCAAAGTTTTAAATAGATTGCAGAGGATAAAGCAATTATTACTTTAAAAGTTCTAAAGTAAGCAGTTATTTTATATATTTTTATAGTAAGAATTACTTAATGCTACAAAGTTAGATTATTTTAGAAACGGGCCCCTAATTTCTCAGAACTACATTGTTCTTAAAACAGAGAGAAACAGGGAGGGAAGAAATAGGCAAGGGCTAGGTTTCTCAAGTAAGAGGAAAAGATCACTTACTAGGTACTAGGTAATTTATATGTATTATCTCACTTAAAATGCACAACAGTATGAGACAAGTATTATTTGTCACATTTTATGAGAGAGACAACTGAACTTCAGAGCCAAGGTGATTAGCCCAAAGCCAATTAGCCAGCAAGAAGAGCTGAATTTAATTAAACACAGCTCTGCCATTCCTATCCCCATGTTGCTTTCACTGTAACGTTTTACTTCCCTTGGCTTAGTAACATTTTTGATCTAAAGCCTGAATGAGCAGAAAGAAATAGCTCTATTTACTTACGTTGGGTCATTAGCCAAGTTCAAAAAGAGGCAGACATTGTCCATTGAGCCATTTTCTTCAAAGTCAGATTTGAAGAACCGTGCAGTTTCCATGTTTACCTAAATAACAATGACTTCATCAGTGCAGGGAGAAGAAAAATTCTCAGTATTTATTTCTGATGAAGGCTAAGCTATGGATCTACACTGTTCCTTCTTTTAAAGTTTCAAGTACTCCCCAAAATTTCACAAAAGCCAACAGAGTAAAAACAGCCTGCTTTGGGTATAGAGAAAATTATTCTTAAATTTTGCAGTCAAGTGCTAAATTTTAATCCTGAGTTTACCCCAAAATGCCAAATTGCAACTTCTCTACCTAGAAATAAATCCAACAATGTATGTGTTGTTTCTGCACTGTTTTAATAACATAAACAATTAATTTTATATGTCATATTAAAACAAAAAAATTATACTTACACCCATAGCAGCAAATACAATTGCAAAATTTTCCTCACTGTAGTCCACTACATCTTTGGATTTCTTTACCAAACCAGCCTGGCGACAGATTTGAGCTGCAATCTGATGACAAGTATAAACGAACTGAGTTGAAATCTAAAATTTTTACAACAAAATCGTTTTTATCCTAAACTTTTTGAAATTGGAATTATAAATGAAACGATGTTCTAAAGGACTTTACCCAAAAAAGTTTTTGTACTTTTTGCAAAGATTTGTAAGAGTAAGCAAGATAAACCTCATGCATGAAAAACACAATACTGTTGAAATGGGCAATGGGTACAAGTGAGTATTGCTGAAAACCCTTTATTTGGTTTCCTACTAACAGTGAAGCATTTGGAAATTCTCCCTTGTGATGAAGTGCCTGGGTAGCTCAGTTGGTTGAGTGTTCAGTTCGGGTCATGATCTCATAGTTTGTAGGATCGAGCCCCGCATTGGGCTCTGCACTGACAGTGTGGATAGATCCTGTTTGCAATTCTCTTTCTTCCCCTCTGCTGTTCCCCCCACTCGCAATAACAAGCTCTCAAAATAAATAAAACATTAAAAAAAAAAATCTCCCTTGTTAAATTTCACACAAAACAGATCCTAGTTCTCACCTCATTGTGTGGTAAGCCAGCAGCAGAGAAGATTGGAATTTTCTGCCCCCTAGCAATACTGTTCATGCCATCTATGGCTGAAATGCCAGTTTGAATCATCTCCTCTGGGTAGATTCGACACTGAGGATTGATAGGCTGGCCTAAAGTAGTTCCAAAAGATAACATTTAATACATTAAGACTATAACCATATAAATAATTTCTTTCTACTCTTAAAGAATCAGTTATTTTTAAAAATCTGAAATTGTTTAAGTAACTTTTCCATTAAGTAACATTTCCAGTCTTTTGTAGACACAAAATATATGGTAGCAGAACTCAAGTTCCTAAAACAAAATAAATAAGAGAGAAATCCTAATTTCAAAATCCTTTACATTTCAAAGCTATTTATATTTCAGATATACCCTAGTGATATTTTATAATATCTTAAAATATTTTATATAAAATTTTAAGATTTCTAGAAAAAAATTAAATAATACAATTAATATGTATCACATTGTCTACTTAAAATATCAAAAAAAAATCACTCTCTGACAAAGATATTATAAAATAGAGGCTATTTTCTTCAAAACACAGAAATCCATTTATTGCTCCTACCCATGATGTCAAGGAAGTCTTCAGCCAGTACAACAGGACCTCTATCGATAGGTTTTCCTGATCCATTGAATACCCTACCTGTAAAACAGTAACAAGACAGTACAGAGTGGACTATGACTCAAACAGTCATAATTTTTAAGAAAGACTCCATGGAAATATGTTTAAAAGAAAACAGATCTCTGCTCACAACGCATAACATCCATTTACCAAGCATATCCTCGGACACTGGTGTTCGGAGAATATCCCCAGTAAACTCACAAGATGTTTTTTTGGCATCTATACCTGAAGTCCCTTCAAATACCTATTGAGAAAGAAAAAGTAATCAGAAGAGTAAAAGGGATTTAGATCATAAGTACTTAAATATTATTTTTGTCTGTTAAACAGCCTATATAAAGTAAAATACATCAATGCATAGTATTTTCATAATAAACAGAGAAATGTCCCTGGTGATGAACCAAACTGCCAACCTCTAAACCAAGGATTGTGCCTCTAGGCCAACTCCATCAAGCTAAGAATGTTGTTTACATTTTTAAAGTGTTTAAAAACAAAAAAAAGGAAAAGAAAGGAAGAGTAAGAATATGCATCACAGACCTTAGGTGGCCCCACAAAGCCTAAAAATTTACTATGTAGTCCTTTACAAAAATTTTGCTGATCCTTGCTCTATAGTACTTTTTAGAGGAACATGTTATTTGAGAAAACTGGCATTTCTCATAATTGGTAACATTAAAAACTAGGTATTATACAAGACAATGAAATAAACAAACTCAGATCTTGTTTTGGTTTCATCCCATAAGCTATAAATTCTGTCTTTTCATCTTTCTCTTTCCATGTGATTATCTGCTTTGATTTAAAAAAAAAAAAAAAAAAGCCATTTATCAGTGGAGCTATTGGGCTAGAACGAATATAGATGCTGACATTTGGCAAGACAACAAGAAAAAATTTTTTCTACCAATAGCCAGTAATCAAAATATACTTACTCAATAATTGCTAGAAAAGACAAGACGTGTCCTTTAATGTTTTTGTTCAACTGGCCAGGTTTTGAAAATGATGCTTACCTGAACCACTGCTTTGGAACCACTAACTTCTAGAACTTGCCCACTTCTCTTCGTGCCATCCGGTAATGTCAAGTGGACAATCTCAGCGTATCTGGGAAACTGTATAAGAAAAAATAAAAGATCAATAACCAACTTTTAAAAGTTCCCCAAATTCCTCTGTATGCTCTATCTCCATCATAGCATGTATGCATGTAAAATCTCCCCCAAAGGTATATACTGAGAGTTTATAACATCGTCAGGTAGTTTACATTCTTTAAACACTTAGCACCTGGTACATATACTGGTAAACACAGCATAAGGTACAGAGAAAGGTCTTAAATCCATAAAAACACAGCAATTAAATTTTTCTTCTCTGTGTATATGTCTTAAACTTTGAAACTAAAGAAAGGCACAAAACTTACAAATGACCACATTCCCAGTACTCAGAACTGACGTTTATTTCTGGGTTGTGTGTGTACTCACCCTTATACTTTGTGGGGAGGGGATAAAAATGCCAACTGAAAATAAGAAGATAAATGTTCCCCCTCAAACTCTCCTAACCAAGTATGTATGCCTCTTCCGTTTTTAATATTTTATTTTTTTTAAGTTAATTTTTGAGAGATAGAAAGAATGCATGCATGAGTAGGGGGCATAGAGAGAGGGAGAGAGACAATCCCAAGCAGGCTCCGCATTGTCAGCATAGAGCCACAGAGCCTGCTAAAGGACTCCAACTCATGAACTGAGATCATAACCTGAACCAAAACGAAGAGTCAGATGCTTAACCAACTGAGTCACCCAGGCACCCCCCACCACTTTTAATATTTTAAAATGCAGATTTCCCAGAAATATATTTTAGTGTTTTGTTTACATAAATGGCAACGTATTATATATATCATCCTGAAGCTTTTCTTTTTCTTCACTTGATCTTATGTTTTAGATCTGTCATGGTAATACTTACCTCTTTTATCAACACAATCTATTGCAAAGTGCATCGCTCCCTGTGTGATGTGAAGGAAAACATCTCTCCATTAAACAATGGTGCATCACTGATTTTAAAACACTCTTTTAAAAATTTTATTTATTTTAATGTTTTTATTTTTGAGAGAGAAGAGAGAGCACATGCGAGTGGGGGGACAGAGAGAGAAGGAGGCAGAGGATCTGAAGCGAGCTCTGCGCTGAGAGCAGAGCCTGATATGGGGCTTGAACTCACAACCCATGAGATTATGACCTGAGCCCAACTTAGACACTTAACTGACTGAGCCACGCAGGTACCCATAAGACACCTGGGGATGCTAACATGTGAATAAATGGGCATCCCAAAATTAATGTTAAAACAAAACAAATGTAGTTAAAATCAAATGACACCACATTTTATTCAAGGTTATTCCAAATTTACACTATTACAAATATGCTACAAGAGCATTCTTGCACGCAGCTCCTCATGCAAGTGGGTTTTCCATAAGGTATTTGGTTACCAAGTGATGGGCTAGAGGCTGTGCCCATTTTCTCTAAATTTTCATACTACTCTACAAAGGAACTGTATTTTTTTAAGATCTCCCTAGCAGTATACAAAACTATCTTTTCCCTGTATTTGTGCCAATCTTTTATTATTTGAACTTTAATTTTTGCCATTTTAATGAAGTAAAAAATAGCATCTTTTCAATATGTATTTTCCAGATTCTCCTAATATGGAACAGCTTTTCATTTCCATTGACAATTAAGACTTCATTACCTATGATTGGCTTATATCTCTTCTTCACTTTTCAAATGGATCTGTTTTTTCTTTGATTTGTAGGAGTCTTATAGGTACTGGATATTAATCCTTCTGTAAGTATGTGGTTCTACTGTTTCTTGTCTTTTAATTTTCTTTATGGTATCATATCAAAACTTTTTATGTAAGAAAATAACTTGTCTTCCTTTATGTTGGTGCCTTTTGTGTCTGGTTTAGGAAAGAAAATCATCTAATCTAAGTCGTACAAATAGTCTTCAATTTTGTCTTCTAGTAAGTTTTTCAGGTTTAGGCTAACTTTAATCCAATTGCCTTTGTTTGTGGTATCCATTTTTTTTCTCATTTTTATTCTTTTTGCACATAGAAAGCCAATTACCCCAAAAATATTTATGCAGCACAAAATGTCCCCCATTGACTTGCAATGCTGCTTTTATCATTTACCAAGTCACAATCTGCACTGTGACAAGAGTTGGTTTGAGGGAGCTTAATTTTGCTCCATTGATAACAATTGCTTATGCCTGCACCAAATTTTTATTTGTAATTTCTCTCTGATTCTGTTGCCTGAGAAGAATCAGTATCTTGCCTATTCTGAGTCTTTTCATTAATGAACATGGAATCTCCACTTATTTTAAGTCTTCCTTTTTGTCTTCCAACAAAGTTTTAAGGTTTTCTGTAAATAAGGAGTTCTGCCACATACAACACTCCTGATTTCTATAGACTGATTCTTGTATCCAGCAACTCTGTGTTACACCATTGTTTCTAGTAGTTTGCCTACTGAATGACTTGGGTTTTAGTTAATGGTATTATCAAGAAATAATGACACCTGTGCCTTTCCTCTAATACCTTTATACTCTTCTTTCTTTTAGCCACAGCACTGGTCAGGTTCCAAGTACAAAGATAGAAAATGGTGGTGACAACTAGGCATCCTCAGCTTTTTCCTGATTTAAATGGGAATGTTATTCGAGTCTCTCCTTAAGTATGTTGTTTGCTGTAGGTTATGGTAAATATCCTTTAAGAGGTTAAAACCTTTTGTTTTTGTAGAAATGAGTAATTTTATCACCTTTTCCTTATTAATTTAGAGGAGCACAAGCACTTTCTAGTTTGATCCATAAATGAGCTGAATTAAGCTAAATGACTGATATATTTCCTAACATTAAATTATCTTTGTATTAATGGGACAAACTCTACTTTGTCACAATTCTATGGATTTTTTACATACTCATTTTTGCTAATCTCCAATACATGACTATTAAAAATTTATTAAAAATTTTGGAATCCGTATTTATAAGCGAGGATAGTTGTCTTTTTTTCTTTTCCACTACTACCCTTTGTCTGGTATGGAAGCCAAAGATGTGCCAGTTTCATAAAATGAATTGAGCAGTCTCCATCTTCTTCTTTTCTGACACAATTTGCATAAAATTATCTGTTCTTTAACCTTTAAATTCTAAAAGCTACTCTAAATGTGGTGTTATAAAGCCATTTCTACAACTACATATATTTACCAGTTTTTCCTCAGCTGGAGCAAACATCAATGAAACTTTTTGATCACTCTTAAAATTACTTCCTGAAAGATATTTTCTGAAGTCCTTCTCGGGGCACCTGGGTGGCTCAGTCACTTAAGCATCTGACTCAATTTCGACTCAGGTCCTATCTCACAGTTCGTGAGATCGAATCCCAAGTCAGGCTCTATGCTGACAGTGGCGTCTGCTTGGGATTTTCTCTCTCCATCTGTCTCTGCCTCTCCTCAGCTTGTGTACGTACATGTGCTCTCTCTCAAAATAAATACACTTAAAAATAAAAATCCTTTTTGTTACCGACTCTTATAGCATCCCACACTTAGCCTTCATAGCAATACTAACTAGATATTTATATATATATGTATTATATTTGCTTCTCCACTACATGATGCTCCACGGGGGAGGGCCCATTGTTCACCATCATATCTTCTGTTCTGAGCTCAGCGCTTAACATAATTGAAATGTGAATATTTTTAATTGTTTTCAATAACATTTATAATGAGTCAAAAATATTATCTAACATAGAAAAAAAAAGGAGAAATAAAGGATTAAAAAAAAAAAAAAAGAAAGCATCCAATCTTTTCCTCAAAAATAAAAGTGTAGGCTCCACTTCACAAAACATTAATGGGCACCTGCCTACACCCTGCACAAACTGAGTGCAATAAATTAAGGCTTTAAATCAAATTGCAGACTAGCATGAGACTGTGGCCAGAAGATGCGTTTGTTATGCTTAATCTTAAGGTTAAAATTTGTAAAGGAACCTTGTCATGCATAAAAATATAATCTTAGTGATAAAGCTGAAGAGACAATGCACTTTGCCCTTTCTTTGAGGAAATGTTTTCCGATTTATTTTCTGCTTCCAGAGAGGTCACATGTCAAACATATTTCCACCATTACTTCTCCCAACAAACTAATAATTGTGTGCTTCTCCCCTAATCCACCCCAACACCAACCAATACAGAATTATTGTTCTAGAGAGTATACTACATAAATTATTTTCTTGGAAAATATTTTGATCATACAGCTCAGGTAGGAGGCTTTCCCTAGGATATTCAATTATAGTCTATATCCTATGCCTCTTTTTCTATAATAACAGTAATAGTGTTTTTAATTCTTAAGCATAGGTGTAGCTAAATAACCAATATGTAACTAAAGATCCTTACAACAGACTGAGTAAGTAAAAACTGTTCTTTAGAGTTTCAGTCACTGCTGAGATAACCTGTTCTTGTTTATCATTACTTGAAAACCAGTGTCAGGCCCTCAAAGATAAAAGTAACTTTGTTTATTCACTCAAAGACCTTAAAATTTAGTAAAGAAGACAAATACTATTAACAAATAAGTATAACACATGGCAGTCTATGACAACAGCCAAAAGATATCACAAAGCTAATAATGATCTATAGGTTATAAAACACATTCATAGATTACTGTTGTTTTTCCTCAATAAACCTATGAGGTAGGATTGACACCGCTCCCCAATTTTCTCTTTCTTCTTTTTTTTTTAATTTTGCAAATGAGGAATTCTAGGCCATAAACAGAATCCACAGTAGATCCACTACTGGAATCCAATATTCTGTCTTTTGATTTTAAAACTAGTCTCCTAGATAGCACTGACATTCAGACCAAAGAATGGCTTAAAAACAGTAACACAAAATTTAAAGTGTGCTGAACAGGACTTAATGCCATGTCTTTAATTACATAAATGTTTAAATGATAATCATAGTGGTATTACCTTAACATGATCTAAGATCACTAGTGGACCATTGACTCCTGATACTGTCTTGTACGCTGGAAAGAAACACAGAAGAGTCAGCTTTAGTCAAAGAGGACAACAACCCACAATTGTCTCTGTAGTATTACCAAAAAGCTCCTCTCTCTACTGCACCTATTATAATATGGAGCAGTGAAACAGTTAAAAACTTTTCATTGAATTTGTGAAATATGCCTGTGCCTGTACAACTTTTCATAATCCATCCTCATCCAACCAAAAACATTTTGTGTTCTTACTGTAAGTCACTTTATTTTATGGACCCAGGACACAAAAACAAAGATGGCATAGAGGGGCAGAGCTCTTTCACAAGTTCCCAGTTTTATATGGAGAAGTGGGGAGAGTTAAGGGCTATAACAGACATAGAGGGTTTGTGGGAGCACAGGAAAAACCTAGCAGTTCTTACTTCAAAGAGAAAAGATAATGCTTTAAATAAGAGGTGGCACTTAACAAAGTAGATAAGGAAGGGAAAGGAAGTCCTCAACAACTTTAAACACAAATGACAAAACTCACAAAGGAAATCTGAGAAAATGTAATCTGTGAGGTAAAAAGCCATAATTAAATGATGTCATAAAAATTACAGGGAAAAGAACTTTAGGAAGTGGGGAGTAGGCAATGGAAGAGGTCAAATAAGATCTTTTTTTTTTTTTTCTTAGAAAAAGTAAAATGTTACTGTCAGTTTAGAGGCCTGTATTTTTCTACTGCAAATTATTCTCTAGGAATAAACTACCAGCCAATAAGGTACTACCCAAATCCTTCATTTCAGAAAGGAGCCAGCTATCCTACACCGACAAACATGTCAAATGTAACGCTATTTAGGTATAAAACAGAACACTCAGGAGACAATAATTCTAATCTCAGAATTAACTAAATTTCATAATCAGAACAGCTGAAAAAATGAAATAAATGAAGAAAACTTAATACAAGGCTTTAAATACATTTTAAGAAATTGTCATCTGAGAATTTTTCATTTGCTTCATTTCTTGTGAGGTCTTGGGATGGAGATTTTTGGCACAAATATAGACTTCCAAGAATGAGGAAACCATTTAATATAACTAGTCTGTCCACTCAAGGGGGTTAAAAACTTGAAAACAATTTCTTCAACCAGAAAGCAAGCACCCTGGGACAAATGCTGGAAGCAGGAAAGCACTATCAGGGGCATTTGTCTTTCATGCTCATAGGACATTTAAACCTGATACCAAATATTTGCTTGAATATCTGTAATTGTAATTATCTCAACAGAGGGCCCCAAATGACTTTTTTAACCTTGGATAATAAAAACCAAGTCACAAATTTAAAAAGCTAAGTTACTTGAATGGATGGTAATGTAAAACAATTAATCCAATTCCCTTCAAATTACAGAAACAGAAAAAAAGAGGCTTTTTATGAAAATCCTCCCCACTATATGAAAATAATCTGATACTCTTAAAAATAATTCCTACTCCTAAAAAAAATTAATTTTTCTCATTTTGAGTGAACTTGAACATTCAGTTTTTCAATGACTTTCTAAAACTGCTATGTAGAAATGCAAAGGGAGCTACATCTGAAACATGTTTTCCTAGAACACAGCTTTTAAAAATATAGGAACGGGGCGCCTGGGTGGCTCAGTCGGTTGAGCGGCCTACTTCGGCTCAGGTCATGATCTCACGGTCCGTGAGTTCAAGTCCCGCGTCGGGCTCTGTGCTGACAGCTCAGAGCCTGGAGCCTGTTTCGGATTCTGTGTCTCCCTCTCTCTGACCCTCCCCCGTTCATGCTCTGTCTCTCTCTGTCTCAAAGATAAATAAATGTTAAAAAAAAAAAAATTAAAAAAAAAAAATATAGGAACAACACATTTTCAAAACCTTCACTTAGTCAGGGATAAGAGGAGGGTCTCAGCTGGTGGGCTGGGGGTGAGGATCTAGTTTTGAGATTTATAGGCAACTATGTTTTAACTTTATTTTTTTAATGTTTATTTGAGAGAGAGAGAGAGAGAGACAGAGAGAGAGAGAGAGAGACAGAGAGAGAGAGAGACAGACAGAGAGCAAGCAAGTGAGCACACAAGCAGGGCAGGGGCAGAGAGTCGGAGACACAGAATCCAAAGCAGGCTCAGGCTCCGTGCTGTCAGCGCAGAGCCCCAACGCAAGGCTAGAACCCAACAACTGTGAGATCATGACCTGAGCCAAAGTCAGAAAGAAGCTTAACCAACTGGGCCATCCAGGTGCTCCTAGAGGCAACTGTTTTGAATAAAATGTAACCAACAAAATTCTTCAGATTCTGAAAATTCTCTCTACTTTTTCACCAAGATTGGCATCTTCTCTGAACTTTTAGCCTCCGCAACCAGATCCTTCAGAATCTCACGTTTAAATTCAAGCTCATTTCAAATTATGAAGTTTTGCCAGTCACAAGCAAAAGCCTGACCAAGAAAAAGAAACACTAGTCATTGTTTTTGCTGGAAACAATGAATCAAGTTGACTTCTGTTACAGAAAATTCTATTTCATCAAAAGCAGTCTCTAAATTTGCAACAATGTACATACTTTAAAAAGTCTATAAATAACCATTCAAATTAATTGTTTAATACCAACACCACCAATATACAGTTAATAAGTAATTGTCAGGAATTCTCACTTAATCTCCATTAACAGATCAGAGTTAACGAATATTATTCCAAGTTTTAGAAGAGAAAAAGGACTCTCAGATAAGTAGTCAAGTAACTTGACAAGGATCTGAACTTTTTTTTTTTTTTTTTTTAAAGTGTATTTAGTTTGAGAGAGGGGGAGAGAGAGAGATTAAATCCTAATCAGGCTCTATGCTAACAGTTCAGAGCTCGAACCCAGGATCCCTGAGATCATGAGCTGACACGAAATCAAGAGTTGGATGCTTAACTGACTGAGCCACCCAGGTGCCCCAAGAATCTGAACTTATATATAGCCTGGACCCAGAGCCACTTGTTCTTTTAACTCTGTACTGCAGCTCAAATTCCAAAACTGAACTGGTTGTTTTCCGTGGTCTGGTACACTCTTGTAATTATTAGTAAGACTTAAGTAGCTATACCACTCAAAACAATTTCACAAGTCTGCAACTTTAGCTATGAAAAAGTAAGTTATTGTTGCTATTTAATGCACTGGACAATACTTGTCTTGTGTCTAAATTTTGTCACTACTGCTACACAGTCTTTCTACAATGGCATATAGCCACTGGCAGAGTGGGAGAATCTAACGGAGATGCTTACTTCTTTCCCCTCACTGGAAAGCTTAAAAAATGCAAGGAGACTACTTCAGATACAAATCAGAGCTTAAGCAACATCTTGATTTAAATTAAACTGACATATACAAACCGAACAAATAAAAGCTATAACCCAAACTAAATAAAAATATTACCAAACTTTACATTTAGAGAGTGTTTCACACTATACAGTGTGTCGTCAGAGAAGTTACCTCATTTCAGATTCACAAAATGCTGGGAGATCAGCAAGGCTGATAAAGCCACTCTACACTTAAACTAAGGCTCTGACAAATTTGTTACTAAATGTAAGAACCGGACTTAGAATTGGATTTTTGGTTTGTTTGGCTTTTTCTCCCCCTAATTCTAAGGTTGGTATTCTATGACCCTGTATTTCTGAACTTAGTCTCCTATATAATTTAATAAATATAGAGGTGACACAATTCCTAGCATTTTGACTACAAACAGGTACTATAAGACAGTTTATATATACCAACTATAGCTCTTTTCCATAATAAAACTATTTTAAAAAAATACAAGCAGAGAAAATGATACCAAACACTACTTTTTACCTCTCAACAGTGTTTACCCAGCCTTCCTCACAATTACTATTAACAGCCCAAAGCAGAGAGAAAAGTTTAGAGTAAGGCTGCCAAAGACATCAAGCTGCTCTACGAAAAGTCAAAACCTATTCACAAATTATATAAACATTTGTATTTACCAAAATAATGACCACTCTTATGAAAATTCCCAGATGAGTAAGTTGAGTCTGCAGGGGATATTCAGAACTTCTGACAACATAGATACATGTTTACATTACATGTTGAACACATTACATCTTTGATCCTTAACTATCAAGCAAGTACTATCAAGTAATATTTATGGAGTAATATTTTAAAATCAAAATTTACAAAGGTTTTAAGAAGCACTTATTTTGTCAGATGACATCCTCTTCCTCCTGCAGGATAGGATATTGTTCAACACTAGTAACACCACTTAATGATTGTGAAATTTTCAGAGAAAATTAGACAGTCATTGCATAATACCAGATCCAGTGCTCTAGCCTACACTTTATTAGCAAAACAAAAACCCTAAGCAATCATCTTCTATTATGCAAGAATAGTAGAGACCCACACCCTGACAGGTGGGTACTGAGAGGTTCTAAAAAAAGGCAAACTGATAATTCCTTTACTTGACTTTTCACTGAGGCTAACTCTGCTCTATGAAATAGGAAACATAAGGTTAGTTCTGAGGCTAACTCTGCACCATGAAATAATAAACTTAAGGTTAGCTCTGATCTAAGTAAGGTCTTAAGAACAATAGAGATTATCTAATTCAAAATGTTCAGTGTATAAAAGTTCTATATGTATTACTGAATTTTGCTCACAATTTAAAAGAAAATTAAGTTTTCTTTCCTTGTGATTAGAAATTCAACTAAAATGCTCATGATTACTTCAAGGCTGTATATCTCATTTTCCATTTCTCGTTAACAGACCCATAATTGTGATGCTGTTTTAAAACAGGATCGAATTTTTACAGTGGAACTGCCGAATTAGTTCCACTCCTTTATTCAAAAAGCACACATTAAATTACTATAATAACATATCACCTAAGGTGGTATAATCAATCTTTAGAAAAATTAAGAAGTTAATCAATATTTACTCAGAAGCAATTAAAACTGTGGGACTAGAATCAAGAATATGGCAATATAAGAAAAGGATGATATTCAAATATAGTTAACTGTTAGCCTAAATTCAGTATCATTTATGCTTTTCAGAATAACCCAGACACAGAAGGGCAACTCAAATAAGTGTCCCAACTCCCTACTCTGATTCCACCCACATTAAGAATCTCCTAAACTATTAAAACAAGGGGTTTAAATGCAGGTTATCAAACAATTACAAGACACCTTCTATGTGTCAAGCACCTTGCTACACTGAGGATACAAAAAGGATTCCTGAGGTTCAGTTTTAAGCATTATATTGTAACAATTCTGTCAGGAGGCATCTCCTCTGGAGTTCTTTTTTTTTTTTTTTAATTTTTTTTTTCAAGGTTTTTTATTTATTTTTGGGACAGAGAGAGACAGAGCATGAACGGGGGAGGGGCAGAGAGAGAGGGAGACACAGAATCGGAAACAGGCTCCAGGCTCCGAGCCATCAGCCCAGAGCCTGACGCGGGGCTCGAACTCACGGACCGCGAGATCGTGACCTGGCTGAAGTCGGACGCTTAACCGACTGCGCCACCCAGGCGCCCCTCCTCTGGAGTTCTTTAGCGCTGGCTAAGCACACAAAGAATAGTGAAAAACCATACTCATCTCTCTTAAGGATTAACAACCATGTTTTAAACAATTTTATTATTTCACTTGATACTCTCTGAATTAACACTGAAAGAAAAATTATATGGAAACTATTGCACCCTTATAATCTTTTCCTACAAGTCACTAATGTTTACCTGCTCTACCCAGAAAAGCAAAGCATGCAAATGCAATTCATAAAATAAAATGTGTAATTGTTGGGTATAAATTTATTGTCAAAATCTATATAAGAATGCAATATCTGTCAATTTCTTGAAACATTAATTTATATAAATCTCCAACAGGCATTTTCTAATTCAGATAATTCTCAATGTAAAAAGCACATTTTAGTAAACCATGGAATCAACTGT
Source organism: Panthera onca (assembly GCF_046562875.1). Classification (NCBI taxonomy): domain Eukaryota; kingdom Metazoa; phylum Chordata; class Mammalia; order Carnivora; family Felidae; genus Panthera; species Panthera onca. The sequence continues at coordinate 167,268,944 of NC_138342.1, read as the reverse complement.
GTTTTCCTCTTCCACTCACTGCAGTGCTGTCATATGACCTAGTGATAGATCAGGATAGGATTAGTCAGACTGGAGAGCCCTAGACTGGAACCCTTCATTTGAAATTTTTTTTAACCAAAGAGCCACCCACAAACAGGCATTCTGGCAATTAACCAGTGCAAACATTGTCTCACCACCTGGGGAAACATCAGGTGCTTCCCCAGGTTTTAAAAAAAGTCAATTTCCAGGGCTGATCCCTAATTCCTAAGGAAGCTGTGAAGACATCTGATGCTACACAACTGTACTGTTTAGTAATAAAAATAAATAAATAAATAAACATTTCTTTTGGTAGTCCACTTAAAACATGGTTTATTAAGGCAGGTTTTTTTTACAGTCACAACAACACTTAAACATGCATATGTATGATATGCTTTGCACATAGACTATATAATACGGGCAAAGCTGCTTGGCTTCCCCAGGATATCCTTGCACTCAATCGTGTTAGGTTTAACTCATCAGTAAATGAAAAGACAATGGTAGAAAAGGGCCCAGAGAAAATTAAGAAACGGAATTTTAATTCCTGCTTTGCCAATCATTTAAGCATTTAAAGTCTGGAAGTCGTGTACTTCCCAGACTGTAAGCTTCACACTGTAAAATGAGAGCGTTAGACTAGATGACCTGCAGAATACTTTTCAGCTGTAGCATTCTCTGATATCAAGGTGTCCTCCCGTGGAGCAGCCCTTCCACAAAACATCTCCCTCTGGCTGTGGGCCTGACCTCCATCAAGTAAAAGCCAGACCACGTCAGCGATGGCATTACAGAGTCTCCCTAGGCAGGAACTCCAGACTACCCCTAAAGGTCTATACCAGAGGGAGGAGAGGGTACATATCCAAATGATATGGGGCAGGGGCAGCTGAAGACTGAAGTCACAAGAAGCGGCCTTGCCTCAGAAACAGGAAGCAAGTGCCTGATTAAGCTCCAGTCTAGGGAAGTTGGAGAGGGCGGGGCAAATAGCCCGTAGCCCACCACCCCCAGGAAAAAGTTCCTGGCGGTTCTCTTGCCCTTGGCCTACCTATGTTACGAAAACGTTAGGTACACTCATATCTCCTTCTAAGAACAGACTTTTGGGTCAGGGTAGGGGCGGTGAGAGAGGAAAAAATAAATCCCCCCTCCCCCGCTAAGCAGGTGAATGAGAGCACGGGACTGGGTAAGGAGCAAAAACAAGATTCGTCTTATTCTCTGATACTCACTGAGGCGAGGCTGGGAAAGGTAGTTCCGGCTAACTGCCAGCGCTTGCTCCCGAGATCCCACCACCGGCCTGCTGGTGGGCATGGGTAGCTCGGGTGCGGCCCCGTTCACGATTCCCCGCATCGCCCGCAGCGCCATCTTGTCTTCTCCGTCCCTACTGGCCCCGCAGCTGCCCAGCGCAGGCGCACATATAGCAAGGGCGGACGGTGTGCCTGGCTCCGCCCACGCGCGCTGCGGAGCCGGGGCCTCGCCCCGGCTTCGCCCCGGCCTCGCCCCGCCCGCTAAGCCTCCTGCTTCGTAGCTCACCGCCGGCAGACTCGTGACTCCGGCTCCGTGTGGGCGGGTGTGAGTCCGCCTACCAGCGAGAGGAGCTGACCAGCGTGCTGTGAGGGAAGGCGCCGGGCCAGGGAGAGGGAAGGAGAAGCGGAAGTGGGTCCCAGAAAGAAAGGCTAGATTTAAGAGAGAGAGAAGAAATGAAGACGAAAGGGATCCACATGAAGGGAAGGAGGGGGAAGAGAGGCGAGCATGTACAAGAAAAGGTCACCCATTTTCATGACACTGAATGAGGAAAACTCAAGTTCTGAAAAAGCACTTTGAAAAACGGAAAAGATATTAAACCTATTCTATGATTAACATAGGGCACTATGTGCCATTATTTATTGCACTTTACTGTCTTCCTGTCCGATTTATTCCCTCATGTATCTATTTAAAAAAACATTTGGTGGAATGTTTAGGGTGGTGATAGCAGTGTGAGACACGTGTAACATATTCCAGTACTATTTCAGAAATAGAAGGTCCCCTGACTCGGTTGGTTAAAAGTTATACTTTGGCTTGGGTCATGATCTCACAATTCCTGAGTTCCAGTCCTGTGTCTAGCTCTGTGCTGAGACCTCAGAGCCTGGAGGCTACTTTGAATTCTGTGTCTCCCTCTCTCTCTCTCCGACCCCCACCCCCACCCCGATCTCTCTCTCAAAAATCAGTAAACATTTTTTTAAAAATTAAAAGATAGAACTGATACAAGAACGACTAGCTAGTTGTAGGAGGTGACCGTTGAGGCCTAGGGTCTGAGCGATTGAATTGATTGTGGTGCTGTTTATAGTTCAGAGAATAGAGAAGGAAGTGTGGAACTTTGCAGACGGTGGTGAAGGAAAAGATAAAAGCTAATTTGGGGATCTGTTTAGTTGTTTCCAGTGGAATATTCGGAATGAGATTTCTATTGAATTGCATAGGTAAATATCCCACAAGAATATATACAGGCTGAATTGAGATAAAAATTTGTGGCATCACCATGTAGGTAATATGGAAATAAAAGAAGTAAGTCAGTGTGTGTACTGTGGGGAGATGCTAAAGACCAACTTTAAGGGTTCACTAAGATTAGGGGATGAACAAACAAAGAATATCTTGCAATCAAATTTGGAATGATATTAGAGTTGGAGAAAACATAAAGCACATGTCTTAGAAGGAAAAGGAAGAGAAAATCTTTAGGAAGGATTATTGTATAATACCAAAAACTGAAGAGAAGGCAAAGGATAGAAGTACTACAAATATACATTGTATGTAGCCTCTAGAAAACCATTGTGATATAATGAGAGATAGATACTTAACGGAGAACAATAAACTTTCTCACATATGTGAAAATTTTAGAGTTTGAACTACATACCTGATCATATATTACAAATTAAGTGAACATTACTTGGTTATTTAGTCTATTTTAGGTGAATCATTTCCATGCCTTTGGTATAAATACCCACAGCTCTTTCGAACTATAACACTGAAGCAAACATTCCTTAATTTTGAGTGAGATTGAGTATCATTTAGTATGTCTTAATAATTAAAGAAAAGAAAGGGAAAACAATATGAGACACCATTTTGTTTTAATTTGTGAGAATGACAGCAATTTTGAACTAATGTCCAAAGTTGGTAAGAGCATAAGGAAACAAGAATTTTCGTATCCTATTGCTAAAAGCATAATTGGTATGATATCTAGAAAAGCAATTTGGTGGTGTCAGACTCATCTATTTATCTTTCTGTATATCTATCTATCTATCATCTATCTATCTCAGTATATGTGATAAATATTTTAAATTGCATATATACATCATGTATATTATTATATGATATGTAATCTATATTGATCTATATGTATGTACATGGATATATACAGACATATTCATTGAAACATTTTGAAATAGGAAAAATCTAGAAATAATCTAGATGCCCATTCCTAAATTACAGCCTACCCAGTCAAAGGTATTCCTTAACCTTTGAAGAATTCAGTATAGCCTTAAGTGTTAAGAAATCCTTCAAAATAAATTGTAAGATTTTTAAAAGCAATTACAAAATGGTATGTAGAGTGGATTAATTTGTATACATTTTAAGTATACAAATATATAGTATTTTAAGTATATATGTATATATTTATATAAGTATAGATGTATGTATATATGTGTATATCTCCGTATATATGCATAAATACATATATAAAATGTATGCACATATGTGTGAGAAAATTCTACTTTTAATTTAATCTTTCTGTGTGATTTCAATCCTTTATTAGGTGTTTGCACTGATTTTTTTTTTTCAAAATACAATGTATGACAGCTTCTTTTTTTAATAAAAATTACAATTAGGTCTTCTCATGCTAATTTTTCACAATAGTAGGTACGTTTCAAATATGAATATCAGACTATTAGCTATTGCCATACCTGTTTTTCTTGTTTTCTAAAATTTATTTTCAATCAAACAAGTAATACAGTAATTTATTCTCGTTTCATGTTTTTTCCTGTTTTGTTTTTTTAATGTGCACAATACAAATATGTCAAAAGTTCCTCTTGATTCCCACCCAGTTCCACCCAGGGGGAGCCACTTTTGTCAATTTGATAGGTATCTGTCTAGATTTGGGGCAAGTGTGTGTGTATTTAATATGAATAAGATCATGTTGTGCATACCATTCTGTGTTCTGTAACTTGCTCTTTTCATTTAATAATAAATCCTGGGCATCATTCTATATCAATAAATAAAACTTTATTTCATTGTTTTGAAACTTTACACAATATTTCCATAGTAGAATCTACAGTAGTTGATTTAGCATCTCCTATTAATGGACATTTAGGCTGACTCTACATTTTGAATAACAAAAAAAATACATGTGAATTAATATAATTACACTTTTTTTTTTCTTTTTATCTTAGGAGTAGTTTAAAATTTTTACTTTTTTTTTCCAGTTTATTCATTTATTTCGAGAGAGAGACAGAGCAAGTAGAGTAGGGGCAGAGAGAAAAGGGAGAGAGAATCCCAAACAGGCTCTGTGCTGTCAGTGCAGAACCTGACATGGGGCTCAAACTCACAAACCGTGAGATATGACCTGAGCTGAGATCAAGAGTTGGACACTTAACCGACTGAGCCACCCAGGCACTCCTCAGATTTTTACTTTTTAAAAAGTTTTCTTTTATTGTTTATGTGCAAGACTCAATTATGGTCTACAGTGCATGAACAAAGTATTAACCTAAACACTTATTTAACAAATATTTGAACAATTTATCATCTGTACTGGATACTGTTCTAAGCTCTAGAGATACACCAGTGAATAAGCAAAGTCTCTGTCTTCATGGCACTTATAAGAGTGAGAAAATCAGAAAACAAACAACACATTAATGAAGTGCTTAGTAACAAGTGTGATGAAAAAATAGCAAAACAGGGTGAAGGACAGATTTGAAGTAGTGTGGTCAGGATCTCAGCCACCTGAGGCCTAAATAAAGAGAGAAAGATAGTCATGGTCAGAAGATGTGTGATACAGGCAGAGACAAAAGTTAAGTGGAAAGTCCTGAGGCAGAATTAAAGTGGAGCTAGAATGAATTAAGCTAAGCAGACAGCAGTAGGAGAAAGGGCTGGGCCAGATCAGATAGAGCCTTGAAGATATGAATAGGGGGTTTGAATTTTATTAGTGTGAGTAGAGAGGTTTTTGAAGGAATAATGTGATCTGGTTATGCTTTAAAAAGACATCTTGTTCTACCAGGCAAAAAATGAACTAAAACAGAAGGCAAGAGCAAAAAATGAACTGAAACAGAAGGCAAGAGCAAAAAATGAACTGAGACAGAAAGCAAGAGAGAAATTGAGAGATCAGTTAGGGTGCTGTTGTAATTGGGTGAGCAATGATAGCTTGTGGCTCTCCTCCAACACCTCCACAGTTCTCTGGCCTTATCTCTGTCACAGAACTCAGTGCTGTAATGACAACACTGACAAGTGTCCATTTATATTTTTCTCCTCTACCGTTCCTCTCTGTAACCTCATACAGAACAAGGGGATTGGCAGGAGGATGTAGATAAGAGCACAGTTAGGAATATTTTGAAGGGAAAAATGATAGAGATAAGTCTAAGACTATTGTAAAACAGGTGTCATTATCTGGGAATACATGGAAATCTGTGAATCCTTATGCAAAAAGAATATTATGCATATGGGCAGTTTCCAGGGAGATGACCAATAGAATTTTATCTGATTCTTAAAGAAAACTAAAACTCTTGTTTATAATTATTTATTTATTTATTTATTTATTTTGAGAGAAGAGAAAGAGCATGAGCAGGGGAAGGAGCAGAGAGAGAGGAGAGAGAATTCTAAGCACACTCCATGCTGTCAGTGCAGAGCCTGATGAGGGGCTTGATCTTACAAACTGTGAGATCATGACCTGAACCAAAATCAGAAGTTGGACACTCAATGGACTGAACTACCCAGGAACTCCAGAAAACCAAAACTCTTAAAGAAAATAAATAAGTAAGCATAACTGAGTAATTGGATAAGTGGTATATCCATTTATAGAATCATAGGTGTTAAATCAAATTTCCATATGGTAGTGTCAGATAGTATTACTTGGCATCTTCTCTAATGTCTTGGACAATTATAATTATTTTTATTTTATAATTTATTAAGGTTTTATGATGATATCTCAAAATATGACTCGATCGAAATTGAACATGAGAGTTTCTCAGTTGCTTAGAGCATTAATATTTAAACACTTTAAACATGTTTTAAAAATATTTTTAAAATATTTTCTTTTTAAAAATTTACTTCTTTAAATTCAAGTTAGTTAACACACAGTGTAGTATTGGTTTCAGGAGCAGAATAATTTTTTAATATATAAAAAGACAAAGGTTAAACAAATATTTTATGTATAGAAAAATGAAAGTAGGAAATTATGGAAAAATTTTAGTTTTCCTAATAATGAAAAAATTCTAACTGAGAAAACCATAAAGTTCTATTGCATCTGTTAAAATTAAGAAAACTAACCAAATGATTTTTTTTTAAGTATTGGCAGGATTAGGGACTAAGAAGTGCACCAAAACATTTCTCCTAGCTTTGTAAATTTACCAGTCCTATGGGTTAGGGATCACAAAACTGTTCATAGTGTGTGATCCAATAATTTGTCTTGGTAATCTCAAGAACAGGATTATTAACCAAAGGAATATGTTTATAGCTTGTTATAACAATACTACTATTCATCATAACAAAAATGAAGTAATAACCTAAATAATAGTAGTGAACTGGACAAGGAGTTTGTATCTGTATCTATATACGGCTTTTAACAATTTTATTTTTAACTTAATTTTTAAAAACTGAAGTATAGTTGACACACAGTGTTACATTAGTTTCAGGTGTACAACATTGAGATTTGACAATTTTGTACATTATGCTATGTTCACCACAAGTGTAGCTACCATCTGTCACCATACAATGCTATTACAGTACCATTGACTATATTCTCTATGCTGTAGCTTTCATCACCATCATTTATTCTTCCCATAACTGGAAACCTGTACCTCTCACTCCCTTTCACCCATTTTGATCATCCTTGAACCCCCTTTGCCTCTGGCAACCACCAGAGGGGTTTCTGGTTTTTTTTGTTTGTCTGTTTTGTCTTGTTTTGTTTTAGATTCCACATATAAATGAAATCATATGATATTTGTTTTCTTAGCCTGACTTAGTTCACTTAGCATAATACCCTCTAGGTCCACCCATATTGCAAGTGGATCTCATTCTTTTTTATGGTCGAGTAATATTCCATCACACACATACCACATCACATCACATCACATCACATCACATCACATCACATCACATCATCACATCTCTATATCCATTCATTACTAATGGACACTTAGCCTGCTTCCATATCTTGGCTATCATATACAATGCTGCAATAACCATAGAGATGCATGTATCTTTTTGAATTAGTGGTTTTGTTTTCTTTGGGTAAATAAAATAGCCAGTAGTAGAATTACCAGATTGTATGGTATTTCTAGTTTTAATTTTTTTAAGAACTTACATATTGTTTTCCACAGTAGCTGTACCATTTATATTCCTACCAAGAATGCATAAGGTTTAGTTTTTCTCCATATCCTTACCAACACTTTGTTATTTCTTTTCTTCTTGATACTAGCTATTCTGACTGGTGTGAGGTGATACCTCATTATGGCTTTGATTTGCATTTCCCTGATGATCAGTAATGTTGAGTATCTTTTCATGTGTCTGTTGACCATCTGTATGCATTCTTTGAGAAAGTATCTATTCAGGTCCTCTGCCCATTTTTAATTGGATTATTTGGGGGTTTTTTGGTGTTGAGTTGTATAATTTCTTTGTATAGTTTGGATATTAACCCTTTGTTGGATATACCATTTGCAAATATCTTCTCCCAAGTTAGTAGGTTGTCTTTTGTTTTCTTGATGGCTTCCTTTGCTGTGCAAAAGCTTTTTGTTTTCATGTAGTCCTAATAGTTTATTTTTGCTTTTGTTTCCCTTACCTCAAGAGACAGATCCATGAATATGCTGCTAAAGCTGCTGTCAAAGAGATGACGGCCTATGTTTTCTTCTAGGAATTTAATGGTTCCAACTTTCACATTTAGATCTTTAATCCTTTCAAGTTTATTTTTCTGCATGGTGTAAGAAAGTGATCCAGTTTCATTCTTTTGCATATAGCTGTTCAGTTTTCCCAGCACCGTTTATTGAAAACACTGTCTTTCCCCCATTGGATATTCTTGCTTTCCTTGTTGTAGATTAATTGATCTCATAAGTGTGGGTTTGTTTTTGCACTCTCTATTTTGTTCTATTGATCTATGTGTCTATTTTTGTGTCAGCACCATACTATTTTGATTACTATAGTTTTGTAGTATATCTTGAAATCTGGGATTGTGATACTGCCATCTTTGTTCTTCTTTCTCAAGACTGCTTTGGTTATTTGGGTCTTTGTACCTCCCTACAAATTTTAGTATTATTTGTTCTAGTTCTGTGAAAAATGTTATTGGTATTTTTATAGGATTGCATTGAATCTGTAGATTGCTTTGGGTGGTATGGACATTTTAACAACATTAATTCTTCCAATCTATGAGCATAGGATATCTTTTCATTTGTTTGTGTTATTTTCAATTTTTTTCATCAGTGTCTTATAGTTTTTATTTTATTTTTTTTTATAATTTTTTTTAACGTTTATTTATTTTTGAGACAGAGAGAGACAGAACATGAACGGGGGAGGGTCAGAGAGAGGGAGACACAGCATCTGAAACAGGCTCCAGGCTCTGAGCTGTCAGCACAGAGCCCGACGCGGGGCTCGAACTCACGGACCGCGAGATCATGACCTGAGCCAAAGTCGGCCGCTTTACTGACTGAGCCACCCAGGCACCCCTCTTATAGTTTTTAAAGTACAGGTCTTTGACCTCTGTGGCTAAGTTTATTCCTGGGTACAGTTGTAAATAGAATTGTTTTCTTAAATTCTCTTTCTGCTACTTCATTATTAGTATATAGAAATGCAACAGATTTCTATATACTAATTTTATGTTCTAAATTTAGTGAATCCATTTATTACTTCTAATAGATTTTTGGTAGAAGGATTCTACATTTAATGGATATTGGTATGCATATAATATATAGCTAGTAGACTTTTTTAAAGTTTATTTCTTTATTTTTAGAGAGAGAGAGAGAGTAAGGTAGGGGCTGAAAGAGAGGGAGAGAATCCCAAGTAAGGTTCCATGCTGTCAATGTGGAGCATGACACAGGGTTCAATCTCACAAACCATGAGATCAGGATCTGAGCCAAAATCAACAGTCTGATGCTTAACCAACTGAGTTATCCAGGGGCCCCTAGCTAGTGGATTTTAAGTATATGGAACTATTTGTACAAAATAATAGTGAGTAAAATGAGCTAAACATAGATATAGACCAATTGTAATAACATAAAACACCTTTGTACGTTTATAAAAATCAGGAGACATTGTGCAGTGATATAAATAATTGATATTGCAATTTTTTAGGAGGTATCATTATTTTCTTTTTAAATGGACATTAATAATCCAAACTCACATACACTCACACAGACAGCTTGACCTGAGGAAAGGGGTGAAATTCAGTATTAGGGTTAAGAGGCTCTGGAGCTAGACAGATTTAATTTAAATCCTGATTTTATTATTTCTATAACCTTGAACAAAAATTTGTTTATTTATTCTTTCTAGGTCTCATTTGCAAACTGAGAATCATAATACTACCTTCCTAATAAATACTCACCCTTATGCTGGTTATTGTCCTTTTCTTATTTGTTGAAATCCTGTCCTGACTTTACCCACAAGGAATGCAAGACCAACTGGCCCTAGCAGTAGGGAATGTGGTCAGAACATGAGACTCAGAGTCACCAGCCCCAGATTCAGTGTGGACTATCTCTTAACGCACAGTGTAACTGTGGGCTGATCCTCAATTCCTTTTGTCTCTGAGTCTCCATATGTCAGTTGGGAAGATTTTATGTGATAGTTCTCAAGGATTTAAAAAGAGAGCTTTTAGAAATCAACATCTCAGAAAAAAAGGCAAAAGCTTATTCTTTTATTACAAAAGATTATTGTGGAAGAAAATCAGAGAAGGGAAGTAAAAAAAAAAAAAAAAAGCTCATGCTAGTGACCTAATTTTCCCCATAGAAGGTGTTTCTCTTTTCATTTGCTGGAAAATTTTGATCAAGGAAAGCATTATAAAGACAAACCACAACAGAGTATAAAACAGAGCTGTACATTTCCAGGCAACAAGGCAAAAACTAGCATAAGATCATCAATATAGAATTTTGGGCATCAGATGGGAAATTAATTCCTGCATGTGTGTGTGTATTTTCTCTTTCTTGTTGTTAATGTTGGTTATTTTGTAATTCTGACCGTCAGATGCAAAGTGAGCTTTATAGGCTGAAAACTGTATTGACTTCCTGAAAACAGATCTCTGGTTCTATTCTATATTATTTTCATTGTCACTAAGATCACTGATGTGTTGTGGAAAGAGAGGGAACAATAGAGGGCCCCCTACAATCAGAATAATGACTAATGAGCAAATGGTGCAAATATTTAAACTTACAAATCCGAGGCAGAGACAATGGTTGGAAGTTCCTTTATCAGGTGCTCCTTGTATCATTGCTTAGCAGTGTGAAATGGGAAGAGGTTTGAAACTCCAGGTAACTTTTGTCAAAGCCTTTCTTTTGTTGCCAGATCAAAACGGCCTTTTCTCATCCCAAATGTATCCATACGTTTATCCATCAGTTGGATAAATGCTGATGTGTCTATTTGATGGAGTATTATTCAGACACCAAGGCAGATAGAAAAATATTTTAAGCATGGGAAATTTTTCACAATACAGTATTAAGTCAAAATTCTATATGAAATGGCATATACAGTATAATGTCTATTATCTGTATGTGAATACATACCCTCAGAGAAAATATTGGAAAGGAATACATACACATATTAACAGTGACAATCTCTGAGTTATGGAAGGTTCTGTATTCTGTCAATATACGGTATATATATACATATATATACTATATGTATATACTATATATACTATATATATAGTATATACTATATATATACTGTATATATATACACATATATGTGTATATATATACACATATATACATATATATATACAGTATATATATATATAGCATAAGCCTCCATTGCATTTTTTAATCTGCAATAAAATTAAGAATGTTAAGATGCTTCTGTTTAAAATGGTACAGTTTTTGTTTTAACAGGCAGATTTGACTAGTGGTAAATAAGCATACAATCAGGCAAATGAAAAGTTTTATATTATAGAGATTTGAGAGGAAGCTGGGTCAAAGAAAGTAGTGACAGATGACACAGAGTCAGCATTTGATGAGAACTCATTGTTTCACCTCAAAGACTAGAGGTCTTGGGATAGACCTTACAAATCAACCAGACTTAACTCTCTAATTTACAGGCTAAGAAACTCAGGGAAGTAAAGTGATTTTTCCAAGTTCCAGAAGCAAGGTTGTAGAAGGGCTAAGACCTTCTACTTCACTAGACTTTAGATCTTAGAACTTCCTAGACCTTAGGTCATCCTTTTTGGTTTGTTTGTTTGTTTTTGCTCCATAGCTTCCATAGCTTCCCAGTTCTGGCTCTATCACCTGTGTATACATTTCTTTTAAGTCTGGCAGATTCCTTCTGATGCAGGGCAAATATAGGGTCTGTTCTATCCCTATTTAGGAGACTTTTGGAAGACCAAATTAATTCTAAGAGAGGTGGGGGTTTCTGATTCTTTGAAATAAGAATCCAAGGCCCAGGCACTGACCTGGTGTCTGTCTGAAACCTCTACTCTGGTTGCAAAGATGACCTGGGGACAAGCTACACTTAGAACATCTGGGATTCTCAGGAAAAAACCTAGGGACTTATTCTGCTCTGGATCAACTCTAATTTACCAATAGTTGTCATGGCAGTGTGCCTGTACTATCTCAATGTCTGAATCTGACCATCACTAGGAAGGCCTTATGTCCCAGCTTACTTGCAACATACTTATTAGAGAAGTACGGTTAAAACTTGAATGATATTTTCTATCAACAAGTGCATAAGTGAATACTGATAATGAACTCAGCATGGTTCTAGGCACTGGGAAATCTTGGAAACACTGAAGGACATGTTTCTGCTCCCAAGTGGTAAGTGTATTGGACTGAGCTTTGTGCTTTTAGCCAAACAGTTTCTCTAATCCTGTAACAAATTGTTAAAGCAAAGGTGACATATTTGTGAAATGTTATTTATAAGAATCTAAAGGTTAAATTGTGGAGACAAGATTAACACACTTGATCCAACAAAAACAACATGCAAAACAGCATGAAATGTCATGCTGATTGTCTAACTAGTAAGAGAAAAGTCAGCTAAGATTTGCTTAGGTTAGGGTGGTCTCCACAGAAAGGCAGATCTTTGAGAGGATTTGGATTAGAAGAATGTTAATCAGGTGTCTGATGTGAGTCTTGAGCAAGGCACATAAATTCTCATGGTAAGCAAGAAGTAATAGCTCTGAAGCAGTTCATGGTAGATATTCAATTTAGAACAGACATTTATTTTAGGGAACTTAATGTTTGTAAATTCCATCCCAAAACAGAGTTTAGTTGAAGCAAAGTCAATGTTTTACTGTTTCTTTGATAAATAAATTCATGGAATCTAATATTATGTGTCTACTATGTGACAGGCACTCTTACAGGCACTTATTGCTAATCTACTCATTGAACCTCCACCACAAACTCTATAAGTTGGCAAACCAAGGCACAAAAAACAAAAAAAAAAACAAAAAAAAAAACAGGTAGTTTGTGCAAAGTCTCATAGCTAGTGAATAGCAGAACCAGGACCCAAACCTTGCTAATTCAGGTGCTTCTTTTCTTTTCTTTTCTTTTCTTTTCTTTTCTTTTCTTTTTAATTTTTTTAATGTTTTTATTTATTTTTGAGAGAGAGAAGGACAGACAGAGCACAAACTGGAGAGGGGGCAGAGAGAGGGAGACACAGAATCTGAAGCAGGTTCCAGGCTCTGAGCTGTCAGCACAGAGCCCGATGTGGGGGTCGAACTCACAAACCGTGAGATCATAACCTGAGCTAAAATCAGATGCTTAACTGAGTAAGCCACCCAGGTGCCCCACAGGTGATTCTTTTAGACTTCCTGGTGTTTATAGAAAGATATTTACAGAAAATATGGCCCTTGTTTTTAAGATAGTACCACTGGCCTTTCATACCCTTCTGAAGTCATGGATATTTCTACAGACTCTCTGATCCAGTGCAATGGTGCATGAGATAATAGATTTTCCATCTCTGGTCTATGAATTAAAGTTAATAAGGAACCAATGCTAAGGCCAAGATCCCAAGGGTCAATGGTGGATTTCAAAACTCTCACCTCTGCTTGCTGAATTCTGCTCACACAGTCAAGATGGGTGGGAGCTGAATTCCATATAGAAGGTGGAATTTTCTTATTATGTTTACACACACACACACACACACACACACACACACACACATATATTTTTTTCTTTTTTCTTTTTCTTTTTCTTTTTTTTTTTTTTTGAGAGAAAGCTGGGGAGAGGCAGAAAGGAAAAGAGAAATCCCCAGCAGGTGTCAGCACAGAATCACACATGGAGATTGAACTCATGAACCTTGAGATCATGACTGGAGTGGAAACCAAGAGTCAGATGCTTAACAGCTTAACCAACAGAGACACCCAGGCACCCCTCCTTATTCCCATTCTTAAGCAACGAGGCTCTGGGAAGTGCAAGTGTCCTTCAGGGTATCTAATACCTTGCCAGTCTTATGTGATGCTCAGTGAAGCAAAAAAGTTCATCAGCATCTCATCATCATTATCACCAACAGCAACAACACAGAGTTATATTGAGTACTTCAACTGGGGAATATGCCAAATGCTATGTAGAATGCAAAGATAAGGAAGATAAACCCCTGCCCTTAAGTAGTATACGTTCTAGGAGCAGATAATTGCAATGCAAAGAAAAATGCCACAAGTGGAATAAAGTATTATATCTCTGCTTCTGGCTTTTGGCCAGTCTTGTTCTTAACCAATTCTTGCATGGCAGTGGGCACTAAAGAAAAGGAGATGGAAAAGTGCTCACTGGTAACTGTACTGGGGCTTCATTTCCTAAGCATGGTGGGTCACACTGGGCTTGAGTCACACTGGGCAGAGATGATACACACTGATAATTTGGGGGAAACACCCAGGCTGAAACTTGATAACAAGGGAGGATTTTTGAAGTGACATACTGAGAGGCAATAAAAAACTAGAAAGAAGGGAGGGACTTCACCAGGTTAAGTTAGAAGAATGCAGAAAGTATAAGATAGACAGTCATGTAGATAAAAGAGGCTTAGGTCTCTACCAAGGAAACAAAGGACTGAGGTAGCAGGTGAGAAGCAACAGCCAGAAAAGCCTCTTAAGGACAAATTCTACGAAGACAATCTACCACTTAGTTTTGCCTTGTAATGGGACAGATGCAGGCTTCTCCTGGTAGCCCTGTCTAAAGGAAATCCAGACTGAGTTTGAAGGCACCTGGCTCTAAAGATGAGAAGGCTGGTTTCACAGAGGCAGATTTTATACCTTCTTTGGTTTTAAACATTTCTAAGTCTGCTATCTCTACAGGCAAGGCTATCTTCTCAAGAGCACTAGGGATCAAGAGATGTTGGTTGGGAGTGGGGGAGTGCTGCATTTCCCTAGCTCCAGTGTACTTATTTATTTACTATCCAGTTTGTCACCAGGGTCCCTACAATACAGTTATTCAATGAAGTTCCAGGTTGTTTTAGGTTTGGTTTTAAACCACCTTATGTCCCTTGATCTGAAACAAACTCTTTCCTCACTTTACCAGGCATAGCAATTCCCTATAGTTTTGGACACAAATCCACCCCTACAGGGTCTACAATGCCAGGTAGATCATAGCCATAAAGTAACATCTTCCTGGCCTTCTTTTCAGAAGCCTATGACCGAAACCAAAAGCTTCTAGTTTGAGGCTGGAACTCTGACATATACTTGGTATAAAAGGAAGTCTGAACTGATTGTTAAGTATTTCAACAGCAAGAAAAACAGGAAGCAATGAAAAACAAAAGCACCCTCTAGGTCTGAGCTAGAGGACTATCTGCTCTGGCAGGCCATGTCAGTCACAATTAAAGGTAAGTATAATTAGGTTATGCATGTTATTTGTCTGGAGAAAGAGCTGTCTTTTCTGATGCTGCTGTGTGCTAGCCACTTTAACTGGAGTGATAACCACTCTCAAAGAGCCTCAAACGTTCATTTCCATCCCAAATTGCTCTCAATAACCTGCTCTGGCTAGAAATCATTAGTTTGTATCAAGGATTCAGAGTTCACCAGCTCAAATGCATATAGACTGGTGACTTTTTATCTTTACATTTTCTATTATAATTTAGATAATAAATAATCACCCATAATTTGCCACTTAGCATAACCACTAATATAATTTAAATATATTTATCCTATGATATGGAGTTTTTATAGGTATATAATTACAATATACATAAAATTTTGAACACCTTTTGGTCATGGCAAAATATGCATAAAATTTATTATCTTAACATTTTTTGGACATGCAGTTCAGTAGTATTAAGTATACTCACATTGTTGTGCAACCAATCTTATTCTTCATCTTGTAAAACTGAAACTCTATATATAAATTAAACACCAATTCCTCATTTCCTCCTCTTCCCCAGACCCTGGAAACTACCATTCTACTTTCTGTTTTTATGAATTTTCACACTCTAGATACCTCCTATAAGTGGAGTCATACAGTATATGTCTTTTTGTGACTGGCTTATTTTACTTGTTAGCATAAGGTCCTCAAGATTCACCCTTAAGATTAACGTGTGTCAGAATTGTCTTCCTTTTAAAGGGTGAATAATAGCCCACTATATAGATATACCATATATGTTTATCCATTCACACATCAGTGAATATTGGGGTTACGCCTACCTTTTGGAAATTGTGCATAATTCTGTTATGAATTTACATAAAGTGTTATGTCCTACCTTTCACTTCCCATTATATCTAGGTATAAACATAGATAAATTTTTCTAGATTGATATATATAGTTTTCATAATAATCTTTTCTTCTCTGTTTTAATAGCAACATGATAGTTCTTCAATCCCATGTACTTAAACATCTAAATTTTTTTTTTAACATTTATTTATTTTTGAGAGACAGAGACAGAGTGCTAGTGGGGTACAGGCAGAGAGAGAGGGAGGGAGACACAGACCCTGAAGCCAGCTCCAGCCAGCCCAGAGCCCAAAACGGGGCTCAAACCCACCAGCTGTGAGATCATGACCTGAGCCAAAGCTGGATGTTTAACCAACTGAGCTACCCAGATGGCCCTTAAGCATTTTTTATAGTTGAATATTTGATGTTTGACATGCCCAATTTTCCCCTAAATGCTATGGTAAAAGTTTTGTAGTTATCATGTTCTTTCCATATTTTAGCTTATGTTTTTTAGAATAGATTTCTTAGAAGTGAAATTTTGGGTCAAAAGATATGAATATTTTATGACTTAAATGACAAAAGTTAGAAACCCACATTGCTTTCTAAAGAACTGTATCTGTTTGCATAGCTTCTAATAGTATATATGAATTTCTATTTCATTATACACACATCAGCTTTATTTTTTTTACATTAAGAAATTAAACAGGAGAATTAAAAAATACTTGAAGTGATAAATTAATTCAGTAAAGTCATAGGATACAAAATCAATGTACAGAAATCCATTTAATTTCTATACACTAATAATGTAGCAACAGAAAGAGAAATTAAGTGAATAATTCCATTTACAATTGCACCAAAAATAATATATCTAGAAATAAACTTAACCAAAGAGGTGAAAGACCTGTACTTTGAAAACTATGAAACACTGGTGAAAAAAATTGAAGATGACACAAAGAAAAAGAAAGACATTCCATGCTCATGGATCAGAAAAACAAGTATTGTTAAAATGTCTATACTACCCAAAGCAATCTACACATTTAACGTAATTCTTATCAAATTACCAACAGCTTTTTACACAGTACTAAAACAAACAATCCTAAAATTTGTATGGAACCACAAAAGACTCTGAATAGTCAAAGCAATCTTGAAAACAAAACAAAACAAATAAAACCTAGAGGTAAAACAATTCCAGACTTCAAGTTACATTACAAAGCTATAGTGATCAAAACAGTATGGTACAATCACAAAAACAGAGACCTAGATAAATAGAACAAAATAGAAAACCCCAAAATAAACCTACAATTATAAGGTCAATTAATCTTTGACAAAGGAGGCAAGAATATGCAATAGGAAAAAGACAGTCTCTTCAACAAATGGTAGTGGAAAACTGGACAGCTACATGTAAAAGAGTGAACCTGGACCACTTTTTATTCCATACACAAAAATAAACTCAAAATGGGTTGAGGACCTAAAATGTGAGACCTGAAACCACAAAAATTCTAGAAGAGAGCATAGGCAGTAAATTCTCTGACATTGGTTGTAGCAACATCCTTCTAGATATGTCTCTTGAGGCAGGGGAAACAAAAGCAAAAACACACTATTGGGACTACATTAAAATAAAAAACTTCTGCACAGTGAAGAAAACAATCATTAAAATTAAAAGGGAACATACTGGATGGGGGAAAATATTTGCAAGTCAGAGACAGACAAACACCACATGATTTCAGTTAAATGGGGAATTTAAGAAACAAAAAAATGAACAAAGAAAAAAAATGACACAAACCAAAAAAAAAAAAGAAAGAAAAAGAAAAGAAAAATAGACTCTTAAGTATAGAGAACAAAATGATGGTTACCAAAGGGCAGATGGGTGGGGAATGGGTGAAATAAGTTAAAGGGGATTAAGAGTATATTGTCTTGATGAGCACTGAGTAATGTATGGAATTTTTGAATCACTATATGTACACATGAAACTAATATAACACTGTATGTTATCTACATTGGAATTAAAATGAATAAAATTAAACAGGAGGAAGATAAAAGCTCATTCCTATTTACTAGACAAAACTCTGACTGTTAACAGTGATGAGTCTTTGTGAAAATACCCCAGATTTGGCTAGCCTGTAAATGCTAATATGGTCACAGTCAATCTATATAAATATAAACATATATATGTATTAGAAACATGACTTACATAATGGGTGCTCAATAAATGGTAGCTATTATTATTGTCGCTGTTGTTTCTATTAATGCCCCAAGTATGATGATTTTCAGTCTGTATCTGGTCTCTCAGGCCCTCAGCTCCTGTAAACCATAGTTTTCTGGTTATGTGGGGCATTCCCAGTTCTAAAGTATCTCAGAACAGCTTTTTCTTCCTGCAAAGATGCTTCATCTGAGCCCTCTGCTGTTGGTGCTCACTACTAGTCATAGCTTTGCTTTGCTGGTGGTTTCCCTAAGCTCCCAGAGTTCCAGAACCACACTAAGGGTAGACAGCATGATGACAGAAGTGTCACCTGGGCTTCAAATAGGACATCACCTTATGAGTGTCTATATTAATAAGGCTCCTCCATCTTTTGGCCCCAACCCCCTCTCTTCACAAAGGCTCAGGTCACAGGGTATGTAAGGGGGGAAGTACATCATGCTCCCTGCAGTAGGCAGAATAATGCCTCCGGAGATGTCCACATTCTAATCCTGGAACTTGTGAATATGTTACCTTACATGGTAAAGAGCCTTTATGGATGTGATTGAATTCAGGATCTCCAGATGGAGGAAATTATTTTGGATTATCTGGATGGGCTTAGTGCAATTACATGAGTTCTTAAAAGTTAAGGGAATAGACAGAAGCTAAGAATTGAGAGAGAGAGAGAGAGAGAGAGTTAAATGAGTTAGTGCCTTGTTGCTGACTTTGAAGGTGGAAAGGAGCTGCAAGCCAAGAAACTCAGGCCATCTCTAGAAGCTAAAAAAGTCAAAGGAACAGAGCTTCTCCTAAAGCTTCAAGAAGAAATGCATTTCTGCCAACACCTCGATTTTTAACCCAATAAAGCCTGTTTTGAAGTTTTGACCTTTATATCTCTAAGATAATAAATATGTGTTGTTTTAAGTCATTAAATTTGTGGTTATTTGTTATAGCAGCAACAGGAAACTCATATGCTCCCTTAAATATCCTTGCCTCTTCACCTTATTTCTCTTTCTAGATTTCCTTTAAAGCTCTTTCCTTATTTTTTTTCCCCTAAATTGAAAGTCTTCAAGTTATTTAAAACAATTAGGAGAAACCATAAGGTGGAAACTACTGTTGCTACTCTTGCTCTTTTGTAAACTGTTAATGTTCTTTGACCCACTGATGACTCAGTGTCAGAAAAATATAAATCTGTAGTGCCACTCCAAGACCCCACAGTGAGTCACACTCTCTCATGTAGCCATTCATTCAGTCATCCATCCAAGAAATATTTACTGAAGGCCAATATGTGCTTGGCAATCAGCTAGCACCTTTATGCAAAAAATGGCAGCATGAACTATGTCTTTACAGAAGCCATAGAAGTTGGATTTTTATGATTTGAGAACAACTTGCATAGTTTTTTTTGTTTGTTTGTTTTGATCCTGTGGGTGTTCCAGGATTTGTTTCTTTCCAGAAAGCAATTGGGGTATATGGAGTCTCTTTGACTAGGTAGCAAGGGACAGGAGCTGTACTGTGGCTTCATTCTATCTTCCAATTTACATTCAGATCCAGGCAAGAGTTAATTAGTTCAATGATAGATAAGCACAGAGGAAAAACAACACAGCCCAGTCCATCTTCGCATAGGATAATTTCCCCTTCACTTTATCCTCTCTAGTCCTGCCTTCCTGCTTCTGACTGCAGGGAACAAAGGGTCTGAATGAAACCTGTTGGAGGTTCCAATTAAATCTTTGTGGACAAAGGGCTCACATGACATCCTCAGATAACAGGTGGCAATAAATACATCAGCACATCTACTCAGAGAACAGAGTCCCTGCTGAACAGCAAACAGCTGTCAATAACTCATTGAGTACCTCACAAAAGATGGGCTTTAAGGTAAGATGTTTCTCTTCCTGAACACATTTAATCCTTCCTTATAATTTGGGTCCTCAACAAAGAATTTTGACTAAAATTCCCTAGTAAACTAAGTTTACTACGATTGGTTGGCAAATTCTTGATTTGGTTTTGTTGGTTTTGTTATATATTTTTTGATCTGTCTATATAGTACTTATTCCATTTTACATGTAGTTTTCTATTGCTTTTTTTTCTTAGTCTCTTATTTTCTTCCTTATGTATCCCAGGTTAAATTTGTATTTAGAAATACCTTATTTATATAGAGAAATGAAGGATCTTAAATGATTGCATGCATTTTCTGGTTAAAACTTATCTGGGAATTTGGTTCAGTGGGGGAACCTCTTGGTCAATTAGAACTGTCATATGGATGATGTTTTTCTCTCAGCTCTGGTCTTAGAACAGAACAGAGTAGCTCAGTACTTAGGATACTCCCAACATTGGAGGCCCACTGTTGAACTCCAGTGATAATCATTTAAATTATTTACTTCTTATATTATGAAAATAGTTTAAAATATTTAGAAATTATAGAAAAGCAAAAACAAAATGATTTAAGCAGTGATTATAATAGCTGACACTGGGTGTATATCTTTCTAATCTTTCAAAATATGCACATTTTTTATTTTTTATGTGCTTAAGATCAAGCTGCAAATACAGTTTGTTTTTTAACTGTATTTCTAAGTCATTAAAATCATTTGAAAAAAAATGATTTTAAGAGCTGTTTATATTCCACCATTAAAATGTTTTATTTTTTCACTGATATCAATAATTTGGCAATTAATAATTTTAAACATAAATCTTTGGGTGCACTTTTGATCTTTTCTTTAAGATTGGCTCTTAGAAGTGGGGTTACCAAATCAAAGGTTACATAATTTTAGAGCCTGATATATTTCATGACAGTAATATATTTTAAAATTTATATAATTGTCATTGTTGATACCACAACAGAAGCCACACACACAAAAATAAAAGTATTCCCAGAAACTGTTATTACCTGAAGTTTAAAAAAAATACTGTGACTTAATGCTGATTAATGATATGAAATCCTAAGGAGAGAACTAGCCATGACAGTATTTTATTTACACATAGTAACACACCTTTCTGAGCAGACAAAATAGAAGTGCTTCAAGTACCACAGAGCAAGGGAAGATGGTGGAATATAATCCTGCAAGTTAAAAAGCTTGGAGCATTATTACAGTTTAATACTAATTGTGTCACCTGAGACAGATGTCCTAACTTCCTGAGTCTCAGATATCTCATCTGTGAGATGACAGTGTTGGTCTAGGTCAGGTTGAGGCACATGAGATATTTTGGGGTGGTACAGACCATAGGCTATAATTTTGGGTTGGTACATAGGCATAAACTATATTTTTTTTCAAATGTTTATTTTTGAGAGAGAAAGAGAGAGAGAGAGAGAGAGAGAGAAGGATAGAGGATCCAAAGTGGGCTCTGTCCTGCCAGCAGAAAGCCCTATGTGGAGCTCAAACCCACAAACAGTGAGATTATGACCTGAGTCGAAGTCTGATGCTTAACTGACTGAGCCACCCAGGAACCCCACCATACTTTTTTCTTTTCTTTTGTATGGCATATTTATTTATTAAAACAACAGTATTTTGATTTTTAAAAAGAGTTGATTTAGAGAAAAAGATTAAACAAGTGATAATACAAGTAGTCCTCAGATATTAACATAAACCATTGAAGTGATAGGCAAATGTCTGACATGTGACAAAGAGAGTTAGGTGAATAGAGCTAGAGTCTGCTTAATGTGCTAGGTAAAATTCCAAACAAATGAAGCAACAAAAAAAAGAAATCAAGTAATTGATACCATTAACAATTGCACCCCAAACCATAAGATACCTAGGAATAAACCTATCTGAAGAAGGAAAAGATTTGTACTCTGAAAACTATAGAACACTTATGAAAGAAGTTGAAGCGGATACAAAGAAATGGAACAAATTCTGAGCTCATGGATTGGAAGGACAAACACGTTAAAATGTATATACTACTCCAAGTAATCTATTTAATGAAATTCCTATCCTAAAATTTATGTGGAAACAAGACTCTGACTAGCCAAAGCAACGCTGAAAAAGAAAAGCAAAGCTGGAGGCATCGTGATTCTGGATTTCTAGTTATGTTACAAAGCTGTAGTCATCAAGATAACATGGTACTGGCACAAAAACACATAGATCAATGCAACATAAGAAAACCCAGAAATAGACCCACAACCACATGGTCAACTAATATTCAACAGGTAGGAAAGAATATCCAATGGAAAAAAGTCAGTCTCTTCGACAAATGATGTTGGAAAAACTGGACGGTGAAGTGCAGAAGAATGACACTGGACCACTTTCTTACAGCATACACAAAAGTAAATTCAAAATGGATGAACGACCTAAATGTGAGACAGGAAACCATCAAAATCCTAGAGAAGAGCACAGGCAACAACCTCTCTGACCTCAGCCATGGCAACTGCTTACTAGACATGTCTCCAGAGACAAGGGAAACAAAAGCAAAAATGAATTGCTGGAACTTAAGATAAAAAGCTTCTGCAAAGCAAAAAGAAATAATCAACAAAACTAAAAGGTAGCCTATGGAATGAGAGAGGATATTTGCAAATGACATATGTGATAAAGGGTTAGTATCCAAAATCTATAAAGAACTTCTCAAACTCAACACCCAAAAAACAAAAATCCAATTAGAAATTGGGCAGAGACATAAATAGACATTTTTCCATAGAAGATATCCAGATAGCTAACAGACACATGAAAAGATGTTCAATGTCACTCATCATCAGGGAAATGCAAATCAAAACCATGATGAGATACCACCTCACACCTATCAGAATGCCTAAAATTAATAACACAAGAAGCAATAGGTGTTTGTGAGGCTATCGGGAAAGAGGAACCCTCTTGCATTTTTGGCAGGAATGCAAACTGGTGCAGCCATTCTGGAAAACAGTATGGAAGTTCCTCAAAATTTAAAAACAGAACTACCCTATGATCCAGCAATTGCAGTACTAGGTATTTATCCAAAGGATATAAAAATACAGATTCAAAGGGGGCACATGCACCCTGATGTTTATAGCAGCATTATCAATAGTAGCCAAACTATGGAAAGAGCCCAAATGTCCATAAACTGATAAATGGATAAAGAAGATGTGATACACACACGCTTACACACACACACACACACACACACACACACACACACACACACTGGATTATTACACAGAATTCAAAGAGAATGAAATCTTGGGGCACCTGGGTGGCTCAGTTTGACATTTGGTTAAGCGTTTGACTTTGGCTCAGGTCATGATCTCACAGTTTGTGAGTTCGAGCCCTGCATCAGGCTCTGCCCTGGTGTTGCACTGGTAGTGCAGAGACTGCTGGGGATTCTCTCTCTCCATCTCTCTCTGTCTCTCCTCTGCTTGTGGTCTCTCCCTCAAAATAAATAAATAAACCTAAAAAATTTTTTAAAAAGAATTAAATCTTGCCATTTGCAACAACATGGATAGGGCTAGAAAGTATTATGCTAAGTGAAATAAGTCAGTCAGAGAAAGACAAATACCGTGATTTCACTCATCCGTGGAATTTAAGAAACAAAAAAGATGAACATACGGGAAAGGGGAAAAAGGGAGGGGGGGTGAACCATAACAGATTCTTTCTCATAGAGAACAAACTGAGAGTTGATGGAAGGAGGTGGGTGGGGGATGAGCTAGAAGGATGATGGGTATTAAGAAGGGCACTTGTTATGATGAGCACTGGGTGTTGTATGTAAGTGATGAACCACTGGATTGTACTCCTGAAACCAACATTGCACTGTAGTTAGTGCAACTAAGTAGAATTTAAATAAAATAATATTTATATTTTTAATATATTATATATTTAAATATGTATATATATGTATATATATAAAGAATTCAAATAGAAATTTAAATAAAAATTTGAAAAAAAGAAAAAAAATATGCTAGGTAGAATTCCAGATATAAAAAGGTGGTAAGCAGTGCTTTCTTATAAGGCATTCCAGGAACCCAGTAGAATTGTTGAGATGTATAAGTGAACAGAGACACAGGCATGGAAATGGTTCAAATACCATTCTAGTATCTGCAACTATTTGCACTTTTTTATTTTAATAGTGAGTTCCACTTGTCTGGGCAGGATTTCTCCCCTCTTCTGTAAAGGCTGCAGAAGACCTATAGCTGTAAGAGGACCTTCCATAAGAAACTGGAGAAGACACCTTCAGCCCAGCTCTCACCATGCTCAGGATAGTTTGGGATGCTCCTCAGCAGTTGCTAAAGGAGAGGAGAGAGTCCCGGAAGCTGGTACTGGTGGTGGTGTTTGTTGCTCTGCTCCTGGACAACATGCTACTTACTGTAGTGGGTATGTTTGGATGTCTCTGCCCTGGGGGTTAATTTGGTCTGGGCTCCAGCAGGGAGCACACACCCTGCTAAAATTTAGCAGTGAGTGGACTTGAAAAACACAAAAGGTAAATGAGGTTCAGAAGTGTTCTGTGACTTCCCTACTAATAGATGCTAAGTTGGGGTTCAAGCTCTGTCCAACTGATCCCAGAGCTAGACCTTCTTGCACTATACTTCCCTGACCCTACCATCTCCATTCTTTGCCATCTCTGTATGAAAGCTGAAACACTAAGACAAAGCTTGCCTTGTTCAACCTCAGCTATGAAAGTGAGCATCTGGTGAGTTGAAAATTTCCCCACTCTCTGTATGTATGTTTGAGAAAAATTGTGAAAACTCCATAAGTAATGATTTTGTGATTAAAAATAAATGTTAGTGAGTAGGTGATTGGCCCATACAGAATCCAGGAGTAATGCGACCAATTTTATGTTAGTTGGAATTTACTTAATCTAAAAGGATAATTTGGATGGCGCAGTCTTTTAGTAGGCTTCAAATCATGTCACACTGAGCATGATATAGAGCCTATAGTAATGCCTTTGAACCAATTAGCATTAAAAAGTATCCTTAGCCCTCATCACTTGTCCTTCTTGACTTTCAGTGCCCATTGTACCCAACTTCCTATATGCCACAGAGTTCAAAGAAATCAACACTCCTCTGCACCTTGGCACCACCACAGTTTCCCAGCATGTCCTTACTCCTCGTGCCTTTTCCACAATCTTCTCCTTCTTTGGAAATGACACCATGGCTATTAAAGAAAGTGCACCCAGTGGCACAGCATGGACAGATCGCACTTCTGGTACCATCCCTCCTCTAGTCACTGAAGCCATCCCAGCACAACAAAACAACTGCTTGCAAGGCACAGAGTTTTTGGAGGAAGAGAACATACGGGTTGGGGTTCTGTTTGCTTCAAAGGCTCTGATGCAACTTCTGGTCAACCCATTCGTGGGACCTTTCATCAACAGGTATCTCAATAAGTTCAGTGCTCTACATGGTACTCACTGGCTCAGAAGCAAGAGGATGGGCTGTGGTATCATAAAGGTAGTTAGAGGAAGAAAAGAACTCACTTGTCTATCTCTGCGGAGTCAGCTGTTTACCCAAAGGATAACATGGTATTGATGAAATGCCACGGAGCTCAAATTTTCTTAATGATGTACTGACTATTGAGTACCAAGAAAAGAACCAATGGTCAGAAGTATACTGTTGATGTTATTTCAGTGCTCTGGAACATATCTCAAAGGCAGGACTACTGCAATCTAGAACACTGGTTTGTTAGAAGTGTTTGGGATTACCCTGATGTTTCAAAGGGATATATACTCTGACTAGGGCATCCTTCCTGGAAAAAAAGATTTTGGCCCTGGTCTCTGGGTAAATTTGCATATTTGTTTATTTGCTTATACACATTCATATGTCATATTCATCTCTAAACTTGCATTCAGAGACATGTTTTCCATGTACTCAATAACTGCATTTATATTCCCAATTATAAGAAAAAAATATATAGTCCAAGTATATGGATGCCTATTGGGACTGTATCTTTTTCTTTTTAATTCTCTTTTAGGATTGGATATCACATCCCCATGTTTGTTGGCTTTGTTATCCTGTTTCTCTCCACAGTTAGTAAGTAATTTGCTTCATCTTTTATTTTATTCATTGATTACCTTTGATTTTATCACATCCACTACAATAAAGAGAGTAGGGTCAAGCTAGCTAGGTAGTATCTAAATAGCCTGACACTGATTTAAATACTTTGCTGCTTTTGATATAGGGACTAGAGCAGTAGTGGCAAATCATTCTACTTGGAATTTGTATATTCTGCTATAGAAGAAAAGACACTTTGCTTCCATCAGCTGGGGAAAATTGTAAATACTTTTTAAATAGGTGGGCTATAGTGTGTGTGTGTGTGTGTGTGTGTGTGTGTGTGTGTGTGTATCAGTAGTCCCTTGAATGAGTTTAGTACAAACCTCCCATATTTGGAGAAAGTTTGTATTATTTTGATACACAAAGGTAAAGGGCCACCAGCAAAGAATCTAAATTGGACAATAGCAACTGGATAATACCAAAGAGTCTACTGCCTTCAAGTAAAGACATTAAAGGTTATAGTTTAGAGAAATAATTTTGTTTAAAAAAAAAGAAAAATAAAGACAGTCTATCCAGTATAATATAAATGTTCTAATAAAATAGAGATGGAATAAAAATAGTAAGTGAACAAATTATGTCTGGAAATTGACCCTGAGAATTAAAATAAGAAGGAATGAAGGGGGGTGGGAGGTTAATACAGGAGAAGGTAGCTTGCCTCTGCTTACTCTGCTTCCAGTAACATTATTTCCTTCTCTCTCCTGTTTTTCTTATCACCTTTTTGTTACTTTTCTGCTTTTTCTATTGCCTTTCTTCAAGTTTTCTTCCCTTTCAGCATAGGGCTTAACTCTTATCAACCAATGCTTAACAGGAATTTGTTGCATTCAGGGTTGGAAAGCTGCAAAGAGCAGAAGCTTGATGTGTGAAGTTCTGAGAACTGCAGCTTACTTGTGAAAATTCTAGCTAAATAAAAGAAAGTGAGGAAATTCAAGTTAGAAATGTTTATTGAACTTGTAGAATCTCAGTCCATGCCACATAATAGATTAAAAATGAATAGGATTCTGTTTTATCAAATGAGACCATAATTCTCACCAAAAAACTTTGTAGAGCACACATATTATGTCTTGATGGCAAAAGCCATTGAGGGGAGTTAAAGAATGAAATGACATGGTTCCAGTCCAGAGGTTTATGATGTGTGTCTGGGGAGATAAAACAAGCACCCTGCAAAATAAGATAATGCTATAGTATCCCAAACTCTTTAGTATAAGGTCCTTGCTTGATTCTCTGCAATTAAATAATAATTATTGTTTCCATGCTATAACCAGTGTTGCTATACTGAATTGGCCTAATTCTAGCAAATGTTTGCTCTTTACAGAATTTTATGTGGCATCTCTTTAGGGTTTTTTAAATACTGAAAAGAGGTTGCTGATGCCCATTATTACCCTTAAGGGCCTCCAGCTGAGACCTATGCTTAATGTAATTAGGAGTGAAATGGCAGACCGTGTTTGGGGGCAAAGTGAGAAAGAAATTGTTTTGGTTTTCCTACATAGGGTTATCAACCATTCTATTTTGCCTGAGATTCAGGGGCCTTCCAGAATGCAAAGTCTTTGGCAAACTGTAACAAGTTGGTAACTCCATTCTCAAAGAAAATAGGAATAGCCAACCTTGAACAGACTGAAAATCAGAAAGCTTAGGAGAAGGCATTAGAAAGCCAGCAAAGAGAAACCAAGTCCATGCATGTTTGAGAGACTATGATCATGTCAGGAAGTAATGGGAGAAAATTATAAGACAGCAAACAACCAAACACATCTGTAATGAAAGGGTAAATGGATTCAAATTCTGCTGATTCAAATACTTTGGGAGAGAGTCTTCTTTCTTTCAGGGACATTGTCCTGAAATGAAGGTGAGACATGTCTAGATTTACCAAGCTTACTACCAACACCCTGTAATTTAGTTTTTGATAATGTATTTCTATTTGGTACTCAGTTTTTTGTATGCTAGTCTTGAGTAGGCTGAACCTCTTAAAGGGCATGAACTGGATGTTTTCTTTATTTCACATCTGCTACAGAGTCTGTATATGATAGCTGTGTGTTTGGTATTACTTAACACATACTCACTGATTTGATTTGGTTAAAAGATCTTCCAGGTAAAATAAGAGGAAATACCTGATTGGATCACAAGATATTATTTTCTACCCAATGCCAATGGTCCTTCAATTACACATAGCTTTTGTCCTCTCACTTTAGATGACCCAATGGAGCCCAACAATGGCAAAGGTCAAATGTGGGTGTTGAATATAAAGGATTGAGAAGTAGGATCTAAAGGCATTAAAGTTTTTGGGCAGCCATGATTCCAATGGACAGGATGTTGAGCTTTGGACAGGAAATGTGGAAATCCAGCCTTCCATCCACTGTGTGGTGAATTGGTTTATGTTTCTGTGGTTTCTCAGTTTTCATGTCAATGAAAATTAAATCCTAAATAAGGCATGGGAGATTAGAAAGACAAATCCAAAAACAGAAAGCAGTGATCATGCTTTATTAAAACATATATCTAGTGGCTTATATCTATAATATCATGGGCATATTTTCTGGTGGCCAGGGATAAAGACAATTTGCTAACTGGAGCATTCTTGCTGTTCTCTTTACTCAGTGTTTGCTTTTTCTGGTACCTATACCCTACTTTTTGTGGCTCGAACCCTTCAAGGCATTGGATCCTCATTTTCTTCTGTTGCAGGTAATACTGACATCTTATGCACACACACACACACACACCCAACACACACACCCATACATCTCTTACCATCTTCAGACCCTATAAGATTTATATGAATAGATAAGAAAGTATCCTAGTAGGAAGAAATTATGATTCAAAAACAAGACAATTGGGGGCATCTGGGTGACTCAATTAGTTAAGTGTCCAACTCTTGATTCTGGCTCAGGTCATGATCTCACAGTTGTAGTATCAAGCCCTGCATCAGGTTCCATGCTGACAACGTGGAGCCTTCTTGGGATTCTCTATTCCCAACCCGCCCCCCCCACCTCCCCCTCCTCTCAAAAATAAAATAAATAAACATTAAAAGAATAAACAAAAACAATATAATTGTAGTTATTGGCAGTGTTATAAATACTTAAGCCTGACACAACTTCCTCTGATAATATTTGGATATAGCCATCTTAGGTCCAAGTAAGTTCAGTAAGACCATGCAGTAGGCCAGGTTTGTATTTAATGCTACTCTATGGTCTTTTCTCTGTCCCCCTCTTAACATTTTATAGGAAGAATAATGTGAATACTACCAGTAACCCTATCACACTTTGAAAAGTATCATCAAATACAACATTTAATGTAATCCTATGAAGTAGATATTTTATGCCATTTTTCACATGAACAACTGACATGAAAGCCCAACCCATGCTGTCTTCCAGATACTCTGTTTATGTCTTCCTTTAGCACCTCCATTGAATAGAATAGTGTTCTGTGTTTATAGATTTTTTTCCTTTTTTGACCTACCTCATATACATTCCTTCAGGAAAATAAGATAGGGAATGATAAAATGCAATGAAATGCAGAATCAATGGACAGTGGTATTCTGTATTACCCTTCCCAGAGACTTTTACACTTCCAACAATATTGTGAGCAGAAGGAGACAGCAATGTGAGAGTTTGGGGGACCAGTGAGGGCAGTATTTATAAAGTACTATGCATTAAGTTTTATAAAAACCCTCAAACTGGAACTCTAGGTAAGATGATCCCTGAAGATATAATAGGGATAGAAGACTAAGAACTAATAGACCAAGAATTCAGTGAAAGAGGCAGACAGAGGGCTCCTGTATGCTAACTCCATTATGTAACTCTTCTTTCAGGTCTTGGGATGCTGGCAAGTGTCTACACTGATGACTATGAGAGAGGGCATGCCATGGGAATTGCCTTGGGGGGCCTGGCTTTGGGAGTGCTGAGTAAGCATAACCTGGACCCAAATCTAGGTTCAGAGGGTAGGGTAGTGCATACTCTTTGAAGATGGATCCAGGAGGCAGGTGTTTCTAAGTTCAAGGAAGACAGTATTTTTTTTTCCCTTTTCTTTCCAATTACATGTGGAGTCCTTCTGAAATGTTTCCCAAAAAAGGCAAAGTCTCTTTCCCCTTAAGAAGCTTAATAGCCCATGAGGGCCTGGGAATGGTCCAGAAACCCATGTTAGCAGCCACTGTCTCACCTCAATTTCCACACATGGCTAGTGCTCTCAAAATGAAAGGAGCTCCTTGACAGATTTTGTGCTAAATATATTGCAGACATAATCTCTCTTAGTCATCACACCACTATAAAGGAGGAATTATTGTCTTCATTATACAGATGAGAACTAAAAAGTTTAAGCAACCATCCAAGATTACACATACAGAAAATGCCAGAGCCAGGATATAGACTCACATTTTCTGGCCTAAAAACCCAAGCTGTAACATACTTCCTTTGAGGTTCATCTCTCATATGATTCATTTGACTAGTCCAACAAGTCAAATATTTTACGGAGCACTTATTTCATGCCAAGCACAATGTTAGGACAGAGGGGATATGGGTAAGAAGCCTCACACATGGTTTCTCCCCTCCTTGCAATCTCATTGAGGGAAAAACACCAAAGGTCTGTTCCCTGGTCCATACCCCACCTCCCACCACAACCATGGGAGAAGAGGGAACAAAAACCCTGTTCTTTGTTAATATCCATTTTCCCACCCAAGCTAAAATTTTGGTTCATCTTGGTCTCCTTTATCACTTCTCACTCTCAAATGGATAAGCCCAGTATATTCTGTATAGCTACTTCCTCAAGGTTGGTTCCTCATCACATCTCAGTTGGAACCAGCCTACTGCCTGATCTCGTTCACCTTCCTTTCTTCCCCCAAGTTGCCACCAGAAAAAATGTCCTATGCCCAGAGCTGGTGGCATTTCTCCCCTGCTAAAAAAACATGTTTCTCCATAGCTCACAAGGCCAAATACATGCTTTATCTGGATATACGGGGCACTTGACTATTTGGCATCAACATTCCCCACCTCTACTCTTTCTCTCCCAAATACTCACATTCTAGTGACTGAACACTGAACTGACTTCATTCTATTTCTTCTCCAACTACAGTCTCTTTTATGACACCTCAATGTTCTTCACTTATGCTTCTTCCCCACCTGTATTATCCACTTGACAAAGCCCTTGTGGCCACCTGAACTCACTGCACTGTGTTTACACAGCACTTTGTAGATTGAAACTTTCCTGTTGAACTTTACTTTTCACCATGTTCTAATTATTTGGGTCATCCCACCCCACCCCAATCACATGCATTTTCTCTATTTGAAAGTAAGCCCCTGGGAACCAGGTCTTCTTCATCTCTGAATCCCCAGAACCTCATGTGGAGCTCAGTGCCTCGTAGAGCTTTGGTAAATCTCATTGGATATATGTGGACAAATCACACCAACTAGGAATTGACCCTTACCTCTGAAATCTGTTTTTCTTTTCCAGTGGGAGCTCCTTTTGGAAGTGTGATGTATGTGTTTGTTGGGCGGTCTTCACCCTTCCTTATATTGGCCTTTCTGGCGCTACTAAATGGAGGTAAGTCACCATAAGAGATCACCAGACAGATGATAGCTTAAATCAGGTTGGCAATGTACTCTGCTATGGTGTCAGTCTTGACATACTTGAAAAATCAAGGACTGCCCCATTCTTGGAAAGAAGGAAGAAATTCAGAGAGTTAGATCTCTACATGATAGGGTGATAATAGCAATAGAATTATGGCTGTTACTGGAGTTTCCAAATAATCAGTGGACAAACTAAACTGTCTCTTTCTCTGCCTCTTTCTTTCTTAGCACTCCAGCTGTGTATCCTACAGCCTTCCAAAGTCTCTCCTGAGGTAAGAGGGCACCAAGCTCCATTGCCAAGGGATATATAGAATGGTTAAGTGCTAAGACCCAGTCTCCCCTAGATCATCCCTGTCAAACCATAAGAAGAAAGGTGAAGAAGAGTGGAGTGATGGAAAGTGAGAACTATATCTGGATTCCAAGATAGGTCCATATTTAGGGTAATGTTGGGGATGGTGAGGGAGTCTGGTTTGATGTTGGACAAAGATGGAGGAAGGACCTTATGAAAAATTAAAGAAACATTACAGAATTTATATATATGAACTCAGAACAAGAGGGAATGACATTGGGACCTGTGAATTCATGGTTATAACACCTCAGAGCTAGAGAAGACTTTAGATGCTGTTCAATCTCTCCACCAAGAGCATCTTTGCACACTATCATCCTATCACGATTAAATATCAGAGTTGGGGGGCGCCTGGGTGGCTCAGTCGGTTAAGCGGCCGACTTCGGCTCAGGTCATGATCTCACGGTCCGTGAGTCCGAGCCCCGCGTCGGGCTCTGTGCTGACAGCTCGGAGCCTGGAGCCTGCTTCCAATTCTGTGTCTCCCTCTCTCTATGACCCTCCCCTGTTCATGCTCTGTCTCTCTCTGTCTCAAAAATAAATGTTAAAAAAAAATTAAATATCAGAGTTGGTATTTGTCTGACCCCAAGCCAAAGATGGCTCTGAGAAATTCATATTAAACCACATAGAATAAAAGACAAGTAAGTACAGAAAATGTGGGAAAGTTTGATCTAAAAACCTTGATTTTATAGCCACATCAGACAGAAGTGTGGGTAATATGGGAACACACTACTTGCAATTGGGATCTGAAGTGGGGGCAGTCTTGCGGGACCAAGTTGTTAATCTGTGGGGTGTGTGCTAACTCCAAGTACTTAGTGTCAGAATTGAATTACATTCTAGGACAACCGATTGGTGCCCACAAAGAACTGAAGAATTGCTTGGTGAAAGTTCCCACATTCAGTGTCAAAAGTGTTGTGAGAGGAGAAATTATTTTCTAATATCTTTTTCAATAATTTTGACTTAGATGGTAATGTTACAGATATGCAAAAAATTCAATTATTATTTTTCTGGCTGTATGAAATGCCATTGTGCATGTACCATATTTTATTCAATCTCATAGATTTGAACATTTAGGTAGTTTCTAGTACTTTGCAATTATAAATAGTGCTACAATTAATAACTTTATGTATATACATTTTATTACATTGGAAGTAATCTATAGAATAAATTTCTAGAGGTGGAATTTTTGGGCCAAAGGGCTTATTGGACTTCTTTATGTGTATTTTATGATTTAGGTTTGTCTCTTTAATTTGAATTATATGTTTAGTTTTAATATCTCTGAATATTTCAATCCACCCTTGTGTGTATGCACAGATGATTATCATACCAAAACTATTCATTCTATTACAAGATAAGATGTAGTTAGCACCATGGATTAAGGCACAGAATTCAGGAAGTTTGAAAGTGGGAGAAGCTCCAGCTACTGAGTCATGGAATACTGTGGAAAAGAAGGAGCTATTTAAGATTGACTATGAAGAAGGGTAGAATTTGGACGATTTGGACCTGTAGAGAGAAGGAAGATAGTTTAGGCAAAAATAACCACGAAGTTAGTTAGGCAAAAATAACCCACTAAATGAATGGGAAGAAGATGGAATGATTGAGTTTAGCTGGAATAAAAATTTGCTGGGGGTAGACAGAAGTTAGAACTGAATATTTAGAACTTATATTTTATTTTTATTTTTATTTTTTAAAGTTTATTTTGGTATAGAGAGAGAGCATGAGCAGAGGAGGGGCAGAGAGAGAGGGGGAGAGAGAATCCCAAGTAGGCTCTGCACATCAGTGTGGAGTCTAACGCAGGGCTCAAACTCAAGAACCACAAAACCATGACCTGAGCTAAAGCCAAGAGTTGGACGCTTAACAGGCTGAGCCACCCAGGTGTCCATAGGCTCACATTTTAATCTAGATATTCAAACACTTTCTGCTATACTTGTCTAGTATGGCTCAAAATGGTTAGAATAAAGCATTCAGAATGCTTGAGAAGCTTTCGAAGTTATCACCTCTGTGTTCACCTTTGGGATTCAGTACTTTGCCTGTGGTTCTCCCAGGGCAAACATTAATGCCAGTGAGATCTAGTGGTAAGGCCCAAGAGCAGAAGTCCAGACATCCATTGTCCAAAGCTGGCCTTGCTGACAATCCACTCTCATCTGGTTGATGATCATTTGAAGGCAGGAATCATGTATGGAATATGTTGTCCTACTCTTTATGACTACTACATTGTCTGTCTTATATACAGGAGGTAAACTGCCAGGTGACTCTGTGACATTGGACAAGTCACTTTATCTCCTTTAACTTGTGTGTCTGCTCTCTTCAGTAACATAGATGGTCATAGCTGACCATCTTGTAACATAGCTGACATAGATGGTCTCTAAGGTCCTGTCTGCATATTCTCAGATTATATGAAAATAGGAGAGATGTACACTGTACAAATGGATGTTTTTTTGTTGTGCATGTTCTCAGAGTGCCAAGGGGACTCCACTTCTTACACTTCTCAAAGACCCTTATATCCTGGTGGCTGCAGGTAAGCTGACAATGCCTCCCTTTGGGATAGGAAGAGTCTGGGCTTCAGGGTAGCCATGGGGGCTCACAGAAATGTCTCTCCAGGCTCCCTCTGCTTTGCTAACATGGGAGTGGCCATGCTGGAGCCCACACTGCCCATCTGGATGATGCAGACCATGTGTTCCCCTGAGTGGCAGTTAGGTAAGTGACCTTATTCCCCAACTTGGGCTTAGCCAGAGGTGTGTGCCATGGCCATTTCTCAGGTAATTGAGAAGCATTATCAGGTCCAGGTCTTCAGGGTCACAATGTGCTTCCTTTGTCACCACTTTTCTTTTTTTTTTTTTTTTCATTTGTATTTTCTCTTTCCATACTTATAAATTGAGCCTGAGTGGCCAGGCAGTACCTCCAAGAAGCATCCTGAGATGGGCGGGGTGGGAGGGATTGAGAGGGGCTATGGAGAGTCAACATGCCCAGCTAAGTCATAGAATGATCAATAATTTTTAGTCAAAAGACCTCGGTTTTCATTTCAGCTCCATTGATTGGCTATGCAAACTTATGCAAACCACATCAATTTTCTGAGAATATTTTTTTTCATCTCTGAAGAGGGCATCAGAATACTGTCTAGTTCAAAGGGTAATATGAGGAATACATGTTATAATTTGTGGAAATGCTTTGCACCTGTGGAATATTAATATGCACCACCATTAACATCCACACTTTTCTCTCTTCAACTCCCCTTCCCCTAGATTACCCTTTTGCTATCTTTTTACCTCTAACAAGGTGTTTATGGAGTATGTTGTTCTGTGAGAAAGGCCTCTAGCCTCCTCTGATTCATGGTGAGAGGTACTCATGACTCATCTGAGCTTAGATGAGCTTAGGTTCAGGAAGCCTAAGAAAAGGGAACATAGAAGGCTACATGTCATTCAGTCACTGTAGAGAGGAGAAGCTTATGGGACCAGAGGGGAAGTTGATATGAATTTGATAAAATTCAGTATACAATAAAAAGTACTAAATCTAATTCTTTAGGGGACAATTCTAAGCAAGGCTCCAAGCTGCACTCCTAGCCTCAAATTGAATTTTTCTGGGCTGCGACTACCTCTGACCATGACAATTAATTGAATTGGTGCTTGTAATAGAAAAGCATCCTCTGCTCCAAGGCTCTGCTGGCTCAGGCTCTTGGTGCAGGTGGGCAAATACAGCTCAGAACAACTCCTCTTCAGCCTTTCTTCACCCTATAGGAGAGAAAAGTGAACCAGCCTTCAATAACTGCTGAATTGTTGACTTTGGGTTTAACTGTAATTGTCATGACAGTTTCTTTTAGGGACCACTATTTCCTCTAGGTACAGAAAGGCATAGAGAGGCTAGTGACACCAAAAGAAATTCACTGGGCTGATTCCACACAGTCCCTTATGGAGGTGAGGCTGCAGCAGAAAGCCCTCTGGAGAGTAAGTCAAAACACCAATAAGGCTTTGTCTCCCACCATCCTTTACAACTTTCCTCAATGCTATCTGCATCTGTAAGTCTAGCTTCAAAAAGTCTCACATCATCTGAAAAGCTTGTTAAAATTCTGAGTGTTGGGCCCCACCCAGAAATTCGACAGAATCAAGTTTGCATTTTCATAAGTTTCCTGGTGATGCTGATGTGGTATCAGTGACCACACTGAAAAATATTGCACTAAATGGAGACAACCTCTCATGGTTGTTAGGAGTTGGAGACAGCAGTTTTGAGGGTGCTTTGTGGTCTGTGACTGGACACTTTTTAAGTGACCCAGCACTCTAAGTGGAGGAAACAGCACAGGCTTTGGAAATAGGCCCACTTGGGTTTGAATCCTGATTACTTACTGGTTGTGACCTTGGATAAGTTATTTAACCTCTTCATACCACTTCACACCACTTTTTTTTTTCCATTTGTAAAAAGGGAGATGTTTTCAGGATTAAATATATCTATGTATTCTAAAGGGATTAGCATAGTACAAGAATACAGGATAGTTATACTCAGCAAATAAAAATTATTATTTTCATCATTATTTTTCTAGAAATTATTTAAACAGTCACAGATATGTGTAATTTCCTGCTCCTTTGAAGATATGCTGTGAAAAATATATGTTTGTCTGTAGACATATAGTTTGTAACACCTATTTTGCACAAAATACTATTGAAATGCAACCTATACCCAGATCCTAAAGAACAAGCCACGTTAGTTGAGGAAAATCTCATTTAGAAAATTCCATGTCATTCAAAGCAATATTAAGGAGATGTATTTAAGTGGCTAGTGGGCTTCTTAGAGATGCTCATTTCCAGATCTCAGGTAAAAAATGGAGTAGGTATACTTTTAAATTTTTAAAAGCAATTACAAATAAACAACTGGGTACAGTTTTGATGCCCTGTACAAATAGACAAATACACTAAGATATGCTTCACTTTCAGCCCATTGAAGAGAATATTAAAGTCAAACAAGCCATTGACCAATAACTGGTGAATTGTTGTACTTTGGGTTTAATTGTAATCATCATGACAGTTTCCATCAGGCAACACTGCTTCATATAGCTACAGAAAGGCATAGAGAGGCTAGTGAGACTTGAAGAAACTCACACTGCATTCTCTACAGTCCCTTATGCCAGAGCCATCTGTGCTCTCACACCACTGGTATGGGTAGTGGAGACACAGGAAGTCGGAAGGAGAAGGCCTGGGTTCAAGTCCTGATCCTGCTACTCACTGGTTATGATGTTAACAGTTAAGGCTGGTGCTCTGAGGGCACTTATTGTGTCCCAGACACTGTGAAAAATGGTTGGCATACATTATCTCAAAGCTCACAACCAGCCCATCTGGTAGGAATTATTATTAACGCCATATTTCATATGGGCAGTATGGAGGGCATTTTTTGGGATGAGCACTGGATGTCATATATAAGAGATGAATCACTGGGTTCTACTCCTGAAGCCAAGACTACATTGTATGTTAACTAACTTGAATTAAAAAAAATAAATTTCTTAATCTTTACCCAATTTCCTATTTTCCCCTCCAAAAACTCCCTGGCTTTGTAGAACCTCCTGTCATTGACATGCGTCCCCGTGCCTTCATCTTCTTCTCCAAACACTTCCTTCATCTTCTCTTGCCCTGAAACCCTAATGTTTCCTGAGAACACCCTTTCCCAGCCCTCTTGATGGAAGTCCACATTCCTCTAGACTTTGCTTACTTTTGCTGCTGCTGGATCATTTCTTCTTAATTCTCCTTCAAAGACCCAAACACTCTTGAAGATCATGTCATCATATTATACCCCCCTCTACCTCTCTTCATTGCAATCACCTATTGACCCCTTACTTACCCATTCTCATTCATTAAAGTTGTCAATAGCTGGTTCATATTCTTTTATCCTTTACACCTATAGCCACTTTTGGTGGCTTCAATATCCAGGTGGAGAACTTTACCAACATCTTGGCCTATTCCTTAATCTACTTTCTTACAATAATCTTTTGCAATTTTTCTTTCTCCTCTCCACCTCAACCAATCAAACCTTTAATTGTATCACCTTTGAAATTTCAATTCCAAGCTTTCAGGTTATCAACTTACATATTCCCTGCTCAGGTATTCTAATATCTCCATATCAACAAATTTTGGCTACTCTAAGCTCACCAATCCATTGGCCTCAATTCTTTTCCTATTTCCATCATTTCTCATATCCTCACTTATTCATTTACTCAGCTTGGATTCCATCATGATGTTACTCTTTTGAAAGCATTGCTAATTCCTTTGCCTTGCTCTCCCTCTAGGGTTGTCAGCTGGCACAGCATTAATTCTGGTTAAGCCAATCTGTTTTCCCACTCCTTGTCTGCACATGAGTAGTGGATTGGGGCTGTAGGAAAACACACAACTAGGCTCTCAGTTTAACCTTATATTTATGGCTACAAATCTAAAGTAGGTTTTCATAGGAGCACCTGGGTTATTCAGTTGGTTAAGTGTCTGACTCTTGATCTCAGCTCAGGGTCATGAGTTCAAGCCCCTCATTGGGCTCACTGCTGGTTGTGGAGTTACTTTACAAAAATTGAAGTAGGTTTTCATATTACCCAACAACATTTTTCTAAGTCCCCAGTTTTGTTCTCCTTCCAACTTTCTGAAATGATAATTTTACACTTATCCATTCAAACTTCCTCTGTACCCTGATTCCTTTACCTTCATCCTTCTCATCTCCTAGTCATTGAGAAAATAGAAGCAATGAGATAGGAACTCACATATTCCCTGCACTTGTACCCACATTCGTTGCCTTCTCTTTATGGTTGAAGCATCCCAACTCCTTCAGAGGCCAAGCTACTTCTACTGCTGCTATTTCTACAACCACAACAACTAATACTACTACTACTACCACCACCACTATCACCACCATTACCACCCCACCCCCACCTGCCCCCAGCACCACTATTACTCCTTTTTCTTCTTCTTCCTCCTCCCCCCATCTCCACCTCTTTCTTCTCCTCCTCCCTCGCTCAACTCCCTCTTCCACCTCCTTTTTTTCTTTTATCTTCTTCCTTCTCCTCCTCTTCCTTCTTCTCCTTCTCTTCCTCTTCTTTCTTCTTCTACTTCTTCTTTTTCTTCATTCCATCCCTTCTCAACCACTTCTTTGGCTACTTCTTATTACCTTTGTTAGCTCCTCTTCTTTTGCTAACTTTTAAAGTTAAGAGTCCCTGAAGGTTCAGACCTTGGATTTCTATTCTTCTCTATCTGATATTTCAGAGGTGATCCCAGCCCTCCCTATGGCTTTAAGAACCATGTATAAACCAATGAGTCAAACATTATATCTGTGCTTAGGATCAGACTTGTCTAGACTTGTCTAGACTTGTATGCTCACATCCTGACATCTCCAGTTGGATATTTAATACACATTTCAAACCTTTCATGTTTTTTCCCCCAAGCTCTTCCTCTACCAAATTAAGTAAGACAAAATTAAGTAGTACACCAAATTAAGTAAGACAAAAAAGAGTGATCCTTGATTTCTTTCTTTCCCTCACTCCCACTATGCCCACGCCCAATCTGACAGAAAATTCCACTGACTCTACCACCTTAACACCTCTGATTTTATTCACTTCTTTCTATTGTGACCTCTAAGCTGAAGCATTGTCACTTTCCTCTTGGGTTCTACAAATAATCTTCTGACTTCCATGCTTGTCCTGTGATCCCATTCTTCTAACCACAACCAGAGGACTTTTAAAAATGTAAATTAAAATATGTTGTTTCCCTCCAAAGTTTCCCATTGCACTTGGAATAAATCCCAAATTCTAGGCTTACATTTTCTTTCTTTCTTTTTTTTTTTTTTTTTAACTTAAATTCAAGTTAGTTAACATACAGTGTAGCCTTGGCTTCAGGAGTAGAAGCCAGTAATTCATCTCTTACATATGACACCCAGTGCTCATCCTGAAAAGTGCCCTCCTTAATGCCCATTACCCATTTAACCCATTCCCCCATAGACCTGTATTTTTTTATCACTCTTCACTTTGCTCATTGTGTTTCAGCCACACAGACTTCCTTACAGACAAATGGTTTCTTCTTTAAGGTATTTGCATTAGATGTGCTTTTTCCCCCCTGCTTTGAATGCTCTGCTTTGATTCGCAAATCTCAGTTTAAATGTCATCTCCTCAAAAAAGTATTCAACTCCCAAACTGAAGTTAGCCTTGTTCCTGGTCACACTTCCATGTCACCACATTAAATTTTCTTCACAGAACTTACCATTTTACAAAATTATCTTTTTTCATTCATTTGTTTGTGTGTTTATTATTTTCTGGCTCCCCTCTCTTGGAATGTAAACTCTCCAAAAGCTAAGATTTTGTCTATCTTATTTACCCCCTCTAATCCTAGAACACTTGAGACATAGTAAAAGCTCATTAAAAGTAAACTGAATGAATGAATGAGACTCAGAGAGGGTAAGTTGCCCAAAGTCACAGAGCTAAAAAGTAGCGAAACTAGTTTGAATCCAAAACTGTGTGGCTCCAAAGCCCATGATCTAAACCACCTGGCTCTACAGTCAGAGAAAGCAATGTAGCTGGTGCTTCAGTTTACAAAATACTTTTACATACATTATACAATTTACTTCTCAGTGTAAATTGGTATGATAGAGTCATAGCTTTGTTTTTGCCAGATGTATATACCAAAGTTCAGAAAGATTTAGTAACATACCCAAGATCATTACCAGAGCAATAGAAAGAAAGGTGAATAGCAAGGCAGGAATTTCACGTCCCAAGATATATTTATTTCTCTCTCTAATGCTGATGGTCTTAGGCTGATAATCAAAAGGATTTTATACATGAAAATGGCTCATTAGAGCCATTCTTCAAGAAGTTTAAGTGGGGAGCTTGGAACACATTGTACTAAAGCTAAACAAAGTCCTACTCCTGAGGAAAATGGAGGTGAGAGCCTTATGTCAACTTCTCTGGGTTTGCACAAGGATCTCCAAACCACAAAACAAAGTGGCTTGGGGTCCTTGAAGGTAATAGGTAACAAAGTGGCTTGGGGTCCTTGAAGACTTAACTGTCTTGTAGGAAATAAATTATGTAATAGTTAACTGGGAATGTCCTAAGATGAGGACCTTTGTCTTTCCACAGGTCTAGCTTTTTTGCCTGCCAGTGTGTCCTACCTCATTGGCACCAACCTCTTTGGTGTGTTGGCAAACAAGATGGGTCGGTATGTAACCTGGGAATCTGTGGAGAATAAAAAGAATGTAGGATGAGAGAACCTTTTGAGGTTGTCCCTGAGCTTAGGATAATGAACAGCTTCTCTGATATTTAAAGTTTAGAACAAGTACACATAGATAAAAGCTGCCCACAGGGAGGATGAGGGTGGGTAGTTGGTGAGGACAATATAGAGAAAGGATGGCCCTGAGCTGGTTGTGAGGGATAACCTTTATTTCCAGTTGTTTGTTGTCTAGTTGAAGTGCTAAAATAACCCCACAGAGAACAGTCATGAGAAAGCTCAGTACTTTGGGGGCAGTGGTTATCAGATTGTGTTCCATAGATCCCTAGAGAGTTCTAGAGGGACCTCAGAGGCCATCAAGTGTAAAAGGTTGAGGGCTAAAAATATGAGTATGGATTCTGTTCAACTACAGTGGGAAAAACTTTAATTTTATCTTTGGAGCTCAGCATAAAGATTTAAAAAATAAGTTCTTAAAACCCCTGCTATAGGAAGTCAGAAAAGGAAAGAAGTATGGTATTTTCTGTGGCTTTTGAGATGAACCTTGAAGACCAGAAAAAATATGAATAGGGAAGATATAGTGTGAACTGGGAGTAGCATGATTTATGTTTGAGGGTTACTACCAAGGGGCAAGTACATTCTGAGTAAGTTGATTCCTCTTCTAGAGGAAGAAATAATATGTTCCGTTGCACCTCCTCTGCTTCTACTATGGAAAGAGATATGGAGCCTGGAATAGATGAGGGCAATGAAAAAACAGGGAAAGATCTCTCACCTGGTTATAAACAAGTCATATAGAGATGTCTTCATCTTCTCACATCCTAAGGGATTCCTGGAATTAGGGGTGGTAGGAATTTCTCCCTTTAGCAATATTTGCTGATGGCTTTTTTTCTTCCAGGTGGCTCTGCTCCATGATTGGGATGATGGTTATAGGTACCAGCTTGCTTTGTGTAAGTATAAGTCTAGGAGGGAGAGAGAGAGAGAGAGAGAGAGAGAGAGACAGAGAGACAGAGAGACATTTAAAGACCATTTTCCTTTAAAATAAACGGAGGGTTAACTTGGCAATGATTGTTGGAAGGACTGTTTCTGCATAGGTAGGAATTGAGAACTGGGAGAGATGCCATCAGGCATCCCATTAAAGGAGGAGGGAAGGAGGGAGGAAGTGTAATTGGGGCAGATGTAGCCAGAGGTCTGAGGTCCTATGTATGGGCACATGAAACTATCCAAGTTGGTATCTATTTCTGGGGCCAACAGAGTGATGACTTTTATGACTTAATTTATTCATCCCACCATGACAGGACCCTAGGGGAACCATCATCTGAGTTGCAGGCTCTGGTGCCAGAATATTTGGTATAAAAAGAAAGAAAGAATAACTTTCTTATTTTCAAGAGCCCCCTTCAAGCTCTCTAAACCTTCATTTTCTCCTCTCCATAATGGGAATCATCAGCACAATTGTCTCCTAGGCTTGAGGGAGATGAGACTAGAGCTGTAAAGCACTGAATACAGTGTTCAAGAAAGGCTGGAGGTCCTGATCAGGAACATGAGCTCCACATTCATTCTCAGATTTTCCACTTGCTGCTTGTGTGACTTGAGCTAGATATGTCACCTCTTTTTGTTCAGTATCCCCATCTGTGTAGAGAGGATTCTGTTAGCATTTCATAGGGCTGTCCATATAAATAGCAACAGTGTCTGACACATAGTGAGCCCACAGTAAATCTTAAGACAACTGCTGGTAAAATATAAATACCCCTTGGGAATAATCCTTAAAATTGTGTTTAGCCACTAACATCTAAATGGTATTTTAAACCTCTGAGGGGTAAATGTTTTGGGGCAGGTGTAGGTAACAGATGCTCAAGGAGAGAGGGAGGTAAGGAATCAGCAAAAGAGGAAAGGAAGGCTCTCAGTGGAGCACTGGTAAGGCAGAATAATGAGTTTCACAAGCTTGCTGATATAGCACCCCAAACATGCCACCTGCCCCTCTAGATTATGGGTAATTTGTTGTTGGTGTATTTTGTCTTCCTCCAGTGGCTACCAAGTTAGAATTTAACTAAAACCTTTGAATGTTCCTAATAGAAAAGGGAGGAAACACTATTCAATGAATAGTGAGGACAGAAATGTATGTCTGGGGTGGGGGGGTGGGCGGTGGTTAAAGTAGGGGGAGGGCTCATTCAACAGAAGCTCAAGCATTGTTATAGTATAATGGAGTCAAATTTGAGGTTTAGACTTAATCTTGCCACTTATTAGATCTTAACTTTGGATAGGATGTTTAATTCAAATGGCACCAATCTAACTTTCATATCTTTAAATTGGAGGTAAAGATTCTTCTTCATAAGGAGATGTGAGAATCCAGATAGATAATACATGTGGTACACAGCACATGGCTAATAAATGCATTCCATATGAAAACGCTTTGTTTCTGTGGTGATTCAGCTGGACTCCTGATGAACTCTTCTCCCTTCCCTGTTGCAGGTTCCTCTGGCTTATAATATTTTTGGTCTCATTGGCCCCAATGCAGGACTTGGCTTTTCCATAGGTAAGAGTACTTTTAAAGGAGATAAGAACCTCCTGAATTTTGGCCTTGGGTCAGATAAGAGGAGGTATATGAAAAGACAGAAGGAGCAGGAGGGCAGCTGACAAAGATGTGGACTTCTAACTCCTACCAGGAATAGGTGTCAGTGCTGAGTGGGAGGATAGCAGGCAAAAAGACTAAAGGAGAATAAGAAGGAAAGATGCCACAAAAAGGGAAGGGACTGTGAGTAGAGCTGACAGTGTCCTGTTTCCTCTGGCTACAGGTATGGTGGATTCCTCTGTGATGCCCATCATGGGACACCTGGTGGACCTGCGTCATACCTCGGTGTATGGGAGTGTCTATGCCATAGCTGATGTAGCTTTTTGCATGGGTTTTGCTATAGGTATGTTGGCAGGGGAGAAGGGAGCACCCAGGACCTGGTTTCCATTTTCTCTTGTTTACTGTTTACCAACTGGAAATAGAGTCAGAAGGCTGATTCTCCTAAGGTTCTGGAGATATTTGACTTCAGGACATCCTCTGGGTCACCTATTGCCCCTTGCATGGTGTCTTCTATGTGATCAAGGCTCAATAAACACTGGTAAATTTGGTTTATTCCTCACAGGCCCATCCACCGGGGGAGCCATTGTGCATGCCATTGGCTTCCCCTGGCTTATGGTCATCATTGGGGTCATCAACATCATGTATGCTCCTCTCTGTTACTACCTGAGAAGCCCCCCAGCCAAGGAGGAAAAGCTGGTAAGGGGCTCTGACTGCTGCTAAAAAAATAATAATCTGGGGTTTTTTTTTTCCATATCTCTCTCACATTGTTTTTATCCTATGCCATTTCCTCCCTCTTTGAGTGTTTTTCTGCTTTGCCATGTTTTCTGATCTAATTTTCACGTTTATGTTTCCTTTGTTTTCTTCCTTATTTTCCCTTTTCTATGTAACCACTTTGCTTCTTACATCGGGTGGTTAAAAAGGGTC
Source organism: Panthera onca (assembly GCF_046562875.1). NCBI lineage: Eukaryota > Metazoa > Chordata > Mammalia > Carnivora > Felidae > Panthera > Panthera onca. The sequence continues at coordinate 167,224,285 of NC_138342.1, read as the reverse complement.
CTAAGTAAAGAAGAACAATGAGAACCTCAGGTGCGGGGGCCATCAAAAGCATCCTGTACTTTAGTTACTAGCAAAATATGAGTTACCAAATTATTTCCGCAAAGAAGGCAAAATTCCACCAGGCTAATTCATTCATTAATTCATTAATTCATGTCTGCCATTATATATATATATATATATATATATATATATATATATATATATTTTTTTTTTTTTTTTTTCTGCCATTATCTTTACCAGGTCATCATTTAAAGTACAAAACCCAGGGAAGAGACCACAACATATGATTTTAGTTAATAAGATACTTTCTTTTTATTGCAGCGTGAGCACCCTAAGGGTGCTTAGTGATGGATATGGGGGCTGCTCAAAGGGATGGAAGAAGACAGAGGGGTCTGATAGGGGATGGTTCCAGTTTCAGCTGACTCCCTGCTATAGTTTGTATTACCACTTTTAAGATTCAATTAAAAGCATTCCAGATATTTCTCTTGACTAGAGTTGCTACACCTAGGTGCCTTGGGAGGCCTGTGCCTGTAAACGAAGCAGAAAAAGAATCCTACCCCATTTCTTGACTCTTTCCCGAACAATACTAGACTTGAGTAAGCTAGTGAGGGAAGGGAACTGGGAGACTGGTAAAATATATGCAGTAATTTCTCTTCCTGACTCTTGCTTCAGGCAATTCTGAGCCAGGACTGCCCCATGGAGACCCGGATATGTGCAACTCAGAAGCCCACAAGGGAATTTTCTCTGGGGGAAGACAGTGACAAGGAACCTGGCAGTAAGCAGTAGCAGCAGAAAGTGGTCTCTGAGCCTTGTCACATGTTGGATCCATGAGCCTTGGACTTCAGTGACCAAAGAGTGACCACCTCTTTCCCTAATCATGAGATCTCTATGGGCTGCTCAACAGGCTTTACTTCCCTCTCCCCTGGGTATACCTCCCCCTACCCCCGACTTCCATGAGTGCCATTCCCCGGTTCTCTCCTTATCAATGTAACCCATAGCTCTTCCTCTAATGCTTTGCTACCTCAGCTGGCCCATCTTTTATGGGAGGACATAGCTATGCTTTCTCCTAAGCTGTTGTAAGCCTGATTAAACTTGAGCTGTGGTGGATTCTGCAAGGAGTGACTCATTCCATTGAAACAGCTTTGAGCACAGTGTGCCCCTGAAACCAATGGGGTAAATGACAAACTGCATTTCATCTATTATCTGATATTCTTTGGCACATCCCCAACAGACCATAAAACTTTGTCCTCTGTTCCTCCATTTGGTCTTTCCTGAGTTTTCTCAGCTGAGTTGAGAAAGTGTCCTCAACATTGTACTGCTGCCAAATTGCCAATGTGGGAAATTGTTTGCCTGGTTCTTAGAAGCTGAGTAGTTTTTCTGTGGCTAAACCTAGAGCTGCTAAAGTGACTTTGTCCTCGGTGAATGGGTGGCCGTGTTTCTACCTTTCCTAAACTCCTTTCACTTTTAGAAATAAAAGCAGGAGGGCAGAAAAAAGAAAACATTTTTTTATCCAATATTTTATCAGAGGAAGTGAAAAGAAACTTCCCTGAAATCCCTTCAAACAGTGGATTTCCTAATACAAATATTATAATGAGGAATTGTTCTCATTTGTTAATGAATAAGTTATTAGCTAATTCAGACATAGTAAACTAGATGCTCTTTTATATCAAAAGAGAATGTGTGGGCAAATACATAGGTCCTATAAATATTTTGACATTTTTCTACCTTTTTCAAACATTTATTAAATGTGGGGTTTTAAAGAGATGAGAGTCATGGCACCCACTTGTAAATAGCTTCCCATGTATTTTAGCAAATAGGATATACACAGTATGAAAATGATCATTAATGCAAGTTAGTATACATTCTGTGTTAAAGTACAAAGAGGCAGAAATGCGCATAGTCTGGGTGGGAATAATGGTAGAGATAGAGGCAGAGGTAGAAATGGAAAGACCCACAGGTGCAGGCTGTGAGGTACTTGGATATCAGATTGAAATGTTAATGGTGTCTGGCTTTGATTATTACATTTCTTTGCAGGAGTTTGTTGGGCTCAGTACAAACTCCAAATTACTGGAACAAGTTCAAGCTGAACAGCTGTGAATCCTTATTACTTGGACAATGGATAGCTGATTTATGGATATGTTTTTAGAGGGTTAGTATTAATTAGACTTACCTGATTTTTAAAACCAGGTGTGCTTATATTGTCATTTAGTCAAGATGATATTGTCTTAGAATTTGAAGAGCCCAAAGGTAAAATTAGAAAATCCTTTGTCAGAATATGTAAGCTGTAACTAAAAATGTACACTGAGTGAATGGTCACTGGATCCCTGTACAAAAGTGGGAGTGAGGTTAAGGTAGGGTGCAGAAGAGTCAGGAGTACTGATAATGATACACTCTTACATGTGGAGGAGAATTTATAATAAAGACTGGGCTTATTACAAAAATTGTACCACATTTATAAAGTAGGAAGAATTTTTAAATTTAAATTTTAGTTAACATACAGTGCAATATTGGTTTCAGGAGTAGAATTCAGTGATTCATCCTTACATACCACACCCAGTGTTCATCACAAGTGCCCTCCTTAATACCCATCACCCATCTAGCCATCTTCCACCTACCTCCCTCTGTCAACTTTCAGTTTGTTCTCTATCATAAAGAGTCTCACTTAAATTTAAACAATAATAAATAAATTAATAATAAAAGAGTCTCTTGTGGTTTGTTTCCCTCTCTTCTCAAAAATAGGAAGAATTTTTTTAAAGAACTCATCTCAGGGATGCCTGGGTGGCTCAGTCGGCTGAGCGTCCAACTTTGGCTCAGGTCATGATCTCACAGTTTGTGAGTTCAAGCCCCACGTCGGGCTCTGTGCTGATAGCTCAGAGCCTGGAGCCTGCTTCGTATCCTGTGTGTGTGTCTCTCTCTCTCTCTTCCCCTCCTCTGCTCACATTCTCTCTCTCTCTCTCTCTCTTTCTCAAAAATAAATAAACATTAAAAAAATAAAATAATAAAGAGGAACTCATCCTTGACTTGTTGGTTAGCATTGTTTAAGCAATATAAAACACATATTTAAGGGGAAAACAATGGATATAATTTATTGTAATTATAATTTATTATAGAAAAGTCAAAAACACATACTACAAAGTAAGTCAGGGAGCATTTTTTATTTTAGATCACAAATAGATCATAAACATAGTCTATGTTTGGAAGAGTAAAAAAAGGAGAATCCTATAAAAATAGAAAATGGGATTGGTATTTATTCATGGCTTTATATATGATATGAAGAAAAGAATGTATTATAAACTTTCCACATTCATAAGTGATACTAAGTTCTTCTAAAAATGAAAATATCAATCCAGCAAAATGAGCCACAATATATATTTTTTTAAATAGCATACAATGTCAGATGACCTCCCCTGTGGAAAAGATGAAGATGTGAATTTTCTCATCTGGAAAGAGAGGAGTTGAAGAGACCATAAACATGTTTATAAGATGATGGGCTCTGAATTATCAATTATGGTGCAGCAGAAAAGACAGTGGGACTAGTGAGACATTGTGTTCAACAGGCCAGTGAAACAATAGGCACTCTAAGAGGGACTGTTGGGAACAAACCAAAAGACATTTGTTTCCAAAGTATAACACCTGGGTGGAAGCCACAGCACCACAAATTAAGGCAGTGACTGTGGAGTCAGAGAAAATGCAGAGGGGACTCTGATGAATGTGTGGCAGGAAGAGCAGCGTGGAGAAAGACAGAAAGATTTTTTTTTTAAATAAGCTTCATGCCCAGTGTGGAGCCCGATGAGGGGCTTGAACCCATGACTCTGAGACCAAGACCTGAGCTAAGATAAAGAGTTGGATACTTAACTGACTGAGACACTCATGTACCCCAAGACAGGAAAATTCTTACAGGGAGGGACCCAAATCTGAGGGGATATGACTAAAGTAGCTAAAATATTTAAGAAAGTCCCAGTCTTAGTGATCACAGAGTCTAAGAACACTTCCACAAAGAACCACTCTAAAAGCAATAGAAAACTGAGAGTTAATATTAGGGAATATTATCTTTTACTGTGTTGTCTTACTTGCAGAATTTATTATTCCAAGATATAGCCCAAACTGACTTGACTCTATTCCTGGAGAAAGCTCTGTAACGCTTGTGTGAGTCTGTCCTCTGAGGCTGACACAAAGAAAGGGAAATGCAGTCCTTCCACCTAACATCCCTGAATATCTCTGGATGGGATGTGGCAGATTACCTCTGTTGTCTTTAATACCCGTTAGTTCTCTCCAAGTATGCTGAGCTTTATAGGCAGTGCACCAGAGCCACTGTTACACAAGTCAGTCCTGCAGAGTTCATCCCTGCAGCCTTGTCTGTAGGAGAAAAACATTTTCTGAAACAAAGGAGGATTGGAACAAAGTAGCTTTGGAACACAGCACTCTCCATACTTGTTGTATTGAAGGTCTTAAGAGAGGAATGGTTGTAGGTCATAAGGTGATAGAAGGAAAATCAAGTCAGGAGTAGACAGGCCTAATCCTAATGTTTTCATCTAGCTCTCCCACATTTTAGTTGTGTGGCCTGGAGTGGATCATTTCATATTTCTGGGCTTTTGTGTCACCATCTGCAGAAATTTATATGTTTCCTTTCTCCATTGGATTATGTGGGGGCACTTCCACTGAGGGCCAGAGGCAGGGCCTTTGTGAGCCTGAGTCAAAGCTGAGAGGTCACTCCAATGTTACACATCACCTCAGAAATACAAATGTCCCTTGAGGTTTGAATTTCTGCTTTCAGGAAATTACTGGAAATAAAATGTGATTCCTCTTCCTCTTTCTTCTCCTCCCCCTTTTTGTCTTTGTTCTTCTTCCTTTATAGAGTGAAGAGCACAGTGGTAGCAGAGGCAAGAGGAGTGATCAAGGACTATTTGCATTTATCGTCCAAAATGAGTTATCATAAAGTATCCTGAAATTACAAGAGACATGAGTGAAGTTGAATAGAATCTTGCTTCTATTGGTTACTCAGACTCTTGGACTAGTTCAATGACTGACAACTGTTCTTAAAGGAAGGGTTGCAAAGTCCGGTGTGTGTTCTCGGTCAGCAGACAGGGTGGAGGACACAACAGATAGCTTGGGAAATCTTCAGAAGAAAACAAGAAAGGTAAGGTGTAGTGCATGACAATGTGGAGATGGCCTGGTGTTCAACCTACATCTACCATGGAATCATGTCATGGAATGTCAAGGCCCTGGGGAGAGGAAACAAAGCAGTGGTAGAACTCCACTACATAAAGGAAATGTTATAATAGAAAATTCCTTATTTGTTAAGTGGGAATAATAGTAGTGCTTTCACAACAGAGCTGTAATGAGGATTAAATAAGATAATAAATGAGTAAGAACACATTTTATAAACCATAAAGTATTTAAGTGCTATTTTCTTCTATCAGTTATTCCAACTCTTTCAGCTCACAGAAGAGGAAACTGAGATTCATTAAGGGAAAACAAGCTGCCTAAGATCACACAACTAGAAGGAGGCATAATCTGCATTCAAATCCCTTACAGATATATGATCTGCAAGTATTTTCTCCTATTCTGTGGGTTGTCTTTTCACTCTCTTGATACTGTCCTTTGGTGCACAAATGCTTGTAATTCTGATGAATTCCAGGTATCATTTTTTTTCTTTACAGCTTTGTTCTATTTTATGACCAATGAAGATTTATACGTGTATTTTATTCTAACAGTTTTTAGGTTTAGCTCATCTCTAACCCATTTTGTGTTTGTTTTTGTATATGGTGTGATGTAGGGGTTTCACTTCATTCTTTTACATGTGGATTTCCAATTTTCCCAGTATCACTTCTTGAAAATACTATTTTTTCACCATTGAATTTTCTCAGAACTTGTTTTGAAAGTCAGTTTGGGGCGCCTGGGTGGCGCAGTCGGTTAAGCGTCCGACTTCAGCCAGGTCACGATCTCGCGGTCTGTGAGTTCGAGCCCCGCGTCAGGCTCTGGGCTGATGGCTCAGAGCCTGGAGCCTGTTTCCGATTCTGTGTCTCCCTCCCTCTCTCTCTGCCCCTCCCCCGTTCATGCTCTGTCTCTCTCTGTCCCAAAAATAAATTAAATAAAAAAAAAAAAAAAAAAAAAAAAACGTTGAAAAAGAAAAAAAAAAGAAAGTCAGTTTGGAGGAATATGGCAGTGTAGGAGGACGCTGGGCTCACCGTGTCCTGCTGATCACTTAGATTGCACCCACACCTGCCCAAATAACCCAGAAAACCATCAGAAGACTAGCAGAACAGATTCTCCAGAGCCAAGCATAGACGAGAGGCCCACGGAAGAGGGTAGGAAGGGCGGAGAGGCAGTACGCACTACACGGACTGGCAGGAGGGAGCCGGGGTGGTGGAGGGGCAGCCCGACGGCAAAACAGAGCCCTCAACTCTGGCTTGCAAAAGCGGAGGGGCTGGACGGAGTGTGTTCGGACAGCAAGTGGGACTTAACATCTGGAAGGTTATAAGCTAACAGCTCTGCTCGGAGGGCTGGAGGACTATGGGAGGGAGAGTTGTTGAGCCCAGATGACAGAGCTCAGCATGGCGGGGAACAAAGGCGTTTGCCAGTGCCATCTCTCTTGCCCATCCTCCAGCCAAAATCCCAAAGGGAAACAGTTCCTTCCAGGGAGCTTGCTTGCACCACCGAAACACCCAATGCTGTGCTTTTGCAGATCCATCCCTACGGCGGCAGGTCTGACTCCCTCCTGGTGGCGCAGGGCCCCTCCCGAAGCGGATCTCCCAAGGAAAAGTGAGCTGAGCCTGCTCCTCCTGCCCCCGTGCACCTTGCTGAACCACCCCAGCTAATAGGCCAGATGCCCAGCACCACAAGCCTGGCAGTGTGCAAGTAGCCCAGACGGGCCACGCCAACCCACAGTGAATCCACCCCTAGGAGAGGGGAAGAGAAGGCACACACCACTCTGACTGTGGCCCCAGCGGTGGGCTGGGGGCAGACATCAGGTCTGACTGTGGCCCCACCCACCAACGCAAGTTATTCAAGACAGCACAGGGGAAGTGCCCCGTAGTTCCGCACCACTCCAGCAACTATCCAAAATGATGAAACAGAAGAATTCCCCTCAAGAGAATCTCCAGGAAATAACGACAGCTAACGAACTGATCAAAAAGGATTTAAACAATATAACAGAAAGTGAATTTAGAATACTAGTAATAAAATTAATCGCTGGGCTTGAAAACAGTATACAGGACAGCAGAGAATCTATTGCTACAGAGATAGGGACTAAGGAACAGTTAGTTAGGAGGAGCTAAAAAATGCTATAAATGAGTTGCAAAATAAAATGGAGGTGACCACAGCTCGGATTGAAGAGGCAGAGGAGAGAATAGGTGAACTAGAAGATAAAGTTATGGAAAAAGAATAAGCTGAGAAAAAGAGGGATAAAAAAAATCCAGGAGTATGAGGGGAGAATTAGAGAACTAAGTGATGCACTAAAGAGAAATAATCTACACATAATTGGTATTCCAGAGGAGGAAGAGACAGGGAAAAGTGCTGAAGGTGTACTTGAAGAAATCATAGCTGAGAACTTCCCGGATCTGGGGAAGGAAAAAGGCATTGAAATCCAAGAGGCACAGAGAAGTCCCTTCAGACATAACTTGAATGGATCTTCTGCACGACATATCATAGTGAAACTGGCAAAATACAAGGATAAAGAGAACATTCTAAAAGCAGCTAGGGATAAACGTGCTCTAACATATAAAGGGAGACTGATAAGACTCGTGACCGATCTCTCTACTGAAACTTGGCAGGCCAGAAAGGAATGGCAGGGGGATCTTCAATGTGATGAACAGAAAAAAAAAAAATATGCAGCTGAGAATCCTTTATCCAGCAAGTCTGTCATTTAGAATAGAAGGAGAGATAAAGATCTTCCCAAACAAACAAAAACTGAAGGAATTTGTCACCACTAAACCAGCCCTACAAGAGATCCTAAGGGGGATCCTGTGAGACAAAGTACCAGAGACATCGCTACAAGCATGAAACCTATGGACATCACAATGACTCTAAACTCATATCTTTCTATAATAACACTGAATGTAAATGGCCTAAATGTGCCAACCAAAAGACATAGGGTATCAGAATGGATAAAAAAACAAGACCCATCTATTTGCTGTCTACAAGAGACTCATTTTAGACCTGAGGACACCTTCAGATTGAAGGTGAGGGGATGGAGAACTATTTATCATGCCACTGGAAGTCAAAAGAAAGCTGGAATAGCCATACTTATATCAGACAAACTAGACTTTAAATTAAAGGCTGTAACAAGAGATGAAGAAGGGCATTGTATAACAATTACAGGGTCTATCCATCAGGAAGAGCTAACAATTATAAATGTCTATGCGCCAAATACAGGAGCCCCCAAATATATAAAACAATTACTCATAAACATAAGCAACCTTATTGATAAGAATGTGGTCATTGCAGGGGACTTTAACACCCCACTTACAGAAATGGATAGATCATCTAGACACATGGTCAATAAAGAAACAAGGGCCCTGAATGATACATTGGATTAGATGGACTTGACAGATATACTTAGAACTCTGCATCCCAAAGCAACAGAATATACTTTCTTCTCGAGTGCACATGGAACATTCTCCAAGATAGATCACATTCTGGGTCACAAACAGCCCTTCATAAGTATACAAGAATTGAGATCATACCATGCATACTTTCAGACCACAGTGATATGAAGCTTGAGATCAACAACAGGAAAAAATCTGGAAAACCTCCAAAAGCGTGGAGGTTAAAGAACACCCTACTAAAGAATGAGTGGGTCAACCAGGCAATTAGAGAAGAAATTTAAAAATATATGGAAACAAATGAAAATGAAAATACAACAATCCAAACGCTTTGGGATGCAGTGAAGGCAGTCCTGAGAGGAAAATACATTGCAATCCAGGCCCATCTCAAGAAACAAGAAAAATCCCAAATACAAAATCTAACAGCACACCTAAAGGAAATAAAAGCAGAACAGCAAAGACATCCTAAACCCAGCAGAAGAAGAGAAATAATAAAGATGAGAGCAGAAATAAACAATATAGAATCTCAAAAAACTGTAGAGCAGATCAAGGAAACCAAGAGCTGGTTTTTTGAAAAAATAAACAAAATTCATAAACCTCTAGCCAGGCTTCTCAAAAAGAAAGGGAGATGACCCAAATAGATAAAATCATGAATGAAAATGGAATGATTACAACCAATCCCTCAGAAATACAAGCAATTACCAGGGGATACTATGAAAAACTATATGCCAACAAATTGGACAACCTGGAAGAAATGGACAAATTCCAAACACCCACACACTTCCAAAACTCAATCAGAAGGAAATAGAAAGCTTGAACAGACCCATAACCAGTGAATAAATTGAATCAGTTATCAAAAATCTCCCAACAAATAAGAGTCCAGGACCAGGTGGCTTCCCAGGGGAGTTCTACCAGACGTTTAAAGCAGAGATAATACCTATCCTTCTCATACTATTCCAAAAAATAGAAAGGGAAGGAAAGCTTCCAGACTCATTCTATGAGGCCAGTATTACTTTGATTCCTAAACCAGACAGAGACCCAGTAAAAAAAAAAAGAGAGAACTACAGGCCAATATCCCTGATGAATATGGATGCAAAAATTCTCAATAAGATACTAGCAAATCGAATTCAACAGCATAGAAAAAGAATTATTCACCATGATCAAGTGGGATTCATTCCTGGGATGCAGGGCTGGTTCAACATTTGCAAATCAATCAATCTGATACATCACATTAATAAAGAAAAGATAAGAATCATATGATCCTGTCAATCGATGCAGAAAAAGCATTTGACAAAATTCACCATCCTTTCTTAATAAAAACCCTCGAGAAAGTCAGGATAGAAGGAACATACTTAAATATCATAAAAGCCATTTATGAAAATCACACATCTAACATCATCCTCAATGGGGAAAAAATGAGAGCTTTTTCCCTGAGATCAGGAACACGACAGGGATGTCCACTCTCACCGCTGTTGTTTAACATAGTGTTGGGAGTTCTAGCATCAGCAATCAGATAACAAAAGGAAATCAAAGACATCAAAATTGGCAAAGATGAAGTTAAGCTTTCACTTTTTGCAGATGACATGATAGTATACATGGAAAACCCGATAGATTCCACCAAAAGTCTCCTAGAACTGATACATGAATTCAGCAAAGTCGTAGGATACAAAATCAATGTACAGAAATCAGTTGCATTCTTATACACTAATAATGAAGCAACAGAAAGACAAATAAAGAAATTGATCCCATTCACAATTGCACCAAGAAGCATAAAATACCTAGGAATAAATCTAACCAAAGATGTAAAAGATCTGTATGCTGAAAACTATAGAAAGCTTATGAAGGAAATTGAAGAAGATATAAAGAAATGGAAAAACATTCCGTGCTCATGGGTTGGAAGAATAAATATTGTCAAAATGTCAATACTACCCAAAGCTATCTACACATTCAATGCAATCCCAATCAAAATTGCACCAGCATTCTTCTCGAAACTAGAACAAGGAATCCTAAAATTCATATGGAACCACAAAAGGCCCCGAATAGCCAAAGTAATTTTGAAGAAGAAGACCAAAGCAGGAGGCATCACAATCCCAGACTTTAGCCTCTACTACAAAGCTGTCATCATCAAGACAGCATGGTACTGGCACAAAAACAGACACATAGACCAATGGAATAGAATAGAAACCCCAGAACTAGACCCACAAACGTATGGCCAACTCATCTTTGACAAAGCAGGAAAGAACATCCAACGGAAAAAAGACAGTCTCTTTAACAAATGGTGCTGGGAGAACTGGACAGCAACATGCAGAAGGTTGAAACTAGACCACTTTCTCACACCATTCACAAAAATAAACTCAAAATGGATAAAGGACCTGAATGTGAGACAGGAAACCATCAAAACCTTAGAGGAGAAAGCAGGAAAAGACCTCTCTGACCTCAGCCGTAGCAATCTCTTACTCGACACATCCCCAAAGGCAAGGGAATTGAAAGCAAAAATGAATTACTGGGACCTTATGAAGATAAAAAGCTTCTGCACAGCAAAGGAAACAACCAACAAAACTAAAAGGCAACCAACGGAATGGGAAAAGATATTTGCAAATGACATATCGGACAAAGGTCTAGTATCCAAAATCTATAAAGAGCTCACCAAACTCCACACCCGAAAAACAAATAACCCAGTGAAGAAATGGGCAGAAAACATGAATAGACACTTCTCTAAAGAAGACATCCGGATGGCCAACAGGCACATGAAAGGATGCTCAACGTCACTCCTCATCAGGGAAATACAAATCAAAACCACACTCAGATATCACCTCACGCCAGTCAGAGTGGCCAAAATGAACAAATCAGGAGACTATAGATGCTGGAGAGGATGTGGAGAAACGGGAACCCTCTTGCACTGTTGGGGGGAATGCAAACTGGTGTAGCGACTCTGGAAAACAGTGTGGAGGTTCCTCAAAAAATTAAAAATAGACCTACCCTATGATCCAGCAATAGCATTGCTAGGAATTTACCCAAGAGATACAGGAGTACTGATGCACAGGGGCACTTGTACCCCAATGTTTATAGTAGCACTCTCAACAATAGCCATATTATGGAAAGGGCCGAAATGTCCATCAACTGATGAATGGATAAAGAAATTGTGGTTTATGTACACAATGGAGTGCTACGTGGCAATGAAAAAGAATGAAATAGGGCCCTTTGTAGCAACGTGGATGGAACTGGAGAGTGTTATGCTAAGTGAGATAAGCCATACAGAGAAAGACAGATACCATATGTGTTCATTCTTATGTGGATCCTGAGAAACTTAACAGGAATCCATGGGGGAGGGGAAGGAAAAAAAAGAGGTTAGAGTGAGAGAGAGCCAAAGCATAAGAGACTCTTAAAAACTTAGAACAAACTGAGGGCTGATGGGGTGTGGGAGGGAGGGAGGGTGGGTGATAGGTGTTGAGTAGGGCACCTGTTGGGATGAGCACTGGGTGTTGTATGGAAACCAATTTGACAATAAATTTCATATATTAAACAAAAAGAAAAAAAAAGAAAGTCAGTTTGACTACATATGTGAGGATTTATTTCTGAGATCTACCATTAATCTATTTTACTGCTTATGCCCTAATATAACTTGAATAATGTAATGTAATCTTTATGCCAGTGTCCCCAGTCTTGATTAACGTATCTTGTCTTGAAATATACAATAGTTAAAATGAAAAAAGGAAAACAAATAATTCAAGCGTATATAAAGGAAAAAAGCTGTGCTTTGCTTCATGCATCCTCACCCTTGAATCCTATCCTACAGTTTCAAATTTTTAGGTGTTTTATTTATTTATTTTTGTTTTTATTTTTACATCTAAGAAACTTACTCAGCTCTTTCTGGATTTAATACCCTTTAAAATTATTTTTAAATTAAGTTTTCTATTTTAATTCCAGTATAGTTAACATACAGTGTTTCATTAGCTTGGGGTATACAATATAGTGATACAACAATTTTGCACATTATTAAGTGCTCATGATAAGTGTATACTTCAATCCCCACCATATGTTTCACCCATCCCCCAACCTATCCTCTCTGTTCTCTATAGTTAAGAATCTGTTCCTTGGTTTTTCTCTCTTTCTTTCCTTTGTTCATTTGTTTCTTTCTTGAATTCCACATGTGGTGTTTGTCTTTCTCTGACTTATTTTACTTATCATTACACTCTCTAGCTCCATCCATGTTGTTGTAAATGACAAGATTTTATTCCTTTTTATAGCTGAATAATATCCCATTGTATATATATACCACATCTTCTTTATCCATTCATCTACTCATGGAAACTTGGGCTATTTCTACAATTTGGCTATTGTAAATAATGCGGCTCTAAACATAGGGGTGTGTGTATCCCTTTGAATTAGTGTTTTTATACTTTTGGGGTAAATACCAAGTAGTGTGATTTAAGGATCACAGTGTAGTTCTACTTTTAATTTTTTGAGGTGGCTGCACCAGTTTGCATTCTCACCAACAGAGCACAAGTGCTCCTTTTTCTACACAACCTCTCCAACACTTGTTGGTTTGGGGGTGTTGAGTTGTATACTTCTTTACATAGTTTTGATACTAACCCTTTATCAGATACATCAATTGCAAATAGTTTCTTCTATTCCCAAGGTTTCCTTTTAGTTTTGTCAATTGTTTTCTTCATTGTTCAGCTTTTTATTTTGATGTAGTACCAATAGTGTATGTTTGCTTTTGTTTCCTCAGGAGACATACTTAGAAAAATGTTGCTATGGCTAATGTCAGAGACATTATTGTCTGTGCTCTCATCTAGGATTTTTATGGTTTGAAGTCTTTAATTCATTTTGAATTTATTTTTGCATATGGTGTAAGAAGGTGTCCAGTTTCATTCTTTTGCATGTAGCTCTCCAGTTTTCCCAACAACATTTGTTGAAGACACTTTTTTTCCCATTGCTTATTCTTGCCTCCTTTGTCCAAGATTAATTGACCCTATAACCTGTGTTTATTTCTGGGTTTTCATTTCTGTTCCATTGAATTGTGTGTCTATTTTTGTGCTCGTACCATAGTGTTTTCATTACTATAGCTCTGTAGTATAATATGAAATCTGAAATTGTGATACCCCCAGTTTTGTTCTTTTTCAATTGTTTTGGCTATTCAGGGTTTTTTTTGGTTCCATGCAAGTTTTAAGATTGTTCTAGTTCTGTGAAAAATGTTGTTAGTATTTTGATAGGGATTGCATTAAATTTGTAGATTGCTTTGGTTAGTATAGATATTTTAATAATATTTATTTTTCTAATCCATGAGCAAGTCTTTCCTTTTTTGTGTGTCATCTTCAATTTATTTATTAATGTTTTATAGTTTTCAGAGTACAGATCTTTTACCTCTTTGGGTAAGTTTCTTCCCAAGTATTTTATTATTTTTGGTGCAACTCTAGACAGAAGTGTTTTCTTAATTTCTCTTTCTGCTGCTTCATTATTAGTATGTAGAAATGCAACAAATTTCTGCACACTGATTTTCTTATCCTGTGACTTTACTGAATTAATTTATCAGTTCTAATTTTCTGGTGGAGTCTTTAGGGTTTCCTATATAGAGTGCCATGTCATCTGCAAATAGTGAAAGTTTTACTTCTTTCTTACAAGTTTGGATATCTTTAATTTCTCTTTGCTGTCTGATTGCAGTGGCTAAGACTTCCAGTACTATATGAATAAAAGTGGTGAGAATGAACATCCTTGAGTTGTTCCTGACCTTAGGGGGAAAGCTCCCAGTTGTACCACATTGAATATGATGTTGGCTGTGGGTTTTTCAGCTATGGCCTTTATTATGTTGAGGTAGTTCCCTCCCAACCTACTTTGTTGAGGGTTTTTATCATGAATGGATATTGCACTTTGTCATATGCTTTTGCTGCATCTATTAAAATGATAATATGGTTTTTATCCTCTCTTTTATTGATGTGATGTATCATTTTGATTGTTTTGTGAATACTGAACTGCTCTGCATCCTGGGAATAAATCCTACTTGATCATGGTAAATGATTTTTTTAAATATATTGTTGATTTCAGTTTGCTAGTATTTTGTTAAGGAGTTTGCATCTATGTTTATCAGACATATTGGGTTATAGTTCTCTTTTGGTGATGTATTTATCTGGCTTTAGTATCAGGGTGATACTGGCCTCATACAATGAATTTGGAAGTTTTCCTTTCTCCTCAATTTTTTGGAATAATTTGAGAAAGATAGGTATTAACTCTTCTTTAAATGTTTGGTAGAATTTGCCTGTGAAGCTATCTGGTCCTGGACTTTGTTTGTTGGGTGTTTTTTGATTACTGATTCAATTTCATTGCTAGTAATCAGTCTGTTCAAATTTTCTATTTCTTTCTGTTTCAATTTATCATTCAGAAATGGATAAATTCCTAGAAGGATATAACCTTATATATAACCTTATATATATTTGGCAACCTAGAAGAAATGGATAAATTCATAGAACATATAGAAATAGATATAGAAATATTCTATGAATTTATCCATTTTTCTAGTTGGTCCAATTTGTTGGCATATAATATTCATAATGTTCTCTTACAATTGTTTTTATTTCTGTGGTGATGGCTGTTATTTCTCCTTTTTCATTTTATTTTGTTTCTTTGGGTCCTGTTTTTATTTTGTTTGCTTGCTTGTTTGTTTTTTTAATGAGTCTGCCTAGAAGTTTATCAATTTTGTTGATATCTTCAAAGAATAAGGTCTTGGTCATTGATCTGTTCTATTATTTTATTAGTTTCTACATCATTTATTTATACTCTAATATTCATTACTCCTTTTCTTCTGCTGGGTTTCAGTTTTGTTTTTTTCTTCTATTTCTAGTTGTTTTAGATGTAAGGTTAGGTTGTTTATTTGAGATATTTCTTGCTTCTTTATGTAGGCTTGCATTGCTAAAAACTTTCCTCTAAGAACCACTTTTGCTGGCCATCCCAAAGATTTTGGATTATTTTGTTTTCACTTTAATTTGTTTCTATGTAATTTTTGTTTCTTCTTTTATTTCCTGGTTCACTCACTCATTGTTTAGTAGCATGTTATTTAACCTCAATATACTTGTGGTCTTTCCAGATTTTTTCTTATGGTTGATTTCTAGTTTCATAGTGTTGTGGTCAGAAAAGATGTAAGGTATAACTTTGATCTCTTTTAATTGGTAGAGACTTTTTTGTAGGATAATATGTGATCTATTTTGGGGAATGCTCCACATGCAAATGAAAAGAACATGTATTCTGTTGGTTTAGGATGGAATGTTGTGGATATATCTGTTAAATCTATATAGCCCAGTGTATCATTCAAAGCCACTGTTTCTTAATTGATTTTCTGTTTGGATGATCTGTCCATTGATATAAGTGGGGTGTTAGGATCCCCTATTATTATTGTATTACTATAAATTGGTTCCTTTATGTTTATTATTAACTGTTTTATGTATCTGGGTGCTTTATGTTGGGTACATAAATATTTACAATGGTTTTATCTTCTTTTAGGATGGTCCTCTTTATTTTTACTTAGGACCTTCTTTTTCTCTTGTTACAGTCTTTGTTTTAAAGTCTATTTTGTCTGGGGTACCTGGCTGGCCCAGTCAGTAGAGCATGTAACTCTTGATCTCAGAGCTGTTAGTCTGAGCCCCATGTTTGGGGTGTAGGGATTACTTAAAAATAAAATCTTAAAAAAGTCTATTTTGTATGATAAAAATGTTGCTACCTCAGTTTTCTTTTGACATCCATTTCATGATAAATGTTTCTCTAGCCCCTCACTTTCAATATGCAAGTGTCTTTAGGTCTGAAGTGAGTCTCTTGTAGGCAACATATGGTTGGGTCTTATATTTTTCATATAATTTTTTTAATGTTTATTTATTTTTGAGAAAGAGAGAGAAAGAGACAGATTGTGAGCAGGGGAGGGGCAGAGAGAGAGAGAAGGAGACACAGAATCCAAAGCAGCTGTCAATCCAAATCCGAGCTGTCAGCACAGAGCCCAACACAGGGCTCGAACTCATGAACCATGAGATCATGACCTGAGCTGAAATCACTTAACCAACTTAGCCACCCAGGTGCCTCAAGATTGGGGCTTATTTTTTAACCACTATGTCGCCCTATGTCTTTTTAAATTTTTTTTTTACATTTATTTATTTTTGAGAAACAGAATGAGACAAAGCGTGAGCAAGGGAGGGGCAGAGAGAGAAGGATACACAGAATCCGAAGCAGGCTCTAGGCCAGCGGTCAGCACAGAGCCTGATGTGGGGCTTGAACCCATGAACTGTGAGATCATGACCTGAGCCAAAGTCGGACGCTCAACCGACTGAGCCACCCAGGTGCCCATACCTGGGCATTTTTTTGACTGGAGCATTTTTTTCCCATTTCCATTCAAAGTAAATATTGATAGATATGTATTTGTTGCCATTTTGTTTCTTGTTTTGTGGTTGTTTATGTAGTTTTTATCTGGTCCTTTCTTTGCTCCCTGTCTTTCATGGTTGTTGGCTTTCTTTTGTTATATACTTGGATCCCTTTATCTTTATTCTTTGCATATCTATTACTGGCTTTTGAATTGTGGTTACCATTAGGTTTGCATATAACATCTTCTGCATATCACAACCTATATTAAGTTGATGGTCACTTAAGTTTGAACTCATCCTTTATTCCTTTCCTCCTCATGCTTTAGAAGTTATATTTTACATCCTTTTATTTTATGAATTCCTTGGCTGATATTTACAGAAGCACTTATTTTTATTGCTTTTTAAAAAACTTTTCATACCCTCACAGTCTTTCCTTTCCACTGAAAGAGTTCCTTTTAATATTTCTTGTAGGGCAGGTTTAGTGGTCATGAACTCCTTTAGTTTTTGTTTGTCTGAGAAACTCCTCACTTCTATTCTGGATGATAACTTTGCTGAATAGAATATTCATTTTATTTTATTTTATTTTATTTTATTTTATTTTATTTTATTATTTTTTCAATATATGAAATTTATTGTCAAATTGGCTTCCATACAACACCCAGTGCTCATCCCAAAAGGTGCCCTCCTCAATACTCATCACCCACCCTCCCCTCCCTCCCACCCCCCATCAGCCCTCAGTTTGTTCTCATTTTTTAAGAGTCTCTTATGCTTTGACTCTTTCTCACTCTAACCTCTTTTTTTTTTTTTCCTTCACCTCCCCCATGGGTTTCTGTTAAGTTTCTCAGAATCCACATAAGAGTGAAAACATATGGTATCTGTCTTTCTCTGTATGGCTTATTTCACTTAGCATAACACTCTCCAGTTCCATCCACATTACTACAAAGGGCCATATTTCATGAATAGAATATTCTTTATTGCAGATTTTTCTCTTTCAGCACTTTGAATATATAATGCTACTCCCTTTTGGCCTGCAAAATTTCTACTGAAAAATCTGTTCATTGCTTTATGGAGTTTCTCTTGTATGTAACTATTTTTTTTTTCTCTTGCTGCTTCAAAATTTTATTCTTTAGCACTACTTTTTGCCGTTTTGATTACTATGTATCTTGGTGTGGACCTTAGGTTGATTTTGTTGGGGGTTCTCTCTGCCTCTTGGATCTGGAGATCTGTTTCCTTCCCCATATTAGGGAAGTTTTCAGCTATTATTTCTTCAAGTAAATTTTTTACTTCCTTTTCTCTCTCTTCTTCTTCTTCTAAGATCCCTGTAATGTGAATTCTTTCTACTTAATGGAATCAGTGAGATCCCTAAGATGATTCTCAATTTGCATAATTTTATTTCCTCCCCTTTGCTCAGATGGTTACTTTCCATTACTCTGTCTTTCAGTTCATTAATTCGGTCCCCTGTTTCATCTAGCCTGGTATTTATTCCATCAAGTGTATTTTGTTTTATTTTGCAATAAAGTGTATTTTAATTTCATTTATTGTGTTCTTCATCCCTGATTTGTTCTTTTTTTATCTTCTTGTTAGGGATCTCACTGATGTCCTCTACTCTTTCTCAAGTCCAGTGAGTTTCTTTATTATTATTTTAAATTCTCTGCCAGACGTATTATATCCGTTCTGCTTAGGTCTCTTGCTGTGGTTTGGTTCTGTTCTTTCACTTGGGACCTATTTCTCTGTCTCTTCATTTTGTCTAACTCTCTGTATCTGTTTCCCTGTGTTAGTAAAGTCATCTACTTCTTCTATCAATGATTATAGCCTTATGAACATTCTGTAGTATTCTTCAATGCAGTGTCCACTGTTCTCCAGGGTCTGATGCTTCAGGGAATGTCTCCTATGTGTGTTACTTATGCTCTACTGTTGAATCTTGGCCTCTTTTCCCTTCAGTCCAGTTGTCTGCAGAAGCTCTTTTGCCTATTATGGCAGTGTTTGGTCCATAGCAGAGGTTACCCAACCTCTTTTAACAAGGTATGTGGTGGTCTACTTCTGAAATGAGACCTGCACCCATTGCCATCACAACTGAGATCCCACAATATGTGCAGGTGGGGAGATGTGGTGTTGGCAGGGTTTGTGCTATTCTTCTGAAGGAGAGAGCCCATAGCACTGGGACTAAGGGGAGCATGACTAGGAAAGGTGGATTCACAGAATTGCAGGAGTGGGGGACTTGGTGTAAGCAAGTTTGTGTGGGCACAGCACTGGTTCCAGAAGATGGCCATTGTTTATGCTGGGGGGTGGGGAAGGGAAATGGCAACTGTCAGCTCCTTTGTTCCTGGAGGTGTCCCCTGTAATCCCTTCTCTTCAGGCCAAGCTCTGAGATAAGTAAATCATTCTCCCTCCCATCTTCCCCCAGCATTTTTCAAACTGGTGGTTCTATGCTCTATCTGCATAGGCTGTTTGTCCTGATGTCTTTTTAAGGGCAGGGACTCTGCTTCCTAATGCCCTCTGGGCTTTCGCGGAGCCAAGTCTGCTAATTTATAAAATTCCAGGTTTCAAGTCTCACTAATTGTAAGAACTCACAAAGTTTGATCCCTCTCACTTTCCAAGGCAAATATTATGATGATTCATCATCCCTGTTCATGGGATCCCTGATGTGAACGTGCTTTTTGCCCATCTCTGCAACACTTGCCCCCTTTCCACTGTGGACAGCCATGATCTGTTTTGCTCCCAAACTGTGTCTTCACCCTTTCTACCTTTGATGTGATCTCCTCTTTATCTTTAGCTGTGGGGTTTGTTCTGCCAGTCTTTGGATCATTTTCTGGGTTATTTATCCTGATGTGAGTGTTATCTAGTTGTATTCATGGAACAAGGTGAGCTTGGAGGCCTCTATTCTGCTATCCTTTCAGATTCCCTCCATGAATATCTATGATTTAATATCTTTTGACATCCACTATCTTCCTTTAATGGCAGATAGAGATTAGATATTTTTACTGCCAGTTATGCTGCCTTCTAATTTCCAATATAATTATACCACAATTTATCAAATTAATAATAAGTATTTGCATTATTATGACCACATCAGCATTACTCACTGCAGAACTAAGAATGGTATTCTGATTTCATTCCCTTTTCTACAGCATTTTGTTTTTTTCTGGAATTGGTAATGCCTGCTTCATTTGCCTACTTTTCCAGATGACTGTCACTCAGTTTTCTCAGGTCCTCCAAAAGATTTATAAAACCCCTATAACTAATAATCTGATCATACTAGATAATCTTTCAATATGATTCGTTTTTGGAGACATAACTTCAGCCCTATGTCCTCTGGACTGTTTTTTCTAAGCTGTCTTCAAGACTGCTCTTTGGGGCCTCCCCTAGGCTGCTTTCTCAAATTGGATCCCCTAGTTCCTGGATTCAGTTTCTTCCTCTTTCTTGGTTTGCCTCCCCCCTTTTTTTAGTGGAGTACATCCTCCAATAACTTCCTTAAATAGGTGCATAGGAGGTAAATAATTTGAGACATTGGATGTCTAAAAATATTGTACTTAATTGATAGCTGTCTGGATGCAGAGTTCTGGGCTAAATATAATTTTTCCTCAGATTTTGGAAGCGTGTGGGTGTTTAGGAATTTGTCCATTTCTTCCAGGTTGTCCAGTTTGTTGGCATATAGTTTTTCATAGTATTCCCTGATAATTGTATCTCTGAGGGATTGGTTGTAATAATTCAATTTTCATTCATGATTTTATCAATTTGGGTCATCTCCCTTTTTTTTTTTTTTTTTTTTTGAGAAGCCTGGCTAGAGGTTTATGAATTTTGTTTATTTTTTCAAAAAACCAACTCTTGGTTCCCTTGATCTGTTCTACAGTTTTTTTTAGATTCTATATTGTTTATTTCTGCTCTGATCTTTATTATTTCTCTTCTTCTGCTGGGTTTAGGCTGCCTTTGCTGTTCTGCTTCTATTTCCTTTAGGTGTGCTGTTAGATTTTGTATTTGGGATTTTTCTTGTTTCTTGAGATAGGCCTGGATTGCGATGTATTTTCCTCTCAGGACTCCCTTCGCTGCATCCCAAAGCGTTTGGGTTGTTGTATTTTCATTTTCTTTTGTTTCCAAATATTTTTCTAATTTCTTCTGTAATTGCCTGGTTGACCCATTCATTCTTTAGTAGGGTGTTCTTTAACCTCCATGCTTTTGGAGGTTTTCCAGACTTTTTCCTGTTGTTGATCTCAAGCTTCATAGCATTGTGGTCTGAAAGTATGCATGGTATGATTTCAATTCTTGCATACTTATGAAGGGCTGTTTTGTGACCCAGTATGTGGTCTATCTGGAGAATGTTCCACGTGCACTCGAGAAGAAAGTATATTCTGTTGCTTTGGGATGTAGAGTTCTAAATATATCTGTCAAGTCCAACTGATCCAATGTATCATTCAGAGCCCTTGTTTCTTTATTGACTGTGTGTCTAGATGATCTATCCATTTCTGTAAGTGGAGTATTAAAGTCCCCTGCAAATACCACATTCTTATCAATAAGGTTGCTTATGTTTGTGAGTAATTGTTTTATATATTTGGAGGCTCCCGTATTTGGCGCATAGACATTTATAATTGTTAGCTCTTCCTGATGGATAGACCCTGTAATTATTATATAATGCCCTTCTTCATCTCTTGTTACAGCCTTTAATTTAAAGTCTAGTTTGTCTGATAGAAGTATGGCTACTCCAGCTTTCTTTTGGCTTCCAGTGGCATGATAAAGAGTTCTCCATCCCCTCACTTTCAATCTGAAGGTGTCCTCAGGTCTAAAATGATTCTCTTGTAGACAGAAAATAGATGGGTCTTGTTTTTTTATCCATTCTGATACCCTATGTCTTTTGGTTGGCGCATTTAGTCCATTTACATTCAGTGTTATTATAGAAAGATATGAGTTTAGAGTCATTGTGATGTCCGTAGGTTTCATGCTTGTAGCGATGTCTCTGGTACTTTGTCTCACAGGATCCCCCTTAGGATCTCTTGTAGGGCTGGTTTAGTGGTGACAAATTCCTTCAGTTTTTGTTTGTTTGGGAAGATCTTTATCTCTCCTTCTATTCTAAATGACAGACTTGCTGGATAAAGGATTCTCGGCTGCATATTTTTTTCTGTCCATCACATTGAAGATCTCTCTGCCATTCCTTTCTGGCCTGCCAAGTTTCAGTAGAGAGATCGGTCACGAGTCTTATAGGTCTCCCTTTATACGTTAGGGCACGTTTATCTCTAGCTGCTTTCAGAATTTTCCCTTTATCCTTGTATTTTGCCAGTTTCACTATGATGTCGTGCAGAAGATCGATTCAAGTTACGTCTGAAGGGACTTATCTGTGCCTCTTGGATTTTAATGCCTTTTTCCTTCCCCAGATCCGGGAAGTTCTCAGCTATTATTTCTTCAAGTACACCTTCAGCACCTTTCCCTCTCTCTTCCTCCTCTGGAATACCAATTATGCGTATATTATGTCTCTTTAGTGCATCACTTAGTTCTCTAATTTTCCCCTCATACTCCTGGATTTTTTATCTCTCTTTTTCTCAGCTTCTTCTTTTTCCATAATTTTATCTTCTAATTCACCTATTCCTTCCTCTGCCTCTTCAATCCGAGCTGTGGTCACCTCCATTTTATTTTGCAACTCATTTATAGCATTTTTTAGCTCCTCCTAACTGTTCTTTAGTCCCTATCTCTGTAGCAAGAGATTCTCTGCTGTCCTTTATACTTTTTTCAAGTCCAGCGATTAATTTTATTGCTAGTATTCTAAATTCACTTTCTGTTATATTGTTTAAATCGTTTTTGATCAGTTCGTTAGCTGTTGTTATTTCCTGGACATTTTTCTGTGGGGAATTCTTCCCTTTCGTCATTTTGGATAGTCCTTGACGTGGTTCCAGGACTGCGGGGCACTTCCCCTGTGCTGTCTTGAATAACTTGCATTGGTGGGCGGGGCCACAGTCAGAACTGATATTTTCCCCCAGCCCACTGCTGGGGCCACAGTCAGACTGGTGTGTGCCTTCTCTTCCCCTCTCCTAGGGGCGGGATTCACTGTGGGGTGGTGTGGCCCATCTGGGCTACTTGCATGCTGCCAGGCTTGTGGTGCGGGGGATCTGGCATATTAGCTGGGGTGGATTGGCAAGGTGCATGGGGGCGGGAGGGGCAGGCTCAGCTCGCTTTTCCTTTGGAGATCTAATTTTTCCTCAGATTTTGAATGCAGCCCTTTGTCTTCTGATTTCAGCATTTTTGTTGAGAAGTCCAGGACCATTTAATTCTCAGTCCTTTGAATAGATCTACTGTTGCTTTTGGATTTTAGGATGTTATTCCAGGTCTTCTGCAATTTCACAATAGTGAGACTTTGTGGAGATCTCTTTTATTATTTGTGCCGCATACCCAATGGAACTTTTCAATCTAGAAAATTATGTTCTTTTTTTCTGGGAATTTATTGTGCTATCTTTCTTATAGTTTTATTTTATGTTCACTTTTTGTTTTATTTCTGGAAATCTTGTTAGTTGACTGTGGGCTTCCTGGATTGATTATCTTTCTCTTCCCTCCTATTCAAACTTTTAAACTTATTGGTTGTTGTTTAATCTCTCCACCATGAGATATTTCCTCAATTTTGTATCCATCTGTTCTTTGAGTTATTTTTCCATTTTAGCTATAATAATTTAATTTATAAGAGGTCTCCAAATTTTTAAATACTCTTCTAATTTCATTTCATGGTTATAATATATTTTCTTTCTCTGAGAGTGGGTCAAGCTATGTTTTTCATTCCCTGCATTTGCATGTTTCTCCAGTTCCCTTGCTTGTTTTGAGCTGTCTTTAATCAGGGAGAGTTTCTTCAAATGTCTTATAATCTATTAAGTAGTCCCTAGAAGACTACATGATGACTAGAGCTTATAAACTCCTGGGGTGATTGGGTGTTAGTTGATTCATTTTGGGGAAAACTGTCCCATATCAGTGTCTGTTGGTCTTGTCTTTAATTTTTCCAGTAAAAACTTTCCCCCCTGGTGGTAGGGGATTGTTGAAGTTAACATTGTTAGATCATAATGGCTTAAGTGGACTCAGGGTGGGAAAGCGGACCTCTGTTGAGTTACTCTCACTGTTTTAGGCATGGCACCTCTTCTCTGCCTTCCATTGTGAGTAATGCCCTTAGTTTTTGCCTTTTTGGTTAAATTTTTCTTTTCTCCCCAGGGGGCAGGTAAGCTTTAGGATATGCTGGATGGAACCTAGGTGTCCTTACACATACCAATTTTCTTGTTTTTCAGCCCTTTTTCTTTTTTTTTTTAATTTTTTTTTCAACGTTTTTTATTTATTTTTGGGACAGAGAGAGACAGAGCATGAATGGGGGAGGGGCAGAGAGAGAGGGAGACACAGAATCGGAAACAGGCTCCAGGCTCCGAGCCATCAGCCCAGAGCCTGACGCGGGGCTCGAACTCACGGGCCGCGAGATCGTGACCTGGCTGAAGTCGGACGCTTAACCGACTGCGCCACCCAGGCGCCCCCAGCCCTTTTTCTTGCACCATCTTCAATTCCTAATTACCTATGAAGTTCTGTGATATAAATTGACTTTCTTTTTATCGTGTTGATGCAGAATGAATAAACTTCTCTCAAAGGGAGTTTTATCTTAGGAAATATAATCTTCACATAGAATGAACAGTTTTCACAAGGTTATATACTTTTTTACATTTTGTAAAAGCTCAAAAGATTATAAATTGACATATAGGCAGGAATAACTAGTTTTATCATAAAGAAATGCAGGGAGTAAGTAGGAGCATTGATGGGCATCTTAAGGACAAGATGGTTTTCTTTTCAGCTACGATTTACAAAGCAGATGTATAATGCATCCTGGTGGGCCATAGAATCCGGCTTTGTTTGAACAAAGTTATATACAGTCATGTTGACTTAGAAATAAGGACTTTAAAGAGGTTTTCTCTGATTGTCATGTCGTTTTGTTTGAATTTGCTATTGGACATCCCTCTTTTGCTAATTTTCCCATCAGTTTTTATCAAACATTTTAACGCCCAAAATTTCCAAAAATTTGTTCCTATCTCTTATGTGTTATCCCTAAATCTTTCTTTTGAATCCTTAATAGTGCAGCTATTGAGTTTATATGAGCCTTTACTCAAAATTTTCCAGGTCCTTTAAATGAAGATGGCGAAAAAATTACTCACAGTTGGAACTTTCTTATAAAAACATTGAAAAGAGCAGAGTTGAGACAAGTATGTTAGAGAGTTTGGTCTGTTTGCCTTCATTTATTTTTTACATTTTCTGAAGTAGTCTGGATGAAAGTGATTTATTTCTTGAACTGGCATGACTATTCTTGTTAGCAATTAGCTGAGACAAAGACATGGGTGAATTTGCTTTTGGCATGCACAATGCCTGGCATGCAGGCTGTGGGTGAATAATGTGGGGGAATCAACACTCTGTGGTGATCCCTGCATTCAGAGTACTTTCCATAAATTGTGGTAGCAGCAAATCTTACATGTGCAACTACACTCTGGCTGTCCCCTGGTTGTGTTGGCCTCCATCTCCTGCTGGTCTAAGACAAGGATTTTTAAATGCAAATCACTTCCACTTACTCCCACATAGATTCTGTTTTCTCATGGTTGAATCACAATATGGTCTACCCTTTCTTCATTCAGTCACATCAGTATGCACAGAAATTCTTCACAGTCTCTATGTATGGATGTCTCTTCCCATAGCTTCCAGAACTGATACAGATAATTTGGTAAGCCCTAAGGAAAGAGAGTGGAAGGTGGGGCATATTTAAACATCTTCAGACCACTGTCTTAAGTTCTAGGACTCCCCCACCAACCAGTTTTTGTAGTCATTTTTTTTCTTCCCATTCTTTTCTGTCTTTCTCTTTTCTTCTTCTCCTTCTTTTACTTTCCTCCTCTTCTACTTTTGCTTCCTCTCCCCCTATTCTTTTCTTTAAAAATTGTGTATCTTATATCTACAGTAAAATGCATTAATCTTAAGTGTATATGCAACACATTTATGTATCTGCATGTAACTACTACTCAGATAAAGATGTAGAACACTTCCATCACCTCAGAAGGCTGTCTCTCCTCAGTCAAAATTCACTCTCCTCCTAAAGGTAATCAGTAATCTTACTTCTATCTCCATTCATTGTTTTTGTCAGTTAATGAATTTTACATTTATTTCTCCATTTACTCAGGTCTCTTTATTTTTCTCATTATGATTTTATAATTTTCTTCCACTAAACTTCATAAAGAGAAATCTATAACATATTGGCCCTCCTAAATATGTTGTCTTACTTCATCCTCCTGGGTTAAGCATTTCTGTCCCCATTTTATAAACAAGAAAATGGTCTGAGAGTTTAAGTAATCAGCTTAAGTGCACACAATCACTTTCTCACATAACAAGCAGTAAAGTCTATATTTAAACTCAGGTTGGTCTACATCCAAAGTCTGAGCTCTTTCTGTTATAAAATAACTTAACACTTTATGCTCATGCACAAAACTTAATACAGAGCTCTTTTTTTTTTTTCAGCTGTGAATTATCAGTAAAGCTTAAATGTAGAAACTTTTCTGCATATTTCAAGAAATATGCTACTTGACTTCTGGGGAAGATGGAGTAAAAAGACCCTAGGCTCACCTTGTCTCATAGATACAATTAGAGAACACTCACATCAGGGTAAATAACTCATAAAATGACCCAAAGATGGGCACACATTAAAAAGAAGAGACCATATCAAAAAGGGTAGGAAAGGTAGAGATGTGGTCAGGAGCTAAATGGACCCACAGGATGCTCCAATCAGGGGGGCGGGGAACACTGGGCATGGAAAAGGGAGAGAAACAGACCCCACACTGGGGCCCCTAAAAGGGGAAGATTAATCCCCAAAACGTTTGCCTTTGAAAACCAGAGGGGCCAAGTTTCAAGATTTCTTACAACCAGTGGGGCTTAAAACCTGGAATTTAAAAAATCTATGAACTCAGCCCTAGGAAAGCTGGGACAGTGAGAGGAAACTGAGTTCCTCCCTTAGCACAACAAACAGTTCACGAAGATACAGCATAAAAGCCGTAGTTTGAAAGTGCCTGGGGCATACAGGAAGAAGAGTTATTTACTCATCTCAGAACCTGTCCCAGAAATTGCTCAAGAACTCCTCCAGGAAAAAGGAACTTGGCAGGCACTACTTCCCTCCACTGCCCCCAGCATAAACACACAGACACCTGAGGGGCTGTCTACTTAACTTTCTAACGCTGCCACCCCTCTTCACACACTGTACTTACACCAATCCATCCCTCCCAAAGGCTCACTTGAGTCCCTCATGACATGGCCCTCTCTGAGAACTGGGGACACACGAAGCTTGTTAGTACTGGCACCCTCTTCCCTGCCCTCTGCACCCTACTTCCAAGGAAGGTACCTCATTCTTGGTACTGCGGGGCCCCTCCCATGGCACCTAAGCTCACTAGTACTGGTGCACAAACCCCTAGGCAGTGCTTTGGGGAATTCACCCTCTCCAATATGCTCCTGGCAAGAGCCCATACAGGGTAGTGCTGCAGGCCTGGAAGTGTGCAAGCAGCCCCTACACAGGCCAGCACCATTCCAAAGTGACTCTTGCCCCAGAAAGAGGGAAAGATAATCATACACCAGTCAAATGGAGACTCCAGCAGTGGGCTGGAGGCAGACAACTGGTCTGACTACAGGCCCCATCCACCAATAAATGCTTCTCAGGGGACAACACAGAGAAAGTGCTCTGCAGTTAGGTGGTATGCATCTCTGGCAAATGCCTGGTCTGACCCAACGCAAGCCCAAGGAATCCCCAGACCGGCCGTCTAACACCAAAGAGACCAAAAACCGCACCCAAAAAATAAAGAGAGCCATTGCAGGTGGCAGGACTGAAAGAAAAACTGGTTCAGCTACAGCAGCAAGGCACACTCATCCATTGACAAAGCGACAACCTTGAAGTGTCAGGTTTGTTGACATAGGACCTCTTCTTCATAGGGCTACTACTTTCCAGTGCAGGAAATATATGGCTGTCTTTCCTAACATAGAGAAATAGATGCAAAGTGTTAGACAAAATGAAGAGACAAAGGAACATATCCCAAATGAAAAAAACACCACAAAATCACAGCAAGAGATATAAGCAAAATGGATATCAGTAATATGCCTGTAGAGGATTTAAAGTGATTACAAAGATACTCACTGGACTTGAGAAAAAACTGATGGACATTAGTGAGACCCTTAACAAAGAGATGGAAAACAAAATAAACCAACCAGAAATGAAGAACATGAAAAAATGAACTAAAACATACACTTGACAAAAGTAATAGCAAGCTAGAAGAAGCAGAGGAACAAATTAATGACCTGGACGGCAGTGTAATGGAAAGTGATCGAGCTGAGTATATGAGAGATAAAAGGATTATGCAAGCAAGAATTGACTTAGGGAACTCAGTGACCTCCATCGAGTATAATAACATTCATTCACATTATAGGGATCTCAGAAGATGAAGAGAGAGAAAAGGAAGAAGAAAATTTACTTGAAGAAATAATAGTTGAAAACTTTCCTAATTTGGGGAAAGAAACAAATGAACCCACAACTATATGGTCAGTTAATCTTCAGCAATGGAAAAAAGAAAGTCTCTTCAACAAATAGTGTTGGGAAAACAGGACAGTAACATGCAGAAGAATGAAACTGGGCAGCTTTCTTACACCATACACAGAAACAAATTCAAAATGGATTAAAAACCTAAATGTGAAATAGGAAAGCATCAAAATCCTAGAGGAGAACACAGACAGCAACCTCTTTGACATTTGCCATAGGAACTTCTTACTAAATATATCTCCTGAGGCTAGTAAAACAAAAGCAAAAATAAACATTGGGACTACATAAAAATAAAAATCTGCACAGTGAAGAAAACAACCAACATAACTAAAAGGCAACCTTGGAAATAGAAGAAGGTATTTGCAAGTGACATATGGGATAAAGGGCTAGTAGCCAAAATACATAAAGAACTTATAATCCATTTAAAAATAGGCAGACGACATGAACAAACATTTCTTCAAAGAAGATGTCTAGATGGCCAGCAGACACAGGAAAACATGCTCAATATCACTGATTGCCAGGGAGATGCAAATCAAAACCACAATGAGATATCACCTCATACCTGTCAGAGTGGTGAAATTAAAAAAAACAATAAAAAACAAGTATTGGTGAGAATGTGGATAAAAAAGAAGACTTGTGCACTTAGTAATAAACTCTGGTGCAGCCACTGTAGAAAAAAGTAAGGAGTTTCCTCAAAAAATTAAAAATAGAACTACTCTATGACCTAGTAATTGCACTACTGGGAATTTACACAGGAAATATAAAAACACTAATTTGAAAAGATATATGTACCTCTATGTTCATTGCAAAAATTATTAACAATAGCCAAATAATGGAAGCAGACCAAGTTTATCCATTGATGAATGGATAAAGAAGGTGTGGTAGAGTGGAATATTACTCAACCATAAAAAGGAGTGAAGTCTTGCCATTTACAATGACATGGATGGAGCTAGAAAATATATTGTAAGCAAAATAACCAGTCAGAGGAAGACAAATACCACATGAGTTCACTCAAATGTGGAATTTAAGAAATAAAACAAGTGAGCAATGAAAAAGAAAATGAGACAAACCAAAAATACAGACTCTTAACTCTGCAGAACATATTGATGGTTACCAGAGATGAGGTGGGTAGGATGATGTGTGTAACAGGTGAAGGGGATTAAGAGTTCACCCATCTTGATTACCACTGAATAATGAAACCAATATACCACTGAAACCAATATAACACTATATGTTAACTATACTGGATTTAAAATAAAAACAAAAGAAAACAAAATATATAGAACTTACACAACTCAACTCACATGCACACATACACACAATATGATTTAATTTTTTTAATGTTTATTTTTGAGAGAGATAGTGTGAGCAGGGGAGAGGCAGAGAGAGAGGGAGACACAGAATCTGAAGCAGTTTCCAGGATCTGAGCTGTCAGCACAAAGCCAGACACGGGGCTTGAACCTACAGACCACAAGATCATGACTTGAACCGAAGTTGAATAAATGCTCAACCAACTGAGCCACCCAGGGGCCCCACAAAATCTGATTTAAAAATCAGGGCAAAGGACCCCAATACACATTTTTTTTAATTAAATTTTTTGTAACATTTATTTATTTTTGAGACAGAGAGAGACAGAGCATGAATGGGGGAGGGGCAGGAAGAGAGGGAGACACATAATCTGAAACAAGCTCCAGGTTCTGAGCCATCAGCCCAGAGCCTGACGCGGGGCTCGAACTAACGGACTGCGAGATCGTGACCTGACCTGAAGTCGGACGCTCAACCGACTGAGCCACCCAGGCGCCCCCCTAATACACATTTTTTCCAAAGAAGGCATCACTTCACACCAGTCAGAATGACTTGTATCAAAAAGACCAGAAATAACAAGTATTGGTGTGGATTTGGAGAAAGGGGAGCCCTTGTGCACTGTTGATGGGTATGTAACTTGGTGCAACCACTGTATAAAACAGTGTGGAGGTTCATCAATAAATTAAAAATAGTGATACCATATGATGCCCTGGTCCACTACTGGTTATTTAACCCCCAAAATGAAATACTAAATCAAAAAGATATATACATTCCTATGTTTATAGCAGCATTATTTATGGTAGCCAAAATATGGAAATATGGAAGCAGTCCACATGTCCATTGATAGATGAATAGGTAAAGATATATATATATATACACACACACAATTGAATAAAAAAGATCTTGCCATTTGTGACCACATGGTTAGAACTAGTGGGTATCTTGCTACATAAGACAAAGAAAAATATATGATTTCACTTATATAAGGAATGTAACAAACAAAACAAATAAGCAGACAAAAAATTCTCCCTGACAAACAGAAACAAATTTAGTTAAAAAGATGGGCCAATCCTTTGATATCCAGACTTTAATCCAGTTCTTTGGGGAATTAGAAACAACTGTCTTTATCTTACAAATCTCCACAAAACCAGAACTACAACTCTAGAAACAAGTTAAAACCCACCTAACTCTACCAATCTCCAAACCTTGCATATTCCTGTCAAAATATTTGTCGATATTATAAAAGATAAGAAAAATAGAACAAAATTGTTTTATACTTCAATAAAAGGATAAATTTTAAATACCAATTACCCTGAAATTCTAGAAAAAAAATTTCTTTGCATTTTTCTCTGGCCCTTTAAATTATAAATCATATCGTATCTTTGTGTGTGTGTGTGTGTGTGTGTGTGTGTTTATTTTAAGTAGGCTCCACGCCCAACATGGAGTTTGAACTCATGACCCTGAGATCAAGACTCTCATGCTCCACTGACTGAACCAGCCAGGTATCGCCTTATCGTGTCTTTGAAATATGAACACAGCCAACAATCTCCTGAGACTGAAGGGAAAAAAAAAGGAAGTGCTTTAAAAAAAAAAAAAAAAAAAAACTTCCGAGGGGTGCCTGGGTGGCTAGTTGGTTGAGTGTCTGACTTTGGCTCAGGTCATGAACTCACAGTTTGTGAGTTTGAGCCCCACGTTGGGCCTGCTGTTATCAGTGCAGAGCTTGCTTCAGATCTTTTGTTTTCCTCTCTCTCTGTCTCTCCCCCACTCACACTCTCACTCTTAAAAGTAAATCAAACATTTAAAAAAATTAAAAACCACAAATCAAACTTCTGAAATAGCTTTTATGCAAAGACTCCAGCACCTCTGATAACAGGCCAATATACTCCAAATATCCACCTTGGAGAAAACTTAGTTCCTCTGCTTTTCCATTGATATAAATTTATATCCCCATCTTCTTTTGGACTTAAGAGCCAATCTTTGAAATACAAACCCTAGAGAAAATATTTTCATAAAAATAAATAAATGGAAATGTTTAAAATTTGGGCCTATAATATCCTCTCTACAAATATTAGTAGAAACAAAATTAAGATTTTGTTTACACCTTGTCTGTGTTTCATAGTGTGTATCCACATATGTTGTAAATGTGAGATTTCTTTACCTCCAGATGGTATTGCTAAAATTAATATGTAAAAGAGTTCTGTTTAGTTGGTTTAATGGCAAGTGATTGTAAGGATTAGACATCCTAGAATTCAGAAAGATAGGAAATAACAAATATTTTTCAAGTTCATATGATCTGGGAAAATATTTGATATTAGAGTTAATTTAAGGTTGTTGGTTTAATCAATATATATATGTCTTTAGAGTTATCAATATTAAATATAAAACTTATTCTAGTTATGTTTACTGAAGGTCAAGTTTGTTGAAAAGCTGCATTCTGAAGCTGAAATATGTAATGCAAAGAGAGAGTTTGGGTATAAAAAGGATTGGTAGTTTTATTATGTTACCCAGAAGAGGAGGCTGCATCAGGCTCATGCCTTCAAAATTGAAGACCTACTCAGGGTAAAAGACTGAGGAGCTTTATAGGAAAATAAAGAATCTGGACGTTTTTAGGAATCTGGTATGTGCAACCAGTGACATTTGTCATGTCTTCAAGGTGGCCTCAAGTATACATTAAAGTCAGCAAGATGTAAATATTACTACTGAGTTTCTGGAACAAAGGGTTCTATAGAAAACAAGTAAAATGGATGGGGAGGCTTCAAGAATAAGGAAGAGAAAAATTTGTTGAGGTGGTTTATTTTTTTTCTCTGTTTCTTTTTAATGTTTCAAGTTATCAAAATTCTAGCTACTTAACATAAGTAATATTGTAATATTAGTTTCAGGAATAGAATTTAGTGATTCATCACTTACATGTACACCCAGTGTTCATTACAAAAGTACCACCTTATTACCCATCACTCATTTAGTCCATCCTCTCACCCAACTCTTCTCTAGCAACCCTCAGTTTGATCTTTATATTTATGAATCTCTCTTATGGTTTGCCTTCATATTTATTTTTTTTCTTTCTCATATGTTAATTTATTTTGTTTTTTAAATTCCACATATGAGTGAAATCATATGGTATTTGTCTTTCTCTGACTCACTTATTTCCCTTAGCATAATACACTCTAGCTCTACCCATGTCATTGCAAATGACAAGATTTCATTCCTTTCAGTACTGAGTAATATTCCGGTGTGTGTGTGTGTGTGTGTGTGTGTGTGTATCACATCTACTTCATTCATGAATCAATGGACATTTGAGGTGTTTCCATAATTTGGCAATTGTCAATAGTGCTGCTATAAACATTGGTTGCATGTGCCCCTTTCAGTCTCTATTTTTGTGTCCTTTGGATAAATACCTAGTAGCACATTGCTGGTTTATAAGGTAGTTATATTTTTAACTTTTTGAGGAACTTCCATACTGTTCTCCAGAGAGGCTGCACCAGTTTGCATTCCCACCAACAGTGTAAGAGGATTCCCCTTTCTCCATAGCCTCACCAACATCTGTTGTTTCCTGTGTCATTAATTTTAGTTATTCAGACAAGTGTGAGGTCATATCTCATTGTAGTTTTGATTTGTATTTCCCTGATGATAAGTGATGTTGAGCATTTTTTCACGTGTCTGTTAGCAATCTGCATGCCTTTTTTTGGAGAAATATTAATTTTTGGGGTGTTGAATTTTGTAAGTTCTTAGTATATTTTGGATACTAGCCCTTTATTTGATATATCATTTGCAAATATCTTCTAACATTTCAAGGTTTTTTTTTAGTTTTGTTGATTATTTCCTTTGTTATATAGAAGATTTTTATCTTGATGAAGCCCCAATAGTTCATTTTTGCTTTTGTTTCCCTTGCCTCCAGAGATGTGTCTAGTAAGAAGGTGCTATGGCCAAGGTCAAAAAGGTTGCTCCCTCTGTTTTCCAGGATTTTGACGGTTTCCTGTCTCAAATTTAAGTCTTTCATCCATTTTAAATTTCTTTTTGTATGTGGTGTTCTTTTGTGTGTGGTCCAGTTTCATTCTTCTGCATGCTGCTGTCCAGTTTTCTCAACACCGTTTTTTTTTTTTTTTTTGAAGAGACTGTGTTTTTTTTCATTGGATATTCTTTCCTGTTTTGTTGAAGACTAGTTGAACATATAGTTATGGATTCATTCCTGGGTTTCCTCTTCTGTACCATTGATCTATGCATCTGTTTTTCCTACCAGTACCATACTGTCTTGATGATTCCAAGCTTTGTAATACAGCTTGAAATCTTTTTCTTTTTTCTTTGTTTGTTTGTTTGTTTTTCCCCCAGAAGATGGTGGCATAGGAGGACGCTGGGCTCACTACGTCCTGATGATCGCTTAGATTCCACCCACATCTGCCTAAATAACCCAGAAAACCACCAGAAGACTAGCAGAATGGATTCTCTGGAGCCAAGCATAGACAAGAGGCCCACAGAATAGGGTAGGAAGGGCAGAGAGGTGGTGCCTGCTACAGGGACTGGCAGGAGGGAGCCAGGGCAGTGGAGGGGCAGCCCTCCCTGCAAGGCAGAACCCCCACATCTGGCTTCCAAAAGTGGAGGGGCTGGATGGAGTCTGTTCTGACAGCCAGCGGGACTTAACATCTGGAATGTTATAAGTCAACAGCTCAGCTTGGAGAGTGGGAGGGCTAGAGGACAATGGGAGGGAGAGTTGTTGAGCCCTGGAGGACAGAGCTCAGCTTGCCAGGGAACAAAGGTGCTGAGAACCGCCATCTCCCTTGCCCATCCCCCAGCCAAAATCCCAAAGGGAACCAGTTCCCATCACGGAACTTGCCTGCACCGCGCAAACACCCAACGCTGTGCTTCTGTGGATCCATCCCTCCGAGGGTCTGCCTCCCTCCTGGTACCTCAAGACCCCTCCAGAAGTGGACCACCAAAGGCAAAGCTGAGTTTGCCTCTCCCACAGCTGTGCACCTTGCGGATCCACCCCAGCTAATATGCTAGACCCCATAGAAGCAGCACTGCAAGCCTGGGAGTGTGCAAGTAGCCCAGACAGCAGTCACACCAATCCACAGTGAGTCCTGCCTCTGGGAGAGGGGAAGATAAGGTACACACCAATCTGTGGCCCCAGCGGTGAGCTGGGGGCAGACATCAGGTCTGACTGAGGCCCCACCCACCAATGCAAGTTACTCCAGACAGCACAGAGGAAGAGCCCTGCAGTTCTGCGCCACTCCAGGGACTATCCAAAATGATGAAACTTTTGAGTTTCTCCTCAAAAGAAACTCCAGGAAGTAGTGACAGCTGACGAACTGATCAAAAACAATTCAAACAATATAACAGAAAATGAATTCAGAATAATCGTATAAAATTAATCGCTGGGCTTGAAAAAAGTATACAGGACAGCAGAGAATCTATTACTACAGAGATCAAGGGACTAAGAAACAGTCAGGAAGAGCTAAAAAATGCTATAAATGAGGTGCAAAATAAAATGGAGGTGACCACAGCTCAGATTGAAGAGGTAGAGGAGAGAATAGGTGAATTAGAAGATAAAATTATGGAAAAAGAGGAAGCTGAGAAAAAGAGAGATAAAAAAATCCAGGAGTATGAGAGGAAAATTAGAGAACTAAGTGATGTGATAAAATGTAATAACATAAGCATAATTGGGATTCCAGAGGAGGAAGAGAGGGAGAAAGGTGCTGAAGGTGTACTTGAAGAAAACATAGCTGAGAACTTCCCAGATCTGGGGAAGGAAAAAGCCATTGAAATCCAAGAGGTACAGAGAACTCTCTTCAGACGTAACTTGAATCGATCTTCTGCACAACATATCATAGTGAAACTGGCAAAATACAAGGATAAAGAGAACATTCCAAAAGCAGCTAGGGATAACATGTTCTAACATATAAAGGGAGACTGAAAAGACTAGTGACTGATCTATCTACTGAAACTTGGAAGGCCAGAAAGGAATGGCAGGGAGATCTTCAATGTGATGAACATAAAAAAAAAAAATGCAGCTGAGAATCCTTTATCCAGCAAGTCTGTCATTTAGAATAGAATAAGAGATAAAGGTCTTCCCAAACAAACAAAAACTGAAGGAATTCATCACCACTAAACCAGCCCTACAGGAGATCCTAAGGGGGTCCTGTGAGACAAAGTACCAAAGACATCACTACAAGCATGAAATCTACAGACATCACAATGACTCTAAACTCATATCTTTCTATAATAACACTGAATGTAAATGGACTACATGCTCCAACCAAAATACATAGGGTATCAGAATGGATAAAAAAAAAACAAGACCCATCTATTTTCTGTCTACAAGAGAATCATTTTAGACCTGAGGACACCTTCAGATTGAAAGTGAGGGGATGGAGAACTCTTTATCATGCCACTGGAAGTCAAAAGAAGGCTGTAGTAGCCATACTTATATCAGACAAACTAGACTTTAAATTAAAGGTTGTAACAAGAGATGAAGAAGGGCATTATATAATAATTACAGGGTCTATCCATCAGGAAGAGTTAACAATTATAAATGTCTATGCACCAAATACAGGAGCCCCCAAATATATAAAACAATTACTCACAAACATAAGCAACCTTATTGACAAGAATGTGGTAATTGCAGGGGACTTTAATACTCCACCTACAACAATGGATGGATCATCTAGAAACAGGATTAATAAAGAAACAAGGGCTCTGAATGATACATTGGATCAGTTGGACTTGACAGATATATTTAGAACTCTACATCCCAAAGCAACAGAATATACTTTCTTCTCGAGTGCACGTGGAACATTCTCCAGATAGACCACATACTGGGTCACAAAACAGCCCTTCATAAGTATGCAAGAATTGAAATCATACCATGCATACTTTCAGACCACAATGCTATGAAGCTTGAGATCAACAACAGGAAAAAGTCTGGAAAACCTCCAAAAGCATGGAGGTTAAAGAACACCCTACTAAAGAATGAATGGGTCAACCAGGCAATTACAGAAGAAATTAGAAAAATATTTGGAAACAAAAGAAAATGAAAATACAACAACCCAAACGCTTTGGGATGCAGCGAAGGGAGTCCTGAGAGGAAAATACATCACAATCCAGGCCTATCTCAAGAAACAAGAAAAATCCCAAATACAAAATCTAACAGCACACCTAAAGGAAATAGAAGCAGAACAGCAAAGGCAGCCTAAACCCAGCAGAAGAAGAGAAATAATAAAGATCAGAGCAGAAATAAACAATATAGAATCTAAAAAAAAAAAACTGTAGAGCAGATCAAGGGAACCAAGAGTTGGTTTTTTGAAAAAATAAACAAAATTGACAAACCTCTAGCCAGGCTTCTCAAAAAGAAAAGGGAGATGACCCAAATTGATAAAATCATGAATGAAAATGGAATTGTTACAACCAATCCCTCAGAAATACAAGCATTACCAGGGAATACTATGAAAAACTATATGCCAACAAATTGGACAACCTGGAAGAAATGGACAAATTCCAAACACCCACACACTTCCAAAACTCAATCAGGAGGAAATAGAAAGCTTGAACAGACCCATAACCAGTGAAGAAATTGAATCAGTTATCAAAAATCTCGCAACAAATAAGAGTCCAGGACCAGATGGCTTCCCTGGGGAGTTCTACCAGACATTTAAAGGAGAGATAATACCTAAACTTCTCAAGCTATTCCAAAAAATAGAAAGGGAAGGAAAACTTCCAGACTCATTCTATGAAGCCAGAATTACTTTGATTCCTAAACCAGAGACCCAGTAATAAAAGAGAACTACAGGCCAATATGCCTGATGAATACAGATGCAAAAATTCTCAATAAGATACTAGCAAATCGAACTCAACAGCATGTAAAAAAAATTATTCACCATGATCAAGTGGGATTCATTCCTGGGCTGCAGGGCTGGTTCAACATTCACAAATCAATCATGTGATACATCACATTAATAAAAGAAAAGATAAGAACCATATGATCCTGTCAATTGATGCAGAAAAAGCATTTGACAAAATTTAGCATCCTTTCATAATAAAAACCTTCGAGAAAGTCGGGATAGAAGGAACATATTTAAACATCATAAAAGCCATTTATGAAAAGCCCACAGCTAGTATCATCCTCAATGGGGAAAAACTGAGAGCGTTCTCCTTGAAATCAGGAACACGACAGGGATGTCCACTCTCACCGCTGTTGTTTAACATAGTGTTGGAAGTTCTAGCATCAGCAATCAGACAACAAAAGGAAATCAAAGACATCCAAATTGGCAAAGATGAAGTTAAGCTTTCACTTTTTGCAGATGACATGATATTACACATGGAAAACTTGATAGATTCCACCAAAAGTCTGCTAGAACTGATACATGAATTCAGCAAAGTTGCAGGATACAAAATCAATGTACGTAAATCAGTTGCATTCTTATACACTAACAGTGAAGCAACAGAAAGACAAATAAAGAAACTGATCCCATTCACAATTGTACCAAGAAGCATAAAATACCTAGGAATAAACCTAACCAAAGATGTAAAAGATATGTATGCTGAAAACTATAGAAAGCTTATGAAGGAAATTGAAGAAGATATAAGGAAATGGAAAAACATTCCATGCTCATGGGTTGGAAGAATAAATATTGTCAAAATGTCAATACTACCTAAAGCTATCTACACATTCAATGCAATCCCAAACAAAATTGCACCAGCATTCTTCTCAAAGCTAGAACAAGCAATCCTAAAATTAGTATGGAACCATAAAAGGCCCCGAATAGCCAAAGTAATTTTGAAGAAGAATACCAAAGCAGGAGGCATCACAATCCCAGACTTTAGCCTCTATTACAAAGCTGTAATCATCAAGACAGTATGGTATTGGTACAAAAACAGACATAGAGACCAATGGAATAGAATAGAAACCCCAGAACTAGACCCACAAACGTATGGCCAACTAATCTTTGACAAAGCAGGAAAGAATATCCAATGGAAAAAAGACAATCTCTTTAACAAATGGTGTTGGGAGAACTGTACAGCAACATGCAGAAAGATGAAACTAGACCACTTCCTTACACCATTCACAAAAACAAACTCAAAATGGATAAAGGACCTGAATGTGAGACAGGAAACCATCAAAACCCTAGAGGAGAAAGCAGGAAAAAAAACTCTCTGACCTCAGCTGTAGCAACTTCTTACTTGACACATCCCCAAAAGCAAGGGAATTAAAAGCAAAAATGAACTATTGGAACCTCATGAAGATAAAAACTTCTGCACATATTGGTCAAAGGGCTAGTATCCAAAATCTATAAAGAGCTCACCAAACTCCACATCTAAAAAACAAATAATCCAGTGAAGAAATGGGCAGAAAACATGAATAGACACTTCTCTAAAGAAGACATCTGGATGGCCAACAGGCACATGAAAAGATGCACAACGTCACTCCTCATCAGGGAAATAGAAATCAAAACCACACTCAGATATCACCTCACACCAGTCAGAGTGGCCAAAATGAACAAATCAGGAGACTATAGATGCTGGGGAGGATGTGGAGAAACGGGAATCCTCTTGCACTGTTGGTGGGAATGCAAACTGGTGCAGCCGCTCTGGAAAACAGTGTGGAGGTTCCTCAAAAAATTAAAAATACACCCACCCTGTGACCCAGCCATAGACTGCTAGGAATTTACTCAAGGGATACAGGAGTACTGATGCATAGGGGCACTTGAACCCCAATATTTATAGCAGCACTCTCAACAATAGCCAAATTATGGAAAGGGCCAAAATGTCCATCAACTGATGAATGGATAAAGAAATTGTGATAAAGAAATTGTGATGAATGGATAATGAAATTATATACGCAATAGAATACTACATGGCAATGAGAAAGAATGAAATATGGCTTTTTGTAGCAACGTGGATTGAACTGGAGAGTGTTACACTAAGTGAAATAAGTCATACCGAGAAAGACAGATATTGTGTTTTCACTCTTATGTGGATCCTGAGAAACTTAACAGAAGACCATAGGGGAGGGGAAGGAAAAATAAAGAGGTTAGAGAGGGAGGGAACCAAAACATAAGAGACTCTTAAAAACTGAGAACAAACTGAGGGTTGATGGGGGGTGGAAGGGAGGAGAGGGTGAGTGATGGGTATGAGGAGGGCACCTTTTGGGATGAGCACTGGGTGTTGTATGGAAAGCAATTTGACAATAAATTTCATATTAAAAAATAAATAAATAAATATCCTACCCAATAAGCAAAAAAATAAAAAATACAGCTTGAAGTCAGGAATTGTGATGCCTTCCACTTTGTTTTCCTTTTTCAACATCACATTGGCTATTTGAGATCTTTTCTGGTTCCATACAAATTTTGGGATTATTTGTGCTAGCTTTGTGAAAAATTCTGGTGATATTTTGACAGGAATTGCATTGAATGTGTAGACTGCTTTGGGCAGTGTATATATTTTAACAATATTTGTTCTTCAGATCCATGAACATAGAATGTTTTTCAATTCTTTGTGTAACCTTCAATTTCTTTCATAAGATTTCTATAGTTTTCAACTTACAGATCTTTTACCACTGTTTAAGTTTGTTCCTAGGTAACTTATGGTTTTTGATGCAGTTGTAAATGGGATTGATTCCTTGATTTCTCTTTCTGCTGTTTCATTATAGATGTATAGAAATGCAACAGATTTCTGAACATTGATTTTGTATTGTGCAAATTTACTAACTTCTTCTATCAGTTCCAGTAATTTTTTAGTTGAGTTTTTTTGTTTCTTTTTATGTTTTTTTTTTCTGGTTTTCTATACAGAGCATCATGACATCTGCAAATAGTAAAAATTTGACTTATTCCTTGCCTATTTGGATGCCTTTTAAGTATTTTCACTGTGTGATTGCTGAGGATAGGACTTTCAGTACAATGTTAAATAGTAATGATGAGATTGGACAACCCCGTCTTGTTCCTGACCTTAGGAGGAAAGTTATCAGTTCTTCCCCCATTGAGTATTTTTAAAAAATATAATTTATTTTCAAACTGGTTTCCATACAACACCCAGTGCTCATCCCAACAAGTGCCCTTTTCCCTGCCCATCACCTACTTTCCCCTCCCCCAGCCCCCATCTACCCTTAGTTTGTTCTCAGTTCTTAAGAGTCTCTTACCCCATTGAGGATTATATTAGCTGTGGGTCTTTCATATATGGCCTTTATGATATTGAGGTATGTTCTCTCTGTTCCTACTTTGTTGAGGGTTTTTACCAAAAATGGATTTTGTATTTTGTCTAATGCTATTTATGCATCTACTGAAAAGATCCTATAGTTCTTATGCTTTCTTTTATTAATGTGGAGTATTGCATTCACTGACTTGCAAACATTGAATCAGCCCTGCAGCTCAGGAATAAATCCCACTTGATCGTGCTGAATGATTATTTTAATGTACTGTTGGATTTGATTTTCTAGTATTTTGTTGAGAATTTTTGTATCCATGTTCATCAGGCATATTGGTCTGTAATTCTGCTTTTTACTGTGGTTTTAGTCTGGTTTTGAATCAAGGTAATGCTGGATTCATAGAAGGAGTTTGGAAGTTTTCCCTCCACTTCTATTCTTTGGATCAATTTGAGAAGAATAGGTATTAACTCTTCTTAAAATGTGTGATAGATTTCCCCTGGGAATGCATCTGGCCCTGGACTTTTGATTTTGGGAGATTTTTTGATTACTGATTCATTACTGATTTCTTGTTGATTATGGGTCTGTTCAAATTTTCTATTTATTCCTGTTCCAGTTTTGGTAGTTTGTATGTTTCTAGGAATTTGCCCATTTCTTCCATACTGCCCCACATTTTGGCATATAAGTTTCATAATATTCTCTTATAATTATTTGTATTTCTGTGGTGTTGAGCATGATATATCCTCTTTCATTTATGATTTTATTAATTTGTGTCTTTTCTCTTTTCTTTTTGAATAGTCTGGCTAGGAGGGTATCAATTTTATTAATTCTTTCTAAGAACCAGTTCTTAGTTTTATTTATCTATGTACTTTTTTGTTTCTATATTATTTATTTCTGCTCTAATCTTTATTTTCCTTATTCTTCATGTTTTAGGCTTTATTGTTGTTCCTTTTCTAGCTGCTTTAGATGTAAGGTTGGGTTGTGTATTTGAGACGTTTCTTGTTTCTTGATATAGGTCTGTATTGCAATATACTTCCTTCTGAGGACTGCCTTGCTTCATCCAAAAGGGTTTTGACTGTCATGTTTTCATTTTTATTTGCTCCAATGTACTTTCTACAAATTTCTTCTTTAATTTCCTGGTTAGCCCATTCTTTCTTTAGTAATGTATTCTTTAACCT
Source organism: Panthera onca (assembly GCF_046562875.1). Taxonomy (NCBI): domain Eukaryota; kingdom Metazoa; phylum Chordata; class Mammalia; order Carnivora; family Felidae; genus Panthera; species Panthera onca. The sequence goes on along the minus strand of NC_138342.1, from coordinate 167,182,241 downwards.
TCATGTATTCTTAGTGTTTCCAAATTTTTTCTTGTATTTTACTTCAAGATTCATAGTGTTGTGGTCTAAAAATATGCATGATATGATATCAGTCTTTTTGTGCTTGTTGAGGGCTGATTTATGATCCAGTATGTGATCTATTTTGGAGATTATTCCATGTGAACTTGAAAATAATGTGTATTCTGCTGCTTTAGGAAGAAATGTTCTGAATATATCTGTTAAGTCTATCTGGTCTAATGTGTCATTCAAAGCTACTGTTTCCTTGTTGATTTTCTACTTAGATAATATGTCCATAAGTATGTAAGTGTGTTGTTAAAGTCCCCAACTATTATTGTATTGTTATCAATGAGTTTCTTTATGTTTGTTATTGATTGATTTGTATTTTTGGGTGTTCCAAATTGAGGGCATAAATATTTATAATTGTTATATCTTCCTGATGGATAGACTTCTTAAGTATGATGTAATGCCCTTATTCATCTCTTGCTATAGTCTTTGGTTTAAAATCTAATAGTCTAGGGTGGGGGGAGCTAAGATGGTGGAACAGCATGGAAGTTTTCTGTGTGTATTGCGTCCATGAAATACAGCCAGATCAACACTAAACCATCCTACACACCTAGAAAACTGATTGCAGGATTAACACAACAATATGCACAACCTGAACCACAGAATTCAGCAGGTAAGTGGTGCAGAGAGGTGAACTTGGGGAGAGAGAAACCTGTGGTAGTCAGGGAGCTGCTTTTGCAGGCAGAGAGAGGACAGAGACTGGGGGGAGGGGAGAATACGGGAAAAGCACCCCTCCCCAAAAGCAGCTGGAGAGAAAGTGGAAAATTGGAAACAGCCACAGGGACTAAGCTAAAAATGGAGAAAGGAGAAAGAAGAAAGGAGAGGGTTTAAATTCCATTAAGACTGTAAACAAGGGGAGCACAAAGTCTGCAACTATGCAGTTTGATACTTGGTGGTGCTCTGGTGGGAAGGGCAAATCCCCAGGAACAGAGCAGGGTCCGGGGGGTTCTCGGGCCACAGGGGAAAAGCGGTTCCACTGCTGGGAGCACAATTGGTAGAGACTGTTGAAACCACCTGGTCCCAACAGACCTCAGAAAATGGCCACATTGGCTGGTGCTGGAACAAGGTCATTAAGGGTGAAGCCTGGTGCCAGATGTGTATTGTGATTTTCCATAATCCCTGAAAAGCTGCTGCTACACTATCTTGCAAACTTTTTCTGGGGTGGGCTGGCACCTGGCCAAGTCTTGGGGCTCTGGCAGCAGCAGGATCCAGCAAGCGTTCCTGGGTGCATCTGACATTTGGCCATTGTTTGTCCATTGCTCGATGAGACCCTCCCACAGAGGGGTGGAATAGGTAAATCCCACAGTCCTTCAGAAACACAGGGCAGGGAGAACAGCTGCATCTCAGACAAGACTCAGGAGGGAGGTACTGCCTTAGGCTTGGTCACGGACAGTGAAGAAGTGGGGAGTGAACGAACGCTGAAGACAGAGGACGGGTGAGTGATTGTGGATGGGAGAGAACTGAGTTCCCATACTAGAGACTGAGTAGTTGGGTGACACCATTTTCACCACTTACACACATGCACATAGGCACCTATGAGTGCCGCAGCAGTCCACCCCAGTGGGCTAGTGGCACCATCAAGTGGAGAATGAAGCTGTTATGCTGAGCCCTGACCAACTGGGCCAACCTCGCTCCTCAAGAACACAAGTCTCACCGCCTACTTAGTTTATGAAGTATATTGCACTACATAGTCTGACTTCTAGGGGAAAACAAAATAATTTCAGTCCTATTTCAATCTGTTAGCAGGTCCACCTATTCCATTTTCTTTTTTTTTCTCTTTTACACTATTCTTTTTCTTGAATACAGAAAGAAAAAAATTCATTTTTATTTTCAATTTGTATTAAAAATATTTTTCTTTAATTTTTATTACTATATTTTTTACTTTTGTGTAATTTTTTTCAAGTTCTACCTTACTTCCATCATTCTATTTTAGTCTACTTCAGTGTATTCACCTTTTCAAGTTTTCAAACGATTTCCTTGTTTTCTTTTTTCTCTACTTCATTTCTTTTCTTTTTCTTGAATGCAGAAAGTGAAAAACATCATTTTTACCTTCAATTTCTATTAAAATACTTTTCTTTAATTTTTTTCCTACTATATTTTTTACTTTTGTGTAAATTTTTCAAATTCTATTTTACTCCTATCATTTCATTTTAGTCTACTTCAGTGTAATCATTTTTTCAAACTCTCAAATGATTTCCTCCCCCCACCTTTTTTTTCTCTAATCTGTCAAACCACTTTCAACACCCAGACCAAAACACACCTAGGATCTAGCATCATTTATTAGATTTCGTATGTGTGTGTGTTTAATTTTTTAATTTTAATATTTTTTAATTTTAATTTTTTTTAATTTTAATTTTTCTACCTCATTAATTCCTTTTCTTCCTTCAAAATGACAAAATGAAGGAATTCACCCCAAAAGAAAGAGCACAAAGAAACAACGGACAGGGATTTAACCAACACAGATACAAGAAAGATGTCTGAACCAGAATTTAAAATCACGATAATAAGAATGCTAGCTGGAGTCGAAAATGGATTAGAATCCCTTTCTGCAGAGAAAAAGGAAGTAAAAAATAGAATGAAATTAAAAATGCTATAACTGAGCTGCAATCATGGATGGATGCAGAGGCGGCAAGGATGGATGAGGCAGAACAGAGAATCAGTGATATAAAGGACAAAACTTATAGAGCATAGTGAAGCAGAAAAAAAGAGGGAGATTAAGGCAAAAGAGCACAATTTAAGAATTAGAGACATCAGTGACTCATTAAAAAGGAACAACGTCACAATCATAAGGGTCCTAGAAGAGGAAGAGAGAGAAATAGGGGTAGAAGGATTATGTGAGCAAATCATAGTGGAAAACTTTCCTAACCTGGGGAAAGACACAGACATCAAAATACAGGAAGCACAGAGGACCCCAATTAGATTCAACAAAAACCAACCATCAACAAGGCATATCATAGTCAAATTCACAAAATACTCAGGCAAGGAGAGAATCATGAAAGCAGCAAGGGAAAAAAGTCCCTAACCTACAAGGGAAGACAGATCAGGTTTGCAGCAGACCTATCCACAGAAACTTGGCAGGCCAGAAAGGAGTGGCAGGATATATTCAATGCGCTGAATCAGAAAAATATGCAGCCAAGAATTCTTTAACCAGCAAGGCTGTCATTCAAAATAGAAGGAGAGATACAAAGTTTCCCACACAAACAAAAATTAAAGGAGTTTGTGACCACTAAACCAGCCCTGCAAGAAATTTTAACGGGGACTCTCTGAGGGGAGAAAAGAGTAAAAATATGAAATATATATAATATATATATGATAAATGTCATATATATATATATATATATATATATATATATCAAAAGCAACAAAGATTAGAAAGGACCAGAGAACACCACCAGAAACTCGAACTCTACAAGCATCATAATGGCAAAAAATTCATAGCTTTCAGTACTTACTTAACTGTCAAAGGACTCAATGCTCCAATCAAAAGACATAGGGTAACAGAATAGATAAGAAAACAAGATCCATCTATATGCTGTTCACAAGAGACCCACTTTAGACCTAAAGACACCTTCAGATTGAAAATAAGGGGATGGAGAACCATCTATCATGCTAATGGTCAACAAAAGAACGCTGGAGTAGCCATACTTATATCAGACAATCTAGACTTTAAAATAAAGACTGTATCAAGAGATGTAGAAGGGCATTATATCATAATCAAGGGGTCTATCCACCAAGAAGACCTAACAATTGTAAACACTAATGCACCAAATGTGAAAGCACCCAAATATATAAATCGATTAATCACAAACATAAAGAAACTCTTTGATAGTAATACCATAATAGTAGGAGACTTCAACACCCCACTTACAGAAATGGACAGATCATCTAATCAAAAAATCAACAAGGAAACAATGGCTTTGAATGACACACTGACCAAATGGACTTAACAGATATATTCAGAACATTTCATCCTAAAGCATCAGAATATCCATTCTTCTCCAGTGCACATGGAACGTTCTCCAGAATAGACCATATACTGGGACACAAGTCAGCCCTAAGTAAGTACAAAAAGATCGAGATCATACCATGCATATTTGTGACCACAACACTATGAAACTCGAACTCAACCACAAGATAAAATTTGGAAATGTAGCAAATACTTGGAGACTGAAGAACATCCTACTAAAGAATGAATGGGCTAACCAAGAAGTTAAAGAGGAAATTAAAAAGTATATGGAAGTCAATGAACATGATAACAGCACAACCCAAAACCTCTGGGATGCAGCAAAGGCTGTCATAACAGGAAAGTATATAGCAATCCAGGCCTTCCTAAAGAAGGAAGAAAGATCTCAGATACACAACCTAACCTTACGCCTTAAGGAGCTGGAAAAAGAACAGCAAATAAAACCCCAAAACAGCAGAAGACAGGTAATAATAAAGATTAGAGAAGAAATTAATGCTATTGAAACCAAAAAAAAAAAACAAAAACAAAAACAGTAGAACAGATTACTGAAATCAGAAACTGGTTCTTTGAAAGAATTAACAAAATTGATAAACAACTAGCCAGTTTGATCAAAAAGAAAAAAAAAAAAAAAAGGAAAGGACCCAAATAAGTAAAATCAAGAATGAAAGAGGCGAGCTCACAACCAACACAGCAGAAATAAAAACAATAATAAGAGAATATTATGAGCAATTATATGCCAATAAAATGGGCAATCTGGAAGAAATGGACAAATTCCTAGAAACATATACACTACCAAAACTGAAACAGGAAGAAATAGAAAATTTGAACAGACTCATAACCAGTAAGGAAATCAAATTAGTAATCAAAAATCTGCCAAATAACAAGAGTCCAGGGCCAGATGGCTTTCCAGGGGAATTCTACCAAACATTTAAGGAAGAGTTGACACCTATTTTCTTGAAGGTGTTCCAGAAAGTAGAAATGGAAGGAAATATCCAAACTCTTTCTATGAAGCCAGCATTACCTTGATTCCAAAACCAGACAGAGACCCCACTAAAAAGGAGAACTATAGACCAATTTCCCTGATGAACATGGATGCAAAAATCCTCAACAAGATATTAGCCAACCGGATCCAACAATACACTAAAAAAATTATTCACCACGACCAAGTGGGATTTATACCTGGGATGCAAGGCTGGTTCAACATCCACGAAACAATTAATGTGATTCATCATATCAATAAAAGAAAGGACAATAACCACACGATCTTCTCAATAGATGCAGAAAAGCATTTGACAACATACAGCATCCTTTCTTGATAAAAACCCTCAAGAAGGTAGGGATAGATGGAGCATACCTCGAGATCATAAAAGCCATATATGAGTGACACAACGCTAATATCATCCTCAATGGGGAAAAACTGAGACCTCCCCCCTAAGGTCAAGAACAAGACAGGGATGTCCACTCTTCGCCACTGTTATTCAATATAGTGTTGGAAGTCAGCCTCTGCAATCAGACAACACAAAGAAATAAAATGCATCCAAATTGGCCAGGAGGAGGTCAAACGTTCACTCTTCACAGATGACATGATACTCTACATGGAAAACCCAAAAGATTCCACAAAAAAACTGCTAGAATTGATTCATGAATTCAGCAATGTTGCAGGATATGAAATCAATGCACAGAAATCGGCTGTATTCCTATACACCAACAATGAAGTGACAGAAAGAAAAATCAAGGAATCGATCCCATTTATAATTACACAAGAAACCATAAAATACCTAGGAATAAATCTAACCAAAGAGGTGAAAAATCTATACACTGAAAACTATAGAAAGCTGATGAAAGAAATTGAAGAAGTCACAAAAAAATGGAATAAGATTCCATGCTCCTGGTTAGGAAGAACAAATATTTGTTAAAGTGTCGATACTACCCAAAGCAATCTACATATTCAATGCGATCCTTATCAAAATAACACCAGCATTCTTCACAGAGCTAGAACAGATGTGGGGGGCCGGGCCCCGGTGCCAGGCTGAGACTGGGTCGAGCAATGTTCCCTGTTGACTCAAGCCAACCCGGTGGTTCCCCCTCCCATTCCCCCACTCTCAAGGGCATACGAAAGCCTTGTCAAGGCTGAGAAAGTTAATTCCTGAAGCCTGTGGTCTGCAGGTGTTGGCAGTAATGCTACCTCCCTTTTTCTACCCCAAGTCAGATAGAAACAAACATGGGAATTGTGTTTTGCTAGCAATCCTATCAACAAGGTCGGTGACCTGTCTAGAAAATGCACAAGAAACACAGAACTAAATGTTTTGGTGGGCAGCAATTATGTGAAACCTGTTTATTCTTAGAATGACCTAACCCATAAGAATCTGGTTATAAAAGATTGTGTACAGCAACAATAAAGCTGTCACTTGGGCCATCAGCCCAGGGGACCCTCCTGTTCCCAAACTTTCTCTTCTCTCTTTTTTTTCTTGCATTCCCCTACCCTCAGGACCCTGACCTCGGTGTTTGTTGCGCCGGCCGCGACAAACAGATAATCCTAAAATTTGTATGGAATCAGAAAAGACCCTGAAGAGCCAAAGCAATCCTGAAAAAGAAAACCAAAGCAGGAGGCATCACAATCCCAGACTTCAAACTATTACTACAAAGCTGTAACTATCAAGACAGTATGGTACTGGCACAAGAACAGACACCCAGATCAATGGAACAGAACAGAGAACCCAGAAATGGACCCACAAACATACAGCCAACTAATCTTTGACAAAGCAGGAAAGAATATCCAGTGGAATAAAGATAGTCTCTTCAGCAAGTGGTGCTGGGAAAACTGGACAGCGACATACAGAAGAAGGAACCTGGACCACTTTCCTACACCGTACACAAAAATAAACTCAAAGTGGATGAAAGACCTCAATGTAAGACAGGAAGCCATCAAAATCCTCAAGGAGAAAGCAGGCAAAAACCTCTTTGATCTTGCCCGCAGCAATTTCTTATTCAACACGTCTCTGGAGGCAAGGGAAAAAAAAGCAAAAATGAACTACTGGGACCTCATCAAAATAAAAAAGTTTCTGCACAGTGAAGGAAACAATCAGCAAAACTAAAAGGCAACCGACAGAATGGGAGAATATATTTGCAAATCACATATCAGATTAAGGGTTAGTATCCAAAATCTATACAGAATTTATCAAACTCAACACCCAAAAAAAAAATAAAGAATCCAGTGAAGAAATGAGCAAAAGACATGAAGAGACACTTCTCTCAAGAAGACATCCAGATGGCAAACCAACACATGAGAAAATGCTCAACATCACTCATCATCAGGGAAATACAAACCAAAACCACCATGAGATACCACCTTACACCTGTCAGAATGGCTAACGTTAACAACTCAGGCAACAACAGATTGTGGCGAGGATGCAGAGAAAGAGGATCTCTGTTGCATTGTTGGTGGGAATGCAAACTGGTGCAGCCATGCTGGAAAACAGTATGGAGGTTCCTCAAAAGCTAAAAATATAACTACCCTACGACCCAGCAATTGCACTACTAGGCATTTATCCACGGAATATAGGTGTGCTGTTTCAAAGGAATACATGCACCCCATGTTTATAGCAGCACTATCAACAATATCCAAAGTATGGAAAGAGCCCCAATGTCCATTGATGGATGAATGGATAAAGAAAAGGTGGTATATATATACAATGGAGTATTACTCAGCAATCACAAAGATTGAAATCTTGCCATTTGCAACTACATGGATGGAACCAGAGGATATTATGCTAAGTGAAATTAGTCAGTCAGAGAAAGACAAAAATCATGTGACTTCGCTCATATGAGGACTTTAGGAGAAAAAACAGATGAACATAAGTGACGGAAAACAAAAATAATATAAAAACAGGGCGGGGGACAAAACAGAAGAGACTCATAAATATGGAAAACAAAAAGAGGGTTATGGGGGTGTGTGGGAGGGGGATTGGCTATATGGGTAAGGGACACTAAGGAATCTACTGCTGAAATCATTGTTGCACTATATGCTAACTAATTTGGATGTAAATGTAATAAAATAAAAATTAAAAACAGTTTTAAAAATAAAATAGGAGAGAGGGAAGATGGCGGCGTAGGAGGACACTGGGCTCACCGCGCGTCCTGCTGATCACGTAGATTCCACCTACACCTGCCTAAATAACCCAGAAAACTGCCAGAGGATTAGCAGAATGGAGTCTCCAGAGCCAAGTGAAGACGAGAGGCCCATGGAAGAGGGTAGGAAGGGCTGTGAGGCGGTGCGCGCTCCACGGACTGGCGGGAGGGAGCTGGGGTGGAGGGGCAGCTCGCTGGCCAAGCAGAGCCCCCGAGTCTGGCTGGCAAAAGCGGAGGGGCCTGACGGACTGTGTTCCCACAGCAAGCGCGACTTAGCATCTGGGAGATCATAAGTTAACAGCTCTGCTCAGAAAGCAGAAAGGCTGGAGGACAAAGGGAGGGAGAGCTGTTGAGCCCCCGGACGACAGAGCTCAGTTTGGTGGGGAACAAAGGTGCTCTCGAGCACCATCTCCCCCGCCCATCCCCCAGCCAAAATCCCAAAGGGAACCAGTTCCTGCCAGGGAACTTTCTAGCTCCACGCAAACACCCAACTCTGTGCTTCTGCAGAGCCAAACCTCCGGCAGAGGATCTGACTCCCTCCCGCTGCCACAGGGCCCCTCCTGAAGTGGATCACCTAAGGAGAAGCGAGCTAAGCCTGCCCCTCCTGCCCCCATGCACCTTGCCTACCCACCCCAGCTAATACGCCGGGTCCCTAGCACCACAAGCCTGGCAGTGTGCAGGTAGCCCAGACAGGCCACGCCACCCCACAGTGAATCCCTCCCCTAGGAGAGGGGAAGAGAAGGCACACACCAGTCTGACTGTGGCCCCAGCGGTGGGCTGGGGGCAGACATCAGGTCTGACTGCGGCCCCGCCCACCAACTCCAGTTATACACCACAGCACAGGGGAAGTACCCTGCAGGTCCTCACCACTCCAGGGACTATCCAAAATGACCAAACGGAAGAATTCCCCTCAGAAGAATCTCCAGGAAATAACAACAGCCAATGAACTGATCAAAAAGGATTTAAATAATATAACAGAAAGTGAATTTAGAATAATAGTCATAAAATTAATCGCTGGGCTTGAAAGCAGTATAGAGGACAGCAGAGAATCTCTTGCTACAGAGATCAAAGGACTAAGGAACAGTCACGAGGAGCTGAAAAGTGCTTTAAACGAAATGCAAAACAAAATGGAAACAATGACAGCTTGGATTGAAGAGACAGAGGAGAGAATAGGTGAACTAGAAGATAAAGTTATGGAAAAAGAGGAAGCTGAGAAAAAGAGAGATAAAAAATCCAGGAGTACGAGGGGAAAATTAGAGAACTAAGTGATACACTAAAAAGAAATAATATACGCATAATTGGTATCCCAGAGGAGGAAGAGAGAGGGAAAGGTGCTGAAGGGGTACTTGAAGAAATTATAGCTGAGAACTTCCCTGAACTGGGGAAGGAAAAAGGCATTGAAATCCAAGAGGCACAGAGAACTCCCTTCAGACGGAACTTGAATGGATCTTCTGCACGACATATCATAGTGAAACTGGCAAAATACAAGGATAAAGAGAAAATTCTGAAAGCAGCAAGGGATAAACGTGCCCTCACATATAAAGGGAGACCTATAAGACTCGTGACTGATCTCTCTTTTGAAACTTGGCAGGCCAGAAAGGATTGGCACGAGATCTTCAGTGTGCTAAACAGAAAAAATACGCAGCCGAGAATCCTTTATCCAGCAAGTCTGTCATTAAGAATAGAAGGAGAGATAAAGGTCTTCCCAAACAAACAAAAACTGAAGGAATTTGTCACCACTAAACCAGCCCTACAAGAGATCCTAAGGGGGACCCTGTGAGACAAAGTACCAGAGACATCACTACAAGCATAAAACATACAGACATCACAATGACTCTAAACCCGTATCTTTCTATAATAACACTGAATGTAAATGGATTAAATGCGCCAACCAAAAGACATAGGGTATCAGAATGGATAAAAAAAAAACAAGACCCATCTATTTGCTGTCTACAAGAGACTCATTTTAGATCTGAGGACACCTTTAGATTGAGAGTGAGGGGATGGAGAACTATTTATCATGCCACTGGAAGCCAAAAGAAAGCTGGAGTAGCCATACTTCTATCAGACAAACTAGACTTTAAATTAAAGGCTGTAACAAGAGATGAAGAAGGGCATTATATAATAATTACAGGGTCTATCCATCAGGAAGAGCTAACAATTATAAATGTCTATGCGCCAAATACCGGAGCCCCCAGATATATAAAACAATTACTCATAAACATAAGCAACCTTATTGATAAGAATGTGGTCATTGCAGGGGACTTTAACACCCCACTTACAGAAATGGATAGATCATCTAGACACATGGTCAATAAAGAAACAAGGGCCCTGAATGATACATTGGATTAGATGGACTTGACAGATATATTTAGAACTCTGCATCCCAAAGCAACAGAATATACTTTCTTCTCGAGTGCACATGGAACATTCTCCAAGATAGATCATATACTGGGTCACAAAGCAGCCCTTCATAAGTTTACAAGAATTGAAATTATACCATGCATACTTTCAGACCACAATGCTATGAAGCTTGAAATCAACCACAGGAAAAAGTCTGGAAAACCTCCAAAAGCATGGAGGTTAAAGAACACCCTACTAAAGAATGAGTGGGTCAACCAGGCAATTAGAGAAGAAATTAAAAAATATATGGAAACAAACGAAAATGAAAATACAACAATCCAAACACTTTGGGACGCAGCAAAGGCAGCCCTGAGAGGAAAATACATTGCAATCCAGGCCTATCTCAAGAAACAAGAAAAATCCAAAATACAAAATCTAACAGCACACCTAAAGGAAATAGAAGCAGAACAGCAAAGGCAGCCTAAACCCAGTAGAAGAAGACAAATAATAAAGATGAGAGCAGAAATAAACAATATAGAATCTCAAAAAACTGTAGAGCAGATCAAGGAAACCAAGAGTTGTTTTTTTGAAAAAATAAACAAAATTGACAAACCTCTAGCCAGGCTTCTCAAAAAGAAAAGGGAGATGACCCAAATAGATAAAATCATGAATGAAAATGGAATTGTTACAACCAATCCCTCAGAGATACAAAATATTATCAGGGAATACTATGAAAAATTATATGCCAACAAATTGGACAACCTGGAAGAAATGGACAAATTCCTAAACACCCACACTCTCCCAAAACTCAATCAGGAGGAAATAGAAAGCTTGAACAGACCCATAACCAGCGAAGAAATCGAATCGGTTATCAAAAATCTCCCAACAAATAAGAGTCCAGGACCAGATGGCTTCCCAGGGGAGTTCTACCAGACATTTAAAGCAGAGATAATACCTATCCTTCTCAAGCTATTCCAAGAAATAGAAAGGGAAGGAAAACTTCCAGACTCATTCTATGAAGCCAGTATTACTTTGATTCCCAAACCAGACAGAGACCCAGTAACAAAAGAGAACTACAGGCCAATATCCCTGATGAATACAGATGCAAAAATTCTCAATAAGATACTAGCAAATCGAATTCAACAGCATATAAAAAGAATTATTCACCATGATCAAGTGGGATTCATTCCTGGGATGCAGGGCTGTTTCAATATTCGCAAATCAATCAACGTGATACATCACATTAACAAAAAAAAAAAAGGGATAATCATATGATCCTGTCAATCGATGCAGAAAAGGCCTTTGACAAAATCCAGCACCCTTTCTTAATAAAAACCCTTGAGAAAGTCGGGATAGAAGCAACATACTTAAAGATCATAAAAGCCATTTATGAAAAGCCCACAGCTAACATCATCCTCAATGGGGAAAAACTGAGAGCTTTTTCCCTGAGATCAGGAACACGACAGGGATGCCCACTCTCACCAGTGTTGTTTAACATAATGTTGGAAGTTCTAGCATCAGCAGTCAGACAACAAAAGGAAATCAAAGGCATCCAAATTGGCAAAGATGAAGTCAAGCTTTCGCTCTTTGCAGATGACATGATATTATACATGGAAAATCCGATAGGCTCCACCAAAAGTCTGCTAGAACTGATACATGAATTCAGCAAAGTTGCAGGATACAAAATCAATGTGCAGAAATCAGTTGCATTCTTATACACTAACAGTGAAGCAACAGAAAGACAAATAAAGAAACTGATCCCATTCACAATTGCACCAAGAAGCTAAAATACCTAGGAATAAATCTAACCAAAGATGTAAAAGATCTGTATGCTGAAAACTATAGAAAGCTTATGAAGGAAATTGAAGAAGATATAAAGAAATGGAAGGACATTCCCTGCTCATGGATTGGAAGAATAAATATTGTCAAAATGTCAATACTACCCAAAGCTATCTACACATTCAGTGCAATCCCAATCAAAATTGCACCAGCATTCTTCTCGAAACTAGAACAAGCCATCCTAAAATTCATATGGAACCACAAAAGGCCCCGAATAGCCAAAGTAATTTTGAAAAAGACCAAAGCAGGAGGCATCACAATCCCAGACTTTAGCCTCTACTACAAAGCTGTCATCATCAAGACAGCATGGTATTGGCACAAAAACAGACACATAGACCAATGGAATAGAATAGAAACCCCAGAACTAGACCCACAAACGTATGGCCAACTCATCTTTGACAAAGCAGGAAAGAACATCCAATGGAAAAAAGACAGTCTCTTTAACAAATGGTGCTGGGAGAACTGGACAGCAACATGCAGAAGGTTGAAACTAGACCACTTTCTCACACCATTCACAAAAATAAACTCAAAATGGATAAAGGACCTGAATGTGAGACAGGAAACCATCAAAACCTTAGAGGAGAAAGCAGGAAAAGACCTCTCTGACCTCAGCCGTAGCAATCTCTTACTCGACACAAACCCAAAGGCAAGGGAATTAAAAGCAAAAGTGAATTACTGGGACCTTATGAAGATAAAAAGCTTCTGCACAGCAAAGGAAACAACCAACAAAACTAAAAGGCAACCAACGGAATGGGAAAAGATATTTGCAAATGACATATCGGACAAAGGGCTAGTATCCAAAATCTATAAAGAGCTCACCAAACTCCACACCCGAAAAACAAATAACCCAGTGACGAAATGGGCAAAAAACATGAATAGACACTTCTCTAAAGAAGACATCCAGATGGCCAACAGGCCCATGAAAAGATGTTCAACGTCGCTCCTTATCAGGGAAATACAAATCAAAACCACACTCAGATATCACCTCACGCCAGTCAGAGTGGCCAAAATGAACAAATCAGGAGACTATAGATGCTGGAGAGGATGTGGAGAAACGGGAACCCTCTTGCACTGTTGGTGGGAATGCAAATTGGTGCAGCCTCTCTGGAAAGCAGTGTGGAGCTTCCTCAGAAAATTAAAAATAGACCTACCCTATGACCCAGCAATAGCACTGCTAGGAATTTATCCAAGGGATACAGGAGTACTGATGCATAGGGGCACTTGTACCCTAATGTTTGTGGCAGCACTCTCAACAATAGCCAAGTGATGGAAAGAGCCTAAATGTCCTTCAACTGATGAATGGATAAAGAAATTGTGGTTTATATACACAATGGAGTACTACGTGGCAATGAGAAAGAATGAAATATGGCCTTTTGTAGCAACGTGGATTGAACTGGAGAGTGTGATGCTAAGTGAAATAAGCCATACAGAGAAAGACAGATACCATATGGTTTCACTCTTATGTGGATCCTGAGAAACTTAACAGAAACCCATGGGGGAGGGGAAGGAAAAAAAAAAAGAGGTTAGAGTGGGAGAGAGCCAAAGCATAAGAGACTGTTAAAAACAGAGAACAAACTGAGGGTTGATGGGGGGTAGGAGGGAGGGTAGGGTGGTGATGGGTATTGAGGAGGGCACCTTTTGGGATGAGCACTGGGTGTTATATGGAAACCAATTTGACAATAAATTTCATATATTAAATAAAAAAATAAAATAAAATAAATTCTAATAGTCTGATATAAGTGTGGCTACTCCAGCTTTCTTGTGACATCCAATAGCATGATAGATGGTTCTGCATTCCCTCATTTTCAGATCAGCAGGTGTCTTTAGGGATAAAATCAGTCTCTTGTAGGCAGCATATAGATGGGTCATTTTTGTTTTGTTTTGTTTTGTTTTGTTGTTTTGTTGTGTTTTTTTTAAACCCATTCTCATACCCTGTCTCCTTTGATTGGAGCACTTAGTCCATTTACATTCAGAATGATTAATGAAAGATATGGATGTATTGCCATTGTGTTACCTGTAAAATTGGTGTTTCTGGTGATGTCCTCTGTTCCTTTCTATTCTTTGGTCACTTTGGTGTTTTTCCCCAACTTTCTGTGTCCCCTTTAATATTTCTTGCAGTGTTGGTTTTGTGGTCATGAACTCCTTTATTACTTTTTGTCTGGAAACTCTTTATTTCTACTTCTATTCTGAATGACAGCCTTGCTGGATAAAGGCTATTCTTGGCTGCATATTTTTCCATTCAGCATATTGAATATATCCTGCCATTTCCTTCTGGCCTGCCAGTTTCTGTGGACAGATATGCTGTGATCTTGATCTGTCTTCCATTGTAGGTTAAGGACAGTTTTTCCCTTGCTGCTTTCAGGATTCTGTCTTTGTCTGTGTATTTTGGAATTTGACTATGATATGTCTTGGTGATGACTGGTGTTTGTTTAATTTAATGGGAGTTTTCAGTGCTTCTTGGATTTCAATGTCTGTGTTCTTTCCCAGATTAGGGAAATTTTCAGCTATAATTTGCTCAACTAAACCTTCTGCCCCTTTTCTCTCTCTTCATCTTCTGTGACTCCTATGATACAAATGTTATTATGTTTGAAGTGGTTGCTGAGTTATCTAAGTCTACATTCATGATCCAGTACCTTTCTTTTCCTCTTCTTTTAAGCTTCATTATTTTCAATAAGTTTATCTTCTATATCACTGATTCATTCCTGTGTTTCATCAATCCTTGCTCTCATGACATTTATTCAGATTTGCATCTGGGTTATAGCATTTTAAATTTCAGTCATATTAGATTTTAGTTCTTTTATCTCTGTAATAAGGTATTCTCTAGGGTCTTCTGTGTCTTTTTTTCCAAGCCCAGCTAGTATCCTTATAATTGTTATTTCAAATTCTAGTTCAGACATCTTAACTATATCCTTATTGATTAAATCCCAGGCTGTTACTTTTACTTCCTGTTCTTTCTCTTAATGTGAATTCCTCCACCTGGTCATTTTGTCCACAAGAAACAAACAAACAAACAAAAAACAACAACAAAAAAAGGAAACTAGATCTTATGTGTGTTTTAATCTGCTTGTTACAAGAAGTTAGATCCAAAAGATAAAAATAATAATAATAATAATAATAATGATGATAATAAAATAATTTTTTAAAAAATGTTTAACGTTTATTCAGTTTTGGGAGAGAGACAGAGACAGAGTGTGAGTGGGGGAGGGGCAGAGAGGGAGACACAGAATCTGAAGCAGGATCCAGGCTCTGAACTGTCAGCACAGGGCCTGACACAGGGTGCTAACTCACAAACCATGAGATCATTAGCTGAGCCGAAATCGGACACTTAACTGAATGAACCACCCAGGTGCCCCTAAAATAAAATAATTTTTTAAAGTTCACTTATTTATTTTGAGTGAGAGAGTGAGCAGGGGAGGGCTAGAGAAGGAAAGACAGAATCTCAAGCAGGCTCCACACTGTCAGCACAGAGCCTGAGGTGAGGCTCAAACCCACGAACTATGAGATCATGACCTGAGCCAAACCGAGTCAGATGCTTAACTGGCTGAGCCTCCCAGGTACACAAAATAAAATATTTTAAAAATTTATATAGTAGGAATGAATCACTGGATTCTACTCCCGAAATCATTATTGCACTATATGACTTGGATATAAATTAAAAAATAAAAATAAATCATAAAAAATTATATATATGTATGCTAGATCCTAGGTGGTTTGGTGTGCTTGTTGAAAGAAGCTAGATGCAAAAAATAAATACATACATACATACATACATACGTAAATAAATACATAAATACAAAAATAAAAAAATGTAAATAATTAAAATAAACAAAATAAAAAATAAAAAGGGTCACCTCCATGGCTCAGTCGGTGAAGCATCAGACTCTTGATTTTGGCTCAGGTCATGATCTCATGGTTCATGAGACAGAGCCCTGTGTCAGGCTCTGCACTGACAGTGCAGAACCTGCTTGGGATTCTCTCTCTTTCCCTCCCTGCTCTGCTCCCTCTCTCTTTCTCTCAAAACAAATAAATAAGCCTTAAAAAAAATTAATGAAAATGAAAATAGAAATTATAATAGATAAATAAATAAAAGTTAAAAATAAAATAAAAAGGGTCTCAATTCTATTTCCCTTAGAGCTGAAGTTTCGTAGCACTCTGGTCTGTGGATTTGGTGTGTGTGTGAGGGTTTTGTGCTGGTCTTCTGAGGGAGGGGCCTGTCACACCAATTCTCAAGGGGATTTACCTTAGTGTAGCTGCACCTGCCAGGCACAAGGTGGCCAGGCTTGGGGTAAATGGCTCTTGCCTCCCCTAGGTGGCGCTGTTTTGTTCCCTGAAGCTGTCCGCGCTGATGGGTTGGGTGTAAATTGTATGGTCTCCAGAGCAGAGAGTTCTCACCCAGCACCCTTCAGAAAGTCCTTACAGAAGAGCAATTACCTCTCCTGTGTCAGATCCCTGCCTTCACCCTGCCTTCATCTCAGCTATCCGCCTGCCAGGCCCTGCAGGATTCTTGTGCTTTATCTCAGGTGCGCAGCTGGGTTCCAAAACTCCAAATTTTAGAGAACTGGAGGGTGTGGTCCTGCACCGATCGCCTGGAGGAAGGTCTCTCTGTGGTGTTGCCACCTGCCGGTTTGTCTCAGAAATCAGGCACGCGACCATACAGCAGCTTGGAGTATACGGCAAAGTGCAGCAGAAAGCTGGCACCAAGACTCACTGCTCTCAGCCAATGCCCTCATTCTTATGCTAGTGAACGGGGCAGCTCAATGGCAACCGATGGGTGCCTGGCCCCTAGAGAGATCATGTCCCCTTTCCCAAAGGCACTCCAAGCAGGGGAATTGCTTTTCCCCGTCCAACTCAGGGGATCCGGGGATCCTCAGACCATGCTGCCTGTTCTCTACCCTCATTCTCCACCAGAACACTGCTAAGCCCATCAGTTGCCAACCTGGTGATGTCTCCGACTTCTGCAACTTTAGGCTCTGCCCTCTGCTGCTTATAAAAACTTGTGGTAGTCCTCCTGTCTCCTATTCCCAGTCAATGGTTTGTGGGAAGAATTTTTCTTGTGCAATTCCCCATCTCTCTCTCTCCTTTCTTCTCTATCAGGGCTCCTTCTCCATTGCAGCGCCCACAGCCATTCTCTCCGTCAAATCAACTGTCTGCAGTTCCTACCTTCCATAATGTGGTGGGGTTTTTTTTCACCTCTAGATGTGCGTTTTTTGCTCTCTCAGTCTTCAAATCAGTGTCTTGGGTGTTCAAAATGAGTTGATATTTATATATTTGTTTGAAGGACAAGGCAAGCCTAGGGCCTCCCTACTCCTCTGCCATCTTAACTCCTTGTCCAGCTCAACTTTTAATATGTAATATTTCCATGAAAGTTTTAGATGGGGGAACTGAAGGGGTTCAGGACAGATCCTCCATCCCCAACCCAGAATGTGCCACTTTGGCATATGGATTTTTTTGAGCTGAAGTCACTTGAGATCCTTTTGAGTTTCAAAAGAAACTTCTGTCCCTCCATTAACCACATAGAAGAATATAAATTAAGGGTCTTTCCCAGAATAATAGTTATTTACAGATATAAATTTTATCTGAGTGGCCCATCTGTATGTCCATGCAAACGTCTAATTACCAAACATCTGCTCTTCTTAGCACCCTGTCAAGTGCATTCCCTTCCTCTGAAATCCCAGATCCCACCCCCTTTTCCTTAGTTCAGAATGACATATATACCTTATTTTGCCTGTCTTTGGTATTTCTATGTCTATGTGGGTTCTCCAAATGTATGCCTATTAAATTTTTTTCCTGCTAATCTGTCTCATGTAAACTTGTTTATTACTGAAGTTAGAAGTATCTTTGAGGAGACAGGTATTCCTGCTCCCCAACAAATTGTAGGGTCTCAATTGCCTTCAGCTCAAATTATCTTCCTGTAAAGTGCTCCATTTTTGGGTAGCCTGCTCTTGGCACTTAAACAACTATAAGATAATATATTCATATTGTTTTAAGCCACTATATTTGTGATAATTTGTCACAGTAGCAATATAAAACTAAGGCACATGCAATAGTTGATGGAGAGAATGTCGAGTAAATGGGTAAAAGGATGGAATTAGGAAAGATTCATTTTGTAGATATCCACCAGGAGGAGCGCTAACCACACTATGGAAACCTAGCTCCTAGGAAGCTTGCAGCTTTTTCAATTTTAGGGAGTTTTCTTTAGGCATAGAAAACTGTCACTCCCCAAAAAAGTCTCAAGGGAAAATTATGAAGTGTTTGTTTTTATAATTTTTCTTTTTTCAATTCAGAATGCACAAGCATCCAGAGGCTGTGTATAGCTAGTCCCACTTTTGGGATTGGGGTCAGCTCTCTGCTGATTCTTACCTGGCCTGGGGTTCCTGAGGCAGCTCCCTAGTGCTAAACTGCCAGCTGGCTTTCTGCAAAATAAAACTTAACTAGCCCTTTCATTTAAAAACAACTGGTGAATAAGCTAAGTTATGCTACCCTGTTCATTGCTTCTGCTTCCCCTTTTATTTACTTCCATCTCTCTCTTTTCCTCCTTCCTGAAAGCCCTTAAAAGAAGAATTTAAATGCATTAGTTCATTCACTCATCTATTCATTCATCCATCTATCCATTCATTCATTAGTTCATGTACTTTCATGATCATCATTATCATTTATTTGGCTCCTACGATGTATCAGTGACTGTACTGGAAAAACAAAGTTAGATAAAACCTGGCTCTTACCTGTCCAGTAACTCATTAAAGGGGGTTTTGGGGGTGGGGCTCTATTAGCAGAAGGATTACAGTGTTGCAGATGCACAAAGGACACCTCAGTTCCACCATTCTTGTGGGAAAGAGTCAGGGGAGAAGAGAGGTACTTGGTCAGAGGAGGTAATATTTAGGTTGGACCTTGAGAGTGTGCTTCTGACAAAGGGAAGTGAACAGCACAGATGGGGAGGCATAGCTTTTCAGGAGTGACAGGTTCTTCTGAGAGTCTGGAAGGCCGAGTGAATGGTGGGATTGGTTGCAGGCCATACAACAAAGAACTGTACAGCAAGGTTCCTTGTAAAGAGGCTTAAAGGCCATTCCATGGAATTCAGATACTAACTTATAGTGGAACAGAATTATTTAAAATTTTTATCATGTCCTGATATGGCCATATTTGTACTTTCAAAGAATCTCTTTGACAGCCATGTAGAGATTCCACTGAGATGGAAAGATATTATCAGCAGCACATCAGTTGGGAATCTCTTTATTACAAGTGAGAAAAGAGAAGAATTCAAAAGGGGCAGTAGCAGAGATAACAGAGGAGACAGGATGAGTAAAAAAAAAAAAAGTAGAATTTATAGGACTTTGTGTGGATGAATGTGGAGACTGAGGAATAGAAGGAGGTGTCAAAAAATATGGCTTCCTGCCTCCAGTTTATGACATGGTTTTCTATGGTGATGCCTTTGGCCAAGAGTGAGAATAAAGAAGGAGAAACAGCAAGGGATCAACTTTTAATTAGAGCTATTCAGACATTCAGAGAAAGAAGAGGGAAAAACAGACCAGCATCAACAAATCTGGAAAAAATAAAATAAAATTGCCTAAAACTGAGAAAGAAGGCAGTTCAGTGAAGTGGTGATCAGTAGCATTGAATTCCATGGAAAGGCCGGGTAGGAAAAAGGCTGAAAAAAAATACTATTAGGAGGGCTTGGTTTAGTGGACATGAGGACAGGCCATAGGAGGATAAAGACATATAGCACCACTGTGATACTTCTTTTCCAGAGTTGGAACACTGAAGAGGAGGCTATAAGTAGGGGAAGGGGGACAGGCAGAAGTATAGAAAGTTTTTGTTTTTGTTTTTAAATGGGGAGAGTTCAATGCTTTATTGGGGCTTAGGAGAAGTCTACAAATAGGAAGAGAGTGAATGCAGATAAATACAATGTAAACAACCAAAGAAACGATTATGATATGATTACCAGCAGGCAGTGCTGGCAAGCTATTGAGGGAAACTTTTCAGTAAGCAACACCCCTGAAATCCTACCAAGTGGGCCATGGTCTCCTCCTTGCCTGAATGGGCAGCCCTGGCTCTTGCATGACCCAGAGGAAGGGATTGTATGAGGGCTCTGATTTCTGGGAAAGACCTGAGAGAGGTGTGGAGACTTACATACTTGGGTCACCGTCCCTGTCCTGCCAATAGTCACACTAGGTAAACCAGGTCACCTTTATGCCTCAGTTTTATCCTGTGGGAAAATGAGATTAACATCTGCTTTTCAGGGGCTGTGGTGACGCTTAACAGCATGCACCTGAAACATTGCCTTCTGATGTGGCAAGCAAATTGTAGGTTTCTTATTTTCATACTTATTCCTAATAAGGAGTCCCTTACAATAAGATTTCTTCCTTCTCGGGGTACCTGAGTGGCTCAGTAGGTAAAGTGCCTGACTCTGGATTTCAGTTCAGGTCATGATCTCATGGCTTGTGGGTTCAAGTCCTGCATCAGGCTCTGTGCTAGTTGCACAGAGCCTGCTTGGGATTGTCTCCCTCCCTCTCTGCCCCTCCCCTGCTTGTGATCTCTCTCTCTCTCTCTCTCTCTCTCTCAATAAATAAATAAACTTAAAAATATATTTCTTTCTTCTCAAGTGTTGACAGCAGTCCTGATGGTGTTTGCTCATTTCCATGTTTATATGTACCTGTAGATCTTCTCTATACACATCCACGTCTGGGCTCTTTGAGCCAGGCAATGGAGCCTCTAGTTACTGCAGTCTGCTTGATATTTAGTACAGAATTAGATAGATTGAGTGTTCAAAAACTCAGCTAGAACTCTCTCATTCAGTAGGCTTCAGGATAGAGTTGGGTGAACCAGCCACATGAAAAACCATGTTTACCATTAGAAAAATACTGGTCCTGCCATATTTCTTAGAAAGCCCTCCCTGGTGAGTCAGTACATTAGCCTGTATTGATCTCCCACAGGAGCGGAGCAGCAGACTCTCCTGGTATAGGCCTTGCAAACAATTTCTCTGCCCATACACAGTTCCTGGTGTCCAGTAGTATTTAGCTAACCAAAATTTATATTTTCCAAATTGAAAAACCAGTCTGCTGGTTTTAGGAATCTTGTTTTTCCCCTTTCTGTAAGGATAAGGCTCCAAAACTTTTCCGATTGAACACTTAAACTTAATTCATCCAGGGAATTGTGGATGAGGTAAGGGTAATAGGAGATTTGAACCTAAAGGGAGCTGATAGTGAATGGGACTGCCAGGGAGAAGAAAGTGGCAGCTAGCAGGGCTCTCAGGTACTCTGGAGTCATCTCTGAGACCCTCACAGCACCTAACCTATGCGTTGGACATAGAAGTTACTCAAAACATTTTTGATGAGGAAGTGAATAAGTGAGGGTATGAATGAATGAATCTAGCTCATTTACTCAAGAGGCAAAGACCAACATGGAGTAGCAATGGAAATGGGCTTGGAAAGAGATATACTGGTAGCTCACAGTGCTGGGGACAGAGTAAGGTAAATATGTGGGCCAGCATGTATGTTTCAGTATGTGTCTAAAGCCCATAAGCCTTGGAATTTGGTGTACTCAACCTCATAGAACTCCAAATGTCTGTGTCACTCACATCTCACACCCACTGATATGATGTAGGAAAAATGGAATTTAAAATATTGAGAAAATCATTCCTAAAAAGACTTCTCAGTTCCTGTCTTTGGCTTGGAGAGGCCAAGTAGGGAATTATTCTAGCAAAACCACCCACCAGACTTGCTCAGTTGGGACATGTAAGCACCACTTGTCAAACTTGGGATTGAGAACAAGAGAATCCTGGGAATCTGTGGAATTGGCTGAGGCAAAGGTTTAATAGAGCAA
This sequence comes from Panthera onca, assembly GCF_046562875.1. Taxonomy (NCBI): domain Eukaryota; kingdom Metazoa; phylum Chordata; class Mammalia; order Carnivora; family Felidae; genus Panthera; species Panthera onca. The sequence continues at coordinate 167,160,085 of NC_138342.1, read as the reverse complement.
GTATAGTATTAACCTAAGTTAAAGGTTATTGTAATTTATTCATGGTGCTGTGATTTGTTTCTCTTTAGGAGCTTCCAGGCTTAGCTCAGTGAGTTGGACTGCATTCTTAGTGGCTATGTCAGCAGTGGCCACCACTAGGAAGCTAGGTCACACAGCCAAGAGAGTCTGCACTAGGTGTCTACAGCAGGGAGCAGTAAACTTTAACAAAGTCTAAAAGCTGCCTCAAACAAGCCACAGGCTTATTCAGTCCAGAAGCATCAGGTCAGTCAAAGTCCTTGATTTGGGGTAATTTATCCCCAGTATTATCCCTTTGTGGCTCTGACCAACTGAGCTTTGTCATAAGTAGCCTATAAAACCTTGTATCCTGCCACAAATAAAAGGGCCCACTTTTGTCTCCTTTCTTCCTGAGCATCTAGGGATATTTTACCTTTAGGGTGATAGGGAGGTCACCGAGACCACTTTACTTAGACATTTATTCAGCTGTTCATTTATTCTCTTGGTTTAAAAAGTTTCCAGTATTATGAGTTGCCTTAATTCTTACACAAAGCATCTTGACTTAAGCATGAAAAGGTATGCCATTAAATGTGTGGAGAAATATCTTCAAATTCCCTAGGGAATTACCAGTAGGTCCAAAGCCTTTCAAATCAGGGACAGTTGCACCTCGGGGACCCTGGTTCTCCTTTCCAGAGCCATTTCCCTAGCACAGTGAGTCTCCAGGCTTCATCAGGAAAGATCAAGTGCTCCCTTCTTCCCTAGTAATCTAGGGCAACAGTGGCCTATCCCATGTGAGAGATACTACTGGATTGAGAGAGATTAATGGAAAGGATCAAGAATAACCACAAATATGAGAAACACTGGAAGCATTGAGCCCCAAGCCTAGTTCTATAGCAAAGACAGTAAAGAATGTATGCAGCATGGTTGTAAGGAATCCCTCACTGATCTAATGAGGAGAGATGGGAAGAGACTCCTCCCAATGAGAAGAGCAAGGAGGGCATTTCTAACAGAGAAGAGCAGGAGGGCATTTCTTTGTTGTGCCTTTACACTCCAACCCTCTATAATGGAATTTTAATATCCTCAGAACTTCAGGAACCAAATTCCCCTTAGTTGCAATAAAAGAATTTCTACTAAGTTATATCTTATAACAAATAACATCTGAATGGGATTTCAGGTGAGGGGATTAGTATTTGTTACCTAATCAAGGCCAAACTCATCAAATAGTTACATATGCAGAGTGCTGTTTTAAACATAGCAAGGAATATAGAGTTGAAAAAGGTATGAACCTACTTCTCCATAAGTCCTTAGCTGGTAAATGAGCAAGATCCACATGCCAATAACCAGAAAAAGAACAGAGTAGTTAAGAACAAGACCCAGGCCTAAGCAGCATGATGTGGAAGTATGATGATGGAGAGATCAATTTCAATGAGTGTGATCTGCTAAGGCTTATTAAAGCCTAAACAAGGCTGTGAATGCCCTGTTTTGCCAGATTCAGGACAGGGATTAAGGTAAGGGGAATAAGCCATTTTGAGTAGGGTACAAAACGCAAAAGAGTGCCACTAAAAAAACTCAGTTATCAGACAAGTGAATAAGGAAATATATACACATATATAATGTGTACAATGCAATATTCTGCAGCCATAAAAAAGGATGAGATAACATGGATGGACCAAAGGGGTATTATGCTAAGAGAAATAAGTCAGACTGAAAAAGACAAATACTTTATGATTCCACTCATAAGTGGCATCTAAAAAAATAAAACAAACCAAAAAAACAAAAACAAATGAATAAACAAACAAAAAGTAGAATCGGACCTATCAATACAGAGAAACACTCATGGTTGCCAGAGGGGAGGGAGATGGGGGATGGGCAAAATGGGTGAAAGCAAGAGGGGGATACAGGGCTCCAGTTATGGAATAAGTCATGGGAATAAAAGGCACAGCAAAAGGAATACAGTCAATGATAATCTAATAGCAGTATATGGTGACAGATGGTAGCTACACTTGTGAACATAGCATAGTGCATAAATTTGTCAAATCACTAAGTTACACACCTAAAACTAATATAACATTATGTGTCAACTGTATTCCAAGAAAAAGAAATAAAAAAGGGAAAAAACCCTCAGTTATCAAGATAAATAGTATTTTAATGAAATATATATATATATATATACATATATATATATATATATATATATTTAAAAATTAAACACAAAAGAGCCCATGATGAATAGAATATCAACATTTCAGTAAAGAAAGAATGTTTGTTTTGTAATGCTGCATTCTTATATAATGGGAATAGTAATTTTCAATCAGCTCCTGGTACCCAATCCCCTACCATATAAATTTATGAGGATTGACAATGACCTGAAAACAGATTGGGAAACACAGAGATTTATAGATAGTCATGTTTTTTTGATTATAGAGATTTTATTAACTTTTGCATTTGATTCCAAATATGATAACATATTTTGGTAAGTATATATGAGGGTGTGTATTTTTCCTTTTGCCTTGACTCCAATTTGGATAGCTTGACACAGCACTGGCCAGGTTGGTAAAGAGGGAAGGGACATGTGGAAGAAGGATAGCTTGAGCAAAGTTAGGAAGCACTAGACTGTGTTCAAACTCCATGGGGTTATGGATAACATGTATGAGATGTTATAATAAGAGAGAAGGCTGAATAGGTTAAAGAAGAGAAATTGTAGAGGGTTTTCAAAATTTTTCTGAAGACATTTGTAATTAATGTTGTAGACTCTTTTAAAGGACCATCCAATGTTTCTGAATAAGGATGCTAAGAACAGTCACTTGGGACCAATAAGTGCAGGGGCAGTAGAGAGCAGTGATCAGATTGGCAGGAAACAGAATGCTCAGAGAGCAGCCAGTGGAGAAGGAGAAATGGGAAGGCACTCCAAATCAGGCTTAAGTCCTCAGGTTAAAACTGAGCTCTTAATAATATGCTTTCTATGGATAACATCTGCCAAACTAACATCCGCTTGAGGACAGAAAATGCATTGTGGTCTTTTTCCCCATTGAGGAACAGCAGCCCCACTAAATTAGGTCACTTGTCTAATACTTACACACTTATTTTCATCAGCTGCTGACATCTCCTGGCCACCTGGTCTTCCTCAATTTCTACGTGGAAGTGCAATGAGTTCCCAGAAGTCAGTCCCTTCCGTCTTGCTATTCTTGGAATTGTTTCAGGACGCATTTCAGAGAGTCAGAACCCTACCACACATGCAGGGAAGAAGTGGGAAACAAGCTCTCAGCCATTTTGGGAGGCTTTTTATTTTCTTTCCCATATAGTAGTGGAAGCGCTAAGGGAAAAATAAAGCTTTTGCAAAATGTGGACTGATTAGGAAAAGAAAACTTATTTTGTAAAATGCTTATATTGTTAAAACTCACCAATTCTGACTAAGCTTCCTAAAAAATCACAGTGGTTCAGGATGAAGGATAAACTGACATTAACCTTTGCAATTATGAAGAAAGGGCTCCTGTGAAGAAATCGTGTAAACAAGATAGCAGGTTGGAGTTTCAAACTATGTCGGAAGGATGAAAAACTAACTTAAATTTTATCAAGAGTAAGGAATACACATGAATATCCAATTACTACGGGAATGGGCAAATAATTTCTATTTATACATTAAAGTCTCAAAAAGAATTTTCTTGAAAAAAATTTTTAGGAAACATTATTCTACTTAGAATATGGTTTTGAGGATAAAAACTGGACCTCTTGATTTTCAAAAAAAAATACTTCCATAAATATAGACAGATCTTTCTTCAATTGGTCTGAAAGATTAAGTTCAAAGGAGACCAATTAATATTTTGAATATCAAGCCCTGTGGGGGATGCTAAGGTGTTTAAGGCCTTGATCTCCAGGAGTGTAAGGTATCCTGTTGGGAAAGTAGGAAGTAAACCAAGAGAAGAAGTTACCCAGAAAAAGACTTAAAATATTTGTCTGAGTTAGTGCAGGATGCCATGACAAAATACTGTAAACTAGCTAGCTTACACAACTGAAGTTTTATTTTCTCCCAGTTTTGGAGGCTGAAAGTCCTCCTGAAGATCAGGGGCCAGCATGGTTGGGTTCTGGTAATGAGCCTCTCTCTGGCTTACTGATGGCCATCATCTTGCCTTGTTCTCACATGCCCTTTCCTTAGTGCCTGCCAATAGGGAGGGTAGGAAGTGGGTGGGGAGATGGGGAGAGGGAGAGAATAGAGAGAGAGAACTCATGTCTTATCTTATAAAAGCACTAATCTCATGAGGCCAGGGCACCTGCCCTCATCACTTCTTCTAACACTAATTATTTCCCCAAGGTCCCTCTCCAAATACCATCACATTGAGGTGTAGGATTCCAACATATTAATTTTAGGGGAATGCAAACATTCAGTCCATAACATTATTGAAGATTACAATTGCAGAAGATTGACTGATTGAAGTGAAAAATACAGAAAATTTCTGAGTCAATTCGAAGGATAGAGACATCACTTCATGTGAAGGAAGGTACTATGGAAGCTATAGGGTTTGAGCATCACTCTCAAGAAGAAGTTGATTTCAGGGGCGCCTGGGTGGCTCAGTCAGTTAAGCGGCCGACTTCGGCTCAGGTCACGATCTCGCACTCTGTGAGTTCGAGCCCCGCGTGGGGCTCTGTGCTGACAGCTCAGAGCCTGGAGCCTGTTTCAGATTCTGTGTCTCCCTCTCTCTCTGACCCTCCCCCGTTCATGCTCTGTCTCTCCCTGTCTCAAAAATAAATAAACGTTAAAAAAAAAATTAAAAAAAAAAAAAAAAGAAGAAGTTGATTTCAGTTGGGCTAAAAATCCCAGAAATATATCTTAAGAAAATGAAACATATTTTGAACAGAACACCAGTGACAGTGGCAGAGGCAGGCAATGGGACAGGAAATAAGTCCCATATTAATCAAAATGAGAGCCAAAGGAGCTGCATACTGGTCCTGGGTTGTAAGAAACCTCAAAAGCCAGGTTGGAGAAAGCTGGCATTTATCTTGCTGGTGGTAGGAAAGGGAGCTCCTTGACAATTATCGTCTAGGAAGATGATGTTGGCAGGGCTATGCGCGACAGAGGGCAGACTGGGGAGGAGGCTGCAGGAGTGCCCCCTACCATAGGAGGAGAGCCTGAAACAAGGTCTCAGATCTTGCATTGTAGTTGCCATATTGTAGCTGTTAATCCCTGACTTCATTTTCTCTCAGAATTGAGGAGATTGCACAATTTGGTGTAGGGTGCAGAAATCCAAGGAACTCTTTCAAAATTTTTATCTTGTTTGGACCAAGAAAATGAAAGAACAGCATGAGGAGAGCCAAGAATCATACAACAGCCCAGATAGACCATAATCAGATATCCCAAGGTGCTAGATACATACAATCTTGAGGAAATATACTGCACTAGAGAGATCACTGTGGGATTAAAGTGTTCACTGGTGGAAATCTTTCTCTGTATAGTAGGAAGCATGAAGACACTGACAGTACTTCTATGTTTTCTCCCCTACACACAGGGGAAAGGAACTAGAGAAAGCAGAGGGAATTGGTCTGGTTTTGTAAGATTTACTTTTCCACTAAAAAGCAAAACAACAAAATATACCACATTCCCTTTCTATCCAAACAGGATATCACTGGATAGCTCTTTCAAAATCATTTCATAACTCATAGTGCTGAGCCAAATGCTCCTAAAATATATGACTATGTCTCCTCTGAGAGCTGTGGTAAAGGCATTTCGTTATATTTGGCAAGGAAAGCTAGAGACACATCCTTGTAGGTGAAAGAGGACCTGATCAAATTGTCCACACAATTCTGTAAGCCCAAATCAAGAAAAATCCAAACCAACAAGCAGTATCTGCCTTGATTCTTCCCACAAGTCTGCTACTTAGTGCGCTAGATGTGGTGAAGACATAGTCATTCCTGACACTAAAGTCAATGGTTTCTAGTGTGTGGTCCAGGTGGAATCAGCCTTGCTCTGCAGGGTCCTGGGACAGGAAGTTGGCTGAAAAGCTGCCTAGCCTGAAACTGGGTCTGTTGGAACAATAACATTGTATCATGTCTTATCATATGTCAGGTTGTGCTCAGATCAAGACAGAGGATTCTGTTTCTGGCAGTCTCTGCTGAAGGGTCTTGAGCCACACAGCACATTCAGTTTTGGGGAAGGGAACAATAGCACACTCTGGCAACCCCCTATTTCCTTGTGGGTCTGAGACAAGCCTTAAAACCATAGACAGGGTCTACTTTGGTCTTGGAAGATATGGAAATTTAGTATAGGATATGCAGATAAAAGCCCCAGATGGCAAATAGTAATAGTAATAATAATAATGACAATAATAATAATATCAGCACAAAAATTTTGTGGCACTTTACAACATATAAGAATCCCCTCACTTGATTTAGTATGAACAGGGCAGGTGTTATTTGCTCCACAAATGTGTAAATGGAGACAGACATTCCATGAGGTCCAGTGTCATGCTCAGGTCATTTAACTAGTGGATGGCTGAGTCAGAACTCAAATCTAGGTCTCCTTACTTCAGCCCACTAAACACTGAACACTAAAAGGAAGATTCTGTAAAATGAACCTATTTCCTTCTCTGAGTAAATGATCAGTAAAAATGGTGGTTACAAAAGCCATTTACAATACATGTTTTACCTGATTTTTATCCAGATGACAATCATCATTTATGATTGCCAAAAAAAAACAAAAAAACAAAAAAACAAAAAAAAAACCAAAAAAAAAAACCACTTGATTTTCTGTTTCTTTCAATCCAGCAGGAGAAGGAAAGGAAAGAAGTTCTGAGCTAAATTTACTGTTCTACTTTCTAGAAAAAATTATTGTTCAATTCATACCTCTATACCACAAACATTCAGAAACATACCTGGAACCATTTCTAGATCATTTATTTAAATTAAAGATGATCCCACAAGATCGAAGAGTTTGGAAAAAGAAGGAGCTGGCATGCAGAATGTGTAGTCATACATTTAATTCCTTATACTGAATTCACAGGATTTGCTTTAACCAGTTCTCTGCAAAGAGGCTCTGCTCAATTTACAGCCTGGAAACAGAGTTCTAACAACACTTTGTTTAGAATGAACTTCTACTAAGACAAATCATGGATATTCTGGGTTGTCACAATCATATTTAATTTGGGTGGTATCTACTTCCTTTTTAGAACCTTCAACTGGAAGATCCTTGTAAAATCTTCAAATTATTCCATTACTCTTGGGCTAGATTCTATCTTAAATCATGTAACCCTCCTTTTTGAGTTAAGTTAGCATAAATACATACATATGTACATACATATATGAATAACATTTTTAAAAAGCAAACCTAACAAATATATCTGAGAGTTTTGGAAATATGTATCAAAATATGCAAATGAAATTCTAGGTGGTGCTAAGGAAAATGGTATTAGAATCAGTGATTGAAAGTGCTGGATAAGAGCTTGCCTACCATTCAGTTGAGTGTTGTGCAATGTTTTCTGTATGGATCCCTTTTGACAAACATAAAGATCTCATAGCCTGTTTCTAGGTTAGTCAAAATTTAAGTGTTGCCATAAAAAGCAAATTAAGAAAAGAATAATAAATCAATAAAAGCAATACATCAAAACTCTGCTTTGTATTTCTTTTTATTTCTTTTTAAGTTTTCCTTAAATTCCAGTTAGGTAACATACAGTTTAATAGTAGTTTCATGTGTATAATATAGTGATTCAACACATTCATACAATACCCAGAGTTCCTCACAGCAAGTGTATTCCTTAATCCCCATCATTTATTCCACTCACCCCCCTCCCCATTTTCCCTCTGGTAACCATCAGTTTGTTCTCTAGAGTCAAGAGTTTGTTTCTTTGTCTCTTTGTCTTTTTTGCACTTAGCTTGTTTGTTTTGTTTCTTAAATTCCACATATGAGTGGGATCATATGGTATTTGTCTTTCTTTTACTGGCTTAATTTGCTTAGTGTAATACTCTCTAGCTCCATCCACGTCACTGCAAATGGCAAAATTTTATCCTTTTTGATGGCCGAGTAATATTCCATTGTGTATGTATGCCACAACTTCTTTATTTTCATCAGTCAATAGACACTTGGGCTGTTTCCACAATTTTGCTATTGTAGATAATGCTGCTATAAACATCAGGGTGCATGTATCCCTTTGCATTAGCATATTTGTATTCTTTGGGTAAAAAGCTAGTAGTGCAATTGCTGGACTGCAGGGCAGTTCTACTTTTAACTTTTTGAGGCATCTCCATATTGTTTTCCCACCAACAATCTGCTTTGTTTTTAATCTCATATCATCTCCTCACCAATTTTTGATATGTCTCTCAGAATAAAAATAATCTGAACCCAGCAATACCTTTGTATAATAGAGGGACCCAGCCAAGATTCCAAGAGAAGGATAGTGACTTGATCAGCATTGTGACCTAAGAGAGATCTGAACTGGAGAATCAGACAGTCAAATCAGGTATATATCCTCCCTTTAGCCTGTATGATCCTATAACTACCTCAGTTTTCTCACCCTTAAATGGATTTAAACAATAACAACCTTGTTTTGCTTCTTTCCATAAAAATGCATCAAGATCAAGACAGGTGATGATTATAAAAGCCATTTGAGAGGGGAAAAAACATTTGCATATGGTATGAGGGATGCTCACCATTACTCAGAAACAGGTTGATAAAGTGATTATTTCTCCAATGGGAGGGTTTCTAATACATTTGGTTTCAGAGACTATACCTCCACCTCACAGTTTATTGCTCAACTTTCCATGACTCTTTCAATTCTTTTCTGTGGAAGTCAGTTGTTCCAAAGCCTCTGGACTCACCACCTTTTTTCCTGTTTGGATTCCTAAAATTCTCTGCACAAGATAGAAAAGTTAGAAGCTGAAGAAAGTCACTTCCTGAAAACACACACACTTGATGTGTGACTCTGGGATATGGGCAGTGCCACTTGAGGCCCAGTGACATAGGTGCACATAGAGCTGAGAAATGTCTCCTTTCTGCCCTGAAACCCAGAGCATCCAGGACCCTCAGAAGAGAAAAACAGAAAGAGTAGCAGCAGCAGGAGTGCCTAGTAGGATATAGGGTTAGAGAAGCAGTATTTTCAGGCAATGATGATGATATAGAACCTCCTACAAAAAAAGTGGCTTCTCAGACACAGACCTCCATAACGAAAGAGCCTCAAGAGAAGACGATGAGTCCAGGGAACCTGGGTCAGTTGGTTGAGTGTCTGACTCTTGATTTTGGCTCAGGTCATGATCTCCTGGTTCATGAGATCAAGCTCAGTGTTGGGCTCTGTGTTGACAACATGGAGCCTGTTTGGGATTCTCTCTGTCCCCCTCTCTCTGCCCCTTCCCAATTTGCACTCTCTCTTTCTCAAAATAAACAAACTTTAAAAAAGGATAGAGAGAACATGAGTCCTATTGGCACCAACTTGCAAGAGTATCCAGGGACCAAATCTGAGATGATTATAAAACCATGGAATAAAATAAGGATTCTTATGTCCATACTAATATAAATAATGAATCATTAAATAAGTGGAGGATAAAAGAAAGCTCATTCTTAGCATAGAATTCCAACTAACAAATGTAAAAGGACTGATGGAAATAAGACAATACCATTTGGCAAACACAACAGTGATTACTGTTACAGGCAAGAAACATCAATATAGGCTAAACTTAATTGGCAAAGGTGTGATGAAAACATGGTGTTTATGTGTTCTCAAAATATCTCTCCACAACATACTTTTCCAAAAGGAAAAAAAAATAGTAACTTTACTATGGAGAAACTTACCAGATAGCACTGTAGCAAGCAGTCAAAATTAAAGTCACCTGTAAAGGGGCAAATGATATCATGTGTGTCCTTATATGTACTGAGAAGGTCAACATCACTTCTATGATAATCTTGCCCAAAATGCATAACTTGAACTTAAATCATGAAGAAACATTAAACAACATTGCATTGAAGAACACTACACTGTCAGTGCTCTGCAAAAGTATCAGGGTCAGGAAAGTCAAAGAAAGACTGGGAAACTATGTCAGATTCAAGGTTACTAAGGAGAAGTGACAAACAAAAATGCAATATATGATTCTGGACTGGATATTGGAGCATAAAAAGTTACATTAGTCCATTATTAATAGACTAGATAATAGTGTCATTTATGCAATGTTAATTTATTCACTGTGATCATTGGACGATGGTTATATAAAATGTTAACATTTGGGGAATATGGATGAAAGTATACTAGAATTCTTTGAATTATTCTTGTAACTTCTATGTAAGTCTGAAATTATTTCAAAATGAGAAGTTTGAAAAATTAAAAAAGAAAAGGAAAACACAAGTACTTGTGAGGCTCTCCAGGGTTTCAGAAATAACTGGAGTTGGGTGAGGGTATGGTTAGGAGATCTTTGGTAAGGTGTAGGAGAGTACTACAGTGGAAGTATCTACTACCTTTTGGATATTATATTAAATGTAGCACTTCAAAGCTTATATGGCAATTTTGGGGGTAAGTAGAAGAGTGCATATAAAATGCTTAGAACAGTCAATGGCCCAGGGTAAGTGCTTAATAAATGTTAGTCACTGCTAATGTCATCTTAATTGCTGCCATCATTGTTACAAGTTGGTAATGCCTAGAGGTGTTCTGGTTACACACACATTTCAATTGGAAATTTTCACATCTACTATGGTTTTTTTTTTTTCCCCCAGTTAGATTTCTCTCAATTTGACTCTTACTCAACTGTACTATAATTTGTTAGGAAATTAAAAATAAAATAGATTGATTGATTTATAAATGTGTCTTTAGATATTTTGTAAGAATGACAGAATTAGAGAATGAATTTGATTTACTCTACTAAACCTTCAATGGAGGTGCTGGTAAGCAGAGAAACAGCTGAATCAGTAGCAAAAAGAGGAGGAGAGAATTTTTCCACAAAATGAGGGAAACTTAAAAAACATCAATTCTACCCAAAGTGTTTCCCTAGAAGGAATGAACATTCACATTCAAAGTGGTGACATCATTATACAACCTTTCATCCAGCATCCCAGTGTCTGCTGTCTGTGGTAGACTTAACAGGGTGACTGTAATTTAATTTTGAGAGTGAAATGGGTGCTAAAAATAATTAACAGGAATTAATTTCTCTAGAGTAGTGTAAACCAAGACAGTCTCGTACAAACATGATATACCAGCATCTTATCTGTAAAGTGATGCTAGTCCTCTGCTCGTGTGCAAGTACTAAGTCACCCCGTGAGAGCAGCCTGCATGCCTCTTCAGATGGCAGACAGCTTTCACAAAGCATTGCTAGTATTCAAGCAGGACAGACAAAATGACTGTTGACACCCCCATCCCCCAAAACACACACATACTCACTTCCCTTTCTATGCAGTCTTATCACTCTGCTGGGGAAAGACCTTAAAGTCCCATTCAGATTATGCAATACCATTTTCATGGCCACACCTATATCCAACTCCCACCTCTGTTATGGGATGGGAGTGTAGCTGGTCCAGTACCTGAGATACTTTCTGCTCAACAGTGATATGACAGGTGCTAAAAGAATCCTGCAGCCCCCCAAATAGTCCTCCACACTCTCCTGTTTGCTTTTCTTTGAAATTCCTTAACAGAGGATAAAGCTTCTGTCCAGAAAATAGGGAGATGGGGAGAAGAAGGAGTATAGAAAAAAGAACAATAAACTTGGAAGACATGGATTTCAGTCCTAGCTTGCAGCTTTGATGTTTATCACTTGCCCTTTTGAGAGTCCTTTAACTCTCCCAATGACAGGTTTTGCTTGTCTAAAGAGGGGACTGTGAAACTTGCTGTGGATATCCCAGGAGCTTCTTTGACGGTTTAATGGTTGAAGCTGCTGGGTGCATTTGAGGCGGCATTGTTCTTGTGAAAGCTGGTGATAAAATGTACTCATTCCTGGAAGAAAGGACATACTGAGATTACAAATGATGGAAAGCAGTCAAGCCCATGGTTGGAGAATTGGATGCTGAATGTTATACTTAGAGATACATTTGAAAAATGTTTAGAAGTAAACAGGATTTGAGTTGTTTTTAGAGCATTAAACAATCAACATTTGTATATTCCATAGATACCAGTTATAAAAAGTACAATATGGTTTATCCCTTTTCCTGCATTCCATGAAGCTTAGATAACAGACCAAGAAAAGAAGATAAAAGCAAATTTCCCTTGGCTCCTGGCTTCATGATTCTCTTGCTCATGTTTATGGAGTGCCAGGTAATTTTCAGTTCTTAATCTTAATAAGATGTTCTAAAGGGAAGCAACTTACATTAGTCAGGAACCAACCAGGAGACAGACCACACAGTCATTTGGATAGAGAAAGTTTAAAATAAAGAGTATTTATTTTTTTAAGTTTATTTATTTATTTTGAGAGAGAGATAGAAAGCATGTGTACGTGCACACACGCACATGAGTTGGAAAGGGGCAGAGATGGAGAGAGAGAATCCCAATATGGGGCTTGATCTCACCAACTGTGAGATCATGACCTGAGCCAAAATCAAGTCTCAGATGTCTAACCAACTGACCCACTCAGGTGTCCCTAAAATAAAGAGTTATTAACTATGACAGGACATTGAAGTTATGGGGTATTGGTTAGTAAGGAGGAAAGAGAGCCCTGAAGAATATAGGATTGCAGATATCAAGAGAAGTCACTTTCCCTATGGCTGAGATCCAGACCTCCTGGAGGGCACAGTCATGACTCCCTGGAGGGCCATGAAGTTGTTCAGGTAACATGCTGGTTGAACTTGCTGGAAATCTGTCCTCTAACATGCCAGGGAGAGCTGCTTACAAGGAGGTGCCATGCCTCGGAGCTCATTGCAAAGCTTCCCAGAAAGTTGTCAAGGAATGCTACTGGGCATTGGGCCCTGAAGGAGCTGGGTGCTGAAGAAGCAATTCACCTGAAGAAGTTAATGTTGGACAGATCATGCACTGCTAGAGCTTTGAGAAAGGAGCACTCTGGAACCAGTAAGAGAAAAAAACCCTCCTCTGGCAGTGTCTCTCCAGCATTCCACTAACAAAAATTAACATTGTGCCAACTGGAAAAAGGGAAATATTTGCAGGATCCAACTCCATCTGCCATAGTGATAAAGGGTGAATTTTGAGCTGAGAGACGATACATTGATAGCTGATATAGACTGTGATATATTACAAGAAACATTAGGCTCCTCTAGATCCAGTACTATGTCTTACTGGATGTAGGGCCTCAGGCAGGTTCAACTCTGAGCCTCAAATTCCATGACTACAAAATAGAATCCTATATTTTTATCCCTCAGGCCATGGTGAGAGTCAAATCAGATAGGGGAATTGTATATCACTAGTAAGAAAAGTAGCAGAGTCACTATAACCCAGTGCTTTAAATGATGGATTCTAGTGACAGATTGCTTATATCACCATTCTCTACTCACTAGCTAGGTGACCATGGGCAATCCACTTCCCTTCTGGGCCTTATTTCCTTATGCATAATTATGACCCCCACCTCATTATTACATTGTTGTGAGAAGTCAAAGAGATAACCCACTCAAGAATGTTTGAACAATATTAACGCAAAATGAACTTAATTGTTGTTATTCGCTTATATTATGCAATTATTTGAAATAATATAGTTATATGTTTACTTTTCCCTTACTATGTATTCACTCATTTTTATTCATCAGTGCCTACTATTAGTATGTATTATGCTAAGTGTTGCTTTAGAAGCCCAGGAACAGAGACCATTTTGCAGAGAGAGAGGTATAACATTTTCAGAGATGTGCTTCCTTAGCAGGAAATGCTGTTCATTTTTCTCAAGACCAGAAAAACCATCCATAATTACTTGAATTTCTAAAATTAGCCCAGTGTGGTTTCTGTAATTCCAAGCATTTAAACTCTAAACAAGCTTTTATTTTGAAAGAAAGTTTTACAAGTATTTTTCAAAATATTTTCTGGATTGAGGTTTTTCTATGTTTTAATTAATGTAGGTAAATATGAAGTGTGCAAACCACTAAACAATTCCTTTGCAGGCATGGGGTCCACCAGGACTTTCAAGGCTTCACTCATACCATTCTGCTTTTGAATGGCAGATGCTGGAAGGAGATGCCAATTGGAACTACATTAAAGCATGGGCAAAGCCCACTGTGTCTGCATTAGTCTTATAAATAAATTCCCTGATTGTAGTCTCTTTTTGCCCTTTAATCCTTCTAGTGAAGGGATTTCCAATTTTGGCACTTTCGAAATTTTGTGTTGGATTTTTTTCTTGTTGTAGTAGGCTGATCAGTGCATTACGGGGTGCTTAGCAGTATCCCTGGCCAATACTTCTAGATGCCAGTAGCACTGCCCATGCCACTCTGAAACAAAAGTCTCCAGAAGTTGTCAAATGTATGTTGCATACAAAATCACTCCTGGTTGAAAACCACTGATAGCTGTTAAGAATCTTCCTGAAGCAAGACTTATAACAGCCTGAATTAAGTCCACATTCTTTAACTTAGCACTCAAGGCTCTTCAGCAACCTGACTCCTATATTACCCAGTCTTATCTACTTTCCCTTTGACTCCAAACAGTAAATTTGCCCAGGGTTCCCAGAATGTTTCTTTTACAGCTCTTGGATCTTACTGTTCTTTCTTTACATTTCCATTTCTCTCTGCTCTGACTACCCAAGGAAGATATGAATAAGTGGAACAAGATAACTTGTTTTGGATTTTAAAAAAAACCTCAATATTGTAAAGAGGTCAGGTCTCCTCAAAATCATTTATAATTAATATGATCCCAGTAAAAACACCAAGAAAATGTTTTTATTATTTTTTAAACTTTTTAAATGTTTTATTTATTTTTGACTGAGAGAGAGGGACAGAGCACGAGCAGGGGAGGGGCAGAGAGAGAGGGAGACACAGAATCCGAAGCAGGATCTAGGCTCTGAGCTGTCAGCACAAAGCCTGTCACAGGACTCAAACCCATGAACAGTGAGATCATGACCTGAGCCAAAGTTGAACGCTTAACCAACTGGGCCACCCAGGCAACCCAAGAAAATGTTTTTAGAAGCTAGACTAGCTTCTCTTAAATTTTAATATAGAAAATAAACATATGAGAATAACTAGAAAAAATTTGAAGAGTATCAAGATACAAATCCTACAAGTTATTAAAATATATTATGAAGTTATAGTAATTGAAACAATTATAGTATGACATATATTTACAGATCAATCAATACAATTAAATAGATGTTTTAGAAATATGACCTAATGTATGTGTGAATTTAATATATAATAAAAAAGGCATTCCAAATCATTGGAGGAATCATGGTTCATTCAATAAATAGTTTGAAAACAGCAAGCTAGCCATTTGGAAAAAATAAATCCCTACCTTACTTCATACATTAAATTATTTCCCTGGTGGTCCATAAATATAAACATTATAAAATAAACCACAGGTACCTAAGGAAAAATAATGGGATAATTTTGTTAGGAATGTCTAAGTAAGAAGCAAAACTCAGGACTATGAGAGGAAAATATTGATAATTTATTTAATAAAAATTTGTGCTTTACAAAAACACCATAACAAAAAGACAAAAATAATTAGCAATGAATGATATTTGTTAGACATGAGGTTAAACAAAGGGTTCATTTTTTAAAATATAAAGAGTTTATAGATAAATAAGAATCAAATCAAATATAAAAATGAGAAATAGGCATGGACAAGAGCTGCAGAAAAAAAGGAGATAAAAATCTTAGATTATTCTCAAAATCAGCCTTATTATACGAAACATAAAATAATGACTTTCCATTTTTATCTATTAAAATGTCAAAGTTTATCACAAGCAAAATTTTTATATGAGTGTAGGGAAATAGTACACTCTTACATTGCTACAACTTAAAGTGAGAACAATTTGGCAATATCTTTCAAAATCCTAAATGCACATATCCAGCCATTCCATTTAGAAGAATTATCCTACAGATAAACCATATGATACATGCATAGGCATATTGTGCAAGGATATTCAATGAAGAACTGTTTAGTGATTAGTTAATAGCCAAAAGACCTGAAAACACTCATCAATATGAGTGTGTATGTGTGTATATATATATGAGTGTGTATGTGTGTATATAGAAAACTTCTGGAAAATGACATGCAGAATTCATTGTTTACTTCTGAGGAAGAAATGTTTGGGAATTAATCAGGGAGGAGGATTGTAATCCTTACAATAGTACGTAATCGCTTATTCTTGGGTTCTATTGATTTTTTTAAAAATATACATGATTTGCTTTGTTTTATTAAGAAATAATAAAATTTTGTCATTAAAAATAATAAAAAGAAGAATAAGAATAAAACCTTCCTAAAACATTTTGTGATTGCCCTTGCCCACAGTATTATCACCTTCATCTGTGTTCATGGCACATTCACTTATATCTCTCATTTTCAATTATCAGTGTCCTCTTGTGAGTTCACATGTAATTGTTCATTTATCTCTATTCTCCCCAATTACACTGTTTAATGTTTTGAACTCCTTTGGATTCCCCGTGATACTAGTATAGAATCTTAAAAACAGTAAATCCTCAAATGATATGTTTGAAGTATTATGATCATTTCTTAAAAATGATGGTATGTTAAACTCTGAATAATCAAATATTTCACAATACTAGGCACTTAGAGACTAGGAATTAGAAAGAAGATTATCAAGGGAAAATAAAATATCAGGCATGGATACCACCTAGTCACTTTGCAGATAAGAAAGTGAGGCCCAGTGAAACAAAACAAGTCACCCAAATTACCCAAATAGTAGCAGAGTTGAGACTAGAACCCAGGTCTTAAGCAACAATACTAACAACAATAATGATAGTAAAACAATCTCTACTCTGAAAAGAAAGACAACAAATGACAATAATTTTTAAAGAATTTTTTGTACAGTTCTAAGACACTATCAGAAAGTCAAGCATCTTATATTTCTGAATCTTCTCCAGCTGGCAAATTCCATTTCCTGTTATCTCATTGTTTTCCAAACCTATCTAATAATAAGAATTACTCAGTTCTCTGGAAAACATAAGAATCTAGGTAAATTGGTATTTTTTAAAAACAAGCAACTCAAGTAGTAAGTAGTTCTTATGACTGAGCAAGTTTACAAAATACTGCTCATTTCATCCTCAAAATAAGCCTGTAAAGTAGACAAAATATATACTCTTAATCTTCATTTAATAAATGAGGAAAGTGAGGCTCACTGAGGCTCACTTCTCTTTTATAGTCTAAATTATTTACCTTCAGCAATGAGAAAGGAAAGTATTTTGTGATGATAGAATATCTACATCCTAATTAAAGTTGCCACTCATGGGGAACCTGGGTGGCTCAGTCGGTTAGGCTCAAGTCATGATCTCACTATTTGTGAGTTCGAGTTCCATATCAGGCTCCTTGCTGACAGGTCGGAGCCTGGAGCCTGCTTCAGATTATGTGTCTTCCTTGCTCTCTGCCCTTTCCCCTCTTGTACTCTGTCTCTCTCTCTCTCTCTCTCTCTCTCTCTCTCCCTCTCTCAAAAATAAAAATAAACATTAAAAAAAATTGCCACTCATAACTGGATGAAACTCCGTTCTTTAGGTCACAAAGAATGAGTTGGGGGAGCACAAACCTAAATGCATACATAAATACCATCCAACTATTTCCATTTCTGAATAAAAACACAGAACAAAAATCAGAAAGGGAAATTTTGCAATTCAATGAGCTAATCTTGACCTGCCACTAAATTTGTTCTCATTTAGAAGGCCTTTTTTAAGACTTTGTGGGAGGAGGATGTAATTGTATGAATCATGTTGCTACTTGACTTAAAACAAAAAAAGGGAAATAAGGAGAAAAGGGGAAATTGTGCACATGTCCACCAGAAACTGGGACAGAGGTTACAAGCTAAGTTTGTTCAGGATTATCTAGACTGGAGGAAACTCCCCTCTGATCATCCTCCAAGAAACCTTTCAAGGCCTTTTCTCTTCACCTTCAAAGTGTAGTCAAATTTTGAATAGTCAACATGAGGGAATTAGCCATTTCTGAGACTCAATTTTAATTTTAATGGGTGAAAGTCTACGCCTTTAAGCAATAAAATATGAATACATTCTAGATGCTTTGAATAGAAATCAATGTAAAATATATGTTTGCAGGCTTTTGTACAGATGACATTGAGCAGATTCTAACTTTTTTGTATCATTAAGGGTCATCACCACAAATACCAGCCCTAGTAAATTGCTGTGAAGATGATGATTACAATCAGATCCTAAAAAGTACATTGGAAATTATAATGATGGTCTTTTCATCCCTAAACTAAAATTAAATTCTTATGTTGATGTACCTAGTTTTTAATTTGCTTTGTTTTAAAAGATTTTAGTATCTAATGAACTGTTAGTAATACTTTCACATGACTCTTTCCTGTAGTGGGATCAAAAGTTCCTAAGAAAGGGGAGGAGAAAGACAAAAATCATATGAGTTCACTCATATGAGGACTTTAAGAGACAAAAGAGATGAACATAAGGGAAGGGAAACAAAAATAATATAAAAACAGGGAGGGGAACAAAACAGAAGAGACTCATAAATATGGAGAACAAAGTGAGGATTACAGGAGGGGTTGTGGGAGGGGGGATGGGCTAAATGAGTAAGGGGCACTAAAGAATCTACTGCTGAAATCATTGTTGCACTGTATGCTAACTAATTTGGATGTAAATTTTAAAAAATAAAAAATAAAACAAGTTAATAAAAAAAGTTAAGCTTTTAAACTGCACAGTAAAAAAATTAAAAAATAAATAAACATTAAAAATATAAAAGAGTACACTTATCATGATAAGCACTGAATAATGTATGGAATTGTTGAATCAGTACATTGTACTCCTGAAATTAATATAACACTCTATGTAGAATTAAAATAAAATTTAAAAAAAGGGAAAAATGTTCCTAAAAGGTAGACTGTGCACTGACTACTGACCTACAGAAATTGTGAGATAATACTTATGTTTTTTTAAACTGCCAAGTTTGTGATAATTTGTTTTGCAACAGTGGAAAAATAATACATCTTATTATAGTAAGTTCCATGAGGACAGAAATCTTGCCTATTTATTTTCACTGATATACCCCAAACTTTCAGAACAGGTACACAGCGGTTCATCAAAGAATATTTGTTGAATGGATGAAAGAAAAAATAAGGATATTAGAATGGTACTAAATTCTTAATAACACTTTAACAACTTAGCAAGAAAAGAATACTCAGAAGCCAGAAAGGTACAAATTTTCAGACTAATTTACTTTTACCTTCATTTCTCTAAAACGTAAATACTATAAACATAGCTTCGATTATGTCCATGAATAATCTCCTTGAGCGATGGAGTAAATTTAGAGTTCCAAGATAGGCTAAGTTTGTAAAGTATAACTCCATTTAGAAATACATCAAGGGCCACCTGGGTGGCTCAGTTGGTTACGCATCCAACTTCGGCTCAGGTCATGATCTCTATGCTGACAGCTCAGAGCTGCTTCAGATTCTGTGTCTCCCTCTCTCTCTGCCCCTCCCCTGCTTGTGCTCTGTCTCTCTGTGTCTCTCAGTAATAAATAAATGTTAAAATTTTTTGAAAAATAAAAAAAGAAATGCATCAAAATGATAACATTGTTTGAGTTATGGAATTGTTATCTATACACAGCATGTTTGTAGGCAGGTAATCATATAAGTTGGTACAATGTCATTTTAGTACTTTGGAAAAAAATCAACATGATTAAAATTTTATCAAATTATTTCCTAAAAGTATAAATTTATTATATGAATGCATGCACTTTTGGCTCTTTTCTATTTTGTTTTATATGTAGTCATTTCTACATTGTGGATGACCTACTTTTAACTATTAAAACTGCCAGCTTGTTTCTGTAAGAATCCCTATGGAGTTAATTTTTTTTTGTTTGTTTTTTATTTTAAACATTTAAAAGCTGAAAGACATGCTCCAGAGGTTAAATCCAATGCATTTCCCTTGTTAAGAAAATACACTATTTATCAAAAAGGTCAAACTGTGTGTGTGTATGAGATTATACATGCGTGTATGTAAGTGTCTGTGAATATTTACGCATACATTTTTCTGCGTTTACCTTGGTCCCAGGGTACTCCATTTATGGTTAATTTCCACTCCATGAATTTTCCAAATAAGAGTCTCCTTTGAAGTGATGACATAACTAATTTAGAATTAGGGCATCCCTAGAGTGCCTTAGGGTGTCAGAGTTATCATTAGGAAATGTGGTTAAGAAAATTACATTATATGGGGTTCTCATGGAGTTATTCGGTTGAAACCCAGCTCAAATGAAATTTAAGGAAGCTTTAAAAAGGAAAATTATCACTAAATGGTTATGTGAGGGAAGACTCATTCAGTTACTCATTCAACTCATATTGAACTCAATCAATGTACTACACACTATACTGTGCACACAGGATACATCAAGGAATAAAACTTAGACTACCTAGAAATATCCCTGTCTCACTGGGGCTTGTATTCAACCGGAAAGTGGAGGGAACTTCAAGGGGAGTTAATTTTTTTTTTTGAGAGAGAGGCAGAGGATGAGCAGGGAAGGGGCAGAGAGAGAGGAACACACAGAATTTGAAGCAGCTCCAGGCTCTGAGCTGTCAGCACAGAGTCTGATGTGGGGCTCGAACTCATGAACTGCAAGATCATGACCTGAGCTGAAGTCAGATGCTTAACTGACTGAGTCACCCAGGCGACAGGAAGTTAATTTTATGTGAGGTGGTATTAAGTGCCTTGAAAACCTAAACTGGGTGAGAGTGACAAAGGAGAGATGCTATTTCAGAAAGGATGCTCAGGGAAGCCTTTTTGATAGAGGGAACTTGAAAAGAGACCTGAATAAAGGGAGGGAAGAGTCAAGCAGATATCAGTGGTAAGGGATATGAGCAGAGGGAAAAGCAAATGCAGGCTCTCCAACGTAGAGGTTTGCTCAGAATGGCCAATGATTACACTAATACAATTTCATCCCTATCCCCTCAAATCAAACTCACTAGGAACACAACTGCAATTGTATCTGTTGTAAGTTACCAGCCATAGTGATTGCTTATGAGTGAGTTGGAAGAGCAGAAGGTGGAGGAGGGGTAGAAATTAGGTTAACAAGGCAGTTAAGGCAAAGTCATGTGAAGGTGGGTATAAAGGGCTTTGCATTTTATTCACAATGGGGTGGGGAGCCACTGGACCTTCTTAAGTAGAGGAGTGATATCGTCTGACTCATGTGTTTAAAGTTTGAATATTTTTAATGTTTGCTCTTGAGCTGCGTGAAGAATAAACTGAAGGAGGAAAGTGGAAACAAAGAGACCATTTATAAGGGTATTCCAATAATTCCATGGGAGTTGATGGTGGCTTATACTAGTATATAGCAGTGGGAATAGAATTATGTGCCTTCTGGATCTACTCAAAGATAGAGCAACAAGATTTGTTGGTTGAATGGATGTAACATATGAAAAAAATAAATCAAGCATGAATCCAAGGTTTTTAGTCTGACTAGCTGGAAGAATGGAATTGCTGTTTTTTTTGAAACAGGGAAGACCAGTTGCGAAAGAGAAAAATTGGGAGATTATTTAAGAATTCAATCATGCATATATTGTTTTAAATGCCTATTAGATATCCAAATGCACATACCAAGAGATATATAGTTGGGTGTCACCAATCTGTAGATGGTATTTGAGGCTATTTGAGAAATAGCCAAATACTCCAAATCATGGAAGTATGGAAGATGAGAAGTAACCAGAAAAGGAAGCAGAGACAGACTAGCTACAGAAATGGGAGAGTAGCCTATCTGCTAGGTCAAAAGAAAATGATGAAGAGAAGTAGTGGTCAATTCTGCAGATTAAAGTTGAATTCATTAAGGACTGAGAGTGCTTGAACTTTGAATTTGGCACATGAAGGCAGTTGGTGAAATTTGGCAAAGGTAGTTTTCATGGACTGGAGGAGGGAGGTGAAAGTCTAATAGCAGTAGATATAAAAGAAGATGGTAGAAAAAGATGGAATGGGGAAAGTTGTAGAGATAGTGGATATGGACAGCTATTTCAACAGATTTCTGTTGAAGGGGGAGCAGAGAAAAGAGTGGTAGCTAGAGAGGAATGTGAGGTAAAGTAATTGTAGTTGATAATGTGATCCAGTAGTAGGAAAAAATGATAATGTTAAGAAATAGAAGGAACAACTACACAAGTATTGGGCAGGGAAGAAGGGGGAAAAAACCTAGTGTGGATGGAGTATAGATGGAGCAGTTGGTGGGAACATTGACAGTTCATTCATTGTAACATGTGGAAACACAGCATATATGTACAGGTACATTAATAGATTTTGTAGTAGAGCCTTGGCCTTATTGATTAATCACGTTTTAGTTTTTTTCAATGGTTTGCAACTCTAGGTACATATTAGAGTTGAATGGGAACATTAAAAATAGTTATAAGAAAAAAATTTAATACTGATAAGAAATGCAAATTAAAACCATAAAACCATAAACCACACCTATGAGAATGGCCATGATGGAGTATACTGGCCAAAAGAACAAACGCAAAAACAACGAAACAAGAACAAAACAGAACAGATTGATGGTTGTCAGAGGTGAGGGGTGGGGATGGGTGAAGTGGGTCAAAAGATACAAATTTCCAGATATGAAATAAATAAGTCATGGGGATGTAATGTACCATATGGTGACCACAGTTAATAATACCGTATTGTATATTTGAAAGTTGCTAATAGATCTTAAAAGTTGTCATCACAAGAAAAAAAAGTTGTAACTATGTATGGTAATGGATGTTACTAGACTTATTGTAGTGATCATTTTGCAATATATGCAAACACAGAATTTTTACATTGTACACCTGAAGTTAATATATGTCAATTATACCTCAATAAAAATAAAAAGTTTTCATCACAAGAAAAACAAACAAACATACTGACAATACCAACTTCTGGCAAGGATGTAGAGCAACTAAAACTACCACACACACTGGATGAGATTGTAAAGCCACTTTGGAAAACAGTTTGGTGATTTCTTACCATATAACCCAGCAATCCTATCCCCAGGTATTGACAAAAAAAAAAAAAAAAAAAAAAAAAAAAAAAAAACAACCTTTCACAATAAAACCTAGACATGAGTGTTTACAGCAGTTCCATTGCTGATAAAAACCAGAAATATTCCAAGTGTCCTTCAACAGACAAATGGGTAAATAAACTGGTATATCCATACAACAGAACACTATTCAGTAATAAAAAAAAAAGAGCAGGCTGTTGATACACACCCACTTGGATTGATCTCAAGGGCATTATGTTGAGTGAAAAAAAGGCAGTCTATATGATTCCATTTATATCACATTGCCCAAAAGGCAAAATTATACTTATGGGGACAAAGCAGGTGACAGTGGAAGGAAGGTGTGACTATAGAGAGGTCCCAGAGTTATTTGGGGATGATGGAACAGTTCTGTGTATGTGTGTTAAAACTCACAGTTGTATACCAATTTAATATGTCAATTTTACTGTATATTAATTTCAAAAAGACCCTTTTACTGATAGTATGGCCTGTGAGGAGCCAGCAGTGAGCACACTCAATTTTCTGATACAGGTGGCAATGAAGACATCCCCATCTCCAGGGCAGCTCCCAGGAAGGAGGGTTGGGCTTTGTTCTTAGCTGCCCAACTGACCCACCTAGTACTCTGACTCTCTTAGAGATCCTGTACACTACCTAACATCCTTTAGTAAGCCCCTACCTGTTTGAACCCTTTACAAAATTTTTTTTAATCTTTATTATTTTGAGAGAGAGAGAGAGAGAACAGGGGAGCGGCAGAGAGAGAGGGACACAGAGAATCTGAAGCAGGCTCCAGCCTCCAAGCTGTCAGCCCAGTCTTATGCGGGACTCAAATTCAGGAACAATGAGAATCAGGAATGATGGCTACATGAGCCAAAGTCGGACGCTTAACCGACTGAGCCACCCAGGTGCTCCAGAAATCTTTTCTGGTAAGTATAAAATAAAAATTATATGTGACAACAAAGCATGGTAGCAAGACTTAATTAGCAGTTTTCTTTTCTTTAAGTGGTATGAAGAATGCCATAAAATTGAGCTTTTAGGAAGTGCCTGAACCCCACCCCATCCACCCAAATTCTGACTTAATTACTGGAGGAGAGGAGATGGATTTTTAAATTAAAAAAAAATAATAATATATTTTCCTGATGAGTGGCAACAAGCTGCAGAGGGAATTGGTCCAGACTAGGGAGTGCTAGGGTTGTCCGGGCAAGGGGCAGTGAGAAGTGATCTGGTGGCATTTGTATTGCAGACTAACTGGAACTAGTCATCACAAGATTAGCTGTGATGTTTTTTTTTTTTGGCAGATTATAGCAGTGAGGCTGTGGGTGTTGGGGAGGTAGCAGGGGTCTTGACAGAAGCACACAGAGCTTTATGGATCTTCCCTTAAGCTACTCTAATGGCTGTGTGGTTGCCAAGAAAACACAAGGAATTTGATGAGTGCTCTCTGTCAAATCAACAGAGGACATGAGTGAAGTAGGAATATCTTGCCCTTTACCACTAATAATAATGGGAGAGGGAATGTGGTAATGGAAACTAATATGATTAAACTTACATGACAAATACAGTAACACATTTAGAGTACTTAAAAACACTGCCTAGCACATAATAAGAACTTAACAAAGGTTAAAGGCAAAATAAAATGGTTATGACTCTGAAAACACTTTCTTCCCTGTGTATCAGTGTAATAAATTGTTATTTCCTCAAAGATTATATGCAATTGGCAAAACCACTTTGTTACCCATTAGATCTATTTTCCTGAATCTCTTGGGGCCCTGGGAAGACTACATGATTTGGCATTCTCTCAGAATAGATCTGTTTATAGCAATAAGTTTTCTACAAATACATTACAAAAGACCTATGACTCAGAAAATATTTCTGAGACTCCACATGGTTGAAAACACAGGAAGAATACTCCAAAAAAGTTCCACTGAACCCATTCAGGCTCTCCAGAGTTTGGGGTTTACTGGTTCAGAGCTGTCTCTCTCTGTCTCTCACTTTTTCCTTTATTTCACTTCCTTCTTTTCCTTTATCCCAGTAGAATTCTGTGAAAGGATCACTCCATGAGAATAAGGACCAAGAAAAGAATGTATCCTGATGAACATTTCAAATGGTAAAGTTTCTTGTTGAATACCATAAGAGAAATAAATTTTAGGTCTGCTTTGCAGATAATCTAAGATGTTCACTGAGAAATTACTCCTTACCATGTGCTAGGTTCTGTGCTTTGCTCTCTCACCTGTAATATTAGTATTTTCATGACAATCTTGTCAGGTAAATCAGGTGAATAAATAAATATTTTATAGATGAGGGAGCTAAGGCTCAGAAAGTGACTTGACTAAGGCCACAGAGTTGGTGGCAGAGCTGGTATTTCAATTCAGCTCCACCAACAGACCTTTCCTTTCCCCTAAGTTCTGTGATCTACAGTCTTACTCTGAAATACAGTAGTCAGTAAGTTACCATGAGCAATAAATGTCACCAAGTATCCTCTTAAGTGTTTGCTTCCTCTTGGAGAGGGGCATCTGATAGAGATAATCTTCAGTTAGATATGCTATCAGCTCTTTGCTGTGCTACCTCACCCATTTACCAGGGCTCAAATGTCCCAAGGGTTTGGGAACCCAAAGTGGTGCATTGGTACACACACATCCTTGCTCCCCAAAATGATGTGTATCTAGGCACCAGAGTTCTGAAGCCTGCTGTGTTTGTGTTTCTCATCTTCTTGTGTCTGACTCAGGGGCAGGAAGTGGAGAAATCACTGACCTTTGACATAAAAGGTCTAAACTGCCTGTTAATCAGATGATCATGCCATCTCTATATCATCATCACAGCTGGAAATGTGGTAATACAGCATGCAGTCCAGCTTCTTTGTTGAGATCCAGCTTTTCTGTATCTTTCCTGTGGGCTCCCCCATATGAGTGGTGAAAGGCTGCCTTTTACTGAGGTGTTTAGACTTCAGATATGGGATTTTGAAACTGAAAGAGGTCATCTTATACAATTCATTCAGGAGATCTAAGGAAGTTAGTCACATAAGTAGGGAAGGTTGGGCTAAGAATTAGAACTAGGTCTCATATCTCTTTATTCAGTGCTTTTACTGATAAGAGTACAAAGGACTACTTTTAGAAATGTTAAATTTCTATCTAGAAAGCAAAGTAAGATGTTTTAAATAATGGATTCAGATACTTATCCCTTTTCTGTGAAGTCTCCAAAGCTGGGTCAAACTTTGAATACATAGTAATTTCTTGTACTGACACAAGTTAAAAGGGTTTTCAGAGATATAATCTCAATTTTATTTCCTCTCTAATTTGTATTAAGCTCTTAATATGTTCTTGGCACTGTTTTAAGTACTCAAAATGTGTTAACACATTTAATTATTTAAATTTTATCCTGTCAGTTTTGACCACATTAAAGATATTATTGGAAAATAATGCTGGCCAGCACTTATGAACAAATGCTGAGCTAAGCATTTTATATGTTATCTAATTTATCTCAAACTTCTTTGAGCTTTAGACTCAAATCACCATCTTTCACTTCAATAGCTCTCCTTGAGAGTTTCAATGGTATCTCAAGTTCAAAAAGTCCTAAAGCAAGCACATGCTCATACCCCTTCCCCTGCCCTCACCATTTCAGATCAGTGTTCCTCACCTCAGAGAATAGCACCAATTATATACTTCCTAGACCCAGGAGTTATCCTTGACTCCCTCTGCTTAGCTCCCCATTTCCAATCCATCACCAATTTCTGTGGATTTTACCTCCTAACCTTCTCTCAAATCTATTATATTTGTCCATATCTATCAGACTACCCTGTTCAAAAATACCATCATTTCTCACTTAGATTTTAACAGAAGCTTCCCAATTTGTTTACACAAATCTTCCCTCATAGTCCTTAAATCTACTTTACAAATTGACACAGGGTAATCTCTTTAATAAGACAAATCTAAACATATTCTATTTCTTAAAACACATTAACAGCTTCTCATTGCTCTTAAGATAAAGACAAACACCTTGGTATAATTGACAGGGTTCTGCACAATCTGGCTGCTGCCTCTCTCCCTCAATTTCTTCCATATTTCCTTCCCACTTCAACTACATTGTTCTTCTTTTAGTCTTGTTACATATAATCTTCTTTCCAGTTGCAGGACCTTTGCACATAGCTTCATTTGCATGAATTGCCTCTTTCCCTTATCGTTAAATCTCTCATTTTTCATATCTTGGCCTTCCCTGACTTTTCAGATTAATTAAAAACTCCCCCATCCTATCTTCCCAGCACCATGGGCTTCTTATTTATAAGATTTATCATAAATATATTATTTATTTGTTTGTGTGATTCATATTTTTTTCCTCATTAGACAATTTTCATAAAAGAAGGTATATATATATATATATATATATATATATATATATATTTGCTCAAAATTTTATATCCAGTATCAAGCATTGTTCCTAAACTATAGTGGACACTAATTTTTTTAGGCATTATCTGCTAGATTGATGAAATCAATAGATTTTTCCAGTATGATAGAAATCTTATTATGTTGTCACTAGCATTTCAGTTAATCTTATACTAACTACAGTCTCCTACATGTGATGAAATCACAAACTCAAATGATCATAGGATTAGGCAAGTACTAATGTGTAGCCATCATCTCAAGGGAGCAGCTGTGGGAATTATAGATTCAGATTTTTCAAGAGAAACTGTATGTGTGATTTTTAAGAATGTTTCTTATTAATATGTATACTGAGAGGATTGGCCAGAAAGATAAGGGGAAAGAGTAGGGAAAGTTTGTTAAATGCCACTATGAAGGTGTAGTAGTTGAATTGTCTGCCCCCCAAATTTGCATCCACCCAGAATCTCACAATGTGACCTTATTTGGAAATGGGGTCTTTGCAGATATAATTAGTTAAGGATTGAGATAAAGTCATATTGAATTGAAGTAAACCCTAAATCCAATGGCTAGTGTCCCCATGAGGATAGGAGAAGACACAAAGACACTCAGAGAAAAAGTCCATGTGAAGACAGAGGCATAGAATACAGAGATGCCACCACAAACCAAGGAAAGCCAAGAATTGCTGGCAACCACCAGAAGCTAGGAGAGAGGCATGGGATAGATTCTCCCTCAGAGTCCCCAGTAAGAACCAACCTCAATGACACCTTGATTTTAGACTTTGGTACTCATAAACTGTGAGCAAATAAATTTCTGTTGTTTTACAGAATGTAGGTTTCTCAAAATGTTAAAAATAGAACTACCCTACAGTCCAGGAATTGCACTACTAGCTGTTCACCCAAAGAATACAAAATTCAAAGGGATGTATGCATGCTGATGTTTATTGCAGCATTATCTACAATACATAGCCAAACTATGGAAAGAGCCCAAATGTCCATAAACTGGTGAATGGATAAACAAGTTGTGGTGTGTGTGTGTGTGCGTGCGCATGCACAATGGACTGTTACGCAGCCATCAAAAAGAATGAAATCTTGCCATTTACAATAATGTGGATGGAACTGGAAAGTATTATGTTAAGCAAAATAAGTCAGTCAGTAAAAGACAAATACCATGTAATTTCACTCATATATGGAATTTAAGAAACAAAATAGATGAACAAATGAGTAAAAAATACAGGCAAACCAGGAAACAAACTCTTAACTATAGAGAACAAACTGAGGGTTGCTTAAAGGGAGGTGGGCAGGGTATGGGCTAAATGGGTGATGGGTATTAAGGAGGGCACTTGTAGAGATGAGCACTGGGTGTTGTATGTAAGTGATGAATCACTAAATTCTATACCTGAAACTAATATTATACTGTATGTTAAGTAACTTAAATTTAAAAAAAACTTGGGGGAAAAAAGAATAGTGCTATTTCAGTGAATGGATGTGTTTACCAGAATGTGCTGCATTAAAAATACTCTGTAATGACACATATATAAAATAATGTTTCTAAGAATGCTTCTTGTATTTTTAAAGAAAGCTCAGTGTAATTTTATACAAATAATATGTTAATCACACTGTGGTTCATGGGTCACAATCATATGAATAAAAGACCTTCTAAGAGTGATAGAAAAAATTATATTGTTTTAAGAAATTCAGTTTACGGCAGCCATAGGAAACTAAGCAGAGAAAGAAAAAAAAATCAGGACTGAAAGTTAGCTGGATAAGATTTGGGCACATGGAGGTCATTAGAGGCCTCAGCAAGGGCATTTCAGAGGAGAGGTTTGAGAAGTAAAAAGGAAGTGAAAAAGTGGAAATCCTATGTGTATTCCTGCCCCAGTTCACCCATCTGTCCACCCCCTTCACAAATCCATGTTGTGAATAGAAGCTTCCAGGGCAGAAAGATGCCCTGGAGCACTTGCCTGCCTACGGTCTGCCGGTAGGTCTGGCTGAGGTACACAGAAAGAAGGAACTTCCAGCCCTTGGCTACTTCTTGGGGAACACATGAGACTGCTGGGCATAGGACCAAGAGAAAGTTTGGCTCTGCTCAAGGCCAATAATGTGATAAGTGAGAAGAGTGGATGGGCCCTGGAGGAAGAACACAGAGCTGGGTAGGGGCAGAGCCCCTCTGTGTGAGGGTAGGAACAGAGAACAGCCAAGGAAACCCATGTAACTGCAGAGGCCAGTCTTAGCACATGTGGTCAGAGAGCCCAGGCCTTGTCCAGGAGCATGTCAAGCTCAGGAATTGCTCAGAAAAGCACACTGGTAGGTCAGGTCAGTCAGTGGGGAAGCTGGCAGTAGATGATAAGAGTTATCATATGAAAGTACCTTGTTATTCTAAGAATTTTGTTTATTCTTGGCCAATGGCTGGAGAAATGTGGACTAGGATGCAGTGCCCTGATAGAGGAGAGAGGTAGGGACGGGTGTGTGTCTAAGGTGGGCCTCTGAGCCCTTCATTACATGATATTGAACACTTTTAACCTGACTTTGCACAGCTCATCTCCAGCTGCCTCCCTCAATTGTGCTTACTGCATCACTTAACATTCTCTTATGTTTTTAAAATTTTATTTAGCTTGTATATTGTTTACATAACTGTTTCTATAAGATACATACCTTTTTTTCTTTCTCAACCCTGTACCTACAAACTCAGTACATGCTCAATTTTTAATAATTAATACAAAGAGGACTGGCCTTTAGAGAGACTTCAAACCAATTGTCAGAAATGGCCATTTACCATAACCCTGGAAAGTAGGATGTTAAAGGAATTATCCTTATAATTGTTCCTTCCTTGTCTATATGGGAATAATGACAGTATCAGCTCAATACTTTCCTAAGCAATAAACTACATAATTCTCATGCCACAGTTCCTTCAACATAAGCCCAGTTTCTACTGTTTAAAGCATAAATAAAAACAATAAAATTATACTTCAATAAAAAATATTTTTGATGTGCTCATTGTTCCTTTGAGCACAGATAATTCTTTTCTGTGGGCTTTAGTTCAGAAATGGGGCAACTATTCGGTATAGTTGGGCAAATGGTAAGGTGACCCTGATTAAGAAAACCCTCAACAGATTCATTCATTCATTCATTCATTCCAACAAAAAGAATTCCTTAAATGTCTACTATGTGCATGGAACTGTTCTAGGTACTGTTATGGACTGAGAAGCTCTTGCCTTCAGGGAACACAGACAATGAATACAGATGTGAACATCATATACCATAGTGCTAAAAAAAAGTTACAGGATAGAGAATTAGAGTGAGTGGTATTTTAGATAAGACATTCAGTGGAGGTCTCTATGAAGATATGGGAGCCAAGTGAGTAGGAACTTGGATGAGGTGAGAGAAGAAGCCAAATGATATACATTGGAGAAGAGGGATCTAGCTGGAGCAGGGGGCAAATGTGAAAGCATTGGAGTTTATTGGCTTGCTTGAGAGAATAGCAAGCAAACTGGAGAGTGGGGTCATAGGAGAGAGTTGTAGAAGGTAAAAGTTGGAAAGGAATCCAGAAGCCAAATTACATAGGTCAGAACAAGGGCTTTGTATTTTATTTTACATGAGAAGGAAGTCTATGCAGTTTCTGAGCTGAGTAGTGATATGATTTGACTTAGATTTTAAAAGAATAATCTTGGGGCACCTGGGTGGCTCAGTCAGTTAAGTGTCCAACTCTTGGTTTTGGCTCAGGTCATGATCTCACGGTTTGTGAGTTCAAGCCCCACATCGGGCTCCATGCTGACAGTGTGGAGCCTGCTTGGGATTATTTCTCTCTCCCTCTCTCTGTCCTTCCTCTTTCTCAAAATAAATAAATAAACTTAAAACAAAATAAAATAATAATCTTGCTGCATTTTGGATAATACATGGCTAGGGGATGCAGAGGAAGGAAAATTTTTCTATCTATATCCCTCCAAATTCTGTGGCTGGTCTAACAATTAAAATTCCCTAAGACAGAATAACAGGAGAAAAACAAAATTTATAGGGGAGCCCCATAAAGATATAAGTCTTAAAAGGCAGCCAACAATTGAGGCTTCTATACTTCTATACTTCTGAGTTAAGGAAAGGAGCAGGGGTCTGGGGCTACAGAGGAGGAAGGCAATTCATAGGAAGGTGAGAGGATGAAATGTCCCACAAACAAAGGTTGCCCTGCCCTGCAGATTAGTTTCTTAGGTTAAAAAAAAATCTCTGGTAATTGCTCTCTTCCTGGAACATGTACATTTCTTACTTTCCAATGTAAATTTCCTTTATAATTGCAGATTTTCCCATATATGGGGAAATCTGTATCTCTTTTAGACAGTTCAAAATGAAGTAAAGAGTTTTTCCTGAGTCTGATGGGTTTTGATATCCTTTAGCTCTAAACAAGCTTCCTGCCAAAGTGGCATATTTTGGGGAGGGAAGGGGCTGTTTTGAACTCCTTCAGAGGCAAGAGTGGAAGCAGAGAGAGCAGTAAAGAGGCTTTGTTCTTGTCCAAGGGAGATATGATGGTATATGACACCAAGGAGGTAGCAGTAGAAATGGTGAGATTTGGTCAGATTTGTGATATAATTAAAAGCTAGTTGTAGTGAGTTGAATGGTGCCACCTCCCCTGGGTGGGGAAGTCCATGTCAAATCTCTGGGACCTGTGTTACCTTATTAAGAAAAGAGCCTTTGCATATGTAATTAATTTAAAGATTTTGAAATGAGGAGGTCATCCTGGATTATCTAAGTGTGTCCTAAATCCGATGACAGATGTCCTTATAAGAGATGTATAGAAACTTGGGACATAATAAAGGTTCTTTCCAGTATTTCCCCTATCCCCACTACCTTCTGACTGACCCTTGTGCTTACTCATGTGGCCCTCCAATGTATAGTGTGACCCTTCTGTTGGGAGCTGTGGGTACAACAAACTATCTCCTCAACTGCAGTCATTTCTTGATCTGTTGGCCTTGTCATACCTAAATTATAATAAAACCTATATTTAAAAACAATAGGTGCAGTGAGAAGGGAGGTTTGGCCTCAGACTTCAATGACATAGCACTAGACTGTTCTTGGCTTGCTAACTGGTTTCACTAGATGCCAACAGCTGCCTGAGAAAGTAATCCTGCCTGCTGATGTGCATTTGTGTTGTGGCTGAAAACTCTGTTGTGTTTGCTAGGTGTTGCCTACATTCAGAACTCAAAAGTTGAGTCTTCCTTGAATTCTGAGCTGAGCTGAGCTACTTACCTAGATTATGGGATGATGCCCCAACAGCATCACTTTTTATATTGACTAGCTGCGCTTACCAAAGCCTCCTCCAAAGGGAGCAAGGAGTGACTTCCCTCCAAGTGCCATGAGAAGGACCTGATCAGTCAAGTAGTCAGTAGTGATACGTGGTAGGGAAACTGAGTTGCTATTCTCCCATGTAGTTCAGCCTGCCTGGTCAACTAAAAAAGAGAGTGCTCTTCAGAGGCACTTGTGAGTTGTGAGCTATACATAGGGTCAGTATGAGGGCATCTACTTCAGAAACCATGGCACCTTGCAAAGGTATTATTTTTGATTTAAATTTTGTGTGGTTGCTTGCCTTGCAGTTGTTGCAATTTGTCCCCTGATGAGTGGAGATAAAGGATCACATTCTTGGAGACAGATGGCACAATATTTAATAAAATAATGAAAAAAGGAACATTTTATCCTTGCTCTACCTAAGACCCTTGAGGATTGATTCTGGGATGGGAAATGCTGGGATAATGTGCATGGGCTACTGCTTACCAGCACACCAAGGGCCTTATCCTCAACACACAGAGCCCCCAAAATACCAATAAGGCCACTGTCACTCTCCTTGGAAGTGGATCTTAGATCTATTATACAGTATGGGTTCACCTGAGAGAGGGAGGCCTCCACCCATGAACAAGACCGTTAAGGACTACTAAGAGCTCATCCAGTAAGCATTTAAAGAATAAACAACATAAGAGAGGAGTCAATATGGTGGAGAAGTAGGGGGATCAGAATTTCCCTTGTCCCTCAAACACAGCAGTATTGAGGTCAGAACACTTAGAACACCCAGGAAATCAACCTGCAGAGTGGCAGAAGGATCTCCACAGGTGAAAAGAGACAGCTTGGTGGGAGAGAGGTGTGTGTTTGTGAATTGAGAGAGATAAAACGAGCAGCATAGGCAGGAAGGGGAGGGGACCCCTTTTGTGGAGAGACAAAAGGAAGAGAAGAGAGGCTGTGTAAGGGTGGGATTGTATTTGGACAAGAGAAAAACCTCTATGGACCACAGATTGGGGAATGAAAAATAGGGAGAGAGCCAGTTTCTACTTTGCAAACAGCCTTAGGAGTGGAGTTTGGAGTTTTCAGGGTTGGGTGACTTTCTCCAGACAGGAGCCAGCCTGCATGCACCTGGAGGGGGGGGAGCCAGCCCCAGGGCATGGTAGTGATCTCAGGGGTGTACTGGGAAAGGATATTCCCCCCCGCCCTCAAGTACTGTGGGAAGAGGGTTTATTGCACCCCCAAGGATAAAAGACTTTTTAGGCGCCAGCCAGAGGCCTTTTGTCAGCTTGGCGGAGTGACACTATTCCAGAACCAGGTCCATGTGGAGCAGGATCCTTTAAGACATCAGGTTTTGAATCCCAGCCATGTGCCTGGAGTTGCAGAAGACTGTGGAGCTGGACAAGACACCTGCCCATGCTACTCTGTGAGGGTTGTCTGAACAGTGTGCTTTGAGACACCAGGTCCGGGGAGGAGAGATTGGTGTATCACCATTTTTCTCCCCATTGCCAACATGGTGGGGCTTCAGGGAACAAGACAGTGGTCCCCAGTGGAGGCAGGACCTACTTACACCTACCCCACCACTCCATGCCTGGTAACTGCAATCTACTGGAGTGAGATTGACACTGACCAACCCAGACAGCCTCTCGTTCAGCACAGCCACTGGTCCCAGGTACCAACAGACAACTGTCCTGTGGCTTTGTATGTTATTCTGTTTTTTTTTTCCTAATTATTATTTTTTGTTTTATTATTATTATTACTTTTTGCTCTTTTCTTTCCTTTACTTCTCGTCTCTTTTCCCTTCTTTTTCCTTCTATCTTCCTCCTTTGACATCATGCACATAGTTCCTGATTTGATTTTTGGTCAACTAATTTTTTCTTTCTTTCTCTGTTCTGGTTGTTTGCTTAATCTGGCATTTTTTCTCTATTCTTTTTACACCTTTTCTGTATCTCCTTTATTTTCCTCTCTCCCTCTCCCTGGATTGAGCCTCATAGTTTCTTTGATTCTCTGCTTGTTCTTTTTTCCCACCCCTGTCTCTTTTCTCTTTGTATGAGATAAGGTTTCTTCCTCCCCTCCTTTTTCTTTTTTTCCAGGATTACTTCAATGAACAAATCAAAGCACACTCGGTGGAAGGTCTAATCCACCACTATGTGCAGTGAGATAAAGCAACCAAAGATGCAACAACAGAGTGCACACAACACACTCCAAAAACACTTCCTGAAGTGCCAGTCCCTGGACAGTATATGGCCTCTTTTTTAAAAATAGTAGTGCTCACAGGTGCAGGAGTACTAATAACAAGCTATTAAAACACATAAAAGACAGAAAACTAGCCAAAATGATGAAATGGAAAGATTCTTCTCAAAAGAAATTCCAGGAAGAAATGACAGCCAGAGAATTGCTCAAAACAGATATAAGCAATATATCTGAAAAAGAATGTAGATTAATAGTCAAAAGACTGATAGCTGGGCTTGAAAAAAGCATAAAAGACAGCAGAGAATCTATTGCTGCAGAGACCAAGAACCTAAGAAATCGTCATGGTGAATTTAGAAATGTTGTAAATGAGATGCAAAATAAACTAGATGGAATAACAGCAAGTATAAGAGAAGCAGAGGAGAGAATAGGTGAAATAGAAGATAACATTATGGAAAATGATGAAGCTGAGAAAAGGAGAGAAAGGAAATTACTAGATCATGAGGGGAGAATTAGAGACCTAAATGATTCAATGAAATGAAATAATATCCATATCATAGGAGTTCCAGATGAAGAGAGAGTGAAAGGGTCAGAAGGTTTATTTGAACAAATTATAGCTGAGAATTTCTCTAATATGGGGAAGGATGCAAAAATCCAAATCCAGGAGGCACAGAGAACTCCCTTCAAAATCAACAAAAAGAGGTCAACACCATCACATATCATAGTGAAACTGGCAAAAAAAAGATACAAAAATAAATGAAGAGAGAATTCTGAAAGCGGGTAGGGACAAACAAGCCTTAACCTACAAGAGTAGACACATAAGGGTAGCAAAAAACCAGTCCAATGAAACATGGCAGGCCAGAAGGGAGTAGCAGGAAATATTCAATGTGCCGAATAGAAAAATATGCAGCCAAGAATCCTTTATCCAGCAAGGCTATCATTCTGAATGGAAGGAGAGATAAAGACTTTCCCACACAAACAAAAACTAAAGGAGTTCATGACCATTAAAACAACCCTGCAGGAGATCCTAAGGAGGACTCTGTGAGTGAAAAAGCAACAAAGACTACAAAGGACCAGAGACATCACCACAAACATGAAACCTACAGATAACACAATGACACTAAATCCATATCTCTTGAAAACCACTCTGAATGTAAATGAGCTAAATGCCCCAATCAAAAGAGATAGGGTCTCAGAATGGGTAAAAAACAAAAAACAAAAAACAAAAAAATCCATCTATATGTTGCCTACAAGAGAATCAATTTAAATTTTTTGTTTGTTTGGTTTTTATTTTATATTTGAGATAGACAGACAGAGAAAGAGAAAGAGAGAGAGAGAATGAGCAGGGGAGGGGCAGAGAGAGAGGGAGACACAGAATTGGAAGCAGGCTCCAGGTTCCAAGCTGTCAGTACAGAGCCAGACGCAGGGCTCAAACTCACAGGCAGTGAGATCATGACCTGAGCCAAAGTCAGATGCTTAACTGACTGAGCCAATCAGGCGCTCTAAGACTCTATTTAGATTGGAAGTGAGGGGATGGAGAACCATCTATCATGCTACAGGATGTCAAAAGAAAATTGGAGTAGCCATACTTCTATCAGACAAACTAGATTTTAAAACAAAGATTGTAACAAGAGATGAAGGACATTATATCATAACTAAGGGGTCTATACATCAAGAAGAGCTAACAATTATAAACATTTATACTCCCAACATGGAGGAACCCAAATATACACATCGATTAATCACAAACATAAACAAGGAGGGCTTCACAGTGGAATTATACTAGACATTTAAAGTGAATTAATACCTATTATTCTCAAACTGTTCCAAAAAACAGAAACAGAAGGAAAGCTTCCAGACTCATTCTCTGAAACCAGCATTACCTTGATTCCCAAACTAGACAAAGAGCCCTCTAAAAAGGACAATTACAGGCCAATAATCCTGATAAACACGGATGTAAAAATTCTCAACAAGATACTAGCAAATAAAATTGAACAGTGTATTAGACGAATTATTCTCTGAGATCAAGTGGAATTCATTCCCAGGCTGCAGGGCTGGCTCAATATTCACAAATCAATCAATGGATACATCACATTAATAGAAGAAAGAATAAGAACCATATGATCCTGTCAATAGATGCAGAAAAAGCATTTGACAAAATACAACATTATTTCTTGATAAAAAGCCTCAAGAAAGTTGGGACAGAAGGACATAGCTTAACACCATAAAAGCTATATATGAAAGGCCCACAGCTAATATCATCCTCAACTGGGAAAAACTGAGAGCTTTTCCCCTGAGCAGGAACATGACAGGGATGTCCACACTCACCACTGCTGTTTAACATAGTGTTGGAAGTCCTAGCCTCAGCAATCAGACAACAAAATGAAATAAAAGATATCCAAATTGGCAAAGAAGAAGTCAAACCATGTATCACCATGATGTGATACTCTGCATGGAAACCCTGAAAGACTCCATGAAGAAATTACTAGAATGGATACATGAATTCAGCAAAGTCACAGTATATAAAATTAATGTACAAAAATCAGTTGCATTTCTATACACTAATAATGAAGCAATGGAAAAAGATATCAAGTAATCAATCCCATTTACAATTGCACCAAGAACCATAAAATACCTAGCAATAAATCTAACCAAAGAGGTAGAAGATCTGCACACTGAAAACTATAGAAAGCTTATGAAAGAAATTGAAGAAGACACAAAGAAATGGAAAAAAATTCCATGCTCATGGATTGGGAAGAACAAATATTGTTAAAATGTATATACCACCCAAAGCAATCTATATATTCATGCAATCCCTATCAAAATAGCACCAGTGTTCTTCACAGAGCTAGAACAAACAATCCTAAGAGATATATGGAACCACTAAAGACCCCAAATAGTGAAAGTAATGTTGAAAAAGAAGACCAAAGCTGGAGGCATCACAATCCCAGACTTTAGCTTGTACTACAAAGCTGTAATCATCAAGACAGTATGGTACTAGCACAAAAACAGACATATAGACCAATGGAATAGAATAGAGAAACCAGAAATGGACCCGCAAATGTATGGCCAACTAATCTTTGACAAAGCAAGAAAGAGTATCCAATGGAAAAAAAGACAGTCTCTAAAAATGGTGCTGGGAGAACTGGACAGGAACATACAGAGGGATGAAACTGTACCACTTTCTTACACTATAGCCAAAAATAAACTTAAAATGGATGAAAGACCAAAATGAGAAAACCATCAAAATCCTGTAGGAAAAAAACAGGCAACAATCTCTTTGACCTTGGTCGCAACTTCTTACTTGACATGTCTTTGAAGGCAAGGGAAATAAAAGCAAAAATGAACTATTGGGAGCTCATCAAGATAAAAACTCCTGCACGACAAAGGAAACAATCAACAAAACTAAAAGGCAACTGACAGAATGGGAGAAGATATTTGCAAGTGTCATATTGGATAAAGGGTTAGTATACAAAATCTATAAATAATTTACCAAACTCAACACCCGAAAAACAAATAATCTAGTGAAGAAATGGGCAGAAGACATGAATAGACACTTTTCCAAAGAAGACACTCAGATGGCTAGCAGACCCATGAAAAGATGCTCAACATCACTCATCATCAGGGACATACAAATCAAAACAACACTGAAATACCCCCTCATACCAGTCAGAGTGGCTAAAATTAACAAATCAGGAAAAAACAGATGTTGGCAAGAATGTGGAGAAAGGGGAACCCTCTTGCACTGTTGGTGGGAATGCAAACTGATGCAGCCACTCTGGAAAACAGTGAGGAATTTCTTCAAAAAATTAAAAATAGAATTACCCTATGACCCAACAATAGCACCACCAGGAATTTATCCAAACGATACAGGAGTGATGGAACATGTACCCCAATGTTTATAGTGGTGTTATCAACAATAGCTATATTATGGAAAGAGCCTAAATGTCCATCAACTGATGAATGAATAAAGAAGATGTGGTATAAATATACAATGGAATACTACTCAGCAATGAAAAATAATGAAATCTTACCATTTTCAACAACATGGATAGAACTGGAGGTTATTATGCTAAGTGAAGTAAGTCAGAGAAAGACTCATATCATATCATATCACAATTCACTCATATGTGGGCTTTAAGAAATTTAACAGAAGACCATAGGAGAAGGGAAGGAAAAATAAATTACAAACAGAGAGGGAGGCAAACCATAAGAGACTCTTAAATACAGAGAACAAACAGGGTTTATGGCGGTGGGGGGTTGGGAGGGAAGGGAAAATGGGTGACGGGTATTGAGGAAGGCACTTGCTAGGATTAGCACTGGGTGTTGAATAACAGGAATCTATTCCTGAAGCCAACACTACATTGTATGTGAGTTAACTTGACAATAAATTCCTAAAAAAAAAAAAAAAAAAAAAAAGGATAAACAACAGTTGGGGACAGATAGACAAAAAAAAGTGAAAAACTGGTGGTTTGGATTATGGGGGATACCTGTGCTATCCACAAAAAGACTGCTATTTTTCTCTAAGGACAAATCCATGTCTCTGGGCTGGAAAGCCTTGAGGTGAGAGATTACTGCCTCAAAGGAAAGCTTCCAGGCCCCCTTGCCATTCCCTTCCTCTGTAACCATCTACAAGGTCCATGCTGATTTACTAGCAGGAGACAGAAACTAAAAACCGTGTTTCAGATGACTAAAAGCCTAAAACAAAAACTAAAAGCAAGAAACAAAGAGAAAAGGAAAACAAAATAAGACAAAGCAAATACCTGAATACAGGGAGAAAATAAAGGTAAATAAATAAATTCTATAATCAATTAATCAATCAATCAATGTAAGAACAAAAGTCTAAAATATAACCCATTGGAAACTCAAAATTCTACACTAATGTTTATATTAATGTTAATACATTGACAGTTGTATAAAATTTTATATTAATATTTATATACTATTGTATAAATAAAATTTATATATAACAAATTATATATAATAATTACATATAACAGTTTATATACTAAAAGAATTTGAATAACAGAAAAATACAAAAGGGTGCTGATTGACTTTTGTGTTTCTATGTCATAGGCTCTAAATAACTCTGCATTTGCTGAAATGCATCCAACTGACACAGCTTCATAGACTTAATCAATGCTGAGGCCCAAATTATAGTTATACCTAGGGATACAATTAAATTTGAACATTGTACCCCCTATAATCTTAAGGAAGTAAATAAGTATAAAATAGAGAAAAAATAGGTATGACTCAGGGTGCCTGGGTGGCTTAGTCAGTTAAATGTCTGACTTTGGCTCAGGTCATGATCTCATGGCTCATGAGTTTGAGCCCTACATTGGGCTCTGTGCTGACAGCTCAAAGCCTGGAGCCTGCTTTGGATTCTGTGTCTCCTTCTGTCTATATGTCTACCCCACCTTGTGCTCTCTCTCTCTCTCTCTCAAAAAATAAATAAACATTAAAAAAAATAGATATGACTCACTTTAATGATAGCCTTGCCTAGATTTCCCATAACCATAGTAACTATTGCTCTAAAATGTTCAACAGTACACATGAACATTCTAAACACCGTGAGTAATAAGGTAAATTAAGTCAAGTCTTCTGCACTTACAATTGTCTTGATAAAATGGGACTCTAGCGACCCCTACTCAAAATGGGCCAAATTAAGTTAAAATGGGGCATTGAGTTAAAATTATTATATAAAATCTGATTAATAAAAGCCCAATTTTTTCTGGTTCTAACCTGGAAAAAATAAGTGTTGCCTCATGGTGGATTACTAAAACCCTAATGCTGTGGTCCCCATACCCAATATTCAGTATTATCAAAGTTACTGACCATCTAATCCACAACTGGTACACGTCTTGCTAATATAGATTTGGCTAAAATTGTTCTGTTCAGTGTCCATTTCAACAGGCTGTCAGCCACAGTTTGCCTTCAACTTCAAAGCTACACAGTATATTTCAAGGCTACCCCTGAGGTACCTCAACAACTTTGTCATGGCATGCAATCTTTGCAAACAAGATCTTAACTGTACTCACCTCACCCAAAAGCACAAGAATGTCATCATATTGATGTCCTTGTTCTCATTTGACAGATTACTAAGGACATAGAAGTCCAAATATTTCAGTCCTTTCTGGGTTCTGTGGGAACATTTTCCTTATTTACAAATTTTACTTAATCTTACTAATGCTGCCACAAATCAGCCCACCTTAAGGAGGCCTCCCTACAACAAAAGACTTAAGATCTGTCCCAACTGAAATCATCAGGAACTCCCATGTGCCTCAGAGACTCCTTCACTATGAAGGCTTTGACCACATTTTCTCACTTAAGTCTTTGAATCGCTTAGGATGGGCCATAGGTTGCCCAAGGTCTTCTGATGCAAGAAACTGCCATCCGCAGCCTCATGATATACACCATCAAAAACAAACAAACAGGGGCTCCTGAGTGGCTCAGTTGTTAAGTATCTGACTCTTGATTTTGGCTCAGGTCATGATCTCACAATTTGTGAGTTTGATTCCTGCTTGGGACTTTTTGTCTCCCTCTCTCCTTGCCCTTCCCCTGCTCATGCTCACTCTCACTCTCTTTCCAAATAAATAAGTAAACAAACAAACAAATAACAAATAAGTAAACAAAAAACAAAATAGTTACTTACTGGCTTTTGCTGGAAGTAGAGGCTCTCATAGACTCTGAACTTCTGTCCTTTCCATATCTGGTTGCCTATTTTGCTTTGGGTCATGAAAACAGTACTCACAAGCTCACCATGACTATCAAGCTCTCTTTAATACATAATGGAGCCAAACCTGAGGCTTCTCATATATTCCATCTACAGGCGGGGGGTGGCTTCCTTTGTCTTCAGTCTTTTGCCAGATTGCCATAGTGCTGGAGGAGGTCATTCTTGCCCTAGACCTCTTGGCTACTTGGATATTCCCTTGAGATTAACTAATTGAACAGCATTTGGAGTTCATAGACTATAGATTGTGCCGCCAATCATCAAAAATAATGGAGCTCAGTGGAATATTGCTGCTTTTCATTCCTTAGCCAGAATATCCCTGATAAAGAAGAGGATCCAAGGATCAATGCAACTGGCCAAACTTTAGGCATTCAGTCATTTTAGCATTGGATACCCCAGAAAGATCTCCACCTTGCCCCAGGCCTGAATCTCTCTTAATTTATGACCCATGGGATGACTTGCATTGAATACCAACTTTAAAATTTTTCATCTCATCTTTCTCTATATGTAAAGGAGGAAATGTCTCACCTCTGTATCTATAAAGACTCAGTATATATGAGATTCTTTGTCTTCTCTCTTTATACATGTTTGTTATTGCTCCCATTCAATTAGGGCTGAAGACCAGATGAAGAATGCATATTATTATCCTGAGACCCACTGACCATAGATTGCCCCATGACCCAGGTAACTGTTTATCTAATATGGGACCCATTTGAGCATAAATTTCCACCTTACAAAATCAAGGCAAAACAAAACTGTCAAGGGCAGCTGAATGTCTTCTGTTGACTGTTGGTCTCCTTATCATTGACCTGCTTGCTTTCATTGGTTTGCAATCTGGAGGCCCAAATCTTCCAAGTAAGCCATTATTTTAATCAGACATGGCAAATACTAAGCCCTATGTGCTTTCTAGTTTGCATAAGACTAGCCCTATAACCCAAAGACTGTCACTGATGAAACCAATCACTGAGGCAAAGGTCCTACAACTATTGGCTAAATTGGAAAGCCTGCCTACAGACTAATGCTGGAGTTCCAACCTCAGCCACAGATATTTTAGTTGCCAAGTAATCTGACACCATATTAACAACATACTGCCCCCCCAAGGTCTATCAAAGATAGTAAACAATTCACTCTGAAAGGGCTTTTCAAAAGCAAACTAGCCAATCCAGAGCCCACACCTGTAACCACCTTTTTTTTTTGTCAGACACTCCCACTCTGAGCCACAATCCACCTGTCCTAATCACCCCAAGGCCAGGTACCAGACAACTAGGGGCAGCCCCTATGCACCACCACCTGCTTAAATTATTCAAACCACCAATCTAGAGCCTGTTCACACTACTTTGTTCCTTCCCATAGAAACCACAGCAAAGTCTCTTGACCTCATTTTTTCCTACTCCATGTGCCTCTTGACCAACCTGGTACTTCCCTGTGTGACATCATGTAGCCTAATGATGGGCCCCCTTTTCTTAGGATCTGTGAGAATAATAAATTATGTTTTCAATGACACTGATCTGTTGACCTTGTTGTACCTAAATAATAATAAAACCTATGTTTAAAATTACCTAAGCCATAATCCTGGTCACCCTACCTTTCAGGTTTATCAATGGGAGAGCCCCACGGCTATCTCTCCAAGGTGGTAAGATGAACCTTCTGTCCACTCTACACTGGGGCCCACTGGTGGCCTTGCTGCTTCTTCCCTTACCCCACAAAGCCCTCTTCTCCTACCCCAGCAATGCTGCACCCTACCTGGAATACTATATCCTGAGCTGGGAAGAGCCTCTTCCTTCTACTTTTCTGAGGATGGTTGTGAGGGTGGATTTAACTGCCTCTTGCTTACTCAGCGCTCATGTGTCTAGCTTCTCTGTGAAAGGACCTACCAAGTTGGAGGAAAAAGACTCTCAGAGTTAGGATTTAATCTTTTTTTTTTTAATTTTTTTTAACGTTTATTTATTTTTGAGACAGAGAGAGACAGAGCATGAATGGGGGAGGGGTAGAGAGAGAGGGAGACACAGAATTGGAAGCAGGAAGCAGGCTCCAGGCTCCGAGCCATCAGCCCAGAGCCAGACGCGGGGCTCGAACTCACGGACCGCGAGATCGTGACCTGAGTTGAAGTCGGACGCTTAACCGACTGAGCCACCCAGGTGCCCCAGGATTTAATCTTTAAACAAATACACTTGCACCATATGTCACATTCCTGACAATTTAAAAAGACCCAGTAACCATCTGATCATCCTTTTAATTTTATTATTTTTATTTTTTGATAAGTTGATTAAAAAATTAT
The DNA here is from genome assembly GCF_046562875.1 of Panthera onca. NCBI lineage: Eukaryota > Metazoa > Chordata > Mammalia > Carnivora > Felidae > Panthera > Panthera onca. Next base: position 167,116,253 of record NC_138342.1, on the reverse strand, counting down.
GTTGACTGTAATCTATCTTCTGTAACATGTAATATGGAGATTTTTTCCCAGTTTTATTGAGAAATAATTCACACACATCACTATAGCTTAACATCTATAGCATAATTGTTTGTATTCTTTTAATTCTAAAAGGCAGAGCCTTACTTTTCTTATACTATTAATAGTTCTCATTTATTCCCTTGAGATAGCTGATAGTAACATGAAGAGACCACCCTTGCATGGGGAAGTCATCTCTCAGACCCTTAAAGTTATTTTCTTCATCACTATTAGAAGGTGGCATTGTGTATGTGTGTATTTTATTTACTCACTCTTGCCTACAGGGTGATAAGAAACTTTTGTTTTGGTCAAGGTAAATTAAGTAAAGTGTGAGTGGTAAAGTGGATGACTATGACATGACATGTTCACCACCACTACCACTATCAAGAGCTAATGATGTAGGCTATCTACATCATGAAGAATGTGAATCTAAAAAAGCAGAGTGCAGGTGAGGACTAGTTATTACCTTGGTCAGACTATTCTTGCCCTGGACATTGAGCTATGCTCTTTGAAAATGATTCATTTATTATTATTTTTTTATCATTTTAGAAGTGCCACAGGTTGCCTTTAATTATGTTATTATGAAACTCTAAGTCTCTAAATTAATGCTAGGCTCTTAGAATTTTAGTGTGGGTTGTACTACACAATTCAGCACTGAATTATTTCTACCTTACACTGGTCACCATGGATCCCTCTACAGTAGAGGTAACTTCTCATCATTTTGGTTTTGGTAGAGATTTCTATTTCTCTTTCACAGCATGAACAAATATTAGGTGCTCTTTAAATGCTTAGACAAGTATGTAGTCTTGTCTTTTATCAACTCACATAAAGAGAATCAGTGACAATATCTCATGAATCTTTGGGTTAAAATCATATAGAATAAAGTCAACAAGTCAAGGGATTCCTAATTTAGTTAAGAAATTAAGTTCTATTGCCAAAAATGTGGGCTTTAGCACATGACGCTGATGTAAACACACACACACACACACACACACACACACACACACACACACACACACAAAATCAGCCATCCATTATTCTCTTCATACATTTGTAGCTTTATGAAATTTATCAGTATGTTAGGGCTGCATTCCAAATGCCTCTGCTCTGAATGGCCTGTGGGAGAGATGGCATAGGAGACAATTTTCTCCCATTTCTCAACTCACAACTGATGCAAGATCTCTGTTAGGCAAAAAGGCAGAGAAACCAGCAATAGCTCACCCAAAAGCAAATCCATTAACTTTGAGATAAGTGTATCCCAAGTTTCCTGGTCTTTGTTGCTTTTATGTTTTCTAACACCCTTACCAGTTGGTCTACATAGAGTCAAGTTGTTCAAAGTGTGATCTATGGGCCAGTAGCCTTGACTTCCTCCAGGAGGTTGTTGGAAATGCAGAATATCAGACTGCCTAGCCCCACACCCACCAAGTCAGAATCTGCATTTTAATAAGATCCCAGAGTAAAATAGATGTATCTCTAGTTTGAGAAGCACTGTTCTAAGAAAACTAAAATAAAGAATCCATTTTCATCTTGTGCAGTTTTTGCCATTTTTGGGGATTTTTTTTTGGCCAGAATTTGGAAAAAATAGAATGGAGGTGGGAGGGTGGGGGAAATGATGGAACGTTTAGTCCTTTGAGTTGTTGGTTCTAACTTAGCTAAGTCAATGGTAGTTTCTAGTGTGAAATTTGCTGTACAATAATTGAGAGAAATTAAAAGGACTGGCTTTGTATTTCAATGAGTACTACTGATGTGGAATAAGCAAATGTAAAATCAGGATGACCAACTATCCCTATATTCAATAAATTAAAAAGTCCTTTGCATAGTAAATCATGTAAAATATCCTTTCCTTTTCTATTGAGTCAGCAAATATTTATTAAGAATTTGTTAACTTCTGGATCGATAAGAATGAATAAAATGTCTTCCAGTCTTGAAAGCTTCATAATCTAATGAAACTCAAATAATTTTTACACAAATTGTGCACAAGCTATTTCAAGAATAATAAGAACTTATCATATGATAATTCTTCTCTAGAAGGTCTCACATAGGTGCTATGTAGAATGTATCCTCTAGTTGCAGAGATGATGTCATGGGTTACATGTGGGCCCCTCTAAGATGATTTTAGTCATGAATTCAGAGCTCACACCCCACTGTGATAGCATTCTTCTTGCTAGAAATGGTTAGATAATAAATGAGCAAGAAAGAAATAGGCTTGAGATAAATGGATGGTTTTTCTTTCTAGTGTGTGCAATGAGCACAACTCTGGGACTTAGCATTTGATCACTAATGAGGACTTTGGAACCAGACAAAACTGATTCCAATTCCATCTGATTTGATCATGTACTATGGGAATATATTATGTTATATTGGGGTAAGCTGATGGAATAATACACATGGATGCTATATACTATTCTTGAAAATTTTGGTGAGAAACTATTTCAAAATAAAATATATGTATAAAAGAATCCAATCTGATATTTCACTGCTCTAGATCCTAAAAGGACTTTGCTTACTGAATCTTAGTTTCCTTCATTTTCTATAAAGTGGTTACAATACTATAAACCATAATAGTTGTAGTAACATAACTATATATACCATGGTTGTAGTATATATATGCCAGACCATAGTCTAGTATATATCTGTTGCTTTTTAAATCGCTGAGTATACATTCCCCATATCCTAAAGAAATCACTCATTTGTATTTTGTCCTGACTGAACTTTCAGTTAATGGTCTCTGGTGTCTCTTAGACAAGAGTATGAGTTTGGACGGAGATATTAATCAGATTAAACCAATTTAAAAGTATCAGATATCCATTGGTGTTGAACAGACCACTCTTAAATTTAACAATTAAACAACAATATTTGTTATTTCTCACAATTCTAGATGGGCAATTTTTCTGCTGGTTTCACCTGAGTTTACTCATGTGGCTGAATTTAGCTAGTGAGTTAGAAAAGAATTGGGCTTATGTTGGACATCTTGGTTCAAGTGTATGGGCCTCAGCTGATATGGTTGAGCCTCCCTCTTCTGAGCTCCTTTTCCTTTCATGGGATTTCTTTTTATTTATTTATTTATTTATTTATTTATTTATTTATTTATTTTTAATATATGAAATTTACTGTCAAATTGGTTTCCATACAACACCAAGTGCTCATCCCAAAAGGTGCCCTCCTCAGTACCCATCACCCACCCTACCCTCCCTCCCACCCCCCATCAACCTTCAGTTTGTTCTCTGTTTTTAACAGTCTCTTATGCTTTGGCTCTCTCCCACTCTAACCTCTTTTTTTTTTTTTCCCTTCCCCTCCCCCATGGGTTTCTGTTAAGTTTCTCAGGATCCACATAAGAGTGAAACCATATGGCATCTGTCTTTCTCTGTATGGCTTATTTCACTTAGCATCACACTCTCTAGTTCCATCATGTTGCTACAAAAGGCCATATTTCATTCTTTCTCATTGCCACGTAGTATTCCATTGTGTATATAAACCACAATTTCTTTATCCATTCATCAGTTGATGGACATTTAGGCTCTTTCCATAATTTGGCTATTGTTGAGAGTGCTGCTATAAACATTAGGGTACAAGTGCCCCTATGCATCACTACTCCTGTATCCCTTGGATAAATTCCTAGCAGTGCTATTGCTGGGTCATAGGGTAGGTCTATTTTTAATTTTCTGAGGAAGCTCCACACTGCTTTCCAGAGAGGCTGCACCAATTTGCATTCCCACCAACAGTGCAAGAGGGTTCCCGTTTCTCCACATCCTCTCCAGCATCTATAGTCTCCTGATTTGTTCATTTTGGCCACTCTGACTGGCGTGAGGTGATATCTGAGTGTGGTTTTGATTTGTATTTCCCTGATAAGGAGCGACGTTGAACATCTTTTCATGGGCCTGTTGGCCATCCGAATGTCTTCTTTAGAGAAGTGTCTATTCATGTTTTTTGCCCATTTCTTCACTGGGTTATTTGTTTTTCAGGTGTGGAGTTTGGTGAGCTCTTTATAGATTTTGGATACTAGCCCTTTGTCCGATATGTCATTTGCAAATATCTTTTCCCATTCCGTTGGTTGCCTTTTAGTTTTGTTAGTTGTTTCCTTTGCTGTGCAGAAGCTTTTTATCTTCATAAGGTCCCAGTAATTCATTTTTGCTTTCAATTCCCTTGCCATTGGGGATGTGTCGAGTAAGAGATTGCTACGGCTGAGGTCAGAGAGGTCTTTTCCTGCTTTCTCCTCTAAGGTTTTGATGGTTTCCTGTCTCACATTCAGGTCCTTTATCCTTTTTGAGTTTATTTTTGTGAATGGTGTGAGAAAGTGGTCTAGTTTCAACCTTCGGCATGTTGCTGTCCAGTTCTCCCAGCACCATTTGTTAAAGAGACTGTCTTTTTTCCATTGGATGTTCTTTCCTGCTTTGTCAAAGATGAGTTGGCCATACGTTTGTGGGTCTAGTTCTGGGGTTTCTATTCTATTCCATTGGTCTATGTGTCTGTTTTTATGCCAATACCATGCTGTCTTGATGATGACAGCTTTGTAGTAGAGGCTAAAGTCTGGGATTGTGATGCCTCCTGCTTTGGTCTTCTTCTTCAAAATTACTTTGGCTATTCGGGGCCTTTTGTGGTTCCATATGAATTTTAGGATGGCTTGTTCTAGTTTCGAGAAGAATGCTGGTGCAATTTTGATTGGGATTGCATTGAATGTGTAGATAGCTCTGGGTAGTATTGACATTTTGACAATATTGATTCTTCCAATCCATGAGCAGGGAATGTCCTTCCATTTCTTTGTATCTTCTTCAATTTCCTTCATAAGCTTTCTATAGTTTTCAGCATACAGATCTTTTACATCTTTGGTTAGATTTATTCCTAGGTATTTTAGCTTCTTGGTGCAATTGTGAATGGGATCAGTTTCTTTATTTGTCTTTCTGTTGCTTCACTGTTAGTGTATAAGAATGCAACTGATTTCTGTACATTGATTTTGTATCCTGCAACTTTGCTGAATTCATGTATCAGTTCTAGCAGACTTTTGGTGGAGTCTATCGGATTTTCCATGTATAGTATCATGTCATCTGCAAAAAGCGAAAGCTTGACTTCATCTTTGCCAATTTGGATGCCTTTGATTTCCTTTTGTTGTCTGATTGCTGAAGCTAGAACTTCCAGCACTATGTTAAACAACAGCAGTGAGAGTGGGCATCCCTGTCGTGTTCCTGATCTCAGGGAAAAAGCTCTCAGTTTTTCCCCATTGAGGATGATGTTAGCTGTGGGCTTTTCATAAATGGCTTTTATGATGTTTAAGTATGTTCCTTCTATCCTGACTTTCTCAAGGGTTTTTATTAAGAAAGGGTGCTGGATTTTGTTGAAGGCCTTTTCTGCATCGATTGACAGGATCATATGATTCTTCTCTTTTTTTTTTTTTAATGTGATGTATCACGTTGATTGATTTGTGAATATTGAACCAGCCCTGCATCCCAGGAATGAATCCCACTTGATCATGGTGAATAATTCCTTTTATATGCTGTTGAATTCGATTTACTAGTATCTTATTGAGAATTTTTGCATCCATATTCATCAGGGATATTGGCCTGTAGTTCTCTTTTTTTACTGGGTCTCTGTCTGGTTTAGGAATCAAAGTAATACTGGCTTCATAGAATGAGTCTGGAAGTTTTCCTTCCCTTTCTATTTCTTGGAATAGCTTGAGAAGGATAGGTATTATCTCTGCTTTAAACATCTGGTAGAACTCCCCTGGGAAGCCATCTGGTCCTGGACTCTTATTTGTTGGGAGATTTTTGATAACCGATTCAATTTCTTCGCTGGTTATGGGTCTGTTCAAGCTTTCTATTTCCTCCTGATTGAGTTTTGGAAGTGTATGGGTGTTTAGGAATTTGTCCATTTCTTCCAAGTTGTCCAATTTGTTGGCATATAATTTTTCATAGTATTCCCTGATAATTGTTTGTATCTCTGAGGGATTGGTTGTAATCATTCCATTTTCATTCATGATTTTATCTATTTGGGTCATCTCCCTTTTCTTTTTGAGAAGCCTGGCTAGAGGTTTGTCAATTTTGTTTATTTTTTCAAAAAACCAGCTCTTGGTTTCCTTGATCTGCTCTACAGTTTTTTGAGATTCTATATTGTTTATTTCTGCTCTGATCTTTATTATTTCTCTTCTTCTGCTGGGTTTAGGCTGCCTTTGCTGTTCTGCTTCTATTTCCTTTAGGTGTGCTGTTAGATTTTGTATTTTGGATTTTTCTTGTTTCTTGAGATAGGCCTGGGTTGCAATGTATTTTCCTCTCAGGGCTGCCTTCGCTGCGTCCCAAAGCGTTTGGATTGTTGTATTTTCATTTTCGTTTGTTTCCATATATTTTTTAATTTCTTCTCTAATTGCCTGGTTGACCCACTCATTCTTTAGTAGGGTGTTCTTTAACCTCCACGCTTTTGGAGGTTTTCCAGACTTTTTCCTGTGGTTGATTTCAAGCTTCATAGCATTGTGGTCTGAAAGTATGCATGGTATAATTTCAATTCTTGTAAACTTATGAAGGGCTGTTTTGTGACCCGGTATATGATCTATCTTGGAGAATGTTCCATGTGCACTCAAGAAGAAAGTATATTCTGTTGCTTTGGGATGCAGAGTTCTAAATATATCTGTCAAGTCCATCTGATCCAATGTATCATTCAGGGCCCTTGTTTCTTTATTGACTGTGTGTCTAGCTGATCTATCCATTTCTGTAAGTGGGGTGTTAAAGTCCCCTGCAATTACCACATTCTTGTCAATAAGGTTGCTTATGTTTATGAATAATTGTTTTATATATTTGGGGGCTCCCGTATTCAGCACATAGACATTTATAACTGTTAGCTCTTCCTGATGGATAGACCCTGTAATTATTATATAATGCCCTTCTTCATCTCTTGTTACAGCCTTTAATTTAAAGTCTAGTTTGTCTGATAGAAGTATGGCTACTCCAGCTTTCTTTTGGCTTCCAGTGGCATGATAAATAGTTCTCCATCCCCTCACTCTCAATCTAAAGGTGTCCTCAGATCTAAAATGAGTCTCTTGTAGACAGCAAATAGATGGGTCTTGTTTTTTTATCCATTCTGATACCCTATGTCTTTTGGTTGGCTCATTTAATCCATTTACATTCAATGTTATTATAGAAAGATACGGGTTTAGAGTCATTGTGATGTCTGTATGTTTTATGCTTGTAGTGATGTCTCTGGTACTTTGTCTCACAGGGTCCCCCTTAGGATCTCTTGTAGGGCTGGTTTAGTGGTGACAAATTCCTTCAGTTTTTGTTTGTTTGGGAAGACTTTTATCTCTCCTTCTATTCTAAATGACAGACTTGCTGGATAAAGGATTCTCGGCTGCATATTTTTTCTGTTTAGCACACTGAAGATATCGTGCCAAGCCTTTCTGGTCTGCCAAGTTTCAAAAGAGAGATCAGTCACGAGTCTTATAGGTCTCCCTTTATATGTGAGGGCACGTTTATTCCTCGCTGCTTTCAGAATTTTCTCTTTATCCTTGTATTTTGCCAGTTTCACTGTGATATGTCGTGCAGAAGATCCATTCAAGTTCCGTCTGAAGGGAGTTCTCTGTTCTTCTTGGATTTCAATGCCTTTTTCCTTCCCCAGTTCAGGGAAGTTCTCAGCTATAATTTCTTCAAGTACCCCTTCAACACTTTTCCCTCTCTCTTCCTCCTCTGGGATACCAATTATGCGTATATTTCTTTTTAGTGTATCACTTAGTTCTCTAATATTCCCCTCATACTCCTGGATTTTTTTATCTCTCTTTCTTTCAGCTTCCTTTTTTTCCATAACTTTATCTTCTAGTTCACCTATTCTCTCCTCTGCCTCTTCAATCCGAGCCGTTGTCATTTCCATTTTGTTTTGCATTTCGTTTAAAGCGTTTTTCAGCTCCTCGTGACTGTTCCTTAGTCCCTTGATCTCTGTGGCAAGAGATTCTCTGCTGTCCTCTATACTGTTTTCAAGCCCAGCGATTAATTTTATGACTATTATTCTAAATTCACTCTCTGTTATATTATTTAAATCCTTTTTGATCAGTTCATTAGCTGTTGTTATTTCCTAGAGATACTTCTGAGGGGAATTCTTCCGTTTGGTCATTTTGGATAGTCCCTGGAGTGGTGAGGACCTGCAGGGCACTTCCCCTGTGCTGTGGTGTATAACTGGAGTTAGTGGGCGGGGCCGCAGTCAGACCTGATGTCTGCCCCCAGCCCACCGATGGGGCCACAGTCAGACTGGTGTGTGCCTTCTCCTCCCCTCTCCTAGGGGCGGGATTCACTGTGGGTGGCGTGGCCCATCTGGGATACTTGCACACTGCCAGGCTTGTGGTGCTGGGGATCTGGGGTGTTAGCTGGGGTGGGTAGGCAAGGTGCACAGGGGCAGGAGGGGCAGGCTTAGCTCGCTTCTCCTTAGGTGATCCACTTCAGGAGGGGCCCTGTGGCAGCAGGAGGGGGTCATGGGATTTCTTAAACTGAACAAGGCTCTTCGGGGCCTCTTCAGAGCATGGTGGTATCAGGTTCCAAAGGAGTAAAGGCAGAAGCTGCAAGACCACTTGCAGCCTTGCTCTGGCACTTAGTTGCACAATATCACTCCCACCACCTCCTATCACTTAAAGCAAGTCACAGGCCAAATTTAAAAGGTGATGAAATAGACTCCAACTTTTGATAGGAATTGCTACAAAGAATTGTGGTCATGTGTAATCTACCACAGCAATCTCCTCTCTCCTGGGACTCGGAATATGGGGCAGAGTGCTGTAAAAAACTGATGAGAAAAGGCTAGAGTTAATTCATTTCATAGGGGAAATTCCAACAAGACAGTATGTTAATTAGTTTCTGCTTCCAAATCCTACATACTCTTTCCTGACCTTTTTAAACCTGTTTCTTCAGCTATTCATTAGATTCTGTGAACTCCCCCATATCTTTATTATAAATTCTTCTTATTCATTCTTGATTTGGATAGAGTTGGCTTCTGATGCCTACATTTTAAAAACTTGATATGAATAGCTCCTTCACAGAGCTGCAGTGAGGATCAAATGAGATAATATAAATGAGGCATTAAGTAGAGTCTAGACTTATAAGAAACTCTTAATACACTTAGTTATTACGATTACAGTGATTTCAACTTTGGAGGGGTGACTAGAGAGAAAAGTAAAGAAGAATGGTATTAAACAGATTATTGCTTTCTCTCCTAGGGTCACTAGAATCTTTGGAACTGAGGCTGAACCTGGCTCTGTGAGTCAGCCCTCTTTTTATAACTTTTATGACCCTCAACAGACAGAAAGAATCTCAATCCAGTCACTGGAAAATTTTATATTTATTTTCATATGATTCCATAATGAATTTACTCTCTATAGAAGGAGGACCAGTTCCTGTCCAGAAACTCCCACCTCCTGTAGCACAATTCCTTCAGAGTATTACAATAGATATTAAAGTAAATAGCAGGAACACAAGAACAGGGTCATACTGGTGACAGTGATCCTATCAAGGTATCATCCTCTCTTTGTTTCCCTTCCAAAGATTTTATACTTTCTGGTGGATTCACTTGTTAGAAGTTACAGTCTTCAATGACCTGACATACACTCAATGCAAATGGGAATTTTGAAATGATAAATATGGCATCTCAAAATCAGAGAGTAAAAGTACTACTTGATAAATAACAAGTGGGGGACTAAAGAGAGCTATGCTTCAACCATATGCTCACATAAATTCCATATAAATCCAATATTTAAATGTAAGAAACAAATTTATTAAAGGACTAGAGGAAAAAGATTTATTTTCAGGTCTTTCAAGTGGAAAAGCCCATATAACTATGACTCAAAATCAGTAGAGATAAAAGGTTGATAAATTGACAACATAAAAGTTTAGAGAGTTGTGTATGACAAAAAATACACACACAAATCCAAATTCATAGACAAATACATAGACAAATCCAAAACACAAATGTCAAATTGAGAATATTTTTCAAATCATATCAGAGACATAAGGCTAATCTCCCTAATAAAAAAAGCCTAAAATAATTAATACAAAAGAAAAGGAAAGCTAACAGAAAAATAAGAAACAATTGAGGAAAAATAAAAAATAAATGATTCCTATATATAGTCAATTCAGGAACAAACTTGTTAAATACATATACAAAACTTAAAACTATACTGAGATAGCATTTTCATCTCTCAAATTGGCAAAACCTGCAAGATTTTTTGGCAGGGATGTGGTGGGAAAATGGGTCCTCTCAAACATTTCTGCTGGGAGAATAAGCTAATACAATCCTTACAAAGGGCAGTTGTCAATTAATGTGAAAATTATAAATGTTATACTTCTCCACCCAGAAGTTACACTTTTAGAAGATTGCCCTAAAAATATATTCACAAACATATGAAATAATTTGTAATAGCAAAGATTAAAAACAACTTGAATTTGCATCAATAGACAACTTAAATTGACAACTTCATACAACCTTCATAAATAGACAACCTTCATACAATAGAACTCATTCAGTGGTTAAAGAGAAAAAAGAAATGAGAAAGCTTTTTATGTACTGATCTGGAAGTTTCTCTAAGATTTAATAAGAAAAAAAGCAAAGTACAGAACAATGGGGATAGTGTGTCACCATTTGTGGTTAAAAAATAGGTGGGCAGAGGAGAATACATTTTGAAATGTATAAATGTTTTTGTCAGCATATGCATCCAAAAGCTGTGGGAGCTTACACACACACACACACACACACACACACACACACCACACCACACACATGTATAGTAGCAGGATGAAGGTGGGAATTGGAGATGGGGAAGGAAGATCTTTCACTGTTATACTGTCTCGTGTTTTTTTGCTTTTTGAATTAAATATATTGCTTAGCCAAAAATAGTAATAATTAAAACAACATCAAAGAAAAAATAAAGGTCCTGTCCTTTAAGGAAAACACAAATTGAAGGCCTTCCATATGCTGAAATTCTAATAAGAATAATTACATGACTAACATTTGTAGAATCTATACATTTATGAAGTATTATCCTCTAGTCTTTGATATCCTTGGACTGTATTATTTCTTCCTTATTTCTTAAAACAACTTACAAAGTTGGTTTTGTTGTCCTCATTTGGTAGTAGTGGAGAAAATTAAACCTACAAGGTTTACAAATCTCCAAATCTCACATGCACTAACAGAGCTGGAACATAAACCTGGGTCTCTTCACTTCAGGTCGACTTTATTTTACCACGTCATGCTGTCTTGGGGCACTTGGCCTTGACTCTTGCTTTAATGGCTATACTCCACATGTTTCCATTGTCCTGTAGAATGAAGTCCATACTGATTCTCTGGAGTGATGATACAGATACTTGTACTGATCTCATTCCATATCAAGGCTCCTAAAGTCTCTTTACCGCACAAGAACATAAATTATCATGTGACATGATAACCACCTGATTCAAAGAACCATATGCCTAGCAAAGAGCACCTATATCACTTAACTAATTGGGCCAGCTGTGGCACATTTGGATAGCTTCCTAATTCTTGACAAGGATGAAAGTTGTAATTTGAAAGATGAATGAAGTGGAATAGATAAGAAAAGGGGCATAGAAAGGACAGTGGGAAACTCACTCACTGCAGGAAGAATCCTAGAAGACTCACAATGTATTTGTTCTGGTAGGAATTTGGAGATAGCATAATTCCTGTATTTTACAGATTATAATAGGGAACTTTCATAAGCCTATGTACTAGGCACTGTTATAAGTGCTTCACATTAATAACTCATTTGATTCTAATATCAACCTAATGAAGTAGATATTATTCTGCATCTCCTTTTTTACATGTGGATAAACTGAGACACAGAAAGTTTTAAAAAGCCATATAAAGTCTAACTGATAGTAAGTGGTAGAGCAGTCTATTCAAATCCAGACAGCTATCTCTGAGTCCATGTTCTTAGCCATTAAACTTCCAGGTAAAGTGATTTGTCCAACTCAACTAGTGAACCAAATGGGCTAGAGCCCAGGTTTTCCGCATTGAAGTCCAGAGAACATCCATTGTAGACCCATAGACACTGTTTGGACAGGATAACTGTGATGGAGTTCCAAAGATATATCAGGAAGAGAGGGAGATGGAGAGAGAGAGGAGAAAGAGAGAGAGGGGGAGAAAAGGAAGGAAGATCAGGCCACTTTTCTTGTCCTCAGGGAATATGGTCTAGCTGTCCATTGGCTTCCTTTTGTTCATCTATAGACTGAAAGCTCTGATGGTCTGCTGTAAGACACTTTAAACATATCTCAGAAGACTGATATCATTTTGTCCAACCTGACTTCTGTTGCACCTAAGAAATTAGTAAAAGTGTTAAAAAATTTTTATCAGTGCATAACACTTACCCTTCACTTTAATTAGACTCATTTCTTCTTCATTCCTGTTTCTGTGCCTTCCCTCATACTTTATCCTGTCACTTAAATCACCTTACCACCTCTCCAATTCATTGACTAATCATTCAAGGCCCAGCTAAGATCCCATCTTTCTCATGATGTCTTTTCAGCTACACTGCTCTCTCTCGTTACCAAATACTTGGTTGGATTATTGTATTTTCTTATTTGTAACTCATTTCTCAGTGTAACTTAGCATTGGATTGTATTTATATTTATCTATTCCCCCCTCCCTTGGCCCTACAAAGGATTGAAAATCTCTGAAGGGAAGCATATACAACTTTAGGTACTTGTATATGCCTATGTTGGTCAGTTCAGGCTGCTAAAATAAGACACCATAAAGTGGGTGGCTTATCAACAATAGAAATTTATTTCTCACAGTTCTGGAGCCTGGAAGTCCAAGATTATGGTGCCAGAAGTTCTGAGCTTTGCCATTAGCTAACTGCATGACTGTGGGAGAACCACACCTGTGGGTCTCAGTTTTATCCATAGAACAAACAGATCATCTAGCTTATCTCTAAGAACCTTTTAATTTAAATGTTCTATTATTTGTGATTTTACTGTGATCTTATGCCTATTTGGTATCAGTTTCTAAGCATCAAAGAATATCTTTGACTCAAAGTACTATGTCCATCTGGCTTGCTCAAGGCTGTAGCTAATTTCTTATTATTTTCTGCATCCTGGAATTTCTCATAAGTTCCAATATCAGTCTCTTTAGGTCTGGTTTATAAAGGATACAACTAATCTCTAGTTTACTCTGCTTCAACTGCAATATTTCATAATCAACATGACTTATCCAAAACTTAAGATAAAGTCTCTAAACCATAAACAAAGGAATTTTCATAATTGGTACAGTGCCTTCATGGCTGGACTTACTAAAATTTGGGGGTTGGAACTATTGAAGCCCAAGTTACTCAGACCCTGACGTCTCCAAGGTCACCTGGCCCAGAATAGTTGGTATTTTTAGAAACTGGTGTAGAGTTTCTATTGAGAAATGTGAGTGTTATAAATTACTTCCAGCAGTATTCTTGGCTGAACTGAATAATCTTGAAGCTTGTTTTGTCTTGTGATGACAAGGTGAACAAAGTGTATAAGAGTATAGGATTTAATGCATTCAGAGATCTTTTTCTCACAAGCTTCTAAATGAAGCTGATCTCAAATACCAAAAGAGTGAACACTCTTTCTTAGAGGATTTTATAATATCTTTGGTAACTTGAGGGTTGAAGCATCAACAGTACAGGTTTCTCAATCTAGGATCTCTGGAGGACTCTTCCTTACTGGACATAATGGTAGTTCAGGTGACCATATCAGTAGTGAGGTGGGAAGGAAGTCTTGATGTAGTTGCTGGTCTCAGGCCTAGGGAAGGAACATAGAGCTATGAGGTAATAAGAAACTAAAAGGTCATATTTAGATGTTCTTATGTTGGTGTGCCATAAATTCTCATAGAAAATATCAGAAAATTTTAATGAGAATTCCTGGTTTGGTGGAGCTATTTTTGTTGTTCCTCTTCTTTTCTGTGTTAGACCATTTTTCAGAAAATCCAAACTTCCCATTAATAATCTACTGAGGACCTATCATAGTCTAGACCTCTGATTTCTAAAACAGTAACAGTATGGGACTATTTAAATTTAAATTAAATAAAATGAAAAATGAAAATTTCAATTCCTCAGTCACACTAGCCATATTGCAAATACTCAGTAGCCACATAGGACTAGTAGCAACTATATAAGACAGGGAAGAATAGGGAATTTCCATTATTGCAGGAAGTTCTATTAGACTATGGTGCAGGCACTCTCTAAATGCATTATGGGTATTATTCCTGATCCTCACACATCTGTATTAATATTATATATTATATAAAATACATATAAATAATATATAAATAAATATATAAAATAATTTATATAAATCATATAAATAAATAACATATGATAATAATATATAAAATATTATATATATTACAAATATTATTACCTTATTTTTGCTACTAAGGAAACCAAATCTCAGAGGGGTTCAGTGATTTGACCAAGTTCATGTACAAAGTGGCAGAGGTAGGGCACAATTTTAATTTGGTCTGGTTCCTAAGCCCCTATTCCTCTCTGTACCATGTTTCTTAATTGTAGTTTCTCATCATGGAACCTTCTTTTCAAAACATCTTTCAAAAGGGCATTCACCAAAGAACAGAATTATTATTGAGCTATTGAGAATTTAAGTAGACAATCTGATAAACTACCAAGGTGAAGGGTTATTTAAGCTGTTAGAAAAATGGCATAGGAACTTCAGTATGGTTATGTGTAAATATACTCTATCATATTTAAGCATAAGTAAGGCAAACCAAATTTGGAAGCTGTTAGACTATATCCAATAGCTCATCATCCAAGAAATGGATATACACATCCTTGAAGAAATCATTCCATTTTTTTTAACGTTTATTTATTTTTGAGACAGAGAGAGACAGAGCATGAGCAGGGGAGGAGCAGAGAGAGAGGGAGACACAGAATCCGAAGCAGGCTCCAGGCTCTGAGCCATCAGCCCAGAGCCCGACGCGGGGCTTGAACCCACGGACAGCGAGATCATGACCTGAGCTGAAGTAGGACACTTAACCGACTGAGCCACCCAGGCGCCCCGAAGAAATGATTCCAAAGTATGCCTAAAGTCAAGAAGCATCAACCTGTCCTTAGATAACACCTATAAGCAGTGAAAAATAAGCAGAAAATGTGCCTCTATCTTATAGAAATTTATGTTTTATCTAAAGCAGGAAGACTGTGTATATAGTTCTAGAAAACACCTCAAGAAAGTCTTAAAATAACTGTATAGAAATATTCTAGGGGTGCCTGGTGACTCAAGTCAGTTCAGGATCCAACTTCAGCTCACATCATGATTTCATGGCTCATGGGTTTGAGCCCCATGTCAGACTTTGTGCTGACAGCTCAGAGACTGGACCCCGCTTCAGATTCTGTGTCTCCCTATCTCTCTGTCCCTCCCCCATTCACACACTCTCTCTCTCCTTCAAAAATAAACATTAAAAAAGAAAAAGAAAGATTCCAGACATAGGGAACTAAATTTATTAATGAAATAGATACCCTCTGGTGAAAGGAGAAAAAATATGAGAGTTTTTGCCAATGAAATAATAAAGGCAGGATTATTACTAGAGTAACTGGTCACTGTGTTTCTCAAACACAGGACCAGGTTTTGTTTTGTTGTTGATCTCCTACAGCACATTGCATATTACTGGCATACAGTCGTTTCTCATGAGTTATTTCTTGAAATGAACCAAATGTAAGAATTTCTGACTCCACAAATCCTAATGAAATAATTAGGATAATAGAATAGATAATACCATGTGGCATTTTGGTCAATGTTTGCATTAGAGCAGTTTTGCTCTTCTACAACACATTCATCTTTGACACTGTGTTCAGTTTATGTGGCTAACAATTATTATGGTTTACCCTCACAAACTCACTGTGAGAAGACAAGTTCATATCCCTCAAATGTGCAGACTCTTAACTGAACAGAGCTCAGTTCCAATGGAGTATGTGTGCCCTGCCTCAGATGTTCATATGATGGTCTGAGTATAGACGGTGAGTCCTGGAGGCTTGGGTGTCTGCCCTGGAAAGCAAACTGGACAGAGATGACACCAGCTGACCTCAAACACAAGAGGACAATGTGTTAATGATACATGGAATAGGAATCAAGTCAGAGGGTAGCAGATGGAATGGAATGGCCAGAAGGAAACACTCTGTCTTGCCAACATTTTTCTACCTCTAGGCAAGCAGTCATCTTCAAAGCTACTTCATATCAAGGTTACAGTGATAGGAGGCAGATCCTGCCTTACCTCTTTATGCTGTGTATAATCATACCTTATATTAATAGAATATTATCAGCCCAGGTGTCAGGCTCTGTGATTCACAAGAGAACAAATCAGTGGCACATGTTGGGTAGTTAACTTCCCAATAGTACAAATCCCAGAGCTGGGAACAAGTTCCTGCTCTGAGTGTAGGCAGAAAAATTTTACTAAACTTTTTCAAAGAGGCCTGCCTTGAGTCATGAAAAAAACAACTGTATATTCTCCAAGCCAGGAAATAAGGCCTGGGGATTGATCAGGGAGTGATTGAATGGTTCCCTCCACTTTGGGTTAGATAGAGCATTGATAAAAATGGATCAATAGCAGCACAGAGAATATTATAGGGATGAGAAGGAAGGAAAGCACTCCTTAGCAACTCTTAGTGTCTGCTAGTTTTAAAACTCCTCCATTGAGCACTTTTGTGCCAGATCAGTGCATTTAGAAAGCTGTCTAGTCATGTTGGGAATGGTGTTTCAATTCATTCATTTAACAGATATTGAGCCCTAATTCAATAGTGTTTGGTCATGACAGGCCTCTAGGATCACATGGGAGAGTGCCTAAACTAAAATGGGGATGGTGTGTAGAGATCTTTTCCCAAGGGAAAGATTTCTGAGATAATGATATTCACACGGCAGTAATTAAAAACAAAACAAAACAGGGGTGCTTGGGTGGCTCAGTCGATTGGGTGTCCGAATTTGACTCGGGTCATGATCTCACAGTTTGTGAGTTGGAGCCCCACATCGGGCTCTGTGCTGATGGCTCTGAGCCTGGAGCCCGCTTCGGATTCTGTGTCTCCCTCCCTCTCTGCCCCTCCCCTGCTCATGCTCCATCTCTCTCTGTCTCAGAAATAAATGAACATTAAAAAAAAATTTTTTTTTAAGCAAAACAAAACCTAGGGGAAGGTTTTTCTTTGCCATGGGAGTAGTATATGCAAATGCCTATGGGTATATATAAGAGCAAGAATATTCAGGGAAAAGAGATTCACAGTGACTAGAACATAAAACATAAAGTGGAATCAGTATGAATGATGATAAGGAAGGGCGAGAGAAGCCCTGTAAGCAACATAAGCCTAGTAGCTCACATCAGCCAAGTATTGGTATGAATTGAACACTTTGCTTTATGTGTTTAATTTTATTTACTACTCACAATAGCCCTAGGAAGTAGTTATAATTATTTCCCCCAATTTTAAAGATGAGGAAAGTGGCGTTTAGTGAATTTATATGACTTGCCTGTGATCATTGTTCTGTAGTTAATTAACGAGAGCATCAAAATTTGAACCCAGGCAGTCTGTCATCAGAATAATTTCAGGATTAAGTGATAGGATTAAATGACATAAGTCAGAGTTCTAGAATTGTTGAACAAAACTAGATGTTACCATAACCACTGAGCCACAGTGCTTTATAATTTGGTTAAAAGGATTACTAATTAATATTAGAATTTAATTATATAACTCATTCATTTATTCCTTCAGTAATTAATCACCATATACTTATGGAGTTTCCACTATGTGCTAACACTGTTGTAGAAACTAGAAATAAACCAGTGAACAAACACACAAAATTTTTGCTTTCACAAAATCTGCATATCTAATGAGGAGAGTTAGGCAGTTAACAAAAATTAAAAAAATATAATAAATATAATTATGATTTATTTCAATAAACAGAAATTTTTAATACAGCTAAATGTATATTTTCTTATATGATCAATTTTTATATGTATCATTTAAAAATGTTTTTCTACTTTAAAATTTAAAAGCTAACCATGTATATTTTCTACTACAGTTTTCCCCCAACATTTTATTTTTAACAGCTTCAAATCTACAGAAATATTGTAAGAATAGTACAAAGAATGTCCATAGATTCAGCCAGATTTATTAATTGTTAATATCTTAGCATACATAAGAATTACTACTATTGCTACTGCTATTTTTATTATTTTACTGAAACATTTAGAAATAAGTTGCAGACATTAAACACTTTACCCTTGAATAGGTCAGCATATGTTTCCTACATTCTCCTGCATAACCACAATAAGACTACAATACTCAAGAAATGTAACACTTTTTTATTATCCAATATGTATTTTATATTCTAATTTCCCCAGCTGTATCAAGAACATCATATAAATATGGCACCTAGGGGCAATTAGCTCTTTCTACCATAGCCATGCACTAGGTTATTTCCTTTAGTGAAGACTCAGTACATGAACAAGTGAATTCAGCTCGTTAACCTAACCATTTCCTTGGGTTCTCTTTTATAAAACTTATTCAGATGTTTTCTTCTCCAGGTAGAGATCTTCAGAATTTATATATGTATAACATACATTATATACATAATTGCATACATACCTAATTTTATTTTGTTCTATTTTGATATAGAGTCTAATCAAAGATCACACATCACGTTTACTTGTCATGGTCCTTTAGGCTTTTTTAATCTAGTACCCTAGCATCCTTTAATTTTTATAATACTGAAAATTTTTAAGAATCCAGCCATTTGTTTTGCAGGTCTCCCTATATGGATTTTTTCTCATCATTTTCTCGTGTTTATATTCAAGCTATTATTTGTTCCTGGTCTTACTAGTGGTCACAGACCTTTGATAAAAATTCCCATCTCCTGTGGAACTTCTATTAAAATCTGAAGATCCTGTTCAATCATTGCACTAATTTAAGCAAAGGTTAAGCTACTGTAACAAAGAAACCCATAACTTTGGGTTGAAACAAAATATATTTTAACTTCTCTCTCACATAAAACTCCAAAGGTGAAAAGTCTGCCATCCTGGTAGAGTAACTCTGCTCCATAAAGTTACCCAGGGACCCAGGTTCCTTTTATCCTGGTGTTCCAGGATTGTCATCCTCAAGTATTTGTTCATCACAAAGTCAAAGCTGCCTCACTTAGCATGACATCTGAATTCCAGGCTGCAGGTAGGAGAAATAGAAAGTAAAGTACATGCAATTTCTCTTTTAAAAGGATCAGACCTGGGAGTTGCTCTTGTAACTTCCACTTGTACTCATTGGCCAGATCTTACTTCTGGCACAAAGGAGGCTAAGAAAGGCAATTGGTAGCTAGGACGCCAACTGCTTAGCTGAAACTCTAATGGTTACAGTTGGTGCTTGAACAACATGGTGATTAGGGGCACTGACACCCTCCCCACCACACACACAGTCAAAAATCTGCATGTAACTTTTGACTCCCCCACCAAACTTAACTACTAATAGCCTAGTGTTCACTGGAAGCCTCACTAATAACATCAACAGTTGATTACCACATTTTAAAAATCTTATATGCGTTATATATGTAGTAATGTAGCAATGAAGTAAACCGAAAACAGACATTTACAGTACTGCACTATATTTATCGGAAAAAATCTGAATATAAGTGGATCCACACAGTTCAAACTCATATTGTTCAAGGGTCAACTCTATATTAATAAAAGGAAGAAGGACAGAGTGTACATTCAGGGGTCACTAGTGGCCTCTGTCATAACCATCCACTATATTATTCCCTTGAAGACTCAAAACATGAACAGGTGGATTCAGTGCATTAACCTGACCATTTCCTTGGGTTCTCTTTCATAAGACTTATTCAGATGTTTTCTTCTTTAGTAGAGATATTCAGAATTTTCTTAATATATTTTTAAAATATCAAAAATACTCAGTAAAAAATTATCAGATCTAATTTCCAGGGATGGAGGATTGTCATCTCAGAAGGCCTTTTCATAGTTCTGTTTTCTCAAAGACAATTTTGATGGTGATGACAAAATTAATTTAAAAAGCAGAAAAAATTGCTTTCATCTCAGTATCCATGTTTTTCACTTTTCTTTCATTACTAGTGAATCTCAAGGAGAAAAGACAACATATTTATTTCATTGGCTTATTTAATGTATAAAAGGCACAAAAACATTGAAAGACAGCTATAATATGATAATGTCAAAAATGAACTTACAGGTTGCTTTAACGTTATTTTCTCAACTTATAGGTGATATAAATTATAGATCCTCCCAGTTAATTAACTGTAGATTAAAAATTGGAACCAGATTTCCTGACTCTGGTTCATATTCTCCTCCATGTCATGCAACCTCTAATTGATATAGTTTTTCTGTCCCTACATATCTGGCTGTTACCATAGTCCAGGTACTATCTCTATCTCCTCTAAGTTATCTAAAAAATAAGTGCATTTTTTTTTAAAGCAAGCAAATAAACAAATAAGCAAAACAATTATTGAGATTGTTTGAGTCATGTTTTGGAATCTCTTTTAAATAGAGGGTAACACATGGTACCTCAGCTGAGTATATCCACCTTCCCTCATACTTGGGGATTATTGGTTCCATCTTTGCCAAACTCCATCATGAGTCACTGTCCAGATCCCAATGCCCTTTCTGTCAACAGCTTCCAAGACTTCATATAAAAACAAAATCAAGCAGGAAGACATAACCTTATCTTTTAAACTGTTTCCACTTTGATATGAAAGAGATCCATGGTATTTTATTTTTTTAATTCTTATTGTAAAATATATCAAATATAAAAACAGTAACAGACAATAATATGGCACTAATATACCCACTACTGAGTTTAAAGGACTCTTAACATTCTGCCATATTTGCTTCAGATATTTTTTTTTTCAGTTTTAAACCTTGTAGATACTCTCAAGGCTTGATTTTATTTCTTTCCTTTTCTCCTCTTCCTCTTCCTCTCATCCTAGAGGTAATTAATAATATTTTGAAATTTTCTCCATTGAGGCCTTGCATACCTGTGTATCTGTTAGCATTACTCATTAGTACATTGTAACTGCTGCTATTGGGCAGAGACTTCTTTTTAACTCTTTGTTTTAAAGCTAGGGAGGTATATTTTGGGTTTTATTATTTTTATTTTTATTTTTAAATATATGAAATTTATTGTCAAATTGGTTTCCATACAACACCCAGTGCTCATCCCAACAGGTGCCCTCCTCAATACCCATCACCCACCCTCCCCTCCCTCCCACCCCCCATCAGCCCTCAGTTTGTTCTCAGTTTTTAAGAGTCTCTTATGCTTTGGCTCTCTCCCACTCTAACTTCTTTTTTTTTCCTTCCCCTCCCTCATGGGTTCCTGTTAAGTTTATTATTTTTAATTTAGTATTTATATTAGCTTCCTGTGGCCATTGTGGCAAATTACTGCAAGCTTAGTGGTTTACAACAACAAATGTACTCTTTCACAGTTCTAGAAACCAGAAGTCTGAAAGCAAGTTGTAAACAGGGCTGAGCTCTCTACAGAGGTTCTAAGGGGAAACACTTTCTTACCTCTTTCAACTTCTGGTGGCTGCAGGATTCCATCATTCGTGGCCATATCACTCTAATCTCTGCCTCCATTCCCTTCATTGCCTTCTTCTCTTCAGTCTGTCGTTGAATCTCCTTCTGTCTCTCTCTTATAAAGACACTTTTGGATTGTCTTTTTCGCCCACCCAGATAATCCAGGATAATCTCTCCATCTCAAATTCTTTAACTTAATCACATTTGCAAAGTCCTTGTCATATAAGACAACTTTTATAAGTTTCAAGAATTAGGACATGGGCATCATAGAAAACATTTTCAGCCCACTACAGGGGCTATGCTTAAATTTGTAATATACAAATATTCAGCTATTATTGTTCTAACAAAATATAAAGCTGACTACAGCAAGGAGCACTTGCTGTAAGGAGCACTTTATCCTTAGAACACCTTCCATTTGATTTTTTATTACATGTTTTATTTCTACTCATTTTTAAAAAAATAAAACATTTTTTAAGTTTTTTTTTTAAATTTCAGTTAACACTGTAGTGTAATATTGGCTTTATGTGCACAATTTAGCGATTCAACACTTATGTACCACACCTAGTACTCATCACAAGTGCACTCCTTAATCCCCATCATCTATTTAATCCACCTCCCTCCCCTCCAGTAATCATAAATTTGTTCTCTGGAGTTAAGAGTCTGTTTCTTGGTTTGCCTCTCTCTTTTTTCCCCCTCTATGGTCATTTGCTTTGTTTCTTAAATTCCACAAGTGAGTGAAATTATATGGTATTTGTCTTTCTCTGACTTATTTCACTTAGCATAGTACTCTTTAGCTCCATCCACATCTTTGCAAATGGCAATATTTCACTCCTTTTTTATGACTAATATTCCACTGTATATATATATACAACTTCTTCTTTATCCATGCATCAGTCATTGGACATTGGACACTTAATTTGGCTATTGTCAGTAATGCTGCTACAAACATCAAGGTGCATGTATCCCTTTAAATTAGTCTTTTTGTATTCTTTGGGTAAATACCTAGTAGTGCAATTGCTGGATCGTAGGGTAGTTCTATTTTTAACTTTTTGTGAAAACTCCATACTGTATTCCAGGGTGGCTGCACCAGCTTTCATTCCCACCAACAGTGTAAGAGTGTTCCCTTTTTTCCACAACCTCACCAACACCTGTTGTTTCCTGTGTTGTCAATTTTAGCCTAAAATAATAATACATTTTTTATTCAATAATTAATTAAATTGCCATTTGCTATAAATTTATGTTACTATTGTTTCTTGGACCTGGATTCACTTTTTTCTTGCTGATATTTTGCAGATCTTTTAGTAAAGATCTATGAGCAATTAATTCTCTTGTTGATCTTAATATCTTAAAATACCTTTATTTTGCCTTCACTCTTTAATGATTCACTTACTGAGCACAAAATCATGTTGACTGTTATATTCCTTCAACACTTTAAAACATTATGCCATTGTCATCTATTGTAGGTGGTGAGAAATATATTCTATGTCCAATTCTTCATGGGTAACATGACCTTTTTTTCTGGCACATTGTTAAATTTTGTTTCAATTTATATCATTTCTCTAATTTTCCAATTCGCATAGTCTCTCTTTGACAGCTCATTCAAAATTTACATCTTCAGCTCTTAAGATGGCGGCGTAGGAGGACGCGGGGCTCACAGCGCGTCCTGCCGATCACTTAGATTCCACCTACACCTGCCTAAAGAACCCAGAAAACCTCCAGAGGATTAGCAGAAGGGAGTCTCCGGAGTCAAGCGCAGACTAGAGGCCCACGGAAGAGGGTAGGAAGGGCGGCGAGGCGGTGCGCGCTCCACAGACTGGCGGGAGGGAGCCGGGGCGGAGGGGCGGCTCGCCGGCCAAGCAGAGCCCCCGAGTCTGGCTGGCAAAAGCGGAGGGGCCAGACAGACTGTGTTCCGACAGCAAGCGCGACTTAGCGTCTGGGAGGTCATAAGTTAACAGCTCTGCTCAGAAAGCGGGAAGGCTGGAGGACAAAGGGAGGGAGAGCTGCTGAGCCCCCAGACGGCAGAGCTCAGCTTGGCGGGGAACAAAGGCGCCAGCGCCATCTCCCCCGCCCATCCCCCAGCCAAAATCCCAAAGGGAACCAGTTCCTGCCAGGGAACTTGCTCCCTCCCCGCAAACACCCAACTCTGTGCTTCTGCGGAGCCAAACCTCCGGCAGCGGATCTGACTCCCTCCCGCTGCCACAGGGCTCCTCCTGAAGTGGATCACCTAAGGAGAAGCGAGCTAAGCCTGCCCCTCCAGCCCCCGTGCACCTTGCCTACCCACCCCAGCTAATACGCCAGATCCCCAGCAACACAAGCCTGGCAGTGTGCAAGTAGCCCAGACGGGACATGCCACCCCACAGTGAATCCCGCCCCTAGGAGAGGGGAAGAGAAGGCACACACCAGTCTGACTGTGGCCCCAGCGGTGGGCTGGGGGCAGACATCGGGTCGGACTGCGGCCCCGCCCACTAACTCCAGTTATACACCACAGCACAGGGGAAGTGCCCTGCAGGTCCTCACCACGCCAGGAACTCTCCAAAATGACCAAACGGAAGAATTCCCCTCAGAAGAATCTCCAGGAAATAACAACAGCTAATGAACTGATCAAAAACGATTTAAATAATATAACAGAAACTGAATTTAGAATAATAGTCATAAAATTAATCGCTGGGCTTGAAAACAGTATACAGGACAGCAGAGAATCTCTTGCCACAAAGATCGAGGGACTAAGGAACAGTCACGAGGAGCTGAAAAACGCTTTAAACGAAATGCAAAACAAAATGGAAACCACGATGGCTCGGCTTGAAGAGGCAGAGGAGAGAATAGGTGAACTAGAGGATAAAGTTATGGAGAAAGAGGAAGCTGAAAGAAAGAGAGATAAAAAAATCCAGGAGTATGAGGGGAATATTAGAGAACTAAGTGATACACTAAAAAGAAATAATATACGCATAATTGGTATCCCAGAGGAGGAAGAGAGAGGGAAAGGTGCTGAAGGGGTACTTGAACAAATTATAGCTGAGAACTTCCCTGAACTGGGGAAGGAAAAAGGCATTGAAATCCAAGAGGCACAGAGAACTCCCTTCAGATGTAACTTGAATCGATCTTCTGCACGACATATCATAGTGAAACTAGCAAAATATAAGGATAAAGAGAAAATTCTGAAAGCAGCAAGGGATAAACGTGCCCTCACATATAAAGGGAGACCTATAAGACTCGTGACTGATCTCTCCTTTGAAACTTGGCAGGCCAGAAAGGCTTGGCACGATATCTACAGTGTGCTAAACAGAAAAAATATGCAGCCGAGAATCCTTTATCCAGCAAGTCTGTCATTTAGAATAGAAGGAGAGATAAAGGTCTTCCCAAACAAACAAAAACTGAAGGAATTTGTCACCACGAAACCAGCCCTACAAGAGATCCTAAGGGGGATCCTGTGAGACAAAGTACCAGAGACATCACTACAAGCATAAAACATACAGACATCACAATGACTCTAAACCCATATCTTTCTATAATAACACTGAATGTAAATGGATTAAATGTGCCAACTAAAAGACATAGGGTATCAGAATGGATAAAAAAACAAGACCCATCTATTTGCTGTCTACAAGAGACTCATTTTAGATCTGAGGACACCTTTAGATTGAGAGTGAGGGGATGGAGAACTATCTATCATGCTCCTGGAAGCCAAAAGAAAGCTGGAGTAGCCATACTTATATCAGACAAACTAGACTTTAAATTAAAGGCTGTAACAAGAGATGAAGAAGGGCATTATATAATAATCACAGGGTCTGTCCACCAGGAAGAGCTAACTATTATAAATGTCTATGTGCCAAATACCCGAGCCCCCAGATATATAAAACAATTACTCATAAACATAAGCAACCTTATTGATAAGAATGTGGTCATTGCAGGGGACTTTAACACCCCACTTACAGAAATGGATAGATCATCTAGACACACAGTCAATAAAGAAACAAGGGCCCTGAATGATACATTGGATCAGATGGACTTGACAGATATATTTAGAACTCTGCATCCCAAAGCAACAGAATATACTTTCTTCTCGAGTGCACATGGAACATTCTCCAAGATAGATCATATACTGGGTCACAAAACAGCCCTTCATAAGTTTACAAGAATTGAAATTATACCATGCATACTTTCAGACCACAATGCTATGAAGCTTGAAATCAACCACAGGAAAAAGTCTGGAAAACCTCCAAAAGCATGGAGGTTAAAGAACACCCTACTAACGAATGAGTGGGTCAACCAGGCAATTAGAGAAGAAATTAAAATATATATGGAAACAAACGAAAATGAAAATACAACAATCCAAACGCTTTGGGATGCAGCGAAGGCAGTCCTGAGAGGAAAATACATTGCAACCCAGGCCTATCTCAAGAAACAAGAAAAATCCAAAACACAAAATCTAACAGCACACCTAAAGGAAATAGAAGCAGAACAGCAAAGGCAGCCTAAACCCAGCAGAAGAAGAGAAATAATAAAGATCAGAGCAGAAATAAACAATATAGAATCTCAAAAAACTGTAGAGCAGATCAAGGAAACCAAGAGCTGGTTTTTTGAAAAAATAAACAAAATTGACAAACCTCTAGCCAGGCTTCTCAAAAAGAAAAGGGAGATGACCCAAATAGATAAAATCATGAATGAAAATGGAATGATTACAACCAATCCCTCAGAGATACAAACAATTATCAGGGAATACTATGAAAAATTATATGCCAGCAAATTGGACAACCTGGAAGAAATGGACAAATTTCTAAACACCCACACTCTTCCAAAACTCAATCAGGAGGAAATAGAAAGCTTGAACAGACCCATAACCAGCGAAGAAATTGAATCGGTTATCAAAAATCTCCCAACAAATAAGAGTCCAGGACCAGATGGCTTCCCAGGGGAGTTCTACCAGACATTTAAAGCAGAGATAATACCTATCCTTCTCAAGCTATTCCAAGAAATAGAAAGGGAAGGAAAACTTCCAGACTCATTCTATGAAGCCAGTATTACTTTGATTCCTAAACCAGACAGAGACCCAGTAAAAAAAGAGAACTACAGGCCAATATCCCTGATGAATATGGATGCAAAAATTCTTAATAAGATACTAGCTAATCGAATTCAACAGCATGTAAAAAGAATTATTCACCATGATCAAGTGGGATTCATTCCTGGGATGCAGGGCTGGTTCAACATTCGCAAATCGATCAACGTGATACATCACATTAACAAAAAAAAAGAGAAGAACCATATGATCCTGTCAATCGATGCAGAAAAGGCCTTTGACAAAATCCAGCACCCTTTCTTAATAAAAACCCTTGAGAAAGTCGGGATAGAAGGAACATACTTAAAGATCATAAAGGCCATTTATGAAAAGCCCACAGCTAACATCATCCTCAATGGGGAAAAACTGAGAGCTTTTTCCCTGAGATCAGGAACACGACAGGGATGCCCACTGTCACCGCTCTTGTTTAACATAGTGCTGGAAGTTCTAGCATCAGCAATCAGACAACAAAAGGAAATCAAAGGCATCAAAATTGGGAAAGATGAAGTCAAGCTTTCGCTTTTTGCAGATGACATGATATTATACATGGAAAATCCGATAGACTCCACCAAAAGTCTGCTAGAACTGATACATGAATTCAGCAAAGTTGCAGGATACAAAATCAATGTGCAGAAATCAGTTGCATTCTTATACACTAACAATGAAGCAACAGAAAGACAAATGAAGAAACTGATCCCATTCACAATTGCACCAAGAAGCATAAAATACCTAGGAATAAATCTAACCAAAGATGTAAAAGATCTGTATGCTGAAAACTATAGAAAGCTTATGAAGGTAATTGAAGAAGATATAAAGAAATGGAAAGACATTCCCTGCTCATGGATTGGAAGAATAAATATTGTCAAAATGTCAATACTACCCAAAGCTATCTACACATTCAATGCAATCCCAATCAAAATTGCACCAGCATTCTTCTCGAAACTAGAACAAGCAATCCTAAAATTCATATGGAACCACAAAAGGCCCCGAATAGCCAAAGTAATTTTGAAGAAGAAGACCAAAGCAGGAGGCATCACAATCCCAGACTTTAGCCTCTACTACAAAGCTGTCATCATCAAGACAGCATGGTATTGGCATAAAAACAGACACATAGACCAATGGAATAGAATAGAAACCCCAGAACTAGACCCACAAACGTATGGCCAACTCATCTTTGACAAAGCAGGAAAGAACATCCAATGGAAAAAAGACAGTCTCTTTAACAAATGGTGCTGGGAGAACTGGACAGCAACATGCAGAAGGTTGAAACTAGACCACTTTCTCACACCATTCACAAAATTAAACTCAAAATGGATAAAGGACCTGAATGTGAGACAGGAAACCATCAAAACCTTAGAGGAGAAAGCAGGAAAAGACCTCTCTGACCTCAGCCTTAGCAATCTCTTACTCGGCACATCCCCAAAGGCAAGGGAATTAAAAGCAAAAGTGAATTACTGGGACCTTATGAAGATAAAAAGCTTCTGCACAGCAAAGGAAACAACCAACAAAACTAAAAGGCAACCAACGGAATGGGAAAAGATATTTGCAAATGACACATCGGACAAAGGGCTAGTATCCAAAATCTATAAAGAGCTCATCAAACTCCACACCCGAAAAACAAATAACCCAGTGAAGAAATGGGCAGAAAACATGAATAGACACTTCTCTAAAGAAGACATCCGGATGGCCAACAGGCACATGAAAAGATGTTCAACGTCGCTCCTTATCAGGGAAATACAAATCAAAACCACACTCAGATACCACCTCACGCCAGTCAGAGTGGCCAAAATGAAGAAATCAGGAGACTATAGATGCTGGAGAGGATGTGGAGAAACAGGAACCCTCTTGCACTGTAGGTGGGAATGCAAATTGGTGCAGCCGCTCTGGAAAGCAGTGTGGAGGTTCCTCAGAAAATTAAAAATAGACCTACCCTATGACCCAGCAATAGCACTGCTAGGAATTTATCCAAGGGATACAGGAGTACTGATGCATAGGGGCACCTGTACCCCAATGTTTATAGCGGCACTCTCAACAATAGCCAAATTATGGAAAGAGCCTAAATGTCCATCAACTGATGAATGGATAAAGAAATTGTGGTTTATATACACAATGGAATACTACGTGGCAATGAGAAAAAATGAAATATGGCCTTTTGTAGCAACATGGATGGAACTGGAGAGTGTGATGCTAAGTGAAATAAGCCATACAGAGAAAGACAGATACCATATGGTTTCACTCTTATGTGGATCCTGAGAAACATAACAGAAACCCATGGGGGAGGGGAAGGGAAAAAAAAAAAAAAAAAAGAGGTTAGAGTTGGAGAGAGCCAAAGCATAAGTGACTGTTAAAAACTGAGAACAAACTGAGGGTTGATGGGGGGTGGGAGGGAGGGCAGGGTGGGTGATGGGTATTGAGGAGGGAACCTTTTGAGATGAGCACTGGGTGTTGTATGGAAACCAATTTGACAGTAAATTTCATATATTAAAAAATAAAAAAAAATAAGAAGAAAAAAAAAAAGAAATTGTGGTTTATATACACAATGGAATACTACGTGGCAATGAGAAAAAATGAAATATGGCCTTTTGTAGCAACATGGATGGAACTGGAGAGTGTGATGCTAAGTGAAATAAGCCATACAGAGAAAGACAGATACCATATGGTTTCACTCTTATGTGGATCCTGAGAAACCTAACAGAAACCCATGGGGGAGGGGAAGGAAAAAAAAAAAAAAAAGAGGTTAGAGTGGGAGAGAGCCAAAGCATAAGAGACTGTTAAAAACTGAGAACAAACTGAGGGTTGATGGGGGGTGGGAGGGAGGGCAGGGTGGGAGGGAGGGCAGGGTGGGTGATGGGTATTGAGGAGGGCACCTTTTGGGATGAGCACTGGGTGTTGTATGGAAACCAATTTGACAGTAAATTTCATATATTAAAAAAAAAAAAAAAAAAAAGAACAAAAAAAAAAAAACAATTTACATCTTCATTTAATTTTGTCAAAATTGTCTCAATTATTTCTTCAAATATGGTCTTTTAGTTTAACCATTTTTTTATTCTGTTCTTCCAGAACTTTTAATAGACAAATGTTGAGCCCTCTCTTTATTCTGTATGTCTTACACCTGCTATTTGCTTGTTTATGTCTTTGTGAATTTTGTACAGAACAGAATTTTGTGCTAAATTCTGTTTAGATTTATTTCAGATCTCTAACATTCCAATTTACCAATTCTCTTTCCAACAGTCTAATGAAGATTTAGTCATAGGCAGAATTAGGGGATGTTTAAGTGTGAGGACTCTGCTTCCAATCTGTCTAGATTCAATTCCACTTCTACAATTCATTAGATAACTGGCTTAAACAAACTAGCTTCTCTGGAAGCTAGCTTCATTTTCCTCGTCTGTAAAATGGGGATAATAGTACTTACTTTGTAGTTATTATCAATATTGTGAGAGCCAATATATGTAAAACACTTAAGATTAAGTCTTAACACACATGGTAAGGCTTAATAAATACTAACTTTTATTGATATTATTCTATTAATATTTAAATTTATTTCAAAAAATTGAGGGAGTATGGGAAGATGGCAGAGTAGAAGAACCCTAAGTTCACCCCATCCCACCTTTACAACTAGATATCACTCATATCCCAGTCAATAAATCAGAGAAGAATCAGAAGGCTGGCAGAAAACACTCTACAATTAAATAAAGAGAAGAAGCTGCATCTGAAAGTTTAGGGACATAAGAAAGGTGGAGGGAGGCTGCCTGCAGGAGAGAAGTAACTGTGTACACAAACAGGCCTTTGCCCCAGGGAGCTCACATGGGGAAAACTAATTCCTATAGTGTTTGGCTCTGAAAACAAGAGGGGCTGATTTCCAAGAGTTTGTATAACCAGTGAGACTTGGAGCCTGAAGCTTTAAAAGTCAGCTGACTCAACCCTGGCTTGAAGGATGGGTGAATAGTAACTGGGTTACCATCCTTAAAGAGATAGCAGCCCACACAGAGAAGCAACATAAAAACGGCAGTTTATACAATGCCAGGGATAAATGTGAAACATATCTGTTCATACTGATTTCAGAGCATGTTGAGGACTTCTCCAAAAACAAGGGAGCTGGGAGGTGCCATTTTTCTCCTCTGCCCCTGAGCATAAGCATGGGGGCCATCTGTAGGAAGCAGGGCTGCACAGACACCTGCTTCCTAACCTGATAGCATTGTGGCACACCCATAAGTTCTCCTGAGGACTTGTCTCCTCCAAGCCTGTTAGTCTCAGCCCAGGGCAAATGTTGTTAAAGCTGTGCATGAACAGTGCCCAGCCACCAGGTACACAGCTGCTTCCGCATGCTGCGTCCAGCTACCAAGTACATTGCTGGCATGGTGTGCTGCACCCAGCTACCACACTGTTCCCAGCATCTGTGTACTGTCTAGCCACTGCTCCTCACAAAGTCAGACCCAGCCATTGCTGCATGTAGCCTTGCAGCCCCCAGCAACCCCTGTGATACATTACATTAATAAAAGAAAGGATAGGAACCATATGATCATTTCAAAAGATGAAGAGAAAGCATTTGACAAGATACAACATCGATTCATGATAAAAAACCTCAACAAAGTAGGTTTAGAGGGAACATACCTCAACATAATAAAGACCATAAATTAAAAACTCACAGCAAACATCGTCCTTAATGGGAAAAACTGAGAGGTTTTCCCCAAAGGCTAGGAACAAAAACAAGGATGCCCACTCTCATCACTTTAAGCACATTTATTGGACAACAAAAAGAGATAAAAGGCATCTAAATTGGTAAGGAAGAAGTAGAACTTTCACTATTTGCAGATGACATGGTACTATATCTAGAAAACTGGAAAGACTCCACCAAAAAACTGCTAAAACCAATAAATGAATTCATATTTGCAATATCAAATTGGGACAGGACAGTCTCTTCAATAAATGGCATTGGGAAAACTGGACAGCAGCATGCAAAGAAAAATGAAATTGGACCAATTTCTTACATAATACACAGAAATATATTCAAAATAGATGAAAGAGGGGTACCTGGGTGGCTCAGTCAGCTAAGCTTCTTACTTGGCTCAGGTCATTATCTCATGGTTTGTGAATTCAAGCCCCACATTAGGCTCTCTGCTGTCAGCACAAAGCCCATTCTGGATCCTCTGTCCTCTTCTCTCTCTGCCACCTCTCGCACTTGTGGTCCCTCTCTCTCTCAAAAATAAATGAACTAAATGTGAGACAGGAAACCATTAAAATCCTAGAAGAGAACACGGACAGTAACCTCTTTGACATTAGTCATAGCAACTTTTCTAGATATGTCTCCCGAGGCAAGGGAAACAAAAGCAAAAATAAACTAATGGGATTACATTAAAATAAAAAGCAAGAGAGGATACAATCAAACCAAACTAAAAGCCAACCTACCAAATGGGAGAAAATCCCAGTCAATAATGGGATTACAACTGAGATTACAAATGGGATTTACAAATGATATATTCAATAAAGTGTTAGTATTCAAAACATATAATGAAATTATAAAACTCAACACCCCAAAACAAATAATCCAATTAAAAAATGAACAGAAGACATGAACAGATATTTCTCCAAAGAAGACATCTAGACAGCCAACAGACACATGAAAAGATTTTCATAATCACTTACCATCATGGAAATACAAATCAAAACTGCAATGAAATATCACCTTACACTGTCAGAATGGCTAAAATCAACAACAAGAAACAGCAGTCATTGGCAAAGATATGGAGAAAGGAAACCCTCTTATGCTGTTAGTGGGAATGCAAATTGATGCAGCCATTCTGGAAAACAATATGGAGCTTTCTTAAAATGTTAAAAATAGAACTACCTTACAATCCAGGAATTGGTCTACTGGGTAATAGCTCAAAGAATACAAAAACACTAATTCAAAGGGATATATTCACCTTTATGTTTATAGCAGCATTACTCACAATAGCCAACATATGGCAACAGCCCAAGTGTCCATCAATTGATGAATGGATAAAGAAGATGTGGCATACACATGAAATGGAATATTATTCAGCCATATAAAAATGAAATCTTGTCATTAGCAATGACATGGATGGATCTAGAGAATTTTATGCTAAGTGAAATAAGTCAATCAGAGAAAGGCAAATACTAGATCATTTCACTCGTGTGTGTAATTTAAGAAATAAAATAAATGAGCAAAGGGGAAAAAAGAGAGGGAGGAAGA
Organism: Panthera onca; assembly: GCF_046562875.1. Classification (NCBI taxonomy): domain Eukaryota; kingdom Metazoa; phylum Chordata; class Mammalia; order Carnivora; family Felidae; genus Panthera; species Panthera onca. The sequence continues at coordinate 167,083,446 of NC_138342.1, read as the reverse complement.
GACAAATCAAGAAACGGACTCTTAATTATAGAGGAAAAAAAACATGATTACTAGAGGGGAGGGGTTGGAGGATGGGTCAAATAGGTGATGGTGACTAAGGAGTATACTTATGGTGATGAGCAGTGGGTGATGTAGGGAACTGTTGAATACCTGAAACTAATACAATTCTGCGTGTTAACTAACTTGAATTAAAATCAAACCTTTAAAAAGATAAAATAAGGTAATAGGAAAATGTATTTTAAAAGTATTTAAAAAAATTTTAGAGTTTTTATTTAAATTCCATATAGTTAACACACAGTCTAATATTAGTTTCAGGTGTACAGTTTAGTGATTCAGCACTTCCATACAACACCTAATGCTCATCACAAGTGCACTCTCTAATCCCTACTTCCTAGTTTACCAATTCCCTCTCCCACCTCCCCTGTGCTATCAATTTATTCTCAAGAGTTAAGAGTCTGTTTCACGGTTTCCTTCTCTCTCTCTCTCTTTTTTCCCTTTGGTTGTTTTGTTTCTTAAATTCCACATCAGTTTTCATATCATTCTTTCTTGAGTTTCTGCCTTTAAATATAATTGTTTATTTTTAATGCAAATTGCATCTTCATTTATCTCTTTGAACATCATAACATCTTTAAGTATTTTTCATATTGCTCTACAAGCAGAATTTCATCTGAAGAGAATTCTTTTTCTGATTTTTTAGTCAGTTGGCTATTTTATTAAATGTCATGGGTTTGGGGATGTTGAGTAACAGGTTCATTGTGAGTAGATTTTTTTTTCTTCTCTCTATTGCTCCAGGTAAACTTGGGATCACCTCTTTCTGTCTAACAGGTTTGTGGTTGCTTCCATCTGGCCTTCCAGACTCCCAAGTAGGAAGATCTTTAAAAAAAAAGTTTTTTAAAAATATTTACTTATTTTGAGGGAGTGGGGAGAGAGAAGAGAGAGCATCCGAAGCAGTCTCTGTGTTGTCAGGATAGAGCTCCACGTGGGAATCTATCCACAAACTGTGAGATCATGACCTGAGCTAAAACCAAGAGCCAGATGCTCAACTGACTGAGCCACCCAGGTGCCCCATGAAGAAGATCTTTTTGTAATAATTTGGAGCTCATTCTTATCCTGGATTGATGTTGGGGACATCAAAGATAGTGTCACAGAGACAATTCCTAGTTGGGAACTATGAATTAAATAAAAGCAATGTATTATGTTCTGTGAAATTCAGGATGTGACTAACTGGAGAATACTATCTTATGGCATTTTACGTAACACTCAAAGAAAAGAAAACTGCCAATTAAGTCTTGCTACAATGCTTTGTTATCACATATAATTTTTATTTTACACTTACCAGAAAATATTTCTGGGGTACCTGGTTGTCTCAGTCGGTTAGGTGTCCGACTTTGGCTCAGGTCATGATCTCATGGTTGCTGAGTTTGAGCTGCACATCAGGTTCTGTGCTGACAGTTCAAGAGCCTGGAGCCTGCTTTGGATTCTGTGTCTCCCTCTCTCTCTGCATCTCACCCCCACCCCCACTCACACTTTGTCTCTCTCTCTCAAAAACAAATAATCATTAAACAAATTTAAATTTTTTTCTTTTGACTTAGGTGTCAATTTTTATTATAATTACTTTAGGGGTGCCTGGGTGGCCCAGTCGATTGAGTGTCTAACCCTTGACTTTGGCTCAGGTCATGATCTCACAGTTCGTGAGTTCAAGCCCCACATCAGGCTATGCGCTGACAACTCAGAGCCTGCTTGGGTTTCTGTCTCCCTTCCCCTCTGCTCCTTCCCCACTTGGTCTCTATCTCAAAAATAAATAAATAAATAAATAGATAAATAAATAAATAATATATTACTCTATATAATTACTCTATAATTTTGCTACTTATGATCTGTCAGGGACATCTTGCCTCACAAATGCCTGCTAAGAGAAGTTCTGGGATGCTTTCAGATTTTAGAGATATTGCAGTGTGAAAAATGCATATCATAAAATTGTTTTTTAAAGTGGCAATTATCAATTTGTATTTATATCCATAATAATATATTTAATAGGATTTGAGATATTTTAATTAAGAATGAAAGGGGAGGCATGCTAGAATTTCCACCACTCTTCTTAAAGGAGAATCTGTAATGCTTAAGAGCCAGCAAGCAAAACAAAGCAAAGCAAAACAAAACAAAACAAAACAAGACAAATATCTACCACTTCTTAGAAATATCACCTTGGTCAAACTAATTAAGCTCTCTTTACCTCTGTAGTTTTCCCTCACAGGGTTATGAGATGTGTAAAGTACCTAGAACAGTGTGTGTTCATGATTATCCTTCTTCCCATTCCTACACTTGTCTAACTGCCCAATTCAAAGTTCTGTTTTCTTTCTAAGTTCCTTTCTATGGCAGAGAAAATCCTTACCCCAATCTTTGGCTTCTAGCTGCAAGGTTGGCTCAGGGTAGTGACCTTTCCCCTCTCACCTCAACACTTTCTGGTCAAATAGGGCTTATTTCCAATTATCTTTTCCTGGCAAAATCTCAATTCTGGACACAGTACCTGTTTCCAGGTCCAGAGTCTGTCTCTTTAGCCTGTTAACTGCTCCACTTCCAACTCATAGAAATGTTTGTCTGATTTTTAAGCTCAGCTATGTCTTTTTGTTTCTATTTTTAAATATATTTTACCAGTATTAAAAGATAAACTGAGACATATTAAAAATTTTAAGGCTGTATTTAAGCAAAAATCAACTCAAATCAAGCAGCAACAAACCACAAATGGTTGAAGCATTCCACTCCCGGAAGCTAGAGGAAAGACTTTTATAAAGAAGTTGTGAAGGGCACCTGGGTGGCTCAGTCGGTTGGGCGGCCGACTTCGGCTCAGGTCATGATCTCGCGGTCCGTGAGTTTGAGCCCCGCATCAGGCTCTGTGCTGACAGCTCAGAGCCTGGAGCCTGTTTTGGATTCTGTGTCTCCCTCTCTCTGGCCCTCCCCCGTTCATGCTTTGTCTCTCTCTGTCTCAAAAATAAATAAACGTTAAAAAAAAAAATTAAAAAAAAAAAAAAAGAAGTTGTGAAAGCAAAACAAGAAAATTATTTGATTGGCTTAAGCAGTTGCATTATTTGGAAAAGACTATTTGGTTATTTGTGACTGATTGTCCTTAGGTTTTGATTTCTTAAGCTTGAGGAATTTACAGGCTTAGGCTTGGATCGCTTACTTAGGGGGCTGCTAAAGTGTTAGGGCTGCCTCAGCCTAAAGGCTTTGTTTAATTTAACACCAATAATTACCATATCTTTTGATTAGAGGGGCGATTAAAGCATGAATTCCTTGCATCACCTTGCTTGAAGTTTTTTTTTAATCATGTTTATAAAATATTAAACATATTTTATATTTTTAAAATATATATTTTAAAAATATTTTTTAATGTTTATTTTTGAGAGACAGAGACAGAACACAAACAAGGGAGGGGCAGAGAGAGAGGGAGACACAGAATCTAAGCCAGGCTACTGTTTCTGAGCTGTCAACACAGAACCCCACACAAGGCTTGAACCCATGAACCCTGAGATCATGACCTGAGCCGAAGTCGGACACTTAACTGACTGAACAACCCCGGCACCCCTACATATATATCTGTATGCTTTATTAGGGCTCATGCCTTATTCATCTTGATGTTAGTCCAGAACCTGATACAGTGCCTGCTGTATTATAGAACTAAAAAAAAAAAGCTGTTTAGATGAATGAAATAAACATTTTAATTTCTAAACTGATCTCAGTATCATTTTTTAATTTTTTGATGTTTAGTTTTTTTAATTTTTAAATTTTTTAATGTTTATTTAGTTTTGAGAGAGAAATAAAGACAGAGCATGAGCAGGGAAGGGGCAGAGAGAAAGAGGGAGACAGAATCTGAAGCAGGCTCCAGGCTCTGAGCTGTCAGCACAGAACCAGACACAGGGCTCAAACTCGTGAACTGTGAGATCATGACCAGAGCTGAAGTTGGACTGACGCTTAACCAACCGAGCTACCCAGGGGCTCCAATGTTTATGTATTTTTGAGAGAGAGAGAGAGAGCATGAGCAGGGGAGAGGCAGAGACAGCGGGAGACATAGAATCTGAAGCAGGCTCCAGGCTCCTAGCTGTCAGCAAAGAGCCCAATGTGGGACTAGAACCCATAAACTGAGATCATGACTTGAGTCAAAGCCGGTCTCTTAACCAACTGAGCCACCCAGGCACCCCTCAGTATCATTTTTTAATGTTTTATTTAGTTTAATTTGGGCTCTATGTTTCTATTTTTGTTCTTTCTTATTAGACTTATTGGTCATGAATTTTTGTGTTTTTTTAAGCAAGGTGGGGTTTTTTTTGTTTTTTTGTTTTGTTTTGTTTAATGTTAGAGAGAGCATGAGTGGGGAAGAGGCAGAGGAAGAGAGAGAGAATTTTAGGCAGGCTCCACACCCAGCATGGAGCCCAATGCCGGGCTCAATCCCATGTCCCTGGGATCATGACCCGAGCTGAAATCAAGTCAGATTCTCAATCAATTGAGCCACCCAGGAGCCCTTAAGCAAGTTTTTTTTTAAATAGTTTTAAATCTATAGAAAAGTTGCTAGAGAAGTATAAAGAATTCTAGCTTTTCCACTTAAAATTTCTATTTACTACATTATCTCCACCTTCATCCTTCTCTCCCTTCTCTATATGTATACACTCACACACATACACAGAAATGATGCCCCATCACCCCTAAATACTAGAGGGTGTAACTTCTAAAAACAAGAACACTCTCTTACATCACCATCTATAAGCCTTCCAATTAGAAAATCAATAATGTAACAACATAAGCATCCAATCTATAGACTCCATTCAAACTTTCCTAGTTGTTTCAATAGTTTTTTGTTTTTGTTTTTTTTTTCCCCTTTCTGGCTTAGGATACTATGCAGAAACTACTACCTTATCTGGTTGTCATGTATCTTAGTCCATCTGGGCTGCCATAACAAAACACCATAGACTGGATAGCTTATAAACAAACAGACATTTATTTCTCAGAGTTCTGGAAACTGGAAGTCTAAAATCAGGATGCCCACATGGTTGGGTGAGAGCCTTCCTATGATGACAGTTTTCTTGTTATATGTTAAGGTAGGGGAGAAAAATATTTTTTCTCTTTCTGAGTTCATGGCTGAGACCTCCCTATAATAAAAGACAGAGGAATAAAATCAATTTTAATTACATATGTACATTTGTACACAAAAACATGAGACTCAAAAGGCAGGGATAGGGGTAGGAAAGGAATGGGGAAGGCAATTCATGGGAAGGTGAGAGGACAAAATGTTCCACAAATATTGTCCTGCCCTGTAGATAAGTCTCTCAGATGAAAAAGTTTTCTCTGGTAATAGTTCTCTACCTGGTATAGGCCCACTTTGTGATCTAAATTTCCTTTATAAATGAAGATTTTCATTTCTTCTTTCTTCTTTTGTGTCTTCAGTTGCTCAAAATAATAAACTCAAGATCATTCTTATGCCAAAAAAAGCCTATGTTTGAGTAGCATATTCTGCTACCCTTCATCCACATGGTGGAAAGGCAAAGGAACTTTCTCTGGCCTTTTTTATAAGAACATTAATCTCATGACCTAGTGATTTTCTGAAGACCCCACTTCCTAGTAACATCATACTGGGGGCTAAAGTTTCAACATATAAATTTGGGGCGGGGGGCACAAACATTCAGACCATAGTGTCACATTGCATCAATTTCCTTCAGTCTGAAACTGTTCCTCAGTCCTACTGTCTTGATCCTTCTCAGGCATTTGCTTCTGTGATATGTCCCTTAATCTGGGTCCATTCAACATTATCCCTAGCCAGACAGAGACTATGCATGCTTGCTAGGGGATCCCACAAAATTTCTCCTGCTCCTTTCTTAGCTCATTAATCATGAAGGACAAAATGTTGGTCCAGACCATTGCTGGTTATGTTACCCTTGATTATCTGGTCAAGCTGGTGTCTTCCAGATTTCTTTAAATAAAAAACACTATTTTTTTAGTGTTTGATTAGCATTTTGTAAGGAGATGTCTAATATTATACCAATATCCTATTTCTCACCAAACTTTCTCCATTTATGAGGAACAGAATGTGATATCCCAAAATATTCTCTTTGGCCTAAAGATTATCTTGAGGTGGTTAATTTTAAGAAACAGCAGGCATAGGCAGAGCTCTGAAAACTGAGTGGAAGTTACCCTTTTGTAAGGAACATTTACATTTGTAAAGGAAACCTCTGTCTTTTTTTAAGTTTTTTGTTGTTTATTTTAAGACAGAGAAAGAGAGAAGGGCAGAAAGAGAGAGGGAGACAGACAATACTAAGCAGGCTCGACACAGCATGGAGCCAAACACAGGCCTCGAATTCACAAACTGCAAGATCATGACTTGAGTGTAAATCAAGGGTCAGATGCTTAACTGTCTGAGCTACCCAGATGCCCCTTAAAGTTTTTATTTAAAATCCACTTAGTTAACATACAGTATAATATTAGTTTCAGGTGTACAATTTAGTGATTCAACACTTTCATACAACACCTGGTACTCATCACAATTTCCCTCCTTAATACCGATCACCCATTTAACCCATCCCACTTCCCAGCCCCCACCACCCTTGTGGTTTGCCTCTCTTCTTGGTTTGCCTCTCCCCCCTCATCCATGATCAAAATCTCCATTTGTAAGGGTGTATCCCTCTTTGTACCAGGAAGAGAAAGAAGGCTCTAAATCACAAGATAATCTTATTAATGAAGAAGGCACTTACTTAAATCTATATAACAGCTTTACCCCTGTTTACTTTCCTTGATAACCTCCCATAATGGCATTCCTCCCTCCTATCCCCACCATCTTTTCATCTTTAGCTGAAGATGGTATTTAAGGTATTGTCTTGGGCCATTTGCAGGAGTTACTCAGTTTTCTTCATATCTTCCATTTGCACAGGGGTTTACATATTATTAAACATGTTTGTTTTTCTATTGTTAATCTGTCTCTTATTGTAGAAGAGTCTCAGCTAAAAACCTAAAAAGTTAGAGAGGAAATTAATTTTCCTCCTCTGCACATCAACTTCAGCATCCATAGATTACTCCTGCCTATATCAACTACCACTATGAAGGTTGACAAAGAACTATTTTCTATTTCCATTGATGAGATTCAGAGCAGGCCACCCAAAATATGCTACTTGGCATATTGATCATTTTGAATCAAACTCACTTAAGAAGGAACTGGTACAATGAATGACACGTTGATCCTCCCCTGTCCCCTTAAAAGCAAGAGGTAAATCTCCTATATGAAAAGTACTCTCCCTATACCAGAATATAGAGATACATTTATCATAAGAGATAGAGAACTTAGGGCTGAAAGGCTATATAAACTAACCTTGTTATTTCTTCACCAATTTACCACACAGGCCCAAATTTCTTTGTCTTGTCAATTCCTTGTGAATTTATTCTTTTGTCTAAAAGCTGCCTGTTTGGTCACCACTTTGAGTCTCATATTTCTATAAGCTTCTAGATTTGTGACATCAAAGTTTGTTTTTCTCCTCTTAATCTGTCTTGCATCAGTTAAGTTATTAGACTAGTCAAAGAACCTAGAAGGAAAGAAAGGAAATGTCTTCCTTCTCTACAGTTTTGGCGCCCAATATGCGGTCCTCCACTGGCTGGACGCTGCCCATCTCAGGGCTGCTGCAGCTGAGAATTTAGGGCCTCTGACAAGAGGTGGCATAAGGTAGAAATTCTTACCACAAAAGCCTCTTGGATCTCTGCCTGCAAAGTCTGGTGGAAGCAAGAATGATGAAAGTCCTTTTCTTTTTCTAAATTTAGATTAGCAGGAGAAAATACTCATGTGAATTAGTTCCTTACATATAGTGACTCTGATAAAGATTTGTTTTAAATATGTTTGTTACTGATCTCATTCCACCCAGAGACGGTCATTGTTTTCTTTTGCCTCTGTCTTCTATATAGTTTTTCATAAAGAGGAAGCTGTAGAGTTAGAGGGAAAAACAACAACAACAACAACAACAACAACAAAAAACATCTCTAGAGGCCTGATATATAAGAGAAGCCATTTTAGATTTCTTTCTAAGTCAGTATGATTGTACATAAACTTTGTTTAAACCAAAAGCCTGATTTATGGCCCACCAAATATATATTGTACATCAGTTTTGTAGATAAGTAGCCTAAAGGAAAACCATTCTGTCCTAAAATTATCAGTCAATGCTTCTACCCCCCGCATTCCTCAATGTTAAAACTCGTGATTCCTGCCTATATGCTAATCTATAGTCCTTTAAGCTTTTACAAGATGTAAGGAAAAAAAAAAGTGTATAGCCCTGTAAAAACTATTCATTCTCTGGAGTACTTTTTTCCCCATGAAGAGTATGTTTTCTGGGCAGTTTACCTAACTTGGGCTTGAATAAAACTTTTTTTTACTTTTAGAGATTCTAAAAGGTTTATTCATTTTGTGTCAACAGAGTAGAACCCAAGCTTACTTCCTATCTGCCTGCTGGTGAGCCAGCCTCACACCTTGGTGAGTTCACCATTCTCACCAGACCAGTGTCTTTTTAGTCAAGCTTTGCTGTGGATCCCCTATGTAAAAAACCAGGAATGGTTTTTCTTTCACCTTATTTTGTGTCTTGAGTGCTTAGCTTTGCGACCAGGGAGAATATTCTCTCTGGTCACTGTCATCCAGAAGGTGCACATACTGATGTGGATCTGGTGGCCATTTGAAGAGACTGAGGTTCTGAGATACAAAGTCACAAACAGAATTCTCTTTGTCCAGCTATGCTAATTCTCAAAGGAGTTTGTCATAAGGAGTCCCCGTCCTTAGGGGTCTTTGTCATCTCAACCGTTGTTATCTTGCTACTGCTGGAAAAGTCCCAGTCCAGTAGCACACCATCCCCCCCCCCCCCCCGCCAATGTCAGACAGGAGGAGCCTCATGTTCCTGTGAGAGACCAGAGACACTGTTTTACTATATTATACTTCTGCCTATGACAATAAAGGTCTTTGTTTTCTTAGGATAAATCTGGTAGTAAATTTCTGGGTCATAGATGTTTCACTCCACCCACTTTAGGAATGCCTCTCACATTGTGGTAAAGATTTATTCTAACCCTTAAAAGTCACGTCCAACTCTTCCCATAAAAAAGATACAAAGGAATATAATGGCTAGCCTTAGGGACTCCTTTAATGAGATAAAAAAAAAAAAAGAAACTGAACTTAGAAAAAAAATTAAAATCTACATCCAATGTAAATTCCCCCTTTCACCCTCTCATACAACTCTTTATTCCCATCTCCCTGTCTCTGACCCTCCAGAAGATTTTTTGAATCTCTGGGTCCCTGGTCTGAATCCCACTTCTCAAAACCCAGCCCCATCTCCTCCTCAACAAATTTCTTTAGCTCCCCAAATTTCTCCAACTTCCCCAGAAAATCCCTTACACACCTACTTGTTTTATCATCTCTTTCCCTATGAGATTTGCAGAAAACACTATGGCCTGACTTCCAGGTCTAGGGTATACAGACTTTTTATATAAATGCTATATGTCAGGAAAGAATGTAGCAGAAATACCTGGGACAGGTGGTGATGAGGTTTTACTGTGCCTTGCAGCTCCTCCTCCTTTCCACATCTCTGTAATCAGTTTCTGCCTTCCTATGGGCCTTCCTATGCAATGTCCATTGTGAGTGTATCCTGGGTCCCCACAGCAAAGAATTCATGTCCCTTGTACAACAGATCTTTTAAATTATAAAGCCTGCTTCTACTTGCAGAAGATCCTACCAAATTTGGAAAGAAATTAGAAAGATTAGTGGTCATTCACAACACCATTCAGAGAGACTGTTAAGGAGTGTTTTTCCCTCCCATCATTGTACTGTAGTTAAACAAGCCAGATGGCCCCCTGGAAACTACCCCCATGCCCCCCCCCCCCATCCCCACCCAGGGAAACAGATGGTCAGAAAGTCTCCCAGGTCCTCCTAAAACTGACCAGGAAATAGCTCAGCTGGAGGATGATATTGAAAGCTTGATAGGAGCAATGTTAGAGGCTTTCCACCCTAAAATGAATTGGTCTCAGAAAGGAGGGCATCTGAAGGTCTTTGTTGAATGCTTTATGCATAATTTTCAAAGGCATACTACACTAAACCCAGAAGTTCCAGAGCACAGGAATTGTTGTTGTTGTTTTGAGAAAGTAATCTTTTAATTTCCACCTCAGTAGGAGGTTTTCTCCCTGATATAAAGAGGAAAATACAAAATAATGTAGTTGACTGGGCCAGCAAGCTAGCCTATGAGATAGAAACAACTACTCAATTATTTGAGAATAGCTTGCAGGAATACAGGGGGAAAAGAGTAAAAAGCAACAATTGTTGTTCTGAAACTTAAATCTTTAGATAGATAAAAGTATAACTCTAAAAGCTACTCAAAAATAAAATAAAAGCAACTAAAAGTCCACTCAGAGCCCTTCCTATTTTCCTCTAGACAATTGCAGACATTATGAAAGAAAAAAAGGGGGGAGGGGAGGGCATTGGAAGAATAATTGTTCTGCAATTAAGAGAAAGGAACATTTAAAAACTAATCCACCTAGGCCCCAACACCCCCCAGAGGGTAAATTTTTTCCCCCTCCTCTGAGGCAATTCACCATTGACTGATTGAGGTCAGCTGATCCTCAGTCACATCTCAGAGTTCACCATTAAATTTTTTTCAAAGGATAAAAAACTGGATTTTAAAATTAACATTGGTGGGACTTTACCACATGTTGAGAGGATTTATCTCTGTCACCTCTGATTTTATTGAGGCTGTCAGAGTCTCAGGGCAACCTATTTCACAACACAATGCCTTTCTAGTTTTCAACTCCTCACTAGCAAAACTTTTTGGTAAAGACTTGTTTGTTTCTTTATTTTTTATTTTTTTATTTAATTTTTTTTTTAACATTTATTCAGCTTTGAGAGACAGTGCAAGTGGGGGAAAAGCAGAGAGAGAGAGGCAGAGAATCCAAAGCAAACCCCAGGCTCTGAGCTGTCAGCACAGAGCCCATCATGGGGCTCAAACTCATGAACCATGAGATCATGACCTGAGCGGAAGACAGACCTTAACCGACTGAACCACCCAGGCGCCCCTGGTAGAGATTTGTTATGCAAATTAAATGCCACAATAAAATGTAATGCAAAATGCATTTTTATTTCTCCACCTTCAGATAAACCCCCAAATTTCCTACTTTCCTTGATAGCTAGCCCTCTTGATCAACTATAGACCCCAACAGTTAAAACCAGAAATAGGTAAGATATCTTACTTGACTCATGTTCTAACTGAACACTATTGTGTTTATTTCTTATAACACTTTTTTGAAGCATTGATGAAGGTCCTTTGCAATGACTGGGACATCCCACCTGCCAGACAAGAAAATCCCTGATAGCAGTGGAATGCTTAGAAGACCACACCCCACACATCCCCTTCCCTGCCCTGATCAGAGAGCAGGCAGAGGGTGTGTGATCATGGATGGGGGTTGGTATGATCTCTGCCTGCTATCTTGTATATACTCCCTTAACCTCTCCTCATAAAACTCCAGGTGTTCATCATGTGGGCTGAGAGGTGGGTTGTTAAGGTTGAGCTTGCCACCTCCCCTGGCTGCCAGCACCCAAAATAAATTTCTTCCTTACTCTTTCTGAATGCTCATTCTTGAGTAATTGGCTTCTTTTACAATGAGTTTATCCAAGTTTGTTTGACAACAGTGTTGTGAGCACAGCCAGGGGCTATACTCTCAATTTGTCCAGCCCATTTGGAATCCTCAGGGAAAGAGCAGTTGGCCTCAGCAGTGCACCAGGGCTTACCTGTCCATTTCCTGGGTTAGCAGCTGTGATAAATTTGTCAGTGATATCCTTACTAGAAATTCATCTTGATGGAGGGAGGCGGGTGGGGGATAGGGAAGATGGGTGATCATAACAAAGAGGGCACTTGTTATGATTAGCACTGGGTGCTATATATAAGTGATTAATCACTGAATTCTATGCCTGAAACCAATATGACACTGTATGTTAACTAACTAGAATTTAAATAAAAATTGGAAAAGAAAAAAATTTTTTAAATATGTTATTAAAAAAAGAAAAAATTGTCTTGATTTAAAATCCTCTGAAAAGAATAGTCTTTAAAAGATGCCCCAGTTAGGGGCACCTGGGTGGCTCGGTAGGTTGAGTGTCCAACTTCAGCTCAGGTCATAATCTCCTGGTTTGTGAGTTCAAGCCCCACATCAGGTTTACTGCTGTCAGTGCAGAGCCTACTTCAGATTCTCTGTCCCTTTCTGTCTGCCTCACCCCACTTATGCTCTCTCAAAATGAAATAAAACATTAAAAAGAAAAAAAGAAAGAAACCTTCAGGCTAATAAATAAATAAATAAATAAAATGATGTCCCAGTTAGACTTTAACACTCCACTTACATCAATGGATAGGTCATTCAAACAGGAGATCAATAAGGAAACAGTGGCTTTTAATGACATACTGGACCAGATGGATGTAACATATATTCAGAACATTCCATCCTAAAATAGTGAAATAAGCATTTTTTCCAAGAGTACATGGGACATTCTCCAGAACATAGAACATATTAGGCCACAAAACAAGTCTCAACAAATTCAAAAAATTGAAGTTACGCCTTACATCTTTTCCAATCACAACACTATGAAACTAAAAACTGACCACAAGAAAAAATTTGGAAAGACCACAAATACATGGAGGATAAATAACATGCTACTAAACAATAAATGGGTTGACCAGGAAATGAAACAGGAAATTAAAAAAACAATGCATGGAGACAAAACACAACAGTCCAAATTTGGGGATGCAGCAAAAGCTGTTTTAAGAGGGAAGTTTATAGAAATTCAGACATACTTCAAGATGCAAAAAATATCTCAAAATCTCAAATAAACAACTTGACCTTACACCTAAAAGAGCTAAAAAAGAAGAAGAAGAAGAAAAACCCAAACACAAAACTAGTAGAAGGAAGAAAATGATAAAGATTAGAGCAGATAAACAAACTAGAAACAAACAAACAAAAAAAAAAAAAAAAAAAAAAAAAGAACAGATCAATGAAACCAAAAGCTAGTTCTCTGACAAGGTCAACAAATTGATAAACTGTTAGTAAGACTCATAAAAAAAAAGAGAGAGAGAGCAACAACTCAAACAAAATCAGAACTGAAAGAGGAAAAATACAACCAATTCCACAGAAATACAAAAGATCATGTGAGAATATTATGAAAAACTATATACCAACAAGTTGGACAACCCACAAGAAATGGACAAATTCCAAGAAACATATAACCTACCAAAAGTGAAGCAGAGAGGAATAGAAAATTTGCACAGACTGATTACCAGCAAAGAAAGTAAATCCATAATTACAAAGAAAAAAAATCCTAACAAACAAAAGTCTAGGACCAGATGGCTTCACAGGCAAATTCTACCAAACATTTAAAAAAGAGTTAATAACTATTCTTCTCAAACTACTCCAAAAAAAAAAAAAAAAAAAAAAAAAAAAAAAAAAAAACAGAAGAGGAAGAAAAGCTTTCAAATTCATTCTATGAGGCAAGCATTACCATGATATCAAAACCAGATAAACTCACTACAAAAAAAAGCTACAGGCCAATATCTCTAAAGGACATAGATGCAAAATCCTCAACAAAATATTGGCAAACTGAATCCAACAATACATGGAAAAAATCATTCACCACAATCAAGTGGATTTATTCCTGGAAGATGCAAGGGTTTTTCAATATTCAAAAAGCAATCAATGTGATACATCACATCAATAAAATAAAGGATAAAGATCATATGATCATTTCAATGGATGCAGAAAAACAATTTAACAAAGTATAACATCTATTCATTATAAAACATCAAGTTTAGCAACATTTTTCTAGATGTGTCTCCTGAGGTAAGAGAAGCAAAAACAAAAATAAACTGTTAGGATTGTATCAAAATAAAAAGCTTCTGCACACCAAGTGGAACAATCAACAAAACTAAAAGCAACCTCTGGAATAGGAGAAGATATTTGTAAATGATATATCTGATAAGGGGTTAGTATCAAAAGTATATAGAGAACATATATAACTCAACTCATATATAGAGAACATATAACTCAACTCAACACCAAAAAACTCAAATAATCCAATTAAAAAATGGATAGAAGACATGAACAGACATTTCTCCAAAGAAGATATGCAGATGGCCAATACACATGAAAATACGCTCAACATCACTAATCCTAAAACAAATGCAAATCAAAACCATGATGAAATATCACCTCACACGTGTCAGAAAGGCTAAAGTAAAAAACACAAGATACAACAAGTATTATCAAGGATGTGGAGAAAAAGGAACAACATGCACTGTTGGTGGGAATGCAAAGTGGCACAGCCCTCTGGAAGACAGTATAGAGGTTCCTTAAAAAGTTAAAAATAAAGTTACCACATAATCCAGTAATTTCACTACTGGGTATTTACCCAAAGAGCACAAAAACACTAATTCAAAAAGATATACACACCCCTATATTTATGATGACAGGATTTACAATAGTCAGCTTATGGATTTAACACAAATATCCATTAATAGATGAATGGATAAAGAAGATGTGTTTTATACACACACACACACATACACACACACACACACACACACACACACACACACAATGGAATATTATTCAGCCATAAAAAAGAATGAAATCTTGCCATTGGCCACAACATGGATGGATCTGGAGGGTATAATACCAAGTGAAATAGTCAGAGAAAGACAAATACCATAGGATTTCACTCCTATGTGGAATTTAAGAAACAAATAGAAGAAATAAACAAAGAGACAAAAAAAAAAAAAAAAAAAAAAAACTCCACAAAAACCCAAACTCTTAAAAATAGAAAACAAACTGATGGTTACCAGAGAGAAGGTGGCTAGGGAGATTGATGAAATAAGTGAAAGGGATTAAGAGTTCACTTATCATAATGAGCACTGAGTAATAAATAATTATTTAACATTGTACACCTGAAAATAACACTATGTTAACTATACTGCAATTAAAATTTGTAGAAACAATTTTTCCAAAAAAAATTTTAAATGACCCAATTAGTCTTTGGGCCACACATACAAGTGAAGTTGGATTGTTACTGAGTGCAGAGCCTGCATTCATTACTTGGGGAAAAAATATATAAACATTTCCATCAAGTAACCCAATAACCTCTCTTGAGAGATGCATAGTGAGGAACTGAATGTATAATAAACTTTCTTTTGCCCCAGGGTGTTCTTGGCTTTACTTCCTCACCCTCTAGTACTCCTCCAATCTGACAAGTAAAGAATGAAGACAAATTTGACTCAGAAACTAAATCTATTGGTTTGTGCAAGACCTAAGAGCCATAAACTCTTTTGTAATTGCTCACCTCCCAATACTCCCTAATCCAGCTGCTATTCTTACTTCAGTTTTTGCTTATGTAGTCTGATTTACAGTAATTTACCTCAGCTCAGCTTTCTTTTGAATCCTATTGCATCCTGACTTACAATTTTTCTTTGCATTTACATTTAAAGTGAGACAGTTAACTTTCATATCTCAGGCATATTGTGAGTTCTTTAATAGCTTCTCAGGCTCCTAAAGCTCACTTGGATTCTGCAGCCTTTACCAATGTCTCTACTCTAGTTTGTTATGTTGATAACCTTTCACCCTGTAACCAAACTAAGCAGGGCACTCTTATAGACTCCCTTATTCTCCTCAAGGTACTAGCTGAAGGAAACCATAAAGCCTCCTGCCTTAAACTTCAATGGGTACAAACAACTGTTACCTACTTAGAACATGAAATATCTCAGGGCATTCAAAAGTTCACCCCAAAATGTCTTGAGTCACCTTTGTCAATCCCTCTCCTCAAAATGAGTAAACAATTACATACAGTTCTAGGGGTAGCTAGCTACTGCTGCCTATGGATTCCTATTTTTGCTATTCCTGCTAAACCTCTATGTCCTCCTTCCAGATATCCCAGAGCCCATTTCCTGGCCTTCAAAGGCATTAACCCTCTTTGAAGCCTTACAATTAACATCACATACACCTTAGCTCTCAGTTTATCCAATTCAGCACCTTTTAACATAATTCCAAGAAAATAATGGGATTGTTGAAGTATTCTAGGACTGCATTTTGACACTCAGATAAATCCTATGGCATATATCTCATGTCATTAGACTCTGTGGGTATGCCCCCATGCCTTGCATGTGGTAGCCAGAGCTGTCACCTTGAATGACAAAGCCAGTACTCTCACATCAGTCTCCCACATTCACCTGTGTGTTCCTCATGCTTTGTTTGCTCTCTTACAGGTTCATAAGACACAGCACTTCTCTATATGGTAATAGACAACCTATAAACAGGTCCTTTTGATTAACCATTCCAGCATCTTGCATTGCGGTAACACTTTAAACCCAGCCACTTTACTACCCCTCCTTGATGATGAAGAGCCCCATCCCATTCCACATTATTGCCTTGCAACTATAGTAATGGTTTCACACACAAGAGGACTTCTTAGACATCCTTCTAAATAATCCAGACTTAATACTATTTTGTGATGGCTCCTGTAAACGAAGTTTCTGGGAAAACATAATAACCAGTTATGCCATACTTTCACCACACAAAACACAAGACATACTCTTTGTCCACTGTAAAATCAGCCCAAGCTGCTGAACACGTTGCCCTTACCAGAGATCGTATGCTCACAAAATGGAAAACTGCCAGTGACTCCAGATATGGTTTTGGAGTCTGCCATGCTGTTGGCACAATTTGGAAATTCCATAAATTCTTAACCTCTGTGGTGCTCTTCTTGCTAATGGGTCTATAATTGCTGCTCTGTTACAAGCTATTCATCTCCCTTCTAAAGTTGCCATTGTTCATTGTTCAGTCCATATTAAGGAGGCTGATATTCTGTCTTTAGGAAACAATAGCTGCTAAATATGTAGCTCCAAATGGACCTCCTCTCCCCCACCCTTTTTCCACCCAATTTTTAAGCCTGCTTTTATCCTTGGCTGATAGTTTTAACTACCAGGCAAATGCCCCACAGCCTAAAAAAGATAAATGAATACTACTGGTGCAAAATAATAATCAGATGGATTATACTTTGGGCCAAATAGACTTCCTGTAGCCCCCTCTCTTTTGACTTTTTTGCTTGTACTTATCTCTCATTAAATGGGACATATATGGGACATGAGGATAGCTAAGGAACTAAAAGACAACTGGTTCTACCCTGACATCCACACAATTTCTGAACAAATTATTTCCCAGTACACCAATTGTAAATACACCAAGTTTCTGAAAGAAATCAGTATACCCCAGCAAGTCTGTCTAGGCCCATGCTGCCTTTTGCTGTACTTCAAATGGATTTTATTAATTTGTCTCCAGCTTTTTGCTATTCTCACTGTTTGGTTATTGTCTTCATGTTTAGTGGATGGACTGAATGTAGTTTCATTTACATTTAGAGATAGTTAACATGGACTCACATATCTCAGGAATATTATAAGTCTCTGATGCTGTAATTGTAGTAAAGAAATTAATACCATGACAGTTGCAAATAAATTAATAACAGATTATTTAGGTTTTGTCATTCCTTTATGGATTAAGTCAGACCATGGAACTCGTTTTATAGTAGAGACAAACCATTTGCTTGCAAAGACCTTGGAGTACTCCTTAAAATTTCATATCCTATAGAATTCTCTATCATCAGGGCAAGTGAAACATAAAAATTTAGGAATAAAAAGGACTTTGGTAAAGATCTGTCAAGAAATTGGGGTTAACTGGCCAGAAGCATTGCTCTTGGCCCTTATAAAGATCCAGAATATTTCAAATAGGAGCCATTAATTGACCACTTTTGAAATAGTGTTTGGACATTCAATGCCTCATGGCATCTCTAAATTTTTCATTCCTGGATTAAGTGAACTTTGTGGGAACTTAAGTAAACAACTTGAGGCTATGACTAGCTACATATAAAAAGTAACTGGTATACTAGGCATATCACCAACAAGTGAAAAAGCCATGGCCTCCACTGACTGACAAGCCTTGCCATCCCTTTGAACAAGGAGACCAGGTGCACATCAAGGTCTTTAGAACAAAACATACTCTGTCACCTCTCTGGGAAAAACTTTATGAGGTATGATAACCACATACAATGCCACTGAAATTAAAAAAAAAATCCTCCTGAATTCATGCAAGCCATGCCAAAATAGATCAAGGTTATCACTCCCATAATAACTGGAAGATAATCCCTAAGAGGGATTTCCAGAGTCAACTCCCAGGTTTATGAAGCAGAAAGCATCACAAAGTGGACAACTTTTCCCAAGATCTGGGATCAAGAAACTTTGCTTTTATCTGTTTCCCTTCCTTTGTAAGACATTCTACCACACACACATACACACATACACATACAGAGAGAGCTTATTAATGGATATGGATACTTTTTTTCTACGACATTTATTAATTATTTGTTAGAAGACTGACTGGAGATTGTTTCAATTTATCATACTCCCCTTCTGAGTTTACATAGTAACTCTTTCAATCTGTGTCTTGCTCTTATTAAGCCTTACTTTAACAAGTCAGGTACAGATGAAACACGCCCTTATGCCATTTTACCAAATCCTGGCCATTTCAATCTATCCAACTATTGGTTATGTCAACATCTAGATGGTGCAAAAAAACTGAACAAAAATTCCCTGCCAAAGTGAATACCTGGTGGACTAAGTATAGAAGATGGATGAATGATAGGGTAAGGTATCCACAACTAGAAAAACATCACTCTGTTTCTTCTTCTGGTAACTTATTTGGGCTCAGAAAACCTTTATAGAAGTTCAAGGACTTCCCTTTACCCAAAGAAAGACAATAAGTGGAATTATTTCCCTTTGTATTGAAAACACACATGACACTGGACCTTTCCTGGGTAACATGCTAGGGCAATATTGCAATCAAAGCCTGTGGTTTGATTTCATAGATATCTCCAAACCTGTCATGGAGATTAGAATTGACTGTAGCACTGCCTTTTATAGCACAGATGTTTGCCAAATGACAAAATGTTTTGGATGGTTCACAGACTATCTTTGTATGACTCGGGTATCTCAGCTGCTCCTCTGATTAGATTGCCAAATACCCCAAACTATATATGGGTGAAGCAAAAATCTGGACTAACTTGACCAGGTGACAAAACCAAGTATTATAGTTGCCAAAAATAGACTGCAGGTCTCTCATATCAGACATTTTGCAATGTGTTCTACAAACTGATAGAAGTACATGTAAAGTGGAGATGTATTAATGCTAACATTACTTATTGCAAAGGTCTTGGAATGTCTCAGATCTAGAAGATTACTGATTCCACTCTGACCTTATCTTTGAATCACACTGTTTTGTTTTTTTTGTTTTTTTTTTTATGTTAAATGGCAATAGGGTATATAAAGTGTTCAATCTAAATGGCCAGAATGATGTGGACTCAGATACCTGGCTCCTTCTGTCACCAGATCTTCCACCTTAAGTGCCAGTCAAATTATAAATTTGGGCTCCTTTGTTCATAAAGTCATGCCATATAATCATATGGGATGAGAAACTGTAGAAAATCTGCCACTCCAAATTCTTTTCAATGTTGAGGACCTTATTTCCAAGCCTTGGGGCTTATTAATTCCCAAGAATTAAGACACAGGAAAAGGCAATCTTAAATCTTTTTATGATACTAGAAAAAGAGTTCAACACCACTATGCAAATTTTTGAGCTACTCCAGCCACAAGGTAACAACTAAGCCTCTGTTGTCCTCTAAAATCATGCTCTAGATACACTCACTACCCAGCAAGGGATAGTAAAAAAATACTGCTTTTATGTAAATAAAACACAACAAGTAGTGTCTAACTTACATCTATTAAAAAAGATTAACACTTTCCATTAGATAAATGAATCACAGCCATTTTATTGAGGGTGACCTATTCCCAACACTGGGAGCTGGTTTAATGGGTTGTGGGGAAATGTGCTTCATTTTTTTTTTTCCTGTTTGCTAATTCTTCTTCCAATCTATGTTCTTTTCTCCCTTTGCAGATTTTTTACCTGCTGTAAACTGATTCTGCTCTCCATAGCCATCAGCTCAACTGTTGATATGTGAAACATCCAGAGAAGTTTTAGAGAAGGGAACTGATGGGGTTTAGTGAAGTCCACTCTAAAATATGCCACTTTGGCATTTTGAACTAAATTTTGAACTAAAGTTACTTAAGAAGAAGCTAGTGCAAGAAGGACACTCTGACCCTATGTTGTCCCCCTGAAAGCTGGTGTCTTCCCTGTACCAGAAAGTAGAGAGACATCTTTATCACCAGAGATAGAGAATTTAGGACCAAAACAAACCTTGTTATGTCTTCACCAATTACTCTGGACTCAAACCTCTTTGTTTTATCAATTCCCTACAAATGTATTGTTTCTTTGCCTAAAAGATGTAAAAGCTGTTTACTGGTCACTTCTTTGAGTCTTATATTTTTATGAGATCCTGTACATAGGAAATTACTATTTGTTTTTTTTTCTTAGTTGGCCTTTTGTCAATTTAATTATTAGACTAGCCAAAGAACCTAGAAGGAAAGAAAGGAAATGTTTTCCTCCCTTATACCATAATCACTTCTATGTTTATTAAATGACAGTCTAACGTAAGAAATAGACCTTACTTCTCCATTTAATTAGTTAGAGTTAATTTATTAGTTATTACAGACTCATGATTTTTTCATTTTATTCATTGGTTAATAATATGATATTCAGCATTTATCTTGATACTCAAATTGTCATTTTAGCTAGTAAGAGTTCTGGATGGAATACAGATGGATACAGATCCATTGTCTTTTTGGCATGTCCCCATCATTCATTGAGCACTTACTAGCTTTTTGATATAGTAAGATGGTTCAGACTCATCTTGGAATTTTCTTACTACAGTCTTAGAATCAGCCATATTTCTAGGGAGTCCTGGTTCCCCTTAGTGGAGGATGGTGTTTAGAAACCAAGATCTGGAATCTTACTCTTCCCATCATTTTGTGTGCCTCTTTCACCCCCACCTCACTGTACTGCTTCTTCAGACACCAGACAATCCCTTCATGCTACACCTCCTTCCACTCACCATACCATTTCCTAGGACACCAACATTCCATTCCAGGAAGGAAAAGGAAGACAAGAAAGATGGGAATAGTGGAAAGACAGGAAGGGGAGAAAGAGCTGATCTTTATTGTTGTTTTATTTTCTTCTCTGCTTCTGTTTAAAAGATATAAGAGAACACTTTGGCTCCAAGTTTCCACAAAAAGTATAAAGTAGATGATAATCTCAAGACCCCATTTTTGTGAGAAGCTGATCTGTCTAAACAAGGATGCTCACCCAGCAGCAGCTCTGGGCCTCCCATCGATGCTGGTGGCAGCAAACTCCCTCCGTTCCAAATCTCTCACTTGCCTGAAGTTCTCTAAGTTCCAACAGTTGGAAGGATAAGTAATGCCACTGATTGAAATTCTTTCCATTTCACTGGGAAACAAGTAGAATGATCTCTGTATGCATGGGAAGGAACAGAACCAAAAATATCACAGGCTTGTGCAGAGCTGTTGCTCAGTGGCATTCAGGATAGAAAGGATGAAAGAAGGCCTCAGGAGATTGATTGTGGCTGGCAGAAGCTCTGCTGGAGACCCACTCACAACTATTTTCTATTTGGCCACCCAGGACACTCTTGTTCTTAAAAACTGGCTTCAGGAAAGCTTTCCCCTATAACCAGTCAGTAGACAAAGAGCCAAAATCTATTGGTTCAGTTATAAGATATTGAGTTTGGGGCCTTTCCCAGTTAGTCTCTGGTCATGTGTTCAATTTCTACACCCTTATGGACTGGCATGATGAGGCTGCTGTGTTCCCTGTTGGGTCTCATAATGGTTAAACCCCAAGCCAGTTGAGGTTCTAGAAATCCTCCCACATACTCCAGGGAAATGACTCCAGGGGCAGGGTTTCAGCAAATGTAGAGGGCATCCTAGTTCTAGCAAGAACTAATTATGAAACTTTGCAAAGCACTTTCTGTTTTCAGTTTCTTCATTTGAAAAACAGATAAAAACACTCAAGAATTTTGTGACTCTCACAAGACATATTAGATATGAATATATTTTCAACAATTATGAGGTACTATTATTAAGGATCTAGTTAATTTAAACCTAATTGAAATGGATTTACATAGTGCTTTCCAAACAAGAGTGAACTTTCAACCTATTACTAAATTTATCCTAGTCAAGAACTGCCTGGTGCTTCAGAGAGTGGTCTGAGAATTAAGGGAAATTAGAATCCTACTTTGGCTAGAAATAGCCAATGCTCTTGGTTTGTTTTATTAGCCTTGGCTGTTACTATCCCACTACCATGAGCGGTTTTCCAGTATATATCCTTTCTCCCTTTCTCCATTCAACTCTCTGCTCTATGTTACATTATTACAGTGGCCTTCCTTGACCATCCTGTATAAAATGCCTCCACCCTTGACTCAGTATTTTTCTTCCACCACCCCTGCTTAAATTTCCTTTTATACTATGCCTCACCACCTGACAAACAATATGCCTATTTGTTTATTTGATTATCATATGTTTCCCCCAACTAAAATGTGAGCTCCCTACAAGTGAGGACACTTTCCAGTTTTATTCACCATTGCCTCCCTAGCACTCAGAACAGGTCTGGCACATGATAGATACTTAATAAATACCTCCTTAATAATTATTTGAGTTCTAATTTTTATAACAGGGCTATAGTTTTCAAAGAACTTTCATACATGTTAATAATAACACCATGGGATAGGTATGGTAGCTATTTATATCCTCATTTTAAAGATCAAGACACAGAGAAGGTCAGTCACTGGTCCAATATCACACAGCTACTTAATAAGAAGATACAGATCTCCAAATCTCTTTTACATGACATAATTTACTAAGTTATATATGAAAATTTCCAGAAGAATTATTTACATATTAAAATACCCAAATCTCAGAATCATTTGGTGAATAAAATAGACAGGGCTTCTGTCCTTAGAGAAGTTGTAGCCTAGACTGTTGGCTACTAATGAATAGACTTTACAGTTAAAAAAGAAATCTACTAGCAAAATAAGTTTTATATTCTTAAATGTTCTTGATAATAGAGACCACAATAGAAAGTAAAGGACCACCATAAGAGATAAAAAAATAAAGAAAAAACTATCTGTAAAAGAATCAGTATATAAGAAATCATCTTAAGAGTATAGGCCCCAGGACGCCTGGGTGGTTCAGTTAGTTAAGTGTTTAACTCTTGATCTCTGTTCAGGTTATGATTCCATGGTTTGTGAAATCGAGTCCCATGTTGAGCTCACGCTGACATCTCAGAACCTGCTTAGGATCCTCTCTCTCCCTCTCTCTCTGCCCCTCCCTCAAACACACTCTCTCTAAAAATAAATAAATAAACTAAAAAAAAAAAAGAATATAGGCCTCAAATACTCACATGAGCTTGGAGGAGGACCCCCAGGTCTCAAACACCTTAGATGCAGCCTTGCAGGACACTGAGCAGATGATTCATTTCCAACATGCTGAGACAGCTGACACATGGAAACTATGGAAAAATAAATATATGTTTTAAGCTCGAAAAAAAAAAAAAGAAAAGAAAAGAGGGAAATAAGGAAGAGAAAAGAGAAAAGAAAAGAAAAAAAGAAAAAAAGACAAAAAAGAATATAGACCCCAAAATGGAAGACAAAGGAAGAGTCATTATTTTCAGGCTCCAGAATGGCTTGGTGGCTCCTGTGAATTCCTAAATCAATGGAATAGTACCTGCAATGAGTTTTTACTAAACACTTTCAAATTCCAGCCAAGATTCAGTTGAGCCAGGTCTGGAAAAGAGATCCACATGATTAAGTTTAATGTAAAATATAGTACTGCCACTCTGCGCATTCCCTTGCCCAATGATTGTGAAGGTCATAATGTGAAACACAAGACTTCTCCAAACTGACTTTCCTTCCTAGAGCATTGAAGGGAAGCTGAATTGGAATGAGAGGGTTTTTTTTATTAATTTTTTTAATGTTTATTTATTTTTCAGAGAGACAGAGACAGAATGCGAGTGGGTTAGGGGCAGAGAGAGAGGGAGACACAGAATCCGAAGCAGGCTCCAGGCTCTGAGCTGTCAGCACAGAGCCGGACGCAGAGCTCGAACTCAGGAGCTGTGAGATTGTGACCTGAGCCGAAGTCGGACGCTCAACCGACTGAGCCACCCAGGCGCCCCTGGAATGAGAGTTTTTGAATGACTTGAACTACTGTATTTTATGCTGTATTTGTTCTCCCTACAAATATTAACTGTTGATTCTTGGTTTAAAATGGCATCTGGCTAACCATCCCTCCAACTTCTCTGCTTTATGAATTAAAATACCCAAGAAGATAGAAAAATACAAAAAATAAAAATGCTGGATAATTTTGAGAAATTTCCACAAATGGTAAAGCTATTTGAACCACTGAAAACCAAAAATGGAGATAAAATTTACTGTTTTAGCATCATTAAGACTTTGAGACTGCTTATACAAAAATAGGAAATAAGACTACCTCATCTTCCATCCCTCCATTACACTTGCCCTAGGTCAGAAAGACAAAGTTTCCACCAACCAGAAGACTGGCCAGCTAAATTTGATTTAGCTAGTATATTCTCCTACCCTGCCTCCACAGTGGTATCTCTCTTCCTATAGCCATATGAAGTCTGTAGTTCTAAGAATGCAACTAGGAAAGTGAGGGAAATGAAGGATGTCTGGCTAGTTGCATCTTGGGAAGAATGCATGTATCACCCTTTAATTTTGAGTATAATTCATGGTTATAAATATATGTAAAAGTTAACTAATATGTTATTTATTTATACTCTACATTTTGGATATATCTCTAGAGTTCATTTATTCTATTTTTACATTTTCCTTTACAAGTGAACCCATAATGATATGGCTTAAACCCAATAAGCATCTCATTAAAGTTAAAATAATGATTTTTGACATTTCTAATTATTTTCATTCCTGTATTAAGTTTTTAAGTCCTTTACTTCTTATTACTGCCATCAACACTTATTTTTTCCATTTTATACTCCATTTATGAACTTAAGGATGAACTAAAATATTCAAATAGTTCAAACACTGTTATAAATACAAAAATTATAATAAAGCTAAAATATAACTTGTTGGCTAGGAGGCAAGAGCAGTGAGCAATAGTTCAAACATTCGTGTGTCAGTGTATATACCATTTTTTTAAACAAGGAAATGATAACTACAAAAATCTTTACAGATATGTCTGCAAGAGAGAGCGATGGGGTTAGGAGAAATACACAGATAGATACAATGTTACCAGTAATTCTAGATCTTATTTTGGATAGTAGGCTCATACATGTTTGTTTTCTAACTATACTTCATAATGTACATCTATGTTATATATATATATATGACACATATAGATCATATATATAATTTGATTTAGTGGTCACACAAATTAACCCTTTTCTGTAGAATTATGAATCCCAAACCTGTTGGGAGTCATCAGTTATTGTAACATAAGCTAGTGTATCCTGACTGGCATGGGGTGTGTGTGTGTGTGTGTGTGTGTGTGTGTACCAACCATTACATCAATACATCTGAGTACTTGGAGGAATTAGAAAATAATGTACAAAAACATGTTATAAAATTTTTATCTTATGAAAGATAAGGACCATCTGCAGTTCCCACAATTAAATCAATAAAATGAATGAACAAGACGGAAAAAGCCCTAGAAGCAGTGCAATCTGAGAACAGTAGATTTTGAATATATTCCATCTGTTCAAATTATCAGAAATCCAGGAAGTCACATAGAAAAATATTCCACTTTAGTCCAAAGCAGCCACAGTAGGGTATTTGTTAGGTTTTAGGAACTTGGTTAGAGGCTCTAAGCCTCTACCTGCCACCTCCCTGCAACACTCAGGAGCCACAACTGTACTAGGGTATGGAAATGTGGAATCAGGAAGAACCACACACCCTGCCCATTGACCAAAGATAGGTCTGTGGGGTTTCCTCACTCATAGATGAGTACATATGAAACAAAAATATATGGAATTTGTTAAAAATTTAATACATATTTATTGTGTATCTTGTATTAAAGGGTGAAAATATCCTCCTGAAATTATAGGAACTTCTAAAAGAAGAAACTTTTAGAAAACTATTTATTACTGTCAATAATATGTGATGGCACAAGAACAGACACTCAGATCAATGGAACAGAATAGAGAACCCAGAAATGGACCCACAAACATACAGCCAACTAATCTTTGACAAAGCAGGAAAGAATATTCAATGGAATAAAGACAGTCTCTTCAGCAAGTGGTGCTGGGAAAACTGGACAGGGACATGCAGAAGAAGGAACCTGGACCACTTTCTTACACCATACACAAAAATAAACTCAAAGTGGATGAAAAACCTCAATGTAAGACAGGAAGCCATCAAAATCCTCAAGGAGAAAGCAGGCAAAAACCTCTTTGATCTTGGCCGCAGCAACTTCTTACTCAACACGTCTCCAGAGGCAAGGGAAACAAAAGCAAAAATGAACTACTGGGACCTCATTAAAATAAAAAGCTTCTGCACAGCGAAGGAAACAATCAGCAAAACTAAAAGGCAACCGACAGAATGGGAGAAGATATTTGCAAATGACATGTCAGGTAAAGGGTTAGTATCCAAAATCTACAAAGAACTTATCAAACTCAACACCCAAAAAACAAAGAATCCAGTGAAGAAATGGGCAAAAGACATGAAGAGACACTTCTCCAAGGAAGACATCCAGATGGCAAACCAACACATGAGAAAATGCTCAACATCACTCATCATCAGGGAAATACAAATCAAAACCACCATGAGATACCACCTTACACCTGTCAGAATGGCTAACGTTAACAACTCAGGCAACAACAGATGTTGGCGAGGATGCAGAGAAAGAGGATCTCTTTTGCAATGTTGCTGGGAATGCAAGCTGGTGCAGCCACTCTGGAAAACAGTATGGAGGTTCCTCAAAAACTAAAAATAGAACTATCCTACAACCCAGGAATTGCACTACTAGGCATTTATCCACAGGATACAGGTGTGCTGTTTCGAAGAGACACATGAAGTGCCCATGTTTATAGCAGCACTATCAACAATATCCAAAGTATGGAAAGAGCCCAAATGTCCATCGATGGATGAATGGATAAAGAAAATGTGGTATATATATTTATACAATGGAGAATTACTCAGCAGTCAAAAAGAATAAAATCTTGCCATTTGCAACTACATGGATGGAACTGGAGGGTATTATGCTAAGTGAAATTAGTCAGAGAAAGACAAAAATCATATGACATCACTTATATGAGGACTTTAAGAGACAAAAGAGATGAACATAAGGGAAGGGAAACGAAAATAATATAAAAACAGGGAGGGCGACAAAACAAAAAAGACTCATAAATATGGAGAACAAACTGAAGGTTATGGGAGGGGTTGTGGGGGGGCGGATAGGCTAAATGGGTAAGGGTCACTAAGGAGTCTACTGCTGAAATCATTGTTGTACTATATGTTAACTAATTTGGATGTAAATTTTAAAAAATAAAGAATAAAATTAAAAAAAATAATATGTGAGAAGCTATAGCCTCTATTAAATGGGAGAAAAAATACTAAAGGACAGGATGAACACAAGAGGATTAGATAAATAGGGATATATATGAAACAAAGATTTTCCCTCAAATTAGAAATTCAAAAGAATAATTTTAATACCCTTTGAAGGGAATAAAGAATAAAATGACACTACAGAAAACTGAATGATTCATACTGATGAAAAAATTGAGAAATCCTTCTATAATGGAAAGGAGAGGTCAACAAGATAAAACTCTGAAGGAGACAATAGAGAACTAAAGAAACAAGTTCCACCTCAAAAATATGCATGATCTTTAGGGAAAAATCAAGACACAAAGAACAAAAGCCAGGGTGAAAAACTTACCTGGATAAACCTTTCCCAAATTGGAAATATCTGATTGCATGCATATCTGAATGAGTATGCAGACTAAAAGTGCCATATTTCAAACAAAAGTCACAAAAAGACATCTCTATATCTATTCTTGATTAGGCTTTCAAATTATAAAGAGATAACTCTTCTCCAGGAATTCAGGAAAATTAAAAAGGGCAGCTACTTTCATAAAGGAATGAAAGTTTAACAGCCACGAATAATGGAGTAATACTCATCAAGTTATTGGTGTGAAAAGGCTTCTGCCTAGTCAGGTTGGACCTCGTGGGTATGAGCAACAAAAATAAATGTGCACTGTACTAGAGTTTATTTTTTTTATGCCTCTCAGCATTTTATTTATTAATTTTTTTTAATATATGAAATTTATTGTCAAATTGGTTTCCATACAACACCAGTGCTCATCCCAAAAGGTGCCCTCCTCAATACCCATCACCCACCCTACCCTCCCTCCCACCCCCCATCAACCCTCAGTTTGTTCTGTTTTTAACAGTCTTATGCTTTGGGTCTCTCCCACTCTAACCTCTTTTTTTTTTTTTCCTTCCCCTCCCCCATGGGCTTCTGTTACGTTTCTCAGGATCCACATAAGAGTGAAACCATATGGTATCTGTCTTTCTCTGTATGGATTATTTCACTTAGCATCACACTCTCCAGTTCCATCCACGTTGCTACAAAAGGCCATATTTCATTTTTTCTCATTGCCACGTAGTATTCCATTGTGTATATAAACCACAATTTCTTTATCCATTCATCAGTTGATGGACATTTAGGCTCTTTCCATAATTTGGCTATTGTTGAGAGTGCTGCTATAAACATTGGGGTACAAGTGCCCCTATGCATCCTACTCCTGTATCCCTTGGATAAATTCCTAGCAGTGCTATTGCTGGGTCATAGGGTAGGTCAATTTTTAATATTCTGAGGAACCTCCACACTGCTTTCCAGAGCGGCTGCACCAATTTGCATTCCCACCTACAGTGCAAGAGGGTTCCCGTTTCTCCACATCCTCTCCAGCATCTATAGTCTCCTGATTTGTTCATTTTGGCCACTCTGACTGGCGTGAGGTGATATCTGAGTGTGGTTTTGATTTGTATTTCCCTGATAAGGAGCGACGTTGAACATCTTTTCATGGGCCTGTTGGCCATCCGGATGTCTTCTTTAGAGAAGTGTCTATTCATGTTTTCTGCCCATTTCTTCACTGGGTTATTTGTTTCTCAGGTGTGGAGTTTGCTGAGCTCTTTATAGATTTTGGATACTAGCCCTTTGTCCGATATGTCATTTGCAAATATCTTTTCCCATTCCGTTGGTTGCCTTTCAGTTTTGTTGGCTGTTTCCTTTGCTGTGCAGAAGCTTTTTATCTTCATAAGGTCCCAGTAATTCACTTTTGCTTTTAATTCCCTTGCCTTTGGGTTTGTGTCAAGTAAGAGATTGCTACGGCTGAGGTCAGAGAGGTCTTTTCCTGCTTTCTCCTCTAAGGTTTAGATGGTTTCCTGTCTCACATTCAGGTCCTTTATCCATTTTGAGTTTAATTTTGTGAATGGTGTGAGAAAGTGGTCTAGTTTCAACCTTCTGCATGTTGCTGTCCAGTTCTCCCAGCACCATTTGTTAAAGAGACTGTCTTTTTTCCATTGGATGTTCTTTCCTGCTTTGTCAAAGATGAGTTGGCCATACGTTTGTGGGTCTAGTTCTGGGGTTTCTATTCTATTCCATTGGTCTATGTGTCTGTTTTTGTGCCAATACCATGGTGTCTTGATGATGACAGCTTTGTAGTAGAGGCTAAAGTCTGGGATTGTGATGCCTCCTGCTTTGGTCTTCTTCTTCAAAATTACTTTGGCTATTCGGGGCCTTTTGTGGTTCCATATGAATTTTAGGATGGCTTGTTCTAGTTTCGAGAAGAATGCTGGTGCAATTTTGATTGGGATTGCATTGAATGTGTAGATAGCTTTGGGTAGTATTGACATTTTGACAATATTTATTCTTCCAATCCATGAGCAGGGAATGTCTTTCCATTTCTTTATATCTTCTTCAATTACCTTCATAAGCTTTCTATAGTTTTCAGCATACAGACCTTTTACATCTTTGGTTAGATTTATTCCTAGGTATTTTATGCTTCTTGGTGCAATAGTGAATGGGATCAGTTTCTTTATTTGTCTTTCTGTTGCTTCACTGTTAGTGTATAAGAATGCAACTGATTTCTGTACATTGATTTTGTATCCTGCAACTTTGCTGAATTCATGTATCAGTTCTAGCAGACTTTTGGTGGAGTCTATCGGATTTTCCATGTATAGTATCATGTCATCTGCAAAAAGCGAAAGCTTGACTTCATCTTTGCCAATTTGGATGCCTTTGATTTCCTTTTGTTGTCTGATTGCTGATGCTAGAACTCCCAACACTATGTTAAACAAGAGCGGTGAGAGTGGGCATCCCTGTCGTGTTCCTGATCTCAGGGATAAAGCTCTCACTTTTTCCCCATTGAGGATGATGTTAGCTGTGGGCTTTTCATAAATGGCTTTTATGATGTTTAAGTATGTTCCTTCTATCCCGACTTTCTCAAGGGTTTTTATTAAGAAAGGGTGCTGGATTTTGTCAAAGGCCTTTTCTGCATCGATTGACAGGATCATATGGTTCTTCTCTTTTTTTTTTTTGTTAATGTGATGTATCACGTCGATTGATTTGCAAATGTTCAACCAGCCCTGCATCCCAGGAATGAATCCCACTTGATCATGGTGAATAATTCTTTTTATATGCCGTTGAATTCGATTTGCTAGTATCTTATTGAGAATTTTTGCATCCATATTCATCAGGGATATTGGCCTGTAGTTCTCTTTTGTTACTGGGTCTCTGTCTGGTTTGGGAATCAAAGTAATACTGGCTTCATAGAATGAGTCTGGAAGTTTTCCTTCCCTTTCTATTTCTTGGAATAGCTTGAGAAGGATAGGTATTATCACTGTTTTAAACGTCTGGTAGAACTCCCCTGGGAAGCCATCTGGTCCTGGACTCTTATTTGTTGGGAGATTTTTGATAACCGATTGAATTTCTTCGCTGGTGATGGGTCTGTTCAAGCTTTCTATTTCCTCTGGATTGAGTTTTGGGAGAGTGTGGGTGTTTAGGAATTTGTCCATTTCTTCCAGGTTGTCCAATTTGTTGCCATATAATTTTTCATAGTATTCCCTGATAATATTTTGTATCTCTGAGGGATTGGTTGTAACAATTCCATTTTCATTCATGATTTTATCTATTTGGGTCATCTCCCTTTTCTTTTTGAGAAGCCTGGCTAGAGGTTTGTCAATTTTGTTTATTTTTTCAAAAAACCAACTCTTGGTTTCGTTGATCTGCTCTACCGTTTTTTTAGATTCTATATTGTTTATTTCTGCTCTGATCTTTATTATTTCTCTTCTTCTGCTGGGTTTAGGCTGCCTTTGCTGTTCTGCTTCTATTTCCTTTAGGTGTGCTGTTAGATTTTGTATTTGGGATTTTTCTTGTTTCTTGAGATAGGCCTGGATTGCAATGTATTTTCCTCTCAGGACTGCCTTCACTGCGTCCCAAAGCGTTTGGATTGTTGTATTTTCATTTTCGTTTGTTTCCATATATTTTTTAATTTCTTCTCTAATTGCCTGGTTGACCCACTCATTCTTTAGTAGGGTGTTCTTTAACCTCCACGCTTTTGGAGGTTTTCCAGACTTTTTCCTGTGGTTGATTTCAAGCTTCATAGCATTGTGGTCTGAAAGTATGCATGGTATAATTTCAATTCTTGTAAACTTATGAAGGGCTGTTTTGTGACCCGGTATATGATCTATCTTGGAGAATGTTCCATGTGCACTCAAGAAGAAAGTATATTCTGTTGCTTTGGGATGCAGAGTTCTAAATATATCTGTCAAGTCCATCTGATCCAATGTATCATTCAGGGCCCTTGTTTCTTTATTGACTGTGTGTCTAGATGATCTATCCATTTCTGTAAGTGGGGTGTTAAAGTCCCCTGCTATTACCACATTCTTATCAATAAGGTTGCTTATGTTTATGAGTAATTGTTTTATATATTTGGGGGCTCCCGTATTCGGCGCATAGACATTTATAATTGTTAGCTCTTCCTGATGGATAGACCCTGTAATTATTATATAATGCCCTTCTTCATCTCTTGTTACAGCCTTTATTTTAAAGTCTAGTTTGTCTGATAGAAGTATGGCTACTCCAGCTTTCTTTTGGCTTCCAGTAGCATGATAAATAGTTCTCCATCCCCTCACTCTCAATCTAAAGGTGTCCTCAGATCTAAAATGAGTCTCTTGTAGACAGCAAATAGATGGGTCTTGTTTTTTTATCCATTCTGATACCCTATGTCTTTTGGTTGGCGCATTTAATCCATTTACATTCAGTGTTATTATAGAAAGATACGGGTTAGAGTCATTGTGATGTCTGTATGTTTTATGCTTGTAGTGATGTCTCTGGTACTTTGTCTCACAGGGTCCCCCTTAGGATCTCTTGTAGGGCTGGTTTCGTGGTGACAAATTCCTTCAGTTTTTGTTTGTTTGGGAAGACCTTTATCTCTCCTTCTATTGTAAATGACAGACTTGCTGGATAAAGGATTCTCGGCTGCATATTTTTTCTGTTTAGCACACTAAAGATATCGTGCCAATCCTTTCTGGCCTGCCAAGTTTCAAAAGAGAGATCAGTCACGAGTCTTATAGGTCTCCCTTTATATGTGAGGGCACGTTTATTCCTTGCTGCTTTCACAATTTTCTCTTTATCCTTGTATTTTGCTAGTTTCACTATGATATGTCGTGCAGAAGATCGATTCAAGTTCCGTCTGAAAGGAGTTCTCTGTGCCTCTTGGATTTCAATGCCTTTTTCCTTCCCCAGTTCAGGGAAGTTCTCAGCTATAATTTCTTCAAGTACCCCTTCAGCACCTTTCCCTCTCTCTTCCTCCTCTGGGATACCAATTATGCGTATATTATTTCCTTTTAGTGTATCACTTAGTTCTCTAATTTTCCCCTCATACTCCTGGATTTTTTTTATCTCTCTTTCTCTCAGCTTCCTCTTTTTCCACAACTTTATCTTCTAGTTCACCTATTCTCTCCTCTGCCTCTTCAATCCGAGCTGTCGTCGTTTCCATTTTGTTTTGCATTCGTTTAAAGCGTTTTTCAGCTCCTCGTGACTGTTCCTTAGTCCCTCGATCTCTGTAGCAAGAGATTCTCTGCTGTCCTCTATACTGTTTTCAAGCCCAGCAATTAATTTTATGACTATTATTCTAAATTCACTCTCTGTTATATTATTTAAATCCTTTTTGATCAGTTCATTAGCTGTTGTTATTTCCTGGAGATTCTTTTGAGGGGAATTCTTCCGTTTGGTCATTTTGGATAATCCCCGGAGTGGTGAGGACCTGCAGGGCACTTCCCCTGTGCTGTGGTGTATAACTGGAGTTGGTGGGCGGGGCCGCAGTCTGACCTGATGTCTGCCCCCAGCCCACCACTGGGGCCACAGTCAGACTGGCATGTGCCTTCTCTTCCCCTCTCCTAGGGGCGGGATTCACTGTGGGGTGGCGTGGCCAGTCTGGGCTACTTGCACACTGCCAGGCTTGTGGTGCTGGGGATCTGGCGTATTAGCTGGGTTGGGTAGGCAAGGTGCACGGGGACAGGAGGGGCAGGCTTAGCTCGCTTCTCCTTAGGTGATCCATTTCAGGAGGGGCCCTGTGGCAGCGGGAGGGAGTCAGATCTGCCACCGGAGGTTTGGCTCCGCAGAAGCACAGAGTTGGGTGTTTGCGCGGAGTGAGCAAGTTCCCTGGCAGGAACTGGTTCCCTTTGGGATTTTGGCTGGGGGATGGGCGGGGGAGATGGCGCTGGTGAGCGCCTTTGTTCCCCACCAAACTGAGCTCTGTCGTCTGGGGGCTGAGCAGCTCTCCCTCCCTTTGTCCTCCAGCCTTCCCGCTTTCTGAGCAGAGCTGTTAACTTATGACCTCCCAGATGCTAAGTCGCACTTGCTGTCGGAACACAGTCCATCCGGCCCCTCCGCTTTTGCCAGCCAGACTCGGGGGCTCTGCTTGGCGGGTGAGCCGCCCCTCCGCCCTGGCTCCCTCCCGCCAGTCCGTGGAGCGCGCACCGCCTCGCCGCCCTTCCTACCCTCTTCAGTGGGCCTCTCGTCTGCGCTTGGCTCCGGAGACTCCGTTCTGCTAATCCTCTGGCGGTTTTCTGGGTTATTTAGGCAGGTGTAGGTGGAATCTAAGTGATCAGCAGGATGCGCGGTGAGCCCAGCGTCCTCCTACGCCACCATCTTCCCTCTCTCCCCTCTCCTGTACTAGAGTTTAGAAAGCATTTTGCATATTGCTTTCCTTGAAAAAAAATTGACAAAATTTTAAAAGATACTCTGTAAACTGGGAACTAATGAAAATCAAATATTCAAGAATATTCTAAATGAAATATTCAAGAAGGCCATAACCTGGCTTTATTGGCTTGGGTCCCAAATTCAGAAATCTAGCTTTTAAAAATTCCATTAGTGTAGGTAAGAATCATCAATGGATGCTAAAGTTAGTGAAAGTGTGATAAAAAACAGGATATTCACACAGTCTCAAAGCACTTACCCATAAAATAGTTATTAATTAAAAAAGGAAGAATTATAACTTTACAGAGGAGAAATCATGCAGAAGCCAAATAACCAAATGATTAAAGTTATCATCACCAGTAATAAGGCATAAAGACATCATGTATCTCCTTGTGTGATACACTGAGAAGACTACATCATTTCCATGGCATTCTCCCCAAATGTGAATAAACTCAACTAAACCAGGAGACCATATCAGACAAACCCAAATTGAATTATGTTCTACAAAATAACTGCCAGTACACTTCAGCTATAAAATTCATAAAAGACAAAGAGAGACCAGGAGATTGGCATAGAGGAGGTAAAAAAGACAGGACAATTTGATATAACATGGAATTCTAGTTTGGCTCCCAGGCTAGAAGAAGAACATGGGTGGGTAAACTAGTGAAATACAAATAAAGTCTGTAGATTAGTTAACATCTTTATAAACATTTTAATACAATTTTACATATGCTGTATGATCATATGTTCAAAGATTTTTGCAAAATTTCCAAAAATAAGCTATTTATTCCCCCAACTGGTGAGGGCCATTTTCTTTCACTACTCTGACTTCTCTGTCACATGGTAGTGTTGGAGAAATGGCACCAATATTGAGATCTTGCTAAGTGCAAACTGATTTACCAAGACATTTAATTTTGGCTCAGTGGGCTATATTACGTGGCTAAATAGAACGTGGTGTAGTTATTGCTACCTATTACAGCATAAGCATAGCTTCCAGGTAAACCCCTGTTGCCTACTGTGGCAACCATCCAACATTGTACATAAAAGTGAAGGTTAGAGATTGTATTGATGCATAAACATATCTATGAACTAACATAGGAGATCATAGGTACAGGAAAAAAAAAAAAAAGTTTAAAACGTATCTAGCATGTGGAAAGATGCTCCAAATCGTAAAGCCCCATATGAAAGAATATTGTTGGAGGATTACTCAAATTTGACAAAAGTTTTAGAAATTAACATTACATTGTCAACAAAAATTGTGGAGCTGAAAGAAACTTTTGTAATAGTTATGAAGAACAAGATCATTCACACTAGAAGAAATAATGTGTGCATAACCTCTTATATCCTATTTCTATTCTCTATTATAGAATCATTGTTGTATAAAAAGTAAATCAGAATATTCAGCCCAAAAAATGTTTAAAAGGTAGAAAAAAGATATTATAGAATGTATCAGTTAGTTATCTGATAAAACCATGTTATCTTTGGATTTTGTAATATTTTTTAAAAATATGTAATTTATTATGCTTTTTTCATTTTAAATATGCTTTCTTTCATCACTAATTTTATATTGGGAGTTAATATTATTTTTTAAAAGAGCTCCCTTCCCTCAATCTTATAAGCTCAGGCCACCAAAGCTGGATCTGTGTGGAAACATACAGTCTCCCAAATATGTCTTCTGATTGCCTTTGGGACTGCTTCCTCATTCAAAGAATGTTACATAGAACAATGATACCTTAGCCTTTAATAGATTAATAGGTAGGTATTCAGCACTAGAGATACTAAATCTGAGACACTAAGGGAGAATATACAGAATTTAGTGGAGTGGGAGGCATAAGATGGAATCAGAAGTATCAATTTGTGGTGCTTTCTATGCATCAATGGTTTCATGCACATCAAAGACTGTTTATATCTAAACAGAATTAATTTTTAATTCATTAATGTAAATATTTAAAAATCCTAGTTCTTTTTAAGACTAGTTGTACATAAGTTTTATGTTCATTTTTGTTGTTCTATTTATAAATACAGTGAATTTTAGGGCACTTGTGTGGCTCGGTAGGTTAAACATCTGACTCCTGATTTCAGTTCAGGTCATGATTTTGCAGTTATGGAATTGAATGCTGCCTCAGGTTCTGCACTGCCTGCTTGGGATTTTCTCCCTCTGCCCCTCCCTCACATGGGTTTCTCTCTCTCTTTCTCTCAAAATAAATAAATAAAACTTAAAAAACAGCGAATTTTAATAACTTTAAGAAAGATTTTTATTGTCATTTATCAAATGTTTATACTGAACATTACATCCTAAATAATCAACCTATATACAACTTAATTATATTTTTAAAAGCATTTTAAACTGCTTTTATAAGTCTAAATATCCTTGCTTTTTTTTTTCTGAAGGACTTAGAACATTAAACCTAAAAAGCAAAACCTTTTTTTACCTAGCCACTCCTAAATCTAAATAAATTAACTAAAAATATTGTAAATCCCAAATTTCCTTAAACATTTCACTAATGTTTACAAACTTGATCGCTTATCCTTTTCATCTAAAAAGTCAAGAACATAAATTACTTAATAATACATTTTAAATTGGAATCACAAAGCTAATTTTTCAGATATACATGAATATAGCAAATTCTCTTAAACATAACACCAAATATACAAATGATTCCTAAATTTACCCCAAAGTATCACAGAATATTTTATTAATTATCTCTCTATACACAATTCTATGCCTTTGCAGGGTTAAAAGTTTGACTATCCAAGGCAAATTGGGGTTGCTATCTCCAACCATAGACTTTCAGCCAGGATAAGAAACCTGGTGTGGTATTCTTCAAAGATGGTTGTCTCTATAAACCATACCTGCTACAATCCACACCCCTATATAATTCCTTCTTTCAGAATCTGTGACTTTCTTGTAACTACCAGAATGTGACAGAAATGAAGTCTTGTTGAGCCCTCCCCCCAATCTCTTTGAATGTTCACTCTGAAGGAAGCCAGCTGTTATGTAAGATCTGACAACCAGTCCACCATGCCTCAGAAAAATCCAAACTAGCCACAAGCAGATGCCAGCGTGTCCTCTCTCAGCCCACAACAATTTACATCATCCCAGTTGGGGTCTAGATATTGTGCTTCTGAATCAAATCATCCCTGGGGCATCCATCTGATTCCTGACCTATATATAAATTTGTGAAATATAAAAATAAGGTTGTTTTTTCTTTTTTAGCCACAAAGTTTTAGGGTAGTTTGTTATATGACAATAGGTAACTGGAACACCTACAAGGAGACTAAGCCATTAAATGACCTGCTGAACCCCTTTTATGGTTTTTATATGGTAGGATTCCAAGCCTATCTCTTTCAATTAGGATTTCATCCTCCTATTTATTTCTTCCACTATCCTATTTATACTATTCCCTAGATCTTCAAATTTGATTTGAATCAGCACCCAACCTGAAGGTTACAGCAACTTCTTTCGTTATTTCATAGAATGTTACTTTTGTTTGTTAGTTAATTTATTTTCTTTTTGTGTGGACTAAAAAATTCACAGAAATGAAATTACATTTGATTGGATTGTGCATGCCTTTCTTTGTCAGGTTCCAAGACAACAGAATGAAATCTGCTAATAAAAAGGAGACTTGTGCCTCTGACAGTATGTAGAATCCCCTAAACCAGCATTTTGGGGCACTACTTCCTTGAGATAGATAGCATTTGCCTCGGCTCTGACCCGTTTCTGCCTTGAGACCAGGCAGCCAGAGGACTACTTTGCTCAAAAAATACTAGAGCTATAGTGCTTAGGGACTTGAATCTTGTTAAGGTTTGAGACTTATAGATTATATTACTGGCTTCAAAATATGCTGATGGAAAAATATTTAATTAAATGCCCACAAATACCTTTTTCCAAAAGAATTCCAAGAATGGGAATGTTCTATCTCAGTATGGCCTGGAGATCCCTACTACGTTCTATGCATTCGAGGTCCAGATCCTCCTTCTCTCCAGGAGCGCATGCCACAGCTCCACTCCAGAGAAAGTTGTGCACTTGCAAACCCTCAGATTTTAAGCTCCAAACACTGCATAAAAACTGTGACACTCAGTCCTTCTCACTCCCCAGTCCATGGGTCTAGAGAGGTTTTCCTCTTGTGAGAACTCAGTGCACACTCACTCAAGTCCTCTCTCTTTTGTTTCTCCACAGAAAGGGTTCCATCCCTCATGGCACTACAGTTTTTCTCACGCAATTCACTTCCATGCAACCTCCCACCAGCCACACTGTCTCCCTCCAACCTTGGATATCTTCTGCCACTCTGCAGGTTGATGTCCTGGGTGTTTCAAGTAATCTGACCTCAATACAGCTGTGTTGAGGGACGAGGAAGGCCCAGGGTCCTCCCACTTCTCTGCCATCTTAACTCATTTAATCTTTTTTAAAGACCTAATTTTGAGTTAATTTATTAGTTATTTAATTTTTTCTCTTTTGCCACTCATTTTTCTATTTCTGTAGTTTTATTATTTCTACCCCTTAGATTTATTTTATTATATTTTTCCTAATCTCTTAAATAGATATTTCATTTATTTTCATTTTTCTTATTTATTAAGTGCTTAGAACCACAAACATTGTTTTAGCTGAATTCTGTAAGTACTGATATGTAATGTTTTCATGATTGTTATATTCTAAGATTCTGGAATCATTTGGATTTTATTTTTCTCCTAAACCAAAGAGTTCTGTGAGAGAGTTTTTGTTTTTCACCTCCTTAAGGTCAGTTTTGTTGGTTTCTTTCTTTTTAGTTATGTTATTCATTATTGGTTTTATTATACTGTGATCATGGCTGTCTGTACCATGTCTACTTTTTGGAATTTTTATTAAGATTTTATTAGTGGCCTAGTATTTATGGTAGGTTATTTTTAAAATGTTTCACTTGACAAGAAGATGCTTTCCCTATTTTAAGGAGAAAACTACAGAGATAACAATAATAATGGCCTCATCTCATTGTTATTTAGGTATTTTATGTCATTGTCTAATTTTTGATGCCTTGAATATTTATAGGTTGAGAAAATGATTTAAAGTCTTTGCTACTCTATTTCTTAATTTCCTATGGAGCTTATTTTCTGAATAGTACATTCTATGGATAGAATATAGAATAAAAATTCTATATTATTTGATATATTAGCAACTATTAGATTCTTATTTTAGATTATTCATCCTATTTTGAAAATACATCTTTGTCTCAGTGTTTTTGGCTCTGAAAATAATTTGGTTCGCTATTATTTTTTTATTTATTTTTCAATATATGAAATTTATTGTCAAAATGGTTTCCACACAACATCCAGTGCTCATCCCAAAAGGTGCGCTCCTCAATACCCATCACCCACCCTTCCCTCCCTCCCACCCCCCATCATGCCGCAGTTTGTTCTCAGTTTTTAAGAGTCTCTTATGCTTTGGCTCTCTCCCACTCTAACCTCTTTTTTTTTTCCTTCCCTCCCCCATGGGTTTCTTTTAAGTTTCTCAGGATCCACATACGAGTGAAAACATATGTCCACGTTGCTACAAAGGTCCATATTTCATTCTTTCCAATTGCCCTGTAGTACTCCATTGTGTATATAAACCACAATTTCTTTATCCATTCATCAGTTGATGCACATTTAGGCTCTTTCCATAGTTTGGCTATTGTTGAGAGTGCTACTATAAACATTGGGGTACAAGTGTCCCTATGCATCAGTACTCCTGTATCCCTTGGGTAAATTCCTAGCAGTGCTATTGCTGGGTCATAGGGTAGGTCTATTTTTAATTTTCTGAGGAACCTCCACACTGTTTTCCAGAGTGGCTGCACCAGTTTGCATTCCCACCAACAGTGCAAGAGGGTTCCCGTTTCTCCACATCCTCTCCAGCATCTATAGTCTCCTGATTTGTTCATTTTGGCCACTCTGACTGGCGTGAGGTGATATCTGAGTGTGGTTTTGGTTTGTATTTCCCTGATAAGGAGCGACGTTGAGCAGCTTTTCATGGGCCTGTTGGCCATCCGGATGTCTTCTTTAGAGAAGTGTCTATTCATGTTTTCTGCCCATTTCTTCACTGGGTTATTTGTTTCTCAGGTGTGGAGTTTGCTGAGCTCTTTATAGATTTTGGATATTAGCCCTTTGTCTGATATGTCATTTGCAAATATCTTTTCCCATTCCGTTGGTTGCCTTTTAGTTTTGTTGGTTGTTTCCTTTGCTGTGCAGAAGCTTTTTATCTTCATAAGGTCCCAGTAATTCACTTTTGCTTTTAATTCCCTTGCCTTTGGGGATGTGCCGAGTAAGAGATTGCTAAGGCTGAGGTCAGAGAGGTCTTTTCCTGCTTTCTCCTCTAAGGTTTTGATGGTTTCCTGTCTCACATTCAGGTCCTTTATCCTTTTTGAGTTTATTTTTGTGAATGGTGTGAGAAAGTGGTCTAGTTTCAACCTTCTGCATGTTGCTGTCCAGTTCTCCCAGCACCATTTGTTAAAGGGACTGTCTTTTTTCCATTGGATGTTCTTTCCTGCTTTGTCAAAGATGAGTTGGCCATACGTTTGTGGGTCTAGTTCTGGGGTTTCTATTCTATTCCATTTGTCTATGTGTCTGTTTTTGTGCCAATACCATGGTGTCTTGATGATGACAGCTTTGTAGTAGAGGCTAAAGTCTGGGATTGTGATGCCTCCTGCTTTGGTCTTCTTCTTCAAAATTACTTTGGCTATTCGGGGCCTTTTGTGGTTCCATATGAATTTTAGGATGGCTTGTTCTAGTTTCGAGAAGAATGCTGGTGCAATTTTGATTGGGATTGCATTGAATGTGTAGATAGCTTTGGGTAGTATTGACATTTTGACAATATTTATTCTTCCAATCCATGAGCAGGGAATGTCTTTCCATTTCTTTATATCTTCTTCAATTACCTTCATAAGCTTTCTATAGTTTTCAGCATACAGACCTTTTACATCTTTGGTTAGATTTATTCCTAGGTATTTTATGCTTCTTGGTGCAATAGTGAATGGGATCAGTTTCTTTATTTGTCTTTCTGTTGCTTCACTGTTAGTGTATAAGAATGCAACTGATTTCTGTACATTGATTTTGTATCCTGCAACTTTGCTGAATTCATGTATCAGTTCTAGCAGACTTTTGGTGGAGTCTATCGGATTTTCCATGTATAGTATCATGTCATCTGCAAAAAGCGAAAGCTTGACTTCATCTTTGCCAATTTGGATGCCTTTGATTTCCTTTTGTTGTCTGATTGCTGATGCTAGAACTCCCAACACTATGTTAAACAAGAGCGGTGAGAGTGGGCATCCCTGTCGTGTTCCTGATCTCAGGGATAAAGCTCTCACTTTTTCCCCATTGAGGATGATGTTAGCTGTGGGCTTTTCATAAATGGCTTTTATGATGTTTAAGTATGTTCCTTCTATCCCGACTTTCTCAAGGGTTTTTATTAAGAAAGGGTGCTGGATTTTGTCAAAGGCCTTTTCTGCATCGATTGACAGGATCATATGGTTCTTCTCTTTTTTTTTTTGTTAATGTGATGTATCACGTCGATTGATTTGCAAATGTTCAACCAGCCCTGCATCCCAGGAATGAATCCCACTTGATCATGGTGAATAATTCTTTTTATATGCCGTTGAATTCGATTTGCTAGTATCTTATTGAGAATTTTTGCATCCATATTCATCAGGGATATTGGCCTGTAGTTCTCTTTTGTTACTGGGTCTCTGTCTGGTTTGGGAATCAAAGTAATACTGGCTTCATAGAATGAGTCTGGAAGTTTTCCTTCCCTTTCTATTTCTTGGAATAGCTTGAGAAGGATAGGTATTATCACTGTTTTAAACGTCTGGTAGAACTCCCCTGGGAAGCCATCTGGTCCTGGACTCTTATTTGTTGGGAGATTTTTGATAACCGATTGAATTTCTTCGCTGGTGATGGGTCTGTTCAAGCTTTCTATTTCCTCTGGATTGAGTTTTGGGAGAGTGTGGGTGTTTAGGAATTTGTCCATTTCTTCCAGGTTGTCCAATTTGTTGCCATATAATTTTTCATAGTATTCCCTGATAATATTTTGTATCTCTGAGGGATTGGTTGTAACAATTCCATTTTCATTCATGATTTTATCTATTTGGGTCATCTCCCTTTTCTTTTTGAGAAACCTGGCTAGAGGTTTGTCAATTTTGTTTATTTTTCAAAAAACCAACTCTTGGTTTCGTTGATCTGCTCTACAGTGTTTTTAGATTCTATATTTTTTATTTCTGCTCTGATCTTTATTATTTCTCTTCTTCTGCTGGGTTTAGGCTGCCTTTGCTGTTCTGCTTCTATTTCCTTTAGGTGTGCTGTTAGATTTTGTATTTGGGATTTTTCTTGTTTCTTGAGATAGGCCTGGATTGCAATGTATTTTCCTCTCAGGACTGCCTTCACTGCGTCCCAAAGCGTTTGGTTGTTGTATTTTCATTTTCGTTTCCATATATTTTTTAATTTCTTCTCTAATTGCCTGGTTGACCCACTCATTCGTTAGTAGGGTGTTCTTTAACCTCCATGCTTTTGGAGGTTTTCCAGACTTTTTCCTGTGGTTGATTTCAAGCTTCATAGCGTTGTGGTCTGAAAGTATGCATGGTGTAATTTCAATTCTTGTATACTTATGAAGTGCTGTTTTTTGACCCAGTATATGATCTATCTTGGAGAATGTTCCATGTGCACTCGAGAAGAAAGTATATTCTGTTGCTTTGGGATGCAGAGTTCTAAATATATCTGTCAAGTCCATCTGATCCAATGTATCATTCAGGGCCCTTGTTTCTTTACTGACCATGTGTCTAGCTGATCTATCCATTTCTGTAAGTGGAGTGTTAAAGTCCCCTGCAATGACCACATTCTTGTCAATAAGGTTGCTTATGTTTATGAGTAATTGTTTTATATATTTGGGGGCTCCCGTATTCGGCGCATAGACATTTATAATTGTTAGCTCTTCCTGATGGATAGATCCTGTAATTATTATATAATGCCCTTCTTCATCTCTTGTTACAGCCTTTAATTTAAAGTCTAGTTTGTCTGATAGAAGTATGGCTACTCCAGCTTTCTTTTGGCTTCCAGTAGCATGATAAATAGTTCTCCATCCCCTCACTCTCAATCTAAAGGTGTCCTCAGGTCTAAAATGAGTCTCTTGTAGACAGCAAATAGATGGGTCTTGTTTTTTTATCCATTCTGATACCCTATGTCTTTTGTTTGGCACATTTAATCCATTTACATTCAGTGTTA
Organism: Panthera onca; assembly: GCF_046562875.1. Classification (NCBI taxonomy): domain Eukaryota; kingdom Metazoa; phylum Chordata; class Mammalia; order Carnivora; family Felidae; genus Panthera; species Panthera onca. The sequence continues at coordinate 167,039,962 of NC_138342.1, read as the reverse complement.
TTATAGAAAGATACGGGTTAGAGTCATTGTGATGTCTGTATGTTTTATGCTTGTAGCAATGTGTCTGGTACTTTGTCTCACAGGATCCCCCTTAGGATCTCTTGTAGGGCTGGTTTCGTGGTGACAAATTCCTTCAGTTTTTGTTTATATGGGAAGACCTTTATCTCTCCTTCTATTGTAAATGACAGACTTGCTGGATAAAGGATTCTCGGCTGCATATTTTTTCTGTTCATCACATGGAAGATCTCGTGCCAATCCTTTCTGGCCTGCCAAGTTTCAAAAGAGAGATCAGTCACGAGTCTTATAGGTCTCCCTTTATATGTGAGGGCACGTTTATCCCTTGCTGCTTTCAGAATTTTCTCTTTATCCTTGTATTTTGCTAGTTTCACTATGATATGTCGTGCAGAAGATCGATTCAAGTTCCGTCTGAAGGGAGTTCTCTGTTCTTCTTGGATTTCAATGCCTTTTTCCTTCCCCAGTTCAGGGAAGTTCTCAGCTATAATTTCTTCAAGTACCCCTTCAGCACCTTTCCCTCTCTCTTCCTCCTCTGGGATACCAATTATGCGTATATTATTTCTTTTTAGTGTATCACTTATTTTTCTAATTTTCCCCCATACTCCTGGATTTTTTTTTATCTCTCTTTTTCTCAGCTTCCTCTTTTTCCATAACTTTATCTTCTAGTTCACCTATTCTCTCCTCTGCCTCTTCAAGCCGAGCCGTGGACGTTTCCACTTTATTTTGCATCTCCTTTAAAGCGGTTTTCAGCTCCTCCTGACTGTTCATTAGTCCCTTGATCTCTGTAGCAAGAGATTCTCTGCTGTCCTCTATGCTGTTTTCAAGCCCAGCGATTAATTTTATGACTATTATTCTAAATTCACTCTCTGTTATATTATTTAAATCCTTTTTGATCAGTTCATTAGCTGTTGTTATTTCCTGGAGATTCTTTTGAGGGGAATTCTTCCGTTTGGTCATTTTGGATGGTCCCTGGAGTGGTGAGGACCTGCAGGGCACTTCCCCTGTGCTGTGGTGTATAACTGGAGTTGGTGGGCGGAGCCACAGTCAGACCTGATGTCTGCCCCCAGCCCACCGCTGGGGCCACAGTCAGACTGGTGTGTGCCTTCTCTTCCCCTCTCCTAGGGGCAGGATTCACTGTGGGGTGGCGTGGCCCATCTGGGCTACTTGCACACTGCCAGGCTTGTGGTGCTGGGGATCTGGCGTATTAGCTATGGTGGGTAGGCAAGGTGCACGGGGGCAGGAGGGGCAGGCTTAGCTCGCTTCTCCTTAGGTGATCCACTTCAGGAGGTGCCCTGTGGCAGCGGGAGGGAGTCAGACCCGCTGCCGGAGGGGGTGGCTCCGCAGAAGTACAGCATTGGGTGTTTGCGGGGAGCAAGCAAGTTCCCTTGCTTGGGGAACTGGTTCCCTTTGGGATTTTGGCTGGGGGATGGGCGAGGGAGATGGCGCTGGCGAGCGCCTTTGTTCCCCACCAAACTGAGCTCTGTAGTCCTGGGGCTCAGTAACTCTCCCTCCCTTTGTCCTCCAGCCTTCCCGCTTTCGGAGCAGAGCCGTTAAGTTATGACCTCCCAGATGATAAGTCACGCTCGCTGTCGGGACACACTCCATCTGGCCCCTCCGCTTTTGCCAGCCAGACTTGGGGGCTCTGCTTGGCTGGTAGGCTGCCCTTCTGCCCTGGCTCCCTCCCGCCAGTCCGTGGAGCGCGCACCGCCTCGCCGCCCTTCCTACCCTGTTCCGTGGGCCTCTCGTCTCCACTTGGCTCCAGAGACTCCATTCTGCTAGTCTTCTGGTGTTTTTCTGGGTTAGTTAGGCAGGTGTAGGTGGAATCTAAGTGATCAGCAGGACGCGCGGTGAGCCCAGAGTCCTCCTATGCCACCATCTTCCCTTGTTCTCCAATCCTTTATTTAAAAAAAAAATGTTTTATTTTTTGAGAAAGCACAGGGGAGGGACAAAGAGAGGGAGAGAGAATCCCAAGCAGGATTCATGCAGTCAGTGCATGGCCAGACCCAGGGCTCAATCTCACAAACAATGAGACCATGACCTGAGCCAAAATCCAGAGTCAGATGCTTAACAAATTGAGCCACCCAGGTACCCCACAGGAAACTCCTTTTGAGAGGCATTAATGGCAGCTATATTTTCTGGAGACTCTGCTTTAGTCTGATGAGGGATATTCAAAGAAGATTTCTTTCTGATCTGAATTTAGTTCAGATTTTTTTTACTTTAAAATAGTTGTGAGGTGGGGTGGCTGGGTGGCCGAGTCAGTCAAGTGTCTGACATTTGATTTCAGCTCAGGTCATGATTTATGGGTTCAAGCCCCATGTTGAGTTCTGTGCTGACAGCCTACTTGGGATTCTCTCTCTCTCTCTCTCTCTGTCCCCCTCTTTCTCTGCCCTTCCCACATTTGCACTCTCTCTCTCTCTCTCTCAAAATAAGTAAAAACCTAAAAAGTCTTGGGGCACCTGAGTGGCTCAGTCTGTTAGATGCCTGACTCTTGATTTTGGCTCAGGTCATAATCCCATGGTTCATGAGTTTGAGCCCTGCGGGCTCCACATTGATAGTTCAGAACCTGTTCGGGATTCTATCTCTCCCTGTCTTTGCCTCCCCATCAAAATAAATAAATACACTTAAAAAAAAAACAAACAAAAAAAACCACAAAAATAATCTTGATACCAACTCTAGAATTCTGAGTGAATCTCCACAAAGTTCAGCAGCAGCCATCAGGGAAATCCAGCACACAAGCCAGGCCCCCACCCCAATTGTATGAGGATGAGTACTTAATACTGGGAAGGGGTGGGAAGCTTTGCAGAAGAGAATTAATGACAGAGAGAGAGAGAGAGAGAGGGAGAGACAACTTTAAATTGGCTAGATTGATGAAATTTGGAGGGCAATGATGGGGGTTCAGAGCTGATAGCCAAGAAATAGTTCTTGAAGACATCTTTGGTGCAAAAAGGTGATTTTATTAAAGCACAGGGACAGAGACCATGGACAGGAAGACCTGCACTGGGGTTGTGAAGAATGGCTAGTTGTTACTATAGGGAAATTTCCAAAGAGATTTTCATATGCTAAAGACTTACAGATTACTGGAGGCCTAGTTATTGTCAAGCTAAAGTTGTTTAACCTAAAGGAAAGAGAGGGGTTGTTTAAAGCAACAATTCAAATATTCATGTCAGTTAGAAATCCAGAAATATTTTTTGTGGTAATCTGGAATGTATACACAACATTTTCTTTTTATGAGAGCAAAAGTTCCACCTGTGCAACAGCTAAAACATCTAACGCTGTTCTGTTTTGTAGAATATTTTTATGCATTTGAATTATTTTAGTATTTAATAATATAACGTTATTTTGAGAGTCATTTAAGGTTTTTAACTGTGTAAAAGGTGGTATATAGCCATTACATAGACTCTGTTTTGTTTAGTAAGCAACCAAGTAATTAAGAAGAGGTACTTTCATAGAAACAAGAAAAATATAGGTTAATGGTTACAGAAAATTACAAACTCAGGGTCTGCCAGTGCTGCCAGTAAGATTTTTTAGATATCAGGCTTGAAGCAGCCTCAGATGGTATGGTAACTGGCAGCAGAGATTATATGGTCTTTCTGGTTTGTAACTCAAATGTCTGTGGTGATCCTTTTGAATGCCCCTTTGTAAGAAAGAATTGTTAGTGTAAATTGGGGAAAGGGGAATGAAAAAGAAAGGTACAGCCATCAAAAGAGAAGTTTGAAGTCTTCCACAAGTTTGTAGGAATAAGTACTTTAGTTTGCTCACTGGTTTCCTGTTAAGGGGGTACAGGTTTATTTTAGATATAAGAGCTTATGAAGAGTGCCCCTATAACTTTATTGCAGTGGGAGTATATAATATGACCTACTAGGGGCCTTTCCATTTTGGAATTAAATCCCCTGCTGTATTAGACTTTCAATCCTTTAAATAAACTAGGCCTCCTGGGTTTATATGGATGGAGTGGGTTTCTAGTAACTGTCAGTTCAGGTTTAGGGAGGATATGGTTTGCATATTTATTTATAGATTTATGGGTTAACCTGGCTTCAAGTGAATAATTTAATAAAACACTATAGTCTTCATTGATTGATAGGTCTACAGTGAGAAAAGTCTTTTCATATACAATTGTTGGGGGAGTCCATCCCCATTTTTTAGTTGTTTAAATAATCATATGCCCATGGGGTTCTGTTATCACCACAGAATAATAAGCAAGAAGATTGTTCATACCTGTGCTGTTGTGACAATTTTTCTGAAATTTACCTCAAGTTGTCTAGCTTAGGCAAACATTTAAAGACAATCAGAACTAGAATTTAACATCCATAAAGATGCCTTATTAAAACATGATTTTACTCTCTAATAACCTTCATTTCCAGAGATAGTCAAACCAAGACTAATTTATTTGTAAAGCAAGTTCAGTTTTAACAAGCTCGGCCTAATTATTTACATAAGTTTAGCAAGAGTAGTGATTGATCGTATAGATCTTTTAAAATTTGCTTTGCTGGAACTTTTTATAAGGAACCTCTAAATTGAACTTTTAGTAGCCCCTCTAGGCCAGAAGCCAAGCCAAGTACTTGCCATCAGACATGCCTGCAATACCTATAGATTTGGGCAAATTCTTCTTCATGAGATTCCTGAAGTATCCTGAGGTACTTGCACCTTTCAGAAATTGGCATTCTTTACTCACCTGGTAAGGCTGCTGGGAGCTCTGTAAGCAAGGTATCAGGCTAGCTTTTCCAAGGAGCTTAATGGCTCCATGATTCATAAAGTCAACCTTAGTTCCTTAAAATTGTATGGTCATATCTGAGCCTATGTATGTCTCTCAAATACGATATTCCAGTCAAAGCCTTGCTAAAATAAACAGTATTTCCAATGATGTCTTGTTACAAGATGAACAGAGTCTTATTGAACTTATGCAAATAACTGTAATTGCCATGAAAGAAAGAACACTCACTGAGTTTGTGAATCTCAGAAGGTTCAGGTAAAAAGAAAAGTTAAACACTTCAGTTTGTTTACAAATGAATACTTTATCACACTTCTGTATGTCATAGATGTCTTAAGAGAAAGTTTCCTTAATCTGGAAAAGCAAATATTTGGATAATCAGCAATATTTTAAAACAAGGGTCACAAAAACTATAATCTTCCTCAGTTCACTTGGTCCGATGTTCCTAATTCTTGTTCAGTTTGAATGTAGCTTTTTAGTTCTGGAAATTCATACCCATTTTAGTATCATTCTTAAAGATGTCAAATACCTGTATTTGTTCTAAAAGTTTTTTATGAATCTCCTTGAAGATGAAATATGTTTTGTGAGAGAATAAGAACAATTATAAATGACAAAAACTCAGAAATGGACACTGTTACAGATCTGATGAGAGTTCATTATGATGCAATTGACAAGGTAATCCAGTTATTCTGTGACACATCTAACACTTTGATAATCAGAAAATCAAGTGATGACCTTATTACCAAAACATTAAAAGTTTAGGAGTTGCATGTATATTTGAGCAGTTATAGCATTTACCCAAGCAATACAGCCCCAAGGTTTACCATTTGTTTGACAATGCTTTTCAGAGTAACTTTACATAAATAAAGCTTAATTGGTCAAAAATACTTCATTTACAATTTAAATCTTGGGAAAGTTTGTTAAAACCTTAGAAAGCTATAAAGCACATCCTAAATAGGATTATATATCATTACAAATCTTATTTAACCAAGGTGGCAATAAGAGGTTCCAGAGGCAAATATGTTAGGGTTATATAGTTAGCAAAACTTAGCTCCTTTAGTGGATCCTGAGAAACTTAACAGGAACCCATGGGGGAGGGGAAGGGAAAAAAAAAGAGAGAAGTTAGAGTGGGAGAGAGCCAAAGCATAAGAGACTCTTAAAAACTGAGAACAAACTGAGGGCTGATGGGGGGGTGGGAGGGAGGGGAGGGTGGGTGGTGGGTATTGAAGAGGGCATCTTTTGGGATGAGCACTGGGTGTTGTATGGAAACCAATTTGACAATAAATTTCTAAAAAAAAAAAAACACAAAACAAAACACAAAACAAAACAAAACAAAAAAAACTTAGCTCCTTTAACATTGAGAGGTTGTAACTAAGTAATCAAAGACCTGAAAAAGACAAACATCAGCTTTGGTTTTCTTGGCAGACAAAAAGGAAAAAACAAAACAAACAAACAAAAAAACTTTTTTTTTACATTTTCTTATCAAGAGCAGGTCAACAGTCCAAGAAAACTTAGTCTTTTGAGCAGAGAGAAAAGCAGAATCTATTTCAACCTTTGTCCTAACCACACATAAAATTCCTTTCCAAAATTTCCCTTCATGAACCTTCTACACCTCTCCTTTGCCTTCAAATCATGTCCCAAGCCATATCTCTCGAAACAACCAATCTCATTTAGAACAAAATTACTTTCTTTTACCTTTAACAAAAATACTTTGCATTCCTTTTATCTTTCTTACAAATCTCCTATTTTTTTTTACATACAGAGTTGTTTCCCTTATTTACATCAGTCTTAACTTCATTCAGCAGAATTAACTCTTAGAAACCATAGTCTTCAGTGAAAACTAAGTAGTAACCAATTGTAAACTGTTACACCAGAATTCTTTAGATGGCAAATTTATGAACCTTAAGCACCAAGCATGTTTACCAACAGACCCAAAATAGCCTTATTTGCTCTCCAGTAAATCAAAAACACAAACCTATGTTCAGTAATCAATGCTTTAGTATTTTATCCTCTTTGGAAAAGACCTAGATGTCCAACGAATTCAATCCCATTTATCATGCAAGTGAAACTTCAAAGTTTCATTTTACCAAAGACTTTGAAAACTATCTTAATAATTACCCATGAAAACTTTAAGATAGACAAAATTAACCTTTAAGTCATCTTTTTACTAATAAGTTGGAAGAGATAATATGAGCTTATTTGATCTTTAGCAAACATAGGTAGAATAAGTTTCATATTTAATGCTGATAACTCTAAAGACATGTCTACCTTAATTAAACCAACAAACTTAAATTACTTTGATTGTTATGCCCAGAATTCATGATCCCCAAAGACCACCAGGGAGCCGAGTCCCATGCAAAAGCAAAAGAGCCTTTATTCTAGCTAGCTCGAGCTCAATCTCTTACCTGCACCAACGCAGCGGTGAGATACCAGGGAGAGAGAGCAAGTTTCAAAAGGACAAAGGTTTTATTGGGGCCTAGGGGCAGTTGGTGAGGTAATGGCTATGGCCTCAGCCTATTGGCTGGGGAAGGGTCTGAGTCCTGTTAGGCAGGTGAGGGGGGCAGTTACTCAAGGGGAGGAGGTGTGGTCAAGGTAAAGGACACAGAACAAGATGGAGTCAGCCGGCGTAGGCCCGCCCTTTGATTCCCCCCTTGCCATGTAGCTTAGGGACCCAATCATGGGACCGGCTGCATTTATGGTGACAAGGGGAACAGAGTTTGGAGGTTTACGCAAAGTTCTGGGAAGCAAGTGTCCCTGGGATGGCTCTGGGAGGTCTGATTAAGTATTGTCCCTGAGCTGATGTCTATGATCTGCCAGGTGATGTTTTGGGGGGCGTGGGGACTCCCGGCAGCATGAGCAATGACAAGCAGAGTTAACAGAGTTACCAATATTAGGTGGGTTGAATGCGCTGTAGCTTGAGCTTGAGCGGGTTGTGTTGGTCCCGACTGATGGCCCATCGCGTGACGAAGTCCTTCCGGATCGAGGAGGTGTCTGCTGGCCGAACGTGGGTGTGATGGACCCAGGTCACAATGCCGTCTACTTTGAAAGCGGTGGGGGTTGTCAACACCACGATGTAGGGTCTCTTTCAGCGCGGCTTGAGAGTCTCTCGGTGGTGCCTCTTGACATAGACCCAGTCTCCTGGCCTGTACTGATGAGGTGTCCGGGTCGGGCCAGCCTCATAGATGGCACAGAGGCGTGGCCAAATGTCCTCGTGCACCCTCTGGAGCCCTCTCAAGGAAAGAAAAACTTCTTGATCTTTAAACTCAGCAATAAATTCAGCTCGAAGGCTGGGAATAACAGAGGGTGGCCTGCCAAAAATGATCTCATAGGGAGTAAAACCCAGAGTGTAAGGAGTGTTTCTAACCCGGTAAAGAGCGTACGGTAGGAGAGTCACCCAGTCCCTGCCAGTCTCCGTGGTTAATTTGGTAAGGGTCTCTTTTAGGGTTCTATTCATTCTTTCTACCTGTCCTGAGCTCTGGGGCTTATAAGCACAATGTAATTTCCAGTTTGCCCCCACCGCCTTGGCTACTGCCTGTGTTACCTTTGAGATAAAAGCTGGTCCATTGTCTGATCCTACCATGGCAGGAAAACCATACCTGGGTAAGATGTCTTCTAGTAGCTTCTTAGCCACCGTCTGAGCCGTTTCATGCTTGGTTGGGTATGCCTCCACCCAGCCAGAGAAGGTGTCTGTAAATACTAAAAGATATTTATAACCATACTTTCCTGGTTTGACTTCAGTGAAGTCGACTTCCCATTGGGCTCCCGATCTGGTGCCTCTGAGCCTGGTTCCTTTTTTATTTGATGTGGCTCTCGCGTTGGTGAGTTGGCAGGTCTTTGCAGGCAGATACAACTTGCTCTATTTTGGTGTCCTGTTGGTGAATCTTGATTCTGGCATGTTGGATTAAGTCTTTTAATTTTTGGGCCCCCCATGGGAGTAGACCAATGCATGTGCTCTAATACTGAGACTCCAAGCCAGTCTGGCAGCACGAGCTCCTTGTTAGGTGTATACCACCATCCCTTTATCTCCTGGGCCATGGGGAGTTTCTTGATCTGCTGTAACTCCTCCTGTGAGTATTTGGGCTGGTCTGGTAAAACTGGGTCTCCCGGGTCCAGTAGTTGTATGGTCATGGTGGGGACTGAAGTAAGGGCGACTGCCTTGGCTGCCTGGTCAGCCTTTCGATTACCTCTAGCTACTGGGTTATCAGCTTTTTGGTGCCCTTGGCAGTGGATAATGGCTAGCTTGGCAGGAAGCCATAAGGCCGTAAGCAGGTTAAGTATCTCCTGCTTATTTTTTATAGTTCGTCCTTCTGCTGTCAGCAACCCCCTCTCCTGATAAATTGCCCCATGAATATGAGCTGTGGCAAATGCATAACGGCTGTCTGTGTAGATGTGAAGCCGTTTTCCAGCTCCCAGCATCAGCGCCTTGGTGAGGCCTATGATCTCTGCTCGCTGGACTGACGTTCCGGAGGGTAGAGCCTCTGCCCATACGGTGTCTGTTTCGGTGACCACCGCTACACCCGCATACCTGTGTCCGTCTCGCACAAAGCTGTTGCCATCAGTGAACCAAGTAATCTCAGCATCAGGGAGGGGCCGGTCGGTCAGGTCCGTCCAGAATCCACGTACTTGTTCCAGGATTCCCGAACAGTCATGTAGTGGAGCACCTAGGTCAGGGTCGGGCAGCAGGGTTGCAGGATTGAGGGTTGCACTGGGGTGGAACCGCACTCGTGGAGTGTTGAGTAGGAGGCTCTGGTAATGAGTCATACGTGTATTGCTATCCATCTATCCGGAGGCTGTTTCAGTACCCCTTCAATGGCGTGTGGGGTCGTGATCCAGATCTCCTGTCCTAGGGTCAGTTTGTCTGCATCCTTGACTAGGAGTGCTGTCGCCGCAATAATTCTTAGGCATGGCGGCCAGCCGGCAGCCACTGGGTCTAGTTTCTTAGACAGGTAAGCCACCGGGCGGTTCCAGGGGCCTAAGGCTTGAGTTAGAACCCCTTTTGCTATTCCCTTATGTTCGTCTACAAAGAGGTGGAAGCGCTTCGTAATGTCTGGTAGACTCAGGGCTGGGGCACTTAGGAGGGCCTTTTTTAACTGATTAAAGGCAGTTTCTTCTTTTTCAGCCCATTTAAATGTTTTCCCCTCTTTGGTAGCTTCATATAAGGGCCTGGTGATCTCAATAAAACCTGGAACCCAGAGGTGGCAGTAGCCGGCTGATCCTAGGAATTCCCTCACTTCTCTTTGGGAGGTGGGAGTAGGGATCTTTAGGACAGTTTCTTTTCTGGCATCTGATAACTGCCACTGTCCGCCCTCCAGGATATATCCCAGGTAACTTACACTCTCCCTGCATATCTGAGCCTTCTTCGTGGATGCCTGGTACCCTAAGGCCCCCAGGGTAGCCAGCAGGTCCTGGGTCCCTCGCTCACAGTCTTTGGCCATGTCGGCAGCAATCAGGATGTCATCTACGTACTGCAGAAGGGTGAGGCCAGGATGCTCCCTTCTGTACTCACCCAGGTCCTCGTGTAGTGCCTCGTCGAAGATGGTGGGTGAATTTTTGAATCCCTGAGGTAGCCGTGTCCAGGTGAGTTGCCCACCGTAGCCCTCCTCCGGATCATGCCACTCAAAGGCGAACAAGGGTTGGTTCTGGGGTCCCAGCGGCAGACTGAACAAGGCATCCTTTAAATCTAGTACAGTATACCAGACCCTGGAGGGCGCCAAGAAGCTCAAGAGAGTATATGGGCTGGGAACAATTGGGTGTATATCTGTGACCCTCCTATTTACTTCCCGGAGGTCTTGTACTGGTAGGTAGTCATTTGTGTGAGGCTTTTTGACCGGCAGTAGGGGGGTGTTCCAGGCAGACTGGCAAGGAACTAGTACCCCTAGGCTTCGTAGTCTCTGGATGTGTGGCTGGATCCCCTTCCGGGCCTCCTGAGACATGGGGTATTGTTTGATCTTTACTGGACTCTCTCCTGGCTTGAGCTCTACCAGGACTGGGGTCCTGTGAGTGGTTAGTCCCATCCCCCCCATCTCTGCCCCAACCGAGGGGAATTCTTGTAGCCATCTGTCTATATTATCCTCTCTTGGGAGTGCCTCCTGGTGGAGAAGGTATTCATCCTCCAGTTTCATGGTCAGGACCTGGATGGGGTGGCCCTTGTCATCAGTGACCTGAGGCCCCCCTTGTCTGAAAGTTATCTGAGCTCCAATCTTGGTCAGTAAGTCCCATCCTAACAGCGGGTAGGGGCATTCTGGTATTACCATAAAGGAGTGGGATACCCGGCCCATTCCCAAATCTACTGTTCTTCAGGTAGTCCATGAATACTGGCTCATACCAGTTGCCCCTTGTACCCAGGACTTCTTGCTGGCTAGTTTTCCTTGTGGGGTGCGGAGGACCGAATGTTGTGCTCCGGTGTCGACCAGGAAGTCAACAGGTGTCCCCTCCACTTTAAGAGTTACCCTGGGTTTGGAGAGAGGGTCTGAACCCCGACTCCCCTAATCACTTAGTTCATATATCTCTAGGACTTTTACTCGATCAGTCTTGCTTCCCTACCCGCTGGCCCTTTTTGGACAATCTCAGGCTCAATGCCCTATCTCCTTGCAGTATGTGCACTGATTCTTCTGCAGCCTCTGCTTCCCCCCCCCCCCCCCCCTTGGTGGTTCCTTTACCTTTTCTTGTGTCATCTGCCAGCTGCCAGAGATGGCGGTCTCGTTCCTCGGGGGAGTCAGCAATGGTAGCTAGTAGTATTCTGGCCAGGTCTTGAGTCTGCTTACTGCTGGCAGCCGCCATGGAACGAGCCTGCTTGTCCTCAGGAGGCTCCCGGTTATTATATACCTTTTCGGCTACCACCAGGAAGTCCTGCAGAATTTTTTCTCCTAGTCTATCTATTTTCTGTAATTTTCTCCTAATGTCTATGGCCGATTGGTTTACAAAGGCCATGATAACAGCTGCCTTGCTTTCCGGAGCCTCTGGATCCATGGGGGTATAGGTACGGAATGCCTCCATGATCTGTTCTAAAAAGGCAGCTGGAGATTCATCTTTTCCCTGTTGTACATTTCCTACCTTGGCCAAATTGGTTGGCTTTCTAGCAGCCATTCGGAGACTCCCCATTAGAGTCTGGCGGTAGACCTGGAGCCTCTCCTTACCTTCTGCCGTGTTGAAATCCCACTGGGGCCGAGTTAAGGGGAAGGAGGCATCTATCTGAACCTGGTTGGTGGTGGGATTCCCGTCTGCACCCGGAACTAGTTTTCGGGCCCCATTGAGGATTCTTTCTCTTTCTTCAGTCGTGAACAGGACCTGCAAAAGCTGCTGACAATCGTCCCACGTGGGCTGATGGATAAAAAGAACAGAGTCTAATAAATCAATAAGCCCTGCCGGTTTCTTGGAAAACTTAGGATTCTGAGCTTTCCAATTGTAGAGGTCACTAGTGGCGAAAGGCCAATAGTGATGGGGCTGATTCCCCTCCGCGTCTGGGGGTCCGGTGGCTCTCAGGGGCAGAGTAGTGGAGTAGGCGGCAGAGGCAGATTGCTCCCTCTGAGCCCTTTGTCTGGTAAAGGGCGGGCTTCCCACTGGAGCGTTTCCGCCTCCCGCTCTCGGAACTGCGTCTGCCTCCCCCGGAGGGGGAGGATGGTGTTCTTCCGGCATCCTAGAGGGGTTATACGGGGGAGGAAAAATTAATTCTTCTTCAGTACCCCCCTGTAGGACAGGGTAGAGGGGTGCTGAAGGCTGGGTAAGACTTTTCTTCTTTGTCCCCTGCAAAGCAAGAATGGGTTTTGGCTCTGGAGGGAGCAGGGCTAGGAAGGGCTTAAGCCAAGAGGGTGGGTCTTCTACAAGGTCCTGCCAAGTGATAATGTAAGGGAGCTGATCAAGATGGCCCATCTTAGGCCGAGAGATGATACTCCTGACTAGGTGGATAGTAGGGAGGTTGAAGGTCCCCTCTGGTGGCCATCTGACATTGAAAGTTGGCCACTCGCTAGAACAAAAAAACTGCCACCGACCCTTTCGGACTTCCACACTGAGGTTGTTAGCTCTTCCCCTCACATCCTTAAAGTGATCAATCATAATACTTAGAGGAGTAGTCTGAGTCTGTCCCATAACGTCCGTCCAGTAAGTCCACAGAACAAAACAGAGAAACACAAAAACAGACAAACAGAGGGCCCCTAGAAAGTCTTCCAACTCCATGGAAGCAAAACTGAAAGCTAGCCTAGACCTTTGAGGGGATTCCACGTCCCTCCAAAACCGATGAGGGGATTCCACGTCCCTCCAAAGACGACGGCCTCACGCCGACCAGTGGGAGTGACCCGCCTCGTCTCAGACCTTTGAGGGTATTCCACGTCCCTCCAAAACAGATGAGGGGATTCCACGTCCCTCCAGAAGGGAGGATCGGAACGTCTTCCGAAACTCCCGGCCCATGGTCCTCCAGTGCGTCCACTTAGACTGCGTCGGGAACTACCATAATTCCAGAAATGAGCTCACACAGATAAGACAGAACAAACAGACAGACACTAACCATGGCCAGTCAGGCTCTCCGGGTCGGGGGTCCCTCGGGGGTCTTGGGGATCCCAGGTCGAGCCCCCAAATGTTATGCCCAGAATTCGTGATCCCCAAAGACTGCCAGGGAGCCGAGTCCGATGCAAAAGCAAAAGAGCCTTTATTGAGCTAGCTTGAGCTCCATCCCCTATCTGCACCGACGCAGCGGTGAGATACCAGGGAGAGAGAGCGAGTTTCAAAAGGACAAAGGTTATATTGGGGCCTAGGGGCAGTTGGTGAGGTAATGGCTATGGCCTCAGCCTATTGGCTGGGGAAGGGTCTGAGTCCTGTTAGGCAGGTGAGGGGTGGGGTTTACTCAAGGGGAGGAGGTGTGGTCAAGGTGAAGGACACAGAACAAGATGGAGTCGGCCGGCGTAGGCCCGCCCTTTCATGATCACCGAATATATTTCACCTGTGTCCACTGAAAAGACAATCTGTTTCCCATTGTCAGGTTTTACCTAAGACATCAATGGGGCGATCTGAAGTGGGCGGTCCAAGTGGGTGCTCTTCACTCCTAGGCATTGAGGGTGGGAGGAGCAAATGGTGCCTAAGGCACTGAGGATGGTATAGGAACCAGTTATGTAGGCCATACCCAAGGTGGTGCAGAAACAGAAAGAGGGGGAGAAAAAGGCAAAAGAGGTGAGATGCCAGCAGAAGGAATACAAAGAGAATCCCCGGTTCTAAACCTTGTCTTAGACAGGTTCTAAACCTTATCTAGGGAAGAGGAACAGACGTCATGTCTCCTCCCCCCACCAACTAGTGGAATTAGGCAGTCCATGTCAGGCAAGAAAAGATAGGGAACTACCCCCAAAAAAGTGGAGTTTCAGCAGCTGCTTGGGAATATTCCTTACAGTACCCATCCTGAGGTAGACTAACCACAATTGGTTCCAATTATCAGGGCCATTAACACGGGAGATGAATGAAGGAGAAGACCTCACATCTATTAGGGGAATGAACAAAGAGAAAAGGTCATCATCCCCTTTGTTAGGGATGGCCTATGTTTCTTCCAGTGCCTGAGTTCTGTCAGTGATGTGGGAACAAAGACAGAACGAAATGGCAGATAAAATTAAATTTCCTTATAACCTGCTTGAGGAAGGCAGAGTAAAACTTTTCTCTAGGAACTCCCTACTGTCTTAATGTCAATTCTTTGCTAGAGGGAAAAACAACCTAAGCTTGACAATTGCTATTCCTCCAATTAGTCTTCTTTAGCATATGAAAATCTCTTTGGAACCTTCCCCTTGACTTTACCTCCCCCCAACTCCCAAGTATATAATCAGTCTCTCCTCAGGGTCCCAGGGTAGTTCTTCCTTCCCATGGGTCCTGTCCCCACACTTCAATAAAATCACCTTTTTTTTGCATCAAAAATGTCTCAAGAATTCTTTCTTGGCCATCAGCTCCACACCCCACCGTCACCCCAAAACCTCATCATCAGGAGGTTATTTAAATAATTATCATTCAATATATTAGGAGGGAGTTTACAGACTTGATTACTGACAAAACATGTTCTGCAAGAGGTCCTTGGGTCCAGGGAGAGCCATGAAGGCCTGGACCTAGGGTACCTCTGTCCATTTGCTCTGTTTACTAAGACCATGCAGTATTACAAGGAGATCAGTCCTTTTCTACATTTTGTAATCTAAATTATTTCCAGTGGGTTAAAAAAGCATCCCAAGGGAGAGTCCTTGGAGACTGAAGAGAAGCTCCCATGTTCCTCCTAGAGAGAAAGAGAAGGTCCATTACCATGAGAATCCACCCTCCCCCTCTCTGCCACCCCCCCCAACTCCTGGGTGGCATCCCACGCACAGGATATGTCAGAGGTTCCTGGTATCAAAACAACCTGAGGCATCCCTCTAATGAAGTCACTATGATCACTGACCAGCCTTTAAGGGCCCCTGAGGAGGGATGATAGCATCCCCCCTGCTTTCCCATTGCATTCTAAACTACAGATTGGTGCCTGAGTATGGTCCAAGTTTGCCTTGCTGAGAAGGCCATGAGGAAACCACCGTTTTTAAACCATGGAAAGTACTGGAAAAGTTTTATAATGGGGAATTACCAAATTTTGTAATTTTAGTTAGTAGAGGGCATTGACAGAAATCAGCACAGATAGAAATCCATCGTGGTCTAAAGTGACATTCCAGCACATATAGTCTTTACAGCCAGCTTCCTAGAAAACTGTTCCTTGTTGGGTTTTAATTCAATCAGGTACTTGTTTCAGCCAGCTCCCAGGAGAGTGGCCAGATCAGGGATATGCAGGGAATCACATTAGACCAATGAGGAGGAAATCTCACATGGGAGTCTTAAGATTGGTAGCTGTCCTGATAACTTAGGTTGCTGTCCAGTGCCCAAGACAGACAACTTTGCATAAGGACAGGAGTAAAGAGAGGACATCAACATTCTGGCCAGGGTACTAACTTCCAGCCTAAAGGCAGGCTTTCTTTTCCCCATAGAGTAGCCACAGGCCAAAGGATTGCCTGAGCAATTGACTTGAACGTGTTCCAATAAAACCATACTTCTTGAAAAGCCCCTGAAATGAGAGTAAAAGAGGAAAAAAGAAAGTACTCACCAAGTTTGCACCGGTTCAAAGTCCAGATGAAAAGACTCAAAGCCTCACATAAGGACACCGAATGATAAAGTTTTGGGTGATTGTGGGGGTTCAAACCTGATGGCCAAGAAAGAATTCTTGAAGATGTCTTTGGTGCAAAAAGGTGATTTTATTAAAGCATGGGGACAGGACTTGTGGGCAGAAAGAGCTGCACTGGGGTTGTGAAGAATGGCTGGTTACATACTATGGACTTGGGGGAGGTTAAGTCCAAAGGGAAGTTTCCAAAGAGACTTTTATATGCTAAAGATTCATAGATTACTGGAGGCCTAGATATTGTCAAATTGAGGTTGTTTTTTCCTCTAGCAAAGTATTAACATTAAGATAGTAGGGAGGGAGTTCCTGGACTTTAGGCTATTGATGGAATCGTCTTTTTCTTGTAAACTGGCAGAGACTTTTACTGGTTTAACCATTTTTTTGTCCTTTCCTGTTTTGGGGCAGCTAGGAGTATCCGAGGAATATCATATATATCCCACCTGGGGGGCAGGTGTATGTTCTAGCTTGTACTTTGCCCTCAGCCTGTCTTATGTGGGTAATCATCAAGATTACCACTAACTGGAAAATTAACATTTGTGTTTCTTCAGTCATTGTAAAATGATAGCTTATAATGTAAAATTGTAGCTTCAGAACAAACTAAGCAACTATGGAAAATAAATGTGTAGCCAGAAAGAGTTAGGAGTCCCCAGAAAAAGAAAGATAGACATAGATTTTGTGACACAGGAGAAGTCATTTTAGACTCCCAGTTATTTTCCACAATTTATGTTGTACTGGCACTTTTTGCCTGACCACACTTCTTGTAGAACTTCCTAGGAGGTGTTAGAACAAAGAAATGCAAAATCCTCAGTAGTTAAGGATTTTAAGTGAACAAAGGGAATGTAAAAACTACAGTTTCTACCTGGCTAGGAAAATAAATCAGTGGCAAAACTCCCAATGCTGTTTTAAGAGTAAAGATTGACCTAACACATGTTCTTGAGTTGTTTTTATAGGATTTAAACCATACATTATATGAGTGATGGGGTTAAAACTGTCATGAGCAAGATTACCATTGACCAATACCCCCACCCTTCTTCACAAAAATATTAACTTCAACCTTTATAGGCAAGCAACAGGAAGAGCTGCAGTGGCCTACACCAGTTTGAGCTGGACCACTGACTTACACCTGCGCAAATGGACCATGGAGCGTCTTGACAATTACCTCTACCTCATTATAATGTTTAAAATCTTCACCTCTCCACTGAAGGAGGAGCATAAACCTCATTAACATAACATACAATATGTGTATAAACATGTGTCCTTAAGAGGCATGCATGACTTTATGCCGAAATCTACATATCATGACAAAGCTCCAGTTTTTGAATATTCATCTTATAAATAAAAGGAACCCACTCACCCCTGCTGTAAGAGTTATGGCTTTGGAAATTATTTCCTATGATCTCCTCATTTGCTGCAAATAAGGTTTCCTCTGTGCGACAACTCCACCTGGTATAGTCTCTATCTGTAACTCACCAAGGAGCAAACTCATGTTAGTTCAGTTGCAAAGGGATTTACACTTTTCCTGAAGCATATGTGAATTCTTGTGAGTAGTTTCTATTTTTTCCTGTATCCTTCAGAGTTGGTGAGGAACATGGGCATCTCCTAAGGTAATTGTTTCAAAGACTTTCAAAGGCATACTATCTCCTAATCTGAGATTTATAAAGCTTATGTCCCTAGCTAGCAGAGCTGCTGAGAGTCATTGAGTGTGGGAGAGAGAGAGAGAGAGACTGGGAACTGGGAATCAGTCTAGGTGGTTTGTTGAATAATTAAACATATCCAGTACAATTTAAAAATTGCTAAAGTATATTTTTGTTAGTTAATTTGTGTGTAGTTGTATCTAATTAGAATTATTACTAGAGAGCAGCAGAACATAGTTATTTTGTAGTTCCTGGGAAACTTGAAACCATGAAATCCCAATGTTTGCCTCTCAGTATACCCCATATGGGCCCAGTCCAGACCCTCTTCTCCCTCCTTTTCTCCATCTGACAAAGTCTAAAGTGCAAAAACACCAAAGTTCCTAGTGTAGCCCTAGAAGCCACTAAATTTAAGTGTGTAAGGAAAAATAGAAACAATCGTGGTCAGAGGAGCCAGCTCTTCCTTGGCCTAAGAAACAATTAAAGATGACTATCTTAGCTTGTCTAATGTTTATGAAGGGAAAATTATTGTCATGCTACTTTAACTCTTGCATTGGCTGTCTCTCCTGAAAACTGATCGAGTCAGTTACTTACTGTAGACCAAGCATGAAGAATAGTATTTACACAGTAAAATTCCCAAGTGGGTGTGGGGGGTGGATGGGCAGAGGAAGGTTACATGCGGTCAAATTCTTTCTCATAATTCCTGAGTGTGATTTGCATGTGACTACAGCTGGCTCTAAAGCAGCATGTGGGTTTGGCATTAGGGAGTTCCCTGTAGAATTATCTAGCTTGCTGGTTTTTTCATACAAAAAGTGCAGAGACCGGCAAAAGACCCACTAAAATAAATAATTGGTATCAGCTGAAGCCTGTCCTACACACTCCATAAAGACAATGGTTCTCAAACTTTACTGTATATTATAATTAACTGGGGAGATTTGACAAATTCATGTGCCCAGCCATACCCCCTATGAACTAAATCAAAATCTCTAAGGATGGGACAAAACATTTTTATTGTTAAATAAAAATGTGTTATTTCCATGTGTTAGCCGAGTCTAATAACCATTGCCCTAACAGGGACCTCCAGGAAATGATGTTACTGAATTAAAAACATGGGAATTAAGGAATAGAGCCAGCTTCTCCCTTAATTCAGAGAGAAATCATAAATGAAAAAGACAAAACCTTCAGCACAGATTACAAGTATAATGATATTATTAGACACAGGTATCTTTGAGTTGTAGACATAAACCCCCTCCTCCTCTAGCTACAGGAGTAATCACAAAGGTCAAAGATCTCTAGCTTCTTAGGCTGTTCTGGATTGTCCAGAGGATCAATCGTCAGTCAATCCAATTGTGAGGGATTACAGCCATACAATGCTAGTTTTTGTTTTGCTGAATGCAAAGGTAGGAAATGCTCCTTGAGCACTCTGCAAACAAGTAATAAATTGGTAAAAATACAAGAGATAAAAGACTCCTACAGAGAACCTAACATCACAAGTGCTCACTTAAGAAGTGACAGTCAAGGTTAAAGGAGGTTAAAGAAGGGACAGGAAGAGCCCTTGAGGACCTCGTGGGGAAGGGCCTGAGTTAAACTGGCATACCTCAGTAAAGCAAGGGAGTTTCCTGGCCCTGGTCTATTGCTGATGTCATGGCCTTCTGATAAGTGGAGGATAAAATACAGATTATTCCAACAAACATTTGTGGAGCACCTCATATGTGCCAGGCATTGTTCTGTTGCCTGAGCACACAAAGCAAACAAAACAGATATACCCCCTTTTTGCCTTCAAGAACCTTAGAATCTGAATTTTCCCCCCATCACTCTAATGCCTTTGGTCTGAATTACTCAAACACTCCCGGCAGTTGGTTAAATAGTCACGCCACAATACATGTCTATCCAGAAGCTCAGCATGTGACGTTATTTGGAGGAAGGGTCTTTGCCAATGCAATTCAGTTAAAGATCTTGAGATTTTCTTGGCTTAGAGTGGGTCTTAAATCCAATGACAAATAATCTTATCAGAGACAAAAAAAAATAGAAATAGATATAGACACAGAAAGAAAGCCCTTGTGAAAAGGGAGCTAGAGATTTGAGTGATATGTCTGTAATCCAAGAAACACTAAGGATTGCTGACTACCACTAAAAGTTAAAAGAAAGGCATGAAATCAGTTGTTCCTCAGACCCTCCAGGAGTAAACTCTAAGGTCATCTTCTAGCCTCCAAAACAGTGAGAGAATACATTTCTTGTTTTAAGCCACCTAGTTTTTTGTCTGGCAATTTGTTACACATTCCTAGTTAACTAATACATCCTCCTAATGGTCTTCCTTCCTAGGCACTTGTCCCCCATAGCAATCAGAGTAATCCTTTAGAACTCAAGTTATTATGTCATTGCTTTAGTCAAAGCTCTCCAGTGGTTCCCATCTTATTCAGAGCAAAAGCCAGTGTCCTTTAAAGAAACAACAAAGCCCTTGCCATTGGGGGTGATGATCTAGCCTCAGTTACCTTTCCAGTCACATTCTTAACCAACCTTCTCATGACTACCTCCCCCAACACTAAGCTCTAGACATACTGAAATGTTTCTGGAATTTTCTCCTCATGTGCCCAGCATGCTCTTGTTCGCCCGTTATTCCTCCTGATTCATTTTCTTTCTTCTCTCAAGTCTCAAATAGCACAGTATCAGAAGAGGCCTTCTCAGAACACCCTATCTAAAATAGTGTCACTCTCTTCACTTTAGTCTGCACCTGACATTATATACACATATAGATAAGTGTGGATACAGATATGGATATACATTACTTATATACAATGTAACATCCCAATAGAATGAAATCTCCTTAAAAATAGGGATTTTGTTTGCTTGCTGCTGCATCCCTGATGCCTGTTTCTGAAATATTATATCCTTGTGTTTTTGTCTGTCTTTTGACACATCATAATTATTTTGCATTAAGGATATTTCTTCATATATCTTATCTCCTCTAGCAGAATGTAAGCTTCTTAAAGTTAGGAAGTCTGTTTCAGTCACACCTACCTCAACTTCTCTCTCTGCCCAACCTAAGACAATACTTTATAAATAGTCAATGCTCAAAAGATATGAGTTGGTTAAACCATTGTTTTTATAAAGAGATTCTTTTTCTTGGAGTAATGTTTTTAAGTATAAAAAGTATATAAACTAAAATTTTAATTTCTTATTTTCTTAAGAGTTTCAAAAATTAACTCTTCTAAAGAATCTTGGTCTTTTATGAATTCATTTTGGAAAGAAAGTGATCCTACAAAATCCAAATTATTCTTTTAGTGGGAAGTGGTCTTATTTTCTTTGGTATTTATTAAATGTTAACAACACATCTAATACTTGGCATATTCGATTTTGCTTCTTTAAAAATGCCAGGTATAATGTAGATCACATTTGAAAAGACTATAAAAGCTCATTAATTTGAACTGCCCTAATTTTGAGGCTAAATTATTTTACCTAAGTATATAAAGAAAATATTTTTAGTATTCTAACATCTCTGGGAAGTCTTTTAAACCATTTATGTACTTCTCTAAGAGAGCTATTTCTAAGTACCATACTTATAACTTATTTTGACCAATTTTTCAAAAAAGAACAGATATGCTAATTAAAAGAATTTTCATTTATTCAATTTTCATTTATTTCATTTATTCACCCTAAAAGTTTTTCAAAACCAAGACTCTTGCCTGCCAAAAATAAACGTGTTGGCAGGGCAAAGACTTGATCAGGGTTATGGGCTCTCAGAATGATTTTTCTAAGGAAATATTTGTTATAGGCTTAAAGGGTCTATAAATTAGTAATAAAACTTAAAAGTTTAAATAAACTTTATTTCAACAACCTTCCCTAAGTCTGTATGAGTTTAAAAGATAAGAGTCTGATAGGATTCACTCACTTTTCTTTTTCTTAGCTTGAAATGACTATAATTTGATGTAATTTTTACTTGCGAAGAAACACCTATAAAACAATGTTCTTGGCTTTTGTTTCTGTGTTTAAATGCATGGAGAAATAATATACCAAAAAGAACACTGGACTAGAAATCAGGAGACTTGACTCCATATTCCTCTCTGTCCTATATGCCCTTGGACAAGCCTCAGTCAAATGTCAGTTAAGTGTTTGGCTCAGGTCATGATCTCACAATTCGTGGGTTCAAGCCCCACGTCTGGCTCTGTGCTGACAACTCAGAGCCAGAGCCTGATTTGGATTCTGTGTCTCCCTCTCTTTGCCCTCCCCTGCTTGCACTCTGTCTCTCTTTCTTTCTCAAAAATAAATAAACATTAAAACTTTTTAAATTAAGACCCTACCCTTATAACCCCATGTAACCTTAAAAATAAAAGAAGTATTTAGTATGGTTTGTTTGTGTAGACTTTCAGTGCCACCTCATCTCTGGTGGTAAAATTGTTATTCCTTCCCTGGTACAGGTAAGGGCTAGGGAGACATCTTCACAAGGGGACTTTATTATCTTGTTTACAGGTAGGTAGGAAGAAGGCAGAGAGCTTTTCCTGTGCCCTTTCTCTCAATTGCCTTGAGCTCAAAATAATCCTTATGCCAGAGAGGCATATTTTGGAATGGCATGTTCTAATCTCCTACAAGATGATGTAATCATTATCCTACAATTGAAATATAACAACAGTAGTGTAACTAGCTTCCTAGGCTCTAATGCCTCAACCCATTCTCTATACCATAACCAATGTAATATATCTAACACATAATTATGATCATGCAGCTGTCTTGATTAAAACCCTTTAATGGAATCCCATTGCCCACAAGATAAAGTCAAAACTCTGTAACCTGTCATATAAGGTCTTCTATGATTTGGATACTGCTTCATTCTCCCTCCTCATTCTATACCCATAACTCTACAATTATGCCATCTCAAACTCTTTCAAGTTTCTCTAAAGGCATCATGCTACTTTGGTTCTCCTGCCTGGAAATTCCTGACCCTTTACCCACCATTGACTTGGTAAGTACCTGCTCATCTTTCAAGATACAGCCTAAGTATTACCTTCTTAACAAAATCCTTTCTGTTCACTTCCCATTGAATATTCTACCCATTCTTTTATTTTTTTAATTAAATTCTTTTAATTTTTATTTTCTTTTGAGAGAGAGTGTGTTCATGTGAGCATGAGTGGGAGAGGGACAGAGGAAGGAAAGAGAGAATCTCAAGCAGGTTCCACATTCAGTGCAGAGCCCAATTCAGGGTTGATCTCATGATTGTAATATTCAGTAACAATAGATAATTGATACAGACTTTATTACTAGAAGTGAGGTGTTGCCATAACGCATACCTCTTTAGTTGGGCATAGCTTCAGAACTGGGAAGTGGGTCAAGACTGCAATGACTTTAAAAAGAATGTTAGTGAAAACCTAAAGAGCCTTGAAGTGACTTTTAGTAGACCCTGGATAGACTTTGAGGAGGCTGCTGGTGAGAGTTTAAAGGAACTAAGGAAAATGTTATGAAAACTGAGAAATCGGAATCCTTGTTATATAGTGACAGAAAATAACAATATTGCTGCTTGAATTAATATGGAAAACAAAAAATGTCCCTAATGAACTGAGCGATCTAATGAAGATTTCCAGACAAGGAGTTGATAGAGTCACTTTGTTTCTTCTTACAGCTTATATTGAAATATAAGAGGAAAAAGATAAGCTAGAAAAGAAAGAAGCCAAAACTTGATGAAGCCAGGTTTTGAAATTTTCTAACCTCTTGAGGTGGAAAACAATGTTAAATTAAGATATGGCTTCTAGGAAAACATTACAATCTTGGACACTGTCAGAAAAAGTTTCTAAAGGTAAAGCCAAGTGTTTGGCTATAAAATCCTTTTAACATCCCACAAAAATCTATGATGATACTTTAAGTAATAGAGCTTTCTAGGTGTTAAGGGTGTTAAGGATATTAAGCTTTCTAGAAGCTTAATGGTGTTATCTCTCAACAATGTTAGTGGAAAATCAAGATGAAGAACTCATCATAAAGAAACTCCTATGTTGCCTATCTTCTGCCCAATGGAGTGAATCCCCAAAAAGCAAATTATTCCAGAAGAAATATTGCTGGCTTAGATTGAAAGGGAAAGAAACCATATGGGGTAAAAAAGGACTGGAACCACAAATTTATAGGCAGAAAGTAAGCAAAGAGATTATTCAGCTAGAAACACAGGCAATCTTTTATGGAAAATATAGGATCATCCAGAGGATGGCTATAGTAAATCAGAAAGCAGAGCCACAAGTATGGAGATCTATTCCAGAAAAAGAGTAGGACTAAGTCAAGAAATTGTCAAGTCAAGAAAATTCCAACTGGATTTCTAAATGGTTTGGACCAATGATCACTTTTACCCCTTTTCGAATGAGTCTATTATGATTATTCTATGTCTGTCCCATCATTGTACATTGGCTATGTGGAGCAGATAATTAGTCTCTTTAGTTCACAGGTCTTCAGATTAACAGGAATTATACTCTAGGACCTGTACTCAAGTACCCACACCTACACCTACACCTAATTTAAATGGCAAGATCCTAAGCTTCCAGTACGTACTATAAAGGGATAAGGGGTATTTATTTTCTTTATCATATAAGAGAGATGTGAATCATGGGAGATTAGAAGGAAGACTGTGGAGGCAGCTTCCTAGGTGATCCTATTTCTGTTATCCTTGACCTTGTGTGGTCCTCTTCCATATTAAACAGGGCTGACCTATATAATCAAGAGAATTTGCAGAAATGATGCTGTATGACTTCCAAGGGCAGTCCATAAAACATGAAGACGATTCCACTTGGTCTTTTCTTGGATCACTTACTCTGGAGGAACCTAATGTCTTCTAGTGAAGACAATTACATAGCTCTATGAAGAAGTCCACATGGCAAGGATAAAAGTTCTCCTGCAAACAGCAACAACTCACCATCCATGTGAGTGAGCTATTTTCGAAGCAGATTCTCAAAACCCTGGTCAAGTTTTCAGATGACTGTAGTTCCAGCTGACATCTTGACTACAATCTCATGAGCCAGAACCACCAAGACAATTTGCTCCCAAAGTCCTGACCCCCAGAAACTGTATGAGACAATAAATCTTTACTGTTGTTGTAAGTCACTAAATTTTAGTGCAATTTGTTGCACAGCAATAAACAACTAATACAAACATAACAAATAATAATATTAACAAAAGCAATCAGTAAAAAGACTAAATAAAATGGAGTAATGATATTGGGCGTATAGAGTGGGGCTAAGGAAGTGTGTGTAAATGAACAAAACCTTCATCTGCCAGAGTAAAGTGTCAATTGATAATGTCTATAATTAATAAACAAATAAATAGCTGAGTAAAGGTATTGTTTAGAAATTTGAAGATATAATTAGTTAAAAAAAAGGAACTAAAAATAAAAATGATTCAAAGTAGTCACCTCTGGGGCAGAGTATTGCCACTTTCCATTATACGTTCCCTGTTCCATTTCATTTTTAGGCCAAATGTTATGCTTTGATTTTATAAAGATATTGGGGGATTTAGAATGGATCAAAATAAAATCTAATATATATATATTGACAAATATATCTATGTCAGATATTTTTACATCTCATTTAAATTAAGAGATACAGTTAGCTTTGTTTTAAACATGAGAAAACTCAACAGGAATATGCCTCAGAATTCTTGTTTTCCTGTAGAGCAGATCAACGAACCAAGAGTTGGTTTTTTGAAAAAATAAACAAAATTGACAAACCTCTAGCCAGGCTTCTCAAAAAGAAAAGGGAGATGACCCAAATAGATAAAATCATGAATGAAAATGGGATTATTACAACCAATCCCTCAGAGATACAAACAATTATCAGGGAATACTTTGAAAAATTACATGCCAACAAATTGGACAACCTGGAAGAAATGGACAAATTCCTAAACACCCACACTCTTCCAAAACTCAATCAAGAGGAAATAGAAAGCTTGAACAGACCCATAACCAGCGAAGAAATTCAATCGGTTATCAAAAATCACCCAACAAATAAGAGTCCAAGACCAGATGGCTTCCCAGGGGAGTTCTACCAGACGTTTAAAGCAGAGATAATACCTATCCTTCTCAAGCTATTCCAAGAAATAGAAAGGGAAGGAAAACTTCCAGACTCATTCTATGAAGCCAGTATTACTTTGATTCCTAAACCAGACAGAGACCCAGTAACAAAAGAGAACTACAGGCCAATATCCCTGATGAATATGGATGCAAAAATTCTCAATAAGATACTAGCAAATCGAATTCAACAGCATATGAAAAGAATTATTCACCATGATCAAGTGGGATTCATTCCTGGGATGCAGGGCTGGTTGAACATTCGCAAATCAATCGACGTGATACATCACATTAATAAAAAAAAAAAGAGAAGAACCATATGATCCTGTCAATCGATGCAGAAAAGGCCTTTGACAAAATCCAGCACCCTTTCTTAATAAAAACCCTTGAGAAAGTCGGGATAGAAGGAACATACTTAAACATCATAAAAGCCATTTATGAAAAGCCCACAGCTAACATCATCCTCAATGGGGAAAAAGTGAGAGCTTTATCCCTGAGATCAGGAACACGACAGGGATGCCCACTCTCACCGCTCTTGTTTAACATAGTGTTGGGAGTTCTAGCATCAGCAATCAGACAACAAAAGGAAATCAAAGGCATCCAAATTGGCAAAGATGAAGTCAAGCTTTCGCTTTTTGCAGATGACATGATACTATACATGGAAAATCCGATAGACTCCACCAAAAGTCTGCTAGAACTGATACATGAATTCAGCAAAGTTGCAGGATACAAAATCAATGTACAGAAATCAGTTGCATTCTTATACACTAACAGTGAAGCAACAGAAAGACAAATAAAGAAACTGATCCCATTCACTATTGCACCAAGAAGCATAAAATACCTAGGAATAAATCTAACCAAAGATGTAAAAGGTCTGTATGCTGAAAACTATAGAAAGCTTATGAAGGTAATTGAAGAAGATATAAAGAAATGGAAAGACATTCCCTGCTCATGGATTGGAAGAATAAATATTGTCAAAATGTCAATACTACCCAAAGCTATCTACACATTCAATGCAATCCCAATCAAAATTGCACCAGCATTCTTCTCGAAACTAGAACAAGCCATCCTAAAATTCATATGGAACCACAAAAGGCCCCGAATAGCCAAAGTAATTTTGAAGAAGAAGACCAAAGCAGGAGGCATCACAATCCCAGACTTTAGCCTCTACTACAAAGCTGTCATCATCAAGACACCATGGTATTGGCACAAAAACAGACACATAGACCAATGGAATAGAATAGAAACCCCAGAACTAGACCCACAAACGTATGGCCAACTCATCTTTGACAAAGCAGGAAAGAACATCCAATGGAAAAAAGACAGTCCCTTTAACAAATGGTGCTGGGAGAACTGGACAGCAACATGCAGAAGGTTGAAACTAGACCACTTTCTCACACCATTCACAAAAATAAACTCAAAAAGGATAAAGGACCTGAATGTGAGACAGGAAACCATCAAAACCTTAGAGGAGAAAGCAGGATAAACTCATATCTTTAAATAACCAACCTGAATATAAATTGACTAAATGCTCCAATCAAAAGACATGGGGTAACAGAATGGATAAAAAACAAGATACATCTATATACTGGCTACAAGAGACTCATTTTAAACCTAAGAACACATGCATTTTGAAAGCGAAGGGATGGAGAGCCATCCATCATGCTAACGGACTTCAAAAGAAAGCTAGGGTAGCCATACTTATATCACACAAACTAGATTTTAAACCAATGACTGTAACAAGAAATGAAGAAGGGCATCAGATCATAATTAAGGGTACTATCTACCAAGAAGTTCTAACGATTGTAAATATTTATGCCCCCAACTTGAACTCAAATATATGTCAATTAATGACAAACATAAAGAAACTTATTAATAACAATACCATAGTGGTAGGGGATTTCAACACCCCACTACAGCAATGGACATATCATCTAAGCAGAAATTGAACAACAACAAAATAAAACAATGGATTTGAATAACACACTGGACCAGATGGACATAACAGATATATGCAAAACATTCCCTCCTAAAGCAGCAGAATACACATTCTTCTCAAGTGCACATGAAACATTCTCCAGAATAAATCACATACTGGGTCACCAATCAGCCCTCAACAAGTACAAAATGATCGAGATCACATTAGGCATATTTTCACATCACAACGCTGTGAAACTGGAAGTCAACCACAAAAAAAAAAAAAAAAACTTGGAAAGGCCTCAAATACATGGAGGTTGAAGAATATCCTACTAAAGAATAAATGGGTTAACTGGGAAATTAAAGAAGAAATTTAAAAAATACAAGGAAGCAAATGAAAATGAAAACATGACAGCCCAAAACCTTTGAGATACAGCAAAGGCAGTCCTAGGGTGAAGTATATTGCAATTCAAGTCTATCTCAAGAAGCAAGAAAGATCCCAAATGCACAACCTAATCTTACACCGAAAGGAGCTAGAACAGAAATAGCAAATTAAGCCTAAAACCAGCAGAAGAAGGGAAATAAAAAGATTAGAGCAGAAATAAAAGTATAGAAACAACAACAAAAAAACATAATAGAACAGATCAACAAAACTAAGGATTAGTTCTCTGAAAGAATTAATAAAAACTGATAACTTTCTAGCCAGACCTATCAAAAAGAAGAGAAAGGACCCAAATAAATAAAATCATGAATAAAAGAGGAGATATCACAACCAATACCACAGAAATACAAAAATCAGAAATACAAAAAGTTATGAGAATATTTTTAAAAAATACTATGCCAATAAACTGGGCAATCTGGAAGAAATGGACCAATACCTAGGAACTCACAAACTACCAAAACTGAAACTGGAGGAAATAGAAAACCTATAACCAGAAAAGAAATTGAATCAATAATCAGAAGTCTCCCAACAAACAAAAGTCCAGGGCTGGATGACTTCCCAGGGTAATTTTACCGACACTTAAGAGTTAATACTTATTCTTTTCAAAGAATGCCAAAAAATAGAAATGGAGGAAAAACTTCCAAACTCCTTTTCAAGTCCAAAATTACTTTGATTCCAAAGCCAGACAAAGATCCCACTAAAAAGAGAATTATAGCAATACCCCTGATGAGAATGGATGCAAATATTCTCAAGATACTAGCAAATAGAATCCCACAGTACATTGAAATAAGTATTCATTACAATCACATGGCATTTATTCCTCACCTACAGGGGAGGTTCCATATTTGCAAATCCATCAACATGATAAGCACCTTAATAAAAGGATAAGAACCATATGATTCTGTCAATAGATACAGAAAAAAGCATTTGACAAAACAGCATCCATTCTTCATAAAAATCCTCAACAAAGTAGGTTTAGATGGAACATACCTCACCATCATAAAGGCCGTATACAAAAGATGCACAGCTAATATCATCCTCATTGGGAAAACCAGACAGCTTTTCCTCTACAGTCAGGAAACAGACAATGATATCCATTCACCATTACTATTTAACATAGTACTGGAAGTCTTAACCTCAGCAATCAGACCACAAAAAGAAATAAAAGGCTCCAAATTGGCAAGGAAGAAGTCAGACTTTCACTATTCACAGATGACATGATGTTCTATGTAGAAAACCGAATAGACTCCACAAAAAAATTTGCTAGAACTAATACATTAATTCAGGAAAGTTGCAGGATATAAAATCAATGCACAGAAATCTGTTGCATTTCTATATGCCAATAACAAAGTAGCAGAAAAACAAATCAAAGAATCAATCCCTTTTACAACTGAACTTAGAACAATAAGATCCCTAGGAATAAACCTAACCAAAGAGGTAAAAGATCTGTACTCTGAAAACTATAGCACACTTATGAAATAAATAGAAGACAGAAAGAAAAGGAAAAACATACCATGCTCATTGCCTGGAAGAAAAAACATTGTATAATGCCTATACTACCTAAAGCAACCTACATTCAATGCAATCCCTATCATAATACCATCAGCTTTTTTCACAGAGCTGGAGCAAACAATACTAAAATTTGGATGGAACCACAAAAGACCCTGAATAGCCAAAGCAATCTTGAAACAGAAAAACAAAGCTTGAGGCATCATGATTCTAGACTTCAAGCTATATTACAAAGTTGTATTTATCAAGAAAGTATGATGCTGGCACAAACACAGACACATGAATCCATGGAACAGAATGGAAAACCTATAAATTGACCCACCACTATATGGTCAACTAATCTTTGACACAGTAAGAAAGGATATCCATTGGAAAGACACAGTCTCTTCAACAAATGATGTTGGGAAAGCTGAACAGCAACATGCAAAAAAATGAATCTGGACGACTTTCTTACACCATAGGCAACAATAAATTCAAAATGGATTAAAAGCCTCAATGTGAGACAGAAACCATCAAATCCTAGAGAAGAACATAGGCAGCACCCTCTTTGACCTTGACCAGAAAAACTTCTTACTAGACACATCTTTGATGGCATGGGAAACAAAAACAAACATGAACTATTGGGACTTCATTGAGATAAAAATCCTCTGCACAGCAAAGAAAACAATCAACAAAACTAAAAGGCAGCCTATGGAATGGGAGAAGATTTTTGCAAATGACATCTGATAAAGCATTAGTTTCCAAAGTATATAAAGAACTTGTCAAACTCAACACCCCAGACAGATAATCTAGTTAAGAAATGGGCAGAAGAGATCAATAGATATTTTTCCAAAGAAGACATCCAGATGGCCAAAGGACACATGAAAAAATGCTCAACATCACTCATCATCAGGAAAATACAAATCAAACCACATTGTGATACCACCTCACACCTGTCAGAATGGCTGAAATTAACATCTCAGGAACCAACAGATGTTAGCAAGGATGCAGAGGAAGGTGAACCCTGTTCCCACTGTTGTAAACTGCTATAGCCATTCCAGAAAACTGTATGGAGGTTCCTCAAAAAATTATAAACACAACTACCCTATAATGCAGCAATTGCACTACTAAATATTTACACAAAGGATAGAAAAATACTGATTCGAAGTTATATATGCACCCCAATGTTTATAACAACATTATCAACAATAGTCAAATTATGGAAAGAGCCCAAGTGTCCATAGACTGATGAATGGATAAAGAAGTGTATAAACGGATAAAGAAGGTATATATTTTATTGTGATGTGCACTGGCTGTTGTATAGAAATGATGAGTCACTAAATTCTATTCATGAAATCAATATTTCACTGTATGTTAACTAACTAGAAACAAAAACAAATAAATAATAAATAAATAAATGACACAGGTGATGAAAGACATGAAGAAACTGCATAAATAAAATAGAAAAACTCAGAAATCATGTTACAGAATTCAAGGAAGAAGAAAAATTACCATAAGGAACATAAAGTTTGTTAACCAAAAAGGTTTAGGGTTATTTTGGTACTCTAGTGGCCCCAATAAGCCACAACTTCCTGTCTTTGTGTTGGTCCCATCCATACTGACTCTAAGCTAGGACTATGCTAGTTATGAGACATGAACAAGTAATATGCAAGCAGAGGATTTATAAATACTTGTACATTGAGGTCTGTCTTCTTGTAATGCTAGGTCTTGTGATATTCCTTGTTAGAATGCAGCAGCCATTCTGTAAGCAGCTCTACTTAGTCATGTGGAGAAGCCATGCAGAGGAAAACTGAGAACTGACTGATAGCCCAAGCTGAGCTGCCATATGACAATACAAATTTGCTGTCCAAGTGAGTGATCTTCTGGCCCTCACAAAGATGTTCCAGCTGACATCATGTCACAGCTTGCACTCACAGTCCACACCAAGCTTGGACCAAATTTCAGGATTGTGAGAAAACAAAAAATTGTTTTTGCTTTAAACGATTATATTTTAGAGACAGCCTATTATGCAGCAATTAATGATACAAGTTGAACACATTGAAAACAGTAACAATGAGCATTCCTGGAACCTATATTTCTGTCTTAAAATACTATTTGCAACTAAAATAAATCAAAGCTTCTTAGAGAAATGGCTGGTTCTAGGTCCAGAATATGAAGTGTATATGATGCATGTTGAATGTCTTGATATACCAGAGAGCAAAGAATCTTCAAAGACTAATAGGGTCATGTCAAAAAATAGGAGAAATCTTGAGGAGGTTTCCACTAACCAAAGATGAAACAATTTGAGATTAAGAAGTATGTGTCTTGGAACACAAAAAAAAACCTATATTTTAATACAAATGATATATTTAAAAATATAATCAGTGTCATTCTAGAATGATAAGGAATTTATTTATTATTTTGAAAACTGATAAAGGAAAAGAATCCAAAATAATTCCTGTCTTTCATTCTACTGAATTGATGATTCTACTCAGTCATCAAATAGTATATTAGGGAAATATTTCATGAGAATGAAATAATGGTATTAGAGTATCACCATTTATTTTATAATCCTCAACAAACTAATGAATTTTGATGATCATCATCAAAGGTTGATAACATCACAAAAAGAGACACAAAAATATGGCAAATCAAGAAAGAGACTCTTAAACTATGGATAGCAAACTGATGGTTACCAAAGGGGAGGTTGGTGTAGGGATGGGTTAAATGGGTGATGGGGATTAAGGAGTGCACTTGTTGTGATGAACATTGGGTGTGTATGGAAGTGTTGAATCACTAAATTGTACACCTGAATCTAATAATACACTGTTTGTTAACTAACTGGAATTTAAATACAAACTTTTAAAAATCCTATATCTCATAAAGGCCCTGTATCTGGAACTCTGAAGACTCAATGATGAGCAAATAAATAATCATTTTTAATGGGCAAATAATTTGATCAAATAATGCCTCAAAGATATACGGATGACAAATAAGCCCATAAAAAGGTGTTCAACATTATTAGTCATCTATAGGTAATGGATATGAACTTTATACTAATTATGGAGATGTTTCCTGGAGATATAAATAGTAATTAGAAGAATATTTATAAGATTAAGCACTATATTAGAACAGATGTTACATATCAATGATTTTAGCTTAAGGAATTAGAAAAGGAAAAACAAACTAAACTCAAAGTGTGTGTCTATCTATATATGTATCTATACTTTAAAAATTGTATACTTTAAACATGTGTAGCTTATTGTTTGTCAATTATAGCTGGGTGGTGTGGAAAAAGAGCTGTCAAATACTTTAGTCTGTAGCCTATTTATCAGTCACAAAAATCGTCTGAGGCCTTTTGCTTTTATTGTCATGTTTTACTTGAAAAAATTTTTATTTTATTTTTGTTTGTTTTTTAAACCTGCAAGGAAATAGTTAAGCTTATGGTCCAGTTTTATTCTATAAGCTGAATGAACTTGAAGCAATTGCATTTACATTTTTATCAATTAAGGAACTGGTATTTTTTGAACACCTATAATCTATTATGAGAGTGATTCCAAAGAAATGTCAGACTTCTCTCTTCCTTAGCTCTAGTGTCTGAGCAAATAAGATACACAAGGAAGTGTTTTGAAGCTATACAAAACTGAGACTTTCAGGGCCAAATGAATGATGAAACAATAACAACTATTTGAGTTTAGGAAAAAGTAAGAATCTGGTCTTGGTCTGAAGCCTGAGGGAGGAAATATGCCTTAAGGCCTTACATGCTGGGTGGAATTTGTTTGGCTACAGAAGCCAAGAAATCAGATCATCCTGCTAAAGGGAGATTTGGAATCTGGAATAGGATAGCTGGCCAAAATAGTTCATATTTGGGAATAACATTTAGGCAGTCCAAGTTATTGGATGAGTTATCTTTTTTTACAGTATTGTTGACACACACACACACACACACACACACACACACACACACACACAAAGACAGACAGAGACAGAGACAGAGAAGAACAGGGAAGCAAATGTCGTCTTTTCAAGGTGTTTAGTCTATTAGTCATATTCTCACTGAACATATTCTCTTTTGTCCAGAAGAAGTAAAAGGAAGTCATTACATTCATTTACTCATTTACAAGCTCCTCCTGATACCTTCTGAAGATCAATAACATGAAAACAAACTCATAGGTCAATTTTGCCTCAATTCAATGCTGCTTCACCTTCAAAAAGAGCAGATATCATATTTACTAATTATGTCCGTCATTTGTACACTACATGACAAATTCTAATTTTAAGAGGAAAAAAATGTGTATTTTTTTTAACATCTTTTGCTTCACTTTCTACCACTGGCAACTAGTACAGCTTTTGCCAAGTCTGGCTGTACTGTATTCCCAAAAGACAGTTAACAGAGTTTCACCATTGCCAACCTCAGAAGAAAATCAAGCTCAGAATTAAGCATGCAAAGGCCACTGTGTGGACATGAAAAGTCAGACATAAAGTGAACAAATAATATACTTATTTTTAGGGATCTTGAGACTAATAAATGTTATGTACTGAGTTGTGCATAGGTGTA
The DNA here is from genome assembly GCF_046562875.1 of Panthera onca. Taxonomy (NCBI): domain Eukaryota; kingdom Metazoa; phylum Chordata; class Mammalia; order Carnivora; family Felidae; genus Panthera; species Panthera onca. Next base: position 167,006,019 of record NC_138342.1, on the reverse strand, counting down.
GATTTCTGGGAAGAAAAAAGAAAGCTAAACTGGTATTTTTCAACTCTCTCCACTGATCCCCTCTACCTTCCTCTGTTCCTCATGAATTTTCAAAACTGTAGGCTTGGGGACAATCCCTTATTTTTGTACATTTGTAAAACTATTCAATGTCTTCCATTGATTTGGGTAAAGTCTATTGGTACACAGTTCATGTGTGGCTTTGCCCCTGCCCTGGGCATCAACCTCCTCTTGTGCCCCTTAGGCTCCATAAACACTGACTTTCTCTTTGTTCTTTATTCTCCTAACATTCTCCTAATTCTACCTGTCTGAGAACTTTGAATATACTGTTCCCACCACCTAGAATACTCTCCCTTTCCTATCCCAGTTTTTGATTGAGTAACTTTTATTTATCTTTCAAATCTCAATTTAAATCAACCTTCTTCAGGGAAGTCGTTCTTGGCCCCCAGAAGAGGTTGGCATCCTTGGTAAACGCTCTGAGGACACACTGTCCTCTTCACTCTTGGCACATTATCTATGATTATAATTAATTAAATGCCTATCTCTCCATTAGACCTTTAGTTTCTTGAGAGACAGGGATCTATTTTATTCACATTAAATCCCCAGCACCTAGCATAGACTTTGGCTCATACCAGGTATTCAAATACCTGTTAAATTAATGACTGCATTAATAACTGAATGAATAAAACTTGATATATATTTCAAGCAGAAATGCAAGTAGCTAAACTTTGAGAAATTTTGATAAAACCATTGTTTTCCCAACCACACTTTTAACTATTTATCACTTAATAGTGTCTTTCACATTAAAAAAAATTTTTAATAGCCTGCAATCAGAATAATATACAGTGCTGCTAAGTCACAAAAGCAACTAAATCCTGGATTTTAGATTCTAGACCTTCCTATGGTAAATTATCTTATGAATTAGCCAGCTTCATATTTCACAAATAGATATTATAAACAGTAAGCATTGTTTATGTTTTGTCCTCACTACAGCTTCCTATGTATGGAAGATGGGGAAACTAGGGTGCCATCCTGCCTTTGAGAAAAGTACAACTATCTCCAACTACTATTGGAATTCTGGAGTTGCCACAGGCTAAGGCAGCTTTTCTGACAAGTTTATGAAGTAGAGAAGGAAGAAGCTTTAATATAGGGGGTAGGGAGTGGTTGCCCAAGGCCTCTCATTTCTAGGGACAAGTGGCTGCAACAAATTCAAAGAAGTATAATAATCAAAGACAGTTAGCTTTAGGAATGGAAATGCCTCTCAGTTTTATCTTGCTCTTTTGTACTTTGTAACATGGTTTCTTCCTTTTATAAAGACTTTCTTCAAAGGTCATTGTAACCAAACTTCTCCTGGATAAACCATATAAGGAGAAGCACTGTGATGTCATCTGCTACAAGAATCAAATTTTCTAATAATAGTCCTGGTCTCTCTAAAGGTAATTGATATAACATTTCTCTTCCATTACTTGGATCTTAAGACCTGACATTTCCCACCAGCCTCTGGCCTACCTCTTCCCTTCTTGTGAGAGTCATGGACAATCCTTCCTCCAGTTTTCAACAGCAACAATAATCCGTGCAGATACAACCATCCTCATGAGCATCATGCACTTTTGGTGCTTTCCTGGTCTCTTGGGAGAGGGTGTGTATTTGAGTGTGCACTGCAGTTTGTTTAGCCCATTTTAAAGTGTATGTGTGTGTGTGTGTGTGTGTGAGAGAGAGAGAGAGAGACAGACAGTACCGAATTATTTTAAATAAACCATTTATGTATGATTTCATTTTGGACAGTAATCCCAAAGGAATAAATTTCTAGTACACTAGCAAAAAGTTTATGTTTATTATCACTATTATTATTGTTGTTATTTATTATTATTATGCAGTGCTTCGGTGTATGCTATTATATAAAACTGTACCTTGTGCTTGATAAGAAAGAACAATTGATACATTCATTATTTAAAATCTTATTAAACCTTCTGTTATAAAGGATGATGATTTGTTTTACTCAAAATATTGTGCTTTGATGAAGGCATACTGAGACAATGAAATATGATTGGATATTTGTCTTTAGTTCTCTTTAATTTTTTTTTTTTACTTTATGAATAGGCAGTTGAGTAAAATAGTTCAAAAAGTGAAACATCATTGAAAAGATATATTAGAGGAGTACTCTAATTCTACAAAATCCAGTTATTTACCCTTTACTACCATGGGTAAAAACATTTACTATTTATTTTGTATCCTTCCAGGGTTCCTTTATGCTTATAATTTTGTTTATATAGCATCCTGCAGGAATGTCATAGGAGAGGAAAGAATTCACCCTATGCTTTATAAACTACCCTCTTTAGTGAAAGCCAAAGATTTAAAGTTAAATTAATAAATTATTACTTTCATAAGAGAACTAAAGTAATAAGTGTTATGTGATATGATTTATTTCATTCCTTATTCTTTTTTATAAGTTTTTATTTCAATTCCAGTTCATTAACATGCAGCATTGTATTAGTTTCAGGTGTAAGATATAGTGACTCAACACTTACATACAACACCCTGTGCTCATCACAACAATCCAATTCCTTAACCCATTACCTATTTAACCCATCCCCACACCCAATTTCCTTCTGGAAATCATCAGTTTGTTCTCTATAGTTAAGAATCTGTTTCTTCCTTGCCTCTCTCTCTTGTTTTTTTCCCCTTTGTTAGTTTATTTTGTTTTTTAAATTCTAAATATGTGTAAAATCCTATGGTATTTGTTTCTCTGACTGATTTATTTTGCTTAGCATAAACTCTAGCTCCATCTTGCAAATGGCAAGATTTCATTCTTTTTTTCTGGCTGAATGATATTCCATTGTAGATGCCTCTCTCTCTGCTTTTATCTTATTTTATTTTTCCTTCCCTTTCGCTACATTCATCTGTTTTGTTTCTTAAATTCTGTATATGAGTGAGGTCATATGGTATTTGTCTTTCTCTGATTGACTTTTCTCATTTAACATGATACCCTCTAGCTCCATCAGTGTTATTGCAAATGACAAGACTTTATTCTTTTTTATGGCTGAGTAATATTCCATCGTGTGTATATACCACATCTTCTTTATCCATTCATCAGTTGATGGACATTTGGGCTTTTTCCATAGTTAGGCTATTGTGGATAATGCTGCTATAAATACAGGGGTGCATGTATCCCTTTGAATTGGTATTTTTATATTCTTTAAGTAGATACCTAGTAATGAAATTGCTGGTTCGTAGGGCCGTTCTATTTTTAACTTTTTAAAGAAACTCCATACCGTTTTCTAGAGTGGCTGCACCTCTTTTCATTCCCACTTGCAAGAGGGTTCCCCTTTCTCCACATCCTTGACAACACCTGTTGTTTCTTATATTATTGATTTTAACCATACTGACAGTTGTGAATGCATTGCAGTTTTGATTTCTATCTCCCTGATAATGAGTGATTTTGAGCATGGTTTAATGTGTCTGCTGGCCATCTGTATGTCTTCTTTCTTTTTTGTTCTTTTTAAATTTGCACCTAATATCAATTAATTAATTAATTATATTTGAATTGTGGTTAACATACAATGCAATGTTGGTTTCAGGAGTAGAATTGAGTGATTCATCACTTACTTACAACACCCAGTGATCATCGCAACACCCATCACCCATATAGTCCATATCCCACCCACCATCCTCCATTAACCCTCAGTTTGTTCTCTATCATTAAGAATCTTTTGTGGTTAGGGGCACCTGGGTGGCTCAGTCAGTTAAGTGTTCGACCTTGGCTCAGGTCATGATCTCGCGGTTTGTGAGTTCGAGCCCCACGGCGGGCTCTGTTCTGACAGCCCAGAGCCTGGAGCTTGCTTCAGATTCTGTGCCTCCTTCTCTCTCTGCCCCTCCCCCACTTGTGCTTTGTCTCTATCAAAAATAAATAAGTGTAGAAAAAAAATTAAAAAAAGAATCTCTTGTAGTTGGTTTCCCTCTCCTCTTCCCCCTTCTTCCTATATGTTCATCTGTTTTGTTTCTTCAGTTCTGCATGAATGCAATCATATGGGATTTGTCCTTCTTATTTTGCTTTGCATAATACATTTCACCTCCATCCATGTCATCGCAAATGGTAAGATTTCATTCTTCTTGATGGCTGAGTAATATTCCATTGTATATATATGCTACATCTTTATCTATTTATTAGTTGATTGACATTTGGGCTCTTTCCATAGTTTGGCTATGGTTGATAATGACGCTATAAATATTGGGGTGCATGTACCCCTTTGAATTAGTATTTTTTTATTCTTTGGGTAGATACCTAGTAGTGCAATTGCTGGATCATGGGGTAGTTATATTTTAAACTCTTTGAGGATCTTCCATATTGTTTTAGAGAGTGGCTGCACCAGCTTGCATTCCCACCAACAATGAAAGAAGGTGCCCCCTTCTCCACATCCTCACCAATACCTATTGTTTCTTGTGATGTTAATTTTGGCAATTGTGAAAGGTGTGAAGTGATATCTCATTATAGTTTTGATTTGATAATGAGTGATGTTGACCATGTTTTCATGTACCTGTTGGTCATCTGGATATCTTCTTTGGAAAAATGTCTATTTATGTCTTCTGCCCATTTTCAATTGGATTATGTGTGTGTGTGTGTGTGTGTGTGTGTATATTCCTAATTGTTAGATATACCATTCTGTTAGATATACTATCCCTCCCTCTCAAAAGAGACCTAATGTCAATCTCATCCCTGAGAACAGACATTGTCTCATTCAGCTGGATACTGAGAACTGAAACCACACTTGGTTGTCTACATAAACATGACTCTGTGAAATTCCCCTGTATTCATTAGCATGACTGTATTCTTACAGGAGTCTCCTGTCCATGCAATTTGCTCCTTGTAGAAACTTTCCAAAGGATTCAATTCTTCAATGAAAAACATCAACAAACAATATACACCTCAGGAGAGGATTAAGAGGGCAGAGGATTAGGGCAACCCTAGGCTTGCCTCCTCCCCCAAACAGTTAGATAAATATCAAATCATTCTCAACACCCAAGAAATTGATCAGAAGTCTTAGAGAATGCTGAACACCCAAGCAATTGACCAGAAGTTTTAGAGAACATAGCTGCATGTATACAAAGAGAAAAAATGACTGGTGGAAGGTAGCAACTGTAGAGAGTTGATTTGTGGGAGAAAAAAGCAGTGGGTGTTACAGTGGGGAGGAATCCTTGATCATGAAGTGAGTAGGTAGAGAGAAAGAGAGAGAGGAACAGTGAAGAAAAAAAGAGTAAAAGCACCTACAAAGGACTGCATTAAAAAAACTGTTCCCCAAAAACAATTGATAGGGGAAAAAGAGAGGATTTCAATACTGCTTTTTTGCAATACTGCTTTTTTCAATACTGTTTTTAAAAACAGTGAAGCACAGAGTCTGAAGTTTCAGAGTTCAGCACCCGCTGGTGCTCTTGCATGAGAACCCAGGGCAGAGCCCCAGAAACAGCAGCAAGGTCTAAGGACCTCCTGGGTCACATGTGGAGAAGCAGTTCTGCTGCTTGGAGTGCATTTGGTAAAGGTGATACTACCTCTCTGTGGGTAAAAGACCCAGCAGTCATCATAGAGCTGCCCTTTTCACCAGTATAGAAACAAAGATATCAGCTGAGGGCAGTGAACCCTCATGCTGTCTCTGTGTTACAATTTATCATAAATTGAACCACTGCCACTAGGGGGTGACATGACAATTTTCTGGGACAAGCCACCACCAGCTACAGTGGGGTGAGACCCTCCCCCAGAGATCAGCATGGGTTGCAGCCATGGAGGTCTCTGAAGTAAGGGTTTTTGAAACATAGCCACACCTAAAATTAAACCCAGGAGGGCAGTGCCACCTGGCAGGCAGACAACTCAGACATAGACAGGGTGACGGCAGAGAAGCCATGGAAATAGGGGTGATTGATTGTACATCTATGAGGGTACAAACTTCCTGCTCCACAGACTAGAGAGGGGGTGAAGCCATATTACCTCTAGATCACCAACACTGATCCAACTCAGTGAGCTAAATAGTGCCACCACGTGGAGAACCAAGCCACTACCCCAAGCTGTGCTACCCTGCACCCTGTAGACACATTTCCACTAGTGCAATTGCACCTGAGAATCAGAGCAGCAGGCTCCTCCTCCAGAAGACCAGCACAAACCCCTCACCCACACCAAGTCTACTGATCATAGAGTGCTGCAAATCTTCAGCTCTAGGGAAAAAAGGATTTAGCTTCCTTTGGGGTTATTTGTTTGTTTCTTTTTTTTTTGGTCTTTGTTTTTGTTTTTTTCTTTGTTTTTTTTTATACAGAAAGAATTTTTTTATTTTATTATTTTTAAAATTATACATATATATTTAATTTTTCAGATTTTTCTAGTTTTCTTTTTATTTTCTACCTTTTTTTTCTATCAAACTTCTCACAGCAAATAGACCAGAACACATCTAGGATCTGGTTTCTTTTATGTATTTTATTTTATTTATTTTTTCTTTGATTTTTAAATTCCTATTTTCTTTTATTTTGCTTTTTTGGTTTTTTTCCCTTTCTCTCCAAAATGACAAGACAGAGAAATTCACCCCAAAAGAAATAACAGGAAGAAATGAAAGCCAGAGATTTAATCAGAGATAAAGTAACATGTCTGAACTAGATTTTAAACAACAGTTATAAAGATATTAGCTGGGTTTGAAAAAACCATAGAAGACACTAGAGAATCCTTTACTACAGAGATAAAAGAGCTAAAATCTAGTCAGACAAAAATTAAAATTTCTAAAACTGAGATAAAATCCCAAATGGAGGCCATAAAAATGAAGATGGAGAAAACGGAGGAGCAAATCAGAGATATGGGAGTCAAATTATGGAAAATAATGAAACTGAAAAGAAGAGAGAAAGAAAGGTCATGGACCATGAAGGCCAACTTAGGGAGCTCAGTAACTTATAAAAATGTAGTATCATTCATATCAAAGGGATCCTAGAAGAAGAAGAGAGAGAGAAAGGGGCAGAAGATTTATTTGAACAATTTATAGTTGAAAACTTCCCTAATCTGGGGAAGGACACAGACATTCAAATCCAAGAAGCACAGAGAATTCCAACTAAATTCAACAAAAGCCAATCATTGCTAAGACATATCATAGTCAAATTCACAAAATACACAGAGAAAGAATCCTGAAAGGAGTGAGATTAAAAAAAAAAAAAAAAGTCCTTAACCTAGAAAGGAAGACAGATCAGGTTCACAGCAGACTTGTCCACAGAAACATGGCAAGCTAGAAAGGAGTGGCAAGATATACTCAACATGCTGAATGGGAAAAATATGCAGCCAAGAATTCTTTATCTAGCAAGGTTATCATTCAGAATAGAAGGAGAGGTAAAGAGCTTCCCCAAGAAAAACTAAAGGAGTTCATGACCACTCAATCAGATCTGCAGGAAATTCTAAGGGGAGGGGGGCAGTCTCTGAGTCTAGCAAAACAAAGACCAAAGCAACAAAGACTACAAATGACTAGAGAACATCACCAAAAACACCAACTCTACAGGTAACACAATGGCACTAAATTCATATCTTTCCAATAATCATTCTGAATGTATATGGACTAAATGCTCCAATCAAAAGACATAGGGTATCAAAATAGATAAAAGAAAATATTCATCTATATAATGCCAACAAGAGACTCAATTTAGACTTAAAGAAACATGCAGATTGAAAATGAGGAGATGGAGAACATCTGTTACCCTAAATAACATCAAAAGAAAGCTGAGGTAGCCATACTTATATCAGACAAACTAGATTTATTTTATTTTATTTTATTTTATTTTATTTTATTTTATTTTATTCTTTTATTAAAGTTTGTTTACTTATTTTTAGAGAGAGAGCAAGGGAGTGGCAGAGATAGAGAGAGAGAATCCCAAGCAGGCTCTGCACTGTCAGCCCAGAGCCCAATGCAGGCTTAAACTCATGAACAATGAGACCATGACCTGAACCAAAACTGAGAGGTGAATACTTAACCAACTGAGTTACACAGGTGCCCCTGACAAACTAGATTTTAAACCGACTGTCATGAGAGATGAAGAAGGGCATTACATCATAATCAAGGGGACAATCCACCAGGAAGATCTAACAATTACAAACGTTTATGCCCTCAACTTGAAAGAACCCAAATACATAAATCAATTAATAACAAATATAAAGTAACTCATCGATAATAATACAATTATGAGACTTTAACACTCCAGTTACAACAATGGACAGATAATCTAAGCAGAAAATCAAAAAGAAAACAATGACTTTGAATGACACACTGGACCAAATAGACTTAACAGATATATTCAGAACATTTCATCCTAAAGCACCAAATAAATATTCTTCATGAGTGCACCTGGAACATTTTCTAGAATAGATTTCATACTGGGTCACAAATCAGCCCTCAACAAGTACAAAAAGATCAAGATCATACCATACACATTTTCACATTACAACACTATGAAATCACAAGAAAAAATGTGGAAAGCTGTCATATATATGGAAGTTAAAGAACATCCTATTAAAGAATGAATGGGTTAACCAGGAAATTAGAGAAGAAATTTGAAAATACATGGAAGCAAATGAAAATGAAAACACGACAGTCCAAAACCTTAGGGATACAGCCAACACAGTCTTAAGGGGGAAGTATATTGCATTTCAAGCCTATGTCAAGAAGCAAGAAAGGTCCCAAATACACAACCTAACCTTACACTTAAAGGAGCTAGAAAAGGAATGGCAATTAAAGCTTAAAGCCAGCAGAAGGGAAATAATAAAAATTACAGGAGAAATAAACAATATAGAATCAATCAAACAAACAAAACATAGAACAGATCAACAGAACTAAGAACTGATTCTTTGAATGAATTAACAAAATTGATCAACCCCTAGTTAGATTTATCCAAAAAGAAAAGAGAAAGGACCAAAATAGATAAAATCATGAAAGAAAGAGATTACAATCAACACCACAAAAATACAAACAATTATAAGAGAATACTATGAAAAATTATATGCCAACAAATTTGGCAATCTGGAAGAAATTGACAAAGTCCTAGAAACTCACAAACTACCAAAACTGAAACAGGAAGAAATAAAAAATTTGACAGACCCAAAAGCAGGAAAGAAATTGAATCAATAATCAAAAACCTCCCAACAAATAAGAATCTTGGGCCAGAGGGCTTCCCAGGGGAATTCTACCAGATATTTAAAGAAGAGTTAATATCTATTCTTTTTAAACAATTCCAAAAAATAGAAATGGAAAGAAAACTTCCAAACTCATTCTATGAAGCCAGCATTAGTTTGTGTTTTGTTTTATTTTGTTTTGTATTAAATATAATTTATTGTCAAATTGGGGGAATTCTACCAGACATTTAAAGTAGAAATAATACCTAAACATCTCAAGTTGTTCCAAAAATAGAAAGGGAAGGAAAACTTCCAGACTCATTCTATGAAGCTAGCATTACTTTGATTCCCAAACCTAACAGAGACCCCCCCCAAAAAAAGAGAACTACAGGCCAATATCCCTGATGAATATGGATGCAAAAAGTCTTGACAAGATACTAGCAACTCGAATTCAACAGCATATAAAAAGAATTATTCACCACGATCAAGTGGGATTCATTCCCGGGCTGCAGGCCTGGCTCAATATTCGCAAATCAATCAATGTGATACATCACATTAATAAAAGAAATGATAAGAACCATATGATCCTGTCAGTCAACGCAGAAAAAGCATTTGACAAAGTACAGCATCCTTTCTTAATAAAAACCCTCGAGAAAGTCGGGATAGAAGGAACATACTTAAACATCATAAAAGCCATATATGAAAAGCCTACAGCTAATATCATCCTCAGTGGGAAAAACCTGAGAGCTTTCCCCCTGAGATCAGGAACACGACAGGGATGCCCACTGTCACCAGTGTTGTTTAACATAGTGTTGGAAGTCCTAGCATAAGCAATCAGACAACAAAATGAAATAATAAAAGGCATCAAAATTGGCAAAGATGAAGTCAAACTTTCATTTTTTGCAGATGACATGATACTGTACATGGAAAACTCGACAGACTCCACCAAATGTCTGCTAGAATTGACACATGATTTCAGCAAAGTTGCAGGATACAAAATTAATGTACAGAAATCGGTTGCATTTTTATACACCAATAATGAAGCAACAGAAAGAGAAATAAAGAAACTGATCCCATTCACAATTGCAGCAAGAATCATAAAATACCTAGGAATAAACCTAACCAAAGATGTAAAAGATCTGTATGCTGAAAACTATAGAAAGCTTATGAAATAAATTGAAGAAGATACAAAGATATGGAAAAACATTCCATGCTCATGAATTGGAAGAATAAATATTGTCAAAATGTCAATACTACCCAAAGCAATCTACACATTCAATGCAATCCCAATCAAAATTGCACCAGCATTCTTCTCTAAGCTAGAACAAGCAATCCCAAAATTTGTATAGAACCACAAAAGACTCCGAATAGCCAAAGCAATATTGAAGAAGAAAACCAAAGTGGGAGGCATCACAATCCCTCCAAAGCAGTAATCTACTACAAAGCAGTAATCTACTACAAAGCAGTAATCATCAAGACAGTATGGTATTGTCACAAAAACAGACACATAGACCAATGGAAAAGAACAGAGACTCCAGAATTGGACACAAAAATGTATGGCCAACTAATCTTTGACAAAGCAGGAAAGAATATCCAATGGAAAAAAGACAGTCTTTTTAACAAATGGTGCTGGGAGAACTGGACAACATGCAGAAGAATTAAACTCGACCACTTTCTTACACCATACACAAAAATAAACTCAAAATGGATGAAGGACCTGAATGTGAGACAGGAAACCATCAACCCTAGAGAAGAAAGAAGGAAAAAACCTCTTTGACCTCAGCTGTAACAGTTTCTTAGCTGACACATCTCCAAAGGCAAGGGAATTAAAAGCATAAATGATCTATTGGGACCTCATCAAGATAAAAATCCAGCATTACTTTGATCCCAAAACAGACAAAGACCCCAATAAAAAAGAGAATTATAGGCCAATATCTCTGATGAACATGGATGCAAAAATTCTCAACAAGTTACTAACAAATCAAATCCAATAGTACATTAAAAGAATTATTCACCATGATCATTGGGTTTTATGGGCTGATGGGTTCATTCAATATTCACAAATCCATCAATGTGATACACCACATTAATAAAGGAAAGGAGGGGCACCTGTGTCTCAGTTGGCTAGGCATCCAACTTTGGCTCAGCTCATGATCTCTCAGTTTTCGAGTTTGAGCCCTGCATTGGGCTAGCTGCTATCAACGTAGAGGGTGCTTTGTATCCTCCATTCCCCTCTCTCTCTGTCCCTCCTTGTTTATTCTATTTCTCTCTCTCTCTCTAAAAATAAAATAAACACTTAAAAAATTAAAGGATAACCATATGATCTTTTCAATAGATGCAGAAAAAGCATCTGACAAAATACAGTGTACATTCTTCATAAAAATCTTCAACTGGGGCACCTGGGTGGCTCAGTTGGTTGAGCATCTAACTCTTGATTTCAGCCCTGGTCATGATCTCATAGTTTATGACATCCAGCCCCACATTGGGCCCTGCACTTACAGTGCAGAGCCTGCTTGCAATTCTCTCTCTCCCTCTCTCTCTGCCCCTCCTCCAGTTGAATGCGCATGTGCTCGCTCGCTCTCTCTCTCTCAAAATAAATAAACTTTTTTAAAAAATCCTCAAAAAAGTAGGACAGATGGAAAATAGCTCGACATCATAAAGGCCATATACGAAAGACCCACAGCTAATATCATCCTCAGTAGGGAAAAACTGAGAGCCTTTCTCCTACACTCAGGAACAAGACAAGGATATCCACTCTCACCATTACTATTTAACATGATACTGAAAGTCTTGGCCTCAGCAATCAGACAACAAAAAGAAATTAAAAAACATACGAATTGGCAAGGATGAAGTCAAACTTTCACTATTTGCAAACAACATGATACTCTAGTAGAAAACCCGAAAGACCCACAAAAAATTGCTAGAACTAATACCTGAATTCAGGAAAGTCGCAGGATATAAAATCAATGTGCAAAAATCTGTTGCATTTCTGTACACCAATAATGAAGCAACAGGAAAAGAAATCAAGGAATCAATCCCTTTTACAACTGAACCAAAAACAATAAAATACTTAGAAATAAACTTAACCAAAGATGTAAAAGATCTGTATGCTGAAAACTATAGAAAGCTTATGAAATAAATGGAAGAAGATACAAAGATATCGAAAAACATTCCATACTCAAGGGTTGGAAGCACAAATATTGTTAAAATGTCTATACTAAACAAAGCAATCCACATATTTAATGCAATCCTTATCAAAATACCACCAGCATTTTTCATAGAGCTAGAATAAACAATCCCAAAATAAGTGTGGAATAACAAAAGACTCCGAATAGCCAAAGCAATCCTGAAAAAGAAAAACAAAACTGGAGACATCAAAATTCTGGATTTAAAGCTATCTTTTAAAGTTTTAGTCATCAAGACAGTATAGTACTGGCACAAAAACAGACACACAGATTAATGGAACAGAATAGAAAACCCAGAAATGGACCCACAACTATATGGTCAATTAATCTTTGGCAAAGCAGGAAAGAATATTCAACAGAAAAAACACTCTTTCTTTAACAAATGGTGTTGGGAAAACTGGACAACAACCTGCAGAAGAATGAAACTGGATCACTTTCTTACACCATAAACAACGATAAATTCAAAATGGTTGAAAGACCTAAATGTGAGACCTGAAACCACAAAAATCCTAAAAGAGAACACAGGCAGTAATTTCTCTGACATTGGTCATAGGTTTGTCTAGGTTTGTCTCCTGGCAAAGGAAGCAAATGCAAAATAAACTATTGGGATTACATCAAAATAAAAAGTTTCTGCACAGTGAAGGAAACAGTCAACAAAACTAAATGGCAATTTCTTGAATGGCATAAGATATTTGAAAATTGCATATCTGATAAATGATTAGTATCTAAAATATATAAAGAATTTATACAATTCAACAGACAAAAACAAATAATCAAATTAAAAATGGGTGAAGACATGAACAGACATTTCTCCAAGGAAGATTTCCAGATGGGCAACAGACACATGAAAAGTTGCTCACTATCAGTCATCATCAGGGAAATGCAAGTCAAAACTACAACGAGATAATACCTCACACCTATCAGAATGGCCAAAATGAAAAACAGGAAAAACAATAGGCATTGGCAAGGATTTAGAGAAAAACGAATCCTTAATGCTCCATTGGTGGGAGTGCAAACATGTGCAGCCACTCTGAAAAACAGCATGGAGTTTCCTCAAAAAGTTAAAAATAGGACTATGCTAAAATCTAGTAATCATACTACTGGGTATTTACGCAACTAATAAAAACTACTCATTTAAAGGTATACATGCACCCCTATGTTTATTGCAGCATTATTTACAGTAGGCAAATTACGGAAACAACCCAAGTGTCCACCATTGATAGATGAATGGATAAAGAAGATGTGGTATGTATGTATGTATGCTATCTATGTATGTGTGTGTGTGTGTGTGTGTATATATATAATAGAATATTACTCAGAAATTAAAAAGAATAAAATCTTGCCATTTGGAATGACATGAATAGAGCTAGAGAGTATAAAGCTATGCAAAATAAGTCAGTCAGAGAAAGACAAATACAGTATGATTTCACTCATATGTGGAATTTAAAAAACAAAACAGAGGAGCATAGAAAGAAAAGGAGAGACACACCAAGAAACATACTCTAGATCATAGAGAACAAACTGATGGTTACCAGAGGGGAGGAGATTGGGAGATGGGTAAAATAGGCTATGGAGATTAAGGAGTGCAGTTGCTGTGATGCACTGTGATGTATCATTCTATACATTTGGTGATGTATAGAATTATTGAATCACTATATTGTACACCCCAACACTAATATAACATTGTTAATTAACACTACTAGAATTTAAAATAAAAAATAATAAATAAAATAAAAAGATGCACAGATTGTTAAACTTTGTTTCTGGGTGTGTCTGTGAGAGTGTCTTCAGACAGTGTCAGTAAAGAAAATGACTTTTACCCATGCTGGTGAGCATCATTCAATATGATATGTGTTAATTGTTGTGTGTCTCAATAGAACCAAAGGGAGACCTATATGCTTGACCTGAGACATTCATCTTCTGCCCCAGAATCCCTGGTTCTTGGGCATTCAAATTCAGATCAGGACTTACACCATTGGTCCCCAGTTTTCAAGCCTTTGGACTTGGAATGACTTCTATCACCTGTTTTCTAGGTTCTCTTAGAGAACCCTGACTAATACAGTGCTCTTCAAATTGAGAATATACCCTTCTATTTCTAATTTTTGGAAAGTTTTATCATGAATGGATACCAAATTTTGACAAATGTTTTTTCATCCTCAATTTTTTTATGGTTGCAAATAATTTCAATTAATGGACATATGTGTTGTTCACAAATTTGCTATTTAAAACAAAACTGTGATGATTGGCACTATGCTAATATCTTTTTGCAGATGTGAATCTTCAATATAAAATTCTTAGAAGCAGGGATACTGGAAAAGGATATGCATTTATAATTTTGATAGGAATTACCAATTGCCCTCCATGAGAATTGTACCAATGCACTGTCTTGCCACAAATGTAAGAGAGTTCTTATTTCCTTTCAGGGTTGCTAACAAAGTGTATCTTTAAACTTTATAATTTTCCCAATATAAGTTCATATAAAGTGGCTTTTTGGTTTTTTGTTTGTTTGTTTGTTTGTTTGTTTATCTCTAAGTATGAGATACTATCTTTCCATCTGTTTGAGGGTATTTTTACATTTACTTTTCTGTTCCCATTTTTTGCCCCTTTTCCCTCTTTGTGTGTGTGTGTGTGTGTGTGTGTGTGTGTGTGATTTAATTGATTTTTAGAAACTTGTTTTTTAATATCAATTTTTTTCAGCAATTTGTTATCTTTTGGTTTTTCTTTTGGTATGTGTGAAATTCATATTTCAGCTAATCTTAAATGGGTCACATTTTTTCCATTATTTTTATGATAAGATTTTAGAAATGTAACATGAGAAAATACGGAAAACATTGTAATTTATCAATTCCTTTGAAAAATCATTTTGTGGAAAGATGTCCACTTATAATAATAGTGATCTATTCCTAATTTCTTTCATAACAAATATTCAATATAGCTTGAGTGTGTCTTCTTTCACCGGTATGAATAAAAAGGTATCATCCTCATTCACTCACATCATACCTTTAAGGTTACAGGAGCGGTAAAGATCAAGGAGTAGACTGATACTGTTTGTTTGTTTGTATATTTAATTTATTTATTTTGAGCGAGAGCACAAGTGGGGTAGGGTCAGAAAGAAGTAGAGACAGAATCCCAAACAGGCTGTGCAACATCAGTGCAGAGCCTGTTGTGGAGCTTGAACTCACAAACTGTGAGATCATGACATGAGCAGAGATCAAGAGCCAGATGCTTAACCGACTGTGCCACCCAGACTGATACTATTTCATGTGTATGGAGCTCAAATGTGCCCTTAGAGTCATGATCACCTTAAAATGATTAGTGGTCTAGTTTCAAATAGAATGCTTCATGCCTCTGATAATATGCTTGTCATTGGCATCTTAGCCCAAATTCACATATAGTGGAATCCAAGGACCTCGTTTTATAACCCAGACTCTCCAACGTGGGGGCTACTGAGAGATTAATTTTCTAGCCCTTACTTAGATAACAAAGTGCTGAGTTCACAATGATGACCTCTTTATTTAATCTCTACTGTCATTGCTTGTGGGTATGACACTATCTCACATGATGTTGGCACACACAGAAAATAAACTTATTTTTTCTTTTAAAATTAACATTAACTATAAAGTGTTAAGATATGAATATTTTCCTTCCTTCTTTCTAACTTCTGCTTTCTATTTTTTTTAACCCCAACTCAATTCACCCTATCTTTATTTAGCTTTTTTAGGTCAGCGTCTCAGTTCCTTTTTGTTTTCTTCTTAGGACATATGGGGAAATCTTTTCCTGAAACTAATTATGTTCATGTTTGTTACATTCTTGAAAAATACATTTTTTTAGTGAAGGAAAAGCTTATGTTTATTTCAGTGTAAAAACGATATAAAAAGCAAAAAAAAAAAAAAGCAAAATCTAAAACTACAGCATCATGAGAAATACATTTTAATAAATTAAAGAATATATTTTTAGAACATCCTAAATGCCCTGTTCCCAGAAAGAATGAATACTGGTCACTTTCTTTTTTTTTTTTTTTTTAATTTATTTTGAGAGAAAGAGAGACCATGAGAGGGGCAGAGGAGTGAAGAGGGAGAGAATCCCAAGCATGGTCCACACTGTGCAGAGCCCAACGCAGGGCTTGAACTCATGAACCACAAGATCATAACATGAGCTGAAATCAAGAGTCAGATGATTGAGCCACCCAAACACCCCAAATGCTGGTCAATTTCAATTATACCCATTACTTGTAGAAACCTATAGAGGTAGATATAGGGTGAAGAGTCTCATTCATTTACGCTACTAGTCAGAGTTTGAAAAGTTCTTATTCCTTTGCTTATTTGTTTTGTTTCTTAAATGAGAGACAAGCCAAGAAACAGACTTTTAACTATTGATAACAAACTGATGGTTACCACAAAGGAGGTGGGTGGGGGATGGGTGAAATAGGTAATGGAAATTAATGAGTCCACTTGTCATGATGAGCACTGGGTAATGTATGGAATTGTTGAATCACTATATAATATACCTGAAACTAATATAACTCTGTATGTTAACTATACTGGAATTAAAATTTAAAAAATAAAGAAAAAAGTCTTTATTCATGATAGTCACCATCCATTTATTTGTGCAACTATTTAACAAAGAGTTGTTAATATAAATGTAAGTATATTTATTTTTATACTCTGAGGGTTTTTTTTAAGTAGATATATAATGTAATCATTATTATTAAAGAAGCCCAGTATCCATCTGAGAAGGCAAGACAAACTATGTAAATTCATTTCTGGGAAAATAGAATGATGGAGGCAACATAGAGCCAGAGCACAAATATAACAGCATTTTCAAGCCCCTACTTCATAGCCAGATACCTCCCGCATCTTTAAATCTTACCTAATTTTGGTGAAGGACAGGGCAGTAAGTAAAGTCAGTGCTAACATGTACAGTGCCTTTAAATGAATTACCAAAAAAAAAATGCCCACTGTGGGCAGCTGAACTAAAAAAAGGCATCCACTTCTGAGCACACGAAGCATATGAAGATCCATGTCGCACATAGCTTTCCTATCTACTCCCATAAGCCTGCTAAAACTTGCCATAGGTACTATGACCCTAGCACCTTACAAATTGCCTGCATATAGGAGATGCCTACTAAAATTTGTCAGCCTGAAGTGACTCTACACTTTCCTTCCTCTGTACCTCCAGCTGTTAACAATATCATTTGTTACAGCTCAACACCAATGAATTATTTAAGTGACAGAGATGTCAAGGTTTTCTGATTGAGTCCCCACTGAAACCAGTGAAGCTTTCAAAAAACACCAGAGACTCCTGTGCACTAAACTTTACAGGGAAAATGTTTGGCCAAAGGTGCTACCAGACCCCACACTATGAATGCTAAATTTAGCCAACCACAGATTAATCCCTTCTCCCTATATCTCAGGAATACCTCCATAGGGGCTGAGGTGCAAGATAATAGGAGAAACAGACACATGGCAGAACTCAAACGTCTCTCTTTTCCATCCTGGTCCCTCATCTATGAGTTGTTATTGTGTATTCAGGCCTTTTTTTCCCTTAGGAGAATTTTTTCCTGCCAATATATTTCTGGTGGACCATTCTTATGTGCACTGACATGCCCAAACAGGCTTAAAATTTAGAAGGAAAACGATGACTTTGAAGTCAGACATGGGTTTGAATGCTAACTTGTCCACTTACTAGTTATGAGTCTCTAATTTCTAAGTTACTTAATTTCTCTTCTTCTCAACGTACTCATCAATAAAGTGGAGATTAAAATACCTTTCTTAGAGGACTTTTGTGATAATAAAACAAAGTGACTTGTACAGTGTGTGGCACATAGATGATGCAGAGAAAATGGTATCTACTATTTTTATTAAAGCAATATCTGAACAAATACATGCTACATTTATGCTGACTGATCCTAGTGGTAATGTGGGAATGGAAGAAAAAAGATTGAGGGAGGGAGTTCAGAACAGTGAATGTAGTCATTAAAGATACAGAGAAGATATGGTGGTTATTCTAGGCAGGGAGAGCCACATGAGCAAAATGTGTAAGTTACAGTAAGAAGCTTTGTTTGGAGAAAGATTAAGAGCCCATGCTGTCTGGGGCAGAGCTTCCATATTAGATTAATGAAAAATTACTTGGCTGAATTAGAAAAGTATAGGAAATACAATAATTTATTATCTCTCTACTTATCCACTTCCCTTGACTTGCAGTTTGGACCATTATATACCATTAAGGGGCTTAAAGAACTCCTAATTTCGATTTAGCTCAGCCTGATTCTGGAGATGGTCTTGGGATTACATCTCCTGGCAGCCACATTCCGGTAGTGTGAGCCTGGACTTTATGCATAACATTTCCTCAGCTATAATCGGGCAATGACACCAATATCAAGGATTATTACAAGGATTAGAAAATAAGTTGCATGTGAGGGCCTAGAATCATAACTTCTAGATCTCAGGTGCAGATCATATGCCAACCCTCAGAATCTCATCTATGACATGATTTATGCCACCATACTATCCCCTTATAAGAAAACTAAGACTGTAAGGAAAATTTCACCATTCTTGGCTTATGCAGTCAAATTTCATTAATTTTATTATTGATCTTATTCCCTTAAACAATTTCTTCTGTTTTGTCCTAAGAATGAGTTTCATTTTTATTGTGAAATATTTGTGTATTACCTTTCACTAAATAATTGCCTTAATTTAGCAATTAAAAGATTTCTAAGCCTAAAAAAGAGTCTCTCTAGACTCTTTTGGAACCCTGTCAAAGGAATGGGAAAGGTCAGAGCAAGAATTTAGGTTTAGGTACTACCCTTAATCTCACATCTTAGGCAGATTTCCATAATAGGTCCAGAAGCCTGGGATGAGAAGGTAAAACAAAAACAAAAACAAAAACAAAAACAAAAACAAAACAAAACAAAATCTTGAGCCATGATAAAATAAGGAAATCTCCACACAAGAACTTTTGTGCAGGCTTTCTGAGTTTAGCCTGTTCAGAGTCCAAATATGCCAAAAAATTAATCATTATGAGTAAATAATCTGTGAGGATCATAGAACAGATTTGCCAATGTGACTTGATGCAGAAAGGGCAGACTTTACAACAAATACTGTTGGAACAATTTGACTATGTTAAATAAAAGAGCAATCACCACCATAACAACAACAAAACCCTCTATCCATAGTTTGCACTGTATATAAAAATTAACTAGAAGTGGGCTAAATGTAAAATGGAACAAATTGCACATACACATATGTGCATGCACATACCTGCACACATATTTGTTCACATAAAGCAATAACAATTTAAAGTTTTGTTGTTAGTAGAGAGATTAAGTTTTGAGTAGAGGAATGGGATGTTATACTATGTTCTGAAAAGTTCATGTGGTTGTTATATTATTACTATAGCAATGGGTAACCAAGGCAATTGCAGAGAGAGTAAGGGAAGACTATTGCAATAATCCAGGTAAAACTTGATAGTGATTGCATTAACAAGAGTAAAAAATGGTCAGATTCTGGATATACTTTGAAACAGAGTTGGTAGGATTTCTTGACTTATTAACTGTATCTGTGGGGGAAAAAAAAGGATTCAAGATTGAATTCTAAGGTGTTCTTTCTGAAGAACAGGAGGAAGGACTTTGCCATTAACTAGGTGTGAAAAAATAGGAAATTAGTAGGTTTTATAATCAGTAGTTATGTTTTTAACATGTTAGATTTTAAATGCCTATTAGAAAGCCAAGTGGAGACATTTATTTATTTTTAACTTTATTAAGGAATAATTGACAAATATATATCTTTAAAGTCTGCAATGTGATAATTTGATGTACATATACATTATAGAATAATTACCAAGATCAAGATAATTAACACACCATCACCTCAAACAGATAACACAGTTAATTCTGTGTGTGTGTGTATGTGTGTGTTGAGAATGTCAGCAACTTTCAAGTACATAATACCATATTTTTAACTATAGTCACTATGCTGTGTACTAGATTCCTAGAACTTCTTATAATTGAGTTTCCAACTGAAGATTTTTAAATTTTTTTTAATGTTTATTTATTTTTGAGAGAGAGAGAAAGCATGAGCAGGGGAGGGGCAGAAAGAGAGAGGGAGACACAGAATCTGAAGCAGGCTCCACGCTCTTGAGCTTTCAGCACAGAGCCTGACACAGGGCTTGAACTCACAGACCATGAAATCATGACCTGAGCTGAAGTCAGAAGCTTAACCAAATGAGCTACGCAGGTGCTCCCCCCGCCTACCCCCTACCCCCCCTCCGCCCCCCGCCAACTGGAGATATTTAATTAGCAATTGGGTATATGCAAGTCTGGAATTTAGAAAAGAGATATAGGTTGAAGATATAAGTTTTGGATTCATCATCAGACACATGGTGATTAAAGTTATGGAACTAAATTAGGATCACTTTGAAGAAAGGGCTGAGGACTGAACACTGGCACACTCAAACTTACAAAGGTAAGGAAGATGAGCAGGAACAATCTCATTGAGGAAATTGAGAATGAGTAGATAATTAGAGAGGAGGATAATAAATAGTTCCAGAGATTAATGAAAGTGTTTCAAGGAAAGAGCAACTAGATGGATCAAATTATGCTGGGAAATCAAGTAAGAAAGAGGAGAGTTACTATTGGGCATAGCATAATGGTAATCTTAATAAGAGTAAGGTTGGTAGAATAAGTGACATTTTGATTAGACTTTGAAAAAGGAAAGGGGGAGTAGAAAAAGTGAGTAAAGACAAATCAGACAGTTTTGCCTTAAAGGAAGACATAGAAATAGAGGTGGATTGGGATCAAAGAAAGTTTGTTTTGTTTTTAAGCAGAAACTTTTATAGTTTGCTTTTGTGCTGACAAAATGATTTAGCAGAGAAGCAAAAACTGAGGGTCAGAAAACAACAGGGACAACATTAGAGCAATGTCTGGGTAGGAGATACACAGGAATATACAATGAATATACACAGGAGATACAATGCAGGAATTGGCCTTAGATAGGGATAGGGAAAACATCTTATATCAGGAGAGAAAGCAGAGTACATGGATATAGTAGCAGGGAGATTGGTAGATTGAGGAGTGGAATACATGGAAGTTCTCCTTATGACTGCATCTGTATCTTCAGTAAAATAAGAAGCTAAGCCATCGTCTGTGAGTGAAAAGAAGTGAGGAGCTATTGAGGGTTGAGATGAAATAATCATCTGGGAGAGTAAAAGAATGTTTGTAAACGTAGTAGAATTACTGAGCAGTCATAAGGGACATTTTAAATGACATGGTGACAAATTTAAAGTGAGATAGAGACCAGAGATGTGTGTGTGTGTGTGTGTGTGTCTATGTGTGCCTGCACACATGCACTCTCATGTACATATTTGTGTGTTTCCAGTCACACTCTGCTGTTCAGATGCAGTCATTGAGAAAGTGATAATTTGGATTTATTCAGGGTTTGCATTTTGTTGTAGGAAGTTCAATTCAGGGACAGAATGGCAAGGACCTTGGAAGTTTGGGTAGTAGAGCAAAAGTGACCTTGGGCCTTAAAATCTGAGTAAGGATCAAAGTGAGAATGTGTAAGGAAGCAAGAGATGGATAAATCAATGAACTGGAGGTTCAAAAACATTTGAGGAATTGTTGGGGTGGGAACAGTAGATTGATTAGATAGAAAGACAGGAAGTAGTGGTCAAAGAGGGGAGAACTTGAAATGGAATATACAATCACTAATTAACATCCTGTCATTATAGATTAATTTGAAATTACCAGAATTTTAGATAAATGAAATAATACAGTATGTACTCTTACCTGGCTTCTTTCACACAGCCATAATTATTTTCAGATTCATTCATGTTTTTGAGTGTATAAGTAGTTCACAATTTTTTTTTTACACATTCACATGTTGATAGTTACTGGGCAGCTTCCAGTTTCCAGCTAGTACATATAAATCTGTTAAGAACATTCCTATCAAGTCTGTATGAACATATGCTCTCATTTGTCTTTAGTAAATTCCTAGGAGTAGATAGGCTGAACTATATGGTAGGCATTTGTTTAGCTTTTTAAGAATTTGCAAAATTGTTTTCCAGCATCCATCTGTTTCCTTCTGTTTTCCAAAAGTCTTTCCCTAATGAACAAGAGAGGTTATGTCTGGAACATTTGTAACTATCTGTCTCTAAATATCTTAGGAGGTTACAGATTTTATAAAACCATACTTATTTTAGTTTAAGGTAACTATGAAAGCAAAATATATGACCCATATCACTTAATTTTTTAATTTTAAATTTTTTAAATGAAAGATCAATACAACTGACAAACCTCTACAAAAACTGACAAAGAAAAGAAGACACAACTAGAAATATCAGAAATGAAACAGAGAATATCACTAAGGACATAAAAGATATCAAAAGAATAATAAATACTATAAGTAACATGAAACACAATATTTTTATTGAATTACAGTTGACATGCAATGTTACATTAGTTTCAGGTGTACAGCATAGTGATTGGACAAGCATATGTATTATACTATGTTCACCATCAATGTAGTGACCATCAGTTACCATGCAACACTAGTACGATACCAATGACTATATTCTCTGTGCTGTACCTTTTATTCCCCTGACTTTATTTCATAAGTGGAAGTCTGTACTTCCAGTTTCCCTTCACCTACTTTGTTTATCTCTCCATCCTCCTCCCCTCTGGCAACAATCAATCTGTTCTCTGTATTTATGAATAAGTTTCTACTTTTTGTTTGTTTATTCATTTGTTTTGGTTTTAGATTCTGGATATATGTGAATCATATGGTATTTGTCTTTCTCTATCTGACTTACTTCACTTAGCACAATATGCTTAGTCCATCCATATGGTTGCAAACAGCAAGATCTCATCCTTTTTATGGTTTCCATTGTGTGTGTGTGTGTGTGTGTGTCTGTGTATACTCTCTCTCTCTCTCTCTCTCTCTCTCTATATATATATATACACATATATACTATATGTATACATATATAGTATATGTATACTATATGTATACATATATATATACACATATATACTATATGTATACATATATAGTATATATGTGTATATATATATACATATAGTATATATGTATATATATAGTATAGTATAGTATATATATATAGTATATAGTATACATATAGTATATATATAGTATATATAGTATATATATACTATATACTATATATATAGTATATATAGTATATATACATATAGATATATATATGGTAGATATATATGGTTGTGTATATATAGTATACATATATGGTGTGTGTGTGTGAATATATATATATATATCTTCTTTATGCATACACACACACATATATGTATATATATATATATATATATATACACATTTTATTTATCCATTTATTTATTGGTAGGCACATGGGCTGCTTCCATATCTTGGCTATTGTAAATAATGTTGCAATGGCATAGAGGTGAATATATCTTTTCAAATTAGTGTTTTTGGCTTTTTTGGATAAATACCCATTTGGGGTACCATTGGATCATATGGTATTTCTATATTTATTATTTTGAGGACTCTCCATACTGCTTTCCACAGTGGCTGTACCAACTTATATTCCCACTAAGAATGCACGAAGCTTCATTTCTCTCTAAATCCTCACCAGCACTTGTTTTTCCTGTCTGTTTAATTCTAGCCATTCTGACAGGTGATATCTCACTGTGGTTTTGATTTGCACTTTCCTGATGATTAGTGGTGTTCATCTTTTCATGTGTCTGTTGGCCATATGTATGTCTTCCAAGTTTATTCTTATGGCTGCTGAGAAGAGGTGTTAGTCTTTCACTACAATAGGCTTCTCCATAGGGACACTCACAACATGGTTTCCTCCAGAGTGAGTGACCCAAGAGCAGAGAGAGCACGAGAGAACCAAAACAGAGCTTGTGCTTTTATAGCCATCACTTTTAGAAATGACGTAACTTTTCCAACTGTTACTGTTCACATAGGTCAATGTGGGAGGTGACTACCCAAGGATGGGACTATCAAAGTGTGGGAATTTGGGGGGCTAATTTAATGGCCAATTGCTACACTATTCCAGTTGTTCTATATATGTGTTTGATCTGCAGACACATAGTTCTATGTGTACAATACTGTGATAACAAAATAAAGAATTGAGGTGTAATTAACTACTGGTATCCATGGTAGAGAGTGTACTTAGTGGGAAGCTTCACCATTACATGCATGCTGTGTCAATAGTCACAAAAGGTGTGATGGGATTAATGTAAATCCATCTTATCCTAGCAGAAGTCCTAGAATGTATCTTCTAATGGTGAATTAACTGTGCTCTGTATATGAGGCAAATTTAAACCTAAGCACATATTTTTAATGTATTTGGGAGGCCAGATAATGTAAACATAAGTTATTAACCAGTAAAAATCCATTCTAGTTTCATGTGTGTATACTTGCAGTATAACATCAGGCAAATCACTTAACCTCTCTGAGCTGATTATATCAACCAAAAAATGAGAATATTGTATTAAGTGATTTCTAAAAAGATGCTACCTGTAAAAATGTGTATTTGATGACATTCTAAATATAGGAAATTCCCAATAAGATTCATTTAGAAGATGGTTATCTTTATGATAGCATTTCTACAGTATGATCAATGCATCATAAATGGGCCCATTTATGTCTAACTGAATCAGGGCTAAAATAAAACATCTTTAATAGAACAAGGATATGGCAGTGTTTACTTATAACAAACTGCCATGTGTTGGGCCTTTGGATAAACAAGGCTGGTGTTAGAGGATACTAGATAAACACTGCAGATTCCTTCTGTAAGGGCAAGAAGGGAGTGCCCCTAAATTATAGTTTTCATAGGTTATATATGTAAAGTGGTTGTGTCTATCCCCACAGTTCTATGCATATACATTTTTAAGACCTTTATTGAGGCATGCTATAAAAGTCACCTACTTTAAGTGTATAATATAATATTTTTTAGTGAAGTACAGAGTTGTGCACTCATCACCACCATCTAATTTTCATCATCCCAAAAAAGATCCTTTATATCCATTTGTAGTCAATTGTTCTTCTAACTCCCATTCCCAAGCAACAGCTAAATCTACTTTTTGTCTCTATAAATTTGCCTTTTCTGGATTTCATACAAATGAAATCATACAATATGGAGTCTTTCGTATCTGGTCCTTTCATACAGCAAAAGTGTTTGAGATGCACCCAATTTGTAGCAGATATCAGCAGTTTGTTCTTTTACTTTTCAACAATATTCCTTTGTATAAACATACCACATTTTCTTTATGTCTTCTCCCATTGATGGATGTTTGGGTTCCTTCCCATTTGGAGCTCTTATGAATAATGCTGCTATGAATGTTTTGTGTTAAAGCTTTGTGTACATATGGTTCACTCCTCTTGGGTGTATACCTAGTAGTGGGATCAGTGGGTCATATGGGTTAAACTCTATAATTAATTTTTCAAAACACTGCCAAACTATTTTCCACATGGCCACACCACTTTACATTCCCCTCAACAATATATGCAGGCTTACATTTCTCCGCAGCCTCACCAACTCTTGTTATTATTTGTCTTTTGGGTTATATCAATATGCATTGATGGGCTGTAAGCAAAACTTAAACTGGAGAGTCTCTTCCTGTCAGGGAGACCCCAATCCAGAAGGTCTTATGCCTAACTAACCATGAAATTTTGGGTCAGTGGCCAATGAAACAATTGTTTTCTAGATTAAATTCTTCCTGATTGTACTAAGAAGCAATCCCTACGTAGATGCATATATGGCTGTATGTTATTCTTTTCCCCAAAAAAAGTTTATAAAAAATTCACTTTCCAATATCAAATAGTTGGTTTTATCACACAAACTCACTTTGTAGGTAATAATTAGACCTCAGAAATAAAAATAATTCATTGTAGAAAATGGTCAAAAATTTTTAAATTAATCTAATATTTTACTACTTAAAAAGTAAGTGTAGACAAGTAAAATTCATGTATTTTATTTAGGGAAAAAATCTGTATTATTTTCTTTTATAGTTGGTTTAAAGGATGTCTAAGGCTTTGTACAAATGTAAATATAAAAATAAAACACAATGTGCACTGTAATTTTTAGAAGCTATATTTTTTTCACCAAGCATAGTAATTTTACTCAGCAAATTTTACTCAGTAAAAAATATGCTGAATGAATCTGTCCTAAGAATAAATATCTATTTAGGGGACTAAAACAATACAAAATAATGACTTAGTGTTAAAATAACATTTTGTCAATTTTATTAAAAGCATATTCCATTTCTGAACATAGTTAATTAAGTTTCCTTAAAGAAAAAAGAAGCCTACTTTATGGTATTATTTCATCAGAGTAAGTTGGCTCATTGAGACTATCACTGATAAAGACATGTACAAAAGTTAGCACCACCTGTCTATAAACGCAGATAGTCACAGCCATTCCAATATATATAATCTCCCTTTACTTATACACACATATATTTACAGCTAATAAATAACATTTAAAGCCAAAGCATTGTTAATATACATATATAGTGAAGTCTGCAAAAGTCAGAGTTCCTAGGCCCATACACTGATTTGATCCATATTTTCTCAAGTTTATGTATCCTTGTTCAAAACCCAAATCCAGGAAATTAATGAATTAGCAATAAAGGGGGATGACAACAACAAATCTCCAACATTTTATTTTTAGAGAAAATTCATTCCAAGTTGGCTGACATTAATCACAGTGTTTGTATTACTTTATATAGGCATAACCATATTTCTCAAAAGAAAGGCTGAAGTTTTGGCATTTCTGGAATAATTTCTACTCCAATATGTCCCAATACTATATCTCTTGATTTTTTACTTTCCAAGCTATGCTGAATAATAAACACATATGCAGGGCTTCATATGTGAATATATGTTAAGATATCCACACACGTTTACAGTTTGGATTCCCAGCAAGAGCCTTTGAGATATTTTACTTCTTTATCAATTTATATTAATATAGAGAAAATCATTCTGAAAGTATGATATCTAATTTATAAATAACTGTTCACTCACTATTGACTAGTTGTTAAAAACAATAACTCTCATGGCATTTCATGTAGCTATGGCAATTGAGGATTCTTTTAATTGCCCACAATGGTTTTAACCACTGTTTATGGAAATATACTTTTTCATCTCCTAACTTAGTAAAAACGGTCCTTGTCTAAAACTTGCCTGATTCAAAATTTGATCTTGAACACATATTTTCTTATCAAAACCAGGGAAGAAAGAGACATCCTCAAAGTATGACTAAAGCATGACTGAGATAAACCTAAAATTGAATAGGGCTTATAAGATATTAAATGACCTCAAACTGATGAAAACAATTTCAGAAATCTGATAATGAAATTGTGGTATCATTTTCTTTCCCCATGTTTAAAATTATGTGTGAGCTGGCAATAGCAGGCTCATAGAAGATGCTGTTAAAATACAATCTTGAGACAAAGGAGGGGGAGAGATTAAACTATAAAGCCTATTAAGACTGAATTGATCTAAATTTTATATTTCTTTTAATTAGTAACTTAGAAATGATGCAACCAACTGCAGGGATGTTTTAAAGTTTCAGTGATTTATCATCTTCTATTCCTCTCTCCAAGTCACTAGTCCTGGTTAAATCCTGAAAAACACAGAAACCAAAAAAAAAAAAAAAACAAAAACAAAAAACATATTTTGCACTAATGGGGGCAATTCATGCCACCAAAAAAATCATTTTCTATATTCAGACTTGGAGAAAACTTTGAGAAGGTATCAGTCCAGAAAATGCAGAATTTCAAATAAAATATGAAATTCTACTCAACTTTAGGCTACTGACTAAACTTACTATATAAAGAAGGTTTATTATTTTACCATGGGCCCAAATGGCTCTCAATTCTTTCTCAAAGGACAAAACAGTGATTTTCAAATCTGCTATCTTTTGATGTTGGAGGATGTGCTATTTGGCCACTATACACTTCAAATTGAATTAGTCACTTTTTTTTTTTGTATTTGAGATTATATCCTAAAATAACAAAGCAGAGCTGGGATTAATATTCAGGAAACTTGTCTTTGAAACATCCAAAGCACTGGGCATCTGTTGTAAAAGTTACTCCATTCTTCATGGAATTCGTGTTCTGTTCTTCCTTCTGTACATTTGCCCAGTTTCTGAGAAAAAGCAGAAGAGGAGGAGCAATTTATTACCTCTTTAGTGTTCTACAATCATCCCTCCTCCCACCTTCATGATATAAAAGCATTCAACTGGAAGATCAGAACAAATGTTGTGAATATATACCCAGGAAAGATGTGGATGATGGATCACATGTGGATAATGGCAGGCTTGTAGGAATGAAAGACACTCTAATACCTACTTAGCTATATCCCAATAAGGACTATCATTTTCAGAGGACTGAACCAAATGATTTCAAACAAGATATGATTTAAGATTTCTTAATTCTAAAACTTGCCAAATGAGATGGCTGATTATTTTCTTTTCTTGAGGAATGAGACTTCTGAAGAGTTTTATCAGAAGAAAAGAGACAGAGAACTTTTGATTAGTCACAGAAGAGAAAAACTGCAGAATGTTACAAGCCTTGTTCATAATTACTTCCACATAAAGTTCAGATCTATAAAAACAGCTGCCTAAATATCTGTGGTCTCAGTAATCTTATTATCAGATAAGGAATGTACCCTTAGATTTTCTCAGATATATTATTGTGACTTATATAAATAGTATGACCAGAAATACTTTTAAAACAGCTGGAGATATTTCCTAATCTTTCAGGTTTTGCTTTTACATTCACACAGAGATTTAAAGTTGTATTTGATTTGGGGAGAACATATAAGTATATATGCATTTGTGTATGTTTGTATGTGACATAAATGCATGTTTAAAGCTTCATATAGGATTCCTTTTCTAAAAGTTAAAGTAAATGTGAAATTGTCTCAGATTTTTGATGAGGGAAAACAAAGCAATGAGCCTCTGAGTAGAACAGTCTCCACTTAGGTAAATGTTCAATTATTCTGCCTGGCTGAATATCATTAACTAACTACTCTATTTCAAATTTATCTTGAGTGCTCTTACGTTAATGGTTTTCATAAAGTGGCTTCATCTTATCGTTCAAAGTATGTCATAATTCTAGTTTTGTAAAAAATAAAAAAATTTATAAATATTATATATACATAGAGAAGGTCTAAAACAATATACATTTAATGTTAATTGGGAGTTGTCCCTGGAGGAGAGAGTCAGAGTGATTGTATTTTCTTTTTGCCTATTTTTTCCTAATCTATATATAATCCATAATTACCCATGGATAAATTACATCATAAAATAGAAATTTACAATAATAGAGATATTCCCTATAGGGTTTTTAATATGATTTTCTGATTAGGAAATTCTTATTCTGTACTTTTGTCTATAAATGTAACTGAAAGAAGACAAACCAGAAGTGAGTGTTTTTCCTACATCAGGATTATGTTGTGCCTAGCCTTTCCCCTCTTTTCTTGTGCCACTGGTTTGTATGACATGATCAAAGTTTTCCTCCCCTTTTACTTTAACCCATTAGTACTCAGAATCTGGCAGGAGAATGAGCAGAGAAATTAAAGTAGGATAATGTGAGAATTCAGGAGGGGCTGGGAAAGGCCACATGTGAATCTCCACTTAATATTACACTCTAGAAAGATTTGGCTGACAACTGTCATGTGGATTAGTCTTAAAGATCATGTAGGTAAGGGCCAGGGGATTGTTTTGAGATAGAAAAGAGAACCGTCTCCTGAATTCTAACTCCATTAGCTCCCCATCTTTGGTGATTTTGAGATGGGTACTTGATGGCTGCCCTTTTGGCTCTCTGTCCTATAGTCTGCTGCCACTTGGAGCATCAAGAAGGACTATGTGAGGGCACCTGGGTGGCTAGTTGACTAAGCATCTGATTCTTGATTTCGGCTCAGGTCATGATCTCAGGGTTTGTGAGTTCAAGCCCCACATGGGGCTCCATGCTAACAGCATATGGAGCTCTGAGTTGTCAGCGCAGACATTCTCTCCCTCTGTCTCTGACCCTCCCCCACTTTTTCTTGCATGTGCGTGCATGCGCATACTCTCTCTCTCTCTCAAAATAAAAATAAATAAACTTAAAAAAAAGAAGGACTATGTATTGCAGCTGATGTTTTGCTCCCCTGGGTACATCTGGGGAGGGGCTACACCCTCAGCCATGATTATAACTATTGTGTCATATGCTCTGTATACGGGATCCATAAAGTTAGCAGAGATACAATACAGAAAATGCAGCAGTGAAGATTTTGTGGCAGCCCAAGAAGTAAAATAAAAGAACAGAAAGAGGAAGAAAAAAGAGGAAGTATTGAGAAAAGTAAATGGGTAAGTCTGATGTGTAAATATGGAAGGGCTAAGAAAGACCACCTGAAGATTCTAATAAGAATCAGTGCAAGTCTTTAGTCATAAGATGAAGAGCAATGTATGAAGCAGTGTCCCTCAGAGGGCAAGCTCAGGATATCCAGAGAGCTTTAGTCCATAATGCTCACCAGCCAGACTTTTTATTCAGGGACTTGTCATGGCATTTCACAAATACCACAGATGCCTTTCCTTTCTGCAGATGAGATACTTTCTCCCTGGAACAGAAGATTACCCTGTAGAATAAAATGGATGTAAACATATAAGGGAAAATAGAAACAACTGTTCAAAAATATATGGTTTGGTCAAGGATCTTTAAATCCTACATGATCAGTCTGATTAATTGTTTTGATATTTCTAATAGCTCACTGTTTAAAGTTAGGTCACTCTGGTCAGCAATACATCTGGATCATAGGGTTATTTGAGGGCCTAATCACAGTTTAGCAATAAAGGTAGTCAATCTGGACAGCTTGGAGCAACCTTAAAATCACAAGGCTTTCACCATGAGATAATACAAGATCCACTTTACCACTTCTTTGTATCTACATTAAGGAATTCACAAACCATCCTTCAATTGGCCCTGTTAGAGAAACAAATGCTGTGCAGAGCCTCTCCATCCACAACCTCCTTTTTGTTTGTTTTGTTTTGTTTGTTATAAAAGAAAATGACCAGAGGGAAATAATTTATCATTCCTAATTTAAAGAGTCATTTTTATATGAAATTTATTGTCAAATTGGTTACCATACAACACCCAGTGCTCATCCCAACAGGTGCCCTACTCAATGCCCATCACCCACTTTCCCCTCTTCCCCACCCACCCCCCATCAACCCTCAGTTTATTCTCAGTTTTTAAGAGTCTCTTATGCTTTGGCTCCCTCCCTCGCTAACTTTTTTTTTCTTCCCCTCCCTATGGTTTCTGTTAAGTTTCTCAGGATCCACATAAGAGTGAAAACATATGGTATCTGTCTTTCTCTGTATGACTTATCTCACTAAGAGTCATTTTTATTACCAATAATGGAACACTATAGTTTGCAAAAATCCCTATAAATTTAGTGTACAAGTTTTAAAATCTCTGGGGCTCTCTATTCAATTTCTTTATAGATATATGTGAGGTGGGGTTGGGGAGATGGATGAAGATACCTTGGAATCTCATTCTTGAAGATGTTGGTTTTAATCTTTGAATGCCAAAGTGACATCTCTGAGGTTCTTTCCACAACTGTTTTGTACTTGCAAGAAACAGTGCTAAAATAGGGGCATTTGTACCCCAATGTTTATAGCAGCACTCTCAATAATAGCTAGATTATGGAAAGAGCCTAAATGTCCATCAACTGATGAATGGATAAAGAAATTGTGGTTTATATACACAATGGAGTACTATGTGGGAATGAGAAAGAATGAAATATGGCCCTTTGTAGCAACATGGATGGAACTGGAGAGTGTGATGCTAAGTGAAATAAGCCATACAGAGAAAGACAGATACCATATGGTTTCACTCTTATGTGGATCCTGAGAAGCTTAACAGAAACCCATGGGGGAGGGGAAGAAAAAAAAAGAGGTTAGAGTGGGAGAGAGCCAAAGCATAAGAGACTGTTAAAAACTGAGAACAAACTGAGGGTTGATGGGGGGTGGGAGGGAGGGAGGGTGGGTGATGGGTATTGAGGAGGGCACCTTTTGGGATGAGCACTGGGTGTTGTATGGAAACCAATTTGACAATAAATTTCATATATTGAAAAAAAGAAACAGTGCTAAAATAGAAGCTGAGATCCTCATATCAGCTCTCGGTCAATAATCGGGACCAGTTCAGGGCTTATGTTTTCTTTCATGAAATTCAGAAATACTATTACTTCCCTAGTAATGATAATAAAAGAACACTCCTCCCCCAAATTATAGGTGTAATTATCTAGATGATATAGTTTTAAAGACAAAGCTTACTAAAGTTCCACCTGAACGTTGAAGGCTCCAAGAGTACCCTCCCAAGGTAATGACAGGGTAAGCCTAACGTGAATGGAAAGAAATTGATTTAATTACTTTTTTTGAGTCTCTCCTGCTTTTACTCTGATCTTCTCAATAGTAAACCCAGGGCTGCTCCACCAGTCTGACCAGCTGAAGTATGAATCGCTCTTCCATTTGAGTTTCAACATTAGCAGTTCCCCAATATCCACTTCCGTGTAAATTAGAAAAGAGTATGTCTTATTCGCAGAAATTTCAGGCCTGAATAAAAAATCAGCATATTTGGTTAGTTCTGTGTTTTTTGTTTGTTTTTGTTTTGTTTTGTTTTGTTTTTTCATTTTTCTTCCTCCCAAGGCATAAATAGCTTTGTTGTTTGGGAGATAACTTAAAAATACAAAAAGTGTCCAAAAAAATATTCCAGATGAAGATCAATGGCATTTAGTGACTTTTAAAAGACATCTACACCCTTTTAATCTATTCTAACTTTTACCCTAAAAGTGTGAACTATTTAATACAATTCTTAAGAAAAAATCCATAAATGAATCATTCAGAGACATTATATTCATTTTCATATATCCTCTTTCAATCTGTACTGCTATGTGAACATTTTTACTTTGTTACAATCATAGCATACATATAATTCTCTATTCTTTCTTTGTTTACTTCATATTTTACCTTCTATTTTTCACCATGTTTTACCTGTTTTTCTATAATTATAGGTTTTAGAAACTAGATAGATTTTAGTGACTTATTAAACCACAATTCATTTAACCATTGCCTCAATGTTGGGTACTTATTTATTTCTAATTTATGCTATTGTATGTACCATGTGAATATCTTTTGTCATAAAGCTTTTTTTTTAAATTTTTAATGTTTATTTTATTTTTGAGAGAGACAGAACATGAGTAGGGGAAGGGCAGACGCACAGAATCTGAAGCAGGCTCCAGGCTCTGAGCTGTCAGCACAGAGCCCAACACAGGGCTCGAACTCACGAACCGCGAGATCATGACCTGAGCCGAAGGCAGACGCTTAACCGAATGAGCCACCCAGGCGTCTCCATAAAGCTTTTTTTTAAAAAAAAATTCTGTTGTGGGGCGCCTGGGTGGTTTAGTTGGTTAAGCATCTGACTTTTGATTTTGGCTCAGGTCATGATCTCACAGCCCTGTGTCAGGTTCTGTACTGGCAGTGCATAGCCTGCTTGGGATTCTCTCTCTCCTTCTCTCTCTGTCTCTCCCCTGCTCATGCACTTTCTCTCTCTCAAATTGCATAAATAAAACATTTTTTAAAAATTCTGTTGAATATCTCTTTTTCTACTCTTCTTCTGTTCTAGGGACCAAAGGCAGTTAGCAGTGCCATGATAAACCCACATGCTGGAGGTAACGTCAAGTGGTTACTCACAGGGTGAAAGGAATGTTCTCACTCTCAGCCACAGTGCCATACAGAGAAATCTCAAAGACCTGGTTGGTCTGTGTATCACTCTCAGTCCCAGAAAAATGTATCTTTACTTGGTAATGGAAGACTATAAGGAAAAAATTGGAACAAGTGCTAATCAGTTTTTATGGAAACATCACAGCCCCCAAATAAGCAGGCAATTCAGAACCACAGACTACCTCACTAGTGATTAAATAAGAAGTGCTCACACACAACCAACACTGTGGATTGGAAAGATTTCTTCATGTCTGCACAGTGTTTGTTACTCAAATTTTCAGACCTTGAATTCCACTCCTTTTTAGAAAAGTGTGATTTCAGTGCATAGGAAGAATCTAGGTATATCTGAATTGTCAAGCAGCCCTAGATTGTAGTCATCTTTGACTGGGTACAAGGGAAATCAAATCAAGAAATCAAACTACACATGATTCTTTCTTCATGAACTATACCCTTCCTTGGCCATCTTGTCCCTGAATATCTGTATAAAGCATATTTGGCATTTGTTAATGGAACACTGTGATTGTGTTTTTTCATGTTTTATGAGTATGTCTGACACTCTACCCTATGTGTAAATTCCTTCAGGTCAGAGGATCATGTTTATCCTCTTTATCCCCCCATCATCTAGCACAGAGTAGGTATTATAGCAGGCTCACAATAAAACTTATTAATTGAATCATCATTGAGGCTATAAAGACTGCCAGTTCTTAAAGTGTTTGGGAGAGCTTCTGGAAGCAAGTACTTGAACTTCTACATCATCTCTTCCCTGTTCTCTCTACTAAAACCCCTGTGTAGATGGAATGGAGGGAGGTTAAGGGGATAAGAAACACAGCAGGCTTAACACACAGCTACTAACGAGTAGAAGAGAAACTGTTTCTCTTCAGTGGAGCCCTTGCAGGACTCACCATAGACCAGAGCAGGAGAAGCTGATACTGCTGCAGAGACCCCAAGAACAGTGACGGAGCACTGCATGGCACTGAGCAGGATGCCTGGGGATGAGTAATACCCACCAGGTCTCCAAAAGATTCCACCCTCCTCTCTACCTCACACACACTTTTCTCATTCTGAAAAGTCAGGGAAACTAAGGGTTTCCTCGTTGCTTAAAAGGTTTCCTTGAACTATTGTTGCTCTAAACCTCTGGGCAACCAAATACACCTCTACAGAAGTTTTAACACACTTTACAAGTGGGTGCCTCTATCAGATACATTTTTACCTTGGAAAACTGTATTTCAGTATCATCCCTTCCCCTGGACTTCTCCCTGGACTCCACATAAGTTAGCTTTTCTGGATTAGTTCCTCTTGCTAGATTTACCTAATTATCTCCTTTCTTGTCTCCCCTCAATCTGTATAAATCTTGCTCTAAATAAGCTGCCAAGTTTGAAATTCACTTGGGAACAAATTAATGACAAAATGGAAATATCTTACAGGTTTGGTATATTCTCTCTCCCAGGAATAGTTGAATTTTAAAATACAGATAGCTCTTGCCTAAAGCAAACTTTAGGAGTTGGCAAACCTTTTCTGTGAGGGGCCAGATGGTAAATAATTTAGGCTTTGTGGGCCATACAGTCTCTGTCCCAATTACTTAATGTGGTAGCACAAAAGCACCCTTGGTCAATTAAAAACAAAAAATGAATGTGTGTAGTTGTGTTCTAATAAAACTTTATTTACAAAAGCAGGTAAGGGGCTAGATTTGGCCTCCTGGGCCTTGGTTTGCTGGCCCTAGATAGATAGATGGTTTCAAATGAGCTCTGAGCCTGGTTCTAATGGGCTAGCCCATGCTAATGGTCACAATTACAGAGAAGGGTGGCAAGCAAGACTATTACAGAGGTTAATGCAGGTTGTACCCTGGGCCTTACTGGCAATGTGAATTGAGAGCTTCAGTAAAATGGACCAGTACAACTCCCTCTCTAGCAACAGAAATACAGTGAGGGTTCAGGGTTTAATAAAATCATTGCACTACTTCTGTTGTAATGGACAGACTCGGTACATGTGATGCAATGAGTGTGATAAAAAAATATGATCAAACTGATTTTCCTCATTTACAACATTCTCCAGCCTACCTTTGTAAGGCATCTGAGACCGAGTCTTCAGGTACATTTTGCTGCTTCTTTTGGCTCTGACCTTATTGATCTCATAACCCAAATTGTTGCAACGGTTTTTTCTACAACTCAGACAAAGCCCTTTCTCAAAGGCTTCCTTTGAATTGCACCGGTAGGCCTTACTCGGGTTTTCTTCATTCAACAGAGAATCAATAAAGAGATGAATGGAGCGCTCATGGGAACACTTCACTAGCTGGTCCACATCTGGAGAACAAGAGACAAAAAGAAAATTTAACTCCATGAAAGTCCACAATGAGTGTTTCATCTCACATGTCTAAACTAGTTAAATGTGGTGTCAGAATAAAATTACCTAAGAATCTAGTCCTATGACTCCTTGATGTAAGTCCTATTTAAGGAGGTACTCTTGATGGGAGTTTCTTACCTATCTCTAAGAGTGTTAAAATTGCAAATTTGCAGAGAACTTTTGACTTTTCTGCTGTCTTATATTGGTATGTTTATGAGGATCTAAGTAAGAGACATTCAAGGCAGAAGTTGACTTCCCCCAGTTTGTCACATCCTTCTCTTATATTGAAAACATAAAATACTTCTACATGGACCTAGAAACAATATCACAAAAGGCAAAATTATTAAATGGATAGTATTTTAACGTAGATACTATGTATAATTGGAGGTTGTGTCACTACTGATTTTTGCATTAAATGAATCACAGAAATAATCAGTAATGTAATAAAAGTGTATCTATTACCATAAGCTTCTATAACAATTAAAAATAGTAGCATTATGCTGTAAGTCCTATAACATGTGCACAAAAGACCTATAGTCAATATCTACAGGTAAGTTTAATTGCCCACAAAGGATGCAAAGATCCCTTAAAACAAATTATAAATTTAACACAAACATGATTATTGAAGTAAATATTAAGACAATATTAAATTATATTTTCTTCTTTAAATTTTGGAATATTTATTTTTAGAGAATGGAGATTTGTTTCTTATTTTTACTTTCTCTCTAAAAGGCTAACAAAATTAATTTGGACTAATTAACATGCCCTTTATTTTCAATCAATTAAAAATAAATCTTATGGTTTCACAACTATATTCAGAATATAACAACATGTGCCAGAAGTCATTTTATGCTGCTATTATCCAAGGCAATGGAGTTTTCTTGTATAGATCTCACCTTTCTTTTCTTTTATCTCTGGAAGCTTAGCACTCACTCAGTATTGTAGTCTATAATATAATACATAAAAGAAAAAAATGTTTGTCTATCTGATCAAAGGAAGTACTAAGGTATAAAGGTGATTATGCTGAATATGATAGCTTCTTCAGAAATTATCTTGGCTAAATGTGTATACTTTAATATACACATTTGCATACACATTGCATACTTGTGGGGAATGGGTAGAAGACTGGGTCAATAAGAATTAAGAACAACACTTATGTTTAATTAACTTCTAAATCATATTTACCTCCAAGGCCTCTCTCTGCAATCACACGGATAGCTTCCCCAATGTTACATCCCGGTTGAAAAGTGCCTCCATTAGGATAAATGTCAACATGTCCTACTGGTTTCTGGATTCCAATACTTCGGCCAGGTGACCCTCTGGTGAATGTGTGTAAGACATCTACAAAATCTGCATCATCAGGAGAAAGGCGACTTGGAGCTTCTGCATATTCAAAGTTAGGTCCAGCTGGATCTAGTCCTTAATGAGGGGGGGAAAAAAAAGACCTCACATATTTTTTAATTCCCATTAATTTTAGTCTCCATTAGCATTAGACAATGCTAATGTCACCTTGGCATTCAATTGTTTATCATTTGAATGTAACTGGCAGCCACATAGATTTTTATTAGCTCCTTATCCTAGTGATTGGATCAAGTTACTGAGAGTCATAGAAGTAGGCTTAGCTCTTTCTGAAAGGAATTTGAGTCTCTGAAACTTGCCATTAAATAGCAATTTCATTCAGAATAGCTAGATCTCCTTTTGTAAATTATTTTTGAACCTGTTGAGAAGGACTTCAAAGAGTGGTGAGTTCGTTCTTTTTCTTTATGCATGCCAAATCATCTACTACCTTTGTCCTGGTTGACTGCCTTCTTTTTTCCAAACAGGCTCTGGTGTTGGTCCTTTTTCATTTATCCCAGTACTGATGTGAAATGTGACATACATACCACCAAAGCACAGAGCCCAGGAGGATGGAAATGAGCTTCCCAGAGACCACTGGGCTTTTTGTGCTTAACTCTGCTCTTTCTTCTGACAGTAGGTGGTATGTCTAGGACAGCTAGTGCCCATATTCTCTCCTTCTCCAGAAAAAAAGTGCTCCCATAATATAATCAAATGGCTTGGCAAGCAGAGAGGAACACCACACACATATAGATATATTTTACAAACATTTTTATTCTATTTCCAAATGACAGGCATCTCGACTCTTCTGTGATAGACTACTGGCACTGTTTTCTTACCAGTAATTCTATTGACCTTCTTATTGGTCAGACTTCCTGCAATGCCAGCAGCATGAGCTCCAAGGCTGTATCCCAAGAGATGGACATTGTCCAGAGGATAGTGAAATTCCTCCTTTGGAAGAGAAAAAGAAAAAAGGGGTTCTTACAGTTCTGTACAAAAGATCAAAGCTAAATGAAAAATATTGTTTTGGAAATGCAGGCTATACTGAAAATTAATTCTACTTATTTAAATTTTGTGGTATAGATCAAAGAAACACTTTAGAGTTGAGATTTTCTCTTTCTTTAACAACATATTTAAGTTACAAACTTTTTCCATACATCTGATATTGAAATGTATGGAAATGTGAATTTTCATTTATCTGAAAATATATGTATGCATGTACATGTGTATGTATAGCTGTATATTTATATGTAGATATATGTATATGTGTGTGTATCTATATGTAGATAAACACATACATTAAATATATATTTAACTTTAAGCCAGTATTCCCTACTCTAAATACCCTACATCACTTTATTCTTTAAGTTAGCCAGGAAGTGTCTTAAAACCAGAAAATATTATAGCAGGAATGGATCGCAGACACATATAGTCCATCCTCTTTATTCAATAGATAATAAGCCTGAGGTCGAGGCAGGTGATCTGATTTTCCCAGGTTCACTTTCCTGATAAGCAAAAGAGTCAAGAAAAGAGCTTTAATCTTTCTTTTTTTCTTTAGTTTTAGAGACAGGGAGTGTGCTCAAGTTGGGGAGAGGGGGAGAGAGAGAGAGAGGGAGAGAATCTCTAGCAGGCTCCACACTCAGGGCAAGAGCCCAATGCGGGGCTCAATCCCACAACCCTGGGCCCATGACCTGAGCTACAATCAAGAGTTGGACACTCAACCGACTGAACCACATAGGTACCTCAAGAACTTTTATCTTCTAACAGTCAGTCCAATAAACACAGCTTATTTTTTACCTCCACATATCTGGCTTAAATATTTTGGCCCTGTCAGAGTATTAGCCTCCTTTCAACCAATGCCAAGACACATTTCAAAGATAATTTTCAGAGGATGACCTCAGGAAAAAAGTGAATAAAAGTGGCAGCTAAGCCAGAAGTCCTGACCCTTAGCCATCTCATATCTACAGACTTTTCTTGCCAGTTTCTTCCTGGCTCAAATCCATCACTCCCCTAACCCTCAACAAAAATCTGGATCTTTAATCTACACTAAGCAATAGGTATTATTAATACTTTCATGAAAGAGATTGGTATTCTAATGGGTCAAAGCCAACATAACATTTCCATGTGCCAGTCAACTGGTAAGGAAGGATTTGGCTGAACCTGACATCTTCCCTTTGCCCTGAAATAACAAGCTTTTGTCTGTTTTGCCCAATCACTTATTGGTCTCACCAGATCTATTCACTATGAGAATATCGATAGGGAAGGGCAGGACTATGCTTTGGCTTTACAGTTTTATCATTCTTATCATAATACTGCTTTCTGGCTGAAAAATAACCATGCCTATTCTGAAGATTTGAATTGCCCCAGATGAAAAGGAACAAAGACCAGCCATTTGTCCCACTCTGGCCAAGAGATCTGTTTTGGGCATGTAAGGCTTCTTCCCCCAATCTTACCGCCATCCAGTTGATAAACTTGGCCACATCCTTTCCCACCAGCTTGGTGTATCCCGCAGACACCGGATAATGCTGCTGGGCCCGTGACAGCCAGTCCACCACAATGACATTGGAATCTGGTTCCCTCTTGTACAGGGCAGCCACAAGTTTTGGCACCCAACTCTCATACATTCCTGTCACCTGAAAAGGATGATGCAAGCTTTCTTAAAATACCCACATACAACTTGTTATAGATATGACAGCCTAATATACTTATGCTGAATGGAAAGAAAACAAATAAATCTGAAAGGTTGTCCATTAACTCAGGAAGAAAACTCAAACCATGCAAAACAGTGTTCAGAGACTTGTGACTCCACTTTATGAGGCAAATTTGAGTATGCCAAAGAAGGGTGTTGAGGTGAGGAATGGCAGACTACGGTTTACACCACCAATTTTTAAAAGCTTGGTTTATGAATTCTGTAAAACCAGTAATTTATATGAAAGATCAATCTGAATAAGCTAAAATTTTGCACTGGAGCTATAGACTATTTTATAATAAATTTAATTCAATTACTTTCAACTAGGCTAATAACTTATTCCCAACAAAATTAGTTTGGAGGATGTGAATGCACTCTTTTTTTCTTAAGAGTCATTTATTTACATACAACATTTGATGTGCTGATGAAAAAAAGTTTTAAGCATACTAATTCTAACAGAAGGTAAATTTATTTATCAATCTGTTAATACATAAGAAAATGATCAGTTTCAGTTCAGATTTTTTTTTTTACAATTCTCTCAAATTCTTAATTTTCAGAGTGGAAATTATTGAGGATTAATAGTCACATTTCTCAAATTAGATTGGCTCTGTTTGGAGATAAGGAGACTGCCAACTGTAATTCTTTACCTCTTGTTTAAGAAAGCCCCAAAATTCAAAGTCAAAAGAACTATAGAGTTCTCACATTAACTTTTTTTATGTAAAATTTTAATTTATGCTTTCAGAGAGGACATCAGACACTTCTGCAAAGATGCACACTTTAAAATAATCAAAACACATTTTTAAAAAAGCGAATTATAAAATTCTCCACCACCCTTCCATGAACCTGCATGTAACAGTAACTTGATTCAAATCCCCAAATCTCCCCACCTCTACCATGACCTGATAGAAATCATATTGTAGCCATAGTAAAAGTTACTCAAATACGTACTCAACAAAGAAGGTTCTGAAATATACATTTAAGGCAGCTTTTGAAGGGAGATCTATAAAACCTATATTCTTCTTAGAATAATTCCAAAAGCAAATATAGGAGTCTTGAATTCCCAAACCAGTGGGCTTCATTTGGAACTTTGATCTTATATGGTGGATTCTTTCAGATTTATGCTTCCATTTTGTTTACTTTATTCTCTAGACTAAAACTATCAAAACCTGAGTTCTTGTTTCACTCCTGACACTAACAACTGCACAGCTTTTCACCTCATTGCTGTGGTAGGAAAAAGCAAGCCTGAAACTCAGGAGATCTTGGTTCCAGTCCCAGCTCTTCCAATAATTACTTCTATGAATGTAGGCACTGTTTTAACCTTTTAGGACACCTACAAAACAAAGGAGTTGGATTCAGATGATCTTGAAGTTACCCACCACCTCATAAATGTCTTCTTGCAACCATTCTGACTTCCAGTCTACCTGCAGTGATATAATTAAAGCTATTGCCATTTCAAGCATAAAGAAAAAAGAAAAAAAAGAAAAGAAAAAAAGGTACAAAGGTGACGTTGGCTCATTAGAAACTCATTTAATAAACCTTCTTTGAACATGTTTCGGTGAGGTTGCTTTAAGTCTAAGCACAGCCTGGGTCTTTGAGGAAACAGGCTAGAACACCGACCTAGCCTCAAATTCCTGTGAATTGGTCCTGTCTTCTCTTCTCCTCTCTTAGTGGTTGGGGGCTTGCCACACTTTTCAACTGCCTTTCTAGAGAGGATGATATCAGTTCTTCAGAATGAAACATTAACCACTCCTCCTTTCAGCTGGCATGAGGGCCTCCTACCACAATGAGAACTCTGTGCTTAGTGCACTGGTCTATGAAACCTAAGCAGGTGGCAAAGCTCCAGGACAGCTGTGTCTAAACAGCTTTCTGGGATGTGCCCTAAGCATACTACATGCTAAGCATTCTTTTGGATTTTCCATGGCAAAACTAAAGAATTTCCCCATTTCCCTTAGTCTTATGACCTTGAGTTGCTGAACAGCTTTCCTCAGATAAGGCAGAAAAATCTTGCTTGCTCTAAGCTCCTATTATAAGTTTTTCTGTACTATCAATGTTTCCAAGTTAAGCAATCTATCAAAGAGCAAAAAACCCAACTTATTTTTACAGTGACTGATACTTTTATTAACTGTCTAAAAATGAATCTACTCCTTTCTCTTTTTTTAATCATAGGAAGAACTTTATTTTTTGTATTATTTTATTTTATTTTATTTATTTTTTAATAAGAGATTTAGTGTCAAATTGGTTTCCATACAACACTCGGTGCTCATCCCAACAGATACTCCTTTCTTTTTTAATTCAACATAAAATACTGCTGTAAGTACCCCTGAACAAAGGGGTGTAAAAGAAACCTTCTTTAACTCTAAAAAGTTTTTCTAGGGTTTTTTTCTAAGGTTCCTTAAGTCAGCACAAAGTTTTTAAATCTTTGACTCAGATTCACAGGTGAACTGAAGCCTTTCTATGGCTAGATTAGTTACTGAATAGACCAACCAGCTAGCTTTTTATGATGAAAGTCAGTCCCACAGCCAATGGCCTAGCCTCTGAGCTCAGGCACTCAAAATGTCAGGACACATGATATGAAGAATATGGTGGGTTTAGTGGGCAGAAGGACCCATAATAGAAATTGGCACTATATACTGATACTGGGTTAGTTATGTCATCTTTGCATGAGAAGGAACTATGCTTTTTAAAAATTCTTAAAGCATCAAGTTCTCTCAGGGGATAAGAATGTGAGGTCTGAGACATTCAATTTATTGTGCCATATAAAATGTTTATTAAGCTTAGTATACTTTTTACAAAGGTATTAAAACTCTATATACAATCAAAACATCTCTAAAACTACCAACAATTACTTTTTCTTATTAAATCTCTTAAATATAAAAAGATCCATGTTAATAATTTGAATATATAATTTTATCATAAGATATGTAATTTATTATGTTAACTTAGTAAACAGATGTTTAAAAAATAAACATCCATCTAAATTCTGTTAGTAGTTGCCTTCATCTCCATAAAGTTATAGCAATTATCCTATATTGTTAATAAGAATGGTACTTAAGTTACACAGGAAAATAAGTCAAGACTAGAAGTCTATCAATCCTTCTCTAATTCATCTCATTAGGGTATATTTAGTATCTTTACTATATTCACAAGCTCCAACATAATGGAAAGATAATTTCTCTTTAACTTCCCATTTTATATAACTCCTTTTTATATAAAAGATGAAATCTGCTAACTAGGGTTTTAAAATATTAAAAACCAACTGAAGTAGTTAAGTAAGAACTGAACCATGTAAAGTGCCACATATTTAGAGAGCACTACTTTATTCACATTCTTTATTTTGTTGTTGTTGTTTTCTTTTTTTAAGCTTTAATTTAATTTCCAGTTACTTAACATACAGTGTAATATTAGTTTCATGTGTAAAATTTAGTGATTCAACATTTCC
This sequence comes from Panthera onca, assembly GCF_046562875.1. NCBI lineage: Eukaryota > Metazoa > Chordata > Mammalia > Carnivora > Felidae > Panthera > Panthera onca. The sequence goes on along the minus strand of NC_138342.1, from coordinate 166,962,151 downwards.
ATACAACATCTGGTGCTCATCACAAGTGCACTCCTTAATCCACATCACCTATTCACATTCTTTAAATGTAACCACAGTTTTCACCTTTTCTAATGATTTTGCGTGACACTTCCCTGGCTAGCCCTCTGTCATCTATAAAAAAGTTCCCTAAAGTTTACAATTGGAGAATGTTGGAAGTAGAGGGACAACTAGTCTAACCTCTTTGTCTTACACATCAGTCAACTGAGGCCCAGAGATAAGAAGTAGCATCAGTCACTTCACAGAGCTGGAGAATGGCAAAGCCAGAGCCAGAATCAATACTTCCTCACTCCACTCTAACCCTCTCCTCCCTCTGACAGGTTGTTTCCCTTAGGAAAGCATGTGTTTTGGCAATGTGCTACATGAATCAGGATCATACCAGGTGTGTACTGGTTTCCTAAACTGAAAATGTACATTCTGCTCTGTAGGTGAGCAAAGCCTTGTTTTCCCAACTCACAAGAATGGCTGATTCAAGGGCACCAACTATGGACTGTGATAAAATGAAGGTAGGCACTATCTGGGGGGAAATACTCATGAACCTGTGATTTTAGGTTCCACAATCCCACCCTGAGCCAGAATTGCCTGTACTCAAGTTTAAAGTAAAGCCATAGGAGGGGCGCTTGGGTTGCTCGGGTCATAATCTCACTGTCCGTGGGTTTGACCCCCGCACCAGGCTCTGTGCTAACAGCCCAGAGCCTGGAGCCTGCTTTGGATTCTGTGTCTCCCTCTCCCTCTGCCCCTCCCTCACTCATGCTCTGTCTCTCAAAAAGTGGATAAACATTAAAAATTTTTTTTTAAATAAAAATGAAGTAAGGCCATAGGAAAGCAAGCAGAAGTACAGGATATATGAAGACTCATCACGGGGTTCCCAACAACTCATCACGGGGTCAAGATGCTTGGGTTACCCCAATCTCTTTCCCAAAAAGACTGTCTTACCGTCCAGCCATGGATCACCACAAAGGTTTTGCTGGTGTGGTTGAAGTGGCAGTTAGCCACAGATTCTGTCACTCCAGGAATGAGGTGGCAAGTATCTTCAGCTATGTCTTCAGGGGTCCTTAGAGCAAATTTACTTTCAATATCTATAAAATCTCTTCCTCCTGTAATTCCTGAAAAGGAAAAATTGGATAGGTGGCTAATTGGAGGGTTGTTTGTTTTATTTGTTGTTATGGTATGTTTTAGGTTTATAAGCAGCTACCACCAATGATATTTTTATTTCTATTTTTTTTAATAAATGTAGATTGAGAGAGAATGACTTGGGGTGCCTGGGTGGCTCAGTCGGTTAAGCAAGAGAATGACTAATTCTCCATTAGTAATAGAAGTTGACAGAGACCAGAATCCAGGTCTCTTGGTTACAATTCAAAACTCATTCTCCTAAAGAACATTGGCTCATGGCTCTTGCATTGTAAAATTCCACTTATTTCATATATTATTTTTCACCCTCTTTCAATATTGGATTATATCAACATAATGCTTTTCCCAAAATGTTGTATAATAGGCTTGAGAAAAGGTTGTTTCCTTTGCAATAGCATAACTTTAAAAAATAATAGCAGTAAGAAAATTTGGAAGCTTGAGGAAGTTTTTATATGAAGTTGTTCCCACCCCCATAGCAAGGTACCTCAGTTAAAAATATTTTTGAAAAATCATTTAGTGGGTTGTTCAAAAATGCATATGTGTGAACTGGTTAATACTTTACCCAAATATTTTTTCTATTATTTCTTATGTCTTTACTGTCTTCTACACAAAGTCATAGCTTATAGCTTTGTCGTTACAAAACTACAGCAAAGCAGGTTTGGGAAAGAATCCACTTTGATTCTTCATAGTCAATCCCAAAGTGAATAAGGAGAGAAATAAACTTCAGCCTACCATTTGACTCTCTTGACAATAACTCTAAATTTTGATAAACCTTCATCTAATACCACAGTGAATGTTTGAAATAAATTTTGCTGCAAATAAAATCAAACTCTTATACAAAGCAAACACAATCAAAGGGAAGTTATATTAGGGGAAATTATTTACTTTCTTGTCAAGACAAAAATTAAAAATTATTTACTATAAAATGGTAATAATTTGTAGATTTTAGATTCCTCTACTTAAAACTCAGATGATAAATAATTGGTACTTCTAATTTCTTAATCTAAATTTACTCTTTTCACAATTCAAATGCTGAAAATCTGTAATTTCAAATAACATTGCAAAAGCCAGGCCAAAATAAAAACAAGAATGATATGGTATAATGAATATACAGGTATTCATGTAGCTAGCTGAGTACTGGTCAACTTTTTCCTTTTTAATTATTTTCTAAAATTCCTAAAGCAATATTGTGGCTACTTACTAAGTCATTCATTATAGGTGACAAGCTGATCTCTCTCTCTCTCTCTCTCTCTCTCTCTCTCTCTCTCATCTCTAGCACCTGAACATTCTAAGATAATTTATTCAAATAAGAGAGTGTGGTAAACTATTGCTATTTAAGGCTTTTTTTATTTACAGATAGTAAAATTGCACTTGAAAGCCATTCACCCATCAAAAATACAGTTGGCCTTCCATCTTATTTGAAGATGCAGGTCTTCCTTTTCCTTCCTAACCAGGTAGTATTCTGATGGCCTTATTATTTGCCTGATAGTAGAAAAAAATGTAGATTTTTAAATCTTAAATACCCAAGAAGGTATTCTGCTCTAAATACCCAAGAAGGTTTTTTTTTTAATTGTTAGGAAGCGCTTTAGAAAATTTCAAACTAAATTAGTTTCACCTTGTCTCATCTCTCCACATCAAATAACTCATCCCTCCGCAATAATCTTATTTTAACATATTTGATTATCAATCTTTTCGAAGTAGAAATCATCCAAGTGACCTGGCAGACATATCCCACCCACCACCTATTTGTTAAACTGTTATTTAAGACTACTGCTTTACATAGCTCCAGAGGATGCCACTCACTTTGGTCTATTTTCCCCTAGAGTTATGCAACATGATGGCCCTAGAGTTGCTGGTGGTTTTGAAATAACTAAGGATATTCTCAGAAATTATTAAGGCTAGCTTTGTGAATTTCCATGAAAAAAAGTCTATTAAATTCATAGATTCTATACAGATTATCTGCATAGCCCATTGAGAGGTCCAATTTTCCACTACCAACATTTCCTGTTCGGTACATAACTTCTACATTTAAAAAAAAAAGGAAATTCATACATTCTCAAACAAATTTGTATTTGGAGACTTTTATTTCACTTCTCAAGGAGATTAGTTTTTATTTTAAGTTACAGAAAGCATAATGAAGCATTTGACAGGAAGATTGCACCACTCTATATGCTATGTGCTGTTTTCAATTCTATGTCAGTTCTATACATGATCATAAATGGTATTAGTGTTTAGTCAGTTTTTCTTTCTCTTTGGCATTCTGACAGAAATTTTCACACTGCTGGTGTTTGTAAGAGTGTCTCAGCATCCTAAAGATGAATGTACTTTCCAAGCCTATCTTTTCACACAATTGATATGGGCCAGCTGTTACTTTTAGTTGTTCCAGTATACACTAGAATTGCTCTTGCCTGACAGATGAAGTGATTTGACTCAATTGTTACTAAGGGAATTACTGATTTCCATACATGAAAATGATATTAATGACTGCACTTATCTTTCTAAGGGGATAAAGATCTTTTTTATCAGATCCCCTTAGAAATTAAAGCTACCTTAGGGTAGTGGGAAGGGGGCTGCCTAAGGTATATTCCTTTATAAGTGCTTCCATCCTGAATTCAACTTATCATAGCAACGTAACCACTCTGACTTGTTCCCATCAGATGGCCTTATTCAGCACTAAGGTAGGACTTGGATACCAGGCAAGTTACAAGTTAATGTATTTCTTGACTATGTAATCTTTATTTCTAAATTCTTAAATAGCTAAAATTCTAAGTGTATAAACAAAGACAAGGTATTTACTTAACATGGATAATAACTCACAGAGATGAAATTAGATTGAGAGGTGAAAGCGCTTTAAAGGTAAATTTATGGAGGGTATGTTATTGTTCTTAGGAAAGAAGAAATATTGAGCATCCCAGAAAAGATATTCTTTTTTCTTTAATTTTATTTTTTTTAATTTACATCCAAATTAGCTTATACTGTAACAATGATTTCAGGAGTAGATTCCTTAATGTCCCTTACCCATTTAGCCCATCCCCCTTCCAACAACCCCTCGAGTAACCCTCTGTTTGTTCTCCATATTTAAGAGTATCTATGTTTTGTCCCCCTACCCTGTTTTCATATTATTTATACTTCCCTTTCCTTGCGTTCATCTGTTCTGTGTCTTAAAGCCCTCATATGAGTAAAGTCATATGATATTTGTCTTTCTCTGACTGACTAATTTCACTTAGCATAATCCGCTTTAGTTCCATCCACCAGCATTCTTCACAGAGCTAGAACAAACAATTCTAAAATTTGTATGGAACCAAAAAATACCCCAAATAGCCAAAGCAGTCTTGAAAGAGAAAGCCAAAGCAGGAGGCATCACAATCCCAGACTTCAAGCTGTAATACAAAAGTGTAATTATCAAGACAGTATGGTTCAGGCATAAAAAAAGATACTCAGATCAATGGAACAGAATAGAGACTCAAGAATTGGACCCACAAATGTATGGCCAATTAATCTTTGACAAAGCAGGAAAGAATATCCAATGGAATAAAGACAGTCTCTTCAGCAAGTGGTGCTGGGAAAACTGGACAGCGACATGCAGAAGAATGAACCTGGAGACCACTTTATTATACCATACACAAAAATAAACACAAAATGGATGAAAGACCTAAATGTAAGACAGAAAGCCTCAAATTCCTCAAGGATAAAGCAGGCAAAAACCTCTTTGATCTTGGCCACAGCAACTTCTAACTCAACGCGTCTCCAGAGGCAAGGGAAACAAAAACAAAAATAAACTACTGGGACCTCATCAAAATAAAAAGCTTCTGCACAGCAAAGGAAACAATCAGCACAACTAAAAGGCAACTGACGGAATGAGAGAAGATATTCACAAGTGACATATCAGATAAAGGGTTAGTATCCAAAATATAAAGAACTTACCAAACTCAACACCCAAAACACAAAGAATCCAGTGAAGAAATGGGCAAAAGACATGAATAGACACTTCTCCAGAAAAGATATTCTAAAGGCAGTTCACAGTTACCAGATGGATAGGATAAGCATGCATTTGAAGATGAGGTACAAGAGATCAATTATAATGCAATTCCCTTTAAGTTTCTAACCAACCCCCCCCCCACCCTCAACACACACACACACACACACACATGCCTAAAGGACTTCATCAGTAATTCACCTTCTCTCTGAAACTGATAGTCATACTTACTGACTCAGGCAGCTTCTGCAGAGTGCCAAAAACCAAATTGAATGGGAAAAAAAAAAAAAAAGTTTGGTGAGGGGAAAAAAATCAACATCCTATTTGACGGAATTGATTAGTCTTTTCCAACGTAGACACCTAACAGATTTGCTTTTCATTTGTATGGAAAAGATGTTTGTGAAAACAGAATCAGTAAACTAGATAGCCCAATTTCTCCTCCCAAAATAAAGCAAAGAAGGAAGGCTAAGCTAAAAGTACACTGCCTGAAAGAAAGTGAAAATTTCCCATTGTTAACTCTTCCCCTGTGTCTCACTCCCACCTTTCAATACTACTATTCATCCATCCCTCCAGTGCTGAGCTCTACTCTATTTATGTGGAATCTGCTATTTTGCTGTCATCACCCATCACATTTAATTCACATGTTAGCCTGGAAATTCACTATGGCAGTTCAAATAGAAGTGCAGCTACTGAGCACTGACCCATATGCTCCTTGCTTAGCTCTTCAAGTTTCCTAATGAGGCTCTGCAGAGACTGAGGTGGCTCCAAGAACAAAGAGCCTGAGGGCAGTGCCTCATATCCTTACTTTCATCTTAGAAAAAAATTAAGAATAAGTAAAGTCAGAGCCCAGAGAAAGTGCTGCTTACCATTCTCTCACACTTGTATCCTTTGGCTATGAAATTCTTACATTCCTAGATGAATTCGTTTGGAGGAGAAAAGGGGTGGAAATTTGCTGTGATGGGAGAGGCATAATATAAAGGGTGGGGGGTGGTGGAGTAAGAGTGGGAGGGAAGGATAGGAGGGATTAATTTCAAGTCTACTGAAAAATGATTTTTCCCTTAATACATTTACAGCCAGGAAAAGCACGTGTTGGTTAAAATCCAATTTAATTCATCAATCACAAAGTGTCTACTTAAATCAAAGAGTATGAATTAGAGGCACTTACAAGAATTTTTTTTCAAGATTTTATTTATTTTCTTAAGTGACCTCTACACATAATGTGGGGCTCAAACTCACAACCCAGAGATCAAGAGTCGCATGTTCCATCAGCTGAGGCAGCCAGGCACCCCAGCCTAAGAGAATTTTGAGTGCAGTCTGAACTCCTGATTTTAGAGTTGAGGAATCTAAAAACCAGAGAGGTGACACTGACTAGACCAGGAATTTAGGGTCATGAATTGCTAAGGAGCCAGCAAAAACAAACTGTGGACAACACATATTCGTGTGTTTATGGTAAAAGGAACACCATGGTGTATTTTCTTAAATAAGAATTTGGAGTTTGTTCCTACCATTTTCTTGGAACTATGAAGGGAACATGACACTATATAAGATATTTAAGACTTTCTAATTGAACCTCCAATATTCTTAAACTGATTTGACAGAAAAGATACTTTTTTTATTCAATCATATTAATGAAATCTACTTTTTTTTAAAATAACCCTAACAAAAATGTTCTATCACAACACACTGCTGAAATAAACTTTCAACTGAAAAGTCATGGACAAACCTAACTATAACTTGAACGTCTGTGGACATGCTACCTGAGAGCACATCCAAGTGACACTGACCTAAATGCAATTTTACCAGGGAAGAGAGAAAAAAATGTTGCCTCCTTTTATAACTTGCTTCAGTTGGTTTTTGGTTGTTGTTGTATATTAGATGAACCAAAGTTCAAGGGCAGGCCTGCTGCCTCCATAGTGGAAGGGTCTGGAGCTGGGCCTGTGTCTTCCCTACAATAAAGAAATTCACATCTCTCCTGTAGCACCTTAACCCTAGCAAGCCAGGGGCTCCAGGGTGGTGACTGAGGTTCAAGGGTAAACTCCCTGAAGCCCCACTGCTAGCAGCTGCTTCTCAGGTCAGAGCAGGAGTTCCCAGGACATTAAGGGTAGCCAATTGCAAAACCAGCAACCCCCAAGTCAGTGGCGACAGACAGCTAGTCCCTGCGACACGTTATCAGGAGGGTCAACTCTTCCCTAGGTTTTCTGGGTGCTAAGAAAAGTTGCATCTGCAAGAATGGAAGCTAGGGAGGGGTGCCTGGGTGTCTCAGTCCCCTCAGGTCATGATCTCAAAGTTCCTGAGTTCAGCCCAGCGTGGGGCTCTAAGCTGAAAGGGACTTGCTTGGGATTCTATGTCTCCTCTCTCTGCCCCTCCCCGACTCATGCACGCTCTCTCCCTCTTCAATAAAATAAAGAAAGAAGAAAGAAAGAAAGAAAGAAAGAGGAAGAGGAAGAAAGAAAGAAAGAAAGAAAGAAGAAAGAGAAAGAAAGAAGAAAGAAAAAGAAAGAAAGAAAGAAAGAGAGAAAGAAAGAAAATGAAAGAAAGAAAGAAAGAAAGAAAGAAAGAAAGAAAGAAAGGAAACTGGCGAGCTTCCCAGCTCCGGAAGGGGTGCAGGCTGCTGGCACAGCAGGACTCGCTGCCACCTACGCGACTCAGTCCCCCACAACGCTGTCAAGGCAGAGAGCTGGTGCCCCGTGCTTCTAAGATACCCACAACGCTTCTTCCCCTCCTCTTCGTGGCCTTCTCCTACAGAAGCCGCCACTCTGTCGGTGCTCACGAAGGCCGGAGCCCGGGTCGCGGCTGCGCCAGGGTCACCTTGACCTGCGCGCCTTTCATTCCAGAGCCCGCATGCGAGAGAGTTATTATGGATCTCCACCATTTAAGTCCTTCCTCCGACCTCTCTTTGTCCGCCCCTCATGCTACCAGCTACTCTTCGTCTCTGAGCCTACGTACCCGGAAATATGGCCTCAGCCAGATCGGAAGGATCAACGAGGGAAAGACTCCAGCAAGACTCTAGCAAGATCGGAGGGAGAATTCCCTCCCTGCCCCTCCCGGATGCCAGCCCAGTGACTCTTCTCCCGGCCTGGCGCTCTGGCTAGGAAAGTTTCCAGGGTGCCTCTGCAACCCCTTTCAGTTTCCTCCTTCCCATCCTTGTAACTTGTGGAAGTGGCCACAGAGTGAAGTCTGCAGGTGGAGGGGAGTGTACACGCAAAACTTACTGTCGTCGGCAGCCACCCATCCACGGGTGGTGGTCAGAATCTGGAGCCATATGCCCAGAGCCATCAGGAACAGGGTTTTGCTCTCCATCTCCGGGCAAGGCTCTCTGTAGGAGCTACAGGGCTCTGGCAGGAGCGCGAACAGTGTTGGACCAGCTGAGCCTGAGACGGGAGCAGGCTGGAGGCGCGGTTCAGCGTGAGGCAAGTTGCCCTTTAAAACGGAGGGCAGGGCAGTTAGAAGTGGCAGGTTCCCTCTGAGGAGGAGAAGGGAGGATGGAGTCTGACACTGTTTCCACTGCACGGCTGCTTATGTGACTGGAAATATGCAAATAAACCTCATCATCTATTGGCTTTAAAATCAGAAGTTGGGGGGAGGGCTCTAAATTCTCTTCCAAGTATTTGAGCAAACTGTAATGAGTATCAACCCTGCCAGAGAAAAGAGGGGGAAAGGGCAGAAGGGAGAATTTACTTTCTCTGTAAAGTTCTATTTGCTTTTCCTAAGGATTCTAGCTCAGAAAGGCCCCTTATCCACGAAACACAAATTTATATGGATTTATGTTAAATACTCTGCAATCACCAGTTTTCCAAGGATGGGAAATTAAACTGTTAAACTACATTTCATAAGTATTTAAACTACACTTGTCTTTTAATGGATCCTGTTTGTGACTTGCAGTGTTTTTGTTGTTGTTTGTTTTCCCCCAAAATTCTCCTGGACAATGTCAATTTAGGGATCCATGGACACACATTGTTCCGTGGCTCATGCTTGCACAATCTTGTATATTAACATTGGCAAAATGGATTAACCTACCTGGCGCAGAAAAGTCCTCTTGCTTTAACCAGTTTTTAAGTTTTCTGTCATGAAAATTATACCCAATCCTCAAACTCATAAAAGAATTCAAGGATGACATTTTATCCTCACAGACAGAATATTGAGGTCAAACAACTTAAAACTAGATTGTCGTGTGAACTGAAAGAAGCCCGTTTTAAAAAAAAGAAAAACACATATTGTATGTGTTTATAGAAAACACATTTATATAAAATATCCACAAATAGGCAAATCTTAGAAACAAAGTAGATTAGTGTTTGCCTGGAGATGGGGAAGAATGGAGGAGTTTTGGGGGGAAGGTGATAAATAATATTCTAAAATTACATTATGGTTTTAGTTAAATATACTAAAAACATTGACTTGTTTATGTACCTAAATTTATGGTACCTAAATTACATCTTAATAAAACTATTTAAAATGTTCTATTGGGGCACCTGGGTGGCTTAGTCAGTTAAGCATCCCACTTGTGCTCAGGTCATGATCCCCATGGTTCCAGAGTTCCAACACCACTTTTGGGGCTGACAGCTCAGAGCCTGGAGCCTGATTTGGATTCTGTGTTCTCCCTCTCTGTCTGCCCATCCCCCCCCCCCACCCGCTGAAAAATAAATAGACATTTAAAAAATGTTGTATTGAGGTATGCAAGTAAAATAAGAATAATGAAATCACATTGCATATTTTTTTCACCAAAATGTTCATAATACTCTCAAATATCTTTCTACATGTAAAGAATTTGCATTAGCATATGGGTCAGTGCTCAGTAGCTGCACTTCTATTTGACCTGCCATAGTGAATTTCCAGGCTAACATGTGAATTAAATGTGATGGGTGATGACAGCAAAATAGCAGATTCCACATAAATAGAGTAGAGCTCAGCACTGGAGGGATGGATGTATTGAAAGGTGGGAGTGAGACACAGGGGAAGAGTTAACAATGGGAAATTTTCACTTTCTTTCAGGCAGTGTACTTTTAGCTTAGCCTTCCTTCTTTGCTTTATTTTGGGAGGAGAAATTGGGCTATCTAGTTTACTGATTCTGTTTTCACAAACATCTTTTCCATACAAATGAAAAGCAAATCTGTTAGGTGTCTACATTGGAAAAGACTAATCAATTCCGTCAAATAGGATGTTGATTTTTTTCCCCTCACCAAACTTTTTTTTTTTTTTTCCCATTCAATTTGGTTTTTGGCACTCTGCAGAAGCTGCCTGAGTCAGTAAGTATGACTATCAGTTTCAGAGAGAAGGTGAATTACTGATGAAGTCCTTTAGGCATGTGTGTGTGTGTGTGTGTGTGTGTGTTGAGGGTGGGGGGGGGGGTTGGTTAGAAACTTAAAGGGAATTGCATTATAATTGAACTCTTGTACCTCATCTTCAAATGCATGCTTATCCTATCCATCTGGTAACTGTGAACTGCCTTTAGAATATCTTTCCTGGGATGCTCAATATTTCTCCTTTCCTAGGAACAATAACATACCCTCCATAAATTTACCTTTAAAGCGAAATAAGTCATACAGAGAAAGACAGATACCATATGTTTTCACTCTTATGTGGATCCTGAGAAACTTACCAGAAGACCATGGGGGAGGGGAAGAAAAAAAATAAAAAGGAAAGAATAAATAAATGAAGTGCTTTCACCTCTCAATCTATACTTTAAAAAAAAAAATAAGTAAATAAAATAATAAAATAAAATAAACATGACACCAGATTTGGAGCGGCCTGTGCTGTTATGCTGCATGTCTACAAGAGTTGCAGAGATTTCCAGGAAGAATGAACTCATAGCAATTCAGCCTGGTAAAAAAGGAGACAGTTGGCTCCAATCACTGGACAAGCAGTGGACAGGTGGGTGTGGTGGCAACGCGCTCTCCTGATTGGCTGTTCTCAAGGCCTGAGTTGTTCTGAGGAGGCCCAAGTTGGTCTCCACATGTTAGCAAAGTGCCTCAGTGAAATGCCTAGTCCAAACGTCAGCAAAGTTATTTGATTATCCATAGCATGACGCATAACAGTTTCCATAATTGGCATTTCCTTTATAACAGATTTTAAAAGCTTCAGATTAAAAAAGCTAAACTTTTTATAAACGTTTGACAAACCAGCACTCAACAGCAGGACGCTTGCTCCTAGTATAAGTTTAAAATAATGTAAATAAAAAGTTCAATGGGCATACCTAAAAAAAGGACCAGAAACTCCAGTAGTGAAGTTCTGTCTGCATATCCTCTATTCAGATTAAGGGACTGCTATTTGCACACACTGAGCATTTTACAACCCTTTCTGTGTTTACTCACTACAAAAAATACCCTAGAGTTAATAATATTCCCATTGCACAGTTGAGGGAAGATGAAAATCAAGGAAGAATAAATAACAGTAACCACAAGTCATAAAATACGTTTTTTTCTTTGGCAATCCCAAGAAAGAAAAAAATGTATTTGATGGTTATATGTTAATCATGCTGCAATTATAAACTAGGAAAGGCTGAGAAGCAGATGTTTGTTGTACATGCATAATTTAAGGCATATATTTTTTGCATATTTTTTTTGTTACATTAAAATATGATGGAATGTCTAGGGCCTAAAAGAACATCTATACTGAAGTAGATCTGGTCTCTATCACAAAAATTACATTTAATGTAGAAAAGAACTTGGTTAATGAAAATAAATATATATAAATATATTTAAATAAATAAATATATATAAATATAAACTTATAAATACAAAAAGTACTTGAAGTCTACTGACTTTTAATAAGAAAAAATAAAACCAAAATGTTAACCAAAAATAGTCATAAAAGACTTTCCAGTGCCACTTAACCATTAAATTGTAGACAGGGAGGAGTACAAGTTGCATCTGTCAAGGATGGTGATGTGACAGTGAGAGTGAGGATGAAGTTGCGATTATAGGTCTGGGATGTGATGCCTGAGACTGGAGTTGTCCTACTGGGCAGTTGTTAAGTGGGGATGCTGGTCTTGTAGACTTCTTTTATTTATTACCTAGCAAAGCTATTTTGAAGAAATTCCAAGTAGCAGTTCAAAAGATGGCTAAATTCAGAGAGTATAGCTCTCCATTGGTAAAGTAGATGTTGTATTTTCAAAAATATAAACTACAAATAAATATTATATTTAGCCAATTTGCTACTGTCTCCTTCCTTTACCAGGTTTGAATAAAGGAACCAGTGTTACTTTCTTTGCTTTGGGGTGAAGGAATTGTGGAGTGTGGAAAGAATTGCTTCAAACAATAAAAGTATGGTGTTAAATAATTCAGACACAGTTTAAGGATTTTAGTTTTCTTGAGTTGGGGATATTCTACCCTTCCCTTCTTCTAAAAACAAAAGAAAGCAAACAAACAAACAAAATAAATAAATCATTAAAATAATTAATGCTTTAACATTAGCATTAAAAGATTTTTCTAAATAAAGTTCAGAAGAGAAATAAAAGATAATTTTTAAAAGAAAGAGAGAATAACAATAACAAAAGCCAATGCATTTCAATGGCATGTCTTGGAACAAGGCCTTATGTTGAGGGAGACACATCAGAACATACCAGATAGATGCTGTCACAGCAGAACTGTGACTGGCTGAAGGAGAGAAGGATGTAGGTCTTTTCTAGAAGACAGGTCATAAAAACAAAAAAGGAATGTCCCCACAAATAACCTACTGGACTTATAATCCATGTTCATTTATAAGTAGTTTTATTTTAAATTTTTTTCAAAAAAAGAAAACAAAATTTAAATCCATGTAGGAAATAAAAGAACACTTTTTTTGAGACTTAGTTCATGACTTGAATATGTAAGACCACCAGTGTTTTTTGCTTAGGGCTTCACATTCTGAGGTAACTTCAGACAAAACATTAAAGCCCTAAACTGAAAGTGAGCTAAGTCGGACTCAGCACAAGATATGTTTGAAGTGCCCCCTGCTGACTTCCTAGTGACACTAACATCTCCAAAAAGCTTTTTCAAGGGCCTTCAGACAGAATTGACTTGAGTAATCATTAAGCTCTTTTATTACTTGAGGTTTTCTTGTTTATTTTGTTAAATTATATGTAACATGAAGGAAAGTATTGTTCTTGTTACCTCTGTGGTACTTCCCACAGCACCAAACTGTGCTGGGAAGTTAAGAGGTTCTTGGTCAATAGTTGTTGGGTGAATTAATAACACTGAGTAAAAGGTAATACAGTGCTAAATGGGGGAGACAACAAGATTTTTTTATTTTTAATTTTTACTGAATTTCGTAGTTATGAAACTTGTCAGAATCTAGTCTAGTGGGGCGCCTGGGTGGCGCAGTCGGTTAGGCGTCCGACTTCAGCCAGGTCACGATCTCGCGGTCCGTGAGTTCGAGCCCCGCGTCAGGCTCTGGGCTGATGGCTTGGAGCCTGGAGCCTGTTTCCGATTCTGTGTCTCCCTCTCTCTCTGCCCCTCCCCCGTTCATGCTCTGTCTCTCTCTGTCCCAAAAATAAATAAAAAATGTTGAAAAAAAAAAAATTAAAAAAAAAAAAAAAAAAAAAAAAAAAAAGAATCTAGTCTAGTTAGGCCAAATTATTTGCGTTAGAGAAATGAAGGACAACTTTTTCTGACCGGAGCTTTCTGCTGGCCTCATATATTTTGGTTCCTCCTTTTAATTAGCCTTTTATTTAAAAATGTAATATGTTCTTGACCAAAATAAAACCACAAAAGACAAAAAATTGAAAGCAGTCCAAAAGTGTGTGCAAACAAGTCTTTCTCTGACCTCATACTTTCAGTCTTCTAGTCTTTGTCTAGAAGCAACTACCCATAGCAGTTCCCTTTCTTGTTTACCTTTCTAGAAAAGTCTATGCATTTACAAGCATAAATGTGTACATATGTATGTTTTATTCATCTACAAAGTCACATCTTTTTACCGTAATGTGAGCACACCATAACCACTGTTTTGCAATTTTTTTTTTATTTAATATATGACTTATAGATGAGCTTATGAAGAAGAGTTCCCTGTTTGAAAATTTTTATGGCCATATAAGTGTTTCTTACATAGTTGTACCATCATTTATTAAACCAGGCATTGTTAACAGTTATTTAGATCTTTTGATAATATAAGCTAGGCTATAATGAAAAAAGACAAATTCTTCAAAATTATTGAGTAAAAAAGTATGAATATTTATCATCTTAATAAGTAAAGAAACTTGTTCTTTAATGAAACTGCACAAATTTATATTCCTACCTACAGTGTAGGAGAGTTGAGTGATTGTGGAAATTCCGGCTGTCACTATGTATTACTGAATTACTTAATCTCTAACAACCTGAATGTGAAAAATTGTTTCTCATTTTAATTTTAATTTTAAATAATAACAGCTAGTTCTCATGTAGCACTTGCTATATGTGCCATTATAAGAGCTTTTCATATATGACTAATGTAATATAAAATACCTTTATTAAGATATGTCATGTGTCATCCAATGTATCCATTTAGAACATACAATTAAATTGTTTTTAGTATGTTCACAGAGTTGTGTGAACATGACCTATTTTAGAACATTTTATTCATGTCCAAATAAGGTCTGTACCAATTAACTGCCATTCCCCTCTTTTCCCTCCCCCAGTCCCAACCCTAAGCTACTTTCTGTGTCTATAGTTTTACCTATTCTAAATATTTTATAAAAATGAAATCACACAATATGTGGTTTTTGTGGCTGGCTTTTTTCATTTAGTATAATATTTTCAAGGTTCATTCATGTTGAAACATGAGTGAGTACTTCATTTCTTTTCATTGGCAAATAATATTTCATTGTATGCATATAACATATGTTATTTATCCATGTATCAATTAATGAATATTTGGGTTATTCACACTTTTTGGCCATCATGAGTAATGCTGCTAATACACATTCATGTACAAGTTTTTGTGTGAGCAGTATGTCTTTAATTCTCTTGGGTATACATGGAGGAGCAGAATTGCTGAGTCATAATGGTAACTAACTCTATTTCTAAGCCTTTGAAGGATGCCAGATTATTAAGTAGCTCTTTATTTACAGAGTCTCCCAGATTTCCCTCTGAGAGTTTGTCATGACCTCCTTTGCTGCAAAATAGTATTCGTTTATTGAGTATTATACATATAATATGATGTTATTTAGTGTCTATTAATTGCATTAGATTATGCCCTCACAAAGTTGAGGATGAAATCTCAATCATAGCTTATGTTTCCTTAGCACTAAACATAGAGTTGGGTACCATCATAGGTAATCAAGCATTTATACGAACAAATGATTGAATAGAGAAAGAAAGGAAAGTTTAAAAGACAAAAATCAGTACATACTGCAAGGCATTCATATTTATCTTAAAATTTATTTTCTAGTTTCTTTAGCAAAATAGTTAAGTAAAAAATCCATAATTAAAAGGATAAATTAAATAAACTTATGGATTACTGAACATGACAGTGTAATGCCATTCACAAATGAAGTAAAGGGAAATGCAAATCAGAACCAAATCAAGAGGATCTGTATCTGAGCTTGCACTGTCATAAATATTTGCAATTATATGGTAGTGCTTTCTACTTTTATTACATGACTTAGATACGTTATAGCAACCAATATAATTTTATAAGTGATTTTTTTCTCCTACTTCTATTGATATTTTAGTATAAAACTAACCTTAAAAAAAAACTAACCTTGCCATTTTTATGATTTTTTTTTTGTCATCACTAGTAGAGTTTGAGTACTATTTTATCAAAGATTATGTATATGTTTTCCAGTACATACTAGGCATTTATCCAAAGGATACAAAAATGCTGATTCAAAAAGGGCACATGCACCCAGTTTTTATAGCGACACTATCAACAATAGCCAAATTATGTAAACAGCCCAAATGTCCATCAACTAACCAATGGATAAAGAAGGTGTATTGTGTGTGTGTGTGTGTACACACTCACACACACACATGCACACACCTATATATAATGGAATATTACTCAGCAATCAAAAATAATGAAATCTTGTCATTTGCAACAATGTAGATGGCACTAGAATGTATTATGCTAAGTGAAATAAGTCAGTCAGAGAAAGACAGGTATCATATGATTTCACTCATGTGGAATTTAAGAAACAGATAAACATAGTAGGAAGACACTTGGGATGAGCATTGGGTGTTATATGTAATTGATGAATCACTAAATTCTACTGCTGGAAAACATTATCACACTATATGTTAATTAACCTAGATTTAAATTTTAAAAATTAATTTGAAAAATAAAAAAACAATAAAAAGACCATAATATAGGGGCATCTGACTGACTCAGTCAGAAGAGCATGTGATTCTTGATTTTGGGGTTGTGAGTTTGGGCCCCATGTTGGGTATAGAGATTACTTTAAAAATAACTTTAAAAAAAGGACTATAATATAATTTATCAGCTATTATTCTATTAGTCTTTAGCTTAGAGTTCCCTTGTTTGTGAAGCTAAAATTACATAAAATTAGGGTAAAAAATATGTATTTGTTGTTCACTATCAATTCTAATACTTTTTGTTCAAGATATGTAAACAATTTAATAATAATACATTGTGAGAAATGTGAACAGTCTTCACTATTATAAAGGCTAAGGCATCATAGTCAGAATTGAGAACTTGCTTAGATCTGGGCAATTCTCAAAGAACCACCAGGAAAGTCAGCACGCAAATTGATCTTTGGAATTATTTCTAAAAGCTTTATTCTCTGACTTCACACACCAATTGCCATATGTCTTCTCACTACATAGAGATTTAATTGACCCTTGCCCAAAATTCTGCACAATCATCCCAAACCAGTGCACATACCCTACTCTAGATGCACTTTTTGGACTATTTCAAGCTACACGTCAACCCAGTTGACTTATTACCTAATAGCATTGAAAGAGGGGTATAAATCTGCCAGGACCTTGAGTCCACATTATTAAGGGCTTTCTCTAGAGGCCATGAACCCAGTTTGTCTGCTTGACTGGCCAGGAGAAAATAGGCAATCTCATCATCTCAATCCTGCCTGAATGCAGACTTTTCCATCTTGGACTTAGCTGTAGTAGATTTAGTGAAAAATTCCAAGGAAAGCAAATCTCATTGGATCTTGATAGCGAAGACTGGGACTAGGTGGCGAAGTCCACAGTGAAAGGAGAGGAGATCACAAAAGTGGGAACTCTGGGCCTATTCCTGGTTGCTAGGATCCTGGCACAGGGATCACTGTCATCAGCAGTCTCAGCTGGAATGCTCTATTCTCTCAAGAACTGTGAATCCTTATCTGTAATGTGCTGAAACAGACTTATATCAGCTTGCTAAAGCTGATTGTTAAATCTTTAGGAATTATGTAAGTAGGTTGATGGCATTTGTAGCTTTAAATAAGCCACTAAGGGAGTATTTACACCACAGAAATTGGCAAATAGTACAAAGTTTTCTTGTGTTTTTTTTTTTTTGTTTGTTTTTTTCACCAAGAGAGTAGGCTAAATATTTACCAGTACAGCATTTATTCCTACACTTTAAAGCCATGTAATGCACAGGTTCTCCGGGTGCCTGAGTGGCTCAGTCAGTTAAACCTCAGACTTCGGCTCAGGTCATGGTCTCTGAATTCAATCTCCCAGTAGGGCTCTGTGCTGACAGTTTAGAGCCTGGAACCTGCTTCAGATTCTGTGTCTCCTTTCCTCTCTGCCCCTCCCCCACTCGCTGTCTCTCTCACTCTCTCAAAAATAAATAAACATAAAAAAAAAATAGGTTCTCAACCAAGAGTGATTTTGGCCCACAGGCAACATTTGGTAATGTATGGGGACATTTTTGTTTGTCAAGAAAGCTGGCTGGGGCGGTGTTACTGCCATCTAGTGGGTAGAAGCCAGAAACTGAGGGTTGATGGGGGGGTGGGAGGGAGGGGAGGGTGGGTGATGGGTATTGAGGAGGGCACCTTTTGGGATGAGCACTGGGTGTTGTATGGAAACCAATTTGACAATAAATTTCATATATTAAAAAAAAAAGATACAGCTTTTTTGAGATATAATTTACATACCATGCAATTTACCTATTTAAAGTAATAATTGAATGTCTTTTAGTATATTCACAGAGTTCCATGACTATTACCACAATCAGTTTTAGAACATTTCCATCATCTAAAAACCAAACCTCAAACCTATAAGCAGTCAATCGCAATTTCCCCCAAGCTCCTCATCCCTAGGCAGTCACAAATATACTTTTGATTTCTATAGATTTTCCTATTCTCAGTATTTAATATGAATGGAATGATATAACATATGGTTTTGTCATCATGTTGAATCATGTGTCAGTACTTCATTCTTTTTTTATGGCAGATAATATTCCATTGTGTGGATATACCACATTTTATCCATTTTTCAGTTAATGGGCACTTGGATTATTCCAACTTTTTTTGGCTATTTTGAATAATGCTGCTATAAACATCCATGGATACAAGTTTTTGTATGGACATGCATGTGTTTTTACCTAGGAGTAGAATTGTTGAGTCAAATGGTAACCCTGTGTTTAATTAGTTGAGGAATTGCCAGATAACTTCCTAAAGTAACTGTATCATTGTACATTCCTACCAGCTGTGTATAAGGGTTCTAATTTCTCTATATCCTCACAAACACTCATTATTATCTGTTGTTTTTTTTTTATTATAGACATCTAAGTTAGTGTGAAGTGTTATTGTAGTTTTGATTTACATGTACCTAATAGCTAATGATGTTGAGGATCATTTTGCGTGCGTACTAGCCATCTGTATATCTTCTTTGGAGAAATGTGCATTCAGATCTATTGCCCATTTTTCAGTTGGATCATTTGTCTTTTATTATTGAGGTATAAGAGTTTTTTCATGTATTCTACATATAAATTCTTTATCACATATATAATTTGTGATTTTTTTCCCAGTTCTGTGGATTGTCTCCTCACATTCCTGATGGTGTCCTTTGAAGCACATATTTTTGTTGTTGTTGTTTTTAATATTGATGAAGTCCAATTTATGTATTTTTTATCTTCTATAATGTGTGCTTTTGTTGTCATATCTAAGAAACCGTTGTCTACTCCAAGTTTGCAAGAATTTGTCCCTGTTTTTTTCTAAGAGTTTTATTGTTTTAGCTCTTACATTTTAATTTGTAATCGATTTTGAATTAATTTTTATGTATGCTGTCATATAGAGGCCCCAGCTTATTGTTTTGACCATGGATATCCCATGCTCCACAACATTTGTTGGAAAGACTATTCTTTCCCCAAACCTATTTAAAAATATCATTTGACCACAAATGTGAAGATTTATTTCTGGACTCTTGATTCTATTTCACTGATTATATCTCTGTCTTCTAGTCTGTACTATATTGTCTTGATTGTTATGGTTTTGCAGTAAGTTTGAAAGCAGGAAATGTGAATCATCTAACTTTATTCTGTATTTTAACCTTGGTTTGGTTATTCTAGGTTCTTTGAATTTCCATATGTTATTTATTTCTAATTTCATCCTACTGTGGTCGGAGAACATACTTTGTATAATTTAAATTCTTTTAAATTTACTGAGGCTTGTTTTATGGTGTAGCATATGTTATATCCTATTCCATGTTCACTTAAGGAGAATGAATATTCTGCCACTGCTAGTTGAAATATATATTTTTAATTTTCTGTGTATTATGATGTTTGGGCATCTTAATATTTCTGGCTGAGGAGAGACTGCCCCTCACTGGGATAGCCAATTCTTAGAAATAGCAAAAGACCCAGCTGGGGACATGCCTTTGATAATGCAAACTAACCAATCTAGAGCCATATTTCCTCCATCTAGCCTAGTACCCAGGAGGAAATATTCCTCTGTCTTCATCATTCCCAGGCCATACACTAGGCAACTAGAGATCATGCTTAAAGCTCAAAGCCCACCAAAATTACTCAATGAGTTTTTTTAATTGTGGTGAAATACATATAACATGAAATTCACAGTTATAAGCATTGTAAAGTGTACAATCCAACGGTATTAAGTACATTCACATTGTTGTGCAATCCTCACCACTAAGAATCTCCAGAGCTTTTTCATCATCCCAAATCAAAACTTTGTACTCATTAAATTATAACTCTCAATTTATTCTTCTCCCCCGCCCCTGGTAACCACTACTATAATTTATTTCTCTGTGATTTTGATTATTGTAGGTCCTTCATATTAGTGGAATCATATAATATTTATCTTTTTATGGCTTATTTCTTTTAACACAATGTTTTCAAGGTTCATCCATGCTGTAGCATGTGTCAGAATTTCTGCCCTTTTTAAGGCTGGATAATATTCCATTGTATGCATATACAACATTTTGTTCATGCATATTTCCATCAATGAACATTTGGGTTGTTTCAACTTGTTGGTGTATAAATATCTATTTGAGTCCTTACCTTCAATTCTTCTGAATATATACATACCTTTAAGTAGAATTGCTAAATAACACAGTAGTCCTATAATTTTTTTTGAAGAACTGTCATGCTGTTTTCACAGAAACTGCATCATTTTACATTCCCACCAACAATGCACAGGGTACTGATTTCTCATACCCTCACCAAGTCGTGTTATTTTCTGTTTGGGGATTAGTTTAGTTTAATTTTAGTTTATAATAGCCATCGTAATAGGTATCAAGTCTTACCTCATATTTTCTTCTTGGATGTTCTATTGTTGTGCATTTATCCATAATCCCTTTCCCCAGGTGTCTGTGAGTCTTAGTCTTCCTAAAACATTACTGACGCTTGTCCCTACCTGAGATTTGAGTTAGGAGAAACTGAAACTAGTCCTTCATGAAACCCTCTGGTTAGAATATAACAAGATCTTCTCTGCTTCCTTTGGGTCAAAGGAGGGATTGGGAACTGGGCTGCTGCATTCAGTGGTCTACCATATGTCTTCATCTGTAATCTCTTGCCCCAGGCATCTGGGTTTAAGTCTCCCATTAATTTTCCTGAGCTTTCTGCCTGAGATATGAGTGAAGAAAAAGAGAGCAGTTATTCAGACTGTCCCCATATAGGTTAGAATCTTCCAAATATGGTCTGCTTTACTCCTTTCACTTCAAGGGAGGAAACTGGGAATTGGACTGCTTCCTCCTCTACACCAAGCCTGTCCACATGGAACGTGTGGAAGAGGAGATAGGGAAAAGGCAAGCAAAACATCACAAAATTCCCTAATTTAAATGTGTCTTTTTTCTTGAGTATTCACTTGGTTGCTATAGACTTGTAACTGTTTTTCAGAGCTCCTATTAGTTTCTTTTAGCAAGGTTTTGATTGTATCTTGATGTCTTCATGGAAGTACAAGGACTCAGAGTTTCCTCCTGTGCCATTTTGCTGATGTCACTCCTCTCCAATAGGTTTTGATCACCCTAATCAAGATATAGAATATTTTTATCACAGCAGAGAGTTGTCTCAAACGTTGTACAATTTTATATAAAGGAAATCAGAGTATACACTCTATCATGTTTGTTTCTTTCAGTCAAACTAATATTTTTGAGATTCATGCATATTATTTTGTATATGAGTAGTTTGTTCCTTGTTATTGCTGAGTAATATTTCACTGTAGAAATATAAATTCATGTTTATCTAATCACCTGTTGGTAGATATTTGGATTATTTCCACGGTTTTGCTATTACACATAAAACTTTTATGAATATTTATATTTGTTCATATATATATATACATACACATATATATATTCTCTTGGGTATATAACTAGTAAATAACTAGATCATAGGGAAGTTTGTTTAAGAAACTGTCAAACTGTTTTCCAATATAGTTGTACCATTTTGGACTGCCAGCAGCTAGTTATGAGAATTCCAATTCCTCCATATTCTCATGCTTTATGTATTTGGTCTTTTAAGCTTTAGACATTCAAGTGTACAGAGTGATGTGACATAGTTGTATTCTACATTCTCTGATAATTAATGATTTTGAGCATGCTTATTGACAATTGGTTATCCTTTGTTCATGCATTTCGCCTAATTTAAAATTGTGTTGATCTTTTTTATTATTGAATTAAATTGATATATTCTGACTAGGTTTTTATCAGATATACTTACTACAAATATTTTCTCTCAGTTTGTGGTGTGCCTTTTTATATTCCTTACAGTCTTTTTTTTTTTTTTTTTTTGAAGAGCAGAAGGTTTTAACTTTAATGAATTCCAATTTATCTTTCTTTTTCCTTATTTAGTTTTTTTTTTTTCTTGAGGAACTCTTTGCCAACTGGAAGTTTACAAAGATATTTTACTATGTAGTTTCATAGGAGGTTCATAGTTTTCACTTTTTTATTAATGTATATAATCTATAATTTTATAAGATAAATATATAGTTTTATTATTTTCCATGTGCATATTAAATTATTGTATCATTTCTTAAATTGTTGCATCATTTGTTAAAAGACTATTCTATCCCCTTTGGCACCTTTTCTGAAAATCAACTGATCTGGTATGTCTGGTTTCTACAAATTGTTGTTTAATTTATTTGTCTACACTTATTCCAAGACTACACTGCCTTTATTGTAAAATTACAGGAAGCTTTGAACTCATGCCACTTAAGAACTCTCTTTTTTTTTCTGGTAATACTGCTGACTTTTCTTGTCAAGTTTATCTCAAAAACTATATTTCAAATGCAACTGATTACAAAGACATTAATAATGATAAAGAAAAAGAAAAATTATTTTTACTTTAATTTAATTATTTTATTTTTATTTTTATTTTTTATTTTTTATTTTTATTTTTTTGAAAATACAATTTTTATGTTTTTTCTTTTTTTATATGAAATTTGTTGTCAAATTGGTTTCCATACAACACCCAGTGCTCATCCCAACAGATGCCCTCCTCAATGCCCATTACCCACTTTCCCTGCCCTCCTACCCCCAATCAACCCTCAGTGTATTCTCAGTTTTTAAGAGTCTCTTATGGTTTGCCTCCCTCCCTCTCTAACTTTTTTTTTCCCTTCCCCTCCCCCATGGTCTTCTGTTAAGTTTCTCAAGTTCCACAAATGAGTGAAAACATATGGTATCTTTCTCTGTATGACTTATTTCACTTAGCATAATACCTTCCAGTTCCATCCACGTTGCTGCAATAGCATGATTTCATTCTTTCTCACTGCCAAATAGTATTCCATTGTGTATATAAACCACAATTTCTTTATCCATTCATCAGCTGATGGACATTTAGGCTCTTTCCATAACTTGGCTATTGTTGAAAGTGCTGCTATAAACATTGGGGTACAAGTGCCCCTATGCATCAGCACTCCTGTATCCCTTTAGTGGAGATAAAGCAATTGCAAGTTGGGAGTACGTAAAGGATTGATAAAGAGCCAAGAAGAACAAGGAGGACAGCCAAGTTGAAGGAGTAATGGTGCTCCTGGATGCATTTTTGTAAGTCTTCCAAGAATTTGACTAGATCTCAAAATAATATACTTTAATATACTTTTTTAAATTAAAAAAATATTCCTAAGAATATAAAAAATATTAAAAAATTCCTAGGAATTTACACAAGGGATTTTTTTTTAATTTTATAAAAGTTAATATACTTTTTTTAAATTAAAAAATATTCCTAGGAATATAAAAAATATATTAAAAATTCCTAGGATTTTACCCAAGGGATATTTTTTAATTTTAAAAAAAGTATATTATTTTGAGATCTAGTCAAATTCTTGGAAGACTTACAAAAATGCATCCAGGAGCACCATTACTCCTTCAACTTGGCTGTCCTCCTTGTTCTTCTTGGCTCTTTATCAATCCTTTACGTACTCCCAACTTGCAATTGCTTTATCTCCACATAGAAACAATACACTTCTATATATTACACTCCTCATCCCTAATTCTGAACTTAGAAATGACCCAAAGTTTATCTTGACCATTTATAGAAAGTGACAGCCAGTTATAGAAAATGACCCTCTAGATATAGGAATATAAACACTATAATGACAGAAAAGTGCCAGAAATATTAAATCATATGCTCAACTCTACCAGTGTGTCTGCATATATCACCACACTATATAGTCGGCAAATGGCATCTGTGAGCATTTTCTTGAGATGCTTTTCAAACATCATCTAAATTTCAACTAAAAAAATAAGCTCAGTGAACTCCAAACACTAAAGTCATATGTATATTCTTAAATTTTTACTTTATTCTGTTTTACTTCTTTGAATTTTTGGTGTTGAAAGGATTATAAGAGATTGATATCCTGTCTTATTTTTTGAATGAGAACACCAAGCCATCAAGCAGTGTCCTGCCTGTTGCCACCAAACTTATTCATATCAGAGCTACAACTCAAAAGCCCAATATTTTGCTAATTTTTATTTTTTATTTTTATTTTCAGCAGAAAGTCTCCTTTATTCTTCTTATAAGACATGGTATTTTTAATTTTTTAAATAAGGTTATATTTCTTAGTTTTGTATATCTAAGACCCAATTTTTCCAGATCTTTTTTCTTCAACATTTTTCTCTGTTTGCTAATACACTTGGTATTTTCAGCCTTGTAATTCCCCAGAGCCCCCTACTCCCACCCCACCTCACACTTGATTTTTATTCCCTCTGGTTCCATCTCTCTCTCTCTCATCAATTCAATTTCAAGAATTCATTTATGTCGTTTTTCCTTCCTCAGCATTTTCTTGTCTCATTCCTATTTTCTCTTTATTCTTTTTTTTTTAATGGAGATTTATTGTCAAATTGGTTTCCATACAACACACAGTGCTCATCCCAAAAGGTGCCTTCCTCAATACCCATCACCCACCCTCCCCTCCCTCCCACCCCCCATCAACCCTCAGTTTGTTCTCAGTTTTTAAGAGTATCTTATGCTTTGGCTCCCTCCCACTCTAACCTCTTTTTTTTCCTTCCCCTCCCCCATGGGTTTCTGTTAAGTTTCTCAGGATCCACATAAGAGTGAAACCATATGGTGTCTGTCTTTCTCTGTATGGCTTATTTCACTTAGCATCACACTCTCCAGTTCCATCCACGTTGCTACAAAGGGCCATATTTCATTCTTTCTCATTGCCCTGTAGTACTCCATTGTGTATATAAACCACAATTTCTTTATCCATTCATCAGCTGATGCACATTTAGGCTCTTCCATAGTTTGGCTATTGTTGAGAGTGCTACTATAAACATTGGGGTACAAGGGCCCCTATGCATCAGTACTCCTGTATCCCTTGGATAAATTCCTAGCAGTGCTATTGCTGGGTCATAGGGTAGGTCTATTTTTAATTTTCTGAGGAACCTCCACACTCTTTTCCATAGTGGCTGCACCAGTTTGCATTCCCACCAACAGTGCAAGAGGGTTCCCATTTCTCCACATCCTCTCCAGCATCTATAGTCTCTTGATTTGTTCATTTTGGCCACTCTGACTGGCATGAGGTGATATCTGAGTGTGGTTTTGATTTGTATTTCCCTGATAAGGAGCGACGTTGAACATCTTTTCATGGGCCTGTTGGCCATCCGAATGTCTTCATTAGAGAAGTGTCTATTCATGTTTTCTGCCCATTTCTTCACTGGGTTATTTGTTTCTCAGGTGTGGAGTTTGGTGAGCTCTTTATAGATTTTGGATACTAGCCCTTTGTCCGATATGTCATTTGCAAATATCTTTTCCCATTCCGTTGGTTGCCTTTTAGTTTTGTTGGTTGTTTCCTTTGCTGCGCAGAAGCTTTTTATCTTCATAAGGTCCCAGTAATTCATTTTTGCTTTTAATTCCCTTGCCTTTGGGGATGTGTCGAGTAAGAGATTGCTACGGCTGAGGTCAGAGAGGTCTTTTCCTGCTTTCTCCTCTAGGGTTTTGATGGTTTCCTGTCTCACATTCAGGTCCTTTATCCATTTTGAGTTTATTTATGTGAATGGTGTGAGAAAGTGGTCTAGTTTCAACCTTCGGCATGTTGCTGTCCAGTTCTCCCAGCACCATTTGTTAAAGAGACTGTCTTTTTTCCATTGGATGTTCTTTCCTGCTTTGTCAAAGATGAGTTGGCCATATGTTTGTGGGTCTAGTTCTGGGGTTTCTATTCTATTCCATTGGTCTATGTGTCTGTTTTTGTGTCAATACCATGCTGTCTTGATGATGACAGCTTTGTAGTAGAGGCTAAAGTCTGGGATTGTGATGCCTCCTGCTTTGGTCTTCTTCTTCAAAATTACTTTGGCTATTCGGGGCCTTTTGTGGTTCCATATGAATTTTAGGATGGCTTGTTCTAGTTTCGAGAAGAATGCTGGTGCAATTTTGATTGGGATTGCATTGAATGTGTAGATAGCTCTGGGTAGTATTGACATTTTGACAATATTTATTCTTCCAATCCATGAGCAGGGAATGTCTTTCCATTTCTTTATATCTTCTTCAATTACCTTCATAAGCTTTCTATAGTTTTCAGCATACAGACCTTTTACATCTTTGGTTAGATTTATTCCTAGGTATTTTAGCTTCTTGGTGCAATTGTGAATGGGATCAGTTTCTTTATTTGTCTTTCTGTTGCTTCACTGTTAGTGTATAAGAATGCAACTGATTTCTGTACATTGATTTTGTATCCTGCAACTTTGCTGAATTCATGTATCAGTTCTAGCAGACTTTTGGTGGAGTCTATCGGATTTTCCATGTATAGTATCATGTCATCTGCAAAAAGCGAAAGCTTGACTTCATCTTTGCCAATTTGGATGCCTTTGATTTCCTTTTGTTGTCTGATTGCTGATGCTAGAACTTCCAGCACTATGTTAAACAAGAGCGGTGAGAGTGGGCATCCCTGTCGTGTTCCTGATCTCAGGGAAAAAGCTCTCAGTTTTTCCCCATTGAGGATGATGTTAGCTGTGGGCTTTTCATAAATGGCTTTTATGATGTTTAAGTACGTTCCTTCTATCCCGACTTTCTCAAGGGTTTTTATTAAGAAAGGGTGCTGGATTTTGTCAAAGGCCTTTTCTGCATCGATTGACAGGATCATATGGTTCTTCTCTTTTTTTTTGTTAATGTGATGTATCACGTCGATTGATTTGCGAATGTTGAACCAGCCCTGCATCCCAGGAATGAATCCCACTTGATCATGGTGAATAATGCTTTTTATATGCCATTGAATTCGATTTGCTAGTATCTTATTGAGAATTTTTGCATCCATATTCATCAGGGATATTGGCCTGTAGTTCTCTTTTTTTACTGGGTCTCTGTCTGGTATAGGAATCAAAGTAATACTGGTTTCATAGAATGAGTCTGGAAGTTTTCCTTCCCTTTCTATTTCTTGGAATAGCTTGAGTAGGATAGGTATTATCTCTGTTTTAAACGTCTGGTAGAACTCCCCTGGGAAGCCATCTGGTCCTGGACTCTTATTTGTTGGGAGATTTTTGATAACCGATTCAATTTCTTCGCTGGTGATGGGTCTGTTCAAGCTTTCTAGTTCCTCCTGATTGAGTTTTGGGAGAGTGTGGGTGTTTAGGAATTTGTCCATTTCTTCCAGGTTGTCCAATTTGTTGGCATATAATTTTTCATAGTATTCCCTGATAATATTTTGTATCTCTGAGGGATTGGTTGTAACAATTCCATTTTCATTCATGATTTTATCTATTTGGGTCATCTCCCTTTTCTTTTTGAGAAGCCTGGCTAGAGGTTTGTCAATTTTGTTTATTTTTTCAAAAAACCAACTCTTGGTTTCGTTGATCTGCTCTACCGTTTTTTTAGATTCTATATTGTTTATTTCTGCTCTGATCTTTATTATTTCTCTTCTTCTGCTGGGTTTAGGCTGCCTTTGCTGTTCTGCTTCTATTTCCTTTAGGTGTGCTGTTAGATTTTGTATTTGGGATTTTTCTTGTTTCTTGAGATAGGCCTGGATTGCAATGTATTTTCCTCTCAGGACTGCCTTCGCTGCGTCCCAAAGCGTTTGGAATGTTGTATTTTCATTTTCGTTTGTTTCCATATATTTTTTTTTCAACTTTTTTTTTAATTTTTTTTATTTTTGGGACAAAGAGAGACAGAGCATGAACGGGGGAGGGGCAGAGAGAGAGGGAGACACAGAATCGGAAGCAGGCTCCAGGCTCCGAGCCATCAGCCCAGAGCCTGACGCGGGGCTCGAACTCACGGACCGCGAGATCGTGACCTGGCTGAAGTCGGACGCTTAACCGACTGCGCCACCCAGGAGCCCCTCCATATATTTTTAAATTTCTTCTCTAATTCCCTGGTTGACCCACTCATTCGTTAGTAGGGTGTTCTTTAACTCCATGCTTTTGGAGGTTTTCCAGACTTTTTCCTGTGGTTGATTTCAAGCTTCATAGCATTGTGGTCTGAAAGTATGCATGGTATAATTTCAATTCTTGTAAACTTATGAAGGGCTGTTTTGTGACCCAGTATATGATCTATCTTGGAGAATGTTCCATGTGCACTCAAGAAGAAAGTATATTCTGTTGCTTTGGGATGCAGAGTTCTAAATATATCTGTCAAGTCCATCTGATCCAATGTATCATTCAGGGCCCTTGTTTCTTTACTGACCGTGTGTCTAGATGATCTATCCATTTCTGTAAGTGGGGTGTTAAAGTCCCCTGCAATTACCACATTCTTATCAATAAGGTTGCTTATGTTTATGAGTAATTGTTTTATATATTTGGGGGCTCCGGTATTCGGCGCATAGACATTTATAATTGTTAGCTCTTCCTGATGGATAGCCCCTGTAATTATTATATAATGCCCTTCTTCATCTCTTGTTACAGCCTTTAATTTAAAGTCTAGTTTGTCTGATAGAAGTATGGCTACTCCAGCTTTCTTTTGGCTTCCAGTAGCATGATAAATAGTTCTCCATCCCCTCACTCTCAATCTAAAGGTGTCCTCAGGTCTAAAATGAGTCTCTTGTAGACAGCAAATAGATGGGTCTTGTTTTTTTATCCATTCTGATACCCTATGTCTTTTGGTTGGCGCATTTAATTCATTTACATTCAGTGTTATTATAGAAAGATACGGGTTTAGAGTCATTGTGATGTCCGTATGTTTTATGCTTGTAGTGATGTCTCTAGTACTTTGTCTCACAGGATCTCCCTTAGGATCTTTTGTAGGGCTGGTTTCGTGGTGACAAATTCCTTCAGTTTTTGTTTGTTTGGGAAGACCTTTATCTCTCCTTCTATTCTAAATGACAGACTTGCTGGACAAAGGATTCTCGGCTGCATATTTTTTCTGTTTAGCACACTGTAGATATCGTGCCAAGCCTTTCTGGCCTGCCAAGTTTCAAAAGAGAGATCAGTCACGAGTCTTGTAGGTCTCCCTTTATATGTGAGGGCACGTTTATCCCTTGCTGCTTTCAGAATGTTCTCTTTATCCTTGTATTTTGCCAGTTTCACTATGATATGTCGTGCAGAAGATCCATTCAAGTTCCGTCTGAAGGGAGTTCTCTGTGCCTCTTGGATTTCAATGCCTTTTTCCTTCCCCAGTTCAGGGAAGTTCTCAGCTATACTTTCTTCAAGTACCCCTTCAGCACCTTTCCCTCTCTCTTCCTCCTCTGGGATACCAATTATGCGTATATTATTTCTTTTTAGTGTATCACTTAGTTCTCTAATTTTCCCCTCATACTCCTGGATTTTTTTATCTCTCTTTCTCTCAGCTTCCTCTTTTTCCATAACTTTATCTTCTAGTTCACCTATTCTCTCCTCTGCCTCTTCAATCCGAGCTGTCATCGTTTCCATTTTGTTTTGCATTTTGTTTAAAGCTTTTTTCAGCTCCTCGTGACTGTTCCTTAGTCCCTTGATCTCTGTAGCAAGAGATTCTCTGCTGTCCTCTATACTGTTTTCAAGCCCAGCGATTAATTTTATGACTATTATTCTAAATTCACTTTCTGTTATATTATTTAAATCCTTTTTGATCAGTTCATTAGCTGTTGTTATTTCCTGGAGATTCTTCTGAGGGGAATTCTTCCGTTTGGTCATTTTGGATAGTTCCTGGAGTGGTGAGGACCTGCAGGGCACTTCCCCTGTGCTGTGGTGTATAACTGGAGTTGGTGGGCGGGGCCGCAGTCAGACCTGATGTCTGCCCCCAGCCCACCGCTGGGGCCACAGACTGGTGTGTGCCTTCTCTTCCCCTCTCCTAGGGGCGGGATTCACTGTGGGGTGTCGTGGCCCATCTGGGCTACTTGCACACTGCCAGTCTTGTGGTGCTGGGGATCTGGCATATTAGCTGGGGTGGGTAGGCAAGGTGCACGGGGGCAGGAGGGGCAGGCTTAGCTCGCTTCTCCTTAGGGGATCCACCTCAGGAGGGGCCCTGTGGCAGCGGGAGGGAGTCAGATCCGCTGCCACCAGAGGTTTGGCTCCGCAGAAGCACAGAGTTGGGTGTTTGCGCGGAGCGAGCAAGTTCCCTGGCAGGAACTGGTTCCCTTTGGGATTTTGGCTGGGGGGATGGGCGGGGGAGATGGTGCTCGAGAGCACCTTTGTTCCCCACCAAACTGAGCTCTGTCGTCCGGGGGCTCAACAGCTCTCCCTCCCTTTGTCCTCCAGCCTTCCTGCTTTCTGAGCAGAGCTGTTAACTTATGACCTCCCAGACGCTAAGTTGTGCTTGCTGTCGGAGCACAGTTCATCAGGCCCCTCCGCTTTGGCCAGCCAGACTCGGGGGCTCTGCTTGGCCGGCGAGCCGCCCCTCCGCCCTGGCTCCCTCCCGCCAGTCCGTGGAGCGCGCACCGCCTCGCCGCCCTTCCTACCCTCTTCAGTGGGCCTCTCGTCTGCACTTGGCTCCAGAGACTCCGTTCTGCTAATCCTCTGGTGGTTTTCTGGGTTATTTAGGCAGGTGTAGGTGGAATCTAAATGATCAGCAGGATGTGCAGTGAGCCCAGCGTCCTCCTAGGCTGCCATCTTCCCTCTCTGTCTCTCTTTATTCTTTTAAAACTATTTTCACAACCTCGACCTCTTCCTTAGCAGTCCTATTCATCTTGTCACAATCCTTATTTTTCCTTCTTTTTTCTAAAAAAAAAGTTTATTTTGAGAAAGAGAGAGAGAGAAGCAGAGAGAGAGGGAGAGAGAGATCTCACAACCATGAGATCTCACAAACCATGAGATCATGACCTGACCTGAAATCAAGAGTTAGGTGTTTAACCGAGTCACCCAGGCACCCCAGCTGACTTTCCTCCTTTAATTCTGTTTTTATAAGATCATTTTTAGCCCTTTCTTTATATTTTTAATTGAGATATAATTGACTTATAGTATTATATTAGTGTGAAGTATACAACATAAGGATTCAATATTTGTATGTATTATGAGATAATCACCACAATAAGTCTATTTAACATCCATAACCACACATAGTTACTATTTTTTTTCTCATAGTAAGAATTTTAAAATTTATTCTCTTAACAACTTCCAAATAGACAATAAAGTATTATTAAGTATAGTCACCACGTTGTACATTATATCCCCAGGACTTATTTATTTTTCATAATTGGAAGTTTGTGATTTTGGCCGCCTTCTGTTCTTTGTATTTATGAATTTAATTTTTTGGTTTATATAAAATCATGCAATATTTGCATTTCTGTTTGATTTATTTCACTTAGCATGATGCCCTCAAGTTTCATTCATTTTGTTGCAAATGACAAGATTTCTTTCACTGTATAGCTGAATATTTTGTGTGTATATGAATTTATATATATATATATATTTGTTAATTATTCATCAGTGGACACTTAAGTTGCTTTTATGTCTTGACTATTGTAAATCATGCTGCAATGAACATGAGTGCATATACCTTTTTGAGTTAATGCTTTTGTTTCCTTTAAATAAATACACATAAGTAAAATTGCTGGATCATATATGGTAAATATTTTTAATTTTTCTAGGAACTTTCACCCTGTTTACCATAATGGCTGTATCAAGGCACAGAGGTTCCCTTTTCTCCACATGCTCACCAACATTTGTTATCTCTTGTCTTTTTGATAATAACTATATTAACAGATGTGAGATGATTGCTCATTGTGGTTTTGATTTACATTTACCTGATGATTAGTGATGGTGAACATAATTTCATGCACCTGTTGGTCATCTTTATACCTTCTTTGAAAAACTGTTTATTCAAGTCCCCTGCTCATTTTTAATTGGATTGCTTGCTTTTTTATAATTGTATGAGTTCTCTATATATTTTGTTTATTAATGCCATAATAAGCATGTGATTTATAAATACTTTTTTCCATTCTATAGACTGCTTTTTCATTTTGAAATGTCTTTTTGGCTGTGCAGATGCTTTTATTTTGATGTAGTCTCACTTTTTTATTTGCTTTTGTTGCCTTTTTTATTTTTTATTTTTTCTAGTTTCAGGTGTTGAATTTTGTGATTCATCATTTACATACAACCCCAAGTGCTCATCACAACAAATGTCCATCTTAATACCCACCACCTATTTAACCCACCCACTTCCCCCTCCAGTAACCCTCAGTTTGTTTCCCATAGTTAAAAGTCTGTTTCTTACAGTTCCCCTTCTTAGAGTGCATTTGGAAGAAGTGTCACTGGCCTCTCCGGGGACAAAAAGTTGGCAGGTGCCAACATGCTACCCTGTTCATTAGCATATGGCAGCAAACCTTGGTGCCAGCTTTTTGCTGTGCTTTACCATAAACTCCAAATCACTATATGACCACTACATGGTCATTCAACTGCTTTTCTGGGACAAACTGGAGTAAAACACAGCGTGGCAAGACCAGAGGATCATTGCAGGTCTACATTGTTTGGTCTCTAAAATTTAGAGTTTTGAAACCCAGCCACACGCCTGAGATAAAACACAGGAGAACTGTGCTGCCTGGAAGGCAGACAACTTGGACACTGATAGGGTGAAGCCAGGGATCCGATGGAAGCTGGGAACAAAAAAGTGGAGATTGTTTGCTCTTCTGTGATGGCTTCCTGAAAAATGACAGGTGTGAACTCTCTACTCCAGTGGGGAGCAAGTGGGTCCATGCCATTTTCTCCCCACGCACCAGCACTAACTGACCTTAGTGAGCAGCACAGCATCCCCAAAGAGGGGGCACATCTTTCTTAGACAAGTCTGCCTGAAACAAGCACAGTAGGCCCCTCCCCTAGAACACCAGCACAAACCCCTCACATGCACCAAGTCTACTGATCATAGAGTGCTGCAAGGGGAAATGGCATCTAGCCTCTTTTAACAAGCAGACCAAAACTCATAGTTAAAACTTGCCACATGGTGAACAAAGTCCAAACACTTCCCACTGCAGGCAAGGAGAAACTGCAGAGGACTGACCTGAGGGAAGGAGTAGCCAAAACACAACAGCAGAGTGCACACTTTGAAACACTTCTTACAGCACCATGTTCAAGACAGTATTGGGTCATAGCCATTATTCTCTAAAGCAGGAAACACAACAGGTTTACCTACCACAGGTCTAGGCAAAATATCAAGACAGAGTAATTTATCCAAAAAAAAAAAAAAAAAAAAGAACTGGAAGATGCCATGACCAGGGATCTAATCAGAACAGAAGTAGTATGTCTGAATCAGAATTTAAAACAATAATAAGGACACGAGCTAGATTGAGAAAGACAAAGAAGACACTAGAGAATCACTTTCTACAGAGATAAAAGGACTAAAAACAAGTCAAGCTGAAATTTTAAATGCTATAACCAAGAAGCAAAACTGACTGGATGCAATGACAATGAAGATGGAAAAAACAGAGAAGGAATCAATGATATATAAGATAAAATTATGGAAAATAATGAAACTGAAAAGAGGGAAGAAAAATATTGAATTAAAATGTAAACTAAGGAAACTCAGCCACTCCATATAGCCCAATAACATTCATATTGTAGGAATCCAGGAAGAAGTGAGGGAAAAAGGAGAAAGAGGTTTATTTGACCAAATTATAGCTGAAAACTTCTCTTATCTGGGGAAAGAAGCAGACATCCAAATCCAGGAAGCACAGAGAACTCCCATCAAATTCAACAAAAGCTGACCAAACTAAGGTATATCATAGTATAATTTACAAAATATAGAGATAAGGAAAAAATCCTGAAGCCATTTCTTTTAGGGAAAAGAAATTCCTAACCTACAAGGGAAGACAAATCAGGTTAGCAGTATATCTCTCCACAGAAACCTGGCAGACCAGAAGGGAGTGGTATGATGTATTCAACATGCTGAAGGGGAAAAATATGTAGCCAAGAATACTCTATCCGCAAGGTCGTCATTCAGAATAGAAGAGAGATAAAGATTTTCCCAGACAGACAAAACTAAAGGAGTTAGTGACCACTAAACCATCCCTGCAAGAAGTATTAAAGAGGACCCTTTAAATGTGGAAGAAAGACCAAAAGCAACAAAGACTAGAAAGAAATACATAAAATACCCTTTGTATTTAAGAGTCTCTTATGGTTTGCCTCCCTCCCTCTTTTTGTAACTATTTTTTCCCCTTCCTCTCCCCCATGGTCTGTTAAGTTTCTCAAGTTCCACAAATGAATGAAAACATATGATATCTGTCTTTCTCTGACTGACTTATTTCACTTAGCATAATACCTTCCAGTCCCATCCACGTTGCTGCAATGGCATGATTTCATTCTTTTTCACTGCCAAGTAGTATTCCGTTGTGTATATAAACCACATTTTCCTTATCCATTCATCAGTTGATGGACATTTAAGCTCTTTCCATAACTTGGGTATTATTGAAAGTGCTGCTATAAACATTGGAGTACATGTGCCCCTATGCATCAGCACTCCTGTATCCTTTGGATAAATTCCTAATAGTGTTATTGTTGGGCTGTAGTGTAGCTCTATTTTTAATTTTTTGAGGTACCTCCACACTATTTTCCAGAGCAGCTGCACCAGTTTGCATTCCCACCAAAGGTGCAAGAGGGTTCTCATTTCTCCACATCCTCACCAGCATTTGTTTCCTGATTTGTTAATTTAACCATTCTGACCCGTGTGAGGTGGTATCTCAGTGTGGTTTTGATTGGTAATTCCCTGATGATGAGTGATGTTGAGCATTTCATGTGTCTGTTGGCCATCTGGATGTCTTCTTGGAAAAGTGTCTATTCATGTCGTCTGCCCATTTCCTCACTGGATTATTCATTTTTTCAGGTGTTGAGTTTGGTAAGTTCTTTATAAATTTTGGATACTAACCCTTTATCTGACATGTCATTTGCAAATATATCTTCCCATTCTGCTTGTTGCCTCTTAGTTTTGTTAATTGTTTCCTTTGCAGAAGTTTTTTATCTTTATGAGGTCCCAATAGTTCATTTTTGCTTTTAATTCCCTTGGTTTTGGAGATGTGTCGAGCAAGAAATTGCTGCGGCTGAGGTCAAAGAGGTTGTTGCTATTTCTTCCTCTAGGATTTTGATGGTTTCCTGCCTCACATTTAGGTCCTTCATCCATTTTGAGTTTATTTTTGTGTATGGTGTAAGAAAGTGGTCTAGTTTCATTCTTCTGCATGTTGCTGACCAGTTCTCCCAGCACCATTTGCTAAAGAGACTGTCTTTTTTCCATTGGATGCTCTTTCCTCCTTTATCAAAGATTAATTAGCCATACATTTGTGGGTCCAATTCTGGGTTCTTTATTCCATTGTCTTTGTGTCTGTTTTTGTGTCAATACCATACTGTCTTGATGATTACAACTTTGTAGTAGAGGCTAAAATCTGGGATTGTGATGCCTCCCACTTTGGTTGTCTTCTTCAATATTACTTTGGTCATTCGGGGTCTTTTGTGGTTCCATATAAATTTTAGGATTGTTTGTTCTAGCTTTGAGAAGAATGCTGGTGCAATTTTGATAGGGATTTCATTGAATGTGTAGGTTGCTTTGGGTAGTATTGACATTTTAACAACATTTATTCTTCCAATCCATGAGCATGGAATGTTTTTCTATTTTTTTGTGTCTTCTTCAATTTCTTCATAAGCTTTCTACAGTTTTCAGCATACATATCTTTTATATCTTTGGTTAGGTTTATTCCTAGGTATTTTATGGTTTTTGGTGTAAATTGTAAATGGGACCAGTTTCTTTATTTCTCTTTCTGTTACTTCATTATGGGTATATAAAAATGCAGCCAATTTTTCTACATTGATTTTGTACCCTGAATTTGCTGAATTCATGTATCAGTTATAGCAGTCTTTTGGTGGAGTCTTTCAGGTTTTCCATATAGAGTATCATGTCATCTGCTAAATGTGAAAGTTTGACATCTTCTTTGCCAATTTTGATTCTTTTATTTCATTTTGTTGTCTGATTGCTGATGCTAGGACTTCTAACACTATGGTAAACAACAGTGGTGAGAGTAGACATCCTTGTCATGTTCCTGATTTCAGGGGACAGTTCTCAGTTTTTCCCCATTGAGGATAATATTAGCTGTCAGCTTTTCATATATGGCTTTTATGATGTTTAGGTATGTTTCTTCTATCCTGACTTTCTTGAGCGTTTTTATTAAGAAAGTATGCTGTATTTTGTCAAATGTTTTTCTGCACCTATTGACAGGATCATATGGTTCTGATCTTTTCTTTTATAAATGTGATGTATCACATTGATTGATATGCAAATACTGAGCCAGCCCTGCAGCTCAGGAGTGAATCCCACTTGATTATGGTGAATAATTCTTCTTATATGCTGTTGAATTCAAATTGCAGTATCTTGTTGAGAATTGTTTCATCCATGTTCATCAGGGATATTGGCTTGTAATTCCCTTTTTGTGGGGTTTCTGTCTGGTGTGGGAATCAAGGTAATACTGGCTTCATACAATGAGTCTGGAGGCTTTCCTTCCGTTTCTATTTTTTGGAAGAGCTTGAGAAGGATAGGTATTAATTCTGCTTTAAATGTCTAGTAGGATTCCCCTGGGAAGCCATCTGGTCCAGGACTCTTATTTGTTGGGAAATTTTTGATAACTGATTCAATTTCTTCACTAGTTATGGGTCTGTTCAAATTTTCTGTTTCTTCCTGTTTGAGTTTTGGTAGTAAGTGGGTGTCTAGGAACTTGTCCATTTCTTCCAGGTTGTCCAGTTTGTTGGCAAATATTTTTTCTTTTGTCCAGATACAGTCCTATGCTTCCCGAGCCTCTCTTTCTCTTCCCTTTGTCTCTTTGCAGAAGGGGCTTCCTCCTCTCGTTCATTTTATCTCTCCCAGTTTGCTCACACACTTTTGGCCTGTCAGGTTGTCCTTATGGGTCCTTGGAAGCGACTCTGTGTCTTTGCCTCCTGGACTCTTGGGGTTCAAAGTCCTTTGGCCCCAACACTGCTTTGCTTGAGAGACAAAGGAGCTTCGGATCCTCCTATTTCTCCACCATGTTGGCTCCACCAACAATTTAATTTTTAATTAAAAATTGAAATAGAACTCGTTTCAAAAAGATTTCTAAATTTGTAACTGCTTTCAAATGCAAACAGAGCTAAAGGCTAGGAAGGGGATTTTATTGCCAACAATTTACTCTATTGTTCAGAACCTAAGAATCTTTAAGTCCCTGCCACTGACATTAATAACAAGTGAAGTGTTAAACTATTGCTAACCCCCAGAAAGAATCATTTACAAGTACTAACTTAGATGTGTCTAAGAACACCAAATAAAAGAAAGACACCAGAAGACATTTGGATTAGAGACGGCAGGGCAAAGAGAGGTGACAGCTAAAGAGTACAGAGTTTCTTTTTGAGTCAATAAATATATTCTAAAATTGACTGTAGTGATGGTTGCAAGATCTATGAATATACAAAATACCATTAAAATTTGCGTTTTAAGTGTGTGAATGGTATGGTTTGTGTTATATCTCAATAAAGACAAGAAAGCAGAACAGAAAGTGGTCAGATTAGCTGACCAAGAAGCTGTCTCTATCAGCATAGCAGTGAGTCCTTGCTATTCCCATCAAGCAGGTCATATGAAGTCAAACACTGGATAACTCCACCATATTTCCTATTATTCTTTTCCAAATGTAAATTGTCACCGAAGGTTTTTTTTTCTTGCATAGATTAGGTATATTAGTGTGTGTGTGTGTGTGCATGCGTATGTGTGTGTGTGTGTCTGTTGAGGAGGAAGCAGGATGAGTGAAGATAATCAAATTTATTTTTAGTCACTAGTCGCCAGACCTTGAGGACATATGTGGACATAACAACAATAAAAATCCTTATCATCCAGAGAAGATAAGCTTGGAGCTGGTCACAAAGAGGCAAGACCCTGGGATCTCCCATGGAAGGAAAGTGAGTACCTTTTCTGTTGCATTGTTTTAAGTGCAATTGTTTTCACTCTTTTTTACTTTCAAAATCCCTCCATATCCCAACTGATTTCTCACCCTTAACAACTTTCTTCATTTTAGTGCCTTTTTTTAAAGATTGTTGAGCATACTTGTCCTCCAGATAAGAGTCCATACTTACATTTACCAACTTCAGAGGTTGAGAAACTAAATGAATTTCCTAAAGACATTTATTGGGGTGGACCTGGTATTACCATCTGTCTCTCTTGCCTGGAAGCCCAGAGTTCTTCTCATTAGAACAATATTCACAGTGAAGAACAGAGGATTCAAAATAGTAGTTTTATTTTTTTCCTTTAATCTTGGATCTCTCTAGTTCTTTCTTCTAAATCTTTAATCTTTCTGTAAAATGCCTAAATATATAGAAAAAGGGAAAGATCCAGTTGCCTGTGTGTTTCACCTACATATCTTGATGCATATAAATGTATCAAACATTATACATACTTTTATATATATGAATATTTAATGTTACATAAGTAAAATGGAAAATTTCAGCTTGTTATCTTAAACATTTATTATCCCATTACTGACCACATCACAAATCTTCAATAAAAATTCTGTTGATAATAGCTTTTCTGTGCAATATTTTAATGAGAATTGAAGGGAAAGTTATAATTTTCATGTACTAAATAAAGTCTAAAATTAGTTGTGGCTTAGGAGAACCAAAAGAAAAGCTAACAGAGGTCAAGTATAAAGGCTTTATTATTTTTAAAATTGTTATCATTATT
This sequence comes from Panthera onca, assembly GCF_046562875.1. NCBI lineage: Eukaryota > Metazoa > Chordata > Mammalia > Carnivora > Felidae > Panthera > Panthera onca. The sequence goes on along the minus strand of NC_138342.1, from coordinate 166,923,222 downwards.
GTTATACTACTACTACTATTGCTCTTCCTATTATTATTTAAGGAAAGTGAGATACAATGATCATTGATATTCCATGCTGCTAAGGGGGTAAATTTCAAGTTCTTATTTTTCTACTTACATTATGAACTAGAGGCTGACAACTTACCTAAACAGTATGAGACTCTCAGTTTCTCAATCCGTAAAAACGAGATAACAGTACCTATCCTACCCCCTTCATAGGGGTGTTTTGAAGTCAAATGGAGTCATTTTTAAAGTACTTTGTAAAATGAAGAGTGCTATATATGTGTTGAGTTTAGGGATTATTTGCAGCTTCTTGATGTTCCTTCCTTCTAAAGTATAACATAGTAGTATTTTGAAATGTTACGTTGCACCTCAAAAGTAAATTTTCAAAGCTAATAATTAAAAGTAATAACAAGAAATAAGTTTCACATTATGTTTATTCAAATTGATGGTGTTTCTGAAACTGTACTGACATCTTAGTGAAAAGCAAACTCAGAATTGTTCTGGCCTAGTTTATACTATGGCAACATGTAAGAACTTTCCTTAATGTTCAGAACTTTACCTTTCAAAAGTCATAGCTCTAAGAAGTGCACCAGAACATGAATTCAGAATCTAGATCCAAAGGCCACTTCTCTGCACAGGAATTTACCAATGAAAATGAAGGAACAATGCATTATGTTGCTTGTTAGTCACCTCAGAGTTCTTACATTTCTTCTCCTTCTCCTTCTTCTTCTTCTTCTTCCTTCTTCTTCTTCTTCTTCTTTCTTCTTCTTCTTCCTCTTCTTTTTGGACATGCACATGCTATTTTATTACTTTTTTTGTGTGATTTACTTTATTTTATTTTTTAATTTACATCCAAGTTAGCATATACTGCAACAATAATTTCAGGAGTAGATGCCTTAATGCCCCTTACCCATTTAGTCCATCCCCCCTCCCACAACCCCTCCAGTAACTCTGCTTGTTCTCCATATTTAAGAGTCTTTGATGTTTTGTCCCCCTCCCTATTTTTATATGATTTTTGCTTCCTTTCCCTTATGTTCATGTTTTTTATCTTACATTTCTGTGCTTGTGAATTTCCTGAAGCCTGAAGTTTTATAGGAGAGCTATTCCTTTTGATCTAATACTTTTGTGTTATTTTAGAAGAGTCAATCAGGAAACAATCTTTATTAATGTTTGACTTCCTACTTATATTTTCTTTAAGATGTTCTGAAGGGCATAAGCTTAGATGTTATTGGAAAATGTGAAGACTATAGAATTATTTGACAACCAGTTTGTAACCTCTGTCTCTTTAATGCTTTGGAATATCAACTTCTCTTTTTTTGTTTGTTTTGTTTTTGTTTGTTTGTTTGTTTATTGTGAGAGAGAGAGAGAGCATAAGCAGGAGAGGGACATAGGGAAAGGGAGAGAATCCCAAGCAGGCTCCATGCAGGGCTTAATTTCATGACTGTGAGATCATGACCTGAAATGATATCAAGAGTTGAATGCTTAACTGATTGAGCCACCCAGGTGCTCCTGGCAGCTCAAATTCTAATGTCCAGTGGTCTGGATTTAAGTGACAGGTGGCATTCCCTGGATTGAATCCTATACCAGGACATTGTAGGCATATATGACGTGGCTGAACATGTTTCAGCATTGCTATTTCTCCCTCCTTTGTTTTTTTTTTAAAGTAACTAGTGAATACAAATAATCAAAACCTCAAATTTCTAGAATAAACTCAAGTAGGATAGCACAGCTAAGAGGATTTCCTAGAAAGTGGGAATGTACTCTATTCCCAAATCTATTTTTTTTTCTTCTCAACCTCATCTATACTTGCTGGGTGCTTATTTAGCTTCTAAGATTAAACATCTCAATTATTTTAAATAAGACAGAGAAAGAAAATTGTTTGGAATTTTAATGTTTTTCTCCATTAGAAATATGGCATCATTTTTTTAAGTTTTTATTTAAATTCCAGTTAGTTAACATACAGTGTAATATTAGTTTCAGTTATACAATATAGTGATTCAATACTTCCATACAATACCTGATACTCATCACAAGTGCACTCCTTAATTCCCATCACCTATTTCACCCATCCCTGCAGCGAACTTCCTTCTGGGAGCCATCAGTTTGTTCTCTATTGTTAAGAGCCTGTTTCTTGGTTTGCCTTTCTCTCTATATTTTTCATATGCTCATTTGTTTTGTTTATTAAATTCCACATAAGAATGAACTCATATGGTATCTGTGTTTCTTTGACTTCTTTCAGTTAGCATTATACTCTCTAGCTCCATCTGCAACATTGCAAATGGCAAGATTTCATCCCATTTATAGCTAAGTAATATTCCATTCTATCTTCCATTGTTTATCCATTCATCATATGGGCTGTCTCCATAGTTTGGCTATTGTAGATAATGCTGCTATAAACATTGGGGTGCATGTAGCCCTTTGAGTTACTATTTTTTAATTCTTGGGTAAATACCTACTAGTGCAATTGCTGGATTGAAAAATAGTTCTATTTTTAACATTTTGAGGAACCACCATACTGTTTTCCAGAGTGGCTGCACCAGTTTGCATTCCCACTAATAGTGTACAAGGACTCTCCTTTCCCCACATCCTTACCAACACTTGTTGTTTCTTGTGTTGTTGATTTTAGAATATAGCATTTTTAAGAAGTGAAGACTATGTTATATGCGAATAATATAGTCTCAATTTTTTGTGTCTTTGCTTTTTTAGTTTGCAGTAAGCAGAGTTTACACTGCATGTACCTTTATGGATTTGTTTAAACAGGCAGTAAGATTGTTTAGTTGTTTTAGGTTTAGGTTTTGGTTTTACATTCTTTGAACTTTACAAAGAGCACACATATTTTATTGCTGTTTTGCTATGCCTATGAAATTATTCTATGCCTAAAATTTTTTATTATAAAAATGTTTGCCCTTGGAGATGTAATCAAATAGTATTCATTTTCCTAAATGTTACAAATGTGGGTTGATTTTTTTAATGGTCAAAATTTTAATCTAAAAATTCCACTAACAGTGCTTTGGCTTAAGATAGGGAACTGGATAAATGATCTTGTGAAGTCTCTATAATTTGCTACATCTCAGTGGGGATCAGCCCATGTTTTGGGAAGACATATTATAGAAAGATGTAAAAAGAACCTGTTTTTGTGTAATATATTTCACTGCCTGGGTATCTATAAGAAAATCTATTATTTTTGTGCTATTGGTTTATTTTGTAGTTGGGAGACAAATAACTCTTCAGTAACATAGCACCTCATGTTTCTAATTTGTTTACATTACAAGAGTTTATAGAAGTTATTCAGATAAGTTGTCTACATAACATTAAATATCTGGATATTTGCAAATCTACCAATAGCTTAGTAATTTCGTTCTAGTTTTTAGCCTATACATGTAGTGTTTTGTATGAACCTAATATAACAATCTTGCTAGAGGTGCCTGGTTGACTCGGTTAAGCATCAGATTCCCACTCAGGTCATGAACTCACGGCTCACGAGTTTGAGCCCCACCTTACTCTGTGCTGACAGCTCAGAGCCAGGAGCCTGCCTCAGATTCAGTGTCTCCCTCTCTCTCTGCCCCTCCCCCACTAGTACTCTCTCTGTCTCAAAAATAAATAACATTTTTAAAAAAGAATCTTACTATATGATGAATCACTGCACAAAACAGTTATGGCATCACACATCTTTAATTTCATATGAATTGAATCCTAGATACGTTTCCTTTATACATTTAACACCATTTACAGTACCATTACACAGTTGCCACTATCATCTATCTGTCTATACATCTATCTTTCTATCTAATCTATCTGTATAAAATCAGTGGTGCTGGGACACAGAATATAAGCCATGGTATTTTCATATTTTTGTTTGTTTTTTAATTAAATTAAAAAATTCTTTACATTATTTTATCTATTATTTTTAAACTTTGTCTTGTTTTATTTAATTTGTGTTCTTTTTGGTTTTGTTCTTTTCTTTCTTTCCTGTTTTCTTATTTTTTTCAAGTCCTTTATGTTTTTATTGAGATACAATTTACATGCCATGAAATTTTGTTTTCATTTACATCCAAGTTAGTTAGCATGCAGTGCAACAATTATTTCAGGGGTAGATTCCTTAATGCCCCTTACCCATTTAGCTCATCCTCCCTCTCACAACCTCTTCAGTAACCCTCTGTTTGTTCTCCATATTTAAGAAGTATTTTATGTTTTGTCCCCCTCCCTGTTTTTATATTATTTTCACTTCCCTTCCCTTGTGTTCATCTGTTATGTGTCTTAATGTCCTCATATGAATGGTCATATGATATTTGTCTTTCTCTGACTCACTAATTTCGCTTAGCTTAATACCCTCTAGTTCCATCCATGTAGTTGCAAATGGCAAGATTTCTTTCTTTTTGATTGCCGAGTAATACTCCATTGTTTATATATACCACATCTTCTTTACCCATTCATCCATAGATGGATATTTGGGCTCTCTCCATACTTTGGCTATTGTTGATAGCGCTGCTATACACATTGGGGTGCATGTGCCCCTTTGAAACAGCATACCTGTATCCCTTGGATAAATACCCAGTAGTGCAATTGCTGGGTCATAGAGTAGTTCCATTTTTATTTTTTTAAGGAACCTCCATACTGTTTTCCAGAGTGGCTGCACCAGCTGGCATTCACACCAGCAGTGCAAAAGAGGTACTCTTTCTCTGCATCCTTGCCAACATCTGCTGTTGCCTGAGTTGTTAATGTTAGCCATTCTGATAGGTGTGAGGTGGTATTCCATTGTGGTTTTGATTTGTATTTCCCTGATGATGAGTGATGGTGAGCAATTCTTCATGTTTCATTTAGCCATCTGGATGTCTTTTTTGGAGAAGTGTGTATTCATGTCTTTTGCCCATTTCTTCACTGGATTATTTGGTTTTTGGGTTTTGAGTTTTATAAATTTTTCTTGAATTTTGGATACTAACCCTTTATCTGATATGTCATTTACAAATATCTTCTCCCATTCCGTTGGTTGCCTTTTAGTTTTGCTGATTGTTTCCTTCACTGTGCAGAAGATTTTTATTTTGATGGGGTCCCAATAGTTCATTTTTGCTTTTGTTTCCCTTGCCTCTGGAGACGTGTTGAGTAGGAAGTTGCTGTGGCCAAGGTCAAAGAGATTTTTGCCTGCTTTCTCCTCAAGGATTTTGATGGCTTCCTGTCTTACATTTAGGTCTTTCATCCATTTTGAGTTTATTTTTGTGTATGGTGTAAGAAAGTGGTCCAGGTTCATTTTTCTGCATGTCGCTGTCCAGTTTTCCCAGCACCATTTGAAGAGACTGTCTTTATTCCACTGAATATTCTTTCCTACTTTGTCAAAGATTAGTTGGCTGTTTTCTTATTTTTTGAAACCTTTTTATTCTCTTATTTTTCTTTTATTCTTTTTTCATTTATTATCATTATTATTACTATTATTTTCTTCTTTCTGTATAAAGCCAAAGTTTAAGAGTAAGTATCATATACAGTCACAGCTCCAGCCAGACAGCAAAAGTCACCAAGCACATGCACTCTACGTAGTGGACACCAAACACAAGACCATTCTTTCAAGTTTAAGAGAACATACCAATTCCTTAATCCTTAGAAACAAACACAGGAAGTCAAACAAAAGGGGAGACATAGAAATATGCTCCAAATAAAGAACATGAAAAAAATCTCAGGAAAAGAACTAAATGAAACAGAGATAAGCTGTTAGATAAATCTATCTTTTTGAGACTGTCAATAAAGAGATAGAAAATAGTAAAAAGAACCAATCAAAATTAAAGAGTATAACTACTAGAATAAAAAACACACTAGCGGGAATCAATAATAGATTAAAGGATGCAGAAAAACTTATCAGCATTCTAAAAAACAGGGTAATGGAAAGTACACGTGGTGAACAGCAAAAATAAAAAAGAACTTTAAAAATGAGAATAATTGGGGTGTCTTGGTGGCTCAGTCAGTTGAGTGCTTGACTCGATCAGCTTAGGTTATGATCTCAGAGTTGTGGGATCAAGCCCTGTGACAGGCTGTGCACGGATACGGAGCCTGCTTAAGATTCTATCTCTCCATCTACCCCTCCTCAACTTTGGCATGTTCTCTCTCTCTCTTTCAAATAAATAAAAATAAAATATTAAAAATGAGGATGGTTAAGGGACCTCTTGGACAACATCATGTGAACAAACATTTGAATTATAAGGGCCCCAGAAGAAACGAGAAAGTTGTAGAAAACTTATTTGAAGAAATAACTGAAACCTTTTATAAAATAGGGAGGAATATTGGCATCCAAGTAAAAGAAGCACTGAGTTCCAAACAAGGTGAACCCAAGGAGGTCCACACCATGGCACATAATAATTAAAACGTCAAAGATTAAGGATAAATACAGAGTCTTAAAAGCAACAGGAAAGAAATAAAGTGACAGGTGTGGATATCTTGTCTTGTTCCAGACCTTAAGAGAAAAGATCTCAGTTTTTCACAATTGAGTATGATGTAGGCTATGGGTTTTTTATACACGATCTTTATTATGTTGAGGTATGTTCCCTTTAAACCTATTTTGCAGAGGGTTTTTATCATGAATCAATGTACTTTTTCAAATGTTTTTTTTTCTGAATCTATTAAAAGAATCTTATGGTTTTTATCCTTTCTTATATTGATGGGACATATCACATTGTTTTGCTAATAGTGAACAACCTTGCATTTTAGGAATAAAACCCACTTGATCATGGTGAATGATTTTTTAAATGTACTGTTGAACTCAGTCTGCTAGTATTTTGTTGAATATTTTGCATCTATGTTAATCATAGGTCTTGGCCTGTAGTTCTCTTTTTCAGGGTGTCTTTATCTGGTTTTGATATCAGGGTAATACTGGCCTCATAGAATGAATTTGGACATTTTCCTTCCTTGTTAATTTTTGAAAAGGAATAGTCTTAGAATAATAGGTATTAATTCCTCTTTAAATGTTTTGTAGAATTCACCGGTGAAGCCATCTGGTCCTGAACTTTTTGTTTGTTAAAAGGTTTTTCTTTACTAATTCAATTTCTTTGCTGGCAATTGGTCTGTTTCAATTTTCTACTTCTTCCTGCTTCCATTTTGTTAAGTTAAATGTTTCTAAGGAATTTATCCATTTTTCTAAGTTGTCTAATTTGTTGTCATGTAGGTTTTCATAATATTCTGTTACATCTGTTTGTATTTCTGTGGTGTTGGTTGTTATTTTTCCTCTTTCATTAGTGATTTTGTTTACTTGAGTCTCTCCTTTTTTTAACTTTTTATGTCTGCCTAGAAGTTATCAATTTTGTTGATCTTCTCAAAGAAACAGCTCCTGGTATTATGAATCTGTTCTACTATAGTTTTAGTTTCAATATCATTTATTTCTGCTCTAAACTTTATATCTTCCTTCATTTCACTGAGTTTTTATTTTGTTTGTTTTTCTTTCTCTAGCTTCGTTAGCTGGAATATTTGGTTATTTATTTGAGCTTTTTCTTGCTTCATGAGGTAGGCCTGTATTTCTATAAACTTCCATTTTGTAACTACAGTCCAAAGATTTTGGACTGTTGTGTTTTCATTTTCATTAGTTTCCATGTAATTTTTATTTCTTCCATGATTTCTGGGTTGACCCATTTATTGTTTAGTAGCATGTTATTTAACCTCCATGTATTTGTGGTGTTTATAGATTTTTTTCTTGTGGTTAATTTCTAGGTCCATACTTTTGTGTTTGGAAAAGATGCATGCTATGACTTTGATTTTTTTGTTATTGGTTGAGACTTGTTTTCTTGCTTAATATGTGATCTATTTTGCAGAATGTTCCATGTGGACTTGACAAGAATGTGTATTCTGGTGTTTTAGGATGGAATGTTTAGAATATGTCTGTAAAATCCATCTGGTCCAGTGTGTCATTCAAAGCCACTGTTTCTTTGTTGATTTTCTCTTTGGATGATCTGACCACGGATGTAAGTGGGGTGTTAAAGTCTCCTACTATTATTATATTACTATTCATAATTTTCTTTATATTTGTTGTAAACTGTTTTTGTGTTGTAATGTTTAGTGCATAAATATTTACAATTTTTATATTTTCTTGTCTGGTTGTCCAATTTATTATTATATAGCATCCTGATAAATGAATTTAGTGAAGTCACAGAAGACAAAATCAATGTGCAAGTAGTAAGTGCATAAGTAGCAAAAAGTGAAATTAAGAAAACAATCGTATTTGCAACTGCACCAAAACCAATAAAATATCTAGGAATAAACTTACCAAGGAGGTGAAAGACCAGCAGTCTGAAAACCATAAAACACTGTAAAAAGAAATCCAAGATGACACAAAGAAATAAAAAAAGCATTCCATACTCATGGGTGAAATAAATATTCTTAAAATGTCTATATGACCCAATGAAATCGCATATTCAATGCAATCCCTATCAAAATACAACAGCATGTTTCTCAGAACTGGAACAAACTATCCTAAAATATGTGTGGAAATAAAAAAGACCCATAAAAGTCAAAACAATCTTGAAAACGGAAAACAAAGCTGGAAGCACCACAATTCCAGACTTTAAGTCATATTACAATGCTGTAGTGATGAAAACAGTATGGTACTGGCACAAAAATAGATACATAAATGAATGGAACAGAATAGAAAACCCAGAAATAAACCCATAACGATATGGTCAATTAATCTCCAACAATGGGGGAATGAATATACAATGGGAGAAAAACTCCTTCTTGAAAAAATGGTGCTGGGAAAACTGGACAGCTATATGCAAAGGAATGAAACTGGGCCACTTTCTTTGACCATACAGAAAAATAAATTCAAGGTGGGTTAAAAACCAAAATATGAGACCTAAAAGTATGAAAATTCTAGAAAAAGATAGGTAGTAAATTTTTTTGCATCAACCCTAGCAACATTTTTTAAAATATGTCTCCTGAGGCAAAGGAAACAAAGCAAAATAAACCATTGGGGCTACATCAAAGTTAAAAGCTTCTACACAACAAAAGAAGCAACGAACAAAACTAAAAGACAACCTACCGAATGTGAGAAGATATTTGCAAATGACATATCTGATAAAGGGTTAGTATCCAAAATATATAATTAACCAATACAACTAAAAACCCCAAAGAGAAATAATATGATTAAACATGGGAAGAAGATATAAACAGTCATCTTTCCAAAGAAGACATTGACCTTGCCAGTAGACACATGAAAAGATTCTCAACATAACTCATTATCACGAAAATGCAAATCAAAACTAGAATGAGATATCACCTACACCTGTCAGAATGGCCAAAATCAAAAATACAAAACAATGGAGAAAAAGGAACACTCTTGCACTGTTGGTGGGAATGCAAACAAGTGCAAACACTGGAAAACCATGTGGAGTTTCCTCAAGAAATTAAAAACAGCAGATCCAGTAATCACAAATCCTGGGTATTTATCCAAAAAATACAGAAACATGACTTCAGAGGGATAAATGCACTGCTATGTGTATTACAGCATTATTTACAAAAGACAAACAATTGAAACAACTCCACTCTCCATCAATGGATAAATGGATAAAGAAAAAGTGGTATGGATATATAATAAATATTATTCAGCATTAAAAAGAATTAAATCTTGGGGTACCTGGGTGGCTCAGTTGGTTGAGCATCCCACTTTGGCTCAGGTCATGATCTCACAGTCCATGAGTTTGAGCCCCATGTCGGTCTCTGTGCTGACAGCTCAGAGCCTGGAGTCTGCTTCGGATTCTGTGTCTCCCTCTGTCTCTGTTCCTCCCCCACTCGTGCTTCTGTCTCTCTCAAAAGTAAATAAACATTTTTTAAAAATTAAAAAGAATGAAATCTTGCTATTTGCAACAACATAGATAGAGCTAGAAAGTATAATGCTAAGTGAAATTAGAGAAAAAAAACACCACATGATTTTACTCATATGTGGAATTTCAGAGTTAAAGTAACAAAGGAAAAAAGAGAGAGAGATGGACAGATAGGCAAACCAATAAAAAATTATAGAGAACAAACTGATGGCTACCAGAGCGGAGGTGGTGAGGGTATGAGTGTAATAAGTGATGGGTATTAAAAAGTACACTTATCATAATAAAAAAAAATTAAAGAAAATGACAGAGGGTAGAAGATGACCTAATCAAGTAATCAATCTGCCAAATGTTCAAAATTATATGTGAGTTTCTTGGAAAAAAAGGAAAGAAAGATATAATGGCAAGCTTTTTATTAACATGGAAAAATATAAAGGTGTAAAATATCAATTTATAATAACAATGTGACGCCTGCTATTCAAATACATTTTAAAGTCTTACACTGAGAACTATAATATTGGCAATACAATATATGTCAAATTTTCAAAAAAAACATTAGGATATTTTCTCATGTAAAAATATAGTGTTACATATCCTGCTATGCCTCCTTAGCCACTGAAATTATGTTTGACCATGACTAAATCATATAATACTCTCTATGATTGTTTCCCCTAGAGAAATGTACTTGTTTCCAGGGCAGGCAGGTGTTGGTTTGATAATTAAAAGGTAAACCATAAGGTCAAAGCATTATTCTTACTTTAAAATGTTCAACAACAACAAAAAAGTCAATTAGAAAAACAAAGAAATTAACAAAAGGCAGCAAGAGAGAAATAAAGTTACCTACAAGGAAAAGCCTATAAGGCTATCAACTGATTTTTCAGCAGAAACTTTGCCAGCCAGAAAGGAGTGGAATGATATATTCAAAGTACTGAAAAGATTACAAGAATATTCTAACCCTCAAGATTATCATTCAGATTTAAAGGTGAGAGAAAAGGTTTCCCAGACAAACAAAAGATAAAGGACTTTACCACCACTAAACCAGCATTACATGAAATGTAAAGAGGGATAATTTAAGTGGAAAAGAAATGCCCACTATTAGACATAAAAAATATAACAATGATGTAAAGTATGACAATTTATACATATAATGTGAAGAGTGAAAAGGAAAGAAAAGAGGAAAAGAAAAAGTTGGGTTTTTTTTCTCTTCCTGTTTTATTCCTTTTTCTTTTAAAAACGTTTGTAGAATGTGTTTAAACCTAAATGACCTTCAGATTAATGTAGACTTCTATTTACTTAGGATGTTATATACAAAGCTTATGGTAACCACATACCCAAAACTTATTATAGATACAGAAAATATATAGAGAAAGAAAGCCAAACATAACATTATAACATTTCTATAATCACAAAAAGAAAGCAATAGAAGAAGAAAAGAGGGTGGGGGGAAGAACCATAAAAACGAGAAAACATTTTTTCTATAGTGGCAATAAGTACATACTTATCAATAATTAAATGTAAATGGCCTAAAAACTCCAATGAAAAGACATAGAGAGAGGAGTAGAAGATGGTAGTGCAGGAGGCAGACCCTAGGCTCACCTTGCCCTATGAATACAAATGGTGACTATCTAATCATCCCAAATTCCCCAGAAATCAACCTGAAGATTGACAAACAAACTCTACAACTGCAAGTAGAGAAGAGGCCACATTGAAGAGGGTCAGAAGTGTGGAGACACATTTTGGAAAATAAATGGATCATGGCCACTGTGGTGGGGAGGAAGCTGCAGTCGTGAAGTATGAAAGACAGAGTGGCATACAAAGAAGTGCACAGAAGAGATGATTATCCATAGAAATTGGCTTGGAAAGCGAAAGGGGCCAAAGTTTGTGAGTTCTGGCAGATAGCAGAGGTTAAAGCCTGGAGTCTTAAAGGTCAGTAAGCTTGGCTCAGAGAGGGCCTGGAGGACATTGTTCTGAGAGAGAAAGCAGGGAAAACAGCCTGGGAACACACAGCTTAGAGACAGCAATCTCAAGAGCAGCTGAGACACACAGTAGGGAGGTTATTTGTTGCTCTCAGTTCATGTCCCAGAGAGGCAGAATTCACAGAGAGAGCCCTCCAGAAACAAAGGAACTGGTGGGCACCATTTGCCTCCCCCACCCCTCAGCATAAACACAGAGCCACCTGTGGGAAACAGCACAACTATTTCATTAGCTACCTAACATGCTTAGAGCAAGCCCTCCCCTCCCCCACTCTCTGCTTTTGTGAAACTGCCTTTCCCAGTCATACCTTTCTCAGTCCCAGTAAAAGCAGGCCCCATCCCTCAGAAGATGAGCCCAAACCCCTGCCCACACTCCCAAGGGAGTTTTGCAGAACTTTGCTTCCAGTGGTGGTGGCAACAGGTCTCATTTCACAAGCAGAAAAGAGCACACCTAGTTAAAACTTACTACATCCAGGCCAAGTACAAAGCACTGCCCACAACAGGCAAAAAGAGCCTCTTTAGATCACTTGCCTGGAGGATAAAGCAGACAGGACACAATAGGCAGAGCACATGCAGTGTATATTGGAGACACTCACTGAAGCACCACTGCAGGACACTACAAGATATATCCAACAAGGCTAACATTCAGAATAGGAGGGATAAAGACTTTCTCAGACAAGCAAAAACTAAAGGAGTTTATGACAACTAAACCAATCCTGTAAGAAAAACTAAAGGGAATTCTTCAAGTGGAAGGAAGAGTGACAGTTTGAAAGTAGAATACCAAAGGACTAAAAATGATTTTTTCTGTAAAAAATCAGTCAAGGAACTCACAAAATAAATGTAAAATTTGACACCATATACCTAAAATGTAGGGAGGGGAGAAGTGAAGAATGTGTTCATATTTAAACTCACATCAATATAGACTGCTATACACTGAAGAGGTTATATACAAACCTAATGTTAACCACAAATCAAAGCCACTAATAATATGTAAAGAGTAAAGAGAATGAAATCCAAATATATCACTAAAGAAACCGTCAAACCATGAAAGAAAGACAAAAAAGCATCAGAGAAAATCTTCAGAAACAACCACAAAACAAGTAACAAATGACAATAAATACATATCTATCAACAATTACCTTGAATGTAAATAAATGCCTCTAGGTTTTTGATGGTTTCCTGTTCCACATTTGGTTCTTTAATCCCTTTTGAATTTAATTTTGAATATGGTGTAGGAAAGTGATTCAGTTTCATTCTTTTGTATGTTGCTGTCCAGTTTTCCCAGCACCATTTGTTGAGGAGACTTTTTCCCATTGGATATTCTTGAATGCTTTGTTGAAGATCTATTGAAATATAGCTGTGGTTTCATTCTGGGTTTTCTATTCTGTTCCACTGATCTGTGTTTGCTTTTGTGCCAGTATCTTACCTCTTGATCACTACAGATTTGTAATATAACCTGAGGTCCAGAATTGTGATGCCTCTAGGTTTGCTTTTTCTATTTCAAGATTGCTTTGGCTATTCCAGGGTCTTTTGTAGTTCCATACAAGTTTTAGAATTGTTTTTTCTAGTTCTGTGAAAAATGCTGCTGGTATTTTGATAGTAATTGCATTAAATTTGTAGACGGCTTTGGGAAGTACAGACATTTTAAAATATATTTGTTCTTCCCGTCCATGAGCATAGAATGTCTTTGAATTTCTCTGTGTTGTCTTCAATTTCTTTCATCAGTATTTTATAGTTTTCAGATTACAGACTACAAGTCTTTAACTGCTTTGTTTAGGTGAATTTCTAGGTATCTTATTGTTTTTGGTGCAATTGTAAATGGGATGGATTCCTTTAATTTCTCTTTCTGCTGTTTCATTATTGCTGTATGGAAATGAAACAGATTTATGTACATTGATTATGTATTCTTCAATTTTGCTGAATCCCTTTATCAGTTTTAGTAGTTTTTGGTGGAGTCTTTCAGGTTCTTTATATAGAATATCATGTCATCTGCAAATAGTGAAAGTTTGGCTTTTTCCTTGCTGATTTGGATGCCTTTTGTTTCCTTTGGTTGTCTGATTGCTGAGGCTTGGATTTCTAGGACTATGTTAAATAACAATGGTGAGAGTGGACATCCTGTCTTGTTCCTGACTATACAGGAAAAGATCTCAGTTGTTAACCATTGAGGATGATATTAGGTATAGATTTTTGCATATGATTATTATGTTGAGGTATATTCCCTCTATCCCTACTTTGTTGAGGGTTTTATCATAGATGGATAGTATACTTTTCCAATTGCTATTCTTGCATCTATTAAAAGGTTCATATGGTTTTTCTCCTTTCTTTTATTTATTGGTGTATCACATTAGATTTTCAAATGTTGAATCATCCTTGCATTTCAGGAATAAATCCCACTCAATTGTGGTGAATGATTCTTTTAATGCACTGTTGGATTTGATTTGCTAGTATTTTATTGATAATTTTTGCATCCTTGTTCATCATGGATATTGGTCTATAGTTTTCTTTTTTAGTGGAGTCTTTGGTTTTGGAACCAGGGCAATGCTGTCTTCAAAGAATGAGTTTGGAAATTTTCTTTTCATGTCTATTTTTTGGAATAGTTTTAAAAGAATAGGTATTAACTCTTTTTTAAATGTTTGGTAGAATTCCCCTGGAAAGACATCTGGCCATGGAATTTGGTTTGTTGGAAGGTTTTTAGGTTAAGTTTATTTATTTTGAGAGAGAGAGAACAAAGGAGGGGCTGAGGGAGGAAAAATAGAATCCCAAAAAGACTCTGCACTGTCTGCACAGAGCCCAATGCAGAGCTGTAACTCACAAACCATGAGATCATGAACTGAGCTGAAGTCAAGAGTCAGATGCTTAACCAACTGAACCACCCAAGCACCCCTGCTGGGAGATTTTTTTCATTACTGATTCAGTTTTTTCACTTGTTATTGGTCTGTTCAAATTTTCTATTTCTTCCTGTTTCATTTTTGGTAGTTTATATGCTTCTAGGAATTTATCCATTTCTTCCCAATTGTCTAACTGTTGGCATATAATTTTTTATAATACTCTCTGTTTGTATTTTGCTGGTGTTGGTTGTTATTTCTCTTCTCTCATTTGTGATTTTATTTATTTGGGTTCCTTTTCTTTTCTTCTTGATAAGTATGGCTAAAGGTTTGTTAATTTTAATTTTTTCAAAGTACCAGCTCCTGGTTTCATTGATATAGTATACATATTTTTTATGTATCATTTATTTCTATATCATTTATTTCTGCTCTAATTTTTATTTACCTTTTCTTGCTGTCTTTAAACTTTATTTGTTGTTCTTTTCCTAGCTCCTTTAGATGCAAGGTTAGGTTGTTTCTTTGAGACTTTTTTTTTCTTTTTGAGGTAGACCTGTATTGCTATATACTTTCCTCTAAGGGCTGCCTTTGCTATATCTTGAAGGTTTTGGACTGTTGTGTTTTCATTCTCATTGGCTTCCATTTACTTTTTAAAATTTCTTCTTTAATTTCTTGGTTGGCCCATTCATTCCTTAGTAGGATGTCTTTAACATACATGTATTTGTTTTCTTTCAATTTTTTTTCTTGTGGTTGACTTCAAGTTTCATAGCATTGTCATCAGAAAATATGAATGGTATGATCTCAATCTTTTTGTACTTGTTGAGGACTGATTTGTGACATGGTATGTAATCTATTCTGTATAACGTTTCATGTGCACTTGAAAAGAATGTGTATTTTTTTGCTTTGGGATGAGAAGTTCTGAATATATCTAAGTTTCTCTCGTCCAGTGTGCTCTTTAAAGTCATTATTTCCTTGTGTATTTTCTGCTTAGATGATCTTTCCATTGATGTAAGTGAGGTGTTAAAATTCCCTACTAGTATTGTATTATTATCAATGAGAGCCTTTACGTTTGTTATTGTTTTACAAATTTGGGTATTTCAAGTGGGGGGCATAAATATCTATAATTATTAAATCTTGTTGGATAATCCCCTTTATTATAATGATAGTATCCTTTATCTCTTGTTATATTTGGTTTAAAATCTAGTTTCTCTGATAGACAAACTAGATTTAGTAAAAACTGGCTTTCCTTCTTTATTTTAATGTCCATTTGCATGATAAATGTTTCTCCATTCCCTCATTTTCAGTCTGTGGGTGTCTTTAGGTCTAATGAGTGTCTTGTAGACAGCATATAAAATGACAACTTATATATTTTGATTACAGCAATTAGTCCATTTACATTGATTCATTATTGACAAATATTTAGTGTCATTTATTACTTGTTTCTGGAGATTTTTCTCTGCTCCTTTCTAGTATTTGTCAGTTTTGGTCTTTCTTTCTAACTTAAAGAGTCCTCTTTAATATTTCTTTCAGGGCTGGTGTAGTGGTCATGAACTCCTTCAGTTTTTGTTTGGGAAAATTTATCACTCCTCTATTCGGACTGAGCCTTGCTTAATAGAGTATTCTTGGCTGCACATGTTTCTCATTCAGCATTTTGAATATACCATGCAACTACCTTCGAGCTTGCCAAGTTTCTGTGGAGAGATCTGCTGCTAACCATATCGGTTTCCTTTTAAGTTAGAGATTTCTTTTTTCTCTCTGGTTTTCAGATTTTTTCTTTATGTCTATATTTTTCAAATTTAACGACATTGGTGTTGGCCTGCTGTTGTTGATTTTGATGGGAGTTCTCTGTGCCTCCTGGGTTTTGATGTCTGTTTCCTTCCCCAGAGTAAGGAACTTTTCAGCTATATTTTCCTCAAATAAACTTTCTGCCCCTATTTCTCTCTTTTTCTCCTTCTGGGGTTCCTATGATATGAATGTTATGTTTGATGGATTCACTGTGTCTCCTAAGTCTACTTTCATTACCAAGACTTGTCTTTCCCTCTTTTGCTCAGCTTAATTATTTTCCATAAATCTATCCTCTATATTATATATCATTTCTTTGATTCTTCCATCCTTGTGGTCACTACATCCAATCAGTTTCAAATCTTAGTTATAGCACTTTTCATTTCTGGCTGATTGGCTTTCAGCTTTTTTTTTTTAAATCTCTGCAGTAAGGGTCTCACTGATGTCTTCTTTTCTCAAACCCAACTAGTATCCTTATGATTATTGCTTTAAATTCTGAATCAGGCATATTAATTATATCTGTTTTGATTAGATCCCTAGACATCATCTTTCCTTGTTCTTTCTTTTGGGATGAATTCTTATGTTTTGGTATTTTGTCTAGGTCTCTGTCTTCTGTGTTAGAAAAGCTTATGTCCCCTGTTCTTAAAAGTTATGGCTTTTTGAAGGAGAGGCCACATAATGTCCAGGGACTGGCACTTCATGAGGTGTTTCTGTTGTGTCCTACTTTTAGTCTACTGTTGTGTTTTTGCTGCTCTATTCTTGACATCAGTTGTCTGCAGAGTTTCTCCTTGCCTGCAGTATAGAGTATTTGGACTTTGGCCAGAGTGTAGCAGGTTTTAACTAGGTGTCTGGTCTACTTATTAAAAGGAACCTGATGTCATTTCCACTACAATTGAAGCTTTGCAGAACCCGATGGTCAGTAAATGTGGGGCATGTAAGGGTTTGTGCTGGTCTTCTGGGGGAGGGCCTCATTGCACTGGTCCTACCGCATACTTGCCCATGAAAACCTGTACCAGTGGAGTGCAGAGGGGCAAGACTTGGTATAAGCAGGTTAGGCAGACATTATTGACACTGTGCTGTTTACTGAAGTTGGTTTATGCTGAGGGGAGGGGAAGAAACATGGTGCCAGACCCCTCTTTTGTCCTTGGAGAAGGGAATCTATGTCTGTTGCTCACAGGGAAGCACTTTCAGAGGAGTGAATAATTTCCCCTTGTGCATTCACAGACATTTTTTAGATTGCTTATTTCACACTGTCTGTCTCTGGGTCACTTGCCTGCCTGAAGCAGCAGAGAAAACCTTGGGCTCTACCCTAGCCATGCCTGCTGACTTTTAAAATTCTAAACTTCAGGGACCTGGTGTGTTGGGAACTTGTGCTGATCATCTGGGAAAGGGTCTCACTGCACTGGCACTGATGCAGGTTTGGCCCAGAAGGGCAGTCACTCTAGAGCACAAAGGCATGGAATTTTTAGCAAGCAGACTAAACAGTCAGTGTCCCAATCAGCTATCCTCGGGAAATGTCTCTGCTGTGGGGTGGGAGAGGGAAATGGCGCTTGCAACCTCTTTTTCCCAGAGGGACATTGTCAGTTCCCACAGATTCACTCCAAAAAGAACAGTCTCTTCTGATGCCAATTAGTTGATCCTCAGATCATTCAGTCTGTCCTGGGATTTTTTGCTTGCCTCCACTCCCTGAGTAGGGCAGTGTCCTTAGGTCTCTATCCCAGCCAAACATGGACACCTCTGAAAATACCATCTTTGAGCCCTGCTGGTTGCAAAAACTCATGAAATTCAGACCCTGTCGTTTTCCTAGACAATGGCCCTGGTGAAGTGTTTGTGCTTATCCCTGTGTGCTTCATTCTCTCATCTTTCTTTGCCACCAGGGCTCACTCCCCCCACAGTATCCATGATACATTTATCCCCCAAAGCACATCTTCACACTTCCTACCTTCCTAGAAGTGGTCCCTTCTCTCCCTTTAGTGATGCATTTTGTTCTATCAGTCCTCAGGTTGATTTCTTGAGTATTCAGAATGATTTGACAGTTAGCTGTGTTGGATACTAGAGGCAAGGATAGGTCCCTCCTACTATGCCACCATCTTTACTTTTTCAATTACGTAAAGCACAATATTTATTATTTTACAGGTTCATTGAGATATAACTTACATATAATATTGTGTAACATGTACAACATATTGACTTGATACACTTAAGAATTACAGAATTATTCCCACCATAGTCATAGCTAACACCTCCATGATGTTACATAACTACAATTTCTTTTTGTGAATGAGAACTTCTAAGATATACTCTCTTAACAACTCAAGTATATAATACAGCATTATTAATAATCACCGTGAGATTATAGGTTGGGATACTAAATCCTCAGAATGTACTCATAAGTGGAAATTTATACATTTTGACCAACATCTCATTTTTCCCTCAGGCTCTGATAACCAACTTTCCACTTTATGTAGCTATGAGTTTAGATTTTGTAGATCTGACATATAAGTGACATAATATGATATTTATATTTCTCTTTCTGACTTATTACCTATAGCATAGTGCCCTCAAGGTCAATCAGTATTGTGCCAAATGACAAGATTTCCTTTTTTCTCATGGTTGAATATTCCATTGTATGTATGTATGTGTATACATATATGTCTATATATAAATATATATATCATATATATCATATATATGTCATATCTTCTTTTTCTACTCATTCATCAATGGACTCTTGTTTTTTTTTTAATTTAATTTCAGGTTAGTTAACATACAGTATAGCATTACTTTCAGGAGTCGAATTTAGTGATTCATCACTTACATATAACATCTAGTACTCATTCCAACAAGTGCTCTCCTTAATGCCCATCACTCATTTAGCCCATCCCCTTACCAACTTCCTCTCCAGCAGCCCTCAGTTTGTTCGCTATAGTTAAGAGTCTCTTATGTCTTGCCTCACTGTTTTTATCTTATTTTATTTTTCTTTCCCTTTCCCTATGTTCATTTTCTTTCTTAAATTCCATATATGTGTGAAATCATATGATATTTGTCTTTTTCTTACTGACTTATTTTGCTTAGCATAATACACTCTAGTTTCAACCACGTTGTTACAAATGGCAAGGTTTTGTTCGTTTTTTATGACTGAGTAATATTCCATTATATCACATGTTCTTTATCCATTCATCAGTTGAAAGACATTTGGGCTCTTTTCATACTTTGACTATTGTTGATAGTGCCACTATAAACATTGGGGTGCATGTGCCCCTTCGGATAAGTATTTTTATATCCTTCACATAAATACCTAGTATTGCACTTGCTGAGTTGTAGGGTACTTCTATTTTTAATATTTTGAGGAAACTCTATACTGTTTTCCAGAATGGTTGCATCAGTTAGCATTCTCACCAACAATACAAAAGCATTCCCCTTTCTCTGCATCCTCACCAACATATGTTTTTTCCCAAGTTCTTCATTTCAGCCATTCTGACAGGTATGACATGGTATCTCATTGTGGTTTGGATTTGTATTTCCCTGATGATGAGTGAGGTTGAGCATGTTTTCATATGTCTGTTAGCCATCTCAATGTCTTCTTTAGAAAAGTGTCTATTCATGTCTTTTGCCCATTTCTTCACTGGATTATTTGTTTTTGGGTGTTGAATTTGATAAGTTCTTTTTAGATTTTGGATACTAATGCATTATCCAGTATATCATTTGCAAATACCTTCACCCACTCCGTCAATGGCCTTTTGGTTTTATTGATTGCCTTCCTTTGCTGTGCAGAAGCATTTGATCTTAATGAGGTCCCAATAGTTCATTTTTTCTTTTACTTCCCTTGCCTCCAGAGACATGTCTAGTAAGAAGTTGCTGTGCCTGAGATCAAAAAATTGTTGCCTGTTTTCTCCTCTAGGATTTTGATAGTTTCCTGTCTTACATTTAGGTCTTCCATCCATTTTGAGTTTATTTTGGGGTATGATGTAAGAAAGTGGTCCAGGTTCATTTTTCTGCATGTCACTGTCCAGTTTTCCCAGTACCATTTGCTAAAGAGACTGCCTTTTTTCCATTGGATATTTTTTTCTTGCTTTGTCAAATATTAGTTGGCCATTCATTTTTGGATCCATTTCTGGGTTCTCTATTCTATTTCACTGATATATGTGTCTGTTACTGTGCCAGTACCATACTGTCTTGATGGCTACAGCATTGTAATTCAGCTTGAAGTCTGGAATTGTGATGCCTCCAGCTTTGGTTTTCTTTTTAAACATGACATTGGCTATTCAGGGTCTTTTGTGGTTCCATAAAATTTTAGGATTGCTTGTTCTAGCTTTGTGAAAATGCTTTTGTTATTTTAATAGGGATTGCATTGAATATGTAGACTGTTTTGAGTACTATAGACATTTTCACAATATTTGTTCTTCCAATCCATGAGCATGGAATATTTTTCCATTTCTTTGTGTCTTCTTCAATTGCTTTCATAAGTTTTCTATAGTTTTCAGCATTTTCTTTGCCTCTCTGGTTAGGTATATTCCAAGTTATCTTACAGGTTTTGGTGTAATGGTAAATGTGATCTATTCCTTGATTTCTCTTTCTGCTGTTTTATTATTGGTATATAGCAGTGAAACAGATTTCTGTACGTTGATTTTACATCCAATGACTTTGCTGAATTCAATTATCAGTTTAATAGTTTTTTGGTGGGGGTCTTTCAGGTTTTTCACATAGAGTATCAGGTCATCTGCAAAGAGTGAAAGTTTTACTTCTTCTTTGATTTGGATGCCTTTATTTCTTTTTGTTGCCTGATTACTGAGGCTAGGACTTCCAGTACTATGTTGAACAGTGGTGAGAATAGACATCCCGGTTGTGTTCCTGACCTTAGAGGGAAAGCTCTCTGTTTTTCCCTATTGAGGATATTAGCTGTTCATATTTCATATATGGCTGTTATGAAGTTGACTCATGTTCCTTCTATCCTTACTTTCTTGAGGATTTTTATCAGGAAAGGATGCTATATTTTGTCAAGTTATTTTTCTGCATCTATTGAGAGGATCATATGGTTCTGATCCTTTTTATTATTATTAATGTAGTGTATCACATTATTTCATTTGCAGATATTGAACCACCCCTTCAGTCCAGGAACAAAACCCACTTGAACATGGTGAATAATTCTTTTAATGTATCGTTGGATTTGATTTGCTAGCATTTTGTTGAGAATGTTCACCATGGAGATTGGCCTGTAATTCTCCTCTTTTACTGTGGTTTTGGATCAAGTTGGCCTCACAGAATGAGCTTGTGAGTTTTCCTTCCATTTCAATTATTTGGAACACTTTGAAAAGAATACATATTTTATCTTCTTTAAATGTTTGGTAGAATTCCCCTGGGAAGCCATCTAGCCCAAGACTCTTGTTTATTGGGAGATACTCGATTACTAATTCCATTTCTTCACTGGTTGCTGGTTATGGGTCTGTTCAAATTTTCTATTTCTTCCTGTTTGATTTTGGTAGTATATGCTACTATGAATCTGTCGATTTCTTCCAGTTTGCCAAAGCCCCGCGTCGGGCTTGAGCCCCACGTCGGGCTCTGTGCTGACAGCTCAGAACCTGGAGCCTGTTTCAGATTCTGTGTCTCCCTCTGTCTCTGTCCCTCCCCTGCTCATGCTCTGTCTCTCTCTCTCCTTTGAAAATAAAAACATTAAAAAAATTGCAGAGGACCTTAATAGACATTTTTCCAAATATACATACACATAACCAACACACATGGAAATATGCTCAACATCACTAATATCAGGAAAAATGCAAATCAAAAGCACAATGAGTCATCACCTTACACATGTCAGAATGGCTACAATAAAATAAACACATAAGAAATAAAAAGTGCTGATGAGAATGTGAGGAAAAAAGGAACCCTCATACTCTATTTGTAGGAATGCAAACTGGCAGTCACATACTGTGGGAAACAGTATGGATGTTCCTCAAAAATTTTTAAATAGAAATTCCATATGATCTAATAATTCCACTACTGGGTATTTACCCAAAGAAATTAAAAACACTGATTTGAAAATATATATTCATCTTTCTATTTATTGTAGCATTATTTACAATAGCCAAGATATGGAAGAAGCCCAAGTGCTTATCAATAGATTAATAGGTATAGAAGCAGTGGAATCTATACATAATGGAGTATTTCTCAGTCATAAAAAAGGATGAAATCTTGTCATTTGTGACAACATGGATGGACTTAGAGGGTATTGTGCTCAGTGCAATAAGTCAAAGACAAATACCATAAGATTTAATTTATATGTGGAATCTAAAAACAATTGTTTTCCTTAATTTAGATGTATATCGCTGTAATGATCCCTCTTAATTCCCATAGGTTTTGGTATATTGTGTTTCTATTTTCATTTGTTACAATAAATTTTTATGTCTCTTTTGATTTCCCTCTTTCTTTACTCATTAGTTGTTCCAAAATGGGTTGTTTAATTTCTACAAATTAAAGGAAAACAGCTTTCTTCTGTTTACTCATTTATAGTTTCATACCATTGAGGTAAAAAAAAGAAAAGATATGGTATAACTTCAATCTTCTTGGTTGTCACTTGTTTTGTGACCTATCATATATCTGTTTTGGAAAATATTCTATTATGCTTGAGAAAAATGTGTGTTCTCCTGCTGTTGGAAGAAATGCTCTGTATGTCTGTTACATCCATTTCGTCTAAATTTCAGTACAAGTCCATTGTTTCCTTATTGATTTCGTGTCTAGATGATCTTTTTTATTGCAGAAAGTAGAGTGTTGAAGTTCCCTACTATTATTTCATTTGCTGTTGATTACTTCCTTCAGATCTGATAGTATTTGCTTACTATATTTAGGTAATTTGATTATTTAAGTATTTGATGATTTTATCATTATATAAAGACCTTCTTTGTCTCTATTGATCATGTTTAGATTAGAATCTATTATGTCTAGTATAAATATTACCACACATGCTCTCTTTAGGTTTTCACTTGTATGGAGTATCTTTTCCCATCCTTTCACTTTGAGCTTATGTGTGACTTTAAAGCTGAAACAATTTTCTTGTAAGCAGAATATGTTTGGGTCTTGATTTTATCCATGCAGCCACTCTCTTTTGATTGGAATATTCAACCCATTTTCATCAGAATAATTATGGATAGGGAAGGACTTACTAATGTCATCTTATTAATCATTTTCTGGCTATTTTTAGTTGTTCTATACCTACCATATAATCTATCCTGAAGAATGTTCCATATGTGCTTGAGAAGAATTTATATTCTGCTGCTGTTGGAAGGAATGCTCTGTATATGTCTGTTAGGTCCATTTAGTCTAAAATATGTACAACATTCCATTGGTGATTTTCTGAATGGATAATCCATCTATTCTCCCTTAGATATGTTAATATATGCTTAATGCATTTAAATGCTTTAACGTTGGAGGCATATTTTTTTTATTTTCATTTTTATTTTTTATAGAGAGAGCCTTTGTGAGGGGCACAGGAAGAGGGGCACAGGAAGAGAGAGAAAGAGAGAGAGAGAGAGAGAGAGAGAGAGAACCTTAAGTAGGCTTCATGCTCAATGCAGAACCCAATGCAAGGCTTGATCCCAGAGTCCTGGGATCATGACCTGAGCCAAATCAAGAGTTGGATGCTCAACTGATTGAGCCACCCAGATGCACCTTTACTGTTATATCTTTTTGATGAATTTGCTCTTTTTTATTATACAAGATGACCTTCTTTGCCTCTTGTTAATTTTTGTTAAGTTTATTTATTTTGAGAGAGACAGACTGGGGGGGGGAGAGACAAAGAGAGAGAGAGAAGGAGAGAGAGAAAATACCAAGCAACCAGAGTAGAGCCCAACATGGGGCTCAAACCCACAAAACTGTGAGATCATGATCTGAGCCAAAACCAAGTCAGATGCTCAACTGACTGAGCCACCCAGGAGTCCCTCTTGTTACTGTTTTTGAATTGGTCTATTTTCTGATATAAGTATAGTTACTCTAGCAGTCTTATGGTTTCCACTTTCATAGAATATATTTTTCCACCCCTTCACTTTCAGCCTATGTGTGACCAGAAAGCTGATGCAAACCTTGTAGTCAGTATATATTTGGGTAGTGATTTTATCCACCATTCACTCTATGCCCATTTTTTGGAAGATTTATATTTAGCATAATTATTGATAGGGAAGGATTTAGTAATGTCATCATATTAATCATTTTCTGGCTATTTTTTGTCCCCTTGTTTATTTCTTCCTGCTTTGCTGTCTTTCTTTGTGAATTGGTGATTTTCCATAGTGGTGTATTTGGATTCTCCTCTCTTCATACTGCAGATTTTGGCTTCGGTGTTATGATGCTTAAAAAAACATATTATAGTTCAACAGTCTACAGATAGCAACAGATAGCAACTTAACTTTGATCACGTATGAAATCTCTAACCTTTTATGATTTTGATGCCACAACTTACTCCTTTTACATTGTGTGTACATTAGCAAATATTTGTAGTTATTGTTTTTTAATCAGAATATTAAATATTACCTTCTTTTAAAATTTTTTTATTCAAATTTTGGTTAACGTACAATGTAATAATAACTACAGATGTACTATATAGTGATTCAACACTTTCACACAACGCCTGGTGCTCATTGAAATTGTACTCTTTAATCCACATCACCTATTTAACCCATCCCTCCACCCACCTCCCCTCTGATATAGTTATTTTTTTAATAATTTTGTCCTTTAATCTTTATACTAGAGTTAAATTGTTAACACTACATTATATTGAAGTATTAGAGTATTCTGAATCTGGCTATATACCTCCTTTTACCAGTGCATTGTATATATTTCTATGTTTTATGTGTTAATAATCAGTGAGTTTTTATTTTATCCTGAAGCACTCCTTTCAGTATTTCTTGTAAGGGAAGTATAGTAGTGATGAATTCCCTCTATTTTTGTTTTGGAAAAAATTATCTCATTTCTGAATGTCTGCTTTGACAGAAGGTACTTTTGATTGTTATATTTTTTTTTCTGTCAGTATTACTAATATATCATTCCACTCTCTTGGTCATTTAGGTTTCTACTGAGAAATACACTTATAGCTTCATGGACATTACTTTGTAAGTGTTAAGATTTTTCCAAAATTCTCTCTTGTCTTTGATATTTGAAGTTAAGTGGTAATGTATCTTGAGACGATCTCTTTCAGTTAATTTTGTTTGATGACCCATGAGCTTCATAAACTTGGAAGTTTAAATCTCTCCACAGATTTGGGATGTTCTCACCATTATTTCTTTAAATAAGCTTTCTGGCCCCTTCTTTCTCTTTTAAAATTCCAATAATTCACATATTTGTTCTTTTCTTGGTGTACCATATATCATTTGTTTTCCACTATTTTCCATTTTTTTTTAATTTTGTTCCTGCAGTTGGAAAATTTCAGTTGATCTGTCTTTTGCTCACTGATTCTTTTTTCTGTTTGTTCAAGCTTGGTTTTGAAACTCTTTATTGAATTCTTTAATTCGGTCATTGTATTCCTCAGCTCCAAAATTTCTGGTTATTTACTATGTTTTATATCTCTTTGTTGAACTTCTTATATTGTTTTTGTATTGCTTGCTTGATACTGGTTTTTTTTTCTTTTCCTGATATTGTTAACATCTGTATTCTTTTGTAGCTCTCTGAGCATCTTGAAAACAATTATTTTGAATTATTTTTTGGTAATTTCTTTATCTCCATTTATTTGGATTCAGTTACTGGAAGTTTACAGTATTCCTTTGGTTTGGAATCATATTTCCCTGATTCTCCCTGATTCCATTCGGCCTGTATAGATGCTTGTGCATTTGAAGAAGTAATCATCGCTTCTAAAGTTTATGGAATGACTTTGGTAAAAAAAAAAAAAGAAAAAGAAAAAGAAAAAGACTTACATTTGCAAGTGGGGGCACACTGGAGTGTGTTGTGTCCCTGGGCCTCATGGTGTAGGGTGTCAGATGGGAGGTGTGTAATGGCACAGGGGCATGATGTCTCTTCAACTCAGGTCACTGGGTCCACAGCCTTGAAAATGTGTGGTTCTTGGTGAATACTAACACGTGTCTAAAGTGACTATAAGGGATATTGGGTTCCTCAGATGTGCTTCCTGATTCAATAGGTAGGGATTAGTGGTGGTATTCAGAGCTGGAGCTGTGCATACAGCTGGCTGAGCTGTGCATACAGCTGGAGCTGTGCATACAGCTGGCTGAGGGGTCCAGATGCAGATGTCTATGTAGTGGCAGAAGCCAGTTGCAGACACACATGTAGTTGTTTGGCCCAGGATAGGTAGCTGCTGTCACACTGGTAGTTCAGAGGTTCTGGTTGTTGGCAACTACTACACTACTAGGTCTTGTTCCCTGCACATGACAGTGAAGTAGGGTGAGGGGGTTAGGGTGAAAGTATTCAGGTGTTCAGCTGTAGAGTCTAGCTTTGCAGGTGATCACAGTATTGCAGGTCAGGGAGAGAAAATAGGCCCTTATCTGGGCCCAGAAGCAGCTGTGGTGGCCATGGCTGCCCATGGCTGCCAGATGTTCTATCCTGTGGCTTCAGTCTTTCCTGCATGCACACAAAGGGAAAGCTGATGATGGGTGTCAGGCTTGCAGTGTGCAGGTGCACTAGAAGGGCTAGACTCAAACACACACACACACACACACAGTTGTGAGTTAGAAACAGAGACCTAAACTGGTATATTGCACTTATATAACTACAGAAGTATGGCTGATTATGGGAATGCAAGCTGGTGCAGCTACTCTGGAAAACAGTATAGAGGTTCCTCAAAAAACTAAAAATAGAACTACCCTACAACCCAGCAATTGCACTACTAGGCATTTATCCACAGGATACATGTGTGCTGTTTCGAAGGGACACATACACCCCATGTTTGTAGCAGCACTATCAACAATAGCCAAAGTATGGAAAGAGCCCAATGTCCATCGATGGATGAATGGATAAAGAAGATGTGGTATATATATACAAGGGAGTATTACTCAGCAATAAAAAAGAATGAAATCTTGCCATTTGCAACTATGTGGATGGAACTGGAGGGTATTATGCTAAGTGAAATTAGTCAGAGAAAGACAAAAATCATATAACTTCATTCATATGAGGACTTTAAGAGACAAAACAGATGAATACAGGGGAAGGGAAACAAAAATAATATAAAAACAGGGAGGGGGACAAAACAGAAGAGACTCATAAATATGGAGAACAAACTGAGGGTTATGGGAGGGGTTCTGGGAGGGGGGATGAGCTAAATGGTAAGAGGTACTAAGGAATCTATTCCTGAAATCATTGTTGCACTATATGCTAACTAATTTGGATGTAAATTTTTAAAAAATATAAAATAAAACAAGTTAAAAAATCAAATAAATAAATAAATTTTAAGAAAGGTAAAAAAAAAAAAAAAGTATGGCTGGCTATTGGTGTGATTCCTATACTGGGAAGGAAAGGGAGAGCAAAGGGCCCTGGTGGCTGGAATCAGTGAATGTAAATACTTGGGAAAGCTGACAAAATCTTCAGGGTATTTGCAGCAGTTGTGCAGGCCACTGATTTCTTCCTCATTGTCAAAAGCTGCTGGGTTTGTCTACAGAGCAAGTTGCTGTGAACCTCATTTATATGCATGGATGCTAACAGTAGACCCTGCTATTCTTCATTGCTCTTAGACATCTTTACACATCTCAGTGTTGCTGGGTTGGGTAGAATAAAATTGAATTAGAACCTTTATACAGTGCCCTGAAGGCTGGGGAAGCTAGTGGCTCACTCAATTCTTGAGGAGAACTGGAATTCATTCTGGCTGGGGAGTTCCCTCTTGCCAGTGAGCAATGCCAGTTTGGCAGATGGGATTAAATGGGGAAAATAAAGCTGTCTTTCTCATCTTGTGTGGTTATATTCAGGTTTTTTATTCCATAATGTTGCTGAAGAGCTCTCTTGGAGATGTTTTTGTTCATGGATAGATGTCAATTGTTGATCTTTGTGAGGGGACAGAGGAAGGAGTCTTCCTGTGCTGTCATATTTATGATGTCACTCTGGCTTCAAATGTTGACTAAATAGACACACTTCTTTACCACAACCATGGTGGTAGTATTATCATCAATATTTCACATAAATGCAAACAACCTTTAAATGGTCAGGATTTGCTATGTTCCATGTTTAGAAATGCAGCTTTCTGATAAAAGAAACTCAATTTATCCATTTACCTCTAGATATCTGCAAGGTGCACAGAATTTTTAAAAAGATTTTATTTTTAAATAATCTCTACATCCAATGTAGGGCTTGAACTCAACCCTGAGATCAAGAGTCACATGCTCCATAGACTCAGTCATCAGGTACCCTATGACACAGCTTTTTTTTTTTTTTTTTTTTTTATTTTATTTTTGAGACAGAGAGAGGCAGAGCATGAATGGGGGAGGGGCAGAGAGAGGGAGACACAGAATCGGAAGCAGGCTCCAGGCTCTGAGCCATCAGCCCAGAGGCCGACGCGGGGCTCGAACTCACGGACCGCGAGATCGTGACCTGAGCTGAAGTCGGCCGTTTAACCGACTGAGCCACCCAGGCGCCCCTATGACACAGCTTTTAATTTGGAGATTGTGTGTCACTTCTTTCAGGTCCAAGAATGGAAATGGAAAAGGTGATCTTCAGCTGGCTTCACAATGCACATAAGGTTACATGACCTTTAGGATTTGCTTATTGATTAATTCCCATTGGCACCTAGGGAGGTGGGGGGGACAGGTGTCTAAATGCAATAAGGGTACTTACCTCAGAGTTTTGCTGAGTCTCAAGATAATGTGTATGAACACTCTTCTTAAATTGTAAAACACTGTACAAAAAAAGCATATTATTAAAAAGGCTAGATAAATTGTTAGGAAAACTTAATTTTTTTAATGTTTATTTTGAGAGAGAGAGAGAAAATACAAGCACGAAAGTGGCAAAGAGAGAGGGAGACACAGAATCTGAAGCAGGGTCCAGGCTCCAAACTGTCAGCACAGAGACCGATGGAGGGCTTGAACTCATGAACCTGAGCTGAAATTAGACGTTTAACCATTGAGCCACCGAGGCACCTCCCTTTTTTTAAATAAATTTTATTTTATTTTATTTAAGCTTACTTTAATTTGAGAGAGAAAGAGAAAACACAAGTGGGGAAGGGGCAGAGAGAGGGGGGAGAAAGAGAGACAGAGAAAATCCCAAGCAGGCTCCATATCACCAGTGCAGAGCCTGATTCAGGGCTTGAACTCATGAACCATGAGATCACAACATGAGCAAAGGCAGACAGTTAACTTTCTGAGCCACCAAGGCTCAGTTAAATTGGTAAAAAATAGTAAAAAAAAGTAAGTTTATTTTTATGATCCTATGTTGTCATTACTCATAGAGTGAATTAAGTATATGTTATCAAAACTTGTTACACCATAGGCAAGAGAATCCACTGATTTTCTTGTCTTCTATAGAATTTGATTTGTATATTTTCATGCTTTGTAGCATTTTATTTCACTAAACATTTGATTATATAATTTTCTGTCTTAAAACTTCCTGGTTTTATAGAGTCATTTCACATGACTGTTAATTTTATGTTTTGGAGAAGTAGATATTTGGAAAATATTCCCTTTTATTTAACCTTTTCTAACACTGTTGAGCAATTACAAGAAATTTTTCTTTACTATTTCTCAGTTTTCATAGTGATGCAAGTTCTATGGGGCAAGATTTTCTCTATTTTAAGATGTCTATCTTACTCAATCCACATGGGTTGCTGTTGATCCTTATTGGCCAGACATAGGAAAGATGTAAAAGACATTTTCACAATGGCTTGGCATTTCAAAATTCATGCAATTATTAAAAACTAGGAATTTTCTAGGCATTCTTAACATCAAATCAGAATTGCATTTAAAATTTTAATACGGGGGGGAGGGAAGATGGCGGCTTAGGAGGACGCTGGGCTCACCGCGCCTCCTGCTGATCACTTAGATTCCACCTACACCTGCCTAACTAACCCAGAAAACCACCAGAAGACTAGCAGAACGGAGTCTCCGGAGCCAAGCGCAGAAGAGAGGACCACGGAATAGGCTAGGAAGGGCAGCGAGGTGGTGGGCGCAGCAGGGACTGGCAGGAGGGAGCTGGGGAGGAGGGGCAGCCCGCCGGCCAAGCAGAGCCCCCGAGTCTGGCTTGCAAAAGCGGAGGGGCCGGACGGAGTGTGTTCCGACAGCAAGCGCGACTTAGCATCTGGGAGGTCATAAGTTAACAGCTCTGCTCTGAAAAGCGGGAAGGCTGGAGGACAAAGGGAGGGAGAGTTGCTGAGCCCCCAAACTACAGAACTCAGTTTGGTGGGGAACAAAGGTGCTCACCAGCGCCATCTCCCTCGCCCATCCCCCAGCCAAAATCCCAAAGGGAACCAGTTCCTGCCAGGGAACTTGCTCGCTCCGCGCAAACACCCAATGCTGTGCTTCTGCAGAGCCAAACCTCTGGCAGCGGATCTGACTCCCTCCCGCTGCCACAGGGCCCCCCCCTGAAGTGGATCACCTAAGGAGAAGCGAGCTAAGCCTTCCCCTCCAGCCCCCGTGCACGTTGCCTACCCACCCCAGTTAATACGCCAGATCCCCAGCACCACAAGCCTGGCAGTGTGCAAGCAGCCCAGGCAAGCCACGTCACCCCACAGTGAATCCCGCCCCTAGGAGAGGGGAAGAGAAGGCACACACCAGTCTGACTGTGGCCCCAGCGGTGGGCTGGGGGCAGACATCAGGTCTGACTGCGGCCCCGCCCACCAACTCCAGTTACACACCACAGCACAGGGGAAGTGCCCTGCAGGTCCTCACCACTCCAGGAACTATCCAAAATGACCAAACGGAAGAATTACCCTCAGAAGAATCTCCAGGAAATAACAACAGCTAATGAACTGATCAAAAAGGATTTAAATAATATAACAGAAAGTGAATTTAGAATAATAGTCATAAAATTAATCGCTGGGCTTGAAAACAGTATAGAGGACAGCAGAGAATCTCTTGCCACAGAGATCAAGGGACTAAGGAACAGTCACGAGGAGCTGAAAAAAGCTTTAAACGAAATGCAAAACAAAATGGAAATGACGACAGCTCGGATTGAAGAGGCAGAGGAGAGAATAGGTGAACTAGAAGATAAAGTTATGGAAAAAGAGGAAGCTGAGAGAAAGAGAGATAAAATCTAGGAGTATGAGGGGAAAATTAGAGAACTAAGTGATACACTAAAAAGAAATAATATATGCATAATTGGTATCCAGAGGAGGAAGAGAGAGGGAAAGGTGCTGAAGGGGTACTTGAAGAAAAAATAGCTGAGAACTTCCCTGAACTGGGGAAGGAAAAAGGCATTGAAATCCAAGAGGCACAGAGAACTCCCTTCAGATGTAACTTGAATCGATCTTCTGCATGACAAATCATAGTGAAACTGGCAAAATACAAGGATAAAGAGAAAACTCTGAAAGCAGCAAGGGATAAACGTGCCCTCACATATAAAGGGAGACCTATAAGACTCGTGACTGATCTCTCTTTTGAAACTTGGCAGGCCAGAAAGGACTGGCACGAGATCTTCAGTGTTCTGAACACAAAAAATATGCAGCCGAGAATCCTTTATCCAGCAAGTCTGTCATTTAGAATAGAAGGAGAGATAAAGGTCTTCCCAAACAAACAAAAACTGAAGGAATTTGTCACCACGAAACCAGCCCTACAAGAGATCCTAAGGGGGATCCTGTGAGACAAAGTACCAGAGACATCACTATAAGCATGAAACTTACAGACATCCCAATGACTCTAAACCCGTATCTTTCTATAACACTGAATGTAAATGGATTAAATGCGCCAACCAAAAGACATAGGGTATCAGAATGGATAAAAAAACAAGACCCATCTATTTGCTGTCTACAAGAGACTCATTTTAGATCTGAGGTATCGATACCTTTAGATTGAGAGTGAGGGGATGGAGAACTATTTATCATGCTACTGGAAAGCCAAAAGAAAGCTGGAGTAGCCATACTTCTATCAAACTAGACTTTAAATTAAAGGCTGTAACAAGAGATGAAAAAGGGCATTATATGATAATTACAGGGTCTATCCATCAAGAAGAGCTAACAATTATAAATGTCTATGCGCCGAAAACCAGAGCCCCCAAATATATAAAACAATTACTCACAAACATAAGCAACCTTATTGATAAGAATGTGGAAATTGCAGGGGACATTAACACTCCACTTACAGAAATGGATAGATCATCTAGACCCATGGTCAGTAAAGAAACAAGGGCCCTGAATGATACATTGGATCAGATGGACTTGACAGATATATTTAGAACTCTGCATCCAAAAGCAACAGAATATACTTTCTTCTCGAGTGCACATGGAACATTCTCCAAGATAGATCATATACTGGGTCACAAAACAGCCCTTCATAAGTATACAAGAATTGAAATTATACCATGCATACTTTCAGACCACAATGCTATGAAGCTTGAAATCAACCACAGGAAAAAGTCTGGAAAACCTCCGAAACCATGGAGGTTAAAGAACACCTTACTAAAGAATGAGTGGGTCCACCAGGAAATTAGAGAAGAAAGTAAAAAATATATGGAAACAAATGAAAATGAAAATACAACAACCCAAACGCTTTGGGATGCAGCGAAGGCAGTTCTGAGAGGAAAATCCATCGCATTCCAGGCCTATCTCAAGAAACAAGAAAAATCCCAAATACAAAATCTAACAGCACACCTAAAGGAAATAGAAGCAGAACAGCAAAGGCAGCCTAAACCCAGCAGAAGAAGAGAAATCATAAAGATCAGAGCAGAAATAAACAATATAGAATCTAAAAAAACGGTAGAGCAAATCAACGAAGCCAAGAGTTGTTTTTTGAAAAAATAAACAAAATTGACAAACCTCTAGCCAGGCTTCTCAAAAAGAAAAGGGAGATGGCCCAAATAGATAAAATCATGAATGAAAATGGAATTAGTACAACCAATCCCTCAGAGATACAAACAATTATCAGGGAATACTATGAAAAATTAAATGCTAACAAATTTAACAACCTGGAAGAAATGGACAAATTACTAAACACCCACACTCTTCCAAAACTCAATCAGGAGGAAATAGAAAGCTTGAGCAGACCCATAACCAGTGAAGAAATTGAATCAGTCATCAAAAATCTCCCAACAAATGAGTCCAGGACCAGATGGCTACCCAGGGGAGTTCTACCAGACGTTTAAAGCAGAAATAATACCTATCCTCCTCAAGCTATTCCAAGAAATAGAAAGGGAAGGAAAACTTCCAGACTCATTCTATGAAGCCAATATTACTTTGGTTCCTAAACCAGAGACCCAGTAAAAAAAGAGAACTACAGGCCAATATCCCTGATGAATATGGATGCAAAAATTCTCAATAAGATACTAGCAAATCGAATTCAACGGCATATAAAAGGAATTATTCAACATGATCAAGTGGGATTCATTCCTGGGATGCAGGGCTGGTTCAACATTCGCAAATCAATGTAATACATCACATTAATAAAAGATAAGAACCATATGATCCTGTCAATCGCAGAAAAGGCCTTTGACAAAATCCAACACCGATTCTTAATAAATTCCCTTGAGAATCGGGATAGAAGGAACATACTTAAACATCATAAAAGCCATTTATGAAAAGCCCACAGCTAACATCATCCTCATTGGGGAAAAACTGAGAGCTTTTTCCCTGAGATCAGGAACATGACAGGATGCCCTCTCTCACCGCTTTGGTTTAACATAGTGTTGGGAGTTCTAGCATCAGCAATCAGACAACAAAAGGAAATCAAAGGCTTCCAAATTGGCAAAGATGAAGTCAAGCTTTCGCTTTTTGCAGATGACATGATATTATACATGGAAATCCGACAGACTCCACCAAAAGTCTGCTAGAACTGATACATGAATTCAGCAAAGTTGCAGGATACAAAATCAATGTACAGAAATCAGTTGCATTCTTATACACTAACAGTGAAGCAACAGAAAGACAAATAAAGAAACTGATCCCATTCACTATTGCACCAAGAAGCATAAAATACCTAGGAATAAATCTAACCAAAGATGTAAAAGATCTGGATGCTGAAAACTATAGAAACCTTATGAAGTTAATTGAAGAAGATATAAAGAAATGGAAAGACATTCCCTGCTCATGGATTGGAAGAATAAATATTGTCAAAATGTCAATACTACCCAAAGCTATCTACACATTCAATGCAATCCCAATCAAAATTGCACCAGCATTCTTCTCGAAACTAGAACAAGCCATCCTAAAATTCTTATGGTCCATTCTGAGCAGGAGTGACTAAAATGTTTCCTTATGCTGAATCCAAATATCAATTTTCCTGATGTTATTTGTTGAGGAAAAGACTCATTTTGCCTCAGTCAGCTACTGTGAAAGACACTAGAATTACAAAGATAATTATAATTATAGAGATAAGTAAAATATCTCATTTTTCAAGTTAATAAAGCTGCAGCAAGTTTGGAAGCCATAAATAAAAAGGTGAATTACAGAGAAGAACACAGTGACAGATACAGTACAATGTGATAGATATTATGACTTTGGCATCCGTGTATGATACTAGCCACAAAGACTTTGGGCCTAGACCAGATGATACTGTTGCAAATGTGGCACCTGACTCAAAATAGAGGTCTCAGGCAAGGAGAAAATAACCTTAGAATACAAACTTATAAACATCTCAGTTCACAGAAAAGTATTTAACTAGCCGTATGATCAAAGGCAAAATAAAAAAAAAGTTTTATTAAGAAATACATTCTACAATTTACCCTTCTTCGTGAATAGATAAATGCATTCAACTATGTAACCATCTTGATACAGAATGGTTACATCACCCTCAAACTGTCTCTCATATCCTTCTGTAATCAACACCTTTCCCCACTGCTAGTCTCCTGACAACCACTGATTTCTTAATCCTGTAGCTTAAAGGTAGGATTCTCAATCTTTGTAAGCTTGGTTTTCTCATTTATCAATGGAAATATTAATAATATTACCTATTTCCTGGGATTGTTACTAAAACTATATATCCTGACAGTTAGTCATCAAACCTCAATTAGAATTCTTCCATTAATGAGAAACTTAGGATTTATCAAAGAAGTTTATTGCATTAGTGGACATTAATGATTGCTTAACTATTTTTTGGCCTTTCAGTGAATTCTACTCATAGATCATAGTGACCTTAGTACACATGTCCAACTTCTCTCACATGAGTCTTTAAAGAATGAAGACCATTTTTCCTTTGAGTTCATTTGTCACTGATTTTTCCTTTATCACAGGAAGCATATTTGGCTCTTTGTTGTTCGTGAAAGACACATTCTTAATTTTGCACAGTAGAACCATTCCAGGTGTAGCACCAGGAGGAAGCTCTGAGGTCATTGATGTTAATGGTAAAAACTATATCTATACACACACACACACACACACGTGCACAAGCTGGCTTCCTTGAATCTGCTGGACACCTTTCATCATGTGACCCATACAGGACTTGTTCCTTCAGATAGCCAGGAACTCCCAACCTTTGAACTCAATGCCCAAGTACATTTTAGATAAGTCCTTCTAAACTTCAATGTGAATATAAATCATTTAGAAGCTTCATTGAAATACAGATTCTGACTCAGCAGGTCTGGGGCTTGGGACTTTTTTAAAATATAATTTATTGTCAAATTAGCTTACATACAACACCCAGTACTTATCCCAGCAGGTGCCCTACTCAATGCCCATCACCCATTTCCCCTTCCCCCCACCCCCACAAACACCCTCAGTTTGTTTTCTGTATTTAAGAGTATCTTGTGGTTTGCCTCCCTCCCTCTCTGTTTGTAACTATGATAATATATCAAGGTATTTCATTTTTTCATAATATTTTGCATCTGCATGTCTATTGTCTTCTTGCGTGGGCACATACATACCCCAAAACTATAATAAGAAAGTAAAACCATGATATTAAAAAAAATTTTTTTTCAATGTTTTTTTATTTTTCAGAGAAACAGAGATAGAGCATGAGCAGCTGAAAGACAGAGAGAGACAGGGAGACTCTGAGGCTGGCTCCAGGCTCTGAAGCAGGCTCCAGGCTCTGAGCAGAGCCCTACCTGCAGCTGGAACTCGCAATGAGATCGTGACCTGAGAAGAAGTCAGATGTTTACCTGACTGAGCCACCTGTGTGCCCCAAAACCATTACAATTTTTTAAAAAGTCATCCACCATTCTTCTTTATTCATAAACAATAATCTATCTCCCCCTTCTTTTTGATTAATTTGAGTTTTAGAGAAAACCCACCTCTCTCAAGGACAACTTTGATCCTTGATAGGAAATTAAGCCTAATAAATGCTACACTCCAGGGGCACCTGGATGGCTCAGTCATTAAACATCTGACTTCAACTTAGGTCATGATCTCATGGTCCGTGAGTTTGAGCCCCACATCGGGCTCTGTGCTGACCACTCAGAGCCTGGAGCCTGCTTCAGATTCTGTGTCTCCCTCTCTCTCTGCCCCTCCCCCACTCGCACTCTGTTTCTCTCTCTCAAAATTAAAATAAAAAAACCATTAAAAATTTTTTTATAAAATAAAATAAGTGCTACACTCCATAATATAAGTTTAATAATATACATAATATAATTTTGTATAATTATGTAAACATAATATAAGTTTACTAATCAGAAACGATTTCTAAAACAATAGTAATTAATTTTCAAATTGAGTCTATTTTTTGTTTTTTAGAAAAGTTTTTAATGAAATTTTTTTTTAAAACGTTTATTTAGTTTTGAAAGACAGAGCAAGTGGGGGAGAGGGAGAGAGAGAGGGACAGAGAATCCAAAGCAGCCTCTGTGCTGACAGCAGAGAACCTGATGTGGAGCTCGAACCTGTGAACCACAAGATTATGACCTGAACCAAAGTCGGACACTTAATTGACTGAGGCAAATGGGCACCCCTAAGAAAGTTTTGTTTTTTTAATATGGGTTCTGCTAAGGTTTTCATGCCATTATTTAAAATCAGTAATATTCCAAACATTTGCTTTGATTTTGTGTAGTTAATACTTTCTAAATTTCCTTCAAAAGGACTAGAATGTAAATTTTTCTAGAAAGAGCTAGATCAAAAGAAATATTTATTCATAAGTCTGAAGATGATGTTATTTATACTCTAAAGATAATGAATTGCTGTTCAACAAACAGTTTTGTTGAAATACAACTCCAAAAACTCTCATAGGGCTGTGTTTGAATTTTCTGAGGTTTGTTATACATTCTAGAAGAAGGAAGAGAGCTATAAGAGAAAATCAGGACTATGATCTGAGATCACTACTGTGTACTGTAAGCTTTAGAAAGCCAGTCTGTGTTGCATGTTATTTTCTCCAACTCAACCTCTTAAAGTGTCTGTATCTTGGGCCATGAAAAAGCTTTTTTCATAATGTCTGCTTATTTGCTTGATTGTGGAGACTAACAAGGCAAAATTGAAGGGGTAGACATTTGGCAACAAAAAGGCTTACCTACTTCCCTGCCAATTTCTCCTACCACTTTCACCTTTTTTTAGAAAAAATGTTTATTTATGAGAGAGAGACAGAATGTGAGCAGGGGAGGGGCAGATAAAGAGGGAGACATAGAATCTGAAGCAGTATCCAGGCTCTGAGTTGTTAGCACTGAGCCCAACACAGAGCCTGAACCCATGAACCATGAGATCATAACCTGAGCTGAAGTCACATGCTCAACCGACTGAGCCACCCAGGTATCCACCCCCCACTTTCACCTTTCATGAGTTTGCTCCAGATATGGACAGAGTCTTGTATGGGTTCAAGGCTTGGTTGTGCATTAGTGCATTTATGCCATCAGTTCAATAATCCTGGAATGCATTTTCTTTCATTCTCATTATGATTGTCATTCTATCATTCAGATCTCATCCTAAAATATGTACTTAATCACCTAAATTAAAGTAGCTAAAGACATCTGCACCCACTCACAACTTTCTGAACTTTTTCTTATTTGTTAGCTTATTTTTTTATTGGTTAATTGCTTGTCTCCCCCATAACCAGACCATAAGCTGCTTCTGAGTCATTCGGGCTGCCTACTTCAGTGTTATATCTCTAGCATATAGACCTATACCTCACAAGGAGTAGATGTTTGTTAAACATATGTTGAAAAAGGGGCACTTGGGTTGCTCAGTCCATTGAGCATCCAACTCTTGATTTCAGCTTGGGTCAGGATTTCACAGTTTCTGAGTTTGAGCCCCATGTTGGGCTCTGTTCTTACAGTGCAGAGCTTGCTTGGAATTTTCTCTCTCCTACTCTTTATGCCCCTCCCCTGCTCTCCTTCTCTCTCTCCTCTCTGTCTCTCAAAAATAAATAAACTTTAAAAAAAACATGTTGAAGGAAAAACTACATGTCAATTTTATTTTAACCCACATAATATATAGTACTGTTATTACCAAGACTTTTTTTTTAATATTTTTGTTGAGAAAACTAAGTTGAAAGAAAGGAAATACTGACTGAGCAGACCTCTATTAGATGTTAAAGGTAGAAAACTTGGGCTGTTTCTTATCCCCCTTTACAGTTTTTAAGGTTCTTAATGTCAAATTTAAAAACGTTCTCTGTTGTCCCTATTCCTAAGGAAAACAAATCCATATTGTCTCCTTTTTAATGTCTCAAGAAATTATCAGAAGTGAATAAAGTACCTGAAAATAGCATGAGTACAAATACTTTTTGAATAAATGAATATAATATTAAGGGAGTGACTTAGTAATCCCACTCAATGACTATGGGAGAAGCTGAATTATTCTATGGACCAGACCCACTTTTGGAAGAAGGTAAATTTTATGAGAAGGTCTTAGTCAACGATGGGATTATTGTCTAAGAAAGCACAAAGTTCTATTTCTTATCACCATGTCATGAAGCTAAATTCCCCCCAATTTTCTTTATGGTACAGAATCCCATTATATTTTCATACTATAATCCTTGAATCACTAGGTAAAAATTTTATCAAGTCCTTTCTCTCCAGAAGCTCTTTACTCTGTGTCAATTTAAGGAATTGTAAGAACTATATAATAAAATTACAATTCTTAAAAACAGACAGGGATTTAATGTTACTACTGGTCCAGGGGCTCTGGCTTCAGGCATGCATATTATCTAACTCTTTTTTACAGATAAAGGAACTGAGTCCTGAGAAACTTAAAGAGGCTTGTTTAAGTTACTCATTTGTGAAGAACTGAGACAGTAGTGTGATTTTGTTCCATATTTCTCTGTTCTTTGTAATTTTAATCACAGCTGTTTCATTTCACCCTGTGTCTCATCCACTACATTTTTCATTTTAAAACTGAGGCAAAAGTAGCTCCATCACTGACCAATACCAAGTCATTTAATATCAGAAAAAAAAGTTTCAGTTTTTTGTTTGCCCATTTGTTTATACAGTGGTGATTTTCTTTCTTTCTTTCTTTCTTTCTTGAGAGAAGAGAGACAGAGAGAGGGAGAAAGAGAATCCCAAGCAGGCTCTGCACTGACAGGATGTGAGGCTTGAACTCATGGAACCATACATCATGACCTGAGCTGAAACAGTCAGACGCTTAACCAACTAAGCCATTCAAGCACCCCTACTTTCATTTGTATAGCACTTAACTATTTTCACAGTACTCTATAAATGTTATTTCTCTAAATGGGGGAAGAGAGATGTTGTTACTGAATTCATGATAAAAGAGAGAGTGCACAATTTGTTTAGAAAGATAGCAAAAGAAAAGAAAACTAAGCCTAGCACTAACCTTAACCCATAGAGAAAGACCAACCAATATTATTACCAATGGACAGAAAAAATGGACAAGAATAAAACAAAGAAAAACATTAAAAAAGTCCCAGAAAAAAAATGTTGACAAAAGACAGGAAAGTGTGCGTAAGATAGAGTGATGTAACTGGGTGCAAAGGAGGGAATATGAACAAGCTGTCAGGTAGTGGATGAGTAGACAGGTTGACAGGGTGAGAGGAGGAGAGATGAATGCCAAACTGGAAAGTATGAGAAGAGAACAGGGTGAAAGAGTGAGCAAGTTTTATGTGCCAAATAGGACAAAACATTGATAAGTCATTGATAGGTGAGTAAGACATTGATACATGAGTAGCATTCAGGAACTACTGCTCAATAAAATAATCTTTCTGTTGCTTTAAGATTTCATTTCTAATGTCATGTAGACCTAGTGGAGGTGGACTTAAGTAAAATCAATTCAATATCTAATCTTACCCTTTTGCAATTAGTATAGGTTTAGATTCCAAATCATATCACCATAACCAATCACAGTGGTACTTTCAAAATTTGATACTCTTTAAAATGTTTATTCATTTTTTGAGAGTGAGAGAAAGACAAAATGTGAGGAGGAAGGGGCAGA
Organism: Panthera onca; assembly: GCF_046562875.1. NCBI lineage: Eukaryota > Metazoa > Chordata > Mammalia > Carnivora > Felidae > Panthera > Panthera onca. The sequence goes on along the minus strand of NC_138342.1, from coordinate 166,882,505 downwards.
GAGAGGGAGACACAGAATGTGAAGCAGGTTCCAGGCTCTGAGCTGTCAGCACAGAGCCCTATGTGGGGCTTCAACCCACGAACCATGAGATCATGACCTGAGCTGAAGTTGGATGCTTAACCGAGTCACCCAGGCACCCCCAAAATTTGATACTTTTTAAGGAACTGTCAGGTTAAGTAGATAAATACATGAGCTGGCTTTGTGAAAACTGCTAGTTTTCTTTGAATGCAGATATTTATGAAAAATAGAAGTTAGGGAATTCATATCTGCTGTACAAAAAAATCAAGATAAATTTACTGTATTATATAATATGATAATTTCAGTCTAGTGTAATCACTGAAGAAAAGTTTGTAGTTGCCTAAAATATATAGAAACAGTCAATTTTCAGGGTGCCAGGATGGCTTAGTCAGTTGAGCATCAGACTATTGATTTTGGCTGAGGTCATGATCCCAAGACTGTGGGAACCAGCCCCGCATCGGGATCCATGCTGAGCATGGAGCCTGCTTAAGATTCTCTTTCTCTCCATCTGCACCTCTCCCCTGTTTATGCAGGCTCTTTCTCTAAAATATAAATAAATAAATAAATAAATGTTTAAAAACAGCCCATGTTCTCAAAGCAAATCAGTATGAGTTTTTCATATCTTGTGAGAAAAAAATAGACAATTTAATGTAAACAAGCAAAGAAAGAGTTCAGAAGACAAGACTTAGGAAGAAAAAAACCCACACTAAGAAAGAAAATAGTGTCACCTGCTGGTAATCATGCAACACTTAAAAATATTCTTTAAAAAAGAATGACAAATATGAAACACATTGTCCAAATAATTATTTACAATGATCAAATTAAATTTATTCCTGGGCTGCAGGGCTAGTTCAGTATTCACAAATCAAGCAATGTGATACACCACATTAATAAAAGAAAGGATAAGGTCCATATATCCTTTCAATAGATGCGGAAAATAATTTGACAAAAATACAGCATCATTTCCTGATAAAAAAAACCTTAAGAAAATTGGTATATAAGGAAAATACCTCAACATCGTAAAAAGGCCAACAGCTAATATCATCCTCAATTGGGAAAAACTGAGAGCTTTCCCCATAATGTCAGGTATGTGACAGGGATGCCCACTCTCACCACTGTTGTTCAACATAGCACTGGAATTCCTAGCCTCAGCAATCAGACAAAAAAAGAAATAAAAAATATCCAAATCACCAAGTAAAAGTCAAACCTTCATTCTTCACAGATGACATGATACTGTACATGGAAAACCCAAAATACTCTACCAAATAACTGCTAGAGCTGATATGTGAATTCAACAAAGTTATGGGATATAAAATCAATGCACAGAAATTGGTTGCATTTATATACACCTATAATGAAGCAGCAAAAAGAGAAATCAAAGAATAGATCCTATTTACATTTGCACCAAAAACCATAAAATAGCTAGGAATAAATCTAACCAAAGTGGTAAAAGAACTGCTTGCTGAAAACTATAGAAAGTCTTATGAAAGAAATTGAAGGAGACACAAAAAAATGGAAAGACATTCCACGCTCATGGATTGGAAGAACAAATATTGTGAAAAAGCCTATACTATCCAAAGCAATCTACACATTCAATACAATCCCCATTAAAATAACAAAAGCATTCTTCACAAAGCTAGAACAATTCTAAAATTTGTATGGAACCAGAAAAGGCCCCAAATGTCCAAAGTAATATTGAAAAAGAAAACCAAAGCCTGAGGCATTACAATTCTTGTCCTCAAGCTGTATAACAAAACTGTAACCATCAATACAGTATGGTACTGACACAATAGCAGACACATAGATCAACGCAACATAAGGAACCCAGAAATGCAGCCACAAATATATGGCCAACTAATCTTTGACAGAGAAAGAAAGAGTATCCAATGGAAAAAAAAGACAGTCTACAGCAAATGATGCTGGGAACACTAGATAGCAACACACAGAAGAATGAAACTGGACCACTTTCTTATACCACACACAAAAAAAATTCAAAATGAATGAAAGACTTAAATGTGAGACAGTAAACCATCAACATCCTACTGAAGAAAACAGCAACCTTCTTGACCTTGGCTGCAGCAACTTCTTACTAGACGTGTCTCTGGAGGCAAGGGAAATAAAAGCAAAAATGAAGTATTGAGACCTTATTAAGATAAAATACTTCTGCAGAGCAAAGGAAACAATCAACAAAACTAAAAGGCAACTGACAAAATGGGAGAAGATATTTGGAAATGGCATATCAGATAAAGGGTTAGTATCTAAAATCTATAAAGATCTTATCAAACTCAACATCCAAAAAACAAATAATCCAGTGAAGAAATAGGTAGAAGACATGAATATACATTTTCCAAAAAAGACATCCACGTGGCTAACAGACACATGAAAAGATGCTCAACATCTCTCATCATCAGGGAAATACAAATCTAAACCACAATGAGATATCACCTTTCACCTACTTGTCAGAGTGGCTAAAATTAACAACTCAGAAGACAAAAGATGTTGGCAAGGATGAAAAGAAAGGGGAACTCCTTTGCACAGTTGGTGGGAATGCAAACTGGTGCAGCCACCCTGAAAAACTGTATGGAGGTTCATCAAAAAATTAAAAATACAAATACCCTATGACCCAGCAATTGAACTACTAATTTATCCAAAGGATAAAAAATGATGATTCCATAACCACATGCACCCCAATGTTTATAGCAGTGCTATCAACAATAGACAAAGTATGGAAAGAGCTCAAATATTCATCAACTGATAAATGGATAAAGAAGATGTGGTGTGTAAATACAATAGAATACTACTCAATGATGAAAAAAAATGAAATCTTGCCATTTGCAACACCATGGATGGAACCAGAATGTATTATGCTAAGTTAAATAAGTAAGCCAGAGAAAAACAAATATATGATTTCACTCATGTGTTAAGAAACACAACAAATGAACATAGGAGAAGGGAAGGAAAACATAAGATAAAAACACAGAGCCATAAAAACCTCTTAAACGCAGGGGCAATTGGGTAGCTTAGTTGGTTAAGTGTCCAAATTCAGCTCAGGTCATGATCTCATGTTCTGTGAGTTCAAGTCCTGCATCAAGATCTGTGCTGATAGCTCAGAGCCTGAAGCCTGCTTCAGATTGTGTGTTCCCCTCTCTATCTTCCCCTCCCCTATTCTCCTCTCTCTCTCTGTCAAAAAGTAAAGAAACATTTAAAAATAATTTTTTAAGAGACTTAAATACAGAGAAAAAACTGAGGGTTGCTGGAAGGGTGTTGGGTGGGGGAATGGGCGAAATGGGTGATGGGCATTAAGGAGCTCATTTGTTTAGATGAGCACTGTGTGTTATATGTAAGTGATGGATCACTGGATTCTCCTCCTGAAACCAATACTACACTTTTTGTTAATCAATATCAATTTAATTAAATAAGTTTTTAAAAAACAGAACAGAAAACACAGAGATGCACACATACAAATATATGTTCAATTAATCTAAGCAGGAAAGAACATCTGATGGAAAAGAGTCTCTTCAAAAAATAATGTTGGGACAATAGAATAGCATCAAGCAAAAGAATGAAAGAGAACCACTTCCTGACACTATACACATAAATAAATGGATTCATAAAAATGGATGAAAGACCCAAAAGTGAGATCTGAAATCATAAAAATCCTAGAACAGAACACAGTAACTTTGACATCAGCCACAACCTTTTTCAAAATATGTCTCTTGAAGCAAGAGAAACTAAAAACAAAAATAAACTCTTGGGACTATATCACATAAAAAGCTTCTACTCATGGAAAGAAACAATCAACAACACTAAAAACCAAGTTCTGAAATGGGAGAAGATATTTGCAAATGACATATCTAATAAATGGCTAATATCCAAAATATATAAAGAACTGATATAAAATAAGGCCCCCAAAGCAAATAATCTGATTAAAACCTGGGCAGAAGACATGAACAGACTTTTGTCCAAAGAAGATATGCAGATGGCCAACAGACAGGTGAAAAATGTTTAGCATCACTTATCTTCTGGGAAATGCAAATCAAAACCACAATGAGATACTACCTAACAACTGTCAGAATGGCAAATATCAACAACACAAGAAGCAATAGGTCTTGGCAAGAATGTGGAGAAAAAGGAACTGTTCTTGGGAATGCAAAATGGTGGGGCCACTGTGGAAAACAATATAGAAGTTCCTTTAAAAGTTAAAAATCCAGCTACCTTGTGGTCCAGCATTAGCACTACTGGGTATTTACCCAAGGAATAAAAGAACGTTGATTCAAAAGGATACATGACACAGGTATGTTTATAAAAGCATATTTGCAGTAGCCAAGATATGGAAGCAACCCAAGTATCCATCAATCAATGAATAGATGAAGATATCATATATATATATATATATATACATATATGTATGTATATATATGGAGGAATTAAAACTTTCCATTTGCAAGGACATGGATGGAGATAGAGAGTACGATGCTAGTGAAATAAGTCAGACAGAAAAAGACAAATACCATATGACAATTTTAATCATATGGAATTAAAGAAACAAGCAAAGGGAAAAAAATAAGAGACAGACAATAGACAAGAAACATACTCTTAATAACAGAGAACAATCTGATAGTATCAGAGAGGAGGTTGATGGGGGGGTTGGTGGTTGGTGATGGGGATTAAGATATGTACTTGTCATAATGAGCACAGGGTGATATATGGAATTGTAATACATGGAATTGAAAGTAATATAATGAGCCCAGGGTGATACATGGAATTGAAAGTAATATAACTCTGCCTATTAACTAACTGGAATTAAACAAAAAAAAAAAAAAAAAAAAGAAAAGAAACTGTGAAAAAGAAAGACGATTAAATGAGGACCTATCCAATAATTTACTAGATGAATTACATGAGAACTGACTTATGGCACTCTTGCAGTGGGTTAAGAGCTACCTTGGAGGAAGTTACAGTGTCCTCTAGAGCACTAGTGTCCTCTAGAGAATCCTCCTCATGTGGCCTTCTCCTGTAACCTTGCATGCATAAATATTTAGCAGTAATTGTGCAGGCATTGAAGAAAATTCAGGATGATAATATTTTACAGATAAAGGAGGCTTAGCAATGGAACCTCAGTGGGAAATACTCTGTGCATGCCATCCTGGGCCTGTACTTGTGACACTCTTAACCCACCTGAAATACAGATTCATTTTGTTTGAATTCATTTAACCATCACCTTTAACCATATCCTTGCTCTGTTCCAAGCACTCTATCTTTATTAGTGACCATGACAAAACGTGACCTGTGCTATGTGGAGAGTTTGCTAAGTCGTTTCTAGATTTTGGATCCTAAACCTTTATCAGATATGTCACTTGCAAATATGTTCCACAATTCCGTAGGCTGCTTTGAGTTTTGTGGAATGTTTCCTTCACTGTGCCAAAGCCTTTTATCTTCATGAGACTATAACACAGCCATCAAAAAGTATGGAGTCTTGTCATTGGCAACTATGTGTATATAACTAGAATGTTTTATGCCAAGCAAAATGAGTCCGTCTGAGAAAGACAAGTATCATAAAATTTCACATGTGGAATTTAACATAAGGGACGGTGTGGAAGAGAAGAAAGGGAGACAATAGAGAACAAACTGAGGGTTGATGTAGGGAAGTGGGTGAAAGATGGGCTAGATGAGATGGGTATTAAGGAGGGCACTTGTGATGAGCACTGGGTGTTATATGTAGGTGATGAATCATTGAATTCTACTTCTGAAACCAGGCTACATTTAACTAACATTTAAATTAAAAAGAAAAAAAGTCTTAGCCCACTCACTTGGTCATGGTCCATTAAAGGGTTTTGACAACAGTGTGAGGCATTCTGTCTGACACCATCATTTTAAATGGCTGTCTTATGGTCCTGCTGCCAGAGGAAATGGATACTCTTTGTCTGAAGAGGTGTCTCATGTAGGGCTCCCAGAGTCAAAGCAGAGACAACACATGGCTACATAAATTCTTTGTGCAAATCTCTAACCACTGTCTTTGGTTTCTAAAAGCAGATCCCTCCACACAGAATCAAGGTGATGGAAGCTAAAATCATGGCAAAAATCACTCTCCAGTAAAAGAACTGAGGCCCTTCTCACTACTGAAACATGAGTGCCCTTATCTCTAGTGCCCAAAAAGGGGTCTAGATTCATGAGTCTGGTGAAATATTTTTGCGGTTTGGTGGATGAGAAATTACACCAAATGCATTGTCCTATGTTCACTTTTCTAATGATGAGTGAGGCTGGACGTTCATCACTTACAGCCATTTCTAAATATAGCCACCACTCTCAGTTCTGGGGTGAGCCTGCTCTCCTAGACTTCCGCAGCGGACACAGCCAGTGATCTATGTCCAGGCAGGAAACTGACTCCTTGTGAAACCACTCAGCTGGTTTCTAACCAATGTAACACAGCTGGAGTTATAGGGGAAAGATTTCATGACACAAATTCTGTCACTTCTTACTTTGCCTGTGTTTCTTCCATCTCTCTCTTTGTCTCTCTACTCCCCTCCCTCCTTCTTCACACCCCCTCTATTCTTCTCTTCTCAGAGAGATCAGAGATCAGAGTCAGGAACCATGTGGCTTTGACTCAGAGAGTGCCCAGCCTTTACAGCCAGCTAACACATGGCAATTACTAAGGACATATTGCCCTCCTTTACTGAGAACTCTGTGCTGGACAGGCTTCTGTGGTCTTGAGGAGGTTGGTTACCCTGATCCCACTGGCCCCTGTGATATTCCTGCCTTCTGAGAAGATCAACGTTTGAGCAGGACCACTGTTCTTCCCCACATGGTCAGGGCAGAGAGTCCATTCAAGGAGTCTGGGACCAGAGCCCAATTCCACAGACAGGGCAGCCAGCAAGCACAAAGAAGCCAACATGCAGAATGATCACCAGTGTCTCTACCCAGGGAATGGAAGAGTAAGGCAAGAACCAGAAGCCTTCCTGCCCTAGCTAGGTCAGGATGCAGTGTTCTTGTGACTGGTGCTTCCTTTCATCCCAAGACCCCAGGTGTTTCCTTCTTATTCTCAGGACAGCAAGCTTGCTTTGGAAATGGTGCACATGTCATTAGTCACAGCTTCATCCCATTTTCACCAAATGTGAACAACTTTGGCCCTCAGAGTGTTTCTTCTGATTTGTTGTTGTTAATATTAATATTATTATTAATGTGAAGAAAGCCTGTTTATTTACCAAGGGCTTTGGCAAGGTAAAGTCAAATGACAAGTTTACAAGGAGACTTTCATATGCTAACAACTCACAGATTACTGGAGGCATAGCTATTGTCAAAGTAAGTGGTTTTTCCCTCTAGCAAAACATTAACATTAAGAAAGAAGGGAGTCCCTGCAGAAACTTTTGACTCTGCCAGCCTCAAGTATTTGTGAATGGGTGGCAGGGGAGAAGGAAAATAAGTTTTAAGTTTTTAAAAATATTTGTTTATTTTTTGAGAGAGAGGGGAGGGAGAGAGAGAGAAGAGAGAATTTTCGTCTCAGAGAGGGGCAGAGAGAGAGGGAGACACAGAATCTGGAGCAGGCTCCAGACTCTGAGCTGTCAGCAAAGAGCCCCTATGCTCCTGGAACACAGAAACTGTGAGATGGTGAGCTGAGTTCAAGTTTGAGGCTTAAAAGACTCAGCCACACAGGCACCTCAGGAAATTCAGTTTTATATGCCATTTCCTTTTGGCCTTTTGTATCTCACATCACTATGGAGGGCAGGGTGATTTTGGAGCTCTAGGAACCTGAGTCCATAGGTCTCTGGAGATTAGAACCCTGCCTTTTTCTTATAAATTAGTAAGATACTTGTCAATTGATGGAGGGAGGCTCTATTTAACCTTTTGTTTTCTGTCATTTCCTTTGCCCTTGGGCAGCCAGGAGTGCCTGAGGAATGCCACACATATCCTACCTGGGGCTGGTCAGGGAATGCTACCTTGTGTTTGGCCCTCAGCTTTCCTTCTGCTCCCTCATGAAGCAGATGGGTGATTCCCATTTACCTGGCCCACGTCTGTTTGTTCTTTCAGAAAACAGCGAGCTTGGCAGGAGATTGTGCTATACTCTTTACTCCCAGAATTATCCCATTCTCATCGGAAATGAAGATCTTTGGTTTTCTGGGTATCCATTCCCATCCCCTTGCTCTTTTTTTCAGTAAGTCCCTGCTGTGGGGAATTCAAAGCCAGACCTAAGAGCAATGTCCCCTCATTTTAATTGGGGATCTTGGCCAAGTCATCCTGACTCTGGCATAGGTTTGGCAATAAGCCCCTTGGGACTTTCCTTTTAGAAATATTTTGACAAGAAAAAGACATAGGGTACTTGAAGGTGCCAGACAAAATGTTGGTGTATAGGCAAAGCCAGAGAATTGGGAGGAAGCTATGTCAATTGTGGGGAGAAGAGGAAAAGAGTGTGTCAGTTTCTGCTCAGGTTTATCCTATTCTCTGCTGAAATGAAGATCTTTGACCCATCATGTATCCATTCTGATCCCCTAGCTGTTTTTCTAAGGAGGTCTTGAGTCACAATGAAATGTGGTATGGTTTTCCCTCACACCCCGAATTCCCAGGGTTTGGTGACCAGCTCCCAATCCATTTCTCTGGTAGCCTAGAGCAATCAGTCTCTGATATGCCCAGATAACGATTAACTCCCTGTGACTGACCTTATGGGCTTGGCATTGATGGTTACCCAGCTTACCTCCCTCCCCTGGCTGCTTGAGATAACTTCATATGGAAAAGCAAATGGGTCCCAGATGGGCATTTAGTTTCCAGAAGTGGCCAGGTCACTGACTGTTCAAGGGATACTTCCACAGAGCCTGATTCCAAACCCAGAAGTGTCAAAACCCATTACACCAAAACCACTGGGTACTCTCCCCTGTAGGTCAGGGTAAGAAATCCACTCAGTGCCAGATGCTTCTCATCCCTTTCTGAAGTCCCAAAGGAAGAATTATTGCAAAACTGGTTGCCAGGGTAGCCAAGGGAGGATTCCTTCACCCTAGCCAAGAGGTGTTTCTCATTCCCAAGACAGCCAGCTTGCCAAAAGAGTGTGCTGGTCACTCCATTCTCAGATTTATTCCACTCTCAATTGGTAAGGAGAACTTTGGCACTCCATGTATCAATTTCTATAATTTCCCTTTTCCAAACTAGGTCTTTCCTGTGAGCCAATCACCGCCAGTGCCCAAGAGAGATCTCCGCCTTTAACTGCACAGTCTAGTTGAGCTCAACTTCCTCAGGGATAGGTTGAGCCATGGGGGGTCCCTTGAGACTTGCCTTTCCTAACTCTATTGACAAAGGGAGGCCTAAGGCATTGCAAGGTGCCCAGAACAGAATTTCTGCCCATAGGCCAAGTCCAGAGGAGCTGGGAGGGAGCTGGCCTCCCTTGTGGGGCTAAAAGGAGCTTAGCTACTCATTTCACTCTCAGCATTATGCTGTCCTCATCTGCAGGGAATCACTTGAGCCATTGATGTCTCTATTCCCATCCCCCTGGCACTTTTTCTATCTAGGCATTCACTGTGGGGACTCAGGGCCAGAATGTAAGTTTCATGTGCTCTCTTGTCAGGTGGGGAATTGAGCCATGTCCTCCCAATGTGGAGAAAAGTTGGGCAACACGGGCCTACCCATAGGGGTTGCCTTTCAGCCTTACTGTTGGCCACAAAAGACATAGGGCAGTGGAAACCATAAGGCATAACACAAAATGTTTGCATGTAGGCAGGAACAGGGGAGTGGGATGGAACCAGCCTCAGTTCTGCAGAAGGGGGAAATGAAGCTAGGCACCGCATCCTTAGTTATACCCTATATCTCTCCAAAAATACAGAACTCTGGCCCTCCATATGTTCCCACCCCCTTAACAGATTTTCTAAGGAGGTTTTGGGTCACACTCAGGATTAACGGGGCCATCACTCACATCAAAAGCACTCAGGGATTAATGGAGAGTTTCTTTCACTGCCAAAAGTAAGAGAAATCAGTTTCTGACATCCCAAAGAGGAAATTGCTCTCCTTTGACTGAAAGTATGGTGCTTCACGGGCTGCCGGTGGCATGGGGATGTTTACCCTGATTGTGTCTCTCACCGGGCTCATTGAGCTGCCTTCATTCTGAAATGCAGAAGGCTCTCAGATGGGCAGTTTACTCCCAGACATGGGTCAGTGCAGAAAGAGCCCAGGCAAAGACTCCTGCACCAGAGCTTGCTTCCAAACACTTGAAGGTCTGCAGGGAGAATGACCTGTAATCACTGAAGGAATGTTGCATCTATACTTGATGGAAAGGGCAGGAGAAAAGGCAATGGCCAGAATTCCTTTCCACGCTTACCAACCTTCTGAATAACATTTCTTGCAGTAGGAGCGTCAGGTATAGTCAGTGGACATTTCCCTGGGCCCAAACCATTGGTGTGTCTTACACTTGACATTATGCTAATCACTTTATTCTTTGCTTTATCCTATTCTCTGTAACAAAGAACTTTGGGCCTCTGTGTATCCATGTCCACTTATGGTCTTTTATTCAAACTAGGTTTCCTCTCGTAGGATTTTGGGGCCAGATTTTAAGACCAATTCAGGCTCATTTTAACTGAGGGCTTGAGTCAAGTTCTCTGGACCTTGGGATACTTTGTACTATGGGGCCTCACACCAAGTATATTTTAGAATCATGCATACATCAGGAAACCTAGCACACTTGAGGGGCCCTGCATGGGATGTTTGTCTCTAGGCAGACCCAGAGGATATAGGAGGAAACCAGTCCTTCTTCTGCAAAAAAAAAAAAAAACAAAAAAAACAAAAAAAAAACACTGAGCCATACAGTATCTTTTCAGTTGTTTCCCATTCTCATTTGAATTCCAGATGAAGGTTTCCTCAGGACTGGGTTTCCAGATAAAAGCAGTGGTGTTTTTTCCTTTCCCCAGTGCAGAGGTGCTTCTTATTCTGAAGACAGCCAGCTTCAAATAGATTATACTAGTCACTCTAGTCTCTGCTTGATCCCTTTCTCATAGGAAAGGAAGAACTTTGGCCCTCCATGTGTCCATTCCCATGTTATGCCCAGAATTCGTGATCCCCAAATACCACCAGGGAGCCGAGTCTGATGTAAAAGCAAAAGAGCCTTTATTCGAGCTAGCTCGAGCTCAATCCCCTACATGCACCGACGCAGTGGTGAGATACCGGGGAGAGCGAGTTTCAAAAGGACAAAGGTTTTATTGGGGCCTAGGGGCAGTTGATGAGGTAAAGGCTGTGGCCTCAGCTTATTGGCTGGGGAAGGGTGGGAGTCCTGTTAGGCAGGTGAGGGGGAGGTTACTCAAGGGGAGGAGGCATGGTTAAGGTGAAGGACACAGAACAAGATGGAGTTGACCGGCGTAGGCCCGCCCTTTGATTCCCCCCTTGTCATGTAGCTTAGGGACCCAATCATGGGACCGGCTGCATTTATGGTGACAAGGGGAACAGAGTTTGGAAGTTTACGCAAAGTTCTGGGAAGCAAGTGTCCCTGGGGTGGCTCTGGGAGGTCTGATTAAGTACTGTCCCCGAGCTGGTGTCTATGATCTGCCAGGTGATGTTTTGGGGGGCGTGGGGACTCCCGGCAGCATGAACACTGACAAGCAGAGTTAACAGAGTTACCAATATTAAGTGGGTTGAATGCGCTGTAGCTTGAGCTTGAGCGGGTTGTGTTGGTCCCGACTGACGCCCCATTGAGTGACGAAGTCCTTCCGGATCGAGGAGGTGTCTGCTGGCCGAACGTGGGTGTGTCACAATGCCGTCTACTTTGAGAGTGGTGGGGATTGTCAGCACCACGATGTAAGGTCCCTTCCAGTGCGGCTCAATGGTCTCTCAGTGGTGCCTCTTGACGTAGACCCAGTCTCCCGGCCTGTACTGATGAGGTGTCGGGGTTGGGCCAGCCTAGTAGATGGCACGGAGGCGCGGCCAAATGTCCTCGTTCACCCTCTGGAGCCCTCTCAAGGAAAGAAAAACTTCTTGATCTTTAAACTCAGCCATAATTTCAGCTCGAAGGCTGAGAATAACAGGGGGTGGCCTGCCAAACATGATCTCATAGGGAGTAAAACCCAGAGTGTAAGGAGTGTTTCTAACCCAGTAAAGGGCGTACGGTAGGAGAGTCACCCAGTCCCCACCAGTCTCCATGGTTAATTTGGTAAGGGTCTCTTTTAGGGTTCTATTCATTCTTTCTACCTGTCCTGAGCTCTGGGGCCTATAAGCACAATGTAATTTCCAGTTTGCGCCCACTGCCTTGGCTACTGCCTGCGTTAACTGGGAGATAAAACTGGTCCATTGTCTGATCCTACCATGGCAGGAAAACCACACCTGGGTAACATGTCTTCCAGTAGCTTCTTAGCCACCGTCTGAGCCGTTTCATGCTTGGTTGGGTGTGCCGCCAGCCAGCCAGAGAAGGTGTCTGTAAATACTAAAAGATATTTATAACCATACTTTCCTGGTTTGACTTCATTGAAGTTGACTTCCCATTGGGCTCCCGGTCTGGTACCTCTGAGCCTGGTTCCTTTTTTATTTGATGTGGCTCTCGCGTTGATGAGTTGGCAGGTCTTGGAGGCAGACACTACTTGCTCTATTTTGGTGTCCTGTTGGTGAATCCTGATTATGGCATGTCGGATTAAGTCTTTTAATTTTCGGGCCCGCCATGGGAGTAGACCGATGAATGTGCTCTAATATTGAGACTCCGAGCTGGTCTGGCAGCACGAGCTCCTTGTTAGGTGTATACCACCATCCCTTTATCTCCTAGGCCATGGGGAGTTTCTTGATCCACTGTAACTCCTCCTGTGAGTATTTGGGCTGGTCTGGTAAAACTGGGTCTCCCGGGTCCAGTAGTTGTATGGTCATGGTGGGGACTGAAGTAAGGGCGACTGCCTTGGCTGCCTGGTCAGCCTTTCGATTACCTCTAGCTACTGGGTTATCAGCTTTTTGGTGCCCTTGGCAGTGGATAATGGCTAGCTTGGCAGGAAGCCATAAGGCCGTAAGCAGGTTAAGTATCTCCTGCTTATTTTTTATAGTTCGTCCTTCTGCTGTCAGCAACCCCCTCTCCTGATAAATTGCCCCATGAATATGAGCTGTGGCAAATGCATAACGGCTGTCTGTGTAGATGTGAAGCCGTTTTCCAGCTCCCAGCATCAGCGCCTTGGTGAGGCCTATGATCTCTGCTCGCTGGACTGACGTTCCGGAGGGTAGAGCCTCTGCCCATACGGTGTCTGTTTCGGTGACCACCGCTACACCCGCATACCTGTGTCCGTCTCGCACAAAGCTGTTGCCATCAGTGAACCAAGTAATCTCAGCATCAGGGAGGGGCCGGTCGGTCAGGTCCGTCCAGAATCCACGTACTTGTTCCAGGATTCCCGAACAGTCATGTAGTGGAGCACCTAGGTCAGGGTCGGGCAGCAGGGTTGCAGGATTGAGGGTTGCACTGGGGTGGAACCGCACTCGTGGAGTGTTGAGTAGGAGGCTCTGGTAATGAGTCATACGTGTATTGCTATCCATCTATCCGGAGGCTGTTTCAGTACCCCTTCAATGGCGTGTGGGGTCGTGATCCAGATCTCCTGTCCTAGGGTCAGTTTGTCTGCATCCTTGACTAGGAGTGCTGTCGCCGCAATAATTCTTAGGCATGGCGGCCAGCCGGCAGCCACTGGGTCTAGTTTCTTAGGTAAGCCACCGGGCGGTTCCAGGGGCCTAAGGCTTGAGTTAGAACCCCTTTTGCTATTCCCTTATGTTCGTCTACAAAGAGGTGGAAGCGCTTCGTAATGTAGACTCAGGGCTGGGGCACTTAGGAGGGCCTTTTTTAACTGATTAAAGGCAGTTTCTTCTTTTTCAGCCCATTTAAATGTTTTCCCCTCTTTGGTAGCTTCATATAAGGGCCTGGTGATCTCAGTAAAACCTGGAACCCAGAGGTGGCAGTAGCCGGCTGATCCTAGGAATTCCCTCACTTCTCTTTGGGAGGTGGGAGTAGGGATCTTTAGGACAGTTTCTTTTCTGGCATCTGATAACTGCCACTGTCCGCCCTCCAGGATATATCCCAGGTAACTTACACTCTCCCTGCATATCTGAGCCTTCTTCGTGGATGCCCGGTACCCTAAGGCCCCCAGGGTAGCCAGCAGGTCCTGGGTCCCTCGCTCACAGTCTTTGGCCATGTCGGCAGCAATCAGGATGTCATCTACGTACTGCAGAAGGGTGAGGCCAGGATGCTCCCTTCTGTACTCACCCAGGTCCTCGTGTAGTGCCTCGTCGAAGATGGTGGGTGAATTTTTGAATCCCTGAGGTAGCCGTGTCCAGGTGAGTTGCCCACCGTAGCCCTCCTCCGGATCATGCCACTCAAAGGCGAACAAGGGTTGGTTCTGGGGTCCCAGCGGCAGACTGAACAAGGCATCCTTTAAATCTAGTACAGTATACCAGACCCTGGAGGGCGCCAAGAAGCTCAAGAGAGTATATGGGTTGGGAACAATTGGGTGTATGTCTGTGACCCTCCTATTTACTTCCCGGAGGTCTTGTACTGGTAGGTAGTCATTTGTGTGAGGCTTTTTGACCGGCAGTAGGGGGGTGTTCCAGGCAGACTGGCAAGGAACTAGTACCCCTAGGCTTCGTAGTCTCTGGATGTGTGGCTGGATCCCCTTCCGGGCCTCCTGAGACATGGGGTGTTTGATCCTTACTGGACTCTTTCCTGGCTTGAGCTCTACCAGGACTGGGGTCCTGTGAGTGGTTAGTCCCATCCCCCCCATCTCTGCCCCAACCGAGGGGAATTCTTGTAGCCATCTGTCTATATTATCCTCTCTTGGGAGTGCCTCCTGGTGGAGAAGGTATTCATCCTCCAGTTTCATGGTCAGGACCTGGATGGGGTGGCCCTTGTCATCAGTGACCTGAGGCCCCCCTTGTCTGAAAGTTATCTGAGCTCCAATCTTGGTCAGTAAGTCCCATCCTAACAGCGGGTAGGGGCATTCTGGTATTACCATAAAGGAGTGGGATACCCGGCCCATTCCCAAATCTACTGTTCTTCAGGTAGTCCATGAATACTGGCTCATACCAGTTGCCCCTTGTACCCAGGACTTCTTGCTGGCTAGTTTTCCTTGTGGGGTGCGGAGGACCGAATGTTGTGCTCCGGTGTCGACCAGGAAGTCAACAGGTGTCCCCTCCACTTTAAGAGTTACCCTGGGTTTGGAGAGAGGGTCTGAACCCCGACTCCCCTAATCACTTAGTTCATATATCTCTAGGACTTTTACTCGATCAGTCTTGCTTCCCTACCCGCTGGCCCTTTTTGGACAATCCCAGGCTCAATGCCCTATCTCCTTGCAGTATGTGCACTGATTCTTCTGCAGCCTCTGCTTCCCCCCCCCCCCCCCCTTGGTGGTTCCTTTACCTTTTCTTGTGTCATCTGCCAGCTGCCAGAGACGGTGGTCTCGTTCCTCGGGGGAGTCAGCAATGGTAGCTAGTAGTATTCTGGCCAGGTCTTGAGTCTGCTTACTGCTGGCAGCCGCCATGGAACGAGCCTGCTTGTCCTCAGGAGGCTCCCGGTTATTATATACCTTTTCGGCTACCACCAGGAAGTCCTGCAGAATTTTTTCTCCTAGTCTATCTATTTTCTGTAATTTTCTCCTAATGTCTATGGCCGATTGGTTTACAAAGGCCATGATAACAGCTGCCTTGCTTTCCGGAGCCTCTGGATCCATGGGGGTATAGGTACGGAATGCCTCCATGATCTGTTCTAAAAAGGCAGCTGGAGATTCATCTTTTCCCTGTTGTACATTTCCTACCTTGGCCAAATTGGTTGGCTTTCTAGCAGCCATTCGGAGACCCCCCCATTAGAGTCTGGCGGTAGACCTGGAGCCTCTCCTTACCTTCTGCCATGTTGAAATCCCACTGGGGCCGAGTTAAGGGGAAGGAGGCATCTATCTGAACCTGGTTGGTGGTGGGATTCCCGTCTGCACCCGGAACTAGTTTTCGGGCCCCATTGAGGATTCTTTCTCTTTCTTCAGTCGTGAACAGGACCTGCAAAAGCTGCTGACAATCGTCCCACGTGGGCTGATGGATAAAAAGAACAGAGTCTAATAAATCAATAAGACCTGCCGGTTTCTTGGAAAACTTAGGATTCTGAGCTTTCCAATTGTAGAGGTCACTAGTGGCGAAAGGCCAATAGTGATGGGGCTGATTCCCCTCCGCGTCTGGGGGTCCGGTGGCTCTCAGGGGCAGAGTAGTGGAGTAGGCGGCAGAGGCAGATTGCTCCCTCTGAGCCCTTTGTCTGGTAAAGGGCGGGCTTCCCACTGGAGCGTTTCCGCCTCCCGCTCTCGGAACTGCGTCTGCCTCCCCCGGAGGGGGAGGATGGTGTTCTTCCGGCATCCTAGAGGGGTTATACGGGGGAGGAAAAATTAATTCTTCTTCAGTACCCCCCTGTAGGACAGGGTAGAGGGGTGCTGAAGGCTGGGTAAGACTTTTCTTCTTTGTCCCCTGCAAAGCAAGAATGGGTTTTGGCTCTGGAGGGAGCAGGGCTAGGAAGGGCTTAAGCCAAGAGGGTGGGTCTTCTACAAGGTCCTGCCAAGTGATAATGTAAGGGAGCTGATCAAGATGGCCCATCTTAGGCCGAGAGATGATACTCCTGACTAGGTGGATAGTAGGGAGGTTGAAGGTCCCCTCTGGTGGCCATCTGACATTGAAAGTTGGCCACTCGCTAGAACAAAAAAACTGCCACCGACCCTTTCGGACTTCCACACTGAGGTTGTTAGCTCTTCCCCTCACATCCTTAAAGTGATCAATCATAATACTTAGAGGAGTAGTCTGAGTCTGTCCCATAACGTCCGTCCAGTAAGTCCACAGAACAAAACAGAGAAACACAAAAACAGACAAAGAGAGGGCCACTAGAAAGTCTTCCCATTCCATGGAAGCAAAACTGAAAGCTAGCTTAGACCTTTGAGGGGATTCCACGTCCCTCCAAAACCGATGAGGGGATTCCGCGTCCCTCCAAAACCAAAAGCTAGACGACGGCTTCACGCCGACGAGCAGGAGCGACCCGCCTCGTCTCAGACCTTTGAGGGGATTCCACGTCCCTCCAAAAGGGAGGATCGGAACATCTTCTGAAACTCCCGGCCCATGTTCTTCCAGTGTGTCCACTTAGACTGCGTCGGGCACTACCAGAATTTCAGAAATGAACTCACACAGAAAAGACGCAATGAAGAGACACTAACCGTGGCCAGTCAGGCTCTCCGGGTCGGGAGTCCCTTGGGGGTCTTGGGGATTCCGGACGAGGCTCCAAATGTTATGCCCAGAATTCGTGATCCCCAAATACCGCCAGAGAGCCAAGTCCAATGTAAAAGCAAAAGAGCCTTTATTCGAGCTAGCTCGAGCTCAATCCCCTACCTGTACCGACGCAGCGGTAAGATACCAGGGAGAGAGAGCGAGTTTCAAAAGGACAAAGGTTTTATTGGGGCCTAGGGGCAGTTGGTGAGGTAATGGCTGTGGTCTCAGCCTATTGGCTGGGGAAGGGTGGGAGTCATGTTAGGCAGGTAAGCGGGAGGTTACTTAAAGGGAGGAAGCGTGGTCAAGGTGATTGACACAGAACAAGATGGAGTCAGCCGGCATAAGCCCGCCCTTTCACCCTTTCCATCCGGTTTTCATTCTTTTTTTTGGAAAACTGTTTGTAAACATTTCTCATTTCTGAGTGAGATACAGAGAGATAGCATGAGTGGGGTAGGGGCAAAAAGAGGGAGACAGAGGATCTGAAGCAGTCTCCACGCTGTGAGCACAAAGCCTGATGCAGGACTAGACCTCACAACAATGAGGTCATGACCTGAGCTCTAATCAAGAGTCAGCCACTTAACCAACTGAGCCACCCAGGTGCCTTTGTGCTTTGTCTAATCTCTTGGTTCCCACTTGGCACAGTGAGCCTGTCATTCACTCAGTGAAAAACCAGGGATTGATAGAAAGTTCCCACGCTGCTCCGCTGCTAACAGCAAGCATTCAGTTTCTTTTTTTTTTTAATTTTTTCACATTTATTTATTTTTGAGAGACAGAGCACAAGTGGGGGAGGGGCAAAGAGAGAGAGAAGGAGACACAGAGTCTGAAGCAGGTCCCAGGCTCTGAGCTATTAGCACAGAGCCAATGCGGGGCTCAAACTCACAAACCATGAGATCATGACCTGAGCCAAAGTCAGATTTTCAACCTATTGAGCCACCCAAGCGCCCCAAGCATTCAGTTTCTGATACATAAAAGCATCTACTGACCCCCGTCACTGAGGACTTGGTGCTGGAAAGCCTGGAGTTGGCATGGTCATAGACAGCAGAACTCCAACCACTGACTGCTACAAATGCCTTCATCTGAAGAGCAGACAGTTCCCCATTTGCAGTATTCTTCACGACCGACCTGCAGAATGTGCAGAAACAGCCCATCCAAGGACCATTGCAAAAGAACCACTTTCCAAATACTTGAGGGTCAGCCCCAAGCCAGAAACTGCTGTGTAACAGGACTGCCTCAGAGGACAAGGACAAAAGAAAAAAAAATCCATGACATAAACTTTCCCTCTCCTTCTGAAGGAACAATGCAGGAGCATTCCCTTTGTTCTAGCCCACACAGTGTTCTTACTCCTGAGACAACCATCCTGCCAGGAGATTGTTCTAGTCACTTCATTTTTTTTGCTTTAACACATTCTCTTCTGTCAATAAAGAGTTTTGGCCTTCTGTGTATTCGCCTCCACCCTATGGCTTTTTCAAGCTCAGTTCTCCCAGTTGTTCCTTGAGGCACAGTGTCTCAGAGTCATTTATTCTTTTTTGCACAAGGGATTCAGGCCAAGTTCTTGTCACTCTGGGATACGCTGGGCCACAGGGTCCCTCATAAATTGCCTCTCAGTCCTCTGTTGACAAAGACAAGCCCAGGGCATTTCAAGGTGCCCAGCAGGAATGCTGGTGTGTAGTCAGGGTCAGAGGTATCAGGAGGGAGATATCCTCACTTCTGGCAGAAGAGGAACATGGAGCTAGACAATTCATTCTCAGCTTTATCCCATTCTCAGCTGAAATGAAAATATTTGGCCCTGTGTCTAGCCATTCCAATTCCCTGGCTGTGTTGATAACTATGTCTTGGGTCCCAGGCAAGGCTAATGAGGCTTTCCCCCACATAACGAGTGCCCAGCCATTCCTAATGAGCTTGACTCTTGTCTGTGTCGAGAGCAATCAGTTTCTGATATCCCAAAGGAAAGATTGCCTTCCTGGGATTGTTTGGTGTTTGGCTGGCTGATAAAAGAAATGAGGGTTAGCCAACCTGTCTCATTCCTTAGCTGTTAAAGATGCTTTCACTCTGAAGAGCACTTGGTTCACCCACGGAGGTATTCTTGAGGACCTGCTTAGAGTGAAAGAGACCATTCAAGAACCACTGCACCACAGCCCAGTTCTAAACACTTGAGCAAAACCCACTACCCTTGAATCACTGCTGCCTCTATGCACTGATAGGATGGGAAGGGAAAAGTGTGAACTCCCAAAGCTTACCTTCTCTGTGTCATGTAGGAATACAGGCATCTTGCCATGAGGGCTCCCAATGTAAACAGTGGAGTTTTCCTTTACCCTAGGCCACATGTGTTTCTTATTGCTGAGACAGTCACATTACCAGGAGATTGTACTAGTTATTTCATCCTCAGACTTGTCCCATTCTCATCTCTCACAGGAACACTGTCCATCTGTGTATCTACTTCTACCCTTTTCCTCTTTTTTGTGTTTATTTTTATTTTTGAGACAGAGAGACAGAGTGAGCGAGCGACAGAGTGTGTGTGTGCAGGTGGGGAGGTGTAGAGCATAGGGACAGATGATCCCAAGCAGACTCCTTGCTGACAGGAGAGAACCTGATGTGAGGGGTCGAGCTTACAAACCATGAGATCATGACATGAGTGATAATCTGATGCTTAACCAACTGAGCCACCCAAGAGCCCCATCCTTTTTCTCTTTCAAATTTTTTAAAATATTTATTTAATTTTGAGAGAGAGAGAGCGCAGAGGGAAGGGCTGAGAGAGACACACACACAGAATCTGAGCAGGCTTCAGGCTCTGAGCTGTCAGCACAAAGTCTGACATGGAACTGGAACTCACGAACTGCGAGATCATGACCTGAGCTGAAACCAAGAGCCAGAGGATTAAGCCACTGAGTCACTCAAGTGCCCCCTTTTATGCTTTTTAAAACTAGAATCTACCATGGGCAAATCAGAACCGTGGTTCAGAACCATTCTCTCTGATTTTAATTGGGGATTCTGGATGAGTTCTTGTTACAGCAGAATAAGCTGGGCCATAGGAGCCCTGCACCATGCCTTCCAGATCTATATTGACAACATTAGATGTAGGTCAGTGGAAAGGACCCAGCACAGAATACTTTTGTGTAGCTAGGGCCAAATGTGTTGGGAGGCAGCTGACCCCCTTCTGGGGCAAGGGCAAAAGGAGGGAGACATTTCCCTCTCAGATTTCTTCCATTCTCATCTAAAATGAAACTTTGGCTGTCTATAGAGCCAATCCCATCCCATTTTTATTTGCTAAGACTTGGTTTGCAGGCTGGGTGGGCCAGTGAATCTGTCAATCTCATAGTGAGACCCCAAGGATTGGTGGTGAATTCTCATGCTGCTTCTGTGCTCACCAAGAGTAGTTAGTTTTTTCCAGCCCACAGGAAAGATTGCCCTGCTGTCAGAGAGCACTTAGTGCCTGGCTTCAGATTCTGAAAAGTACATAGTCCACGCATAGGGGTTATGTTCCAGGATCTAGTCAGTGCAGACAGTGGCCCTTCAAGACCTAATTTGCCCCAGGAACTGTTCCAAACACTTGAACAACAGTCTGGAGCATGGACCCACTACCCCTGAGTCTCTGCTGCCTCTATCCCCTATAGGGAAGGACAGAAAAAACAGCCAAGGCCAGAAGCTTTTCCTCTATTTCAGAAGGAAATATGCAGACCTCTTGCAAATTGGGCTTTCAGGAGGTGTTCCTTTAGAGCTTTAGTTTGTCTTTGGCCATAGGTGTTTCTTACTCCTTAGACAGGACCTTGCCAGGAAATTGTCTTTCTAGACACTTCATTCTATTCTGTGTCCCATTCACATCAATAATAATCATAATAATCAACTTTGGCCTTCCAGATTTCCATTTCAATGAATACTTTCTACTGTTTGCAAAATCATTTCTCACTAGGTGCCATTCAGAGCCAGTGTCTCAGAGAAATGTCCTTTCCTTTAAGTTGACTCTGGCCAAGTTCTGATGACTTTGGCATAGTTGGGACACAGAAGCCCTCATTAGGTGCTTTTCAGAAGTGTGTGGACAATGGGAGGCATGGGGCCCTTGAAGGTGCCCAGCAAAATGTCCATGTGTAGGCAATGCCAGGGTTTAGGAGGTAGCCGGCCTTACTTCTGGTTGAAGGAGGAACTATGTTAGACATTTCATTCCCAGCTTTGTCCTCATCCCCTCTGTAATTTAGAAGCTTAGCCTTCCTTATAGCCCTTCCCATCCATTTTCTGTTTTCTTAACTAGGTCGTGGGTCACAACCAGGTGGAATAGGTCTGTGAGCCACATAACCCACATCTAGGATTTGTGATGAATGACCACTCTCGTCTTGTGCTATGTGAGAGCAATCAGTTCCTTTATCCCAAAGAAGAATGACCCTCCTGTCCATGAGCACCTGTTGCTTGACTGGCCTAGGTAATCTCTGTGATGGGTAGCCAACTTGCCTCCTTCCCCTGGCTGATTGAAATGTCTTCATTCTCTAAGGCAGATGGATATGGCATGCATAGTAGACTGCAGGACAATTCAGTACAAAAAAGCCTTACAAGAAATACTGTACCATGACTTGGAGAAAAAAACCTATAGCACCCTCAGCAGCACTGTTACCTGTGAATCACTTCCATGAGGTTTAGGGCATACAAAGGAGGCAAGGTCTGGAGTCTTCCTTCTCTGTATGAAAGAAAAGTGCCTTTGGCCAAATGGGCACCCAGATGCAGGCAATGTATGTTTCCCTTTGCCTCTGCCCACAGGTGTTTCTTACTATAGACAATAGCATCTCCAGAGATTGTGTTATGCACATCCTTGTCATCTTCATTTTGCTTTCCTTTGTAATGAAGCACTTTAGCCCTCTGTTGATTTATTTCCATTCTTTTGTGCCCCTTTTTTTTCAAACTAGGATCTTGCTGGAGTCTATACAGCATCAGTGTCTCAGAGGCATATCCTCTACTTTAAACTGGGGACTGTGGCTGAGTCCTGGTGACTCTGGCATAGATTGGCAACAGGACCTCTTGTGACTTCCCATAGAACTCTGTTCACAATAAGAGGCCTGGAGTATATGAAGGTGTCAAGTTGGGTATGGGTGGATATGTATAAGAGGTCCCAGAGGTTTGGGGAGACACTGGCTTTACACATGAAGCAAAGAGAAATGGAGGTAGATATACATGCCCAGCATTACCCCATTCCCATCTGTAATGTAGATCCTGGCCTCCTCTGTTGCCATTCCCACCAATTTGCTATTTTCTAAGTCCTTGGTCACATCCAGGGACAACTGGGCTTCCACTCCACACAAGCCAAGCCCAAAGATTGGTGCTAACCTCTCATTCTGGTCCTTTGCTATGTGAGAGCAAACAGTAACTTCAAATCAAAAGAAGGATGACCTTCTTGTCCCTGAGTGCTTGAGCTGGGGTTTAGCCAGCTCTAGTAAGTACAGTGAAGGATAGACATGCCTTCCTTCTGAGTCAAACATGATTCCCATATGCACACTATGCTTCAGGACTTGGTCCCAACTGAAAAGGCCCTTTCAAGAACTACTACATCAGGTCCAGGCTCCAAACACTTGATCACCAGCTAGGTGCAGAAACCCTTTAACTGAAAATCAATGGTGCTTCTATTTCATGATGAGAAGGACAGGAAAACCTACCAAATCTAGCTTTTCCTGTTTGTGAACAATGCATATCTCCTGCAGAATTTCACTCTTGGGTGTAGCCAATGGAGTTTTCCTTTTACATTAGCCCTCAGGTCTTTCTTATTCCCCAAGCAGCCAGCCTCACAGGAGATAGAAGTAAGCACTTAATTCTAACTGTAGCCCATTCCCTTCTGCAATGAAGACCTTTGGTCCTCAGGTTGCCTATTTGCACAGTCTTGCTCTTTTATTCAACCTTAGTTCTACCTGGGAGACATTCAGAGCAAGAGCCTCAGAAGAATATACCCTGTTTACACTCGAACTTTCCAGGATCTATGGGTCTGTGTCAGGTACACAGCCCAGGTCCAAATATTGGTGTGGAGTTCCCAGTCAGTTCCTGTGTCAATTGACAGTTCTCAGTGTCTGGTATTCTAGAGGTAAACAGGTCCCTCCTTTCCTGGGGGTTGGAGTGTAGTCAGCCAGAGTCCTTACAGGGATGGGTAGCCAGCTGGCCCCCTCCCCTGGCTGACAGAGGTGCCTTCATCCTGCAGATTAGATGGTTCATGCATGTGCCCTCTGATTCAGGCAGTGCTTAGTGCCCAAAGGGACTTTGAAGTGCATATTGGACCCAGGCTGTGTTCTAACCACTTGGCCATCAGCCAGGAGGCCCAAACAACCACTGCTTTATCACTGCCTCCTGTCCTCCAATGGGAAAGGGCAAGAAACAAACCAAAAGCCAGTGGGTTCCCTCTTTTTCTGAAGGAAGAATACAGACCCTTGCTGACAGGGGTCCTGGGTGTAGCCTGTAAAGGGCTCCCTTCACCAAAGTCCACATGTCCTGTTTATTCCTGAGAGAGCCAGCTTGTAAGGAGATGGCACTAGTCACTTCATTCTCCACATCATCCCATTCTTATTCCTAATGAAGAACTCTGGCCCTCTGTGGACCTATATTCACCCTTTTGCTCTATTTTCCCTCTAGGTCCTCTCTGAAGCCCATTCCATGTAGTCTCTCAGAGGAGTATCCTTGGTATTCAGCTGGACACCCTCATCTCACCCTTGTGTCTGTGTGATAGGTTTGGTCACAGGACCCTAGCAAGTTGATGTCATAACCATGCAGGCATTCAGAGACCTAGGGCATTGGAAGGGCCCAGGTCAGAACATTTACATGTAGGCTGGGCCAGAGGACTGGGAAGGGAGCTAGACTCCTTTCTTGGCTGAGGGGACATGAAGTTGCACAGTCCCTTTCCAAATTGTTCCCATTCCCATTGGGTATTTGTAACTTTGGCCCTCCTTATGGACACTCCTTTCCCATGGTTGTCTATTTCCCTGTTTAGACTTAAGAGCCATAGAACTGTCACTCACTCAACCCATGCCCAGGGATAGATTTTCACAGCAGCCTGGGCATGTTGGAGGTGGACCCCCATACAAAGCAGCCCAACCACCACTAATGACAGCACTGCACTTAGTCTTGGATTTACCTTTCATCTGGGGCACAGATGGGCCAGGGGACCACAGGTATCGTTATTGGGTGCAGCTCACTACCAAGTGAGATTTCTGGATCAGGTGCAAAGGCATGAACAGCCCAGTGTTTCAGGCAGTGCCATAGCAGCCTCAGTGGCCCAGGAAGACCACCTGCGGTCATGGTGTGGCAACTAGGACATTGGCCTGTGTGGTGCTCCCCTCCTTCAGCATACTCAACAGTAGCAACAGTGACATTTCTGGCTAGCAGGACTAGGCTCACAACAGCCCCAAGTACTGTGGAAGAAGGCAGGGACTGGCACATAAGGTGGAACCCATTAGAGCTGCTCCTGGTGTTTGCCTCCTTACCGGTTAACTTCTTCCAGCCCCACGTTTGGAAGATTAAAGTGCTCTCACATGTGTGCCCTCATACGAAATGGATAAGCATGGTACGATGTGGTGAAGAAAGCCAGGGATAACCTATAATGAGGGTGTTCTGAGTCAAGATGCTGGTCAGTGTGCAATATGCCTGGAAGAAATGCAGAGGGTGGTACTAGAGCAGGGTTGCCTTGTCTATTCATATATCATTAGGGTTGCATGGGTTTGAAATAAATACTTCTTGCCCTGAGAATCATTCAGATTCTGTAAAAAATTCCCATTTTATAGTTATTCTTATCTTTTCAAGATGCTTGAAACCCAAGAGGCGCTGAGGATCTTTCGTGGCAAAACAAAAACAAAAACACTGTCCTACTTGGTCAGAAATCTGAGTTCTGTGAGACTCAAGCAAAGGTGAAAACTATCCCATTGAAGAGTCAGGAGCCCTTAGGCCATACATCTGCCACAGTTACAGTGACTAGACCAGAATCTCCAGGTCAGGGCACAGGATATGACTGTAAGAGTTAGAGCAGAGTGGTGAAAATGGATAGAGAGAGGGCCAGAGTTGTGTATCAGGGATAATGAAATGTGACTGGCACAGTCTTTCCCAGCTCGCTGACTGGCTCAGGAAGGAGATACACCTGTGGGCTTTGGCAGATGGTGATATCCATGTTTCACCTCTAGGCCTTGTCACCAAGAAGCCTACCCAGATTCTTCCTTCAGAATCAGAGGGAAAGACCTGGCTCTGGGTATGTGTCCTGCCCGTGCCATCAGTACATAATGGTGGCAGTGATACAGCTGTAGGAGGGCTGTGCTCCCCGATGATGGAAGTGTTTGGAAGCAGGTCTTGTTGCAAATTCCATCTAAAGGTACTTTCTGTGCTGAGTAGATCCTGGACCATCCTGTCCACATGAAAACCTGCTGTTCTTCAAAATGAAGGGGTCCCTATTAGTGTGGGGAGGGAGGCCAACTGGATACCCATGCTCATGCACACACTAGCCAGCTAAGCAGCACCATGTGCTCAGGGAGAGAAGGGCCAGGTTTCATCTGGGAAATTAGACCCATAATACCTTCAATTTCTCCAGGAACTGACTTGGAAAGTGGCACCATTCATACACCCAGAGCTCCTGGAGCATGAACGGAGACCTAGCTAGGAAAGCAGCCTTGGGATATACATTAGTACAAATAGTGCCAAGTTCTGCATCTCCAAAGGGCTGACATTCATCAACGGAAAAGATATTTCTTAATGAACTCTCAACCCAGACAGGAGGCCAGCTCCATTCTGAAAACCTCTGGCTTAGCCTACACACAAGCATTCTCCACCGGACACCTACAGATGCTCTAGGCCTGGTGATGTCCATAAATTCTGAAACCCAACTGTAGGATGCCTGTGGCCAAACCTACTGCACTCACCAGGATTGCCCCAGACTCCCACCTTAAAAGGAAAGTACATGACTCTGAGACAGGGCTTTGAAACAATTCCAGGGAAACTCTTGTTTCCAAAGAAAGGGAATTATTTACTATAACTATAAAAGCCTACTGAGCAACAAGAGCTCCGAGACATGAGAATCAGTTGTTCTCTGGGACAGCAGACGCTCCAAAGCATCCACTGGCTCAAGAACTGACTGGTAACTCACTTACAATCCTTGTAATTCAGTTGTGTATGGGAGAGTCACAGGGTCTCAGAGTGTGAAGTGAGACCAAATTAGAAAATCAGCAATGGGAGAGGAATAACTGCAATGTGAGTCAATGCTACCCATTCAAATTGGGCACTGGGGAAAATGAAGAAAACCTCTACTACTTTCCCTTCCTTTTGTGCCACAAAGGAGGCAGGATCCACCAATAACCTCTGAGTTAGCCTACCCACAAGCATTCTCCTTGGGCACCTTCACACACCACAAGTTTGGGGAAGGCCACATCATTCTGAAACCAAACTGAGAAGGATCCAATGCAATATCTCTGTTACTATCACAAGGGCACAATGAAACATGCAAACTGAAAAAAGAGGATGTTACTCTATGACTCCCTTTGGAATAGTCTCCATGCAAACCCTCTTTCAGCAAAAGAGCAAAGGGTGCCAGTGGAGTCACACACTGCCAGAGTTGTTCATCATGCATGAGATTTGGAGAATGTTGAGAATGGAGTACCCAGCACAGTCTCCTACCAACAGGGTTGTATCTGGAAGAGGAAAGACCTGTGAGTTTAGCCACGGGAGCCCCCTGAACAACTACACCTGAGAGCCCTGTCAGCAAGAAGCCTGCCTTCTTTCTTTACAGAGCCAGTGATTTCTTTCACAGAGCCAGGATTTCTGGATTGTTCTATCCCTGCCACATTTCCCATCAGTTGAGGGAGGTAGCAGTGCTTGAACAGTAGCTATTGGATTCTGAGGGCTCGTGCCCAGGAATCTGCAACAAGGACTTGGTTCCCTAATTCCTGGCAAGGGTTCTTCCAAGGCTGACCCCCTCCTTGTTCATACTGCCCATGTGCAAACTATCTGCTTTTCAGAATGAAGGCAAGCCAATCATCATGTCAGTCGGGCAATCATCAGGTCAGTGGGCCAAACCCCTGATTGGATGCCAACTGTCACTCTTGTATCTGTCTTCCCTTCACCCTACATAGCACAGCAGGCCAAGCACCAAGCACCTAGGGACCAAAGACCTTCTTTTCTTTGGTAGAGCAGAGCCTGATACCTCTCACTGAGCACAGGAGCAGAATGAGACTTGGCAGTCAATCAGGGGTGCCAGCTAAGTGAGTGATGGCTCCGTGGCCACTACAGGAGAAAAAAAAATAGTCAGAAATACAGCAAAGGGAAGGAAATGGGTGCCAGATAGTCCAAATCTCGACATTTCAGAAGATGTTTTGCTTCATTTGCCCTTGGCCCAGAATGAAGCATGCTCCCTGCCAAATCTCTGGCCCAGCCTACACACCAAACATTCTTTGCTGAGTCCCTTCAAATGCCCTGGGCCTCTGAATGACCACATACTTTTGAAACCCAGTGAATTAATGAAGATGGAGGCTTGTGGCAAAACCTCTCCCCCACTCACAAGTATTGGTGGAAAGTAGAAGATAAGACTCTTGAGACCTTGGACTCTGAACTGATCTTGAGAAGAACCTTGTTTCTACAAGACAGCAAAGATGTGTCAAGATAGATTAGGAGGCCTGGAGTTCTGCATACCTTAGATAGGGAATTCTATGGAGAAGGGAGTGCCCAGCACCAGCTCCTTAGGACCATGTAATTTGGCCCTCAGAAGAAGAAACACCAGAGGGCTTAGGCAAGGGGGCCCTCTATTGTCTCAATCTGGGATCCCTGTCAGCTACAGGCCTGCCTTCTTCCTTCAGAAGGACCTAGAGAGTCCAGGGACTTGTTCTGCTTTTCTTGCTTTTCCCATCATGAAATGGAGTCAGCAGTGACAGTGCTCTAGTAGGGAGCTTCTCCCAGCTGTGGCTCTAAAGTGTGCAGAGGGGCATTGGTGTCCTCTTCCTGTAAAGAGCTTTTCTGAGCTGACAGCTTCTGGATCCTATTGCTCCTGTGTGACCTGTCTGCTTTTCAGAAGGAAAACACCGCAATCAGGAAAAAGAAGGAGGCAATCTGGCTCCACTCCCCCCACCCCTTGCTACAAACACCTGCTCCAAGGTCAGGAATAGGAGGGTATTCTCCTTTGGGATATTCAATGCTCATGACAGTTTCCAGTGGGGAAAACGATGCCCATCCTGTGTACATGCTAGCTGGTGTCATCTCCGTGTCTCCTAAGGATGAATGAAGCAGTCAGAAACAGGGGAATGGCTTCAGCCAGGACAAAAGGATCTTAAATATTTGCAATCAATGGGAATGTGATCAGTGTGGAGTAAAGATGTTTATCCTCATTTCTCCCAGGCCGATTAAGGAAGCCAGCTCCCCGCTAAACCATCTGCCCCAGCCTTGCCCAAAACAGCTCTCGGCTGGACCGCTTCTGATGCCCTAGGGCTCTGGATGTCTGTGTAGTCCTGAAACCAAAAGGCCTGGGCTCCTCTGGCTCCACCTGTCCCATAATCATAAGGGCTTGTCCCCACTGGGCATCTGCAAGCCAGAGATAGTACTCTGAAAGACTGAGTTTATATGGACCCCACGACGAACCTGGATGGATGAAAAATCTACGTCATGGAACTGGCTACACCAGGTCCAGAGTTCTTCATGTTTATAAGAACTTTACTAGCACAATGTATTTACCAACTGGCTTGCTCAGGAATCACAAGAACCTTTTGGGGCATTTCACTACAGGAGTGCTCCAAAGAATGGACTTTGGAGCCCTGTGAGCAAGTGGCTCACAATCTCCCTTAAGAAACAGAGGGGAACTTATTTTTCTGATGTGCTTCTGCACATCGTAACCATTTAGAGGGGCAGCAGAGGTTCTGAGGTATGAAGAAGGTGCTTTGATGTGACATTCAAGTGGTGGGAATGAGGCCTTGGTGCACTATATATCAAAAGGCTTTTGTGCGCTAATCAACTCATGGATCATGCTGCACATGGAAAGACTGCTCTTCTGAATGAGGTTAGCCCCATCCATTAGGGCTGGGCCCATTGGGCTACCCATTCCCATGATCCTGTGGCCTGCCCTGCACCAAGGGATCATGGATTGGGGGGCTAGCTGTCCTCTGGGATATCAGACTATATGAGCCTTTCTTTGTCTCAGGAGAGCTGTGGAAATTCACCCCCACACCAAGGACCTTGTTTGTTGTTGGAGAAAGACAGAGGGTCTCCGTGTGTGAACTGAGACCAAGTTAGGAGAAGAGCTATGGTCGAGGAATGTCAACAAAGTTAGTCAAAGCTGTGCTTTCAGATGGACATGGGGGATACTAAAGAAGGAGACACAGGTCTTCCCTTTCCCTTATCCACATAGGAGGTGGAATCCACCTCCTACATCTGGCTTAGCCTACCCACAAGACATTCTCCCAGGGCACCTGCACACACCCTCGGTTTGGAATGGGCCACATCATTCTGAAACCAATTTGGGAAGGGCCCAATGCAATATCTCTAGCAGCATTATAAAAACACCACCAAACCTCCAAGCTGAAAGAAGATGTATGACTTTGAGACACTATCTCAGAATAGTTTCCATGCAAACCGTCTTATATCAAAAGGGGTAAGTGTTGGTAACGGAGCCACACACTGCCAGAGTTCTTCCTCACACATGAGACTTGGAGAAAGTTGAGAATGAAGTACCCAGCACAGTCTCCTATCAACCAGGTTGTATACAGAATAAAGGCCTGTGGGCTTTGGCCAAAGGAGGTCTCTGAGGGAATACACCATGGAGTCCTGTCAGCAAGTACCGGCATTCTTTCCTCAGGAGTCAGGGATTTCTGGCTTGGTCTATCCCCACCACTTTTCCCATCAGTTGAGGAAGGTAGCATTGCTTAAGCTGTAACTATTGTGTTCTGAGGGCTCCTGCTCAGGAATCTACAAGAAGGATTCCTGGCATGGGTTCTTCCAACGTTGACCCCAGGCTGGTTCATACTGTCCATGTTCTGTCTACCTTTCAGAATGTAGGCAACTCAATCATCCAGGTCAGAGATGCAAGCTATCCCTCTTCACCTCCCATAGCATAGCAGGCCAAGCACCAAGCACCCAGGGACTCAAGGTCTTCTTTCCTTTGGTACAGAAGAGCCTGGTATCTCTCAATGAGCACAGGAGCAGAGGGAGAGTTTGCGGGTACCAAGGGGTACCATCTGAGTGATTGATGGCCCCATGGAACCTAAGGGAGAAAAAAATAAATGGTCAGAAATACAGCAAGCGAAAGGAAGTGGGCACCAATTGGGCCAAAGCTCAACCATTCCGGTGGGAATGGGGATCCACGGGTAAAGATGTCTTTCTTTATTTCCCCTTGGCCCAGAAGGAGGCCATCTCCCTGCCCAATTCTCTGGCCAAACATCTGCACCAAACACCTTCTGCTGGTCCATTCCAAATGCCCTGGGCCTCTGAATGGACACATACTTTTGAAACCCAGTGAATTAATGAAGGAGCCTTGTGGCCAAATCTCTCCCCCAGTCACAAGGACTGGACCAGACTCACAGGTGGATGGCAGAGGACAGGAGCCTTGAGACACTGACTCTGAACCGATTGTGGGAAGAACCTTGTTTCTACAAGAGAACAAAGATGTGTCAAGATGGATAAGGAGGCCTGGAGGTCCCCAGACCTTGACTGGGATTTCTATGGGGAAGGGAGTGCCCAGCACCAGCTCCTGGGAATCTGGCTCAGAAAAGAAGAAACACCAGGCAGCTTAGGCAAAGGCTCACTCTAGTGTCTCCATCTGGGAGCCCTGTCAGCTACAGCCTGCCTTCCTCCTTCAGAAGGACCTAGAGTTCCCTGGGACTTGGTCTGCTTTTCTTGCCTTTGCCATCATGGATTGGAGTCAGCAGTGACAGTGCCGTAGCCTGGAGCTTCCCCCAGCTGTGGCCCCAAGTGTGGAGACGGGCATTGGTGCCTTCTTCTTGTAAAGTGTTCTTTCTGTGCTGACGAGCTTCTGGATCCTATTGCTCCTGTGTGAACTGTCTGCTTTTTCAGAAGGAAAACACCTCAATCAGGCAGAACAAGGAGGCGATTTGGCTCCACTTTCCCACCCCTTGTCACAAACATCCAAATACCAAGGTCAGGAATAGGAGGGCTATTCTCTGTGGGATATCCGATGCTCATGGCTGTTAATGAGCACGGGACCCAGTGGGAACCAGAAGTCCATACCTGGGTCACAGATGACTGTCAGATCTGTGGCTCCTAAGGGTGAATGAAGAAACAATCAGAAACGGGTATGGCTAGAGTCAGGACCTAAGGGCATTCAATATTTCCACCCTTGGGATTTGAGCAATGTGGAATAGTGATGCTTATTTTCATTTCCCCTAGGCCCAGCAAGGAGGGCAGCTCACCGCTAATACACCTGGCCAGACCTCCACATCTGGACTCCTAATTTCTCATCTGGACTCTCAAATGTCCTAGGGTGTTGGATGTCCACGTCATCCTGTAATGAAATGCCAGAGCCCAATTGGGTCCACCTATCCCACAGTCACAAGGGCTGCTCCCCGTTGGACATCTGCAACTCAAAGATAGTACTCTGAAAAAGTGATTTTGTATGAACCCTCAGATGAACCTTGATGGATAATAAAGCAATGTCATGAAACTGGATACACCGAGGGACAGAGTTCTTCATGAAGGATGAGAATGGATCTTGTTTAGAAGAATCTGGCGTGCACAATGTATTCACAAGCTAGCTTGCTCAGGAATCACAAGGACCTTTGGGGGGCTTTTGCTACAGAAGTACTCAAAAGGATGCCCATTGGAGCCCTGTGAACAAAAGGCCCATATTCTCCCTCAAGAAATAAGGGGAAACGATGGCTTCTGGTGTGCTTCTGCTCATTGTATCCATCAAGAGGGGAGGCAATGGCTCTCAGCTATGCTCCATGTGATGATTAAGAGGTGGGAACGAGGTCTTGGTGCACCATTTATTCAAAAGGCATTTTGGGCACCGATCAGGTGTTGGAGTGTGCCGAATATTGGCAGAATATCTGTTCTTCCGAATGAGGGTAGCTCCATCCATTAAGGTTGGTGAACATGTGGCTACCCATTCCCATGATACTGTAGCCTGCCCAGAACCAAGAGCTCCAGGACAGGGGGCTAGCTTTCCTCTGGGATGTCAGACTCTGCGACCCCTTCTTTGGCTCGGGAAAGGTTTGGAACTCACCTCCACACTGGGGAACTTGTGTGGTGTACAGGACAGACACATGGTCTCCCTGTGTGAACTGAGACAAAGTTAGGAAAGCAGCAATGGAAGAGTAATGACAACAAAGTGAATCAAAGCTGTGTATTCAAATGGGAATGGGGGAAACCAAGGAAGGAGACCTGGATATTCCCTTCCCCTGTCCACACAGGAGGTGGGATCCACCTCCTACATCTGGCTTAGCCTACCCACAAGGCATGAAGAGTATGTTTCTTGTTTTGCCACTCTCTTTTTTCCACGATGATTATTTCTTCCATTCTAAATAGGGGTGAAATCATGCAGTGTAAGCCTTTCTCTGACTGATTTTTTTACTGAGCAAAATATTGTCGAGCTCCATCCAAATCATTACAAAGGAAAAATTCATTGTCTTTCATGGCTGTGTAATATTCCACTACATATATATAGCACATCTCCAGCCTTTCCTCAGACAATGGACATTTGAGCCCTTTCCATAATTGGCTATTTTTCATTGTGCTGCTAAAACACTGGGGTGCCTGTGTCCCTTTGAATTTGTATTTTTGTATTCTTTGGCTAAATACCTCGTAGTGCAATTGCTGGATCATAGAGCAACTCTGTTTTAAAGGGTAAGTATTTTTTATTAAATAAATTAATTAATTTGAGAGGGAGAGAGTGAGAGTGAGAGAGGGGGAGGGGAAGATAGAGACAGAGAACCCCAAGTGAACTCCATGTTGCCAGTGCAGAGTCCAATGAGGGCCCAGTCCCATGACTGTGAGATCCTGACTTGAGTGGATATCAGGAGTTGGTCGCCTAACCGATTGTGCCACCCAGGTGCCCCAGGGAAGTCCTATTCTTAACACTTGACAAAACTCTGTACTTTTTTCCAGAGTGGCTGCACCAGTTTGCATTCCCACCTACAGCGTCAGAGGGTTTTTCTTTCTCCCCATCCTTGCCAACACCAGTTATTCCTTGTGTTGTAAAATTTAGCCCTTCTGACAGATGTGTGGTGATATCTCATTGTAGTATTGATTTGTATTTCCCTGATGATGAGTAATGTTGAGCCTCTTTTCATGTGTCTTTGGGGATGGGTTGACATTGTGTATTCCCCTGTGTGCTCCTCACCCTCTCACTCTGTCTTCAGTGAAGACTTCCTCTCCTCTGCAGCACCCTTGCTTGGTATATTTTTCCCCCAAACCCCCTCTATGCACGTTCTACCTTCTTTGATGTGGCTTCTTCTCTCTCTGCAGCCATGGACTTGGTTCTATCAGTCTTTAGGTTGCTTTCTCGGGTATTGAGAATGATTAACTAGTGATCTAGCTATGTTCAAGGGAGGGTACTACACGGCTGCCATGCTAGCTCTCCCAACACACACTAATAATGTTTCAATAAACTGCTTATGAGGTGTATGTGAAAGGCTACATGAAAGACACTTGAGCAGTGTCATTTAGGGTAGTTAGAGCACAAGGAGTGGGTAGCATCTGGTGGGTGTGTTGAAGGGTACATGTGTGCTGTGTGTGGTATACGTTTGGAGTGGTTGCGGTTGAGTGCATGATCCTGTTCTCTATGGATGATATGAAGGTTGTATATGT
The DNA here is from genome assembly GCF_046562875.1 of Panthera onca. Lineage (NCBI taxonomy): Eukaryota > Metazoa > Chordata > Mammalia > Carnivora > Felidae > Panthera > Panthera onca. The sequence continues at coordinate 166,848,551 of NC_138342.1, read as the reverse complement.
GGTTTGTGTCTGTGTATGGCATTTGTGTGGTAAGCATGGTGTGTGGATGGTGTGTCAGTGGTTTATAGGGTGTGTGTGTATCTTCTGTGTGCTGTGTGATATGTGTTATGATTGCACCATATACGTTATTTGCGTATGCTTCACATATAATGTATGTTTCTGTGTGTTTTTTATGGCGTGTGTGTTTTGTATGCAATGCATGTTGTGGTTTTGTGGTGGGCATATGGGTGGAGTTTGTGTAATATAAGTGCGGTGTGTGTGGTGTCTGTAAAGTATAGATTATCATGGTGTGTTTATTGTATATGTGGAGTCTGTAGTATATGCTGTGTGTGGTATACGTTTGGCGTGTATGTGTTGTATAAATGGAGTGTGTTTTTGTGGTATATGTGTATAGGGTCTGTAAGTGTGTGTGCGTGTGTGTGTGTGTTCTATGTGCATTGTGCATAGTAAACAGTATGTGGAAGATATCTGTGTGATGTGTATGTGGTGTGTATGTCCTGAATTCGTGAGGTGTTTGGGTGGTATTCATGTGTTATGCGAAGTATGTGTTTGTACAATCTGTTGCTGTGTGTTCAGTGGGGGAGTGGCATAGCTGTGTGGTATATATATCACATTTGTGTCTCTGTGAAGTGTGTCTGGTTTATGTATAGTTTATGTGCAAAGGATGTGGCATCTGTCTTCTGTATATGTGTTGTAGGTTTGTTGCAGGTGGTGTGTGTGTGGTAAATGAGAGGTGGTTTGGAAATTGTGTGGAGTATATGTGTTGAGTGTGGTAACACTGGGGCAGGTGTATTCTGTGTTGGATATGTTTGTGGCATATTCATGGTGAGAGTGTGGTGAATATGTGGTGTATGTAATGTGTGTACGTGCACATGGTGAATGTGTGAAGTAGGTGTGTATGTAGTATTAATGCAGCTAATGCAGTGTGCAAGGTGTGAGGTATGTGCAGGTTGTGCGTGTATGTGTTGTTATGAGTGACTTGAGTGTAATGTATGTGTGACGTGTGTGGTGTATTTGTCATAAATGTTTTGTGTTTGTTGTGTGTTTATTTATTGTGGTATGTGTGATATATGTGTGGTGTCTATGTCATTTCTACATTCTGGGGAGCATAATAGTTGATAGATCTTTTCCCCAAAGTGCTGTTTGACAGAGTTGAGTATATGGCACTTTCTGCATAGTTCCCGCATAAGTTTTCAAACACTTTTGAGTGAAACAAGATTTTAGTTAAAAGATGGTTTCCCCACAGTGCTCCTTCACAGAGGTAACTTTATGTCAACAAACACTTACCATTTGGGCCCCACATAGGTTTTCAAACAGTTCTCAGTGAGACAAGACAGTTGAAAGACTGTTTCATCACAGTATTGTTTCACAGAATGGAGTATATGGCACTCTCCGCATAGACACTGAATAGGTTTTCAAACACGTCTTAGTGTTACCAGATGTTAGCTGATAGATGGTGTCTCCAAAGTATGTTTTTACAGAGTTGAGTATATTTCACTCTCCTCAATGTTCCCAGCAGTTTTTTCAAACACTTCTAAGGTGGGGAAACAAGATGTTACTTGAAGGATGGTTTCCCCAAAACGTCTTAACAGAATTGAGTATAGGGCACTGACTTTGTGGGCCCTGCATAGGTTTTCAAGCAGTTCTCAGTGACACAAGACATTACTCAAAACTCTGTCTCCCCACAGTGTTGTGTCACAGAATTGAGCATATGGCACTTTCCACATAAGCTCCACATAGGTTTTTCAAAGAGTTGTAAACGTTGTGTAACATGTTAATTGAAAGATGATTTCCCTAGGAATTGTTTCACAGAGTTGAGTGTGTGGCGCTTTCCATCTAGGGCCCACATGGATTTTCAAACACTTCCATGCTCGTTGAAAAAGATATTAGTTGAAAGATGGTTTCCCCAAAGTGCGGTTTGACAGCATTGAGTATATGACAGTCCACATAGGCCCGCATAGGTTTTTAAACACTTCTGAGTGAGACAAGATGTTCGTTAAAAGATGGTTTCCCCACAGTGCTCTTCACAGAGTTGAGGATATGGCACTTACCTTGTGGACTCTGCATAGGTTTGCAAACAGTTCTCACTTAGTGAAACCATACATATCCTGAAAGATTGCTTCACCACAGTGCCGTTTCACAGAGTTGAGTACATGGCACTTTCTTCATTGGCCCCACATAAGTTTTCAAACACTTCAAATGTAGTGAAACATGGTGTTCGTTGAACGATGGTTTCTCCACGGGATTCTTTCTGAGTGGCTGGTATAGGGTCCCATTCCACATCATTGCCTGCATTGGTTTTCAGAGATTTTCTAATGTAGGGATACAAGATGTGAGTTGAAAGATGGTTTCCCCACAGTGCACTTTGAAAGAATTGAGTATATGGAGTTTTACACATAGTTCCTGCCTAGTTTCTCAAACACTGCTAACTTCATGACACCCGAGATGTTAGTGGAAAGATGGTTTCTCCACTCTAGTGTTTCACAGTCCAGCAAATGTCACTCTACACATCATTCCCAGCAGAGGATTTCAGTCAATTCCATCTTCGTGAGATACAAGATGCTACTTGAAAGATGGTTTATCCCAAGTGCCCTTGGACTGAAATGAGTACATGGCTCTTTCCGTATAGGCCTCGCCTATTCAACCTCTTCTAAGTTAGAGAAAGGAGATGATAGTTGAAGGACGCTTTCCCCGCAGTGTTGTTTTCCATTGTGGAGCACATAGCATGGAGCAGAAACGTCTCATACCTTGTCAAACTCTTTGAATTTAGTCATACGAGAGGTTAGTTGAAATATGGTTTCTCCACAGGAATCTTTCAGAGTATCCAATACACGTCACTTTCCACACTGTTCCCCGCACGTGTAACGTAGTGATACAATGTGAGTTGAAAGACAGTTTCCCCAAAGTGCAGTTTGACACAGATGGCTATATGGCACTGTCCAATAGGCCCCGCATCAGTTTTCAAACATTTCTGCCTTAATGAAACATGTGAGTTGAAAGATGGTTTCTCCACAGGATTCTTTCACAGTGGCTGGTATATTTCACCTTCCACATCATTCCCTGCACAGGTGTTCCAACACTTCTAACTTAGTGAAATAAGATGTTAGTTGAAAGATGGTTTCCTCAAAGTGCAGAATAACAGAGTTGAGTATATAGAAATTTACGCACAGTGTTCGTATAGTTTTGGAAACAATTCTAAATTAGTGAAGCTAGATGTTAAAAGATGGTTTGTTTATCCAGTGTTCTCTCACAGAGTTGAAGATATAGCACTTACGTTGTCGGCCCCGCATAGGTTTCCAATTTTCACTTAGTGAAACAAGCTATTAGTTGAAAGACTGTTTCCCACAGTGTAGTTTCACATAGTTGAGTATATGGCACTTTCTGCATAAACTCCCATAGAGTTTCAACCATTTCTAACTTAGTGAAACAAGATGCTAGTTGAAAGATGGTTTCGCCATTGTGTTGTTTCACAAAACTGAGTAAATGAAACTGTCTGCATAGGCCCCACGAAGGTTTTCAAACAATTCTATCGTTATGAAACGAGATTTTCCTTGAATGATGATGTCCCCGAGGTGCAGTTTGACAGAGTTGATTATATGGCACTTTCTGCATAGTCCCAGCAGAGGTGTTCAAACACCTCTAGCTGGGTGAAACAAGAAGTTAGTTAAAATATGGTTTCTCTACAGTGTTCTTTCACAGATTTGAGTATATGGCACTTAATTTTTGGGGCCCGCATAGGTTTTCAAGCAGTTCTCATGTAGATAAACCCAATATTCTCGAAAGATTGTTTCAACACAATGCTGTTCCACAGAATTGAGTCTATGGCACTTTGAACTTAGGCCCCGCATAGGTTTTCTAACCCTTCCAACTTAGTGAAATGAGATGTTAATGGAGAGATGGTTTCCCCAGAGTGGTGTTACACAGAACTGAGAATATGGCACTTACTTCATAGACTCCACATTGGTTTTCAAACAGTTCTACCTTTGTGAAACAAGATGTTTTTTTCTAGTTCTTGTTCAACAAGGTTTCCCCACAGTATTCTTTAACAGCATCGAGTAAATGTCACTTTCCACATCAGTCCCAATTTATGATTTCATCCAATTCCACGTTAGTGACACAAGATGTTACTTGAAAGATGTTTTATCCAAAGTGCAATTTGAAAAACGTGAGGTTATAGCATTTTCAATATAAGCTTCACATAAATGCTCAACCTCTTCTACATTCAAGAAAAGACATGTTAGTTTTGAAAGGTCGTTCCCCACAAGGTTGTTTCACATGGAGAAATATATAGCACGTACTGTTTACATACACACACGTTTCAAATTCTTCTAAATTAGTCAAACAAGATGTTACATGAAAGATGGTTTCTCCGCCATGTTCTTTCATAGGGTGGGATACATGTCACTTTCTGCACCATTCCCCACATAGGTTTTCAAACACTTCTAATGTGGTGATAGAGATGTTAGTTGAATAATAGTTTCCCCAAAGTGCAGTCTGACAGATCTGAGTGTATGGCACTTTGCACATACTCCCTATATAGGTTTTCAAACACTTCTAACTGAGGGAAACAAGGTTTTCATTAAAAGATGGTTCTGCCACAGTGTTCTTTCATAGTTTAGTATATGGCAAATTGTGAGGCCCGCATATGTTTTCAAACAGTTATCACTTAGTGAGACCATACATATCCTGAAAGATTGCTTCACCACAGTGCTCTTTCTCAGATTTGAATATATGACACTTGCCACGTAGGACTTGCAAAGGTTTCCAAACACTTCCAACTTAGTGAAACTAGATGTTAGCTGAAAGGTGGTTTCCCACAGTATGTTTTCACAGAGTTGAGTAAATGTCACATTCCTCATAGTTCCCAGCAAAAGTTTTTCAAACACTTCTAACATGGTGAAATAAGATTTTAGTTGATTGTTTCCCCAAAAGCTGCCTAACAGAGTTGAGTATAAGGAAATTTCTGCATAAGCCCCCAGAGGTTTTCAAACACTTCTAAATTAGTGAAATGGGATATTAGCTGAAAGATAGTTTTCCTAAAGTGCAGTTTGACACATTTGAGTGTATGGCACTTTGCACGTAGTCCTCACATAGGTTTTCAAACAATTCTGAGTGAATAAAGATGTTAGTTAAAAGATGGTTTCCTCACAGTGGTTTTTCAGAGTTGAATACCTTGTGGGCCCCACATAGGCTTCCCATCAGTTTTCACTTAGTGCAACAAGATACTAGTTGAAAGACTGTTTCACAATAGTGTTTTTTTCTCAGATTTGAAAACATGGAACATTCCTCGAAGGACATGCATATGTTTTCAAACACTTCTAATGTAGAAATCAGAGGATAGTTGAAAGATGGTTTCACATGTGTTGTTTCACAGATTTGATATATGACACTTTCCGCTTATGCCCTGCAAAGATTTGCCGCTATTCTAACTTAGTGAAAGAAGACGGTAGTTGAAACAGTGGTTGTTGAACAGCACACTTTAACAATGTCAGGCAAATGTCACTTTCCACATCGTTTACTGCATAGGTTTTGAAACAATTAAAACTTAATGATAAAAGATAGTTGAAAGACTTATTCCCCAAAGTGGAGTTTGACAGAGTTGAGTATATGGCACTATCTGCATAGGACTTGCATAGATTTTCAAACACTTGTAACACACTGAAACAAGATTATGTTAAAACATGGTGCCCCACACTGTTCTTCAAAGAGTGGAGTGTAACGGCACTTAATTTGTAGACCTCCCATAGGTTTCCAAACAGTTTCACTAAGGGAAACAAGCTATTAGATGAAAGACCGCATCTACTGCATTCAACTACTGGCTTGTTTCACCAACTGAAAAGTGTCAGGAATACTATGAGGGGTCTCCAAGGTAAGCGCCTTATCCTAAACTGTGCAACAGAAGACTCTGGATAAACCACCTTTTAACTACCATCTACTTTCACTCATTCAGAAGTGTTTCCAAACCTATAAAGCGACTATGCTAACATTCCATTACACAATACGGTCCACCTGCACTTAGGGGAAACCATCTTTCAACTAACATCTCATTTCACTCATTCTAAAGTGTTTCCAAAACTATACAGCCACGATGCATCACGTTCCGTATGCTGAAGGCTGTCAACCTGCACTTTGGGGAAACCATCTTTCAACTAAAATCTTGTCTCACATGCCAGAAGTGTTGGGATACCTATGTGGGGAACGATGGGAATGGTGCCGTATGCCAGCCTAGTTGAAAGAAATCCGTGGAGACACCATCGTTCAACCAACACCATGTTTCACTATGTTAGAAGTGTTTGAAAACCCATGTGGAACTGACGTGGAAAGAGCCATGTACTCAAAACTATGAAAAGGCACATCGGTGAAGCAATCTTTCAGGATATGTGGGTTTCACTAAGTGAAAAGTGTTTGCGAACCTATCTGGAGCCCACAAGGTAAGTGCCATACCCTCAATTCTGTGAAGAGCACTGTGGGGACACCATTTTTTAATTAACATCTTGACTCATTCGGAAGTGTTTGAAAACATATGAGGGACTAGGTGGACACTCTCCTATTAACAATGAGTCAAACAACACTTTGGAGAAAACATCTTTCAACTAATATCTGGTTCAAAGAACTTGGAAGAGTTTGAAAATCCACGCAGGGACCAGCAGGAAAACACCACACACATCTCCGTGAAACAACTCCTGGGAAGAAATCCTTCCAACAACGTGCTGTTTCACCACGTCCCAACTGTGTGCAAACCCAGTGGGGCCAATCCGGAAAGGGCCACGGATTGAAATGCTGTGAAACATGGTGCGGAAACCATCTATCAAATGATTTTGCGTTTCACAAAGTTAAAAGTGTTTGAAAACCCTATGCGGTCCTATGAGGAAAGTGACCTATGCTCGGCTCTCAGAAGCCCCACTGTGGGAACCCATCTATCTCTCCATTAATGAACATGTCATTTCATTCAGCAAGAAGGGTTCGAAAAACTACGCGGGGCCTAGGTGGAAAAGTGCCATGTACTAAATCCTGTGAGCCAGCACCGTGCTGAAACACTCCAGGAAGACCGGGTTTCACTACGTGAGCACTGTGTCAAAAGCTACGCGGGCCCCACAAGCGAAGTGCCACGTAGTCGATCTGAGAACAAACACTGTGGGGAAACCATCCAACTAACACGTTGTTACACTCAGTCACACGTGCTGGAACACTTCTGTTGGGACTAGGTCCCAAGAGCAGGAGGCACATCGGAGAGAGCATCACTCAAGGAAAATTTGATTCACAAGGACACAACTGTTGGAAAACCGACATGGTGCCTAAGCAGAGAGTGCTGGGCCCTCAGTTTGGTGAGCCAACACAATGGCGAAACCGTCCCTCGCCCAGGGTCTCGTTTCCTCACGTTAGAAAGGTCAGAAAACTTACGGGTGGTTGGGTGGTGGGGAGAGAGTGCCGCACACTCCATGATGTGAAACACCACGGTGGCCAGGCAGTGTTTCTACTCGGAGCTTGTTTCACAAAGTGACAAGTGTCTGGTAGCCTATGAGGGGCCTGCCAGGTAAGTGCCGTGCCCACAACTGTGCCTGAGAAAACGCTGCAGAAACCAACTTCAGATTAAGATCTCGTGTCACTCATCCCGCAGTGTTTCCAAAACTCTATGGCGACTCTGCGTCCTGCTCTGTACACTCAACTCTGTCTACCTGTGTTTTGGGGAAACCACCTTTCCACTAACACCTTGTGTCACTCAGTGAGCAGTGTTGGAACACCTCTGCCAGAACCCTCGAGAAAGGGTCATACGTTCCTTGCTCTCAAACTACACTTTGGGCCTGTCATCATCATTCAAGGCCCGTCTTGTTTCCCAAGGACACATCTGTGTGAAACCCTTCACGGGGCCTGGGCAGACACTGCCACATGCTCGTTTTTGTGAAGCAACGCTAGGCTGCAACCAGCTTTCAACTCGCATCTCGTTTCAGGAAGTGAGAAAGGCTTGAAACCCTATAGGGGCTTAGGCGGGAAGTGCCATGTAACTCGATTCTGTGGAACTACACGCTGGGCAAAGAGTCTTGCAAATGATAGCTTGTTTTGCGAAGGGAGAACTGTCTGGACAGCTCTGCGGGGCCTCCGAGGCAAGTGCCACATCCTCACCTGTGTGAGACAGTCTGGAGAAAGCATCTTTGAACTAACAGCTCGTTTCCCACAATGAGCAGTGTTCCCAAAAGTCTCCGGAGACAAGGCGTAAAGTTCCCTACACTCCACTCTGCCCGTCTGCACTTTGGGGAAACCACCTTTCAACTGACATCTGATCTCACTACCCCAGAAGCGTAGGAACACCTATGCGAGGAACGACGGGGAGAGGTGACATGTGCCCGCCAGCATGAAAGAATCCTGGGGAAACACCATCATTCAAGCAACACCATGTTTCACTACATCAGAAGTGTCGTGAACCCCTGCGGGGCCGATGAGGAACGTGCCATGTACTCAAGCCTGTGAACCGGCACTTTGCTGAAGCCTTCGTTCAGGCCCTGCATGGTTTCACTAAGAACTGTTTGCAAAGCTATGCGGAGCCCACGAGGGAAGAACCTTTTCCTCCACTCTCTGAACAGCTCTGTGCGGGAAGACCGTCTTGGAACGAACATCTTTTCTCACTCGGAAGGGTTTGAAAACCTATGCGGGCCTAGGTGGACAGTGTCCTATACTCCACTGTCTCCAACTGCCCTTGGGGAATGCATCTTTCAAATCACACCTGCTGCAACGAACTTGGAAACGCTCGAAACCCCACGCGGGGCCTAGCAGGAAAACGCCACACACCTCTGCTCTGTGATATAGCTCCCGGGGAAGAGAAGGCAGCCTTCCAACAACGTGCTGTTTCACCACGTCCCAACGGTGTGCAAACCCAGTGGGACGAATGCGGAAAGGACAATGGATTGAAATGCTGTGAAACAACACAGTGCAGAAACCGTCTTTCGAATGGCATCGCGTTTCCCTGAGTTACACGTGTTTGAAACGCAGGTGTGGGGACTGGGCGGAAAGTACCCTAGGCTCGGCTCTCAGCAGCCCCACTGTGGGACCCACCTATCTCTCCGTTAATGAACATGTTTCACTCAGTGAGAACAGTTCGAAAAGCTACGGCAGGGCCTAGGTGGAAAAGGCACTCGGCATGGAATGTGTAAGCTCACCGTATCGTTTCCCAGGTCCGGCTGCAGCTGTCCAAGAGGATTACTGAGGCCTCACTGACCAGGGGACCATCGACTTGTGTGACCTTGGCAGCCAAAGACTGACGCTGACCGGCACCGTCCCTTGTGCCCTCAACTCAGCCCTTCGGGTAGACCACTGCCTTGCTGGGGTTCAGCGCCTGGAGCCTCCTGGGGCCTAGCCCTAACCCTAACACTACCCCAAACCAGAACCCTCCACCGAAACCTAAGCTGGCCTCGAGCCCTAACCCTCCACTTGAGCCGCTCCGTCGCATGGCACCTCACTTCAGCCATCGAGGGACATCACGAGACTAGAGTTGCTTCAGCCATAGTGATGTCCCTGGAATGAACCCTAACCCTACCTAAGGCTCTCTCCCCGTGGGCACCCAAACCCAAATTCGGCCAACACCACAGGCTTGGGGTCCAGAAGCGGTGCAGGCTCATTCGGAATGGAACCTGGAAGCTCACCACGTCGTTTCAATGGCCGGATGCAGCTGCCCAAGACGATTCCTGAGGCCTCCCCGAACAGGGGCCCATGGACTTGTGTGGCCTTGGCAGCCAAAGACTGGCCCCAACGGATAAAAAACCTTGTGCCCTCAACTCAAACCTTTGGGGACACCACTGCCCTGGTGTGTTTTCAGCGCCTGGAGCCTCCTAGGACCTGACCCTAACCATAACCCTCCCCCAAACTGGAAGGCTCCACTGAAACCTAAACGGCCTCGAAACCTAACCCTCCCCTTGAGCCTCCCCGTCGCATAGGCGCTCAGTTCAGCCCTCGAGGGACATCACAAGACCGGTGTCGCTTCGGCCCTGGCGATGTCCCTGGAATGAACCCTAACCCTAGCTTAGGCTCCCTCCCATGGGGACCCAATCCCAAAGTCTGACAACACCACATGCCTGAGGTCCAGAAGCGGTGCAGGCTCACTAAGCATGGAAGCTCAGCAGGTCGTTTCCCAGGCCCGGCTGCAGCTGCCCGACAGGATACAGGAGGACTCCCAGACCAGGGGCCCATCGACTTGTGTGGCCTTGGCAGCCAAAGACTGGTCCCGACCTGTACTCTACCTTGTACCCTCCACCCAGGCCTTCGGGGACAACACTGCCCTGCTGTGGGTTTGGCGCCTGGATCCTCCTGGGACCAACCTTAAACCTAAACCTACACCGAACCGGATCCTTCCACCGAAATCTAAGCCCGCCTCGAACCTAACCCTCTCCTTGAGCCGCCCGTCGCATAGGCCCTCACTTCAGCCCTCGAGGGACATCACGAGACCAGAGTTGCTTCGGCCCTGACGACGTCCCTGGACCGAACCCTAACCCTAGCTAAGGCTCTCTCTCCATGGGGACCCAATCCCAAAGTCTGACAACACCACATGCCTGGGGTCCAGAAGCAACACAGGCTCACTCGGCATGGAACCTGGAAGCTCACTATGTAGTTTCCCAGACCCCAGCGGCAGCTGCACAAGAGGATTCCTGAGGCTTCCCCGACGAGGGCCCCATCGACTTGTGTGGCCTTTGCAGCCAAAGACTGATGCTGAACGACACTCTCCCTGGTGCCCTCAACTCAGCCCTTCGGGGAGAACACTGCCCTGGTGTGGGTTTGTCGCCTGGATCCTCCTGGGACCCAAACCTAACCCTAACTCTGCCCCGAACCGGATCTTTCCACTGAAAAATGAGCTAGCCATGAACCCTAACCCTCCCTTTGAGGTGCCCCATCGCATGGGCCCTCACTTCAGCCCTTGATGGTCATCACGAGACCGGAATCGTTTCGTCCCTGGTGACGTCCCTTTACCTAACCCTAACTAAGGCTCTCTCTCCAATGGGACCAATTCCAAAGTCTGACAACACCACACGCCTGGGGTCCATAAGCGGTGCAGGCTCACTCGGCATGGAACTTGGAAGCTCACCATGTTGTTTCCCAGGCCTGGCGGCAGCTGCCCCAGAGGATTCCGGAGGCCTCCCCGACCAGGGGACCACCGACATATGTGGCCTTTGAGTCCAATACTGATCCCGACCTGCACCCTCCCTTGTACCCTCAACTAGGACCTTCGGGGACACCACTGCCCTGCTGTGGCTTCGGCGCCTAGAGCCTGCTTGAACCTAAACCTAACACTAAACCTACCCCGACCAGGATCCTTCCACTGAAAACTAAGCCGGCCTCAAACCGTAACCCTCCCCTGGAGCCGCCCCGTCGCATGGGCCCTCACTTCAGACCTCGAGAGACATCAGGAGACCTGAGTCGCTTCGGCCCTAGTGACGTCCCTGGACCGAACCCTAACCCTAGCTAAGGCTCTCTCCACATGGGGAACCAATCGCAAAGTCTGACACCACATGCCTGGGGTGCAGAAGCGATGCAGGCTCACTCGGCATGGAACCTGGAAGCCAACAATGTCATTTTCCAAGCCCGGCAGCAGCTGCCCAAGAGGATTCCTGAAGCCTCACCGACCAGGGACCCATCGACTTCTGTGGACTTGGAGCCAAATACTGACCCCAACCCCCAAGATCCTTGTGCCCTCATCTCAGGCATTCAGGGAAAACACTGCCCTGATGTGGTTTCGGCACCTAGAGCCTGTTTGGACCTAACCCTAACTTAACCCTATTCCAGAAACGGAACCTTCCATGGAAACCTAAGCCGGCCTCGAAACCTAAATCTTCACTTGAGCTGCCTTGTGGCATGGGCCCTCACTTCAGCCCAAGAAGGAGATCACAAGAGCCGAGTCTCTTCAGCCCTGGCGACATCTCTGGACCGAAAGCTAAACATACCTAAGGCTCTCTCCCCATGGTGACCAAATTCCAACGTCTGACATCACAACGGAACTAGGGTCCAAAAGCGGTACCGGCTCACTCGGCAAGGAACCGGGGATCTCACCATGTAGTTTCCCAGGCCCGGATGCCGCTGCCATAGAGGATTCCGAAGGCCTGCTCGACCAGTGGCCCATCGACTTGTGTGGCATTGGCAGCCAGACTAACCCTGACCAGCAACATCCCTTGTGCCCTCAACTAAGCCCTTTGGGGAGACCACTGCCCTGCTGTGGGTTCAGCGCCTGGAGCCTCCTGGGACCTAACCCTAACCCTACCCTGAACCAGAACACTCCACAGAAACATAAGGCTGCCTCGAACCCTGACCATGCACTTGAGCAGCCTTGTCGCATGGGCCCTCACATCAGCCCTTGAGGGATGCCACGACCCCGGAGTCGCTTCAGCCTTAGCGATGTCCCTGGACTGAATCCTCACCCTACCTGAGGTTCCCTCCCCATGGGGGCCCAATTCCAACGTCTGACAAAACCATGCGACTTGGGTCCAGAAGCGGTACAGGCTCACCTCGCATGGAACCTGGAATATCACCATGTTGTTTCCCAGACCCAGTTGCAACTGCCCGAGAGGATTCCGGAGGCCTCCTCGACCAGGAGCCCAAACACGTGTGTGGCCTTGGCAGCCAAAGACTGATCCTTATTGGCGCCCTCCCTTTTGCCCTCAATTTAGCCCTTCGCGATTATCACTGCCCTGCTTTGGTTTCGGCGCTTGGAGCCTCCTGGGTCCTAACCCTAACCATAACCCTAACCCTACCGGGAACCGGGGGCTCCACGGAAACCTAAGCCTGCCTCAAACCCAAGCCCTACATTTGAGCCGCCATGTGGCATGGGCCCTCATTTCAGTCCTCGAGGGAGAATAGGAGACCGGAGTAGCTTCAGCCCTGGCGACGTCCCCGGACCAAACCCTAACCCTAGGTAAGGCTCTCTCCCCATGGGAACCCAATTACAACGTATGACAACACCACGCGCCTGGGGTCCAGAGCGGTGCAGGCTCACACAGCATTGAACCTGGAAGCTGAGCATGTCGTTTCCCAGGCCCAGCTGCAGCTGCCCGACAGGATTGCAGAAGCCTCCTTGACCAGGGGCACATCGACGTGTGTGGCCTTGGCAACCTCCCTGGTGCCCTCAACTCAGCCCTTCGGGGACCACTGCCCTGCTGTAGGTTTGGCGCCTGGAGCCTCCTGAGACCTAACACTAACCCTAAACTTACCCAGCACCGGGACCCTCCACCGAAACCTAAGCGTGCCTCGAATCCTAACCCTGCACTTGAGCCGGCTTGTAACGTGGGCCCTCACTTCAGCCCGTTAGGGAGATGATGAGCACGGAGTAGCTTCGGCCCTCGCGACCTTCCTGGACCGAACCCTAACCCTAGAAAAGGCGCTCTCCCCATGGGGACCTAATTCAAACGTCTGACAACACCAAGCGCCTAGGGTCCAAAAGCAGTGCAGGCTGATACGGGATGGAACCTGGAAGCTCACTATATCATTTTCCAGGCCAGCTGCAGCTGTCCGAGAGGATTCCGGAGGCCTCCTCAACCAGTGGCCCATCGTGTGTGGCATTGGCACCCCCCCAAGACTTCTGACCGGCATCCTCCCTTGTTCCCTCAACTCAGCCCTTTAGGGAGACCAATGCCTTGCTGTGGGTCCAGCACCAGGAGCCTCCTGGGTCCTAACCCTAACCCTAACCCTACCTCAAAACGGGAGCCTCCACCAAAACCTAAGCCTGCTTCGAACCCTAACCCTGCAATTGAGCCACCTTGTAACTTGGGACATCACTTCAGCCCTCGAGGGAGATGAGACCCGAGTGGCTTCGGGCCTCGTGACGTCCCTGGATCGAACCCTAACCCTAGCTAAGGCTTTCTACCCATGGGGACACAATTTCAACGCCTGACAACACCACTTGGCTGGGGTCCAGAAACAGTGCAGGCTCACTCAGCATAGAACCTGGAAGCTCAGCATGTCGTTTCCCAAGCCCGGCTGCAGCTGCCCGAGAGGATTCCGGAGCCTCCTCAACCAGGGGCCAATCGTCGTGTGTGGCCTTGGCAAAGACTGATCCTGACCGGCACCCTCCCTTGTGCCCTCAACTCAGCCCTTAGGAGAGACCACTGCCCTACTGTGGGTTCGGTATCTGGCGCCACCTGGGACCTAACCCTACACCTAAACCTTAACCTATTCCGAACCGGGAACCTCCAATGAAACCTAAGCCTGCTTCGAACACTAACCCTGCACTTGAGCTGCGTAGTGGCATGGGCCGTCACTTCAGCCCTCGAGGGAGATCACAAGACCTGAGTGGCATCGGCCCTGGCGACGTCCCTGGACCGAACCCTAACCCTAGCTAAGCCTCTCTCGACATCGGGACCTAAATCCAACGTCTGCAAACACCACGCGCCTGGGGTCCAGAAGAGGTGCAGGCTGACTCGGCATGGAACCTGGAAGCTCACCATGTCGTTTCCCATGCCCGCCTGCAGCTGCCCGAGAGGATTCTGAAGTTCACCTCAACCAGGGGCCCATCGACGTGTGAGGCCTTGGCAGCCTAAGACTGATCCTGAACAGCACCCTGACCAGTACCCTCAACTCAGCCCTTTGGGGAGACCACTGCCCTGCTGTGGGTTCATCACCTGGAGCTTTCTGGGACCTAGGCCTAACCCTAACACTAACCCTACCTCTTACCTGGACCCTCCACTGAAACCTAAGCCTGCCTCGAACCCTAAGCCTGCACTTGAGCTGCTTTGTGGCATGGGCCCTCACTTCAGCCCTCGTGATTGTTACAAGCTGTTAGTTGAATGTTAGTTTTCCCCAGAGTGAAGTCTGACAGAGTTGAGTACATGGAACTTGACGCGTAGTCCCCGCGCAGGTTTTCAAGCCCTTGGAACTGAGTGAAACTAGGTGTTAGCTAAAAGATGGTGTCCTCAGAGTGTGCCTTCCCACTGGTGACTATACGGCACCTACCTTGTCGGCCCCGCACAGGTGTCAGACAGCTCTCTTCTAGTGCAGAAAGACCGTTTCGGCAAACCGTGTTTGACATGATGGAGCGTAAGGGCACTTTCTACGCAAGCCACCGTAGGTTCGCAAACACTTGGACCTCAGTGAAATGAGATGCTAGCTGAAAGATGGTTTCTCCACAGGGTGGAGGGTGACTTTCCACGTCGTTCTCCGCATAGAATTTCAAACAATGCCAACCTGGAGATACAAGAAGTTCCTGGAAAGATGGTTTCCCCAAATGTGCAGCCTTCACTATAGGCCTCCCATCACTGTTCCGCCTCTTCTCACTTAGGGAAAGGAGATGTTAGCTGAAAGGTGTTTCCTCCCCCCGACCCGCCCCCCACGGTTTTGTTTCACACAGTCGAGGACAGAGCACTTGCCGTGTACGTCTGCATACGCTTTCAAACTCTTGCAACTTAGTCAAACAAGGTGTCAGCTGAGTGATGGTTTCCCTGCAGGACTCTTTCAGAGTATCGAGCACTTGTCACTTTCCACATCGTGCCCCGCGTAGGTTTTCAAACGCTTCTGACTTAGTGATACAAGATATCAGCTGAAGGGCAGTTTCCCTGAAGGGCAAACATTTGACAGAGTTGAGTGGCACGCGCCGCATAAAGCCCCCACAGGCTTCACACGCTTCTTACCTGGTGAAACCCAATGTAGTTGAAAGAGGGTTTCCCCAACAGTTTTGTTTCACAGCGCTGAGAGTCTAGGCCCCACATGGCATTGCAAACACTTCCAAGTTAGTGGAACCAGAGGTGAATGGAAAGCGTTTCTCCAAAGTGCAGTTTGCCCAAGACAAGTATATGGCACCTTCCACTGAGGCCCCACGATAAGCGTTTGTTCAAACGCTGGTCTAACTTAGCGATTCAAGATGTTCGTTCACAGAGCCGAGTTTGTGGCACTGACCTTACATGTGGGCACCGCATAGGTTTTCAAAAGTTCTCCCTCAGTGAGCCAAGATGTTAGTTGCAAGATGGCTTCTTCACTGGACTTTCTCACACAGCCGAGTAAATGTCACTTGCCCCTTCTTTGCCCGCAGAGGATTTCCGGCAAACCTTACCTAGTGATACGGATGTTATTTGAAAGGTGGTTTCCCCAAAGTGCCTCTTGACAGAGTCGCGTATATGGCACCTTCGTCATAGGCCCCGAATTGGTTTTCAGACACCTGTGCCCAGTGAAACGTGAAGTCAGTCCACAGTATTCTCTCCCACTGTCGAGTATATGTCACTTTCCCCCTGGTTCCCCACTGAGGGTTCCAAACACTTCTATCTTAGTGATGCAAGCTGTTAGCCAGAAGAAGGCTCCTGCAATGTGCCGTGTGACAGTGCTCTGTATATATATGTATATGTATATATACACACATAGCACTTTGTGCTTAGGCCCCGACCGGTTTCTCAAACACTTCTAACTTAGTGAAAAGATGTGTTAGTTGAAACGGTCTCCCCACAGTGTTGTTTAAGAGTTGAGTATGTGGCACTTTCGCTGTAGGCCCCGCACGAACGGTTTGCAACCACAGGTAACATAGTGAAGTAAGCTGTTAGTTGAAGGACGGCTTCTCTGCCCTCCCCCCTCCCCACACACACACCCCAGGTGTTGTTTGACAGAGTGGGTGTCTCATACTTTTGGTGTGAGCTCCGCATAGCTTTTCAGACACGTCTAACAAGGGAACCCAGATGCAATTTGAAGGATGGTTTCACCACAGATTTGTTTTACAGAGGTGAGCACATGGCGCTTTCTGCGTAGGAAGCCCCTCGTTTCCGAAACTCTTCTCAGTAAGGGAAACGAGAGGTGTGTTGAAAGGCGGCGTCTCCACGGTGTTGTTTCACAGAGGTGACTCTACGGCACTTTCGTCGCAGGCCCTGCATGGGTCTTGAAGCCGTTGTCACTTTGGGAAACGAGCTGTTATTTGAAAAGTGGTCTCCCCCCAGCGTCTCACAGAGTTGAGGGTAGGGCCCTTGCCGCGTAGACCCCCAACAGTTTCCAAACACTCTTAAGTTAGTGAAACCTGGTGTTATTTGAGTGCTCGTTTCAGCACACCATCGTTTCTCACTGTTGAGTAGACGGCACTCAACCGTTAGGCTTCTCGTAGGTTTTCAAACCCTTCTACTTTAGAGAAACCTCATGGTAGTTGAAGGGCGGTTTCCCCACAGTGTTTTTTCCAAGAGTTGAGAGCGTACGGTCCCGTGCGCTAGGCGCCTGCGAGCCTTTTGAAACACCTGTGGCTTAGTGAACCCAGATGTTAAGAGACAGATTGTGTCCCCCACAGTGTCGTCTCACAGGGTTCATTATATGGCACTCTCGTTGTAGGCCCCGCAACGTTTGGAGCTACGTCTATCTTAGCGAAGCGAGATGTCAGTGGAACGACGGCTTTCACCGTGTTATTTGCCAGAGCGCAGTGTGAGATACTTTCGGGCTAGGCTCCGCGTAGCTTTGCAAACACTAACGAGGGAACACAGATGCTGTTTGAAGGAGGGTTTCACCACAGTGTTGTTTTACAGATTGCGCACAGGGCCCTCTCTGCGTAGTACCCACGTAGGCTTTCGAACCCTTCTCACTAAGCGAAACGAGCGGCTAGGTGAAACGTGGAGACCCACAGTGTTGTCTCACAGAGTTGAGTGTATGGCATTTTCCGCCTAGGCCCTGCATAGGTTGTCAAACACTTCTCACTTTGTGAAACGAGATGTGACTGGAAAGATGGTTTCCCCCACAGCGTCTGAGAGAGTTGAGTATACGGCAGGTTCGTTGTAGTCTCCGGATGCTTCTCAAACACTTCCAACTTAGTGAAACCACATGGTAGGTGGAAGATGTTTTCCCCACAAGGTCGTGTCACAGAGTTGAGTGTACGTCACTTTCTACATAAGCCTCCGTAGGTTTTCAAACACGTCTGCCTTAGTGAACTGGGATGTTAGTTGAAAGGTGTTTTCTCCACCGTGTTTTTCCCCATAGCCGAGTATATGGCACTCACCGTCCACGTCTGCATACGTTTTCAAACTCTTCTAACTTAGGCAAACAAGGTGTTAGTTGAAAGATGGTTTCTCCACAGTATGTTTTCACAGAGTCGAGAACATGGCACTTTCCTCATTGTTCCTAGCAACGTTTTTCACGTACGTCTAACATGGTGAAACAAGATAGTTGGAAGATGGTTTCCCTAAAAATTGACAGTGGAGCAGATGGCACTTTCCGCCTAAGCCCCCCCCCCCCCCCCCGCAAGTTGCGAAACACTCCTACGAAATGAACCCAGATGTTACTTGAAATACGGTTTCACCACAGTCGTGTTGCGCAGAGTTGAGCAAATGACACTTTCTTTGTAGAACTGGCATAGGTTTTCAACCACTTTTGGTGAAGAGCAGTTAGCTACAACTTGGATTCACCACAGCGTTGTGTCACAGAGTTGAATGCATGGTCTACGCGCCTAGGTCCCGTGGGTCTTCTCAGACACTTGTAACCTAGTGAAACCAGAGGCTAGAAGAAAGAGTCTTTCCCCCACAGTGCTGTTTCACAGAGTTGAGTATATGGCACTTTCGGACTAGGCCCCACATGGTTTGCATCTACATCTAACATAGTGAATTAAAATGTGAGTTGGAGGACGGCTTCCCCAGGTGTTGTTTGACAGAGTGGAGGGTATGATTCTTGCGGTGTAGGCTCTGCATAAGTTTTCAAACACTTCTAACAGGGGAGCCCAGATGGTATGTGAAGGGTGGTCCCCCTACCGTGTTGCTTTAGAGAGTTGAGCACATGGCACTTTCTACGTAGAACGGCATACGGCTCTCAAACACTTCTAAGTGAAACGAGATGTTAGTTGAAGGTGGAGTCCCCACAGTGTTTCACAGAGTTGACCAGGTGGCACTTTCGGCGCAGGCCCTACAAGGGTTTTCAAACGCTTGTAACTTTGTGAAATGAGATGTTAGTTGAAAGATGGTTTCTCCACAGTGTCTCACAGAGTTGAGTCTGTGGCGCTTTCGGTGTCATCTCCGCGTGGTTTTCAAACACTGCTAACTTACTGAAACAACATGTTAGTTGGAAGAGGGTTTCCCCGACTGTGTTGTGTCTCGGAGTTGAAAATATGGCACTCTCCTCATAGACCCTGGATAGTTTTCAAACAGGCTTGAAGCAGGGAAACCAGATGTCAGCTGAAAGATCGTTTTGCCACACCATTGTCTCTCACAGTCGAGTCCATGGCACTTAACCGTTAGGCTTCCCATGGGTTTTCAAAGACTTCTACCTTAGGGAAACCAGACAGTAGGTGAACGATGGTTTCCCCATAGTGTTGTTTCACAGAATTGGCACTCTCCGTGTGGCCTCCACTTAGGTTTTCAAACCCTTGTAACTACGCGCAGTGAGAAGCTAATGGAAAGGTCGTTTCACCAGTGTTGTTTGATTGAGTGGCGCGTATGGCGCTAGCCACATGGGCCCCGCATGTGTTTTCAAACACTTGTATCAGTGAAACCAGATAGTAGTTGAGCGATCCTTTCACCACACTGGTATTCACACAGTTGAGTATAAGGCACCTTGCGATTAGGCAATCCTATGAGAGCATAGGATTTCCACACACTGCTCACTCAGAGAAACCAGCTGGTAGTCGAAGATCGTTTTCCCACAGTGTTGTTTCACAGAGTCGAGTATATGGCACGGTCTTCATAGGCCCCTCAGGGATTTGAAACCCTTCTAACCCTTTTTTAGTTAAAAGTTTTTAGTTAAAAGTCAGTTTGTCCCATGTTGTTTCCCAGAGTTGAGCGTACGGTGGGTGCTATGCACCTAAGCCCCCCCCCCCCCGCCCCCGTCTTTTCAAACCCTTGTAACCTCGCGAATCCAGATGCTCGGAGACTGTGTCACCATAGTGTCTGTTCTCGGAGCTGAGTATATGGCACTTTCGTTGTGGGCCCCGCATGGTTTTCAAACACATCAAACTTAGGGAAATAAGATGTGAGTTGGAGGACGGCTTCCTCCAAGTGTTGTTTGACACAGTGCAATGTAAGATACACTCGGCGTAGCCGCCGCAAGGCATTTCAAACACGTCTGACAAGTGAACCCAGGTGATATTTGGAGGATGATATCACCACGCTGTTGTTTTACAGAGTTGAGCATACGGCACTCTCTGCGTAGTCCCTGCATAGGTCTTCAAACACTTCGAACTTAGTGCACCAAGATGTTAGTTGAAAGAGGGTTTCTCCACAGGATTCTCTACAGAGTCCTGTACATGTCACTCTCCACATCATTCCCCACATAGAGCTTCACAGACTTCTACGCGACACGACACGTTAATTGACAGGCCATTTCCACAAAGTGCATTTTGACAGAGTTGAGGATGTGGCACTTTCACCATAAGCCCTGCATTGATTTTCCAACACTTCGAACCTCGCGAAACAAGATGGTAGTTGAACGATTGTTTTCATTACACTGCTGCTTCACAGAATCGAGCCTATGGCACTTTCATGTATCCCGAGCACAGTTTTCCAAACACTCGAACCTTAGTGAAACCAGATGTTAATCGAACAGTGGTCTCCTCACAGAGTTGTGTATATGGCACCTTGCGGAGGCCACTCAAGTGTTTCTAAACACTTCAGACTTTGTGAAACCAGGTATTAGTTGAAAGACGGTTGCCCCACAGTGTTGTTTCACAGGGAGATGGGTGTTTAGCACCTTCCGCTTAGGCCCCTCATAGGTGTTCAAACACTTCCACCTTAGCGTAATGGGCTGTCACTTGAAAGATGGTTTCCCCTGCAACCTATCAGACAGGTGTGTGTGTGGCACTTTTGATGTCGCCCCCCGCATGGGTGTTCAAGCACACTAAGTTTGCGACACCAGATGTTAACGGATAGATGTTTGCACCACACAATCGTTTCAGAGGGTTGAGTACCGGGCACTTTGGCTGTAGTCTCCGCATGAGTTTTTAGCCACTTCTAGTGTCGCGAAACAAGATATTAGTTGAAAGATGTGTTGTTTGCCAGAGTTGACTATGTGGCACCTTATGCATAAGCTTTATGCAAAGGCTTTGGAACACGCCTAGCAACGTGAAACCGTTAAGTTAGTTGAAAGATGGTTTCCCCCCAGCAGTTTTTATTGTCGAGTATATGTCACTTTCCCCAATCACCAGTTCTAACAGTGAAACAAGTTGTTAATGGGAAGATTTTTATCCCACAATATTGTTTCACAGACTGGAGTACATGGCGCCTTCCTCTAGGTCCTTCATAAGTTTTTAAGCTTTTCTAAATTTCTGAAATCAGATGGTAGTTGAAAGAGGATTTCACCTCTTTCACGTGTTGTCTCACGGAGTTGAGTATACGGCACTTTCTTCATAGACCCGGCCTAGGGTTTCAAGTACTTCGGTTAGTGAAACAAGATATTAGTTGAAAGACCGTTTCTCCATAATACTCTTTCACAGATTCAAGAATATGCCACTTTCATCGTAATTCCCCGAAAATGTTTACAGAAACTTCTAACGGTGAAACAAGATGTTTCAACCGAAGGGCTGGGTTGAGGGCACAAAGGAGGATGCCGGTCAGGATCCGTCTTTGGCTCCCAAGGCCACACCTCGATCGGCCCCTGGTGGAGGAGGCCTCTGGAATCCTCTCGGGCAGCTGCAGCGGGGCCTGGGAAAGGACATGCTGAGCTTACAGGTTCCATGCCGTGTCAGCCTGCACCGCTTCTGGATCTTAGATGCCTGGTGTTGTCAATCGTTGGAATTCGGTCCCCATTGCGAGAGAGCCTTAGCTAGGGTTAGGGTTCGGTCCAGGCACTTCGCCAGGGCAGAAGCGACTCTGGTCTCGCGATCTCCCTCGACGGCTGAAGTGAGGGCTCATGTATCAAGGCGGCTCAATTGTAAGGTTAGGGTTCGAGACAGGCTTAAGTTTCGGTGGAGGGCCCGGTTCTAGGTAGGATTAGCATTACGGTTAGGTCCCAGGAGTATCCAGGCACCGAACCCACAGCAGGGCTGTGGTCTCACCGAATGGCTGAGTTGAGGACACAAGGAAGGGTGTCGGTCAGTATCCGTCTTTGGCTGCAAAGGCCACACTCGTTGATGGGCCACAGGTCGCTGAGGCCTCCGGAATCGTCTTGGGCAGCTGCAACCGGGCTGTGAAAAGACATGGTGAGCTTCCAGGTTCCATGCTGAGTGAGCCTCCACCGCTTCTGGACCCCAGGCGCGTGGTGTCGTCAGACGTTGCAATTGGGTCCCCTTGGGAAGAGCGCCTTAGCTAGGGTTAGCGTTCGGTTCAGGGACGTCGCCAGGGCCGAATCGACTCTGGTCTCGTGATCTCCCGCGAGGGATGAAGTGAAGGCTTGTATCAATCACTAGGTTAGAAGAGTTTGAAAACCTATGTGGGGAACGATGTGGAAAGTGACATATACCAGCCACTCTGAAAGATTCCTTTGGAGAAACCATCTTTCACCTAACGTCTGGTGTCACAACGTTGGAAGTGTCGGAACACCTATGTGGGGGGCCTATGTGGAGAGTGAAGTGCCTTGTACACAACTCAATCTGTACTCTACGGAAACCATCTTTCCACCAAGCTCTGGCTCCACTAACGTGGAAGTGTTGGAAAACCCATGTGGGGCCTAGAAGGAAAGTGCCATACCCTCAACCCTGTGAAAACAACACTGTGGGGAAACCATCTTTCCACTCACATCTTGTTTCTCTAAGCAAGAATTGTTGGCAAACCTGTGGGGGCTTTGGCGGAAAGTGTCATACACTCCACTCTGTCAAGCCGCTCTTGGGGAAACCATCTTTCCACTACCATCTTATTTCACCATGTTAGACATGTTTGAAAAACTTCTTTGGGAATGAAGATTCGTCTTCAACGGAATTCTCGAGTTTCTCAGAATTCTCGATTCAGAGAAAACATACTGTGGAGAAACCATCTTTCAACTCACATCTGGTTTCTCTAAGTTAGAACTGTTTGAAAAACTTACGCGGGCCCATGCGGAAAGGGCCGTATACCCAATCCTGCCAAACAACACTGTAGCGAAACCAGCTTTCACCTGATATGTGGTTTCGCTCAGTGAGAACCGTGTGAAAACCTACGCGGGGCCTAGAGGGTAAGTGCCATATACTCAACCCTGTGATACGACACTGTGGGGAGAATGTCTTGTAACTAGCCTGTCGTTTCACTACGTGAGAAGAGTTTGACAACCTATGCAGGGAATGATGTGGAAAGTCACATACACCAGCCATCGCAAAAGACTCCTGTGGAGAAAGCATCTTTCAACTCACATGTTTCACCCAGTTGGAAGTTTTGAGAACGTATGCAGGGCCTCCAAGGTCACTGCCATATACTCATCTCTGGGAACCAACACGGTGGGAAAGCATCCTTTGAACTAACATCCAGTTTCACTAAGTTAGAAGGGTTTGAAAAATTATTCAGGGACTGTGCAGAAAGTGCCATATATTCAACTCTGTCAAAACGGCGCTTTGGGGAAAGCGTCTTTCAACTAACATCTTGTTTCTCCAAGTTAGAAGCGTTTGAAAAACTGCTGGGAACGACGACGAACGTGCCATACACTCAACTCTGTGAAATAACACCGTGGGGAAAAGCCATCGTGTTGCTAACACCTTGTTTCACTGAGTTAGAAGTGTTTGAAAACCTCGGCGGGGACTAGGTGGAAAGTGCCATATACTCAACTCTGTCAAACTGCACTTTCAACTAACGTGCAGCCTACACAAGACACGAATTACACGGAAACCCACACATATATCACACATACCACAGTACCCAAACACACAACACACACACCCAAAACGTTTAAGGAAAACACACCACACACGGCCACCCCTGCAATACACTCAAGACACTTATAACACACGTACACGCACCCCCTGCACATTCCACACACCTGGCACGCCGCATTGGCCACCTTCCTACGACCTACACACCTGCATGCCACATACACCGTCTGCACATGCATACATCACACACACCACATGCTCACCACACACTCACCATGCATATGTCGCAGACATATCCAACACACATCACACATGCCCCACACACCCACAGTTACCCCCCTCGCACAGTATTACCACACTCAACACATATACAGCATACAGTTTCCAAACAAACCACTGCTTGTATACCACGCATATACCCTCCCACATACACGCCCCACACCCCAAACCTACGCCACATACGGAAGACAGATGCTCCCTGCTCTACGCATCGACTACAAGGACACCACACACACTGCACATAGAGACACAACGGTGACACATAGGCCACACAGCCACACCCCTCTTACACCGAACACACAACAGGGTACAAACATACCTCGCATGACACGTGAATACCACACAAACACCTCACCCAGTCACCACATACACACCAAACCACTTACACATCACACAGACATCTTCCACACACTACTTATTACACCTAATACACGTACCACACATAAACACACCGTACACACGTATAGCACACAAACACACTCCATATATACACCACATACATGCCAAACTTATACCGCACACCACGCACTTACACTACACAGACACCACATCCACAATACACACACCATGAGAGTCTATACATCTATGAAATACGGAAACCACGCACGCCACACACACCACACTTTTACTGCCCAAACTCCACCCGTATCCCACACCACAAAACCCCACGTGCACCACATACAAAACACACATACACGCACAAAGTTCTATGCGGCGCATACGTAGCTGATATACTACAATCACAACACATATATGACACTCGAGGACAACACAGAAGGACACATACAGCACCTACAAAGCACTGACACACCATATACACACCACATTCACCACACAAATAACATACACAGACACAAACAATGTACATAGCATACGTGCCATCCATACTTTAGAGATGTAAGATGTTGGTTAAAAGATGGCTTCTGCAATGTGCAGTTTGACAGAGGGCCCGACGGGTTTCTCAAACACTTCTAACGTAGTGAAACCAGGTGTTAGTTGAACCCGTTTCCCCACAGCGTTGTTTCACAGAGTTGAGTATATGGGTGGCACTTTGGCTGTAGGCGCCGCATGGTTTGCAACAACATGTAACATAGTGAAATAAAATGTCAGTTGAAGGACGGCTTCCCCAAAGTCTTTGCCAGAGTGCAGTGTAAGATACTTTCGGGGTAGGCTCCGCATAGGTTTTCAAACACTTCCAACAGTGAACCATGAAGCTATTTGAAGGATGGTTTCACCAGTGTTGTCTTACAGAGTTGAGCATATGGCACTCGTTGCGTAGAACGCACGTAGGTTTTTCAAACCCTTCTCACTAAGTGAAACGAGAGGTTGGTTGAAACGTGGAGACCCACAGTGTTGTTTCACAGGGTTGACTATAGGCACTTTCTGCGCAGGCCTTGCATGCATGGGTTTTCAAACACTTGTAAGTTTGTGAAACGAGAAGTTACTTCAAAGACGGTTTCCCTAGGGTGTCTCATAAAGTTCCTTCCGGATGTAGCTCCTCATGGTTTTCAAACTGACACATGTTAGTCGGAAGACGGTGTTCCCCACTGTGTTCTGTCACAGAGTTGAGCATGTGGCACTCTCCTCCCAGACCCTGAATAGTTTTCAAACAGTTTTAAATTAGTGTAACCAGATGTTAGTTGAAATATTGTTTTAGCACACCGTCGTTGTTCACCGTTGAGTGCAGGTATGGCACTTAACCAGTTGGCTTCTCATAGGTTTTCAAACACTTCTACCTCAAAGAAACCCCATAGAGGTTGACAGGTGGTTTCCCCACAGTGTTGTTTCACAGAGTGGAGTGTTGGGTACTCTCCACAGAGGCCCCGCGTGTGTTTTAAACACTTGTAACCCAGTGAAACCAGATGTTGGGAGATTGTCTCTCGACCGTGACGGTGCTCAGGGCAACTCTAGGTCCCGCCTAGTTTTCAAGCAATTGTAACGTAGCGAAACCCGATGTTTCACTCTTTTTTCCAGAGGTGAGTATAAGGCACTTTCCTTGTAGGCCCCGCACGTATTTACTAACGTTTCTCACGTTGTGAAACGTAGCCGTTAGTTGAATGATGGTATCCCCACGGTACTTCCTAAAGTTAGGTACAAGGCACAGGTCGGGGTAGGCCTACAGTGTTTTCCAAACACTTGTGACTTAGTGAAACAAGATGTTCGTTGAAAGATAGTTTCCCTCAAGTGCTGCCTGGTAGAGTTGAGTACATAGGACTTTCCACCTAGGCTCCGCATGGGTCTCCAGACGCTTCAAACTTAACGAATAAGACGATGGGAGAAAGATTTCCCTAGAGTGTTTCATGGTATTGGGTATAAGGCACACTCGGTGTAGGTGCTGCATTTGCTTTGAAACATTTTTAACTTGGTGAAACAAGATGTTAGTGGAAAGATGTTTCCCTCACCCTTTTCTGTTTCACAGAGTTGAGTGCATGGCACTTTCCCCGTACGACCCACATAGGCTTTCCAATTCTACTTGCCGAAAGAAGAGGTTAGTGGCAAGCTGGATACCCCACAGTGTTTTTTCACGGAGTTGAGTGTACGAGCCCTCGCCGCCCAGGCCCTGCATGGATTTTCAAACACTTCTCACTTTGTGAAATCACATAGATGTTACTTGAAAGTCGGTTGCCCCACGGTGTTTTTTCACGGAGGTGACTCTCTGGCCCTTACCCTGTAGGCCCCGCATAGGTTTTCAAAGAGTTCTCGCTTACTGAAACCTAAGGAAAAACTACATGTCAATTTTATTTTAACCCACATAATATATAGTACTGTTATTACCAAGCCTTTTTTTTTAATATTTAATTTTGTTGAGAAAAATAAGTTGAAAGAAAGGAAATACTGACTGAGCAGACCTCTATTAGATGTTAATGGTAGAAAACTTGGGCTGTTTCTTATCTCCCTTTACAGTTTTTAAGGTTCTTAATGTCAAATTTAAAAACCTTCTCTGTTGTCCCTATTCCTAAGGAAAACAAATCCATATTGTCTCCTTTTTAATGTCTCAAGAAATTATCAGAAGTGAATAAAGTACCTGAAAATAGCATGAATACAGACACTTTTTGAATAAATGAATGAATATAATATTAAGGGAGTGACTTAGTAATCCCACTCAATGACTATGGGAGAAGCTGAATTATTCTATGGACCAGACCCACTTTTGGAAGAAGGTAAATTTTATGAGAAGGTCTTAGTCAACGATGGGATTATTGTCTAAGAAAGCACAAAGTTCTATTTCTTATCACCATGTCATGAAGCTAAATTCCCCCCAATTTTCTTTATGGTACAGAATCCCATTATATTTTCATACTATAATCCTTGAATCACTAGGTAAAAATTTTATCAAGTCCCTTTCTCTCCAGAAGCTCTTTACTTTGTGTCAATTTAAGGAATTGTAGGAACTATATAATAAAATTACAATTCTTAAAAACGGACAGGGATTTAATGTTACTACTGGTCCAGGGGCTCTGGCTTCAGGCATGCATTGCGAACACTTCCCACTTAGTTAAACCAGAGGTTGGTTGAAAAGTGGTTTGTCTACAACGTTCCTTGACAAATTGAGTAAAGTGCACTTTCCTTGTTACGTCTATGTCTTAGGATTCCAAAATTTCTAACTTTGTGGAACAAGTTGTGGGTTGAAAGATATTTCCGCACAGTGATTTTACACCACGTTAAGTATGTGACACTCTTCATAAATAAGCCATTTATCAACTAACATCTTGCTTCGCTGAGAATTGTTTGAAAACCTATGAGGAAAACGAGAAACACTCCAGCTGAAATCTTACCGTGGAGAAACCATCTTTCAACTACCATCAGGTCTCACTACGTTAGAGGTATTCGACAACCTATGTGGGTACTAAGAATAAAGTGTCATATACTCGGGTCTGGCAAAAAAAACTGTGCGGAAACCATCTTTCAACCAGCATCCTGTTTCAGTACATTAGACCACTCTTAGTTTGAAGACACATGGGGGCCTACATAGAATGTGCCACGCACTCAACCTTGGGAAACAACCGTGTTGTGAAACCATCTATCCACTGACGTCGGGCTTCACCACGTTAGAAGTGTTTGAAGACCCATGCAGGGCCAACAACGAAACTGCCCTATGCACGACTGTATGAAACATCTTTAAACTGACATCTGCTATCCCTAAGATGAAAAACATCTTGGAAACCTATGCGGAGCCTAGGGGAAAGTGCCATACCCTCACCTCTGCACAAGAGTCGGCTCAAACCCTCAGTCAACTAACCTCTTGTTGCACAAGGTTGGAACAGTTTGAAAACCTATGCGACACCTACAGGGAAAGTGCCTTATACTCAAATATGGGAAACAAAAACATTTCGGGAAACCCTCTTTCAAGAAACATTCGGTTTCACTAATTTGGACGGGGTGGAAAACGTACGCGAGCAACTATGAGAGAAGAGCCATATCATACACTCTGTGGTGAAACCATCTCTCAACTACCACTTGATGTCACTAGTTTGTACGTGTTAGAAAACCCACGCGGGCAACTATACCGAAAGCGCCATCACTCAGCTCTGCGAAGCAATAGTGTGGTGAAACCATCCTTCAACTAACATCTTATTTCACGCTTAGAAGTTTCTGAAGCAGTGCAGTCTCAATCACGAGACCAGAGTGTCTTCAGCGCTGGCGACGTCCGTGGACTGAACCCTAACCTCAGCCAAGTCTGTCTCCCCATGTGGACCCAATTCTAACGTCTGAAAACACCACGCGCCTGGGGTCCAGAAGCCGTGCAGGCTCACTCAGCATGGAATTTGGAAACTCACCATGTCGTTTCCCAGGCCCAGCTGCGGATGCCCGAGAGGATTCCGGAGGCCTCCACGATCAGGGGCCAATGGACGGGTGTAGCCCCGGCAAAGACGGATCCTGAACGACACCTTCCGTTGTGCCCTTAACTCAATCCTTCCGGGAGACAACTGCTCTGCTCTGGGTTCGGCGCCTGGAGCCTCCTGGGAACTAACCCTAACCTTAACCCTACTCCAAACCGGGACCCTCCACTGGAACCTAAGCCGGTCTCCAAACATAAATGAGCACTTGAGTGACTTTGTTACATGGGGCTTCACTTCAGCCCTCGAGGGCGATCACTACACAAGAGTTTCTTCCGCCTTGGGAATGTCACTGGACCGAACAATAATCCTAGCTAACGCTTTCTCCCAGGGAGGACCCAAATCCAACGTCTGACAACACCACGCGCCTGAGGTCCGTAAGAGGTGCAGGCTGACTCAGCATGGAACCTGGAAGCTCACCATGTCGTTTCCCAGCCCGGCTGCAGCTGTCCCAGAGGATTCCGGAGGCCTCCTCGACTAGGGGCCCAATCACGTGTGTGGCCTTGGCAGCCAAAGACAGATCCTGACCAGCACCATACCTTGTGCTATCAACTCAGCCTTGCGGGGAGACCACTGCCCTGCTGTGCGTTCCGCGCCTGGAGCCTCCTGGGACCTAACCCTAACCCTAACCCTACCCCGAACCAGGATCCTCCACCGAAACCTAAGCCTGCCTCGAAACCTCCCCTGCACTTTAGCCGCCTTGCTGCATGGGCCCTCACTACAGTCTTCGAGGGAGATCACGAGACCGGAGTCGGTTCTGCCCTGTCGACGTCCCTGGTCGGAAACCTAAACCTAGCTAAGGCTCCCTCCCCATGGGGACCCAATTACAACCTCTGAGAACACCAGGGGCCTGGGGTCGAGAGGCGGTGCAGGCCGACTCGGCATGGAACCTGGAAGCTCACCATGTCGTTTCCCAGGCCGGGCTGCAGCTGTCACAGAGGATTCCGGAGGCCTCCTCGACCAAGGGCCCAATCACGTGTGTTGCTTGGCAGCCAAAGACGGATCCTGATCAGCAGCATCCCTTGTGCCCTCAACTCAGCCCTTCGGGGAGACTACACCCCTACTGTGGGTTCTTCGCCTGGAGCCTCCTGGGACGTAACCCTAACCCTAACCGTACACCGAAATGGGACCTGCACCGCAACCTAAGCCTGCCTCGAACCCTAACCCTGCTATTGAGCCGCCTTCTGGCGTGGGCCCTCTCTTCAGCCCTCGAGGGAGGTCACGAGACCGGAGTCGCTTCGGCCCTGGCGATGTCCCTTGACCAAACCCAAACCCTAGCTAAGGCTCCCTCCCATTGTGGACCCAATTTCAACGTCTGAGAACACCAGGCGCCTGGGGTCCAGAAGCGGTGCATGCTGCCTCGGCATGGAACCTGGAAGCTCACCATATTGTTTCCCAGACCCGGCTGCAGCTGCCCGAGAGGATTCCGAAGGCCTCCACGAATAGGGGCCGATCGACGTGTGTGGCCTTGGCAGCGAGAGACGGATCCTGACCGGCACCGTCCCTTGTGCCCTCAACTCAGCCCTTCAGGGAGAGCACTGCCCTGCTGTCTGTGGGTTCGGTGCCTGGAGCCTCCTGGGACCTAAACCCAACCCTACCCCGATCAGGGACCCTCCACCGAAACCTAAGCCTGCCTCGAACCCTAACCCTGCACTTGAGCCGCCTTGCTGCATGGGCACTCACTTTAGCCCTCGAGGGAAATCACGAGACTGGAGTCGCTTCGGCCCTGGCGACGTCCCCGGACCGAACCCTAACGCTAGCTAAGGCTCTCTCCCCAAGAGGCGCCAATTCCAACGTCTGACAACACCACACGCCTGGGGTCCAGAAGCGGTGCAGGCTGACTCGGTATGGAACCTGGAAGCTCACCATGTCGTTTCCCAGGCCCGGCTGCAGCTGCCCGAGAGGATTCCGGAAGCCTCCTCGACCAGGGGCCCAATCACATGTGTTGTCTTGGCAGGCAAAGGCGGATCCTCATCAGCAGCCTCCCTTGTGCCCTCAACTCAGCACTTCGAGGAGACAACTGCCCTGCTGTGTGTTCGGCACCTGGAGCCTCCTGGGATCTAACGCTAACCCTAACCCTACCCCGAACCGGGACCCTCCACCACAGCATAAGCCTGCCTCGAACCCTAACCCTGCACTTGAGCCGCCTTGCTGCATGGGCCCTCACTTTAGCCCTCGAGGGAAATCACGAGACTGGAGTCGCTTTGGCCCTGGCGACGTCCCCGGACCGAACCCTAACGCTAGCTAAGGCTCTCTCCCCAAGAGGCGCCAATTCCAACGTCTAACAACACCACGCGCTTGGGGTCCAGAAGCTGTGCAGGCTCTCTCGGCATGGAACTTGGAAGCTCACCATGTCTTTTCCAGGCCAGTCTGCAGCTGCCTGAGAGTATTCCGGAAGCCTCCTCGACCAGGAGCTCATCGACGTGTGTGGCCTTGGCAGCCAAGACAGATCGTGACTGGCACCCTCCCTTGTGCCCTCAACTTAATCCTTCTGGGAGACCACAGCACGGCTGTGGGTTTGGCCCCTGGAGCATCCTGGGCCCTAACCTTAACCCTAACCCTAAACCAAACCGGGACTTTCCACCGAAACCTAAGCCTGTCTCGAACCCTAACCTTACCGTTGAGCCGCCTTGTGGCACAGGCCCTCACTTCAGCCCTCATGGGAGATCACGAGACCTGAGTCGTTTCGGCCCTGGCGACCTCCCTGGACCGACACGTAACGTTAGCTGAGGCACTCTCTCGTAAAAGACACAATTCCAACGTCTGACAATACCACACCCCTGGGGTCCAAAACCGTGCAGGCTCACTCAGCATGGAAACTTGAAACCCACCAAATTTCCCAGGCACGGCTGCCGCTGCCCGAGAGGATTCCGGAGGCCTTCTCGATCAGGGGCCCAATCACGTGTGTGACCTTGGCAGCCAAAGACGAATCCTGACCGACACCCTCTCTTGTGCTCTCAACTCAGACCTTCAGGGAGACCACTGCCCTGCTGTGGGTTCAGCACCTGGAGCCTCCTGGGACCTAAACCTAATGCTAACCTACCCTGAACCGGGACACTCCACCCAAACGTAAGCATGCCTCGATCCCTAACCCTGCACTTGAGCCATTTTGTGGCATGGGCCTTCACTTCAGCCTTCGAGGGAGATCACGATACCAGAGTCTTTTCGGCCCTGGCGACGTCCCTGAACCGAAGACTAACCCTAGCTAAGGCGCTCTCCTCAAGGGGACCCAATTGCAACGTCTGACAACACCACGCACCTGGGGTCCAGAAGGGGTGGAGGCTCACTCAGCATGGAACCTGGAAGCTCACCATATCGTTTCCAAGGCCAGGCTGAAGCTGCCCGAGAGGACTCCGGAGGCCTCCTGGACCAGGGGCCCAATCACGTGTGTGGCCTTGGCAGCCAAAGACGGATATTGACGGGCACCCTCCCTTGTGCCCTCAATCAGCCCTTCGGTGAGACCACTGCCCTGCTGTGCGTTCGGCGCCTGTAGAATGATGCGACAGAAACCTAACCCTAACCCTACCACGAACCGGGACCCGCCACCGAAACCTAAGCCTGCCTCGAACCCTAACCTTGCACTTGAGCCGCCTTGGTGTTGAGCCCTTACTTCGGCCCTCGAGGGAGATCACGAGATTGGAGTCGCGTCGGCCCGGGCGACGTCCCTGGACAGAACCCTAACCCTAGGTAAGGCTCTGTCGTCATGGGGACCCAATTTCCACGTCTGACAACACAACGCGCCGGTGATCCAGTAATACTGTGCGAGGGGGGTAACTGTGGGTGTGTGGGGCATGTGTGATGTGTGTTGGATATGTCTGCGACATATGCATGGTGAGTGTGTGGTGAGCATGTGGTGTGTGTGATGTATGCATGTGCAGACGGTGTATGTGGCATGCAGGTGTGTAGGTCGTAGGAAGGTGGCCAATGCGGCATGCCAGGTGTGTGGAATGTGCAGGGGGTGCGTGTACGTGTGTTATAAGTGTCTTGAGTGTATTGCAGGGGTGGCCGTGTGTGGTGTGTTTTCCTTAAACGTTTTGGGTGTGTGTGTTGTGTGTTTGGGTACTGTGGTATGTGTGATATATGTGTGGGTTTCCGTGTAATTCGTGTCTTGTGTAGGCTGCACGTTAGTTGAAAGTGCAGTTTGACAGAGTTGAGTATATGGCATTTTCCACCTAGTCCCCGCCGAGGTTTTCAAACACTTCTAACTCAGTGAAACAAGGCGTTAGCAACACGATGGCTTTTCCCCACAGTGTTATTTCACAGAGATGAGTGTTTGGCACGTTCGTCGTCGTTCCCAGCAGTTTTTCAAACGCTTCTAACTTGGAGAAACAAGATGTTAGTTGAAAGACGCTTTCCCCAAAGCGCCGTTTTGACAGAGTTGAATATATGGCACTTTCTGCACAGTCCCTGAATAATTTTTCAAACCCTTCTAACTTAGGAAGGAAAGAAAGAAAATCACCACTGTATACACAAATGGGCAAAAAAAAAACTGAAAATTTTTTTTTTTCTGATACTAAATGACTTGGTATTGGTCAGTGATGGAGCTAATTTTGCCTCAGTTTTAAAATGAAAAATGTAGTGGATGAGACACAGGGTGAAATGAAACAGCTGTGATACAAATTACAAAGAACAGAGAAATATGGAACAAAATCACACTACTGTCTCAGTTCTTCACAAATGAGTAATCTTAAACAAGCCTCTTTAAGTTTCTCAAGACACAGTTCCGTTATCTGTAAAAAAGAGTTAGATAATATGCTTGCCTGAAGCCAGAGCCCCTGGACCAGTAGTAACATTAAATCCCTGTCCGTTTTTAAGAATTGTAATTTTATTATATAGTTCCTACAATTCCTTAAATTGACACAAAGTAAAGAGCTTCTGGAGAGAAAGGGACTTGATAAAATTTTTACCTAGTGATTCAAGGATTATAGTATGAAAATATAATGGGATTCTGTACCATAAAGAAAATTGGGGGGAATTTAGCTTCATGACATGGTGATAAGAAATAGAACTTTGTGCTTTCTTAGACAATAATCCCATCGTTGACTAAGACCTTCTCATAAAATTTACCTTCTTCCAAAAGTGGGTCTGGTCCATAGAATAATTCAGCTTCTCCCATAGTCATTGAGTGGGATTACTAAGTCACTCCCTTAATATTATATTCATTCATTTATTCAAAAAGTGTCTGTATTCATGCTATTTTCAGGTACTTTATTCACTTCTGATAATTTCTTGAGACATTAAAAAGGAGACAATATGGATTTGTTTTCCTTAGGAATAGGGACAACAGAGAAGGTTTTTAAATTTGACATTAAGAACCTTAAAAACTGTAAAGGGAGATAAGAAACAGCCCAAGTTTTCTACCATTAACATCTAATAGAGGTCTGCTCAGTCAGTATTTCCTTTCTTTCAACTTATTTTTCTCAACAAAATTAAATATTAAAAAAAAAGGCTTGGTAATAACAGTACTATATATTATGTGGGTTAAAATAAAATTGACATGTAGTTTTTCCTTAGGTTTCAGTAAGCGAGAACTCTTTGAAAACCTATGCGGGGCCTACAGGGTAAGGGCCAGAGAGTCACCTCCGTGAAAAAACACCGTGGGGCAACCGACTTTCAAGTAACATCTATGTGATTTCACAAAGTGAGAAGTGTTTGAAAATCCATGCAGGGCCTGGGCGGCGAGGGCTCGTACACTCAACTCCGTGAAAAAACACTGTGGGGTATCCAGCTTGCCACTAACCTCTTCTTTCGGCAAGTAGAATTGGAAAGCCTATGTGGGTCGTACGGGGAAAGTGCCATGCACTCAACTCTGTGAAACAGAAAAGGGTGAGGGAAACATCTTTCCACTAACATCTTGTTTCACCAAGTTAAAAATGTTTCAAAGCAAATGCAGCACCTACACCGAGTGTGCCTTATACCCAATACCATGAAACACTCTAGGGAAATCTTTCTCCCATCGTCTTATTCGTTAAGTTTGAAGCGTCTGGAGACCCATGCGGAGCCTAGGTGGAAAGTCCTATGTACTCAACTCTACCAGGCAGCACTTGAGGGAAACTATCTTTCAACGAACATCTTGTTTCACTAAGTCACAAGTGTTTGGAAAACACTGTAGGCCTACCCCGACCTGTGCCTTGTACCTAACTTTAGGAAGTACCGTGGGGATACCATCATTCAACTAACGGCTACGTTTCACAACGTGAGAAACGTTAGTAAATACGTGCGGGGCCTACAAGGAAAGTGCCTTATACTCACCTCTGGAAAAAAGAGTGAAACATCGGGTTTCGCTACGTTACAATTGCTTGAAAACTAGGCGGGACCTAGAGTTGCCCTGAGCACCGTCACGGTCGAGAGACAATCTCCCAACATCTGGTTTCACTGGGTTACAAGTGTTTAAAACACACGCGGGGCCTCTGTGGAGAGTACCCAACACTCCACTCTGTGAAACAACACTGTGGGGAAACCACCTGTCAACCTCTATGGGGTTTCTTTGAGGTAGAAGTGTTTGAAAACCTATGAGAAGCCAACTGGTTAAGTGCCATACCTGCACTCAACGGTGAACAACGACGGTGTGCTAAAACAATATTTCAACTAACATCTGGTTACACTAATTTAAAACTGTTTGAAAACTATTCAGGGTCTGGGAGGAGAGTGCCACATGCTCAACTCTGTGACAGAACACAGTGGGGAACACCGTCTTCCGACTAACATGTGTCAGTTTGAAAACCATGAGGAGCTACATCCGGAAGGAACTTTATGAGACACCCTAGGGAAACCGTCTTTGAAGTAACTTCTCGTTTCACAAACTTACAAGTGTTTGAAAACCCATGCATGCAAGGCCTGCGCAGAAAGTGCCTATAGTCAACCCTGTGAAACAACACTGTGGGTCTCCACGTTTCAACCAACCTCTCGTTTCACTTAGTGAGAAGGGTTTGAAAAACCTACGTGCGTTCTACGCAACGAGTGCCATATGCTCAACTCTGTAAGACAACACTGGTGAAACCATCCTTCAAATAGCTTCATGGTTCACTGTTGGAAGTGTTTGAAAACCTATGCGGAGCCTACCCCGAAAGTATCTTACACTGCACTCTGGCAAAGACTTTGGGGAAGCCGTCCTTCAACTGACATTTTATTTCACTATGTTACATGTTGTTGCAAACCATGCGGCGCCTACAGCCAAAGTGCCACCCATATACTCAACTCTGTGAAACAACGCTGTGGGGAAACGGGTTCAACTAACACCTGGTTTCACTACGTTAGAAGTGTTTGAGAAACCCGTCGGGCCCTCTGTCAAACTGCACATTGCAGAAGCCATCTTTTAACCAACATCTTACATCTCTAAAGTATGGATGGCACGTATGCTATGTACATTGTTTGTGTCTGTGTATGTTATTTGTGTGGTGAATGTGGTGTGTATATGGTGTGTCAGTGCTTTGTAGGTGCTGTATGTGTCCTTCTGTGTTGTCCTCGAGTGTCATATATGTGTTGTGATTGTAGTATATCAGCTACGTATGCGCCGCATAGAACTTTGTGCGTGTATGTGTGTTTTGTATGTGGTGCACGTGGGGTTTTGTGGTGTGGGATACGGGTGGAGTTTGGGCAGTAAAAGTGTGGTGTGTGTGGCGTGCGTGGTTTCCGTATTTCATAGATGTATAGACTCTCATGGTGTGTGTATTGTGGATGTGGTGTCTGTGTAGTGTAAGTGCGTGGTGTGCGGTATAAGTTTGGCATGTATGTGGTGTATATATGGAGTGTGTTTGTGTGCTATACGTGTGTACGGTGTGTTTATGTGTGGTACGTGTATTAGGTGTAATAAGTAGTGTGTGGAAGATGTCTGTGTGATGTGTAAGTGGTTTGGTGTGTATGTGGTGACTGGGTGAGGTGTTTGTGTGGTATTCACGTGTCATGCGAGGTATGTTTGTACCCTGTTGTGTGTTCGGTGTAAGAGGGGTGTGGCTGTGTGGCCTATGTGTCACCGTTGTGTCTCTATGTGCAGTGTGTGTGGTGTCCTTGTAGTCGATGCGTAGAGCAGGGAGCATCTGTCTTCCGTATGTGGCGTAGGTTTGGGGTGTGGGGCGTGTATGTGGGAGGGTATATGCGTGGTATACAAGCAGTGGTTTGTTTGGAAACTGTATGCTGTATATGTGTTGAGTGTGGTAATACTGTGCGAGGGGGGTAACTGTGGGTGTGTGGGGCATGTGTGATGTGTGTTGGATATGTCTGCGACATATGCATGGTGAGTGTGTGGTGAGCATGTGGTGTGTGTGATGTATGCATGTGCAGACGGTGTATGTGGCATGCAGGTGTGTAGGTCGTAGGAAGGTGGCCAATGCGGCGTGCCAGGTGTGTGGAATGTGCAGGGGGTGCGTGTACGTGTGTTATAAGTGTCTTGAGTGTATTGCAGGGGTGGCCGTGTGTGGTGTGTTTTCCTTAAACGTTTTGGGTGTGTGTGTTGTGTGTTTGGGTACTGTGGTATGTGTGATATATGTGTGGGTTTCCGTGTAATTCGTGTCTTGTGTAGGCTGCACGTTAGTTGAAAGTGCAGTTTGACAGAGTTGAGTATATGGCACTTTCCACCTAGTCCCCGCCGAGGTTTTCAAACACTTCTAACTCAGTGAAACAAGGTGTTAGCAACACGATGGCTTTTCCCCACGGTGTTATTTCACAGAGTTGAGTGTATGGCACGTTCGTCGTCGTTCCCAGCAGTTTTTCAAACGCTTCTAACTTGGAGAAACAAGATGTTAGTTGAAAGACGCTTTCCCCAAAGCGCCGTTTTGACAGAGTTGAATATATGGCACTTTCTGCACAGTCCCTGAATAATTTTTCAAACCCTTCTAACTTAGTGAAACTGGATGTTAGTTCAAAGGATGCTTTCCCACCGTGTTGGTTCCCAGAGATGAGTATATGGCAGTGACCTTGGAGGCCCTGCATACGTTCTCAAAACTTCCAACTGGGTGAAACATGTGAGTTGAAAGATGCTTTCTCCACAGGAGTCTTTTGCGATGGCTGGTGTATGTGACTTTCCACATCATTCCCTGCATAGGTTGTCAAACTCTTCTCACGTAGTGAAACGACAGGCTAGTTACAAGACATTCTCCCCACAGTGTCGTATCACAGGGTTGAGTATATGGCACTTACCCTCTAGGCCCCGCGTAGGTTTTCACACGGTTCTCACTGAGCGAAACCACATATCAGGTGAAAGCTGGTTTCGCTACAGTGTTGTTTGGCAGGATTGGGTATACGGCCCTTTCCGCATGGGCCCGCGTAAGTTTTTCAAACAGTTCTAACTTAGAGAAACCAGATGTGAGTTGAAAGATGGTTTCTCCACAGTATGTTTTCTCTGAATCGAGAATTCTGAGAAACTCGAGAATTCCGTTGAAGACGAATCTTCATTCCCAAAGAAGTTTTTCAAACATGTCTAACATGGTGAAATAAGATGGTAGTGGAAAGATGGTTTCCCCAAGAGCGGCTTGACAGAGTGGAGTGTATGACACTTTCCGCCAAAGCCCCCACAGGTTTGCCAACAATTCTTGCTTAGAGAAACAAGATGTGAGTGGAAAGATGGTTTCCCCACAGTGTTGTTTTCACAGGGTTGAGGGTATGGCACTTTCCTTCTAGGCCCCACATGGGTTTTCCAACACTTCCACGTTAGTGGAGCCAGAGCTTGGTGGAAAGATGGTTTCCGTAGAGTACAGATTGAGTTGTGTACAAGGCACTTCACTCTCCACATAGGCCCCCCACATAGGTGTTCCGACACTTCCAACGTTGTGACACCAGACGTTAGGTGAAAGATGGTTTCTCCAAAGGAATCTTTCAGAGTGGCTGGTATATGTCACTTTCCACATCGTTCCCCACATAGGTTTTCAAACTCTTCTAACCTAGTGATTGATACAAGCCTTCACTTCATCCCTCGCGGGAGATCACGAGACCAGAGTCGATTCGGCCCTGGCGACGTCCCTGAACCGAACGCTAACCCTAGCTAAGGCGCTCTTCCCAAGGGGACCCAATTGCAACGTCTGACGACACCACGCGCCTGGGGTCCAGAAGCGGTGGAGGCTCACTCAGCATGGAACCTGGAAGCTCACCATGTCTTTTCACAGCCCGGTTGCAGCTGCCCAAGACGATTCCGGAGGCCTCAGCGACCTGTGGCCCATCAACGAGTGTGGCCTTTGCAGCCAAAGACGGATACTGACCGACACCCTTCCTTGTGTCCTCAACTCAGCCATTCGGTGAGACCACAGCCCTGCTGTGGGTTCGGTGCCTGGATACTCCTGGGACCTAACCGTAATGCTAATCCTACCTAGAACCGGGCCCTCCACCGAAACTTAAGCCTGTCTCGAACCCTAACCTTACAATTGAGCCGCCTTGATACATGAGCCCTCACTTCAGCCGTCGAGGGAGATCGCGAGACCAGAGTCGCTTCTGCCCTGGCGAAGTGCCTGGACCGAACCCTAACCCTAGCTAAGGCTCTCTCGCAATGGGGACCGAATTCCAACGATTGACAACACCAGGCATCTAAGATCCAGAAGCGGTGCAGGCTGACACGGCATGGAACCTGTAAGCTCAGCATGTCCTTTCCCAGGCCCCGCTGCAGCTGCCCGAGAGGATTCCAGAGGCCTCCTCCACCAGGGGCCGATCGAGGTGTGGCCTTGGGAGCCAAAGACGGATCCTGACCGGCATCCTCCTTTGTGCCCTCAACCCAGCCCTTCGGTTGAAACATCTTGTTTCACCGTTAGAAGTTTCTGTAAACATTTTCGGGGAATTACGATGAAAGTGGCATATTCTTGAATCTGTGAAAGAGTATTATGGAGAAACGGTCTTTCAACTAATATCTTGTTTCACTAACCGAAGTACTTGAAACCCTAGGCCGGGTCTATGAAGAAAGTGCCGTATACTCAACTCCGTGAGACAACACGTGAAAGAGGTGAAATCCTCTTTCAACTACCATCTGATTTCAGAAATTTAGAAAAGCTTAAAAACTTATGAAGGACCTAGAGGAAGGCGCCATGTACTCCAGTCTGTGAAACAATATTGTGGGATAAAAATCTTCCCATTAACAACTTGTTTCACTGTTAGAACTGGTGATTGGGGAAAGTGACATATACTCGACAATAAAAACTGCTGGGGGGAAACCATCTTTCAACTAACTTAACGGTTTCACGTTGCTAGGCGTGTTCCAAAGCCTTTGCATAAAGCTTATGCATAAGGTGCCACATAGTCAACTCTGGCAAACAACACATCTTTCAACTAATATCTTGTTTCGCGACACTAGAAGTGGCTAAAAACTCATGCGGAGACTACAGCCAAAGTGCCCGGTACTCAACCCTCTGAAACGATTGTGTGGTGCAAACATCTATCCGTTAACATCTGGTGTCGCAAACTTAGTGTGCTTGAACACCCATGCGGGGGGCGACATCAAAAGTGCCACACACACACCTGTCTGATAGGTTGCAGGGGAAACCATCTTTCAAGTGACAGCCCATTACGCTAAGGTGGAAGTGTTTGAACACCTATGAGGGGCCTAAGCGGAAGGTGCTAAACACCCATCTCCCTGTGAAACAACACTGTGGGGCAACCGTCTTTCAACTAATACCTGGTTTCACAAAGTCTGAAGTGTTTAGAAACACTTGAGTGGCCTCCGCAAGGTGCCATATACACAACTCTGTGAGGAGACCACTGTTCGATTAACATCTGGTTTCACTAAGGTTCGAGTGTTTGGAAAACTGTGCTCGGGATACATGAAAGTGCCATAGGCTCGATTCTGTGAAGCAGCAGTGTAATGAAAACAATCGTTCAACTACCATCTTGTTTCGCGAGGTTCGAAGTGTTGGAAAATCAATGCAGGGCTTATGGTGAAAGTGCCACATCCTCAACTCTGTCAAAATGCACTTTGTGGAAATGGCCTGTCAATTAACGTGTCGTGTCGCGTAGAAGTCTGTGAAGCTCTATGTGGGGAATGATGTGGAGAGTGACATGTACAGGACTCTGTAGAGAATCCTGTGGAGAAACCCTCTTTCAACTAACATCTTGGTGCACTAAGTTCGAAGTGTTTGAAGACCTATGCAGGGACTACGCAGAGAGTGCCGTATGCTCAACTCTGTAAAACAACAGCGTGGTGATATCATCCTCCAAATATCACCTGGGTTCACTTGTCAGACGTGTTTGAAATGCCTTGCGGCGGCTACGCCGAGTGTATCTTACATTGCACTGTGTCAAACAACACTTGGAGGAAGCCGTCCTCCAACTCACATCTTATTTCCCTAAGTTTGATGTGTTTGAAAACCATGCGGGGCCCACAACGAAAGTGCCATATACTCAGCTCCGAGAACAGACACTATGGTGACACAGTCTCCGAGCATCTGGATTCGCGAGGTTACAAGGGTTTGAAAAGACGGGGGCGGGGGGGGGGGGGCTTAGGTGCATAGCACCCACCGTACGCTCAACTCTGGGAAACAACATGGGACAAACTGACTTTTAACTAAAAACTTTTAACTAAAAAAGGGTTAGAAGGGTTTCAAATCCCTGAGGGGCCTATGAAGACCGTGCCATATACTCGACTCTGTGAAACAACACTGTGGGAAAACGATCTTCGACTACCAGCTGGTTTCTCTGAGTGAGCAGTGTGTGGAAATCCTATGCTCTCATAGGATTGCCTAATCGCAAGGTGCCTTATACTCAACTGTGTGAATACCAGTGTGGTGAAAGGATCGCTCAACTACTATCTGGTTTCACTGATACAAGTGTTTGAAAACACATGCGGGGCCCATGTGGCTAGCGCCATACGCGCCACTCAATCAAACAACACTGGTGAAACGACCTTTCCATTAGCTTCTCACTGCGCGTAGTTACAAGGGTTTGAAAACCTAAGTGGAGGCCACACGGAGAGTGCCAATTCTGTGAAACAACACTATGGGGAAACCATCGTTCACCTACTGTCTGGTTTCCCTAAGGTAGAAGTCTTTGAAAACCCATGGGAAGCCTAACGGTTAAGTGCCATGGACTCGACTGTGAGAGACAATGGTGTGGCAAAACGATCTTTCAGCTGACATCTGGTTTCCCTGCTTCAAGCCTGTTTGAAAACTATCCAGGGTCTATGAGGAGAGTGCCATATTTTCAACTCCGAGACACAACACAGTCGGGGAAACCCTCTTCCAACTAACATGTTGTTTCAGTAAGTTAGCAGTGTTTGAAAACCACGCGGAGATGACACCGAAAGCGCCACAGACTCAACTCTGTGAGACACTGTGGAGAAACCATCTTTCAACTAACATCTCATTTCACAAAGTTACAAGCGTTTGAAAACCCTTGTAGGGCCTGCGCCGAAAGTGCCACCTGGTCAACTCTGTGAAACACTGTGGGGACTCCACCTTCAACTAACATCTCGTTTCACTTAGAAGTGTTTGAGAGCCGTATGCCGTTCTACGTAGAAAGTGCCATGTGCTCAACTCTCTAAAGCAACACGGTAGGGGGACCACCCTTCACATACCATCTGGGCTCCCCTGTTAGAAGTGTTTGAAAACTTATGCAGAGCCTACACCGCAAGAATCATACCCTCCACTCTGTCAAACAACACCTGGGGAAGCCGTCCTCCAACTCACATTTTAATTCACTATGTTAGATGTAGATGCAAACCATGTGGGGCCTAGTCCGAAAGTGCCATATACTCAACTCTGTGAAACAGCACTGTGGGGGAAAGACTCTTTCTTCTAGCCTCTGGTTTCACTAGGTTAC
Organism: Panthera onca; assembly: GCF_046562875.1. Taxonomy (NCBI): domain Eukaryota; kingdom Metazoa; phylum Chordata; class Mammalia; order Carnivora; family Felidae; genus Panthera; species Panthera onca. Next base: position 166,806,089 of record NC_138342.1, on the reverse strand, counting down.
AAGTGTCTGAGAAGACCCACGGGACCTAGGCGCGTAGACCATGCATTCAACTCTGTGACACAACGCTGTGGTGAATCCAAGTTGTAGCTAACTGCTCTTCACCAAAAGTGGTTGAAAACCTATGCCAGTTCTACAAAGAAAGTGTCATTTGCTCAACTCTGCGCAACACGACTGTGGTGAAACCGTATTTCAAGTAACATCTGGGTTCATTTCGTAGGAGTGTTTCGCAACTTGCGGGGGGGGGGGGGGGGCTTAGGCGGAAAGTGCCATCTGCTCCACTGTCAATTTTTAGGGAAACCATCTTCCAACTATCTTGTTTCACCATGTTAGACGTACGTGAAAAACGTTGCTAGGAACAATGAGGAAAGTGCCATGTTCTCGACTCTGTGAAAACATACTGTGGAGAAACCATCTTTCAACTAACACCTTGTTTGCCTAAGTTAGAAGAGTTTGAAAACGTATGCAGACGTGGACGGTGAGTGCCATATACTCGGCTATGGGGAAAAACACGGTGGAGAAAACACCTTTCAACTAACATCCCAGTTCACTAAGGCAGACGTGTTTGAAAACCTACGGAGGCTTATGTAGAAAGTGACGTACACTCAACTCTGTGACACGACCTTGTGGGGAAAACATCTTCCACCTACCATGTGGTTTCACTAAGTTGGAAGTGTTTGAGAAGCATCCGGAGACTACAACGAACCTGCCGTATACTCAACTCTCTCAGACGCTGTGGGGGAAACCATCTTTCCAGTCACATCTCGTTTCACAAAGTGAGAAGTGTTTGACAACCTATGCAGGGCCTAGGCGGAAAATGCCATACACTCAACTCTGTGAGACAACACTGTGGGTCTCCACGTTTCACCTAGCCGCTCGTTTCGCTTAGTGAGAAGGGTTCGAAAGCCTACGTGGGTACTACGCAGAGAGGGCCCTGTGCGCAATCTGTAAAACAACACTGTGGTGAAACCCTCCTTCAAACAGCATCTGTGTTCCCTCGTTAGTGTTTGCAAAGCTACGCGGAGCCTAGCCCGAAAGTATCTCACACTGCGCTCTGGCAAATAACACGGTGAAAGCCGTCGTTCCACTGACATCTCGCTTCGCTAAGATAGACGTAGCTCCAAACGTTGCGGGGCCTACAACGAGAGTGCCATATAATGAACCCTGTGAGACGACACTGTGGGGGACACAATCTGTCTCTTAACATCTGGGTTCACTAAGCCACAGGTGTTTCAAAAGGCTCGCAGGCGCCTAGCGCACGGGACCGTACGCTCTCAACTCTTGGAAAAAACACTGTGGGGAAACCGCCCTTCAACTACCATGAGGTTTCTCTAAAGTAGAAGGGTTTGAAAACCTACGAGAAGCCTAACGGTTGAGTGCCGTCTACTCAACAGTGAGAAACGATGGTGTGCTGAAACGAGCACTCAAATAACACCAGGTTTCACTAACTTAAGAGTGTTTGGAAACTGTTGGGGGTCTACGCGGCAAGGGCCCTACCCTCAACTCTGTGAGACGCTGGGGGGAGACCACTTTTCAAATAACAGCTCGTTTCCCAAAGTGACAACGGCTTCAAGACCCATGCAGGGCCTGCGACGAAAGTGCCGTAGAGTCACCTCTGTGAAACAACACCGTGGAGACGCCGCCTTTCAACACACCTCTCGTTTCCCTTACTGAGAAGAGTTTCAGAAACGAGATGCCTTCCTTCTGAAAAGCAGACAGTTCACACAGGAGCAGTAGGCTCCTGAAGCTGGTCAGCACACAAAGAGCTTTGTACTGAAGAGGCACCAAAGCCCCTCCCCACACTTTAGAGCCACAGCTCCGGGAACCTCCAAGCTACAACAGTGTCACTGTTCCCTCTGTTCAATGATGGGAAAAGCAACAAAAGCAAACCAAGCCCCAGAGTTGTGTATGTCCTCAAGAAGTAAGAAAGCAGTGCTGTTGCTGACAGAATTCCTGGTAGGAGACTCTAGAAGGCAACTCCGCCTAAGCCCTCTGTCGTTGCTTCTCCTCACAGCCAGCCAGGTTGCGAGGAGTTTGTGCTGGGCACTCCCTTCTCCATAGAATTCCCTTTCCAAGCTCTGAAGAACTCTGGACCTCCTTAATCACCTTGACACATGTTTGCTCTCTTGTAGAAACAAGACTCTTCCCGCAATCCATTCAGAAGCAGTGTCTCAAGAGTCTATCCTCTGTCTTTCTCCTGGGAGTCTGATCCAGTTCTTGTGACTCTGAGACATTGCCACAGGGCTACTTCTTCATTAATTCACTGTGTTTCAGAAATTTGCAGCCATTCCCAGCTCAGGGATTTGAAGGGGACTGACGGAGGACGTCTCTTTACTCTAGGCCCGAGTACTGGCAGAGAGCAGGCCTCCTTATGGGCTGAGGGCAAATGAAGAAATGAAGAAAGCCATCTTTCCAAGTTGATCCCCATTCCCACCATAAATGCCAAGTTTTGGCCGACCTGGCGCCCATTTCCTTTCCCTTTCTGTGTGTCTGACAATGTAATATTTTTTTCTCCCTTAAGCACCATGGAGCTATCACTCACTCCGCTGGCACAACTGGGTGGGCGGCAATCTCCCACTCTGCTCCAGTGCTCAGTGAGACCTATCTGCTCTGTTGTGTCAAAGGAAAGAAGGCCTTGAGTCTCTGGGTGCTTGGTGCTTGACCTGCTATGCTATGGAGGGTTAATGGGAGTCAGCTTGTCTCACTGACTTGGATGACTGAGTTGCTTTTATTCTGAGAAGCCCACGGTTTGCACGTGGGAACTAGGAATGAGGAGGAGGTGAGCATTGGAAGAGCCGTTGCCAGGAATGAGGGAACCAAGTCCTTGTTGCAGATTCCTGAGCAAGAGCCCTCAGAACCCCATACCAGAGGTCAAACACTGCTGCCTCCCTCAACTGATGGGAAACATGGCAGGGATAGACCAAACCAGAACTCCCTGGCTCCTTGAGAAAGAAGGCAGGCTTCGTGTTGACAGGGTGCCCAGGTGTAATCATTCATAGGGCCCCTTTGGCCTAATCCCACAGGGCTTTCTTATTCTGGCTATTACCTGGTTGATAGGAGACGGCATTGGGTACTAACTTCTCAACTTTCTCCAAATCTCATGTGTGGTGAAGACCTCTGGCAGTGTGCGTCTCCATTGCCGCTCCTGACGGAGATTTTCTGATGAAAGAGTGTTTGCATGGACACTATTCTGGCACAGCGTCCCATATAAACATCCTCTTGTTTCAGCTTGGGGACTTGGGGGTGTGCCTGTGGTGGTGATAGGGATGTTGCATTGGACCTTCTCAATCTGGTTTCAGGATATGGCCCTGCCCATACCCAGCCTGTGTGAAGGTGCCCAGGGAGAATGCTCGTGGGTAGTCTAAGCCTGAAGTTGTGGGTGGATGCCACCTTCTCGTGTGGGTCAAGGGGAAGAGAGAGTGGGGGGGGTCTCTTTCCCTGGTTTCCCCCGTGCCCATTTGAAGGCACAGCTTTGACTCACCCTGGAGTCATTCCTCTCCAATGGCTGCTTTCCTAACTTGTTCTCAGTTCACACATGGAGACCCTGTGTCTGTCTCCTCCAGCAACCATGATCCCCGATATGCGGGTGAGTTGCCAAGCCTTTCCTGACCTGATGCATGGCTCTCAGAGTCTGATGTCCCAGGGGACATCTATTCCCCCTGTCCCTGAGAGTTTGGTGGTGGGCAAGTTAGTATCATGGATATGGGTAGACACGTGGACCCCCATCCCTCACGGATGGAGCTACTCTCAATGGAAACAAGAGACACTCTGGTAGGTGCAGCATGCTCCACGACCTGAGCAGCGCACAAAAAGCCCTTTGAATATTGCTCCAAGACCTCGTTCCCACCTCTGGATTGTCACATGGAAGCACAATCTTCTTATTTCAGATCCACTCTCGATGGATATGATGGGCAGAAAAATACTAGAAGACAAAGTTCCCCTCTCTTTCTTAAAGGAGAATGTGGGCCTCCTGCTCACAGGGCTCCAACGGGTGTCCTTTGCAGAATTCCTGGAGCCAAAGCCCACAAAAGGAGCTTGTGATTCCTGAGCAAGCCCTCGTTATTTCCAGTTTGCTGACATTGCTTACCATCCATCAAGGTTCATCTTGGGGTCCATACAAATTCAGCCTTTCAGAGTACTATCTCTTGCTTGCAATTGTCCCACAGGGACCAGCCCTTGTGACTGTGGGACCAGTGGAGCTAAAGTGGCTTTGGCCATTTGGTTTCAGGTCTGCGTGAATATCCAAGGACCTAGGGCATCGGAAGAGGTCTAGCCAAGAGCTGTGTGTCGGCAGTGTGAGCCAGATGTATTAGCGGGTAGCTGTCTCCCTTGCTGGGCCTAGTGGAAATGAAGATAACATATCCATTCCACACTTATCGCATGCCCTTCGGTCCTGACTGTAGCCATATCCTCTCCCTTCCTGTGTTTCTGACTGCATCTTCATTCACCATTAGGAGTCTTGGAGCTGGCACTTCATGTTCTTCAGCAAGCACCCTTGGATGGGCGTCGAGTTCCCGCTCAGTTCCATGCTCAGTTATAGTCCTCAGCATCTGATAGATATCCCAAAGGAGAATGGGCCTCGATACCCTGACCTTGGTGCTCTGCTGTTTGTAGCAAAGTGATGGGGGAGTGGAGCCAGCTCACCTCTCTTCTCTGCCTGATTGATGTGCCTTCCTCCTGAAAAGCAGATAGTTCAACAGTAGCCGAAGGCTTCAGAAAATGGTCTGCACAGAAAGAACCTCTTACAGTAAGAAGGCACCAGTGCCCTTGTCCACACTTTGGAGCTTCAGCTGGGGGAACCTCCCAGCCATAACACTGTCACTGCTCACTCCATTCAGTGTTGCAAAAAGCAACAAAAGCCGACCAAGGCCCAGGGTGCCCTAGGTCTTTCTGAAGGAAGAAGGCGGGACTGGTGTTGACAGGGTTCCCAGATGGAGACACTAGATGGCAGTTTTGCGTAAACTCTCTGGTCTTTCTTCTTCTTATAGCAGGTTGCCAGGAGCTGGTGCAGGACACTGCCTTCTCCATGGAATTCCCCTTCCAAGCCGTAAAGCGCTCTGACCCTCCTCATCCACCTTGACGCATCGTTGCTCTATTGTAGAAACAAGGATTTTTCCACAATGTGTTCAGAATCAGTTTCTCAAGAGTCCCATCTTCTCCCTTCCACCTGAGAGTCTAGGTCAGTCCTTGTGACTGTAAGGGAGGTTTTGCCACAGGGCGCCTTCATTAAATCACAGCTTTTGCGAAGTATGTGTCCATTCCGAGGCCAGTGCATTTGAAAGGACCCAGCAGAAGAAGTTTGTTGTGTATGCTGGCCGGAGACTTGGGCAGGAGGTTGGCCTCCTTCTGGGCTGAGGGCAAATGAAGCCAAAAATCTTCTTTCCAAGGGAATCCCCATTCCCACGTGAAATGGTGAATTGGGCACACCTAGAGCAAACTTACTTCCCCTTGCTGTGTCTTTGAGAATGTATCCCCCCCCCCCCTTAGGCGCCATGGAGCCATCATTCACTCAGCTGGCACAACCGGGTGGGCCGCAATCTCCCACTCTGCTCCTGAACTCAGTGAGACATATTAGGCTCTGCTCTACCAAAGGAAAAAGGCTTTGAGTCTCTGGGTGCTTGGTGCTTGGCCTGCTGTGCTATGGTGGATTAACAGGAGCCAGCTTGCCTCACTGACTTGGATGACTGAGTTGCGTTTATTCTGAGAAGCTCATGGTTTGCACATGGGCACTAGAAATGAGGAGGGGGTAAGCATTGGAAGAGCCCGTGCCGGGAATTAGGGAATCAAATCTTGCTGCAGATTCCTGAGCAAGAGCCCTCAGAACCCCATACCTACAGCTCAAACACTGCTGCCTCCCTCAACTGATAGGAAACATGGCAGGGATAGACCAAACCAGAATTCCCTGGGTCGTTGAGAAAGAAGCAGGCTTCATGATGACAGGGCTCCCAGGTGTAATCCTTCAGAGTGCTCCCTTAGCCTAAGCCCACAGGGCTTTCTTATTCTGTATACAACCTGGTTGATAGGAGACTGTGCTGGATGCTTCATTCTCTAGTGTCTCCAAATCATGTGCGATGAAGAACTCTGGCAATGTGTGTCTCCATTGTCACCTCTGAGCCCTATTGTTGAAAAACAGTTTGCATGGAAAGTATTCTTTTCTTTGTTTAATTTTTTAATGTTTATTTTTTGATAGAGACAGAGAGTGCGAGTGGGTTAGGGGCAGAGAGAGGGAGACACAGAATCCGAAGTAGGCTCCAGGCTCCAAGCCATCAGCACAGAACCTGACACGGGGCTTGAACTCACAAGCCGTGAAGTCATGACCTGAGCCGAAGTGGGATGCCCAACCGACAGAGCCACCCAGGTGCCCCATCATGGAAATTATTCTGTGTCTCAGAGTAATATCCTCTTTCAGCTTGGGGTGTTGGTGGTGTTTTAGAGCTGGTGAGAGAGGTGTTGCATTGGGCAGTTCTCAATATGGTTTCAGAATGATGTGGCCCTCTCTAAACCCAGGGCGTGTATGTGCCCATGGAGAATGCCTTGTGGGTAGGCTAAGAAAGAGGTTGGGGGTGGATCCTGCCTCCTGTGTGGGACAAGCAAGGTCAAGGTGTCTTTCCTTGTTTCCCACAAGCCAATTTGAATGCACAGCTTTAACTCTCCTTAGTGTCATTCCTCTCCCATTGCTGCTTTCCTAACTTGGTCTCAGTTCACACACAGAGACCCTGTGTCTGTCCCCTACATCAACCAAGGTCCCTGGAGTGCGGGTGAGTTTCCAAGCCTTTCCTGAGGCAATGCGGGCTCGCAGAGTCTGATATCCCAGAAGATACCAAGCACCGCTGTCCCTGAGCCTTTGATGCTGGGCAGGCAACACTCTCTTGACAATGCGTAGTCACATGGACCCTGCCCCTAATGGATGGAGCTACCCTCATTCGGCAGAACAGTCTGTGCATGCCCAGCATGCGCCATGACCTGATCGGCACACACAAAGCCTTTTGATTATACGCTGCACCGAGCCCTCATTCCCACCTCTTGATCAAAATATGGAAGCAACTTCTTCATATCTCAGAATCTCTGCTGCTCCTCTCCATGGATACGGTGTGCAGAAGCACACCAGAAGACAAAGTTCTTGTCTATTTCTTAAGCAAGAAGGTGGACCTCTTCCTCACAGGGCTCCACCGAGCATCCTTTGGAGCACTCCTTTAGCGAAAGCCCAAAAAGTCCCTGTGATTCCTGAACAAGCCAGCTTGTGAATACAGTGTGCTAGTCAGGGTCTTCTAAACTTGAAGAGCTCTGGCCCTCATTGCATCCAGTTTCATGACATTGTTGTATCATCCACTACAGTTCATCTTGTCCATACAAATTTAGTCTTTGAGAGTACTGTCTCTAGCCTGCAGATGCCCAAAGAGGTAAAACCTTATGAGAGTGGGAACAGTGGAGACAAAGGAGACCAGCCTCTTTGGTTTCATAACCACATGGGCATCCAGAGCCCTAGGGCATCAGAAGAGGTCCAGCTGAGAGCTGTTTTGGGGAAGGCTGGGCCACATGTATTACCTAGGAGATGGCTTCCTTGCTGGACACAGCGGAATTGAAGATAAACAACTCCATTCAACACTGATTGCATTCCCATGGGATGGAATTATTGAATGCTCTTCGGTCCTTGCTGAAGCCATTCCTCTGTTCCTGACTGCTTCTTCATTCACCACTAGGAACCATGGAGCTGGCCCTCACTTAGCAGGCATCCAGTGATGGGTGTCGGGTTCCAACTGGGTATCCTGATCAGTAACAGCCATGAGCATCGGATATTCCAAAGGAGAATAGGCCTCCTACTCCTGATCTTGGTGTTTGGCTGTTGGAAGCAAGAGGTGGGGGGAAAGGAGCAGGCTCACCTCGTTGTTCTGCCTCATTGAGGTGTTGTCCTTCCGCATAACAGACTGTTCACACTGGAGGGGTAAGCTCCAGAAGCTGGTCAGCACAGAAAAGCCCTATACATGAAGAGGGCACGAATGCCCCTTTCCACCCTTTAGAGCCACACTTGGGAAAGCACTGTCACTTCCTACTCCATTCAATGATGGGAAAAGAAAGCAAAGCAGACCAAGTCCCAGGTCTCTCTAGGTCCTTCTAAAGGAAGAAGGCAGGCCTGTAGCTGACAGGGCTCCCAGATGGAGACACTAGAGGGCGTGTTTGCCTAAGCCCTGTGGTGTTTCTTCTTCTTATGAGGGCTAGATTGCCAGGACCTGGTGTTGGAAGATCCCCTTCTCCATAGATTTCCCTGTCTAAAGTCTGCAGACTTCAGGACCTCCTTATCCACCTTGACACATCTTAGCTCTCTTGTAGAAACAAGGTTCCTCTCATGATCATTTCTGAGTCAGGGTCTCAAGATTCCATGCCTCTGCCCTCTATCTCGGATTATGGTCCAGTACTTGTGACTAGGGGAGAGGTTCTGCTACAAGGCTCTAGCTTCATTAATTCACTGAGTTTCAAAGGTATATGATCAAATGCCCAGGGCATTTGAGGTGGACTTACGGAGAATGGTATGTAGACTGGGCCAGAGTTTTGGGCAGGGAGCTGGCTTCCTTCTGGGCCAAAGGCAAATGAAACAAAGCTCCTCTGAAATGTCGAGATTGGGCCTGGCACCGAGTGCCTTCCCCTTGCTGTATTTCTGACAATTTATTTTTCTCCTATTCTGGCCATGGGGCCATCACTTACTCAGCTGGCACCCCTGGGTTGGCTGCAAACTATCACTCTGTTCCTGTGCTCAGAGAGAGCTATCAGCCTCTGCTCTACCAAAGAAAAGAAGGTCTTTAGTCCCTAGGTGCTTGGTGTTTGGCTTGCTGTGCTCTGGTGGGGGAAGGGGAGCCAGCTTGCCTCAATGACTTGATGATTGACTTGCCTTCCTTCTGAGAAGGAGATGGTTTGAATGTGGGCAGTATGAACAAGGAGGGAGTCTGCATTGGAAGAGCCCTTGCCACGAATTAGGGAACCAAGCCCCTGTTGCAGATTCCTGAGCAAGAGCCCTCAGGACCCAATAGCTACGGCTCATGCACTGCTACCTCCCTCAATTGATGGGAAATGTGGCAGGGATAGAACAATCCAGAAAAAACTGGATCCCAGGGTAAAATGCAGGCTTCTTGCTGCCAGGGTTCTCAGGTATAGTTCAGTGGGCTCCTGATGCTAAAACCATAGGTCTTTCTTATTCCAGATACACGCCAGTTGGTAGGAGACTGTGCAGGGTACTTCATCCTTGACATTCTACCAATTTCATGTGAGGTGAACATTGGGTCCTTCTCAATTTGGTTTCAGAATCATGTGGCCTTCCCCAAACTTAAGTTGTGTGAAGGTGACCGGTGATAACGCTTGAGGGTAGGCTAAGCCAGAGGTTTTAGGAATGGACCTGGCCTCCTGTCTGGATCCAGAGCTGATGAAGAAAGATATCTTTTTCGTTGGTGGATGCCAGCCCTTTGGAGATGCAGAACTTGGCACTGTTGTACTCATGCACATCCCAAGGCTGCTTTCCTTACTATGCCTCCATTCCTGTTCCAGGAGCCATGGCTCTATGAATGTTGCCACTTTCCCAGTGAGTTCCTGAGGAAATTGAAGGTATGTGGGTCTACTATCCCAGAGGAAACCTGGCTCTTCTCTCCCTGAGCACATGGTGTTGCTTAGCTGACTAGTGTATGCATGAGCATGGGTAGCCAGTTGGCCTCCCTCCCCTCACTAATAGAGATCCCTTCATTTTGAAGAATGGCAGCTTTTCATATGGGCTCAGCACAGAAAGTACCTTTGGATGGAATCCTGCAACAAGACCTGCTTCCAAACACTTCCATCACTGGATAGCACAGCCCTCCTACAGCTGTGTCACTGCTACCACTATGCGCTGATGGCAAGGGCAGGACACATACCTAGAGCCAGGTCTTTCCCTCTGATCCTGAAGGAAGAATCTGGGCAGGCTTCTTGCTGATGAGACCTACAGGTGGAACTTGTGGATGCCACCATTAGCCAAAATCCACAGGTGTTTCTCCTTCCTGAGTCAGTGAGCTAAGGAAGACTTTGCCAGTCACCCACTTCATTATCCCTGATACAGACCTCTGGCCCTCCCTCTATTCCTTGTCACCTCTTTGCTCTATTTTAACTCTTACAGTTGTATCCTGGGCCCTGACCTGGGAATCGGGTCTAGTCATTGTGACTGTGGCAGATGTTTGGCCTAAGGGCCCCTGGCTCTTCAGCAGCATCCTTTTCCCTGGGTGATGGTTCATCTCTGCATGAATCTCACAGAACTCCGATTTCTGGCCAAGCAGGCCTGTGGTTTTGGATTTATTTGGCTAGGAAGATTCTCAGAGCCTCTCGGAGTTGAAGCATCTTGAAAAGACAAGAATACCTATAAAATGGGATTTGGTTACACTATTTGAATGAAGCTCAGGGCAAGAAGTACTTATTTCAAACCCATGCAGCCCCAGTGATATACGAGTAGACAAGGCAAGCCTGCTCTAGTACCACCCTCTGCATTTCTTCCAGGCATATTGCACACTTGCCAGTGTCTTGACTCAGATCACCCTCCATATAGGTTATCCCTGGCTTTCTTCACCACATCATAAGATGCTTATCCATTTCATATGAGGGCACGCATGTGAGACCACTTTAATCTTCCAAACATGGGCTGGGAAAAGTGAACTGGTAAGGAGGCAAACACCAGGAGCGGCTCTAGTGGATTCCACCCTATGTGGCAGTCCCTGCCTTCTGCCACAGTCCTTGGGGCTGTGGTGGGCCTAGTCCTGCCAGCCAGAACTATAACTCTTGCTACCATTGAGTGTGCTGAAGGAGAACAGCACTGCACAGCCCGATGCCATGGTTGCCACACCATGACCACCGGAGGTTTTTCGGGTGCTATGGCATTGCCTTGATGCACAGCGCGGTTCATGCCTTTACACCTGACCCAGAAATCTCACTGGGTGGTGACCTGAACCCAGTGATGATACCTGTGGCCCCTTGGCCCATCTGTGCCCCAGATGGAAGGTCAATCCAAGACAAATACAGTGTTTCATTAGTAGTGGTTGCGCTGCCTTGCTTGGGGTGCACCTCCAACATGCACAGGCCAGTGTGAAAATCTATCCCTGGTCACGGGTTGAGTGACAGCTCTACAGCTCCTACATCTAAACAGGGAAATGGTTAGACAAAGAACCATGGGAAAGGAGGGTCCATAAGGAGGGCTAAAGTTCCAGATATAATGGGAATGGGAACAATTTGGAAAGGGGCTGTGTCACTTCATGTCTCCTCAACCAAGAAAGGGGTCTCGCTCCCTTCCTAGTCCTCTGGCCCACCCTACGTGCAAATGTTCTAACCTGGGCCTTTCCAATGCCCTAGGCCTCTGAATGCCTGCATGGTTATGGCATCAACTTGCCAGGGTCCTGTGGCCAAGCCTATCACACAGTCACAAGGATGAGACGAGGGTGTCCAGCTGAACACCAATGATATTCCACTGCGAGACTACATGGAATGGGCCTTAGAGATGACCGATTGTCAAATTAGAGAAAAAAGGGTGAAAATGGATCCAAGGAGGGCCAGAGTTCCTCACTAGGAATGAGAATGGGATCATGTGGAGAATGAAGTGACCAATGCCATCTCCTGGCAAGCTGGTTCTCTCGGCAATAAGCAGGACATGCGGACTTTGGTGAAGGGAGCCCTTTACGGGCTACACCCAGGAGCCCTGTCAGTGAAGGGTCTGCATTCTTCCTTCAGAAAAGGAGGGAAAGCCCCAACTTTGGGTCTGATTCTTGCCCTGTCCATTAGAGGACAGGCAGCAGTGATACAGGGGTGGCTGCTTGGAGCTTCTGGCTGATGGTCACGTGGTGAGAACCTGGCCTGGGTCCAGTATTCAATTCAAAGTCCCTTTGGGGGGGGGGGGTTGAGGAAGATGGAGGCGTAGGAGGACGCTGGGCTCACCGCGCGTCCTGCTAATCACCTACACTTGCCTAACTAAACCAGAAAACCACCAGAAAACTAGCAGAATGGAGTCTGGAGCCAAGCGCAGACGCGAGGCCCACGGAAGAGGGTAAGAAGGGCGGAGAGGCGGTGCATGCTGCACGGAGTGGCGGGAAGTAGCCGGGGCAGAGGGGCAGCCTGCCGGCCAAGCCGAGCCCCCGAGTCAGGCTTGCAAAAGTGGAGGGGCCAAAGGGAGTGTGTTCCGACAGCAAGCGCGACTTAGCATCTGGGAGACCATAAGTTAACAGCTCTGCTCGGAAAGTGGGAAGGCTGGAGGACAAAGGGAGGGAGAGTTGCTGAGCCCCCGGACGACAGAGCTCAGTTTGTTGGGGAACAAAGGTGCTAGCCAGCGCCATCTCCCTCGCCCCTCCTCCAGCCAAAATCCCAAAGAGAACCAGTTCCTGCCAGGGAACATGCTTTCTCCGCGCAAACACCCAACGCTGTGCTTCTGCAGAGCCAAACCTCCGGCAGCGGGTCTGACTCCCTCCCGCTGCCACAGGGCCCCCCCTGAAGTGGATCACCTAAGAAAAAGCGAGCTAAGCCTTCCCCTCCTGCCACCGTGCACCTTGCCTACCCACCCCAGCTGATACGCCAGATCCCCAGCACCACAAGCCTGGCAATGTGCAAGTAGCCCAGACGGGCCATGCCACCCCACAGTGAATCCCGCCCCTAGGAGAGGGGAAGAGAAGGTACACACCAGTCTGACTGTGGCCCCAGCGGTGGGCTGGGGGCAGACATCAGGTCTGACTGCGGCGTCGCCCACCAACTCCAGTTATACACTACAGCACAGGGGAAGTGCCCTGCAGGTCCGCACCACTCCAGGGACTATCCAAAATGACCAAACGGAAAAATTCCTCTCAAAAGAATCTCCAGGAAATAACAGCTAATGAACTGATCAAAAAGGATTTAAATAATATAAAAGAAAGTGAATTTAGAATAATAGTCATAAAATTAATTGCTGGGCTTGAAAACAGTATAGAGGACAGCAGAGAATCTCTTGCTACAGAGATCAAGGGACTAAGGAACAGTCAGAAGAGCTGAAAAATGCTTTAAACGAGATGCAAAATAAAATGGAAATGACCACGGCTTGGATTGAAGAGGCAGAGGAGAAAATAGGTGAACTAGAAGATAAAATTATGGAAAAAGAGGAGGCTGAGAAAAATAGAGATAAAAAAAATCCAGGAGTACGAGGGGAAAATTAGAGAACTAAGTGATACACTAAAAAGAAATAATATACACATAATTGGTATCCCAGAGGAGGAAGAGAGAGGGAAAGGTGCTGAAGGTGTACTTGAAGAAATTATAGCTGAGAACTTCCCTGAACTGGGGAAGGAAAAGGCAATGAAATCCAAGAGACACAGAGGACTCCCTTCAGACGTAACTTGAATCGATCTGCATGACATATCATAGTGAAAGTAGCAAAATACAAGGATAAAGAGAAAATTCTGAAAGCAGCAAGGGATAAACATGCCCTCACATATAAAGGGAGACCTATAAGACTCGTGACTGATCTCTCTTTTGAAACTTGGCAGGCCAGAAAGGATTTGCACGAGATCTTCAGTGTGTTGAACAGAAAAAATACGCAGACAAGAATCCTTTATCCAGCAAGTCTGTCATTTAGAATAGAATGAGAGATAAAGGTCTTCCCAAACAAACAAAAACTGACGAATTCGTCACCAGCAAATCAGCCCTACAAGAGATCAGAAGGGGGACCCTGTGAGACAAAGTACCAGAGACATCGCTACAAGCATAAAACATACAGACATCACAATGATCCTAAACTCGTATCTTTCTAATAGAACACTGAATGTAAATGGAATAAATGCACCAACCAAAAGACACAGGGTATCAGAATGGATAAAAAAACAAGACCCATCTATTTGCTGTCTACAAGAGACTCATTTTAGATCTGAGGACACCTTTAGACTGAGAGTGAGGGGATGGAGAACTACTTATCATGCTACTGGAAGCCAAAAGAAAGCTGGAGTAGCCATACTTATATCAGACAAACTAGACTTTAAATTAAAGGCTGTAACAAGAGATGAAGAAGGGCATTATACAATAATTACAGGGTCTATCCATCAGGAAGAGCTAACAATTATAAATGCCTATGCGCCGAATACCAGAGCCCCCAAATATATAAAACAATTACTCATAAACATAAGCAACCTTATTGATAAGAATGTGGTAATTGCAGGGGACATTAACACTCCACTTACAGAAATGGATAGATCATCTAGACACACGGTCAATAAAGAAACAAGGGCCCTGAATGGTACATTGGATCAGATGGACTTGATATATTTAGAACTCTGCATCCCAAAGCAACAGAATATACTTTCTTCACGAGTGCACATGGAATATTCTCCAAGATAGATCATATACTGGGTCACAAAACAGCCCTTCATAAGTATAAAGAATTGAAATTATACCATGCATATTTTCAGACCACAATGCTATGAAGCTTGAAATCAACCACAGGAAAAAGTCTGGAAAACCTCCAAAAGCATGGAGGTTAAAGAACACCCTACTAAAGAATAAGTGGGTCAACCAAGCAAATCGAGAAGAAATTAAAAAATATATGGAAACAAAAGAAAATGAATATAAAACAATCCAAACGCTTTGGGATGCAGCGAAGGCAGTCCTGAGAGGAAAATACATCGCAATCCAGGCCTATCTCAAGAAACAAGAAAATTCCCAAATACAAAATCTAAGAGCACACCTAAAGGAAAGAGAAGAACAGCAAAGACAGCCTAAACCCAGCAGAAGAAGAAAATTATAAAGATCAGAGCAGAAATAATATAGAATCTAAAAAATTGGTAGAGCAGATCAACGAAACCAAGAGTTGGTTTTTTTGAAAAAATAAAATTGACAAACCTCTAGCCAGGCTTCTCAAAAAGAAAAGGGAGATGACCCAAATAGATAAAATCATGAATGAAAATGGAATCATTACAACCAATCCCTCAGAGATACAAACAATTATCAGGAATACTATGAAAAATTATATGCCAACAAATTGGACAACCTGGAAGAAATGGAAAAATTCCTAAACACCCACACTCTTCCAAAACTCAATCAGGAGGAAAGAGAAAGCTTGAACAGACCCATAACCAGCGAAGAAATTGAATCGGTTATCAAAAATCTCCCAACAAAGAAGAGTCCAGGACCAGATGGCTTCCCAGGGGAGTTCCACCAGAGGTTTAAAGCAGAGATAATACCTATCCTTCTCAAGCTATTCCAAGAAATAGGGAAGGAAAACTTCCAGACTCATTCTGTGAAGCCAGTATTACTTTGATTCCTAAACCAGACTGAGACACAGTAAAAAAGAGAACTACAGACCAATATCCCTGATGAATATGGATGCAAAAATTCTCAATAAGATACTAGCAAATCGAATTCAACGGCATATAAAAAGAATTATTCACCATGATCAAGTGGGATTCATTCTTGGGATGCAGGGCTGGTTCAACATTCGCAAATCAATCAACGTGATACATCACATTAATAAAAGAAAAGAACCATAGGTTCCTGTCAATCGATGCAGAAGAGGCCTTTGACAAAATCCAGCACCCTTTCTTAATAAAAACCCTTGAGAAAGTCGGGATAGAAGGAACTTACCTAAAGATCATAAAAGCCATTTATGAAAAGCCCACAGCTAACATCATCCTCATTGGGGAAAAACAGAGCTTTTTACCTGAGATCAGGAACAGGACAGGGATGCCCACTCTCACCGCTGTTGTTTAACATAGTGCTGGAAGTTCTAGCATCAGCAATCAGACAACAAAAGGAAATCAAAGGCATCCAAATTGGCAAAGATGAAGTCAAGCTTTCGCTTTTTGCAGAAGACATGATACTATACATGGAAAATCCGATAGACTCCACCAAAAGTCTGCTAGAACTGATACATGAATTCAGCAAAGTTGCAGGATACAAAATCAATGTATAGAAATCAGTTGCATTCTTACACACTAACAGTGAAGCAACAGAAAGACAAACTTATCCAATTCACAATTGCACCAAGAAGCATAAAATACCTAAGAATAAATCTAACCAAAGATGTAAAAAATCTGTATGCTGAAAACTATAGAAAGCTTATGAAGGAAATTGAAGAAGATATAAAGAAATGGAAAGACATCCCCTGCTCATGGATTGGAAGAATAAATATTGTCAAAATGTCAATACTACCCAAAGCTACCTACACATTCAATGCAATCCCAATCAAAATTGCACCAGCATTCTTCTCGAAACTAGAACATGCCATTCTAAAATTCATATGGAACCACAAAAGGCCCCGAATAGCCAAAGTAATTTTGAAGAAGAAGACCAAAGCAGGAGGCATCACAATCCCAGACTTTAGCCTCTACTACAAAGTTGTCATCATCAAGACAGCATGGTATTGACACAAAAACAGACACATAGACCAATGGAATAGAATAGAAACCCCAGAACTAGACCCACAAACGTATGGCCAACTCATCTTTGACAAAGCAGGAAAGAACATCCAATGGAAAAAAGACAGTCTCTTTAACAAATGGTGCTGGGAGAACTGGACAGCAACATGCAGAAGGTTGAAACTAGACCACTTTCTCACACCATTCACAAAAATAAACTCAAAATGGATAAAGGACCTGAATGTGAGACAGGAAACCATCAAAACCTTAGAGGAGAAAGCAGGAAAAGACCTCTCTGACTTCAGCCGTAGCAATCTCTTACTCGACACATCCCCAAGGCAAGAGAATTAAAAGCAAAAATGAACAACTGGGACCTTATGAAGTTAAAATCTGCACAGCAAAGGAAACAACCAACAATACTAAAAGCCAACCAACGGAATGGGAAAAGTTATTTGCAAATGACATATCGGACAAAGGGCTAGTATCCAAAATCTATAAAGAGCTCATCAAACTCCACACCCGAGAAACAAATAACCCAGTGAAGAAATGGGCAGAAAACATGAATAGACACTTCTCTAAAGAAGACATCCGGATGGCCAACAGGCTCATGGAAAGATGTTCAACGTTGATCCTTATCAGGGAAATACAAATCAAAACCACACTCAGATATCACCTCACACCAGTCAGAGTGGCCAAAATGAACAAATCAGGAGACTATAGATGCTGGAAAGGATGTGGAGAAACGGGAACCTTCTTGCACTGTTGGTGGGAATGCAAACTGGTGCAGCCACTCTGGGAAGCAGTGTGGAGCTTCCTCAGAAAATTATAAATAGACCTACCCTATGACCCAGCAATAGCACTGCTAGGAATTTACCCAAGGGATACGGGAGTACTGATGCATAGGGGCACTTGTACCCCGATGTTTATAGCAGCACTCTCAACAATAGCCAAATTATGGAAAGAGCCTAAATGTCCATCAACTGATGAATGGATAAAGAATTTATGGTTTATATACACAATAGAGTACTACATGGCAATGAGAAAGAACAAATTATGGCCCTTTGTAGAAACCTGGATCGAACTGGAAAGTGTGATGCTAAGTGAAATAAGCCATACAAAGAAAGACAGAAACCATATGGTTTCACTCTTATGTGGATCCTGAGAAACTTAACAGAAACCCATTGGGGAGGGGAAGGAAAAAAAAAGAGGTTAGAGTGGGAGACAGCCAAAGCATAAGAGACTCTTAAAAACTGAGAACAAACTGATGGTTAATGGGGGGTGGGAGGGAGGGGAGTGTGGGTGATGGGTATTGGGGAGGGCACCTTTTGGGATGAGCACTGGGTGTTGTATGGAAACCAATTTGACAATAAATTTCATATATTGAAAATATTTAAAGAAATTTCCCTTTGGGTATGATCCCAGGGCCTGGAACAGAGTGGACATGCATGAACCTTCTACTCTGCGGGATGAAGGCACCTCTGTCAGCCAGGGGAGGGAAG
Organism: Panthera onca; assembly: GCF_046562875.1. Lineage (NCBI taxonomy): Eukaryota > Metazoa > Chordata > Mammalia > Carnivora > Felidae > Panthera > Panthera onca. The sequence goes on along the minus strand of NC_138342.1, from coordinate 166,788,232 downwards.
CCAGAGGCCTACAACCCCTGCAATGACTCTGAGAGCCAAGCCCCCTTGGACAGGGGGGCCTGCTTTCCTCTGGGGTACCAGACACTGAGAGCTGTCATTTGGCTGAGGAAATGAGTGTGAACTCCACACCGTTGTTGGGACCTGCACTGTGTACCTAACACAGACCCCTGGATCCTGGAAAGTTCCAGTGTAAACAGGGTACATTCTTCTGAGGCTCTTGTTCTGAATGTCTCCCAGGTAGAGCCTAGTTTGAAAAAAAGCACAATACGATGCAAACAGGCTCCTTGAGGACCAAAGGTCTTCATTAGAGAAGACAATGGATTAGAGTTAGAATTCAGTGCTTACTTCTATCTCCTGTTGGGCCGGCTGTCTGGGCAGTAAGAAAGCCCTGCGAGCCAGTGTAAAAGGAAAATTCCATTGGCTACACCCAGGAGGGAAATTCTGCAGGAGGTTTCTATTCATTAACAAACAGGAAAAGCTGGATTGGGTGGTTTTTCCTGTCCTTCCCATCAGGCAATAGAAGCACCATTGATTTGCAGGTAAGGAGTGCTTGCACCTAGCTGGTGATCAAGTGATTGTAGCCTGGACCTGATGCAGAAGTTCTTGAAAGGGCCCTTTCGGTTCTGACAAGGTCCTGAAGCATAGTGTGCATACGGGAACCATGTTTGACTCAGAAGGAAGGCATGTCTATCCTTCACTGCACTTACCAGAGCTGGCCAAGCACCAAGCACTCAGGAAAAAGAAGGCCATCCTTCCTTTGACTTGAAGATACTGTTTGCTCTCCCATAGCAAAGGACCAGAGTGGGAGTTTAGCACCAATCTTTGGGCTCTGCTTGTGTGAAGTGAGTGGAAGCCCAGTTGTCCCTCAATGTGACCAAGGACTTAGAAAATAGCAACTTGGTGGGAATGGCTCCACAGGAGGTCAGGATCCACATTACAGATGGGACTGCAGTAATGCTGGGCATGTGTATCTATTTTCATTTCTCCCTGCTGCATCTGTAAGGCCAGCCCCTCCACAAGCCTCTGGGACCTCCTACCCGCATCCACCCATACCAAACCTGGCACATTTATATGCCTTAGGCCTCTCACTATGAACAGAGTTCTTGTGGGAAGTTACAAGAGGTCCTGTTGTCAATCTATGCCAGAGTCCCCAGTTTAAAGGAGCAACTCAGATGATGTTGCTCTGAGACACTGATTCTGAAGGGACTCCAGCAAGATCCTAGTTTGAAAAAAAAGAGGAAAAGGAGGGAAATGAACCAGGGAAAAGGAGGGCCAAAGTGCTTCATTCCAAAGGAGAGCAGAATGAAGCTGACAAGGATGTGAATAGCACAAGCTTTGGAGAAGCTATTGTCTCTAGTAATAAACACCTGTGGGCAGGGGCAAAGGGAAACATCTATTGCCTCCACCTGGGTGCCCATCTGGCAATAGGCTTGCACTTTTCCCTCAGAAAGAGAAGGATGGTTCCCAATCTTGGCTCCTTTGTATGCCCTAGCCCTCAGGGAACTGATTCCTGGTAACAGTGCTCCTGAGGGTGCTGTATGTTTTTTAACCGAGTCATAGTGCAGTATTCCTTTCAAGGCTTTTTTGGGCTGAATTGTCCTGCAGTCTACTATGCTTGTCCCGTCCATCTGCCTTAGACAATCAACACAATTCAATCAGGCAGGGGAGGGTGGCCATCTGGCTACCAATCACAGAGATTGCCTGGGCCAGTCAAGCAACAGGTGCTCATTCTGGGCAGGAGGGGCATTCTTCTTCGGGATAAAGGAAATGATTGCTCTCAGATAACACAGGACCAGAGTGGTATATCATCGCAAATTCTGGATGTTGGTTATGTGGCTGACAGACCAATTCTACCTGGTGGTGACCTAGTTATGAAAACAAATTAGATGGGAAGGGCTATAAGGAAGGCCAAGCTTCTATATGACAGGGAAGATTAGGATAGAGCTGGGAATTAACTAACATAGTTTCTCCTTCAACCAGAAGTAAGGCCAGCTCCCTCCCAAACCCTGGCATTGCCTACTCAGGGACACTCTGCTGGGGACCTTCAAGAGCCCTATGCCCCCCATTGCCTACACACTTCTGAAAGGCACATAATGAGGGGATCTTCTGTCCCAATTATGCCAGAGACATCAGGATTTGGCCAGATTCCCCAACCTAAAGAAAAGGGTATGTCTCTGAGACACTGGCCCTAATTGGCACTCAGGAAGAAACATCTTTGCAAACAGAAAAAAGTATTCATTGGAATGGAAAAAAGGAAGGCCAAAGTTCTTCAGTATCGATGAGAATGGGACATAAGTTAGAATGAAGTGTCTTGGAAGGACAACTTCCTGGCAAGGTCCTGTCTAAGGAGTAAGAAACTACTGTGGCTAGAGACAAAGGAAACCTCTAAAGGGAAACCTCCTGAAAGCCCAGTCTGCAGGAGGTCTGCATATTTCCTTCTGAAAGGGAGGGAAATCTGACCTTGCCTGTTTTTCCTGTACTTCCCTACAGGGGATAGAGGCAGCAGAGATTCAGGGGGTGTTTGGAACCATTCCTGTGGCACATTAGGTTTTGAAGAGCCTCTGTCTGCACTGACTAGGTCCTGGAACATACCTTGCGTGTGTGGATCCTGTGCTCTTCAGAATATGAGGCCAGGCACTAAGTGCTTTCTGACAGCAAAACAATCTTCCCTGTGGGTTGTCAGAAACTACTCTTGGTTATCAGGCAAGCAGCATAAGAACTCACCAGCAATCCCTGGCAGCTCACTGTGTGATTGACAGCCCTACTGGCCCACCCAGCCTGTGAACCAAGTCCTATTTAGCCAATAGCAATGGGATGGGAATGGCTCTACGGACAGCGAAAGTTTCATTTTAGATGGAAATGGAAGAAAGCTGAGAGAGAAATATCTCCCTCCATTTGCCTTTGTCCCAGTACTGAGATCAGCTGCCTCCCAACCCTTTTGGCCCTAGCTACACTCAAATGTTCTGTGCTAGGTACTTTCCACTGACCTGCATCTAATGTCAACGTAGATCTGGAAGGCATATTGCAGGGCTCCTATGGCTCAACCTACTTTGCGGTCGCAAGAACTCATCCAGAATCACCAATTAAAATCAGAAGGAATTTCTCTGAACCAGGGGCCAGATTTGCCCATGGCTGATTCTACTTTTAGAAGAGTAAAAATGGGCACCTGGATGACTCAGTCGCTTAAGCCTCTGACTCTTGGTTTCAGCTCAGGTCATGATTTTACAGTTCATGAGTTCGAGTCCTGTGTTACACATTCTGCTGACAGCTTGAGGCCTGAAGTCTGCTACAGATTCTCTCTCTTTCTCATCCCATCCCCTGTTTTCTCTCTCTCTCTCTCTTTCTTTCTTTCCGTGGGTCTCTCGTTCTCTCTCAAAATTAAATAAATACTTAAAAAAGTAAAAGAAAGAAAGAATGGGGCCCCTGGGTCGCTCGGTTGCTTAAGCATCAGTTTATCAAGAAGGGTGTGATTTCATGGTTTCAAGATGGACCTCCCACATCAAGTTCTCTCCTGTCAGCATGGAGGATCCTGCTTGCAGTCATCTGTCCCTCCTTCTCAACCCCTCACCACATGCACACACGCTCACTCTCGTGCCCTCCTTTTCTCTCAAAAATAAAAATAAACACAAAGAGAGGAAAGGAGTGGAAATAGATACACAGAGGGACAGGGTTCCTATGAAAGATGAGAATGTGATCAGTCTGAGGATGAAATGACTAGTACAATCTCCTGGCCAGCTGACTGTCTCCACAAAAAGAAACACATGTGGACTAGGGCAGAGGGAAACCTCCACAGTTTACAGTGGGAGCCCTCATGGAAAGATGCCTGTATTGTTACTTGACAGAGACAAGGAAAGCTTTGCGAGTTCACTTGTTTCCTTTCCCATCCTATCAATGGATAAAAGCAGCAGCGATTCAAGCGTAGTGGGTTTGTGCTCAAGTGTTTTCACCTGGTCTGTGGTGCAGTATTCTTGATTGGTCTCTTTCAGTGCTAAGCAGGTCCTCAAGAATACTGCCCATAGGTGAACCCACTGCTCTTCAGAGTGACAGCTTCTTTAACAGTCAGGGAGGGAGAGAAGATGACTAACCATCATTCCCTCATCACCCAGCCACAAACACCAATACTCCCGGGAAAGCAATCTTTCCTTTGGGATATCAGCAACTGATTGCTCTTGGTTAGCACAGAGCAGACTCAGAGCTCCTTGGGACTGGCTGGGCACTCGCTATGTGGGACACAGCCTCATTCACCTTACCTGGGACCCATACATCCAGGGAATTGGAATGGGTACACTCAGGGCCAAAGTTTTTCATTTCAGCCGAGAATGGAAATAAATCTGAGAATGAATTGTCTAGCTTCATGTTTCTTTTGGCCCAGAAGTGAGGATAGCTCCCTCCTGATACCTCTGACCCTGAATACACACAAGCATTCCTGCTGGGCGCCTTGAAATGTCCCGGGCTTATATTTGTCAGCAGAGTACTGGGAGGTCATTTTTGAGGGTCCCTGTGGCCCAGCATATCCCAGAGTGACACAAATTTGGTCAGACTTCCTAGTTAAAAGAAGAGGAAATGGATGATACAATGGGCCTCAATTGACAACAGGGAGATCTGAGCTTGAAAAAGCAACAGGGTGGAGGAGAAGACACAGAAGACCAAACTTGTCTATTAACAGAAAAGAATGGGTTACGGCAAGAAACTGCAGTGACTGGAACAATCTCTTGGCAACATGGTTATCTCAGGAGTAAGAACCCTGTGTGTGCTAGAACAAAGGGATAACTCCTGCATTGTTCCTTCACAAGGAGAGGGAAAGTTTCTGGCATTCGATATTGTTCTTTGGTTTTTTCTTTTGTTTTGTTTTTTCCTGTCCTCTGAGACAGTCATGCTACACAGTTAGCAGGTTCTGGTTTGTAGTTGACCCTCAAGTATTTAGAAAGTGGCTCTGTTGCACTGGTTCTTGAATGGGTTGTTTCTGCACATTTTGCAGGTCCTGAAGAATACTGCAAATGGATGAACTGTCTGCTGTTCAGATGAAGTCATCCGTAGCAGCCAGTGGTTGGAGTTCTGCTGTCTAACCATTGCCATGCCAACTCCAGGGTTTCAAGCACCAAGTCATCAGTCTCAGGGTTCAGTGGATCCTCTTGTGTATCAGAAACTGAATGCTTTGTTAGCTGGGGAGCTCTGTGAGAAATTTCCACCAATCACCCATTTCTCACAGGCTGTCTGTGCCTAGTGGGAACCAACATATAATTAGAGAAATCAAAAAGAACGAGGCACCTGGGATGCTCAGTCTGTCATGTGGCTGTCTCTTGATTTCAGCTCAGGTCACAAAGTCATAGTTGTGAGGTCTAACCCCGTATCAGGCTTTGTACTCACAGAGTGTTGCCTGCTTCGGATTTTCTATCTCCCTCTTTTTGTTCCTACCCCCACTCATGGCTGTGTGTGTGTGTGTGTCTTGCTCACTCAAAAATGGTAGATGTTGAAAACCAGGTTTCAAAAAAAGAAAGAAACACAGTGACAGAATGGGAATGGACACATGAAGGGCCAGAGTCCTTCTTTTCCTATGAGAAAGGGATGAAGCAGAGAATAGAGTGACTAATATCTACCAGAAGCTGGCTGTCTTTTTTTTTTTTTAATTTTACAGTTTATTTATTTATTTTATTTTTTTTTAACGGTTATTTACTTTTGAGACAAAGAGAGACAGAGCATGAACGGGGGAGGGTCAGAGAGAGAGAGGAAGACACAAAATCTGAAACAAGCTCCAGGCTCTGAGCTGTCAGCACAGAGTCCAACACAGGGCTCGAACTCACTAGCTGTGAGATCATGACCTCAGCTGAAGTCGGAGGCTTAACCGACTGAGCCACCCAGGCGCCCCAAAGCTGGCTGTCTTCATAATTGTAAGCACCTCCGCAATGGGGAATGGGAAAAACACCACTGGGTTTACATGGAAGCCCAGTCCAGAGGAAATCTTCATCCGCAATTCAAATCAGAATGGGATACAACTGAAGATGTATTGTATGGCTCAGTGTTTTCTTCTTGCAGAAGGACTGGTATTCTCCTTACTCCTTTGGGCCTGCCTACAGGCAAACTTTCCATGCTGGGCCCCTCAGTAGAGCTAAGTTTCCTCATGTACACATAATTCTGTAACACACGTGGGGCGAGGCCCCATTGCCCCTCCCTATTCTTGGCACCTTTGTGCCTCCCTATTCTCAGGGTATTTTTGCACCCCTCTAGTCTTGGGGTGCAAATCTGGCTTACCCAAACTCGGGAGTGAGCACTTTATTGCTTTATATTTCTTTTTGCCATATGAACCCATTTGTGTAAGCCCAGGGGATTCCTAAGCTTATCCCCCACAGCTCCCCCTTTTTGTTTTTCTTGGTTCTTTTAGCTTCGTGTTCTGGGACCATCATGATGAGCTTCTCGTCATGCTTTTGCTTTTGGATGGCTTGGAAGGTGATTCTGCAAAGACATAAGCAGAGACACAGCAGATTCAACTTCTCAAAGTTATCCAGAATGTGAGATGGGTGCCAGCTGTAAGTGAGAAAGGATTTAGGTCATGCCACATTTCCTAAGAACCAGCCCATTCATTTTTAAGCTGGTACTCTGCATATTGTACCTGTTGGCTCAAGTCATATCTAAAACTATATTGTTAGAGAGGTGGGAACAAAAGACACTGTGAAAGTGTTTCTGGACAGCATCCCAAGCTAAGGAATGCCAGTCATGCAGATAGGCTGGTAGTCAGGGACACAGGGAAGTTTAGAGTGGAGGAAAAAGGCCTCCTGTCTTTCTCCAATAAATTCTACTGCAGCCTCAAGAGCTTCGAGGCGGGCCAAGACTTGTTTATCAGTGGAAGTCTGGCTCATGAATTCTTTGGTGGTGTTGATCATAAATTTATTAAGAACATGGGCTATCTGGATAGTATGATGCAGGCTGATTCCAGCTACAGTGGCAGAGGTGACAACGCCTACTGCTGCTAGGATGCCCACGGTTAACAGGCCAACAATACTTTTCTGCCTTGCAGCAGAGTACCAGTATTGAACAAGCTTGAAAAGCGCGCCTAGTCTTAATGGGTGCATATAGGCCTCAGAGATACTAACAGGAACCCAGGTTGAGACACGCTAAGTACTAAAGAGAGAGGAGATGTTTAACTGGGTGATGTTATCATTACGCAGGACATAAGCCAACCTTGGGAGGTAGAGACATCAAAATTTATTTTCTAGTTGTTAGATCTGTAAGGTGGAGGTCGCAAAGAGAACATAGGGAGAATGGATGCAAATAGTGGTCCATGCGAATTGGTTATTGAACAGGGAGACCCAAGTTAGATTAGCATGTTGTTTCACATAAATGTCACCATGGCTAATAGTACGAGTGAGGAAGGGAAGACGTAGCTTCCAAAGATTAACCCGCCAAGGTCCTTTTAATTTCCCTTTATGTGCACAAATTACAGGGCCAGACAAGTCTCCGTTTTCTCAAAAAATATCCTCCCTATTAAGCTGGCCAAAGGTTATGGTCTTATTGGAATATTTTGTTTCAAGATGTCCTCTAGGACCCCTGTCAGTAATAGTCCAATTACCCCAGTGAAGATTATGCTCAGTTTCTCCATAAGGTTGTCCAGGGGATATTTCAGGGGATGGGGGGGCGGGTCTGAATATTTGAGACTAGAGCAGGCTATAACATTAGGAGTATGAGATGTGCTTGTTTTTTGAGGTATATCAGAGCTTGTGGCTGAGAAAAAGGTAAAATTATCTGTCCTTGTAGAGGTTTGGGGCTGTACTTGGCAAAAGCCAGTTGATTTTTAGTTTAATTCGAGCAGAAAAGTTGTTGAGGTCGGTAACACACATAAGGAGGTGCTGAAGTAAGCCACCATTGAAGTCTTGTCATATAAAGCCAATGCTCTTGTTCAGTTTGGAAGGGCAGGTTAAGATTGGCTCCTTCCATGAACTCTGCCAGAGTCCAGCTCCAGCAGGTCCAGGTGTTCCCAAAGGATGAACAGCATCAGCAAAAAAGTGAAAAAAAAATGAAACAAAAATTAAAATGGACACAGACAACAGCAGTGTGTTGAACTGGCCACTTTGTTGTGACAAACGTGGCATTATATTCAACAATTTTCCTTATAGCTTACGTCATCTATGTTTTCTAGCATTACCTAATTCTAAAAATGTTCCTATGTGCAATCACACTTTAAGGAATAACATGGTTATTTTCTCATTATGTTTCCTCCTGCCCTTTGCTTAATGATTAATTTCTTACATTATTTTCATTATGTATCTATGTTTTTCTATAATCTATAAAGCATTTGCTTTGCTGTTGTCACGAAAAGTCATCTATCTCTCAACACCTCAAGTGGAACAGTTACAAGGACATGACCTCTTAGTTGTTTCCCTGAACCATTTGTGGCTTGAGGAACAAAAGTGTTCGCCTCAGTCCAGGGGCCAGGAGGGGGCCAAGAGTGCCTTAGGAACCCATGCCTTATACATTCTCAGAGAGACAATGCACCCCAGGTACTTTATTAAGGCCAAATTACATAAAAGCACGAGTACAAGAAGCTTCACTGTTGGTGGGCTGCCCTGCAGCCCCGATCCATTCACTGCCTGGGCCCTGCCATCAGGCTCGTTGGATAGCTCGGCTTCTGGCAGTATATAGAGGAAACTTTGGCTTCTGGTGTGCTTCTGGCCATCATATTAGTAGAGAGGGGCAACACTGGCTGTGACCTATGAAGAATGTGCTTCCATGTGATGATCAGATTGTGGGACAAGGACTCGGTGCTCTATTCAAAAGCATTTTTGCGTGCTGGCCACGTCCGGGACCATGGTGTTAATGTACAAACTGTTCTTTCGATTGAGGGTAGCTCCCTCCATTAGGGGCAGCGGTCCATGTGGCTACCCATTTGCATGATACTGTAGCCTGCCTACAACCAGAGGCTCAGGGATGGGGGTGGGGGACAGGTGTCCTTTGGGACATCACCTCAGAGAGCCCTGTATTGGGTTAGGAAAAGTTTGGAATCTCACCCCTAAACTGGGACCTTGGTTGGTGTAGGTGACAGACACAGGGTAGGGTAACCATGTGTGAACTGAGACCAAGTTAGAAAAGCAGCAATGCAAGAGGAATGAGTACAAGGTAAGCCAAAGCTATGGATTCAAATGCACATGGAGGAAACCGCAGATGGAGACCATGAACTTTCCTTCTCCTTGCCCCACACAGGAGTTGGGATCCACCCTCAACCACGGGCTTTGATTTCCCATGAGCATTCTCCCTGGGCACCTTCACAGGCCCTGGGTATGTGGAGGGCCACATCATTCTGAACCCAAACTGAAAAGGGCCCAGTGCAGTACCTCTATCACCATCACAGGCATACCACCAAACCCCCAAGTTGAAACAAGAGGATATTTTTCTGAGACACTGTCCCAGAATAGTGTCCATGCAAAACCTCTTTCATCAAAAAAGTTTAGTAGTGGAAATGGAGACACACACTGCCAGAATTCTTCACCACAAATGAGATTTGGAGAAAGTTGAGAATGAAGTACCCAGTGTAGTCTCTTATCAACCAGGTCATATTGAGAATCAGAAAGGCCTGTGGGCTTAGACCAAGGGGGCCCTCTGAAGGACTACACCTGCGAGTCCTATCAGCAAGAAGCCTGCCTTCTTTATTTAGGAGGCAGTGATTTTTGGCTTGGTCTATCCATGCCATTTCCCCATCAGTAGTGGGAGGCAGAAGTGTTTGAGCTGTAGCCAGGGGGTTCTGAGGGCTCTTATTCAGGAATCTGCTACAAGAACTTGGTTCCCTCATTCCTGCCAAGGGCTCATGAAATGCTGACCCCCTCCTCCTTCATATTGCCCATGTACAACCTGTCTGCTTTTCAAAATGAAGGCACCTCAGTCACCCAGGTCAGTGAGGCAAGCTGGCTCTCCTTTCCCCTCCATAGCACAGCAAGCCAAGCACCAAGTACACATGGACGAAATGTCTTCTTTTCTTTGGTAGAGCAGAGCCTGTTAGCTCTCACTGAGCACAGGAGCAGAGTGGGAGAATGTGGCCTAGGCAGAGATACTAGCTGAGTTAGTTATGACTCCATGGCTCCTAAGGAACTAACACACACACACACACATTTTCAGACACACATCAAGGGAAAGGAAATGGGCACCAGTTGGGCCAAAACTCGACATTTCCAGTGGGAATGGGGATTCCCTTAGACAGATGTCTTGCTTCATTTGCCCTTGGCCCACAGGGAGGCCAGCTCCCTGCCCAAATCTCTGGTCCAGCCTACACACCAAACATTGTCTGCTGGACCACTTCAAATGCCCTCAGCCTCAGAATGGTCGCATACTTCTGAAGCCAAATGCACTTATGAATCTCATCCCCAGTCACAAGGACTTGACCACACTCCCAGGTGGAAGGCAGAAGATAGGGCTCTTGAGACACTGATTCTGAATGGATTGTGGGCAGAACCATGTTTCTACAGATTACAGATATGTCAAAGCGAACAAGGAGGGCCAGAGCTCTTCACAGCTTGGAAGAGGAATTCTATCAGGAGGGGAGTTTCCCAGGGCCTGTTCTTAGCAACCTGATTGTAAAAAGATCACCAGAGGGCTTAGGCAGGTATGCCCTCTAGAGACTCCACCTGGGAGCCCTGTCATCACTAGTCCTGCTTTTTTCTTTCAGAAGGACCTAAAGATCCCTGGGACTTGGTCAGATTTTGCTGCTTTTTGCATGATTGAATGGAGTGAGCAGTGACAGTGCTGTAGCTGAGAGGTGCCCCTAGCTGTGGCTCCAGAGTGTGGAGAGGGACATTGGTGCCCTCTTCCTGTAAAGGCTCTTTCTCTGATGACCAGCTTCTGGAGCCTACAGCTCTTGTGTGAACTGTCTGGTTTTCAGAAGGAAGGCACCTCAATCAGACAGAGCAAGGAAGCTGTGTGGCTCCTCTTTCCCAACCCCTTGCTACAAACAGCCAACCACCAAGCTCATGGATACGAGGAGCATTCTCCCTTGGTATATCCGATGCTGATGGCTATAACTGAGCAAGGGACGGAGTAAGAGCCCGATGCCCATCCTCGGGTGCCTGCTGAGTGTGTCAGCTCATGGCTGCTAAGGGTGAATCAAGAGGCAGTCGGACACATAGGGAGGCAGAGGAAATGGCTGCAGCAAGGACCAAAGGGGATTCAAAATTTCCATCCAATGGGAATGTGATCAATGTGGAATGGAGATATTTATCTTCATTTCCCCGAAACCCAGTAAGGAAGCCAGCTCCTGGAGTATACCTCTGCCTGAGCCTCCCCATGCACAGCTCTTGACTGGACCCCTTTTGGTGCCATAGGGCTCTGGATGTCCATGTAATCCTAAACCCACAAGACCAGGGTCTCTGGCTCTACCTGTCACACAGTCACCAGGGCTGGTCCCCATTGGACATCTACAGCTGGCTATAATACTCAAAAAGATGGAGTGTTTATGGACCACAAGATGAACCTTGATGGGTGATAAAGCAATTTTCTGAACCTAGATACACTGAGTGCCAGTGTTCATGTTTACAAGAACTTGACTAGCTCATGTATTCACAATCTGGCTCACACAGGAATCAAAAGAACTTTTGGGGTCTTTGGCTACAGGAGTGTTCCAAAAGATACCCTTTGGAGCCTGTGAGATAGAGCCCCACATTGTCCCCTAAGAATTAGAGCACAGCTTTGAATTCTTGTGGGTTTCAGCCCATCGTATTTGTAGAGAGGGTCACCAGTGGCTCTATGATATGAAGAATGTGCTTCCATTGATGATCATGAGGTGGGAACAAACTTTTGTGTGCTATTTATTCAAAAGCCTTTTGGTGCACTGATCATATCATGGAGAATGGTGTATTTTCACAGACTGTTCTTTCGAAGGATGGTAGCTCCATCGATTAGGGGCGGGGGTCCAAGTGGTTCCCATTCCTCTGATACTGTTGCCTGCCCAGCACCAGGAGAACAGGGACATTGGGGGTAGCTCTCCTATGGAATATCAGCCTCTGAGAGCCCTGCATTGAGTCAGGAATGACTTTGAAACTCACCTACAAACCAGGGATCTCGGTTGGTGTAGGGGGCAGACACATTGTGTCACACACTACTTTTAGGCACCTAACCCTAGGGTATTTCTTGGTGCTTCTACACAAGGGTTTAATAATACATAGGACTCAATATCTCCAAGAAGCTTTCTAAATCCCTCTTGCAGCAAAGGGTACTTTTCAGCAGTAAAGTACAAGTGTCGATAGAGAGAGGTGAGCAAAGTGTTACTCTATATGTCTACGAGAGAAAAGAATGTCACTTAAAGCACAGTAACTCTTTGGGCACTTCAGCACCGGGCCTTTCCCTACAGCTAATATGCAATTTTTTAAATGTTTTTATTTAAATTCCAGTTAGTTAACATACAGTGGTGTAGATTTCAGTTGTAATTTGTGTAGTTGATGTAGAATTCAGTTGTGTAGAATTCAGTTGTTTCACCCATCCATACAACTTTCCATGCACATCACAAAGTGTACTCTTTCATTCCCATCTCCAATATATAACCCAATCTCCCCACCCATCTCTTCTCTGGTATCTATCAGTTTGTTCTCTATAGTTAAGAGCATGTGTCTTGTTTTGCCAGTCTCTTTTCCACCATGATTATTTCTTAGTTTTGTTTTTCACATTCCACATAGGAGTGAAATCATACGGTATAAGCCTTTCTCTGATTGACTTATTTCACTTAGCATACTACTCTTGAGCTGCGTCCAAATCACTCAAAGGAAAATTTCATTCTCTCTCATGGCTGTGTAATATTCCATTGTATGTATATACCACATCTCCATCCATTCCTCAGCCAGTGGACATTTGAGCCCTTTCCCTAATTGGCTATTTTTCATTGTGTTGTGAAAAACACTGGGGTGGCTGTGTGCCTTTGAATTCTTATTTTTGTATCCCTTGGATAAATACCTAATAAGGCAATTGCTGGATCATAGGGCAAATCTAAGTTTTAAAGCGTAAGCATTTTTTTCAATTAATTAATTTATTAGAGAGGGAGAGATTGAGAGAATGAGAAATGGAGAGGAGCAGAAAGAGATGGAGAGAGAATCCCAAGCGCACTCCATGTTGTCAGTGCAGAGCCCAACAAGGGCTTAGTAATCCCATGACTGTGAGATCCTGATTGGAGTGGATATGAAGAGTCAGGCGCCTCACTGACCATGCCACTCAGGTGCCCCAGGGCACTCGTATTCTCAACATTCGATGAAACTTTGGACTGTTTTCCGGAGTGGCTGCACCATTTTGCATTCCCATCCAGTGTCAGAGGGTTTCCCTTTATCCCCAAACTTGCCAACACCACTTTTTCCTTGTGTTGTCAAATGTAGCCCTTCTGACAGACGTGGGTGATATCTCATTGTAGTATTGATTTGTATTTGACTGATGATGAGTGATGTTGAGCCTCTTTTCATGTGTCTTTGGGGGAAGGGTCACCTTGTGTGTTCCTCTGTGTGCTTCTCTTCCTCTCCCTCTTTCCTCAATGAGGGCTCCCTCTCCTCTGCAGCACCCTTGATATATTTCTCCCCCAACCCCCTCTCTGCACTTCCTAGTTTCTTTTATGTGGCTTCTTCTCTCCCTGTAACCATGGCCTTGGTTCTCTCAGTCTTCGTGTTGCTTTCTGGGGTAATTAGAATGATTTACTAGTGATCTAGCTACGTTCACGGGATGAGAATACAACGGCTGCCATTCTAGCTCTCCCAACACACACTAATAAAGAATGTTTCAACAAACTGTCTATGAGATGTATGTGAAAGGCTACATGAAAGACACTTGAGCAGTGTCATTTCAGGCAGTAAACCACAAGGTGTGGGTGGCGTCTGGTGGGTGTATTGAGAGGTATATGTGTGGTGTGTGTGGTGTTTGTGGTGTATGTTGGGAGTAGTTGTGATTGAGTGCATGATCCTGTTCTGTATGAATAGCATGTATGTTGTATATGTGGTTTGTTTCTGTGTACTGCATTTGTGTGGTGAATGTGATGTGCGTGTATGTTGTGTCAGTGGATTGTAGGTGACGTATGTGTCTTTCTGTGTAGTCTTTAAGTGTATATATGTTGTGATTTTACTATATATGTCATGTATGTATGATCCACATAGAATGTATGTTCGTGTATGGTCTTTGTACGGCATGTGTGTTTTGTATGTGGTGCATGTGTGGTTTTGTGGTGTGGCGGCATATGGGTGGAGTTTGTGCAATATAAGTGTGGTGTGTGTGGTGTGCATGGTGTCTATATATCATAGATGTATGGATTCTCATGGTCTGCTTATTGTAGATGTGGTGTCTGTGTAGTATATGTGTGTTGTGTGTGGTATATGTTTGGCATATGTGGTGTATATATGGACTGTGTGTGGCATATGTGTGTAGGGTGTGTATATATGTGTGAGTGTGTGATATGTGTATTATATGTAGTAAATAGTGTGTGGAAGATATCTGTGTGATGTGTAAGTGGTGTGTATGTTGTGACTGGGGGAGGTGTTTGTGTGGTATTCATGGGTTATGTGAGGTATGTGTTTGTACTATCTGTTGTGTGTTCGGTGTAAGAGTGGTGTAACTGTGTGGTATATGTGTGCAGTGTGTGTGGTGTCTTTGTAGTTGATGTGTAGAGGAGTTGGCATCTGCCTTCTGTATATGTGGTGTAGGTTTGGGGCGTGTGGTGTCTATGTGGAGGGTGTATGTGTGGTTTGTTTGGAAATTGTGTGCTATATATGTGTTGAGTGTGGTAATCCTGTGTGAGGGTTATAACTGTAGGTGTGTGGGGCATGTGTGATCTGTGTTGGATATGTTTGTGGCACATGCCTGGTGAGTGTGTGATATATATATGGTGTATTTAATGTATTTGTAGATGATATATGTGTGATGTAGATGTGTATTTAGTATGAATGTGGCTAATGCAGAGGGCAAGGTGTGTGGAATGCGCAGGGTATGCATGTATGTGTGTTATAAGTGTCTTGAGAGAAGTGTACATGTGGTCATGTGTAGTGTGTTTGTCATAAATGTTTTGTATTTGTGTTGTTTGTATTGTGATATGTGTGATATATGTTTGGTTTGTGTAATTCGTGTGTTGCATGGTTTTATGTTAGTTGAAAGATGGTTTCCCCAAAGTGCAGTTTGACAGAGTTGAGTGTATGTCACTTTCCACATAGGCCCTGCATAGGTTTTCAAACTCTTCTAACTTAGTGATACAAGAGGTTAGTTGAAAGATGGTTTCCCCAAAGTGAAATGTGACAGAGTTGAGGATATGGAACTTTACGTAAAGTCCCTGCATAGGTTTTCAAGAACTTGTACCAGAGTAAAACTAGATGTTAGTTAAAAGATGTCTCCCCAGAGTGTTCTTTCACATTGTTGACTATATGGCACTTACCTTGTAGGTTCCACATAGTTTTCAGTTTTCATTTAGTGAAAGAAGATATAAGTAGAAAGATTGTTTCATCAGTGTTTTTTTCACATAATTGTGTATAGGGCACTTTCTGCCACAATAGGTTTCAAACACTTCTAACTTAGTGAAATAAGATGTTAGTTGAAAAATGTTTTCCACACAGTGCTGTTTCGCAGAATTGAGTATATCGCACTTTCTGTGTTGACCCAACATATGTTTTCAAACGGTTCTACCTTTGTGAATCAAGATGTTAGTTGAAAGGTGGTTTCTCCACAGTATTCCTTCACAGGGTGGAGCAATTGTCACTTTCCACATCGTTCTCCGCATAAAATTTCAAATTATTCCAACTAAGTGACACGAAGATGTTACTTGAAAGATGGTTTACCCAATGTGCAGTTTCACAAAGGTGAATATGTGGCACTTTCATTATAGGCCTCCCATCATTGTTCAACCTCTTCTAACTTAGAGTAAGGAGATGTTAGTTGAATGGTGTTTTCCCCACCGTGTTGTTTCACATAGTCGAGTATATAGCACTTATCATATATGTCTGCATATGCTTTCAAGCTCTTCTAACTTAGTCAAAAGATGTTAGTTGAAAGATGGTTCCTCCGCAGGATTGTTTCAGAGTACCAAGTACATGTCACTTTCCACTTCGTGCCCCACATAGGTTTTCAAACACTTATAACTCAGTGATACAAGATGTTATTTGAAAAATTATTTCCCCAAAGGGCAGTTTGACAGAGTTGAGTGTATGGCACTATCCGCATAAGATCCTACAGGTTTTCAAACCCTTCTTGGTGAAACAAGATGTAGTTGAAAGATGGTCTCCAGGGAGGAGGGGCCGACATGGCAGAGAAATAGGTGATCCATACATCCTGCGTCTCTCAAAGAAGTGTAGAAGCCAAAAGACATTGAACACCAGAGCCTAGGAGGAAAAGAGACAGAATCTACTAGGAAGAAAATGGGAAAGCTGGAAAAAAGGTGCTTAACTGCGAACTGGGGGGAGATAAAAAGAAAAAAGGCCACGTGGTCACAGAGGGGAGGGACCCCCTTCTGGGGAGAGATGAAGGGAAGAGAAAGAGCGGCTAGGGAAGTACAGGACCATAGCTGGACAAGAGAAAGACTTCGAACTGAGACTTAGAAGGATCTGATCTCTAACTGCGGGGCTTTCTTCAGACTGGGGCCGGGTCCCTGTTCGTGCACCTGGGGAGGAGGGGAGCCAGGCCTGGGTGTGGTGGTAGGCCAGAGTCTCTGTCCGCAGCTGGAGAAAGCAGTTCCGTCCCTGGAGGGCTGCATGATAGCACAGAACCTGTCTGCACCTGCCACCCTTGGGTGCAGAGGCTGGGCCTAGGCCTCAGTCTGCAGGAGGATAATGTGGTCGATTCCCTGGCATGCTGTGGGAAAAGATAAAGCCTGCCTACATCCACCACCCTGGGGGTTCACGGCCGCGAGGGCAGTGGCTCAGTGTGCAGAAGACAGTCCTCCCCGAAGTTCAGTGACACAGACAAAGTAGCCGGGACCACATATCACTGCACTGAGAGGCGCTTCCACAGCGGCAGAGCACATAGAGTGGGACTTTGAATCCTAGCCAAGCCCTGGGTCGGGGGAGTTGGCTGATAGAGAAGGACTGCCCATCTATGCCTGCTGCACAGTGAGGGCCACTCTAAAGGAGTCCGCCGGCTCCTCCTCCATGGAGAAGACACTAAGGAATCACCATTTTCCCCTCCCCCGCCCCCACCACCACCAAGCCAAGGTCTCTCGGATCACTCCTGGGCCCACAGAGGAGGTGGGTTCAGATTACACCAAACCATGCCCCTTTGCACTGGGTAAGAGAAGGCACACACCAGTCTGACTGTGGCCCCAGCGGTGGGCTGGGGGCAGACATCAGGTCAGACTGCAGCCCCGTCCACCAACTCCAGTTATACACCACAGCACAGGGGAAGTGCCCTGCAGGTCCTCACCACTCCAGGGACTGTCCAAAATGACCAAACGGAAGAATTCCCCTCAGAAGAATCTCCAGGAAATAACAACAGCTAATGAACTGATCGAAAAGGATTTAAATAATATAACAGAAAGTGAATTTAGAATAATAGTCATAAAATTAATTGCTGGGCTTGAAAACAGTATAGAGGACAGCAGAGAATCTCTTGCTACAGAGGTCAAGGGACTAAGGAACAGTCACGAGGAGCTGAAAAGCGCTTTAAACGAAATGCAAAACAAAATGGAAACGACGACGGCTCGGATTGAAGAGGCAGAGGAGAGAATAGGTGAACTAGAAGATAAAGTTATGGAAAAAGAGGAAGTTGAAAGAAAGATAAAAAAATCCAGGAGTATGAGGGGAAAATTAGAGAACTAAGTGATACACTAAAAAGAAATAATATACGCATAATTGGCATCCCAGAGGAGGGAGAGAGAGGGAAAGGTGCTGAAGGGGTACTTGAAGAAATTATAGCTGAGAACTTCCCTGAACTGGGGAAGGAAAAAGGCATTGAAATCCAAGAGGCACAGAAAACTCCCTTCAGACATAACTTGAATCAATCTCCACAACATATCATAGTGAAACTGATAAAATACAAGGATAAAGAGAAAATTCTGAAAGCAGCTAGGGATAAACAGATTCTAACTTACAAAGGCAGACACATAAAAGTAGTAGCAGACCTATATACTGAAACTTGGCAGGCCAGAAAGGAATGGCAGGAAATCTTCATTGTGATGAACAGAAAAAAAAATACGCAGCCAAGAATCCTTTATCCAGCAAGTCTAACATTCAGAATGGAAGGAGAGATTAAGATTTACCCAAACACAAAAACTGAAGTAATTCATCACCACTAAACTAGCTCTACAAGATATCCTAAGGGGGATTCTGTGAGTTAAATGTTGCAAAGACTACAAATTAACAGAGATATCACTACAAGCATGAAATCTACAGACATCACAATAACTCTAAACCCATATCTTTCAATAATAACACCAAATGTAAATGGACTATATGCTCCAACCAAAAGACATAGGGTATCAGAATGGATAAAAAAACAAGACCTATCTATTTTCTGTCTACAAGAGACTCATTTTAGACCTGAGGACATCTTCAGATTGAAAGAGGGGATGGAGAACTATCTATCATGCTCCTGGAAGCCAAAAGAAAGCTGGAGTAGCCCTACTTATATCAGACAAACTAGACTTTAAATTAAAGTCTGTAACACGAGATGAAGAAGGGCATTATATAATAATTACAGGGTCTATCCCTCAGGAAGAGCTAATAATTATAAATGTCTAGGCGCCAAATATGGGTGTCCCCAATTATATAAAACAATCACAAACGTAAGCAACCTTATTGATAAGAATGTGGTAATTTCAGGGGACCTTAATACTCCACTTACAACAGTGGACACATCATCTAACAGAATCAGTAAAGAAACAAGGGCCCTGAATGATACATTGGATCAGATGGACTTGACAGATATATTTAGAACTCTGCATCCCAAGCAGAATATACTTTCATCTCGAGTGCACACGGAACATTCTCCAAGATAGATCACATACTGGGTCACAAAACAGCCCTTAATAAATATAAAAGAATTGAGATCATACCATGCACACTTTCAGACGACAATGCTATGAAACTTGAAATCAACCATAGGAAAAGTCTGGAAAACCTCCAAAGGCATGGAGTTTAAAGAACACCCTACCAAAGAATGAATGGGTCAACCAGGAAATTAGAGAAGAAATTAAAAAAATATATGGAAACAAATTAAAATGAAAATACAACAATCCAAATGCTTTGGGATGCAGCAAAGGCCGTCTGAGAGGAAAATACATTGCAATCTAGGCCTATCTCAAGAAACAAGAAAAATCCTAAATACAAAATCTAACAGCACACCTAAAGGAAATATAAGCAGAACAGCATACACTCCAAACCCAGCAGAAGAAGAGAAATAATAAAGACCAGAGCAGAAATAAACCATACAGAATCTAAAAAAACTGGAGCAGATCAATGAAACCAAGAGTTGTTTTTTTGAAAAAATAAACAAAATTGATAAACCTTAGACAGTCTTCTCAAAAAGAAAAAGATGACCAAAATAGATAAAATCATGAATGAAAATGGAATTATTACAACCAGTGCTTCAGAAATACAAGTGATAATCAGGGAATACTATGAAAAATTATACACCAACAAACTGGACAACCTGGAAGAAATCGACAAATTCCTAAGCACCCATACACTTCCAAAACTCAAACAGGAAGAAATAGCAAACTTGAACAGACCCATAACCAGTGAAGAAATGGAATCAGTTATCAAAAATCTCCAACAAATAAGAGTCCAGGACCATACTGCTTCCCTAGGGAATTCTACCAGACATTTAATACTCTTCTCAAGCTGTTTCAAAACATAGAAAGGGAAAGAAAACCCATACTCATTCTATGAAGCCAGCATGACTTTGATTCTCAAACCGGACAGAGACCCAGTAAAAAAGAAAACTACAGGCCAATATCCCTGATGAATGTGGATGCAAAAATTCTTAGTAATATACTAGCAAATCATATTCAACAGCACATACAAAGAATTATTCACCATGATCAAGTGGGATTCATTCCTGGGCTGCAGGGCTGGTTCAACACTTGGAAATCAATGTGATACATCATATTAATAAAAGAAAAGAACCATATGATCCTGTCTATGCAGAAAAAGCAAGTGACAAAATTCAACATCCTTTCTTAATAAAAACCTTGCAATGTTCTAGTTTAAACAAAGTGCATTCTTCTGAGGCTCTTGCTCTGAATGGCTCCAGGGTAGAACCTAGTTTGAAAAATAGAGCTATAAAATGCAAAGAGGCACCTGGAAGACAAAAGCTGTTCATTACAGAAGACAATGGGCTAAAGTTAGAATTCAGTGCCTACTTCTGTCTCCTGGCAGGCTGGCTGTCTGGGCAGAAAAGAAAGCCTGAGAGCTGGTGGAAAAGGAAACCTTTATTGGCTGTACATGAGAGTGAAAATTTGCAGGAGTTCCGTATTTTCATTAACAAACAGGAAAAGCTGTATTTGGCAATTTTTCCTGTCTCTCCCATCAGGAAATAAATGCACCATTGATATAGAGGCAAGGGTGTCCTGCTCCCAGCTGGTTATCAAGTGTTTGGAACCTGGACCTGATACAGTAGTTCTTCAAAAGGCCTTTTCTGTGTTCACCAGGTCTGAAGAATAGTGTGCATATGAGAATCATGTTTGATACAGAATGAAGGCATGTGTTCCCTTTACTGCATTTAAGCAGAGCTGGCCAAGCGCAAAGCACTCAGTGAAAGAAGGCCATCCTTCCCTTGATTTGAAGTTAGTGTTTGCTCTCACATAACAGTGGACCACAGTGGCAGTTTAGCACCGATATTTGGGTTCTGCTTGTGTGAAGTGAGTGATGGCCCAGTTTTCCCTGAATATGACCCAAGACTTAGAAAATTGCAAATTGGTGGGAATGGCTACAAGGGATGCCAAGTCTCTACATTACTGATGGTAATGAGTTATGCTAGCCACGTTTATCTACCTTCATTTCTCCTTGCTCCATGTGTAAGGCCAGACCCTTTCCAAACTTTCATGAGTACCTACCCACATCTATCCATATCCATCTTGGCACCTTCATATGCCCTACACCTCTCATTG
This sequence comes from Panthera onca, assembly GCF_046562875.1. Classification (NCBI taxonomy): domain Eukaryota; kingdom Metazoa; phylum Chordata; class Mammalia; order Carnivora; family Felidae; genus Panthera; species Panthera onca. The sequence continues at coordinate 166,767,207 of NC_138342.1, read as the reverse complement.
TGAACAGAGTTCTCATAGGAAGTTACAAGAGGTCCTGCTGCCAATCTATGGCTGAGTCACCAGCACTCAGCCAGAGGTCCCAGTATAAATTGGAAGATATTGCTCTGAGACACTGAATCTGAATGGACTCCAGAGAGATGTTAGTTTGAAGAAAGGAGCAAAAGGATGGAAATAAATAGGCAAAGGGCCAAAGTGTTTCATTACAAAGGAGAGCAAGATGAAGCTGAGAAGGTCATGCCTAGAACCAACTCCTGAGAGGCTAGCGGTTGTCTATAGTAAGAAACACTGGCGGACATGGGCAAAGAGAAGCATTCATTACTTACACCTGGGTGCCCATGTGGCAAAAGGCTTGCACTTTTCTTTAAGAGAAGGAAGGCTCCGGACCTTGGCTCGTTTGTATCCCCTACCCATCAGGACATAGAAAGGGAAGTAATTCAGTGATAGCAGGTCAGGGGTCCTGTTTGTACTTTAGGTATTGTCACCAAGTCATGGTGCAGTATTCCTTGTAAGGGCTTTTTTGGGCTGAATTTTCCTGAAGTTTGTTCATGCCTGATCCACCTGCCTTATAGGATGAAGACATTTCAGTCAGCCAGGGAGGGAGGCAAGCTGGCCACCCACCATGGGGATTACCATTGCCAGACAAGCAACAGGTGCTCATGGACAGGAGGGTCATTCTTCTTTGAGATGAAGGAACTGATTGCTCTCACATAGCACAGGGCCAGAGTGGTAGTTTACCACAAATCCTAGATGCAGCTGTGTGGCTGACAGACCGGTTCCACCTGGTTGTGACCCATGACCTAGTTATGAAAACAGAAAATGGGTGGGAAGGGTTATAAGGAAGGGCAAGCTTCTACATTACAGAGGAGATTAGGATAAAGTTGGGAATGAGATGTCTAATATAGTTTCTCCTTCATCCAGAAGTAAGGCCAGATCCCTCCTAAGCCCTGGCATTGCCTGCACATGGACACTCTGCTGGGCATTTTCAAAGACCCTATGCCTCCCATTGTCAGCATACTTCTCAAAGGTAAATAATGATGGGTCCTGTGTCCCAATAATGCCAGAGACATCAGGACTTGGCCAGATTTCCCAACTTAAAGGAATGTATATTTCTCTGAGATACTCACTCTGAATGACACCTAGGAAGAAACTAGTTTGCAAATGTTAGCATTAGGGACCAGGAGATGGTAGTGACCTCTTTGCCAGTAGTGCAGAGCACTCCCCGAAGGGTTGAGTTGAGGGCGAGTGTTAGGTGAGGGTGAGGCTTATGGATTGTGTTCCTAGGCCTCTAAGGTGATGGTGAGGGTTAAAGTTGGGTATTTGCCCACAATCCTTCACTCCAGCTCCATCCCAGTTGTTGCAAACAGCACAACTTCCTTTTCTATTCCTAAGTAAACTTGTATCAGTCTTGTGTCCCAAATTCCTTGTTTGGTCTGACCTGAGATCCGGGTCTGAGTAGGGATAGTCATGACTAGGGTTAGGATTAGGGCCTGGCAGTTTGTAGGGGTAAATTTTTCAGCAATGCATAACCCTCCCTCTAGGGCTGGATTGAGGGCAAAATCAGGATTTGTGACAGGCTTTGGTCTCAATTCAAGGGCTAGGCTGATTTTGTGGTCTAGAGTTAGGATTTTGATTAGAATCCTGTTTTCAAGGCTGCATGCCAGTCCTTGCATCCTGGTCCTTACAAGTGATAATGCATCCATCTTTGTTCCTAGCCAAGTCATCTTGCATCATTCATGTGTCAAAATCCAGTTGTATCCTTGGAACTAGCACTCAGGCTCAAGTAGGGCCAGCCGAATGGCTAGGATTAGGGTTAGGCTGTGAAAAATTACAAAGGTCTATCTGCTGGCAGTGCAAGACCTACACAGAGGGCTCAATTTAGCCTGAGTGTCCATCAGTGTTTGGTTTGGGGTAAAGGGCTAGGCTGATTATGTGGCCTACGATAGGGTCTTCACACAGAATCATACACTCTGGCTCCATCGTGGTCTTTGAAAATGGCACCATTTCCTCTTATGGACTTGGGTGAGCAACTTGAGTCAGTTATGTGTTCCTAATCCATTGTTTCCTCAGATCTAGCATTCAGGCCCATTTAGGACCGTGGCTAGTGTTATGGTTAGGACAAGGAAAATGGTAAAGGCTTATCTTCTGAAAGTGCGAAGATGTATAGAGAGGGCTCAGTTGATGTTGTCAGTGTGAGGGTCAGCCTTAGGTTCTGCTTCAGGTCTGATCTTTGCAAACAGCACCATTTCTTCTTATGCATCTGATTGAGGCACTTGAGTCAGTTATTTGTCCTAAATCCACTGTTTCTGTCTTCTTGTGATTCAGGCTTGGGTCGAGATGGACCTATGGCTAGAGTTATTGTTGGGACCCAGAAGATAGTAGGGGCCTATCCACCAGCAGTGCCAAGCCCATTACAGAGAGCTCGGGTGATGGTAACACTAAGGTAAGGGTGAGGCTTAGTTTTTGGCCTCATGAGTTAGGTGGATTGTGTGACTTAAGGTCAGGTTTTCACACAAAATCATACTTTCTAGTTCCATCCTCATGCCCAATGGCAGTTTGCCACTGTGTCCCTGCATGCATCAACTTCAGTCAGTCTTGTGTCCCAAATCCATTGTTTCTTGAGACTTGAAATGTGGGCTTGGGAGGACCACATCCATAGGAAATGTTAGCGTTAAGGCACAGGAGACAATAGGTCCCTATCCTCCAGCAAGGCACAATGCCCTCATCTTTGAGGATGAGGGTTAGGGTGAGGATCAGCCTAGGTACAGCCCAGGGTGCAGGGGCTGGGCTGATGGTATGCGGTCTGGTTAGATTATCTGTCTGAATCCTACTCTTTTGCTCCATCCCAGTCATGGCCAAGAGCATGGATTCCTTCTGTGTTCCTGGTTGAATAATATTGCAGTGGTCATGTATTCCAAATTGGTTTTTTCCCCATACATAGGATTTTGGCCAAGTTACAACCAGTGACAATGCTAGAGTTAGGGTTAGGGCCCAGGAAATGGTAGGGGCCTATCTGCTGGCAGGGAGAAGCCCTACCTGGAGGACTGAGTAGAGGGTGATGGCCAGAGTGAAGGTCAGTCTTCAGGTTTATATTCAGAGGCTAAGCTGTTGGTGTGGATTATGGTTAAGGTTTCACTCTGAATCCTACTGTCACTTGATCCGGTCATTGGAAATGGCAATGATTCCTTCTACTACATACATGGCCAAGTAAACTCACATTAGTTCTATGTCCCCAAATTGTGGTTTCCAAAGATCTGTACTCTGGAACCAGGTAGGGCCAGAGCCATTGCTAGGGTTAGGGTTAGAATCTATTAGATGATAAGAGATTATTCACCAGCAGTGCAGAGCCTTCCCTGGAGGGCCGAGGTGAAGGGTGAGTTTTAGGGGGAGGGTCATGTTCAGGGGCTATGATGATGGTATGAGTTAGGGTAAGATTCTCTCTCAGAATCAAACTTTCTTGTTCCATCCTGGTTGTTGCAAAAAGTGTGATTTTTTTTCTCTGCTTGGGACTGAATAACCTTGCATCAGTCATATGTCTCATATCTGTTGTTACCACCAACCTGAGATTCAGGCTTGTAAAGAGCCAGGGCCATGGCTACAGTTAGCTTTAGGCACCAGGAGATGGTAGTTGCCTGTCCAGCACTGGTGTGTAGCACTCCCCAAAGTTCTGATGGGAGGGCAAGTGTTAGGGTGAGGTTCAGGCTTATGGATAATGTTCAGGACTAGGGTGATGGTGAGGGTTAGTCTTAGGTGTTGGCTCACAATCCTACATTCGAGCTTCATCCTGGTCATTGCATACAGCAGAATTTCCTTCTCCATTCCTGTTTGAGTTATCTGGAGTTAGTCCTGTTTCCCAAATTCCTTTTTTGGTCAGACCTGGGATCCAGGCCTTTGTAGGAACAGAGTCATATTTAAGGTTAGGCATAGGGCCTGGAAGGTGGTAGTGGTCCATCCACCAGCAGTGAACAACTCCCCACAGAGTACTGAGCTGAGGACAGCTCACAGTGCTGAGCTCTCAGGATTTGTGACTGGCTTTGGTTCAAGATGCAAGGCCTAGGCAGTTTGTGTGGTCAAGGGTTAGGATTTTGCTCAGAATCCTACTCTTTGGCTGCCTCTTGGTCATTGAAAATGGCATCATTAGCTTTTCTGTCCCTGGTCGAGTCATTTGGCATCAGTCATGGGTCACAAATAGTTTCTTCAGAGCTATCATTCAAGCCCTATTAGGGTCAGAGCCATGGTTTGGCTTAGGGTTAGTGCATGAAAAATGGTAAAGGCCTACTTGGAGGGCTCAGTTGAGAGAATTTGTTAGTGTGAGGGTCAGCCTTAGGGTCAGGTTCTGTAGTCAAGAATACTCTCTACAGCATTGGTATCATTCAGATAATGAGGAGAGTTTCTCAGACTACCAAAAACTAAACAGATCATGATGACTAAACAAGAATATCAAGAAATATTAAAAGGAACTCTTTCAGTGGAATTGACAGATGAAAAGTGTCAGTATAAAAGTAGAAAATACAATGCAATGAAATGAATTTTTCTGTACAGAAACCATTCAAAGAATTTACAGAAAAGGATAGAAAACATATACCATATACCTCTAACGTGTGGAGGAAAGGAGAAAACAAGGGGTCCAGTCAAATTATGATCAACTTTGTATACAGCTATATATAGTAGAGGTTATATACAAACCTAAAGGTTGCCAAATATCAAAAACCACTATAATGCACAAAGAATTAACATAACGGAATCCAAACATATCACTAAAGAAAATCAGGAAAACATGAAAGAGATAATGTCATGAAAATGATCAGAGAAAATCTTCAAAAAAAATCACAAGACAAGTAATAAAATGGTATCCATCAATAATGACTTTGAGTGTAAAGGGGCTAAATTAATTCATTAAAACCATAGGGAGGCAGAATGGATTAAAAGACAAGACCCACCCACATGCTGCCTACAAGAGACCGATTTTAGACCTAAAGTCACCTACAGATTGAAAATGAGAGGATGGGGTAGCATTTTTCATGCAAATGGTTATCAAAAGAAGGCTGGAATAGCAATCTTATATCAGTCAAAATAGACTTTAAAACGAAGACTGTAACAATAGAAAAAAAGTTCACTATATCACAATAAAGGGAAAAATCCAACAAGAAGATACAACACTTGTAAATATATATTGACCCAACTTAGGACAACCCAAATTCGTTAAACACTTACTAATGAATGAAGGAACTAATTGATAACAATACTAGTAGGGGACTTTAACACCCACTTACAACAATGGACAGACCATCTAAACAGAAAATAAACAAGGAAACGGCTTTGAATGACCTATGGACTAAACGGAATATTAACGAATGACCAGATGGACTTAACGGATATATTGAGATCATTCCATCCTAAAACAGCAGAATACATATTCTTTACAAGTGCACATGAAACAGTCTCAGAACATATCCCATGTTAGGTCATAAAATGGACCTTCACAAATACAAAAAGACTGAAGTCATTCCATGCACCTTTTCTGACAACAGCACTATGAAACTGAAAGTCAACCACAAGAAAACATCTGCAAAAACCATAGATACATGGAGGTTAAATACCATGCTACTAAATAATTAATGTGTCAGTCAGGAAAAGAAGAAGAGGAAGAAGGAGGAGGAGGAGGATGAGAAGGGGAAGAAAAGAAGAGAAAGAAGAAAAGAAGAAAAAGGAGGAGAAGAAGGGGAGTGGGAGGGAGAGGAGGAGGAGGAAGAGGAGAAGGAGGAGGAGAAGAAAGCACCACTGACACAGGATTCTGCCTGTTCTCTGATGTCTAGCACTAACACTGGAGCCACAGGAATGAAACCCCCAAAAAACTCAGCATCTTTATGTGGCTGACGTGAAGGAAGTGACCCTTTAAGGTTCCAGGATAAAGCTCAGGATCTACAGGCACCTGGGCTGTGCAAGAGATCTCAGTCTTCTGCCATTCCTTTTTCTGTCCATCCCCAGTGTATACTATTTACTTATGAGGCATCCTCATGTCACCAGGACAATGAGCCCCATATTTCCAAATGAAAACCCTGGTGGCCCAAAAAGGACTGCTATTGTGCTTGAACTGTAGACTCAGTGTAAAATGTTCTGACATGTCCTTCCCTATCCCAAGTCTTCACCAACCCAAGGCTCCAAGCTTCTCTTGGCTCTCAAAGGCTTCCAGCAAGTATAAAGCATTTATCTAGTAAATTAGAACACAGACATCCATTGATGGAGAACCAAGACCAATTGACCCATTCCGATTACATGGAACCCTGGAGAATCGCACTGATAACACAACACACTACAGGAGAACACGGAAGCCTTTTCTTCTGTACTTATTGTATACCCTATGGGGAGTTAGCTCATCATAATTCCAGATGACCACAGAGTTACACTGCACTATCCTAGTCCTTTCCTCTGGGAGTGGGCTAAGGATGACCCTGTGTCCAGCAGAAACCTACCAATTTCAGGAATTCCTTGACCATGTTTGGGCCTTTGAGCACACAGCTAAGAAAATGGATGCTGCAGCCTCATGGCAGAACTCTATCTTCTTTCTCTCTTGTCACTTACTCAGGTCTGATTTTTCTTGAACGCACCATCAATATGTGTGTGCCAGTGCACATGTGGGGACTGGATGGTAAAATGACCACACATGGAGAGCAAGTGGGCACAATTCCTCCCAGAACATTAGACTCTCTCATTTCTAAAGCAAACCTGATGGGAGGGATTTGAGCCATGGCCTAAAAAGGCAGAGCCCAGCCTTATCCTCTGGACTCTTCCCACCTCCTGTGACCTGGGCCAGTCCTAGTCTCTTGACCAGATCAGTCACTCTACGGTACAATGAGAGCTTGCATAGAGAACTACAAAAGCCAGTTCTCTAGAAGATGGGATGTCAGCTTCCCTTAACACTGCATAGGGTGTCAGGTGGGGAGTGTTCAGCCACACCTGTACACTAAGTGTCCCTGTGTGCCTAAAAACCTGCATAAAACAGGCAAACGTTTGGGGCCAAAATTTGGAGGAAAAATCAGGTCTATGTCCAGCACTAACACAACAGTGCATGAATGTGCTCCCTGTTTTAAGAGGCATGGTAATGCAGCAAAGTCTCCACTCAAGAAGTGGGTCTTGAGCAACCACCCACCACACTACCACATACATTTCCCAGAAGAGAAGGCCTAGATATCAACCAAGCAGAAGCACTATATCTCAGAATCATAGAGCCTACTTCTACACCTGCCTCTGCTGCTAGGCATACAGAGATCTGTCCTTCAGAAGGACACAGATCCTTTCCAAAGTGACACAGTGCTCCAGTGTCAAAGTTCTTGCTTTGCTTAAGGGTGAGGTTTGGGCACCTGCAGTAGATGTCAAAGTAACAGTGACACAAATAGACTACAGATATATTTCTTCTTCATATAAATGATCCCCAGATGTGGCTGATTATGGCTTGCCCACCATTGGAGATCACATATCATTGATCTCCCTGCTCTAACATGTCAGGATATAATTTCCTTTTTTTTTTTTAATTTAAAAAGGCAAAATCTATACTTAATGCATTATGGTGGAGCTAGAACATCAATCATTTACATAACAATTAATTGGTCCTGAAGAAAAATCATTCATTATGAAATAAATTCATATAAACTAGAACTGGTATGTTGAGCTACACTTTTTTAAATTGATCAAGGATTTGAAGTGTTTTATTATTTTTTCCCTGAAAACACTTTATCCCAATGCATCCTATGTTCATGTATGTCTGATTTTCATGTTTATTAAGCACAATACCAAAACAAAATTGTGTGCAGGAGTTAAATTCTCCAAGATAAAATTCTGAGTCAGGATAGAAGGGTCAAAATGGGAGTGTACAAATAGCAAGATAAAATAATCTGCTCATTTTTTTCCAGATGTATGCCAAATTTTTATTTAATTCTCATTCATTAACATAGTTAGCATGCAATATTGGTTTCAGGATTAGAATTAAGTGATTCATCTCGAACAGGCAATACCCAGTACTCATGATAACAAGTGCCCACCTCAATACCCATCACCCATCTATCCCATACCCCACCCACCCAGAAAAAGAAATCACTGAATCAATCTCACTGACAATTTCACCAAAGATACTTTGTAAGATACTTAGAAATCAAACTGACCAAAGAGGTATAAGATATGCACTCTGAAAACTTATGAAGGAAATAGAAGATACAAAGAAATGAGAAAAAATTCCATGCTCATGGTTTGGAAGTGGAAACGTTAAAATATCTCTTACACCCAAAGCAATCTACAGAGTTAATGCAATCCTTATCAAAGTACCACCAGCATCTTTCACACAGGTACAACAAGCAATCCCAAAATTTGCATGGAATCACAGAAGAGCCTGAATAGCCAAATTAATCTGGAAAAAGAAAAGCAAAGCTGGAGGCTTCATTGCGGAACATATTCCAAAGAGCACACACACAAAAAAACAAAAACAAAAACAAAAACAAAAGCCTAATGATTTACAGTGATCAACTTACGTATTCCAAGTACGCTTGTTTTTATTTTGTCTTTATACTTACAGTTCATCAGTACTATGATAAAATCAACTGTTGGCTACTCAAATATTTAGAATACATTAAGAAAAATGGGAGAAGAATGTGATATCATGAAACTTCAGTGGTTCTTTACATTTTCTAATCAGAAGTGTTTCAAAATATTCAAACTCACTATTCCCATGTGATAGAAGAATTTGACAGAATTCAACAACCACAAATGACAGACTGCCTTTCACGTGAATTTAGGTATTTCTATACTTGTGTCAGATATCAGTTACCTGTTTGGAGATCACACAGAATGACTCAAAGCTCAACCTCCAGAAGGCTTCCCACTTTAGTCCAATGTTATATTATTGTATAAATAGCTGAAGACATAAAACAAAGAGTGATGTGTCACTGTGTGTTTAATGCAATCCAAAGAAAGATACCATGCTGCAAAACAATCAGGTTAGATGTGAAATAGAGTACAGAATATAAAACCCAAATGCACTTCGATGCAGGTGGTGCTGGAAAGAGCCCACCTCACTTCAGGGGCAAAAAAAGACTGAGATTAGGGATTAGAGTCAGCAGAGACTGGTGTTCCCTCAGACAGTGACAAGAAACTAGTCAAGTTCCCACTCTAGTGGTGTCCTGACACATAGATATTAGTTGTTGATGTTGGGGAAGAATTGTTGCTCTGTTGCTGAGAACTCAGTGCTTAGCAGGATTGTGTTGGCCCAGATGGTCACTCCCTGCTCTCACCACCTCCTGGAATGCCTGAACATACTTTATTCTGAGACTCTAATGGTTTGCCCATGCAAAGTCTATACTTGGAGAGGTAAGGATAGAAAAAGTAAACAGTAACTAAAACACCAGAACTTATTTCCACAGACGTGGATATGAGTCAGGAGCCAGACAAGAGCCTCCATACTACCATTGTTATATCACTGAAGGAAGGGAATGGAAAAGAGTGACAGCCCTTTTGCACACAGGGCCCCTAAGTTTAGCTCAAGGATGTTCTCCTTAGATGTGGCCCACTTATTTGGTGATATGACACCAACCTTGCCTCGGGAAAAGTGCTAGTGCCCTCATGTGAAGTTTCTACCATTTTCCTCTGAGATGAAGATATTTGGCCCTCGGTGCCTCCCTTCAGATTCCCTTGCTCTTACATTAATGAAGATTGCATTACGGGACATTGACATAATCGGGGAACAGTTTCTGATTTTAATCATAGAGTTGTGACTAGTTCCCAGTAACCTGGAATAGGCTGGGCAATGGGAGTCCATGGAACACTTATGCAAGACAAGCCTTAACCAAAAGAGGCACAGGGGCTTTGAATGTGGTCAGCAGAAGAGGTTTGCATGTGCACAGGGGCAGATGATGTTGGGAAGGGTCCTATATGCTTTCTGGAGCAAGGGCCTAGGGTCAAATTCAGCAGCTACAGGGCTGTCCTCAGACAGTGCCCAGTAATTCCTGGGGAGCCTGTACTCACACCATGTGTCATCACATAGTTAATTTATGCTATCAAAAAGTAAAGATTGACCTTCTGCCAAGAAAACTCTGTTTTTGGCAGGGTTCTGTTGGCATAGGACCATTTTCTTGCTCTCTGTCCACTCCTTTCAGGGAAGCCTGAACTACTGACCTCCTGAGACCCTTGGGGTTCATGCATGTCAAGTCCATTCACCGAGCAGCTTAGGGCACAAAAATACTCAACGACCGAAATACCAAACCCGAATCTGCAGACTTGTCAGGAGCAAGAGCCTAGCTTGTGACTCACAATGGTATCTGTCCACAGAAAGGCAGTGCTTGAAAGCTGGAGATAGCTTGACACATTCCAGACCTTCTTGAAGTTGGTTGGGGTGCAAGATTTTTGCTTCCATAATTCTCTGGTATAGCTAGCAGATGTTCCACTTCTCTTCAGGCAGGCCACAGGTCTTTCTTACTCCTTCGATACCAAGCTTGCCCAGGGAATTGTGCCTGTAACATTATCTAGAGCTTCATTCTGCTCTCACATGAGATGATGAACTCTAGGTCTCAGTGTATCCTTTTCAATTCTCTTACACTTATCCTAGACGTGTGTTCACTGGGAGACTTTTAGTGCCAGAGTCTGGCAGCAGTTTTCTCCAATTTTAATTGTGGAGTCATGCCAAGTTCCCATAAGTTTGGAATAGCTTTAGGAACAGGTGCCCCTTGGGTATCTTCCAGATCTACCTTGGGAACAGGAGGTATTGGGCACTTGATTGTGTTAATCACAGGAGGATTGCTTGTGGGTAAGGGCAGGTGATATTTTGTTGGGAAACAGTTGGCCTCACTTCTGTGAGAAAAGCTGATGGAGATGTGGCCTTCAGGGCCACATTCAGAGGAAAAAATCACACAGATTGAGCTGATTAACTCGCAGCGAGCGTATATGAATATTGTCTTTCTACTCCCAGAACAACTAATTTTTGATATCAAGAGGAAAATATTTCCCTCCTAAAAACTTGGGGAGTTTTGTTTGTTCAGTGTCGATTTTCTCAGTGTTTATTGCTGTGCTCTGTGTCCCTGCCATAGACTACCTGAACATCCTGCTTTCTGAGCCTCTAAGTGTTCCCATGTGCCCATTCCATTTTAAAGCAGGTAAACATGAAAGAAACTACTCAAAACCCTAAAACTCAGAACCCAGTCCCACAGCCTTGCCATCAGCCCATATTGAGACTCTGCCCCCAAAATCATACTGCTTTTACCCTCTGGCAGGAAAAGCTGCAAAGCTGGCAGGTGTCCTAGCTTTCCTACACTGTTTGAATTCAAATGTAGGGCTTTTATGCTACTTTAGGACTCCCAGGGGGAAGTAAAATATGTTCCACTTCTCTATGGTGCCCAGTTTTTCCCTAGCCCCAGGATTTCAACATTCTCTGGGAGGTGTGCCAGTCACTTCATTCAGAGTTTTATTCCATTGTCATCTGAGACAATGAATTTGGACCAAATTCATCCCTTCCAATTCCCTTGTTCTTTTTCTAAGCAGGTTTTCCTGTGACAGACTGAGAGTCCTAGCCTGGAAGTCTCTAGGGTTTTAAATTTTTTTTTTTCAACGTTTTTTATTTATTTTTGGGACAGAGAGAGACAGAGCATGAACGGGGGAGGGGCAGAGAGAGAGGGAGACACAGAATCGGAAACAGGCTCCAGGCTCCGAGCCATCAGCCCAGAGCCTGACGCGGGGCTCGAACTCACGGACCGCGAGATCGTGACCTGGCTGAAGTCGGACGCTTAACCGACTGCGCCACCCAGGCGCCCCTAGGGTTTTCATTGTGTAGTCCTGATGTTATTGAATCAGGCTGGAATGCAGGCGGAAAAACCAAGTGGCACTCAGAGATCTTGGTGGATCAGAATTTATTTAACACTGGCGGGCTCAGAGGAGACCATTTCTCCAAAGTTCTGAGCGCCGAATGCAAGCGGGAAGTGTAATTTATAGTTGTCAGCCTCCATATTTGTGGGGGAGGGTGGTTTCACTCATGGGGAAAAGAGGGCAAGAAGAACCTGCAAGAGGGGTTTCTAAGCCAGAGACCAGAGCTTGTTGTAGTCCCATCAGCCATCTTGTGTAAACTTTATTCATTTTCCCAAAATTCCCCCCTTTGATGCCTTTAAAAAAATCTTTTATTAGGCATCACTTTTTAGTTCTAATGATTGGTACCCTCGGAGGGTTAAAATAAGTGCTGCAGTTTGGCGAGAAACAGTGTTTCCAATAAAACTTACCAGGGTATTTAGTATACAGGGGTCAATGGTCACAAGTAAAATTATGGAAAAGAGGGGCCCTGCCAGGGTAGGGAGCCAGGATGCCCAGTCTGTGAGATCCCATTCTCTCGATTCAGTAATTTCCTGTTGTCTACATTGAATTCTTTCCTTGAGTCCCTTAACCTTAGTTGTAACTATTTCTGACAGGTTTACAAAATAGCAAAATTCCTCCTCCAGAAAGATACAAGTCCCTCCTTTTTCTGAAGTGAGGAGGTTGAGGGCCCACGTATTTTGGAGGAACACTGCCACCAGGGAGTTTATTTGGCTTTGTAAGGTTACCACAGAATCAGCCACCTATTCCATGTTTTCATTTGTCACTTGAGATAGTCTATGGTATAGTCCTACAGATGAACCTATGTCCCCTATTTTGGTTCCAGTTCCTGTCACAATTCCTGCTCCTATAAGAACAGGTAGCAGGATTGCCCGTTTAGGCTGGGACTTGGGGCTAAACGCTGTTAGGAATTGATCTTCAGTGTACACGGATATCTCTGGGGTTAGGAGGATGGAAAAACATATCTGAGTCCACTTGGCCTCTAAGCATCGGTAGGCCAAATTAAAACACAGATAGAACACCCCAGGGGTTGAACATAGGGTTGTATTCCTCTGTAAAGTTATATTTCTTTCACACAGAGAGGTACCGTTCATACATCAGGAACTGTACAGATTAGATTGTTGTCATTTGTGAGACGGATCCCAGTGGCCAGGAGTCCAATTAAGACAGAGGTGTTGGTTTTTAGATTTTCAGGAGCTTCCCATGTCAAAGGGATAGGAGTGGCTAGGTAAGCTCTTCGGCTGAGGGCCATAACATCCAGCAGGTTTGGGTGTGATTATTTTATGGAGGACTTGTAGAGTTGGCCCAATGCTGGAGTGGGGGAATTGGTATTTGATTGAGGGATGAAAGGTTCAATCCCTGGTAGGCTTCCAGGGGAGTTGTTGCCTTTGTGGCTTGTATTACCCTATCCTGGGTATCCTATAACTTTTTGAAAGGCCCTGTCTTGCACACCTCCCCTGTCTGAGATCTCCCATTGAGGAAGGAAAGTGTAGTGAGCTCGCTTCCCTCTCTGGAGGCCCTCGTTGTGACATGTCTTCCTGAAATTTTGGGTTATCTCTATGGTCCAATACTTAGTCCTTGGGGCAGTGGGTGACTGACAGAGTGGGTGTTTCTCCCTTGTAACAATCTTTGTGGAGGGAGGTGAAGGGACTGAATGCCCTTGACCCCTTTATTGTCATATAACAACCCTGGGGGCAAAGTGGTTAAGTGGCAGTTGTGAGGGTGAGAGAGGTTATCATAATATACAGGCAATACTTAATAATGTTCCCAACCATAAGAGGTATGTGAGATCTAGCATGCATCTTTTGTCCCATGTCCACCTTGTTGGTGCAGTCTCTATCAGCCCAACAGTAAGAAGTAAGATCAGGGCTATGATACCAGTGAGGGGAAAGGGCTGGCAGAGTTGCATCCAAATCCCTGGGCTTGGTCCCCATGTAGATTCCTCAAGCTTCTTCCGTGTGCAGGCCAGCCAGCTTCCGGGTGTGGCTAGAGCAGGGCTGGAGATCTCAGGGGCCAGTGTCTTTTTGAGGGTCAGTTTAAGTAGGTTGACTGGATCTGGATAGCTTCTTCAGGTTGAGGGTTCCTCGGAGGTGGCCTTCTTAGCTCTGGAGTGATTGGCCCATGGGGTGATACCTGAAACTGAATCCTCTATTTGGTTGTATGTCTATAAATTCCATCTCTAAGTCTTTGAAAGGGGCGGGTTTCTGGTAACTGTCAGATCAGGCTTAGGGAAGATATGGTTTGCATATTTACAGATCCATTCCAGTTGTTTAAATAATCATACACCCAAGGGGTCTTATTATCCCCATAGAATAACAAACACAGAAGATTGTCTATACATGAAATACTATGACAATTTTTATGAAGTTTACCTCAAGTTGTCTAGTTTAGGCAAACAAAAAACATTTAAAGGCAATCATAACTAGAATTTAACATCCATAACGGTGCATTGTTGAAACATAGTTGTTTTCTCTAAAATCCCCCTCTCCAGAGATAGCCAAATTGAGACCAATGCATTTGCAGAACAAATCCAGTCTTAACAAATCTGGCCTAATTATTTACATAAGCTCAGCAAGAGTAGCGATTGATCATGAGGATCTTTTAAAGCTTGCTTTGTTGGAATATTTTATAAGGAATCTCTGGGTTGAACTTTTAGTAGCCTCTCCAGGCCAGAAGCCAAGCCAAATACTTGCCATCAGACAGGCTTTCAATACCTGTAGAATTGAGCGAATTCCTCTTCATGAGGTCCTCAAGATATCCTGAGGTTCCTGAACCTGCCAGGAAGTGACCTTCTTTACTTACCTGGTGAGGCTGCTGGGAGAACTGTAAGCCAGGCACCAGACCAACAATTCCAAGGGGCTTTATGGGTCCATGTTTTATAATGCCAATCCTAGTTCCTTAAAGCTGTCTGGTCATATCTGAGTCTATGAATGTCATCCTCAAATATGACATTCCAGTCAAAGCCTTGGTAAAACAACCAGTATTTTCAATAGTGACCTGTTATAAGATGAACAGATTCTTATTGAACTTATGCAAACAATTGTAATTGCCATGAAAGAAAGAATACTCATTGAGAGTTTTGAGTTTCAGGGGAATTATGTACAGAGAAAAGATAAATGCTTTAGTTTACAAGCGAATATTTTATGACATTTTTGTATATTATAGATATCTTAAGAGAAAGTTTCCTTAATCTGGAAGAAGAAACATTAGAGAAGCAGCAATATTTTCAAAAAGAATCACAAAATGTTCCTAATTCTTGTTTAATTTGAATGCATCGTTTTAGTTCTGGAAATTCTTACCCATTTTAGTATTAATCTTAAAGATGTCAGATACCTGTATTTGTCCCCAAAGTCCTTTTTATAAATCTCCTTGAAGAAGAAACACTTTTTTTGAGAGAATAAGAACAATTATAAATGGCAAATTCTCAGAAATAGACATTGTTAAAGATCTGATGAGAGTTCATTATGATGCAATTGGCAAAGAAATTCGGTTATTTCTGTGACACATAACATCTCAAGTAATCAGACTATTGAGTGATGACCTTATATCAAAACATTAAAATTTTAGGAATTGCATATATTTGGGCAGGTTTATCATTGTATGACAGTGCTTTTCCAAGTAACTTAGCACCCCAAATAAAAGGGC
This sequence comes from Panthera onca, assembly GCF_046562875.1. NCBI lineage: Eukaryota > Metazoa > Chordata > Mammalia > Carnivora > Felidae > Panthera > Panthera onca. Next base: position 166,751,727 of record NC_138342.1, on the reverse strand, counting down.
CTAATTGGTCAAGAAGACTTCATTTACCATTTAAATCCTGAGAAGTTTGTTAAAACCTCAGAAGTCATAAGTGAATCTTAAATAGGATTACAGATCTTAAAATTACAAATTTTACAAATTTTACAAATTTTAAAATTACAAATCTTAAAATTTTATTTATTCAACCAAAGTTGCAATAAAAGATGCCAAAGGTGAATGGTATAGCATTATACAGTTGTTATCAAAACCTAGCTCCTTTAACATTGAGGTTTTAATTAAGTAATCAAAGACCTGATAAAGATGAAAGCTAAAACTTTGATTTTCCTGGAGGATAAACCATTGTTTGCATTGTATTATCAAGAGTAGATCAACAGTTCAAGAAAACTTTATCATTTGAGCAGAGAGAAAAGCAGAATTTCAAACTTATACCAGTGTACTTTAAAAGTTCCATTCATCTCAACCTTCTGCAACTTTCTTTTGCTTCTAAATTTTGTCCCAAGCCATTTCTTTCCAAATAACCAGTCTCATTTAGCACAAAATTACTTTATTCTACCCTCAACAAAACTGTATTTCCATTCCTTATATCTTTCTTATATACTTCCTATTTTCCTACATACAGGGTAGCTTTTTTTTATATTCATCAGTCTTAAGTACACTGAGCAGAAATTTAACTCTTAGGAAACCTTAGTCTCCAATTGAGGACTTAGTAACCAATTGAGAGGTATTTACACCAGAACCATTTAGATGGTAAATTCATGAACAAATTAAGTACAAAGCATGTTTTTCAATAGGTCCTTATAGCCTTGATTTTACAGCAATAAGAAGTTAAAAACACAAATGTTCAATAATCAAAGCTTTATCATCCCATCCTATTTGGAAAGTTTCAGGTTACCAAGGACCTTGAAAGTTATCTAAAACATTACCCATTAAAACTTTGAGACAGGACAGGAGCCAAGATGGCAGAACAGCATGGAAGCTTTTTGTGTGTCTCGCATCCGTGAAATACAGCCAGACCAACACTGAACTATCCTACACACCTAGAAAACCAATTGGAAGATTAACACAAGAATCTGCACAACCTGAACCACAGAACTCAGCAGGTACATGACATCTGAAGAGCTGAACTTGGGGACCAAGAAGCCCCGAAAGGTAGGGAACTGTTTTGCAGGCGGAGAGAAGATGGAGAATGGAGAGTGGAGGAGCATACAGGAAAAGCACCCCTCCCCAAAAGCAGCTGGAGAGAAAGTGAAAAATTAGAAAGAGCCACAGGGACTAAACTAAAAAGGGAGAAAGGAGAAAGGAGAGGGTTTAAATTCCATGAAGACTGTAAACAAGGGGAGCGCAAAGTCTGCAACTCTGTGCAGTTCGATACCTGCTGGTGCTCTAGTGGGAAAGGTGAATCCCCAGGAACAGAGTGGGGTCTGGGAGGTTCTCGAGCCACATGGAGAAAAGCGGTTCCACTGTTGGAAGGACATTTGGTAGAGACTGTTGAAGCTACCTGGTCTCAGCAGACCCCAGAAGACAGCCACATTCACTGGTGCTGGGGCAAGGTTGTTGAGGGTGAAGCCTGGTGTCAGATGTGTGTTGTGATTTTCCATGGTTCCTGAAATGCTGAGGCTACACTATCTCGTGATTTTTTTGTGGAGGCGGGCTGGCACCTGGCTGCAGTCTTGGGCACCGGCAACAGCAGCATCCAGTGGGCGTTCCTGGGTGCATCTGACATTTTGCCATTGCTCATTTGGCCATTGCTCTGTAAGACCCTCCTGCAGAGGGGCGGAGTGGGTCAAAGCCGCAGTCCTTTGGAAGTAAGGGGCCGGGGAAAACAGCCACATCTGAGACAAAACTTGGGAGAGAGGTACTGCCTGGGGCCTGGTCACAGTGGAAAAGTGGGGAGTGGATGAGACCTGAAGACAGAGGACCGTGCATGACTCCTGATCCAGGAGAACAGACTGGGTGGCTGGGTGGTGCCATTTTTTCACTGCTCCCACACATGGGCATGCGTACCCATGAGCACCATAACAATCCACCCCAGTTGGCTAGCAGCACCATCTGGGGGGAGCGGAGCTGTTACACCAAGCCCTGCCCAACTGGGACAACTTGACTTTTCAAGAACACAAACCTCACTGCCGGCTTAATCTATGGACTATAAAGAGCTACATGGACTGACCTCTAGGGGAAAACAAAGCAATTTCAGTCCTACTTCAATCTGTTAGCAGGTTCATCTATTCAATTATTTTTCTCTCTTTCTCCTTTTTGTCTTTTATGATTCTTTTCTTTTTCTTGAATACAGAAAGAGAAAAAACTCATTTTTATTTTCAATTTTTATTAAAAATATCTGTCTTTAATTTTTATTACTATATTTTTTACTTTTGTGTATTTTTTTTCCAAATTCTACTTTACTTCCATCATTTTATTTTAGTCTATTTCAGTGTACACACCTTTTCAAATTTTCAATTTTTTTTCTTCTCTTTTCTCTTTTTCATTTCTTTTCTTTTTCTTGATGCAGAAAGAGAAAAATTTCATTTTTACTTTCAATTTATTTTTAAAATATTTTTATTTAATTCTTATTACTATATTTTTTGCTTTTATGTCAATTTTTTCAAATTCTATGTTACTCCCATCATTTCATTTCAGTCTACTACAGTGTATTCACTTTTTCAAATTTTCAAATGATTTCTTTTTTGGTCTTTTCCTTTTTTTATTTTTTATTTTTTCTTTTTCATTTCTTTTCTTTTTTCTTAAATACAGAAAATGAAAAAAATATTTCTTTTTAATTTTTATTAAAAATATTTTTCTATAATTTTTCCTACTATATTCTCTATGTTTGTGTATTTTAGTCTACTTTAGTGTATTCATTTTTTCAAATTCTCAATTTCCTTTTTTTCTCTCCCCCCACCTTTTTTTTTGTTTGTTTCTCTAATCTGTCAAACCACTTTCTACACCCAGACCAAAATACACCTAGGATCTAGCATCATCTGTTCGATTTTTGTGTGGGTGTGGTTTTAATTTTAGTATTTTTAAATTTCAATTTTCTACCTCATTAATTCCTTTTCTCCCTTCAAAATGACAAAACGAAGGAATTCACCCCAAAAGAAAGAATACGAAGAAATGACAGCCAGGGATTTAACCAACACAGACATAAGCAAGATGTCTGAATCAGAATTTAGAATCACGATAATAGGAAGACTAGCTGGAGTCAAAAATAGATTAGAATCCCTTTCTGCAGAGATAAAAGAAGTAACAAATAGCCAAAATGAAATTAAAAATGCTATAACTGAGCTGCAATCACGGATGGATGCAGTGGCGGCAAGGATGGACAAGACAGAACAGAGAATCAGCGATATAGAGGACAAACTTATAGAGAATAATGAAGCAGAGAAAAAGAGGGAGATTAAGGCAAAAGAGCACGATTTAAGAATCAGTGACTCATTAAAAAGGAACATCAGAATCATAGGGGTCCCAGAGGAGGAAGAGAGAAAACTAGGGGTAGAAGGGTTTTGTGAGCAAATCATAGTGTAAAACTTTCCTAACCTGGGGAAAGACACAGACATCAAAATCCAGGAAGCACAGAGGACTCCCATAAGATTCAACAAAAACCGACTATCAACAAGGCATATATAGTCAAATTCACAAAATACTCAGGGAAGGAGAGAATCATGAAAGCAGGAAGGGAAAAAAAAAGTCCCTAAACTACAAGGGAAGACAGATCAGGTTTGCAGAAGACCTATCCACAGAAACTTGGCAGGCCAGAAAGGAGTGGCGGGATATATTCAGTGTGCTGAATCAGAAAAATATGCAGCCAAGAATTCTTTATCCAACAATGCTGTCATTCAAAATAGGAGAGATAAAAAGTTTCCCAGACAAACAAAAGTTAAAGGAGTTTGTGACCACTAAACCAGCCCTACAAGAAATATTAAGGGGGACTCTCTGAGGGGACAAAAGATGAATATATATATATATACCAACAGCAAAAAAAAAAAAAAAAAGATTAGAAAGGACCAGAGAACACCACCAGAAACTCCAACTCTACAAACATGATAATGGCAATAAATTCATTTCTTTCAGTACTCACTCTAAACATCAGTGGACTCAATGCTCCAATCAAAATACATAGGATAACAGAATGGATAAGAAAAAAAGACCCATCTATATGTTGTTTACAAGAGACCTAATTTATACCTAAAGACACCTACAGATTGAAAATAAAGGGATGGAGAACCATCTATCATGCTAATGGTCAACAAAAGAAAGCCAGAGTAGCCATCCTTATATCAGACAATCTAGACTTCAAAATAAAGACTGTATCAAGAGATGCAGAAGGGCATCATATCATAATCAAGGGGTCTATAGACCAAGAAGACCTAACAATTGTAAACATTTATGCGCCAAATGTGGCAGCACCCAAATATGTAAATCAATTAATCAGAAACATCAAGAAACTCATCGATCACTAATACCATAATAGTAGGAGACTTCAACAACCTACTCACAGCAATGGACAGATCATCTAATCAAACAATCAATAAGGAAACAATGGCTTTGAATGACACATTAGACCAGATGGACTTAGATATATTCAGAACATTTCATCCTAAAGGAGCAAGGTATACATTCTTCTCCAGTGCACATGGAACGTTCTCCAGAATAGACCATATACTGGAACATAAATCAGCCCTAAGTAAGTACAAAAAGATCGAGATCATACCGTGCATATTTTCAGGCCACAATGCTATGAAACTGGAAATCAACCACGAGAAAAAACTTGGAAAGGTAACAAATACTTGGAGACTGAAGAACATCCTACTAAAGAATGAGTGGGCTAACCAAGCAGTTAAAGAAGAAATTAAAAGCATATGGAAGTCAATGAAAAATGATAGCACCACAACTCAAAGCCTCTGGGACACAGTAAAGTCAGTCATAAGAGGAAAGTATATAGCAATACTGGCCTTCCTAAAGAAGGAAGAAAGATCTCAGATACACAACCTAACCTTACACCTAAAGGAGCTGGAAAAAGAACAGCAAATAAAACCCTAAACCAGCAGAAGACAGGAAATAATAAAGATTAGAGCAGAAATTAATCCTATCGAAACCAAAAAACAGTAGAACAGATCAATGAACCCAGAAGCTTGTTCTTTGAAAGAATTAACAAAATTGATAAACCACTAGCCACTTTGATCAAGAAGAAAAAGGAAAGGACCAAAATAAGTAAAATCAAGAATGAAAGAGAAGAAATCACAACCAACACAGCAGAAATAAAAACAATAATAAGAGAATATTATGAGCAATTATGTGCCAATAAAATGGGAAATCTGGAAGAAATGGACAAATTCCTAGAAACCTATACACTACCAAAACTGAAACAGGAAGAAACAGAAAATTTGAACAGACCTATAACCGGTAAGGAAATCGAATGAGTAATCAAAAATCTGCCAAAAAACAAGAGTCCAGGGCCAGATGGCTTTCCAGGGGAATTCTACGAAACATTTAAGGAAGAGTTAACACCTATTCTCTTGAAACTCTTCCAAAAAATAGAAATGGAAGGAAAACTTCCAAACTCTTTCTATGAAGCCAGCATTACCCTGATTCCAAAACCAGAGAGAGACCCCACTTAAAAGGAGAACTATAGACCAAATTCCCTGATGAACATGAATGCAAAAATCTTCAAGATGTTAGCCAACCGGATCCAACAATACATTAAAAAAATTACTCACCACAACCAAGTGGGATGTATACTTGAGATGCAGGGCTGGTTCAATATCCGCAAAACAATTAACGTGATTCATCACATCAATAAAAGAAAGGACAAGAATCATATGATCCTCTCAATAGATGCAGAGAAAGCATTTCACAAAATACAGCTTCCTTTCTTGATAAAAACTCTCAAGAAAGTAAGGATAGAAGGATCATACCTCGAGATGATAAAAGCCATATACATGTGACCCAATGCTAATATCATCCTCAATGGGGAAAAACTGAGAGCTTTCCCCCTAAGGTCAGGAACAAGACAGGGATGTCCACTCTTGCCACTGTTATTTAGCAAAGTATTGGAAGTCTCAGCCTCTGCAATCAGACAACATAAAGAAATAAAAGGCATCCAAATCGGCCAGGAGGAGGTCAAACTGTCACTCTTGGCAGACGACATGATACTCTATATGGAAAACCCAAAAGATTCCACCAAAAACTGCTATAACTGGTTCATGAATTCAGCAAAGTTACAGGATATAAAATCAATGCACAGAAATCGGTTGCATTCCTATACACCAACAATGAAGCTACAGAAAGAAAAATCAGGGAATCGATGCCATTTACATTTGCACCAAAACCCGTAAAATACCTAGGAATAAATCTAACCAAAGAGGTGAAAAATCTATACACTGAAAACTATAGAAAGATGAAAGAAATTGAAGAAGACACAAAGAAATGGAAAAAGATTCCATGCTCCTGGATAGGAAGAACAAATATTGTTAAAATGTTGATACTACCCAAAGCAATCTACATATTCAATGCGATCCAAATCAAAGTAACACCAGCATTCTTCACAGAGCTAGAAAAAATAATCCTAAAATTTGTATGGAACCAGAAAAGACCCCGAATAGCCAAAGCGATCTTGAAAAAGAAAACCAAAGCAGGAGGCATTACAATCCCAGACTTCAAGCTATACTACAAAGCTGTAATCATCAAGCCAGTATGGTACTGGCAGCAGAACAGACACTCAAATCATGAAATAGAATAGAGAACCCAGAAATGGACCCACAAACGTATGGACAAATAATCTTTGACAAAGCAGGAGAGAATATCCAATGGAATAAAGACAGTCTCTTCAGCAAGTGGTGCTGGAAAACTGGACAGCGATATGCAGAATTAACCTGGACCACTTTCTTACACCATACACACACAAAAAACTCAAAGTGGATGAAAGACCTGAATGTAAGACAGGAAGCCATAAAAATCCTCGAGAAGAAAGCAGACAAAAACCTCTGATCTTGCCTGCAGCAATTTCTTACTCAACACGTCTCTGGAGGCAAAGGAAACAAAAGCAAAAATGAACTACTGGGACCTCATCAAAATACAAAGCTTCTGCACAGCGAAGGAAACAATCAGCAAAACTAAAAGGCAACCGACAGAATGGGAGAAGATATTTACAAATGAGATCAGATAAAGATTTAGTATCCAAAATCTACAAAGAACTTATCAAACTCAACACCCAAAACAAATAATCCAGGTAAGAAATGGGCAAAAGACATGAATAGACACCTCTCCAGAGAAGACACCCAGATGGCCAACCAATACATGAAAAAATACTCAACATCGTTCATCATCAGTGAAATACAAATCAAAACCACAATGTGATACTACCTGACACCTGTCAGAATGGCTAACATTGATAACTCAGGCAACAACAGATGTTGGCGAGGATGCAGAGAAAGAGGATCTCTTTTGCATTGTTGGTGGGAATGCAAGCTGGTGCAGTCACTCTGGAAAACAGTATGGAGGTTTCTCAAAAAACTAAAAATAGAACTATCCTACGACCCAGGAATTGCCCTACTAGGCATTTATCCAAGGGATACAGGTGTGCTGTTTCAAAGGGACACATGCACCCCCATGTTTATAGCAGCAATATCAACAATAGCCAAAGTATGGAAAGAGCCCCAATGTCCATAGATGGATGAATGGATAAAGAAAATTTGGTATACACACACACACACACACACACACATACACACACACTGGAGTATTACTCAGCAATCAAAAAGAATGAAATCTTGCCATTTGCAACTGCGTGGATGGAACTGGAGGGTATTATGCTAAGTGAAATTAGTAAAAGAAAGACAAAAATCATATGACTCCACTCATATGAGGACTTTAAGAGACAAAACAGATGAACATAAGGGAAGGGAAACAAAAATAATATAAAAGGGAGGGGGACAAAACAAAAGAGAATAATAAATATGAAGAACAAACTGAGGGTTGTTGGAGGGATTGTGGGAGGGGGATGGGCTAAATGGGTAAGGGGCATTAAGGAATCTACTGAAATCATTGCTTCACTATATACAAACTAATTTGGCTGTAAATTTTAAAAAATAAAAAATAAAGTTAAATTAAAAAAAACTTTGAGACAGACAAAATTAATTGTCATTAACAAATTGCAACAGAGATAACATGAGCTTATTTGACCTTTGTTCATAACTTTAAAGACAGGTCCAATAAATTAAATTAGTTTATACACCGAATATGTTTCACCTGCATCCACCTAAAAGTCAATTTTTCCCCATTGTCAATTTTCATTTGGGGCACCAGTGGTGGTATCTGAAATGGGTAGTCCAAGGGGGGTGCACTTAGCTCCTTGACTTGGAGAATGGAAGGATGAACCAGTGGTGCCTGAGACACTAAGGATGTTATAGGACCACACCCAAGTTGGTACAGAAAAATGAGGGGAATGGGAAGGCAGAAGCAGCAACTACTTGGGAATATTCCTTAAAGTCCCTGTCCTGAGGTAGACTATCTGCAGTTGGCTCCAATTATAGCTGTTAACCTGGGAAATGAGGGAGAATCTCTCACACCTATTAAGCAGAGGAACAGGGAAAGTCAGCGTCCCCTTTTTGTCTGGTTCCATCTAGGCTAGACCAATAAGGTCCTCTTCTCGAGGTTCCTTCTGATATCTGCTGGGTTTTTGGGACTTTCTTGGTTGGGACTCATTCTTTTTAATGTTCTTTCCCCTTGCAGTAGGTTCATATTTATGGCCTTCTCAGCCCCTGCTCTAATCCCCTGGAGAGACTCTTGATACCAACAGATGTGGACCAGCATCTGGAGAGTGCCTGGATCTGGCCGAGGGTGCAATCTGGCTGCAGGTCCTTGTGGGGGAGCGTTCTCTGGCCCAGAAGTGGAGGAGAGATGGGCAGCAGTGGCAGTGGCAGTGACAGTGCAATGGTGGCAGCAGCGGAAAGACACATGGGGGGAAGAGTTTCAACCTCAGGGGAGGGGAGGGAGCCTACTGAATCATGGGGAGGCTCAACACTAGGGGAGTGGTGGGTGGCTTCTTTGGCTCCCTGGGTGAGTCTCAGGATAAAGTGGCTAATCCTTTGCCTGTCTCTCTTTGCTTTTCCTGACCCCACAATGCTACCGTGAAGCAGAGTCACAAAGACAGACAGAGGGACAGGGGCACCCCCTCCAATGAGGAGACCTGCCAGATGCCCGGCTGGCCATGTCCCAAAGGAACTCAGGTGATGCTCACCCCACAGATCCCAGCCCTGGGGCCCACAATCAGAAAGCACTCTGATATCACCACAGACCAAGCACCATCCATCGTGGAATCACAGACTGGTCCACTCCAACTCCATGGGTCCCTGGGGACCCAAGGGCGCCTGCCCATGGAGCCACAGAATCAAACTCAGCAGGCAAGCTAGACTGAGTCCCATGTTCACACTCACATACACACCAGAGGTTATTACATTCCCTCCCATAGAATTCCCTCCTGTGAGACTTATGAAGTCTTGGGGAATGATCAGGTCCCCCTTCCACTCTTGTGAGTCGGACTGACTAGAATACCAGTTCTGATGTTGGGTCCAGGTTCTCACCTGCCAAGTCTCCTTGAGTTGGGCGGGAATGGCAGAAGGGGGCTGGACTGAGGCGACAGAGAGGGAGACTGCCGAAATGCAGGCAGAGCACGCACTCTCTCTCGAAACCCTCATTCCCTCACTGCCTCATCGTTCTCCCAAACCAGCAGTAACAATGGGCCAGTGCGGTTGAGTTTCCCATTCAGGGAACCAATTTTTTTTTTTTTTTTTACAGAACAAGGCTGGTATGCTGGAGGAAAAACGAAGCGGCACTCGGAGATCTTGGTGGATCAGAGATTTATTTAACACTGGCAGGCTCAGAGGAGATTGTTTCTCCAAAGGTCTGAGCCTGGAATGCAAGGGGGAGGGTAATTTATAGTCGTCAGCTTCTAGATCTGTGGTGTTTTTCATGCTCACAGCAAACAAAGGAAGAAGAACCCAGAGGAGGGGTCTCTAATCTAGAGACCAGAGCTTGTTTTAGCCCCAACCGCCATTTTTGGTGCAGTACTTTATTCACTTCAACACACCCATAATGTATCCATTCTGATCCCCGAGCTGTGTTTTTAGGAGGCTTAGAGTCACATTAAAATGTGGTAGGGCTTTCAGTCACACAGCAAATGCCCAGGGATTGTTAGCCGGCTCCTACTCCATTCCTATGCTAGCCTAGAGCAATCAGTTTCTGATATCTCCAAATAAGGATTAACTACCTTGACTGACCTTGTGGGGCTTGGCATTGATGGTTACCCAGGTTGCCTCTCTCCCCTGGCTACTTGGGATGCCTTCACATGAAAAGCAAATGGTTCCCATATAAGCATTCAGCCTCCAGAAGTGCCCAGGGCATTGCCTTTTCAAGGAACACTTCCAAAGTGCCTGATTCCAAAGACATAAGTGTGAAAATCCATTATACTAAAACCACTAGTGACTATCCACTGTAGGTTAGGGTAAGAAATCCACTCAGTGACAAAAGATTCTCATCCCTTTATGAAGTCCCAAAGGAAGAATTCTTGCAAAACTGGTTACCAGGGTAGCCAATAAAGGATTCCTTTACCCCAGCCAAGAGGTGTTTCTCATGCCCAAGTCAGCCAGCTTGTCAAAAGAGTGTGCTGGTCATTTCATTCTCAGATTTATTCCATTCTCAATTTAAATGGAGAACTTAGGCACTTTTGCCCTTTTTCAAACTAGGTCTTCCCTGTGAGACATTCACAGCCAGTGTCCAAGAGGTATCTCGTCTGCTTTTAACTGGACAGTCGCATTGGCCTCAATTTCCTCAGGGATAGGTTGAGCAACAGGGCCCCTTGGGACCTGAATTTCCTAACTCTATTGACAAAGGGAGGCCTAAAGCACTGCAAGGTGCCCAGAACAGAATTTCTTCCCATAGGCTAAGTCCAGAGGAGCTGGGATGGAGCTGGCCTCCCTTATGGAACCAGAGGGAGCTTAGCTACTCATTTCTCTCTCAGCATTATGCCATCCTCTTCTGCAGCGAAAAACTTGGGCATTGCCTCCATTGCCATCCCCTGGCACTTTTTCTACTAGGCAATTACTGTGGGGATTCAGGGCCAGAGTGTAAGAGCCATGTCCTCTCTTGTCATGTGGGGAGTCAGGTCACGTCCTCCCAACTTGCAGAAAAGTTAGGCAACATGGGCCCACCCACAGGGCTTGCCTTTCAGCCTTCCCGTTGGCCACAAAAGACATAAAGCTTTGGAAGGAGCCTGGCACAGAATGTTTGCATGTAGGCAGGGACAGAGGAGTGGGATGGAGCCAGTCTCAGCTCTGCAGAAAGGGGAAATGAAGCTAGGCACCAAATTATTGGATAATATAAGTTATATCCTATATATCTCTTAAAATAAAAACTCTGGCTTTCCATATGTTCCCATCTCCTTTCGGATTATCTAAGGAGGTCACACTCAGGAGCAATGGGGTTGTCACTCACATTAGAAGCACTCGGGGATTAATGGAGAGTTCCCTGTCACTGCCTGAGCTAACCAAGATCAATCAGTTTCTGACATCCCAAAGAAAAACATGCTCTCCTTTGACTGAACATGTGGTGCTTGATAGGCTGAAAGTGGCATGGGGATGTTTACCCTGATTATGTCCGACACTGGGCTTATTGAGCTGCCTTCATGCTGAAAAAACAGAAGGCCCCCAGATGGGCATGTTGCTCCCAGATACTGGTCAGTGCAGAAAGAGCCCAGGCAAAGTCTCCTGCCTGGTTCTAAACACTTGAAGGTCCACAGGGAGACCGACCTTGAGTCACTGAAGGAATATTGCATCTATACTTGATGGAAAGGGCAGGAGAAAAGGCAATAGACAGAAGAATTCCTGGCTTACCCACCTTATGGATTAACATTTATTGCAGTGGGGTGTCAGGTGTAGTCAATGAACACTTCCCTGGGTCCAAACCATTGGTGTGTTTTACACTTGAGATTATGCTGGTCACTTTATTCTTTGCTTTATCCTATTCTCTGTAAGAAAGAACTTTGGGCCTCTGTGTATCCATTTTTGGTCTCTTTGTCAAACTAGGTTTCCTCTGGTAGGCATCTGGGGCCAGACCAATGCAGGCTAATTTGAGGGCCAAGTTCTCTGGACTCTGGGATACTTTGGGCTATGGGACCTCACACAACGTGTGTTATAGAACCATGCATACATCAGGAGACCTAGTTCATTTGAGGGGCCCAGCGTGGAACATTTGCCTATAGGCAGGCCCAGAGGTATTAGGAGAAGGAGTTAGGAGGAGTCCTTCTGCAACAAGAAAACACTGAGCCATATAGTATATTTTCAGTTTTATCCCATTCTGATTTGAAACGCAGATGAAGGTTTCCTCTGGACTGGGCTTCCAGGTAAACCCAGTGGTGTTTTCCCCGTTCCTTAGTGCACACTTGCTTCCAATTCTGAAGATAGCCAGCTTCAGATAGGTTATACTAGTCACTTTATTCTCTGCTTGATCCCTTTCTCATAGGAAAGGAAGAACTTTGGCTCTCATGTGTCCATTCTCATTCCACCACCAGTTTTCTTTCTCTCTCTCTTTTTTTAAACCTGTTTTTAGACATTTCTCATTTTTGAGAGAGAGAGAGAGAGAGAGCGAGCATGAGTGTGGTAGGGGCAGAAAGGGGGAGACAGGAGAGGCAGGAGGCAGTCTCCAAGTTGTGAGCACAAAGCCTGAGGCGGAGCTTGACCTCACAACCATGAGATCATGACCTGAGCTGAAATCAAGTCAGCCACTTAATCGAATCAGCCACCAATGTGCCTCATCCCTTGTGCTTGTCTTATTATATCTTGGTTCCCACCAGGCATAGTGGGCCTGACAATAACTCAGTGAAAAACCAGGGATTGTTGGAAAGTTCCCACGCTCTTCCCATGCTAACTGTATGCATTCACTTTCTGATACACAAAAGGATTTAATGACCCCCTGTCACTGATGACGTGGTGTTTGAAAGCCTGGAGTTGGCATGGCAATAGTTAGATAGCATAACTCTAAACACTGGCTGCTACTTATACCTTAATTCTGAAGAACAGACAGTTAACCCATTTTCAGTATTCCTTAGGACCTTCAGAATGTGAAGAAACAGCCTATTCAAGGATCAGGGCAACAGAACCACTTTCCAAATACTTGAGGGTCAGCCACAATCCAGAAACTGCCAACAGTGTCGTATGACTGCCTCAAAGAACATGACCAAAAAAAAAAATCCAATGCCATAAACTTTCCCTCTCCTTCTGAAGGGACAGTGCAGGAAGTTTCTCTTTGTCCTAGTCCACACAGGATTCTAACTCCACAGACAACCATCTTCACAGGAGATTGTGTTAGTCACTTAATTTTTTTTTGCTATATCCCCTTGTCTTCTGTTTATAAAGAACTTTGGCCTTCTGTGTATTCTCCTCCACGCTGTTGCTCTTTTTCATGCTCAATTCTCCCTGTTGTCCATTTAAGCACACTGTCTTAGACTATTTCCTATACATTTAACTAGGGAGTCCGGCCAGTTCTTGTCACTCTGAGATACACTGGGCCACAGGGTCCCTCAAAAATGGCCTCTCAGTACTCTGTTTACAAAGACAAGCCCAGGGCATTTCTCTTTTTTTTTTTTTTTTTTATTTATTTATTTATTTTTTTTTTATTTATTTTTGGGACAGAGAGAGACAGAGCATGAACGGGGGAGGGGCAGAGAGAGAGGGAGACACAGAATCGGAAACAGGCTCCAGGCTCCGAGCCATCAGCCCAGAGCCTGATGCGGGGCTCGAACTCACGGACCGTGAGATCGTGACCTGGCTGAAGTCGGACGCTTAACCGACTGCGCCACCCAGGCGCCCCATGCCCAGGGCATTTCAAGATTCCCAGCAGGAATGCTTCTGTGAGGTGAGGGTCCGAGGCATCAGGAAGGAGCTATTCTAACTTCTGGGACAAGAGGAACATGGAGCTAGACAATTCATTCTCAGCTCTATCCCGTTCTCATTTGAAATGAAAAGCTTGGGCCCTATGTGTAGCCATTCCAATTCCATGGCTGTTTTGATAACTATGTCTTGGGTCCCAGGCAAGGCTAATGAAACTGTCCCCCACATAGGGAGTCCCCAGCCAGTCCTAATGAGCTCTGACTCTGGTCTGTGCTAACCAAGAGGAATCAGTTTCTTATATTCCAAATGAAAGACTGCCTTCCTGGGAGTACTTGGTGTTTGGCTGGGTGATCAAAGAAATGATTCTTAGGCAACTTGTCTCACTCTCTGGCTGCTAAAGATGCTTAACTCTCAAGTATTCTCGAGAACCTGCTTAGCACTGAAAGAGACATTCAAGACCTACTGCACCAGAGCCCAGTTCTAAACACTTCAGCACAAACCCACTACCCTTTAATCATGGCTACCTCTATCCACTGATAGTATGGGAAGGGAAAACAGTGAACTCCCAAAGCTTTCCTTCTCTTTCTCAAGTAACAACACAAGCATCTTGCCATGAGGGCTCCCACTGCATACAGTGGTGGTTTTCCTTTGCCCCAGACCATGTGTTTCTTATTCCTGAGAGAGTCAGCTTGCCAGGAGATTATATTTGTCATTTCATCCTCAGACTTATCCCATTCTCAACTCTCATAGGAACACTGTCCCTTTGTGTATTTATTTCCACCCTTGTCTTCTTTTTTGTGTGTTTATTATTATATTTGAGAGAGAGAGATTTAGAGAGAAAGGGAAAGAGAGAGAGACAGAGTACAGGAGGGGAGGGGTAGAAAGAGAGGGACAGATGATCCCAAGCAGTCTCTGTGGTCACAGGAGAGAACCTGATGTGGGGGTCAAACTTGCAAACCATGATATCATGACCTTTGTGATAATCCGATGCTTAAGAACTGAGCCACCCAGGAGCCCCCTCCTTTTTCTATTTTAATTTTTTAAAAATAAATTTATTTAATTTATTTAAAAAAAATTATTTAGGGGCGCCTGGGTGGCTCAGTCGGTTAGGTGTCCGCATTCGGCTCAGGTCATGATCTCGTGGTCCGTGAGTTCAAGCCCCGTGTTGGGCTCTGTGCTGACAGCTCAGAACCTGGAGCCTGTTTCAGATTCTGTGTCTCCCTCTCTCTCTGCCCCTCCCCTGTTCATGCTCTGTCTCTCTGTCTCAAAAATAATAAAAAAATGTTAAAAAAATTTAAAAAATTACTTAATTTTGAGAGAGAGACAATGTGCAAGCAGGTGAAAGGGCTGAGAGAGAGAGATTGAGAGAGAGAGAGAGAGAGAGAGAATCTAGCAGGCTCCAAGCGCCGAGCTGTCAGAACAAAGCCCGGCATGGGACTCGAACTCATGAACTGCGAGATCATGACCTGAGCCCAAACCAGGAGTCAGAGGCTTAAGTGACTGAGTCATCCAGGTGCCCACTTTTACTCTTATTAAAACTAGAATCTGACATGGGCAAATCTGGCCCCAGGTTCATAGCAATTCCCTCTGCTTTTTTGGGGGATTCTGAATGAGTTCTTGTGACAGTAGAATAGGTTGGACCATCGGAGCCCTGCAACAACCCTTCCAGGTCAATATTCACATTAGATGTAGGTCAGTGGAAAGTACCCAGCACAGAATATTTGAGTGGAACTAAGGCCAAAGGTGTTGGGAGGCAGTTGACCTCACTTCTGGGGCAGGGGCAAATCTCCCTCAAGGGAGATCAGAAGACTAGAGTCGCTTCGGCGCTGGCGAAGTCCATGGACCAAACCCTAACCCTAGCTAAGGATCCCTCCCCTTGGGGACCCAATTCCAACCTCTGAGAACACCAGGCGCCTGGGGTCCAGAAGCGGTGCAGAGTGAGTCAGCATGGAACCTGGGAGCTCACCACGTCCTTTCCCAGGACCGGCTGCACCTCCCCGAGAGATTCCGTAAGCCTCCTCAACCAGGGGCATAATCACGCGTGTGGTCTTGGCAGACAAAGACGGATCCTGACCGGCAGCCTCCCTTGTGTCCTCAACTCAGCCCTTCGGGGAGACCACTGCCCTGCTGTGGGTTCGGCACCTGGAGCCTCCTGGGACCGAACCCTAACCCTAACCCTACCCCGAACCGGGACCCTCCACCACAGCATAAGCCTGCCTCGAACCCTAACCCTGCAATTGAGCCGCCTTCTGGCATGGGCCCTCACTTCAGCCCTCGAGGGAGATCACTAGACCAGAGTCGCTTCGGCCCTGGCGACGTCCCTGGATGGAACCCTACCCCTAGCTAAGGCTCTCTCCCCATGGGGACCCAATTCCAACGTTTGACAACACGACGCGCCTGGGGTCCACAAGCGGTGCAGGCTGACTCAGCATGGAACTTGGAAGCTCACCATTTCGTTTCCCAGGCTTGGCTGCAGCTGCCCGAGAGGATCCCGGAGGTCTCCTCAACAAGGGCCCATCGACCTGTGTGGCTTTGGCAGCCAGGACGGATCCTGACCGGCACCCTCCTTTGTGCCCTCAACTCAGCCCTTCGGTGAGACCACTGTCCTGCTGTGTGTTCGCTGCCTGGAACCTCCTGGGACCTAACCCTAAACCTACCATACCCACAACGGGACCCTCCACCGAAACCTAAGCCTGCCTCGAACCCTAACCCTACACTTGAGCCGACTTGTGGCATGGGCCCTCACTTCAGCCCTCGAGGGAGATCACGAGACCAGAGTCGCTTCGGCCCTGGCGACGTCCCTGCACTGAACCCTAACACTATCTAAGGCTCTCTCCCCATGGGGACCCAATTCCAACGTCTAACAACACCACGCGCCTGGGGTCCATAGCTGTGCAGGCTCACTCAGCATAGAACTTGGAGGCTAACCATGTGGTTTCTCAGGACTGGCAGCAGCTGCCCGAGAGGATTCCGGAGGACTCCTCGACCAGGAGCCCAAACACGTGTGTGTCCTTGGCAGCCAAAGATGGATCCTGACCGACACCCTCCATTGTGCGCTCAAATGAACCCTTCAGGGAGACCACTGCCCTACTCTGGGTTCGGCGCCTGGAGCCTCCTGGGCCCTATCCCTAACCCTAACCATACCCCGAACCGGAACCCTCCCCCGAAAACTAAGCCTGCCTCGAACCCTAACTTACACTTGAGCCGCCTTGTGGCATGGTTCCTCACTTATGCCCTCGAGGAAGACACCGAAACCGGAGTCGCTTCAGCCATGACGACGTCCCTGGAACGAACCCTAACCCTAGCTAAGACTCTCTTCCCATGGGGACCCAATTCCAACGACTAACAACACCACGCACCTGGGGTCCAGAAGCGGTGCAGGCTCACTCAGCATGGAACCTGGAAGCTCAACATGTCGTTTCCCAGACCTGGCTGCATCTGCCCGAGGGGATTCTGGAGGCCTCCTCGATCAGGGGCCCATCGACTTGTGTGGCCTTGGCAGCCAAAGACGGATCCTCAATGGCACGCTCCCTTATGCTCTCAACTCAGCCCTTCGGGGAGACCACTGCCCTGCTGTGGGTTCAGCGCCTGGATCCTCCTGGGATATAACCTAACCCTAACCCAACCCCGAACTGGGACCCTCCACTGAAACCGAAACCTGCCTTGAACCGTAACCCTACACTTGAGCCGCCTTGTGGCATGGGCCCTCACTTCAGCCATCGAGGGAGATCACAAGACCAGAGTCGCTTTGACCCTGGTGACGTCCCTGGACCGAACACTAACCCTAGCTGAGGCTGTCACCCCAACAGGACCAAATTCCAATGTATGACAACACCACGCACCTGCGGTCCAGAAGGGGTGCAGGCTCACATGTCATGGAACCTGGAAGCTCAGCATGTCATTTCCCAGGCCCGGCTGCAGCCAGCCGAGAGGATTCCGGAGGTCTCCTCGACCAGAGGCCCAATCACGTGTGTGGCCTTGGCAGCCAAAGACGGATCATGACCGGCACCCTCCCTTGTGCCCTCAACTCAACCCTTCGGGGAGACCACTGCCCTGCTGTTGGTTCGGCGTTTGGGGCCTCCTGGGACTTATCCCTAACCCTAACCCTACCCCGAACCGGGACACTCCACCGAAACCTAAGCCTGCCTCAAACCCTAACCCTGCACTAGAGCCGTCTTGTGGCATTGGAACTCACTTCAGCCCTCGAGGGAGATCAGGAAACCAGAGTGGCTTCTGCCCTGACGACATCTCTCTTCCGAACGCTACCCTTAGATAAGGCTCTCTCCCCATGGAGACCCAATTACAACGTCTGACAACACCACGTGCTTGGGGTCCAGAAGCGGTGCAGGCTCACTCGGCATGGAACCTGGAAGCTCACCATGTAATTTCCCAGGCCTGACTGTAGCTGCCCTAGAAGATTCCGGAGGCCTCTTCGACCTGGGGCCCATGGATGTGTGTGTGTTTAGCAGCCAAAGACTGATCCTGACCGGCACCCTCCCTTGTGCCCTCATATCAGCCCTTCGGGAAGACCACTGCACTGCTGTGAGTTCGCCACCTGGAGCCTCCTGGGACCTAACCCTAACCCTAACCCTTTCCTGAGCCCGGATCCTCCACTGAAAACTAAGCCTGACTAGAACCCTAACCCTGCACTTGAGCCACCTTGTCTCATGGGCCCTCACTTCAGCCCTCAAGGGAGATTACGAGACCAGAATCGCTTCAGCCCTGGCAACGTCCCTGGACCAAACTCTAGCCCTAGCAAAGGCTTTCTCCCATGCAGACCCAATTCCAATGTCTGACAACACAGCGCGCCTGGGGTCCAGAAGCTGTGCAGACTCTCTAGGCTTAGAACCTGGAAGCTCACCATGTCGTTTCCCAGGCCCGGCTGCAACTGCCCGAGAGGATTCCGGAGGCCTCCTCGACCAGTGGCCCATCGACCTGTGTGCCCTTGGCAGCCAAAGACTGATCCTGACCGGCACCCTCCCTTGTCCCCTCAACTCAGACCTTCGGGAAGTCCACTGCCCTGCTGTTGGTTCGGCCCCTGGAGCCTCCTGGGACCTAACAGTAACCCTAACTCTACTCCGAACCAGGAGCCTCCACCAAAACCTAAGCCTGCATTGAACCCTAACCCTGCACTTGAGCCGCCTTTTCCAGTGGGCCCTCACTTCAGCCCTCGAGGGAGATGAGACCAGAGTGGCTTCATCCCTGGAGTCGTCCCTGGCCAGAACCCAATCCCTAGCTAAGGCTTTCTCCCCATGGGGACCCAATTCCAACGTCTCACAACACCATGCGCCTGAGGTCCAGAAGCGGTGCAGACTCACTTGGCATGGAACCTGGAAGCTGACCATGCCATTTCCTAGGCCCGGCTGCAGCTGCCCAGGAGGATTCCGAATGTTTCCTTGACCATGGGTCCATCGACATGTTTGGCCTTGGCTTCCAAAGACTTATCATGACCATCAACCTCCCTTGTGCCCTCAACTCAGCCCTTCGGCGAGACCACTCCTCTGCTGTGGGTTTGGCCCCTGGAGCCTCCTGAGACCTAACCCTAACCCTAACCCTACCCTGAACCAGGACACATTCCCCAAAACCTAAGCCTGCCTTGAAACCTAACCCTGCACTTGAGCCGCCTTGTGGCATGGGCCCTCACTTCAGCACTCAAGGGAGATCACGAGACCGGAGTCGCTCCGGCCCTGGCGACGCCCCTGGACCAAACCCTAACCCTAGCTAAGGCTCTCTCCCCATGGGGACCCAATTCCAACGTCTGACAACACCACGCGCCTGCGGTCCAGAAGTGGTGCTGGCTCACTCGGCATGGAAACTGGAAGCTCACCACGTCATTTCCCAGGCTGGCCGCTTCTTCCAGACAGGATTCCTAAGGCCTCCTCCACCAGGGTCCCATCGACGTGTGTGGCTTTTGCAGCCAAAGACTAATCCTGACCAACACCTCTCTTGTGCCCTCAACTCAGCCCTTCAGGGTAGGTTTAGGGTTAGGGTTAGGTCCCAGGAGGGTCCAGGCGCCGAACCCATAGCAGGGTAGTATTCTCCCAGAAGGTCTGAGTGGAGGGCACAAGGGAGGGTGCCCGTTCAGATCAGTTTTTGTCTGCCAAGTCGACAGAAGTCGATGGCCCCCTGGTCCGGGAGGCCTCACGTATCCTGTCGGGCAGCTGCATCCGGGCCTAGGAAACGACATGGTGAGCTTCTGGGTTCTGTGCCGAGTCAGTCTGCACCGCTTCTGGACTCCAGGTGCGTGGTGTTGTTAACTTGGGATTGGGTCCCCAAGAGGAAAGAGCCTTAGCTAACATTAGGTTTGGATCCAGGGACGTCGCCAGGGACGAGAAGACATTGGTCTCGTGATCTCCCTCGAGGGCTGAAGTGAGGGCCCATGCGATGTGGTGGCTCAAGTGGAGGGTTAGGGATTGAGGCCGCTTTAGGTTTCGGTGGAGGGTTCTGGTTCCGGTTAGGGTTAGGGTTAGGGTTAGGTCACAGGAGGCTCCAGGCGCTGAACCCACAGCAGGGCAGTGGTCTCCCTGAACGCCTGAGTTGAGGGCACAAGGGAGGGGGCCACTCAGGATCAGTCTTTGGCTGCCAAGGCCACACAAGTCGATGGTCTCCTGATAGGTGAGGCCTCCGGAATCCTCTCGGGCAGCTGCAGCTGGGCCTGGGGAACAACATCGTGAGTTTCCAGGTTCCATGTCGAGTTAGCCTGAACCTCTTCTGGACCCCATTTTTATTTTGGTGAGATACAGGATTTTACTTTGGCTCTATCCTTCGTTCTACCTTAAGCTAATATTATATTAGATAATAGAAATTTAGATGTTTACATTATTTCTCAACATTTACCTTACAAAGTTGTTTCCCTGTATTTTTGAACTAACTCTATGAATAGTAAGTTAAAATTGTGCATCTCGCTGAAGAATACATACTTTTCTGAAAATTGTAGCTCTATGAGCAGAGGCTCTTCATAGCCAAGTTGTCAAATTTCTAATTTCAGAAATCTTTCATATTCTATCTTTTAAAAATATCTCCTCTTAGTCCGTGTGTGAGATTCTAAAATTTAAAGTTTCAGACATCTGATATTTATTTAAATATTCATTTCAAAGCCCATAAATCATTATAAGCTACTGGAGGTTAGGAAACATACTTGTTCGACTCCTGGAGCTCCTAGAATAAAGTCTTGCTTGGAAGAAGCAATGTCATAGTTTTTGAATGTGAATGAATGAGTATGGAAATGGAATTCCGTAGAATGGGGTTTGAATAGTAATGAAATATGCATGATATATCACAATTAAATATGTGAACTTAAAAAGTAAGTCTTCAGTTTATATTCCGTTTTAGTGTTTAATACGTATAAACGCGAATGAATTATATTTTGGAAGTCAGGAGTTACATAAGAAAGAAGGTTATAGTATATTTTTAGTATTCTCTCATGGTGAGCTTAGAATTGCAGAGAAAACATCCTCAGCCTTTGTTTTTTTAACCCCATCCGTGTCCCATTACATACATCCTTTGAAGGTTCACATTTCTTCCTAGAATTCTCATTCCCAATTCTTTCTCCATAGTGAAAGTTGATGTGTTTGGAACCTTTCTTTTTCTGTTTATTCTTTAGTCTAGTAATAATTTATAGTTTTAGGAAGTGATAGATTCCAGTAATTGAACAATGTATTTTATAGTGAAAAAAATTAAATTCTTTATTACAGTATTTATAACCAGATAACTGTAGAGTGATAAAGTCTGTATTATTAGGGATATACTGTGAATCAAAGCCTGTGTTTTACATATATATATTTACATATATATAATATAATATAAACATATATACACATATATCTTTACATATATATATACACACACATATATATACACATATGTATACACATATACACATATATATATATACACATCAATATACACATATATCTTTAAAGGGTATAAAAGAGACTATTGCTCATAGTATATTCCCAATCCTACTTACGTACCTGTTGAAAAATATATGTTGTTTCCACTTACCTTATTTTGCTCACATTTTTCCTTTTCTTTTTTAAGTTAATGCTTGATTGATTGGTCATGTCTTATTTTTTTTTCCTTTTTTCCTCTTCTCCCCCCATGCTTTTTAAGGTATTTTTTATTTTTTTTAAGTTTATTTATTTTGGAGAGAGAGAGAGAGAGACAATATGCGAGCGGTGTAGGGGTAGAGACAAAGGGAGAGACAGAATCCAAAGCAGGCTGCAGGCTCTGAGCTGTCAACACAGAGCTCAATGTGGGGCTCAAACCCACAAACCGTGAGGTCATGACTCATGAGCTGAAGGTGGACGCTGAACTGACTGAGCCACCTATGTGTTCCCTCCACCATGCTCTTTTTAAATCATTTACTCCTACCCTAATATTTCCTGGCAGAAAAAATTTCTTTAGTGTCTGTTCTTTTAGTACATCACTTTATGTAAACTCCATTGTCAACATATTGGTTATGGAATTCTACTGTCTGTGTGTAGTTTTCATCCATGACTCATTGCCCCACAAGGTTTATTATTCTTTTTTTTCTCTTTCTTTGAAGGAGCTGGGCTAAATGTTTTTTGTAATGTTTGTATTTCTCTTGGAAAGGGAGCGAGAGAGAAAGAATGAGCAAGTGCTCGTTGTTTTGATCTCAAATTATGCAAGGTATGATCTCAGACCTTTTATATTTGTGGAGGGCTGTTTTGTGACACAGGATGTCACTTATATTGGAGAATGTTCTATGTGCACTTAAGAATAATGTGCATTCTACTGCTGTTAAATGAAAAGATTTCAATATATCTATACTGATATCCATGTATATAAATGTATACATTATGTCCAATATATATCTATGTATATCTGAAAACATCTGGTCCAATGACACATTGGATCTGTGTTTCCTTACTGATTTTCTGCCTTGACGATCTGCCTATTGCCTTGAGTGGAGTCTTAAATTCGTCTACAATCATGATATTTGTATGTATACATTTATTCATGTTTGTGATTAATCGATTCATATATGTGGGCGTTTCACTTTGGGGCATAAACATTTGCAATTGTTAGCTCCTCTTGATGGAAAGACCCCTTAACTATGATCCAATGCCCTTCTGAATCTGTTACTAGTCTTTCGTTTAAAATCTAGTCTGTCTGGTGGAAGTATGGCGACTCCAGCTTTCTTTTGACTTCTAGTAGCATGATAGGTGGCTCTCATTACCTTCACTTTCAATCTGGAGGTGTCCTGGGGTCTAAAATCAGTGTCTTGTTGACAACCTATAGATGGATCTTGTTCTTTGGTTTTGTTTTGTGTTTTATCCATTCTGACTCCCTGTGTCTTTTGATTGGGGCATTTAGTCCATTCACATTCAGAGTGATTAGTTAAAGATATGGATTTAGTGTCATTGTGTTATCTGAAGGTTTCATGCTTTTGGTGAGGCATCTGGTCCTTTGCAGTCTCTGCTGCTTTCCACTCACAGAGTCGCCCCTTAGGATCTCCTGCAGGCCTGGTTTAGTGGTCATGAACTCCATTAGGTTTTGTTTGTCTGGGAAAGCCTTTCTCTCTCTTTCTATTCTAAATGACAGCCTTGCTGGGGAAAGGGTTCTTCACTGCATATGTTTCCATTCTGCACATTGACTGTTTCCTACCCCTCCCTTCTGCCCTGCCAAGTTTCTTTGGACAGGTCTGCTGCTATCTTTATGTGTCTTCCCTTGTAGATTAAGACCCATTTGTCCCTAGCTGCTTTCAGAATTCTCTCTTTATCTTTGTATTTTTCTTGTTTCGCTATGACACGTTGTGGTGTTGACCTGGTTTTGTTGATTTGGAAGGGAATTCTCTGTGCCGCCAGGACTTGGATGCCTGTTTCCTTCCCCAGATGGGGAAGATCTCAGCTATAAGTTGTTGAAATAAAACTTCTGCCTCTTTCTGTCACTCTTCTTTTTCTGGGACTCCTATGATGTGGCTATTATTTCATCTCACCGAATCAGTTAGATCTCTGGTACCTGACTCGTAGTCTTGTAATTTCCTTTCTTTCTTTCTCTGCTTCATCTTTGTCCATAATTGTACCTTCTATTTCACCTATTCTGACTGCTACTTCTCCCATCATTGCTGTCACTGCATCTAGTTTATTTTGTATCTCCTTTACATTTCATTTTCAGCATTCATCGTGATGATTCGTTAGGTCCTTGATCTCTGAAGCAGCTTCGTTTCAAGCCCAGCTATGAGTCTTATGAGTGTTATTCCAAAACCTTGATCAGACATATTGTTTCTGTCTCTTTCGAGCACTTCTCTGGCTGTCTTTCTTCCCGGAATTTATTTTGAGGAGAATTCTCATTTGTCGTTTTGGCTACTTTCCTGTCCTTTATGTGTTTTAATAGCTTATTCTGTGTCCCACACCTGCGAGTACTACTATATTAAAAAGTGGTCCTACACTCTCCCGGGCCTGACAGTTGAACAAGTGTTTTTGGAGTGTGTTGTTTGCACTCTTTTGTTTCGTCTTTGGCTACTTTTCTCGCTCCTGGAGTGGTGATTTGGGCCTTCCACCAGGTGTGCTTCGATTTGTTTGTTGAAGTAATCTTGGAAAAAAAGGAGAAGAGGGTGGTGAAGATTCCTTAGCCCAAAGAGAGAAATGACAGGAGTGGAAAAAAAGACCAGGCATTGTCTCAAAGGAGCCATAGGGCTTAATCCAGAAAGAGAGGGAGGAAAATGAATAAGGAGATCTGGAAAAGTATAGATAAAATGCCTGATCAAACAAAGAATCAGAACAGAAGAACAAAGGGAAAATATATATAAATAGCTTTGACCCAAAGTCAAACCGAGACTACTAGGCTGATTCCAAAGGGAGAAGAGGAAAGAGGAGAGTAGAAAGACAAAAAAAAAAGGGAAAAGAGAAGAAAGGGAAAGCTAAGGAAAGAAAAAGGGGCGCCTGGGTGGCTCAGTTGGTAAAGCGTCTGACTCTTGAATTTAGCTCCCGTCATGTTTTGCTATAGGTGGGTTGGAAACCCCTATCAGGCTCTGCAGTGAGAGCATGGATCTTGCTCGGATTCTTTCTCTCTCCCTCTCTCTGCACCTCTCCTGCTTGATCACTGACTTTCTCTCTCAAAATAAAGAAATAAACATTAAAAAAAGAAAAGATAAAAAGAATAGTAATTCAAATGAAAACAAACAAACAAACAAAGATAGAAAACCAGAGGAGAGTGGTCTACTGGTGCCTGGGACTGGTGGCTGTGCTGGTCTAGAGGAGGGGTTGTCTGGTCACATCAGTGTCAGTCTCACTCCCATAGAGAAGCAGTTACGAGGCACATAGAGGCAGGGTTTGGTGTAATGGGCCTGCCTCCCCTGAGGCTCACTGTCCATTCCCTGAAGCCCCACGATGTTGGTCATGGGGAGAGAAATGGCAACACCCCAATCTCTCCTGCCCACATGAGGTGTCTCAAAGCTCACTGTTTAGGCCGTCCTCAGAGAACAGCCTGGGGGGCCGGCTTGCCTTGCTGCACAGTCTCCTGTGCTACCTGAGCACTAAGCTGGGATTCAAAACCCTATAGGATCCCGCTTTGCTCATACCTGGTTCTGGAGTAGCACCACTCTGCCCAGTTGACAAAGGGCCTCTGGCTCCTGCTTGCAGGGTCTTTTTCCCTTGGGCAGGACAATGCCTCCTCTTTCCACCATACTCAAGGTGTTCTCTCCCAGTGTTGCCCTGAGAGCCTAGGGGAGGCTCAGTCCCCACCAGGCGTGGGAGGTGGCAGCTCCGATCTAGAGAAAGTCTGGAAACCTTGAAAATTCTGTTTTTTAACTTCTAAGGCTGTTTTGCAAAGTAGAAACTGGCTCTCTGGATCTCTCCTTGGTCTGTGGTCCGGACAGGTTTTCTCATATCCAAATACACTTCCCACAGCCTCTGTCTCTCTTCCTTTCATTTCTCCTCCAAAGGGCTTCCCCCAATCCATGCCTGTGTTGCCCATTTTATTTCTCCCAATTCGCATACACACCCTTCTGTCCCGCCAAGCTGTCTCTTTGCACCTGTGGAGATTTTTTTGTCCGTCTGCAGCCTGTATTCCTGGTATTCCAAGTGTTGTGACCTCAATACTGCTGTGTTTGAGGGACAAGGGAAATTCTGATCCTTCTCCTCTGCCATCTTAACTCCTCCCACCTCCTTTTACTTTCCTTTTCAAAAGTTCACAGTTCTGTGTAGGTTTGCATTAGTTTATCAGTTTAATATGTTTTATAGATATTTACAATGGGCTTTTCTTACATGAAGTGTATTGATCTGAATTTTTGTCTTTTTTTTTTTTAAAGTTTATTTATTAATTGGAGAGAGAGACAGAGAGAGCACAAGTGGGGAGGGGCAAATAGAGGGAGAGAGAGAAAATCCCAAGCAGACCCTGCACTATCAGCACAGAACGAGATGGAGGGCTTGAACCCAAGAACTGTGAGATCATGACCTGAGCCAAAATCAAGAGTCAGGTGCTAACTGACTGAGGCATTCAGGCAGCCCTAACATTTTTTTGGAGGTCCGCTGGGTACTTTTAATTTAATATGCCTTAGTTTAAAGACATTGTTTCTGACCCTTTCCCTTTCCTCTTCCCTGACTCTTTGTAATCTGCTCTGTCATTTGTGTTCCCTAGCTTAATAAATAGCAGCCCTGGAACAAGAAACGTCCTGGACTCCAAACTTCCCTGAAATCACCACATCCAGTCACTCACCACATTCGATATTTTGTACCTGCTTATCATTTTTCATATGTTATTCCTGTAATTCCCTCTCTCACCTATAATTTTGCAGTACTCTTCTGGTTTTTCTTCCTTTACGTTCCTCCTACATTGCTGCCAGAGTGACCTTTCTAAAATATACTTGTGACGATGTCACTCCTCTGCTTATTCAATGGATCCCCATTACCTGAAGGAGAAAATTCATGTTCTAGCATAACACTCCTCCCGCTCCTTTTTTTTTTTTTTTTTTGGTTTCGTCCTCATGTTCCAGTAATATCTCTCTATCCCATTCCCAATAACTCTGTTCCAGTTTTGCCATATTGCATAGGTGTCACTATATTATTTCATACTTGATCCTTTTGCCATTATAGAATGCCCTTCCCACCCTCCCTGTGCAGTTTGTCTGTCTTTTAAGATACAGCCCTATCTTCCCAGCGTTTGCTGAGCTTCCCAAATGTAAGTGTTTTCTCCTTTGTGCATTCACTGTACGTTATTCACTTCCCTTGCAGAACTAGTGGATGGTATTTTTCTGTCCTTGCCTGTTTTCATGCATCTCTACCACTACTAGCATATAGAACAGACTCTGTCTTTTATTTATATTTCCAGCTCTTCCCCGGATCGTGGCTATGACTTGACAGATGCAGTATGTACTTGTCTTTTTGAGTGGGTGAGTGCATGACCAAATGAATTAATGTGATATTTTTCTGAAGTTGGGTTTCTGTTTTGTGCTGTTTTTCTAGGAAGGAACAGCAAAGTCAGCAATGGAAGCAAAGGAAGGTGGTGTTGGTATTATTGAAAATGTGCCACCAGAGTAAACAGTTAATGACAGTTGGACTTCTGCTGGTGGAGTGCATAAAAATTACAGAAGTGGTAGGCTAGTGAATCTCTGTGAGTTGTTTTCCTATGATTAAATGCTAGTATGAAAAAATCTGAAAGTATGTAGATCCAAATATATTGTCCTTTTTTCGTGAAGATATTTTTCTGTTGCTATCTTTCTTTAGAAGTATCTCAAGTACTACCCCCTTTTGCTTCTGGAAAATCTTGAACCCCTTGAACGTCTTTTCTGCTATTGCTTTTATTTTATTGAAATATTCGTGAATGGAGATAGACTTTGTATGTGTTTAAAATTCATAGTAACACATGTTTTCATTAATTTATCTGTGACACTATTCTCTAGATATGATGTCAGCATTAGAATTAGGAGAAGAGGAAGATGTGGAATCACCTTCTCTTCCTGAGGTACTGTCTTCTTCTTATTTTTAAATATAAGCATGGAATTATGTTAAGACGTCCAAGAGATGCTTTGACTTTGACTTTTGGATAATTAAAATAACGTCGCAGTCATACTTGTAGTAATATAAGTAAAGTAATGATGACCTATTCTAAGGTGACAACTAAGGAATGAGTTAAAAAAGTCCTGATCTCTTAGGCCCAGGCAGCTGCTGCATAAAGCTACAAGCACTGTATTTGAAATCAAAAGACATGCTAGCATCTTGGTTCCGTCACTTCCTAGCTGTGGGATCTTGGAAAACTTGCTTGAATGTCAATGACCTCTTTCCTTAAAATGGCACCAATACCCACCTCTTGGTTATGTGTAATGAACAAATGTGGCAACGTTTTGTAACCTATAAAGGGTGCTATAGAAATAGAAGACAAAATGATCATAGTGGCTTTTAGTGACTTACTAAATATTGAGGATACTTTGGTGAATGTTTTTTTATTGCTGAGAGTGGGGTGGGGGGACAGAAGATCTGAAGCAGGCTCTGCACTGAGAGCAAGGAGCCCAATGCAGGGCTTGAACTCATGAACTTTGAGAACATGAATTGATCCAAAGTTGGGCGCCTAATCGACTAAGTCACCCAGGCCCCCCCAAGAATACTTGTTTTAAATGTGAAGATGTCTGGAGGCCAAAAAATAGCTGTCAGTTCCAGAAAAGAATGGGAAAGTAGGAATGGGTTTTTGATTTTCTAATTTGGTGCTATGTTAAGTTCAGGTAATCTCTTAGTGGAGACATCATATAGGTATACAGTTGACTCTTGAACCAGGAGGGTTTGTACTGTGGGAGTCCACTTACACACAGATGTTTTTCAATAAATAGAGTACCATCGTGTAAATGTATTTTCTGTTCCTTATGGTTTCTTTTTCTTTTAATTCTTTCTTTTGAGAGAGAGAGTGAGGACAGAGCACATGGGTAGGTGAGGGAAGGGTGAGAGAGAGAATCTTAAGCCGATTCACACTGCCAGAATATATCTTTCTCTTTGATATTAATTGATTTGGCTGCTAATAATTTAAAATTTTCCAATTCTCTAGTTATTAATCTTTAAAACGTACTCAAATGCACTTTAGTGCTCGTTATAAGGGATGGTAAGCTAAATAGTTTTTAAGGTTTGTAAAATTAAAAATCATCTAACTTATTTTTTGGTCGATTTAACATATAATGAATTGTTTAGGTCCAAAAACGGACAAACTTAAGTTTATGAGTTCATACTTTTCTTCTGTCTTAGGCTAAGGCAAGTTAGTTTTCACTTCTTACAGGAAGTTACAATCCAGTGACTTGGGAACAGCTAAACATAGATTAAGAAAGTTAACAGTAAAATTGTAATTATTTTCTCATTTTTCTTTGTCTGTACTTGATTACTTAAGGATAAGGTGTTTTTACAAACATGTGAAAATCAAAACAAGGAAATTAACCATTTGTTTTTGCAACTGCAAAAAATGACTCAAGAACCAGCAATGAATAAGGAATGTGATAGGGAGAATGATATATCTCTATATTTAAGACATGCTTCTATGCAAAACTTTGAGGAAATGTGGATCAAATAAGGCAAATTAGACTGGAAAAATAGCTTAAAACTCATCACCAGTGAGTGAAAGCTGAAGTTTGGTGAAATTTGTTAACAACACAGCATTCCTACTCATCTTGAAGAAGAACCACCACGGGGTCACTCTAAGGAGGAGCCAACTGAAAGGAAATACCTTCGAATTGGACAAATACTGTACTTGATTGTGAGGAAGAAGATGCATTTGGAGTGTCTGTCTCGGTAGTATTTCAGACATTTCCTGAACAAAAAGAGCCTAGCCTTGAAAATGTCATTCTCTCTCATTCATACTCTGGGTCCCCAGAATATGCTTGCCAGTCATCTTCTAAGCTTTCTTTAAATGAAAGCAAATCATCTGGGACATATAAATCAAAACCACACTGAGATATCACCTCACATCAGTCAAGAGTGGCTAAATGACCAAATCAGGAGACTATGGATGCTGGGGAGGATGTGGAGAAACAGGAACCCTCTTGCACTGTTGGTGGGAATGCAAACTGGTGCAGCCACTCTGGAAAACAGTGTGGAGGTTCCTCAAAAAATGAGAAATAGATCTACCCTATGACCCAGCAATAGCAGGTGGGTGGGTGAGGGAAGGGTGAGAGAGAGAGTCTTAAGCCGATTCACACTGCCAGCATATTCCTCTCTCGGAATTTCTTTCTAGGAATTTACCCAAGGGGTACAGGAGTGCTGATGCATAGAGGCACTTGTACCCCAATGTTTATAGCAGCATTTTCAACAATCGCCAAATTTATGGAAAGAGTCTAAATGTCCATCACCCGACGAATGGATAAAGAAATTGTGCTTTATATACACAATGGAATACTACTTTGCCATGAGAAAGAATGAAATATGGCCTTTTGTAGCAACGTAGATGGAACTGGAGAGTGTGGTGCTAAGTGAAATAAGTCATACAGAGAAAGACAGATACCATATGTTTTCACTCTTTTGTGGATCCTGAGAAACTTAACAGAAGACCATGGGGGAGGGGAAGTGAAAAAAAAAACCTTAGAGAAGGAGAGAGCCAAACCATAAGAGACTCTTACAAACTGAGAATAAACTGAGGATTGATGGGGGATTGGAGGGAGGGGAGGGTGGGTGATGGGCACTGAGGAGGGCACCTGTTGGGATGAACACTGGGTGTTGTATGGAAACCAATTTGACAATAAATTTCATAATAAAGAAAAAGTAAATCACACTATGAAAATGAGAACAAACCAGATATTGAGCATCTTTTTAACAACAATGAGGATTTTAAAAATGATATAGAAAATGAAAAAGCAAGGAACCGACTAGTTACATTTAAAGTGAAAGAAGGCCAAGTGTTTGACATGCAAATGGTAAAAAATATGGACCAAAATACCACCGATTGTAAATTAGACCTCAGTCTAGTGATTCAGAGAGCCTTTTTGATTTGTGGCTTGCCTGCTGCGATGTGATGAAACACATGGTTCAAACAAAAAAGCATGATATTTCTGCTGTCACAAACACGAGAAAACAAAACCAGTACAAGATTTTTTTTCCAGAAGCCATTATATGCAGATAATGACAGTAGTCATAACTCTACAAGTATTGATTCTGAATTAAAAATTGTGAGTTCTTCTTCAGCATCTAGTTTTCCAGCATCTGAAGTATATCTCAGTGAAGAATTACATCAAGATATGCAAAGGTTTAAGAATGAGATAGGCATGTCACAAGCAGAGTTCCTGTCTTTGGAAAGAGAGAAAGTTCAACCTCCAAAAGAATAGAGGTCCGCCTTGCTGTTACTCTTGTTTTTTCTCTTTAGCAATTATCTGATCCATTCTGATTTTCCACTCAAGAGAACAAGAGTGTGCATACAATGGAATTGTCTAAATAAGTAATTGTGTCTGGAAATAGATTATTTCTGCTATCTAACAAATAAGAGTTTAGGAAAACATTCTTATGATTTGTTTTCCTTAAAGTTTCTGTGTCAGTCTTCCAAGTAGTATATGAACTGGGAAACTAACTTAGCTATATAAGTACCATGTGACCTCATGAACCAGAATAACTGTAAAGAAACTGCTTAAAAAACATAATAATTCCAGGTTGTTGTTTTTTAATATATTGGCTTAAATATAAATTGCATTTCCATAAACAATAAAATGAGAAAGAAGCAATAACTAAGAGAAGGAATATAAACAAATGTCCCCAGCTAAAGCAATCTATTGCTTCAGTACATGTCTGTAGACTCTGGGTCTAGGGTTCTTGCTTGTCTAGCAAGACAGCAGCGGGATACAGGATTACAATGGGAGAGACAGCTAATGTCCTGGAGAACACATGAGCCCGGATTAAGGGTCCTTGCTCTGTTTTTTTAGGATCAGAAGGCTTCCAAACATGGTGATGGACGTGCACAAAGAAACAATCTGTGAACAGGATCTCATGGTCATGAGGGAAAGGGGGTTTCAAGATATAGGGTGCTGGGTATTGAGGAGGGCACCTTTTGGGATGAGCACTGGGTGTTGTATGGAAACCAATTTGACAGTAAATTTCATATATTAAAAAATAAAATAAAATTAAATTAAATTAAAAAAAAAAAAAAAGATATAGGGTGCTAGGTGTTAGGTTCAATTTAAAACAAAATCCTGGAGGCTGGCAGATTGTTGTTAACAGCTGACCTGAGGCAGCTTCTCTGTTTATCTTAGCTAGTCTAGGGGAGAAGACAGATGCTACCTCAGGATCCACAAGGCACCTTTCTTTTGCTAATTAGCTCCCCTCTGGGCATCTTCACCCTGCAGCCTACAGCCTATAGCCCTATTTACCTGTTTACCTAATTTGGTCCTTCCTTCCTGTGAAAGGAGCTTTCTGCTATAGTACTAAATTGGGGAATGTGTCCTCCTGAGTATCTAATCTTGTTTACCTCACACACCTTTGTCTTGGAGCCTTTGCCCTGCCCTCTCTATACCTAGATACCTAATATTGTTTACCCAAACTTGGGTGTGAGCATCCTATGGTTTTGTAATTTTCTATGCCTGGTTAACCCATCAGTGCAGGCTCAGGGAATTCCTAAGCTTATTCCCCACAAATATATGCAGTCTTTACTCACAATCTTGGAACTTAGAATTTCAACATGACCCCTTTGAGATAGGCTTAATAGCAGCTATTTGTATTATCACCCCTTTTTTTCACATTTTAAAAATCTCATTCTCAGATGTTTCTGTTGAGTCAAACCTTCACTTTATGTTCAATAAAGTATGATACCTTTTGGCCTGTATGATTTTTACCATGTGGGTAGCATAAACCTTCAGCAAACCTTCAGTATTTAACTCCAAGGGAGAAAACTGAGTTTTGAGATGTGTGGGCTTTAGAAATAGACAAAATCTAGAGGTACCCTCCTTTAAAAGAATAAGTAGCGAATCTACTCATCCCCTATCAAGGTATTAATTTACTGTGTCAAAGTCATAATTTTCATGCATCTGACTAATTTAATGAATTTGTGGTCATTTCCCTGATTCAGCATTCAAGAATTGTATCATCTCTTTTGGTGCCATAAAATGCTAGATAATGCCACTTTAGGAACTTGGGACAAATCATTTAACCTTTTTGAGTTTTACTCGCGTTATCAGTAGCAAATGGGATTAAAGGTGATCATTACTTTTATACCCTCTCCCTATAAAGTTTTATGGTTATTGAATGTGAGATTCGGAGAGCATTACTAATTTCCCAGAATTCCACCCTAACGTCCGTTTCACTTTATTCATTTTGTGTTGTGGCAAACTTTGGTTCATAAATTTTAGGGGACACTGTCACTTTTTTTGAGAACCTTAGGATCCAAAAGAAAAAGAATTGTAAAAGGCAGTCAGGGAAAGAATAACTCCGTGCAGAAAGAGGAAAGCTTCCTGTTTTTGTTACTGGAGCATTTCCATGTCACATGTTTTAAATCTGGCTGTTGTGTAAAACCCAGGTGGTATGGATAGAAAAGGACAAATTTTGTCTCTTGTCTTTTTATTTCTTTGTATCTCTTGGTCAGATGGGGTGGGTGTGGGTGGGGAATTCTCGGTAGCAAAGTGTGGATATGAATAAGAGTACAAAATTAAGAAAGCCCTTTTAGAAATTTTAGTAACTTCTGTTTTTTTTTTAATTCCAATAGAAATGAAGCAGAGTTTATAAAAATTACAATTACTTGTAATAATAAACACAAAATATTTCCCTCCATTGAATTTATGACAAACTAAGCGTCAACTGATAAAATGAATGAAAAAACTTCTTTTTATTGACTAAAGTAACAATTACCTTTAGTATCAAGTTCCATTAAAGGTTGAAGAAAAAAAGAAGCACAGAGGAAGTGACATGGAAGTATCAGAAAACATACATGATGCTGCGGCTGCTGGATTAATTCCACAAAGACAGAATGGAAAAACTGATAAACATCAAATGCCTATTACAGAAATAAGGATTCTGATAGGTAAGACTATAGCAATACTTAAGTAGTAGTTAATTATTTTCCTATTCAACAAACTTTTCTAGTTTGAGCTAATGTTCATGATGAACAAATTTCGTATTTTTCGTGGAGCTATTTCATCCTACGTGCTAATGAGAAAAATGTAAATACCAACGAGATACCATTTTTTGCAGTCATAGTGATAAATATTTTATTAAAAAAAATAACCAAAGTTAGGAAATGTGAGCAAAATGACATTCTTAGACACTGTGGCTGGATGTAATTGGTGACTCCTTTCTGAAAGGTGATTTAGCAGTGTATTTCAAAATTTCAAATATGTCGGGGCACCTGGGTGGCTCAGTTGGTTGAGCGTCCAACTTTGGCTCAGGTCATGATCTTGCACTTCACGAGCTTGAGCCGTGCTAACGGCTCAGAGCCTGGAGGCTGCTTCAGATTCTGTGTCTCCCTCTTTGCCCCTCCCCTGCTTGTGCTCTGTCTCTGTCACTGTCAAAAATAAATAATATAACATGAGAAAAATATTTCAGGTAGGTCATCCCTTTATTCCAATGGTTTCATTGCCAGGACTGGGTCCTTCTGAAATACGTGACTTCTATAAGCAAGCGCGTGCGCCTGCACGTGCAAACACACACACACACACACTATAAGAGCATTTATTATATATTATTACATATACAAAATAGGATAGATATATTAAGGTTACTTATATAAATATGTTACATGCATATGTGAAGGATATTTATTATCGCATTCCCGTATCAAACATTTGGAGATAGTCTAAACGTTTATTTACTTATTTTGAGAGACAGACAGGGAATGTGCACACTGGGGAGCCCAAGCATTGAGGGGGAGCAGAGACAGAGAGGGAGAGAGAGAGAATCCCAAGCAGACTCCACGTTAACAGTGCAGAGGCCAACACAGGGCTCGAGCTCACGACCACAAGATCATGACCTGAGCCAACATCAACAGTCAGATGCTCACCAGACTGAGCCACCTAGGTGCCCCAGAGATAGGCTAAATATCCATTCATTAATAAGGAAGTAAAGTTTCACTTCTATAAAGTAATGGAGTATGGGACCATTTAAAAAAATGAATTTAGGTCTATGTGTACTGATGGTTTAACAAAGTATATTTAAGGCATTTGGTTTGGTTTTATGTCATGTCTTATGCACATTTTGTTAGAATACTTTTAATATCTACTGAATTGCAAACGTAAGTTCTCTGCTACACTGGCAGTCTAGTTATTAGATTTTTGGTTTTGTTTCCCAGTGCATGAGTGCTCCAATGTTGGACCCTCAACTTAATCTGAATATTGTCAAGAGGTTTCACGTGGCAACATGTCTCATATTCTATATAAACATTTCATGACCCCTGTGCTATAAACCAAGATGCTGATAATGCAATGAATTGTTTTTATAAAGGTACCTTGCTTGCATGCCATTATCCTGCCTTTTTAGAGAACATATTTCAAAATGCACCACACCAAATTTTTCTTTTTTTTTTTTATTTTTATTTTTTTTATTTTTTATTTTTTTATTTTTTTTTTGCTTTTCTTTTTTTTTTAATTTATTTTTTATTTATTTTTTAATATATGAAATTTACTGTCAAATTGGTTTCCATACAACACCCAGTGCTCATCCCAAAAGGTGCCCTCCTCAATACCCATCACCCACCCTGCCCTCCCTCCCACCCTGCCCTCCCTCCCACCCCCCATCAACCCTCAGTTTGTTCTCAGTTTTTAACAGTCTCTTATGCTTTGGCTCTCTCCCACTCTAACCTCTTTTTTTTTTTTTTTTTTTTTTCCCTTCCCCTCCCCCATGGGTTTCTGTTATGTTTCTCAGGATCCACATAAGAGTGAAACCATATGGTATCTGTCTTTCTCTGTATGGCTTATTTCACTTAGCATCACACTCTCCAGTTCCATCCATGTTGCTACAAAAGGCCATATTTCATTTTTTCTCATTGCCACGTAGTATTCCATTGTGTATATAAACCACAATTTCTTTATCCATTCATCAGTTGATGGACATTTAGGCTCTTTCCATAATTTGGCTATTGTTGAGAGTGCCGCTATAAACATTGGGGTACAAGTGCCCCTATGCATCAGTACTCCTGTATCCCTTGGGTAAATTCCTAGCAGTGCTATTGCTGGGTCATAGGGTAGGTCTATTTTTAATTTTCTGAGGAACCTCCACACTGCTTTCCAGAGCGGCTGCACCAATTTGCATTCCCACCAACAGTGCAAGAGGGTTCCTGTTTCTCCACATCCTCTCCAGCATCTATAGTCTCCTGATTTCTTCATTTTGGCCACTCTGACTGGCGTGAGGTGGTATCTGAGTGTGGTTTTGATTTGTATTTCCCTGATAAGGAGCGACGTTGAACATCTTTTCATGTGCCTGTTGGCCATCCGGATGTCTTCTTTAGAGAAGTGTCTATTCATGTTTTCTGCCCATTTCTTCACTGGGTTATTTGTTTTTCGGGTGTGGAGTTTGATGAGCTCTTTATAGATTTTGGATACTAGCCCTTTGTCCGATGTGTCATTTGCAAATATCTTTTCCCATTCCGTTGGTTGCCTTTTAGTTTTGTTGGTTGTTTCCTTTGCTGTGCAGAAGCTTTTTATCTTCATAAGGTCCCAGTAATTCACTTTTGCTTTTAATTCCCTTGCCTTTGGGGATGTGCCGAGTAAGAGATTGCTACGGCTGAGGTCAGAGAGGTCTTTTCCTGCTTTCTCCTCTAAGGTTTTGATGGTTTCCTGTCTCACATTCAGGTCCTTTATCCATTTTGAGTTTATTTTTGTGAATGGTGTGAGAAAGTGGTCTAGTTTCAACCTTCTGCATGTTGCTGTCCAGTTCTCCCAGCACCATTTGTTAAAGAGACTGTCTTTTTTCCATTGGATGTTCTTTCCTGCTTTGTCAAAGATGAGTTGGCCATACGTTTGTGGGTCTAGTTCTGGGGTTTCTATTCTATTCCATTGGTCTATGTGTCTGTTTTTATGCCAATACCATGCTGTCTTGATGATGACAGCTTTGTAGTAGAGGCTAAAGTCTGGGATTGTGATGCCTCCTGCTTTGGTCTTCTTCTTCAAAATTACTTTGGCTATTCGGGGCCTTTTGTGGTTCCATATGAATTTTAGGATTGCTTGTTCTAGTTTCGAGAAGAATGCTGGTGCAATTTTGATTGGGATTGCATTGAATGTGTAGATAGCTTTAGGTAGTATTGACATTTTGACAATATTTATTCTTCCAATCCATGAGCAGGGAATGTCTTTCCATTTCTTTATATCTTCTTCAATTACCTGCATAAGCTTTCTATAGTTTTCAGCATACAGATCTTTTACATCTTTGGTTAGATTTATTCCTAGGTATTTTATGCTTCTTGGTGCAATTGTGAATGGGATCAGTTTCTTCATTTGTCTTTCTGTTGCTTCATTGTTAGTGTATAAGAATGCAACTGATTTCTGCACATTGATTTTGTATCCTGCAACTTTGCTGAATTCATGTATCCGTTCTAGCAGACTTTTGGTGGAGTCTATCGGATTTTCCATGTATAGTATCATGTCATCTGCAAAAAGCGAAAGCTTGACTTCATCTTTGCCAATTTGGATGCCTTTGATTTCCTTTTGTTGTCTGATTGCTGATGCTAGAACTTCCAGCACTATATTAAACAACAGCGGTGACAGTGGGCATCCCTGTCGTGTTCCTGATCTCAGGGAAAAAGCTCTCAGTTTTTCCCCTAGGATGATGTTAGCTGTGGGCTTTTCATAAATGGCCTTTATGATCTTTAAGTATGTTCCTTCTATCCCGACTTTCTCAAGGGGTTTTATTAAGAAAGGGTGCTGGATTTTGTCAAAGGCCTTTTCTGCATCGATTGACAGGATCATATGGTTCTTCTCTTTTTTTTTGTTAATGTGATGTATCACGTTGATCGATTTGCGAATGTTGAACCAGCCCTGCATCCCAGGAATGAATCCCACTTGATCATGGCGAATAATTCTTTTTATATGCTGTTGAATTCGATTTGCTAGTATC
This sequence comes from Panthera onca, assembly GCF_046562875.1. NCBI lineage: Eukaryota > Metazoa > Chordata > Mammalia > Carnivora > Felidae > Panthera > Panthera onca. Next base: position 166,713,920 of record NC_138342.1, on the reverse strand, counting down.
TTATTAAGAATTTTTGCATCCATATTCATCAGGGATATTGGCCTGTAGTTCTCTTTTTTTACTGGGTCTCTGTCTGGTTTAGGAATCAAAGTAATACTGGCTTCATAGAAGGAGTCTGGAAGTTTTCCTTCCCTTTCTATTTCTTGGAATAGCTTGAGAAGGATAGGTATTATCTCTGCTTTAAACGTCTGGTAGAACTCCCCTGGGAAGCCATCTGGTCCTGGACTCTTACTTGCTGGGAGATTTTTGATAACCGATTCAATTTCTTCGCTGGTTATGGGTCTGTTCAAGCTTTCTATTTCCTCCTGATTGAGTTTTGGAAGAGTGTGGGTGTTTAGAAATTTGTCCATTCCTTCCAGGTTGTCCAATTTGCTGGCATATAATTTTTCATAGTATTCCCTGATAATTGTTTGTATCTCTGAGGGATTGGTTGTAATCATTCCATTTTCATTCATGATTTTATCTATTTGGGTCATCTCCCTTTTCTTTTTGAGAAGCCTGGCTAGAGGTTTGTCAATTTTGTTTATTTTTTCAAAAAACCAACTCTTGGTTTCGTTGATCTGCTCTACAGTTTTTTTAGATTCTATATTGTTTATTTCTGCTCTGATCTTTATTATTTCTCTTCTGCTGGGTTTAGGCTGCCTTTGCTGTTCTGCTTCTATTTCCTTTAGGTGTGCTGTTAGATTTTGTATTTGGGATTTTTCTTGTTTCTTGAGATAGGCCTGGATTGCAATGTATTTTCCTCTCAGGACTGCCTTCGCTGCATCTCAAAGCGTTTGGATTGTTGTATTTTCATTTTCGTTTGTTTCCATATATATTTTAATTTCTTCTCTAATTGCCTGGTTGACCCACTCATTCGTTAGTAGGGTGTTCTTTAACCTCCATGCTTTTGGAGGTTTTCCAGACTTTTTCCTGTGGTTGATTTCAAGCTTCATAGCATTGTGGTCTGAAAGTATGCATGGTATAATTTCAATTCTTGTAAACTTATGAAGGGCTGTTTTGTGACCCAGTATATGATCTATCTTGGAGAATGTTCCATGTGCACTCGAGAAGAAAGTATATTCTGTTGCTTTGGGATGCAGAGTTCTAAATATATCTGTCAAGTCCATCTGATCCAATGTATCATTCAGGGCCCTTGTTTCTTTATTGACTGTGTGTCTAGATGATCTATCCATTTCTGTAAGTGGGGTGTTAAAGTCCCCTGCAATGACCACATTCTTATCAATAAGGTTGCTTATGTTTATGAGTAATTGTTTTATATATCTGGGGGCTCGGGTATTTGGCGCATAGACATTTATAATTGTTAGCTCTTCCTGGTGGATAGACCCTGTGATTATTATATAATGCCCTTCTTCATCTCTTGTTACAGCCTTTAATTTAAAGTCTAGTTTGTCTGATATAAGTATGGCTACTCCAGCTTTCTTTTGGCTTCCAGGAGCATGATAAATAGTTCTCCATCCCCTCACTTTCAATCTAAAGGTGTCCTCAGATCTAAAATGAGTCTCTTGTAGACAGCAAATAGATGGGTCTTGTTTTTTTATCCATTCTGATACCCTATGTCTTTTAGTTGGCACATTTAATCCATTTACATTCAGTGTTATTATAGAAAGATATGGGTTTAGAGTCATTGTGATGTCTGTATGTTTTATGCTTGTAGTGATGTCTCTGGTACTTTGTCTCACACGATCCCCCTTAGGATCTCTTGTAGGGCTGGTTTCGTGGTGACAAATTCCTTCAGTTTTTGTTTGTTTGGGAAGACCTTTATCTCTCCTTCTATTCTAAATGACAGACTTGCTGGATAAAGGATTCTCGGCTGCATATTTTTTCTGTTTAGCACACTGTAGATATCGTGCCAAGCCTTTCTGGCCTGCCAAGTTTCAAAGGAGAGATCAGTCACGAGTCTTATAGGTGTCCCTTTATATGTGAGGGCACGTTTATCCCTTGCTGCTTTCAGAATTTTCTCTTTATCCTTGTATTTTGCCAGTTTCACTATGATATGTCGTGCAGAAGATCGATTCAAGTTCCGTCTGAAGGGACTTCTCTGTGCCTCTTGGATTTCAATGCCTTTTTCCTTCCCCAGTTCAGGGAAGTTCTCAGCTATAATTTCTTCAAGTACCCCTTCAGCACCTTTCCCTCTCTCTTCCTCCTCTGGGATACCAATTATGCGTATATTATTTCTTTTTAGTGTATCACTTAGTTCTCTAATTTTCCCCTCATACTCCTGGATTTTTTTATCTCTTTCTTTCAGCTTCCTCTTTCTCCATAACTTTATCTTCTAGTTCACCTATTCTCTCCTCTGCCTCTTCAAGCCGAGCCATCGTGGTTTCCATTTTGTTTTGCATTTCGTTTAAAGCGTTTTTCAGCTCCTCGTGACTGTTCCTTAGTCCCTCGATCTTTGTGGCAAGAGATTCTCTGCTGTCCTGTATACTGTTTTCAAGCCCAGCGATTAATTTTATGACTATTATTCTAAATTCACTTTCTGTTATATTATTTAAATCCTTTTTGATCAGTTCATTAGCTGTTGTTATTTCCTGGAGATTCTTCTGAGGGGAATTCTTCCGTTTGGTCATTTTGGAGAGTCCCTGGCGTGGTGAGGACCTGCAGTGCACTTCCCCTGTGCTGTGGTGTATAACTGGAGTTAGTGGGCGGGGCCGCAGTCCTACCTGATATCTGCCCCCAGCCCACTGCTGGGGCCACAGTCAGACTGGTGTGTGCCTTCTCTTCCCCTCTCCTAGGGGCGGGATTCACTGTGGGGTGGCGTGTCCCGTCTGGGCTACTTGCACACTGCCAGGCTTGTGTTGCTGGGGATCTGGCGTATTAGCTGGGGTGGGTAGGCAAAGTGCACGGGGGCTGGAGGGGAAGGCTTAGCTCGCTTCTCCTTAGGTGATCCACTTCAGGAGGGGCCCTGTGGCAGCGGGAGGGAGTCAGATCCGCTGCCGGAGGTTTGGCTCCGCAGAAGCACAGAGTTGGGTGTTTGCGCGGAGCGAGCAAGTTCCCTGGCAGGAACTGGTTCCCTTTGGGATTTTGGCTGGGGGATGGGCGGGGGAGATGGCGCTGGCGCCTTTGTTCCCCGCCAAGCTGAGCTCTGCCGTCCGGGGGCTCAGCAGCTCTCCCTCCCTTTGTCCTCCAGCCTTCCCGCTTTCCGAGCAGAGCTGTTAACTTATGACCTCCCAGACGCTAAGTCGCGCTTGCTGTCGGAACACAGTCTGTCCCGCCCCTCCGCTTTTGCCAGCCAGACTCGGGGGCTCTGCTTGGCCGGCGAGCCACCCCTCCGCCCCGGCTCCCTCCCGCCAGTCCGTGGAGCGCGCACCGCCTCGCCGCCCTTCCTACCCTCTTCCGTGGGCCTCTAGTCTGCGCTTGACTCCGGAGACTCCCTTCTGCTAATCCTCTGGCAGTTTTCTGGGTTCTTTAGGCAGGTGTAGGTGGAATCTAAGTGATCGGCAGGACGCGCTGTGAGCCCCGCGTCCTCCTACGCCGCCATCTTCCGGAACCCCCCACACCAAATTTTTCAACAGTGCCTTCATGTTATACAATTTATGACAATTCAGTTTACAAAGTAGGACTATTTTCTGCATTCCCAACCCCTTTTACTTCTGTGTATAAAATTTTAATATGATTAATTACTTTGGATAGTATAAAATACCCTAGAGTTGGGTGACTTTTTAAAAATGTTTGTTTATTTTGAGAGAGAGAGAGGGAGAGCGAGCATGCACACATGAGTGGGGGAGGGGAAAAGAGAGAAGGAGAGAGAGAATCCCAAGGAGGCTCCGTGTTGTCAGTGCAGAGCTCGATGCTAGAGAACCTAGAGATCATGACCTGAGCCGAAATCAAGAGTTGGATGCTTCGTGGACTGGGCCACCCAGGTGCCCTTAGAGTTCAATAATTTTTATCAAGCACGAAATATTGCCCTTGAAACTTGGTTTTTCTGTGGTCTTTCTAAGCATGAGAAAAATGGTAATCAGCTTATATAATATGTATCTAGAAAAATTTTAAGGAGTCTTCTTATTGTATAATTTTTTGAGTTATTTAGTACCTTGGTCTGGCATTTTAAAAAAGCAAAAAAAAAAAAAAAAAAAAACCCTAGTGTTACATATATGCAATTTTTAAGACTTCCAAATATTACAAAAATTCTACCTAATCATTATGTAACAATTGAAAACTACAGCAACAATAGAAAATTAGATCAACCATGACCATTCCACTAAGCTATGAAATCCTTCAAGAGCCTTCCTCACTCTTTGATCCTGATTTCCCTCTCTCCCATCCACTCTTGAATCCATTGTAGCAATTTTCCCTCTCACTCCTCCAGAATTGTTTTTTCAAGGTTACCACCGATTTTCACTTTAATGAATCTAAACATAATTTCATACATCTCATTTTACTTAAACTTTCAGCAATATTTGACCCAATGGAAAATTCTCTCCTCCAAAATTCTGTCTCCATGTTGCTTGTAGGATATCACCTCACTCACCTGATTTTCCCACTGCCTTTCTAGTCTCTACACCTCAGCCTGATTTGCTTGTTTCTCCTCGTCCCCCACTTTTTAACCCATTGATGTCTTCCAGGAATTTGCCTTTGATTTTCCTTCTCTTGACTTTTACTATCTTGTATATTCTAATGATCCTCAAGTTTATATCTTCAGCCCCGGTCTCTCTCCATAATTCCAGGCCTGCATATCAAACTGCCTACTTGATATCTCTTTCTGGATAGCTATTGCAAACTTAACATGTCCCAAATTGAACTCCTGATATTCTTTCTTAAAATTTGCCTTTCATGTCTTTACTAATTGAGTTAATAACAGTTCTATGAGTTGCTCTGCTAAAAAACTTGGTATCATCTTTGAGTCCTGTCTTTTTTTTTTCTTTTTCTTTCTCTTTTTCTTTATCTTTTCTTTTTCTTTCTCATACACATCACATCTCATCTGTCAGCAAATCTTGTCAGGTCTTCCTTCAAATATATCCAGAATCCAAACACATCTTCTACGACCAAGAGACTATCATCTGTTGTTTATATTGGTGTAATAGGTAACTAACTGGTCTTCTTGTTTGTTTGTTTCTTCTTTTGTTTTTCCTCTGTTTCCGTTAATTCTAAACACATTGGATCTAGTAAAACGTAAGTTAGATTGTGTCCTTCCTCTGCTCAAACCCTAATTGCCTCCCATTTCACTCAGAGTACATGCCAAAACTCTTCCTGATGCCGACAAGGCCTTTATATGATCAGGTGTCTCCTTCTCTCTCTCTGATTTGAAGTCTTTTCTAGCCCTTTCATTCTGTCCAGCCATACTGAATTTCTCACTACTCTTTAAGTACTTCGGACATACTTCTGTACTTGCTGTTGACTCTATCTGGAATGCTTTCCCTCAGATACCTCATGGCTTGCTTTTTCTTTTTTTGTTTGTTTTTTCTTTCAGGTTTTTGCTTAAAAGTCACTTTCTCAGCAAGGCCTTTCTTGGCCATCCTGACTAGTACTTCAACTACCCTTTTCCTTATGACACATCAAAATGTGATTTCTCTGCTTTAGTTTTTCTCCTCTAATACTGTATATTTTGCTTGTGTAGCTTATTGTTATTCTATGTTTACTTCACTCATGAGTAGGATTGTTATCTGTTCATTGCCATGTCCTCAGTGCCTAGAAAATGTTATAGTCTATATAGTACTTATTCAATAATGTTTATGGAGTGAACGGAGTTTAACCTATGTGTATTGTTTTTCACATAATACTAGTACTCACTTTGACAAAGTATGGCGTGGGTTCATTCTGACAACTAAACCTGCCAGTTATATACACTTTTTGGATTTTGGGGGGCCAAATATTGTGTTTACTTGCTACTTATTCTTTTAGTTGTATTTATGTTAGTTTTATTTGTGGTGAAATGTATCAAAGGAATAGTAAACTTCCTTTATATTTATTAAGGAAACTAAAATATGGTGGCAAATTATTATAGGACTTTAAAAATTCTTGCCAAAGGATTATGAGCCTTCAATATCTGAAATAAAAAGATGAAGTTGGAATTGATCACTTACAAATAAGAGCGAGCTATGCTGGTTAGGTATAGTCTTTTCTAACAGAGCAGTCTGCTATTCTTATACAGGGTTTGGGGAAGAGTGGAGTTTAAGGATTGGGGGACTTTCAGAAAATTAAATGGTTTGTCATCATCTGAAGCACCATGCTTATTTGGGTGAGACTGTTATGGATTGGTTGGTACGCTGAAGCATGTGTATTGGAGTTATTTTTGTCCTTTATTGTCTGTCTTTCAGAAGGAAGGAGCTGAAATGGATTGGTTGGTGAGTAGGGCTAGTGGGCATTGATTAACACATTTAAAACTGATTTGGGTGGCTTCTTGTTACCATGGCTACGTGTTAGGGTTTTTTGTTTGTTTGTTTGTTTTGTTTTGTTTTGTTTTTTCTAAGTTTGAGGTGGCTTTCACCAGATGTTTTCTACTTAAAAGTTGCTTCTATTGACTGGGTTCAAAATGAAAGTTATTTCAAATTCTATAATTACAGATTCATTTTTGAAGTTTGGGTCGAGAGGAATTGTTTGATAATTGTTTTCAGAGAGATTCTTCTTTTCTTGGATGTTATTTCCACGAGAAAATTTACCTGTATAACAGTTTTTTTGGAAAAAACACAATTGCTAGTTTTTTTTGTTTGTTTTTGGTGCCCTTCGGGGCTCATGTTTTAAGTCCTAAATAATCTGTGGGAAATTTCATTATTTTTGGAAATGTATGTAGCTGTATGGTAATAATATTCTGTTGCATGCATTTAGTCCATGAAAAAAGAATTGCAATTTTCTTTTTGGTGAATCCCCCAGTATTTTCTATCAGGATTAGATATTAGGCTAAAAGTACACAAAAGTTACCAAATCATTTTTTTTTTAATTTTTTAAACGTTTATTCATTTGGAGAGAGACAAAGTGAGAGTTGGGGAGGGGCAGAGAGAGGGGGAGACAAAGATTCTGAACCAGGCTCCAGGTTCTGGGCTGTCAGCACACAGCCCTATGTGGGGCTCGAAGCCACAAACCCTTAGATCACAAACTGAGCCAAAGTCATACACTTAACAGACTGAGCCATCCAGGTGCTGCAAACCATTTTTTTTTTTAAACAAAAGCATAACTAATCAGATGATTGCTTTTTTGAGCGATAGATAATGACATATGAGTACATTTGAATTTTTGAAGTTTTTCCAGATTTATGAGATATAAGTAGCACACATCTGTGTAACTGTAAGGTATACCTGTATTAATTTGATATACTTTTATATTGTCAAATGATTACCACAATAGTGTTAATACTTCCATCACCTCACATAATTATCATTTCTTGTTTGTGATGATCTACTCTTGTAGCAACTTTCAAATGATATGATACAGTATCGTTCACTGTAATCACCATCCTGCACATTAAATCCCCAGAATTTATTAATCTTGTAACAGGTAGTTTGCACCCTTTGACCAATATCTACCCATTTCTCACAGCCTCCTAACGCTGGCTACCACCAGTCTGTTCTGTTTTTCATGCAATTTTTTTCTAATTCCACATATAAGTCAGATCATACAGTATTTGTCTTCCTGTGTCTGACTTCTTTTCACTAAGCATAAAGCCCTCAAGTTTCACTCATTTTGTCACAAATGGCAGGTTGTTTCTTGACTATTGTAAATAATGCTGCAATAAACATAGGGCTGCAGATATCTCTCCAAGGTAAGGATGTCATGTCTTTAAGATATATACCCAGAAATGGGATTTTTGGCTCATATGGAGGTTCTATTTTTAGTTTGTTGAGGAGCCACCATACTGTTTTACATAGTGGCTGTCCCAATTTACAGTCTTACAGGAGTACAAGGAATTCCTTTCCTGTACATCCTTGGCAACGATATCTCTTGTCTTTTTGACAATAGCCATTTTAATAGGTCAAAGTGATAGATAAAAACTGCAGTTTTGATTTGCATTTCCCTGATGAATAGTGATATCGAGCACCTTCTTGTGTACCCTTGGCTATTTGAATATGTTCTGAGGAGAGACGTCTTTTAAGGTGCCTTGCCCAGTTTTTAATTATATTTGTTTTTAGCTGTTGAATTGTACGAATTCCTTACACATTTTAGATATTGACATTTTTCATATTTGTAGCTTGTGAATGTTTTCATCCTTTCCATAGGTTGCCTTTCCGTCATGTTGCTTGTTTCTTTTGCTGTGCAGAAACATTGTTGATTGCATTGGTTGTTTTTGCTTTTATTGCTTGTACTTTGGATGTCCTATCCTAAATCATTGGTAATATCTATGTCAAGGAGCTTTTATCCTGTTTTATTCTAGGAGTTTTATGATTTAAGATTTTATATAGAAGTCTTTGCGTTTGGGTTGACTTTTGTGAGTGGTGTAAGGTAGAGGCACAGTTTTATTCTTTTGCATGTTAATATCCAGTTTTCTCATGTATTGAAGAGATAACCTTTTCTCTTTTGAGTATTTTTGGGTCTCTTAACAAGGAGACTTTATGCATGGGTTTTTAGTTGATTTTATGCATGGGTTTATTTCTGGGTTCTTGATTCTGTTTCATTCATCTATGTGTTTGTCTTTGGACAACTTCATATGGTCTTTATTACCATAACTTTGTAATAGTTTGACACCAGCAAGTGTGATGCTTCCAGATTTGTTCTTTTTTCCTAGGAATGCTTTGGCCATTTGGGGTCTTTTTTGTTCCTTACACATTTGAGGAATGCTTTTCCTATTTCTGTGAAAAAGGTCATTGGAATTTTGACAAGGATTGCATTGACTCTGTAGGTGGTTTCAGGTAATGTGGATATTTAATGATACTAATTTTTCGAATCCATAAACAACGGGGTATCTTCCCATTTGTTTGTGTCTCTGCTGTTTCTTTTACCAATGTCTTGTAGTTTTTACTCTACCTATCTTTCAGAAAATCCTTGTTAAATTTATTCCAAAGTATTTTGTTCTTTTTGATGCTTTGGGGAAGGGGATTTTTTCCTCATATTTCTTTTTCAGCTATTTCATTGTTATTGTTTAGAAATGCAACTGATCTCTTGATGCTGATTTTGTAATTTTTTTTAACTAAATATAATCTATTGTCAAATTGGTTTCCATACAACACCCAGTGCTCATCCCAACAGGTGCCCTTCTCAATGCCCATCACCCACTTTCCCCTCTCCCCCACCTCCTATAAACCCTTAGTTTATTCTCAGTGTTTATGAGTCTCTTATTGTTTGCCTCCCTCCATCTCTGTAACTTTTTTCCCCCGTTGCCCCCCCCTGCTGTCTTGACAGCAGACAAGTTTCTCAGGATCCACTTATAAGTGAAAACAGATGGTATCTGTCTTTGCCTGACTTATTTCACTTCGCATAATACCCTCCAGTTCCATCCACGTTGTTGCAAATGGCCAGATTTCACTCTTTCTCATTGCCAAGTAGTATTCCACTGTATATATAAACCACATCTTCTTTCTCCATTCGTCGGGTGATGGACATTTAGGCTCTTTCCATAATTTGGCAATTGTTGAAAGTGCTACTGTATACATTGGGGGTACATGTGCCCCTATGCATCAGCACTCCTGTATCCCTTGGGTAAATTCCCAGCAGTGCTATTGCTGGGTCATAGGGTTGTTCTATTTTTAATTATTTGAGGAGCCTCCACGCTGTTTTCCAGAGTGACTGAACCAGTTTGCATTCCCACCAACAGTGCAAGAGGGTTCCTGTTTCTCCACATCCTCCCCAGCATCTGTAGTCTCCTGATTTGTTCATTTTAGCCACTCTGACCAGCGTGAGGTGATATCTCAGTGTGGTTTTGATTTGTATTTCCCTGATGAGGAGGACGTTGAGCATCTTTCCATGTGTCTGTTGTCCATCTGGATGTCTTCTTTGGAAAAGTGTCGATTCATGTCTTCTGCCCATTTCTTCCCTGGATTATTTGTTTTGTGGATGTGGAGTTTGGTGAGTTCTTTAGAGTTTCTGGATATTAGCCCTTCCTTTATCCGATATGTCATTTGCACATATCTTCTCCCATTCTGTCTGTTGCCTTTCAGTTTTGTTGATTGATTCCTTTGCAGTGCAGAAGCTTTTTATCTTGACAAGGTCCCAATAGTTCATTTTTGCTTTTAATTCCCTTGCCTTTGGAGATGTGTCAAGTAAGAAATTGCTGCGGCGGAGGTCAAAGAGGTTTTTTTCCTGCTTTCTCCTCTAGGGTTTTGATGGTTTCCTGTCTCACATTCAGGTCCTTCATCCATTTTGAGTTTATTTGTGTGTCTGGTGTAAGAAAAGTCATCTAGTTTCATTCTTCTGCATGTTGCTGTCCAGTTCTCCCAGAAGAAAGAGACTGTCTTTTTTTCCCATGGGATACTCTTTCCTGCTTTGTCAAGGTTATTTGGCCATACATTTGTGGGTTCACCTCTGGGGTTTTTATTCTATTCCATTGGTCTGTGTGTCTGTTTTTGTGTCAATACCATGCTGTCTTGATGATCACAGCTTTGTAATAGAGGCTAAAGAGACAGAGTGTGAACAGGGGAGGGGAAGAGAGAGAGAATCTAAAGCAGGCTCCAGGCTCTGAACTGTCATCACAGAGCCCAATAGGGGGCTTGAGCCACAAGCCATGAGATCATGAACTTAGCCGAAGTCAGAAGCTTAACTGACTGAGCCACCCAGGCATCCCTGCATCTTTATGTTGGTTTTGTGTCCTTCAACCTTTGAGCAGCTTTTTGGTGATATCTTCAGGATTTTCTATATATAAGAACATATCATCTGCAAACAGACAGTTTTATTTCTTCTTTTCTGATTTGGATGCCTTTTATTTCCTTTTCTTGCCTGACTGCTTTGCCTAGGACTTCCTCTATCCTGTTGAATAGGAGTGGTCAAGTGGGCAGCTTTGACTTGTGGGCAGCTTTGACTTGTTCTTGAACTTAGAGTAAAATCTTTCAGTTTTTTACCACTGCATATGGTGTTGGCTATGGGCTTATCATATTGGGCTTCATTATGCCCAGGTGTGATAATTCAGTACCCACTTTGTTGAGAGTTTTTGTCATGAAAAGATGTTGAATGTTGTCAAATTCTTTTTCCTTCCATGGTGGGATGATGATACGATTTTTTTTTATCCTGTTAATGCGGTGTATCAAATGTATTTATTCGATTTGATTTCTGATGGGTAATTTTGCTGAGAAAAGTATTTTTGATTGATAGTCTTTTTTCTCTTAGCACTTTGAATATGTAATCCCACTGCCTCCTGGCATGTAAGGTTTCTGCTGAGAAATTGATAATAGCCTTATGAGGGTTCACTTGTAGTCACATAGTCTTTCCTCACTCTTTTTCATCCTTTTTACTTTGTTCTCTGCTGACTGGATAATTTGATAGTTCCTGTCTTTCAATTCACATTTTTTTTGCTTGATCCATTTCCTGTCAGTGATCACTCTTGCTTTTTTCATCTCCTTCATTATACTCTTCAGCTCCAGGATTTTTGTTGCTTTTACTATTTCCAGCTCTTTGTTAAGCTTCTCATTTTATTCATAGAGTGTTTTTCTGATTTTACTGAATTGGCTTTTTGTGTTTTTCTTGTAACTCACTGAGTTTCCTTAAAACCGCTATTTTTGAATTCTCTTTTGAATAAATTACAGATCTCCATGTGTTTCCGATTGATTACTGGAAGATTATTGTGATCCTTTAATGGTATCATATTTCCTTGATATTTTATATTCTTTGCAATTTTGCATTGCTGTCTTTGCATTTGAAGTAGCAGTCACCCCCTCAAGTCTTTAATGACTACATCTTCAGTGTGTCCAAACCTGACTTTTTTGCTCCAGTGGTATGCTGGAAATTCTCTGCAGGACACCTGGTTTTCCAAAAAAGCTCTCTCATCCACGGGTGATTATCTTAGTGTTTTCTAGGGAGGGACTCTCATATGTGGCTGAGAGGGAGGGGCTGGAGGCACTTTATGGACTATTGCTAGGTCCACAGATTAGACTGTAGTATGTCTGCCTGTTACCTGATACACGGGTAGGTAAGAATTTTCCTCGGTCCCTTGGAATAAGGTGCTAGATTCCCACAGCTCCTGCAAAGGCAGTTTTACCCATGGGTGGATAAGATGCCAGTTGGTTGTAGGTGGGAGACGCAACAAGGTACATCTTATTCAGCTATGATACTGATATCGCTCTGACATATGGGTATTTTAAAAGTAGTTTATCCCCTAAGATATTTCCCTGATTTCTTCTTTCATGTTATATGGACCTCATGCTACTTTAAAACTTTGTTGAAATTAAGCATTCTTATATTTAAAAGCAAAGCCAAAAATATAGCACAAATCTGTTATTACTCCCATGTCTAAGAGTCACTGCCTTTAGGCAATGAACTCTAAATTTTTAGTGTAACCTTCAAGGTTCTTCAGAATTTCTTTCCTGACTGATCTCTTACTACTTGCTTCCATGTATTTTATGCTTTTTTTTCCAAATTCCTAAAAGCTTATACTTTTTCCTTTCAAGGCACCTAGATGCCATCTGTGTAACCTTTGTGCTCACATTCTAATCTCTAAGAAAATGGTTTTCTTTCTTCCCTGGTGACCTCTGCTGTTTATTTTCCCTCTTCAGTAAAGCCTTTCTTGTCCTCACTTACAGCTTTTCACATGTCAACTCTTACAAATCACATTGTATTCTAATTGTATATTTATCTGTGTTTGAAGCAACAGATGAGTATTTCCTTGTGTATGGTTGGTACTTCAGCACTGTTCTCTGAATTAATCAAATTAAGTCAGATGGGTAAAATTCAGAACTTGATGAAAATTGTCTTTTTATTCTTTATCAGTAAAATTATTAGAAAACATTGGGTTTTTTATGGCTTTTTAATGGCTTTGTTTTTTTAAGGAAGGAACCTGGTTTACATATGAAGAAGTTAAAGAAAGGTGAAAATGAAAAAGGGACATCAAAAGGATCTGAGATCACACCAGTGTTGCAGAAGGCAGATTCCCTAACTGGTGGTCCACTACAAAAGAATGATGGCAGCCATTTCAGTGAAAAGGATCAGCATGAAAGCAGGTAAAATCTATAAATTCTTTATGTGCCTGTGAAGGAATTTTAGCAGTGATTACCGTTTGTGGAAATAAAATGCTGTAGTGTAGGTAGGTCCAAGCTAAAGCAAGAAATACTCAACATATCAAACACACTGCTTGAAAAGTTATGATGAGGGCAAGAAGATGACTAAGTGTAAACAACTCCTTAGAGCATTTTAATTGGGAAAGGTAATAGAGAAATGGATGATAACTGAAAAAGAATGTGAATTGCAAAGGCATTTTCTTTCTCTTTTTATTTTAAGATGGGAGCTTTTTAGAGTATGTAGTCTGTTGGAAATGATCAATAGAGATAGACATGGTTAGTTAATTTAATTTTGTTTGCGTTTCCAAACAGGAAGTTTGTTGATTGTATTACATTATCTTTTAAAGATTATAGTAATTGTCTTTAGTACTCTTATTCATGTAATTTTGTGGAAGAAGTTGATTTATTCTGAATTGGTTCCACAATGAGGTATTCTCATATAATTGAATGTGCAGATTTAAAAATATATATGTATGTATGCAAGTATGTATACATATATATACATACACACACATATATATGGCTGTATAAGTTCTATATGTATATATAAATATATGTGTATGAGTTCTATATGTATATATAACTGTATACACACACACACACACACACATCATAAATGTATGCAAACATTGAGGTCATTCTGAATAAAACTAATCCTTCCTTGATGATTTTAGATATCCAGTGCCTTTGATAGTATCACAAATAGCTATGATTTTGTTAGGGACTTTAAAGTATCTGGTTCTATTAAGTTAATATTTATTTAGATTCTGGGGAAAGGGGAAGATTTTGTTTATTTACAATTGGAAAAGAAACTAGTAATCCATAACAGATTATTCCTTTTGGACTAGAGAGCTCTAAATTACAAAAACCATGCTTCCTGTACCAACAGTGCCATTGACACAGATTGTATGCTCAATAAGTGTGTGTTGAATGTGGGAATAAACAGTTGAATGAATGATTGAATAAATGAATGAATGCCTGTTGAGGAACTTCTCTAGAAGAAGCAAATCTTTAGTTTATTGAAAGTAGATTTCCCATCTTGCCAAGTATAAAGTCTTAAAAAATGTGTAAGATTCAGAAATTATTATGTATCACTATAGCTAGAAATCGAATCATAATATAGATTCATTTGCTGTCATATTAGAAACACTGGAGTATTACTGTAACCACATAGTATAAAACACATGCTTTGAAGGCACATTCCTGGGTTTGAATTGAGGGTCTGTTCTTGGCCAGTGATTAGGGCTTCTTGGGCAAGTCACTTCGACTTTCTGTGCCTCATTTTCTTCCTGTGTAAAATACCTAATATAATAACCTACTTCATAGGATTGTTGTGGGACTTCAAATACCTTGAAGTGGTCATAGTAATGCCTAGAGAGTAGTTGCATAGTGAGTCTTCAACACGTTAATATCATGATTGTTAAAAAGGGGTTCTTTCATATAGGGACTTAACTTGCACTTTCCAAGTAGGTTTTAGTGCCACTAAAAGCTTATTTTTAGTGAAATGACAACAGAAACAATGGTATCATTCCTATCAAATAATGCAAGTAGCATTAAGATTTTCCTTTGCTTTTGTTAGTTTTTATCTAACTTTAGTACTTTGTTGTGCTCGCTTCAGCAGCACATATACTACAACTGGATACACCTAATCCTTTGTTAATATTAGCAGTAGTATATTTTCTATGTTGTTTGATGTTACTTTGTTGTTTAATCTCCTTTGTAGAAAATTAGTTTCAAATGCAGAGATTTTATATCAGAAACAATAGGTTTAGATATGCTTTGTATTTTAAGTATTTAATATTTGCCTGGAAAAAATTGTTAGGTTTTTTCAGACCTGCAAAGAACATTTCTAAGAAAAAGAAAAAGGTCAAAAAAATAGACAATGTAATTTTATTTTATTTATTATTTATTTTATTTTTTATTATATTATTTTGATACATATTTGTTAGGAATATTCAGTGGCAAAAAATTATGAAAGATGTAGTGAAAAAATAGAAAATCTTTCTTTGTTGTAGAGACATTTGCTGTGAAAAAGTTACATAGAAATACTAGCTATGGATAACAGTGTCTTTTTGATAAAAATCCGTTCTTTTAAAAAGTCTCTGTGGTTTCACTTTTAAATGTTTATTCACTTATTTTTAAAATGTATTTTGAGAGAGAGCACGCACAAGTGGGGGGAGGGGCCGAGGGAGAGGGGGAGAGAGAATCCCAAGCAGGCTCCATGCTGTCATTGTGGAGGTCAACGTGGGACTCAAACTCAGTACCCTGAGGTCATGACCTGAGCCAAAATGGAGTCGGATGCTCAACCATCTGAGCCACTCAGGTGCCCATGTTTTTGCTTTTATAAAAAGATGGGTATTTATCACTTCTCTACACCTAGTATATTTTATAAATATTTGGGGGACAATTTGAAATGGTATTATTCATTGGTAGGTCAAAAAGCAAATTACTTCTATGGATGACCTTGTCGACTTCAGTCATCTGAAACAGCTTCAGAGCATTGTGAGTTGCCTTACTCTAAGAACTTCATGTTGCTGATTGAACAACTTGGCATGGATTGTAAAGATAGGAAGCCTTTTTAGGTATATTGCTGTAGTATTATGTGCACAACTTGCCTACTACTGCACCAGAGAATACTGCTGTATTATAGAGCTACTCATCTCAGAAATATGTTTTATATTAAAATAAAAGGAGAACTATTGTATCTTCTCAGCCAAAGAGTCATCATTTCTACTGTACCTTTCTTAGTGGGAATGGCACATCTAATGTGTTTGTTAACTCTGCTTCTCTTCTGTGCCTTCACCCAGGTCAGGTCATTATTTTTCTCCTAGATGACTGAAATAACCTCAGGACTGTTTTCCCTGCCATTCTACCTCCCAGGACCTTGGTCTACACTGAAACTATAATTAGTATATGTTTTTTAAAAATGTGTCTTTCATCATGGTACCCCCTTGATTAAAGCTTAGCTATTACTTCTCATTGCTATTAGGTTAAAGGCCACAGTCCTCTGGCTTCATCTTGTATTGTTTTACATCCTTCTTTCCATCTGTGTCTTACCACTGTTTTAGACGTTTCTTCCTGTGAAAGAGCTTTTTGTTTCCAACAGCTTTAGTTAGGTAAACTGCACATATATGAAGTGTGTCATTTGATAGTTTTGACATATGTTTACACATTTGAAACGATAACCATAATCCAGACAGTTAACATATTCATCACCCTTGAAAATCTCATGTCCCTTTACATTCCCTTATTATGAAGCTGCCAAGTTGTTTTCTAAAGGAGTTGTACCGTTTTCCATTCCCACCAGCAGTCTGTCAGAGCACCAATTCTTACATACATATTCATGAACACTTAGTATTGTCAGCTTTTTAAATCCAAGCCATTCGGATGGATATTTAGTATATATCTCATTATGGTTTTAATATACATTTCCTTAATAACTGATGATGGTGAGCATATTTTCATGTGCTTCTTTGCCATCTGTGTATCTTTGACTCGTCTAAATCTTTTGTTGTTTTAAAAATTAGTATCTTTTCTTACTTGTTGAGTTTCAGAATTCTTTGTATATTCTAGACACAGTTCCTTCTTATTTTATTTTCTTTTTGTTTTTTGTGGTTGTTGTTTTTGTTGTTTTCTCCATTGAGGCATTTTATTTGCACATATGTATTACATCCCTAGAAAAAGAATCCCAGGATTTCCCCTTCAGTGTGTTTCCAACTTGCTTCTTCATGGTCCATGATTGTAGCTGAGGTGGTCAGTATAATGAAACCAAACTTAGCAGATTACTCTGCCAATTTTCTAGATCTTTGCATTGTCCATCAATTCTGGGGCCAGTCACTTCATGCTTGCTTAACCTGCCTGTGAGGTTCACAACAATTTTCCCAACTCTGAGATCATCAATGATTTTAAATTCACCAGTGTAACCATGCTTCATCATCACAGTTAGAAAGTGGACAATGTCTTTGGAGCATGGCCTAGTAAGAACCTGGCGTTTGCTTCTCTTTTCAGTATTATTATGCTTTGGGGAGTATCTGCCACGACAGTCACATGCATCATGATGGTGGCACAGAAAGATGGTGGAAAGAGCTAGATACAGATCCTTTATCACCTGTTTTTTTGGCAAGGTTTTTCTTCTCCCAGTCTGTGATTTCCTTCTCTCAACAGTGTTTTTGAAGAGCAGTTTTTCTTTTTGGTGAAGTCCAGTTTATGCATTCATTTGTTCTTCTATGATTGTTCCTTTCAGTTTTCATATGTAAGAAATCTTTGCTTAGCACAAGTTACCTTTAAGCTGACATCTGGTCTCACTACGCCAGAAGCGTAGGAATACCTATGCGGGGAACGACAGGGAGAGGTGAAATGCGCCCGCCAGCATGAAAGAATCCTGGGGAGACACCATCGTTCAAGCAACACCATGTTTCACTACGTCAGAAGTGTCGGGAAACCCCTGCGGGGCCGATGAGGAACGTGCCATGTATTCAAGCCTGTGAACCGGCACTTTGATGAAGCCATCGTTCAGGCCCTGCATGGTTTCACTAAGTGAGAACTGTTTGCAAAGCTATGCGGAGCCCACGAGGGAAGTGCCCTATCCTCCACTCTCCGAAGAGCTCTGTGGGGGAACACCGTCTTAGAACAAACATCTTTTCTCACTCGGAAGGGTTTGAAAACCTATGCGGGCCTAGGTGGACAGTGTCCTATACTCCACTGTCTCCAACTGCCCTTGGGAGAATGCATCTTTCAACTCACACCTGCTGCAACGAACTTGGAAGCGCTGGAAACCCCACGCGGGGCCTAGCAGGAAAACGCCACACACCGCTCCGTGAAACAGCTCCCGGGGAAGAGAAGGCAGCCTTCCAACAACGTGCTGTTTCACCACGTCACAACGGTGTGCAAACCCAGTGGGGCGAATGCGGAAAGGGCCACGGATTGAAATGCTGTGAAACAACATGGTGCGGAAACCACCTTTCGAATGGCATTGCGTTTCCCTGGGTTACAAGTGTTTGAAACCCCGGTGTGGGGCCTGGGCGGAAAGTGCCCTAAGCTCAGCTCTCAGCAGCCCCACTGTGGGAACCCATCTATCTCTCCGTTAATGAACATGTCGTTTCACTCAGCGAGAAGGGTTCGAAAAGCTATGGCAGGGCCTAGGTGGAAAAGTGCCATGTACTCAATCCTGTGAGCCAGCACCGTGCTGAAACACTCTTTCCAGGAAGACCGGGTTTCACTATGTGAGCACTGTGTCAAAACTACGCGGGCCCCACAAGCGAAGTGCCACGTAGTCGACCTGAGAAAGAACCTTGTGGGGAAACCATCCTTCAACTAACATGTTGTTTCGCTCAGTCACACGTGCTGGAACACCTCTGCCGGGACTAGGCCCCAAGAGCTGGAGAGTCCAACTCCGTCAGACGGCACATCGGGGACAGCATCACTCAAGGAACAACTTGTTTCACAAGGACACAGCTGTTGGAAAACCGACGTGGTGCCTAGGCAGAGAGTGCTGGGCCCTCGGTTTGGTGAGCCAACACGATGGTGAAACCGTCCCTCGCCCAACGTCTCGTTTCCCCGCGTTAGAGAGGTCGGAAGCCTTATGGGTGGGTGGGTGGTGATGAAGGTGGTGGTGGGAGGGGGTAGGGGGAAAGCATATGAACAAAGTGCCGTACACTCCATGATGTGAAACACCACGGCGGCCAGGCAGTGTTTCAACTCGGAGCTTGTTTCACAAAGTGAAAAGTGTCTGGCAGCCTATGCGGGGCCTGCCAGGTAAGTGCCGTGCCCACAACTGTGCCTGAGAACACGCTGCCGAAACCAACTTCTGACTAAGATCTCGTGTCACTCATCCTGCAGTGTTTCCAAACCTCTACGGCGACTCTGCGTCCTGCTCCGTACACTCAACTCTGTCCACCTGCGCTTTGGGGAAACCACCTTTCCACTAACACCTTGTGTCACTCAGTGAGCAGTGTTGGAACACCTCTGCCGGGACCCTCCAGAAAGGGCCATACGCTCCACACTGTCAAACTACACTTCGGGCCCGTCGTCATCATTCAAGGCCCGTCTTGTTTCCCAAGGACACACCTGTGTGGAACCCTTGGCGGGGCCTGGGCAGACAGTGCCACATGCTCGTTTTTGTGAAGCAACGCTAGGCCGCAACCAGCTGTCAACTCGCATCTCGTTTCATGAAGTGAGAAAGGCTTGAAACCCTGTGGGGGCTTAGGCGGGAAGTGCCATGTAACTCGATTCTGTGGAACTACACGCTGGGCGAAGGGTCTTGCAACTGATAGCTTGTTTCGCGAAGGGAGACCTGTCTGAACAGCTCTGCGGGGCCTCCAAGGCAAGTGCCGCATCCTCACCTGTGTGAGACAACAGTCTGGAGAAAGCATCTTTGAACTAACAGTTCGTTTCCCCCAATAAGCAGTGTTCCCAAAAGTCTCCGGAGACAAGGCGTAAAGTTCCCTACGCTCCACTCTGCCCGTCTGCACTTTGGGGAAACCACCTTTCAACTGACATCTGGTCTCACTATGCCAGAAGCGTAGGAACACCTATGCGGGGAACGCCGGGGAGAGGTGACATGTGCCCGCCAGCTGAAAGAATCCTGGGGAGACACCATCGTTCAAGCAACACCATGTTTCACTACGTTAGAAGTGCTTTCTTCTCAAGTACTTCTCAAGTACTTTCTTCTCAAGTGCACATGGAACCATCTCCAAGACAGATCACATACTGGGTCACAAACCTGCCCTCAAAAATTTAAAAGAATTGAGATGATACCATGCACACTTTCAGACCACAATGCTACAAAACTTGAAATCAACCACAGGAAAAAGTCGGAAAACCTCCAAAAGCATGGAGGTTAAACAACACCCTATTAAAGAATGAATGGGTCAACCAGACAACTAGAGAAGAAATTTAAATATATATGGAAACAAATGAAAATGAAATTACAACAATCTAAATGATTTGGGATGCTGCAAAGGCAGTCTTGAGAAGAAAATACATTGCAATCCAAGCCTATCTCAAGAAACAAACAACAAAAAAAAAACACAAACACAAAATCTAACAGCCCACCTAAAGATAATAGAAGCAGAACAGCAAAGACTCCCCAAACTCAGCAGAAGAAAAATAAGAAAAATCAAAGCCGAAATAAACAACGTAGAATCTAAAAAAAACTGCAGAGCAGATCACTGAAACCAAGAGTTGGTTTTTTGAAAAAATAAACAAAATTGGTAAACCTCTAGCCAGGCTTCTCAAAAAGCAAAGGGAGATGACCCATATAGATAAGGTCCTGAATGAAAATGGAATTACTACAACCAATCTCTCAGAAATACAAGCAATTATCAGGGAATACTATGAAAAATTATATGCCAACAAACTGGTCAACCTGGGAGAAATGGACTAATTCCTAAGCAACCACACACTTCCAAACCTCAAACAGGAAGAAATAGAAAATGTGAACAGTCCCATAACCAGAGAAGAAATTGAATCAGTTATCAAAAATCTCCCACCAAATGAGAGTCCAGGACCAGATGGCTTCCCTGGGGAATTCTACCAGACATTTAAAGCAGACATAATACCTATCCTTCTCAAGCTGTTCCAAAAAATAAAAAGGAAGGAAAACTTCCAGACTCATTCTATGAAGCCAGCATTACTTTGATTCCCAAACCAGACAGAGACCCAGAAAAAAAAATACAACTACAGGCCACTATCCCTGATGAATATAGATGCGAAAATTCTCAATAAGATACTAGCAAATTGAATTCAACAGCAAATAAAAAAGATTTATTCACCATGATCAAGTAGGATTCATTCCTAGGCTGCAGGGCTGGTTCAACATCTGCAAATCAATCAATTTGATACATCACATTAATGAAAGAAATTTTAAGAACCATATGACCCTATCAGTAGATGCAGAAAAAGCATTTGACAAAATTCAGCACCCTTTCTTAATAAAAACCCTCGAGAAAGTTGGTAGAGAAGGAACATACTTAAACATCATAAAAGCCATTTATGAAAAGCCCACAGCTAATATTATCCTCAATGGGGAAAAACTGAAAGGTTTTCCCCTGAGATAAGGAACACGACAGGGATGTCCACTCTCACTGCTGTTGTTTAACATAGTGTTGAAAGTTCTAGCATCAGCAATCAGACAACAAAAGGAAAACAAATACAAAATACAAAATCAAAGTACAGAAATCAGTTGCATTCTTATACACTAACAATGAAGTAACAGAAAGACAAAGAAACTGATCCCATTCACAATTGCACAAAGAAGCATAAAATACCTAGGAATAAATCTAACCAAAGATGTAAAAGATCTATATGCTGAAATCTATAGAAAGCTTATGAAGGAAATTGAAGAAGATATAAAGAAATGGAAAAACATTCCATGCTCATGGATTGGAAGAATAAATATTGTTAAAATGTCAATACTACCCAAAGCTATCTACACATTCAGTGCAATCCCAATCAAAATTGCACCATTCCTCTCGAAGCTTGAACAGGCAATCCTAAAAATCTGTATGGAACCAGAAAAGACCTCGAATAGCCAAAGTAATTTTGAAGAAGACCAAAGTGGGAGGCATCACAATCCCAGCCTCTATACAATGCTGTAATCATCAAGAAAGAATGGTATTGGCACAAAAACAGACACATAGACTTTGGATGATGAATGGATAAAGAAATTGTGGCTTATATACACAATGGAATACTACTTGACAATGAGAAAGAATGAAATATGGCCTTTATAGCAACGTGGATGGAACTGGAGAGTGTTATGCTAAATGAAATAAGTCATACAGAAAAAGACAGATACCATATGTTTCGCTCTTATGTGGATACTGATAAATTTAACAGAAGACCATGGGGGAGGGGAAGGAAAAAAAAGAGAGGGAGGGAGCCAAACATAAGAGACTTAAAAACTGAGAACAAACTGATGGTTGATGGGGGGTGGGAGGGAGGGGAAAGTGTGTGATAGGCATTGAGGACACCTGTTGGGATGAGCATTGGCTGTTTTATGGAAAACAATTTGACAATAAATTTCATATTAAAAAAAAAAAACATTCCAGGCTCATGTATTAAAACATATATTGTTAAAATGTTTATGCTACCTAAAGCAATCTAGAGAATCCATGTAATCTCTATCAAAATAACACCAGCATTATCCACTGAGCTTTTATAGCTTGTATGGAACCAAAAAGACTGTTAATAGCCAAAGTAATATTAAAAAGGAAAAGTGATGTGAGTGGCATCACAATTCCAGACTTCAAGCTGTATTACAAAGCTGTCATCATGAAGACACTATTGTACTGGCACAAAAACAGACACAGAGATCATTGGGAGAGAATAGAAAACCCAGAAATAGACTTCAAACTACATGGTCAACTATTATTCAACAAAGAAGGAAAATCCAGTGGAAAAAAGTCTCTTCAACAAATGGTGTTGGGAAAACTGGATGGTGACATGCAGAACAATGAAACCTAATGACTTTCTTACATCATATACACAAAAATAAATTCAAAGTGAATGTAAGATTTAAATGTAAGAAAGGAAACCATTAAAATCCTAGAGAATAAAACAGTCAACATCCTTTATGACCTCGGGTGTAGCAACTTCTTCCTAGTCATATCTCTGGAAGCAAAGGAAATGAAAGCAAAAATGAACTATTCATCAAGATAAAAAAAAAAAAAACTGCAGAGCAAAGGAAACAATCAACAAAACTAAAAGATATGGGAGAATATATTTGTAAATGACTTATCGTCATGTGTCTTGAATCCGGTTTTTCCTCCGACCTAGCATTTGAGTTTGGATCAGGGCCAGAGCAAGGCCTAGGATTAGGGCTAGAGCCCAAGTGAGAGTAGTGGCCTATCTGCAGGTAGTGCAGATACCTCTCCAGAGGGATAAGTTGAGGGTGAGGGTTAGTGTGAGGGTCAGGGTTAGGGTTAGGATTCAGATGATAGGCTGAGGGTATAGGTTAGGGTCAGGTTTTCACTAAGAATCATACTCTCTAATCCATTCATGGTCATGGCATATGGCACAGTTTCCTTCTGTGTTCCTGCCTGGCAATTATTCTGTTGATCATGTGTCCCAAATCAGTTTTTTCCCCTTGGAGGATTCAGGCCAGGTTCAAGACCAGAGAAAGGGTTAAAATTAACATTATAGCACGTCCGAGTGTAGGTGCCCATCCTCAATCAGTGAGGAGACCTGACTCTGGGGAATAAATTTACAAATGCCCTGAGCTTACACGAATGGATTAAGTAGGCTTAGGATGAAAGCGTCCAAGAATAGGTAAACAGGGAGAAAGCACCCCCAGCATAGAACAAAAGCAGAAAGCTACTTCCACAGGAGGAACCTGTCCAGAATAGGTAAACACGTAAACAGGCAATAGACCACCACATCAAGGTGAAATTTCCCAGAGCTAATTGGCAAAAGAAAAGTCCCTTGTTAGCCCTGAGATAGCATGCTCTGTCATCCTCTAGGCAAGTTAAGATACACAGACAAGGCACCTGGTGCCTGCCATAAATAGCTATCTTCTCAGCGCCAGGATTTTGTTTTGTATTGACCAAAACCCCTAGCACCACATATTCTTGAAACCCCCTTTCTCTCACACACTTGTGTTAATGATCATTGTGTCATTTTCTCTTTCTGCATATCCGTCATGTTTGTAAGACTTCTGATCCTAGTAAATACGGAGCAAGGATACTTGGGGTTTTTGTCTCATCCCGGACATTAGCCTCTCTCATATTTAATTCTGCATCTGCTCTCTTGCTGGACACCTGTCTCGAGGGATAAATTCATGGCAAGTGTTAGGGTCTGATGTAGGGTTAGCCTTCAGGGTCTAGGCAGATGATGTGTATTATCATTAGATTTTCTCCCAGAATCATAATTTTTAGCCTCATCCTGGTCATTGCAAATGACATGGTTTCCTTTGGTGTTCCTGTTAGAATAATATTTATTCAGCCGTGGGTCCCAAATTGACATAGGGTCCTTCAGACCTAGGATTTGAGGACAGTTCAGGGACAGATAAAGGGCTAGGGTTAGAGTTAGGGCCCAGGAGGAGGGTAAGGGCCTATCCACCAGCAGTGCAAAAACTTCTCAGTAGGGACTGAGCATTAGGATGTGGGTCAGTTTTAGGTTCAAGTGCTAGACAATGTATGATAGGGTTAGGTTTTCCTTCAGAATAATACTCTGAAGATTCATCTTGGTCATTGCAAATGGCGTTTCCTTCTGTGTTCTTGGTAGAGTAATATTCCTTAGGTCTTGTTTTCCAAATCTCTCTTTTCCTCAGACCTAGAATTCAGGCCAGGGTAAGTGTAGGGGCCTATCTTTCCTCAGTATTGAGACCTCTCTGGAGGTATAAGTTGAGGTTTGAGTGTTAGGGTAATGGTCAAGGTTAGGGTTAGGGTTCAAGGACTAAGCTGAAATTGTGGATTTGATAGGTTTTTGTTTAAAATATTAGTCTCTAGCCCCAATCTGTTTGTTGCAAATGTCATTATTCCCTTTTGTGTTTTAGGCCCAGTAATTTTCCATAACTCAGGTGGTGCAAATTGTTTTTTTCCCCAGATATACAACTTGGGCATGAGTCTTGGCTAAAACAAAGGCTAGGGTTAGGTTTAGAGTCCAGGTAAGGGGAGCAGCCTATCCATGGGCAGTGTAAAGACCTCTAGAAAGGGGTAGGTTGAAAACAAGTGTTAATGTGAGGGTCAGAGTTAGGGTTAGGATTCAGGAGACAGAATCAGTTTTTTTGCTGAGAATCATACTCTCTAGTTCCCTGCTGGTCATGGCAAATGGCATGGTTTCCTTCAGTGTCCCTTGCCAAGTAATATTCTGTCAGTTTTCTGTCCCATTTTGTTTTTTCCTCAGGCCTAGGATTCAGGCCCAGGTCAAGGCCAGAACAAGGGCTAGGGTTAGAGCCCAGGTGAAAGTAGTCACCTATCCACCAGCAGTATGGAGACCTCTCCAGAGGGATAGGTTGAGGGCAAAAGTTTGTGTAAGGGCAGGGTTACGGTTAGGATTGAGGGGTGAGGCTGATGGTGTGTGTTTGGGTCATGTTTTTGCTGAGAATCAGACTCGCTAGCACCAGCTGATCATTGCAAATGGAACATTTTCCATCTCTATTCTTGTCTAATATTATTAATCATGTGTCTTGAGTCATTTTTTTCCTCATACCTAGGGTTGAACCCTTAGGGCAATAGCAAGGGCAGGGTTAGGGTTAGTATTTGGGTGAAGGAAGGACCTATCTGATGGCTGTATAGAGATCTCTATGGAGGGATAATGTTTTTTTTTAATGTTTATTTTTGCGAGAGACAGATTGAGAGCAGGGGATTGGCAGAGAGAGAGAGGGAGAAACAGAATCTGAAGCAGGCTCCAGACTCTAAACCATCAGCACAAAGCCTGGCATGGCACTTGAACTCACAAACCAAGAGATCATGACCTGAGCTGAAGATGGACCCTTAACCAACTGAGCCACCCAGGTGCCCCTGTCTGGAGGGATAGGTTGAGGAATAGAGTTAGGGTGAGGTTTAGGGTTAGGATTCATGGGCAATACTGAGGGTGTGTGTTATGGTTAGGTTTTTGTTAAGAATCATATGCTCAAACCCCATTCCATTCATTACAAATGGCTTAGTTTCCTTCTTTGTTTCTGTTAAAGTAATATTCCGTCATTTGTGTGTCCAAAATCGGCTTTTCCTCTGTCCTATTATTTGGCCCTGGCTCAGGGCCAGAACAAGGACTAGGGTTATGGTTAGGACTTGTATGAGGGTAAGGGCCTATTAGCAGTACACAGCCCTCTCTAGACAGATTAGCTGAGGACAAGGTTAGTGGGAAAATCAGGGTTAGGGTTAGGGTTCAGGGGCTGGGCTGAGGATGTGGGTTGGTGTTAGGTTTCTGTTCAGAGACATGCCCTCTAGGGCCATCCTGGTTGTTGCAAATGGCATGATTTCCTCCTGTGTTTTCTGCCAAGTAATATTCCCTTGGTTGTGTTTTCCATATCACTTTTTTTCTCAAACCTAGTATTCAAGACCATGTCAGTGCCAGAGCAAGTCTTAGGGTTAGGGTTTGGGCCCAGGTGAGTGTAAGGGCCTATATATTCCTAGTGCAGAGACATCTCCAAAGGGATAAGTTGATGTCAAGGGTTAGGATGAGGATATCAGTAAGGATTAGGCTTTTGCACAGAATTACACTATCTAGCCCATCCCAGACATTGCAAATGGAAGAGTTTTGGTTTAAGTTAGGTTTAGGATTTTTTGGAGCCAGGGTGAGGGAAGTGGTCTAATCCCCAGTAATGCAGATACATATCCAGAGGATTATTTTGAGGGTGATTGTTATTGTGGGGGTCAATTTAAGGTTAGTTTTCAAGCCTCTGCTAAACATGTGGGTTAAGCTTAGATTTTCACTCAGAATCATACTCTTTTGCCATTCCAGTTGTTACAAAGGGCAAAGTTCCTTCTGTGTTCCTGGTTAAGCAATATTCCATTGGTTTTTTCCCAGTTCAGGTTTTTCCTCAGACCTAAGATTTGGGCCCAAGTCAAGGTCAGAGTAAAGGTTAACTTTGGGGTGAAGGCCTGGGTGAGGATAGGGGACTACCTGCCAACAATGCAGAGATCTCTTCAAAGGGTAAGTTGAAGGTGAGGTTTAATGTGAGTGTCAGCTTTCCAGTTAGCATTCTGGACCTAGCCTAAGGTGTGGGTTAGGGTTAGGTTGTGACAAAGAATCATTCTCTGTGGAGTTATTTCTAGAGAATGTATTGTAAGCCCTGGATGGTGAGCAGAGCAATAGCTGAAATGTCAACAATGTTCTGGTCTCAAGATTATTGAACGTGATAGCATTATGAGATACAGAGCCCCATGAGCCCCCAGAGGATAGTAAGAAAGTTGAAAATGGCTGTAACTTACTGACACTCCTTGGAACTGCAGGTACTCCCTGCATGCCTTCATGTAGCCACCAGATGTGTGTCTGGGTAATGTTTAAAATCTCTTGTGTTCTCTTTCCATTCTTTGATACTCTTTGATACTTATATCCCATAAAACATGAAATAAAAACTATGTGTAGTCTTCTCCTTTTGCTGCTCTCTCACAGAGGCAATCCTACACATCCTCTTAGTCTGGTGTCTGAGAACTTCTTCAGTGCATGGCAACAATACTCTCTACCACCATCCTGTTGTTTGAAATGGCATAGTTTTATTCTGTATTTGGCTCATTATTATTACAGCAATGTCCACAAAAATGGTATTTTCATCAGACCTCGGATTCAGATACTGGTCAGGGATGAGCAGAGGCTAGGGTTAGGCTTAGGGGCCCAGTGAAATTGGGGACTTATCCACCAGTAGTTTGGGACCTCAACAGAGTAATAAACTGAGGACGTTCATTAGGGTGAGGGTTAAAGTTAGGGTTAAAGTTCAGGGGCTGAGCAGAGCATGTGGGTCAGAGTATAGTTTTCACTCAGAATCATGTTCTCTATATATCCATTACGGTTGTCACAAAGGACACAGTTTCCTTCTTTCTTCCTGGCATTGTAATATTCCCTTGCTCATGTGTCCTGATTCAGTTTTTTCCTCAGGCCTATACTTTGGACCCTGTCAGAGCCAGAGCAAGGGCTAGAGTTATGGTTAGGTCCCGGGTGAGGTAAGTTTATCTGGCAGCCATGCAGAGACCTCTCTGGATGGATAACTTAAGTGTGATTGTTATCGTGAGGCACAGGGTTAGGGTTAGGGTTCAGTGGCTACTCTGTGTGTGGTGAGGCTCAGGTTTCCACTCAGAGTCATAGCTTCTTGTCCCATCCTGGTCATTGCAAGGGGATGAAAATGTTGTTCCCACTATATTCCTGGTCAAGTAATATTCCATCAGTTATGTGTCCCAACTTTTTTTTTCCCTCAGACTTAGGATTCAGGCACAGGTGAGGGCCAGAAAAGGGATTGGGTTTATAGACAGGGCTGGGTGAGAATAAGGACCTATTCACCAGCAGTGAAGCAATCTCTTCAGAGGGTAAGTTGAGGGCAAGGTTTAACATGAGGTTCAGTGTTAGTGTTGGGGTCCCAGGTTTGCTGAGTGTATGGGTTAGGGTTAGGTTTTTGCAAAGCAGCACCTTTCTGTTGGTTGAAAAAGCACATTTTCCTTCTGAGTTTTTGGCCCTTTAATATTAGGGTGGTCATGTTTTCAGAACTGGCATATTTTCCTCACACCTAGGATTCCAGCCTCAGGGCCAGAACAAGGGCTAGGGTTAGGGTTAGGAGCTCTGTGAAGTTAGGGACCTATCTGCCAGGTGTTTGGAACCTCTCCAGAGTGAGAATTTGGGAGTGATGTTTATTCTGAGGTCAAGGTTAAGGTTAACATTTCAGGGCTATTGAGTGTGTGGTGAGGCTCAAGTTCTTGATCAGAATCATACTCTCCTGTCCTATCCCAGTCTTTGAAAGGCATAGTTTCCTTCTGTGATTTTGGCTGGGTAATATTCTACTGGTCATATATCCCAAATCAGTATTTTCTTCAAACTTAGGTTTGGGCCTACATCAGGGCCTGATCAATGGTGAGGGTTAAATTTAGGGTCAGTGTGAGGGAAGTTCCCTATATGCCAGCAGTTTGGCTATCTCTCCAAATGAATAATTTGATGGCAATATATACGATGAAGGCCAGGTTTGTGGTTACGGTTCAAGGTTAGGCTGAGCATGAGGGTTAGGCTCAGATTTTCACTCAGAATCATAGTCTCTGGACTTATCCCAGTTGCTGCAAAGGGCAAGGTTCTTCTGTGTTCCTGTTCAAGAAATATTCCATTGGTTATGTGTTCCAATTTGGGTTTTTCTTCAGACCTAGGTTTGGAGACCAGGTCAAGGCCAGAGAAGGGATTCGTTTTAGGGTTAGGGTGAGGCTAGGAGATTATCTACAAGCAGTGCAGAAATCTCTTTAAAGGGTAGGTGGTGGTGAGATTTATTGTGAGGGTCAGCTTTAGGTTAGGGTTCAGCTAAGCTAGGGTGTGAATTAAGGTTAGACTGTCCAAAGAATCATACACTCTACCACCATCCCAGTCATTGCTACTGGCATGGTTTCCCCCTGTATTTTTGCCAATTAATATTATGGCCATCATGTCCCCAGAATATGTATTTTCATCAGACCTAGGATTCAGACACCTTGTCAGGACACCAGTAAGGGCTGGGGTTAGGGTTAGGGCCCCAGTGAAGTTAGGGTCCTAGTTTGGGACCTCTACAGAGTAGAGGGAGATCATTAGGGTTATGGTCAGGTTTAAGGTTAGGGTTCAGGGGCTGTGCAGAACATGTGGGTCAAGGTTCAGTTTTCATTTAGAATCATATTCTTTATTCCCATCCCAGTCATTGCAAAGGGCACAGTTTCCTTCTGTTTTCCTGACCATGTAATATTCCCTCACTCATGTGTCCTGAATCAGTTTGTTTCTCACAACTAGGATTCCAGCCCTGGTCAGGCCAGAAAAAGGGCTAGGGTTACGGTTAGGGTGTGAGCAAAGTTAAGGGCCTCTTTGCCATCAGTGTGGAGACATCTCCAGAGGGATAAGTTGAGGGCGAGGGTTAGGGTAAATGTTGGGGTTGGTGTTTGGGTTCTGAGGTTCAGCTGATTGTGTGGGTAGGGTTTGGATTTCCCTCAGAATCATACTTTCTAATCCCATGTATTTCATTGCAAATGGCACAGTTTCCTCCTGTGTTCCTGGTTTAATAATATTCTGTCAGTCACGTGTCCTGAACCAGAATTTTTCTCAGACCTAGTGAATCCATGGCCCAGGTCATGGCAAAAGCAAGGGATAAGGTTAGGGTTGGACTCCAGGTGAGAATAGGGGCCTATTTGCTGTCATGGCAGAGATCTCTTCAGAGTGTAAGTTGAAGGAGGTTTAACATGAGTGTCAGGGTTAAGTTTAGGGTTTAGGTGTAGGCTGAGTTTGTTTTAGGATTATGTTTTTGCTCAGAATAATACTCTCTAGCCCCATTCCCTTTATTGAAACTGGCAAAGTTTTCTTATGTGTTCCTGCTCCAGTAATAGTCCTTTGATAATATGTCCTGAATCAGTTTTTCCCTCAGTCTTATTTTTTGGGCCTTGGTCTGTGCAAGACCAAGATCTAGTGTTAAGGTTATGGTCTGAGTGATGTAGGCCTATCTGCCAGCCATGTAGAGACCTCTCCAGTTGGGTAAGTTGACTATAATTATTATTGTGATGGTCACAGTTAGGTTTAGGGTTCAGTGGCTACACTGAGTGTGTGGTGAGGCTCACATTTCCACTCAGAATCATAGTCTCTTCCTCTGGTCATTGCAAAAGGATGCAAAAAATTGTTCCTTCTGTATTTTGTTTGAGTAATATTCCATCAGTTATGTGTCCCATTTTGGCTTTTTCCTCAGACCTATGATTCAGGCCTGGGACAGGGCCAGAGAAAGGGTTAGGTTTATAGATAGGGCTCTGGTAAAATTAGGGACCAACCTTCCAGCAGTAAAGAGATCTCTTCAGAGGGTCATTTGAGGACAAGGTATAACATGAGAGTCACTGGGCTAGGCTGAGGTTATGGGTTAGCATTGGGTTTTTGCAAAGACTCATACTTCTTGCACCATTCTCGTGGTTGCAAATGGCATAGTTTCCTTCTGGATTTTTGGTTTTTTATTATTATGGCAGTCATGTGTTCAGAATTGGTATATTTTCCTCATACCTAGGATTCCAGCCTCAGTCATGGCCAGAGCAATGGCAAGGGTTAGGGTTGGGAGCCCAATGAAGTTAGAGACCTGTTCGCCAAGAGTTCTGGGAACTTTTCATCATGATAACTTGGGGAATGATGTTTATTCTGAGGTCAGGATTAAGGTTAACATTTCAGGACTATTGAGTTTGTGATGAAGCTCAGGTTCTTGTTCAGAATCATACTCTCTCCCCCATCCCAGTCTTTGCAAGGGGCATGACTTCCTTCTGTGTTTTGGCTAAGTTATACTCCATCAGTCATATATCCAAAATCAGTTTCTTCCTCAGAGCTGGGATTTGGGCCTTGGTCAGAAAATCTCTTAAGGGATAAAGGATAAGGGAAAAGGCATAACTTGAAGGCAAGTGTTAGGCTGAGGTCAGGCTTAAGGTTAGGGTTCAGGGGCTAGTTTGAGAGCATGGGTTAGGATTAAATTTTCCTTCAGAATCATATTCATTAACCACATTCCAGTCATTGCAAATGGCATGGTTTCCTTCTGTGTGTCTGGTCCTGTAATGTTATGTTAGTCATATGTCCTGAATCATTTTCTTTTCTCAGACTTAAGATTTGGATCCTGGTCAGTTCCAGAAGATGGCTGGGGTTAGAGTCAGACCCCATGTAAAATTGTAGACACCTATCCTCTAGCAGTGCAGAGACCTCTCCAGAGGGGAAAGTTGAGGGTTGTTATCATGAAGTTTATCATGTTACCAAAGTTGTTATCATGAAGGTCAGAATTTGGGCTAGTATTGAGGGGCTAGGCTGAGTGTGTTGGTCAAGGTTATTCTGTTTTCCTGACAGAATAATATTAATTCAGTTATGTGTCCCAATCTGATTTTTTCCTTATACATAGGATTCTGGCCTGGCTCAAGTCCAGAGCAAGGGCTAGTGTAAGGTTTAGGGCCCACATGAGAGTAAGGGCCCATCTGCTGACAGTGTGAAGACATTTCTGGAGGGATAATTTGAGAATGAGTGTAGTGGGAGAATGAGGGTTAGGCTTAAGTTTCAGGTGCTAGTTTGAGTTTGTGGGTTAATGTTAGATTTTTGCTCAGAATCATATTCTAGTCCAATCCCAGTCATTGCAATTAGCAATGTTCCTGGTTGAGAAATATTCCTTTGGTCATGTGTTTTGAATCAGTCTTTTCCTCAGATCTACAACTTCTATAAGCTGAGGGCCTGTGTTATGGTAAGAAGCTTAGAGTAATATTTCAGGGTGTGGGTTAATTTTAGGGATCCTTCAAATCATATTTTCTAGTCCCATTCCAATCATGACAAATGCCATGGGTTCCTTCTTTGGTTCTGGCCCAGTATATTTCTTCAGTCTTGTATCCCAAATCAGGTTTTTCCTCAGACCGGGTATCAGTTCCAGGGCAGGGACAGAAGAAGGGCTAGAATTAGGGTCAGATGTGGGGTGAAGGTAGAGGCCTGTTAACAGGCAGTGCAGAGACCTCTCCAGAGGGATAATTTGAGGATGCGTTTTGTGTGAGAGTCAGGTTCAGGGTTAGGATTTAGGGGCTTGGAGTGCCTGGGTGTCTCAGTCAGTTTATCATCTGACTCTTGATTTTGGCTCAGGTCATGATCTCATGGCTCATGAGTTTGAGCTCACATCAGGCTCTCCACTGACAGTGGAAAGCCTCATTGGGATTCTCTCTCTCCCCCTCTTTGTCACTCCCTTTCTTGTTCTCTCTTTCTCTCTCTCAAAATAAATAAGTAAACTAAAAAAATTTAGGAGCTAGACTCATGGAGTGGGTTAATGTTAGGTTTCCACTAAGAATCATACTCTATAGCCCCATCTCATTAGTTGCAAAGGCACAGATTTCTTCCGTATTCCTGGATGAGTAACATTCCATAATTCATGTGTCTCAAATTGGTTTTTCCTTCAGATCTAAGATTTGGGCCCAGGTAGGGCAAGAGAAAGGGATAAGATTAGGATTAGGGCTTGTGTAGGGGTAGCAGCCTATATACCAGCAGTGGTGGACTTCTCCAGGGGGAAAAGTTGAAGGAGAAGTTTAGCATGACAGTCACATTTAGGATTAAGCTTCAGGGTTGAGGCTGAGTGTGCAGGTTAAGGTTATGTTTTTGTTCAGAATCATCCTCTTTAGCCTCATCTCCGTGATGGAAAAAGGCACAATTTCCTCCTGTGTTCTTGGATGAATAATACTCTGTTAGTCATGTGTCCTTAATCTTCTTTTTTCTTAAACATACAAATCAGATTCTTGCTAGGTACAGAGCAAGGGTTAAGGCTGGGGTTAGGCCTGAGGGAGGGTAGTCATCTATCCACTTGCCTTGTGGACACTTCTCCAGAGGGATAATTGAGGATGAGTGTTAAGGTGTGGGTCTGGGTTAGGTTTAGGTTTCAGGAGCTAGGCTGATGGTGTTGGTTAATGTTAAATTTTCACTAAGAATCATACTCTCTCTTCCCATCCCGGTCATTTCAAATGGCATGGTTTCCTTCTGTGTTCCTGGCCAAATAATAATCACTTGATCATGTGTCCCCAACCTGTTTTTTCCTCAGACATAGGATTCAAGCCTGGGTCAGAGCCAGAGCAAGGGCTAGGGTTAAGTTTAGGGCCCAGGTGAGGTTGTGGGCCAATCTGTGCTCAGTGAAAATACCTTTCTGGAGTTATAAGTTGAGGGTGAGTGTTATGGTGGGGTCAGGTTTAGGGTTAGAGTTCATGGGTAGACTGAGAATGTGAGTTCTGGTTAGGCTTTCCTTCAGAATCATTTTCTTCAGACATATCCTGGTCATTGCAAAAAAAGAAAACAAAACAAAAACCAAAAAAAAAATGAACAAACAAAAACTACCAGGGTTTCCTCTGTGTTCCTCTCTTAGTATTCTGTCAGTCATGTGTCTTGAAATGTTTTTTTTCTTCAGACCTATGATTCAGGCCATGTTCAAGGTCAGAGAAAGAATTGTTAGTGTTAGGGTCCAGGTGAGGGTAGAGTCTAATGCACAGGCATGGTAGAGAACATCTGGAAAGATAAGCTGAGAATGTTGAGTAGCTTGAAAGTCATAGTTAGAAATAGGGTTCTGAGATGACTATAAAGATGTAGGTTTGGGTTAGATTTTTGCTCAGAATCAGAATCTCTTACCACATTCTGATCATTGCAAATGGCAAGATTTCCTTCTGTGTTCCTGTCTAAATAACATTCTGTCAGTCATGTGTTTTGAATGTTTTTTTTCTCACACCTAGAATTCAGGCTCATGTCAGGGGCAGAGCAAATGCTAGGGTTAGGGTTGTGGTTTGGGTGACACAAAATTCCTTGCTCATACTTCCTGCCACTATCACCATTTTAAGTGCAGTAGGTGAAAGAGAGGAGTTAAAATGGCAGAGCATTATGGAGACCCTGAACTAGTCTCATTCTTAAAATGCAAGTGACTTATTAAAAAGGAATAACATCTGAATCATGGGAGTCCCAGAAGAAGAAGAGAGAGAAAAAGGGGCAGAAGATGTATGTGAGCAAGTTATAGCTGAAAACTTTCCTAATTTGGGGAAGAACAGACATCAAAATCCAAGAAGCACAGAAAACTCCCATTAGATTTAACAAAAGCCGACCATCACCAAGGCATATGATTGTCAAATTCACAAAATACACAGACAAGGAAAGAATTATGAAAGCAACAAGGGGAAAGAAGTCCTTAACCTATAAGGGAAGGCAGATGAGATTCACAGCAGATACTCATTTTAGACCTAAAGATACCTTCAGATTGAAAGTAAGAAGATGGGGAACCAAAAGAAAGCTGAGGTAGCCATATTTATATCAGACAAACTAGATTTTAAAATAAAGGCTTTAACAAGAGATGAAGAAGGGCATTATATCATAATCAAGGTGTCTATTCATAAAGAAGGTCTTACCATTGTAAATATTTATGACCCCAACCCAAATATATAAATCAATTAATCACAATATAAAGAAACTCATTGATAAAGTAACATAATATTAGGGGACTTAACACCTAACAATGCGCAGATCATCTAAACAGAAAATCAACAAGGAAACAATGGCTTTGAATGACACAGTTGACCAGATGGATTTAACAGATATATTCAGAACATTTCATCATAAAGTAGCAGAATACACATTCTTCTCAGGTGCACATGGAATTTTTCCAAAATAGATCATGCTGGGTCACAACTCAGCCTTCAACAAGTACAAAAAGATTGATCATACCTCCGATATTTTCAAACCACAATGCTATGAAACTTGAAATCAACCACAAGAAAAAATTAGGAAACACCATGAATATTTGGAGAATAAAGAACATCCTACTAAAGAATGAATGGGTTAACCAAGAAATTAAAGAGGAATCTAAAAAGTACAAGGAAGCCAATGAAATGAAAACACGACAGCCCAAAACCTCTTGGATGCAGCAAAGATGGTCCAAAGGAGGAAGTATATAGCAATCCTGGCCTTTCTAAAGAAAGAAGAAAGGGCTCAGATACACAACCTAACATTACATCTTAAAGAGCTGGAAAAAGAAGAGCAAATAAAACGCAAAATTGAAGAAGATGGGAAATAAATATTAGAGCAGAAATCAATCATATCAAAATTTTTAAAAAGTAGGACATATAAATGAAACAAGAAGCTGGTTCTTTGAAGGAATTACCAAAATTGATAAAATCTTAGCCAGTTTTAAAAAAAGAAAAAGTAAAGGACCCAGATAAATAAAATTAAGAATGAAAGGAGAGATTGCAACCAACACTGCAGAAATACAATGATAAGAGAATATTATAAACAATTATATGCCAATAAATTGGGAAATCTGGAAGAAATTAACAAATTTCTAGACACAGATAAACTACCAAAACTGAAACAGGAATAAATAGAAAATTTGAACAGATCCATAATCATTAAAGAAATTGAGTCAGTAATCAAAAATCTCCCAACAAACAAGAGTCCAGGGCCAGATGGCTTTCCAGGGGAATTCTACCAAATTTTTAAAGAAGAGTTAACACCTATTCTTTGGAAGCTGTTCCAAAAAAATAGAAATGGAAGAAAAACTTCCAAATTATTTCTATCAGACCAGCATTACCTTGATTCCAAAACCAGACAAAGACCCTACTAAAAAGGAGAACTATGGACCAATTTCCCTGATGAACATGAATGCAAAAATTCTCAAAAAGATATTATTTGATCAACTGGATCAAATAATACGTTAAAATAATTATTCACCATGATCAACTGGGATTTTTACCTGCGATGCAAGGCTGGTTCAATATCCACAGGTCAAACTATGTGATATTTCACATTAATAAAAGAAAGGATAACAACCACATGATCTTCTCAAGAGATTCAGAAAAAGTATTTGACAAAATACCGTGTCCTGTAGATATAAATATGATACCTCAAGATCATAAGCCATATATGAAAAACCCACTGCTAATATTATCCTCAATGGGGAAAAAAGTGAAAATTTTCCTCCTAAATGAAAATGCCATTTACAAGAAAATGACAGGGATGTCCACTCTCACCACTGTTATTAAACACACTGTTGGAAGTCCTACCTCAACAATCAGACAACACAAAGAAATAAAAGGCATCCAAATAAGCAAGGAGGAAGTCAAACTTTCACTCTTCACAGATAACATGATACTCTATGTGGAAAATCCAAAAGACTCCACCAAAACAGTGCTAGACTGATCCATTATTTCAGCAAAGACATAGGATACAAAATCAATGTACAGAAATTGGTTGCATTTTTATACACCAATAATGAAGCAGCAAAAAGAGAAATCAAATTATTTATCCCATTTACAATTGCGCCAAAAACCATAAAATACCTATGAATAAATCCAATCAAAGAGGTGAAAAATCTGTAAACTGAAGCTATAGAATGCTTATGAAAGAAATAGAAGAAGACACAAAAATGGAAAAATATTCTTGTTCATGGATTGGAAGAACAAATATTGTTAAAATGTTGATACTACCTAAAGCAGCCAACATATTCAATGCAATCCCTATCTAAAAACACAAGCATTCTTCACAGAGCTACAAGACACAATCCTAAAATTTGTATGGAACCAGAAAATATACCACATAGCCACAGCTATACTGATAAAGGAAATCAAAGTTGGAAACATCACAATTCCGGACTTCAAGTTGTGTTACAAAGCTGTAATCATCAATACGGTATGGTACTGGTACAAAACAGACACATTGATCAATGGAAGAGAATAAAGAACCCATAAATGGACTCGCAAATGTATGGCCAACTAATCTTTGACAAAGCAGGAAAGAATATCCAATGGAAAAAAGACAGTCTATTCAACAAATAGTATTGGGGAAACTGGACAGCGACATGCAGAAGAATGAACATAGACCACTTTCTTACACTATACACAAAGATACACTCAAAATTGATTAAAGACCTCTTTGGCCTTGGCTACAGCAACTTCTTACTTGACATGTCTCCAGAGGCAAGGGAGACAAAAGCAAAAATGAACTTTTGGGACCTCATCAAGATAGAAAGCTTCTGTACAGAGAAGGAAACAATCAGCAAAACTAAAAGGCAACCAACAGAATAGGAGAAGATATTTGCAAATGACATATCAGATAAAAGGTTAGTATCCAAAATCTATAAAGAACTTATCAAACTCAATACCCAAAAAACAAATAATCCAGTGAAGAAATGGAAGAATACATGAATAGACACCTTTCCAAAGAAGACACCTAGATGGCTAATGGACACATGAAAAAATGTTCAATATCACGAATCAACAGGGAAATACAAAGCAGAACTAGAACGAGATACCACCTCACACCTGTCAGAATGTCTAAAATTAACAATTCGGCAACAACAGATGTTGATGAGGACGTGGAGAAAGAGGAACCTATTTGCACTACTGGTAGAAATTCTAACTCAAATTGGTACAGTCACTCTGGAAAACAGTCTGGAGGTTCCTCAAAAAATTAAGAATAGAAGTACCCTACAACCCAGCAATTGCACCACTAGGTATTTACTCAAAGGATACAGGAGTGCCGATTCAAAGGGGCACATACACCCCAATATTTATAGCAGCACTTTCGAAAATAGCCAAAGTATAGAAAGAGCCCAAATGTCCATTAACTGATGGCTAGATAAAGAAGATGTGGTAAATGTGTGTGTGTGTGTGTATACACATACTAGACACACATATAGACACAGACAAAGATGTGATACACACACACACACATTGTAATACTTGTTGATCAAAAGGAATGAAATCTTGCCATTTACAACATGGATGGAATTAAAGTGTATTATGCTAAGCAAAATAAGTCAGTTGGAGAAAGAAAAATATATTACTTCACTCATATGCAGAATTAAGATACAAAACAGATAAAAGGAAGAGACACAAAAACAGAGAGGGAGACAAACCATAAGAGACTCTTAAATACAAAGAACAAACTGAGGGTTGCTGGCATGGTGTTGGGTTGTGGGAAGAACTAAATGGACAAGGGTCATTAAGGAGGACACTTGTTGGGATGAACACTGGGTGTTATATAAATGGTGAATCACTAAATTCTATTCCTGAAATCATTATTACACTATAACATTCACTAACTTGGATTTAAATTAAAAAAATAAATAAAAATCCGAAAAGGAAAAAAGTGTAGTAAGCATAACAACAGATCACTGATAAAGTGACAAATGGCCTGAAAAGCCCATTACTCCTGCTAAACAAGAGGTCAGGAGGTCAGGAGATCAGATAGAACCAGGAGATCAGATTTGGGGACAAGCAAAGTGCCCAGGAGCCGGCTCCTCTGAATATACAGGCAGGCTCTTGGTCCTTCCACACTTTGGATCATTCCGCGTAGTCTGTGTCTGTCCTGACTTCAACAAAAACAGGCACCTCTTCTCTGTTGAGAGAATTTGTGTAATCTTGTGGGAAATCTCTCAAGATATAAGGCAAGATATATTATGAGATACTGGGCTAAATCCTTAAGAAAACTGGGAGGAACAGGAACTCCCTAGCCAAGCATCTTTTGTGCAGGTTTAAGTAGGTAAGGTTGCAGTATTCCAGGATTGAGTACACCTTGGAAAACTTGCAGTCTTACAATAGCCTCCTCCATGTCACCAGCACAAAGACACAAGGCATCTTCTTCATACTTCTTGTCTCTCTCAGCACCCTAGGTGCAGTGGGCATAACATTAGCAATAAAAAGAGGTTTGATGAGCCAGACTGGCCCATTATTCACCATAAAGTAGAGATGCAACACACAGAAAGGCATGAGGTGTGGGGAGAAACAAGTATGCAGGAGTTGGCTCCTCTCAACATGCAGGTAAACTTTCATTAATCCTTCCAGGCTTTGGAAACTTCAGGGAGGTCTGTGTGTATCCTGCCTCCAAAGAAAACAGCCACCTCCCCCCTGTTGATATATCTCATGTTATGTAGGGGCAAATCTCACAAGTTCTAGGCCAAATATCACTGGAACTTGGCAGGAAAGGGAAATATCTAGCCTATCCTCCTATAAGCAGAGGAAGTAGGCACAGTTGCAATATTCCAGGATGGAGAACACCTTGGAAAACCTGAAGTTTCACAATTTCCCCTTCCATGTCACCAGCACAAAGACCCAAGGCATGTCCTTCATACTTCCTGTCTCAGCATCATAGATGTAGTGGTCATAACACCAAACATAATGAGGGACTGATGGGCCAGACTGACCCATTATTCACAGTAAACTAGAAGTAAAAGAAACTAGAGGGCAGTAGGTATGCAGAGAAGCAACAGGCACAGGAATTGTTTTATGTGAACACACAATGAAATGCCCTGAGAGTTTACCCAGGCTTTGGACAATTCAGGTCAGTCTGTGCCTTTCCTCTTTCTTGGAAAAATAGTCACATCTTCCCTATTGAGAGATCTTGCATTATCAGGGGCAAATCTCATGCGATCTTAGGCTAAATTTGAGGAGAAATAATACAGAGGAGTAACTCCCTAGCCTAGCCTATTTTGTGCAGGGTAAGGAAGTAGGGATGCAATATTCCTGCATTGGAGAAACTTGGGAAAACCCATGGTCACACAAATGACCCTTCCATGTTACTAGCACAAAGACACAAGACATCTCATTCATATTTCCTGTCGTTCCAGCTTTCTAGGTGCAGTGGGCATGACACCAGTACAAAGAAATAGGGGCTAATGGGCCAGACTGTCCCGTTATTAACAGTAAACTAGAGGCACTAAAAACAGCAAGGCACAACGTGTGGTAGAAGCAACGTGCACAAGATCTGGCTCCTGTGAACACACAAACAGATGCCCTGAGAAATTTCCCAGGCTTTGGACACTTTAGGGCAGTCTGTCTGAACATCTCCCCAAAAACTCAGGCAGCCCTTCCCTATTGACAGATCTCATGTGATCTATAGGAAAATCTCATGAGATCTAAGGTCAAATTTCATGAAACTTGGCAGAAGCAGGGACCTCCTAGCTTAACCTCCTTTGTGAAGGGTAAATGGGCAGGGGTGGAACATTTATGGATTGGAGACAGC
The DNA here is from genome assembly GCF_046562875.1 of Panthera onca. Classification (NCBI taxonomy): domain Eukaryota; kingdom Metazoa; phylum Chordata; class Mammalia; order Carnivora; family Felidae; genus Panthera; species Panthera onca. The sequence goes on along the minus strand of NC_138342.1, from coordinate 166,673,736 downwards.
TAAGAACACCTGGGGTAACACAAACACCTCTACATACTTCCAACACAAAGACACGAGGTGCCTTGCTCCTGCTGCCTGCCATTGTCTAGGTGCACTAGGGGAAACAACAGACCACTAAAATAGGGATGCATGGGCCAGAAAGCCCATTATTCACCCTAAACTATAGGTTATAGATGAGTTCAGGAGGTAAGGGGAGAAGCAAAGTGCTCAGAAGCTGGCTTCTCTGAACATACAGGCAGTCTCCCATTTATCTTTCCAGGCTCGGAGACATTCAGGGAAGTCTGTGTCTCTCCTGGCCCTCAATGTCTCTCCTGGCCCCAACAGCCACCTCATCCCTAGTGAGAGATCCCCCATGATCTATTGGCTAATCTCACAAAATTTAAGTCCAAATATTGCCAGATCTTGGGTCAAATCTCATGGAAACTTGGCAAGAATGGGAATCTCCCTAGCCTAGCCTCTTTTGAGCAGGTTGAGTGGAGTTGTGACATTCTAGGATTGGGGACACCAGGGAAAACTTGTGGTCACACAGTAGTCTCCTCCTTGTCACCAGCACTAAGACATAAGGCATCTCGTTTATACATCCTGTCTCTCCCAGCATCCTAGGTGCAGTGGTCATAACGCTGATCTACAGAAAGAGGGCCTGATGGGCCAGATGGCCAGTTATTCACAGTAAACTAAAAATGTAAGCAACAGGAGGGTAGGAGGCATGGAGTCAAGCAACATGCATACGAACAAGCTCCCGTGAACACACAGAGACTCCGTGAGAGCTTTTCCAGGCTTTGGACACTAGAGGGCAGTCTGTGTCTGTTCTGTCGCCCCCAAATGCATACACCTCTTTCCTGTTGACAAATCTCACATGATCTAGAGGCAAACCTCAGGAGATCTAATGCCAAATCTCATGAGATCTTGGGCCAAATATTGTTGAAGCTGGGCAGTAGCAGGAACTACATAGCCTATCCTCTTTTGTGCAGGGTAAACTGGCAGATGTGGGACAGTCCTGAATTGGGGACAGCTTAGAACATTTGGAGTCCTACAAATGCCCCCAGATGCTACCAGCAAAAGACATGAGGCAGCTTGCTCATACTTCCTGCCTCTCTCTGCAATCTAGGTTCAGTAGGGTAAGAGTGGACCACTGAAATAGGGTTGAATGGGCTGTTGTCCCATTCTTTATTCATGATAAACTAGAGATGATAGGAATATGACATCAGGACGTGCAGAGAGAAGCAAAGTGCACAGGAACCAGCTCTTCTGAACAATCAGGCAAGCTTCGATTGATCTTTTCTGGCTTTGGAACCTTCAGAACAGTCACACACACAAAGAAAACAGCCATCGCTTTCCCTGTTGACAGATCAGATATAACCTAGTGGCAAATCTTGTAAAATCTCTGGCCAAATCTTGCAGGAACTTGGCAGGAACAGGAACTCCCTAGCCTAGCCTCTTCTCTGCAGTGTAAGTAGGTAGGGTCAGGATATTCCTGGATTAGGGACACCTGGGAAAACGTGGGATCTTAAAATAGCAGTCTCAATGTCACCATCACAAAGACACAAGGCGTCTCATTCATACCTCTGCTCTCTTAGTCTCTTAGTTGCAGTGAAAGCACAATGGACCACAGAAAGAGGGGCTTATAGACCAGAATGTCCTCTTATTCACAGTAAGCTGGAGGTGCAAGAAACAGGACAGTAGCAGGTGGGAAAAGCAATGAACACAGGAACCAGCTCCTGTAAACACACAGACTCCCTGAAAGTTTTCCCAGCCATTGGACACATCCAGGCAGTCCCTGTTGTCCCTGCCCCCAAAATGTAGACACCCCTTCTCTCATGACAAATCTCACATGATTTAGGGGTAAACCTCACTAGATCAAAGAAGAAATCTTGTGATGTCTCAAGCCAAATCTTGTGGGAACTCCAAATGACCTAGAACTCCCCAGCCTAGACTCCTTGGTTCAGGGTATATAGTCAGGAGTGGGACATTCTGGATTGTAGACACCTGGGAACACCTGAGGTCCCACAAACAAACCCAAATCCCACCAGCAAAAAGACACGATGTGTTCTGCTCATACTTTCTGCCTTTCTTAGAATCCCGGTTCCAGTGAGTGTCACAATGGACCACTGCAACAGGGATCAGTGAGCCACTTGACCAGTTTTTCATCCTAACCAAGAAGTGATAGAAAGAGCAGGGCATGAGGAGTGGCAAAAAGCAAAGAGCACAGGAGCCAGTTCATCTGAACACACAGGCAGGCTCCCATTGATTGTTCCAGGCTTTAGAACCACAGGGCATTCTGATACTATACTGCCCCAGGAGAAATCATCCACATCTTCCTGGAAGTCAGAACTCACATGATCTAGAGTCAAATCTTGCAAGGTCTGAGGCTAAATCTTGAGACATCTTGAGTCAAATCTCATGGGAACTCCCTAGCATAGTCTCCCTTGTGCAGGTTAAATAGGAAAGAATGGGACATTCCTGATTGTAGACTTCTGGGAATGAATTTTCCAGAAGTACCTCAAGACACCTACAGCACAAAGATATGATATACCTCCCTCCTATTTCCTGCCTCTCTCAGCATTCTAGGTGCACTATGGGTTACAACAGACCACTGAATTAGGGACTAATGGGCTGAAGGCCCTTTATTCATGCTAAACTAGAGGTGATAGGATAGGAGGTAAGGACAGTTGGGTAGACTCAAAGGTCCTAGGAGCTGGCACTTCTGAACACATAGGCAGCCTGCCATTGATCATTCTATGCTTTTGAACATTTAGGGCACTGCTATCCTGCCCTCAATTAAAACAGTCCCCTCCTCGTGGTTGACAGACCTCAGTGATCTAGGGAAAAGGCTAACAAGATATTGGGCCAAATCACACAGGAACTCAGTAAGAGTGGGATCTCCCTACCCTAGCCTATTTTGTGCTTGGTAAGTAGGTAGGGTGGCGATATTCCTGGATTGTACACACATGCAGTCCCACAACAACCTCCTTCATGTCACCAGCACAGAGACAAAAGATATCCCATTCATACTTCTGTTTCTCTCAGCATCCTAGGTGCAGTGGCCTTAAAAATTGAGGCACAGAAAGGGGCTGATTGACCAGATTGGCCCGTTATTCAAAGTAAACTAGAGGTGAAAGAAATAGGAGGGCAGGAGGTGTGGAGAGAAGTAAGGGCCACAGGAACTGGCTCCTGTGAACACACAAAGAGCCACCCTGAGAGCTTTCCCAGGTTTTGGTGAATTTAGGACAGTCTGCGTCTGTCTTTCCCCCAGAAACACAGCAGCCTCTTCCCTGTTTACAAATATCTCATGATCTAAGGTCAAACCTAAGGGCAAATCTTGCAAGATCATAAGACAAATCTTGATAGACCTCAGTCCAAATCTCACAGGAACTCAGCAAGAGTAGGAATTCCCTAGCCTAGCCTCTGTTCAGGGTAAACAAGCCGAGGTGGGGCATTTCTGGATTGAGAACACCTGGAAAACACCAGGCATCCCTCAAATGCCCCAGAACACCACAACAAAGACATGAAGTGCCTTGCTCATACTTCCTGCATCTCTCAGCATTCTGGATGCAGTAGGGGTAACAACAGACCACTGAAATAGGAACAAATGGGCCAGGTTTCCCATTATTCATGCTAAAGTAGAAGTGATAGAAATTTGAGGTTGGGATGTGTGGGGAGAAGCAAAGTGTTAGCAAACAGCTAACTACTCTGAATGCACAAGCAGACTGCCATTGACACTTTCAGACTTAGGAACCTTCAGGGAAGTCTGTGTTTATCTAATTCCCCAAAAACTTTGCCTCCTGTTCCCTGTTGACAAGTCCCATATTATCAAAGGCCAAATCTCATTCGATATCTGTGCAAATTTCACAAGCACTCCCAGTAGTCTGGCATCCTTTGTGCAGAGTAGGCAGGGCTGGGACATTCTGGGATTGGGAACAGCTGGGGACACCTGGGTTCCCACAAACACTAGCACAGACAAGAAGTGCCTCTCTCATACTTCTTGCCTCAGCATTCTGGATACAGTAGGGGTTAGAATGAACCACTGAAATACAGACAAATGGGCTGGACAGCCCATAATTCACACTAAAGTAGAAGGGATAAATAGGAGGTCAGGAGTTGTGGGGAGAAGCAATGTGCACTGGAACCAGCTCCTCTGAAAACACAGGCAGGGTACCATTGATCCTTCAAGGGTTAGGAAACTTCAGGTAGTCTGTGTCCCACCTGTGCCTCTCCACCCCCAGAAGCAGCCACATCTTTCCTATTTACAGACCTTGCCTCATCTAGGAGCAAATGTCATGAGATATTAAGCCAAATTTCACAGGAACTTGGTGGGATTTGGGATTCCATAGCCTATCCCTTTTGTGTGGGTAGTTAGTGTTGCAATATCCCTGTGTTGGGGACACCTGGGAAAACCTACAGCCCCACAATAACCTTCTCCATGTCACCGACACAAAGACACAAGGGTTGTCCTTCATACTTCCTGTCTCTATCACCATCCTAGGTGCAGAGCATAACACTGGGCCACAGAAAGAGGGGCTGATAGGCCAGACTGGTTCATTATTTACAATAAACAAGAGGTGCAAGAAACTGGAAGACAGGACGTGCAGGGAGAAGAAACAGGCACAAGAACCAGCTTCTATGAACACAAAACTGGCTTTCTGAGAGCTTTCCCAGGCTTTAGACACTTTAGGGCAGGTTGCATCTGTCCTGACTCCCAGAAAAGCAGTCATGTCTTCCCTGTTGACAAATCTCTCTTGATCTTTGTACAAATCTCATGAGACCTAAGCATAATTTTGCAAGATCTCTGGCCAAATTTCACAGTAACTCCCAACCCACCACAATTTATATAGGGTGGATAAGCAGGGCTGGGACATTCCCGTGTTGGGGACAGCTGGGAACACCTGGGGTCCCATAAATGCCTCCAGATGCCACCAACACAAAGACATGAGGTGTCTGGCTCATACTTCCTGCCTCTTTCAGCATTCTAGGTACACTAGGGGTTAAAAAGGACCACTTATATAGAGACAAATGGGCCTGACAGCACTTTATTCACACTAAAGTAGAAATGAGAGAAACAAGTAGGTGTAGGGAGAATAAAAGTACACAGAAGCCAGATACTCTGAATGCACAGGCAGGGGGTCATTTTTCCTTCCAGGCTTAGGAATCTTCAGGACATTCTGTCTGCTCTGCTCCCAAAGAAAACAACCACCTCTTTCCTACTGATAGACCTTTCATGATGCAGGAGCAAGTCCCTTAAGATATTGGGGCCTATTCTTGCAGAAATTCAGCAGGAGTGGGAACTCCCTAGTGTAGCCCCCCAAGTAGGTTGTGTTGTGATATTCCTGGATTGGGGACACCTGGGAAAACCTTCAGTCCCACAATAGCTCCATAGATGTCACCAGCACAAAGACACAAGATGTGTCATTCATACTTCCTGTCCTCTCATCATCCTAGGTGCTGTGGGATTAACACCGGAACACAGAAAGAGGGGCTGATAGGCCAGACTGGCCCATTATTCACAGTAAAATAGAGGTGCAACAAGCATCAGGATAGGAGGTGTGGGAAGAAACAATGTACCCCCAATGAGCTCCTGTTGACACAAAGACTCCCTGAGACTTTTCCTGGGCTTTGGACACTTCAGGACAGTCTGTGTCACTCCTGCCCCCACAAAACACAGACACATCTTCCTGATGACAGATGTTGGGTCAAATCTCATGAGTTCTAACTCCAAATCTCATGATATCTCCTGCCAAATCTTGAGGGAACTCCCTAGCCTTGCCTGCCTTGCTCAGGGTAAATAAGCAGGTCTGTGTCATTCCTTCACTGGGGTCTGATAGGAACACCTGGAGTCCACAATGCCCCCAGACTCCACCAGCACAAAGATGTGAGGTGCCTCACTCAAAATTTCTTTCTCTCACCATTCTAGGTGCAGTAGGGCTAACAAAGGACCACTGATATAAGGATGAAGGGGCTGCACAGCCCATCATTCACAGTAAACTACAAGTGATAGAAACAGGTAGCCAGGAGATGTCAGGAGAAGAAAATTGCACAGGAACCACATCCTCTGAACACACAAGCAGTCTACCATTGATCCTTCCCGGATTAGGAACCTTCAGGGCCATCTTTGTCTGCCTTCATAGGAAACAGTCACCTCCCTCCTGTTGACAAATCTTGCATGATTTGGAGCAAATCTTGTGAGATCTCTGGCCAAATCTGGTGGAAACTCCCTATCCTACAGGCAGGGTTAGGATATTCCTGGATTGGAGAAGGTGGGGAACACTTGGGGTTCTACAAATGTCCCCAGTAGCCACCAGCATAAAGACAAGAGGTGCCTCACACATGTTGCCTACCGTCTCAGCAATCTTGATGTAGTAGGAGTAACAACAAACAAAATAAATAGGGAAGAATGGACTGTAAGGCCCATTATTCATGGTAAACGTGAGGTGATAGAAATGTGGGTCAGGAGTTTTAGGGAGAAGCAAAATGCATAGTAACCAGCTACTCCTAATCCACAGACAGGCTGCCATTGTTCCTTTCAGATCTAGGAGTTTTTTTTAAAAGCAACATAGTTTTTTTTTAATTCAAGTTAATTAACATAAAGTGTAGCCTTGGCTGTAGGAGTACAACCCAGTATTCATCTCTTACATATGATACTCAGTGCTTATCCAAAAAATACCCTCCTTAATGCCCATTATCCATCTAATCCATCTCCCACCCACCTCCCATCCAACAACCCTCAATTTGTTCTCTGTATTTAAGAGTCTCTTATGGATTACATCCCACTGTTTTTATGTTATTTTTCCTTCTCTTCCCCTGTATTCATCTGTTGTGTTTCTCAAATTCCACACATGAGTGAAATCATATATTTGTCTTTCTCTGACTGATTTATTTTGTTTAGCATAATACACTCTAGTTCAATCCATGTTGTTGGAAATGTCAATATTTCATTCTTTTTGATCACTTAGTAATATTCCCTTATATATATAAAACACATCTTCTTTATCCATTCATCAATCAAAGGACATTTGGGCTCTTTCCATAATTTGGCTATTATTGATAGTGCTGCTATAGACATTTGGATGTATGTGCCCTTTTGAATCAGAATTTTTGTGCCCTTTGTAAAAATACCTAGTGTACAATTGCTGGGCCATACGGTAGTTCTATCTTTAATTTCTTGAGGCACCTCCATACTTTTTTCCAGAGTATGGAAGAGCTGCAAGAATTTGCATTCCTTCCAACAGTGCAAATGGGTTTCCCCTTCTCCACATCCTTGCCAATACTTGCTATTTCCTGAACTATTCACTTTAGCCATTCTGAACAGGGGTATGATTAATATCTCATTGTGATTTTATTAGTATTTCCCTATTAATGAGTGATGCTGAGCATCTTTTCATGTGTCTGTTAGCCATATGGATGTCTTCTTTGGCAAAGTGTTCATGTCTTCTGCCCATTTTGTCACTGGATTATTTTGAGAGGGTGGGTTTGATTAGTTCTTTATAGATTTTGGATATTAACCCTTTATCCATCATGTCATTTGCAAATATCTTATCCTATTCTGTTAGTTGCCTTTTAATTTTGTTGATTGTTTCCTTCACTGTGCAGATTTTTATCTTGATGAAGTCCAAATAGTTCATATTTGCTTTTGTTATACTTATCTCCAGAGACATATCTAGTAACGCTTGCTAAGGCCAAGCATTGTAAACATATATGCCCCAAATTGGGACACCAAAATATATAAATGATTAATCACAAACATAAAGAAGCTCATTGAAAATAATACAATAGTACGGGACTTTAACACCCCACTTATAACAATGGACAGATCATCTAAGCAGAAAATCAACAAGGAAAAAATCATTTTGAATGACACACTGGACTGGATAAAAATAATATATTCAGGACATTTCATCCTAAAGCAGCAGAATACATGTTCTTGTCAAGTTCATGTGGAACTTTGAGACTATATCATATACCAGGTAACAAATTAGCCCTCAAAAAGTACAAAGAGATCGAGATCAGACCATACATATTTTTGGACGACAACACAATGAAACTTGAGAACAACCACAAGAAAAAATTTAGATGGATGGACCACAAATACATGGAGGTTAAAGAACAACCTACTAAAGAATGAATGGGTTAACGAAGAAATTAAAGAGGGAATTAAAAAGTACATGGAAGCCAATGAAAATGAAAACACAACAGTCCAAAACTTTTTGGATACAGCAAGGAGGTCATAAGAGGGAATATTATAGCAATCGAGGCCTTTCTAAAGAAGGAAGAAATGTCTCAAATAAATCACCTAACCTGACACCTAAAGGAGCTGGAAAAAGGACAGTAAATAAAGTCCAAAACCAGCAGAAGGAGGGAAATAATAAACATTAGAGCAGAAATCAATGATATCAAGATTTTAAAAAAGTAGAACAGACCAACAAAACTAGGATCTGGTTCTTTGAAAGAATTAACAAAATTGACAAACCCATAGCCCTATTGTTCAAAAAGAAAAAAAGAAAGGACCCAAATAAATAAAATCGTGAATGAAAGAGGAGAGATCACAACCAACACCACAATTAAAACAAACAATAATAAGATAATAGTATGAGAAGTTGCATGCCAAGAAATTGGGCAATATGGAAGAAATTAATAAATTCCTAGACACATATAAACTACCAACACTGAAACAGGAAGAAAAAGAAAATTGGAGCAGGACTATAACCAGTAAAGAAATTGAATCAGTAATCAAAAATCTCCCAACAAACAAGAGTCCAGGGCCAGAAGGTTACTCAGGAGATTTCTACCAAATATTTATTTATTTATTTATTTATTTACTTATTCATTCATTCCTTCATTTATATCAGGGGATTTTTATTTTTTTTAAATACAATTTATTGTCAAATTGGCTTACATACAATACCCAGTACTCATCCCAACAAATGCCCTCCTCAATGCCCATCACCCACTTTCTCCTCTCCCCCACCTCCCATCAACCCTCAGTTTGTTTTCTGTATTTAAGAATCTCTTATGGTTTGCCTCCATCCCTCTCTGTTTGTAACTATTTTTTCCCCTTCACTTGACCCATGGTCTTCTGTTAAGTTTCTCAGAATCCACATATGACTTATTTCACTTAACATAATACCCTCTATTTCATCCATGGTGCTGCAAATGGCACGCTTTTATTCTTTTTTATTCTTTCTCAATACCAAGTGGTATTCCATTGTATATATAAACCACATCTTCTTTATCCATTCATCAGTTGATTTTACCAAACATTTAAAGAAGAGTTAACATCTATTCTTTTGAAGCTTTTCCAAAAAATATATAAATGGAAGAAAAACTTCCAAACTCATTCTATAAGACTAGCAGTATCTTTTTTTAAAATTGAGATTGTATTAGTTAACATGGGGTGCAGTATTGTTTCAGTAGTAGAATTCAATGCCTCATTTACATACAACATCCAGTACTCATCACAAGTGCCTGTTTTAATATACATCACCCATGTAGCTCATCTTCCATCCACTTCCCTCCACCAATCCTCAGCTTTTCTCTATCATTAAGAGTATCTTATGGTTTGTTTCCCTCTTTCTCTTTTCTTCCCCTTTCCCATGAGTTTGTTTCTTAAATTCTACACGTGAGTGAAATCATATGGTGTTTGTTTTTTTTTTCTGATTTTTTTTAGCTTAGTGTAATACATTCTAGCTCCAACCATTGCAAATGGCAAGATTTCATTCTTTTTTTTTTTTTTAATGTTTTATTTATTTTTGAGACAGAGAGAGACAGAGCATGAACGGGGGAGGGGCAGAGAGAGAGGGAAACACAGAATCAGAAGCAGGCTCCAGGCTCTGAGCCATCAGCCCAGAGCCCAACGCGGGGCTCGAACTCACGGACCGCGAGATCGTGACCTGAGCTGAAGTCGGCCGCTTAACCGACTGAGCCACCCAGGCGCCCCAGATTTCATTCTTTTGATGGCTGAGTAATGTTCATATATATTGTGTATATATATACACTACGTCTTCTTTATCCAGTCATAAGGAGGCCAATGGACATTTGGGGTCTTTCCCTAGTTTTGCTATTGTTGATATACTGCTATAAACATTAGGGTACCTCTTCAAATCTGTGTTTGTGTATCCTTTGTGTAAACACCTAATAGTGCAATTGCGAATCATAGGGTATTTCTATTTTTGGTTGTTTATTTTTTTTAGGAACTTCCATACTATTCTCAAGAAAGACTGTACCAGTTTGCATCCTTGCCAACACCTATTGCATCTCTGCATCCTCGCCACCACTTGTCATTTATTGTGTTGTTATTTTGAGCCATTCTGACAGGTGTGAGGTGGTATCTCATTATGGTTTTGATTGTATTTCCCTGTTGATGAGTGATTTTCATGTGTTTCTTAGCCATCTGGATGTCTTCTTTGGAAAAGTGTCTATTCATGTCCTCTGTCCATTTCTTAACTGGGTTATTTGTTGGATGTTGAGTTTGATATCTTCTTTATAGATTTTGGATACTAACCCTTTATCAGATATGTCATTTGCAAATATCTTCTCCCATTCCATAGGCTGCCTTTTAGTTTTGTTGATTGTTACCTTTGCTGTGCAGAAGCTCTTTATCTTGATGAAGTCCCAATTTCATGTTTGCTTTTATTTCCCTTGCATTCAGTGAAGTGTCTATTAAGAAGTTGCTCTGGTCAAGGTCAAAGAACCTGCTGCTTATTTCCTCATGGAGGATTTTGGTGGTGTCCTGTCTCCCATTTAGGTCTTTCATCCACTTAAATTTATTTTTCTGAATATGGTTCAGTTTCATTCTTCTGCATTTTGCCATCCAGTACTCCCAACACCATTTGTAGAAGAGACTTTTTCCCCATTGGATATTCTTCCTGTTTTGTTGAATATGAGTTCACAATACAGTGGTGGGTTTACTTCTGGGTTTTCTAATCTGTTTCATCAATCTATATGTCTTGTTTTTTGTCAGTACCATACTGTATTGATGACTACAGCTTTATAATATAGCTTGAAATCTGGAATCATGATGCCTCCAGTTTTGTCTTTCTTTTTCAGTATTGCTTTGGCTATTTAGGGACTTTTCTGGTTCCATACAAGTTATAGGATTGTCTGTTCTAGCTCTTTGAAGAATGCTGGTGGCATTTATAGGGATTGCACTAATGTGTAGATTGCTTTAGGTAGTATGTATTTTTGTAACAATGTTTATTTTTCCAATCCATGAGTATAGAATACTTTTTCATTTATTAGTGCCATTTTCAATATCCTTCATAAGGCTTCTTGCCTTGCCTTCTTGCCTCCAGAGACATGTCAAGTAAGAAGTTCTTGTGGCCGAGGTCAAAGAAGTGGTCTGTTTTCTCCTCCAGGATTTTGATGGTTTCCTGTCTTACACTTAGGTCTTTCATCCATTTTCATTTTATTTTTGTGTATGGTGTAAAAAAATTATCCAGGTTAATTCTTCTGCACGTTGCTGTCCAGTTTTCCCAACACCATTTGCTGGAGAGACTATCTTCATTCCATTGGACATTCTTTCCTGCTTTGTCAAAAATTGTTTGGCCATATGTTTATGGGCTAATTTTCTTGTTCTTTATCCTCTTCAATTGATCAATGTGTCTGTTTTTATGCCAGTACCATACTGTCTTGATGATTACAGCTTTGTAATACAGTTTGAAGCCAGATTCAAATATGATGCCTCCAGCTTTGGTTTTCGTTTTTAGGATTGCTTTCGCTATTCAGGGTCATTTCTGGTTCCATACAAACTTTAAGATTGCTTGTTAAGCTCTGTGAAGGATGCTGGTGTTGCTTTGATAGGGATTGCATTTAATATGTAGATTACTTTGGGTAGTATTGACATTTTAACAATATTTCTTCCAATCCATGAGCATGGAATATTTTTCCATTTTTTTGTGTCTTCTTCTATGCTTTTCATAGACTTTCTATATTTTCAGTGTATACATTTTCTCCTCTTTAGTTAGGCTTCTTCCTAGATTTTTTTTGGTGCCATTGTAAATGGGATTGATTCCTTGATTTAGCTTTCTATTCCTTAATTATTGGTGTATAGAAATGCAACCAATTTCTCTGCATTGATTTTATATCCTGTGACTTTGCTGAATTCATTATCATTTCTAACAGTTTTTTTTGGTGGAATCTTATGGGTTTTCCATATGGAATATCACATCTGCGAAGAGTGAAAGGGTGACTTCCTCCCTGCCAAGTTTATTCCTTTGTGTTTCCTGATTGTTGAGGCTAGGACTTCCAATACTAAGTTGAGTAACAGTGGAGAGAGTGGACATCCTGTTGTGGTCCTGATCTCTTGGAGGAAAGTTCTGCTTTTCCCCCATGAGGATGATATTAGTGGTAGGTCTTTCATACATGCTTTCTTGATCTTGAGATATGAACCTTCTATCCCTACTTTCTTGAGGGTTTTTATCAAGAAAAGATGCTGTATTTTGTCAAAAATCTTTTGCTGCATCTATTGAAAGGATCATGTGGTTCTTGTCCTTTCTTTTATTGATGTGATGTATCACATTGACTGTTTTGTGGATATTGAACCAGCCCTGCATCCCAGGTATAAATCCCACTTGGTCATGGTGAATACTTCTTTTCATGTATTATTGGATCCAGTTGGCCAGTATCTTTTTGAGGATGTTTCATCCATGTTTCATCAGGGAAATTGGTCTGTAGTTCTCCTTTTCAGTGGGGTCTTTGGTTTTGGAATCAAGGTAGTGTTGGCTTCATAAAATGAGTTTGGAAGTTTTCCTTCCCTTTCTATTTTTTTTTTTTTTGGAACAACTTCCGAAGAATAGGTGTTAACTCTTCTTTAAATGTTTGGTAAAATATCCCTGGAAATCCATCTGGTCCTGGACTCTTGTTTGTTGGGAGATTTTTTTATTACTGATTCAATGTCTTTACTGGTTATGGGTCTATTCAAAATTTCTATTTCTTCCTGTTTCAGTTTTGGTAGTTTATATTTCTAGGAGTTTGTCCATTTCTTCCAGATTGCCCAATTTATTGGCATATAATTGCTCATAATATTCTCTTATTATTGTTTTTATTTCTTTTTTTAAATTTTTTTAAAGTTTATTTATTTTTGAGACAGGGAGAGACAGAGCATGAATAGGGGAGGGTCAGAGAGAGAGGGAGACACAGAATCTGAAACAGGCTCCGGGCTCGGAGCTGTCAGCACAGAGCCCGACATGGGGCTTGAACTCATGGACCATGAGATCATGATCTGAACCGGTCAGACACTTAACCAACTGAACCACCCAGACGTCCCTATTGTTTTCATTTCTGCAGTGTTTGTTGTGATCTTTCCTCTTTCATTCTTGATTTTATTTATTTGGGTCCTTTCCTTTTTCTCTTTATCAAACTGGCTAGGGTTAATCAATTTTGTTAATTCTTCAAGGAAACAGCTCCTGGTTTCATTGATCTGTTCTACTGGTTTTTTTTATATATCATTGATTTCTGCTCTAATATTTATTATTGCCCATCTTCTGCTTGTTTTGGATTTTATGTGCTGCTCTTTTTCCAGCTCTTTATAGGTAAGGTTAGGTTGTGTATTGAGACCTTTCTTCCTTCTTTTAAGAAGGTCTAGATTGCTATACACTTCCCTCTTATGACTGCCTTTGCTGCATCCAAGAGGTTTGGGGGCTGTGGTGCTATTATTTTCATTGGCTTCCATGTACTTTTTAATTTACTCTTTAACTTCTTGGTTAGCCCATTAATTGTTTAGGAGGATGTACTTTAGTTTCCAAGTATTTTTTGTCTTTCCAAATTTTTTCTTGTGGTTAATTTTGAGTTTCACAGTGTTGTAATATGAAAATATGCACAGTATGATCTTGATCTTTTTGTACTTGCTGAGGGCTGATTTGTGTCCCAATATGTGATGAATTCTGGAGAATGTTCCATGTGCACTCAAGAAGAATGTGTATTCTGCTGCTTTAGGATGAAATGTTCTGAGTATATCTAAGCCAATCTGGTCCAGTGTGCCATTGAAAGCCATTTTTTCCTTGTTGATTTTCTGTTCAGATGATTTTCCTATTGCTGTAAGTGGAGAGCTGAAATCCCCTACTATTATGGTATTATTATCAATGAGTTTCTGTATGTTTGTGATTTATTGATTTATAATTTTGGTGATTCACATTTGGGGCATAAATGTTTACAATTGTTAGATCTTGAGGGATAGACCCTTTAATTATGATATAATGCTCTTCTTCATCTCTTGTTAGGGTCTTTATTTTAAAATCTAGATTGGGTGAAATCAGTATGGCTATTCTGGCTTCTTTTGGCGACCATTAGCATGGTAGATGATTCTCCATACCGTTACTTTCAGTATGAAGGTGTCTTTAGGTCTAATGTGGGTCTCTTGCAAACAGCATATAGATGGACCTTGTTTTTTTATCCATTCTCTTAACCCATGTCTTTTGATTGGTGTGTTTAGTCCATTGACATTAAAAGTGAATACTGAAAGATATGAATTTATTGTCATCGTGTTGCCTGTAGAGTTGAAGTTTCTGGTGGTGTTCTCTGGTCCTTTCTGGTCTTTGTTGCTTTTGGTCTTTTCTGTTTTGTTTCATCTTTTCTCCTCTCAGAGAGTCCCCCCTTAAAATTTCTTGCTGGGTTTATTTAGTGGTCATGAACTCCTTTAGTTTTTGTTTTTCTGGGAAAATTTTTATCTTTCCTTCTATTTTGAATGACAGCCTTGCTGGATAAAGAATTTTTGACTTCATAGTTTTCTAATTCAGCACATTGAATATATTCTGCCAGTCCTTTCTGGCCTGCCAACTTTCTTGGATAGGTCTGCTGCAAACCTGTTCTGTCTTCCCTTGTAGGCTAAGGAATTTTTTCCCTTGTTGCTTTTGTGATTCTTTCCTTATCTGTGTATTTTTGGAATTTGAATATGATAAATCTTATTAATGATTGGTTTTGTTGAATATAATGGGAGTTCTCTGGGCTTTCTGGATTTTGATGTCTGTGTCTTTCCCTAGATTAAGAAAGTTTTCCACTATAATTTGCTCACATAAACCTCCTACCCCTTTTTCCCTCTCTTCATCTTCTGGATCCACTATGATTTGGATGTTATTCCTTTTTAATGAGTCACTGAGATATGTAATTCTTATATTGTGTTCTTTTGCCTTAGTTTCCCTCTTTTTTCCTGCTTCAATATTCTCCATAAATTTGTCCTCTATATCGCTGATTCGCTGCTCTGCTTTATCCGTCCTTGCCACTGTGGCATCCATTTGAGATTGCACCTCAGTTATAGCATTTTTAATTTTGCCCTGACTAGATTTTACTTCTTTTATCTCCGCAGAAAGGGATTCTGTTTTTTTCAACCCCAGCTAGTATTTTTATTATCATGGTTCAGACATCTCGCTTGTATTTGTGCTATGTATCTGGCGGTCATTTCTTCCTGTTTTTTTGGGATGAATTCCTTCATTTCATAATTTTGGAGGAAGAAAAAGAACTAATAAATTTTAAAAAATTAAAATTATAATATAAAAACAACACAAAAAATCAAATAAAGGATGCTAGATCCTAGGTATATTTTGGTCTGGCACCTCCCTCCTGAATTTTATCTCAAATGTTTTTCCAAACCCCTCACCCCTGAGGGCCTTGAAGCTTTGACCTGCTCAGACCCTCTGGGGGAGGGTCTCACCAAGCAATGGCTGGATGCCAGCCCACCCCCAGGAACTTTGGCACAACCATGCTACTGATGCCCAGAGACTGCAGCTGGGTGCCAGCCCACCCATGAAAATTTCGCAGGATTGTGTAGCAGAAGCATTTCAGGGATTATGATAAATCACAACACACATCTGGTGCCAGGCTTCACCAGCCTCTGGTAAATCTCCTCTCAGCAGGGGAACCACCCCTCCCCATGTGGCCTGAGGACCCCTCAGATCTTGCTGTCTGCTCCTGGGGATTCACCCATCCCACCAGAGCTCTGCTAGATATCCAACTGTGGAGTTTCAGATACTCCACTCTCCTGTTTATAGAGTCTTAATGGTATTTAAATCTTCTCCTTTCTCCTTTCTTCTTTCTCGCATTCTTGTTAAGTCCTTTATGGGTGTTTCCACTCTCTTTTTCTCTCCAGCTGCTTTCAGCGGGAGGGCTTTTCCTGTCTCCATCCTCTGCAAGCAAAAACATCTCCCTTCCCTCTGTGGCTTCTCTTTCTCCCAGTTCACCTCTCTGCATTGCGTACCTGCTGGGTTCTTTGGTTCAAGTTGTGCAGATTGTTTTGTTAATCTTCAGATCAATTTTCTAGGTGTGCAAGATGGTTTGGTGTTGATCTACCTGCATTTCATGGGGAGAGAAGCAAAAATCTTCCATGTTGCTCTATCTTGGCCCCTCCCAATAATTCTTTTAATGTACTGTTGAATTCAATTTGCTAGTATCTTGTTGATAATTTTTGCATCCATGTTCATCAGAGATAGTGGCCTGTAAATTCTCCTTTTTAGTAGGATTTTTGTGTGGTTTTGGAATCAAGTTTTCCTTCCATTTGTATTTTTTGGAACAATTTTAGAAGAATAAGTATTAATTCTCCTTTAAATGTCTGGTAGAATTCCCCTGAAAGCCATAGAGTCCAGGACTCCTGTTTTTTAGGAGATTTTTGATTACTGATTCATTTTCTTTGCTGGCTATGGGTCTGTTCAAATTTTCTATTTCTTCATGTTTCAATTTTGGTAATTTATATGTGTCTAGGATTTATCTGTTTCTTCCAGATTGGCCAGTTTGTTGGCATATATTTTTCATAGTATTTTCATATAATTGCTTCTATTTCCGTGGTGTTTACTGTGATCTCTCCTCTTTCATTGGTAATATTTAGCTATTTGAGTCCTTTCTCTTTTCTTTCTTGTATTTCTGGCTAAGGAGTTATTAACTTTGTCAATTCTTTCAAAGAACCAGCTCTTAGTTTCATTGGTCTGTTTTTTGTTTGCCTGTTTGTTTGTTTGTTTGTTTCAATATAATTTATTTCTGCTCTAATCCTTAGTATTTCCCTTCTGCTGGCTTGGGCTTTATTTGCTGCAACTTTTGTAGCTTCTTTAAGGTTATGTTGTGTATTTGGGACCTTTCTTGCTTCTGGAGATAGGCCTGAATTGCAATATACTTTCCTCTTAGGACTGCCTTTGCTGCATTCCCAAGGGTTGTGACTGTTGTATGTTTATTTCCATTTTCACTGGCTTCCATGTATTCTTTAAAATTTCTTTAATTTCCTGGTTAACCGATTCATTCTTTAGTAGAATATTCTTTAACCTCCATGTTGAGGGCTTTCCAAATTTTTTTTGTCATTGACTTCAAGTTTAATAGCATTGTGATACAAAAATATGTATGGTATGGTATCAATCTTTTTGTACTTGTGGTGGGCTGATTGGTTACCCATTATGTGATCGGGAGAAAGTTCCATGTGCACTTGAGAAGAATGTGTATTCTGCTACTTTAGGATGAAATAATGTGAATATACCTTCTATTTTCATGCATTCCAGTGTACCACTCAAACCATTGTTTCCTTATTGATTTTCTGCTTAGATGATTTGTCCACTGTTGCAGGTGGGATGTTAAAGTCCCCTAGTAGTAATGTATTATTATCATGAGCTTCTTTATGTTTTTCACTAATTGATTTATATATTCATATTCTGAGTTGGGGGTATAAATATTTACTGTTGTTAGATCTTCTTGGTGGATAGACCCCTTAATTATTATATAATGCTCTTATTCATCTCTCTTTACAGTCTATGTTTTAAAGTCTAACTTTTCTGATATAAGTATGGATACTCCAGCTTTCTTTTGATGTCCATCCCCTCACTTTCAATCTATAGGTGTCTTTAAGTCTAAAATGAGTCTCTTGCAGGAAGCATATAGATGGATCTTTTTTTTTTAATCTTCATATATGCTCTGTCTTTTATTTGGAGCAGTCTACTTACATTGAAACTGATTACTGAAAAATATGAATTTGGTGCAATTGTTTTGCCTATGGAGTTGATGTTTTTGGTGATGTTTCTTATCCTTTCTAGTCATTGTTGCTTTAGGTCTTTTTTTTTCTTTTGGTCTTTCTGGTTCGGTTTTGTTTTTTTCTCCACTCAAAGAGTCCCCCTTAAAATGTCTTGCAGAGCTGGTTCTGTGGTCATGAACTCCCCTAGTTTTTGTTTGTCTGGTAAATTCTTTATCTCTCCTTCTATTTTGAATGACAGCTTTGCTGTATAAAGTATTCCTGGTTGCATATTTTTCCCATTCAGCAAGTTGAATATATCCTGCCACTCCTTTCTGTCCTCCCAAGTGTCTGTGGATATATCTGCTGCAAACCTGATCTGTCTTCCCTTGTAGTTTACGGACTTTTTTCCCTTGATGTTTTCAGTATTCTTTCCTGTCTGAGTATTTTGTGAATTTAACAATCATATGCCTTGGTGATCTTTGGCTTCCCTGAATTTAGTGGAAGTTCTTTGTGACTCCTGAATTTTGATATAAGTGTCCTTCCCCAGATTAGGGTGGTTTTCAGGTATAATTTACTCACACAAACCGTCTGCCCCTTTTTCTCTCTCTTCATCTTCTGGGACTTCTATGATATGAATGTTATTCCTTTTAATAATTCATTGAGTTCTCTAAGCCTTTTATCATGATCTTTAGCCTTTATATCCTTCCTCTTTTTAGCTTCATTGTTTTCCATAATTTTAACTCCATATCACTGATTCATTACTCTGCTTCATCCATCCTGACCATCATGACATCCGTTCGAGATTGCACCTCATTTATAGTATTTTTAATTTCAGCCTGACTAGATTTTAATTCTATTATCTCTGAATACAGGCATTCTCTGGTGTCTACTATGCTTTTTTCAACTCTAGTAATCTTATATTCATAGTTTTCAATTCTAGTTCAGACATCTTACTTATATCTTATTTGTTTCTTAATGTGTTTCTCATGATGTAAATGTTGTCATTACAAAATTTCATCTTAGAACTGCATGCCATTATTTTTGTGTTGTGGCCTAACATATGATCTATCCTGGAGAATATTCTAGGTGTGCTCCAAAAAATGTGTATTCTTTGCCTTCAAATGGAATGTTCTACTTATGTTTGTTAGATACATTTTTTTTCTAAGATATAGTTCTGATTTTTTTCCTTATTGATTTTCTGTGTGGATGATATCCATTGATGAAAGTGAGTATTAAGATCCCCTATTATTATTTTTATTTCTCCTTTTAGGTCTGCTAATATTTACTTTGTGTATTTAGGTTTTCTTTTGTGCATAATATTTATAAATAGAGGGCTATAGGAAAGTGCCACAGTAGGAAATCCTAAGCTCACCTTGTTCTAAAGACACGTCAATGCAACTAACCCTGAAGATGACTCAAAAACTTGCATAACAGATTCCATTGTTAATCATAGAGAGGGGCTACATCAAAAATGTTAGGAAGGGTGGAGACACTGTTGGGAACCAAACCTCCAGTGAATTTAACCACAACTAAGGGGGACTCCACAAATACACCAAAGAGAGAGAGTTGACAACCCAAACTGGGCACCCTAAGCATGAAGGATCTTCACTGTAAAGTAGTTCCTGTAAAATTTGTCTTTGAAAACTAGTGAGGCTGTACTTTGAGAGTTTTTACAATCAATGGGCCTAACTTTGGGTACTTTAAAAATCAGTGGGTTTATCTGGAAACAATATGGAAATTCATCAAAAAGTTAAAAATAAAATAATGCTAGGACCCTGCAATTGCACTACTAGGTATTTACCCAAAGATACCAAAATAGTAATTTGAAGGGGCACATGCACCCTGATGTTTATAGCAGCACTGTCAACAATAGCCACATTATGGAAAGAACCCAAATGCCCATCAACTGATGAATGAATAAAGAAGATGTGGTTTATATATACAGTGGAATATTACTCAGCCATCAAAAGTTATAAAATCTTGACATTTGCAATGACATGGATAGAGATAGAATGTGTTACACTAAGTGAAATGAGTCAATTAGATAAATACAAATACCAAAAGAGTTTGCTCAAATGTGCAATTTAAGAAACAAAACATATAAACATAGGGGGAGGGGGAAAAAGGAGAGGGAAGCAAACCATAAGAGACTCAACTATAGAGAACAGAGGACTGATGGAGGGTAGTGGATGAGGGATAGGCTAAAAAGGTGGTAAATATTAAGGACGGCATTTATTGGGATGAGCACTGGGTGTTATATGTGAGTGATGAGTCACTAAATTCTTCACCCAAAAGCAATTTTACCATATATCTTAACTGACTAGAATTTAAATTAAAATTTGAAATATAAATAAATATCAGTAGGTTTATCTCCAGAAAAGCTGGAGGGTGATTGGACTCCCTTAAAGAACCAGCATAACAAATAATCCAGCTGAGATACAACATAAAAGCCACAGTTTGAAAAGTCCCTGGAGTATACACGAAGATTTTTTTTTTACTAAATTCAGGACTCCACTAGAGGGACAGAGGTATTTAGAAGATTTCTCCAGGAGATAGAGTTGGTAGTAATCATACCTCCCCTTGTTCCCACACAGCTTAGATAGCAGGACTCTTGTAGGAACCAGCAAAATTTCCACCTAGTTTTTTAAATTCAAGTATAATTAACATACATTTTATACTAGTTGCAAGTGTAAAATATAATGATACAACAATTCTATACATTTCTTAGTGCTCATCAATAAAATTATACTTCTGTGGTGCCTGGGTGCCTTAGTCAGTTAAGCATTCAACTCTCACTTTCAGCTTAGGTCATGATCTCATAGTTTGTGAGATTGAACCTCACATCAGGCTTTTCGCTGACAGTGTGAAGACTGCTTGGGATTCTCTCTCTCCCTCTCTCTGCCCATACCCCACTCATGCTTTTTATCTCTCTCTTAAAATAAATAAAAAACATTTTTAAAAATCTTTTTAAAAAAGGAAAAAAAAGAAAAATGTACTTTTAATCTTCTTTATCTATTTAACCATACACCAAACCACCTCACCTCCTGCACTCACCAGTTTCTTCTCTATATTTAAGGGTCTATTTTGTTTTTCTCACTTGGTTTATTAATTTTTTTCTAAATTACACATATGATTTAAATCACCATTTAAATCATAAGTGTTTACCTTCTTTGATTGACTTCTTTCATTTTGCATTATACCTTCTATGTCCATCCATCCATCCATCTTGCAAATAGCAAGATTGTATTCTTTTTCATGGCTGAATAATATTCCACTCGTGTGTGTGTGTGTGTGTGTGTGTGTGTGTTTACCAAATCTTCTCTATCCATTTCTCTATTGATGGGCACTTGGATTGCTCTCGCATCTTTGCTGTTGTAAATAATGCTTCAATAAACACAGGGGTGCATATACCTTTTCTATTTAGTGTTTGTTCTCTTTGGATAAATACTCAATAGTGGATTTATTGTATCATATGGTATTCTATTTTTAGGTGTTTGAGGAATCTTCATACTGTTTTCCACAATGGCTGCCCTAATTTGCATTCTCAACAGTCCATGAGTGTTCTTTTTTTCTCCATGTTCTCACCAACACTTAATGTTACTTGTGTTTTATTTTTAGCAATTCTGATAGGTATAAAGTAATAGTTCATGGTGGTGTTATTGCCATTTCCCTGATGTTTAGTGATGTTAAGCATCTTTTAATGTGTTATTTAGCCATCTATAAGTCTTCTCTGTAAAAGGTCTGTGCAAGTCTTCTGCCAATTTTTAATTGGATTGTTTGGATATTGAATTGTATAAGTTTTTTTTAACATATTTTGGATATTAACCCCTTATCATTCATAAATATCTTCTCCAATTTAGTAGGGTGCTTTGTTAATTTTTTCCTTGATTGTGCCAATTCTTCTTATTTTGGTGTAGTCCCAATAGTTTAATTTTGTTTTGTTTCCCTTGAATCAGGGGACATGTGAAGAAAAATGTTTAAATGGCCAATGTAAAGAAATTACTGCCTATGCTTCCTTCTAAGAATTTTGTGGTTGTAGGTTTTATGTTTAGGTCCTTAAACTATTTTGAGTTTATTTCTGTAAATGGTGTAAGAAAGTGGTCCAGTCTCCTTCTATATAACTGTCTAGTTATCACAAAATCATTTGTTGAAGACACTTTTTCCCACTATATTCTTGCATCCTTTGTCATACATTAATTGATCATAAAATTATGGGTCTATTTCTGTTCTATTATGTTCCATTGGTCTAGGCATGATAGATTGCTTCCATCCCCTTATTTTCAATCTGCAGTTATCTTTAGGTCTAAAATGAGTCTCTTGCAGGCAGCATATAGATGCACCTTGTTTTTTTAATTCATTATGACATCCTATGGCTTTTTATTGCTGTCTGTTTCTTTCCCAAGAAGAGGAAGTTTTCAGCTGTAATTTGGCAAAATAAGCTTACTCCTTTCTCTTTGATACTTAAGCATTTAGTGAAATTTTATTAATTGTTTGTAATTGTTTCTGGAACATTTCTCTCATCATTTCTTTGCTGCTTTTGGTCTTTCTTACATACCCCAAAAGTTCCCTTAAATATTTATCGCAGAGCTGGGTTAGTGTTCACTAGCTTCCTTAGTTTTTTTTGGGAAATTTTTTATCTCTACTTGTATTCTTAATGACATTTTCCTGAATACAGTAAACCTGGTTACATATTTTTCCTATTCAGCACGTTGAATATATTATGTCACTCCCTTCTGGCCTGCCAAGTCTGTGGGCAGATCTGCCATGGACTTCATCTATCTTTCTTTGTAGGTAAGGACTCTTTCTCCCTTGTTGCCGTCAGGGTTCTTTCTTTGTCTCTGTATTTTGTGAATTTGACTGTGACGTGTCTTGGTGATTTCTGGCTTTTGTTGAATTTCTTGGGAGATCTCTGTGCTTCTTAAATTTTGCTGTCTGTTTCTTTCCCAAGAAGAGGGAAGTTTTCAGCTGTAATTTGGCAAAATAAGCTACTCCTTTTTCTTTATCTTTTTCTGGGACTCCTATGCTACAAATGTTATTATGCTTTTAGGAGTCACTGAAGTATCTAAGTCTACATTCATGATCCAATACCTATCTTTCCCACTTCTTTTCAGCCTCATAATTTTCCATATTTTATCTTCTATATCACTCATCTGTTCCTCTGCTTCATCCATCCTCCTTTTCATGACATCTATTCAGGTTTGCACCTCAGCTATAGTATTTTTTTTTATTTTGGCCTAAGTAATTTTTAGTTCTTCTATCTCTGCAGTAAAGGATTTTTCAGTTTCTTATATGATTTTCTCAAGCTCAGCTGTTATCTTTATAGTTGTTTTAAATTCTGGCTCAAACATCTTACTTGTATCTGTTTGATTAAATCCCTGGTTATGACTTCTTTCTGTTCTTTTTTTGGGGGGGGGGTAAATTCCTCTATCTTGTCTTTTTGTCTTGGTCACTGTTTTGTGTGTGTGATTGTTCAGAATGACTTTGTATACCTGCTCCTGTAAGTAACGGCTATATTAAAAAGAGGTAAAAAAGGGGCGCCTGGGTGGCGCAGTCGGTTAAGCGTCCGACTTCAGCCAGGTCACGATCTCGCGGTCCGTGAGTTCGAGCCCCGCGTCAGGCTCTGGGCTGATGGCTCGGAGCCTGGAGCCTGTTTCCGATTCTGTGTCTCCCTCTCTCTCTGCCCCTCCCCGTTCATGCTCTGTCTCTCTCTGTCCCAAAAATAAATAAAAAAAAAAAAAAAAAAAAAAAAAAAAACGTTGGAAAAAGAGGTAAAAAAAAAAAAAAAAAGGGTGGGCTAAATCCTATTTCCCCTAGAGTGGAAAATTTCCAGCACTCTAAGACCAGTAGACTTGGTGTGTGCTTTGGGGTTTGTGCTGGTCTTGGTCTCACTCTTGGCCCGAGTAGGGAGCTCACACCTGCCACTCTCAGGAAGCTCTCACAAAAGAGAAATCACCTCTTGTGTATTCTTGGCTTCCTCCAAATCCCCATGTTCACCCTGCCTGCATCTGAACTATCCACCAGCCAGGTGGCTTAGCTCTTCTGTGTCTTATCAGGCCAATAGCTAGTTCTTATAACTCTGAGTTTTAAAGATCCAAGTGGCATGGACTTATGATGATCCTTTGGGCTATCCACTGCATTGTGGCTGTTGCCTCCTTGTCCAAGAAACCAATTGTGTGATTGTACAATGGTTTGGAATTTATGGTAAAGTGCAGCTAAAAGTCTGCACCAAGGTTTGCTGCTCTCAGCCAGTGTCTTTGTTCCCATGGAAGGGAAAAGGGAAGTGCACTGGTGCTGCTGTTACTTTTACCCCTGGAAAGGCTGTGCTGTCACTCCCAATTGCACTCCAAGCAGAGGAACTGCTTCCCCCGTGTGACCCAAGGGATCCTCAAACCACGCTGCCTTCTTTTGGGTCTCTACACTTTCCCCCCACTGGAGCACCACCAATATCACTAGGCACCACCCTGGCGATGGCACAGACCTCTGAAACTTCAAACTCTGCACTCTACTGTTTATAAAAACTTGTGGTATTCAGGCCCCCTCCCTTTCCCAGTCAATGGATTGAGGAAAAATTTTTCTTGTGCACATGCTTTCATTTTTCTTTTTCTCTCTTCCTCCTCTCTCCATGATCAGGGCTCCTTACCCTTTGCAGCACCCTCAGTTCTTCTCTCCCCCAAATCAACTTTCCACAGCTCCTACCTTACATAATGTGGCTGTTTTTTTTCTACCTCTCTCAGTCCTCAGATTGACTTCTTGAGTGTTCAAATGATTTGCTATTTATCTAGCTACGTTTGAGGGATGAGGCAAGCCTAGGGACCCCTACTCATCTAATAACCTAAATACCCCCCAAGAAACTCTTAATGATTGCAATCTGAGGGTTGATAGAGGGAGGTGGGTGGGAGATGGACAAAATGGGTAATGGGTATTACAAAGAGCACTTGTTGTTATGTGTAAGTGATGAATTACTAAATTCTGCTCCTGAAACCAATACTACACTATATGTTAACTAACTAGAATTTAAATAAAAAATTGAAAGAAATAATAACATAAATTGCCTCATAAATTCACCTACAAATAGATATTTCAGTACTTTTATATTTCCTAATTAAGTGTTTTCATATTTCCAGTTTAAAGGATGCATTTCCAAGCAGAAAATTATTTCTAGACTCCTACCTGCTGAATACCATTTAAAAAATAATAATAACAACCACTAAGCAAATGTCAGTCATACAAGATCATAGATATACATATGGGAAAAACATGGGACCCAAGAAATGGAATTACTCAGTAATACAATCTACTTTGAGGCAGTGTCTGACATAAATGTCTTTTACAGATTATTAGTATTTTCAAATTAGACATACTAATTCTAATTGTCCTAGACTTATTTAAAAACATAATCTATATGCTTTCAAACTGCGTATGTCACAGTGAAAGTGGGCCTTTCCTTCACGTTACCGTTAATACTATTAACGTTAATAGTACTAAATACTAAATACTAATTAGTACTAAATACTAATACCGTTAATACTACCCCCAATCCACCTCTGTATCTCTGTTCCTTCTGTGATAAGGCTCAGTGATGGTTCGTTTCCCAAATCTGTTCTCTTTCCACATGTAGAACCTAAGTGAGAATATGGCTTGAAAGTTCAGCCTTGGCCACTCTTCTGGAGGCTCAAGGAAGTCCTCGAACCCAGTGACATCCCAGGCCTACAACCTCAGGATCCTCCTCAGACACCAGGATCCATGAGTTTGGTTTTACACTCCCTTAGCCTCAAGACTTCCAATCCTAGATTCCTTTGATGGCTCTTGCTGGAGAGTTTCAAAGGCCTCTGTTACTTTGATTAGAATGATAGAAGCAATTTCAGAATTATAAGTTTGTCATCTGGATTTTAATTCCAGGTTTAAATTTCCCAGAATCAAGGAGACAATAGCCATACTCCACTGAACAGTTCCTCTCCCATACTTTGTGGCAAAACAGCCCCATACCTGCATTCTGGGATTATATTCTTCCCCTGCAATGCTTTTATAGGAAGATTTGTTCTGCAATCCATTCCCCATCTCTGCTGTGTCCCAGCTACTACAGCAAAGAAGTGCTTCGTCAATACCTTGCATTTAATTCATAAACAGAAAACTTTGAAGGGTCAATAGGAATATGAAAAACTTCTGAAACCCACTAGTAATTTCGATGTGTAAATTAAAGAAACACTAAACTATCACCTTAGGCATATACAATCGGCAGACATCTGAGTGCTGCTAACATAAAGTGTCAATCATGATATGAGGGAAATGGGAATTTTTCTACTCAGAAGGATGATAATTATCAGTGAAATTAAGTACACATATGTCTTGTCCCCAGCACATTTCATTGTTGATGTATATCCAAGCAAAGTTCTCATGTCCATCTACAGGAAAAGTACTCATCATAGCAGTGTTTGTAGTAATGAAGAGTTGGAGGCAACCCAAGTGTCCGTCACCAGTTGGTCTAGTCAGCTAAATTGTCTTAGGTTGGTTTCTTCTAAAACTGGACCCTGAGATGTAAATTTGCATTCAAGTAGCTTATTTGGGTAGTGATTTAAGGAAGCACCAGTGTAGGAGTAGGAAAGTGAGGCAGGGGCAGTGTGAGAATAAATAAAGGATACATTATGACAGGTTGCCTCTATGGACAAAGAGAGCTTAATCCCACTGGAGAACACTGGGAGACAGTGTTGTCCATGCCTCAGAGTAATGTCATCCAAGTGGGTAGAACACAAGGGTATTTATCTTCTTGTTCCCATCATGCTGTGCAGAGTGATGGTCCCAGGTACATTAAATTGCACCCATCTAGGTCCATCTAGCCTGCTCAGGAGAGGACAAGAGAAAACCTCAGGTAAAGAGTCCCAATTTTGTGCAGCATGACACTAGATGCATGAACTAGACCATTAGTATTAAAGAGAGAGCACAAGGCAACAACTGGGTCATGCAGATAGGCTTTAAAAGATAGTGTAGAGGGAAATGCATGGGAAACAGCAAAATTATAGACCTATACCATTAAGGTAAACTTAAAACACAAGCAGAAAACAAACCGCATTACATATGTCACACTCATACCACATATGTGGACACATTTCAGACACACTACACAGTGGTTTTGGGTGCAGTGGCAAATGGGACTGAAGATGGAGAATGGAAGAAAGAAAAATAGAAACTGAGGGGTCTCACAGAACTTGATAAAGGGTGTCAAAACCTGAGGATTTAAAACACCCCTCTTCTGCCTCCTCTGCTTTTCCTGGACCCCATCAAAACCCTCACCTTCCACATTACACATAGGACATCTGGCTTTGGGCTCTGTAAAAGCAGGAACTGTGTTAAATACAATGTAATACCTACCCCTCACAGCTTGTGGCCAGGGCTCATCAGATAATACAGCTCTCCACTCTTTCAATGAATAGATTTGAATCAGAGGTGCACAAGCACAACTACATTTCCCAGAGATCTCTAGGTGATTCTAACTCAACTTTGAGGGCGGAGCAGTTTGTAAGGCCAGGGAGGCCACTTCCTGTACTGGTGCTGGAAGTGGGAGGACAGAAGGCAGGCAGCCTGCTTCCTGGTTGAGAGTCCTAGTGGAACTCGGTAAGTGACTTGTCTGTGCTTTGAAATTGGGGCTTATTCCTATCTTAAATGTTGAGTCCAGAGGACTAGATACCACATTTGCCTGAATTTTAGGTCCCAAGGTAGTTCAGGAAGTTTGGCTAACACATACTTTACATTCTTATGCTATAACTACTATACAGCATATAAGGTCACAGGCCTTTGATTCAAACTGTCTGGGTTATGGTCAAAGCCACACCACATCTTAGCTGTGAGGACTTAGGTCACTCTACATCTCTAAAAGTCAGTTTGTTCATCAGTAAAATGGAAGTAATAAGAGAACTTACTTAAAAGGATTGTGTGGATTAGAGAAGTGTGTTAAAAGACAGCTAATGTGTATAATGAGTGTTTCAGGGAGCTGAATTTCCCTCTTGGATAATTGAAGCAGTGGTGTCCACCTCCTCTGTCCCCAACTGGCTGTGTCCCAAAGGGCCCAGTTAGTCCTGCAGGCAGCAAGTCCATATTTCCTGTTTCTCCTGCATTAGCTGATCAGAAATTCTCTAATAATCTCAAATGCCCAGGGAGGCTGGGTTGCACTGTCTACAATGTTTAAAGGAATTCCCACAAGTTTTATCGTACTGAAAAGAGGCTTAGTGGGGAGGGTGCCAGGAGCCATAACTGACAAGTATCAACTCCTTCACTGTTGGCAGACGGAGGATGCCACTCCCTGAGCACAGATGTACAGAATTCCATAGGAGAGAGGAACCTGCTGAGGCAGACAACCCCAGGAGGAAGGGGTCCAATGGGCTCTCCACCCTGGACATTGCTCCCATGTTCTGCCATGATTCTCACAACAACAGCATGCCCGTTGGCACTTTTTAAATAAATTGCCCTTTCCCTTCCCCAGGGCTCTCATTTCAGTTTCTCAGTCACAAAACAGCTGACCCCACCCTCTCCCACTCCAAAGGAAGTTAGCTGTCAACTATTTAGCTGCATCTTGTTCAGAGATCTATTTTGTTTTTCCTTTATAGGCTTAAAAAGTTCAGAGCCAACTTTAAAAATAGGCAGATTTTACCTTCAGATCTGAATTTCTGCTTCTCCTGAGGAGGGCAAAAACAAAATAAAACAAAACTCTCAGAACTTCCTGCTTCCTGGGACCGATTCCAACTGTCTTTAGCCATACCAACTGTTTCTCTTGGGTGGGGCTTTTCAGTGCACACACAGTTCAAGGATGGTCTGTGGACATAGCTTGCCTGGAAACTTCTCCTTTTCCATCTGGAACATTATTGGGCTGGTCACTTGCCTCTGGGAGTGGGCTGGGTTGTAGTGTCATTGGGGTGGGCCTCAGAGCCAAAATAAGATGGGATAGAGAAGATGGGAAGGGAAAGGAAAGTAAGGGAAGGGAGGAGGAAAAGAAAACAAAAGCACATAGAAAGAAAAGTTATTCAGGAGGACTCCTTAAAATTCTTTTATTCAACTCGGCATTTCTTTTTTTTTTTTTTTTTTTTTTACTTTTTTTTTTTATTTATTTTTATTTTTTTTTTTATTTATTTTTGGGACAGAGAGAGACAGAGCATGAACGGGGGAGGGGGAGGGCAGAGAGAGAGGGAGACACAGAATCGGAAACAGGCTCCAGGCTCCGAGCCATCAGCCCAGAGCCTGACGCGGGGCTCGAACCCACGGACTGTAGATCGTGACCTGGCTGAAGTCGGACGCTTAACCGACTGCGCCACCCAGGCGCCCCACAACTCGGCATTTCTATTCCTAGCTACCTATCCAAAAGACTTGAGAACAGATACTGAAAAATGTACTTGAACACAAATGTTCATAGTTGTGCTATTCATAATAGCTAAAAGTGGACACAATCCAAATTCTCATCAAAGAATGAAGAAGTAAACAAAAATGGTCTATTTATACTATGGAATATTACTAATTCATAAAAAGGAATGAAGTTTTGCTTAAGCAACTCTTTCTTAGAGTTCTGGAGATTTGGAAGCCCACTTCTGATTTGTACAGTTTATGTGTGTATTGACATCCTACTTCCCCTTGCTGTAGGACTCTACTTTCTCAGTCCAGAGAACTGATTTCTTGGTCTATCTTCCAAGACAAAAATGAGGTAGGAAGAAAGCAAAGTGTCTTGTGACTTCTAAAGGCACAAATCTCATTCATGAAGCTTCCAACTTCAAAACCTAGTTTTCTTCCAAGGCTCCCTCTATTTCTTAATACTATCATATTGGATGGCCTTTTGTAGCAACGTGGATGGAACTGGAGAGTGTGATGCTAAGTGAAATAAGCCATTCAGAGAAAGACAGATACCATATGGTTTCACTCTTATGTGGATCCTGAGAAACGTAACAGAAACCCATGGGGGAGGGGAAGGAAAAAAAAAAAAAAGAGGTTAGAGTGGGAGAGACCCAAAGCATAAGAGACTGTTAAAAACTGAGAACAAACTGAGGGTTGATGGGGGGTGGGAGGGAGGGCAGGGTGGGTGATGGGTATTGAGGAGGGCACATTTTGGGATGAGCACTGCGTGTTGTATGGAAACCAATTTGACAGTAAATTTCATATATTAAAAAAAAAATACTATCATATTGGAGAGGTGCAAACATTCAGTCCACAACAAAACTGTTGTAGTTCTTTTCCATGTAATAAGCCATGTTGTCCTGTCTACAGCTTAGTAAAGTAATATCAAACTGTCATCTTGTAATTCTAATTTATGGGAATACTCTGAGGCACAGGGTGACAAGAGGTTTTTCTGAGGTTATGTAGCTAGTAGGGGAAGAGTGAGAATTCTGTCGCTGGACAGTAATTTTCAACTTTGCACTTTGAATTTACCTGCGGAGTTTTTATTTTTATTATTTTCTTTTTTACTGAAGTAATTGATGTCAAATTTTATATGTTTCAGGTATACAACATAATGATTCAGTATTTATATACATTGTGAAGTTATCACCAATAACTTCACTATCTGTCACTGTAAAATCATTGCATATTATTAACCATATTCCCTACATTGTATATTGTATTCCCATGTCTTACTTATTTTATAACTGAAAGTTGGTATTTTAATCCCCTTCTCTTTAGCCCATCCCTCCACACTTCTCTCTGAGAAACCAGCAGATTAGCCTTGTATCTATGAGTCTGTTTCTCTTGTTTGTTTTGTTTTATAGATTACACATACAAGTGAAAGTTGTCTTTGTCTGACTCATTTCACTTAGCATAATACCCTGTAGGTCTGTCCATGTTGTTACAAATGGCAAGATTTTATTTTTTTATGGCTTAGTGGTATTCCATTATATATACTTACCGTATCTTCTTGATCCATTCCTCTATCAATGGACACTTAGATTCCTTCTGTATTTTGACTATTGTAAGTAATCCTGCAACGAACTTAGGGGGTATATTTTTTTTTGAATTAATGTTTCATTTTCGTAAGTTAAATACCTAGAAATCAAATCGCTGGATTGCATGGTAGTTCTATTATTAATTTTTTGAGGAACCATCATACTGTCTTCCATAGTGAATGTACCAATTTAAATTCCCACCAACAGCACACAAGGATTCTCTATTCTCCACATCCTCACATATATTTGCTATTTGTGTTTTTTTCTTTTTAAGTAAGCTCCTTACCCAATGTGGGGCTTCAATTCATGATCCCAAGATCAAAAGTCATATGTTCTACTGACTGAGTCAGCCAGTCACCCAAACACTTGCTATTTCTTTTTTGATACTAGCCATTCCAACAGTGTGAGGTGATAGATATATCATTGAGGTTTTGATTTCTATTTCCCTGGTGATTAGTGATGCTAAGCATCCTTTCATGTATCTGTTGGCCATCTGTATGTCTTCTTTGGAAACATGTCTTCAGGTGCTCTGCCTATTTTTTTTTTATTTCAAGTTTTTAGTTAAATTCTAGTTAGTTCACATGGCAAATTGGTTTTAAGAATTCATTGGTTCACTACTTACCTATAACACCTAGTGCTCATCACAGCAAGCACCATCCTTAATATCCATCACCCATTTATCCCATCCCCCTCTCATCTCCCTCCATCAGTGCTCAGTTTGTTCTCTACAGTTAATTTGCTGCCCTCTACTTATTTTTTCCACTTCTCCTATGTTCATCTGTTTTGTTTCTTAAATTCTACATATGAGTGAAATCATGTGGTATGTGTATTTCTATAACTGGCTTATTTTACTTAGCATAATACACTCTAGCTCTTCTGTCTTGTTGCAAATGGCAAGATTTAATTCTTTTTGGTGGCTGAGAAATATTCTAGTGTGTGTGTATGTGTGTGTTTGTATATGTGCCACAACTTCTGTATCCATTTATCAGTCAATGGACATTTGGGCTTTTCCATAATATCCTGTTGTTGATAATGCTGCTATAAACTTTGGGGTGCATAAGCCCCTTTGAGTCAGTTATTTTATATCTTTTGGATAAATACTTAGTGCAATTGCTGGGTTGTAGTTCTGTTTTTTTTTAATGTTTATTTTTGAGAGACAGAGACAGAGAGTTGGGGAGGGACAGATAGAAAGGGAGACACAGAATCTGAAGCAGGCTCCAGGATCTTGGCTGTCAGCACAGAGCCAGACACAGGGCTCGAACTCATGAATAATGAGATCATGACCTGGGCCAAAGTTGGAAGCTTAACCAACTAAGCTACTCAGGCACCTCAAGGGTAGTTCTTTTTTTAACTTTTTTGAGGAAACTCCATACTGTTTTCCAGAGTGGCTGCACCAGTTTTCATTCCCACCAACAGTTAAGAGTGTTCCCCTT
This sequence comes from Panthera onca, assembly GCF_046562875.1. Taxonomy (NCBI): domain Eukaryota; kingdom Metazoa; phylum Chordata; class Mammalia; order Carnivora; family Felidae; genus Panthera; species Panthera onca. Next base: position 166,641,487 of record NC_138342.1, on the reverse strand, counting down.
TCTCCAGAGGCAAGGGAAGCAAAAGCAAAAATCAACTACTGGGACTTCATCAAGATAAAAAGCTTCTGCACAGCAATGGAAACAATCAACAAAACTAAAGACAACCAATGGAATGAGAGAATATATGCAAATGACATATCAGATAAAGGGTTAGTATTCAAAATCTATAAAGAATTTATCAAACTAAACACCCCCCCCCCCAAATAATCGACTAAACAAATGGGAGGAAGACCCATAAATAGACACTCTTCCATACAAGACCTACAGATGGCCAACAACACATGAAAAATGCTCATCACTCATCATCAGGGAAATACACATCAAAACCACAATGAGATATTGTTTCATACCTGTCAGAATGGGTAAAATTAAGTTGGTGAGGTCCTCTGCCTATTTTTTAACTGGATTGTTTGTTTTTCATATCTTTTGAGTTAATTTTATATTTTGTATTTTAACCCCTTATCAATTATATCTTTTGTAAGTATCTTCCCCTATTCATTAGGTTGCATTTTAGTTTTGTTGGTAGGTTTCTTTCCTGTTGAAAGATGTTTAGTCTAATGTAGTCCCACTTATTTATTTTTGCTTTTGTTGTCCATGCCTAAAAAGATCTAAAAAAACATGTGCAAACCAATGTCTAAGAGCTGTGTATGCTTTCTTGTATCATTTTCATAGTCTAGGGTCTCACATTTAAGTCATTTTGAGTTTATTTTTGTATGTGGTGTAAGAAAGCAGTCCAGTATCATTTTTTTGCATGTGGTTATTTTAAACAATGCTGTTGGAAACATAAGAGTGCATATGTCTTTTCAATTAGTGCTTCTGTTTTCTTTGGGTAAATACCTAGTAGTGGAATTACTGGACCACATGGTAATTCTATTTTAATCTTTGAGAAACCTCAAAACCTCACTGTTTTTCACAGTGGTTTCACCAGCTTGCATTCTGACCAATGGTGCATGAGGTTTCTTTTTCCTACTTCCTTGGCAACACTTAGTCTTTCTTGTGGTTTTGATTTTAGCCATTCTAACAGGTGTGAGGTGAAATCTCATTGTTTTTATCTACATTTCCCTGATGACTAGTGATATTGAGTGTTTTCATGCATCTGTTGATGATCCTTATGTCTTCTTTGGAAAAATGTCTATTCATATTCTGGTCCTCTGCACATTTTCTAATTGGATTGTTCATTTGTTCTTGATAATGAGTTTGTGAGTTCTTTACATATTCTGTATATTAACCTCTTATCAGTTACTTATGTCCAAGACCTGACTGAATTGCCACAGGTGTATGTGTATTAATTTGGTATCCTACAACTTTACTGATTTCATTTATTACTTCTAATAGTTTTTAGGTGGAATCTTTAGAGTTTTCTATATAAAGTATCATGTTTTCTGCAAATAGTGATAATTTTACTTGTTATTTCCACTTTGATTTTTTATTTCTTTTCTTTTCTGATGTTGTGGCTAGAACTTCCAATACTATGTTGAATAATAGTGGCAATAGTGGGCATTCATCTTATTGATCTTAGAGGAAAAACTTTCATCTTTTCACTGTTGATTATGATGTTGGCTGTTGTTTTGCATATTATAGCCTTTATTATGTTGAAGTATGTTTCTTCCACACCCACTCTGTTGAGAGGTTTTACCATAAATGATATATTGAATTTTATAAAATGCTTTTTTCTGTATCTATTAAGATGACCATATTTTTTAACCCTTCTTTTTGCTAATATGATGTATTACTGTTGTTCATTTGTGAATGTTGTTGCATCTCTAGAATAAATCCCATTTGATCATGGTGTACAATCCTTTGAATATATTGTTGAATTTGGTTTGCTAAATTTTTTAGGATTTTTGCATTTGTGTTCATCAGGAATATTGGCCTGTAATTGTGTGTGAGTGTGTGTGTGTGTGTGTGTGTGTGTGTGGTGTCTTTCTGTGGTTTGGGTATGAGTGTAATATTGGCCTTCTTAAATGATTTTGGAAGCATTCCTCTTAATTATTTTGAAATATTTTCACCAGGATAGGTATTAACTCTTCTTTAAATGTTTGGTAGAATTTATCTTTTAAGACACGTGGGCTTTGTTTGGAGTTGTTTGGTGTTTGGTTGGTTGATTTGTTTGTTTTTGTTTTTTATTATTGATTCAATTTCATTAATAGTAATGTCTATTCAGATCTTCTGTTTCTTCCTAATTCTGTCTTGGAAGATAGTTTCTAGACATTTATCCATTTCTTCCAGATTGTCCCATTTGTTGGCAGGTAATTGTTGTAATTTTTCACATAGTCTATCATTATTCTTTGTATTTCTGTATTATCAGTTATAACTTCTCTCCCATTTCTGATTTACCTTATTTGGGTCTTTCTTTTTTCTTGAGATGTCTGGCTAAAGGTTTGTCAATTTTTTTTTATCTTTTCAAAGAACCAACTCTTAGTTTCACAAATCTTTTATGTTTTTTTAGTCTCTATTTATTTTTACTCTGATCTTTATTATTTCCTTCCTGGTACTAACTTTAGACTTTGTTCTTTTTCTAGTTATTTCAGGTATAAGGTTTGACTATTTCAGTATTTTTGTTTGTTTATTTTTTGGGTTAGGCCCATATTGCTGTAAATTTCCCTTTTGGAACTATTTTTGCTGCATCCCAGAGGTTTTGAACCATAGTGTTTCCATTTTCATTTGTTTTGAGTTATATTTTGATTTCCTCTGATTTCTTTGTTGACCTATTGGTTGTTTAGTAGCATATTGTTTAGTCTCATGGGTATGTGCTTTTTCCAGTTTTCTCCTTGTAATTGACTTCTAATCTCAAACTGTTGTGGTCTGAAAAGAAGGTTGATATGATTTCAGTCTTCTTAAATTAATTATTGTTTGTAGCCTAAAATGTAATCTATCTTTGAGAATGTTCCATTTGCACTTGAAAAAAATATGTATTCTGCTGTTTTTGATGACATGTGCTATGTATATTTTTTTTATTTATTTAAATGCCAGTTAGTTAACATACAGTGCAGTCTTGGCTTCAGGAGTAGAACCCAGTGATTCATTACTTATATATAACACCCAGTGTTCACCCTAACAAGTGCCCTCCTTAATGTCCATCACCCATTTAGCTCACCCTCCCACCAATCTCTCTTCCAGCAACCCTCAGTTCTCTACATTTAAGAGCCACTTATGGTTTGCTTCCTTCTCTGTTTTTTCCTTATTTTTCCTTTCCTTCCTTTTGTTCATGTGTTTTGTTTCTTAAATTCCACATGAGTGAAATCTTATGATATTTCTTTCTCTGACTGAAGTATATCATGTAGCATAATATACTCTAGTTCCCTACGTGTTGCAGCAAATGACAAAATTTCATTCTTTTTCATCGCCAAGTAATATTCCATTATATATATACTACATCTTTAGCCATTCATCAGTTGATGGACATTTGGGCTCTTACCCATAATTTGGCTATTATTGATAGCATTGCTATAAACATTGGACTGCATGTGCCCCTTTGAATCAGCATTTTTGTATCCTTTGGATAAATACCTTGTAGTGCATTTGCTGGGTCACAGGGTAGCTCTATTTTTAATTTTTTGAGGAACTTCCATACTGCTTTCCAGAGCAGATGGTCCAGTTTACATTCCCACCAACAGTGCAAAAGAGTTCCCTTTTCTCTGCATCCTCACCAACGTCTTTTGTTTCCTGAGTTGTTAATTTTAGTCATTCTGACAGGTGTGAGGTAGTATCTCATTGTAGTTTTGATTTGTATTTCCCTGATAAGTGATGTTGAGCATTTTTCATGTGTTGTTGGCCATCTGTAGGTCTTGCATGGAAAGGTGTCTATTCATGTCTTCCTCCCATTTGTTTAGTGGATTATTTGTGTTTTTGGGTGTTTAGTTTGATAAATTCTTTATAGATATTGGGTACTAATCCTTTATCCGATATGTCATTTGCAAATATCTTCTCCCATTCAATTGGTTGTCTTTTAGTTCTGTTGATTGTTTCCTTTGTTGTGCAGGAGTTTTCATCTTGATGAGGTCTCAATAGTTCACTTTTGTGTTTTATTTCCCAGGTTCCAGAGACATGTCTAGTGAGAAGTTGCTGAGGTTGAGGTCAAAGAGATTGCTGCATGTTTTCTCCTGTAGGATTTTGATGATTTCCTGTCTCATATTTAGGTCTTTCATCCATTTTGAGTTCATTTTTGTGTATGATGTAAGAAAGTGGTCCAGTTTCACTTTTCTGCATGTCACTGTCCAATTTTCTCAGCTGCAAGGTTGGTTACATACTCACAAATCAGTCAATGTGATACACCAACCCTGAAGCCCAGGAAAAAATGCCAGTTGATCATTCTTTAATGTACTGTTGAGTTCATTTTGCTAGTATCTTGCTGATAATTTTTGCATCTAGTTTCAGATGCAAAAGACCAGGATGTTTGTCTGTAATTCTTTTCAGTGGAGTCCTTATTTGGTTTTAGAATCAAGGTAATGCTGGCTTCAGAGAATGAGTTTGGAAGCTTTCCTTCTATTTCTAGCTTTTGGAACAGTTTGAGAATAGGTATTAACTTTTTTTTAAAAGTCTGGTAGAATTCCTCTGGGAAGACATCTTGCCAAGACATTTGTTTGTTGGAGAATTTTGATTCAATTTCTTTGCTGGTTAGGAGTCCATTTAAATTTTATGTTTCTTCCTGTTTCAGTTTTGGTTGTTTGTGCATTTCTAGGAATTTGTCCATTTCTTCCAAATTGCCTAGTTTGTTGGCATATGATTTTTCATAGTGTTTTCTTATAATTGTATTTCTGTGGTGTTGGTTGTGATCCCTCCTCTTTCATTTGTGATTTTGTCTGAGTCTTTATCTTTTCTTTTTGATAAGTCTAGCTAGGGGATTGTCAACTTTGTCAATTCTTTCAAAGAACCAGGTCTTGGATTCATTTATTTGTTCTGTTTTTTTGTTGTTGTTTCTATATTGTTTATTTCTGCTCAAATCTTTATTATTTCCCTTTTCTGTTGGCTTTAGGCTTTATTTGCTGTTCCTTTTCTAGCTCTTTTAGGTGTAAGGTTAGGCTGTATATTTGGGACTTTTTTGTTGTTACTTGAGCTAGACCAGAGTTCAACGTACTTTCCCCTTAGGACTGCATCCCAAAGGGTATGGACTGTCATGTTTTCATTTTCATTTGTCTCCATATATTTTTAAAAATTTCTTCTTTAATCTCCTGGCTAACCCATTTATTCTTTAGTAGGATGTTCTTTAACCTCCATGTATTTGAGGGCTTTCCAAATTTTTTCTTGTTCTTGGCTTCAAGTTTCATAACATTGTGATAAGAAAATATGCATGGTTTGATCTTGATCTTTTTATACCTGTTGAGGCCTGATTTCTGATCCTATATGTGATCTATTCTGAAAAATGTTCCAAGTGCACTCAGGAAGAATGTGTATTTTGCTGTTTTAGGATTAAATGTTCTGAATATATCTGTTAAGTCCATCTCATCCAGGGTGCCATTCAAAGCCTTTGTTTCATTGTTCATTTTCTGCTTAAATTATTTGTCCCTTGCTGTAATCGGCATATTACAGTCTCCTCCTGGGGCACCTGGGTGGCTCATTCAGTTGAGCATCTGATTTTGATCTCACAGTTCATGAGTGCAAGTTCCGCATACAGGTCTCTGCTGTCAGCACAGAGCACACTTTGGATCCTCTGTCCCCTGCTCTTTTTGCCCCTTCCCCACTCATGTGTGTGTGAGCACTCTCTCTCTTAAGCATAAATATTTTTGTTTTAAAAAGTCTTCTACCATTATGGTATTGTTATCAAGGAGTTTATGTTTGTTATTAATTGATTTATTGTTTGGGTTTTTCCAAGTTGGGGGCATAAATATTTACAATTGTTAGATCTTCTTGATGGCTAGACCTCTAAACTGTGATATAATGCCTTTCTTCCTCTCTTGTTATTATCAGTATTAAGTTTTCTGGTCTAATAGGTCATTTAAGGTGGCATTTCTTATTGATTTTCTCTCTGGATGATCTATTTATTGATGTTAGTGGAATGTTAAAATCTATTATCCTATTACTGTCAGTTTCTCACTTTCTGTATGTTAGTATTGCTTTATGTATTTAGGTGCTGCTATGTCAGGTGCACCTAACAGTGTTATATATGTAAGTGTTATATCCACTTGTTGTGTTGATCCCTTTATTCTTATGTAATACCTTTTTCTGGTCTCATTACAATCTTTGCTTTAATGTCTATTTTATCTCATATACGGATTGCTACCCCAGCTTTCTTTCTGTTTCCATTCACAAAATATCTTTTTATGTCCCATTATTTTCAGTCTTTTTGTGTGTGTGTTTTTTTATTTTTTTTATTTTTTAAATTTTTTTTTCAATATATGAAATTTATTGTCAAATTGGTTTCCATACAACACCCAGTGCTTATCCCAAAAGGTGCCTTCCTCAATACCCATCACCCACCCTCCCCTCCCTCCCACCCCCCATCAACCTTCAGTTTGTTCTCAGTTTTTAACAGTCTCTTATGCTTTGGCTCTCTCCCACTCTAACCTCTTTTTTTTTTTCCTTCCCCTCCTCCATGGGTTTCTGTTAAGTTTCTCAGGATCCACATAAGAGTGAAAACATATGGTATCTGTCTTTCTCTGTATGGCTTATTTCACTTAGCATCACACTCTCCAGTTCCATCCATGTTGCTACAAAGGGCCATTCGTTCTTTCTCATTGCCATGTAGAACTCCATTGTGTATATAAACCACAATTTCTTTATCCATTCATCAGTTGATGGACATTTAGGCTCTTTCCATAATTTGGCTATTGTGTGTGTTTTTTTTAAATCAAGTGAGCCTCTTGTATGCAGCATATGTCTGTGTCTTATTTTTATTCATTCAGCCAATCTGTGTATTTTAATTGGAGCATTCTGTTCTTTTACATTTACAGTAGTTATTGATAAGTATGTGCTTATAGCCTTTTTTTTTGTTGTTTTCTGTTTGTTTTTCTATTTCTTTGTTCTTTTCTTTTCCTCTTGATATCTTTTCTAATAAGTTTGTGGCTTTCCCTAGTGTTGTTTGCTTTTATTTCTCTTGTGTATAGACGTTTGATTTGTGGTTACCATGAGGTTTATATGTAACATCCTATGTACATAGCAGACTATTTTAAGTTGAGGGTCACTTAAGTTCAACTGCATCCTAAAAGTACACTTTTACTACCCCCCACATTTTATGTTTTTGATGTTATTTTACATGGTATTATTTTATTGTTATTATTATTATTTAATTTTGTTATTATTTGATTTTACTTATTGTGACTCTGGGTGATTTTGTTACTTTTGTTTTTTAGATTACATACTAGCTATATAAATGGCTGATCCACTATCTTTACTATATGTTTATCAGGGAAATTTTTTCTTTCATAATTTTCTTAATTAGATACGGCTTTTTCTTTTTTGCTTAAGGAAGTTTTCTTAACATTGCTTGCAAAGCTTGTTGGGTATTGATGAACTCCTTTAACTTTTACTTGTCTGAGTACATTCTTATTTCTCCTTCAATTCTAAGTCATAACTCTACCAGACATTTGAATATATTGGGCCATTCTCTCTGGCCTACAAAGTTTCTACTGAAAAATCTGCTAGTCTTATTGAGGTTCCCTTGTACATAACTAGCTTTTTTTTCTCTTCCTGCTTTTAAGATTTTCTCTTTAAATTCAACTGTTGACAATGTTAGTTACAATGTGTCTTGGTGTGGGTCCCTTTGGTTCATCTCACTTTAGACAGTAGTTACAAACGATTCCATCTGAATCAATAATTTATTTGTGCTACTCATTGTCTTGAGTGGTAGGGAACCACCCCATGAGGTCTCTCCCTGGATAAATTTATTTAATTTTTTTTTAAGGCTCTTGCTTGTAACTTCCTTTTAGGAGACAATAAGGGTTTCCTTAACAAAAAAAAAAATTAAAACCACTGATGCACATGTAAAATAAGAGATTCTAGAGACTGGAAACTAGACAGCAAATTCTACATACCAACCTTCTCTCCAGGTGTACATTCAAAATGGTAAATTGTAATTGAAGTAACATGTCACTTAAGGATAAGTCACTTAAGGATAAATCACAGCAGTCCATTCAACCACTTAATATTGATCATTCAAAAAAAAACATCCATTTTATCTACAGAAAAAAACAAGTGTCTTTTATCTGATATTCAAGGCCCTTTAGTGTTGGCCTCATTCTGTATATCTTACCTTCCTTCATACAGCTCTCCAAAATAACCATCAATGCGACTAAGTCAGTTTCCCATAATCAGACACTGAGACAAGGACCCATGTGCATTTGACATATTAAGGAAGTTTTTCTGAGAGAAACCAAGTTTCAGCTTCAATGAGAACTATAAGTTTGTCCAGACACAAGGCAAGCACATGGGTTTTCAAAACCTCCCACAAGTCACTGACCGAGGGCAGCCCTAGCAGCCTGTCATTTTCAGCTTTCCAGAGAGAGAGAGGCAAAGCAGATCTAGAAGCCCTCAAGGAATTCTCCAAAGAAGGTCTAGGGTGCAGGTCCTTATGCATAAGAATGCAAAAGTTATACCACCTCATACCTGTCAGAATAGCTAAAATTTAAAATTCAGGAAACAACAGATGTTGGCAAGTATGTGGAGAAAGGGAAACCTTTTTGCACTGTTGGTGGTAATGTAAACTGGTGCAGCCACCATGGAAAATAGTATGGAGGTTCTTCAAAAAATTAAAAATAGAATTACCCTATGACCCAGCAATTGCACTACTAGGTATCTATCCAAAGGAGACAAAAATGATGATTTGAAGGGGCACAGGTACTCCGTTTATAGCAGTGCTATCAACAATAGCCCAAATGTTCATCGACTGATGAATGGATTAAAAACATGTGGTGTATATATACAATGGAATACTACTTGGTGATCACAAAGAATGAAAATCTTGCCATTTGCAACAACATGGATTGAACTAGAGTGTATTACGCTAAGCAAAATAAGTCAGTCAGATAAAGAAAAATATATGATTTCACTCATGTGGAATTTAAGAAACATAACAGAAAACATAGGGGAAGAGAAGGAAAAATAAGATAAAAACAGAAAGGGAGGCAAACCGTAACAGACTCTTAAATACAAACAGGGTTATTGGATGGGAGATGGGTGTGGGGGATGGACTAAATGGGTGACGGGCATTAAGGAGGGCACTTGGTGGGATGAGCAGCTGGGTGTTATACATGAGTGATGAATCCTTGGGTTCTGCTCCTGAAACCAATACTACTAACTTGAATTTAAATAAATTAAAAAAAAAAACACAAAAGCTAGGCCAAGCACAGCAAAATGGTAAAAGAGATCTGAGGTGATTTGAGTGGCTTACAGGCAGTAGTCTCCCCACACTGTCCTTAGTTCTGAATCCTCACAAATCCCATGTGCCTGTCTAGGTACATACACTAAGCATGCTCTGTTCTTCATCCCTTTGTACCTGTGTTGGAGGCCAATAGGTTTAAAGGGTTTCATTGAGTCACATTTTTTAATGTTTTTAAATTACTTCAGCTATAATTCTCATAAATTTTCTACTCTTTATTCTATAGTAAAGGGAGTCAATTCTGCGCAGCACTCCTTTATTTTGGCCTCTCTCTTCCTTACTTTTTTTCTCATTTTGATTTACATCTTCACTAACCACTGTAGAGGTAATATTTTGTCAAGGTAGCTTATCATTGTTTTATTTCTCAAGTTTTTTTTCATGTTTGAGATTGTCTTTATGTTGCCTTAATGATTAAATTAAAAACTAACATAATCATCTGAGGGTCACATTTCCATTCAGTACTTTGTAAGCATAATTCAATTACTTCACATTTGGATACTTCTGTGAAGTATTCTGATGCCAGTCTTATTTTTCTGCCTTATAAATTGTTTGCTTTCTCTGCCTGATGCTTGAATAGTTAAATTTTGAATATTCAACAATTTAATCAGAATATATTCCAGTGCTGAATACGTTAAATCAGACTTTTCCCAAATCTTGTTTTTCTTGTGTTGTAAATCTATTTTTTTTGCTTCATTTCAGGAATATGTCATCTCTTTCTATATTTGTTAAAAGTTTACTTTTGAGACAGAGAGAGATAGAGCACAAGCAGCAGAGGGGCAAAGAGAGAGGGAGAGAGACAGAATCTCAAACAGGCTCTGTGCTTACAGCACTGGGAGATCATGACCTGAGCCAAAATTAAGGGTCGGTAACTTAACAGACTGAGCCACCCAGGCGCCCCACTCTTTCTATTATGATTTTTGAGTTTTCTTCAGAAACACCAATTATCTTTACATTGAATCATCCTTGACTACTTTTTCTACTAGCTTTTCCCTGTTTAATGGCTTTATCTTTTTATTAACTCGTAGTAATCTGAGTATCAAGGTTTTCTTCTACTTAAGAAATTTGAAATCATCCTGTATCTATATTGTTCCTTTCTGTTTATAATTGATTATGCATTAGCTTTGTTTTTTTTTCTTCATTAGTTTCCTAAGGCCTGAAATCTTTTGTTCCATAATACTGTATTATTTTAGCACCTCATTTTTTGGCTTTATTTTATAAGTCCATTTTATTTTATTTTTTTTTTATTTTTTTTTTTCAACGTTTATTTATTTTTGGGACAGAGAGAGACAGAGCATGAACAGGGGAGGGACAGAGAGAGAGGGAGACACAGAATCGGAAACAGGCTCCAGGCTCTGAGCCATCAGCCCAGAGCCTGACGCGGGGCTCGAACTCACGGACCGTGAGATCGTGACCTGGCTGAAGTCGGACGCTTAACCGACTGCGCCACCCAGGCGCCCCTATAAGTCCATTTTAAATGTTGTATTATTCCAAGTACCTGTGAAAAAATTATTTCCATTGTTCAGTTTATATTTTTCTTGAGTTGGTGGTCTTTCTTTGTTTTTTACATAGTATGTCTTTTTCTTCTTATCCCAATCTCAGTATATTTGCATTCTACTTTTTTTATTATATTCATGTATGTGAGGCTCTGGCTCCCCCTTGGTTTCTTTTTTTTTTTTAAGTTTATTTATTTATTTAGAGATGGAGTGTGTGTGTGGGAAAGGCAGAGAGAAAGAGAGAGAGAGAGGGAGAGAGAATCTCAAGCAGGCTCTACACTGTCAGTGTGTAGCCCAATGCAGGTCTCAAACACATGAACCATGAGATCATGACTTGAGCTGAAATCAAGAGTCAGACATTTAACCAACTGATCCATCCAGGCTCCCCTCCCTCTTTGTTTCTTTAATATGACTGGGGAGATGTCTGGTTGGGGTGGGACTTGACTCTTCAATCTTTTCAGTGGAAATCAATTATGACAGAAGATAGGTGGGTGGCCAATCTTCTGTATATAAGCAGTTCTTCTTTTCTGGTGACACCATACATTAAAAATATTACCTTATTTTTCTGTGCCAATATCCCCAAATATACTTTACACCTAAAGGAAGACCAGGTACTACCATTACATACTGGTATTTCTGTGTTTGGTAAATCTTGTGGTAATCAGGGGCATGAAACATGTTTTACTCTTCCTTGCTGATCCCATGACAATTAATCATCTTGTTGCTTCTGAGCCTCCTCTGGCTTCCACAAAGTCCATGACTAGAATTCCATCAGTGCTGCTGTCATTTCCTGTGGCTATACTTTCTACAGTGTCTCCTACATAATTCAGATATTCACTTTTTAGTCCTTTCTTTTCTGTTTTGCATTTTTAGGGATTTTTAAAAAACAATTCACTGTCCACCTAACTATTTTTTTGTTTGCAAGGGAAATCACAATATATATTTTACTATCTTATCTATTATTTCTAGAGTTAAGGCCAGAAATAAGAAATTTCTAAGTATTCTGAATGGAAACTAAAAATCATTCTCCTTCTAATTTGCCTAAGATATTAAGTACCTTTATGAAACTTCTCAGCACTCTATAAGTATGTTCATTTTGTCTTCTTTGAGTTTTACATTTATCTTTAAGCTGGAAGCAAAGGGTATATCACTTCACAGAGATGCTACAAATCAACTTATAAAGCTAATAGCATTTCCAATGCGATATTTCCTTTCCAACTACTTTTTACTTTCCCAGTAGAAATATTCACTATTTCCCAGTGAAATGCTTTCCCAGCATTTTGCTTTGAATCACTTTAGTTACACACAATTTCTTATGTTTAGTCACAAAATACTCAAGTATTTTTTTAGTTACAACATGTTTGCATTGAGACTCCTAATAGAAACTGAATTTTTTTAATGGACATACAGTTACTAAATTCTAATTTAAAATTATATCTTAAGGGCGCCTGGGTGGCTCAGTCATTAAGCATCAGACTTCGGCTCTGGTCATGATCTCACAGTTGAGTTCGATTGAGTTCAAGCCCTGCTTGAGGTGAACACAAGCCCCATTTCAGGTAGAATGCAACCCATGCTTCAGGTAAAACATAAGCCCCACTTTGTATGAACCCTGCTTCTTTCTCTCACTCTCTTTCTCTCTGCCCCTTTTGGGACTTTCTCTCTCTGCCTCTTTCATCCTCTCTCTCTCAAAAAAAAAAATTATATCTTAAAAAGAGTATAGAGAGAAAGAGGGGAAAAAGGAAAACAAAACACTTGAAAACAAACTATGACAATTCAAAAATTATATAAAATAATTTCCTAGTACAAGTAATAATGGTCGGACCAAGAATCAAATGGCCAATCTATAAACTACTTGATTCCCTTTCAATTAACCTTCACCTCTGTTCCTTATATATACATTTAGATTATTGGTTAGGTGCCAGAGAGGGTATGAGGTGGTCTGGCTAAATACCAATTTTTCCTCTGTGCCTACATGGTAGAGTATTACAGCTTGTTGGGAAAAGATGTTTTTGAGATGACAAGAAATGTAATGGATCTAATAGATTTAAATAAAACAATATTTCAGATACCAAGAACAGAGAAAGGGAGTGCTGGATGAGTCAAAAACAAGAGAAATAAAAGAATCTGAAAGAAATGATATGAGGAGAGAAAAGAGAAATACTAAACTTATGACTATTAAACTTAAAGCCTTTGTACCATGACATCTCAGGTTGTGCCACATTGCAAAAAGGGTTTGCCTTGATATCTGTATAAAACTATTGCAATTTGAGTCTCAGTAGTTTAAAACTATTGACTAATTTCTAAGATAAAGCATATCTAAACCATATATCTTTTGTTCCACATCACCTGTCCTTACTCAACACTGCTTCTGGATATAGAAATAAGGAAAGGTTTGGGATGGTCTGGCTAAATTACAGTTGTTCTCTGTTTCTGAGTGATAGTTTTAGAGCTTTTGTACATGTTGATAAAAGATACCAATACAAATTAAGATGAGAAGAAATGAAATTATTTGGAGAAAATAAAGTTGCAGACACCAAGAATGCAGAAATTTGAAACAATAGCAAAATGGAAAGAAGAGTTGATGAAGAAAGAGAAAAAATACAAAAGAAATGACAATAAGGACAATAGAAACATATAGCTTATCACCACTAGCTTAGGGACAGGGCCTTTTGTTTCATGTCACTTCAGGCCATGTTATATTAACAATGGTAATGCACCACTGTTATAAGTAGTGTCTTACATGGGATTAGGGCTCTTCACTAGCAGGGGACAGAAAACTTTTCTACATGAGATTTAACAAAATAAGGGCTTTTATTTTTAGCTCACCTTAGCGGAAAGTCAAGAGATAATTTAAGATTTTATTCATGTCTTTCTTGTCTTTTCTCCTGCTTTTCTTTTCTCAACTCCATAAATTCTTTGTTGATATTATTTTTCAGCAAGTTCTCCTTGTAGCTTTGAGAAATCCTACCAGTGTTTAGCCCTGCAGGAGAATATATCTGCTTAGGTTTCAGAAAAATTCCTTCAGTAGAGTCTCACCGACCCGACTTGGATAACATGCCATCCATGAGCAAAGCACTGGTCCTAGAGCCTTTGTACTTTAAATTGGTCTTTCTTAGGTTAAATGTTCAGCTGAATGTGTACAACTTATTCTTCATAAAATAGCCAGAAATATTAAAATGATTATGGTATACTTTGCTGAACTGAAATCTTCCCCTACTGTCCTTCTCAGAGTGATTTTGCACTTCAGACTAAAAGCCAAAAGGCTGATATGGTTTATAGACCTATGTCACTTGTCTGATCTCATTTCAATCCACATTTCCTCTCTGCTTCAATCACTGTAGCTTTCTACATGTTCTCTGAACATTCTAGGCAAGTGTACTTTTTTTGCTGTTTCTTCTGCCTAAGTGGTCCACACAATGTGGACATGGTTCATTCTCTCACATCCTTAAGATCACAATGAAACTTTCTTTGATGACTTTATTTGAAATTAAAGTTCTCTCAGTGAACAATGTATATTCTTTCTTTGCTTTAGTTTTCCACAAAGCACTTATCATAATCTAAGAAATTGAATATTTTATTGGTTTATTTAATTTACTATTTATGTCAGCCCAATCCCTACTAAAATGTAAGATTTCTGTGGGCAAGCAAGCAGCAGATCAGTAGCAAATACATAGTAGGTATTCAGAAACTATATTGAATGAGTTAATAAATCAGTGCACAAATGAATGTAAATCTTTGAGTGGGAAACTTTGACTATGGTTTTATCTAAAGGGGAAAGTGAGTGGGTCAGGCACCATGAACAAAATGGACTTCTTTAATAATTCTTCTGTTTATATGAGGAATTACTTGTAAATCCTGTTTTGATACTGATTCAAACCTTGCTTTGTTCATCATGAAGAAAACCACATGTAAGCTGTTTATAATTTTGCTCCTCACTTATTCTGAATTTCCAATTTTTCATGTTCAAAATGTGAATGAAATGATAGTTTTCCTACAGGGTTACTAAGTCTACTAGGTGAATTTGTATGCATCAAAGTATTTTATACAATAAAAGCACTAAACAAAAGACTTATGATTATGGACCTTTATAACCACTGATTGCATTTACATATTAAAAATATAATTAAGCTAATAAAAGAAATTCAAATGTAAAAGAAATATATTTGTTTCTATTTTGTTGTCTTTCTTTTAGGGGATCATGGACATTGAAGCATATTTTGAAAGAATTGGTTATAAGAATTTTAGGAACAAATTGGACTTGGAAACATTAACTGACATTCTTCAGCACCAGATCCGAGCCATTCCCTTTGAGAACCTTAACATCCATTGTGGGGAAACCATGGAATTGGGCTTGAAGGCCATTTTTGAGCAAGTTGTGTGGAGAAACCGTGGTGGATGGTGTCTCCAGGTCAATCATCTTCTGTACTGGGTTCTGACCACAATTGGTTATGAGACCACAATGTTGGGGGGTTACGTGTACAGTACTGCAGCCAACAAATATAGTAATGCTATGATTCATCTCCTGCTGAAGGTGACTACTGAGGGTAAGAATTACATAGTGGATGCTGGATTTGGACGTTCTTACCAGATGTGGCAGCCTCTGGAGTTAATTTCTGGAAAGGATCAGCTTCAAGTGCCTTGCATCTTCCGCTTGACAGAAGAGAGAGGAATCTGGTACCTGGACCAAATCAGAAGACAGCAGTACATTGCAAATGAAGAATTTCTTAATTCTGATCTCCTGGAAAAAAATAAATACCGAAAAATATACTCCTTTACTCTTGAACCTCGAACAATTGAAGATTTTGAGTCTGTGAATACATACCTTCAGACATCTCCAACATCTGTGTTTACAAGCAAGTCATTCTGTTCCTTGCAGACATCTGAAGGGGTTCACTGTTTAGTGGGCTGCACCCTTACCTATAGGAAATTCAATTATAAGGACAATATGGATTTGGTAGAGTTTAAGGTCCTGAATGAAGAAGAAGTAGAACAAAAGCTGAAAAATACATTTAATATTTCCTTAGAGAGAAAGCTTGTGCCCAAACATGGTGATCAATTTTTTACCATTTAGAGTAAGGAGTAAAAATAGTCTTCAGTATTATTTCATGTACTGAAACTTTTTGTTATAAAAAATATTAAACATATATTAGAGAAAATAAACTAATAAGTGTTTATGTATTTATCACCGAATTTATCAACTATCAATTACCATATTTCCTCAATTGTTTGCACATTATATTAAAGAAAATTTCACTCTTAAAAATATCAGGATTTATAGTTAGATAACATTTTAAAGAAATATAATCAGAAACTTTTCAAAATTAATAAGAAAAGTATTTTAAGGATGGCCTATGTTTTTCGTGGGTGAATATAGTGACTTGTGCTAGGAAATCTTCCATATTGGTTTGTGAAAATGAATGAAAGAAACTTCATTTAAAATAGAGTTGGGAGAGTGGCCAAAATGAAGAAATCAGGAGACTATAGATGCTGGAGAGGATGTGGAGAAACAGGAACCCTCTTGCACTGTTGGTGGGAATGCAAATTGGTGCAGCCGCTCTGGAAAGCAGTGTGGAGGTTCCTCAGAAAATTAAAAATAGACCTACCCTATGACCCAGCAATAGCACTGCTAAGAATTTATCCAAGGGATACAGGAGTACTGATGCATAGGGGCACTTGTACCCCAATGTTTATAGCAGCACTCTCAACAATAGCCAAATTATGGAAAGAGCCTAAATGTCCATCAACTGATGAATGGATAAAGAAATTGTGGTTTATATACACAATGGAATACTACGTGGCAATGAGAAAAAATGAAATATGGCCTTCTGTAGGAACGTGGATGGAACTGGAGAGTGTGATGCTAAGTGAAATAAGCCATACAGAGAAAGACAGATACCATATGGTTTCACTCTTATGTGGATCCTGAGAAACGTAACAGAAACCCATGGGGGAGGGGAAGGAAAAAAAAAAAAAGAGGTTAGAGTGGGAGAGAGCCAAAGCATAAGAGACTGTTAAAAACTGAGAACAAACTGAGGGTTGATGGGGGGTGGGAGGGAGGGCAGGGTGGGTGATGGGTATTGAGGAGGGCACCTTTTGGGATGAGCACTGGGTGTTGTATGGAAACCAATTTCACAGTAAATTTCATATATTAAAAAATAAAAATAAAATAAAATTTAAAAAAATTAAATTAAATTAAACAGTTAAAATTTTCAAAAAAAAAAAAAAGAATAAATGATAGGATAAGAAAAAAAATAAAAATAAAAAAATAAAAAAATAAAATAGAGTTGGGAGGCCAGAATGGGAGCTCATACGCCCTACCACTTTTCATCAATTGCAGACCCCAACAAGATGTGTATCTTGGATTTGCAATAAGAAGCTTACTTTACTCCAACAGTAAGAATTTTTCCTTTTCCTTCAACAAGATCAGCCAATGATACCACAATTCAGCCAATGAGAAGTTGTCACTACCTTAGGCTCTTGCTTTCCTCCGATGCTTTCCTTTCATTCAGGCACCCCCAATTGCATTTTTAAACACTAACAACAGAATATCTGAAAAAGAAATTCACAATAGCATGAAAACAATAAAACACTTAGGAATAAATTTAGCCACAAGAGTGAAAGATCTATACACTCAAAAACTATAAGACAGTGATGAAATAATTAAAGACACACATGAAAAAATAAAGAAGACACAAATTAAAAAAAAGATAAACCAGGTTATGGATCACAAGTATTAACATTGTTAAAATATTCATACTGCTCAAGGTTATCCATAGAGGCAATGCAATCACTATCAAAATTTTAGTGACATTTTATACAAAAATGGAACAATCCTAAAAAGTGTATGGAACCACAAAAGACCTTGAGTAGCCGAATCAATCTTGGGAAAGAACAGAGGTAAAAAAATACTCTCTCTCTCTCTTTCAAAAATAAATGAATATTAAATGTTAAAATATTCACACTGTTCAAGGTTATCCATAGAGGCAATGCAATCACTATCAAAATTTCAGTGACATTTTACACAAAAATGGAGCAATCCTAAAAAGTGTATGGAACCATAAAAGACCTTGAGTAGCCAAATCAATCTTGGGAAAGAAGAACAATGGTAAAAAAAAAAATACCCTCTCTCTCTCTTTCAAAAATAAATGAATATTAAAAAAATTTTTTTAAAGGATGAAATCTCAGTTATATTCTGAGGATTGTACAACATGGTGACCTTTAAGAATGTGTATTGTATTTTAAGTTGCTATGAGTAGAGATAATATTCTCACCATAACAGCAACATAACAATACCAACAACAAAATGGTGATTATGTGAGGCAAAGGATGTGTTATCTAATCTTATTGTTAAAACATTTCACAATATATATGTTTATGAAACCATTACATTGTATGACTTAAACTTACACAATATTATGTCAATTATGCCTCAACAAAACTGGGGAAAAAAAGATGCAAGATGGCTAACACATCTCTACTCATCATGGTTACATTCTAGGAAGGGAGAGAGCAGGCATAGAAGAAAGGTCTTCAGGGGAGGCTGGGTGGCTCTGTTAAGCGACTGACTTCAGCTCAGGTCATGATCTCACAGGTTGTGAGTTTGAGTCCCACGTGGGGCTCTGTGCTGACAGCTTAGAGCCTAGAGCCTGTCTCAGATTCTGTGTATCCCTCTCTCTCTACCCCTCACCCCACTCTCGCTCTCTCTCTCTCAAAAACAAATAAGCTTTAAAAAAGAAAAGAAAAAAATGTCTTCTTATATAAATGGGACTAAAGAAACTTCCAAGAAGCCCCGGCCTTTTATGAGCTGACAGAGAAGAAATAAGGACCTGGTATTAGGTGGTAAGTAGGGTATAACAAAGAGGAATGTGACAGAGATGAAAGAGGTAAAGACTTTTTTGATGTGTGAGATAAGGACAAAAAAATCATGCAAGAACTCTGGGGTTTGTAATGTATCACCACCTTGCAATGGGGCCCTGTGAGGTGGGGGAGGTGAGAGGAGAATGTGAATGAAGAACATCTTGCCAGGAAAGGGGCCACATTTAGTTTTGGGCAGGGAGGAAAAAGGCAGTGGAATAAAAACAAAGGTAATTCAAACAGGATAATTAGTTCCAAAGTCATAGAATTGGCTTGTAAACCATAAGTAGGTTGTCCTAACACAATGTTTCACTGAGAACAGAGGAAATGAAAAGATGAAATCCACTAAAAAGGAACCAGCATATAGGGTGCTTGGGTGGCTTAGTCAGTTGGGCACCCAACTTCGGCTCAGGTCATAATCTCACAGTTCATGAGTTTGAGCCCTGCATTGGGCTCTGTGCTGACAGCTCAGAGCCTAGAGTCTGCCTCAGATTCTGTGTCTCCCTCTCTATCTGCCCCTTACCCACTCATGCTATGCCTATCTCTCAAAAATGAATAAATATTTTAAAAAATAAAATAAAATAAATAGATCCAGTGTAAGTGGCTGTCATTGCGGCATGTGGTCTTAGAAAGTGATTTCAGATACATTTCCAGCCCCTCTTCCCATGCCTTTAAGCATGACGTGAACAACCAGTGCAGCCTCCAGTCCCTGTTCTCATTCACATGCTACTACCAACAGACTGAGGGAGAAATGGGCATATGCATTTGGTAACTAGTGGATGAGAGTTAGTTTAATGGAGGAAAATGGAAAGAATCGTGGTTTTGAAAGGGACCAGTCATAAAGCAATTTTTTGCCTGACTCCAGTCCCTTAACAATAAAATGGATTTGCCTTTGCAGATTGCCCTACTCTAGGGATAGCTTAACAATAAATTTTCTTAATTCCTCAGCATATTTTTACCTTTGTTGTATTAATACAAATATGGAAAACATGAAGAAGAGAGGAAGGAATTGTATACACAATTAGGTTCAACT
Source organism: Panthera onca (assembly GCF_046562875.1). Taxonomy (NCBI): domain Eukaryota; kingdom Metazoa; phylum Chordata; class Mammalia; order Carnivora; family Felidae; genus Panthera; species Panthera onca. The sequence goes on along the minus strand of NC_138342.1, from coordinate 166,621,794 downwards.
CCATTTTGCAAATTCAAAAAAGGAACTTTTATTCAGGAATCTACAAGTCACAGACAAGCTAGTGATGGATTTAGACTTTGAAACTCTTCCTGCTGTTTTCTCCATTATATTCCAGAGCCAGGAAGGAATTGCATCTCTAAGCAAGTAAAGGGTTAAATGGATTCTGAGCTGAATCAATAAAGATACATTGCAATTGAACTATATGTTAGACTACATATACTTAGACATATATAAAACATTCTATCCAACAACAGAATGTACATTGCCATTTGCAGATTATCATCCAAGATAAGTCATGTAATAGGACACAAGGCATATCTTAATAAATTTAAGATTGAAATCATACCAACTATCTTTCTGACTACAATGGCCTGATCTACAAATCAAAAAGAGAAAAGCTGGAAAACCAACAAATATGTGGAAACTAAACAATACACTTCTGAAGAATCAATGGGTCAAAGAAGAAATTGAAAAGGAAATAAAAGTTATGTAAAAACAAAAGTGGGAATAAAAGTAGTTCTGAGAGGAAAGTTTATAGCAACACATCCATATATTAAGAAATCAGAAAGATCTCAAATAAACAATTTAACTTTATACCTCAAGGAACTAGAAAAGAAGAACAAATTAAGGCCAATATTCTCAAGATGAAGAAAATAATCAGAGCAGAAATAATTGAAATAGAGGCCAGAAAAAGTCAACAAAACCAAGAGTTGTTTTTTTTTTTTAAATTGACAAACATTTAGCTTGGTTAATTAGGGGGAAACAAGACAAGACTCTAGTCAATAAAATTAGAAATGAAAAGGAGACATTAAAACTGATAACACTGAAATTCATGGAATCATAAGAGACTACTATGAACAGTTAAAGCCAAGAAATTAGATAACTTAGGAAAAAACGGATTCCTTCTTAGAAACATTTCCAAGACTGAGAAAAAATACAAAATCTGAACAGACCAATAATGAGTGAAAAGATTGAGTCAGTAATCAAAAATTTCACAACACAGAAAATTCTAAGAGCACATGGCTTTAATGAAAAATTCTACCAAACATTTGAATAAGAATTAGCAGGGGCACCTGGATGGCTCAGTTAAGCATCTGACTCTTGATTTTGGCCTGAGTCAGGATCTCATTCACACTTTGAGCCCTGCATGGGCCTCTGTGCTGTTTGGAGCCTGTTTGGGACTCTTTGTCCCCCTTTCTCTCTGCCCTTCCCCCACTTTCTGTCTCTCAAAAATAAATATAATAACCTTTAACAAGAAAAAAGAACTAGCAATAATCCTCAAACTTCTCCAAATTATTGAAGTGGGGGGAAAACTTCTAAACTCATTTTATGAGACTAGAATTATCCTGATTCCAATGCCAGATATAAGAAAACAAATCCATAAATCAATAAACCTGATATAGAGATGCAGCAATTCTCAACAAAATATTAGCAAACTGAATAAAATAACATATTAAAATGACTATACATCATAACTAAGCAGAATTATCCCTGAAATGAGAGGATAACTCAACATATACATTCAATATGGGAATAGAGCAGGGGAGGTAAGATGACTGCATAGTAGGAGGACTCTAAGCTTGCCTCATCCTTCAATCAAACATAGCTAGATAACTATCATATTATCCTGGATACCAAGAAATCAATCTGAAGGCTGAAAGAACAAAATGCACAATAGAGGAAGAGAAGAGGCCACATTGAGGAAGGTAGGAAGTGTGGAGATGTGGTTTGGGACAGAAATGTATCATGGTTGCTGTGGAGGGAAGGGAGACCTGGTCATGGAGAAAGGTGAGATAGAGTGGAGCATAAAGAAAACACTTTCCCAAAGCAATTAGCTGGGAAAATGAGAGGGGCTGATTTTCAGAAGTTTTTGCAACCACTTAAAGACTGGAGTTTTAGAGGTCCACAGGCTTGGCTAGAATAAAGCCCTGAGTGTACTGCCTTACTCCTGGAGGAAATGCTGGCAAGCAGCCCCAGGGAAGACTGTGTGATCTGAGGATGGCCTAAAGTGCACAGGGAAAGACTGTTCACATCTACTGGAGTACATGGGTGAGAGATTACATGCCCAGAGATGCCTTTCAGGGGACAAAAGAGCTAGTGGGCAACGTTTTCCTCCCCAGCCCCTCAGCATAGGTACAGACACCTGCTGAGGGTGGCCAAATCAGACACTGACTGTTAAGCCTGTTTTGTTCCAAATCCCATGCATGTACACTCTGGCACACCTGCTATTCTCAGTCAAATCTGCATCAGTCCCAGCATGGCAAGACTCTCCTCCAGAAAACCAGTGAATGTCCTTCCCACATGAGGTTTCTAAAGTTTGGAGTTTTAAAAGTCAGAGGGTTTGTTGGGATAGAGCCCAAAGTGCACTGCCCTGCTCCATGAAAGGAAGCAACCCAGAGACAGTGTGAAAACAGAAATCTGAAAACTTCCTGTGATGCACAAATGGAAATTATTCTAACTTTTGGGAGTGCTCTTTTGAGAGCAGCAAGCACAGAGTTCCCTCTACTGGGACATAGGAACTGGCTGGTGCCATTTCTCTGTCCCACCCTTCAGCATGAACCAACTTCAATAAACAACACAGTGCCAACACTAGGTGACTAACCTATTTATGCTTAGTCCACCCACCCCTCTGCCATATGCTGGTAGCTCATTTGTTAGGCAAATGTACCTAACGACCAATACAGCAGGCCCCTTCCCCAGAAGACCAGCAGAAACTTCTGCATGCACCATGACTACTGACCATAGAGTTATGCGAAGCTTTGGTTCTAATGGAAGTTGAATCAGGTCTCATTTAACAAGCAGACTAGAGCAAACCAAGTTAAAACCTGCCACATTCTGGCCAAGGTCTAAACACTTCCCACTACAAGAAAGGAGAAAGTCTGCACATGACTGACCTGAGGGATACAGCCTGCAAACACAGCATCAGAGTACACACAACACACACCAGAGACTCTCCCTGAAACTCCAGGTCCTGGTATGACCTCTTCTTCATAAAGCCATTACTCTCAGAAACAGGAAACATAACAGACTTTTCCAACACACAGATGAAGACAGAGACCTAGGCAAATGCTAAGACAGAGGATTTCATTCCAAAATAAAGAACAAGTAAATGTCACAATCAGAGATCTCATTGAAAGAGATATAAGTAATGTGACTGATGGAGAGTGAAAACAACAATCATAAGGATCCTCGCTGGGTTTGGAACAGCATGGAAGACATCAGGGAGACCCTTATTGCTGAGATAAAAAACTTTAAAAACCATCAGAACGAAAGTTTTAAAAATGCAATAACTGAGAGTAATGACTACAAGGATGGAAGGAGAAGAAAGAATAAGTGATATAGCATATAGATTAATGGAAATTAATGCAACTGAAAAAATAGTGAAAGAAGAATTATGCTTCATGAGAAGAGACTTAAGATATTTAGTGATTCCTTCAAATGTAATAACATTTGTATCATAGAAGTCTCAGAGAATGAAGAGAGAGAGAAAAGGGGACAGTTGTTTTTGAGGAATAATAGCTGAAAACTTTGCTAATCTGGGGAAGTAAACAGACTTTCACATCCAGGAGGGACAGAGAAATCCCATCAAAGGGAAAATGAGAAAAAGAAACAGGTCAACACCAAGACATACTGTAATTATATTTGTAAAATATACTGATTTAAAAACACCCTTAAAATCAAGACAAAAGAAGTCCCTAACTTATAAAGGAAGACCCATAAGGCTAGATGTAGATGTCTCCACAGAAACATGACAAGTCAGAAGGGAGTGGCATGATCTATTCAATGAGATAAATAGCAGAAATATGCAGCCAAGAATACTCTATCCAGCGGGGCTATCGTTCAGAACATAAAGAGTTTCCAAGACAAGTAAAAGGTAAAAAATTTGTGATCACTAAACCATCACTGTAAGAAATATTAAAGGGGACTCACTAAGTGGGAAAGACCAAAATTGACAAAGACTAGAAAGGAACAGAGAAAACCTCCAGAAAGTATGAGAAAACAAGTAATAAAATGACACTAAATACATATGTAATAATAATTGCTCTGGATGTAAAAGGACTAAACACTCCAATCAAAAAACATAGGGTGTCATAATGTATAAAAAATAAGACCCATCAGGGAGAAGCCAAGATGGCAGAACAGCACGGAAGCTTTTTATGTGTCTCGTGTCCATGAAATACAGCCAGACCAACACTACACACCTAGAAAACAGATTGGAAGGTTAACACAGCAATCTGCACAACCTGAACCACAGAATTCAGCAGGTACACAAGAAGAGCTGAACTTGGGGAGAAAGAATCCCTGAAAGGTAGGGAACCCCTTTTGCGGGTGGAGAGAGGACAGAGACTGGGGGGGGGAGCATTTGGGAAAAGCATCCCTCCCCAAAAGCAGCCAGAGAGAAAGTGGAAAATTGGAAACAGCCACAGGGACTAAACTAAAAAGGGAGAAAGGAGAAAGGAGAGGGCTTAAATCCCATTAAGACTATAAACAAGGCGAGCGCAAAGGCTGCAACTCTGCAGCTCGATACCTGGTGGTGCTCTGGTGGGAAGGGTGAATCCCCAGGAACAGAGTGGGGTCCAGGAGGTTCTCGGGCCACATGGGGAAAAGCAGCTCCACTGCTGGAAGGACATTTGGTAGAGACTGTTGAAGCCACCTGGTCCCAGCAGACCCCGGAAGGCGGCCACATTCGCTGGTGCTGGGGCAAGGTCATTGAGAGTGAAGCCTGGTGCCAGGTGTATGCTGCTATTTTCCATGGTCCCTGACACGCTGAGGCTACACTGTCTCATGATTTTTTTGGGGGGGCAGGCTGGCACCTGACCGCAGGTTCGGGACACCAGCAACAGCAGGGTCCAGCAGGCGTTCCTGGATGCAGCTGACATTCGGCCGTTTTGTGAGACCCTCCCACAGAGGGGTGGAATGGGTCAAAGCTGCAGTCCTTTGGAAGTAAGAGGCCAGGGAAAACAACTGCATCTGAGACAAAACTTGGGAGAGAGGTACTGCCTGGGGCCTGGTAACGGAGAGTGGAAAAGTGGGGAGTGGATGAGAGCTGAGGACAGAGGACCGGTGCACGATTGCTGATCCAGAAGAACAAACTGGGTGGCTAGTGGTGGCATTTTTCACCACTCCCACGCGTGCGCATGCACACCAAGGAGCTCCACAACAATCCACCCCAGTAAGCTAGCAGCGCCATCTAGTGGAGAGCAGAGCTGTTACACCGAGCCCCGCCCAACTGGGCCAACTTCGCTCTTCATTTTTTTTTTCTCTTTTTTTTCTTTTTTTTTCTTTTTTTTAATATATGAAATTTACTGTCAAATTGGTTTCCATAAAACACCCAGTGCTCATCCCAAAAGGTGCCCTCCTCAATACCCATCACCCACCCTCCCCTCCCTCCCACCCCCCATCAACCCTCAGTTTGTTCTCAGTTTTTAACAGTCTCTTATGCTTTGGCTCTCTCCCACTCTAACCTCTTTTTTTTTTTTTCCTTCCCTTCCCCCATGGGTTTCTGTTACGTTTCTCAGGATCCACATAAGAGTGAAACCATATGGTATCTGTCTTTCTCTGTATGGCTTATTTCACTTAGCATCACACTCTCCAGTTCCATCCACGTTCCTACAGAAGGCCATATTTCATTTTTTCTCATTGCCACGTAGTATTCCATTGTGTATATAAACCACAATTTCTTTATCCATTCATCAGTTGATGGACATTTAGGCTCTTTCCATAATTTGGCTATTGTTGAGAGTGCTGCTATAAACATTGGGGTACAAGTGCCCCTATGCATCAGTACTCCTGTATCCCTTGGATAAATTCTTAGCAGTGCTATTGCTGGGTCATAGGGTAGGTCTATTTTTAATTTTCTGAGGAACCTCCACACTGCTTTCCAGAGCGGCTGCACCAATTTGCATTCCCACCAACAGTGCAAGAGGGTTCCTGTTTCTCCACATCCTCTCCAGCATCTATAGTCTCCTGATTTGGTCATTTTGGCCACTCTGACTGGCGTGAGGTGATATCTGAGTGTGGTTTTGATTTGTATTTCCCTGATGAGGAGCGACGTTGAACATCTTTTCATGTGCCTGTTGGCCATCCGGATGTCTTCTTTAGAGAAGTGTCTATTCATGATTTCTGCCCATTTCTTCACTGGGTTATTTGTTTTTTGGGTGTGGAGTTTGGTGAGCTCTTTGTAGATTTTGGATACTAGCCCTTTGTCCGATATGTCATTTGCAAATATCTTTTCCCATTCTGTTGGTTGCCTTTTAGTTTTGTTCGTTGTTTCCTTTGCTGTGCAGAAGCTTTTTATCTTCATAAGGTCCCAGTAATTCACTTTTGCTTTTAATTCCCTTGCCTTTGGGGATGTGTCGAGTAAGAGATTGCTACGGCTGAGGTCAGAGAGGTCTTTTCCTGCTTTCTCCTCTAAGGTTTTGATGGTTTCCTGTCTCACATTCAGGTCCTTTATCCATTTTGAGTTTATTTTTGTGAATGGTGTGAGAAAGTGGTCTAGTTTCAACCTTCTGCATGTTGCTGCCCAGTTCTCCCAGCACCATTTGTTAAAGAGACTGTCTTTTTTCCATTGGATGTTCTTTCCTGCTTTGTCAAAGATGAGTTGGCCATACGTTTGTGGGTCTAGTTCTGGGGTTTCTATTCTATTCCATTGGTCTATGTGTCTGTTTTTGTGCCAATACCATGGTGTCTTGATGATTACAGCTTTGTAGTAGAGGCTAATGTCTGGGATTGTGATGCCTCCTGCTTTGGTCTTCTTCAAAATTACTTTGGCTATTCGGGGCCTTTTGTGGTTCCATATGAATTTTAGGATTGCTTGTTCTAGTTTCGAGAAGAATGCTGGTGCAATTTTGATTGGGATTGCATTGAATGTGTAGATAGCTTTGGGTAGTATTGACATTTTGACAATATTTATTCTTCCAATCCATGAGCAGGGAATGTCTTTCCATTTCTTTATATCTTCTTCAATTACCTGCATAAGCTTTCTATAGTTTTCAGCATACAGATCTTTTACATCTTTGGTTAGATTTATTCCTAGGTATTTTATGCTTCTTGGTGCAATTGTGAATGGGATCAGTTTCTTTGTCTTTCTGTTGCTTCATTGTTAGTGTATAAGAATGCAACTGATTTCTGTACATTGATTTTGTATCCTGTGACTTTGCTGAATTCATGTATCAGTTCTAGCACACTTTTGGTGGAGTCTATCGGATTTTCCATGTATAATATCATGTCATCTGCAAAAAGCGAAAGCTTGACTTCATCTTTGCCAATTTTGATGCCTTTGATTTCCTTTTGTTGTCTGCTGATGCTAGTACTTCCAGCACTATGTTAAACAACAGCGGTGAGAGTGGGCATCCCTGTCGTGTTCCTGATCTCACGGAAAAAGCTCTCAGTTTTTCCCCGCTGAGGATGATGTTAGCTGTGGGCTTTTCATAAATGGCTTTTATGATCTTTAAGTATGTTCCTTCTATCCCGACTTTCTCAAGGGTTTTTATTAAGAAAGGGTGCTGGATTTTGTCAAAGGCCTTTTCTGCATCGATTGACAGGATCATATGGTTCTTCTCTTTTTTTTTGTTAATGTGATGTATCACGTTGATCGATTTGCGAATGTTGAACCAGCCCTGCATCCCAGGAATGAATCCCACTTGATCATGGTGAATAATTCTTTTTATATGCCGTTGAATTCGATTTGCTAGTATCTTATTGAGAATTTTTGCATCCATATTCATCAGGGATATTGGCCTGTAGTTCTCTTTTTTTACTGGGTCTCTGGTTTAGGAATCAAAGTAATACTGGCTTCATAGAAGGAGTCTGGAAGTTTTCCTTCCCTATTTCTTGGAATAGCTTGAGAAGGATAGGTATTATCTCTGCTTTAAACGTCTGGTAGAACTCCCCTGGGAAGCCATCTGGTCCTGGACTCTAATTTGTTGGGAGATTTTTGATAACCGATTCAATTTCTTCGCTGGTTATGGGTCTGTTCAAGCTTTCTATTTCCTCCTGATTGAGTTTTGGAAGAGTGTGGGTGTTTAGGAATTTGTCCATTTCTTCCAGGTTGTCCAACTTGTTGGCATATAATTTTTCATAGTATTCCCTGATAATTGTTTGTATCTCTGAGGGATTGGTTGTAATTCCATTTTCATTCATGATTTTATCTATTTGGGTCATCTCCCTTTTCTTTTTGAGAAACCTGGCTAGAGGTTTGTCAATTTTGTTTATTTTTTCAAAAAACCAACTCTTGGTTTCGTTGATCTGCTCTACAGTTTTTTTAGATTCTATATTGTTTATTTCTGCTCTGATCTTTATTATTTCTCTTCTTCTGCTGGGTTTGGGGTGTCTTTGCTGTTCTGCTTCTATTTCCTTTAGGTGTGCTGTTAGATTTTGTATTTGGGATTTTTCTTGTTTCTTGAGATAGGCCTGGATTGCAATGTATTTTCCTCTCAGGACTGCCTTCGCTGCGTCCCAAAGCATTTGGATTGTTGTATTTTCATTTTCGTTTGTTTCCATATATATTTTAATTTCTTCTCTAATTGCCTGGTTGACCCACTCATTTGTTAGTAGGGTGTTCTTTAACCTCCATGCTTTTGGAGGTTTTCCAGACTTTTTCCTGTGGTTGATTTCAAGCTTCATAGCATTGTGGTCTGAAAGTATGCATGGTATAATTTCAATTCTTGTAAACTTATGAAGGGCTGTTTTGTGACCCAGTATATGATCTATCTTGGAGAATGTTCCATGTGCACTCGAGAAGAAAGTATATTCTGTTGCTTTGGGATGCAGAGTTCTAAATATATCTGTCAAGTCCATCTGATCCAATGTAGCATTCAGGGCCCTTGTTTCTTTATTGACCGTGTGTCTAGATGATCTATCCATTTCTGTAAGTGGGGTGTTAAAGTCCCCTGCAATGACCACATTCTTATCAATAAGATTGCTTATGTTTATGAGTAATTGTTTTATATATTTGGGGGCTCCGGTATTTGGCACATAGACATTTATAATTGTTAGCTCTTCCTGATGGATAGACCCTGTAATTATTATATAATGCCCTTCTTCATCTCTTGTTAGATTCTTTAATTTGAAGTCTAGTTTGTCTGATATAAGTATGGCTACTCCAGCTTTCTTTTGGCTTCCAGTAGCATGATAAATAGTTCTCCATCTCCTCACTCTCAATCTAAAGGTGTCCTCAGATCTAAAATGAGTCTCTTGTAGACAGCAAATAGATGGGTCTTGTTTTTTTATCCATTCTGATACCCTATGTCTTTTGATTGGTGCATTTAACCCATTTACATTCAGTGTTATTATAGAAAGATACGGGTTTAGAGTCATTGTGATGTCTGTATGTTTTATGCTTGTAGTGATGTCTCTGGTACTTTGTCTCACAGGATACCCCTTAGGATCTCTTGTCTTCTAAATGACAGACTTGCTGGATAAAGGATTCTCGGCTGCATATTTTTTCTGTTTAGCACACTGAAGATATCATGCCAATCCTTTCTGGCCTGCCAAGTTTCAAAAGAGAGATCAGTCACGAGTCTTATAGGTCTCCCTTTATATGTGAGGGCACGTTTATCCCTTGCTGCTTTCAGAATTTTCTCTTTATCCTTGTATTTTGCCAGTTTCACTATGATATGTCGTGCAGAAGATCGATTCAAGTTCCGTCTGAAGGGAGTTCTCTGTGCCTCTTGGATTTCAATGCCTTTTTCCTTCCCCAGTTCAGGGAAGTTCTCAGCTATAATTTCTTCAAGTACCCCTTCAGCACCTTTCCCTCTCTCTTCCTCCTCTGGGATACCAATTATGCGTATATTATTTCTTTTTAGTGTATCACTTAGTTCTCTAATTTTCCCCTCATACTCCTGGATTTTTTTATCTCTCTTTCTCTCAGCTTCCTCTTTTTCCATAACTTTATCTTCTAGTTCACCTATTCTCTCCTCTGTCTCTTCAATCCGAGCTGTCGTCGTTTCCATTTTGTTTTGCATTTCGTTTAAAGCTTTTTTCAGCTCCTCGTGACTGTTCCTTAGTCCTTTGACCTCTGTAGCAAGAGATTCTCTGCTGTCCTCTATACTGTTTTCAACCCCAGCGATTAATTTTATGACTATTATTCTAAATTCACTTTCTTTTATATTATTTAAATCCTTTTTGATCAGTTCATTGGCTGTTGTTATTTCCTGGAGATTCTTCTGAGGGGAATTCTTCCGTTTGGTCATTTTGGATAGTCCCTGGAGTGGTGAGGACCTGCAGGGCACTTCCCCTGTGCTGTGGTGTATAACTGGAGTTGGTGGGCGGGGCCGCAGTCAGACCTGATGTCTGCCCCCAGCCCACCGCTGGGGCCACAGTCAGACTGGTGTGTGCCTTCTCTTCTCCTCTCCTAGGGGCGGGATTCACTGTGGGGTGGCGTGGCCCGTCTGGGCTACTTGCACACTGCCAGGCTTGTGGTGCTGGGGATCTGGCGTATTAGCTGGGGTGGGTAGGCAAGGTGCACGGGGGCAGGAGGGGCAGGCTTAGCTCACTTCTCCTTAGGTGATCCACTTCAGGAGGGGCCCTGTGGCAGCGGGAGGGAGTCAGATCCGCTGCCACCAGAGGTTTGGCTCCGCAGAAGCACAGAGTTGGGTGTTTGTGCTGAGCAAGTTCCCTGGCAGGAACTGGTTCCCTTTGGGATTTTGGCTGGGGGATGGGCGAGGGAGATGGCGCTGGCGAGCGCCTTTGTTCCCCACCAAACTGAGCTCTGTTGTCCAGGGGCTCAGCAGCTCTCCCTCCCTTTGTCCTCCAGCCTTCCCGCTTTCTGAGCAGAGCTGTTAACTTATGACCTCCCAGAAGCTAAGTCGCGATTGTTGTCGGAACACAGTCCGTCAGGCCCCTCCGCTTTTGCCAGCCAGACTCCAGGGCTCTGCTTGGCCTGTGAGCCGCCCCTCAGCCCCGGCTCCGTCCCGCCAGTCCGTGGAGCGGGCACCGCCTCACCGCCCTTCCTACCCTCTTCCGTGGGCCTCTCCTCTGGGCTTGGCTCCGGAGACTCCGTTCTGCTAATCCTCTGGCGGTTTTCTGGGTTATTTAGGCAGGTGTAGGTGGAATCTAAGTGATCAGCAGGACGCATGGCGAGCCCAGCGTCCTCCTACGCCGCCATCTTCCCTCCTCCTCCCCAACTTCGTTCTTCAAGAACACAAACCTCACTGCCAGCTTAATTTATGGACCATAAAGAGCTACATGGACTGACCTCTAGGGGAAAACGAAGCAATATCAAGCTTACTTCAATCTGTTAGCAGGTTCATCTATTCAATTTTTTTCTCTTTTTCCTTTTTCTCTTTTACAATTCTTTTCTTTTTCTTGAATACAGAAAGAGAAAAAACTCATTTTTATTTTCAATTTTTATTAAAAATATATGTCTTTAATTTTCATTACTACATTTTTTACTTTTGTGTAAATTTTTTCAAATTCTACTTTATTTTATCATTTACATCATTTTACATCATTTACATCATTTTATTTTAGTCTACTTCGGTGTACTCACCTTTTCAAATTTTCAAACAATTTCCTTTATTTTTCTTCATTTTTCGTTTTTTTCTTTTTCATTTCTTTTCTTTTTCTTGAATGCAGAAAGAGAAAACCTCATTTTACTTTCAATTTCTTTTAAAAAATATTTTTATTTGGGGCGCCTTGGTGGCTCAGTCAGTTAAGCGGCCAACTTTGGCTCAGGTCATGATTTCGCGGTCCGTGAGTTCGAGCCCCACGTCGGGCTCTGTGCTGACAGCTCAGAGCCTGGAGCCTGTTTCAGATTCTGTGTCTCCCTCTCTCTGACCCTCCCCTGTTCATGCTCTGTCTCTCTCTGTCTCAAAAATAAATAAACGTTAAAAAAAATTTTTAAAAATAAAAATAAATAAAAATATTTTTATTTAATTTTTATTACTATATATTTTGTTTTTATGTAATTTTTTTCAAATTCTATCTTACTCCAAACATTTTATTTCAGTCTACTATAGTGTATTCACTTTTTCAAAGTTCCAAACTATTTTTTTGTCTTTTCTTTCTTTTTTTGTTTTTCTTTTTCATTTCTTTCTTTTTTCTTAAATACAGAAAATGAAAAAGTTCATATTTCTTTTTAATTTTTATTAAAAATATTTTCTATAATTTTTTTCTACTATATTCTCTACTTTTGTGTATTTTATTCTACTATAGTGGATTCATTTAATCAAATTTCAAATGATTTCCTTTTTTTCTCTCCCCCTGCCCACTTTTTGTTTGTTTTTTTTCTCTGTCAAGCCACTTTCTACAGCCAGACCAAAACACACCTAGGATCTAGCATCATCTATTCAACTTTTGTGTGTGTTTTTAACTTCTAATTTTCAAATTTTTTTAACTTTAATTTTTTTTACTTCAATTTTTCCACCTTATTAATTCCTTTTCTCCCTTCAAAATTACAAAACGAAGGATTTCACCCCAAATAAAGAGCACAAAGAAACAACAGCCAGCGATTTAACCAACACAGACACAAGCAAGATGTTTGAACAAGAATTTAGAATCACGATAATAAGAATACTAGCTGGAGTTGAAAATAGATTAGAATCCCTTTCTTCAGAGACAAAAGAAATAAAAATAGCAGGAATGAAATTTAAAATGCTATAACTGACCTGCAATCATGAATGGATGCAGTGGCGGCAAGGATGGACAAGGCAGAACAGAGAATCAGCGATATAGAGGGTTTGTAGAGAATGACGAAGCAGAAAAAAAGAGGGAGAATAAGGCAAAAGAGCACGATTTAAGAATCAGAGAAATCAGTTACTCATTAAAAAAGAACAACATCACAATCATAGGGGTCCCAGAGGAGGAAGAGAGAGAAATAGGGGTAGAAATGTTATGTGAAGAAATCATAGCTGAAAACTTTCCTAATCTGGGGAAAGACACAGACATTAAAATCCAGGAAGCACAGAGGACTCCCATTAGATTGAACAAAAAACGACCATCAACAAGGCATATCATAGTGAAATACACAAAATACTCAGGCAAGGAGAGAATCATGAAAGCAGCAATGGGGAAAAAGCCCTTAACTTACAAGGGAAGACAGATCAGGTTTGCAGCAGACCTATCCACAGAAACTTGGCAGGCCAGAAAGGAGTGGAGGGATATATTCAGTGTGCTGAATCAGAAAAATATGCAGCCAAGAATTCTTTATCCAGCAAGGCTGTCATTCAAAATGGAGAGATAAGGTTTCCCAGACAAACAAAAATTGAAGGAGTTTGTGACCACTAAACCAGCCCTGCAAGAAATTTTAAGGGGGACTCTCTGAGGGGAGAAAAGATGCATATATATATATATATATATATATATATATACCAAAAGAACAAACAATTAGAAAGGACCAGAGAACACCACCAGAAATTCCAACTCTGCAAGCAACATAATGGCAATAAATTCGTATCTTTCAGTACTCACTCTAAACATCAATGGACTCAATGCTCCAATCAAAAGACATAGGGTAACAGAATGGATAAGAAAACAAGACCCATCTATATGCTGTTTACAAGAGACCCACTTTAGACCTAAAGACACCTACAGATTGAAAATAAAGGGATGGAGAACCATCTATCATGCTAATGGTCAACAAAAGAAAGCCAGAGTAGCCATACTCATATCAGGCAATCTAGACTTTAAAATAAAGACTGTATCAAGAGATGCAGGAGGGCATTATATCATAATCAAGGTGTCTATCCACCAAGAAGACCTAATAATGGTAAACATTTATGTGCCAAATGTGAAAGAACCCAAATATATAAATCAGTTAATCACAAACATCAAGAAACTCATTGATAGTAATACCATAATAGTAGAAGACTTCAACACCCCACTCACAGCAATGGACAGACATCTAATCAAAAGATCAACAAGGAAACAATGGCTTTGAATGACACACTGGACCAGATGGGCTTAACAGATATATTCAGAACATTTCATCCTAAAGCAGCAGAATATACATTCTTCTCCAGTGCACATGGAATGTTCTCAGGAATAGACCATATACTGGGACACTAATCAGCCCTAAGTACAAAAAGATTGAGATAATACCGTGCATATTTTCGGACCACAATGCTATGAAACTTGAAATCAACCACAAGAAAAAATTTGGAAAGGTAACAAATCAGTCATAAGAGGAAAGTATATAACAATCCAGATGCACAAACTAACCTTAGGCCTTAAGGAGCTGGAAAAAGAACAGCAAATAAAACCCAAAAACAGCAAAAGATGGGAAATAATAAAGATTAGAGCAGAAATTAATGCTATTGAAACCAAAAAAACAACAGTAGAACAGATCAATGAAACCAAAATCTGGTTCTTTGAAAGAATTAACAAAATTGATAAACCACTAGCCAGTTTGATCAAGAAGAAAAAGGAAAGGACCCAAATAAGTAAAATCAAGAATGAAAGAGGATAAATCACAACAAACACAACAGAAATAAAAACAAGAAGAGAATATTATGAGCAATTTTATGACAATAAAATGGGTAATTTGAAAGAAATGGACAAATTCCTAGAAACATATACACTACCAAAACTGAAACAGGAAGAAATAGAAAATTTGAACATTCCCATAACCAGTAAGGAAATTGAATTAGTAATCAAAAATCTGCCAAAAAACAAGAGTCCAGGGCCAGATGGCTTTCCAGGGGAATTCTACGAAACATTTAAGGAAGAGTTAACTTCTATTTTCTTGAAACTGTTCCAAAAAATACAAATGGAAAGAAAACTTCCAAACTCTTTCTATGAGGCCAGCATTACCTTGATTCCAAAACCAGACAGAGACCCCACTAAAAAGGAGAACTATAGACCTATTTCCCTGATGAACATGCATGCAAAAATCCTCAAAAAGATAGCCAACCGGATCCAACAATACGTTAAAAAAATTATTGACCACGACCAAGGGGGATTTATACCTGGGATGCAGGGCTGGTTCAATATCCGTAAAACAATTAACGTGATTCATCACATCAATAAAAGAAAGGACAAGAACCATATGATCCTCTCAGTGGATGCAAAGAAAGCATTTGACAAAATACAGCATCCTTCCTTGATAAAAACTTTCAAGAAAGTAGGGATAGAAGAATCATACCTCGAGATGATAAAAGCCATATACGAGTGACCCAATGCTAATATCCTCAATGGGGAAAAACTGAGAGCTTTCCCTCTAAGGTCAGGAACAAGACAGGGATGTCCACTCTCACCACTCTTATTCAACATAGTACTGGAAGTCTTAGCCTCTGCAATCAGACAACACAAAGAAATAAAAGGCATGCAAATCAGCCAGGAGGAGGTCAAACTTTCACTCTTCACAGATGACATGATACTCTATATGGAAAACCCAAAGGATTCCACCAAAAAACTGCTAGAACTGATTCATGAATTCAGCAAAGTTGCAGGATATAAAATCAATGCACAGAAATCGGTTGCATTCCTATACACCAACAGTGAAGTGACAGAAAGAGAAATCAAGGAATCGATCTCATTTACAGTTGCACACAAAAACCATAAAATACCTAGGAATAAATCTAAGCAAAGAGGTGAAAAATCTATACACTGAAAACTATAGAAAACTTATGAAAGAAATTGAAGAAGACACAAAGAAATAGAAAAAGATTCCATGCTCCTGGATAGGAAGAACAAATATTGTTAAAATGTCAATACTACCCAAAGCACTCTACATATTCAATGCAATCCCTATCAAAGTAACACCAGCATTCTTCGCAGAGCTAGAACAAATAATCCTAAAATTTGTATGGAACCAGAAAAGACCCCAAATAGCCAAAGCAATCTTGAAAAAGAAAACCAAAGCAGGAGGCATCACAATCCCAGACTTCAAGCTATACTACAAAGCTGTAATCATCAAGACAGTATGGTACTGGCACAGGAACAGACAGATCAATGGAATAAAATAGAGGACCCAGAAATGGACCCACAAATGTATGGCCAACTAATCTTTGACAAAGCAGGAAAGAATATCCAATGGAATAAAGACAGTTTCTTCAGCAAGTGGTGCTGGGAAAACTGGACAGCAACATACAGAAGAATTAACCGGGACCACTTTCTTACACCATACACAAAAATAAACTCAAAATGGATGAAAGACCTCAATTTACGACAGGAAGCCATCACAATCCTCGAGGAGAAAGCAGGCAAAAACCTCTTTGATCTTGGCTGCAGCAACTTCTTACTCAACACGTCTTCAGAGGCTAGGGAAACAAAAGAAAAATGAACTACTGGGACCTCATCAAAATAAAAAGCTTCTGCACAGCGAAGGAAACAATCAGCAAAACTAAAAGGCAACTGACAGAATGGGAGAAGATATTTGCAAATGACCTATCAGATAAAGCGCTAGTATCAAAAATCTACAAAGAACTTATCAAAATCAACACCCAAAAACAAAGAATCCAGTGAAGAAATGGGCAAAAGACATAAATAGACACTTCTCCAAAGAAGACATCCAGATGGCCAAACGACACATGAAAAAATGCTCAACATCACTCATCAGGGATGAGATACCACCTTACACTTGTCAGAATGGCTAACATTAACAACTCAGGCAACAAAAGATGTTAGTGAGGATGTGGAGAAAGAGGATCTCCTTTGCATTGTTGGTGGGAATACAATCTGGTGCAGCCATTCTGGAAAACAGTATGGAGGTTCCTCAAAAAATTAAAAATAGAACTATCCTATGACCCAGCAATTCCACTACTAGGTATTTATCCAAGGGATACAGTTGTGCTGTTTTGAAGGGACACATACACCCCCATGTTTATAGCAGCACTATCAACCGTAGCCGAAGTATGGAAAGAGCCCAAATTTCCATCGATAGATGAATGAATAAAGAAGATGTGGTAGATATATATAATGGAGTATTACTTGGCAGTCAAAAAGAATGAAATCTTGCCATTTGCAACTACATGGATGGCACTGGAGGGTATTATGCTAAGTGAAATTAGTCAGTCAGAGAAAGACAAATATCATATGACTTCACTCATAGGAGGACTTTAAGAGACAAAACAGATGAACACAAGGGAAGTGAAGCAAAAATAATATAAAAGCAGTGAGGGGACAAAACATAAGACACTCTTAAATATGGAGAACAAACAGAGGGTTACTGGAGGGATTGTGGGATGGGGGTGGGCTAAATGGATAAGTGGCATTAAGGAATCTACTCCTGAAATCATTGTTGCAGTATATGCTAATTTGGATGTGAAAACTATAGAAAACTTATGAAGGAAATAGGAGAAGACAAAAAGACATGGAAAAACATTCCATGCTCATGGATTGGAAGAATATTTCTAAAATGTCAATACTACCCAAAGCAATCTACACATTCAATGCAATCCCAATCAAAATTGCACCAGCATTCTTCTCAAAGCTAGAACAAACAATCCTAAAATTTATATGGAACCACAAAAGACCCCGAGTAGCCAAAATAATCTTGAAGAACACCAAAGCAGGAGGCATCACAATCCTAGACTATAGCCTCCACTACAAAGCTGTAATCATCAAGACAGTATGCTATTGGAACAAAAACAGACACATATACTAATGGAATAGAATGGAGAACCCAGGATTTGACCCACAAATGTATGGCCAACTAATCTTTGGCAGAACAGGAAAGAGTATCCAATGAAGAAAAAGTCTCTTTAGCAAATGGTGCTGGGAAAACTGGACAGCAACATACAGAAGAATAAAACTAGACCACTTTCTTACACCATACACAAAAATAAGCTCAAAATAGATGAATGACCTAAATGTGAGATAGGAATCCCTAGACGAGAAAACAGGCAACAACCTGTTTGACCTCAGCCACAGCAATTTCTTGTTCAACACGTCTCTAAATGCAAGGGAATTAAAAGCAAAAATAAACTATTGGGACCTCAACAAGATAAAAAACCTTCTGCACTGCAAAGGAAACAATCAACAAAACTAAAAGGCAACTGACGGAATGGGAAAAGATTTTTTCCAATGACGTATTGGATAAAGGGTTAGTATCCAAGATCTGTAAAGAACTTACCACGCTCCACACCTGAAAAACAAATAACCCAGTGAAGAAATGGGCAGAAGACATGAATAGACACTTGTCTAAAGAAGACATCCAGATGGCCAACAGACACGTGAAAATGCTCAACTTCACTCATCATCAGGGAAATACAAATCAAAACCACACTGAGATACCACCTCATCCTGGTCAGAGTGGCTAAAATTAACAACTCAGGAAGCAACAGATGTTTGCGAGGATGTGGAGAAACGGAACCCTCTTGCACTGTTGGTGGGAAAGCAAAGTGGTGCAGCTGCTCTGGAAAACAGTGTGAAGGTTCCTCAAAAAATTAAAAATAGAACTACCCTATGACTCAGCAATAGCACTACCAGGAATTTATCCAAAGGATACAGGAGTGTTGATTCATCGGGGAACATGTACCCCAATATTTATGACAACACTTTCAACAATAGCCAAATTATGATGAATGGATAAAGAAGATGTGGTTTATATAAACAATGGAATACTACTTGGCAACAAGAAAGATTGAAATAATGGCATTTGCACCAATGTGGATGGAACTGGAAGGTATTATGCTGAGTGAAATAAGTCAGTCAGAGAAATAGAGATATTGTATGTTTTCATTCATTGTATGTGTTTCACTCATATGTGCATCTTGAGAAACTTAACAGAAGACCATGGGGGAGGGAAGGGGGAAAAATAGTTACAAACAGGGAGGGGGGAGGCAAACCACAAAAGACTCTTAAATACAGAGAAGAAACTGAGGGTTGGGGGAGAAAGGAAAATGGGTATTGAGCATTGAGGAGGGCACTTGTTGGGATGAGCACTGGGTGTTGTATGTAAGTGCTGAACCACAGGAACCTAACCCCAAAACCAAGAACACACTTTACACACTGTATGTTAGGCGATTTGCCAAAGATTTTTATTTAAAAAAAGGAAAGGAAAGAAATTGGCAGAAGACATAAATAGACATTTTAAAAAAATATTTTTAATGTTTACTTTTGAGAGAGAGAGAGAGAGTATGAGTGGGGGAGGAGCAGAGAGAGAGGGAGACACAGAATCTGAAGCAGGCTCCAGACTCTGGGCTGTCAGCAGAGAGCCAGACATTGAGCTTGAACTCAGGAACAGCAAGATCATGACCCGAACCAAAGTCAGATGCTTAACTGACTGAGCCACCCAGGTGCCCCCAAATTTTCCCAAGGAAGACATACAGATAGCCAACAGACACATGAAAATATGCTCAACATCACTCATCATCAGGTAAGTACAAATCAAAACTAAAATAAGATATCACCTCACACCTATTAGAATGGCTAAAATTAACAGCCTAGGAAATAATAGTTATTGCCAAGGTTGCCAAGAAAGAGGAACCCTCACACACTATTGGTGGGAATGCAAACTGGTACAGCCACTGTGGAAAATAGTAGGGAGGTTCCTCAAAAAGTTATAAATAGAACTACCCACGCTACTAGGTATTTACCCAAAATGGTACAAAAATAATGATTCGAAGGAATAAATGCACCCCAACATTTATAGCAGCATTATCAACAATAGGCAGATTAGGAAAACAGCCCAAGTGTCCATTAATTGATGAATGGATAAAGAATACATATTATATATATATTCTTGTGATATATATATATATATATATATAGCCCAGTCATTAAAAATGAAATCTTGCCATCTGCAACAACACCCATGTAGCATTATGCTTAAGTGAAATGTCAGTCAGAGAAATAAAAATACCATATGATTTCCCTCATGCATGGAATTTAAGAAATGAAGCAACAAATGGCAAAGAAAGAGGAAAAAAATAAATAAAAAGACTCTTAACTATAAAAAACAAATTGATGATTACCAGAAAAGAGGAGGGTAGGGGGATGGGTCAAATGGGTGATGGGGATCAAGGAGTGCAACTGCTGTGATGGGCACCAGGTGATGTGTGAAGGTGTTGAATCACTATGTTGTACACCTAAACTAATATTTCAATACACATTAATTTATTGGAATTAAAAAAAAAAACTTTAAAGAATACAAGCAACCTGAAACCAACAATACATTTACAAAATCATTCATCGTGATCTCATGGGATTTATATCCTGGATGTTTGACTAGGTCAATATACACAGATCAATTAACGTGATATGTCACATCAATAAGAGAATGTATAAAAACCATATGATAATTTCAATAGATGTAGAAAAAACATTTGACAAAGTACAACATCCATTCATGATAAAAACTCTCAACAACTTTGGTCAAGAGGGAACATACTTCAACATAATAAAGGCCTCATATAAAATAGAAACCTTGTGCACTGTTGGTGGGAATGCAAACTCATGCAGCCACTGTAGAAAATTGGAAGGTTTCTCAAAAAGTTAACAATAGAACTACCCTGCATCCAGTAATGCACTACTGGAAATTTATCCAAAGAGTACAAAAACACTATCAAAGAGACCCTGTATTCATATGTTTATTGCAACATTTTTTTACAGCATCCAAGTTATGGAAGCAGCCCAAGTGTCCATCAATTGATGAATAAAGAAGGTGTGGTATATATATATATACAATGCACTATTATTCAGCCTTATAAAAGAATGAGATATTGCCATTAGCAACAACATGCATAGAGCTAGAACATATAATGCTAAGTGAAATCAGAGAAAGACAAATACCATATTATTTCACTCATATTGGAATTTATGGAAAAGAGAAAGAGAGAGAGAGAAAAACCAAGAATCATACTCTTAACTATAGAGAACAAAATGATGGTTACCAGAGGGGTGGTTGGTGGGGGTGGGTGTAATAGGTGATGGGGATTAAAGAGTACACTTATCATGATGAGCACTGAATAATGTATAGAGTTTTTAATCACTATATTGTACTCCTGAAACTAATATAACACTATATTAACTATACTGGAATTAAATATAAATAATATAGAGAGAGGTTGAAGCTTAAAAAATAGTTTCATGTAGATCTGTCTGCCAGTACTTATAATAGCACTACTTCATGGGTTTTTGAGAGAACTAAATGAAGTCATATCTCTGAACTTGGTTTCTCTGTCTTCAAAATTAGGAAGAATACCAGGAAATTCATCTGAGTCCATGTAACAGGAAAGTCTTGTGCATGAAAGTCAAATGATAAACTTATATGTTTCCAGAGAGGTTTCAGATGCTACACTTCTAATTTTCCCAGGAGGAGTTGGCTCTATTTAACTCACACAACTCTTTTGGAGCATAAGGAACTTGAGAGGGTTACTGCACTGCAGCAGTGTTTCTCTGCATTGGCCTCTGGTCATCCATGGTCCTATTGCCCCTGCCACAGAGATGGTGGTCCATTGTAAACGGTTTTAAGATTCAAGGTTTGTCAAGTGTATTAGGTTCCTAGAGTGGAGATGGTTATATAGGTTTTCCCCACCACAGCCCAAGCCTAGCTGACCAGCCCCTCCAGTCCTATGAGGTTGTCTTTAACACTAAAGAGAACAGGCAAGCACCAGGCCTCTGTGGTAGACTATCGAGTTCCATGGGACCCTTTGGAGCATTGGGGTATGGGCTTACAAAACTCAATATTCTCAACATCATCAGTTAATAGGGAAATTAAAATTAAAACCACAATGTCATATCACTACATATCCAAAGAGATAGGAAATGCCTAGTATTCCTCAGTATATAGAACAAACAGAATTCTCATACATTGCCTGTGAGAGTGTAAATTTAATTGGCATAACCACCCTAGAAAATTACTGGCAAAATCTGCTAAAAATGATTGTGCCCCAACTAAAAGACCCAGAAATTGTATTTCTAGGCATATACCCAACAGAAATGCACATGTATGGTCACCAAAAATATGTCTAAGAATGCTCATAGCAGCATTATTTATAATAATTCCAAACTGGAAATGCCCATTAACAGAAAAATGGGCAAATGCATTGTTGTGTGTTTACACTAACGAATATTAGAAAGCAAAATGAATGTATAATCTATAACTACATACAATATGGCTGAGCCTCATAAACATAACTGAGCAAAAGAAGCCAGACACAATTATACTTTAAAAAGTGCAAAACAAGCATTGAATAATTGGTAGGGACATTCTGCATATAGTATTACAGAGGTGAGGGGTGAGATAGAGGTTAAGAAGAGAGCTGATGGGGCGCCTGGGTGGCTCAGTTGGTTAAGCGGCTGACTTCGGCTCAGGTCATGAACTCATGGTTCGTGAGTTTGAGCCCCATGTTGGGTCTGTGCTGACAGCTTGGAGCCTGGAGCCTGCTTCTGTTTCTGTGTCTCCCTCTCTCTCTGCCTCTCTCCTATTCGTGCTCTCTCTCTCTCTGCCTTTCAAAAGCGAATAAATGCTAAAAAAAAAATTAAAAATCTAAAAAAAATTTAAAAAAGAAGAGAGTTGATAAGCCACAGATATAATTAAGGGTAGGCATAGAATTTGTGTTGTTAGTCACAATCTGAGAGAGGGTAGGTTGGGCAGATTTGAGGTCCTCCCTTACTACAGAGAGTGGCCTCCCATGCTGTCTTGAAAGGGTACAATAGGCTTTTGTGTGTGAAGACAAACACTGCCCACACCCATCCCACCCAGTGATGGTTTGGCAATAGTCACCCTTGTCACTATCATCTGCACTCTTCCCTGCTTTCTACAAAAAAAGAAGGGATGAGATGTATTTCTCAGGAATTGGACATGTATGGAAAAGAAAGAATCAGCCTGACACGCTGACAGATGACCCAATTCAGAGCTGTAAGAATCAGGCTGGACATGATTGCAAAGCCAAGCAGAGGCCTCTAGACTTAATCAAGGGGGAAAATTGGTGCTATCACAAAATCCCATCTAAGAATGTTATATGGAAGTAGTGGAACCAGACAAATCACTA
The DNA here is from genome assembly GCF_046562875.1 of Panthera onca. Taxonomy (NCBI): domain Eukaryota; kingdom Metazoa; phylum Chordata; class Mammalia; order Carnivora; family Felidae; genus Panthera; species Panthera onca. The sequence continues at coordinate 166,598,917 of NC_138342.1, read as the reverse complement.
CTATGAGCTGAATGATTTCTCTGAAAACGCCCTGCTTGCTCAGAGATTAGTACAAGGCTACCACACATACATTAGGATTTCTAGGTTTTTAAATAAGTTCCAAAATGCCCCAGCTCATAACTTCAAACTATAGTACAAATATTTCCAAAGTTGATAGAGAAATTCTCTGCTTCATAAATACTATATTATTTGAACAAAAAATAGACCTTTTTATAAACCAAACTATAAAATAAGTTTTTGAAATAAATTTTTGGAAGGCTTGGCAGGATTAGAAAGGAGGCCAGATTCCCCATAGCTAAGGGCAACGGAAATCTATGACAAGGTTTGAATTCATAGAGGTAAGGTTTATAAACCCATGCTTACATGAAAAGCTTCAGTTGGGAACTCTAGAAATTATTTTCTTCTCATTTTTATATTTATAAAATGTACATTCACATTAAACACACACAGACACACACACACACACACACACATTGAACTTAGAGCCAAGAGAAAAAGAGCCAAACTGAGAGCAGCAACTATTTTTATTGACAATAATACTTTGATGACCATTGATATGTGCTAGAGGTCCCAGGGAAGAGTTTTAAAGGAGAAGACACTGGGTTATAGAGAGAAATTGGAAAATAAAATTTTTATAGGTATCTACCTGGACACCAGGAATAGCTTTCATGCTAATCTTTGGCTTGGACTCAAATTTGAGGTCTATCCTCTGCAAGTTCTGTGGCTTCCTCCCAGCATCATAAAAGCAGTATCATAACACAGTCTGGAGACATAAAAAGAGCCTTGAGTTTTGAGTCAGGAGATATGGGCCTTAATAGCCTAATTCTTGGGAAAGTCCTGGTTTATATCTGTTTTCTTGATATAATTCTTTCTTTTTAATTTTTAAATATATTTATTTACTTTTGAGAGAGAGAGAGAGAGACAAAGCATGAATTGGGGAAGGGCAGAGAGAAAGGGAGACAATTTGAAGCAGGTTCTAGGCTCTGAGCTGTCAGCACAGAGCCTGATGCAGGTCTCTAACCCATGAACTGGGGGAACCTGAGCTGAAGTTGGTCACTTAACCAACTGAGATACCCAGTGCTCCCTTGATGTAATTCTTAAAAGCCTCCCCTTTTGGGGTTCCTGGGTGGCTCAGTCGGTTAGGCTTCCAACTTCAGCTCAGGTCATAATCTCGCAGCTTGTGAGTTTGAGCCCTGTGTTGGGCTCTGTGCTGACAGCTCAGAGCCTGGAACCTGCTTCAGATTCTGTGTCTCCCTCTCTCTGTCCCTTCCCAGCTAACACTCTGTGTGTGTGTCTCTCTTTCTCAAAAATAAATAAACATTAAAAAAAATTTTAAATCTTTTTAAAAAGCATCCCCTTTCATTTTCAGAAGCGACCCAGTTTAAGATGTAAATTATATGATGGGGAACATTGCAAAATCAACCACTCCATCATCCTTTCCAATGTGAATTGGAGCTTCACTATCAAAAAGAGGAATCTATTCCCCTGCCTTGCATCTAGACTTGCTTAGGAGTGGATTTGGCCAATAAAACACAGTGGAAATGATGTGTCAGTTCCAAGCCCAGGACCCAATATATCTTGCACATTTTCATTGTTTCTTTTGGAGCTCTGTCCAGCTGCTATGAGAACATGACTGAGTGAGCCTGCTATAGGCTAAAAGATCAGTGGAGCAGAGACAAAACCCTACTAGATGAGCACAGAGCAGCCAATCCCCAGGTGACCTGGCAACCAACTACAGATGCATGGATGTGCTCAGTCAAAATCAGAAAAACTACCCAAATGAACCTAGTTTAAATTTATGATCTGTAAAGTTGTTAGCTAAAAACTGTTCATTTTTTTAAAAAAATGTAAAAAGTATTTTATTTATTTTTGCAAAAGAAAGAAAGAGGGAGAGAGAGAGAGAGAGAGAGAGAGAGAGAGAGAGAACAAGCAGGGGAGAGGCAGAAAGAGAGGGAGACACAAAATCCAAAGCAAGGTCCTGGCTGTGAGTTGTCAGCACAGAGCCTGACATGGGGCTCAAACTCATGAACCATGAGATCATGACTTGAACTGAAATCAGATGCTTAACTCACTGAACCACCCATGCACCCCAATGTTCATTGTTTTAAACCACTAAATTCTGAGTTATTTGTAATGCATCAAGCTAACTGGTACACATAGTCATCCTAGTTCTAATCAACACTTTGTCTATAACCATCCTTGTGAACTTGGACAAATTCTTTAACTGTGCTGGAGTAAAATGTTAAGTGAAGAGTAAACACATTTTGTAAAAAGGTAGCTAACATTGTCATGTATCAGTTTCTTAGTGCTGTTGTGAGAAATTACCAAAAATTTAGTAGTTTTAAACCACACAAATTTATTTTCTTACAATTTGGGGAGTTAGAAGTCCCAAATCAGTTTCTATGGGCTTGAGTTAAAGTATTGGCAGGGCTCATTCCTTCTGGAGGATCTTGGAGAGAATCTGTCTCCATGCTTTTTCTAGTTTCTGGAGGCCACTTGTATTCTTTGCCTTGTGACCCCTTACTGACATCATCTCCAAACCTCTAGCTTCTGCTGACACATCTGCTTCCTCCATGATCTCCTGCTTCCCTCTTATATAGATCCCAGTGATTATATTGGATCTATCCAGATATTCCAGATAATCTCCCGTCTCCAGATCCTTAAACTTGATCACATTTTCAAACTCTCTTTTGACATATAAAGAAATAGTCACAAGTTCCAGGGATTAGGACCTGGATGTCTTTGGAGGGAGCAGTATTCAGCATCCTACATTGCCTAAGAACTCTATGCATGTTAGGGTCTCTCTTGAGTGGTGGGGAAGTAAAGATGCAAAGGACACTTCCTAGTGTAAAGTCAAGAAGTTAGACTAGAATGATTTATATAAATTCCTAAGCAATAAAAATCAAGTATTCTGTATTTCTCTGCAGCCACAATTAACCATTACATAAAGATATACCATTGCTTCTGGCACCTGGGTGGCTCAGTCAGTTAAGTGCCCAACTCTTGATTTTGGCCCAGATCGTTACCTCACTGTTCATGAGATTGAGCCCCACATCAGGCTCCATGCTCTGAGCATGGAGCCTGCTTGGTATTCTCTCTCTCTCTCTCTCTCTCTCTCTCTCTGCCCCTTCCCCACTCATGTTCTCTCTCTCTCTCAAAATAAACAAAAATAAACATTAAAAAAGACATGCCATTGTTTAAGGGGTGATATAAGAAACAGCATGCTCATGAGAAGCTTGAGGTTCAAGGGCAATTGTTTCTCAGCACACCATCCTAAGTGAGACATTTAGCCAGAATGCATTACATATTATATAGTCTATACATGAAGCAGTGATGGTTTAGTAAAGGTAGCTGGAAAAAGAAGTAGAAACTGAATGAAAGGATATATGTTAATTTCAATCTGGGAGGAGGGTACTCTAAATATAAACTATTTGTTCAAGTGACACACTGTAGAGCAATCACCTATTTGTGATTGAAGATGCAAGAGAGGGTAGAGGATATGATGGGGAGAAAGAGAAATAAAAGGATGAGGCATCAGAAAAAGAGAGAGGAAAAATGTAAAGTGAAAGAAAGATGAAACAGCTCAGTTTGAAAAAAGTAAATCTTATAGCAAATGGCACAGGAACCACGTGCAGACAGTTCAGAAAGAATGAGAGGCAGAGTCACTATTCCAGCTCTCCTGCTGGGACCAACAAGACATTTGCATTCATTACCACTCCGTCAGCTTTTATGAGTAATTGCTTTTGAAGAAGCATTTATCTTCAGAGGAAAAATATAATTTTTTTTTAGATTTCTAGAAATCGTAGAAATGACTACTTGTCAAACTCAAGTTGAATTGGGAAGGAAAACAGGGCTAGTACATGTGCTACTAAGAGAGGATCTAAAACTAAAAGTCAGATTCTCCCTCCCAAGGGATTCTTTTTTTTAGTGTATTTATTTTGACAGGGAGAACGAGCAAGCAGGCAAGGGGCAGGGAAAGAATCCCAAGCAGTCTCTGTGTTGTCAGCACAAAGTCCGACCCAGAGTTCATGTTTTTTTGTTTCATGTTCTCTTTAGAGAACCCTCACAGAAGAGCAGTCACCCCTTTGTGTCCCTGTTGTCCATCAGAACCCTGTGTTTAGCCTGCCTCTGTCTGAGCCTTTTTTACCTCAGGCATGTGACTGAGTTTCAAAACTCCAAATTGTAGGGACTCCTGAAGTGTGGAGCCACACTGTCGCTCTGGGACACTGTGCTTTTGTCATTTGTCAGTCCATGCTAGGAAAGTGGTCACATGACTACATAGCAGTTTGGAGTTTATGGCAAAACATATCAGAAAGCCAGCACCCCAGCACCCCAGCTCCCTGCCTTCAGCCGGAGTCCCTGCTCTTATGCCTGGAAGCAGTGCAGCATATTGGCACCACCCATTTTTTTTGCAACCCAGAGGATTGTCAGACCACGCTGTCACTCCTGGGACTCCACTCCACTTTGCCACCTGAGCACCTTTAAGGTAGTCACATCACTCATGGTATTGGACTTCTAAAAGTTCAGATTTTGTGCTACGCTGCTAATAATACTTTACAGTAGCCTCCATAAGCAGAGCACCTTCTCCACTGCTGTACCCACAATTTTATATCCCCTCAGTAACACACTACACCTCTTGCCTTTCAAGATGTGGTCACTTTTCTACTTGTATACTTGCAGTTTTTATTCTCTCAGATCTCTGATTTATTTCTTGGTTGTTCAGAATGATTTGATAAATACCTAGCGGGGTTCAAGGGATAAGACAAGCTTATGGTTCTCCTACTCTTCAGTCATCTTAACTCAATTACAACTGGTCAGATCTAGAATTTAGCTTGACTTTGAGGAGAATATGCTGCCTGAATGCTTTCAGGCAGAACTGAAATTCCCAGATCTAAGTTTTCATATACCTCTATCCATGGGCATGTCTCTTATTATGGGAAAAGACCCTGATTAGGAATCATGAGATTACCTAAACAGCAAGCACTGAAAGGCAAGCCACAGAACACAATGCCCAATGGTGAGACTCTTCAGGGTGGAAACTCTGCCTCTCAAAGTAGGTCCACAACCTGGCTGCAAGTTGTCCTCATCCCCATCATGGAGTATCCCCACTTCCACATTTCCCAGTAGACAAACTAGAGGAAGGAGATATAGGAGGATTATTCAATCACCCTGATTTTAATAGTTCTAGGGAAACAGGGAGAGGAGTAGAGATTCATATTTCCAAGGAAAAAATAAAAACAAAAATTCATAGGAGACTTGCTCATTGGGTTGCATTACACACGCTTTTTCAGTAAATTTCATTGGTTCTTATTTCAATTAGATACTTGTTATACTTAATAGTATCTTTATTGGAATTTCCCTCAGAGGCTATTTAACAATACTTTTTATGTAAAGACTGAAGTAATGTTTGGCTACATTTTTTGCAGTTATTACTGAGCATAGTTCTATGGCAGAATAAATATTGGTTAAATGAATGAATCAATTCTGGATGCCTGGAACTGGATCCATAAAAGTTTCATTGTTATCATGTATGCTATGTGAAGTGCATGGAAAATCTCAACATAAACATGAGTCTAGGGCAGTACTGTCCAACAGATTATGGAAATATATATTTATACACACACACATATATATGTATATATACGTAGTGTATGTCATATATATGTTATATATCATGTATGTTATGTATCAGTGAAATATAGGTCAGGAAACTAAAATAAGATTTTATTTTTTTATTAAATATAATTTACTGTCAAATTGGTTTCCATACCACACCCAGTGCTCATCCCAACATGTGCCCTCCTCAATGCCCATCACCCACTTTCCCCACTCCCCCATCAACTCTCAGTTTGTTCTCAGTATTTAAGAGTCTCTTATGGTTTTCCTTCCTCCCTCTCTATAACTTTTTTTTCACCTTCCCCTCCCCCATGGTCTTCTGTTAAGTTTCTCAGGATCCACATATGAATGAAAACATAAGTATCTGTCTTTCTCTGCCTGGCTTATTTCACTTAGCATAATACCCTCCAGTTTCATCCACGTTGCTGCAAATGGCCAGATTTCATTCTTTCTCATTACCAAGTAGTATTCCATTGTATATATAAACCACATCTTCTTTATCCATTTGTCAGTTGATGGACATTTAGGCTCTTTCCATAACTTGGCTATTGTTGAAAGTGCTGCTATAAACATTGGGGTACAAGTGCCCCTATGCATCAGCACTCCTGTATCCCTTGGGTAAATTCCTAGCAGTGCTATTTCTCGGTAATAAGGTAGTTCTATTTTTAATTTTTTGAGGAATCTCCACACTGTTTTCCAGAGTGGCTGCACCAGTTTGCATGCCCACCAACAATACAAGAGGGTTCCTGTTTCTCCACATCCTCACCAGCTTCTATATTCTACTGATTTGGTCATTTTAGCCACTCTGACCAGCGTGAGGTGTTATCTCAGTGTGGTTTTGATTTGTATTTCCCTGATGAAGAGTGACATTGAGCATCTTTTCATGTGTCTGTTGGCCATCTGGATGTCTTCTTTGGAGAAGTGTCTATTCATGTCTTCTGCCCTTTTCTTCACTGGATTATTTGTTTTTCAGGTGTGGAGTTTGGTGAGTTCTTTATAGATTTTGGATACTAGCCCTTTATCTGAGATGTCATTTGCAAATATCTTTTCCCATTCCATTGGTTGACTTTTAGTTTTGTTGATTGTTTCCTTTGTAGTGCAGAAGCTTTTTATCTTGATGAAGTCCAAATAGTTCATTTTTGGTTTTAATTCCCTTGCCTTTGGGGATGTGTTGAGTAAGAAATTGCTGTGTTTGAGGTCAAGGAGGTTTTTTCCTGCTTTCTCCTCTAAGGTTTTGAGGGTTTCCTGTCTCACATTCAGGTCCTTCATCCATTTTGAGTTTGTTTTTGTGAATGGTGTAAGAAAGTGGTCTAGTTTCATCCTTCTGCATGTTGCTGTCCAATTCTCCCAGCACCATTTGTTAAAGAGACTGTCTTTTTCCATTGCATACTCTTTCCTACTTTGTCAAAGATTAGTTGGCCATACATTTGTGGGTCCAATTCTGGGGTTTCTATTCTATTCCATTGGTCTTTGTGTCTGTTTTTGTGCCAATACCATGCTGTGTTGATGATTACAGCTTTGTAGTGGAGGCTAAAGTCTGGGTTTGTGATGCCTCCCACTTTGGTCTTCTTCAATATTTGGCTATTCGGGGTCTTTTGTGGTTTCATACAAATTTTAGGATAGTTTGTACTAGCTTTAAGAAGAATCCTGGTGCAATTTTGATTGGGATTGCATTGAATGGGTATATTGCTTTGGGTAGTATTGACATTTTAACAATATTTATTCTTCCAATCCATGATCAAGGAATTTTTTTCCATTTCTTTTTATCTTCTTCAACTTCCTTCATAAGCTTTCTATAGTTTTCACATACAGTTCTTTTACATCTTTGGTTAGGTTTATTCCTAGGTATTTTATGGTTCTTGGTGCAGTTGTGAATGGGATCAGTTTCTTTGTTTCTCTTTCTGTTGCTTCATTATTGGTATAGAATAATGCAATCAATTTCTATACATTAATTTTGTATCCTGCAATGTGCTGAATTCATGTTCATTTCTATTATGGTTCAGTCTTTCGGGTTTTCCATGTACAGTATCATGTCATCTGCAAAAAATGAAACCTTGATTTCATCTTTGCCAATTTTGATGCTTTGATTTCATTCTGTTGTCTGTTGAGGCTAGGATTTCCAACACTGTTAAACAACAGTGGTGAGAGTGGACTTCTCTGTCGTTCTCCTGATCTTAGGGAGAAAGTTGTCAGTTTCTCCCCATTGAGGATATTAGCTGTGGGCCTTTCATAAATGGCTTTTATGATGTTTAAGTATGTTCCTTCTATCCTACTTTCTCGAGGGTTTTTATTAAGAAAGGATGCTGAATTTTTCAAATGCTTTTTCTGCATCGATTGACAGGATCATATGTTTCTTATCTTTTCTTTTATTAATGTGAGGTATCACATTGATTGATTTGTGAATGTTGAACTAGCCCTGCAGCCTAGGAATGAATCCACTTGATCATGGTGAATAATTCTTTTTATATGCTGCTGAATTCGATTTGCTAGTATCTTCTTAAGAATTTTCATCCATATTCATCAGGGATATTGACCTGTAGTTGTATTTTTTTGCTGGGTCTCTGTCTGGTTTGGGAATCAAAGTAATGATGGCTTCATAGAATGAGTCTGGAAGTTTTCCTTCCCTTTCTATTTTTTGGAACAGCTTGAGAAGGATAGGTATTATCTCTGCTTTAAATGTCTGGTAGAATACCCCAGGGAAGCCATCTGGTCCTAGACTCTTATTTGTTGGGATGTTTTTGATAACTGATTCAATTTCTTCGCTGGTTATGGATCTGTTCAAATTTTCTATTTCTTCCTATTTGAGTTTTGCTAGTGTGTGGGTGTTTAGAAATTTGTCAATATCTTCCAGGTTGTCCAGTTTGCATATAATTTTTCATATTTTCCTAATAATTGCTTGTATTTCTGAGGGATTGGTTGCAACAATTCCATTTTCATTTGTGATTTTATCTAGTTGGGTCCTCTCTCTTTTCTTTTTGAGAAGCCTGGCTAGAGGTTTACCACTTTTGTTTATTTTTTTTCCAAAAAAACCAACTCTTGGTTTCATTGATCTGCTCTATTGTTTTTTGGATTCTGTATTGTTTATTTCTTCTCTGATTTTTATTTATTCTGCTGGGTTTGTGGTGTCTTTGTTGTTCTGCTTCTATTTCCTTTAGGTGTGCTGTTAGATTTTATATTTGGAATTTTTCTTGAGATAGGCCTGGATTGCAATGTATTTTGCAATCTTGAGATAGACCAGGATTTCAATGTATTTTCCTCTTAGAACTGCCTTTACTGCATCCCAATGGGTTTGGACTGTCATGTTTTCATTTTCATTCATTTCCATATATTTTTAAATTTCTTCTCTAATTGCCTGGTTGACCCATTCATTCTTTAGTAGGGTGTTCTTTAACCTCCATGCTTTTGGAGGTTTTCCAGATTTTTCCTGTGGTTGATTTCAAGTTTCATAGCATTGGGATCTGAAAATGTGCATGATATGATCTCAATTCTTTTGTATTTACTGAGGGATGTTTTGTGAACCAGTATGTGATCTATCTTGGGTAATGTTCCATGTGCATTCGAGAAGCAAGTATATTCTGTTTCTTTGGGATGCAGAGTTCTAAATATATCTGTCAATTTCATCTGATCCAATGTATCATTCAGGGCCATTGTTTCTTTACTGATTCTCTGTCTAGATGATCTATGCATTGTTGTAAATGGAGTATTAAAGTCGCCTACAATTACTGCATTATTATCCATAAGGTTGCTTATGTTTGTGATTGTTTTATATATTTGGGTGCTCTCAAATTCTGTCCATAGGCATTTATAGTTGTTAGCTATTCCTGATGGATAGACCCTGTAATTATGATATAATGCCCTTCTCCATCTCTTGTTACAGCCTTTAATTTAAAGTCTAGTTCGTCTAAGTATGGCTACTGCAGCTTTCTTTTGACTTCCAGTAGCATGATAGTTCTCCATCCCCTCACTTTCAATCTGAAGGTGTCCTCAGGTCTAAAATGAATCTCTTGTAGACAGCAAATAGATGGGTCTTGTTTTTTTATCCATTCTGCTATGCTATATCTTTTGGTTGGAGCATTTAGTCCATTTACATTCAGTGTTATTATAGTAGAAAGATATGGGTTTAGAGTCATTGTAATGTCTGTAAGTTTCTTGCTTGTAGTGATGTCTCTGGTACTTTGCGGTCCTTGCAACATGTCACTCATAGAATCCCCCTTAGGATCTCTTGTAGGGCTGGTTTAGTGGTGATGAATTCCTTCAGTTTTTGTTTGGGAAGACCTTTATCTCTCCTTCTATTCTGAATGACAGACTTGCTGGATAAAGGGTTCTTGGCTGCATGTATTTTCTGTTCATCACATTGAAGATTTCCTTTCTGGCCTGCAAGTTTCAGTAGATAGGTCTGCTACTACCCTTATGTGTCTACCTTTGTATGTTAAGGCCCATTTATCCCTAGCTGCTTTCATATTTCTCTCTTTATCTTTGTATTTTGCCAGGTTTACTATGATATGTCATACAGAAGATCGCTTCAAGTTACATCTGAACAGAGTTCTCTGTGCCTCTTGGATTTCAATGCCTTTTTCCTTTCCCAGATCAGGAAAGTTCTCTGCTATGATTTGTTCAAGTATATCTTCAGCCCCTTTCTCTCTCTTTTTTCTTCTGGAATTCCTATGATATGGATATTGTTCTATGTGATTGAATCCCTTAGTTCTCTAATTCTCCCCTTGTATCCTGGATTTTTTTTATCTCTCTTTTTTTTAGCTTCCTCTTTTTCCATAATTTTATCTTCTAATTCACCTATTCTCCCCTCTGCCTCTTCAGTCTGTTCTGTGGTCGCCTCCATTTTATTTTGCACCTCATTTATAGCATTTTTTAAATTTATCAAGACTATTTTTTGTCCCTTTATCTCTGTAGGAATAGATTCTCTGCTGTCGTTATGCTTTTTTCAAGCCCAGAAATTAATTTTATGACTATTATTCTAAATTCTTGTTCAGTTATATTGCTTAAATCGGTTTTGATCAATTCGTTAGCTGTTGTTACTTCCTGGAATTTCTTTTGAGGAGAATTCTTCTGTTTCATCATTTTGGCTAGTTTTCTGTTCCTTTCTGTCCCTTATGTATTTTAAAAGCTTGTCGTGTGCTCTGCACCTGCGAGCACTGCTATATTAAAGGAGGGCCTGCCCAGGGCCTAGCCCTTCAGGAGGTGTTTTTTTTCGGGAATTGTTACTTGCTCTCTATTGTGACTTTGGTTATTTTATTTCCTTACTAGTAGTGATGTTTTGTACTCTCCACCAAGTGTGCTTTGATTTGTTCCTTGGAGTAACCTTGTAAAGGAAAACAAACAAAAACAGGAGACAAAAACACACAAACACACAAATAAAAGAAACAATTAAACAAAAACAAAAACCAAAAAACTGAAAGCAATCCAAAAGCAAAAAACGAGAAATACTGGATACAAGTAAAGTACACAGTGGAGGCAATGCTTATAGAAGAGCACATATAAAGAGAGAAATGACGGGGGTGGGGAAAAAGAAAAAATAAATATTGACTAGGCAGAGAGACTAAAAGGCTTAATCTAGAGTGAAAGAAAGGAAAATAAGGAAGGAGGTGGGGAAAAAGAAATGGCAATAAAGTTACCCAAACTCTATGGCTTGATTATTCCAGAGAGAGAGAAAGGAATGTAAAGAAGGAGGTGTAGAACATGTATCAAGAGAATGGATTAAATATATCTGTTTAGACAAACCAACAACCAGAGTAATCAGCCTAGAGGAGGGAAGAGATAAGGAGGAGAAATGGTGGGGAGAATATATCTATATATCCAGAATTGACCGAGAATTAATTCAGGCAATGCTGCAGCACTGGTCTGGAGGAGCTGTCCAGCTGGTTCCACAGGGTCTGTCCAGCTCCAGTAGATACACAGTTACCCAGTGTGGAGGGGAGTGGTTTGGCGTAGGCTGGTACCACCTCCACTGTGGGCTCCATAGACTGTCCCTGAAACCCTGCCTTGTGGTAGTGGTGGGGGGTGGGGGTGAGGAATGGTGACCCCACAGTCTCTTCTCCAGGGACCCAATGGACTCCATTTGAGTCATCCTCACTGTGCCCTGGGCACAGACAGGGCAGTCCTTGTCACTCTGCCAACTCCCCGACCCTGTGCTTGGCTAGGATTCAAAGACCCACTCTGTGTGCTCTGGCATTGGGGAACCACCTCTCTGTGCAGCCCAATATGTGTTCCTGGCTGGCTTTGTGCCACAGCACTTCAGGGAGGACCCCCTTCTCCTACTGTGGACTACGCCACTGACCTCGCTGTGGAGCCCTGGGGGTGGTGGCTGTAGGCAGGCTTTGTCCTGTCCCACAGCATGCCAGGGAGAAGGCCGCTTTCTCCTACTGTGGATTGCACCCTTGACCTAGCCACTGAGCCTGGGGTGGTGGATGCAGGCAGGCTTTGTCCTATGGTGTAGCCCTCCAGGGAGGGCTTTCTCCTACTATGGATTGTGTCCCCGATCTACCACCCAACCCAGGGCTGGCTTCCCTCCTCCCCAGGTGTGCAAACAGGGAGTGGGCCCCAGTCCCAAGAAAGCCCCATAGTTAGAGATGAGATCCTCTCAGTCCCAGTCCAAGTTTTTTCTCTTGCCCAGATACAGTCCTACATTTCCCCAACTGCTCTTTCTCTTCCCTAGGTCTCTCCACAGAAGGGGATCCTTCCCTTCCATGCCCACGCGGCCATTTTATCTCCCCCAGTTTGCAATCACCCACCTATGGTCTCTCAAGTTGTCTCATTTTCTTCCTGGTAGATTCAGTCTCTTCCTCCCAGTCTCTTGGGGTTCAAAGTCGTTTGGCTTCAGCACTTCTTTGTTTGAGAGACATGGGAAGTATGGATCCCCCTATATCTCTGCCATGTTGGTCCGGTGTCCTAAAATAGAATTTCAAATTGCCACATGTGATTAGTGGCTACCATACTGAACAATACCTTTCTAAAGGACCAAGATAATAACAAAAGTAGAGAATACAGTGCTAAATACTTGTTAACCTTTATGTGCAGTCTGGGGTTTAGCAAAGTAACCTTCTCCAAAATTCTTTGAGTTAAATTACAAAATCAACACATTGTGGATTAACCAAGATATATGATAAAAGCACTATTCTTCCTGGGCCAGAAGCAGGAATAAAAAGCTGACAATTACCATTAACAGAATTAATATCATTGGTAAGGTAATGTTAGTTATTATTATTTTTAGGGTTTGCTAAGGGTCAAGTACTGTGCTGTTTTATATGTGTTGTCTCATTTAAGACCCATAACAACCCTGTGAGCTGGGTGTTGTTATTCACATTTTAATAGTGTGGAACTGGAATAGAGATTAGGTAACATGCCCAAGTTCACACAGTTAATAAGGTGCAGGGTATGGAGTTAAAGGAAGCTCCTTTGGATTCCACTATCTCTGTTCTTAACCATTTGTTCTACTGAGCAGCAGCAGTACATTTAGTACTGCCTAGTGTACTGTCCCCCCAAGACCCTGTGATTATACTGGGAAAGTGGCTCCTCAGTATGGAAAAGTGTTACAAATGATTTCAATGGAAAGGCATCACTTAATGCTAGTTTTTATTCCATCCAAAATGTATTTATTGAGCAGTTTCTTGGGATTCCAGGTACATGGCACAGTACCTCACCTGAGCAAGTATAGTTTTTTCCGCCCCTAAGAAGCTACGCAAAATTCAGATTATAATTTGACTTCCACTAGAGCATCTTACTAACCCAAAGATATTGATAAAATCCTCTTTTTGGCCAAAAAGAAGGGTAATTAGCAAGGAAATGCTACCCAAAGGGACCCCCCTGTGTAGGGCTGCCAGATAAAATATAGGATACTCAGTTACATTTGATCTTCAGATAAACAATGAATACTGTTTTTTTATGTTTATTTATTTTGAGAGAGAGTGAGAGAACATGTTTGAGCAGGGGATGGGAGAGAGAGGGAGAAAGAATCCCAAGCAGTCTCCACGCTCAGCAGGGAAACCGATGCAGGGCTTAATCCCACAACTATGAGATCATGACGTGAGCCCAAATCAAGAGTTGGACGCTTAACTGACTGAACTGTCCAGGCATCCCAAACAATGAATGTTTTTTTATAGCATGATTGCATCTCAAGTATTGCATGGGATATACTTACACTAGAAAACTGTAATTCAAATGTAGTTGGGCATCCTATATTTTATCTAGCAACTGTACTGTAGGGAAACTGCCAGGTAAGAATTCCCTGGACGTATTCTTTCAGGTCATAAAGGTCTCTCACAAATTTTAGTGGTGTGGCCAGAATTCAGTTGTAACTTAGGACAGAACTAAATTTAGTCAGGGAACGTTGCCTAGAAAAGGAAGGACAGATTGTCCTTAAAGTAAAGGTAGGCAAGTGAATTGACAGAAGGAGCCATTTCAGAAGGCTGAGCCTAAGGCGCATATCTCAGGCAGAGTCTATGCAGTGGGCCAGGAGGAAGACGCCTTACACAGAAGAAGAGAGTGCTGGAGTTTCCCGTTCACTTCTGCAAGGATTCTGGCCAGTTCAGCATCCATATCCTATTTCATAATTCAGTGGTCAAAGCTTGGTCTCTCTTCTTCATGACAACAGCTAACAGATGCAAGGGTCAATGGGCAGCATTGCATCAAGCACAACACAATAATGGCAGGAAACAGCCAGTTGCCCTTTGTGAGTACTAAAGGCTTCTGTAGCCAGTGAGTTATCCTAAAACAATGGTTCTCATTTTTGGCATCAGTATCACCTGGAGGGTTTGAGAAAGTACAGATAGCTGGGCCCCATCCCCAGAGTTTCTGATTCAATAGGTCTGAGATAGGATAGAGAATTTGTATTTCTTTTTTTTAATGTTTATTTATTTTTGATGTGGGAGGTGTAGAGCAGAGAGACAGGGAGACACAGAATCTGAAACAAGCTCCAGGCTCTGAGCTGTCAGTACAGAGCCCGATGCAGGGCTTGAACTCACAAACACAAGAGCATGACCTCAGCCGAAGTCTGACACTTAACCAACTGAGTCACCCAGTCATTTGTATTTCTAAAAAATTCTCAGGAGATGCTGCTAGTGCTGCTTGAGGGATCACATTTTGGGAACTGCTCTAAAGCAGTGCTTCTCAAGCTTTAATGTGCACCTGGGGATGTAATTTAAATGCAGAATCTTGGTAACTCACCAGGTCTGGGAAGGGGCCTAAGATCATACTTTTCCCACAAAGTTCAAGGAGATGTTACTAAGTTGCCAAGTTCCAAGGAAATGGTTCCCAAGTCCTGGTGCATGTTAGAAACACCCAGAGAACATCTAAAATTTCCATACTCCAGATCAATTCATTCAGAATTCTGTGGGTGTGATCTAGGCATGTTGAGCTAAAAGGACTATTTCTATTGCCATTTCCTCCTGGGTGACATACGTATTCTTGTGAGTGGAGTCACTGCTTCTCAAAACTAAGGCTGACAAGAAAGGTTAGTGTTAGCTCTGACTTCTGTAGATCAAGATAGACGCTGTTGAGGAATTAACGTGTTGACGATCTGAAGAGATGGAACCTGATGTAGGCTTTTTCTCATCTGTAAACTGGGTACAATAATAGCGCTATATCATAGAATTTCATAAAGATTAAATGAGAGGATCCATGTTAAGTAGCCAGCATAGCACCAAGCACCTAAGTGCTCAGTTGTTACAATCCAATTACCCATCTGAGGTTTCTTATTTCTCAACATTTTAACTTCCCACATGGGTGCCACACCACATCTGAACTACTCTATTGGCAAGGGATTTGTGTGTTGTGGCCAGCTTTTAGTGGAAAGCTCTCCCTTCTAGTAAATTCTCTTAGATTCCAATAACCACTCCTGATTAAACCCCTTCAATTGCTAAAGCACAGCCCTTATCCCCCTTCCACATAGGACTCATTTAAACTTTTAAAACCAATATTCCTTAGTTCTGTCATGGTTAACCATCCCCAGTTCATGTGTTTCCTACATTTCTCTCATTACATTGTTCATAGTTTTGGGTTTTTTTTGTTTTTGTTTTTTTGTTTTTTGCCATCTTGATTGTTAATTTTGCATACCCTCTGGTTTGTTTACATCTCAAGTCTCAAGGCAGTTTCTCTGGCTGTAGTCTCATTAGTGTAGAGCAGTGTGCTTCACCTTCCTGGGATGGCACCAATATTTTTGGTGGCTACATCACTCTGTTCCCTGTAATTGAGTTTGCTGTGGGTTAAATCTGGAGGCTTTCTTTTCTATTTGCTTGTGATATACCAGATCCTAGCTTGACCTTGTAAAGTTTTTCTTTTAATAACCAAAGTGTAAAATCTTATGCTCTTACACTTTAATATTTCACATTGTTAATTTGTCCCTTTCTTGGCCTGTTGAGATTTTTTTGAATCCTGATTCCGTCTCTAGTAAAATCATTCTCTCCCAGCTTTATGACATGCACATTTTTAATAAACACATTTTTATAGTTTTAGTAAAGTTAGTAATTGAAATGTTGGACAGATGGAGCCAAAAGGTGAGCTTTGCAGCAGGACACTAGACATGCTCTTCCAGGGTGATAAGCATTCTTTAATTAGCACCATTCAAGTGGTTACACACCCACCAACACTGATATTTCACCACTTAGCCCAGACATATTTAAGACCACATTAAATTCTTTGTTGTGGCTCAGATCTTTTATCTAGTATTTTCTGATCTACTTAATCTTACAAAATAGGAAATACATATAGTCTGAAATGGTTTGTTCTTGAGAAGCCATGCTGACTTGCAGTAATGTTGCATCCTTATCATTCACTTTGTAATTATGCCCAGAATTAATATCAAGCTCACTAGTCTACAGCATCCAGAACTTACACTCTTCTCTAATATTAGAAAGACATATGCCAGTCTTCAGTATTTTCTATGGCTTACAATTTCTCAATAAAAATTGGGTGATTCAGGAGTCTCATTGGTAAATTTCACACTATCATGGAATAGAATTAATGTAGAGGTGAGACATTATTTATGGTTGATAGTTTTTTCATTGTATCTTTATTTCTCCTGGGTTTTAGCTTCTTGTCTTGAGGTTTCATCTTTTAATATTAATTTGTGCAACAAACAGTCCCAAAATAGACAAAACTCCTAGACTTAGAGGACAGAAAACTGGGCAATGAGGATTCATATTTGTTTCTTTTTCAAACTGTGATATAATTGACATTATAACATTATATTAGTTTCAGATGTACAATATGATTCAATATTTATGTAAGAGGATTCATGTTTGAGAGTCACACAGGGGATTTTAGTGGAAGCCACCCATCTCTCCCTTCCTCCCTACTCCAAGCTATTTATTTCTTTGAGATTTATACATAACATCAGTTTTCATCTCTGCCAGGCAGCAGTTTCATTCGTTATCAGCTATCTTGCTTCAGAAAGCCCAAATTGCCAAACATAAAACATCCTTTCAAATATTCAGAAGTTAGGTGATTAGGGTGGAATTTTATTTTTTCATTTTCCAAGTCAACAGATATCATTTTTAACATTAAGTTTGGTTATGATAACAAAGATATATACACTAGGCACCATAAAGCATGATCAGCATTTGCATTTTAGAGCAATAATTACCTTCAGTCCCTTTACTTTGATAAAAAGTGTTAGAATATGGGGATGCAAATGAGTTCTTGAAATTGCTATAAAAAGTTTTGTTCTTTCCCTGCTTAAAGCCCCCTGATGAAGACAGTGGGCCTCCTAAATCTCATCAACATCTTTGTGCAAACACGTGTTTTCACAGACGTCAATGAAGGTGAGTCAGAGTTAATAGTTTTGACTTTCTTACCCCTTAATCAAGTACCCTGGTGAAATCTCTCACTGTGGGTTTGTTGTTGTCTTTTTAATGCAGGAGGAGGTGTGGTGTATTGTTTTGATTTTGAAAGGTATTATACAGTTGCTTAAATAAGCAAATAAAATTATCCCCCTAAATGATTGAAATTTGTTAGATTTATTTCTTTCTAAAGTTTGTACATTTACATTTATCATATACATATTTTAAATCCTTCACTATTTCACATGATTTCTATTACATAAAAGCCACTTAAATCCAACAGATTTTGTTGTTGTAAAACAACAAATTATCCCCAACTTATAAAAACACAGGAACAGTTATATTCATGAACATTACACAATAGGGAAAAGTACTCTATATATCACAGCGTCTATACATATCAGGTGACTCGCTTGTCTGTTTACATGGTTTAGGTTACTTCAACAACAAACAAGGTAATATTTATATACAACTATTTTAATAAAAAATAAAGCAATTGTAAAATGTAAACTTAATTTTCAAAATATTCTCTAAACACCTTAGCAATACCCACATAAATTACTGTTCCATTACAAAGATGACCACCATAAATGCCATGATTTTATAGGAGATGGCATTTCTTCAGTCTGGTGGGTGATAAGGAGGAACAGGTTTCCAGTACATAATTCAGTCTCACTAGCTTACTTAAGTCTGCTAATGCTGACAGTTGGGCTACTGAAAAGGAGTAGGCTGCTATTTTGTCACTAATTACTTTCACAATTTGCAGGGAGATATGGCACCAGGGCTGCAATGAAACTGCAATGATTGGTGGAGAAAACTTTGAAGGCAAAGGAATGTTGCACATTGCCAAATAGTTTGAGTCACAGTAAATATAACCCAGGTACTAGTTGGAAAAGTCAAAACCTTGTTTTATATTAAAGGATATAAACTACCACCCTTCTGCCTGTCCTACAGTAATCAAGGCTGACAGTATTGGTTCTCCACTTGTGTAAATTTTTGTTCTAGAAATGGGCTCCTAAAACTTGAGGTAGAAGAGAATGCAGGGAGGCATTTAGGCCTTTACCCAACAGCTCTCATCTGACTGAGCAGAAATGCTAAGCAATAAGCTTAGTGTTCTTTGACCCTTCCCACAGAACTGAAACATTACCCATTTTCAGAAATCTGGGTGCAAAGGCAAAGATATCATCCATCCCTTGGTAGAGCTCAATGTGCCAACCTGTTTCTTGCAAAGGCAAAATATATGGTCTTGGCTTCAGTCACAGAATTTTTAAAATACCTTTGTCATGTGTCATCCCCAGTGACTCAGTCATTCTCAGAGTTGATATCTTTCCTCAGCAGGGTCAACCCATTAGAAGAGCTGGATTCCTAAAGCTGGGGAATAGCACTGAAATCCAGGATGTGTTTGCTGCTCAGTAGAAGCCCAAGTGGAGTAGAAGGCCAGAAGAGAATCTCCTCTTTGCAGAGAGAATACATTATCACCCTCTGCAGTGCCCCAGTATTCAGAGGTCAGAGCAAGGAGCCTCAGACCTACAGTACTGTCCTTAGCTGAGCTTTCTTGTTAGGACTCTCCTGAGAGTGTCTAAAGACTTATCTATGCAAGCTCACAGGGAAATGGTAACTGAAGCCCCAAATTTCTCTCCATTGACCACCATTTTCAGGAATTGAAGTTAAAGTGCTTTTAATAACACTATTAGTGAGAATTTAGCTCTTACCCTGCAATGGGAAATATATTTTAGCTGGGTTCCTTCTCATCTCTATCTTCACTGTCACTGCTGATGGAAAAGTGCTTAACTGTTCAGCATACTTTAATCTGAACTTTCTTACCAGTACAGCTTGAAGGGGAATGTGGACAATTCACACCAATGTTCCTACAGTGTTTTGTTCCTTCTCCATTTGTGCTCCTTTCTCAAAGTAATGATCTCCAGAGCATGCAGCATTGCCACCCCAGAAAATTCAGCCTTCTGGAATGCCCCCATGCTACTGCGGGATGTTGGAGGGCTTCTACTTGTGAATTATAAGAAAGCCTTCAATTTGGTGGATGTGATATATATCCCCTCACATATTTGTTAATGCAATACTTGTCAAAGTCAGACACTAGAGCTCAACTCCTCTCTAGCCATTAGAAAACATTCCTGTGATGCAGTTTCCACCCCCTTAATTCATCACCTCTTCTACACTCTGGCCCTTTGTGTCTTAAGTTTGTATAACTTAAAACATTCACTATGTGTACATGTGTGCAAGCGTATGTACACATGTGAGAGGCCCAGATATGTGAAACTTTCCCCTTACACACCTAAGGGGACAGTAAACTGGTTCTGAATCTCTCAGGAGCGGAGGACTGACCACATATATGTCTATCCTAAATGGAAGTCAACCAGCTCACACACTCCTCCCCAAAGCCCCCTGACTTCAATTTGGTCTAATTAGTCTTGTTCCTAAACTAAAAAAGTATCCTAATGACATTAAAAAGTCAATGTGCATATATACTCTGATACAGTGTATATTACTGTCCATGCCAAATGGTTACTTGGCTTTATAACCTACATGGCTTTATATTAAAAGTCCAAACATTTCAAATGATTAAGGCCCAAAATGAAACTTTATTTTTGCTACTCCTTTAGTATATGCTTTCTGAATCAAATGAATGTTTTTTCAATTCAGTATAATTTTTAGAAAGAAATACACTCTTGCAGAACAAAGACCCTGCTGATCAGTCAGAGTGAATTCACTGCATGTCAAGAACAAATTAGGAAATATGACATATTTGCAAAAAGTTTGAGACTGTAGAGTTAATTAAAAAAACTCCAATGTAACTACCAATAGCAGCCTAGAGCTAAAGATTAGTCTTTCATTCCATAACTCCAATTCTCTGAATCAGATACAAAGAATAGGAGACAGTATGTTTAAAAATATACTGTACTCAACCACTCACTCAAACACACTCAGTTGCTGCTTTAAATATACCAAACATGCTGAATAATACACATTTAATCTATTATCTATTTACACACTGTGAGATAAGCAGTAAGCTCAAATAACTAAGGCCGGTGGCTCTTTGGGGAGAGGCAGGAAGAGACCTAAGTATAAAAATATTAAATAAAGATTTAACCTAGTCCATAGCCTGCCCTAAAATTCTTTCACTTGTGACACTAGATGCTAATTTGTACAACTGCAAACCTAGAATATAGTACCTGATCTTGGGAAGCCCTGATATACTTTAGCAATGTAATATTCTTTAAAGTAAAGAGGGTAAGGAGGTGGGGCAAGAAGGGTGGTTCCATCTACTGTAAAATAGACACAGGCACAAAAATGATACTGTGGGCACTTATTTAATTCTTCTGAAAGCTCTATTTGTCTGGACTAATTACAACAATAAAGAACGTGTGCTTTAAAGCACCACATTTTGTAATAAGCCCAAAATTGTCAGTTTGATTTTATGGTTAAGTACTCAGAATACCGAAGTTGTTAAGACTGTATAGGATGCCTATTTTTTTTCTTTCTGTAGATCTCAAGTTATAATGAGCTACTTCCTTAGTATTGTACACAGTACACTGAAAGAGTTTCACGAAGTTAGTTCAGGGTCATTTTCACCCTGGTGGTTCAAAGATCAAAGATGGAATTTTCTAACATAAAGTCTTATTAAAAAGCTAATCAAAATATCATTTAAGTTTAATAAAACAGTACCACTATATATACTTTCAATAACTGCATTATATAATCAATCCTATGAGGTTTTTACTTGCTTTTCATATCATACTGGTTATTAAAAATAAATTTGATATACATACACCATATACTGATATACAGTCTACACATTGATACATATACACATATATATACAACTATAAATACCCACAATACAACATTGGCAGGTGACAGAAAGCATTTCTTTTGATGTCTGACAAACTATCTATATGAATATTCTCCAAAAGCCTGCAATACTACAGATACACACATAAATTACAAAGAACAAGCCAAGGACATTTAAGGAAATTGTATATACAATTACTTAACTTGCAATATTTTCTTGCTGTTACATTCAAGTCAACAAACTATCATGCAGATTCAAGTATTTACTGACATTCTCTCTGTGAAGATATTCTCTTTGCATGCAAAGGGGCATTATGTCCTAAGCAGAATGCTGCACACTTGTTTTTGGATACTATAGGTACAAAAGGAGAATGGCAATGGCTTTGGACTTCAGTTTCCCTTTAAAAGTGAGACATTGAAAAGGAATCTGAGAGGAAAAGCAATGACAAAGTACCTCCCTATCACTTGTTGGGATTATTTTGTGGTGAACTACTGACCTTTAAAGTCCTCCAAGTGACTTGACAGTATAAAATGTCAAAAGGCTGATGGAAATATCTGTTGACCTGAAGCAGACTAGTGGCCTGACCTGGCCTAGGAGAAGAGACAGCCAGAAAGCTTTGGGGCAAGGTAGACCCAGAAGCTCATCTGCCTACAAAGATGACTGATCTTTTTTTCTTGTCAGAGTAACTTTGATGTTGAGAAAAGCAGATGCTATTTAAACCCAAAGTCACACTATTAATCATTAACTAAACTCTACTTTTAACAAGTTTTAGGATACCACTTTGGTTCTTTGTTTAACAGTATTAATTTTACAACTGGAAAAAATGTCATTTGAAAAGTAAAGATATTGTTCGCTGCTGAAATTAAGGAAGGTGGCTACCAATGTGCTGTAAACTTGACCAGGTCCCTAAGAGCTAAAGTAAAGAAATTTGGACCTACAAGACTAAGAAACTCCCTGTGAAATCTGGCTTAAAAAAGCTTAACTAGGGGGCAACTGGCTGGCTTAGTCGGTGGAGTGTGCTACTCTTGATCTTGGGATCGTGAGTTCGAGCCCCACATTGGGTGTAGATATTACTCAGAAATAAAATCTAAAAAAAAAAGAAGGCTTTATTGATGACTACAAGGTAAATTCCAAAGAAATTAAAATTCCAATGACAACTAACTATATCCAAGAAAGTCTTGCTAGTAAGACAATAGAGAAACTTCTTAAAGGTCAATTTTCTTCCCATTGTCTATGATTAGGAGTAAAGGCAGAGAAACGGTACAACTCATAGCCAAATCAGGCCCCGCCTTACTTAAGAAAAGCTTCTCAAGCTTTTTATATCAGAGGGAGTAGCAGGCAAGGGCCAGCAGAAAACTCTACAACTTTGTGTTTAGGCAGCAAAGGGCCTCCTTTACTGCTGGTTATATAAATTCTTCTCCAGCCTCAGATGTTCTGTGGTTTGGCCACAGGGTGAAATACAAACTCAAGAGACCACCTATAGCTTGGCCTTAGAAAGCCAGCCAATTTTGCTTTTCCAGAATGAATTCTCTCAATCACTTCTGACTGAGGACAGAAATCCTCATCTTCTGAATTAGGATAACAGAAGTATAGACGTTCTTGTACAGTTGCTTTCTACCTTCTTTACCGAAGAGCAATAGGAACTACAGTTCTACCAGAGGACTCTCTAACATGTTGGTTTTACTTGAGATTAATTAAAATACATGGAAGTATTGCTTGGTTTAACTAGGCATTGCTAAGAGTTACCAAAATGTTTCTAAAAAGCACACTTCAAACAATGGCTATGGCATGGCAATAAAATGAGGACTCTGCATGCTAGTAATTAAGTTTTGATTGCTAACAAGGGATTTCCGAGACCTCCTGTGAAAGTCAACATGTGAGGTGGAGAAACAAACCCCAAAACACTCAAAGATTTTATACATGGACCACTTCTATGGTCAATTTGCAACAAGACTACCATCAAGATGTTTTGATGACTATCAAGACTTTCTATATAAAAAATAATATTACGTGTATTTATGTGAAGGAGAATAATAATTTATCACATGGAGAGAAATCCCAAGGCTCCTGATGCTAAGGTATGGGTGAGGAGTGGGGATGGGAAGAGGGGGAGTACCTTTAGAAGGTAAGGAGGAGGTGAGGCAGCAGGCTTGGAATAGCTGTGAAAGGAAATGTCTTCAATTTCTTCTGACTTGATACTATAGGAAAGAAATGATCACAAAGGAAAATGTGGTTGGCTATGGGCAAGACTCTTAGAATCTAGTTGAATCAGGGGCCATTTCCTCCTATTACTGGATAAACTCTTGGTCTGCTAGGTGCACTGACAACAGACAGAGGTATTCTCAACCCATCCCGGGCAGATAGGCAACATCATGCCAAGGCAATCTGGGATTCTGGCTCAAAGAAAAACCTTCTGCAGTTGTTTTTAAAAGAGAAACTGCAAACACAGCTTCAAAGTGTCCTTCTCACCCATTTATCTATTAGCATATCCAGAAATTCCTGTAGCTAACATTAGTGAGTTGTATAATAGGAATAATGCTGTAATGGTGCTGATTCTAACTGAGCATTTTAGAACTACTCTAAATGTCAGAAATACTGTAGCATGGTACCATTTCATGTCTATTATATACTGTAAGTAAAATACATAGAGACATTCTATATACACAGACACAGTCACACTGTTGACAAACACATTCAAGCCAATCAGGGATGTTTATTTTTCTTTAGTTACTGAAGCTCAGAGATGACATGGCTAGGTATTTCTCTCTTGCTTGGTATAAATATATTATACAGAAAACAAACACACTAATTATTCAGATTCAAGGAAGAAAGATGATTCCTCCTTTGTGCAAATCTTGGATTTGGTCAGAAGCTACAAAAATGAATCAGGTGCACGGGGCCATGTCGTAATTACCTTGTTTTTCGGTTTTGACACACAAATTTAGTCATTGTCTTTACATAAACAAGATAGATGGTTAGGGTGAGTTTTTCAAAGGTATGGCAAAAACTTCTCACAAAGCAAGCAACTACAACCTTAGAGAAGGGTTTCTCTCTTTTGGGCAGTAGCAAATATGGGCATTTATATAGGTAAAGTAAATGTTATTACTAATCTTATAATTAAGATTATAATTACTTAATCTTATAATTAAGTGCTGGTACATCAGAACAATATACTACTAGAAACCACCATGGTTTAATAGCAGATTTTCTCTAATTCACTGGAACCATGCTATTCCTGCAGAGTCCCTGTTTCTTTGGTCATAGTGCCTTTAATAAACTGAGTAGAACTAGAGCAAACTGTGTGGGAGGTAAAAGAGTATTCAAAGTTTTTCCATTAGTTCAGAAGTCATGGAGATTATAGTTTTAAGGATCACAAACATTCAAGGTTTCAAAATCAGAAAGTTCTAACTCAGGGCTCAATTTTCACTTTTTCTTCCACTACACGAGAATATGTTGTCACCCTAAATTTCAAAGGGACCAGCACTGGAACAAATTCGTGACTGTAACTATTCTGAATAGATAGAAAATACTGACTTAAAATTAGGTACTTTTTTTAGGAGAAAGTTCAGTAGCAGCAGAATGAACTGGCTATCAAAGAGATCATGAGATAAGAATAAACTAACTCTGCATATACAACCAGTAGATTCCTCAGTTTTCCAGCCACAATTCATTTAGATATTATTACTTTCAGATTTATTTTAAAGAATCACATTGTTGAACAACTGCAGCTACTGTTTCCTCTTAATTTGTTTTGTTAAAAACAAAAGGGGTTTCATTTCAACATTATGTTTTTTAAGAAGACCCCAATATTTTTACAACCAGGAGATAACACCATGCTTATATATATATATGTATATGTATATACATATACATATATATATACGTATATACATATATATATACATATATATATATGTGTGTGTGTGTGTGTGTGTGTGTGTGTGTGTATATATATATATATATATATATATATATATATATATATATGAACGTAATTCCTGAATGGCAGAGTACTGATAGAGATGATTCTGGATTCCTAGCCTAGACCTTGAAGTGAGGTAATAATTTCCTGTACACCAGCCACATGCCTACTACTGCAGCTCCCCAAGAGTCGATTATTGCCACCACCCTTTAAGAAACAAAATGAACTTGGTGTCGTTTTTCCACAATCTTCAATGGCAAAAAGATTCCACTTCCTATTTCCTTCTTTGGCTGAAATGAAATCAACACTTCAAGGAAGCTAATGCACTTCTTTAGTTCTCCAGTCCTCCCATCTTGTTAACACCCCCTTTTCTATGCTTCCAGCAGGGTCAGGACTCAACAGTAAGTGCAAAGATATATGCATACCTGCATCACAGTGGACCATCTTGCTTCCCAGAATTATAATTCTTAATTGAATTTCTGCCAGTGCTCAATTCCACCTCTGTGACTGAGCAACATTTCACATATAAAGGCTTATATTAACCCTGGCTAGAATTTACTCAACTACCAAGTTTGTCCAGTTAAATGTTTCACAATGATTTACATTTTTTAACCTTAGAAAAGTGTAATAGCTGATTTGACAATACATAAAACAACTGAGCAGAGTGCAAACAAGAAAAAATAAACAAAGAAAAAGTGACACATAATTCATTCTGAAATCATGATCCCCCTCCCCTTCACAAAAAAAGGTGCATTAGTCATCAAGTAGCAAAAATCATCAAAGCAAAGTAATCAAGAGCAAAGAGACAATCAGTACAGAAACTAACAAAACTATACAATAGAAA
The DNA here is from genome assembly GCF_046562875.1 of Panthera onca. NCBI lineage: Eukaryota > Metazoa > Chordata > Mammalia > Carnivora > Felidae > Panthera > Panthera onca. The sequence continues at coordinate 166,572,935 of NC_138342.1, read as the reverse complement.
AGGTTACTAATGCACCATTTAGTCACAAACTTTTTAAAAATATATTCACGGGTTTACCAGAAAGATCTTGAAAAACTCTATTATGCTCCATGACCAGTACCTCCTGGTCACAGATCGATTCTAAGTAACTTTTTGCTTAATGCTTGGTGTTTCAGGTCGGTGATCTTTCCTTTCTGACACATTACGCTTGACCTTGGCTGTGACTGGAGATGAATCTGGGTTCAGTGAAGGACTTGAATGTGACTTCTTCAGTCCTGCAGCCTCAATTTCATTGTTACTCAGGAGCTCCTTGCCTCCTTCTTTTAGAATGCTGACATAAATTTCATAACGGGTTTTCTGGAAGGAAAGTCAGAGAAGAATAGTAGTCAGTACACTATTCATAAATGCATAGCAGAATCATGCTTCCTGAACACACAGGCAGAAGAATGGTGTAAACTGGAGGAGCTATAACCTCTGGTTTTGGGGAAGTGGATGGCTCCTATGGCTCAGTGGTATAGTCACTTGAACTTCCCTCAATGTGACCTAGGCCTTCACTTCAGTCTAGCTCGGATATGGTTGTTTACTCTCTTCCCTACTTCCTCTACAAAGATTCAACTTGAGGAATCTGTCAATAGTGAATCCAGTCTCTGGTTTCCTACATGACAACAATACTGTAGAAGCTGCTCTGGGTTTCCTGCCATTGCTTTTATGTTAGGATCACGAATTTCTCAGAGCACTATGGTTTCTCACAAAACTTCAAATTACTTTCTGATGTTTTTCTCAATTGTACAAATTTTTTTTCATCAACTATTTCTTGAGTATCTATTATGATTTAAACAGCTCCTAGATTCTCCTAACTCTGTGTATCTTTGTCTAGAAATAACTGAAGTGAACATTGCAGAGATTTTTTTTTCTCTAGCCCTAATTGGTGCTTTTTTGGTTTGATCTGGGTCTATAAACTATAGAACTGTATACTATACTATGTACTACATATATATATGCATATATGTATGCAAATTACAGACAGGTCTCAGATTCTTGATTTGATGGATTCTAGTCAAAATAAGACTTTCACCATACTGCTTTGACACACGAATGATTTATAAGAAAGCCCAAAGTGTTCTAGTTCTTTTGTTTTTACATTAAAAAAAATGTTTATTTACTTTTGAGAGAGAGACAGAGCACAAGTCGGGGAGGGGCAGAGAGAGAGGGAGACATAGAATCTGAAGCAGGCTCCAGGCTCCCAGCTGTCAGCACAGGGCCCAACGTAGGGCTCAAACTCATGAGCTCTGAGATCAGGACCTGAGCTGAAGTTGGACGCTTAATTGACTGAGCCACCCAGGCACCCCTAAAGTGTTCTATTTCTTTTTAATGTTTATTTATTTTTGAGACAGAGAGAGACAGAGCATGAATGGGGGAGGGGCAGAGAGAGAGGGAGACACAGAATCGGAAGCAGGCTCCAGGCTCTGAGCCATCAGCCCAGAGCCCGACGCGGGGCTCGAACTCACGAACCGTGAGATGGTGACCTGAGCTGAAGTCGGACGCTCAACCGACTGAACCACCCAGGCGCCCCTAAAGTGTTCTATTTCTAAACAAGATGACTTTTCAGTTATAAATTGTCCCAACAAATGCAGGCAAATTCTGTTATGACTGTCAGTCTTTTAAGGATTTTCCTGATCAGACTGAGATTATGTACATCTTAGTTTTAAGTTAATAATTATGAAGTTGAAGCTACTTGAGGTCACTCTTTTAAACTGTTTTTGTTCAAGAGTGGGAAAGAGCTTCTAGTAATTAAGCTTGCTCTGGGTTTGGTCAGTATCTATGTGGGGATGCCAAGCTTTGCTTGATGGTGATAATGTAGTTTATATGGAGTGCTCACATGCTAATTTCAGGTCATTAATACGATAACCATATAAAATTGGTACATTATTATCCCTGTTTTACAATAAAGGAGATAGAGGCAGAGAGAAGTCTAAAGTCAGAGTTTTCAAAGAAGTAAAGCTGGGATTTGATGTCAAGAAATCTGACTCCAATCCACCAATAATGAAGCAACAGAAAGAGAAATAAAGAAACTGATCCCATTCACAACTGCACCAAGAACCATAATATACCTAGGAATAAACCTAACCAAAGATATAAAAGACCTGCATGTGAAAACTATAGAAAGCTTATGAAGGAAAATGAAGATACGAAGAAATGGAAAAACATTCCATGCTCATGGACTGGAAGAATAAATATTGTTAAAATGTCAATACTACCCAAAGCAATCTACACATTTAATGCAATCCCAATCAAAATTGCACCAGCATTCTTCTCAAAGTTAGCACAAACTATCCTAAAATTTGTATGAAACCACAAAAGACCCCGAATAACCACAGTAATATTGAAGAAGAAAACCAAAGTGGGAGGCATCACAATCTCAGACTTTAGCATCTACTATAAAGCTGTAATCATCAAGAGAGTATGGTATTGGCACAAAAACAGACACATAGACCAATGGAATAGAATGGAGAACCCAGGATTGGCCAACAATCTTTGACAAAGCAGGAAAGAATATCCAATGGAAAAAAGACAGTCTCTTTAGCAAATGGTGCTGGGAGAACTGGACAGCAACATGCAGAAGAATGAAACTAGACCATTTTCTTACACCATACACAAAAATAAATTCAAAATGGATGAAGGACTTGAATGTGAGACAGGAAACCCTCAAAACCCTAGAGGAGAAAGCAGGAAAAAACCTCCTTGACCTCAGACACAGCAATTTCTTACTTGACACATTTCCAAAGACAAGGGTATTAAAAGCAAAAATGCACTATTGGGACCTCATCAAGATAAAGAGCTTCTGCACTACAAAGGAAACAATCAACAAAACTAAAAGGCAACCAATGGAATGGGAAAAGATATTTGCAAATGACATCTCAGATAAAGGGCTAGTATCCAAAATCTATAAAGAACTCACCAAACTCCACACCTGAAAAACAAATAATCCAGTGAAGAAAAGGGCAGAAGACATGAATAGACACTTCTCCAAAGAAGACATCCAGATGGCCAACAGACACATGAAAAGATGCTCAATGTCACTCTTCATCAGGGAAATACAAATCAAAACCACACTGAGATAACACCTCACGCTGGTCAGAGTGGCTAAAATGACCAAATCAGTAGACTATAGATGCTGGTGAGGATGTAGAGAAGCGGGAACCCTCTTGCACTGTTGGTGGGAATGCAAACTGGTGCAGCCACTCTGGAAAACAGTGTGGAGATTCCTCAAAAAATTAAAAATAGAACTACCTATTACCCAGAAATAGCACTGCTAGGAATTTACCCAAGGGATACAGGAGTGCTGATGCATAGGGGCACATGTACCCTAATATTTATAGCAGCACTTTCAACAATAGCCAAGTTATGGAAAGAGCCTAAATGCCCATCAACTGACGAATGGATAAAGAAGATGTGGTTTATATGTACAATGGAATACTACTTGGCAATAAGAAAGAATGAAATCTGGCCATTTGCAGCAACGTGGATGAAACTGGAGGGTATTACGCTAAGTGAAATAAGCCAGCAGAGAAAGACAGATACCATATGTTTCACTCATACGTGGATCCTGAGAAACTTAACAGAAGACCATGGGGGAGGGGAAGGGGAAAAAAAAGTTACAGAGAGGGAGGAGGAAAACCATAAGAGACCCTAAATACTGAGAACAAACTGAGGGTTGATGGGGGGAGGGGAAAGTGGGTGATGGGCACTGAGGAGGGATGAGTACTGGGTGGCATGAGTACTGGGTGTTGTATGGAAACCAATTTGACAATAAATTATATTTAATTAAAAAAAAAGAAATCTGAATCCAGAACCCATTGTCTTAAGAATATATTTTCTCTCTGGATATAAATATATATATATATATATATATATATATATATATATATATATATATATATATATATATTCATATATATATAAATATATTAGGATGACTAGTCTGACAGAGGCTGTTGGTGTAACCAATTTAAAGGCATTTTGAACCTCCTCTACTCCTATGTTCCTCCCACTACAAAGGTAACTCCCACTAAAAAACATGAATGCTTTCCCAGCCCCATGTGCAGCTAAGATGGATCATGTGATAGTCTTGCCAATGAGATGTAAGGAGAAGTCTAATGGGGAGCTTCTGGGAAAGTAGTCTGGCTTTCTCATAAAGAGGCCAGGCTTTAGGTGCAAGCTCCCTTTTCTCTTATCTCTTCCTTGACATGCATGTGATTGCTATAATGGTACCTTGTGCACCGGGGCAACAGGCATGAAGACAAAAGGACCACATGCTAACTTGAGGAAAAATGGAAAGAAACAGCCTGGGTTCTTGATGATACAATGAGCTGGATCCAACTCCATGATTCCCTACCACCTCTGAATATCTTGTTAAGTATGAATAATAAATATCCTTAGGGTTTAAGCCATTAAGGCATTGTCAAGTGCAGCTAAAAGCATTACTGATACACATTCTAATCTTAATAAAGTAACAAAGTAAATGTATAAAATACAAAGCTTATCTCTGAAAGCTACAAAAAGGCTTAGTAAGGGCATTTGTAATAAAAATGTCATCAGTATTACACATCAGTCTGTGCATCAGTGAAATCGGGGGATTAACCAGACAGATGTAGGACATACTAGATCAAAGGTAATACAATCAAAATATTAAAACTCTGTTGACTAGTAATAAATTTACACTTAAAAAAACCCAGTTTCCTTTTGATCAAGAATATTCCAGTCATGTTTACATGGTTCCAGTGGATGAACCTGTTCATGATAATTCCAGTAAAGTACCCTTGGACTGATTTATTTGGGGGAAGAGATCAGTCTGTGAACGAAGCTTAGCAAAGGAATTCCCGTCACCTGAGTTTTCCGGTTATATCTATCACAGCTTCACAAATGGATCGAACCCATGAATCCAGTGGCCGAAAAAGAGATGCATGTCAAATACTGAGAACACTGGTGGGGAGAGGGCTGAGTCCTGCATAAGTGAATCGTGACTGGTGGGGACAGCGGGGCAACAGGCGTGAGCATTCCCCCCACAGCATGGGAAAACCGAAGGTCCGGCGCCCGGCGCCCAGCTCCCATTCCCCGCTTCCTGCCATGCAGGGACGCTGGCTGCCACCAATGTTCAGTTTAGCGTGCTGTGTGAATGAGAAGAGCCTAGGCCTCTAGATACAGGAGGCTAGGATTTCATCAGCTCTTTGATTAGAACACCAAAAGGCGGGCACTTCTCCTATGGCTGTCACGCCATTCCTGCTGACCAGTTCAAGCATGTGCGAAACAGAGGACTCGTGTGTTCGCGGTAAATGAGGTATGATCAAGGCGCCTTCTTCAGGAATTAGGCAGTTCGTGAGATATGAACTGTTTTAGTCTGTCCAGGTATTGTGCGTAAAGTTCTATGTCATTGTGTCCAGCCCCTTCCACCTAGAGGGGCTCCACGGCTCGAGGACAGCGCTCCTAAATGGCCAGGCTGTGGGAGAAGAGTTTTAATACTTTGATTGTCTGGTTGGTCTAACACAGAGCCTAGCTGACTTTCCTTCTGTGAAGACCTCCTTGTAGGGCTTTTTTAAAGTACTTGTACATATTTGCAATTGCATTGTGCATAGATTCTTAATGGGTAGTTTTCTTTTGTCAGGCTACAAGACAAACTGCAGACCCCTCGTTTGTAATGTAAATGATTGAATACATTTTGTTAATGTTTTTATTCCTATGCTTTGCTATTAAAATTTTGTTATAACATTTCCAAAACAACAAAAAAAAAAGAATCACAAGTTTATGCTTTTAAGAATTTATGTAATTAAAACTTCACTAAACTAATCTTTTCAGTTTAGGAGTTACTTGGGTTTTGACACTGGAGCTGCACCGAGTAAGCCTCAGAAACAGAAGACACTTAAAAATTGCTACACTGATCATCTTGGTTGGGGGTTTGGGTTTGGGGGTTCCTTGGTTTTATTTTCATTTTTCTTTTCAAATTTAAAAGCCTTAAATGCACTGTACGCCTCAGATTGTTGTACAGCAGGATTGTGAATGATTGCCAGTCTTTGTACCATGGTGTGGAGACAGCATGGTGGTTGGCCATGGAATAAAGGAAGCATGGATCAGAAAAAAATAAAGAAATAAAAAAATAAAGGGCATACTAGTTCTAATGTCATATTCATTCTAAAAATTTATTATTTTAATCTTTTCCTAACTTCTTGGTGGCAAGATTGAAGTACAGGAAAGTACTCCCAATATGAACAACCTTTAGTAAAACGATCTAAAGGCAGTTTGAAAATAGATTCAGAAAACCCGTAGAAGGCATATTATTTCATGAAGCTGGGGTATTTACCTTAAAAATTTTTTTTTAACATTTAATTATTTTTGAGAGACAGACTGAGATAGAGCACAAGAGGGGGAGGGTCGGGGAAGGGGGGGCGCACAGAGGCCGAAGCAGCTGTCAGCACAGGGCCTGATATGGGGCTTGAACCCATGGACTGCGAGATCATGACCTGAGTCAAAGTCGGATGCTTAAACAACTGAGCCACCCAGATGCCCCAGTTTCCTGAAGCTGGGGCATTTATGCAATAAAAGGAGTATGAAAGACAAATTTTTGAGATGACCTGAAAGGGGACAAAAGGAGAGAAGATGATAGGACCAATTTTCTACTAGTCTTTGAAGGAACTGATACTACTAGGAAAATTCACCTGAAAAATAAATGAAGGAAAAACCATTTCAAACACTCATGCTACAGCTCAACCTGCAAAACTATTGTCCCAAATAAATTACATCAATGTGTCAGTCAACAAATAAAAAGAATAGCACTGATGAAAAACAAAGACAAAGCAAAAGCTAAGGATGAAAGAGGATTGGAAAATAAGTGTTCAGTTGTTGTTAAGAGAAATAAGGAAAAGAAGGTGATGTGTATTTATAAACTTCCAAATGGCTGTGCTTGGTTTCGGGTTAAAAGGATTTACAGGGACAGAAGCTACTAAACCCAGTGATGCAGCTTTGTTTTGTAGCATTCTCTAACACCAAACCAAATTGTCTTCAAAATGTTTTAGAAAACATCTATCTTAGAACTATTTGTGAGTATTGGTTTCAGCCATATTCTTCTGAGATTACAGATTCATTCAAATATGTAAATCTCTATCTATCTAGATTGGGGCTAACAAAAAAGATTGTCTCTGAGTAGAGAAACACAGCTCTACATGAAGCCCTAAAGAGCAATGGGAATGAATGTAACTTTAACAGTCTCGGGGAGGAGTTAAGATGGCAGAGAAGCAGGGGGACCCTGGGAGTTCCTTGTTCCTTAAACACAGTTGTATTGAGGTCAGATAACTTGGAACACCCAGGAAAAGGATCTGCAGACTGGAAGAAGGATCTCCACAGTTGAGGGCGACAGCATGGCAGGTGAGAGGTATATGGAAGTGAACTGGGGGAGAGAAAACGGTGGTGTTGCAGAGGGGAAGGAACCCTTTCCCTGGAGAGACAAAGGAAGAGAAAAAAAGAGGATTGAAAGAGTGTGGTGTCAGGTTTGCACGAGAGGAAAACCTTTTTGGACCACAGACTGGGGTGCAAGAAGCACTGAGTGTTTCAGGTTTATTTGCAAACAACATCTGGAGCTCAAACTCAAGAGGTTTTGGAAGTGCACGACTTCCTCTGGAGCAGAGCTGTGGCGCATGCTCCTGAGGAGAAGGCAGCTGGTCCTAGAGTGCTTAGTGTGGTGTAGGAATCTACGGACACCCTGGGAGACAACATTCCCCTTCCTGGAGTACTTTTGGAAGATGGTATATTGCCTCTCCAAAGACAAAAGACCCTGTGGGCATAAGCACAAGGCCTTTCATTGGCAGGGGACAGAGGCACACCCAGAGGGCATATAATGTTTTTGCTGCTTTTAGCAGTGCTGTAGATTCTGTGCACTGCGCAGGTGTGGGACCGTTTTTCTGGGACAAGGACATCAAACACAGTGTGGAGAGGCTCTACTTCAGAGAAGGGGAGCAGATCTGCCTGGTGCCAGACTTCGGGTTTTATATCCCAGCCACGAGTCAAAGAAAAAACACAGGAGAGTTGTGGCAGAGGGCAAGCTGACTGCCCTTGCAGTCTGTGAGGGCTGCCTAAATAGTGGGAGGTGTGAGAACCCCTGCCTCAGGATGAGAGAGTCCAAGGGACCATTTTCTGCTCAACACGAATATGGTGGGACTTCAGAGAGCAGCATAGTGGCCCCCAGTGTAGTCTGGGCCCCCTTACACTAAACCCAACCCCCCTGTGCCTGGTAACGGCTTATAACTGGGACAGGACTGACTCTGAGCCAATGCAGTGAGCCCCTGCTCCAGAAGACCACCATAGGTAGCACCCTGTATACTAAAAATCGAGTCCTTCAAAAGGACATCTGCAGTTCTGGTGGAATTAGGACCAGATTTATTCTTTTTTTTTTTTTTTCTTTCTTCTTTTATTCTTTTGGAATCAGGCTCAAAGTTTCTTGTTTGTTTGTTTGTTTTTTTCATTTACTTTCATTTCTCTCTCTCTTTTTTTGATGAGGGTTCTTTTTTTCTTTTTTCTTCTTTTTTCTCACCTTTCTCTTTCTTTGGATCAGCCTTATAGTTTTCTTATTCTCTGTTTTTTTTTTTTTTTTGCGTGTGTGTGTGTGTGTGTGTGTGTGTGTGTGTGTGTTGGTGTTGTTCTCTTTCCTTTTCTCTTATTTTAGGGTCAGGCTTTTTTTCCACTATTTTTTCCAGTGTCATGTTAACAAACAAATCAAATCATACCTAGGTAAAGGTCCGAACACTCCACACTGCAAGCAAGGAGGATCTCTGAAGAGGACAGACCACTGGGAAAGAGCAGCCAAAACACAACAGCAGAGTGCACACAGCATACACCAGAAACATTCTGAAGTGCCAGGCCCTGGACAGTATATGGACCCTTTAATATAGCATTAATCTCAGGTGCAGGAAACATAACAAGCTTTTAAAACATGGCAAAGATAGGTAATTAACCAAAATGACAACACAGTAATTCTCCCCAAAAGAAAGGTAAAGAAGAAATCACAGTCAAGGATGTGCTCAAAACAGATATAAGCAATATATCTGTTTCTAAAAAGAAAAATTCTTGCTGCAGAGATCAAAGACCTAAAATTAGTCAGGATGAAATTCAAAAAATGCTATAACTGAGATGCAGAAAAAGGTCAACACCACCACATATCATAGTGAAACTTGCAAAATACAAAGATAAAGAGAGAATTCTGAAAGCATTTAGGGACAAAAGTCCTTACCTACAAGCATAGACACATAAGGTTAGCAGCATACCTGTCCACTGAAACTTGGCAGGCCAGAAAGGAGTGGGAGGAAATATTCAGTGTGCTGAATGGGAAAAATATGCAGCCAAGAATTCTTTATCCAGAAAGGCTGTCATTCAGAATAGAAGAGATAGAGTTTTACAACCAAAAAGTAAAGGGGTTCTTGACCACTAAACCAGCCCTGCAAGATTTTTTAAGGGGGACTTTTGAGTGGAGAAAACAAAACAAAACAAACAAATAAACAAACACCAAAAGAAAAGAGGAAGACAAAGCAACAAAGGCCACAAAGGACGAGACCACATCACCAGAAACACCAACTCTACAGGTAAAACAAAGGCACTATATACATATCTTTCATTAATCACTATGAATGTAAATAACTAAATGCTCCAATCAAAAGATACAGGGTATCAGAATGGATAAAAACACAGATCTGGGGCATTTGGATGGCTCAGTTGGTTAATTGTCTGACTTCTACACAGGTCATGATCTCATGGTTTATAAGCTCAAGCCCCATGTTGGGCTCTGCGCTGATGGAGTGGAGCCTGCTTGGGATTCTCTCTCTCTCTCTCTCTCTCTCTCTGTCCCTCTCCAACTTGCGTTCTCTCTCAAAATAAATAAATAAATTTCAACCCTCTCCTAAAGTATCAGAGACTCATTTTGGGCCAAAAGAAACATGCAGATTTAAAGTGAGGGGATGGAGAACCATCTATCATGCTGATGGATGTCAACAGAAAGCTGGAGTAGTCATACTTATATCAGACAAACTAGATTTTGAAACAAGGACTGTGACGAGAGAGGAAGTGGGTATTATTCATAATTAAGGGGTCTATCCATCAAGAGAATCTAATGACTGTAAATATTTATTCCCCCAATCCAAATATATAAATCAATTAATCACAAATATAAAGAAACTCATTGATAAAAATACTGTAATAGTAGGGGACTTTAATAGCTAACAGTAATGGACAGATCATCTAAGCAGAAAATCAACAAGGAAACAATGGGTTTGAAAGACACACTGTATCAGACAGATCTAACAGATATATTCAGAAGGTTTCATCCTAAAGCAGCAGAACACACATTCTTCTTGAGTACACATGGAACATTCTCCAGAATAGACTGCATGCTGGGTCACAACTCAGTCCTCAACAAAAAGATTGAGATCATACCATATCTATTTTTGCATCGCAACAGTATGAAACTTGAGATCAACCACAAGAAAAAACTTGGAAAGCCCTCAAATATGTGGAGGTTAACGAACATCCTATTGAAGAATGAAAAGGGTTCACCCAGAAATTAAAGGAAAAAAAAAACATGGAAGCCAATGAAAATGAAAACATGACAGAACAAAACCTTTGGGATGCAGCAAAGGCAGTCCTAAGAGTAAAGTACATTGCAATTCAGGCCTATCTCAAGAAGCAAGAAAGGTCCCAAAGACACAACCTAACCTTACCCCTAAAGGGGCTAGAAAAGGAGCAGCAAATAAAGCCTAAATCCAACAGAAGAAGGGAGATAATAAAAATTAGAGCAGAAATAGATAATATAGAAACAGAAAGAAAACCACAGTAGAACAAATCAACGAAACTAAATCCTGGTTCCTTGAAAGAATAACAAAATTGATAACCCTGTAGCCAAACTTATCAAAGAGAGATGGCCCAAATAGATAAAATCATGAATGAACGAGGAGCGATCACAACCAACACTACAGGCATACAAACAATTATAAGAGAATACTATGAAAAATTATATACCAACAAACTGGGTGATCTAGAAGAAATGGACAAATTCAAAAACATTTACACACTACCAAAACTGAAACAGGAAGAAAGAGAAAATTTGAACAGACCCATAACCAGCAAAGAAATTAAATCAGTTATCAACAATCTCCAAACAAATAAGAGTCTTGGGCCAGATGTCTTCCCAGGGAAATTCTACCAGACATTTAAAGAAGAGTTAATACCTATTCTTCTCAAATTATTCCATAAAATAGCAAAGGAAGGAAAGCTTGCAAACTCCCTCTGCGAAGCCAGCATTACCAAACCACTGATACCAAAAACCAAGACCCTACTCAAAAGGAGAAGTACAGGTCAATATCCCTGATGAAACTGGATGCAAAATTTCTCAACAAGATACTAACAAATTGAATTCAACAGTACATTAAAAGAATTATTCACCATGAACAAGTGGGATTTATTAACGGGCTTCAGGGCTGGTTCAAAACTCTCAAATCAATCAATATGATAGACAACATTAATAGAAGAAAGGATAATAACCCTATGATACTGTCAAAAGATCCAGGAAAAGCATTTGACAAAACACAGCATCCATTCTTGATAAATACCCTCGGCAAAGTAGGGGTAGATGGTACACACCTCAACATCATAAAGGTCATATGAAAGACCTACAGGTAATATCATCTTTAAATGGCGAAAAACTGAAAGCCTTTCTCCTATGGTCAGGAACAAGACAAGGATGCCCACTCGCATTATTACTATTCAACATAGTATTAGAAGTCTTAGCCTCAGCAATCAAACACCAAAAATAAATAAAGGGCATACAAATTGGCAAGGAAGATCAAACACTTTGTATTTGCAGATGACATGATACTCTATGTAGAAAACTTGAAAGACTCCACCAAAAACCTGCTAGAATACATGAATTCAGCAAAGTTACAGGATATAAAATCACAACATGTAGAAATCAGTTACATTTCTTTCTTTAAGTTTATATATTTATTTTGAGAGAGAGAAAGAGAGGAAGGGAGGGAGGGAGAGAACACAAGCAGGAGAGGGGAGGAGACAGAGGTAGAGAGAACCCCAAGCGGGACCTCTTCATTGTCAGCGTGGAGCCTGACACAGGGCTCGGACCTGTGAACCGTGAGTCAAATTGACCTGAGTCAAAATTAAGAGTTGGACATTTATCTGACTGAGCCATCCAGGTGCCCCAGAAGTCTGTTACATTTCTATACAGCAATAATAAAGCAGCAGAAAAAGAAATCAAGGAATCCATCCCATTTATAATTACACCCAAAACAATAAGATACCTAGGAATAAACCTAACTAAAGAGGTAAAGGATCTGTACTCTCAAAACTACAGAATACTTATGAAAGATATTGAAGAGGACACAAAGAAATGCAAAAACAGTCTATGCTCATGGATTAGAAGAACAAACATTGTTAGTATGTCTATTCTACCCAAAGCAATGTATACATTTAATGCAATAAATAATACTACTAGCAGTCTTCATAGAGCTAGATAAAACAATCCTAAAATTTGTATGGAACCCTGAAAGACCCAGAGTAGCCAAAGCAATCCTGAAAAAGATAAACTGGAGGCATCAAAATTCTGGATTTCAAGCTATATTACAAAGCTTTAATTATTAAGACAGTATTGTACTGGCACAAAAACAGACACATAGATCAATGGAAAATAATAGAAAACCATGAAAGTATGGTCAACTCATCTTTGACAAAGCAGAAAAGAATATCCAATGGAATAAAGAAAGTCTATTAGACAAATGGTGCTGGGAAAACTGGATGGTGACATGCAGAAGAATGAGACTGGACCACTTTCTTACACCACACACAAAAGTAAATTAAATTGATGAAAGACCTAAATGTGAGAAAGGAAACAGTCAAAATCTTAGAGAGGAACACAGGCAGCAACCTCTTTGACCTCAGCCAGAGCAACTTCTTACTAGACATGTTGCCAAAGGCAAGGGAAACAAAAGGAAACATTAACTATTGGAACTTCATCAAGATAAAAAACTTATGTACAGTGAAGGAAACAATGAACAAAACTAAAAGGCAGCCTATGGAATGGGAGAATATATTTGTAAATGACGTATCTGATAAAGGGTTAGTATCAAAAATCTATAACGAACTTATCAAACTCAACACCCAAAAAACAACCTAGTTAAGAAATGGGCAGAATAAAAACATGAATAAACACTTTTCCAAAGAAGACATCCAGATGGCTAACAGACACATGAAAAAATGCTCAACATCACTCATCATCAGGAGATACAAATCAAAACCATGACGAGATACAACCTTATACCTGTCAGAATGGCTAAAATTCACAACACAAGAAACAATAGGTGTTGGTGAGGAAGTGGAGAAAGCGTAACCTTCTTGCACACCTGGGGTAATGCAAATTGGTGCAGCCTCTCTGGAGAACAGTATAGAGTTCCTCAAAAAACTAAAAATAGAACTGCCCTAGAGATCTAGCAATTGCACTATTAGGTATTTACCCAGAGGATATAAACATACAGATTTAAGGGGGTAAATGCACCCCAATGTTATAGCGGCATTATTTTAAGTTTATTTATTTTGGGAGAGAGAGAGCATGGGAGGGGCAGGGAGACAGGGAGAGAGAGAGAATCCCAAGCAGTTTGTGCACGGTGAGTGCAGAGCCCAATGCGGGGCTCAAACCCACGAACCATGAGTTCATGACCTGAGCTAAAACCAAGAGTTGGATGCTTAACTGACTGAGCCACCCAGGTGCCCCCAACAGCAGCATTATTAACAATAGCCAAACTGTGGAGAGAGCTCACATGTTTATCGACTGATGAGTAGATAAAGAAGATGTGATATACAACAGACGATGGCATATTACTCAGCCATCAAAAAGAATGAAATCTTGCCATTTTCAATGATGTGGATGGTGCTATTTTATATTATGCTATATAAAATAAGTCAATGAGAGAAAGACAAATACATGATTTCACTGATATTTGGAGTTTAAGAAACAGAACATATGAGAAGACAGGGAGAGAGAAGATAGGGGAACAAACCACAGAGTTTCTTAAATATAGAGAACAAACTGAGAGTTGAATGCAGGGAGGTGAGTGGTAGATGGACTAGATGGATGATGGGTATTAAGGAGGACACTTGTGAAGAGCACTGGGTATTGTATGTAAGGGATAAATCCTGAATTCTACTTCTGAATCCAATATTGTACTGTATATTAACTAACTAAAAATAAAAAATAAAAAATAAAAGTCTCGCCTTCATCGATATCTCCTTTTATTACTATTATTATTATTATTATTATTATTATTATTATTGGTGAGAAAAATCACCAATCACCAATCACTTTTTTCCTACTATGTAACCATGTGGTATCTTTGGGGGGGTTTATTTCCTTTCTTACTTTCAGAGAAGAGATGATTCTTACCTTTTTTTCTAAGACCAATTGTGAAATTTAAATTTGAAGTTAAAGCCGGGGGAGAGAGGAATATGGAGGAGTAGAAAGATCTTGAGCTCACCTCCTCTGAAGAACACACCAAGGGTAAACTGCATATAGTGCAACTCACTCTGAGAAAGATCTGAAAACTAGCATAACAACTCTTCACAGCTTAAGATATGAAGAAAAAGCCACACTGAGAAGGGCATAAAGGGCAGAGATGTGGTCAGGAATCAAACGCCCAGCATAGTGACCCAAAAGTGATGAGACAATCATAGGCATGGAGGTCCTCCCTGAGGATTGAGGGATTCAACCCTTACATTGGGTGCCTCCTCCTGTAGGTGTACACTGGGAAGATGAGCCCCTATAACATCTGGCTTTGAAGATCAAGTGAGGCTTAACTCTGGGAGAGCCAGAAACTGAGATTCCACTCTTCAAGGCCTATGCACAATATTACTCACTCTGAGATCCAGCACAGAAGTAGCAGTTTGAAAGTACTTGTGCTATCCACAAAGGACATTTATTAAATAATTTTAGGGACTATGCTGGAGTTTCAGGGATCTCTGGGAACTTTTTCCAGGAATGGAAGTATAGGCAGGTGCTATTTTACTTGCCTTCCTTCAGCCTAGTAGGCCTGATCAGCAGGTGGCAGTTCTGACATTCTCCATCTACTTTGCTAGCCTACTCACCCCAGCCTGTCCAATCTTCCTGCCCTGGCAGGTACAATTCAAACACCTCCCCTCCACCTCTGAAACATCCAGTAGGCAGCACTGCCAGGACTGATGCGTCTCCAAAACAACTACTGGCCTAGGGAGGAAAACCACCTTGCCCATCAGCACCCCTACAACAGTCACTTGGGCCTTGCAGCCAGCCACACCATGTGTTAACCATATCTGCCAGTATGCTTGTAATAGTCACACCAGGCCTCATAACCAGCCACATGAGGGTCTATCTCCATCTACCAGCATGCCTCTAGCAGTTGCATCTGGACCTCTCACCCAGTCCTACCCACCAGTGCATCTATAATAGTCATGGCCCACATTGCAACCAGCCTGGCAAGGGACCCGCCCCACCTATGAGCACACTTGAAGCAGTGTGGCCCAGTCACAACAGGAGAGTATATGTATCCCACACAGGGGACACCCCTAGAACACATGGTTCTGGTGGTTAGGGAGAATTGTTGGGCCCCACAGGAGTCTTCTATATATAAGGTCACTACCCTGAAGACCAAGAACATAGCTTATCTACCTAATACATAGAAACAAACACATAACAAAATAAAGAGACAGAGGAATATGCTCCAAATGAAAGAACAAGATGAAACAGAAAAGGAAATAAATAAAATGAAGAAAAGCAAACTAACTGATAAAGAATTCAAAGTAATGGTCATAAAGATGCTCATCAGACTTGGGAAAAGAGTGGATGAATTTAGAAAGAACTTCAACAAAGAACAGAAAATATTAAAAAGGAACAAATCAGACTGAATATAATAACTGCAATGAAAAACACATTGGAGGGAATGAATAGTAGTATGTTAGAAGATGCAGAAAAATGGATCAGAGACCTGGAAGACAAGATAATGGAAATAATCCAAACTGAGCAGCAAAAAGAAAAAAAGAATTTAAAATAAAATGAGAACAGATTAAGGAATATCTGGGACAACGTCAAATGTACTAACCCTCACGTTAAGGGGGCCCTAGAAGGAGAAGATATTAAAGGGGCAGAACACTTATTTGAAGAAATAACAGCTGAAAACTTCCCTAACCTGGTGAAGGAAACAGATGTTCAAATCCAGGAAGAAAAAAAAGAGCTCCAAGCATGATGAAACAAAAGAGGTCCACACCAAGACATATGATAATTAAAATGTCAAAAATAAAAAGTAAAGAGGGATCTTATAAGTAACAAGGGAAGGGGCGCCAGGGTGGCTTGGTCGGTTAAGCGTCCGACTTCGGCTCAGGTCATGATCTCACAGTCCGTGAGTTCGAGCCCCATGTCGGGCTCTGTGCTGACAGCTCAGAGCCTGGAGCCTGTTTCAGATTCTGTGTCTCCCTCTCTCTCTGCCCCTCCCCTGTTCATGCTCTGTCTCTCCCTGTCTCAAAAATAAATAAACCTTAAAAAAAAAAAAAAAAGTAACAAGGGAAAAGCAACTAGTTACAGAAGAGGGAACACCCAAAAGACTCTAACCTGATTTTTAAGCAGAAACTTTGTGGGACCGGTTGACTAGCAATGTGAGTAAGGATTATCATGTCTAGTTTAAACCATGATTCCCCTCCTGGGGCTAGGCACATTGACCTCCTCAATGAAAATCACAGTTCTGTTAGCATGAGAGAAGATGATGCTGGGAAAGCAGAAGTGTCTGTCACAATATCATATAACCCAACACTGTTCTTTGGCCAACTGACCATGTGAACATGATCATCAAGTTTTCAGTCTCTGAACTGGTACATCCGAGAGTTTTACAGTGATTTACTAATACACTCCCTGTTAATTCTCTGCTTTGCCTTACACACTAGCTTTAACTTATCTATTTAAAAAAATTTTTTTTAATTAAAGTATAGTTGGGGGTGCCTGGGTGGCTCAGTCGGTTAAGCATCCGACTTCGGCTCAGGTCATGATCTCGCAGTTTGTGGGTTCGAGCCCCGTGTCGGGCTCTGTGCTAACAGCTCAGATTCAGTTTCAGATTCTGTGTCTCCTCCTCTCTCTGCCCCTCCCCTGCTCATGCTCTGTCTCTCTCTGTCTCTCAATAATAAATAAACGTAAAAAAAAATTAAAAAAAAATAAAAATTAAAGTATAGTTGACATACAATATTAGTTTCAGGGGATGCCTAGGTGGCTCGGTCAGTTGAGTGTCCAACTCTCAATTTTGGCTCAGGTCATTTTCTTGACATTAATGGGTTTGAGCCCTGCATCTGGCTCTGCACTGACAGCTCAAAGCCTGCTTGGGATTCTCTCTCTCTGCTTCATCTCTGCGTCTTCCCCATCTTCATGCTCTCTCCCAAAATATATAAATTCAAAAATAAAACAAACAAAAAACAATAGTAGATTTGGGTGTACAACATTGTGTTTCAACATTTATAAATGTTACAAAATGCTCACCATGATTTAAGTGTAGTTTCCATCTGTCACAATGCAAAGTTACATAATAACATTGACTATATTCCTTCTGTTACACTTTACATCTCTGTGACTTACTATTTTATAACTTGAGGTTTGTGCCTCTTAATCCCCTTCACTCTATTTCACTCATTCCTGTACCCCCTACCCATTAGGCAACCACCAGTTTTTTTCTCTGTATCCTTTACTCTTTTTATGTTTTGTTTGGTCTTTTGTTTTGCTTCTTTTTAAAAAAAAATTTATTTATTTGAGAGACAGAGAGTGTGAGTAGGGGAGGGAAGAAAGAGAGGGAGAGAGAGGATCCAAAGCAGGTTCTGCACTGTCAGTGCACAGTCTGACGGGGGGCTTGATCCCATGAACTGTGAGATCATCACCTGAGCTGAAATTAAGAGTCAACCACTTAACAGACTGAGCCACCCAGGCGCTCCTTATTTTGCTTCTTAAATTCCACATATAAGTGATGGTGTCTTTGTTTATTTTACATAGCATAATTCCCTCTAGGTCCATTTATGTTGTCACAAATGGCAAGACTATCAATCTTTTTTATGGATGAATGATATTCCATTGCATATATATACTACATCTCTTTATCCAATCATCTATCAGTAGGCACTTAAGGTGCTTTCATACCTTGGCTATTGTAAATAATGCTCCAATAATCATAGGGGTACATATATCTTTCAAATTAGTGTTTTCATTTTCTTTGGAAACTCCATACTATTTTCCATAGTGGCTGCACCAGTTTCATTCCCACCACCAGTACAGGAGAATTCTCTTTTTTTCTACATCCTCACCAATACCTGTTATTTTTTGTCTTTTTGATATTAGCCATTCTGACTGGTGTGAAGGTAATATCTCATTGTGACTTTTATTTGTATTTTCTTGATGGTTAGCATCTTTTCATATGTCTATTGACCATCTGTTTGTTTTCTTTGGAAAAAAACCTATTCAGATACTCTACCCATTGTTTAACTGAATGTTTAGGTCTTTTTGGTGTTAAGTTGATTCTTTACATGTTCTAGATATTAACTCCTTATTGGACATATCATTTACAAATATCTTTTCCCATTCAATAGGCTTCCTTTTCATTTTGTTGATGATTCCCTTTGCTGTGCAAAAGCTTTTTATTTTGGTAGTTATTTTTGTTTTGTTTCCCTTGCCAGAGGAGACATATTCAGAAAAATACTACTAAGACTGATCTCCAGATTTAATGCCTATGTTTTCTTCTGGGAGCTTTATGGTTTCAGTATTATATTTAGGTCTTTAATGCACTTTGAGTTTGTTTTTGTATATGACATAAGAAAATGGTCTAGTTTCATTCTTTTGTATATAGCTGTCCAGTTTTCCCAAAACCATTTATTGAAAAGATTGTCTTTTCCCCATTGTATTTTCTTGTCTCTTTTCTGGAAGATTAATTGATCATGTAACTGGGGGTTTATTTCCAGGCTCCTGTCTTCTGTTCATTGATCTATTTTGTGCCAGTACCACACTGTTTTGCTTACTACAGCGTTGTAGCATATCTTGAAATCTGGGATTGTGATACCTCTAAGCTTTGTTCTTAATCAAGAATGCCATTTGGGGTCTTTTCTGGTACCATAAAAATTTCAGTATTATTTGTTCTAGTACTGTAAAAAAGGTTATTGGTATTCTCCTCCCTAATTTTATTTATATTATTAAAAAATTTTAAATCCAAGTTAGTTAACATACAGTCTAATAACGGTTTCAGGACTATAATTTGTGGTTCATCATTTACATATAACACCCAGTGCTCATCCCAACAAGTGCCCTCCTTAATGCCCATCGCCCATTTAGCCCATTCCCCCACCAAACACCCCTCTGGCAACCCTCAGCTTGTTTTCTGTATTTAAGAGTCTCTTATGATTTGCCTCCCTTTCTGTTTGTATCTTATTTTTCCTACTTTTCCCCTACGTTCATCTGTTTTGTTTCTTGAATTTCACATATGAGTGAAATCATACAACATTTATCTTTCTCTAACTTATTTCACTTAACATAATACACTCCAGTTCAATCCATGTTGTTGCAAATGGCAAGATTTCATTCTTTTTGATTGCCAAGTAACATTCCGTTCTATGTATATATATGTATGTATGTATGTATGTGTGTGTGCATATATATATATATATATATATATGTATACCCAAAGGTGTATGTATATATGTATATATACACACACATATATATATACACAACATACATATACATATACACAACATACATATACATATATATACAACATGCATGTATATGTATATACATATATATACACACACATTTACATACACACACACACACACACACACACACACGATGTCTTTATCCATTCATCAGTTGATGGATATTTAGGCTCTTTCCATAATTTGGCTATTGTTGATAGTGCTGCTATAAATATTAGGGTGCATGTGACCCTGTGAATCAGCATTTTTGTATCCTTTGGGTAAATACCTAGTAGTGTAATTACTGGATCACAGGGTAGTTCTATTTTTAATTTTTTGAGGAACCTCCATACTGTACTCCAGGGTGGCTGCACCAGTTTGCATGCCCATCAACAGTGCAAAAGTGTTCCCCTTTCTCCAAATCCTTGTCAACATCTGTTGTTTCCTGAGTTATTAATTTTAGCCATTCTGACAGGCATGAGGTAGTATCTCATTGTGGTTTTGATTTGTATTTCCCTGATGATGACTGATGTTGAGCATCTTTAAATGTGTCTGTTAGCCAATTGGATGTCTTTTTGGGAAAAGTGTCTGTTCATGTCTTCTGCCCATTTCTTCACTGGATTATTTGTATTCCTGGTGTTGAATTCGGTAAGTTCTTTATAGATTTTGGATACTAACCCTTTATCTAATATG
This sequence comes from Panthera onca, assembly GCF_046562875.1. Lineage (NCBI taxonomy): Eukaryota > Metazoa > Chordata > Mammalia > Carnivora > Felidae > Panthera > Panthera onca. The sequence continues at coordinate 166,552,487 of NC_138342.1, read as the reverse complement.
TCATTTGCAAATGTCTTCTCTCATTCTGTAGAGTGCCTTTTAATTTTGTTGATTTTTTCCTTCACTGTATAGAAGCTTTTTATCTTGAGGTATTATTGCTTTTGTCTCCCTTGTCTCTAGAGACATGTCTAGTAAGAAGTTGATGTGGCCAAAGTCAAAGGGGTTGTTGCCTGTTTTCACCTCTAAGATTTGGATGATTTCCTGTCTTACATTTAAGCCTTTCATCCATTTTGAGTTTATTTTTGTGTATGGTGTAAGAAAGTGGTCCAGGTTCATTCTTCTGCATGTCACTGTCCAGTTTTCCCAACATCATTTGCTGAAGAGACTTTTTCCATTCTTTCCTGCTTTGTTGATCTAAGGGAAACTGGATGTAACTTCATTCAGGTTTCATTCTGTTTGCTGGTTTGTTTATTTGTTTGTTCTTTGCTTCTGTTTTTGCTTAAATTGTTTTTTTTCTTTCTTTTATTTCTCTTTCTTGGATACAGAAAAAGCAAATTCTTTTTTATTTTTTGTTTTTGAATTTTGAAAAATTCTATTTTATTCTACTATTTTTTATTTAAAAATTTTTAAAACTTTTTTTAACTGCTGTTTCTCTTTTTTCCCTTATTCTTCAAGATTCTTTCAACAAGCAAACTGAAACACACCTAGGATCTAGCTTCCTTATTTGTTTTTTATTTTGTGTTTAATTTTTTAATTTTAATTTTTTACTTTATTAATTTTTTTCTTCCAAAATGACAAGACACAGTATTTCACCCCAAAAGAAAGAACAGGAAGAAATGATGGCCAGGGATTTAATCAACGCAGATATAAGTAAGATGTCTGAACTAGAATTTAAGACCACGATTAAAAGAATACTACATGGGGTTGAAAGAAGCATAGAAGACACCACAGAATCTCTTTATGTGGAGTTTAAAGAACTAAAAACTAGTCAGGCTGAAATTAAAAGTGCTATAACCAGCAGAGCAGTGAATCAGTGATATACAAGATATAATCATGGAAAATAATGAAGCAGAAAAAAAAGAGGGAAACTAAGGCAAAAGATCATGATACAAGACTTAGAGAACTCAGTGACTTATTTAAAAAGGAATAACATCTGAATCATAGGAGCCCCAGAAAATGAAGAGAGAGAAAAAGGAGCGGAAGGTTTATGTGAGCAAATTATAGCAGAAAACTTTCCTAATCTGGGGAAGACACAGATATCAAAATCCAGGAAGCACAGAGAACTCCCATTAGATTCAACAAAAACCGACCATCACCAAGGCATATCACAGTAAAATTCACAAAAACACAGACAAGGAAAAAATCCTGAAAGCAGCAATGGAAAAAAGTCCTTTAACCTACATGGGAAGACAGATTAGGTTCTCAGCAGATCTGTCCAGAGAAACCTGGCAGGCCAGAAAGAAGTGGCAGGAAATATTCAAAGTGCAGAATCTGAAAAAATATGCAGCCAAGAATTATTTATCTGGCAAGGCTGTCATTCAGCACAGAAGTAGAGATAAAGAGTTTCCCAGACAAGCAAAGCCAAATGAGTTTGTGACACCTAAACCAGCCCTGCAAGAAATTTTAACAGTGATTCTTTGAGTGAAGAAAAAACAAAAAACAAAGACTAAAAGCAACAAAGACTAGAAATTCAGAACAGAACATCTCCAGAAACGCCAATTCTATAGGCAAACACCAAGTCTACATGACACTAAATTCATATCTCTAAATGTAAATGGACTAAGTGCTCCAATTTCAAGGCATAGGGAAACAGAATGGATAAGACAACAAGACCCATCTGTATGCTGCCTACAAGAGACTCATTTTAGACTAAAGACACCTGCAGATTGAAAGTAAGGGGATAGAGAACCAACTATCATGCTAATGGACATCAAAAGAAAGCAGGAGTAGCCATACTTATATCTCACAAACTAGATTTTATTTTTTTATTGTTTCAAATTTTTAAATTTTTTAATGTTTATTTTGAAAGAGACAAAGAGTGAGCAGGGGAGAGGCAGTGAGAGAGGGAGGCAAAGGATCCAAAGCAGGCTCCAGGCTTTGAGCTGTCAGCACAAATGCAGGGCTCAAACTCACGGACTGTGAGATCATGATCTGAGCTGAAGTCGGACACTTAACTGACTGAGCCACCCAGACACCCCTCACAAACTAGATTTTAAAACAGAGTGTAACAAGAGATGAAGAAGGGCATTATATCATAATTAAGGGGTCCATCCACCAATATCTAACAATTATAAATATTTATGCCTCCAACATGGAAAACCCAAATATATAAATCAATTAATCAAAAACATAAAGAAACTCATTGGTAATAATACCATAATTGTAGGGGACTTTAACATCCCACTTACAACAATGGACAGATCACCTAAGCTGAAAATCAACAAGGAAACAATGGCTTTGAATGACACACTGAACCAGATGGACTTAACAGATATACTTAGAACATTTCATCCTAACGCAGCAGAATGCACATTCTTCTTGAGTGCACATGGAACATTCTCCAGAACAGATCACATACTGGGTCACAAATCAGCCCTCAATAAGTACAAAAATATCAATATCATACCATGCATATTTACAGATCACAATGCTATGAAACTATTTGGTAAGACCACAAATATTTGGAAATTAAAGAACATCCTACTAAAGAATGAATGGCTTAACCAATACATTAAAGAGGAAATTAAAAAATACATGGAAGCCAATGAAAATGAAAACACAACAGTCTAAAACCTCTGGGATACAGCAAAGGTGGTCATAAAAGGGAAGTATATGACAATCCAAGCTTTCTTAAAGAAGGAAGAAATGTTTCAAATACACAATCTAACCTTACACCTAAAGAAGCTAGAAAAAGAACAACATGTAAAGTCCAAAACCAGCAGAAGGGAAATAATAAAGATCAGAGCAGAAATCAATGATAGTGAAATCAAAAACAAAAAACAAAAAAACAAAACAAAACAACAACAAAAACAAAACACAGTAGAACAGGTCAACGAAACTAGGAGTTGGTTCTTTGAAAAAATTAACAAAATTGATAAGTCCTTAGCCAGACTGATCCAAAAGAAAAAGGACCCAAATAAATAACATCATGTATGAAAGAGGAGACATCATAACCAACACCACAGAAATTCAAACAATAATAAGAGAATATTATGAGCAATTATATGCCAATAAATTGGGCAATCTCGAAGAAATGGACAAATTCCTAGAAACATATAAACTACCAAAACTGAAACAGGAAGAAATAGAAAATTTGAACCCATAACCAGTAAAGAAATTGAATAAGTCATCAAAAATCTCCCAACAAATAAGAGTTCAGGACTGGATGGTTTTCCAGGGGAATTCTACCAAACATTTAAAGAAGAGTTAACACCTATTCTTTCAAAACCATTCCAAAAAATAGAAATGGAAGGAAAACTTCCAAATTCATTCCATGAGGCCAGCATTACCTTGATTCCAAAACCAAAGACCCACTAAAAAGGAGAACTACAGATCAATTCTCCTGATGAAAATGAATGCAAAAGCTCTCAACAAGATACTAGCCAATGGAATCCAACAATACATTAAGAGAACTATTTACCACAATAAAGTGGGATTTATTCCTCAGCTGCAGGGCTGGTTCCATTTCCACAAATCAATCAACGTGTTACATCATAAGAACCACATGATCCTCTTAATAGATGCAGAAAAAACATTTGACAAATACAGCATCTTTTCTTGACAAAAACACTCAAGAAAAGAGGGACAGAAGGAACATACCTCAAGATCATAAAGGCCATATATGAAATACCCACAACTATATCATCCTCAATGGGGAAAAACCTAGAGCTTTCCCCCTAAGCTCAGGAACACAACAGGGATGTCCACTCTCACCATTGTTGTTCCACACAGTGTTGAAGTCCTACCCTCAATAATCAGACAACAAAAAGAAATAAAAGGCATCCAAATCAGCAAGGAGAAAGTCAAACTTTCACTTTTCACAGAGAACATGATACTCTATGTGAAAAACCTGAAAGACTCCACCAAAAAACTGCAAGAACTGATATTTGAATCCAGCAAAGTCAGAGCATATAAAATTAACATACAGAAATTGGTTGTATTTCTATACACTAATAATGAAGCTGCAGAAAGCGAAATAGAAAAATCAATCCCACTTCCCACTGCAGTGGAAACCATAAAATATCTAGGAATAACCAAATAACCCTAACCAAAGGGGTAGAAGATCTGTACACTGAAAACTATAGAAAGCTTATGAAAGAAATTGAAGAAGACACAAAAAAATGGAAAAAAAAATTCCATGCCAATGGATTGGAACAACAAATATTGTTAAAATGTCAATACTACCTCAAGAAATCTACATATTCAATGCAATCCTTATCGAAATAACACCAGCATTATTCACAGACATACAACAAAGAATTCTAAAATTTGTATGGGATTAGAAAAAACCCTGAATTGCTAAAGTAATGTTGAAACAGAAAACCAGGGACACCTGGGTGACTCATTCAGTTAAGCAAATGACTGTCTCAGATCATGACCTCACAGTTCATGAGTTTGAGCCTTGCATTGGGTAAGCATGAGCCCTGGTTTGGGTGAGCTGAAGCCCTGCTTCAGGTGAGCTCCACTTGTCTTTCTACCTCTCGCTTACTTGCATCCTCTTGTTATAAAGAATAAATAAATATATAAATAAATAAATAAATAAATACACAAATAAATAAATAGCTTTTAAAAAAAAAGTAAAAGAAAAAGAAAACCAAAGCTGGAGGCTTCACAATTTTGGACCTCAAGCTGTACTATAAAGCTGTAACTGTCAAGACAGTATGGTTCTGGCACAAAAACAGACACACAGAACTACTGGTATTTTGATAGGGAATTCATTGAATCTGTAGATTGAATTGAGCCATTGTTTACAAGTAACAATTCTTCCAATCCGTGAGCATTCCATATCTTATTTGTGTCATTCAATTTCTTTCATCTACGTTTTATAGTTTTCAGAGTACAGATCTTTCCTCTTCTTGGTTACATTTATTCATAGGTATTTTATTTTAGTCTTTTTAATGCAATTGCAAATGGGAGTTTTTGAAACAATTTTTCTCTTTCTGGTAGTTTACTAGTATATAGAAACACAATGGATTTTTGTGTATTAATTTTGTATCCTACAACTTTTCTAAACTCATTTATTGGATCCAGTAGTGCTTTGGTGGAGTCTTTAGTGTTTTCTATATTTGCTATCATGTCAATCTGCAAAAAGTGATAGTTTTACTTCTTTCTTACCAAGTAAGATGCCTTTTGTTTTCCTCATCTGATTGTTGTGTCTAATACTGTGAGAATAAAAGTGGCAAGACTGAGAATCCTTGTCTTCTTCCTGATCTCAGAGGCAAAGCTTTCAGCCTCTTACCACTGAGTACCATGTCAATTGTTTGTCAGTATTTGTCATATATGGCTTTTATAAAGTTGAGGGTATATTTCCTACTTAACCACTTTGTTAGAAGTTTTCATCATGAATGGATGTTAACATAAGTTGGAGCATGTCATCACTGCTCAAAATTCTCCAGTGGTTTCTCATCCTTAAAAATCCTTCTCAACCTCAAATCCTCAAAATGGCCTAGAAATAGCAAAGCCTACTCTTTTTAAAAAATGTTTATTTATTTATTTTGAGAGAGAGAGAGAGTGAGCAGGGAAGGGGAGAGAGAGAGTGAGGGAAACCCAAGCAGGCTCCACACTGTCAGCACAGAGCCTGATGTGGGGCTTTATCCTACAAACCACGAGATCATGACCTGTGCCAAAATCAAGTCGGATGCTTAACTGACTGCACCATCCAGGTGCCCTGCAATGCCTACTCTTACTGCTGTTTACTACTTTATTTTTCTCCTTAGTATTTCTCTCAGGCTTATATTTAACGTATAAAGAATGCTGTTCATCTTTTTTCTGCCAGTACTAGAATGCAATCACATGAGGGTAAGGACTTTGCCTTTGCTTACTAATGTATCTCCAGAACAGAGAACACATAGTATACACTGAATATATGTTAAATGTATGAATGGAAAGAGGGAATAAATATGAAAAAATAAATTTTCTCAATAAAATCTCACTTACTTTGAGCTCCTAATATGGAAAATCCTATAAAAATAAAAATGATACGTATATAAACATAGAAGTAGATGTCTGATGAATTCCTAAGCCAGTAACCCCTAGGGACATACTTAAATCTTCAGTGTTCTACCATTCCCATGTTTTCCACAAAAACACTAAGGCACAGGGCTGACCCTGTGGAGCAGTACTGAGACTCATGAGCCTCTATTCAGCAAAGACTTGTGCATATTCTCCCCATGTCCACATTTACTTGACCATGGCTGTCATGTTGACATGCAGGGCAAACCCTGCACTGTGCAATGACAGGCAGGTTGCTATGCTTAAAACAGGGGTTGTCTCTTTCCCTCCCTCTGCAAAGAAAAAAAAAATAGTTTGTGTGATATTTTTGAGGTTCTTAAAACATAGACATATTTTCTGAGCATCTCATATAGCAGTAAATGAAGACCCAATTTTTACTACCCACTTTGAGCTCACTAAATAAAGTGAGAAATGGGATCACTATGTGGTTCTTTATTTGGATAGTTACTAGATCTCATTCTGACATGAAGAGCAGCTTCTACTTTGACCTTCTAACAAAAGCATCCATTATAAAAATAAGGAGTTTTCAATGGTCATTTATATCTGAATTCCCCTGCCTGATCATTCTTACATGTAACTTACATGTAACATATCAGGATCATATTTACCTGTGGGTAACTACTTTGATACTAACTGAAGAAATTAGACTCCCTGGGTCTGAGAGTAGTATCCTTGTCAACATTAATACAGGAGGGAATCTGCTGTTGACAGTAAATAATAACAATATTAAAATTTTATACCCTCACTCTGACATAATGTTCATAACCAGATGGTAAAAAAGGGAAGAAACAACAGAAAACTGAATGTTTTAATATAATTTCATGCCACAAAGTAATCCTTATGCAAGAGTTAATATACTTCAGGTAGGGCAAGTTGAAAATGAGATGGGATATATGGGGTGCCTGGATGGCTCAACTGGTTAAGAGTCCGACACTTGATTTCTGCTCAGGTCATGATCTCATAGTTTGTATGATCCACTGAGCCCTATGACTGGCTCTGTGCTGGCAGCGTGAAGAGCCTGCTTGGGATTCTCTCTCTCTCCTTCTCTCTCTGCCCCTCCCCTGCTTTTGTGCATGCTCTCAAAACAAATAAATTAAAAAAATTTAAAAAGTCTAAAAAAATGAGATGGGATACAAAAACTGAGTGAGAAGCCCTGTGGCAGTGAAAAGATTAGTCTTGGGGTCAGGTGGACTGCTGCTGACACTGACACTAACTAATAAGTATGGCATTTTTTAATTTTCCTAAATTATTATTCACTCTTTGTTATGTAGCACTTTCAGGTATGTTTCTTCCATTAAGAAGAGCAAAGATATTTTGAGAATAAGAAGATGTACCTCAGGGACAGTTTGCTGCCTTTGGCCAAGTTACTAAAATTTTTGTCTTAGTTTATGCTGATTCATTCTCAGATAACTTCTAAGACATTTCTAGGCAATATGCTCAGCTTCTGTCCTTAGGAATTCTCCAACAGTGTGAATAGATTAGCTATCAAAATAATTTGAGATGGGATTTTATCAAATACAAGTCCAATAGCTACTCCCTACAGAAAAGCATCTACACATTGTTTTTGTGGCTTTGTCTATTTAGTAAGCTCTCTCCTTTCATTTTATTCTTAAGATTTGCTACTTTCATGAAGACTTCTGTGACCATCAACAACCAAACAAAATTCATATGATTAGTGGCTACTTTTTCTACAAAAACAAAGTTCTTTTTTCAGTCTGTAACCTCCTGATGACTTTTTTTATTGTTTGCTATATTAGCTTATTAAACAGTTTGTCTTTTAATTTTTTTTAACATTTATTCATTTTTGAGAGTGAGAGAGACACAGCATGAGTATGGGAGGGGCAGAGAGAGAGGGAAACACAGAATCTGAGGCAGGTTCCAGGCTCTGAAATGTCAGCACAGAGCCTGATGTGGGGCTCGAACCCACAGACCACGAGATCATGACCTGAACTGAAGTTGGATGCTTAGACAACTGAGCCACCCAGGCGCCCCTAAACAGTTGGTCTTTAATTACCTATAACAATACTTCCCAGTATGTGGAAAACAATATCCCTTTTCACTAGCAGCAACGCCTACTAGGGAAGAATGAAAAATATCATGTCTAAGGGAAGCAAGCTGTTGCTTAGGTTGAATGTTAACTGCCTACTAAAAGAAACAAAAACAAAACAAAACAAAAACCCAAGTATTGATTTTATTTGAAAAGAAGTTTAATCAGATCCACATATAAATTTACATGTATCTGATCAGTTTATTTTCTCTTGAGCTCTGCATACCATTTATTTCATTTAACAGTACACTGTCTCCTTTTGATTTCTGATACATGAATACAGTAGTAACAATCTGAATGAAAATAACACTGTGCTGGCAATTTTAACTTAATACTGCCTTTTACATTCAGACCTCACGGCTCTAGCAATCAAATCCTGAACACATTTTCTCCTGACATTTCCCTTTCTCACGCAGGAAGGGTAAAAGGCCATTTTAAAATGAAATGAGGAGAAAATCAATAATGTCATGTACATAGCAAAACACTACTAGATTTTTACAATGGAAAGCAAATAAACTAAAAACTAAAAACAAGCAAACAATGCAAGAAGGAACTCTTGAAGTAACTGCTTTTCAAATAAATACTGTTCATCTCTACTTTTCATTCTATGGAATTATGGTAGAATTGATTTGAAGAGACTTTCTCCTTGAAAAGCTGGCTCATCAACTACTAACTGCTAACTTAAGACAGCAATTACATTCAAGACAGCTTTCTGTAAGTTCTTATCTGAAAGCTATGCTAGGACTTAACATTTAAAAAAAATAAATTTTTAAAAGAATTTTTTCTCTATGTTACTCCCATATTAGGCTTTAGCATGTAGTGGTAACCCACTGCCTAAATATAGCAAATACACACATTTCAATTTGTATAGTTTGTATTTGTGGCTTTCTGGGAAAATGTGAGGAAACTTGAATTCCATTTTTCCATTTCAGTCTACTGTTTGGCTCTATTGTTCTCTAAATGGAATTTGTGACTTCTATTTCAAAAAATTTTAAAACAAAAAGCTTGCTTTTATATAATAATAAGTGGAAGAGGTCAGAGGGCTTTAATATAGACAAAAAAGGACTGGATTTATACAGAGCTTCATTGTCTCCATTCTTTTGCTCTTGGGCCTCCCAGTCCAGATATTCCTATGGCATTTCATCTTTGCCAGGTGGTAACTCAGCCCTAATACACTGCTTCTAAAGAGTTCTCCCGTGGGTCATTTAGAAAGAAAGGAGAGCTGAATGGCCATCATTGGACCCTCTCCTACCTTCTGGTCTTGCTACTGCCCTCCTCAGGGCCCACCTGGCTTCCAGGAATGAGAGGGCAGATCCCCTGTACTGCTTTTTATTTTTGCAGGACAACAACTCCATCTTTGGTGGAAAAGAAAAACACTTGGGTTGTTAAGGAGAATGTACCTTAATTCCTTGATTTCTGCTGAGAAATAATTTTTAAAACACTGCTACCTCCTACCTCTCTCTTTCTTTGTTTCTCTAGCTCTCAAACCCTTTCTATAAGCTCAGTCTGTATTAGTACACAGATTTCTATCTCTTTTTAAAAAATTTAACTCAAAATTCTTAATTTAAAAGCCCAAAAACTTACTTAGAAAGTAGTACACATTTTATTTTCTCTGTGGAATATTTAAGAAGTGTTTAGTTCCAATTGTTTAGTTCCAATCCACCAATGGGGCAATCCCACAGAGAACTGTAATCCACAAGGCTTCTGGCTCTGGGGGCTCCAGTTATGCCTATTCCCAATGGCTCTACACAACTTGGCCTTGTGTGAGGGATTTGACAGCAGACAAGTATAAAGTTAACTGTAAAAGAAAATTCACTCCGGGTTAATGGGATTAAAATGTTTGCTTTAGGGGTGCCTGGGTCGCTCAGTCGGTTAAGTGCCTGACTTGGGCTCAGGTCATGATCTCACAGCTCATGGGTTTGAGCCCTGCATCAGGCTCTGTGCTGACAGCTCAGAGCCTGGAGCCTGCTTCAGATTCTGTCTTTCCCTCTTTCTCTGCTCTTCCCCCATTCATGCTCTGTCTCTCAAAAATGAAATTAAAAAGTTAAAAAATATTAAAATGTTTGCTTTAAAAAAATGGAAAAGATATTTTCTTTTGAAACACAGGGATATGATGTCAAATTTCTACAAACTCAAGGTAAGTAATTTGAGCTAGAGATTTATCTGGACAAATAATTAAATTTAACTCTTGTGGAATAAAAGTTTGTCTCTTGGGATGCCTGGGTGGCTTAGTTGGCTCAGCATCTGACTTCAGCTCAGGTCATGATCTTAGAGTTTGTAAGTTTGAGCCCCGCATCAGCTCTGTGCTGTCAGCTCCGAGCCCACTTTGGATCCTGTCTCGCTCTCCCTCTGCCCCTATGTAACTTGTGCTTTCTCATTGTCTCTAAAATAAATAAAAACATTAAAAGAAAAGTTTGTCCCTCTTGTCCCTCACCAAACTTTTCCTTATGGAGCTCACATCTAAAACAAAAGTTTAGTCTGTTATGGCAACATTTTTATAAGTCATGCTGTTAATCTTTTGGTTTATATCTTGTTTATACTTCTCCTTATATTGGAATTCCCTAAAGTCATACAAGGTAACCCTCAGCAGCACATTCCCAGAGTCTTCACTACAACTTGTTTGCTAGACTCACAGCTCCAAAAAGGGTCATAGGGAAACAGGGTCAGTCTTTCCAGGAAACATTTAAAGTAGGTTTGAGGAGGCTTTGAAAGACTTTGGCTTTAAAATACCTTCCCCACTAATCTTCCATGACATTTCATCCCTGAGATTTATTAATTGCCTTTTGAGCTTAAAGTAGTTTTACACATTCTGTATTCTCAGTTCAAATGTCCCTTTAAATGGGAAGTACCATAAGCTACGATCTTACTGGTTCTGTGTCCAATTTTGAGCTTGTCTTGATAAAGCATCTTCCAACCAGTGGAGTCAGAACACCAAGCAACCATACCTTGTCTAAGTCCCTTGCTCCCTCCAGGTCTCAGGTTCCACATAGGCAAAATGAGGGGGTGGGGCCACTTTCCAGCTGTAAACCTTCCAGGATTCTCTAAATAGGTGAGAGCTACTTAGAAACAACATATATGAAAGAAGACACAATACTGATCCTTGGGAGGAAAAGGTGAACCAGAAAACGGGGAATAGGACACTAAAGGCAAATGGGAAAACCAGCCATGGTTTACTTATTTCACAATTTTGCCAAAGGCCAGACCTGGTCAGGGAAGAAACCTGCTGTGAAAGCACCCTGCACATTCCTTGCTGTGTGTGTGAGCATAACCTCCAGGAGGAACATAAGTAGACAAATTATTGAGTGTTCCTGAAAAATGTCTATGACACAAGTAGAACCAATTTCTAGTCTTCCAAAGAATGCTGTGCTGAAAATTCCTATAGCAAACATCTCTTGGCTTGCATATGGTTTTTTTCCTAATATTTCCAGAAAAAAAATTGAAGAACAGTTTATATTTTCATTATAAGTCTATTGAGTAATTTTTAACTAGAAACACCTACACAATCTCAATAGCCTGTCCAGCCCCCCAACTCAAAAGACTCTTCATCTCAGATCAAGAACTTAAAATTTAAAACTCTTACATCAAAAGCATACATATTCTTCTAGAATATGTTAGGAAGGAGGAGCCAAGTTGGCAGAACAGCATGGAAGTTTTTCTTGCATCTCGCATTCATGAAATACAGCCAGATCAACACTAAACCATCCTGCACACCTAGAAAACTGATTTGAGGATTAAGCCAACAATCTGCACAATCTGAACCACAGAGCTCAGCAGGTATGTGGTGGGGAGAGGTGAACTGGGGGTAGAGTGAAGCCACAGAGGGCAGGGAGTTGTTTTTGCATGTGAAGAGAGGACGGAGTTGGGGGGAGAATATGGGAAATCCCCCCCACAAAAAGCAGCTGGAGAGAAAGTGGAAAAGTGGAAACAGCTGCAAGGACTGAACTAAAAAGGGAGAAAGGAGAAAGGAGAGGATTTAAATTTCATTAAGACTCTATGAATGGGGGGGGGCAAAGACTGAAACTCTGCAGTTCGATACCTGGTGGTGCTCTGGAGAGAAGGACAAATCCTCAGGAGCAGGGTAAAGTCTGGGGGTCTTCAGGCCACATGGGGAGAGTCAGTTCCCCTGCTGGGAAGACATCTGGTAGAGGCTGTGTGCCCCCACCCCCCCGACCAGGTAAAGGCACCAATGGACCTGGGAGAACAACCACATTCACTGGTACTGGAACAAGGTTGTTAAGGGTGAAGCCTGGTGCCAGATGTGTGTTGTGATTTTCCATAATCCCTGAAGTGCTGCTGCCACACAATCACGTGAACTTTTTCTGGGATGGGCTGGCACCCAGCCACAGTCTCTGGGCATCGGCAGCAGCACAGTCCCGCAAATGCTCCTGGGTATGGCTGGCACCCAGCCATTACTCAGTGAGACCCTCCCACAGAGGGGAAGAATAGGTCAAAGCTGCAGTCCCTCAGAAGTAAGGGGTCAGGAAAACAGCCACATCTGAGATAAAACTCAGGAGGGAGGTGTTGCTTGGGGCTTGCTCAGGGACAGTGCAAAAGCGGGGAGTGGACAGAAGCTGGAGACAAAGGACAGGTGCATGATTGCTGATTGGGGAGAACAGAGTTATGATAGCAGAGACTGGGTACCTGGGTGATGCCATTTTCACCCTTCCCGCGCATCCACATACACATCTACAAGCGCCACAACAATCCACCCCAGTAAGCTAAGCAGCGCCATCTAGTGGGGAACAGAGCCGTTACACTAAGCCCCACCCAACTGGGCCAACTTCGCTCTTCATGAACACCAAAAGTCTCTCTGCCTGCTTAGTTAATGGATTATAAAGCGCTTCATAGTTTGACTTCTAGGGGAAAATGAAATAATTTCAATCTTATTTCAGTCTGCTCACTAGTCCATCTATTCAATTTTATTTTCTCTTTTTCATTTCTTTTCTTCTTCTTGAACACAGAAAGAAAAAATATATTTTTATTTTCAATTTTTATTAAAAATACTTTTAATTTTTTTATGCTATATATTTTTTACTTTTTTGTAAGTTTTTCAAATTCTATTTTACTTCCATCATTTGATTTTATTCTATTTCATTGTATTCATTTTTTCAAATTTTCAAATGATTTCCTTCCCCTCCCCCACATTTCTCTCTAATCTATCAAGCCCCTGTCAACACCCAGACAAAAACACACCTATGATCTAGCATCATTTATTTGATTTTTGTGTGTGTTTTTAATTTTTTAATTTTAATATTTTTATTTTAATTTTTCTATCTCATTAATTCCTTTTCTTCCTTCAAAATGATGAAATTCATGAATTCACCCCAAAAGAAAAAGCAGGAAGAAACGATAGCCAGGGACTTAACCAACACAGATACAAGAAGATGTCTGAACCAGAATTTAGAATCATAATAATAAGAATACTAGCTGGAGTCTAAAATATATTAGACACTTTCTGTGGAGATAAAAGAAGTAAAAGCTAGTCAGGATGAAATAAAAAATGTTATAACTGAGCTGCAATCTCAAATGGTTGCCACAGCAGCAAGGATGGATGAGGCAGAGCAGCGAATCAGCGATAAAGAGGACAACCTCACAGAGAATAATGAAACAGAAAAAAAGAGGGAGACTAATGCAAAAGAGCACAATTTAAGAATTAGAGAAATCAGTGACTCCTTAAAAAAGAACAACGTTAGAATCATAGGGGTCCCAGAAGATGAAGACACAGAAAAAGGAGTAGAAGGGTTATGTGAGCAAATCATAGCAGAAAACTTTCCTAACTTGGGGAAAGACACAGATATCAAAATCCAGGAAGCACAGAGGACTCCCATTAGAGTCACCAAAAACTGACCATCAACAAGGCATATCATAGTCAAATTCACAAAATACTCAGGCAAGGAGAGACTCATGAAAGCAGCAAGGGGAAAAAATTCCTTAACCTACAAGGGAAGACAAATCAGGTTTGCAGCAGACCTATCCACAGAAACTTTGGCAGGCCAGAAAGGAGTGGCAGATTATATTTAATGTACTAAATTGGAAAAAAAATGCAGCAAGAATTCTTTATCCAGCAAGACTGTCATTCAAAATAAGAGGAGGGATTAAAAGCTTCCCAGCAACATAATGGCAATAAATTCATATCTTTCAGTACTCATTATAAGCAACATAATGGCATAAATTCATATCTTTCAGTACTCACTCTAAAGGTCGATGGACTAAATAATACAATCAAAAGACATGGATAAGAATGGTAAGAAGAAAAGATCCACCTATATGCTGTTTACAAGATACCCACTTGGGACCTAAAGACAACTTCAGATTGAAAGTAAGGAGATGGAGAACCATCTATCATGCTAATTGTCAACAAAAGAAAGCCATAATAGCCATACTTATATCAGACAATCTAGAATTTAAAATAAAGACTGTAACAAGAGATAAAGAAGGGCATTATATAATAATTATGGGGTCTATCCACCAAGAAGACCTAACAATTGTAAACATTTATGCTCCAAATGTGAAGCACCCAAATATATAAATCAATTAATCACAAACATAAAGAAACTCATTGATAATAACCATAATAGTAGGAGACTTCAACACCCCACTCACAGCAATGGACAGATCATCTAATCAGAAAATCAACAAGGAAACAATGGCTTTGAGTGACACATGGGACCAGATGGACTTAACAGATATATTCAGAACACTTCATCCTAAAGTAGCAGAATATACATTCTTTTCCAGTGCACATGGCATGTTCTCCAGAATAGACCACATACTGGGACACAAAACAGCCCTCAACAAGTACAAAAAGATCGAGATCATACCATGCATATTTTCAGACCACAATGCTATGAAACTGGAAATCAACCACAAGAAAAAATTTGGAAAGACAAAAAATACTTGGAAACTAAAGCATATCCTAGTAAAGAATGAATAGGCTAACCAAGAATTAAAGAGGAAATTAAAAAGTGCATGGAAGCCAAGGAAAATGATAACACCACAGCCCAAAACCTCTGGGACACAGCCAACATGTCATAAGAGGGAAGTGTACAACCATTCAGGCCTTCTTAAGTAAGGAAGAATGGTCTCAGAAACACAACGTAACCTTACACCTTGAAGAGCTGGAAAAAGAACAGCAAATAAAACCCAAAACACAGCACAAGACAGGAAATAATAAAGATTAGAGTAGAAATCAAAACTATCAAAAAAAAAAAAACAAAACACAGAACAGATCAATTAAACCAGAAGCTGGTTCTTTGAAAGAATTAACAAAAGTGATAAGAAAAAGGAAGGACCCAAATAAAATCAAGAATGAAACAGAAGAGATCACAACTAACACAGCAGACATACACACAATAATAAGAAAATATTACCAGCAATTATACGCAAATAACATGGGCAATTTGGAAGAAATGGACAAATTCCTAGAAACATAGACACTACAAAAACGGAAACAGGAAGAAATGGAAAATTTGAACAGACCATACCAGTAAAGGAACAGAATTAGTAATCAAAAAGCTCCCCCCAAAAAAAGACTCCAGGGTCAGATGGTTTTCCAGGGGAATTCTACCAAACATTAAGGAAGAGTTAACACCTATTCTCTTGAAAGAGCTGTTCCAAAAAATAGAAATGGAAGGAAAACCTCCAAACTCTTTCTATGAAGCCAGCATTACTTTGATTCCAAAACCAGACAGAGACCCCACTAAAAAGCAGAACAACAGACCAATTTCCCTGATGAACATGGATGCAACAAGATATTAGCCAACTGGCTCCAACAACACATTAAAAAAATTATTCACCATGACCAAGGGGGATTTATACCTGGGATGCAGGGCTAATTCAATACCTGCAAAACAATCAATATAATTGATCACATCAGTATAAGAGAGGACAAGAACCATATGATCCTCTCAATAGATGCAGAGACAGCATTTGACAAAATACAGCATCCTTCCTTGATAAAAAAACCTCAAGAATGTAGGGATAAAAGGATCATACCTCGAGATCATAAAGACCACATATGATAGACTCAACGTGAATATCATCCTCAATGGGGAAAAACTGAGAGCTTTCCCCCTAAGGTCAGGAACAAAACAGGGGTGTCCACTCTCGCCACTGTTATTCAACACAGTATTGGAAGTCTTAGCCTCAGCAATCAGACAATACAAAGAAATAAAAGGCATCCAAGTCAGCAGGGGGAGGTCAAACTTTCACTCTTCGCAGATGACATGATACTCTATATGGAAAATCCAAAAGATTCCACCTAAAAACTGCTAGAACTGATCGGTGAAAGCAGCAAAGTTGCAGGATATAAAATCAATGCACAGGTTGCATTCGTATACACCAATAATAAAGCAACAGAAAGAGAAATCAAGGAATCGATCGCACTTACAACTGCACCAAAAACCATAAAATACCTAGGAATAAATCTAACCAAAGAAGTGAAAAATCTATACACTGAAAACTATCGAAAGCTTATGAAAGAAATTGAAGACACGAAAAAATGGAAAAAGATTCCATGCTCCTAGAGAGTTAGAACAAATATTGTTAAACAGTCGATACTACCCAAAGCAATCTACATATTCAATGCAATCCCTATCAAAATAATACCAGCATTCTTCACAGAGCTAGAACAAACAACCCTAAAATGTGTATGGAACCAGAAAAGACCCTGAATAGTCAAAGCAATCTTGAAAAAGAAAACCAAAGCAGGAGGCATCACAATCCCGGACTTCAAACTGGGTTACAGAGCTGTAATCATCAAGACAGTACATACTGGCACAAAGACACTCAGATCAATGGAACAGAATAGAGAACCCATAAATGGACCCACAAATGTATGGCCAACTAATCTTTGACAAAGCAGGAAAGAATATCCAATGGAATAAAGACAGTCTCTTCAGCAAGTGGTACTGGGAAAACTGGACAGCGACATGCAGAAGAATGAACCTGGTCCACTTTCTTACACCATACACAAAAATAAACTCAAAATGGATGAAAGACCTAAATGTAAGACAAGAAGCCATCAAAATCCTCAAAGAGAAAGCAGGCAAAAACCTCTTTGATCTTGGCCACAGCAACTTCTTACTCAAACGTGTCCGGAGGCAAGGGAAACAAAAGAAAAATGAACTACTGGGTCCTCATCAAAATAAAAAGCTTCTGCACAGCGAAGGAAACAATCAGCAAAACTAAAAGGCAACCGACAGAATGGGAGAAGATATTTACAAATGACATATCAGATAAAGGGTTAGTATCCAAATCTACAAAGAACTTATCAAACTCAACACCCAAAAAAACAAAGAATCCAGTGAAGAAACAGGCAAAAAGCATGAATGGACACTTCTCTAAAGAAGACACCCAGATGGCCAACTGACACATGAAAAAACGCCCAACATCATTCATCATAAGGGAAGTACAAATTAAAACCACAATGAGATACCACCTCACACCAGTCAGAATGGCTAAAATGAACAACTCAGTCAACAACAGATACTGATGAAGATGCAGAGAAACAGGATCTCTTTTCCACTGCTGGTGGGAATGCAATCTGGTGTAGCCACTCTGGAAAACAGTATGGAGGTTCCTCAAAAAACTAAAAAAATAGAACTGCCCTACAACCCAGCAATTGCACTACTAGGTATTTATCTAAGGGATACCAGTGTGCTGTTTTGAAGGGATACGTGCACTCCAATGTTTATAGCAACACTATCAATAATAGCCAAAGTATGGAAAGAGCCCAAATGTCCATCAATGGATGAATGGATAAAGAAGATGTGGTATACACACACACACACACACACACACACACACACACACACACACACACAATGGAGTATTACTTGGCAATCAAAAAGAATGAAATCTTGCCATTTGCAACTACATGGATGGAACTGGAGGGTATTAAGCTAAGTGAAATTAGTCAGAGAAAGACAAATATCATATGGCTTCACTCATATGAGGAATTTAAGAGACAAAAACAGATGAACATAAGGAAAAGGAAACAAAAATAATATAAAAACAGGGAGGCAGACAAAAACATAAGAGACTCTTAGGGGCACTTGGGTGGCTCAGTCGGTTAAGCATCTGACTTCAGCTCAGGTCATGATCTCGCAGTTTGTGGGTTCGAGCCCTGCATCAGGCTCTGTGCTAACAGTTCAGAGCCTGGAGCCTGTTTCGGATTCTGTGTCTCCTCCTCTCTCTGCCCCTCTCCTGCTCATGCTCTGTCTCTCTCTGTCTCTCAATAATAAATAAATGTTAAAAAAAGACTCTTAAATATGGAGAACAAACAGAAGGTTACTGCAGGGGTTGTGGGAGGGGGGACGGGCTGAAAGAGTTGGGGGTGTTGGGGGGCCTACTTCTGAAATCATTGTTGCACTGTATGCTGGCTAACTTGGTGTAAATTGGGGGGGGGGATTAAAAAAGAATATATTAGGAAAAAAATCTAATGTAGTTAGACAGAGATAAAGTACTCTGGGTAAAAATAAAAAGGGAAAAACAAAATACACACCCCATTTCATTGTTCCAATTCTAGAGGTTAGCCCAGGAAAGGATTCAGCAGCAGCAGTCAGCAAACTAACAGAAGCAATGGGGAGGGTCATTTACCAAAAAGTCTACAGGAACCAGAAAGGAGGCAATTTACATTGTTTTCATGAAAACTTTCTTTATGAGGGAAATGTATTTGGTTTTCTCCTATCTCAAAAGTTACTGATATGAAAAAGGACACTACAAGGCTATAGGCAACATCATTCATACCAGGTGGGTCTCCTCTTTATTGTATCCCCAACCAGCAGTAATAATCAAAATATTAAACTACTGGTACAGCAATAGGCAAGTGCTAAATCCAAATGGACACCATGTGCAAACCATTGTAAAGCTTTATAGGTGCACAATAGCTGCCTATCAGCTCACTTTCCACCTCTTAAATTAAGCATAATATCTACCTGGGCCTGTTATCAGACCTCCTAATTCCTAACTGACTTTTAAGCAGTTTGCATGGTCAATATATATGCTAACCAGTACAGTAGCCACTAGCCTCAGGTAGCTACAGAACATGTGAAATGTGGTCAATCTGCATTGAGATATGTCATAAGTAGAAAATATACACTAAATTCTGATGACTTAGTAAGAAAAAAGAATGTAAAATATCTTAATATTTTATATTGATTACATGTTAAAATGATACTATTTTGGATACACTGATTCCACGTGTTTCTCTTAATTTTTAAATGCAGCTATTATAGAATTTAAGATTACATATGTGATTTGCATTATATCTCTATTGCATAGTACTGGTCTAGATCTCCTGAAATCCCCAAATTGAAATATTTTTGTTCTACGTTTAACACTCTTGGGGGTCTTCAAGAGAGTGAGTTAATCTAACAAACTAATTGGTGTTAATATGTCACTCTCCTCAAACAAGCAGAGTTGGAAGGGAACTTTAGGTTAATTTACCCAATCCCATTTCATTTTTATAGCCAGGAAACCGAGCTATAAATGTGTAATACTTATAGAGGATAAATGTATAACAAACACATCAAGGAT
The DNA here is from genome assembly GCF_046562875.1 of Panthera onca. NCBI lineage: Eukaryota > Metazoa > Chordata > Mammalia > Carnivora > Felidae > Panthera > Panthera onca. The sequence goes on along the minus strand of NC_138342.1, from coordinate 166,532,731 downwards.
AAGATTAACACAGCCTCCTAACTCCCAGCCAGTCCTTTTCCCAATTTTACTATTTTATCACTGCATTTGCCCTTACCCTGCAGATAATACATTAACTCAAAGCAGTGATCCTTACCAGAGCAGATATTTCAGGCACGTGGAGGAATAAATACAGGGACAGAGAGTCATTTCAAGTCAGATGGTTGGCTGTTTATTCTCAGGTATGACCCTAGTTGTTTTCAATCATCTTTTTAAAATGTGATTCAAAGGATCCTGTTGCTAAGCTTCTCCCTTCAAAAGCATACATCATCATTTACAGATTAAAATTCAGAGCTTCTTAGCCCTCTTACATCATGTCATGAAAATGCAATTCCAAATGGCATTCCAAGAATTATGTCTCTATTGTTAACTAGATTTGAATGCCTAGAAAACTGCTGATCTTAGGTCTCTAGTTTTTGACTCATAACAGTATCCCACTAAAAAAATAAAATAAAATTCTTAAATTCCCTCAAGAATTCTATTAACCTGCGATTAGACCCTGACATATAATCACTTCTGTGATGTTTTCTGTATAGGAGACATCATTACATTCTGGGCTAGACTCAGTTACTAAGACTGAGACTTGCAACTAATATTCTTTAAGTAAGTTAATGGAATTTCTCCCTTGCTTTCACTAGGGAGAAAAAGGGTAACAACTGCTGTTATTGTGCTCATATGATCAAGGCCACTTATAAATTAATAACCTGGACCTTTTGTTCCAGAGGTGGATTTGACTTGTGGCAGTTGGCATTGTATTGAGAAATGTCCTTGCACTGCTCCTGTGAGAAGAAAAGTGGTCCATAATGTAAAATTACTTATCTAATGTTGGCAAATTAAAAATGAGCAATCTGAGGAAACAGAGCTAATTTCAACCTGAGAATTTATTTTTTAAAAAATCTCAAACCACCCACCCACTACGCAACAAACAACTCAACAGTAACACTGAGGGTTTACAACTAGATATTTATATTATGGGCACTTCTAAACATGAGTTGAGTTTAATGACACTGCTCATATTCTCAAATATGTCAATTTTAGAAAGAATCATGCCTTTTTTTAACATGCCAAGAAAAATCACAAAGTCAGAAAAAGATGCATCATGTCTCAAGAATGTCCTAGATTTTCTAGATTTAAAATATTCTGTTCCAAGCTTCTTATATGTCTTGTTATAACGGACATTTGTTGTTTCTAAAATGGAATTTCCTAGCCATGTGGTTGGTGTGGGTCCTAACGGTCTTAAGCCATAAGTATATGCTACTCTAGGTTGCAATTGAGGAGACAAAACTTACTGAATTCTAGCTCATTAAGCCAAGGGGATATTATTTTGCATTTGGCTTGAGCCATCAGGGAAGTGGAATTTTTTATTTGCTAGATTAGAACCTGAAAACACACACCTGGAAGTTTCCACTTTCTAAACATGAAGGGATTGCTGAGTCCAACGCCCATGTTCAAAGATTTAACTAAGACACAAAGCATATACAACTGGCTGCACCTATCATACTAGGGATGGCAAACTCAAATGCATTCAGGGGCTGGGCCAACACAATGTGGAAACCTACCGGATGTGATATAATAGGGAGTAGTGGAGAAGAGACTGCTGATCCTCTCTGAGTGCATATAAATTAGAACGAAAACAAATATAGCACTGTGCCGGTCAAACAAAACTGCTGACATTAGGTCTGCTGGCTACATTAAATTCATTGGCATTGTATTGGCCACCAAGTTTCCACCTGGCTCTAAAATGAACCTCAGAAACCTCTATTAACCTGGCCCTAAATAATTCCTCTTCTGTAAATCTCATACAGCCCAGTCATGTTTTTAAACATTTTGGGCTGCTACACAGTCTCCCTTTCCCTACTTAGGCTTAAGGATGAATTATTTAAGCTGTTGAAAACATCTTGTTACATGAAATACTGGGAGTAAATGGTATCTACACTTTCTAATTGCCATTGTTTTTAAAGCTAAAGAAACAAAGCCAAATGTATGGGGCTAACTACCAAGCTATCAAGTTTTTATATCTAATACAAATCATCCATCTGTCCCATATCTTGAAAAATTTCCAAATGCACCAGCAGCATGGAGATAAATTTAGACATTTTGAAGTGAAATGGGAACTGAATAAAGTAGAAATAAGTTAATTTATAAAGAAGCGAGGCTATTTCTGATATTTATTTTTTGAAATTGGAAAATGATGATGAGTTTCTTAACAGAGACTTGTTAGGTCTAACCACTCTTTCAAAAGTAAGTTTAGGTTCCAAGTGAACTCTTCTGAAAAATTAACAGTTATGGCTTGGAGGTACAAATCCAATCAAATACAAACAACCTCTCTTCCCCCTGTCAACAGAGAGACAGGCACAGATGTAGTCAATTATAGCCCATTCTGAGTGTAGTTTGCTGCTTTAAGTAAAAGAGAATCTTTTTCTTATAGGCTAAAGCTAGTAAGATAAATGGAAGTCTCTTTGTTCTCTGTAGACTTTTTATAGACTTTAAAACAAAACAACAACAACAACAAAAAACTCACACTCTGAACCTACTTATTTACTATAATTTCTAGTAACTTACTGTCAGTCAGACTTTGAAGGCACAGAAAGAGCTATGAATTTGGCCTACAATGAAGACTGTTGGTACTCAAAGCAACTTGGGATATAAACAACTGAAATGCGTAAAGGGAGGAACAACTCCCAGTGTAATCACCAAAAGCTTAACATTCTAACAAAATAAAGGCATTTTTCCTTATCAAGTGTAAAAATTGTAAGAATTTCCTATGGTCTGAAACCACAGGGAGGTCCCTACTACAGGAGTAGGTGAAAGAGCTAATTTTTGCCTGTTATTCTTACTGGCGACAGGATGCAGATGGGATTAAAGCTCCCCTTCCTGTCACTGCCCACTTGAGATTCACACTGAATTGCAGACACTGTTCTTACCTGCCTATCAGATTTGTTTTCAGGGCACCTACTAAGCTGTCTCAGAGAAGTACTTTCTTTGATGTTATCTTTTATATATAATAATAAAATTCCATGCATTCATTCAACAAATATACATTGAACCTATGTTCCAGAAGCTTGAGGATAGAGAAGTGAACAAAATATACAAAATGATCAATAAAAAACTCTCATACCCTCTATTCAGGGAATGAGATTAGATTCATTCAGGGAATGAAGCAGTCTGCTAAGAAAATGTTGCTTATAAAGCAGAATACTTAATGCTATGCAAAAGATCTCCACGAACACACACACAACACAAATTCTGGTGGCTGAAATAATAGCAAAGTGGACCCCACAAGATATATTACCACAAGTTAGTGAAAACTAATAATTCACTTTTTAAAAAGAATTAATTTTATAAACACCTTTTTGGATAGCATCTACTCTTCTACTTTCCTGATAGACATAGGTTAATGCAACTTGAGAGACAATCCAATATGCCTGACATATTAGCATATGAGTATGATTTTGATGAGCCAGGGATTGTGTAATACAATTTTCAGGTTCCATGAGGCGACAATGTAATGAAAGCAAGACTGATCCCCACAAAGCTTGGTCTAAATTCCATGTTAGGAAATGAAAATGCTGGTTCTTGCTAGGTTACATTTTCTGAAAACGGGCACCACAGTAGGTTCAAAAGTACAGAGTGCAGGGGTGCCTGAGTGGCTCAGTTGGTTGAGTGTCTGACTTTGACTCAGGTAATGATCTCGCAGTTGGTGGGTTTGAGTCCCACGTCAGGCTCTGTGCTGATAGCTCAGAGCCTGAAGCCTGCTTTGGATTCTGTGTCTCCCTCTCTCTGTCCTTCCCCTACTCACACTCTGTCTCTCAAAAGTGAATAAATGTTAAAAAATCTTAAAAAAAAAGTATGGAGTGCTTCTAGCAGTGACAACTTTTCAATGATCTTGCAGCTACCCCCACCTCCTGTGGACAAGCTCTCAGCCTTTAAAGTCAAGGGCTCAAAGTAAGGTGTTGAGTGCTAGACACAGGGGAGTGAGGGTGTTGGGAAATTCAATTAGTATGTGTGAAAATAAAAGGGCCCATAGCTGAAAGCCACTCAAAGTGTGAAGATTGCTTTCTGAGAAACTCCCATTTCTCAAGAATGAACAAACCTGGGGAAAGATGAGCTCCTTAGTTTTTTGTTTTGTTTTTTACAAAATATTTTTCAAGTCTTTTGCTGGTGAGGCTTCTACAGTTTTTGCTAATAAACTTTTACCTTTACTAAAAGAATGACTTTTCTTCATCTGCCCACAGCAAGAACTTGCTTGACCATAAAGAATGCTAGTACATGGATCTGCACTGGATAAAATGCCACATCTTATAACAGAAATTTTATAACTCAGGGAGATACTTTTTTAAGCTTCCATGAAATCCTATGCAATTCAATATGCAAGCATACAGCAAAGATTAGAAATGAACTTGAGGTCTCTGTACTCCCAAGAACTCACCATCTTGAGCAGGGGGAGGTGTTATGGAATCTACCATAGATACAAAGACATACTGAAAAACTTTAACATAAAACCAACTGTGGCAAGGACTGTAACAGATTAAACCCAGTTAATAAGTTTAGAATTGACTTTTTTAAAAAAAATAAATGTTTATTTATTTTGAGAGAAAGAGAGCAGGGGAAGGGCAGAGAGAAGAGAGACAGAGAGAGAGAATCCCAAGCAGGCTCTGCACTATCAGCACATAGCCTGACCTGGGGTCTTGATCTCATGAACTGTTTGATCTTGAACTGAGGGAAAAGCAAGAGTCAGATGCTTAACTGACTGAGCCACCCAGGCACCCCGAGTAGTCTTTTCATAGGAGGTATTTGAGCTGCATTTTGAAAGCTGAACAGGACTTTCAGGAATGAAGATGAGGGGAGGGGCATTTGGGGCAGAAGAAAGTAGATGAACACAGGCACAAAGTACACTTGGAGAGTGTAGGCAGAAATGTGACTAACACATAAGGAGGCTGTTGTGGAAAGAAACCAGTGTGGTAGAAAGACAGAAGGAACCCAAATCCTCTGAGATTAAGGATTAGGACTTTACTCATAAGATAAATTTTGGGGGGAGTCTTAGGAGAACCTCAAGGGCAGCTGCTAAACAGAGGAATGCCACTGTCTGGGTTAAGCCTTAGAAAACTAATTGTCAGGCTCTGTGCTGACAGCTCAGAGCCTGGAGCCTGCTTCAGATTCTGTTCCCCCTCTCTTTGCCCCTCACCCTCTCATACTCTGTCTCTTTCTCTCTCAAAAATAAATAAACATTAAAAAAATTAAAAAAGAAAAACTAACTGTCACAAGAGAACTAAAGAGACACAGGAGGCTACCACCACATTCAGGTGAGAGATGAAAAACCCAGGACTTGAGCAGAGGAAGTATAAGAGCAATTGCCTATGGTAAGGAAGAGACAGAAGTGAAACACTAGAGTGGCTGAGCACTGGGATTTAGCTCCTGATTAGATACTGGGGGGCTGCAGGGGCCAGGAGGAGGGTGCTCAAATGAGTCTAAGTTTCAAGCTTTAGGAAGAAACAGGATGATAAGATGAGAATGAAGGAGATGAAGGACAGAAAGTAACACAGACTATAACAGATACTTCATGTCACCCTATAGCTCATTTCCTCCACTGTATTTTTATTTTTTATTTTTTTGACTCAAACTCTGCTGGAAGAGATATAGACACATAGAAAGCAGCTGCCCCATTCTGGGATTGTTTTTTCTCACAGCAGGCACACATTATCCCAACCAGGCAGGCTGTTTGCTTTTAAGCACATAAACTAACAGATATTTTTTGATGTTTGTTTGATGCTTAAATAGAATCCTGAGCATGAGGGGCCACCATGATCTAGACCATGCCCAGAGCTCCCAAGTTAGAGCCAGGGTCAAGGTATACTTCCCATAGTTGCAGTAGCCAAAAAAAAAAAAAAAGTTTCATGCAAAAAATCATAAAATAACTTAGGCATAGGCATTTATTCCATTTAGGTTCAACATACCTCAAATTCCAGATAGTGATCTTTCAGTCTGTATTCATCTATCTCCTTGGCTTTAACTTTCTTATCCGGGGGATATGAGCGGTGTTCAGCCAGCTCAGTGGTAATCTGCTTCAGTTTACTTTCATGAGATTTCAGCTGTTCCTCCTGTAGGATTTTATTAAGCTATTTAGCATCAGAAAATAATTCATAGAGTACTTTTCAATAAAAAAATCATAGAGTGCTTTTAAAAATCCCTTATGATGAATGACTTTAATTCATCAAAACAGTCCAATGTGCCTCTGCTGCCACATCTTACCAACTTTCTCATGCTAGGTATTCACATATACCTTTACAAACTGACAACAGGCCCCTTGTTATAAAACCAAATACTTTCAGAGCCCCTTATCAAATATACCGGTCATGAAGTTGAGAACAGCCTTCCTAACAGATAATCCAAAAGGCAAAGTACCAGTTAAGCACTTAGAGTCCCAGATAATTTGGCTTTTCTATTTCCTGTCCAATCAGTAATGCTGCTAATTTCCCCGTCTGTCACAATGAATGAAAAGTCTCTCTGCTTAGTTTTTCTTTTTCCTTTTTGAGATGAACAATGTCACCAAGAAATAATTCTCTGAACGCTATCTGAAGATATTCTAAAAAATGCATACACCTATGCCTTTTCCCTCCAAAGTAGTAGAGGTTTTAACTTCTTCCAAAATCTTATTGATCCAAAGTATTAATTCAAATAAATGTTCCTATAGAGAAATTATTGCCTGAACAGTGTCACTATAGGCACCATGCACCAATGCAACATGGTTGATCCTATGCCAAAGAATTTACATACTAGGGGCAACATTTTTATCACCTCATAATAATGAAAGACACCATCAAACCCTCTGGCAACATTTTAAAAATGAAACAAAAACACTGGAATTTTCTTGCATTCCTAAAGTTATATGACTGCTTTGTTTACTATTCTGCATTCACATATATATTATCCAATTCTTGATTATAAATTTCACATGTACAATAAGAAATAAATGAATAAAATAAATGAAAAGGAAATGATTAAACTAGGCGATAAATACAATTTGTATAATAACACCATAATTTCTTTTTCTTTTCTTTTCTTTTTTTTTTTTTTTAAGAGCAGACAAAAGGAATTTCCCTCCTTCGTGAAGTTCTTACTTTAGGACTTATCAATTTGTACTCTTCAAAAAAGGCATGGCAATGAGAAAAAAAAATGGTTGTTTCCTCCTGCTTCCAGAATTCATGTCACCCTAGATGATCACGAGAAGAGTTAAACGTAAAAAATTAACATGTACAACACATCATCACAATTCCCAGTTGAATTCTTTCCATATGACATTTTTGTAAATTAAAATTACTAAATCCTAGATCAGTAAGTATTTGCCAGGTGATGAAGAATTTAAACCTTAAAGTAACTATATAATTAATCTGGCAACTTAACCTTGCAATTCAAACCTAGTTGGATAATTTAGAGGTGAAAAATCCCAACAATTTTAATTTATGATGTAGGAGTACATTGACAAACAGTAAAACCTTGGTTTGAGAGCATAATTTGTTCCAGAAACATGCTTGTAATCCAAAGCATTTGTATATCAAAGCGAATTTCCCCGTAAGAAATAATGGAAACTCAGAGATTCGTGTATCATGCTGATTTGTGGATAATGACTCATACCTGTAGCCCAGGAATAAATCCCACTTGATCGTGGTGGATAATTCTTTTTATGTACTGTACGATTTGTATTGCTAGCATCTTGTTGAGAATTTCATCAGGGATGTTGATCTATAATTCTCCTTTTTAGTGGGGTCTCTGGTTTTGGAATCAAGGTAATCCTGGCCTCACTGAATGAGTTTGGAAGTTTTCCTTCCATTTCTTTCTTTTTTTTCTTTCTTTTTTTTTTTTTCATCTGTAATAGTCATTTTTTTTTAAATTTAAATTTTGGTAAACATAACAGCACAATATTGGTTTCAGGAGTAGAATTCAGTGATTCATCACTTATATACAACACCCAGTGCTCATCACATCAAGTCACCTCTTTAATGCCCATCACCCATCTAGCCCATCTCCCACCCACCTCCTCCCATCAACACTCAGTTTGTTCTCTAGTATTAAGAATCTTTTGTGGTTTGTTTCCTTTTCTTCTCTTCCCACCCTTCATTACCATATGCTCATCTGTTTTGTTTCTTAAATCCACATGGGTGAAATCATATGGTATTTGTCTTTCTCTGACTGATATATTTCGCTTAGCATAATATTTTCTATCTCTGCCCACATTGTTGAAAATGGCAAGATTTCATTCTTTTTGATGGTTGAGTAATATTCCATTTTATATAATATATATTATTTTATGTTTTAAAATTTTATATATTAAATATATATTATATTTATACTTTTATATATTATATATTATTTTATATATATATATATCACATCTTCTTTATCCATTCATCAATTAATGGACATTTAGGCTCTCTCCATAGTTTGGCTATTGTTGATAATGCTGCTGTAAACACTGAGATGCATGTACCCCTTTGAATCTGTTATTTTGTATCCTTTGGGTAAATACCTAGTAGTAAAATTCCTGGATCAGAGGGTAGTCCTATTTTTAGTTTTTTGAGAAACCTCCATACTGTTCTCCAGCATGGCTGCACTAGTTTACATTCCTACCAACAGTGCAAGAGGGCTCCCCTTCCTCCACATCCTTGACAACACCTGTTGTTTCTTGTGTTGTTAGTGTTAGCCATTTTGAAAGGTGTGAGGTGACATCTCATCATGGTTTTGATTTGTATTTCCCTGATGATGTGAGATGTTGATTATCTTTTCATGTGTCTTTTTAGCCATCTGGATATCTTCTTTGAAAAATTGTCTGTTCATGGCTGCTGCCCATTTCTTAGTGCTGCCCATTTCTTAAGTTGTTTGGTTTTTGGGTGTTGAGTTTGGTAAGTTCTTTATAGATTTTGGATACTAACCCTTTATCTTATGTCATTTACAAATATCTTCTCCCATTCTGTTGGCTTTTGTTGACTGTTTCCTACCCTGTACAGAAGGTTTAATCTTGATGAAATCCCAGTAGTTCATGTTTGCTTTTGTTTATTCATGGCGAATCATTCTTTTAATGTTATTTTAATGCACTGTTGAATTTGATTTGCTAGTACCTTGTTGAGAATTTTTGCATCCAGGTTCATCAGGGATATTAGTCTCTAACTCTCCTTTTCAGTGAGGTCTTTGTCTGGTTTTGGAATCAAGGTAATGGTGGCTTCCTAGAGTGAGTTTGCTTTACTTCCATTTCTATTTTTTGGAACAGTTTGAGAAGAATAGGTATCAACTCTACTAATTCCCCTGGGAAGCCATCTGGCCCAGGACTCTTGTTTGTTGGGAGACTATTGATAACTGTTTCAATTTCTTTGCTTGTTATGGGTCTGTTCAAGTTTTCTATTTCTTCCTGTTTCCGTTTTGGTGGTTTACGAGTTTCTAGGAATTTGTCCATTTTTTCCAGGTTGCCCAGTTCATTGGCATATAATTTTTCATAGCATTCTCTTATAATTGTTTGTATTTCTGTGGTGTCAGTTGTGATGTCCTCTTTCATTTGTGATTTTATCTATTTGGGTCCTTTCTCTTTTCTTTTTGATAAGTCTGGCTAAGGGTGTTATCAATTTTGTTTATTCTTTTAAAGAAGCAGCTCTTACTTTCATTGATCTGGTCTACTTTCTTTTTTGTTGTTTCTATATAATTTATCTGTGCTGACTTTAGGCTTCATTTGCTACTTCTTTTCTAGCCCCTTTAGGTGTAAGATTAGGTTGTATATTTGGGACTTTTCTTGCTTCTTGAGATAGGCCTGAACTGCAATGTACTTTACTCTTAGGACTGCCTTTGCTGCATCCCAAAGGGTTTGGACTGTCATGTTTTCATTTTAATTTGCTTCTATGTATTTTTTAATTTCCTCTTTAATTTCTGGTTAACCCATTCATCTTTAGTAGGAAGTTCTTTAACCTCCATGTATGTGAGGGCTTTCCAAAATTTTTCTTGTGGTTGACTTAAAGTTTCACAGCTTTTGGTCTGAAAATATTCACAGTATGATCTCAATCTTGTACCAGTTGAGGCCTGATTTGTGACCCAGTATGTGATCTATTCTGGAGATTGTTCCATGGGTACTTTAAAAGAATGTATATTCTCCTGCTTTAGTGTGAAATGCTCTGAATATATAACACTATGTTTCCTTTATATGGTATTATAATAAACATTCTATAAAACTGTTAGTTTAAATCTTAGATAAGAATAAGGTCTGTTTTGAGAACAGCATTTATTATTGCTCAAAAATACTTCAAAAATGTTGCAGATTTTAAGATATTTGGCTTGGTATACAATAAATAACTGTGAATAATGTTTTAAAAAGAGAAAGTAAATTTTAAAAAAATTTCTCTTTTAAAAAGAGAAAGTAAATTTTCTCCACCTGCTAACTTACTGGACCTTTTGATTGAGAATGTTATTCAAGTTTTCTAAAATGACAACTTTGAGTATACATTAAACATCTCTAAAACATGTACTTACTTAAAAAACAGTACTGTCATGACATGCATTTATGATACTGTCCAGATTTAGATAAAAGTAAATGAGAATTGCATTAAGCTCTCAGAACATTTGCTGCAACAAGAAGCAAGTACATCACATACTATGTTATTCTGTAGTCAAGTAAGATATTGCAACTAATAAATGTCAATCTTCACATCTGAAATCACCTAGACATTATTGTTAGAGTAAGACATATTTGGAAGAGTTTCTGTATAGAAGGTTTTTTTAGATTGACATACAGCTGGGTAAACTCAGTTTTCTTTTGTTCAACAATGCCTCATCTCCACTGCATAAAGTCTGGTCTCCAGTTCCACTATCCAATGCCTGCCTTACATTAAGTTGTATTTTGTTGGCACTGCATAAAGCAATTATGTTATGAAAGACCTCTAGGTTACTATGTTCAAATTAACAGCTGGTTTCATTAATGTTCCTAGAGCAACAGAACCCTCTCCAATAATTTTCAGGTTGATAAATTTGATTTTCCAAGTATTTTCCAAAACAGGGCAGTGCATGAGTCCAAAAATTTGTTCAAAAATGCCCAAACAAGTGTTCCCCTGGTGGGAAGTTCCAGCAATTCCAACCATAACTAGACCATAGGGAGCAGAAGCACATTTTCAATCTATGGGAATCTAGTGGGACTGAGAAGACACTCTTCTTTCACTAGTGACAGCAGATTAAGGCTCATACTTTTTGCTCCACTCAGAGTAGTCTATCACATTTTGTTCAGAGGTACTGTAAGAAAATGTAAGCTTCACATCATGCCACAAGTGTGGTGGGCCCCTATTCATCTTGAGGTGGTCCCAGAAAAGGATTCTGAGAATTAAAAACTTCAAAGAACAAGTGACAGGATTCTGCTAATTGAGAAAATTTGACTTTTTCACTTTTTTAATCTTCTTTTTCCTGCCATCAAGAGTCTAATGTCCTCTGTTTTAATTAGCTCTGGTATTTCCTTCAACTTGTAATTGTTTTTTCCAATAATCCTTTGTATGCTGAATAAGATTATGTTTTTCAGTAGCTGGAGGTAAAATTACCCTGTGTTGTGTTTTTCAGTAGCTGGAGATATAATTACCCAGTGTTGCCAAGTACTTAAATATGACTTCTAAGTGGACTTTCTTATGCCTCAAAAGTTCTTTTACACTTTGACTGTATACTGATTTGCACAAATGGCATCTTGGCGGTCCTCAGGCCACACCAGGTGATTGGTGATGGTGTCGCATAGGGCCATGATACCGTCACTGTCCAGAGGTTGAGCAGGGTATGACAGCCCTCCATTCTGGGTAGCGGAGCCCAACATCTCAACCCTCCAAAATGAAGGGAGAGGATGACGCCGTAATGTCATCCCTTTAGGCCCACTGGGTCGGTACCTTGGCCCATAATTTCAAAATATAAAAATTTTATATTGGGGGGGAATAATTAAAAAGACTACCAGAAAGTGAATAATTATGGCCAACAAATTAAGATTACGTAATATCATTGTACATTAAAAATGATAATCAGAAATTATGAGTCAAATGTAATATCTTAGGGATTTGTTATAATGTACACCTTAAAAGCCAACCAAGGAAAACTAAAATACAAGTCTAAAGCCATCAAAGTAAAAAGAACAATAAAAAGTTTTTAAAAAGCAAGGTACATCAGTGGAAAAAAAACAAGAAGGGTGGCAGGAACAAGTGGAGTAAATGAAAGATGAGATTCATTTTTAAATAGCAACTAAAACAAAATAAAAAACCTAACAAAATGCCAGAAAAGTAGAGGAGAAGAAAACAAAGAAATCTGCTTTGAGATTTTACCCAAACTTGTCACTTGTACACTCATAATACTGAAAGTAAATGAAAACAATGCTTCCATAGCTTTTATTGACAACTTCTCATTCATCTTTTTGTTTCTTTCTCCAAAAACACTGCAGACTGTGTTATGGACTTGAATGCTTGTGTCCCTTCAAAATTCCTATGTTGAAACCTAGTGTGGCTATCTTTGTAGATGGGGCTTCTAGGAAGTAACTGAGGGCAAATGAGGTCCTAAAGATAGGGCCCTGACCTGATAGGATTAGTGTTCTTAGAAGAAGAGACATCACAGAGCACATTCTCTCTCTGGGCACGAACTCTGAAAAAGACCATGTGAGAATGTAGAAGAAAGAGGGCCATCTGCAACCCAAAGGGAGAACCCACACCAGCCCCCAATGCTGCTGCCACCTTGATCTAGGGCTTCTGGTCTCCAGAACTGTGAGAAAAACATTTCTGTCATTTAAGCCAACCAGTCCATGGTATTTTTTATAGCAGCCAGAACTAAGAAGAATGTATCAATAGCTTTTTCCTTTCAAAGTAATTTCTTTTGTGTATTTACTGAAACATGTAAATTATTTAATAGAATGTTTGACAAAAGATATTGGGTGATCAGACCGCTTCAAAAAATAAAAACATGATGAATTTTTTCTTTGTTTAATAAAATGTTTCAGATATACAAAAAGTCATATTGAATGATATGTAAAAAATGCTCATTTATCTAACAGCTGGTTTAAGAAAAAAATAAGAAATCATTTGAAACTCACTGCATTTATTTATCTACTCATCTCATCTTTTTCTATGTTACTCCTATACAAATAGAAGGCTCCATAGAAATAGTATGTTCTACAGGTTTTTATAGTTTGTAAGGCTTCCTTTATGATTGTCTTTTCATTCAACAGGTTTTTAAGATTTATTCACATATGTGCTCTAGTTCCTCAAAGTATACTGTTTCATTGTAGGACATTCTACAATTCCATTGAAGGATGCTTAGGTTGTTTTCAGATTTCTTGAGGCTATTATAAATGATACTACATTGAACATGCTGCCTAGTGAATATGGGAAAGAATTGTCCTACAGTACAATCACCAAGAGGTAGATTTTTGGGGTTTAGAATATGCACATCTTTAAGGTGACATTAACTTGTTTTTTAAAGTGTTTCTACCAGTTTACACTCTCATAGTAGGCTTGAAATTCACATTGTTCTAAAACTGAGGGTTGATGGGGGGTGGGAGGGAGGGGAGGGTGGGTGATGGGTATTGAGGAGGGCACCTTTTGGGATGAGCACTGGGTGTTGTATGGAAACCAATTTGACAATAAATTTCATATATTGAAAAAAAAAAAAAGAAATTCACATTGTTCTATACCCTTGCCAAAATTTGATATTTACTCAAAACCAGTGTTATTCCAGGTATCACAATGTCTTCCACTTGTGCACTACTATAGCACTTGAATGTCTATGCTACATACTTATTACAAAATATACTCTGACTTCTGTGTAGATTTTATCTTCTTTACTGATTATAAGCTCTTTGAAGGCAGAAAGGGTCATTTTTCCCCCTTTCCTCAAATCCTCCAGTGTTTAGTACTAAGCAGAGAAAACAGTATATGGTATAATTTTTGTATAGTACTGGAATAATTCTGATAGATTCTTTAAGTTCTCATTAGCTGAGAGCCAAGACCATCATCTTGGCTATTTTTATAATGTCCACATACCTAATACAGTACTTGATATATAGGTTCTTCAGTCAAGAGTAACTGATTAAATGATTTAAAAAAAAGTGGGGGAGACATAGAGGGGAGGACTCAAGAGTGTTTCCTTCGTGCTGTTCTAAAGCTGATAGATGATTTAGAAAGTAATGACATTTCTAGGAATCTTCTAAGAAATTTACAGGTCAAATTGCTAAATACTGCAGCCTTATCAAACCCAAGATGTATGGAATTTAGAATAAAGAACATCTGCCTTGAGTCAGTTTGAGGTATTATTGAAGGCACTATCAGAAAGATTTTATCATTTCATGTTTAAAAGATTTAAAGACTTTAAACAGCGTAGTGAGCTGCTGCATAACTTCAAAATGATTTAACTGTTGATTACTTAAAATATGTTAAGTAGAGACCTTTAAGAAATGAATACAAAACAGTGTAGTTACCATTTAAGGTGATGCCAAGGAGTTTAGACCACATCTTGTTGGCTAAAGTGAGTCAATTAACATTAAGTGACCGTAATTACATGAGTCATATTTTAGCTGCAACTGTGAAGGATGGATTGGAGAAAAGCAAGATTGGAAGAAGAGCAATATTAAGTGGTTATGTGAATAGTTTGCAAGAATTTTTCAAAGTGGAGTGTGTGCAACCCAGGCAAGATCATCCACTGGGAAGAATTTTAAAAATCAACATTGGGATATAATTCACATACCACACAATTCACCCATTTAAAGTGTATAATTTAATATTTTTTAGTATAGTCATGGGGTGGTGCAACCATCACTACAATTTAATTTTATGACATTTTAGTTCCCCTAAAAGTGTCTTTTTGGAATGGAATCAACAATATGTTTCTTTTGTGACTGGTTTCATTGTTTTTTTTTTTTTGTTTTTTTTTTTTACAACTGAATACTATCCCATTGTATGGATATATCACATTTTATTTATATATTCATTAGCTGACAGCCATTCACACCTTTGGCTGTTACGAATAATGCAGCAATGGACATTTGTGTGAAAGGTTTTATGGGGTGTATGTTTTCATTTAATCCTATGTTAAATCATTTGATAAACCATCAAACCGTTTCCCCAAGTACCTGCATTCATAGTATATTCCTATAAGCAACATATCAAAGTTGCAATTTCTCCATATCTTCACCATAACATTAGTTTCCTTAAAAGATTTTTTTTTTGAATTATGGCAGCCCTAATGAGTGTAAAATGATACCTACTGGTTGATTTGTATTTTCCTAATGACTAATGATGTTCGGCAGTTTTTCATGTTGTATTGATAATAGAACATGTAGTATATTTTATAAAAATATATACATATATTGGAGGATATCTGCTCAAATATTTAGTATTAATAAAATGAATGATCAAAAAAGTTCAGAGACCAGTGATCTAAGTGAAAGATGACAAACGCCAGAATTAATGGATGTGGGTAGGGTATGAAAATAACTGGATTTGTGACTAAAGTATGAAATGGAGTGGGATAGGAAGGATGTGGTTCTGGCCAGTATGGGACACAATTACAAGGATGACTTCCTCCTCTGAAATCCCACTGCCCCTAATGCCTGTTGGTGGAGGTCACTGAGAGAACGCAACCCTGCCTGACAGGCAAGCTGGACGTGGGCAGCCGGAGGCTCCTCACCTCCTTCCCATTCATGGAATGTGCATTTCACTTATTTCCCTGATCCATAAGCTGCCCCAAGGACATGGTCTTCAAATAGTAATGTGTTTTTGAGACCATCCGAATGGTATACATGATTGAGCTCAATTAAGGCTCTATATAGATTATGATACCAACAGATGTATGCAAAGATCTACTCATCTTGTGCCACCCAACACAGGTTTCTTAAGTAAGTTCTCTTGCTTATTAAAACTACTACCTACCAATGTGAAGAGGTCTACTTCTTTCCTCAGTCTCTCCTTGCCCTCTGTGTTCAGAAGCCAGTTTACGAATGAACTCTGCCGCACTCATCTGGCCCTGGGCATTACTGCCCTAATGGTCAAACCACAGGGTAAAATGAGGGGTGAGAAACAAGAACAGGGCTTTCCTTTGTTTCCAAGGTCTGGCCCTCAACAGTTAACATTCAGTGATCAAACTAATCACTGATTATTGACTCAAATAATCATTGATCATTGATTCAGATCTTTACAGGAGAATGGCTGAAATTCTAAGAAGAAAACAGAACTAGATATCAGGAAATGGTAATTTCATGAGGTATCGGTGAGACAGAGCAGGAATTGGACTCAGGTTTCCTAACCTGACTGAGAAATCTAGCATTCCTTGTTTTCTTCATAAGGAGAAAACAAAAAAGTTAAAACTCTACGTCTCTTGAGTAGCACATCTTGCAGGAATGTGAGGGAGGATGCTTATTGAAAGGAACATATTTACTACCATGACTGGTGAAGACCAGACCAAACCAGTCTGCACCAAGATGGACCCCAGTGCTGAACTTTCACTGACTTCTTCTCTCATTATAATACTAAAAATCATATCCAGGGGTGGAGATTTAACATGTTAATTAGACATGCGATGTATGAAGACACATGGCATTTTAGACCCCTGCCTCTATGCTTTGACATTACCCTTTCCCCACCCAAGTTTCTGATAAAAACTCTCCCTGACCTTGCCTCGGGGTGGGGGGTCAGCCTGAGGACACTTCTTTGTGCTGCTTCCCTGTGCTTAAGCATAAGCTCCAATAAAGCCTTGCTGGAAATTCCCATTTAGCCTCTTGTCAATTTCTATTGCTGAGCGAGCCCAAGGGCCCAGTTCAGTTTCACACATCTCCAGCTAAGTAGTGAAGGGGAGGGTAGGGATTGTAGGGAGTACAGTGCAGTGCCTCTAAGTATGATCTTCACTGTTCACAGGCTGGACACCTGCTGTGTCTTAAAATATTCATGTGCCTGGGACCCTGACCCATACCTTACCAGCCTGGGGTAGGGGTGCTGGGATATGTGCACTTTCAACAAGTCCCCAGATCATTCTTGTGCATATTAAAGCCTGAAAATGACTACTTTGATGAGTATAAAAGGAGGTCCTGAACAGATCCTGAAGAGGGCTAACCATGAAATCCTAAGTTTAGAGTACTAGTTATACCAGAAGGAGAAATGAATCTTAAATATTCAAACTTGTTCCTCTGCCTCCAAAAGAAGAAAAATATGCTTTGGCAACACTGCCATGAAAACAACTAAAGAAGATAACTCCTACACAGCAGAGTTGTACAGAGAACCACACTGTACTGATAATGATCAATTTTAATAATGAAGGCTAATATGGTTTGGATAGAAGACAAGAATAATTTAGTAACCACATGCGAAGTAACTGCTTGAGCTAAAGCCAACCCGAAGACAAGAATAATTTAAATAAAAGCTTACAAATGACCAGGTGATGATGAACAGTGTGTCTCCAAAAGCACCAAACAATGTTTTAATTGAATGTTTAGTTTTTTCCTAACACTATTTAATTTTTTTTCCAGCAGGATACTCACATTGTTATACATGTATTTTGTAAACTAAAATTATCCAAGTGTTTCTGGCATTTAGGGCAGTCATAGCCAGGTTGTGGGTGTATGGAGAAAAAGGAAAGATAGCTTGGCTCAAGCAGTGGTTCTCAATAACAGTGAGTAGCAGTGGGGTAGGTTTTAACCCTACAGGACATTTGGCAATGTCTGGAGACATTTTTGGTTGTCACAACTAGGGGGATGATACTAGCATCTAGTGGGTATAGGCTAGGGATATTGCTAAACAAAAATTCAAAGGATGGTCCCCACAACAAAGAACTATCCAGGCTATAAAGGCAGTAGTGTTAAGGTTGGCAACACCAGGGCAAAATGCCAGGGCTAAACTTGAGGACTAGTCTACAAGATACTGGAAAGCTTGTGGGTGCACATATTTCAGGATTTACTGAAAGTGCACTAAGACTCCTCCAAAGATATCCCACAAGAGTCTCTATTTGATGTGGAGGGTGTGAACTAACTTCTCTCCCTTTTTCTAAACTATTATTTATCGCATGCTTGATTTTACATATTTGTTTTTAAATTGTCCTATTACTCTCAAAGGCAAAACATCTTTTTGATTTTTAGTAAACAAACACAATGACCTGGACAAAAAACACAGAGCTAGTGAAAGAACCTTTAAAAAATCTTAAAAACATTCTAGAACATAGTCCTCATTTAGGCCCATAAAAGCTTGGTGATTTATTTGTGGAAAAGAAAACATCTTTTTTAACAAAGAAATTAATTCCTGAAACGACCTGGTCATCTTATGTGACATAGGAGCACACTTCTTTTTGGTTATTGCCTTATTTAAAATCTTAACTCCATCATTTTGATCAATTACATAAACAGGGGTGGGTTTTTGTTTTTGTTTCTCTGGATTTATGCTCAAAATAAGGAAAGATTAAGAATTTTATGCATTCTATTTTTAGAATGCCTCCAGTGTAAGGCATTTGTTTAAAATAAGAGATTTTATTTTGATAAAAGTGCTTGCTTGCTTAAACTGTTATCCTAAGGATGCTGGGGAACCAGTGAAGCATCCAAAATCTTACACATGACAAGACCTTTCATTATTTGGCCTCTGCTTACTTCTCCACAGAGGAATGTATCTTGCCTTTTCTCAGTATTTTGTGCTCAAGTCACAGTTGATAATTTATATGTTATGTATCTCAGTGCTTTCTCCTCTAAGCATTTTTGATCCTCTGCTGGGATTTTCTCTTCCGACACCACGCCTAACTGCTATTCATCCTTTAAGTTTAAAATTAGATACCACAATGCCTCTTCCACCTACAAGGCCAGAGGCTAAATGTCCCTTCTTATACTCCCACAGCACTCTGGACTTATACTTCCTGTACTCCAGTCAAACTCTATTACAATTACTTGCATATTTTGTATCCAGAGAGTGTCTGGGTTTCATTTGTCTTTCTGTCTCCAGAGCCTAAAATAGTCTCTGAGGTGTAATAGGCACATAATACATATTTTTAAATACATATATCATTGATAATCCATGATATCAGGTATGTAGAGGAGCCAGTTAATATCAAGCCCTGGTTGATTAGAGCCAAATGAAACTATTTCTATTATTGCACCAATAAGAAATTCACAAGGACATCAAACTAGCTTCCAAAATCCTTAACTAGTCATTGAGAATACAGGCAACACAGACAGGTTTAAAATTGGCAAAACTGGCCTGTACACAATGTCCTTAGAACAGAGTTTTAAGTAAGACAGGAATACAATAAAATATGATCTTTAGAGAGATCAATCTGACAACAGAAGAAAAACTTATGGGACTACATTTGGAACACAGTTCTACTATACATGATCTTGATTAGCTAGAAAAACCCACATGGTCCACTTAGCTCCTCCCTGAGAGTTAGGGAAGTCTCTGCTCCAATGTACTGTGAATAGTGGATCCCTGGGAATATTCTTATATACCCAGCATCAAATATAGCCTGGGATATGGGAAGAGCTCAGTAAAATGAAAAAACAAATACATGAATAAAAAGCTTGTTTTCAAGCCAGGATGTCTGGCAGTAGCTACTCATTTAAAAAATATGAGTCAGTACAAACAAAACCAAAAAACTAAGCCTGCCATTTGCAACATCACGGTGTATAGAAGGTATAACGCTACATGAAATGAGTCAAGACAGAAAAAGACAAATACCACATATTTTCGCTTATATGTGGAATCTAAAAAACAAAACAAACGAATAAACAAACAAGCAAAAGCAGAGAGAGACCCATAAATACAGAGAACTAATGGTTCCTAGAGGGCAAGGGGGTGGAGGATGGGCAAAACGGGTGAAGGAGAGTAGGAGGAATAGGCTTCTAGTTATAGAATGAATAAGTTATGAGGGTGAAAAGTACAGCATAAGCATACAGTCAATGTTACTGTAATAACGTAATGGTAATGCTCGCGGTAGGCAGAGCTATGTTGTACATGTGAAATTAATGTAACATTGTGTGCCAACTATATTTCACTTAAAAATATTAAAAACAAAAAAACTAGGCCTGTATGACTGAGTAATAAACTAACATAAATTTTAGAAACGTATTCATAGTATGTGTCCTATGTGTCAGCCACGTGCCAGCTTCCAATATGAAGTGCAAAACCCAGTATACTGCATTTTGCTTCGTTTATGCAATAGATCTTCCAAGGCAAGGTCTTATCCTTGCTGCCAACATATGGAATATTATTTAAATGAAAATGTTAGTAGGATTATTTTACAAAGTGCTTTTTTCCAAAGTCAAAGCACTATCAAAATGACTTACCTGAGACAGTTTTGTTGTAGTAGCAGGCAGAAGTGGACGACTAAACTTCTTCTGAGAACCAATGGCTGCTGGAAATGGTGGTGCAGAAAATACAGCTGCAACACAATTAATTTTGTTTATCCATCCTTGCATTTCCTCTGCACTCCTATGAGAAAAAGATAAATTTACATCAGGGTATTTCTCTATCTAAGTGTATCACACCTTGCCCATTTCTCATTATCGATTTTTTTTTTTTTACTTAAACTTTTATTTATTTATTTATTTATTTAATATATGTAATGTATTGTCAAATTGGTTTCCATACAACACCCAGTGCTCATCCCAAAAGGTGCCCTCCTCAATACCCATCACCCACCCTGCCCTCCCTCCCACCCCCCATCAACCCTCAGTTTGTTCTCAGTTTTTAACAGTCTCTTATGCTTTGGCTCTCTCCCACTCTAACCTCTTTTTTTTTTTTTCCTTCCCTTCCCCCATGGGTTTCTGTTAAGTTTCTCAGGATCCATGTAAGAGTGAAACCATATGGTATCTGTCTTTCTCTGTATGGCTTATTTCACTTAGCATCACACTCTCCAGTTCCATCCACGTTGCTACAAAAGGCCATATTTCATTCTTTCTCATTGCCACGTAGTATTCCATTGTGTATATAAACCACAGTTTCTTTATCCATTCATCAGTTGATGGACATTTAGGCTCTTTCCATAATTTGGCTATTGTTGAGAGTGCTGCTATAAACATTGGGGTACAAGTGCCCCTATGCATCAGTACTCCTGTCTCATTATTGATTTAAAATGTTACATAAAGTCATTTATATTTCTTGGTAATTGATCCTTGATAAAATTTCACTGAGATAAACATTTTCAACAGCAATTACCATAGTAATAAAAGGCCCTGGAACCGATGATCATTACAATATAAGGCTGTGATTATTCCTCAAGGATACAGGAGGGGAAAAAAGCAAAATCACTCGACAATAAATATTAAAACCCTACTTTGTTTGATACTAGACTCAGTCAAACATTAATTTAAAAATTAGCTCCTCTTTCAATCACATAATTCAATTTTAAAATCCAACTGAGGAACAAATTGATAGAATTTAAAAGGAATATAAAAGGGAACAACCACTTGGAAAGCAGCTTTGAGAGTTTTCTTGAAAAGTTAACTATATAAATTTATCATACAATCCAGCAGTTCTATTCCTAGGAATACACCCAAGAGAAATAAAAACATATAGGCACAGAAAGATCTACATGTGAATGTTCACAGCAGCACTATTTATTTATTTATTAAATATATGAAATTTATTGTCAAATTGGTTTCCATACAACACCCAGTGCTCATCCCAAAAGATGCCCTCTTTAATACCCATCACCCACCCTCTCCTCCCTCCCACCCCCTATCAACCCTCAGTTTGTTCTCAGTTTTTAAGAGTCTCTTATGCTTTGGCTCTCTCCCACTCTAACCTCTCTCTCTCTCTCTTTTTTTTCCTTCCCCTCCCCCATGGGTTCCTGTTAAGTTTCTCAGGATCCACAGAAGAGTGAAAACATGTGGTATCTGTCTTTCTCTGTATGGCTTATTTCACTTGGCATAACACTCTCCAGTTCCATCCATGTTGCTACAAAGGGCCATATTTCATTCTTTCTCATTGCCACATAGTACTCCATTGTGTATATAAACCACAGTTTCTTTATCCATTCGTCAGTTGATGGACATTTAGGCTCTTTCCATAATTCGGCTATTGTTGAGAGTGACAGCAGCACTATTTATAAAAGTCAAAAAGGGGAAACAATCCAAATGTCTGTCAACTCATGAATGAATAAAAGAAAAATGTAATATATATCCATACAGTGGAATACTACTCGGTAATAAAGGCATGAAGGGCAGATACATGTTACAACATGGTGAACCCCCAAAACTTTATGGTAAGTGAAAAAAGCCAGATACATTTCATACTATATGTTCCATGTATATTAAAAATCCAGAAAAAGCAATACCATAGAGACACAAAGGAGATTAGTGGTATCCAGGGTTGGTGGTAAAATGGGGGGTGACTACAAAATGGGCATGGAGGATCTCTTTGGGGTGATGAAAGTGTTCCAAACTGGATTGTGGTGATGGTGGCACAATTCTGTAAATTTGCTGAAAATTATTGAATTATGTACTTCACACAAGTGAGATTAATGGTATGTAAAGAACTTTCCAAAAGGATGTTAAAAATCCACCTGAAAGGATGTAGAAATCATCTGATTTCATTAACATCCTTTCAACTTTTAACATACTTTTAACTTGTATGTCATATATTTGCAAAGAGCAGCACTGACTGGCAGCACTCAATAAATATTTGTGAATTTATAAATGAATGGGAGGATGAGTCAGGACAGATTAAGGTAGACAGAATGTCAGCCCATCTAAAATCATTTCCTTTATGCATTACTCTGAGAAACCACACTAACCTAAGACCACACTAGGTATCAATTCCTCTTTGCACCCCATATGTTTCTATAATCTGATTTCTTTGCCTCTGTTAATTCAATTCATTGATTTCTGCATCACTTCTATCTGAAGTAATTAGAACTTCTTAGTTATCATACTTGGTATTTTACATTAAAAAAATGTTGGGGAACAGAATAATTTGAAGGACTCTCATGACTAATAGCTGTAATTATACATCTGGCTATGAGTCCCTCTGTGGTGCTAAAGCTGTCTTACTCCCATGCTAAAAAAAAATCCTGTGAAACTTGGATTTCCTTACAACTTCCTCCTCACCTGATGTCAGCAATTTCATACCTCCGGAAATTCAACATTCACAAATCACCAGAGTACTTGCTGCTGTTCTTATTTCTTTTTTTGATCTTACATTGCTTTGATCAACAAGTATGCAGATACTTGTGTTCACTATCTTGATGTCAAATTTTAATTCCAATGCCAAATGCAGTCAATTGGTAGTGTTGGGAGTGATTCTGAAGTCAAGCTCAGGTTCTGTGCAAAGCATGAAGAATTAACACTGTCACAGACACTGATGGTGTGTACTCCTATAAAAATTCCTTTTGTAGAGGCTCAGTTCTGAAAATGCAAAGTTTCTCACTTCACAAATCCAGAATTCTCTGTGTGAAAGGCTCCACTTCTAATGTGAAAGTTGTCATGGACCCCTTATTGAACTGGCAATCCATCCTGATTTCTTGCCCACAATATAATTTTATCTTTTTCCTCTAGTTTAATCACAGACTATTAGAGCTCAGGAGGAGAAAGAAGAGAGAGGGAACAAAATGGAAATCTACACTTATTGAACAGTTTCTATATGCCAGGCACTGTATGAAGTACTTTATATATATACTTGATCTCATGTAATTCTCATTAGAACCTTATGAAATAAACATTATCATCTGCACTAATGACAAGCTAAGATTCAAAGAGGTTAAATTACATGCCAGGACGAAGAGCTAGGAAATGGTGATTTGAATCCAGGTCTATTTTACTCTCTGTGTGATAAAACTTACATTGTACAACCCTTGTATTTTATTCATAAAATATTAACTTCTATAGATGGTTTGTGGTTGACTAAAAGTCACAGGGCTGCCTTATAGCAACACAAAAAAACTGAACTTAGAGTTTCTATTTCTGATTCTAGTTTTCTTAGGCATTTGTCCCTCTTGTGTAACCAATTAATGACTTTGAATCCAACATGAAAAATTTCCCCTGAAGATCCTGATTCTATTTCTCGGTATAAAGTGGTGTTACGCAAACTAAAAAGCCAAACCAAATCAAACCAGTGAAACATACTGAGCTTGAAAAAGCAAGACCCTCCAGTCGGCAGTTTTAAGTTTAAGTACATTCGGCTTCTTCTCGTAGTCTATGGCCTTGGATGCCAGCGCATGATGCACACTCACGGCGTTTTTCAAATCCTCTTCAGACAGGGCCTTTTCAGGTTTATATTCATCCTACAGATGGATAGATGGATACAAAGAAAGCTAAGACAAGATCATATTCAGATTTCATCTTCTCTTTTTATGATAAGAAAAAAACCCCTAAAACTAAAAGAAAAACAAATTAGAAAATCCATGAAGGCATGGAAAAAGTGAAATGGTGTAAAAACAACTCTTTGCTACTTCAGGTACCCATCAAGAGAATTTTACTGATGGTGAAAACCTTGCCATTGTGTTCTTAGCTCTAAAGATACTACATTTTCTTCCTACTTTTTTTTGAGTCTAATATTATCAAAAGAAAAATCAAAAGTAAAATAAAATGATTCCTCCAACGGTTCTTTGAAAGAAAAGAGGGAAAATCAGTTTAATAATCAGGAGAAGGCTTAACCCTATTATAGATATAAAAAGGAAAGTGCCATATGAAGATGCAATTTTATATTTGGGCATGAATTATACACTACAGAATTTATAACGGTTTTCTGTATGGCTTCCCTCCAAACTAACAATAGAAAATCCCAACTAGTAGAATAACAAGACTTTAAAGCAAATTTGATTATTAATATCATATTTTTATGTCTGTAGTTTTTCCAGGTCCAATAGAATAACAAAAGGAACTCAAAATTAATTAAATACAGTAGACACTGCAAAAATGTTTTAGGATATGTTTTCTAGTGTTTAAGGTCTCCTCTTCCCTCTTCCCATATATTGTCAGACATGATGCTAAAAAAACTTGCACTTCTGTAAAGAAAACACACAAGAACATACAGCCCTCTCACCTAATTAGTAGCAAATCCTTAAGGAAGATATTGCCTATTCTCTTCTCACAGCCTGGTTTTACATTTCCAGAAAAACAATTACACATTCTCATTCCTCCTACTTCCTTCCCCCATCCCTGCCACAAATCAAGCAATTCAAATGTACTATTGCTAGTAATTAAAACTGAGTCAGAAATAAACAGCAGCTTTTGTCCTTAATGATCAGTCAGTGACAGTGATGAGAGACAAAGGTAAGGGAAACCTCAAATACACAGTAAATACCAATTGAGAATATAAAGATTACCCAGACTTGTAATATTAAATGATGAAATTTCTTTTCTTTTTAGCTTATGAATACTTTATTTTATGATTTTTTAAATATAATTTATTGTCAAGTTAGCCAGTGTATACAGTGTATACAGAGTGTTCTTGGCTTTGGGAGTAGATTCTATTTTAAGATTGCAACAAGTCTATTTTATTAAGCTTCAGAGATTAAGAACTCCTGTTGACAATGGACAGTTATCTACAGAAGTATGATGAAGAAAGAAAGAAAATAAAAAGAAATCTTAAGTTAAATACAATATATTTACATATATCTATTCTATAATTCCCATTAACGCAGAAAGCTGTAATCTAGTTATGTTTTGGGGTCCTGTCTTTTCTAAATGAGATTTTTATTTTTAGCATTCCAAAAATTCACAAATTTCCTCAGGGAGGTATCAACTAGAGGAAGAGGTCCCCATCAGCCTTAGGATCATGCTACAATAGAACCCTGCATAGCTGACCATCCACTCGATTTAACTTACACTTAAGTCCAGATAGGAATCTGAAGTAGATAAATAATGGGGAGTGGGGATAAAAGACCACGAACAAAATGATCTTCAGAGAATTTATACACTACCTCCATTTCCATACATACTGATCTCTAACACTTGATATTGGAGTATGCACAGAGATCAGCTTAGAAATTTCTATGAACCTTTTTTGATATTCTAGGTCCATGACTTGGCCTAGAATTATCTTAATTCCTTCTCACTAGTTTCTTTTTGATTTAATTTCTTGTTTGGATTTAAGATGATTACTTAGTCCTTTTGTTTTTCCTATATCTTTTTTAATTAAGAAAGAATTTAAGGCTATAATTTTTCTTCTGAGTACAGGTTACACGTAGTTTGAGAATGAAGAGAACTTTTTCATTGTTCTCTAGATAGTTTGCAGTTTTATTTTTTGATCTCTTCTTTGATCTTAGTCATGTCAAAGAGTATGTTTCTTGAGTTTAAAGTTACCTAAGGTTTTAGTTATTTATCATTATATATCTCTACTTTTATTGGCTTGTGACCAGAGATTTTACAGCAGTCTGTAAAACCCATTTTATTTCTTCAAAATTTGTTAAGGGTAATTTGTTAAGGTTTTCAAACCACATTTGACTTTTGTTAATGTTCCATGGACATACAGAAAAAAAAATTATTCTCTGAGGGATGAGTATGCATTAAGAGATAAGTTTATTGATTCAATCCCTCTATATTCCTACACCATTTTTTCTAAATGTTCATCCCATTGAGACAAATATACTGACCTCTCTCTTTCACTATATTGTATTCTAAATTCTATTTGCATTTCTAATAGTTCTTGTTCACATTTTAGTTGCTATGTTTGATGTATTTAGGTTTATGATTGTTATCTTCCTTAAATGATGGGCTATTTATTATTTTAAAATGTTCTTTATCTAGTAGTGCCTAGTTACATAAGATAGAAACTTAAAATGCTCTCTCCCATAAAAATGTTCTATTTCTCTACTAGTAGTCAACATCAACAAGGTAAGATTTTAAAAATCATTTTGCTTCCCTCCCTCCTTCTCATTAATCCTAAACTTTGCTGAAATACTTTATTATGTTTGTTCTGCAATATTATTAAAATTACTTGATATTATGCATTTTCTATTTTAAAAAACCTTACTTTGTACTTATATTACACATTCACTGAGTCTCTCCTTATTCTTTTAGATCTAATTGCTCACTTACTTTCTATCTTTCCTCTATCTTAAAGTGTTTTCTCATCCCTTGGTTATTTTCTCTCCTTTCGAGTATTTTTCTCAGGTGAATGATCTACTGTAGTCTTTATTTCAAAATATCTTTCACTTTCTTTGACAGGTATAGAACTCTTGGTTGCAGTCCCCTTACACTCAGTATCTGTAGATGCTATTCTACTGTCATCTACCTTCCAGTTTTACAAAAGTCCAAAGCTAGTCTGATTCTTTTTTTTTTTTTTTTCCCATTTTACTGTATTTTCTGTTAGGAATCTTATACAGGTTTCTTTTTATCTTTGCTTAACTGACTGAGCCACCCAGGTGCCCCCAGACAATTCTTTCACACATCCATGATAGTCTCTGTTGCATTCTGCCAAATGTTCGCCATTCTCTTCAACACCCCAAGTCATTAAAACTGTGGCTAAGAGCATAGTTGCCTAGAGTTAGAACTGTCTAGGTTCAAATGACTAGTTCTAATATAATACTTAATGTTTTTGTGACCTTAGGTTAATTAAAGTCATTAAGCTTCACTTTCTAAGCTTGAGAAGCAGTGATAATACTTCCCTCATAAAGTGGTAGGATGAAGTTAAATGAGATACTGTTTGTTAAACTCTTAATGTTCACAGCATATAGTAACCACTCAAATTCTAGCTGGTATAATTTTTTTGTTTTTTTTAAATGTTTTATTAATTTTTGAAGGGGAAAGGGGCAGAGGGAGAGGGGGACAGAGGACCTAAAGCAGGCTCTGTGCTGACAGCAGTGAGGCTGATGTGGGGCTTGAACTCACAAACCGTGAGATCATGACCTGAGCCAAAGTCAGATGCTCAACCAACTGAGCCACCCAGGTGCCCCTGGCTGGTATAATTTCTAATAATTTCTTAGTAACAGGGTTGGCCTTATATAAGGTCAAACTTGTAAATATAAAACTTTCTGCTTACTACTCCATAAAAAACAATATTTGGTGACCATTTTTATCTCCTTTCTTTCTGAAACAGAAGAATCCTGTGTTCTCAGATCATCCTCCACATACCTTTCTTAGGAGCTTATTTCATGGATCATTATTTTTCTTCTATATTTTTAATCATTCTCTATCTACTGGCTTCTTCCTCAAAGCCTATAAATATATTCAAAGTCTCTCTTATTATTGTAAGATAATTTTTTCTTCTAAATACTGCTTTCTCCTCTGGTATCACCTCTTTTCTTTTACGTATGATAAGTTAGTTGTTTCTATGTATTTCCAGTTTATCCTTTAACCCACTGCAATTTGGAATCCATTTCTACATTTTACTAAAACCGCTCTGGCAAAGGTCATCAATGACCACCTAATTGAAAATTTCGAGAAATTATTGTTAGTTCTTACCATATGGCACCCAAGGAATTCAACAAAATTCTTGAAATTCTTCCTTTGCTTATGTTACAATACACTCCTTGTTTCTCTCCTACCTCTCTGAGCAGTGTTTTGCTATCTCCTCTTTCAACTATCCTCCAGATGTCAGTTCTGCCACTGTCTTTCATCTCTTCTCATTCCATAAATACCACAAGGGATGATTACAACTGCTCTTATCAGTTAAACTCCCACCTATATCATGATGTCTAACAAAGTGCTGTAGGTTGAATGAGAAACATAAGACCAATTGATAGCTATTAATGAATGACTTCAACCGTAAAACTTGGAGCAATGTAAATATTCTTAGGAAATATTGTCTGTGCTGATATTTTATTTATTTATTTTTTAAATGTTTACTTATTTTGAGAGAGTGCAAGCATATGCAAATGGGGGAGGGGCAGAGACAGAGGGAGAGAGAGCATCCCACGCAGGCTCCATGCTCTCAGCACAGAGCCTGATGCAAGGCTCAATACCATGCACCATGAGATCATGACCTGAGTTGAAATCAAGAATTGAACACTTAACCGACTGAGGCACCCAGGCACCCCTGCTGATATTTTCCTTTAAAACCAAGCCTGAAGGATGACATCCTTAGACTGCTATAAAAGTGCAAGAAATTTTAAAATGCAACATTTATTATAGTCCTATGTAAAAGCTAACAGTAATCATCAATGTAGGACAACTGCACCATTGTGGCTGAACAGGACTCTATTCCAGGGCAGTTTCTAAACTCTGAGATACACTGCCAGTTTACCTTACATTGGAAGTAAAATATTGCACAGGACAGAAATGGAAGGCAAGATCCATAGTGAGGATGGAACCGAAGTCTAGGAATCTTAAGTCTTACAAACTTCTGTTTTTCTAGTTGGTACTAATATCATTTTACTATGAAAAAAAATAAGGAAAAATAGGAGAGGATCAAGATAATGGAGTAGGAAGATCCTGAGCTCACCCCTTCCATGAACATACCAAAAGCTATAACTATATATAGAACTACTATCTCTGAGAAGAAACTGAAGAAAAGCAGAACAGATCATTTACAACTAAGGATATAAAGAAAACAAACAAACAAAATGTCCACAAAGAGTTCGGTAGGAGGGGTGGAGATGCTGTCTAGTTAGGAACCATACCTTTGGTTCAGTGACCCACAGAGAAAGGGATTTCAGAATCAAAGAGGGCCCTCCCTGAGGAAGGAGGGTTCCAAGCCACACATTGAGCTCCATAGCCCAGGGGATCTGTACTGGAAAGATAATCACCCATAATGTCTGCTTTGAAAATCATTTGGAGTTTAGGTCTGGGATAGCCAGAAGAAAATAGGAAGCTGTTACTTTAAAAGGTGCACACACAACTCACTTGCTCCAAATCCTAGCACACAGTCAGCAGTTTTCAAAGTACCTCGGTTAAACTGAGGAGATCTATTAACTAATTTTAGCATGTGTGAGAGAGGCAGGGATCTGTCAGAGGAACATTCTCTAGGAATGGAAGGGCTGGCAAGAACCATTTCTGACACTCTCCATCTACTATGCTAACACCCTTCACCCAGTGCTAACATTCACCTGTGGACTTGCACTGCCAAACTGCCTCCCCCAGCCCAGCACTCCTCCTAGGTGGCTCCCTGCCCCACCAAACATGCTGGTGGCCTCACCAGCACCAGTGAGCCGCACCCCCAACCCAGGGAGACTGCACGCCAGAGCATCTACAACAGTCATAGCTTAGCTCACATCCAGCTGTACCAGAGAGCTGTCCTGCCCATCAACACTCCTACAGCTGTCATAGCCACGCCTCTAAGCTAGCTGTGCTGGGGCCAACCCAGCACACCAGCATGCTTGCAGCAGTCACAGCCAGGATGCCTAGTCAGATGGGCTGGGGGTCAACCCCATTTGCCAGCATGCCCATAGCAGTCATAGCCAAGCCTCATAGACAGCCATGCTGAGTCCTGTATAACAGTGAGTCTGTGCCAGTCATAACTCAGCCATAAGAGGAGTGTTCACACTGCCAACACAAGGGCTTGGGTGACCAAGATTTGCACTACTGGACCCCATAGGACACCTTCTGCATAAGACTACTCCTTCAAAACTTGGAGATGTAACTGATCTATGCAAGATACAGAAACAAACAAAGTTATACAAAATTAAGAGACAGAGGAATATATTTCAAATGAAAGAACAAGACAAAACCCAAGAAGAAGAACTAAATGAATCAGAGATAAACAATCTAACAGATAACGAGTTTAAAGTGATGGTCATAAAGATGCTCACTGAAATTAGGAAAAGAATGGATAAACACAGTAAGAACTTCAACAAAGAGAAAATATAAAAAACCAATCAGAGCTGAAGAATATAATAACTAAAATGAAAAATACACTAGAAGGAATCAACAGCAGCAGATTAAATGAAGCAGAAAAATGGATCAATGATTTGGAATATAGGTAACAGAAATCATGTAACTGAAACAGTCACAAGAAAAATGAACTTTAAGAAAAGGATAATTTAAGGGACCCATGAAACAACATCTAATATACTAAGATTCATATTAAAAGGGTCCCAGAAGGAGAAGTGAAAAAGGAACAGCAACACTATTTGAAGAAATAATAGGTGAAAATTACCTTAACCTGGAGAATGAAACAGATATCCAAGTCCAGGAAGCAGAGAACCTCAAAAAAGATGAACCCAAAAAGGCCCATTCCAATACACATAATATAGTGTCAACAGGTAAAGAGAGAACCTTAAAAGCAGGAAAATAAAAACAACCAGTTATATTCAAGAGAATCCCCATACAATGACCAGCAGGTTTTTCAGAAGTAACGTTACAGTCCAGAGGGGAGTGGCACAATATATTCAAAGTATTGAAAGGAAAAACTTACAACCAAGAATCTTTCATCTGGCAAGGTTATCACTCAGAATAGGAGACAGAAGCAAGGTGTTTCCCAGAAAAGCAAAAGCTGAAAAAGTTGATCAATATCAAACTAGTCTTACAAGAATTATTAAAGGGACTTCTTTAGCAGAAAAGAAAAGGACATAACTAGAAAAAATAAGAAGGAAACAATCTTACTGCTAAAGATCAATATAGTAAAGGTAGTGGATCAAATATTAACATAGCTAGTTTGAAGGTTAAAAGACAAAAGTAGGAAAATCATCTAGACCTAAAGCAATTAGTCTAGGGATAAAGAATAATAAGATGTAAAATATGACATCAAAAATATAAAATGTGTTGGGGGGGATGGGAGGATGTAGTGCTTTTCCACTGCACTGGAACTTCAGCCATCTGCAACTTAGAATAGTTTGCTATATATAGAATGCTATTTACGAACCTTATGGTAACCACAAACCAAAAACCTGTAATAGATACAAAAAAATAAATAAATAAATAAGGAGAAAGGAATACAAACACCAAGAAAAATCACAAAATCCAACAGACAATGGCCAGAGAAAGGAACAGAGAAGAACTACAAAAACAAACAGAAAACAACAAACAAAATGACAATAAGTACATATTTATCAATAATTACTTTACATGTAAATGGACTAAATGCTCCAATAAAAAAGACACAGGGTGGCTGAATGGATTAAAAAACAAGATACTAATCCAACTGCCTAGGAGGCCTGAGGGCAGGAAGAGGGCAGGGAGAGCAGTGCCATTGGGTTGGCTGCCCTGAGGTAGGAGCTAGGCTCCCTGGCCTTGGCACCAGGGTTGGACTTGGTAGGGACTGTTTGGGATACCACTGGGGCTTGCTTGTAAGGTTGCTTTAGGGATGAAATTATAAGAAAAAAACTGGGAAACAACAACAACAAGAAACACTTACAGGCTAAAGAAAATAGAGAAGAAAAACATAACTGGAAGCAAATGTGTTGTGAAAAGACAACAGTTCAAAACAATTGTATGCAACAAAGAAGTTCTAATAAAAAAGTTTACAGTGATGTAGGTCCACTTCAAAAAACAAGAAAAGTCTCAAATGAATAATCTAACATTATACCTGAAGGAACTAGAAAAAGAAGAACAAAGCCCATAGGTCATAGAAGGAAGGAAATAATAAAGGTCAATGTGGAAATAAATGAAATAGAAAGTAAAAAAAGAAAAAAAACAATAGAAAAGATCAATGAAACTAAAGGCAGTTCTCTGAAAAGAAATACTAAGTTGAAAAACTCTGAGCCAGACTCATGAAGAGAAAAAACAGCCCAAATCAATAAAATCAGAAATGAGAGAAGTTGTAACTTATACCACAGAAACACAAAGGATCGTAACAGACTACTATGAAAAATTACGTGCGAATAAAGGGGACAACCTAGGAGAAATGGATAAATTCCTAGAAACATACAATATTTCAAGACTGAATCAAGAAGAAACAGAAAATGTGAACAGACCAATTACTAGTAATAGCATTGAACCAGTAATAGAAAAATTCATCTCGAACAAAACTTTAGGACCAGATGGCTTCAGAGGTAAATTCTATAAAACATTTAAGAAGAGTTAATAACTAACCTCGAACTGTTCCAAAAAACTGAAGAATAAAGAACACTTTGAAAGTTTTACTTTTATGAGGTCAACATAACCTAAAAACAAAACAAAAGACAACACAGAAAGAGACAATTACAGGCCAATATGTCTGATGAACATAGATGCAAATACCCTCAACAAAATAGTAGTAAACTGAATTCAGCAATACATTAAAAGGAACATACATAATGATCAAGAGGGATTTATTCCAGGATTGCAAGGATCTTTCAGTCTTAGCAAATTAATCATTATGATACACCATATTAATAAAAAGAGGATAAAAATCATATTATCATCTCAATAGATGCAGAGAAAGCATTGATACAATTCAATATCTCTTTATGATAAAAACTCTCAACAAACTGGTATAGAGGGTATAGAGGGTACATACCTCGACATAATAAAGTCCATATATGAAAAACCTATAGCTAATTTCAGAGCCAATGATAAAAAACTAAAAGCTTTTCCTCAAAAATCAGAAACAGGGATGCTCACTCCTGTCACTTTCATTCAATATAATATCAGGAGACCTAGGAGACCCAGTC
Source organism: Panthera onca (assembly GCF_046562875.1). Taxonomy (NCBI): domain Eukaryota; kingdom Metazoa; phylum Chordata; class Mammalia; order Carnivora; family Felidae; genus Panthera; species Panthera onca. The sequence continues at coordinate 166,499,299 of NC_138342.1, read as the reverse complement.
ATGATAATAAGGAAAAAAAAAAAAAGAACATCCAAATTGGTAAAGAAGAGGTAAATGTCTCCATTTGCAGATGACACGATAGTATATATAGAAAATCCTAAACACTCAACCAAAAACTATTAGAACTAGAATAAATTTGAGGGAGGAGTTAAGATAGTGGATAAATGGGACCCTGGGCATTTCTTGTCCTTCAAACACAGCTGGATAGAGGTCAGATCACTTGGGACACCCAGGAAAAAGATCTGAAGACTGGCAGAAGGATCTCCACCATTGGATGGAGACAGTGTGGCAGGTGTGAGGTGTATGGAAGAGAACTTGGGGAGAGAAAAACAGAGGATGCTGTGGAGTGGGAGAAAGATAGAGGGGTTTAGAGAGTGCGGTATTGGGTTTGCACAAGAGGACAATCTCTCTGGATCATGGGGGAGTGAGAGGTACTAAGTGTAGTAAGTTTTTGTTTTTGTTTTTTGCAAACAGCATTTGGAGCACAAACTCTGGAGGTTTAGGAAGTATATGATTTTCTCCTAAGCAGAGCTGTGGCATGTGCTTCTGAGGAGGGGAGAGCTGGCCTGGGAGTGCAGAACATGGTATAAGGATCTCCAGGGCTTTCACTGATGGGGGACAAAGGTGCACACACAGGACAGAAAACTTGGTTGCTGCTTTTCACTGTGCTACACCATAGATTCTGAGTATTGTGTAGGTGGGGGACTGTTTTTCTGGGACAAAGGACATCAGACACAATGTGGAGAAATTCTATTCTGGAGGAGGGGGGTGAATCCACACAGTGCTGGGTCCTCTAGACTTTGAGTTTTGAAACCCAGCCACACACCAAATAAAAAATGCAGGAGAGCTGTGGCACAAGACACACTGACTATCCTCACTATTGTGTAAGGGCTTCCTGAACAGTGGGGCTGTAAGATCCCATCCACAGACTAGAGAGTGGGTAGTGCCATTTTCCCTCTCAATACCAACATGGTGGGACTTCAAGAACAGAGTGGCCCTCAGTGGAGGTGGGACCCATTTACATCAAACCTCACCCCTCTGTGCCTGCAACTGCTTATTTACTAGGGCAGAACTAACTTAGAATGAGTAGAGAAGGCCACTCCTCTAGAACACCAGCACAGCAGCACCCTGAATGCACCAGTGTACTGAAAATAGAGTGCTTCAGAACATCTTCTGGCGGAAATAGGACCAAGGCTTATTTTTTTCTTCTTCCTTTTTTTCCTGTTGGAATCAGGGTTATAATTGTTTGTTTGTTTGTTTTTTCATTTCCTTCTCTTTTTTGGTGATCCAAATCCTGTTGGATTGTTTTGTTTTGTTTTGGTTATCTTGAGAATTCTGGCTTTTTGATTCCTTGTTTTTTTTTTTCATTCTTTTTCTCTTTTTTTTGAATTAGGCTTGTTTCTTCTTCTTTTTCTTCAAGCTTATTTTGACAAACAAATCAAAGCACACCTGGTTAAAGGTCCAAATGCTCCACACTGCAAGCAAGGAGGAGCTCTGTAGAGGACTGATCAATGGGAAAGAGCAGCCAAAATGCAACAGCAGAGTGCACACAGCATACACCAGAAATACTTCTGTTTCTTCCCTGGACAGTATATGATCCTATTTGATTATAGCAGTACTCCCCGGTGTAGGAAATATAACAAGATTTCAAAACATTTAAAATGCAGAAATGTAGCCAAAATGACAAGGCAGAGGAATCCTTCTCAAAAGAAAAGTCAAGAAGAAATCACAGCCAGGGTCTTGATGAAAAGACATATAAGGAATATATCTGAACAATTTAGAACAACAGTCATAAGACTATGACCTGAGCTTGAAAAAAGCATAGAAGATACCAGAAAAACCCTACTACAGGGATCAAAGACCTAAAAATTAGTCAGGCTGAAATAAAAAATGCTATAACTGAGATGAAAAACTGACTGAATATAGTCACAACAAGGATTGAAGAATCAGAGGACAGAATAGGTGATATAGAAGATGAAATTATGGAAAATAATGAAGCTGAAGAGGCAAAAAACAAAACAAAACAAAACACCATTAGATCACAGAGACAGGGAACTCAGCGATTCTGTCAAACAACAATCTGTATCATATGCCTCCCAGAAGAAAACAGCAAGAAAAGGGGATAGAAAGTTTATTTGAACAATTATAGCTGAGAACTTCCCTAACCTGGAGAAGGAAACAGAAATTCAAGGCTAAGAGACACAGAGAACTCTCCTAAAATTGACAAAAACAGGTCAACACCACTACATATCATACTGAGACTTGCAAAACACAGATATAAAGAGAATTCTGAAAGCAGCTAGGGCCAAAGTGTCTTTAACCTACAAGGGTAGACACATGAGGTTAGCAGCAGACTTGTCCACTGAAACTTGGCAGGTCAGAAGGGAGTGGCAGGAAATATTCAATACACTGAATAGGAAAAATATGCAGCCAAGAATTTTTCATTCAGCAAAGCTCTCATTTAGAATAGAAGGAAACATAAAGAGTTTCCCAGAAAAACAAAAACTAAAGGAGTTTATGAACACAAAAACCAGCATTGTAAGAAATTTTAAGGGGGAGTCCTTGAGTGGAGACTAGAAAGGACCAGAGAACATTATGAGAAACACCAACACTACAGATAAAACAATGGCACTGAATTCATATCTTTCAATAATCACTGTGAATGTAAATGGATTAAATACTCCCATTGAAAGACATAGGGCATCAAAGATGGCGGAACAGCATGGAAGTCTTTTTTCCATTTTGCTTTCATGAAAACAGCCAGATCAACACTAAACCATCCTGCACACCTAGAAAACTGATTTGAAGATTAACACAAAAATGTACACAACCTGAACCACAGAACTCAGGAGGTACATGGTGTAGAGAGGTGAACTGGGGGACAGAGAAACTGCAGAGTGCAGGGAGCTGTTTTTACTTGTGAAGAGAGGATGGAGATGAGGGGAGAGCACAGAACCCCCCCCCCCCCCCCACAAAAGCAACTGGAGAAAAAGTAGAAAAGGAAATAGTGACAGGGACTGAACTAAAAAGGGAGAAAGAAGAAAGTAGAGGGTTTAAATTTCATTAAGGCTCTATAAACAGGGGGAGCACAGAGTCTAAAACTCCACAGCTCGATTCCTGGTGGTGCTCTGGTGGGAAGGATGAATCCCCAGGAGCATAGAGTTAGGTCTGAGGGCCACATGGGAAAGGTGGTTTCCCTGCTGGAAGGACATCTGGTAGAGGCTATGCAGTCACCCCACAGGCATAGGTCCCAGCAGACGCCAGGAAACAACCACATTTGCTGGTGCTGGGACAAGGACATTAAAGGTGAAGCTTGGTGCCAGACATATGTTGTGATTTTCCATATCCCTAAAATGCTGCTACATGATTGAACTTTTTCTGGGGCAGAATGGCACCCAGCCACAGTCTCTGGGCATTGGCAGCAGCACGGTCCTGTGAATGTTCCTGGGTGTGGCTGGCACTTGGCCATTACTTGGTGAGACCCTCCCCCAGAAGGTCTGAGTGGTTTAAAGCCACAGTCCCTCAGCAGTGAGGTTTTGGGAAACACAGCCGCATCTGAGATAAAACTCAGGAGGGAGGTGCTGCCTGGCAACATGATGGCCTGGTCATGGACCGTGTAAAACCAGGGAGTGGATGGAAGCCAGAGACAAAGGGCGAGTGTGTGATTGTTAATCAGGGAGAACAGAGTTCCGATACTAGAGACTGAGTGGATGATGTGATTTTCATCCTTCCCATGCATGTGCATACATACCTACAAGCGCCAGAACAACTCACCCCAGTAAACTAAGCAGCACCAACTAATAGAGAATGGAGCCATTATGCTAAGCCCCACCCAACTGGGCCAACCTCGCTCTTCAGGAACACCAAAAGTCTCTCCCCCTGCTTAGTTTATGGACTATAGAGTGTTCACAGTTTGACTTCTAGGGGAAAATGATGTAATTCCAATCGTATTTCGGTCAGTTTGCTGGTCTATCTATTCAATTTTTTTTCTTCTGTTCTTTTCTTGAATACACAAAAAATTTACTTTTATTTTCAATTTTTATTAAATATATTTTTGTTTTTTTCTACTACATTTTTCACTTTTTTGTAAATTTTTGTAAATTTTGTAAATTTTTGCAAATTTTTCAAATGATTTCTTTTTTCTTTTTCTTTTCTTATCTTGCCCTTTTTATGTAATCTATCAAGCTCCTTTCAACAACCAGATGAAAAATACACACAGGATTTAGCATCATTTGTTTGATTTCGTTGGGTGTTGTTTTTATTTTTTTTAATTTTAACTTTTTTTTTACTTTATTCCTTTTCTACCTTCAAAACTATGAGATGAAGGAATTCACCCCAAAAGAAAGGGAAGGAAGAAACGACAGCCAGGCACTTAATCAACACAGATACAAGCAAAATGTCTGAACCAGAATTTAGAAGCATGATAATAAGAATACTAGCTGGAGTCTAAAATAGATTAGAATCCCTTTCTGTGGAGACAGAAGTAAAAGGTAGTCATGATGAAATAAAAAAATGCTATAACTGAGCTGCAGTCTCGAATGACTGCCACGGCAGGAAGAATGGATGAGGCAGAGCAGTGAATCAGCGAGAGGACAAACTTATGGAGAGCAATGAAACAGAAAAAAAGAGGGAGACTAAGGCATAACAGCATGACTTAAGAATTAGAGAACTCAGTGACTCATTAAAAAGGAACAACATCACAATCATAGGGGTCCCAGAAGATGAAGACAGAGAAAAAGGGGTAGAAGGGTTATGTGAGCAAATCATAGCAGAAAAACTTCCCAACCTGGGGAAAGACACAGACATGAAAATCCAAGAAGCACAGAGAACTCCCGTTAGCTTCAACAAAAACCGACCATCAGTAAGGCATATCATAGTCAAATTCACAAAATCCTCAGGGATGGAAAGAATCATGAAAGCAGCAAGGGAAAAAAAAGTCCTTAATCTACAATGGAAGACAGATCAGGTTTGCAGCAGACCTATCCACAGAAACTTGGCAGGCCAGAAAGGAGTGACAGGATATAGTCAATATGCTGAATCAGAAAAATATGCATCCAAGAATTCTTTATCCAGCAAGACTGTCATTCAAAAGAGAAGGAGATTAAAAGTTTCCCAGACAAACAAAAATTAAAGGAGTTTGTGACTACTAAGCCAGTCCTGCAAGAAATTTTAAGGGGGACTCTCTGAGGGCAGAAAAGACGATAAAGAAAAAAAAAAGCCCAAAAGCAACAAACACTAGAAAAGATCAGAGAACACTACCAGAAACTCAAACTCTACAGTTAACTTAATGGCAACAAATCGATATCTTTCAGTACTGACTCTAAACGTCAATGGACTAAACTCTCCAAAGAAAAGATATAGGGTAAAAGAATGGATAAGAAAACAAGATTCATCCATATGCTCTTTACAAGAGACCCATTTCAGACATAAAGACACCTTCAGATTGAAAGTAACAGGATGGAGAACCATCTATTATGCTAAATGGTCACCAAAAGAAAGCTGGAATAGCCATACTTATATCAGACAATCTAGACTTTAAAATAAAGACTGTAACAAGAGATAAAGAAGGGTATTATATAATAATTAAGGGGTCTATCCACCAAGAAGACCTAACAATTGTAAACATTACACTCCAAATGTGGGAGTACCCAAATATATAAATCAATTAATCACAAACATAAACAAGCTCATTGATAATAATACCATAATAGTAGGGGACTTCAACACCCCACTTACAACAATGGACAGATCATCTAAACAGAAAATCAACAAAGAAACAATGGATTTGAATGACACACTCGACCAGATGGACTTAAAACATATTCAGAATATTTCATCCTAAAGCAGTGGAATAGACATTTTTCTCCAGTGCACATGGATGGTTCTCCAGAATAGATCACATACTGGGAAACAATCTGCCCTCAACAAATAGAAACAGATTGAGATCATACCGTGCATATTTTCAGACCACAATGCTATGAAACTTGAAATCAACCACAAGAAAAAACTTGGAAAGGTAACATACTTGGAGACTAAAGAACATCCTAGTAAAGAATGAATGGGCTAACCAAAAATTAAAGAGGAAAATAAAAAGTGCATGGAAGACAATGAAAATGATAACACCATAGCCCAAAACCTCTGGAACACAGCCAATGCATCATAAGAGGGAAATATATAGCCATTCAGGCCTTCCTAAATAAGGAAGAAAGGTCTCAGATACAAAACCTAACCTTACACCTTAAAGAGCTGGAAAAAGAACAGCAAATAAAACTCAAAACAGCACAAGGAAGGAAATGATAAAGACTAGAGCAGAAATTAATGCTATCGAAACCAAACAAAAACAAAAACAAAAACAAAAACAAAAGCAAAACACAATAGAGCAGGTCAATGAAACCAGAAGCTGGTTCTTTGAAAGAATTAACAAAATGGATAAACCACTAGCCAGTTTGATCAAGAAGAAAAAGGAAAGGACCCAAATAAATAAAATCAAGAATGAAACAGAAGAGATAACAACTAACACAGCAGAAATACAAGCAATAATAAGAGAATATTCCCAGCAATTATACGCAAATAAAACGGGCAATCTGGAAGAAATGGACAAATTCCTAGAAACATAGAAACTACCAAAACTGAAACAGGAAGAAATGGAAAATTTGAACAGAGCCATAACCAATAAAGGAATAGAATTAGTAATCATTGATCTGCTCTACAGTTTTTTATATTCTATATTGTTTATTTCTGCTCTGATCTTTATTATTTCTCTTCTTCTGCTGGGTTTAGGCTGTCTTTGCTGTTTTGCTTCTATTTTCTTTAGGTGTGCTGTTAGATTTTGTATTTGGGATTTTTTTTGTTTCTTGAGATAGGCCTGGATTGCAATGTATTTTCCTCTCAGGACTGCCTTCGCTGCGTCCCAAAGCGTTTGGATTGTTGTATTTTCATTTTCGTTTGTTTCCATATATTTTTTAATTTCTTCTCTAATTGCCTGGTTGACCCATTCATTCTTTAGTAGGGTGTTCTTTAACCTCCATGCTTTTGGAGGTTTTCCAGACTCTTTCCTGTGGTTGATTTCAAGCTTCATAGCATTATGGTCTGAAAGTATGCATGGTATGATTTCAATTCTTATATACTTATGAAGGGCTGTTTTGTGACCCAGTATGTGATCTATCTTGGAGAATGTTCCATGTGCACTCAAGAAGAAAGTATATTCTGTTGCTTTGGGATGCAGAGTTCTAAATATATCTGTCAAGTCCATTTGATCCAATGTATCATTCAGGGCCCTTGTTTCTTTATTGACCATGGGTCTAGATGATCTATCCATTTCTGTAAGAGAAGTGTTAAAGTCCCCTGCAATTACCACATTCTTATCAATAAGGTTGCTTATGTTTGTGAGTAATTGTTTTATATATTGGGGGGCTCCTGTATTCGGCGCATAGACACTTATAATCGTTAGCTCTTCCTTATGGATAGACCCTGTGATGATTATATAATGCCCTTCTTCATCTCTTGTTACAGCCTTTAATTTGAAGTCTAGTTTGTCTGATATAAGTATGGCTACTCCAGCTTTCTTTTGACTTCCAGTGGCATGATAAATAGTTCTCCATCCTCTCACTCTCAATCTGAAGGTGTCCTCAGGTCTAAAATGAGTCTCTTGTAGACAGCAAATAGATGGGTCTTGTTTTTTTATCCATTCTGATACCCTATGTCTTTTGGTTGGCACATTTAGTCCATTTACATTCAGTGTTATTATTGAAAGATATGGGTTTAGAGTCATTGTGATGTCCGTAGGTTTCATGCTTGTAGCGATGTCTCTGGTACTTTGTCTCACAGGATCCCCCTTAGGATCTCTTGTAGGACTGGTTTAGTGGTGACGAATTCCTTCAGTTTTTGTTTGTTTGGGAAGACCTTTATCTCTCCTTCTATTCTAAATGACAGACTTGCTGGATAAAGGATTCTCCGCTGCATATTTTTTCTGTTCAGCACATTGAAGATCTCCTGTCATTCCTTTCTGGCCTGCCAAGTTTCAGTAGAGAGATCAGTCACGAGTCTTATAGGTCTCCCTTTATATGTTAGAGCACGTTTATCTCTAGCTGCTTTCAGAATTTTCTCTTTATCCTTGTATTTTGCCAGTTTCACTATGATATGTCGTGCAGAAGCTCGATTCAAGTTACCTCTGAAGGGAGTTCTCTGTGCCTCTTGGATTTCAATGCCTTTTTCCTTCCCCAGATCCAGGAAGTTCTCAGCTATTATTTCTTCAAGTACACCTTCAGCACCTTTCCCTCTCTCTTCCTCCTCTGGAATACCAATTATGTGTAGATTATTTCTCTTTAGTGCATCACTTAGTTCTCTAATTTTGCCCTCATACTCCTGGATTTTTTTTTATCTCTTTTTCCCAGCTTCTTCTTTTTCCATAATTTTATCTTCTAGTTCACCTATTCTCTCCTCTGCCTCTTCAATCTGAGCCGTGGTTGTCTGCATTTTATTTTGCAGCTCATTGATAGCATTTATTAGCTCCTCCTGGCTGTTCCTTAGTCCCTTGATCTCTGTAGCAATAGATTCTCTGCTGTCCTTTATACTGTTTTCAAGCCCAGCGATTAATTTTATGACTATTATTCTAAATTCACTTTCTGTTATATTGTTTAAATCGTTTTTGATCAGTTCATTAGCGGTTGTTATTTCCTGGACGTTTTTCTGAGGGGAATTCTTCTGTTTCGTCATTTTGGATAGTCCCTGGAGTGGTGCGGAACTGCGGGGCACTTCCCCTGTGCTGTCTTGAATAACTTGCATTGGTGGGCAGGGCCGCAGTCAGACCTGATGTCTGCCCCCAGCCCACCGCTGGGGCCACAGTCAGACTGGTGTGTGTCTTCTCTTCCCCTCTCCTAGGGGCGGGATTCACTGTGGGGTGGCATGGCCCATCTGGGCTACTTGCACACTGCCAGACTTGTGGTGCTGGGGATCTGGCGTATTAGCTGGGGTGGATCGGCAAGGTGCACAGGGGCGGGAGGGGCAGGTTCAGCTCGCTTTTCCTTCGGAGATCCGCTTCGGGAGGGGCCCTGCGGCACCGGGAGGGAGTCAGACCCGACAGAAGGATGGATCTGCAGAAGCACAGCGCTGGGTGTTTGCAGGGTGCAAACAAGTTCCCTGGCAGGAACCGGTTCCCTTTGGGATTTTGGCTGGGGGATGGGCGAGGGAGATGGCGCTGGCGAGTGCCTTTGTTCCCTGCCAAGCTGCGCTCTGTCGTCTGGGGCTCAACAACTCTCCCTCCCATTGTCCTCCAGCCCTCCCATTCTCTGAGCAGAGCTGTTAACTTATAACCTTCCAGATGTCAAATCCCGCTTGCTGTCACAACACACTCTGTCCGGCCCCTCCGCTTTTGCAAGCCAGACTCGGGGGCTCTGCTTGGCCGTGGGCCACCCCTCCGCCCCAGCTCCCTCCCACCAGTCTGTGGAGCACACACTGCCTCTCCGCCCTTCCTACCCTCTTCTGTGGGCCTCTCATCTGCGCTTGGCTCCGGAGACTCTGTTCTGCTAGTCTTCTGGCGGTTCTCTGGGTTATTTAGGCAGGTGTAGGTGTAATCTAAGTGATCAGCAGGACGCACGGTGAGCCCAGCGTCCTCCTATGCTGCCATCTTCCCAGGATCTAGAATTAGTAATCAAAAAGCTCCCAAAAAACAAGACTCCCAGGTCAGATGGTTTTCCAGGGGAATTCTACCAAACATTAAGGAAGAGTTAACACCTATTCTCTTGAAAGAGCTGTTCCAAAAAATAGAAATGGAAGGAAAACCTCAAAACTCTTTCTATGAAGCCAGCATTACTTTGATTCCAAAACCAGACAGAGACTCCACTAAAAAGCAGAACTATAGACCAATTTCTCTGATGAACATGGATGCAAAAATTCTCAACAAGATATTAGCCAACTGGCTCCAACAACACATTAAAAAAATTATTCACCACGACCAAGGGGGATTTATACCTGGGATGCAGGGCTAATTCAATATCTACAAAACAATCAATATGATTGATCACATCAATAAAAGAGAGGACAAGAAACACATGATCCTCTCAATAGGTGCAGAGATAGCATTTGACAAAATACAGCATCCTTCCTTGATAAAAACCCTCAAGAAAGTAGGGATAGAAGGATCATACCTCGAGATCATAAAGGCTATATATGAAAGACCCAATGCTAATATCATCCTCAACGGGGAAACACTGAGAGCTTTCTCCCTAAGGTCGGGAACAAGACAGGGATGTCCACTCTCGCCACTGTTATTTAACATAGTATTGGAAGTCCTAGCCTCAGCAATCAGACAATACAAAGAAATAAAAGGCATCCATATCAGCCAGGGGGAAGTCAAACTTTCACTCTTCGCAGATGACATGATACTCTATATGGAAAACGCAAAAGATTCCATTAAAAAACTGCTAGAACTGATCAGTGAAAGCAGCAAAGTTGCAGGATATAAAATCAATGCACAGGTTGCATTCCTATGCACCAATAATGAAGCAACAGAAAGAGAAATCAAGGAATTGATCCCATGTATAATTGCACCAAAACCCATAAAACACCTAGGAATAGATTTAACCAAAGAGGTGAAAAATCTATACACTGAAAAGCATATAAAGCTTATGAAAGAAATTGAAGAAGAAAGAAAAAAATGGAAAAAAGATTCCATGCTCCTGGATAGGAAGAACAAATATTGTTCAAATGTCAATACTACCCAAAGCAATGCAATCCCTATCAAAATAACACCAGCATTCTTCACAGAGCTAGAACAAACAATGTATGGAATCAGAAAAGACCCCGAAGAATCAAAGCAATCTTGAAAAAGAAAACCAAAGCAGGAGGCATCACAACCCCGGACTTCAAGCTGTATTACAAAGCTGTAATCTTCAAGACAGCATGGCAGTGGCACAAAAACAGACACGGTCAATGGAACATATTAGAGAATCCAGAAATGGACCCACAAACGTATGGCCAACTAATCTTTGACAAAGCAAGAAAGAATATCCAATGGAATAAAGGCAGTCGGCTCACAAGTGGTGCTGGGAAAACTGGACAGTGACATGCAGAAGAATGACCCCGGTCCACTTTCTTACACCATACACAAAAATAAACTCAAAATGGATGAGAGACCTAAATGTAAGACAAGGAGCCATCAAAATCCTCGAGGGGAAAGCAGGCAAAAAACCTCTCTGATCTTGGCTGCAGTGACTTCTTACTCATCACGTCTCCAGAGGCAAGGGAGACAAAAGCAAAAATGAACTACTGGGACCTCATCAAAATAAAAAGCTTCTGCACAGTGAAGGAAACAATCAGCAAAATTAAAAGGCAACCAACGGAATGGGAGAAGATATTTGCAAACAATATATCAGATAAAGGGTTAGTATCCAAAATCTATAAAGAACTTATCAAACTCAATACCCAAAAAAACAAATAATCCAGTGAAGAAATGGGCAAAAGACGCGAACAGACACTTCCCTAAAGAAGACATCCAGATGGCCAACAAACACATGAAAAAGTGCTCAACATCATTCATCATCAGGGAAATACAAATCAAAACCACAATGAGATATCACCTCACACCTATCAGAATGGCTAAAATGAACAACTCAGGCAACAACAGATGTTGGTGAGGATGTGGAGAAAGGATTTCTTTTGCACTGCTAGTGGGAATGCAAAGTAGTGTAGCCACTTTGGAAAACAGTATGAAGTTTCCTGAAAAAAACTAAAAATAGAACTACCCTACAACCAAGCAATTGCACTACTAGATATTTATCCAAGGGACACAGGTATGCTGTTTCAAAGTGGCACATGCACCCCTATGTTTATAGCAGCACTATCAACAATAGCTCAAGTACAGAAAGAGCCCAAATGACCATCAATGGATGAATGGATAAAGAAGATGTGGTGTGTGTGTGTATATATATATATATATATATATATATATACACACACACACACATACAATGGAGTATTACTCAGCAATCAAAAAGAATGAAATCTTGCCATTTGCAAGTAGGTGGATGGAACTAAAGGGTATTATGCCAAGAAAAATTAGATTGAAAATGAAGGGATGGAGAACCATCTATCATGATAATGGATGTGAAAAGAAATGCGGGGTAGACATACTAATATCAAACAAACTAGATTTTAAAATAAAGACTGTAATAAGAGATGAAGAAGGGCATAACATAATTAAGGGATCTATCCATCAAGAGGATCTCACTTTGTAAATATTTATGCCCCCAACATGGAGAAACCCAAATATATAAATCATTTAATGACAAACATAAGGACTCTCATTGATAGTATTACAGTAATAGTAGGAGATTTTAACACCCCAAATATAGCAAGGACAGATCATCTAAACAGAAAATCAACAAGGAAACAAATACTTTCAATGTCACGCTAGACTGGATGGAGTTAGTGATATATTCAGATCACTTCATCCTAAAGCAGCAGAATACACATTCTTCTCGAGTGCACATGGAAAATCCTCCAGAATGGATCACATACTGGGTCACAAATCAGCCCTCTACAAGTACAAGAAAGATTGAGATCATACCATGCAAATTTGTGGATCACAACACTATGAAACTTGAAGTCAACCACAAGAAAATATTTGGAAAGCCTTCAAATACATGTAGATTAAAGGATATCCTACTAAAGTATAATGGGTTAATTAAAATTTAAAGAAGAAGTAAAAAAATACAAGGGAGCAAATGAAAATGAAATCATGACAGTCCAAACCCTTTGGGATACAGCAAAGGGAGTCATAAGAGGAAAGTATATTGCAATTAAAACCTATCTTAAGAATCAAGAAAGCTCCCAAATACCCAGTCTAACCCACACGTAATGGAGCTAGAAAAGGAAAAGCAAGTAAAGCCTAAATCCAGCAGAAGGGAAATAATAAAGATTAGAGAAATAAATGGTATAGAAACATCAAAAAACTAGTAGAACAGATCAATGAAACTAAGAGTTGGTTCTTTGAAAGAATAAACAAAATGATAACCCCCTAGCCAGACTTATCAAAAAGAAAGGGGAGCGGCCCCAAATAGATAAAATCATGAATGAAAGAGGAGAGAGATCACAACTAATACTACAGAAATACAATTACAAGAGAATACTATGAAGAATTATATGCCTACAAATAGGGCAATCTGGAAGAAATGGACAAAAATCCCAGAAATTTACAACTACTAAAACTGAAACAGGAAGAAATATAAAATTTAAACAGACCCTTAACCAGCAAAGAAATTGAATCATTTATTAAAAATCCCCCAAGAAGCAAGAGTCCAGTGCCCAACAGCTTCCGAGGAAAATTCTAGCAGACATGTAAAGTAGAGTTAATACGCATTCCTCTCAAATTGTTACAAAAAATAGAAATGAAAGGAAAGCTTACAAACTCACTCTACAAAGCCATCATTACCTTGATTCCAAAAGACCCCACTCAAAAGGAGAATTATAGGCCAATATTCCTGATGAACCTGGATGCAATTACAAGCAAACTGAATTCAACAGTACATTAAAAGAATTATTCACCATGATTAAGTGGGATTTATTCCTGGGCTGCGGAGCTGGTTCAACATTTGCAAATCAATCAAAATGATGTACCACATTAATAAAAGAAGGAATAACAACCATATGATCCTGCCAATAGATGCAGAGAAAGGATTTGATAAACTTCAGTATCCATTCTTGATAATAACCCTGAACAAATTAAGAATAGATTGAACATACCTCAATATCATAAAGGCCACATATGAAAGACCCACAGCTAATGTCATCCTCAATGGGGAAAAACTGAGTCTTTTCCCTATGGTCAGGAACAAGACAAGGATGCCCACTCTCACCATTACTATTTAATATACACTGGAAGTCTTAGTCTCAGCAATCAGACAACAAAAAGAAATAAAAGGCATACAAAACAGTAAGGAAGGAGTCAAACTTTCACTATTTGCAGATGACATGATACTCTATGTAGAAAACTCAAAAGACTGTACCAAAAATTGATAGAACTAATACACAAATTCAGTAAAGTCATAGGATATAAAATCAACGTGTAGAAATCTGTTGCATTTTTATACACCAATAACAAACTAGCAGAAAAAGAAATCAAGGAATTAATATCATTTACAATTCTATCAAAATCAATTGGTACCAAAATGAAATCTTGCCATTTGCAATGACACGGATGCAGCTAGAATGTATTATGCTAAGCGAAATAAGTCAATCAAAGACAAATACTTATGATTTTACTCATATGTGGAATTTAAGAATCAAAACAGATGAACATATGAGAAAGGGGGAAAAAGGAGAAGAGAGGGAACCACAAGAAACTCTTAACGAAAGAGGAAAAACGAAGGGTTGATGGATGGAAATGGGTGGGAGATGGGCTAAATGGATTTTGGGTGTTAAGGAGGGCACTTGTGATGAACACTGTGTATTATATGTAAGTGATGAATTACTGAATTCCTTTCCTACTCCAATACTGCACTGTATGTGAACTAAAATTTAAAGAAGAAAAAAAATAAATTTGGTAAAGCTGTAGGATATATAATTAATATGCATAAACTGGTGTATTTCCCTACACTAATAATGAACTTACAGAAAGAGAAATTAAGAAAACAATCCCATTTACAGTTGCTCCAAAATAATAAGATACCTAGGAATAAATTTAACCAATGAGGTTAAAGGCCTGTATGCTAAACATCTTAAGACACTGATAAAAAAAACAAAATGAAGATGCGCACCTGGGTGGCCCAGGTATTAAGCATCTGACTTCGGCTCAGGTAACGATCTCACAGTTCATAAGATAGAGCCCTGCTTCAGGTGGGCACAAGCGTTGCTTCAGATAAAAACATACCCCTGCTTCGGGTGAGTCCCACTTCTCTTTCTCTCTCCCCCTCTCTCTGCCCCTTGTTTATTTTTACTCTCTCTCTCTCTCTCTCTCAAAAAAAAAAGAAAGAAAAGAAAAGAAAAGAAATTGAAGATGACACAAGCAAATTAAAAGATATTCATTCTATTCTCATAGATTGAAAGAATATTGTTAAAATGCCCATACTACCCACTACCCCCAAACCATCTATAGATCCAATGCAATGCAAAATACAGTGTCAATTTTCACAGAACTAGAACAAGCTTCTTAAAATTTGTATGGACTCACAAAAGACTCCAAATAATCAAAGCAATCTTGAGAAGAACAAAATTGAAAGTAATATGCTTCCTGGCTTCTAACAATACTACAAAGTTGTAGTAATCAAAACAGCATGGTATGGGCACAAAAACAGACACAAAGACAAATGAAACAGAATACAGAAATAAACCCACACTTGTATGTTCAGTTAATCTTTCACAAAAGAGACAAGAATATACAATGGGAGAAAAGACAGTGTGTTTAATAATAGGTATTGGGAAAAGCGAACAGCAATGTGTAAAAAATGAAACTGGACTACTTTGTTACACAATATATAAAAAACTCAAAATGGATTAAAGTCTTAAATGTAGGGCCAGAAATCATCAAACTCCAAAAGAAAATACAGACAGTAAGCTCTTGGATACTGGTCTTAGCAATATATTTTTGGATCTGTCTCTTCAGGCAAGGGCAACAAAAGCGAAAATAAACAAATGGGACTATATCAAACTAAAAAATTTTTGCACATTGAAGTGAATGATAAAAAAAAAAGGCAATATACTGAATGGGAGAAGATCTTTGCAAGTGAGATAACTGATAAATGGTTATTATCCAAACTACATAAAGAATTCAAATAACTCAGTATTAGAGAAACAAACAATCCAACAAAAAATTGGGCAGAGGACCTGAATATACATTTCTCCAAAGAAGACATATTGATGGCTAACAGACACATTAAAAAAAAAGTTCAACATCACTAATTATCAAGGAAATCCCAAACAAAATAACAATCAGATATCACCTCACCCTTGTCAGAATGACTATTATCAAAAAGACAAGAAATAGCAATCATTGGCAAGGGTGCAGATAAAAGGGAACCCTCATGCCCTGTGGGTGGGAATGCAAAAAGGTGACATCACTACAGAAAACAGTATGAAAGGTCCTCAAAAAATTAAAAATAGAACTACAAACTTAGCAATTCTACTTCTGGGTATTTATCCACAGAAAACAAAAACACTAATTAAAAAGATATATGCACTACATTTTCGCTGCAACACTTTTTAATATAGCCAAAGTATGAAAGCAATGTGACTGCTCATTGATAAATGGATAAAGAGGATGTGGAGGATGGGTGTGTGTTTGTGTGTATGTGTATATACATATATACAACGTAATATTACTCAGGACACACAAAAGAGTGAAATCTTGCCATGTGCAACAACATGTATGGACCCAGAAGGCAATATGCTAAGTCAAGTTAAATCAGACAGAGAAATACAAATAGCATATGATTTCACTTATGTGTGGAATCTAAATAACAAAAGAAATGAACAAACAAAACAAAACAGAAAGAGACTCATAGATACAGATAACAATCTGGTGGTTGCCAGAGTAGAGGGGCTTGGAGGGATGGGCAAAACAGGGGAATGGGATGAAAAGGTACATACTTCTGGTTACAAAATAAATAAGACAGGCATTTACAATGTATAGCATAGGGAATACAGTGCATAATAATGTTGTAACAACTTAAAAAATTTTTTTGTAATGTTTATTTTTGAGAAAGAGTGACATACAGTAAGTGGGGTGGGGGGAGAGAGGGAGAGACAGAATCTGAAGCAGGCTCCAGGCTCTGAGCTGTCAGCACAGAGTCCGGCACAGGGCTTGAACCCACGAACTGTGAGATCATGACCTGAGCTGACACTTAACTGACTAAGCCACCCAGATACTCCAATAATGTTGTAACAATTTTGAATGGTCATAGAAGGTAGCAGATTTACATTTGTGATCAGTTTCCTAATGTATACAAATGTTGAATCACTGTTTTACACCTGAAACTAATAAAATATTGTATATCAACTACACTTCAATTTTTAAAAAAGGCAAATAAAACCAATTTTTTTTGGCATTATGATCTCCTACTAGAAATTGAAGCTCCAAGTCCATAAAAAATGAACAAACTTCAGAGTGAGATTGGAAGCACTAGGACTGACGATTGGATAAAAAGAAATGTTTTCATCCTACAGAGTTTGTTCTGACATCTTTATTTTTCAGTACTTAAAGAAGAAGACAGTGTTTTAAATGGTGGAACTGGGAAGGAAGAAATAAGGGATAAATTATCACCAAACCATTTCAAACCTAACACTGCTGGGCAAACTAAATATGAAACAGCAAACTAAATACAATAAAATTTTCTGTAAGAAAAGAAAACGCTACATTACATCTCACTGCTATTAATTTTTTCAAACAAATGAGAGGTGACAGTGATGCCTAAAAACATGTTACTCTCCCATGTGTTCACTTGCAATCTACATCTTTTCGTCTAGTATGATTCACTAGAATAGTCTACTACCCTAATAAACACCAATAATTTGATTTTACAATGCTATTTATTTTAAATTCATTTAAAGTATAGAATAAAAAGCTTTCTTTTTTCCCCTAAGAAGCTTGTTAATTCAACATCTTGTAAAGTTGAATCGTAACACAATACAGAAATCATCTACATATGTACAAATAATTGGGATCAGTCTGAAAACTTGTACTCTCAGATAAATAAAAAATTCAACTTGGAAAGTGACCAAATCTCAACAGAAATTCGTCAACATCAATTAAAAAGATGCTTGGATTCCAGTTTTCGTTCCAATTTTAGTATATGTGCTGCCGAAGCGAGCACCCAGTTTTCAAAATATTATTACTTCATGTCTTATTAAATAGGTAAAATTGATAAACTTAATTAAAAAATTTAAAGCGAAGTTGAAATGGTCTTGATTTCCCATGAGAGAATACAGACTGGAGAACTGAGAAGAAATTCTTGTTTGAAACTATGATGATATTAATAAAAAAGTTATTAAACTGGATCCTACATAGTCTATTAATCCTTGATTTCTAAAAAGGCATTAAAAGTGTTTTTTATAACTTGGTGACTATCTTTTTTTCTTTTTTTCAATTCTAAGTGTTTCTGGTTAGATTTCTAAAAATCAGTTTTTTTCTTCTGCCAGGGAGCATATAAAGTGCTATATTTCTATAAATGTGTAAGTGAGGAGTAAGAGCAAATCAAAGCCCATAACTCAACTAATTATACATTTGAAAATCAGTTATTTGCAGAATTTTAAAATTGAAGAAGACTGAAGAATCTTTTCATCTAATTTTCTCAGGTAAGCAAGCAATTTTAGAATTAGAAAAATATGTACTATATTATAGTACTAAAGAGAATTAAGAGAAAATAAACAAGTTAAGGCCAAGGATTCAAAATGTTTATATCACATGCTGCAATAATGTGGAGGTATGGGTCTGCAGTAGGAGAACTTTGTTAGTACTGAAACACTTTGCATTGTAACCCTCCTTAGTCTACATGGAGAAGGAGCACTTTACAGACACTAGAGGAAATGAAGTACTTGAAATGCTTTCTCATTAAGGCCTTAGACTTCCATGAAGCCCAGGAAACTTTCTAGGATGAATCTGTGACTGAACTAGGAATTTAGGATGATCTTTTTAATGATTCCACAGCTGAACTGGAAGAGTTAGAGCAGATAATCATCAATAACCCTTTGAAAAAAACAATAGGATTCCTTGACTCAATATATGAAAAGATTTAAGAAGTCTTCAAGTTTTTAAGCAGAAAAAAAATCTCAAGCACCCTTCCATACTTCTTCTATATTTCTAATACAACAATCAGTTTTTATGGGTAGAAGGTGGCTTTCTAATTTCCTATCAGTTTTAGGCCACATTAACATTCTATGAAAGTCTGCACTTGTTATGATGTGACCACACTGATGTGTCTGTCCATCATCCACCCTATCATCACTCAGTTCAGAACCCTGTGAGATCAGGTTAGTGTCTAATTTATATGTGTCCGTTTACAACTCTCACATGAATGATGAGGGTATAATACTTAGTGAAAGGAAGAAAGGGAGAGAAGGTGAGAGGGAGGAAGACAGGGAGAGAGAAGCACTTCCTAGAGACCTGAGTAGCAAACAGGGAATGAGGTCTGAGTTCTGGACCTATCTCAACTTGAATAACTTGGAAGAAAGCACAAAGCACTGCATCATCTCTTCATGTGGGAACAAAAATATTCTTCGGAAATAAAGTAGCTTCTATTTGCTAGGCATCTAAAGGGGAATTACGTTTTTAAACAAATCCTCAGAGCACAGCCTATATGTCTTAAACTCCACAGACCGGGTGTGTTTTCTTGCTATAATGTCTTTTTATAAATTTATACTTTTTTAAAATTGTGATTATTTCCAAAATATCTCTTATATAATGATGACATTTCTCTGCTGGACTACGTACATCATTCATCTAAATTATGATTAGTGAAAACTTGGATGTTATCATCATTCTCCCGAGGGAACACTGGGCTTCAAAGCCTCCTTAACTTTTTTCTTATGCATTTTCCTTTGTTTTAGAGAATGAGAGAAGTCCACACAGACTTTTCAAAGTGTGAAAGGGCATAGGGCCAGCAGTTTCACAAAAAGAAATAAAAATGCCCTGATCATACAGGAAAGCTTTGTGTTCTCAGGGACTAGCTGGTTCCTGGCATTATGGTATTTGGCATATCAGGCCCAGACTCACCACCATCATCACAGTCTGAGAGGACTCAAATCATTAATGTCTTTCTTATGCCTGGTTCCAGCTCACTCCTGATGCCATCTATACTTCAAACACTGCAAAAAACAAAAAACAAAACAAAACAAAACAAAACAAAAAACCCAACTCTTTTCTTAAGTCAGATTAAAAAGAAAA
The DNA here is from genome assembly GCF_046562875.1 of Panthera onca. NCBI lineage: Eukaryota > Metazoa > Chordata > Mammalia > Carnivora > Felidae > Panthera > Panthera onca. Next base: position 166,479,426 of record NC_138342.1, on the reverse strand, counting down.
CATTATAGGCAGTTGGAAAAATCTCTTTTCCAAGTAATCCAAGGAATGAAGAGAACACAAGGACAGAGAGTTCCTATGATATGTGACAGCAAACTAAATTTTTAGATAACAAACTGACTTTTCACCTTTGAAAGACCTGGTAAAGACAAATATATACAGGTTTGAATAGTTATATTCTAGACCCTTGAGATAAAAGACATTAGAAGATTCTCAAGAGACTGGTCTAGGGAATGCAGTAATCAAGTAATTTAGTGCCATGCACTATCCGGCAACTGACACCTATTTCTCTTAACCATTCCATCCATCACCTGACAATTTATTTTGGGTAACACAGTTCAGTTTTGCCACAACCAGACCTGTAATAGAAATACTGTCATAAAGCTTACCAAAAAAATACTTTCAAGAAAAAGGCACAGACTAGGTGGGTCAGACACAAAGCCCATGATAGAAACCAACAGAGAACTTTTGAAGTGGTAACAAAGGCTTCTCTAAGCATTTAGATAGCAGATGACTCACTCTCAGTTAACAAATGGACGTGAAATTAATAGCTGAATATCAACAATGATGGATCATAAAGACCAATAAGAATTTAATCATTTTATCATCAATTCATAACAATTTAAAAATTTTGAAGTAAATATAAACTGTGTTACATTGAAGTGGTAATATTAGACTCCTCTGTAATGGACATTTTATATTCCAATAATAATAATAATTAATAGATTATACAATTTCTTAGGCATAAGTTGTCTGGGCTCAGGGATACTGTAAGCATAAGAACCAAACAAGGGTAGGATTATTCTCACTCAGTTGGAAGCCAGACAAAACAAGTCTATCATAAATGCCCTATTTTGGGGTGTCTGGGTGGCTCAGTAGGTTAAGCACCTGACTCTTGATTTCAGCTCAGGTCATGATCTCATAGTTCATGAGTTTGAGCCCCACGTCAGGCTCTGAACTGACAGTGTGGAGCCTGTTTGTATTCTTTCCCTGCCTTTCTCTGCCCCTCCCCCATTTGCTCTCTCTCTCCCTCTCTCTCTCTCTCTCAAAAGAAATAAATAAGCTTAAATTTTTTTTTTAAATAAAATAAATGCCTTATTTTGGTATACTTTAGAGAGTTCTACAAACTGGAGTCAATTATTCACCAAACATAATTCCATTTACTCTATTTTTTTCCAACTATTCACTGGGTTTATTTCATGTCACTGGCCACTCATTGCACTGGAGTGGTCTCATCTATCTACATTGTAAACTTAAGCTTTTTTAGAGGTTAGACACCATGTTTATTTCTTACATAGCTCCCAATATGATATTTGATAAACGGTTCTGACATTATTATTGTGATACTCTGTGGATTTGCTTTTTGTTAGAGGCAAATGTGACTAGGTAACATTAAGCAAGGGGGCCAGAAAGGGAAATGAGGTGGTCATGAAGGCTGTATGTAACCCAGAGAAGCAAAGCAAGAACTCTGAATAATGCCAGAAACTGTCTAGGGGAAAAGAAGAAAACAAAAGACTTATCTTACTTGAGAGAGAAATCAGGAATAGGAAAGAAAAGAAAGATTCAATAGAAATGAGTTAGAAACTGGGGATATTTTATTGGCAAAAGTCACAGGAAAGGAGTATGGGAAGAGGGGGAGTGGAAGGAATATCTAAGTGGAAACTACAAGTCAACTCTCTTCAAAGTAGTTGTCTATATACTCTTCTGCCTATATGTCTTTAACTCTCAGTTGAGTTTGGCTACCATACCTACCACTCTACTGAAACTGCTTTATCAGTAATTTCCTTGTTAGTGAATTCAAGTGACACTTTCCAATTCCTAGCTTACTTAACCTTCTTACAACACAGAACACTCTTACCATCTCTTGGCATCTGCAGCATCTTATCTGTCTCTCTATTTTGTTCTCAGCTATCTCTAGTCACACGGTACAGGTTCCTCAGGCTCTTTCACCATCATTATTCTAAGAGAACATATAATCTTTGTTCCACTCATTCTATCCTTCATCTTCATCTCACTCTACTCTGAGTGACATCACCTATTCCAATGGCTGAAATCATTAACTTTTTTTTGATGGCTCTACAGATCTGTATTTCCAGGCTCCCTCCTCAGTTCCAGATCTGAATATCCATAGTTGTTTGTTGGACACATCTATTTATTATTCCAAAGACACTTTATATTCAACACCACAAACTGAATTCTCTAGTTAGAGCATATCTCTCCCTTTCTGTTATTCCTATTATAGTTCAAGCTAATCTGGTCTTTATGTCTCTGATTGAATGTGACTCCAGTCCAACTCCATCCTACAGTGAGACTGATCTTTCTAAAATATACATCTGATCCTGTCACATCCCATTCACACCTTTTGATGGTGTCACACTGCCCTACGATAAAATCTGAACTTTGAAACATAATCTTCAAGGCTCTTCCTAATCTGCCTTGGATACCCCTTTATACTCCACTGAACCTGTAGCTCCTCAGATGTGTTGTGGTGTCTCACATCTGAGCATCTGCACACGTTTTTCCCTGTCACTTAGTTCATGAATTTTTCCACAAGCTTCTTTTCTCTTCCTGAGGCTCTTTTAAGTGTTTTCATACAATACTTTCTATAGCATATATCAAATTGCATTCAGATAGTTTAGTGGATTTTTTTGTTTGTTTTGATCTCTTCAGACAGAGTGTAAGTTTCTTTAGGGACTATATCTTGCTCACAATCATATCTCCAGTGTATAGCACTTTGAAATATTGGCATAGTTCTAACCTAATAGATGTATTTATTATTGATTTTCTTCCTATTATGGCCCTCTTTCAGAATGCTACTTTCTTAGCCAAAATTCAGCTGATAAAGGATGCTTGGGTCACTTTTATTTAAAAAAAATTTTTTTAATGTTTTATTTTTTTTTTACAGAGAGAGAGAGAGAGAAAGAGTATGAGAGACAGAGAGAGAGAGAGAGAGAGAGAGAGAGAGAGAGAGAGAGAGAATCTGAAGCAGGCTCCAGGATCTGAGCTGCCAGCACAGAGCCTGATGTGGGGCTTAAACTGCAAGATATGCAAACTCAAGAACTGCAAAATCATGACCTGAGCCGAAGTCAGTCACTTAACGGAATGAGCCCAAGCGCCACCATCTGGGAGTTGTGAAGTGATTGGAATGTTGACATTTTCACGATTTTCATGTTTTACGAAAACAATAAGGAAGAATAATTGAAAATGGGTCCATGTTAGAAAATCTCAAGACATTAGTTACTCTAATTATGGAAGATGATGATAGTCTCATATTTCAATAAAACAGCAGCTGTAGTCAGGAGAGCACAATAAGAGAAGGTAATCATTATTAGTTCTTACCAAAGAAGGAGGTTAAAGGGAAAGAATATAAGCAATTGCATACTTGCTATGTATTAGCCAAAAGTAAGCTGAATCTGGTTGAGGATGTACAAGTTAGGGAAAATCTCTACAAAACTGCTTGGTTTAAATGTCTAGTAATTTAGGGGCGCCTGGGCGGCGCAGTCGGTTAAGCGTCCGGCTTCAGCCAGGTCACGATCTCGCGGTCCGTGAGTTCGAGCCCCGCGTCAGGCTCTGGGCTGATGGCTCGGAGCCTGGAGCCTGTTTCCGATTCTGTGTCTCCCTCTCTCTCTGCCCCTCCCCCGTTCATGCTCTGTCTCTCTCTGTCCCAAAAATAAATTAAAAAAAAAAAAAAAAAAAATAAATGTCTAGTAATTTAAAAAGTCACACAATAGGGCTTCAGTGTTTATCCAATAATATTTAATGGAAAGAATACTAGTGTAGCTACTACCACCTTCATGATTCTAACGAAGTTAAGCCACCTCTGAGTCTCAGCTTCTTAATTTAAAAAATGGGGCGGGGGGCGGGTAGGTGCCCGGGTGGTTCAGTCGGTTCAGAGTCCGTCTCTTGATTTTAGCTCAGGTCATGATCAGTTTGTGAGATCAAGCCCCACACTGGGTTCGATGCTGTCAGCATGGAACCTGCTTGGGATATTCTCTCTCTCTCTCTCTCTGCCCCTCCCCCACTCACGTGCTCACTCTCTCTCTCAAAAATAAATAAACATTAAAAAAATTTTTTTAAATGGGAACAATATCTTCCTATGAGGTTGTAAAGCTCAGATATAAAAGTATACTAAAAATTATATTAACAAACCAGTCATTTCTGGTTGAATGATCACTGAAGTAAGCTGGCTTAGTAAGTTTGCCAACCCATTTCCTACCTCTGTGATGTGTGATGCTCAGATCTAGAAATGACTATCCTCTTATATATTAAATAAAAAGCAGTGTTCTGTAAGGATATACGTGTATTTTTTAAATACAGGAATAGTCATGCAAGAGAGAGGGTTATAAACAAACAGGTAGGGTTATAAACTTCAATTTCTTATAGGAATCCCTGAAAACCTTTGGGATAAGCCTCTTTGGCCAGGATGGAAGCAGGGAAGGAGGCTGAGTGAATAGAGACTGAGAGGATTCAGAGCTCTTTCCTGGTATAATTTAAGCTATGCCTCTAATGACTTATTTATTTATTTATTTATTGGCTTTTCTTACTATTCTTCACTCTTTAAAAAAAAATTTTTTTTTAATGTTTATTTATTTTGGAGAAAGAGACAGAGGGCAGAGTGCCAGTGGGGGAGGGGCAGAGAAAGAGAGACACACAGAATCTGAAGCAGGCTCCAGGCTCCAGCTGCCAGCACACAGTCTGATGTGGGGCCCAAACCTGTGAACCACGAGATCATGACCTGAACCGAAGTTGGACACTCAACCGACTGAGCCACCCAGGAGCCCCTACTATTCTTCACTATTAATGAAGAAATACTAACTGAACTTTCTGTATAGGTAAAAATCATTATGCTATTTCATAGTTTGGAAGTCTTGATGAAAGGCTTAAACATAAATGATGAGCATTTGATAATGAAATGAGCCCCTAAATAGATTATTTAGATTGGGAGAGAGGTTTTTGTGTATGTGTGTGTGGTGTGTATATGTTTATTATAAAGGAAAGTTGGGCTTTAAAGGTGTGAGTTGCCAGCCATTATGATTTCTTTAGAAGACTTACTTGACTCATTTAATCAAGGGAGTAGAGGCCTGTGTCCTTCTGTCTTAGGCAATACTATCTCTCCCCTCTACCTCTTTAGGAGCCAAGATATTGGAAGTCATGATGTGGTGGGGAGCAGTGATGGAGCATCTGCCCACCTGAGAAAAATGGAAGGGGCTCAGTATGGAAGAGTTACTGGAAGTCTTTGGACAGGAATCTTTGATACTGAGAAATTTATATGGGGTGAAAAGGAATGAAAAAAAAAAGTATGGTTGGCAATCTAATTTTGGAGATATAATACAAACTGATGCTAAAGATTCAAAGTTCATAAAGTTATTCCCTTGTCAATATTTAGCCCATTTTCTTCAATCTGGATGAGTCAAACTCAATGCAATCTGAGGAAGAGGGCAACAAGACAGGAAAAGCTGGTAACTTGGAAATGGCATCTCTCTTTGCATCGATTCTATCAAATGTTGAATGCAAGAGTATTTCTCTCTCTTCCCAAGTTCACTCTGAGGTGGAGTGGGTGGAAATCCTGTGGCTCTGTATTCAATGAAATGGACTTACCAAAGACAGCCATGCCTTTTACAGAGATTTTAGAGAAAATGAAAAAGTAAGCCAAAGAATAGGATTTCTGCCCAGGCAACAGCTGTGCTATGTAAAATTTAATTTCAAAGGGTTGTTTCTTGCGAAGACAAAGCTAGCTGAAAGGACTGATGCGGGCTCAGCGTGAACACACATGCTGCTTTGGCAAAGGCCAAAGCAGTTGACTTATAAATTACAAGCTGTACTGGCTCCATAGGGAAATAAAGGCAATACAAGATATCTGACCATGTAAGAGCATAGATAATCTAATAACAACAGTCTTCATTTCTCTTGTTGTTTTGTCCCTCAAAGTAATGTGTAAATTTTAGAAAATGCTGCAAATTCTTTGTAATCTTTGTGTTTCACACACACCTCTTTCTGCAAAGGTAATTTGCCCACAAAGAGAACTCCGTGCTAAGATGAAGCATGCCATGCTCTAATATTCCTTACATAATCTATTACAAAAGGAAGAAAGCAAAAGAGTTTGTGTCAGATATGGTCCTTCCGAATGAAGACATCTGAAAAAAAGCTCAAATAAATAATAGAACACAAGAGAATTATAAAAGTGTTCCTTACAAAGCTGCTCTGGTAATATACAAAATGTTGATATAGGATATAATATAGTGCGCTCCAAGTCCTTTTAAATAGTCATCTGGGTAGACTCCTAAGGAAGGGTGGTTTTTAAATTAACAAATTCATTCAATTTAATAATATAGAGCATTTTATTTGTTTGAAATATTTAAAATAAAAATAAATCAAATATATTTCTACCCAGTAGTGATATCTCCATTCCAAAGCCATTTTATTATCTCAGTGGTACACGTAAGGGTACCATCATACAAGGGATGCTATCTGATTTGGTATTGTAGATGTTATATCAAGGGGAAGGATTCTTTCCCAGAGAAATACACACATGGAAAGGCAGCCATGGAAGAGTATAAAATATATAAGGGCATGTGTCTGTACCTTAAAAATAGAAAGTTCAAAATGAACGAGAACTTTCTCTTCAAATATCCAAATATCAACAATTAATGTGGGGAGGAGAGGTTATGATGAAACAGTATTGTCATGAACAGCTGTTGGGAATGAATGTTGGTTCAGCCTCTTCAGAAGTAATTTAGAATTACGCCTCAATAATTTTAAGCAGTTCCTATCCTGACCCTGTGACCCATGACACTACTAGGAATCTATCTTCAGGAAATAAACAGATATGTGCACAAATACACACATAGGCACACATATGTGTACAAACACACAGACACACACAGATACACACACACACACACACACACACACACACACACACACCATTATTCATAAATAAAAATCGGCTGAAAATACACTTCTAAAAAATTTTTCACTTAGGAATGCTATGATAATAACTGAAGTAAAAAGAAAAGATACCAAAACCATATCGTAGCCCAAAATCAGATTTAAAAAAAAGCAGATATCAGCAAGATGGCAAAATAAAAAGTCTCAGTTCTTGTTCCCCCACAAAAACACAATTTAACCATGATACATGCATCAAAATGCCTTTGTAAAAATGTTAGAATGCAGTTAAGAGGTTGCGGTACTCTAGGACAGCAAAAAGCCAAGAAGAACCACATTAAAATGGGAAAGAAGAACAATTTCATTTTACCTGCATCAGTCCTTCCCTGAAACTACCATAGGCCAGCACTGCAAGAAAATACCCTGACCCCACAGGGTGCCTGGGTGGCTCAGTGGGTTAAGCGTCCAACTCTTGGTTTCAGCTCAGGTCATGATCTCAAGGTTTTGTGAGTTCGAGTCTACATCGGGCTCTGCACAGAGCCTGCTTGGGATTCTCCCTCTCCCTTTCTCTCTGCCCTTCCCCTGCTCATTCTGTCTCTCTCTCAAAAATAAATAAATAAACATAAAAAAATTTAAATATGTAAAAAAAAATACCCTGGCCCTTGACTTCTCTGTCAGGATAAAGTGAAAAGTGGAGAATACCTCTAATGTTCTGGCTTTCTGGAAGGCTGCTGAAGGAATGGTTTCTGATTTGCCTCACTCAGAATTATGAGTGAATCAGCATAGATTGGATACCTGAAGGCTGCTGAAACTAAAGGAAAGTGGTGGGTAGCTTGCTGCAGCCAGCATGGCTTAGTAAAATTGGGAGAAAGGTGCACAATCTAAGCCTTCTCTCTCAGGAGGGAGATACAGAGGGCTGCCCAAGGGAACTGGTATCTATCTTGCCTGACTTCGGGCACTGATAGGAACTGTTATGCTCTGGATGCCTAGCTGCCACTCATTAGAAGAGAGTTGAGTGGCTTGCTTCTGTAGAACCAGCACTTGCAGTGCTATAAATAGACACCAGAGAGCAAAAATTACAAGCCTTTGAAAAGAAGAATGCAAGACTATCTACCTGAGAAACTGTATACAGAGGCACAGAGAAGCTGTATCCCCCCCAAAAAAGTTTCAGAGGCCCCCCAGAATCATAGCCAAGCAGATTGGTAAGGAGTCTGTAAGACTCTCCTTACAAGAAAGCAAGTCTGTAAAGACTGAGAGAGGTGACTTTAGATGTGCAGATCCCAATATAAAGTTATCAGATGAAGAAACAAATAGATATGGCTTGACCAAAAAATCAAAATAAACCTCCAGAAATCAAACCTAAATAATGAGAGGTATATAATTACCTGATAAAAAATTCAAATTAGTCATCATAAAGATGCTTGATGTGCTCAAGAAAATGATACATGCACAAAATGAGAATATCAACAAAGAGAAAACATGAAACGGAACTAAACAGAAATTTAGGAGCTAAATAATAGAATAACTGAACTAAAAACCTCACTAGAAGGGTTCAACAACAGACTTGAGCAAGGAGAAGAAAGGATAAGTAATTTAGCAATTTGAAATTATTCAAAGAAATACAAAGGAAAAAAATGTTTAAACATCTGAATCTTGATCTCAGCTCAGGTCTTGATTTCAGGGTGTTGAGTTCAAGCCCCACATTGGGCTTAAAAAAATTGGGCAAAGGATTGAATAAATATTTGTCCAAAGACAACACTGGTATACAGAATGATGCTCAACATCACTAATCAAGAAAATGTAAATCAAAACCACAATGATATATCATCTTACACCTGTTACAACGGTATTATTAAAAACAAAATAAAACAAAACAAAAAACAGAGAATAATGTTGACATCCATGTGGAGAAATTGGAACTCCTGTGCACTATAGGTGGTAATTTAAAATAATTCAGCCACTATGGAAAATGGTATAGAGGTTTTTCAGAAAATAAACAATAGAACTACCATATGATCCAGTGATCCCACTTATGCATTATCCTTATCACTGGGAATTGAAATCCAGATATCAAAGAGAGATCTGCATTTCCATGTTTACTGCGGCATTGTTTACAATTACCAAGACGCAGAAACAACATAAATGTGTATGGATGAATGAATAAAGAAAATTAAGTAGAAAACAAAATATTATTTAGCCATAAAAAAGAAGGAAATTCTGTCAGGGGTTACAACATGGATGAACCTCGATCACATTAAGTGAAATCAGCCAGTCAGAGAAGGACAGATACTATTTATCTCCACTTATATGAAATAGCCCAAGTTACAGAAAGAAACAGAAAGTAGAATGGTTGTTGCCAATAGTTGGGGAGTGGGGAGGGTTTGTGGGAGAATTGCTATTCACCAGGTATTATCATGCAAGATGTAAAATTTCTAGAGATCTACTGTTCATCATTGTGTTGATAATTAATACTATCTATTGTGCCTCTATAAAAGAAATTAATTGAGGGTAGACCTAATGTTATGTTTTTACCACAATTAAAAAAATAAAACTTTTGGGGTGCCTGGGTGGATCAGTTGGTTAAGCATACGACTTCAGCTCAGGTCCTGATCTTGTGTTTTATGAGTTCAAGCCCTGTGTCAGGCTTTGTGCTGATAGCTAGGAGCCTGGATTCTGCATCTCCTCGTATCTTTCTGCTTTTCTTCTGCTTACACTCTGTCTCTCTCAAGAGTGAAAAAACATTAAAAAAAATAAAAATAAATGAAACTTTTCCTATCAGTCACCATGAGGACAGTATTGTTACTGCCTTGCCTCTTAATAGCCCAAATTCCAAGCTTCCCTTCACAGTTGGAGCTAGAATCCTGTTGGGTCCTGGGAGGTGATGGACCTCATTCCAGTTAACACACAAATTTCCCATATTTACACATGGAGAGCTAGGGAGGTGGAAACCCCAGAGATTACCCTTCAAAGGTCAGAACATATAAAATTGATCCCAAACAGATTTCCAGATTCTGGGATTAGAAGAAAGGATCCTGACAGGAAATGGTTTGGTTAAAAACTTACACAGATAACTTGGATTATATTTGCACTGTTAAGTACCAATACTTCAGGATATGAATGAAAATTGTTTCTAGATTTAAGTGAGATCTAAATGAGATAAATAACTAAAGATATACTGTTACATAGCAATAATGAAGGATATATATGAGGATATAACTATAGTATAAATAAGTATAAAAACCATTGGAACAAGTGCTACCACAGGTCTGTACCTGAATAGACTACATACAGTCTTGATTTATCAACCCATATTCACAATTTATAATTGAACACAAATGGAACACAAAATATTTTTACATATATTTAATATATTATAAAATACATATAGAACATATATACCATAAAATACTTTATGCATAAATTACTTCATGTAAGATACATAATTACACATATATATAATTTTTAAAATAATTTTTTAACCAGAAACAAAAAAAATCTAAAAAAAGAATTTAGATATCAATTAAATAATCTTTTGGGTGTTTGATGTAGCCTCTTTGTATGAAATGAATATTTTGGAGGTACTTTGTTAAATCATTTCATAAAATTTTACGGCCTTCATTTTTTAATTTATGTTTACCTTTTGCAAGTAAAGGACTGTTCCTTTTAGTACAGCATAAAATGTTTTCCATCCTCGCTTCCCTCTTGGAGCTAGAAAGGGTAAAAAATGGAAAATGTTATTTGACAGAAAACAGCACTTTAGGAAGAAGTGAAATGATCAACATGGTGTATTTCAATGATCTTGGTTTATTAGCTTCCAAAATTAATAATAAGAACTAAAATATTCTTGAAACGTAACTGTGTAATAGTCAATCTTCCAAAAATGTCTTCCATGTATTATTTCATTTAATCCTCACAATAATAATGTGAGATAGGTACTATGACTCTTGTCTTTTTATAAAACTGAAGCACAGAGAAGTAATCTGCTCATGGTCATACAACTAGGAAGAGGAGAAGCAGGAATCTGAACCCAGGTAGCATGGCTCTATAGTCTGCACTCTAGTAGACATGACTTAAAGACTGGGAAAGCAAAGAGGCATTTTGCAAGTGCATATTAATCCCAGAGAAAGCTTAAAAGCTCATGTACCGGATCATTTATAGCTCTGTCAAAGTTTCTAGAAATCATTAAAGTCTCAGAATATAAAAGGACTCCTCTTGGTATTTCTCCCACATACCTACCAACTGGATTATAACTTTGGCAACCTGCATTACCTCAGCTGCAGATCTTGCCACATTGTAACATAATATTTTTGTTTTAAGTGTCTCTTTCAGGAGACTATGAATGACCTGAGAGCAAGTATCCTTCATTTTTATAATTCATAGTACCTGGCACAGTGTATGGCAGTCATTAGGCACCCTCATAAAAAATCTCCAAATTAATGTTCTTTAAGAAGTCCTTACAGGGGCGCCTGGGTGGCTCAGTCAGTTGGGCGTCTGACTTCGGCTCAGGTCATGATCTCGTGGTCTGTGAGTTCGAGCCCCGCGTCGGGCTCTGTGCTGACAGCTCAGAGCCTGGAGCCTGTTTCAGATTCTGTGTCTCCCTCTCTTTGACCCTTCCCCGATTCGTGCTCTGTCTCTGTCTCAAAAATGAATAAACGTTAAAAAAAAAATAAAAATAAAAAAAACCTGAAAACTTAAAAAAAAAAAGAAGTCCTTACATTCCTTTTGTTTATATTTTCCTGGAGTATAAAGTAGAATTCATCTATTTTTTAAAATGTTTATTTATTTTTGAAAGACAGAGAGACAGTGGGAGATGCAGAGAGAGGGAGACACAGAATCTGAAACAGGCCCCAGGCTCTGAGCTGTCAGCACACAGAGCCCGACATGGGGCTTGAACTCACGAACTGTGAGATCACTACCTGAGCAGAAGTCAGAGCCTTAACCAACTGAGCCACCCAGGCATCCCTACAATTTCTCCATTGAATCAATGTATACTTTTACAGAATGTCCTAAAACAAAAACACAGATTAGCAAATATAGTTTACTATTCATTTGTAATCTTAATAAAATTAAAATATATAACTGGAAAATTTTATTACCTGAATGACATTTTTCTAAACACGTCTATCCAAATAGGTAGGTACGGTCACTCATTCTTACTCCTTTATCAACTATCTGGCTGCCTTTAGGCTGTCTTTAACTTGGATGCTTGATTAAATTAGGAAGTGCATTATTCTTAAGCAAATCCTTTAAATCTCCTTTGACTGAAGACTCAAGAATCCTTAGGGTTGGCAACTGTGTTAATATCCACCTACAGAACACAGGTGCCCCTGCCAACACTATACTGATATATCCACCTGGCAAAGAAGGACTCAAAACATCTGCTCTGCAGGTTTCTGGGGGAAATTAAAAAAAACCAAAAAACCAAAAAGCAAAACAAAACAAAACAAAAAACAACAACCAAAAACAAACCATCCCATCTGTTTCCACTATGCAAGGTTTAAAAGTATGTACTCAAAAATAAGTGAACAAAAACAGTACACCATTATCTCCTTTATAAAGAGAATCACAGATCATTTATACATATCTATATATAATATATAGATATTATGTATATTATATATAAATGTTATATAATACAGTATATATATAATTTATATGTGTATATATCATATATATGTATATATCATATATATATATATATATATATATATATATATATACACACTGAATATTGACTGTACTGTTAAATAGATGTCAAATTCTGATACAGCTGATGTGACAACAGTGCACACAGAAACACAGAAGTGACCACAGGAACTACTGCAGAGCAGGACCAAAGGCAGCGTGGTGTGCCGAACCCACCAGACTAGAAAGCAGACCAGCTGGTTTCTAGCCCTGTCTTAAACCCATCTCACCCAAAACTTTAACTGAGTAACTTCTAACCGATCCACCAACTTTTCAAAAATTTGGATGTTTCATTTAAAATCATGGATAATTTACCTAAGTTAAGGCAAAGAACTAGCTAATGCTGGAAAGGAACTTAGAGAAAACTGCTTTTTTTCCCTCTTACTTTTTGTTGTTGTTTAACATCTTTAATCCCCATCACCTACCCATTCCCCCCATCCAAATCGTCTCTGGTAACCATCAGTTTAGTTCTCTACACTTAAGAGTCTGTTTCTTCCTTTGTCTCTGTCTCTTTTTCTCTCTTGGTTTTATTTCTTAAATTTCACATATGAGTAATGGTATTCATATGGTATTTGTCTTTCTCTGACTGACTTATTTCACTTAGCATTATGTTCTCTAGATCCATCCATGTTGTTGCAGATGACAAGGTTTCATTCTTTTTTATGGCTGAGTAATATTATATATACTTCTTTATCCATTTATCTATTGAAGGACACTTGGGCTGCTTCTGCAATTTGGCTACTGTAAATAATGCCACAATAAACATAGGGGTGCATATATCCTTTTGAATTAGTGTTGTTATATTTTTTGAGTAAATACCCAGTACTGTGATTACTAAATTATAGGGTAGTTCTATTTTTAATTTAAATTTTTAATTTTTTGAGGAAAATTTTCACAGTGTACGTACCTGCCTGCATTCCTACCAATAGTGAGGGAGGGTTCCTTTTTTTCCACATTCTCACCAACACCTGCTTTTTCTAGTGTTGTTGATTTTAGCCATCTGACAGGCATGAGGTAATATTACATTGTAGTTTTGTATCCTATGACTTATGATTGGAGCATTTAGTATATTTATATGCAAAGTAATTAGTGATAGATGTGTACTTATTGCCATTTGTTACTTGTTTTGGGCTTATTCTTGTAGTTTTTCTCCTATCCTTTCTTCTCTTGCTCTCTTTCATGGTTTACTGGCTTTCTTTAGTGATATACAGTAAAACCTTGGATTGTGAATAACTTGTTTCTGTGAGTGTTCTGCAGGATAAGCAAGCATTTCTAATAAATTTTAACTTGATAAATGAGCAATATCTTGCAATACAAGTAGTATGTGATGCCTAATGTCACATGATCACACCTGAGCCAATGGTTCTTCTCTCTCTCACTGCGGGATTATGGGTGATCATCAATGCAATGTCACATTTGTGGTAAATCCTCAAAAGAAGGCAAAAGCAAGTGGCATTGGATAGGCTCCCTTTTAAAACTGCACAAAACGAAAAAGATTCCACACCCGTGATTCTGTTAGTGATAGTGAAAGTTGTCCTATAAAATAACCCTTCTTTCTCGTCTCCCTTGCACCAGCCATGAAGGTTTTCAAAGTTAAGTGTAGGTTAATTTTTTTCTTTATAGTTTTTATTTTATTATTTTGTATTATATTACCGTATTGTAATCATTTTTATATGAATATTTTTGGGTTGTGGAAAGCATCATCTGAGTTTCCACTATTTCTTATGGGGAAATTCGTTTTGACTCACAAATGCTTTGGATCACAATTTGGAACAAATTATGCTCACAAACCAAGGTTTTACTGTACTTGGATTTCTTCCTCATTCTTTGCATATCTATTCGTGGTTTTTAATTTGTGACTGCCATTAGTTTGTATAACATCTTCCACATACAGCAGTCTCTGTTATGTTGATGGTCACTTAAGTTGGAAAACATTCTTTACTCCTCTCACCCCCACAATTTATGTATATAGTGTCATATTTTACATCCTTTTATCTTGTGACTCCCTTGACTGGTTTTTACAGATTTACTTATTTTTACTCCTTTTGTGTTTCTTACTTTTCATACTCTCACTTATGGTCTTTCCTTTCCACTCAAAGGGTGCCTTTTAATATTTCTTGTAGGGTTTGTTTAGTTGTCATGAAATCCTTTATTTTTTGTTTGTCTGAGACACTGTCATTCTACTCTAAATGATAGCCTTGCTGGATAGAGTATTCTTGGATACAGATTTTTCTCTTTCAGCACTTCAAATGTATCATGTCACTGCCTTCTGGCCTACAAAGTTTCTCCTGAAAAACCTGCTGATTACCTTATGGGGTTTCCCTTATATGGGATTTCCACTCAGATTATGATCCCAGGGTCATGGGATCGAGCCCTGTGTCAGGCTCTGCACTGAGTGTAAAGTCTGTTTAAGATTCTCTCTCTCTCTTTCCCTCTGCCCCCCTCCCCTGCTTGCATGCACTCTCTGAAATTAAAAACAAAACAAAAAAAAAACTCAAAAAAACATATAAAAAAATAAACATGATGGGAGGAATGAATGAGAGTTCTATTTGGAAACCCAATGTCACCTACTGAAAGGCTTTAAATTATAAGGGTGATAGGGAGTTGGTAAGTAGGTTTTAAAAATACCTAGGTGTCTACTGTAAAAAGGTGTTTATAGAACTCTATCAAAAGACATGATTTTATGCACTAGACTATGCTTTCATAGCTGTTTTTAATATGCATACTCAAAGTTTAAAGACACTTACCTTCTTTTTGAAAATACAAAGATTTTAGAATATTTTGTTCTCATCATCTGCCTCCAACCTTACATGATAATGGTACCTATTACTTTTGTTTGTTTTTTTAACACTACCAAAAAAGACATCATTATTTTTGTATGTGTCTATAAACTCCCATTGTCTATATATACTTTCATGTTTACATTTATTCATTAACACTTTCTGTACCTCAGATTTCTTTTTGAGGTCATGTTCAATTAATTCTCTAAATTTATACTTACAAGTTCCTTTTGTGAGGGTTGTTTTGATGAGAAATCATTTTCTACTTTTGTTTACATAAAAATGTCTTTATTTCATTAAAAATTCTGGGTTGACAATTCAATTTCCTTATGAAGATATAATTTCACTACCTTTTGATCTCACTATTGTTTCAATGTCTATCTTGACTCTAGTTGTTATGTCTAAGAAGAGGTTTCTTTAAATTGATCCAGCTTGATGTTCTTTGGGCTGTGTGTCATTTCCAAATTCTTGTAGTCATTAGATCTTTGAATATTGTGTCTCCTCCATTTTCTCCACTATTTTAACCTCTGACACTCTTTTAATTGCATTCCACAGGCTTTTTTTTTTACCTGTTCTCTCTTACATTCTTTTTATTTTTCTATGCTAAAAGCTGTGTAATTTTATCTCCAATTCTCCTTGGATACCCAGATCCAGAGATACTCTGAAGGTATAGCACCCCTAGGGTTAGCTTCCTGTCCTAGATTTGTACTCATATTTTTTTCCTGGCCTCATAGGATTTCCCTTTCATTGTTATAGTCATCCATTCTTTTAAAAGGTATGTTAAAATACCTCATCATTTTTAGATGTTTTATAATGGAAATTTTGGAATTTGTAGGCTGTTGTATTGTCAAAATAGACCCTCTAGCTCTTTTTTCTTTAAAGAATTTTTTTGTAGAGAATTTTGTAATCTAGAAACAATTCATGAGAAGAATACAGTAAGTGCTGAGGACAAGATGAGAGGAATCATAACACAGAACACAAGGGAGGAGGCAATTACAATTGTCCAGATGAGAGAAAAAGGCCAAAATATGGGCAGAAGTACACAATAAATAAACTAAAGAAATAAAAAGGGGAAAGGCAGTAATGTTAACTGAGCACCTATATCCAGTGCTCTGAGCATTGGGCTAGCATTTAAAATGTACACTATATTTGATCTAAACAATCCTTAGTTTAGGTATTATTGCCTCTTTTCACATTAATGTCTCCTAAGCTACACTTGCAGTCCTAAAGGTAGAGTAAGCTACTGAGAAGGCTACCTGTCTAAGGATTTCAGAGCTACTGTATAGGGCAATTCAGCCAAGGAAACGTATTCTAAGGCTACACTGAGAAGGAGAAACTGTGCAGGTGGTAATCTTTTATAAATGATCAAGCCTGCTACTCCAGTGAGATAAATATAATGGATAGGGAAAGGAGAAGTCCAGACAGGAGGGGGATACAAATACAAAGTATATTCTCTAATATCACTGAACTCAGGGACTTTCAAAGGTATTCTTGCTCATGGCTATGAACCTCAGAACTGAGGCATGATCCCTGCATCTGCCCTCTCAGATGTGACCAGCCCAAAATTTCTGTGGAGTACTAACTCTCATAGCAATAACAATTACAGCTGTGGTAATAGCACAATATTGTTTTAAGCACTGTTCCAAAACTTGATATGAATTAACTAAAGCCTACAACTTCATAAGGAAGCAATTATTATAATCTCTATTTTACAGATGTGGGATCCAAAATCCCATCTAACCTGCAACACTTGGTTCCCACAGCACTGGCCACATTTACTCTGGTTTGTATGCAGGGAAAAGACCAGTTAAACCAGACTCAGTATACAAAGTCTTGGTTAACTCTGAGATACTGGAGTTATCTTCAAATTATTTATGATCTAAGCATGAACACTGACCAGTCAGGAAAGACACTGTCCAATCAGGACTGAAGGGACACCCATAGTAAATAGTCTGTACAACTGAACCAGTACATATATTCCCTATCAGTCCTGCCTGGGAGAATGTTTCCTGCCCACCGTAGGTTAAAATAAGAAAGAAGAAAAGTCAAACAAAACTCTGTGATTATTGTCCTACATCTCACCCATACACACACACACAAATACACATTTCTGTAAAAGAGAAATTGGCAGTTGTTCCAAAGATAGGTGATATTGGAACTATTATGAAATCTTCAATATTAGAAACCAGCTCTTGTTAATGTTCTTATCTTACCTTCATTATACAGTTGAAGAAGTCTTTTTGGAAATATAAAGTAACAATACCTTGGCTTCAATTATTGCCATTGGTCTTTGTAAAATAGTTAAATTACCTGGGACCAAAAGCACAGGTTGTCACCATTATTTCATAAAGAGGAAGGAATCAGAAAATGTTCCCGAGCAATAAAATATTAAGTAAAGATTGATACTGAATATATGCCAGAAAATAAACCTATGTATTTTTTGTAGTCTACCAAAAGGTATAGGCTTCATGTAAAAGTTTATATTTGCATGCTATACTCTGCAACTTTAATTTTTTTCTGAACCAAACTGGGAAGAAATTGTGGCTAGGATCTTAGTGTCCCAATTTTTCTATTTTATTCAAAAAGGAATGATTTTTTTCCTACATCAAAATAGATTAATCCTGCTTCTGGCCGCTGTGGGGAATAAGCTTAGGAACTCCCTGAGTTTTCACCGACTGGTTAACAAGGCATAAAGAATTAGAAAGCCATAGGATGTACACACCCAAGTTTGGGTAAACAAGAGTAGGTAAATAAAATTAGGTAAATGGGCAAAGGCCCCCAGTATAGGTAAAGCGAGGCAAAGGTCCCAGTGTAGGACAAAGGTATAAGAATAGGGAAATCTCAGGATGAAAACATCCAAGATGAGGTAAACAAGATTAGGTATTCAGGGCAGAAATGCCCCCAATTTAGTACAATAGCAGAAAGCTGCTTTAGTAGGAAGGAAGGACCAAATTAGGTAAACAGGTAAATAGGACTATAGACCTCTGCAGGGCAAAATTGCCCAGGGGGAGCTAATTAGCAAAAGAAAGGTGCCTTGTTGACCCTGAGGTAGCATGCTCATTCTTATCCCCTAGGCCAGTTTAGGGAAGCAGAAGTGTTGCCTCATGTTTCCTGTAAACAACCCTTCACCTGGCACCAGAATCTTGTTTGTATTGACCCAAACTCCTAACACCGCATATATTCAAAACCCCCTTTCCCTTATGCCCATGAGTTAATGTTCACAATTTCATTGTCTCTGCACGCCCATCACCACGTTTGTAAGCTTCTGATCCTAATAAAAATGCAGCAAGGACCCTTACTCGGGGCTCTTGTCTCCTCCCAGACATTAGCTTCTCTCGCATTTTTAATCCTGTCTCCCACCTTCTTGCTGGACAAGACAGAACTCCAGACCCAGAGTCTATGACAGGCCACTTCGTACTTTGGATTCCCTAATCCACAACTTTTTGCTTTTATTCAAGTTTAATATCAGAAAGACTTAATATGTATGGAAAGGCATAGTATGTACATTGCCTATTTTTTTCTTTTAATACTCTAACCTTTCTTTCCTGTCTGTTGGCTTGAAAAGCATTCTTCTACTGCCCCAATAAAATGACAAAAATACCATCTTCCCCAAAGCGTAGAGGTCAGTAAGAACATTAATGAGAAACAATTCTTGAGTAAGGCCTGAAAGCTAACATTTTTGGTCCTACCAGGTTTGAACAAAGGGAAACATGAGAATGTGATGGTTCTATGCACATTATCTTCAATTTCCTTACTTTAATGAAGAAATGCATTTAAAATATAATGTAATACCACTGGTGGCATTCCAAAATAAATCCTTGCTGAACTTGGAAACAAAGATGTGCTCAGCAAAGCTCTTCTATACTAATATAATTGGGATACATTTATATTAGATTTGTAAAAAGCACAAGACATTTTTAAAGGTGCTTTATTTCTCTAGTGACAGCATCTGAAAATTTGGAAAAATTCTTAAAGTATTTTCTTTACAGAATAAAGAGGTATGCTACCTTGGTAGCAGGCAGACTCATAAATTCTACACCACTGAGGGCTGAAAGTACAGCATACGGTGAGGGGAGGGGGAATGCTTTCTGCAACTGATTTGCAAAGGACTTAGATTCATAAATGACAGCCCTACAAAACATTAAAGAATTGAAGGGTGATCTTTGTATATTTATCCCTAATTTTCTTTCATAAACATCCTCAGGGACCACCATAATTACTATTAAATCTTTATAGAGTGTAAAGGTCAAGAGGAGGTCACCCAAAATGTGCCGCTTTGGTGTATCAATTATTTTCAATAAAAGTTACTTAAGAAAGAACCAATGCAAAAAGAACACTCTAAACCCTCCCTTCTTTGTCTCCAGAAAACAAGATATAAATCTCTCATGTGAAAGGTACCCTTCTTGTTCGGAGTAAAGATATCCTTATCACCAGAGATACAAAATTTAGAGCAGAGAAGGCTATATTAACAACCCTTGTTACTTTTTACTAATTTACTACCCCAGCCCAATTCTATTTAGCATCCCTTATTAACTGAAGCTCCCAAAGTTAAGTTTTCTTTGTTGTGTCAATCTATCACAGATTTATTGTCTGTTTGTCTAAAAAGTATAAAACCTGCCTACCTTGGTCATTTCTTCAATTATAGGACTTCTGTTTGCATGTAATAAAACTTTGGTTTTTTCTCCTGTTAATGTCTCATGTCAATTTACTTCTTAGTCAAGAAGGACCCTGATGGGCACAAGAAAAATGATTTCTTCATTCCCTACAGTAGGCATAGTTGGCAAGATAAAGTTCTACTTGATATTTGCTCCAAAGATTCTGCAGCTTTCAGATCTTGGGACATCTTATGTATAGCCTATAAAAGATAAGGTTCCTTACCATGGTAGCTTCCAGGAATCTATCTGCAGAGTCCAATGGAGCAAGAGTGGTAAGAATATATTTTCCCTTTCTCTAAATTTAGATTAGGAGGAAAAAATACTGTGGAATTGGTTCCTTAGGCTTAGTGACTCTTGGTAAAAAATTGGTAGAATGCTCTTGGTTTTACTGATCCATTTCTTTCCAGAGATGGTCATTGTCTTGTCTGTGTCCTTTGTGTTGTTTGTCACATATAGGTATTACAACAGGGCAGAACACAGGGACTGGCTCTATAAGCCTGCTGTTGGAGCCTGGCTTACAGACTTAGTTCATGGCTTTCATCAAACTAGCATCTGCTTTAGGGAGCCCCTCCCTAAAGAATGTGGTGAAAACCTCAAGACAAGGGAAAGTAACCTGGCTATGTGTGCATACATGACATTCCTCACAATTCTGTAATGCAGACTGCCCATTTAGACTGTATGTTACCATATACGGGAGACAAAGGAGCAAGAACTGTACAAAAGGCAACCCACCCACACTCCACCCTGCTGTTCTCAGGGCTCAGCCTTTTGGGGTCTTAGCCCACTGAGCCTGTGCTGGCATGAATAAAGCTGCATCCTGGAAAGAAAAGCCTTGCTTGGTGTCCCAACTCTCTGTGTGTTTTTTTCCTGCTACATTTCTTGGGGGCTTGGGTCTGGGATTCGGAGATGGTGCATTTCTACCTCCTTTTTCACAGGGGTGGGAACCTCGGAGTGCTAGGAGAAGTGACCAGTGGACCACTTGATCTGTAGGAGAACTAGCTCCTCCCAGTGTGCTGGGGCAAGGACCCCAGATGCACAACAGAACCTGGTGAGGCCCAGAAACCAGCTCAGGGAGCGCTGTCCACCAGACTGGTAAGAACCAGGGTTTGTTTTGGTAGACCTATTCTTGAGAGGCTGAAGGGGAGCCTGGTCACCTCCCAGAGTTGCCCAAGTGGTTCCACAAGGAATGAAACTGCAACTCTAAGGCGCTGGGCACTGGGCAGCAGGGTAGAGTCACTGTGTGACTGTGTGTGAATGAGACAGCGGAATGGGCTGTTCAATGGGCTGAAGCGAGTGGTGAGTCTTGATCCGTGGTTACATGGTGACCTCATATGGCTTAGGGCGGCATCAGATTTCCTTGGGAGTCTATCCAGGTCAGGGCTTGATATGAAATCTGACAATGCTAAGAGGAGACTGAAATATCTCTGAGAGGAGAGCAGCTGGAAACGGACAAAGTGAGCATGCGTCCTCTCCAAATTAGACCCTTCCCCTTTTTTCCTCTCTTGTACATTAAAGTTGTCCTTTAGGGGGAGGAAATGGGTAGAAAGCAGAGTAAACCAACTCCCCCAGAGTGTATGTTGAGGAATTTCAAAAAGGGATATTCAGGAGATTAGGGTGTGAGATGAACCCCTGGAAAGCTCCGGACATGCTGTGAAATTGATTGGCCATTGTTCAGGATGGGCTGGCCCTCTAAGGGCTCACTTGATAAGGAACTAGCTGGCCGAGTATTCAGGGTTGTTGTGGGGGATCCAGATCACCTTGACCAATTTCCTTATATTGACTGTTGGCAAGACCTGGTCCTACTCAGCCACCTTGGCTAAAAGTCTGTGTTGAAGAGAATTTCTAAACCTATGACAGCTAATGACACAGCTTCCTCCAAATGCCAGCCAAAAACTGAAAAACCCGTACTGTCAGGAGAGTCTGAGAGGACCCCACCACCATATGCCCCACTGTATCCCTCACTGCCACCTGTGCCTCCAGCTTCCCCGGCTGCTGAAACCCCACTGGATTCTGGCCCTAGACCCAAGGCCTTACCATTTCTACCACCTCTCCAGATGTGACTGGCTTGCCTGGACCATTGGTCCTAACCCCTACAGGAAGGCAACTAGAAGATCAAGCCAGCAGAGATAGACACCCCCCCACCCCGCCCTGCCCCGCAGCAACACCAGGGAGCCCTACAGATGCCACTGAAGGAATCTAGGGGACCTGTCTGTTATTATCAGGAAGGCCAGATCCAAGAAGGCCAGCATGTTTTTGTCTACCAACCCTTTACCACTACGGACCTCCTAAATTGGAAGCACCATACTCCCTCCTATACGGAGAAGCCCCAGGCTAAGATTGAACTAATGCAGTCCATAATTGAACTAATGCAGTCCATAATTCAAAACCATACACCTACCTGGATGGACTGCCACCAACGCCTCCTGATCCACTTCGACACAGAGGAACATCACCGAATTATGCAGGCAGCCCTAAAATGGTCAGATAAGAATGTCCTGGCTGGGACACTAGGCACCCAGCCTTATGCTCAGGCTCACTTTCCTGGGGAGGATCCCAAATAGGACCCAAATGACCCAAGTTTAGATGGAGGGCTCGCAAAGACTGAACAGTATCAAGAAGCCCTTCTAAATGACATGAAGGAAGGGGAGAAAAAGGCCATAAACGTGAGTAAAACATCAGAAGTGCTCCAGGGACCCAAGGAGAGCCTGAGCTGGTTCTATGAGAGGCTATGTGAGGCATTTCGTCTCTCCACAACTTTTGATCCAGAGGCACCTGTTAACCAGCTGGTGGTCAATGCAGCTTTTGTAGGTCAGGCCCAAGGGAACATCCAGCACAAGCTGTAAAAGCTAGAGGGTTTCGCTGGCATGAATGTCAGTCAGTTGCTGGTAGTAGCAACTAAGGAATTTGTCAACAGTGGTCAGGCGTCACCGAGGGAAGAATGATGCAAGATGCAGAAAAGGGCAGACTTGTTAGCTGCTGCCTTGGTGGAGTGGTTGGAATGCTCCCGGATAGGTGCCCCACAGGGATGAGGCAGGGGCCCAAAGGGGGCCAGTGGGGAGGATTATCTTACCCAGGATCAAAGTTAGGATGGAACCAGTGTGTGCACTGTCATCAGGAGGGCCACTGGAAAAATGAGTGCCCCTGCAGCTGGGTAATTCTCAGCAGGGCCCCAAGAAATAAGAAACAGGCCATGTGGTTCAGAGCAGATATCAACTAGCATCATGGCTTAATGGGGCCCCAGAAAGTGATTCTGTGGAGCTAGCCACCACAGAGGACTATGAGAAAGACTAGGACTGACTGGACTCTACTTTGTTAGGCCCCCAAGAGCCTATGTCTGAATGAATGTGGAGGGGTGACCCATCGACTTCATGGTAGATACTGGGGTGGAACACATAAGGGTGACCCAACCCGTGGGCCCCCCTCACAGAGACAAGTCACCACTGTGGGGGCCACAGGCAGTTGGATACGCCATCCCTGCCTGCTGTCTTTAAGATGCAATTTAGGCAGGCGTGAAGTCATTAATGAATTCCTGTACCTCCCTGACTGCCCCATGGCTTTAATGGGCTGGGACCTGTTGGGAAAGGTTCAGGCCCAGATAACTTTCAACTCCCATGGACAAGCTGCTCTGACCCTATGAAAGCGGGAAGTGAAGATTATAACTCTCACGATTCCCACGGGAAAGAAAGGCACCTCTACAGTCTCATGGAGGAGACTTGGCAAAACCCCTTTATGAGGCCACAAAGTGGGGGAGAGCAGGAACCTCTATTATGGGAGCAAATACAGCAAAGAGACTTTGAAGAGTCAAACAGGCCCTTGCCAACTCACCTGGTCTGGGGCTCCCAGACATGTCTAAGCCCTTCTTCTCATATGTTCATGAAAGTATTGGCATTGCAGTGGGAGTCCTAACCCAGATGTTGGGGTAGAGGCATCACTCGGTGGCATATCTCTCCAAGCAGCTTGACTCTGTTGTCCAAGGCTGGCCACCCTACCTACAGGCACTTGTAGCCATGGCCCTCTTAGTGTCTGAGGCTGACAAGTTAACTATGGGACAAGAATTAGCAGTCCGAGTGTCACATTCAGGAATTGACATTAATGGAGTACAAGGGATAATTCTGGCTAACCAATGCCCAGATTATCAGGTATCAGAGAATGCTATGTGAGAACCCGCACATTCACCTAAAAGTAGTGTAGACCCTAAACTCTGCAACCCTACTGCCTGTGGGTCCAGGTCAACCAGATCGTGACTGCATCAAAGTCATGGATTAGGTGTTCTCCACCCAACCAGACTTGAGGGATCATCCCCTCAAGGACCCTGACACTGAGTATTTAAATAAGGTAGCAGTTTTGTGAAAGAGGGAGAATGCAGGGTACTCTGTAGTGACACTGAATTCTATCATTGAGGCCAAACCCCTACCAAAGGGGACTTGGGCACAAGAATGCAGAGCTCATTGCGCTAACATGAACCCTCCAACTGGCGGCAGGGATACATGTTACTATATACGCAGACTCTATGTCTTCACCACTCTCCACATACACAGGCTTTATATAAAGAGAAGGGTCTAATAAACTCAGAAGGAAAAGACATAAAGTATGGTAAGGAAATCCTTGAACTCTTAGATGCTGTGTGGGCCCCTAAAAGACTGGCAGTCATGCATTGTCAGGGACATCAAAGGGCAGACACCACAGCTGCATGGGGAAACCATAAGGCAGACCTAGAGGCAAAGCTTTTGGCTTCCAAAGGAACAGTGGAATCAATGGTTTTAACTGCTGCACTGTTCCCTAGTCCACTGGCAGAATGGGACCCTAATTACTCACACCATGAGAGTACCTTGTTTAAGACTGAAAATGGAAGCTACCTCCCAGTTGGATGGTGGAAATTTGAAGACAGCTGAGTGGCAATTCCTGAGGCCCTGGTTCCAGCTTTTGTCAAGGAGTTCGATCAGGAAAGCCATATTGGCTGGACAGCTCTCAAGGCTACGTTAAGCTGACATGTCTACATCCCTTGACTCTCCAGCATAACCTGAGCAGTATGTGAGCTGTGAAACGTGCACCCAGAATAACTCAAGTTAGGGAACCAAGGCTTCCCCTGGGATGCAGAGTGTCAGGGGAGCCCTGTTTGAAAATATGATGATGAACTTCACAGAGCTTCCCCAGGACTGAGGCCATATATATCTGTTGGTCTTCATGTGCACTTTCTTGGGCTGGGTGGACGTATTCCCTACTCACACAGAAAAGGTACATGAACTGGCCCGACTTCTTCTTCAAAAGAAATCATTCCTTGATTTGTGAAACTATCACTATGGGATCAGATAATAGGCCAGCACTTGTGGCTGAGGTGATGCAGCTGGTGGCAAAGGGGTTAAAGATCACCCGGAAGTTACATATGGCATACTGACCCCAGAGCTCTGGGAAGGTACAACGAATGAATCAAACCCTGAAGCTGCAATTAAGTAAACTATGTTAGGAAACCCATTTACACTGGGACCAGGTGTTGCCAATTGTTTTGTTAAGAATCAGCCCTACTAAGCAGACAAGATTCCCCCCTTATGAAATTCTTCATGGGTGCCCTCCCCTCCATTATCAAGTCATGGGGGGGGGGGGTGATCTAAATGAGATAGGTAATCTAACCCTAAGGCAACAGATGTGGGCCCTTGGCTCTACCCTAACCACCTGACACCACTGGGTGTAAGGAAGCGATTACCTGTGAGTCCGACCACAGATGCTCACCCCTTTAAACCAGTGGATGCTGTATGGGTGAAGGAATGTGATGTCTAACCCCTAAAACCCCTCTGGAGGAGTCTGTTCACTGTCATTTTGTCCACCTCTACTGCAGTAAAGTTAGCTGAGGTGGGTCCCTGGATTCACCACAGCAGAGTGAAGCCAGCATCTCAAAACTTGGGAGTGCATTCCTAATCCATCAACGCCATGCAAGCTGACCATACAAAAGAAGCAAGCTGCAACTCCAGAGGCTCTGGGAGACTGCAGCCCTGCTTCAGTCACTCCAGAAGCTGACTAATCTATGCATGACAGAAGCTTGAGGAATCGATGGTCCGATGGAACAAATAGACTGTTCTTATTTTTTATATCTATTTCCTTACTGTGATGCACTGTCACCCCATGTGTCTTGCAGTCATTGTGATTCTTGCTCTACTTTTCACCATAGGATTGGCAGAGGTTGCCCCAGTCAGCTGAGAGTGTGGTGAGAGTTTTCTGTTAGCACTTACCTTGCTTTTATGGACAGGATGCTTTGTTGGTATTGGTTGCTTCTAATCTAGACCCTTCTGTAGACCTAGATTCCTCATCATACGACCCATGTATTTGTATGAACAGGTCAGGCCAGGGAGTCATGTGGATCTTACTATACCATACTCACTTTTCATGCCAAGGAAAAGTCTTGGGGACCTGCAGACACAATAAGACCTATCTGCTAATGGGAGAGTCAATACACTTGCTTTGACCCCCAATACTCCCCCAGTGAAGACTGGTTAGAAGTCCGATCCTACCAAGAGGGTAGGGCCTTGGTCAGCTGGACACAAATTACTAACCCACAACGATTGGTGTCAATGTTACTTGACGCTATGTGAGGTTATAGGTATTGGCCCAGAGGCATCTGTCATGCGAAAAAAGTGGGTACTTGTCATAGAGGGCCCAAGGGCTCTTGATGCACTATGTGGAGGCTTAGATTGGGAGACGGAATACCAATGCAATGACAAATACATGTGTGAGGAAAACAGTTTATGTGCCTATACACCTGAGATTTTATGCCCCAGCTGGAGCTGTGTTTCATGGGCTACTTGGAAAAAAGAAGGCACAACAGCACTCCTTCAGAAGGGGGCTGCTACATCAGGTTGTCAATCAAAAGTCTGTAACCCTGTTAATTTTACCATAGTTAACCCAGGAGATTCCAAATGGCAGTGGGGCACCTGAGTTGGCATCTGGATTCATGGGTGAGGCAGAGACCCAGGGACTGTGCTACATTTCAAGAGAGTCACTACCACCCATCCAACCATGTCCCATCAAGTCTTCTACTCCTTCAATGAAGAAATAAGAAGTAGCCCCCTTCCCACTTCAGTCACAGAAAGGAACTTGTTTCTAGCCCTAGCAGAGACTATGGCCCAGACTCTCAAGATCTCTTCCTGCTATGTATGCAGGGGAACGAACATGGGGGATCAATGGCCATGGGGGGTAGAGAATTAGATCCCTGTGAACCTTATAATGAAATAGAATACACCAGTCCTACTACTGGGATTTGGCCCCTCAAAACCTCAATTATTGGGAAAAACTGCCTTGTCTGATGGGGGAAAAAGTTCACCATCTCTGTTGGAAGCTTAATGGGCCCAGGCTAAAGATTTTATAACTCAACCGCCTGGGAAACCCAATGGTGGGGGACCCCAGATCTCCTAGAACTAGATCCCCACCCTTATCTAACTTTTCTCATCTTGGGACAATGTGAACACAGCCATCGAGTGGCAGGCCCTGGGTGGACTACACTGGATATGTAGAAGGACAGCCTATACAGTACTTCCCTCAGGCTGGTCAGGTCATGTGTGCTGGGAACTATTTGTCCATATTTCTTCCTGCTTCCACTTGCCAGAGGGACGATTTGGGAGTCCAAGTATATGGGGCCAAGGAGATTCAAAGGAAATGATGTGCCCTACAAATTGGCAATTGGAAAAATGATGAATGGCCTCCTGAGCGTATAACCCAGTATTATGGCCCTGCCACCTGGGCAGAGGATGGGTCCTGGGGCTACCGTGCTCCCATTTACATGCTAAACCACATAATCAGATTGCAAGCAGTTGTAAAAAGTATAACCAATGAAACTGCCAGAGCTCTTAACTTACTATCCAAGAGAAAACCAAAATGCTCAATGTTTTCACCAAAATCACTTGGCCTTAGATTAATTGCTTGCTTCTGGGGGAGGAGTTTTTGGAAAGTTTAACCTGAGCAACTGCTGCCTACAGATAGATGATGAAGGAAAAGTCATAGAGGAGATTACAGATTGAATGAGAAAGGTTGCTCAGGTCCCAGTCCAGATCTGGAAAGGTCGGGACCCTGAGGAGTTATTTGGAGAATGGTTTTCAACTCTCAGGGAATTCAAACCCTCATAGGTATTATCCTCTTGATTTTGGGAGCTTGTTTAATCCTACCTTGCCTAGCACCCCTGGTTATATGGTCTGTCTCTAACCTCACTGAGGTAATGGTCGAAAGGACAACAGCCACACATGTGATGATGTTATGGAAATCTAAACCTCTAAACCAAGATGATGCTTTTTGACCCAAAAAAGAATTAAAGGGGAGAATGTAGTAGAGCCCCTCCCTAAGGAATGTGGTGAAAACCTCAAGACAAGGGAAGGCAACCTGGCTATGTGCGCATGTGTGACATTCCTCACAACTCTGTAACAAAGACCCCCAATTCAGACTGTATGTTACCAAATATGGGAGACAAAGGAGCAAAAATTGCACAAAAGGCACCCCCCCCTCCAGCTTTTCTCAGGGCTCAGCCTTTTGGGGTCTTAGTCCACTGAGCCCGTGCTGGCACGAATAAAGCTGCATCCTGGAAAGAAAAGCTTCTGTGTCCTGACTCTGTGTGTGTCTCCCCGCTAAAGTTTAAGTCAAGCTCTGCTGAGAGTTAATGTGCACATGAGGTAAAGACTACTGTTAAGAGACATCCTAGAATCCAGACCCATAAAAGCTCTTAAAGCACTTGCCACATAAGTCAAAGACTCCTATGCTAGGATAAACTGGTCACGACATAGGTAGATTCATAGTAGGTTACTCTTCAACCTCAAGAAAAACTTCCATGCAATGAGTTACACTGTCAAGGGACATACAATTCCCAACCCCATGGTGCATCCCTTCTAGGTATTAGTTTAGTTCTGAGAGACCCAAGGCTTAGCTAAAGCTGCTAATATGCAAATAAAAAAAAAAAAACCTGAATGAGTTTTTTCCCTTTCATCTTGTTCTAAGAGCTTGACTTTCTGACCAAATGAAAATATTCTTTCAGGTCTCCTCTATCCAGAGGATGCCCTTACTAGGCAGTATCCTGAGGGTTAGTTGTGAGAAGAAAAACTGGTAAAAAGCAGATAAAAAGGGGCAGCCAGCTGTCTGAGGCCGGATACTCCTCTTGAATGCTTTTGGCTTCTGCAATCTTACTTGCCAGGAACCAGAAGCCAGACTGTACTAAGCCCCGCCCAACCTGGAAGCACAAATGTGTAAAAGACCAGTAAAACCCAAGCTGGATGCTCAGTCTTTGGAGGGGACTCTGCTGGGCCGGCACTGGTGCGAAATAATGTCTTTTCTGATTCCCCTGAGTGCACGCAGCTTGTCCCTTTCTGGGTGCTGAGTATTTGCTCTAACAGTTTAAATAGACTGGGGATCCAAGACAGGCAGTTATAAGCAGCATTCTCTGTAGAGCCATGCCAGCTCTCTAGGGAGTTCATCATAAGAGGTCCCATCTCTTAAGGGAATTATGTCATCTCAACCTTTGTTGTTTGTTAGTGCTCAAAAAAAAAAATCCATTAAAGTAGCACCTGCCCAGTGACTATGGGTCTATTACTGCAGACAACTTACGTTTGTGGGAGACAGGAAACACCATACACACCATCATTCTTACTGCCTCTACAACAAAAGTCTTTGCTTTCTTAGACTACTTTTGGGAGTAAACATTTGGATCATGGAGGTTGTATGACCTATGCCTTCTCCAAAGCTGCCTCTTGTGTTCATACTCTAAGCATGGAAAGTTCCTTCTGAGTCTTTTCAAAAAAAGGTTTATTGGTTTGGTATTATTAAAATTAATAAAATCCTATTTGTCAGTAGTCAAACAATGGATCCTTTAAATTGGCTATGTTAGGAAGAAAAAATATATATAGAGAGAGCTCTCGATTGTATTATTAGTATGATGGCTAGCCTAAGGGACTCCTTGGACAAAACAAACAAATAGAAATTAGACTTAAGACAAAAATTAATGTCCATATCCAGTGAAAATTTCCTGTTTTAAAACTGGCTCTATCTGCCTCTTTTAACTTCCCTTTCCCTACAAAATTTGCAGAGTACTCTTGCCTAATCTCTAGATTCAAACTCTTGGGAAAATGAATAAAGTATTACACCATAAAATGGCCGAGGGGACGAAAACAAGCTCTGGTCTCTAGCTTGGAGACCCCTCTTCTGGGTTCTTCTTGCCCTGTTTGCTGCGCGCGAAAACCTGCCACAGATATGGAAGCCGACAACTATAAAGTACCCTCCGCACTTGCATTTGGCACTCAGATCTTTGGAGAAATGGTCTCCTCTGAGCCTGCCGGTGTTAAATAAATCTCTAATCCACCAAGGTCTCTGAGTGCCGGTTGGTTCTTCCGCCAGTGTTCCAGGCTGGTTCCATAACAGAACTATATAGGTTATTCTTGTAAATGCTGAAAGCCACAAAGTGAATTTGGCAGAAGTACATGGTACAGACAAAAGGGTTTGGTTTACTATATCAACTTCTGCTGTTAGGAAAAAATCTGTAATAAGATGGCCAATAGGACTGATAAGGGAATTCCAGTCCTAGTGAGAAGACTACCATTCTGGGATTTCCTTCCTACCCTGCTTGCCACAGGCACCAAATTACTACTAATGAGGGGTGTGGAAGTAACAGACTATAAATTGTCCCATCTGTTTATGCTCTGGGCTCAGATCTCTGGAGAATGATCTCTGGGCCCACCAGTGTAAAATAAACCTCCTTCCTTCCAAGATCTCCAAGTGCTGCTTGGTTCTTCTGCGGGGTGATCCAGACCAGTTTCCATAACACTGCCAGTTTCAGATATTCCTCTGCAATAACCTTGGCAGATATATCCCTAGGACCTGACCCTACCTTTGCAAAGAATTCATGTCCCCTGAACAGCAGCAAATCTTTTAAATATATAAAGCCATTTTCCCTCTACTTACAGAAGATTCTACCAAATTTACAGAAAAATTAAAAAGGTTAGTGACTACTTACAAACCCACTCCCAGACAACTAGATAGGCTGCTGAGGGGAATTCTTACACCCCATGATTATATTGTGGTCCTGAGGCAGGCCAGACAGTCCTTATCTTCATCCTCCCCCTCTCCCCAACTAGCCCTTCACAAAGTAATGACCATAATTTCTTTTAGATCCTCTTGATGAGGGAGCATAAGGCAACTGACACCCAGCAAACACCCCACCCCTAGCAGGTGGGATGTATGTGACATCCCTCAGGCACTCCCGGCTGCCCAAGAACAAAGGAAAGGCAAGAAAACATATGGTTAGGTGATAGAGATCACAAGACCTGAGTCTCCATCAGTTTACAAATATCTTAGTAAATTATAAGAAAAAGGCAATCTTATTAATAGCTTAACCTCCAGAAACCTTTGGAGGCCCACATCACCCTCCCCTCCATAGTAATGTGGGGAACAAAGGCAAGAAGGAAAAGGCAGGTAGAATTAAATTTCTTCATGACCTGCAGCCCATTGACAAATACTTGAGGCAAATACAAACTATAACATTTCTCCAGGAACCCCCTATTGTCATAATGTTAATGCCTTATTAGAGGGGAAAGAACCTTAGCTAGACAATAGGAAGGCCCCCGGCATCTTCTGAGTCCTCTTTAACATATCAAACTCATTTTGGAGGCCTTCTTTTTGCTTTTACCTTGCCCAACTCCACAGTCTATAGCAGGTCAGGTCATTCTTCACAACCCAAACACAACTCTTTCTGCCCAAGGGTCGGTCCTGGTGCTTTAATAAAAACACCTTTTTTTTTTTTTGCACCAAAGACATCTCAAGCATCCTTTCTTGGCCAACAGCTCAGGACCCCCACTACTCCAAAACCCCATCACTCTTACAAATGATCTGGAAAAGGCCAATACTCAGGGACTAATAGAAGACAATGTTAAATTGTGTATTCAGAAAGAAGACTTTTGTTAAACTGCTTGATACAGACTTTACAAAGGCATAAATCTTTTGATTCCATTTTAGTTAAAAGTCTCCCTGATATAATGAAAAAAACAAGTTTAATTTAAAAAGACAGGTCAATGCCTTGACATTCAGGCTATAATTCAGTTCTTTGGGGGAATGGAAACAACTGTATCTATCTTGCACATCTCTGCAAAATCAGAAACATAACTCTGAAAACAGTTGAAGCCTGCCTATCTTTACCAATTTCCAAGCTTCACCTATTCCTCTCAAAGTGCTTACAGATATTATAAAAGATCAGGATACTGGAACAAAATTGTCCTACACTTAAAAAAAAAAAGGAAGATAGACTTTAAATAGCAATTGCCCCAAAACTCTTGAAAAAAGAAAACATAAAACTTTCATTCTTTTCCTGTCTCTTTTATCATGTCTTTGAAATGCAAACACAACCCACAATTGCCTGAGACTGAAGGAAAAAAAAGCCAGGGGGTGAGGGGCTGGGGGGGTGGGGGAGTGGGAATTAGAGGAAGGGGGAAAAGAATCCATTTTAAAATAAAAACTGCTGAAAGGGCTCTTGTGCTCAGAGGCTACAGTACCTTTGATAAAAGGACATGTTCCAAAAAGTCCACCCTGGACTTTCTTGAGAATATTTTCTCTGTGCTTTTGTGGTATAAATTTTCTACCTCCATCTTCTATAGGACTTAAAAGCCATTTTTTGAAATACATACTTAAAGGAGAATTTTCTCATCAAAAGAGAAAGAGAGGGAAAAAAAAGATGATTGGAATGAAGCCTATAACGTCCCCTCCACAAATATTTTTAAAAACAAAAGCTATAAGATTTTTGTTTGTATCTGTCTACATGTTTGTATATATATATATATTATTGCAAATGTGAGATAATTTTTCTGCCTCCAAACAGTATTGCTAAAATTTATTTGTAAAAGAGCTCTATTTAGTTGGCTTGAAGGCAAGGCAAGTGCTTATACAGATTGGACATTCTACAACTCTCAGGAATGACAGAAACTAAACCAGATGTTTTTCAAGTTCATTTAATATTCAATATTAAAGCTAATTCAAGGTTTAATTAAAGCAGACATGTCTTCAAAGTTTATCAGAATTAACACTAACTTTTATTCTACCTGAATTTACTTAAACTCAAGTTGTTATTATCTGTTAGAAAATGTATTAAAAAATAATAATAACAGCTTGGGAAGATCACTGACTTTGATGTCTCTTGAAGTTTTTATGTCTAATCTAAGCACAGTTGTTAAGAGTAAGTAAATTGAAGAGCTGTAAATAAAAAAATTTTATAGGTAAATTATTATTTTCCCCAAATCTCTTTGGTAACCTGAAACCTTTAAGTTTTGCTAAGTTAGGTGATGAGTTCGGTTGAATTCACTGAATATTTCAGTCATTTACAAATAAGAAAATACTAACCATAGGTTTATAGGTTTGCATACTTTTGGTTTCTTAATTACAGAGAAACTAAAAATAAGTTTGGATCTGTTAGTAAACATCTTTTGTGCTTTATTAATAGACTGTACTATGAAAAAACACATTTTTAGAAACTGTAAAATGAATTCATAAATTTACCAATCTAAAACAATGTTGGTGCAACAGTTCACAATTATTTATCATTTAGGTTTCACTAGAAATTAAAGTTTCTGAGAGTTAAGAATTCTAATTAATATGTATGTATGGATAACACTGAGGTAGGGAAGCTGAAGGGACTCCAATCACTTAGAAAGAACATCTCTGCTGTTTTTCTGCGAGGCCCCATTTATTCATGTTCTATATTTTGCCCCTGAGTAAGCCAGAGAAGCTATGTTCCCATTTCAAGGGGGAAACAAGAAAGTTAATTGTTACTCTAAGTTTTGTCCTAGGCCAGAAACACCTAATAACATCTAGGAAGAGGCAGATCCTGAACATGTTCCAGAACTAGCTTCAAACATACATGGGCTGACGCTGGCCTCAATACACCTACCTTTGGTAACTTACGGAATGACACCTATTGTTCACCTGACATTTGCCTTTGATGGGATCCTACCATGGGTCTCTAGACCCCTTTCCAGCATAAACTCCTGACCCCAAGCACTGATGAGTCTCATTCTCCTTTCCTTTTTGGGTCTCCCAGATACTCCATCTGCTATTCTCTGTTACTCACACTATTCAGTAAATTCTGTTTTCACATTATCCAGTTTGCATTTGATTTCTATCTTGAGCAAAGCCAAACACCTTCTTGGCTGATCCTGCCAGGCCCCCCTCGGTCCTTGAACCCATCCTCCTTGTATCAAAGATGACAAAAAAAAAAAAAAAAAAAAAAAAAAAAAAGAAAGAAAGAAAGAAAGAATAAAAGAAAAGAAAAACATCTCTGTATGAAATGAAAAGTAAAGTGTAGGTTTTTGGCAAGAAAAGTATGAAAAAATAGAAATACATTTTCATTGAAGAAAAAGAAAATAACTGTCCTGAAGTGAGGCTAGTTATTTAAAGCAAGAAAACTCAGGACAAAATCTGAATGCAAAAAAGAAAGCTGTAAAAGATTTACAGAAAAAGAACCTTTGGAAAGAACTGTTTTTAAGTTTTTACTTATTTATTTTGAGAGAGGGAGTCATGGGTGAGGGGCAGAGAGAGAGAGAGAGAGAGAGAGAGAGGAAGAAAGAAAATCCCAAGCAGGTTCCACACTGTCAGTGTGGAGTCCAGTGAGGAGTTGGAACCCATGAACTGTGAGATCACGATCTGAACTGAAATCAAGAGTCGAAAGCTCAACTGAATGAGTCACCCAGGAGCCCCTGGAAATAAATTTTTATGAATGTGGTTAGCACCGGCTAAGATGAAAATAAACTTATTCAAGAATGAGTTTTAATATCTAAAGTACACTGGTACAGAATTAGAATTTGCTTTTTCTCTCTGTAAAAAGGAAGAAGTTTTTTTAGATTATTAGTTTGCTTTTTATAAAAAATTATAAACAAAATTTTCTTTACCTAAATGTTATCTGCCTAGAAAAACAAAGACTCTATGTTTAGTCTTTATCAAGTCTTTGATTATTCAGGAAAACAGAATCTTTTTAATATTAAAAGAGCTATGTTTTGCTCACAACCATGTAACCTTCTGTATCTGCCTTTAAAACCCTGTATTGTAACTTCAGTTAAATGCAAAATTACTGTTTCATAATGATCTGTGATCTTAATTAATAAAATGTTCAACCTTTGGATGTTTTTGGACAAACTTCCCCAAGTCAAATTCTAAAATGAAGCCTTCTGACCACAATCTAACCGTTCCATAAGGTCCCTGGAAGATTTTAAAGGATGTGCTCTCCTCATAAAAGAGATATTAAACTTTTAATTAGGTTTATTTGTTATGTTAAATTACATGGGAAGCATTGCCAAATAAGTGTTACCAAACCATCTTAAGTTATATTTGTGCAAATATATGTTATTAAAATAAGGGTTCTAAAAATTACATAAAACTACTAGAAATCTGATTTGCCCTGGTACATTATTGTCTTGAAGTATCGTGTGTTGCACGTCACAGAAATAACCAAATTTCCTTGTTAATTATAATGAACTCTAATCTGATCTTTAACCATGGCCATTTTTAAGTCTTTTATAATTTACAACAGTTATGCCTTGACTCAGATACGTTTATAAAAGCTTTCTGCAAATATATTTCATCTTCATTGAGACTCAAGGAAAAAACTCTAAGTACAGGTTTCTGATAACCTTACAATCATAAAACTGACACTAGGTAACAATTTCTGGAACTAGTAGAAGAACTGGATTCAAGCAAAAGTAGAATAACATGGGGCTGAATGAATTGAGGAGGATGGTTATAATTTCTATAATATTTTTTGAAACACTGCTGATTTTAATGTTTTATTTTTCCAGATTTTAGGAAAGCTTTTCTCTTAAAGTAACTATGACTTAGAGCAGTTTGATAAAATATATCTGTGTGAATAAACTGAAACATGTATCTTTTTCTCCCTCCCAGATCCCTCCAGAAGTCAAAGATTCTTAGCATTCTTGTAGTTTCAAGACAACATATTTATTTGCCCAAGTTCAAGAAGAACCTGTTCTCTTTGTAACAGGACACAATTGGAAACATTGGTTATATTATCAAGGCCTTGATTGGAACTTCATATTTGAGGGAGATAATGTTTAAACTCAAGATGTGACCAGACAGGTTTAAGGAACTAAGGTTTACTCTATGGAGCCAATAAAGCCCCTTGGAAAAACAGTCTGATACTTTGCTTATAGGGTTCCCAAGCAGCCTTACCAGGTGAGTAAAGGTTACTTCCTGGCAGGTGTAAGAACCTCAAGATACTTTGAGGATCTTGAGAAGAGAGTTATTAACCCAGATCTATAAGTATAACAAGGCTAAGTCTTATGGCAAGTATTTTGCTTAGTTTCTGGCCTAAAGAAGTTGTTAACAGTTTAATATTTAGATTCCTTATAAAAACTTCCAGCAGAGCAGATTTAAAAGCGTCTTTATGCCTATATGACTAATTGCTCCTACTGCACTTAAGTAAATAACCAGGAAATGTTTTTTTTTTAACTCGACTTATTTTGCAAACTAGTATTAATTTGACTATCTGTCGAAAAATGAGGGTGATACAGAACAAACAAAATTATATTTCAATAACACTTTTGTGGATATTGGATTCTAATACCATTCATTATAAACTTGCCGGAAGCCAAGCTATCCAACCAGCCTGAGGGCAGGGCCAGGGCGGTGGACGGATCAGGACTTCAGGGCAGCCCACCGACAGTGAAGCTTCTTGTACTCCCGCTTTTATGTAATTTGGCCTTAATTAAAGTACCTGGGGAATCGTCTGTTGGGGAATTGACCTCGACAGGCCCCCTGGAAAAAGAACTATTGGGGAAAGAAATAAGGTTCCACAAGGAAATTGCGCGGCCCTACATTTAGCCCTTGCCACCCCTTATAAAGACTCCTCTATCTAAAGGAAGGATGGCCCCATACATTTACCAGCGAAGGAAGGAACACATGGATTTGAAAGCCCCACTCCGGCAACAAAGGAGTGTATCTATGGGCACAAGTTACTCCAACCCCTAGGCCCACTCGGCCCCCAGGAGGCATTCAGATGATGACTGAACCTAGTCGGTTAAGGTACAGAATGGTTCATTAGTTCCTAGGCGCATTGTCTCTCTGAGAATGCATAAGATGTGGGTTCCTAAGGCCCTCTTGGTCCCCTCCTGGCACCTCGGACCCAGGTGAATGATTTTGTTCCTCAAACCACAAATGGTTTGGGGAAACAACTAAGAGGTCATGTCCCTGTAACTATTCCACTTGAGGTGTTGAGAGATAGATGAACTTTCATGAAAACAAATGCTCTATAGATTATAGATAAACGTAGATACATAATTTTAAATAATGTAACAAATTAATAAATAAGGAAAGAGCAGGATGGAACATTATGAGAAAATAACCATGTTATTCCTTAAAGGGTGATTACACATAGAAACATTTTTTAGAATTAGGTAATGCCAGAAAACGTAGGTGACGCACACTACAAGGAAATTGCTAACAAATATAATGCCACGTTTGCCACAATAAAGCAGCCAGTCCAAAACACTGCTGTTGTCTGTGTCCACTTTTATTTTTGTTTTATTTTATTTTCACTTTTTTGCCGACGCTGTTCATCCTTTGGGAACCCCTGGCCTGCTGGAGCTGGACTCCAGCATAAACTGGACTAGTTTGGAGGCTACAACTCTCCAAAATAACATTAAAAAATTTTTCCCTCATCCTTTTGACTTGGAATCATTTGATTACTAAAACTGCCCTTCCTCCTGAGGTCCTACAACTGATTATGAACAACTTCATAGCAATCAGTACAATATCTCATGTAGACAATTTTCATGCCTGCTTCTCTATGGGTCACTCAAATAGATCACTAAAGACACATGAATTGCAAAACAAGAAAATCTGTCAGACTGCCACTACTTGCCCTCACTCTATCTAATAATGCTTTAAGCCTGACATCTAGAAATACTCTTGATTAGCTACCCTCAAAACTTAAAAACTAGTTTATAATTTGATCTATCATAAATCATTGTTTTTCTTTTGTTTCCATGCCTCTTATTTATTACCTGAGTTTTTAACCCTTAGGCCTAAGTTTGAGAACATACCTACATCACCACTTTCTGAAATGAGTTTAACTGAACTGACTTATTCTCAGAACTAGGAGACTGGTTCAACAAGACAGAACAATCTACCAGCTCAACTTTTAATGTGTGAAACTTCTAGTGAACTTCAGGTATCAAGGGAAGCCCGCCCAAAATGTGCCACTTTGGTATATTATTTTCAATAAAAGCAACTTGAGAAACAACCAATGCAAAACAAAAACAAAACAAAACAAAAAGCTCTGATCCCCCCTCCTACCATATACACTTTTTCTATAGAGAGCAAGAAATAAATCTCTCATGTGAAAGATACCATCCCTGTACCATGAGGTAAAGAGACATCTTTATCACCAGAGATAGAAAACTTAGAGATGAGAAAACTGTATAAACCATGCTTGTTGCTTTTTATTCATTTTTTTATGAAAAAATAATTTTTTTAACATTTATTCATTTTTGAGAGACAGAGACAGAGCATGAGTGGGAGATGGGCAGAGAGAGAGAGACACACAGAATCTGAAGCAGGCTCCAGGCTCTGAGCTGTCAGCACAGAGCCCGACGTGGGCCTTGAACTCACAGATGGTGAGATCATGACCTGAGCTGAAGTCGAATGCTTAATCGACTGAGCCACCCAGGTGCACGTACCCTTGTTGTTTTTTACTGATTTACTTCCCCGGCCCAAATTCTGATTAGTTTTCCTTACTAATCGAAGCTCCCAAAATTCAGTTTTCTCTGTCCTATCGATTGTGCACGGGTTATAGTCTCTTCGTCTAAAAAGTATAAAAACTGCCTGCCTTGGTTATTTCTTTAGGTATCAATTTCATTTTCAGGCTTCTTTGTGCATGTAATAAAACATTGCGTTTGGTTTCCTGTTAATCTGTCTCATGTCAACTTAATTCTTAGTTCAGTTTAAAAGAACCCTGAAGGGCAAAGAAAAATTTCTTCCTCCTTACTTCCTCCAGGAGTAACTCAGATACTTTTAGATTACTACTTGAAGCAATGGAATGGAAGCTCTACCTAACAAAAGTTACCTTTGGGAGATGAGTCACACAATATTAAGCTGCTGACAGTATCCCCAGGTTTATAACAGAGTGGTAGAAATAAAATAGTACTATTACTAACTTATATTTCTACATCATTTATATTCAAAACATTTAAGGCAATTTGCACACTTTTTTTAATTTTAATTTTTTTTAATTTATTTTTGAGAGAGAGAGACAGAGCATGAGCAGGGGAGGGTCAAAGAGAGGCAGACACAGAATCTGAAGCAGGGTGCAGGCTCTGAGCTGTCAGCACAGAGCCTGATGAGGGGCTGGAACTCATGAACTGTGAGATTATGACTTGAGCCAAAGTCAGAAGCTTAACACACTGAGCCACCCAGGTGCCCCTGCACACTTTTGAAGTCAGTTAATCCTTACAATCTTTCTCTTTGAGACTGGGAGTTGTTACAAGAACTCAACTACATTTTATTAAAAAAAAATGTGGCAGCCTTAAAGAAACCAGAAGTACAACCTATATCTGATGTTTTACCCAGAAAAATATTTTCTTCTTTTATATGATAGGAATAGGTTCATTTCACTGATAGAGAACAGAAGATGAAACAAAAGAGAACTGGGAGAATGTTCTACATAAGAATGTAGGACTAAGTAAGAGTGTCCCCTAGTGGGCTGATGATCATTCTGGCTATGGTTCTGTGCCTTTAAGAAATCAAGACTTGAGGTGCCAGGGTGGCTCAGTTCATTGAGCACTGGACTCTGGACTTTTGATTTCAGCTCAGGTCACGGTCTCACAGTTCATGGGATTGAGCTCTGCCTCGAGCTCTGTGTTGACAGCACGGAAACTGTTTGGGATTCTCTCTCTCTCTCTCTCTCTCTCTGCTCCTCCCCCCCAACTCTGTCTCAAAATAAATAAACATTAAAAAAAAAAAGAAAGAAACTGAGACCCTTTACCTAAATTGATCTTTCTGGAATGGCAGCAGATACCCTGAACTGGTTGTCAAAAAACTTTGATTTTATGTATACCTTTATATCCACTATTTTTTGGTTTTGGACAAGTTACCTAACATCTCTGGTTATAAATCTATAAAATGAATATGCTACACTATAATATAATTACTTTCTAATGTTGTTAGAATTTTGTTACATAAAGACTAACAGGACACAGATCCTGCTCTTATATTGAGTTTGTATATAGAGGCAGTCACATTAATAATAAAACTTAATACAACATGATAAGCAGTATAAACAAATGCACTAATCTAAGAAAACACAATGGAGTTTCAAGTTGTTAAAGAGAGAAAGAAATCATTAATTCTACTAATGAGTAGGATTTAGAAGTCAGAGAAGATTTTAATTTTTTTTTTAACATTCATTTATTTTTGAGAGACAGAGTACCAGTGGCGGAGGGGCAGAGAGGCGGGGCACTGAATCCAAAGCAGAGCTGTCAGCACAGAGCCCGGCGCGGGTCTTGAACCCAACTGCGAGATCATGACCTGAGCCGAAGTCGATGCTCAACCTACTGATCCACCCAGGACCCAGGCGCCCCAGAGAAGATTTTAAATAAGGATTTAGTTTTCAGGAGGACTTTGAAGGAAAAAAAAAAGGGTTTTCTTTTGATCTTTACTTTGCCTACAATATATCTGGACTAAGACATTGAATTAAAATATGGATCCCAATTATGGAAGTCACATAACATTGCTAATAACCACCATCCTTTAACAGGATGACCTCTGGAAAAAGTCAACATAGTATTTTTTATAGAAGGCACCTGGTTTGAAATTTTGGTTTTATCAAAGTGACCTTGGGCAAGTCATTTAGCCTCTTCATGCCTCACTTCCTTTCTCTGTAAAATAGGAATAGAACAATATCTGCTTCTGAAAATTAATAAACTTTTAGAAGTGTTGCTTCTTTAAGGATACTGTCTGCTAAAGAAAATGCATGCAATTTCCAAGATAAAACACAAAGACCTGCCTTTTTAAATTTCACTCACGTATTCAGAACTTTTTCTTTGTTAAAATCAATACTTTGAGAAGAAAAAAAACCCCTGACATTATTGACAAATTTTTAACAGAGGGTACAGCTTAAACTCTTATTTTAACTTGGGGAAGTGCAACACATTTATTAACATTTGTTTCTATTTGTCTCAGGCCCTGCCTTAATATTGAGATATCAAATATGATTGCAAATAATAAAAAAAAAATAATGGGAGAAAGGACAAAAGACGATGGAGAACTTTTTATTTTAATATTTGCCAAGTTACTTCTATTTTTTTGTTAAGTTCATTTATTTATTTTGAGAGAGAGAGAGAGAGAACATGTGGGAAAGGGGCAGAAAGAGAGGGAAAATCCTAAACAGGCTCTGTGATGTCAGCTCAGAGCCCAGTTAGGCTCAACCTCATGAACTGTAAGATCAGCATCTGAGCTGAAATCAAGAGTTGGATGCTTAACCGATTGAGACACCCAGGCATCCATGATGGAGAACTTTTTACCCAAGTAATAAGCTACAAAAATGTACAAACCTAACATATAAAAAAAATCTTTCTCCACTTAGGTAGAAGATAGTTTCACTGGTAGCTATTGTTGAAGCACAGGAAGAATTTAAATGATTTATGCTGAGTTGAAAAAGAGGGCAGAACATAGGAACATATCACCATAAACTAAGGGTTATAGGAAAAGCATGCAGGCAGCAGGAAACACAAAGATGACTGTGAATATATTTTCAGGAAAAACAGAAAGAGTAGTCATATAACTATTTTCTGCTTCTTCTCTACTTTTAAAGACCTTTCCTTTTTTACAGCTGAAGAGCTCCCTTCTATTTGCTAAATGGGATGCTGCCTGATTAATGAATCACTTAATAAAGTCAATTAGATCTTTAATTTTACTCAACTGAATAACTGTTATTTAAACAGATTTGGTGACAGTGGTTGGAACTGAAGGATACTTCTGGTGGCTTTAGGAACAATGAAAAAAAATGTGTGGTACTCACATACCATTTGAGTTCATTGTCTTTCTTGGTGTTTCCAAGGGCTGTGGGTAAATTCCCTCTTGGTTCTGAGCTCCTTTCTCTTCGCTTTGAGCTCCCAGTCTAATTGGCTTTCCTTTACAGGGCACATTAGTTTGAGCTGGCAGATGGTTCTGCTCAGAGCTAAGCCCTGTAGCCTTTAAGACTGAAATTCCTAGGTTTTTTAGTAGAAAACCCCAGCCCTCAATTCTGTCTCCGGATTCCATGCAGGGAACTGCTGCTGGCATTTAGTCCTCAGTTTCCCATTTGTTTGGAATCCTTCCTGGGATTCCAACATTGGGAACTGTTGGTAGCAGCTGTACTTTTGCATTTTGTTTGCAATCAGTCTGCAGTCACCATTCCATGGGTTTGCTGGTTTAATCCTTTCCCGGGTCCAAGGTTTCATGGAAATTTGTGGTGGTGTGCACAGGACTTTCTCTTGGCCAAGACAGTATAATATCTTTTGGTTACTGCTGATATATTAAGTGCACATTTGTTTGTCTTGTTTGGTGCAGATAAAAACTATTGCTAACAGGCCAAAAGGCCACAAAAATTGGTGGGTATAGGTTGAGCATTTGAGGGTTGTTAAGAGTGTTTATCTCTTAACCCAAAGAGTCCTGTTTAGGAAAAGTTGGTCATGGAAGGGGTTGGATTGACATTATATCACCCACCAACCTCAAGAAAATTTCTGTGAAATAAAGTATACTGTGAGACACCACACAACTCCAACCCTGTGGCATATCCTTCTTTGATATTGATTTGGCTCCAGAGACCCAAAGGCTTAGCTAAAAGAAAAATCATAAATAGGGGGCACCTTGGTGGCTCAGTCCATTAAGCGTCTGGCTCTTGGTTTTGGCTCAGGTCATGATCTCATGGTTCATGGGTTCAAGCCCTGTGACCAGCTCTGTGCTGACAGTGCAGGGCCTACGTGGGATTTTCTCTCTCTTCTCTCTCTGACCCTCCTCTGCTCACATACTCTGTCTCTCTCTCTCAAAATAAATAAACTTTAAAAAATCATAAATAAATAACAATAAAATGGGATTCTTAAAACCCAGACTTAAGTGTACCACCTTCCAGCATATCTGCATATTTTATATCTAGGAACCATGGTCCCAGCAGCTATAAATATCTACAAAAATGGCAATATCTTACTAAGTTTGTTTTGTGTCCTGAAGAACTTAGCTTGATAACTATCAGGCTGGGGTGTCCAAAATAAGGATGGCCAGAAATGTGAGTTGCACTCCATTTGCAACTAGATCTTACCGAACTGGGAGCCGTCAGGGGAATAACAATCTAGAATTACAATTGCCATTATGAGGAGCATTCTAATGAGATAAGGTCTTTTAAGAAGTGAACTTAAGAAGCAAAATCTTCAGAATTCCTAAAATAACTTCACTGAAAGTTTCACTGTAAAAACCTGATAACAGAGGATTTTGCGGAAGATGGCAGTGAAGGAGGATGCTGGGCTCACCACGTCCTGCTGATCGCTCAGATTCCACCCACATCTGCCTAATTTACCCCGAAAACCACCAGAAGACTAGCAGAACGGATTCTCCAGAGCCAAGCGTAGACAAGAGGCCCATGGAAGAGGGTAGGAAGGGCGGAGAGGCAGTGCGTGCTACACGGACTGGCAGGAGGGAGCCAGGGCAGTGGAGGGGCAGCCAGCTCACCTGGCAAGGCAGAGTCCCCGAGTCTGGCTTGCAAAAGCTGAAGGGCTGGAGGGGCTGGACGGACTGTGTTCTGACAGCCAGTGGGACTTAACACCTGGAATGTTATAAGTCAACAGTTCTGCTTAGAGAGTGGGAGGGAGAGTTGTTGAGCCCCAGAGGACAGAGCTCAGCTTGGAGGGGAACAAAGGCGCTGGGAAGCGCCATCTCCCTCGCCCATCTGCCAGCCAAAATCCCAAAGGGAGCCAGTTCCCATCAGGGAACTTGCTTGCACAGAGCAAACACCCAACTCTGTGCTTCTGCGGATCCATCCCTCCAATGGGTCTGCCTCCCTCCCAGTGCTGCAGGGCCCCTTCCGAATTGGACCACCAAAGGCAAAGTGAGCTGAGCCTGCCACTCCAGCCCCTGTGCACCTTGAGGATCCACCCTGGCTAATACGCCAGATCCCATCGAAGAGGCACCAAAAGCCTGGCGGTGTGCAAGTAGCCCAGACAGAGGCCACACCACTCCACAGTGAGTCTTGCCCCTGGGAGAGGGGAAGATAAGGTACACACCTATCTGACTGTGGCCCAGCAGGGGGCTGGGGGCAAACATCAGGTCTGACCGCGGCCCCGCCACCAACGCAAGTTACTCCAGGCAGCACAGAGGAAGAGCCCTGCTGTTCTGCGCCACTCCAGGGACTATCCAAAATGATGAAATGGAGGAATTCTCAAAAGAAACTCCAGGAAGTAGTGACAGCTAACGAACTGATCAAAAACGATTTAAGCAATATAGCAGAAAATGAATTTAAAATAATAGTCATAAAACTAATTGCTGGGCTTGAAAAAAGTACAGAGGACAGCAGAGAATCTATTACTACAGAGATCAAGGGACTAAGAAAGAGTCAGGAGGAGCTAAAAAATGCTATAAATGAGCTGCAAAATAAAATGGAGGTGATCACAGCTCGGATTGAAGAGGCAGAATAGGTGAATTAGAAGATAAAATTATGGAAAAAGAAGAAGCTGAGAAAAAGAGAGATAAAAAAATCCAGGAGTATGAGGGGAGACTTAGAGAACTAAGTGACATAAGTAAGTGAAATAATGTACACATAATTGGGATTCCAGAGGAGGAAGAGAGAGGTGAAGGTGCTGAAGGTGTACTTGAAATCATAGTTGAGAACTTCCATGAAA
This sequence comes from Panthera onca, assembly GCF_046562875.1. Taxonomy (NCBI): domain Eukaryota; kingdom Metazoa; phylum Chordata; class Mammalia; order Carnivora; family Felidae; genus Panthera; species Panthera onca. The sequence continues at coordinate 166,434,546 of NC_138342.1, read as the reverse complement.
TGGGGAAGGAAAAAGGCATTGAAATCCAAGAGGCACAGAGAACTCCCTTCAGACATAACTTGAATCGATCTTCTTCATGACATATCATAGTGAAATTCGCAAAATACAAGGATAAAGAGAGAATTCTGAAAGCAGCTAGGGATAAACATGCTCTAACATATAAAGGGAGACTCATAAGACTTGTGACGGATCTGTCTACTGAAACTTGGCAGGCCAGAAAGGAATGGCAGGAAATCTTCAATGTGATGAACAGAAAAAATATGCAGCCGAGAATCCTTTATCCAGCAAGTCTGTCATTTAGAATAGAAGGAGAGATAAAGGTCTTCCCAAACAAACAAAAACTGAAGGAATTCATCACCACTAAACCAGCCCTATGAGAGATCCTAAGGGGGATCCTGTGAGACAAAGTACCAGAGACATCACTGCAAGTATGAAACCTAGAGACATCACAATGACTCTAAACCCATATCTTTCAATAATAACACTGAATATAAATGGACTAAATGCTCCAACCAAAACACATAGGGTATCAGAATGGATAAAAAAACAAGACCCATCTATTTGCTGTCTACAAGAGACTCATTTTAGACCTGAGGATACCTTCAGATTGAAAGTGAGGGGCTGGAGAACTAGCTATCATGCTACTGGAAGTCAAAAGAGAGCTGGAGTAGCCATACTTATATGAGACAAACTAGACTTCAAATTAAAGGCTGTAACAAGAAAGAGATGAAGAAGGGCATTATATAATCATTACAGGGTCTATCCATAAGGAAGAGCTAACAATTATAAATGTCTACGTGGCGAATACGGGAGCCCCCAAATATATAAAACAATCACTCACAAACATAAGCAACCTTATTGATAAGAATGTGGTAATTGCAGGGGACTTTAATACCCCACTTACAACATTGGATAGATCATCTAGACACAGGATCAACAAAGAAACAAGGGCCCTGAATGATACACTGGATCGGATGGACTTGATAGATATATTTAGAATTCTGCATCCCAAAGCAACAGAATATACTTTCCTCTCGAGTGGACATGGAACCTTCTCCAGGATAGATCACATACTGGGTCACAAAACAGCCCTCAATAAGTATACAAGAATTGAGATCATACCATGCATACTTTCAGACCACAATGCGATGAAGCTTGAAATCAACCACAGGAATAAGTCTGGAAAACCTCCAACAGCATGGAGTTTAAAGAACACCCTACTAAAGAATGAATGGGTCAACCAGGCAATTAGAGAAGAAATTAAAAAATATATGGAAACAAACTAAAATGAAAATACAACAATCCAAATGCTTTGGGATGCAGCGAAGGCAGTCCTGAGAGGAAAATACATTGTAATCCACGTTAAAAAAATTAAAAAAAAAAAAAAAAAGGGGGGGGGGGCGCCTGGGTGGCTCAGTCAGTTGAGCGGCCGACTTCGGCTCAGGTCATGATCTCACGGTCCGTGAGTTCAAGCCCCGCGTCAGGCTCTGTGCTGACAGCTCGGAGCCTGGAGCCTGTTTCGTATTCTGTGTCTCCCTCTCTCTGACCCTCCCCCGTTCATGCTCTGTCTCTCTCTGTCTCAAAAATAAATAAACGTTAAAAAATAAAAAAAAAATACATTGTAATCCAGGCCTATCTCAAGAAACAAGAAAAATCCCAAATACAAAATCTAACAGCACACCTAAAGGAAATAGAAGCAGAACAGCAAAGACACCCAAAATCCAGCAGAAGAAGAGAAATAATAAAGATCAGAGCAGAAATAAACAATATAGAATCTAAAAAAACTGTAGAGCAGATCAATGAAACCAAGAGTTGGTTTTTTGAAAAAACAAACAAAATTGATAAACCTCTAGCCAGGCTTCTCAAAAAGAAAAGGGAGATGACCCAAATAGATAAGGTCATGAATGAAAATGGAATTATTACAACCAATCCCTCAGAGATACAAACGATTATCAGGGAATACTATGAAAAATTATATGCAAACAAACTGGACAACCTGGAAGAAATGGACAAATTCCTAAACACCCACACACTTCCAAAACTCAAACAGGAAGAAATAGAAAGCTTGAACAGACCTGTAACCAGCGAAGAAATTGAATCAGTTATCAAAAATCTCCCAACAGATAAGAGTCCAGGACCAGATGGCTTCCCAGGGGAATTCTACCAGACATTTAAAGCAGAGATAATACCTATCCTTCTCAAGCTATTCCAAAAAATAGAAAGGGAAGGAAAACTTCCAGACTCATTCTATGAAGCCAGCATTACTTTTATTCCTAAACCAGACAGAGACCCAGTAAAAAAAGAGAACTACAGCCCAGTATCTCTGATGAATATGGATGCAAAAATTCTCAACAAGGTACTAGCAAATCGAATTCAAAAGCATATAAAAAGAATTATTCCCCATGCTCAAGTGGGATTCATTCCTGGGCCGCAGGCCTGGTTCAACATTCGCAAATCAATGTGATACATCACATTAATAAAAGAAAAGATAAGAACCATATCATCCTGTCAATTGATGCAGAAAAAGCATTTGACAAAATTCAGCATCGTTTAATAAAAACCCTCGAGAAAGTCGGTAGAGAAGGAACATACTTAAACATCATAAAAGCCATTTATGAAAAGCCCACAGCTAACATCATCCTCAATGGGGAAAAACTGAGAGCTTTCTCCCTGAGATCAGGAACAAGACAGGGATGTCCACTCTCACTGCTGTTGTTTAACATAGTGTTGGAGGTTCTAGCATCATCAATCAGACAACAAAAGGAAATGAAAGGCATCAAAATAACTTCAAAGACGAAGTTATGCTTTCACTGTTTGCAGATGACATGATATTATACATGGAAAACCCGACAGACTCCACCAGAAGTCTGCTAGAACTGATACATGAATTCAGCAAAGTCGCAGGATACAAAATCAATGTACAGAAATCAGTTGCATTCTTATACACTAACAATGAAGCAACAGAAAGACAAATAAAGAAACTGATCCCATTCACAATTGCACCAAGAAGCATAAAATACCTAGGAATAAACCTGACCAAAGATGCAAAAGATCTGTATGCTGAAAACTATAGAAAGCTTATGAAGGAAATTGAAGAAGATATAAAGAAATGGAAAAACATTCCGTGCTCATGGATTGGAAGAATAAATATTGTTAAAATGTCAATACTACCCAAAGCTATCTACACATTCAATGCAATCCCAATCAAAATTGTACCAGCATTCTTCTTGAAGCTAGAACAAGCAATCCTAAAATTTGTATGGAACCACAAAAGGCCCCGAATAGCCAAAGTAATTTTGAAGAAGAAGACCAAAGCAGGAGGCATCACAATCCCAGACTTTAGCCTCTACTACAAAGCTGTAATCATCAAGACACCATGGTATTGGCACAAAAACGGACACATAGACCAATGGAATAGAATAGAAACCCCAGAACTAGACCCACAAACGTATGGCCAACTCATCTTTGACAAGGCAGGAAAGAGTATCCAGTGGAAAAAAGAGAGTCTCTTTAACAAATGGTGCTGGGAAAACTGGACAGCAACATGCAGAAGGATGAAACTAGACCACTTTCTTACACCATTCACAAAAACAAACTCAAAATGGATAAAGGACCTGAATGTGAGACAGGAAACCATCAAAACCCTAGAGGAGAAAGCAGGAAAAGACCTCTCTGACCTCAGCCGTAGCAATTTCTTACTTGACACATCCCCAAAGGCAAGGGAATTAAAAGCAAAAATAAACTATTCAGACCTCATGAAGATAAAAGCTTCTGCACAGCAAAGGAAACAATCAACAAAACTAAAAGGCAACCAATGGAATGGGAAAAGATATTTGCAAATGACATATCAGACAAAGGGCTAGTATCCAAAATGTATAAAGAGCTCACCAAACTCCACACCCGAAAAGCAAATAACCCAGTGAAGAAATGGGCAGAAAACATGAATAGACACTTCTCTAAAGAAGACATCCGGATGGCCATCAGGCACATGAAAAGATGCTCAACATCACTCCTCATCAGGGAAATACAAATCAAAACCACACTCAGATATCACCTCATGCCAGTCAGAGTGGCTAAAAGGAACAAAACGGGAGACTACAGATGCTGGAGAGGATGTGGAGAAATGGGAACCCTCTTGCATTGTTGGTGGGAATGCAAACTGGTGCAGCTGCTCTGGAAAACAGTGTGGAGGTTCCTCAAAAAATTAAAAATAGACCTACTCTATGACCCAGCAGTAGCACTGCTAGGAATTTATCCAAGGGATACAGGAGTACTGATGCATAGGGGCACTTGTACCCCAATGTTTATAGCAGCACTCTCACCAATAGCTAAATTATGGAAAGAGCCTAAATGTGCATCAACTGATGAATGGATAAAGAAATTGTGGTTTATGGGGCGCCTGGGTGGCTCAGTCGGTTAAGCGGCCGACTTCGGCCCAGGTCATGATCTCGTGGTCTGTGAGTTCGAGCCCCGCGTCGGGCTCTGTGCTGACAGCTCAGAGCCTGGAGCCTGTTTCAGATTCTGTGTCTCCCTCTCTCTGACCCTCCCCCGTTCATACTTTGTCTCTCTCTGTCTCAAAAATAAATAAACGCTAAAAAAAATTAAAAAAAAGAAATTGTGGTTTATATACACAATGGAATACTACATGGCAATGAGAAAGAATGAAATATGGCCTTTTGTAGCAACGTGGATGGAAGTGGAGAGTGTTATGCTAAGTGAAATAAATCATACCTCTGTATTGACAGATTCCATATGTTTTCACTCATGTGGATCCTGAGAAACTTAACAGAAGACCATGGGGGAGGGGAAGAAAAAAAATGGTTAGAGAGGGAGGGAGCCAAAACATAAGAGACTTAAAAACTGAGAACAAACTGAGGGTTTATGGGGGGAGGGAGGGAGGGGTAGGTGGGTGAGGGGTATTGAGGGCACCTGTTGGGATGAGCACTGGGTGTTGTATGGAAACCAATTTGAGAATAAATTTCATAATTAAAAAAAAAAAAAAGAAACCTGATAACAAATTAAAGACAAGGGGTACCTGATATGAAAGACTACAAAGACTGTAAGATTGATATAACCCCCCTGAGTACTCATTCTAGTGACCCTCTGAATAGATTTCCTGTTCTGAAAAGACTACAATACTTTAAACAGAAGCCCACCACGTTAATGGCCTTATAGATATCCCCATATCTACCTTCATAGGAAGGCCCCCATATGTGCCTCTCCCAGAGTCAACTCTGAAGGCTTTCCTGGTAAATTGCTACATATTTCCCTTAAGCAGCCAGGGGAAAACTAAAATGAAAAGAAACTCCTTAGCTTGTAAGTCTTCAAAACCAGACATGCAGCTCTAGAGGCAATTCAAAATTCACCTATCCCTTCCACAGATCTCCAAAATTCCCCAGTTTATCTGAAAGACTTTTAAATTATTAGTCTTAGGAAAACAAAGTTCTTCTTGGAGGAACTTACATTCTTTCCTTGTACCTTTGAGATGAAAATATTAAAAGTACAAACCTCAGGGAGGTAATTCTTACTAGAAGTAGAATGAAAAAAGGAAAGGTCATTTTAAATTCAGACAAATGAAAAACCATGTGTCTTTTCCACAAATAGTAGCAGAAAAAACAAGCCATCTAAGCAGGTAACCTTAACTTATTCCATCTGCTCGGAAAACAGTTGGGATCCAACTGTTCTTTTATAGACTAGTGAATGTTGCATTACCGTAATACCAGTACCATGGCTAAAAAATTTTAAAACAATAAGATCTCTGTTTACATGTTTATGTGTGTCTAGTGTAGATGTGTGGCATTTTCTACCTTCTGATGTTATTGTTGATATTTGTAAAGAGCTCTATTTAATTGACTTAAAAATAAGCACCTATAATTTTAAATCTCAGAAATATAACAGAAATGAACACAAATGCTTTTTAGGTTCATGTGATCTAGTAAGATATGTGGTAATAAAGCTAGTTTAATTTTGCTAGTTTGTTAGAGTTACAAACATTGAATATAATGCACACATAACTTTTTACTCTTCCTGGGTTTTTTAGTCAAATAATTAATGTTATCTCTCTTGCAAAATTTGTCAGCAAAAGATAACAGAATAATGGCTGACTTTGTCTAATGCCTCTTGAAGGCTTCACGGGTAATTTCCAAATAATTATTGAGAATAAGAAAATTAAATAGAAATACGTATGATAAAAAGTTTTGAAGTGAACTTTTATGCCAGAATTATGTTTTATAGAATACATAATTAAAAACAGTTTCCTAAATCTTTGTTAACTTGACATTTAAAAATTTTTCTAGGTGAAATTAAATAATGGAGATTTATTAAATATCTACATCATTTCCAGGTAAGATAAAGTTATGACACTTAATCACTAAACATAGGCATATGCACTTTTTGTTCCCTTTTATGTAGGAACTATAAAGATATTTGCGTCTGTTAGTAAATATGTTTTATGTCATGCTAAGAAATTTCCTAAGGAAAAAAACATGTTTCTAGAAATCCTAAAAAGTATTTTTAAATCTGCCAAATTCACAGAATGCTAATGTAAAAGTTCACAATTGTTTACTCCTTAGTTAAGGTTCCTAAGGGTTAAGAATTCAAATTAATGTATGTGATTAATGCTTGTAGAACATTTCTGTATGGAAAAAAAAAGTAGGATAGATGCTTTTCTTCTGATTTGTTATCATTAAGAACAAAGACTGCCTTTAAATCTCCCTGGTAGGGACTATACCAGGTCCTTCTCACTACACTACCCAGAAGAGAGCCACATTTCAGGGATTTAATTCTTGGATATGCATCTCACAACTATAGAAGGCTTCATCTGACATTTTGTCCTATACAGATGCTGGGAACCTCCAAATCAAATTGATGAGGAAGTGAAGTGGCTGACACTGAGGTAGATTGCTTCCTCTGAAGATGCTGGATTGAAACTTCATACTTTAACTCAACATGTAACCCCTTCTTTCCTTTCTGTCCTTTACTCTGGCACTGGCCTGGAAAGATAATGCCACCATCTTGTGTCTCCCAGGCCATTGTTAATGGGAAAAAGTGCCTTTCAGATTGTTGGATCTGCCATCAAAAACTCCTACCTGTCTGTTAACAGAGCCAGCTTAGTGGAAATGGTTTATACCTTGACAGAGTTTATCTTGGCCTGTGAATGCCTAGATAGCTGGTGCATAACCAAGCAATTCCTCTTAGGTTTTTAACTGTGCCCTTATAACTGTTACATCTCCTTGTTTGACTCCTCTGGATTTACATCATCAAGTTGGAACTACAGGAAGTATTCATGACTCAGGATTTGCTTCCTTTGGTAGGGCCACACTACTTTGGTTAGGAGTAAATACAAATAAGAATATGATCAGAAGTCTCTCCTTAACTCTTAAAGGTTTAACAGAATCTGTTGCTAAGACAACAGCTGCCCAACAAAGATCCTTAGACTCTGTTCAAAGTGGCTCTTGATAATAGGATAGTCCCTAATTATCTTTTAACTGAGCAAGATGTCTGTGCTGTTACCAACATCTGTCTGCTACATCTGAATTAACACTTAGGGGGAAGCTGAAACTTTCAAGTATGCAAGATCACTGGGAAATCCATTTGGCTTAAAGGGTGACTCCTTCAGCAGGGTCTTTCTTTGACTTATTTGATTTTGATTAGTTTGGGTCTTGGGGACAGGGCTCTGAAATGTGCTACAAACACTGGGAATTATTCTGCTTATAGTCATCATAGTAATCTTGGTGGGTTGTATTCTCTCAAAAATTTAAATGCATGTTTTCAGCCACTAACCACCAAGGAAATTATTTAAGACTCGAATGTCAAAAAAAGACATGGAGAAAATGAGCAACTTAAAGAATGTGAACTTCAAGTTGTAACCTGTATATCATAGGGACTAAGCAAAAACATCACAACCTGTGACCACCACACAAAGGATCAACAAAAGCTGTGAGATCTAGAGTGGTAGCTGATAGTAGCACTAATGCCTTAAATTTTGATCACATCTCTCAGTTAAGCTGAGGATCTGATCAAAAGAAAACCAGAGGCCTACAATGTTATCACTTATGTTAAGGCCCTGAGTCATAATATCAAGACTCAATGCCTGACCAAATTGCAATTTCAACTCCTCCCTCACTTCTGCCAGGAATGTAACTTTTAACCAGTCACGGAATTTCTTGATCAGCACTAGAAAATTCACTGATATGCCCCTTCGGTTCTCCTCAGAAGGGTGACCAGGCCTAAAGCAATATATTCTTTGTTAATAATTTCCTTTTCTCTGCTCTGCTTTTAAAAACATTTCATCTTCTATAGCTCAATGAAGTTTCTTTTTCTTTGTTGTATGGGATACTGCCCAATTGTTTACAAAGCCAATTAGATCTTCAATTTATTCAGTTTAAGTTTTGTTGTTTAACAACTCTCTCCTCGCTCTGACTTTAGTTTTCTCTAGATCACTTAACACCTGTCTGAAATATGGTATATTTATTACTGAGCTCCTTCTACACTATAATGGAACCTTTGAGTATGTACTTTGTTTGATTTGTTGCTGTGTCCAGAGAGCAGATTAATACTTGGAAGAAAAATTGAAAAAAAATCAAATGTCCTGAACAGACATGCAAATGACATGACTGAATAAATATTAGAGGGAATTTTTTAAAAATTTATTTTCTCTATCATTTACATGAAACCACCTTACAAAACTCAGGTTGCTTAAAGAGAAAAGAGAAGACAGGGTAAAATTTAGATTCTGATTATGTCAGCAAGATGATGTTAAGTATGAAAATAAGAATTAGCAAAGACCCAGGCTCCTAAGGAACAAATATAGCTTGACAAAGTACTATGGGTTTACAGAATGAATATCTGTGGTAAAGGACTTCAAAATTCTAGAAAAGAAATACCATCTCAGAATTCTTTTTATAAGAGGCACCTGAGTGGCTCAGTCAGTTATGCATCTGACTCTTGATTTCTGCTCAGGTCACGCTCAGTTTGTGAATTTGAGCTTGCATCAGGCTTTGTGCTGACAGCGAGGGGCCTGTTTGGGACTCTCTCTTCCTCTCTCTCAGCTTCTCTCTCTCAAAATAAATAAATACTTAAAAAAAAAATTTTTAGGGGCACCTGGTGGCTTAGTCAGTTAAGCATCTGACTTCACTCAGGTCATGACCTCATAGTTTGTGTGCCTGAGTGCCACATTAGGCTCGCTGTTGTCAGAGTGGAGCCCACTTTGGATCCTCTGTCCCCCTCTGCCTGCCCCTTCCCCACTCACTCACACTCTCTCAAAAATAAATACACATTAAGAAAAATTCTTTTTTAAAATTGAGGTATAATTGACATATGACATTATGTTAATTTCAGTTATAGAAAATAATTATTTGGTATTTATATATACAGTGAAGTGATCACCACAATAAGTCTAGGTAATATCTGTCAAAATACATGGTGGCAATTTTTTTAATGTTATTTTTGAGAGAAGGAAAGATTGAGGTCATGTACACACAACGGGGGGGGGGTGGGGGGGAGGAGGAGGAGGGGGGGGAGAGAGAGAGAGAGAGAGAGAGAGAGAGAGAGAGAGAGACGGAGAAAGCATCCCAAGCAGATGGCGCAGAGCCTGACTATGGGCCCAAACTCATGAACCAGGACGTCATGACTAGAGTCAGATGCTCAACTGACTGAGCCACCCTGGCACCCCAGCAATTTTTTTTCTTATGATGGCATATGTTTAAAGGCAACATGCAAATATGATATATAGTATTATTAGCTACAACCAACAGAATCTTAATTCTTTTTTTTTGTTTTTTAAGTTTATGTATTTATTTTGAAAGAGAGTGTGAGCGGAAAAGGGGCGCAGAGAGAGGGAGCAAGAATCCCAAGCAGGCTCCTTGCTGTCAGTGCTGACACTGGGCTCGATCCCAGGAACCGTGAGATCATGACCTGCACCAAAATCAAGAATAAGACACTTAACCCACTAAGTCACCCAGGCACCCCCACATGATTCTAATTCTTATAAACCGAGGATTCAGGAGAACTTGGTGTTTTAATAACAATCTTAAAAAGTTGGACATAGCAAAATGCTACTGAAGTTCAAGAACTTCATTATATGTGAAACATATGAACACTGAACTCCAAGAAAATCAAGCATAGTAATGTTTTTCATAATTTGTTTAGCAATTTAGAGCTCATTATAAAACTTATAGCAAGTTAAGTGCTAAAATAAAATGTAAGGTTAAATCATTAGTGTGAGTAGTGCAGGTAACTGCTGAATCAGGCAAGTAGGCTTATCAAGTGACACCAAATCAGGTTTCTTCAACTTTGTAAGAACCTTATGACTGAGAAAGGTCAGACTCAAAGACCCTGCTGAACATGTATTTCTACAAATAGCAATTCAAATAAGCTATTGTAATTGTAAAACAGCCTAAGGCTCCTGGCATCTTTAGAATGCCCCTGGGCAAAAACTACTGCAGGTCAATAAAAATAATGGCAAGGATGAGCAGCCTCCAGATAGAAATCTGTGGTCCAGGGAATGTAATAAAGTCTGTCTACTTTTCCCTAAACTTAGAAGCTTGAGGAGAGACTTTCAGCTCCTTCTGAAACAGGACTCTTGATCCTCACATTACAAGGCCACTCACAGAGAGGTATCATGGAATGCATCTGAATTGATGCCACCGTGTGCTTAACTCTTGGCTTTTCCAATTCAGGTCAAACTTCTTCCATTTATTTAGACTTCTGGTGTTCTAAAGTGCTTCCACTTTGTAAAAAGGCAAACAGAAATGCATTCCCAAGAGCATGGCAACAAGCAGCCTTTATATGAATTACTTAGTGCTGCTAAAACAACACAAAACCACCTTTTGTCATCCCCTAGCCTCAATTTATTTACAGTAAGAACAGTACCACAGAAAACATTAAGTGAATTTTTAAAAGAGAGGGACAATACAGATCCATCTTACCATAACTAATTATTATTTTTTTTGTTAATCATACTATGGAAAACTTTATGCCTTTTCACTTTTGCCATTATTTTGCAAATGTTTTTCTCTGTTTTTAGTTATAATTAATTATACTTCATTATAACTTTAAAACATACCATTGTATTAATGTCACATTTTAAATAACAAGTGCTGTAACATAAAATATTGATTTTCCCTGTACACGTAAGTCATGCTTGTCCAATGTCAATAGCTTGTCCAATGTCAATAAAAAGGAAAAAATAACGGAAAAAAAGCACATAAAAAAAGCTACAAAATCACCAATCTAACTAGGGACTACCATTATTGACATTTTGGTATATTATCTTCTAATAATTTTACTATGCACACATATGTCACACAACAAGGATATTACACTTGTTTCTTTTAAACACTTCTACTAAGAATATATCATATTAAAATGACATTAAAGAAAGACATTTTACTATTCTATTTTACTCTTTCATATAAATCTAACAATAAAGTTTTCATTGGCCATGGAGTTTCCAAGATGATGATGATGATGATATTCTGTAGCAAAAACAAAAACTAGGTTCTTTCTATGTGCTAAGCACCTTAAAAGGCATTAGCTTCATTGGATCCTTGTCACCTTAAGGCTTTGCATTACCTATTTCCTTGCCAGAATACTTGTATCTATGATCTTTGTGTGCAGAGATTTGATGGATTTCCTTATATAATTCAGCTCTCAGCTGAATGACACCTATTTAGGTATATCCACTCCTTCTCCTTATTCCCATCAATAGTGAATGTTCTGGCACATAGCTAATGCTCAAAAGCATTTTTTTAAATGAATCAATGAGGGAGAAGAAATAAAAATGGCAGAGTAGGAAGATTCTGAGCTCAGCTCCTCACACGGACACACTAAAACTATAAATATATAAGAATAACTTTCTCTGAGAATGACCAAACAATAGGAGAACTGCTCTTTCACAACTAAAGATATAAAGAAAAAGCCATACTAAGACAAGTCAAAGGGGCAGGCAGAGATGTAGTCTCGTAAGGACCAACATCTCCAGTGTGGTGACCCACAAGCAGGAAACTATCAAAAATGAGAAGATCCTTCCTGAGGAGTGAGGAGTTCAGGCATCACCCTAGCCCTGGGAAACTGTACCAGAGAGACAAGGCATAATATCTGGATTTGAAAATCCGAGGGTCTTAACTGGGGGAGAACTGGAGGGATACAGAAAACTGAGACTCCATTCTTAAAGGGCTTGTACACAAGCTCACTTTCTCTGAGACCCAGAACAGAGGCAGCAGATTGAAAAGCATATAGGCCATATATGAAGGAGACTTAACTAATTTTAGGGTTCGTGCAGAAATGAAGGGATCTGTAGGAACTTTCTCTGGAAATGGAAGTGATAGTGGGTTCCATCTTTTGTTACTCTCCTTCTACCTCACTGACCTGGCAAAGGTGAGCACCGTTTCCATCTACCTTGCTGCCACAGCTTGCCCTGACTGGACATTCCTATGCAGACCTGCCCCACCCAACCTGCTCACCCAATACTGCCCAACCAATAGGCATCCTTGGCTGGAGAGCAACTCCCACAAACACAAGGGGCTCTGTCCCACAACACCTAGCAAACGGCCTTAGTCAGGACTTGTGTCCCTCATTCAAAGTGGCTCCCACCCTACAATATCTGAAAGGTGGTCTTGGGACCAGTATGGACAGCTGCTGGGCCTGGTAGCCAGAAAAACCAGGGGCTACCCTGCTTAGAGTTGTTACCAAGACAGTCACTGTCCAAACACAACAGAAGGGCACATATGCAACAATATAGGAAACAGCCCTGTAATACCTAGTTCTGGTGACCAGAAGGGATAGTGCCAAAGGTCACCACAGGACCCCTACTACATAGTACAATACCTTCCAGACCAGAAGACATATCTCACCTATCTAATACATAAAAACAAAATGAGGAGGCAGAGAAATATGTTCCAAACAACAGGAAAAGGAAAAACCCTAAAAAAAGAACTAAACAAACTGGAGATAAGCAATCTATCTGACAAAGAGTTCAGGGTAATGGCTATAAAAATGCTAACTGAATTTGGGAAAAGAATGGATGAACAATGAGAAATTTTAAAAAGTGATAAAAATATAAACAGAATGATTCAGAACTAAAGAATATAGCTTAAGTAAAAAACACACTACAGGGAATCAGTTTAAGGTACTACAGGGACAACATCTAGCATACTAATATTCACATTATACAGGTCCCAGAAGGGAGGAAAGAGGAAAAAAAGGAACAGAAAACTTATTTCAGGAAATAATAGCTGAAAACTTCCCCAACCAGGGGAAGGACAGATAATAGATCCAGGAAGAATAGAGAGCCCAACCAAAAAGAACCCAAAAAGCTTCACATCAAGATAGATTATAATTCAAATGTCACAAATTAAAGAGAATTTTTAAAGTGGCAAGATAAAACGAGCTAGTTATATACAAGGGAACACTGATAAGACTATCATCTTTGAATGATAGAAACTTTGCAGGCCAAAAGGGAGTGGCACCATATATTCAAAGTAATAATCTAATCTTACACCTAAAGGAACTTAGAAAAAGAAGACTAACCAAAGCTCAAAGTAGTAGAAGGAAGGAAATAATAAAAGATCAATAAAACTAAGAACTGTTTCTTTGAAAATATAAAAAATATTGACATTCAGCCAGCTCATCAAGTACAAAAAAGAGATGACTCAAGTAAATAAAATCAGAAATATAAGAGAACACCATACCATTATAACGTACATCACACAAATACAAAGGATTGTCAAGAGACCACTACAAAACTTATACACAATAAATTGGAAAACCTAGAAGAGATTGATAAATTTCCAATTTACATACAATTTTCCAAGACTGAATCAGGAAGAAATAGAAAATCTGAATAAGACTGATTACTAGTAGTGAAATTGAATCAGTCATCAACAAACTCCCAACAAACAAAAATTCCGGAACTAGATGGCTTCTCAAGTGAATGGTACCAAATATTTTAAAAAAGAGTTAATACCTGTTCTCAAACTATTCCAAGATACTGAAGAGAAAGAAATGCTTCCAAATTCATTCCATGAGGCCAGCATTACCCAGATATCAAAACTAATGACACTACAAAAAAAGAAACTTACAAAAAAAGAAACTTCATCTTTGATGAACAACTATGTAAAAATCTTTATTAGCAAACCAAATTCATCAATATTATGAAAGGATCATACACAATAATTACATGGAATTTATTCCTGGGATGCAAGGATGGATGGTTCAATACCCACAAATGAGTCAACACAATTCATCACATTAACATCCTAAATGATAAAACCCATGTGATCATTTCAAAAGATGTAGAAAAGGCTTTGATAAAATTCAAGCATCCATTTATGGAAAAAAGTCTCAATAAATTGGGTAACCTGAGGGAACATGAGAAAACAACAACTGAAAGCTTTTCCTATAAGATCAGGAACAAAACAAGGATGCCCACTCCTGCCACATTATTCAACACAGTGTTAGAAATCCCAGCCACACAATGAGAAAGAATGAAATCATGCCATTTGCAGTAACGTGGATGGAAGTGGAAGGTATTGTGCTGAGTGAAACAAGTCAGTCAGAGAAGGACAGATATCCTATGTTTTCACTCATATGTAGATCTTGAGAAACTGAACAGAAGAGCATAGGGGAAGGGAAGGGGGAAAAAGTTACAGAGAGGGAGGGAGGCAAACCATAAGAGACTCTTAAATACAGAGAACAAACTATGGGTGAATAGGGGAGTGGGGGAGAGGGAAAATGGGTGATGGGCACTGAGGTGGGCACTTGTTGGGATGAGCACTGGGTGTTGGATGTAAGCCAATGTTACAAATTATATTCATAAAAAAATTTAAAAAAGTATATAAAGAAGAAAAAGATAATAAAAAATAAATAAAATAAAAGAAGAAGGAAAAAAAAGAAATCCCAGGCACAACAAGCAGATAAGGAAAAGAAATAAAAGCATCCAAACAGGTAAGAAGGAAATAAAACTATCACTATTCGTAGATGACATGTTACTATATATAGAAAACCCTAGATACTACATAAAAAAAGCTATCAGAATTAATTCAATAAAATTTTAGGATAAAAAATTTAAAGTACACAGAAACCAGCTGTGTTTCTACATACTAAGAACAACTAGTAAAAACGTAAAATTAAAAAAAAAAAAACAATCCCATTTACAATTGCATCAAAAAGAATAAAATACCTAGGAATAAATTTAACCAAGAAGGGGAAAGACTTGTACTCTGAAAACTATAAGACACTGGTGAAAGAAAATGAAGATGACATATATAAATGGAAAGATATATTGTGCTCATTAATTGGAAGAATATTGTTAAGATGTCCAAAGCACCCAAAGAATTCTATATATTTAATGCAATACCCATCAAAATACCAATGGCATATTTCACAGGACTAGACATGTATAGAAACACAAAAGACCCTAAATAGCCACCGTAATCTTGAGAAAAGGGAACAATTCTGTAGGTATCACTGTCCTTGGTTCAAACTATACTACGAAGTTATAGTAATCAAAACAGTATAGTACTGGCACATAACCACATAGGTCAATGGAACAAAATAGAGATTCCAGAATTAACTCATGCTTATATGGTCAATTAATATATGACAAGGGAGACAAGAATATACAATGGAAAAAAGGCAGCCTTTTCAATAATTGGTGCTGGGAAACTAGACAACTACACACAAAAGAATAAAACTGGACCACTTTCTTAAACTACACAGAAAATGTGGGACCCAAGGAATTTAACAAAAATCCCCTACCCCTGGACAAGCAGAGCAAGACTAACTCCATCTTGTGCTACACCTACCATCTCATGTATAACCCCCACATGACCTACTTATTGCTTAAGACACTCCCCCACCCTAGTCAAGCCACTGAGCACACCCTTACTGGAAACCGGTTCATATAGGAATGCGGAACCCCTAACCGCCAAAGAATGTAAACCCTGCCTTTTGCCCACCAAACTTGCATGCCGATTCTTAAACCCTGCCTTTTGCCCACCAAACTTGCGTGCCAATTCTGACCAGAGTGATAGGCTAGTTCAAACAGTTACTATAGGGTAAATTGTAATTCAATTGGCCACCTGCATGTGGACTGACATGACTATGCAACTTTCTGTGTGTGTTACAATCTCATTGGCCACTGGCCCCTATAAAACTGCTATGCCTCTTAACCTAGGAGTCCAAGTCCCTGCTCCGCTGTGTCGGGTATACTTGGGCCCAAGCTCGAGCTTGCAAATAAACCCTCGTGCATTTGCATCGGTATCAGCTCCTTGGTGGTCTCTCAGATTTGAAATCGGGGATTACAAAAAAAAAAACAAACTCAAAAAGGATTAAAGACCTAAATGCAAGACCTGGAACCATAAAACCGCTGAAGGAAAATAAAAGCAATAAACTCTTGGACATTCATCTTACTGGTATTTTTTTGGAGTTGTCTCCTCAGGCAAGGGCAACAAGAGCAAAAATAAACAATATGACTACATGAAACTAAAAAGATTTTTAACAGTGAAGGAAATCATCAACAAAATAATAAGGCAGCCTACTGAATAGGAGAGGATATTTGCAAATGGTATATGTGATAAGGAATTATTATCCAAAATATATAAAGAACTCATACAACACAATAGCAAAAAAACAATGTGATTTAAACACTGGCAGAGGATCTGGATAGATATTTTTCTAAAGAAGACACACAGATGGCTAACAAATACATGAAAAGATACTCAACATCATTACTCATCAGGAAAACACAAATAAAAACCATAACGTAATAATGCCTAACACTTGTCAGAATAGCTATTATTAAAAAGACAAGAAATAACAAATGTTGGTGAGAATGTAGGGAAAGGAAACCCTCATGAACTATTGGTGGAAATTTAATTTATTGTAGCCACTAGAGAATACAGTATGGGAGGTTCCTCAAAAAAAAATAAAAATAGAACTATCATACAATCCAGCAATGCCAACTCTGGTTATTTACCCAAAGAAAATAAAAATAATAATTTGAAAAGATACATGTGCCACTATGTTCACTGTAGCATAATTTACAATGAATAAGATATAGAAGGAACTTAAATGTCCATCAATAGATGAATGGATAAAGAAGATGTGTTTGTGTGTGTGTGTGTGTGTGTGTGTGTGTGTGTGTGTGTGTGTTTATGTGTGTGCAAAGGAATATTATTCAGCCATAAAAAAGAATGGAATCTTGGCATTTGTGACAACATGGTAAACCTAAGGGTAAATGCTAAGTGAAATAAGACAAAGACAAAATCTGCATGATTTCACCTATATGTAGAATCTAAAAAACAGATGAACAATCAAAACAAAATAGAAACAGAATAAATTGGTAATGCTGGGGTGGGGGGGATGGGCAAAATAGGGGAAGGGGATTAAGAGGTACAAACTTCCGGTTTTAAAGTAAGTCATAGGGATGTAAAGTATAGCATAGGGAATGCATAGTTAAGAATGTTGTAATCACTTTGTGTGGTGAGAGATGGTAGGTAGACTTATGATGATTATTTCATAATGCATATAAATGATGAATCACTAGGTTGTACACCTATAAGTAATACAGTATGTCAACTGCACTACAATAAAACAAAATAAATGAATAAATGGCCTATCTACTTTCAAAGCTCAAATTAAGTCTGTAGTATCCAGTGATAACATCTTTGCACACATATTTCTGCCACTGTAATTATTTCCTTTAAAAAAACAGCAGTGTATCGGGGCGCCTGGGTGGCTTGGTTGGTTAAGCGTCTGACTTCAGCTCAGGTCACGATCTTGCAGTCCGTGAGTTCGAGCCCCGCATCGGGCTCTGTGCGACAGTTCAGAGCCTGGAGCCTGTTTCAGATTCTGTGTCTCCCTCTCTCTGTGACCCTCCCCCGTTCATGCTCTGTCTCTCTCTGTCTCAAAAATAAATAAACATTAAAAAAAAAAATTAAAAAAAAAAAAACAAAAAAAAAAACAGTGTATTTTTCATTTCAAGTTTTTATCAAATTACTGAAGAATTTCATATACTGCATTAAATAACCATAACGGAGATATCAACGTTATTCTCTTTTCACAAATGTTAACTATATAAAAAATCTTTAGAGTCAATAATTCCAATAGAATAATTTCTAAAAATCAGATGCAATGAAAACAGTACATTCCTCTTTCAGAAAGTAATATGTCAGAAATTATGAACACAGATTTTTTTTTGGTGCTAAAAGACTGCAGTTTCTATTCCATGTGCCCTTGTCAAGGGTTTCTGAGAATGGTGGGTAGCTTCTTTCAACCAACTTTAGTCCACTTCAGGAAAAGGTGGATTTTAAATTAAAGGCTTTAGTCATCAAAATGGAACTTAAAAACTTAAAATGTATTCTTTTAGTCTAAATGTAGAGTTATGAAGAAGCATTCCCCATCAAAAACAGATTAAATGTCACCAACACTAGAATGTCATATGGGGAACTAATACTGAGAACTCAGAGGGCTGCCCTCCAGGCACTGCTCCTTGTTTGACCTGTATCAACAGCTCAAAGGCTTCATTATGCACCCAGCTCCCACAGTGCAGCAAAATGGAAAAGGGGAGGAGACCTTAGCATATTTTTAAAATAATTGCTTTGCTTTGCCTCCACTTAAAGAGTCTTTATGTAACAGGAGGAAACAACTGTCTTCTGGAAATAAGAAAACCATTTCAATTTTATTATCTTTTAATTATAGTGTCACTGTTCCAATGTTACACAATAGGAAAGAATTCTGCCTGTACTGCCATTATAAATTCTATTTTCAGAATGTGTGACTCAGAATAACATCTACTCTCTCAAACTGGATATGTGGGACTAAATTTCCAAAACTTTTACTGACAGGGTTTACTGTGTAAACCCTTGTAAAGTGAGTAAACTTCCCTAACCTTCTCAAGATACTACCAAACACTCCTTAAACAAAAAGTAGTTAAATGAGATTAAAAATATGAACTGAATGTGGTTCTCACTTTCTTACAAAGTAATCCACATTTCAATATTTCAAATTAGAAACAAATCTCATGTGGGTAAAGTCATTGAATAATCTATGCTGGAAATGCAATGTGATTAAAGTATTTCAAAATAATTAAAGTGATATGGCCACAAAATTATTAGCTACCTTGGTTCACTTCTTCTGAAGTCCTCCCATTCCATTTCCAAAAGAAAGCACCTTTTAGCATTTGAGCTATTACTTTGGGTAAATTTCCATTGCATCCCTAAACAATGTGCTGTCATCATAAACTGTAAAAGAGACAGAGAGGGGGACACAGAATCCAAAGCAGGCTCCAGGCTCTGAGATGTCAGCACAGAGCCCGATGTGGGGCTTGAACCCACAAACTGTGAGATAGTGACCCGAGCTGAAGTCAGACGCCTAACCGACTGAGCCACCCAGGTGCCCCATCTCCTCTCCACTTTTACCTCTCACCTTTTTTCATCCATCCTCTTACAGAGTCAAGGTGGACAATATTTATATTCTAGGTGTAGCCATAATTAAATCTTTCACATTTCTAACTGTAAAAAGCAATCAAAATTCTATTATTGTGGTGAAGTTTTAAAATGTTATATTGTAGTGATGGTACTTACAAAATTTGGTTTTTGGGTTTTCTAACTGTTTTCTCACACAAATTTCAAGCAAAATACCAACTATTTCTAAATTTCCCATGCAATCAAGTGTTCCATCAAGTTTTTAAAAATTATTTTTTAAGCTTATTTATTTTGACGGGGTGGAAGGGAGAGGAGAGAGAATCCCAAGCAGGCTCTGTGCTGTCAGCAAGTTCATGACCTGAGCTCAAACCAAGAGTTGGATGGTCAACCGATGGAGTCACCTAGGTGCCCCAAGTTTTTAAAAATTATAAAACATTAATGCATCTAAAGTTTATCAACAGCAATAAAGCAAAAAAAAAATGCCACTATCACCTAATTAAAAAAATAAATCAATACAGTTGAATTGCTGGGTACTCATCATTGATTCCATGTGTTCTCTCTGCCAGAGGTAACCACTATTCCATATTTAATTATTTCTTATGTGAATGTATTCCTACTAAAAATAGTACTGTTCTGAATGCTGTAGAATCTTTTCCTAAGTGTGTATTCTTCTGCACATTGTTTTTCATTCAACATCATATTTGTGAGTTATCCATGTGGATACACAGAACTCTAGTTCCTTGCATTTCACTGTTACATAGTTTTCTATTATGTGATATATGTAACCCATCCAATCCCTTGTAAAAGGCCATTTAGGCTGTTTTATTTTCAGCTATTATAATGCTGCTATGAAATTCCTCATTATAAAACTGCAAGTTTCTGTTGATATGTACCTATGCAGGATTGGATAAACTGAGACATAGGTTGAAGTATTTTCAACTCTATTGATGATCGCTAACTATCTTCCAAAGTGGGGATACCACTGATACATTAACAGAGTAGGAGAGTGTTCGTTGCTCTAAATGCTTGCCAACATCTGGTATCATTCTTTCAAATTCTTGTCAATGTGACATATGTGAAATATTATCTCATCATGTGTTTAATTTGAATATCCTTGATTATTGCTGAGGTTGGGTATCTCTTCATATATTTATTAATCATCTCAATGTCTTTTTCTGTGGTGGTTTGTTCAAATTGTTGCTCATTGTTCTACTGGGTTGTCTTTTCTAATTAATTTAACATTTCTTTAAATGTATACTATGGATACTAATCCCTGTAATGTGCTGTGAGTATCTTCTCCCAATATGTGGATTGTCTTTTAACTTTCAAAAGAGTATTTTAATATAAAGAAGACTTTACTTTTGGGGGAGCTTGGGTGGCTCAGTCAGTTAAATGTCTCACTTAGGCTCAGGTCATGATATCATGGTTCATGAGTTTGAGCCCAGTGTCAGGCTCTGTGCTAACAGTTTGGAGCCTGGAGCCTGCTTCAGATTCTGTGTCTCCCTCTCCCTCTGCCCCTCCCCAGCTCATATTCTGTCTGTCTCTCTCTCTCAAAAATAAGTAAACATTAAAAATTTTTTAAGTCTTTACTTTTAACACAATCATGCCTATCAACATATTCTTTCACGGTTTTTGTTTTCCTAAATCTTAAGAAATCTTTCCCTACCTAAAGATTACAAAGATACTGTTCCACAGCTTCTTCTAAAAGTTTTACATTTTGTCTCTCAAACTTTTACTTTTAATTTACCTGAAACTGATTTTTCTGGTTGGACTGATGTGGAAACACACATACAAACACCCCATCACACCCCACATGCACACTATCACATACTGCCCGACACACCATACCCTCCTATACATTGCATCCACATATCCCCCCACTCAGCACCATTTACTGAAACATTTCTGATGTTGCTAAATTACTGAAATACTTCTTATGACATCTATCAAGTTATTATAAACAATGGCCACTGCTGCTTCTAGGCTCTCTTCTATTCCACTGTCCTATCAATGTCTTGTTATCTGAGAAAATATGTAAGCATGGTCTGAACAGCACTTTTTCCATTCAATTTTGAACATTATGTGTGTAGTACCTTAGCTAACAATGTATGTATTTAAAAATTTATACTGTGGATGCTAGACTGTAATTATTCTCCACATATTACACCTAACTGTAAGCTCCTTAGAGGAGAGAGGCTATGTTTAATATAAATCTACTGTGTTAGGTACTCGAGGAGTGCTTAATTCACATAGAGAAAAAAAATCATTACTTGCACCTCAGCTTATATAGGCTGTGGTAATAAAAACTAGACAACAACTTCAGTTTTTGCAACACTGATACTACTAAAATACAAAGACAGCACTATGTATGATTTTATTCACCTGCTTGTTCCCATCTCTTGTGTGCTACATCAGTCTAAATGGGGGACAGGTATGGGGGTCACAATCTCAAAGACTCTAGGGCCAGAAAAGTAGCAATTATTGTCAGAGAAGGCCTGGTACAGGGAATTGTAGAAACTATGGTCAACAAGAAAATGCCTAACTAAATCATGCAATTCAGTTTATATAAAAGGGCTGTGTTGGCCAAGGAACAAAATTCTCAGCCCCTGCTGGCTCTAGTTTGAGGCCTCTAGTCATCTAAATACATGTGACATAGTGACAGACTGTCCCTGACTACACAAAAAAATGCACAAATTAAATATTTCATAAGCATATTTTCTCTTAGGCACTGCTTTAAACAATATGCTGTAATTAGTTTGCTATAATCAGATTTTACTCCTCAGGTGCTCTGCTATTCTCTACTACAGGCTTAGTTAAGATGTTTAATATCCATTTCCTCCTTAACAAAATGTAGATACTAATAATATCTACTTCCTAGAGTGAAGATTAAATGAATTAATGCACAAAGTGCTTAGGATAAAGCTTTAATAGTGATTATCACTTTTACCACTTTATCACTTGATTATCACTGTTATCATCCTCATTTTTTGAACATTTAAAATTTTGAATATCTTGTCTACCTTTCTTGATTTACCTTTAATACCTTTCTTGATTTCCACAAATTTCCCACATCAGACTAATAAAACTAAGAGGTTATACTGAATTTTGTATTTTACTTTGTCTGACAAATTCAGAAGATAGTTTGCTTTCCAAATTTGACCTGTCAATACTTTACCTTATTGTCAGATTTCATGAGTCTGATAAACACATATACTTCTATGAAATATACAACATTTGCTTTCAATCATGATTTGTCTCCTCCAGTTAAAATTTCTGAGTTGAGCTTATTTTTAAAAAGCTAAATAAATTAATTAAATGAAGCAAAGGAAACTTCTAAGGTTTTTAAAATGCTTATGAGCAATTACAGATACATCTGACAAACTGAGTCCTTAGAGTTAACTAAACAGTGAAAGATACCAAATATTGAGTCAGACAAGAGGTCCTTTAGAGACAAGTTAATCAGGGTTTTAATCTCTCCATAGTTTTAACCAAAATCTTCACTTATTAAAAATTTTTGGTAATATCTGTATCAGAGTAATAGCTATAATATCAGAGCACCTGGATATGTTTACACACACACACACAAACATATATATGTATATATACACACACAGACACAAATATATACAAATGCATATATACATATATATGTGTATATATACACACACACATATATATATACATATATACATATACATATATATATACATATACATATATATATATATGTATATATATGTATGTATATAAATACGATATAGTTCTAGGTACACTGAACATGATAACCCAAATAAAGTGTTTACAGACTTCGGATAAATATGTCAAAAAGGTGTCATTACACAGATACCTCAAAAATTATTTGAAGCACTTATTCCAAGAAAGCTCCACTGTTGTTACTTTTTTAATGTACTGGAAGTTAAAAATGATCTATTTCAAAACACACCAGACATTAGTAACATAAAGTATATTCTGAATTTACTTATAGTGATCACCTCTTAAAAGAAAAAGGCAAATGGTCCAGAAGCAGTTCAGCCATTCCAGTACATTTCCAAGAAGCAGCAGCAGTCTATCACTGAGAAAAACCAGTTCAAACGGATATGATTTAAAGTCCAACAAGTAGGAGGTAGGGAGAGCATGGAGATTAGCTGGGAAGCAAACAACTCCTTTCTGAATCTCCAAATACATATCTAACGAGTTCAATTGTACTCAAAGGCTTAGAATTCCTTATCACTTTCATAGCTCAGTAAATATTAAGTCTTGAGATCTGAGACAACTAGAAAGAAATTTCTTAACAAAAGGGATCAGTCATCAATTTAGTTCTCCTTATGCCTATGAAAAATTAACTGTTACAAAAACTGCTCCCCTGTCATAAGAACTAGAAAACAGAACAATACATATAAAACAAAAGTTTTTAGATGTTGTATAATAGGCAGCTTTGAATAGATTCCAAAGAGAAAGGAACAAATGAGGTTGGTAATCCCAGATTACTGCTTGGAAGAAATAGCTAAGATCCAGTAGTGAAAGAGGGTACCAAAACAGAACATGGAAGTCATGCTAAATTTGGTATGGCTGAGGTGGCTAGAACTGTCCAGCAGAGGGAAAGCTACACAAGAGGATAGCTCTGGAGATTTACAGAGTTAATTCCCAGGTCTTGGCTAGAGCACTAACCTGAGTACATGTGAAAGTAAATTATCCAAGGTGTTGGAAAGAACTACCAAAAAGTAGTGGAATAAACAATTTCAAAAACTCACATAGGGCTGGGAATAGTCTGTGCTCTCATCAGACAGAGTACAGAAAGACTTTGCAAAACTAGGGCAATGGAGTCTAAATAATGCTTTAGTATGAAGCTAAATAAATCCCAGAATAAAGGCTGCTTTGGATACATCATAACTAAGGGTAACAGCAAGCCTCTAAAGGATTCAGTTATTTTACAAGTTACTTCTCCATACAATAGAATCCAGTATTCTTTAAAGTAATAAAACTAAATCTAGTCTTCCAAAATGTCACATGTCTGGTATTCAAATAAAAATTACTAGGAATGCAAAGATAAAAGTATAACCCAGAGGCAGCAGAACAATTAAAGTAACAGTCTGGAAATGAAAGAGAAAGGAAATCAAAGAGAAGAACCTTAAGAACCATATTGTAAATATGACAAATATGCTCAAGGATATTAAGAAAAACACAATCTTGATAATGAGAGAAATGGAGGATAGAAAAGATTCATGATGCAGTTTCAAAAGTAAGAATACTATATACACAACGATAAATACTGTTGTAAACTTGAAGACACAGCAATAAAATGTTACTAAAATAAGGTCCTGAAACTACATAAAAGATTTGGAAAAAACTGAATAAAGCCTCAAAGAACCTTTCGTGTAATACCAAGTAGTCAAATATACAGGAAACTAGAGTCCCAGAAAGAGGGGTGGGTGCCATAGAAATAAAGGCTAAAAGATATCCAAAATTGGTGAAAAATATAAACTGATGAATCCAAGAATGTCAACCACCAGACAAGGAAAAAGAAAACCACATTAAGACAGCTCATAATAAAACTGCTGAAAATCAAAAAGAAAAAGAAAAGTCACCAAAGCAGTCAGAAGGAGGAAAAAAAAACATGCTAAGTACAGAGGAACAAATAATGTCAGCAGGCATTTTGCCTGAAATCACACAGGGCATTGAACAATGGAATGTTTTTAAATTACTGAAGGAAAAGGAAAACACTGCCAAATAATTCTACAACCAATAATCATAAATTCCTAAAATTAAGATGCAGTGTACATTAAAATTTTTTTTAATTAATTTATTTTAAGAGAGAGCACAAGCAGGGAAGGAACAGAGAGAAAGGAAAAGAGAGAGAATCCCAAGCAGATTCCATACTACCAGCACAGAGCTCTATCTCACCAACTGTGAGATCATGACCTGAGCTGAAATCAAGAGCCAGACGCTCAACCAACTGAACCACCCAGGCACCCTTGCATTGCACATTTTTTTTAAAACCAATAAAACATGAGAACATTTCTTGCTAGCAGGACTTTACTATTAAGACATATTAAAGGAAATTATTTAAGAAAAAAAGATACTAAGTGGAAATTTGGAAAAGCAAATGGAAACTTAGTATCCCAGAAATAGTCAATGTGTGGGTGAAGGTAAAAATCACATTTCTATTTAAAGCAAAAATAATCACCATGTACTAGGAGTTTTACAACATATACACAAGTAAAACATATGACAGTAGCACAAATGCTAGGAAGAGAGAAAAGAAAATAGCCTGTTGTAAGGGTCTCAAACTACACGTGAAGTAGTAAAATTTGAAAACAGACTGTGACAAGTTATAGTGTAAATCCAAAAACAATCATTAAAATTATTAAACAAAGAGCAAAGACAATACACCAATATTGAAGAAAGAATCACACACACACACACACACACACACACACACACACACACACACACACACATCTTAAACAAGGCAGGAAAACACTCTAGTTAAAACACAGAGATTGTAAATTGATAAAAAGCAAGACATCAATATGCTGTATGCAACAATTTTAAAGACAAAATTATAGATTAAAAAGCTAGAAAAAAAATCTAAATATCACACAGAAACTAAAAAGAAAGGGAGAGTTACTATGTTAATCTAAGACAAAGTGGATTTCAAAATAAGTAAGACCAGGAATGAGAGGGATCATTTCATGATAAAGGAACCATTTTATCAAGAGGATATAACATGCATAGCTAGGAGGAATGCAAAATGGTACAGAGACACTTTGGAATAGTTGGGAAGTTTCTTATGAAGTTAAACATATACTTAGCATACACCACAGCAATCACTCAATCTCACTCCCTTATTCCAAGGTAACTTTTTTTTCCTTTTTTCAAATTTTTATCTAAACTCCAGTTAGTTAACAGACAATGTAATATTAGTTTCAGCTGCAGAATTTACTGATACATCACTTACACACAGCAGCCAGTGCTCATCACAAGGGCACTCCTTGATACCCATCATCCATTTAACCTGTCCACAAACCTACCTCACCTCCAACAAACATCAGTTCGTTCTCTATAGTTAAGAGTCTGTTTTATTTTTTCCCCCCTCTATGTTCATTTGTTTTCTTTCTTAAATTCCACATGAGTGAAATCAGACAGTATTTGTCTTTCTCTGATGGGCTTACTTTGCTTAGCCTGATACTCTCTAGCTCCATCCATGTGGTTGCAAAGACAAGATTTCATTCTACTGTTTTTGGCAGAGTAATATTCCATTACATACATATACCACTTCTGTATCCATTAGTCAGTTGATTGCCATGTGGGCACTTACCATAATTTGGCTATTGTTGACAATGTGCTATAAATACTGTGGTGCATGTACCCCTTTGAATCGGTAGTTTTGTATCCTTTGGGTAAATACCTAGTACTTCAACTGCTGAATCATAGGGTATTTCTATTTTTAACTTTTTTTTTTTTGAGAGAGAGAGAGACAGAGAGAGAGACAGCGTGAGCAAGAGTGGAGGAGGGGTAGAAAGAAGGAGAGAGTATCCAAAGCAGGCTCTGCTCTACCAGTTTGGAGCCCAATGCAGAGCTTGAACCCAGGAACTGTGATATCATTACCTGAGCTGAAACCAAGAGCTGATCAATCAACAAACTGAGCCACCCAGGTGCCCTTCTATTTTAACTTTTTGAGGAACCTCCATAATGTTTTCCTCAGTGGCTGTTCCAGTTTGCATTCCCAACTGTGTAATGGGGATTCCCTTTCTCAGTAAACTCAAAACATCTGTTGTTTGCTGTGTCATTAATTTTAGTCATTCTGACAGGTGTGACGTGATACCTCAATGCACTTTTGATTTGTATTTCCCTGATGATGAGTGATGTTGAACAACTTTTCACGTGTCTGTTGGCCTTCTTTGGAAAAATGTCTACTCATGTCTTCTGCTCATTTTTTAACTGGATTATTTGTGTTTTGGGTGTTGAGTTTGATAAGTTCTTTATAAATTTTGGATACTAACGTTTTATCAGATACATCACTTGCAAATATCTTCTCCCACTCCAAAGATTGCCTTTTAGTTTTATTGATTGTTTCTTTCACTGTGCAGAAGTTTTTATCTTGATGAAGTCCCAATAGTTTATTTTTGTTTTTGTTCCCCTTGCCTCAGGAGACTTATCTAGTGCAAAGTTGCTATGGCTGATGTCAACAAGGTTACTGTCTGTGTTCTCTAAGATTTTAATAGTTTCCCACCTTACATTTAGGTCTTTCAGCCATTTTAAATTTATTTTTGTGTGTGATGTAAGAAAGTGGCCCAGTTTCACTCCTTTGCATATTGCTGTCCAATTTTCAGAACACCATTTGTTGAAGAGAATTTTTCCCATTAGATATTCCTTCCTGCTTTGTTGAAGATGAAATTGCCATATTGTTGTGGTTCATTTCTGGGTTTTCTACTCTGTTCCACTGATCCATGTGTCTGTTTTTATGCCAGTACCATAGTGTCCTGATCACAACAGCATTGCAATATAACTTAAAGCCTGGAATTGTGATGCTTCCAATTTGCTTTTCTTTGTCATGACTGCCTTGGCTATTCAGGGTCTTTTGTGGTTCTATACAAGTTTTAGAATTGTTTATTCTAGCTCTATGAAAAATGCTGGTGGTATTTTGATAGAGATTGCATTAAATGTGTAGACTGCTTTGGGTAGTAGACATTTTAACAAGTTTGTTCTTCCAATTAATGATCACGGAACATCTTCATTTCTTTCTGTCCTCTTCAATTTCTTTCATCAGTGTTTTATAGTTTCCAGAGTACAGATCTTTTACCTCTTGAGTAGGTTTATTTCTAGTATCTTAGGGTTGTTGGTGCACTTGTAAATGGAATCCATTCCTTGATTTCTCTTTCTGCTGCTATATTATTGGTGTATAGAAATACAAAAGATTTCTGTACCTTGATTTTGAATCCTATGACTTTACTGAATTCATGTTTCAGTTCTAGTAATTTTTTGATGGAGTCTTTTGGGTTTTCTATATGGAGTATCACATCATCTGCAAAGACTGAAGTTTGACTTCTTCCTTGCTGATGTGGATGCCTTTTATTTATTTTTGTTTTCTGAATGCTGTGGCTAGGACTTTCAGGACTATGTCAAAGTAACAATGGTGAGAGTGGACATCCCTATCTTGTTCCTGACTGTAGAGGAAATTATCTCAGTTTTTCCCCACTGAAGAAGATATTAGCTGTGGGTTTTTCGTATATGACCTTTATTATGTTGTTATGTTCTAATAACCCTACTACATTGAAGGTTTTTATCACGAATAGATATTGTACTTTGTCAATTTTTTTTTGCATCTGTTTAAAAGATCATATGGTTCTTATCCTTTCCTTTATTAATGTGGTGTATCATGATGATTGATTTACAAATACTGAACCACCCTTGCAGTCCAGGAATAAATCTCACTTGATCATGGGGATTCTTTTAATGTACTGTTAGATTTGGTTTGCTGCTATTTTATTGAGACTTTTTACATCCATGTTCATCAGGGACATTAACCTCTATTTCTCTTTTAGTGGAGTCTTTATCTGGTTTTGGTATCAGGGTAATGCTGGACTCATAGAATGAATTTGGAAGTTTTCCACCCTCTTCTATATTTTGGAATAGTTTGAGAGGAATAGGTATTAACTCTCCTTTTAATGTTTGGTAGAACCCACCTGTGATGCCACTTGGCCCTGGAATTTGTTTGTCGGGAGAGTTTTGATTATTAATTCAATTTATTTTCCAGTTATTGGTCTGTTCAGTTTTCTATTTCTTCCTATTTAAGTTTTGGTATGATATCTTTCTAGGAATTTATCCAATCTTCAGGGTTTTCCAATTTGTTGGCATATAATTTTTCATAATATTCTCTTACAATTGTTTGTATTATGTAGTGTTGGCTGTTAATTTTCCTCTTTTATTTTTATTTTATTTTGGTCCTTCCTTTTTCTTTTTTTTTTTTTTTTATAAATGTGTCTAAGAGTTTATCAATGTTACTAAGAAATCCCTAGTTTCATTGGTCTGCTCCACTGTTTTTTTAGTTTCTATACCATTTATTTCTGCTTTAATCTTTATTATTTACCTCCTTCTACTGGCATTAGGCTTCATTTGTTGTTCATTTTCTACTTCCTTTAGGTGTAGGATTAGGTTTTTCATTTGAGATTTTTCTTGTTTCTTGAAGTAGGCGTGTAGCACTGTATACTTCCACCTTAGGACTGCTTTTCCTGCATATCCCAAAGGTTTTGGACCACTGTGTTTTCATTTTCATTTGTTTCCAAGTATTTTTTAAATTTCTTCTTTGATTTCCTGGTTGACTCATTCATTGTTTAGTAGCATGCTGTTTAACCTCCAGTATTTGTTGTCTTTTCAGTTTTTCTTGTGATTGACATCAAGTTTCATAGTGTTGTGGTCAAAAAAGATGCATGGTATGATCTCAATCTTTTTGTACTTTTTGAAGTCTCATTTGTGACCTAGTATGCGATCTATTCAGGGGAATGTCCCATGTGCACTTGAAAATAATGTGTATTCTGGTGTTTTAGGATGGAATGTTCTGAATATATCTGTTAAGTCCATCTGGTCCAGTATGTCATTCAAATCCATTGTTTCCTTGTTTAATTTTTTTCCACAGATGATCTGTTCACTGATATAAGTGGGTGATAAAGTCTCCTCCTCTTATTGTATTATTATCAAGGGGTTGCTTTATGTTTGTTATTAATTGTTTTATACACTTGGGTGCCTCCATCTTGGGTGCATAATAACTTCCAACTGTCAGATCTTTTTGGATAGACTCCTTTATTATGATATAGTGCCCTTCTTCATCTTTTGTTATAGTCTTTGGTTTAAAGTGTACCTTGTCCTATATAAGTATTGCTACTCCAACTTTATTTAGGTGTCCACTTGCATGATAAATATTTCTCCATCCTGTCACTTTCAAGGCACAGGTGTGTTAGGTCTAAAATGAGTCTTTTGTAGGCAGCATATAGATGGGTTTTGTCTTTTTATCCAATCTGACACCCTATGTCTTTTGATTTGAGCATTTAGTCCATTTTCACTCAGAATAACTATCGATGGATATGTATTTAATGCCGTTTTATTCCTTCTTTTGTCATGGTTTCTGGAGATGTTCTCTTCTTTCTTGTTTTTGTCACTTTGGTCTTTCCTTTATACTCAGTTCCCTTTAAGTTTTCTTGCAGGGCTGCTTTAAACTCCATTAGTTTTTGTTCATCTGGGAAACTCTACCTTTCCTTCTATTCTGAATGATAGCCTTGCTGGACAGAGTATTCTTGGCTGCAAAATTCTCCCATTCAGAACTTTGAATACATCATGCCAGTCTCTCCTGACTTGGGAAGTTTCTGTTGAGAAATCTGCAGCGAACCTTATGGGTGTCCCTTGTAAGTTAGGGACTTCTTTTGTCTTGTTGCTTTTAAGATTTTTTTTTTTCTTAATCACTATATTTTGCAAATTTAATTATAATGCCTTAGTGCTAGCTTACTTTTGTTGATTTTGATGGGAGGTTTCTGTGCCTCCGAGGATCTAGAGAAATTTTCTGCCCCCTTTTCTCTCTTCTACTGAGACTCCTGTAATATGAATGTTATTATGATTGATGGAGTAATTGAGTTCCCTAAGTATATTCTCATGTTGCATAATTCTTCTTTCTCTGTTTTATTCAGCTTCACTAGATTTCATTATTTTATCTTCTACATTACCTAGTTGTTTCTCTGCTTCTTCCATCCTTGTGTTCATTGCATCAAGCCTGTTTTGAATGTTACTGCATTTTTCATTTCTGTTTTTAACTCTTTGTTAAATGTGGTAAGGACCTGCATGAAGTCTTCCATTATTTTCTCAAGCCCAGTAAGTATCCTTATGATTGTTGCTTTAAATTCTCCATCAGGTATGTTACTTATATCTGTTTCTCTTAGATCTCTGGCCATGGCCTTGTCTTCTCCTTTCATCTGGGCTAAATTCCTGTCTTGGCATTTTATCTAAGTTTCTATCCTCTTCTGTATATTAGAAAACTCCATTAGGTTTCCTGCTTCTAAGAATAATGGCTTTATGAAAGCGATCATATAGTGCCCAGGGCCTGGTACTTCAGAGTGTGATGTGTGCACTCTGCTGTTCTTTTCTGGCTGCTGTATCCTTCAGGCCAGTTGTCTGTCTTGCCTGCAGTTGACAGTGTTTGGTCTTTGGCCAGAATGTGTCAAGTTTTAACTAGGTATATTCTGGTCTGCTTGCTAAATGAGATATGATACTACTTCCACCTGAACTAAAGTCCTACAGAACTCTCTGGTTGGGAGCCATGGTGTGGGCAGGGGTTTCTGCTGGTGTTCTATGGAAAGGGAACCATGCTAGGATGGGGGAAAGCTTGACCAAGAAGGGCAGTAGTGTCAGAGCCCAGGGGTGCGGGGCTTGGTATAAGTAGGTTAGGCAGCCAGTATTGATGCTATGCTGCTTCCCACAAATGGCTCTGTGTTTATGGTGAGGGCAGGGGAGGGAAATGGCACCAGCCAGCTCCTTTCTTCAAGGAAAGGAGTCCCTGTGCATGCTGTCTCTTAGGAAAGCAAGCTGAGAAGAGTAAATAATCTCCCCTCTGTGTGTTCTAGGTGTGTTTCAGATTGCTGTATCCACACTGTCTGCCTCCAGGTTGTTAGCCTGTGGTGCCCTCTGAGCTGTATCACAGCCAAGCCTGCTAGTCTTAAAACTCCAGGCTTTAGGGATGTGGTGTGGGCAGGGGTCTGTCACTGGTCTTCCAGGGGAGGGTCCCACCTAGGCAGAAATTCTTAGGTTGCTAAAAAGACAAAAGTCCTATGACATACTGTCCTAATCAATCTAAAGTACTCAAAGGAGTTAACTAAGGCTTTAAAGTAGTTATATTGGCAGAAAAACCTAGTGTGATATGAGTTCTGTCTCATCTGCTAAGCAACTCCTAGATTTTGTACCTATACTCATATAAAAGTGGGCTAATAAGGGAGTAGAGCTTCCAGCAAGGGAATTTTCTCCAGTAATCCTCCAAGATGGCACAGGGAAACATGAAACAAAGAAAATGTCATTGATAGGCTGAATCTGGGGACTCTTTGGAATAAGCTAACCAATTATGTCAATCCATTGCTAGGGAAGGGACTCAATGAAAAAAGACTCAATTAGGTTAACTTTGTTATCCTTATGAGGCAGAATGTAGAAAATTACATGGAATAAGTGATAGCTATCTTCCTATTTTTGCTTTTTTGAACTGTTATTTTAAATTGCAGTTATTCTGTTTTTTGCTTCTATTACTTTACATGAAGTATGTCAGACATTTCTATATATTTTTAATTTAGCCTATAAGTGAATTTACATCCCTATCTGAGACAAAATGGACACCAATCAGCTATTAATCTTGGAGATGAGAGTCACTTCTAGGCATGGCATGTGGGACAGAGAATGAGTGTATCTGTGGTTATAAATGGAAAACTGTACTAGGTTCAGCAAAAGCACCATTTGAACTGGATGGAGAAAGGGTGTGTGTGTATGCTGGCAACAAAGAAATGAATACCATTGTTTTGTCTACCAAAAAGACCCCCTTTTCTGTATTTTATTCATTCTTGAGGGAACTTTTCTATTTGCATTCAACCAAGTGTGTGCTGTCAATCACAGTATTCCATCCCTCTGTAATACAAATCAGAATCCTGCCACATAATATACTAAATTCAAAGTTAGGAAACGAGAATACTTTGGTGACAAAATTGAACACATAAAGTAATGCTGCTAATAATTATGTATATAGCCATGTGAAAGAGCCCTGTTGTAAGGAATACAGGTGACATGCACTATAATGCAGAGACAATATAATAAAGTGTCCTGGTGATAATTCTTCATTTTAAGTGTGGCCTTGCCCTTTTTTCATAAGCCAGTCAGATTTGCTGTCACTTGCAACTACAAGAGTCCTGACACAATTCTCTTAGAAAAAATCAAGTAGTCTAGTAGGCTAGTATATAGAGTGCACAGGAAATATGGTAGAGGTACTCCTAAGAAACTTGGGAAAACTGAGAAACTTAGCATCTTAAGTCAGTTCCAAAGCCACTCTATTACAGTCTTTCTCTTGACTGTAACCTAACAGAAAGTACTACCACAGTAAGAAAAAGTCACAGATGGAAATAGTGGTAATGTCCATCCAAGCACTACATGTTTGCATCTGTAGGTAGGTAAGGATACCCTAAAGGTTTAACCTACTAATTGTGAGCATACATACTAGCTTACCTTAGCCTGTCCAACTATATCAAATTGCTATTTCACTCTACATAGGCTATTCTAAGCACAGAAACATACTTCATTTCTTTCAAATTTCAAACACTATTATCTGTCATAGGTAACTATGTCTCATACTTCACAAAGCTATCAGATGGGACTCTAATTTCCCAATACTAATTATACCATGCATGCCTATGTTGCACCTATCCATATTCCACAAAGGCCAATCATTCAAATGTGCATAGACTGCAATTCTTTCCCTTCCTGTTTTGTTTCTGGGATCTTACATTATTGATTATTCTATGTGTTATAAATTAATTCTTCCCCACAACCATGAGAGATGTAAACTCCATGAAGACAGATACCTTTTCCATCGTATTCATTGCTATATTTTTGATGCCTAGCACATAGTAAGTACTCAAAATTATTTGTTGAAGGCAAGAGTAAATAAATGAATAAAAAGCTAGAAAGGAATAATCTGTAAGAGGTCTTCCATTTCTGAAGTTCTATAATTCTACTTGGAGAAGATCAAGTGTGACAATGGATTTCTGAGGGTTAGAGGCATCATCAAACTTCAGTAATACTTTTCTAGACAAACCTAATATAATTTTTCTTTATTCTTGACTTTACTTCAGATAAATTCACTTTAAATTTTGAGCCTCAAGATGAAATAATTAAAATAGAAAATGACAATAACAAATTATGCTTACTCTTCTTCCCATCCATATCTGCATGGATTTTCCGAGCCAAGAATCCACTTTTGTATATAGCAGCATTTGGGTCATGAGGAATGTCTAAGAATGGGTTGGTAGTACTCCCAATACGACTGATGGTCTTTGGATGTGTTCCATTAGCCTTCTCATCAGTTCCTTCAGTTGGAGATTTTTTTTTCTCTTCATCATCTCTAAAGGGAGAAAACACAGTTTGAGCACCTAACACAATATTCAATGAACAAAGTTATTTAGTGTAATAAACTATCATGTTTTCCAATAGTCCATCAGTCTTGATAAAAACACTATAAGAGCTATCACTTACTGTGCGTCTGTGTCAAATATTAATGATCATAAAGATCTTGTAAGATGGATATTAGTATCCTATATTACAGATAAGGAAGCAAACTGAGAGAGTTTAAATAAATTCCCAAGGCCACAGATCTAGTAATCAAAGAGAGATGGTAAGGTAATGACTGCAAAATCTCTAAAGCCTTTGCTCTTTCTACCCACTACCTTCATACCTGTCTTCTTTCAAAAGAGTGAGGATTCTTTTACTGAAATCATGATTTTGATTTTGATTTTTACATGTTTTAGCACATCGCCAAGTACACAGAATACAATGAATAATTTTAGATTAAGTACAATGAATAATACTGAACTATATCCACCAAATAATCTCTTATATTGAAACCCCCAGTAAAGCTATCAATGTGGTAGGATGGTGGCGTCATTTAGTACTTTGGCATCTTCTAGCTACAATTTTCTCAACTGCCATAAAAATGTGGGGCACCACTGAGAAAACCAATTGCCCAGTCTTTTGTGAATCTCTGTTCCTTCAAGCAGGGAAAATCTTTTAATGTACACTTAGTATGAAGTTTGCAGAAAATGGATGCTTACATTCAATTAATAAAGAGGAGTGAAATGAAGATGAAAGCTAATAAACTGATAAACTGCTGAAAAACACAACACCGAATTAAGAACATTTGTCTTATTTCACCTGTTTCAATTTCTTGGCTTACCTTTGTTTTTACTGTTTATTAGACACTCATGATTAAAGATTTTTGATTAAAACTTCAAAATAACCACCACGAAAATATATTTAAAATAAACCACAAAATTAACAATTATCAAAGTTGTGCATTTGGTGATCAAATTAAAAATGTGTTTTTTTTCTCCATTGCTATTTGATTATTTAAAGATAATCTTTTGTCTTCCTGCTTTAAAAATTTTTTATCACTACATTTTGTAAATTTAATTGCAATATGTCTTGGTGTTGGCCTGCTTTTTTGCTTTGGATGGGAGTTCTCTGTCTCCTGGATCTGGATGTCTTTTTCCTTTCCCAGATTAGGGATGTTTTCATCTATTCTTCCCTCAAATAAATTTTCTGCCCCCTTTTCTGTCTTCTTCTTTTGGCACTCCTATAATGTTACTATGCTTGATTGAACCACTGAGTTCCCTAAGTCCAGGGACTTGCATAATTCTTCTTTTGTTCAGCTTCGTTTCTTTCAATTATTTTGTCTTCTAGGTCATTGTTCCTCTACTACTTACAGCCTGCTGTTCATTGCATCAAGCATGTGTGTAATCTTGTTTATTGCACTCTTATCTCTGAATGGTTCTGTTTTCACTTTTTTATTTCTGTGGCAAGGGTCCCCTGGATGTTTTCTATACTTTTTTTAAGCTCAGTGACTATCCTTATAATTGTTGCTTTAAATTCTCAATCATGAATGTTACTTATATCTTTTTCTTAGATATCTGGCTGTGGATGTAATTTGTTCTTTCATTTGGTATAAATTCCTCTATCTTGACATTTTGTCTAAGGCTTTGTCTTTTTTTCTGTGCTAGAAAAGCTAGTTATTTTTCCTGCTCCTGAAAGCAATGGCTCCTTAAGGAAAAGAATATGTAATGTCCTGGACCTGGTGATTCAGGGATTTTCTCTGGTGTGTGTTGTCTCTGCTCTGCTATTGTGCTTTGGCTGCTGTATCCTTCAGGCTGGTCATCTGCAGAGGCTCTCCTTGCCTTCTGTGAGCAGTGTTTGTTCCCTGGTCTGAATGTGGCAAGTTTTATGTAAATTTGCACTGGTCTACTTGTAAAATGAGACCTGACACAACCTCCACAAGAACACTATGGTCAGTAGACATGGTATGGGCAATGGTTTCTGCTGGTCATCTGGGGTTGGGGCCCACCATGCTGGGAATGAGGCATGCTTGCCTGATAAGGGCAGTCCCACCATAATGTAGGGAGTTAGGGCCTGGTGTATGCAAGTTAGGCAGCCAGTGTTGGCAATATGCTACTTCTGGTAGGTGGCTGTATTTTTGCTGAGGGGTTGGGGATGGAATTGGCACTAGCCAGCTCCTTTGTTCCTGAAGAGGTATCTCTGTGAATGCTTCCCATCAGGCACATGCCCCAAGAGTGAATAATCTCCCTCTTGGGTGCCCCAGGCATTTTTCAGATTGCTGCTTCCATGCTGTTGCCTTTGGTTGGTTTGCCTGCCTTCTCTCCAGGAGCAGCACAGTGCCCTCTGGACTATATCCCAGGCAAGCATCCTGACCTTTAAAAATCCAGGCTCTTGGGTCACTTGGGAGGCTTAGTCAGTTAAGTATCTGACTTTGGCTCAGATGATGATCTCAAGGGTCATGGGTTGGAGACCGGTATTGGGCTCTATGCTGAAAGTGCAAAGCCTGCTTCAGGTTCTCTGTTTCCCTCTCTCTCTGCCCCTCCTCTCTTGCTCTCTCGCTCTTAAAAACAAACATTTTTTTTTAAAAAAAAATACAGGTTCTAAGCAAGTTCTCATGATATCCAGCCCGTCTTGTTTTCCAAGGCAATGGCTTTGAGGCAATATTCTCCTTGTGTGTTGCTCTCTCTCTCATCCTTTTCTGTGACCACAACTCTCTCCCCTCTGTAGCACCTGGAATCAGTTTCTCCCCTAAACCATATCTCCGTACTTCCTACATTCTTTGATGAGGATTCTTCTCTCCCTTAAGTTGTGGAGTTTGTTGTCAGTCTTCATGTCAATTTCTGGGTTCTTTAGGATGATCTGATAGTTATCTAGTTGTGTTCACAGGACAACATGAGCCTAGGATCCTCCTACTCTGCTGTTATCCTCCTCTCCCTCTGGAATTACTGATTTATGCATGTAAGAGATTTAATTATTTATTCATTTATTTTAAATTAATGGCCACTATTGATTTTCACAAAACTATCTTCCGAAGGCTGCAAAAATCCTGGAAAATCATAATTAGTTACTGTATGGATCAGATTTCCTCTTCTATGTTGCTTTATTAAAATTTTTTTTGCATGTAGTTGACCATTTAATGTGAGATATTTAAAGTATATAGTATGAGGATTTAATATACATCATGAAAGGGGTCCCTCATTGATTTAACACACTCCTCACCTCACACTTACATATATATATATACACACATATATATAAATTTATATGTATATATATAAATATGTACATATATATAATATATATATATACACACTTATATAAATATGTAAAATTATATGTATATGTAAATATATACATATATAAAAATATATGTGTATATATATATATATATAAATTTTGTGTGTGAAGATATGTAAATTCTATTCTGAGAAAATTTCAACTATTCAATGCACTGTTATCAACTGTACTCAGCATGTTATACATTACTTCCTTAGATTGTATCCATCTTATAACTGAAAATTTATATTCTTTTATCACTTGTTCCCTACTTCCCTCACAACTCAACTCTTGAAAGTGACATATTCTTCACTGTTGTAAATTCAACTTTCTTTTAAAATTCCACATATTACAATACAACAAGGGATACCATGTAGTATTTGTCTTTCTCTGTCTTCAGTTAGCATAATGGCTTCCAGATTCATTCATGTCTACTACCTATGACAAGATTTCACTCTTTTATAAGGGTGTGTAATATTCCATTGTGTATATATAGTTGTATCCATACATCTGTAGATAGACACTTAGGTTTTCCCCATACTTTGGATATTATAAATAATTCTTCTATAAATATGAGAGTACAGGTAATTCTTGCAGATAATTATTTTGTGTTCTTTGGCTATATATTCAGATGTGGGATTATTGGTAGTTCTATTTTTAATTTGTTGAGGAACCTCCATGCTGTTTGCCATAGCAACTATATAGGTTAACATTTCCACAAACAGTGTAAATATCTTTCCCACTTAGTAGGTTGCCTTTTTATTTTGTTAACGGTTTCCTTTGTTGTGTGGAACTATTTAGTTTGATGCAGTCTCACTTAATTTTGCTCTTGTTCCTAAATCTAAAAATTCACTATCAAGACCAATGTCAAAGAGCATACTCTTTAGATTTTCTTCTACGAGCTTTATGGTTTCAGGTCTTATATTCAAAGATTTAATCCATTTTGAGTTGATTTTTGTGTAAAGTAGAAGACAGAGGTCCAATTTCATTCTCTTCCATGTGGATACCCAATTTTCCTAAAAACCATTTCTTGGATACATAATCTTTTCCCCACTGTATATTCTTGGCTGTCCTGTTAAAAATTAATTGAACAAACTCTATGAGTTTATTTCTAGGCTTTCTATTCTGTTCCATTGATCTGTGTCTGTTTTTTACATCAATACCAAACTGCTGATTACTATAGATTTGTAATATAGTTTGAAATCAGGAATTATAATGCTTCCAGCTTTGTTCTTCTTTCTGAAGATTGCTGTGGTAAGATATCACAAAAAAGAGAACTATAGGCCAATATTTCTCATTAATATAGATGTAAACTTGTCAACAAAATATTAGAAAAGTAAAGCCAACAATATATTTAAAAAAATTATACACCATGGTCAAGTGGGATTTATTCTGTGCATGCAAGTGTGGTTCAATATTTGCAAAACATTCAACAAGATATGTCACAGCAATAAGAGAAAGGATAAAAAAAACACATTTTAATACATGCAGAAAAAGCTTTCTACAAAGTACAATTTTCATTCATGATTAAAATCATCTGCAAAGTCTGTCTAGAGCTAACATATCTCAATATAATAAAGGCCTCATATGAAAAACCCACAGCCAAAATCATACACAATGGGAAAAAATTGAAGAGCTTTTCTGGTCAGGTGAGGAACAAAACAAGGATGTCCACTTTCACCACTCTTATTCAACATGGTACTGGAAATCCTAGCCACAGAAATTAAACAAAAGAAATAACAGGCATCCAAATTGGTAAGGAAGAAGTCAAACTTTTACTATTTACTATTTGCATATGACATGATAGAAACCCTAAAGACTTCACCAAACAACCACCAGAACTGATAAATGAATTCAGTAAATTTGCAGGATACAAAAATCAATTGAATTCCTATACTCTCATAATGAAACAGCAGAAACAGAAATTAATAATTCCATTTAACAGTAAGATACCTAGCAATAAACATAACTAAAAAGGTGAAAGACCTGTACTCTGAAAACCATAAAACATTGATAAAAAGGGGTGCTATGTGGCCGAGCTGGTTAAATGTGACTCTTGATTTCGGCTTAGGTCATGATCTCACAGTTCATAGAGTTTGAGCCCTGCATCAGGTTTTGCACTGACAGTGCAGACCCTGCTTGGGATTCTCTCTCTCTCTTTGTCCTCTGCACACACTCTATTTCAAACTAAACAAATAAAAATTAAAAAAAAACACTGATAAAAGAAATTCAAGACAATGTGAAGAAATGGAAAGACAATCCATGCTCATGGATTGGAAGAAAAAATTTTTTAAAATGTTTAAACTACTTAAAGCAATCTACAAATTTAATGCAATGCCTATTAAAATACCACCAGCACTTTCTACAGATCTGGAATTAAGAATCCTTGGGTGGCTCAGTCGGTTAAGCATCCGACTCTTGATTTTGGCTCAGTTTGTGAGATTGAGCCCCACATTGGGCTCTGTGCTGGCAGCGTAGAGCCTACTTGGGTTTCTCTCTCTCCCTCCCCTGCTGTCTCCCTCAAAATAAACACACTTTTTAAAAAAAGAATCCTAAAATTTGTATAGAACCACAAAAGTTTACTCCAAATAGCCAGAGCAATCTCGAAAAAGAAATACAAAACTGGATGTATTACAATTCCAGACTTCAAGTGATATTACAAAGCTGTAGTAATCAAAATAGTATGGTACTGGCATAAATACAGACACGTGGATCAATGAAACATAATAGAAAACTCAGAAATGAACTTAGAACCGTATGATCAATTAATCAGCAAGGCAGGAATTAATATACAATGGGAAAAAGACAGTCATTTTAAAAGTTTTTATTTAAATTCCAGTTAGTCAACACACTGTGTAATATTAGTTCCAGGTGTACAAAATAGTGATTCAACACTTCCATACATGCCTCAGTGCACTCCTTCATCCCGATCGCTTGTTTAACCCATCCCCCAATCTGCCTCCCATTCTGGTAACCATCAGTTTGTTCTCTATAGTTAAGAGTCTGTTTCCTGGTTTGCTCCTCTTTTTTCCCCTTTGTTCATTTTTTTTGTTTGTTTCTTAGATTCTGCATATGAGTGAAACCATACAGTGTATATCTCTCTGACTTATTTGATTTAGTATAATACTTTCTAACTCCATCCACGTCATTGCAAATGCAAGATTTCTTTCTTTTTGATGGCTGAGTAATATTCCATAGTGTGTGTGTGTGCGCGCGCGCGCGCGCGCACACACACACA
This sequence comes from Panthera onca, assembly GCF_046562875.1. Classification (NCBI taxonomy): domain Eukaryota; kingdom Metazoa; phylum Chordata; class Mammalia; order Carnivora; family Felidae; genus Panthera; species Panthera onca. The sequence goes on along the minus strand of NC_138342.1, from coordinate 166,393,485 downwards.
CACACACACACACACAATGTCTTCTTTTCATTCATTAGTCAATGAACACTTGGGCCGCTTTAAAATGTGGCTATTATAGGGGCGCCTGGGTGGCTCAGTCGGTAGGGCGTCTGACTTCAGCTCAGGTCACGATCTCGAGGTCCGTAAGTTCGAGCCCCGCATCGGGCTCTGGCCTGATGGCTCAGAGCCTGGAGCCTGCTTCTGATTCTGTGTCTCCCTCTCTCTCTGCCCCTCCCCGTTCATGCTCTGTCTCTCTCTGTCTCAAAAATAAATAAAACGTTAAAAAAAATTTTTTTAAAAATAAAATGTGGCTATTATAGATAATGCTGCTGTAAATACCAGAGTGCATGTATCTCTTCCAATTAGTGTTTTTGTATCCTTTGGGTAAATACCTAGGAGTGCAATTCCTGAATCTTAGGAATCTGGTTCTATTTTTTTAAGGTTTATTTTATTTTTGAGAGAGAAAGAGAGAGAGAGCATGAGTCAGGGAGGGGGAGAGAGAGAGATGGAGACACAGAATCTGAAGCAGGCTCCAGGCTCTGAGCTGTCAGCCCAAAGCCCGATGTGGGGTTCGAGCTCATAGACTGTGAGATCATTACCTGAGCTGAAGTTGGTGCTCAACCAACTGAGCCACCCAGGTACCCCAGGGTAGTTATATTTTAACTTTTTGAAGAACCTGCATGCTGTTTTCTACAGTGGCTGCACCAGTTTGCATATCTACCAACAGTGTGAGATGCTTCCCCTTTCTCTGCATCCTTGCCAATACCTGTTGTTTCTTGTACTGTTAATTTTAGCCATTCTGACAAGTATGAGGTTATTATCTTATTGTAGTTTTGAGTTGCATTTCCCTGATGATAAGTGAGGCTGAGCATAATTTCATGTGTCTGTTGCCCATCTGTATATCTCCTTTGTAAAAATGTCCATGTCTTCTGCCCATTTTTTAACTGGATTATTTGCTTCTTGGGTTTTGAGTTTAATAAATTCTTTGTATGTTTTGGATACTCATCCTTTATCAGTTATGTCATTTGCAAGTATCTTCTATTCTATAGGTTACCTTTCAGTTTTGTGGACTGAAGATAGTCTCTTCAACAAATGGTGCTAGGAAAACTGGATAGATACATGCAAAAGAATGAAACTGGACCATTTTTTTCACCATACACAAAAATAAACCCAAAATGGATTAAAGGCCTAAATGTGTGAGCCCTAACCATAAAAATCGTAAGAGAACATAGGCAATAACTTCTCTGACATCAGCTGTAGCAACATATTTCTAGGTATGTCTCCTAAGGCAAGGGAAACAAAAACAAAAATAAGCTATTGGAAATACATCAGAATGAAAAACATCTGCACAGTGAAGGGAATCATCAGCAAAATTGAAAGGCATGTAATACACGAACATACACAGATGCACTCATGCTCACCCTGGAATATTACTCAGCCATAAGAAAGAATGAAATCTTGCCATTTGCAACAACATGGTTGGAGGTAGAGAGTATAATGCTAAGCCAAGTAAGTCAGTCAGAGAAAGACAAATGATCTTACTCATGTGTGGAATTTAAGACACAAAACAAATGATTACAGGAAAAATAAAAAGAGAAAACTGAAGAACAGATTCTTAACAATAGCAAACAAACTGATGGTTACCAGAGGGGAGGTGGGTAGGTTTATAGGTGAAATAGGGGAAGGGGATTAAAGAGTATACAATAAAGAATATATAATAAATAAAATAAAATTTAAACAAACATTTAAATAGGTTTGGCTATTTGACATCTTTTGTGGTTCCAGGCAAATTTTAGGAGTGTTCTATTTTTGTGAAAAAGTGGTATTGGAATTTTGATAGGGATTGCACTGACTCCATAGATTGCTTTGTGTGGTACAGAGACGTTAGCAATATAATTATGCCAAGCAGTAGACACAAAATACTTTTCCCATTTATTTGTGCCCTCTTCACTTTCTTTTATCAGTGCCTTATAGTTTTCAGTGTACAGTCTTTCACTTCCTTCATTAAATTTGTTCCTGGGGCACCTGGGTGGCTGAGTCAGTTAAGCGTCTGACTTCGGCTCAGGTCATGATCTCACAGTCCATGAGTTCAAGTCCTGTGTCGGGCTCTGTGCTGACAGCTCAGAGCCTGGAGCCTGCTTCAGATTCTGTCTCTGTCTTTCCCTGCCTCTCCCCTACTTGTACTCTGTCTGTCTCTCTCTCTCTCAAAAAAATGAATAAAACATTAACATTTTTTAAAATATTTATAACTAAGTATTTTACTGGTTTGGATCCTGTTATACTTGGGATTTACTCAACATCTGTTCTGATAGTTCATTGTCATTACACAGAAACACAAATGATTTTTGTATATTGATTTTACATATATTGTGCAACTTTACTGAGTTCATTTATTAAATCTACTAGTGATTCTGTTGAAGTCTATAGGGTTTTCTAGTTTTAATGTCATTTGCAAACAGAGATAATTTTACTTCTTTTTAAACTTTTTAAAAGATTTTTTAAAAGTTTATTTATATATTTTTGAGAGAGACAGAATGAGCAGAGGAGGGGCAGAGAGACAGGGAGACAGAGGATCCAAGCAGGCTCTGTGCTGTGAGCAGAGAGCCTGATGTGGGGCTCAAACTCACAAACCTTGAGATCCTTATCTAAGCTGAAGTCAGAAGCTTAACCAACTGAGCCACCCAGGCGCCCCATTTCTTCCTTTTTTATTTGTATGCCTTTTCTTTCTTTCTTTCTTTCTTTATTATTATTATTTTTTTTTTGCCTAACTCCTCTGGCTAAGGCTTCCAGTACTATATTGAATAAAATATCAAGAGTGGGCATCCTTGGGTATTGTTCCTGATCTTAGTGGAAATGATTTTAGCATTCACTGTTGAATAGGATATAAGATACGCAGTTGTCACACTTAGCCGTGACTATGTTGAGGTACATCCTCTGTACCTAGTTTGTGGAGAGGTATCTTAAAAAAATGTTAAATATTATCAAATGCTTTTTCTGAGTTTACTGAAACAAAAATATAGTTTTTATACTTCATTTTGATCATGAAGTATATCACATTTATTGATTTGCAATGTTGAACCATCTGTGCATCTCTGGAATAAATCCCATCTTATCATGGAGTATGATCTTTTCAATGTGCTGTTGCATTCAGTTTGCTAATATTTTATTGAGGATCATTTGCATCTATGTTTATCAGGAATGGACTTTTTTCCCCCCCTTTATCCTTGTTTGGCTTTGGTATCAGGACAATGCTGGCTTTGTAAAAGATTTTTAAACTTTTCCCTCCTCTTCGTTTTTTGGAATAGTTTTAGAAGGATTGGCATTAATTCATTGATGTTTGGTAGAATTCACCAGGGAAAACATCAGGTCTTGGACTTTATTTTTTGGGAAGTATTTGCTTGCTGATTCAGTCTCCTTAATAGTAATTGGTCTGTTGGTTTTTCTGTTTTGTTTTGTTTTGTTTTTCATGATTTAGTCGTGGCAGGGTGCTTATTTCTAGGGATTTAATTTTCTTTTTTACTCTGATTTGTTGGCATATAATAGCCTTTTATGATTGACTATATTTCTATGATATCAATTATAATGTATGTTTCATTTCTAATTTTCTTTGAGTCCTCTTAAGTCTATTTTGCTTAACTTTTTAAAAACTGAGCTCTTTGTCTCATTGATCTTTTCTATTGTCTTTTTTAGACTCTATTTCTACTCTGACTTTAGTTTTTTTTTTTTTTCTTCTAATTTAGGGTTTAGTTTGTTCTTTTTCTAATACCTTGAGGTATAAGGTTGTTTATTTGAGATCTTACCTTTAACTTAATGTAGGCATTGATTACTATAAACTACACTCTTAGAATTGCTTTTCATATATCCCATAAGTTTGGTATGTTGTATTTTCATTTTCATCTGCCTCAAGATATTTTTGGGGGACACCTGGGTGGCTCACTCAGTTAAGTAGCTGACTTTATTTTGGCTCAGGTCATGTTTTCATGGTTCATGAGTTTGAGCCACACATTGGGCTCTGTGCTGACAGTGGGGGGCCTGCTTGTGATTCTCTCTCTTCTTCTCTCTCTGCCCATCCCCCACTCTCTCTCTCACTCAGAGAAAATAAACTAAAAAAATTTTTTTAATGTATTTTTTATCTCTCTTCTAAAAGTTATCTGGGTTATTTCTACTTACTATGTTTTATTTTTATAATGAAAAAATTATTTGTGTTTGTAAACAGCATCATGATAATAATATGAAAATACAGAGTTATAGATATTTCATAGTTTGGAATCAATCCAGAAAGAAGATTCCTAGTATTCAAATAGATTATTCTACTGTCACCATAAAGATTTAATACTGTTAAGATATACATTTGTATTCATTTGAAAAACAAACAAAAAAAATCCCTTGCATTAAAAAAAAAAAGAATTGCAGTTTCACATTCAAATATTGCATGTTTAAAATCACTCCATTCTGTGTAGTGTCTTACATAAGTTTTTGTTTGTGCAACTGACAATACAAAGCAAATTTCAATATGAGCAAGCCAAAATTCATTTACCTGAAAAAATTATATCTCCTTTCTAATTTCACCTGTATACAAAGTGCATACAAATATTAGACTTATTTTTTCACTATACCATTCTATATTATTATATTGTCATCAGAAATATAAATTTTGATAGGTTTGATTATATTAAATTTATTTTTAATGTGTATCAGCCACATGCCTAAAAGAGACCACATGATACACATGGCTATTTATTTTTTTTTAACATTTATTCATTTTTGAGAGATAAAGAGAGGCAGAACATGAGTAGGAGAGGGGCAGAGACACAGAATCTGAAGCAGGCTCCAGGCTCTGAGCTATCAGCACAGAGCCTGACGCGGGGCTCGAACTCACCAACCATGAGATAGATCATCACCTGGGCTGAAGTTGGAGGCTTAACCAACTGAGCCACCCAGGCGCTCCACACATGGCTATTCTAAAGCAATTGTGACTGATATAAAATTAGTATGTCCAAGACAAAAATCATAGTAAATTTTTCAGTTTTTCTTTTTCCATGTAGTGGTATTTTAAGATGATCACATTCAAAGTACTATTTTCTCATTCTGAAGGAGAAAAATAGGATACAGTTTAAGAGTTAAGAAGTTATTAACTGCTTGACCTCAAAATTTATTTATAAAGTTACCCTCAATATTTGGTGATTACTAATTTTGCAGGGTTTTGAGCTGTGGGTAGAAAAAACAACCATTACCCTGGGAATTATGTTAAGTATTTTAAAAATGAAGAGCTATAAGAAATTACTACTATATACATTGTTTCCAAGCTTGTTGTTTTAAACTGTTTAATATTTTGCAGGGAGTAAACAAAATCTGAGTATGAAGTTGATGAAGCATAATTCTGCTTTATAAGTTTTAATGTATAATATTTATTATAAAGTATATCCACTGGAATGGTGGAATGTTTTTTTATAAACACATAGTATGTAAAACTTAGACTCTGTATCACAATGTAGTCAGCCTAGGCATTCTGTTTAATTTTATACTTTGGATGGCTACACAGTTTTGTAAAAATTCTCATTCATACAAAAAAGTGGCTATAGATAATAAAAGTTTTTAAGTTGCCTACTTCTTAAACAGAGTACTCTAAATAGCAAAGTGAGAGAGAAATAAACAAACACTATTCTGAGATCTATAAAAGCAATAATATGCTGTACAAAATATAAATGTACAAAAATTTCCTAACATGTAATGCCTTTTGTAGTTTAAGCTGAAAGTTTAAAACACTGTTTAAAATGAATGTGGAATCAGATTGTTTTAAAATCCTGAAGCACTATGGAAAACCCTTTAATTTCAGTCAACACAAACACAATTTCAAAAGCACTGTACTTAGAGTTAGCATCAAAGGCACGTCCCACTTAATGCAAGTAATTCATTTCTGGAAATCACTGTTAGGTCAAAAAATGGCAAATGGGGGCCTAGTCCCTGGTACTTGAAAGGGAAAAAAGTAATATAGTGTATTACATGTCAATCTCAGTTTCTTTTTTTTTTTTTTTTTTTTTTAATTTTTTTTCAACGTTTTTTTATTTATTTTTGGGACAGAGAGAGACAGAGCATGAACGGGGGAGGGGCAGAGAGAGAGGGAGACACAGAATCGGAAACAGGCTCCAGGCTCCGAGCCATCAGCCCAGAGCCTGACGCGGGGCTCGAACCCACGGACCGCGAGATCGTGACCTGGCTGAAGTCGGACGCTCAACCGACTGCGCCACCCAGGCGCCCCTCAGTTTCTTAAGAAGTGGCTAAAGCACAGTAAAAATGCCTATATACAAACAACAATCATTCATACAGGATATAAGGTGCTTAAAATATTGCTTCCGTACCCCCAAATAATTGTGTTTTTAAACAAATAAATGCTTTTTATGCTTCCTACCTCTTTTTGCATAAGTAACATCCTAGTTTAAGAAAATTATTTAATGACAACTGGGCATACTTTTCAAAATGACTACATGACTGTCCTTCAATTGTAATGTCATTTGAGACTTACCACACGTATTGTGTTAATATGTTGTACTGAGTTTTGGGGATACAATTATAATTTTTCTTTATATAAACATCAACCAAAAGAAGCTTGTAGAGTTACAATGTTTAACATGGTAGCCACTGGCCAATTATAGCTATTGAGAACTTGAAAGTGGATAATCCAAATTGAGATGTCTAGTAAGTGAAAAAATATACACCAGATTTCAAAAGATTTAGTACAAAAAAAGGGAAGAAATGTTTCAGTAGTTTTTTATTCTGATTACATACTGAAATGATAATATTCTGGATATACTGGATTAAATTTAAAAATACATTATAAAATTAATTTCATTGATTTCTTTTTTCTTTTATAATATGGGACTAAAAATTTTTAAATTATATTATGTGGTATGCATTACATTTCTTTTAGACAGGGCTGTTGTTGGAGCAGCTTGTATATTCTATGATATCTGAGTATTAAAAAAAAAATAGGACAACAATAAAAGAAATGTTCAAAGAGTACAGCTCAGTAAAACTCTGAAAATAAGTGAGGGTTGAAAATATTCAATCCTGCAAAGCAAGTATTTTTTGACATTTTGAAAATTAATGAAATGACCCTGTCAAGCTCTGAGAGTGAAAATCTACTGCAGTCTGAGATGCAGACTGGCTCCATCTGGTGGTGGCTTGTTTTTTTTTGTTTTTTGTTTTTTTTTTTGGTGGTTGGGGGGATGCTTAAATATGCATGGCTCTCTGTTGGCTGGGACTTACAGGATGCAAATGACAACAGATAAAGTGAAGATCTTCTACGTTGACAGCCACACCTCCACCCCTGCAGTATGCCCTCCTTCTCTATTTTTCCTGCCCATCTTCCCATATCTACCTAGTCCCCAGAATCTATGCCAGAGCTCCATTTGAGATATGGGATTGGCACAGAATAGGAACCAATTACTTTATATCTGGATCCCTGACTGCATCATTGTGGGATTTTACTGTTTTTGTAGATACCCTAAGTGCCAGTGCTTCCCCATAAGGGAGATTGTTTCCACCATATACACATGAAGATATAAATTAGTATTTTGAAAAAAATAATTCTATAAATAAAGTTAGCTCATTTCATAAAAGAGCTCACCTAACTAGGACTTTTCTGTGTAACTGAATGGCTAAAGAATTTTCAAGATTATGGTACTTTGTTATAGTAAAATGGAGGAGACACAACAGGGCTGTCCTGAGTGTAAAAACAATGATTCATACCTGGATATTTTGTATATTTAAAAAAGAATCATAGTGGAGTATTTCTACTGAGCTTCTAGACATCTCAAAACCTTACAACCTACAACTCTCCCAAACAATCTTCACACTAATCTATTCTCTCAGTAATCAAGTGTATAACTCACAGCATGTCTAAGTCCACTACTAGGTGGTGCAGTTCAAGAATGACAAAAACTGTACTGCTGAGCAGATAACCTTTCTACTTCTATGTTCTTTCTAAAAGGCAACTATAAATCATTAATTTCCTACATTTCACCTTACTCAAAACAGGTAATTTACTGTGAAACAAAAAAATCAGCCAAGAAATCATACATACCCACTAGAGTCCTGTATTTCAAAGGAATTCCACAAAGAATGGAAAACAAGTGTTTCCTAAAATTTACAAAAGCTGACTAACATTGCATTGATTCAGACACTGAGCATATTTTAAAATATCTATTCTGATAAGTCTCATCATAGTGGAGTTTCAGTTTTAACAAAGTAATTATGCTAGAACAAACTCAAAAATTTAAATGATCTCAAAGGGCCTCAGCTATGTGGAATTCAAATACTGAAGTCAAATATAAATTGGTGGTGCTTGTGTGTGTCTGTGTGTCAGTAGGGGGTGAGAAGTAACAGAAGAATAGAAAACAAAAACATTTTCCACAGCAAAATTGAAATATTATTCAATTGCACTCAATGTGAAATCATCACTAAAAATGTGATATTGGAGTTAGACAATAAAGATTAGTTCACCAGGCAGAAAAATTGAAGAGGGTACTTTCAGAATTTACATTTATATGTGCATTTCCTTTTTTAAAAAATTTACCATTTTAAAATGGTACAGTTCAGTGGCATTAAGTACATTCACATTGTTGTGAAGCCAACACATCTCCAGAATTTTCATCATCTCAAACTGAAGCTCTACACCCATTAAATAACAACTTCTCACTTACTCCTTCCCCAGCCACTAGCAACCACCATTCCATTTTGTCTGTATGAACTTCACTATTCTAGGTATACCTCATGTAAGTGAAATCATATAGTATTTGTCTTTTTGTGACTGTCTTATTTCACTTAGCATAGTGTCCTAAAGGTTCATCCATGTTTTAACACGTTTCAGAATTTTCTTCCTTTATAAGGTAACATTCCATTGTGTATGTATTTATGTAGATGTGTGTGTTCACCCATTTTGTTTAAGTATTCATCCAACAAGGAACACTTAGGTTGCTTCCACACTTTGTGTATAATGTTGCTATGGACATGGGTGTAAAAATATCTTGAATCCTTGTTTTCAAATTACTTTGGAAATATACTCAGAAGTACAAGTGCTGGAACATCTGGTAATTCTTTAAATTTTTTGAGGAATTGCTTGCCACAGTGGCCATGCCATTTTACATTCTTTTAGATGGTACAGAGTTCCTTTACTCCACATGTTGCCAACACTTAATTTTTGTTGATTTGATAGCAGGCATCCTAATGGGTACAAGGTGGTATCTCATTGAGACTTTGATTTACATTTCCTTAATGATCAGTGGTGTTTGAGCATCTTTTCATGTGCTTATGGACCATTTGTACATCTTTGGAGAATTATCCATTGAAGTCTTTTGTACATTATTTAACCAGGGTATTTGTTGTTGTTGTTGTTATATGTTTTTTATTTGTTTGTTAATTGTTTAAGAGTCAACCTTTACATATTATGGATGCTGATCCTTTATCAAATATGTGACTTGCAGGTATTTTGTCCCATTCCATGGGTTACCTTTTCACTCTGTTGATAATGACCATTGGTACACAAAATTTTTTAATTTTAATGAAACCCCACTAACATTTCTTTTCTTGCCTGTATTTTAGCTGTTATATCAAAAAATCACTGCCAAATCCAATGTGATCAAGTTGTTCCCCTTATGTTTCTTCTAAGAGTTTTCTATTTTAGCTCTAACATTTAGAGCTTTTAAATCATTTTAAGATAATTGAATCATTAATCTTTTAATCATTTTAAGACAACTTCTGTTTATGATATATATGGTGTATAAGGTTCAACTTCATTTTTTTCTCATGTGTAAGTCCAGTTTTCCAAATGTCAATTGTTGAAGAGAATGTCCTTTCTTCACTGAATGGCCATAGCAACTTGTTGAAAATCATTTGACCACATATGGGAGTGTTGATTTCTGGCTCTTTATTCTATTCCATTAATCTATACATTTATCTTTATGTCAGTACTGCACTGTTCTGATTACCATGGCTTTGTAGTTAAGTTTTGAAATCATGAAATATAAGGGCTCCAACTTTGTTTTTTTTCAAGAAAGTTTTAGCTCTCTGGGGTTCCTTCAGATTCCCTATGAATTTTAGAATTTTGCAAAAACAAAAACAAAAATATGTCACTTAGGTATGTGCTCGAACTGCATTGAATGTGTAGGTTGCTATACGCAGAACTGATGCCTTAACAATAAGTTTGTCTTCCAACCCATGAACACAAGATATTCTTCCACCTATTTGTGTTTTTGTTAATTTCAATTCATTTTTAGTCCTGAAACATTTTCACATTCAAGCTGCTTTAGAAAACTATATAGCAGGTAGTTCCTCAAAAATTAAACAATTTTTTGTGTGCCTCAAGGGTAGAGGTGTTCATTGTACAAGGCTTTCATCTTCTTGGTTAAAATTCAATCCTAAGTATTTTATTCTTTTTTGATGCTATTGTAAATGGAGATATTTTCTCCTTTTTATATTGTTTGTTGTTAGCGTTCATTGTTAGGATACAAATCCAACTGGTTATTTGTGTGTTGATTATGTATTTTGCAGCTTTAGTGAATGTATTAGTTCTTATAGTTTTTGTGTGTTTGTGTGTAACCTTCAGAAATTTTTACATACAAGATCATGTCATCAGTGAACAGAGATCATTTTACCTCTTCCTTTCTAGAGAGGATGCCTTTTATTTTTCTTGCCTAATTGCTCAGTGTGTTAGTCAGCCATAGCGGTCATATCAAAATGTCACAAACAAGGTGGCTTAATCAATAAAAATTTATTTTCTCACAGTTCTGGAGGCTTAAAATGCAAGGTCGAAGTGCTGGCAGGCCTCTCTCCATGATTTGCAGAAGGTGGCTTTATTAGTGTCCTCACAAGGCCTATTCTCTGTGTGTGGCAACTCTGCTGTCTCTTCTTATAATGATACCAGTCATATTGGATTAGGACCCACACCTACTATTCCATTTAACCTGAGTAACCTCTTTAAAGGCCCTATTTCCAAATAAAGTCACATTAAGGATTAGGGCTTCAACATGTAAAGGAGACACAATTCAGTCCATAACACTCTTACGATGACTTCTAGTATTATGTTGAAAAGAAGTGGTGAAAAGTATCCTTTTTTCTTCTGATATTGGAGGAAAAGTTTTCAGTCTTTCCGCATTGAGTATGATGTTAGCTCTAAGGTTTTCATGTATAAATGCTGACATAGTTTCCTTCTATCCCTGGTTTGTTGAGTGCTTGTATCCTGAAGTAGTTTGTATTTTGTCAAATGTTTTTGCTGCATCAGTTGAAATATTCATGTGGTTTACTTTCTTCATTCTGTTAATATGGTATAACAAATTTGCTTTGCTAGCATTTTGTGGAGGATTTTTTGCAGGGATATTGTTCTGTAATTTTTTTGAGTATCTTTGTTTGGCTTTGGTATCAGTGTAATATTGGCCTCGGAATTAGCTTGGAAGTGTTTCCTCTACTTCAGTTTTCTGGAAGAGTCTTAGGATAATTAGCCTAAATTCTTCTTACAGTTTTAATAGAATTCTTCAGTAAAGCTATATGGTCCTAGGCTTTCCTTTGTTGGGAGGTTTATTATTACTGATTCAATCTTCCATCGATCTGTCAGACTTTGTATTTCTTAATGATTCAGTCTTGATAAGTTGTAGGTTTCTAGAAATTGTTCATTTGTCATACAGGTTATTCAATTGTTGGTGTACAATTGTTCATAGTACTTTCATAAACTTTTATCTAAGTAAAATTAGTGATTACATCCCCTCTTTCATTTCTGATTTTAATTATTTGAGTCTTTTCCCTCAATCTAGCTAAGGATTTATCAATTTATTGAACTTTTTATTATTATTTTTAATGTTTATTTTTGAGAGAGAGAGCATGAGGCGGGGAGAGAACAGAGAGACACGAGGACAGAGGATCCAAAGCAGGCACTGTGCTGACAGCAGTGAGCCTGACTTGAGGCTCAAACTCACGACTGTGAGATCATGACCTGAGCCAAAGTCAGACGCTCAACCAACTTAGCCACCCAGGTGCCCCTAGTGAACTTTTCAAAGTACTCCTAGTTTCATTGATTTTCTCTATTAGTTTGCCATTCTCTATTTTATATCTCTGTGGAAAAGAACATTAACTCTTTCTGCTAGTTTCCTTTTACTAGTTATTTAAGGTGTAAAATTGGGTTTTGAGTTGAGAATTTTTCTTCTTTTTTAATATCAGTGCTTATGGTATAAATTTCTTTTTTTGATCCACTCTCACAATTTGTCTTTTGTGTATTTAGTCCACTAATATTTAATGACATAGATTAATAGCTAACATACTTGTTACTGTTTTCTATTCATTGACCTTGTTATTCATTCCTATTTTTGTCTCCCCCTCTTTTTCCTGCCTTTTGGTGGTTGTAACTGAGCAGTTTATATGATTCCATTTTCTTAATATGTCTGCTATATTTTGTTAATGTTTTCTAGTAGTTGCCATAAAGTTTGCAATATACATACAACTAATCCAAATCCACATTCAAATAACACTTCACAGGTCGTACAAGTACTTTATAATAACAAAACCACCAAATTTCAGCCTCCTGTTTCTTGCATCATTATCATTCATGACTTATCTATAAGCATATGTGTAAATATAAAATATATATACATATATGCATGAATGTATAATCAAGTAACTGTTCCTATTATTTTGTTTTTTTTTAATGTTTATTTATTTCTTTTAATATATGAAATTTACTGTGAAATTGGTTTCCATACAACACCCAGTGCTCATCCCAAAAGGTGCCCTCCTCAATACCCATCACCCACCTTACCCTCCCTCCCACCCCCCATCAACCTTCAGTTTGTTCTCAGTTTTTAACAGTCTCTTATGCTTTGGGTCTCTCCCACTCTAACCTCTTTTTTTTTTTTCCTTCCCCTCCCCCATGGGTTTCTGTTACGTTTCTCAGGATCCACATAAGAGTGAAACCATATGGTATCTGTCTTTCTCTGTATGGCTTATTTCACTTAGCATCACACTCTCCAGTTCCATCCACGTTGCTACAAAAGGCTATATTTCACTTTTTCTCATTGCCACGTAGTATTCCATTGTGTATATAAACCACATCTTCTTTATCCATTCATCAGTTGATGGACATTTAGGCTCTTTCCATAATTTGGCTATTGTTGAGAGTGCTGCTATAAACATCGGGGTACAAGTGCCCCTATACATCAGTACTCCTGTATCCCTTGGATAAATTCCTAGCAGTGCTATTGCTGGGTCATAGGGTAGGTCTATTTTTAATTTTCTGAGGAACCTCCACACTGCTTTCCAGAGAGGCTGCTCCAATTTGCATTCCCACCAACAGTGCAAGAGGGTTCCTGTTTCTCCACATCCTCTCCAGCATCTATAGTCTCCTGATTTCTTCATTTTGGCCACTCTGACTGGCGTGAGGTGATATCTGAGTGTGGTTTTGATTTGTATTTCCCTGATAAGGAGCGACGTTGAACATCTTTTCATGTGCCTGTTGGCCATCCGGATGTCTTCTTTAGAGAAGTGTCTATTCATGTTTTCTGCCCATTTCTTCACTGGGTTATTTGTTTTTCGGGTGTGGAGTTTGGTGAGCTCTTTATAGATTTTGGATACTAGCCCTTTGTCTGATATGTCATTTGCAAATATCTTTTCCCATTCCGTTGGTTGCCTTTTAGTTTTGTTGGTTGTTTCCTTTGCTGTGCAGAAGCTTTTTATCTTCATAAGGTCCCAGTAATTCACTTTTGCTTTTAATTCCCTTGCCTTTGGGGATGTGTCGAGTAAGAGATTGCTAAGGCTGAGGTCAGAGAGGTCTTTTCCTGCTTTCTCCTCTAAGGTTTTGATGGTTTCCTGTCTCACATTCAGGTCCTTTATCCATTTTGAGTTTATTTTTGTGAATGGTGTGAGAAAGTGGTCTAGTTTCAACCTTCTGCATGTTGCTGTCCAGTTCTCCCAGCACCATTTGTTAAAGAGACTGTCTTTTTTCCATTGGATGTTCTTTCCTGCTTTGTCAAAGATGAGTTGGCCATACGTTTGTGGGTCTAGTTCTGGGGTTTCTATTCTATTCCATTGGTCTATGTGTCTGTTTTTATGCCAATACCATGCTGTCTTGATGATTACAGCTTTGTAGTAGAGGCTAATGTCTGGGATTGTGATGCCACCTGCTTTGGTCTTCTTCTTCAAAATTATTTTGGCTATTCGGGGCCTTTTGTGGTTCCATATGAATTTTAGGATTGCTTGTTCTAGTTTCGAGAAGAATGCTGGTGCAATTTTGATTGGGATTGCATTGAATGTGTAGATAGCTTTGGGTAGTATTGACATTTTGACAATATTTATTCTTCCAATCCATGAGCACGGAATGTCTTTCCATTTCTTTGTATCTTCTTCAATTTCCTTCATAAGCTTTCTATAGTTTTCAGCATACAGATCTTTTACATCTTTGGTTAGATTTATTCCTAGGTATTTTATGCTACTTGGTGCAATTGTGAATGGGATCAGTTTCTTTATTTGTCTTTCTGTTGCTTCATTGCTAGTGTATAAGAATGCAACTGATTTCTGTACATTGATTTTGTATCCTGCGACTTTGCTGAATTCATGTATCAGTTCTAGCAGACTTTTGGTGGAGTCTATCGGATTTTCCATGTATAATATCATGTCATCTGCAAAAAGCGAAAGCTTGACTTCATCTTTGCCAATTTTGATGCCTTTGATTTCCTTTGTTGTCTGATTGCTGATGCTAGTACTTCCAGCACTATGTTAAACAACAGCGGTGAGAGTGGGCATCCCTGTCGTGTTCCTGATCTCACGGAAAAAGCTCTCAGTTTTTCCCCGCTGAGGATGATGTTAGCTGTGGGCTTTTCATAAATGGCTTTTATGATCTTTAAGTATATTCCTTCTATCCCGACTTTCTCAAGGGTTTTTATTAAGAACGGGTGCTGGATTTTGTCAAAGGCCTTTTCTGCATCGATTGACAGGATCATATGGTTCTTCTCTTTTTTTTTGTTAATGTGATGTATCACGTTGATCGATTTGCGAATGTTGAACCAGCCCTGCATCCCAGGAATGAATCCCACTTGATCATGGTGAATAATTCTTTTTATATGCTGTTGAATTAGATTTGCTAGTATCTTATTGAGAATTTTTGCATCCATATTCATCAGGGATATTGGCCTGTAGTTCTCTTTTTTTACTGGGTCTCTGTCTGGTTTAGGAATCAAAGTAATACTGGCTTCATAGAAGGAGTCTGGAAGTTTTCCTTCCCTTTCTATTTCTTGGAATAGCTTGAGAAGAATAGGTATTATCTCTGCTTTAAACGTCTGGTAGAACTCCCTGGGAAGCCATCTGGTCCTGGACTCTTATTTGTTGGGAGATTTTTGATAACCGATTCAATTTCTTCGCTGGCTATGGGTCTGTTCAAGCTTTCTATTTCCTCCTGATTGAGTTTTGGAAGAGTGTGGGTGTTTAGGAATTTGTCCATTTCTTCCAGGTTGTCCAACTTGTTGGCATATAATTTTTCATAGTATTCCCTGATAATTGTTTGTATCTCTGAGGGATTGGTTGTAATAATTCCATTTTCATTCATGATTTTATCTATTTGGGTCATCTCCCTTTTCTTTTTGAGAAGCTTGGCTAGAGGTTTGTCAATTTTGTTTATTTTCTCAAAAAACCAACTCTTGGTTTCGTTGATCTGCTCTACAGTTTTTTTTAGATTCTATATTGTTTATTTCTGCTCTGATCTTTATTATTTCTCTTCTTCTGCTGGGTTTAGGCTGCCTTTGCTGTTCTGCTTCTATTTCCTTTAGGTGTGTTGTTAGATTTTGTATTTGGGATTTTTGTTTCTTGAGATAGGCCTGGATTGCAATGTATTTTCCTCTCAGGACTGCCTTCGCTGCGTCCCAAAGCGTTTGGATTATTGTATTTCATTTTCATTTGTTTCCATATATTTTTTAATTTCTTCTCTAATTACCTGGTTGACCCACTCATTCGTTAGTAGGGTGTTCTTTAACCTCCATGCTTTTGGAGGTTTTCCAGACTTTTTCCTGTGGTTGATTTCAAGCTTCATAGCATTGTGGTCTGAAAGTATGCATGGTATAATTTCAATTCTTGTAAACTTATGAAGGGCTGTTTTGTGACCCAGTATATGATCTATCTTGGAGAATGTTCCTGTGCACTCAAGAAGAAAGTATATTCTGTTGCTTTGGGATGCAGAGTTCTAAATATATCTGTCAAGTCCATCTGATCCAATGTAGCATTCAGGGCCCTTGTTTCTTTATTGACCGTGTGTCTAGATGATCTATCCATTTCTGTAAGTGGGGTGTTAAAGTCCCCTGCAATGACCACATTCTTATCAATAAGGTTGCTTATGTTTATGAGTAATTGTTTTATATATTTGGGGGCTCCGGTTTTCGGCGCATAGACATTTATAATTGTTAGCTCTTCCTGATGGATAGACCCTGTAATTATTATACAATGCCCTTCTTCATC
Organism: Panthera onca; assembly: GCF_046562875.1. Classification (NCBI taxonomy): domain Eukaryota; kingdom Metazoa; phylum Chordata; class Mammalia; order Carnivora; family Felidae; genus Panthera; species Panthera onca. The sequence goes on along the minus strand of NC_138342.1, from coordinate 166,377,003 downwards.
TCTTGTTAGAGTCTTTAATTTGAAGTCTAGTTTGTCTGATAGAAGTATGGCTACTCCAGCTTTCTTTTGGCTTCCAGTGGCATGATAAATAGTTCTCCATCCCCTCACTCTCAGTCTAAAGGTGTCCTCAGATCTAAAATGAGTCTCTTGTAGACAGCAAATAGATGGATGGGTCTTGTTTTTTTATTCCATTCTGATACCCTATGTCTTTTGGTTGGCACATTTAATCCATTTACATTCAGTGTTATTATAGAAAGATACGGGTTTAGAGTCATTTTGATGTCTGTATGTTTTATGCTTGTAGTGATGTCTCTGGTACTTTGTCTCACAGGCTCCCCCTTAGGATCTCTTGTAGGGCTGGTTTAGTGGTGACAAATTCCTTCAGGTTTGTTTCTTTGGGAAGACCTTTATCTCTCCTTCTATTCTAAATGACAGACTTGCTGGATAAAGGATTCTCCGCTGCATATTTTTTCTGTTTAGCACACTGAAGATATCGTGCCAAGCCTTTCTGGCCTGCCAAGTTTCAAAGGAGAGATCAGTCACGAGTCTTATAGGTCTCCCTTTATATATGAGGGCATGTTTATCCCTTGCTGCTTTCAGAATTTTCTCTTTATCCTTGTATTTTGCCAGTTTCACTATGATATGTCGTGCAGAAGATCGATTCAAGTTCCGTCTGAAGGGAGTTCTCTGTGCCTCTTGGATTTCAATGCCTTTTTCCTTCCCCAGTTCAGGGAAGTTCTCAGCTATAATTTCTTCAAGTACCCCTTCAGCACCTTTCCCTCTCTCTCCCTCCTCTGGGATGCCAATTATGCGTATATTATTTCTTTTTAGTGTATCACTTAGTTCTCTAATTTTTCCCTCATACTCCTGGATTTTTTAATCTTTCTCTCAGCTTCCTCTTTTTCCATAACTTTATCTTCTAGTTCACCTATTCTCTCCTCTGCCTCTTCAATCCGAGCTGTCGTCGTTTCCATTTTGTTTTGCATTTCGTTTAAAGCGCTTTTCAGCTCCTCGTGACTGTTCCTTAGTCCCTTGACCTCTGTAGCAAGAGATTCTCTGCTGTCCTCTATACTGTTTTCAAGCCCAGCGATTAATTTTATGACTATTATTCTAAATTCACTTTCTGTTATATTATTTAAATCCTTTTTGATCAGTTCATTAGCTTTTGTTATTTCCTGGAGATTCTTCTGAGGGGAAGTCTTCCGTTTGGTCATTTTGGATAGTCCCTGGAGTGGTGAGGACCTGCAGGGCACTTCCCCTGTGCTGTGGTGTATAACTGGAGTTGGTGGGCGGGGCCGCAGTCAGACCTGATGTCTGCCCCCAGCCCACCGCTGGGGCCACAGTCAGACTGGTGTGTGCCTTCTCTTCCCCTCTCCTAGGGGCGGGATTCACTGTGGGGTGGCGTGGCCCGTCTGGGCTACTTGCACACTGCCAGGCTTGTGGTGCTGGGGATCTGGCGTATTAGCTGGGGTGGGTAGGCAAGGTGCACGGGGGCAGGAGGGGCAGGCTTAGCTTGCTTCTCCTTAGGTGATCCCCCTCAGGAGGGGCCCTGTGGCAGCGGGAGGGAGTCAGATCCGCTGCTGGAGGTTTGGCTCCGCAGAAGCACAGAGTTGGATGTTTGCGCTGAGCGAGCAAGTTCCCTGGCAGGAACTGGTTCCCTTTGGGATTTTGGCTGGGGGATGGGCGGGGGAGATGGCGCTGGCGAGCGCCTTTGTTCCCCACCAAACTGACCTTGTCGTCCGGGGGCTCAGCAGCTCTCCCTCCCTTTGTCCTCCAGCTTTCCCGCTTTCTGAGCAGAGCTGTAAACTTATGACCTCCCAGACGCTAAGTCGCACTTGCTGTCGGAACACAGTCCGTCAGGCCCCTCCGCTTTTGCCTGCCAGACTCGGGGACTCTGCTTGGCCGGGGAGCCGCCCCTCAGCCCCGGCTCCCTCCCGCCAGTCCGTGGAGCGCGCACCCCTCGCCGCCCTTCCTACCCTCTTCCGTGGGCCTCTCGTCTGCGCTTGGCTCCGGAGACTCCGTTCTGCTAATCCTCTGGCGGTTTTCTGGGTTATTTAGGCAGGTGTAGGTGGAATCTAAGTGATCAGCAGGACGCGTGGTGAGCCCAGCGTCCTCCTACGCCGCCATCTTCCCTCCCCAACAAAAATCTGTTCCTATTATTTTGAACAAACTTATTAATTAGATATGTTAATAAAAATGTTTATTTTATATTCACTTTTTCTACGATGTACTTCCTTTCTTTATGTAGATCTGACTTTCTGATCTATATTATTTTCCCTATTAAGAACGTCTTTCAACCATTCTTATAGAGCAGGTCTACTGGCAGATTTGCTCAATACTTGTGTGAGAACGCATTTCTCCTTTACCGTTTTCCCCATGTTTCACTGAGATATAACTGACATACATCACTGCATAAGTTTAAGAAATACAGCATAATGTCTTGATTTACGTATATTCTGAGATGATTACCATAACAAGTTTAGGTAGCATGTATCATCTCATACAGATATAAGTAGCCAAAAAAAAAAAAAGAAAAAAGAAAAAGAAAGAAAAAAATTTTCTTATGAGAACTTTCAGGATTTACTTTTAACAAAAGCAGATCACACAGCAGTATTAACCATACTCATGCAATACATTGTATCCCTAGTATTTACTTGTAACTGGAAGTTTTTATTGTTGACCAACGATCACTAATTCCCTTCCACCTCCTGTCTCCCACCAACCTCCACTTGTGGTAATCACAAATCGGGTGTCTTTTTCTATGAATTTGAGATTTTTTTTTGCCTTGAGAGTCAATATATAAATGATATCACATAGTGTTTGTTTTTCTCTTATTTCATTTGGTATAAAGGCTTTCAAGATCCATCCATGTTGTCACAAATGGCATGATTTCCTCATTTTTTAATGGTGGAATACGTCATTGTGTGTGTGTGTGTGTGTGTGTGTGTGTGTATGTGTGCGTTTATAATGTGTGTATATATATAATGTGTGTGTATATAAAATGTGTGTGTATACCACACATACCAGAGCTTCTTTATCCATTCACTTACTGATGGACACAGGTTATTTCCATATCTTGGCTATTGTAAACACTGCTGCGGTGAACATAGCGGATGGAGATATCTTTTCAAGTTAGTGTTTTCATTTCCTTTGGATATATTCCCAGCAGTGAAGTTGCTGCATTATATGATAGTTCTAATTTCAAATTTTTGAGGATATTCCATGCTGTTTTCCACAATAGCTATATCAGTTTACAATCCCATCAAGAGTGTCGATTCATTCCTGCCAGCATTTTTATTTCTTGTCTTTTTTATGATGGCCACTCTGGCAGGAATGAAGTTATATCATAGTGGTTTGATGTGCATTTCCCAGATGACTAGTGTGGTTGAGCATCTTTTCATGTACCTGTTGGCTTTCATATATCTTCTTTTGCCTGTATAGGTCTTTTGCCCATTTTTTAATTGGGCTCGTTTGATTTTTTATTCCTTTGGCTACTGAGTTTTTAGGAGTCCTTTATATTTTGGTTATTAATCTCTAATCATAAAAATTGTTTCAAATATTTTTCCCATTCTGTGGGTTATCTTTTCACTTTGTTGTTTCTTTTGCTGTGCAGAAGCTTTCCAGTTTGATGTAGTTCCACGTGTTTATTTTATTTTGTTGCTTCTGCTTTAGGTGTCAAATAGAAAAATCACTGGCAAGACCCATGTCAAGGAGCTTTAGTCTTATGTTTCTTCTAGGAGTTTCATGGTTTCAGGTCTGACATTAAAATTTTTAATCCATTTCAATTTAGTTTTTGTGAGTGGTATAAATTAGTGTAAAAATTCCTTCTTTTACATGTGAATATCCAATTCTCCCAGCACCATTTATTTAAGAAACTGTCTTCTATGCATTGAGTATTCCTGGCTCCCTTGTCTAATATTAGCTTGAGTAACTCTGGGGTTTATTTCTTGCTTCTTTTTCAACGTTTTTTTATTTATTTTTGGGACAGAGAGAGACAGAGCATGAACGGGGGAGGGGCAGAGAGAGAGGGAGACACAGAATCGGAAACAGGCTCCAGGCTCTGAGCCATCAGCCCAGAGCCTGACGCGGGGCTCGAACTCACGGACCGCGAGATCGTGACCTGGCTGAAGTCGGACACTTAACCGACTGCGCCACCCAGGCGCCCCTATTTCTTGCTTCTTAAAACAGGTGTTTATTGTTATGAATTCTTCTCCTAGAAATTATTTTGCTGCATTGCCTATGTTTTGGTATGTTGTGTATTTCCATTTGTCTCATGATACTTTTTAATTTCTCCTTTAATTTTTGATTCATTGGTTATTCAAAAGATTGCTGTTTAATTTCCACATATTTGTGAATTCTCCTCATTACTGACTTCTAGTTTCATATCACTGTGCTCAGAGAAGATACTTGGTTTGACTTCAATCTTGACTTTGCTAAGACTTGTTTTGTGACCTAACATATGATCTATCCTAGAAAATGTTACATGTGCACTTGAGAAGAATGTATTCTGGTATTATAGGATACAATATTCTGTATATGCCTGTTTACTCTATATGCCCATTTAAGTCTACAGTGTTGCTTAAGTCTACTATTTTCCTTATTGATTCTCTGAGTGACCTATCCATTGCTGAGAACAGGGTATTAAAGACCAATTTTATTGTATCAGTGTTTATATCTCCTTTTAGCTCTGTTAATTTTTGCTTTATATATTTAGATGATCCAAAGTTGGTTGCATAAATATTTACAAGTTAGACCTTTTTGATGTCTTGACCCCTTTATTATTACATAATAGTCTTGTCTCTTTTTACCATTTTTAAAGTCTATTTTTTCAGAAATAAGTATAGCTATCTATGCTGTTTTGTTTTTGGTTACCATTACTTTAAAATATCTTTTCCCATTTTTTCATTTTCAGTCTATGTATGTCTTAACAGCTAAAGTGAGTCTCCTATAAGCAGCATGTGGTTGGATCTTGTTTTTCTTTCAATCCATTCAGCTATTCCCTGTCTTTTTAAGGACAAATTTAATCCATTTATTTTTAGAGCAGTTATTGATAACAACTTATAATTAAAAGATTTAACAAAATGTCTTCTGATTGTTCTATAGATACACTGTTCCTTCTTATCCTGAGATCTTTTTTTGTATGTCTTGACTTGTGGTATCAGCATGCTTTGACTTCTTTATTATGTTCTTTTAAGTACTTACTATGGGTATTTCCTTTGTGGTTATCATGAGGTCTACATAAAATATCTTAAAATTATAACACCATAATTTAAACTAGTAACTTCAACAAAATTCGTAAGTTTTAGTTTTCCTTCTTCTCCCTCACATATTTTAAGTTACTGATGCTACAATTTATATATTTCTTACATTTTGTAACTAATCACAGATTACTGAAGTCATGCTATTTTACTATACTTCTTTCTCTTTTAAGTTTTAAACTAGAGTTGTAAGTGAATTAACTATCACCATTACCCTATTAAGAATCAAATTCTGACTATAAATCTACTATTCCAGTTTTACACTGCCTTCTTATATGTTTTTATGATGTTCATTACTGTCATTTTATTTCCACTTAAATAAATCCCTTTAGCATTTAAGGAAGGTCTAGTGGTAATAAATTCCCTCAGCTTTTGGTTGTTCCAGAGTGTTTTTATTCCTCTTCCATCTCTGAAGGTCAGCTTCTTCAGATATAGTACCCTTGGCTGGCAGTTGGCAGTTTTTTCTTTCAGTATTTCAAATGTGTCATATCACTCTCTTCTGGCCTGAAATTTTTCTGTTCAGAAAGTTGCCTATAGTCGTATAAGGGTTCCTTTTTATGTGGCTTCTCAATTTTCTCTTGTTGCTTTTAAAACTCTGTCTTTACTTTTGACAATTCCATAACAATAACGTGTAGCCCTATTTGGGGTTCTTTGGGCCTCTTGGATGTGGTGTCTATTCCTATCTCCACCTTTGGGTAGTTTTTAGCCATTATTGCTTTAGATATAACTTCTGTCCCTCTTTTTTTCTCTTCTTCTTATGGAATTCCCATAATGCAAATATTATTTCTAGTACCATAGGCTTTCTTTATTCAGTTTCATTTTTTCTTTTTGATTATTTGACTACATAATTTTAATTGTCCTATCTTCCACATCACTGATTCTTTCTTTTGCATGGTCAAGTCTGTTTTTGAAGCGCTTTATTGAGTTCTTCAATTCCAGTGTATATTTCAGCTCCAGAATTTTTGGTTTTGGTTTCTATTTCTTTCTTGAACTTGCTTTTGTTCATGCTGTTTTTCAAATTTCACTTCACTGTTGTCTGTGTGTTTTTGTTCACTAAATTTCTTTAAAAGGATTATTCTGAATTCTTTGTCTGATAAACCACAGATCTCCATTTCTTTAGTATCAGTTATTGGAGAATCATTTCCTTTGATGGTGTCACAGTTACTTGACTTTTCATGTTTCTTGATTCCTTATGTTGGTATCCACACATTTGAGCAAGTGGTCTCCTCTTCCAGACTTTGTCATTTTGCTTTGTTAGAGATAATTCACTATAGTCAGCTCAGTTTGGTTTGCTGGATGCCTTTAATGGTAACATTTTGGGCAGGTAAGGCCTACCATTAGGACTGTTTTTTTTTTTTTTTTTTTTTCACTATGACAACTATTTGGGCTCTGAAGTCAGGGATGGGGAGTGTGCCATGGGCTGAGAATAATTGCGTAGGACTGCTGTCTTGGTCCCTAACCAAATAAGGCTATTAAAATGGACTTCACATTTGCCTGGATTTTCTGGTTAGGCTCACTATAGAGCCAGGACCTCATACTCTTCTCACCAATAAGTGGAGTTATAAATTATTTTCCTTGCCCTGGCAGGGCAGCAGTATTGGACCTGTACAGTTCATTGTCTGGGCCCCTGAATCAGGCAAGAGCGTACACTGAATCCCCTCAGCAGGTGAGGACACTGGTTTTGCTTTGTAGACACATAAAGTCATGGGCTACATTCTCTGTTCAAGTGGTACTCTAAGCAGAGCTCTTGGATGGGCTGTTAAAACTTGTGTTCCCTGTCAGGAAGGCTGAAGGATGTATAAATTGGGCCATGAAATAATTTCCCTGCCTGGGCATAGCAGGAAAAATAGTTCCAAGTCCACTAACATTCTTTGTTTGCGGTCTTGACTCAGGCCAACCTGTGTTCCAATTTCACTAACTAACAGGACCACTGGCTTTGTTCTATAGGTGATCAGTTCCAGAATTGCTGGGTTATGCAGCTTCCAGGTATTCTCACAAGCACTTATTGCTAGATGTGGCTGGAGGCCATGATCCATAGCATGTAGGGCTATGACTGGCTCCTGCCTGGGCATGACTGGGAGGTTCCACTTCAGGCAACTCTCCCAAATTGTCTGAACAGACTTTCTGGTTAGGGAAGTCCAACCAGAAAGTCACAGCCTTCACTGGTGAGGCCATGAATTAGCTCTCCTGCCTGGTGTAGCAGGGAAGCCCTTCACAGCTAGTATTGGCTTTGCTCTGAGCGCCATCAGCACTGCCTACTTGCCTCTTAGCTGAAGAAATGCTGGAGTATGCAGCTTCCAGGTGTTCTTGCCAGCCCTTCCTGTCAAATGGGCCCATGGTCTGTAGCAGGCGGGGCTGTGACTCAGTTCTTTTGCCTGGGTGTGGGGAGACCAGGCTCCAGGCCTGGCAGAACTCTTTGCTTGAGGTCACAAATCAGGCTGACTTGCACCCTGCCAAATTCCCTAGTCACACCACACTCACTTGGTTCTGTACATGAGCAAAGCCAATGGTAGAGGCTAATGCTTGGGCTCTGCAGTTAGGAACTCAGTCTGCTAAGCCCAAAGTGTTGGTTCTTAGAAATCTGACTCCTTTTTCTGTCTCAATCAGATTCCCAGTAGTTAAGCCCTGTAAATTCCCCTGTTATCCCCATGGTGAAAAACCAGAGTAGGGGTTCCCACAAAGTGATCCACAATGCTGGGGGTTGCTAGATGTTACATCTGAGCTCTTTCATCCCACTGTAGGGACTATAGCCTAAGGAGAGACCTCTCAATGCGGTGCTACACCTGCCTGGGGAAAGGTAATGTGTTTAGTGTATAGCTGTTCCTCTTACCCTTCTAATGCCGTCTGTCTTGGTCTTTGTGGTTCAGGGGGGATGCTTCAGCTTCACTCTCAAGTTTAGAATTCTCTCAGAAATCTCTTGTCCATGAAATGCTGGTAATTATTCTTGTGACAGGGAATGGAAGTCAGGAATAACCTATGTTGCTACCTTGATGATGTTTCCCCTTCACTTCTGAAGGATAAGTTTGTAGGCTACAGAATTTTAGGTTAGTGAGTTTTTCCTCTCAAAACTTTAAATATTTCACCACACACTTTTCTTGTTTTATTGTTTCTGAGAAGTCAGGTATAATTCTCATCTTTGTTCCTCTATAGATAAGGTGTTTTTTACCCCTATGTATTCTTTCAAGATTAAAAAAAATTTTTTTAATGTTTATTTATTTTTGAGAGAGACAGAGTGTGAGTGGGGGGGGGGGGGGAGTCAGAGACAGAGGGAGAAACAGAAATCAGAAGCAGGTTCCAGGCTCTGAGCTGTCAGCACAGAGTCCAACGTGGGGCTCGAACTCAGGAACCATGAGATCATGACCTGAATTGAAGTTGGAGGCATAACTGACTGAGCCACCCAGGTGCCCCATGAGATTTTTTCTTTAGCTTTGATTTTCTGAAATTTTTATATGTTATGACTTGGTGTAATTTTTTTCCACACCTGTAGTTTTTTTTAATATACATTAAATATAATTTATTGTCAAATTGGTTTCCATACAACATCCAGTGCTCATCCCAACAGGTGCCCTCCTCAATGCCCATCACCCACTTTCCCCTCTCCCCCACCCCCCATCAACCCTCAGTTTGTTCTCAGTATTTAAAAGTCTCTTATGGGGGCCCCTGGGTGGCTCAGTCGGTTGAGCGTCTGACTTCGGCTCAGGTCATGATCTCGCAGTCTGTGAGTTCGAGCCCTGTGTCGGGCTCTGTGCTGAACAGCTCAGAGCCTGGAGCCTGCTTTGGATTCTGTGTTTCCCTCTCTCTCTGCCCCTCCCCCGCTCATGCTCTGTCTCTCTCTGTCAAAAATAAATAAACATTAAAAAAAATTTTAAAAAAGTCTCTTACGGTTTGCCTCCTTCCCTCTCTGTAACTCCCCCCCCCCTTCTTCTCCCCCATGGTCTTCTTTTAAGTTTTTCAGGATCCACATGAGTGAAAACATATAGTATCCGTCTTTCTCTACCTGACTTATCTCACTTAGCATATTAATTTCCAGTTCTATCCACATTGCTACAAAGGCCAGATTTCATTCTTTCTCATTGCCAAGCAGTATTCCATTATATATATAAACCACATCTTCTTTAACCATTCATTAGTTGATGGACATTTAGGCTCTTTCCATAATTTGGCTATTGTTGAAAGTGCTGCTATAAACATTGGGGTACAAGTGCCCTTATGCATCAGCACTCCTGTATCCCTTAGGTAAATTCCTAGCAGTGCTATTGCTGGGTCATAGGGTAGATCTATTTTTAATTTTTTAAGGAACCTCCACTCTGTTTTCTGGGGTGGCTGCACCAATTTGCATTCCCACCAACAGTGCAAGAGGGTTCCCGTTTCTCCACATCCTTGCCAGCATCTATAGTCTCCTGATTTGGTCATTTTAGTCACTCTGACCAGTGTGAGGTGGTATGTCAGTGTGCTTTTGATTTGTATTTCCCTGATGAGGAGTGACATTGGGCATCTTTTAATGTGCCTGTTGGCCATCTGGATGTCTTCTTTGGAAAAGTGTCTATTCATGTCTTCTGCCCATTTTTTCACTGGATTATTTGTTTCTCTGGTGTGGAGTTTGGTGAGTTCTTTATAGATTTTGGATACTAGCTCTTTATCCGAGATGTCATTTGCAAATATCTTTTCCCATTCCATCAGTTGCCTGTTAGTTTTGTTGATTGTTTCCTTTGCAGTGCAGAAGCTTTTTACCTTCATGAGGTCCCAATAGTTCAGTTTTGCTTTTAATTCCCTTGCCTTTGGAGATGTGTCGAGTAAAAAATTGCTGTGTCTGAGGTCAGAGAGATTTTTTCCTGCTTTCTCCTCTAGGGTTTTGAGGGTTTCCTGTCTCACATTCTGGTCCTTTATCCATTTTGAGTTTGTTTTTGTGAATGGTGTAAGAAAGTGGTCTAGTTTCATTCTTCTGCATGTTGCTGTGCAGTTCTCCCAGCACCATTTGTTAAAGAAACTGTTTTTTTTTTCCATTGGATATTCTTTCCTGCTTTGTCAAAGATTAGTTGGCCATACATTGTGAGTCCAATTCTGGAGTCTCTATTTGATTGGTCTATGTGTCTGTTTTTGTGCCAATATCATACTGTCTTGATGATTATAGCTTTGTAGTAGAGGTTATAGTCTGGGATTGTGATATCTCCTACTTTGGTTTTCTTACTTTGGCTATTCGGGGTCTTTTGTGGTTCCATACAAATTTTAGGATTCTTGTTCTAGCTTCGAGAAGAATGCTGGTGCAATTTTGATTGGAACTGCATTGAATGTGTAGATTGCTTTGGGTAGTATTGACATTTTAACAATATTTATTCTTCCAATCCATGAGCACGGAATATTTTTCCATTTCTTTGTATCTTCTTCAATTTCCTTCATAAGCTTTCTATAGTTTTCAGCATATAGATCTTTTACATCTTTGGTTAGGTTTATTCCTAGGTATTTTATGACTCTTTCCACACCTATAGTTTTTATTTTGCTTGGTGTTCTCCGAGTTTCCTGAATCTGTGGTGTCTGATATTAACTTGGGGGAAATTCTCAGTCATTGTTACTTCAAATACTTCCTTTGTTGCTTTCTTCCTTCTGTTTCTGGTATTCTCATTATATGTATGTTATACCTTTTATAGTTGTCCTACAGTTCTTGATATTCTGTTCCCTTCCCATGCCCCCGCCCCACCCCCGCACAATGTTTTCTCTCTTTCCTTTTCCATTTTTTAAGAGTCTATTAACATTCTTTTTTTTAAAGTTTACTTATTTTGAGAGATAGGGAAAGAGTGAGTTCACAGGAGAGGCAGAGAGAAAGGAGAGAAAAAATCCCAAGTAGCGCAGAGCCTGATGTGCGGCTCAATCTCACAAACTGTGAGATCATGACCTGAGCCCACATCAAGAGTCAGATGCTTAAGTGACTGAGGCACCCAGGCACCCCTATTGACAAATTCTTAAGCTCAGAGATTCTTTTCTCAGATATATCCAGTCTACTAATGAGCCCATCAGAAGCATTCTTCATTTCTATTACAGTGTTTTTGATCTCTAGCATCTCTTTTGGAATCTTAGGACTTCCATTTGTCTCCTTACATTGTCCATCTGTTCTTGCATGCAGTCTTATATTCATTGGCAACTTTAGCATTTTTAATCATAAGTTTTGCTAAATCCCTGGTCTGATAATTCAAAACGCCTCCAATATCTAAGTCTGGTTCCGATGCTCGCTCTGTCTCTCCAAATCATGTTTATTACTCTTAGTATGCTCTGTAATTTTCTCTTGATAGTCAGAAATAATATATTGGGTAAAAGGAACTGCTATAAACAGGCCTTTAGAAGGGGCAACTGGGTGGCTCAGTTGGTTAAGCGTCCAACTTCGGCTCTGGTCATGATTTCACACTTGGTGAGTTTGAGTCCCGCATCGGGCTCTGTGCTGACAGCTCGGAGCCTGGAGCCTGCATAGCATTCTGTGGCTCCCTCTCTCTCTGCCTCCCCCCCATTCGCACTTGGGTCTCTCTCTATCAAAACAGGCCTTTAGTAATACAGTGGGAAAGTGGGGGGAAGGTAAGTCTTCTATAGTTTTACTATTTGATCTCAATCTTTAGTGAGCCTGTTCCTTTGAACTGTTAACATCACGTGACCTCTTCAGTCCCTTCTAGTATCAAGCAGATCATTTCTCCCTTCTGCCTCACTGCATAGCAAACGCAATGGGTCAGGCTTGCCTATGCTCCCTTAGTTCTGGTTTCTCAGTCCATATTCAAGTTAGGTGGGCTGAGCTCAGCAAGCTTGGCAGTCACTCAGATTCTAATCATTCTTCAATCTAACTTTCTGAGGGTGCCTTGCACTTTAGGTTACAGAGTGGTTGCTTTACTTCATTGGAATACTGTTCCGCGTACATGCTCCTTTAGCCAGAATATTAAAGATGAGAGTGGGTATAAATCAGATACCAAACCACCCTGAACATCCAAACATTATTACCATGAACATCATCATAACTTAATTTCTTAACTTAACACTACCCCCCACAGTCTGGTAACTGAGATGATATTACCATTTCAGTGAAAGACCAAGGTTCAAACAGATGAACTTCACATGGACAGAACCCAGGGTAAGTAACAGTCCTCCTCAGAGGCCTCCTTGATTAAAAAAAAAAAATTGAAAGTCACTGCATAATCCACAAGGATGCCTATGGAGCATGGTAGACAGCAAGAGACCAAGCCCCTGCCTGCCTCCAAGTATCAGCTCAGTAATGATTAGAAGGAGCCTTCAGTTGTTGGGCAGTGTACCAGGCAATGGGGATATCAAAATGATTAAAAACATTTGGAGGACTCATAGTCCAGCAGGGAAAATAATGGGCAATAAACTTTTTATAAAATAAAGTACTGTATTATAAATCTCAATAGAGCTGTGCACAAAACAGTGTAGGACCAAAGAGGAGGGAAGAGTTCATATCAAATATACTAAATGACATGTACAAGGAATCTTTCTGAAGTGGTAACAATGGGGTAATGAATTCTGATGATTGTTATACAACTCCATAAATATACAAAAAAACCCCATGAAATTAGGCAATTAAACAGGTGTATTTTATGGTATATAACTTACACATCAGCATATCTGTTTTAAAAAATTAACACAGTAGGGGCGCCTCGGTGGCTCCGTTGCTTGGGAGTCCAACTTCAGCTCAGGTCAGGATCTCAACAGTTTGTGGGTTCGAGCCCCATGTCAGGCTCTATGCTGACTGCTTGCTCAGGGCCTGGAGCCTGCTCTGAATTCTCCCTTTCTCTCTGTCCCTCCCCCACTCAGACTCTGTCTCTGTCTCTCTCAAAAATAAATAAACATTAAAAAAACTTTTTTTAAATGAACATAGTAGTTGAGTGCAAGTAGTAGAACACTAAGTTGAGTATGATCTTAATATTGGGATTAGGTAATTATTGGAAAATAAAGAATAAACTTATTTAAAAAATCTGCTGACTTGTCATGAAATTTCTATGATACCAGATTGTATTATGGCGCAAGGCAGAATGAGTTTAAGATGAATTTGTCTTTGTTATTTACCAACAGCATAAAATTTAAAAAGTATGTAAATTTAAAAATTTTGATGACACCAGGAAGTATATTTTATTTTACAAAAATATCTTATTCTGACAAGGGCATCTGAACTATACAAAAGAGAAGACATTTCTATTAAAAATGTCAAGCTCCAGCTCCATCTTAGCTCAACACCAGTAAGAAGGTTGCCACAGATGTGAGGAAGATGCAGGCTGGCAACCTGGCTTTCTGAAACAAAGGAGCTGACTATATGTACAATGACTGTAGCATGATTTTCAAATTAAGAAAAAATTATAAGTGATTAAGGTGGTTTTTAAAAAGTTGTTGGAAGTACAATGGGGTCAAATCAGATGTTTCCCAAAAGATCAAATAAGATATTTTTAATGGGCAACTTAAAATAACTTCTTTTAGTATTATAATCTATCTAAAATGTCCTCATCCCTGAAAATGTATGTATACATGTATATTGAAATGTACACATACAAAATGCTTAATGAAGTCTATACATCTACTGTCAAAACATTTAAGGCACTATATAGCCATTGCATGAATATGCTTCATTTTGAAATTATGTAGGTTTTCCTCTTTTGTCATTAACAAAAATCTAAAGTTTAGCAATTAATATAGATGACATACAATTCTAAATCATCAGCACACTAGAAAAACAATTTCCTGGGATGCCTGGATGGCTCAGTTGGTTGAGTGTCCAGTTCTTGATTTTGGCTTAGGTCATGATCCCAGGGTTGTGGGATCGAGCTCTGCATCAGGCTTCATGCTGAGCATGGAATCTGCTTAAGATTCTCTCTTTTTCTCTGTCCCTCTTCCTTCTGCCCTTCTCCCCTGCTTGCATTCTCTCTCAAATTAAAATAAATAAATAAAGAAAAAAGAAAAAATAATTTCCTTACATTTCAGCCTCAATAATTCTTTGTACCTCAGTGATTCTAAAATTGCTTTGAGACAAGGAGACTAAGATATAATCATATGCCATCTGCTCACCAACTTGTCTGCTTAACATATTCTGAAGTTAAAGATAATGTAAAGCAAAGATAACAATACTTATAAGTTATATCACTTTTGTCATTATCTTTATGGATATTAAAATTGTACGACAATAAATCCTTAAATATTCTAAGTATCCACCTCAATCTCAGCAGTGAGAGACATGTTGCTTACACAGAAAGCAGACTTTTCTATGAAGCATTTATTTCTTTTGACATTTTGTTTTTAACTTGCCCTTTTTTTTTTTTTTCAACGTTTTTTGGTTTTTTTTTTTTTTTTTTTTTTTATTTATTTTTGGGACAGAGAGAGACAGAGCATGAACGGGGGAGGGGCAGCGAGAGAGGGAGACACAGAATCGGAAACAGGCTCCAGGCTCCGAGCTGTCAGCACAGAGCCTGACGCGGGGCTCGAACTCACGGACCGCGAGATCGTGACCTGGCTGAAGTCGGACGCTTAACCGACTGCGCCACCCAGGCGCCCTTAACTTGCCCTTTAAAGCTAAGAATTGGATGGCAAATTCTTCCAGTATCCTATATACCTGAGTTCAGCATACTTGAAATGGCTGAGAAAAATAGGTACTTACAGATTAAACATTAAGTGTGAGCTTTGTTTCAGATTCTTACTAAATTATACTTCAGAGAGCTATGTGAGAGAATCTTCCCTAATTCTGTATCCTGAACTCTTTCCTCCTTTAAACACCAAAATCTGGGAGATGGATCCACATTCAAGATCATTTTTAGCTAGCAAATTTTTTTAAGTTTATTCACTTTGAGATATATATGTATATATATATATCTCAAAGTGAATAAACTTATATATATAAGTATATAAGTATATGTGTGTGTGTGTACATATGTATGTACACACACACACACACACACACACACACACACACAGAGAAAGAGGCAGAGAGAGAGAGAGAGAATCCCAAGCAGGCTCCATGGGGTCAGCACAGAGCCCGATGGGCGGCGGGGCCGGGGGGGGGGGGGGGGGGGGTGGGCCTCAATCCCAGGGAACTGTGAGATCATGACCGGAGCTGAAATCAAGATCAACTGAGCCACCCAGGTGCCCCAACATATTTTAAGTGATATTAATTCTTCAGCTCAAAAAAATCTCCTTTCAAATTAATAATCACTTTTTCATAACTGTTATTTCTATTTTATCCTCTTTTCTTATATGCAATATACTTTCACTGAATTTAAATCAGAAAAATCAAATGAATAATATTCTTTACATACCCATCTATATATATATAGATTTACCCTTACTTAATATTCATATAGATTACCTTCTAAATTTGTCAATTCCATCTAATCTTAACATTAGAATGTTTTACCAAAAACATGACACAACATTCCCCATATTAGGAATATAAGGAAAGCAATCATTTAACAGCAATGATGGTAAGGATGTTAATATTCTTATTGTATTCTGTGCTATTATTTCAATGAGGCACAATACATATCTAGAAAATGTTTAATAGTATAAATACCCAAAATAGAGAATTGAGTTTTAATCTCTCCTTATAGTGCAAGGTCTTGCGCAAATAGTTTTATTAATTTTTCCATGATTATTTCTTTCTCTACCAATAACTCCTAATGCCAACCTCCCCAACTCTTTTCTGATACAATTTTTTAACATATTAAATATATTTTCAGTATCTACAAATACTGCCCAACCTATAGCAACTTCTCTGGCTTAGTTTTCTCATTAGTAATTATTATAAACCTACAGGTGGCTATTTGGAAGTTTAAAAAGAGAATTACTAGATTGAGGCTGGAAAGATGGCAGAGTAGAAGGTCCCTAAGCTCACCTCATCCCATGGATAGGACTAGATAATAGTCACATTCAGTGTAAATAACCCAGAAAATGACCCAAAGACTGACAGAACAAAATCCACAACTAAATGTACAGAACAGGCCACATCGAAGAAGGTTGGAGAAGCAGAGATGTGGTAGAGGGCTAAGCAGACTCCAGCCTCCAAGGTGGGGAAAAAGACATGGAGCAGAAAATGGGGAGGAATAGACTATCACACCAGGGAGGTCACATAGGGAAAATGAATCACCATAACATTTGGCTTTGAAAGGAGATGGGCCAAATTTTGTGAGTTCTCACAACCAGCTGTACTTAAAACCTAGAATTTTAAAAATCAGTGGGCTTGACTCTGGGAGAGCCCCAAGGGCAAGAAGAAGTTGATCCCCCCAAAAGAGATGGTACAAAGAACATCCCATGGAGATACATCTAAAACTACCAGTTTGAAAAACATCTGGGGCGCATATGTGAGGAAGAGTTATTTACTAATCTCAGAGCATGTCCAAGAGGGATAGAGATCGTGAAGAGACTACTCCAGAAACAAAGGAGTTGGCAGGTGCCATCTCCTTCCCTTGCCCCTCAGCAGAAACACACAGCCACCTGTGGGAATCAACACAATGCCTGCATTCACTACTTAACTTGCTTACACCAAACACCACTGCTTACACTTCTAAAAATCCACCCCTTCCAGTCACATTTGCCTAAGTCTTAGAGCTGTGAGTCAACTTGCTCAGAAGACTGGCACTAACCTTGCCAATACTGTATCTCCCAACCCAACCACTTTGTGGGGCCTTGGTCCTGGCAGTGTCAGAGGTGGCCCAATGGAAGACCAGTGTACACCTTGTTAAAATTGTGTGTCCACCCAAGGTGCTGTGCAGATTTGTCCAGGCTACCCAGTTCCCACAGCCTTGGTGACAGATCTCATTTTGAAAGCAGACCAGTGCACACTATGCTAAAGCTGCATGCCACCTATCAGCCACTCTCAGCAGCAGCATGATGTCCTCTTCCAATATACCCTTGGCCATAACCCATCCAAAGCTACTGGCAATATGCAGGCAGCTCTGACAGAGGCCAGTGCCACTCCAAAGTGACTCCTTCCCTGGGGTGAGGGGAAGATCAGTCAGACAGCAGCCCTGGCAGTGGGTTGCAAATAGATATGTGGTCTGATTTCAGGCCCCACCTACTAATGAAACCTTCTCATTACACAAAACACAAGGAAAGTGCACTGCAGTTTGGTGCTACTGCATCTCTGAGAAATGCTTGGTCTGACTCAACTCAAGGCTAAGGCAGCCAGAGAGGGATCAAACACTTTCCACAACAGTCAAAGATAGCCATTGCAGATGACTGGACTGAAGGAAAAAGCAGGCAAGACATAAGAGCATTATGCACAAAACACATAGGAGACACTTCTGAAGTGTCAGGTTCTGTTGAACAGGGGTGGGGTTGCTGCATATCAGGACATACAGGCCTTCTTCTTCACAAGGCCATTACCTCTAAGAGCAGGAGATGTAGCTGACTTTCCTAACACACAGAAACAAACACAGAGTTGGGCAAAATGAGGAGACAGAGGCATATGTCCCAAATGAAAGAAGAAGACAAAACTACAGCAAGAGACCTAAGCAAAATGGATTTAAGTAATATGCTGAATATAAAATTTAATGATCATAAACTCATTGGGCTTGAAAAGAGTGGAGGACATCAGTGAGACCCTTATAAAAGAGATGGAAAAAAAGAAAACATTAGAGATGAACACAGCAAATGGAATTAAAAAAAAAAACATTAGATGGAATAAAAAGGCTAGACAAATCAGAGGAATGAATTAGCAACTTGGAGAACAGAGTAATGGAAAGTTATCATGCTGAACAAATGAGAGAAAAAACTATGCAAAATGAGAAGAGATTTAGGGAACTCTGACTTCATCAGGTGTAATAACATTCTCATTATATGGATCCCAGAAGAAGAAGAGATAGATAAGGGGGCAGAAAATTTATTTCATGGAATAATAGCTGGAAACTTCCTTAATCTAGGGAAGGAAACATATCAAGATCCAGGAGGAACAGAGATCCCTCAACAAAATCAACCCAAGGAGGTCCACTCCAAGACACATAGTAATAAAAGGGCAAAAAGTAGTGACAAAGAGAGAATTTTAAAAGTAACAAGGTAAAAGAAAACAGTTACAGAAAAGGGAAACCCCATAAGGCTATGAGCAGGTTTTTCAGCAAAAATTTGGCAGAGCAGAAGGGAGTGGCATGATATAGTCAAAGGGTAAATCTGTAGCCAGGAATACTCTTTCCAGCTAGGCTGTCATTCAGAATAGAGGGAGAAACAAAAAGTTGCCCAGACAAACAAAAGGTGAAAGAGTTCATGACCACTAAACCAGTCCTACAGGAAATGGTAAAGAGGACTCTGTGATTGGAAAGGAAAGATCATAAGTAAGAAAAAAGTAGAGAGCGCAAAAGCAGTAAAAATGAGGATATCTGTAAAAGTCAGTCAAGGAACTCGAAAGGATGTAGAGTATGACACTATATATGTAAAACATGGTGGAGGGAGTAAAGAATGGATTCAAACTTAAGTGATCGTCAGCTTAATATAGACTGCTATATGCAGATATTGTATACAAACCTCATGTTAACCACAAATCAAAAACCATTAAGAGATATGCAAAAAATAAAAAGAAAGAAATCCAAGTACATCACATTAAAGCCAGAAAATCATAAAAGAGAGCCAGAGAAGAAAGGTCAGAGAAGTAGAAGGCAACCATAAATCAAGTAACAAAATGGCAATAAATACACATCAAGAATTACTCTGAATGTAAATGGACTAACCACTCCAATCAAAAGATAAAGGGTGGTGGAATGGATAAAAATACTTGACCCATTTATATGCTGCCTACAAGAGACTCATTTCAGACCTAAAGACACCTGCAGATTGAAAGTGAAGGGATGGAGAAACATTTACCATGCAAATGGGTGTCAAAAGAAAGCTGGTGAAGCAATACTTATATAGGACAAAACAGACTTTAAAACAAAAACTGTAACAAGAGATGAGGAAAGATACTACATAACTATAAGGGGAACAATCCAACAAGAAGATATAACAATTGTAAACATTTATGCACCCATCATGAAAGCACCTATAAACGTAAGATAGTGAATAACAAACAAAAAGGAAAAAAATCAAAATTGATATAATATTAGGGGAGTTTAGGACCCCACTTACATCAATGGACAGATCATAGAAACAGAAAATAAATAAAGCAACAGTGGCTTTGAATGACACACTGGACCAGATGAATTTAACAGATATATTCAGAACATTCCATTCTGTATACATTCTTTTCAAGGATTCATGTAACATTCTTGAGATGGACCACATATTAAGCCAGAAAACAACACAACACACTTCAAGAAATTAAAAAAGATTGAAGTCATACCAATCATCTTTTATGATCACAATGCTATGACACTAGAAATCAGCCACAAGAAAAAATCTGGAAAGCACAGATACGTGGAGATTAAATAACATGCTATTAAACAATGAATGGATCAACCAAGAAATCAAAGAAGAAATAAAAATTATACGGAGAAAAATGAAAATACAAAACATAATGGTACAAAATCTTTGGGATGCAGCAAAAGCAGTCCTAAGAGGGAAGTTCATAAGAATACAGTCCTATATCAAAAAGCAAGAAAAATCTCAAATACGCAACCTAGCCTTACACCTAAAGGAGCCAGAAAAAGAACAAACTAAACCCCAAAGAAGCAGAAGGAAGGAAATAATAAATATTGGAGGATAAATAAATGATACAGAAACTAAAAAAAAAAACAAAAAACAATAGAACAGATCACTGAAACCATAAGCTGATTCTTTGGAAAGATCAAAGAATTGATAAAAATCTATCCAAAGTCATGCAAAAAAGAGAGAGAAAAAGAGTGAGGACTCAAATAAACAAAATAAGAAAGGAAAGAGGAGAAATAACAACCAAAACCAAAGAAATACAAACAATTGTAAGAGAGTATTATGGAAAACTATATGTCAACACATTGGACAAACTAGAAGAAATGGATACATTCCTAGAAACATACTACCTACCAGAACTAAAGCAGGAATACATAGAAAATTTTAACAGATCTATTACCAGCAATGTAATTAAAACCAGTAATCAAAAAACTCCCAATAAATAAAAGTCCAGGATTAGATGGCTTCACTGGTGAATTCTACCAAACATGAAAGGAGGAAAACTTCCATATTCATTCTATGAGGGTAGCATTTAGTAACTAACACCAAAACCAGATAAAAACACAACAAAAAAAGTGAACTACAGGCCAATATCTCTGAAGAACATGCATGAAAAAGTCCTCAACAAATACTGGCAAACTGCATCCAATGACAATACATAAAAAAATATCATTTACCATTGTCAAGTGGGATTTAATCCTGGTATGAAAGGTGGTTAAATATTGGCAAATGAATGTAACATATCACATCATAAGAAAAAGAATAAGAACCTTTCAACATCTACAGATAAAGCATTTGGCAAAGTATATCAATTCATGATAAAAACCCTAAGCAAATTAGGGTTAGAGGCAACATAACACAACATCATTAAGGCATTATATGAAAAACCTACAGCCAACATCCTCCTCAGTGGGGAAAAACTGACAGCATTTCTCCTAAGGTAAGGAACAAGACAAGGGTGTACACTCTCACTGTTTTTATTTAACTTACTGAAAAGTCCTAACCACAGTAATCAGGCAACAAAAAGAAGTAAAAAGCATCAAAATTGGTAAGAAAGAAGTCAAACTTTTGCTATCTGTAGATAACATCATACCCAGATAGAAAACCCCAAAGACTACACCAAAAATTTACAGAATTTATATTCTAATTCAATAAATTTGCAGGATACACAATGTACAGAAACCTGTTGCATTTCTGTGCATCAAAAATGAAGTAGCAGAAAGAGAAATTAATGAATCAATTCCATTTACAATTGAGCCAAAAATAATAAGATACCTAGGAATAACCCTAACCAAAGAGGAGAAAGACCTGTACTCTAAAAACTATAAAACACTGATAAAAGAAATTTAAGAGGATACAAAGAAATGAAAAGACATTCCATGCTCACAGATTGAAAGAACAAATAAGGTTAAAATATCTATACTACCCAAAGCAATCTACACATTTAATGCAATCCCTATCAAAATACCACCAGCAATTTTCACAGAACTAGAACAATTCCTAAAATCTGTATGGAACTACAAAAGACTCTAGAGAGCAAAAGCAACCTTGAAAAACAAAAACAAAACTGGAGGCATCACAATCTCTGACTTCACGTTATGTTACAAAGTTGTAGTAATCAAAATAGTATGGTACTGACACCAAAATCAAAACACAGATCAATATAACAGACTAAACAGCCAAGAAATAAACCCACAATTATATGATCAATTAATCTTTGACAAAACAGGAAAGAATGTGTGATGGGAAAGACAGGCTCTTCAACAAATGATGTTGGGAACACCGGACAGCAACATGTAAAAGAATGAAAGTGGACCACTTTCTTACACCATATAGAAAAATAAACTCAAAATAGATTAAGAACCTAATATGAGGGGCGCCTGGGTGGCGCAGTCGGTTAAGCGTCCGACTTCAGCCAGGTCACGATCTCACGGTCCGTGAGTTCGAGCCCCGCGTCAGGCTCTGTGCTGACAGCTCGGAGCCTGGAGCCTCTTTCCGATTCTGTGTCTCCCTCTCTCTCTGCCCCTCCCCCGTTCATGCTCTGTCTCTCTCTGTCCCAAAAAAAAAAAAAAAAAAAAAAAAAAGAACCTAATATGAGATGTGACTCCGTAACAAATCCTAGAAGAGAGCACAGGCAGTAATTTCTCTGACTTTGGCTGTAGTAACATCTGTTTAGATATGTCTCCTGAGGCAAGAGAAACAAAAGCAAAAACAAACCATTGGGACTACATCAAAATAAAAATCTGCATAGCAAAAGAAACAACCAAGAAAACTAAATGACAACCTACTGAATGGGCAAGATATTTGCAAATGACCTTTCCAATAAAGGGTTAGAATCCAAAATATACAAAGAATTTATAAAACTCAACACCCCAAAAATCCAATAATCTAATTAAAAATGCACAGAAAGGTGAATAGACATTTATCCAAACAAGACATTCAGAGGGCCCACAGACACATGAAAAGATGCTCAATATCACTCATCATCAGGGAGATGCAAATCAAAACCACAATATCACCTCATACTTGTCAGATGGCTAAAATCAAAAACACAAGAAACAAATGATGAGGATACAGAGAAAAAGAACCCTCATGCACTGTTGGTGGGAATGCAGACCAGTATAGCTATTGTGGAAAACAGTACTGAGGTTCCTCAAAAAATTAAAAATAGAACTACCCTATAATCCAATAATTGTACTACTGGGTATTTACCCCTAAAATACAAAAACACCAATTCAAAGAAATATGTGTATCCCTATGTTTATTGGAGCATTATTTACAATAGCCAAATTATGGAAGCAGCCCAAGTATCCACTGAAAGATGAATGGATAAAGATGTGGCATGTATACAAAAGAGAATATTATTCAGCCATAAAAAAGAAAGAAATTTTGCTATTTGAAACAGGATGTATCTAGAGAGTATAATGCTAAGTGAAATAAGTCAGAGAAACACAAATCCTATGATCTCACTCATATGTAGAACATAAGAAATGAAACAAATAAACAAAGGGGAAAAAAAAGAGAGAGACAAACCAACAGACAGACTCTTAACTATAGAGAACAAACAAATGTTTACCAGAGGGAATGTAGCTAAGGGGATGGGTGAAATAAATGAAGGGGATTAAGAGTACACTTATCTTGATGAGCACTGAGTAAGATATAGAACTGTTGAATCACTGTATCATATACCTGAAACTAATATAACACTACATGTCAACTATACTGGAATTAAGATTAAAAAAATGATTTTTAGATTACTCAAAAATAATTTTAAAAAATTAAAAGGGAGTTACTTTTGAACTTCTTAGATCAAAGTATGATATAAATGTCTTGATCCAAAATAATTTAAGTATGAAAGTTTTCCCTTGTTTACATTACTATTAGGACACAACATCCTGATTAACACCTTCATTTGTATAAAATCACTAGGGCTTCCAGATACTAAAGTTATTTAACAGAATAACTCATTGTAAAATGAATTACTGTGATTTATCTTTTTTTTAATGGAAATAAAATAATTTTACCTCAAGGTAAAAAGTATTTAAAAATAAGACAAGCACTCTTTTCTTTAGAATACAAGGCAAATTTAAAAAGTAAGTAATATAAGGGAATTATAATTTTTCTTCCTGGAGGACTCTAATGTTAGCAAATAAAAACTCAGGGAGAATGATAACAAAAGAGAAAATGATAAAGAAAACTTAAATGCAGGGCAATAAATTACATTCATAAGCTAAAGGTGGCTCATTTAAATCAGTCTATGTTAAAAGAAAAACACTCTGGAGTCACAATAAAACTACCCTTTTGAGATAGCCATTTCCTACACAGCAACATACGAAACATTTTAACAAATCCTGGCTTTGTCACTACAGTGTGTAACTTTGGATCCCTTAGTGAATGCTTCTTGACTTTATTTTCCTCATGTACAAAATGAGAATGTTGGTCTGGAGTGGTACTTAAAATTTTAAGTACAGATACATCTAAATAATATTAACCAGTATTTCAAATATATATTAATAAAAAATACAGGTGGGGCTGCTTTGGTCATTTAAAATAGACATGACGCTTCTGGAAACTAGAAGTGGGTTCCTGTTATCATCCCTCTTTCCCCTTACATCTCCTAGGGAGGCTCCTAACCCTAGGGCTCCATGAAATACAGTTAGAAAGCCAAAGGTCTAAAACCTCTTTAGGTCTCTCCAGTTATAGCATTCCATGATGGTATAATCTGATTTCTTCTAAGCCTCTAAAATCAACATTAAGATGCCTCCCATGTAAGTAAACATTGTCCTATAAATTTTGTAGCGGCATCATCTTTCTTATTAACCATTGTCTAAACTACACAATTGTAGGCTGATCTTTTAGGAAATGCAGTTCCTTGCACTGTTTTTATTGCTCTTTCTATATAGCCTTTTATGTGAACTTCATTACCTATAAGTAGTTTGTTCAACAAAGGAGGATATAAATGGACAAATCCAGAAATGTATCATTTCCTTAAAGAGGTTACATTCTAATGGAACATTCCTACAAATAACTACAATGGGTAGTAGAAACTGATGATATCATCAGATAAAGTAAAATGGATGTTTAAGGGCTGAGATTATTTCTGGTTATGAGCTGAGCTATAAAGAATGTCAGGCTTTGTACATAAAATATTGGTACAGATGTAGATTCTAAGCAGAGGTTACTTCATGAACATCAGCAAAAAGGCAGGGAGCCATGGGACAAGTACAAGGATCTGTACATGGTGGTAACAGTTGAAATGTAGGCTGTATAAAGACAAATACTGGAGAGAAAAAAGATTACTGGCAGAATGTGAAGAGGCTAAATGAAGTTTTAGAGCAGAGGAGTGCTTCAGTAAAGTAAAAGGAGCAAAAAGAGGCTTGAGATGGATGTACCTGTTAGGATGAAAAAGTATGAATGCCTGATTCAGACTGCAGCAGCAGGAATGGAGAAGAAAGGTGCTGTATGGAACCATTTCCACAGTAGCGAAAGAGGTAGCATGGAAAGAGTCAAAGCTAATGTAGAGGCCAAAACCTAGGTAAGTAAGGAAATACTGGTGTTGTTAATAGAAATGGAGAATATATGACAAAGTTCAGAGACAGATGAAAAGGGTTAAGTAGAATGGAAATGTCCTGCAGGAAAGTGAAAATGTTGAATTGAAAAAGAGGTCAGATCTGTATAAATACTTGGAAAAAATTTTTACAGACATGTAAGGTGAAGTTTTAAAAATGAATATAAGATTGCTGAAAAAAGGACTTAGTGAAAGAAGACAATTCTAAGTGCTGATCCATGTAAGGTACCAACATTAATAGATAATAGGAAAACAATGAGAGAAAGTGTGATTGGAGAGGTACCAGGAGAACTGGGTGAACACAGTGGTTCTATATAATTATATACATGCACATACTTATGTGTATACTTTAGTTCTTGATCTGAAGAATCACATAAATTGATATACAGCAGGGTTTTCTAAAGTGTGTTCTAAAAAAACATTAGTTTTAGTAGCTGTTAAAAGGTACTTCATGATCAAAACAGGACTCAATTATTCAGAAGATGGGGATAAGATGGTTCTTTATATCCTGTAGAATTCAGAGTACATCACACACTGACCCATAAACCCTTTTTGTTTTTTATCTTCTAGATACAGCAGTATCTAGCAGTAACAGGAAGTCACCTTGAGAAACAAGGATAAATAGTAAAATTTGAAAATTCACATAATATTAAAACTGGAAAGGAAAGCTCTGATCATTTCATCCAATCTTTTCACTTTATAGGTGAAGAACATTAATTATATGATATACTACTGTGGGTGATAAAGAATACATGTCGATATGAAAGCATATGAACGAGAGACAAAAAGGTAAGTGAAAAATAGAAATTACAGCTTTAAAAGATACAATATTAGTTACCATTCGAGGGATAATTTGCTTTATGTTTAGTGTTTTAGAACATTTCACAGTGTCATCCTGAGGGTTATATGAAGTTCAATAATCACTCATCAGACAAAAGAAGAAACTGAGGCCTAAGGTTAATATGACTAGTGACCCAGCTAGTACATGGAAGAGCTGGAATTCAAACCCAAATCTCTCTAATTCTGGAACCTGGGCTCCAGAACACAACGCTCTTTTGACAAGGGGGCCAAGAAGAGTCCAGGTCTTAGGTTCATTCCCATGCCTGCCCATGGATAGGGTCTGAGATAAGATTCTTTCTTATCATCAGGGAAATGCAAATCAAAATCACAATAAGATATCACCTCACACCTGTCAGAATGGCTAAAATGAAATACTCAAGTTTGATCAAAAAAATAAAAAACAAGTTTTGAGGAGGATGTGGAGAAAAAAGAAACCACATGCATTGTTGGAGAAATGTAAACTGGTACAGCCACTGTGGAAAACAGTATGGAGGTTCCACTACTGGGTATTTACCCAAAGAATACAAAAACACTAAATCAAAAAGATATATGTGGCCCTTTATTTATTGCAGCATTATTTACAATAGTCAAATTATGGACGCAGCCCAAGTGTCCACTGATAGATGAATAAAGAAGATGTGGTATATATATTATTCAGCCATAAAAATGAATGAAGTCTTCCACTTGCAATGACATGAATGGATCTAGAGGGTATAATGCTGAGTGAAATAAGCTGGATGAGAGAAAGTCAAATACCATATGCTTTAGCCATATGTGGAATTTAGAAATGAAACAAATGAACAAAGAATGAAGAGATAAACCAAAAAATAGACTCTGAACTATACAGAACAAACTGATGGTTACCAGAGGGGAGGTAGCTGGGGAGGTGGGTGAAACAAGTGATGTGGATTAAGGAGTACACTTATCATGATAAGCACTGAGTAATGCACAGAATTGTTGAATCACTATATTGTACACCTGAAACTAACACAATGCTACATGTTAACTGTAGCATCTTCTGGATGCAACAGTATACTTTCCACAGGAAGTCACCTTGAGAAACAAAGTTAAGTACAATGGAATTAAAATAATTTTTTTTCTTGCACCAAATTGTCACTATACATAAATATAAATAAAAACATACTATAACAATTTTCATATATAAAAAATTTAGATTTACAAAACAGATCCTCAGGACTACATTTATTTGTTTTTTAAAATAACTTATAAAAGAATCTTCAAATATCTCTCCCCTGTATGAACATACTTACATTTCATTTTTATTAATTTTCTGTAGAGGAGATATTCTGCATCGGTCCAGATACGCCTTTAATATTTCAGCAAGATACTAAGCATATAATTTATGAAATTTTTCTAGGAAACCCACTTTCATTCATGAGAGATATATCCAAAAATGATCACTTTGGAACATAGGCCATGAATTCTTATTATTTTAATGAATTTTCCTTGAAATGACACAATGTCTTTGAGTCTCATGACATATATAAATAGAGAAACATATGCCATCACATATACTTGCAAATATTAGTCTCAAATCAAACTTTGAATCCCTAATTTCAAATAGTACCATATAACCTTACAATTAGTGCAAACAGTTTAAGTAGTACATTTTCATTCATTCTAGCTTATTATATGTGAGACATATATAATCAATTGCTAAACTACTTTTATCCAGTGTACAGATGAAAGAATAAGATTTATCCCTAAGTTACGATTCTATAAACCTAAGGTCATTGCAGATTGCTATGCTAGGCCACATGGTAGAAAAATAGGTATGAATACTTAATATCGGTAAAATAAAAAATAAACTTCATATGTAGTTCTAATTAAAAAACATATTTTGACCTAATTTCTGGACAACAATTAAAAATTTAGTAGAAAAGTTTTTTAAGTTAAATTCCTAACTGTTGCATTGATGAGTGAAAATTCAGAAGAGTTATGGTATTATTGATCTACCAGTATTGATCTACACCTAAATTAGGTGTAATTTATCTATAATTTTATTTCCCAAAGTATGTATCTTGAAACACTACATTATACTGTCAAAAAGGTTCAGAAAACATTGCACATTTCATTCCTCTTGGAGACTTGCATTGTATAAACTCTTGGAAATTCTGCAGTTACAAAAATAATGTAGATTTATTTAATCCATCATTTCTCAAGTTTATCAATATCTTGGTATTATTAGTGTGATTGGAAATGGGATTGATGATAGGAAGGAAGGGATTAAAACAAACAGACTGTACCAAAATCATTGGTATTGTATTGTGGAATATATGTGATTTTATCAGATTTTCTTTCTTAGAAGGATATATTAAGAAGATAACTGTCTCTAGGCATAGCAACTAGACTAAATGCAAAATAGGCGCATGTTGGGTACCAAGAAAAAGACATGGGATACTCAGAGTTTACTTAGGTTTTATACAAAGTACGTTAGACACTGGTGTAAAATGAAAACTGGACATGCATATTTTATCCTCTAGGATCACATCTAAAGTGTAAGGAAAGACAGTAAAAAGAATAAACAGTTCATTTATTAAAATGCTGACATCCAGCATACTTACACTGCCCATTCAAGCTT
The DNA here is from genome assembly GCF_046562875.1 of Panthera onca. Taxonomy (NCBI): domain Eukaryota; kingdom Metazoa; phylum Chordata; class Mammalia; order Carnivora; family Felidae; genus Panthera; species Panthera onca. The sequence continues at coordinate 166,348,637 of NC_138342.1, read as the reverse complement.
CTCATTCTTAATTGAGTTGTACAGAGCCTGTAAAGAGAGAAAATAAGACGGAATTATTCTTTTCGTACTGTTCCATATTTTTAATACAGCAAATGACCAAAGCCAAAAGGCTTGACTGAGTAGCAAGCAACTCCCAAGCCCTTTGTTGGCCACCCTGCTGGTTCTACAAAGATGAGGAATACACAGGTGAGGCAAACAAGCATAGGGTAAGCAGTATTTTGTGAAACAGATTTTTCACAAAGAAAAAAATGGCTTTTATAAATAAGACACACAACACTGTATGACATTTTAGTAAATATTAGGATATAATTAAAGTTAGACCATGTACTCTATTCTTCTTATTCAAAATATGGTCTTGTAGTTTCACTAGTTTAGATACTTAAGTGTGCATACCTTTTTCACTAATGTAATAAGTAAAACTGTTTTCATAAAAATTTAACGAGCAAGATACATTTGAGGAGGACTAAAGCCAGATTATGGAAAACCATCTTAGAATAATTTCAGAGTTTTTATACCAATGACTTAAGCAGTTTTTAGCAGTCTAACTTCATAATTGTGCTTTACAGTTAGTATTACATTGGTGTGAGGTGGTGGAGAGGAAAGACAGAAAACTTCCTTAGAGCCTGGGTAATAATAATGACAGTTGGCCTGATCATCTCTGATTCTCCAAGCTCTGGCATTATATATAAGGTCCTTGTAATCAAGTTGTTCCACCATGATAACTACCCAAGAAAATGCTACTCCACATCTCTATTTCCTTAATTTTGAGTAAGATGTTGTAAAGAAAACACAGATTTCTAAGCCACCACAACAAATTATACTGAAGAAAAGGAAATGTGCAGGATAACATTAGAATGATGTCAGAACATTTTTCCTCAAAGAAGGACTTGAACCTATTCAATTCAGCAGATTCAGTACAAATATATTTAGGTTACAGGTTTTATATTACTTAAGATTTAACACACATACCCTTAGCCAGTATTCACAGACTCTGTGGGAGTTCTGCCTAGTAGCTACAACAGTCAGTTTAACTAACTACTGGATAATTATGAAGCTAATAAAAACTAGGAGACATTTCATCATTACCAGGATGTGGTAAAATGTGTCCTCAAATGCAAAAACTCATAGAACATTAAATTAAAATAAGGGGTAAACTGAGGTACAAAGACCATGCTGTAAATTGGATATTCTTTTTGAAGAACTCAAATTTACTAAAGAACTACAACAATCTATTGTTTAGCAAAATGTCTCATGAGGTTGCACTTATTTAGAAGTGCAGAGAGAGTAGATGTCTAACTCAAGCCTCAGGAGACTCTTGATAGATAGATGTCCTTTAAATGGATTTCACTACTCGCATTAGCCATTTTGAACCCACAAGTAATGGTGAGTTGAGAAACTGCAACTGAAAAGAGATCATTAAAGGTTCTTTATATACTATCACACTCAATACTACCTAGAGTAATTTAACAATGTAATAAAGATTAAAAAAATCTATTCATAAAGGTAGATAGCTGAAAATGATATCCAAGCATCTAAAACTTTTCGAATACATTTAATTCTGTCCTAGAACAAGTTTTTCTTTCAAATTTTTTGCCCATGAGAATATTTTGCTTAATGAGATACCGAGTTCTTAAATAGAAAATTCTTGTTCAGCTGCATATCATGCAACAAAAATCTATCATAAAGTATCTTGAAAAATTCAACAAACTTACCATAGTGTGGTCTTCTCCCAGTGTATATATTATCTGGAAAATATTATATAGCATATAACATATGCTATATAATGCTAATAACATATATATTATATAGACAAATCTAAAAGGTAGATGCTATCCTTATCCTTTTCAATTGCAAAATTACAAAGGGATTTTCTTGAATCTTTCTGGTGCTTTATAATGGCACACTATTGTACCAAAAAAAGGAAATTATGCTTTGCAAATGTATCAAACACTTCTATATCCTTCATCACAACTTCCTATCCTTTTATTTACTTAGCTTAGTTAAGAACTGAATTCCTTTGGGGCACATAGGTCAGTCAGTTGAGGTCCAACCCTTGATTTTGGTTCATGTCAGGATCCCAGGGTCCTGCAATAGAGCCCCTTGTCAGGCTCTGTGCTGACAGCATGGAGCTTGCTTGGTATTCTTTCTCTTACCCTCTCTGCCCCTTTGCTGCTTGCACTCTCTATCTCTCTCTCTCTCAAAATAAATAAATAAACATTCTAAAAATAAATAAAACTTAAGAAAAAAAAGAATTCAATTCCCTTGGTTCCTCCTTATCTTTAGCTCCACAGTCATCCCTTTCGTTCCTGTGTATCCTAGACCCCACGCTCTATCACATCAACAAATCTTGTTTTTATTAATTACCTTCAAGTTCTTTGTCCCACTGCCTCTCTGTTGTACCTAAAGAGAAAGATTGAAACTCTTGACCAATCCTACTCTGACTTCTCCACATTTATATCCCCTGTATTAGTTAAGGTTTCTTTAGTTTAAAATACACATACCAAAACTCTAACTACCTTAAGCATGAGGAGGACCATAAAAAGACATGGATGGAGCTGGCCTCAGGGACAAAGGTATTTAACTCTCAAGTATTTTCCTCATTCCACCTCAAACATCTCCACTCCTTGTTTCTTTACTACACAAAAACCATGTCTACAACAAGCAACACTCATGTGTATCTTTCATGACTCTCAACAAGAGATAACAGTTCTTTCTCCTAACTTCAGTTTGAAAAGATTGTAATTGGTGTGGTTTAGATCACCTGTCCTCCCCTAATACATGTGGCGAGATGAGGTATAATGATTGGGACTATCCCTGGAGTCAGTGAGGCTGGGGTATGTATTAAAGAGGGGGTAGTACAGACGTAGCCACTAGTGTGTAATCCTCCTGAGCTTTAAAGCCTCCCCTATTTGTATATAACTAATTCAGCAATAATAGAGAAAATTAAACAACAGCACAAATTAATGCCACTGAATATTCATCATCTCAAACTTTAGGAGAGACTTCATTCAATAGCCTCCTGACTTTTTGCCATCTTCCTTAAAATGTATCTGCACTGGCATCTATCCTTTTTTGCCTTTCTGATGGTAATTAAAGGGATATCCTGTCCCTACAAGGCTAGGCATCTATCACTGGTCCTGACAGTTCCCTTGCGGTAACATCTCCTCCTTTATTAGCCTCTTTCTATCAGCTTTGAAACATGTGCAAGTCTCTCCAAACCCCACTTCCGTAATTTAGTTACCACCCTTTGTTCCTCAGCCCCTTTTTAAGCCAAATTTCTGAGAGAAGTTTCCACAATTCATATAACCAACTCAGGCAATCTAGCTTTCATCGCTGTTCTTCCACTGAAAGTGAATTACAATAAATGCACCAACTTCCTTCACATTAAACTCAAGGCCACTTTTTAGTGTTCCTGAATCACTTTGCCTGTTAGCAGCACTGAATACTCTCAAATGTTTTCTTCCTTATTTTGTGACACAATACAGTCTTGAATTTTCTCCTCTTTGGATAATCCCTATTACTCATATCTTCCTCATCTTACTCCTTAAATGTGGGTGAGCCTAAGGGTTTATCTGAAGCCAATGTAAACTCTTGTGAATGTTAGATCCATATGTCAGATGCACTTGGATGTTTCCAAAGCACTACAAACTCAGTAAAAATGAACTAGAGAATGAAGACCTAACAGTGGAAATGTACTCTCCATCTTAGTAAACTGTGTCAGTAGAAAATATATAATTTTTTGAGTGTGAAAACACTACACTATATATAGTCCAAGGAGAGGTAGCTTACAGTAATATAAAATATATCCAAGTCCAAATCCTAGGACTGCCAGAATTTTTCTATCAACAGTTTCATGTAAAAATACTATTATATTCCTATCATACAAGCAAGAAAGCTCCAGGTTTAAATCATATTTACTGCCAATCTTATATCAGCCTGCTAATGGCATAGGAAAAAGCCTTTTAGTAATAATATTTTCAGGAATAATCGTTAAAACTCTCTAATTTCCACTCAAACAACAGAATGGAATTTCACAGCTGACAGGAGCCTTAGAGATCATAAAACAAATTTTTCCTTTTATCGATTAAAAAAAATGAAGTCCAATGTTAATTTCTCTCAAGGTCCTTTAGCTGTTTTTCACAAACTCTGACTCAGAAATCACATTTCTCTCAGAAATCAATTGACTATATTCAGCTAGCTACATTCTCTCTTATCAACTAACTAAAACTAACTACATTCTACCAAAGTTTACAACATTGTAAATAACTGGCTTGTCAAGGCCCATGTGAAAAGGTAATAAGGCTGTGGCTCTCTTACAATACATTCAATAATGGTGGTCACCGTAATATTCTATTCTTAAAGGATGAACTTAAAGGACACATTCTTGAAATGCCTTTGCTGGTGAGATGATGGGTTTGCCACATTCATTCTATAGTCTCAGTCCACTCATGACTAAAGGTATCTGCCATATAAATGGCTGAAACTGGAGATGTAGTCTACAGCTCAGGAAAATAATTTATCCCTAGTTATGGGAAGGGTTATTTGACTTAGCTCCAAGACAGCAAAGCTTGTGGGCAAACTTTCACTGTCATGAAAGGCTATTATATCCCTGTGGACATGAATTGATAGTTAGGGAAAAATCAACCTTAATGGGTTAAAGCAGCCCATATAAATTATATGCTTGAGGTGATAACCAGTTGTGGTGGACTAAATATCGTACCCCCAAATGATGTTCAGGTGCTAATCCCTGGAACCTGTAAATATTTCTGTATATGGCAAAAAGATTCAAATGTGATTAACTTTATAAACATTTCTGCATATAGCAAAAAGATGAGATGGGGAGGGTATCTGGGTTGGGTGGTGTCTATAGAAGAACATGGCAGAGGAAGATTTAAGGAATATAGAAGAAGAGAAGGCAATGTGAAGATGGACACAGAAATTGGGAGTGATATAGACACAAGTGAAGGAATGCCAGCAACCGTCATAAGCTGGAAGAAGCTGGAAGAGAGTCTCGTAGACTCTCCTGAGGGAGTGCAGCCATGTTGACACCTTGAGACTTCTGGACTCCAAAATTATAAAAAGATAAATTTCTATTGTTTTAAGACACCAAAGTTTGTGGTAATTTGTTACAGCAGCCCTAGGAAAACTAATACACAAAGGTATAAATGGAAGACAGATATCTGAACAAAGAATGATCGTACACACAGATGGATTTTCAGAAACATTTTCAGGGTCAATCCCTAGGTGAAACATATTCTTTTACCATAGCAGTCTCAACTGAAAGTGTAAGGGTGCACACCAGAGTAAGTCCAGGAATTTTTTAAAAAATATTGATTAATGAGCTCCATCCCAGATCTACTGAATCAGATTCCTGATTGAGAAAATACATAAATATTTCCAAATGCTCTACTTGTGACTCTGATATGAACCCCTTGTTAAAAACCACTGCTTTCCAAGTAAACCTATCTTTTCTCTAAGTGAAATTCCTGCAACTTAACCCAGGAGCTAGCAAACAATCAAATATCTAAACTGAGACTAAACAAAAGCAGAATGATTCTTCAAATTTGAAAGTTCATTAAATTTTAAGAATGAGAAAGCAAAAGTAAATTGCTTAAATTACAGAGATCAAGGTATCTTGGTCTAAATTTACTTTTTAAGTCTTTGTTCCTAACTTTTGAGTATTTCTCATTGAGATACAAAATGCAGTTTTATTCAAGGCTTAGCACCATCACTGACAACCCAGGCATGGTTCTGTGAAGTTTTCCCCATTACCATACATTATGTAACACTGAGTTTCTTCCTCTTTCTCTCCCTCCCTCTCCCTCTATCACCACCACCCTTCACCCCGGCCCCAGCACATTTTGCAATCTATGATATTCACGTATTTTGGTTCGATCATCTCTCAACTCCAAAGATTTTTTTTTTCCTATGTGTTCTTTCAATTATTATGAAAAGTACGAAGGATAAATTGGATAGCTTCCAATTTCCTTTAGTGAGACTGGCAGTGACCACAGAAAAATTTGTACCCAGGAAGAATCAGGACACTATCAACACCATGGGTATCTTTTGCAAGTGTAATGCTTCATGCAGATATTCAGATCAAAATGATTTTTGAGTATAAAATTAAATATGCACTGCTCTGGATGTTATTATCAAAGAAAGACTGTGTTTAAAAAAGACATTATTTAAAAACCAATGATACAACTAGTTACCAAATCAATTTCAAATTGTTTAGGAAAACTTAAAATATGTTAAAGCAATGGTGCTTTAATTTTTTTCTTCTCTATGCCTTAAAATAACATTGAAAAATTTCATTATACCCCCCCCCCCCCCATTAGAGGCTTCCCTAAAATTGGTACTTAAAATGGACTTTTTGTTTGCGCCCTCTACTCCTGGAGGTTTTCACACCTATGTAATGCACCAAATAAGATTATGAGTGAGAGCTATGCCCTCCCTCTCCTCCTTTTTTTTAAGTGGCAGAAGGCAGCTGTCAAGCAGAGATGACAAAGTATAAACAGGCTGAAGCTTTGACCACAAAGCATTCATAGGTAGATCCATTTTAAGGATGAGTACTAAAGATGAGTTTCTTGAAATTGATTCCCTTTAAAATACTTGTGTTCCTGTATTCACTAGCCAGTTTTCACGGAGCCAGGTTTAAAGAACACTACTTTAAAGAACGTATGTTCACAAGCAATGTCATAAACATTTATTTCTAGTTCTCATTCAGGGTGACAGAAGCATGCTTTGAGTTTGGTTTTTTCCACATCTATAGTCAGATCAATTTTTGGGGGTCCAGTCATCATGTAAACAGAATCAAAATCTATGTCTTGGACAATTAACTTAACCTTCTGTTGTGGTGTACTTATGAACCCAGCCAGCAATGGCAGAAATATCTAACCATCAACTGTCTGACTCAATTGAGTAGACATGCCAGTAAAAACCCATAATAGACACTAGAAAACTAATTTAAAGACACTTGTGTTATTGGAAGGGAATCTGAAGTATAATTAATATGTATAATTCATCACACAATGAACAGTTTTGAGTACATTCTATAGGCTAGAGTGACATTATGCTAGGTTCAAATAAATACATTCTGCCTTCAGGGGCTTCTTATGTGAGGGTGACAAAATGTGTTACTAAACCTGACTGAACTTTACCTAATGGAGAATTAGTCAGTTAACAAAGTCAACTAACTCTACTTCCTACTTACAACGTGCAATATGTTTTCACACATGCAGTGTCTAATATCTGATGCTGTATGTATTTTCTTCATAGAAAAATTTTATAGAAAGAAAACAGATCCAATCTCAGGTTCTAAGAATTTATTTATTTTTTAAAATTTTTATTTATTTTTTAAATTTACACCCAAGTTGCATATAGTGCAACAATGATTTCAGGAGTAGATTCCTTAATGTCCCTTATGCATTTTGCCCATCCCCCTGGGTTCTAAGAACTTAAAGTTTGGGGGGTGATTAATTTGTCTTTTTAACACAGATCATTGCATTTACTTGGTCTTCATTTTCTAAATCTGCAATATGAGAAGGCTCTAAAAGGTTATCCTTTTTGGTCCCCTTCTAGATCTACCATTCTATGATTCTAGTTGAAAAAGATCTCAGAAGTCACCTGGTCAAACTCTCAAACTAGTTCTTTCCCTAGTTTCTGCCCCTTTTTCCTGTGTCCCCCACTATTTTTTTCCCATATGTCAGGCATTACTCCTATATATTAATGAATGAACATTTTTAAACTTCATATGACAGGAATAAAAAAGGGAGAGAGGGAGAAAAAGATGGAAGGGGGAGAGAGAAAGAGAGACAGATTTGATTCTCTAAGGGGGAGGAGGGGCACATGGGGCTTGCGTGATTGCCTGTTGTCAAATGTATCTTTGTGAGCTAAAATAGAAACCCCTATTCCTTCATTATACTGAAGGGTAAAAAATGCAGCGAAAGATAATACTAAATAGGCACAAAAACAGATGTGGTGAGCAGCTCTTGGAGGTACCACTAAACCAAACATGAAAGTAAATAAAATTTTAACTGCTAATTATCGTTTGTACTAATGCAATACTCCAAATAAATGCACACACACACACACACACGCACACGCACGCGCACACACACACACACACACACACGTATATTCATTCATTCATTTTGAGGGAAAGGTTGGTCAATAAAATGTCAAGAGAATTTATATGGAACACATTCCTCCTAAAGTGCCTTTACTACATCTTGCAATTGCTTTCCATTTGACTGGTTGTTGTGTCTTCAGGAAAATTTCTTAAATATGCTAGTACAAATAATGTGATTGCAAATGTAAGCAAAAAAAAAATACTAAGTAGCCACTAAGTTCCTTTTTTTAAGTTGAGGCATAATAATTGACAGATAACATTATATTAGTTTCAGGTGTACAATATAATGATTCAATATCTGTACTAAGTTCCTCATTAAGCAAAAATTTTAAGTAGAATTATTTTCTACTTGCTAAAATTGCAAATATATCCCTTAACATAATAAGGGCCATAAATGACATGTACACAGCTAACATAATATTCAACAGTGAAAAGCTCAAAACTTTTCCTCTAAAATCAAAAACAAGGATGTCTACACTTGCCACTTTTATTGACCATAGTCAATATTGACCATAGTCACTTCTGGGTGGAAGTCCCACCCAGAGCAATTAGAAAAAGAAATAAAAGGCATCCAAATTGGGATTTAAAAAAAAAAAAAAAGAAGTGAAACTATCATTATTTGCAGATGAAATGATATGATATCTAAAAAAATCCTAAAGACTCCACCAAAGAAACTATTTGAACAAATAAAAAAATTCAGTAAAGCTGCAGGATACAAAGTCAATATATTAAACTCTGTTGTGTTTCTATAAACTAATAACAAACTATCAGAAAAAGAAATTAAGAAGACAATTCCATTTATGATTGAATAAAAGAGTTTAATACCTAGGAATAAATTTCACCAAGAAGGTAAAAGGCCTGTATACTGTAAACTGTAAGATACCAATGAAAGAAACTGAAAAAGACACAAATAAATGGAAAGATATTATGTGCTCAGGGATTGGAAGAAAGCTGTTAAATGTTCATTGTCCCAAAGCAATCTACAAATTCAGTGTAATCCAAATAAAAGTTCCAATGGCGTCTTTCACAGAAGTAGAACAAAGAATCCTAAAAGATGTATAGCACCACAAAATACCTCAAACCACAAAATACCTCAAAGAGCCAAAATATCTTAAGAAGAACAGTTAGAGGCATCATACTCCCTGATTTCAAACTATGTTACAAAGCTATAGTAATTAAAACAGTTACAACACTGGCATAAAAACAGATTCACAGATCCATGGAATAGAAAGCCCAGAAATAAACACACACATATACGTTCAATTAATGTATGATAAATGAGCCAATAATATGCAATAGAGAAAGTACAGTCTCTTCAGTAAATGGTGTTGGGAAAACTGGACAGTTACATGCAAAGGAATGAAACTAGACCACTATCTTATACCATACATAAATTAAAAAAAATTTTTTTAAGTTTATTTATTTATTTTGAGAGAGACAGAGACAGTATGAGTAGGGGAGGGGCAGAGAGAGAGGGAAAAAGAGAAAGAGAATCCCAAGAAGGCTTTGTACTGTCAGCGCAGAGCTTGATGCAGGGCTCAAACTCACCAAACTGGGAGATTATGACCTGAGCCAAAACTGAGAGTTGGACACTTAATTAACTGAACCACCCAGGTGTCCCTGCACCATACATAAATTTTAACTTAAAATGGATTTAAATTAAATGTATTTAACTGAAAATAAGGCCTGAAATGATAAAACTTCTAGAAGAAAACATAAAGGATAAGCTCCTTGATGTCAGTATTATAAAGAGGTTTTTGGATTTAGCATCAAAAGCAAAGGAAGCAAAAAGCAAAAATAAGTAAGTGAGACTGCATCAAACTAAAAAGCTTCTGTAGAGCAAAAGAACCATCAACAAAATGAAAAGGCAACCTATGAATGGGAAAAAACATTTGTGGATCATCTATGTGATAATGGGTTAATATCCAAAATATAACACAAACAACTCAACAGCCAAAGAACAAACAACAACAACAACAACAACAACAACAACAATCCAATGAAAAAATTGGCAGAGGATCTAAACAGCCATTTTTCCAAAGAGGATCTCAATAGTCATTTTTTTTTTCAAATAAGATATAAAGATAGCCAACAGATACATGAAAAGATGTTCAACATCATCAATCATCAGGGAAATATAAATCAATACCACAATGAGATATCATCTTGCACCTGTTAGAATGGCTAGTATCATAAAGACAAGAGATAACAAATGCTGGCAAGGATGTGGAGATAAAGGAACCCTTGTACACTGTTAGTGGGAATGTAAATTGGTACAGCCACTATGGAAAACAGTATGTAGGTTCCTCAAAAAATTAAAACTAGAACTATCCTATGTGTCAGTAATTCCACTTCTGGGTATTGATCCAAAGAAAACAAAAGTACTAAGTAGAAACGATATATTCCGCCCATGTTCATCGCAGCATTATTTACAATCACCAAGGTATGGAAGGAAATAAGTGAAGTGTCTGCTGACAGATGAATGGATGAAGTGTGGTGTATCTATACAATGGAATATTATTCAGCCATAAAAGAGGGAAAACTTGCCATTTGATACCACATAGATGGAATTGAAGGGGATTATGCTAGGTGAAACAAGTCAGACAGAGAAGGGCAAATACTGCATAATATCACATATATGTGGAATCTAAAACAAAAACAAGAACAACAAACAAAAAACCAAGCCCACAGATACAGAGAACAGACTGGTGGTTGCCAGAGGGGCAAGGACTCAGGGTGAGTAAAATGAGTGAAGGAGGTCAAAAGGTACTAACTCCAGTTACAAAATAAGTTATGGGGATACAATGTACAACATGTTGAATATAGTAAATAATACTGCATTGCATATTTGAAAGTTGCTAAGAGAGCAGATCTTAAAATTCATCATCACAAGAAAAAAAAATGCTTTGTATATGTAAGGTAACAGGTGTTAACTAATGGTGGTGATCATTTAACAATATATACAAGTATCAAATCATTATGTTGTACACCTGAAACTTATAGAGTACACGAATTAGTGGTCAGTAGTTCAAATTATCCTTTGAGATATCACTTCATAATATGTTTCGACTGCTAACTGCATATGACTGCATATACTGCATATACTGCATACTTTGTGTACTTCATATTGATTGTATCACTCTATGGTACAATAACTACAACAAATATTTTATCATATGCTGATGTTAGGGGAAATTTTTAAATAACTTTTAAAACTACTTTTTATAACTCTGAGACAGTATTTTTCTGTATCGTATAATATATAATACCCTATAGGTATTTATACAAAATAGTATAGTTTCATAACTACTTGAGTATAATTCCTATTTGTAACATCAATAGTGTAACAGATGTAACACTTGTAACAATATAGTATAAATAAACTCTTAAAACTACTCACTCATTCATTCATATGTTCAGTCAACAAACATTTACTGAGTATCTATTACCTAACAAATTGTCAGGTATTAAAACAGGCACTGAAAGTCCAGTGGTGAACAACACAGACACAGAACTTAGATGTAGTGGGGGTGGAAACAATATGAAAACAGACAAACACATCAAGATGATTCTGTGATTTTCTGGTAAACTACCACATAATTATTATAAGGTATTTAATATTAAGGTAACTTAAAAAAGTAGCTTTCAGCTGATGGCCAAGAAAACCTCTAGGCAAGGAAATTTAATATATGAGTCACAAGACACAGCCACACAAAGATTAAGGGAAGATCAGTGAGACACTCCTTGGCATAATTGAACATGGTGGGTCTGAAAGCCTGTGGTAAGGGCAAATAGGCAGACAGGTCACAAGGGGCTTTTTGGCCAGAAAACACAGAACTTCTGTGGTGTATTGGGCAACTACTGGAAGAGAGACCTGCTCTAATTTCATGTTCTTACTGGTTGCCCTGGTTTCTGTGTGGAGAAAGAACTAGAAGAGAGCAAGGGAAGTGGTAGTAAGATGGGTGGTGTCTGGGTAAGAGATGATGTAACCTGGATTGAGGTGATGGCAGTGGCAGATTTGGGATGTATCAGGCTGTGGCTCATTTTTACAGGCCTCAAGCACAAATGAAAAATTGGATAAGACAGTTTTAAGAATAGCACCAGAGATACATAGCTACCCATTAGTATTTAAAGTCATTTAAACTAAAAATGAAGTAGATATAGAATATATTGTTAAAGAAAAGGTGCAAAACAGTGCATATGTGTATATATAAATATAAATATAAGCTCACATAGAACATTTCTGAAATACAAAAGAAACTATTGACAGTAACTGTCTTTGGAGAGGGCAATTGGGGAAACAAAGTGAGAGAGAATTTTCAATGTATAAATCTGTTCTATTTGAGTGTTTGCCGTACCACATATGCATTACTTCTACAACTAAAAATCTAGATGATACTAGATTTTAAACTCCTTGCACTGTAATCAAGCCTTCTGTCTCTCTTTAGTCACCATAATGCCTCTTAAATTGCCTTGATCATAGTTCATGTTTAAAAAATAACTGTTAAAGGGTGCCTGGGTGGCTCAGTCAGTTGAGCATCTGAATCTTGATTTCAGCTCAGCTCATGATCCCAGGGTCGTGGGATGGAGCCCCTAGCTGGGCTCTGCGCTGAGTGTAGAGCCTGCATACGATTCTCTCTCTGTCCCTCTGCCCCTCTCCCCACATTGTGCTCTCTCTCTCTCTCAAAGAAAAAAGAAAAAAAAACCTGTTGAGAAGATAAAGACCTCAGTGATGATAATCCTAATATCACAATTATGATGGGAGGTAGCAAACATAATAAAAGGAACAATGGACTAGAAATAGGTAGCCTTGTATCAAACTTGCTTCTTCAATCAGCTATTTGACTTTAGGTCACTAACAATAACGTCTACTTTCTTCATCTGTAAAGACAGTATAACAACACCTACCTCACAGAATTGTGAAGATGATATGTAACCATCAAATAGGAGACCATCAATAGGAAACCATTTGTTTGTACATGTATATGTTTGTACATATATATACATATAGTACTATTTTTGTTACATGCAGTCTATTCCTGTCGTCTGCAGATTTTACAGAACACTTAAATTTAAATATCCAGAATCCATCCATCCCATGTCCATTAGCCAAATAATACCCCATGGCAAACATATGCTGGGCACTGGGATAATCACTGGTTTTGAATCAGATTTGCAGCTTGGCATCATAGACAAATTATGCCAACAGCTAACATTTACTGAGTAGTTAACAAGTGCCAAGACCTGTTCCTAGGCTTATGCATGTCTGACATCATTTACTCTTTATACCACCGCCCATAGGTATTATTCCTATTTTACAGAGAAGGAAAATAGAATACAAAGGGGTTAAGTAAAGTGTTATTTAAATGGCAGATTTCAAAATGGAATCATAGGCAGTATGACTCCAAAGCCTTTTAAATTTTTTCCTTGACCTTTTTTTCCCCCTTAAAAACATAGGCTTTTCATTTCCTATGCCCACCTCTGGGTACACTAACTAGCCAGGGCTATATAATTCCCCAATTCCAAATTTTGAAGGACAAGAGCATACATTCTCTGACCACTCAGACTAGCACACTATTCACTTAAGGATCTTAGAATTTGGCACAGAACTCCAACCTGGATGTCTAACAACATTTTAAGATGCCAAACCAGATGTCAGACAACTGAAATAACACCCTCCATATAGTTGTCATTTATTATGATATAGTTATCATACTATGTGCTGGGCTCTGAACTGAGCACTTAAGTACACTATTTAATTTAACTCTCTACAACAAGTATAATTTACTCCATTTGATCTCAAAGTTGAGGATAAGGCAGATTGTTACTTGCTGCAGTTGTAGGTTGTCAGATCAAATGCAGGATTCCCAATAAACTGTGAAGTTCAGATAAATAATGAATGACTTTTTTAGCATAAGTATATCCCCAAATTTTACATGAGAGATTTTTATACTAAATATTATAATTTATCTGACATTCAAATTTAACTGGGTTTTCTGTATTTTTATTTGCTAAATATGGCAACGTTACCCCAGGGACAGAGTTATTACTAAATGGCAAAATTGGAACTCAAACATAGGACTAATCTGACTCCAGAGCCCATATGTTTATTTACCACTTTACACTTTCTTCTTTGTCCTTCCCCAAATGAACTTGCCATGATCATGTCAAAAAACTCCTCAGACAGGTTATGTATCCCGGGTAGAAGAGTTATTCTCACTAAACTATAGATGGAAAGACTGTTACGTATATTTTAAAAGGAACCTCCATTTTCAAACCAATGTAGGCATTAAAAACTATTATCCAAAAACATGTAGATGTGATTTAATGTGGCAATCCTTAGAGCCAGATAGCTTGGCAAAAGTTAATGTAACTATGCTTTAAGTGAATCACCACCTTCTTCAGCAAATGTAACTATTTTCTAACCTGTATAAATGTCATGATTTTCAAATTCATTGCATTTATAATTATCTCCTGACTTTGGTTTTAATTCTTATACCCTAATCCTCTGGCACTATAATTTATCAAAAGCTTGTTTGCATTTGGTTAGCTAAGCCATGCTTTTGAAAAATATACCAATAACCAGTATTTTCAAAGGAGATTCTGAATTATACTTGCATAATCAGTTGTCAGACCTTCTTGTTAGTAAACCTTGTTAGGAACTGCCAGGCATGCTTCCTAATTTTAGAACATAAGAAAAACATAAATTCTAGGTGTCTTTTTTTTTTTTAAATTTTAAATGTTTATTTATATTTGAAAGACAGAGTGCAAGTGGAGGAGGGGCACAGAGAGGGAGACAGTATCTGAAGCAGGCTCCAGGCTCTGAGCTGTCAGAACACAGCCCGATGCGGGCTTGAACTCAGAGGCCATGAGATCATGACCTGAGCCAAAGTTGGATGCTTAACTGACTGAGCCACCTGGATGCCCCCTTAAGTGTCTTTATAAATTACATGCAGTATTGTTTATTTTTATTTTTTAATTAATTTATTTTGAGAGAGAGAGAGAGAGAGAGAGAGAGAGAATGAATGGGAGAAGATGAGAGAGAGAGAGAGAGAGAGAGAGAGAGAGAGAGAGAGAGAGAGAGAGAGAGAATTCCAAGCAGGCTCAGCTCTGTCAGTGCAGAGCCCGACACAAGGCTCAAACCCACGAACTGTGAGATCATGATCTGAGCCCAAATCAAGAATCAGACACTTAAACTACTGGGTAATTTAACTGGGTAAGTGTCTGGGTAATCAGACACTTAAACTACTGGTAATACAGTCCAGTATTGTTTAAATACCTAAGAAGAATGATCAACTGTTTAAAGATTATGAACATGATGATAAAATTAATGTACCAACTAAAAAAAACTGTTTAGTGGGTACCATATAGAGTTCTTTTTACAAATAGCTGGTTAAAAAATGATCCTTGGAAGACTTTGACATTTAGAGAGAACACCAGGCATGGCATTTGTTCTCATGGATTAGACAAAGCAAGGAAAGACAAACAAAATGGAACTAGATTTTATCAAAAGCAATCAATTCAGCCAAATTATGATCTCATCTAGTGACTATGAGGCTTTTGGATTTCATTAACAGGAAATTTTTCTGAAGAGGTTTTGGAATTGCCAAGTCTTAAATTTTGTCAAGTGAGGAAATAAATTTTTAAAAACAAACCAAACCACGACTGTCCACTACTGTCATCATTCCATAAAAATAACAAGGACAATCTCAAATAAAGGAATGTTTCCCAGGAGAGGACTGGTCTTTCATTATCATTTTCACTACAGATGGAAAATTCTGACAGCAACCAGCAGCAGAACACAATCTAGTCCCATAATTGCTAAAATGTAGTGTCTTGGAAAAGATGTAATTTTTAAAAATTAATCTGTTTTTTGGTATTTGCTAAACAAGTTAACTAAGATACACGTTTCTATTTTTTGAATTTTTTATTCTTTCCTACATCTTTTCAAATATTAACTTTTAATTTTAATTCCAGTTAGTTAACATACATAATTCCAGTTAGTGTCACATTAGTTTCATGTGTACAACACAGTTTTCAACAATCTATACATCATCCAGTGCTCATCACAACAAGTACACTCCTTAATCCTCATCACCTATTTAACCCATCCCCCCAGCACCCTCTCCCCTTTGGTAATCATCAGTTTGTTTTCTATAATTAACAATCTGTTTCTTAATTTCTCTCTCAATTTCTCTTTCCCTTTGCATGTTTGTTTTGTTTCTTAAATTTCGCATATAAGTGAAATCATATGGTATTTCTTTCTCTGATGGAGTTATTTCGCTTAGTTCATTGCAAATGACACGATTTCATTCTTTTTTGGGGTGGATAATATTCCATCACATATATCATATATCAGCTTCTTTAGCCATTCATCAATTGATGGACACTTGGGCTCCTTCTGAATCTTCCATATTGTAAATAATGCTGTTATAAACATAGGGGTACATGTATCCCTCTGAATTAGTGTTTTTGTATTCTTTGGGTAAATACCCAGCAGTGAGATTGCTGGATCAAAGGGTAGAACTATTTTTAACTTTTTGAGAAACCTCTATACTGTATTCCACAGTAGCTGCACCAGTTTAAAATCCAACCAACACTGCACAAGTGTTCCTTTTTCTCCACATCCTCACCAACACTTGGTTTTTGTGTTGATTTTAGCCATTTTGACAGGTGTGAGGTGATATCTCATTGTAGTTTTGATTTGCATTTACTTGATGATGAGTGATGCTGAACATCTTACCATATGTCTGTTGGCTATCTGGATTTACTTTTGAGAAATGGCTGTTCATGTCTTCTGCCCATTTTTAAATGGATTATTTCTTTCTTGGGTGTTAAGTTGTGTACATTCTTTATATTTTGGATGCTAATCCTTTATCAGGTATGTCATATGCAAATATCTTCTCCCATTCCACAGGTTGCTTTTCTGTTTTGTTGACGATTTCTTCACTGCTCAGAAGCTATTCATTTTGATGTAGTTCCAATACTTTATTTTTGCTTTTGTTTCCCTTGCCTCAGGAGACATATCCAGAAAACTGCTGCTATGGCCAATGTCATAGCGTTTACTGCCTGTGGTCTAGGATTTTTATGGTTTCAGGTCACACATTTAGGTCTTTAATCCATTTTTAATTTATTTGGTGTATGGTGTAAGAAACTTGTCCATTTTCTCACTTTTGCATGTAGCTGTCCAGTTTTCCCAACACTGTTTGTTGAAAAGGCTGCCTTTTTTCCATTGGATATTCTTTCCTGCTCTGTCAAAGATTATTTGGTCATATTGTTGTGGGTTTATTTCTGGATGTCTATTCTGTTCCATTAATCTATGTGTTGATTTTGGTGTCAGTACCATACTATATTGATTACCATACCTTTGTAATATAACTTTAAGTCCAGAATTGGGATGCCATCAGTTTTGCTTTTCTTTTTCAAGACTTCTTTGACTATTTGAGGTCCTTGGTGGTTCCACACAAATTTTAGAATTGCTTGTTCTAGTTCTGTTTAAAATGCTGTTGGTATTTTGATAGAGATTGTATTAACCTGTAGCTTGCTTTGGGTAGTGTAGATATTTTAACAATATTTGTTCTTCCAATCCATGAGCATGGGTCTTCATTTCTTCACATCACCTTGAATTTCTTTCGTCAATGTTTTATAGTTTTCAGAGTACAGGTCTTCACTTCTTTGATTATTCCTAGGTATAACTGAATTCCTAAACATAGGAATAAGCTTATTCCTAGGTGTCCTATTATTTTTGGTGCAATTGTAAATGGTATTTTTTTTTTAATTTTGCCTTCTGCCACTACTTCTTTATTTGTGCACAGAAATGCAACAGATTTCTGTATCTTGATTTTATATCCTGATACTGTACCGAATTTGTTTATTAATTCTGGAAGTTTTTTGTAGTCTCTGGGATTTTCTATCTAGAGTATGATGTCATCAACAAATAGCAAAAGTTATACTTCTTCCTTACTGATTTGGATGCCTTTCGTTTCTTTTCGTTGTCTGCTGAGGCTAGGACTTTCAGTACAGTATTGAATAAAAGTGGTGAGAGTGGACATCCTTGTCCTCCTATTCCCGACCTGAGGGGAAAACCTCTCAGTTTTTCCCCACTTAGGATGATGTTCACTGTGGATTTTTCATATATGGCCTTAATTTTGTTGAGGTATGTTCCCTCTAAATCTACTCTGTAATGGGTTTTTATCATGAATGGATGTTGAACTTTCTCAAATGCTTTTTCTGCAAATATTGAAATAATCACATGGTTATCCTTTCTCTTATTAATGTGGTATATCATGTTGATTGATTTGCAAATATTGAACCACCCTTGCCAACACAGGAATAAATCCCACTTGATGGTGGTAAATAATTTTTTTATATGTATTGTTGGATTCAGTTCATAGTATTTTGTTGAAGATTTCTGCATCTATGCTCATCAGGGATACTGGCTTGTACTTCTCAATTTTATTGGTGTCTTTATCTGGTTTTGGTATTGAGGTAATGCTGACCTCATAGAATAAATTTGGAAGTTTTCCATTTTTCTCTGTTTTGTGAAATAGTTTCAGAAGACTAGGTATTATTTTTAAAATGTTTGGTAGAATTTGCCTGTGAAGCCATCTGGTCCTGGATTTGTTTGCTGGGAATTTTATTATTACTAACTCAATTTCTTTGCTGGTTATCAGTCTGTTCAGATTATCTCCTCCTGTTTCAGTTTTGGTAATTTGTATGTTTCTAGGAATTCTTCCATTTCTTTTAGGTTGTCCAATGTGTTGGCATACAGTTTTTCATAATATTCTTTTATAATTGCTTGTATTACTGTGTAGTTGGTTGTTATTTCTCCCTTTGCATTTGTGATTTTATTTATTTGAGTCATTTCTTTTTTCTTCTTGATAAGTCTGGCTAGAGGTTTATCAATTTTACTGATTCTTCTCAATAAAGAACCAGCTCCTGGTTTCATCTGTTCTAATTTTTTTTTACTTTCTGTTTCATTTATTTCTCCTCTAATCTTTATTATTTCTTTCCTTCTGTTGTTCTTTTTCTAGCTCCCTCAAGGTATGAGGTTAGGTTGTTTGAGATTTTTTGTTTCTTGAAGTAGACCTGTATTGCTATAAACTTCTCTCTTAGAATAACTTTTGCTGTATCTCAGGGGTTTTGGATTGTTGTTTTCATTTTCATTTGTTTCCATGTAGTTTTTAATTGTTTCTTTTATTGCCTGGTTAATCCATTCATTGTTTAGTAGCGTGTTATTTAACCTCCATGTATTTGTGGTCTTTCCAGATTTTTTCTTGTGGTTGACTTCTAGTATCATAGCGTTTTAATCAGAAAAGATACATAGTATGACTTCAATCATCTTGAATTTGTTGAGGTTTGTTCTTCAGGCTAACATGTGATCTCTTCTGGAAAATGTTCCACATGCACTTGAAAATAATGTGTATTATGCTGGTTCAGGATGGAATGTTCTGAATATATCTGTCAAATCCATCTGTTCCAGTGTGTCATTTAAAGTCATTGCTTTTTCTTGATTTTTCAGTTTAGATGTTCTCTCCATTGATGTAAGTGGGGTGTTAAAGTCCTTTACTATTATTGTATTATCGATTAGTTCCTGTACGTGTGTTACTGACGGTTTTATGTATTTGCGTACTCTTATGTTGGGTACATAAATATTTATAATTGTTCTATCTTCTTCTCGAACTGTCCCCTTATAATTATACAGTGTCTTTCTTTGTCTCTTGTTACAGCCTTTGTTTTAAAGTCTGTATTTTATCCGATATAAGAATTACTACTCCAGCTTTCTTTTGAAATCTATTTGCACGATAGATGTTTCTCTATCCCTTCACTTTCAATCTGCAGGTGACTTTAGATCTGAAATGAATCTCTTGTAAGTGGCAAATAGGTAAGTGTTGTTTTTTATCCACATCACCTTATGTTTTTTGGAACATTTAGTCCATTTACCTCCAAAGCAATTATTGATAGATACCTATTTATTGTTGTTTTATCATTTGTTCTGTGATTGCTTTTCAAGATCTTTCCTGACCTTTTCTTTTAATTCTCTCTTTCATGGGTCATTTAGTTTCTTAAGTGATATTTTGGGTTTCTTTTTCTTTATTCTTTGCATATTTATTAGTGGGTTTTGATATATGGTTATCATTAGGTTAGTATACAGCAATCTATATTAAGTTGATGGTTGTTTAGGTTTGAATCCATTCTTTACTCCTCTCCTCCTCACATTTTAGATAGGTTTTTTAATACTTTTATACTTTTAGTTAGTGAGTTCCTTGACTGATTTTTTTACAGAAATATTCATTTTTACCACTTTTGTGTTTCCTACCTTCATATTGCCACTTTTGGCCTCTCCTCTGTACTCAAAGAGTCCCCTTTAATATTTCTTGTGTGGCTGACTTAGGGATCAACAAACTCCTTTAGTTTTTGTCTGGGAAACTCTTTATTTCTCCTTCTATTCTGAATGATAGCCTTCCTGGATAGTGTTCTTGGCTACAAATTTTTTCATTCAGCTCTTTGTGTATATTATGCCACTCCCTTCCAGCTTTTAATGTTTCTGCTGAAAAATTCCCTGCTAGCCATGTGGCTCTTCCCTTACAAGTTACTGTCTTCTTTTGTCTTGCCCCTCTTAAACTTTTTTTTCTTCATCACATTTTTGCCAATTTGATTACAATATGTCTTGGTGAGGATCTGTTTTTGTTGATTTTGATGGGAGTTCTCTGTGTGTCCTGGAATCAGGATGTCTGTTTCCTTCCCTAGATTAGAGAAGTTTTCAGCTATTATTTCTTCAAATAAATTTTCTCCTGCCTTTTCCCTCACTTCTTCTGGGACTCCTATAATATGAATTTTATTACATTTAATGAAGTCACTGAGTTCCCTAAGCCTATTTCTGCTTTATTATTCCTTATCTCTGTGTTAAGGGTCTCACTCATGTCTTCCACTCTTTTCTCCATTCTGAAAGTTAGTATTCTTATGATCATTACTTTAAATTCTCTATCAGGCATGTTACTTATATCTGTTTTGCTGTCATCTTGTCCTTTCATTTGAGACAAACTTCTCTGTCTTCTGATTTTGTCTCTGTGCCGGTTTCTATGTGTTAAGAAAGTCAGCTACATCTCCTGTTCCTGAGGGTAACAGCCTTATGAAGAGGTCCTATAGTGCTTTGCTGTGTAGTGTCCTCTGTTCCCCACGGCCTGGAGCTTCCTGAAGTGTCTCCTATGTGTGCTGCATGTGCTCTGTTTTCTGTCCTGGTGGCTTTATCCTTGAGGTGTCATCTGTAGAGTCTCTCTGACAATTGTGGGCAGTGTTTGTCCCCTGGCCTGAATATGGAGCATTTTAAATAGGTGTACTCTGGTCTGCTTGTGAAATAAGACCTATTGCCACCACCACTGGAACTGAGTCTCCACAAAATTCCCAACCAGTAAATATGGTCTGAGCAGGGGTTTAGACCTGTCATCTGGGGAAAGGAACTGCCATGCTGGGACTGTGGCAAGCATGATTGGGAGGGGTTGTTCCCCTAGAGCATGGGGTTGGGGCTCAGTGTAAGCAAGTTAGGGAGCAAGTGTTGGCACTACACTGGTTCTCACAGGTGGCTCTGTGCTTATGCTGAAGGGCAGGGGAGGAAAATAGTGCCTGTCACTTCTTTTGTTTCAGAAGGGTCTCTGTGAATGCTCTCTCTCTGGAATGAGCTCTAAGAGATCAGCAAATAACCTCCCCACTGTGTGTCCCAGGCTCTCTTCAGATTTTTGTTTCCATGCTATATGTCCATGGGTTGTTTGCTTGCCTTCTCCCCAAGAGCAGTCCCAATGTCCTCTGAGCTCTTCCAGAGCCAAGCACGCTGACCTTTAAAATCTAGGCTTTAAGCCCTGCTGTTTGCAAGAACTCACAAAATTTGGCCACCTCAATTTTGTCCAAGCCAATTGCTATGGTGATTCATTTTTCCCATGCATTCTCCTGTGTGCTTGTCTGTCTCTTGCCCTTCTCTGTGACTGCAGCTCCTTCCCTACCACAGCAGCTTTGATCCACTTCTCTCCCAAACCATACATCCACAGTTCTTACCTACTTTGATGAGACCTCTTCTGTACCTTTAGTTGTGGAGTTTCTTCCAGTTTTCAGATCGATTTCTAGGGTATTTAGGATGATTTGATAGTTATCTAGTTGTGTTCATGGGATGTGGCAAGCCCAGTGTCCTACTCCACTGCCATCTTCTTTAGCCTGCTTTTCTACACAAACCATTCTAGTCACTGGAAATTATTCCAGTTTTAAATGCACATATATATGCTATTTTCCCTTCTACTCATTTTTAAACATTTAACAAGGCAATACATATAGTCCCTTGACTTACCTCTGATTCTTGCTGCCTAGAAGCAATCTCTTTCAACTCCTTTGGAGCTTCAGTATGAAATTACTGACTTTCAGTAGTTTTATATTTTCAGTATGAACTATTGACTTTCACCTATGGACCTCTGGAAAAAGGGCACTTTCTCTCTCCCCCCCCACCACCATCCTCCCTGTCTCCCTCTCTCTCTCACTCACTTACACACACACACAGCTTGCTCTCACTCTCTCCCCATCCTCCTCCATCCCCTAATGCTTCCACTAAAATTATATCATAATCATAATTTAGTGCTACATCGATTTTCAGTACTTACTTTATTATGACTGAATATATATAAATTCACTCCTGAGCTATGTATGCATTCTGTTTCATTTGCTTTTTGATGTGTGCTTTTTTTTCCCCTAGAGTTAATTATTACCTCATTTTGTTTTGTTTACTTTGTTTTCAAAAGCCTATCTCTAATTCACCTCCACATTCTCCAAAAGAACCATGACTCTCCTCTCCATATGGTTCAACATTTCACATATTCTCTCGATGACACTGTTGGAAGCATCCTTGGAATCCTCTATTCCCCCACTCTGTTCTAAACTGTTTGGTTTCTATTTCCTGCATAGCTGATGTCCTAGGGCTTTAGCATCACCCTGAGGTTTTCCTCTGCCTCTCTTTCCTATTTACTAAATAGCAAGCCTCCTCTTCTTTAAGTAACTAAGAAAAAGTGCATGGGTGAGGAGAGAGGGAAGAGTCTGCGCATTGTGAAATGTGTGTACTTTTCACTTAATTTTGCTATTTTCAATGTGGGAATCTCAGTATTAACCTCAGCTGAGCCTGATTTCCTAAGTACAAAGTTTTTGGGTTAATTTTCCCAGGCAGGAACTGCAGAAGATGAAGAGAGTTAGGTCATTTGGCTCTACAAAGCAGGGAGGGCATTGAGAGCATCTAGTTACTAATTTAGAACCTTTAAAGGATCTTCTTGTTTTGACCCACTATGCTTAGTTGTAACCATTGCTCCCAATTCCTAGACCTTTCTTGTGTTCCATGAGGAAAATCAGTCTTCTTTCCTTGGCTTTCAGGTCTATAGACACTTGGGTTTCAGCTTTCTCTGGGGTGGTAAATGGTAAAAGGTGAAAGATTTATACAACTTGAAGAGAAACCAGAATATTTGGGGTAGTAAATAGTTAACAAGTCTGTACGCTTTCCGTCTTTCAAATTTTTTTTGACATCTTGAGGGCATCCTGTCTCCTTCTGTGTCCTTTAAGATCTATGTGTCCTACTGTCATTTTAGTGAGGTTTACATATGCATAAGGAGAAAAGCATATTGTTAACTTTAATTTTAAGAGTTATGCTTTTGTAGTATATAAATACCACTTAATCATGATCTTAGAGATCGCAGCAGGGGGTTGATGAGCCATATCAAAATCCCCTTAAAATACTGCCCAATCATCATTAAAGTATTCTGGAGAGAATTTCCATTTTTTTACTGATTTTTTTAAAAATAATTTTTAGAAAATGTTTATTTATTTTAAGAGAGAGAGAGAGAGAGAGAGAGAGAGAGAGAGAGCACGCGCACACAGGGGAGGGGCAGAGAGAGATGGAAAGAGAGAATCCCAAGCAGGCTCTCAGCATAGTGCCGGACATGGGGTTCCATCCCACAAACTGCAAGATCATGACCTGAGCCAAAATCAAGAGTCAGACACTTAACCTACTGAGCCACTCAGGTGCCCTGAGCCTTTCCATTTTACCTGTTCTTTAAAAAGTGCTCTGTGGAGGAGAATTGTCATAAATCAGTACACTGCTGGTACTTTATCAGTCCTTCTAAGTGATAGTAAAGAGCTTTTTCTCTCAAAGCACTCTCCTATATCTGTCTGCCTATTTGGTCTACTTAGTTATTAACTAGACCCCAACCCTCTTTACACTGGGAAATCTTAGGAGAAAACTTTAACAAAAAGCTCAATAGTAATGAATTCCCTTGTGAGCTTCTGGGGGCTCCAGGGTCTACAGAAGGTCCTATTGCTTGCTGTAAACACTTGGCGTGATTCAGTGCATTTCTCAGTTATAGAGTTGAATTTGACCCCACTAAATTACACCTGGATGCAAGGGAATTATTGTATCTGGAACAGCTATATAATCTTATTTGATTTGTCAAATCAAACAAAAATTTGGCTTGCCAGGTTTGAATCTGGCAATAATGGGTAAGTATATTAATGTCTCTAGTGCCTTGGGTATCATCTTGCCTTCTAATACTTAACTGTAGGCTACAACCAGTGTTATATTATGAGATGAGTCAGGATATAAAAATTGAGTCTCAGCCAGTACTTTCTTAAACATTTTGACATGGAACACTCCAAGTAATCTACCTAGAAAAACAAATTGCACAAAGATCAGATGATTTGTGTGCACAAATAATAAACTAAATGTTGTAACATCAGAATGTGAAAGACCAGCTTTTAAAAAGCAATAAAAAGTGATCTGCTTGAAGAATAAGATAATGCTCCAAATCTTAATTAAAATAAAAGATAAAAGAGTAACTCCCATGATTACTGACTAAGAAGGAGCCACCTTGCCCAGCTCCTCATGGTTTCCACATCACTATGAATGAGTATATAAAAACATTCTCCAAAAATCTCCTATTATTCCCTAAACTGAATGCAATCTCTGAATTATAAACCAGGCAAGCAGGCATGATCTAC
The DNA here is from genome assembly GCF_046562875.1 of Panthera onca. Lineage (NCBI taxonomy): Eukaryota > Metazoa > Chordata > Mammalia > Carnivora > Felidae > Panthera > Panthera onca. The sequence goes on along the minus strand of NC_138342.1, from coordinate 166,323,490 downwards.
CAACAGAATAAAATAAGGGAAAGGCATCATCTTGGAAAATCCAAGATGGACGGTGCATATTCCCACATAAGAACTCCCAGATGGTTAAGTTCAGGTTACCATGATGCTATTAACCTCCCTCAATCTTCAACAAAGAGTATCTTAAAAATGCAAGGATTCTGTTTTCCTCCCTGAACTCTCATCTTAATATTTTACATATTTTTATTTTTTCCTTTTCATTGATTCTGACAAATCAAATATTATGCTAGACATATCAAGTTCTATACTAGATTGTCAAGAATGATAGCATGGACCAGCAATTAATTAATTAATTTCTTTCTTTTCTTTCTTTCATTCTTTCTTTCTTTCTTTTTAATGTTTATTTATTTTTCAACTTTTTTTTTTTTTGTTTTTTTTTTTTTGTTTTTTTTTTTTTTTTTGGGACAGAGAGAGACAGAGCATGAACGGGGGAGGGGCAGAGAGAGAGGGAGACACAGAATCGGAAACAGGCTCCAGGCTCCGAGCCATCAGCCCAGAGCCTGACGCGGGGCTCGAACTCACGGACCGCAAGATCGTGACCTGGCTGAAGTCGGACGCCTAACCGACTGCGCCACCCAGGCGCCCCTGTTTATTTATTTTTGAGAGACAGACAGAGCATGACAGACAGAGAGACAGAGCAGTGGAGGGGCAGAGAGAGAGGAAGACACAGAATCTGAAGCAGACTCCAGGTTCTGAGCTGTCAGCGCAAAGCCCAATGTGGGGCTCAAACCCTTGAACACTTGAACTGAGAAATCATGACCTGAGCCAAAGTTGGACACTTAACCAACTGGGCCACACAGGCACCACCCACCCTCCAATTTTTTTTTTTATTCATAATAAGCATTATTGAATAATACTATTAAAATAACATTGAAGAAGAGTATTTTGTGACATAGAAAGATATTTACACTTGGAGCACCTGGGTTGCTCAGTTGGTTAAGCATCTGACTCTTCATTTCAGCTCAGGCCACGATCTCATGGTTTGTGAGATCGAGCCCCACATTGGGCTCTGCACTGACAGCATGGAGCCTGCTTGGGATTCTCTCTCTCTCTCTCTCTCTCTCTCTCTTTGTCCATCTCTCTCTCTCTCTCTCTCTCTCAAAATAAATAAATAAACATTAAAAAAGAAAGATATTTATACTTTAATATGGGAGAAAAGCATTATGAAAGAAATAAAAGTATCTCATTTAAAAGAAAAATCATAGAAACAACCTAAACATCCACTGATGGATGAACAAAGAAAATATGTATATGTCCAATTATTCAATTATTATTCAGCCATAAAATAAGGAATGAAATCCTGTCATTTCTAACAACATGGATACATCGATGGACATTGAGGGCACCATGCTACATGCAATTCAAAGACAAATACCAATGATCTCATCCATATGCAGAATGTAAAAAAACAAAGCAACCAACAAAAAATGAGCTCATGGATATATGAGCTCCAATTATAAAATAAGTAAGTCATGGGGATGTAATATGGCATGGACCAGCAATTTCTTTAGTGTTCACATACTGCATGGAAGCTCTGAGCTACTTGCTTTAGAGCACCATGATTGGAAGAATGTGTTCAAATAGAAAGGCATGAGGTAGCAGATCAAGAACACAGTGTAACACTGGGAGTTATTTTAGAGACACTCAAACCAAAGCACAACTCCACTGGCACTTTAGTCAAGTGAAAATGGGTAAGTGATTATCTGCTTTTAATTATATTCAAGGTTCAAAAGGATGGTCCCATCAGGAGCATAGTTGGCTCAACACCTTAAATAATCATTTGTATAATCTAAGGGGGAAAAAGTAGTAATCTACACAAAAGTACTGGCAGGATCTGAGAAATTCAGAAAGAAGCTGGTGGTGGGAGGGGTGATTAGGGGTTAAGGGAGAATTAAAAAACAAAGAAACACCAAACCTAACAACAAAAACTAGAATCACTTTGCTAGCTTCATAATTTAAAAATAAACCCAAAGGTAGTACAAGCTTCTATTTGGGGGCAAGGCTGACTAAACCCTTAAGAGAGTTAAACAGCTATCGATTATAATGTAGTCTGCAGAAAGCCCTTCCATAAGGAGCCAGGTCACTTCTTAAGACCTCCTTTGGGTAAAGATCACATCAACACATAAAAACTTGTTAGTCTGGCAGAATCACACATGAGAGAAAACAAGAAGGGACTCTAGTGGGAACTCTTGAACACAAGAAGGGACTCTAGTGGGAAGACAGTTGAGCCAGTATGAGAAAAATAGAGTTCTGGAGATAAAGTTATTTTTATCTTTACACTGCCAGACACTTCCTCCCTAATTCTCTAATGGGCCAGGGTTATAACTAGTACAGACACTGTTCCTGAATTCTCACCCCAGGGGCACGTGGGTGGCTCAGTCAGTTAAGTGTCCAACTTTTGATTTCAGCTCAGGCCATGATGTCACAGTTTGTAGGTTCAAGCCCTGCATTGAGCTCCATGCTGAAGGTGTGGAAACTGCTTGGACGGTTCCCCCCTCTCTCACTCTCTGCCCCTCTGCCTCCTTTCCCCACTTGCACCTGCTCTCTCTCTCAAAATAAATAAATAAATAAATTAATTAAAAAATACTGAATACTGACCCCAATATTTAAATCTATTGTTCTGAAAGGATCCAGATAAAGGATGAATTTATGAGACAGAAAGATGTTCTGCTTCAATTTAAGAATAAAAAAATATGCATAAACAGACATTTGCAGGAAGTTTTTCAAATTATGACTAAGGATTTTTCCCATATTATATAGATATACATTTCTGAATGGGCAAATATAAATGATCCATTTGACAAGAATCTCCTTCCCAGGCTCTAGCCTTAAGCTAAAGAACAAAGGGATCTAGTTAAGAATGACAATAATCTGCAAATCTCTAATAAAAAATTTTAGGCTGCAATGGGCATTGTAATATCTTTCAGGCTCCTTTGCAGGTAGATTTGATTCACAGAAGAAGAAATGAGTAATATTTATGTACCAATATTAAAGAAATAACAAGCAAAGCTTATGCAGAATGGAGAGAATAGAGCTGATAGTGCCTTTCCTCACAACTGCAACATATTTTACAACACAATGAATTAGGCACTTCCATTTCCCTTCAACATGTTTATGGCTAACATCTCCTAGCAAAGGAAGAATTTTATTCAAAATACAGATAAAATTCACCTTCCCCAGAATCTAGCTCAGTCTTTAGATTCCTTTTACAGAGGAAATAACCCCCACCAACCTCCGCAAGATTTCTAAAATTAACATTGTTCAGAACAAAGCTATCATTTTATCAACCCATGAATTTTATGGATGGTGTCTCCGGGAGGAGAAGTGACTGTCTAGGCACATATTGCTATTTATAGAAAGCAAGACCCAGGCCCGACCACAAGGATGCAGCACCCTGGTACAGACAGCAAACAGCCAACTTTTTGCATTTAGTACTACTCAAAGTACCAGTTTTACTCTGAAATTTCAGTGTTGGAGAAACTGATTTCTTTGCCATACTATTAAACAATAACTTTACACAATTTGTTTGAATCCATACAATAATCAAGTAGAGAACTCTTAGTTTAATCTGTAGTGTCAGATTAGTCCTCAAAAAAATGTCCCCAGGATTCAACCATGCTTGTTACATTCACCCACAACAACATGAAACAAAAGCATCAGGCTGAGATTTTCCTGATCTATAATGAATGTATAATGTAGTTCAGCAAGAGATAAAGAAGGAAATAAATGAGGGGCGCCTGGGTGGCTCAGTCGTTTAAGCATCCAACTTCAGCTCAGATCATGATCCCAGTTCCTGCGTTTGAGCCCCACAGAGGGCTCTGTGCTGACAGCTCAGAACCTGGAGCCTTCTTTGGATTCTGTATCTCCCTCTCTCTCTGCCCTCCCCTGCTTGCACTCTGTCTCTCTCTGCCTCCCAAAAATAAACGTTAAAAATTTTTTTTAATCTTATATAAAAAAAGGAAATAAATGATACTATCAACATGAACTTTTATAGATTTATGTTTCAAACCTATAATTGACTTACTCAAGTTAAAAATTAAGCAGACCAACTCAGTATACTAAAGAATCCTACATTTATGAAGGAAGACCAGACACCATGACATGGCTTGTGGTATCTCTATAAGTGTATGACTATATAAAGAGCTGCTTTAGACTCTGTCTTCAAAAAAGTTCAGAATAAGCTCCTTTAGAAAATTTGTATAGAGTCCTCCTCACAGGGGATGGCCATGCAGTGGCACTCAGGTAGTGTTTGTGTATGCCCAAATCTGTGCAACATGTAGCAAATGTATAAAATGTACTGGAGATAAGGTGTTAAGTACAAAGATGTCTACATGAGTATGTGTTTATTTGTTTGTGAACTTCTGGTTAACTGCATTGCTGTTCTCTGCCTCCTGGGGTGCTATTCTATTGGTTAGGGTTCAAAAATAATTTTTTTTATGTTGCCTCAAATATCATGCCATTTTTCATATTGTCGACAAACTCCATTTAGGGGAAAATGGTTAAATCTCTGTTAGAAGTTACTCCAGTAAGTAGCTTTGTGTTAACTACTCACCACAGGAATAAAAAGCAGCAGACTGCAAGGAATTGACTTCAGTGTTTGAAGTTATGAAAGGCATTACAAACTCCAGTGAATGAAAAGGCCATGGTTAAAATTTATGAAAAGTACTTAAATGTGTCCTTTTAATCATCTCATTTTCAATCTTGGTAGATTAGTAAAAATAAACTACATCAATATTAACTTATTTATAGCACTTTGAGTTTCTCTGTGGCTCAGTAATGCCTTCCCCAACAGTGTGGAGGAAATTACTTTCTATGCATTGGGGATCATATATAGAACTTCAATATAGTCTCACTACAATAAATTACCTTCCTTGTTTCAAAATAAAACAAAACACAAACACACACACACACACACACACACACCCCAAATACAAAACAATAACAAAAACACTAAGAAACCTAAGCAACATCAAAATAATTTACACTTGAGGGATAACTAGATCCATGGGAAACATGTGGAAATTCTTGGCAGAATTGAGGCCTAATCAACATTTCTTATACTATACATACCAAATTCTGGAGTATCTGCCTTTTAAGAAATTGATTCCAAAATGTTACTTCTGTCAAAGGCAGAGCAACCAGCTGGGCTTGACAGCAGGAAGGTCTGTACTGCCCCCTCACGGCCAGGAGCCTCACTGGTAACTCTTCTAATAACAGATGCTTAAACTGATAAATAGCTTAAACCAAAGTGACAATTAATACAGTTGAACAATGAATGTGCTCGCCACAAAATGCATAGTCTTCTAAAACATACTGACATGTGTCCTGCATCTGCTTCAGAATTTGATATAAACAATGTTATCTAAAAAAAGACAAAACCACGTTCCAACTGGAGGTCTAAAGAATATAATTTAAAATACCTTAAAGAAAAAAAAAAAGGCCACACAGAAAATCAAGTTTTAAAGAAAATAACATACAGACTGTTTCAGTAGTTTAAATAACATTCGTCAGACTATGTCAAAATGAAACAAAGGATTAGAAAAGTGAATTTTCTTAATTTAAAATGATTAGATCAAGGGAAGCTTTTAAGATATTTTTCTAAAATAAAAAGCAAGAGTATCTAATCCTTTCTGAAGTCCTTTAACACCTTCTGCAAATGAAGAATAAAAATGAATAAACCAGATAAAAAGTGAGGACAACAGATGAATAAAATTTAAATAAACCATTATGTTTTTAATGAACAATAAAACAGAAGTTAGAAACATGAAAAATGAAAGCTTTCAAGGAATACAAAACATGTTATAACTCCAGCCCTCTTACAAATGACAATTATTAATACACCTATTCTAGGAAGAGCCAGAGTTCCAAAGAGACAAAATTAAATCCCAGGAGCACATATCACAAGCACCTTACCTTTTTGGAGGGGAAGGGAGAAGACTTTTTTCTAATCATTGGATTAGATATCTTTCATTTTGAAAGAAGAGACAGAAAATTAAAAAGTTTTATTCACATGATTAGCAGGAAGAAACACTAATTTGATTTTAAGCACTAAAAAAGTACTACTAGATAGAAATAAAGTGAATAAGAATTCTAATTATTACCCCCTGGGGTAAAATGCTTACACTGTGGATAGAAATACATATTGATATGTATTTATGCATCTATAATATAATTTGGTCTCCTATATTTATGGTGCAAGCCTATCCTGTTATCCAGTTAACTTCATTTAGGGAACAAAAATGGCTAGTGAAAGATTAAGTTCAATCTATCTAATTTCCTGTTCTAATGATTTTATATTAGCTCCTTCTGGTGTTCAAATTAAAAAGACTAAATAATCCTACAAAAATACTTTTTATGAGATATTAGGGACTTAGTTACAATCTTAAATATACATTTCAAAACTTAGATACCACATATGCTTAAAAAATATAACTAAAAATTTTTGACTATAATTTCCAAAGTACCATATGATGACCTATTGATTACAATTCTACAGCGGTCTTTTCTACTATTTGCTCTGTGCAATGTTGGCAATATTCTGAAGGAAAAAAAATGCCTGGCTTTTTCTTACATAGATGCAATATCAAACAAGAAAACCTGTACCATGTAACAAAAAGAGAAGATAGTAGAAAGTCTTTTCGTTTCACATCTATGCCTGATTCCAACATTAATTATACTATGCAACCATAATTCTGGGTAGACTAACATTATGATGCTTAAACTATCAACAGGATTGGTGGCAGATAATGATGATGCATTTATTTCCCAAAGTCTTTGACTGCATACTGTGGGTATAACCCACGTTAGAACAAAATCCAAAGATGCTTCTTAGCACTCTTAATAGGAGCCAATTTCAGAGCCATGTTGAGAATCACATGCACGCTTACATACATTTGGTTATTTAACAATATAATAAGCCATCCAGTTCTATCATAGCAGGAGACAGTAGTCATCAAGCCACAGGGATCACATAGTGGTCTCAACAGAGACCAATACATCACCATGAAGTCACATTAACAGGACTGTAAAGAAGACATGTGAACAGGACATGTGAAGACACATATTTTTCCCCAAAGATACAGCTTTTAAAAAAAATACTGAAGGGGAAAGAGCTATGCCTGAAGACATCCTAGCTAGAAATTTTGCTAATGATTGATGGGGTTATATCCCACTGTGTCATAATCTAATGGGGGTAGATTAAAAGCCAACATGTTTCTTAAAGTCACATTAACGTATTTTGTCCCCTTCATGCCCACCTCTGTTATACTTTGAAGGGAACCTGCTATTACCAAAGCCTTTCAATACTGTAAATGTCACAGAAAGAGCCTAGGAAGGTGAAAGGTGGTAGAGTGAAAGCCTAATGTCACTCTCAGTGGGTCTGGATACAGAACTTGTGAGAAGGCTCAAATGACACTGAGATCCACCTCCTGAAGCTTTCTCTGTGCGTTATCAAACCTCTCAAATCTCCATCATAATCATCTACATCTCCAGCTCCAGAGTTCTGTGATCCTATGATTCTATTATTCCATTTTTAAACCTGTGGAGTGGGAGTGTTTCTGAGTACCCTGTTCACACAGATGGTGGTGGGAAGAATCTCAAGAATATGTTGCATGTAGTAAATGCCCATTTCACTACGTAATCACTCCCTTCACATTTCATATGAACAGAGATAATATTATCCTACAGATAGTCACAAAGAACAAGTGGTTAATGGCAGCACAACCAGCACACATATGTGTAAAAAACACGAAAGAAGAAATTCTTCCCAATTACACATACCCAAAGCTAATGACTCTGTACAAGGCAAGAATGTAGTTCAATGAGACCAGATCACTATTGTACAGCAGCTCTATATATTGTGGGGAGAGCAAGGGAAGGGAGGCAAGAGGAACTAACTGAACGATAAAATCATACACAATGTCTCTGTATTCTTGATGTTCTAAAAATATACTGCACTGACAAATCATTTGTCAAGGCAACCTTTCCGAGAATAAAAACAAGATCAATGTGCCAACCAACACTTTCCCACAATCATCTCATTTTGAGCATTGCCTCACCCTTCTCCACAAACAGGCTTTTTTACAAAATTGACCCATGCCACAGCAATCTTTATATTTGGAGTTCAGATACCATCCCTTTCATCTGATCTCACCTGATTAGAGCCATTTTTTTACATTACTTTCTTAGTCTGTCACTGCACATTAGACATTGTCAAAGAGTATATCAAATTTTCAATACAGTTTAACATGGTATTTTTTTACCTTAGTATCCTTAGCAGAAAACTCTGAGGAGTTAGAAATTTTCATAGACTTTGACCGGTGGGACTGCCGCCGGATAGAATCCTCCCGGGAGTATTTCACGGAACCTGAGGTCCTCACCCGCACCTTGCTGGTACTCTGAACACTATTCACGCCAATCATTTTGAAGGTTGACTGGGGAAGAGGCTGGGAGAAATAAAAAGGCACTTTCCAACCGCTGCAAGGCTCTAACGCTGAAGGAACTCTGTCGGGTTGTGCCTGAGCAGCTCAAAGAGCAGAGATCTGCTTTAGCTTAAGAAACACCAGGCTGCCTCCCCCAGCATCTTCAACTACCCTGTTTGCAGCGAGTCTGATTGTTCCAGGCACGGCTCACGTCACTGGCTACGAAGAGGAAAAAAATGCAATCCCACCCCTGCTACTCGTCTCTTTTTTACACACACACACACACACACACACGCACGCACGCACGCATGCACGCACGCACGCATGCTCCATATTCACACACTGGAACAAATGGCAATTGGCCAGGCAAGCTATTCATTAACATTCCAAATAACAACACCATTTCTCTTGTGACATTGTACATCAAGCTCATTAATGTCAACAACAAAATAGAGATACCACAAATAAAAGTCTCAAGTAATCTGTTAGGCACCATGTGGGGTGTGAACAAAGATAAATCTCCAAAAGGCCAGGGGGTTGCAGAGGTTGGAGGGTGGGAGTAAGTATGTAAAGCAAAAGACTCATCAGTTACAGGCTAGTAAAAAGACAGTAGCCACAAAGGCATTTCCAGCTATCATCTATTTTCCTCTCTTTCCTGTTCCAGGCCACACATGGTTTATGTATTGCCTTCTGAAGAATTAAATGTTTCTTATGACCTTAGAGCACTGAGCCAGATATTTAGACAGGAATTGTGTCCAGTTATATGGGGGGAAAAAAACAGAATAAAGAGGTGACACTACCTTCCTATCATACTAAAAAGTTTAAAAAAATTGGTCATTTAGCACATGTTAATTTTAAATATGGCTTAGAGTGAGACCAAAAAAACCAACTCTGATCAATAAAAAGCAAGAGCTTTTCCAAGAGGTGTAAATGCTCTGTTAGCGTATAAGAACACATACAACCTTCTGAGTAAAAGTAACACATTGGAGATTATTAGAAGATCAGATAATTTAGCTTCTGACACACAAAGTCATTTTGAGCATAACACTCAGCACTACAATGCCTTGCTCATAGGGCATCACAGGGGTAGAGAGAGGGTCAGCTAAATAAGCCTCCAGATAAAAGAAGTATTCATGTAAATATAAACAACAAAATTTTAAAATAGTTTGTAAAATGCCAATCTAGGAACACAGTCTTGCCTCAACACTCAGTTCCTCAAGTCTGAATTTTTCCTTGAGGACTCAGGATGTTCAGGCTGTTTCCACCATGTCAATTAGCCCAGGCAAAGGGATATGTGGATGTGAGGTTTAGTTTTACCCTCATGTCAGGGGCTTCTTCCACCCTCCTCTAGACTTCTTTATTTTTCATATCTTTGAAGCACTTGATACTTTAACTCTGCCATAAGCAAAAATAATAATAAATAATTTTTGATACTATTTTGTCTAAAATAATAATAGATAATAGCTTTTAGAAGAACTTGGGGAATCTCCTCTAAGAATTCATTAAGTTTAGAATGTTATAATTCTATAACATCATTTTGGCTACTTTGTGGTAAATTTTTCTCTTTTCTCAGGTAATTTGAAACTATTGCATAACTGTTCTTTAAATTCAAAAAATCCATAGTGAATTTACACGTTACAAAGCATGTCCCAAAGATATAAAAAGTGGTGCGCTGTAACATTATGATAAAGTTATCATTTAACATGTGCATAATTCTAATTTAAGTATATGATAATTATATAGGTATATAGGCAAATATCTTCCATTTAGCACAAGCAAGCTTGAGGTAGAACTGATGAATGAACTAACAGCAAAGGCAAGATAAAAATTCAAAAAGTACTACATAAAAGACAATGAGTCCCTTCCTCAGCATGACTAGAAATACAGAGCATTGGTTTAAAAGAAACACATCTTTTGGATATTTGCCAGTCACCATAATGAGGAGTTAGAACATGTATCCTGAGGAACTGGATTTCCTTTTCTCCACCAAAAAGGTTACATAAAAAGGATGAAAACCATGTATTAGTATGTACAGAAATGGATTCTGATATACAATTTGATTTCTGGGAAGTTTAGCATTAATATGCTATCTTTGTCTACAGACTGTCCAACTGGCACCACCATTCCTGTAATGTCATTATTAATAAAAACTTCCATCTGTTTAACACCTTATACTTTATAGAAGTAACATTTGTTATCTCACTTTGATTCTCAACTTGACAATTTTGCGAGGTGGGTTGAGGTGACATTACAATCCCCACCACTTTACAGATGAGAGAGGTCAGTTCAGGAGATTAGCACAGAGCCAGCATTCAAATCCTCAATTAATTAATTAATTATTCAGAGAGCAGGGGAGGGGCAGAGGAAGAGGGAGAGAGAGAATCTCAAGTACGCTCTATGCCCAGTGCGAAGCCCAACACAGGATTTAATCCCTGACCCTGGGATCATGACCTGAGACAAAAATCAAGAGTTGGACACTCAACTGACTGAACCCCCTAGGTGCCCCTAAATCCTCACTTTAAATGATTCCACCAACCACACTATCTTCCACAAACTATGGCTGTTTACATTGGCCCTTTCCTTTTTAAACCTATAATAAAACTTTCTGCAAGTCAGGGAGAGAAAAGTCTTCCTCTGTGCCTTCCCTGTATTTTCTGTCCCAAACTCCTACTTGGACAGAGTGAAGACAACCACTGCAATGCCGCTAGTAGTAAGAATAAACAACAGATGATGCCTGTAATATATCTGAATATGTCCTCCAAGTGGTATGTGAAGAAGCTGGCAGGACCCCTAGCACTCAGGCCTGGCCTCATCCTATTGACCTAAGCTTAATTACCACCACTTCCCAATACCACTCTCTCCTTCAGTTAGGCCTGTCTCTTGATTCCAGTTTAATACACTGCACTGTAGCTTTCACTCAGCCTCAAATAAAACACAAGCTCAGCTCCTTTGACACCTTCCTTAATTACTCCCCCATATGCTGTCCTCACACCTGGAACTCTGTTGCTCTACCCTGATCCTCCACATAGCTGCCTTCTATTCATTCAGAGTTCAGCTCAACTGTACTTGTTTTAGGAGACTTTCTCTGTCCCCTTTCCTAAAAGAGCCCCCACTTTCCACCCCACTCATTCTCTGTCATAACTGCTATCTCCTGGTCTTAATGGCATTCACTGCTGTCTGAAGCTACCTGTACCTCAGAGCTTACAATAGTGCCTGGTGGAGAGCAGGAGCTCAATGACTATTTGTCAAATAATCAAACTCCTTAAATATATAGTAAGCTTCCCTTCTCTATTGTATTTCATGCAGTTAAAATTCCAAGAAAATTCAGCATATTTTTTTTTCTGAAAAATGGATATAGTTAATACACAATTAATTTCTTTCCTAATGGTACAAAAGAGTATGCAGTGAAATTTAAGTTCTCTCCCCCACCAGATTCCTAGTCCTCTGCCTAGAAAAAAGTACTATCGCTAGTTTCCTATCTATCCTTCCAGAGACCATTTATCCATATACACTGTGTGTTTGAGTATGTGTATATTATGTCCTTTTCCTTCTTATGGACTATAAATGAAGGCATGATATATAGTCTTTTTGTTGCTTGCTTTTTTCTCCTATCATCGAGATCCTTCTATATCAGCACAAAGCTACCTCACTCTTGTCAACAGCTGCAAGGTATATTCCAGTGTGCTGATGTATCATATGTTATCAGGGTCTTATTATTGGATATTTAGTTTACAGTCTTTGCTACTCTAAATAAAGATGCAATGAGTATGCCTATAACATACCATATCTTAAATAATATTTAAACAATATGGTTTTCTACTTGTTTTCTGAACAAGTCTTATTTTCCTTTCCCTACATTTACTTCAAATCACCCACAGTCATCATGTTAGGTATATATGGGGTTTACAACCAGTTTCAATATGAATCATTTCAAAGACTTATGGGATGGCCTTGTCCTGCCCCATCCTGCTCTGAGTGGGCTTGACTGTCCTTAGACTTTAGCCAGCCTGTGCACAGATAGCCTGCTTGGTATAAAATACAGACAGGCCTCCTGGAGGGCAGTGCTATTTAGAAGTTCAAAATAACTTTCCATAAAAGCTTTAACAGAAAATAAAGGTGACTTCCATATCAAATAGAAATAGTAAGAGAAATGTAATCATGCAAATTAACTAAAAGTCTGAAAATTGGTGCATCACCTTCTGACGCTTTTCTGACAGAAGATACTATTTAGTACATAAACCCTAAAAGGCTGCTAAAAAAGTGTTCCAATTAAAGGTCAGCAGAAAAACTTTCTAAGCCTTTCCACAGGCAGAGTCCCAGAGAAACTAAACCAATTTAATACTGTGTTCATGTTGCCTACTGGGTACCAGGTGCTGGGGATATACAGCCCCAGTACAAGCCCCCTAAATTTAGGAAGTTCATAGTCAGTTGGGGGTAAGGGTTAGAAAAAAACAGAAAATTTTACTGTGATAATTATAATGGTGAATACCTTTGAGAGATCAATGAATTGAAGACTTGCAGACCTCACATGAGATAGACAAGAGAGTATCAAGGGTATCTAGCCAGATGCTTCTTTCCCCTCTAAGACAATGTCATGAAACCACTAGCAGAAAAAGATGAAGACTGAGTTATGAACTCTGGAGAGAAGCCAAAGTGGTAATGAATTCTAAATACCGATTCCAGAGGTAGAATTATTAACATGATACACAGAAGGGCTAGGGGAAAGAAGAGAGGCATGAGGTGGCAAGAAAAAAACCAGCTTTAGTTTATTTTCAGAACAGAATGGTGGATGTAACATTCACCTAATTCAAAAGGATCTCATGGCTTACCCTAGGTTCTTAGAACACACAAACTTGTACAAAAGAGAGTAAAGTGACAGAATGCTGATCTTGGAGTCAGAGGTCAGGTGCTCTCTGAGGCTCTCTAGCCATGAATGTTACATGGTCCAACATCTTCAATGTTGGTGCTAGTGCTACTGTCATAAAGGTGCTAATGAATGATTTTCTTCTAGGCCATTCTTATGAACTTAATTTCATTGGGAGCTGGAAGGGACCTTAGAAATAATCACCTTCAATCTCTTCACTTCATAGGTGAAGATTCCTGAGATTCCGAAACATGAAGTGACTTGTCTAGGATTTCATAATCAATTAAGTGATAGAGACTTGCGCCCAGGTTTCCTAATTTCTAACAGAAGTTGTTTTTCTCCTGTGCTGTTTGCTTCTTTAAAGCTATGGATTCCATGGCCATACACCTTTTCAGACTGCAATAAGGTTTGAAATGGTTACCTTAAATGGAAAATTCACTATGGGAAGACTGACTCCAGAAGTGAAATGGAGGCCAGCCATTCATAGAACGACTGCAGAGGAGACTTGAAAAATCAACTCTACCAATAGCTTAGGAACTAGTCTTAGGGTCCAGGAAGTTGTGTGACAGCTCCCTGTCCCTGACGTGGCAAGAGTGACATTATGTACCCTCCCATTCTCTGGATGCTATTCCTTTCTATATAGCAACATGATCACAAAATTAACCTTCTAGAGGACAATATCTACTTTACTGTAGTCTTTGAGAGTACATAAAAACAAATAAAAAAAGATTTAAAACAACAAAATAGAAAAATTAGATAAAAACTTATTCCTTGCTTTATTTTCCTATCTTCTTCCAGGCTTTCCCATAATTCTGATACTTTTCCAATCTGGGGACCCATTTTGAAACTCCGTAAATGGTGGTAGCCTAGATTCTTCTAGTACTCTACACCCCAAGACTAGATCCTGAGCCACAGGTGGTACAGCCACATGAGACCTCATGCAGGCTCACCTGCCTGACACCTGTGCTGATAGTGTGACCTGAACTCTGTTGTCATGTGCCACCAACCTACCACTTTCGTGGACTGGACACACAAGACTACATTCCAAAACAGGACTTGGGACAATTTCTCTGTGAATAGACACTGAAACTGCTGCTCTCTGGTCCCTTTATCCTTCAATCCCAGCCTAATGAGCAAGTTTCACAGTCCCTTCCCTTTGTCCACTGGCCGTTTTCCTAAAGGTCTGATAATAATTATTTTTATGCATCTAACCTGGGCACAAAAGTGAAAAGTTTTATCTAGCAGTGGGGCTACGTATTTCTTTAGGTCATAATTCAGTATCTAAAAAGTAAGATCAGCCTAATTCTAATGAACAACCACTGTCTTCAGTTAATTAGCAGTTGGAAGTCAAAATCCCTATGACTTGTTCAACCTATGAAGACGTATTACCTCACTCTAGCAGCCCTCAATCTTGCCTCTATTATCACATGCTTTAGTTCCATCTGTTCCTCATACAAAGCAACAGGATGGGGAAAAAAATCTTTAAATAGAACCTTCTTACATTTAAAATTAAATAACATTCTTGAGGGGGGGAAAACACCCTGTAAGCGTGAAGTAGTTCCAAACTTGAAAAAAACATCATTTTTCCCTCATAAAACCAAATCCAGTGATGTAAGACATTTAGACAAGGGTCAAATATTAGATTTGCTATTTAGCCATCATGAAAATACAGAAGGAAGACTTCATCTATGTATTCATAAGACATAATTTTCTATAATGCTGTCACATTCAGTTCAGGCCTTCTGGAATGGTAGAAAAACCTATCATGTATACCTGAAACACTATAAATTCTTCTTTCTGTGCTACAAGACGGTACTCTTCATTCTATCCCAAAATACACACAAAATGCAAACACAGAAATGGTTATCATTTCAGAGCCCAAAAAGATATTCTTCTAGGAAGTAAACCAATAATTATAGATGGGATGTAAGTGCTGAGAAAATATTCTGTTCCAGAAGCTAATCCAACAAGCCCACTCACAATAATTTCTTTATAACATTTAGTGTTAATTCAACAAATATTCCCTAAGTGCCTAACTCATGCCAGGCACAGTGTCTGGGAGAAAAGAAAATGGTTAATGATTGCTGCCCCTGCAGGGCTTCACACCAAAGACAAATTATTCTCTGAGTATAAAGTAATGCTAATCAGAATGCACGACTCTAATTTTTTTCCAGAAAAACCCCATGAGTTGTATAGAAAGAGCACCACTTTTTCCTGCTTCTCGTTCATTTATCAGAAAATCCTTAGAAACCACAAAATTTCATTTTCCATTTCTTTGATTAATTTGCTTGGTAGTTTGGGTCACTTTATCAGTTTCTATTAGTCTTTAATAATTTCAAGTCATATTTAATTTCACCAAAAATAGTCACCACTTAGTGTTACATAAGAGTAACCGTCAGCTCTATAGTACAAAAGACAAAAAAACCTGTGTAATTCTGTTCACCACTGTCATTTCCCTCATTCACTGTGTTAGGCACTAGGAACAGAATATTAACAAAACCAGACAGATCCTGTTCCTACTGAGTCTACACTGAGATAGACATTAATCAATGAATCGTTAATTAGTAAACAATCAATCCCATAGGCAAAAGTGTGCCACTGCCAAGAGGAGAAGCACAAGGTACTCTGAGAGTCTACAACAGGTTCTGAGCTGGTCATAAGTCTTAGAAAGCTTCCCTGAGGAAGCTGATGATGAGATGGAATCTGAACAACAAACAGGAAAGAAAGGGACAAACAGTCTAAGCAACTGTAGCATAATAGTAGTAGCTGTGGTTATACTTGTCAAGAAAGGGACTGCAAAAATTGCTAATTCAGGGATGTTTTTTGTTTCCAAATCTATGTGTGGCTTTCACTTTCAAAAGGACCAAACTACTCACACCACATATTATTTTAACTTCTCAATCAGCAGTTCCAATCAAAGAAAAGAATAGAACACAGACTGTTAGGAACAATTCAAATTTCTGTAGTACCAAAGTTGTGCTCTGGAGCTTCAGAAGGTCATTTCTGGGGCAGAGGGTCCAGGTGGGAGGTTGAACTGGCATAAATTTACCTTCAGGTAAACTCCTGGAAGGTTTAGAAAAATCCTGGAACAATTTGGGAGCCTAGTTCATTTTGAAATAGGTAAAGGCTAGACCATACATATTACAGAGTATCAAATGATCAACTTCTCATACTGAGCCAGATTTTTCCAATGGAACAAAACCAATTAGAAATGTGCAACCTTCAAAAAACAAAACAACCAACCAAACAAAGCAACAGATTTCTATTTACTACTCCCTGCTTCATTCAAATTTCAATGTGGCCAAGACAATGCCTGTGCCTTCTACAAGGCTAACAGCACTTAAGGTTGCAGTAAAGTGCAATGGTTATGAGCCAAAACAGACCAGTGTTTTTACATCTTGAATTCATCACTGACTGCATGTATGACTTTGGGTAATTTTCTTGAATTCTCTAAATCTTGATGAAAAATGGGGGAAACAACTCAATGTATATTTGTTGACTTTAGGCTACTCATCAAGAACAACTTCCTACTTTAGGGGTAACCCTTACCGTGGGCCAGAGGGGGGGGTTACAGACAGTCTCTGTCACATAAGCTGGCAGCAAGGGCCATGTGACCTATGCTTGACGACCTGGTGTTCACAAGGGAGTGATGTCAGGCCACAGGGGCAACTGAGCATCCCTGTTACAGTAGTGGTGGCAGTTTGCAGGGTTCAGACCACACCTGTCTCATGGAAGCAAGTTGGCATTTTCCTCTGCTGTCAGCCTTCCTTGGTTAGAGCCTATTTTCCAATACAATTCTCAAATAATCTCCCCCTCCATTTTGTGAACTACCTGACGATCTTCCAATTAATTATTTTTACACATATGAAGGGCCAGTTTATTTATTTTTTTGTAGTTAATAATCTTGGCTGGTACAATTTCAAGCCATATTTGATTTCAATTTAATTTCCATTTAATTATAGAAAATGGTAGAGAAGAAACACAGATGAAGCAGTTAGCATAATCTCATATGTTAAAGACATAGTTGGGATAATTGAGTAGAAAGGCTAGATCCCGATGCTCTGAAAGAGTTGTGATTTTGAGACCTGAAAATACTTCTGTCCGAGTTTCATGAAACAAACAATAAAGCATCTTAAGCCAGAGTTTCGCTTCAGTAACAAAGATTAAAAAGATCTTGGTACCTATTTAAGTCTGGGCCACCAAACAGTAAATAATAATAAAACATTCCTGTTCCCTATGCCTTAAACACCTACCCACCATTCCCACCCCACCAACCAACTCTGCTCATCTGGTCCCACCACTACAGTGCTCCCCAAGTCTCTGGGGAAAACATCCTACAGAACTCTAATTAAAAAGTGAGGTTACCTCTCTTGTACTTCTTACTTAGATAATAAGTTTAAATTATTCTGATAAATTAAATAGTTTCAGGATAGCCCTAGTCATTCAAGGGATACGTAGAGCTGGCCAAGTATGTGGAAACATATACCATTCCCCCCAAATACTACTACCTCTTAGATATTAAAAACAATCCAATACATATTTAAAAATTTTTTTAATGGTTATTTATTTTTGAAGGAGAGAAAGACAGAGCGTGAGCGAAGGAGGGGCAGAGAGAGAAGGGGACAAGAATCCCAAGCAGGCTCCAGGCTCTGAGCTGTCAGCACAGAGCCCGATATGAAGCTTCAACTCAGGAGCTGTGAGATCATGGCCTGAGCCAACGTCAGACGCCCAACCAACTGAGCCACCCAGGGGCCCCTCCAACACACATTTTAATATAAGAGGAACCAATAAAGGAAAACAGAGAATCTAAGACAGATACCAAGACAAAAGGACCAGAGCTATCCTGAGCAATTCTCAAATTCTCTAGGGATAAGACTACTCCTAAGAAGACTAAAGATCTCCAGTGGAAAGGAAAAGCTTCTTTACAAAGAAAAGCAACAACAAAGGGCTGATGAGAGCTAATATTGCAATGATACTGAGATCACAACTTGAGCTGACTAGGTGCAAGCTGACAATCTAAATTAAATCTTAATATCTCTTAGAGGAAGCTGTAGACACAACAATCATTGAGCTGACAGCCCCAAACGGGCCTTTGCAGAAAGAAAGTGCAAGTATGAGGTAAAAAAGTAACAAGATAACATCTTTCATGTCTCCTGCCACAATATGGTAGAAATATAACCCGTTAAGATATCAAGTACTATAGAAACAAATTCTTAAGACTTCTTCAGTGTACTTTAGAAGACCCCTGAGAGGTTTCACAGAACTATGGGCACCTTCTACCTATTCCCATGTAAGGGACATTTTTATTATGTAATAATTGATATACACAAAACAATACATAAAATGTTTATGCAAAATATTAAAAATAATGAAAGAAACACCTATCAACCCTCTACCTCCATTATATAAAATAGAATATAATCACCACCATTAAAACTTTCTGGGGTCCCATCCTACCTGTCTTGCTCTTCTTCCATATAAACACTAGAAAACAATTTTGCATTATCTTATAAAGCTTAATTTGTCTACCTTATGACCTGGCAGTTCTTCTCTCAGAAGAACTCAGAAAAGCTCTTACATTTATGCTTCAAGAGATGAACTGAAAAATGTCACTGTAATGGGAAAGCATAGGAAAAAATTCAAATGGTTAAATTAATTATGGTAATTTCATACAACACAATAGCATATTTTCCTATTGTAAAGTAAACTTTGTAATACGAGGGAAAAGGTAATGAATATTCCCGGGTGGAAACTATGCTGGGCTGTCCAGATGCCCTTTCAGGAAGGAAGAACATATCCAGCCTCACTGATTAGCTTTCTCTGAGAATTGCCCTGAGCTGAAGAAAGCTGTCTGGCCCAAGTTCACTGCCTCTAGGGAGGGATGACTTGGATCTGATGAGGAGTCTATGGCTGCCTGGCCCCTCTACACCCCACTGAATCACAGTCCAACTTCTTTTCCTCTTTCCTCCACAGCACCCCCACCCTGCTCCATCTGCCTGGTATTGGGATTCCTCTTCCTAATAAACTTCCTACAAGTTAACCTCTGACTCAGAGTATGCTTCCCAGGGAACTTTATATATGCCAGAAACTTCACTTACATTATTTCATTTAATCCTGTGACACACCTTACTAGGTAGACATTATTAATCTCGTTTTAGAGATGGGTTTTAGAGAAATTAGCTGAACTGAAGAAAGTGATTCAGTTAAAATAGGGACTTAAATTCAATGTTAAATCCACTAAGATCACAAAAGCTATTCTCTTTCTAATACTGTGTGTGACCTATTTTACTAAGCAGCACTTTGCTTAACTTGTATTAGTATATATTCCTAGAAGCAAATAGAAGTACATTCCTTTTAAAATATACTTTAATTCAGGCACTAATTATAACTTCCACCCACAATTATCAAGGTTTTTACTATATTACAATAACACAGTATCACAGTCATTCAACAAGTTATGATGTTACTATTTCATCAATATAAATTTAAACAGGAAATACTTTGTTTTAATTGAGCTAGTTCTAACAAATCTGGCTCCACCACTTTATCAGAATGGCTGTTCTGACTAGGATAGGGAAGAGGTGTTCAGCCTTAAATTATACCATCATTGGTTTGGGCAGCACTATCTGCCAGAAATATAATGAAAGTCACATACATAATTTGAAAATTTATAGTAACTTCATTAAAATTAGTAAAAAGAAAACAGATGGAATTAACTTAGGGTTAATAGGGGTATTGCTGGAACTATCCAGATACTGTTTCTCAACCCCACTTTCAGCTAGATGCCTGCCAATGAAATGTGACTGGAAGGACTGTGCCCCACTTCCAGGCCAACCTTTTTAAGAACTACACCCCTCCCCCACCATGTTCTCTTTCCCCTTTTACAAGCAAGATATAGAAAAATTAAGGTATTTCTAGGTTTGCTAAAGCCACAAAATGGAAATAGGTTGCTATTTTTCTTCATAGAAAAAAGCAACTTGCTCACCAGGAAGATCTGCCTTGGACAACTGGGTAAGAAGGAAAATAAACCTGTATTTGGCCATTATATAATTTGGGATCATTTATTATCACAATTTAATCTACCTAAATTGATACACCTAGTTACAATTAAGAAAGAGGACCAAACATTTGATTTTTGAGTTTATTTCATGGTGACAACATAGTATGTGGTAAAAACCATAGTTTGATATTTAGTGAGCTGGCTAATCTCATTTGGTCAATTATTCTATATGAAGAAGGGTTTCCTCAAAAAATGTTTGCTGGGATGTTTACAATTCTAGGTAAAGATCTCAGGTAGTATAAGGATTATTGGGCAAGATATGATAAGAGAAAAATAAAAGGAATTCAAGTAGTATGAAAGATAAATTAATCATAAGAAACTTGTGGATAGGCATACTGAGATACAGAATGAGTGTGTGTATGTGTGTGTGTGAGTCTGGATTTATCTCTAATCCCAACGTGGGGCTTGAACTCACCACCCTGAGATCAAGAGTTGCACACTCCACTGAATAAGCCAGCCAGGCACCCCAGAACGGGTGTGTTTTAAGACATTGGAAAAAGTAATATGTGAAGGATTTTAATTACTTCCATTATTTAAACCAAAGTTTATTAAGATTCTTCTCAGTACTACACATTGTATGAACTGTAGTAAGGTCTTAAAACAACAAAAATCAAGCTATAGCTTTCTGTTCTTATTTCCTTCTTTCTTCACTAACCACTGGTGAATGGTTAACTTTTTTTTTTAATTTTTTTTACATTTATTTATTTTTGAGAGAGAGAGAGAGAGACAGAGCACAAGTGGGGGAGGGGCAGATAGAGAAGGAGACACAGAATTCAAAGCAGGCTCCAGGCTCTGAGCTGTCAGCACAGAGCCGGACACGGGGCCGGAACTCACACACCGTGAGGTCATGACCTGAGCTGAAGTCAGACGCTTAACTGACTGAGCCACCCAGGCACCCCAATGTTTAACTTTTTGAACTTATTCCCAAGTATAAAATTTTTCCCACAGGCAGTTAATCAATGACAATATTCCTGGAGAATTTTTATGAGGTGAGGCTTCCATATTTGCAACAGGATTTGATAGAATCTCACTTCAGTCAAACCCTGTTATCATTTTCCTAAGCCAAGAATTAGAGAAATGGGATCTAAGAAATTCACCACCACCTTCTGGGGTTTTCATGTTAACATTAAACATACCGTTTAAAAACAAAGACAGAAAATAATTCAGCAACTCTGTTTCCCTCTGAAAACAGATTTCTTAATTTAATCGCTTAAATAGACACAATTTAAAAAGATACACAAAGCCCAAGAATTATTACATACACCGTTAGGATATGAATATTTTATAGATTATAATGAATGAGTCATTGAAAGGGTATATATATATTCATATTAATTGGAAATATGATGTAATTTCTACAGTATGGTTGTTATCTTCTGGATCAAGTTCTTCAAGATATAAAACACCACTTAAACAGTGGGAACATTGCTTAGAGGCTATACCCCACATCCATCATCTTAAGCCTTTCTGCAATACTTCTAATAACCTGAAAACTGTGTTTGAGAAAATAAACAATTTGCTTTGTGAGCTAAGAATAAGCAGAAGCACAGCTTCATCATTTAGCAGGAAGATGAAATAACAGCTTCTAGACAGCTGTTTAGGGGTCTATAATTTTACCATTAAACACAGTTATCTATTTACAAATGATCTAAACTTTGGAGAATAAAGATTTAAAGAAACTTTACTTTATAAAACAAAATGTTTATAGGCTCATTTACCCATCAAAAACAAACAAAACACAAAAATAGTCCAGATACATAAAACACTAGAGAAATTGTTTTTATTTAAGAGGAAAACAGGCCAAATTTAACAAGGGAAAAAATAGAACAGAAGCCAAACCTCTAAACTTTTAGACTCCAAGACCAATAGATTTCACAACATCACACTAAAAACCAACCCACAGAATATTGAGCCCTTCTTTCCTTTTGTCCTTTCTTTTGATTTTTTTTCTTTACCTCTGCCTAGGTTTAAAGAAATGGTAAAATAGGGTGTTGGACTGAGATTCAAAACACTGAAGTGAAGTTGAAGCAATGCCACCATCCTGCTATACAACCTTGGAAGAGTCCCTTCACATCTCAAGGCATCAGTTTACTCATCTGTATAGAAGGTATGATCTCTAAGGTCCTTGCAGATTTAAAGTTTCACAATTTCATAAAATAGTATCTTCTCTTAAATATTATAACTAAAAAAATATTGGTCACAGGAAATGACACTTTAAAAACTGGTACAACTCAAAGTTGGAGTTGGATATTTTGAGTTGATATAATTTCAATGACAAAACATTCAGCTTGCTACAAATTTTATTTTATTTTATTTTATTTTTTTTTTTTTTTATTCCAAGTTCTTTTTTTTTTTTTTATTTTATTTTTTAATATATGAAATTTACTGTCAAATTGGTTTCCATACAACACCCAGTGCTCATCCCAAAAAGTGCCCTCCTCAATACCCATCACCCACTCTGCCCTCCCTCCCACCCTGCCCTCCCTCCCACCCCCCATCAACCCTCAGTTTGTTCTCAGTTTTTAACAGTCTCTAATGCTTTGGCTCTCTCCCACTCTAACCTCTTTTTTTTTTTTTTTTTTTTTTCCCTTCCCCTCCCCCATGGGTTTCTGTTATGTTTCTCAGGATCCACATAAGAGTGAAACCATATGGTATCTGTCTTTCTCTGTATGGCTTATTTCACTTAGCATCACACTCTCCAGTTCCATCCATGTTGCTACAAAGGGCCATATTTCATTTTTTCTCATTGCCACGTAGTATTCCATTGTGTATATAAACCACAATTTCTTTATCCATTCATCAGTTGATGGACATTTAGGCTCTTTCCATAATTTGGCTCTTGTTGAGAGTGCCGCTATAAACATTGGGGTACAGGTGCCCCTATGCATCAGTACTCCTGTATCCCTTGGATAAATTCCTAGCAGTGCTATTGCTGGGTCATAGGGTAGGTCTATTTTTAATTTTCTGAGGAACCTCCACACTGCTTTCCAGAGAGGCTGCACCAATTTGCATTCCCACCAACAGTGCAAGAGGGTTCCTGTTTCTCCACATCCTCTCCAGCATCTATAGTCTCCTGATTTCTTCATTTTGGCCACTCTGACTGGCGTGAGGTGGTATCTGAGTGTGGTTTTGATTTGTATTTCCCTGATAAGGAGCGACGTTGAACATCTTTTCATGTGCCTGTTGGCCATCCGGATGTCTTCTTTAGAGAAGTGTCTATTCATGTTTTCTGCCCATTTCTTCACTGGGTTATTTGTTTTTCGGGTGTGGAGTTTGATGAGCTCTTTATAGATTTTGGATACTAGCCCTTTGTCTGATGTGTCATTTGCAAATATCTTTTCCCATTCCGTTGGTTGCCTTTTAGTTTTGTTGGTTGTTTCCTTTGCTGTGCAGAAGCTTTTTATCTTCATAAGGTCCCAGTAATTCACTTTTGCTTTTAATTCCCTTGCTTTTGGGGATGTGCCGAGTAAGAGATTGCTACGGCTGAGGTCAGAGAGGTCTTTTCCTGCTTTCTCCTCTAAGGTTTTGATGGTTTCCTGTCTCACATTCAGGTCCTTTATCCATTTTGAGTTTATTTTTGTGAATGGTGTGAGAAAGTGGTCTAGTTTCAACCTTCTGCATGTTGCTGTCCAGTTCTCCCAGCACCATTTGTTAAAGAGACTGTCTTTTTTCCATTGGATGTTCTTTCCTGCTTTGTCAAAGATGAGTTGGCCATACGTTTGTGGGTCTAGTTCTGGGGTTTCTATTCTATTCCATTGGTCTATGTGTCTGTTTTTATGCCAATACCATGCTGTCTTGATGATGACAGCTTTGTAGTAGAGGCTAAAGTCTGGGATTGTGATGCCTCCTGCTTTGGTCTTCTTCTTCAAAATTACTTTGGCTATTCGGGGCCTTTTGTGGTTCCATATGAATTTTAGGATTGCTTGTTCTAGTTTCGAGAAGAATGCTGGTGCAATTTTGATAGGGATTGCATTGAATGTGTAGATAGCTTTGGGTAGTATTGACATTTTGACAATATTTATTCTTCCAATCCATGAGCACGGAATGTCTTTCCATTTCTTTATATCTTCTTCAATTACCTGCATAAGCTTTCTATAGTTTTCAGCATACAGATCTTTTACATCTTTGGTTAGATTTATTCCTAGGTATTTTATGCTTCTTGGTGCAATTGTGAATGGGATCAGTTTCTTCATTTGTCTTTCTGTTGCTTCATTGTTAGTGTATAAGAATGCAACTGATTTCTGCACATTGATTTTGTATCCTGCAACTTTGCTGAATTCATGTATCAGTTCTAGCAGACTTTTGGTGGAGTCTATCGGATTTTCCATGTATAATATCATGTCATCTGCAAAAAGCGAAAGCTTGACTTCATCTTTGCCAATTTTGATGCCTTTGATTTCCTTTTGTTGTCTGATTGCTGATGCTAGAACTTCCAGCACTATATTAAACAGCAGCGGTGACAGTGGGCATCCCTGTCGTGTTCCTGATCTCAGGGAAAAAGCTCTCAGTTTTTCCCCGTTGAGGATGATGTTAGCTGTGGGCTTTTCATAAATGGCCTTTATGATCTTTAAGTATGTTCCTTCTATCCCGACTTTCTCAAGGGTTTTTATTAAGAAAGGGTGCTGGATTTTGTCAAAGGCCTTTTCTGCATCGATTGACAGGATCATATGGTTCTTCTCTTTTTTTTTGTTAATGTGATGTATCACGTTGATTGATTTGCGAATGTTGAACCAGCCCTGCATCCCAGGAATGAATCCCACTTGATCATGGTGAATAATTCTTTTGATATGCTGTTGAATTCGATTTGCTAGTATCTTATTAAGAATTTTTGCATCCATATTCATCAGGGATATTGGCCTGTAGTTCTCTTTTTTTACTGGGTCTCTGTCTGGTTTAGGAATCAAAGTAATACTGGCTTCATAGAATGAGTCTGGAAGTTTTCCTTCCCTTTCTATTTCTTGGAATAGCTTGAGAAGGATAGGTATTATCTCTGCTTTAAATGTCTGGTAGAACTCCCCTGGGAAGCCATCTGGTCCTGGACTCTTATTTGTTGGGAGATTTTTGATAACCGATTCAATTTCTTCGCTGGTTATGGGTCTGTTCAAGCTTTCTATTTCCTCCTGATTGAGTTTTGGAAGAGTGTGGGTGTTTAGAAATTTGTCCATTTCTTCCAGGTTGTCCAATTTGCTGGCATATAATTTTTCATAGTATTCCCTGATAATTGTTTGTATCTCTGAGGGATTGGTTGTAATCATTCCATTTTCACTCATGATTTTATCTATTTGGGTCATCTCCCTTTTCTTTTTGAGAAGCCTGGCTAGAGGTTTGTCAATTTTGTTTATTTTTTCAAAAAACCAACTCTTGGTTTCGTTGATCTGCTCTACAGTTTTTTTAGATTCTATATTGTTTATTTCTGCTCTGATCTTTATTATTTCTCTTCTTCTGCTGGGTTTAGGCTGCCTTTGCTGTTCTGCTTCTATTTCCTTTAGGTGTGCTGTTAGATTTTGTATTTGGGATTTTTCTTGTTTCTTGAGATAGGCCTGGATTGCAATGTATTTTCCTCTCAGGACTGCCTTCGCTGCATCCCAGAGCGTTTGGATTGTTGTATTTTCATTTTCGTTTGTTTCCATATATGTTTTAATTTCTTCTCTAATTGCCTGGTTGACCCACTCATTCGTTAGTAGGGTGTTCTTTAACCTCCATGCTTTTGGAGGTTTTCCAGACTTTTTCCTGTGGTTGATTTCAAGCTTCATAGCATTGTGGTCTGAAAGTATGCATGGTATAATTTCAATTCTTGTAAACTTATGAAGGGCTGTTTTGTGACCCAGTATATGATCTATCTTGGAGAATGTTCCATGTGCACTCGAGAAGAAAGTATATTCTGTTGCTTTGGGATGCAGAGTTCTAAATATATCTGTCAAGTCCATCTGATCCAATGTAGCATTCAGGGCCCTTGTTTCTTTATTGACTGTGTGTCTAGATGATCTATCCATTTCTGTAAGTGGGGTGTTAAAGTCCCCTGCAATGACCACATTCTTATCAATAAGGTTGCTTATGTTTATGAGTAATTGTTTTATATATCTGGGGGCTCGGGTATTTGGCGCATAGACATTTATAATAGTTAGCTCTTCCTGGTGGATAGACCCTGTGATTATTATATAATGCCCTTCTTCATCTCTTGTTACAGCGTTTAATTTAAAGTCTAGTTTGTCTGATATAAGTATGGCTACTCCAGCTTTCTTTTGGCTTCCAGGAGCATGATAAATAGTTCTCCATCCCCTCACTCTCAATCTAAAGGTGTCCTCAGATCTAAAATGAGTCTCTTGTAGACAGCAAATAGATGGGTCTTGTTTTTTTATCCATTCTGATACCCTATGTCTTTTAGTT
Organism: Panthera onca; assembly: GCF_046562875.1. Lineage (NCBI taxonomy): Eukaryota > Metazoa > Chordata > Mammalia > Carnivora > Felidae > Panthera > Panthera onca. Next base: position 166,296,741 of record NC_138342.1, on the reverse strand, counting down.
GGCGCATTTAATCCATTTACATTCAGTGTTATTATAGAAAGATATGGGTTTAGAGTCATTGTGATGTCTGTATGTTTTATGCTTGTAGTGATGTCTCTGGTACTTTGTCTCACAGGATCCCCCTTAGGATCTCTTGTAGGGCTGGTTTCGTGGTGACAAATTCCTTCAGTTTTTGTTTGTTTGGGAAGACCTTTATCTCTCCTTCTATTCTAAATGACAGACTTGCTGGATAAAGGATTCTCGGCTGCATATTTTTTCTGTTTAGCACACTGTAGATATCGTGCCAAGCCTTTCTGGCCTGCCAAGTTTCAAAGGAGAGATCAGTCACGAGTCTTATAGGTCTCCCTTTATATGTGAGGGCACGTTTATCCCTTGCTGCTTTCAGAATTTTCTCTTTATCCTTGTATTTTGCCAGTTTCACTATGATATGTCGTGCAGAAGATCGATTCAAGTTACGTCTGAAGGGAGTTCTCTGTGCCTCTTGGATTTCAATGCCTTTTTCCTTCCCCAGTTCAGGGAAGTTCTCAGCTATAATTTGTTCAAGTACCCCTTCAGCACCCTTCCCTCTCTCTTCCTCCTCTGGGATACCAATTATGCGTATATTATTTTTTTTTAGTGTATCACTTAGTTCTCTAATTTTCCCCTCATACTCCTGGATTTTTTTATCTCTCTTTCTTTCAGCTTCCTCTTTCTCCATAACTTTATCTTCTAGTTCACCTATTCTCTCCTCTGCCTCTTCAAGCCGAGCCATCGTGGATTCCATTTTGTTTTGCAATTCGTTTAAAGCGTTTTTCAACTCCTCGTGACTGTTCCTTAGTCCCTCGATCTTTGTGGCAAGAGATTCTCTGCTGTCCTGTATACTGTTTTCAAGCCCAGCGATTAATTTTATGACTATTATTCTAAATTCACTTTCTGTTATATTATTTAAATCCTTTTTGATCAGTTCATTAGCTGTTGTTATTTCCTGGAGATTCTTCTGAGGGGAATTCTTCCGTTTGGTCATTTTGGAGAGTCCCTGGCGTGGTGAGGACCTGCAGTGCACTTCCCCTGTGCTGTGGTGTATAACTGGAGTTAGTGGGCGGGGCCGCAGCCCGACCCGATGTCTGCCCCCAGCCCACTGCTGGGGCCACCGTCAGACTGGTGTGTGCCTTCTCTTCCCCTCTCCTAGGGGCGGGATTCACTGTGGGGTGGCGTGTCCCGTCTGGGCTACTTGCACACTGCCAGGCTTGTGTTGCTGGGGATCTGGCGTATTAGCTGGGGTGGGTAGGCAAGGTGCACGGGGGCTGGAGGGGCAGGCTTAGCTCGCTTCTCCTTAGGTGATCCACTTCAGGAGGAGCCCTGTGGCAGCGGGAGGGAGTCAGATCCGCTGCCGGAGGTTTGGCTCCGCAGAAGCACAGAGTTGGGTGTTTGCGCGGAGCGAGCAAGTTCTCTGGCAGGAACTGGTTCCCTTTGGGATTTTGGCTGGGGGATGGGCGGGGGAGATGGCGCTGGCGCCTTTGTTCCCCGCCAAGCTGAGCTCTGCCGTCCGGGGGCTCAGCAGCTCTCCCTCCCTTTTTCCTCCAGCCTTCCCGCTTTCCGAGCAGAGCTGTTAACTTATGACCTCCCAGACGCTAAGTCGCGCTTGCTGTCGGAACACAGTCCGTCCGGCCCCTCCGCTTTTGCCAGCCAGACTCGGGGGCTCTGCTTGGCCGGCGAGCCGCCCCTCCGCCCCGGCTCCCTCCCGCCAGTCCGTGGAGCGCGCACCGCCTCGCCGCCCTTCCTACCCTCTTCCGTGGGCCTCTCGTCTGCGCTTGACTCCGGAGACTCCCTTCTGCTAATCCTCTGGCGGTTTTCTGGGTTCTTTAGGCAGGTGTAGGTGGAATCTAAGTGATCGGCAGGACGCGCTGTGAGCCCCGCGTCCTCCTACGCCGCCATCTTCCGGCACTCCGCTTGCTACAAATTTTAAACCCATGTATAGTATACTACTTTACCAAGCCCCTGTGTAAAGACTGCATAGCTTAAAACATAGCATATAGCAAGGTCCTCTCATACAAAACAAAACAGAATCATATTGATTATTAAAAGAATATAATAGATCACTTATATTACAATCCAGTTAAACCAAACATATATGTGCTAATGTCATCATATGAATTAAGTACTTCATTGTGAAAGAAACAAAAAGTGGTTTCCTAATAATAGGACACAACAAATAAATTCCAAGAAACACACAAATATCTGTCAAGGTGAATTTTCCCCAAATGCATGGAGTTTATTTGATAATGTTTAGTGTTTGTCTTTAAGTAGATATTTACATTTAAGGTGGAATTATTTACCAGTTGCAACCAGCTTTACAATAGCATAGCCATAAGCTCTCCCAAGGGTATAAAAACCTACTTAAACAGTAGAAACTTATAAACAATACTTCATCTCAATCTTTTTCAATCTGACAAAAAAATCATGAAAATGTCTCCATGTGAAATACTATGTTTATAGGACCATTTATGGCTCTTGGGACTTTTTACCTATACATTATATGAAAATTATGTGAAAGAATTGAAAATAAAAGCAAAACCAAAAAACTCTTCAAGTTCTAATCTTAACATTGTACTTCTCAAGGCAGAATGTCTCCCAGGAATCGTGGAGTTAACTTCAGATACTCAGAGTGACATTTACTGCTGCAGGTATTACACTGATAACTCATCCATCTGTAGAGGAAGGCTGAAATCACCAATTTGTAACCAACAGTTGTTTCTACATGTTCAAGATCAACTGGAAATAGATGGAACTGTTTGTAACTCTAAGATCCACATTCTCCCCAATAACTTCAAAATATGACCTGATTAATTAAGTACATTACACTGAGGCAACACAGGACAGTGGTTAAGAAAGATGGAGGTATGGGGAGAGGTGTCATTTACTATCTGGGGAACTTTGTGCTATATGTTAAGCTCCAGTTTTCAACTCTATAAAATAGGGAAATCTTATGTACATGTGTATGTATACCTGTGTGTGTGTGTGTGTGTGTGTAAACCCGCTATAGATTGTTCTCAGAGTTATACAACAGAAATGACTTAAAATGTTACCTTTTGAAAAATACCTATACCTTAATTGGTACCCTTTACAAGAGGCACTGCTTATCAGGGACATTTTTATGTTCTCCTAAAATGTCCTTCTCTTATCTCTTTTATGATACTGTCTTGATTTTTGTGTTTTGGTGAGGATAAGAACTGTGAAAAATTCCAGCAAGAGAAAACTCTTATTTGCCAGTGTCAAGAGCTGCATAGAGTGTGCCTGAATTCTTTGCTAGTAGGACTCCACTAAAAAGAAGCCAATGCCACCAACAGTCCCTGAGCTTTCTCATTGTTCTCCTGGTTACAGGGGTTCTTTTCTTGATGAATTCGTAGTTTATGAACCATGACAGAATTTTCTCATGCCCTCTGTGCCTGTAAAAGAGAGTGAAGCTCACTGACCAATATGCAAATGAAACCTGCAGCTACACAGTACCCACCTAGCTCAGGAATGGCTACCCAGAGTTATTATCCCCTCCAACATACCTAAAGGTACTTAATCAGACATTCAGGAGGTTGAAATTAAAATTCCTTTCCTTAAATTCTTCACTATCATGAGATTACATGAACTCTGAGGATATCAAGCATTTACTTTTCAAGGATAAGTTTAAAAAAAACTTCTAAGAATATAAACAATTAACAATGTGCCATTTTTGTTGGTGGAAATAATCACCCACAGAAAACACTCCCACATAGAAAATTCCCTTGGAAGTGTAACTGTTAAAATAAATAACATACAAATAACTTCCACAGAAGACTGTGTGATTACAGTACAATGGATGCTATGTCTGAAGACCAATCGCCAATCTTTAGTTTGTTTTTCTTAATAAAAATTAAATAACATGAGTGTGTTTCTAATGAGAATGTGTAACACTAAACCTGAAAATCAGTAAGTAAACCTTGCATTTTTAAACCAAGTGAATAGAAATGAATGCAGTTGAATCTCAAAGCAATCATTTTCAAAATTTGTCCTAAAGAATATTGACAATGAATTTCATATTAATGCAAGTGCTTTTAACCCTGAAAATACTGCAACATCACTGGTTTGTTCCTAAAATTGTGGTAATGATTTTCAAAAAAAAAAAAAAAAGCTTATTAATCAAAAAGTAACTTCTTGGCAGATAAGATCTAAAACAAAGATGCCAAAAAGATGATAAAGCAAAAATCAAAGCAAGGTATAATGTACCAAACTATTGCTTCCCAACTGAAAACATGCATTTCTATCTTCTCTACAGATACTAACTTTACTATCACTAAAGATCATTTACTTTATTCTGAACACTTTTTTCTATTAGATTATAAGTGGGGAATGTCCCTTTATGAGAAGACCAGTTCTGGGAAGATGAACTTCCACAGTGGGAAACCTTAAACAACATGGGTAAGGGAAAATAAGAGAATCCCAGTGCTTCCTACTGAGTTTCCATCCCAGGCCTGCCAGGTTACTGAGAGACCTGCTGCCTAGTTCCAGTGAGCCCATCTTCTTCATTCTACCTTCTTCCATCTTCACATAGTATACTATCCATAATGTCTTTGCCCTGCTTAAGATTTAAAAACTGAAAGTTTAAAAAATAACAAAGTTAGGGCACCTGGGTGGTTCAGTTGGTTAAGCGTCTGACTTCAGCTCAGGTCATGATCTCATGGTTCGTGAGGTTGAGCCCCACATTGGGCTCTGTGCTGACAGCTCAGAGCCTGGAGCCTGCTTCAGATTCTGTGTTTCCCTCTCTCTCTGCCTCTCCCACTCATTCTCTGTTTCCCTCTGTTTCTCAAAACTAAATAAAAACATTAAAAAATTTTTTAAATAACAAAGTTAAAAGACAGGCTAGAAAGAAATAAGCAGAATATATGATAGAAAAAAAAGCATTAAAATACAAATTTCAGAGATCAAATAGAAAAAAGATGAAAATCCCAATTTAAAACATTGGAAAAAAGTAATAAACAGGCAATTCAAAAATGAAGAAATACTACAAGTTTCAAAAAACATAATGAAACTAATACAAAAAAAAAAGAAAAGGAGACAATGAGATAGTATTTTCACCTGTCAAATACATACAGAAATAGCACAGAATAGCCTTTCTGGAGTACAATTTTGTAATAGAAATAAAAAGCACTAAAAATATGTATTTATCTTTTGACTCAGCAATTCCTAAGTAAATAATGAAGGAATGAAAAAAAATGTTTAAACTAAACAAAATGTCTACTAACAGAGGACTGGTTAATAGCTTATAGCATAAATAATGAAGTGTAATGCAAATATTAAAATTTTATTAAAATATATATTGATATGTAAAGATTCTTAAACATGTAAGTTGAAAAAAAGTAGACCACATCACTTAAATTCATGTTCATTTATGGCTATAGCATAAAACTCCTAAGGAGTGCAACATAGACTGTTCTTGCATGTCTCTTGTCTGGAGAGGGGGTGAGTGTATTTCGCCTGTGGAAGGAAGTATTTATGAACAGAAAAGTGGAATGTGGTTGCTGTATTATTGAATACATACGTATTTTGAGTGTGAAGAAAGGGAATAGTTTTGTGACCAAAACTATCATAAATTGTACTGTTTTTCACAAATACCGAAATAAACCCCACTCCCAAGTTTTCCCAAGGAAAGCTACCTAATCCATTGATGTTGGCCATAGCCATGTAATTTGCTTTGGCCAATGGCATATGAGTATTCGAATATGATCTATGTCACACACCAGTAGAAGCTTTAAATTCACTGTAGTTGGGCTCAGCCTCTCCTGTTCTTCCTCCTATCACAAGAAAGGGTTTGTCCACAGAGGGACCACTCCTTTAGGCTGGATCTCCAAATGAGAAGACACTTGGAGCAGAGCTCAGTCACAGCAGTAAATAAATCTAAGTCATAGAAATTTTGGGGTTGTTTGATATGTAGCAAAGTAATTTAAAAAATATACAATGCAATGCTATTCTGCAAAATGTCATCATGGGAGAATTTTTCTTTTGTTTTGCTTATCATTATTTCCTAATTTTTCTATTACAACTATGTATTAGATAATCAAAAATTAGCTCAACAAGCTAGAAGGATTCACTTTGACTGCATGCATTATAATGTCTAAAGAAATACTCATCGTCAGCTATTTGTTAGCCAAGGAAGAATATCAAAAGAGCCATACACTAGAGCACTGGCAGTGCCTATCCATGCATAGTACAGAGGAGAAGAAGCCTTAGCTAGTGAGCTTAGAGATATTTTTTGGTCCAATTGGCAATCTCCTAGCTCAGAGATGGATACAGAAACTGCAGCTAAGGAACTCTGAGATTTGTGGTCCATTGCACGCTCATCCCTACTGGAAATGGCTACATCAAGCTGCTCAATGATATTAAACATACAACTCATCTAACTCCTTCTGTCCTGATGACACACCAGCCAAACAATCGTCTGAATATTACATGGTTTCACAATTTCAACCAATGGAGAAGAAATTTGCTGATAAAATGGGGCCAGATAAAGTTACTTAAGACAATAAAGTTAATAAATTGGGATTCAGATTTCATTTGGCGGGGGGGCGGGGGGGGGGCAGCAAAGAACCATTCAAAAACACCATTCAAAGAACACCTCACAGTTCACCCTCCTCTCCTTTCCAGGAACCCTATTCCTTCCTTTCTCCTCCACACACATGTCAAGTATACAAGAGTTTTTTCCTCTGTAGAGAACTATAAGCTCCTTGAAACCTTTTCCTATATTCCCCATAACAACAGATGAGCAGCAGATTCTCAAAAAATATTTATGTTATTGATTTCTGAGCACATTAATTTGGCAGTTTCAGGGCAGGGAGGCTTAGGATTTAAGGGCAGCAGCTCCCCACCAAAAACATTTACTACTATTGCAAGGCAGAGTCCTGAGCACTTATTTACAAATTATCTGAAAAAGGAAAAGTTACAAGACTATGAGATAGATATGGTCATTACTCCTATATTCCCATATGAGACAGCAAGACTCAAATAATTAATAACATTCCCAAGGTCAGTAGTAGTACATATGGGATTCAGGGTCCATTAGCTTGGTTTTATGAGTGTTGCCTCCTGCTAATTTTAGCTTCTTATACTAATGTAAGACTCACTGGAAATGTAACAAGATAGAGAGAAATTATTAGACCCCTCAGAAGAGTACAGTGTGAGACTGGAAAGTGTGGGACAGGAAGTAAGAGCCCCAAATAAGAGTGCTTGAATAAAAACAGAAAAATACCAGTCAGGCTTCTCTGGAGGGCAGGAAACACAGTTTTTGTCTGGTTGAGTGTGATGTGAAAGTTTGAGACTAGAGCTGAATTTCTAAAGATAATAGAGGGCAGGCAGGGCTTTGCCATGGACAACCTCACCTACTTTTGGCCAGGTAACAAGCAACCTTGTTGTAATGGCAATGATGTAAAGAATATTTATTTATAGTCTTGACAAGGTGCCTGTTCTCACCATGGAGGTAAGGGGAAAGAGACTGAGAAGTCATATCTAATTTACAGTTAATGGTGCTCACTTCAATCCTCATTTGCTCTTTCTTCCTTCTTTACACATATGACAATGAGAAAATAATTGCAAAAATTACAGTAAAACTCCTTTTCTCTACTTGTGAAACTGAAAGGCCTATATCAGAGACTATGGTAAAATATCTATTGCACATTTAATACAGGAGCAGTCCACTGCTCTCTCCTCACTTCTCATTCCTGTGAATACTGAAAACAACCTTAGATGTCTGCTCCAGGCCAGAGTTTTAAAAAAAGTAAGTTTATCCACAGACAAATTTCTAACTTTTAATCTTAGTAGTACCTCTGGGTAGAGCCATCAGTGATGAGTTGTGGATCATACAGTTGTCTCTCTGTGTTTTTTCAGAAGTTTTTACTCCAGCCGTCAGTAACAAATAACATTTTTATCATGATCCAGCACATACAACGCACGCACACATATATAATATATATCTGAACCAAAATTTCAAAAAGTAACACTTACCTTTCCTATATGTACTACATTCTTATCTATTCCATTTTAATAAAAGAAATGCTAGCCACAAAACACTAGATTGATTTAATGATTCACTGATTTAAAAAGTACTGCTCTAGACTAGGCAGATCTAAAAAAACCCAATTTGAGGATATTTATTTTATTGATGTATTCATGTATATATTTGTTTATTGTCCATCTACAAATTGTAACACTATAAGAAAAGACTATTTTGATATTCTTTAAATTACCCTAATTCAGGGGTGCCTGGGTGGGTGAGTCGGTCAAGTGTCCGACTTCGGCTCAGGTGATGATCTCACGAGTCATGATTTTGAGCCCCACATCGGGCTCTGTGCTGACAGCTCAGAGTCTGGAGCCTGCTTCAGATTCTGTGTCTCCCTCTCTCTCTGCCCCTCCCCTGCTCACACTCTGTCTCTCTCTGTCTCTCAAAAATAAATAAATGTTAAAAAAATTAAATTATCCTAATTCAGTTTGTTCAAGAAACAAACTTTACAAACTCTAAATTACCTAGCTTGTAAATTGACAGTAATTTTAAAATGCAATTTATTTCTAGAGACTAAACATCTTTACACTTAGTCTCATTTGCTAAATATAACAGATTTTTTTTTAAAGGAAGATTACTTGAAAATGTTTTCCAAACACAGGTATCAAGGCTCTGCCTCAGCTATTAAAATTTATGGCAGGCATGACAAACACAAGGCCTTGTTGCTCTACAGCCCATGATGAATACTACTTATTAATAATGCTGGTTTTTCTTTTTTTACTGAAACACATTGCAGTCTTCAGTTTCTGTCTCAATCCTCTTGGAAGCTACTCTAAAACTGGAGTTGACACATACATTCATTCAATAAACATGTACTGAGACTCCACCATGTCAGGCATTGTTCTAGGTATTGATGGGCACAGTGGTAAAAAATACAAAGCATCTAACCTCATAGAACATAGGTTTTAGTGAGGAAAGCAGCCAACATATGATAAGCAAATACATGATTCATTCCAGGTTGCTTAAGTGCTATGAAGAACATAAAGTAGGGTAATCGAATAGAATGTAATGGTTGGGGCGGGTGAGTGCTACTTGAGAGGGCAGGCATGGTGGAGGTATCAGTTGGGGTGCAAGTACAGAGAATGGGATCTACTTAGGAAGTTTAAGACTATTACTTATTAGATATTAAACACTTTACAGATTGCTGGAAGGCTAATAAAAAATCCAGGCTGAGTGTCCAGGAAATACTTCCAGAGCCATACTGCAGAACTGAACTGCTATAGGAAGCACTGCCTTGGCCAGTGCTGCCACCACAACCACCATAAATGGCACCCCACATCCTGCCTCTGGACAGGCACACAAGCAATGGACATTTGGATATCTGCCACGAAAGCCACAGAAGAATGAAACTCCAGCAGAAAGAGCAGCACTATTTCAAGCAGACTGGGCCTCTTTATGGCTCATGTTCATCTCACATGGAGTTCTAATGGCCAAACTTAAATCACAAATCTGAACCCAAGCAGCAAGGGATAAGGGAAATACAGTTTTCACTCTTCTAGGCAATGCAGAGGCATAGATGCCTGAGAATTGAATTTTTGAGCAGGCTGCAGATTAATGAGGAGGGGCCAACAGCTAAAAAAGCTGAGAGTAGGAATGAGCTTAGTGCATTCAGAGTGGCAAGAAGGCCAGTATGGCTGGAGCTTGTACACTAAGAGAAAATTGGCAAGAGATGAGGTGGAGGTGAGTATAGGGGGATGATGTCAAGAGTCCGATCATATGAGCCTTGTAGGTCTTGATATGGAGTCTAAATTTATTTTTCTAAGTGTGCAGGGAAGTTATAGGATGAAGAGTTTTAAGCAGGGAGTAACATGAGCTGATTAACTTTTATAACAGACCATTTTTGTTCTATGAACTATTCTCCATGTCTGATTTAGGTCCATGGTTTGAAAACATACATGTGGTTTAAAAATGGCTAAATTGCTCTCATATGGAATGAGAATTTTATAAATCAAAAGAATGGACTACAAAGTAATAGCTCTCAATTTATATCTCTGTCAGAGAGACTACGGTACTAGTATGATCATCTCCACCTTCTTCATGCAAAGAGAAGTGGCACAATGGCAGCTGGCCCAGCCCCCTGCCAGACTCCAAAGAGATGTGCTTGATCAAGGATGCACCTTCTTAAAAAAAAAAAATTTCAAACCTCTGGACAAAACCTGAAATTCTTCAGACACGAAAAAACAGTGCAGTGAGAAAGAATGAAAATTAGCCAGCAGAACTGAAATCAGCCTTTTTTAAAGCAGTCCCAGTATCAACAAAGGTTTTTTTGTTTTCTTCTCCAGTATACAATTCAAAAGCAAAAACAAGATTAAATAAAAATAAACCATCAAAGTAAATCATGTTTTTCAATTATTTTTTTTTAGATAATAATGCAATTCACTCTAACATTCCATTTATAACAGACTTATTTTTTTTTGTAAGGACTAGAGCCATTTAGAAGAAAATGTCAATTTAAAAAATGTTTCAGATTGGGAATTAGGGGAACTTTCCTTAAATACATACCCAATTTAGCAATTGTCATGCTTCTGCCCAGAGCACCTGTGATTGGTGTAAGGTCACACATCATAACTGTGGTCAAAACATTCGAATTTGCTTTCATTAAAAAAAAAATTTTTAATGTTTTTGTTTTATTTTTGAGAGAGAGAGAGAGGGAACAGGGAAGGGGCAGACAGAGAGAGGGAGACATAATCCGAAGTAGGCTCCAGGCTCTGAGCTGTCAGCAGAGCCCGACTTGGGGCTCAAACTCAGGAAATGTGAGATCATGACCTGAGCTGAAGTCGAACGCTTAACCCACTGAGTCACCCAGGTGCCCCCGAATTTGCTTTTATTTTTATAATTATAATGTCTTAACCTTTTGAGCCTTAATGTATTTTTGCTCCAATTTTAAAAGAAAACATGAAGCAAAATTGCAGAAAAGGAGTCAGGTTTTTTGTTTGTCTGTTTTTAAAGTTTATTTATTTTGAGAGAGAGAGAAATAGAGAGAGCGAGTGTGAGAGGGGGAGGGGCAGAGGGAAGGAGAGACAGCTTCCCAAAGAGGCTCTGCACTGCCAACACAGAGCCTGACAAGGGGATCGATCTCCTGAATCGTAAGATCATGACCTAAGCCAAAATCAAGAGTCTAGTGCTTAACTGACTTAGTCACCCAGGTGCCCCTTCTTCTTCTTCTTCTTCTTTTTTTTTTTTTTTAGAGAGATAGAAAGAGCATGTGTGAGCACACATGCAAGCAGGGAAGGGGCAGAGGGAGAGAATCTCAAGCAGGCTCCACAGCCAGCATAGAGCCTAAGAGATCATGACCTGAGCCAAAGTCAAGAGTTGAATACTTAGGTGACTGAGCCATCCAGGTGCTCAGAGAGTCAGTTTTAAATACCCTCTGATATATTATCTATTTCATGTATTTGCATATTAATTGTTTATACAATTTCTTTTACCATTTTTCTCCAAAGCAGCCACAATACTGGCTTTGATGAATTCCTGCCATTTTGACAGAGTCAGAAAAAAACCATTATTTGTTGTTGTTTTTTCCATACAGCCTGCTTTGGTGATCCTTTTCACACATAAACTGAATCCAAACCAAGCATTCTTTCCATTTCATAAACTTTTGCCTGCTCCAGCTCCCTTCTATACACTAAATTAGATGAGGTGAGAGGTGGTAAATAAAAGAACACAGAAAAGGGTTCAGACTAAATGCCAAAGACAGCTCAGAAGGATTTGTGGTAGCCAATCTCTATAAGAAGGTACCCAGTAAGTCCTGCCTCTGGGAGTCATGCTCTTGTGTATCCCTTTCCACCTTTATACCAGGGTTTAATATATGGTTTTCAAGCATATTTGGTAGAGGGGGGATTTATTTTACATTGGCTCCAGCAAGCCCTCAATGAACCTTCCATTGTAAGCTGGCTTTGATGGTTTCTTACCTCCTGCTGCTGCTTCTACACACACAACCTACCTCCCATCTCCTGCAAGGACACCCGTGCGAAGTTATAGTGTAAGTAACATTCTTTTACACTCACTCTCTTTATTTTATTCTTTCATCCATTTATTCATTCATGTTCATTTCTCTAGAATCACCCAGCAATGTTTAGGTTTTCCCATGTTACCCATTATATGCTCACCTATCTTTTTTCCCCAAAAGAAATTATAAAAGATTTCTAACTTTAGCATACTATTGTATATGTTTTTTTACTTTTCTAAGAAAGTAGGCAGAGGCAGGGATTACAAAGAGGTTAAATCCTTCAGCTTCACAGACAGATAAAAAGGAAGGTAAGGAAATACTCCACAATTTTATCTCTAGGATATGGGAATACTGAAGGCATTTTTATTTTTATTATTTTTTAAAGTTTATTTATTCATTTTGAAAGAGACAGAGACAGCATGGATGGAGGGGAGGCAGAGAGAGGGAGGGAGAGGGAGAGGGAGAGAATCCCAAGCAGGCTCCATGCTGCCAGCGCAGAGCCAGACACGGGACTCGAACCCATAAAGCCATGAGATCATGACCTAAGCTGAAACCAAGAGTCGAACATTTACCCAACTGAGCCACCCAGGTGCCCCCCCCCCCTTTTTTTGAAAGTTCTGAAGGCATAATGTTAATAAAAAAATTAATAAAAAGAAAATATATGACTATCACATATAGTCATGTCTCAGTTGTGTTCTTGAGTACAAGGTCTTCTAAGATTTGAAATGTCATACAATCTTTAAGTAAAAACCCTAAAAGCCCTTAGGAGGTGAAATATGGTGGTAAGAGAAAAATAGGAAATGATGACAAAAGAAAGCAAGAAGTCAGGGAAATTTTAGGGGTGCCTGGGTGCTCAGTCGGTTAAGCGTCCTACTTCAGCTTGGGTCATGATCTCACAGTCCGTGAGTTCAAGCCCCGCATCAGGCTGTATGCTGACAGCTAGGGCCTGGAGCCTGCTTTGGATTCTGTGTCTCCCTCTCTCTCTGCCCCTCCCCTGCTCATGGTCTGTCTCTCTCTGTCTCAAAAATAAATAAAAACATTAAAAAAAAAAGTCAGGGAAATCTTGTAACTTAGAGATATCATGAGTTTTAAAGGAAAAGAATTTGGTGCAAATAAATAAAATAAAATGGGAAAAACAGGTCAAAAAAAAAGAAGGCAAAGTAGAGCAGAGTTTAGCACAAATGCCTAGACAATGTGCAAAAACAGACATCACAGAACTTCAGACTCTACCCAATTGCCACAGACATCTGTAAAACTGTCAGGCAGCTGATGTAGAGAACTTGTGAGAATAAAGGATTAAGGAATATAAGTGATAACATAGTTATCTTAGATCAGGAGAAGGTTAATAGGAAAGAATGAAAACAGAGATTGAAAATTAGGTTGCTGTGACTTTTGATAGGCACATAGCCTGTTTCAGAAGCACTCTGCCCTGTTCAAGCTGATAAACAAGTTTCTAGGAGGCACCTTGGAAGAGGAATATTAGTAGACTCCACTGAGACTGACAAAGTAACAAGTTTGGTCTATAGCATTTATGAAGTTCCTCTTTTTTTTTTTTAAAGATGTCAAGAGAGATGACCAATCACTAAGGAATCATCTTTACCAAACTGCCAGCTTCTTTATGAGCTTTATAAACTTCTTCCAAAAGACAGCATAAAATATAAAATCAAAGTTAAGACTCTGGGGCACCTGGGTGACTCAGTCAGTTAAGCATTGTCCAACTCTTGATCTGAGTTCAGGTCATGAACTGATGGTTCATGAGTTTGAGCCCTGCATCGGGCTCTGCACTGATGGTGCAGAGCCTGCTTGGGATTCTTTCTCTCCTCTCTGCCCTTCACCTGCTTGTGCACACTCTCTCTCTGTCTCAAAATAAATAAATAGGCTTAAAAAAAAAGTTAAGACTCTAGAGTCCGACTTTAGGAATGCAGAAATGTTACTCAAACACTTCAACTGCCTTATCTATAACATGAGGATGATTTAATTATAAAGGTCCTCTTAACCAAGGCTGTACTAGAGTATTTGTCAAAAGACAAAGTCCTTGGGAAAAATTTAAAAAATCTGAAATTGACGGTTTGGTCTGAGGAAATTACTAAATCCAGGCTTTTACCTTATTCTCTGTTTTAGAGGACGCCTAAGAATAAAACTTTTGCAAGCCACATAACAACATTGGCAGAAGCAGAAAACATCTTCAAAGGCACCTTCTTTACTATGTATTACTAGTCATCTTGCTTAAAACACATCCATATCTATATTAACTATAACAAACTACATACCACAGAACCTTATTTGAAAAAGACTTTAAGTCACTTAGTCCAAATATTCTTTTAGCTGAACCTCTTCTTCAGTACCCCAGCTAACTTCCCAGTCTACGCTTAGACACTTCCAGGTCAAGGAAGCCACATTTACAGAGGCAGTACACTTTATCTATGGACAACTCCAACTCTAAGACTGACTTATGTGTTCTAGCATTATTTTATTTTTATTCCTAAAATTGACTGCATCTATTATTTTAAGGTTAAGTAGTTTCATTTTAACCAAATAGCTTTTTAGGAAGACAAAATATATGTGTATAGCAAAACTCAGTATTATATTTTGCTCTGCCAAAGATTTTTGAGGTAATGGGTAAGAAAGCATTTTGTATACCATAAACTATATACTAATATATCTGATTAAAAAATAGAAACCACCAGCATTATCCTGATATCAAAACAAGAGAAATCACAAGAAAAGGAAACTACAGGCCAATATCCCTCAAGAACATAGATGCAAAAATCCTCAACAAAATATTACCAAACCACATTCAACATCTTAAAAGGATCATTCACTGTGCTCAAGTAGGATTTATTGTGGGAATGCAAAGATGGTTGAATATCAATCAATATGATACACCATATCAACAAAACAAAGGATAAAAATCATATGATTATCTCAGTAGATACAGAAAAAGCACTCAACAAAATTTAACATCCATTCATAATAAAAACTCTCAACTAGGTGGGTTTAGAGGTCACATAACTCAACATAATAAGGGCCATATATGAAAACCCTATAGCTAACATCATACTCAGTGGTGAAAAACTGAAAGCTTTCCCTCTAAATCAGAAACAAGACGAGGATGTCCACTCTTGTCACTTTTAATCAACATAATATTACAAGGCCTACTCACAGTAATCAGACAAGAAAAATAAGAGGCATCCATACTGGTAAAGAAGTAAACTGTCACTATTTGCAGATGACATGGTGCTGTACATAGAAAATTCTAAAGACTCCACAAAAAACTACTAGAAGTAATAAATGTGAATCCAGTAAAGTTGCAGGACACAAAATTAATACCCAAAAATCAGTAGCATTTCCATACAACTAATAACAAATTAGCAGAAAGAGAAATTAAGAAAACAATCCCATTTATGATCGTACCCAAAAGAATAAAATACCCAGGAATAAATTTAGCTAAGCTGGTGAAAGATCTGTACTCTTTAAACTATAAAACACTGATGAAAGATATTGAGGATGACATAAAAAATGGAAAGATATTCCATGCTCAACAACTGGAAGATTTAATATTGTTAAAATGTCTATACTATCCAAACAACCAACAAATTCCATGCAATCCCTATCAAAATACCAAAGGATTTTTCACGGAACTAGAACATAGAATCCTAAAGTTTGTATGGACCCACAAAAGGCACTGAATAGTCAAAGTAATCTTGAGGAAGAAGAATAAAGTTGGAGTTATCACAATTCCACATTTCAAGATAGATTACAAACCTGTAGTAATCAAAATAGTATGATACTGGCATAAAAACAGATACATAGATCTATGGAACTGAATAGAAAACCCAAAAATAAATTCACACTTAGATGGTCAATTAATCTATGACAAAAGAGGCAATGGAGAAAAGATAGTCTCTTCAATAAATGGTGCTGGGAAAACTGGACAGCTACATGCAAAAAAATTAAACTGGGCCACTTTATAACACCATACACAAAAATAAACTAAAAACGGATGAAAGACCTAAATTGGAGATCTGAAACCATAAAAATCCTAGATGAGAACACAGCTAGTAATTTCTCTCATGTTGGCTGTAGTAACATTTTTCTAGATAAGTCTCCTAAGGCAAGGGAAACCAACCAAAAATAAACTATTGGGCATAAACCAAAATTAAAAGATTTTGCATAGTGAAGGAAACAATCAACAAAACTGAAAGACAATACTTAATGGGAGAAGATATCTGCAAATGACATATCTGATAAAGGGTTAGTATCCAAAATATTTAAATAACTTACACAGTTCAACACCAAAAATGCCAAATAATCCAACTAAAAAATGGGCAGAAGATATGAACAATTTCTTCAAGAATACATATAAATGGCCAACAGACACATGAAAAGATGCTCAACATCACTCACATCAGGGAAACACAAATCCAAATCACAATGATATTTCACCTTACACACCTATCAGAATGGCTAAAATCAAAAGCTCAAGAAATAACGAGTGTTGGTGAGAATGTGGAGAAAAAAGAACCCTTGTACATTATTGGTGGGAGTGCAAACTGGTGCAGCAATTGTGGAAGATAGTATGGAGGTTCCTCAAAAAGTTAAAAATAGAACTACCCTCTGATCCAATAACCTCACTACTAGGCATTTACCCAAAGAATACAAAAACACTAATTCAAAAGGACATATGCACCCCTGTGTTTAATGCAGCATTATTTACACTAGCCAAGAGATGAAAGCAATATAAGTGTCCATCTATAGAGGAACAGGTAAGGAAGATGTGATATAATACACACACACAATGCAATATTATGCAGCCATAAAAAAGGATGAGATCATGACATCTGTGACAACATGAATGTACCTAGAGACTATTATGCTAAGTAAAAAAAGACTGAGAAAGATAAATACCATATGATTTCACTCATATGTAGAATATAAAACAACAAATGAATAAACAAACCAAATGCAAAATAAGGCCTATAAAGGCCTACAGAAAACAAACTCATTGTTGCCAGTGGGGAGGGGATAGAGGGATGGTCAAAATGGGTGAAGAAGAGTGAGAGATACAGGTTTCCAATTATGGAATTAATAAGTCATGAGAACAAAAGGCACATCATAAGGAATATAGTCACTGATACTATAATAGCGTTGTGTGGGGACATATGATATCTACACTTGTGTTGAGCACAGCAGTATGTACAAACTTGTCAAATCACTATTGCACACCTGAAACTAACATAACACTGTGTCAACTATACTCAAAATTTTTAAAAACAGAAATGATATCTCTTCTATTCATAGTAATGTATATTTCTTTCACTGAAATACAGAAAAGTAAAGATATGTATATTTTGTCATCAGTGCCCAAAGTGTAAAATAGAATCCTATGCGATTATGACTGTTCCATTCTGACCCACCCATTAAGGATAACTGCCATACCCAACATGGCAGAACTGATATGTACAGAGAAAATCTGCAGTGATATTCTGCAAGTAGAGGGGCATGCTGGAAAACACAGAGAAGCTCAAACTTCTAGTTTTGGCTACAAAAATGTAACCATGTTTTATTGGACTAGGCAATAAAGTACATAGGCGCATTCCGAACATTCCTACCTACCTGAACCGCCAGATGTTTACTGGATTACAATTTCTGGCACAACTACATTCTGAACCTCTTTCAAAGGCCATTTGAATTGACAATATATGTTAATATATCATCTAGAAAAAGTACAATTTTATTGAATAAAACACAAGCAATGTAGGAAACAAAGTTAAAAAAAACTGTATCCATATCCTCAAACATGTGTTTACAGCTACTTACAATTGGCAAAAAGTAGCAAGAATTAGAAGCTCTTGATGGAATAGAAACAAAATACTATATGCAAACTGACCAGAAGAAAAGCAAAGTAAAAGATTTTTAAAGTGCATATTGAATCTGCCAGAAAAATTGAAAGAAAAATCCAGTCTAGTACAAAACCTTTCTCCCTGCCTGACCACCCCCACAGGGCTCTGCAGATGGCGTACAATACCCAGAAGCAGGGATGCAGATGCACTCATACAACACACTTTAAATACACACATAATTACAACTCAAGTCTTCGAGAAAAGCAAAGGTTCAAAGGTCAAAATTGATTTATCATTAGTGGTGATGTCTTCAAGGTTTTAATTTTTCCTACTTTATATCACTCTTCCTCAGTATTTGAGGAAACCAAAATGAGCCTTTATTTTAAAAGGAAGCATGAAGATAAAAATATTTATAGTGAGGGGTAAGACTCATCAGCCAATGTAAACAA
This sequence comes from Panthera onca, assembly GCF_046562875.1. Taxonomy (NCBI): domain Eukaryota; kingdom Metazoa; phylum Chordata; class Mammalia; order Carnivora; family Felidae; genus Panthera; species Panthera onca. Next base: position 166,278,441 of record NC_138342.1, on the reverse strand, counting down.
AGAAATTAGATCATGAACATTCTACTGATTTTCTTGGGGAAAGAGGATTTGCCCACTGTCCATGTTCCTCTGAGAGCAAAGCCCTTCTGGCCCCGGAAGCCCTAGTGAATCACATCATTGCCACCTGACTGGCAGGATACCCCCTCAGAGTGCTCACTTCCGGCCAGCAAAAGAAGGCGTATGCAATTTCTGGTATTTTGTTTTTTCAAATAATCTTAATGGTTTCCTTCTAAGGACCAATTATTTCTGAATTAAATATTCCAAAATTTCTAGGCAAGGCTACAAAAGGGATGGGGGAGGCAATAGTGCTAGTTGATGTAAGATTCATTTTGAGATATGCCCACATATGTCTATCTGGAGGAATCAACCATGTCCTAGGTAAGCAGGAACAAGTGCCTAAGTCACCTGAGACCAAGGTACACTGTATTTATCCTTTTATATTCCTCCAGAATTCTGTAGTATAGCTAGGATCATAAAAACTTCAGAAATTAAAAAGACTGACATTTTAGTGAGATGACAACGCAATGTCCCAGTTTATACAGGAGGAAAAGTGAAGCTGTGTATATAACTTGCCCAAGGCCACAAAGTAGTGCACCATCCTGGCTAGGGCAAGGCCTGGGTCTCTTGACTCCTGCTCTACAAATCACTGTGCACAAATAAATGATCACTCTGGAAAATGTGTCCTATCTTAATACAGAGCAGGAGGGAAGCATTTAATTACTATGGTAACTATTTACTAAGCAGTTCCCTAAATAAAGGCTCATCACACTTCTTCCCTCAATAAAATAAAGTCCATAGAGAATCAGTCAGTATTTATTTAACCTCTTGATATTCAAAATATGGTTGCAATTAGAAGACATTTTGCAAAAGGCCTACAAGTCAACCTATGCAAGGGCATCCATTTTAAGTAGGTCACAAATAGTAATGCCATGTAATTTAAAGTGAGATGACTAACAACACATTCTAAAACGAAAACCAATTTATTGTTATAATTTCTAAACTTGTGCAGACATAGAGACTATGTATGATTTCTGAGGCTTTTTTAATAGTATAAATTATATTTCAACTCCTCTTTCTTCCAGCTGCAGTATTGAACTTAAATGTCTACTAGATCAGTGGGTGGAAGATCAAAGAACATTTAAAAAAATGTAACTTTACTACCCACAAGGATGTGGGAGTAATATGTCAGTGGGACTAAAAAGTACGTGACAAAGTCTTAGAGATTCCCTAATTCGACAAGGAGCAGGTTGTTCCCTTTTTTAAAGAAGCAACGCTCAGCCTTCCTTTGCTGGGTCTACTTTATACAGCTGACAAACACAATGAAAAACTTAAACCAGAATCTAAAAGTGTACATGTTCTTATAATGTTCTCTTCCCAGCACAGTATAAACACTAATTACAGCTGATAATCTGAGATATTTCATACCTAGATGGCCTTGTAAAGGGTTTCCCTTCATTTGGGTAATAAATGATCTACACTAAGAATAAACTTAATCTTTTAAGACAGGGACAAATATAGTCTTTCTTTCCATCCCTTCTTCATTCCTAGTTCAAGAGAAAATAGAGCAGAGGCAGCGACGGTGCATGGGGCAAGGAAAGCACATCAACCTCATTAGGCTGCCAGGATGCTCTTCTAGTGTCTCCAATTAGTATTACATCCTCTCAGTACCCACTAGACCTGTGCAGTCAGACCTCAGGTTGGCCATATTCACTGCCATCTAACACTAATACTGTGCTCCCTCCTCCTTCCCACATCCTGTTCTTCTCTAACCCCAGAATGCCCTTTCCTCCTCACCACAAGCACCCTTCCCATCTGTTTAAATCCCATCTATCTGTTCGGCCCATTCCAAATTCATCACCCAAATGGAGCTTCCCTGGAGTACCACATATCCGCCAAGCTCTCATTTTCTGAACTCTTACAGCATTCTTATGTGAAGCCCATAATTGGTACCAACTATAGAATGTCTTGTATCCCTTGCTAGTTGTTCCATTTATATTACCAGGTTTATTTCCTCACTTAAAATGGAAGACTAAGGACATACACCAAAACTTATACTTTCAAAATATGTCCCACAGCACTAGCATACAAGTGGAGAAATAGGTGCCTGGGATAAAAAAAAATCCTGCTGCACTGAATTAGCATAGTCAAACTCAGAGTGACAGAGGATTTCTTTCTTTGGCTATGCATGAACTCAGATACAAGTTCTATGCATCTGTATGCATACATGTATATGGCTGTAAAGCACACCAATGCTCCAGCTCTTTTGAAGAGACTAGTTATAATCATAATTATTATTATTGTTATTCATCTTCAAGAAAGCAAAGTGCCACAAGTAACACTTAGGAATGCAAATTCCTCAAATGCCTTTGTGCGAATGTGGATGTAATTTTTCTTCCTTTTTTGGATTTCATTATCCAGTGCATTTTTTTCATTTTACAGCAAGTCATTAAAAGGAGCCTTCAGTCAACTATTTTAATGTAATCCAAATTAGTTGCATAGACATTTCTCTACTAAAATTCTATTAAGTGTCCAGCACCAAGCTACACCTTGAAATACACAAAGACATATGACAGAATTCTCTATTTTCTTAATTCTCAAATATAAAAAGCATACAAACAAACATACCTAGACACACACACACACACACACACACACACACACACACAGTTCTCAAGGAAAGGGAAAAATGTATTCTTTCTGCATCTCCAACACCACTTCTCCCAGCACTGCACATAAAGTAATGGCTCAGAGAATATGGCAGTGGCACCGCAGTGTTTATGAAATAATGAAATTTGTAAGTATGTACATAGAAGAGCACAGTAGCCCTTTATAAATAAACAATCATATGAAAGCCAAGTACATAAAAATAATATATTTTAAGAACATGTGTTTTCTTCTGAGTTAACTTCTAGAGAAGAGTTGATTCTCCCACACACTGTCACTGCAAAACCATTTATTGATTTTAACTCTCATGTTCCCTGAAGCAGAAATTAATTTGAGGCAATTTCTGTATCTATACATATCAGAATATTGCTATCACAGTCATATTAATATAAGTAAAGGACTGTAAACCAACATGTATAAAGAAAGTTACATAGAAAATTATTCTTTTGAAAGTAAACAATGACAGACATTATACTGTGTTGCTCAGTTGGCTGGGTGTCTGACCGGTTCAGGTTATGATTTCAAGGCTTGGCTTGTGAGTTAGACCCCCCTCATCAGGCTCTATGCTAATAGCTTGGAGCCTGGAACCTGCTTCACCTTTTGTGTCTCCCTCTCTCTCTCTCTCTCTCTGTCCCTCCCCCAATCACACTCTGTCTCTCTCTCTCTCATACAAAAAATAAACATTAAAAAAATGGACATACTAAAAAGAAGACAAAAATACAAGCCTAGGGTTTGGATCACAGGTGAGAGTGGAAGTATCATGTGGAGCAGAGATCTTGGCATCAGGACAAGTAGGCAGGCACGCCTGTTATCAAGGGGTCTATCACCAGAAGAAGAAAAATGAGGCAACAACACACTGAGTAACCAAAATAAACAACAGCCAGACACCTCTTTACAGTTCTTTCCAGGGCAGACATAAAAGTTAACATGGACATGTAATGAATGGTTAATGTGAGAAAGGGAAATACTGCTTAACAAATGATTGTAGAACAAATGAACACATAAAAACAGGAAGGAAGAAATGAATACATGAATAAAACAAGGAGTGTGGGGATAAATTATTTATTCCTGGATACGGGGTGGGGGGAATAAATGGACAAAGAACAATCTTAACCACTAGACAGGGATCCTGGGAGATCTAAAGTGGGTAGGAGGGCTTGGGGCAAAGTTACCAGTAAGTGGTGGAAAAAGTTATGTAAAAAGATTTTAAAATACACATAAAGAAAACTCCCATTTAGGAGATCATTGAGCAAATCCTAATTTTCTAGTTCTTTTCTGCCAAATAACCTCTTATTAGGCTTTCAGTGTAGAAAATATGTTCTATTTATTGGCTCCCAATCATGTTTTTCCTTTGTAACCCACATGCGGAATAAGCCTGCAACCCACCTCACCCTACCCCAACCCTGTCCATCCTTTAAAGTCTAACCCAATACAAGCCTAAGAATTCTTTCTTCTTTAGGAAACTTAGAAAATAGCTAGCTTTGAGGAGAGAAGCTACAAACAGATAGGGGACAGAAATAGATAAAGGAGGAGATGTAAGTAGGATCTGAGCTTGGAAGAAACTAATATTACAGACTTCCTTGGTAGGGATCTGAAATGAAAAAAAAAGATGAAAACCAGGTCTCTCAATCACACTATGTCCTAAGGGGGTGAAAACCTTTTATACTTCATTCAAGGAGGCTTGCTTTTGATTTCTGGAATCACTGGAAGGAATGGGGTTGGCACTGTTTTTCACAACCCTCCTACCTTATGTCCCATTTTCCCTTCTTTTTCGCAACTGAGGCATCTAGTATATGTTCATTTAGGATATGTCCTAGGTAGAAGACAATCAGAGAGAAAAGTAGAGGATCAAGTGAGAGGGACTTTCTCTTTCTCATTCTACTTTTTTCATGAATTCCTCTAGCATTAACCTTGTAAAATGAAATGGGTAATATCTCCTAGATTACTGCTTGAGAATATTGCCACACCTCCAAAGAAAATATAATGCCGAGACACTGGGCTACTCCTCAAGAAACAAGGGTGGATGGGATAAGTAAAATTAGTGGCACTAGTGGCAATGACGCAGAGAGAAAGAAAAAGGGAAGAAATGCCAAGCTGTAGCCAGGCAATGCAATGCAAACCATTGCTTCACGTCCCGCCCACCTCCACACCTACTGAGAGTGCTGTTCTTGGGGACGAAAAAAAAACCAGCCTGAGATAGCAACAGAAGAATCAATGCCAAACCATCCTTATCTCTGAGCCAAGACACTAACCTGAGAGTTCATGGCTATTACTGAAAGAAGACAAAGACAACAGAAACTATGACTACAGGTCTCTCCTTAGTCTACTTCCCTAAACCCAGAAAGGCACTAATGTAAATCTATTTAAAAATCACATGAATTACTGGCCTCTATTTCTTACATGCATTTGTTGGAGACAAGCCTAAATTAACATCGATGAGCTAGTAAGATATTGCCAAGTAATAAGTGGAGAGAGACATTAAGGTACTGAACTTTAATAAAATGACAGGTCAGAATTTAAAGACAAAGAAATGTCTTTTTTCTTTCCACATATGGAAAAGGAACATAGCTGGTTAAAAGATTCACAGTATTTCCCTGATTTTCTCTTACCTTTTTCTTTCTTTTGAAAGCAATTGCTATGTAATTGATTATAATTACTACATTATATCAAATCCTAGATATGAAAATTTAAATAAACTAAAAAATTATCTGCTAACTAGGTCCCATGACTTCAACTCATATTGGTTACAGAAGATATCCAAACCTTGATCTATAATTTGACCCTCTCATCTGGGTATCCATTAGAATGTAAACTTTATGACCTCATCTATCTTGTACAGCTGTATGACCTCCAGAACATGATAAAGAATGGAAGCTTAATAACTGTCAACTGAATGAACCTAAGTCTGATGAAATCTCAGATTCAACTTATGCAAAATATCTTAATTCCATCCAAAACTACTGTGCCTGTCTTTCTCAGTGTTCCTACTTGCTCTTCTGGGATCTAAATGTATAGTTTTAATTTATCTCTCTCCTTTATCTCCTCTATCCAGACAGTCCATCATCTAGGAAATTTTCTTGAGAAACTAAATAGCTGAATTAAAAAGAAGCCCAACCCCCTGCTACACACACACACACACACACACACACACACACATGCACACAATGTCCCTTTTAATCATCTTTACCTCTCTGCCACTACCCTATTACATGTTGGGTATCATTACCCTGATTTTGGCCATCTTATCTAAGTTGGCCTTTTTACTTTCAATTTCTGCATACTAATTACAGACTAAAAGTCTCCTTTACCTAAAAGCTATATATATTCTCCATTACCCACCTACTTTCCAAAGTAAAATTATGCTCTTAAAGGGAGCCATTCAAAGTCCAACTTGCAACATACCTTACTTATCAAGTAGGCCCTACTCATTGCCCTACCAGCCTGCTAAGCTAATTTCTACATTCACACTTAACTCATTTTTACCCATTTAGTCCATCAGAATGTACACTCCATAAAAGCAGGGATTTTTCACTTTTGTATCTTCAGCACCTAGAACAATGCTGACACATATTAAGACCTCAAAATAAAATTGCTGGATGAATGAATGAGTTCTTGTAAGAATAAGAGAAAAAGAGAAGGGAGAGAGAAAGTCAAGTAGGAGAAAGTATGTGTCAAACTATCCCTATTAAGGAGCTTATAATTCAGGTCAAATCCCCATTTTCACAAATCACTTTTATCTTCTCTTTTTCTCTTCATACAATTTAACAGTTAAATACTCATTCCAAGTATTCCATGAATAGTTGAGAGCCTGTTATGCATCAAGCTCTTTGTCAGGCACTGGTGATAAACCAATGGGCACAACACATATGGTCTTTGTCTTCTCCAAATTTATAGTCTAGTGTAGATATTAAAGTCAATTAAAAATCAGGTGCTACAGATGAAACAGAAAGGACACCTAGCATGGACTTCGGCAACAAGGAAAGTTTCTCAGAGGAAGAGACATGTAAAGTCCTGAAGGATGAGTAGGAGTTACCAGAAAAAAGGAGGGAGGAATGTTTAAGGCAGAGGGAACAGCATGAATGAAGACCTAGAAGCAAGAGAGAGTAAAAAGTGTTCAGGAATTGAAAGAAGTTCAATGGGTCTGGAGTTTAAGAGTACAAAGAAGACAGGAAAGGAGCTGAAGCTGCAGGGTTGACAAGGATCAGAGTTTAAAGGACCTTGAAATCACTTTCAATTGCCCTTTCCCATCCAAAGGAAACAAAAGAATGAGCTATCAAAATGAATATGAGAGGAAGTTGAGAAAGGGCAAAAGACAGGGAGATGCTTTAAACATCAGTTCTAACTCTCAATTTAGGGAATAAATTCCTTGTGGTCTTATATTTTCTCTGTATCCTCAAATGCCTGTTCAAATAAAAGTGTTTAAAAAATTGAAAATTTTTATTCTTCTTGTCCCTTTCCCATCCAAAGGGGGGAAAAAGAGTAATTTTAAAATGGAATCACTGAACTAATAAGCAACTATATTGAACTATATGAACCATAAATCTCTTAATTATTTTTCCCCCCTGGGACTCTGAAATTCCTTTGCTAGTCAGCAGAGATTTCTGAACTGGGCTTGTCTCAGAATCCACAATCTTATACATTCTCGTCATTACCAGGCAATTTGTAAAAACTTAACTCAGCAGTGAGCTAAGGAAACAGTTCAAACTGGTTCTGCTTTCCATTTTACTTCTTACTTCAAATTAATCCACCACCAGTTCTTCACATTAGCCCATATTCAATACCAAGTTCTGTCCAAATGTGGTATTTTGTTGGGACTCTGACCTGAAATTATTTCAAGACAGAGAACTACATGTAGACTCACGTAGTATTCCTAAGAACATGCCATTAAGGAAGTGTGCAACAAAGATAAAGGGATAAAGAGAATTCAAAGCTCCCCAGACAAAAAGGATGCAGTTTTCTAAGTGTGATTTAGAAAAGGTATGGATTTTAAGTAGACAAGTTTTAGTTAACTATGTATTAAGAACTACCCAGCATCTGTCTCATACATTACCTTTAAATACTGTTCATCAAAATAGCCAGCACTTGCTCTGGGCCATGAATGAAATGAGGACACTATGAAAAAATATAAATGCTATTCTGGGGGAAAATCTTTCATATCCCTGTCTCTAGCCTACTACACAGGAGAAGGAAATAAATCCCCTGCTAAACCTTCCTTTTGAGTTAATAATTCAATTTCTTAAGTAATATTGCCCCAATGTACTAACAATGTTGTCACCAAGTAAAACTCTCATTATTTATCACATTCATTTATTTCTTTCATTAAAATAGCGAAGCCAGAATTCCATGGAGACTAGAAAAGAAAGCACCATAAAACAAAAAAGCTTCTTCTTTTCTAAAATAGGGGCATCATTTGGCCTACTAATTCTTGACTTTCAAAAGTAAGAAATACACTAAAGTATTGCATTTTTCTAGTTACAAGTGGTATGCTATGTTATTCTCAACATACCACTTCTTTTGAGATGTTCTTAATAGGGCATGTTACTTCGGAGCAGCTCTAAAAATCACATGCATTCCATAACCCTAGGACAACAAAATGAGGACCTGACATTTTAAGAATGAAGGTACCATCATCAAGATTGGTGTGATCAACCTCGCCATTAATTCTCCTCTGTTAATACATTAATCTATTAATCTCTGGTTAAGTGGCAAGTATTCTCTAATATAAACATACATGTGTGCGCGCACACACATCCCACATTATAACTAAAAATTATTTAGCTTTCATCTCTGTTGAGAGTAGGAAATGCAAAAAAATCTTTTATCTATGCACATTAATAAGAAGATCACGGGTTATACCTGAATTAGCAATCTGACCTTTAACAAAGCCTACCTTCAGTACCTTTGGGGAAAGAGAAGGAAGAAAAGACACACTATAAACATTTGTTACACTCTGTGACCTTTCATCCATCCATTTAATACTCAATTATGACCTCCTGTGTGCCAGATACCATGCACTGCAAAATGTTCAGCACCATCTTTGGCCTCTGTGCATTAAATATGAGGAGTACCTATCTGCCTCAAGTTGTAAAAACCAAAAATGTTTCCACACATTACCAAATGTCCAGTGGGAACAGCACTGCTTTAGAGGTTAGAGTGTGTACTATCATCTTAGGGTGGGAGAGATAGATGGTGACCCAGCAGAAATCCACATGTACCTAGGAAAGGTTGAAAATATTTTTAAATAAAATGAAGGAAAGAGAATTTGCTCCTAAAAATCATTCTCCTCACCCCTTTCTAGAAAAATGTCTCCTTCTTCACCACCCCAAAGAACCCTCTTCATCAAACAGCAAGACATTTATTCTAACTACTGACTACTGAACTCATGGAATCATGTTATCCCATAAGTAATCACTGGAAGTAAGTGAAACAGTAAATAAATCATTAAGATGGACCTGATATGATTCTCTCTGCTATTAAGAAAGGCAACTTAGATCCTCTAAACCCAGCCACTTCTATCATTTGATATTTAAACTTTACTGCCCTGATCAAACATAATCCTAGTAATTCTTTTTAGTCAACTCTTTGGGAGAGTTTGAGAAAAGAAATTGCTAGACAGAAAGCCAACAGAAATAAACAATGAATCTTTAATTAAAGTATAAAAAACTGACAAGAAAATGAGAAAAATAGTACCTTGAGTTTTCAAAGGATATTACTTATAGAAGCTGAGACAAGGACCTCAGAATAAGCACTCATTCTTCTCAGGAAATTAAAAGTTGTACTCTTAAAAATAGTTTCAGATCCTTCCAGAAAATTTGAAGTAAAACGAAATACTACTTTCAAAGTTTTCCTAGGAATACTTACAATTTGAACAGAAAATGTACATTGCAAACTCTCCCTGGATCGTCTTGGCCTTTGCTTGATTTTTATTCCCAGATTCTTGTTTTGTTCTTTGTCCAGCAATGAGTACAATGTTCAGTTACTCATGGAGTCTGAGAGGTGAGTAGGGTCTAATTTGGTAGCAGGAAATACTCTTTAGAGAAAACAGGTTCTTTTTTTTTTGTTTCATTATTTTTCTTTTGCAAGAGAGGAGTAATTTTTTTGTCTTCCACATACTATGAGAAATTGGTCTCTCTGAGTGCTCCAGCAAAATGACCTCTCAGGGGCATTTCAGGAGACACAGAATCTGCCGTAAGTGAAGACAAATATAAAGCTGGTAAAGAACAAAATGAGAAACAGCTGCTGAATAATGTTGTTTGTTAAACAACAAATTCTTACCCAACAAACAAAATACTGGTCAGTTAGCAGACCCCTTAAGAATACAGGTGTGTGGATATAGTTGGACAAATTGTAACCAGTTTTAAGAAAAGAAGAAAGTTTTGGAAGAAATACTCTGTCTTGGTTATCTATTGCTCTGCAACAAGCTACCTCCCAAATCAGTGGTATATAACATATACTATTTTATTTGCTTTTGATTCTGTGGATGTGCAGTTCAGAGCAGAGCTCAGAGGAGAATGTCCATCTCTGCTCCACATGGTGTTAGCGAGGCTTACCTGGGGCTGGAGGATCTGAGGTGCCTCACTCCCATGTCCGGAAATGGTGCTGGTTGGAGGCTACTGAGTTTTGGTGTTCCTACTACCTACTATACAGGTTTCCCCTCCCCAGTAGGAAAGCTTGGGCTTCCTGCCTTACATGCTGGCTCAGAAACTGCCCCTTCTAAGGTCTATAATTTTCACAGCATGGCTTCTACCACATTCTGTCCCACAAGGCCAGCACAGACTTCAAGAGGAGGGGCAAAGAGACTCCACCCTCTAGATGGGTGGAACAGCATGTGCATACATGGATGGGAAGATCTACAAGTGACCATCTTTGCAAACACGGATGGGAAGATCTACAGGTGACCATCTTTGCAAACAATCTGCCATAAATCCCACTATTGGAAACCACTAACATAAGAGAAATCAAGAGAAAAAATAGAAAATGGCCAAAATTAAGTGCATTTCCTTGCTAATACACCTTATTTCCTACCCTTCAGTCTCTAGCCAATGAAGAATAGAAAAAAACAAAATGGAAGATGTAGTGCAGACTTCACAGAGAGCAACTTTGATTATAATATCTAATTAGAATTTTTTTTAATATAGAAAGAGAACAAAAAAGTGAGGTTACAGAACCACCACTGAGTCTGTTCGTACCTTTGGCTAAATGTAAGTTTTAAACAGAAAAAATACATGGATTTAGTAATAGGTAAAGAATATATAAATTGCTAGAGGGAAAAATGGAAATTTTTTTTTAAAAAATGAGTTCTATTTCTTAGGGTCACTAATTTAAAAGATCAATGTTTCTAACATCTTTTTAAAAGAAATAAATACTGGAATATCCACAGTTGAAAAATAAATGTGTTGTATGCAGGTAGTAACATAGCAGCTCTTGTGGACAGGCAGCTACCTCTTTCCTGCACCAACATGCAATGGTGCAGAACACCATCCCCTCTTGAAATCTCCAATCTTCATGTATAAGAAACAGCAGTATTACTCATGCATGACTTTTCCCTAAAACTGGTTGGCAGATGGGTTTGCATACCAAAGTGGAGATGTAATGAGATTATCCTGAGTTCAAAGAAACTAGTCCAATTGAGCCTAGACAAAATTTCACTGGATAAGAGGTTTACCATTTGCACAAAATGTGGACAAATATGCCATGTTACAGTGGCTTCCACTCACTTCCCTGCTTGTCATCATTCCTCTTCATTTTCCATAATAAAAACAACAAAAGACAATATTTTTCTCCCAGCTGTAATGTTAATCTTCAACCAAGTTAATACCATACCATCTCAGGGGTATCCATAATTTAGCAGGAAAGCTCTGAACCTTGCAATCATTTAGGACCAAAATGAGGAAATCCAAGTCTAATTATGGGGAAATGAAAAAAAGATAAGGAAACAGAAAAGCTCTTCAAATCAGACCACACAGGAGGCCAAAACTGACTATCACAGATGAAAGAAAGTAATTAAGTGATGCTTCTTTTACTGTCTTTGAAAGAAACTTCTAGGCTAAGCCAGCACTCACTCAACAAATTCTACAGGTATTAAGATCTGCAACATTTAAGGCACTGGGCAAAATAATTTCAGTTACTGTTACTCTGGGAGGGGATAATTCTTTATACTGACAAACATTGGCCCCCATATAAAAGGCAAAAGTAGAAAGATCACTAAACTTGGCAGGTGGGGAAAAACAGATTTGAATCCTGCCTCTAACCCCCAGTAAATTAACCTTTTCCTTTAAATTAACCTTTTAAAGCCCAAGTTTCTTCACCTGTAAAAAATATGGATGGGGTGCCTGGGTGGCTCAGTCACTTAAGCGGCTGACTCCTGATTTCACCTCAGGTCATGATCTCACAGTTTGTGAGTTCAAGCCCCACATCTGGCTCTGTGCTGGAGGCATGGAGCCGGCCTGGGATTCTCTTTCTCCTTCCCTCTCTGCTCCTCCTCTGTTTGTGTACACTCGTGCCATCTCTCTGGACATACATAAAATAAGTTTTAAAAAATATATGGATAAAAACACATTCAATCAATGAGTTTTACTCTATGGGTTCAATGAAGTAAGTAGTTTATATGCCTGAAAAACAGTATCCAATAAGTGTAAACTGTAGGATTCTGCTGTTTTATACAGATTAAGGCTCCAAATAATTAAGACTCCCAAGTAAAGTCCATTTTTTTAAATCACAAAAAAGCACAAACTTTGTGGTCAGTAGGTGAAACTTCTAGGTCATATTTTGCAACTTACTGGCTGGACAATCTTGGGTAAGTCTTTTTTCTTTCCCCAAGTCTTAGGCTCTTCACTTACTGGGAACACAACAGTGAACAAGGCAAATCAACCTCCTGCCCTTACAGAGCTTTCCGTGCCACAGGGAGACATAAAAGGAACAAATGAATAGTGCCAGGTAGTGTCACCTATAGATGAACTGATTGGCAGAGAGTATCTTCAAGCCGCCCCTCACTCCCATTTAAGTCTATGAGTCCAAGACTGTAAATATGAAAGTCAACAAAGAGAAAAGAAGACCACAATCGCTCATTCTGATGTTTTGTAAGGTGTTAAATCGTTCTTTCTAAAACTGAAATCAAAAGCTTCCAAAGAACAGCAGCATCATTAAAAAGCTTTTCTGTACTACAAAAGCAACAGTCCTCATCTGAGATAAAAATTTAAAATTCTGCTGTTAAAGGGAAACCTTTGCTATTAAAGGGGAAAATCAGATCTTCACATCAAAGACTGCTTTTCTTATACTCTTAAAGCCAATAATTTAGAGGGTAATACTGGCACATATACATAAGACCACCAAAGCCTTAGCATAAACAATCACAACTGATGGCTGAGATGCTCATAATACTAGTTCGGAAAAATATACTGAGCTGGCAGGCACATGGGCTACAAATGAACACAAGTAGATGTACTATCCCAAAGGGTAAGATTCACAGTGGATAGAAATGCTTGCTTTGCAGCTGATTTAATTTATATTGTTACCAGTCATACAAACATATCTGCCAAAGTAATCAGATGAAGAATAAGTTTTACAACGTCAATTTTTCTCTGAAATGTTTCTGTTCACCTGTAGCATGGTTTTTACTGGCAACCTTGAGTATATAAGCTTTACACAGAAAGACTGAGCTTTCAGAATGAATCAAACAAGGACTAAGAAATAGTATTCATGAAAAGTTAGAATCAATACAAATTTCTCATACCAGTGAAACTGTAAGAACACAAAGGATTATTGGATATCAACAAGGGTTCTTTAAATGATTTTTCAAAACTATAGTCAAACTTTGTGTTGAGTCAACTGAAGAAACACTCACCTGACAAATAAAATTGTTTTAGAAAATTTATTTGGCAAATTGAACAAAGATTACCTAGCAAAATCTACTTTAAAGAATAAATAAAAATAACATAATTAGCATATAAATTGTTTTTATGGAAAGTAGTTTCTGAAGTACTTGAGGTTTCTTAAAACAGCACGTAATTATAACAAATTTGAGCCCATTTCCTATAATCTAGTTTACCTATTTAGGTATAAGCATAAACCTTATGCCCTCCATCTACTTTAATCCCCAACTTCCACAATTACAAACTAAGGATAATTCATATCATTAGTCACAAGGCTTGAAACTCTAGAGTTCTAAAATTCTACAAAATACAACAAGATTCAGGTCAGATTCTCTCTAGACTTTCAGATGATGGATGAATGAACAGAATCTAAATCCCTTTATTTTACATGTTTATGCATGTATGCTTATATGTATTACTATAAAAATGAACATTAATTTCTTGTGAAAATTCCAGCAGTGTATCTGTGATTTTTAATAAAATAAATAAAAAAACTCTTGGCTTTAGAAATAGGCCTAAGGGGCTGAGGATTGTTTTCTTAAATATACTATGTTGAATATGGCCTTTTGTAGCAACGTGGATGGAACTGGAGAGTGTTATGCTAAGTGAAATAAGTCATACAGAGAAAGACAGATACCATATGTTTTCACTCTTATGTGGATCCTGAGAAACTTAACAGAAGACCATCGGGGGAGAGAAAGGGGAAAAAAAAAGTTAGGGAGAGAGCCAAACCATAAGAGACTCTTAAAAACTGAGAATAAACTGAGGGGGGTGGGAGGGAGGGGAGGGTGGGTGATGGGCATTAAGGAGGGCACCTGTTGGGATGAGCACTGGGTGTTGTTTGGAAACCAATTTGACAATAAATTTCATATTTTAAAAAAATGAACATTCTTGGGGCGCGTGGCTCAGTAGGTCAAGTGTCTGACTTTGGCTCAGGTCATGATCTCTGTCTGTGAGTTGGAGCCCCTGCTGACAGCTCACAGCCTGTGGCCTGCTTGATTCTGTGTCTCCCTCTCTCTCTGCCCCTCCCCCCCCCCCACTCATGCTCTGTCTCTCTCTCTCTCTCTCTCTCTCAAAAATAAATAAACATAAAAAAATGAACATTCTTACATTACAGATGAGGAGACTTCTACTGAAAGACTAAAGGACTACAGGTTATGCAGTAAGAAGCCTTACATTATTATTATGCTAGCTCTGCCACTCATTGTGCAGAGGCAAGATACTTACCAGTCATGCTCCTTGGCTTGTTTCTTCTTTTTATCTATAAAATGAAGATAATAATGGTACTACCTGATAGGGTTATTGCAAGAATCAAATGTGTTAATAGAATCATGCCTGGTATATAAGAATTAAAAAATGCTGGGGATTACATAATCTATGGTATTTATTAGTGAATGAATATAAATCAATGAGTGTCTGTAAATAACTATTTACTGGAACTGGGGACTTTTATTGACCCTATACTCAATAAGAGTTTCAGAGGATGACAATCACCAAAACTCCCTAGGCTTCCTCCTATGATCATCAAGGGACTTCACAAATATGATGGCCCTCCAGGTTATCCCCAAAGCAAGATAAACACCATGGTAGGATATGGACATACTATCACAACAGAGATGGAAAGTTGGGAGTATTCTGCTTTAACAGACAACTTTGTGGAATCATAAAAGTAATCTTCAAATACTAGAAAGGTCATCAAATAAATAAGGAATTAGAGTTGCCAGCTGTTTCTCCAAAGGCAAATCTGGCTGCTTATCAGAAAAAAAAAAAAACAAACTTTTTAAGAATCTAAGATTTCTGATGGTAATGAGCATTCTTTCAACATGTTCACATAAAAATAAGAAGCCACTTTCAATACCAAGGGATGGTTATGCTGAGTGAGCAGCTGGACTAGATGACATTTTTTTTAGAAAATCTAAGACTTGCAAAATATTAGAACTTGAAAGGAACTGTTAAGTCATCAGATCTGATGGCTTGATCATCCATTAGAATCACCTGAAGAGCTTTAAAAACAATATTAATCCCATCCAGGATGACTTAAAATCAGAGCTTTCTTAGGGTGAAGGATAGCACTATTTTGTTTGCTTTGTGTCATCTTTATAATTCTCCCTGATGATGCTAACATACAGCCACAGTCAAGAAACACTGCATTAGTTCACAAACGAGAAAATTAGGGCTCAATGTTAGAAAATGAGAGAACTATCATTTGAACTCAGGGATTTTGCTGTGCTATGCTGTCTTTGCTTGACTTTAAGAAGTCTTTCAGTGTGAGACTGGGAGAAGGATAATGTAGTGGGAATCAGAAAATCTGAATCCCTGACATGGGTCACTGGCAAAAAAACAGAACTGAGTGTTAATTCCAGACCTTAGCATCTGCATCACAGACAATTATTATGACTTACCCAGTAATCAGTTCAGCATGTCATTCAAAATTAGAGGCATCCTTGCTGTTGGGAAACCATGGCAGTGGAAAAGAGAATTAGCTTTACTCCTCTCTATTCTGTCTTTGTGTAACCAAGGCATAGATAGGGCCTTGAATAAGTTACTATCTTCCTGAAACCCATTTTCTCATTTGTCAACAGAGAGGGTTCATCCTCAGGAATGACTTCCAACTCTCACAATCTATAATAAGATAACATCCATATTGTTACCATCAACAGGACTCATCTATTATGTTTTACTATATGTAGCTGCTTTTTCTGGGGACACAATCCACCAGTTGCTACATTTGAATCTTCATACTAACCATCTTATAAAGGGGATCTACTACACATATTGCACTATACATATACATTAAAATTTGAAAACTCTATTCATTATTGGATATTTCAATTCCATCATAGGTTAAGCCTATAACATAAGTGGGTCTGAATGCCAAATGGGCACCTTACTCTTAGCACCAAAATGAAGACTCATACTAGTTACTGAACAATGGCTGCATGAAAGAGATATATAAACATTACACAGATCGAAGAGCTGATTATACCTTTAATGAACTGATCATGTTCCAGAAATGGTCTTTTTGGACTGCTAAAAAGCAGACAAAATCAAGCTTTCTAATTACTTCCTCTCTCCAAAAAAAAAAAAAAAAAAGTGTTCTGCAAGAAATTCCAGCCATTTTTTTTTCTGAATTTGTCCTAATATATTTATAAGACAAAAAATGCCCCCAGAATGATTTTCTTTTCCTTTTAAAAAGAATCTTTGGCACCTGGGTGTCACAGATTGCTCAGAACAACTCGGACTAACTGATTTTTACTTAGTGACTTAGTTAATAAATAAGTTCAACGTTAAAAAATCATTTTGGATGGCACATATGGAAAAGTAGGAAAAACTCAAATGATGAGAATGTAGCAATAAATATCCTTAAGAAAGAAAATATTAAGCAACTGAAAAACTCATTTAGATTGAAAACTATGCTCAGCTATAATCGGTAACAAGGAAACATATGATTCTCCCAGCAGAAATAGACTTTAGGCAATAAACAAATCTTTGTGCAAGAAAGAAGACTAGGATATATAAGGGGAAAAAATGGGTGTTCCTATGCTTAATTATTAGTTATAGGCTCACTGTTGAAATACCATTGAGTATTTAAAGAAACAGAGGGCTGGGCAAACCTGGAAAACATCAAATATAAATATATTTGTTTGAACTCTATACTGAACCATAGAATTTCCTAAAACATCTGTGTTTTATTATAGGGTTGGAAATGAAAAACAGGATTATACACCCCCAAACTTATTTTTTAAACTTCCATTTTCATGTGTCTAATAGTTTATAGATAAATAGTCCATTTTATAAGTACAGTCTACTTTTCACTTATTAATAAACATGGTCACATAGTTTTCTAACTTATCCTATTTTTTAGTAGCAAAAAATAAAAATCAAGTATTTTTTAAATATATGAAACTAGACGAAATTAACACCACTAGCTATTTTTAGAACATAGGTTCTTTCCAAAAGAATTTTCAAAATACCACAAATAACATAACATCAAATCTGGGATAACAGACTGCTCGGTAACTTTCTTCTTCATGAAAAAAACTCAGAGAAACAAAACTGCAAGATATTAGAGGTCAGCCAAACACTGAAGAGCAATGGAGGCAGGCTGGCCTATAGGTCCTCAGGCCACCTCAATAGCAGCTTTCCATGATATTTCTCTGGACCAATTCCATATTCTTGCTTCCAGGTCTTCTGTCCCCACCTCTGATCTCCAACTGCTCTGAGGAAATGGACACTGACACTGGCTCCAGGCTGACAGCTCCTACTGTGTTAACTCACCCTGAATCACTCCCACACTGCTTTTACTTGCAACAGCTTTTGGCAACCTACTCACTCCTCAGAATCTGACCTCAGCTCTGCCCTTTTTTTTTTTTTTTTTCTTTCTTTCCCCACTGCACTACTCCTCTTCAATTCTGACAGCTTCCAGTGACCTTTTGCTACACAGACAGAAATGCCTTGGTGCTACATGTATAAAATTCTCACGTAAAAGAACAGCATACCTTCAGTCCCATTCTTTAGACCCTCTTTAAGCAATCAAATTACTGCACTTCTAATACAGCAGGGACAGTGAACTGAGTGACCATGAGTAAATCTCATTGAGTCTACCCTTAATAGTTCCTCAGTTTCCTCATCTAAAATTTCAGGGATATCAGACTGGATAGATAACCTTTTAAGATTACCTCTATCTCCAATTAAATTGCTCCTGTATTCCTAATCTCAGTGAAATGGCACCACAAGGCACCTAAATCCCAGAAGTCATCCAGAAATCCTCTTACTCATCTCCAGATCCAAATAAACAATTTTTTCCCTCTATCACTGCTACTTTGTTCCTGTTCCTCCTAATTTTGCTTAAACTTTGCTTCAACTTCCTCTGTTCAACCAACCTTAACCATCTCCCATCTTCTAGTCCTCCCAGGGTTCAGTACATCTGCGTCAGGCTTCTCCCAGTGTCTTCTAGCATTCTCCTGAGTGGGAATTAGCTTGGGTGCCTTCCTAAGGCTTTGTCCTCCAGAAAGATGTTCTGGCACATGGCCAGCAATGAATGAAGGATGGAAAAGAAGAAAGAAAACTTAGAAGAATTTTCGGGTCCAAATATAAAAAGGGACTTAAGTAACATACTTTTTAAAATTTTTTCTTATTTTTAAAATCTGACTTAAGTAGGGGCACCTGGGTGGCTCAGTCGGTTGAGCGTCCAACTTTGGCTCAGGTCATGATCTCACAGTTTGTGAGTTTGAGCCCCACATTGGGCTTTGTGCTGACAGCCCAGAGCCTGGAACCTGCTTCAGATTCTGTGTCACCCTCGCTCTCTGCCCCTCCCCCACTCTCACTCTGTCTCTCTCTCAAAAATAACAAACATAACAACAAACAAAAAATAACAAACATTAAAATTTTTTTTTTAAAAGTCTGACTTAAGTAATATTTTCTGTTGTCTGTTTTTAAAATATGAGAAAACAAAGCACTGAGCAAGAGGTAGATGTTAGAATAAGTAGTGTAGGGAAGAAAGGTACTAGTTATGAGCCAGAGGATGTGATATATATTATTTAATTTAATCCTTTTAACAACCGTTCAAAGGGATTATGTTATCTCCATTTTATAGTTAGAGAAAAAGGATCTTCAAAAA
Source organism: Panthera onca (assembly GCF_046562875.1). Lineage (NCBI taxonomy): Eukaryota > Metazoa > Chordata > Mammalia > Carnivora > Felidae > Panthera > Panthera onca. The sequence goes on along the minus strand of NC_138342.1, from coordinate 166,259,286 downwards.
GCTTCACGAATTTGCGCAATGTCACAAAGGCAGTAAGTGGCAAGGTAAGAACTATATCCAAGACACTGTGACTCTAAGCGTCCATTGCTCTTTCCCTAGACTTGTTACTATCATCATCCCACCTTCACAGCACTGGCTCACACAAACAGTGCCCACTACCGCTAGCCAATTTTATCTCATATTAAAATCCTAGAACTTAAGAAACCAAAGTATTTGGGGAAAAGTGGAAAACTCCATAGACACTGCAGTTGCACTATTCATGTGAAGACTCTGCACTTATATGTTGGCACTATCCATATATACCAGTACCTTCAAAATGTAATACTATAAAACCCAATCTTGTGCTAAGATTATCTACCAGTATCTTATCTACAAGCACATTGTATTCTGGGACACCCTCTGTCATCTACTTTAAGCTTCCCAGAGATTGCAATATAATTATATGGGCTTCAAGGCACTGCATCTAATTTTATCATAAAAGAAAAATTCTCTGCCATTCAGTTACCATGAATTAAAAACAGTGACTGTTGCAAACAGAAGAAAAAAGCAGTGGAGTCCTGAAGGAAAAGTGAAACTTAAGTGAAATTTAAATGATCTTTAAAAAGCAGGTCAACCAGTAGTGTATATTTAAACAAAAATGTTTAAGGACGCCAGGAGCAAAGATGTGTAAAAACATTACCAAGAGTCAAATAAGGAAGATATATTTTCAACATTTACAGTTTTTTTATTTGGAAAGCTTTATTGATTCAAATTTGAAAGTTCTATCATATTATAGGAAAGATATTACAAAGGAATTACAAATGCAAAAGAACAGAAGAGCACTTTACCTTTTATTCCAATTTCTAGAGATGGATATTCCTATCTCCCTGGAATACACTTATTTTTGAGATTTTATCCTAGTTCCACCCTGTGATCCTTCAGAAACCCAGCACAGCTTAAAACTACAAAGACAGATGGACCTAAATCTGCTGCATACTCCTGTATAGATCAGAGTGGTCGAGCTTAGAGCCCTAGCACAAAAAAGAACTTTAGAACATCATAGGTACTGAAGCAAGCGCACACACACACACAAAAAGCAAACCACCACCACCAACAACAAAAACACACACAAAGCCCAAACCTTTATAATCACAAAAAAACTAGTGTCATATCTAAAATATGAATATAAGCATATTCTTAGAAAATGTGTAGTTATTTACAGGTATATATACATGTATGTTCTATCTGTGTTATATATAAATATAAATGGCTTTTGCTATCATACTAGTGAATTCTGGCTTATATTGTAACTCAGGTGGACCACCACTACGTAGGGATCAAAAAGCAATTGATACCTATCCAATTTTTAATTATAAACCTAGAGATTACATCATTTTGGTGTTTTCCTCCAGAGTTTAATCATTCTAATGAAAATTACCAGAACCACTTATTTCTGGCTAAACTCCACAATTTAGGCCTTTTGATTTAGATCACATGAAGACAAAAAACTGGTCACATCCATCCTTACAGTAACTTTTCACAGTCTGGAATAATCAGCGAGAGCCATTAAGTTCTTCATTTTTTAAGTTAAGAACCATGTAGCAGGGAATTAGATATCAACTAGTTTTACATGGCCAACAGCAAAATCGAACCTCTTGTACTTTCCACTATCACAGAACACAAGTCATAGGATCTTGGATACTTGCCTGGAATGACTACCCAACTTCAGCCTTACAGTTTTCATTTCTATTAATAATTATGCTTATTTAATAATTTCTATTTAATAATTATTGACAGTGGGCTTCTTTTAAAAGCTGCTATATATACTTGCCTAACTGCATACTTTATGGAAAATATTTTTGAATGTTTAACTTAGGAAGTAGAAGTTCCCTAATTTGTCAACCTCTCCCAACAGTATCACCATTAACACATTACATTAGTACCTTATCTCTAAGATTCATACATATGATTTTCTTTTAACAGATGGCATCGCTTGAAACTTAATGTTATTTTGGGTTTTATTCCTCCGTTTAGTTCTAGAAAATAATAAAGTACTTAATACTTTATCCATATTATGTGCTAAGTATTATCCAGTGCTTCACACGGATTTTCATATTTAATATTCATAGCCAATCCATAGGTACATACTATTATTATATGTACACATATAATGTGTCCCAATCAGTTTTACATATTGAAGAGGGCATGAGAAACTAGGCAGCTGGAATGAAACTGTACACTCTAAACCCTTCACCATGACATACATATCAGTACACATAATGCTGTGTGGTTCTTTAGTTATTAAAACTATATAAATAACTATAGTTATTAAAATTATATAGCAACTATATAATTACTATTTAATAACTATAGTTATTAAAACTATATTAACTATATGAATATGACATAATTTACCTAATCCTTTACCAGTGGACATCTGTATTATTTTCAATTTCTTGCTATTGTAAACAATGCTGCAATTAATGTTCTTATAAAAAAGTTGTACAAATAGTACAGAGAGTTTCTGTATACCCTAAAACAATAATTATCAAAACCAGGACATTAACATTGGTATGGTATTATTAACTAAACTACAGACCTTATTTGAATTTCACCAGTTTTCCACTACCCTATTCTAGGATCCTATCCCAGGATCATACAATCCACTTGGTAGTTGTGTTTTGTTGGTTTCCTCTAATCTGTGATAGTTCTTCATTCTTTCATGACCTTGACACTTCTGAAGAGGACTGGCTTTTCATGGAATATTCCTCAGTTTGAGTTTGCTTGATGTTTTCTCATGTTTACACTGAAGTTAGGCATTTGGGAGAAAATACTATAGAAGTGAAGTAGTGTCATTAATGAGTCATATTAGAGGCTTTATGACATCCATATGTCTTATCACTGGTGATACTAACCATGAGCATTTGGTAAGTCCTAGGGGTCTGCAATGTAAAGTTACTATTTTTGTAATTACTCTCTTGGGGGAAATACTTTGAGACTATGCAAGTATCCTGTTTTTCCTCAAACTTTCACCCACTTATGTTACTATCTATATGTGGATCTTGTATGCAAATATTACTGTGGTATATGCCTAATTGTAAGCTTCTATTTACCTCTTTGCTATTACAAGTATTAAAATTCTTCTGTAAAAAAGAGCTGTCCATTCTCCACCATTTATTTATTTTTCAATGGATATTTATTTTGGTCTATGGGGTATAATCCAATACTATCATTTTCTGCTCAAATTGTTCTAGCTTTGACCTTGGAAGCTTCTCCACATTGGCCCAGTTATCCTTTTGGCATGCCCCCTCTTTGTTGAGCACTTCCATAACTTTCTGGCACAAGATGTTCTAGGCTCCTCTTGTATTTTCCCTGCCTCAGGTCTAGAATCAAACACCTCTCCAAGAAACCGTGGTTCCCTTTATTGGTGAATGATACTTAGAAACCAAAGACTGGATGCTAGTAAGGTCACTACTTTTGGATCCTCTCAACAGGCAGAACTAGTAAATAACTGTATACTAACCTAGCATATACACACCCAGCTACATTTCTGTGTCTATACATTAAAAACTATAAATTCCTATTGATAACTCCAATTCCAATCTAGCACCAAAGGGTTTATTTTAACTTTACCCCTTTTCCTAATTTGTAATGATTTTCTCCTATAGAAAACCTGGCCCTTAATATCTATAATTTGCTTATTTGTTTAATTCTAGTAAAAATATGAAGTAATAGTTTCAAAATTACTAGCTGATAGCCTCCTTTGATAGTGGGCTTCATAGGAAATAATGTGAAGGTTAAAAACCTATCAATCTTTTTAATGTTAAAAACAGCTTCTTAAATGCAAATATTGCCAAATAATTCTCTATTTCTTAATAATAATAATGTGTAACACACTATAAATCAGAATTTGGTCTTTTCATCAAAATTCACGTGAGTACCTGCAGAAGTACTAACACTACTTACTGGAGGTTAACAGCACTGGAGAAATTAATTAAAAGCATTTTTACTTTTAAAAATTAATTAACAATATTATAAACAAGGAAAATATAAGAACATAAGAGCTTGAAGAAGTTACCTAGAAGAGTTACTAAAAGTTTGGTTTCATGTACTTTTAATTCAATTTCCCCTATTTAAAAATAAAATATGTAACTGATATAGTAGACAGGCAAAAAAATATGTTTTCAGAGTCAGTAGCATTGTGGAGATATGAAGACAAAGAAACAATTGAAAACAAGTGCAATCTCTCAGAGTGATCAGAAAATATACCTTAGCATATAAAAGTGGGAAAATGAATGGGGAAAAGATGAAATCAGAAAGAGTTCCCAGTATTTTTGAATATGAAAGCATGAAGGATTTATTTATTTATTTGTTTGTTTATTTATTTATGAGAGAGGGCGCAAGTAAGCAAGGGGGCAGAGAGGGAGAGGGAGAGAAAGAACCCCAGGAGGGGCAAGGGGTGTGTGTGTGAGAGAGAAGTGGGGCTCAAGCATCCCCCAAAGTGGGGCTTGTGCTCACCCATAGTGAGGCTCAAGCTCACCTGATGAGGGGCTTGAACACATGACCTGACCTGATGTCAGATGCTTAACTGATTGAACCAACCACCCAGGTGTCTGGAAAGCATGAAGTTTTAATCAAAATACCAGCAGATTTCCTGAGGGGATGATGACAAGAAAAAGATGGCATCATGGTGAAGAAAGCAGTGCTTTCTTTGCAGGTACTAAGTAGCTACATTAACTACTGCATGAATGTCTTCTATACTATTTACTCAGAATGCAGAAAGCAATTCCAAGAAAAAGCTATTTCTTCTCTCAAAACCAGTAAGAAATGACACAGAAGAAGGATGGGTTTCCTTTAGCAGGACTCCAACCCTCATGAGTACGGCTTCAGGTTTGGGTGGAAGTGGGGAAGACAAGGAAAGAAAACAGACGCTGGTAAAACCTAAGAAGAAAAGTCTGGAAAGACTCTGGAATGCTTAGTATGCACTAGAAGTTTAAAGAGCAGGTGGTACTGGTTTTATTGTTCTAGCTTTTATATCCACATTTTTTAGAAGGCTAAATAAGGGGCGCCTGGGTGGCTCAGTCAGTTGAGTGACCGACGTCAGCTCAGGCCATGATCTCATGGTTTGTGAGTTCAAGCCCCGTGTCAGGCTCTGTGCTGACAGCTCAGAGCCTGGAGCCTGCTTTGGATTCTGTGTCTCCCTCTCTCTCTCTGCTCCTCCCCCACTCATGCTCTGTCTCTCTCTGTCTCAGAAATAAATAAACATTAAAAAAAATTAAAAAAAACAGAAGGCTAAATAAAAATGACCATAGGCAGTTACATCTTTTGTATTTTTAAAAGGCTGGCAGGAAGTATTCTAAGACTTTTCATATAGATGCATGTGTTTCAAAATGAAAATGTATACACAATCTTTTTAAAAAGCTTATAAATAAATTAGGTAAAAGAAAGATAAGTGGTACAAAGTAATTAATGCTTATAAAAAGGATTTTTCCTTTATGTGAAATTACTCGGAAAAAAAAAAAACAACAGTGGACAACAGCTGTAGTTTTTATAGAGATGCCACAGAAACACAGCATCTCTCCACAGCAGCTGCAATTGTACTGATGTTTTATCATCCACCCCCATAGCAGGGTACAAAGTCCTCTAAAAATGGTCAAAAGTTCAGTATTGTGGGGAAATACAAAGGAGAGTGGGATACTTTTATGGAAGGCCGTATTCCCCAGGTTTTCATAAGCAGATTTAGAGTTATGTAAAATTTAGAAATATGTAAGTAAGTTTTCAGACTTTGATATGTAATTCTACTTGGTTCTAACAGCTGAAGAAAAATTGATACAGAGTCACATTACAAAATTGGCCAGTCCATTTAAAAATACTTCTACACATTAAATGTGTAACTTTTTGACATTCCTGCTATTCTTCTACATTAATCTAAAAAAATCTGACTTTATGCTACAGTGGCTTAAATAGCTCAGTGTAAATAATAACTAATACACATGGCATGCATTCATGGGATAAATGCATCACACATTGTCACCTTTCCTTTCTCCACCCTGGCACTTAAACTATTACCCCCATCCAGAGTTCCATCTCCTATTCTAGCTCCACAGACTCCATAAGAACTGCCTTTTAAGTGACAACTAAATGCTACCTCCTTAAAGGAGGTTTCCAAGTGCTCCCCAGTTGGAAGTCATTTCTGTTTATTCTGAAAATCCACAGCATATTATATGTAACTCTCTACTGTAGGAAGAATTCTAACCATGCTGGTCCTTCCTCCCCAAGATTCTTATCCCTAGTTAATCAATAACCCACCTCTGTACTGCTGGGAAGGAACTTGGCAGATAGAATTAAAGTTACTAACCAGCTGCCTTAACACAGGAAGATTATTTTGGATTATATGGGTGGGCCCAATTTAATTTCATGATCCCTTCAGAACATAAGAGGAAAGAAGAACAATCACTTTGGAGATGTGCCAAAAAAGAAGTACAGAGGAGAGATGAAGCAGAAGAGAGGTCAGAGATATGAAGAGTGAGAAGGACTTGAGCCATCAGTGCTGGGTTTGAAGATGAAGAAAGAGGATCAGAAGCCGGGGAATGTAGATGACCTCTAAAAGCTGAGAATGACCATTAGCCAATTGCCAACGAGGAAATGAGGACCTCAGTCCTACAACCACATGGAATTGATTTCTGCCAAAGGCCTGAATGAGCTTGGAAGGGGATTCACCTTCAGAGCTTTCAGAAAGAGAAGTTTGCCTATATCTTGACTTGGTTTTGTGAGACCTGGAGCAGAAAAATTCAGGTCAACTCAAACCTGTGACCTACAAAACAGTAAAAATCAATCTGTGTTGCTTTAAGCTGCTGAGTTTGTGGTAATTTGTTACAAGAGCAATAGAAAAGTAGTATTTTTTCTTTTGTACTTTATCCTACTCAATAATCTTTCCTATCTCAATGGACATCAGAATCATCTGAGGAGCTTTCAGAAATGCGTATGAAGAGAGGGAGGAGGGAGGGCTGAGAGAAGACATCTTGATTTTGTTTACAGCCCCACAAATGACATTTTCCCCAACATTTAATATTAACCTCACCACAGAAAGTTCCTGTATGCCCATTCCTAGGACATTCCTACCCTCACATCCCAAGAGTAAAATACTTTTTTGATTTTTTTAATCCACCATAGATTAGTTCTGCTTATAGCAGAACTTCATATATCATATAACCATGCATTGCATATGTTTGTTTGTAAAGTGTCTTTCACTCATGATGTGTGAATTGGTAGACCATTCCTTCTTACTGAATACCACATTGTATACCACCGTTTATCCATTCACCTGTTGATAGACATTTGGGTTGTTTCCAGTTCAGGGCTATTATGAATAAGGCTGCTACAAATATTTTTGTGAGCTAGGCTTTCATTTATCTTGAATTGCCGGATCATTGCTGGTAAGTGTATGTTAGTTTTATAAGAAAGTTCAAAGAGTCTATACCATTTTAATGGTTTCTATCTGAGTGAGAATATGTTAGTTGCCTATTTTTTCTCCTCTCACCTCAAATGATTTTAATGGACAGCCAGAGTTGAGAACCACCATACTATATTAAAAATTCCTTCAGGGAAGGATGCATTTCTCACTAGTTTCTGCTTTCCCCGATATATTTAGCACAGTCTTTACCAAAGCAGAAACTCATGAATCCTATCAAACTTCATCTTAATCCAGTTTTGGACTTTTGCCATTCACAGCAAATCTACTAAGTATGCCTTTTATACCTAAACACAATTAGTGTATAATTCAAAGTAAAACATTTTATAACCTGTATAATCATAGGTCCAATATTTGTTTTCCCCACCAAATTCTGAGCCCCATGAGGGCATAACCTGTGTCTGTCTTATTTAGGGGCTATACCCCAGAATCTAGCACAGAGACTGGCCCATAGCAGGACCTTAATGAATGAACAATATGCTTTGGGGAAAGAAAAACTCTTTCTCCTAAATAATTGGTGTGGTTATTTAAATTAAAACAACAAGGTATTATAAGTCTCTAATCTAGGAGGGTCTTAGGTCTATAGGCTCTCAATATTTGGGAGAACCAAGATCCTTCTGACAATCTGATTAAAACTATGGATCCCCTCACACTCTCACTCTCTCTCTCTCTCACCTTCTCTCTCTCAAAAAAAGATGGAATTATGTACATACTCACACACATTCACAATTCTCCATATAATATCAAGTTGTTCACATGATGGTCACAAAGCCTAACCATGGTCAGAAATCACTGCGCTTTTACATAAAACGGCAAGTATCTGTTAAATATCTGATTTTTCTTGGAATTACACTAGGTACAAGAGATACTGTGACCAACAAGACACAGTCTTTATCCTTAACAATAGGGTCAGGGAAAATGGATAAGGGAAATGACACACATACACACACACACACACACATATATATACATGACATACATATACATATAAATATGTGTGTATGTATGTAATGTGCATATGTGTATATATGTACATTACATATATATACATATATACATATACATATACACACACTGGAATATTACACAGCCATAAAAAATGATGAGATCATGCCATTTGATACAACATGGATAGTTTTAATGGTATTCTGCTAAGCGAAATGAGCTAGTAAGAGAAAGACAAATACCATACAATTTCACTCATATGTAGAATTTAAGAAACAAAACAAATGAACAAAGGGCAGGGGAGATACAAACCAAAAAACAGACTCTTAACTATAGAGAACATCAGATGATTACCAGAGTGGGGGGTAGATGGGGCATGGATAAGTTAGGTGAAGGGGATTAAGAGTATACTTATCTTGATGAGCACTAATATATGGAACTGTTGAATCACTATATTGCATGCCTAAAACTAATATACCACTGTGTATGTTAACTAAACTGGAATTAAAAATTTTAAAAATGAACAAAAAGCAGAATCAGAACTCTAAATACAAAGAAAAAAAGAGGGGAGGAGGGTGGAGGGTTGGGAAAAATGGGTGAAGGGGAGTGGGAGATACAGGCTTCCAGTTACAGAATAAGTCACAGGAATAAAAAGCAGAGCATAAGGAATAAAGTCAACTATACTGTAATACCAATGTACTGGATCAGATGGTAGCTATACTTGTGGTGAACATAGCATAATGTATAAATTTATCAATCGCTAAATTGAACACCTGAAATTAATGTAACATTGTGTGTCACCTACACTCAAATTTTAAAAAAAGCATCACAGAGAATGTCATACACAAGCAACAAGCCATATCATCTAATCAAGATTCAGATAGTCTCAAAATCCATAATTTTTCAAATATGTCTTTTTTTTGCCTAAGTCTACAACATATGACAAACAACCTGAAATGCGAACAATTCTTTAATGTAATATTTTAGGTACACAAATTTGTCTTTGATTTCTGTTCCTAGAGGTGAAAAAAAAATTGAAAGAAAAAGAGGAAACCACTTATTTATGTTGCATTCTTAAGGAATAAGTGCGGGATGCCTGGGTGGCTCAGTCGGTTAAGTGTCCGACTTCGGCTCAGGTCATGATCTCACAGTCCGTGAGTTCGAGCCCCGCGCCGGGCCCTGTGCTGACAGCTCAGAGCCTGGAGCCTGTTTCGGATTCTGTGTCTCCCTCTCTCTCTGCCCCTTCCCTGTTCATGCTCTGTCTCTCTCTGTCTCAAAAATAAATAAACGTTAAAAAAAATTAAAAAAAAAAGGAATAAGTGCTTCTCACTGCTTCTAGAATTAAGCAATGATGAAATGACTTGCCTCAGGATTAGGTACTGACTTCCCTCAGTGGTCTTCAAATGGCAGTATGTAGAAATGAACACAGTAGTTCATTTATCTGAAAGTATCAGAATTTTCAACAGGTAGCTGAGATGAGGGAGAACTACAGGAATATATAGTGGCAAGGGGAAGGTTTGTGTACCTACATCATCCAGGAAACACTCCCTTGTGAAATACGGGAAAATGTTGTTTCCTAGTGTTTCTGAGAAAGCAATGTTACAACACAACAACTATGCTGCTATCTATGAAAAGTTTGAGGGAAGAATAAATGTTAAAACGACTAAAATAAACATAAAACTTTAAATTAACAGCAAAAAAACCCAACACATTTTGGAATGAAGTCCAAAAATGAGTAGAGATATTAATTATTCTACAATAGTGGATTTTCTAATTGAAGCTAATTTCTGATACCAAAATCTTTATAAAATAGTTTTGTTGGCAATCTTTCCAAATCCATTTCACACTCTCTCCTTAAACTAAATAAGCATAATGCAACATTTCTGATGACTCATTAAGTGCATCCATTACTCTGATGTGCTATGTAATAGAGCCATTCTCTGAGAAGCTGTTTTGACTACAGGGATTTGCCTGTCCTTTGTCAAAACAACTCCAGCTGCTCCAATTGGAGAACCAGTGCTTTTTAAGGTTTCATTTTCTCTTCACCTCATTATCAAATCACTTCTTGCTAATGTCCATATAGATAACAGCACTCCCTTCAACTCCATCCTTCTAATTTATGGCTAACTAGGATAATATTTGTTCAAAATAATATCAACTAAAAAATAACAACCTAAACACGTGTGTTTCATTAACTTTGTTTTAGAAAAATCAATTGAATGTGGCTATTACTTTGTCAGTGGAGAGCTGGCTCAGAGATGATCAATGGCAGGGGCCCAGCCAGTCCATAGTTTTCAGCAGTTGTTTACATATTGGTATTCACTTGTGTCTGCATGGCCATTTGCTTAGGATATACCAAAGAAGGAGATTAGGCCAAAATTTTGAAGTAAAAATTGTGGTTATTATTAAAAATAGGCCACAAATGAGGGTCTGAGTAAAATTTTAAGGTGTGTTACACAGACGCTATAACACCCATTTATTGTGGCTGTTCAGAGTTTTTATTTTAACTTTTTATGTGCTTTCAACTTTCCGTCTTTATCAGAGAACTGACCTTAAAGCAAAGCATTAATACAACCACAAAAAATTGTTTTCATTTATGGCATTTTGTATTATACAGCTAAAAATGCTTTTAAATTAAAATTTGTTTCACCATACCTTAATGGATAGGTAAACACTGTGTTTAGAATACAGTATTTACTGATAGTTTGTTTACCACAATATTGAAAACCTGTTTAAAAAAAAAAAAAAGCACATCACTCCTAAGGAACCCATCCCCACGTGGTGTACCATAAGCAAAAGGAGGATGGTTTAAATTCACAGTGTGACCCATTACACTCATTAATATCACATGGTCATATGTCAGTGAAAGGAGCAGCAACCTAGATGGGTTATGTTATGATATTTTTAAAAATCTCCAAACACACAATCGAATTTCCATAGATACAGCTGAATATGAAATTATATAGCACTTCTTCAAGATCAAATTAAAAATAGAATCTCTCTGGGATTCATTAATATTACACTAAAGTACTCTTAATGATTACCACCTCCCCTACTCCAACTTTTTGCCTTTCTTTCTTTTTCTTTTTTGTTAAAAATCTGTTTGTACTTTTTAAGTAGCATCTGTTCTGTTAAGTGTTCTACCAGACTTCTTTTTGAGATATATATATATATACACACACACACATATATATACACACATATACACACCCACACACACACACACACATATATATATATATATATATATATATATATATATATATATACACACATATATATATTTAAAAGCATGAACATGATTTGTGGATTTTCAGCTACTTCAAAGTATTATCATCATTATAGTCACCACTTTTCATTCAAGGTCTGAACCATATGAAAGGCAGCATCATTATTCTGTTCATGACGAGCACACGACTAGAAGCAAAACATGCTTCAAGATCTCCATGGGGAAAGCAGAAGCAGAAACACACCACGAACCTTTCATCACAACTCAGCTTGATTCATTTTACTGAAAAAAGCAATATTCCATATTTTAAACAAGAACCTTTAAAGCTTTTCTCTTAAAAAAGCTTGCTAACATAGTTTTTCTCTTTAAAAGCTCTCCTGCCTATACCAGGATAAGCATCCAAGCCCTTTTCCTCCATAGATACTGTTGCTACCAGGTTTCCATGACCTTCTCTCTGAGAGAAATCACCTACTCTAGGCAACAGTTGATGCTCTTTTTTTAGCTACACTTAAATACCACCCATAAGTTCCTATTTTCAACTACATACTCCGAATATAACTCAGATCAAGTATTTTTGAGAATTCACTTCAGGCTTTTCATTTATAACAAGTTTAGACTTTTTTCCAGACTGCAGCCTGCTTCTTCCTCTAATAGAATTCTTTAGGATTAATCCTTTGACAATGCTGCTACCACAAAGGTAATTTTCCTGGATTTAAATCTGAACTGTGACTATTAAGAACATACTTCTTTGTCTAAACCAGTAAATATAATATTTAAAAGTTAAAACTTGAGAGATATGATTTGAATTTATGAAGAAAAAATTATGTTAAGAATGCTTCCAATACTTGGATTGAAATGTACCTTAAAGATCATCTATGGAATTTTTCCAGCTTCTTTATCATGAATATTTAGCTGAAAAGATAAGGGCACAACAGAAAAACAGAGCAAGAAATTCTGGTCCAGGTGGCAAGTGACGGTGACAGACGTTATGGACGTGGCCTAACTTTGCTTATTTTACAAATGAAGAAACTAAGGTACAAAGAGGTAAAATGATCACACCAAAGGTCCACCACCAGTCCACCACTGGCAGCATTAAGATAGGCTCAAAGCCCAGTGACCTTCACAACCTAGTTACAAAAACTAGAGCAACAGAAAAAAACAAAGAAGCTAACATTTATGAACACTTGAATGACACAATGCTAGTAGCCACTCAACATACATCATTTTTTTTTAATGTTTATTTATTTATTTTGAGAGAAAGATAGAGTGCACGTGAGTGGGAGAGCAGCAGACAGAGGGAGAATCTCAATCAGGCTACGCACAGTCAACAGGGCCCAATCACCCAATCCCACACACCGTGAGATCATGACCTGAACCGAAATCAAGAGTTAAACATTTAACCGACTGAGCCACCCAGGTGCCCCTTTTTAAAAAAAATGTTTATTTTGAGAGACACAGAGAGGGAGGGAGGGAGAGGGGCAGAGAGAGAGGGAGTGAACACACATCATCTTATTTAATCCTCATCATCACTCTTGGAGGAAAGTATTATTATCCATGTTATACACAAGGAAACTGATAAAAGTTAATTTCCTGGCCAAGGTAAAATGTTGGGCTTGCTTTTTCCAAATCTGATGCTATTCACTTCACAGAGCCACAAGATCTACCAGCACATTTGGCCTAACAGATTAAACATTAACTCAGAAGAAACAATTAGGGTTTTTCTCCCTTTTATTGCTCTTCCATTCCACACAATTTAGAATGCAGGTGATGTAGAAGAGGGCAGAGGGGCAATTCAGGGGAAATTTAGCAACAGAAATTCTAATAACAAACTAAAAATAATTCAATAGTGAATGTGTTTTTCTCAATACTGTCACTACCCACATCCAAGCCACTGTTCCTTCTCTCATGGACAGATCATTTCTTCACCATCTTTTCCATTTCTACTCTCACATCTTTCCAATAGTTCTCTACAGTATCCGGAGTAATAATAATGTTTTTAAAAATAGATTTATGCGACTTTCCAGTTTTCAACACTTGAAATTAATTCCCATTGCCTTTTTCTTAATATACCACCATTTTTAATGCTGCTGCTGTTATGTCTAAGCTCCTGATCATGATATTGGTACTTTAAAAGAAAGACAGGAGTAGTAAAATTTCACTAAGCTAATTTATATGATGCCAAAATCTCTGAATGGAGAGAACAGGCCCATTTGCCTTTTCTTCTTTTTTTTTTTTTAAAGTGGGCCTTTTCTTTATTGAAAGTTTTACTGACATAATTATAGATCTGCATGTAGTTGTAAGAAATAATAGATTTTTTGTGCCTTTTACCTAGTTCCCTCCAATGGTAACATTTGCAAAACTATAGTAAAATATCACAACCAGAGTACTGACATTAATAAGACCTGACTTTGTTCAGATTTCTCTAGTTATATTTGTCCTCAGTGATAACACTGGAAGTAAAGATTAAAGAGTAGGGAGCAAGAATGGCTTATGTAGTCGGGGTACAGGATGTTGCGTAAGGCCAGCTTTTTGGGATAAAGAAAAGTAGGGCAATTTTCAGTATTAAATTTTTAATCTTCTCCCTGCTGAAAGGGTCAAATTAGACAGATAAACAGAATTCTGGAAGTGAAGTGGGCTGGTTTTGTTCTCTCTCTTTTTAAGAAAATTCCTTACAGCTCTTGATGTCACACTGTGTAAAACAGGTACTTTTTGGGGTTTGAGATTATAAAAAAATCACCGCTATGTCTAATGGCTGATTGATATTGTTTGTTTACCCTTAAATACAACTGTTAGTCATTGCAAAGCCTTATGGTTTTGAACCTTCACGATATAATTTTATATTTCCTAGTCAAGGGAAACAAAAGCAAAAATGAACTATTGGGACTTCATTAAGATGAAAAGCTTATGCACAGCAAAGCAAACAATCAACAAAATTAAAAGGCAACCTACACAATGGGAGAAGATCTTTGCAAATGACATATCAGATAAAGGGTTAGTATCAGAAAGCTACAAAGAACTGATCAAACTTAACACCTAAAAAACAAATCATCCAGTGAAGAAATGGATGGAAGACATGAATAGACACTTTTCCAAAAAAGACATACAGATGACTAACAGAAACATGAAAAGATGTTCAATATCACTCATCATCAGGGAAACAGAAATCAAAACCACGATGAGATACCACCTTGCACCTGTCAGAATGGCTAAAATTAATAATACAGGAAATAAGAAATGATGCAAGGATGCAGGGAAAGGGGAACCCTCTTATACTGTTGGTAAGAATGCAAATTGGTGCAGCCACTGTGGAAAATAGTATGGAAGTTCCTCAAAAAGTTAAATTAGAACTATGCTATGATCCAGTAATCATGCTGAGTATTTACCCCAAAAATACAAAAACACTAATTCAAATGTATACATGCATTACCAACAATAGCCAAATTATGGAAAGAGCCCAAATGTGCATTGACTGATGAATGGATAACAATGTGATGTGTATTTGTGTGTGTATGCATATGTGTGTGTGTGCGTGTGTATGTATACATAATGGAAAATTACTCAGCCATAAAACAATGATATCTTGCCATTTGCAATGACATGGATGGATCTAGAGAGTATCATGCTAAGCAAAATAAGTCAGCCAGAGAAAGACAAATATCATATGATTTCACTCAAATGTGGAATTTAAGAAACAAAACAGGTGAACATGGGGGGGAGGGGTAAAAAAGAGAGACAGAGAGAATGAGAGAGAGGCAAACCAGGAAACAGACTCTTAATAATAGAGAACAAACTAAGGATTATTGGAGGGGAGGTGGGCAGGGGGACTGGTTTAAATGGATGATAAGCATTAAGGAGGGCACTTGTGATGAGCACTGGGTATTGTATATAAGTGATGAATCACTAGACTCTACACCTGAAATTAATGTTACACTGTATGTTAACTGGAATTTAAATAAAAACTTGAAAATAAAACATGATGTATTTTTCTTCGCAAACCTTTTTTTTGCTAACCTTTAAACCTCTGTTTAAACGCAACCCTCCTGGCTAATTTCTCCATCATTGTCACAAATTATTCTTCCCTAAGAATACCAAATAAGAAAACGACATTTAGAACAAAACATAATACTTTCAGCCAACTACATAAATTAAGGATTGGACATAGGTAACCTGTATATCCTCAGAAACTTCTTTTAAAAGAACCTCACCTAAATTCTGTCTTTTGTGAAAGCTAAGGGAAAACAAACACATCTGAACAACAACTTTTATTGGGATTCTGACCAATACAATATGTAATAATTTAATTCATTATGTTATTTACCATTCCATTAATGAAATGAAGCACATGAATTCCACTAAGCTAGGTATACTGATTTACATTCTATCAATTTAACTGGCATTCCCCCCTACCCCCACAATCTTTACACACACACGTGCACACTGCACGTTAACTACACACCTGAGAGAATGAAAACTTTTGGTCTTCCCTTAAAAGATTGAAAGTTAATTTCAAGGTTAATAAATTCCCAAGAAAGGAGATAGGTGCAAAAATTTCCACCCGAAAAATTAAATTTCTGAAGAATACTCTAAACTCAAACATCTAATCACAAGCAATAGCCTGAAAGGATAGTGTGTTATTGACTTGCCCAAGAAAGATTTATTTACCTTGCTTTTTAATGATTTCCAGTGACAATGCCTTGTAACTGGAGCTATTATTAAGCTATTTGTGTATGTAAGCAGACTTAAAAGGAGGCAAAGGAGGTATGTTTCAAAACACTCTACAAATTGTATTCAGTTTTGTGTTTTACTTATATTAGAATCATGTTGAGAGACTTGGGTGTCTTGTTGATTCTACCCTCTCCATCATTAAGATGATATAAAAATTCTTAAAGAAGATTTTTTAGCTAGTTTTTTTCTTTAAAAAAAAGTTTATTTGTGGGGCGCCTGGGTGGCTCAGTCAGTTAGGCAGCCAACTTCGGCTCAGGTCATGATCTCACGGTCTGTGAGTTCAAGCCCCGTGTCGGGCTCTGTGCTGACAGCTCGGAGCCTGGAGCCTGTTTCAGATTCTGTGTCTCCCTCTCTCTGACCCTCCCCCGTTCATGCTCTGTCTCTCTCTGTCTCAAAAAAAATAAATAAATAAACGTTAAAAAAAAATTAAAAAAAAAAAGTTTATTTGTTTTGAGAGAGAGGGAGAGCCTGAGAGCAGGGGAGTGGCAGAGAGAGAGGGCAAGAGAGAATCCTAAGCAGGCTCCGCACTATCAGACGCAGGGTTCAATCTCACACAAGCTGTGAGATCATAACCTGAACCGAAATCAAGAATTGGATGCTTCATCGACTGAGCCACCCAGGTGCCCCTAGCTATTTTTTTCCCCTAATTCCCATTGGCACCTACTGAATTCATTTGCTGCCCAAGAAAAAAAGAAAATTAAAGACTTAACTACGACAACGATAAAAATATAAAGAACTTTATCTGAGTATCAAATGGTACGTGGCAATAAGAAAGCTGAGACAGAAAACAACTAGGGTTTCATGTTTCATTGTGGAAATCTTCAGTCTGGATCTACCCAAAATGCAATCATGCACCCAATAACTGACCTTCCACTATGACGCTTTTCACTGGCTCCTTCTTCTGCCTCATTTCTTTTTACTTCGTCCCCACTTTCATGTAAATGTATTTTGAAATGGCTACTTTCCTTCTAAATATTTAAATAACTTGTGGCTATCACCCAAAGTTCTTGTGTTTCCCCCATATATAATGAGAAATGAAGGATTATCACAGGATTAGAAATGGAAAGCAGAATAGATTGAAGATAAAAATGTGGCTTTTCTGTTATAGCCAAGAATAGAGATTCACAGGAAACTCAGATGAAATAAAACTTACAGAACAGTTTAAGACCAAACTTAAACTGGTCCTGGAATCTGGAAGAACCTTTGAGGAAGCAAATTAGTTCTTGTTCTCTTTAAAGATCCCCAAATAATCCTGGGATATTAATGGAGATGGGAATTATTTGAAGTGTCTAAAACTCTGCGGGAAAAAAGAAAGGTTGCTAGATGCCCACCTGCTCTCTTATGTTTTCTCCAAACAGTCCTAAGTAAGAAGGTACGGGACCACCACCCTTGTAGCTTCAAAGACCCAAGCCAAATATAAGATATAAAAGCGTGGCAAGAGAGATAAAGTCGAGGAGAAATAACCTGTTGTTAACAAGGTAAAAAGGCAAGGAAAATACAGGATTAACCAAGGTTCATTTTCAAGTGTCTCCACAATGTTAACACAGACTTTATGGAACAAATGTTTCTTGTGGAAAATTTTGATTCTTCAGAACCAACAAGTCTTTTTTTTTTTTAATTTTTTATTTAAATTCTAGGTAGTTAACATACAGTGCAACATTGGTTTCAGGAGCAGAATTCATGATTCATCAGTTACATATAACACTTAGTGCTCATCACAACAAGTCCCCTCCTTAAAGTCTATCACCCATTTAGGCCCTCCCCCCCCAACACCCTATATCAACGCTCAGTTTGTTCTCTATCCTTAAAAGTCTGGTTTGTTTCCCTCTCACTTTTTTTTTCTTTTTTCCCCCCTTCCCATACGTTCATCTGTTTTGTTTCTTAAATTCCTCATATGAGTGAAATCATATGGTATTTGTCTTTTTCTGACTGACTTATTTTGCTTAGCATAATACTCTCTAGCTCCATCCACATCATTGTAAATGGCAAGATTTCATTTTTTCTTTTTGATGGCTGAGTGATAGTCCATTGTATATATATATATACCATATTTTCTTTATTCATTCATCAAGCAATGGACATTTGGGCTCTCTCCATAGTTTGGCTATTACTGATAATGCTGCTATAAACATCAGAGTGCATGTGCCCCTTTGAATCAGTATTTTTGTAACCTTTGGGTAAATACCTAGTAGTACAATTGCTGGATTGTAGGGTAGTTCTGTTTTTTAAGTTTTTGAGTAACCTCCATACTCTGTTCTCCAGAGTGGCTACACCAGTCTGCAATCCCACCAACAGTGCAAAAGTGGAACCAACAAGTCTTTGGAAAGAAAGGAAGCCATAAATGACAGTTAAAATTATCTTACCACAAAAGGAGCAAATGCTCAAAGTCAAGTTCACAGACAGTCCCTTTGAAACAGCAAAAGAATGTGTATGCCTAGGCTAAAAAAGGATGGGCAATAGAGGTCTTGTGCATTAAAGCTAATCTTAATTAGCCCTAGTAGTTGTAAAAACACCTTAGATCCAAACCCTGGAAGAAAGGGATGTAGGCCCTTCCAAGTCTACTTCAAGCTGGTAAAAAATAAAATAATATTTTAAATAAAAATATATAATAGCTATCATATATAGCATTTATTACATGTTAGGACTCTAAAGGCTTTATATAGTAACTCATTCAATTATTAAAACAACTGATGAGATGGGTACTAATAAAATCTCCCATTTCACAGAAGAGGAAATCAAGGGACTAAGTTTCAGTGAATTTACTTATAATCCCTCAGCAGGAGCTGGGATTAGAACCCAGTCAGTATAGCTCCCAAGTCCATAATCATAGTCACCACGTGATAATGTCTCTCAGAAAGTTCAGCCTCCAATCCAGAGCTGGCCCACATTCTACATTCTCATCCCTCTCTATTCATGTACTTAAAGGTTTTATTACTTATTATAAAATCTTAGGAATGCCTTATTCTGCCAGAACTAAAAGCAGAATATCCATTTTCCCTTCTTTTCTACATCGTCCTAAGGATGCTTAAGCACAAACCACATCCAAGTGTTGGGATGGGCAGCCGTGAAACATGACAGATGGCTTGGCAGATTTTGTTAAATGAAGTGTTGTCTTGATTTGGTGAAATAATAAGGAGAGGTACTTACCACAGAGAACATTAATGTTTATATGGGTGAGAAAGGGGGTGGAAGGTGAAACAGAATGATAATCTAACTAAAAACCAAAATAAGTCTACTAGTATAATTGTACCTATATTTCAAAGGCCTATCTCAAATATCACATCCTCCCGGCCAGACTTCAACTTCAAAGAAATTAAATATTTTATCACTGGTTGTCTTTTGGTATCCAAATTATTCTACTTTATACTATAGGTATCTAGAATTTATACTCAAAGCAACTTGCAAGGGAAACATTCTTATTTGCACAAAGCATTCATTTATCTGTTTAGATCATTTGAGTGAAAAAGGAAACTGCTGTGGAATTGTAAACTGTGAAAAAGAGCTCAATGTATCATCTATGCCTTTAACGTAGTCCAAGGCAAAATTAAAGCAAAATATTAATTTAAGTCTCTGAATTAAGGCCTTGAAATAAATTTCTCATTTTTCATACATTTAAATACATTCAAGGCTGTGGTGTCTGGGTGGCTCAGTCGGCTAAACATCTGACTTCAGCTCAAGTCATGATCTCACGGCTTGTGAGTTCGAGCCTTGGTCAGGCTCTCTGCTGACAGCTCAGAACCTGGAACCTGCTTCAGATTCTGTGTCTCCCTCTCCCTTTCTGCCCCACCCCTGCTGGCACTCTGTCTCTCTAAAATGAATAAATGTTAAAAATTTTTAAAAATAAATACATTAAGGTTTATCAGTTTATCTTCTTTGATAACTTTCTGTCGAGAACAAGCACAGTTTATATTTTAATTTTAATATGGAATAACTATTCATTTAAGGGAAAAAGAACCATCCATCTTTCTCAGTAGTTTGTGAGGACAGGAGTCCATTTAGTTCTAGCTAGTTCTCCAAATCCACAACCCCCACTGAACGCATAGTAGGCCTTCAATAAATATTCCCTACTATCTAACCATAGTTGGAATGTTACTACTGGTCCAAAGAAATCTGAAGAGACATAAATTAAATTGTTACTCTCGATCCTGGGGTGCCTGGGTGGTTCAGTAGGTTAAAGCATACAACTCTTGATTTTGGCTCAGGTTTGTGAGACCAAGCCCTGCATCAGGATCTGTGCTGACAGCAAGGAGCCTGCTTGGGATTCTTTCTCTCCCTCTCTCTGCCCCCTTCCATGCTCACACTATTTCTCACTCTCCCTCTAAATTAATAAATAAAAATAAATAACAAATGCTACTTTTGATCCAAAGAAATCTAAAAGTAATAATATCACTATGTATCAATGAAAACCTCAGTTCAATCCATTTAACTCTATTCATGTTACCTAATAAATTAAACTGAATGTTGTATATGCCTGTAATTTTTAAGTTGGAGAGAGGGTGTAAGGGAGGTTACTCAAAACCTTGTAAGATGATACCAAGTGTTTTCTGTTTATCTGTATATAGGTATGTTATCTGTCTGTATGGCATGTGTATAATCACTTTCCACAAAAGTTCAAATATTAACTTGAATTCCACCTACTAATTTATCTCTCAAGAGAATCATGAGATAGCCACTGACAAAGACAGTGAGGGAGAGAGTCTGAGAGAGCGAGATGAGAGAGAAGAAAGAAGAGAGACAAAAAGAAAAACAAAAGAGAAAGGAAAAGACATATATAAATTGAAACAGAGGCAGTAAGGGAGGGAAAGGAGGAGGGGGAAGAAGAAGGAGGGCAGGGAAGGAAAAAAGGAGAGCCACATCAAAAAGAGAAATGAAACAAAAATGGTTTGAAGAAAACCTTTTCTTGATTGAAATCTGCAGTAAAATCCAGATTCTTACTGAAAGGGAAAACCCTCATCTTAGGAGGGTGAGTGGCTGAGGTTTGCTATCAAAGGGAATCAGTATTTTACCTGGCAATTTCCATGCTAAATGCCACCGTCATTTTCGGTGTTATTTCACTGTCATCTTCCTACAGTAAATAAAAAAGAGTATAATACATGTTTTCTCCCCTGAGGTTTATAAATAGGATCTCAATATAGTCCCAACTATAACAAGTCATCCAGCAAATTCTTGGCAAAGTAAATCAAAGAACATATGTTTATCCAAGGTGAACGGCAGCCACTGGACTGTATGTTAACTACATTTGGTTTCAGATAGCTCCATCACACATGCTCTAAATCTGCCCAATAATTCATCCACAGTCATGCATGTTACCATAAGCCTACGAATAAAATCTAAAAGGTTCACTGTGAAAATTTTTCCTGTCAATTCTCATTTCTTTGTTTTTATTGTTTATTTTTGAGAGAGAAAGATCATACCATGATTCACATGTGTTTCCTTAGCAAATTCAAAGCCTACATATGTACAAAGTTCTAGAAAAGAACGCTAGAATCAAATAGAAACCTGTGAACATACACATCTTATCCTGAACTTCTAAAATATTCACATCTATTATCAATCACTATTTTGTATTTAATCAAATGCATATCTCATCTATACTGCTATAGAATGTTATGAATTCCAAAGCTGATTTTGTTGTCTCCTTGAAAATCTGATAGGGAAAAGCATGCTGATTGTTACCAATAATAAAGCCAAGTAGAAATAATTCAGGTATTCTGCAATTACTTACATTTCCATAGACAACCTAAGTGGATCTGTAACTAGGGACTGAATACAGTCAGAACTGCTTCCATTGTACCATGTAAATGTTTTTTTTTCTTTTCCATAGTGAATATACCTTTGTGATCTTTCTCAAGTTCTGACAGTACACTTGCAAATGAATCAAAAACTTCCCACTATGAATCACCAATTATTCCAAATCTACTTATTATCTCAGTATTATTGATTACAATGTGAACTTTTAGCATTAATTCATTAAAGGGTACTTGCAGTCTGACACATCAAAGATGAGGCCCAACAGAAATATCACCAAAACCAAAAGCAAAAACCAAATACTTAAGTGGTCCTTAGCCTATCTATTTTATATTTAAAAACAAGCAGAAAGATACATATAAGCATATTTTAAAAACCAATATTTCAATACTTACTTTCAATAGATCCTTGGAGAAATCACCACCTTCATTTACCCCTTGGAGGTTTGCAATGAACTCTTGGCAGGTCATCTTCTTTCCAATATTCTGGAATAGAGGCAAATAATACATCATCATGACACACATGGAATTCTTAAAAATAAGATTAAGCAAAGCAAGACTGATTTGGTTTTTCAAACCATGAATACACACCCCTCATATATGTGTATATATCCATACATACGTATAATACAAACTTATATGCATATGAGAAACAGATGGCTTATTATGCTTTCAAAACAGTCATTAAATATAAATAGCAGAATTATGCCAAACCTTTACTTTAACCTAAGAAAAAATCCGAGAAATTTATGCTACATTTATACATATGATATATATGTTAGTTTTTAATGAAAAACATGGATAAAATGACATTTCTGAGCTGAACTCTGGTAGCTATTTATTTGCTTATTTGTATTTCCTACATATTGTCAAGAACTGTGAAGGATCTGAGATTTTAGCCACTTTCACTCTAACAAACTAGTCTATCACTATCTCACATTACCAGATGAAGTAATAAGTGTCCTGAGTCAGAGGCACAGGCATTTATTACAGCAACAGGAGTAACCAAAATGACAGCATTTTCTTGCTCCAGTTTCCAGAGTCCCAATTCTCAGAGAACCTGAGCGGGGACAGTTGATATGCACACGTGGTGGGTTGTGATACAGGAAAGGAGCACTGAGATGTGGGAATCTGAATAACTGTAATGGGCAATAAGCCTATCACTTTTGCTCTAAAGGAACGAACCAACTCGTATCATCCAAGGCTATAAACAAACTTATGCATTGCTCTCTAGTCATTATATATTCCAAAGCTGCTCACTATAGAAAAAAATGTGTAAAAGTAGACCGGAACAAAGGCAATCAAAGCTTCTGTTCACAAAATGTACAGAAATGCAAGAGACTCGTGGAAAATTATTTCCAAACACATTTCCAAACTGATTGAAGGATAAGCTCAATAACAAAAAAATCACATTAATAAACAAAATGAAAAAAAGTAAAATGTAATTAGGAAATCTAAACTACAAAAAAAGAGAAGATACAAATATGTCAGAGTGAGGAAACTAATAAAGGCGGTATGAAAGAGAAGTGTCTCTTATGCCAGCTCTAGTCAACTAGTAAGAGCCACCAGTCGTGAAGGATTCAGAGGTTCAATCTGGACACCAAGAGAAATCTATCCACAACAGGCACAGGCAAAGTGTGGTCTTTGCCAAAATGTGGTCCAAGTGAACAGGAAGTGTACCAGCTTATCAATATCCTTGTACACAATATGCATACAAATAAAATGTATGTTCCACGAGGTTATTTTTCTTGAAAGACTAAGAGTGGGGTAGAACATTAGCCTTCAAGTTGAGGAAAAATATTCCAGGAAATAAAGATTTTAAAAGGAATACAAAGCCAAGGATACGTTTAAGAGCTTATGTACACAACACTTTAACTTCAAAAGTACATATATGCCTGGGAACATATACACCTGTGTATCTTAAAAGTAATCACTTCCCACTTCCTGTCTCACAACTGCTCTTCTACTTTAAGACACGAAACAAATAGTCCAACCCATCCTATCTAATTAATTTTAGTGAAAGTGCTAAATAACTTTTGTTAAAAACCTTGCCTCTTCCACTAGCAAAGAGGGCATAGTCAGAATGCATATGAAAGACTGAGTGAATGTTTTAACAATGAGAAATGGTTTTGCCAGTGAATTTGGTAGATATTTCCATAATTTAAGTAAGTTAAATCTCTAGCCCTAAGTTTTGATTAAAACTTATTTAAAGCACAGAAACTTTAATAAAAAATAGTTTCACAACACTATATGAAAAACACAATAACTCAACCTTCCCAGTCTTTATCAAAGATATCAGAACAAGGTAAAAAGTAACAAGTATATTTAATAGTAATGTTGATATGACTTGACATGGTGTTTTTGATTATGTTCTGAGGATTTGAGAAAATGAATGAATAATGTCTTTTCCAAGTCAGACAGTTTCCAATTCTTTGCTTTTAACCAAACCAAAAGAGGGCATAATTTAATCATTAGTTAAAAACCAAAATGTTCTTTAATATATGATGTGAATTCAAATACTTGTAACATCATTTTTATTAATTTTGTATTGTTAATAACAAAAATTTCTTGAAGAACAATTTATATTTAAATACTTGTAGTATTATAGTCATCAAAGGTATCAAAATAGATATGAAACTTTCATTTCAGTTTATACAGTTTTTGTTAAAAATACATATCAAACAATAATCAATAAAAGTCTCCCAAGTATAAAAACCTATTAACACACAAATACAAAAAAAAAAAAAAAAAACTATGGAAAAGTAAACAATTATGACTACTAGGAGAAAAAGTAAAATAAAGAGAGTTAATTTTTTAATATGATGAAGGAGGAGTGTCAGCTCACTGAAGCTTTCTTAAAATACTAGCTTTACTGAAATGATATTCACATAATATTCATCCTTTTGAATTATACAATTCAGTGATTCATAATACACATATAGAGTTGTACAGCCATCACCATTATCTAAATTCAGAATACTTTTATCACCCTAAAAGATAATCATATCCATTAGCAGTCAGTACTCATATCTCTCCTCCCATCCCCAATACTCATCTCCTGGCAACCACTAATTATCTTTTTATTTGTATGGATTTGCCTATGCAAGAGCACTTCACATAAGTGGAATCATATAAAGTGTGGCCTTTTTTTGACTGGCTTCTTTCATCTACCATATTGTTTTCAAGGTATGTCCATATTTTAGCATGAATCAATATTTATTTTTATTGGCAAATAACATTCCATTGTATGAATATACCAAATTTTGTGTACCCATTTATAAGCTGATGGCTATTTGGACTGTTTCCACATTTTGGTTATTATCAACAATGTTACTGTAAATATTTGTGTAAGGTTTTTGCATAGACATATATTTTCATTCCTCCTATGTATTTAATTCAGGAGTGGGACTGCTATGTCATATGGTAACTCTGCATTTAATCATTTGAAGAACTATCAGAATTTTTTTTCCAAACAGGCCACACCAGTTTACATCCCCACTAGAAGTGTGAGTTCCAATTTCTCTACATCCTTACCAACATTTATCTGTCCATTTTATTTT
Organism: Panthera onca; assembly: GCF_046562875.1. Lineage (NCBI taxonomy): Eukaryota > Metazoa > Chordata > Mammalia > Carnivora > Felidae > Panthera > Panthera onca. The sequence goes on along the minus strand of NC_138342.1, from coordinate 166,233,630 downwards.
AGCAATTTCTAGCAGATATGAATTGCAATCTTGTGGTTCTGATTTGTAATTCCCTAATGACTAATGATGTTCAGCATCTTTCATCCACATATTGATCATTTGTATATATTCTTTGAATAAATCCCTACTCAAATCCTTTGCCCTTTTGTTATTGAGTCATTTGTCTTTATTGTTGAGTTGTAGGAGTTATTTATATATTCTGGATATAAAACTCCTTATCAGATATATACTTCGCAAATATTTTCTCCCATTCGGTAGGTTGTCTTTTCTTGATGGTGTTGTCTAAAGCACAAAAAGTTTTGATCTATATGAAACCCAATTTATCAGTTTTTTTTTCTTTTACTACTTGTGTTTTTTTTTTTTTTAATTTTTTTAATTTTTTTTATTTTTTAATATATGAAATTTACTGTCAAATTGGTTTCCATACAACACCCAGTGCTCATCCCAAAAGGTGCCCTCCTCAATACCCATCACCCACCCTGCCCTCCCTCCCACCCTGCCCTCCCTCCCACCCCCCATCAACCCTCAGTTTGTTCTCAGTTTTTAACAGTCTCTTATGCTTTGGCTCTCTCCCACTCTAACCTCTTTTTTTTTTTTTTTTTTTTTTTTTTTAACTACTTGTGTTTTTATTGTCGAATGTAACAAATTATTACGTAATCCAAGGTCAGAAATATTTACTCTATGTTTTCCAAAATTTTTATACCTTTAGATCTTGGCATCCTTGTTGAAAATCAACTGACCATAAAAATAAGGGTTTTCTTCGAATAGCCAAAGTAATTTTGAAGAAGAAGACCAAAGCAGGAGGCATCACAATCCCAGACTTTAGCCTCTACTACAAAGTTGTAATCATCAAGACAGCATGGTACTGGCACAAAAACAGACACATAGACCAATGGAATAGAATAGAAACCCTAGAACTAGACCCACAAACGTATGGCCAACTCATCTTTGACAAAGCAGGAAACAACATCCAATGGAAAAAAGAGTCTCTTTAACAAATGGTGCTGGGAGAACTGGACAGCAACATGCAGAAGGTTGAAACTAGACCACTTTCTCACACCATTCACAAAAATAAACTCAAAATGGATAAAGGACCTGAATGTGAGACAGGAAACCATCAAAACCCTAGAGGAGAAAGCAGGAAAAGATCTCTCTGACCTCAGCTGTAGCAATCTCTTACTCGACACATCCCCAAAGGCAAGGGAATTAAAAGCAAAAATGAATTACTGGGACCTTATGAAGATTAAAAGCTTCTGCATAGAAAAGGAAACAACCAACAAAACTAAAAGGCAACCAACGGAATGGGAAAAGATATTTGCAAATGACATATCAGACAAAGGGCTAGTATCCAAAATCTATAAAGAGCTCACCAAAACTCCACACCCGAAAAACAAATAACCCAGTGAAGAAATGGGCAGAAAGCATGAATAGACACTTCTCTAAAGAAGACATCCGGATGGCCAACAGGCACATGAAAAGATGCTCAACGTCGCTCCTCATCAGGGAAATACAAATCAAAACCACACTCAGATATCACCTCACGCCAGTCAGAGTGGCCAAAATGAACAAATCAGGAGACTATGGATGCTGGAGAGGATGTGGAGAAACGGGAACCCTCTTGCACTGTTGGTGGGAATGCAAATTGGTGCAGCCTCTCTGGAAAGCAGTGTGGAGGTTCCTCAGAAAATTAAAAATAGACCTACCCTATGACCCAGCAATAGCACTGCTAGGAATTTACCCAAGGGATATAGGAGTACTGATGCATAGGGGCACTTGTACCCCAATGTTTATAGCAGCACTCTCAACAATAGCCAAATTATGGAAAGAGCCTAAATGTCCATCAACTGATGAATGGATAAAGAAATTGTGGTTTATATACACAATGGAGTACTACATGGCAATGAGAAAGAATGAAATATGGCCCTTTGTAGCAACGTGGATGGAACTGGAGAGTGTGATGCTAAGTGAAATAAGCCATACAGAGAAAGACAGATACCATATGTTTTCACTCTTACGTGGATCCTGAGAAACTTAACAGAAACCCATGGGGGAGGGGAAGGAAAAAAAAAAAAAAAAAAGAGGTTAGAGTGGGAGAGAGCCAAAGCATAAGAGACTGTTAAAAACTGAGAACAAACTGAGGGTTGATGGGGGGTGGGAGGGAGGGGAGGGTGGGTGATGGGTATTGAGGAGGGCACCTTTTGGGATGAGCACTGGGTGTTGTATGGAAACCAATTTGACAATAAATTTCATATATTGAAAAAAAAAAGAAATGAAACATTAAAACTAAAGACATGAAAAAAATAAGGGTTTTCTTATGAATTCTCAATTCTACTGTAATCTGGATGTATGACTGGATGCCAGTATAATACGCTCTTGATTCTTATAGCTTTGTAGTAAGTTATTTTTGTCATTGCACTTTATTGTGGCTAAAAATCACATAGCAAAAAATTTACCATCATAACCATACTTAAGTGTAAAATTCAGCAGTGTTAAGTATATTCACATGGCTATAAAACAGATTTCGAAAACTATTGCATATAGCAAATCTTAAACTCTATACCCATTAAAAAACAACCCCGCTGGGGGCACCTGGGTGGCTCAGTCGGTTTGGCATCCGACTTCGGCTCAGGTCATGATCTTGTGGTCCATGAGTTTGAGCCCCGCATAGGGCTCTGTGCTGAAAGCTCAGAGCCTGGAGCCTGTTTCAGATTGTGTCTCCCTCTCTCTCTGACCCTCCCCCGTTTATGCTCTGTCTCTCTCTCTCTCTCTCAGAAATAAATAAACGTTAAAAAAAGTAAAACAAAACAACCCTTCTTTCCCACCCCCTGAGCCTATAGTAACAATCATTCTACTTTCTTTTTGTTTCTATGAATTTGACTGCTTTAGATGGCTCACATAAAGGGAATCATAGAGTATTTTCTTATATATATGTATGCATGTATGTATATACATGCCAAATGCATATATGTATGTGTGTGTGTATACACACACACACACACACACACACACACACACACACAAATATGTGTTTCAAGTGTACAGGTGTATAACTTGACATCTGCAAACACTACCACATGATCACACCACAAGTCCAATTACCATCTATCACCATACAGCTGACCCCCTTTACCCATTTCACCCACCCCCTAACCCTCTTAAATTCTGGTAACCACTACTGTGTTTTCTGTACCTATGAGTTTGTTTTCTTTGGTTTGTTCATTTATTTTTTAGTTTCCATATATGAGGGAAATCACACAGTATTTGTCTTTTTCCATATGACTTATTTCACTTAGGGTAATATTCTCAAAGTCCAATAATGTCACAAATGGCAAGATTTCATTCTTTTTATGACTAATATTCCATTGAATATACTATATATTCTTATTTATTTATTTATTTATTCATTTATTTTTAATTTACATCCAAGTTAGTTAGCATATAGTGCAATAATGATTTCAGGAGTAGATTCCAGTGATTCATCCCCTATGTATAACACCCAGTGCTCATTCTAGCAAGTGTTTTCCTTAATACCCCTTACCCATTTAGCCCATCCCCCCACCCACAGCCCCTCTAGCAACCCTCAGTTTGTTCTCTGTATTTAAGAGTCTCTTATGTTTTGTCCCCCTCTCTGTTTTTATATTATTTTTGCTTCCCTTCCATTATGTTCACCTGTTTTGTATCTTAAATTCGACATATGAGTGAAGTCATATGATATGTCTTTCTCTGAATGACTTATCTCACTTAGCATAATACCCTCTAGTTCCATCCATGTTGGTGCAAATGGCAAGATTTCATCCTTTTTGATTACTGAGTATACTCCATTGTATATATGTACCACCTATTCTTTATCCATTCATCTGTCGATGGACATTTGGGCTCTTTCCATACTTTGGCTATTGTTGATAGTGCTGCTATAAACATTGGGGTGCATGTGCCCCTTCGAAATACATCTCTACCCCTTGGATATATACCTAGTAGTGCAATTGCTGGGTTATAGGGTAATTCTATTTTTAATATTTTGAGGAACCTCCATACTGTTTTCCAGAGTGGCTGCACCAGTTTGTATTCCCACCACCAGTGCAAAAGCGACCCTCTTTTTCCACATCCTCACCAACATCTGTTTTTGCCTGAGTTGTTAATTTTAGCCATTCTGACTGGTGTGAGGTGGTATCTCATTGTGGTTTTGATTTCTATTTCCCTGATGATGAGTGATGTTGGCATTTTTTCATGTGTCTGTTAGCCACCTGGATGTCTTCTTTGGAAAAGTGTCTATTCATATCTACTGACCATTTCTTCACTGGATTATTTGTTTTTTGGGTGTTGAGTTTGATAAGTTAATTATAAATTTTGGACCCTTTATCTGATATGTCATTTGCAAATATCTTCTCCGATACTGTTGGTTGCCTTTTAGTTTTGTTGATTGTTTCCTTTGCTGTTCAGAAGCTTTTTATCTTGATAAGTCCCAACAGTTCATTTTTTATTTTGTTTCCCTTGCCTCTGAAGATGTGCTAAGAAGTTGATGCGGCTGAGTTCAAAGAGGCTTTTGCTTGCTTTCTCCTCGAGGATTCTGATGGCTTCCTGTCTTATGTTTAGGTCTTTAATCCATTTTGAGTTTATTTTTGTGTATAGTGTAAGAAAGTGGTGCAGGTTCATTTTTCTGCATGTCGCTGTCCAGTTGTCCCATCACCATCTTTATTCCATTGGATATTCTTTCCTGCTTTGTCAAAGATTAGTTGGCCATACATTTCTGGGTCCATTTCTGGGTTCTCTATTCTGTTCCGTTGATCTGATGTCTGTTTTTGTGCCAGTACCATACTGTCTTGATAATTACAGCTTTGTAATACAGTTTGAAGTCTGGGATTGTGATGCCTCCAGCTTCGGTATTCTTTTTCAAGATTGCTTTGGCTATGTGGGATCTTTTCTGGTTCCATACAAATTTTAGGATTGTTTGTTCTAGCTCTGCGAAGAATGCTGGTGTTACTTTGATAGGGATTGCAGTGAATATGTAGACTGCTTTGGGTAGTATTGACATTTTAACAATGTTTGTTCTTCCAATCCAGGAGCATGGAACATTTTTCCATTTTTTTGTGTCTTCTTCAATTTCTTTCATAAGCTTTCTATAGTTTTCAGTGTATACATTCTTCACCTCTTTGGTTATGCTTATTCCTAGGTACTTTATGGTTTTTTGTGCAATTGTAAACGGAATTGATTCCTCGATTTCTCTTTCTGTTGCTTCATTATTGGTGTATAGAAATGCAACCGATTTCTGTTCATTGATTTTATATCCTGGGACTTTGCTGAATTCATGTATCAATTCTAGCAGTTTTTTGGTGTAATCTTTTGGGTTTTCCATATAGAGTATCATGTCATCTGTGAAGAGTGAAAATTTGACTTTCTCCTTGCTGATCTGGGTCCCTTTTATTCATGTTGTCTGACTGCTGAGGCTAGGACTTCCAATTCTATGCTGAACAACAGTGGTGAGAGTAGACCCAAATAAATAAACTCAAGAATGAAAGAGGAGAAATCACAACCAACACTGCAGAAATATAAACAATAATAAGAGAATATTATGGGCAATTATATGCCAATAAATTGGGCAATGTGGCAGAAATGGACCAATTTCTAGAAACATATAAACTACCAAAACTGAAACAAGAATAAATAGAAAATTTGAACAGACCCATAACCAGTAAAGAAATTGAATCAATAATCAAAAATCTCCCAATAAACAAGAGGACAGGGCAGGATGGCTTTCCAGGGGGTTCTACCAATCATTTAAAGAAGAGTTAACACCTATTCTTTCGAAACTGTTCCAATAAATATGGATGGAAAACTTCCAAACTCATTCTATGAAGCCGGCATTACCTTGATTCCAAAACCAGACAAAGATCCCACTAAAAAGGAGAACTACGGACCAATTTCCCTCATGAACATGGATGCAAAAGTACTCAACAAGATACTAGCCAACTGGATCCAACAATACATTAAAAGAATTATTCACCACGACCAGGTGAGATTTATACCCAGGATGCAGGGCTAGTTCAATATCCACAAAACAATCAATGTGATACATCACACCAAAAAAAGAAAGGACAAGAACCACATGATACTCTAAATAGATGCAGCAAAAGCATTTGACAAAATACAGCATCCTTTCTTGGTAAAAACCCTCAAAATAGTAGGAACAGAAGGACCATACCTCAAGATCATAAAAGCCATATATGAAAGACCCACCACTAATATCATCCTCAATGGGGAAAAACTGTGAGTTTCCGTGCTAAGATCAGTAACACTATATATCGTTTTTATATTTGTCTATTGATGGACCCCCTAGCCAATTTCCATATCTGGGCGACTATATATAATGCTGCAACAAACATAGGGATGAATACATCTTTTTGAATTAGTGTTTTCATATTCTTCAAAAAAATTTACAGAAGTAGAATAGCTGGGTCTTTTTTTTTTTTTTTTTTTTTTTTTTTAATATATGAAATTTACTGTCAAATTGGTTTCCATACAACACCCAGTGCTCATCCCAAAAGGTGCCCTCCTCAATACCCATCACCCACCCTGCCCTCCCTCCCACCCCCCATCAACCCTCAGTTTGTTCTCAGTTTTTAACAGTCTCTTATGCTTTGGCTCTCTCCCACTCTAACCTCTTTTTTTTTTTTTTTTTTCCTTCCCCTCCCCCATGGGTTTCTGTTATGTTTCTCAGGATCCACATAAGAGTGAAACCATATGGTATCTGTCTTTCTCTGTATGGCTTATTTCACTTAGCATCACACTCTCCAGTTCCATCCATGTTGCTACAAAAGGCCATATTTCATTTTTTCTCATTGCCACATAGTATTCCATTGTGTATATAAACCACAATTTCTTTATCCATTCATCAGTTGATGGACATTTAGGCTCTTTCCATAATTTGGCTATTGTTGAGAGTGCCGCTATAAACATTGGGGTACAGGTGCCCCTATGCATCAGTACTCCTGTATCCCTTGGATAAATTCCTAGCAGTGCTATTGCTGGGTCATAGGGTAGGTCTATTTTTAATTTTCTGAGGAACCTCCACACTGCTTTCCAGAGAGGCTGCACCAATTTGCATTCCCACCAACAGTGCAAGAGGGTTCCTGTTTCTCCACATCCTCTCCAGCATCTATAGTCTCCTGATTTCTTCATTTTGGCCACTCTGACTGGCGTGAGGTGGTATCTGAGTGTGGTTTTGATTTGTATTTCCCTGATAAGGAGCGACGTTGAACATCTTTTCATGTGCCTGTTGGCCATCCGGATGTCTTCTTTAGAGAAGTGTCTATTCATGTTTTCTGCCCATTTCTTCACTGGGTTATTTGTTTTTCGGGTGTGGAGTTTGATGAGCTCTTTATAGATTTTGGATACTAGCCCTTTGTCCGATGTGTCATTTGCAAATATCTTTTCCCATTCCGTTGGTTGCCTTTTAGTTTTGTTGGTTGTTTCCTTTGCTGTGCAGAAGCTTTTTATCTTCATAAGGTCCCAGTAATTCACTTTTGCTTTTAATTCCCTTGCCTTTGGGGATGTGCCGAGTAAGAGATTGCTACGGCTGAGGTCAGAGAGGTCTTTTCCTGCTTTCTCCTCTAAGGTTTTGATGGTTTCCTGTCTCACATTCAGGTCCTTTATCCATTTTGAGTTTATTTTTGTGAATGGTGTGAGAAAGTGGTCTAGTTTCAACCTTCTGCATATTGCTGTCCAGTTCTCCCAGCACCATTTGTTAAAGAGACTGTCTTTTTTCCATTGGATGTTCTTTCCTGCTTTGTCAAAGATGAGTTGGCCATACGTTTGTGGGTCTAGTTCTGGGGTTTCTATTCTATTCCATTGGTCTATGTGTCTGTTTTTATGCCAATACCATGCTGACTTGATGATGACAGCTTTGTAGTAGAGGCTAAAGTCTGGGATTGTGATGCCTCCTGAGAATAGCTGGGTCTTATGGTAATTCTATTATTAATTTCTTGAGGAATCTCCATAATGTTTTCCATAGTGGGTATACCATTTTACAATCCCAACAGTGTACAAAGGTTCCCTTTCCCCACATCCCACCTGACACTTATTTCTTGTCTTTTTGATAATAGCTATTGTAACAGGTGTGAGGTGATACCTCACTGTGGTTCTGATTTGCATTTCCTTAATAATTATGATGCTAAGCATCTTCGCATGTGCCTTTTGGCCATGTGTATGTCTTCTCTAGATAAATGTCTATTCAGATCATCTATCCATTTTTGAATCAGGTTATTTGTTTTTTGTTGTTGTTGTTGAGCTGCATGAGTTTTTATATATTTTGGATATTAACCCCTTATTGGATATACGGTTTGCAAATATCTCCCACATTCAATAGGTTGCCTTTTTGTTTTGATGATGATTTTCCTTTGCTGTGCACAAGCTTTTTAGTATCGAAGAGTCCCTTTATTTATTTATTTATTTATTTATTTATTTATTTATTTATTTATTTGTTTTTGCTTTTGTTTCTCTTGTCTTTGAAGTCACATCCAAAAAGACATCACGAGGACTGATGCCCAGGAGTTTCCCACTAGGAATTTTATGGTTTCAGGTCTTATATTCAAGTCTTTAACCCATTTTGAGTTAATTTTTGTATACGGTGTAAGACAGTAGTTCTGGTTTCATTCCCTTGCATACAGCTGTACAGCTTTCCCAGCACTATTTATTGAAGAGACTACCCCTTTCTCCATTGTATGTTCTTGGTTCCTGTGTTGTGGTTTAATTATCCATATAAGTGTGGATTTATTTTAGGGCTCTGAATTTTGTTTCACTGATCTGTGTGTCTATTTTCATACCAATGACATATTTTGATTACTATAGCTTTGTATTATAGTTTGAAGTCAGGTAGCACGATACCTCCAGCTTTGTTCTTTCTCAAGCTCATTTTGGCCATTCAGAATCTTTTGCAGTTCCATACAAATTTTACAATTACTTGTACTTCTGTGAAGAATGCCATCGGAATTTTGATTAGTACTGAATTAAATCTGTAGATTATTTTGGGTAGCATGGACATTTTAACAATAGTAATTCTTCTAATCCATGAGCATGGAATATCTTTCCATTTATTTGTGTCATCCTCAATTTATTTCATTGGTGTCTTACAGTTTTCAGAGTACAAGTCTCTCACCTCTGTGGTTAAATTCATTCCTGGATATATTATTTTTTGTGATGCAGTTGTAAATGGGATCGTTTTCTTAATTCATCTTTCTGATGTTTTATTATTAGCATAGAGAAATGCCATGGATTTCTGTATATTGATATTGTGTCCTGCAACTTTACTGAATAAATTTATCAGTTCCAACTGATCAGGTTTTTGGTGGCGTCTTCAGGGTTTTCAATATGTAGTAGCAAGTGAACATAGTTCTACTTCTTTCTGATTTGGATGCCTTTTCTTTTTCTTGTCTAACTGCTATAGCTAGGATTTCCAGTACTATGTTGAATAAAAGTGACAGAAGTGGACAAAACTGTCTTATTCCTGTTCTTAGAGGAAAAGCTTTCAGTTCTTTGCTGTTGAGTATGATCCTAGTTCTGGGATTGTCATATATGGCCTTTATTAAGTCTAGGTATGTTCCCTCTATACCCATTTTGTTGAGTTTGTCTCATAAATGACTACTGAATTTTATCAAATGCTTTTTCTGTGTGTATTGAGATGATCGTGATTTTTATCTTACATTTTGTTAATGTGATATATCACAGATTTGCAGCTGTTGAACTGTCCTTGCATTCCTAAAATAAGTGACACTTGATCATGGTGTATCATTCTTTTAACATATTATTGAATTTGGTTTACTAATATTTTGTTGAGGATTTTAGCTTCTATGTTCATCCATGTAGTAGCCTATAATTTTCCTTTTTGTGTGGTGTCCTGTCTGGGTTTTTTATCAGGATAATGCTAGCTTTGTGAAATGTGTTGGAAAAGGCTCCCTCCTCTCCAGTTTTTTGGAAGAATTTGAGAAGAATATTAAATATTATTTGCATGTTTGACAGAATTTGACAATGAAGCCATCTGATCCGGAACTTTCATTTGTTGGGAGGTTTCTGATTATTGTTTAATCTCCTTACTGGTAAAAGTCTATTCAAAATTTCTATTTTTTCATATTCAGTGTTGGGAGATTGTATGTTTCTAGGAATTTGTTCATTTCTTCTAGGTTGTCCATCTTGTTGGCATATAATTTTTCATAGTAGTCACTTGTCATTTCTGTGGTATCACTTGTAACTTCTCTTTCATTTCTTATTTTATTTGAGTCCTCTATCTTTTTTTCTTGTTTAATCTAGCTTAAGAGTTTATTGATTTTGTTTATATTTTCAAAGAACCAGCTCTCATTTTCACTGATTTTTTTCTACTGTCCTTTTAGTCTCTATTTCATTTATTTCCTCTCTGATCTTGAGAATTCATATGAATATTAGCCTTATTTTATTTCTATTTCTGAAAATATTTCATTGGGATTTTCATACAAACTGCATTGAATCTACAGATCACCTTGAGTGATCTTAACAATATTGTTTTCCAATCCATGAACATGGAAAGGCTTTCAACTTATTTGTGTCTTCTTTGTCTTGTTCTGTAGTAAGCTTTGTATCATCTTCCAAGTTATTTCTCTTTTTTTTGTGCATTTCTACACGAATTTCAGGATTCATTTATCAATTTCTGCTCCCCCCCCCAAAAAAAAGGCCAAGTGGGATTTTGACATTGTAATGACTCTTAAGATCATTTTGGAGAGTATGCCACTTTAACATTAAGTGTTCCAAACCATGACCATGGGATAACTTTCCATTTGATTTCTTTGAACAATGTTTTGTATTTTTCACCATTAATGTATTATCTTATTTTGTTAATTCTATTCATAAGTATCTTAGTATTTCTGATGTTACCATATATAAAATTAATTTCATTTCCATATTATTCATTACTGATATATAATATATATAGTTGATCTTTATATATTCAACTTTTATTTTGCAGTGTTTACTGAACTTGTTTTTGAGATTCTAATAGTGTTTATTTTTTGGTAGATATACAATTTTCTATATACAAGATCAGGTCTTCTGATCTTTTACTTATTCCTTTCTAATCTTGATACTTTTTTTTCTTGCCTTATTACTCTGATTAGAATTTTCAATAAAATACATACAAAATAAAAGGCACAAATTTATATTCCTACCAACATTGTACAAGGATTCTCTTTCCTACAAATCCTCACCAGCACTTGTTAACTCTTGTTTTTTTGATAATAGCCATTATAACAGGTGTGAGGTAATATTTCATTGTAGTTTTGATTTGCACTTCCCTTATGATTAGTGATGGTGACCAACTTTTCATGTACCTGTTGACCATTTGTATAGATCTTATTTGAAAACTTCAGTTCCTTTCTCAATTTCAATTTTCTTCTTGCTATTGAGTTGTAGGAGTTTCATATATATTTTGGATATTAATCCCTTATCAGATATATCATTTACAAATATTTCATCTCATTTTATAGGCTGTCTTTTCATTTTGTTCATGGTTTCCTTTGCTGTGCAACTTTTTAGTTCAATATAGTCTTGCTTATTTTGCTTTTATTGCTTTTGCTTTGGTGTCAGATTAAAATAATTATCTCCAAAACCAATGTCAAAGAGCTTCTTTCCTGCTGTTCTCTTAGAGGATTTTATGGTTTCAGGCCTTGTATATATAAGTCTTTAATCCATTCTTGAGTTAATTTTGTGAGTTGTTTAAGATAGGGATCCAGTTTCATTCTTTGGCATGCGGATAACTAGTTTTCCCAACACCATTTATTGAAGAGACTATCTTTTCCCCATAGAGTATTCTTGGCTCCCTCGTCAAGTATTAGTTGATTGAATATGTGTGAGTTCATTTCTGGGCTCTCAATTCTGTTCCATTGGTCTGTGTGTTTATTTTAATGACAGTACCATACTGTTTTAATTACTGTAACTTTGTAGTATAGTTGGAAATCGAGAAATGTGATTGCATCTGGCTATGTTCCTTTTTCTTGAGTTTGCTTTGGCTATGTGGGGTTTTTGTGGTTCCATACAAATTTTAGGGTTGTTTTTCCTTTTCTGTAAAAATTGCCACTGAGATTTTGATAAGGAATTGCATTGAATCTATAGATGGCTTTGGGCAGGTTGGACATTTTAACAATATTAATTAGTCCAATCATGAACATGGGACATTGTTCCATTTGTGTCTTCAATTTCTTTCAACAATGTCATCTAGCCTTCAGTGTACAGATAGATCTTTCACCTCCTTGGTTAAATTTATTCCTAAGTATTTGATTGTTTTTGGTGCTATGGTGACTGGGATTATTTTTTTCTTTTTCAGATATTCTCTCAGTATATAGAAACACAACTGGTTTTTGTATATTGACTTTTTATCTTGAATTTTACTTAATTCCTTTATTAGTTCTAACATTTGTGTGTGTGTGAAGTCTTTATGGTTTTCTACACTTAAGGTCATGTCGTTTGCAAATGATTTCATGTCTTTCTTTCTTTTCAATCTGGATTATTTTATTTTCCTTGATGGGTTGATTGCTCTGGCTAGGATTTGCATTACTAAGTTGAATAGGAGTAGTGAGAATGAAAACCCTTGTCTTGATCTTAAAGGCAAAACTTCCAACATTTCACCATGGAGTATGATGTTAGCAGTGATATGGCCTTTGTTTAGGCATACATCGATAATCAATGTATTGAGAATTGTTATCAGGAAAGGGTATTAAGTTTTGTTAAATGCTTTTTCTGGGTCTATTAAGATGACTATACAATTTTTATCTTTCATTCTATTAATGTGATGCATCATATTTATTGAATTGTAGATGTCAAAACATCTTTGCCTCCTAGAGATGAATCCCTATTGATCACAGTGTGTGTTCCTTTAATGTGCTCTTAAATCTAGTTTACTAGTATTTTGAGAATTTTTGCATCTATATTCATCAGTAGCCTGTAAATTTCTTTTCATACAGTGTTCTTATCTGGCTTTTGTATCAGGGTAATGCTGTTCTTGTAAATGAGTTTGGAAATGTTCCCTCCTATTCTTGAATTTTTTGGAAGAGTTTGACAAGGACTGGCGTTAATCCTTTTTTAAATGCTTGAATTCACCAGTGAAACCATTTGGTGCTGGGCTTATCTTTTTCAGGAGGTTTTTGATACTGAATTAATCTCCTTTCTCATTATTGATCTGTTCAGGTTTTCTGTTTCATGATTCAGTCTTGGCGGGCTGTATGAAATAGATCGATTTATTTTAGGTTGTCTAATATGTTGGAGTATGATTGTTTATAATAGTTTATGATTCTTTGTATTTCTGAGGTATCTGTTGTAATGTCTCCTCTTTCATTTGTAATTTTATTTTAGTCTTCTCTTTTTTTTCATTATTCTACCTAAAGGTTTGTCAATTTTGTCTATCATGTCATAGAACCAACTCTTGGTTTTGTTAATCTTTTCTATTTTCCTATTTTCTATCCCATTTATTTCTGCTCTTATCTCTATTATTACCTTTCTTTTGCTAACATTGGGCTTAGTTTGTTCTTCTTTTAGTTCCTTGAGGTATAAAGTTATTTGAGATCTTTCTTTTTCTTGACATATATGCTTATAGCTGTAGTTTTCTCTTAGAACTGTTTATGCTGTATCCTATAAATTTTAGTATGTTGTGTTTCCATTTTTTTTATTGTCTCAAGATACTTTTTTATTTCCTTTTTTATTTCTTCTTTGATCCACTGGTTGTTAACTTCCATTTGTCAATTTTCCAGCTTTTCTCCTGTTTTTGATTTCTATTTTTATTTTCTGAAATTTGTGGTCAAAAAAGACACTTGATATAATTTTTATCATCTTCTATTTCTTGAGACTTGTTTTGCAGCCTAGCAATGATCTATCCTAGAAAATGTCCCACATGTGCTCTAAAAGAATATGTATTCTACTGCTGTTGAATGGAATATTCTGCATATGTCTCCTAGGAACATTTGGTGGACAGTATTGTTCAAATCACCATTTCCTTACTGATTGTCTAGGTCATCTATCTATTGGCAAGAGTGGAGTATTAAAGGCCCCAACTATTACTGTACTGTTGTTTATTGCTCCTTTTAGTTCTGTGAGTACTTGCTTTATATATTTTGGTGCTCTGATTTTGGGCATATTATCTCCTTTCCACTTGTAAGTTGTTCATCCAGTTAGTTTGGGACAGTATTTTAGGTGCCTACACTTAGAACTGTTGTATCCTTTTGGTGGACTGACCTTTTCATTATTATAAAATGTCTTTGTCTCTAGTACGTCTGGTCTTAAAGTATATTTGGTTGATATTAACACAGAAACTCCAATTCTCTTCCAGTTACTGTTTACTTGGTACTTCCTTTCTCATTTTTTAACTTTCAACCTATGGTCTCTGAATCTAAAATGTGTCTCTTTTATAATGCACACAGTTGAATGCTTTTAATCCATTTTTCTAATATTTTAAGTCCAATGTCTGGCTTTCCTTGGAGACAGTTTCTGATTGCTATCTTTGATTGTATAGAGGCTATACTTTTCTATTTCTTTGCAAGTCTCATAATTATTTGTTGAAAACTAGAGATTGTAAATAATGTGGTAACTCTGTACATCAGATTTGTCCTTCTCCCCCCGTTTGTTGTTACTGTATTGTTTGTTTAGTGGCTTTTCCTGAATTAATTTTTGTTGTATGTGACCCATGAAAGTCTCTACTCCGTAAACTCAGTAATCAGCTTATTATTGGACAGAGATTTCCTTAAATGTCTTGAACGAATAAGTATCTCAGTCTTGCCATGAGGTTGTGTGTGCATGTTAAGGAATACCTTCAATGCACCAGGAGACAGTTTATAAATCTGTTGTAGTCTTCACTTTCTGTTTATGTAGAATCTCAAGGATTGTCAGCAGTATGAGCTTAGGGTCTTTTCGGGTTTTTTTTCTGGGAAGGTGGACATAGATTCCCAAGAATATATCAGAGTTTACCAGTATGCCTTATTTCCCAGCTTTTCCTGTTAAGTTTTTTGGTCAGCCTCTTGTTTGCCCAATTGTTACTAGCACCTAATGCAGCAGTATTGTTTAACAACTGTGAACTGTCAAATGCTCTGGGGAAAAGACTTTTTTTTTATTGAATGAGCCAGTCAGATCAAAGAAAGACAAGCTCTGCAAGTGAGGATTTTCCAGTGAGCTGCCAGACAAATCGAATAATGACAATTCCCTGGGAATGGGGTTTTTGAGGGAGTTCCCCACTGCCCATTCCAGTGAATGCTAGGCTTCTGGTTTTCACAGCTACTCTGATTGTGAGACTATATGTTTTCAAGATTACCTGGAGTTGGGGAGAGGAGATGGTAATAGAGCAAGTTAAAACACTACAAATCTTACTGTTCTTATGGATCTTCAGCTGTTTTTTGTTTTCTTCAATAAATACTCTTCAGATTGTTGCAAGCTTTCTGTTAATCTCTACAGTTCTGAATACAGTGATTGTGACCATTTTTTGCAAGTATTCTCATTGTAATTTTGGAGGACCAGATTTTCAGAAGTCCTTACTGTCATTTGGAAGTACTTTCCCCTCAATAAGACCTTTAGATGCTAATGAAAGAATATTTTAATGCCAATAGTTAATAACCACATCAAAAATTCTTTTTATGTTTTAGCTACTTAAACTTGTAATAAAAAAATTTAGAGGGCACCTTTAAAAGGAAAGAAGGGTATTTTTTTTCAAAATTCTTTTGAAAAAAGATTCATGAGCAAATATGTTTAATGATCATGAGGTAAAAAGTTTCTTTAGGACACCATGAATTTCTATTATAAGTTATAAATAAAACTTTCACCATTTAATTGACAATTGTCATGTTTTATAACACTTAAAAACAATGGTAAAGTCCCTGGCATTATTTTGGTTTATAAAATCATACTTCATTCTAAATTCAGACTTACTTTATTTACTTGCTTATTTAGCATTGCTTTTTGTATACTTTCACAGTGACCACACCATTTCTACATTAGTGTAAAGATACCTTTACACTCACAAATTTGAAATAAAAATTAGGAAAATAGCAATTAGGGGAAAAATGAATAAGTAAATTCAAACCAACAAAAACAATTCATATATTTTGGGTTCTCCACAGTAAGGAAGCATTAGTACAATCAATCACCTTATACCCGGTGCCTCAATTTGTCTAATGCAAGAAAATAATAGGATACATGGCTTTCTATTTGTCAAAGATGCCCAACAACTTACTGAATATTTGATTAGTTGAGGTTATTTATAACTGCTACTTATTGTCTTCTTACTCACTGGTAATTCCTAGGTAAAGCTTAGGCAGAAAAGCAAAGGGTCTCATCAGTCCATTTTGTGCCTATCATATACATTTAAACACTGAGTTTTTATACCATTTTCACCATGGAGTAAAAGTAAAATGAAGTCTTTGTTCATCAAGAAACACTCCTTCATATAATACCTGGATTTTTCCTTTTTATTATACCAAACTGTGTCAATTATTTTGAAATACTATTATTCAAATATTGTCCAGTGAACAAAGCTAACTATAATCACTGACTGTGTATCTCAACCATTCACATCTATCACAGAGAAACTCACACATTGCCATGGTTCTATTTTCTTCCTAAATATATTCATACCTTTGGAAAAAAGTAGGCTTGCTCTGGAACAAATGCTGGTCAGTTACATGCCAAGGCAGTAATTTCATAGCACCTTTTTATATTCTGAATTCCTTCCCATTAAATGAATAGAGCATGGAGGTGTGAAAAGCCTCACGCACTGAGAGTCACAAAAATTGTCTCTTGAAATCAATGCAAAATTTCCAATCAAATCTGAGATGTTCAGTGAATATGAACATCAGAATCTTTAGCCTTAAAATCCAGAGACACCTTTAATCAAACCTAAAATTTAACATGCAGAATGGAAAATCCATAAAAAGTAAGAATTCTATTTGAAAACTCAAAGTACCAGGCAGGCCCAAATCTTGAATTTTGGGCCAATGAATGAACTATCTGTAATAGAGGAAATATTAAGCAGAAAGATGAAAAACCGAAGACTAGAGGTTCATATTCCCAGATAAATTCAAGACTATTCTCCAAAATGACTGTACTGACATTTTCAAATATACTCTCTTATAATACAAAAGAAAGAGCTGTTTTCCCCATTTGTTTTCTTTTAAAGATACATTAAATTAAATGCCTTTTAAAGAGAAATTCTTTCATGAATTATTTCTGAAAAACTGAACTCATGCGTGTTTTTAACATGTTCCCAGTTCAGAATGTTAAGTAAAAGGATCATCTTCAACGTTGCTCTACTATGTGTGGGAGAGATAGCAAAGGTTTCATGGACTAAGGGCCGGGGGACTGGACAAGAAAAGTTCTGAAAATTTGTGTAAAGACCAGATAGGAAATATTTTAGGCTTTATAGACCATGAAGTCCCTGTTACAACTACTCAACATGTCATTTTAGTGTGAAGATGTAAAGAAATGGGTATGGCTTTGTTCAATAAAACTTTACTTATGAAACAGCCTATCAGCAGAATTTTGCCTGTGGGACATACTTTGCTGACCCCAATCTTTTTTCTTTTTTTTAAGATTTTATTTTTAAGCCCTCTCTATACCCAACATGGGTCTTGAACTCACAACTGCAAGATCAAGAGTCACATGTTCTACCAAGAGTCTATATGCCATGCTCTGAGCCAGTCGGGCACCCCCACTGACCCCTGATCTAAGAGAAAACTAGAAGGAAGTAGAATTTGTGTTGAGCACATCATGAGTGAGCAAGTAAAACAGATTAGGATTCCTGATGTATTCTGTGCCTTATTTTTAAAATTATGGCATTTTTTCCCACTGGGCTGATAATCAGTTCCCAACTTTACTGGTAATAATGAGAGCAAAGGGGCAAAGTTATGATGAAGAGATTCCTTCTTTAGAGTAACCTAGAAACCATATAATCTGCTGTCCAAAATTCATCACAAGAATGACCAAGTCTTTGCTTTGAGTATGCTCTCCCTGACAACTGGAGGAATAGAACCTTCTTCAACGCTCCAGCCAAGACCTAACCTAAACTCAGTTCTAAGGGAGAGCTACTAACAAGGCCAACTATCTCAAGTATTTGTTAGGAAAGCAAACCACAGCATATACTCTGACCTACAGGTTAAAGAATCAGGCAAAATAATCCTAAAAATTTTATTTTCAATAACGTAGAGTCTGGAAGCTTTGTGGAAAACATGCTTTCAGAGAAACTAAGGGCTCTCATGATCCATTGGTAAAATCTGGCCTCATAAACCTTGGGATATCAAAAACACAGTAGGTATACCTGCCCACATGACAATTCCATCTCCAACATGTTACAATAAGTGGGGTAAAAAAAAAAAAAAAAGGATACTACTGATTTGGTAATTACTTTAATTCTGTAGTTCTGCTACAAGTTCCTATCTTGCTTTTGTTTTGTTTTCTTCTCTATCATGTAAGTTTAATTGTATTATGCTGCCCTCAGGTGTCCATTTTTTTATATGCATGATTAGCAGGCAAAGTAGGATCCTTTGTAAATTTAGAAACCAAGATGCTGTCATATTCAAAGTATCCTTTCACAAACTCCAATCACAGAGCTAATGTAAGTATTAAAGAAGTTCAACGTTTAGGGATATCTGAAATATTACTTGGGCTTTTCCTGCCACTTGTGTAAAAACACTGCCATTGAAAAAGGAACTGAAGTGGTTTAAAGAAAAAATAAAGCAACTGATAGTAATATTGTAACACAGTGGCTCTCAAAATAGGATTCATGGATCCTGTCCCCAGTGTCCATGAACTCAAACCTAGTGTTATAATAATACTCAAAACATTTCTTTCATTCTCACAAGTTACAGTGGAGTAAAAGCCACATGACTTCTGACAAACTATAACCAACTAAATACAGAAGCAGAGGAGTTAGTTGTCCTCTATTAAGCCAAATATGAAAGTCTCCCCCAAATATTTTAAATGCTATACTTTTCACTCATTTTTTGTTTTTCTAAGTATATTATTATTAATTAAAAAGAATTGTTATCCCCATATGATTTCACTTATACATGGAATCTAAAAAACAAGCAAATGAACAAACAAATAGGTGATGGGGATTAAGGAGGGCTTTTGTGATGAGCACCCAGTGTTGTATATAAGTGCTGAATCACTAAATTGTATACCAGAAACTAATATTATGCTGTATGTCAACTAACTGGAATTTAATTAAAAACTTAAAAAAACACATAAGTGTTTGTAAAGTTAAAAAAAAAAAAAAAACAGAAACAGACCCATAAATACAGAAAAGTAGCTGATGGCTCCCAGAGGTGCAAAGGGTAAGGGGATAGGCAAAACAGGTGAAAGGGTGTGGGAGATACAAGCGTCCAGTTACGGAATGAATACATCACAGGATAAAAGGTTTAATATAGGGAAAATAGTCAAGAGTTTGTTAATAGCATTGTATGGTAACAGATGGTAGCTACAGTTGTAGTCAGCATATCATAACATACAAACTTGTCAAATCACTATGCTGTACACCTAAAACATTGTGTGTCAACATAACATTGTGTGTCAACTATATTTCAATTTAAAAAAAAAGGTACAGACTTCTAATTATAAAATAAATACCTCATGGGGATGTAATGTACATCACGGTTAATACTGTATTGAATTTTCAAAAATTAAGAGTTGTAGCTTGGGGCACCTGGGTGGCTCAGTTGGTTAAATGTCTGACTCTTGATCTCAGCTCAGGTCTTGATCTCAGGGTCATGAGATCAAGCCCCAGGTTAGGCTCCACACTAGGTGTGGCCCTACTTTAAAAAAAAAAAAAAGAAAGAAAATTGTAGCTTAAAAGTTCTCATCACAAGGAAAAAAACCTGTTTTGGTAACAAATGTTAACTGGACTTATTGTAATGATCATTTTGTAATGTATACAAATATTGAATCATAATGCTGTACACCTAAAAATACATAAAAAATAAAATTCACTCATTTTAAAAGAAAAAAGTATGCTATTCATTTCATAGGCTTATTAATGCTATTTTAAAATAATTTAATATTTTTAAATCTTATCTATTTTAGTTTAACATAGTAAATAGTAATGGATATAACAAAAGTTCTTTGGGGACCTCAAAAAAATTCAAGAGTAAAAAAGGATTCTGAGACCATAAAGTTTGAGAAGTACTATAGTAGCAGACAGATTTTATCACAACTTCATAGAAAGTGTTTCCTCTGAAATTTGAGAAGATAAAAGAAAAGACACTGACCTCATTATCAAATTACAAAGACTAAACTCTACTTTTAACTTGTCACAGAAAGACAGACATTAACTTAAGCAGTGGGATTAAAGGTAAGAAGTTTGTTTACCTTCCTCACCCTCACTTCTCCTTCTCTCCCCAAAACATTTGCAGGAAAAAAGAGCAAAAACAGATTTAATATTGCATTTCATCTGCTTTCTTTTACCACTTTCTACTGTTGAGCTGTGCAAATGTGAAAAGTTCATAATGGTAAGAAGGAAAAGGAAAGTCATTATGCAGTGACTGAATAATGTATAAATTAGATAATCTGAGGTCTTTAAATGAGTCCCATTAACCCAACTCATATCTGTGTTATATTTTCCATGTATGAACCTATTCTAAAAAAAAAAAAGTGAAGA
Organism: Panthera onca; assembly: GCF_046562875.1. Classification (NCBI taxonomy): domain Eukaryota; kingdom Metazoa; phylum Chordata; class Mammalia; order Carnivora; family Felidae; genus Panthera; species Panthera onca. Next base: position 166,212,989 of record NC_138342.1, on the reverse strand, counting down.
AAGAAAGAAAAGGAGAAGGAATTGGCTAGGGAGGAAGAAATGGAGGAAATAAAAAAAGGAAGGGAGGCTTTCATTTTGAAGAATCACAGAAGCCAAGAAAATCTACCAGTGCATGATTAATTTTGACATACTTAAAAAGGCATTCCTACTAAAATCTAGGTAGCTGTCAATTTGACCAGTCATTGTATTTTAAAGGTCATTTCAAGATTGAAAAATCTGGGATGCATGGGTGGCTCAGTTGGTTGAGCATCCAACGCTTGATTCTGGCTCAGGTCCTGATCTCATGGTTCATGGGATCAAGCCCCATGTGGGCTCTGCCTTGACGGCACAAAGCCTGCTTGGGATTCTCTCTTTCCCTCTTTCTCAGCCCTTCTCCCACTTGTTCTCTTTCTCTCTCTCAAAATAAATAAACATTAAAAAAGTAAATAGATAAAATAAAATTGGAAAATCTGAAATCAAGAAAGTTTTCTATAAAAACATTTCCACAGCTGATGGTTAAGGTTCTTAGGCTATCCCCCAAATGCTCATTCTGAAGAAAGGAATAGTAAGAGTAAAACTGAATCCAGGGCCCCACCAGAAACCCTTGGCAACTTTGAGGCTAGACCTGATGCTTCTATGAACTTTCAGTATCACTGAGAAGCTCCTGGGATGACAGTGCACTAGAAGTCACTGGGGCTAGGGAGCTCCCAGTGAGGTGAACAGAAAGACTTGGCACCAAGGAGGTGGAAAAGAGGTAAGGGAAGGAGGCTGTGCTGGCTGAATGCAAATTAAGAATGAGGCTAGAATCTATAGTTGGGTAAAACTCAATAAGGAAACAAATGAATGCTAGGGATGGCTTTCCTGGCAGAGGGCATCAAGGATATGGGGCAGACAGGAAGAGAAGGTATAGACAAGACAGCTACCCAGGACAAAGGGAGAGCAGCAGGCAAAATTCACTTAAGACAGCTGCCAGTTATAAAAATGATAGGGGCGCCTGGGTGGCGCAGTCGGTTAAGCGTCCGACTTCAGCCAGGTCACGATCTCGCGCTCCGTGAGTTCGAGCCCCGCGTCAGGCTCTGGGCTGATGGCTCGGAGCCTGGAGCCTGTTTCCGATTCTGTGTCTCCCTCTCTCTCTGCCCCTCCCCCGTTCATGCTATGTCTCTCTCTGTCCCAAAAATAAATTAAAAAAAAAAAAAAAAAAATTAAAAATGATAATTACAGACACAGAGACTTTTTAAGGATATTAACTACCTATCAACCTTAGAGGTTTGTGGTGCTTTTGAGGCACAATATAAAAAGTAAAAGCATTAAACAATTCTTATAATAGTCATTTTCCACTTATGATAATAAACCAAATATTTTACCCACCATTTAAAATTCTGTGATCCTACAGAGCCAGTCTAGGAATTAAAAACTCACAATTACCAATGCAGTTTACAAACTGAAAAATAATATACTCCTATGACCTATGTCAAACTGAACTCCACATATATTTTTAACATTATTCTATTACAAAAACTATATTTTACCTTTGATTTTTTTCTCCCCTCTACCAGTATGGTATACTAACTGGGTTTTATCCCTTATTCAACCTATAACCTAACACCAAAAACAAAACCAAGACAACACAGTAAAGTCCTGCCTCATACATTAAATTCAGACCTCTGAGGATGATACACCTGGAGTATTCCAAAGACATTTATAGGATGCCCAGCCTGAGCCAGATACAGCCACCACTCCAGAAGAACCACAGTCCTCAACTCCCTTATACCTGTGGAGAGTGAGCTGGCTCTTGCCAACACTGAAAAGCATAGTGGACACCTTGGGTAAAATTGCTAGTAAAAATACCAAGCCACAGTATGAAAGGGTAGCTTCTGTCATAATATCTTCATTAAAAATAATGTCCTGGCTACTGCCTCTGACTATGGCCTGGCCCTGCATAGCCATTGTCTTATAGATCTCTTTTGACTTTTAGTTGTGAAATTCACCTACTGATTGTGTACTCATCTATCCTACACTTCATTACAACTCAATCTGTATCTAAAACTTCCTTCCACCTCAGAGTCCTGCCCTGGTGAGAAGTGCCTGCCTATTTTCCTGTCCCTGCCACCTGCCTTTACCCCCAGTGATAATCCTGCCAGAGGGCTGAATCTCAACTATGATGGAAGTACCAAAAGCACATTTGAAGATTAGTCCATAAAATAAATAGGCCTGAATTTATTCTAACATGACAAAATCCTTTTGCTCAAACTATTTCCAATAAAATACAAGGCTTTAAAAAGAAAAAGATTTTCATATTTTCAACTCTTTCCATGTTCATAGTTCAAACAACATGTAATACAACTTAGTTTCAGTATAGCAAGAGAAAACCACACTCTAGAGTTTGTTTTAATAGAAATTTATCTGTATGTGCAAAAGTTTAATTTACATATGTATTTCATAGATAGAGGCATTTTAAAGAGATTACTTAGCAAATTAATCATGTGACCACAATTATAACATATTTATCTAAAAGAATAAGCCACATGCAGACAAATAAGAGCCAGTCAATACTATTGTTAAAATAATGATACATCATTCATATTTTAAAAAAAAATAGACACAAAAGGGAATCAGCATTTTTAGTTCCAATTAAATTATAACATCTGAATGAATTTCTCCCCAAAATATTGCATACGCCTTAGATTTTTTTTTCCTAGCCTACTTATTAGTGAAGTTCAATAATCCAACATATAATTAAAATAGCTCTCCAGTGCTTTTCCACCTTAGCACCTCAGTTACCTGCTACCATTCTTCAGTTAAAAGGATTAATGGAAGTTAGCCTAGCCAACACTCCAAAAATGAGATTTGACTTCCATGAACATCTCATTCATTTCCCATCCTTAACCCAAACGGCACAGAACTTGGATAGAGTAGAGACACTAAAAGAGTTTGTTGAATGATAAAATAAATTAGAAAAAGAAAGAAAGAAATTCCAACATGTAACACTATATTAGATTTATTACATTAGTATACATTCTATTGTTTTATTAGTAAGAAAGTTAGCAGAACAAAGGCCCATATCAGTGCATTTTCAATGTATCATTCCTTAGAGTAAATAAAGCCACAAGAAAGATTCACAAAGTAAAGCCAAAAGAATTCCCAAGGTATGCCTCCCCCACTGAAAGCATGAGAACACACTTATCTTGGTACTTCTTAAAAAGGTCATGCTATCATGGCACAATGGTATGAAAGAAAAAGAAAATGGTTTATTAGTTTACTCCCCAAGAGGATTATTCTGACATTGGACTGAGTAATGAGAGGTGATGGCCTAGGCAGTACAGCCTAGGAAGGTGAAAAGGGGAAAAGGTTAGAAATGAACCACTTTATATTTTGAATGGTTCACCTTCAAAGGGGCCATGCTAATAAGTCAAACAAACATGATAACAAAAAATCAGGCAACCATGATGCAAGAGAAGCTACATCCAGAATTATGGATAAAAACTTACCACCTAGAAGGAAAATTTATTTTTTAAATGAATCCATAGTTTGAAGATAAGAGAAACACATTTTCATATGGTTAGTTCTCATGATAACAACTATCTATTTTAACAGACTTTTAACAGCATGCATTGTAAATAAGGATTAAAAAAACTCTAGTATACAAAACTTAAACAACAGACAACCCTAAGTATAAAGCATACATTTTCAAAAACAAAGCTAAGAACTAATAATCATTAAATACATGATTTTGATGCTATACAGAGATTTACTTGTACTTATAATATTCTCCCTCTTATATGTAATTCTGCCACCACAGCCAAATATTAATTATGTATGACTGGCATAACTCAAGCTAATAATAAACTGTTCATTTGTTTGCTGTCTCTTACTGATAAACTCTTACATTCTAGTTGCCAAAAAGAAGTATGATGCTTCATTTAATCTCTTTTCAAATATTCAAAGGAGGTATGAAGACAGAGCAAGAGCAAATCCAAGATCTGTGGTTCTGAACCTATGGGCTATAGACACTGGGGTGCCCATGCCTAGTTGGATATCAAGCATGCTGACTTATCTGAATAAATAATAAACCTCACACCTTTATCTCCTCCTGTTTCAAATTATTGTGATTAATAAGTTACATATTTATTTGAAAGTATTATTAAAGCAATATTAGCTTTTTAAAAGGTAATTTACCTTTTTTTTTTTTAACATTTATTTTATTTTATTTTTGAGACAGAGAGAGACAGAGCATGAACGGGGGAGGGGCAGAGAGAGAGGGAGACACAGAATCGGAAGCAGGCTCCAGGCTCTGAGCCATCAGCCCAGAGCCCGATGCAGGGCTCAAACTCATGGACCGCGAGATCGTGACCTGAGCTGAAGTCGGACACTTAACCGACTGAGCCACCCAGGCGCCCCGGTAATTTACCTTTTAATAGAAACCAATCTCGCATCTAGCAACTTCCACAGAAGTTCTATGAGATCCTCAACCTTTAAATAAGAATTGATTCTTTTTTTTTTCATTACACATTTTCTCAGTCAACAGACACTAAATGTGCAACCATCATATATGGATGGGACCTCAAAATAACTCATGTGAAGAAGATCCCTCATGCTGGGACTCTCTGATTTAGACCAAAGTTATATGTGGACAAGAGCACTCAAAATTGTCTCTTTCAGCTAAAAGGTTGAGAAATTTAGTGTGAAGAAAAGAAGGGGACAGAATTGCAACGTTATCACAAGACAGGGAAAGAGGAAAGCAGGGAAAACTTGCTTCACTGGTAAGAGAAAAGCAGAGGTCAGGACTATCCACTGATTGGTCCTCCCCTTGGCAAGCTGGATGAGTTTAGATTCTGATCCTCATTTCAAGGCTCACTAGTACCTTCATTTCCATAAGATGTATTACAGCGCTATTACCCCAAAATGTCCCCTGAAAAAAATCTACATTCTTAATCTCTATCATCTCTGGACACATGTTATGCATGTCTACAAGTCACTAAGTTATTCTAAATTCACCTGATGCAAACTGCAAAAGGAATTTCTTGGTTGAGTATCGTGAGATTTGTGAAGGCAGCGTTAAACTAACTGTCACTAACTACATCTCCTCTTCAGTCTTCTGAGGGTAGAACACTTCTTTCCCTTCAGTCCATCTTAATGGCCCCATAGAGCTCCATTTTGCCTAAGGAAACTATGTGGCCTTTTGAAATAGGAAAACTAAATTGGACTGATAACTGAGTTTTAGTTCTTTTAATTGTAAGATAAATCATATAGCAAATCAAGGGATGATTTAGATTCTTTAATTACAAGAAACCTGGTTTTCTCTTCAAAATAAATGGACTGGAGACTATGAAAAAGTTTTTGTGCTAAATAAGTATATATTAGCCTATATTAAGCTAAAACATTCTTATTTTCTCTAATATAAATAGTTTAAGTAAATGCTAAAATTCCACATCTATAAAAGGAAAGCTTGTATAATAACTATAAATTTAAGTTTATTCTACATCTTAAATACAAGAGAAAATAATTATATCATTTTGATATTTTAACTGGTAAAAGACCAGGTGAGCTGAGAAATGTAGAAAAGGCTGAGTTCTTAAGACCCACTACTGTATTTGGTGAAAACACAGTCAACATTTTCAGATCTAACTTATATCCCCTTTCCATCAGATATCAACTTTAATAGCTAACCAAAAACAAAATAAAACAAAAACAAAAAAGTAAAAGCTCTGCCTCTGCCATCTACTGGAGAAAGAAGATACAGAACACACACATTACAGATAAAACAACTCCAGACATGTACATGATATCGTATTCACTTAAAACTAAGCTCTGTGGTAGCATGTAAAGTAAGTTATTTCTTCTTCCAAAGATTTATGTTTACCTAGCTGTCAAGTAGAGAATGAAAGAAAGGGCAGCAGATGATAAATATGTATGAACACAAAAGCAAAGATAAGCCCGAGACATTTTAATTTGTATAAGACATCTTCACACACCTACACTTACATGGCCATGGAGATCTGTGTTAAGAAGCATCATTGCACAGGTGAGGCAATGGACTCCATCTAAGGGGAAAGACAAGGAAAGAAAGCATTAATTCACTATTTCCTGTTGGGCTTGTTATTATCATTAAATAGCATACACTAAGAACCTATGAAAACACAATAATGTGGCTAGGCACAATTCATCATATTTGGGGAGACAAAAAAATAGATAAAAATAAATTACTAAAGGGACTTCAGTGACAAAGTTGGACTCTACTGCTGGTAAAGTATATTATTCTTACCTCTCTGGAGGGGTATTTGACAGTACACATTGTAAGCTTTGAAACAGTAATCTTTTACTTTTGACACAGTAAATCCACTTACAGGGCTTTACACTAAGGAAATAAGGATCTATACAAAATAGAAGGATATCCAAAGAAACATTGCTTACAATGGGGAACAAGTAAATAAAACCCTCCAAAAATACAACTGTTATGTTTAAGTCATTAAAAATGTTGTCCAAGTATACATGTTTAAATAGAAAAATATTTCATAGTAAATTATTACATGAAAAATGCACTGTATGCAGTATAGTTCCATTTAAATATAAATATATCTAGAATAATACATAACAATATTAAAAGATTATTGTCTCTGGATAGTGAGATAATTTTTATATTTTTATTTATATTTTCTTAATTTTTTGAAACACAAGATACAGAAATTAAAATAAACCATTTTCTACTATTCCGTCTTTTTTAACTTTCTGAGAGGAAAGTAAATTAAGAAAGAAGCAAAAGTTAAAGGAAACCAAGATTTGGGTCTTTCATTGTACTGTCTGGGTATTAGTTCTCTGGCTAAAAAAGAGGAATAGTTATCCTTTTTCGTGACAATTCTTTAAAGGCAACATGTAGGTTACTGGCACAGGATACTATGGATCAGACAAAAGTAAAATATTGGAATAATCTTAAAATATTAAAAAATTAAATATTCAAAAAAAATGTTGTTCAAACCAGAAGGATCATTTCACACTTAGATGGAAACATTGCTCTCTCTTCTTACTTTATAGAGGAAAAGAAAAGGCAATAAGAATTAAGCTTCTCATTTCCAAACCTTAGAAATACTTCTCCTCATTCTTTTCTTGCAATTCTCAATCCAAGTATAGCTGTCCATAGCAGTTGCAGATGCAGAAAAATCTTACTAATGAATGCCAAATGTACAGAAAGGCCTTTCTAATAACTGAATTCATGAATGAAAGAAAGCTTATTTGGGGGCACCTGGGGGGATCAGTCAGTTAAATGTCTGACTCTTGACTTAGGCTCAGGTCATAATCTCACAGTTTATGAGTTCAGCCAGGCATTAGGCTCTGTGCTGACAGTGTGGAGCTTGCTTATGATCCTCTCTCTCTCCCTCTCTCTCTGCCCCTCTCCCGCTCTCTTTCAAAATAAATAAACTTTTAAAAAAACTTAAAAAACAAAAAGATAGCTTATTTTTCAAAGTATGCCTTTGAGTATAGTAGGTGATTTCTATTATTAATGCCTCTAAGGAGATGTTACCAAATGCCCAAAAGTATATTCATTCCACTTCCAGCTTATTATTAAATTTTAAATACATTAAAACAAATTCCTTAAAAGCATCTAGAAAACTCAGCAGCCAACTCTAAAATATCCCTATCAGTTGAGGGTACACATCCATATTCCTTCTTTCACTGAGGACTGCTAACATCTTATTAGATATGAAGAAGGTTTTAATAGAAACAACTCCCTTTTTATCCCTTTCATTCTCTACTCCGTGATTACAATAGGCCTAACTATAATCAAAGAAAGGACTAAAGAAAATTAAGTTCCCATTTTACAGAGAAGAATGTGACTTTAATGATCAGATGGTTAGTTAATTTAGCTATAGCCTGGAGGGTGGAGACCAGAGACCTGGGGAATAATCACTTTAGTCAATATTACGTACACTTAACTGGCAATACTGAAGCTCAAAGATAACTGCCATTTCTAATGCATCTAGTCCTAGTGATCTCTTCCAGAATCTGTGTTTATGAAAGATTCTCCAATTGCAAATGAAAGCACCTGACCTCAAATCATGAAAACTTTGCTTTATTGCAGGATTTGACATGGAGGAAAAACCTCTCTTGATAGGGTACATCAACAATTAAATAGCTTAAACTTGCTTTTTAAAATTAGTACAATAAACATAAACTCATAGTTCATTAAAATCATAAACCAAATTCAGTGGTCAGTGTTGTTACAATGAATATCAAACCAAAGCACTGGAGACACACCACAAACTCCAGTGAGATTTGTAAACGTTTCCAAAAATAACCACAAATTTAATAAGCATACATGCAAGGGGTTTAGGGTCAGATGTATAGGAAGAAGAAATAGGAAAACGAGGATTTCATTAAAATGTGCTTTGCATGTAAAATCTCAGTGACAGCATGAGCAACTTAAAGCATCCTGTCATAGTATGGAACTGGAAAACTAAGTAAAAATTAATTAAAAGAAGAATAAGGAATATCATGCAGTCATTACATATCATGCTTTTTAAAGAATATTTAATGACATGAGAAAACGCTCACAATGAAAACGAAGGACAACAGGAAACAAAACTCTGTAATGATTCCAATTTGACATTAAATATTTCACAAACTGACTGGAAGGAAATAAATCAAGCAGTTAATAATAGTTATCTCTAGATAACTAGATGATTTTCATTTTCTTCTGTATAATCTTCCATATTTTCCACAATAAAATATAACTTTAATAATGAGAAAATAGCCCTTGTTTTTTGAAATACAAACATTTCCATCAGATTACCTTGTGAAGCAATAGTGTCTGGGTTACAGTAAAAATATCTATTGGAGAAATGTATTAAAACTCTCTCTCGTTCTTGAGTTTCTCCCACAAGAGAAAATGCTTTAAAGAAATACCTAAAAAAGAATTAGGGGGAAAAAAGTGAAACTTTAGAAAACATTACCATACTCTATGTTTGACAATTAAAATTACTTCATATAGGGGTGCCTGGGTGGCTCAGTTGGTTAAGCATCCAACTGTCTCTTATTTTGAGTTTATTATCTCAAAAATAAATAAACATTTTAAAAAATTAAAATAAAATTAATTCATATATAATAAGAAATTAATTAGGGGTGCCTGGGTGGCTTAGTCTGTTAAGTGTCCATTTCTTGATTTCAGCTCAAGTAATGATCTCATGATCCGTAACACTGAACCCCACACCGGGCTCTGCACTGATAGCACAGAGCCTGCTTGGGATTCTCTCTCTGACCCTCCCCTGCTAGCTCTCTCTGTCTCAAATAAGTATACAAATAAAGAGAAATTAATTATATGAAGATATTCTACAGTTATTCTTTCACAAAATCATTTACTATATAGCCATTCAATATAAATTTATTTTATTCTATAAAATGTCAATATAAAGATGGACAAGGCAATAACAATACCACCTTGGGAAGGTGGTAACTTCCCATGACTAAATGACAAATAGCCATTTAAAAGATCAGTCAGATAAAAACCAAAGAACACTTAAGAAGCTGAACCTACAACCATGAAGGCTATGTTTTAAAACTATACATGGATCACAGTTTATCATTTTGCTATATGATTATACTTGTCATTGACACATTGTTAAAATTACAATTATATTATTTTGTGTATAGTAGATTTCTCTTATTTTATTTTGCCTATTATCATATTATATTATTACCTTTTATATGGGAAGGAAATTGGGAGCTAAAACTATAAATTATTTCTTGGGTTAGGAATAAATTAATGTATGTATAAAAATTTTTTGAAAAATAAAAATATGCCCAGAACTACACACCAATCTAAATCTGAGTCACTAAGAGTACTGTCTGTTATGGATAAACTCAGATGACCCTCACTAGACAAAGCACTTCCCTAAGTATGAGATGAATAGAAAAAAAATCCTTTAAAATGTTCTAAAAAATCTTACTGTGGAAACATACATAAAACCTTATTTCTATGATGAAAATGTTGCTGTCTTAGTTTGTTAAATCTAAATTACACTGACCAAACTTTAATTTTTCATAACTTTTATAAACCACATCAGAAAGTAAAGCATAAATATAGATCTTTCCTCTGCCCTTATTTGTTTTCAGTGGAAAAACCTATGAGTGCCATCAATTCATGCAAAGTGCCATAGAATAAGTCATTGTTGTGCATTCTAATCCAAACATCGTCACTTCACCTCCCAAGGCACAGTTTCCTGATTTATAAAACTAGAGGGTTACACAGATGATCTCAGAATTCCTCCAACCTCTGACATGTTAAAAAGTTTTTAAGAGTAAATGCTGACTAAGTTTTACTTTTAGCAGTGGCTCTTAGAAATTTACAATACAATAGTGGTGTGAAAAGTGAGGATCAGTGTGTTTATGACACTATTTTGAATGGATCAGCAAAAAGTGCTGAAACAGTTTTGCAGATATTTTCTGATTATTATGTGGATAGTCGTTTTTATTCCATTCATGAGTTAATACCAAAGTATCACCTTAAAAGGCTACTTGGCTATTGTAAACAAATGCTTAGGGAAAAAAATGTATAATTCTACAGCCTGTAAAACTGCCTTTTTTTTAAACTGATCATTCAAAAACCAAATTCCCACAGATTCTACTCCTCCTCGAGACTTACTTTGTCACTATTCTTTACCACATCATCTGCTAGATGCAAAATATGAGTTCATATATGATTTCATAAAAACAATATATTTTTCTTTCTGCTATATAGTTTAATAACTATAGAATAATCTGAGCTAAGATTACAAAGTCACTATGGGTTTTAAAAAAAATAAAAATCACACTTTAGCTTCAGCATTACTTCTCTTCTCAGAATTAATTTTTGGAGGCAAAAAAGAACAGAAGTGATATTTAATCATACCTGAGAGACTGATCCAGTGTCATTCCTGTAAAATCAAAAAACTTCAGATATTCTTCTGCAACTAGTTTGCTAAATTCATTGCTATAAGAAAACAGGATAGACTCTGTTATTAAAGTTGAAGCTATTAAACAAGACAACACACACGGACACATTCAGACACCAGCCTTGGTACAGAACATACTTCTTGCCTAGGTGCTTTGCGACATCCGATCTTTTGAATCTGTCTAGTTGATAAAGGCGTTTGGCCAACCTTTTGGCTGCTTCTATGTTGCTGCTGGTACCATTACTGAGACTTTCTGAGGTCTCCTTTTCCAGAATTTCAGTGCTCCCCATCTCAGAATGAGTCTCTAGTAGTGCTGTTTTTACCCCAGCATTGCTGTGAGAATTGATAAAGAAGAAAAAAATTAAAAAGATTTTTCTTATGTGACAAAAAAAGGAAAAGAGCTGATTAAATTATCATATTGTAGCAATAAATGAAAAACTTTTAAATGGGATAGTTTTAGGCTTAATTATTCATAAAACTATTTACAGCAATATATTTCAATGTACTAAAGAAGTGATTGCTTAAACCCCTTATGAGCAGTTAGGACCTTTACCTTTTTAAAAATACAGAGGACTCTAGCTACCTTCATGTTTCTGTGAGTTGTATCTATTGATATTCACTGTATAAGTAATTTAAAAAGAAAATTTTCAAATATTAATTCACTTAAAAATAATAAACCCATTTCATGGCATGCCTGGGTGGCTCAGTCGGTTGAGCATCTGACTTCGACTCAGGTCATGATCTCACGGTCTGTGAGTTCAAGCCCCACGTCAGGCTCTGTGCTGGCAGCTCACAGCCTGGAGCCTGCTTCGGATTCTGTGTCTCCCTCACTCTCTGCCCCTCCCCCACTCATGCTCTGTCTCTCTCTCTCTCTCTCTCTCTGTCAAAATAAATAAACATTAAAAAAAATGTAAAAAAAATAATAATAAACCCATTTCAAGGATATAAATATTTTATTAAAAATAATTTTCCAAAATAATAACATAAAATTTAATGAGAAAAGCAATAATTATTTCGATTTTTTACATATTTCTTTCATAGTTGGCTTACTAGAAGACAGCTGGATTCTCACTGCCACTTCTATATTTAATTTGTAAACAATAATATTGTTTTGGTTGAAATATATTAAGAAAATCCAGGGATACCTGGGTGGCTCAGTTGATTAAGCATCCAACTCTAGATTTTGGCTTAGGTCATGATCTCCTGGTTCATGATATTAAGCCCTGCACTGGGCACTGTGCTGGCAGTGTAGAGCCTGCTTGAGATTCTCTCTCTCTCTCCCTCTCCCTCTGTCTCTCTCTCTGCCCCTCCCCTGCTCTCTCATGCTGACTCTCTCTCAAAATAAATAAATAAACCTTAAAAAAAAAGAAAGAAAATCCAGCTTATTAGTTGGAAAAATAAGAAGTATTTTAATCTTTTACAGATAATTTTATTATTTTTTTTATAGGACACCAAAATAAAACAAGGGATAGTTTCTTAAATGTTAGTTGCAATAAAGTATCAATTAACCTTTTGTACTCACATTAAAATTTGTCTTACACTTTACTTTTTCTTACGATTTTATTTTTAAGTAATCTCTACACTCAACATGGGGCTCAAACTCATGACTCCAAGATCAAAAGTCACATGCTCCAGTGATTGAGCCAGCCAGGTGCCCCTGTCTTACACTTTAAATGGATCTTTTACCCAGGCATGATTCTGCATCATACATTGGTCATTTGCAAAATATGTTACACATTTCACTATATAATAGTTTTAAAAGTTACATTTATTAAACGTCATGATTATCTTCAGAAAAGTCTTCAAGTATTGAAAAGATATCAAAGTTTTGGTGGCAGACAGAAATATTCCAAAATTCTAATTTTTGACTGAAAGCTCAAATTGTACTGTTGGCAACAAATATAGTCAGTAGTTTTCTTAAAGTATTAATAGACTCACTCTATCAATTTTTGAGAAAATGTTTGCCAATAATCATAGTTTTTCAGTTACACTTTGAAGGAAAACTGGCATTTCACAAAAAGCAACTAGTTTGTAACTCACAACTTAATTACATGTAAGGCTGTCCGAAGGAACACCATCAGGAGAAGAAGTGCTTTATGCATATTTTCCATTTCATCACACGTGAAAATAAAAAGGAATGGCTAAAATTAACAGCACAGGAAACAACAGATGTTGACAAAGATATGGGGCAAGGGGAACCCTCTTGCACTGTTAGTGGGAATGCAAATTCGTGCAGCCACTCTGGAAAAAATAGAACTACACTACAACCCATCAATTGCACCACTAGGTACCTACCCAAAGGATAAAAAAATACTGATTTGATAGGGCACACGCATCCAGTGTTTATAACAACATTATCAACAGCCAAATTATGGAACGAGCCCAAATGTCCATTGACTGATGAATGGATAAATAAGATGTGGTATGTATATAGAGTGGAATATTACTCAGCCATCAAAAAGAATGAAACCTTGCTGTATGCAATGGTATGGATGGAGTGTATTATGCTAAAGTGAAATAAGTCAGTCTGAGAAAGACAAATCCCATAAGATTTCACTCATATGTGGAATTTAAGAAACAAAATAGATGAACATAAAAGAAAAAAAAGAAAGGGAGGCAAACCAAAAAACAAACTCTTAACTATAGAGAACAAACTGAGGGTTGCTGTAAGGGAGGCAGATAGGGGGATGGCCTTAGGTGATGGGGATTAAGGAGGGCACTTGTGATGAGCACTGGGTGTTATATGTAAGTGATGAATCACTAAGTTCTACTCCTGAAACCATTACTACACTATATGTTAACTAGAATTTAAATAAAAACTTGAAACAAACAAAAAAGGTATGTACAAAAAGGTTAAAATGTAATTATTTTGTACTGCTTTATAAAGGAATTTTTAGGTGAGTTTTGTTTCTTTGAGTACATGGTAATGAAGAATATAATAACAACTTGGAAAGTTTGGTGCCACTACCTTTGTGTTAGAGGCCCTCCCTAAGGAATGTGGTGAAAACCTCAAGACTAGGAAAGGCAACCTGGCTATGTGTGTGTGTGGTTGACATTCCTCAAGACTCTGTAGCATAGACCACCCATGCAGACTGTATTTTACCATATATGGGAAAGAAAGGAGCAAAACTTGTACAAAAAGCAACCCCCCACTGCACTTGGGGCTCAGCCTTTTGGGTCTTAGCCCATTGAGCCCATGCTGGCATCAATAAAGCTGCTTCCTAGAAAGAAAAGCCTGGGTGTCCAGACTCTCTGTGTGTGACTCACTGCTACACCTTGATTTGTGCTAAAGCCCCCTCCATTGTTTTTGTACCATCAGTGTAAATATCAATATAGTGAAAAAGGAAAATAATGCTGTACTCCTATTATAAAATAGCTTTGACCTCATTAACCTCCTGAAAGAGTCACAATAAGCCCCACTGACCACACTGTAAGAACCTCTGCTCTAGAAAGGGGTCACAAATTAGAACCTGGCTATAGAATGCTACATAATGCATTTGTAACACTAAACCAACAAGAATATAGTAACTTCCAAATCCTCACTTTAACTTGGAAAATAGGCAAAGATGTGTTAATGATAAACAACTATGCTTACGTAGCCTTCCAATGTACTTACCACAGACCCTAAACCAGACACAGTCAGAATTTTTCTGTAATGAACCAGACAGTAAATATTTCAGACAAGGCCTCATAACGTTTCTGTCATACATGCTTCTTTCTTTTTGTTGTTTTTTTCTTTTTTTCCTTCAACCTTTCAAAACTTAAAAGCCATTCTAGGCTAGGCTGAACAGGCTCACAGGCCTAATTTTGTGTGTTTTTGCTCTATCCCATAGTTCTTTAACTTAGCCTGAATTTATAAGTAACCATTTATTGTCTAAATCAGGACACTCTGAAGAAGGAACAGGGATAATAAAATCATTAAATACGTAATTATAATTGTTACGAAGTTTGAAAGAGTCATTGCCAATAAAAAATTAGTTGTAAACTTACAGCATACAATAAATGACAAAAATCATTATAGCAAAAATGAATAGATTTTTAAGCAAAATTGCTCAATCTCTATTTTTGTCACTTATTCTACCTAACTTACAATATCCCATTTCCTACTACCAACTAGCTAAGTGGCAGCCTCACAGATTCATGTTCACTATCACTCAAAGGCAGTTCCAGCCACTGCACACCAAGTAGCTCCCAAGGGCTGTGCAGTCCCAGACCTCCCCAACCACTGACAGACCTGAGGGAATTCAATGCCCCTTGCAACTCCTCTCCAAGCTCCCTTATCAGCAAGTCTTCCACATGCCGTCCTTGAAAGTCAGTGATATGGGGAGGGAAAAGAGAGAGGTTATCCCACTTTGTCTTTTAGACTCAACTATGTGAAAATGATGAGGGAGCATAAGGCAAACTGACAGGCCCAAATACTCCCTACTCCCAGGTGGGGTATGTTTACTATTCCTTAGGCACTCCTGGCTGCCCAAGAACAAAGGAAAAGGGGAAAAGTAAATGGTTAACTGATAGAGATCACAGTCATGCAGGACATGGGTCTCCATCAATTTACAAATATCTTAGTAAATTACAAGAAAAAGTCAGTCTTATCAACAGCCTAATCTCCAGAAACCTATAGATTCACTCAGTTTCCTGGAGCCCCAACATCACCTCTCCATAGTGATGTGGGAAACAAAGGCAGAAGGAAATGGCAGATAAAATTAAATTTCCTTATAACCTGAAGCCCACTGACAACTACTTGAGGCTAGCAGAGTAAAACATTTCTCCAGGAGCTCCCAATGTCTTATTGTTAATGCTTTGTTGAGGGAAAAACAACCTTAGCTTGCCAATAGCGAGGCCTCCAGTACCCTGTGAGGCTTCTTTAATATGAAAAGCTCTTGGAAAGTTCCACTTGATTTTTACCTCCCCTCAACTCCCAAGTATATAACCAGTCTGTCCTCGTGGTCTCTGGAAGCTCTTCCTGCCCAGGGGTCCTGTCCCTTACTTTAATTAAATTACCTTTTTTGCACCAAAGATGTCTTCAAGAATTCTTTCTTGGCCATCAGTTACGAACCCCACGAACCCCACCATCATCCCAAAAACTCATCAAAAATTCTGTTCAATGCACATTTCAACTTCACACATTCCAGAGGAAACTGCAGAGAAGCTACAAGTACCAAGTGGAAGCTTATCAAACCCAGACTGACTTCATTTTTTAAAGTCAAACTAAAATGTTAAACCACAGTCAATGCCAGGACAACACACAAACTGGAATTGCTCTAGGCAAACTAAGATGTTTGATAATGCTTCTTTAAACAATTAGCCACCTTAAACAGTTTTCCAACAGAAGTAGATGCCAATTAAAATAAACTGCTACATTATGATGAAATCCTCATGCAAGTACATTTAAGTATTTTTTCATCCTAAACCTTCCTCTACAGAGTTACCACCCACTTTTATAAAATTTATCCTATTAGAAAGCTGAATGTTTAATTATATACAGCAAACCTATAATCAGTAAACTCATATTAGAAAATTCTTTTAAAGGGCAACTTACATTTTGTGTTTTCCCACATAAGTGGTAGAAATGTAAAATATTTATTCTAAGAACTGTTTTAGTTTCAATCAAGTAATTTTTTTATAATTATAAAAGAAAATCCCTGGAGTTGTGTTCTCATGCATTCTCTTACTCTATATATTAACTATCGCGTGAAAAAAAGAAACAAGTGTCAAAGAATTTTCTTTTCAATTAAACTGCTACTTATTCTTTTCCATGACAAATTCATGGCATATATTTAATCACTCTATGTAAAGAGTATAATTATACTACATGTACAGTACTACAAAGATTTTCTTCAGATATAAGAGACTTATCCCAATGAACATATATTTTTTAAAATGTAGTGGTCAAAGTCATTCCTATTTCTTATTTTTCATTCCTCATGTTTGCTTCCTCTTTCTGCTCTCTTGCCTGTCCCAATCTATATCACCGCATTTCCCCCACATTCACAAAAGGAGGTAATTTTCAAATCTGTACAAGTCAGACTTTTCTGGATCTTCTTGAAAAAACCTTTAGTAAAAAAGAAATGAGGAATAAAGTGAAGATAAATACCTCCATTCCTAGGTGGTTTCATTCTGCCCCATTTCACAATTTATGAGATTATTTGAACAAGAACAGAGACTGCTTCTTTTAAGTCAGAAGCCTAGCAATACAATGGCAATACATACTCACCAGCAATCAGACAGACACCAAAAAGAACCCATCCCAGAGCCTAGCATGCCTGGGCCATACTTAATCTTATAAGCCCCTTCCCAGCACTCTTTGCTCCACAATTCCAGTGTCTGCTGGTCCACTAGGGCTTCTAAGGAACTAGCTCCCTATGAGGTCATATTATTATGACCTCATCTTCTTGGCAGAGTGCTTGCTGTTGGGGTTTGTGTAATGATTTTACAACCCCAATAAAAACAGGAACCAGAACACAGGGGCCACTGTATATCAACAGCAGAAACAACAATGGCAGCCCAGCCTTGTTCATACTTGATAAAGCAAACTGGATGATGCCTCTCAGCAGGAATAACACCCATTTTTTTTCCTAGGATAAAGAAGACATTGTCCACCTAGCCTGTTGAATATTAGATGCTTTCAGTAGTTTGAATTTTCCTTTTCTTGCTAGCTTCTTTTTTCTTCTTGATCAAGTAACTTTATAATCTCATAAGGTGAAATCCCTAATAGTCACTTAAATGTAGAAAAAACTTCCCAAAAGGTTCTCACTGTGTTCTAGAAAATGCTTCACTGGGGCCTGTACCTCATACCTCCAAACAAATGTGATATCATCAAAAGAATGATCAGATCATTGAGTCTGATCACCAGGCATTCTCATAACCTTTTTATCATACTATGATTGCCACATTTCCTAAAAAAAAAAAAAAAAAAAATACCCACTTAAATCTGATTTTCATAAAACAAAAAAATAGTTTTTCAGTGTATCTCAAATACAGCATGGGACATACAGGGACATCACAGGGGACCTAAAAAAATCATTGAATGTTTATCTGAAATTCAAATTTAACTGGCCATCCTATATTTTACCTAGATTTACCTAGTAACGCTATCTTCTAAAATGTTTGTTCTAAAATTATTTGAAGACTTCCAATAATGGTGTTCTCTATCAACTGGTAGTGTGTTTCACAATCAGATTCCTTATGAGAATATTTTTTTTTTTCAACGTTTTTTATTTATTTTTGGGACAGAGAGAGACAGAGCATGAACGGGGGAGGGGCAGAGAGAGAGGGAGACACAGAATCGGAAACAGGCTCCAGGCTCCGAGCCATCAGCCCAGAGCCTGACGCGGGGCTCGAACTCACGGACCGCGAGATCGTGACCTGGCTGAAGTCGGACGCTTAACCGACTGCGCCACCCAGGCGCCCCCTTATGAGAATATTTTGACTTACTTATGTGATTTAATTTTTATTCTTACTATTGTTCTACAGTTTCATCAAGACCTTCTTCCAGTTGCCTATGATCTGATTTTCTCTAATGTCCTCTAAATGCAAAAGGAAAACCCTCTTTTCTCTGCATACTTTACCAGCCTGCATACTGCCACCAAAGCTGTAATAATATGTCTCCTTTATAAAAATCCTACACAAGATAAAAATCTATATTCTGTAGCATGTCAGATTGTGGGGAAAATAAGTAAAGTTATGCACCATAAGATGGTTGACGGGACTAACATAAGCTCTAGTCTCTAGCTGAGAGACTCCTCTTCCAGGTTCTTCTTCCTACCCTGTTTGCCCTGTGTGCCAAATTACTACTAATGCATAATGCGGAAGTAACAGACGATAAATTGTCCCCCATTCTTGTGTTCGGGACTTAGACCTCTGGAGAGGGATCTCCTCTGAGCCTGCTGGTGTAAAATAAAACTCCGATTCACCAAGATCTCCAAGTGCCGCTTGATTTTTCTGCCAGCAATCCAGCCTGGTTCCATAACAAAATAAGAACATTCACAAGCTGACCCCCAACTGCTTATTTAGATTTATGATCTACCATTTTCTTCATGCTTGGGCCACACAAGAATATTAGCTGTGCCTTCTTGTTATCCTACCCTAAAATTCTGGGGTGCCCCATTCTGCAAATTCTTACTGATTCTACAAGAGCCCAGGTGAAATAACTTTTTCAAGAATCCTACTCCAACTCACCCCTGCAGCAGTCTCAGCCTGATAAATTACCTTTATTCTAGCTCTGCCTTTAAAAGTCCCATCTCTCTCACCTACTACAATCCTGAATTTCACTTTGTATCCCATCACAAGAATAGGTTGAAGTTATTCAATAGCCATCTGTTAGAAGGATCCAAGAATTGAGCAACTACCTGTGCCCACTGCCCCCACTATCCTCTATGCTATACTATCAATGACATGTAGCACTAACTTTCTAACTCATTATGACCAATCCTGAAATGTTCTAGAGGCACTGATGTCAGCAGAGGGTACCAGTTATGTTGCCTGATTTCATATTTACTTTGAATTTAAATTTTTAAAAATTCTTTAAACTTTTATTGAATATAACTAGGATTAAAAAACTAAACTAGGCTAAGGTGTCAAAGCATTTCCCGCCTCCATTTATAAAGTATACCTAGGGAATTGTGCATAGAAAACAACAACAAACAGCCACCTAGTTCAAATTTTATACTATATAAGCTGGGTAAAGGCCAGTCAGAAGAATCCCAAAGAGAGGAAAGAAATGACTCCAGTAGCAAGCAGAATGAAAGGGCCAGAGGGAGCAATACGACCCTGGCACCATTCTTCAGGCTGAAAATACAGATGGCAAAGGCCTGGAACCAACAAACTCAGGAAAGCTGGTACAAGTGCAGAGCTTTCCTGGCCAGAATGAACGTCAGTCAAAAAGAGTTCTAAATAAGTCATAAGCAAGGTACACATAAAATCCTGAAGTCTAAATTGCCTTTAAGAAAGAAAAGGAGGGGTGCCTGCATGGCTCAGTCAGTTGAGCATCCGACTTCAGCTTAGGTCTTGATCTCACAGTTTCTGGGTTCCAGCCCTGCATCAGGCTCTGTGCTGACAGCTTGGAGACTGGAGCCTGCTTTGGATTCTGTGTCTCTCTCTCTGCTCCTCCCCTGCTCGTGTTCTGTCTCTCTCTGTCTCTCAAAAATAAATGTTAAAAAAAAAGGAAAGGAAAGGAAAGGAAAGGAAAGGAAAGGAAACGAAAGGAAACGAAAGGAAACGAAAGGAAACGAAAGGAAACGAAAGGAAACGAAAAGAAAGGAAAGGAAACGAAAGGAAACGAAAGGAAAGGAATTCTTCTTGGCCATCATCATGCAGGACATTTATTTTTCAGGCATTGCAGAGGTAGCACATAATCTAATCTTGGAGGAAATGTAAATGAGAAATTATTCAGAACAGCTACAACACCTCCATGGTACACACTCACCTTGCAGCATCTAACACTGATTAAGCACTTACTTTGTGCCAGCCACTGAGATAAGTGCTTACTAGAAACTGTCTAGTAATCCTAGAAACCATCTCTAATCCTCAATAACCTTATAAAGTAGGCAGTAGTACACCCATTTTCCAGATGGAAACTGAGGCACAGACCTGGACACGAACAATAGTACTCTAGTACCCAAGTACTTTATATCCTTTACTACTATAATTTTGCTACTATTAGGCATTTTCTGGTTTGTTTTTGCTGATTCAACAAATATGGTAGAAAACCCCAGGGGAGATAAAAATAAACAAACATAATAAATGAAAAAAATTACATATATATATATAGTATGTTAGAAGGTAATAATTGCTATGGAAAAATAATAGAACAAAGAAAGAGAGATCAAAAATCTTAGTTTGAGGAAAGGGGTAGATAATAGATATAGATACAGATAGATATAGATATAGATATAGATATAGATAGATATATTTAAGTTTATTTATTTATTTTGAGAGAGAGGGGAGGAGGATGGCAGAGAGAGAGAGAGAGAGAGAGAGAGAGAGAGAGAGAGAGAATCCCAAGCATGCTGTGTGCTGTCAGCGAGGAGCCAGACATGGGCTCCAACTCACAAACTGTGATATCATGACCTGAGCTGAAATCAAGAGTTGGATGATGGACTGAGCCACCCAAGCAGCCATTTTTATTCATAAGGTGGTCATGGGAAGTGTGAGCAAATTGAAGGGTGGAGGTGTCATCAATTAACATAGGGAAGACCAAAGTTGGCACAGGTTTAAGAGAAAGAAGTTCCACAAGAGGGAAGGGAAACAAAAATAATATAAAAACAGGGAGGGGAACAAAACAGAAGAGACTCATAAATATGGAGAACAAACTGAGGGTTACTGGAGGGGTTGTAGGAGGGGGGGATGGGTTAAATGGGTAAGGGGCACTAAGGAATCTACTCCTGAAATCATTGTTGCACTATATGCTAATTTGGATGTAAATTTTAAAAAATAAATAAAATTTAAAAAAAAGAGAAAGAAGTTCCATTTTAGACATATTAACTTTGAGGTCTCCATTAGATATCCAAGGAGATATGGGAATATGGCATATGTAATACTTTCACAAAAGACATGTGCCTGGGCCCTACTCCAGGGAATTTTCAGACTGTTGGCCTGAGGGGGGGCTTAGCATTTTCTTTTTAAGCTCCAAGATGACTCTGATGTGATATCAGGATTTTTAGCCACCACTGTAGCCCATGAAAAAGCACTATAGGTCTGAAGAGGGGAAATGGAGAGATGTGGATTTTGATCAGATCAATTTTCTTTGTAACATGGGGGAATAACTGTAGGGAGACAAAACTGAAGGCAGAGAGACCAGCTAGGAAAGTTATCAAAATACTCTAGCTAAGAGACAAGAACCTGAAATTGAAAGATAATTCATACAAATATTTTTTTTTTTTTTTTTAATTTTTCAACGTTTTTTTAATTTATTTTTGGGACAGAGAGACAGAGCATGAACGGGGGAGGGGCAGAGAGAGAGGGAGACACAGAATCGGAAACAGGCTCCAGGCTCCGAGCCATCAGCCCAGAGCCTGACGCGGGGCTCAAACTCACGGACCGCGAGATCGTGACCTGGCTGAAGTCGGACGCTTAACCGACTGCGCCACCCAGGCGCCCCTAATTCATACAAATATTAAAAAACACCTGCTCTGAATGAGATTTAGAAAGTAAAATGAAAGAACATAATAGTGATTTGGAATGTGTATGGAGTTGTGTTCAGAGAGCAGAAGGCTAACTCTACTTAGAACCTGAGCAGAATATGTTGGCCACCAACCAAGATAACAAATACAAGAGGAAGAAGAGGTAATGAGTGCAAGAGCGCACACACACATGCACATGCAGAAACAGGAGACAGAAAGAGAAAAGAGCGTTGAGTTTGGTTTGAAGATGCAGTAATATAAGGTGTCTATAGGACATCCAGGCAGACCTATCTAGTAGCCACAGCAATCATCCATTACCTGTGGGAACTCAATACAGGCATAGCAGTTACCTCCATCAATGTGGATGGGGTCACCTGGTGAAAGGCTGTAATATCTCATCTGACCAAAAAACCCAGAAATGTGCCAACAAAGAAATATGTCTAACAGTGTATTCATTTGAGCACAATTACACTACAGCAAAAGAATTAAGAGGTCTCCTTTCATTTATTAATGAGATTCTACATGCAAGTGCTTAGTTTGCCAGTCAGTAACAATTATTTATTTAGAAGATGCTAAAAGCAAGTATTTGCCAAAATCTCCAGTTAGTTAGATGTCCGAGGTTCAAACAATGGTTCTATCACTCACCAGAGTTGATAGTAAACTCATGATTCTCTGTGAGCCTCAGTTTTTTCATCTATGAAATGGAGATTAACAATACCAACTCCCCAAGGTGTTGTGAAGATTAAATGAGTAGATGCATGGTTGGCACAGAGTAAACCATAAATGTTAGCTGCCATCACCAGAGCATCACTACTTCTCCCTACATCCTTAAGATTATTATTTAGTTATTTGGATGATCACATGAGATAATTACATCAGGCAGTATTTTATTAAATGTAAACTGCTATTTGTATTGTATACAAATGTTCATTAGCTCTGAGTAGAAATTAATCCTTGACATCTCTAAAGAAAACTGCCTCAAATTTTTGACACTTACATAGAATACATCTCTCTAGATGGGACTGCATTTATATATGACTTCAGGAACTTTATAAGAGAACCATAAACAAAATCTAACTATAGAAACTCCTAATGGCTATTTCTCTGTTCAGCATGGAGAACATAATTCAGTTTCTAAAACTGAAGAATTGTAATAAGTGTCACCAAGAGGTTCTGCCTCCTTAGGATACTTTTTAAACTTCATTCATTTCACTCAGTCCTGCATTCAGTATTCCATACAAGGGCCCCAACGTGCAAGGCAGTGGTACAGAAACTGATCAAATTTACCAATTTGCTTATTTACAATAAATAATTGGAAACTTTACTATTCTGGAGCCTTGAACTCCTCTGGGGGCATGATCCAGATGGTGCAGGTTTATTTTGTTGGTTTTTTTTGGTTTGTTTTTTGCTTTTTTTTTTTTTTTTTTGCTTTTTGCCTTTATGCCTTTTGAGATTTTGCTTTGTTTTGATTTTCCATATTAAACTGCAGCTTTTCTGGGTCAGCTCTCAAATGAGAATGTAATTTTGCAGAAATATTAACAAGTCAATTTTAATACAACTACATCATAAAAACTTGAGGTGAATCATGTGCAAATCAACTATTACTAGATGTCTAGCTTGATAAATAAGGAGAAAAATGATGTAAAAACATTTACATGTTCAGTATTTGCACAGAAGCTTCAGTGAATGAATCCATGAATCCCAATTCCAGTGGACAAGAAAGAAGAGTGAATCATTCACAGATGGACTAACTTGTTTTCCTAGAATGCTATTAAAATGTCACTGTATATTCTAGGTGTACATCTTTCATGAGATACAGCTTTTGGCTATGTTACTTCACTGCCGTGATACGGCATTAAAAATCTCTAATGACACCATATCACTCTCTATCCTGACAAAAGGAAATAAAAGGAGCAACTGTAGTCCACATCCCTGTAAAATCCATAAGTAGACAGTCTGAAGTTGACCATATCCTTTAATGACTGTGATTATGCACTGCACACTCTGCTGGAAACTGGATGGTGTGAATTTAGACAAAACACTCATATCTCTACATAAAAAACACTAGCTTATCCCCCATGCCAAGATATTACATCCCTTCTTGTTTCTCCAAATTCAAATTCTCTAACTTAAAAAATGTTCACTTAAAGGAAGGCAATAACACTCTAAAGAAAGGAATGTATACACACATCAATAAATCATAAACTCATCATAACATACCCTCCTTTGACTGAGGAGGAAGGAGGTACTACTTGGTAACGTGACATACGAGAAAGAAAGACATGTAAAACTAAACTGCCAGAGCCCAGTAACCTCACTCTTGGGATTTAGCATCCTTATTGCCTAATGCAATACAATTATAAGCAAGAAAGTTTAATACCCTTAGGGAGATTATTTACAATAACAGAGAATGAGGTCAAATCTATCCTTCCAAAGAAAATTTATAAAAGGGAATGTCAAATTTTTGAAAGCCAAAACTTACCTGGACTAGCAAATGTTTGCTTTTTCTCTCTGAAATCACTACCAACTAAAAAGAGAAAGACAACAGACAAATACTACTCACATACAATTCCATATAACAAGAAAACTAATGATAGTGACTGATTTTGTGTAGGCTTATAATATTATTCCTTAGTGCTTCCCTCTATAGAGGCCCATTCAATGATACAATCTATTAAACAAAATAAGCCATTTCAAAAGCAAAATTCCCGAATAATCATTTGAAAACTCAAGACATTCTTTATTGTTAGTTCAATCAAAATTATGTAATTTTTAAAAATTTTACCTGATACTTGAAAATCAGTTTTCTATCACTATGGTTATATTATTGAGGAAAAGTTATGATTAAAAAATAATGTTTTTAAAGTGCC
The DNA here is from genome assembly GCF_046562875.1 of Panthera onca. Classification (NCBI taxonomy): domain Eukaryota; kingdom Metazoa; phylum Chordata; class Mammalia; order Carnivora; family Felidae; genus Panthera; species Panthera onca. The sequence continues at coordinate 166,188,098 of NC_138342.1, read as the reverse complement.
ATATTCTGCTCCTTCATACCACAGAGGGGGAAAAATGCTCAATTCTAATTTAAAAATATGAAGCACTGACTAAAACTAAAAGGCAACTGACAGAATGGGAGAAGACATTTGCAAATGACATATCAGATAAAGGGTTAGCATCAAAATCTATAAAGAATGAACCAAATTAAACACCCAAAAATCAAATAATCCGGTGAAGAAATGGCCAGAAGACATGAATGGACACTTTTCCAAAGAAGACATCCAGATGACCAAAAGACACATGAAAAGATCCTCAACATCACTCATCATCAGGGAAATACAAATCAAAACCACATTGAGATACCACCTCACGCCAGAGTGGCTAAAATTAACAACTCAGGAAACAACAAATGTTGGCGAGGATGTGGAGAAATGGGAACCCTCTTGCACTGTTGGTGGGAATGCAAACAAGTGAGGCCACTCTGGAAAACAGTGTGGAGGTTCCTCAAAAAATTAAAAATGGAATTACCTTATGACCCAGCAATAGCACTACTAGGAATTTATCCAAAGGATACAGGAGTGATGACTCATAGGGGCACATGTACCCCAATGTTTATAACAGCGCTATCAACAATAGCCAAATTACGGAAAGAGCCCAAATGTCCATCACTGATGAATGGATAAAAAAGATGTGGTTTATATATACAATGGAATACTACTTGGCAGTGAGAAAGAATGAAGTCTTGCCATTTGCAACAATGTGGATGGAGCTGGAGGGTATTACGCTAAGTGAAATAAGTCAGGCAGATAAAGACAGATATGTTTTCACTCATATGTGGAATCTGAGAAACTTAACAAAAGACCATGGGGGGAGGGTAGGGGAAAAAAATAGTTTCAGAGAGGGAGACAAACCAGTAAGAGACTCTTAAATGCAGAGAATAAACTGAGGGTTGATAGGGGGTGGCAGAGAGGGGGAAATGGGTGATGGGCATTGAGGAGGGTACTTGTTGGGATGAGAACTGGGTATTGTTTGTAAGCGATAAATCATGGGAATCTACTTCCAAAGCCAAGAGCACACTGTATACACTGTATGTTAGCTAACTTGACAATAAATTATATTTTTTAAAAAAGAAAAGCTTTATTTAAATTGCAAAGTGTTATAAAAAATATTAGAGATAATTGTTAATAAAGGGAGAGGCTGGATGGCAAAAAAAAACCTTTATGTAAACTGCAAAGTGCTGTAAAAATATTAGATGATTATTAATAAATGGAGAGGCTGGATAGCTATAAATAAGCAAATTAATAAAAATGAAAAAGCACTGAATTACTTTCAGTGGGATCTTAAACCATCTTCTAATTATTTATGTTAATAGATGTTCCACATGCAATAAATAATTTTTAAGCAAAAATGTATCTTCTGTCCACATTTTTACTGCCCTGAATTAGTATTAGTATATATTCACTGGGCAACAGAAGGTGATCTAGGATTTTCCAGTGAGGGACTGTATGAATTCTGATAACACAATTGACAACAGATACTCCACACCAAGTGGATTATGACTATAACTTTAATATTGTAAACAGTTTGTTAAATAGTGTCATATCAAGATTTGTTGTACCTATCAATAAAAGGATAAAAACCATATGACCATCTCAATAGACACAGAAAAAACATCTGACAAAGTACAACATCCATTCATGATAATAACTTTCAACAAAGCAGGTTTAGAGAGAACATAACTCAACATGATAAAGGCCATTGATGAAAATCCCACAATGAATATCAAACTCAATATGGAAAAACTGAGAACTTTTCACGTAATGTCAGGAACATGACAAGGACGTCCACTATCACCACTTTTATTCAAAATAGTACTGGAAGTCTTATCCTCAGAAATTAGACAACAAAAAAATAAAAGGCATCCAAATCGGCAACGAAGAAGTCAAACTTTCACTATTCTCAGATGACATGATACTCTATATAGAAAAACCAGAAGACTCCACCAATAAACTACTGGAACTGATAAACAAATTCAGTAAATTCTGAAGGTACAAAATCAACATGCAGAAATCTGTTGCATTTCTATATACCAATAATGAAGTAGCAGAAAGAGAAATTATGAAAACAATCCCAACTAACTACAATTTAAATAACTTACAATTAAACTTAAAATTAAAACTTAAAAAAAAGAAAACAATCTCATTTACAAGTGTACCAAAAATAATAAGACACCTAGGAATAAACATAACCAAAGAGATGAAAAACCTGTACTCTAAAATCTTTAAACATTGATGGAAGAAATTAAGACAACACAAAGAAAAGACAGTATTCCAAGCTCATAGGTTGAAAGAAAAATATTGTGACAATGTCTATATTACCCAAAGAAATCTACACATTTAGGGACACCTGGGTGACTCAGTCAGTTAAGCGTCTGACTCTTGGTTTTGGCTCAGATCATGATCTCATGGTTTCATGAGTTCCAGCCCTGTGTTAAACTGTTAGTGCAGAGCCTGCTTAGGATTCTCTGTCTCCCCCTTTCTCTGCCCCTCTTCCACTCACACTCTGTCTCTCTCAAAATAAATAAACTTAAAAAAAATAAAATATGGGTGCCCGGGTGGCTCAGTTAAGCATCTGATTTCGGCTCGGGTCATGATCTAAGGGGTTGTGAGTTCACACCCACATCAGGCTTTGAGCTGGCGGTAGAGAGCCTGGTTCGGATTCTCTCTCCTCTCTCTGCCCCTCCCCCCTCTTGCACTCCCTCAAAGTGAATAAGCTTTCAAAATTTTTTAATAAAAAATAAAAATAAATAAAAATTTTAAAATCTCCACATTTAATGCATCTCTATCAAAACACCAAAAGCATTTTTCATAGAACTGGAACAAACAATCCTGAAATTTGTAAGGAGCCACAAAAGACCCCAAATAGCCAAAGCAATCTTGAAAAAGAAAAGTAAAGCTGAATGCATCACAATTCCAGACTTCAAGTCATATTACAAAATTGTAGTCATCACAAAAATACTGACACAAAAACAGACATACAGTTCAATGGAACAGAACAGAAAACCCAGAAATAAAATCACAACTCTATAGTCAATTAATCTTTGACAAAGCAGGAAAGAACATCCAATAGGAAAAGACAGTCTCTTGAACAAATGGTGTTGGGAAAACTGGACAGCTACATACGAAAGAATGAAGCTGGACCACTTTCTTATACCAATACACAAATAAACTCAAAATGTATTAAAGACCTACATGTGCGACCTGAAACCATAGAAATCCTAGAAGAGAGCACAGGCAGTAATTTCTCTGACATTGGCCATAGCAACATTTTTCTAAATTATGTCTCCTGAGACAAGGAAAATGAAAGTAAAAATAAACTATTGACATTACATCAAAATGAAAACCTTCTGCACAGTGAAGGAAATAATCAACAAAACCAAAAGACAGCATACAGACTGAGAGAAGATATTTGCAACTGACATATCCAATAAATAGTATAATGTAACACTTAAAAAACAAATAATCCAATTAAAAATGGGCAGAAGACATGGACAGACATTTCTCCAAAGAAGACATCCAGATGGCCAACAGACACATGAAAAGATGCTCAACCTCATTCATCATCAGGGAAATACAAATCAAAATTATAATGAGCTATCACTTCACACCTGTCAGAATGGCTAAAATCAACAACACCAAAAAGAACAAGTGTTGTCAAGGATGTGGAGAGAAAGCAACCCTGGTGCACTGCTGTTGGGAATGCAACTGGTGCAGCCACTCTGGAAAACATTATAGAGGTTATCCAAAGAGTTAAAAACAGAACTACCCTACAATCCAGTAATCACACTACTGGGTATTTACCCCCAAAATACAAAAACACTAATTCAAATGTAAACAATGCACCCTTATGTTTACAGCAGTATTATTTACGATAGCCAAATTATGGAAGCAGCCCAAGTGTCCACTGACTGATGAATGGATAAAGAAGATGTATATACATACAATGGAATATTACTCAGCCATAAAAAACAATGAGGTCTTGCTATTTGCAATGGCATGAATGGAGCTAGAAAGTATTATGCCAAGAGAAATAAGTAAGAGAAAGACAAATACCATATGATTTCACTCATATGTGGAATTTAAGTAACAAAAAAAAAGGCGGGGGGAGAGGGGCCAACCAAGAAACAGACTTTTAACAAACTTATGGTTACCAAAGAGGAGGTAGGCAGGGGGAGGAAAGAAATAGGTGATTGGGATTAAAGAGTGTGCTTGGCATGATAAGCAACAAGTGATATATGGAATTGTTCAATCACTATATTGTACACCTGAAACTAACATAACATTGTAGCTTAAGCATACTGGAGTTTAAAATAAAATTAGGGGCATCTGGGTGGCTCAGTTGGTTAAGCATTGGACTTGGACTCAGAGCTTGATCTCATTGTTCATGGGTTTGAGCCCCGTGTCAGGCTCTATGCTGACAGCTCAGAACCTGGAGCCTGCTTTGGATTCTGTCTGTCTGTCTGTCTGTCTCTCTCTCTCTCTCTCTCAAAAATAAACATTAAAAAAAATAATAATAAAATTAAATTAAAAAGGGTTGGTGTACCTAAACCAATCCTGTGAATCCATGTTTCCTGCTGAGCACACAGGTCAAGAGACACCTAAACCAGTCTGGGATAAATGGTTCTTTTACTTAATACTGTTTCCTCAGCATCCAACTTAAATCCCAGAATTTTCTTCCACCATGGTTAGTTGTCTGCCATATTAATGATTTTTGTTTGTTTGTTTTTACAGATATTCTAGGCATGGGAATACCTTAATACTGAATCTGAGATATTGTTTTCAGTTTCCCCTTCTTTATGCCCATTTCCCCACGCCTAGCAATGAATGACTACATGTCTGTCCAGGTCTGCCCCTCTACTTTCCCAGAATGCAATTCACATTTGTTTTGTTTTCATTTTTTACCTTGACCACATTGTACAGTAACATCTAGGAGCCCTTTCTACAGTGGGTGGTTTTGGTCTTTTTATACCTTTCTCTCAAAGTCACTGATGTTTGTCCCTGTTCAATGTGTAGCATTGTAATGAGAGTCCACAAAATCCTGAGTGTCGCTTTGTTGTCCCTATTGTACATGAAAGAGTGATGTAGAAAAATCTAGTAAATTCTGAATGCTTTTCCACATAGACTTATCTGGAATGTGAACATGATGCTCTGGTTAATAGTAAATGCTTTAACTGTAGTAGGTGCATTTCTGTCTGTCACAATAAATTTTAATTTGTCTGTCAAAAAAAAATCTATCTTGAAAGCAGTGGGTAAGAGTTAGGTGTATCCTAGGTGTGCCTGGGTGGCTCAGTCAGTTAAGCATCCGACTTCACTCAGGTCATGATCTCATGGTTTGTAAGTTCAAGCCCCGTGTCAGGTTCTGTGCTGATAGCTCAGAGCCTGGAGCCTCCTTCAGATTCTGTGTCTCCCTCTCTCTGCCCCTCCCCCATTCACACTCTGTGTATGTGTGTGTGTGTGTGTGTCTGTCTGTCTGTCTGAAAAATAAACATTAAAAAAAAAGATGTATTCTAATTCAAGTTGAATTTTTTTTTACATCGATCTCTGCTAGAGGTCTCAACTTAGAACTTAATTTCTTCTTAATGTACTTTACTTGAGAGTAATAACCATTAGAGATAAATTAGTTAATATTAGTTTACTAAACATAAGTATCCCAGCCCTAAACTAAACATTATAACCACTCAAGAGTATACTTGTAGGGGTGCCTGGGTGGCTCAATCGGTTGAGCGTCCAATTCTTGATTTTGGCTCAGGTCATAATCCCAGGGTCGTGGGATCAAGCCCTGTGCCAGGCTCTGCACTTAGTGTGGAGCCTACTTAAGATTCTCTCTCTCTAGGGGCACCTGGGTGGCTCAGTCAGTTGAGTGTCTGACTTCAGCTCAGGTCATGATCTCACGGTTTGTGAGTTCAAGCCCCACGTCTGGCTCTGTGCTGACAGCTCAGAGCCTGGAGCTTGCTTCAGATTCTGTGTCTCCCCCTGTCTTTGTCCCTCCCATGCTCATGCTCTATCTCTCTCTCTGTCTCTCAATAACAAATAAATGTTAAAAAAATATTCTCTCTCTCCCTCACCCTCTGCCCCCTCCCCTGCTCACACACTCTCTCTTAAAGAAGAAGAAGAAGAAGAGGAAGAGGAAGAGGAAGAAGAAGAAGAAGAAGAAGAAGAAAGTATACCTGTAAAAACAAATTTAGCTTGATCAAACACCCCACACATACCTTTGCAGGTCCAGGTACTCAGTAATGTCATCTAGCTACAGAACACTAGATCAATTCTACTCTCCTCTGGTCTCTCTTCCTTTTCTAACTCTCCCATATTTTGAAGAACAAGAGGCTTTATGAATACTTTCTATGGTTAGATATATCCAGTTTTTATCACTATTAATGTTTTCTGCCCTCTCTTCAATTCTTTATAAAAAGTTTTATAAAACAATTTTTATTTTTACTGTCCCATTCCACGGTTTTGCTGTGCTTCCTTGGTGCACTCAGAAGTGCATATCTGCCCTGCAGTGTCTCTCAGCTTCTGACAGGTCCACTACAAGGACAGTCTCACCTTGCAAACACCTTCTGCAGTCGTCCAGAAGAGGACACCAACATGCAAAGCAGTGGTACAAAAACTGACCAAACACCAAGTGAAAGAAATAGGCTGCATTTTACCTTAGAAGCTTTTATTTTCAATAAATAATTGTATTCTTCAACCGTCTAGAGTTCCACATTCCTCTGGGGGTATGATCCAGTTGATGCAAGTTTCACTTTTTTGCTCTTACACACTCCATGCAATTCCTACTACAGTGGCCTGTCAGCTTATCCTCTCAATACTGAGTTTCCCCTAAGTGCCACTTGTAAATACACTGAAAGCTGCTGTATTTGACAGATGTTTCTCAGAATCACTGAACAAATTTTGTGTATAGTTTTAAAGAGAATAAATTAGCTCCCTAACAAGAGTGTAAGAAGATCAGCACAAAGAAGACAGGAAGATCATCCCCCAAGGAAACAAAGTCTTTTCTCTGTCACTTCCTGCTTTCATCTCTTTACATTATTTCAGCTAATCTGGAGACAGACCAAAGGGGTCATCTTCATCTGGGGCTATGGGAATAACAAGGGGTTTTTTTCCACTCTTTATTGCCTATGATGAATGAGTTAGCAAGAATATCCATATATGTTTCTGTCTTCATATATTTTGTAAACACATCCAGAATGTTTACTGTGCTGTATATACAGTATTCTAAGCACTTTATATTAACTCACCAAACCCCTTTAGCAAACGCTATGATAGGTACTATCATCACCATTTTACACAGGAGTAAATTAAGACATGGAGACATAAAGTAATTTCACATGGTCACAATGTTAATATGGCAAAGCTGAGATAGAAGCTTAAGCCTATAGGTTATACTTTAGGTATAACACTGGTATAGAAGAAGAAAAATGTCTACTTTTTAAGGGACATCCATATGACCAAGCATGCTTAGTATAGTTACTGAATTCAGTGTACACATCATATTTGCATAAATTCTCTCTGCAATAAAGTATTAAAGCATCTAATATGTGCTGGACACATTTTATATGCTAGGAGCACAGAACGACTGCAACAAAGCCCTGCCTTTGTACAGTTTTAACTTCTAGTAAGAGACAGACAATAAACCAAATGAAGGTCCTCCCTCACTCTGTCCCTCCCTTTTATCCTTCCACAAATATTTGCTGAATATCTGTTATGAGTCAGATGCTGTTCTAAGTAAATATTATGTGTTCAATAATGCATCAAATAGCAAAAGTCTTTGCACACATGGAGCTAACATTCAGACAGTGATAGTGATAAATGCCTTGGACATACATACAAGCCAGGTAAGGAAACAGGGGAGGTTAGGGTTGCTGCTTTACTCACAGCACCAAGAAAGTGCCACTCGAGTGGAAAACTGAAGAAAGTGAGGGATGTGTCCTTGCAACCTATCTTCAGGAAGAGCATTCCAAACAAATACTAAGGCCTGGGCAGGACTGTGTTTGGCACATCCAAGGGATGGCCCAGAGAGGATACTATGGCTAGAGAGGAAAAGGCAAGAACAGGGGTGGGGGATGGGGGAGGTGGGACCTGAATTCACTTGTATTTCCAAAGTGGTCATTCACTCAAAAGCCGCCAAATCAACTCCAGTTCTCAACCATCTATAGTCAGAAAAGGCACAATTTAAAAGAAAGAGACTGTTAGTATCTTAGACATGTTAGCTTCTAAAGTTAGTGGGCTGTTTTTCATTTCCTTCTCTACTTCTATGAAGGTTTCCTTGACCCTCAGCAGCATCCAAGGCCCAGACTCCAGCAATCCCTTAAGTCATCCTGTTGCACAAGGATCCACTGCATACTGTGCATACTGTCTCCAGTACTGTCCGACAGGATTGGTCTGTGACTTTTCTAGGGTTGAATCTTCCTCACATTTCTATCCCAGTGTCTAGTACAATGGCTGGGACATATATAGTTGCTCACTAAAAGTGCCTTAAATCAAGTTGCAAAACTTTAACAAGAAAAGTCAATGACTATGTTCGAATCTCAACACACCAATAAACTTGACGAGAAGATGCCTGAAAATAATAATTAGGATGCTTCCTCCAATGAACCCATGTAAAAAGCTGCAAGTCTCCACCATGAAGTTTTGGTTATTTATATCTACCAATTAGAATCACTTTAATAATTTTAAGTACTTACCTCATTGTGGAATCTAGAAGCTCTGACCAGTAGAAAATACTTACCAATGAGCTTTCTCTAGACATTTTTTCCCAAGTTTCATTTTTTTTAACATTACCTGTTCCTTAGTACAATGAGGAGCAAATATGAAAAAGTGGCAACAAAGTAGAACACAAAGGGGGATTCTCAATTCTTAATATCTAAACTTAGAAAAGTAAAACCATCATTACTAAATAAAAAGATCATACACAGGGTACCTGGGTGGCTCAATCAGTTAAGTGTCCGACTCTTGATTTCGGCTCAGGGTATGATCTCATGGTTTGTGAGTTCAACCCCCGCATTGAGCTCTAGGCTGACAAGAAGGAGCCTGCTTGGGAGTCTGTCTCCCTGTCTCTCTGCCCCTCCCCCACTTGTTATCTCTCTCCCAAAATAGATCAAAATAAACTTAAGAAAACAGTTTATTAAAAGAAAATAGTACACATTATCTTAAAAAGAAAAGTACCACTGCCAATTGCCAAGATTTATATGTTCCTAGGCATGATGCTGAAACCAGTTTCTTCCTATCTTCATTTATTATATGTTAAAAATAGATGAGACAATGCTAAGATGACTTCCCTGGATCACTGAGTCACATAAGAGAGGACGCGCTCAGACATGGGTGCCTTCCTTTCCAGTGAATAGATTTTAGAAAGTTCCAGGTTTTTGAAACCACCTTTGATTTTAAAAATATATTTTTAAACAAATGAGGTAATAAGCGAGAAAACCAGGAGAACTGTGTGTACCAGACAGTTGGCACACATTTATTCTTACCAAAGTGTTTGCTTAATGAATAAATCATCTGAACCATGTATAAGTTTAATCTAGAAATAAATTGCTTTTCCCATGCAAAAACAAAACAAAACAAGACAAAACAAATTTTAGGGAGCTGTGTATCATTTAATTTGCCCTTCATTTCACACTATCACCTCCTAACATCAATCTACCTGTAAATTCGAGGGGAGAGAGCCTTGTGGTCCTAAATGTAAGTTACATCAGCTATCTACCATCTAACTCTCTTCTTAAGTATTTTGGTATTTTAAAATTGAAATCGTGGGATTTCGGAGGTAGTTTAATAACATGAGCTGGAAGAGATTCAGTTACTGGACACGAGACAAGACAATCTGCTTTGCAAATAAGCTGAGAATTAAAGGTACACAGTATACAACAAATGTAGTGAATACCTCCCTCTCCAAAAAAAAAAAAACAAAAACAGAGAGAGTCTTTAAAATCAGATGAGAAGTGGGGCGCCTGGGTGGCTCAGTTGGTTAAACGTCCGACTTCAGCTCAGGTCATGATCTCATAGTCTGTGAGTTCGAGCCCCGTGTCAGGCTCTGTGCTGACAGCTCAGAGCCTGGAGCCTGTTTCAGATTCTGTGTCTCCCTCTCTCTCTGCCCCTTCCCTGCTCATGTTCTGTCTCTCTCTGTCTCAAAAATAAATAAAAACATTTAAAAAAAATTTTTTTTAAATAATAAAAAAAAATCAGATGAGAAGAAAGGAAATCACATTTTCTGGCACTCTAACATATGACAAGCCCTTTATGTATATCATTTCATTTTAATGATTATCAGAACCTCCTAGTACAGTTTCTTCGGGCGAATTTTTAAATTCACCCTATGGACAACTGAATTACAAAAAGGCATCCATTTTGGTACATGTTTTAGATAAAGGAAATCCCATCAGGGCTCACAGCTAAGCAATCAGAATTCAGGACATGTAACTACTTTTCACATCAGAGACCCCTGCAGGGGTCCAAAGAAATTATGGTGTAATTAGGACAACCACCTACCATTAGACCACTTGGCCTTAAGAAAGCACATGGAGAACTTTCAAGTAATCAACCACCTAACTACTCATTGTTCATATGACAACAATTGAAATCCAGAGATGGGACTCACCCTTAGAATCATGTCTTCCAACTCCAAATCCAAAACTTTTCACCTAGTACACAATTGTCCACAGCAGAGATGACAATTTAAATAACTGATGACAAAGTTGGCCTTCCCATAAGATAGGCTCAGTCTCGACAATATTCTCTGCTTCAGAGAATATTTTTCAAGCAAACAGAAAATGACAAAGTCTCTTGGTCAAGGGAAGAGGCACTGGGGTTAGCACTTCCAGAAGCCCGGAAAACTAATAAAGGAAGGGATGATGTCAGGGGCAGTGCACCAGCTTGAAACCACAAAAATAATCCTCTAGAACCAGATCATGAACCTTGCTATGAAGGGAGGAGGATAATACCAGGGAGAGCCAGAGATGCTACTGAACAGAAAGAAACTAGAAGTCCTCCCCCTCTTCCTTTTTTCCCACTGAACATTTCCAAAGAGATGAGGCAAAGTGGTACTAATTTTGGCAAAGCTATATAAGTACAAGTACATAACATATTTCATTGATTTCTAGACAATTTTTTCTAAATTGTATAGTCTCTCATATTAGGATGGTTTCTTTTTTTTTTTTTTTTTTTTTAAATTTTTTTTTTCAACGTTTTTTATTTATTTTTGGGACAGAGAGAGACAGAGCATGAACGGGGGAGGGGCAGAGAGAGAGGGAGACACAGAATCGGAAACAGGCTCCAGGCTCCGAGCCATCAGCCCGGAGCCTGACGCGGGGCTCGAACTCACGGACCGCGAGATCGTGACCTGGCTGAAGTCGGACGCTTAACCGACTGCGCCACCCAGGCGCCCCAGGATGGTTTCTTAATATAGTACAACCTCTGTCAGCTAGACAGGTTATTCATTGTTTGTATACAAAGGAAAATTATATATTGTTGATTTAGTCTTGGCCTAATTGATGTGTACAATGTCTCAAAAAAGATTACGCTATTAGTTGGTATTGAAACAAAAGTATTGGGTATGGAGAAGGCACTGAAAAGAAGCAACTAAGATTCTTATTTTTATGTAAAAATCTGTAAGTTTAAATAGAAATACCACATGACCCAGCAATTCTACTACTGGGTATTTACCTTAAGAAAACAAAAACAAATTTGAAAAGATGTATGCACCCCTAAATTTACTGAAGCATTATTTAATCACCAAGATACGGAAGCAACCCAAAGGTTAATTGGTAAATGGATAAAGAAGATGCAATATATATACATACACACATACACACACACACACAATGGAATATTACTCAGCCACAGAAAGAATGAGATCTTGTTACTTGCAACAACATAGATAGATCTAAAGAATATTATGCTGACTGAAATAAGTTAGAAAGAAAAAAAAATTCTGAGTGTTAAAAAGCATTGTGTCATAGTTAATTGGTGGCATATTATTTTCTGATGATACTTAAAAATAATGATTTATCTCTGAATCAACAGCATCTTAGATTTTAAAAATTCTATGCCTTTTTGTTTTTACTAGCTTACATTTACCTTAAATTTCAATAACATTTAAAAGGAAGATTGTATTCGGTTTCTTGATTTGCTTGTTTATGGGTCATGAGAGTAAAATAATGATGGCACAAAATTCTTTGGTTTCTGTTGCCTCTGTTTTGCAAAAGACAAATTGCTTTGAAGTTCTAGTGTTTACATTTAATTCTAGAAGTTTATGACCCACTTCTCAAAGATCACCATTTAAAAGCATACAGACATACTCTTTAATCATTGCTTTTTAAAACACTATTTTTCAATGTAGACAAATGAGAATAGTATTTTTAAAGCATTGCTATGCTTTAAGTGCTCCAAGATAATGTGCACCAAAAACACATTGAGATAATTAGTATTAAAATTTTGCTCCTTCAATTACAAAAACAAAAAAACAAACAAACCAACATACCAAGTTCCAAAACGGTAAACATTAAGATTATGGATAACTATTCCTCATGAGAAAAGTGACAAAGTAGGTAGAGTTTATGTGAATTAGTTGAAGCCAGTATTTACAATCAATACCTAACAAAAGCAAATGAAAACTCTTGCATTTTCTCTAACAAAATTTAATATTACTTCTTTAATTTTTTGAAATGCAAAATATTTCCCCAGCTAATTCAAAAAGTGCTACAGATAATATTTAATATCCATGTTGCTATAATACCAAAATTTTGACCTTTTGACAGGCACACACGCACACACACACACACATAAAGGTACAACTCCAGAATGAGGGAGGGAAGATGGCGGCGTAGGAGGACGCTGGGCTCACCGCGCGTCCTGCTGATCACTTAGATTCCACCTACACCTGCCTAAAGAACCCAGAAAACCGCCAGAGGATTAGCAGAACAGAGTCTCCGGAGCCAAGCGCAGACGAGAGGCTCACGGAAGAGGGTAGGAAGGGCGGCGAGGCGGTGCGCGCTCCACGGACTGGTGGGAGGGAGCCGGGGCTGAGGGGTGGCTCGCCGGCCAAGCAGAGCCCTGGAGTCTGGCTGGCAAAAGCGGAGGGGCCAGACGGACTGTGTTCCAACAGCAAGCGCGACTTAGCGTCTGGGAGGTCATAAGTTAACAGCTCTGCTCAGAAAGCGGGAAGGCTGGAGGACAAAGGGAGGGAGAGCTGCTGAGCCCCCGGACGGCAGAGCTCAGCTTGGCGGGGAATAAAGGCGCTCGCCAGCGCCATCTCCCCGCCCATCCCCCAGCCAAAATCCCAAAGAGAACCAGTTCCTGCCAGGGAACTTGCTCGCTCTGCGCAAACACCCAACTCTGTGCTTCTGCAGAGTCAAACCTCCGGCAGCGGATCTGACTCCCTCCCGCTGCCACAGGGCCCATCCTGAAGTGGATCACCTAAGGAAAAGCGAGCTAAGCCTGCCCCTCCTGCCCCTGTGCACCTTGCCTACCCACCCCAGCTAATACGCCAGATCCCCAGCACCACAAGCCTGGCAGTGTGCAAGTAGCCCAGACGGGCCACGCCACCCCACAGTGAATCCCACCCCTAGGAGAGGGGAAGAGAAGGCACACACCAGTCTGACTGTGGCCCCAGCGGTGGGCTGGGGGCAGACATCAGGTCTGACTGTGGCCCCGCCCACCAACTCCAGTTATACACCACAGCACAGGGGAAGTGCCCTGCAGGTCCTCACCACTCCAGGGACTATCCAAAATGACCAAACGGAAGAATTCCCCTCAAAAGAATCTCCAGGAAATAACAACAGCCAATGAACTGGTCAAAAAGGATTTAAATAATATAACAGAAAGTGAATTTAGAATAATAGTCATAAAATTAATCGCTGGGCTTGAAAACAGTATACAGGACAGCAGAGAATCTCTTGCCACAGAGATCAAGGGACTAAGGAACAGTCACGAGGAGCTGAAAAGCGCTTTAAACGAAATGCAAAACAAAATGGAAACGACGACAGCTCGGATTGAAGAGGCACAGGAGAGAATAGGTGAACTAGAAGATAAAGTTATGGAAAAAGAGGAAGCTGAGAGAAAGAGACATAAAAAAATCCAGGAGTATGAGGGGAAAATTAGAGAACTAAGTGATACACTAAAAAGAAATAATACACGCATAATTGGTATCCCAGAGGAGGAAGAGAGAGGGAAAGGTGCTGAAGGGGTACTTGAAGAAATTATAGCTGAGAACTTCCCTGAACTGGGGAAGGAAAAAGGCATTGAAATCCAAGAGGCACAGAGAACTCCCTTCAGACGTAACTTGAATCAATCTTCCGCACGACATATCATAGTGAAACTGGCAAAATACAAGGATAAAGAGAAAATTCTGAAAGCAGCAAGGGATAAACGTGCCCTCACATATAAAGAGAGACCTATAAGACTCGTGATTGATCTCTCCTTTGAAACTTGGCAGGCCAGAAAGGCTTGGCACGATATCTTCAGTGTGCTAAACAGAAAAAATATGCAGCCGAGAATCCTTTATCCAGCAAGTCTGTCATTTAGAATAGAAGGAGAGATAAAGGTCTTCCCAAACAAACAAAAACTGAAGGAATTCGTCACCACTAAACCAGCCCTATAAGAGATCCTAAGGGGGATCCTGTGAGACAAAGTACCAGAGACATCGCTACAAGCATAAAACATACAGACATCACAATGACTCTAAACCCGCATTTTTCTATAATAACACTGAATGTAAATGGATTAAATGCGCCAACCAAAAGACATAGGGTATCAGAATGGATAAAAAAACAAGACCCATCTATTTGCTGTCTACAAGAGACTCATTTTAGATCTGAGGACACCTTTAGACTGAGAGTGAGGGGATGGAGAACTATTTATCATGCTCCTGGAAGCCAAAAGAAAGCTGGAGTAGCCATACTTATATCAGACAAACTAGACTTTAAATTAAAGGCTGTAACAAGAGATGAAGAAGGGCATTATATAATAATTACAGGGTCTATCCATCAGGAAGAGCTAACAATTATAAATGTCTATGCGCCAAATACCGGAGCCCCCAGATATATAAAACAATTACTCATAAACATAAGCAACCTTATTGATAAGAATGTGGTCATTGCAGGGGACTTTAACACCCCACTTACAGAAATGGATAGATCATCTAGACACACAGTCAATAAAGAAACAAGGGCCCTGAATGCTACATTGGATCAGATGGACTTGACAGATATATTTAGAACTCTGCATCCCAAAGCAACAGAATATACTTTCTTCTCGAGTGCACATGGAACATTCTCCAAGATAGATCATATACTGGGTCACAAAACAGCCCTTCATAAGTTTACAAGAATTGAAATTATACCATGCATACTTTCAGACCACAATGCTATGAAGCTTGAAATCAACCACAGGAAAAAGTCTGGAAAACCTCCAAAAGCATGGAGGTTAAAGAACACCCTACTAACGAATGAGTGGGTCAACCAGGCAATTAGAGAAGAAATTAAAACATATATGGAAACAAACGAAAATGAAAATACAACAATCCAAACGCTATGGGACGCAGCGAAGGCAGTCCTGAGAGGAAAATACATTGCAATCCAGGCCTATCTCAAGAAACAAGAAAAATCCCAAATACAAAATCTAACAGCACACCTAAAGGAAATAGAAGCAGAACAGCAAAGGCAGCCTAAACCCAGCAGAAGAAGAGAACTAATAAAGATCAGAGCAGAAATAAACAATATAGAATCTAAAAAAACTGTAGAGCAGATCAACGAAACCAAGAGTTGGTTTTTTGAAAAAATAAACAAAATTGACAAACCTCTAGCCAGGCTTCTCAAAAAGAAAAGGGAGATGACCCAAATAGATAAAATCATGAATGAAAATGGAATGATTACAACCAATCCTTCAGAGATACAAACAATTATCAGGGAATACTATGAAAAATTATATGCCAACAAGTTGGACAACCTGGAAGAAATGGACAAATTCCTAAACACCCACACTCTTCCAAAACTCAATCAGGAGGAAATAGAAAGCTTGAACAGACCCATCACCAGCGAAGAAATTGAATCGGTTATCAAAAATCTCCCAACAAATAAGAGTCCCGGACCAGATGGCTTCCCAGGGAGTTCTACCAGACGTTTAAAGCAGAGAGAATACCTATCCTTCTCAAGCTATTCCAAGAAATAGAAAGGGAAGGAAAACTTCCAGACTCCTTCTATGAAGCCAGTATTACTTTGATTCCTAAACCAGACAGAGACCCAGTAAAAAAACAGAACTACAGGCCAATATCCCTGATGAATATGGATGCAAAAATTCTCAATAAGATACTAGCAAATCGAATTCAACGGCATATAAAAAGAATTATTCACCATGATCAAGTGGGATTCATTCCTGGGATGCAGGGCTGGTTCAACATTTGCAAATCGATCAACGTGATACATCACATTAACAAAAAAAAAGAGAAGAACCATATGATCCTGTCAATCGATGCAGAAAAGGCCTTTGACAAAATCCAGCACCCTTTCTTAATAAAAACCCTTGAGAAAGTCGGGATAGAAGGAACATACTTAAAGATCATAAAAGCCATTTATGAAAAGCCCACAGCTAACATCATCCTCAACGGGGAAAAACTGAGAGCTTTTTCCGTGAGATCAGGAACACGACAGGGATGCACACTCTCACCGCTGTTGTTTAACATAGTGCTGGAAGTTCTAGCATCAGCAATCAGACAACAAAAGGAAATCAAAGGCATCAAAATTGGCAAAGATGAAGTCAAGCTTTCGCTTTTTGCAGATGACATGATATTATACATGGAAAATCCGATAGACTCCATCAAAAGTCTGCTAGAACTGCTACATGAATTCAGCAAAGTTGCAGGATACAAAATCAATGTACAGAAATCAGTTGCATTCTTATACACTAACAATGAAGCAACAGAAAGACAAATAAAGAAACTGATCCCATTCACAATTGCACCAAGAAGCATAAAATACCTAGGAATAAATCTAACCAAAGATGTAAAAGGTCTGTATGCTGAAAACTAAAGAAAGCTTATGAAAGTAATTGAAGAAGATATAAAGAAATGGAAAGACATTCCCTGCTTATGGATTGGAAGAATAAATATTGTCAAAATGTCAATACTACCCAAAGCTATCTACACATTCAATGCAATCCCAATCAAAATTGCACCAGCATTCTTCTCGAAACTAGAACAAGCAATCCTAAAATTCATATGGAACCACAAAAGGCCCCGAATAGCCAAAGTAATTTTGAAGAAGAAGACCAAAGCAGGAGGCATCACAATCCCAGACTTTAGCCTCTACTACAAAGCTGTCATCATCAAGACAGCATGGTATTGGCATAAAAACAGACACATAGACCAATGGAATAGAATAGAAACCCCAGAACTAGACCCACAAACGTATGGCCAACTCATCTTTGACAAAGCAGGAAACAACATCCAATGGAAAAAAGACAGTCTCTTTAACAAATGGTGCTGGGAGAACTGGGCAGCAACATGCAGAAGGTTGAAACTAGACCACTTTCTCACACCATTCACAAAAACAAACTCAAAATGGATAAAGGACCTGAATGTGAGACAGGAAACCATCAAAACCTTAGAGGAGAAAGCAGGAAAAGACCTCTCTGACCTCAACCGTAGCAATCTCTTACTCGACACATCCCCAAAGGCAAGGGAATTAAAAGCAAAAGTGAATTACTGGGTCCTTATGAAGATAAAAAGCTTCTGCACAGCAAAGGAAACAACCAACAAAACTAAAAGGCAACCAACGGAATGGGAAAAGATATTTGCAAATGACATATCGGACAAAGGGCTAGTATCCAAAATCTATAAAGAGCTCATCAAACTCCACACCCAAAAAACAAATAACCCAGTGAAGAAATGGGCAGAAAACATGAATAGACACTTCTCTAAAGAAGACATCCGGATGGCCAACAGGCACATGAAAAGATGTTCAACATCGCTCCTTATCAGGGAAATACAAATCAAAACCACACTCAGATATCACCTCACGCCAGTCAGAGTGGCCAAAATGAAGAAATCAGGAGACTATAGATGCTGGAGAGGATGTGGAGAAACAGGAACCCTCTTGCACTGTTGGTGGGAATGCAAATTGGTGCAGCCTCTCTGGAAAGCAGTGTGGAGGTTCCTCAGAAAATTAAAAATAGACCTACCCTATGACCCAGCAATAGCACTGCTAGGAATTTATCCAAGGGATTCAGGAGTACTGATGCATAGGGGCACTTGTACCCCAATGTTTATAGCAG
Organism: Panthera onca; assembly: GCF_046562875.1. Classification (NCBI taxonomy): domain Eukaryota; kingdom Metazoa; phylum Chordata; class Mammalia; order Carnivora; family Felidae; genus Panthera; species Panthera onca. The sequence goes on along the minus strand of NC_138342.1, from coordinate 166,169,813 downwards.
CACTCTCAACAATAGCCAAATTATGGAAAGAGCCTAAATGTCCATCAACTGATGAATGGATAAAGAAATTGTGGTCTATATACACAATGGAATACTACGTGGCAATGAGAAAAAATGAAATATGGCCTTTTGTAGCAACGTGGATGGAACTGGAGAGTGTGATGCTAAGTGAAATAAGCCATACAGAGAAAGACAGATACCATATGGTTTCACTCTTATGTGGATCCTGAGAAACATAACAGAAACCCATGGGGGGGGGAGTGCCGGAAGATGGCGGCGTAGGAGGACGCGGGGCTCACAGCGCGTCCTGCCGATCACTTAGATTCCACCTACACCTGCCTAAAGAACCCAGAAAATCGCCAGAGGATTAGCAGAAGGGAGTCTCCGGAGTCAAGCGCAGACTAGAGGCCCACGGAAGAGGGTAGGAAGGGCGGCGAGGCGGTGCGCGCTCCACGGACTGGCGGGAGGGAGCCGGGGCGGAGGGGCGGCTCGCCGGCCAAGCAGAGCCCCCGAGTCTGGCTGGCAAAAGCGGAGGGGCCGGACAGACTGTGTTCCCACAGCAAGCGCGACTTAGCGTCTGGGAGGTCATAAGTTAACAGCTCTGCGCGGAAACCGGGAAGGCTGGAGGACAAAGGGAGGGAGAGCTGCTGAGCCCCCGGACGGCAGAGCTCAGCTTGGCGGGGAACAAAGGCGCCAGCGCCATCTCCCCCGCCCATCCCCCAGCCAAAATTCCCAAAGGGAACCAGTTCCTGCCAGGGAACTTGCTCGCTCCGCGCAAACACCCAACTCTGTGCTTCTGCGGAGCCAAACCTCCGGCAGCAGATCTGACTCCCTTCCGCTGCCACAGGGCTCCTCCTGAAGTGGATCACCTAAGGAGAAGCGAGCTAAGCCTGCCCCTCCAGCCCCCGTGCACCTTGCCTACCCACCCCAGCTAATACGCCAGATCCCCAGCAACACAAGCCTGGCAGTGTGCAAGTAGCCCAGACGGGCCACGCCACCCCACAGTGAGTCCCGCCCCTAGGAGAGGGGAAGAGAAGGCACACACCAGTCTGACTGTGGCCCCAGCAGTGGGCTGGGGGCAGACATCGGGTCGGACTGCGGCCCCGCCCACTAACTCCAGTTATACACCACAGCACAGGGGAAGTGCCCTGCAGGTCCTCACCACGCCAGGGACTCTCCAAAATGACCAAACGGAAGAATTCCCCTCAGAAGAATCTCCAGGAAATAACAACAGCTAATGAACTGATCAAAAAGGATTTAAATAATATAACAGAAAGTGAATTTAGAATAATAGTCATAAAATTAATCGCTGGGCTTGAAAACAGTATACAGGACAGCAGAGAATCTCTTGCCACAAAGATCGAGGGACTAAGGAACAGTCACGAGGAGTTGAAAAACGCTTTAAACGAATTGCAAAACAAAATGGAATCCACGATGGCTCGGCTTGAAGAGGCAGAGGAGAGAATAGGTGAACTAGAAGATAAAGTTATGGAGAAAGAGGAAGCTGAAAGAAAGAGAGATAAAAAAATCCAGGAGTATGAGGGGAAAATTAGAGAACTAAGTGATACACTAAAAAGAAATAATATACGCATAATTGGTATCCCAGAGGAGGAAGAGAGAGGGAAGGGTGCTGAAGGGGTACTTGAAGAAATTATAGCTGAGAACTTCCCTGAACTGGGGAAGGAAAAAGGCATTGAAATCCAAGAGGCACAGAGAACTCCCTTCAGACGTAACTTGAATCGATCTTCTGCACGACATATCATAGTGAAACTGGCAAAATACAAGGATAAAGAGAAAATTCTGAAAGCAGCAAGGGATAAACGTGCCCTCACATATAAAGGGAGACCTATAAGACTCGTGACTGATCTCTCCTTTGAAACTTGGCAGGCCAGAAAGGCTTGGCACGATATCTACAGTGTGCTAAACAGAAAAAATATGCAGCCGAGAATCCTTTATCCAGCAAGTCTGTCATTTAGAATAGAAGGAGAGATAAAGGTCTTCCCAAACAAACAAAAACTGAAGGAATTTGTCACCACGAAACCAGCCCTATAAGAGATCCTAAGGGGGATCCTGTGAGACAAAGTACCAGAGACATCACTACAAGCATAAAACATACAGACATCACAATGACTCTAAACCCATATCTTTCTATAATAACACTGAATGTAAATGGATTAAATGCGCCAACTAAAAGACATAGGGTATCAGAATGGATAAAAAAACAAGACCCATCTATTTGCTGTCTACAAGAGACTCATTTTAGATCTGAGGACACCTTTAGATTGAGAGTGAGGGGATGGAGAACTATTTATCATACTCCTGGAAGCCAAAAGAAAGCTGGAGTAGCCATACTTATATCAGACAAACTAGACTTTAAATTAAAGGCTGTAACAAGAGATGAAGAAGGGCATTATATAATAATCACAGGGTCTATCCACCAGGAAGAGCTAACTATTATAAATGTCTATGCGCCAAATACCGGAGCCCCCAGATATATAAAACAATTACTCATAAACATAAGCAACCTCATTGATAAGAATGTGGTCATTGCAGGGGACTTTAACACCCCACTTACAGAAATGGATAGATCATCTAGACACACAGTCAATAAAGAAACAAGGGCCCTGAATGCTACATTGGATCAGATGGACTTGACAGATATATTTAGAACTCTGCATCCCAAAGCAACAGAATATACTTTCTTCTCGAGTGCACATGGAACATTCTCCAAGATAGATCATATACTGGGTCACAAAACAGCCCTTCATAAGTTTACAAGAATTGAAATTATACCATGCATACTTTCAGACCACAATGCTATGAAGCTTGAAATCAACCACAGGAAAAAGTCTGGAAAACCTCCAAAAGCATGGAGGTTAAAGAACACCCTACTAACGAATGAGTGGGTCAACCAGGCAATTAGAGAAGAAATTAAAACATATATGGAAACAAACGAAAATGAAAATACAACAATCCAAACGCTCTGGGATGCAGCGAAGGCAGTCCTGAGAGGAAAATACATTGCAATCCAGGCCTATCTCAAGAAACAAGAAAAATCCCAAATACAAAATCTAACAGCACACCTAAAGGAAATAGAAGCAGAACAGCAAAGGCAGCCTAAACCCAGCAGAAGAAGAGAACTAATAAAGATCAGAGCAGAAATAAACAATATAGAATCTAAAAAAACTGTAGAGCAGATCAACGAAACCAAGAGTTGGTTTTTTGAAAAAATAAACAAAATTGACAAACCTCTAGCCAGGCTTCTCAAAAAGAAAAGGGAGATGACCCAAATAGATAAAATCATGAATGAAAATGGAATGATTACAACCAATCCCTCAGAGATACAAACAATTATCAGGGAATACTATGAAAAATTATATGCCAGCAAATTGGACAACCTGGAAGAAATGGACAAATTTCTAAACACCCACACTCTTCCAAAACTCAATCAGGAGGAAATAGAAAGCTTGAACAGACCCATCACCAGCGAAGAAATTGAATCGGTTATCAAAAATCTCCCAACAAATAAGAGTCCAGGACCAGATGGCTTCCCAGGGGAGTTCTACCAGACATTTAAAGCAGAGATAATACCTATCCTTCTCAAGCTATTCCAAGAAATAGAAAGGGAAGGAAAACTTCCAGACTCATTCTATGAAGCCAGTATTACTTTGATTCCTAAACCAGACAGAGACCCAGTAAAAAAAGAGAACTACAGGCCAATATCCCTGATGAATATAGATGCAAAAATTCTTAATAAGATACTAGCAAATCGAATTCAACAGCATATAAAAAGAATTATTCACCATGATCAAGTGGGATTCATTCCTGGGATGCAGGGCTGGTTCAACATTCGCAAATCGATCAACGTGATACATCACATTAACAAAAAAAAAGAGAAGAACCATATGATCCTGTCAATCGATGCAGAAAAGGCCTTTGACAAAATCCAGCACCCTTTCTTAATAAAAACCCTTGAGAAAGTCGGGATAGAAGGAACATACTTAAAGATCATAAAGGCCATTTATGAAAAGCCCACAGCTAACATCATCCTCAACGGGGAAAAACTGAGAGCTTTTTCCCTGAGATCAGGAACACGACAGGGATGCCCACTGTCACCGCTGCTGTTTAATATAGTGCTGGAAGTTCTAGCATCAGCAATCAGACAACAAAAGGAAATCAAAGGCATCAAAATTGGCAAAGATGAAGTCAAGCTTTCGCTTTTTGCAGATGACATGATATTATACATGGAAAATCCGATAGACTCCACCAAAAGTCTGCTAGAACTGCTACATGAATTCAGCAAAGTTGCAGGATACAAAATCAATGTGCAGAAATCAGTTGCATTCTTATACACTAACAATGAAGCAACAGAAAGACAAATGAAGAAACTGATCCCATTCACAATTGCACCAAGAAGCATAAAATACCTAGGAATAAATCTAACCAAAGATGTAAAAGATCTGTATGCTGAAAATTATAGAAAGCTTATGCAGGTAATTGAAGAAGATATAAAGAAATGGAAAGACATTCCCTGCTCATGGATTGGAAGAATAAATATTGTCAAAATGTCAATACTACCCAAAGCTATCTACACATTCAATGCAATCCCAATCAAAATTGCACCAGCATTCTTCTCGAAACTAGAACAAGCAATCCTAAAATTCATATGGAACCACAAAAGGCCCCGAATAGCCAAAGTAATTTTGAAGAAGAAGACCAAAGCAGGAGGCATCACAATCCCAGACTTTAGCCTCTACTACAAAGCTGTCATCATCAAGACAGCATGGTATTGGCACAAAAACAGACACATAGACCAATGGAATAGAATAGAAACCCCAGAACTAGACCCACAAACGTATGGCCAACTCATCTTTGACAAAGCAGGAAAGAACATCCAATGGAAAAAAGACAGTCTCTTTAACAAATGGTGCTGGGAGAACTGGACAGCAACATGCAGAAGGTTGAAACTAGACCACTTTCTCACACCATTCACAAAAACAAACTCAAAATGGATAAAGGACCTGAATGTGAGACAGGAAACCATCAAAACCTTAGAGGAGAAAGCAGGAAAAGACCTCTCTGACCTCAGCCGTAGCAATCTCTTACTCGGCACATCCCCAAAGGCAAGGGAATTAAAAGCAAAAGTGAATTACTGGGACCTTATGAAGATAAAAAGTTTCTGCACAGCAAAGGAAACAACCAACAAAACTAAAAGGCAACCAACGGAATGGGAAAAGATATTTGCAAATGACACATCGGACAAAGGGCTAGTATCCAAAATCTATAAAGAGCTCACCAAAACTCCACACCCGAAAAACAAATAACCCAGTGAAGAAATGGGCAGAAAACATGAATAGACACTTCTCTAAAGAAGACATCCGGATGGCCAACAGGCACATGAAAAGATGTTCAACGTCGCTCCTTATCAGGGAAATACAAATCAAAACCACACTCAGATACCACCTCACGCCAGTCAGAGTGGCCAAAATGAAGAAATCAGGAGACTATAGATGCTGGAGAGGATGTGGAGAAACAGGAACCCTCTTGCACTGTTGGTGGGAATGCAAATTGGTGCAGCCGCTCTGGAAAGCAGTGTGGAGGTTCCTCAGAAAATTAAAAATAGACCTACCCTATGACCCAGCAATAGCACTGCTAGGAATTTATCCAAGGGATACAGGAGTACTGATGCATAGGGGCACCTGTACCCCAATGTTTATAGCGGCACTCTCAACAATAGCCAAATTATGGAAAGAGCCTAAATGTCCATCAACTGATGAATGGATAAAGAAATTGTGGTCTATATACACAATGGAATACTACGTGGCAATGAGAAAAAATGAAATATGGCCTTTTGTAGCAACATGGATGGAACTGGAGAGTGTGATGCTAAGTGAAATAAGCCATACAGAGAAAGACAGATACCATATGGTTTCACTCTTATGTGGATCCTGAGAAACATAACAGAAACCCATGGGGGAGGGGAAGGGAAAAAAAAAAAAAAAAAAAAAGAGGTTAGAGTGGGAGATAGCCAAAGCATTAGAGACTGTTAAAAACTGAGAACAAACTGAGGGTTGATGGGGGGTGGGAGGGAGGGCAGGGTGGGTGATGGGTATTGAGGAGGGCACCTTTTGGGATGAGCACTGGGTGTTGTATGGAAACCAATTTGACAGTAAATTTCATATATTAAAAAAAAAAAAAAAAAAAAAAAAAAAAAAAAAAAAAAAAAAAAGAAATGTCCCTCTAAAAAAAAAAAATAAAATAAAAAAATAAAATGCTTGTTCAAAGCAAGAAAAAGAGGAGAGAAATAAGGGGGAAAAAGGCCTGCCTCCTTATTTATGTAAGGTCTGGGCATAGAATGTATTCAATAAATAATTGATGAATGAAAAAAAAAAAAAAAAAAGAAACCCATGGGGGAGGGGAAGGAAAAAAAAAAAAAAAAAAAAGAGGTTAGAGTGGGAGAGAGCCAAAGCATAAGAGACTGTTAAAAACTGAGAACAAACTGAGGGTTGATGGGGGGTGGGAGGGAGGGGAGGATGGGTGATGGGTATTGAGGAGGGCACCTTTTGGGATGAGCACTGGGTGTTGTATGGAAACGAATTTGACAGTAAATTTCATATATTAAAAAAAAAAAAAAAAGGTACAACTCCATATAGTTTATGAACTTCTATACTCAGGGGCTTCAAATATATATATTTGAATTTATTAAATAAATTTAATTCTTGAACCTTAATCAATTCTACCATCTCAAACTATATTTTGAGAAAGGGATGGGGGGGGTGGGGCGTGGGGGGGGGGAGGGGTTGCAGATTCTTCTAGAGAACAAATACTCCCCATGAAAGAAGAATGGCAAGTAAACAAGAGTATTTACTTCTAATCCCCCTGCCCCCTGCCCCCAGAGTCACAAAGCAGTTTAATCCTTTAGTACTAAAAACTTAGAAGTTTTTGCAATTATGTGTATGGAACTGGAGGGTATTATGCTAAGTGAAATTAGTCAGAGAAAAACAAATATCATAGGACTTCACTCATATGAGGACTTTAAGAGACAAAACAGATGAACATAAGGGAAGGGAAACAAAAATAATATAAAAACAGGGAGGGGAACAAAACATAAGAGACTCATAAATATGGAGAACAAACAGAGGGTTACTGGTGGGGGTATGGGAGGGTGGATGGGCTAAATGAGTAAGGGACACTAAGGAATCTACTCCTGAAATTATTGTTGCACTATATGTTAACTAATTTGGATGTAAATTTAAAAAAATAAAATTAAAAATAAGAAAACAAGAAAAAAAAACTTAGAAGTTCTTCAGAAAGAGTTTTACTTTAAACCTTGATAAAATATTTTTTTGTGGTTTGGTTTTGGTTTTGTTTACTACCCATTGACTTCCTATCTATTTTACATGGAACACACACTGTGTGAACACAAGCACTCAAACTTTCTCTAAGTTATTAGATCTACAAAGTTAGATGCTTTATGTACAACAGAAACTTTCAGAAGGGCCATACAAGGGTCTTAGGTGGCCTGAACAATAGATGGCTCAGGCTGAGTCTTTAGACTTCAAAGAAAAGCAAACAGAGGGAGATCTGGTCATATATATGTCTTCCTGGAAAAAAGTACCATGCAGAGCCCTAGACAATACCTGTTGTCTATCCAGCCCAGCTCCTCAAAGGGTCGCTTGGGTTTCACTTGAGAGTAGGAGAGCAAACCTGTGTCCCTTCTTCACTGCTACAGTCTACCCTCTGGAGTGTGTTCCTAATATCCCATCACCCCACCCCAAGCTGGACATACATACTCTTATGAGCAACACCTCACACCATGGTGCAAGAATAAACATCCTCAAACTTAACTTTTAAAATAGTAAGAATGAATGACCTAGATGTGATGCCCTGGGTAAAATATGTTCATTCTTAAGCCAATACCCCCCGCCCCCGATGACTGTCTACTTCCTCATCTAAATGCGACCATAGTTGTCAATGTGAACCACTTACCAACTCCCAACTATCTGCCACACAAAGCTGTGTAACAGAGACTAACCCAGAAAACAGCTTGCACATACATTTTTAACTTTCAGAGAACATTCCAACATTTCACAATGAAATTCACCTTAGACAACAAAATATACTGTTCTCGCTAGTACATTAACTCTATATTTATCTTGTCTTTCTTCTAAAATAAAAAATGCATGTCGGATGACCATAAGAATTTTAAAGATTTAGAGAACAAGAATATTTGCTTGTCCACCCTTCTCCTAGATCCTGGAAACAAAACTCCTATCCTAGCACATATACTCACTCAAAAATGGTGAATAAATTTAGTCAGTCAGCTCTATGAAGTTTTTATTTAAGCTTTATATAAGGTTATAAGAAGTAATTTTACTCTGAGGTATAAAAACTCTAGTTTTATAAAGCAGTATAGAGGGAAAGAGAGAAGGAAGGAAGACAAAGAAATTGTCTAATTGACTCATAAGCCAATAGCCAGAAAAACTCCCAAGAAGCAAAATTAAAGCACACACGCATACACACACACACACACACACACACACACACACACACACACACAAAACAAAAACAAAAACAAAAACAACCTACCAGTCTGGGACTTCTACTAGAAGGATATATTCCTTCCTTTGGGGTCTGTAGGTAACAGAATTTACTATGGCACCATTCTTAAAATACATTTTTAAATTTCTCCTTCAACTATAGTCAAATCACCTAGACAGTTCTTATTTTCACATTCTGAATTCTTACCCTTGGAACCAAGGCTGATAAAATAAGATCTAAACATACTTCAAGTCAATCTCACCAATCCTACCAAAAGATTTTTACCCCAACCATTTAAAATAAAAAGAAGAAAGTACAAGTCAAGTGGCAATAACAGCAAAGGTGTGAATTCTCCCCTCCCCTTTATCCATCAGAGGTGTTAAAAGTCCTGTCCCACTGGAGATGAGGCAGGCTTTTTGGTCCTGCCACAGGAGATCCTAAATTCTGCAATTTGCTGCAATGCCACCAGCTCCAAGTCACCCAAGAAATGATGTTTCTGCACCTTGTCACAGTGTTGTCACATGCTAGTCACCTCACAGCAGCCAAAATACTTGCAGAAGTAAGTCTCATTGATACCATTTTAAACTTGCCACAGTTTGAGGAAAGCTCATTGTTATAAATGAGAATACCACTACCTGCTCTCTTCCCTTGCAGTTACAGATGGAACTTTATACACACATACACACATGCACATATTTTTTCTAATATTCTGGAAATAAGGTCTGGAAAGCACTATAAACCTAATGGAGGAAAAAAGTGAGGCCCAGAGAGATCACGGACTTTCCCCAAAACACAAAGCTACTTAGCCACAAAACAAATTTATCTGCAGTCTAAGAGTATTTTCCACAGTAAAAAATCCAATGCACTAATACAGACCTTAAATAAAATTAGAAAGAAAAATTACTAAGAAAAAAAAAAAAAAACAATGAGTTTGGAAACTCAGAGTTTGAGCTCAGGGCTCAGCCTAACCAAGTTATATCACCTGTCTTAGCCTCAGATACCTCCATTAAAGGGTTACTGTGAAGATAAGATAAAATTACTCACTCAATAATGGTGATACCTATTAAATTTTTAAAAAAGATTTTAATGTGTTTTCCTTCCAAGAATTCTTAACTTTATAGAATAGAAATGGAAAAAAAAATTCCCCACAACCTTCCAGAATAAATCCAGGGGCCATGTACCAATGTCTAAAGCACACACTTTATTATCCGTGATAAGTGATCCAAAGAAATTTGCAGGGTTTGGGGTAGCAGTTAATAAAGAAGTAGAACCAAGATAGCTTTGTTCAATACCTGACTGCAATATATATACACCTAAAAGAGACAAACTAACCCCCCACTCAGAGTACCAATAATATGCAGTATATGCTTTTATACTCAGGTCCAACATGACCTCTTTAGCCATGTCTTGGAACAAACCAGGGGACAAGAGCCACCTTTTTCTATATGTCTTCCGAAATAATATTCTATTCTTAGTGCTCCAGGTTCTGAAAATAAGAGCTAAAAAACAAATAACAAATAACCTTTTTAAGTTTATTCATTTATTTTGAGAGAGAGAGAGAGAGCAAGCAGGTGCCAGGGAGGTGCTGAGAGAGAGGGAGAGAGAATCCTAAGCAGGCTCTGTGCTGTCAGCATGGAGCTTGATGTGGAGCTTGAACCCACGAACCTCAAGATCATGACCTGAGCCAAAACCAAGAGTCAGATGTTTAAACAACTGAGCCACCCAGATGCCCCCAAAACAACCTTTTTAACTTTCCAAAATTTCTCAAGCTTATTTGACTACAGATCCTTTTATGCCAAGTGCATCTACTGACACTTAGAGAAATGCAATTTAGAAAATCCTGACCTATTACAACACTGTCATAGTGTTGTACAGCAGTTTCTCAAATTTATGTTCGCATTAGAATCACCTGGGAAATTGTTATAAAGGCAACTTCTCCAACCTCACTCAAGACCTAAAGTTTGAGAACAAATGGGTTATATTTCAAATAAGCATCCCAGGTTATAACAAATTTATTTATTTTTTAAAGTTTATTTAATTTTGAGAGAGACAGGGACAGCGTGAGCAGGGAGGGGCAGAGAAAGAGGGAGAGAGAGAATCCAAAACAAGCTCCAAGCTGTCAGCACAGAGCCCGATGCTGGGCTCCAACTCACCAAACTGTGAGATCACGACCTGAGCTGAAACCAAGAGTCAGACACTTAACTGACTGAGCCACCCAGGCACCCCCAAGATTATAATAAATTTAAAACCATGTACCAGTAGTTTTAGACTTGTCAGTTTTCACTGTAATTACCACCAGTACATCTCAAACTTCAATGTCTATAAGTCACCTGGAAGCTTGTTTTTTAAAAGAGCACATTACTGATATGAATGCTGAGAGGAAAGGGAGCCATGTTCATGGGTAAAAAGCAGCTCAAAGCATTTCAGTATTATTTTGAATGAAGATGGTTTCAAATATATGCTTTAAGATGAGAAACTATGAGGGTGCCTGGGTGGCTCAGTCAGTTGAGCGTCCAACTTCAGCTTAGGTCATGATCTCACAGTATGTGGGTTCAAGCCCCCCATTGGGCTCTGTGCTGACAGCTTGGAGCCTGGAGCCTATTTCAGATTCTGTGTCTCCCTCTCTCTCTGCCCCTCCCCTGCTCATGCTCTGTCTCTCTCAGTCTCTTAAAAATAAATAAACATTTAAAAAAAATTTTAAGGGGCGCCTGGGTGGCTCAGTAGGGTGGGCATCAACTTCGGCTCAGGTCATGATCTCATGGTTTGTGAGTTCCAGCCCCACGTCAGACTCTGTGCTGACAGCTCAGAGCCTGGAACCTGCTTCAGATTCTATGTCCCCTCCTCTCTCTGCCTCTCCCATGCTCATGCTCTGTCTCTCTCTGTCTCTCAATAATAAATATACGTTAAAAATTTTTTTAAAAGATAAACTATGATTCATTGATTCGTACTTTGCAACATTACTACTTTAAACTGATTGCTGTCTTTCATGGATTGAGAATGACCTGTGAAAATCTGATCTCTTCCACAGCCTCCACATTGATGGCTTTAAAAGAACTGGCCAAACCAGAATATGTGTGTTTGATTCGAAGCCACTTCATTTGGTCAGATACCTAAGTTCTTCTGTATGCTCCCTTCTTAAAACAAAAGGCATCATGATGACTGATTAATGTTATCTATCATCTTTCTGGGTGTGTCCATGAGAGTGTTTCTGGAAGAGATTAACTTTTAAATTAGTGAACTCAATAAAGCAGATCACTCTCCTCAATATGGATGGGCATCGGGGCACCTGAGTGGCTCAGTCGGTTAAGCATCCAGCTTCGGCTCAGGTCATGATCTCATAGTCTGTGAGTTCAAGCCCCACGTCGGGCTCTGGGCTGACAGTGCAGAGCCTGGAGCCTGCCTCAGATTCTGTGTCTCCCTCTCTCTCTGCCCCTCCCCTGCTCATGCTCTGCCTCTCTCTGTCTCAAAAATAAATAAAAACATTAAAAAAAAATTAAAAAAATATGGATGAGCATCATCCAATCCACTGAGGACATGAACAGAAGAAAATGGGGGAGAAAAGCTGAGTTTGACTTCTGCCTGACTGAACTAGGACATCAATCTTTTTTTTTTTTTTTTTATTTTGGGCGGGGGGAGGGGCAGAAAGAGAGGGAGACAGAGAATCACAAGCAAGCTCTGCAGCTGTCAGCACAGAGCCCAACATGAGGCTTGAACCCATGAAATGTGAGATCATGACCTGAGCCAAAACCAAGTGTTAGACACTTAACTGACTGAGCCACCCAGGGGCCCCAGACATCAGTCTTCTGCTCTGATCACTCCTGGTTTTCAGGCCTTCAGACTCAGAATCTAAACCTCTCTGGCTCTGGGTCTTTGAATTACATCACCAGCTTTCCTGGGTCTTATGCCTGTAGACAGCAAATTGTGGAACTTCTCAGCCCCCGTAAACACATAAACCAATTCTTTAAAATTAATTTCATTATATAGCTCCTATTGATTCTGTTTCTTTGAAGAAACCTGACTAGCACAGGTATACTACTACACTCTATATGAATTGGTACAATTGTTGGATCCAAACAGAATAATATCAACAACAATTCTCCTTATAAACTAAGTTCAACTTCTTATAGGTCTCATCAGATGATACAATGTCATATCACTTTATAATCCCTGTGATGTGAAAGAGTTCCTTTTGTATTTTTCTCTTGGGAACATAAAAATGTTACCATTAAGAAGGAAAAGGTTCTATTACATACAACTGATTCTAGTAACATCTACTGTGTTATCACTGATGTCTGGGAATGCATATCATCTTGGCAAAGGAGCTTTGGAAAATTTTTGAAGGTTTTGTTTTTTGAATTTTTTAAAATCTAACTATATCTATATACACCCAGGGCCACTTACATTTCACACTTATAAGAATGATATTAATATTTCTATAGTCAGAGGACATGTATGTTCTATCTTTCAAATGCTAAGTTCTGAGCCTTAAGTGCTATAATATAACAACATCAGCTCATGCCAAAGTAATATGAATTGTATGATGGTTTTAACAGTGTATTGTACAATGTTAGCATCATGGTTAAGAGCACAGGCTTAAGACACAGATATGCCTGCCTAACCATCTTCAAAGTTTCCTCACTAAATTCCGTTAGTAACATTAGTTACTAAGCATCCAGTAGGTATGAAATATACAGAGATAAATAAAGAGCAAAATACAGCTCCCAACATCCAGGATAGGGAGTATAGACAAACTTCATATAAATAACCACAAATAAAACAGAAATCACAGAGCAGTTAGTGCTTCAACTGGAAGAGGTTGTATCCTGCACAACCCTAACCCAAAAGGAGGCACTCACCAGGTAGACAGTGTTCAATGAAGGGCTTTCCCAGCACAGGGTATGGCTACATGCAAGTTACAGAGGAGTAAAACTTCATGGCTTATTTAGAGAACTGCCACAGGCCCATGTCACCAGATTAGAGGGTACAGGAGAAAGGGAAGAAGGAGTGTGAATACTTGGGCAAGGAAGCCAGAGAAAGACTGAGCAGGTAAGAAAAATGGCCAGATTTTAGAGACAGCATGAGATGGCATTATTGAAGGTGGTTGGATTTTACAGGTGGATTAAATAAGTTGGAGTATACAAAGTACTTAAAACAGAAGCTGGAAAGCAGTGCCATAAAACTGTTAGGAAGAGAGCCTGAAGATACAGGCTTCCAATTAGTAAACTACTGCAAAGGTCCAGGTGAAAAACACAAAGGACTTGATACAAGGTAATAAATATGGAGCTAATGAGCAGAACCGTGAGAAGAGTAGTAAAACTGGTAAAATGTTTTGGCCAATTATACATGAGAAATGAAGGAAAGAGGGAAATTGAGGTAGACTTCCAGGATTTTGGCTTGCACAACACAAGGGTGTTGGGTGAATAATAGTGAATTTAGCCAACATTTAGCCAAGATAAGAAATATAAGTTAGACTGTTTTAAGAAGGATGGAAAGAAGGCATTTGATTTTTTTATATCAGCAATAAAATCTGAGGTTTCTCATACTTAAATCACTTAGGTCTCATAAACTCCTTGTAAAGTGGGTAGTTCATTTTATTAAAAAAAAAGAGAGAAGTTAAAGAGATTTCCTGAGTTGCATAATTTAAAAGTTACAGGTAGCCGAACCACCAGCCAAATCCTCTAGCTCCTTGGTTCAAGTCTATTTCCACTGCACAGATTTCACCAGAGCAAACACATCATCCTGATACTCTACTTTTCTACTCTTCCCTTAACTGATTGTAAAAAGCAGCATGAATCACCAAAACAACTAGTCTTTTATGACTACAAACTAGTAGCTGATTTTTCCATTGAAGGCTTCGTTATATCTATTTAGTAATAAAAATGTCCAAACACTTAATAATACTAAAAATTCAAGTCTATTTACAAGTTACAGCAACAACCAGGTTACCACATCCAAAATTTAGTAACAACAACAAAAAACTGGCTTATTCATGATTTTTTAAAAACTTTTTTAATTCTCTTGACAAAGGCACTTTTCTTTACAATGAAGAAAAGGCAAGGTACGTAACATTTAAAAATTTACAAATCAGCACATTCCCTATATATAGGAAAATTAAAATTCATTAAAAAATACAGAAGGAAAAAAGTTTCAAGGTTATATAGTTACCTGGGAATCTTTACATACATTCACCATGGGCCTTTTCTTTCTAATCCAACTTCCGTTCTTCCAGAATTCTCCTACTCTTCAAGGATGAAGATCATCCTCTTAAAAAAATTCCAGTGCCTACAGAATACCCACCCTCCTCAGCATGATGTTTGTCACACTGTTCCCAGCATGGTGGTCATAGTATGGGCTGATCAAGTCTCTAGCTTCAGTCCCCATTGCGTCTTTCCCTGTACACCAAGCATCCCCTTTGGTCGAGTTATTGTTCCTGTAGCTCCAAGTGTCCTTCCTCCCCTCTAACATGGAAATCTACTCACTCCTCTGGGCTCAGTTCAAATGCCTCCATACAGCCTACCCAAGCCCTCAAATGACTTGACTTTACAATCCCACAGCACTTCTGCTATGCATCTAAAAAGGGCATTTCTTTAATTGTCTTGAAATAAAATTACATATTAGGAGATGAATTAAAAGATGCTCTAAAGTTAGAGGGAAAATTTTTATTATGAATTTATAAACAAATTTTTAAAAGGTTACCATCTCACATGGCTTCACTGGCAAAAAGCACAAAACAACATTTTTCCCTCAAAAAAGCTCTAGAAACATCAAACCTTAGTAATCTTCTATTGAATGAATAAGCCCTCTGGACCCTGTGGACTCTGGATTCCACAAGTGCAGTACGATGAGTTCAGGTACCACTTGGTCTTCCCAGTGATAAACCCTTATGGCCCGCATCTAAAACAGATCCATTTGGGGTGAAACTAGCTTTACAGCAAGTTTTATGCCCCAAAACTCCCAGGGATTTCTTTTAACTGTTTCCCAAAAGGAAATAGAACACATGCATACTGCAACTCATTTCAAAGGATAACAGTAGAAATTACCTTTTGTGATCTATGGCAGATAAATAGGTATTTAATAAGTATTGGAGTACCCTTCAGCTATTCCATCATCAAACAATTTCATCTGCTGGCTTTTGAGAAAAAATAAATTAGTTAACTAAAGAGCTCCATTGTTCAGAAAGAACATAAAAGGACTGCAGCATAACCCAAACTATACCCCTGCAGAAGCTCTATTTTGTCTTTTGGGGGAACTTCCCCCACTGCTTGCAGACCTATTTCCTACCTCAAGGTTCCTGAAGCACAGACTAGATCCATTCAACCTGAACCAGCTTTGAGGACAGAGCACGTCTTAGGGAAAAGCTAATACATTTTCAGATATGTAAAACACCTGTAGGAGCCAAATACTGGAGAAGCAGCGATGCTGAAACAGTTCTTCTAGCTGGCAGTATGGTAACCAGCACAGAATACTGGACTCAGGAGAGAAGCACAAAAACTCGGGGGTTAAAAGCAAGGATGTGGGACCCAGATCCCGGTTCACATTCTGGCTCCATGTGCACTGGCTGTGCAAAGATGAGCAAGTTATTTCTCTGTGCCTCAGTTTCCTCCTCTGTAAAACAGGTAAGAGTGTTACCTTCATCAACGGCATACAGTAGTGCAGCTACTATTACCAGTCTGGCCCAAAAGCTGAAAAGCCACATGACCTCAGGTAAGTCACTTAACACCTCAACTACCTCATCAGTAAAGTGAAAGGGTTAAATTAAAACCCTTGTTCAGCTCTAGAATTACCCTGAACTTAAATTCGGCACCACAACTCACGCTGCCAAAATATGCAGTCTCAACTTCTTTATTAGTCATATACCAATCTCACATAAAATCAGCTCAGTTACTGTGTTTGTTTTTAATACAAGTTCAACCCTCAGTTCAACATTATGTCAATCCTCAACATTATGTCTTTCCTCAGAAAGACACAGTATGAATAAGTGAGATATAGAAAATAAGAACCAAAAATGTATTTAGTCTTCCTATTTACATTCAATTCTGAGTTCACAGTTTAAAATTTATAACAGATATGATAATACACAGAAAAAGAAGCATAGGAAGCTAAGTTTACTCTAACTTGAAGAATACTGAAATCCTATGATAATTTTTTACTCACTGCTACAAATATTTTCATCAACTTGTACCATTCAGGCTCACAAAAGCAAACCTTCCCTTTTTTTGACAACAAAAGAGCACCACATACTACATTTTTGTAAACGCTCCTGTTTTTCATGTTGCCTTTTTTTACTCTAGCTCTTTAAATATGGTCTTTATTGTAGGTGGGGTTCCTGAACTTTATGAGGCAGCCTGCTATTTTAGATGATGTAAAAGTCCAGTAGCTGCACTACTTCAACCCTGAAGAGCAAAGAAATTAAAGAGTGAAAGCATAAAGTACAGGCTTATATTTTCCTTTGTGCCCAAGGGTACACAGAGTTCATCTGTGTATGAAACGACCTTCCAAATCCCTCAAAAGTCTTTATTCAAACTCCAGTAACAGCAGACAGGCCTTCCCTTCAGTTCTGCATAGGTTCCGATCCAGGTAAAACTAAATGTTTATGCCCTGGATCGGAACCTATGCAGAACTGAAGGGAAGGCCTGTCTGCTGTTACTGGAGTTTGAATAAAGACTTTTGAGGGATTTGGAAGGTGGTTTTTTTGACTTTTCGACTCCAATTTCCCTCTTGCTACTATTATTGCCAATCCAGACAGCTCCCTGCAGTATCTTACTGATAAACTCACTGATAAGCATGCCAAGTACTATCTTCCATTCCCCTCCTAATTATTAACTTGGGAAGCATTTATTGAGTGAGAATTTAGGTGTCAGACACAATGGTCAATAAGGCAGATACAAGATACACTCTGGCATTATTGTTTGAGGTTATAGTTGAATAGCTGTAACAATTTTTAAAAGACATAATTTTAAAATTATAACGTTATTTTAAAGAAAAGACCAAGTGCATTAGGAATACATGGTAGGACAAGACTTAGTCTAAGGGATATCAGCCTTCCTGGAGAAAGTGACACTAAAGCTGACCCTCAGGACGACGATGCTAAGAGTGGGGGGAAACAGGAAAGCTCAATGCAAAAGAACAAAACATACTTAAGGAAGAAAAAGTTCACTATGGTTGAAATTCATGGAGTGGAAGCGGGAGGTATGCAGAACATGGAGTAGGCAAAAGATGAAGCTAGAGAAGTAAAGCAGCTGCTACGTCATGAAGGTTCCTGCTGACATCACTATCAAAATACTTTTTATTCCATTTCAGGTGTATTTCTCAATTTTCCATAATAGTAGACCAGTATCAACTATCAGAAAATCAGAAAACTAAATCTATTACATGCTATATTAGCAAGTATAATATGTTAATGGGAGGGATCATATGTGCATTTTAAACACGGACTTTCTAGAGGCAGTAGATGGACCAGAAAGAGCATAGCAAGCGAGTTGTTCAGGCTCCAAGACAAAGCAGTGTGAAAAAATTGGGGGTCAAGACCAGTTTTCCACTAGTTTCATTTACTTAGATGTTCCCAAAGCACTCTAACTAATAGGACAACTATCCCTAACAAAATACAACAGTAAAAGACATGCTCTACATTTCAATATAACTATTATTATCCTCATTCTAAAATATCCGCCACAAAAAAAAAGTGAAAAAAGAAGAGATGAGAATAATAGTTACTTATACATTAAAATTCTCTGTATGTAAAAATAAAGCCCAAAAGTATCAAGTAAAAAAGTTATTAGAACTACTATGAGCCAGCCTGCCTGAGGTGGTCAATTATGAAATAAAAATATATTAAAGTAGCTTTAATAAACCATGAAGGAACAGTTGGATAACAGAAGAGAAAAAAAAATTTACGCATAATAAGAATATAGTTCATAAGCTAGGAATCAACTTAAAAGTACAGAACTAAAATAAAGCTACAAAACTTTGCTGAGAGAAAAAAATCAGTACTAAATAAAGACTAGCCCTAGAATGAATATGGCAAAGATACCATTTCTCTCTCAAATTCCTCTAAAATTTAACACAATTCAAGGGGCACATAAAAAAAATCAGAAAGAACTAGAAGAAAATATAGCTAAATGTATAATTTCCTCACAGAGAAGATATTTCTAAACATGACACCGCAGAAATCATGTTTTAACTGACAGATTTAATTAATGTCAAAAACACCAAGCAAAATAAAAATGATAAACGGACAGAGAAACACCCATAAGACAAAGACAACATTGGCCTATTATGTGAAGGACCTCCTGGGTACCCATAAGAAGTAAGTGAACACAACAAATCAAAAAATGGGCAAAAGACACTGTACTGAACATTCTAGTTGCTGTGTCTCTCCTAGAGAAGCTATTTAATCCATAGCCTCTGGAAAGAACAGAGTACCCCCCTCCCCATCCTGATCTCAGCTGACTGGACAAGGAACAACCATCTAATGAAACTGAGCCAGTAGACTGCTCACTCCTAGAAACCTGGGACACACATGCCCATGGTACTGCGATGTTGATGAGTGCCTGAACTGAAAGGTCATGTTAAAGTAGGGACTGAACTAATGACATGGTCAGCCAAAGCCAGGTGGAAGAAAGAGTTATAGGAGAACAAGGAGGCATGGAGGAAAGGCAAATCCAAGATGTAAAGTGAAGAAAAGCAGGACACTGAAGATGACAGAGGGAAATGGACCTTCCAGTTCTTTTTCTGGGAGGTCCGAGTGTCCTTTGTATTCTATTCTTTGATACAAACCAGAGTGCCTATGATCACCGTTAGGTAAAACCAGTTCATGTAGGTTATCAGTCCACTACAGCCAGACCACAGATCCAAAACAGACATGAGCAAACAATTTACAAAAAAGGACAAAAAGATCAGAATTAAACATGTGACAAAATGCCCATACATGTAAGTTATCAAATAAGGACAGGTTAAGATATTCAGCTTTTGTAGGTATTAAACTGACAAAGATAATAAGGTACTGAGATGGTCACACAGTGCAGTGTGGAAAGAAATACGGGCACTTATACATTGGAAGGAGGAGTGTAAACTGTAAATTTTCTAGTTTCAGTAAGACTAAAACTTGTATATCCTAAGAATCAGAAATTAGACTTTTAAGCATTTAGTTTAAGGAAATAGTCATAAACATGCACGAAAAATTAAGAATATTTACTATACAGCCATTTATAATAACACAAAAGAAACAAACTCAAAGATGACTTAAATCAGTGTTTCTCAAACATCATTCATTTATCACTTTAATGACTTTTGTATATCCCTTTACCACATGTATTGATTTATTTAACACTGTTCCTTAAGTCAGCTTATGCTTTTTATTATTTAACTTACTCTTTCCACAGGTTTTACTGAATGCCTACTATATGCCAGAAACTAGGTGCTGGAAATTCAGCAATGATGACAAAAATCCCTACCCTAGTGGGGCTTACATTTTGGTGGGAAGACAGATAATAAAATGAATAAAATATACAGCATGTTACTTATATGGTTAGGGAGAAAAGATAAAGCAGGCAAGGGGGAATATGAAGCTTTGGGGTAAAAGGGGTTAGAATTCTAGAGAAGGTAGCCAGGTTAAGTGCTCACTAGAAAGACTTGACGTGAAGGGGCTAGCCATGAGACTATCTGGGAGATTAGCATTTCAGAAGATGGAATAGCAGTAGGGCAAAAGACCAGAGGTGGAAACATTTCTGGTGTGTCAAAGAAGGGCAAAGAAGCCAATGTGAGTGACGCAAAGTGAGTAAGAGGAGTGAAAGGAGAGATCATACAGCTATGGGTTGTAGACATGGGCTGTATTTTGTAGGGACTGGTAAGGACTCTGGTTTCTGTTCTGAGATGAGAAACCAAGAGACTGAGAAAAGACTGAAGGGGGACACTAGTTAAAAGGATATTGTAATAAACCAGTATGACTTGGATCATTTAGATTATGGTGGCTTTTGGAATGGTCAAAGAAATGAATTATTAATATATTTTGAAGGTAAAGCTGACCAGATTGCTGATATGCTAGATATTAAAGACGTAGTAAAATCACTTAAGGAGTAAGGCACTGAAGAGGTTCTGAGGACTCCCCAAAACTAAAGGTCTTTAATAGTAATTGTCATCACAGGTTTGATGTGCTAGTTACAATTTCATAATACATATTAGAATGTGTAACTTTTAATAAAACACACTCATTCATATTATTTTCTATAATATACCATGAATATAAATTTTACTTTTGAAATTGTCTTCAATGAATATATGCTTCCCTTTTATAATCAGATTCCTTTTTAAGTGGTTCAGTTTTTAATATATGTGCAAGTCTCGTTCAAATTGGGTTCTTTGTTTCTGGCTTGATGTAATAGGTAAGGCTTTTAAATTCACATCCAGGACAGAAAGGAACTGGGATAGAGACTTTCAAGGTGAGGTTAAGGGATTATGCTCATAAACTAAAAATAGAATTGCAGCAGTGACACAGATAGTATACATCATCTTAAAACTCCAGCAGATGGCATTCCACATGCAAAAATCAAGGTCCAGGAAGTAGAAGACAGATAGCAAATGTGAGATGCTCTTGAACCAGCCATGAACAAGCTCTTGGGCATTCACTGGACCAGGGGCCAGCTCTCTACCAAGAGCTTCCTCACTGCTTTGTGGTAAATAAGGCTTCTTGACACATGCCAATACCATAATACCATAATACCATATTTTAATAAGCTGCTCAAATGCTTCTACATAAATGTCATCTAAAACATTACCCAGGTAAAATAAACCTAGATTTTCCTACACAGCGCTCAAGAGGAATAAGAGCAAGTTCATTAAAAGTCAGAGTGGGCTCTAGAAGTAATTGACTATACTTTCCCTCTCCATCCTAATGGTGTAATTTTCATAGGTAACTAGGATTAAGTGGAGGTTTCTGGTTACCAAGAAGTCACTATTCTTAGCACTTTATTACTAACTGGCAAAAGACCATAAATGTACATACTAAATGAAATGAGAGATGAAACTCCAAAGCATTCTGGTCAGCATTAAGGTTTTCAAGTACTCCACCTTGCATAAGAACTAAGATGACTTTCTTCTAACCTCAATCAGATCAACAACTCATTTTATCTTCAAAATGTCATGTTGTACATCAGACAACAACTGGATGGACAGTTAATCTGAGAATGAAATGATAGAGGACTGTTCTTGATGTCTGCCCTGTGTAGACACAGCTCTCTAATAAAGAACATAATTATGGGGGTGCCTGGGTGTTTCAGTCGGTTAAGCATCCGACTTTGGCTCAGGTGGTCATCCTGTGGTTTGTGAGTTCGAGCCCTGCATCAGGCTCTGTGCTGACAGCTGGGAGCCTGGAACCTGCTTCAGATTCTGTGTCTCCCTCTTTCTCTGTCCCTTCCCTGCTCTTGCTCTCTCTCTCTCAAAAATAAATAAACATTAAAAAAAAACATAATTATGAATGGCTTTAAGTTGTGTCTTTTATAGAATGAATCATATGGTTTAACTAATTATCACACAAAGCCTTCTGACAAAGCTCACACCTATTCACCCTGCAGCCCTGAGCAAGGCTTTTAGTTTCTAAACCATCTTCTAATACTAGAGTTTAAGTTTTGATTTTATGTAGAGCTATGGCTTCATGATGTGATCAATAAACATTAAGTCTAAAAAGCTGTCCCAAATAATATACTGTTTTACCACTCTTGACAAGTGTTAGAACATGGGTTTCCTAGAAAGGAAAAAAATCTGACCCTCCCTTCCTCATCTCCTCTGCTCTCCGAAAGCACTTCTGTGATTAGTAAAGCTAAGTATCATTATTCACTAAATGTGTCCCGTTCCTCTTAAAAAAAAAAAAGAAAGAAAGAAAGAAAACAAAAAACAAACAAATAAAAACAAACACAAAAAACTGCATGGAGTGGGAGAAACTTTTTTAAGTACATGTAAACCAAAGTTCAAATTTTTAAAAACAAATATAAGCCTTCAGTGGCTGACACCCTATTTCAGCAAAATGCATTTCAAAAAATTTTGGTAACTAGACTCTGTTTGTTTCTCAGTAATCTCAATCAGTCTCTAAATATTCTACAAATGACCCAGAGGAAATGGGCTTATCGTACAAATGGAAATGGCAGACAACTCAAAACCAACTTTAAAACAAGCAGAAGGAAGAGGTCTTTGAAAAAGGAAAGAAATCTCAAAACACCACTTTCTGTACTAAGCTCTCTCAAAAGCAGCCAAGGTACTGCTCCTCATTTTAACCAGAAGAACCACAGAAGAGTGCTAGCATCCTAACTTGAGAGTACACCCTTTACAAATGTTCTGATTGGTGAATTCATTGGTTTCTTGCATTATTATTATCTCATCAGAGATAATAAGACAGAAAAGACATCCCTTAGTCCAAACATATCTTCTCCACTGCACTTTTAGACACAAATCTGGTATGCCTGGGTGGCTCAGTGGGTTGAGCATCCAACTTGGGCTCAGGCCATGATCTCACAGTTCGTGGGTTTGAGCCCCGCATCGGGCTCAGGGCTGACAGCTCAGAGCTTGGAGCCTGCTTCAGAGTCTGTGTCTCCTTCTCTCACTCTACCCCTCCCCTGCTCACGTTCTGTCCCTTTCTCTCTCAAAAATTAATAAACATTAAAAAAATAGACACAAATCTAACTTATTTTTAAAGGAAAACAATTTCTTAAGCCTGAAAGAAGAAAAAGACCAAAACACAACAGAGCAAAGCTTTTCCTTTAAAAGATTCTCTGTCAAAAGGCAAATTGCCCTGTTTCCTCTAGGGACACCTTCTCACAGAACAATCCACCAAAGTACCTTGAGTTTGTTTTTCCTCCTACAACTCATGGCCCTGAAAGGTGGAGCCAGTTTGCTACAGCAAAGCAAAGGGAATAACAGGCTGTGGCCAGTGACAGAGGATGCCTACTTTGAGGAGAAACACTTCTACAAATGTAATAAGCTGGAGCCAGGATTACTTACCCAGAGGAAAAACAAGTATCCTAAGGTTTTGCAGCTCCAGTAGTTCTAGAACACACTACTCACCACAGACAGGTATCACCTACTGCAAGTCAACTCAACACTGAGCTCAAAGTACCAATGGAGTTATCCTCCAAGTATTTTAGTACACAAAGCAAGACTTGGGCTTGGCTGTAGCTCTCCCATGACACAGTGATGACACAATTAGCTCCACACAGTATCTCCCTGCCTCCCACACAGCCTATGGCAATGGACTGACAGATGTGCTAGTTACTTAGCAATACTTTGTGGTTATTTCACCCACATCATTCACATAGACAGACAATGCAGTACCGTCGTTCCATAAAAACGTTTCCCTATCCTCCCACATACTGTTCCACATAATAATTTACATTATTACATGGAGGAACAAAATAATGGCTCATGCTTAGTAGAAAGTAACCATCCCAAGAGTCTTTAAGGATCCTATTGCAGATCTCTTTGTTCTCTGGGTCTCAAACAAAACTACTCTGCGTTATTTCAAAGGAATGTGACTGCCAAGTGATTAAGCCAAATGAGCTTAGAGCAAAAACTACCTTCTGCCTAAAAACATCCCACCATACAAACCATGCTAAGCAGGTATGCCTCATGGCCGCAGTCACTCCTGAGTTATAGGCTGGGGTGGGAGGTGGATATTGGAGGCTAAGCCAAAATGTCTCAAAACTCTTACGACAAACACAGTGTCCTCCCAGAGATGACCTGGGTGGTTGGTATATATTTTGCTAATGGTAAATGAACTAAATGAACCCTTGTTGGTCTGCCCAGGCTGAGGTAAACATTTCAGTGTGATGCAAAATTTCTCTCATTGCCATTCAATGCATTCAGATAAAAATGACAGTTAATATGTATTAAGCACTTCCAATGTTCTAGGTGCTGCTCTGAGACTTTTATAGGCATTAGCATATTTAATTATGAAGTAGGTATTATTAGTATGCCTACTTGACAGATGTGAAAACTGAGGCACAAAGGAGCAGCATGCCAGAGCTGGGATGTGTATCCAGGAAGTCTACTTAAGACATCACACTGCTTATCCTGCCTCCCTAGGACAGGTCAATGGCAGGGGTGGGGAGCAGTGTCGTAAGGCAGATTTACAAATAGTGGTCAGATGCAGCACACATGTTGAAAACATTCTGGAACGCTAGGATATATACAGAAGTCAAGAGAATTGAATTCTTGTTTCAATTTCATCATTAGCTGTGACATTTGGGGCAAGCTGCCTCACTTCCTTAACCTTAGTACATTCATTCATCTGCACAACTGTGTGCATGTGCATGTGCGTGTGCGTGTGGGTAGGTGGACTGGGTGAATGTCCCTTCTCCCTCTAAATTTTTACAACAGTCTACTGTATCTGGTAAGATTATTAGAATACTATGTGCTACTTAAAAAATAGTAAAACAAGAACCTAATTAGGGGTTAGAAAGCAAAAGAAGTCTCATAATTTCCTGTTGGATAAAAATCAAGTTTATAAACTGCCCAGTAAACCCCTGGCCAACACTGACAATTCATGCTTACGGCAGTTAGATAGTACCAGCACTAATTACATGACTTAGTAAACTGTCCTACTTATTAGGGCTTGCTAACATGTGTACCTGTGTGTATGCATGTTCATGTACAGCACAGAAAAGGAGGGAGAACTATGTTATGTTTTCTTAGCAAGGACAACGCACTAAAGCAGCCCCTGAACAGTGCTGTGGATGCCCAGAGTAGAACTCAGTATCAGTATCACTGCGTTTAAGCTTCTGACAAAGCAAGTTCCACTTTCAATCATCTGATAAAACCAGGAGTTCTTTACAATACTTTCTTATTTTTAAAAATGACTATTTAAACTCACACATCCACACAAACACACATATACACAGTTTTAAAACCCACCAGCACGGAGGAATTGCTCTTACTTGCCATAGGAGAAAGGGCTCCCTACACCCCATATGTAAATGGAGAGAGGAAGAGCAGGTGTTGTTTGAACTGGGTAAAAAGAAAGATGCTGGTGAGTGGGTGGGCTTTTCTGGGTTGCACCCAGCCAGCTGGTATCAGCCAGTCATGCATGAGTGACTCAACTACGGTGATGACGGACAAAACTCTCTGACTTTTTCAAGAGATCCTTGTTTGCTGCTAACAGAAATGAACCATTCTTAGGAAGTTGCAGAAGGATCAGGTCAGGAAGAGTTTACATTGAACCAACACCACCTGTAGAAAAACCCCGCATGACTCAGTATATGGGGGTAACAGAGTGAACTTAAAAGCACAAACTAACAAGGGTTCCTGGTCCCTTTCTTTAATTAGAACCTACTCTATTTATAAGCAGTATACTCAAGACCAATGGAGGTAGACAGCTAATAAAGAAACCCTAGTTACTAATCATAGGAACAGAAAGTTAGTGCAGAGCCCTTCTTTGCCGTTTCAGATGGACTTCACCATCCTCCCAGTAGTCAATATTTCAAATGTCTTAGAATCCTAGGAAGGAATAAATACCTGCACCCTACTGCTGGATACACAACAAGACTTGTGTATCCACAAGACTTGTGTCTGCTAATTGAAGATCACACCAACTAGCATTTAGCCCACAACCAGAGCTTCCTGGATGAAAACCACAACTACTCTGCATAGCTTCACTGTGTGAATTCCCATTATCCCAAGGCAACTCAAGACTGCACAGTTCCAAAGTTTACATGCCTTTTATAACTCCTCTGTGTTGCAGAGACTGCTTAGAGGTAGTCTATTAGAGAGAGAATTTGTTTTTGACACAAAAATGCTCCCACCATGGGCTTAAGGGGAAAAATCTTTTCAGTTCTCTTCACAGCAACCTAAATGTTTTCTTTATGGGTGCCTGGATGGCTCAGCGGACCATGCGACTCCTGATCTCGGGATTGTAAGTTCAAGCCCCATGTTGGGTGCAGAGATTATTTAAAAATAAGTCTTAAAAAATAAATAAATGTTTAGTTTTAGGATGAGTTAGAGCTCCCAAAAATTTAGAGTTTTACTAATATACAGACTTTATTAATATTCAGTCAGTGAGAGCTTTGTAGCAAAGGTTTTAGACATAAATATATATCAGAGAATGAGTGCACGAAAGAAAGCTTAGTACAATATTATGGTACAGAAGCTTTCCTCTTATGTTCCCTTTTGTCAGAACTTTATGGAATCAGGCACAGGATTTATCTTGGGTAGAGACCCATACATTTTCATATTACTATGACTTTAAAATTTTAAAGGAGATATTCAGTTTCCATGTTTTTTACACTGTCAATGTACCACTCTAGAAAGCTAGGTCTCTAATGTGGTTGTTAATAAAAATAAAATCATCAGAAGAATTATAGGGACCAATTACTGAAAGTTATTGTTCTAGATAGACAAATACCAGCACAAAATTAAAATCGACATAATTAAAAATCTAAGCAAGGGAGTCAGACATTAATTTTTTTTTCTATTTTTTTCCCTTTATGCAATAAAGTAGCATAAAAGACATTAGGAAATTCCTTTACCCTGGAAAGATGCCTGAAAAGAACTCTATATTCTGGATTTGTAGTTCTTTCTTCTCTTCTAATAATAGCTTTGAGATACAGCTTCAATCCTCACCTAGCACCCCTGAGTGAAAGACACCAGAAGAGGTACAAAGTATAGAAGAGCAGTAGAAAGGAAATGAGTAGGGAATAAATAATGTCCCTTGTTGCTAATTTGAGCTTTATGCTTAATGGAAATAATCTAAAAAGTATAGTGAAAATAGAAGCATTTTCAAGTACATGGAATTACCTGATAATGCTTGATAATGAGGATGATGACAATGAAGATGATGATGACAGCTGACATTTCCTGCACACTTATTAGTTCCAGCCACTATGTTCAGCACTTCATAAGCATTATCTTAACCGAAACACCTCTAGGAAGCAGGCATTACTGTATTATTGCCCTTTTACAAAGGACAAAAGGGAAGTTTGGGGTTTGTTTTTTGTGGTTGTTGTTGTTTCTGCCCAAGGTCATACTGTCATGAAAGGCCAGGTTGGGCTAGGAAGATAAATCTCCTGATACAGAAACAGGTTCTTAGCCTTACATGTGATTCTAGTCATTGTATACTTAGAATTCAGACCCTAAAAGAGGTGCAGCAGTTAGCTTAATGGGATTATAAATTTTAAAATATTTATGTCAAGACTTGTATTAAGACCCTTTAAATCATATAAATTATCTATAATTATCTAAGAGCAATAGCCTCCCAAGGATAATCTATAAGAGATCTGATAATTATTCATCAAATATGAAGATATCATAAAAAGAAAAGGAAGGTCTCCCTTTCAATCCCTTGAGAGTTCTAAAGAGGATGGATTTCTACAAGGTAATCTCCCCTCTATTTTTTTCATGCATTTACAAATAATTGAGGTAAACATGCCTATCTTCCATCAGGAGCTTGAAAACTCTATTATTGATTACTAGTTCCTCTAATTTAAGGCCATATGTATAAACAATTTAGAGCATACTTATTTTGGCTAAATATAATAATGATCCTCCTTCTATTCACTATATTTATAGCTCTTACTGTTCTATACCCTTGAACCCAAACCACAGTGAGATTACGCCATTTCCACTGAAGGCTCTGAAGCTAGAAAATCAAAACAGAACACACTGGATGTGCTTGCGATTTCAACCACAACTCCTACTCCACCTTAAATAGAATGGACTGCTTTCTCATGGCAAAATAAGATTTATTACTGGCAAAGTTAGAAGCACAAAAAACAATAACTTATAAGGGAGACTGTTCACTAGCAGGGCTCCTTTGCAACAGATTTTAATTGGGAGAAAAATAGAGCAAATTCCAGAATAATCTAGTCTGCACAGCATTTATTTTGGGTATAAAGAAAATGACGTCATTATAGGGTTAGGATCTGAAACAACTGTCCCATACAAAACTGGTTACAATGACCAGTTCATTCCAAATTGGTGGGAAATGCTTTGCACTCAAATCTAGGAATGTACAGCCATAGATGGCTCAAAGCATGTCATATGAGTTCACAAACTAGCCTAGATTTTCTAAAACCTGGTTAATTTAAATAGAACAAAGTTTTAACTTGAGGGTAAGTTTGTTCTAAAGGGAAAAAAATCACTAGGTAAAAATACGATATATAGTAAATTAGAATACTTCTTCAAAAGTAAATAGCATCTTTCACTATTACTATTCTAAAAAGAGATTATATTACACATAGAAGACTGGCACATCTATACAGATATCTTGAAAAGGACAGGGAGAAGAGAGGCTGTCACCTCAGCAGTAAGCTACAGAAATCTTGCAGTCTGCTGGAGTAGCTGCCCCATGGGCCTTTGGCACCTGCAACCATCCCACTGACATGGCACTGTTTGTGGTCCCAGAGTTAGTGACACAGGCAGGGTGGCAACCCCGTCCTCAGTCATCACTTCCAGGGGATAGGACAGGGCTTCGGGAGACAGGTACTTCCAAACAAAGAGAGCTCTGTAACCACCCCATCAACACCCTCTTAGTTGTGTCAGTCACACATGTGGGGGTTACTTAAGCCCTCAGAATCCCTCCTCACCCTCCCTTCTGCCCACAGGTATAGCTTTGCACATCTCATTACTACATCAGTTAGGAAACGGCAGAAGGGAGAAACACAATAAATCAAACTAGTCTAAGAGTCTGACAGGAGAGAATATGGAAACTATTGTTTTGAATAAACATATACAGTATAGGTAAATAAAATCCTTTCTCCTGCTGACCAATAAGCATAGATAACTAAATGCAATTGTAATAATCTCCATTCATATTGATACCCTTCACCTAAGTCAGTGGTATGAGCCTAAACAAAAGAGTTCTCCAGGAATGGGAAGAGTGGTATCCCTCATTAAAAGAGGATGCATATTAAATTTAGGGCAATCTGCCAACTCTGAAGTTGTCCTGTGGTGCTAAAAAAAAGTGAAAATAGGAAAAGGAGATTTTCAGATCTCCTCATGACCAGAAAATATTCTTAATAAGCCATTCAATGCATGTACTCAACTTTTCAATCAGAATACAAATGTTTTGATTGGCACTATCATTATCAAGAAGGCAAAGGCAAACAATTCCCTGATGAAACACTGATATTCCCTTGCTAAACCTCATCTTAGGGTTCGAAAACAAAAGCAGGTCCTTCAACCCGGATACCAAGAGACATTTATTACAAGCTTGGAACAACAAATGTCCTTGAGACTTTTGTTGAAGAAAAAACAAACGGAACGGGAGATCAGCAGAAAAGTTTCTATGACCACGTGGAGGCAGGCATTTTTCTCGTGAAGGTACAGATAGTTCAAAAGTTCTGCCACCACTACGAGAAAAATTCAAGTAATCACTCATGTTTCTGGGAGACTGTCCTCCTTACAGAGAGAGCCTCAGGCTGCTGATACCTTCATAAATGCTAAAATCAGTATACTAACCAAAAAGAAGAATCAATTTTAAAACACTGTGGTAACCTGAACTTAGCATTGCACAAAAATTAAAAGACAGCTTCTGCCTTCAAGGAGGTAGTAAGCTCTATAAGCCTCAGAAGAACCTGACTGTTCTTACTCTCCTTTTTCCTCACTGCCACTCCTTTCCCATGGTCTCACAAATGAAGAAGAAAATTACAGGGTTATAGCATGTTGGCTCTGGAAAAAAAATCCACATATTGCCTAGCCCAACTCCCTCATTTTACAGGCAAGATCAGCTCAGAAATGGGCAAGTGACATGCCCAGAGCCACAGAGGTAATGTGAAGCACTCGAAAAAAACCAGTCTCCCAAGTGCCAGCTCCATACTTCTTCAGTTCAAAGGGGAGAGAATTTTTCTCCTAAATGCAAAGGATACAATATCCATACACTGGACAGCTAAGAACCAAGAGAGAAATACATGGACTCTAACCTCCTACATTCTGGTTTCATTTCAGCTGCTGTGAGTCACTTCTGCTTTCTTTCATGGGAGAAACAAGGACTCTGAGAAAGGATAAAGAACGTAATGATCAGTTACTTCCTTCAGCCAAGAGAAGGAGAATTCTAATTCTCTACTATCTCTGTGCTCACCTTCCTAGGAGAGAGCATTTGGGATTTCAAAATAAGTATTTATCAGTCAACTCAGACAGAAAAAGGGTAATTGGTGGATGTTGCTTCCATGGAAGAACAGTACAAAAGTCAAGCTGTGTACACAGCCCAAAACAGACCACAAAAGAATGGAAAACGGCCTCTCCCTCCACTTGCTCTCCATCTCATCAATGCTTAGCAACATGATGCTATATAATGTAAGATTTAGCTATTGCTAATTCTTGGTGTTATTCTACCTGCTCCAATTTCACAGTCTCTTCATTGTTTTTCAATGTGGTCTTGTATAGAAGATTCTAATTTGTCACAAAGAGCTAACCTAAGGAGCCAGAATTCATATGATTTCATACAGTCAAGTAATAGATTTTTGGCATTGGAAATACACCTTATGAAGTATTTAATCTAATCTTATTTTCCAGATGAGTGAATGAAGAGAGAATTTAAGAATTTAAATACAGATAGAGGTGCCTGGGTAGCTCAGTCGGTTAAGCATCTGATTCTTGATTTCGGCACCCGAAGGTCATGATCTCACAGTTAGTGGGATCAAGCCCAGCATTGGGCTGGGGGCTGACAGCTTAGAGCCTGCTTGGGATTCTCTGACTCCCCCTCTCTCTCTGCCCCTCCCTTGATGGTGCACGTACTTCTCTCTATCTCTCTCACTCTCTCTCTCAAAAATAAACATTAAAAAAAAGAAGAAGAAGATTTTAGATACAGACAGAACTAGGGCCAGAGCCCAAGTCTTTCAACTCCTAGCACAACACTCTTCCTACCACTTGCATCACCAGCAGACATGGGACTACTGTAGACGCCCACCTTCCACAGACAGGTCTGGAAGCAACCCCTGGGCTCATCAGAGTCTCACTGGTCTTAGATGTGCAATGGCCACAGCAACTTAAAGTCCCTGTCCATCAGTGGCTACTGAGGCTTAGCAAGATAAGAATGTGGACTGGAGAAACAATAGGGGAGACATGAGCAAGGTTGAATATTCAGAGAAAGGAAAAGATCCCATGACAACCTGAATTCTAAGGATAAAGGAGCTAGGAAAGGCAGAAGAAGGAAAGCAGGGAGGAGAAAACATGCTATCAAAAAAGCAAGTGAAAAGAATGGCATCAGAGCACAGAAAGGATAGCTAGTGGCCATATAATATACAGTATTTTGAAGGGGGAAAAATCCCTAAATCCTGTTATTTTTTTCACAATGAGACTTTCTCTGCAAGTTGTTTAAGAAGGTATATCTAATTCAATTTTTAATCAACCAGATGTACAGTTACAGCACACTGCTATCTTCAGGTATGTTTTCATAAAACTGAGTATAACACAAGATAAATATTACTTCTACACTAGCCAACCATGGGTAGATTTTAATACTTAACACATATTGGGCAGGGCAACCCCACCCTTGGCTCACAACCTAGCTTCTGCAGATGAATCTCTCAGCCTATTTCCAGAGCTGGCCCCATGGCTGTGTGGCCCTGAGACCTCCCAAGAAGACCTCAATACCACAGGAAGAGATACTGCTGACTCAGGAGATGACCAGCTCTCACTTTGAGGCAACCATATGAAGCCAGGCATGAAGTTAAGAATCAGTACGTAGCAATGTTGGCCTTTCAGAATCTACTGACTGCAACTCAAATGTAAGTGCTGTATATTCTCTCTCATATTAGGATATTTCTGAGAATAGTCTTTCGTATGTGTGTAATAGTGGGTGCCTATTTTGTTCAACCTAAATTTCCCATGAAATATTTTAATACATTTTTTCCTTTAAAAAGAAAGAAGTTATTTTCAAAGGATTAGGCTGTGAAATCCATATTGCTTACCAAGGAGGAGCCTCTGAGTGATCAATTTACCAGGACTCTACAGAGAAGGTGGGCAGTTTCTTGTTACATTAAAACATGCCAACATTTTTTGGCTCTGTGTCAAGTGGGTATTTTGGTTCCCTCATTTTTAAGCTTAAGAAAATACCCAGCAATTTCCATGGTAAATTCAAAGTCATAATCAAGGATAGGACACACTGCCAGAAGCCAAGCTATCCAACCAGCCTGATGGCAGGGCCTGGGCGGTGGACGGATCAGGACTGCAGGGCAGCCCACCGACAGTGAAGCTTCTTGTACTTCCACTTTTATGTAATTTGGCCTTAATAAAAGTATTAAGGGGAGTTGTCTGTTGGGGAATTGCCCTCGACAGGCCCCCTGGGAAAAGAACCATTAGGGAAAGAAATAAGGTTCCGCAAGGAAATTGTGCGGCCCTACATTTAGCCCTTGCCACCCCTTATAAAGACTCCTCTATCTAAAGGAAGGATAGCCCCATACATTTACCAGCGAAGGAAGGAACACATGGATTTGAAAGCCCCACTCCGGCAACAAAGGAGTGTATCTATGGGCACAAGTTACTCCAACCCCTAGGCCCACTCGGCCCCCAGGAGGCATTCAGATGATGACTGAACCTAGTCGGTTAAGGTACAGAATGGTTCATTAGTTCCTAGGCGCATTGTCTCTCTGAAAATGCATAAGGCGTGGGTTCCTAAGGCTCTCTTGGCCCCCTCCTGGCACCTCGGACCGAGGCGAACACTTTTGTTCCTCAAACCACAAATGGTTCGGGGAAACAACTAAGAGGTCATGTCCCTGTAACTGTTCCTCATGAGGTGTTGAGAGATAGATGACCTTTCATGGAAACAGCAAAGCAAAAGCTTTATAGATTATAAACATAGATACATAATGAAAATAATGTAAGAAATTAATCAATAAGGAAAGGGCAGGAGGGAACGTTATGAGAAAATAACCATGTTATTCCTTAAAGGGTGATTACACATAGGAACATTTTTAGAATTCGGTAATGCCAGAAAACGTAGGTGACGCACGCTACAAGGAAATTGCTAACAAATATAATGCTACGTTTGCCACAATAAAGTAGCCAGTCCAACACACTGCTGTTGTCTGTGTCCATTTTTATTTTTGTTTTATTTTATTTTCACTTTTTCGCCAACGCCATTCATCCTTCGGGAACGCCTGGACCTGCTGGAGCTGGACTCCAGCAACACACCAGCTTCCCAAGGACAAGATGCCAGAAAATGTAAAGCCAAACCTATTTTGTACTGACTTAGTCCTTAGGTTTAGTCTTCATTACCTTCTAAAACTGTTGGCCATATCCCCACCTCGAGTCCTGAAGCAACCCTTATACAGTTGACATTTAGATAGGCATTGATTTGCTTGGCACAAAGTATGTGCAAGGTAAATATATGAGATTCCCACCTCTGGGAACTAGCAAGAAGTGTGAAATGTTGATCAACAGAATCTCTCTACTTGTATTGCAACTGGAAGGGTCTACAACAGAAATAATTCCTAGAACACATGGTCCTACACTTGGGCTACTCAGCCAATCACATAAGAAATCTGTGTTCCACTCACCAACCATTGCCTTTTTAAGTCATGAGTCTTGGAATTCTTTAGCTGAATTGTTTAAATAAGGACACTTTGCATGGGCCTCTGACAGCTGGCTCAGCTGACCAAAGAACTCACTAAATACAAAAGTTACTGTCTACATAATGACTATCTCATGCTACTTGGGCCCATCCTAAGCCTTATGATTTGTGCTCTGCAGAGACAGTTTTTAACTGTGTTTTGTTTTGTTTTTTATCTTAGCAGGGAAACACTGAAGAAATACAAATGTTTCCCTATCATTCCATCACCTAGAAATGCACTCTTGTCCTGGGAAAGCAAGACTAAAATGTCCACACATGATGAATGTGTACCTCTAGTCAACAAGATTTAGATAAAGAACTTAAGAAACCAAGTTGGATGAACAATACTGAGAACCAAGCCACAGCAATGCAAGTATCTCACATACAGCCTGGCAAAAGGCCCCTCCTCTGCCCTGAAGGGATTATTGCCTCCAGCTCAAACAATATTCATTTTCCATTTCTTCTCATGGTGGCATCTCTATTTCAGCTACCATCAAACAGTTACCAGCTACCATCACCCATCCTTTTTCTTTCTCTCCCTTCAGGTACTCATAGCTCCCATAACAACAGATCTGAGACGTGGAAGCCCTGATCAAAGATGACTAGTTCTAGATGTCTATAAAACAGAGCATGTCAAGGTCAATGGGTCACAGGCAGGACAATACAATACTCACTCCTAACCACTCTGTCATCCTTAAAGGGCTCTCATTATATTTAGGTCTCACATGTTAGCACAGCATCCCTCAAGTTGGTGTTTAGCCTCATTACTTACTTGTCTTATCTTTCTGAAGATAACTGTCCTAAGTTGTTTAAAAGAGAAAGCAAGAATTGGCAAAAATGGTGGATATAATAAGGTACAGAAAAGACAGAAAAAGGAAGGTATCTAGTCACCATCTCCATCCCACATACAATAAAGTTTTCTGTCCAACTGCTTTTTGTTTCACAGATGAGAAAACTGAGAGAACAAAAGAAGAAGGACCCTTCCTTCCCAGGTCTCACAATTACTAGCAGAGTTGGGCCAACAGAGATACTCAGGCCTCAGTTCTCAGTGCTTCCTCTGCTAAAAAGTAGGGTCTTAATAAAGGACCAGCTGAATCAACAAAAGGGAGTGGCTTACTTGAGAACATTCTGAGCACAGAATTTATATTGCCCTCCCCCTTTCTGAATGTAGGTTATGCAGCATTCAACAGCAGATGGGACAAACCACATTCACAAAGAGGTGGGATCAAGTCCAATGACACCAAATACTAGACAACCATTTCTCCTTCTCCAAAATACAGATAGTTCAACATACGCAAGCCAATTAAGAGGAATAAGCCAATCCTTTCAATAATCAATTAAGAAAAACAAATTTAAATTTGTTTTAAATCCACAGAGCACTTTGCAGTTTATCTAGAACTTTCATATACATTGTTGTATCTGACCCTCACCATAGTCTCATTTTCCAAGTAAAGAAACAGAAAACCAAAGAAACCTTGCCCCAGCTCACAGCTGGTAAGCAGCAAGGCTGGGAGTTGAGCCCATATCTTCCAACTCCACATTCAGTGCATCTACTTGTACACTACCTCCACCCAATGTTATTAATGACAAAAAGCCAAGCACAACAGTAGCTCAAAGGGCTGACTGAACCACACCCTCTAGCCAGCTAAACAATGACTAAAATCCTTGCTGGAACCCCAAACAGGCTCTGCCTCCCCAGAATTCCAGGATTGAGCATTTTCACAGTAGGTTCAGACCCAGGCATCTGAGAAAACCCCAATGCCTCACTATCCTTCATGAACTCTAGCCTGATCACATGAATGACACTAGTGTGGCTAGAGCAGGACCTGCCAAGTTCATTGGACTCTTGGTGACACAACCCAGCTGTGCAGGCAGGTTCCCTACAAGGGAGCTCCCAAACATTCCAAACATTGTGCTGCAGAACTGGAGGGAGGAAATAAGCTGCAGAGGGAGCTGGCAAATCTGACACAACCTTCCATTCCACATTTGCACTTTTGCACCAGTAAAGCAGTTTAAAATATGCTCCCCAAGAGTGGCACAGACCATGACTTAAAGAATACACTAGAAACCATCAGGAGGTTCTGAGAAGTGGGAACAGAGTGGGAACAAAGAGAACTTCAATTTCAATTTTTACCATTGGTACATATTCCTTTCATATTTTTGAAAACTAGTTCAAAATTAAATTTAAAATCTATAATGACTGCACTGGAAAGTCATGGAGGCAAACAGAAAAACTTACACTAGATTAAGTTAACTAATAACACACAAGAAAATCATTTTAAACCAAAGCTTTGGAAACACTGATCTAGACATGAGACACAGAAAGGAATGGTCTGATTTTGACAATCATTTCAGCTGTACTCCCAATGTGGGTCACTTTCCTCCTGTGAGGTCCCTATGTGGGCAGTGCTGGGCTCCATATTCAGAGATGATGGAACTGAGACACAATCAGTAGAACGTGAGTATAAAGAAGTTTTCACAAAGTGTTGTTGGATTTGCATTAATCTACCCATTTTTCTCCCTCAGCCCTTTTGACACCCAAGGCTCCATTTGAGAGATGACTGATGGGGCAGCGGGGGGCTGACTGCCGTGGTGCCATGGGGAACAAAGCACTACCTGGAACCCTGCCACACTTACAGTGTGAGCATATGTACCCACAACTCCACATTCCTTATCACCATTCTCTAAGGTCTAAGTCCTCTCACGTGCCTGATGTAAGGAAGAACAAGTTAAAAATAACGATAGCCTAAGTTTATTAATATTTACTGAGCTTTTATTACCACAGGAGAAATTCTGTGAAGTGCATCCCATGCACTGCACCTCAGTCAATCTTCACAACCACCACCTCTCAGGAGAGGTGCTATCACCATGTCTAGATCACATACGAAGAAACGGAGACTGAAGAGTGGTTAAGTAACTTACTAGAGGCCAAACTGTAAGAAAGAGAGCTAAAACTCAAACAGTGAACCTATAATTCCCAAGTCCAGGCACTGTGCCTCTCACAAAATATGTTTCACATCTTTTTTTTCAACTATTCTCTTTTGTCCTTTATTATTAAAGCTACAGAACAAAATATCCAATTAGAAAAAGGCATTTTTTTATACTAATGGGCTATGTAAGATAAATGACATTATAAAATACTGGAAATATAAATTTAAAATTATGGACTTAAACTCTGTAATCAAGGCAAGAAATTTCAATATACCCCATACATACCCACCAACACATCTGTTATAATCAGCTGAATGTCCTGTACATTCAAATACTAGGGTCCTCACAGGCTCTTGGGTGTTCATGAGCCCTTTGACCTCAAGCATCTCAAGAAGGGACAAAATACCAACACACTGGGCTCAAGCTCCCTTCTTTACCACTGCTGACTTTATTTATGTCTTGCACTTGTCTGTGCCTATTGAGTATGAAAAAAAAAGAGGCCTTCCCAGAGATAAACTAAGAAGCTTAAATTCCCTCAGTTCCAGAAAAAGATACTCCCTATGCTTTTTTTCTTTAGATAACTAGCTAACCTTTGAAGTTTCAAACCTAATACTAAATTCTAAGACAAATCATGTTTCTATACTAACAGCACAGCCAACATTCCCTTAGAGCAGATGTACACCGAAATGAGAATGACAGCCTTGCACAGTTGTCAGACAGACCCCACTAAATGACCAAGTTCAAACTGGGAACCTTCCAATGCCTGGATGCAGTTTCATAAAAAATAGATGAAATTAGCACACTATAATCTAGGAGCACCAAGCTACATCTAACTACCTCAAAAGAGCAACACAACTTAAATGAAAAAATCGCAACATGCCCAAACATTACAGACCCTGTAACAAATATACCCTCTTCATTTCTGTCAGCCTCATTTAGAAAACAATGTATGTGAACTATCATTTTCCTAAGTTTCTAAGACTTTCTTACCATGCTTTCCAGTTTAAATCAAACAGTTTAAAATCCAAGCAATTTTCTGTAACTACAATTATACATAACCCAGTACTGCCCAGGACAAAGAAAATAAACTGAATTCCAGTTACCTCCGTCAGCAAACAGTCTGCCCATAATTTTGCGAGGAATACAAAGAACATTCTCCCGTTCCATCTGTTCAACAAATCTTCATCTTCAGCAAGGGCTCTTTTAATGTACTTCTATAGCTGCTCCGGTTGTAATTACAAACTGCTACACGCTGACTCTGCAGTGACATTCTCCCAGAATGCTACTATGTCCCTCAGGGGCTGAGGGATAAGAACTTGAAAGAAGTTACAGGAGAACTCCCCCCGCCCCCTCCACTTAGCCTCAACAGGCAGCTTCCCTCCAAGAGATCTGCTTCAAAAGTCCAGACCCAGTGAAGTCACACATGACCTCACAAACCTCCAATTTAACTCTTCAGAAGCCAGACGGCAAGCTGACAATAGGGAGAAAGGACAATTGTCTTAGTTGATTTGGAGTGTTTGCTCTTTTGGGAGAAAGAGGTTTGTCCAACATCATTTCAAAAAAGAAAAGAAGAAGAAAGTAATTTCAGCATTGTTCTTCCATAATAACACTAAGGTTTTTGAAGTACTGTTTTTGAAGACTCTAAGTTCTGGCAGCACACACTAAAGAATGCCTGAAAGAGGAAAAAAAAACCTAATCCATTTAGATTTTATAAAATTCACACTTAATCTTGTGATCTGTGTTTTCCTATTTTCATTTCTACTTTTGTTTCTGCTTTTCCGCTATCGTTGAAATTAAAGTATTCATTTTCCCTGTTGTTCAAGTTCCGCGTCAGACAACCAGAGGTGGACAGGCAACACTCACAGCTGTCAGACACAACAGCAACCGCCTGCAGATGCATCTCAGAAACCGGGAACTATAGGAGTCCCATAGAAAGGCCAGTCAGCAGACCCAACTAATGGATAACAGAGTCCACATTCAGTGCCCCTAAAGGGAAAGGAAACTTCATTCTGTTTCCCATGCTTTTTCTTTGGACAACAGCTGTTTTTGTTAGGATATTGGAATTACAAGGATCCAGGAGGTAGAATAAGTAAAAATTACTTTATAAACAGAAGTAGATAAAATTATATCCTCTCAAAGAAAATGTAATACGCCCTTTCAAGAATGCCTTGATTCACCCAGAAAATGATTACAACTTACTGTCCAGCAATTTTGTTCCTAAATATATACTTAGCCTAGAGAAACTCTCCCATAAGTGCACAAGAAACAACAAATTAGAATGTTCACTATCAGGCCATTTGAGATAACAAAAATACAAGGCAGCCAAAGTGTTCATAAATAGGAAAATGGAAAAATAAATTACAGTATACATCCATGTAATGAATACTATACAGCAAATTAATAAAGTAGGACTTTATGAATCAGTAATAATGAATTTGAAATGTTGAGCAAAAAAGTGAGTTACAACAGGAAAGAAGAAGGTAACATTTATATAAAGTCTAAAAACATGAAAAAATACTATCTAGTGTCTACAGATGCACACTTGTATAGGAATGACAGACACCCACAGGCCATGGTTACCCTAAGGAAGAGAAAGAGAGGAATGCAAACAGGGAGGCATTCACCAAGTTGGCAATTCATTTGCAATGTTTCTTTCTTAAATTGGCTGGTGAGATCACAAGTGTTTATTATTTTCCATACCCTTGGGATGCCTAAAATGTTTCAGAAGTTGTAAAATGTCAACTGCATAATGCCTGCCTTTGAGCACAGTGGCACCTGTTCAGTCTGAAAGATTAACAGAAGAGGCAAAGAGGTTCACAGTCCCCTCAGCTCCCAACTCTCAAGTCCCCAAATTCAAGCAGCTGTTACTAATTCTGCCTCATTTTGGCTCTGTCTGGACAGTCACCCTGCACACTCCCCACCAACAATCATTTACACACATCCACCTCTGCCTTCAAAACCCACCACAGAGACGCTTGGGTGGCTTAGTCAGTTAAGCATCCGACTTCGGCTCAGGTCATGATCTCACGGTTAGTGGGTTTGAGCTGCACGTGGGGCTCTGTGGTGACAGCTCAGAGCCTGGAGCCTGCTCCTGATTCTGTATCTCTCTCTCTCTCTCTCTCTCTCTCTCTCTCTGCCCTGCTCCCACTAGTACACTGTCTCTCTCTCTCTCTCTCTCTCTCACTCTCTCTCAAAAATAAATAAGCATTAAAACACACACACATACACACACACACACACACACAAAAGCAACACTTCCAGGATGGCCTCTACAACACTTCCTGGAAGTAGCCTCAGCCTCAGACCCTTACTGTCTGGCTTTCTAGGCCTTGTAGTAAAAATACTTGTGAAGTTGTCCGCCTCTTCTCTGGCGGACACCAAGTACCTAGTATAGAGGAGCTGCTAATTAAGTTCTTCACTAAACAAAAACCTAGTCTCTAATATGTGCTGGACCCTGTAACACTGAGTGTCAAGACTAAAGACTCAAGAAGATCACTGCCCATACCTGGCTAAGTACATTACAGGATGAATCCTAAAACCATTGTTAAGGGAACTTTTATGGTTTTGCTTTGCAACATTCAATACCTCTTATTTTCTCTGTACTAAAAATTTTATATTACTACTCTTAACTAGAAAATGTCATATTCTTTGTGTTGCAGTGGAGCTGCTAAATAGATAAACACAGTGAAACAAACTGTCACTAAAAATCCTCACCTTCAAGTAATCTAAGGCTCTTACAATTAGTATTACAGATATACAACATCCTAAATCGATCTGACCACAGCTCTTTCATATCAGGTGACTTTGAAAAAGTTTTAAAGAAAATAGCTTGGGGCACCTGGGTGGCTCAGTTGGTTAAGCGTCCGACTTCAGCTCAGGTCATGATCTCACAGTCTTTGAGTTCAAGCCCCACGTCAGGCTCTGTGCTAACAGCTCAGAGCCTGGAGCCTGCTTTGGATTCTGTCTTCCTCTTTCTGTGCCCCTTCCCCACTCATGCGCTCTCTCTCTCTCTCTCTCTCTCACTTTCTCTCTCTCTCAAAAATAAATTAAAAAACATTAAAAAAATTTAAAGAAAATAACTCAAGCAGTGTTATTACTAATAATAACGGACAACATATTTTGAGTACTCCATCAAGTGGAAGTAAATTATTATCTCTTTTCCCAGGTAAGAAAGTTGAGGTTTAGGGAAATAATTTACCAAAATTTGAACCAAGGCAATCTGACTTAAGAACCCACACTGTTTATAAGAAACCATACCGTTTCCTAGCAGGAAAATGGATCAACCCCAATTATATTTCTAGAGTAAGGATGGGCACCCCATGATCACTACACCAAAGATGAAGCAAGAAATCATTACAAGGTTCACAGCCAGGACCACTCACTGTTACAAACCTCTGTTAGACTCATCCCTGCCACTAGCACAGTAACCCTGCTCACCTGAGAATAGGGACTATCTTACTTAGCTTTATATTCTGCCTTTAAACAGTTTCCAGTGTTTCTCAAACTTTAAAGTACTCATGAATGACCTCAGAATTTGTTAAAATAGTTAAAATACACATTTTGATTGAATACATCAGGGGTGAGGTCTGCGTTACACATTTCTAACAAACTCCAAAAGGAGAGGTTGACTGTCCAAGCTGAACATCAGGATCACCTGGGAATTGTTTTCATATTTTTTTTAACGTTTTATTTATTTTTGAGAGAGCATGAGCAGGGGAGGGGCAGAGAGAGAGGGAGACACAGAATCTGAGCTGTCAGCACAGAGCCCAACGTGGGGCTTGAACCCACGAACCGTGAGATCATGACCTGAGCCAAAGTCCAACTGAGCCACCCAGGCACCCCAAACAGTGATAGCTTTAAAAGATTCCCAGGTGGGGGCGCCTGGGTGTCTCCGTCAGTTAAGCGTCAGACTCTTGGTTTTGGCTCAGGTCATGAGTTCAACATCAGGCTCTGAGCTAATAGTGTGGAGCCTGTTTGGGATTCTCTCTCTCTCTCTCTCTCTCTCTCTCTCTCTCTCTCTCTCTCAAAACAAATAAACTTTAAAGCTATCACTGTCCGGATGTCACCCTCCACCAACAGAATCAGAATCTCTGTTGGTGAAGCATGGGAAATTGGAATTTTAAAAAGCTCCCTATGTAACTCTAATGTGCAGTCAGGTCAGATAATCCTATTCTAGAGCTTTCCTACTTTAGCTTGGTCCATGGACCACTGTTCCAGACCAGTGCCTGTCAAATGTCAGTTTATGTAAACCACCTGGGCATCTTAAAATGCAGATCCTAAATTAGTAGGTCACAGGTGGGGCCTGAGATTCTGCAATTCTAACAGGCTCCCAGCTCAACACCACTGCGAAGCAAGGTGGTAAGTAGAAAGATTAAGAATCTCAGTAGTTCAGTGTGTGACTTATAAGGCTTTCCTTTAACAATTCTTAATGGAGAGACCAGTAGAACACTACAGATGGAGGTTTAGGCGCAGGCATATGAAATATCATATGCGGTGTGGGGATTATGAAGTCAAATTATTGACCTAACATTGGTTTAGATGTAGTTTGATATTAATCTTCATTAGCATGCATGAGAAAGATTATATTGAACTTACCATGGCCATGATACTGAATATTAAGGCTCTGTTAGGAGCTTGAGTCAATTTAATACAGATTCTGTACATCAGTTGATAGAAAGCTTAGGAGATCCACAGTAGAAAAAGAAAAAAAGATTAAGGCACTGGAAATGTACCCATCTGGAGTTCTGATAAATTGGTACTCCTATGTAAAATACCTTCATATAACTTTCTCTTTTTGCTTCCCCAAACAACAAATCAATGGATAATATTTCTCATCCAGTATTGCAAATCTTGTGTTAAGTGACCTCTGCTAAAAGGAAATGCTGTTGCTTCCT
Organism: Panthera onca; assembly: GCF_046562875.1. Classification (NCBI taxonomy): domain Eukaryota; kingdom Metazoa; phylum Chordata; class Mammalia; order Carnivora; family Felidae; genus Panthera; species Panthera onca. The sequence continues at coordinate 166,126,922 of NC_138342.1, read as the reverse complement.
TTAAAAGATAAAAATTGCACTGATATATGAATAAAAAAATGGCTATATCATCTCAATCCAGTTAAAACAGTAACTGTCAATCAGATTTTTATTTAGACCCATGATTACCCTTGTAATAATATATACGTCCAATGTCATTTAAAGTCTTGAGGTGACTGGGCAGCTCAGTTGGCTGAGCATCCAACTCTTGATTTCAGCTCAGGTCATGATCCCAGGGTCATGAGATCAAGTCCTATATCAGGCTCCATGCTGAGTGTGGAGCCTGCTTAAGATGCTCTCTTTCCCTCTGCCCTTTTCCTCTGCTCTCCCACTCTCTCTCTAAAACACATTTTAAAAAATAAATAAAAACAAAGTGTTTTAATATGGTCTTTGATAAAAGATCATCCACTTCAGCAAGCATCCCACAGCACTCTTCATACTAATATCCATCATTATCCAGGGCATTACTTTAAGTTGTGAACTAGAGAATTAAAATGTTTCTAGGAAACCCTATTTCAAATCCAGGACCATTTCCTGAAGTCATCACCAATTTATATAGAAGGCACTCAACAAACAGAGCCCCAAATCACCAAGGCCAGCCAGGGCCAGGACTGTCTGAGAGAAATTAAAAGAACATCCATCAGACGACTAGAGCACTGAGCTTCTCCCTGATAATCAAGGCACTGCTGGAGAAACGAAGCAAGTACAGAAGAGCGCCCAGGAAACTCACCTTGGAGGGCATTTCCTACAAATACAGAATCAAAAAGATGCACAAGCAGCACCCAAGTGCTCCTGTGTGTGCATCTCTGCACCTGGCCTCAGCACACCCCTCATCACCCAAGAGTTCGTTCATGCCCACAGCTGCAAGCCTCACATCCAAATGGTAACTCCAAAGTCCTGCAGCCAGCCTTCAATCTCACACTCCCACCAGCACTTCTACATAAAGCACCATCGCTCTCCTGAAATTTAACCTGTTTAAACTGACCTCACTACTAGCTACTCTCCTACAAACCCCACCGATCTCCCCAATTCCTATTACTTCTAGATTCAGTAAGTCATCCACGCTTGAAGTCTCACAATGATTTTGACTCAGCCTGCATGTCCTATATTCAAACATTTGCCAAATCCTTGCATCTGTTTTTCTTTACCAGGTTTTTCTTGTGTATTTTCTTACATCCCTTAGATTATTATTCAGACTACTACAAAACTCACAATAGGTTTAAAATAAATATCCACAAACTAGAACTTAGCAAATTCTCACAACAAATCTATAAAATGAGTGGTAAGGTTATTTCCACCTCACCAATGGAATCACAGGCTGTCTGGAGTAAAACAAAATCAGGCAGCCAGTAAAGAGGATGACGTGACCTCCTTGTCTTCTGATCCCAAATCCCCATATTTATGCCACCCTACCACAGAGTGTTGTACTTTATGAAAAGAAAGTGGTATTTCAGGAAGTCCAGCAATAGGTGTGCCAGATAGTTAGAGCTGAGAGGACAGTGCTGGCAGCTCAGAGACTGATACAGGACTTGAGCTCATGGCACAGTAGCATGATGACATAAATTTTGATTTATTTATCTCCTATGATGTACACCAGGCATTGTTAAGCTACTTGATTTTCTTTTCTTGATTTCTGCTACCTGACTAATCTCATTTGCTTCTCCTTCCTTTACCAGATAGGTATTATACATTGCATTTTACACGTGGAAACGTTCTCACATTTTCTGTAATTACTCAATATCACACACCTAGTAAGTAACTGAGACAGGATTCAAACCCAGATAGGACTGGCTCTGAAACCTAGCAGAGCCCCCATCACTCATCACTGAGCAAGGATCCCTTTGTGGTAAATAAAAAAACAAAATCCATTATAAGTGCTTGGAAGAGAAGCTGGAAAGAAAAAAAAAAAAAAGAACCCATTTTCTGCAAAACTAGTCTTCAAACCCAAAAGAAAAGGACTAAAGAGATTACTAGAGCAAGAGCTACCCAATAATAAACCTATGAGACTGCGGAGCTTCCTGCTCCCAATGATACAAGAAAAATCGGAAACTCACTGGTCAGCCAGATCTCTAAAGACAATTTCACAGGATCAAAATCTTTTCCTCACTCAGAAGCTTAACTAATACCACATTATTTTCATTCTTATTTTGATACTTATAAACTAAAATGCCTGCAGGTTTTAAATTGAAATGTCAAAAACATTTTTGAAATCACACTTCACGTGCTTTTTCCTAGACAAACACTAAAGAAAGAGAAAAACTAAAGAAAAGGGATACTTTTAAACACCAGCATTCCATTTGAAAAGAGGGAAAACAAACAAACAAACAAACAAAAAAGGAAGGCAAAAAAACCAAAACTATCAAATTTGGAGTGGACCCAAGACTGACTGAAGCACTCTCCTCAGGCATATCAGTTGCACACTGATGTAATTCACCTCTTCTGCTGTATTCCTCCATATCCTGAGCGGTATCTGAAAGAAAAGCCAGGAGGCTGAGACATAAAATTTATCTATTATGCTAAACAGTTAATTTTAAAATGCAGTTTTATAAGTTTCAGAGAACCAAAAGAGAGGATCCTGCCATGTTACTATATTTGGTATCTCTCTTTTCCTATCTGTCCAAACCCAAGCTCAATAGAAATGGACAATATTTAGCTCTGTGAATGGTCACAGTGACAACATTTGTGCCTTATAGTCTTCAGGTCACAACTTACTGATTGGAGTTGCAATCATCAGATGATAAGCCAGCAAGGGAGAAGCACCCAGACACAAAGGAACCCATTGGAACATGTACAACTGTAAGTCTCTAATTATCCTTTCTAATTCTGGAGCCATGTGACTGGACTTCACACAGCACTGCTGACCCCATCAGCCTGAGTGCTATGTAGTAGACCACAAAGGGAGGGGATGCTCCTCTTTGCTCCTTCATTAAAATATTGTGTTACAATCACAGGGTGAGTTATTTCCTGACCGACATGCGGCTCCCTCGCCAACATTCAGTGTCCAGAGCACTTCAGAGCACCTGAGAGTATTTAACTATTCCTGTCCAGATTTATTCCAAGGTCTTAAGAGGTTTTTTTCACCTTATAAAGAATGATGTATTTGATATCAAAAAGGTATGTAATCCTTCAAAAGACAAATAGTGAGCACATGTACTCTTTAAAAATGCCCTTTCCAACTTGATACTAGAATACTACAGATTTGAAATGTTTTCTTCTTTGATTTAAGTGGAGAGAGTAACAGGGAAGAACAACCCCCGCCCCTGACCACCAATGCATGGCTAAATCCAAATTGGAAGGCACTGCTGAGAGAGAGAACTAAGTTTTGCTGAAGTGATACAACATCCTCATTAACCTTCCTAACCACTTGCACCTTTCTTTAAAGAAGCAACACAAAAGAGAATAGTGTTATCTTGCATTCAAAAGAAATCACTGTCAAATACTGCCACTGAAATAACCTTTTTTTTTTCTTTTTTTAGAGAGAGTGAACACACCCATGCTGGGTACACAGGCTCCACACCCAAAAGAGCCCAACACAGGGCTCGATCTCATGACTGTGAGATCATGATCTGAGCCAAAATCAAGAGAGAGTCAGACACCCAGGCACCCCTGAAATCATCTTTAATGACAAAGTAAATCACATACTGAAGTAGAAAAGGATTTTAAAATATACCTAGGCAATGCCAAATATATTTTTGTTTTGAAACCAAAAATAAATGGGCTCTAGAGCCTGATTGCCTGGGTTCAAACCCTGGGCATGCAACTTACCATCTGTGTTACTTTGAGTAAGTTACTCAAATGCGCTATGCCTCAGTTTCCTCATCTAGAACATGAGAACATTAATTGCTCCTTTCTCCTAGCTTATTATGAGAATTACATACCATGTGTTTACTAAATAAAAACTATAGGATGCCTATGATATAGAATTGTGCTTAGAGACAACCTAAGTAATATTATAATCTTTTCTACTGGCTGACAGTTAATATTTTATACATTAAAATCAATACCTCAACAGAGATGGGCTTAATTTCTTGGTTCAGGTCTAGTTAGAATCAAAGAAGCATTATCAGGGAGACGGTCCTATCATCATCAGTCATTAGTCATATCATAAGTCGTGTATCATCTCCTTTTCTTTGTGCCTTCTTGAGAGTTCACTTTATTCAATATAGTCAGACCCCACCCCCCCAGTCCACTGCCAAGGGAACAGGAGAGGCCAGTGAATAGAGACAGAATACTAGGCATGTACACTTGTTTGATTTATCACTTTCCTTATACAAATGTCACATTTATTAATAAAATCGGAAAATGTTTTTTCACTTGAATCCTAACACTTTGGCCCTGAGCACGTTGTTGAGGTAAGTCAATCAGGCTGACTATTGGGCAGTCAGCATTCAAGTCTGGATTTCCTTAACAGGCTCCATAGTCTACTTCCTTACCTCTGCAGAAGAATGTTTTAATGTAAAGGAAATGTTTAAAAGCCTGCTCATTGATTACTTTAAAAATTTGTGGAGACATGTTTGTTAACAATTTGGTAAATTTTTTTCTCAAATTGAACACACACACCACCAACAACAATAAATTCTACAATTACCAACTCACACTTCTGGTTCCATAGACATATGGCATTAGAGAAGTTAGATTTAGAAAAAGAATAAAGGTATGAGACCAGGCTGCCTAGAAGAGCAAATGTATCTAATCTAGGAGTCAGACAATTTGAACTCTGGTAAAGGATCTCTCACAGGTAAATCCATCCCACCAAACTGGGACTCAGATTCTTTACTGTAAAACAAGACTATCTAAGGCCGCCTTCAAGCTAAAAAAAATGTCATAATTCTTCAACCTACAATTTTTCTGGTGCTTCAACTTAAAAGCACCAAAAAGACAGAGGGGTAAAGAAAAGCATAAAAGTTATTCCAGTTTCTTTAAAATTTTTTAGGAAAAAATAAATAAAACTTCTTAGATCATTGAGCCCACCCTACATTTTTAACCCTGAATGGACACATAAATCATAAAACAAAACCTTCTTCACCTGTAACCACATATTATATTATGCCAACTCGAAGAACACAAATAGGTCTGTTCAAGTTACCAGAAGTGTTAAAGGAAGAGAAGAATGACCACTAGTCAGGAATCACATGGAAGAGTATCAGAGCTGAAAGAAGTGTGGCTGACACATCCCTAAGATGCTTCTCATTCATATTAGAATTCAGTCTTTTTTTTTTTTAATTCCAGTTAGTTGCACAGTGTTAGTGTCAGGTGTACAATTTAGGAATTTAACACTTCCATACAACACCCAGTGCTCATCACAAGTGCACTCCTTAATCCTTACCGCCTAGCTCATTGATCCCCCCACCCACCTCCATTCTGGTAACCATCAGATTGTTCTCCATAGTTAGAGTCTGTTTCTCAGTTTGTCTTACTACTGGCCAAGATCTCAAGGTTTGACAATGCAGGTAATGAAGCTTTATCTTCAGATTGCCTAAAGTGTACTGCTGTCTAAATCTGAGATGCTAAAATATACTATAACTTGCCAAATACTCTTTCTTAACTATCTAACTCTGCCCTACTAATAATGACTGGCACCCACACTGGCCCCAATGATGACTACTTCCTATTGTAAATAAGCAAACCATACATTTGATAAACATTTCACCTAATTCCTTCCTGATTTGACTTTCTGATGTTCATCTCTTTTTATTTACTTACTCTCCCTGAAGCTTCTGCAGCAAAGCCTCTCAGCCCAAAATACCTCAGCTCCCCCATCTATTTTTTGGGTCTGTAATATAAACAACTTCAACTCACCCCAGAAAGCTGGACTGAAGTTCTAATAAAATTATCTGCATGCCTATACTATTGCATTTTATCTCAATTTACAGTTATCAGAGATGATGGTGAAACAAAAGGGCCTTCCTCCCACCCCAAGGGGAGGACCATGGTCCTCAGAAACACCTTACCCTCAGGGACACCCCCTCCCACCCCAGCCCCGGAAATAGAGAAAGTCTAAATGTGGACTCGCCAACCAATTCTGACTCACACCTTTACTCAAGCTCCTACTTTGCACCATACACTGTGCTAGTTGCTTTAATCTATATTAACTCTTTAAATCTCACAGCTACATAGCATGCTGGATACCATTAACCTAATTTTGCCAATAAATAAAGTGAGTATCAGAGAAAATAAGTGGCTTGCCCAAGTAATTCAGACTAAGGTCTTCTGCTTTTGAGACTAGTGTTGTTTCATTATATCACTAGTGACCCAAGAAAGCAATCAACATCCATTTGGATGTTCCATTTCACATGGAAATGCATAGCTACAATTTATAAATGCCAGTCTTGAATGTGTTCATGCAAGAATTATAAACCTATAAACTGGTTATAGAAAACACTCAACATAAGATGCTCACAAAGAGAGGTTCATTGGAAACCTGTATAATAAATACTGACTTTTAAAAAAAAGTGCTGACACTATTTCATACAGCTTTAAAATAGTTTATCCCCTTAAATCTCCCCTTGACTTTGCCCAACACACACACACACACACACACACACACACACACACACACACACACTTTAATTGAGGAAAATTATATCAAAACTGAATTCATAAAATCATTAAGAAGTTTAGCATTCTCTACCCACTGATAAAGATGCTAAAAAACAGGTGAATGACCCAAAGATAATGAGCAAGAAGAAATGAAATGCTGGATAATCCATAAATAGACAAAGAATAACTAAATGACAGGTAGGGCACATGTAACCTATATAATTTGTCGTCTTACCTCCCAAGTAGACTTAAATCCTAAAGCAGAGAGAGAAAATAAATATTTATAGCCTTAACCAAGGTATTAGCTCTATCAAGCATCCATATAATCGGATATTTCCCATCTCAGGAATAGAAGACTGCTCAACAGAACAGGACATCACAGAGCAAAGGCCTAGAAGATACTTGGTTGACCATCTAATCCAACACCCTCAATTTGCAGTTAAGGAACTTCTGGCCTAGTCAAGCAACCTGCTCCAAGCCAACAACCAATATCAGTGCCAATACGAAAGCCAACATCTCTCAGTGTTCTTTTCATAGCACCATACCACTGCTACCAAAGGTACACCATGGCAGCTAACACCTACTCATCACCCACAAATATTTGCTTGGGATACAATTTATATATTGTAATCCAGGAAATACCACCATATACGATAACCACAGCTTCCCAATTTGGGAAACTGCTAAAGCGCACTCTGACTGTCCCTAAAACCCAAATTACTTTCTACTCACAGAATTCACTTATATCCACAGAAACTGGCCAAATGCTCCTCAGATATATTCCACTCTCAGATTTCCCAAGGAGAAAGTGATACAAAAACCACCGCATGAAATTAATGAGGATAGAATTAGTACCTTCCCCAGAAAGCAATCTCTGGTGTGCCTTTCGTGTAGATGGAGTCACTGGTGTCATTCAGCCCGTTGGTGATCCCACTAGAATAACCCATCACTATTCCACCATCTGCTGAGACACTCAGGACGTCTTGCTGTCCTGCCACTGTTGTCCTCTCCAGAAACTGACTGCCTTCTTTAATGCGCTGCTGTATCATTGGAGTGAGAGGCATTTCAAAGCTAAAATAGCTATCAGGTTCTGAATATAATGTCTCCAAGGACTCAGCACTGTAGTATAAGGAAGTGTTGTCCAAAATGGTTTCAAACTGGGAGCTGTACACATCAGTGGAGTCCTCTGTATAGGCAGGCCCAAGGACATCATCATCTCCTCCCCTAAAGTGCTCCTCTTGCTCAAGAATCCTGGAAAGAAAATAAGAATAAAGAATTTCAATATTAGGTTAATATTCTTTTTACTTTTTCCCTTTCAACCATATAACCATATAAGAAAGATAATATTCTGTAAAGCTAACAATTTTGTTCTTTGGGTTATGTCTTAATATATTTGAAAAGGAAGCTATCACAGAAACGTATTCGGGTTGAAGAACCTCTTAGCATACATGTGCTGTCTAAATAATTTCTGTAGTTTCAAACTAATTTCCTAGTATGTGACTATATTTGAATGAAATATTAAATTCTCATTTTAGCCAACTAAACTCCACAAATTCAAATTGTTAACAGCCACTGTCATCCTTAATTTTAACAGAACACAGATAAATATACTGTGTAAACTTAATGGAGTAAAAATACACTAAACTTTCATCGGTTTATTAATACATTCTGATTTAAACAAGACCAACTGCCCTCAAGAGGATGAGAAGATTAGAATCCAAGGGCCGCCCCCTGCCGACAACAAGGCAGCACTGCAGAGAGTTTTCAGACCCAAAATTCGACAGGCAGCGAATGACCTTTAAAAACAAAAACAATTTTTTTAAAAGCCAACAAACATGTTTATTGAAAGGCTAACCAAAACAGTGAAAACCTATAAACAATTAATTAGTATGCAGCACTGTGTTCAAATATTAAAAATGAATATTAGGATAATTAAGTAAATTTTTTTAAACTCCATAACAGCAAAGCTCAAGAGTTAGAAAAACCTGGGGCTGAATGTTGGATGTGCCAATTACCAGCTATATCACTTTAGAAAACCTTACTTAATCTCTCTAAGCCTCAAATTCCTATAAATAAGAATAAAAATAGAAAACTACCTCACATAAATCTATTATGAGGATTCACAATCAACAATACAGTTGTCTTTGCTGTTTTTAAATTATAAAGGTCTACCACATACCAAATAGTATTCTGGGTTTATATCTCTTAATGGCTTCTCACTGCCCATGGAATAAAATGGGAAGCTCCTCCCTACCTCTCCATGCTCATTTCCCAACCCTACAGCTCCTTATGCACCAACCACACTATTGAGTTTCAAATCTTCTAACTTTCCATAAAGACTTCATTTCACACAACTTTAGGAAGCGCACATAGCTAGGCAATCCAGCAGCTCCTTTGCACATTTTGTTCCCTTCCTCCCTGGAATATTCTTCCCCATTTTCTGCCTGATTAACTCATATTCATTTCTCAAGTCTCAGCCTACTTATCATTTCTACAGAAAGGCCTTCTCTAAGCCATCAACCGAATTTATTTTTTTCTAGTATGTCTCTGTTATTTTCCTTCCCAGAACCTACCACAATTTGTGATCCTATAATTATTAACATGTTTATGTAGTCAGTGTTTATCTTTAGCAGTAAACGCCATGAGGGAAATGATCACAAGTTATTATCTATTTTGAACATTCTTTTATGTCCAGTATTTAGCAGGATCAAGAACATCACAGACAGTCAAAAACTATTTGTGGAAGAAGGGAGAGGGGAAGGGTGGAATAAATTAATAATATGCACAATAGCAAAAGTGTATATTTCAGTGGGACTATAACTATTGAGCCATGTGCCGCATATCAAGGCTGCTTTTGAGGGACATCTAGAGATTTTGTGTGTTAGGGGGGTTGGGGAGGAAGAAGTGGAGAGGAGGAGTCCTGATAACCTTCCTAGAGGAGCATCACTCTAGGTGGATTTGTTAATTAACTACAGAGGAAAATGTATTTCCTTACACCAAACAAACAAACAAACAAAAAAAAACCCTTCAGCCTTGACACAGATGTTCTCCCACATAAACTAAAAAATGTGATGCTATGAGGACTGATGGATGAAAAGATGGTACAAGTTGGAAATGAGAGTACATGACAAATGACTTTGCCAGAAGGAGCACTGTATGGTCAAGACAGCAATGAAAAGAAGTGAACAAAGATGAGTTATGTCTTCCATTTATCCAGGCTCTAAGCTGATATGGATGTCAGAAATGTATGGCAAGATCAGGAGATACCATATCATGCTAAGCTGATTTATCAGGCCCAAAATCAAAACATATGCTACTTGTAAGAAGGGATTCTCATGTGAATGCCACAGAACAACTGAATTCGAAAGTCTACTTCTGACCTCCTGACCTCCTTTCTAAACCTAGAAAACTGAGGCAACCCAAACCCAAACCTCTGCGTTCACACATGTATGCGGCTTGTATATAGGCACTGGTGTTGCACACAGAAGAAGTGCCTAAGATAGGAAGGATATAGTGATTATAGGATATGTCAAGAGTCCAAACCTTTTCATATCATTAAAGATAACTGTGGGGTATTTTAGTTACCTTAATGTTGGAAAAGTTGAAACCTGTCAAACATAAAAAACGTCAGAAATGGATCCACATGAGTATGGTGTTCACAGCCTCTCTGTAACTCTGCCTCCCCAGTTTATGCCTAATGCACAGCTTTATAACAAGATCACTTTTATATCTTAGAGACTTAGAAGGAATCTGGCTTATAATAAATTCTCTTCCATTCTATAATAACAAGGACCCAGGATATTATGTTGAGTACTCATGGCCAAGCACAGGATAAAGATCTCTTATAATGTGTACAAGGCATCACAGACAGCAGGATGACTATGGGAGCTCACCTTTCCTTGTCTCTCTCCAGTTCAGGTTTCTTCTCAAGATGTCCTTTGTTTTCCTTTAGGAAGATTTCATCCTCTCCACTCTCAACAAGAGGCAGAGGGGAAAACATCCCTGAGCTGGTGCCCAGCTTCTCTGATGATCTCCAGGTTTCATCCCAAACACTCTCAGTTAAACCAACTGAATTATACAAACCAGCACATGAAATGAGATGGGTTGGCACTCTGGAAAGTTCTCTGTTTTCAGGAGGGGTGCTCCTTTCCAATGATATCTCAAAATCCACAGGATGCTGTATCTCTCTTTTCTCCCCTCCTGTCCACAATATTTCCACCCCTTGAAATTCCACGTGTTTGACCCGGCCTGGGCGTCCTGTGGAGCTACCTTGATCAGACCTCTTCTCTCTCAAAAGAGCAACACTGCCTGCAGAGGTATGCGTCACTGCTGGGCTCCCCAGGGAGGATATAGAACAAGCTGGCTCCTGCACATGGACAGCCCCTTTTCTACCATTATTAGTTATCTTGGAAAGCTGTGCCTGAGCTTCTCCGGTTAAGAGTACAGTCTGATCCTTCTGGATGCTCAAATAAAAGTTCTCCTCAGTCGTAACTTCAGCTGAAAGAGGTATATCTGGTGCTTTTTCTTGGCCAGCAGGAAATAATTTTTTGGCTCCCTGTCTCTTTGTTTTATGAGGGACAGTGTCCAGCTCTTTATCCACCTGCTGAACTGAAAAACTAGAAATAGCATCTTTGTCCAGTACCTTTGTAGCCTGTAATGTTCCTGAAGCTTTTCTGGCCTCTGTGGCTTTCAGGGTTGAAATCAAGGAGTCAATGGGTTGTAAACTTTGTTCCTTGAGGTGACTTTGAGAGAGGGACTCTCTGACATCTTTTGGTCCTTCGGTAACACTCTCAAGCCCAGACTGGTGGCCATGAAGAAGCTGGACCCCCAGCTGCCCTTGTGGGCAGCCTGGCAGAGACTCTGTATCAAACCCAAGAGAAGTTCTTAGGCCTTCTCCACTATCCTCCATGGTCCCATATTCTGGAAATTCATTTGTGACATTTGGTGGGAGTAAAGTGCTTCCTCCATGATCACCTACGAGTAGAACAGAAGGGACACATAACTTGTTTTGAACAATAGGTTAGAATATGTAATGATAAATATCCACACATATTAGGTACTCAATAATCCTTATTTGATTCTTTCACTGTCTCCTGCCCTCAACCACTCTGCAACACATCCTTCTTGTAACTTTGCCAATGGTCCCTTCCATTTAGCTTACATGAAAGTAACCACAAAGGTTTTAGTATAGAAAGAGGCAATCTAATGACACATGCCATATTTCACCCTCCTTTTGATAAGGTCCCACACAGAAAACTCAGTCGCTGCACATGCAAAAAGAGACTAAAATAAAATACCTATCATTTTTATGTGATACCATTTATGAAGTAGTAACTAAAATATTTATATTGGGCATAAAAACAAACAGCCTTACGATCCAGCCAAAAGTATCTGTGCAGTGCAATCTCTGAGACAGAGCCTCAGAACAAAGATATGATCTATCTAAAGTCAGAAAATACTTTTTTGGCTGGAAGGCTCCCCTTCACTATTAGATTTCTCTGGGGGGGTGGGAAATGCCTCCAGAACATCCCTGGACAATGAGACTAAAGTCAAAATGGAATAGGATACTTCATGTGTTAAGAAAATTTTCCAGGATCCCAGCCACATAAAATTTAAACGGTGTGTTACATAGAACCCCAATATATGAAGCAGTGAAAACAATAATTAGTATATTTTTACTACAGTGAACCAAATTTACATTTTCTTACTAAAATAGCAGTCATTGAGAACAATGAAAACATTCTGATGAAGAAAAATTTTAACTGAGAGTTTATGGAGACCAGTTACAGTTACATCAACCCCACTATCCAATTTTCTTCCAAACTTGGTTTTGGTTACTTTGTATCAAGAAAATCCTCATCTACAGTAGAAATGCAGTGTACTCACTTTAACAACTTTATTCAAGAGGACATTTGTTGTGTTGTTGTTGTCATTTTTTTAATGTTTATTTACTTTTGACAGAGAGAGAGAGAGAGAGAGCGCGCGCGAGCATGAGCAGGGGAGGGGCAGAGAGAGAGACACACACAGAATCCGAAGCAGGCTCCAGACTCTGAGCTGTCAGCACAGAGCCCGACATGGGGCTCGAACTCACAGACCATGAGATCATGACCTGAGCCAAAATCAGATGTTCAACCGACTGAGCCACCCAGGCGCCCCTGTTGTGCTGTTGTTTTTAAAGCACTGTGAATTACAACCTTCCTATTTGGTGAAATGTTAGATAAATGTCTGAATATTTACACTGAACATGAAAGACTTGATTCTAAGGCATGTACAAAATGAACTTAACTTAGAAATGTGTTGGGGCACCTGGGTGGCTCAGTCAGTTAAGCGTATGACTTCGGCTCAGGTCATGATCTCACGGTCCGTGAGTTCAAGCCCCGCGTCAGGCTCTGTGCTGCCGGCTCAGAGCCTGGAGCCTGTTTCAGATTCTGTGTCTCCCTCTCTCTATGACCCTCCCCTGTTCATGCCCTGTCTCTCTCTGTCTCAAAAATAAATAAATGTTAAAAAAAAAAAAAAAAGAAATGTGTTAACATATGGTATCCCCCAGTATGCAAAATATACAATCAGTAATACATCTGAGAGTATATACTGTTTAATATTCCATTTTTTAAACAATTAGAAATATATTTTTAAAATTAAATTTGAATAAGGTATGGATGGAATCCAAGAAGCACTTCTCTGTGATAGCAGTATTTATAACACCTTCATAAGACAAGACTAAGAGAATGTGGCTTGGTGAAATCTGAAGAGGGAGCATCTCTTCAAATCCTGACTTTGAAAACAAAGATAGTTAAAAACAGTAAGATTCCTTTTCCTCAGGTGCATATTGACATTTTTCCCTCTTTTAAGATTCAGTGGTTTGTAATATGCTCCCAAAATTATACTATTACCACTCTCTAATTCCAGAACATTTCACCACCGCCCCAAACAGACCCATATATATCAGCTGTCACTCCCTATTGCCTTATCTCCTCAGCCCCTCATAACTACCAATCTTCATTCTTTCTCTGGATTTGTGTGAATCTGAACATGTCATAAAAATGGAATCCTATAATATGTGGCATTTGTATCTGGCTTTTTTCACTTAGCACAATGATTTCAATGTTTACCCACATTGTGGCATGTATCAGAACTTCATTCTTTTTTATTGCCAAATAATATTCTATTGTATGGATATACCACAGTTTCTTTATTCATTCATCAGTTGATGGACATCTGTGTTGTTTCTACTTTTAGGTTATTAGGATTAATAAACATTTGTATATAAGTTTTTGTGTCTACATTTATTTTCAATTTTTGTGGGTAATACATCTATGAATGGCATTTCTGGGTCTCATGATAATTCTGTTTCATGCCTGAGAAGCTCCCTGTTTTCCAAAGCAACTGCACTATTTTACATTCCTACCAGCAAAGTTTGAGAGTACCATTATTGTCCATCTTTTTTTTTTTTAATTTTAGCTGTCCTGGTGGGTACTGAATGGTATCTCACTGTGGTTTTGATTTGCATTTCCCTAGTGACTGATATTGAGCATCTTGTCATATACAAATTGGTAATTTGTACATTTTCTATCTATTCAGATCCTTTGCCCATTTTATAACTCAGTTACTTGTCTTTTTATTATTACGCTATAAGAATTCTTTATATATTCTGGACAGAAGTTCTTTATCAGATATATACTTTGCAAGTATTTTCTCCCATTCTGTGGGCTGTCTTTCCCTTTAGTTGATGGTGTCTTTTGAAGCACAAAAGTTTTTAATTTTGATAAAATCCAACTTATCTACTTTTTCCTTTCATTGCTTGTGCTTTTAGTGTTATATGTAACAAATCATTATCCAATCTAAGGTCAAAAAATTTATTCCTATGTTTTCTTCTAAGATTTTTACAGTGTTAGCTACTACATTTAGATTTTTAATCCATTTTGAGTTAACTTTTGTATATGGTGTGAAGTAGAGACCCAACTTCATTTTTCATGTTGGATATCCAGTTGTCCCAACACTATCTGTTGAAAAAACTTCCATCTCCCACTGAACTGCCTCGATATCCTTGTAGAAAATCAACTGACCATAAGTTTAAAGGTTTATTTCTGGACCCTCAATTCTATTCCATTGAGCTAAAAGCCTATCTTGTTGCTGGTATTACACCATCTTGATTATTATACCTCTGTGGAAAGTAAAATCAGGAAGTGTATGTTCTACTTTATTCATCCTTTTCTAATTTGTTCTGACTATTCTGGGCCCCTTGCATTTCCCATATGAATTTTAGGATCAGTTTGTCAGCTGATATTTTGAGAGAGACTGGGGTGAATCTGTAGAGTACTGGAATCTTAACAATAATACTATTACATCTTTTGACCTATGCTATAGACTGTCTTTCCATTTAATTTTCTTTAATTTCTTTTAGCAAATTTCTATAATTTTAAATACACAAATTTTGCATTACTTTTATTAAATTTATACCCCTTAGTGTTTTATTCTTTTTGCAACTATTAGAAGTAGGATTCTCATTTTTAAAATTTCATTTGCAGATTATCCATTGATAGCACATAGAAACACAATTGGTTACTGTACACTGAACTTACATCTTGTAACCTTGCCAAACTTTTTAAGTTCTAATAGCTTTTTTATGGATTCCTTAGGATTTCCTATATACAAAATCATGTCATCCATGAAAATAAATAGTTTTACTTTTTCTCTTCTTTCTTATCTGGATGTCTCTTATTTATTTTCCTTGTCTATTTTCCCTGGCTAAAACCTCTACTATAATGTTGAAAAGAAGTAGTAAGAGCAGACAACCTTGTCTTGTTCCTAAATTTAAGAGAAAGCTTTTAGTTTCTCACCATTAAGTATAATGTTAGTTGTGGACTTTTCACAAATGCCTTATATCCGGCTGAAGAAGATCCCTTCTATTCCTAGTTTGTCAAGTGTTTTTATCATGAAATGGTGTCAAATTCTGTCAAATGCTTTTTCTGTTAACTGAGATGCTCATGTGGGTTTCATCTTTTTTTCTAGTAACCATTATTATATCAACTGATTTTTATATACTGAGCCAATCTTGCATCCCTGGAATAAATCTCATTTGGTCAGAGTGTATAATCCTTTTTATATTTTGCTAGATTCAGCTTTCTAGTATTTTTGCTGAGCAATACTGGTCTGCAGTTGTCTTGTACTATCTTTGTCTGGTTTTGGTATTAGGGTAATGCTGGCTTCACAAAATGAATTGGGAACTATCCCTATATTGGTACCTTTTTACAACTTTTAAAAACATTGTTCACGTTTTACACTTTTTTAGGCTTTTAACAGTTTTCTCTGTGTTCATCAGTTTCTTCAGCACTTCCAAACTATAAATTTATTGTTAGTATGCAATGAAAGAAAATGGTCAATAATCTAAAAAGATGTTTTTCTTTCTTTAACATAGTGAAAGAGCTTAAAGTAGATAGAGAAGTATTTAGTCCCCAGTAGGATATATTTCCTTTAGATTTTAAATGTTTTTCATTATTTCTCTAAGCTAGGGTATACCTTTACAAATATTCAAGGATCAAAGAATATAGAATTTCAAAGGTTGAAGGGATTTAAGAATTAATTCAGCCAGCTAACATAATTAAGGCAGGCAGCTGAGAAGGCAGGTTCAACTGAATGATGTACTCTACCAAAATAAATAAAAGTCAGAGCTTATCTATTCTACCTTCACTATGCTTTACATCCCTCCCTGCCCCTCCATCTTTATTGGTAGTAAGGTACTCTAATATGTGTGTCTTCACTTTTCCCTGAAACTTAAAAATCTTCTGAAATAGTTATCCAAAACCCAGCCTCATTTTCCCACTTTGTTCCTAAAACAAAAGTTTATGTTGCTTTCAGTAGTTCTGCACTGCCTAGAGAATAAAGTCTAACGTCCAAACTCGTTGATCTAGAAGTCAGGATCCATAACCCAGTCCCAATGTATCTTTCTCAAACTATTCTCTGTCTCTTGCTCAACCCCCTTTTCAAATACGCTCTACTACTGCTTCTCTAACTGAAGGAGGTGGGCAGCACATGAATACCTTGAAAAGGTTCTCTCAAATATGTACTGGAAATTAAGTTAACTATGGATACACTCCTGTGTCTGTGCTCAACCTCTTTTCCCCATAGGATAGGTTTTCTTCCCATCTCTAAACGACCAGATTGTTTTCATCTTTCAAGACCTAACTCAAATCCCCTCTTTGATCTTTCAAGACCAAACTCAAAGCCTTCCTTTAATCACCAGCCCTTATAAGAAGTCACTTCTCCTCCTTACAAATGTCAAGAGAATTTTAGCTGTATATTACATAGTGTACAAACACATGAAATAAGTGAACGTAATATTACCTCATATTTTAAAGCTTTAAAAGACTACAATTTTTAACCTATCAGAAGTGTTTTAACAAAACTGTCCACAGTTACCACTGAAGCCATACATACGTTTAACATCAAAAACATACTATGATGAAATCTATTTAACAAAGGGAAAAAAAATATACTTTATCATTTAGAGGTCTACTTTGTTCTAACAGTTTAAACTCCCATCTGTAAAACAACCACTAAAATAAACACTGGTACACTGGTCCAAAGAGAAGTGACCAGAAAAAAATCAAGAAAAAAGGACTCAAAGAAATTAAATAATCTCTCCATTCTATAATTAATACTTGTCATTAAAATGTATCTCATAAAGGAGATGGCAAATGACTCAGCTGTGGGCAACAGCTTGTGATATCTTGATATAACAACTTGGCAACTGGTCAAAGAAAGACAAAAGGGAGAAGGGAAAAACCAAAACCCTGCATGACAAATCGTCCTCTTTACTATTCCAGTCAGTTCTCCTGCTCTAAGTTTACTGTTCTAATAAGTGCTATTCTAATAAATGTTGTTTACTTCTAAACTAAATAAGAACTAGCACAGACTGAGAGAAATCAATGCTCTGAGAGGCAAAATGACTTGACTAAGGTAAATGAAACGATGGTTAACAAAGTATTCTAGAAGAATTACAAGTCAGGACTAGATTCCTAGTCTTTTATTTCTCAGGAGTAAATTCCTGGAAAAAAAAACTAAGAGGCCTCTGACTTGTCAGACCTTTATTTCTAACAGCGATATTACCAGACACAATACAGAATGAAAAATCTTCTAGTTGTAGCTCCTAGGTAGAAGTAGCCTTAAAGACCACATGGCTCTTAGTTAGAGTGCTCATCACAGAATTCAGCATAGCACCAAATCTTTCAAATAAGGCACCTGTTTGTTAGAATGCAAGAGTAGTTTATTTTTGCTGTTTGCATTTCAAGTCACCATTTAAACTGTATTTGACAACAAACAAAACTTCATACAATATTAATCTTGACCTTTTTATTTGGAATTTCTGATTTATTCCTTATGTTTAAAAATCGGGACTATTTATATTAGGGTGATTAAAAAAAAAAGACCAAATTCTTCTTTTACTATAAAGATTTTTTTTCTGCTCCCTTTTGAAACAAGGCCATAGATACTTCCCATAAATACACAGATACTTCCAAAATTCTTTCAAATTCAGCAAACATTTATTAATTACCTGCTACATACTAAACATAAGGGGATTCAAAACTGAATGTTGCCAAAGCATGAAAAATCTGTTAAGCATGTTAGAAAAAGTTATTCTGGTAGCATGTGAAGGGATGTACAGGGAAGAATGAGCACAAATAGGCTCAGGAGTAACAACAGGCTACTTGCAATAGGACAGGTGAGGTGATGTGTGCCTGAGCCAGGGCGAAGGCAGAAGGGACAGAGCAAAGACACAAGAGGCTGCTACATCTCCCACTCCAGCCAGTATCCACACCCAATATCACCTCATGCCCTCTGCCCAGCCCTCTCTAACTTCAACATGCTTCCACAAAGCTACTGCTCAGTCTATGCCAACTGCTGTGGGCTCTTATACCTAACTTGTTAAAGCTTTTCCTTCACCTCTGTCACTCTGTATCTACTACTAATTTAAGAATCCAAGTGAATACTGAAATAGCTATTTCTCTTCCAGAAAGTCTTACTGAATTACTCTTGCCTAAATTTGGTCTCACATCTTAGCAAAGGGATTTGCTAAGTATAAAAAAAGAACTTTAGCACTTGCCTAAATAGAAACCACACACTAGTAGAATCTGAATTAATAAGAGTTCATAGCTTTTCTACATTTATTTTTCCCTTAAAGGAATGAAATGTAGTGTCAAATGTGTAGGAGGGAGGGGAGAAGAGAGAGAAGACCAGCTTTTCACATTCAAGTGAAATATATATATACTTTTGGGGGTATCTATTTATATTCCTTTAGGAGTCACCCTTTTCTAATAGGAATATTATCTGCTGTTTCGTGGGTTTGGTCAGACCCCTAACATTGTCTCCTGTTGCTTTTCCTGTGATGAACTAAACCCACTAATTTTTTAATTTTTTTTCTTTTAACTTAATATAGAGAGAAAGAAATGGGCTACTTTTGAATGTTAAGATCAATTTCAGGAGTGCTTTGGGTTGTATGTTAAATAGTCATCAACTTCTAGGACACAGGGACAGGGCTGAAATAAGACAAAATGGAATAGAAAAAAAAATCCTTCTACATAAAACTAAAAAGCTTCTTGTTTGGTAAAGAAAATCATTGACAAAATGAAAAGGCACCCTACTGATATGGAGAAAAATCCTGAAAATCACATATCGGATAAAGAGTTAATATCCAAAATATAAAAAGAACTCATACAGTTCAATAGCAGGGGAAAAAATCCAATTTAAAAATGGGCAGAAGTTCTTATTTTTTTCAAATAAGACAAACAGATGTACATACAGGTACATGAAAAAACGTTCAACATCACTCATCATCAGGGAAATGCAAATCAAAATCACAATGAAATATCACCTCATACCTCTTAGAATGGCTATTATATTATCAAAAACACAAGAATAACAAGTGTTAGAGAGGATGTGGAAGAAAGGGAACCCTCATGCACTGTTGTAGGAACATAAGTTGGTGCAGCCACTATGGAAAATAGTATAGTGGTTCCTCAAAAATTTAAAAATAGAACTATGATATAATCCAGCAATTCCACTTCTGGGTATTTGTCCAAAAAAAAAAAAAAAATGAAAATACTAATTCGAAAAGACACAGGTACCCCTATGTTCACTCCAGCATTATTTACAATAGCCAAGATACAGGAACAGCCCATGTACACATGGATGGATGAATGAATAAAGAAAATCACACACACACACACACACACACACACACACACACACACACACACACACTATTCAGCCATAAAAAAGAAGGAAATCCTGCCACCTGTAGTAACATGGATACACCTTGAGGGTACTATGCTAAGTGAAATAAGTCAGAGAAAGACAAATACCATATTATCTCATTTACATGTGGAAATCTAAAAACAGCAACAAGGGGCGCCTAGGGTGGCTCAGTCAGTTAAGCCTCCAAGTCTTGATCTCAGCTAGGTCTTGATCTCAGGGTCATGAATTCAAGCTCTGCATTGAGCTCCACGCTGGGCGTGAAGCTTATCTGAATGAGAGAATGAACAAACAAATGGGTGAATGAATAAATAAAAGCAATAAATAAAATAAATAAATATAGATAGATAATAGATAGATAGATAGATAGATAGATGATAGATAAGTAAAAAACAGCAACAGCAACCAAGCTCATAGACAGGAAATGATTGGTGATTGCCAGAGGCAGAGGGTGGGGTTTAGGTGAAATGGGTGAAGGGTGGGGGGGGGGGGGGTCAAAAGGTATAAACTTCCAGTTACAAAATAAATCAATCATGGAGATGTAACATGTAGTATAGTGATTATAATTAACAATATTGTATCACATATTTCAAAACTGTTCAGAGAGTAGAACCTAAAATTCCTCATCACAAGAGAAAAAAGTTGTAACTACATATGATGATAGATGTTAACTAGACTTATTGCTGTGATTATTTTGCAATATATACAATATCAAATTGTTATCCACTTGAAACTAATATAATGTTATATGTCAATTATACCTCATTAAAAAAAAAACACCTGTTTTTCTTCAAATCAGGAGGAAATGACCTTGCTCCATATGATGGGCTTTAGAAAGACTGTGGCCCTTCTAAGAATGATTTTGATTGAGGACCAGTAAATGAAATGGATTTTCTTGCATTCTGGCTAGCAAACTCCTTAAAATGGTCAAAAAAAAAAAGTAAGAACTATTTGGCAAGTCTGCTGCAGACTAGGATACAAGAAGCTGAAATGTGAAATAAAAAAGTTTATCATGAGGGATTCTGAGCAACAGAATGAAGGTTTCCCAAGATAATATGACTATCATGTCTATGCCTAAAGCCCCAGAAGAACCATAATTATGAATTCTATACATACACATTCCATAGAAATTGGACCCACTCATTTTTAAAAAGGGATTCTTTGGTTTTGTTTTGTCCTGTTTTTGTTTTGTTACCACAGGAATATAAACTACAAAAGGTTCAAACTTTGCTTTCTTTACCATTATATCCCCAGAGCCTAGAACATTAGTACGTAGCAAAATGGATGTATTTGTTGGAACAATAGATAAATTAAGAATGTCCTATACCCAACAGAATACCATTTAACAGAACCTCACAGCAGAAACAAAAAGAAACCCTCCAAAACACAAGCAAAATAACACATGTCAGTGCCATCCACCTTCTGTCCCCTACTCCCAAGTACAGGCTTAAACAGAACGCTGGAAACATGGGGATCCGTCCTAACATTACAGCTAGCTAATTCTTCCATTTGCTCAGCCAACATTTACTGTGCACCAAGTATGTGGTGAGCACTGGAAAACAGAGCAACGAACAAGGCCAACAGGGCTTTTGCTATCAGGGAGCTTACAATCCAGCAACTCCATCTGTATACACTTGTCCATTGCAGATAAAGTTCAGGCAGTGGTAACATTAAGGGGAGACAATATTGTCCATAGTTCCAGATTTCCACATGATCCTACAGGGGCTATTACCATTAAGAATAAATTTCTCAATTGATTATCTTACTCTAAATGCCATGTTGTCCCATATGTTACCCACAGCCACATATGGCTATTTAAATTTAAATTAATTAAAATTAAATAAAATTGAAAATCCAGTGTTCAATACCATATGTAGTTAGTGGCTACCATATTGCACCACACAGATATAGAACATTTTTATGTGATCACAGAAAATTCTATTTGAAAGCACTGTCCTAGAATCTTCCCACTCAGAGTGTAGCCTTGGGACAGCAGCACAGATACCACCCAGCAGTTTGTTAAAAATGCAGACTCGGGTACCACCCTAAACCTTCCTATCAGAATCTATATTTCTTTTTTTTTTTTTTTTTTTTTTTTAATGTTTATTTATTTTTGAGACAGAGAGAGAGCATGAACGGGGGAGGGGCAGAGAGAGAAGGAGACACAGAATCGGAAGCAGGCTCCAGGCTCTGAGCCATCAGCCCAGAGCCCGACGCGGGGCTCGAACTCACAGACCGCGAGATCATGACCTGAGCTGAAGTCGGACGCTTAACCGACTGAGCCACCCAGGCGCCCCCAGAATCTATATTTCTAAAAAGAACCTCAGGTAATGTGTACACACATTCAAGTATGAGAAGCACTTCTCCATAGTACTACGACAATATCTAGAAGTTGTTCTGACTACATTTAAAAAGCTACATTTTTTATTCTAAAAGATAACCCCAAGAATTCCTACCTCCTAACTAAAAAGTCCAACTGTTGAAATAGACAACTAAAGAAAGCATACAGTCTCTCATTCATACCAAGAGAAAGGCTTGCTCACTGTGGTCTGGGTTTGCCCTCCAATTATGCTGGAATCCTCAAGAGAGAAAGATAATCACCTCTACTGTGATATAATCTCTTTTTTATTTTACAACTCATAGTAAATTTGTTGCACAATTAATGGTCAATGACTCAACTCTACTCATGCAAAAAGACCATAAAATCCTAAAATAATACAAATACAAACTTGAGCATTGTAAACACCTATATGTTAACATCTGTACATAGCATTAATGAAGTTAACATGAGAACCTAAAGGAAAAGGGGTGAGGGAGAGGTAAGCTTTTCAATTTTTAAAACAGGGTTTCATCTCAGACTTTTAATGTACATGTCATTGGATATATTACTCGTAAAATAAAAATGCATGGGCAAATTCACTCTAATGAGGTACTTCTGAGAGTGCACTAAGGGTTTGTAATCTGTTTTTTATGAGTACAAATCAAAGATTTTCAATTCTTTACAAATCATAGCTAACCTAGACACTAAAAATCTATTTTCTCTCCTTTCCATGTACCTTGTTTCTAAATTCAATAATGTCCACGGGGCTCTTCGTTCCCTAATGAATATCAGCAAACACCTTAAGACTTGTATCATGAGTTAGTGTTATAAAAGAACTATAAATTCTTAAATTATTTTAACACTGGAAGTTTTATAGAAACAAGTTTAAAATCTCCCTGACTTGTCAAACAGGAATTCAGTCCCATATACAGAGGGGTGACTACTTTTCCCCTTTAGTCCAAAATTTCATAAATCGATAAAAAAAAAATGGAAGACAAAGGTCCAATTTATAAAGCAAATATAAAAAGCCTTGCAGAGCTGAAAACTCTCAAATATACTTCTCCTACAAGTAACTATAATTCTTAACTGTGAATAATAATGATCAATGTTTTTAAGTCTAATAATCAATAAGCCTCTCCACAAACAGTGACACATACATGGGTTGTTCAGATTTGCAATGCAATAGAAAAAGTTGCCTTTAAAAAAACTAACCTAATCCATTTTTACTAAAGAAAATATGCTTAGTATGATAAAAATAACAGAAAATGAGTATGAGTGATGAGATTTTACTAAATGAGTAATCTAAGTACAATTATATTTTGATACACACTCTTCACCCTAATATAAGTCACTGAGAATGCTGGCTATTGCCTAGTCATTAATAAGTCTCCAAAAACACAGATATTTCAGGTACTTGCATGCTGTGAATCTAGGAAAAGGCCTGCCAGACACTACACAAGCTATTAGCATGTGCACACAAATAGAAGACTACTGTATTAATTGAACGTTCTCTTTCCTGAGTAATTAATAGTTACAGCTGTACTTACTTCAAGCAAAATTTCACATACTAGTGATTCAGAACCCATTTTTTTTCCCATTCACTTCTAATCCCTGGGGAAATGACACTGGCTTACCATCCTAGTCAATTTCAGAGTAAGCTCTGTAAGCTAAGGAGTGGCACCTTATACACCATACAGAAGGTAAAATGAGTGATATAAGGAACAACCCATTGATTTTTTTTTTCAATATATGAATTTTATTGTCAAATTGGTTTCCATACAAAAAGGTGCCCTCCTCAATACCCATCACCCACCCTCCCCTCCCTCCCACCCCCATCAACCCTCAGTTTGTTCTCAGTTTTTAAGAGTCTCTTATGCTTTCAGCCCATTGATTTTAAACCAAAGTCTCTGCAATGTGCAGAACGTTGTTCTTGTCATGGAGAGGAAATACTGAGCGGTAAGAGCTGAATTTAAGCCGAATTTGAGCTGAATTCGGCTTAAGCTGAAATTAAGCTGAATTTAAAATCATGTTTTTTTTAAAGTTGGTTTCCTTTTTTCAAACAATGTTTCTCCACTGTCAACCCCTTCACATAATTTTTGTTTCTTTTTATGTCCATATGTTGTGCTTCTCCTTTCAGCCATATCACTTCTGATTAGAGCTGTTCCTCTGATTTCATCCATTCTATCTATTTTCTACTACTTCTTCCTGTTTAGGAATTCACACTTTTAAAAACCCTATTTTATTTTTATTTTTTTCCAGCTTTATTGGGACATAATTGACCTACACCATTGTGTAAGTTTAAGGTGTACGTGTTACTTTGATACTTCTAGATTGCAAAATGTTTACCACCATAGTTTAAGCTAACATCTCCATCATGTCACATAACCATTTTCTTGTGGTGATAACATTTAAGATCTACTCTGCTAGTGGCTTCAAAATATATAATACAATATTATTAAGTATAATAACTATGCTGTACATTAGATCCCCAGAACTTACTCATCTTATAACTGGAAGTTTGTACGCTTTGATCAACATCTCCCTATTTCCTCCACCACCACTCCCAGCCTCTTATAACCACCATTCTATTCTCTGAAAAACCCAATTTTAACATTTCTCTGATCTTCACTGACTTTTTAAATTTTTATTTTGAAAAACAAAAAAAGTTTAAACGTTTAAATAATTTCACAATTATATTTACATAGGCATTCTCCTACTAAAGTTAATATGAATGTGGTCGTATTAATACAAATTCTTACATAAAATATTTAATAAAATACATTAATATTTAAGAAATTGAAATCGATGTTTCAAAATACAAGTCCTTAAAAAAACAAAAACCAACAACCATTAATGCCAAGCAGCTGGAGTTCTAGTAGAGATGATAAACTACAGCTGTGGACTTCTCTGCACTGCTGTGTATCAAGACAGGTGTCAGATGCAATGGTAAACAACCTCGCTCAGCCTCCAATCTGTAATAAGCCTCAGCTGATTCATATTTGCATTCAGTAATTTTCATGCTCAATAAGAGACCCACAGTTTTGCTAAGGATTCAGCTGCAAAATAACATGTGCAATAATTCCAACTATATCTGAAATGCAAATTTTACATTAAGTTTAAAGTCAAATTCCCTCGTGAGAGAAAAATAAATGTTGTATTACTCTAAAAGTGACACTTTCGACAGAAACCAAACCCTCGTGTATAAACTAAGGAGTTAAAATACCTATTCTAAATCTCCAGTAGATACTACCTCAGCCTTAACTACAGTGTTCACAGAACATTTCTGTTGCTACTGTGTGGCTAATCCTGGTTCTTTTCTAGGGTATTCAGACATAGCCATACTTTAGACATGCAGATGGAAAGGAGTTTGAGCTCTTTAAGAGAAACTCCTCCCATATTCCCATCCAGCACCACAATATTATGTATTTCTAAAACTACAGGGGTAGCCCGTTTTCCACCTCCTTTCTATATAATGCATCACAAACAGAGAGTAGAGAAATAGGTTTTGAGAACTGTATTCTTAGGAAAGCCGATTGGACAACAACAACAACAAAAACAATGAAAGGAAATAAAATCACAGGTAAGAATATTGCTTTCTATTTAAAAATAAAAATTTTGGAAAATCCAATGTCAGATGCTAAAATAAACATTCCAGGTTAAAGCCAGGTAAGGTACTGGGCAAAAGCATTCAGAGGGCAAGTGGCATCTTTCTGGTGACTGGGGAGTTAAATATTGGCGTGGGCATCCCTAAATAATGCAGTATGCTCTTCCCTATGTCAGGATTCAGCACAACCTGGTCTAGCCCCAGGAGTCTCCTACTGGGACAGTCAAAAGACAAGACTAGTAAGCAAAAGCAGTCAATAATACAGATGGATCATTTCACAGCAGCATTTTACAAGAGATAGATATATAAAAATATATTTTCCTGCATAGACCTACAAATAGAGGTTACTCACAGAGATTACTGTAGCTCCAGCAGTTACCCATTGATCATAGAAAATGCCCAGTTCATCAGCTTAATGCTTGAGAAAAGTTAGCTAGAAAAGAAGCCAGCTAATTCAAAATCTGCTGTTCTAGTCAACTGGAAGCAAATTAGTTTCAAATTTCCTGGCAGCCCCTTTTGCCCTGCACTGCACGCGGTGATGGAAGCACTTTGAGCACTAGAAACCCTAGCTGAGAGGAGCTGCCGCCTCAGTCCCTCTCTCACAAAGGCTAAGCAGCCTGTTCTCTCGTTTGCTCGCCCTCTTTCTGCCTGTCTCTCTCTACCTTGGTAGCTTACCGAAAACAACCACCGTAGGGCTTTTCTATATTTGTGAAAACTACTTCCAAGGAGATAATTGAGATGATGGGAGTTAGCTTTAATGTAACCATTTCCCCAGTGCGGCAGCAGAAACCCCAGCAAAGGCTCCGGGAGGATTGTACCATCCTCTGTGACATCAGAGGTGGGGCTGTCATCTCAGTATTATGCAGCATTTTCTCTGATGAGAGAATGACATTTGTGAAAAGAAATGGATAGGTTCCCTTTAAAAGGGTTTAATTCTTGTGTTGTTTAAACAGAAAAGGAAAGAGCAAATACAACGTTGAAAGCTGCTGTAGGAAGACCTAAATCCTGCTTTGCCAGTCCTTATTTCACTGCTAAATGATGCTGCCATCTGAAGTCATTTTACTGATGATTACATTATCATTCCTGTGATTAAATTAATATTTAATGGGTAATTGATATTACTTGGAAAATGTGACATGAAAAATTCAAAGACATTAACATCTAGTTTTAAATATGATGGCATAAACTTTTACATCACTAATAGTACCCTGGACATATGCAATACCTTTCAACACAGAAAGTAAATTTCTGCTAAATAATAAAATCAGAATAGAAAATATTTATTTAATGCTTACTATGTGCCAGGCACTATCCTAAGCAGGTTTACTGTATTAATTCATCTATTCCTGCTAGCAGCCCTTGGGATAGCTAGTATATGAACCCATTTTACAGATAAGACTACTGAAAACACAACAGCTATGTAACTTGTCCGAGATCACGTGGCTAAAACTGGCACGGGCAGGATTCAAACATGGGCACAATGGCTGCAAAGTCCACCCTCACAAACACTAAGCTAAATTGCATCATGAGGGCTTCCTTATCAAAAGAATTCTAAAGGAGGAATACAATTTCCAAGATTTAGAACCACATCAAGCCAAATATAGCTACCCCTCAAGTAGACTGGCCTATATATAAGAGGATAAAAGTAGAAAGTGCACCTAGAGAAAGCATACCGAAACTGGAAATAATGCCCAGGAGTAGTTTACTGCTGACTACTCAAGTGACCTTAAGACAATGGCTTAAAATCTTTCATCTTTAGTTTCCTTATTTCTGAGCTGCAGGTTTTTTAAAAATTAAAAAAAAAATTGTTTTAATGTTTATTTATTTTTGATGGGGGGGGAGGGGCAGAGAGAGAAGGAGGCTCCCCTGAATCTGAAGCAGGCTCCAGGCTCTGAGCTGTCACCACAGAGCCCGATGCAGGGCTTGAACCCATGGACCATGGGTTCAGATCATGACCTGAGACGAAGTTTGGCTTAACCAACTGAGGCACCCAGGTGCTCCTAAACTGCAGATTTTTAAAAAAAATTTTTTTAATGTTTATTTATTTTTGAGACAATTGGAGAGACAGAGTGCAAGCAGCGGAGGGGCAGACAGAAGGAGACACACAATCTGAAGCGGGCTCCAGGCTCTGAGCTGTCAGCCCAGAGACGGACATGGGGCTCAAACTCACGAATGGTGAGATCGTGACCTGAGCCGAACCAACTGAGCCACTCAGGTGCCCCTGCAGATTTTTTTTTTAATGTTTACTTATTATTGAGAGATAGAGACAGAGCAAGAGCATGGGAGGGGCAGAGAGAGGGGGAGACACAGAATCCAAAGCAGGCTCCAGGCTCTGAGCTGTCAGCACACAGCCCAATGCGGGGCTCAAACTCACAAACTGCAAGATCATGACCTGAGCTGAAGGCAGATGCTTAATCAACTGAGCCACCCAGGAGCCCATGCAGATTTTTAAATTATAAAGCAGTATTAAAATATAGTTAAAGCACAGGATCCAGGCTTGTAATCTGGGCTCCACCTTTTTCAATTATGTCAACTTAAGCAAATTATTTAACCTCTAAAGGGCTCAATTTTTTCATCCAAAAAAAAAAAAAAAATAAGGAAAACAATGGGGTTATTCTGAGAATTAATGAACTATGCCTATAAATAAATAAAGCACTCAAAGTAGCAACCAGTATATAATAAGAGCTTAAGGTTTATGAGTATTGTTTCCATAATCATCATTACTTTTAGTATCAATATCACATTTTTTTACTAAAACTGCCAATATTTCAAAAGCCTCTCCCTTTTTGAAAACCTCTCCAAGAAAAGCTGCTATTTTTCTAGAGTTGGTTAGAAAAACAAAGGACAACCTTTGCTGGCTTCATATACACATTAACCAATCAATGAATCAGATGAGATATCAGATGAAGTTATCAGGCATGCCTTTCAAAAAAGCTCTACATGGGGAAGAAACAGAAGCATTTATCTTTTTGCCCTCCCCAACTTCTTCTGCTGGGAATATGGAAGGAGGCTAGACCTAAAGCAGCAATCCGTAACTGTAGGCATCCTGTTAGGGAGGTCAAACGAAAAGAGAGTCCCCAAACCCACCATAGATCTCCCATTCCCATCTTCTCTTATGTTGGAGAGAAATAAACCTTTAGTTCAAGTATTTAATTCAAGTTTTCTGCTAAATGCAACTCTCCAGATCCTATGAAACACAACTTAAGGTCACAATTTCCCTATGGTTTCAACAGCTAACTAGAGGGTTGGGGTACTTCTCATCACTCTTCTGTTAACATCCTCTGAGCCTGCATCCTCCCCAATGTCAAGTAAAAGTCAATGGATGACCCTGGGGGAAAGAAAAAGTAAAACGTACTGCTTCCCAATACTTAGTAGCTGTGTTGTCTTATCACAAACAAAACAACAAAGGGTTGAATGGCTGAAGCAACAGCATGTGTAAAGCTCCTCCTTCATCTTAATTTCCTTCAGTCTCTAAATGGGTATATGCTACTAAGCTAATGCTGAAGGAGAAAAACAAACAAAAAGCCTAAAATACAAGAATGAGGATGATTGACAAAGTTACTGCTATTATAAAGGCTACATAACTGCAACTACAAGTGACCGTGAAGAACTATGTCTCCACCTCACAAATGTCTCAATTCCAAATGTCTAGCATTTCACATTAGGCTTTAACTAACACTATCTTAGACTGACACGTAAAACTCCCTATTTCAAAAAGTAAAACTCAAAAGTAAATTTGTTACATATTCTCTAGTCTCTCATGGCCACCATCTCTAAATAATGTATGTATAAAAAACAGCACTTGAGTCCATAACTAGGTGAAGTGAAAATTCTTTCAATCTAAAATGGAACCAGGGGATATGAAATGGAGAATCTCACACATGCACCCTCAGAAAAACAGAACTTAGTAACTAAGAGACTGATTCCTATAAATGCCTGAATTACAGAAGACCAAGACTTATCTCCTGACCAATGAACATCTGCCACAACTCTCTCCCCGTCCTCAAGCCAATGAACTTACCTGCTTGAACTCTGGCTGGCCCTCTCCTCTGCAGTCCTTGGCCAGAAATACAGCCTGACCCAAACCCTTGATGGACTCACTTGTAGCTTGCTACAGCAAGCATTTCCCAAATTGCAATTGCTCTGCCATTCCCAAACTAACTCAATTTCTGGTGATTCAAGCTTGCCTCAGTTTACCTCTTTATTTAGACTGACAGTAGTGCCATCTTGAAGTCCTCAATTATATTTTTTCTGAAATGTAATCTAATAACACTGCCATTATTCTTAAAGGATATATAATATCAAAATATTCAAAGGAGAGAACCATTAAAAATTTCAAACCAATCTTCTGTTTGTACCTCTTCTGTAAAACAGTTTTTTCCAGAACTATCAGAGTGAACAAATCAAAAAGAGCCAGATTTATCAAATGTACCTTTTCATTAAAATTTAAAGGAATATTTTACGTTTTTGATAAACATACGAAATTTAAATTATAAAATATTTTGAACATTTACATAAAGTTGGTATTGACTATATCTTCTTATTTCCTGTATTGGTGCTCTGGCATTTGGAGTATCTTGATCTTGAAGAGGCAAAGCACCCCTCCCCAATCCCATTAGCTATTTCCTAGAGATAGCAATGGACTCCCCTGGGAGTGCACTTTTGATATACAAACCAACCAATCCACTGTCAGACCCCATTTCCTAAATCAATCTCTCACACTCTTAAACCAATATTCCTCCTATCCTATTCCCTCCAGGGGAATGGAGGACACCTAGGAACTACCAATCCTAAATGTACTCAAGGACCTACCCTGCCTTATCCATTCCTTTCTGCAAAAACCGTATTAAAGACTGGGTTGTATTCTCCCCAGTCCTCTCTGCCTCCTTCCCCGTTGTGGCCCTGCAGACCTACTATGTCTACTATTTCTAGGGCTCTGTGTTATTTCTCAAAAATTTAAAACAAAGTAATACAGACAGGCAAGCAAACTGTTATCCAATTTAATATGAGATTTTAGAATTAAAACCTTCTTACAAATCAAGACTGATTACATGATGCCAATTTTTATCACCATATCCCCTATTATTTTATTGTTTGCTTTGATTCACTCCTAAATCCATGTGGAAGACAAGATTATCAGAAGAACTGGTAACAATAATTCCTTATTTGAAATAACTTTCTTACATTGAGCTAATTCCAATAAATGAGGAGCCAGTTTCCACTTTATTTTTTAAGTCTGGTTCTTAGATCTTAAAATAAACAAAAACACACACACAAAAAAACAAAAACAATAACAACAAAACTCGATGCCAATTTCAGGATTACAAAAATTTAGTTTTTATATATTAGTCTATTGTCTCTATTATAAAGTACAGTCTAAGCTTCATGTAAAGAGATAAATAGAATCTTGGAAGATACAACATGAAATAAATCCAAGTGAGCAGAAAAGAGGAGTGAGCAATACCAAGATTGGTATAATGCCAGAGCCTTATACTATGAAATACTGTTAAAAGCAAAAAAGACCACTCTAAGGTAAAAGGTAACCTATGTTAAAAACAACACACAATAATAAAAAATAGAAATAAAAAATGAGACAACTGGCACCAAATGGAGTCACTTATTGCTAACTCCACATGACCAAACTGAGACATAACTTAATTACAGTTCTGGCTCTTCCAGAAATGTAATCTTAAACCAGTCAATCAGGAATGAATCACCTGATCAGTACTAGTTAGGTAATATGCCTGACAGACCCCTGCTAACACCTAAAGGAAAGTAACTTTGCAAGAACCACCCCATTTTGTTGCCTACTATATCTTTTTTTGTTCCTATTCCCTTATGCCTCTTTGCACGGCAAGTTGGAGCTCCTTCCTATCTCCTATATTGGATACTGATCCAAATCAACTTGAGCTCAAATAAACTCTTAAAATTTTTAATAGACCTCAGTTTATCTTTTAACACTTTTAACGTTAATTTGTACATATTTGCACAAATTTGCCTATAATTTAGGCTAATTTTATACAGTTTATTTTTATGTTAATTTTGTACATATATTTAACAACATTTCACATAAAACAATTTAAAAAATAGCTTTTATTAACTTACATTTTAGACAATTATTTTATTAAAGCTTTTCACATGCAATTTGTCATTAGGGTCTTTGCCACCACTAGAGTCTTAACTTTGAGTTGTATTATATCTTTAGTTCTGTCTTAAGATACAGCAATATTTAAATCTGTGTGATGCTACAATTGGAAATTCTATCCTAATCTACAGTATCCATTCACTTTAGGTGATCCCCACAATGTAACCACTTACTGTATGTCCTTTGGAAATCATCTTTAAAAAGCTACATTACAATGACCTTTGACATTTCCAATTCTAGGATCATTTCCTCAGGAATAATTACTACCTGTGTAATTAAATATATTTTCTCCTCCTTTTTTTAAACCTGTTTTAGTAATCTCTGAAGCATCCCAACTAGCATTATCTCTAGTGGTTTCAAGCTATGTGTTTTCTCCAAAAGTTCTTTGTTACTGAAAGTAATCAAAACATCTCTAATACAGAAACAGTAACAACTTGAATATAAGGCCACTCCTTTTCTGATAACTTTTTCAGGAAAACATCCTTACCCTAAGTAAGATATTAACTCCTTTTTACAGATCAAGAGTATCAAGTTGAAGAAAACTGGCCAACACACAATTAAAAGATAAAGAGAGCAAGAAATATCCCTCCGGCCAAAGTTAAAAAAAAAAGAAGAAGGAATTTAGCTGCCAGTACAAATATGAATATACAGAAGAGCAGAAGGAAACAAAATCATTACTTAACATTGGGTTATACTTCATTCCTCTCTTTTAATCTAGCACAGTTTGGGAATTTGAACTTTTTTCCCTTGCTGACTGTACTAACTTATTTATAGTAATGCTAATATCATGTTATTATTTATTAATATAAACAATGTAAACATCATTTTTAGTTATAATATAATCTAGTTATTGTTGAATAGTCTGGTTATTTCCAATATTACCCTAAGTAGGTTCTTATATTGACAGCTTGCTAATTAATATTCAGAATGTAATCAATATATAAACCCCCAAACACCAAACTGAAACTTTCCTGAAGTCATTGACTTGTTTCTATTTTGTTCATTGATGTATCCCCATGCCACTGAGATACCCAGGAAGCACAAACAACAAACTGCAAGGCCAATTCAAGATGGCATAAAACTCAGGTTGCATGTTACAAACAGGGAGAAATTTTACAGCCAGGAGACTGCCTTCCTCATGTAGCGGACCCAGGAAACATGTGGGAAACAAAGGCAGAAGAAAAAAATTAAATTTCCTTACAACTTATAGCCCAATGACAAGTCCTTGAGATAGGCAGAGTGACCTTCCTCTGGAAAGACAGCCGCCTCTATGACACTTTGCTCAGGGCAAAATGCAATCTTAGCTTAACTTTCTCCCAACCTCGGGGATCCTGTAAGCCTACTTTAACGTACAAAAATTTCTTTAGAAACTTCTTTTATCTCTACCCCACCAAGATATAGGTTGGCAATCATACTCCAAGCTTATGGTCCCCTGATACACATCTGAAGGGTCTCACGAGTGAGTTTTTACTAAACAGTAATAAGTGACCTTTTCCTAACAGCAGCTAGCCCTTCAAGGTCCTGGAAACCATGTTTCCCAGATACCTTGGACTTACACTATCCCTGACCCCCTCCTAACCTGAAGATATATAATCAGTCACCCATCACAACCCCAGTGCAGTTCTATCTCCCACAGGTCCTGTCCCCGTGCTAAAAAAACAAACAAACAAACAAAAACACCTTTTGGGGACACTTGGGTGGCTCAGTTGGTTGAGCGTCCAACTCTTGATCTCGGCTAGGT
The DNA here is from genome assembly GCF_046562875.1 of Panthera onca. Taxonomy (NCBI): domain Eukaryota; kingdom Metazoa; phylum Chordata; class Mammalia; order Carnivora; family Felidae; genus Panthera; species Panthera onca. The sequence continues at coordinate 166,093,345 of NC_138342.1, read as the reverse complement.
CATGATCTCATGGTTTGTGGGTTGAAGTCCTGCATCACTGCAGTGCAAAGCCTGCTTGGGATTCTCTTTCTCCCTCTCTCTCTGACCCTGTTTGCTCTCTCTCTGTCTCTCTCTCTCTCTCTCTCTCTCTCAAAAAATAAACAAAAATAAACTAAAAAACAACAACAACAACAAAAAAACACCTTTTTGCACCAAGATGTCTCAAGAATTCTCTCTTGGCTGTCAGCTCTGAACCCCAACATTTCCACATCACGAGGATAGCATTAGAGCCGAAGGAAAGTAGAGTCTTGAGCTAAAGAGGCAATGAGAGGATCCTCATCCATACACAAAGGTAAAACTTGAAAGCAAATTCAATGAGGAATTGAATTTCCCCTAACATAAAAAACTTGGCAACTATTTAAATGGGCAACTGAAGCTAGCCAGAAGGGCTCAGTAGGCCATACTTACATAATTCTCTATCCTAGAAGCTCCTTTATTTGCTGTTTCTATTTTCTTTCCTTCTTTCAGTAAGAGATTCTGTTCAAAATCTCGCATCTTGTATCAATTATATTAGTGTAAAATGTAATGTTGCACCTCTCTGTAGGCACCAATAAGGCAGCCATGAACTAGATGGCAGGGAAGCAAGATCAGAACAACTCCAGACCCAGCCCCAACAACAGAGCACAATCTGGTCAGCCAAAGGATGGAAGGGAATAGAATTTCTTTTAGAAACTCTCTCTCCCATTGGCTTCATTAGCAATATGCTGTCCTAGGTGGTTCTACCTCTTCTGCCATGCTGCTGTCCCCTGGGCTTATTGTATATCCTCTGCCCTATAATTATAGTTAATAGAATTAATTAGTTCGCAGTTCACTGCTCTTCTCACTTAGTATTCTTTGCCTTCTAAAATGCTACAGCTTGGAATAAATATTTATCATCCAAAAGACAAACTGGAATGGTGGCAAAAATATCCTAAATGAGTTAATAGACATAAAGTGCTTAAAATGGCACCCAGCACATAGGAAATATTTAGTATGAACTAGCTGATATTACTATTACTACTGGCAATCAGTCTTTGCTCCATTATTTACTATATAACTTGGGCAAATAATTTTGCCTTTCTGAGTCTCAGCTTTCAACTATTACTTTAAAAAAAAACTCATTAAAAGTCAACTTTTTCCCCAGCCTTTTGTACTCACTAAAATGAAAATTTACAACTAATTTTGATCCAGGATTCAAACAATAATGTAGGCAAATAGATGTTTACCTCCCAAGCTTGCTGTAAGATTAAAATTCGAAAAGGTCACATGAAAAAGTAACTGAAAACTACAAAATGTTTTTTTTCAAAGTAGGGCTCTACACTGATAATTCCAGGTATCCAAACCCAGTATCTCTCCTGGGCTTTAGTCCATCTCACGCTTCTGTTGAGTACAAAGTACTAATCACATGGGGACCACTATAAATAAAAAGGAAACGATGTCAATAATTTAGTCAATTCAAAAGAAACAATCAGCCAGACCAGATACCTGGGGCAGGGTCTAGACGTGGACTGTGGTAATAGAACAAGGAGAGAAAGAGAACTCCAGACCAGTTTATATCCTTTTAATTACAAGAGAGAAGGAAGTCAAGTAAATCATAAGAGACTCTTTTAAACTATAGAGAACAAACTGAGGGTTGGGGTTGATGGAGGGAGGTGGGTGGGAGATGGGCGAAATGGGTGATGGATATTAAGGAGGGCACTTGTGATGAGCACTGAATGTTATATGTAAGTGATGAATCACTAAATTCTACTCTTGAAACAAATATTACCCTATATGTTAACTAACTAGAATTGAAATAACAACTTGAAAAAAAAAAAGAGTGAAGGAAGCCAAACATGAAAGAAATCTTACCAAGGACAGTTAAAGGTCTCAAGGTTACATTCCTATCTGTCTTGGCAAAAGGACCCCACAACCTATGATAATAACAACAGGAGAAACTTAGGTTAATGACAACATAATGAGAAAACAAATACAAAGTAAACCACAGCTAGAAGCAGTTCACATATAAACTATGTTATAGTTATAGCACAAAGTAAGTTAGTGCTTATGGGGGGAAGGGACAGGGGGTGTCTCAGGAGGAGTCTAGAAGAGATGTGTGTCTCATGTAAAGAATGCAAAGGAAGAATCTAAGTTTTGTATGATGGGCTAACTTGACTCTATATGCTCAAGAGAGCCATTGGGAACTCTACTCTGTGCTTCTCCACAGACAGTGGTCAAGTCACTGCCAGTAATAGACCATGAGTTACACAACCACATTATAATCTTGCCTTTACACTTTGAAAGGCACTACCAGGAAGAAGGAAACTTGGGACTGAGGAAACAGATTCTCTCTTTCCTGGGATCTTGTATGAGGTGTGAACAACTAAAGGCAGCCTCAGCTCGGAACTGTGCCTATCATCCCATGAAAGTTGGGTCTGTCCAGAGAAGCAGAGAAAAAAGCAAAGAATCAACAATTTCTATCTGACAGATGTCTCGTTACACATTCAACATGTCAAAATCATAGTGATTACCTTCCCTGAAAAACTAGTGTCTGAGAGAGAATTCCTACTTCAATGTAACATTAACCTCTCCTGTCACTTTAGTGTCACTCTTTAATTTTTTTTGTTTTATTTATTTTTGAGAGAATGAGAGAGAGAGTTTGTGCATGGGAGGGACAAAGGGAGAGGGAGACACAGAATCCGAAGACAGGCTCCAGGCTCCGAGCTGTCAGTACAGAGCCCGACGCAGGGCTCAAACCCACGAACTGCGAGATCATGACCCAACCGACTGAGCTACCCAGGTGCCCCAGTGCCACTCTTTAGAGTCCTTACATCTCCCTATATCTTTAGTATCTAAGACTAACTAGTTTCTTAAAATCTGCTATGTCTATCCCTTTATTTACATTATTACTATCACTTCTCTAGAGCAGATACTATTGCTTTAAGAATTAGCTACTGGTCCTAAACAGACTGCCCACCTCAGCATGAATGCATATCCTTTAATATACTCTAATTAATTTTGCTGTATTAATCTTCATAAGGCACTTTTCCTAAAGCACTGTTGTCACCACTGTCCCACTATATGCCTCCCCTTCACCTAAACAAAACAAATTTTAAATGGATTCCCAGTGTGACTAAATTAAAGTTGTAACTGTTTAACACTGGGATCAGCAAAACCTTTTCTGTAAAGGACTAAATAGTAAATATTTTCAGTTTCATGGGCCATAGAGTCTCTATGTAAATATGTGACTCTGCCATAATAGCAAAAACAGCCACAGACCATAGTAAATGAATCTATGACTGTGTTCTAATAAAACTATTTTATAGTTATTCCCTCCTTTCCAATGATGTCTTACTCATCACTCATATCCCCACTCCAATTCTACTTCTCACTGAAGTCCTCCATGCTTAACCCAACTCATAGTGATCGTTCCCTCCATTTTAGCCTTAAAACATATATTGCCTGTACTTTTCATTGGGTCCTTATGTATTCATGATTTCATACCGCCTTCCCTACTTACTTTTTATCTCACATTTTCTATGTCCTGGATAACTACCATAGTGTTCAAACGTTAAAAGGTATTCATTAATTCTTTTTTTTTTAAGTTTACTTTGAGAGAGAGAGTGTGCGCATGCACATGCGTTCATACCCATACTTGAACAGGGGAGGGGCAGAGAGAGGGAGAGAAAGAATCCCAAGCAGGCACCACACTGTCAGGGTGGAGCCCAACATGGGGCTCAACCCCAGGAACCGTGAGATCATGATGAGCCGAAATCAAAACCCTTACCCAACTGAGCCACCCAGGTGCCTGGTATTCATTAATTCTTTACTAACATGATGATGATAAGTTACAAGGCAATCCATGGATATATGGACCTCAAAAATTTTCACCACTCACCATTTCAATGAAAATTATAGCAAATGATCCCTATACAGTAATTATATCAACTTTTAAATGGAAAAAATATATATAAATCAATCCCTTGGGCCTTTCCATTATGAGGTATATCATGCAAAAAAACAAACAAACAAACAAAAAAAACAAGAACAATATAGATTCAATAAGTGAACTACTTAAAAGAGGTTATTTTATTATAAACATAGTATTAGTGTGCTTGATTTAAGATAGTAGTTATATTTGTAGGACTAGGAAAATATAATCCTTAAACTGATTTTTCTGTTACCCAAGTCTCAGAGAAGCGATTCTTAACTTTTTCGGTAAAATGGACCACTTAGAAAAAGCTATGGACCCTCTCCCAATAGGAAACACCCAGATGGATATTTATATAAAATTTGCATAAAATTTCTGGGCGCTCACAGACACTCTAAAGAGGAGAAATCCTCCCTCAGGAGGATCTGAAATCCACCAAAAGGATCTGGAAATATTTTTTTTACATTGTCACAAAACAGAAACTATTACACCCAAATCAGAAGATGTCAAAGATCATAACCAGTGGAAATGAAGAATTTTATAGTTAAGAGCAAATGGGTAGGAGGGGAGAGGAGAAATATCAGCAATGACTTGCAGATTTCAATTTCATTTTGCTGCTTGCTAGGAAGGATCACATGGCCTAGAGATACCTCTATCAAGCACAGTTCTTCTAGGGCCAACACGTTACTGCTAAACCTCAAACATTAGAAGTGGCAGTTTCATATCCTAAAACAACAACTCAGGTTAAGAAAAATCATCATGAGCAACTAATTGTAAAATATCTCTTTAAAACTCAAATTCAGTAGGGCGCCTGTGTGGCTCAGTCCATTAAGCGTTCAACTTTGGCCCAGGTCATGATCTCACGGTTCGTGAGTTCAAGCTCTATGTCAGGCTCTGTGTGGACAGCTCAGAGCCTGGAGCCTGCTTCAGATTCTGTGTGTACCTCTTTCTCTGCCTCTCCCAGGCTCACGTCTCTCTCTCCCTCTCAAAAATAAACACTAAAAAAACAAACAAAAACCCTCAACTTCAGAAATAAAAATGCGTTCCTAAATACCAGTAGAATAACACACAGCAGATAAATAAAAAACACAATAATATTCATGATACATATGTGGCTGAATTTTAATTTCCTTTCATTTAGTCTTTTTTCATAAGACAAATTGATTAAATGTACTGCTAAACAGGATTCAATTTTTATGTCTTTTGCACTCAGCACATGAGAATGAGAGCAAGACATCACAAAAATCTAAATTTTATGATTCAACATAAAATAGTTAAAATCAAACTATCTGTAGTAGTAATCAATCTACCATGAATGTAATAGGTAAAATGATGAACGTGGAATTTCAAAAATAGCCAAATTCCTATCAAGGTAACAAGGTGTAGTGTCAGTCTCATTTAGAGAAAGAAAAAGCTGTAAATAAGTTAGTGCCTTTCAGAATGACTGATTCAAAAGCAGAGGCAGACACTAAGGTACAGAGGGCCCTCAAAGAAATGGATGGTCAATCAGATTGAGAAGGATTTAAAAAAGCTTCTCAGGGCATAGACTTCAAATCACAATTTTCTGAACTGATAGAAAAGGCCATGATACCTTAACTCACCTCTCCACTTGTGTCAATATTCCACTGTTTCCATAACATAATTCTCATCTTCTGCAGAACAGAATACTCTCCCCATTCTTTCAAATATTCAAATATATTCAAATATCACCTATCCTTTACGACAGAGAACACATTAACATCCCTCCAAGTCTCTGATGACTCCTTCATACCCTGCTGTGTTGTCTCCTCTGCTGTATATAGTATGATGACCACATATCCCTGATTTCCCACACCGCTCGTGATCTCAAAAGTCTGTCCCTGCAAGATCTTTAACATGGAATTAGTCATCTGTTCATGAGGTTTAAATCAATTATCTGGCACTTACTACATCATACTCTATTAAATGGCTCCGAATATAAATTTCATCTTGCTTTAAGTTCATCAGCTTCTTCTAAGCAGTGATTAGCAGCACTGGGTACATAGCAAATACTCAAATATTTATAGAAATCAATTAAATGTATTAAGCAAGAGAAACTTATTTCCTGCCCCTGCTTTTTTCTCTTATTTTTAATTACCTAGATATAAGAACAAAAGCAATACAAATCTCAGTTAAGTGACTGAGGTTAAGTGACTTCAGCTCAGGTCCTGATCTCATGGCTCGTGGGTTTGAGCCCCACGTTGGGCTCTGTGCTGACAGCTCAGAGCCTGCAGCCTGCTTCAGATTTTTTGTCTCCCTCTCTCTCTGCCTCTCTCTCTCTCTCTCTCTCAAAAATAAACATTAAAATTTTTTTTTAAAAAATAAAAAGAACATTAAAACAGGGTCTCAATCTTTTCTTTGTGTTTTTTTTTTTGTAACCTTTATTTATTTTTGAGAGACAGACACACAGACCACAAGCAGAGGAGAGGCAGAGAGAGAGAGGGAGACACAGAATCCGAGGCAGGCTCCAGGCTCTGAGCTGTCAGCACAGAGCCTGATGTAGGGCTTGAACCCATGAACTGTGAGATCATGACCTGAGCCGAAGTCGACACTTAACCAACCTAGCCACCCAGGTGCCCCTCAATCTTCTTTTTAAAATTATCTTTTTTTAACCAGGGTTAACTCAAAGTTCACCATGCTAGTTGCCCCAAGGACAACTAAACAGGCCATATTTTAAATATTTAGCAATCCATCATCAAAAGGGCAAGCTCTCTAAATTGCTTTTTCCTAGTATAGTTGGGTTATATGCATTGAGTCATCCCTGTTCATTTGTTCATGCCACCTTTATAACTAACAGAAACATTTCTGTAAAATAGTCTGCAAGTTTCCTGATATACTGAAATAAAAGTTATCTATTCCTTAAGACTGGACCCTGGCTTTGGTCATACCACTGTCTTATCAAATGAATGAACACTGACTAGATACTCTAATATATGAACACCACAGGCACAATAAGGAAAAAAAATTGCTGGGGAAAAGCACAGGTAACATAGCTATGTTGAAAGGGTGCTTGGTTTGCTCACTGTTATTTTATATCTTGCCAAGAAATCTCTAATTCTACAATATTAAAAGCAAATAGAAATTTTAATTTATGTTTCAGTATTTTTGTGTATTTTTTTTACTTCTATAATATTCCTGGCATTATAATTTCCCTATGGATGAGAAGGGTTGGGTTGTTGAAGTTACAGTGCAAGGAAAAAGGGGCAGGCTGGGTGCCCCAATTATAGTGGATAAGGAATTTAGATGTCTCCTTATTCTCAGATACAGAAGATGGCCCCCATCAACAGTCTACTTTCTTTCTAATTTAATGGTCCTGTCATCAGCACCCTAACACTACCAATGGAAAAGAACATGCATTAAATAATCTGATGACTCAGGCCATATCTACTTTCCCTCCCAAAGGAAAATACAAGGAGGTACTGCACTGCATTAACATCTGTCAAAAAATAATGAGCTACATGACATCTAAGAAATCATACAGACCAACAGCATGATTTTTTTTAAGAATTCTGCCTTCAAGTGGTATCTCACACAGTAGTCCAATATGTGAAAGAGATAAAAGAGGGTGTGCCTCTAGCTGACTGGGGTGGAGCATGAACTCATACCACCATCTCCTCATTCCCCAAACCTTAGACATGAAGATCTTGATTTCAAGATTTACAAAAAAAAAAGAAAGAAAGAAAGAAAGTGAAGCTGAAAAGTTAAACAGTTTATCCAGTGTCATGATACCAATTAATGACAAAGTCAGAATTACAGCCTATTTTCATGTAGAATGGCAACTGGGGTACAGCAGCACTTTGATCAGATTCTCTAAAAATGTAGAATATTGTGGAAGACTTAGGTTCACTCAAGTCACACTCAAGCTGGCATGTCAGTTCCATGCCTTATTTGCTGTGTTTAATTATTTAACCCTCAATGAGTGTCATCTGTGAAATAAGGGGGGGAATGGGTGGGAGAGTAGACTAGTATCAGAGGATCAGAGGATTCTTCTGAGGTTTAATCTCATATAAAAATTTTCTAGTAGAGTATCTGTTACATAATAAATGTGTAAAAATGTTCACTCAAGATTGAACCCAAAAAATTAAAAATATCCCACTGTCACCCTATACCATAATTTAATACAAAACAAATGCAGCAACCAAAAATTATCAGTTAAGGAACAGCCAATTTAGGACCTTCCACATTAGTCTTTCAATTATTACATCTCCAATAATACTGACTTCTTTGGAAGTTTTTGCAAAATTTATATATGAGGAAAAAATAAACAACAGCACCCCAGACTAGGTTTCATACATTATCTTAATGCATCTTGTATTCAAGCAATATTATTATCACGGGCCTACCAAAATGTCCATCTGAGAGTATAGTTGATTAACATTTTTATTTCAAAAACTTGTGTGTTTTTTGCCATGGAAATTCCAAAATCTTTAATTTCACAACATCATAATGAGATTAAGACACAACAGATTTAAGGCATATTTGTACACCACTGGAATTTTTATAAACCTCCAGATTAAATTAGGCAGAAAGAACAAAAGCATATTAACTAACCTCCAAAACAAATCTGCAAGAAATCTGCCAGCAGGAAAAGCAAATGGCACTTGACAATTTGACACCTGCTACCAAAAAGTGTTACACTTTGTCCACCAGAGGGAAGTGTTGTCTAACTATTAACAGAATTCCATAAACAATTTAGAACTCCAGAATAAAATTCCGTATTTTCAAAAAATTTCTTTCCAAGCTTTCAGGTAAAAAAAATTCTACTCATTGAAGTTGAAAACCTAGAAATCTGCCATAGATATCTGTACTTAGGTTAAAATGATATAAAAGATGCTCCAGTTTTCAAAATCATTTTGGGCCTATGAATTAATCATACCTCTAGGTATTGGATTATCCTAAAATGAAGATGCAGCATGTCCAGTTCCACATCTAATCATGGCCTCTACAGTTCTGACAAGTCCCTCATGCTCACTCAGCCTGATGCTATAAAGCACAAAGAAGGTGGTAGACAGTGGCAGGTGAGATCCTAATATTTCATCACATATTTTAAACCATTTAATGATGCTTAGGGCACACTAGTCCTTGTATTAAATATCTATCCCCACTATACCCATAAAAACATTCTCTCTTATCAGTAAATATATCCAGAATTCTAGCCTGAGAGATTCAGTCACTATCCTGTCTCAGTGACAAAAGTCCAAAGTGGGCTGCCAAGGGGTGACAGGCACAGAGTATGTAGACCACTCCCAAGGTTATTTCAGGGAAATAGCAACCATCTACCCTGAGTGATTTGAACAACTTTAATCTAAACAACTTTATACATACATACATACATACATACATACATACATACATACATACACATCTGACATACAGAGTTATCTACGCACACACATATTTCTCTATTTTATTACATTCAGTTACCTCCTAATTTTTAGACACTTCAGTTTTTTATCTTACTAGATTCATCTATAGTACGAATTACTCCCTTATTAAAATCCTTTCTTATTTTTCAAATCTTTCTGTTCTGATTTTCCTTCTATCTCTCTGGCTAAACCTGCTAATTTTCTTTTAAACACTACTCTCTCAGCCTGCCCTTTAATTTTTTTTTTCCTTCAAAACGCCATATTCACTCTTCTTTTCATTTTGCACATGCTCCTTGGGCAGACCTATATCCCCTTTCAAAATCTCTTCTCTCAGGCCCAGACCTGTATACCCACCTGCCCACTGGATGTCTCTACCTGAATGTGCCATAGGAATCTCAAACATGTCCAACATAACACCGTTCTTTTTCTTACCCCAAACTTGCTCCTCCTTTGAAACTGTACCTTGTGAAAAGGCACCACCATCTACCCAGCCTCCCAAAGCAGAAACTACCCTCCGTGCCCTCCTTTCTTCCCTTCCACAGCAATCAGTTGCCAGCAGTGGCACCTCACTCTGTCCACAGTAAGTCTCTTCTCTACTCTACCCACTGCCTCACCCATCCTCCTCCCCAGTGCCCTGCACTCCTGCACAACTCTGTGGCAGAGAAACCGGAAGCTGAACCCCACTGTCCATTTCTCCTCCTCCTATAGTAACAGAATTCCCAATTTTTTTAGCTGGGTCCATGGCCACTTGGAATAAAGATTACACTTTCAACATTTCCCTCGTAGCTAACTGCAACCTTGGCACAGCACTATAAACAATGAGCCATACCTGAAAGTGTTCTGGAGCAACTTCCCCAAAATATCTTTAAATTACAGATAGCACATGCCCCTTTACCTAATTCTCCTCTTCTACCTTTTGACTCTCAAGGAATATGGCCAAAGCTCCGGCAATGACATCAAAAGATGAAATGTTCTAAGGATGGCAGACCAAAGAGTTCAAAGGAGTCAGGATCACCTAACACTGTGAAACCATCATCTGAGCTCTAAATCATCTGTCTGGATTCCTCCCAGGGAAGAAAACAGTAAACTTATTTTGCTTAAGCCACTAGTATATGTGTGTGTGTGTGTGTGTGTGTGTGTGTGTGTGTGTGTGTGTGTACGCGCGCACATGTCTGTATGTGTATGGACCTTCCTAACAAGGTACACTGCCTTTCTAATCTCACCTTTCCATAACTGCAACCCAATTCCTACACTTACTTCCAGAATGATTTCCTAAATCCCAAATATGAAAAATACATTATTTTAAAAACTAAATACTATGTGTACTCCTTAGCATGGCATACAAAACAGATCACAACCTGCTTTTTGCCTGCCCCAAGCCTCCTCTCTCATTCCTTCCATGTTGACACCAGTTGATCTGAACAAGCCATGGTGTTCATAGCAACCTATCTTTATATATGCTTCTTACCCTGTCTGATACATGTTTCTTCCCAGCACCCACTTGACCTGACCCTCAAAAACTCTGCTCAGATAATCACCTCTCCCAGGAAGCCTTCCCTCCAGTCTAACTTAGGTGTGCCTCCAATGGCCTCTCAAAACTCCCTGTTCTTACTTCTACTATAGTATCACAGTGTGTTAGAATCATCATATTATTTGTCTGTTTCCCCAACCAGACTTCAGTCAGACTGTAGGCTTTATTTCTATATCTCTATCTTAGCAACTATACATATTTATTGTATGTTGAAAGGGTAAATACTCTCAGGAATGCTTTTACTTGCCTTGAAGGAAGTTTTTGGCATCTCATACCTGATGCAAACAAAAATCCAGGCTTCTTGATTCTTTGCCCAGGCCTATTTCCAGTACATCAGCATTTCTCCAACAGTGTCCCAATAACATCTATTTAGGGAGGTTAATGTTAATAACATGTGGGTTTCCAGCCACTCCAGACAACTTTCAGTTCCACTAACCTGTCAAAATCTTTCCACCCTCAGTCTGTCTCCCCACCCTGCTGGGCATCTTCTGCCTGGAAGGTATTCTGCCTCAGAGTCGCCTTAGATCTGGATTCCACCATCCATTGGTTAGCTCTCACCACCAGCTCATACCCAGGGAGAACTCTCCACTCCCCCAATGCTTTTAAAATACTCTAAACTTCCACTGAATGTTACCCTAGAACTCAAGAGTCTCGACAATTCCCTTTATTCTTTCTAAAAAAAGAGGTTTTGCCTCTCAAAGCTTTTTAGCACTTACCTCTTTCATCATGTTTTTCCAAGATTACCTAGAGTAGATCTGTATTTTATCTATAAATCTGCTCAGCTTCTTAGGACATAATCCCTCACAGTTTAAATTCATGTACAAGGAGCAAGATGAGCTATTCCCGGGCTTTTGTTCCTCAGTACTGTTTGCTCTACCATTTCCAGCAAGGCAATTGCTCTCTGTGATACAACAAATCCAACTAAGCAGGAGCTTCATATCTCCACTTTATCTCAGCAATCTCTTAACATGACCTCCCACACCCTTAGAAAGGAGCATAACCTTCCCTTATTCTCTTTGTCAGATGCTACACAGTTATTGCACTTATCCCTCTGTTCACAGTAGGACTGTTCACAGTGCAATCCAAGTACTACTACCTGGATCTGAATCATCCAGGGCATTCATTAGAGTACTAGATTTAAAGATCACACACCAAAATCAGAATTACTGGGGTAGAAGGGAGGGGCCAAGATGGCAGAACTGTACTGAAGTTTTTTTTTGCCTCGCTCATCCCTGAATTGCAGCTAGGTCAACACCAAGCCATCTTGCACACCTAGAAAACTGATTTGAGGATTAACACAACAATCGGCACAACTTGAACCACAAAACTTGGCAGGTACACAGTATGGAGAAATGAACTGGAGGAGAGAGAAGCCATGGAGAATAGGGAGCTGTTTTTACTTGCAGAGAGAGGACGGAGACACGGGGGAAAGAACAGGAAAAGCACTCCCCCCGAAAGTAGCTGGAGAGAAAGAGAGAGAAAACACCCACAAGGGACCGAATAAGAAAGGGAGAAAGGAGAGGAATTAAATGCCATTAATGACTCTATAAATAGGGGAGTGCAGAGTCTGAAACCCCCCAGCTCGATACCTGGTGGAGCTCTGGTGGGAAGGGCGAATCCTCAGGAGCAGACAGTGAGGTCACAGGGGTCCTTGGGCCACACAGGGAGAGGCAGTTCCCCTGCTGTGAGGACACTTGGTAGAGGCTGTGCAGCCTCCCCACAGGAAAAGGTCCCAGTAGACCCCAGAGTACAGCCATGTTTGCAGGTGTTGGAACAAGGACATTAAGGGTGAAGCCTAGCACCAATGTGTTGTGATTTACTGTAATCCCTAAAACGCTGCTGCTACACAATCATACAAACTTTTTCAGGGACAGGCTGGCACCCAGCCGCAGACTCTGGGCGTTGGCAGCAGTACAGTCTCTTGAACATTCCTGCAGGTGGGCTGACACCTGGCCATTGCTCAGCAAGACTCCTAGAGGGTCTGAGTGGGCCAAAGCCGCAGGGCCCTCAGAAGTGTGAGGTTCAGAAACACACCCCATTTGAGATAAAACTCAGGAGAGAGGTGCCGCTTGGCAGGCTGAAGGCTTGTTCGTGGACAATTTAGAAGTGGGGAGTGGACAGAAGCCAGAGACAAAGGAGAGGTGCTTAACTGTCAGCGGGAGAGTAGAGAGTTCTGATACTAGATACTGGGTAGCTGAGTAACACAATTTTTATCCCTCCTGTGCATGCACATACACACAACTATCCACCCCAGTAAACTAAGCAGCAGCATCTGGTGGAGAACAGAGTCATTATGCCAAGCCCCATTCAGCTGGGCCAATCACCCCCTTGAGGAACAGCACAAGTCTATCTGCCTGCTTAGTTTATGGACTATAAAGTGCTTCATAGTTTGACATCTAGGGTAAACTGGATATAATTTCAATCATAGTTCATTCTGTTCCCTGGTCACCTATTCATTTTTTTTTTCTTCTCTTATTCTTGAATACCGACAGAGAAACTATTTTTATTTTGGTTTTTATAAAAAAGATTTTTCTTTAATTTTTCTACTGTATTTTTAAATTTTGTAAATGCTTTAAATTCTATTTTACTTTCAAAAAATTTATTTTTACTTTTGTTTTTATGAAAAAGATTTTCCTTTAGTTTTTTTCTACTATGTTTTATTTTTTGTAAATTTTTAAAAGTCTATTTTACTTTCATCATTTCATTTTATTCTATTTTCTTGTATTCACGTTTTTAATTTTCAAACGTTTTGCTGGTCTTTTTCTTTTTTCTTTCTCTTCCTTCCTTTTTCTCTGTTCTACCAAGCTTCTTTCAACAATAAGACCAAAACACACCTAGAATCAAGCATCCTTTATTTGATTATTTTCATTGCTTTTAATTTTTAAATTTTTATTTATTTATTATTTTATTATTTTTCTTCCCTCAAAATGATGAAACAAAGGAATTCACTCCAAAAGAAAGAACAGGAAAAAATGACAACCAAGGACTTAACACAGATACGAGCAAGATGTCTGCACCAGATGCAATCTTGAATGAATGCCACAGCAGCACAGATGGATGAAGCAGAGCAGCAAGTCAGCGATATAGAGGAAAAACTTATGGAGAACAAAGAAGCAGAAAAAAGAGGGAAACTAAGGCAAAAGAACACAATTTAATTTAAGAATTAGAGAACTCAGTGACTCATTAAAAAGGAATAACATCTGAATCATAGGGGTCCCAGAAGATGAAGAGAAAAGGGGGTAGAAGGTTTCTGTGGGCAAATCATAACAGAAAACATTCCTCACCTGGGAAAAGACACAGACATCAAAATCCATAAAGCACAGAGAATTCCCATTAGATTCAACAAAACTGATCATCAACAAGGCATATCGTAGTCAAATTCACAAAACACTCAGGAAAGGAAAGAGTCATGAAAGCAGCAAGGAAAAAAAAAGCCTTAACCTACAAGGGAGGACAGATCAGGTTCACAGCAGACATATCCAAAGAAACTTGGCAAGCCAAAAAGGACTGGAAGGATATATTCAATATGCTGGATCGGAAAAATATACAACCAAGAATTCTTTATCCAGCAAGGCTGTCATTCAAAATAGAAGGAGAGGTAAAAAGTTTTCCAGACAAACAAAAACAAAAGGAGTTTATGACCATTAAACCAGCCCTACAAGAAATTTTAAGGGGGAATCACTGAGGAGAGAAAAGATGGGGAAAAAACAACAACAACCACCAAAAGCCACAAAGACTAGAAAGGACCAGAGAACACAACCAGAAACTCCCAACTCTATAGGCAACATAATGGCAATAAATTCATATCTTTCAGTACTCACTCTAAATGTCAATGGACTAAATGCTCCAATCAAAAGACATAGGGTAACAGAATGGATAAGAAAACAAGATCCAGAAATATGCTGTTTACAAGAGACCCATTTTAGACCTAAAGACAACTTCACATTGAAAGTAAGGTCGGAAAAAGAAAGCCAGAGTAGCCATACTTATATCAATCTAGATTTTAAAATAAAGACTGTAACAAAGTATGAAGAAGGGTATATCATAATTAAGGGGTCTGTCCACCAAGAGCTAAAAATTGTGAACATTTATGCTCCAAATGTGGAATCACCCAAATATATAAATCAATAAATCACAAACATAAAGAAACTCATTGATAATAATACCATAATAGTAGGGGACTTCAAGACCCCACTTAGAAATGGACAGATCATCTAAACAGAAAATCAACAAGGAAACAATGGCTTTGAATGACACACTGGACCAGATAGACTTAACAGATATATTCAGAACATTTCATCCTAAAGGAGCAGAATACACATTCTTCTCCAGTGCACATGACGTTCTCCAGAATAGACCACATACTTGGACACAAATCAGCCCTCAACAAGTTCAAAAAGATAGAGATTGTATCGTGCATTATTTTCAGACCACAACACTATGAAACTCAAAATCAACCACAGGAAACAATTTGGAAACACAACAAATACTTAGACACTAAAGATCATCCTACTAAAGAATGAATAGGCTAAGCAAAGCAAGAAGTTAAGAAGAAATTAAAAGTACATGGAAGCCAACGAAAATGATAACACCATAGCTCAAAACCTCTGGGACACAGCAAAGGCAGTCATAAGAAGCAAGTATATAGCAATCCAGGCCTCCTAAAAAAGGAAGAAAGGCCTCAGATACACAATATAACCTTACAACTTAAAGAGCTGGTAAACAAAAGCAAATAAAACCCAAAACCAGCAGAAGACAGGAAATAATAAAGATAAGAGCAGATATCAATACTATCGAAACCAAAAGAACAGTAGAACAGATCAATGAAACCAGGAGCTGGTTCTTTGAAAGAATTAACAAAATTGATGAACCCCTAGCCAGTGTGATGAAAAAGAAAAAGGAAAAGGGGTGCCTGGATGTTTCAATCACTAAGCGTCTGACTTCAGCTCAGGTCATGATCTTGTGGTCCATGAGTTCAAGCCCATGTCAGGCTCTGTGCTGACAGCTCAGAGCCTTGAGCCTGCTTCAGATTCTGTGTCTCCCTTTCTCTCTGCCCCATCCTACGCTTGTGCTCTGTTTTTCTCGCTCTCAAAAATAAACATTTTAAAAAACTGAAAAGAAAAAAAAGAAGAGAAAAAAGGAAAAGAAAAAGGAAAAGAAAAGAAAAGAAAAAAGAGAAGAAAAAGGAAAGAAAAGAAAAGAAAAGAAAAGAAAAGAAAAGAAAAGAAAAGAAAAAAGAGAAGAAAAAGGAAAGGACCCAAATAAATAAAACCTAGAATGGGGCGCCTGGGTGGCTCAGTCGATTAAGCCTCCGACTTCAGTTCAGGTCATGATCTCGTGGTTCGTAAGTTTTAGCCCCGCATCGGGCTCTGGGCTGACAGCTCAGAGCCTGGAGCCTGCTTCAGATTCTGTGCTTCCCTCTCTCTCTTACCCTCCCCTGCTCACACTCTGTTTCTGTCTCTCAAAAATAAATAAATATTTTAAAAAATTAAAAAAATAAATAAAACCAAGAAAGAAGGAAGAGATATCGGAACCAACAATGCAAATACCATACAGTAAAATATTAATTCTCTTACAATAATAAGAGAGTATTATGAGCAATTATACACAAATAAATTGGGCAATCTGGAAGAAATGGACAAATTCCTAGAAACCTATAAACTACCAAAACTGAAATAGGAAGAATTAGAAAATTTGAACAGACCCAGAACTAGTAAATAAATCTAATTAGTAATCAAAAATCTCCCAAAAAACAAGAGTCCAGGGCTGAATGGCTTTCCAGGGGAATTTCTACCAAACATTTAAAGAAGAGTTAACACCTATTCTTTTGAAGCTGTTCCAAAGCATAGAAATGGAAGGAAAACTTCCAAACTCTTTCTATGAAGCCAGCATTAGCTTGATTCCAAAACCAAGACCCCACTAAAAGAGAACTACAGACCAATTTCCCTGATGAACATGGATACAAAAATCCTGAACAAGATACTAGCCAACTGGATCCAACAATACATTAAAAGAATTATTCACCACGACCAAGTGGGATTTAACATGGGATGCAGGCTAGCTCAATATCTACAAAAGAATCAATATGATTCATCACGTCAGTGAAAGAAAGAATCACAAGATCCTCTCAATAGATGCAGAGAAAGCATCTGACAAAATGTATTCTTTCCTGATAAAAACCCTCAAGAATGTAGGGATGGAAGGATAATACCTAAAGATCATAAAAGTCATATATTAAAGACCCACCACTAATATCATCCTCAGTGCGGAAAAACTGAGAGCTTTCCCTCTAAAATCAGGAACATGACAGGGTTGTCCACTCTGGCCACTGTTATTCAACATAATATTGGAAATCCTAGCCTTGGCAATCAGATAACACAAAGGAATAAAAGGCATCCAAATCAGCCAGGAGGAGGTCAAACTTTCACTCTTTGCAGGTGACATGATACTCTATATGGAAAACCCAAAAGATTCCACTAAAAAACTACTAGAAGTGATCCATGAATTCAGCAAAGTCGCAGGATATAAAATCAATGCACAGAAATTGGTTGCATTCCTATACGCCAATAATGAAGCAACAGAAAGAGAAATCAAGGAATCGATCCCATTTACAATTGCACCAAAAACCATAAAATACCTGAGAATAAACATAACCAAAGAGGTGAAAAATCTATACAGTGAAAACTATAGAAAGCTTATGAAAGAGGGGCGCCTGGGTGGCTCAGTCGGTTAAGCGTCCGACTTCGGCTCAGGTCACGATCTCGCGGTCCGCGGGTTCGAGCCCCGCGTCGGGCTCTGGGCTGATGGCTCAGAGCCTGGAGCCTGCTTCCGATTCTGTGTTTCCCTCTCTCTCTGCCCCTCCCCCGTTCATGCTGTGTCTCTCTCTGTCTCAAAAATAAATAAACGTTAAAAAAATTTTTTTTTTTAAAAAAGAAAGCTTATGAAAGAAAATGAAGAAGATACATGCACGCGCGCGCACGCGCGCACACACACACACACACACACACACACACACACACACACACAGAAAAATATCCCATGCTCATGGATTGGAAGAACAAATATTGTTAAAATGTCAATACTACCCAACGCAATCTACATATTCAATGCAATCCCTATCAAAATAACACCAGCATTCTTCACAGAGCTAGAACAAAAAATCCTAAAACTTGTATGGAACCAGAAAAGCCTCTGAATAGCCAGAACAATCTTGAAAAAGAAAACCAAAGCTGGAGGCATCACAATCCCAGACTTCAAGATATATTACAAAGCTGTAATTATCAAGACAATATGGTACTGGCACAGAAACAGACAGTCTGGTCAAAGGAACAGAATACAGAACCCCGAAATGGACCAACAAATGTATGGCCAACTAATCTTTGAGAAAGCAGGAAAGAATATCCAATGGAATAAAGACAGTCTCTTCAGCAAATGGTGCTGGGAAAACTGTAGAGTGACATGCAGAAAAATGAATCTGGACCACTTTCTTACCCTATACACAAAAATAAACTCAAAATAGATAAAAGACCTAAACATAAGACAGGACGTCATCAAAATCCTAGAGGAAAAAGCAGGCAAAACCTCTCTGACCTCGACCGCAGCAACTTCTTACTCAATGTGTTTCTGGAGGCAAGGGAAACAAAAGCAAAAATGAACTACTGGGACCTCATGAAAACAAAAAGCTTCTTCTGCACAATGAAGGAAACAATGAGCAAAACTAAAGGCAACTGATGGAATGGGAGAAGATATTTGCAAATGACATATAAGATAAAGGGTGAGTATCCAAAAACCTATAAAGAACTTATCACAGTCAACACCCAAAAAACAAATAATCCAGTGAAGAAATGGGCAAAAATATGAATAGACACTTCTCAAAGAAGACATCCAAATGGCTCACAGACACATGAAAGAATGCTCAACATCACTCATCATCAGGGAAATACAAATTAAAAGCACAATGAGGTACCACCTCACACCAGTGAGAATAGCTAAAATTAACAACTCAGGCAACAACAGATGTTGGCGAGGATGCGGAGAAAAAGGATCTCTTTTGCACTACTGATGGGAATGCAAACTGGTGCAGCCACTCTGGAAAACAGTATGGAGGTTCCTCAAAAAATTAAAAATAGAATTACCCTATGACCCAGCAACTGCACTACTAGGTACTTATCCAAGGGATACAGGTGTGCTGTTTCGAAGGGACACATGCACCCCAATGTTTATAAAAGCACTATCAACAATAGCCAAAGTATGGAAAGAGCCAAAATGTCCATCGACAGATGAATGGATAAAGATGTGGTGTATATATATACAATACAATACTACTCTACAATCAAAAAGAATGAAATCTTGTCATTTGCAACTACATGGATGGAACCAGAGGGTATTATGCTAAACGAAATCAGTCAATCAGAGAAAGACAAATATCATATAACTTCACTCATATGAGGACTTTAAGAGACAAAACAGATGAACATAAGGGAAAGGAAGCAAAAATAATATAAAAACAAGGAGGGGGACAAAACATAAGAGACTTTTAAAGACAGAGAAAAAACAGGGTTGCTGGAGGGGTTGGGGGGGATGGGCTAAATGGGTAAGGGGCATTAAAGACAACACTTGTTGGGATGAGCACTGGGTGTTATAGGGAATGAATCACTGGAAACTTCTCCTTAAATCATTATTCCACTTATGCTAACTAACTTGGATGTAAATTAAAATATAAATCGTAAATAAATTAAATCATATTAAATCTAATTTAATTTAATTTAATTTAATTTAATTTAATTTAATTTAATTTAAAAGAATTACTGGGGTGAAATTCAAGAGTCCCAAATTGTTTTTTCAGCTTTATTGAGATATAATTGAGAAGTAAAATGGTAAGATTTTAATGAGTACAAGGTGATATTCGATATATGTATGCAGTTATAAAAGATAGAATTTGAGTTTTCAAGGAGCATTCCAAGCATCCAAGCTGTCAATACATCTCTGCTAGCATGGCAGGACAGGGCTGGACAAAACTGGGGCCACCAGAATCCCCAGAAATTGTCACCTGACTCGCCTGAAGCAGCTGCCTTCATTCACTCTAGGTGTGTAATACAAAGAATATAATCTAAGTATGTTGTGAAGTAGAAAAGGTTTGTAGAGTTCCTAGAATTTCTAGACAACTATTAAATTAGTATTTGTAGGGGAGGTTCACAATGATCACTTTCAAAACTTCCACAGGTCAATCTGATACGCTTAAGAATCACTGTTTTTAAATAACAATTTTCAAAAAAAAAAATAAAATAGCAATTCTCAACTTTTTAAGAGCAAAGGTACCTTTTTATAACATAATTTACAGTACCTCCTTTATTATCTTGAAGTGAAATTCAAAAATATAACCTGCCTAAATATAAAATTCAAAATAATCAATATAATTTATACATTATACATGTATAATGTATAATTATAATAATGTTAATTATAATAATTAATATAATGCTGAATGTATAATTGATACATTCAGCAACTTACTAAATGCAATACAAAAAATTGATTTTAATTATGTAAATGCTTAGGTTAGTCAGATGCTTGCCTGTACCTAAACATAGAATCACCCTGAAAGCAAAGCTTGAGTACAGACTAATGGGTATACTGAACTGATGACTGAATAGCAGTCTTGTCAGACATGAAATAATGAACAATTTGAAATAATGAACAATTTTTAGTAAATTTCCAAACTAAACAAAGTAAAATCTTCCCTTAGTTCACATGGTAGTTATAGTCCCCAAAAATTCAGGGATATTTAAAACAATGCAAAAAACATTTTGTTTAAATATCTTAAGTCCAGATCATTAGAAACATGTTTTTCTGCCTACATGAATGTCAGTAGGACACTCAAGGTCATGTAGCATGTGGAACAATTCTTCCTTGTGCAGTACTATCTCATGCACTACAAGATGCCTGTAGTCTTACCCATTAAAGGCCAGTAGCCAATCTGCATCCCCAATTACTCTGACAATTAAAAACATCCCCACAGATTTCCAAAACCACTGCTTTAAAATATAACCATTCAAACTCTTCAAGCAATAAGAATAGAGGCAGTTTTATCAGGCTGCAATATTATTTTCCTTTCTGCTACCATCTTAGATTATAGTAACTCAGAATCTCTACCTGATTCCACCTATATAATAATGCTTCCCAAAGCAAATATTCACATAAATACTAGCAAAACAAAAACTGCTGATGCAATTACACATGAATGGACAATTACCACAGATATAAGAAAAGTTCTTCATGAATTCCTTAAAAATTAAAGCATTTTTTTTTTTTTTACAGTCAAATCACATTTTCCTATTGACATTACATTTTAGTTTCCTAGATGTCCTCTCATTTGTCTGACTGGTCTTCAAAGTGGCAACGGTTCCTAAGCCCTTCAGTTTTGAATGTCTGTAAAACAAATCCACTGCCATAATTCAAATATATTAACAAATCCTTTTAGTATTAAAGTGGTTTAATATAGCTCAAGTAATTACTTTTTTAAATATAGTAATTCTTTTAAGTTTTTATTTAAATTCCAGTTATCATACAATGTAATATTAATTTCAGGTGTACAATACAGTGATTCAACACTTCTATACAACACCTGGTGTTCATCACAAGTGCACTCCTCGATCCCCATCATCTATTTCACCCACCCACCCCCTCCTCCCCTCTGGTGACCATCAGTTTGTTCTCTATAGTTAAGAGTCTGCTTCTTGGTTTGCCTCTTTCTTTCTTTCTTTCTTTCTTTCTTTCTTTCTTTCTTTCTTTCTTTCGTTCTTTTTACCTTTGCTCATTTGTTTTGTTTCTTAAATTCCACATATGAGTGAAATCATATGGTACTTGTCTTTCTCCAACTGACTTATTTCACTTACCATAATACTCTCCAGCTCCACTTATGACATTGCAAATAGCAAGATTTCAATATTTTTTAAGGTTGAGTAATATTCATATATATATATATATATATATATATATATATATATATATATGTATATATACACACATATGGAAATACACACAAAATCTTCTTTATCCATTTATGACTCAATGAACACTTGGGCTATTTCATAATTCGGCTATCATAGATAATGCTGCTATAAACATAGGATGCATGTATCCCTTTGAATTAATATTTTTAATAAAGTAGTTCTTAATCCTGCGTATGTATCATAATCATAACCAGAGGAGCTACTTAAAAATTTAGATATGCCTGAGTCCCTTGCCCACAGATTCTGATTGCATATGCCTGGAGAAGGTGCGGTACAGGAAATCTTTACTCTTTTTAAAAGGTCTATAGGTGATTCTCTGCAGGGGTGGATCCAGTTTTATCCCTCCTGAAACTTACACATTTTGGGGTGCTCTCTCTCTCTTTACAAGAAAGAAGAAAAAACTGCTATGTCTCTTAAGGCCTTGGAAAACTCCTGTGCATAAACTTCATACTATATGCACCTTTGGACGTTAGTCAGGGTTGCAATATATGACATAATGAATCATTATCGCAAAACATGGCTGAACATGTAAAGTCTTACACTAGTATCATTTTGAAGCAGAGACCATAAGCCCAAAATGCCTACAAGTTTCAGGAGGTAACAAATGTAAAGCAGGCAAAGCAGGAGACAACACAGGACGGGTGGTAACTGGCAAACCTGAGCTCCAAAGGCACCAGCTGCTATTTAGCATCAGTGCCCACTCAGTGTTGCACTCTCAGATTTTTAACAGAAGGTTGAAATCTGGGTTTTTATATGAAATCTCCCAATTTTTAAAAGTTAGCTCAATTTTTAAATAAAACATTGGCTAAGCTAAATAAAACATGAGTGAAAGATGCCAATATATAACCTCTGCTTCATAAAATAAAAGGGAAAAGATACCTTTCACCTAAAAACAAAAGGAAACTTAAGATTAGATGGTTGATTTAAAGAAGATAAAGGGGGATACTGCTAAAGGCATACCTTGTAAAGCAGTCTGTTCACCTGACAATAAAAAATCTTGTTTAGGGATCCATCTCAAGGACCTAAATTTACTGTAAAACATACTAACAGCTCTCAAAGAGTTGTGCATGTCAAGAAAAGACTAAATCTCTAATATAAAACACATGAAAAGGAAAATCCTTAAAAATGAATTCTTAATGGCTAATAAATGAAAAAAGTTTGACCTCAATTACATTTGGTACCCTAAGTATACTGAGATAAAAGCTCTTTTCTAAATCAATATGTTGTACATCTGAGACTAATACGACATTATGTGTCAACTATACTTCAATTTAAAAAAAAAAAAGCTCTCTTTTCCCTGAGATCAGGAACACGACAGGGATGCCCACTCTCACCACTGTTGTTTAACATAGTGCTGGAAGTTCTAGCATCAGCAATCAGACAACAAAAGGAAATCAAAGGCATCAAAATTGGCAAAGATGAAGTCAAGCTTTCGCTTTTTGCAGATGACATGATATTATACATGGAAAATCCGATAGACTCCACCAAAAGTCTGCTAGAACTGCTACATGAATTCAGCAAAGTTGCAGGATACAAAATCAATGTACAGAAATCAGTTGCATTCTTATACACTAACAATGAAGCAACAGAAAGACAAATAAAGAAACTGATCCCATTCACAATTGCACCAAGAAGCATAAAATACCTAGGAATAAATCTAACAAAAGATGTAAAAGATCTGTATGCTGAAAACTAAAGAAAGCTTATGAAGGTAATTAAAGAAGATTTAAAGGAATGGAAAGACATTCCCTGCTCATGGATTGGAAGAATAAATATTGTCAAAATGTCAATACTACCCAAAGCTATCTACACATTCAATGCAATCCCAATCAAAATTGCACCAGCATTCTTCTCGAAACTAGAACAAGCCATCCTAAAATTCATATGGAACCACAAAAGGCCCCGAATAGCCAAAGTAATTTTGAAGAGGAAGACCAAAGCAGGAGGCATCACAATCCCAGACTTTAGCCTCTACTACAAAGCTGTCATCATCAAGACAGCATGGTATTGGCACAAAAACAGACACATAGACCAATGGAATAGAATAGAAACCCCAGAACTAGACCCACAAACGTATGGCCAACTCATCTTTGACAAAGCAGGAAAGAACATCCAATGGAAAAAAGACAGTCTCTTTAACAAATGGTGCTGGGAGAACTGGACAGCAACATGCAGAAGGTTGAAACTAGACCACTTTCTCACACCATTCACAAAAATAAACTCAAAATGGATAAAGGACCTGAATGTGAGACAGGAAACCATCAAAACCTTAGAGGAGAAAGCAGGAAAAGACCTCTCTGACCTCAGCCGTAGCAATCTCTTACTCGGCACATCCCCAAAGGCAAGGGAATTAAAAGCAAAAGTGAATTACTGGGACCTTATGAAGATAAAAAGCTTCTGCACAGCAAAGGAAACAACCAACAAAACTAAAAGGCAACCAACGGAATGGGAAAAGATATTTGCAAATGACACATCGGACAAAGGGCTAGTATCCAAAATCTATAAAGAGCTCATCAAACTCCACACCCGAAAAACAAATAACCCAGTGAAGAAATGGGCAGAAAACATGAATAGACACTTCTCTAAAGAAGACATCCGGATGGCCAACAGGCACATGAAAAGATGTTCAACGTCGCTCCTTATCAGGGAAATACAAATCAAAACCACACTCAGATACCACCTCACGCCAGTCAGAGTGGCCAAAATGAAGAAATCAGGAGACTATAGATGCTGGAGAGGATGTGGAGAAACAGGAACCCTCTTGCACTGTTGGTGGGAATGCAAATTGGTGCAGCCGCTCTGGAAAGCAGTGTGGAGGTTCCTCAGAAAATTAAAAATAGACCTACCCTATGACCCAGCAATAGCACTGCTAGGAATTTATCCAAGGGATACAGGAGTACTGATGCATAGGGGCACCTGTACCCCAATGTTTATAGCAGCACTCTCAACAATAGCCAAATTATGGAAAGAGCCTAAATGTCCATCAACTGATGAATGGATAAAGAAATTGTGGTTTATATACACAATGGAATACTACGTGGCAATGAGAAAAAATGAAATATGGCCTTTTGTAGCAACATGGATGGAACTGGAGAGTGTGATGCTAAGTGAAATAAGCCATACAGAGAAAGACAGATACCATATGGTTTCACTCTTATGTGGATCCTGAGAAACGTAACAGAAACCCATGGGGGAGGGGAAGGAAAAAAAAAAAAAAAAAAGAGGTTAGAGTGGGAGAGAGCCAAAGCATAAGAGACTGTTAAAAACTGAGAACAAACTGAGGGTTGATGGGGGGTGGGAGGGAGGGCAGGGTGGGTGATGGGTATTGAGGAGGGCACCTTTTGGGATGAGCACTGGGTGTTGTATGGAAACCAATTTGACAGTAAATTTCATATATTAAAAAATAAAAAAAAATAAAAAAAAAAAAAAAAAAAAAAAAAAAAAACTTTTCTACATGCCTCCAGATTGATTTCTGCAACACTCCTTAGCTAAACACCGGGCAATTCCGATGAGGTAGCTGAGGATACCAATATACAGTTCTGTGTGCACAATATATGGACCAAGCTGGGATAAAATGGAAGCACTGAATTATCATATACCATATACCAAAACCCTAGCAAAAGAGAAAGTTTACAGTCACTTTCTCGCCCACTTTGCCAACCCAAAACAGACCACTAAGAACATGATGGAGAAGTAGGGGGATCCATATCTCCCGCGTCTCTCAAACAAAGAAGTGCTAAAGCCAAAGGACCTTGAGACCCAGAGTCTGGGAGGAAAAGAGACTGAATCTACCAGGAAGAAAACAGATCAACTGGAAAAAAGATAGGAGAGTGATTGCGAACTGGGGGAGATAAAACAGGCCATGTAGGCATGGGGGGGCAGGGATGCCCTTCTGCAAAGAGACAAAGGGAAGCGAAAGAGGGGCTAGGCAAGTGTAGGACTATATCTGGACAGGAGAAAGACCTCAGACTGGGACTGAGAGGGATCCTATCTGTAACTGTGGGGTTTTCTTCGGACAGGGGCCGGCTCCCTGTTTGTGTACCTGGGGAGGGGAGCCAGGAGTGGGTTAGGTGGTAGGTCAGGGGTGCAGTCCGCAGTTGGAGAAAGTGGTCCCCTCCCTGGAGGGCTGTGGAAAGACACTAGGCCTGCCTGTATCTGCCACCCCTAGGGCTCGACGGCAAGGTCGGCCGTGCAGTCTAGGAGAAGGCGGTCCTCACTGAAGTGTGGCAGCACAGACAAAGCCAGCTGGGACCACATATCAGAAAGCACTGAGAGGCGCTTCCCCAGTGTCAGAGAGCACGCAGCAGGACATTGAATCCTAGCCAAGCGCAGGGTCAGGGGAGGTGGAGGAGCAAGAAGGACCACCCCGTCTGTGCCCACGGCACAGTGAGGACAACTCAAACACAGCCTACAGGGTCCAGGTCCATGGAGAAGAGACTGTGGGATCGCCATTTCCCCACCACCACCACCAACAAGACGGGGCCTCAGGGATCAGTCCAGGAGCCCATATTAGAGGTGGGTCCAGAATGCACCAAACCATGCCCCTTCCCACTGGGTAACTGCGTTACCCACAGAGCTGGACAGACCCTGTGGACAGCTCCCCCAGAGCAGCAATGCAGCACTGTCTGGATTAATTCTAGGTCAATTCTGGATATATAGATATATTCTCTGCCCCATTTCTCATCCTGATCTCTTCCCTCCCCTAGGCTGGTTACCCTGGTTAGTGATTTGTCTAAACAGACATATTTAATCCATTCTCTTGATACATGTTCTATTCTACATCTCCTTCTTTACACTCCTTTCTCTTTCCCTGGAATAATCAAGCCATATACTTTCTCTGTCTGGGTAACTTTATCTACCTTTCTTTTTCCCCGCCTCCTTCTTTATTTTCTTTTCTCTCTCTCTGGATTAATCCTTTTAGTCTCTCTGACTAGTTAATGTTTATTTTTTCTTTGTCTCCACTCCTGTCATTTCTCTAGTTGTATGCACTCTTCCATCAGCACCACTTCCACCATGTCCTTTACTTCTACGCAGTGTTTCTAGGTTTTTTGTTTTGAGTTTTTTGTTTTTTTCTTTTTACTTGTTTGTGTTATTTGTTTGTGTGTTTTTGTCTCCTGTTTCTCTGTATGTTTTCCTTTACAGGGCTACTCCAAGCAACAAATAAAAACACATCTGGTGGAGGGTCCAAAATATCACTACAAGTAGGGTAATAAAATAACCAAAGTCACGACAACAGAGAGCAAGTAACAATCTCTTAAAAAACCCCACCAGTGTATAACCCCCCTTTAATATAGCAGTGCTCTCAGTTGCAGAGCACCTAACAAGCTTCTAAAATGCACTAAGGGGCAGAAAACTAGCCAAAATTACAAAATGGAAGAATTCTCTTCAAAAGAAACTCCAGGCAGTAGCGATAGCTAACGAATTGATCAAAACCAATTTAAGCAATGTAACAGAACAAGAATTTAGGATAATAGTTATAAAATTAATTGCTGGCCTTGAAAAAGCATAGAGGACAGCAGAGAATCTATTGCTACAGAGATCAAGGGACTAAACAATAGTCGCGATGAGTTAAAAAATGATATAAATGAGGTACAAAATAAAATGGAGATGACCACGGCACAGATTGAAGAGACAGAGGAGAGAATAGGTGAATTAGAACATAAAATTATGGAAAAAGGGGAAGCTGAGAAAAAGAGAGATAAAAAAAATCCAGGAGTAAGAGGGGAGAATTAGAGAACTAAGTGATGCAATCAAATGGAACAATACCCATATCATAGGAATTCCAGAAGAAGAGAGAGAGAAAGTGGCTGAAGGTATACTTGAACAAATCATAGCTGAGAACTTCCCCGATGTGGGGAAGGAAAAAGGCATTGAAATTCAAGAGGCACAGAGAACTCCCTTCAGAGGTAACTTGAATCGATCTTCCGTACGACATATCATAGTGAAACTGGCAAAATACAAGGATAAAGAAGAGAATTCTGAAAGCAGCTAGGGATAAACGGGCCCTAGCTTACAAAGGTAGACACATAAGGGTAGTAGCAGACCTATCTACTGCAACTTGGCAGGCCAGAAAGGAATGGCAGGAAATCTTCAATGTGATGAACAGGAAGAATATGCAGCCAAGAATCCATTAACCAGCAAGTCTGTCATTCAGAATAGAAGGAGAGATAAACACTTTACCAAACAATCAAAAACTGAAGGAATTCATCACCACTAAACCAGCCCCACAAGAGATCCTAAGGTGGATTCTGTGAGTGAAATGTTGCAAGGACCACAAAGTACCAGAGACATCACTACAAGCATGAAACCTACAGATAACCCAATGACTCAAAACACATCTTTCACTAACAACACTGAATGTAAATGGGCTCAATGCTCCAAACAAAAGACATAGGGTATCAGAATGGATAAAAAAACAAGACCCATCTATTTGCTGTCTACAAGAAACTCATTTTAGACCTGAGGACACCTTCAGATCGAAAGTGAGGGGATAGAGAACTATTTTGCTATTGGAAGTCAGAAGAAAGCTGGAGTAGCCATACTTGTATCAGACAAACTAGACTTTAAATTAAGGCTGTAACAAGAGATGAAGAAAGGTATTATATAATAATTACAGGGTCTATCCATCAGGAAGACCTAACAATTGTAAATGTCTATGCACAAAATTCGGATGGACCCAAATATATAAAACAATCACAAACATAAGCAACCTTATGGATAAGAGTGTGGTAATTACAGGGGACATTAATATTCTACTTACAGCAATGGATAGATCATCTAAACAAAGAATCAGCAAAGAAACAATGGCCCTGAATGATATATTGGATCAGATGGACTTGACAGATATATTTAGAACTCTGCATCCAAAAAGAACAGAATATACTTTCTTCTCAAGTGCACATGGAACATTCTCCAAGATAGATCACACACTGGGTCACAAAACAGCCCTTAATAAGTACACAAGAATTGAAATCATACCATGCACACTTTCAGATCACAATGCTATGGAACTTGAAATCAACCACAGGAAAAATTCTGGAAAACCTCCAAAAGCATGGAGGTTAAAGAAAACCCTACTAAAGACTGAATGGGTCAACCAGGCAATTAGAGAAGAAATCAAAAAAAATATGGAAACAAATGAAAATGAAAATACAACAATCCAAACGCTTTGGGATGCAGCAAAGGCAGTCCTAACAGGTGAATACACTACAATCCAGGCCTACCTCAAGAAACAAGAAAAATCCCAAATACAAAATCTAACAGCACACCTAAAGGAACTAGAAGCAGAACAGGAAAGACACCCCAAACCCAGCAAAAGAAGAGAAATAATAAAGATCAGAGCATAAATAACAATATAGAATACAAAAAAACAGTGGAGCAGATCAATGAAACCACGGGTTGGTTTTTTGGAAAAAAAAAAATTGATAAACCTCTAGCCAGGCTTCTCAAAAAGAAAAGAGAGAGGACCCAAACAGATAAAATCATGAAGGAAAATGGAATTATTACAACCAATCCCTCAGAAATACAAACAATTATCAGGGAATACTATGAAAAATTGTATGCCAACAACAAAATGGACAACCTGGAAGAAATGGACAAATTCCTAAACTCCCACACACTTCCAAAACTCAAATAGGAAGAAGTAGAAAATTTGAACAAACCCATAACTAGTGAAGAAATTGAATCAGTTATCAAAAATCTCCCAACGATTAAGAGTCCAGGATCAGATGGCTTCCCTGAGGAATTCTACCAGACATTTAAAGCAGAGATAATACCTATCCTTCTCAAGCTGTTCCAAAAAACAGAAAGGGAAGGAAAACCTCCAGACTCATTCTATGAAGCCAGCATTACTTTGATTCCCAAACCTGACAGAGACCCAGCAAAAAAAGAGAACTACAGGCCAATATCCCTGATGAATATGGATGCAAAAATTCTCAACACGATACTAGCAAATCAGATTCACAGCATACAAAAAGAATTGTTCACCATGATCAAGTGGGATTCATTCCTGGGCTGCAGGGGTAGTTCAATATTCACCAATCAATCAATGTGATACATCACGTTAATAAAAGAAAACATAAGAACCATATGATCCTGTCAATAGATACAGAAAATGCATTAGACAAAATACAGCATCCTTTCTTAACAAAAACCCTTGAGAAAGTCGGGATAGAAGGATACTTAAACATCATAAAAGCCATTTATGAAAGGCCCACAGCTAATATCATCCTCAATGGGGAAAAACTGAGAGCTTTCTCCCTGAGATCAAGAACATGACAGGGGTGTCCACTTTCACCAGTATTGTTTAACATAGTGTTGGAAGTCCTAGCCTCAGCAATCAAACAACAAAATGAAATCAAAGGCATCAAAACTGTTAAAGATGAAGTCAAGTTTTCACTTTTTGCAGATGACATGATATTATACACGGAAAACCCGGCAGACTCCACCAAAAGTCTGCTAGAATTGATACATGAATTCAGCAAAGTTGCAGGGTACAAAATGAATGTACAGAAATCGGTTGCATTTTTATACACCAATAATGAAGCAACAGAAAGAAATAAAGAATCTGATCCCATTCACAATTGCACCAAGAATCATAAAATACCTAGGAATAAATCTAACCAAAGATGTAAAAGTCCTGTATGTGAAAACTATAGAAAGCTTATGAAGGAAATTGAAGAAGATACAAAGAAATGGAAAAACATTGCATGCTCATGGATTGGAAGAATAAATATTGTTAAAGTGTTAATACTACCAAAAGCAATCTACACATTCAATGCAATCCCAATCAAAACTGTACCAGCATTCTTCTGAAAGCTAGAACAAGTAATCCTAAAATTTGTAAGGAACCACAAAAGACCCCGAATAGCCAAAGTAATATTGAAGAAGAAGACCAAAGTGGGAGGCATCACAATCCCAGACTTTAACCTCTATACAAAACTGTAATCATCAAGACAGCATGGTATTGGCACAAAAACAGACACATAGACCAATGGAATAGAATTGAGACCCCAGAACTGGGCCCACAAATGTATGGCCAATTAATCTTTCACAAAGCAGGAAAGAGTATCCAATGGAAAAAAGACAGTCTCTTTAATAAATGGTGCTGGGAGAACTGGACAGCAACATGCAGAAGAATGAAACTAGACCACTTCTTACACCATTCACAAAAAATAAACTCAAAATGGATAAAGGACCTGAATGTGAAACAGGAAACCATCAAAACCCTAGAGGAGAAAGCAGGAAAAACCTCTATGACCTCAGCCACAGCAATTTCTTACTTGACACGTCTCCAAAGGCAAGGGAATTAAAAACAAAAATGAACTATTGGGACCTCATCAAGATAAAAAGCTTCTGCACTACAAAGGAAAGAAATCAACAAAACCAAAAGGCAACAGATGGAATGGGAAAAGATATTTGCAAATGACCTATCAGACAAAGGGCTAGTATCCAAAATATATAAAGAACTCACCAAACTCTGCACCTGAGAAACAAATAATCCAGTGAAGAAATGGGCAGAAGACATGAATGGACAATTTTCTAAAGAAGACATCCAGATGGCCAATAGACACATGGAAAGATGCTCAATGTCACTCCTCATCAGGGAAATACAAATCAAAACCACACTGAGATACCACCTCACACCAGTCAGAGTGGCTAAAATGAACAAATCAGGAGACTATGGATGCTGGAGAGGATGTGGAAAACGAGAACCCTCTTGCACTGTTGGTGGGAATGCAAACTGGTGCAACTGCTCTGGAAAACAGTGTGGAGGTTCCTCAAAAAATTAAAAATAGATCTACCCTATGACCCAGCAATAGCACTGCTAGGAATTTACCCAAGGGATACAGGAGTGCTGATGCATAGGGGCATTTGTACCCCAATGTTTATAGCACCACTTTCAACAACAGCCAAATTATGGAAAGAGTCTAAACGTCCATCAACTGATGAATGGGTAAAGAAGATGTGGTTTATGTATACAATGGAATACTACTTAACAATGAGAAAGAATGAAATCTGGCCATTTGTAGCAACGTGGATGGAAGTGGAGAGTGTTATGCTAAGTGAAATAAGTCAGGCAGAGAAAGACGGTTACCACATGTTTTCACTCATATGTGGATCCTGAGAAACTTAACAGAGAACCATCGGGGAGGGGAAGGGAGAATAAAATTTACAGAGAGGGAGGGAGGCAAACAACGAGAGACTCTAAAATACTGAGAACAAACTGAGGGTTGATGGGGGGGGGGGTGGGGGAGAGGGGAAAGTGGGTGATGGGCATTGAGAAGGGCACCTGTTGGCATGAGCACAGGATGTTGTATGGAAACCAATTTGACAATAAATTATATTTAAAATAAAAATAAATTAAAAATAAAACTAAAAAAAAAAAAAAACACAAAAACAAACAAACAAAAAAACCCCAGACCATTAAAAACTACTGCCTATCAAGCACAGTCTGTGAGATAGCTAAAATAATAGGACATCTGGACATCTTGCCAACTTAAGAAGGACCAAGGAATGGTGAGTCAGTCTAATATATAGTTGTGTATTATACTGTAAAATCATTTCTCTGCTTTTCATCATGGGTAGGAAGGAAGCTGGAAAGTGGAAAGGAAGGAGCAAACTAAATAAAATGTGCCAAAGATAGAGGATTTACTAAAGGACTAAGCATAAAATTATAAACCAACTTGTATCTGTGATGAAGACAAGAACAATAATACAACTGAAGACCCTAGAATTAGATTTGTCATCAGTTACTTTGTATAATTGTGGTTTTCTAAACCAACCCACATTTTTCTGAAAACAATGTCTCCTAGCTTTCCTGGGTCCTAAAGCCAGATGCAAAGATTAGATAGGAACATGAATAAGGTTAGGCTGCAGTGCTACTTTGTTTGCATGTTGCTCACCAGGAATTCTATGTATATGGGGCAGTGTCAACACAAATCAGTAAGACGCTCTACATTTACCCAATACATTCTATCATTAAGAGTTATTCAGCTTCATTCTCACACCATAAGCAAAAAAATAATTCAAAATGGATCACAGACCTAAATCTAAGAGTCAGAACTATAAAACTTAAAAAAAAATATTAGCAATACATCTTCTTGACCTTGGATTAGGCACAAGGTTCTTAAATATCAAAAGCACAAGCAACAAAAGAATTGATAAACTGGACTTGATAAAAACTTTAAAATTTTGCGCTGCAAATGATACTATCAGGAAAGTAAAGACAACCCACACAATGGGAGAAAATATTTGCAAATAATATCTCTGAAAAGGGACCTGTATACAGAATATACAAACAACTCTTAAAACCTAATCATAATAAGATAAACCAATTAAAAACTAGGCAAAGGATCTGAATAGACATTTCCCCAAAGGAGATATAAATAAGCCACTAAGCACATGAAAAGATGATCAACATCATTAGTCACTGACGAAATTGAAAACAAAACCACAATGAGATTCTACCTCACATCCACTAGCATGGTTATAATAAAAAGGTAATAACAAGTGTTGGCAAGAATGTGGAGAAATTGGAACCCTTGTACACAGCTGATGGGAATACAAAATGGTGCAACCACTGTGGAAAAAATTTAGAAGTTCCTCAAAAGGTTTAACATAGAATCACCATATGATCCAGCAATTCTGCTTCTGGTACATACCCAAAAGAAATGAAAGTATACATCCATACAAAAACCTATACCCAAATGTTCATAAAACCATTATTCATAATAGCCCCAAAGTAGAAACAACCCAAATATACATCAAATGAATAAATAAAATGTTCCTTTTCATATAATAAAATATTCTGCAATTTATTATGGAATGAAGTAGTGAGGCTACAGCATGGATGAAAACAATACAATAAGTGAAAAAAAAGCTAATCATAAAAGACCACATATTATATGATTTCAGTTACATGAAGTGTCTAGAATAAGTAAATCCACAGAGACAAAAAATAATTCAGTGATCGCCTACTGAAGTATGAAGGGGGATACAGAGTGACTGCTAAGGCATATAGTCTTTTCTTTTTAGGGTGATCAAAATATTCTAAATTAACTGTGGTGATACATGCACAACTCAACTCTCTGAACATACTGAAAACCACTGAAGTTTATACTTTAAATGGATTAATTATGTGGCATTATAAGCTACATCTCAATAAGGCTTTTAAAAATCAATACCACTTCTGAGTATATATCCAAAGGAAATGAAATAAGTATCTCAAGATATCTACACCCCCATGCTCACTACAGAATTCACTGTAGCCAAAACATGGAAAGAACTTAACTGTTCATCAACAAATAAACTGATAAAGAAAATGTGGTATATACAATGGAATATTTTTCAGTCATGAGAAGGAAGGAAATCTGCCACTTGCAACAACATGGATGGACCTTAACAGCATTATGCTAAGTGAGGCAAGTCAGACAGAGACAAGTACCACATGATCACACTTTTATGTGGAATCTAAAAAAGTCAACACAAAGGAACAGAGTAGACTGGTGGTTACCAGGGGCAAAGGGGTAGGGAATGGGGAGATGTTGGTCAAAGGCCAAAAACTTCCAATCAAAAACTAAGTAAGTTGTGGGATGTAATGTACAGCTTAGTGACTATAGTTAACAATATGGTATTGCATACTTGAAATCTGCTTACAGAGTATATCTTAAATGTGTTCACGAAAGAAAGAAAGAAAGAAAGAAAGAAAGAAAGAAAGAAAGAAAGAAAAGAAAAGAAAAGAAAAAGAAAGAAACTATGTGAGGTGATAGATGTGTTAACTAAACTTAATGTGGTAATCACTTCACAATATACATACTTATCAAGTCGTCACATTGGATACCTTAAACCTATACAATGTTATCTGCCAATTGTATATATCAATAAAACTAGAGAAAAAAAGAGTTATTCATATTTCTGGGTTACTATGATAGATAAGGACACAAGTTTGCCTCCTCTCCTTTTCTAAGTCCCATTAAAATGACAAATTTAAGGGGCACCTGGGTCGCTCAGTCAGTTAAACATCCAACACGGTTTCAGCTCAGGTCATGATCTCATAGTTTGTTGGTTCAAGCCCTGCATTGGGCTCTGTATTGACAGCATGGAGCCTGCTTGAGACTCTCTCTTTCTCCCTCTTTCTCTCTGCCCCTCCCCCACTTATTCGCACACCCTCTCGCTCTCTCTCTCTCAAAAATAAATAAACCTTAAAAACAAATGACAAATTTCAAAACAAATTTGTTAACAATGTTTAGAAAAAGAGGAACATTATTAAGCCAGAGATTTTAATGAGTTTGTCAGACTAAAAGGGATAGGGTTATAATCATAGAGAAAATAAAGCAGAAATCACAATCAAGAACTAATCCAAAAGGCTTTTGTTACCCTAATGGTAAAACCACAGAGAAGCTAAACGTCCAGGGTTGACAGGTGTCCACACCCAGAATGGGAAGCAGAACAGATGTCACTGTGATTAACTGAAGAATTACCTACAAAGCAGCTTCCCATCTTGTCCCCTCTTCCACCATTCTCCCTACCTAGAAGCTTGTTGACATCAAAAGCACCTAGCTCACCCACGTACTCCTATACCAGTCCATAAATCTCAGCTCACCAAGATTCTTCTCAGCCCTTCTCTATCAGCCCTCCCTCCTCCTCAAGGAAGAGGCCTGCTGGGGATGCACTCCACACATACAGAGAAATTCTAGCTATCTATATTTGGGAACTCAGTCTTTCATTCATGCATATGAATGGGGAAAAACAACTCCAACAGACATTTGAGGAAAAACAGTGGCTTCCAAGAGAAGTTCCAAGATTTAACAAAATAGAACTAACCCTGGATGAAGTAGAAATTCCAGAAACAGAAGGTAATCTTGGAAAAACAACTCTAATTAATTCTTTAGAGATTCAACATAATAATGCATACACAAAAGAACAGATTGCAGGGAAACCTGAGTGTCAGAGAATGGGAAAGAACTTTTGAAATTATAAGTATAATTATCAAAGTGAATCTTTTATTAGAAAGCTTTTAATTACATATTTTAAAATAGAAGAGGGGTGCCTGGGTGGCTCAGTTGGTTAAGCATCCAACTTCAGCTCAGGTCATGATCTTGTGGTCAATGAGTTCAAGCCCCACGTCGGGCTCTGTGCTGACAGGTCAGAGCCTGGAACCTGCTTCAGATTCTGTGTCTTCCTCTTTCTCTGCTCCTCCCCCAATCATACTCTGTATCTCTCTCAAAAGTAAATAAACATTAAAAAAATTTTTTTTAATTTTTTAAATAGGAAAGAAAAATTAAGAGACATTGATGATTAATCAAATCCAAGTGAACCAACAGCCATCTAGTAGGAATTTCAAAGTAAAAACCATTTAAAAAGTGGAAAGGGAATAATTTAAAAACAATAGAACAAATGGTCCCAAAGCTACAGAAAGATATGACCGGAAAGGCTCAACAAGTACCATGCAGAAAATACAATGATTCATGCCTCCTGACATGTCAGAGGGCAGAGAGAAAGTGTCCAGAGAGAAACAGCAGGTGACAAAAAGGAGCAAGCATCAGAGTGGCCATGGCACCAATGGATCCAACAGAAAGGGAAGCAGTAACATCAGACTTCTGAAAGGAAATAACGTGAACCTAGAGTTTAATTCTGTGGAAAAAAGCAACAAAGCATAAATACAAAATAGTCATTTTCTGACATACAAAGCTTTAGGAATTTTACCAATCCCAGAACCTCTCCAAAAGTATTACTAAAGGGTAAAGGACAGACTCCAGTCAAAAAAAAAAAAAAAAAAAGGATTCCAAGAATGAAACATGCAATCCAAAAAGCAGTACATCTAATCAAGAATACAATATAAACAATTCTTTTAAAATCTAAGGAGAACAGGGGCGCCTGGGTGGCTCTGTCGGTTGAGCATCCGACTTGGGCTCAGGTCATGATCTCATGGTCCGTGAGTTTGAGCCCCACATCGGGCTCTGTGCTGACAGCTCAGAGTCTGGAGCCTGTTTTGGGTTCTGTGTCTCCCTCTCTCTCTGCCCCTCCCCCGCTCAAGCTTTGTCTCTGTCTCTCTCAAAAATAAATAAACATTAAAAAAAAATCTAAGGAGAACAGCTGTATAAAGGCATAGAAAACTTTTAGCAAAAATTAGAACAAGTTTGTCAGAAGGTTCTAAGAAGGATGTGTTCACGGTGATAATGAATTGCTTGTTACAAATAATCCTATTAATAGGCAAGGAAGATTAGGAGTACACTGGTTGGGATGAGCACTGGGTGTTATATGTAAGTGATGTATCACTAAATTACATTCTTGAAAACATTATTACACTTTATGTTAACTAACTTGGATTTAAATTAAAGTTGAAAAAGAGAGAGAGAGGTGAGAAGAAGCTTATTTTCTTTTGGACATACTTGTATGAGAATTTGTGGCTGGCATTACAGCAGCCATCTTGATAACATGAGGGGACATGTCTTGGATGAATGCCAACAGGTTGCAGATGGCAAAGGGAAGTGATGGGAACATCTATGTCCTTGTTAATACCTTGCACACTGGAACAACTAAACTGGAAACTCCTACCTTTTAAACCTTCTTTACATTGGATAATAAGGTTTTATCAATGTTCAAAAATAATAATAATAATCCAGTTACACCTAGTGATAAAGTGAAGACATAACAATTGATCAGTAAATTATAACAACCTGCTGGCCCCTCCCCTCACTTTTTTCTCCTCTCTGCTCTGGTTAGCTGTACAACCATGAACAGCACGTTACAGACACAGGATCTACTTGCGTTTTACATCAGGTCCAACTACACTACCTGGACTCTACATTCCGTAAATGCTGGTGCTGGATTTTAAATTTTTAGAGTCAACCTATAGTAAAAACACAAAAGATTGTGTCCTAGTTTCAGAACAGAATGTAAATGCCATAAGTCTTATAAAAGTAAAGGTGAGACAGATGGAGGCTCAGCCTGGAGAAGGGCAGCTGGAGGGGAGATGCAGAGGCACCACATTCTTACAGAAGAATGTCATGAGATGACTATTTAGAATCCATGGCTTACGAAACACAGTTTCAAATACTAATATTTAAAAACCATAGCTGTAACCAAGTAAACAATAAAAACACAACTTTTGGTATGGGGGGGGGATGAATAAACTATAATACAGATGTTAGCATATTATCTATGAGGCAACTACAGTAAAAGCTTTTCCAAAAAGTGAAAGGAAAAAAAGGGTAGGAGAAAAAAGCAATAATCAGTCAAGATAGCAATCACTACCACAGGGAAGAACTGGGAGAGAGAATGTTGTGGGATCCTCACTCAGAGGAAGAAGAGTCAGGTTCACGGTTTGGAGAGAAAGATTTAGAGAATAGTACTAACAATGTGCCCCTAAGGGAGGGAATGGAGAGTGGCAAAGAAGATGACTCTTGTTTTTTGGCCACGTATAATTTGTTAAAAGTTATATTTTTCAGATTATACACACATATCATTTTGGTAATAAGAACTTAAATTTCCTATTTAAAATAAAAAATAAATGCCTACATCTGAAGGAGTAAAAGCTAGTTATGTCCATTTTCCTCTATTAAATTTGGTACAGTGTTTTGTTTGAGATAATATTCAATGCTGAAGAGGTTGTGAAAGATGAACATTAATGTACCCAGAGGAGAATCTGAATAGGAACAATCTTACTTTTTTTTAAAAATGTTTATTTATTTTTGACAGAGAAAGAGACAGAGCATGAGCAGGCAAGGGGCAGAGAGAGAGGGAGTCACAAAATCCAAAGCAAGCTCCATGCTCTGAGCTGTCAGCCCAGAGCCCAGCATGGGGCTCAAATTCACTAACCTTGAGACTATGATCTGAGCCAAAGTCGGACACTTAACCAACTGATCTACCCAGGTACCCCAGAACAATCTTTCTGTTAAACGGTTTGTTAAATGTGGATTTTAGTTCTGTTCACTACTATTCCCAAGACCTAGAACAATGTCTGCTACAGAGTAATATATTCAGTGAACGAGGAAGAAACAAGAAGAAACATCTATGTACTCTTGGGTATGGAACTTACAAACAAACAAACAAAAAATCAGAAGTAAACTTTACCAAAATTAGAACATATTGTTTGGAATTACAGAAGCTCTTTCCTCCCCCCTTCTTTTCACTTCTCTACAGATAACATATGATAAGCAAGGATCAAAAAAGAGTTCATCAGTCCCTACCAAATGTAAACCTAAATATGTACACTTAACCAAGCACTGTGGGGGTTTTTATTCCACTATCTGTATTTTTTATTTTCTGTAAGTTATATTTGTTTCTTGCTCAAATATGCATGTCCCTGCTTCACACTTTCCCTTCATCATAATGGTTTCTTTTCCTTCTTTTATCTTTTAAACAAGCCAATTTTACAATTTCAGAATATTCTACTGTCTCTAGTTCTTTGGGTCTTGATTCCCTATTTGTTGTGAATGTTGATTCCCCCCACCCCTTCCATGGAAGCTCCTTCTTTTTTGCTATTTATGCCATTTTATTGTGAGTTGATCAATATTATGGATTACTGATTTATTAACATGGGGGTTTTCTTTGTCCTGAGCTGTGGGACAATCCCTCAGAGTAGTTTTGCATACTCCAGCAATAATTTGTGGAGTTTCTCCAGTCTGTGAAACTGAAAACTGAAGAAAGCCTCATTTAAAATGGAGTGGGCAGGCCAGAAGGGAAGTTCTCGTGCCCTACCACTGGTCAACTGCAGACCCCAGCATGAAGAGCAGTATTGTGCTTTCGCTACAGGAAGAAACCTACTTTATGATTCCAGCAGCAGAAAGGAAGAATTTCTACTTGGCCAGCAATAAGCTCAGCCAATAATACCACAACTCACCCAACGAGAAACTGTTACCACCCTAAACTCTTGCTTTCCTCCAACAAACTTTTGTTGAAAGCAGCCCCTCCCATTTTCCTCTTTTTCTCTATAATGTTCCTTTCCTTTGATCTTGGAACTTGCTTATGTTTTGCCATAGTTTGCATGTCCCAAATTGCAATTCCTCTGCTATTGCTGAATAAACTGATTTTGCTAGTAAAATAACTGGCTTTTTTACTTTTAAGGTCAACATGTCCAACACCAGTTTTATGTCAATTTCTAGATAGCATGTGAAGATACACTTGAATCTCTAGCCCATCAGTGCTGCAGGCTTGGATTTCAGTTCCACATGAGTTGACTTTTTCCCACCCTCAGAGCTCTGGAAAATTAGTGTATAAATCCCCTGCCCCCTTACCTCCTCCCTGACCTACCTCATTCTAAAGCATCTAAACTACCCTTGGGCAAGTTCGTTAGTATTTCTGAAGCACATTTCTTTACCTACTTACCTTAAAAAGTTTACAAATCAATAAAGAATACAGGGTGAAAAAACATAAAGAACACAGGAGTGAGATTCTGTCAATTTGTAAGAGTCATATAAGTTGATTCCCCTTCTTAGAAGGCATCCCACAGGCCCCTTTACTTTCTCATGCACTTCTATAAGTCACCTGTTCTGCCTAAAAGTTGAGGAACAGAATCTTAATCTTCTTCAAAGAATTTCTCAAACATTTTTCCCTCCCAGATTTTGACCAAATCAGAGACTAACTAATGTTGGCCATCTGATACTGTCTTATGAACACTTCAAAAAACATACTTTCCCAAATTGAAGCCACTCTCCTGTTAAAGTGTACTTTATCTGACTAGTTTAGAAAAGCCATACTGGTCATCTAAGCAGTAACCTAAAGAGGAAAGGTGTGGGAAGTAGAAAGTCTGAAAGGCACTGTCACTCAACTGCTAATTAATACAGGCCTTATGGTTAGCCCCAAGTGCAGCCCCTGTGATATCTCTTTTTATCTCTTTGAAGTTCAATGCAGCTCTACACATATTCTAATAGCTGACTAGAATGGAAGCGGGCAACCTATCTCTGGTGGCTCACAGCCTTATTAAGTAACAGCACAACTGACATCACACATAGCCAGAGCCTCTCAACAACTACCAACTACTGCTTTAGCCCTTGAGAAGCTCCTGAAAGCTGCAGCTCCCAGAAAGCAGAGGGAACACAGAAATTAAGGAAACAGTCACTTCTTTCTTTTCACTATAGTGATAAACAGATAATGAGAATCTAGATCTTAATTCCATGCCAAGAGATTCTTCCACCATTCACATGTTCTCCTGTACCCCATCCAACATTCTAAGCCTTGCCACTGATTCAAAATCCCTGCAATAAGCTATAGTTTGCAAATAATCCTGACTTGTTTCCCCTAGAACCTCCTACCAACAACTCATGTTAAGTTGCTGCTCAATGACAAAGTCTAAACCTTCTCTCCCTGTAGCAGTGACATTTTCCTTGGGCCTCACAGAGGATCACGAACCACGGGACCTTACCTGATCTGATTATGTCATTACTAGGGTACCACCTGTCAGGTGATGCCTCCTGAGTATTACTGGGGATGCATCCATTTCTCCAGCAGGCTGCTTCTGGAGCACCTAGGTTAAGTCACTTATTTAATTTACTTTTTTTCTTTTTTAATGGAAAAAAAAAAACCTTTGTGGGAAGAGATATGTCTATCAATCAAATTCAAATAGAAACACTGTCCTATTCTCTCTACTACCTTAACTCTACAGTCGTCTGAATTTGGGCAGTGTTTTGATGACAAATGACTAGTCTATGTAAAGAAACTTCAACAGTGTTTTTGAAATGAAAAAAATATGCTATAATTTCTTTGTAAAGATATGAAAAGAATACTTTCCAAGTCAATATAAACTTGCATTTTACAACCCTCCTATTGTAACCGATAGCTTCTGCTGCTCTGTTCCAATTTCCAGATCAATTCATCTTGATTTGCCACTTCCTCTCTGCACACCTGGATAAAATGCAAACTCTATCCTGCCTTAGGCCCAAATGATTTTGCCCCCCATTTAAACGATTATCTTTCTAAATTTAAAACCAACCAGGCTAATCTCCTTCCTGTCCATGAAACAATTTTTATTTTCTGCCACCATACCTTTGGCTCATTCCATTCCCTCAATCTGAAATGCCCTCCCCTAAAACCTTACTAATCAGAACACTAGTCATTCTTTATGAAAAAGTTCAACTTCTAACTCTCCATGAAGTCACAGCTGAAAATGATCATCCCCCCCCACCCATCACTTACAGATATGTTTCTCTCTGACCAAAGAATAAGCTCCTAAAGGGAAAGAACTATGTCTTTACTTTTTTGCACCCTCACAGTGCCCAGTACAGATAACTACACATAACTGTTATTTAAACATATTTACTCAATAAATACATGCATACTTTCACATCTGCAGAATAACATCACACCAGACACAAATAATACTAACTGTTTTTACCAAGGCAAATAAAAACAGGTTTAAAATGTCATTTTGATTTGACTCAGGTATACAGAGAATACTACTCAAAACCTAGGAGTAAGGAATAACCAAACTCACCCACCAAGTCAGAGAACTATGCAGACATTTGATACTATCTCTACATAGTAAAGTAAAAATACTTTTTCTGAAAGAAAAATAAA
Organism: Panthera onca; assembly: GCF_046562875.1. NCBI lineage: Eukaryota > Metazoa > Chordata > Mammalia > Carnivora > Felidae > Panthera > Panthera onca. Next base: position 166,050,973 of record NC_138342.1, on the reverse strand, counting down.
AAAACACCTCTAATCAGCACAAAATCACAATGTGACATGCAAAGGCTATGCCAAGGAGTTTTAAATAGTCTTGGGTAAATCAGTATACCCTGTCTGAGAAATAATGAATAGATGAGTAAGTGCCCTAAAACTCAAGCCCAGAATAGTTAGGTATTTACGCTGAATGATAAATAACAAATCGGGGCACTATAATAAAAGCAGAATGATTTTTGGGGCACCTGCGTGGCTCAGTCAGTTAAGCATCCAACTTCAACTCAGGTCATGATCTCACAATTCATGAGTTCTGGTCCCATGAGCTGTCAGCACAGAGCCTGGAGCCTCCTTCAGATTCTGTGTCTGTCCCTCCCCTGCTCATGCTCTGTCTCTCAAAAATAAATAAACATTAAAAAAAAATTTTTTAAAGCAGAATGATTTTTTTTTTAATTTTTTTTTTAACGTTTATTTTTGAGACTGAGAGAGACAGAGCATGAACGGGGGAGGGGCAGAGAGGGAGACACAGAATCGGAAGCAGGCTCCAGGCTCTGAGCCATCAGCCCAGAGCCCGACGTGGGGCTCGAACTCACGGACCGTGAGATCGTGACCTGAGCTGAAGTCGGACGCTCAACGAGCCACCCAGGCGCCCCAAAAGCAGAATGATTTTTTAAAAATAACCTAGCTGTTTTATTCTTCATCAAGAGTCCTCAACTATTGCTATATCTAATAAATATGCACCATTAGGTAAAAGAAATTATTACATGGTTGCATATACACTGCATTCTTGCTATCCCCAAATATTATCGGGGTCCATTACATAATCTTATCTAACATGTAAGTCAAAAAAGCAGGTATTATTTGATTTTTTCAACTGAACAACAGCTACATTAGGTCAGATACCTTGACTACCCAAAACAAAAATCAGTGTCAGACAGTGATAGAATTGAGGAAAGTCATGACTGTACTTCTAAATCTCAACTTCAAATATGGTATGATGATGATGATGATTACAATAAACAATAACATTAGCAAACACTTTTATAACACTTGTTACATGCCAAACGTGGCTCTGAGATCTTTACATTCGCCAATTTACTTAAAACCCACAAAAGAATTCTGAGACATGTATACTATCTTATTTACAACATGTATAGTCCCATTTTATAGATGAAAACACTGAGGCACAAGCAGATTAGATAACTTACTCAAGGTCATACATCTCATAAGTTATAAGGCCAGAATTCAAACTTCGGAAGTCTAGCTCCACACCCAGGCTCCTAACCAAATGCAATATCCCTTTCTTAGCTAATTCCCAAGACAACTCATATCCTCTTTATCATGTACTGATTGAGTACTTCTCCACCTTCATTACTGCCTTCCTACCTTTTTGAAATTTGTTCACTTTATTCATCAAAACAATGTTTCTAAGATATAAAAGTTAAAAATGCAGGATGTGATTCTTGTAGTTTGTTCTGGGTAATTTCAGATCAGTTCTTGGTTGAAGAAATCTCAGCTTTTAACATCTGAAATCTCTGTAGCACTTCACATCTGTTACCTAAAGGAAGAGGGTAGGGAAACACTTACTAGTATCTGGAGGTTTCTCTTTAGATATGCCAAATAAAAATTCATATTTGGCCTTGGCAACACTCTGGGAATGAGACGATGCATTGTTAACCCAAACAAATGTCTCTGCCTGCAAAATTAAAACAAAAAAAAAAGTTATCATTAAAAACATATAAAAAATACATCATAAAACAAACCAACCACAAGAGAATGGTTAAGCAATAATGAAATATCTTCTTGACAGAATGCTACATGGCCATTAAAAATGAAACATAAAAAATATAATACAACAAAAATCAAAATACAAAATGATCACTGAAAGATTACAATTGTATAGAAAAATAAACATACATCTATGGGGAATAAGAAATTTATGAAAACTTTGGCTTGATGGAGGGGGCAGAATTATGGTACAATACTTGTTTAAAAAATTTTTTTAATGTTTATTTATTTTTGAGAGAGAGACAGAGTGCAGGCAGGGGAGGGGCAGAGAGAGAAGGAGACACAGAATCCAAACAGGCTCCCAGCTCTGAGCTGTCAACACAGAGCCCAACACAGGGCTTGAACTCACAAACCCCGAGATCATGACCTGAGCCAAAGTTGTACACTTAACCAACCAGGTGCCCCTATTTTTTTAAATTGAAGTACAGTTGACATACAACATTATATTAGTTTCAGGTATACAACAGAGTGATACAAAACTCTCACCCCGAAAATTATAGTTACCATCTGCTACCATACAAAGTTATTACAATATGATTGACTATATTCCCTATACTATACTATTCATCCCCATGACTTACTTTATAATTAAGTTTGTACCTTAAGTTTGTATAATTAAGTTTGTACCTCTTAATCCCTTTCACCTATTTAGCCCATCCTCCCATCCTCCAACCCCCTAGCAACCACCAGTTTGTTCTCTGCATTTATGTTCTCCGCATTCATCTCTATTCTGGGTACGTTTTTGTTTGTTCGCTGGTTTTGTTTCTTTAGATTCTACTTATAAGTGAAATCACATGGTATTGTCTTTTTCCATCTGACTTATTTCACTTAGCAAAATACCCTCTAGGTGCCCATCCATAGTATCATAAAAGGCAAGCTTTCAGTCTTTTTTTATGGCTGAGTTTTATTCCATTTATACATATATATATATATATATATATATATATATATATATATACACACACACACACACGTGTGTATATATGTGTGTACACACATATATATGTATATGTACACACACACATATATGTATACCACATCACATTCATTCATCTGTGGATGGGCACTTGGGTTGCTTCTGTATCTTGGATATTAGAAAAACACTGCAATACACATAGGAGTGCATACATCTTTTCAAATTAATGTTTTCTTTTTTTCTTCCAGAAGTAGAATTACTGGATCATATGATACTTCTATTTTTAATTTTTTGAGGAATTTCCATACTATTTTCCACATAGCTGTACCAATTTACATTCCCACCAATAGTGCATGAGGGTTCCCTTTTCTCCACATCCTAACAACTGTTATTTCTTGTCTTTTTGATAATAGTCATTAGCCATTCTATGTGAGGTGATATCTCACTGTGATTTTAATTTACATTTCTCTGATGATTAGGGATGTTGACCATCTTTTCACATGTCTCTTGCCATCTGTATGTCTTCTTTGGAAAAATGTCTATTCAGGTCTTCTGTCTAATTTTTAATCAATTATTTATGGTTTTGTTTGGAGTTGAGTTGTAGGAGTTCTTTATATATTTTGGATGTTAACGCCTTATCAGATATATCATTTGCAAATGTCCTCTCACATTCAAGTAGGTTTTTTGAATTTTGTCCTTATTATTTTTATTATTATTTTTTTATTTTAGAGAGAGAGAGAGAGAGGAGTACAAGCTAGGGAGAGGGCACAGGGAGAGAGAATTTTGAACTCCACACTGAGCATGGAGCTTTGACACAGGCCTTGATCCCATGACCCTGGGATCATGACCTGAGCTGAAATCAAGAGTCAGATGCTCAACCCAGGCATCCCACATTTTGGTCTTTAATCTATTTTGAGTTTACTTTTGGTGCATGGTGTAAGAAAGTGGTCCGGTTTCATTCTTTTACATGCTGCTGTCTAACTCTTTACTAAAGATACTGTCTTTTCCCCAATGTATATTCTTGCCTTCTTTGTCATAGTTATTGACCATATAAGTATGGGGTTATTTCTTTTTTTTTTTTAATTTTTTTTTAATGTTTTTATTTATTTTTGAGACAGAGAGAGACAGAGCATGAGCAGGGGAGGGGTAGAGAGAGAGAGAGACACAGAATCTGAAGCAGGCTCCAGGCTCTGAGCTGTCAGCACACAGCCCGACGCAGGGCTCGAACTCACACACCACGAGATCATGACCTGAGCCAAAGTTCGATGCTCAACCGAATGAGCCACCCAGGCGCCCCTGTATGGGGTTATTTCTTGGCTATCTGTCCTGTTCAATTGATCTATGTGTCTATTTTTGTTGCCAGGACCATATTGTTTTGAGTACTATAGCTTTGCAGTATAGTTTGAAATGTGAGATTGTGATACTTACAACTTTGTGCTTCTTTCTCAAGAATACGTTGGCCATTCAGGGTCCTTTACAGTTCCATATAAATTTTACAACTGTTTGTTCTAGTTGTGGGAAAAATACTACTGTCATTTTGATAGGGATTGCACTGAATCTGTAGACTGTTTTGGATTAATATGTACATTTTAACATTAATTCTTCCAGTCCATAAACCTAGTATATCTTTCCACTTATTTGTGTCAGCTTCAAGTTCTTTCATCAATGTCTTACAGTTTTCAGAGTACAGGTCTTTCACCTTCTTGGTTAAATGTATTCCTAGGTATTTTACCCTTTTTGATACAGTTGTAAATGGGACTGTTTTCCTAATTTCTCTTTCTGCTAGTTCATTATTAGTATATAGAAATCCAACAGGTTTCTGTATATTAATTTTGTATTCTGCAACTTTACCAAATTCATTTATCAGTTCTAATAGTTTTTTAGTGGACATTTTAATTTTTCTATATATAATATAATGTTATCTGCATATAGCAACAGTTTTATTTCTTCCTTACCAATGTGGATACCTTTTATTTCTTTCTCTTGATTAACTGCTGCAGCTAAGACTTCCAGCACTATGTTGAATAAAAGTGGCCAAGAGTTAACATCCTTGTCTTGTTCCTAGCCTTAGAGAGAAAAAGCTTTTAGCTTTTCACCATTGAGTATGATGTTATCTGTGGGTTGGCAGAATTTTTTAAATTAAACTTATGTTACTTTTCTGCAATTAGCAAACTGTATTTTATTTTTAGATGTGTCATGTTACAAATGATTATCAATACCTATAGCACACAGCAGGAATATTTGTGTATGGGTTCTACTAAAATATGCTAACATAAAGAAGTCTTTCCCCAAAAAGACCTTATTTTTTATGTAATCAGAAACACCATTCAGCCAAACAGGGGGCACAGAGTATAAGTGCCACTCATCCCATTTATACTAACTCTCCTAAATTTAAGCATCTGTCCCAGTGTTCTCTGGAATTCCATAAAGTCCCCTATTTGAAAGATAAGCTACAAAGGTGACTGTGAAAGTGGGTTCACATCATGATTCTAAATTCCTATGGCCTTCCTCCTGGCTGCTTTAGGCAACTGCCAAAACTCGGGCATGCCTCCCTCCCTTCTCTGGCCTAGTATTAATTTAAAATAAGTAACAAGATAGAAATTGTAAAACACAGAGAAATCTAGCCTAGTTCAATCAGGGAGCCATTCTTCTGCCACTTTACCCTGAACCCAAAAATCAACCAAAATCCAGATACTGCCCTCCCTGGTTTCTACCCTCTAATTATGAGATATCTTCTTTTCTCATGTCTGAGCAGCAAACATAACCGTTCACTGTAGGAGACAGAAGCACAGAGAGTTTTATCAGCAACCAAACAGCTACTTCATAGAGGGAAATTTTATGACTTCTATTATATTCCTTGGAGCAGAAATGATTGACAGTAGTGAGAAGGCCCATGATGGGGTTATGATTAACTCCATCACCCTACTGCAGACCAGTTCAACAGGTAGGCCTCTCTTTGTTCTTTCCTACCAATATCAAAGAGCTAGTTTGTACAAGTTTGAGGAAACAATTTATTTCTTAAAATAGCTCTACAATCACTTAATGTTCAACTGTGTAAAATTTATCTTTTTGGTAAAGGTGTATACTCCTCTTGGGAGTTATGTGCTTGATATTCACAAGCCGTTGATTAACCTTTTCCCCAGCAGAGAGGAAATATCAATGTTTTGATGTGTTTAGGGAGCTTCAGACTGGTAAAAGAGGAATGTGATGCCCTAGGTATCGTGGTAGAGCGGTTAAGGAAGGGTCTCTGAGTAACTAATACTTGTAGAAATGAGAAGGATGAGAGCCAGGGAAGAACAGACTCCCCCATCTAAGCAGAGAGAGGGTCATATAGCAGGAGGCCTTATAGCAGGAAAGGATTAGGCTACTCAAATGATTGAAAAGCCAACATGGCCACAGAATAGTGGGTAAATGGGAAACTTTAGAGACTGACCAAGAAAATAACACAGCAGAAAGTAAGGAGAGGAGACAGGAGCCAAACACACATGATGTGTAGGTCAAGGAAAGGTCTGATGAGAAGCCAGGGAAGGGTTTGAAATATATGGTGACTCACTAACCCATTTAAAAGATCATTCATTTAGGGGCGCCTGGGTGGCTCAGTTGGTTAAGCGTCCAACTCTTGAGTTGGGCTCAGGACATGATCTCACAGTTCGTGAGTACGAGACCTGTGTTGGGTTCCACACTGATAGTTTGGAGCCTGCTTAGAATTCTTTCTCTCTCTCTCTCTCTGCCCCTCCCTGTTCATGCTCGCTCGCTCTCTCTCTCTCTCTCTCTCTCTCTCAAAGTATATAAATTTTTTTAAAAAAGATCATCCATTTAAACTTTTAAAAGATCATATGATTGTTATGGGGTAAATGGATTGAAATGAGTTAAGAGGAAGCAAATACCAGTTAAGAGTCCAAGTTAGAGAGTATGGAAACTTAGAGTAGAATGATGGCAATGAAAATAGGCAGAAGTAGATGAATTTGAAATATACTTTGTAGGAAGGATCTACATGAATTTTCTGATAAATTGGATTTAAGAAATGAGAGAAAGGGTGATTTCAGGGATAATTACAATGAGTAATATTTACTAACCACTTAGTCCAGGCACATTATTGTCTAATGCAGCAGGGAGAAACTTAGCTTGTCTGACTCCTTATTACTATTTCCCTTAGTACTGTGGCATATAGCTTAGAAACTTCTGCTTAGCCCTGCACACAGGCATGTTATAGCAAGATTTGCAAAAACTATTTTCCATCCAAAATCTACCTCACCCAAGGAAATAAGAAAGTATGTACAAAAATGACTATACTATGTTTAAGATTTATAAGAATGACATGACCAGATTCCTATATGTAAAGATTAACTGACCAAGGACAAAAGTTACATGACCTTCCTCAGATGTCTACAAACATCAGTCACCTTTAGACTCCAACTCTGTACTGCTTCCCCCTCTTCCTAACATAGAAGAAACTCAAATCTCATGCTTGGAGAGATGGTTCTTTGGGACAATAATCCTAGTCCACCACTGGATTGCTGGCTTTCTGAACAAAATTGCTTACATCCCCCAACATCTTGCCCTTGACTCTCTGGTCTACTGTGTGGCCAGCAGAACCACCTTGGACTTGGTTACATTAATGCAATACATTAATATCTCATTTAATACTCAGGATAACTGTAGGAGATGGGCACTACTATCATCCAAGTCTCATAGTTAGAGAAAGAGGCAATGAGTGGGTAAGTAAGTTGTCCAAGGTTATAAAGCTAGTAAATTGTGGAATCCAGATTCAAATCCTGAATGCAGAACCCATGACTCAGGGAAGGACTCCCAGGAATCTGACCTGAGCAAATGAGTGCATATACTGAGATATGGAAAAACTAGAGAAGGAACATTATCAATAGCTTGGATTTGGGCTTCCAGGTGACTTCCCAAGGTCTCAGTAAAACAACAAAAAAGAAAATTCTAAAGGCAAAATCCATTACTATGGTGCTAGAAAAGATGCCATCAATAAAGCACCAGTTTTAAGAAATTATAGGAAGATAATGTTTCGGCATAGAGTTTCAATTTAAAGCCTGAAAACTGTTCTCTAAGGAACATTTCTCTTGAGCAAGGCTTCTAAGCCTCAGTTCCATATCAATAGAATTCTGGAGGTCTGAAGTTAAATGGTAAAAAAATAAAACAACAACACTTACATCTTTATTTTCACTTACCTTAAACTGAAATTTAGCTTTTTTTTTTCAAATATGAATATATGCAACTAACCATAGAATTATTATCAGTAGCTGTAACTTTGGCACCAGTAGAAATCACAGCCATTTTCACATCATATAACAGTTACTGCAGATATCTTAAAAATATAATTCATACTCATCCTTGATAGTAGTTACTAGAACCACCACTAAATTTAATTATGAATAAAGAAATGCATTACCATATCACAAATTTGTTTAATATTTTGTTAAACATAAATCATTAAACATATGTATTAAACAATATAACTGGTTCTACTGTAGATCCATGTATGTTATTGTATGTACTTAAAAAGCATTATTTTGACAAGAGGTACATAGCATTACCAGATTGTCAAAAGGGGTCGTGGCACTGAAGAAAAGACCTTGCGCAGCTCTTAAGTATAGAGAATAAATTGATGCTACCAGAGGGGAGGGGGTGGAGGAGTGGGTAAAATAGGTGATGGGGATTAAAGAGTACGTATCATGATGAAATAAAATAATTTTTAAAAAAAGAAAATAACAACAAAAAAACAAGAGACCCTGCTCAAAAGCATGGTTCTTTAAAGTGTGGCTCATGACCCATTAGTGGCTTGATCAGGTTTTCATATAAGTTTATACACGTACACACACATATATATATGAGAATAAAATTGAAAATACCAGAGTATGACAGCACATAGTAAGATTAAACATTGTTTTATATAACTCCTAAATTACTTGTGTACATGCACAGGTGTGTGTATATCAGATCACGATGTAAAATGTGTATCTCACCATGAGTCATGATCAAATTGTTGGAAACACATTGCTCTAGAGTGGCTCTCAAACTTCAGTACGACTTGGCATCACCTACATGATTTATTAAAACATGTACTTGGAGATTCACCCAGAGTTTGTATTTTAGTACGTCTGGGATGTGTGGCCTGAGAATTTGTATTTTCCAACAATTTTGCATGTAATATTAGTGCTGGTGCTCCAGGGACTGTATTTTGTAAACCATTGCTCTAGACCAATGTTTTTCATCCTTTCTTATATATATGAATCCCCTGGGAATCTTGTTAAAATGTAGATTAATCAGATCTGGGGTGGTTCCCAAGAGATGCTGACACTGGTTCATAGAGCACATCTGTGCTAAAGCTTGCAAGTAAAGCAGTACTCAAAGCATTTTCAGACTTCAGAGAAGAGAAACATTTTTTAAAGGGATGTTTTACCTAGGAGTTAAATACACTAAAAGCTTTCACTGTGATAAAGCACTCCATACTATGACAATTATGGGGGAGCCTAAAACCTAACATTCAGGCCTAAATCAAAGCATTAACATTCTTCCACCTTGCCTAGTGAAATAAAATTCATTTACTTACATTAGTTATTCTTAACCAAAGACATATTCTCTTCCCATGCCAAAGGTTATAAATCTCTACAATACCCATCTCTACAATAATTTTTGCGGGTCTTTGAAAAATCCTATTTGAAACAAGCAGCTTGACGGGAGACCCATATAATTTGGTACTACTTTTTTCTTCTGTATTACTAATTGAATAAAATATGTTCTTTTATTTTATCACAGTCACTTTAGAAACATAAATCTCATTGAAGTAGGGGGTATGAAGTAACATTAGCAAATGGACTGTCAGATGATCCAGACTTCACTCCCAGCTGGAATTTCCACTCAATCTCACACTAATGCTTAGTCTTTGGACTTTAGCCTCCCTATTGATAAAGAGTGTTACTCAAATTTATCCCAAATTCTGAAGCACAAAGATTCTTCACACTTCTGTACCTCCTTCGCAGTTACTACATTAAGGAGGAATAACAAAGACCTCTCCCCTGCGGTAACATTACAATGACATGATTACCAAAACATACCCTGCACTTAAATATTCAAATAAAATCTCAATCTTACATTTTACATGGCTTTTCAGATTTGCAAAGAATTTTCACTTACATTTTCTAACTCTCAAGATGTTACTGACTATAATTACCTATTAGACACAAGAAAAACACTACTGATGTAAAATAATTCTTCCAATTGTCTAGCTGCAAGAAATTAAGAGGACAAAGCAGAAAGCTGTGAGCAAATTTCAGAAGTAAAAGTCACTGAATTTGGGATGGGAGGGATGGGGCCAGAGGAAGAGTGGAGTAGGGGCTGACAGAAGAGTTGGAGGAGGATGGTATGCTCCTTAATTTCATTACCATTTCAATTTCAGTATGGTGTTCAGAGGATGTGAGAGCCTCCTAGTCAGTCAGAGTTGAGTATTAGAAAATGCTTTAAGCCAGAGAAGATTAAAGGCTAAATTAAAGGCCATAAAAACAGTATTTCATAAGTCATTAAGAACATAACACTTGGTTCCAACATTCATACTTCACACTTGATCCTGGTCAATCCCATCCACTCCGATCGCCCAGCAGAAGTCAGGCCTGTGGACACAGGGCACCAAGCATGCCATCACAAGTGCAGGCAGGGCTTAGTGCTAATGCTGCAAAAGGCAATGTTTAGATAGGTGTTATGGGCTGAAAATTCACATGCTGAAGGCCTAAACCTCAACACCTTAGATGTGATTGTATTTGGAGACAATTTTTAAAAAGGTAATTAAGTTAAAATAAGGTCATTAGGGTAGGCTCTAATTCAATATGACTGGCGTCCTTATAAGAAGAGGAGATTAGGGGGGCGCCTGGGTGGCTCAGTCGGTTAAAGCGTCCGACTTCGGCTCAGGTCACGATCTCGCGGTCCGTGAGTTCGAGCCCCGCGTCGGGCTCTGGGCTGATGGCTCAGAGCCTGGAGCCTGCTTCCGATTCTGTGTTTCCCTCTCTCTCTGCCCCTCCCCCGTTCATGCTCTGTCTCTCTCTGTCTCAAAAATAAATAAATGTTAAAAAAAAAATTTAAAAAAATAAAAAAAGAAGAGGAGATTAGGACATAGACACACACACAGAAGGAAGACCATATGAAGACACAAGGAGAAGGCAGCCATCTGCAAGCCAAGGAGGAGGCTTCAGAAGATCTGATCTCAGACTTCTAGTCTCCAAATCTGTGATAAAATAATTTTTTCTCTGGCTGTCTATACCACCCACTCTGAGGTACTTTATTATGGCAGCCTAGACAACTATTACACTAGGGAAGGCTGAAAGTGCTAAGAGCAAAAAGGAAGTTATTTAGGATGACAGGTACCTTATGTCCTGTTAAAAGAGAACAGAACCAATCCAAGTCACACCACACAGTACTTAAAGGCCAAGGGGACAGGGAAGGTGGGGAAAGGAGTGGTTAAAACTAGTAGGATTAGTACTAAGGAATGGTTATCAAGCATTTAAATCCTCAGATCCCCACCTCTACTTTTTAAGAACATCTCTGGCTGGGGGGACACAAGGCACAACTGATACAAGATACCATAGTGGAAACAGGGATTTGTTTGTTGGATGTTAGGATGCTTAGACTTCTTCTCGCACCCAGCCTGTGAAATGCTGGCACCCTAGACCTTACCCTGCAGGCAGGCAGATGTGAAGAGTATTCTATGCAGAATGTAACCAGCCCAAGAAAGACCTAAATAATTAAATCAGGGATCCGCTAACAAATGGACTAACCAGGTCCTCATAGAGTGAAGTTTAGAACTTCGAACTGGCTATTTAGACCCCACTATTACATCATATTCCTTAATTTTCAAAACTGTGACACTTTTTGAAAATTACAGTCCAGTTATTTTGTAGAATGTTCTTCACCTTGGGTTTGTCTTTACATTTCCTCATGATCAAATTCAGATTAGGCATCTTTGACATGAATATCACAGAAGTGATGCTGTTCTACTCTTCGCATCCTCCAGTGATACGCAATTTTAAACTGCCCCACTACTTAATCATACTCACTTTGATCTGCCAGGCTTCTCCACTGTCAACTTCAATTTTCTCTCTTTGTAATTAATAAGTATGCTATTGAAAAATACTTACAAAGTATGTAAATACTCCATTCTTCATCAAACTTTCAACCTATAAATTTATTTATTTTTATCAATAGTGACTGAATTTACTATTTTATTCAGTGGGTTATAATCTACTTTCATTATTTATTTCAATGCTCAGATTGCCAAGTTTTGGCCAGCGGAAGTTCTATCTGACTTCTGTGGGGTTTACTGACATGTCTCCATTATCTTATGATTACCATTTTACTTCCTGGTACAATAGGATATTCCAGGCTTCTCCCTAGAATCAGCCATTTCTTTAAAAAAAAAAAAAAAAAAAGCCAAAGGCCTAGTCCCTTTATTTAGACACAAGAACTAGACTTTGGGTGACTGGGTATGCTCACTCCCTCTGGGGTATACCTGCTTATAGACCAGCCCAGAGAACACAGAGAATTTTAAACGGACACACACAAGTGCATGTGCTCACGGCAACAGGCTGAATAAGCCCCCTGCACCCAACATGTCCATGTTCTTTCTAATCCCTGCTATCTGGTAAATGATGCCTTATATGGCAAAGACTTTGAAGATGTGATTAAGTTTCTTGGTATGAGGAGACTAACCCAGATTGCTCAGGTGGGTCAAGATTTGATAGAGAAAAGAAGAAAGAGGAGAGCAGAGTGAGAGAAAAGGTGCTATGCTATTAGTTGGAAGAAGGGGCCAAATGCCCCTTGTAAGTAATGTAAGAAATGCAGTTCTAGAGGCAGGAAATGGCAGGGAAATTCATTGTCCTTAGTCTCCAGAGGAACCACTGCCTTGCTGGCACTTTAGCCCCTAAAACTCACCTGGACTTTTGGCCTCCAAAATTATAAAAGAATAAATTTCTGTTGTTTTACACCACCACGCTGATAGTGCTTTATTACAACAGCCACAGGAAATGAATACAAACACACAGAGAAATACATATACAGGTACACTTTTTATTCTATTTTTTTTTAAAGAGAGCGCACAAGCAGGAGAGGGGTGGGGGGGGCGGGGGGGGAGAGGGAGGGAGGGAGAGAGAGAGAGAGAGAGAGAGAGAGAGAGAGGACTTCAAGCAAGCAAGCTCCACACTCAGAGTGGAGCCCAATGCAGGGCTCGATCCCATGACCCTGGGATCATGACCTGAGCCAAAATCAAGAGTTGGACACAACTGACTGAGCCACCCAGGTAACCCCCACACTTTTTATTCTGTATTTGTTTCTGCATCTATGCAATGAAAAAACCAACAGTTCACACTCATATTGATGGTATTTTGGGGTGACAGTGGGGTTCAGAGCTGACGGCCAAGAAAGAATTCTTGAAGACATCTTTGATGCAAAAAGGTGATTTTATTAAAGCATGGGGACAGGACCCGTGAGCAGAAAGAGCTGCACTTGGGTTGTGATGGGTAACTGATTATATACCTTCAGGTTGGGAGGGGGTGAGGGATAGAGTACACTTCTAAGGTATTTTGGAAGCAAAATTTCCAGGACTTTGAGAGGCTAGCTGTTAGGAAAACACCGTTTGTTTAGTAAAACCTCAGTCATGAGGTCCTTCAGATATATATCAGGGGGCCATAAGCTTGGAGTATGATTGCCAGCATATATCTTGGGCGAGTCGAGACAAGGGAAGTTTCTAAATGAATTTTTATAGATTAAAGTAGATTTACAGGATCCTGGGGGTCAGGATAATGTTAAGCCAAAAGTCCCTTTTGCCCCTAGCCAAGTGTCATCATTGAGGCAGCTGAGCTCCTAGAGGGAGGTCACTGCCTATTTCAAGAACTTGTCAATGGGCTGTAGGCAGTAAGGGAATTTAATTTTCCATTTGCCTTTGTTTCCCACATCACCAGGGCAAGCACTTAAACCTCTTTCCTTGGTTCTTGGGTAGCCAGGAGTGTCTGGGGGAATATCACACAGATCCCACCTGGTGGGGAGGTGGGGGGGATGTTAGCCTGTACTTTGTCCTCAGCCTGCCCCATGCTCCCTCATCAGTATTTTTTACATAAGTATACTTCTGCTGGTTTCAAGTACAAATGAGTTGTTAATGAAATAATCCTAAGACTTATCAAGGAATTGTTATCCCACTGACACTGTTCATTGTTACAGTTCAAACCAAATATATTCTGCTCTTCCACTATAATTAAGAAATTTGTATTGCTGAAAACCAATAAACAAAATCATCCATTCCTTCCGTTTACATGGCTATAAAGAGATATTCAAATTCTATCATGTGCAGCATTTTTCACATTAAGAAGATATTTGACATATGCCTGCATTTTAAACAAGCAGAAAAAAAAACAAAAAACACTGGTGTTTGAGAAGAGGATGGCCCAATTTGTAAGTTGGGAATTTACAATTCCCCTAAAACCAGCCCCTACTGCCTTGACAAGCTAATTGGATAGATATTCCAACACCAGTAAGAGCACCAAATAAAATTGGGACAGAAAGCCTCTCAAGAGTTAGAGGCCAAAAACAGCCAGGAGACAAACAAGGTAACAGAAAGGCCAAATCTTTAACTTCTAAAGGTTAAAAACAGCATCAAAACCAAAGAGCAAAGCAGGAAATGGGCTACAAGACTAAAGGGAAGACAGTGGCAAAGATGAGAACTCAGCTCCTCAACTAGTCACTCTCTAGCCCTTCTGCCAAGCCTGTTTTTACTGTGTGAACACAAGAGCTGAATTCATGGCTTTCTTAAAAGGCCCTGGAGGTACAGTCTCATTTTCCCACCAGCTGCTGTCTACTCACACAGCCCATTTCCTGAAAGCACAGTCCCCTGGGACAGGGCAAGTGGAGGTTCTGCCACTCCTCCATGGAGGAGGGATGGCAGGGGCTCCAGAGCAGAGACAGAGTCCAGGTGCTGCATTGATGTAAAATCAGAGGGAAGGATATGAAAGCAGGCTTTGTGCCAACCCAAAGGACATCTCCCTTGATAATCTGTATCTTGGACCCATTTTAGTTGTCTTCCGACCAAATGGGAAGATTATATCCCCCATCTTGGAACAGTTCCCATACTGGGCAAGACTCTGCATTCACAACACATCATGACTTATTACAAATAGTGACAGAGTGGGGCACCTGGGTGGCTCAGTCAGTTAAGTGTCCAACTTCAGCTCAGGTCACTATCTCCCAGTTCTCGAGTTTGAGCCCTGCATGGGGCTCTGTGCTGACAGCTTGGAGCCTGGAAACTGCTTCAGATTCTGTCTCCCTCTCTCTCTGCCCCTACCCCCCCCCCCTCTCTCTCTCTCTCTCTCTCTCTCAAAAATAAACATTTAAACTTTAAAACAAAATAGTAACAGAGGCTTTATTTTTTGAGGAGTGTGATGTAGAAAGTTAGGGGCTAGGAAAATAGGATGATAAACACTCCTTTGTAACAAAGCCTCCTGTAAAACAAATTCAAGACCTACAGATCAAGTTCTCCTCACAGCTCCTTCACCAAGGCACCAAGTAGCTAAGTGTTAGAAAGCTTCAAAGAAAGAGTTAAAAGAAAATTAGCAACCAAATATTATCAGTTCACAATATATCCTCCACCTTTCCCACTTCATAATTAGTAATGATAGATGTGTGAGACCTTAGACAGCAAATGTACAGACCCGTGACTTAAGACTTTGTTTTTGCCTTTTCTGTTTCCCTACCTACTACTTCCCACCTTTGCCTTCCTCAGGCTCTGGACCTGTGTGCTTGTGATAAGGTTTAAACTCATAAATGAAGCAGACAATATAAAGATACAGATTTTAAAGATAAAAACACACTTTTTTAAGCCTCTGAACACCTCTCCTTTCTTGCTTCAGGTCCTTACTCAGGAGGCTGGAGCTTTCCACATGCACAGAGCATTCATTGCAGGATTTCAGGAACAGGAGGGAAGACTGAAAAACCACACAGAACTTTACAAGTCAGCCCAGCAAAATCAAGATCCCACCAAAGAAATCAACTAGACTTCGAAAGTAACATTCACAAATGCTCATTTATATACTCAAAAAAAAAAAAAAAAGGTAGGAAGATTAGGTACTGAGAACAATCAAAAGGATCACACACAAAGCAGACAGACACTGGCCCACAGAAAGTGTTCAAAAGTGTTTTTGCTGAGTCCTTATAAACTCAGTAACCTCAAAAAAGCCTGGAAGCCTTGGCAGAAATACCACACATACACACACACACACACACACACACACACACACACAAACTGTATAAATGAAAACTATCTGCCTACTCACCTTTATCTAAGCTTTGCAAACTATGAATGTGTCTTTAGTTACTTCAAAGGTTCCACTAACCTCTGAAAACAATTAAAACCACTCTAAAAAAAAAACATGTCATTTGGCGCTTTGACAGGAAGGAAAAGATAGGTGCTAAGTGTGACTTCAAGGTGTGAATAATGAGAAATAAGTGTTTTCTCACCTTAGGTTGCTATATCTCTATTTCTCTTAACTTAAAAGTTACCTCTTGGGTGACAACTATGTGTTTTAGTGAAACACCTAATACCCAAGACTAAATCTTACAAATAAGACATGCTAAAGATTGCTCTTGATTACAATAAGAGAATCAGCCATAATTTTCTTCTCAAGAAGGCAGGTGAGTAATGAAATAAATTAAATCTCTTTTCTACTTTTGAAGTGTAAGTCATTTACCGACTTGTATGTGTAGATAAAAAAGGTGTCTCTGGACAAATACAAACATTCTAAAAGTTATAAAATTCAGGCTATAATTTAAGCTAAAATAGCACATGAAATATTAGGAGTAATACAATCATTGCATTAATTTCTACAAGAAAATATAGAGTCTACCTAATTTTACCAAAGCAAAGTAGTTCCAAGCATGTACCCCTCTTGAAAAACACCATATGATCATGAAATTGATACTATAAAGAAAATCCTAAGGTCTATCACCCTGGAACTGGTTCTTCCTGCAAAATATATAAATCCTGACCAGACAATACCAAGTATCTCATCTCTAGCTGCTAACAGATGCCTATTATGAAGAAATGTGCATGAGCTGAAATAAAATGATTCATAAAACACACATCTGTCAAGGCAAGGTACAGAAGGACACCAAAGAGAACATTAGGTCCTAAAAACAGAAACTTAACAAAAAATTATAATTCTCAGACAAATAACACTAGTTATAAATAGTCTCAATAAATTTTTTCACCAAACTTTTTATTTTAATTTAAAATGAAATATATGTAGGTACTGAATATTCCTGTTAATTGCCAGAAAAGTCATTCATTCACAATGTCCCAACAAAGTAAGATATTATTAAATATCTTATTTGTCTAATTTTCCACTGATAAGTTCTCAGTAACCCAGCTTCAGGAAAGTAATAATGAGCACTTGATAGGTAAAAGATACTACACAAACTGACAAAGTGATCTGGATTTGATTTCAGAAGATCTCCATTCTTTAAACTTAAGCACTGTCAGGGACACTCACACTACCTTTAATATTAAAAAGTTCCAATTTTACATGTTTAGATTTTGCAAAGACACAAACTAAGTAATCCAAAGTAAGTAAACTTCTCAGAAATAAAATGCTTACATAAACATGATAAAAGTAAAGAATTATTTCAGAACTTTTATGTCCCATTCGGTCAATTACTCTTCAGGGACATCAAGTTGTATACTGGTCCCCTGACAGTGTTCATCAGCCTCACCCACAGAAGCAGGTGATCTAGGAATTGTCTTGCTCTGATTCATATCTGAGAAAGGTAACATGAGGAGGAGCAACACATTCTGAACAATATTTCTGTTGGTCCAGGGAACATCATAAGAGAGCAGCCTGGGTGCTATGGATGAACAGCAGATCGCTGAACTCTCAGGCACACTGGATCAGATTCCTGGAAGAGGAGCAGGAGAACCTGAATTTTCACCTAACTCCTCCAGCTGATTGTTAGACATGCTCAAGTTTGAGAGCTATTATTCTAGAGCTCCCATGAATTATACAACTGAGCCCTCAAGAAACAGTAGGGCAGCTGACAAAAAGGAACAAAGCCTGTTCCTCTCAGGCCACCTCCACTATGCTTACAGCAAAAACTACAACCACAAAATACCTAGGAAAATGTACTCTTAGCATTTCTGGTTTATTGGGAGTATTTTACAAGTGGTGTTAAAGTTGTTGGTTGCTATTATCGATGGCTTTAAATTAGTTCAGTGAGTAAAAACAATGCTATTAACCATGAAGTTGTTTTTGGACCCAAGCATTGCAAGAAGTACAGTAGGAAGTAATACCACTATTTTTGTAGCAAGTCATTCTCACAAACACGGGGTAGGGAGTTTATCAACAGAGAATGCATGAGCTGAAGAATACTGAGTGAATGCAAATTACCTTTGTTCTTAAACACAGAACATTGGAGAATAAATGATTCACCCAGAGGCATCTTCACTTTTATAGTTTTAAAGGTATTTATGCATTCTCTACTCCCAACCCACCCACCCACATACCCCACAGTCTCTGATCACCAGCTTCTGAGGATTAAAGTCTTGTTCTATTTTTACATCTATAATTGGAATAAAAAGATCAAGTGATAAACTACAATTTTTAGGTTGAGTTCAAATAATACTTAGTATTAAGAGTTAATTTTAAGAATGCTTGTTTGGGCTTGCTGGAAACCTAGAAACTGACTTGTTTCTGTGGAAAAATAAAAGAAAAGTTCCAAATAATGATAAATAAATTTTGGGGATTCACATACGAAAGTTAGAGATTGCCTATACATTTTATTCACACATGATAAAATCTAGCTAACTGAGGTTGGTAGCGCACATAAATTTCTGAACAAAAACTACTGAAATGAGTGATTACAGATCCCTAATTTTGCTTAGGAAAGCTGAGAACAAATCATCTTTTGTACAAGAGCACCTCAGTTAAAAATGTAAGGAGATGGTGGTATTATTAACACTTCCCTTATCTGGAATATAATAATCCAACAGCACATATTCAGACAAAAGAAAATAGATTTTCAGGGTGATCAAAGTATACATGTTCAAAAGCCCATGCAATTACATATCTATAGGTTAATCAGAAGAACTGGAACTTCAGTGCTCTTATATGGGGGAAATGTTATTTTCTAAGTCAGTAACAGTCCCAATGGTTTATTAGTGAGAAGGGTTAAAGGCAAGCAGACAATATTAAAAATCAAGAATGACAACCCCAAGTCTGACAGTAAAGACAAATGATAAAAGATAACATAAACAAAGGTAGAAGACAAGCATAGGGGCAGCTGGGTGGCTCAGCTGGTTAAGCATCCAACTCTTGACTTCGGCTCAGGTCATGATCTCAGTCTGGAGATCAAGCCCCATGTCAAGCTCCACACGTGGAACCTGCTTGGGACTCTTTGTCTCTCTCTGTCTCTCTCTGTCTCTCTCTCTTTCTCTCTCTCTCAAAATAAATATTTTTTAAAAAGACAAGCAGGGGCACCTGGTGCCTCTGTCAGTTAAGCACTGGACTTCAGCTCAGGTCGGTGAGTTCAAGCCCCACATTGGGCTCTGTGCTAACAGCTCCAGGCCTAGAGCCTGCTTCAGCTTCTGTGTCTCCCTCTCTCACTACCCCTCCCCCACTCAAACTCTGTCTCTCTCCCTCTCAAAAATAAATAAATATTAAAAAAATGATGTTTTTAAAAAAATAAAAGAGAGACAAGCATAGACTGGGAGTGAATATTTGCAATATATATTTAAATATCCAAGATATAACAAATTCCAACAGATCCATAAGAAAAAGATACACCCAAGAGAAAAAGAGGCAGAAGATAAAAACAATCTGAGAAATGTAAATACAAATGACCAATATACATGAAATGATGTTCACTTGCTAATAATCAGTGAAACACAAATTAAAACAAAAGTTGCTGATTTTTACCCATAATATTGGCAATTAAAATTTATGAAAATAATATAATTTCTTCATATGAAAGTAACAAACAACAGTCTTGACTTCACAGGGTTCTTGCAAGGATAAAGGAAGATAATATATGTGAATACCTTAGAACACGGGCCCAGGACATTATGAATGTACAACAGATGTTAGTTGCTGCTGTCATCATAATTATTATATTTGTATTTCTATATTATTTGCTTTATATCTCTCTCTTACTTATTCAACTGTAAGTCCTTGGAGTAAAGGAATTAAGCATGCAATTTTAATAATCTATTTTGTATTCAATAATATATTGTTAATATATTTTCATTTCAGTAATACATATATCTTACTTTCTTGATTATGTAACAGTCTACTATACAAGTATATTACAGTTTTTTTAATTTATCAATCTCTTCTTTTGTAAATAATGCTGTAGTGATTAACTTTCTATATATTTCACATTCTTTATATCCTCTTCTGGTTATTAGTTTAGGAAAATCTCCTACAGTAGAATTTTGGGTTCCAATGAAATGCACACTTAAGACTCTTGATATGTACTGCAAAGCAGTCCCCCGGAGAGTTTGTACTAGCAGTGGACAGGAACTGTATTTTCAATCATGTCTGAAACCCTACCAAATCACGGTGCTTAACACATTTTAGGCACCTCATAAACTGCATGAATGGAAGGAGAAGCAGAAGGTAGTTGACCTAAAAGGACATTGGTGGGAAAATGGTATCACTTGAGGAAAGGGAGGCTACTGAGGAAATAAAGAACATGTTCTGAAAATAACAGCTAGCCCAGTTAAGGTGACTGTAGGGCACAGAGGGAAGATAAGAAAAGTTAAATAGATCAGTCCTCAAACTACACTAGGCATACCAAGCACTTGGAGATCTAGTCAAAATTCTAGTTCTGACTCAAGAGATCTGGGTTAGGGCCTGAGATTCTGCATTTCTAATGAGCTCTCAGGTGATGTTGATGGACTGTACTTCAAATAGTATGGAAGCAGATGATTACACCAAAGGAGCAGATTAACACTAGAGAGTCTGGACTTTGGTATTCACTTATTTGGTAGTCAATTTGAAGGAGCAGAGGTATATTAGAAGTTTCTGAGCAGTAGAGACCTAACCACTAGAGAAAAATCAGCTAAGAAAAAATCCTTATGCCACATTACCAACCAAGTCTTTCTTAGAGGACGGTTTATTTTATTTTGTTTGTCACTAATATTTTCTCAGTTTTGATTAATACTGAAGCAAACTTGAGGCTAGTTTGGCAAAATATCAGTATTTCACATATATACTCTCTAGTCTAAATATTACTATTAATAATAAAAGAGACAATTAGGTTTAAAAAAAAACAGAAGGATTAAAGTTTTGCTCTTCCTTACCTCTCTATCCCCTATCTTCTCTGGCCCACTCAGCTGGGGCCATATTCCTAAGCTTCTGGTCACTGCTTTTTATCACTGTCCCTCCCTGGTCACTGCTTTATCACTGTGTCTAACTGAAACAGGGATCCAATCAGAAGTCCTGTTTATAAAAATGACACTAGAGTAACCAAGTGTTAAGTCTCCCCTGCCATATGTCCCCCCCTTGACTATAACTACTACTCTCAATTCAGTAAGAGATGAGTGCCAATTCTGGAAGTATGTTATCAATCACCTCAACATGCCTAGACTTCAGAATAAATAATCCCTCAGGAAAGAAGGTGACTGCACACAACTCAACAAATTAATTAATCTAACTCAGGGCAACCAGTCAAAGGAAGACTAGCCCAGACAGAGTCCAATTCTCCAAGAGCTAATTCCATGTCATCCCTTCTATCCCTGTCCTCCCCATTCATCATAAGCTCTAGATAGCAAAGAGAGATAGAAGCCAGCATTTGAATTTATTTCCACTATTCCACTATGACCTGGAAAAGGAGGGACATAGAGAAGGGACATGAATAAGGTAGGCTGAGCTCAATACCTGATCTCAGTATTTTGTGGACATCTCATCCCCCATGGTAATATGTTAGAACACAGCCATTTCCAAGGCTCTTAGGAGGCTCTTAAGCAGGAAATCACTGCTTGCCAAACCTTATGAGATCACCAAGTTAATAATGAATGAACTTACATGTGGGATGAAGTGTGGGTGCAGGTAGCCTGACAAGAAACCGGGTGACTTATGCTGTAGTAAATGAATCTTAGGTCAGGATCTTTTAGACATTTGCCATGGCATGCTCATATATTTTTGGAGTGTAAAGAAATAACCCATTTGGAAGATAGTTTGGCTATTTCTGTCAAAATTTGAAATGTACACAACCTTTTAGCAACTCTACTTGCTGGAATTTAGTCTACAAAAAACCAACATGCCAAAGAGGAAGTAAAATGGTATTTGTTTCAGCAAAACATAAGAAATTATTTAAATATCTATCAACAAGGGTCTAATTAACTATTCCAGAATATAATGAAATACAATAGAGATTTAAGAAAAGAATAAGGAAGACTTTATATGCTACTCTAAAGCTATCTCCAAGATACATTATTAAGTAAAAACAGTAAAGTAGAAAACTATATAGAACATATGCAACCATTTGTGGAAGGGAAGGGGTGCGTGGGTATGTAAGCAAGTGTGCGTGTGCGTACACACACACAAACACACAAGCACACACACACACACATTGGTAAAAGACTGCCAGGGGACCTGGGTTTTTTGAGGTTAGAGAAAGACTTTCTTTGTATAGTTCTTACCCTTTAATTAATTAGTTTGTAATCATATATCATGTATTATTATTTCCAATCTGGGGTATTGTGTGTTTTTTGGCTGTTGTTTTTTTTTTTTAAGGTTCCCCAATGTATAGATTCCTTCTGAGCATTCAAGGAGTCACAGAAAACATTTACATGTTTTTCTGTGAAAGAAAATTGCAGGTCAATCTTACAAAACTAAATGTGAACATCCTAAACAAGAAATTAGCAAAGTGAATTCAATTATATATATATATAAAAAGATCATCCATCACAACCAACTTGGCTTTATCCCAAGAACGCAAAGCTAATGTAATTTACCATACAGACAAATTAAAGGAGGAAAAAACCTATCTGATTATCAGACTATAAGCAGAAAAATATTTGATAAAATTCAACATCAACTTATTATTTTAAAAAACAATCCTTGGCAAACTGGGTATAGAAAAGAAGTTCTGTAAACTGGTAAAGGCATTAGAAAACAATCCAGAGTAAACATCATAATGAATGGTGAAATTCTGTTCCCACATGTCCTATAAGCAAACAATACAAAGATATTTAGTGGTGGGTCTTAAACCCTTTTTGGAAGATAACCCTTTTAAAATATCCTACCTAAGCTTTCAGCATATTTCATAACATCTTACTTCATAACTTCCAAAGCCAGACGTTCTATGATCCCTACTAAAGAATCCCTGAAGTAAAGACTTCAAAAAAACATGTAAAAACAGGAATGCATTCTTTCTTTTTTTTTTAAGTTTATTTATTTTGAGAGAAAGAGAGAGAGCATGTGTACACACGAGCAGGAGAGACGTAGAGAGGAGAGACAGAATCCCAAGCAGGCTCTGTGCTGTCAGCATGGAACTCAATGCAGGGCTGGAACACACAACCACGGGATCAAGACCTGAGCCGGTATCAAGAGTCAGGCACTTAACCAACTGAGACACCCACGCACCTCAGGTATCCCTTCTTTTTTTTTTTAAAAGAGTTGTTTTTTTTAATGTTTATTTACTTGAGAGAGAGAGAGAGTGTGTGTGTGTGCGCAGGAGGAGGAGCAGAGATAGAGTGAGACACAGAATCCGAAGCTGGCTCCAGGCTCTGAGCTGTCAGCACAGAGCCCAACGTGGGGCTCGAACTCACTCACTGCGAGATCACAACTTGAGCCAAAGTCGGACACTCAACTGACTGAGCCACCCAGGCGCCCCACCCCAGGTATCCCTTCTATATCACTACCAGATTTATAGTACTGAAACAAGACTCTATACACTCAAATGTTCAAAAAACTTGAATGTGTCTTGGCCTACAAAATAAAGTCCACGTTCTGCAGCCCTGCACAATCTGGCTCCAATCTTCAATTCCAACTTTAGGTCTCACTGATCCACTACACTAACCAACATTATTCATCTACTCATTATTTAATGTTTCATGACTCTCCAAGCTCATATCCAACCAGGAGAGAAACAGGAGTCAAGACATCATTTTTATTACTGATAAAGCAGACTGGAGAAAATGGCTGTAGATCTATGACAAGGATTAGCCAGATTTCTCTAGTCAGTCCCTGGTACAGCTAGAAAACCCCAAGCCATCCCAGCAGAGCCAGGTCTTTTAAAGCAGAAAAAGCCAAGGGCAGGCTGACTCTGCACAGAGAGGCCTAGCAGGCACTGAATTGAGGATCTACATTCTCCCCAATTTACCAATCAATAAGCCACTCCTCTTTCCATGGCAGTCCCTCTGACTAGAAACATGAGGCCAGGTAAAGCAGACTCCCTCAGTAATACTCAACCTTTTTTTTAGACACAGTGCAAGTCCCACACCTGACCTTAAAACCATCCCACCCATCATTTATGATGTCATTCTTTCCTTGGAATTCCTATGGCACCTAACATCTGAGCTACTCTTTTGATTTACAATAATATCTGCTCTACTGATGCATAGTCTATAAAGATAAAATAAACAGTAAGTCTCCTGATCCTAGGACTCTTATCTTATCTCCCCGAATTTGCATCACTTAAATGAATTCCCTACAAAAACAATACTCAACTATCCACTGATTCTGAAAGAAATTATTAATGTCAGAATGTGGAGTGTAGTCTTTGATAGTTAAGAAGGAATGCTGAATAAGGGGGAGATATGATCAAGAGGCATTCTCTGAATATTAACAGTCAATGACATGCCTAGTTAACATACAAAATACAAAGAAGAACCAAAAGGCAAGAGAGAACCAATAGAGAAGAGAGAAAACTACAGTTATTTAGAGATGCTTTGGAATAGGGGTTCTTTGAATGTCAGAGTAATATAGCAGAAAT
This sequence comes from Panthera onca, assembly GCF_046562875.1. NCBI lineage: Eukaryota > Metazoa > Chordata > Mammalia > Carnivora > Felidae > Panthera > Panthera onca. The sequence goes on along the minus strand of NC_138342.1, from coordinate 166,026,315 downwards.
CCTAAAATAATAGAAAGCTGTCCAACAAAGAACTAAATAAAACAATTCATGAAAACAAATTAGGAAATGCATGAATATACTAAGGGTCACTATAGATCACTAGCTGATACTAAACTGCTGCTTCTGTGATACTGTAACACAACAGAGTTGTCAAAAATCAGAAGTAGTAACTAAGTCATTTTTTTAAATTTTTTCAAATGTTTATTTTTGAAAGAGAAAGTGCAAGCAGAGGAGGGGCAATGGGGACAGAGGATCCAAAGCAGGCTCTGCACTGACAGTTTAAAGTCCAATGTGCAGCTCAAACTCACGAACCATGAGATCATGACCTGAGCTGAAGTCGGATCCCTAAGTCATTTTTGTATTCTTTTTATGTACCACCAAGAGATCCCAATTAGATCCTTATTAAAGTTCCAAGCCTAACTGAAAAAAAAAAAAAAAAAAAAGAAGAAGAAGAAGATGATTTAAGAAGCTGAAAAATGAGACTCCTGGAAAGAGCAAAAAAGCTTAGGACAAATATAAAGAAAATTCTGAGGAGTAATCATACTCTCAGCTCCACTGGAAAATGAAATTCGGCAACAGAAAAATTTTAGCTAAATATGAAGGAGAAACTCTAAGCATAAGCATTGGTAATGAAGCAGTAGTTGAAACAATACTATATTTTTTAATTAGTCATCTCAATACTTAGTAGTCCACACAGTTGTCAATACAATGGGACAGTAATACAGAACATAGTAACACCCAACATGTTACAATTTAAGGTACGTAAAGGCAACAGAAGACAAAAAACAAGAGACATAAAAAAAATAAATATACACAGAAGCTATTTGTAGATATAAATATTCTTCTAGAGAAGTCTTTAAAATTGTCATTGAAGTATTTTATTTCTCCTAGGTCAAATAGCAGATAAATAAGGTATCTGACAAAAATATTTCTAAGTCCTGGTCAACAATGTATGTGCTTCCTCCACTGCCCAGAGCTCACTCCTTCAAGCCCATAACAGATATCACCCGCTTTCCTGATAAAACTATTGCAAATCTACAACACTGGCTTTCATTCTGCAAAAATTTTGTGATAGTCTCAAAATAAAGACAAGTCAACTATGATTCTTAAAGCCTTGTTGTGCCTATTGGGAACTTCCCTTAAAAACTTTCCCCAACATTAAAAAACTTAGATGTTTCTGGTTTGCTTTAAAGTTGGCAATACGTGACAATACAGCCACAAAGCAAAAGGGATTACTTTGTGGAAAAGAAGGATAATATTGTTTTGGAAAAAATGGCAAACCATACTGCTAATACATCTCCAGCAAGACATCTTTTTTAACTGGGTAAAAAGATCATTCTTAGATGGGACACGGAGTAATTTCAATTTGACTATCAAGTTTATGCTGGCATCTTCCACAGCACACTTAAATCTGAATACCTCCAGGGACATCTGGGTGGCTCAGTTGGTTGAGCATCTGACTTCAGCTCAGGTCATGATCTTGTGGTTTGTGAGTTCAAGCCCCGTGTCGGGCTCTGCACTGACAGCTCGGAGCCTGGAGCCTGCTTCAGATTCTGTGCCTCCTTCTCTCTCTGCCCATCCCCTGCTTGTGCTCTGTCTGTCTCTCAAAAATAAATAAATGTAAAAAAATTAAAATTAAAAAAAATCTGAATACCTCCAACTGCTGAAGGACTAGCCTAGACAGCTCTTACTCAGTTTAAAAAAAAAAATGACATTTTGTTTATTAAAAAAAAAAAGTATGTATGATTAAAAACTATGAGCCAGGAGTGCCTGGCTAAAGAACTTCATATATTGTATCACTTTAATCCTTACAAGCACTTGAGATCTAGGTTCTATTTTCAATCCTACTCCAAGAAGGCATAGAAAGGTTAAAGGTCACATCAGGCTACCAGGAAGCCAAGATTTGCCACTATCTTGGGAAGAGTTCTGCTTAGACTGTATATATTCCCATATATTACCACCCACAAAGAATTGACCCTCTTAATTTCTGCTTCTAAAACTAAAAAATTCCTTTAAAACATTTCTCATGCACAAACCAGTTTCAGTAAGGTTTCTGCGTGCTATGGATTCTCAGATTACGAAACTTTTTCCTTTTCTTTTCCCCAAGAGGTTTTTTTTCTTATTTTATACATACCCAACTAGCAACAACTAAAATGCAAAGCATAAATAAAACAAATTTAATTCTGCTTTTTCAAAATTACTCACAAGGGTAAGTAGAGACCATTAAAACATTTAAAAACTAGAACCAATGATTAGTTCTTTACATTTATCTTGCCTGAGGAATTTCTACTACACAGCACTGCTGGGAGTAAATAAGAAATGGGGAGTGGGGGAAATGGTCAGTACCAATATTTCAGGTATAAATAATTTAATAGCACTACAAATTTAATAAAATGGCAGTATTTTAAGGCCTTGCTTACAGCTAAAATATGGAGCCCACATTACTGCAACATGAAGCAAACATGTCACTGAAAGAGTAGGAGCTATTCAACCTGGCCCCATCAGATGGCTCCATTTCTCCTAGGTGTTCCATATTTATACTATTTGCTTGCTACCTCTGTGAATGTTGGTCCTGCTCTCAGTAATTTAGCTCCAATACATAGGCCTTCTTCATGTCAGAAGAAAGAAGAGTTATGAAAAATAAGGAATTTACACATTTCAGTACTTTCTGCAAAAAATAGAATACCTCATTGAGAAGACAGCACATATATATGCATAGTTTCCACCTGTATTTGCCTATATTTACAGGCAAAATTTTCTAATTCTAATCAGCATCTCTGGTTACACTTCACAAAAATAATATTTTATTTTTAAAACCCTGGAGCACTTACTTTTTTATTTCAAGGATTCAGCTGCCTCAGAACCAATTCATAGCACAAGCAATGATTTCCTCCTTACAGCGCTTTTGTGTGAGCAACCAACTACTCTTAACTTCTCTCTTGCAAGGTCTTCTTTGATTTCCAAAGCTGCTAGAGTACAGAGTGGCTCTGAACTGGCTGAGGCACAAAAGACTCCTGTGTCTACAACTATTCTCAATTCACTCAACTCACTGGTCTCCATTTTACATCTAATCCACCCCTTTTTCATATTTTGAAACTCAAAGAAAACATAACATTATCAAGAAAGTGACACATATTTCTTCACTATAGACTATTATAATTAATGTTGCTTTTAGGCCAGAACTTTTTGCTTTTACAGCCTAAAAATGTTTTTTTTTTTTTTTATCTCAGCCCTAAAATGTTTAAAACAGACCACTAAAAAACAATTTGCATGAGCAACTTATTTTTCATTGAAGTTCAATTCATAAAAAGGTTCATTCATGTTAAGAAGCTATTTATAAATGTGCCTAACTCATTGCTTAGAATTACTAACAACTAAGCATTATACTTCAGTGAAAGCTTAAGGGTTTAAAATTATATTTCTCCCATCTCACTTCCAACTCCCCCAATTCTGCCATCCTGAATATCAACATTATTTTAAACTTTGCTATTTTCTATTACAGTAGCTTCATTCATTGATAATTCATAAATAATGCCTTTCTGAACACTCTGGCATCTGACTTTTAAACTCAGTTATACCAGTCAGGTTTTGGCTACATAAAGATGTATATGAACACATCCTGCCAAGCCCAAGGGGTTTCTCTAAATGAAATCAGGGGGAGAGCTACCTACAGAGAGGAGGCTATGCTCTTCAGGAATCAGCATCCCTATTGGGCCATTCAAAAAAGGACCACAGGCTTTACTGGCAAGGCTTTGTTCTCTCTCATCTCATCACCCTTCTCCTTGGCAAGCACCATGTCCCCTAGCGAAAATGCACTGAAGTTGCCAGAATGACAATTTATTACTCGAGTAGGGCGCAAAGTTTAAACTATGCTTAAAAAATTACAGCCTAGAATTATTAAAGAAGCCACATCCCACAAATAGACTTGAAGGGGCAAAATGAAGTAGGAGGTCTTACAGAAAAAATTGTGCAACCCAACAATGCAAGAGTCAAGCTGGCAGGATTCTTGAGATAGATGGCAAGTTAAAACATGTGAAGCCAACAGGCTTACTCCTCATTTTGAAACATCTACTGGATGAGCCTCAAGCTTAATACAGTACTTTATTGTTTAAAGCAACATGTAAACAAAATAAACAGAAGCATAATGGCAGAGTAAAAGCCATGCGTGGGTTAAACTCCTGGTAATACAACACTTGGTGTTTTCCGTGCCCATGTCTTCCAGAGAGTTCAAGGTACATTAGTAGCATGATCTCATTGATCCTTTCAACACCTTAGGAGAGGAGTAAGCAGCAAGTATTCTAATCTCCCTTTTTAAAATGGGGGAAAAAATGTGATGTATAACTTCCCAGGATTACAATGACACACAGTCCTACAGTCAGGGAAACAGTTGACCTGACTCTCAGTAAATGGTAGAATACACTGGGCTATTTTAAAGGAAATGATTCTCATTGCAATAAGATGCATTTCTTAATTAGGCAGCTGTATGCTGTTAACCTTAAAAATAAAACACCAAAAATGAGTTAATTTGGGTATAGCAGAAAACTGCAATTCAGGACACACCAACTGCCATAGCTAAGTCTGGAGAATAAAGGAAGGGAATGCTCTTTCATAGAGAAAAGGAGGGAGTTGGAGGGGCTGTTATAAACAAAAAGTCCATTAGAGTAAACTGGGAGTTCAAAGTGTAGTTGCTTTTCATTGGCTGAGTTGTGACAGTGGTTCATAGGCTGGGCTGTTGCAGAGCAAGAAAACCTTTCTTTCTCCATAATAAAGCAGCATGGACTTGCAAGGTACCTTTTTTCTGTCCGCTGGTTCTGTAATTGACAAGTGGTAGGGTGTGAACTCTCCACCTCTGACTTCCCAATACCATTTTTGTTAGGTTTCCCTTTATTAATTTGCACAATTCTATAAACTTTGCAAATGGGGTTCCCATTCCACTTCTCACAAAGTTTTTACAATCTATACTACATTGTCAGACAAAGGTAGTTTTTAAAAATGCATACTTCCCCAGACTTTACAGCTTTCAATTATACCCTACAACTGTGCTTCTCAAACAGGGGTATCTTCAAATCCTCAGGGTGACTCAGCAGTGTGCCAAGGGTTCACAAAGTCTCCAGACCAATGGATACATTTTCTTGGAGTTCAGATTGAATAGATGGTCATTTAAAACCTGATTTTTATACTAAAATAAATATATTTTTTAATGTAATGCAAAATGGGCATGAAATTTTTAAATGAGTCATAAAAGAAATTATGTCCTTGCAGCATACTGCTTTAGGGTATGCACTCAAGCAAGGTTGGGAGAGGGGTAGAAGGAATGTTACTTTTATTTAAGGGAGATGTTGGAGAAGCTCTGATAAACAGAACTAAGGGATTTAAGAGAGAAATTTATCCCAATCTTCTTGCCTGGCTCCAACTATTCCAGACAAATGGGAATACATCTTTCCATAAAGTCTTTTACTTGGCTTTCTTTTCACATAGGCTCTAAGACCTATCAGAGTGGGATTCTACTTCAAATCTTCTAGAAAAGTATCTTAAGATTACCAGCAGTAGAATGCTATATCCACATTAACCCTAAACAACACTTAGAGTTACTTATTTGTTCACTTAATTATCTTCAGAATGCCTCACACATACCAGGTTCACCTTGCTGAAGTCTTTTAACTATGAGCTGGTCCATAAGATGCCTGGACTCCTCTGACTCTTAGAACAGTATTCTCTTTAGTATTTCAACAAGAAAGTTAAAAAATAAAGAAAACGCGTATGACCATGCAAGTGTTTTTACACTTGATAAAAACATTCACAAACTGCCAAACGACTGGTATGATCAAGTTAGTAACCAAAGGTAAAAGGTACATAAAAGTAACATAAAGGTTAAAAGGAAAATCAACTAACTGGGCAAAAACAGGCGGCTCTCAAAACTTGCTTCCAAATGCATAGAATTTGGAATAGAATGTTAGGTGTTGAGGGCCCATTCATATATTCCCAGATGCTATGAGGGTATTTGCTTCCAAAATCCAAGACATTCAACAAGAGCCTAGTGAAAGATCTAAATCTAAACCACCAAAATTAAACTGGTAACTCCTCTGAGGAGCTAACTGAGCAACTATGCCCATGGAAGACCAGACGTTCATTTCAGCTCCTTAGAACAACTCTAGATTTACCAAAGAACCAGGGTGCAGAAATGCATATCCATGTTCCCACAGTTACTGAAATTGCCAGAGAAGGAAGACCTTCTTGGTTCTCAATTGTTTTGGGGTCCTGGGCCCCTTGGAGAAGGTGGTAAACACACAGTAACCTTTCCTGATGGGAAACAAAATATTTATGCACACTCACACAAAACACTGTTCACTGCCTCAGGGCAGCCACTGCCCTCAGTTAAAATCATCTTATATTCCACCCAATAACTGAGATTTCCCAACTCAGAAAAACTGCTCCCAAGTCCAATTCTGACTAATTAGGGTACTCAGACATTGAAGAAGAATTCACAAGCAGACCATAAAGTGTATTGAAATTTATTTTTAAAAACAGAATTTGTACATCTAAGTGAATTGTACTCATTCAAAGAGTCTCCCTAGGAAACCACACATGTTATTTCAAGAAATCTCGAGCAAATCATTTAGAGTTCCTATTCTGAAATAACCTCCAAAACCAGTTTTCACATCAAATAAGACAGATTTCCTTACAGACACACTTCATGTCTCACTAAAGAAAAACTGTGTCCCAGCTTGCTGTCACCTGGCCTACAGAGCAAACTTTAAAAGTTGTAAGCTGACTCAAAAGTAAAATCCACCCACAAAAAAATAAAGGTCCATCACCACTGAGGATAATTTTTCAAAATGCAATGGAGTATATAAATGTATTTCCCAAGGAAAAAAAACTCCAACAATGTGTTGGGCTACTGGAATATCACAGAAGTGTACAGCCTTCCAAAATGTCTACAATGAAAGGAATAACATTCTTTTAAATCTTAATGTTTCAATATAAAATGTATTTATTTAATAAACATGCGAAGTGGGGTAGGGGAGGGCACTTAATATTTCAGTATGCCTTCCAGAATAGCTTCTTAGTGGGATCCATTTTATTTATTTTTTTAAACAACCAAGTCTTATTTATTTTTTATGTAATACCAGTTCCCCAATTACTTTATTATTTTTTATAATATAATTTATTGTCAAACTGGCTAACATTCAGTGTGTACAGTATACTCTTGGTTTTGGAGGTAGAGTCCTGTGGTTCATCGCTTATATACAATACCCGATGCTCATCCCAACAAGTGCCCTCCTCAATGCCCATCACCCATTTTCCCCTCTCCCTCACCTTCCCATCAACCCTCAGTTTGTTCTCTGTATTTAAGAGTCTCTTATGGTTTGGCTCCTTCCCTCTCTGTTATTAACTATTTTTTCCCCTTCTCTTCCCCCATAGTCTTCTGTTAAGTTTCTCAAGTTCCACATATGAGTGAAAACATATGATCCATGTCTTTCTCTGCCTGACTTATTTCACTTAGCACAATATCCTGCAGTTCCATCCACAATGCTGCAAATGGCAGGATATCATTCTTTCTCATTACCACATAGTATTCCATTGTACATATAAACCATATCTTCTTTATCCACTCATCAGTTGATGGACATTTAGGCTCTTTCCATAACTTCACCATAGTTGAAAGCACTGCTATAAACATTGAGGTACATGTACCCCTATAAATCAGCACTCCTGTATCCTTTGGATAAATTCCTAGCAGTGCTATTACTGGGTCGCAGGGCAGTTCTATTTTTAATTTTTTGAGGAACCTCCACACTGTTTCCCAGAGCAGCTGCAACAGTTTGCATTCCCACCAATAGTGCAAGAGGGTTCCCGTTTCTCCAGATCCGCACCAGCATCTATTTTTGCCTGAGTTGTTAATTTTAGCCAGTCTGACCTTGAGCATCTTTTCATGTGTCTGTTGGCCATCTGGATGTCTTCTTTGAAAAAGTGTCTATTCATGTCTTCTGCTCATTTCTTCACTGGATTATTTGTTTTTCAGGTGTTGAGTTTGGTAAATTCTTTATAGATTTTGGATACTAACCCTTTATCCAATATGTCATTGGTAAATATCTTTTCCCATTCCATCAGTTGCCTTTTAGTTTTGTTGATTGTTACATTTGCAGTGCAGAAGTTTTTTTTTATCTTGAAGAGGTCCCAATAGTTCATTTTTGCTTTTAATTCCCTTTGCATTGGAGATGTGTCCAGCAAGAAATTGCTGCGGCTGAGGTCAAGCAGTTGCCTGTTTTCTCCTCTAGGGTTTTGATGGTTTCACATTTAGGTCTTTCATCCATTTTGAGTTTATTTTTGTGTATGTTGTAAGAAAGTGCTCTAGTTTCATTCTTCTGCATGTTGCTGTCCAGTTCTCCCAGCACCATTTGCTAAAGAGACTTTTTTCCATCTGATATTCTTTCCTGCTTAGTCAAAAATTAGTTGGCCATACATTTGTGGGTCTAATCCTGGGTTCTCTATTCTATTCCATTGGTCTATGTGTCTATTTTTATGCCAAACCATACTGTCTTGATGATTACAACTTTGTAGTAGAGGCTAAAGTGTGGGATTGTGATGCCTCCTGCTTGGTTTTCTTTTTCAACATTACTTTGGGTATTCGGGGTCTTTTGTGGTTCCATACAAATTTTAGGATTGTATTGTTTGTTCTAGCTTTGAAAAGAATGCTGGTGCAATTTTGATTGGGATTGCATTGAATGGGTAGATTGCTTTGGGTAGTATTGACATTTTAACAATATTTATTCTTCCAATCCATAAGCATGGAATGTTTTTCAATTTCTTTGTATCTTCTTCAATTTCCTTCATAAGCTTTCTATAGTTTTCAGCATACAGATCTTTTACATTTTTGCTTAGGTTTATTTCCAGGTATTTTATCATTCTCGGTGCAATTGTAAATGGGATCGATTTCTTGATTTCTCTTTCTGTTGCTTCATTATTGGCGTATAGAAATGCAACCGATTTCTGTACATTGATTTTGTGACCTGCAACTTTGCTGAATTCATGTATCAGTTCTAGCAGCCTTTTGGTGGAGTCTTTCATGTTTTCCATGTAGAGTATCATGTTGTCTGAGAAGAGTGAAAGTTTAACTTCTTCTTTGCCAATTTGGATGCCTTTGATTTCTTTGTATTGTCTGATTGCTGAGGCTAGGACTTCCAACACTATGTTAAACAACAGCAGTGAGAGTGGACATCCCTGTCGTGTTCCTGATCTCAGGAGGAAAGTTCTCAGTTTTTCCTCATTGAGGATGATATTAGCTGTGAGCTTTTCATATATGGCTTTTATGAACTTTAGGTTTGTTCCTTCTATCCTGACTTTCTTGAGGGTTTTTATTAAGAAAGGATGCTGTACTTTGTCAAATGCTTTTTCTGCATCTATTGACAAGATGATATGGTTCTTATCCTTTCTTTCATTAATTCACATTGATTGTGATTTGTGAATATTGAACCAGCCCTGCAGACCAGGAATGAATCCCACTTGATCATGGTGAGCAATTCTTTTTATATGCTGTTGAATTCGATTTGCTAGTATCTTGATGAGAATTTCTGCATCCATGTTCATCAGGGATACTGGCCTGTAATTCTCCTTTTTTGTGGGGTCTCTGTCTGGTTTGAGAAGCAATGTAATGCTGGCCTCATAGAATGAGTCCAGAAGCTTTCCTTCGGTTTCTATTTTTTTGAACAGCTTGAGAAGGATAGATATTAACTCTGCTTCAAATGTCTGGCAGAATTCCCCTAGGAAGTCATCTGGCTCAGGACTCTCACTTGTTGGGAGATTTTTGTTAACTGATTCAATTTCTTCACCGGTTATGGGTCTGTTCAAATTTTCTATTTCTTCCCGTTTGAGTATTGGTAATGTGTGGGTGTCCAGGAATTTGTCCATTTCTTCCACGTCGTCCAGTCTGTTGGCATATAATTTTTCACAGTATTCTCTGATAATTCTTTGTATTTCTGAGGGGTCGGCTGTAGTAAGTCCATTTTCATTGGTGATTTTATCTATTTGGGTCCCCGTTCTTCTCTTTATGAGAAGTCTGGCTAGGGGTTTATCACTTTTGCTTATTTTTTTCAAAAAAACAACTGTTTCATTGATCTATTCTACTGGGTTTTTTTTTTTTTTTGGATTCTATATTGTTTATTTCTGCTGTGAACTTTATTATTTTTCTTCTGCTGCTGGCTTGGTGTATCTTTGCTGTTCTGCTTCTAGTTCCTTTAGGTGTGCTGTTAGATTTTTGTATTTGGGATTTTTCTTGTTTCTTGAGATAGGCCTGGTTTGCAATGTATTTTCCTCTTAGGACTGCCTTTGCTGCATCACAAAGAGTTTGGACTATCATGTTTTCATTTTCATTCGTTTCCATATATTCTTTAATTTCTTCTCTAATTGCCTGGTTGACCCATTCATTCTTTAGTAGGATGTTCTTTAACCTCCATGCATTTAGAGGTTTTCCAAACTTTTTCCTTTGGTTGATTTCAAGTTTCATAGCATTGTGATCTGAAAGTGTGCATGGTATACTCTCAATTCTTTTATATTTATTGAAGGCTGTTTTGTGACCCAGTATCTAATCTATCTTGGAGAATGTTCCATGTGCACTCGAAAAGAATGTGTATTCTGCTGCTTTTGGATGCAAAGTTCTGAATATATCTGTGAAGTCCACCTGGTCCAGCATATCATTCAAGGCCATTGCTTTCTTTATTGATTTTCTGCCTAGATGAGCTGTCCATCGTTGTAAGTGGAGTATTAAGGTCCCCTGCAATTACCACATTCTTATCAGTAAGTCTGCTTACATTCGTGATTGTTTTATAGATTTGGGTGCTTCTGAATTGGGTGCATAAACATTTATAATTGTTAGCTCTTCTTGATGGAGATATACCCTGTCATTATGATATAATGTCTTTATTCATCTCTTGTTATAGCCTTTAGTTTAAAATGTAGTTTGATATAAGTATGGCTACTTCAGCTTTCTTTTGACTTCCAGTAGCATGATAGATGGTTCTCCTTCCCCTCACTTTCAATCTGAAGGTGTCCTCAAGTCTAAAATGGGTCTCTTGTAGACAGCCAATAGATGGGTCTTATTTTTTAATCCATTCTGATACCCTATGTCTTTTGATTGGAGCATTTACATTCAGTGTTATTACTGAAATATATGGACTCATAGTCATTGGGTATCTGTAGGTTTCATGCTTATAGTGATTATAGTGATGTCTCTGGTCCTTTGTGGTCTTTGCAACATCCCACTCACAGAGTCAACCTTAGGTGATGAATTCCTTCAGCTTTTGTTTGGGAAAACTTTCTCTCTCCTTCTATTCCAAATGGCAGGCTAGCTGGATAAAGGATTCTTGGCTGCATATTTTTTCCTGTTCAGCACATTGAAAATTTCCTGCCACTCCTTTCTGGCCTCCCAAGCTATAAGTAGACAGGTCTGCTATTACCCTATGTGTCTACCTTTGTAGGTTAGGGCCCATTTGTCCCTAGCTGCTTTCAGAATTCTCTTTATCTTGTATTTTGCCAATTTCACTATTATATGTTGTGCAGAAGACTGATTCAAGTTCCATCTGAAGGGAGTTCTCTGTGCCTCCTGGATTTCAATGTCTGTTTCCTTCCCTAGATTGGGGAAGTTCTCAGCTATGATTTGTTCACATACACCTCACGCCCCTTTTTCTCTCTCTTCTTCTGGAATTCCTATCATACAGACATTATTATGTTTCAATGAATCACGTAGTTCTCTAATTCTCCCCTTTGGTCTAGAATTTTTTTATCTTTTTCTCAGCTTCATCTTTTTCCATAATTTTTCTTCTATTTCCCTTAATCTCTCTGCCTCTTCAATCCTTGCTATCACCACTTCTAGTTTATTTTGCACATCATTTACAGCATTTTTAATTTGTCGTAACTATTTTTTTTTAATTTTTTTTAACGTTTATTTATTTTTGAGACAGAGAGAGACAGAGCATGAACGGGGGAGGGTCAGAGAGAGGGAGACACAGAATCTGAACAGGCTCCAGGCTCTGAGCTGTCAGCACAGAGCCCAATGCAGGGCTTGAACTCACGAGCCAGATCATGACCTGAACTGAAGTCAGATGCTTAACTGACTGGTGCTACCCAGGTGCCCATATTGATCAATTCTTTAGCTGTCATTTCGAGGAGAATTCTTCCATTTCATCATTTTGGCTAGTTTTCTGTCCCTTATGTGTTTTAAAAGTTTGTTATGTGTCCTGCGCTTGTGAGCACTAATATATTAAAGATAGGTCATACACCATCCAGGGCCTGGGTCTTCAGGAGGTATTTTTTGGAGTGTGTTACTTGCTCTCTATTGTTGTGATTTTGGTTGCTTTATCTCCCTACTCGTAGTGATGTTTTGGGCCTTCCACCAGATGTGCTTCCATTTGTTCATTGAAGTAGCCCCGGCAAAACAAAACAAAACAAAACAAAACAAAACAAAAACAACAACAAAACAATGGGTTGGGGGTGGTGTTGGTGGAAGAGGCCTTATCTCATACAAAAAGAGAAATGACAGGAACAGGGAAAATAAAATAAAATTGAGAGGCAGAGAAACTATACGGCTTAATCCGGGGGGGGGGGGGGGGGGGGGAGGAGAAAAAAATAAAGAAGGATATATAGAACAGGTATAAAGAGAATAGATTAACTATGTTTAAACAAACCAACAACCAGAAGAACCAGACTAGAGGAGGGAAGAAATAAAAAGGAGAAAAGGAAGAAAAAAAAAGTGTGTGTGTGTATATATGTATACATACATACATACATAAAATAAGAATTATCCAAGAATTAAATCAGAAAATGCAAAACCCTTGGGTTCCTTGGAACTGGTGGCAGTGCCAGTCTGGAGGAGGGGCTGTCTGGTCCCTCAGCCTCAATCCCACTCTAGCAGACAGGTAGTTACCAAGCGCGAAGGGGCGTGGCTTGGTGTAAGGTGGTCCCGCCTCAATTGTGGGCCCTCTGTCAGTTCCCTGAGGCCCCACCTTGGTGGTGATGGGGAGAAAAGTGGCAACACCCCAGTCTTTCCTCCTGGACTGGGTGTCCAAACCACTCTGTTCAGGCAGTCCTCACGGTGCTGCGCAGGCGCAAGTGGGTTGTTTTCTGTCGTCGTTCTCTTCCTTCCCCCATCCCCCCCCCCCCCAGCTCCACAGTCTCCGGCGCCTCTCTGGGGCTTGTCTGGGATTCAAACCCAGACGTCGTAAAGGGTCCCGCTCTGTGTACCCTGTTTCCGGGGAAGTGCCACTCCACCCCACCGATGGAGGGCCTCCTCCCCAGTGCCCTTCAGGTGTGAAAGAGGCAGTGTGTCCCGCTCCAGCAACTCACATGCTTCCCTGGCGCTTGGCTGGGATTTAAACCCCATTGTCTTAAAGGGCACAGGCACAGGCAGGGTCCTCTGAACCATTAAATACCTTCTTCCCACAGCACTGAGGGAGGGGATTGCCTTCTCCCACTGCGGACTGCACCGCTGAGCTAGTTACCTGAGCCCGGGGCTGGCTCCCCTCCTCCCCAGGTGCGCCAACTAGGCAGGTGGCCCCAGTCCGGAGAAAGCCCCGCAGTTAGAGATTGGATATTTCTCCGACCGGGGTCTGTGGTTTTTCTCTTGTACAAATATAGTCCTACATTTCCACAGCCTCTCTTTCTCTTCCCTTTGTCTCTCCAAAGAAGGGAATCCCTCCCCTCCATGTCTACACGGCCCATTTTATTTCTCCCAGATAGCAATCATGCACCTATGGCCCGTCAGGTTGTCCCCGTGCGCCCCTGGAGATGTCTCTGTCACTCTGCAGCCTGGACTCTTAGAATTCAAAGTTATTTGGCCTCAACACTGCTGTGTTTGAGGGACAATTGAACTTCGAGTCCCCCTACTTCTCTGCCATGTTGGATCTCCGGGATCCATTTTAATGATAGCTCTAAGTACTAAGTGACATCACACTCATATATTCTTTTAAAAATCCCTTTCCTACAAATATTCTTTGTTCAAGTGCCCCACAAAGTATACTATCTTAATGAAATCCTAAAAACAAAACAGATGAATTTAGATTTAAAAATCCATAACACCATGCGAATTTGTGGAATGACCAGAAAAGGTTACAAATTCCTAGTATGAGCAAATTCAGTAATGAAATACAAAGTATCCATGTTTTAGGTCTTGTTAAAAATTAGTTTATACCTATGGCTTTTTATTTGTGTTCATTTTGTTTTATGTTTATTATTTTTGAGAGACAGCAAGAGAGCTGGGGAAGTACAGAGAGAAAGGGAAGGAGACAGAGGATACAAAGCAGGCTCTGCACTGAGAGCAGAGAGCCAGATGTGGGGCTCGAACCCACAAACCATGAGATCATGACCTGGGCTGAAGTTGGAAGCTTAATCGACTGAGCCACCCAGGTGCCACTATTTGTGTCCATTTCTAGAGAGGTCACACTAAACCTTATTTGTTCAAGGTACAGTATTCACAGAAATAGACTAAGCAAGACAAATTTCCCTGAGATTTTTCAACAAGATACTATAAGATCCAATTAAGCAAATGCCCTTGATACTTTCAATGTTCATCTTTAGGAAAATTCATTATCCAAACTGTCATAATATTAGCATCATTAATATCATTAATAGTAGCCTCGGCTGTCGTATCATACTCCACAGTATGAATCCCAAAATCCTGTTACCTTAGCTATAATTTAATGTTAATGGGTGTAATTAAAGTAAACCCAAGGATCTTTCGAAATATGAAAGTACTGGTCATAAGGAGTAAATATTGTGAAAGGATAGATTATTATTATGGATTTGCAGATACCACAGACACGTGGTCTCCCTATGAATGGCCCACAGAGAATTTTTTTAAAAACCTCCAAATTACATATAGCTTTAAGAATTTAAAAAGTTTATTTCTGGGGCGCCTGGGTGGCGCAGTCGGTTAAGCGTCCGACTTCAGCCAGGTCACGATCTCGCGGTCTGTGAGTTCGAGCCCCGCGTCAGGCTCTGGGCTGATGGCTCGGAGCCTGGAGCCTGTTTCCGATTCTGTGTGTCTCCCTCTCTCTCTGCCCCTCCCCCGTTCATGCTCTGTCTCTCTCTGTCCCAAAAATAAATAAAAAAAACGTTGAAAAAAAAAAAAAAATTAAAAAAAAAAAAAAGTTTATTTCTGCTAATAAAATATAAATATATACACATATTCAAGATAACATTAATTATTTCTTCACTAGTTTTTGAAATGAGAAATAACAATAGGTAAACAATAACAATATTACAATAACAATAGGTAAAAGAGAAAAAAAACAATAACCCTCATTTACCCTAACATATCCAGTCACTGATAAACCAACCTACCTCATTTTCTTAAATTTATTTGCAACTTGAGCCCTTCCATGGAGCTCTGTTAAAAACTTCAGTTTTCAAAACAGATTGAATCCTTCCATCCAATCACACACAGCTTTACCTTTTTATAACAATTTCCATATCCTAAATTTCAACATCCTGACATGTTCCCTGCCTCACCACCTTCTTTTAAAAATACTATTACCAGGACACCTGGCTGGCTCAATCAGTAGAGCATGAGACTCTTGATCTCAGGGTCATGAGTTCAAGCCCCACACCAAGTATGGAGCCTACTTAAAAAAATAAAACAAATAAAAGTACTGTTACCAGTGGGAGAGTGCATTGTGTAGATGGAGGTCTCGGTTCTTAGATTCCCCATGAAACTGTTATGTGAGGACCCACACAAATAAAGACAGCCAGAAGGAAAGTAGCAAGCACAAAGCAGTTTGGGTTTATTAAGGACAGTACACTCTCAAGGTGGGAGAGCAGGCAGGCCCAGGGATGGCAGCTGCACCGGGGTCAGGGGTGTCTTTTCTTTTTAGGTTTGCAGAGGTTATGGGCCATAGCTAGGGCAGTCTCCAAGAAGTTGTATTCAATCATCTAAAGGACTCCTCCTACCTGTTGGAAGGGGGAAATTTTGGCCCTACAAGGTATTTTGCCAAAAGGAAAGGAACTTTCAGAGTCATCTTCCCCCATGGGGGGTGGAGGGATCAAAACCACAGTGTAAATATATTATCATTATAGGTTACCCTGGGGCAAAGGTGGGAGAGGAGAGCACACTTTCTGCACCTGTGGCTCTAGGTCTGTCAGTCCCAGGGTGTTGGAAGCTGTAAGGCCAAGATGTTAAAAGCCACAAAGTCAGGATGTTGTGCCTTCAGGCTTCTAATGTGTCACCTATTTATTGCCGCTTTTGCCTCCAGGTCACGTCTAACTAACTGCCTACGCTATCAGTACCTGCTTTAAAAGAGTCAAAATATAATCCCTGGGGCACCTGGCTGGCTCAGTCAGTAGAGCATCTGACTCTGGATCTGAGGGTTGTGAGTTCAAGCCCCATGTTGGGCATTGTGCTTACTTAAAAAACAAACAACAAATAACTAAATAAATCTTTCCTGGAAGAATACTCTGAAAATTAATCAGTTAAAGATGAGAAGAAATAACTCCTAACTGCCACATAAATAGCAATTATACACCTTAGGGAGTACATCCCTTAACTAGTACATACAAACCTCAGATGTGCTTAGGCAGGGATGATTCAATCCTATATCAATCCAACCAATCCTATATCACAACTTGAAAACAGTCAAATAAGGATGTACATGTCGAGGTGCCTGGTTAAAAACAAGAAACTGACTCAGGTTAGTTTAGGCAGAAAAGAAGTTTGTTATTGGCAAGAGTCTGGGGAGTTCCCTGTCTACAGGACGGCTGCAGATGCAGACTCAGACTGGGACCAAGCAGGGCACAGCATAGCCAAGGTCCTAAAACAGAACAGCCCAGCCTACTGTAACGTTGCTGGAGCCACTGCTACTGCCACTACTTCATCACAGTGGATAGTAACCTCCTTCCACCGAGGCTCTGGACCATAGACTGCCAATACAATACCTATCAACCAGCCCAGCTGCCTCCAATACTCTATAGAGGCAAATCGAAAGAACTCAGAGCTCCTTAGAACTCAAATGCCAGAGAAGATCACATGCCCAATCTGATGGCCAGAAGTAGGCCAGAATAGGCTGAGCCCAGCTTCCCATTAGCCTTTGATTACCACAACAAAAAGAGAACTGAGCACAAAAAAGATAAATATCTGCCACAGGAGGGTCTAAAAGAAATTAGAGTTGTAGGGTACCTTCCAGTGCTAAAACACTATGAAGACTTCAGGTAAATATTTAATGCTTACCACACTAAACAGAGAAGAAGGGTATGAATCTTACTGATACAAATAGTAAGGAATGTAGAGCCTATTACCTCAATCTATTTTCATAGAGAATGATCAGATGGAAGCTACTCATTAAAACAAACCAAATATGTATTCTGCTGTCAATTAAGCTCCTCTTTTATTTATGTATTACAGATTCATTTATCTATGTATCTTTGGCCTGTGGAAAACAAGTGGAATTGATTTTTTTCCCAGTGATACTAAGTAAAATATTATTATATTGTTTAAAGCAAATAACAGGAAGGGAGAGGGGAGTC
This sequence comes from Panthera onca, assembly GCF_046562875.1. Lineage (NCBI taxonomy): Eukaryota > Metazoa > Chordata > Mammalia > Carnivora > Felidae > Panthera > Panthera onca. The sequence goes on along the minus strand of NC_138342.1, from coordinate 166,008,807 downwards.
TATGAGAAGCTGTCAAGTGCAGGCACAATAAACATTTTCTGCTATCTAGAGAATACAGGTGTAATCAAAGAGTGGAAGCTACAGAGTCAGATTTTGACTCAACATACTTGAAGGAATCCAACAATAGAATAATTTCTATAACAAAACAGCAAGCTCCCCACCACTGGAAGTATAGGAGCAGGCTAAGCAGCCAATGTTAGGGGTATAGTGCAGTGTGTTTGTGTCCCTCCCCCTGCCCCCAAAATTTACATGCTGAAACTCTAATCCCAATGTAATGGTTATTTTGAGGTGGGCCTTTGGGAGGTAATTAGGTCACAAGGGTAGAGCCCTCAAGAATGGGATTAGTGGCCCCCAAAAGAAGAGGACAGATTGCTGAGTGGCTCCTTTTCCACTATGTGAAAACACAAAAACAGGACAGCCCTCTGTAAACCAGAAACCAGGCCCTCACTAGAATGCGACCATACCAGTGTGATAGGAAAAGATAGGATTCAGTAAGCCGAGACAGAAAGATGAGGACCTGAGGTCCCTGGGTGGGGAAAAACACTTATTTTGGAACAATGCTGGGAATGCCCTCCTCCCCCTCAGGTTCCCCTCAGGAATTTGACCAAAGACCTAACAAAAAATAAGTAGTAGACCATAAAACATATGACCCACAAGGAATGCTATGGCCATAGACCACCCATCATACAATGGAATTGAGCTAATCAGGAATGGACAACCCAGCACCTAGAGTTGTCAAGCCAGTGAGGGTAGTACCTGATAAGGAAAGAGGGGGAAGGGAAGGGAGGGCTGACCAGAACCTTATAAAACAAGGACCCTTGTCTATAGTCGCAGGCATTCACTTTCAACTGTCCCCTCTCTGTAAAGAGAGTTTTCATACTATTCTTACTTTCTGATTTATATTCTAGTAAACTTTTGCCTGCTGCTCATTTTGTGTCCACCTCTTCATTCTTTGAAGCAGTAAGACAATGAGCCCCAAGTGTTGAGGTAAAAAAAAAAATCCTGCAACACCAGCACCCTGAACTTGCACTTCCAATTTCCAGAACTGTGAGAAATGTTTATTGTTTAAGCCATCCAGTCTATGCTAATTTGTTATAACAGCTCAAACTGACCAAAACACACAACATGAAAGCTGCCAGCACTGAGTATTGGGTGGGCTGGTTGGTCCAAAGAGGGTTCTAAACAAAACAAAACAAAACAAAAGGCTGAAATTAACAAGATAAAATTTTGAATTTGCACTACAATATCAACCAGATATAGGGTGGCACAGACATCACTCTTGGGTATTCAGAGGACTACCTAACACAATCTTATATTCCATTAAGAAGAATAATGTCCAGTACCCAATCTGCTCAAACCACCTGGGAGTCCTGAGCTCTTGGGGTTTCCCATTTTAAAAAGGACAATGGTACACTTGGAAGTATCTAGACAGTGATAACAAAGATGGCAAGGTATTGGAAAACTGTCTCAAGAGGAGAACTAAGATAAGATAGGGATGATGATGATATGAGAAAAGAAAAAGGATCTGTTCAAATCTGCTCAGGCTGCTCAGACAAGATATCACAGACCAAATGGCTTAAGACCCAGCCTCCAGCACTTTCTCACAGTTTTGGAGGCTGGAAGCCCAAGATCAAGGTGCCATAGAGTTGGTTTCTGATGAAGCCTCCCTTCCTGACCTGTAGGTTGCTGCCTTCTCACTATGTCCTCTCAAGGTCTTTTCCTCTGTTTCTCACAAAGAGAAAGCTCTGCTCTCTCTCTTCCTCTTCTTTTTAAGAACACGTGTGCAATAGGATTAGGGCCCCACCCCTATGACTTCATTTACCTTCAATTACCTTCCTAAATGCTCTATCTCTGAATTTACAGACATGGAGGGTTAGGGCTTCAACATATGTATTCTAGAGGGATTTAAATCAGTCTACAACAAGATCCAATCTTAAGTACATGAATGACTGTGACTGAAAAGGATACTCATTTATTCTTTATTACTCCAGGAAGCAGAATTAGAAACACAGGAGTACTAGAGTTGCACTAGATGAAGTCTAACCTTCTATCAACTCTACTAGCTATTATAAGTATTATTATTAAACTACAGGATATAAATTATTGGGTGCTTCCTATGGACCAAACTTTGTGCTAAACATGATCTCCTTAAAACTTTATATTCACTCTGAGGTAAATACTACTACCATAGTCATTTGTTGTAGTTTATAAATGAGGGTTTGCTCTTTCCCACTGTCACAGTGGCAAAAGGACTAGATCTCAGGCAATCAAACACTAAAGTCACTTACCCAGCTTTTAACCATTACACTGAACAGCCTGTCTAAATTAGTAAGACAGCAAGTATAATCCACCTGAGGAACTCCATTTATCAACAGAAAATCACACAGAAGAAAACTAATACAACCACATTACCAACACTTGTTTATTTTTCTTCCCCCGTACACATTGTCAGAATTCATCTTCAATGCACACTAAGGAGGCAGATATTATTATGCACACTTTACAGATGAGGAAACAGGCTCAGAAAGCTTTCCTCAAACTCATACAGTGAGTAAAAATACCAGGGGTCAGGATTCAAACCAAAGTCTAAGCTATTCTTCATGCAAATCTTTCATAACTATAATCCACTCCTGACAGGGCTCTCACTTGGCTCAGGCCCTAAGACTTGATGGACTTCAAAATCCCCTGGAGTTGACCAAATTTCCAGGGAAAGGCCAAATACCATCCAAAGATGCCTTCAAAGGTAAAAGATCCAAGGAGAGCAAATCAGGCTTCTACCACCAAGTCCTGTGGCCTATTTAACAAATATTTATGGGGGGGGGGGGGGGGGGGAGGGCGGCGCCTGGGTGGCTCAGTCAGTTAAGCGTCTGACTTAGGCTCAGGTCATGATCTCTCACTCCATGAGTTCGAGACCCACATAGGGCTCTGTGCTGACAGCTCAGAGCCTGGAGCCTGCTTTGGATTCTGTGTCTCCTTCTCTCTCTGCCCCTCCACCTCTCATGCTCACTTTCTCTCTCTCTCAAAAATAAACAAACATTAAAAAAAAATTATGGAGCCCCTACAATGTGCTAGTCCCAGGAAACATGTAGAACAGTGAACAAAAGAAAATCCCACTCACCTAAAGCCTACATTCTAGTGGGGCGTAGACTGAATGAACAAATAAACTTCTAATATATAACATGTCAAATTAAAAAAAAAATATGCACAGAGAATGAAGGGGTAGAGGACTGGGGGCAGAAGATGCAATGGGTGCTATTTTAGAACCGGTGGTCAGAAAAGGCTTGAGTTTAAACTGCTGCAAAGGGGCACAGCAGGCCTGCTAGCTACTCCATCCAGCAGGTCCTATAGTCTTGACTACAGTTCAGTGCTTCCTTGCTTTTCACTGGATGAACGGGTAGACCACAGTGCTAAATGCAAACAGCAGGTTGAAGAGAAAGAAAAATATGAAGTCTTTCTCCCTGACCTCAAGGAAAGCAGTTGCCATGCACTGTTGCCACAGCGTTAGGGAAATAGAGAAAGCAGCATTCTAACAGGAGAGTATGAAGAGAAAGCACTAGTGAGGAGACAAAAGGCAAGTAGAGGTAAGCACTCTCCTGGAAGTGTGGGGAAGGGGAAGAGGTCAAAGCTTTTAGGGAAAAGGTCTTTGCTAATCCCTACCCATTTTCTACTCCCCTAATACATTGCAGTTCCTAACTGGAAGAGTTAGCAGAAAAATCAAAATAACACCAAGTTTCTGAAGTACTCTGTATCACATTAGAATATTTCTAAATATTTCTCCAAATTTCATCTTTTTGGTCAAAATGTACCTTAGATTCCAGCCAGCTAACTTAATACCTGATATAAATATGTCTTCTTAAACAAGGTATGGCCCAGACGTGGAAGGTACATGGTTAGAGTGAAAGAAACGTGTGCTACAAGGTCAGGCAGAACAGGGTTTATATCCTATTTCTGCCATTTACAACTGTGGGACCCTGGATAAGTTCCTTGGCCTATCTAAGCCTTTTGTTCTTTATCTGTAAGATTAAAACAGAAGGATTAAAGACTGATTTATAACTGTATAAAGGGATAAAGGCTGACTTATCATTGTAAGTTAATAGATACTCATTCCCTGGCTTTAAACAGTTCCAGTATCTTTAACTTCTACTTTAGTATCACCTCTGATGGGAAGATGAGGCATTTCATGCCACTGGTAGATAAAATTGAAAAATTACACATAAAGTCAAAATCTTCCTTAATGCATGAATAGGCAATTCAAGAAAAAATACCAACTCCTAATAAACATATGGAAAATATCTAAATCTTAACTCATAACCAGAGGAGTACATATTAGCCAAGTAATATCATCAGTTATGGGGACACAGGTACTGTATCATGTAATGCTGGCCAACATACATATGATCTTTCCAGAGAGAAATAACAATATGAATCAAAACCTTAAAAATATGTATTCCCTTCCATCTACCATTTATGCTTGTAAGAAATTTCCCAAGAAAATATTACGTGGGTGTTCTTGACAGCACTGCAACAAAAAACTAAAAGCAAAAGACTGACGATTCAAATAAATTACTGACAATTCAAATAAATTACAATATCTCCATATAATGGAAAACATAAAGTCACTAAAAATGCTTATCTTGGGGGGCACTTGGGTGGCTCAGTCAGTTGAGTGACTGACTCTTGATTTAAGCTCAGGTCATGGTCCCAGGGTCATGGGATCAACCCCTGCATAGGGCTCCATGCTGAGCGTGCAGCCTGCTTAAGTTCTCTCTCTCTCTCCCTCTCTCTCTCTCTCTCCCTCTGCCCTTCTCCCCATTCATTCTATAAGTTAATAAATAAAGCTCATGTTGGAAAAACACTTACAGTGCATATGAAATTTGAAGGGCTAAAAAACAAATGTTTTAAGAAGAACTGCTTATGAAAATGGACCCCCATCTTACACCATACATAAAAAAATAAACACAAAATGGATTAAAGACTTAAACATAAGACCTGAAATCATAAAACTCCTATAAGAACACACAGGCCCTGACATCAGCCTTGGCACTGATATTTTTGGATTTGACACCAAAAGCAAAGACAACAAAGGCAAAAATAAACAAGTGTGACTACATCAAACTAAAAAGCTTCTGCAAAGGAAAGAAAACCATCAACAAAATGAAAAGGCAACCCACAAAAATGAGAGAAACTATTTGCATATCATGTACCTGTTAGTACTCAATATCCAAAAAATATAAAGAAATACCAGTCAATAGCAAAGGAACAATCTAATTAAAAACTGGGCAGAGGAAGTAAATAGATATGTTTCCAAAGAAGATATCCCAATGGCCAACAAATACATAAAAGATGCTCAACATCACTAGTCATCAAGGAATGCAAGTAAAACCCACATTCTGATATCACCTCACAACTTATATAAACAGCAATCATCAAAAAGCCAAGAGATAACAAGTGTTGGTGAGGATGTGGAGAAAAGAGAATACTTACTTGTGCACTGCTGGTGGGAATGTAAATTGTAGCAACTAAGGAACACAGTATGGAGATTTCTTAAAAAATTAAAAATCCACCAATCCTAATTCTGGGTATGTATCCAAAGGAAATGTAAACAGTATATGGAAGAAACATCTGCATTCCCATGTTCACTGCAGTATTATTCACAATAGCCAAGATATGTTAACAACGTAAGTATCCATCAGTGGATAAGTGGATAAAGAAGATGTGGTGCTTATGTATATTTATACATATATATTATGCACATTATGTATGTTAGATATAAATATTTATAAACATATGAATGTTATATATGTACATATAATATATATAATACATACATGCACAATTATATAATTTTATTTATAAAAATATGTATAAAATTCAGCCATGAGAAAAAAGAAATTCTGTCATTTCCAACAACACGATGGATCTTGAGGATATTATGCTAAGTGAGATAAGCCAGAAAGAGAAAGACAAATACTGCATAGTATCGTTTATATGTGCAATCTAAAAACAAAACAAACTCATTTTTATTAAAATAATATTTAATATTATGCAAATAAATGTACACAGAAAGCCTTTAGATATACATTAAAATGTTATCAGTTGTTTCTTTAGGAGGTAGACTATAGATTAATTTATATTTTTTTTCCTTTGTTTTCCCTATTTTCTTATTTTCCTAAAATGAACACATACTACTGTGTAACAGAAACATACCAACTGTCATAATTTATTTATATATACAGCCTACAAAGGAAGGGGCCAAACTGAGAGTCTTACAATGATGTAACCAGAAATGGACTTTAGAGTACAAACAAATAAAGAGCACACACTTTCCTGAGAATCTGGAAGTCAGATATCACAATAATACCAAAAGAAACAACGGATCATCAGTAGCTAAGACTGCCATGCTCAATTGGGCCAGGCTCCCTGCTGACTTCAGGGAGTTATTCAGGGATTTAAGGACCTAAATCTGGCACCAGGTAAATACCACAGGCTTGATAAGAAGTCCAGAGGGCATCATGGGCAAAATTAAAAACCAGCACCGCACACCCACACACAGTTTCCACACTTGTTCCACAGCAGCAAATCCACAACAGACCTTGAGTAAACTAGGAAAGAATACCTGAAACACTCAAAATACCTTTGAAAATTAGTTTGCATTGTGACTTTTCTTAAAACGTCAAACCCTAACCAAGCAAGGAAAATCAAATGATTTTGCTCAAATGTGAAAGTAGAAAAGGAAATGTGAGGGTATATACTCTTGCTAAGATTTGAAAAAACAGAAATCTGACAAATTATCAGCCACATAAGTTTCAATTTGCCTCTTCTCCTTCTCATCTCTATAAACCCTGAGACAGCTAGCTCTATACTCACTGGACCAGCCAGCCTCAGTCAGCTCAAGGTGGGGTTTACACTGAAGGCTTATGTTCCTAGATCCCCACTGCTGCCAGTCTGCGCTCTCCTCACGCTTCAGATCACTGCTTTACTTCCCACTTCTGAGAAGCAGCAAAGCCAGCACACTTTCTTCTTACCATCCTCCCTGCCTCTCCTCTTCTCAATCCCTGTTTCTCATCTCTCTCGCTGATAGTGACTCTTCCTGTCAACCTCTCCCCCTTCCTAGTTCTTTCTAGAGTTAGCGATATAACTTCAGTCTAGTCCTCCCACCACCGTGGGCCTATTTTCTCATCTGGAGGATGAGAGGATGACAAGAGATTTAACATCCTTTCCCTGCTTTAAAATTATGTGATTTCATGACAGACAAACAGATCACTAAACAGAAGAACCACCAGGACGTTGAGGGCAAGAAGCATATATCCATTTTTACTTTATTTCCAAACAAATGTTTCCAAAATGTCTACTGTAAAAATAGTATATTCAGGGGTGCCTGGGTAGCTCAGTCAGTTGGGCGTCTGACTTCAGCTCAGGTCGTGATCTCACGGATTTTGAGTTCAAACCCCATGTCAGGCTCTGTGCTGACAGCTCAGAGCCTGGAGCCTGCTTCTGATCTGTGTCCCTCTCTCACTCTGCCCCTCTCCCGCTCAAGCTCTGTCTCTCTCTCTCTCTCTCAAAAATAAATAAAACATTAAAAAAAAAAAAAAGATTTAAAAAAGTATATTCAACTAGATCCTGGCTCCATATTCTAATTTTTATACACTGTGATTAAAAACAGAATGTCTAGCTTTGCCTTTGAATTCTGTAATTCTTTCCATTCATAATGAGTAGTTTTTACATGAAGTCAACTGAGTTTTGTATCGAGCAGTACATTCTTAGTCAACAAGAGAACTTCAGGCATTTGGACTAACAGAATCAAAAGTAACTTTCACTCCAAAGAAATAAATTACTGTTTTGGTATGTTCTACCCAATATTTCTTCTAAGAAAAATATTTTATTATTTTATTATTAATATTTATTACAGCTTTTTATAAGCAAAGTATTTATTCTGATATTAAATAAGTCATGCTTTTCAAAATATAAAAGAACACCATTTTTTGGATGTTAATTTCTTTTTTTAATTTTATTTTAATTCCAATGTGTTAACATATAGTGTTATATTAGTTTCAGGTGTGCAATATAGTGATTCAACAATTCTATACATTATTCAGTGCTCATCATGATAAGTGTACTTTTAACCTCCTTCACCTATTTCACCCATCCCTCCCCCATCCTAAAAGAATACTCTTCTACCTGTAAAGTATATTTATGAAAAAGTAGGTCATTAGGTTCTTTATTGTGTAAATAAGTGGTTTTTGTTTTTTCTGTGCTATAGAAACAAACCTCCAAAGCATTGAGCAGTACAATACCCTTATGCAGAAGTCAGATTTAACCTTGACTGAATTAATTAGGAAATATTTATTATATACTTATATATGTTTTAGCAGGTATTATGGAAAAGTGAAAACTATAACAAGATCCTTTACATCTCACATGGAAATCAAATGTATCCACATGATAAATACCAGGCAAGGTATTTATATTTACGTATGCCAATTACTACCATATGTCAAAAACTACATGAATCACTAGGGATGTGAATAAAACTCCACCCTGCCATAAAGGTCTCACAAGTCAGTAAGGAGCCAGTCCCTCATAACCCAGATACAACTAACCTGCCAGCTCCCAGCACGACCATTGCACTTACAGCAGGAAGTCCAGTACCCTTCCCAAGAAGGTGACAGCTTGTGGACTACAAGGAGAGGTAAGGAGATGGGGGTATATTATTTCATGGTCACTACTTGTCATTTCTCATATTGTGGGAATCAATAAAGTAAAAGCAGCATCTTGTTTGGTTGGTTGATTTTTATCAGTCTGACAGTCTGTGTCTTTAATTTAGTCCATACACATTTAATGTAATTATAAATATATTTGGGTTTACATCTACCATCTTATTTTGTGCTAGTTATCCCATCTATTTTAACCTCCTTTCTTGCCTCTATGCCCTTGCAAGTATGGAAGCTGTATGCTCTGTTTCTTTACCTTTGTTATCCCAGAAATTACAATAAAATATAAAGTTAATCAATTCTTTTACTCTTCTGTCTGATCTTAAAACACTTTTACACTATTTACACCCTTCACCACTTCTATTCCCAATTCAAAATACTGAGCTTCAGTCATAATGGATTTATATGCAGTTCCCTGAACAACTTACTCAGCCTCTCATCTCAGCCTTTGCACTTGGCTGCTCCTTCTAACTAGAATGTCACCCATCTTCTCCTCACACGTCCTTCCCAGTCTGGCTTAACCCTGCTCACCTCTCAGCCCTGAGCTTCTCGGGGAGTTCTTTCTGACCTCACAGTAAGTTCACTTGGCTACATCTGTCTTCCCTCCTACTAGCCATCAAGCACTAACATTCAAGGACTGTTTTAAACACTAAACTCCAACAGATAAGGGCCTACCTGGATTACTTGCTAAACCCTCAGCAGAACATTATGGGTGTTCAATAAACATGTGATGAACAAATGAGTGAACACAAAGTTTCAAAACATACAAAAATCAGGATGGAAACAAACCAGGCCACCAATTACCCAAAATGATAAACAAAGTCCACTCATTACAGAACAAAAAGACCTACCTTGGTGAATAAGACTGAAGGCTCTGGTGACAGATGAAAACTTCAAACCTAGATGCTACTACTTATTATTGGACAAGGTACTTAACTGCCCTGTGACTTTAAAAAATGAGGACAATCATAAAACAACCTCATTAGGTTGTTATAAGGAATAAATTAGCTAATACTTGAAAAGTACTTAGAGCATTTTTTCTTAAGATTCTGTGTGTACATTTACAATAGGGGCTGAAAATCTAGTTGTTAAATAGCAAAATTTAACTAACGCTGTTATTAGGGGGCGTCTGGGTGGCTCAGTTGGTTAAGCGTCCAACTCTTGGTTTCAGCTCAGGTCATATTTCACAGTTCCTGATATCAAGCCCCACGTTGGACTCTGTGCAGAAAGCATGACGCCTGCTTTGGATTCTCTCTCTTCCCCTTTCTCTGCCACTCCCCTGCTTGTGCTGTCTCTATCTCTCGCAAAATAAATAAATAAACATTAAAAACAATAACTGTTATTAGGCCCTTTTTTAAAACCTGGTTACCATACATTAAAATAATTTCCTGTAATGCCTTTAAGATACAGGTTTATAACCCATAAAGACAACATCACTGTAATTGAATACTAGAAAACAATCAACATGAATCATTAAAAAAAGGTTGAACATTAAGTACATGCATTTAAAATATATAAAAGGGAATAATAACATTTTTTAAAAATTCCATCAAAAAATGGTCTAAAGGAACCATCTGACCCTTTTAAGGAACATGTTTCAATGTTTTAAATGTAATAAATTTATAAGTTTTATTATAATTGCTTAATTGTAGCTATAGAAGATATTGAGTTTTCAAAATTTCTGCATTATCCAAAAATATTATCCAAATAATGTAATCAATATTCATTATTATCCCATACAATAGATAAAATATTTTAAACAGTTTTTTTGGGGGGGGATTTCTTTTCTCTCTAAATATTTAAGTATTAGAATGATGTATTTTAGTACCATGAGATGTCTCCAAATCAATTCTAATTCTGTTCCTGATTTTGGGTGGCAAGTCACTCTATAACCTTTCCTATTTTTTCCTAGAAACCAATTAAATATTTCCTAATTAGTTTGATTTTAATGGATATCTTGTGACTGAGTTAATAATACTATGTTACAATCATTTAATCAAGCTTTTCTATTGATAATCCACCTCATTTTATAACCCAAAATTCTATTTAAAGACTAAGATTCTCATTGTGTCTCAAATTCCTAGGCCACAAGATGCTGGGTAGCAGAGCAACAAGTCTTTAAAATCCTCAATTGATAATGAGGTTCATTAACTCTGACTGACTGTGAAAGGTCACACTGAACTGGGAAGGTTTTATTTTAAAAAGAATTATCTGGGGGGCACCTGGGTGGCTCGGTTGGTTGACTAACGGACTCTTGATTTTGGCTCAGGTCACGATCCTAGGGTTCTGGGATCGAGTCCCATGTTGGGCTCCACGTGGAGCATGGAGCCTGCTTAGGATTGGTATTCCCTCTCTCTCTCTCTCTCTCTGTCTCTCTCCTCTGTTCATGCTCACTCCTCATGCGCTCTCTCTCTCTCTCTCAGAAAAAAAAAAAATTTTTTTTGATACTTTCACATAGAGATGGAGCACCTTTACATTACCAGTAAAGGTTCTTGGAGAAACCACATTAATAAATAGATAAAAATGAGAATTAGAATTTCAATTATAAAATAAACAAAGGCACCTAAAAATAGCTTTATTTTCCCCTTTGGTGTTTAGGTTTTTACTTGTTTTTGTTTTACTTTGTTTTTGCTACCAGGTATAGAGTATTTCATGACTAAGTAGCACCTTACTTACATGGATTTTCTCATTTAATCCTCAGAACACTCCTGCAAGGTTGGTATTATTACTCCATTATAGACTATAAAATACTCTCAAAAGATTCAAAAAGGTCTGTCTGGCTCTTCACCTCACTACAGATTTTCATAAAGCCTACCAGCTCTTACCTAAGGTAAGGTGAATGTCAAATCAACACAAAATGTTCACTGTTTGAAAAAGATCTCACAAGCATGTTTTAATAGTGCTCTATTTCATTTATCTGATTGATATATATGTTACTAATGCTGTTTTTGAAGAATTAAACATACTTTACTTATTGCTGAATGCCCCTAAAAGATTCTTTAAACCCAGTGGACCTACTTCAGCCATTACGAGAGCATGTAAGAGAAGACTAAAATAAGCCAGGAGTGAGAAAATGAGGTAATGTTCTGTCTCTGTTGTGTATTGGCTGTGAACACCTGAGGGAAATCAGCTAACTTTTTTGAACACCACACAATGGGCCCAGTATGAGGGTGCTACCGCAGGGATAGTAATGCTTGGCTGCCTACCTCAGAGTTGATGGCAGGATCAAACAACATAGCACGTGTAAAAGTACTTGGTAAATTACACCTAATACCATATTAATAAACAGCATTTCTGATATTTTTTAAAAAGCAAATATTTTGAAGAGATGTAGCTTAAATTTTAAAATTACAAGAAAAGAAATGGGATTCAGAATATGGAAATTGGTTTGTTTGTTTTTAAATCTGCTTTGCAAAATCAGCTACAATTGCATGAGGTAAATCTGAACATACAAATCTACAATGCCAAGCATTTGGGGCAACTGGGGTAAACAATGAACAAAACAATCTTTAACTGCTACATATCTTTGTATCTTTTGCATCTAATAGTATCTGGCACACAACAAACACCAAGGAATGGTAGATAAATAAATGTATACATGAACAAGTTAGGTGTACAAAAATGACCAGAAAGAGACTTGTCACTAGAAAGTTACTTGCATAGTGACCAAATAGAACACTCTGGTTGTTTGCAAAGACTTGCTTGACTAAAGGTACCCTGTTCAATCTGCTCCACTACAACAGTGCTTTTAAGGAGATGCAAACAAAAGCAGTAAAGTCCTGGCCCAAAACTCCTAAATCAGATACACCTGCCTGTTACCAGAGACATAAAACTGAAAACAGATGAAAACCAGGCAAATCCCTAATTTTAAAAATAAGTAAATCCCACGTGTAAAACCTGCTTTTCGTCAATCAAATGAATCAGGAAAGGCAGCATTTCTAGGCCATTACCCTTGGGTCAAAGTGGCACTTACAAAATGCCTTAACTAATTAGTCTAATCATCGCTTCTGTTCCACATGGTTGTAATTGCCTAATTACCTAACTCAAAATGTTCACCCAACCTCCATATGCCGAGCCCCTCCACAGCTCTACTTCCTTCAACAATTTTTCCTTAAGAACATTTAGTGACATCACCACTTACAGAAACAAGGATTGATTTGAGACTGTGGAAGAGACCCTAAAGTTTTGGTACATTTTTTCCTTAGAAATTTTTAAGGAACAGAACTTAAATTTCTAATCCTTCAGAAATATACAAATAAGACTAGGGAAAATAATTTGGTTTCTGAAATTCTCTTAATCATCATTTTAAAAATCTGTAGCAAATGGAGAATAGCAGAACAAAAAGCACCTTTTTTGCCCCAGAAGGTGAGTAACGTATGTACTTGCTGGACTGGAGCCTGCCATTTGGCCTGGGGGCTTCAAAACCAACTGCAAACTTGGGCCAAGCAAACCATTAGGGCTGTTTCAGTATTCTACGTCAGCAGTGGCCAGCACAGTGAGGACACCAGCTAACGGTAGCTTGTGTTCTGTATTCATCTCTTTTCAAGCTGCCTCTATTCAATTCCTCCTGTTTTAAAGTTTCTCTTGGGAGAAAACAAAAACCACGCCAGAAAGAACAACAGCCATGACTAAGAGAAACCAAAGCACTGGTTAAGGATGAGTAACCAGCATTGGTAAGCATCTCCTGAGACCCGCTAGCCACTGTGCTTACCTGTTAGAAGCACATTATGGGAAGAGGTTTAGTTTGCCCTATAACCTCAGGAAGCTGTGCTGGGCCACTCAACTGATTTCTTCTGATCTGGGCCTCTTTTTCACAGGCACTTCAGAATGAGGTTTTTGATAAAAGAGAAAAAAAAAAAGGGAACAGAGACAAAGCAGTATCAAAGGTGCAGGGACCACCCAAAGACAATGTGGCTAGCTATCTAAGGTTTTGTTTTACTTTTACTATGTTAGAACGCCAAAGAAAAAACACTCATTCTAGGCAAAAAAAAAAAAAAAAAATACCCATGAAAACAAGAATAAGGTAGATGATTTAACGAGAATACCACAGATTAGAAAATGTTACAGCTGTCAATAAATTAGGGCAGATTTCTTTAACTGAGGTCTGATTACATTTTCCATAAAATGCAGCTGATGCAATTTCTTCCCACATAATTTGTATTTTAAACAAATTTAAAAATCAACAACGTATATCCTAACAAGCAGGATTTGCTGTTGTCACTTTAAGCCTCCTCCCACCCTGCCAAACCAAGTGCCTATCATATGCCTTAACACTGTGCTAGAATAAATGGTGAAGAGATGATGTCTAATCCTATTCTCAAGAAGTCTAGGTGAAAGGAACTGAGTAACACAGAACAATATCAACAAGAGTGCTAAATCTCAATAATGGCAATTCCATCCATTGTGTTAATCAAGCCAGAAATCTATTTCATTCCCTTTCTCTTTGCCCATCAGTAATCAGGTTCTACTCATCTACACAGAATGTGGCTTATTTGTGTGTATCACAACTGCCACCACTCCCATCCAAGAAAGCTTCCTTTCTCACCTAAAAGAGCTTCCTGAGTGGTCTCCCTGCTTCCCTCCTACAGTGTGAGAATGGAATGAAGAGTGATCTTTTTAAAATACCAAACTGCTGCGGTGCCTGGGTGACACAGTTGGTTAAGCATCCAACATCAGCTCAGGTCATTATCTCATGGTTTGTGGGTTCAAGCCCCGCGTAGGGTTTTGTGCTGACAGCTCAGAGCCTGGAGCCTGTTTCAGATTCTGGGTCTCCCTCTGTCTCTGCCCCTATCCCATTCACTCCCTGTCTCTGTCTCTCTCTCTCAAAAATAAATAAACATAAAAAAAAATTTTAATGCCAAACTGCTTAAATCCATTTCACGACTTCCCATATCCATAGGATAAAATCCAAGCACCCTACTGCACTATCTGGCTTCTGCCTACCTTTTAAGCCGCTTCCCTCCATTCCATATCTCCCCATCTTAATACCTCCTTACTCACTTCTTTCCATTCTTCATATGCTAAGCTTTAGCCCACCCCTGGCCTCTGTGCTTGCTATTCCTCTATATGGCATATGTTTCTTCTGACCAGCCCCATTTCAGCTACCACCTAGGGCCTACCTAGGGCCATGCATGTGACCATGTGACTCAGACCTAGCCAAGGTACTCCATTCCCTTTAGCTACAGAAATAGACACATAACTCAAGCTAAGCCTATCAAAACTAAGCCTAGGAACTTCGCTGGAAATATGGGCAACAAGCATGCCAGGGGGCCAGATGATAGGTAAGGGTACTATATACTAAACAGACACTATGCTGTGGCATGCATGCATGCATCACGAACGAATGAATGAATGAATGAATGAATGAATGAATAAATAAATAAATAAATAAATAAAGGCTGGTCCCACTCCCCTCTAGTTCAGTCCTAGAGACAAATCTCTCTGGTATATCAGGTTCAAGCTGAAGAAGAAAAGATACAGGACAAAAAGGAGTCAAGTCTCTAATCCTGGCTTAGCCAATTACCAGCCATGTGATCTTGAATAAATGAATTTACTGTTGTAGTTCTCAGTTTCCTCATGGATAAAAGTATCAAAGTAGGACTAGATCTTTTCTAGATCTAGATCTAAACATTTTAGCTCTGTGATTCCACCACCTCTTTTTTAAAGGTGTAAAGTTAGGATAATAGCTAAAATGAAGCCAGCCCTAACCTGTATCACCTAAAAACTACACGTTTTTGTCTGACTCTATATGATGGTAGGTAAAATGTCAATGGTGCCACCTTTCCAGAAAGGAATATGGATTTTTGGTGGGGCCATAAAGAATTCACAGCTTTGACTCTCAAATTCCTCTTAAAGGAAAATATTGTATGGAAATAAGCAGAAACACAGACATAGACACAAAGTTTATATAAAAGCTTTTATATGTAAAGCATATATATATATATAGTATTGTGTCATCACAATAAAAAACTAGAAACACGTAAGTATTCAATAACAGGGAACTGGTTAAATGAGTTACAGAAAACCCCTAAGATTAAATAGCAGGTGCCATTTAAAAAACATATTTGCTAAGGGACACCTGGGTGGTTCAGTGGTTAAGTGTCCGACTTCGGCTCAGGTCATGATCTCGCAGTTCATGAACTCGAGCCCTGCATGGGGCTCTGTGCTCTCAGCTCAGAGCCTAGAGCCTGCTTCAGATTCTGTGTCTCCCTCTCTCTCTGCCCCTCCCCCACTCACACGCGGGGTCTCTCTCTCTCTCAAACGTAAATAAACATTAAAAAAAATTTTTTTAAACATATTTGCTAAAACTAACGTGACATTGAATGTTAAGTACACAAAGAAAGGCTAGGTGCACCTGGGTGGCTCAGTTGGTGAAGTGTCCAACTTCGGCTCAGGTCATGATCTCTCAATCCATGAGTTTGAGCCCAGTGTCGGCTCCATGCTGACACCCCAGAGCCTGGAGCCTGCTTGAGATTCTGTGTCTCCCTCTCTCTCTGCCCCTACCTGGGCCTCTCCCTCCCTCCCTCTCTCTCTCTCTCTCAAAATAAGTAAATATTAAAAAAAAAAATTTTTTTAAGGCTGTACATGCCCATATCTTCACCAGAGACCTGCCATGAACCTATCTTTCCCATGATCTAGAATTCTCATGATTATTCACTAACGGCTCCACTGAATATAATGCTGAAATGTTACATTAATACAGTGGTCTTAGTTTTGCAAAAGTACTTTCAAATAACTGATGAGAAAGGAAAGCAAAATAGTGCCTCCAAAAGCAGTTTAAATGTCCTCTAACCCTCTCCCATTAATCCAGATGAATTTATCAACTCAGCTATGTGATACCTAAAGAAAGCGCCAGGAAAAGAAGACCTAGAACTGGGCTAGAAGCAGCTGACAGCCATAGTCCAAGGAAAGGAGGGCACCGTAAAGACAGGTTTTACACGTAACTTTCTCCTAGTATCACTTAGAGACTGGCAAGTCAACACTGTTATGCTTTTACCAGATAGTGCCATAGATACAATATCAAACTAAAAGCCAGACTGAATTTCCAAGCGTAACAGTAGGGCAACAAAAAACATTACAGAGGTGAACTTGTCCACAAAATCATAAGGTGCTGTGTTTACTCTCTGGGAGGACAAAGATTCTGGATAACAGAGTACACACACACACACACACACACACACACACACACACATACACCCCTACAGCCCAAGAAACCTTCAAAATGAACAAGTCCCTTGGGTGTCCTCTGGCTAGAGGTCAACTATGACCTATTCAGAGAGGACCTTCCCTGCCTGCTTTAATCAATAGCCGAACCTCCAGAATTGATACAAAACTGATAAGAAGGTCTGTAGAATGTGGAGGAAAGTTCTAGAATTTGCCACACTGTGACACCACAAAAACAGCTAATGACATATGAAAGAATTAATTCATATGCATGCAAAACAGTGTTAAGAAAGAGGTATTATTTTAAGCACTGTGTCAATGTCAGGACTTTTAGACAAAGGTATTTAAGACATCATCTAAACTAAAAATAAATTAAGGCTCTGACGTAGCACCCCAAATCTTTAAAATAACTTACCCATTCTTAAAATTCCCTTGAGTAAATTATCATAGTAATAGTTACATCCTTTTATTGAATGTTTACAATGTGCCAGGCACTGAGCTAAGCATTTCACATGCACAGACTCATTTTAATCATTTGATCATCAAAAAGTTCCATGAAAAAGATTTTACCCCCATGTCACCAATGAGGAAACTGAGGAAACTTCCTCACCAATGAGGAAGCTCAGTGAATTAGTACATTTCAAAATAAAATTACCATTGAGAGGTGGGATTCAAACCCAGGTCTGTCAAATCCCACTACGAAGTTATGTTTTTCAAGCTGGTATATGGTAGAATATTTTCAGGAGGTTTATACTTGTTTTCTTACGAACTTACTTACATAACTTGTTGTGAACTTATATATAGCTTATATAAACCTGGAACTTTAGTTATTCCAATCTTGTGCCTAGTAGCCAAAAGGTGTGTCTCACTAAATCAAGGCAGACTACACCTGGCTGAAATTCCTGCAGAATCCTTTTATATTTCAGCATACCTTAACAGCAGCAGCAGCAGGAGGAGGAGGAGGGGGAGGAGGAGGGGGAGGAGGAGGGAGAGGAGGAGGGGAGGAGGAGGGGGAAGAGGAGGGGGAGGAGGGGGAGGAGGAGGGGGAGGAGGGGGAGGAGGAGGAGGGGGAGGAGGGGGAGGAGGAGGAGGGGGAGGAGGGGGAGGGGGAGGAGGGGGAGGAGGGGGAGGGGGAGGAGGGGGAGGAGGAGGAGGGGGAGGAGGAGAGGGGGGAGGGGGAGGAGGGGGAGGGGGAGGAGGGGGAGGGGAGGAGGAGGAGGAGAAAAAGAAGAAAGCAAATCTCATTCTCTACTGAAAACAATTTGATGTTTCCCATCTCAGAGTAAAAGCCTACGACAGTACAGTTGTGCTTGGAAAAGCACACAAGAGACCTTCAATAAATATTTGTTGAATGAACAACACATTCTCAGAGCCACTGTACCTTTCTTCTGCATTCAGTGTGAACATACATATATCTTCAAGGAAATAAAACACCATGAAGAAACAGAAATTTGTTTTTAGGAAAATCACTGAGCTCCAAGTTCAGATAACAACAACAAAATGGACTCAGGTGTGTCTGCTTAGAACAAAATGAACTAGGAGCACCTGGGTGGCTCAGTCAGCTGAGCGTCCAACTTTAGCTTGGGTCATGTCTCACAGCTTGTGAGTTTGAGCCCCACATAGGGCTCTGTGCTGACAGCTCGGAGCCTGGAGCCTGCTTCAGATTCTGTGTCTCCCTCTCTCTCTCTTCCCCTCCCCTGCTCGTGCACACGCGCTCTCCCCCCCCCCCCCAAGATAAATAAACATTTTTTTTTAATTATTTTAATTAAAAAAATGAACTGACAGTTGCTTCATTCTGTTAGCTCTGGATAAGATTAAAAGGGACCTTTAAAAATGTGCTGTAAGTGATTTAGTCTACCTATATATTAGTAATGGTAACCAAAAAAAAAAGCATTGGAACTGAAGTCAATACCTATTTGTCCAACTACAGCTTTATTTTCTCTTTCTCTGTTTCCCCATTTGCAAAATGAGGTGAGACTACAAGATTTCATCCTTCTTAGCTCTGACATTCTTATTAAATCACAATTTCCAATTTAATATACACACCGAGATAATTATTTATATTACAAAAGTATCTGATTTTAGAACATAATTTATGACAAAATCACAAACTCCCAAGAATGGAAAGAACTTTGAAGGGTCATTCATTTGAAGAACTGGACAACTCATCCAATGGTCAATTCCTATAGTCCAAATCTTCCAAATATAAGCATTCAATTTAAAATATCCAGGTAAGGACCTAGTCTGTATCCAAACACATCTGAACAGAAAGTTGGTTTAGTTTTCAAGCCATTCCTTGAGAAAGTTCTTTCTTATTCAGAAATAAAAATCTGTTATTTTGTTCATTTCTCTTCTGTATTCTTTGCAGAAAGACAGAAAAGTGTATTCCTTTCCCATAGTCATGTTTCTCTTCAGATCACATTCATTGTCCCAAATACTTAAAGACAACTAACTATCCACTAAGTCTTCTTTCCTTAGGTTAAAGATTACAGTTTCTACAACCTCTCCTAACATCACATTATTTTCTGATCACTCACCTAACACTCAGCTACCTAACTGCCTTTTCATTGTTAGTGTCTGTCTTAAAATATGATCCCCAGAATCAAATACAGTAATTCTCACAGAATCTAATTGTTTCGAACTGCAGTAGTACTGCTTTTGGCACTTATGTAACTTACTGAGGAAGAGAAAAACATTCATTACAGCATCATTTTAATGATTAAGATAATACGTGCAAAGTCTTATTAGCACAATGCTTAGCATATAGTAATCACTCAATAAATGGTTGTTGCTGCTGTTACTGGATTTCTCTTAATAAGTTTTAATATTTCATCAGTATTAGAACCTTATCTCCCCAATCAAGCTGCAAACTCTAGTTCTCTCTTACACTAAAGGTTTACCTTACATATTATTAGCTGTTTTTCCCCCAAGTCAGAGTTGATGAATATCAACTGTTGATGACAGAACAATAAAGTGTTAAGGCTCCGTTTTAACTGAAGATCAGTCAGAAATCAAGATAAAGCAACCCTCAAATTAAGACAAATTAATGGCAAACAGAATGTGATTTATTTAGAGTTAATTTGTGCTCAAATTTCTAGAACATATTCATTTCACAAAGCAAGTAATCTCTACTCTTTACTCCTCAATCATATAATTTAAAGATGCATCTTCAAATTGTCCTCCCATGTGGCTGTACCATTTTGCATTCCCACCAGCAATGAATGAGAGTTCAGAGGTACTACTTCTCAGCTTATTTTTTTTCCCCTTAGGTTCAGACTTTAAGAAAGTAAGCTCTGGAATCAGACTGTCTATAGTTCAAATCCTGAATCCTCAATTTACCCACTGTGTAACCTGGAGCAAATTACTAAACCTCTCTGGCCTTAGGTTCCCCATCTGTAAAAACATGAGTCATGATGGTACCTATCTACCTTATTGGGGGGGGGGGGGGGGAGGGGGTGGGTTGTGGGATCAAATGAAAATGGATGTGAGTATGTTTGGGACGGTGCTTCTCATCTTTTAAAACTCTTAACAATGTTGCTGTTATAACTACTTACTCAGAAGTTATCTGAAGAAGCAAATTATTTTAAATAATTTTGCTAAAACTTATTATCGTGTCAGCCATTTTTAACTTATGCTAGCCACTGCTAGCCACTGCTAAAATCAATCACACCTTAGTGGTTTTTCTGCATATTTATAATTATCTGTTTTCCATACAATCACCTATTTGTTTTTAGGGTAGATTTTTAAATTAATGTAAAAAAATCCATCCTACATTAATTAACCAATAGTTAACATATCATCTAAAATACTGTCATTTCAATATGTAATTGTCATAAAAATTACTGAAATAATTTGCATTCTTTTTTTCATCCTCAGTCTTAGAAATTTGCTATGTATTTTGTATTCATAGCATATCTGACATATTTCAGGTGTCAAATGGCCCTAAGTGACTGCCACATTAGACAGAGCACATCTATAGGCAGAGTAGTTGGAGGTAGAATAAGTGCAGTTCTGTTTGTATCTTTATTTCACTATTCTTTGTGAATATCAACACATTATTGTTAAAGTTATATGGTTAGTTATGTCAGATATGCTATGAATATAAAACACACAACAAATTTCTAAGACTGAGGATGAAAAAAGGATATAAATCATCTCAATAATTTTTGTAACAATTACATATTGAAATGACAATATTTTAGATGATATGTTAAGTAAAAACACATTATTTAAATTAATTTCACTTGTTTCTTTTTACTTGCTTAAGGCAGTTACCAGAAAAAGTTTTAATTTAGAATTATATATAAAACTTGCATTATATTTCCATTAGACAGCACTGATATAGCTGATCTTAAAAAATAGGCCTCATGAAAATTAAAACCAGGACAAGATATATGATCTAAATTATAGCAGAAACTAAATGCAAAACTTAAGTGATTTTCAGAGTTTATATATAATTAACTTCAAACTCTTTCTCAACCAAAAAAACAAAAAAATTATCTTTGATAAGTACCTCTTCAATTCTAGAGCCATCTGAGAAGTTTTCATCAGTATGTGGTGCCTTGGGATTTAAATTAAGACCCAAAAATCGGGCCATTCATGCAAATGAAATGTGCCTAGAGTCTCTTCAGCTACCTAATTACTAAACAAATACCTAGAAGCCAGTAGCCTTTATGCAGAGATCAATAAAAATGCAAAGGTTGGAAGGCAGAAGATACTGAAATGCAGTATGTTCTGAGAGTCAAAAAGTTCCTGCTAGAGAGGATTCAATACTGAAATAAGAGAAAGTAGGAAGACAACAGAAGCAAAACCTAAGGGGAAAAAAAAAATAAGCTCAGAAGTAGTATCTCTGAACTCTCATTCATTGCTGGTGGGAATGCAAAATGGTACAGCCACTTGGGAGGACAATTTGGCATTTTCTTACAAAACTAAACATACTCTTACCATAAGAACGAGCAATCATGCTCCTTGGTATTTACCCAAAGGAATTAGATCCACACAAAAGCCTACATACAAATGTTTTCATCTGCTTTATTCATAATTGCCAAAACTTGCAAGTAAACAAGACATCCTTTGGTAGGTGAACAGATAAATTGTGGTATATCTAGACAATGAGATATTATTCAGCACTAAAAACAAGTTATCAAGCCATGAAAAAACATGGAGGAAGCTTAAGTCATATTACTAAGTGAAAAGGCTACACACTTCATGATTCTAATTGTATGACATTCTGGAAAATGCAAAACTATAGAGACAATAAAAAGATCAGTTGCCAGGAGCTGTAACAGTGGGGAAGGATGAATAGGCAGGGTACAGAGGGCTTTTTAGGGCAGTGAAAATATTCTGTCTGATATGATAATGAAGGATACATATTATTATACATTTGTCCCAACCCACAGAATGCAGAAAACCAAGAGTGAACACCTACTGTAAGTATAGACTTTGGGTGATTATGATGTGTCAGTGTGGGTTCATCAATTAAAACAAATGTCCCCCTCAATGGGCAATATTGATAATGGGGGGTGCTATGAATGGCAGGGGATAAATGGGAAATCTCTGTACCTTCTTCTCAATTATGCTGTGAACTTAAAATTGCTCTTAAAACATAAAGTCTTTAAAAATATAAAAAGTCATCAGCTACTGAAGAAAGTGTGAATTGAGTGTACCTCAGGCCCATGTATACTGGTGTAGAACTAAGGACTACATTAGGTCGAATAAGATGAACAGAAACTATCCGTATCAAGACATCATTTATTTAAGGGCTCAGGAGAGAAAATTTGATGTTTGATGGATATGACAAGAAAGAACTTTTTATGTTGAAAATACAAACTGCATTAACAAGAATTAGTGTTTACAATAGTAAACTAAATGATTTTAGCTGTTTCAAACAAAACCAACATTCTTCTGGATGAGAATTATGCTACTACATGAAAGCTCATTCTTTTTTTTTTCCTCTTTCCTATACCAGCAAACATACTGCTATTTTCCCCATTTTAAAACCTCTCTTGACCTCACTTTTCCATTCAGCTCTATTTCTCATCTTCCCTTTGTAGCAAAAATTGTTAAGATATTTGTCCACATTTTATGTTTCCATTTCTCTATTCCTGCTCTCTCTTGAATCCTCACCAATTTTTGGTCCCTATGACTCCAGTAAAATTGCTATTGTCAAACTCACCAGTGACATCCCCATTGCTAACTTCCTCAGTCAATTCTGGACCCTCATGTTGGAAGTATTTGATTCGCTGCCCTTCACACAGGTTCTTCACTTGGCTCATGAGACACCACACTCTCCTCATTAGCTGCTTTTTCTCATTCTCCTTTACTGGTTCCATCTCCTCATCTCACAACCTCAGTGTGGAAGTAGCCCAGGGTCCTGAACCTCATTTCTTCTCTATCTACACTCACTTGTGGATTTCATCCAGTCTCTATACTCTGACAACTCCCAAGTGTCTACCTCCAGTCCAGAACCTCTGCCCTGAAACCCAGAGTAGTATATCCAACTGCCAGCTGGGCTTTCCAAAACTGCACTCCTGATCTTTCCCCCCAAATGAGTGTCTCCCTATACTTAATACAACTCTAGCCTTCAAGCTACACGAGTCAATAAATAACCCTGCAATTCACCACTGCCTTCTCTCACTCACATCTCACATTCTGTCACTCAAGACATCTTTTCCACTCCACCTTCAAAACATAACCACTCTAGTTACCATCCTTCATCTAGGTTATCACAATAGCCTCCTAATTGGTATCCTTATTTCTGCCCTTCCTCACTAAGTTTAGTCTCATGAGAGCATGAGTAGCAACATGTCCTCTTAAAACATAAGCCAGATCATGTCACATCTTTATCTGAAACTCTCCCTGGCTTCTTTTCACACTCTAAGTAGAAGACCAAGCCCTTGCAATAGCCTACAAGACCAGAGGCCTCACAGGAACTAGTGTCTGTTCTCCTTCTTGCTCACTCTACTCTAGTCACATTGGTCTGATAGTTTCTGGATGGCGGGAAACATGCCTCAGCCTCAGGACTTAGCACTTGCTGTCCACTCTTTCTGAAGTACTCTTTCCCCAAGACTCTTTTTCCTTCCTCACGCCCTTTATAACAAGTCACCTGCGTGAGGCCATCCTTGATGACCCTATTTATAGTTGTAACTCCCCCTCATTCCTCTTCTCCTTCCTCTGTTTTAGTTTTCCTCATAGTAATTCACACACATGCACACAGTCTGTCACACCCTGCAAAAGTAAGAATTTTGGGGGCAACTGGGTGGTTCAGTCAGTTAAGCATCTAACTCTTGATTTCAGCTCAGGTATTGACCTCAGGCTTGGGCTCCTGTACTGGGTCAGGCTCTGCACTGGGCGTGGAGCCTGCTTAAGATTCTCTCTTTCCCTCTCACTCTGCCCTTCCCCAATTTACACACACGCACACTCTCTCTCTAAACATAAAATAAAAAATTAAAAATTTAAAAATTAAAAAAGAAATGCAAAAAAAGTAAGAATTTTTTATGTATTCTGTTGATCATTGTATCCCCAGTATCTAAAATAATGCCTGGTGCATAGGAAGCACTCAATAAATATTTGTTTAATAAATATATGAGTGAATGAAAGATGACACTGATACAGACCTATATACGATCTATGATAGCATACTTTACAACCTTTGCAAAGGGCTAGATTTTAATACAGCACCATTATGTATATCCACATTCAGATATTGTGGAAAAACAAAGCTGCTCCAATTTGATAATTAAGTTAGCCTTATAAAAAACTTGAGTAATTGGTTTTTATTTTAAGGTTTGTTTTTGTTTTTTGTTTTTTTTGTTGAGAAAGAGAAAATACATGAGAAGAAAAGAGGCAGAGAAAGAGGGAGAGAGAGAATCCCAAGCAGGTTCCGCACTGTCAACACAGAGCCTGATGCAAGGCTCAATCTCACAAACCGTGAGATCAGGACCTGAGGCAAAACCAAGAATTGGACACTTAATTGACTGAGTCACCCAGACACCCCAAAAAACTGACTAATTGTAAAAATAATAGTTCTCTAAACTGAGAGATACTCTAAAACACTCCAAAGGTGCTAGGATTTCTCGAGATCCTAGATCATGCTTCACCAGAGCACAATGAAAAGATAGTCTCAATAAGTGCACCTTCCCTGAAGCAGGTGAAGTCGCCAGGCCAGTATAATGGGCTGTGACTTCTAAAAAAGATAGAGAAATTATGACACAAAGTACAAAGCACTTAATGTTTTAATAATATATAAAATCTGGGTACAACCTGTTTCCAGTAACCCTCTGAACTTAAATATAAGACAAAGAATTTAGGATTTTTTTTATACTTTAGTAATGCATTCACTCAATAGACAGACATGGGTAGGTCATCTTTTCACAAACCACATTTTAAAAGAACTTAAATTATCTTCCAAGTTAAAAGGAAAGCAAAATAATTTCAAAAAAACATTTAGATGCACAAATAAATTAAGCAGGAATGAAGTGACTTCATACAGAAGGCAAATAAAACCCAAATTGACTTTTAAAAAAATAGTGTCTTAATTTCTCTAACTTATAATATTTATTCTTATATATGTTTGCTTGTTTCTGAAGTTATGTCTAGGAAGTCATGTACACAGCAGAAGCTCTTAACCAGTCTGCAATTAGCCAACTCCAGGATGAATTTCACCCTATAAAACATCCTAGCTGATGCCCATTATTACTTGGTGCTCACAGCTAGTAATCACCGATTGTGGCAAGCTCATGAAATTCTCCTCCTACCTTTGAGAAGATGGTTACAAAGAATCAACTGTGTTTGCTCCCAAACAGACTTATGCTGGTTACACTTGCTACTGAAATTGTGTAATTCAATTAAATATTATGTAAAACAATTACATACGGGTATATAAGAAAGAATTATTTCCATGAAAGCTAAATGGAATGTTTTAGAAACAATACATTGAATGACCATAAGAGAATCCTACCAACAGTGGTTTGTTTTTAAATTGTTTTTACTATATAGAAACAAAGTAAAATTTATAAAATATTTGTCATATATTCAGATTCATGATACAAATATGCCAAGAAATTACCATTATCCTTTAACTCCCCTGTGAACCTTCTTGATAGATAATATTATAAATTAAAACATTTTTCTCACTGACTACATAATCACAGATATATTTATTTCAATAGTGCTTCTAAAATTTTGGCTTTTAAAAGTAATATTGAAGAAGAAAACCAAAGCAGGAGGCATCACAATCCCAGACTTTAGCCTCTACTACAAAGCTGTAGTCATCAAGACAACATGGTATTGGCACAAAAACAGACACATAGACCAATGGAATATAATAGAGACTCCAGAATTGGACCCACAAATGTATGGCCAACTAATCTTTGACAAAGCAGGAAAGAGTATCCAATGGAAAAAAAGACAGTCTCTTTAACAAATGGTGCTGGGAGAATTGGACAGCAACATGCAGAAGAATGAAACTAGACCACTTTCTTACACCATACACAAAAATAAACTCAAAATGGATAAAGGACCTGAATGTGAGACAGGAAACCATCAAAACCCTAGAGGAGAAAGCAGGAAAAAACCTCTCTGACCTCAGCCACAGCAATTTCTTACTTGACACGTCTCCAAAGGCCAGGGAATTAAAAGCAAAAATGAACTATTGGGACCTCGTCACGATAAAAACCTTCTGCACTGCAAAGGAAACAATCAACAAAACTAAAAGGCAACCAACAGAATGGGAAAAGATATTTGCAAATGACATATCAGACAAAGGGCTAGTATCCAAAATATATAAAGACATCACCAAACTCCACACCCGAAAAACAAATAATCCAGTGAAGAAATGGGCAGAAGACATGAATGGACACTTTTCTAAAGAAGACATCCAGATGGCCAACTGGCACATGAAAAGATGCTCAACGTCATTCCTCATCAGGGAAATACAAATCAAAACCACACTCAGATACCACCTCACACTGGTCAGAGTGGCTAAAATGAACAAATCAGGAGACTATAGATGCTGGCAAGGATGTGGAGAAATGGGAACCCTCTTGCACTGTCAGTGGGAATGCAAACTGGTGCAGCCACTCTGGAAAACAGTATGGAGGTTCCTCAAAAAAATTAAAAATAAATCTACCCTATGACTCAGCAATAGCACTGCTAGGAATTTACCCAAGGGATACAGAGTGCTGACACATAGGGGCATTTGTACCCCAATGTTTATAGCAGCACTTTCAACAACAGCCATATTATGGAAAGAGCCTAAATGTCCATCAACTGACAAATGGATAAAGAAGATGTGGTTTATATACACAATGGATTACTACTTGGCAATGAGAAAGAATGAAATCTGGCCATTTTGTAGCAACATGGATGGAACTGGAGAGTGTTATGCTAAGTGAAATAAGTCAGACAGAGAAAGATACCATATGTTTTCACTCGTATGTGGATTCGAGAAACTCAACAGAAGACCGGGGGGAGGGAAAGGGGGGGGAAGTTACAGAGAGGGAAGGAGGCAAACCATAAGAGACTCTTAAATACTGAGAACAAACTTGAGCGTTGATGGGAGATGGGGGAGAGGGGGAAGTGGGTGATGGGCACTGAGGAGGGCACCTGTTGGGATGAGCACTGGGTGTTGTATTGAAACCAATTTGACAATAAATTTCATAAAAAAATAAAAAATAATAAATAAATTAAATTTTGTCTTTGATTGCTCTAAGCCTATCAAGTTCTTTGAAATATACAAATACTGTTCTATATAAATAAAATTAAATTGAAATATATAAATATCTTAACATAAATATATCTTAACCTAAGCTTATTTCAGATTATGCTGTGTTTAATAGTTTTTTCCCCCAAACAGAACCAATCAACATAATAGACAATCAACTGACATGCAAACCACACAAAGGTAGGAAGAAGGGAATCAAGAATGAAAAATGATACAATTAAAAGAATAAATGAAACAGGTCTCTGAAACCGTTACATCACACCAAACAAACACAGCTCATATCTTTATCTACTTCTATCAGATGCCTCTGCCATAAGGGAAAGACCAGTGTGAGGAAATTCAGTGACACATTACTCTTATCTTTTGTGGTCTAGGTTGTCATTTGCAAGAAAGCTATAATGAAAGTCACATACCTGGAGCTATAAAAGCAAACCATGAACACTGTTTACAAAGTAGGGGGAAATTCCACCTCCCTAAAACAGGAGATGAAACAAAACCCCACAATGAAGCCAACAGCAAAAAACGTTAAGCTCAGAAATCTGCTGACTCTGGAAATTTTGTTCCACCGGAACACAAGGCTACAGGTCAGAGCACCTACTGTGTCCATACATTTTTGGAAGGGTTCCTGAACTTAGCTATTAAATAGACTGTGGTCTTCAACTCATCCATTGAACAAACATTTATTTACTGAGTGACTACTCTGCACTACACATAGTAGGAGAATTTTCCTCTCAGCATCCACAGTGCCCATGCACTACAGGCACTAACAATATAGGGTACAAAAAAGATGTTTTACTACTCAATAGCTGTGTGACTTTTAGAATGAGAATAATTCCACCCTCCGACCAGTAAAGTATAACCTACCATCCAGTTACATGGGAACCTGTGTGGTTATGAAAGGCCTCCAGGGACTCAACAATGGTAAGAAAATTATGAACACATCTTAAAGAGTAGGAAAAGGAGAGAGTAACACTCTCAAGAGGATGACCTGAAAATGTTTGTGAATCTGGTTTAAATTTTTATAGTGGAACCATCTCTACTATACTCGAGGGGAGGGGAAGAGAATTTTGAGGTTGAATGTGTGTGTGTTGTGGGTTGTGTTGGATCAAGATCAGTAGCTTCCCTAAGCAAGGTAGCCAGACTGGCTGGATCTGCTCTTTGTAATCACCCTCAGTGAGGGATGTTTGTCACCTCGTGGCCACACCCACTAAAGAGGTCTAATTAAGTTCTAGCAACCACTAAAAGGTCATTATTATCACCTGTTTAGATCAGTTTCTGAAGCATTCCTGATTCTAATCATGTGAGGTGTTGATGAAAAGTGCCACTTCAGAACTACTGAACCAGAACCTTTAATCAGCCCTGGAAATCTAAAACCAGGTAATTCCTGCAACAGACAAATATAGGAAACACTATTTAGATCATAAAATTACAGGACCTCAAAAGAGGGCTCTTTTAGGTAAAGTCTCTTTTTCCTTTTAAGCAGTTCTCTAATCCAGGAGGAAAGCACTATTTTCAGTACAGCAAAGTCTACTTCCAAATTTTGCTTTCAGCACACATGAAAGCTTTGCAATCCTGAGTAGTTTAAGCAAAGGGTAAATCCACCTTGTTCTCCAACCAGAAACAAACAAAAAGAATGACATTCATTACACAAGCCATTTTACAAGTCATTTTGTTGACTAACCTTGGTAAGTATGTTAAGTGTGCTAAGCCCTCCCACACTTTGCTTAAGATAAAGAAACTCACAGGCTTCAAAGGATAAGACAAGAAAGTGAAAAGACCACCCACAGAATGGAAGAAGATATTTGCAAAGCATATATCTGACAAGAAACTTGTATCCATAATATACAAAAAAAATTATAATTTAATAATAAAAAGACAAATACATAATTTTAAAAGACAACCCAATTTTACAAAGAGCAAAGGATCTAAACAGACATCTCTCCAACAATTTACAAATGGCCAACAAGCACATGAAAAGATGCTCAACTACATTAGGGAAAACCACAATGAAATAACACTGCATACCCACTAAGATAGTTAAAATCAAAAACACAGAAAATAACAAGTGTCGATAAGGATATAGAGAAATGGGAACTCTCACACATTGCTGATGGAAATGTAAAATAGTGCAGACCCTGTGAAAAACAGTTTGGCAATTCCTCCATGTTAAACATAGAGTTACAATATGTCACAGCAATTGCATTCCTATGTATATACCCAAGAGAAATGAAAACACTGTGTCTCCACAAAAACTTGTATGTGCATGTTCGCAAAGGAAACAACCAACAAAACTAAAAGGCAACCAACGGAATGGGAAAAGATATTTGCAAATGACATATCGGACAAAGGGCTAGTATCCAAAATCTATAAAGAGCTCATCAAACTCCACACCCAAAAAACAAATAACCCAGTGAAGAAATGGGCAGAAAACATGAATAGACACTTCTCTAAAGAAGACATCCGGATGGCCAACAGGCACATGAAAAGATGTTCAACGTCGCTCCTTATCAGGGAAATACAAATCAAAACCACACTCAGATACCACCTCACGCCAGTCAGAGTGGCCAAAATGAAGAAATCAGGAGACTATAGATGCTGGAGAGGATGTGGAGAAACAGGAACCCTCTTGCACTGTTGGTGGGAATGCAAATTGGTGCAGCCGCTCTGGAAAGCAGTGTGGAGGTTCCTCAGAAAATTAAAAATAGACCTACCCTATGACCCAGCAATAGCACTGCTAGGAATTTATCCAAGGGATACAGGAGTACTGATGCATAGGGGCACCTGTACCCCAATGTTTATAGCGGCACTCTCAACAATAGCCAAATTATGGAAAGAGCCTAAATGTCCATCAACTGATGAATGGATAAAGAAATTGTGGTTTATATACACAATGGAATACTACGTGGCAATGAGAAAAAATGAAATATGGCCTTTTGTAGCAACATGGATGGAACTGGAGAGTGTGATGCTAAGTGAAACAAGCCATACAGAGAAAGACAGATACCATATGGTTTCACTCTTATGTGGATCCTGAGAAACATAACAGAAACCCATGGGGGAGGGGAAGGAAAAAAAAAAAAAAAAAAGAGGTTAGAGTGGGAGAGAGCCAAAGCATTAGAGACTGTTAAAAACTGAGAACAAACTGAGGGTTGATGGGGGGTGGGAGGGAGGGCAGGGTGGGTGATGGGTATTGAGGAGGGCACCTTTTGGGATGAGCACTGGGTGTTGTATGGAAACCAATTTGACAGTAAATTTCATATATTAAAAAAAAAAACAAAAAAAAAACTTGTATGTGCATGTTCAAAGCAGTATTATTCCCAATAGTTAAAAAATGGAAACAACCCACTATCTGATGAATGAACAAATGAAATGTACCCTGTATATTCAACTGAATATTATCCAGCATAAAAAGGAATGAAATACTGATACATGCTATAACGTGGATGAGCACTAAAAACATTGTGCTAAAAAGGAGACTGTCACAAAAGGCCATATATTGTGCAGAATGGGCAAATCGATAGAGACAGAAAGTAGACTGTCTACTTGGATGAGTTGTGTGGTATGTAAATTGTATGTCAATCAATTTGTTTTCAAAAAGAATCCCATTTAAAACTTTGGTATGTAAATTTTATTGCAACAATTTGTTTATAAAAAAGAATCCCATTTAAACCTTCATGAGCTTCAATTTCATCCTCTAAAAATGGGCATACCACCTATCTTACAGTATTATAAAGAAAATATAATATATAAATTCACACACACACACACACACACACACACACATCCTTCATATAGAATCTGGCATGTAACATATATAGAATACATGTTATCCCTTCTCCATTTCCTATCCCCACATTTTGCACAGTAGGTGGTGATAATCACTGTATTTTCACCACAAGCTACAAAACTCAAAAACTAGAATGTATTCCAGCAGAGACCTAACCATGAGAATTCTCTCATGATTTCACACAAATTCCACTCAAGCCTGCAAACAAGTCCACCTCCCAGACTTGTCACTACAAGGTATTTGGGGAAAAAGAGTAAGCTTTTTTTTCACCATTCCACAGTCTTAGTGTTTTCTCTATCTCTAACCATGGTGCAGAAGCACCTCTACTAATGTGTAGTTTTAAAACCAAGCCCATTCCTTGGGGCACCTGGGTGGCTCAGTCAGTTGAGCATGAAACTCTTGACTTTCCCTCACGTCAGGGTCCCAGGGTGGTGGGATTGAGCCCTGCATTGGGCTCTGCCCTGAGCGTGGAGCCTGCTTGAGATTCTCTCTCTCTCCCTCTCCACCCCTCTCCCCTATATGACATGCTCTCTCTCTTTCTAAAACTAAAAAAAATTTTAAATAAATAAATAAATAAAACCAGGCACAATTCCTTGTCAATTCAGACATCTTAGTTTCATCTGCACTGAAAATCTATTGACTCTCCAACACAGCTTTGCAGGGGGCCCAGGAAAGACCTTAGCCACTTGGATATCAACCACTACCCACCTGGATACTCTCTGTGATGAAAAGCAGATCAAAGGGGATTGGAAACTATGGAACTACCCACAGCTTGCAACAGAAAAGGTCAACTGTAGCATTCTCACCATCTCTGTAAGTTCTCAAACAACTCATTAATATCATAGTGGACTCTCAGCCAGACACTCAAGTTTTTCCATTTTATCAAAGGTTTTCCTCCATCTTGCTGAGTATTGTCAACTGCATGCTACCTATTACACAATTTATTTTTTTTCCAGAATAGTTCCTATTGTCAAATATATTTTTTTTTCCTTCCTTCTCAGCACATTTAATGATTTTACCTTCACTTTCATTTCCATTAAAATCCCATGCTTCCATACACGCTCACTGCTTTTGTACTTATCTGACATGATGGAGTAACTGTGTGCAAAACTAAAAACTTAGCAAGGCCTAATCAGTAAACACATCATAAGCAACCAGATGGTCAAGT
Organism: Panthera onca; assembly: GCF_046562875.1. Taxonomy (NCBI): domain Eukaryota; kingdom Metazoa; phylum Chordata; class Mammalia; order Carnivora; family Felidae; genus Panthera; species Panthera onca. Next base: position 165,976,255 of record NC_138342.1, on the reverse strand, counting down.
GAGAAATGACTGCGTAGGACAGCCAATGCCATCTATCAATGCGTTTTTGCTCTAGAGCTATGTTACCCAATATATTAGCCACTTGTCACATGAGGCTATTTAAATTTACCTAAATAAATAAAATTTAAAATCCAATTTCTAAATCTCATTAGCCACATTCCAACTGCTCTCAGTAGCTACATGCAGTTACTGACTCCCATACTGGACAGCACGGATACAGAATATTTCCATCATAGCAGAAAGTACTGTTTAACAATACTGCAAGACAGAAACTTCACTGATTCTATGAAAGTTTTTAAGTTCAGAGTTCTTAGGCACAGTACCAGTACTCACAGATTGTGAGGTTTGACTCTCAGAAGTACCCAAATGCCTCTGAATGTTCCGGGCAGGTTTTCTTAGTGGTCAGTGCACGAGGGTTTTTGGAGCCTAACAGAGACCTTAGCACATGATAAGTACTTAACATTTGCTGAATGAATGAACAGCATATTAATGTCTGTACTTTAGTTTCTGCCTTAATTTATTACTTACAGATATTAGTTCATGGAAAGCAATGAGATTTTTTTTCCTACACAGGAGGTTTTTATAGGGAGACATAAGCATCAGCAGACACCTCATGGACCCTTTGGAGCCACCAGAAATAAGCTGATAAATGTAAACATCTGCCCAAAGCAAACTGATATTCCAATGAATAGTTTCAGACCCAAGGAAAGACCCAAGTGCTTCTTCAAACACTTGCAGGTTGACTGCAGCGTTTAGAGAGATGAAGGAAAGATCAGAGGAGATGCTATGAAAGATCTCATGACCTGCTGCTATTTCTCAGTGTTTTCCCAATATAATTTTGTTAGAAACTATTATTAACCACAAAGGCAGCAATCATTAAACTGCACTGTCTGTGCCACTCACTTTACACCTAGATGTCCCCTTTCCTCAATGTCCTATGAGTCCATCTATACTGTGCCTATCAAATAACTTCTTGGAAAGGATTGCTGAAAATCAAAATTCAGAAAAGGGTATAAGTGTTCATATACAGAGAAAAGCAACTCCACAGGCCCTTAACCAATAATCTTCTGAAGCCCAAACAAAACAAGCTATAACTTCTTCTATTCACATTTTTCTACTTGCCTTGTCCACAGACCAAATAGCCATAGAAAGAACCAAGCTGCTCCATTTCTATAATTCACTTTTTCTTAGCAAAAGTCTGGGAACAGAAGGCAAAAGAAAGGGGAGCAGCTGCCGCCTGATCTTTTTATTAATGCCCTCAGCTCATTCCCCATTCTCCGCTTCATTGTTTCAGGTCCTTTTCTCAGCAACCTAAGTCCCAGCTCACAAGAAGAAAAAATTAGCCTTCTGTGTGTCAATACCCACAGTTATTAAAAAAAAAAAAAAAAAAAAAAAAAAAAAAGCCTAGATCACTTCTATGAGGTGACATAATTATAAGTTAAAATAGGTGAAAGTTCAATTTTAAATTGTTGGTCTGCTTTGTTTTGAATTTCAATAAATTGCTTATAACTATATGAACTCCTTACATGATCCAGTTAGTGAACCCTTTAGACACTACAGGTGTTTTTGAAAGAAAATTACACAATTTCCATCTCTTGAGCCAAACAACAATCCTGGTCCTACTATTTAAGGCAACACATATATAAAATAATGGTTGTTTATTAGTCATCCAATTTCAGATTCTAAGACCCACAGAATCCAAATATGACAACCAAAAAGTTCAGTTTCTACAACACACAATGCTAACTTTGAGGACATAAAAGCAGAATAGTAGTTAAGAAAATTGGGCTGCCAAATTTAAACCTCATTCTGCCACTTATTAGCTGTGTTACTTAACCTCTCCAGACTTCAGAATGGAGATAATGATAATAGTACTGACCTCATGGGGTTGTCATGGGGAGGAGGTAATCTGTGAAAGTACACAGTAAGATCTCAATCAGTATTAGCTATGATGGTAACAATGCATCTCCTGAAAACTTAAGTGAGGTTTCTAAAATGCTTAAAATAAGGGGCACCTGGGTGTCTCAGTCCATTAAGAGACTGACTTCGGCTCAGGTCATGATCTCATATAGTCCATGAGTTCCAGGCTGGTGTTGGGCTCTGTGCTGACAGCTCAGAGCCTGGAGGCTACTGCAGGTTCTGTGTTTCCCTCTCTCTTTGCCCCTCCCCCACCTGCTTGAATGCTTGCTTACGTGCCCCCTCGCTCTCGCAAAAATAAACATCAAAAAAAAATTTTTTAATGCTTAAAATAAGCATTTTTCCAGAAGTTAGGACTTAGGGTGAAACTTCAAAGAAAATGCTGCTGCTTGGACAACCCACAGGAAAATACTCTGTAAGAAAAGAGCCCCAGGCTCGGATCAAAATGCTCACTTTTCCACTTACCCTAAATCCCTAACTCCAAGAATAAACTTGAAAATATCCATCAACATGAACAATTATTCTGACTCATATCAATGGTTTGTGGCCAAAGAAAAGGGAGCTTCATACTAGATGGCTGTTTGAAGTCAAGCAAGCCCCAAGAAATGAGTGGCGGGCCCTGGCCTAGGCCAGGCACTCACATGGAAGAAGAGGAGAGGAGCTAGTGACTCCCTCACACCAGAAGTGTCCCCAAGAGAAAAGCTTCACCATGTCTGTGCCCTGGATTGTCAACAAAGTCCCTGCCGATTAGGGCCCCAGTTTGTTGACCTTCTGGGAACAGTGAAAAACAAGGTCTGCAGGGACATGTGCTATTTTTATATAAAAAAGATAGCATAAGCAAAGATTCATTATTGTTATGAGTTACACCTTATTTTTAAACGAGGCACAGAAATCTGGTGATCTGGATGTAAGAATAACTTGTTAACTATATGCTGCAAATTATCCATTTTCTCCACTGTAAACTGCAACAGTGATTGACATCGCCACTGTAGCCACTGCACTAAAACTAATTTGCAGCATGTGAAAAATGTCTTTGTAACTCCGAAACACAGGAAAAGTACAAAGGGACACTCTAAAAAATGCCACCACTAAAATTCTTTCCAGCAAACCTCTGAATCTGCATACAATATCACAAACTGCACAAACGGTCCAGACAGGGACACTCTGAACAAATGCTCTGGAGAAATTCACCTGGATCCTGTACTCTTCTAAAGTAAGGTTAAGCTGGTTTAACTGTGAAAGAACTCAGAAAGAACTAAAAGGCAGTATTCAAGATAAATCATCTCCACTCTTAACAAAGGCAAGTAGGGACTTCCGTGTTTAGCCCAGACTACAGAGGAAGAATCCCTAAATGTTGATTTGAAACTAAACTAGATCCCCAGCCTTCTGTGAGCCTGACTCATGTCCTGAGGTAAGTGAACTTTGGTCACCTACTGATCGCCAGATTATTTTTCACAGACAGCCTAAACGTCAACCATATCTGAATTCATTTCTAAAAACTGGGAAAGATCACCATCCATTACTCACCTCCTAACCCAAGCCCAAAGAACTGTTCTTTTCATAATTGCCATATGACAACATACCTCAGGTAAACCTGAAACAAACCAATCTGGAGCACATACACAGTTTAATGTTCACATAGTTTTTGCCTCAGCTTAACCATGACTGAAATTAACCCATTACCACAATGGTGTGTCCATTTATGAATAAGGCAGGACAGATGACTCCAGAATTTCTAAAGGAAAAAAAAAATCACCTCTAAAAGCAGTAATGCCTTCGACATGTTTTTTAATGTAATGCCAGACTACATCCCACTCACATTTCCATCAGGATGAACAAACAAATATATAAACACCAACTTTTTAAAAAGTGAATATAGTCATTTATAGAAAGCATCTCTGAATTTTCCTTTTTCAATGAGCAGATTTTCTGTCTTACTTTATTTTTATTTCCAAATTCCCAAGATTTACTATCCTCTTAAGGTTCAATTTTCTTTACATAGTAAAGTATGTATTACTCTTTGTTCACAAATGAAGTGAAGAGTGTCAACAAAACATTTTTTGAAGCCAACACAAATTCAGATTTGCAAATCAAGCTTCTTATGCTTGTAACATTCAACTGTGGAACTTTACCTTAAAATAAGGGTATTTTAGCTTTGCAGCTTTAATCACTCTCCCACATTCAATGGCCAGGATAAGAGTGACAATCCATTCACAAACACAAATTAAGAGATAGAATGTGAAGAGTACATCACTGAATTAGTAATGCATGTACATGTTTATGCATTATACCATAAAATGCTAGTGCTAGATGACTCTGAGGAAGCATCTACCCAATTCTCTCAACCTACAAAAGAAGAAATTTTAGCTACAGAGGTTAAACGATTTGCCCAAGACAAGAGCAAAAACTCAGTCGGTAACAAAACCTACAAGCCAGGCGTCCTAACTACTAGCCCAAGTGCTTTCCATGGTACCTCTTGGCTCCTTTCAGTATAAAAAGCATCGTTGATGAAATATCTCACAAGACAAATCATATATTGGTGATATGATCTGTGAATGGATATACGAAAGTTGTTCTAAAGACATACATCAAGCCACTAAAAACTGGTTGGGAAGGTATTAATTTATCTGTATTGTTTTGTTGCTGGTTCTGCTGAGCATGCTGCATTTTCAACTGAAGAGGAATTTAATGACTTTTTTGAAGAAACGTCTCTTGATTTGTAAATAGTCTAAGAAAAGAAAGGATGGTAAAGCATTTCTTGCAATAGGGTAGAAAGTGCATTTCTCTTCCTCCAGCAGAGAACATCCTTTCCCCCACACACAAAAAGCGAGCCAAATCCTTCCCCCCTTTCAAGGTGCAGCTGAACCACTAGCTCCTCAAAGGACTTCCAAGCCCCTAGGTCAGAAGCTCTCCTTCCTCTGGATTCCCCCATCGTAACCTATGCAGAAGTCTCTCCTACTAGAAAGCAGCTCCTTGACAGCAGAAATTCTCTCTTGCTTACCTGGCTATTGGGCTTTTCAAAATCCTTTATATATATTCAATTATAGTTAATAAATTGAAGCATTTGTTCTCAGAATCCCACTCCGTGTAATTTTCAAGATCTGCCTTATCCCCACACCAACACCTCGACCCACTGAAGAAGAGTTACTCTGGAGTGGAAACCCTGGATCCAACTGTCAGGCAAATCAGTTTCTATAAAATAAAACTAATTCCCTTTACTTCTTCTGTCTACTGAGTGTTTAACATCAAGGGGAACGGTAAAACTAAACATTTATTATTTAGGTCAGTGACAACATTCTAAACCCAGGTTCTCTAAGTGTTAACCTTTTTTTTTTTTTTTAATCTCAGAACATAATTTGCTATAACTCACAGCTGAAACAGCAGATAAAAGTTAAATGCATGTAAAACAGAATGAAACGTCTTTAAAAGATACTGAGAATATTATACCAAATAATCTTCCCGTTTGCTCGTTCAATGCAAATTTGTTTTGGGGGTATTTTTGTTGTTTTCGTTTTTTGTTTTTTTGGCTTTTATTTTCCCTGACAGAGAAACATGATAGCCCCTAAATACAAGAGCTGACTTGGGCAGAGTAAAAATTGGCACCGCAAGTCCTCTTTAATGCTTCCCTTCTTTTGATCATTAAGCAAGTATGAGTACTCAAGCTTTTCTCCCAAGTCAGGTTTTCAAAGCGGAGGGTTGAATTAAAACACCTCAACGTTAACACCACAAAGCTGACCCTTCTGGGCTCCTAACACACACAAAGAAAGAGCAAAAAGGAAAACTGTTACCAGAACCTGACATCAAGGCACAAACACAAGTGGCCCAGGAACCCTGAGGCACTGAGGAGCAACAAAGCAAAGCAAACCCCCGTCTGAGTGAGCACCGCGCTCGAGCCTACACGCCCTTCAGCCCCCGGCGGTTCTCGAGCCTCACCGCGGCATTTCTTCCTTCCATCTTCCATCGCCTGCGCCGAAACTGTCGCCGGACCACCGGGCGCTCCGAGGGAGCCTAGGGCGCGACTGAGGGCTGGCGGCCGGCGCCGCGCGCTCTTTGTTGGGCTCCCGGGACAGCCGAGTGGAGGCGAGCAAGCAGCCCCGCGGTGGCGGTGGCGGAGGCGGTGCGCACCCTGGCGGAGGCTGCGGAGGCCGTCCGCCCGCCCGCCCCTGAGGCCCCCCGAGGCCCCGCGAGGCGTCCGCGCGAAGGCTCGGGCAGGCGGACGGTGGGCGGGGTAGGCGCCCGGGGGCGGAGATGGGGCGGGAAAGCGGGAAGAGGTAACTTCTAGAGAGTGGGAGGGGGTGGAAGGGGAGGTGGAGGGGGCGGTGCCCCAGGGGCGGATAGGGGGCGGTGCCCCAGGCCTTCAGCCGGCGCTCGGTGCCCTGAGCTCGCCCTCCGGCCTCCAGCTGGAGAGCGGAACCCTGCCTGTTGCTTTGTCTTCTCCGACAGTTTTCCTACCCTGAGGAAAGTGAGAGGCGCTTTCGAGGGTGTTTCCTCTCTGGAAGAGCCGCGTGAAGGAACTGCGAGTTGGGCGCCGTGTGTCTCGGGCCCGAGAAGAGCTCAGGGCCGCGCGCCGGCCAAGACAAGCGCTTAGCACCCCCACCCCCATCTCCAACGCCCGCCCCCCCCCCCCCAGCGTCGGGGGCGGCGGGGACGCCGGGCAGAGGCCTCTCAGATCTGTATTGGGGTATGTTTGCCTCTGAAGGAGCTCCTAGGGCGACTACCACTGCTAGAGTCCCGGGGACCTGCCCACCCGCCTCCCCATTTAAGGTCCATTCCCCCTCAGGAGGGTCCAGCCTCGGAGGACCAGGGGTTCACATCCACCCCGCAGTCTAGTCTCGGGACTATCCCACATCGAATGTGCCTGCAGGGGGGTAGCAAACGAAAAACTACGTTTTCAGTCGAAAGTGCCAAAGACCTGTGCTTTTTTTTCCTCTTGCCTCAGGTCGTGTGCAGCAGAGAGGCAGGGCCTGGAAGGAAAGGCGCCCTCCTCTGGCGAAGGGAGAGGAAGATCTAAAAACCACGGTGTGTAAGGTCTTGCAAGCAAGAGGTGCTTCACCTGTACCTTCAACCCTTGCCAGGTCTACCTGGAGGTAGAAGTCCACGTGGCCAGCTGCATGGTGCTTACGGTATGTTTGTGTTACAGTTTTATGTCACGAAGACTAGGTTTCCTCTTGTAACCTCTAGAAGGTATCCAAATAAAGGGAAGTGGCTTAAAAAAAATTGACCTAGCATTAAATTTTCTCTTCTTAGCTGGAAGTATGCAGTGGGAAAGAGGGTGGGAGAGGTCCCCTGTTCCTGTTATTCAACCCTAGGTACCCAGCAGGACACCTGTTCCCACTGAAGTCTCTCTCCAGCCCACCCTGTTGTATAGACCCCAAGAAGGTCAATCCAAGGCCAAGGGTCTTGCAAGTGATTCACATCTGGTCCACAGGAAACACATATCCCTGAGTTTACTAATTCCGGAAGTGCAGGCTAACCCAACCACACAGCAAGAGATCGCTGGCCCTGCCCCAAAGCATGGTCGACTCACTCCCACACTGAGTTTCCTGGGAAGCAGCAGTCTCCATTAGCTGTTTGGGACATGAGTTAGTCCACCATCCTCAGTATTTTCCAACTACAGGGAACAGTATCAAATATCTCCAAGGCCCAAGGGCCCCTGGAAGTCCCTTCACTGGCTTAGAATTAGAGAGTAGCACCTCCCACCTCCCCCTAGTGGGGAGTAGAGCCAGGCTCCCTACTCTTTTCATAATCTTGCTTGTTTTTATAACTTTGATCTGACTATAGGACCCCAATTGTGGAATAGGGTCTCAGGACCATTTCCATAAAAATTTGTGCGTGAGGTGGCTGTGATGGCTGAGGGGTTAAGGCATTGGACTCGAAATCCAATGGGGTCTCCCAGTACAAGTTCAGACTCTGCTCACAGCGTGTGTATTTTGGGGCGCCTGGGTGGCTCAGTCAGTTTAGCGTCCAACTTCGGCTCAGGTCATGATCTCACAACTCTTGAGTTCAAGCCCCTTGTCGGGCTCTGTGCTGACAGCTCGGAGCCTGGAGCCTGCTTCAGATTCTGTGTCTCCCTCCCTCTCTCTGCCCCTCCCCTACTCACACAGACAGTCTCTCTCTCTCAAAATAAATAAAACATTAAAAAACTGTGCATGGGGTAGAGGTCTGTCTCATATTCGCTTTGATACCTTTGATATCTATTGCATTGACAATTGTCAATGAGCAATTGAACCTAAGAGTCCTATTCTACCATCCTCTTAAATTTCTTAGCTTGAAAGAATCCTAGCATTTTGTTTTCTCACTGTAAATATGCGTGCACATATATTTACGTGGACATTTAAGTATGCATAGGATGCATTGGACCTTTGAATACAGACTTACTCACTTTAATTGTAGATTCATTGCAAGTGATGATTCTGAAAGATTTGGTACCCTTGTGGACAGAAATCACTGGGAAAAAATCCTACATCTACATCTTTCCAAATACACCACAACTACATTGTGCATATTGAGACACTTCATGTTAATTACTCCTCATACATATCTTGCCCAATTTGATAACTACTAGCTACATGTAGCGATTTAAATTTAAATGAAATTTAAAGCTGATTAAAATTCAGTTTTTAGCCACATTTGAAATGTGGCTAATGACTACTATATTTAGGCAATGCAGACAGAATATTGCCATCTTCATAAGAGTTTTGTTGACAGCACTGCCTCATACAGGGTTTGGCTCATAGGAGGCACTGAATAAATGACAAATGAAAGTATGGGTCAAGAATACCATATGATTATACTGTCTTATTTTTATGAGAAGATAAAGCTTTTTAGTGCAATACTACACACCAACTCAACCATTAAAAACAATTAAAAACAAAAACCAAATCTTTACACTGCTACAGCCGCTTTTCTATTTCACACTTGAAAACCTATCTGCTCCCTCCTACTTCACCAGAAAATACTTAACTATCAAAATAATTGCTGAAAATATTTGTGGAAAAGTCACTATTTCCCTCAAAAAACAAATCACTTTTTTCAGAATTATTCAACAAATGGAAAGGAATTGTTTTAAAAGCAGTATTTGTGTTGAAGGAAGATTCCATAGAAAACATTTCTTTGCTGAAATAAGCATTCCACTTATAATATTTTTTACAGAGTAGAAATGACCTATGGAAATTACTAATGGTATGTGTGTTCAAATTGTAAAAGTAACCTGGCATTTCTCCAAGAAGAAAGCATAACATAGTAACAGGCTGCTCCACAGTGAGTAATGAGAGGAATGATCACAATGAAGATGATCCCAGGGGCCTCCAGACTGTTGAACAAGAAGAGAGTCTTCGCTCACTCATCGTCTAACCATGGGATGGAAGCTTCTTGTCCTTGGGCCCCCATTTCCTTTTTTATGAATGGGAAAGATTGGCCTTCCCTCTTGAAAAACTGCAGCATTTGGGGATTTAAAGAACTTTCAATTAAAAACATTCTTGGGGCACCTGGGTGGCTCAGTCAGTTAAGTATCTGACTTCTGCTCAAGTCATGATCTCACGGCTGGTGAGTTCAAGCCCCACATCGTGCTCTATGCTGACACCTCAGAGTCTGGAGCCTGTTTATGATTCTGTGTCTCCCTCTCTCTCTGTCCCACCCCTGCTTGCCCTCTGTCTCTGTCTCTCAAAATGAATAACGTTAAAAAAAAATTTTTTTTAAACATTCTTTATTTTCATGATCCTCAGTCTTTCTAGCAAGTCTTTAGTGACAATGACAAATCCCTGAAAGCTCAATGCTCTGAATTGTGACCCCAAGAAACTTAGAGCAGACAGCAATCTCCAGAGGGTAAAGACCACACCTTATTTATTTATTCATTCATTCATTCATTCATTCACTTTTTCTCTCAGCCTATTGCCTAGCACAGAGGAGGTGCTCAACAAATGTTCACTGAATGCATAAATGAATGAAACAATTCTCTCTCCTTGTTTTGAGAAAGAGTAACATGTTGTTTAAGAATTCTTTGATTTCAGTGACTACAGAGAGTATTGTTGGTAAGCACTATCAACAAAATAGGTAGGAGGACTTTGAATAGAACTCTTATCACAAAATATATGCATTATGAACTCTTACATTTGAAAATTTCTGTAAATTTGTTTCTGAAAGAAGAGAGATCTATCAGTTTTCTATTTCCCAGTAAAGATTCTCATTCTAGACACAACTGCTGAATTACTTGCAAGAGATGACAAGTTCCTGAGGCTGAATTCTGGCAGAGTGGCTCTTTTTGAGTCATTTCACCTCTAAGATCTATGAGAGCAGCTATTTTGGTCTATTGATTTATATAAATCCAGTCAGAAACCCTGGAGAAAAGAATCTTTTCCCTTCAGTATCAGCTTTATTGAGGTACAATTTACATACAGTAAAGCTCACCAATTTTAAGTGTTATGATACCGTGATTTATAAGATTGTCCTCTTTCCTGGCACAGAGGCTCCTAAGACCTTCAGAATTTCCCAAGTGCCAGAGCATTAAAATGTTTTTTGTTTTGTTAATGAGGCCGGGAGAGGGGCTGAAGGTTGAATTGTTGCCCAGAACCAATGATTTAATCAATAGTATCCATGTAATGGAGCCTCCATAAAAACCAAAAAGCAGCACAGGTTCAGAGTTTCCAGGTTGGTGAACACTTAGAGATTCTGAGAGAAGTGGCTCACTCAGGACATGGAGGCTTCATGCCCTTTCCTCATACTTTGCCCTTTGCATCTCTTCCATCTAGCTGTTACTGAGTTACATCTTTTAATAATAAACTGGTAATCTAGTTAGTAAACTGTTTCTCCAAGTTATGTTCTAGCAAATTAATTGAACCTGAGGAGGAGGCCATAGCAACCTTCAGTCTATAGCAGGTTGTTCAGAAGCCGAAGTGGCAACCTGAACTTCTGATTTCTGAAGGGGAGAGGAGAGTCTTGCCATTAGTCCCTTTAAGGACTGAGCCCTTAACATGTGGGATCTGATGCTGTCTCCAGGTAAATAGGGTCACAACTCAGTTGAATTGTAGAATACCCAACTGGTGTGGGAGAATTGCTTGGTGGTACAGGGGGAAAACACACACATGTTGGAACTGGTGATCAGAATTGTTAAGTATACAATTCAGTGAACTCTGGCAAATGTATACAGTTGTGTAAATCACTGATAAAATCAAGATATTTTTCCCCTCCCTCCCCCAAAAAAGTTCCATGCTCCTTTGTAGTTAATCCCTCCCTCCAAACCCTGGATCCTAGCAGCTACTGACCTGCTTTTCTGTTTTGCCCTTCTAGAATTCCATATAAATGGAATCATACAATATGAAATTTTTGTTATCTGTCTTCTTTCACATAGCATAATGCTTTTAAGATTCATGTATGTTTTTCTTTTTTTATTTTTTAAGTAGGCTCCATGACCAGCATGTGGCTTGAACTCAGGACCCTGAGATCAAGAGTCACATGCTCTACCAACTGAGCCAGCCAGGCACCCCCCCCCCCATGCATGTTTTTATATGAACGTGTAATTTATTCCTCTTTATTGTTCAGTAGTGTTCCATTGCATGGATACATAATTTGTTTCTCTACAAGTTGATGGACACTCTAGTTTTTGGCTATTATAAGGAAAATGTATGAATATATATGTTCAAGGGTTTTTTTGTGTGTGTATGTATATTCTTGGATAAACACCCAGATGTGGGATCGCTGCTCATGTGGTTTATGTATTTTTAACCTTATTTTTTCAAAAATTCATGAAATAGTTCTCCAAATTGGCCATATTATTTTGCATTTCCATCTGCAAGGTATGAGAGACCCAGTATTCTACATTCTTGCCAACATGTTGCCAACATATTGTCAATTTTTTTTTAATTTTGGCTTTTTGTGTGCATAGTGGTATATAACTGTAGTTCGACTGGGAATTGTTAATGATGAATGGTATGGAGCCTCCTTTTATGTGCTTATTTCCAATTTCTATGTCTTCTTTCAGAAGTGGCTGTTTAAAAACGTTTGCCCATTTTTTCTAAATAGATTCTTTTTGTCTTCTAATTGTTGAATTGTAAGAATTATTTTATATCCTGGATACAAGTTCTGTATCAGATATGTATTCTGTAAATATTTTCTCCCCATATTTGTCTTACCTTTTCAATTTCTTAAGTTTCTTTGAAGAACAGAAGTTTTTAATTTAAATGAAGTCTACTCTACCACTTTTTTTCTCTTATGATTTGTGTTTTTTGTGTCCCAAGAAATCTTTGACCAACATAATGTCACAAAGATTTCCCCTATGTTTGCTTCTAGAGGTTTTATGGTTTTAATTCTTTTTGTTTAAATTCTTATCATAAATTCTTATGACTTAATTTTTATATATGGTACCATGAGCTCATGAGATCATGACCTGAGCCAAGGCAGCTTAACCAACTAAGCCACCTAGGCACCCCTTTACTAGTTTTTAAATAAATTCCTTATTATGTTCAACATAGCCGATCATGTCATTTGTGAATGAAGATAGTTTTACCCTTTGCTTTATTGCACTGATCTGGAACTTTAGTACAATATTAAATCGAATGAATAAGAATTCTTGCTTAGTTTCTGATCTTAGGGAGAAAGCATTTACTTTTTCCCTATTAGGTATGATGTTATCTGTAAGTTTTTGGTAGGTGATTTCTATCAGGTTGAGAAAGTTCCCTACTATTCCTAGTTTGTTGAGACGTTTTATTTTCTTTTTATCATGAATGGGTATTGAATTTTGTCAAAATGGTTTTTTTGCATCTATTGAGATATTCATGTGATTTTTCTTTCTTTTTTTTTTTAATGTTTATTTTGAGAGAGAGTGTGTGTGCACGTGACTAGGGGGAGGCGCAGAGAGAGAGGAGAGAGAAAGAATCCCAAGCAGGCTCCACACTGCCAGCACAGAGCCCAATGCCAGCTTGGTCTCACAAACCATGAGATCATGACCTGAGCAGAAATCAAGAGTCGGACACTTAACAAACTGACCCATCCAGGTGCCCCTGATTTTTCTTTCTTATGCTGTAATTTTGGTGAATTACACTGATTTTCAAATGTTAAACCAACCCTTCAAATGAGATAAACCTCATTTGATCACCATATATTATTGTGTTATGACTGCTAAGGCAGCCATAACAGAATACTACAGACTTTGTGGCTTAAACAACAAAAATGTATTTTCTCACGTTATATATATACTATATATATACTTGCGTATATATATATATATATATATATATATATTTAAAATATATATATAAAGTCACATGTAATATATATTTAAATATATTAAATATATATTATATATTAAATATATTATATTTACTATTATATATTAATATTTACATATTATATAAATGTCATATATCATATACATATATTTTATATTTATATAATAATAAATTATATTAATATATAATAAATATATATTTAATATATAATAAATAATAAATTTATTAATATATAACAAATATTATATACTAATGTATATCAGTAAAAATATTATATATTTCAGGTTATCTAGTTCTTGAGTAAGCTCCTAAAGAACTTGTCCTTTTCATTTATCTTGTCAAAATTAATTGGGATAAAGTTTTCCATAGTATTTCCTTTATTATTCTTTTAATGTCTCTATGCTCTCTAGGGATATTCTCACTTTCATTCTTGATATTGGTCATTTGTATCTTCTATTTCTTCCTCATCAGTTTAGCTACAGACTTGTCAATTTTATTGATCTCAAAGAATCAACTTTTTGTTTCATTTGTAGTCTATATTGTTTTTCTATTTCCTATTTTATTGATTTCTGTTTTTATTGTTTTTGTGTCCATCTTTATTGTTATTTTGGATTTAATTTGCTCTTCTTTTTCTAGCTTCTTAAGCTTGCAGCTTAGAGAGATCTTAAGTTTAAGCCATGACATAAAAGCAAGTGTAGACTATAGAACAGTTAGGAGGTAGGGCATCCACACAAATCTGTAAATACTCCCCCAACACACACACACATACACACACACACACTGCAGATAATAATGTACATTCCCCCTACTCAGCATTTATCCTCTCCAGCCTTGTATCAACTTAATTTCTAAACTTTTACCACTCTTTGGTTTCTGAATTATCTAAATACAACATGATAATTGTTACAACTTCTAACGACCACCCTAACCTTGGTCATGGATAATGTGCCTAGATAAGCTGCTTTCTCCTTCAGGCCCCTTTTCTTCAACTCATTACTAAATATGGCTCATTGCTATCTGTAGAATACTATAGCAGAAACAATCCCCTGTGTCTACCAGCCCATTTTAATTTCCTTCTAGGCATGTTAGGAAGACTACATTTCCTAGCCCGTGGTATCTAGATGGGGCCATTTTACTAGTTCTGGTCAATGAAATGTCACCAGAAGTAATATATACCACTTCAAGACCTGACATCCCAAGAGATGTTCCATGTTTATCAGGTAATTGCCAGTGCCCAGAGCAACCAGAGCATTCACCAACCCACATTCAGTGAAGTAAGTGAGAAGTAAACTTCTATGGTGTTAAGCCACTGAAATTTATGGGTTTTTCTATTAGAGCAGGAACATTATTTACATTGATTAATACCTAGCCCAAATACACATAATCAAGTACCAAATAGTAAGCGTATTATTTTGAAAGCTGTAAGGGAATTCTGTTGTTGAAAGCTATGTGAATCATGTATCCTGAAAATAGTTATCAGTTTGTTGCATTTGCCACACTACTTCTAGGAGAAAAATCATAGGGTAGTAACATAACAAATTTAAAGTCATTCTGTTATCTGCCTGGTAAACTGATCTTTATTGTTTGACACAATAAAGTCAAAAAGAATCTGAAAAAGTACTAAACACATATGTAGGTGAAGGTATTTCCCTCCTTGCCAGCAAATGAACTAAAAACCTCTCCAATAAAGAGACTTAAGATGAAAGTTCATTAACAAGTATATTAGATTCATAACACTGTAGTTGGGTGCTACTTGTGAAGAAAGTGGGTGATATTTTTTTTAAAGTGGGTGACGTTCTGATGGTAGGTTCATTTCTGTATGCTAACTAAACAGAGGTGGAAAAATAAAACCAGAAGCAAAGGACTTAACTTCATAGAACTAAAAAGGACATTAGAGATTATTTAACTCAATTTCTTTATGTTACAGATGAGGAACGCTCTTATAGATTCTTGGCACAGGTTGCATGACAATTATTTGAGTCAACTCATTATAATATTTACTATAAAAATTTAATAATTGGACATATCCCATGATCATCAGACCAAATGAGGATACAACCTGAAGCCAATCAGTCATATCTGGTCATTATATTCCAATCACTCTCTTCACTTATCAAATGAGTTACAAATAAAAATACTTTTACCTTAGAGAAAAGACATTAGGATTTATCGAGCAATTTTTATCTTTTCAAAATCAACATTTTATCCTCTTACACTACCCCCAAACACACACACACACACACACACACACACACACCACAGCTAAGTTATAGCTTATCCCTTGTGTTTATATGTTATATGTATTAATGGACAAAATTGAAATCCAAGTTGACTTATTTTATAAGTTAAATGGAGAGTCATAAGAGAGGAAATGGCGGCGTAGGAGGATGCTGGGCTCACCTCATCCTGCTGATCGCTAAGCTTCCACCACATCTGCCTAAATAACCCAGAAAACCACCAGAAGACTAGCAGAATGGACTCTCCAGAGCTAACCATAGACAAGAGGCCCACAGAAGAGGGTAGGAAGGGTGGAGAGGTGGTGCATGGTAAACGGACTGGCAGGAGGGAGCTGGGGTGGTAGAGGGACAGCCCGGCTGGCAAGGCAGAGCCCCTGAAGTCTGCATTGCAAAAGCAGAGGGGCTGGACCTTGTAGTTCTGGCAGCCAGCAGGACATAACATCTGGAATGTTAAAAGTCAACAGCTCTGCTCTCAGAGACCTGGGAGGGCGAGAGAACGCCGGGAAGGAGAGTTGCTGAGCTCTGGAAGACAAAGCTCAGCTTGGTGGAGGAACAAAGGTGCTGGCAATCGCCATTTCCCTCTCCTATCCCCCAGCCGAAATTCCAAAGGGAACCAGTTCCTGCCACCAAACTTGCTTGCACTGCGCAAACACCCAACACTGTGCTTCTATGGATCTATCCCTCCCACGGACCTGCCTCCTTCCCGGTGTTGCAGGGCCCCTCCCACAGGGGACCACCAACAGCAAAGCGAGCTAAGCCTGCCCCTCCCACCCCCATGCACCTTGCAGATCCACCCTGGCTAATACATCTTTGGCCAGATCCCATCGAAGCAGCACCACAAGCCTGACAGTGTGGAAGTACCCCAGACAGGGGCCACACCACTGCACAGTGATTCCTGCCCCTGGGAGAGGGGAAGATAAGGTACACACCAGTCTGACTGTGACCCCAGTGGTGGGCTGGGGGCAGACATCGGGTCTGACTGCAGCCCTGCCCACCAACACCAGTTTCTCCAGACAGCATAGGGGAAGTGCCCTGCAGTTTAGAGCTAACTCAGGGACTACCCAAAATGACAAAACGGAAGAATTATCCTCAAAAGAAACTCCAAGAAGTAGTGACAGCTAACGAATTGATCAAAACCGATTTAAGCAATATAGCAGAACAAGAATTTAGAATACTAGTCATGAAATTAATCACTGGGCTTGAAAAAAGCATACAGGACAGCAGAGAATCTATTGCTACAGAGATCAAGGGACTAAGAAGTAGTCATGAGGAACTAAAAAATGCTATAAATGAGGTGCCAAATAAAATGGAGGCGGCCATAGCACGGATTGAAAAGGCAGAGGAGAGAATAGGTGAATTAGAAGATAAAATTATGGAAAAAGAGGAAGCTGAGAAAAAGATAAAAAAAAAATCCAGGAGTATGAGGGGAGAATTACAGAACTAAGTGATGCAATCAAACAGAACAATGTCTGTATAATAGGAATTCCAGAAGAAAAGAGAAAGAGAAAGGGGCTGAAGGTGTACTTGAACAAATCATAGCTGAGAACTTCCCTGATCTGGGGAAAGAAAAAGGCATTGAAATCCAAGAGGCGCAGAGAACTCCTTTCAGACGTAACTTGAATGGATCTTCTGCATGACATATCATAGTGAAAGTGACAAAATACAAGCATAAAGAAGAATTCTGAAAGCAGCTAGGTATAAACGGGCCCTAGCTTACAAAGGTAGATACATAAGGGTAGTAGCAGACCTATCTACTGCAACCTGGCAGGCCAGAAAGGAATGGCAGGAAATCTTCAATGTGATGAACAGGAAAAATATGCAGCCAAGAATCCTTTATCCAGCAAGTTTGTCATTCAGAATAGAAGGAGAGATAAAGGTTTTCCCAAACAAAAACTGAAGGAATTCATCACCACTAAACCAGCCCTACAAGAGATCCTAAGGAGGACTCTGTGAGTGAAATGTTGCAAGGACCACAAAGTACCAGAGACATCACTACAAGCATGAAACCCACAGATAACACAATGACTGTAAACCCATATCTTTCAAAAATAACACGAATGTACATGGACTAAATGCTCGAACCAAAAGACATAGAGTATCAGAATGGATAAAAAAACAAGACCCATCTATTTGCTGTCTACAAGGGACTCCTTTTAGACCTGAGGACACCTTCAGATTGAAAGTGAGGGGATGGAGAACTATCTATCATGCTACTGGAAGTCAAAAGAAAGCTGGAGTAGCCATACTTATATCAGATAAACTAGACTTTAAATTAAAGGCTGTAACAAGAGATGAAGAAGGGCATTATATAATAATTACAGGGTCTATCCATCAGGAAGAGCTAACAATTATTAATGTCTATGCGCCGAATATGGGAGCCCCCAAATATATAAAACAATCACAAACATAAGCAACCTTATTGATAAGAATGTGGTAATTTCAGGGGACTTTAATACCCCACTTACAGCAATGGATAGATCATCTGAACACAGGATCAATAAAGAAACAAGGGCCCCGAATGATACATTGGATCAGATGGATTTGACAGATATATTTAGAACTCTGCATCCCAAAGCAACAGAATATACTTTCTTCTCGAGTGCACATGGAACATTCTCCAAGATAGATCATATACTGGGTCACAAAACAGCCCTTCATAAGTTTACAAGAATTGAAATTATACCATGCCTACTTTCAGACCACAATGCTATGAAGCTTGAAATCAACCACAGGAAAAAGTCTGGAAAACCTCCAAAAGCATGGAGGTTAAAGAACACCCTACTAAAGACTGAATGGGTCAACCGGCAATTAGAGAAGAAATTAAAAAATATATGGAAACAAATGAAGATGAAAATAAACACTCCAAATGCTTTGGGATGCAGCGAAGGCAGTCCTAAGAGGAAAATACATTGCAATCCAGGCCTATCTCAAAAAACAAGAAAAATCCCAAATACAAAATCTAACAGCACACCTAAAGGAAATAGAAGCAGAACAGCAAAGACACCCCAAACCCAGCAAAAGAAGAGAAATAATAAAGATCAGAGCAGAAATAACGATATAAAATACAAAAAAAAAAAAAAAAAACCAGTAGAGCAGATCAATGAAACCAAGAGTTGGTTTTTTGAAAAAATAAACAAAATTGATAAACCTCTAGCCAGGCTTCTCAAAAAGAAAAGAGAGAGGACCCAAATAGATAAAATCATGAGTGAAAATGGATGTATTACAACCACTCCTTCAGAAATACAAACAATTATCAGGGAATACTATGAAAAATTATATGCCAACAAACTGGACAACCTGGAAGAAATGGAGAAATTCCTAAGAACCCACACACTTCCAAAACTCAAACGGGAAGAAATAGAAAATTTGAACAGACCCATAACCACCAAAGAAATTGAATCAGTTATTAAAAATCTCCCAACAAATAAGAGTCCAGGACCAGATGGCTTCCCTGGGGAATTCTACGAGACATTTAAAGCAGAGATAATACCTATCCTTCTCAAGCTGTTCCAAAAAATAGAAAGAGAAGGAAAACTTCCAGACTCATTCTATGAAGCCAGCATTGCTTTGTTTCCCAAACCAGACAGAGACCCAGCAAAAAAAGAGAACTACAGGCCAATATCCCTGATGAATATGGATGCAAAAATTCTCAATAAGATACTAGCAAATCGAATTCAACAGCATATAAAAAGAATTATTCACCATGATCAAGTGGGATTCATTCCTGGGCTTCAGGGCTGGTTCAATATTCGCAAGCCAATCAATGTGATACATCACATTAATAAAAGATAACCATATGATCTTGTCAATCGATGCAGAAAAAGCATTTGACAAAATTCAGCATCCTTTCTTAATAAAAACCCTTGAGACAGTTGGGATAGAAGGAACATATTTAAACATCATAAAAGCCATTTATGAAAGGCCCACAGCTAATATCATCCTCAATGGGGAAAAACTGAGAGCTTTCCCCTGAAATCAGGAACACGACAGGAATGTCCACTCTCACTGCTGTTGTTTAACAGAGTGTTGGAAGTTCCAGCATCAGCAATCAAACAACCAAAGGAAATCAAAGGCATCAAAATTGGCAAAGATGAAGTCAAGCTTTCACTTTTTGCAGATGACATGATATTATACATGGAAAACCCGATAGACTCCACCAAAAGTCTGCTGGAACTGATACATGAATTCAGCAAAGTCGCAGGATACAAAATCAATTTTTCAGAAATCAGTTGCATTCTCATACACTAATAATGAGGCAACAGAAAGACAAATAAAGAAACTGATCCCATTCATAATTGCACCAAGAATCATAAAATACCTAAGAATAAACCTAACCAGAGATATAAAAGATCTGTATCCTGAAAACTATAGAAGGCTTATGAAGGAAATTGACAAAGATACAAAGAAATGGAAAAACATTCCATGCTCATGGATTGGAAGAATAAATATTGTTAAAATGTCAATACTACCCAAAGCTATCTACCCATTCAGTGCAATCCCAATCAAAATTGCACCAGCATTCTTCTCGAAGCTATAACAAGCAATTCTAAACTTTGTATGGAACCACAAAAGACCCCAAATAGCCAAAGTAATATTGAAGAAGACCAGAGTGGGAGGCATCACAATCCCAGACTTTAGCCTCTATACATAGCTGTAATCATCAAGACAGCATGGTATTGGCACAAAAACAGACACATAGACCAATGGACTAGAATAGAGACTCCAGAAGTGGACCCACAAAAGTATGGCCAATTAATCTTTGACAAAGCATGAAAGAGTATCTAATGGAAAAAAGACAGTCTCTTTAACAAATGGTGCTGGGAGAATTGGACAGCAACATGCAGAAGAATGAAATTAGACCACTTTCTTACACCATTCACAAAAATAAACTCAAAATGGATGAAGGACCTGAATGTGAGATAGGAAACCATCAAAACCCTAGAGGAGAAAGCAGGAAAAACCTCTATGACCTCAGCCACAGCAATTTCTTACTTGACACGTCTCCAAAGGCAAGGGAATTAAAAACAAAAATGAACTATAGGGACCTCATCAAAATAAAAACCTTCTGCACTGCAAAGGAAACAATCAACAAAGCTAAAAGCCAACTGAAGGAATGGGAAAAGATATTTGCAAATGACATATCAGACAAAGGGCTAGTATCCAAAATCTATAAAGAACTCACCAAACTCCACACCCGAAAAACAAATAATCCAGTGAAGAAATGGATGGAAGACATGAATGGACACTTCTCTAAAGAAGACATCCAGATGGCCAACAGGCACATGAAAAGATGCTCAACGTCACTCCTCATCAGGGAAATACAAATCAAAGCCACACTGAGATATCACTTCACGCCAGTCAGAGTGGCTAAAACGACCAAATCAGTAGACTATAGATGCTGGTGAGGATGTGGAGAAACGGGAACCCTCTTGCACTGTCGGTGGGAATGCAGACTGGTGCAGCCACTCTGGAAAACAGTATGGAGGTTCCTCAAAAAATTAAAAATAGGTCTACACTATGACCCAGCAATAGCATTGCTAGGAATTTACCCAAGGGATACAGAGTGCTGACGCATAGGGGCATTTGTACCCCAATGTTTATAGCAGCACTTTCAACAATAGCCAACCTAGGAAAACAGCCTAAATGTCCATCCACTGATGAATGGATAAAGAAATTGTGGTTTATATACACAATGGAATACTACTTGGCAATGAGAAAGAATGAAATATGGCCTTTTGTAGCAACATGGAGGGAACTTAAGAGTGTTATCCTAAGTGAAATAAGTCATACAGAGAAAGACAGATACCATATGTTTTCACTCTTATGGGGATCCTGAGAAACTTAACAGAAGTCCATGAGGGAGGGGAAGGAAAAAAAAAAGTTAGAGAGGGAGGAAGCCAAACCATAAGAGACTCTTAAAAACTGAGAATAAACTGAGGGTTGATGGGGGGTGGGAGGGAGGGGAAAGTGGGTGATGGGCATTGAGGAGGGCACCTTTTGGGATGAGCACTGGGTGTTGTATGGAAACCAATTTGACAATAAATTTCATATTAAAAATAATAATAAAGTTAAATTGATTTGCTATGGAACTTTTTCAGGTAAGAAAATATTTCCAAAGAAAGTATTAGTAATTTGTAATTGATGGATATTCAACATTAATGTCAGAATGTGAAACTGTATGTTTTGTTGTGACTATAAGTTGAATATGCCCACATTATTGCTAAAGAAATTCTGAAACCATACACATGAAGAAGGAGGGCTATTTCAGTGCCTTAAAATTTGTCATTTGGTAAAAATGCCACATAGATCTCTCTCTCTCTCTCTCTCTCTCTCTCTCTCTCACACACACACACACACACACTCACCAGGGATTTATCTTCAAATCCTTTTTGTTCAGAAAAAAAAGACTTTTTATGTTATTTATTTAGTTATTCTTGGATATGAGATTATTTTCTCCTTTAATTTTTTTCTCATTTGTGGTTTACTATGGAGAGTGCCCATACCAGATATACTAGTTTATACTGCCTATGCAATTATCGTGCTTCTGGTAAATGATTAACCTAGAATGGCTACCTGTAAACGGAGATTTTTCTTTTCTCTTTTACTAGCTATTTTGATCTTCAAACTTTAACTTTTATTTTCTCTAAAGAATAGTTTTTGTTGCATTTGAAGGATCTATGTGGATGTAAGTCTTCAAGGTAAAAGAACAGATTTTTAAACTCTCTTCTTTCTTTCTCTGTGCTCTTCTTTTCCTGTTTCCTTTCTCTTCCTGTACTGTTTATATCCAACCTTTTACCCTTGCCTTGGTTACCTCCCTAGGATTCATTTTTTTCATTTCCTTTTCTCTTGGCTCCCTCTCAGCCACTCTTTAAGCTTCTTAGTTCACTGTTATTCCCAGCATTTTGTCATAGTGACAGACATGCTCCCAAGAGTAGCAGTCTCATGAGTAGTTGGGACGCACCTGACATCATGTCCTACAAAGAAACCCAAAACCTTATGGATTTCAGTGGCTCTATGCAGATGTTTAGCAACTAGACCAGAGCTGTCATCATACAGTGTTGTAAGAGAGAAGGAAACAAAAATGAGAAAAATGATGAGAAAGAACTTCCCACTGTTTAAAACCTAGACATTCCCTGCTTGCTCACTGACAGAGGAGTTAAACAACAAGGTAAAGATTGATACAAATATTTAGGGAAATGTGACTATAACAGAACATTCTGGATATTAGGGGAAGTAATTTGTAATTTTAGAACACAGCCACAGACTTAGGGAAACCAGTTGAAAAAAATCTCCATTTGAAAAGGTCCTAAGGTGTCTCAGAGAAAAACCTGGCAGAGACTAGATTGTCAAAATTAGTGAATGGTCATTTTCCCAGAATTAAGGCTATTTCAGGGCAAAAGTCTGAAAGAGAAAAGTTTGCTCCATATAATACAATTTAACCAATAATATGTCACCAGTATAGTCCCACAAGCATTACATTACAGCAAGAATCCAATGTAAAAAAAGGTTGAAGGATGAAAATAGAAGTCCTTCCTACTCCTCCTCCCAAAAAAATCATATGGACCTGGGAATCATCTATTTCAACCTTACCTTCAAAGCAGGAAGCCCTTATACAATATTTTTAAGAGGTGACCATTCAGTTTCTACTGCATTCTGGTGACAGAGAAGTGAGTCATTACCTCACAAAGCAACTCATTCCGTTCTTAACAACCTTCCACTAACAAAGTGCTAACACTCATGCACTACTTACTATATACCAGACATGGTCCTGAGCACATTCTCAGTGCATTAATTTGATAATCCCCACATGACCCCATGCAACAGGCCTGTGGCTTAGAGTAGGTAGCCTGACCTATGGAAGGGACATAGTCTGGATTTAGGCCCTGACTCCAGAGTATTTGCCATAACCACTATGACACCATGACACCTCAGATCACACTTCCCCGTAGCTTCCACCATGCATTCTGGTCTGCACACCAGAGGACAAACTATCAGTCCAATTCCTCTTCCACTCCAGTAGCCCTTCAGACACTTGAAGATGGTGACTATGTCATCTTCCCACCATCCCCCCATAACTCTTCACAGTTAATTTAACAGCAAATTTTTTGAAGCCTCTTTCATTCTGACAACCCTCCTCTCAGGGTGGGTACCCAAGAAGAAATGAAATAGATAAGATATAAATAGAGTAATAATTATAGATGAATTTTTTACTTTTGGCTATCAGATTCAGTAAAGGAAAAAAGTTAATGTGTAACAAACATAAAAGTTATCTTCATAAATATTTGCTATTGCATTATTTATGTGTACTTGCAAATCTTTTCATTACCAACATAATAACATAATTGTCATTCTAAACACATTATAGTGCTACATAATGATGATTTATTGCCTGAACTGAATTATGTTTCAGGAGCTAAGAACAGATTTGATGGAGGCAACTATTTCTGTGTATCTCTATTTACTACCATGGCAACTAATTAAAGTAGGTTTGTTTCATTAATTAGTTGTTGGTAAATCACTATGAAGGTGAAAACTGCTATTAATAGATGCACAGTATTTATAGTATTGATGCTAGTGTTGTTATCATAAATGATAAAGTATTCATAGCCAGTATAGACCAGTTGATTTTTCATTAACAGTAATAATTTCATTGTGGAATTAAGATTTTTTTTTAATTTGCTGTCTTTGTAACAAATTATCTAGTCTCTATTTTATGTTTTTCTTGGCCAAATCTTAACCAACTCACATTATATAGTCACGCAGCGGAGAAAATCAATGCACATAGTGATAACCAAAGTTTCCTGATGAAAAAAGAATATCTTCTGATAGTGGATGTAATGTTAATACCACTGCTGAGCCTTTTAGTTTCCTGAAGTTGGACAATGGATATGGAGATTGCCAAGAGTGCAGAGCTAGAGGAAATTACTATACCATCTACCTAGAACTATTTCCAGAAACGGCACAAGGGGTTGTGGGGAGGTTTGGATTCCCCCAATCCTCCTCTAAGTTCCCCCAATGCTTTATGCAATCAAGATAAAAACAGCCACTTGCCAGGAAGATGCAGTTCCATGACAAGCCTGCAGCCTTCTCCTTCAAATAGATTGGCCCCAATTCTGTCGTAGGTTGAAATTCTGGAGCTGCCGCTGCCTACCTGCCTCCTGCCATTACTTCTGGAGTCTCTAGGGAGATTTTATAGCTGAGCTACTATCATGGAATTTAAAAGCGGAAAGACCCAACAGAGACCCTTTAACCAGCTCTCTGAGTTCTAACAAGTAAGGTAATTTACAAATGAGGAAACACGAAGTTCAGAGTTAGCTGAATTCAGCGAGTATTGGGCTGAACTGGGCTGTGTTGGACCACATCTGGACTGTGGGCACATTATGTGGCAGAGAATACCTTCAACTTTCTTAGCTTACACCAGATCCATGCACTTCTGTCTGGGTCCACTTAAATGGACTAAATGAACTATCTCATTGCCAGTAATTAAAATGTTCTCTTTTATATGATGGTGATGAGTTAATGCTCAGTCCTGGGCTCCTCTTTACATGGTAGCTCACCCTAGGTACCCACCTAGGGTCAGAACAAGAAACGGGTGTAAAGAAGGATGAATATGACTTCAATATTTCCCTTCCTGTGATACCTTGTGTTTTGGTTTACAACTCTTTAGGACTATCCCTTTTAATAGTATCTTATGCTCTTTAACATCCTCTATGCTCCAGCATCTCCTACTGCACATTAGAATTTACCTATCCTTGGGGTTGTTCTATGTGACTAACAAAGGAATGTTATAGACAAGGCATTACCAGTGTCTTCATTCCCAGGTTATGTTTTTTGGCAGTTTTCTTTTTTTTGTTTTTTTGTTTTTTGTTTTTGTTTTTGTTTTTTAAGAAACTTTCAGTCCCTTATACCTAAGAAGTGTTTGAATGTGACCGTTGCAAGGCCCATGGCAAATTGGTGGGAGAACTTTATATGCTGAAGAATTCAAACTGAGGAAGAAAGGTCTGGCTTATAAGATATCAAATGGGATGCTGTTCAAATACAGCTTATATGAAACTACCTGCTAGAGATGCTATGGAAGAATCCAGGTAACATTGGGCCAGATGGTCTTTCAGATGCCTTCCAACCTGAAATTCTAAAAAGATTGTGTTAAATCAATAGCCGCTTGATTCAATGTTGATCAATGGCAACTTAGAGAGGTTTTCTTATGGCAGGCTGTAGGAATCTATGCTTAGCCCTTTCAGTGCGTATCAAACATCATTTCAGAGCATTGGAATTATCAGCCAATATGTATACAATGAAATACTACTTGGCAATGAGAAAGAATGAAATCTGGCTATTTGTAGCAACATGGATGGAACTGGAGGGTATTATGCCAAGTGAAATAAGCAAGGCAGAGAAAGATACCATATATTTTCACTCATGTATGGATCTTGAGAAACGTAACAGAAGACCATGGGGGAGGGGAAGAGGGAAAAAAAAGTTACAGAGAGGGAGGGAAGCAAACCATAAGAGACTCTTAAGGACTGAGAACCAATCAAGGGTAGATGGAGGGTGGGGTGAGGGGAAAGTAGGTGATGGGCACTTTTTGGGATGAGCACTGGGTGTTGTATGGAAACCAATTTGACAATAAATTATGTTTAAAAAAAGAAGAAGAATTATCAGCCAATGTGTGGCATTGTAGGAAACAAAGACTCAAAAGCTCCCAACAAGCTGGGGACATGGACAAATCTATCAAGGTGACATTGTAATACATTTTTCATTATCAAAATATCCATATTTCTTCTCATCCCTATGTTTTGTGCTCTTATTTCAAAATCTATTTTTTTCTTCCCTAAAACTAAGATATGTGCCTAAATTTGTGATCCTTTTTCCTTTCTTCACAGTATTTTTTTTCACTCAAGAGAAGTCTTCCCTTGACCCTGTTAATTTCCAAAATTTATCATTCCCTTTCCTTCATATTCCATACTTTTACCAAGAGAAATAATATCTAAATTTATTGAGCAGTTACTATGTGTCAGGTACTGGGCTAAACTATTTAAATGGATTATTTCATTGATTTCTCATAACACTTTTATGTGATAGATACTAATTTTATCCCTATTTAATATATGAGTCAATAAGGTTTAGAGACATTAAAAAATCTTGACCAAGGACATACAGTAAATGCTGAAGTCTGGATTTAAATCCAGGCAGTTTAATTCCAGAGCTCTTAACCATTAAGCCCCTCATCATTATTACCTCAGTCCTGAGAAATTTGACTTTTTGTCCCACACTGTTGAAACTGCATCTTCTTCTGCCTTGTACTTAACCTACTTGACCTTCCCTAGGTTGATTTTCTTTCTTCTTTGACTCTATGAGACCACGTGGGTCCTTTTTTCTTTGCAAACTTTTTCCATATGCAAAGGTTCTGGCCTTTTGTCTTTTTTCCCCCTCTCTTCTCTCCCTTTTCTTATTTTTTTTTCTCTTTCTCTACTCTTGTCAATCTCATCCTTTCCCACAGCTTCATTTACAAAATCAATGTAGGTATCTGAGCTCATTTCTGAGTTACAGTTTTTACATCTATGGTACATGACATCTGAATCTAAATGTTCCAGTAACACTTCAAACTTAGCACATATAAAGCTTAAATTATCATCTTTCCTTTACCATTTTAGCTATACCCCAACCTCATCTCCTTCTGCTGATTTAAATTTTTTTTAACGTTTATTTATTTTTGAGACAGAGACAGAGCATGAACGGGGGAGGGGCAGAGAGAGAGGGAGACACAGAATCGGAAGCATGCTCCAGGCTCTGAGCCATCAGCCCAGAGCCCAACGCGGGGCTCAAACTCACAGACCGTGAGATCGTGACCTGAGCTGAAGTTGGACACTTAACCAACTGAGCCACCCAGGCGCCCCTCCTTCTGCTGATTTAAATGAGATGGTGTGGTGCTGTGGAAAAAAACACAAACCAGGGAAATTTACAGAAGACGTATTCCAGTCCTTGATGTACTAGCTGTATGATCTAGAGGTCATCATTCAATTTATCTCTAGAGTAAGGGGGTGGATTGGATGATATTAAGTGCCTTCAAACTCTATCCCTACAATTCCTGCTGACCCACTTCTATCTTTATTTCAATGACCCAGAGATGGAATCTTCAAGCCATCTTTCATTCCACATAAATTCAGTCTTGAAATGGAAAGGAAATTTTTATAATAATTAATTTATTCATTTCATCAATATGTATAGAATTCACTATGGGACTACATAGCAAAGAATGAAAGAGACAAAGTCCCTACCTCATGGAGCTACAGTAGAGTGGGGAGGCTGACAATAAACATCCACACAAATAAACATGTATAGAATTGCTGAGTCACTATATGGTACACCTAAAATACTGTATGTTAATTATACTTGAATATAAAAAATAATAATATAAAGGAGCAATAAAACTATGAAGAAAAATAAAGCAGGTCAAGGGTTTATGGAGTGATTTGGGGGGAACTATCTTGGTTAGGATGATCCGAGGAGATAATATTAGAGCATTCATCTGCTTGAATGAGGAAATACGCCACACACAGATGCAAGGAAAAGCCCTTGCACAGGGAGCAGCATGCAAATGTCATGAAATGGGGAGAGCAAAAGACCCATGTGGTCAGTGAAGAGCACTTAAGAAAGGGAAGAGCAGAAGACACAGGCAGGAAGCCAGGTCATTAGGCATTAAAGCCATAGTAAGAGTTTGGATTTAGATTTAAAGTGGTTAAATACCATAGGATTTTGAATCTGAGAATAACTTGACTTAATTACATCTTCAAAAGTTCACTTGCTGCAGTGTAGAGAATAGATCATGGAGGTTAGGGCAGGACGAAAGTGATAGCAGGAAGACCTGCTAAATTTCAGTGAATTAGGTAAGAGATTATGGTGGCTTGGACCAGAATATCAATGCAAGTGATGAGTTTGCTGAATAAGCTACTTTGTGAGGTGCCATGCCCCTTATTATTGGAAATATCCTAGCAAAAGCAGAGGTGCAGGAAGTGGAATTAGGGATGCTGCCTGTGAGTTGTGCTTGGACCACATGGTATATAAGGTTAACTCCAACATTCTACCTATTGTGAGACTTGATCCCATTTTATGTAGAACCTGCCTTATTTACTTTTATGTGTCCCTCTATATCCTGTAAGTCAGAGGCCAGTGGGAATGGCATTAACTCAGAGAAGGACAAGGCTCTTCAGAGACAGTCTAGCTAATTATCCTATCTTTAGTAGCTCATATGACCCTAATGTGGTAGGGTACACTGCCAAAGTGAATAGGCCCCATTGTATGACACTCATTTTAAATATCTATGTCCCCTGAGCCTTAAATTCATAGTAAAAGAGGTATTAGTCTGTGAGGATTAAATGAGAGAATGTATATGAAAACCATAAAGCTATAAAGTTCTATAGAAATCTAAGTTACTATTCTATTCTTTCTACTATTTACATAAAATTCAGTACAAAAGGTACAATCAAGTATTTTCCATGTCACTTTTTAACTTCTAGAAATTCTATACCTCTTGAACTTTCCTGGTTTGTATATAAAGACAGCGGAAAGCTATAAGTCAATACATGTCAGATAAACACACTGGACTATACACCCAGACATCTTTTAAATAGATAAGACAACAGTAAGGATATGTCCCAACATGCTCTGAACAAACAGTATTCCTCTTTGTTTTGATCTTGTCAGTAAAAATGTTTTGAGGGGTGCCTGGATGGCTCAATTGGTTAAATTGAAGCATCCAACTTCAACTCAGGTCATGATCTCACGGTTCATGGGTTTGAGCCTTGCATCAGGCTGTGTGCTGACAGCTCAGAGCCTGGAGCCTGCTTTGGATTCTGTGTCTCCCTCTCTCTCTCTGCCCCTCCCCCATTTATGCTATCTCTGTCTCTCCAAAATAAATAAATAAACATTTTTTAAAATGTTCTGATATATCTTTTCTCATTAAAAAGAAACAAAAGAGACTGTCTTTATTCCATTGGATATTCTTTCCTGCTTTGTCAAAGATTAGTTGGTCATATGTTTGTGGGTCCATTTCTGGGTTCTCTGTTCTGTTCCATTGATCTGAGTGTCTGTTCTTGTGCCAGTACCATACTGTCTTCATTATTACAGCTTTGTAGTATAGCTTGAAGTCCTGGATTGTGATGCCTCAGGCTTTGGTTTTCTTTTTCAAGATTGCTTTGGCTGAATAGCAAATTTTATATAAATATAAATAAATATACAAATTTTAGCATTATTCTAGCTCTGTGAAGAATGCTGGTATTATTTTGATAGGGATTGCACTGTGTATATAGATTGCTTTGGGTGGTATCAACATTTTAACAATATTTGTTCTTCCTATCCAGGAGTATAGTGCTGGGAAAACTGGATAGCGACATGCAGAAGAATGAAGCTGGACCACTTTCTTACACCATACATAAAAATAAACTCAAAATGAATGAAAGACCTAAATGTAAGACAGGAAGCCATCAAAAACCTCGAGGAGAAAGCCGGAAAAAACCTCTTTGATCTTGGCTGCAGCAACTTCTTACTCAACATGTCTCTGGAGGCAAGGGAAACAAAAGCAAAAATCAACTACTGAGACCTCATCAAAATAAAAAGCTTCTGCGCAGTGAAGGAAACAATCAGCAAAACTAAAAGGCAACCGACAGAATGGGAGAAGATATTTGCAAATGACATATCAGATAGAGGGTTATTATCCAAAATCTATAAAGAGCTTATCAAACTCAACACCCAAGAAACAAAAATAATCCAGTGACGAAATGGGCAAAAGACATGAATAGACACTTCTCCAAAGAAGACATCCAGATGGCCAACTGACACATGAAAAAATGCTCAACATCACTTGTCATCAGGGAAATACAAATCAAAACCACCATGAGATACCACCTTACACCTGTCAGAATGGCTAACATTAACAACTCAGGCAACAACAGATGTTGGCGAGGATGTGGAGAAAAAGGATATCTTTTGCACTTCTGGTGGGAATGCAAGCTGGTGCAGCCACTCTGGAAAACAGTATGGAGGTTCCTCAAAAAACTAAAAATAGAACTACCCTACGACCCAGCAATTGCACTACTAGGTATTTATCCAAGGGATACAGGTATGCTGTTCCAAAGGGACACATGCACCCCAATGTTTATAGCAGCACTATGAACAATAGCCAAAGTATGGAAAGAGCCAAAATGTCCATTGATGGATGAATGGATAAAGAAGATGTGGTGTATATATATACACACATATATACACACACACACGCACACAATGGAGTATTACTTGGCAATCAAAAAAATGAAATCTTGCCATTTGCCACTACATGGATGGAACTGGAGGGTATTATGCTAAGCGAAATTAGAGAAAGACAAATATCATATGACTTCATTCATACAAGGTGAGGACTTTAAGACACAGAAAAGATGAACATAAGGGAAGGGAAGCAAAATAATATAAAAACAGGGAGGGGGACAAAACATAAGAGACTCTTAAATATAGAGAACAAACAGAGGGTTACTGGAAGGATTGTGGGTGGGGGGGATGGGCTAAATGAGTAAGGGGCATTAAGGAATCTACTCCTAAAATCATTGTTGCACTATATGCTAACTAATTTGGATGTAAATTAAAAATAAATAAATAAATAAATAGAAACAAAAACTAATTTGCTAATATTATTTTAAAATTGTGCTTTTCCTGTGTGGTTTTATAGAATTAGAAGAATGAACATATTTGAAAAATGGAGACAAAGAGACAAAATGCATTTTGTTTTAAAGTCTCTTTTGGATTCTTGTACATTTTCATAACTCAGAGCTTTACATGAATTCCATCATCAAAGAAACTTTAAAGGAAAAAGAATTTCTCTTTTCATTAAAATTGTCTTATTTTATGTGTGTGTGTTTATATGGAAACAAAACAAAACTGAAGAGAAACAGCTGGATGAACATGCAGTTTTTAAAACTTACATAATAAAAAAGAAGAAAAAGATTCAGATTCTCACATTGCACCTAACATATGGTATTTCATCCCTTTGGGTGTTTTGTTTTGTTTTTTTTTTTTAAGGATATCAAATTTCAAAGTGATTTTGCAGGTGACCCAGCTTCTAGAATTACCTTCTGCAAAATGACTTCTCTTCCATATGCTTAGTGGAATGTGGGGTGAGTCTCCTATATAAGTCCCCAACATGTTCTCCAAAGAAAACCAGCACATATTTAAAAGAAAAATACCAGACAAGATAAATCTAGTTCTATAATTCATAAAGTGAAAAAAATCCTATGTAACAGCCAAATGTCAGTGATTGAAGCATCAAAAACCTTCAATTCTGTGCCAGCAAAGTAGGTAGTCTGTGAAATTGACCAGGTCTAAACACAAAGAATTTCTGCAGTTTTCTTAAGGAGAAGGAGAAGGAGAAGAAGCAGTGGCTTAGGACATAAACAAAAAGCATTAATGAAAGTGCTTTTTTCATGGGTCACTGAAGCTCAAAATAGCTGAATTCATGAATAGCTCAAAGGAGTATCATAAATCCACATAATGCTCTTGAGCACAGACTTGGGCATTTTAATTTCATTCATAATACTTAAATTTGCTGCCAAAAGTCCAATTTTCTCTTTTTTTAAATTGAATTAAATGCTTATGAGAGAATCATACTTCTTAAAAAGAAAGTGTAACTTTACAAAAGAAGAGTAATTGCTCTCCAGTTAAATACAACTTCCATCTTGGTAAGATCAAATAAAGGAATATTCTACCAGTGAGTTGGCCAAGAATGCAAATAAGAGGGAGCTACCAAAAAATATGGTCTTTACTTTGTCCTACTTCCTCTTCCCAATTATCTGGTTCTTGTCCCCAAATTACTTTCACCTTATAAAACAAAAAGTCCAAAGAAAAGGGACTAAGGGAGGGCAGAACAGAAAAGAGTAGGAAAAAGAAAAAAAGAGTAAAGACCCAAGACTTGAAACTTATTAACCAGGAGGACAATTCTATGCTTAGCATCAGACCACACATGTTGTCATATATTACAGACAAGCAAATAGCATATTTGGCCAAAATGGCTGCAGAAAGAATTCATACATGTGGAATCAAGCTACATAAAAAAGATTGCAAAAAATTCTGGTGGTAGTTCAGGGTCAACATTTCCATATACTGTGATATCCAGCCAAACACAACTCAAACAACCCTCTCATCTGTTAGTGCTTTTGCGGGGCTGAGGTGCTATACTTTCTGAGCAATGGCTGATATCCCCTATAGACTTGACAACTCTGAGCTGGGAGAGAAATGGGATTAAACCTATTATTTTTGCAGTCCACCTTTATGTTCATAGTTCGGGGGAAAATACCTTGACCATCTCTCATGTCAAATCTCAAATACTCAACATAAGCATTAACACATTATGATTTTTTTTGCGGGACATGAGTCTTTTTTGTTTCCTGCTCCACACGCTGTTGGGTATATCCCAGCACAGGGTGTGGAGCAGCCATCTCTGGGGATCCAGGCTAAGGACTGTGTCCTGCTCCTACTGCAGATCCTCTGACCCCCGGCCACATTCAGACCAAGTACTGTACTTTGTTGCATTGACTTTTCTATGAATCTGCTTTTTATTTGCTTGTTTCTCAGTTTGGTTCCTCCTTGTCAATATCTATCACTTTCATTAGTTACCCTCTATTCATTACTCTTTTCCAGGCCTTTATTACTTTACAATTGAATTCCTCCACTAATTAGTCTCCTAGCTGCTTTTCCTTCCCTATCAAATCTGTACTGTTTGCTAATGCCAACCTATATCTTCCAGTGTAACATTTCCCTTCTCTGAGCCAGTCTGGTGTAACGCAAAGAGCCTGGGTTTTGGAGCATCAGATGGAATTCAAATCTAGGTTCTATCCTTAATTAGTCTAAACAAGTCAAGTCACTCTATCCTTAAACCAATTTACTAATCTGTAAATGTGTTAATCCCTGCATGCCTGTTGAACAAATTAAATAAGATTATATCAATTATATACTGGAAAGTATCCAGCACAGTACTCAGCTTATAGGAGAAATTAAATGAATGTAAATTATCATTTTTTCCCCACTATATTTACTGTTCCTTATCAACTCATTCCATAGTTCTTGCTTGATCTATTGACTTTCAATGCCCAGTTCTTGGGCTCCAGGACTTTGCAGTTCAGTGAGGACAGACATTGAAATAATTACAGTAAAACATGAAAAGTACTGTGATATTGAAAGAAGAAAGGACTATGAGAACCTTGCTCTACCATTTGTCATAAAGCTTCACAGAAGAGATTCTCCAAGGATGAAGGGGAGTTTGGTGTAGAAATGGGAAGGCTATAAACAAAAACTGTGAAGGCTTAGGTATGTTCCAGGGAGACAGGGATATGAAGCTTTGAAGAAAGTTAAGGTCTGAATTGTGAAAATCCTTGAATGCTATTATACGGGGCTTTAACTTTCTCACAGGCGATAGAAAATTTTAAGCAGAAGATGATATAAAGCTTAGAGATTCACAGTATCATGGGAAACCTTGACCAAAAGGTCTAGATATTCCATTCATACATCTTTTATTTTGAATGTATCAGAAGTGTTAAGGGAGTTGAGACTGACAATAGCCATACTCCCTTAAACACAGCCAAGAATCTTTCCTGGCAAAGTCATAAGCATTTCTAAGCAACAGCATAGAGTGCTTGAAAATAGCAGTTCCCAGTAGCTGTTCTCTAAGACTGACTCTATAGAAGTTCACCCAACTGGTTAGAAAACTCTTGGCTCTTGCAAAGATGAGAGAAAGGTAAAATTCCTTAACTTGGTGACATCTTCTCCATTAAAAGGAAGAGAATCCTAGAAATGGAAGAAAGTAAAAGAAACCAGCTATCTGATTTAGCTAAAAATCAGCTAGTGTTGTGAGGTTGAGAGGAGGCTATTAACAATTGTTGGCCATCCCCTAGGTGCTGGCATTAGGCTACATGCTATATCCATTAATTCATTCAATTCTCACAATAACCTGCCAGGTAGGCAATTTTATCCCAGTTGAATTCAGGGTTTGCATCAGTGCTTTCCTTTTTATACAATGTATACAATGTATACAATGCTTTCCTTTGTTTATCTTTTTTTTTTTTTTTTTTTTTTGCGCCATACCATAATCCCTTATGCTCTGTCTTTAATAGATAGTTACCAAAGACAGTTGAAATTAATTTCAAACTTAGTTTGTATAAGCAGACTTTCATTGGGATTATCCAACAGGGACAAAAAAATGTGTTTAGAAAGATGAAATAGAGGCTCTTGGGCAATTCAGTTGGTTGTATCTCACTCTTGATTTTGGTTCAGTTTATGATATCACAGTTTGTGAGATCGAGCCCTGCATCAGGTCTGTGCTGACAGTGCAGAGCCTGCTTGGGATTCTCTCCCTCTCTCTCTGCCCCTCCCCCCCCAAACTTAATTAATAAAACTAAAAATATATACATGAAATGATTAGATTTTACACTCACAGACCTGCTGGGGATCCTGACTTACTCATCATTTTAGCATTGACCAATTTCCTTTCTTGGGCCATCACTTATTCTTTCAACAAATATGAGCTAAGTTCCCAGCACCATGCATCTGATTGAGGTCAGACTTAACAAAAGACCTTCTTACTTAATTATAATCCCCTTATCATTCCCTTTTGCCTCTTGAAATGCCCAAGTGTAATGTTGCCTTGAATTTCCAAGTCAAGTTAAAATTCCTTTTTCTTCCAAATTTGATGCAATGTTGGATTATCCAAATAAAACTCCAGATGCTAATCCTTTTAGTAAACACTGATGAAATTTTGTTAAAGCCAACAAAATAAGTTTCAAAAAAAATACTGCTCACATTGCTAAAGAGTATTTAATACTGAAGCTTACCAACGTTAAGTCCTTGGCAAGTGAAATGATTGGTTAGTCCTGCAATAGAAGAAGAGGCATTAAACTGGGTAGGGACAGAGATAAAGTGCTCAGGTGTGGGCCTCAAGTGAACACTTGTCTTTGATCAAGAGTGGTGTCTACTCATCCTTAGTTCACATAATACCTGAAGAATTAGGAATTAAATCTTATGTCTGGCATCCTTAGGACCAAGAACTGCCAGCAATTACATTTGTCAGCATATCCTCTGCAAACCCCACTACCTGTCTGGGGCTCACAGCCAGCAGGCCTCTCATTCCTGTGTATGTGGGGCATAAATTGATTTGCAGGAAGCAGGAACAAATTATCAGAGAAATATAGTGCCACTCAGCTGTTTATTTGCTAATGACAACATGCACTACTGATTTGCAAGCCTAGTGGTCTCTAACTCTGTAGTTCTTGGCACTCTGGAGCAGCCTTCATGTACCTCTACAAGGCATTCAGACTACAGCACTATGAATGCATTGTGCAGATTTCATCACAAGCAAGGGATTCAGGATTGTGTAATTGGAGAGCCCACAAGATGCTCATTTATTATAAAGTATCTTGTACCCAGATGATAAAATTCTGCTGTTAAGAATTCATGCTCTGGAATAAGCATCACTCTTCCTGTGGCTGTCTTCCTCAGATGCAAACCTCTGGGAGTAGGAATACAAGGGACAGATGAATGGAAGAAAGGACAAAGAAGAGGGAGATACAGAGTGTGGGTAGGGGAAGGAAACACAACCTTTGCTTTCTGCACAACTATACTGTTGAGCCCAAAGGGCAGGGACCATGTCTGTCTATTCACCACTGTTCTCCTACATCCTGCATGATACCTGGCACAAGGCAGGCATTCAATATGGACATGTTGAATGATGTGAATTAATAAGACATAGAATGAGCCCTCTCCTTCCTAAGAATGGGAATCCCTTAGAACAAGGATCTCAAGGTGCTCATACTCCAGGCAGAAGCTGGATATCACACTGCCCTGGGGCCAATGCTGTGGCCAGGTGGGTCTCCTGCTCTGAAGTTTCTGCTGTGAGGTGACATCTACTCACAGTCTAGTTTGACCATTAAGTATCTCGTGGTTAGATTCTTTTCCCCAAATAAATCTTCCTACAAATTTGCTTTCTATTCTTGCTTATGCAGCAACCCCACTGACCAACCTGTTAGCATCTTTGGCTTGCCTAAACCTAGAAACAAGCAGTATGTGCACATCCAAATAGTACTTCAAAGAACAGGACCAACAACTTCTAATTCATTCTCCTGAAGCCTCTGCCAAGAGCAGCAGCCAGTGTGAGGCCAGGCTTGGTAGCTGCTCTCTGGCACTGACATTAACTCAAAAGCAGTGGAGTCAACCTCTTTGCCTCTTCAAAGAGAAGTGGCCTAACATTCTCTTACAAACCACAGAGTTTAAGCAGACCTATCACCTTGGAGGTAAAAGCAGCTACAGATATTTTTTATGGGATCCTTTTATGAGGGCAGGGTGTACTTTGTCTCCCCATTCAAAGCCCATGCCTCTGAAAGATTTCTAATGTAATGGTTTATAGCACTGATTACGGTAAAAAACCATTTGGCTTACAACGATATATGGATAAACTAGTGAAATGTGCTTAGGTACTGAATTAATGCTTCGTGTGCTCCAAGCAATTTAACTGCCAAAGTGCTAGCTTATGTATCTTTGTAAGAGAAATGAGAGAGAAGAAAGAGAGGAGACTCCAAGTCATCGACGTGGTCAATAAACAAGAGACCTGTGCAATGTTGAGTTGAAAGATGTGCAGAGGCAATTTGCTTAAGCAGTAGGCAGCCTCATCACAAAAAAGAGAAAATTGTCACAGAGTCAGATTTAGTCCACATGAGCAGAAAGTGAGGAAACTTAATCAGGTTTTCTCATTTTATATAGATTTGGTAGAGCTACACAAGGCTCTATTAGTGTGCCAGAGGTGCCATAGCAAAATACCACAGACTGAGGGGGCTTAAGGAACAGAAATTTATTTTCTCACAGTTATGGAAGCTAGAAGTCCAAGATCAAGGTGTCACAAGGTTTGGTTTCTTCTGAGGCCTGTCTTCCTTGGCATGGAGATGCCCACCTTCTCTCTGGGTCCTCCCAGGGCTGCCCCTGCATCTGTGCGTTGTCTGTGTCTTAATCTCTTCTTATAAGGAAATCAGTCATATTGAATCAGGCTCAACCATATGACCTCATTTTACTTTAATTACCTCTTTGAAGGCCCTATCTCCAAACACAGTCACATCTGAGGTGCTGGAAGATGAGACTTCAACATATGAATTGGGGGTGGGGAGGGAACACTGTTCATAGGCTGTAAAAGGAAGTGATAATCTCCAAGGAGGAGGGAGAAGAATATCTCCCATCACTGTAGTCCTACACACATGCAGGGGGTCAGGAATCCCTTAAACTTAAATCATGTGTGCATATGCTTCCTGTGCCTCTTAGATGTATGAGAGAGAAGATAATGGTGAAGATGGCTTTATTTTCTCATTTAATGAAAATACAATAATCTACATGATTTACTTCCTTGGCTCCTGAGCCTACTTTGACTAGTGAGAAGGCAGAGTAGCCTGGCAAAATCCAAAGACTGAAGCCAGACTCCCTGCATTTGGATCCCATCCCTGCCACTTATTAGCTTAACCTCTTAATTAACTAACCCACTAGTAGAAAACAATCACGACAAGTAAAGGAACAAAGCAATTAAACTTCTTAGTTCCAACCAGTACCTAGCAGAAAGTTGAAGTCTTGAAGAAGCCAGGATTTTAAAAACATACCACTCTTGTTCAAACAAGCCAGCCAATTCATGATGGAGATTGCAATAATTCTTAAGTCAAGATCTCATTTCTTATGATGTAGGTCAAGTAAGCCATGTCAGCTCTGCTAAGTTAGTTTTTGAGAAATGCAATTTGGAAATTAGAAAAAAAAAACAGTTCTAATTTAAGCAACTCTACCACTCCTGGGCCTGTGAGGTTTTCCTGAAGTTTTTTTGAACTACCACAAAAATGTTGTGGGCTCCATGGTCTGCAACCCTCACCCACATGCCTGCTTGTCAGGTGGATTTTGGCTATGAGGCTTAGAGAAAATTAAAAAAAGATAGAAGTTTAAACAAATGGGCTGAAGGCCTCTTGTGGGCCAGGACCTAGTCACATATATTCTCTTCCACCTGTCTCAGTGTCCAGAGGAGGAGACCAAGCCTCAGGAAGAAAAGAGCTTGCCCAAGGTCACTGGGCTCATAAAACTTGGAGATAGAACCTATGACCCCCAATTCCAAGCCCAGTGCTCTTTCAATTTCAGCAGAGGTGACCCCAAACACCTCTGCACTGTTCCTCACCCCGAGGCTAGAGTGCTGGTTTATTTACACATCTGATTACGTTCCCTTTTTACTTAAATTGTCAACAGTTCCATGGCTCTTAGAGTAAACACACAGGTTCTTATCCAGGTCTGTGAGTCCCTCCCCCATGACATCTCTCCATCTGACATGCATGCACCCCAGCCTTCCATGGTATCCTCTTCCTTCAATTGCTTCCGCCAGGCCTGTGTCCTTGTGGAGCTCCCTTCCCACACAGGAGCTCTACAAAGGCTGGCCCTCCTATTGCTTCCATCTTTGCCTCCATAACCAGCACTCACTCTTCAGTTCTTAGTTCCCTTGTCCCAGGTCTAGGAAATACTTCTTTGCTTC
Organism: Panthera onca; assembly: GCF_046562875.1. Classification (NCBI taxonomy): domain Eukaryota; kingdom Metazoa; phylum Chordata; class Mammalia; order Carnivora; family Felidae; genus Panthera; species Panthera onca. The sequence continues at coordinate 165,937,307 of NC_138342.1, read as the reverse complement.
CTAGAATTAGACCACATCTTCTATTGTGGTCTCTCATATGATCCACTATTGTCTGTTTTTAGCACTTATCACAGCTCATACTTATTTGTATAATTAAAACTTTTTTTGTTCAATTACCAATAAGCTCTTGGAGTGCAAGAATTTTGTCTGTTTTTGCTCATTAGGAGGCCTCCAGCACCCTAGTAGTGCTGACACATAGTGGGCACTCAATAAATATTTTGAGTGGATTAATAAATGAATTTGCATGTATTTTCTCCTTTTCTATTATTTTGCTGCTGGATTGGGGAAATTGGCTTGGGGGCAGTGTAAAGGCTTGAGGATATAAAAATCCCGCATCAGAATAATTGCTCCTTCCTGTGAACACCTGGAGAACTATTTGTCATTGTGTCATGCTGACTTATAGTCAGGGGAATAGCATGTTACCATCTTCCCCTACTCAGCTGAGGACAGGGGTCACACGTTATTCTTTATTATATTCATTGCATCTAGCACAGTGTAGGCACTCAAAAAAAAAAAAAACACAAAAAGCTAACTGAAAATGACAGTCTACATAAGATGCTAGAAAAAGATGGCGTGTTATGGGAATAAGATCTCTCAGCTTAGATGTAAAGATATTTAGAGCACAGGTAGCTGAATTAACTCCAGGAAGGAATAGGAAAATATTTTCCTTTTATACTTCAACAAAGCCAGAGAGAGCATATGTAGAAATAAAAATAAATAAAGGTGATGGGGGATGGAGCATTTTGTGCTAGGTGTCCACAGTTTCAACGTTCCCATGGCAAGATCTTCAGGTAGGAGTGAGAGTAGGTGGAAGAAAAGATAGAGGCTTGAAGAAAGTAAAGGTGGTCTGGAGAAGCTATTGTAATAAATCTGGAAAGCTAGTTAAAAAAATACAGAAATTTATAAAAGCAAATATCAGGAGCTGAGAATTGGTCTGCTGTAAGTATATGTATGCATTTCTTGGAATTTCTCTAACTGTGCTTCAATATCAAAATTCAGAGCTTGAAAAATGGGGGGGGGGCTCTGCATTAATACAGCTAATCAAGGAGTCTAAGGTAGGGAAGGACGCCAAGAGAAGACAGATTGTCCATGCAAAGCAGGAGTCTAGTCACTAGAAATTTTGGTGTTGGCTGAAGGTCAGGACCTGAGGCTACAAGGTAGTGAGTGGGGCCATTGAGTGCACCAGGACTTGGAAATCAGACCAGTTGGGGAGGACAGGTGCTTGGGTACCAACCTGAGTATAAGTAGGGAGCTACAGTGACCATGTTCTACCTATCACTCCCTCCCCACTTGAAACCTTAACACCTGCGCCCTTCCCACTAGCAGCCTTTCTGCACTGCTTTGGATGCATCACCTAAGGGCAAGAAGGGAAAATGTCTCTCCTTGGCATGACCAGTAGTTGAGATACTACCCAAGGGATATGTAGGATGTTTGGGGAGGCAAAATATGAGAAGATGATAGAGGAAATGAGTGTAGTTGAAGAGAGTACCAAAAACAGTTGAAATGTGGGGTGTCTGGGTGGCTCAGTCAGTTAAGCATCTGACTTGGGCTCAGGTCATGATCTTGTGGTCCATGAGTTTGAGCCCCACGTTGGGCTCTGTGCTGACAACTCAGAACCTGGAGCCTCCTTTGGATTCTGTGTCTCCCTTTCCCATGAATAAATGTTAAAAAAAAAAGTTTAAATGTAATAATAAAAATAGATAATGATATGGTGAACACTCATCTGCTTAATGTCCAGCTTTATCCAATCTAAACATCATGCCATATTTGCTTCAGATTTTTCTAAGAGAAATTATGCTTTATAGCCAAGGACCTCTGGGTATCCTTTCCTGACCCATTTCCCTGTTGCTTCCTTTTTGTAGATAATAACCACTATCCTAAATTCTGTGCTCACTATGCTTATGCATATTTTTAACTTTTAATATATATTTGTATCTATGAAAAGTATACAGTATTGTTTTTTGGGGGGTTTTAAAACTTATTTAAATGTAACCCTGGTCTATCAGTAATCATTCTGCAATTTGCTTTTTTTTTCATGCAACATTGTGTTTTTGAGATTTATTCATGTTGATAGTTGTAGCTCAAATTTTTTTAGTTTGTCTGCTTTATAGTATTCTATTGAGTAAATACATTATAATTTACCTATATTTCCTATTGATGGACATTTTACAATCAATAAGGTAGTAAACATTTTGTACATGGTTTCTTACATGTACAAGATTTTCTTTTTTTTAAAATATATGAAATGTATTGTCAAATTGATTTCCATACAACACCCAGTGCTCATCCCAAAAGATGCCCTCTTCAATACTCATCACCCACCCTCCCTTCCCTCCCACCCCCCATCAGCCCTCAGTTTGTTCTCATTTTTTAAGAGTCTCTTATGCTTTGGCTCTCTCCCACTCTAACCTCTCTCTCTCTCTCTCTCTCTTTTTTTTTTCCTTAAGAGTATAGACCCAAAAGTAGAATTTTTGGTTAGGAACATTTTAAACTTTACCATTAGTCTAATGAAAAAAGAATTTTGTGTGTTTTGTTCACTGTGATACTTAGAACAATCCCTGGAAGAGGAGGCATTAATGATTTATTTGTTGAACAAATGAATTGATAAAATTTTTATTTTTGTTTCTCAGAACCAGAAGAGAACTCCTTTAGCTTATTTCTCTCTAGTTCATTAAGTCTTTTCTGCTCTTGCCCTCCCTACCTGCACTTGGACATGGCAATGGTGTAGAGTACTCCCAGGCCAGGCTTGTACAAATCTCCTACATGAGATCATCCGTGTGCTTTCCCCTGCTGCTGTCTTATGGCAATCACTTGGGAAGCCGCGTGCAAAATTTGTGGAAACATGTGAGTGAACTACTTGATTAAAAACAGTTCCCACTGCTCTGAAACACACATTTTGGATTTTACATCAATTGAAAGCAAACTTCTATTGTATGCCACTGAAATGTGGGGGTTTATCTGTTATAGCACCCAGTGCTACCTTAATATAGGGATGACGACTACCTTGTTTGTGAACATTTCCTTGGTGCTTGGCAGAGTTTGTGGCATATGGCAGAGATTGAATAATATTTGTTGAAGGAAAGAAAAAAGAAAGGAAGGGAGGAAGGGAAGGAAATTATGTTTCCAGAGCTCTGTAATCATCTTGCATGAATCCAGCTTCTTTGCCCCATATGTCTGTGTTTTCTTCCTCCCATCTCCTTTGCTACTCTTTATGCTGAAAAATGCAGCAATGAATCTTCACTTTGGAATTTGCCAAATGCAGTCCAAGGAATTAATATTTTTGGTAATCTTAGTTTTAATAATACATGTGAGCTAATTAAATGAATCTGAAACTATTTTATAAAATAGGCATTTTTTTAAAGGCTTATTCTTAAATAGGAATCTTAAATAGGAATAAAACTTCCCCCTAATAGCATCTAACAATGCCAACAGTTTTTAATTCTGGAATACCTGCAATTCTGGGCTTGAGGAAGTATTGAACTAAGTCATTTAGAAAATAAGAATATTATATACATTATACGTTATAAGTTATATGTAAAATATAACCTATATATAAGGTTATAATATATATATAATCCAGAATTATATATTTATATATACACACACATATATATATCCAGAATCTGGATTTAATTCAGAATTTTATATATATATATATATATACACACACACACACACACACACACACACACATATACACATATACATACATATATAATTCTGTATATATATATGGATATTATATATAATATATGGATATTATATATAAATATATAATTCTGGATTATATATATTATAACCTATATATAATTATATAATTATAATTCTGGATTATATATATATTATATATATTAACCTATATATATATACACATATATATATATGACCTGGATTATATATATATATATAATAACCTTAATATATAATATATATAATATATAATAAATATATATATAAACACCTTATTATATATATTATTATATATAATAATTCTGGATTATATATATTATAACCTATTATATATAGGTTATATGTAATATATATTGTGTATATATATATATATAAAATTTGTGGTAGAACCTTCTCTATCCTGTTTTCTTCTCTTTCCTGGGCACACGGAAGCCTCTACATTCAGCCCCTTTGCAGGTTGGCAGTACAGTGTGACTAGTCCTATCTAATGTGAGTGGAAGAGACGTTTTTGTCACTTCTGGGCTTTGACAGTGAAACGTTTTTGCATAACCTTCTTGATCTCTCTTCTCTTATTTGATTTTGCATGAGCAAGATATAAACCTTTGTTGTGTTAATCCATTGAGATACAGGGGTTGCTCTGTTGCCAAGGAAGAGTTTAGCCTAGCCTAATAAAACAGTTGTAGAAGGTTACTGAAGAGGCAGTTCATACATACATAATGACACATCAACTTCCTAGGTGACCTGTCGACTTTTTCACTGATCTACATTACTAGTCCTGTGGTAAAAGGACTATTTAAATTTCAAGACAGCAAAAGGTTCAGAAAAGGTAAATGTAGAATTGGTGCTAAGGATAAAGGGTGTTGACAAAGCAAAATTAAAACCAGTATGTTGAAATCTTAGACTCAACTAAATCCACACCCACTCTGTGACCTGTGGCCACAGAGAATTAATCTTCTCAGTGGTTCCTTTCCTGTATTCAGATTACATTAAACATGACTGGAAAGCTATTCCACCAAACAAAGGTAGATACAGAATTCAATACAATTCAGCTTCAGCCTCCATGCCGATGCCTATGGCAAGAGAATACACTACTTCCCAAAATCATCTGCTCTTGTACTAAAAATGCTACTATTGCCTTATTAAGATACATTCTATTGAAAGATAATTCTGTTATTTTGAAAATAATTTATTCTTGGTATGAATTTTCTTTTCCTCCATGATGTTAAATACTACGTCCTTTGTTGTGCTTCTTTGAGTTTTAATCTCATTTAAATGTGATCATTTAGAGCAACTTTCTCATGGGATAACTTCCTTCCCTTTCATCTTTTTCAAGTACAAACAAACAAAAGATGTTATTTCAATGCAAAATCTAACACTCAGAAGCCACGAAAGAAACCTGTTGTAGTCTCTGGGCAGTTTGTTACATTGCAGCTTCACAAATACAGAAAGAAAATTGACTCTCCTATATCCTAATTAATCAGGCTAGGCAAAATCTGGATGTCTGAATATTTATATTAAATCTAAAATGTGTCTTGGACCTGTTCCTCTCAGTAGAAGAAGTGAGTAGGATTCTTTATTCATTGTACAATTACAAAGTAAGGAGAAAGCTCCTGATGGAAAGATTGGACATATTCCATGCATGCAATCTAACTAGCACAGAAAAATGCATACACAAACCAAGATATGGCTTAGTGGAGACCATATTAGCAAGGCAGTTGCTTCATTTTCAAATTTCAACAGACAGCAAACATTCCATTCAGACTCCAAAATATGTATTGTGTCTGTGCTGGCTTCCCCAACAGTTATTCCAAACCCCTTCCCAGGTTTTCTAGTTCCCATATTCTGAAGCTAAGTGAACAATGATATCTGTCTGGTGCAAACCTACCTGAATATTTCTTGCTAACCCCTTCCTCAGCTGCACATATTAAAAAAAAAAAAAAAAAAAAGACAAAAATAAAATGAAACAGAAGGATAAACATATAATAAAAGGATTTACTTTGTGAAAATTTGCAGAAAGAAATGGAATAGAAGCTTGTTTTGCTCCCCAAATCCCACCTTATCTCCTGGACTGTTGGCGATGACCTCAGCTTGCTGCTATTCATTAAGAAAATATAAGCTCTCACATTGAGCATTCTCCAGAATAGATCACATATTAAGTCACAAACCAAGCATCAACAAATAAAAAAACAGAGATCATACCATGCATCTTTTCTGACCACAACACAATAAAACCCGAAGTCAACCACAAGGAAACATTTGGAAAGACCACAAATACATGGAGGTTAAATGATATGCTACTAAACAATAAATGGGTCAACCCGGAAATCAAAGAAGTAATTGAAAAAATACATTGACACAAAGGAAAATGAAAACACAATGGTCCAAAACCTTTGGGATGCAGCAAAAGCGATCATATGAGGGAAGTATATAGCATTATAGGCCTATAAGAAGAAGCAAGAAAAATCTCAAATAAACAACCTAACCTTACATCTAAAGGAGGTAGAAAAAGAGCAGCAAACAAAAGTTAAAGCCAGCAGAAGGAAGGAAATAATAAAGATTAGAGCAGAAATAAATGATATAAAAACTAAGCAACAACAACAACAACAACAACAACAACAACAGAACAGATTGAGGAAACCAGGAGCTGACTCTTTGAAAAAATTAATAAAATGGATAAAACTCTAGCCAAACTTATCAAAAAAGAAAAGAGAAAGGACCAAAATAAATAAAATCACAAATGACAGAGGAGAAATGAGCCAATACCACACAAATACAAATAATTATAAGAGAACATTATGAAAAACTATATACTAACAAATTGGAAACTTCGAAGAAATGGAAAAATTCCTAGAAACATATAAACTACCAAAACTGAAACAAGAGAAAATAGAAAACTTGAATACACTGATAACCAGCAAAGAAACTGAACCAGTTATTTAAAAAACTCCCAACAAATGAATGTCCAAGGCCAGATGGCTTCACAGGCAAATTTTATCAAACATTTAAAGAAGAGTTAATACCTATTCTTCTCAAACTATTCCAGAAAATAGAAATGGAAGGAAAACTTCCAAATTCATTCTATGAAGTCTACATTACCCTGATCCCAAGCCAGATAAAGGCTCCACTAAAAAAGAGAAACTACAGGCCAATATCCCGGATGAACATAGATGCAAAAATTCTCAGTGAAATTATAGCAAATCTAATCTAACCAAATTCATTAAAAGAATCATTCACCATGATCAAGTGGGATTTATTCCTGGGTTGCAAGAGTGGTTCAATATTCACAAATCAATCAATGTGATATGCCACATTAATAAGAGAAAGGATAAGAATCATACAATCATTTTAATAGATGCAGAAAAAGCTTTTTACAAAATACAACATCTGTTCATGATAAAAAAACCCTCAACAAAGTAGGGTTAAAGGGAACATACCTCAACACAATAAAGGCCATCTATGAAAAACCCACAGCTAGTATCATCCTTGTGATTCCTCTATGGTCTGAAAGAACACAGGGGATGTCCATTCTCACCACTGTCATTTAACATAGTCCTGGAAGTTCTAGTCTTAGCAATCAGGCAACAAAAAGAAATAAAAGGCTTCCAAATCACACTTTCACTATATGCAGGTGACATGATACTCTATACAGAATATCCAAAAGATGCCACAAAAAAATTGCTAGAACTGATTCACAAATTCAGTAAAGTCACAGGATACAAAATCAATGTACAGAAATCTGTTGCATTTATCTACACCAATAACGAAGCAGCAGAAATCAATCCCATTTACAATTGCACCAAAATTAATAAGATACCTAGGAATAAACCTAACCAAAGAGATAAAAGATCTGTACTCTGAAAATTATAAACACTGATGAAAGAAATTGAAGATGACACAAAGAAATGGAAAGACATTCCATGCTCATGGATTGGAAGAACAAATATTGTTAAAATGTCTCTACTATCAAAAGCAATCCACACATTTAATGCAATCCTTATCAAAATACCAGTAGTATTTTCCACAGAGCTAAAACCAACAATTCTAAAATTTGTATGGAACCACAAAAGATCCCAGATAGCCAAAGCCATGCTGAAAAAAAAAAAAAAAAAAAAAAAAGCCTAGCTGGAGTCATCACAATTCCAGACTTTCAAGTTATATTACAAAGCTGTAGTCATCAAGACAGTATGGTACTGGCACAAAAATAGATGCATAGATCAATGGAACAGAATAGAAAACTCAGAATGAGCCCACAAGTATATGGTAAAATAATCTTCAACAAAGTAGTGAAGAATATCCAATGGGAAAAAGACAGTCTCTTCAACAAATGGTGCTGGAAAAACTGGATCGCAACATGCAAAAGAAGGAAAATGGCCCAGTTTCTTGCACCATACACAAAAATAAATTCAAGATGGATTAAAGACCTAAATGTGAGATATGAAACCATTAAAATCTTAGAAGAAAACACAGGTAGCAACCCCTTTGACATTGGCCATAGTGACTTCTTACTAGATATGTCTCCTGAAGCAAGGGAAACAAAAGCAAAAATAAACTATTTTTAGTTCTTAGAGCATAAATATTTTTATTTCAGAGAGATTTTTTCAAACTACTGAATGTAAAGTATGCTCCCATTATTTTCACCCACAGTTCTCTATTCTTTTATTTTTGTAGTACTTTCCTCAATTTGTAATTCTATTTTCTGTTTAAAGTTTCCTGTTTTATTTGTGGTCTTTCTCCTTCATTAGACCATAAGCCAGAAGAGGGTAGAAACCCTAAAAGTTCACAATTATATGCCAAGAGCCTGATGGAACCACAAAGAAAAAAACTTTCCTTGGATTTTGTGGCCAACTGACCACCTTCCGTCTAGGCATTCAGCCATATGCTTACTGGTGATATCATTCTTCTACAGAAAACAGCTTCAAGTAACCACCATTGAAAAAACATAAGCCATTTACTCTCAGTATTATGAAATCAAGATGTACATGATTTTACTGGTAGAAGCCAACGAAGGCATATATTTAGAGTATATCACCTTATTAAAGCACATTTATTTATAATTTGAGATTTTTCAGCTGTTCATCAGTGAAAGGGTAAAAGGAAATATCCATATATATTAGTAGAAGTATAAGAAAGACAACATTTATGTGCCAGCCAATAGAGTAGACATTCATGTACAACATCTCATCTTCTTTTCTTTATTTTTTAAAAAATTTTTTAATGTTTATTTATTTTTGAGAGACACAGAGTGTGAGTGGAGAAGGGTCAGAGAGAGAGGGAGACACAGAATCTGAAGTGGGCTCCAGGCTCTAAGCTGTCAGCACAGAACCTGACACAGGGCTTGAACTCACAAATGGTGAGATCAGACCTGAGCTGAAGTTGGATGTTTAACTGAATGAGCCACGCAGGCACACCTCCGACCCTCTAAAGCATGAGGTCTCAACAATATGGACTAGACATTATTATCACCCAGGGATCTGTGAAATACTGATACATGTGTCCCACCCTAGAGATAATATTTTGATAGCTAGATGTACTTATTTTAACATATATTAGAAAGCATGTAATGAGAACATCAAATCTTGACTTCAGATATATTTACTTATGGAAAAAATCACAAAGACAATATATAAATGACTAAAATTTCCTGAAAACACTGTTAGGTCAAATAATTTCCCCATAGAAGTCAGAAAACTGGTTATTGTGAAAGTGTCTGATCCAATCCATAGATATTCAAGGCTTTCCTCAAGGCAATGCTATGTATTCATGGGTGGTTTGAATGGACAGGATGTCTAGCAACAGAGAAGTGCAGAACTCAGGTCCAAGAGCAACTAGTTAGCATTCATCTTCTCTTAATAAAAGACTGCCTTCCCCTTGTCACCCCTCACTCTTTGACTGGCAACTACTGTTCCTCTCTTTTCTTACACTCTTAAGTTGCTAGGAGAGACAAATTAAAGTTGAGGGGCCTGCAAGCTGACTGTATAGGAAGGAGTCTGAAGGAAGGGAAATTTGGGGTCTCCAGAGGAGTCTTAGAGGTAATCCCTGAAAACCCAAACCACACTGTAATTTTCACTTCTCCCCAGAGGTCAGTGACATAAAGGGCACACTTTGTGCCCTCTTCTCCCCAGCATAAGGGAAGATGCTTAATGCCAGTATTCAGAAAGTGCCCACTCCTCTGTAGTCTTCTCTTGAGCTAGCTCTGTTAACATAAGGGAAGAATGGTAGAATGCAGGAATTGTGAAAGCTGCTCTCTTCCAGTTGGGACTATACAGGTGGGGGATGACTACTGAGAGTAGGGAGAGGGTATCAGGTAAGATACAACATACAGGTAGAAAGGTTATTGAAACTGCCTCTTGGAGATGAACAGAAAATACTAGAAGCTGTTGCAAGTCGTGTCTTTCACTAAGACCATACATGCAGTAGTTGCATAATTCAAGCAGGCACAGTTTTGATGGTAATGGGTTAATTTTGTTTACTTCTGAAGAAAATATTTCTAAGGAGAAACAGGGTTCAACTATGGTGACATTTTAGAGATATGAATTAAATTAAAGAATGATGTCAGCTAATCAAATTATGGCTATGCTCCTTTGAAAAACTGCAAATGTATGTCCCATCTCTGACTTAAAGACTAACCCCAAGAATGTCTGAGAACAGTCTGACAAAATATATAGAATTGTTAGTGTGACTGTTCCTGTGTGTAAAAAACAGGAAGAATGGAAGGGACACTTCTCAAACACTTTGGACAGGACTTTTTTAGGGAAATTCAATCAACCAAATGTAAACTGTTACTAGTTTGAACACTAAGACTCAGTGCTTTCCCAAATCAAAGAGTGGTATTAACAGGGATTCCTAATTTTTTCAGCATTTAGAATTCAATGAGTTTTCAATTCTTGATATTTCTTCAGACAAATAATGAGAAATTATACTTTCATCTAATAAGAAAACTCACATTTGCAATAAGTTTCAAGGAAAATCATGGTTTATTTTTACAAATAGGTATCTATAATAAAGAAAAAACTCCAAATTTTCAGTGGATTTTTTATTGCTTAAATTTCACATATAAATTTCATTGTATTTTGCTTGTTTACCTTTCACACATAAGTATAAAATTGACATTATGTTTATTCAAAAATTTTCCTACATTTATAGGAAATGTATATATACATTTCTATATAATTGCTTAAAATTTTTTGTCTTTTTATCTCTCATTGCACATATATTTGAAATTTCAAACATAGATCTTATCTTACAAAAGTGATTAACATCTTCTTTTTAATGGTACATGATGATGATAATAAAAGCTTATATAACACTGTGTTTGAGGCACAAACATATACATTACCTTATCTAAATCTCATAACTCTGTAAAGTAAAAATTATTATTATCATCACTTTTCAGAAGAGAAAGCTGAGGCATGGAAAGAGTATAGATCCAGTAATCTTTCCTTCTAATTCTATATGATACTTTAATTAACACTTCTTCAAATCAAAATTGGTTGGGTTAAAAAAATTATGTCATGCAAAACTTGTCAGAAGTTCTGTTTCTAGGTATGATGGCATAAGCACATACCACCCATTCTCTCACTAAAGACAACAATAAAACCTAGACAGAAAACATGGCTCAAATATTTAAAGACCTGACAAAGGAAACATATATTAGCAGGCAGATCAGGGAAGAACACTAGAATTCAAAATAGCACTGAGCTGTTGGTGAGTCTACCATTTTATTTTCCCTCCAGTATCCTGCAGCCTGAACTTGAGGTAGCTGGAAATGTGGAAGTGAGCACTGTGATGCATACAGAGATCAGAAGGACTCTAGTTCTGGCTTAAAAAGCAATGAAGGGATCTACTAAATTTCAGAGGGTGTGGGGGAAATCATCTCTTTGTTTCTTATTTTCTCCAATTTCTCAGGTACTAGGTAAGATTCCCTGTTAATACCACTCTCCAGATTATCCTGCAGCAATGGTGGCAGCAGTGATTGCAGTGGCAACAGCTGGAGCCCAAACTCCAAACCTCAAAGGGAGAGAGACGTTTTCTCTGTTCAATGGAGTTGTAGCTCTCAGAAGTGGGATCAAATTCCATTGCTTCCTTTTGTTTCATCTCTCTCTCTCTTTCTCTTTCTCTGTCATCCTCTCTCTCACACATCTCCTCCTGTCACCTGGCCCAAATAGAGTGCAGTTGTGGAAGTAGAAAGTTTCTGCTTAGGGGATCAAAAAGAGAAAACTAGAGAACTGGAAAATACTAGGGAGTAGTGAAGAGGGAGCATCTTGGGAAACTAACTCTACATAAAATTGTTCATGAACTGCTAGGCGCAATCCTGTCCTGCCCATGCATGGATTTGATCCTAATTAATTAGCAAATCAGACTCTGAGAACTGATTTAATGGGCAAACTCCACCCAGGCCCCCCACAGACCACTGAGCGGTACAACTGTGAGATAAATCTAAATAGTTCTGCAAGAGCTTTGAAAATTGAACTGACGTTGGAACCACAGACTACAAAAGGAGGGTTGAAATTCTAGCCTGAACTTAACCAGGTTGGTTATCTGCTAAAACAAAAATAATATTCTTCATATGATTTAAACAGTTCTCAGAGTCTCATAAATTAATATTCAAAATGTTCAGGATACAATCTAAAATTACTTGGCCTACAAAGAATCAGGAAAATGTTAACTCATGAGGGAAAAGATAATCAGCACATGACAACAAGATGACATAGATGCTGGACTATCTGACAAAAGACTTTAAACAGCTATTATAAAAGTGTTCAAATAAGTAATTACAAACATTCTTGAAAGAAACATTAAAATAGAAAGTATCAGAAGATATAAAGAAGAATGAAATGGGAAATTTTTCAATAAAAAGTAAAATAAAAATCTCAATGGATTGAAAAGGAATAATTAAAACTATCCTCATATATAGACTGCATGATTGTCTTTGTAGAAAATCCCAAGAAATCTACAATAAAACTCCTGGAACTAGTAAGTGAATTTAGAAAGGTCACAAGATACACAAAAGTCTTAATTCTATATACTAATAATGTACAATTGAAAACTGAGGTTTAAAAAATAATGTTTACTTTTGGGGTAATAAAAAAGTTCTGGAACTAAATAGTGGTGATGGTTGTACCACATTATGAATGTACTTGATGCCACTGAATTGTACATTAAAATTGTTAAAATGTGGGGGCAACTGGCTGGCTCAGTTCGTAGAGCATATGACTCTTGATCTCAGGGTCATGAGTTCAAGCCCCAGGTTGGGGGTAGAGTTTACTTAAATTAAATAAAATAAAGTGGTTAAAATGTTAAAATTTATGTTATGTGTATTTGACTGTAATTTAAAAAAGAAAAGAGTTAACACTAAAAAAAAATATGCCATTTGGGGCTCCTGGGTGGCTCAGTTAGTTAAGTGTCTGCCTTCGGCTCAGGTCATGATCTCACAGTTTGTTAGTTCGAGCCCCGCGCTGAGCTCTGTGCTGACAGCTCAGAGTCTGGAGCCTGCTCCAAATTCTACGTTTCCCTCTCTCTCTGCCCCTCCCCCACTCTTACTCTCTCTCTGTCTCTCTCAAAAAAAATAAAAGCATTAAAAAAATTTTTTTTAAATATGCCATGTATAATAATGCCCAAAATTGCAATATTTAGTTAGGTAAAGTCTAAAAAAATATTCAGGAGCTATATGCCAAAACGTACAAAATATCCATTTTAAAAAATCAAAGAAGACCAAAATAAATAGAGACATACTTGTTAATTAATTGTAATAGTCAACATGGAAAAGATGCCAATTTTCACCAAGTTGATCTATAGATTTAATGCAATACCAATCTAAATACAGGCAGGATTTTTTGAAGACATAAACCAACTGATTCTAAAATGTATATGACTGGCAGAGGAACTAGAATAGTTAAAACAGTTTTGAAGAATAATGAAGTTGGAGGAATCCCATATCCAATTTTAAGACTTTAAAGCTACAGTAATAAGAGTTTTATTCATGAAGAAATATATATGGGTCAAGAATCCAGAAACAGACCCACACAAATATGACTATTTCATTTTTAACAATAATGCAAAAGCAATTCAATAGAGAAAGTATAGCCCTTTCAACAAATGATGTTGGAAAAATAGGTCATCTTTATTAAAAAAAAAAGTATACCTCAGTTTAACTCTCATACACAGGGGTTCCTGGGTGGCTCAGTCAGTTGAACGTCTGACTCTTGATTTCAGTTCAGGTCATGATCTCATGGACTTGTGAGATGGACCCTGTATTGGACTCCATGCTGACAGCGCAGAGCCTGCTTGGGATTCTCTCTCTTTTCTTCTCTCTCTGCCCCTCCCCTGTCCACGTTGTACGTGTGTGCTCTGTCTCTCTCTCTCAAAATAAATAAATAAACTTAATAAATAAATCTCACACACAAAAATTAACTATAAAAATTAACTGATGAAGCCACCCAGGTGTCCCATAACCATAAAACTTTTAAAAGAAGTGAAAAATATCATGACCTAGGCTTAGATGAAGAGTCTTAGACATGATATTCCATTAGCATGATCTATAAAAGAAAAAAATACAATAAATTATAGTTCATGAAAAATTAAAAACTTTTCTTTAGTGAAAGACACTGTTAAGAAAATGAAAAGATAAGCTACAGATTGATAAAATGTTTACAAGCCACATACCAGACAAAGAACTTAGATCTAGAATATATAGAAAAACATCAAAACTCAAAAAAGGAAAAAGGAAGAAGGGAAAAAAACCTCAATAAATGGGCTGATAGGAAAAAAATGGGCAAAGGACTTGAATAATTACTTCACTAAAGAGGTTATAAAGATAGCCATTAGGGAAGTGAAAGCTAAAACCATAAAACAATACCACTACACCCATGTTAGAATGGCATAAACACAAAAACAAAGAAAATACCAAATCCTGGCAAGGATGAGGAAAAACGGATCTCTCGTGTATTGCTGATGGGAATGCAAAATGGTAGAACCATTCTGGGAAAACACCTTGGCGGTTATGTTTTGCTTTGTTTTGTTTTTACAAAATTAAACATATACTTACCATATGACCTAGCAATCTCCCTGCTGAGTCTTTTTCCCAGAGAAATGAAAACTAATGTCATATAAGACCTGTACATGAATGTTTTTAGCAGCTAAATCCATAATCACTAAAACTTGGAGACAACCCAATATCTTCCTAGGCTAAATAGATGAACAAAGTATGGAACACCCATACAGGGGAATACTCAGCATTAAAAAGCAAGAACTGTTGATAGCATGCAATAACTAATAACTTGGTTGAATCTCAAAATCCTTCAGACTAGCTGAGTGAAAGAAGCAAGTCTCAAAAAATTACATGCTTTGTGATTCAATTTTTATGGCATTCTTGAAGGGACAAAACTATTGTATGAAAGAAGAGATCAATTATTTCCAGGGATTATGGGTGAGAGGGAGGTATATCTATACAAGAATAGTGCAAGTGAGGTTTTGGAGTGATGTAACCATTCCTGATTATAGTAGTGGTTGGTTGCACAAATTTACATGCATATGTATTATTTATGTATATTTATGTATTATATATGTATATTTTATATATGTATATTTATTTATATATATGTATATGTTAAAATTCATAGAACTGTGTACACATGCACATGTACATATACACATACACAAAAGTTAATTTTACTTTATGATACCTTTTTTAAGTGTTGTCTCCTTTACCAGCTAGACCCAACTAAACTACTGCTAGTATGCCTTCTTTTCCTCTGAACTGAGTAATTAAGCACATTGTACAAAAATCCTCTGAAGTTTGGAGATGTTTCTGGAAATTAAGGAATGGTGCCATTTGCTTATCTAGATATTTTCGACAGCAAGAGCTCAGCAGTAGGCCAATAAAATGAGAGGGGACCATAGCATGGAGTACACCAAGGAAAGAGAAAGTGAGGATATTGCCATTCCAATTCTCTGTGGCTTTGGGTATCAAAGCAAGAACTCAGCTGGTTTCTGTGACCCAAATGAGATTAACCAAGGGAGGGAAGCCAATAGCTTGCCTTTGTTTTGACTATACAAAACTGAGTTGCCCAGCCTGAAGGGATACAGCATGTACTGTTGGCAAGAGCCACAGGAAAGTTTGACTGTCCTCCAATGATCTTTTGGGTTGGTTACATTTTAGAGCTGAATGCTGCCCATGAACATTCTGTATGCCACCTACCCTGCAACCCCATTTTAGCAGAGACCACAAAAACAGAATGGTCAGGGACTAAGTCATGGGCACTTCTCTGCACCCAAATGGACCCAGCTGTGGCTGAGTCTGCACCATCATGCCGGGAACCAGACCAGGGAATTGGCACACAGCAGGGTTCAACAACGGAATGACCATACCCAGGCTTGTAGCTTCCGTAGACTGCCTTCACTCTTGTAGGAAGATGGTTTCCGTGCCCTCCAGCTCTATTGCTGCTTCTGCAGAGAATGCAGCTCAAAGTTAAAAACAGGGAAATAACGAGAAGGATGAGGAATACAGGACATGCCAAGGCCCAGCAACTCACTATTTCCAACAGCAGCAGTAGCAGCTGCTGCTGAACAAAAACTAGCCTGAGCAGGAGGGGGAGAGATTTAAGTTTTTCGGAAAGTCTAAGATTTAAAGCAGTATCAGGTTGCACTGGGATATTTTACTTGAGGAGATCAAATAGATTCCCCTTTCTCCTCTCTCAGTACCTAAGCAAGGAAGTTATGACGGCAAGTTTATTATCAGTTACTCAAAAAATTAAAATTTTTCTATGTTTTGTGGAATGCTGACTTGAAACCTTTAGTCACTCCCACAACAAAAGAAAGAAAGGTTAGGTAACAGATTAGGGAGATAACAAAGGGAGAGAAATAGGAAAGAAACAATTCATAGAAAGTTCAAGGCTTTTCTTTGTCTTGGATCATTCTCTTTTCTCCAGCCTGCCAGAGCCCCCTTCAGCTCTGTTCAGCTAGCCTCCAGTCCAGGGTGCCCGCTCCGCTGCCTTTTGTCTCCTATAACCATGGGAACTCATATTTTGCACCAGGCCTAGTACTTCATTCCAAGCAACTGTGCTGAGGACCAAAGGATTAGCAAGTCTGCTTAGGCTGCCATCAAATCTGTGCCTGAGGTGAGTGCTTTTGACCGAGACAGCCCTAAATGTCACTGACCTTTCAAATGATAGCAATTATATTATATTATGATGTTTGGAGGGCCCTAACTCCCTGAAATGTTAGGTTTTGTTGAGCTGGGGTTTGTTTTCTTCCTTATTTGCAAATAATGTCAGCGGAAGGAAGTGAATACATTTTGAAGTTTGGGGATTTAAGGAGTATGTGGTTTCAGGTGACTAGAGGAAACTTGGAAAAAAAAAAAAAACTTTAACATTTAATTGAGTTTCCAAGAAGTAGTTTTAAAAATATCTATCTAGAGATTTTGCCATCAATGCCTCTTATTTATCAATACATAAAAAATATCTGTAGCTTCACTTATAGGATTATTGGTTTCCTAATATGTATAGCCACAGAGATCTGTAGATCTTATACATAGCTCAACACTAACATTAATATATGTCAATAAATCTTGTTACTTTGAAATATGCTTCCCTAATGAAGCCAAATTGATCATCGTTTCAATTACACATATTTTTTGATAGGATGAAATTCTTCTTTAATGATTTCCTCAATTATAAGGTTAACTAAAGGAGGAAAGAGGGAAATGAAAGATGATACATGGAAACAACCAGTCATGCAAAGGCATGAAGCTTAAGAATGGCAAGTGGCTCAGAAGCTGCCTGTCCCTGGTTATCTAGATATCTTCTTTGGCAAGGTAACAGCAACCTCTTGTTGAAGGCTCCTGGCTTCTACCTACTCTTACTGGCCCTTTCTTTGTCCTCTTTTAATCAGTCACAAAACACAGTGGGGCACATTCATTAGCCAGGGTTTTCTTTATAGCCTGGGTACACTTTGCAGTCATCAGCCAGGTGCCAGCCTCCACCAGTGGCATCTGATCATGCTTCACTTGTCTGCACCCCTTCCCATTTTCTTATGCCAGCTTAGAATTTCTTAAAAAGAAATAAATGAAATCCTAGTTGGCAGTCCTTCCCCCTACCTCCCCCTAGCCACACCACACTTACAAAACAAACAAGCAAAAGAAATAAAGTAATTTAGTTGGTCAAGTTCTTAATTTATTTTTATTTTTTAACATTTATTTATTACTGAGAGACAGAGAGACACAGAGCATGAGCAGGGGAGGGGTAGAAAGAGGGGAAGACACAGAATCTGAAGCAGGCTCCAGGCGCTGAGCTGTCAGCACAGAGCCCAACGTGGGGCTCGAATTCACAAACTGCGAGATCATGACCTGAGCTGAAGTTGGTCGCCTAACCAACAGAGCCACCCAGGCGCCCCGGTCAAGATCTTTATAGTTAGAGAATATTTTGGAAAATAAAAAAAGGACATGGTTAATAACTTAATCATGGGTGACAAGATATAATTAACAAAATGACTCAACCAACAAGCATGTTAGCTTGCAAATCAAGAGTAAACAGGTATTATTATTTTCCTTTTTTCTGGTAAGTTTGCTAAATTATACATTTAAAAATATCACTTTTGAGACCTTATACACACAGCTAACCCAGCTTAGAATGTTCTCCTTCTTACCCTTTATTTTTAACTCCTCTTCCCTCCAGGTCATGTCCCATTCTCCTCCTTAAACTTGCTAACAGCTTTCACCTCCCATCCTGGGTAAAATTCCCCATATACAATTATATTTGCTCACCTAAATGCCTAACTTGCCCTCTTACTGCCTTCCCAGGGAAACTGTAAACTCCTTGAGGACATTCACCATTTCTGACACTTCTCTTGTTTCCTTCATTGCACCTCACATGTCCAGGGCACAAAAAACAAAAACAAAAACAAAACAAAAACACGATGTTTAAATATTCGGCTTGTGGCTATACAATGTATCTCTATGAGTAGGCAACTGAAAAGAAAATTACTATATATAGTCTATTACTGTAGACCGAGAGGCATCTTCCAGTGGTAGAAGTGAAGGCATTTCAGTTAACTTACCGAATCTTACAGTCATGCAGTGAGCCACATGGTAGTGTTTCCCTCACTATCCTGGTAGTTGTGAGAGAAAGATGAGTTAAGTGTGGTCAGAAGGATGCTTACAGTTGATGGGGTGATTATAAGGTCCAATTCCCATTTTGTAGATGAAGAAACTGAGGCTTAGAAAAGTAAAGTGGAAAAAATAATAGTGAAGTGACTCACCCAAGTCGTGCAGTTAAGAGCAACAATATTCCTATTTCCCTGGTTTCACCTCCTCATGTATCATCTTTTTTTTTTTTTGTTGCATATGAATAATATATGTTCAATTCCTAATGTTTTTTACTTAAACAATTTAAGAAGAAATCTTTAGAATTATTATCAATAAATGGCAAACTGGTATCATTTCCTATAAGTAGAAGGTATATATTAATATTCTTTAAAATATATAACTTTTAAAATAAAAATAATAAAAGTTGTGTTACCATCTAAAGTGCACATTTTGGGGAAATAGTACCTTACCCCAAAATCTATATTGACCAAGCAGATAGATTAGTAAGTATCTTACACAGGTGTTACTATGTATATATGGTATGACCTATATTTGAAAAATCGATCTTTTCAAAGTCATATCTATGTGATATGACTGTTTTTGCCCCAAATGCAAAAGAAAAGAAAATTCAGAACCATTCAAAATTAGTCAAGAAAAACATCTATTAGCCCTGCAAAAGTAAAGGTGCTAATACATATTCAACAAAGAACAAAACTAAGAAATTAATTAGAAGGCATGCATGAGACAGTAAGATTTGAAGAACTCAGAGTTAGCCTAAAAAGGCAGAAAAAAACAGCACTAATTCCTACCTGGAAGTCTATTTAAACTTTGCTAAAATTAGAGTTGACAATTCTATTGACTTCGAAAAGATGATCCTATTTTTTTGTAGATAAAACACTATAGTTTCTGAATACTATAAACAATCAAGTTTATATTAACCTGAATATTTTCTAAATTGGGCATTCTAGTTACCTGATTGTAATTGTAATTTACGAAAGGTTAACCAAGAAATATTTTCATTTTAACCATCATTGTTAAGGGTAGTTTTTGAAAATCTGAAGGCATAATTTTTTATAGGCGTTAGTACTGAATACCAAATGTAATGTCACTTTTCTTTGATTATTTCTGATAATGGGATGACTAAATCTTGGTTTTAAATGATTTCAGTTTCCTGAGCACCTGTCATGAAGTGACTCTTTGCTTTACTTATGCAATCCCTTTGACTCTTCCTACATTACAGCAAGACTGGTATTATTATCCTTTTTGTGCAGATGAATGAATTGAGCTATCAAGAAATTAAATAACCTGCCTGGAGACAAATAGTGAATGTAATAAGAACTCTCCCAGGCCCATCTGATTCCCAAATTCATGCTCTTAATCCCAAGAGTAGTAGAATTTGAATGTACAGAATCTTGGCCTGAGGTGCACAGTCAGCATGACATGTTTTAGTCTTAAAATATATGTCAGGTGTTTTTCTTTTTCTTCTTTTTTTTTTCTTTAACACTTTATTATCTGGCAATTTCCCTTATGCCTTAGATACAATACAAAAAGAAGTTCAAGTTAATTGAGAAGTCCAGGTAGCTGACTTATAATTAATTACGCTTTAGTAGCATGCAATTCCTAATAATTAAAGATGCTCTGGTATGCACCTAGATAAAGTAATATTGGACACACTTAAATTGTTTCTTTTGAAGTCAAGGTGGAAACATTCTAATAATACTGAAGAATCTAAATGTTGCCCAGAAAATTCATCTCCTAAATGTTAAGTCATTCCCAGCTAAGAAATGTTTAAGTTAAACTTTTTAGAGCTGTGCTTAAAATGTCAGAAATAAAATTACTCCCTTCTGCTATTATAATATTTATTATTCCCACTTTTCCCCTAAAAAGTAATTCTAAGTATTGAGAAAAAGAACCTGCTAGAATCAATGCCTTTGTAACTTTAGCTAGAATAATTCTATTATTAAAACAGTGAATATTCACTATTTTTGCCATCTGATAGATATCAGGTAGAATTTTATTAAGATCATTATAGAGTTTTATTACTCAAAGCTTATTAGAAAATTAGATTATGCCATCTATCTTACTTATGAGAAAATTTTACTTCAGAGAAATTCTATTTCTCACAAACCCTAATACCTCTGGCTGTATATAAACCATCCCATCTCCTTCTTTTCTGAATGATAAAGCAGCTTGTTTTTCTTTTACAAACACATTATTATCTTGAGGAACAGAGGGACAATGAGAAACTCCCTCCCAAGAGTAGTAACCAGTTGATGCTTTCTTCCAGTGCAATTTCACACAGTCCATCAAGACCTGCAGGATCTGACGCAGCCTTTGTCTCCAGGCTTGTCTGTCATTTCTTCTACCCCAGAGTCAGCAAAGAACATGGTGTATAACTACCTGCACTCATATCAGGTGTCTCCAACTCTCCAACTGCTGTTAGCCTTTTCACTGCTTTGATTTTTTTTTTTTTTTTTTTTTTTGGTCTGTAAGTAGAAACAATAATAGACCCTGCCTGATGGGGCTCTTGTGAAGTTTAGATGAAATAATGCACATAACATGATGACATATGATAAATACTCAGTAATGTTAGCTGTTATTATTAATCTGGATAGTTACTCCTGGCAAAAAACTTTTCTTACCCACACAAACAAGGATGGGTGCCCCCATTTTACATTTCTGTAGAATCTTGTCCTTCCTTGTAATACTCATCATACTTTTAAATACTTATTTAAGGTCTGTGTTCTCAGCTAGATTATATACACTTCAAGAACAAATCTGGTTTTATGATTATTATTAATATCCATTATGTCTAGCACACAGCCTACAAAGGAATATCTGTTAAATGAACGAAAGTTAATGCTAAAGCTATAAGACTGATGAGTTCTTTGGGAAGACATTCAATTATCTCAATTATCATTTTTAAAAATTGGTCAATTTGAAGGAATTATTGAGAGAAATAGGCATTGTGCTACATCTTAGTTTGTGATATGATTCAGAGGAAAACATAATAACAGTAGTGACACCTACTTTATAGTGCTTTATAGTATATTCATACCTATAATTCCATTCCAGAAGCTCACAGAATATTAGAGATGGAAGACACTCCAGAGTCATCGCATCCAAATCTTCATTTGAGAGATAAGGAAACCAAAAGCCGTCATTGCACCAAGAGTCACTGAGTTCTCCAAAACACGTCCCACAGAAAGGGCGTCAGAAAAGCCCTTGGACTCTAACCACGCATTCGATGAGCTCACAAGTCTGAACCATGTTTCCTGAGCATCACTTAAATAGCTTGTGAAAGGACAGGAAATCCCACAAAAATGGGCAGACAGAAATAGAAGATGGAATTACAATTCAGTGGTCCACACAGAGTCTTTCCTAGTGTGTCTTGAGCCAGCAGCAAAGGGTGGCACTCAAGGCTCAGGGTGAAGTGAAGCACAGTAAGCTAGGTGAAGCAGATGGGAGCTGCTCTGGAGAGACCGACAGCAGCTGTCCATGTAGGACTCATTTCCTGCTTTGAGCCAAATGGGTTTATCAAACGCAGCCCTCTGTACTGTTTTCTGGCCAGCATGGAGAAATGCACCTGGCATCTGCCTATGCATTCTGTCTTTTTTGCCAAATGCAGGGATCTCCCTTTAGCTTTCAACATGGAACACCCGGAATCAGATGGAAAATCCCTCCATTAGTCAAGTACATGGGAAATGCTGTCTGATAATGCTGTGGAAGAGAATGATCGTCCACATACACAAAAGTTCAATTAAGTTCATTTGTTCATGGCTCAAGCCTATGTGCTAGGACTCAGGACTGACTTCCCAGTTCCCTGACTTTGGCTCCTCTGCAGCCTGCATACAGAGCTGTAGGGGCCAAGGGCAAGCTGCCCAAAATGTACCACTTTGGCATATTGATTATTTTGAATAAAAGTTACTTAAGAGATAGCCTGTGCAAGAAGGACACTCAGACAGTCCCCCGTCCCCCTGAAAGCAGGAAATAAATCTCCCCTGTGAAAGCTACCCTCCCTGCACAAGAAGTAAAGAGACATCCTAATTGCCAGAGATAGGAAATTTAGAGCCAAGAAGGCTGTGTGAACAACCCTTGTTACTTTTTACTAATTTACTACCACAGCCCAAATTCTGTTTAGAATTCCTTACTAATTGAAGTTCCTAAAGCTAAGTTTTCTTTGTCCTGTCAATGCCTCACAGATTTGTTGTTTCTTTGGGTAAAAAGTATAAAAACTGCTTGCTCTGGTCATTTCTTTGGGTCTCAATTTCATTATTGGGTCTCTGTGTGTACCTAATGCAACTGGGTTTTTTTCATGTTAATCTGTCTCATGTAAATTTAATTCTTATTTTTTCATTTTAGAGAGAGGGAGAGTACACAAGTGGGGGAGAGGGGCAGAGGGAGAGAGAGAGAGAGAGAGAGAGGGAGAGAATCTCAAGCAGGCTCCACATTCAGTGCACAGCCTGACACAGGGCTCAATTCCACGACCCAGGGATCGTGACCTGAGCCGAAATCAAGAGTTGGACTCTCAACTGACTCGGCTACCCAGGCAACCCTGTAAATTTCATTCTTAGTCCAGCTAGAAGGATCTTGGACCCAGGAAAATTTTTTTCTCCCCTTCAGGGGATACCTGACAGAGGTCCCAGAACACCTGAGGAGAATGGGTGACCCAGTGGGATACTTAGTAATAGCAGAGTTGAAATGGGGGAAGTTGAAAGGTCAAGGACCTTTTAAAAAAACACACACACACACAAATTCACACTCAGTCTTTATTTTTCACTTTTCTTTTCCTTCTTGATAGCAAGTGGGGGCAGGACAAAGATCTGGCTTGGAAGACGAGTGACATGCCTTGGTACAGTGACACACAAACCATCCAGAGTTGGGCTTGCTGTGACTTTTGGTGGTGCTTTCTCCTGGGCACCTCTCCCTCTCATAGGGTGATCTGGACAGGTGAGCCTTCCAGGAAGTCCTTCTCACCATCCCCTGTCACTGTCCTGAGGGTCCCCTCCTCCAAATCCTTGTTATGCTTCATAAATCTATAAAAAAATGTCTAAGTTTCCATCATATGTTGCCCACAGTTCTGATGGAGATTGTTCACACACCTTGAATTAATAATGTCAAGCTAACACAGGACAAGTTGTTTTAAACTGTCTAAACTCAGCAGAAGAATAGCAACCCAGCATCATAATTATTTACTTTCAGCAGCTTGAATGCAAGTGTCATTAAATCTTTACAACAGTTCTGGTGAATGCCTTTCATTTTCATCAGTAGTTCCAAAGAATTACACAAGGGAGCTTTTCAATTTAATATGAACGGTAAATCATATGCATGCTGTGGGATCTATTGGCCTGTAAAAACTGACTGAAGCAGTTTCCACAAGGGCTTATCTTATTTGAAATAATTTAGGAACCAAGCCTTATTCTTCTTATGGGGGAAAGGGAAGGAAGGGAATAGGAGAATTGGACAAAGGGGCCAGCCAAGTAGCCAGTCAATCAGACTCAACAGAAGTGCTTGGGTAGAAACTGTACTTATACAGAATTCAACCAATTATGTACCCATTATGTGCAGGTCTGTGCATATGTGGATCCCACCTTCTAGTAAAGTAAAGGAGATTAGATTTGTACAAAAATACGTGAAACTAGGTAATACTAGGTAACATTAGGTAAAACTAGGTAATACTTGAAACTATAAGTAACAGGGTCATCTGTGATTATTATAATACTTATAATTTAGTAAGAACCTTATCTACTATGTGCAAGAAATGTGCAAGTGCTTGACATCCTCTATAAAAAGGATGCTCACAACAATGGAGGGGTACAAAGAAAGTGAGGCCCAGAGAAGTTAAGTAACTTGCCTGAAATCACTTAGCTGGCTGAGTACAAGTGGACTCCAAACAAGGACAGGTTGCCAAGTACACCTCCAACCAAGGGTTGCTAGATAAAATATAGGACACCAATAAATTTGAATTTCAGATAACAACAGTTATACTGAAAAGTATAAGTATGTCTCAAATATTGCTGTTTTTGTTTGCTAAATCTGGCAGCCCTACTCCAAACCTCATCTTATAAGGTAAAGTAAGGAATTCAAGATTACAAGGGATGGAGCACCTGAGTGGCTCAGTTGGTTAAACCTCCGACTTTGGCTCAGGTCAGTGTCTCAAGGTTTGTGAGTTCAAGTCCCATGTTGGGCTCTGTATCCCCCTCTCTCTCTGCTCCTTCCATGCTCAGGCTTTGTCTCTCCTAAATCTCTTGGAATTTCCTAAAGGACGTCCTTTGTTACGTTAATGAAGTAACTTCTGGAAAGCCCCTAGGGTGAGGGATGGTCCTTAAGGAAATAACCTGTGATTAGAGTTGGAAAGTTTAGTCCACTGCCCCATTCTCACACCTCCAGGGAGGGGATAGGGGCTGGAGACTGAGTTCAAATACCAATGGTTGATTTGATCAGTTGTACCTGTGCAATTAAGCCACCATAAAAACCAGAAAAGATGGGGTTCAAAGAGCTTTTGGGTTGGTGAACACTAGAGATTTTGGGGAGAGTGGCATGTCTTCCTGGAGAGGGCATGGAAGCTCCAAGGCATTTCCCCATACCTCACCCTGTGATCTCTTCCATTTGGCTGTTCCTGAGTTATATCCTTTTATAAGAAACCAGTCAGTGATCTAGTAAGTAAACTGTTTCTCTGAGTTCTGTGAGTTGCCCTAGCAAACTAATTCAACCCAGCCAGTAAGTCAGAAGCAAAGGTGACAATATGGTCTGGCATCTAAAATGGGGGAAGTGGGGCAGTCTTGTAGTACTAAACCCTTAATCTGGGATCTGACGCTAGCTCCATGTAGTGTCATAATTGAGTTGCATTGCAGGGCACCCAGCTGGGGTAGAAGAATTGTTTGGTGTTGTGGGAAAAACCTCCACACATTGGAGTTTGTAGCAGAACTAGATCATTGTTCTGGGCATTCCTGCCCTATTTCAGATGAATCATGATGTTACAAGAAGCTTAAGAATTAGATAAAATTGTCATGTAAATAGTATTTGTTTTCAATATTTGTTTTTAGTATGATATGCCTA
This sequence comes from Panthera onca, assembly GCF_046562875.1. NCBI lineage: Eukaryota > Metazoa > Chordata > Mammalia > Carnivora > Felidae > Panthera > Panthera onca. The sequence goes on along the minus strand of NC_138342.1, from coordinate 165,911,479 downwards.
GCAATGTTAAAACATTTTCCCCTGAACCCAGTCATTGCAATTAATACTATCATATTAATATGTCATGTAAATTTTAAAACACAAAATAAAAATTTTAAAAGATGAGAGATAAAAACATAAAAAGGGGTACAACAATCTTTTTCTTTCTGTACCAAACAGATTGTCTTGTGCACCCGACTTTGCAAATCGTTGCGCACTTTGGACACATCCTTGTCCTGGGCAACACTTGTAAATAATTAATACTTACTGAAGACCTATGTGCAGTTTTTCTCACTTGGCCCTTATATCAGTTCTAGAGTTCCTATTTCTTGCCTTTAGTGAACATTTGGAGTTAGAGGCTCCATCAAAAGATCGACAGCTTGCCAAGTCCCACGCTAACCAGCAGAATGGAGACTTACAGAGCCCACTGTCTTTCAGCCCAGTTGCCTTTCAGGTAGAGTGCCTGAGAAGCAGGCTGGGGTGGATGTGGCTGCAACAGCTGCTAGTGTGATAGGAGAAGATAGGATTCAGTAGGCAGAGAGGGAAAGATTAGGGCCTGAGGTCCTCAGGTGGGAAAAAAACACCTATTTTGGAACAATGCTGAGAGTGTCTGACCTCAGCAAGTCCCCTCAGGCATAAGGTTTCTCTTAAGAATGTAACACACCCCACCTACTTTCCCTTAGGTTCCCCCTCTGGAATTTGACAAGAGACCTAACTATGGCCATAGACCATCCCTCATACAATGGAAACAAGCCAATCAGGAATGGACAACCCAGCACCTAGAGCTATCAAGCCAATAAGGGTAGAACCTGAGAAGGAACAAGGGGAAAGGGAAGGGGAATTGGCTGACCAGAGAACCTTATTAAACAAGAACCCTTGCCTATAATCCTTGGGCAGTCACTTTTGAATGTCCCCTCTCTGTAAAGAGAGCTTTCCTACTGTTCTTCCTTTCTAATCTTATATTCTAATAAACTTTTGCCTGCTGCTTATTTTGTGTCCACCTCTTCATTCTTTGAAGCTGCGAGACAACAAATCCTGGAACACAAGAAGCTGGGGTGATACTCTCTCCACCTTACTGAAGGAACTCCAGATAATGTTTGCCAGTTGTCACATAGTTAATATGTTTGTGTTGGAATTTGAACTTTGGTTGCGGGACCTGTGCTTTTTCCTGCTTTACTATACTGTTTAAGATGGCCCTGAACTCAGGGACACCTTGGTGGCTCAGTCGGTTAAGTGGCTGACTTTGGCTCAGGTCATGATCTTGTGTTCATGAGTCAAGCCCCGCATTGGGCTCCGTGCTGACAGCTCAGAGCCTGGAGCCTGCTCCAGATTCTGTGTCTCCCTCTCTCTGCCCCTCCCCTGCTTGTGCTCTCTCTCTCTAAGAATAAATAAACATTAAAAAAAAATTGCTGTGAACTCAAACCCAAGTATAAATGAAGGTTGGTATTCCCTCCTAAAAATTAAAAAAAAAAAAAAAGAAAGAAAGAAAGAAAGATAAAAGAGGACACTGGAACTAACCAAGCAACTTGAATCAAGGATGTTGAATCCAGAGAACCAACATAGTTTATCAATAAATTTTTGTAAAATCCAAATTTTCCTTAACTCTTTCCTTTTTACTTAGGCAAGACAGACCCAGTCTTAGTGTTTTATTTTTACATGTGGTCTAATAATTAAAAATCTCTCTAAACCATCTTGACTGGCAGAATAATTTATTGACATCAATTTGTGAATTTTTTCCTTATTTTTTTCCAGTTCCCCTCCCTTTAAGCCAAGTCCCTTGCTGTGCCTTGGGGAGGTTTATATGTCAAGGAACAGTGTCCCTCAAGACATTTGTCTTCTGTTAGAAGATGCTAAAGATGCTGAAACAAGTGTCTGGGAGAGGAGGGTGTTGGCCTGAGCCTGGCAAGTATAAAGAGAATCCTGATTAATTCTGGGGGCTGCTCAGAGGCAGTACCCTGGGGGAAGTTTTAAGCTGGAGAGTGGCAGAAATTAAAGGGAAGGTGGGTGTTTATGAAATGACTTGAAGTTAGTCAGGATTTTACAGGCTTCAATATTTTTCCTCCCACTTCCTAACCTTGTTTAGGACTCGGAGGCAAATTACTTCACTCTTCCAAGTACAGAGAGCTCTCTTGTTTTCTTGAAGATTTCTATGCTTCAATACTTTTCCTTTTCTCAAGGTCCCATCAGTTGTGGCCTGCAGTAGATGATGACTTAATAGAGAACTCAGATATTAGGTATGTAACACAAACGTTATGATTAAACAAGGAAAATAATAGCCTTTATGTTTATATTTGGTGGTGGAAGGAATCTTTATTCAGACCTACAGGGAGAGGGACCTCTACTTCCTTTCCCCTACTTCTGACTTGTCTACTTCCTATGTGTTACTCTTCTAGAAGCACAGAGGGAGTCCAGACCCCAGGCCCAAGTTCACAGAAGCAATGGAGTTGCCAGACCTGAAAGCACACAGCCTAGAATGAGAGGCAGTTTGGCAAAGGTTAGGATGGATGGAGAACTGGTGATTGAAGTTGGAGGTCCCCAGCATCTATGTACTCTGTGCCAGGTATGGGTCCAAGCGCTTTATATTTATATTAGAACTAAATTATTATTTTCTATCAAGTAGGTACTCACCTCACCTCTATTTTACAGATGAGGAAATTGAGGTACAGAGAGATTTGTAACTCATCCAAGGCTACCCAGCTAGGAAGGTGCAGGCAGAGCTGAGACTCACACTTGGAGTCTGGCTCCAGGTTCTGTGCTCTTCAACACAGTGCTAAGCTGACCATGCACTCACTGAAGGAACAGGTAAATGCAAGAATTCATGAATGCTTTCATATCATGGAAACTTCTTGACCAGTGGCCCAATTTTAGTGGACAGAGAGCCCTGAGAATATCTGGGACTGAATTTATTGCTAGTCCAGGAAGGTGGGGTATTGGAGGAAGATTTTAATGTGATTTTATTAAAAATAACAAAATGATAATTGCTGTAGTTATAGTTCATGAATAGATTATTTTCTTCTTTTTCCTGGTATTAACAGAATAGGAACCAATTTTTTCATAAGGTTAAGTCTGTTCCACCTGCAGTATAGGCCAGACTAGTTTGCCAAGGGAAGGATATTAACGTTATGAATTCTTTGGTCTATCTTCATGATTAAGGGCCTAAGAGGTCTCAATAATCATTTTGTCAGGGAAGAAAGGTGCAGAAAAGCCAATCTATACATTACTATTGTGAACTGACATATTGTTATAGTGTCACAAAGTTCTAACCCTCGTTTTTGTTCAGGGATTACAGTCTGCCCTCTCTCAACCTGGATACCAGCTTTGGTTTGTTGTCTGAATGACAGAATCCTTCATGTACCAGAGGCAAGACTGTGGTCCTTCCAAAAGGTGCTGCATTCAAAGAAGCATCCCAAGCCCAGCCTCCCCTCCCCATGTCCCTGCACACTCTGACCAGGAAATTGCTTCAGATTCCCTGACTTTGATTAAGCTTATAGGACCCATTCCTGTGTTTCTGCAGTCTCCTATCAACAACACTTGCAAAGTGGCCTTAATCAGTTGTCATCACTGCTTGCCCCTCCCCCCACCCCGCAAAAGGAAATCTTCCAGGGTGAGGAGAAATCTTCTTGGTCTGGTGGGAGTCTACCTTTCTCTAACACACAAACATGGTAGTCTGTGTCCGGATTTTCTGGTCCTGACCTCAAATTTTCCAATGTTGCATTAAATTATGCATATTTTTATGCTAAAATATGTGTTTCTTTTCATGGTATTTTATTCAGTAAATGTAGCTTATTATTTTAAATTTATTTTTTATACTTCTGAATAAAAGGTATAAACTTACAACCCAGAAATCTTAATTTTCAGTTAGGAAAACATTCACTCTATGTGTATATGATTGGATTATGTTCTTTATTAAAGCATAAGGAAATTCACACCTGAACCCAGGAGAAACTCCAAATGCAAACCTTCTTTACATTCTGTCAATCAGCCACAATTTTCCTGCCTTCACTCAGATGGCCCATGAAGCCCATCTCCAGTATGAGATGCCCTGACAATATGGAACAGAGATGGTGACTTTTCACCTCAAATCATGATGTGCAGATAGTAACTTGCACAACTTTCTTATTTGGTCATCACTCGAGTGTAAGCCTATACTGATTAATACACAAAGTTATAACCCTTTGTCTCTATTCTGCTGATGTTTCTTGCATATGTCTAAAAATGCCTCTTTGTATATATGTTTGTCTGCCTCAAACTTCAAGCTTATAGAAAGCAGGAAAAGAATCTCCCTCCTGTTTAATGTTTACAAAAAGGACCAACAGAAACATTAAAAAAATTCATTTAGTAATGCTTAGAGTAACTTAGGTAGTCAATAGTATAATTCCATCTAGTTGGATTTATGTAATAGTTTTTTTCTCAAAGGGCTTCAGAGGCTACAAACAATAAAACAACCCAATAAATGCACAGAAGGTAGCCAGCCATAAATGGTTCACAAAACGGTATAAAAAGGTGGAAGAGCAGTTTGTAGCGAATTGTAAGAAAAAGTTCACCTACTAAAACAGATTGAGGATGAAAATGGAAAGAATTTTGCCATTAGCTTTCTCAAATGGCATGAAAAGTAGGGATGATTATTTATGGTGAAAATATTTATTTTATAGGTTATTCAAGGCATGGAGTAAAGCTGGCTCTTTAGGAGAATAGTTACTACTATTGAGGGGACATTTTTCACAAAGATTATTTGCAAAGTAGACCTAGGAAATTAGGTCAACAAGCTGAGCCAAAGAGAAATATTACTGTAATTCCTTGGCCACAGGCCCACCGGAGAGCACTAGTTTAAGCCACAAGAGAAATATATTTTCATAAATATACCACTATGCTAAATTTATGACCCCAAAGGTAGTTTGAAATTTTATTCTACTTTGGATTGAATAAAATCCACTCCAACAGTGCCAACTACCACTGGTGCCTGACAAGTCACCAGCCTGGATGCATCATAAGTAATGCCTTACAAATGTGAAGTGCAGGGAACGGAGGGATGTGAGGGAAGAACTGAAGGAATTAGTGAAAGAGGAGGTCACTTAGAGTGGCTTTGCCATAGACAACCTAGAGGTTATATTTATGGAGCACCTATTATGTGCAATGCATTTTATAATGATACAGAAGAGAGAGAAAGTTTTTCTGTTTACATACTAAACATTGTTATCCTAAACAAAATCAAACATTTCAAGATTACAAATATTGAGAGGATCTGCTCATATTGTCTATCATTAGTATGCAGTTTCATTCAGGGAAATCTCAAATACTTCAGTAACGAGTATTCTCCCCTCCTCCACCTGTCTTAATACTTCATGAATTTATCGTGCCTCTACAGTTCAGAGCTAAAGGACTTTGGGGAAAAAATTAGAGCTCTCTATCATCCAGAGGAAGTTAAATTGTGTGCCTCAAGGATTTTTTGATAAGATTAGGAAGTGGGTAAGAATATTAAATTATCTAATCTGCAGAGTAACTGTAGGGCAGTTACTTCATAAATGCACCCATCCTTCCCTTAACTTCTGCATTTCTTTCCTGTTTAAAACTCTCCAAAAGCTCCCCATTGTACTTAGAATAAAATTCTAACTTCTTATCTGAGTCTATGAAGCTCTACATGATCTATCCTTGCCTATGGCTTTGACTTTTCTAGTAACTTATGCTCACTATTGATCTGCAGGTACATGGGATTCTTGTGTTAATCCTTGCCTTGAACCTTCCCCTCCTGGATCTTCTATGGTTGGCTCCTGCCTGTCATTCAAGTCTTACTTCAAAAGTCACCTTCCCCATGAGGCCAATTCTCACTTTCAAACTAAACTTCATTCTTATGCAGATTACTTCACCACTTCCTTCTGTTTTATTTTCTTCCAAGCACTTGTCACAATCTGAAGTTGTATGTTCATGTCTTGTTTACTTGTTTCATTTCCTGCTCCCACCAGAATATATAAGCAAGGACTTTTTCCTATTCATTGCTGTATCCCCAGTGCCTGGAATAATGCCTGCCAGATAGTTAATGATCAAGAAATATTTATTGAATGAATGAGTCCAGAAATTATTTCTTTAGCAACTATTCATCCAGATTGTGACCATAGTTATAGAAAGCAGAAGTACCATGTCTGAACACACAAAATCAGAAGAAAAAAAGTCCGTATTAAAACTCATGAGATTTCCTGCTAGATGAGCCACTCAACCCCTCACAAAGAGCATTTTTACTTTTACTTTACATAATTAACAAAGTTGATTTACAATTTAAACACATTTGTTATCTAGTTTCCTGGGTTGTGGTGGATTTTAAAAGTACATTAGATGTAGGCACATTAATAATAGCAAGAAGGAATAGGCCAACATGTAGGAAATTGAAAAATTACTAAACAGCAATAAGAACTCACACAGCAGAATATTTGGGGGCATTATGCATAAAAGCAAATAGTCTTACTGATGTAAAGTTGCCAACAAACAATACTACTATTGTAGTAATTACTCAAGTTATCAAGAAAATTATATTATGTTGTATATACATCTAAAGAAACAAGGAAATAGTAAATATCAAGTGTTTCTTAGAAAACACTTTACCCAAATTTTATTTTTTATTGCTATTTTAAAGGCTAAGCAATATTTGGTTTTCTGAGAGAATTATTTCTGTGGAACATGTTACAGAAATTCCCTCCTTTCCTCCCTCCCTCCCTCTGTTCCTTCTTTCATTCCTTCTCTCCTTCCTTCCTTCCTTCCTTCCTTCCTTCCTTTTCCCCTTCTCCTTTCCTTTCCTCCAACTTTTCTACACAATGAGAAATGTGTAGCTAACCATGTCCCTTATAGCTTGGATATATAGAAAGCACAGATCCAAATCTGACTTTCAAAAATACCAACTCTGTGGACCTTTATGGCATTTTTTGTTGTTGTTGTTTTCCTGATTTTGACGTGATCTTTTCTCCATCTTGATCCTTATTTATAATTTCCTAGACCTGATTATTTATTCCTATTTACCTTTACCTTTGCCGTTATTTTTATTTATTATTTGTGCTATAGCTGCAGTGCACTTGAAATCCTTTATGGAAAAGATTGAGTGTATATGAACAAGCTCTTGTGAGATCTTTCTGCTTATGACATGGGATAAATGGTGTGACATTTTAATTGTTACTTTACCATACAATCAGTTTGAGAATTCAATAAAGAGAAGTAAATCTTCTTGCTGATAAAGTAGGATTTTCAAATGACAAAACATTGTAAATGCTTGAATAATGCCCTCATAATCTGCTGGACCTGGTAATTTAAAGGTTAATACAAATTCACACATCCTGAAAATTGAAAGTTAACTTCCAAAAAGTTAAAATTGACTAAATATAATCACAGGAAATATGCACAACACAAAGGGCAGCCAAAAAAGGAGTCGGAACTGCTGATTACTTTAGAATGAGGGAAAGGGAGCTTCCTAAAAACACAGCCCTGCAATAGCCCAACAATGTTAACTATATGGAACCATCATTCTTTCTTTTGCCCACCTTTTGTTTTTCGTTCATATGGTTCAGTTCAAGGAATCAGTATAGCCCAATTCAAGGAATGTGGCTTATGTTTGTGATTTTTGTTGTTCTTAATTCTTGAACACTGTTGGTCAGGAGTCCCAGTGAGTTGCTGTAAAGTGGAAGAGATCACATGCAGAATCTAAGATGGTTATCTGCTTAGTATGGAACCCCACTTTCACTAAGGACTTATATTTGTGTAACTCTTATAGCAGCCTATAGTCTCTGAAAAATATACAAAGAAACATATTTGAAAGAGAAAATTTACAATGTCATAACCAGTATCAGATTCTGAAAGGAAATCTGTTCATAAACTGTATCAAGCAATAGTTTGATTCTAATATATTGCTTAGTTCAGGGATGCTCTTTTTAAAATCTCCCCAAAGGCTGTAAAAACTGGCTTCCTTTAAATTTGAAAAGACTCAGACAGGACATTTATACAAAGCAAACACTTTATAAATTTTAGCTGACGACACCCTGGCAGTGTTTTTGGTCATTTATTGTGTTCGTTGTCCATATTTGCTCCCCTCCTCTCCACATCACATTAATTTCTAGAAACTGTCCCTTTCTAAGATATACATATTCATCACCATTTTTGGCCTGTCAGCAGATCTGATAGTACCATGTGAGCTGTGCTTGCCCATGCCCCATAGTAAACTGGGGGGACACCCAACCCACAATGGACCAGGGAGCTTTTTCCCAGGGGCTGGGAAGCAGTCCTAAGGGGTTTCAGTCTTGGTCTGAATTGTCTCTAAAGAGAGGAGATGTAAACCTGGGAACTGTGGGTGGCCATATTCCTCCCTGTGGAAGAGGGGGTAGAGGAAGCAGATGTGCAGAAAGAGAGAAAATGATTCAGAGAAGAGTAAAGAGAGGAACAGAGTCCAACAAAGAAAAGAGATAAAGAGAGAGACCTGAAAGCTCTGGATCTCTCATTCCAATTGGTCCTGAGGACCATCTATGCCTCTGCCCTGGGGTTCTACACTTACACATGTATCTTTCTTCCAATGAGTCCCCTGCATTTGGGATAAAGTATCTTTGAAGATTTCTGTTATATACAACCAAGAATCCTAACTAGAACAAGAATCCTAATAGAACACTTTTGTTCAAGGGCACAAGCTTTCAAAGTTAAACGAAGGCAATCTGTTGAAACTAATTCAAACTAGCTAAGTGAAGATAAGTCTCTTCATCATTCTAGGTTTTAATTTCTGATTGGAATTGATTGCCAACATTTTCTTTGCTGAATAATTGATTCAAGAGACTAAAAACACCTTTCAGCAGATTTATTTCCTTTTAATATGGGAGAATAACAAAACAAAACTCTTTTTCGTATAGTCAAAACCCCTCAACTTTAGCTTCTGTCCCAATGTCTCAGGCCAAACCTAATATTTGAGTAATACTAATATTTTGTAAAAACAAATAACACTCAAGATTAGAAAATTTGGTATATATTCGTATAAAGTGTTTTAAAATACATTCAGTTCTTATTTATCCTCTGGATAGTAGAAAGGCATCTAATTTTACCAATAAAGGAGTTTCTCAATTCATAGTAACTTCTAAATATGATGGGCTTTTATCATCAAAAGCTATAGTTTTGGTTGAATTTCCAAAATATGGGCACAAATGGATTGGCAAGGACTTAGAATCACAGAGCTAGATGGGAGGAAAGCAGTCTAATCTTTTCACATTACAGATAAGGAATTAAGACCCAGATGAAGAGACTTGTCCTCACTTAGCTAACTTGAATCAAGGAGAGGGCCACAGCCCCTATGTCCCAGCTCCCACTCCAATTGCTTTTCTCTATGCCACAGGGTCACCCAACTGTAAAGTGGCCCCTGTGCTCTCTGCCTTCTACTTCCAATCAAGATGCTGAAGTGTATATAGTTCCATGAGGGTAGCACTTGTACAATGATCATAAGATGTCTGTATTTGAATGCGAAAGGAAAGAGTAAGGAGAGAAAAAAAGAGTGAGAAAATGTTGTCATGGGAACGCTGAGGCAAATTGCAAGATAAAAAAGAATTGAAACTCATTCTGCTATCTCAGACTTCATTTATTCGAGTAATAAATCAAGACATCTGTGTCAAAACCAATGCAATGTAAAATAGACTAAAGATAAGCTTTTCAATCCAATCAATACTGTCTCCTAAGTACCAAAATCTTTTAAAAGGGACACCACCACACATTTATCTATATTACTGTTAAAACTACTATATGGGCATTTGTGCAAGCTCTCTCTTTGTTCTAATTTCTATTTTAAAATTCTAAATTGCTCGCCAAGAAGGATTAATGTAAAGATTGAATTACCTAGATTACCGTTTTATGTGCAGAACAGTTTCTAAGCTTACAACAGGTCAGAAAAGTCAAAGATGCTTGGGTAATTAAGTGTTTACCCCAGAGAAGATATTGACCTCTTCCAGGGGGTTTAAGTATACCCGGGGGAGAGGGAGGGTCAGTATTCAACTCCAGAATGGAATTTAATTCAACCAAAATCTGGTCAGAGAAGGAAATATCAATGGTTAGGGGATGGACAGCTGGGAATTCTGGCCCTAAAATTCCATGGTGGGGATTTGTTTTATTGTTCAAAAAAGGCACTAACCCTTTCATATCACTGAGCATTAATCAGACTTTATGAGGTTCATTCCATCATTTATTCATTCATTCAACTAATTGTGAAGTGCCAGGCACTGTGCTATTCACGTATATAACCATCCCAGTGCCAACTGGAGTCCCAGATCTCCCTGAGAGAGAGGCAAGCCCAATGTGTATGTCTTTCTTGCAGAGAAGTCACTTGATAAAACCATTAATCTTTAGAGACAAGTTGAGGTAGATGAGATTAAGTTGTTTTAATACTTTTATTTCATTAAACAGTTTTCATTCCCTTTCTGGATTCATAGATTCCAGATATCTCCATAGATTCTCATAATCATGGAGAGTCAGAACTGGAAGAACCTCAGAGAACAAATGTGATAACCAACTTTGTTCAGTGAGTTGTCAGGGGCCACTTAGCTAGTTAGCTAGCTAGTTGACAGAACCAGAGCTTCATTTTCATCTCATAAATTCCAGTGCTAGTGACCTTTATTTTAAATAAAAACTTTCTGTCAAAAACTTACAGACTTATATTTCAGACATTGGTCTTATTTTAAAGCAAAACAATCCAAGATGCAGAAAGTTAAAATTATTTTTTCTAGTCTGCTTGCCAGGGCCTACCTATAAGAAAATAGACCTACATCACACTTGTATTCACTATCTTAAAGAAGAACTACCCATCCCTGTCTCCTTCCCACAAATCCAGATACCTCCCATGGGCTCCTTATCTGTCTGGCTCATTCTCCACTCTGTCTTCTAAACTTGAACATTCCTAAAAGCTGGTGATAAAAACTCAAAAAGGTGATTGCTTTTGAGATGAGAGAGGAGGGGGGAAAAAAAGGAATGCCAATAGAGAGAGGTAAAATTTCTGGGAAATTTAAAGCTATAGATGAAAATTTGGGGGGGGGTGTTGTAAAAATAGTACTAGGAGGAAGATCTTTAAAATATATTTAATTACTATGATTTAAATACCAAAAGTCATTGTTACTTCAAAACATAAAATATGTAAGATATAAAGACCTAGTTTTAAAAAAAATTGGAAATTTTCCAAAATGATTGTAGAGAAAGCTTTTTTTCCCTCTCTTTTGTGTTGTGTCTGTCTTATCTTGGTATGGTCTTTGTATTTTTAGCCCCAAATTCAAGACACACATCAACAGTTCCTCTCATTCCCACAGAGAGGCAGCAGAACATGGGCCCAAGAAATCCTTAGGGCAGCTGTGGCCTCAGACCATGGAACATTTTCTGATTCACACTGACGGACTTACCACAGGAATGTTACAGCCCTCAAGCTGGCATTACCCAGAGCTGGAACACCATGTCCTCCAAACCCAGACCTTCATTGCTTCTAGAAAGCAGTGCTTGTTCACACAAGGCTGGTCACTAGACCTGATATTCCCAAGGGTCCTTCTCCCATCCTCTCCACCAGAGAAAATAGGAGTAGAGTGTCTCAGTTTCCAGGAAGTAGTGGGTTGCCTTCTAAGGAAATCTCACCCTCTCAGAAGACACTGAAAGAAGGCTAAAAGGGCTCTGGCTTCCAATTGGATAATTAGAGTTCTGTCCTGAGCTGCCATATCCTAGTCATGGGATCCAGCAAGTTGCTGACCGTCTACAAGCATCTTGTCTCCTTATCCATGAAGTGGAGATGATAATAATGTATATCCTCATGGAGTTTTGATGTTTTAATAAGAGGAAATAGTGCATTGGAAGCTCTATATTGGCCATAAAGTGCTATAGTTGTTTTTACTATAAATTAAAAACCAGTTGATTTGATTTGCCGCACTCACTCCCTATGATACTTGGAAGGATGTAAAGCAATAATTTTCATATTGGAGTCCATTTGTTTCAACTGTGAGGCAATATATTTAGGCATCTGGGGTATTGTGAAGAAGAGACTTTACACTTAAGATCCAGATTTATCTGCTTGGAAAGTTGATACAAGGACCTCAAGCCTATGAAACACATGTAGTGTGTACATGTAGTGTGTAGTGTGTAGACTTTGCTTCCATATAACCAAAATTTCACTTTAATAAATATAATCGATCACATTTTTTTCATGAGTACATCAGGTGAAAGTTTCCACTACGGGTATTCAAGGGCTTTCCATTCATAGGTGACAAGAAGACATTTTTAATCAGGCTGCTGCCATTTTATAGTGACTTCTACAGCTAAATTCCAAAGCATGAGAGGACTAGGGAATTCTTATACACTAATTTATCAAATCCAGACACCTTAATCTATTCAGGACTGGGAAGATGGAAAAACCTCTCTCTGTACTCCTTTCTCTAGCACAGAAGACTAGGCAGGGATCACCTGGCTAATAATAGCCATAAAGCATTTAAAGGACTTGTGGTCTGAGGGTGCTAATTTCACAACTCCCATCTTTCCTGTTATGGAGGGAATCATGTTTGACCAGCAAGCTCAAGGATAAGTTTTTGTAGCCCTGCTTCCTAACCACCTTGAGTCCTACCCTAGATGGACACCCTACATGGACCATGTACTCCCTGGTCCTACCCAGGTGTCTCACTGATTTGCCTCTCTTCTTCTCTCCCTTAAGACAAGGCTACTGAGGGTCCCTTTTACTGGCCCAACACTTTAGTATACAAATCTAAGTTTTTAGACCAGAATCTTGCATCGCTTAGTTTAGATGGGACAGATGTCTGGGAGCCCATTCACAAAAGTTGCTACATGAAGCAGACAAGGGAGAAATATACCCACTTGGATCAACTCCCAAGGTACTTCTCCCTAGAGAAATGGCTCTGAGGCTTTGGTTTATACCCGGAAGGTGGGAGGGGAGAATAGGAAAAGATAGAGTTTTCAAGTTATCAAACCAGCATCAAAGTACATAAACAACTACTGTGTGACCACACAAAAAGAGACAGGGCTCTGACGCATGGGTATGTCATTCCTCCTAAATCCCTGTAGGAAATGAGTGATACAAGAACCAGGAAGGAATGTAAACTATTTCTTAAGGGAACATGCTAGCATCTCTTTTCTTCCAAAAGTTCACCTCTGAATAGAACTTAGGCTCATCCTTTCTCCCTGATTCTTACCTGTGACTATACAGGCTCCCTGTTAAAAGGGGAAAGAGCGTGGAAGGATGTTGTATAGAAGCATGTAGGAGAGAACCACAGAATCTAGAAGCCGCATCATTTCCAAGTCCATGGAAGACCAATTTTCTGATGGGAATTTCATTCATTTCTTCTGTGAGGTCTCTGAGAGTCCCCTCCATGTCTACCCTCCCATACCCCAGAAAAGTCCCCATTCTTCTCCCTGATCCCACCAACCCCAACACACACACTCTTCCTCACCCTCACCCCTGTCACCTATATTATGTGCAAAGTATAGCAAATTGTTTAAACTGTTAATAAAGGGAAAATAAAAGCATACTTTTTTATTTTGTCCATCCATTTTGTGATCTGTATACCTGAACTGGGTGGAGAGAACACCATCATAATGAGGAGGTTGGGTCAGAGATGCAGAGAATAAGATGCTAATAACAATGAGCCAGCATGGCCATGATTGGAGACAGAGCCCATAAAAGCTGGAAGAGACCCTTGAAGACCACACAGATTTATCTCTTCCATTCCTACTGGGAAATGGAAACTGGGAGGTCAATGCTCAGGGCTATATAGCTTCTTGGGGTGGGGTGGGGGGGGGGTGATGGGAGGTAGATGTGGGCTTTAGAAGGTGTGGCTGAGTTCCAAGGCTGCACTTCAGTTCTGAAAACCTCCACAAAATTCACTGAAGCCTCCTTAAAGTACCCAGAGCCCATTCTGGAGAATAGGTTTTGCTTCTGTACTTTTTCTTTTTGGAAGGGGGAGGATTTTTGCCTAGCCACTTCTCAGCTCCCCCCATCTGAAATGGGGGTATGAGCTTCTATTTTTCAGGGTGGTTATGAGAACAAATGGGATATAGAAAAACATCTAACATAATGGCTGACACATCATAGGGCTCAATAAAAGTCTATGTACCTCCTTTATCCTTCCCTCTGGTCTTCCCCTAAAAGTATGTACTTCCTTGCCTGACTTGTCTTCTCCTATCTTTGTCAGAAATCTGGGAAACAGTTATTCATCCTCTCCTTCCAAACAAAATGTTGTTAATGGCTGGGAAAGGTGGCAGAGCAGACAGGAAAGATCTAGGCCCAAGGCAGGGGGACTGTGGCTGATGAGTACCTCTGCTACTGAGGTTTACCCCATCGACAGTGCAGGGGACATGCAAGTGTGAGTGACTGGGAGCTCTAGTGGGCACATCTGTCCCCATTCTCTATTCTCTCTTCTGGGAACAGCTGGGGTCTGGGGATTCAGCCACATGGGCTTTCTTACCTTGAGAGGCAGAGCGGCAGGCAGGGCCGGGTAGCTCTTGCTGGTCTGAATGGGTGGACAGTATCTGTAGAGCCTTGCTCTCCTAGCTTGCACAGTGGTGCTGATGCCCTCTTCACAGCTCTTGGGAAGAATCTGGCAGGTAGCAACACCTCTCCTCAGCATAGCACTTTCACCCCTGTCAGTAGCGTGAGCCAGGATGACCTGTGGCATTGAACATCCCAAGGCATCCCAAGACGAAGGGTCCTTGCTCCACAGGTCCTGGGGGGCAGTGATGACTGGCCAGTGCTCCCAGCCCATGGAGGGATTGTTGCTTTCATTGCTCATAACGGGAGCTGGGCTACGAAGTCTGCATGACAGGGGCTGCAGTCGTCCAAATTTCCTGGAGGCGGGGGCCGGGGAAGGCCTGTGACGTGGGGTTCTGCAGACACCACCTCTTCTTACATCCAGATCCTGGGATTTTTCCTCTCTCTCCTCCTCCTTCAGAGCAGAGCAACTGAAAGCAGCTGGTTCCTCTGTCCCAGAGCCCCCCTTCTGCAGCAGGCGGGAGGGAGGAGCAGCCAAGCCCTGTGTGTGCCTGAGGTCCCGGCCTGCCAAGAAGCCAGTTCTGGGACTTGGGAAAATGTGTCCCTCCTCCGGGCCCCCTGGGGCTGCTGTCCAGGCTGCAGTAGCTGGAGACTGGGAGGGGTGAGGTCGGGCAGGGGGGGCCTGCAGCTGGATGAAGAGGAAGGAAGTTTTCATCTGCTGTTGCTCGGGCTGTTCAGCCATTTCCTCCAAGGGGGTAGGGCCCTTGCCAGGGTCGAGTTTCAGACCTCAGTGCCCAGGGATGCAAATGCCAGCAGCTGTGGGCAGACATGACTTGGCCCCATGGTTCCAATGACAGCCTGAGGAAGCAAATGACACATCTTCAGGACCCAGGGGCAGTCTTCAAGGAGCAGGGGATAATGTTGCTGTGAGAGTGGACTCAGCACTCACTTTACAGAATCACAAAACCAGACAGACTGGAGAACACTCTAGTAATGAGAGATGGGAGGGGACAGTCAATAGTCAGCACTCTCATGTTGGTGAGTCTGATGGGATTTCTTTTTCTTTCCTTTCTTTCTTTCTTTTTTGAATTTCTTTTTCGTAATTAAATGTCCCCTTCCCCATATTTGAAATGAAAATATTAAAGTTATTTGTTTCATTGTTTAATCCTAAATTCTATATTAGCTACACTTGTTCTTTGGTGTCTGACTTGTGAGACACTGTGTGATTTGTAGATGAAGCTTCCAGGACATTCCAAAGTGTACTTTTAATCCACCTTGCTTGCATTGATAATGTACAGTTGTAAACAACTTTAATGTTTTAATGAATTTCCTCTTTAAACCCTATGGTTATTTAGGAGTTCCCAGTGTTAGTCCCATAGTCCCACATCAAAATACATGGTATTACACACACACACACACACACACACACCCAAATAAATAGAAATAAAGAGATAAAGATGAAAAAGGGATAAGGAAAAAAAGAGAGAGAGAGACAGAAAGATGAAATAAGAGAAGTTATGCAGATGACAAACCAGACAGGAGAGGGCTTTGCTTGTTTTAAAAAAATACTTCAGCCTTTTGTGAAAACTAAAGCAATTCACCTGAAAATTCACTGAGTAGTCCACTTTCAGGGTGTTACTATAGGCTCAATATCTCTCACAATGGAAAAGAACATTTTGAGTCCCATGGCCTTGTTCCTGAGGAGAGAAGTGAGTAGGAGGTGGGAAAGGTCTTTCCTTTTAATTTGAACTTGACTGAAAGGGAACCAGGAAATTATGCTCTGAGACAAACTGAGCACATAACCTAAAAAGTTGGCTGCTTTGGCAGCACATGAGCCTGACCTGTCTCTCTCCCCCCAACTCCTGGCCATTACCTTACATGGGAAGCACCGCTGGATTACTGCAGGGCCATGGCCTTGGCTGACCATTCCTGGCCAGAGTGTCTTTGGAAGTTCTCAGGATGGGTGGTTGGGGCCCTCTGTTTATTTTTATTTTAAATATCTTCACACAGCCATTACACCCAAGGTTATGGTAACTCTGTCCACATTTCCAGACAACTGACAAAGGACTCAGTGTACATTTGCTCAGAAATGTGCCCAGAGCTGTCTAGTCTAGGAATAGGACAGTATAATCCCTTTATAACACACATCATTACAGAGAAAACTTTGGCAAAACAATGTTATGTCCAAGTCTTAGACTCCTCCATTGAAATAATGATATGTTGATCTGATCACACTATTTTTCAATAAAAATCCTGTGTTGATTGATGTTTAGTCCTCTTATGTAATTTTCCCACTCTCCTATAAAAGTACTTGTGTGAACACTAATCACTTAACACATACTAGTTTGTTAATGGATTAACTGCTAATAAGGCAAGGAGCTATCTTTGTACAGAACAGGGATTTGGGTGAGAAGAACCATCTTTTTGTTTTTGCTTCTCCAGGTGCCAAGCATTATGCTAGGTGCTTTACAGACTTAATGTTATTTAAGGCAAAACACAATCCGGTGAGGAGATGGCATTATCTCCATTTTGCAGTTGAGGAATGTGAGCCTCAAGGAAGTGAAATAATTGCCAGATGCCTCTTTACCACAACTGCCAGATCAGCCAGGGTTTTAGAGATGAGAAGTTTCACTTCAACTTCAACCTCCAAATAAAACGATGTACAAACCAAAAAACTAAGGTGGTAGTGGTGGTGTGTTCAGGACACTTCTCTCTTCTAACCTGTTATTTGTGAGCCTACCACAGAAGTGATTACTGACAAATATTTCATTTCTAGGTTGTGTAGGCTTAGAATAGAAGAGAAAGAGTTGACAGAAGGAATGATAGAATTTACCTGGAGGACACATGTAAGGCATCTCCTTAGGACACTCTTAAATATTTGAGGGGCACCTTCAGGGAGGGCTGGAGTTCTGTATGAGAAGTTGTGGCAAGTGCCCGAGAAACATGGTTTTTGCTATGATGTAAATAGCACTGAGATTGAAAGTGTGTATTTTGCCAGACAGACATTTCTCTGAATCCATTGTGGGACTGTGTGATCTTGAACAAGTTTCTTGACCTCTCTGATAATTAGTTTCTTCTTCTCTAAGATGAGGTAACAATATCTACTTTATAGAGTTATTGAGAGGATTAGGTGGAAGTGTATATAAAGGGCTTACTTAGCATAGTAGCTGGCGCATAACGGTTTCTTAATAAATGTTAGCAACTCTTACAATTTATATCCACATACTATTGAGTCCTGGAAAAAACTGGTTGACTCAGTGGAACGATGTGAGCTATGGCATGAAATATATATATATATACATATATATATATGTATATATATATATATGTATATGTATATGTATATGTATATAACCTGCACTGGGCAATCACACGCATGTTTTCATGCTTCTCATGTGATGGGGCTAACAGCTAAGGAATTAAGTGGGATGACAGAAGAGTCAGCAGTGAATTTGGGGTCTGGACACATGTGCTTGAGTCCTGCTGTGGTCACTTATTAGCTGTGACTCATGGCAAGTTTCTGAACCTCAGTGCATTTACCTGAGCAAGATAAATTTCTGAGCTTCCTGCCTTAGAGAATTGTTTTGAGGGTCAAATGGCATAATGTATGGAAGAATACTTTGTAAGCACAAAATTAATATATACTAGGTTTTTTAAAGTTTATTTATTTATTTTGAGAGAGAGAGAGAGAGAGAGAGAGCATGAGCTGGGGAGGAGCAGAGAAGAGGGAGAAAGAGAATCCCAAACAGGCTCCACACTGTCAGCACAGAGACCGACACAAAACTCAATCCCATGAACCATGAGATTATGACCTGAGCTGAAATCAAGGGTCAGGTGCTTAACTGACTGAGCCACACAGGCACCCCCATATTAGGTCATTAAGTCAGAATGGATTTTGTTATAATAATATTAGTAATAACTAAATTAAATCATTGTCTCTGATTTCTCTGAAGACTCGAGATTTCTTTGTCTTGAAAGGATTCTAGGTTGATTCCCACCACCACTGACCTTCAAGATTCGTAAAGTGTGATTGCAAACAACAGATAATTTTAATTGTACTTTATTTCTGCTAGTGATTTCTTCTCATTATTTTTAGAGAGAAAAAGAACATTTTAAAATCTTATCAAGGGTGGAGTGGGGAGTGGGCACTGGGAAGGGATATCAAAGCACTCATTTCTCTCATTACAAGTTTTTTTTTTAATGTTTCTTTATTTTTGAGAGAGAGAGAGAGAGAGAGAGAGGTGCGAGAAGGGGAGACACACAATACTAAGCAGGCTCCAAGCTCTGAGCTGTCAGCACAGAGCCAGACATGGGGCTTGAACTTGCGAACCGCGAGATCATGACCTGAGTCCAAGTCAGACACTTAACTGACTGAGACACCCAGGCACCCCTAACTTAAATCTTATGACAACCTTAGGAAGTAGGCAGCAAGATTCTCCTTTTAGAAATTCAGAGAATAAAGGAGATGAAGTAACTTGCTTAGAGCAACAGAGTTTGGAAGGGCAATAACTTGAGATTTTCACCCAGGTCTGGCTCTTTCCCCCCACTGGGATGGGTGGACCCAATTAACACAGCTTGTTCAGCCTGTCTGTACTTCCTATTTCCAAAGCTTGGATTCCTAGGAAAGATCTACTCACCACTCATGTGTTACATTTACTGCTGAGGGAGGCTCTCTAAAGTTGTTTCCCTAGTATTTTTAAGAGCTTAAATGATTCAAGATTGTACAAAATGATCAATCAATATTTGTTTTCTGAGTCTAAGATAAGTAATTCTCCCAAGAGTGGTGATTCCAGAGAACAAGTGTTAGAAGTGCATGTTCCAGGGAATCCCAAGGATTCCTGGAAATATTCTATTCAGAGTCAAAGGAGTCACAACGTGCCTCTCAATAATCATTCATTCTCTCAAAAGGTGGAGCTCACGGTAGTCAGTCCTTGGCAATTAAACTGGGAGACTTCTCGAATCACTGTGTCTAATCTGGTTGTGACCTAGTGGCCATCTACAGCCTGATAGGAAGGCAAAAAGGTAGTAACAATTGCCTCTTCCTGCCATAAGGATGTGTTTGGAAAATGCATTCTTGAGTCAAGAAAGAATGCGAAACATGGCAAAGTTGGGGTGTGGCATGGGACTGAGGAAGAGCTTGCAGACATGAAAGGGCAGAGACATGGGACTCTCTGAATGATATAACCTAGGAGAGTCAGAGCAATGCCAATAGTAATCACTGAGCATTCCTATTCATGCCGTTTCAAATAAGGCTTCAAGATTCTTCAGGATATTCTGTCTGTGGGTTAGAAATACACCTCACAGTGTGGCTTAGTTTCCTCCCTTATTATAAGGAGATTTATATAATAGTGCACATGGTAGTGGTGATGATGACAGTTGCCATTTACTGAATGTCTACTATATGCCTGACACTGCTGTGGGCACTTTGTATGTATCACCTCTAACCCTCATAGAAAGATTTTTATTAGAGTCTCTGTCTCAAAGACACAGATACTGAAGACTGCAGAAATTATTTTCCCAAAGTGACATAGCAATTAAGTGAATGCAGATTCGGGTCTTTCAGCTCCAAAGTCTATGCTCTTTCCATGATGCCACACTACTTATGAATGCATCTATTTAGGGACCAACTTTATCTTCTGTTTAATAGACAAACACTTGAGATTTGGAGAGGAAAAAAAAAGAAAGAAAGAAAACTTTTCTTACATCCTCTCCAAGCACCGGGGTCACATGTTCCCCTCAACTCCACCACCTCTTACTTTCTTCAGACTTACTCCCCTGTGACCATTTTTTGCCTCTCCCCAAAAAGCAAGCTCAGCTCATTCCTTCAGGAATTGACACCATGTCAGATATTCTCCCTTGTGATGATTATTTTTGGAAGAACCAGATGGAGTTTTTCCATTTCCATCCTGTTTCTATTTCCTTTGCTGCCTGCCACCCTGACCCCACACACACATGGGTGTGTTTGACTGATTCTTTGTGTTTTCAGTTGATATGTGCCTACCCTAGCATCTGATCACATAAGATGACTACTTTTGAAGTAAATGGAAAAAGTTCTTAAACAGACCAGAGTGATGGGCACGAGGAATTTAGATGCTCTGCTCTGTGTCATGCCCAGATGGCTGTCCTCTAGTTCAAGGTTTCTGCAGACTTTCCACTGTAGAAGCCCTGGACAGTCAAAGGTGGGGGGCTTTGGACCAGGCCAGGGGCAGGCTCCACTTAAAAAAGGGGTGGGGATGGGGTGGGATAGGGACAGTTTGTGGTGTGGGGGGTGAGGTTTGAGGTGGTTTGTGTTCTGAGACCCAAGTCAGAGCCAGAGGCTATTCCTCCTTCACTTAATCCCTAATTGTTCCAGATTGTTCTTCAGTGAAACCATCCTCATGGTGTTGTGAGTTTACCAGAAGTAACCTTCAAAAAAGCTTGATTAGATGAATAGGGATTACATCTAAGTGCACTTTTTATAACTAATTAGAGCAAATGACCCATTTCTACTGAACTTGTAAGAACTGCAATTTTATCTAGTGCCACCGTGTGCCAAGAGCTTCCCATTTACTATCCGGTTTAGTCCTCAAAGGCCATAGGATGAAGAAGCTGAGGCCCAGAGAGATGAAGCACCTTGCCTAAGGTCATTAACAAGAGGCAAAATTAGCACTCAAGTCCTTTTTGTCCTAACTCCAAACAGGGGCTAAGTGTCTCTCAGTGCATCCTTGTCCTCATTCCAGCCCACTCTGAATCCTTTCAGTGCTCACTGCATCCCCATTCAACTGATTTTATGAGCCGCTGCTACATTGGTCTTCTAAGACCCCAACTCTCTCATGCCCATGACCTGTGGTCACCAGTCTCTAACATAAAGATAACCTCAACCACTGGTTTGCCTGGTTTACCTTCCCTCTTTTTCCAGACTGTTCTCCTACAGCTCTTCCATATGATCCCCCTCATGCAGATGTGCTCCCCATACAAAGCTTTTACTTAGACCCTTGCTTGAGTCCCTTCCCTTCTCTGTCTTCCCCACCTATGCAAATGCCACTGCCTTCTGGGATACTGTATAGATCCCACCATCTTTCTGACACCTTTGCCAGACAGTCCAGCCATCAGTAATCCTTCCCTTTCTAGCACTTTCTGCCAATAAGATTTATTGTGATGCCAGCCACATATTATTCCATATGGTGAAAGAAAATGAAAAGAAAGAAGAAAGTTTCAAAAAGCTTTGGAAATTTTCTTTTTTCTAACTCCTGACTCAGTCTCAAAAATCCAAAATATTTTAGTGTTGCAACTATTCTCCCCTAAGTAAAACATTTGGTTTAGTTGTAAACTCAGATAAAAACTACATATTGGTAATTTTTTATATATACCAGACAATAAATTCACTTGAAACACTATCAAAATATAACTAATTCAGCATTGAATTTGGAAAGCTGTGTGTGTGGCATAAAGTTGCATGATGAGATGATGTCTAAATAGAAGTGAAGGAGGTTTTGGGGCTTCTGGGTGGCTCAGTCAGTTAAGTGTCTGACTTAGGCTCAGCTCATGATCTCATGGTTCATGAGTTTGAGCCCTGCATTGGACTCTGTGCTGACAGCTCAGAGCCTGGAGCCTGCTTCGGATTCTATGTCTTCTCTCTCTGCCCCTCCCCTGCTTGTTCTTTGTCTCTCAATCTCTCTCTCTCTCTCTCAAAAATAAATAAACATTTTTTAAAAAGTCTCATTATTAAAAAAAGTGGAGGAGGTTTTATCAGGTCTTAATAAAAGCAATTACTAAATACATATTGATTTAGCATCCACTCTCTATTCTGCAGTAATAATGCTACTGAATTACTGTAATAATGGCCCTGTAGGCAGTCTCAGAAGGATAAATACTGTGATTTTCAGTCCTTCCTGGAACTTTGATCCTTTGTTCTATTCCCTAATCCTTACAAGGGCAAAATTATTCAGAATCAAGCCAGTCACCTGGATCAGTGTTAAACACAATTTCTCTCCCAAGAAAAGCATAATGTGATCTCTTAAGTAATAGGAAGGGAGAAATCTAGAATATAATAAGGCCAGATAATATTTGGGATCCTTTCTTATCCAAAATGGATTCCCTTCTTTACTTTTAGGATTTCTGGGCTTCTGACTGTAATTCTTGCCAGGTACTTCAGAACAAAGGAATGATGTCTACTGGAGACAGGCCTAGGTTTTATTATGGAGAAGAGTGATAAAGAGGTAACAGCCCTGACCAGATTGCAGTACTAGCCCCATAGCTCACCAGTAGCACAAATTCAACCTTTATATGTGAAATATAAAAATATCTGCCCAAACTCAGAATGTTACTGAATAATTACCATGTCAGGACTATAAGGAAGAATTTAAATCCTGACGTTTTCTTTTAAGGTAAGACAAATTGAACAATCGATGTTTCTAACACCAGTGGTATGTATATCATTGCCATGATGTGACACAAATTCATTTTTTCAACAATTGTTGTTGAGCATCTCCTGTGTGCCAGGGACTGCAGAAGTAAGTATGTACTAGTCAATACCCAGATGCAGCTAGGATCCAGTGGGGGTACTGCTTACATAGAAAACTCTGAATCCTGGGGTGCCTGGGTGGTTCAGTCGGTTAAGCCTACAGCCCTTGGCTTGGGCTCAAGTCATGATCTCCAGGTTTCGTGACTGTTTTGTGAGATCCAGCCCTGTTGCTGACAGGGAAGAGCCTGATTGGCATTCTCTTTCTCTTTCTCTCCCTGCCCCTCTTCTGCCCTTTCTCTTTCTCTCTGAAAATGAATAGGTAAACTTAAAAACAAAATAAAAACAAACAAAAAAAGCCTCTGAATCCGTACAAAAGCAAGTAAATGTCCTTACAGGGTTCAGAAGAAGAGTCAATAGACAAATGCTATTATAGACTGAATGTGAGTGTCCCCCCAAGATTTATATACTAAACCTACTCCCTATGTGATAGTATTTGGAGGGATAGCCTTTGGGAGGTGATCAGGTCATGAAGGTGGAGACTTTTTGGTAGGATTAGGGTCCTCAAAAGGAGAGGCCAGAGGGCAGTTCATTCTCCTGCCATATGGGCACACACACCAAGAAGTCAGCAGTGTGCAACCAGGAAGAAGGTTCTCATCAGAAACCGAATTGGTTGGCATCTCTATCTTGAATTTCCTAGCCTCCAGTACAATGAGAAAGAAGTTTCTGTTGTTGATAAGTCACTCAGCTTATGGCATTTTGTGACAGCAGCCTGAAGTGACTAAGGCAGCAATTCGTACCAAGAAACGGGGTGCTGCTACAACATATATCTAAAAAGGTGGAAGCAGCTCTGAAACTAGGTTATAAGTTCAGGGTTGGGGTTTTAGGTGCATGCTAGATGAAGCTGAAATTATCATTAAGGGGTTTTTATAAACAATTATGGTGGGGGCACAGAAAGGAAAGAAGAGCTGTAAAGAAGGTTTCCACCTTAGAAAATACATAAATAATCACATAACAGAATGTTGATAGAAATACAGATGGTAAAGGCCGTTCTGATGAGGTCTGAGATGGAAGTAAGGAACATGTTACTGGACAATGGAGAAAACTTGCCAGTGATGAAATTGGGTGTTTTGCTGAGGAGATTAATTTTTTTTTTTTAATTTCCTTAAGTTTATTTACTTTGAGAGAGAAACACAGAGAGTGAGCAGGGCAGGGGCAGAGAGAGAGGAAGACAGAGACAATCCCAAGCAGGCTCCACACTGTCAGTACAGAGCACATTGCGGGCTTTGAACTCATGAACCATGAAATCTCTACCTGAGCTGAGACCAAGAGGAGGAGGCTTAACCGACTGAACCACCCAGGTACCCCTCACTGTGGAGACTTCTAAGTGAAGTGTTGAAGAAGTGACTTGGTTTCTTCTGACTTCTTATAGTAAAAGATGAGAGGAGAAAAATGACTTAAAGATGGAATTATTAAGCAAAAGGGAACTCTAACTTAAATATTTGAAAAATTCTCATACTGAATAAAATGAGAATGTGTTCGGAAGAGAATTTAGGGTGCAATCAAGCAACCATTTGATAAGGAGATTAGTATGGGTGTTAACTGCCACGTAAGAAGCATCATGAATGACTTTTGAAGATCAAGGTGAGATGAGAGTAGGGAAGAGAAGGCAGCTTAGAAAATACTTATGGATGTGGCTCTGCAATAGGTTTCATAGCACATATCGCAAGGTGTCATTACAGAGTTATTTGTTTGCTTAATTATTTGATGACTGTTTCCCCTAGCACCAGAGCAGACACCATTTTGTTCTTCATCCCATACCTAGTCCCTAGCACAGAGCTTAGCAGGCAGAATGTGTTCAATAAATACGTGTTAAATGAAGAAATGGTGTATATATGGTGTACATATGGACCCTACTGGATCCAAGCTGCTTCTGGGCACTGACTAGTGCATACTTACTTCTGTAGTCCCTGGCACACAGGAGTGCTCAACATTTGTTGAAAAGGTTATCGCCTTTAATAAGCTTTTAATCCAATGAGGAAGACAGGAAAAACACAGCTAACACAAGACAGAATATGATAAATTTTGAATAGGGGGGTAAGAGTAGAGAGAGATTAATTCTGACAGAGCTGTAGGGGAAGTCTAATGGAAGACGCACCACCTGAGGTGGCCTTGAAGGTCAGCATTACAATAAGTAAAGATTAGGGAGTCTTACATTCAAGGCTGGAGGAAACTAGAAGAAAAACATAGAAATGGGACATTATATATCAAGTTTAGGGCATGTGTAACATGGCTCAAAATGATGGAGTGCATGCAAAGCATGGTTTATAAGGGAAAATGGAGGGGTTTGCTTTAGATCATGGAGGGCCTTGAAAATAAAGTTGAAGGGGTCCTTTAAGCCTTTTGAGGAGGAAGTGACTTCAACTCTGCAAAAGACAGTTTGTTAGTGTATTAAATTCAGCTTTTTAGCCCAAAAAACCTTTCTCTAGGACCTGGTAGCAACTACTTTTCCATACTGTGCTGGGTGTGAATGTGCCAGGCACTTCACAGACCGCATTTCACGAATCCCCATGGTACACACTGGCACATCCCCCCCCCCCCCCCCCCCAGTTTACATAAGTAAACAGAGGCTCTGAGGGCAACTTGACCAAGCAGCAGAGTTAGTAACTAGTGTGGTCTGCCAGACTTCAAAGCCATTCTCTGCAGCAGTCAAGCTGTCAGGAAGCAAACAGAAACGCTGCCTGAGAAACACACTGTGTCCTTTTTGCTGGGAGAACAGAGCCAGTATGGTGCACTGAGGTTGGTGGACACACAGCCATGCCAAGCGGGCAGATGCAGATAGACATGGGCACGTGGATCCGGTTCCCCTTTGCCTGGCAGACCGGGCAGTATTGACTACCTCGACTGGATATGAATGGATGTGCTTCTCACATACAATCTATGCCTTTCACAAGGAAATCTTCTAATAGCCAGGGGAAAAGGGCCTATTTATCTTGAAAGGAGTAAAAGAAGAGTGAAGCGTAGGGGGCAGAAAGCAATACTTAAAAGTATAACTATTTGAAATAGAATGCTTTTCATTAGGTCTGCGCAGCTGTTTAAATGATGGAAAATGATCGCTTATTCCATTTAACACACATATGTATTAGGGCCTCCTTTTCAGCTTAGCATCAATTCTTTCCCCCTGGTAGTCAGGATGGCTGACTACCGTCCACTTATAAAAGGAAAAGAAAATGTCCTTACAAATGATGCAACTTGAAAGATGCCAGGAAAAGTGATATAGATCCAAAAATTCTACACTTACAGAATAATTAACCTGGGGATAGGATGGATTCTCCTTTGGAATTCTAATTACTCTGGGTGGGCCAAACCCATCATACCACCAGTATCTTTGTTCAAGTAGTTTTCTGAGGCTGCTTCCTCATACACTGTCCAGGTTCGGCAGCCCCTGGAGATGGGAGTGAGGCAACAGGAGGAGAGGATGGGCCATCAGCAGGCCAGGGACAGTCTTACCCTCACTCACTATTCCAAATGAACACCACACAAGTCAAGAGCCTGGGGCAGCTAGTGAAGATGAAGTCTCACAACAGCACAAGTTTTTATTGAGCTCAGTGTTTCCAACTGAAGTTGGAGAATTTTCCTTTAGTCACTTTCTACTTTTAAAATATGGTAAACAATGTAAAAGAATTTTTTTAGAGTCAAGCTTCATCCTTTCCAGCTCGTTATTACAAATATTTGCTTCAAAAAGAAATATACTAGCATGTGTACACACACGTGACTGTGCTTTTTGTTTGTTTTGCATTTAGCAATAGGAAAAACACAGTTAACACTCTTTAAAAAATTTAGCCAAGCAGAAAATTGGGAACAGCAGCAGTTGTGAGAAGAGACGTGTGCACAGGGTACAAATTAGTTTTATTCCACCCTAGTCTCTCTGTCCTTCTCAGTCACTAGAGGCCCATCCAAGAGGCAGACGCTATGATGCTGGCAGCGATGATGTTAGAGAAAGAGACACACAGAGAAACAGACAGGAGGGAGAAGCAGTTAGATGATTGGTTTTATAAGAAGCTCTTTAAATGCTTTGATTCTGATGGCTCGCATACCCACTATATTGTCAGGCCTTGGCTTTGAAGTGAGAATGCCCTCTGCCATTTTCTGATAGGGTAATCCTGGGCAAGTCACTGAGACTTCTTGATCCTCATTTTCTCCCCTATAAGATGATGATAATAATAAGGTCTCTCTTGCAGTATAGAAACAAACGTTGAATGAGATAATATGTGGGAAAGCAACATATAGAATGGATATATTGCCATGCACAGGTGAGTTATTTTTCTGAATATACAGCTTCACTCAAAGTTATAAAATATCTCTGAGGAGCATGGCTTCCTGGATAATAACACAAATCTTAAAAGATGAATAAGAGCTGGCCAGTCAAAGAGGAGAGCATTTGTGTTTTCAGTGAGCAAAACACACATAAAGAAACCATGAGGCATGCAGTATGCAGGGCAGTCTGGGATGTGGGGTGGGGGTGGACAAAAATGAGCCTAGATGGTTTGGCTTAGCGGCACTAAACTTTAGGTTTGAGGCAAGTGGTGGCAGGAATTCCACCCTGCAGGGTGTTATATACCTTGTTGGCAAGCTTGGATTTTATACCCTAGAACAGCGTTTTATCTATTGTGTTCAGTGAAATTTTAACAAACATATTTTCCAGTATTATTATTTTTTTCACTTTATTTTATTCTCTCATCATGATGTGTACTCTTTAATCCCCACCACCTAATATCTTCATTCCCCCCTCCCCTCTGGTAACTATTACAAACATATTTTTAAAAGTTGCTATAGTCAAATGAGTTCAGGATTAAATAGTTTATCCTATTTCTTTACTGTAGGTCTCCCCAGAGCCTTTAGTGTGCCAATATACACCATGAATCTTCAAGAGGGAATGCACTCTGCAATTTTTCTTCAGATTTGACTGCAGGACCTTTTCCTGACCCCTTCTCTCTCTCCAACTCCCACTGCTCAAAGGGTTCCAACTTCTAGCTTCACACATTGGGACATGCTGCCACTGTAGGGAGCCATTTGTCAGGTTCACTACATGTCTGTGCTTGTAAATGTTATTGTGGCTTTGCCAGCTTTTTCTGATCTCCATCTGCTCACCAAGACGTTCCTCCAAACTTTCTCTTCACATGATCCTCTGCTTCTTCCCCCAGTGGATGAACTCACTTCCTACTCTACAGAAAGGATGAGGTCCAAAATAGAGGATGACTTTCTCCTCCACACTTTAACATATCTACCTCTAGAGACTCTGTCCTGGTTAGTCTGAGATGTCATTCTTCCTTCCTAAGGTGGGTATCAACATTAGAGTCCAAGAAGGGGAAAGAATTGTCAGAGAAGGGAAGCTAACTATTCAAAGTCAGAGGTAGTAAGAGGCAGAGAGCCAGCTGGAACCAAACTCCTGATGACCAGGTGAGGGCCCATTCTGCTCACGATGCTGCCTTTCTTTCTTTTTTTTTTTAAACGTTTATTTATTTTTGAGACAGAGAGAGACAGAGCATGAATGGGGGAGGGTCAGAGAGAGGGAGACACAGAATCTGAAACAGGCTCCAGGCTCCGAGCTGTCAGCACAGAGCCCGACGCGGGGCTCGAACTCACGGACCGTAAGATCATGACCTGAGCTGAAGTCGGCTGCTTAACCGACTGAGCCACCCAGGTGCCCCCATGATGCTGCCTTTCAAATGCCTCCCAGAAGGTAGATCCTAGTCCAAGAAGTGCAAGTATATGACTGATGCATGTCATTAATACATCTTCTATACTGACATAAAATTACCTACTCACATTATGAACATCTGTTGGTAGTAATCTTCACCATGAAGTGTTTTTACTTCACCAAGTGAAGTAAAACACCAAGTGTTTTTACTAGAACTATTTTGTTTCCTTTGTTTTCACTGCACTGTTTCTTTAGGATAAACCATTCTAGTCCTAGAACTACCCAGGGATCAATATAATGCCTTCTGTCCTAACAGTTAAAGCTAAAACTAATTTTTTCAGCTGCCTTTCATAGGAGCTTTGTTTCTTTTTTCCATCATTTTCTCTGGGTCACCACTGTGTGATGCCCCAGTAGGTGAATGAAAAAGGAGAGGCCCGACACTTGCAGAGCCCATGAAGTAGGGTGCTTGAGATGTAACTTCATTTCAGCAGGAGCAAACTCTGCTTTTGTCACCATATCCCCTCAGGCATTACCGCCACAGAACCAAACACACCAGTGTGTTGGCTTCACTTAAAATTTTTGGATTTAGAAACAATTAATAAAATAGTCATTTAAGCCCTTTGCTAGAGGTCTCTTGGCATCAATTTAATTCAACACCTTTCTTTCTCCACTGTTCATTTCTTTTGGTATTTAGAGGAGAGCCATTCTTGACCTCTTTCTTTTCACACGTACTTTGGGTAGAATTAGTTTTTGTTTATTTGTTTTTAAATACACCTTTAAAATCTGTATGGCTATTTTTGAAGTTTTCAAATTCATTGCTATTTTAATCACTTTTTCCAGACACTATTTCAATCCAGATACTTTGAAGGAAATAGGTCTTAGAACTTCAGAGCTGCTACACACATGTGCTGAAAAACAGTGCTTGTTCTCCAAGTTTAAAGCAATCTGATTTGGAAGGAATGAGAGAGGTGGCTTGTATTTAAAAATAGCTAGCTGAGTATGGAAGGCTTTTTCAGTTACCGTGGAAAGATACTTTTGGGCCTGATTAGCCCCCAAACCACAAACTATAAATGTTTTCCAGCTTGTGGGCATAAATATATTCTGAGATAATCTGGGACATTCATTAAAAAACCACGATAATTTGAACCCGACAAACCCAAGGCTGAACTATTTGATCAAGTCAAATATTATTAATTCTTAATGAAGAATAAAATTACTATATGTAACAGTACAACCATATGTTTATATAGTCCATTTACCTTTTCAAAGAATAATTATGTATCTGTGGAATCATTTTATCCTCCTAGTAGCTTTGCCTTCAATGTCTTTCTCATTTAATTCATTTCTTATATTTTTATTGAGGATGCTTGCCCATAACACATCCACAAAACAATGGCAGACAAGTGGCATTTGTAAAAACTGATTAGAATGGTGGAGTATGTAATGGAACCTAGGTAGGAAGGGAGACATTTACAAAGATATTGTTGGATAGTGAGAAAATGGGAGGATCCATTGGAAACCATGATGAGATTAAAGAACTTTTCTGATAGGGACACATGAATGATTAAACTGGAAGGATATGGGAATAGTCTGGGAGCTTGATGTTGGCCTTCAAGATTTCAAAGGTGGTGCAAATTGTCCAGGGTGCAACTATCAGAGGAAGTAACTGAAGTAGAAAGGAAAGATCATATGAGACAAAGAGGTGAAGAAACTGAGATGTCAGGGAATGAAAATGGCCTTTCCTAAGAATGTTGAAATTACAAAGAGTGAGAGAATTTGGAGTGGAGAGGAACAAGTGAATGAAGCAGTGTGACTGGGAGATGACAAAGATGAGAAATGTAGTGTGTCCAAGTCACACGAATGTCAAAGGACAAAGGTTTTGCAGGAAAACAATGGTCTGGAGGTGGCAGAGGGAAGCAAGAAAGATATCCACCTTACCTCTGGGATCCTAATTACAGGGAATGTGGAAGAAAAAACAGCCTTTGATGACCATGGGAAAAGTGTCTTCAGAGAACCTTCATATTTCAGAGGAAAGGTTGTGATATGAAGTCTCAGGAGGGAACAGAAGGTGGCCTGGGTCACGTCAGGGCACATATGGACAATGTGTGGTGAGAGCTTGGTGATGGGTATTGGGGATGCTGGGGTGTCTGGAGTGATGAGGTACGGGGGTATCTGCATAACGTGATGGGCCTACTGGCCTCTTAGAGGAAGGGGGTTTGGCTCTGGTGGGCTGGTCCCATAGTCCTGCTCTTGTCATCCCAGGCATCTGTTCTCTCTTGGATACCACACACAACTGCCCTCCACCTGCCTCTGAATCCTTGTAACTCTCTTACACTCTGGATCCTCCCAACTCTGAACTCTGCCCCCAGTACTCCTCCATGTGAGGTGCCCTATTTTAGCCCCCAATTGTCTTTAATGGTTGACAAAAATGCCACACTTTCTGCAAAATCCTATAAGACATTTCCAATCAGAAACAATTGCTCCTGCTTCTGAATTCATGTACGTGGAATGGGATATGGAATTTGAAATGGAATGTTTTAAAACTATTTTTCTCCTCCTCAGCAGGAAAGCTTTTTTCTGTGCATTCTTGAGGGGGTGTGGTATATCTTAAAGAAAGGCTCCTGTATTTCTGAGGCCCCTGCATTTCTCTTCCAGGAAGAGAAACAAGTTTTGTATTGCCCAGGGTCAGGGTTCCAGTTTGATGGACCAATGAGCCCCTGCCTGGGAAAAAGTAGAGAATGAGACTTTGGTGAAGGAAGGCTAAGGACGATGTGGTAGAAGCTGGGGAGGGAGTGGAAATGCTGGGAGAAAAGGACAAGGTGAGATCCAGAAAGGTCAAATCCTGCATGCATCCTGGGGACCTTAGAAGCCTGCTCTTAGGGGGTGTTAGGATGAGGTGAATAGAGCAGACATTGCAAGTACTGGACCCTAGACTAAGTCCTGATTCACAGACCTTCCTGAGTGAGACCATTGCCCCTTCTGTAGCAGAGCCCTCACCTGTCCACTGCCCAAGTAGCTGTAGTTGCTAGCTCTGCTGCTTTCCACAGTCCCTAGCAGCTGCATTAATAAAATATCCTGTAAGGTAAGTGGGATAGGTCTCATCCTTGTACCTCACTCCTGAAGATTTTGAGGCAAAACAAAGTGACAATGACATCCATATGTTTACTTAAACAATGACAGAGAGGGAGCAAGAATCCAGGCTCCTCATGTCCTGGCATGGCCGACATTTGTTTTAACTAAGCTATACAGCTTCCCTGAATAAAAAGAATTAGGATATGTCAGAAAAGAAAAGCAGAACTTTGTGATTCTGTATTAAAATTATTTTATAAGAGGAATCTGTAAAACTCCTTTTGTTTGTATAAACAAAACGCTACTTAAAGGTAATCTGATATGAATACTGCCATAGCAACAGTGTGCAAATTGGAGTGAATGTGGACAGGATCTGTGAGGTAATATGGAAAATTAAAGTAGTTGTAGAGTTAGGTTGGGATTATCTATGGGATTATTTAATATACTAATTTTATGTTATATTTTCAATAAAAACTTTATGATAAGGCAACAACTAATAGCATTTGTTCAATTGCTGTTGAGAAGAATCACAGATAAAAAATATTTTCGCATATTTGCTCCTGGAAGACAGGGAGAATGTTCTTTAGGTCAGAGCAGCATTAAAGGCTCTCCCACAATGGAGGCATTGCACTTAAGATGCAAGAGGCTCTGGGTATTAGTTGGGGACTCTATGGATTGAATGTCACAAGTTGCAGGTGCCTTTTGTGATTTCATTAACTAAAATGAAATTGAGTAGGAAGCAGAGAAAATGGTTAAGGAGCAAGGATGGAGACAATGGGAAGGAGATGAAATGTGTATATTAGCTTCAGACCATTATCATCAAGTGCTACCCATTGCCAGTCTCTCCCTACTCATCAAGCACATTAGCCATCACCTTGACACCTCCACCTGGCAGCTCTTGAGAAAATTCTGATTAAGGCAGATGACATCTCAGGACATTTAGATGTAGGGACTCAAATTAAACTTGCTGCCATAGACTACAAGGCCTGGCCGGGGCGGGGGTGGGGGGGTGGGGGGTGGGGGCGGTGGTAGACAAGGCATCCTCATGCACTCCAAGTTAGAGCCTTTCCCTGAGTCCTGGGTGTAGCAGAAGATTAATAAAAGTGAAGACTGACTAAATTAACTCCTGCTATTAGAATGTGGGGTACTGGTTACCTTTAGAGTATATGGGTACAGCCTGGTAAGGAACAAGAAGGAATTTCTGTGTTGCCAGTCAGTTGTGTGAAAATCTGCTGATGATATGTGTACTCTTCTATATGCATATTATAATTCAATCAAAAGTCAAAAGGAAATAAGAAGAGAGGAAGGGAAGAAAAAAAGAAGGAAGGGAAGAAAGAAGGCAGAGAGGGAAGATAAATTGTAAAAACAGATGGAGGAGCAATTGTGCACCATCCTGACTCGTTCAGTGGGGTGTGACACCGCAATAGCTTTATTATAGGATGTTTAACTTGGCTGTAGAGAATAATCTCAGTGGGATGAGGCTGAGGCAAGGAAATGATGAAAGAGTCTGGGTGATGAGGGCTTAGAATAGTTTGGTATATACAGTGATGATATATGAGAGGGTAGCAGGGCCTTTAGCTATAAAAGGAGCCAGTTTTGAGGTAAGCTATTACATAAATAAACCAATAAGGTAGCATATGCTATCTTTACATAAGCTGATAGTTAATATTGTGTTGTACAATATTAAAACTTGCTTTGTTTAAATGATAATTATAATTTTTTTCATATCAGTTGGGCAGGGCCCAGGTTAGCCCACTTAGATGTGCTCAGCTACATGCTGAGCTCCAGAGCTCTGGACCTGACCAGCCTCTATTCCCATCTGAGCCATTTGTCAGGACGCACCCAGTGAGGACCTACAAGTGACTCTAACACAGACCAACCAAATGATTGGCAGCATGAACCATTTTTTTGTTGTTTTATTTTGGTTTGTTTGGCTTTTAACACATCATGATGATGTTTGTGTCAAATGAATAGCCTGTCAGATAAAACTACTAAATATTTTAGGACCTGTTCAAAAGATTAATTTCATGGCTGAATATTTGAGATTGAAGAAAATCTTGCTTTCCAAAGTGTATAATGAAGACTTTGAAGATTGGATTGAACAGATCAAAGTTGTCCTTTGGAAAAATAATGTGAAGAATGTATTAACATAGGGTCCTTAGTAGAATTTAGATTTATGCAAAACTTCAATTTTCCATAATCCAAATTTAACAAACTCAGAGTGACACAAATTTATCATGCAAACTAAACATTTTAGTGCATCTTTCTAGAATTCAACAGAATGTTGACATCTAAATTCACATTATGCACCTCATTTAATTTCTGCATGAGGAACCAACAGGCAGAAATAGATGAATTGCTGACACATTGACTTTTTTCCAACTCACAGGAGAAAAACAAAAGTTTGTGTCAGAGATAACAGAGAAGTTCATCTGGTTCATTAGTTTGCATAAAGCCACAATTATGCACATACATAATTTCTATGTACAGTACTATTTTATTATTATTATTCAGCTTTGCTGTGATGCCAGTCATTGAAACATAATATTTTATTTAGTTCCTTAAAGGCTTGGAAAGACTTAGTTGTAAGCTGGTTCTCTGCTCATTAGCATTAACTTGTATGGTTTGTTTATTTGGATTTTTTTTTTGGCCTCTTGCCCCCAAGTTAACACCCCTTTGTTTCATAATCCATACCGTGATTGTGCCCTCTTGACCCAGAAGAGAGGCAGATGAATGGAAGCATTGATGCCAACTTTACAGCTTCTGCAAACAGGCAAGAGACCTGAATGCCTACTTACTTGTCTCTAATTTCTTTGGAAACAGAGAAGCGAGGAGGAGAAAGGGAAGAATTAAACAGGTATTTGAGGACCTCATGGACTCATCATTAAGCACTACTCTATATCATAAGATTAAACAGTGCATGGCACATAGGAAATATGTGTATAAATAATGTATAAGTAACATTTGTTATTGTTGTTGTCTCTTGCTGGTATTTCTGAGCACCTCTATTTCAGTCTTGTACTCCATCCTGAGACATTGTACAAAGGTGCTGTATCCTCAACTCCACTCCCAACCAACTGAGCAGGCTCTGCCCTCTTCAGAAAGACAGGAAAAGAATAATTTTATCTGCTGATCAGATAAAATGATCAGCAACATGGATTGTGAGGATGTGCAAAAGAGGGCAACGCTTCAGCCTGCAAAGACCAAGTAGCTTTATGTTCAAAATCTATCAAATCTCAGTGGCATGCATAAAATGAACACAGGCAGTGCTTAAATCAAGAAGTATTCAGATGATAAACAGATTCTGAAGTTTTAAGCATTTAGGACAAATTTACTTTGTTTTTAAATTTTGTAAGCTTATCTATATATTTTGAGAGAGAGCAAGCGAGTGGAAAAGGGGCAGAGAGAGAGGGAGAAAGAGTCTCACGCAGGCTCCATGCTGTCATCACAGAGCAGAGTTTGATGCAGGGCTCAAACTCAGGAACCATGAGATCATGACCTGAGCCAAAATCAAGAGTCAGACACTTAACCAACTGAGCCACCCTGGCTCAGTTTTTAGCTTGTAAGAATATAACATTTATATTCATTATGATCATTGATATATTCAGACTTGTTTATTCCATCTGACTTTATTTTTGCTTTATGTTTTCTATACCCCTTTCTCCCATCTTTGCTTTTAAATTAAAAGAAATTTGTTTTAATGTTTTTTTTTTATTTTTGAGAGAGACAGAGACAGAATACGAGTGGGTTAGGGGCAGAGAGAGAGGGAGACACAGAATCCGAAGCAAGCTCCAGGCTCTGAGCTGTCAGCACAGAGCCCGATGTGGGGCTGGAACTCACGAGCTGTGAGATCATGACCTGAGTCGAAGCCAGACACTCAACCGACTGAGTCACCCAGGCGCCCCTGCCTTTAAATTTTTTTTTAATTTTTTTAATGTTTATTTATTTTTGAGACACACACACACACACACACACACACACACACGTGTGTGTGTGTGGGGGGGGGGGGGTAAACAGAGAGGGAGACACAGATCCAAACAGGTGCCAGGCTCATGATCTGAGCTGAAGTTGGATACTTAACTGACTGAACCACCCAAGTGCCCCTGCCTTTAAAAAATTTTTAACAAGACTTTTATTCATTTGTTTTTCTTATCTTCTTTTTGCTTCTTGTTTTGAAACTAATATACTCTATTACTATTTTTTTCAATGATCCTTCTTAAGTGAACAAAGTCTAATTGTAATCAATTATCTTCATCTTCTCCCCAAAATACAAGAACTTTGGAATGTTTTATTTCATAATTAGATGTAATTTTTATCACAAACTACATATTTTCTTATTTATTTGCTTACCATTACTTCCTGCATCTCAGACCTTCCTTCTGGTATCATTTTCCTTCATTTTGAAGTAGATTCTTCAGAAGTTTCTTCAGTAAAGATCTGCTGGTGACATATCTCCCAGCCTTATCTGAAATGGTTGTTATTTCATTCTTATTCTTAAAGCAGCTTTTCTAAGTTTTCATCCAACTATTCATGACATTATTCCACACTTTCTGGCTTCTTTTATTGTGTATTGAGAAGTCTGCGGTAAGTTTAATTGTCATACCTTTGTGACTGATCTGCATTTTCTCTTTAGCTGCTCATAAGGGCTTCTCTTTGCTTGGATATTTTGCAATTTTACTATGGTTTATCTAAATGTAGTTTTATTTTTACTTATTCTGTTTGGTGAATCGTCTTTCATTAGAAATCCATTTTTCTCAATTATCACTTCTTTTCCATTTTTTTCTATTCTTTACTTCTGGGACTCTGATTATAACTATGGCAGGCTTCTCATTCTGGTCTCCATACGGCTCTATCTCTTTCCTGTATTTTCTATGTATTCCCTCATATATTCCCTCTTCAGCTGCTATTTATCCACTATTTCACCTCTCCATTGAATTTTTAATTTCAACAACTATATTTTTTCAATTTAAAGAGTTCTATTAGATTCTTTTGTGAATCCAGCTGTCATTTTGTTTCTTCATCAAATTATAATCCCATCCTTTATTTCTATAAATAACTCATATTTAATTATTATGTATTATTTATCTAATAATTAAAAAATATGATATCCTTGGGTGTCTAAAGCTGTTTCTTTCCTTTTTCTGCAACATGATAGCTTGTTTACTTGTGTTTTGGTTACATTTTTGAACTCATATTTGCATGATCTTAAATCACAAAATCATGCAGATTTCTTCAGAGAGAATTTCTGCCTGGTTTTGTTACTACTGAAATGGGTACTATTTTAGTCATCTCTGAAGATCCCCAGCTTATGTCAGAATGACAGTTTTACCTTTTCCACCTGGTACTGACTGAGTAATGACTCAACCAGAGGCCTGAGCTCCTGTTGGCAGCACAGCCTTTGCTCTCAGGGAAACAAGGCAGTTCTAATTTGCTTACTGCTCTAGCTCCTGGCTCTGCTTTCAGCTTACATTATGGTTGGAAGGTGGGGGTTGGGGGCTGGAAGTCCTTAAAGAGTTCCTCTACTTCCTATGAGTCTAGCAGTATATTAAAACCATGATTTATCTTAAAAGAGATGACTTCTTTAAGTTGAACTTCTTTAGCACCTACCACGGTGTTTGGCACTGTATTTATTTAATGAATGGATAAATAATGAAAATGTAAAAATAGCAAAAACATTCTTGGAGCCAGACTCCATGCTACTTTTAGAAAGCGGTATCTAAAAGATTAAAATCTTCCCAGTAACTTTACAATGTCATTATATTTATTATTTTAAAAATATTTTACAAACAGGAAATGGCAGCTGTGATTCTATCCCAAGTCCATTTTGTTCCAAAGTCTATGTGCATTAGTGCTATGTGTATTGTTTCAGCATCAATAAATGAATAAATATAAAAAAGTCATTCATCTGTTCAATTAATAAATATTTATTGAGGATTTACTAAGATCCAAACATTGTTGTCAGGTATTGGGGATATAGGAGTGAACAAAACAGAATAAAAATCTAGCCTGTATGGAGCTTAAGGACAGAGACAGCACAAACATGTAAGTAAATTTATAATAATGAATTTATATGTAAATTTATAGTTTATGTATTTATAATAAGGAGTTATATGTATCAATTTGTAATTAAGGAAGATTGATATTGCCAAGGGCTGGAAAAATTTATTGCTATTTTACTTTAAATGATCATAGAAAGTGTCACTAATAAATGATATTTGAACAAAATAAATGAATGAATGAGTTTAAATTTCAGCTGTTTTGGTACAACATGAAATATATAATTTAAACATAAAATAACATGGACAGACCTAGAAAGTATAATGCTAAGCAAAATAAGTCAGAAAGCCAAGTACCAGATGATTTCACTTATACGTGGAATTTAAGAAACAAAACAAATGAGAAAAGGAAAAAAAGAGAGAGAGAGAAACCAGGGAACAGACTCTTAACTCTAGAGAACAAACTGATGGCTACCAGAAGGGAGGTGAGTGGGGGAATTGGGGAAATAAAGGAGGACAATTAAAGAGCACATTTGTCATGATGAAGAAAATAAAATAAAATGATTAAAAAAATAAAACAAATTTGGGAATAAAAAAAGAAATACTACTCAATACTATATCAGTGCTTAGGTGAAAAGATCTTAAGGCTATGTTATTAGGTTTTAAAAAAAGAAAAGTTCATAGCACTCTACATATTATGCTAACATTTGTATTAAAAGAGAAAAATATACGTTTAAAAAACAAAACAAAACAAAATAGGATTTCCTTTAACAAAGGTATTTTCAGTAATAGATTATTTTATTTTATTTTATTTTATTATTTTATTTTATTTTAGAGAATGAGAGCACACAAGTGGGGGAGAGAGGCAGAGGGAGAGAGAATCTCAAGCAAGTTCTACTTTCAGCTTGGATCCCGGTGCAGGGCTCAATCCCACAACCCTGGCATCATGACCTGAGCTGAAAACAACCAACTGAGCCACTCAGGCACCCCACTAATAGATATTTTTTAATATTAATATATTGAATCTATGCTATGATTTCTATTTAAGATAATCAGGTTTCATTTTATTTTCACCTCATAAATGTAGTAGGTTAGAGAATAATGATTACTAACATGAGTTTGAATATTATTTCATTTCTTCTTCGCTGTGTGATCTTGGATAAATTACCATTTGGTCTCGGTTTCTTCATCTTTCAAGTGGGGATAAAATATAATGTCTCCCGTATACAATTATTGTGAGGATTAAACAAATCAATACATGGAATACACTGAGAACAATGCCTATAATAAACACGAGCTATTATTCTCATTTTGTAGTTGTGAAACGCTAGATGCAGCTGGTTACTGCACAATAGGATTATAAGATCAAATTCCCTGGTTCTAGAGGGGAAGAAGCCTGTCTAAACATGCTTGAATTTTATTTTTACATCATTTCAACATTCACTTGTTAGCATTTACCATGTTCATGCTTTCCTTAGAGCAATTTAAATTGCTACCAACAGAAGTTCAGTGTTAAAGTCAATAGAGACAACTGTTCTGCAAATTTCTTTGCAAAAAATATCGGTGGGCAACACCTTTTTTGCAAAAAGATCAGTAGGCAAACACCCCAATTTTGGATTCAAATTGTGACTTCTACTTAGCCAAGGAATGACATACAATTCTTAGCATGAATCCTGTGTATTTCATTAGTTTACTATAGGTACTAGAAATTATTTTCATTAGTTGATGGTCTTTATTTTTGTTTATAATGTATAGTAGAATTAATGTGAAAGAAAAGTCAAAGTAGGAGCCATTGTTTTCCCAGAAGAATCACAAATATTTGAGGGTCTGTTACCTTCTCTGCTTTCTAAACTTACAAATTTCTTTTACTGTCCAATATGGTGGCCAATAGTCATGTGTGGCTATTGAGCACCTGAAACGTGACTAGTGCAAATTGAGATGTTCTTTAAGTATAAAATATACATAAGATCTCAAAGACTTGGTGTGGAAAAAATGTAAATATTTTATCATTAATTTTTATATTGATTGCATACCAGAAAATTAATGTTTTAGGTATATGAGCTTAAATGAAATATATTATTAAAATTAATTTTACTTGGGGCACCTGGGTGGCTCTGTCTGTTAAGCATCGATTCTTGATTTCTGCTCAGGTCATGATCTTGCAGTTCATGGGATCAAGTCCCGTGTCAGACTATGAGCCGAAAGTGTGGAGTCTGCTTGGGATTCTTTCTCTCCCTCTCTCTGTCCCTCCCCCACTCATGTGGACTCTTTCTCTCTCTCTCAAAATAAGTAAACATTGAAAAAAATTAAATTAATTTCAATTTTTTTTAATGGAGCTACTAGAAAACTTTAAATGACAAGTATGGCTCACATTATGTTTCTGTTGGACGGCACTGGTCTACATAGCCTCAGTAGATCCTTTCTGCCCTTAGTTCTCCCAGCTAAGAATCTTCCTTCATTACTTGAGTAAGTCTGAAGACCAAGCAAATGGCATTTTCAGTTCCTAAACTAACAGTTCTGCCAGTTCAAACATAAAAATTGGTTCACAACCAAAAGATTCATATTGACTATACTTGCTATGTTTGTGCTAGTTCTCAAAATAAGGTTTTTCAGAATTTTCTCATAGTTTTAATCCAATTTAATTTGGATTGGGGGTAGAGGGTTCAGGAGGAGGGGGAGAAAGGGAACAGATAGAAGGAAAATAGGCAGAGATACTTCTTATGTTTAAATTCACTAGGAAAGTAAAATTTTTTTTAATCATCAGATTATCTTGGACTGCTTAGATAAAAGATCATTTAGGTAAAGGTGAATGAGAGAGTGAAAGATTCCCAAGAAAATCATTTGGAAACTCAAACACTCACCATGATTCACCAAATCCAGCAACCAGCAACTACAAAATCCTTCCTTTGGGAGTGTAAATCTAACAAGGATCTCTGTATTTGACTGAATTTCAGATTCTCTCACAGGACACACTCACCAGTCAGAGCCAGGGTCACATTGGGGTCAGCAGTGCTGCTCTCTTCCTCAAGTTATATTATGAAGGGTCAAGGGGAGATGGAGGGTGAAAAAGACACCAGGGAAGATTTTCCACCTCCAACCAGGAAAGGATTTTCCTCCAGGAAGGATGAATAAAGCAATTTCTTTAATTTAATAATAGGTTCACAACTTTTATCCACAATTCCAAAGCAATCTCTGAAAACCAAAAGATTTTTCAGAATTCATTTGAAGGTGAAACCTGATCTGAACTCACAAAAGACTGTTTTCAGTTCATTTTTTATTCTACTTAATGACATACATACATTAAACTGCAGACATGCTGGTATGTTTGGTTATGAGCTGCTTCCCCAACCACCCTGGGGTATCATGTCAATACACAACATATCCAAAATAGATTACCTTCATGAAGTCCAAAACATTCAGAATTTTGAAACACATCTGACCTTATGAATTTCAGATGAGGGGCTGTGAGACCACCTGAGGGATACCACAGCTCAGAAGGCAAGCTGAGTAACAGAGCTCTCTACCTACCCAATCACCCAAAATTTATTTCTCTTTTCTGTGTTTAGTTCCTCATTCACATAGTCTTGCTCAAACTGGAAGGTGATTTAGCAGATTACTTAATGGCTGTCTGATATGATTCAGGTATGCTGTGATAATGTGCACACTGTGATGTGGGCCAATCTTTGTTTGC
This sequence comes from Panthera onca, assembly GCF_046562875.1. Lineage (NCBI taxonomy): Eukaryota > Metazoa > Chordata > Mammalia > Carnivora > Felidae > Panthera > Panthera onca. The sequence goes on along the minus strand of NC_138342.1, from coordinate 165,870,136 downwards.
AACCCTACATGAAATTAATTAAACTTGCCTTCGCTAAACGTACTAAAGCAGAAGGCTCTGTAGGATCTATTTAGTTTAACTACAAAGAGAAAAAGAATCCCATGAGTTATGGGAAGAGAGTTATGTGTGAAGATGTACTCTTGTTAAGATTACAAATTGTTTTGGGGCACCTGAGTGGCTTGGTCAGTTAAGGGTCCAACTCTTGATTTCCACTCAGGTCACAATCTTGTGGTTTCCTGGGTTCAAGCCCCGAGTGGAGCCCCAGGTCGGACTCTCATGGACAGTGAGGAGCCTGCTTGGGATTCTGTGTCTCCCTCTTGCTCTCTGCCCCTCCCCTGCTTGTATATTGTCTCTGTTTCAAAATAAATTTAAAAATAAACTTAAAAAAAGATTCTAAATTATTTTGAGAAAATATGCAGAGAGCATAATTGTTGTGAAATTTCCTATTAAAAATTATGGGTTTAATTCATTTTCATGAAAGATTTCAATGATCTGGGTAGGAATTAGCAACCAAAATATCATTAGATCTGATTTACCTTAACCAGGAAGCTAAGAAAAATCCTACACTATTTCTTTAACAACACTTCTAATTATCTGGCTTTGGTGAAAGCACTTATGGTTTCTTTCTTGGAATTGTTTCCTTAGTGACTACTCATATACCACTCCAGATGGATGTTGCATATTTGTTACTGCTTCAGTAAGTATTCATTTTGAATGAATTTCATTTTGCATGATGACAGAACATGAGAAAACTAATCAAAAGGATGTATGTATACTTTGCTGTCTTAAAAAAAATCCTTCCATTTCTCTCTCCTTGGGAGTGAGTTAAATATGTAACTCTCTATATAGCTTACAACATGCAGTGATTATAGTCAAATATCTGTCAAATTACTATTCGTTTGCTTTTAAGTACTATTGCTCTAGTATAAATTAAAACTCTAGTATTGTCAACCTATATAACACACAATATGCAATGTACCTTTCAAATCTGTGCACTACACAGAACTTCTACATGCCTGTCTATTTGAGACCTCTTCATCCCTCCTGCCTACGTGGGGTCATCTTAGTCATGACTTGAAAATCCAGATAAAGGTACCTACTAATTAGGGCACCTCAACAATCCCAGGTCTCCTAAGAAAGTTGACACCTGGAGAGAACCACCCTTGAATTCTTTTTCTCAAACTTCCTCTATCTTTTTTTTAATGGTTATTTGTTTTTAAGAAAGAGAGAGAGGGAATGTCAGAGAGCAAGGGGAGGCAGAGGATCCAAAGTGGGCTGACAGCAGAGAGCCCAATGCAGGGCTCAAACTCATGAGTTGTGAGATCATGACCTGAGCAGAAGTCAGATGCTTAAATGACTGAGCCACCCAGGTGCCCCCAAAGTTCCTCTATCTTATGACAGCTTTGTCTCATTGTCTGCTTGGAGCAACCACTTGGAGCCAGAGTCTTGCACTGCTTCTACTGTCTCTTTTTGTTCCTACTCCAGTTGTAGATCAAGGAGTGACTTCAGAAAAGTTTCATCAGACCATTTCCTCCCAAGACTTAAACCATCAGCTGTATTTCTGGGTAATTATCTTTTAATTGGCTTATATTTTTAAAATATTTCTTTTTGCCATTAAACTCAAATCATGTATCTTTGGGTTCTTCTTTTGAGAATGCATTCAAATGAGAGCTGGTTTGATTGCATCATCTATCCTAAACTGCACAGGTGACCAGAGAAAAAGTATTCAATGCTTAAGAGATTATTTTCCCATGATGTATGAAACCCATGTGCTTTTATAGTTACAGTGGTGTTTTAAATTTTGTCATTGTTTCCTTATTTCTAGTAGTTAGTTTCATTTATACCTGAGTTTTACAAGAGCATATGAAAGTTCTGCCCTAACTCAGGTGAAGGGCATTGGTCAGCAGCCCTTATACTGGCCTATCTATACTTCCTGATGGGCTTTCATGTGCCTCATCAGCATTGGTTCCCTCAGTTTGACCAACTCCATTTTCAAACTTGAGCATGACATCAGTTACCCTGGGAGTGCAGTGACCTGAGAACGAAGCCTAACTCTGCTTATCTGAGAGGATCACTCAATCTGGCAATAAGAATTCTCTACAAATTCCTCCTCAGCAGAAATCAGTAGTCTCCTTTATCCATCTATTTATTTTCTGGGTCACAAAGTTGTCTCTAAAGCTCCAAATAATTATTTCTGGAAGACACTATTTTCTTTTGCAATGTTTATTTGGGATATAATTCATATATCATGAAATTTACCATTCTAAAGTGGTTTTTAGTACTTCCAGGGGTTTCAGTATATCCACAACGTGCAACTGGCACCACTATGAAATTCCAGAACATTTTCATTACTTCAAAAAGAACCTCCATACCTGTTAGCAGTCACTCAGTATTCTCCCATCTACCCATCTACCAGCAACCACTACTTACTTTCTCTCTGTATGTATTTGTCCACTCTGGACATTTCACATAAAAGGAACCGTACAATATGTGGCCTTTTGTGTCTGGGTTTTTTTCACTTAGCATAAAGTTTTCAAGGTTCATCCATGTTGTAGCCTAAATCAGTAGCTCATAATTTTACACAGCTGAATAACATTCCCTTGTATGGTTATGCCATATTTTGTTTATCCATTTATCAGTTGATGGACGTGTGGGTTGTTTCCATTTTGAGATATTTTGAAATATTGCTGCTATGAAAATTTGTGTACAATTTTTTGTGTGTGAACATATGTTTTTAATTCTCTTGGATATATACCTCAGAGTGGAATTGCTGACTTCTATGATAACTCTATGTTTAACTTTTTGAACAAATGCAAATGTGTTTTCTATAGTAGTTGCACTGTTTTATAATCCCAGCAGAAATGTACGAGGGTTACAATTTCTCCACACCGTGATCAATACCTGTCATTACCTTTCTTTTGATTATAGTCAAATAATCAAATAAAATAGTAAGGTGATATTTCATTGTGGTTTTGGTTTGCATTTCCCTAGTGACTAATGATGTTGAACATCTTTCAGTGTGCCTATAGGCCATTTGTATATCTTTTGGAGAAATGTCTTCAAATCCTTTGTCCACTTAACAATTGAATTATTTCGGGGCACCTGGGTGGCTCAGTTGGTTAAGCGTCCAACTTCTGCTCAAATCATGATGTCATTGCTCATGGATTCAAGCGCCACATTGAGCTCTGTGCTGACAGCTCAGAGTCTGGAGCCTGCTTCAGATTTTGTATCTCCCTCTCTCTCTGCCCCTCCCCAGCTCATGCTGTCTCTCTCTGACTGTCAAAAATAAAATAAATGTTTAAAAAAATGGATTTTTTGTCTTTTTATTGAATTGAAGAGCTCTTTATATATTTTGATTATAAGACTCTTATCAGATACATGATTTACAAATATTTTCTCCTGTTCTATTCATTTCTTGATTGTGCCTTTTGATCCACATAAGGTTTTAATTTTGATAAGGTTCAATTTGTCAGCTTTTTTTTTTTTTTTTTTGGTTGCTTGTGCTTGGAGGACCTTTTCAATAAAATTAAAATCTATGTGGTATCCCACTATATAAAATTGACAAAGAGTAAAGGTGCACTGGTGAGGGAGAAGTGGGGATCTTAGATCTCTGATCACAAAAGGAAGCCTCTGCCACATCAGGCCTCTTTAGCACCTGATGATGTTATGGAAGCTTTTAGGTCTGATCTCTAAATACAGATCTTTGTTGACTTACAATGGCGTTACATCCCAATCTACTCATTGTAAGTTGAAAATATCGTAAGTTGAAAATGCATTTAATACAGCTAACCTACTGAACATCATAGCTTACCTTAGCCTATCTTATACATGCTCAGAATGCTTACATTAGCCTACAGTAGGGCAAAATCATCTAACATAAAGCCTATTTTATTATAAGGTGTAGAATATCTCATGTAACTTATTGAGTACTATTCTGAAAGGGGAAAACAGAGTGGTTGCATGGTACAGAATGTTTGTAAGGGTATGGTTGTTTACCTTCGTGATCATGTAGCTGATGGTGAGCTATAGCTTACTGCTGTTACCAGTATCATGAGAGAGTATCTGCATGTCACTAGACCAGGAAAGATCAAAATTCAAAGAATGGTTTCTACTGAATGTGTATTGCTTTCACATTATAAAGTCAAAAAATCATAAGTTGAAACATTATAAGTCAGGGACCCCCTGTATCAGTATTTCACTCATCACCTTTCCTGGTGCTGTACATAAAATATGGTTTACTTTACTGTCTCACAGCATTGGGAAAACAAAATAAGTTGACAAATGTGGGAAAGTGTTTTGTGAACTTAATGGGGCAGAAAAATGGAAGTCAGAGATTACAGGTAAGCAGAGTAAAAAGAAAATTAAAAATTATCTAGTCTAATGCCATATTATGTAGATGTAGAAACTGAGGTCTGGAAGAGAAATTTCCAAAGTGCTGTCTTTGGGAGATTTCTGGGGATCCTCAATAATCTTTCAGGGAGTCATGAGATTAAAATGATTTTCATAACAGTTCTAAGACATTATTTGCCTTTGTTACCTCCCCTTGTTCTCTCACAAATATACAAATATGTAGAGAGTTCCACAATGTCATTATTCTAATAACTAACAGAATGTGTACTGGTGTATTCTTGTGTTTTATAACTTTCTCAGATTTAATTTATAATCTATATACATTATAAGCATATATCTATCTCATCTTCCTACCTATCTACTTATCTCTCACATAAACAAAAGCCAACAGCTCTTAGGGGTCTTTAATAATTTTTAACAGTTTAAAGGGGTCCTGAGACCAAAAAGTTTGAGAACGTTGTTAAATAACATAACTAACTATATTTTCTGTGACATGTTTTATTTCTGCTGTTCTGGAAAAAAAATGAAAGATCTAAAAATGTATGAGATATATAGTTGTATACTTGTTTAACATTCATTAATTGTATATAGAAGAATTGGGCAAGTTAGACACTCTACTCTATTCATGTTATATCTTGATTTAAAAGTAACTTAAAAATTTGGACATAAAAAAAGAATTCTGGTGGAGAAAAGGTTGGAAAAGAAATAGCTGTGCACAAATTCCAGATAAATTGTTCGGATCAATATTTGCATAAAAGCATGAGTAATTTTACCAAAGCAGATTTTACGTCCCTATTCATTATTATCCCATTCTTAGAGAATCCTTACTTTAGATTCCCTCTCAGAAACCAAAGAAAATATCGCAAGAATGATGGGAGGTTCTCGACAATGACATTCTGTCAGTGAACTGATAAATAAAACAGATAGCTATGTAAAAAAATGACAGGAGATACATGTACAGACTAGAGAAGAAAGGGCACACAATATATATGGTGAAATTGTATATTGGGATATAGGCAGTTTGTTCGGCTCTTCTCTTATCCCAACCCTACTTGGACTATGTGACAAAAACCAAGACTTGCTCTGGGAAAAGTAGTTGTAGGAAAGGAAGCAAATTTGAAGTATGCTGATAATCTGGGGTGAGGAGATGGTGATTATGTGGAACAGGTCCCTTCCCACCCTCTTGACTCATTAAAGAGCAGAGAGAGAGAGAGAGAGAGAGGAGAAAGGGGAGAGGAAGAATAAAATTTGAGGCAGTGTAAAGGTCATGTGCTCTGCCCTCATTTTTACCCCCTAAATAAAATGAATTGGGGAGTATCCAGTGGAAAATTTTTAAAGTTTGGGGATCCGGAGGAGAGAAGACCTGGGTTGTAGCCTATGGTAAGAAATAGCCAGCCTTAGAGAGAATGCTTACCCCTACTCCATGCCAACCTTGTGTTGCAACTGGTATATGTGCCTCAGCAGGCAATCTCATTCAACCTCATACCAGCAATTTCCAAATTATATCTCCAGGCCAAACTTTCTCTTCTCAACTTTAGACAAAGACATCCAACTGCCCACACAACATGACCATTGAGATGTCTCATAAGCATTACACATTCAATATATCGAAAACCCAATTTATGACTTTTTCTACACAGACTGCTCCCTTACCATTGTTTCCAATATAAATCAGTGACATTGTTCCTTAGCTCAGTAAAATTAGCATCTCCGTTTCAATATTTAATAGGCATCTCAAAGGGTAAAAAGAACTCTTTACTTTTTTATACCCACTCTTTACCATATCAATAAATGGTATTTATGGGACACCTAATTTCTTAGGCAAAATTTTGAATGCTATATTTGATTTTTCTCTTTTACTCATTCTCCATTACAAGTACCAATACAAAACTCTGTTGTTTCTGTCCCCATTTTAGAGATCTGACCACTGCTCTCTCTTCCTCTGCCACCAATGAAGTCTGCCACTAATGCAATAACTTTGTAAAGGTGTTCTGACTTCCACTGCAGGAACCATCTATTTTCCATAGAGCCAGAGAGAATTTAATAGTACTGATTCCTCCAGAGGCATCCCTTTACACATAGAATAAAATCAAAAGTCCTTTCTCTGGCTTACAAAGCCTTCTGTACTCCGGCCCTTCCCTACCTCTAAACTCATCTCATTTCACTCTCCATTCACATACCAATCCAACTACGGTGAGTTTCTCTGTGTTCCTAAGGTTGGTGGCTAACACACAGAATGCCCAGTTAAAACTTTTAAAATTAATGCACTTTTATTTATTTTTTTTTTTTTTTCAACGTTTATTTATTTTTGGGACAGAGAGAGACAGAGCATGAACGGGGGAGGGACAGAGAGAGAGGGAGACACAGAATCGGAAACAGGCTCCAGGCTCTGAGCCATCAGCCCAGAGCCTGACGCGGGGCTCGAACTCACGGACCGTGAGATCGTGACCTGGCTGAAGTCGGACGCTTAACCGACTGCGCCACCCAGGCGCCCCAGTGCACTTTTATTTTTAAAGTGAACAAAACCTAGAGTTTCCGTGTACCCTCCCCACCCCTCATACAATTTTCCTCATTATTAACATTGTTAACAGCACTTCAACCAATCTTAAGGGTTAACTTGCTTCAAGCTTACCCATTCCTTGCTTGTTGACTTAAGTCCCTTGATCTTTAGCAGAACTAACTCACTTTCTTTGAGATTTGCAGACCACTGGCCTTGAGGAATGAAGGAATAGACTTTCCCAGAAGAGAAGTCCTGACTACGTTCAAAAGCAGCTGCCACAGATGCCAAGTCTGCTCAGGGTCATGTTGACATATGACTAACTGCCTGGGCACCTGCTTCTTCTGCACACAGCACCCCTCCCTTGTCCCCTGCCTTCCCCTTTAAAACCCCCTGGCTTTGCCTGGACAGAGAAGATTGTCTTTGAGACATTAATCCACCACTTTCCCCAGGCTGCCAGCTTCCTGAATAAAGCATCCTTTCCTTTCTCACCATCATTGTCTCTCCAGTGTTGATTTTCCAGTGGCAAACCTGAGTTTGGAATCAGCTCTGGTAACAATATCTTGCATTAGTGTAGTACATTTGTTTCAAGTGATGGACCAATATTGACACATCATTATTAAATAAATAAAGCCCATAGTTTACATTCAGGTTCACTTTTTTTTTAAGTTTATTTATTTATTTTGAGAGCGAGAGAGTGCAAGCGGTGGAGGGGCAGAGTGAGAGAGAGAGAGAGAGAGAGAGAGAGAGAGACAGAATCCTAAGCAGGCTCCACTCTGCCAGTGCAGAATCCCAGATGGGGCTCGAAATCACAAACCATGAGATCATGATCTGAGCTGTAATCAAGAGTCTGATGCTTAACATAGTGAGCCACCCAAGCACCCCTCAGGTTCACTCTTTATGTTTTACAATTCTATGGGTTTTGACAAATGTATAAGGATGTGCTGATTGGTTGCTTATTTTCTTTGGAGATTACAGTATCACACAGAATAGTTTCACTGCCCTAAAAATCCCTTGTGGTCCGTCTATTCAACTCCCTTCCATTCCCTTCCAAATTCCTGGTAACCACTGATCATTTTACTGTCTCTATAGTTTTGCCTCTTCTAGAATATAATATTGTTAGAAATATATAGTATGTTTCCTTTTCAGGCTGGTTTCTTCCACTTAGCAAAATAATTTTAAGGTTCTTCCATGTCTTTTTATGGCTTGATAGCTCATTTCTTCTTGCCACTGAGTAATATCCCATTTGTATGGATATAATTAAGTTTGTCTGTTTACCTATTGAAGAACATCTTTGTTGCTTCCAAGTTTTGGCAATTATGGATAGAGCTTCTATAAACATTCATGTGCAGGTTTTTGTGAGGGTATAAGTTTGGGTAAATATCAAGAAGCATGATTGCTGGACTGTAGGGTAGATTATGTTTAGCTTTGTAAGAAACTGCCACACTGTCTTCTGAAGTGGTGGCACCTTTTGCCTTCCCACCAGCAATGAACGAGAGTTCCTGCTGCTCCACATCCTCTCCAGCATTTGGCATTAGCAGTGTTCTGAATTCTAACAATTCTAACAGCTGTACAGTTTGTGTTCATTTGCAATTACTTGATGAAAGCATTGATGAAAAATATTGACTATTTTTTCAGATGCTTATTTGCCATCTTTATCTTTAGGTTTACTTAAATGCTTTATACTTAAAGTATAGCTTATACTTTAACTTTTTATATACTTTGGATGCAAGTTCTTTATGAGATATATGTTTTGCAAATGTTTTCTCCAAGTTTTTTGGCCTACCCTTTCATTCTCTTCACAACATCTTTCACAGAGCAGAAGTTGTAAATTTTAATGAAACCCAACTTCATGGATTTTTTCTTTCATGGATTGTTTTTGTTGTTGTATCTAAAAAGTCATCACCAAATACACAAGTTAGATTTTCTCATGTTATCTTTTAAAAGTTTTATAATTTTGTTATTTAGATTTAGGTCTAAAATCCATTTAGGCCTAATTTTTGGGAAAGGTGTGAAGTCTGTGTCTAGATTCATTTTTTGTATGGGGACATCCAGTTGTCCCAGCATCATTTGTCTAAATGACTATCATTTCTCTGTTGAATTGCCTTTGAATCTTTGTCAAAGATCAAATGACTATATTTATATGAGTCTATTTCTGGACTTTATATTCTGTTCCACTGATCTGCTGTCTATTCTTTTACCAATACTGAGCTGTTTTGATTTCTATAGCTTTATGGTCTTGAAGTTAAGTAATGTGAGTCCTTCAATATTGTTCTTCTCTTTCCACATTATGTTGGATATTGTGGGTATTTTGCCTCTCCATATAAACTTTAACATTAGTTTGCTGATAACCACAAAATAATTTTCTGGGATTTTAATTGAGATTGCATCGTATCTGTAGATACGATACAGTGGGAAGCACTGACATCTGACAATATTGAATCCTCTTATCCACGAATATGGAATATCTTTCCATTTATTTATATCTTTGATTTCTTCCATCAGAGTTTTTTAGTTTTCCTCATAGAGATCTTGTACATATTTTGTTAGGTTACATAAGGAACCTCAGGTACCTAAGTCTTTCTTGTCTTTCTTTTCTTTTCTTTCTTTTTCTTTTTCTTGGGGGGGGGTGGCTAATGTAAATGGTACTACATTTTTAATTTCAAATTTCAATCGTTTATTGCTGATATGTAGGAAAGCAATAGGCTTTTGTATCCTCTTGTATCCTCAAATCTTCATATAATTGCTTATTAGTTCTAAGAATGCTTTGATTTCAGATAAACAACAAAGTTTTTTCCATAGTTTAAGTATGTCCCAACTATTGCTTATGCAATACTAAAACAAACAAAACATTGGTACCTGAAATTCAAATTTAACTGGGTATCTTGTATTTTATTTGCTAAATTTGGCACCCCTATCCATTTTTCACCTCACCAAGCTCATTTTTGCTTTGGAGAATTCATCAATTAGTTCTTCTTTGTGTAATGCCCTTTCCCTTATTCTCCATGGTTGGCTTGTTCTTGTTTTTCAGAACTCAGTCTAAATGTCATCTCCTCAGAAAGGCCTTCCTGGTCCAATCCCAAAGTGTCCTTCTCTATCACATTAGCCTATTTTAAGCTTTGCTTAGCACTTGTCACTGAATGACTTATTGACTAATTGATCCACTGCTTGATTTTCTGCTCCCTCCCCACAGTTGACACATCTCACTAAAATGTCTTTTCTTATTTAGCCCTGTACCCTTAACGCCTAAAATGGTGCCTGACACATAGTAGGTTCTCAATAAGATATTTGTTAAATTGGTGACTGACTGAAAGTACTTTAAGTTACAAAGCTAAGTCATGATTTAATCCTTTGTGTTTATATCCAATCACCAAATCATGTCCCAAATCTCACCAAACATATAGCTGAGTACTACTCAGCCATAAAAAAGAATGAAATCTTGCCATTTGTGACAACATGGATGAGCCAAAAGAATATAATGCTAAGTAAAGTAAGTCAGACAAAGACAAATACTATATGATATAACAAGTATCAAGTTATCTAAGATTTTGAAAAACAGTAAACTTTGCTACAATGTTCATGATTACTCTATTTTTTTCTTATAATCCATAAGGCAAGTTCAATAAAATTACACATATACAATTTATTTTTGTATATTTTCTTTGGTCTCAAATAATTTGTAGAACTTGGAAGGAAAAAGAAGGCAGAATCCAAAGTCTGTTTCAATCTTCTGAACATTTAAAACAACAAAATGCAATAGAAGACAGAGCCTAAGATTTAGATTGAGAAGTTTAGCCTTGAGATGGCTTGGGTTTAGGTAATGTGGGTAAGCCTCTTGTCTTCTCAGGTCACTACCAGACCAGAGAAGGAAAATGTAAGCAATCGTGTCTCACTGGATTGTTAAGAAGTCAAGCAAGAGAATGTGCCTTAAAGAATTTTGAAACTCTAAAGCAGAGCTCAAACTTGTACTCAAGCCAGCAGATGTGTTCAGATTTTGTGTATGCTTCGACCCACATGTTGCTTTAACATTTTTTTACCTGCTTGCTAACCTTTTTTAAAAGGACATTTCTTCTGAAAACCTGGACTTCTGTCTCCTCTCGGCAGCTGTCAGACTGACATTCCCAGGAGCACACCCGTCAGGACTTCTCACCCACCATGGAGGCCAGCTGACAGGGGCCGCTGATCATTGCGCCTGCCTCTTGCTTTTATTACACTGGAATTTTTCTTATAATGAAGTGAAGAGAAAAATGAAGCATTTCTTAGGTTTGTGTCTTTATCAAAAGTTAGAAAATGAAAGCTAGATTGAGAGGATCATATGGCTCAAGAAAAATGAGAGGAGTGTGTTTCTTTGCAGAAGAATGTGTTTACATGAATATGCTAAGAATAGGCTTACACGTTTAGTATGCAAATAAATTTCATCTGTGTTAAAAGCATGTCCTAAGACGCTTTTACAAAACAAATCCAGCCTACATGTTGTGATCCATACTCCATCATGTTATACAACGTTAACAACTGTTACATCAGCATCCCCTTATCTATTATTTACTTCTCCTCTTTTCTTCTGTTTAGCGGGATATGAATTGTTTTTGTGGCCATTAGATTTCTTTGCTACCTTAGCACACTCTGTCATAAAACTTTGTAGTATTATCTAATAAGTTTCAAGTGTTTCCAATCTAAGTATGAATTGCTTATTTTTAATCTCACCACATTTCCAGCCTTAGATTCCTGTTCATATTGGGGACTATGTGGTCACGAAATGAAAGGACAGTTCACCGTCTGCTGCAGGAAATCACTCATGTACCACGTGAAAACTCACTCATAGCATGAGATTGATTATAAAGCCCAGAAGTCAGCCAGGTTGTTTTTCCTCCTGGAAGATACCACTATTGGTTTTTATTACCTCCCTTGCAGGTCATATATTCACACTTAATTTAGTGGCACTTAAGCGCCCAAACACCCAGACTAGGAACTCAGAGCTACCTTTGGGTCTTCCTTCTGCTTCACCTTCCACATTAATTTAGCTATTATATCTCATGAATTATACTTAAAACTATTTCTGGAATCTGTCTCATTTTCTTCATACTTACTGACAAATACTATTGTAAAAACTTTTAAACATTTTTTCCTGTCTTTCCCCCACCTGTTGTGTTCTTTGTGCTGTATATATATTTGCATATCTATGATATGCACACACACACACACAACACACACACAAATGGTATAACCACCTCTCTATGGCACCTTCAAGATCTGGGCCCTTGTGTATCCCCTCAAGCTCAACTTTGATCATTTTATACCTCATGCAGACCCCACTCATTCGTTAATGAATTTTATAAATATTTATTGAATGTCTATAATATTCTTATTGTTATTTTAGGTTCTGAGGATACAGCAGTGAACAGAAACAGACAAAAATCTATATCTTTCTGGAACTTATACTCTGGAGATGGGTTCTAGATGGCAAAATAAATACATAGAATATAGAATGTGTTTGATAGTTATATGTGATATGAAAAAATAAAAAAGAAGAGATTGCAATCTATATAGAGGTATTAAGAAGACTTACTGAGAAGGTTTATTGAATAAAAAGTGGAGGGTGTAGAACAAGTGTGCCTGGGAGAGGCTGGAGGAAGAGCTAGATGCCTGTGGGTGGAGAGGAGGGGGTAAGAAGAGGAAGTAGAGGGAAGGGAAGCAGAATGAGGAGAGAAGTGTCCAATAATTCAGGACCTTGACCAACCACAGGGAGGACTTTAGCTTTTTCTTTAGGTGAAATGAGAGTCAAGGTGGGTTTGATCTGGACAAGTACATTATCTGTCTTACTGTAGAAACAGATCACTCTGCTATGTAGATAATAGATTGAAGTGAGGCAACCCTGCCAGAGGTGATGGTACCTTGGACCAGGATGGAAACAATAAAGCTAGTGAGACATGATCAGGTCTGGATCCTTTCAGGGGATCCAGAAATATTTTCTGAAACCTTGTAAATGGAGTATGGAGAGGATTCAATAGTAATTTCTAGGCATTTGGTTTGAGCAACTGAAGGATGTGGTTGCCATAAACTACAAAAAGGAAGACCATGGGAGGAGCTGGTGGAAAGTGGAGAGTGGAGGAATAAGAAGCTCAGCTTGGGGTGTATTAAATTTGAGATGCTTATTAGATATCTAACTGGACATATTGAATAGACAGTTTGGGATATGTATCCTCCACACCCAAGAAGAGCAGTATTCTTGCTTCCCTTCAATATCTCATTCTTTCATGTTTATATGCCATTTTGTACTTGCTTAAATGTGCTTTCCTCTTGACCTTCACTTTACCTCTTATTCCAATGCATTTTAATTACTATTTTAACTCTCTCTTCCTTTCACCATACTGTTCCACTACTCACCCTCAGCATAATGCCTAATGCAAAATACATAATCAAGAAAAACCCATTGAATAATTGAATCCTAGGAGGGCCATAATCTCCTATGTTCACTTGTTAGATTTCTTAATATATGTTGCTATTTTTCCTGTCCCACAAAATGAACTGTTTGGCACATATTGATTTAATCAATGTGAATTACATTCTATTTTTGTTGATGTCCCTTTTTTTCATATTCCCTTGGGCATCAATTTATCAAGGATGAGTAATATCTGGCACATAGAGTCTCTAATAGTTTCCTTTTGTTATTAGATCAGTGATTGAGTAATTGAGAAAGAAAATATCTAGAAAGAGAATGCCCCAATTCCTTGACAATGGTGCTAAAGAGAAGGCATGGCAGAATAAAATATTAACAATGAAATTGCTTTGGGGTCACTTGAATCCTTGTTCATGGACACTTGACACCACATTTATAGTATATGTTCAGCAGCCAGTATCTTCATAATGGTAGTTTGACCTCTGAATATTGGGTGCAATTATTGTGACTTTATTTAATGTTTGCTGTATTTTAGAAGACACATTAAAAAAAAAACTCATCTTAACAAACAGATTCTCCCTCCCACCTCTCTACCTTCACCCGTCCTCAAATCCTTCTCCAGAGACTAACCCAGTTAATAGTTATTTTCTCCCAGTTTTTCAGAGACTGTCTAAGCCTTAATTAATATATATCCTTTTTTTTACATAAATGGGACCCTATTACATAATTTTTCTATCACATCACTCTCTTTCATAATAGGTTGTAATAATCATGTGTGCTAATACACTTGTTTCTTTTCAAGAGCTCCATAACATTACACAGTATGTATGGGCCATAATCTAATTAAAAATATCCTATTGTTGGGTATTTATTGCTGGATTTATTGTTGCAATAAAAAATACTGTAGCGAACATGTATGCCTATATATACATATATACAAATACAAAAGCATTCAGAAACTTATATGTATATGTGTGTATATGCATATATAGATATATGTGTATATATACACATAAAGTTGTTCAGATATATATATATATATATATATATATATATATATATATATATATATTTCATGCTAATTGTCTATAGGATACTTTTTAAAAGAGCATTTGCTGTTATAATTTTTGAGATATAATTGAGAAACTCTGAGAAACCTAGCAAGATACACTAGCATCCACAAAGACATGCTGCACAAAATTTAATCAGTACCCAGATTTCTATTATTGAAGCCTCATTAACCAAGTCATCTACACTCATTTTCTAGATTGCTGGCTGGCTAAAGAGCAAGTAGCAGATGTTGACCTTGCAAAGGTTAACTTAATAGAGTTGAATTTGATTCAGATTCAATCACTGCTTCCACAGCTGTTCTGTGGGCCAAATAGTAGGCTATAGAGGTGATGTCATGGTGTTGCATTGCAGGGTTTGATGCTCAAACATGACTCACACCTATGCCCTGAAAGACTCTATTGTCATTTTGCTCCTGGGTGGAGCAGGGATTTGACTCACTCACTGACTCAGTCCACCAGCACAGCCTCAAGTCTGCTGATGGACCTTCCATGTGAAGATATTAACTCCAACATACCCTCTTCTCCAGCAAGTAGGTAAAGGTACAGAGAGCCCCAACCTACGATAGTCTTTTGCTCTGCAAAATATAGCTTATTCTTGGAGTTCTCCATCCCTTCCTCCTCTTTTCCCCACTCCACCCCACTACCCAGCTCCCTAATGGTACTTTAAACAGAAAGAGGTCATTTAAGTATAATTTAACAAACATGGTATGTGTAATATTGTGGCTAAGCATTTCAGTTAAATCCATGTGCTTAATTATAGATATATAATTTATCTGTAAATAAATCATGCTAGGGTGAGTGCAGTTTGAGCCTCAATCCCTCCTTACCAAGGAGATAATAGTTTCACAGCTTGGATGTGAACAAGCTTCATGGCTTTTTTTGTTTGTTTTGTTTTGTTTTTTGAGAGGGGGAGCAAGAGTGCAAATGGGGGAGGGACAGAGGAAGAGGAAGAGAAAGAGAAGTCTCAAGCAGGCTCCGTGCCCAACGAAGCCAATGAGGGACTCCATCCCATGACCGTGATATCATGACCTGAGCCAAAATCAAGAGTTGGACACTTAACAGACTAAGTCACCCAGGCACCCCTAGCTTCATGTTTTGATTGGATTCCTTATCCTCTGTTACAGCTCCAGGTTCTCTATTGCTCCCAGAATCACTTCTTTACGTGTTCTGGTGACATGTTTATGAATGTCACAAGGTAATTTTCTTGCTGCCAATTCTTGGTCTTTTAATGCATTCCTTTGCTTTCCTTTCTAAGAGATGCTTCAGCTTCTTCCCAAATATTCCCTTTTCTTCTCATTTTCCTGGTAGTGTCAGCATCTGCATTAAATCAATGTCTTGTCTATGTTTGTTTAGATCTGTCTTTCCAGAGATTTCTCTGGGACTGTCTCTTTTCATAGAGTGAGAGGCTATTTCTTTGCCATGCAGGAAATCTCATCACTAGGTCAGGAAAGACCAGCATTCAGGCATAGTCATCAGGAAGAGTGTTCCCTTTCCAATACACACACACACACACAAACACACACTAAAATGAGCTCTGTTTATGCTAATTACCATTTATACATTTTTAAAAGCCACTTGAGATTGGCAGAAAGTTCCTCTTAGCACCTTCCCTTTTTATTCATGTACTGGATCCTCAGCCTGCCCTGAGGTTTGGAATGTCAGCAGATGGGAGGGATAGAACAGACATGCTTAAGTAGAAGAGGTGAAGCAGGAGGAAGACATGTTTGTTTCATCATCTCGGTAGAATGTTGTTACAGCTTGGGCTGGGATAATGTTATGATCTTATTCCTTGGGGTAGAGCTATAGATTTTAGTCTTAGCTGCTTTTCCTAAAAGCATGTTCTACTCTCACCTCTTCTTTCTATGATTTTGAAAGTGCAACTGGTCAAGAAGAACCAATGGCACAAATGTGCCATATATCAACACACACTGACTCTTGTTCTCACAAAAAAAGTCAGGAGAGGGAGATCTTGGAGACAGGATCTTAATAGAAGATCTGGACTATGGTTTTCATCTGCTATTTTCTAGCTGTCTGGCATTGAGAAGGTGATAAACCTCTCCTGCCCTCCTGTGCATAATCATCTAAAGGCAGAGGCTGGCTTGGGTTTCACAAGGTCCCTTCTATCTCTAATACCTATTATCCAAGCTCTTAGTTTAATCTATTGATGCCCTTATCCTACCCCCAAAAAGACAGAAGTAGAAATAAGTGATTACTAGGTGCCATGAAGTGAAGAGGATCACATTAATGGAAAAGCTGCTGTAAGTCAAATGGTATAAGTCAAATCAGATAACCCTCTAAACCTTGGGATTCCTTGAGTATATTTTTCGTTAGAAACAGTAATGTAATAGTGGTGACATGAGACCATGTAAAATGTGCTCAGCACAGTGTTTAGAACATAGTCAGGCACCAAGAAATGAGAGTTTCTAATAAAAAAAAATAATGATTTTGTTGTTAACTTTTTATAGAAAATTCCTCACATGATGTGCATAGGCAGGTATATTATCTATCTTTGGTATCCATTGAGCAAACAGGTATATATATTTTAATTTAATATTATATGTTATCTCTGTGAAATATGCCTTACTTCAATACCTCATAATTATAGTCTAATTTTACTGCAGCAAATAAAAAGTTTAGGGACATGTTTGCTCAGAAGACAGGATGGTCTTTCCCATTAGGCATACCTATCATCTGCAGGTGTAAGCTACACAGCATTAAAATAATTGTCCTGCATTTTGTCACAAGAACACTGTTGTTCTCACTTTTAAAACAAAATTCAAGGGGTGCGTGTGTGGCTCAGTCTGTTAAGCATCTGACTCTTGGCCTCAGCTCAGGTCTTGATCTCAAGGTTGTAAGTTCCAGCCCCACAATGGGCTCCATGCTGGGCTTGGAGCTGACTTAAAAAAAATAAATTAAAAAAAAAAAGAAAAAGAAATAAAACAAACTTCAAGTATATCAATAAAATAATGATACTTCTATATACTCACTTCTTAATGCATTGATAGAATTCTTTTGTCTAAATTTTAAAAATCAGTTTATTACTAATAAAGCAAAAATCACATTCCAGAGCATTCTTTCCCCCTCTGTCCCCATTAGCCTCTTTTTCCTTGGCCACACCAAAGGACTGCCATGCAGGGTTGTGCTGGCACAGAGATACTGGGGAGAGGAGCTGATGGATCAGGTTAAGAGGGGGAGACGTCATTTATATGTCTCCCACCTAACTGTAATGGGGTTTAATTGTGTGTGACAGGCTGGATGCAAAATTCCAGGAAACTGAGAATTTTCCCTAGTGAAAACAGTGACGAATGACAAGCTGGGTTGGCCTGAATCAGTAATAGAAACTCCAAGGCACAACTTGACATGATGAGGTTTAGCTGAAAACTGTTTGAAAACAGTCTGGAAAGTGTCTCCTAGGTTGTCATTAGGAAAGAAACAGCCCTGAATAAAACCAATTCTCAGAAGAGTCTTATCCTACATAGATGTGCTCAACCACATGGCTGTCTTTCCACCCTACACCTACACTCACACCCAGAGATGGTAGTGACTGTCAAAAGTCAGGTCCTGATAATGGAGTATGGAATATGTGTGTAGATGATATATAGAGTATGTTGTGGAACTGAAAACAAGATTTATGAGACTTCAAATGAAATCTAATGCATGTTACTTGAATCCTATTCATAAGTCTAATTCCTAACAATTATATAAGTTCTGCATTCTATAGAGCATTTCCCTATATTATCTTCCTTAATCCTTAAAACAATCTCATATAGTAGGCAGAGCAAATCATATCATCCTTACAATTGAGATAATGGAAACTCAGTGTGGTTAAGAAAATTACCACAACATCATACAGGTTGTCAGATTTTCTTATAGGTTCAGTAATTTCACCAGAATCTAAGAAACTACAAAGTTTCTAAGTGTTAGCTTTGAGAACTTATGTTAACCTAAAAAACTTACCATAAAACAATGATGTTTAGAAGTCAATGGAGTATTGTAGGTCCATTTCATTTTATTTATTAATTTTTAATTTTTAAAATGTTTATTTACTTATTGAGAGAAAGAGTGCAAACAGGGGAGGGGCAGAGAAAGACATGCACACAGAATCCAAAGCAGGCTCCAGGCTCTGAGCTGTCAGCACAGAGCATGATGCCAGGCTCAAACCCACAAACCCTGAGATCATGACCTGAGCCCAAGTTGGACGCTTAACTGACTGAGCCACCCAGGAGCCCCTCATTTTATTTTTTAACTTTATTTATTTATTTCGAGGATGGGGGAAAGGCAGAGAGAGAGGGAGAGGGAGAGAATCCCAAGCATGTTCCACACTGTCAGAGCAGAGCCCAACATGGGGCTCAAACCCACGAACCATGAGATTGTGACCTGAGCTGAAGCTGGATGCTTAACCTACTTAACCACCCAAGTGCCTCATCTCATTTTAAACAGAGTAGGTGAGATTCCATATTTCCAGAAAAAAGAAAATTGGGATGAGTGGGAATTATTTACTTTATAAAGGAAATCTTAATTTATCAAAAGAATGTGATATGACTAGTTTAAATAACAAGTAATTCCTTTAAATGTACACTAGAATATTTTAAAATTCCTTTATTGATATATGTGTACTGATACATTTTAGGTGATCAAATTTATTGTAAGTAAGCAAACTACCACATATAAAGAATTCCTATAAATCAATAAGAAAAAGCAAACAAAATTAAAATGGACAAAATGTATTACCAGTTGAGTCATAGAAGATAAAGCCCAAAAGGTCAACAAACATCTGCTTAAGAAGGAATGTTAGTTCCTACCTTCTTCCCTTCTTCCTGGACACATGGTTGTCCAGCAAAGGACTACATTTCCCAGCATCCTACTAAGGATGCACCTACGCCTCTATAAAACTAAGTAGGGCCAGTGGAATGTGAGTGGAAGGGATGTGTGCAGCTTCTGCCTTATTTGCCTATGAACAATGTTTTTCCAAAAATTCTCTAATCTTTTCCCAAAAGTTGGTATGTGGCAACAACCTGTTGTTGTTGTAACCATGAAGACAAGGATGATGACCTACAGGATAGTAGTGTAACAAAAGGAAAGATCCTTGAATAACTGTGGAGTCAAGCCACCTTACCAGCCTGGACTACCCAACATAAGATTGTTATACAAGAGAGAAATGTCCTTTTTAAAAACTACTATATCTGTGTGGCCTATGTGTTACAGTAGCTTAGCCTTCACCCTAATACAATGTTCAAACTAACTAGTAATCCATGAAGTGCCAGTTAGAACCAAGTTCTTTTTCATACCCTAAGGTTGATGACATTTAAAAATCCCTGTGATACTCTAAATTGGCAATATGAAAATAAGAAATACTCATATATGAAAATATGAAATATTTTCAATATGAAAATAAGAAATACTCATATATTTCTACCTGGAGTATGAATTGGTACAAAAACTTAGGGAATAATTTGTAGTATTTGTCAATATTACTAATGTAGAAAATTACCATCCCCTACAATTCATTTGTTTTAATTCTGAGCATTGTAACTTTACATACTGAGATATATCTAGAGCAGTTACAACATCACTTGTATTACCAAAATTTGAAAGCAACTTAAAAGTCTATTAATAAGAGGATGGATAAATAAGTTGTGGTATTTTCAAATAATTGAGCACAATCAGCAGTTATAAAAAATGAACCACCTCTATATGTAACAATATGAATAAACTTCATAAACATAATGTGAGAGAAAAGGAAGATGAAGAATATGTATAATATGATAGTAGTAGGTAAAATTCAAAATATGAAAAGCATAATTATTGCTTTGACTACATATATATTGTAATAAAGGTATGAAAATGCAGTCTGGAAGAATACATACCAGATTCTTGATAGTGGTGTCTCTGGGGAAGGAAGATAAGGAGGTGGATCTGTGAAGACAAACAAGGAGGACTTCAACATTGTTCATAATGTTTTATTTCCTTTGTGGAAAATGTCATGAAAAAATTGTTAATATTTGTAATTATGGCTATTGGGGTACAATCAGTGGTGTGCTGGATCTGGATCACACAGGAAGAGTGAATTTTGTGCATCTCTCCCCAACTCCCTTTTCAAGGATGTCACCACGATGGCTTGAATTGGCCACGGGGGAAGTATTTACATCACAGAAATCAGCAAATGGTACAAAGCAGAAGTTTTTTATTCCTCTGGAGAGTCAGTTGTTAACCTTGACTAGCACACTCCTGGGTACAATGTATCTATTAAATTAATCTTACTACTTTTAATGACTTTTAAAATTTTCAAAATATAAAAAATTATAGTTCTAGCTTTAACTTTTCAGGATTTTTTCTTTCTTTTTCTTTTATTTTCTTTCTTTTTTTTTCTTTTGCACAAAACATCCTGCATATGTGTCTTGCTGGGGGTTGGGAGAAATTTTGGACTTTCTACTTACTGCACAATTTCAAGAGCAGCTGTCTTCAAATCATATATGACATCCTTCTGTGGTAAGAAACTTCCTGTCTCTTCTCAAAGAAGATGGCGTCTTTCATAACTGCCAGAATGCCTACACTTATCTCATGAAATTTTAGTTGTTGAACCGCAATTTTGACTTCTACTTGTATAAAAATAAATCCTGATTAAAAATGGTTATGATATTGCCTTGAAAGTCTATATGGTTTCAACAACCTCTGCACCCATAATGTAGGTGTAATGTAATTATGCTTTCTGAACCCCAAATCAGGACATGTGGTCATATAAGTATGGAGGACTGTGGGCAGGATGCTTGACTTCAGTCCTGTCATTAAGATTCTGGGCTTTCAATCACTGTAACCACATTACAGATAACAAAGTCTACTTGTTCCTCATTAATCAGATAAGAGTACTCTGTTAACCTTAATCCTTGATTATTTTTAAATAACTTCCAATTTTTTATTAAAAAGTAAAATATATTAAGTAAAATATATAAATATAAAAAATATATAAATATAAAAGTAAAATATATAATACATAGAAAATATAGTTGTGAAAAGAGAAGTAAATAAAATAAAATCACCCACCCATAATTTCATGACCCAGAGACAACAACTGTTAATAGTTCAATAAATAACTTTTCAGCTTATCTTGTGTGTATATATATTTTTTCTTTTCAAAATAAGATTAAATCATGTACACTGGGTTTTTTTAATTGAGGTCTAGTTGACATACAATGCTACATTATTTTCAGGTGTACAAAATAGTGATTTCACAAGTCTATACTTTATTCTGTGCTCACCCTCACCACAAGTGTAGCTACCACTTGTCACCATACAACGTTATTACAATACCATTAACTGTATTCCCTATGCTGTACCTTCCTTCCCCATGATTTATTCATTCCCTACATATACACGGCTTTAACTGGCCTTTTCCACATGAGACTCTATCATTAGTTTATTGCCATGTCATTTAATTTTCTTCAAAAGTGTTATTTTTATAACTATATAGCATTATATAACAATAATCAAATTCATTTTACCCATTCTTCCACTGTTAAATATTTGGATTATCTGCAATTCTTCCATATAATAAGCAATGATGTGATCTTCATCCTAGTAACTCTGCATACACCTCTTTTCCTTTCTTTGGGATAAATCTTTTACATTTTTAAAAATGTTTTATTTATTTTTGAGAGAGACAGAGACAGAGTATGAGGGAGGTGCAGCGAGAGAGGGAAACATAGAATATGAAGCAGATTCCAGGCTCTGTCAGCACAGTGGGGCTCTAACTCATGAACCACGAGATCATGACCTGAGCCGAAGTCGGATGCTTAAATGACTGAGCCACCCAGGTGCCCCTGGGATAAATCTTAATCATATAATTTCTGAGTCAAAAATTAGGAATATTTTTCAAACATTTTAGTGATTATCTTTATGAAAATTGGTTATTCATGTAGAAACTTTATATCATACACAAAAATACATTTCAAGTGTACTAAAAACAAATGTAAAAAGTAAAACTGTTGATTTCAGAGTAAAATTTATAAAGATACCTTTTATAACACCAGGTTCAGGGGTGGGGAAGAGAAAAATACAATCAACAGATGTAACAATAAATACTTTTGAGTATAATAAAATGTAAAACTTTTATATGACAAAAGACACAATAAAAGACTAAGGACAGACTAGGAGAAAATATCTGCAACCCATAGAATGTAAAGAATTAGGATCCAGAACATAAGAACACTTATAAACCAGTAAGAAAAATATAAGTAATACAATAGAAAAACAGGCAGACAATACGAAAGGCAAGCCATAAAAAAAGGAATCTGAAGGGTTAATAAACTTAGGAGATGTGCTCAAATTTACTAGTAATAAACAAAATGTAAATTAAACTAACAAACTGGATCACATCCATCAGAGTAGCAAAAAATTTTAAAGTCTGACATCAAATTTAACAAGAATGTGATATAAATGGGACTCTCACAAGTTGCCAATGAGAAAGTAAATTGGTTCAAACATATGGAGGAGCAACTTGGTGATATTTATGAAAGCTCACAATGTTTGCTCTTGGGGTCTACCAGGATGAGTCAAGTCAGGTGCCCAGGGCACGACACTGAAGTAGGCATGCACTCTCAGGATCATGTGAGTGCAGGTTAGCACCTGAGAATGAAGTCCTCCTGAAAACTGTGCTCCATGTACTTTGCTTGCCTCACCCTGGTCCCAGCCCTGATGTACATGTCCCAAAAGCCAATACTCCATTTCTAAATATATACTCACCAGTTCGTTCACATGTGCTCTAAGAGACACGAACAAGAATTTCATTGCAGCATTGTTCATAAAAGTGAAAATTGGAAACAATCCAAATGTCCAATAATAAAAGAATATACATACATATATATATACATATATATATATAGCATTTTCATTGAATAGTATATTATAAAATAGTTTAAATTAATAGAGTTACATGTATCAACATGGCTAAATCTCATAATAAATCTCAAAAACATAATTTTGAATGAACAAAGTGAGTTGCAGAATGATAAATTTGGTATGATTCACTTACATAAAGCTTGAGACATGCTTTATAATATTATTAATTATTTATGGACACATTCATAGATAGTGTAAGACAAAAAAGTCATCTGAATGATAAACACTAAATTCATACTAGTTCTTTCTGTAAAAGGAGAGGGAGAATTAGGGTCAGAGTAATAAATGTAAAAGCTTTCTTTAACTGTTAAGTTTTTTTGTTTTTGTTTTTTTTTTTTGAGAAAGAGTGAGAGTGCTAGTGCAAGCCAGGGAGAGGGATAGGGAGAGGGACAGACAGAGAGAGACAGAGAGATAGAGAGAATCTTAAGCAGGCTCCCTGCTTAAGCAAGGAGCTTGATGTGGGGCTCAGTCCCATGACCCTGGGATCATGACCTGAGCTGAAATCAAGGTCAGACACTCAACCAACTGAGCCACCCAGGCAGACACCCCAAGATTTTTTTTTTAAGTATATGAAGCAAATACAACCAAATGTTAGGACTTCTTAAAGTTGGGTTGTGCACTCCTGGGTGTTCATTAAATTATTTTCCACAGTTGTATGTGTGTTTGGATATTTAATAATTTTTAAAATGACTAAAAATGTTAAAGTTCATATTCACCTCCATAACTAGATGACTTTGGGAAAGTCAATTAACTTTTCCTGAATATCAGTTTATTTGTTCTCTAACATAATTATACAACTATATCCCAAGTCATAGAGTGATAGCCACTGCATTTTCTAACTCCACAGAGATTTTCTTGCTGTGTGTTAAACCTGGCTCAGCTTTTGAACTACTCCTAAGGTCTGGTAGGCTGTACTCATTAAATAGTGGGGCCCAGAATGGGTCCTATGTCATGAGATTCAGAACTGGATATGCCTGGGTGTTCACTGAACTGTAATTCCATTTTCACCCTATTATCCTCACCTCTCAGGTATTGTGGTCGACACAATGACATACCACCCAAATCTCCTTGAAGGAAGGACTTCTTGCCCACTGCTGGGAGTATGTCAGCAGACAGTCTTTGGTTGCCAGCCTCTCCAGAGATTACTTCAGCTACAAAGAGCCACCTCATTCAAGGTCAAGCCTTTCCCAGAGTAATGCATATCCAGTGACTAATAGAAGTTGGTACATAACCATCTAACAGTTTTGGCCCAACCCAGGATGACTATGACAGGGGATTTTAGGTTAGCTCCAAAGCTTCCTGTGGGATTGGTTAAGGCTGTTGCAGCTTGACCTCTCCTTCCCTTCCACAGGTACCAAGAGCATTCCCTAATTAATATTCTGTGGGCTAAATTCTGTTTCAGGGTCTGTTTCCTGGAGAATAAAACTTGTGAGGTTGGTATCAGGAGTGGGATGACAAAGGTAATCTGGGGTTTTGGAACTGGATTGCTTGCCATCTGGTTAGCAATGAGGAGCTTCTAATCAGTGATAAACTGAGCACAAGTAGTCTCTGGTAAAACTGGCTATCTACAGTGGATTGAATAGTGTTCTCCCCCACCATCCATATTCATGTCCATCCAGAACCGCAGAAGATGACCTTATCTGGAAATAGGGTCTTTGACTTTATTATACCATACACAAAAATAAATTCAAAATGGATTAAATACTTAAATGTGTGACAGGAAACCATCAAAATACTAGAGGAGAACACAGGCAGCCACCTCTTTGACATCAGCCATAGCAACCTCTTACTAGATATGTCTCCTGAGGCAAGGGAAATAAAAGCAAAAATAAACTATTGGGACATCATCAAAATAAAAGTCTTCTGCCCAGCAGAGGAAACAATCCACAAAACTAAACGACAGGCTGTGGAGTGGGAGAAAATATTTGCAAATGACATATCTGATAAAAGGCTGATATCCAAAATCTATAAAGAACTTATTAAACTCAACACCCAAAAAACAAAAATCCAATTTAAAAATGGGAAGAAGACATGAATAGACATTTTTCCAAAGAAAACATACAGATGGCTAACAGACACATGAAAAGATGCTCAACATCGCTCATCATCAGGGAAATACAAATCAAAACTACAATGAGATATCACCTCACTCCAGTCAGAATGGCTAAAATTAACAACACAAGAAACAATAGGTGTCAGTGAGGATGTGGAGGAAGGGAAACCCTCCTGTACTATTGGTGGGAATGAAAACTTGTGCAGCCACTCTGGAGAACAGTATGGAGGTTCCTCAAAAAGTTAAAAATAGAACTGTCCTATAACCCAGCAATTGTACTACTCGGCTTTTACCCAAAGGATAAAAAAGTACTGATTCAAAGGGGCACATGCACCCCGATGTTCATAGCAACATAATCAACAACAGCCAAATTATGGAAAGAGCCCAAATGTTCATCAACTAATGAATGGATAAAGAGGATACAATGGAATATTATCTATCAAAAAAAATGAAATCTTGCTATTTGCAATGATGTGGATGGAGCTAGATTGTATTATGCTAAGTAAAATAAGTCAGAGAAAGACAAATACGATATGATTTCATTCATATGTGGAGTTTAAGAAACAAAACAAATGAACATAGGGGAAAGAAAAGAAAAAATAGAGGGAGGCAAATCATAAAAGAGACACATAACTATAGGGAACACACTGAGGATTTCTGGGAGATGGGCAGGGGGGATGGGTTTAATAAGTGATGGGTATTAAGGAGGGCATTTGTTGTGGTGAGCACTGGGTGTTACATGTAAATGATGTATCACTAACTTCTAGTCCTGCAACTAATATTACACTGTATATTAACTAACTAGTATTTAAATAAAAACTTGAAAAATTAAAAAACTTTTTTAAAAAAGGAAATAGTCTTTGAAAATGTTAATTAGTTAAGAATCTCCGGATAAAATCATCTTAGATTCAGGATTGCTTTAAGTCCAATGATTGTCATCCTTATGAAAAAAGGGGAAATATGCAGAGAGAGACAAATAGGGAAGAAGGCACGTGAAGATGGAGGCCGAGCATGAAGTCATGTAGCCACAACTTAAGAGATGTCAGGAACCTCTAGAAATAGGAAGAGGAGGAAGACTTCTCCCCTAGAGTCTTCAGGAGAAGCATGGTTCTACTGATACCTTGATTTCAGACTTTCAGCCTCCAAAACCATGAGAGAATAAATTTCTGTCTAAGCCATTCACTTTATTATGGCAGCCATAGGAAACTAATACTTACTGTGGTTGTTAAAACTTTCACCAGTAGCAAATTGAAATGGTTATACCAGGGGAAGGAAATGCCGGTAGCTGGTATAAAGTACTAGATGTGTCAAAAGTTTGGAGAAAATAGTAACAATGTAATTCAGTAGCTATTACAAAGATAGGTTGATATTCTAGAAAAGATAGTGAAAACCTGAGAGCAATTTACAGACAAATGAGAGCCAAATGCGGACACAAGAGGACCTCCTTGAAGCATACAAAAAGGCTCTCAAATGCTAGACAGAGAAAACAGAGAAAGGTGACTACCAGGCTCAGGACTAATTGTGAGAACAGCAGACCTCCAAAAAAAGGTGAAACTTCCGGCCAAGGACATCTGAGTTGATTTTAGCTTGCCCTTCAATCTTGAAACTCCTAACTCCCCAAACTTCTGCAGAAGTGGGCCACCCTTCCCTATTAAGAGCAGCATTCCCCTCTTGAAGACAGTGTAGAAACCTTTACCCACAAGGTATGTGTCCCCATCAGACCTGCCCCCACCTCACTTTTTGGCCTCCGTCCTATAACTAGTGTTAAGTTTCAGCACACCCCAGATGCTGAGAATACAGTGTGAGCCCATGTCCCTCATTCTCTTACAGGAGTGGTTTCTGAGAGCTCACCCAATAATCCCCCTGGGAGTCATCTCTGTCTCAGGACCTCTTTTGGGAAATTCTACCTGAGACAATATGCATTGTCACCGTCCCACAGAGGTTGGCCATTTGCACACAACTTCATGTTTTTAAGTAAGTTTCAATGTATTAAAAGAGGAAATTGGGAAATAATGGTGGCAAAACTAGTATCTCTAACTTTGTCCACAGCAGATCCAACAGCTCTGAAAGTTCCGTAAATGGCTCCTAAATGTTCTGAGCTTCCAGTCAGTTTTATTAATAAATTTAAGAACATTTGACCTATAATAGCTCCCACAAGCTTACAATTTGCTAATTGAAAGACTGCCTGCAACTAAAAGCAGGCTTTGCATGCCACAACCTTCTTGCATATTGGAAACAAAGGTCTCTCGAGGGATTTCAGGTTTACAAAGTCACATTCATGCTTGGAAATTTATGGGTTTAGCATTTTCCATTAGGTCATTTCATATCTTTAGGTTTTAGATCAGAGGATGGAAAATACACAGGCATGGTCATGGAACATTAACTGGAAATAATGAAGCTTTCTCTGGTACCTCTGCACCACTCCAAAGGAGATACTTGATTTAAAGTCTGTGAAAAGTAAACTGAGCCTTTCCAGATTAGATTATTTGGGACTAAATGTGAAGAGTTAAATAGTTCTTAATATAACAAAAACAAATTCTCTAGTGATATCACTCAGAGGAGAACTAGCAGTGATGTTTCTTCTTTAAACTGAAAGGCATTGATAACCTTGACCTTCAGTTAAAGTTGAAATAACTCTAAGTGAGGGTAGACATTGCCCTAGGAGCTTCTAGTCAAGTCACAGTTGAATTGTGGCTCATCCAGCTGTTCAAGGCTCATTCAAGTGTAGATGGTATGCAAACAGAGGAAGTGTGATTTATGTTTCTGTTTAAGGAGGTAATCTCAGCCAGTACTAATTTAACATCCTTTATGCTGACAAAATGAACAGAGAAGTCAAGGTATGGGGACAAAGCCATGTGAAGTCATAGCCTTCAGCACCCAGTCTAGCATCTCATCACAATTAAAGCAGTACAGATACATCGGCATGAAAGAAGGAAAGCTTAAAAGCTAAGACAAAAGGACTTCATTCTATGAAACCATCACGAAAATGAAAAAAAAAAACAAACAAACCATAGAACAGGAGAAAACATTTGCAAATTGCTCACTGGATGAGGGACTGATAACCAGAATATATAAAGAACTCTTAGAATTCCATAATAAAGAAACAAATACCCAATTAAAAATGAGCAATGTCTTTCAATTGATATTTCTTTTTTTAAAAAATATTTTATTTATTTTTGAGAGACAGAAAGACAGAGTGTGAGCTGGGGAAGGGGCAGGGAGAGGGAAACACAGATTCTGGAGTAGGCCTCAAGCTCTAAGCTATCAGCACAGAGCCCTATGCGGGGCCCAAACCCACAAAGCCATGAGATCATGACCCGAACCAAAGTCGGATGCTCAACGAACTGAGCCACCCAGGTGCCCCCAGTTGGTATTTCTTAAACAAAGGTATATGAATGCCCAATAAACACATGAAAAGGTGTTCAACAGCATTGGCCATTTAGAAAATGCACAT
Source organism: Panthera onca (assembly GCF_046562875.1). Taxonomy (NCBI): domain Eukaryota; kingdom Metazoa; phylum Chordata; class Mammalia; order Carnivora; family Felidae; genus Panthera; species Panthera onca. Next base: position 165,841,420 of record NC_138342.1, on the reverse strand, counting down.
CAAAACCACAGTGAGCTATCACTAGGATATTAGAATCAAGAAGACAGATATAAAAAATGTTGGTGAAGATGTGGAGAAATTGGGAACCCTATACATTGCTGATTAAAGTATAAAATAGTGCTGCTGCTTTAGAAAACAGTTTGTCAGTTCTTTAAAAGGTTGATAGAATTACCATATGACCCAGCAACTCCACTTCTTCATATATATCCAAGAAAAATGAAAACAAAAGCCTATACACAATGTTTATAATTGTCAAAAAATGAAAAGAACTTCAATGTCCATCAGCTGACGAATGGATAAGCTAAATGTGGTATATCCACACAATGGAAAACTATTCAGCTGTAAAAAATTATGAAGTACTGATACAGCATGCACAAACCTTAAAAACTTATGCTAGGTGAAAGAAAGCAGTCATAAATGACAACATACTATATGAATCCATTTCTATGAAATGTTCAGAGAGGGAAAATCTAATTGCACAGAAAGTAGATTAGTGGTTGCCTATGGCTAGGGGATGGGTACTAAGCAGAGAATGCTAATGAGTACCAGTTATGTTGAGGAGAAAAATTTTCTAAATTTAGATTGTGATGATGGTTGCACAATTCTTTCAATATATTAAACCATTGAATTGAATACTCTAAATTGGTGACATTTGTGATATGCAAAATTATATCTCAAAAATATATCAAAAAATTTTTTTTTACTTTAAAAAATTTTTATTTTAGAGAGAGAGAGACCTTGAATGGGGGAGAGGAGCAGAGAGAGAGATAATTATAAGCGGTCTCCACACTGAGTGTGGATGGGATCGATGCAAGGCTCAATGAGATCATGACCTAAGCCTACATCAAGAGTCAGATGCTCAACTGACTGAGCCATCCAGGTGCCCCCTCCAAAAATTTTTAAATTAACTTAATTCCATGGAGGCTGCTCTATCCATTTTTTCCCTAAGCCAGGGTCTAAAATGGAAAGGAACTGTTCATTCTTAGTCTTTTGGTGGGGGGGGGAACCTGCATTTTATTCCATAGCTGATTTGAGTTTTACTTCATCTATATATATTTTTCATGCAGGCTACAGATTATATATATATATATATATATATATATATATATATATATATCAACGTCCTAACTAATTAGAAGGTATATAAGGATGGAAAGGATGGAAAGGATATAAGGATGGAAAATTAATGTGAAAGAGGTTTTTTAGGGCACTTACTTAGGTTGGTTGCACTGTTGCTATAGCCCTGAAGCTTTCTTGTGGAGCTGCTTATTTTCCATCCTGTATTCTCCAATGTCTTTGTGGTGGATTATATTATTTGTTAGTAAGTATTCCCTTAATTCTGAATCTTTCCTACCTCACTCCTAAGGGAAATATATTTCCCAGTGAAGTTAGGTTTGTCTGGGTGACTTGCTTTGGCTAAGTAGTGAGGGAAATAGTGACTCCTGTTAATTCCAAATGGATGCTTGAGGAAGCTTTGGGATTTTCTGCCAACCTTCTTATAGCTATCCAACTAGAAGTGAGCATTCCAGATAGAAGTGTCTCCTTCAGCTTGAGTCTCAGACAAAAGACATGTGAAGCAGAACTGAAGTGACTATCAGCCCAAAGCAGAGCTACCTGACTGTCCATGATCTTCAAGGAAGAAATAAATGTTTGCATTCCACTGATTTTTTTTTACGCAACTTATCATAGTGAAAGCTGAATAATGCAATTATCATTTTATTCATTCAGAAAACATATTTTGAGTAGTACCATGCATTTGATTCTGTGGCTATTCTTTAATAGACAAAACTTGGTCTCTTCTATTGTCAACCACTTTATAGTCTAGAAGGTAAAATACAAAAGGACAAAAATAAATCAAATACAAAATAGGTGGTGAGTGATATGAAAAATATAAAACATAAGAGGTTTAGAGCAAAAAATATTATTTCTGACTCAGAGAGATCATAGAACCTTCATTTTAGGAGATGAAAACCCAACTGTATATTGATTGAAAGCAAAATATATATACAATTTAACATAATGTAGTCAGTTTTCAGCTTAGATAAGTATAACAGTAAAATACAATGAAGACTAAGGTGAAGGTAATTTAAAATGCTGATGTAATTTCATAGAACCAACCCTAATATACTGTAGATTTCTAGTTATTTACAAATATTGTCTTCTTAAATTTTTTGGTTGGTTAATTATTTTCTCTTTCCTTTTCTTTATTTCTTCTCTCTCTCTCTCTCTCTCATTCAGTTATATAAGGTACTCACACCAGAGTGCTTCCAGAGGTGAAGAGATTACTTTTCCCTGAGCACAGAAGTGCATCAAGGTGAGTACATGGATCAAGTTGCATGGAGATCACGACCCCACTTGAGGCAAGAGTTCAGAGGAGAGGTGGCACTCTCAGAAAGCTGTCTCCACGGATTTTAGTGTTGGAAGAGACCTCTCCTACCTTAATCCCATTCCCCATTATTGTACTGGTGAGGACCAGAGGCACAGAGAAGCTGAGGAACTCATTCAGTCACACAGCCTGTTACGTGGTAGCCCTGGGACATGGGAGCAGGTCTCTCGATTCTTCATTCTGTTCTTACATTTATTTGTAACAACTCTAGTCAGATTTTTTTTTCACCTTGTCTGTGGTGAGTTAAATTTAAAAACTGAATATAAAAGTTAATAGTTTAGGGCCCAAGTCAAAAGTGCCTATAGGTTCTGGACAGTTTACATGAGCCTGAATCAAAGAGGGCAGTTGTGACCCCACATGGTAAGAATGCAGTCATACAGGCATAAGGGCCCACTGTGGCCTTTTTAAGACTGGATAATGTTCTGAGACAAGAATATTGAGTGGGGAAGACCTTTACAAATAGAGGGGATAGTGTGGACAAAGACAGAGAAATGGGGACATGTATTTAAAGAAAAGCCAGTAGTCTTATTTGAGGACATATGAAGAGTGTCTCTTGGTTGAGATAAGGGTGTGGTTCCTATAGCCTACACTGAGATAGGGATGAATTCACCCCAGCAAGCAACAGTATGCAGAGGTCCACACCCAATGACTAGGCAAATTGTTCTTCTCACTAGGTGCCACTGTAGGACAGACAACAACTAGAGCTCTTGTACTTTCCTCAAATGATACTTCTGTTCTGAATATGATACTACACAAGCCTCTGAAATTTACATCATCCCTCAAAGTAGGAAAAAAGAGTCAGGGAAAATCCTAACACGACTGAAGAACCCATGCAGCAATAGGTTTACTTGGAACTCACTAGATTTTTTAAAAATCCTATTGCCATTTTATTTTTTAAATTTTAATTCCAGTACAATTAACATACAGTGTTATATTAGTTTCAGATGTATAATATAGTGATTCAACACTTTTCTACATCATCCTGTTCTCATCACAACATGTGCATTCCTTAATCGCCATAATCCCCATAATCACCTATTTCACCCATGCCCCCACCCACCTCCCCTCTGGTACCCATCACTTTGTTCTCTATAGGTAAGAGTCTGTTGAAGTAAAAGAAGGTGGTGGCAGAATAGAAAGACCCCAGCTTAGGTTCATCCTACAAACACATAACTATCAAATCATCCTAAATAACCCAGAAATTGTCAGAACAAACTCCACAACTAAAAGGAGAAAAGAGTCCACATTGAGAAGGTAGGAGGTGTGGAAATGTAGTTTAGGAGAAAAATGGATCACAGTTTCTGCAGAGGGGAGAGCGCCACGGTCATGGAGAAGGGCAAGAGAGAGAGGAGCACTGAGGGGAAGGCACAAAGAGGACATTTCTCTGAAGCTGTTGGCTTGGAAAATGAGAGGGGCTAAATTATATGAGTTCTTGCAATCAGTGGGGCTTATAAAGCCTGGAATTTTAAAGATCAGTGGGATTGGTTGGGATATAGACCAGAGGGCACTGCCCTGTTCCTGGTGAGATGGCAGACAAACAACCTTGGTTGCAATTTGAAGAGCACCTGAAACACACAGTGGAGAGATTATTTGCTCTTGAAGCATGTCCCTGAGAGTCAGTGTTCACGGAGACACCTCTCTGGGGACAAAGGAGCTGGCTGGTGCCATTTTCTTCCCCCACCATCAGCATAAACACAGACCCATCTACAAAAATCAGTGAAGTGCTGACATTGGCTGCCTATCTTGCTTATTCCAAGTGCCACAGTTCTGCACTTTGGTGGGGCTGCTCTTCTCAGCCAAGCACGCCTCCATCCCAGTGCAGCAGGCCCCTTTCAGAGAAGATCAGGAGAAACCCCTTTCCATATCACGTCTCCTGACCAGAGAGTTCTATGGGGTTTCAGTTCTAGTGGAAGTAGTATCAGGTCTCATTTAACAAGCAGACCAGGGCACACCTAGTCAAAACTCACCACATTCAGGCCAGGGACCAAACACTTCCCATAGCAGGCAAGGACAGCCTCTGCAGACAACTGGCATCAAGGATAGAACAACAAAAACGCAATAGCAGAGCACACACAGCATACATCAGAGACACTCCTGGAAGTGCCAGGGCCTGAACACTATATGAATCACTTCATAAAGCCATCCTTCAGAAGCAGGAGACAAACTGGCTTTTCTAACACAGAGAAGAAGATAGAGACTTAGACAAAATGTGAATGGAAGTATTTAGCCCAAATGAAAGAACAAGAAAAGGTCATGGCCAGAGATCTAATTGAAATAGATATAAGTAATATGTCTGGTGGAGAATTTAAAGCAACTATTGTGAGGATACTCATTGGGCTTGAGACATCAGTGAGACCCTTACAACAGGGATAAAAAAGTTAAAGTATCAATCAGAGATGAAGAGTGCAATAAACAAGATTAGAAACATGCTTGATGGAATGAACAACAGGCTGGAAGAAGCAGGGAGATGAATTAGTGATAGAGAAGATAAAATAATGGAAAAGAATGGAGCTGAACTAAAGAGAGAAAGAAAAATTATGCAACATGAGAATAGACTCATGTGACTCCATCAAACATAATAACATTCATATGATAGGAGTCCCAGAAGAAGAGAGAGAAAAGGGGGCAGAAAATTTATTTGAGGAAATAATAGCTGAAAACTTTCCTAATCTAGGGAAGGAAACAGACTTCCATCTCTAAGAGGCACAGAGAATTCCCATCAAAATTAACTATAGCAGGCCAATACCAAGACATATTGTAATTATATTTGTAAAATATAGTGACAAAGAAGAAATACTAAAAGCAGCAAAACAAAAGAAATTCTTAACTTACAAGGAAAACCCACAAGGTTACCTGGAAACTTCTCCACAGAAACTTGGCAAGCCAGAAAGGAGGGGCATGATATATTCAATGTGCTAAATGATAAAAGTCTGCAGCCAAGAACAGTGTATTCAGCAAAGCTATCATTCAGAATAGAAGGGGAGATAAAAAATTTCCTAAACAAATAAAATCTAAAAGAGTTCATTACCACTAAACCAGCCCTGCAAGAAATATTAATGGGGACTCTTTGAGTGGAAAGGACAGACCAAAAGTGACAAAGACAAGAAGATCAGAGAAAATCTCCAGAAACAATGACAAAACGAGTAATAAAATGGCAATAAATACAAATCTATCAATAATTACTTTGAATATAAATGGAGTAAATGCTCCAATCAAAAGACATAGGGCGTCAGAATGGATTAAAAAAATGAGATCCCTCCCTATGCTGCCTACAAGAGAATCATTTCAGATTTAAAGACACTGCAAATTGAAAGTGAGGGGATGGAGAAATATTTATCATGCAAATTGATGTCAAAAGCAAACCAGAGTAGCAATACTTATAGTGCACAGGGTAGACTTTAACACAAAGATGGTAAGCAGAGATGAATAAGAGCACTATATCATAATAAAAGGGACGATCCAACAAGATCTAAAAATTGTAAATATTCATGCTTCTAACATGAAAGCATTCAAATGTATAAAACAATTAATAACAAGCCTAAAGGAACTAACTGATAATAATACAATAATCATAGGGGACCTTAACATCCAACTTACATCAATGGACAGATCATCTAAGCAGAAAATAAATAGGTTTTGAATGACACACTGGACGAGATGAACTTAACATATATATTCAGAACATTCCATCTTAAAACAGCATCACAATTCCAGACTTCAAGTTATACTACAAAGCTATAGTGATCAAGAAAGTATGGTACTGGTACAAAAATCCAGTGACACATTTATCGATGGAACAGAATAGTATGTTGAGAAATAAATCCACTATATGGTCAATTAATCTTCAACAAAGCAGGAAAGAATATCCAATGGGGAGAAAAAAAACTGTCTCTTCAACAAATGTTGTAGGAAAAACTGGACAGCAAAAGAATGAAACTGCACCATTTGCTTTCATCACACACAAAAAATAAATTCAAAATGGATTAAAGACCTAAATGTGACATCTGAAACCATAAAAGAAAGCATAAGCACTAATTTCTCTGCCATCAGCCAGAGCAACTTTTTTCTAGATAGGTCTCCTGAGGCAAGGGAAACAAAAGCAAAAATAAATTATTGGGACTACATCAAAATAAAATCTTCTGCATAGCAAAGGAAGCAATAAACAAAAGCAAAAGGCAACCTGTGGACTGGGGAGAAGATAATTGCAAAGGACATATCTCATAAAGGGTTAGTATCCAAAATATATAAAGAACTTATAAAACTCAACACCCCCCCAAAATGAATAATCCAATTAAAAGTGGGCAGAAGACATGAATAGACATATTTCCAACGAAGACATCCAGATGGCCAACAGACACATGAAAAGATGCTCAACATCACTCCATCATCAGGGAAATAAAAACCAAAACCACAATGAGATATCACTTCACACTTGTCAAAATGGCTAAAATCAATAACATGAGAAATAACAGGTGTTGGCATGGAGGTGGAGAAAGGGGAACCCTCATGCACTGTTAGTGGGAATGCAAACTGGTGCAGCCACTCTGGAAAACAGTATGGAGTTTCCTCAAAAAGGTAAAAATATAATTACTCTATGAACCGGTGAGCACACTACTGGGTATTTATCAAAAAAGTACAAAAGTGCTAACTTAAAGCCTAACCCTTTATGGGATAAGTCGTTTGAAAATATCCTTGACTTTTTTTATCTCCAAGAAGAATGGGGCCTTTTGATAGACTTTAGGTTTAGTTCTAGAAACATATAAGCAGTTAGATTTCTGTATACTTCAATCTGTGATTATGAAAGTCAGAGACACAGGAAGAGAATGTCTATTCCAAACAAGACTATATATTTTAGACATCCAGGTGCTTGGGTTCTTGCCCAAATGTCTTGTTCCTTTAGATGATTGTTCCATTTCTTTCCCTTTGCTAAAATAAAATTTTCCATATATTGTGCTATGACTAAGACCTAAGCAAAACAACACACGTGAAAGAAAAATCAACACATTTGTTCTTTTCCTATACTGAAGGCATGCTTTGGAAATGTGGAATTTCCTCCCAAATGTTTCTGTCAAACTATCCCTGCTCACAAACTCCAACTTAAAAAATATATTTATAAGGGAAACTTCAATGTATCTTTACTATAACATACAAAAACAGACCACCAATACACTAAAAAGACTAAAAACTGTGGTGAAATTATATAGACATTTTTCATAGTTTGAATTTTAACTTTGAATTAGATATATTTTTGTGAATAATTTTTTCAATTTTTTTCAGTCAATTTTGGGATAATCACCAGGTCTCCAGAAGGTTTCAGTACACTCTATTACAGCAATGGATTGCAGGTGACTGATTCTGGCATCCCTCAACAAATTCCAGTGGGAGCACTGAAGTGAGCTTGGTTCTACTCCTGGCTCTACCAGTAATTCCTCCAGAGGCTTGGGCTAGTCCCATTTCCTCATTTACTCATCTTTAAAATGAGTGGGCCCCTAGATGATCCCTAGGCCTTTTCCAGCTGACACATTCTTTGATTCTACTTTTTTTTAATGAAACTTTTAGACTCACAGATTGACAAATGAATCCTCTAGAATTTTATTTTTTTTCTCCCAATATGTTTTATTAAAAGTCCATTGGAGCTAATTTTATTCCTCTTTCTATAATTTGATTCAGAATTTTTCTTTGTACTTATACATATGGAGGGGGTGTTAATGCTGGTAGAACTTTACCATGCTATGTACCTTTTCATCTCAGATCAATGGGATCTCCCTTGTTGATTGAAAGTGATAATAGATCACACAGTAAGAAAAAGTATTACCCCATGAAAAGGGAAAGTTGGCATGATTTTCCATTAGGAAGAGAACCAGTCATATCTCAGCAGAGACTGTTCAGTACAAACTATTGCCTAATCCCTATATTCCCATATAGCTTTATTGGCAGATTCAAGGGTAGGATTGAGTTTGGGGGCAGTTAACGGTATTGATTGCTTTCAAACACAATCTTGCTATGTGTAAAGCTCAGAAATATAAAGCTTAGGACCAACTGCAATCAATGTAATTCTGTAAAAAGTATGGCATGCTGGAAAGAATGCCACGAGATTATAGAGAAGAAAGAGAACCATGAAGAAAAATAAAATGATTTTAAACCATCCCAGAAAAGAAATTTAATAGCAGCTGAAGTCTGGGGAAAGAATTAACAGTAGAATATAAAAATAAAAAGTAAACAGAAAATAACAAAAGGATGAATTTGGAGAGCTAGAAGTAAATAGTGGAAAATGAGAAATTACTAGTTTGAGTGAAGAACTAGTACTCCAGAAAAATAAGGTGAAAATAATTCATAAATGCTAATATCCGTCTTATCAGCATAGTTGATGTGAATATATCACTGTGTTTATTCTCATCTGGGTGGTTTATTTAACCATGACTGTGTTGGTATATGTGTAGGGTATTTAAATATTTTGTTAATATACTCTTAAATGGCAGACAGGTAAATAAACAAGTGAACAGTCATTAGACTACATATATATGTATAAATTAATTAACAGAAGTTTAAGATAATTGAGGTGGAACTAAAAACAATTCTTTAACTTTTCTCCAAAATATTATTTTTCTTAAGTCCCTTCAAAGAATATGCAAATTAAACATAAACAAATTCTTATGTATATAATATAAAAGATTTTTTATCAGCATTTATAATTGTAAAATATTTTTTAAATGATAAAAATCATGCCAAGATTCTTTTTTTTTTTAATTTTTTTAATCTTTATTTTTGAGAGAGAGACAGAGTTTGAGCAGGGGAAGAGCAGAGAGGGAGACACAGAATCCAAAGCAGTCTCCAGGCCCCGAGCTGTCAGCACAGAGCCTGACCCTGTGCTCAAACTCACAAACCTTGAGATCATGACCTGAGCTGAAGTCGGATGCTCAACCGACTAAGCCGCCGAGGTGCCCCATGCCAAGATTCTTTTAAAAACTCAGGTCGGGGTACCTGGGTAGCTCTGTTGTTTGAGTGTCCGACTTCGGCTCAGGTTGTGATCTCACATCTTGTGAGTTCAAGCCCCACTTCAGGCTCTGTGCTGACAGCTCGGAACCTGGAGCCTGCTTTGGATTCTGTGTCTTCCTCTCTCTCTGCCCCTCCCCCACTCACACTCAATGTTTCTCTCTCTCAAAAATAAACATTAAAAAATTTTTAAAACATAAAAACTCAGGTCATATTAAACACTTTGAAGAAAATTTGAGAAGTATGACTAGAAATATCTTGATGATGGATAAAAAGAGTAAAATAAATTAAGTTTTTTAACTTAAATTTTTTCTTCAGAAGTTCTTTCTCAAAGAGTGTTTAAATTTTGCTGTTATTGTTTAATTCATAAATAATTTACATTTAAATTCATCAATGTCTTTAAATCAATAAAGTAAGGATACAAAGCATATGTATCTAGACCCTTTTAATTTTCCTGGTTGTACAAGGTCCATTTTAAACCAGGATTCCCATCATCCAAGGGGTTGTTTTCAGTTTGCAAGAGGACTTCGATGGAATCCTGAACCAAACTAAAGGACTATGGAAGCAAATTCAGAGCTGCAAATCTAGTTCATAATGCTATGTGCTGTTTCTTCAGAGAAATAAGGAAGAGCATTGTTTACTAGAAGAAACTCAGACATCTAGTGCAGCAACAAGAGGTGGGCTGGAATGGTGACAGTGCTTACCAAGGTCATTGGCCTGGATGAACCAGAGCTGTAAGTGGGATGCCTGTCTTTTTGATTCTCAGAGCACCGCCCTTTCACTTCCCTGTGCTGTTATTATGTTTGCATCTTTACTTTCTCTAAGACCAATTCTTATTATTTTATTTATTTTTTTTAATATTCCATAATTGAGATATTTACTAGACCTAGGGAGAATCTTTACATAATGATAAAAGTTTCAATTCATGAGAGAGAAATAATATTTCTAATTATGTATGTTTCTAAGAACTAAATTACAAAACACATAAAGAAAAACTTGACAGACTACAATATGAACTACTTCATTTCCATAAGGAAAAACTTAGACACATCTTTCTAATGAATTGGTAGAACAACAGAATTAATTGATCTCTTGCACCTAACAACTGTAATTCAAGTTTCTTTCTTTTTAATATGAATTTATTGTCAAACTGGTTTCCATACAACACCCAGGGCTCATCCCAACAGGTGCCCTCAATGCCCATCACCCACTTTCCCCTCCCTCCCACCCCCCATCAATCCTCAGTTTATTCTCAGTTTTTAAGAGTCTCTTATGGTTTGCCTCCTTCCCTCTCTGTAACTTTTTTTTAATCCTTCCCCTCCCCCATGGACTTCTGTTAAGTTTCTCAGGATCCACATATGAATGAAAACATATGGTATCTGTCTTTCTCTGTATGACTTATTTTACTTAGCATAATACCCTCCAGATCCATCCATGTTGCTACAAATGGCCATATTTCATTCTTTCTCATTGCCAAGTAGTATTCCATTGTATATATAAACCACAACTTCTTTATCCATTCATCAGTTGAGGGACATTTAGGCTCTTTCCATAATTTGGCTATTGTTGAAAGTGCTGCTATAAACATTGGGGTACAATTGCCCCTATGCATCAGCACTCCTGTATCCCTTGGGTAAATTCCTAGCACTGCTATTACTGGGTCATAGGGTAGTTCTATTTTTAATTTTTTGAGGAACCTCCACACTGTTTTCCAGAGTGGCTGCAACAGTTTGCACTCCCACCAACAGTGCAAGAGGGTTCCTGTTTCTCCACATCTTTGCCAGCATCTAGTCTCCTGATTTGTTCATTTTAGCCACCCTGACTGGCGGGAGGTGATATCTCAGTGTGGTTTGATTTGAATTTCCCTGATGAGGAGTGACGTTGAGCATCTGTTCATGTGCCAGTTAGACATCTGAATGTCTTCTTTAGAGAAGTGTCTATTCATGTCTTCTGCCCATTTCTTCACTGTATTATTTGTTTTTCGGGTGTGGAGTTTGGTGAGTTCTTTATAGATTTTAGATACTAGCCTTTTGTCCAAGATGTCACTTGCAAATATCTTTTCCCATTCTGTCGGTTGCCTTAGGGTTTTGTTGATTTTTTTCCTTTGCAGTGCAGAAGATTTTTATCTTGATATGGTCCAGTAGTTCATTTGTGCTTGCCTTTGGAGATGTGTCGAGTAAGAAATTGCTGTGGCTGAGGTCAGAGAGATTTTTTCCTGCTTTCTCCTCTAGGGTTTTCAGGGTTTCCTATCTCACATTCAGGTCCTTCATCCATTTTGAGTTTATTTTTGTGAATGGTGTAGGAAAGTGGTCTAGTTTCATTCTTCTGCATGTTGCTGTCCATTTCTCCCGGCACCATTTGTTAAAGAGATTGTCTTTTTTCCATTGGATACTTTTTCCTGCTTTGTCAAAGATTAATTGGCCATACTTTTGTGGGTCCACTTCTGGAGTCTCTATCCTATTCCATTGGTCTATGTGTCTGTTTTTGTGCCAATACCATACTGTCTTGATGATTACAGCTTTGTAGTAGAGGCTAAAGTCTGGGATTGTGATGCCTCCCACTTTGGTCTTCTTCAATATTACTTTGGCTAGTTGGGATCTTTTGTGGTTCCATACAAATTTTAGAATTGCTTGTTCTAGCTTCGAGAAGAATGCTGGTGCAATTTTGATTGGGATTGCATTGAATGTGTAGATAGCTTTGGGTAGTATTGACATTTTAACAATATTTATTCTTCCAATCCATGAGCACGGAATGTTTTTCCATTTCTTTGTATCTTCTTCAATTTCCTTCATAAGTTTTCTATACTTTTCAGCATACAGATCTTTTATATCTCTGGTTAGGTTTATTCTTAGGTATTTTATGATTTCTTGGTGCAATTGTGAATGGGATCAGTTTCTTTATTTGTCTTTCTGTTGCTTCATTATTAGTGTATAAGAATGCAACTGATTTCTGAAAAATTGATTTTGTATCATGCGACTTTGCTGAATTCATGTATCAGTTCCAGCAGACTTTTGGTGGAGTCTATTGGGTTTTCCATGTATAATGTCATGTCATCTGCAAAAAGTGAAAGCTTGACTTCATCTTTGCCAATTTTGATGCCTTTTATTTCCTTTGGTTGTCTGATTGCTGATATTAGAACTTCCAACACTCTGTTAAACAACAGTGGTAAGAGTGGACATCCCTGTCATGTTCCTGATCTCAGGGGAAAGCTCTCAGTTTTTCCCCATTGAGGATGATATTAGCTGTGGGTTTTTCATAAATGGCTTTTATAATGTTTAAATGTGTTCCTTCTATCCAGACTTTCTCAAGGGTTTTTATTAAGAAAGGATGCTGAATTTTGTCAAATGCTTTTTCTGCCTCCATTGACAGGATGATATGGTTCTTTTCTTTTATTAATGTGATGTATCACATTGATTGGCTTGTGAATATTGAACCAGGCCTGAAGCCCAGGAATGAATCCCACTTGATCATGGTGAATAATTCTTTTTATATGCTGTTGAATTCGATTTGCTAGTATCTCATTGAGAATTTTTGCATCCATATTCATCAGGGATATTGGCCTGTAGTTGTCTTTTTTTTGCTGGGTCTCTGTCTGGTTTGGGAATCAAAGTAATTCTGGCTTCATAGAATGAGTCTGGACGTTTTCCTTCCCTTTCTATTTTTTGGAACAGCTTGAGAAGGATAGGTATGATCTCTGCTTTAAATGTCTGGTAGAATTCCCCAGGGAAGCCATCTGGTTCTGGACTCTTATTTGTTGGGAGATTTTTGATAACTGATTCAATTTCTTCACTGGTTATGAGTCTGTTCAAATTTCTATTTCTTCTCGTTTGAGTTTTGGAAGTGTGTGGGAGTTCAGGAATTTGTCCATTTCTTCCAGGTTGTCCAGTTTCTTGGCATATAATTTTTCATTATATTCCCTGATAATTGGTTGTATTTCTGAGGGATTGGTTGTAATAGTTCCGTTTTCACTCATGATTTTATCTATTTGGGTCCTCTCTCTTTTCTTTTTGAGAAGCCTGGCTAGAGGTTTATCAATTTTGTTTATTTTTTCAAAAAACCAACTCTTGGTTTCATTGATCTGCTCTACAGGTTTTTTTGTATTCTATATTGTTTATTTCTGCTCTGATCTTTATTATTTCTCTTCTTTTGCTGGGTTTGGGGTGTCTTTGCTGTTCTGCTTCTATTTCCTTTAGGTGTGCTGTTAGATTTTGTATTTGGGATTTTTCTTGTTTCTTGAGATAGGCCTGGATTTCAGTGTATTTTCCTCTCAGGACTGCCTATGCTGCATCCCAAAGCATTTGGATTGTTGTATTTTCATTTTCATTTGTTTCCATATATTTTTTGATTTATTCTCTAATTGCCTGGTTGACCCATTCAGTCTTTAGTAAGATGTTCTTTAACCTCCATGCGTTTGGAGGTTTTCCAGACTTTTTCCTGTGGTTGATTTCAAGTTTCATAGCATTGTGATCTGAAAGTGTGCACAGTATGATCTCAATTCTTGTATACTTATTGGGGCTGTTTTGTGACCCAGTATGTGATCTATCTTGGAGAATGTTCCATGTGCACTCGAGAAGAAAGTATATTCTGTTGCTTTGGGATGCAGAGTTCTAAATATATCTGTCAAGTCCATCTGATCCAATATATCATATCATTGTTTCTTTACTGATTCTCTGTCTAGATGATCTATCCATTGTTGTAAGTAGAGTATTAATTCCCCTGTAATTACCACATTTTATCCATAAGGTTGCTTATGTTTGTGATTGTTTTATATATTTGGGTCCATCCGAATTTTGTGCATAGACATTTATAATTGTTAGGTCTTCCTGATGGATAGACTCTGTAATTTTATATAATGCCCTTCTTCATCTCTTGTTATAGCCTTCAATTTAATCTAGTCTGTCTGATGTAAGTATGGCTACTTTAGCTTTCTTTTGACTTCCAGTAGCATGATAGATAGTTCTCCATCTCCTCACTTTCAATCTGAAGGTGTCCTCAGGTCTAAAATGAGTCTCTTGTAGGCAGCAAATAGATGGATCTTGTTTTTTTATCCATTCTGATACTCTATGTCTTTTGGTTGGAGCATTTAGTCCATTTACATTCAGTGTTATTATTGAAAGATATGGGTTTAGAGTCATTGTGTTATTTGTAGGTTTCATGCTTGTAGTGATGTCTCTGGTACTTTGTGGTCCTTACAACATTTCACTCACAGAAACCCCCTTAGGATCTCTTGTAGGGCTGATTTAGTGGTGATGAATTCCTTCAGTTTTTGTTTGTTTGGGTAAACCTTTATCTCTCCTTCTATTCTGAATGACAGACTTGCTGGATAAAGGATTCTTGGCTGCATATTTTTCCTGTTCATCACATTGAAGATTTCCTGCCATTCCTTTCTGGCCTGCCAAGTATCAGTACATAGGTCTGCCACTACTCTTATGTGTCTACCTTTGTAAGTTAGAGCCTGTTTATCCCTAGCTGCTTTCAGAATTTTCTCTTTATCCTTGTATTTTGCCAGTTCACTATGATATGTCATGCAGAAGATCCATTCAAGTTATGTCCAAAGGGAGTTCTCTATGCCTCTTGGATTTCAATTCCTTTATCCTTCCCCAGATCAGGGAAGTTCTCAACTATGATTTGTTCAAGTACACCTTCAGCCCCTTTCTCTCTCTTCTTCTTCTTCTGGAATACCTACGATGTGGATATTTTTCTGTTTGATTACATTACTTAGTTCTGTAATTCTCCCCTCATACTCCTGGATTTTTTTTATCTTTTTCTCAGCTTCCTCTTTTTCCATAATTTAATCTTTGAATTTACCTATTCTGTCCTCTGCCTCTTCAGTCCGTGCTATGGCCACCTCCATTTTATTTTGCACCTCGTTTATAGCATTTTTTAGTTCCTCATGACTATTTCTTAGTCCCTTGATCTCTGTAGCAATAGGTTCTTTACTTTCCTCTATGCTTTTTTCAAGCCCAGCGATTAATTTTATGACTATTATTCTAAATTCTTGTTCTGTTATATTGCTTAAATCAGTTTTGATCAATTTGTTAGTTGTCATTACTTCGTGTAATTTCTTTTGAGGAGAATTTTGCCATTTCATTATTTTGGGTAGTCCCTGAAGTAGCTCCAAACTGCAGGGCACTTCCCTTGTGCTGTCTGGAGAAACTTGTGCTGGTGGGTGGGGCTGCAGTCAGACCCGATGTCTGCCTTCAGCCCACTGCTTGGGCCACAGTCAGACTGGTGTGTACCTTATCTTCCCCTCTCCCAGGGGCAGGACTCACTGTGGAGTGGTGTTGTCCCTGTCCGGGCTGCTTGCACATTTCCAGGCTTGTGGTGCTGCTTCCATGGGATCTGGCCAAGGGTGTATTAGATCAGGTGGATCCACAAGGTGCACAGGGGCAGGATGGGCAGGCTTAGCTAGCCCAGTCCTCAGTGGCCCCCTGAGGGAGGGACTCTGCAGCACCAGGAGGCAGGCAGGCCCATGGGAGGGATGGATCCACATAAGCACAGTTTTGGGCATTTGGGCGGTGCAGTCAAGTTCGGTGGCAGGAACTGGTTCCCTTTGGAATTTCGGCTGGGGGATGGGAAAGGGAAATGGTACTTGCCAGCGCCTTTGTTCCCCTGCCAAGCTCTGTCTTTTTGTGACTCAACCACTCTCCCTCCTGGCGTCCTCTCACCCTCCTCATTCTCTGAGATCAGAGCCATTGACTTTTAACATTCCAGATGTTAAGTCCCCCTGGCTGTCAGAACTCGTGCAGTCTGGCCCCTCCACTTTTTGCAAGCCAGACTTCGGGGGCTCTGCCTTGCCCAGCAGGCTGCCCCTCTACCGCCCCGGCTCCCTCTTGCCAGTCAGAGTAGCACACACCGCCTCTCTGCCCTTCCTACCCTCTTCCGTGGGCCTCTTGTCTATGCTTGGCTCTGGAGAGTCTGTTCTGTTAGTCTTCCAGTGGTTTTCTGGATTATTTAGGGTGATGTGGGTGGAATCTAAGTGATCAGCAGGAGGAGGTGAGCCCAGCATCCTCCTATGCCACTGTCTTCCAGCATCCCTCTAAGACCAATTTTTAAAAGTAGCTTTGGGAATAAGTATCAAAT
This sequence comes from Panthera onca, assembly GCF_046562875.1. Classification (NCBI taxonomy): domain Eukaryota; kingdom Metazoa; phylum Chordata; class Mammalia; order Carnivora; family Felidae; genus Panthera; species Panthera onca. The sequence continues at coordinate 165,824,958 of NC_138342.1, read as the reverse complement.
ATTTAAATGCATGGTATTAGGTGAAATAAAGACTAATTGGGGTTTTGCTTATGAGTAAGGATTAGAGACACATGATTGCAAAAGATATGTAATATAAGGATATAAGGCTATTAAACTTATATTTCTATGCTGATAATCAGAACTCCTGATCTATACCTCATTGTATGATCTTTCAATGAACATTTATTGAGCATACTACTCTGGAGAAGTGCTGAGCTAATAGCAATAATGATTCTCACTTTTTGAGCAGTTATTGCATGCCAGGCACTGCTCTGAACATTTTTCATGTATTTATTTAACCCTCAAAAGAATCCCACAAAATCATATTCTTATCTGCATTTTACAAATGAAAAAATAGACACAGATAGACCACGTAACTTGCTTAAAGTCCCAAGGTAAGTGGTAGTGCCTGTATTCAAATTGAGACAGACCCAGCTCAGTGAATGGGACAGTCAGTCTCTGCAGAGCTCAGGGGCTATGAGACAAACTCAGATAATGGGGCTGATGTTTCCAGTTGTGTGTGTGTGTGTGTGTGTGTGTGTGTGTGTGTGTTGGGTGGTAATTTACTGTATTTAACCTTTCTTTGTCAGCCTTGAGGGGATTAAAAATGTTTAAGCACGAATGCCAAAGGGAAAAGAAAGCATTAGCATTTAGATTCTAATGAATCTAATTTTTGAATTGGATTTTTCACTTACAAAATAGGCTTGAAAGGCAGGCACTATTCAGATAGGATATGAAGGGAAGAAAGCTATATTAAGTTCCAGGCCAGCTGTCAAGACCAGAGTTTCATGTAAGGGCAACAGGGGACAGACAATCTGCAAGAAATGGAGGAAAGCCTCCATTCTACACCCAGGTAAAGTGGGAATATGATGGTCAAAAGAGGCAGTTGCTGGGCGCCTGTGCGGTTCAGTTGGTTAAACATCTGACTTTGGTTCGGGTCATAATCTCACTGTTCGTGGATTTGAGCCCTGCATCAGGCCCTGTGCTAACATGTCAGAGCACTTTGGATTCTGTGTCTCCCTCTCTCTCTGCCCCTCTCCTGCTTGCACTCTGTCTTTTCCTCTCTCTCTCTCAATAATAATAATAAACATTTAAAAAAAGAGGCAGTTGTATGTTTGAGAGAATTTGGAAATTCTGGGGGCTAGTTGCCCCTGAATGAATCATAGAGCAGAGCAGCATGTTCAGGCAGAGAAAGGGTCTAGTTTGCACTCCTGAGCTCCTCACACATCTCATGTGGTGGGGATACTAAGTTGAGAGGCAGCTAACAGCAAGAGAGCTAGGGGTAGACTACCTGGAACAGGGTGAAACACACAACAGGGACTTGGAGGAGGCCACAGCTGGTGGAGCTAAGTCAGCAAAAGAGGCTAGTAGGTCTTTCGGAGCTGAGAAATAGATGAGTGTGAGTTTATTAGCAGCAGGCCCCAGTAGAAGGCCAGCACAGCCTCTCAGCTGGGATAAGACAGGACCAGAAAGCACTGCGTGTATTGGAGAGCCTTGTACACTCCCCCGTCAGAGGCAGGACATCCTCCCTCCCTCCAGAAACTCAGAGGCCAACCCAGAGGAGTCAGATGAGGTTTGGAGAGCCGCAAAAAAGAGTCTAAGCAATTATTTCAAAGATAGCATTATCAATGGGCTATTTAAATTACTGGATCAAACTCAGTTTACAAAGCTGGAGTAAATTTGGTTGTTTTATCTCCCAGAGCAAGAGGAGCAGAGGTGGCAGTTCTCAGTCATGAGGAAGTTCAGAAAATCTATAAACAAATTAAAGAAACTACACTTTATCTGCACAACTGAGTTTTGGTAGTCCTCTTTTTTTCTTTTTCAATCCTGCTCTGCATATAAACAGTTAACTACAATAAAGTATGGGAAGTTTTATAGGAGAATGATAAAACAGCATTTGGTATGTGTCAGACACTGTCCTAAGAACCCTACTAACTACTTTAAGGCTTACAACATTCCTATGAGTAGTTGCTATTTTTATTACCATTTTGCAGATGAAGACACTGAGACACAGAGAAGTAACTGTCTCAAGATCACACAGTCTATAAGTGGCAGGGCTGGGATTGCACCCAGATGTTCTGGCTCAGGAGTCTATGGTGTTAACCTCCATGTTACATTTTTCATACACAAAGTGTGAAGCAAATACAAAGATGATGTGATGCCCTCTGCCCATTTGCAGCCCAGGCTTCTCAGAGGAAGTGTTGGGACTTGGCCTTATGGGGAAGAAGGGAAGCAAAGAGGGTGAAAAACAGGGAAGGCAAAGGCATCAGATCTTAAAGCAACATTCATTCAGGGAAGAACAATTCATTAGACTCCTTAACATTCAAAAGGGTAACCTTCTAGAACATTCTGTTTGTGAATATTGTTACTGCCTTTGTAGAACAGTATGCTTTATACCCAAGATGTTTTTTCTTCTAACCAAGATCAAAAAGTTTCTAAGACCTTTGCACTTTGACTTGACTTCTACCACCATGCTATTTTCTTTCTTTCTTGATCACTTTGCATAAAGAAACAGTTTTTATTACTGTATGAGAATGGGCTTTAACCATGAAACAGTAAAGCACAGTTAACTGGGAATGCTTAGCAGTCAGTTAGGCTCACTCACTAGCTAACTGATCATCAACCTTACACGACTATGATTAAAATTCAAGCCTCAGCAGAGTAGGTCACAAATTGTCAACACCAGGAAGGTTAAATCTGAGAATGCCATAAGTCTACTGTGTCCTGCAGGCTGGACCATACAGTGTGGAGGAGAGTGGCCTGAAGGGAGCCAGAACTCAGCAGTGGCTAGATCCTGTCAGCTCTCACGTTCCCAGTTCACTACAAGCTGGGAGCCTGAGGGAAAAAGGGAATCAGAGAAGAGGTCTCGGAACATGGACATTCTTTCAACTTATGAAGTGTTCTGGATAATTTTTCAGGCTTACAGTATTTTCCTACATGTGTATTGGCCATTTGTATTTCTTATTTTGTAAATTTTTAGTGTATGTATTTTGTCTTTTTTAAAAATTGACTGTTCATCTTTTTAAACACTTGGCTTTTTTATATACTTAGAATATTAACCAATATATGTTGTAAATTTTTGCTCAGTTGTATTTACCTCTTAAATTTTTAGAAAGTGTTTTTTTATATAAATTTTTAAAATTTTGTGTGGTTAAATCTATACATTTTACTGTATGGTTCCTTCACTTTTTATACTACTAAAAAATTATTTCTTACTCTCATTCAGAAAAATAGCCCTATATTTTCTTACATTGGCTTTTTGCTTTCATTACATCCTAGGGCTTAAGAGCCCAGATTCTGAGTCCAAAGAAGGTGAGGCTAACTCCTTACTCTGCCCTCTCTGGCTGTGAGAATTTTCCATCCTTCTGTTTCCCCACTTACTGTGAGCCAGGCACTCAAAACTCCAATGAGAGAAGTACTGTCCCAATCACACTGATGGGAAAACTCATATTTAGAGAGGTGAGATTACAGGTGCAGAGACATCCAGTAAACAGGAACTGAAACTGGGTACCAGTTCCCTGTGCAGTTACTAATTACACTTACATTATACCAATTCACACAAAAAATTATCATTTTATTCCTTTACAACATTTAGAATATGGTTCCCTAGCATTTTATATGAGATGTTTGCATCTATCACCAAAAGAAACAATGTTGTGCAGTTTTACTCACAGACCCGTTTCCTAACCTTGGAGTTTAAATGACCTCTTGGCTCTGATGGTATTCAGAACCTATGGTGTCTTCTGAGGACTTAGTTACCACATGTGGCCTGTTTCAAACACATTACTAAATGTTTGGGCTTGGCAGACAATCTCTCTCTACTGAGACCTGCAAAGGAAAGGGGACCAAAGAAAGAATACAATAGATCTTCTGCATAATTAAAAGCTCTTAGTATGTTTTTCTCTCTGTCAGGAATGAAATAAATAAGCTGTAAGTTGGTGATAGGAAGATTCCACTCCCCCAGTGTTGCTTGAAACAAGAACTGTCTGTAGATGGTGTGGGTTCAGTTCTGAGTATTTTTTCAAGTTTTCATTTAATTTGATTAGAAACAGCTGGAGAATCAGAATGACTGTGTAACTTCTCCAATGATACAGAGGGAAAGAATGTTCACAGTGACATAACCACAAGTTACCATCCTGGCTTGATCCACACAGGAAAACAATTTGCATTGCTTAAATTACAAACCCCAAACTTCTTGTCCTTCCAGTATTCATCTTTTATCTGTTCAGATTAATAGTGCCCCCAGGCTGCTGTCACATGTGCTACTTCGTACATTTTGTCTTTATAAATGGATTTCTTAAAGTATTCATATCAACATAAGATTCTTAACAATCAGTAGTATTACTTTCATTATTCAATCATGGGCAGAGGGGAGAGAATTTTCTCTACACAGATCAAGGACTCAGATGTTGACCCAACCCTGAAGAAATGTGCTTCTGGGAGAGCAGATTCTGGTTCTGCTGCTAGCTATTCAGCCTCATGGCAGTAACGGGCCTGTGACCTCCCCCAGCCCAAGCCCCTTTCTGGAGATATTCTTCCCAGGCAGTGGCCCAAACTCTGTCCTCAGATCCTTGATGGAGTCTAAGACTAGTTTCACAGAGAAGTTGGAGGATTTTTTGCTAGCCTTTTCTATTCTTCATTGTATAATGTAGAAAATTAAATCAAAATTTTAAGTGTCAAGCGTCTGACTCTTGATTTCCGGCTCAGGTCATGCTCTCTTGGTTCATGGGATTGAGCCCCGTGTCAGGCTCTGTGCTGGCAGCACAGATTTTAACTGGGATTCTCTCTCTCCCTTTCTCTGCCCTTCCCCCTGCTCGTGTGCTCTCTCTCTCTCAAAATAAATAAATAAACATTTTTAAAAAAGATTTAAAAAATAATTTAAAAAGTTTTTAAGTGTCAACCTTACAGAGCCATTGGCAGAATACATAGTACAACGTCTATATTGTGTTTTAATAAAACAAGTTGCCAAATGATGAAAACTAATAACGTTTAGTTTTGAAATGTGAAAATGCAGAAAAGAAAGGCAGTAAAAGAGAAAGAGAAAGTAATCCATAATCTCACTACCTCCAAACAACCACGATTAACATTTTGTTATGTGTTTATCCAGTATACAGTATTTTATACTCTCTTTCTCCTTTCTCTGTCCTCCCCCTCCCTCTCATGCAGAGGTCACCTAGTTTATGTTCTCTCACAAGTAGGACACAGAGGTGAAAAAGGAAATGGGCACTATGGGATCCACACACCTGAAAAGTTGTTAGGGTTGACAACTGACCATGGCCTTGGATCTCCACATACCATGTCTTTGCAGCTCCCACTAGACCTAGAATTTTTATCAGCTTACTTCTGAATTATCTACAGCTATCTCAGTGGAGGGTAGTTGACAGCCATTTGTAAGCAAGAATGGGATTAAGAATAGAAGCATGTGGAAGGACCAATTTTTCCATGGCTCCTTGGCCCTGGCCAGGCCCCTAGGTACAGCATCTAACCCTACCTCCACCTCTCCAGTGGCTCTTATTATGTCGTATCCAGATAGTTTTAAAATTATTTTTCTACTGGCGTGCCAGAGACAGTTAAGGCTCACCAGACATTCCATTTGCTCATCAACAATTCCAGCCTTTCTTCAGTTAGGCAAGGCTGTGTGATTAATTCTCCCTTCCCTTGCTGACAAGGAGGACTTGTGTTCTATCCAGATGGTACAGTTCCAAGATGGAATATTGAGGGATTATGTGTCATAAGACCCTTACTGATCCATGTGGAACCCATTGGAAGAGAAAAATAAGTTGTTTTAAGCCCTTAAAACTTTAGGTTTGTTTATTATTGTAGCACAACCTGGCACATTCTCACTAAAACAACTGGAATCTCTCTCAGTTGACACTATAGATTGATTTTTTTATATCCTTAAAATAAGGATTTGATCATAGTATTTCCTTCTTTAAAAATTATTGGGGGTTTGGGCACCTGGGTGGCTCAGTCAGTTAAGCATCTGACTCTTGATTTTGGCTCAGATCATGATCTCATGGTTGTGAGATCTATCAAGCCTGAGTCAGGCCGCTTGCTGAGTATGGAGCCTGCTTGAGATTCTCTCTCTCCCTCTCTCTCTCTGCCCTTCTCCTGCTCACTCCCACACTCTGTCACTTTCTCTCTCTCTCTCGCTGTCTTAAATAAAAATTAAAAAAAAATTATCAGGGGTTAGCCATTACCTAAATGATGAAGTACAAATGCTTTACCCTGGCAGACTATCTGGCCAACCTATCCCTGTGGGCTAATCTCCTGGTATTATGCCCCCCAGCCTAAATCCTAAATTGTAGCCACACTAACTGTTAGGCCATTCCTCAAAATGCCATTTCCTGACTATCCCAGTCCTTTAAATGTTATCAAGCCTTTGTTCATCCTGTTTTATTTGCTTAGCTGGCTCTTATGTTTCTCTGTTTGGCATATTGTTACATGTCCCACAAGACCCACCTCAAATATATCTGTGAAGTTGAACTCACCTCCACAAAGCATTGTCAGCTCCTTCTTCCAAATTGCCAAGTGCTTGGTAAGATCTCTCCTTCAGGAAGTCTCCTACCACATGATTTATTTACATGTTTGATTTTCTTAAAGGTGGTGGTATAAGATATTCTTTTCTAGCACAGTGGCAGTTCCATGGGTATGAAATATGCATTCTCTAAAGAACTTATAGTTGTAGCCCCCCTAAAGTTTGTCAGTCTACCCTCCCTAGACATTGGTATGTAAACCTGTTGGTTTCTCAAGCTGTTCGTTATGTTAAGCAGCTTTAAGGTAAATCTGCTTTCTCTTCTTCCCCTAACCAGAATGCTGTCCCTGAATCTCTCCTATATTAAAATTTTAGAGCCAACACTTAGTGCCATTAATGATATCTATCCAAAATAGGTGTGCACCAAAAATGTGTTGATAATAAAAAGAATAATAGCAAATGGTTATAGAGCACTTAATGTGTGCTAGGCAATAAACTAAATATTTATATGCACTATTGTATTCAGTATGCCCAGGTTCATATGGCTGGTAAGGGGCAGGGCTAAGATTTAACCCAAGTTCTCCATCTACACAGCATTTGTATTGATTAAGGAGCCCTCAAAGTTGATTATTATCCCAAACAATAACACTTAAGCATGAAAATCACCTCCTGCAAAAAACTCTACTTGAGAGTCAGGTCTCTACAAATGGTGTGATGGGCCCAAAATACACAATCTTCTGTATCAGACACATTTGCCCTTTTCAAACTGTCAGTGTGGTGTTCAGATGTTGTATTTTACAGCTCTCGCTGATAAGGCTCAGTGGTTAAGCTCTGTTGTCTGCAGAACTAGATCTGGTTCCAGCTGTGCTGCTTACTGTCAAGTGACCTTGGGCAAGTTCCTGAACCTCTCTCTTCCCCCATTTGGGGGAAAATGTTAGACTTACCTCACTGGGTGGTGTGAGGATTGTGTGAGATGAAGCACAACAGACAACTAACAAGGGACCTAGTGCATCGGTACTGCTCAGTATGCTTCTTAACGCATCGTCAGTACCATAGGAGAGAGTGTGCAGCTAGTAATAGTCTCTTCTCAACAATAGTGTCAGCTAGAATGCAGGCCATCCCTGAGCTATCTGTGAGCCCAGTGTTCCCCTCAGTGCACTGAGAACTGAGCAGAACTCACCAGAGGCACTGTCAAATTAGGTGTCCAGACCCAAGTCAATTCCTTGCTGTGCAAACAGCAGGGTTCTCAGAACCTTTTGACTCCATCTCTGGATAATGCAGATAATGATATACCATGGTATATAGATTTCTGACTTAACTTTAAAATTAATGTATAAAGAAAAAAGAGGTGGAAGTTGTTTGGTTATGTGAAAATTGTGTTTTAAAAAAGATGTATAATCATGGGTCGACTACTAAAGAAAACAAACCATGAATTATAAAAATGAAAGCTGTATGGGAAATGGATTAAGTACTTTTTATAGTAAATTGGTATAGTTATTCATTAAATGATTTTCAAAAAGCTTAAAATGTTCATTTGTTTATTCATTCAACATTTTATTTACCATAATCCACGAACTGTGCTATAGGCACTTTCACATATTGTCTCATTTAATCTCATTCAATATGCCCACTTAGCTCAAGAAATGGGCAATCTCTTCTCATTTTATGAAGGAGGAACTGAGGCTAGGCAGTTATACCCATTTTTACCAAAGTTATAACCAAAGGCAGAACTAATGCTTAGTTTTTAATGTTTTTATCAGTACTTAAGCATGAGGATGCTCCAAGGTTATTCATGCCTCTCCCTACAGTAAGTGAACAGTTCAAATCAACAGTTATCCAAGTTGCTTTTCAAGCCATTTTAGCCCTCAGTTCACACTTAACACTTGCACTCTTTAGGCAGAAACCAGAAACTAAAGGGTTTAGGAGACAATCAGCGTTTAATTACTTGGAGGCTATTCATTCAGATTGAGATTCACTTCATAGGCTTTTATTCTCTCTTCCTTTAGAAGAATTTTCCTGCTGAAAAGTTATATCTATGAGAGAGAGGGAAAAGGTAAGAAGAAGGAGTAAACTCCATCAATTCAATTTTTCAGAAGAAGAGTTCTGAGAAACAAAAAGAGAGATATAAGAACTGTACTAGTTCAAATGGAATTTAGAAACACTGAACTCTGCTCATACGACATAATGTGTTTCTAAAAGAAACCATAACATGAGAAGCATCTTCAGAAAGCCTTTTAAGTATTTGCTGTTGCATTGGTTTGCACCTGGCCAGTGGGTAATAGGTATTTTCCCAGGGCATTTTTGATGAAAGACACTGTGGTAATAGTAAGAAAACTTACGATTTTTTTAGGCAATGCCAGAATTAAGGATAAGGTTGTCAAGATGTAAGAATAATTTTTGTATTTTGATTCCTGAGACCTCCAGAACCATTTTCAGAATACCAGTCTTCCTAAAAGAGGCATTATGGCACTGTGGGTTGCAGAGGCTTTGAAACAATACAGACCTGCGTTCAAATTTGGATTCCACGCCTCCTTGTGTGATGTCAGACAAACTACCCATCTTTCTTTGTTCTACTGGCATTACCTGTGAATTCAGGATTATAATGCCTAACTGTAGGTTGTTCTGAGGCTCAGTGAGTTATCATATTTATACAAAGCTCCAGGGTCCTGGCATACCCTTTTTGGCATTCAAGAAGGTTAATCATCCATTACTCTTTCAGTGCCCCCTCCTGTCACTCTTGAGCCTTGGGTGTCTCTTCCATAGCCTGTAAGCATTGTCCAAGATACCCCTCTGAGGTCCTATGACTCAACTTCTTGGTCACCAGCTCTCACTGGTGGCCCCGCTGTTGCTGTTCTTGCCTGGTTACTTTCCTGAGGGTCCTACTGATCTGCACTTTTAAATTTTGATCACCTGGAGAGGTTCAGCTCCAGAAGTCAGCCTTATTTGATCTAGGCTTACAGTTAATTTTAGCTTATTAGTTTGCACCCATGTCACAAGGCTTGAACACTTTATAGTAGACAAACTAATTGCATTTAGATATTTAGATCTTTTAAAGAAAAATCTGAGTTGTCATGTGTGTTTAAAACACACCAACTACTATACCTGCACTGTCCAATTTGGTAACCACTAACCACATGTAGCTATGGAATACCTGAAATGTGGCTAGTCATAGGTGTGCTGTGACATAAAGAATATACCAGATTTCAAAGATGTAGTTCACAAGAAAAAATAATTTTAAATGTTTAAATATATATTTGTTGGTTACATATTAAGATCCATAGTGTTAAATAAAATATCATTAAATTTCAACTGTTTCTTTTTACTTGTTTTAATATGACTACTAGAAAATTTTAATATGACTCATATTATATTTCTGTTGGGTAGCATTGTATTAGACAAGACTGCAAAGCAAGTTTATTAACTATTGTGGATATACTGCAGTAATCAACAACTTCAGTACTATTGGGGCAGCTTTTTCTCTGAAGAGATTAGGGAATGAGATATGTATGTCATGTACCCTACATAATTAATATTTGAAAGGGTGCTTGTTGCCCTTTGCAGTTGCCTTTCATGTATTATCATATGATGACCATTTCTTTTACTTTTCCAAATAAAGTCACATATAAGTGGTTTTTATTTGATAATGTTAAAATTATGCATAGGCTTTTCTGTTATATGACTAATGCACAATTATCACCAAATGATAAAAGATTTGTCATATCCTATGAAGAATTTACAGTTATAGAGTGGTATTGGTCTTCTGCTTTATTTTTGTGAATGTCAAACTCATTTTGTAAAGCCCTCAGGTTATTTTGATTAATGTTATGTAAACTATTTTGCATAAGCAACTTTTTAAAAATTGTCAGTTGATCACACAAAAATGCATCAGATTCAATAGTCAGCTTGGAAAAAACAAGGTGACAAATGAAAATGAAAACACTATGGTCCAAAATCTTTGGAACACAGCAAAAACAGTTCTAAGAAAAAAAGTTTATAGATAGATAGGCCTACCTCAAGAAATAAGAAAAATTTCAAATAAGCAACATAACCTCACACATAAAGGAGCTAGAAAAAGAATAAGCAAAGCTCAAAACTGGTAGAAAGAAGGAAATAATAAAGATTAGAGAAGAAATAAACGAAATAGACATTAAAATAACCATAGAAAAGATCAATGAATTTAAGATGTTATCATTTTTGATCTTTGAAAAGATAAACAAAATTGATAAACCTTTAGCTAGACTCTTTGAGGAAAAAAAGAGAAAACTCAAGTAAATAAAATAAAAAATGAAGGAGGAGAACTAATAACCAATACCACAGAAATACAAATAATCATAAGAAAATATTATTAGGGGTGCCTGGGTGGCTCAGTTGGTTAAGTGTCTGACTTCGACTCAGGTCACGGTCTCACAGCTCATGGGTTCAAGTCTTCCGTCTGTGCTGACAGCAGGCAAGCCTTCAGCTTGCCTTGGATTCTGTGTCTTCCTCTCTCTCTCTGCCCCTCGCTCTGTCTCTCTGTCTGTCTGTCTCTCTCTCTCTCAAAAATAAATAAACATTAAAAAATATTTAGAAAATATTATTAAAATTATATGCCAACAAGTTGGACAATGTAGAAGAAATGGATAAATTCCTAGAAACACATAATCTTCCAAAACTGAATCAGGAAGAAATAGAAAATTTGAAGAGATTACTAGTAACAAAATTGAATTGGTAATCAAAAAACTCTCAACAAACAAATACCAGGACCAGATGGCTTCACAAGTGAATTCTATCAAACTTGTTAACAAGAGTTAATATGTATTCTTCTCAAACTATTCCAAAAAATAGAAGAGGAAAAAAACTTCCAAATCCATTCATCGAGGCTAGCATTACCCTGACACAAAAATCAAATACGCTACAAAAATAGAAAATTACAGACCAGTATCTTGATGAAAATAAATATAAAATTCTCAACAAAATATTAGCAGACCAAATTCAATGATATATTAAAGGGTCATTCATCACAATCAAATGGGATTTATTCCAAGGATGTAAAAGAGTGGTTCACTATTCACAAATCAATCAATGTGATACATCACATTAACTAGAGGATGGATAGAAAACATATGATTATCTCAATAGATGCAGAAAAAAGCATTTTATAAAATACAACATATGTTCATGATAAAAACTCCCAACAAAGTGGGTTTATAGGAAATATACTTCAACAAAATAAAGGCCAGTTATTGAAAACACAGCTAACATCATACTCAATGGTAAAAACTGAAAGGTTTTCCTCTAAGTTAAGGAATAAGATAAGAATGTCCTCTCTCACCACTTTCCTTCAACCCAGTACTGGAAGTCCTAGCTGTAGCAATCAGCCAAGAAAAAGACATAAGCGGCTCCTGGGTGGCTCAGTCGGTTGAGCGACCAACTTCTGCTCAGGTCATAATCTCACAGTTTGTGAGTTCGAGCCCTGCATTGGGTTCTGTGCTGACAGCTCAGAGCCTGGAGCCTGCTTCTGCTTCTGTTGTCTCCCTCTCTCTCTGCCCCTCCCCCACTCATGCTCTCTCTCTGTCTCAGAAATAAACATTAAAAAATTTTTTTAAAAAGAAAAAGACATAAAATATTCAAATTAGTAAGGAAGATGTAAAACTGTCACTATTTGTAGATGACATGATACTATATGTAGAAAAGTCTAAAGACTCCACCAAAAAACTTACAGAATAAATGAATTTAGTTTCAAGATAAAAAAAATTAATACACTGAAATTGGTTGCATTTCTATACACTAATAATGAAGTAGCAGAAAGAGAAATTAACAAAACAATCCCATTTACAATTGCACCATAAAGAATAAAATGCCTCAGAATAAATTTAACCAAGGAGGTAAAAGATCTATACTGCGAAAACTATAAGGCATTAATGAAAGAAATTGAAGAAGACACAAACAAACGGAAAGGTACACCATGGTTATGGACTGAGAGAATTAATATTGTTAAAATGTACATACTACCCAAAGATATCCACAGATTCAGTGAAATCTCTATCAAAATACCAATAGCATTTTTCACAGAACTAGAACAAAATAATCCTAAAAGTTGTATGCAACCACAAAAGATCTCAAATAGCCAAAGCAATCTTGAGAAAGAAGAACAAAGCTGGAGGCATCACAATCCCAGATTTCAAGCTATACTACAAAGCTATAGTATAAAATAGTACCAAAATAAAATACCAAAATAGTATGGTACTGGCACAAAAATAAATCGATGAATGGAACAGCATAAAGCCCAGAAATAAGCCTTTGTCAGTTAATCTATAACAAAGGAGGCAAGAATATATGATGGAGAAAAGACAGTCTTTTCAATAAATGATGTCAAGAAAATTGGACAGCTACATGCAAAAGAATGAAACTGGAGAACTTTCTTATGCCATACACAAAAATAATCTCAAAATTGATTAAAGACCTAAATGTCAGACCTGAAACCATAAAAATCCTAAAAGAAAACGTAGGCAATAATGTGTTGAACATCAGCCTTAATAACATATTTATGGATCTGTCTCCTCAGGCAAGGGAAACAAAAGTAAAAATAAACGATTGGGACTAACCAAAATAAAAAGCTTTTACACAGCAAAGGAAACCATCCACAAAACAAAAAGACAACTACTAAATGGGAAAAGATATTTGCAAATTATATATCTGATAAGACATTAATATCCAAAATATATAAAGAACTTATACAACTCAACACCAAAAAACTAAACAATTAGATTTAAAAATGGGCAAAAGAGGGCACCTGGGTATCTCTGTCGGTTAAGTGTTGGACTTTGGCTCAGGTCATGATCTCATGGTTTGTGGGTTTGAGTCCCAGTGCAGAGCTGCTTGGGATTATCCTTCTCTTCCTCTCACTCTCCCTCTCTCTCTGCCCCTCCTCCACTTGAACTTTTTCTTTCTCTCAAAAACGAATAAATAAATCTTTTTTTAAAAAATGGGCAAAGGAACTGAATAGACATTTTTCCAAAGAAAACATACAGATGGACAACAGACACATGAAAAGATGTTCAATTTGCTTATCATCAGGGAAATGCAAATCAAAACCACTATGAAAAATCACCTTACACCAATCAGAATGTCTATTATTAAAAAGACAAGGAATAACAAGTGTTGGTGAAGATGTGGGAAAAAAGGGAATGTTCATGCATTGTTGGTGGAAATGTAAACTGGTGCAACCACTATGAAAAACAGTATGAATGTTCCTTAAAAATTCAAAATAAAAATACCATATGATCCAGTAATTCCATTACTGGGTATTTACCCAAAGAAAATGAAAACATTAATTTGAAAAGATATATGCACCCCTATGTTTATCAAAACATTATTTACAGTAGCCAAGATATGGAAGCAACCCACATGTCTATTGATAGATGAGTGGATAAGGACATGATATAGATATGCAGTGGAATATCACTCAACCATAAAAAAAGCATGAGATCTTGCCATTTGTAGTTACATAGATGGACCTAGAGGTTACAATGCTATGTGAAACAAGTTAGACAGAGAAAGACAAATACCATATCATTGTACTTATATGTGGAATCTAAAAAACAAAACAAATGAACAAACCAACAAAAAACCAAACTCTTAAATACAGAGAACAAACTGGTGGTTGCCAGAGGAGAGGTAGGTGGTGGTGGGATGGGAAAAATAGATAAAGGGATTAAGAGGTACAAACTTCCAGTCATAAAACAAACAAGTCATAGAGATGAAAAATACAGCATAGGGAATATACTTAATAATATTGTAATAATGTTGTATGATGACAGGTGGTGACCACACCTATCATGGTGAGCAGTGAGAAATGCACAGAATTGTCTGATCAATATGTTGTATGCCTGAAACTAATATAATACTGTATGTCAATTATACTTCAACAATGAAAAAAATAAGCACAACTCTTTTAGCAATCAAAATAGGACTGGACTACTTTTTGTCTGTTGTTTGAGACATAGTACATTTTTATTTGATCTATATGTGATCCAAATAAACACAGCCTTCTAATGTTCTGTAGAATCTTTTTTTTTTTAAGTTTCTCAACATATTTGTCTAGTCTAAAAGCTGACTTGATATAAAAAATGATATAAGAAATGATATAAGAAATCAAATCTCTTTGATAATAGTTTACAAATAAAATGATACATCCAGTGTTGGAATATGCCAGCCAGAATCTCATGACAGTTTGATCATTAAAAATTTTTTCCAGAGTGTCTATTTCCAAAACATCTTTGTGTGTGTGTGTGCCTGTGTGTTATGTTTGATTCTCTGAGAATACTATTGGGGTGATAATTTGGGGGGGGGGGAGAAAACTATATATTCATTAAATGGTGTCAAATAAAATTATTGCTCATTGTAACAAGCTGAAGAGAGAGGTCACAGTATTATCAAATTCTACGAATTCATCAAAATGAAACTATTAGCTTTTATGTACTGTTTGACTATACAAATTGTGTTTTACTTCATTCTTATTTTGATCCTCCTGCATTTTTCTTTTCCATCTAAGAGTGTCCTGATCTTCATTATCTTTTAAAATTCTTCTATGTCATTTTCATAGAAAATGAATGGGCTTTATCAACTCATCTTATCCTTCATGAGTTTTAACCATCAGTAGTTTTTCTTCTTTTATTTTTTAGTTTCTATTGTGATATATAGGAGACATTTTGACATTTTAAGCTCAGTCTTTTTGCTTACCAATTTGGGCTTCCACCAGGCTACTTCTTTCTTTTATTTTAATTTTAGTATGAATAATAAATTTGAAGAAATGTATCAAATTAATTTGAAATTGAGGCATACACAGAGTAATTCAAAGGCAATTTCAAATGGTTATGATGCTGCTTTGTTGTATTAAGCTGCATTGCCGCTTAATCAAATCACTCTTCTGCTCCATACATTGAGTTATTGATGATTGAGTTCAGGAGTTTTGTCACTGGATCACTAGTGTCAGTAATTATTTTGCACATCATTTTCTCTGGAGTCACCAGACTTTGTTAGGAGAAGATACAGTAAAATACTGTAGCTGTTGCAATATGTTAAGGTGCATAAAGTGCATAACTTCACACACAGACATTTCCCCTGTATCTAGTACTAGTATAGATTTGTGCTCTTCATGCACAAGAAGTCTGATCAATTCATTCCACTGATTTCCATCAGCAAAGAAAAATACTAAACAGGAATTTTATTATTTTATGCACTGGATCATTGAATCTATTCCTGGGAGAAGATCACTTCCACTTTGACCAAGCATTATTGACAATAGAATCCTCTACCTATCATTTTATATGCCTGATAATTAGAAGAATATTCCACAGACAAGTTTCTGTCTCCATATATTCAAATCCTAACTTCTCCACTATCCAGCTGTACTAGTGCAGGTGTCACAAGGCACATCATTATCACAATACGACCTCTGGCCCTGTACAATCACATCCCAGCAGGCAAACAAATATGAGGGCATGGTACCCCACACTGGGAGAGCTCATAGTCACTAAACCGGCACAAAAGTGACTGTGAACCTCATGGATATATCCCACTAACCCAACTAAATGTATCCTCAATGAACTTCCCCTTAGATGGAGCCTCAAAACTTCATAAGCACTCTTAACATACTCAATATGAGAAAAAGAAGGACAGAACAAAGCTGACAGAGACAGAAATCTTGACCAAAGTGCTTAAAATATGTTTTTTCTTCCTTTTTTGGGGAGCATATCTTAAAAGAACATCTGACATTGTGAACATGTTGCTAAGGTCCTTCCCTGGGGTTCTTGGAAGTGGTCCATAGAAGCCAGGGGCCCTAAAGCATAAGCTTTATTAGCTTCACTATAAGTCAGCCTCGACTCTTATGTCAGCCTTGAGCCAGCATTCCAGGACGTGGACAGGTACCTCAATTCTCTGTTTTGTTAAGGTACGTTACATGCTCATCCACTGTGCTCTTTATCCAGATGTGAACACTGCCTCCCTTTATTCAGAAGCATTAATCAGAGTGGAGAAGCCCTCTGATACTTCAGTGGTCTCAATTCTCCCAGATGCTCTGCTACATCTTAATTCAAACAAACATGTCTCCTCCTGGCTTGTTCTGATAACCCAACCTTCCTCAACCGAGCTCCTTACTTCTGGTCTTCTCCGGTCCTCATTATGAGTTATAGAAGAAACTATCTTTGAATAAGTGAAGAATGTGAAAAATTAAACACAAGTTTTATCAGACAAAATTCAAAGAATGTACATAAGCTTTGTATGTTGACAATGAGAAAAAAAAGTTCCCAAGTATATGACGTTATTTATCATAATGTAGATAACTTGGAAATGATTCTGGGAAAAGCATCAAACATCAGAGTAGATGATGTAATGCACACCCAAAGGAATTTTTAACCCAGTTATGTCATTTGGGAAGGGATGTGAGACCTACTTTCTAATAATTGCTGTGTGTATTTACAAGGAAAGGGATGAAAAACTTAGCTTGGTACAAAACAATATAAATTAAATCAAATGAATTAAATTAAGTAAAAGATAATTAGGGCCAAATGTTGTGAAACTCCATTAGGTTATGGAAGTCTCCCAGAGGAGACACAAGTAATACTATTACTCAAAACTGAGAAAACAATATTATCACTGAATGTGTTATGACTAACTGCACTGTGTTTCTTCCAGGGGACTAAAGGGATGTCCAGGCACATGTTTACTGTTTCTTTTCTCCACATGCCACGATTCTATGGTAACTGCATCTTTGTTTACCCAGTGCTAAATAAATTATGAGAACAAATGTCTTCACTAATGTAATATTTAAACACAAAGACTATTGCCTAAAGAGTTCAATTTACTTAAAGCCCTAATGAAAATGTGGTCATCTCATACAATAGGTGAATTTTCCATGCAAGCCAATTAATTTTGATGTTATCCAATGAAGAATGTCAAACTGGAAAGAAAGAGATGAGAGCAGGGGTAGCAAATAAGTTTCATGCAAGCCTGCTCTAAATTGTTAGTAGTGTTTGCTTGAAGCTCTGAGTTGAGAAGGGTTTTAGGAAAACAATATGATCCATTAATGATGTCTACCATGTCATAGGATAAGCTAGTGACAATTGTCTGCCACTTGCAAAGCTCTCAGACCACAGCTAGAGGTCAGAACCCAAGATCTCCCTGGCAGTATGGACATCCTGTACTGGGGGTCTGGAGTTGAGATTGGTCTTCCTTTAAAGTTATCATCAGCAGCAAAGAGACTAGGAACCCACGTTTTAGGTGCCACTACCTTAGGCTCTGGAACTCATGGGTATACTATTGAGTTATACTCTCTATAGGGAAAATCCTTAGAAGCCTTTTTGCACAGGTATCATTTTAATTATGAAGAGGCTGAGGCCAGAGAAGCTATTTTACTGTAAGACATAGGACAACTTAGAGGCAGATTTGGAACCAGAGCTCCTACTCCTGGCTCCCAGACCTGTGACCTGAAGTTCTTTGGGAATGGAAGTCCCTCCCCTACTCACAACCTGCAGCACTGGTCTCAGGTCCTGGGTGCCCATATCAGATTAATCTTAAAGCTGTGTAGGTACTTGTCAATCTCTGGGCTGTTAGCCATCTCCTTCATAGTTCTGTTCCTGAATAGTTCTGTCTCCTTCATAGTTCATTTTGGTGTCACAGGTGGACTTTTGTTCTTCAGGATCCAGTCATTCACCCACTGGGCTCTTCAATTCAGGATATGTCAATAATTGTGGCTCCTAAAGTGCCTGAAGCTCATCCTGGAATACAGTGTCTTTTCTCATGTAAGCAATGAAACTGGATGCTTAACTTTCGCCTAGAGAACCCTGAACAAGCCCCAACATTCCTGTCCAGTCTGTTAGTGACAAGATCCAGCTCAGGGCAGATATGAGTCAGACTTGATGTCAGGCTCTACCTCAGGCTGACCTTCAACATGCTCTGCCTTGAAAAGGCCTAGGGACAGTGAGCAGAAGCTTCCCCTGCCTTATCGTGGGCATTATTACTTGCAGAGAATGATCTGATCCATTTCACTTGGCTTCTTTTTACTTGTCTTTTTTTCTCTTCATATCAAGGGACCTAAGGTTATCTGAAAGCATGATGACCCCCACCTTCATTCTTCCAAAGGCTTGGCAGGACAGAGACAAAACAGGGAGGAATAGAATTTCACATCAGCAGAAAGCTGAGTGCCTCCTATCTCCTTTCCAGGACTGACATGTTTACTCATAGGCTCTTCTGAGCTTCCTTCTTTGTTTTACTTGCTTCCTAGGTTTGGTCATGGGCCACAGCCAGGGGAGATTACCTACAGAGCACCCAAGTGGGAAGAACTTCTTTCTTCCTACAAGGACATAAACCACTCCTCATGTGAGGTTTTGGGCATTTGTTTTCTTTACACATGAAGTGGTTCTGACCAGACCACAAAGTCAGTGCTGTCCTGGCAATAACTGGGATTGCACTGAATGAATATGAAACCCAAAATGGCATCATGATCTCCTCAATCCATAGAGCCTCTAACTTACAAATTGCCTGAGCAAACCGCAATTATTCCTCCAACCTGTTGCACATATCTAGGTCTCTATGAAGGGGTTCGTGTTTCTGCCTCATTATTTAACATTTAAAAAGGAAATATCCAATTTCTCATGTAAAGCATTTAGCATAGTGCCTGGCACATGGTAAATGCTAGGTACAGTTAGCCATTAACATAATTATTATAATTTTTATTGTGTAGGTAGTACCATCCTATGGTGTGTGGTACTATGTAGCTTAATCTTCATAACAGCTGGCATAAAAAATTTTCCATCATAATCCCATTTTATCCACAGAAAAATAGCTTAAAATCTACCTCTATGTAAAAATTTCCTCATTGGTTCTAATCTCTTCTGTCTTTGAACCACCATAGCATTATTTTATTTGTCTCTATTTGTCTACATGCCCAATCCTCACCACCACCTTAATTTGTACAACCCTAGGAGTCACCCATTGTTCTCTGCATTGCTCTGAGCCCCAGGACATCACCCAGGTCTACTGCCAGCTGGGTTTGGCCAATGGAAGGTACCAACAGGAGATCATAGTGTTTATTAGTCAGGTATTAGGGTTCTTCAGATAAAGAGAACCAATTGGATATGTGTGCATGTGTGTGTATGTTCATGTGTGCATAAGTTATAGGCATATTATAGTGAATTGACTCACATGAATATGCAGGCTGACAAGTTCCAAGATCTGTAGAGTCACTTGGTAAGCTGGAGACCCAGGCAAGCCAATGGTTTAGGGTTCCCTCCCAAGGGTTGGCAGGCTTGAGACCCAGGAAAACCTCATGTTTTAGAGGAGTTCAGAGGCAGAAAGAAAGCCAGTGTCCCAGTTCACAGACCATCGGAAAAGAAAGATTCTCTTTTACTTGGGACAGAGGCAGCTTTTTTGTTCTCTTCAGGCCTTCAACTGATTGAATTAAGTTCATCCACATTATGGAAGGTAATCTACTCAGTCTACCAATTTAAAGGTTAATCTCATCCCAAAACACCCTCAGAAACACCCAGAATAATGTTTGATCACATATCTGGGCACACTGTGGCTCAGTCAAGTTGACACAAAATTCACCATCACAGTGGGTAAAGGAGAGAAAAGTCTGAATATTTCTTTCCTACTGCCTCCCTGCTTTGGCATCATGTCTCTGTAAGCGCCTGTCTGTGACTACAGTTCTAGTGGAAAAACCTCCCCCCCAGGCTACAGTTCTATTTTCTCTCATACCCTTCTAATCCCTCCAGGAGTGGTAATATCTCCCTGTGTTACTAGTTTTGCAGAGCCTGAAAAATCTTTGCTCATCCTCTTAACCCAGCACGTGCCTCTGTAGGTAATCCATCATTCAACTCTCTTCATTTAAACCATTTAGGGTGAATGCTATTTCCTCCTATAGCCCTAATAGATACAGTGGTATTCATCTGCTTTTCCATTTTATAATTATAATAGAAATACATGTTTATAATAAAAATGTTTGAAAATGAAGAATACATAAATAATAAAATACAAACCAACCAGAATCCTACTAAAGGAGATAATCATTATTGACTTATTATTTCATTGTTCCTATTGGTATATTTGAGAAGGGAGCATTAGATAAACACTTGGTTGTTGTGTGTGTCCCATTTCTTTAACATTCTTCAGTTTTAATTTTTAATGGCTGCATATTATTTTGCGATATTTTAACTCTCTTGCAATTGGTATAAATTATTTTATGCCCTGAACAGAAACTCATAGAGGTCAATCCACTATGTCATTCAACTAGCTTGGTACCTTGCACATTAATGTTATTCATTCTTGACACATTATTCACCCTATCCTGTTAAAGATGTAGAATAGTTTATAGAGATAAACAAAATATAGCAAGATAAAGAATATTTCAGACTAAAAGAGAAAATAAGCATAGTAAAATAAGATGGAATAATGAGTAAGGTTAGAATCCAATAATGCATGCCAAGAACCTTGTACTCTTATTAGAAATTGGGTACAAACTTGTCTCTAAGCTTTCTAAGAGTTCATTCAAAGAGGAGAATGCTAGCAGTTACTGAATTCAGTTTCCATAAAAGAAGAACAATCCAGCTACTCAGGAGAAGTACAGAAAAGCATGTATGTTGTTTTCAACAATATCTTCATAGGAAAGGCAGTGAGGGGTTTCACAAGGCTGTTTCTTATAAAATCTGCCTATATAAGCTAAGGGTATCATGCCAAACTGCAATTCAGGAAAAGCAATTCTACAAGAGGCCCAATGAGATGCATTCCTGGTATGCAGCTCTTAATCTCTGATCTAGCTTGCCCCAGGAGTTTAGTTCAAAGAATTTATAGAGAAAAATATGGCTTGCAAATTCTTCAAGAAAATCTTCATGCTAGGTCTCTTTATAATATCTACATACCTACATCTATCTGTATAAGTGGTAGAGTTCTGGTTCCTGCAATAGGGTCATTTAGACTAAAGTAGATTCCATCCCTTCTATAAACACATAAAACATAACAAAAAATTGTAAACACATAGCCAAGATTGAAAGAACAAATGGACTTTCTTCAGTTTTTGGCAACAGCAAGAAATGTCTCAGGCAGAGAGGTAGGCTTACAAGCTGCCTCTGGTGGCCCAGGGACACATCCAACCTGGATAGAGGTCCAAAAGGCAGAGGTTTTCATGCCCCAAGAAAGGAATTTTGATGTGATCTTAGGCCTCTGTAAAATAGGGAACCAAAAATGGAAAACGCTTTAAGTAGCTAAGACCCTGGAAAGAAGTTCTAAAAAATTCTACTATTAGCTTTCTAGAAATGGTTCTGATTTAAACATAAAAATCAAATAAATGAACAACAACAGTAAATCCTCCTATGAGAAATTAAATCCTAATCCTGAGCCATTTGCAACTATAGAGCCCTAATCTGTGGAATAATAAACTGCAAAATTAACACAAAAATGGTTTCCAGTCCGGTGAAACTCATGGAACACTTGGCAAAAGAAAATGCAAAACAAGTCTCATGGAACACCCACAGAAACAAACAACTTCAGTTGAAGACAAACTCACAGTAAAAAGTTACAAACCACAAAGTAAAATGAATCACCATAAGGGAAAGTCAGCAGATATAAATATACAGGAAAATATGTGCTCCCCACCAAATTGAAATATTAGAAAGGGACTGTATAATAACTATGTTTAAATAATTTAAATGTTAAAACAGGAAATAGGAACCATATGAAGGAAAGATCAAGACACCATCTAAAAAAAAAGGAGAATCTAAACAGAACTTAAAATGAAATATATAGTTATTGAAGTTAAAAACTCAAAGTATGGGTTAACAACAAATCATATATAATTAAAAAGCAGGAGGGCCTGAGAAAATATCCCAGAATTCAGCTCAGAGATAAAACAATGCGAGGATATTAAATGACTGTGAGTTCAAGACCATGTTTTAACTTTACACTTACATAGCACATACTTCAGCAGGCATTGTACATTCATCTTACTTAATTCTCATAACCTATTTTTCAGATGGGTTAATTGAGGTACTAAGAGTTTGATTTACTTACCAAAGCTTCACAGCTAAAGAGTGGCAGTGTTGGGTACCCAGCTTCCTGACTTGAGTACAACTATCCTCAGGGACTTCACTACTTCTGATATCCCCTCTGTCTGCTGCTAGTCCCCTCCTGCACCTGCTATGTCATTCCTATCAGCATATAATGTTCTTCTATTTCCCAACATTAAAAAAATCCTTTCTTGCCCTTATATTTCCTATCAGCTACCAACCTGTTATTTTGCTTTTTCTCACAATCAAAATTTACAAATTATTCTGCAAAGGCTCTTGACCTCCTTACCTACTATTTCCTCTTCAACTCACTCAATATATCATCTATATTATACCACAGTACCTTAGAACACTACTCTGAGCTTCATCTTTGATTTCCTATTTAATATTTCAAATTTAACTTATCTAAAATTAACTTCTTGATCTCCCCATCCCCATTTTTATTACAAAAATATAAAAAAATATATGAAAGTAAATTATCTTTGCCCAAGAAGTTTATTAATGACAAAGAGAAAATGTAACTTTACGAACATAAATAACCTTAATCGGGTAAAGTTAATCACCAGTAATGTGACAAACGTATATTATGTGACTCTTGATACGATGCTCTGAGAAGGATATATCCCTTCTGTAGTTATAATAGCACTCCAGCTGGTCTTAAGGGTTAACTTGCTTCAAGTTGACACACTCCTTGCTTGTTGATGTAAGGCCCTTGATCTGTAACCAAATTAATTTACTTTCTTTGAGATTTATAAGCTGCTGGCCTTGGTGAATGAAGGAGCAGGATGCTCCCAGACCACAGAGGCCAACAGGTCCATTTGAAGCCCCTTTAGCTTTCTGATTAGCCCTGCAATCTTTTAGCAAAATATTTTTCTTTTTTAAGGTCATGCAAATTACTTTGCTGACCACCCTTTGCACATCTGTAGACCTTGCCCTCCTCTCTAGAAAGAACAGACTACTCTTGCACAACCCTTGGGTACCAAGGAACCAGACCTTCTTACACAACCACCCTGGAGTACCAAGGAACTAGAAGTACCTGTACAACTTCAAGCACCAAGATAACTCTGTAGCTGACATCATTGTGTCTGTACATAATCAAGAAATGTCACAGACCCTGTACTCCCTTAACTGATTAAACCCCTTTAACAGTCCCTGTGTCAGGCAGAAACCTCAGAGTGTAGTCATAGTGGGCCTTTGGACAAGAGTCCACCTTCTCCACAGGTGGCCAGCCTCTTGAGTAAAGCTCATAGTCCTTTCCAATCAAAATTTGTCTCTTGAGCATTGTCCTTTAGAGCAATGGGAGGCAAACCTGGATTTCTAGAACATGATTTTCCTGTCAAAAATGTATAACCTGAATCTAATCATAAGGAAACATCAGACAAACTAGACTGAGGGACATTTTACAAAATAAATGGCCTATATTTTTTTAAATGTGAGGTCATGGAAAGTGAGGAAAGACAGGAACTGATCCAGATAAAGAGATTTAAAGACATTAAATAAACAACTGTTAAATGCAAGTGTGGTCCTCAATTGGATCTTGGACCAGAAAACAAAAATTGTTTTTCTTTAGCTATAAAAGATATTAGTGAGACATTTGGTGACATTTGAATGAGATATGAATTATAAATAATAGTGTGTAGGTATATACTTACAATACTTAGAATATTATGTAAGTATTAATTCCCTGATTTTGATAATTATACTTTGAGTATAAAAGAGAATAAATTTGTTTGTAGGAAATATACATTCATAGGAGTAAATGGCATCATGTCTACAATTTATTCTCAAATGGTTTAACAAAAAAAATACATACACATTCATCCATATACACAGACAGAAAATGATAAAGCAAAAGGGGTATGTTATCCACATTTGGGGAATCTGATGAAGTATATACAGAAATTTTTTGTATTAGTTTTGCAATTTTTCTATAAGTCAATTATTTGTAAATACAATTTTTTTACACACACACAAGTAGAAGAAATAGTGTAATAAACTCCTCTGTACTTACCGTCTAGCTTCAATTATTATCAGCTCATGGCTCACCTTGTTCCATCTTTACCTACACCTGCATGATCCACATTGGCATAATGCTTTAGTCCTACAGCATGTTTATAAATGCTCTTTCATTTTGAGCCTCACAGAAATTCTATAAGAGGAATGGTAGGAATTATCCTCCCCATTTGGTAAATGAAGCACTTGAGACAGAGGGAAGGTTAGGAAGCTTGCCTTTGTTCACATAGTTAGCTAGCAACAGCTTCAGGCTTTCTGGCTTGGGTTCATTGTTCATCTCACCACATATCATTATTCTAAAACAGTAATAGTAAAAACTCTGGCACAGTGGGATCTCCATGAGTTTCCTCTTTTTTCCTGAGCCTGTGCCTCCATCTTAAATTAAGCAGTCCAACATCTCTGAGGCCATGAGGTCCATAAATATGCTAGGAAATCCACCACCTCTGAATCCTCAACAGCCCAAATGCTACATTCTGGGTAAAGACTACTCATCTCTGTCTTCACTTCTACCTTTCCTGGGAGCACTTCCTCATTCTTTCCTCAGTGCTCTGACACCTGTTTGGACAGGCCTTTATGGTAAGGTTTTCACTTTATGGTACAGTTAGCTGTTATATCTGTCTCTCTGGCCACAATGTGAATTCCTTTATGTTGAGTCTGTATCTTCATACAGGATCTTGGCCCCTCAAATCAGTAATTTGGAGTCAATTTAATGAAGGGCCTGTTTATAAAAACGTGAGTAGATGATGCATAGGGGCACTTGTACCCCAATGTTTATAGCAGCACTCTCAACAATAGCCAAATTATGGAAAGAGCCTAAATGTCCATCAACTGATGAATGGATAAAGAAATTGTGGTTTATATACACAATGGAGTACTACGTGGCAATGAGAAAGAACGAAATATGGCCCTTTGTAGCAACATGGATGGAACTGGAGAGTGTTATGCTAAGTGAAATAAGCCATACAGAGAAAGACAGATACCATATGGTTTCACTCTTATGTGGATCCTGAGAAACTTAACAGAAACCCATGGGGGAGGGGAAGGAAAAAAAAAAGAGGTTAGAGTGGAAGAGAGCCAAAACATAAGAGACTCTTAAAAACTGAGAACAAACTGAGGGTTGATGGGGGATGGGAGGGAGGGAAGGGTGGGTGATGGGTATTGAGGAGGGCACCTTTTGGGATGAGCCCTGGGTGTTGTATGGAAACCAATTTGACAATAAACTTCATATATTGAAAAAAAAAACGTAAGCAGAGTTTCGGAAAATGAAAGAAATTGTATAGTATCCTCCCTTCCCTTCTCTTACCTTGCCCACCCCATCACCAACCCCTTTCTTTACCAGCCCTAAAGCTGACCTGTTACTGGAATCATTTTGGAATGAGAATCAGAGAAAGCCATATGGACACAGCTGCTCACAGATGAACGCCACTTTGCAGGTGCAGCTGACGCTGGAGGCAAGGGAGCCCACTGGTAAGGGTCAGTGTCCCAGGGCACAGAACAGGGAGGACAGGGCAGAAGGCATGACAGATGGAGACAGTGCTCACATCTTTGCATTCCCAGCATGTGGCAAAATGCCCAGCCGGTGCACAGAAATATTTTTTATTGAATTGCTGAATCTTAAATATTGCTGGTTGATATACCCTAGGAACACAGAACAGTTTTTAGCATTGCTACAGCATATTTAACATAGTTTAAACCAGAGAAATACCAAATGTATTATCAAAGTTTAAAGTGTTATGTTGTCATAATGAAGTTAAATTTCTAAGCCACAACATAAAACTAATTGGTTTAAGAATGTAATAGCCAAAGTACAGTGTATGATTTTGAAGTTATAATTCTTCCATCAGTGGATTCAGTTAAAGATTTTATATACCACTTCATATTAGAAAAATACTTTTTTTTTCTACTTTTCTTGCCCAAATGCTGAAGCTCCTCTGGCTGTTTAATAATTAAAACATGTGAAACTTAGGCATACAGGCAAACACTGCAGCTGAGGATAGACACACAGGAACGTATTGGTTCCACTGCCTCCACCTCAGAAGACACTGGAGAGCTGGCCAGGAGCTCTCTCCAGCACCTGCCAACGTTCCAAAACAGGCCCAGTTGCTGCTCCAGCTTTCCAGAGTCAGATTCTCTGCTTTTATAAATATGTCTGCATGGTGATTTTTTGCAACATAAAACCCTTGCTTGAAAGGCCACTCAGCATTCATTTCTCAAATTGATCTATTTAACAAAAACACCCTGAAGTGTTTGCAATCATACACAAGAACTCCTTGAACATCTGTAATTAATAAAGTGAGGTGTGGTTCCAATAACAAATTTACCAGTGATCACTAATTTGCTGGAAATTGATAGCTTAAGCCCTTAATCACATAGGGCAGTTTAGGGTTTGTGCCTGCTATCCAGGTGTAATTACTGATAGTCCCCCTCCTTTTCTCAAAAGTATTCTGATCTGGTCAATAAATTATGTGGTCGCCCTACTTAAGGCCTAGCTTCAGTCTAATCTTCAAGATGACAACATTCCTCAAGTAGTGCTTTCACTAATGCTGGAAGTGTGGCATCTATGCCATCATGTGTCCATTCATTGCCGTGTTGTATTAATTTCCTGTGGCTGCTGTAACAAATGACCACAAACTTGTTGGCTTAACACAGCAGAAATGTATTCCCTCACAGTTCTGGAAGCCAGAAGTCCAAAATCAAGGTGTGGGTCAGTCTCCACTCCTTCTAAGGCTCTAGGGGAGAGTCCGTTCTTTGCCTCTTACAGCCTCCATTGGCTGTTAGCATTCCTCGCTGCTCCCTGGTCTGCAGCCACATCACCCCAATCTCTGCCTCTTCTCATGTCCTCCCTTCTTGTCTGCATGCCCTTTCCCTGTCTCACCCTTATCTGAAGACCTGTCATTAGATTTAGGTCCCACCAGGGTAATACAGGATGATCTATCTCTTTGTCTCAAAATCATTAATTTAATTACAACTGCAAAAATATTTTTTGTTTTCAAATCAGGTCACGTTCACAGGTCCCAGGGATTATGTCATGGACAGATCTTTTTGAAGGCCACCATATGTGTAATATGTGTAATAACTACACATATTAAAGTTAAGCTTACATTTTCTAACTGTATTTTTGAAAGTATGGGATTTCTGGGATGTATTTTCTTGAAAATCCCATTGAATCACTTATACTTGACATGATGATATGTATATCTAAGATGTCCTCATTACAAATTAAAAGCCAATGAGGACTGCCTCCCTGGCCCCTGCCCTGAGAAATCTGCTTTCTGTAACCCTCTTCACACCGGAGTAGTCCAATCCACTTAGAGAGTCCATCAGTGGAACTAGGATGAGGGGAGTGAGGCACTCACCTCAAGCACAAAATTTAATTATTTTGTGAGTATTACATTATTTATCTTGATGACTGAGGTTTTTGGCACCCAATGAACCATGTACCGAGTGCTCACCCTAGAGTCTACATCTTTAGGTACTTCCCTTTGTAAGATCAGGCATCATAGCTCCTGTTTGTGGCCTTCTCTAATAATGAGTATAGAAAATCTTCTCTTTCCTTTCCACCCTCAGTATTTCTGTTATCATAATCTACTGTGGTAGGGTCTCCTCCCTAAGGAAAGAAAGAAAAAAAAAACCCTCAAGGCAACCTGGTTATGGCATACATGACAACATACCTCATGACCTTGTAACATGAGACCACTTAATCAGACTACATGTTTATATGTTATCATATACGGGAGACAAAGAAGTAAAAAATATATTTAAAAAACTACACCACGTGGCGTTCGGGGCTCAGTTCTTTGGGCACGAACCCAACTGAGCAGTGCTGGCATAAAGTTGCTTCCTGGAAAGAAAAGCCTCGGTGTCAAGACTCTGTGTGAGAATCCTGTGACATTGCTTGGGGGCTCACGTCTAGGATTCAGAGATGGTGTATTTCCACCTCCTTTGTCACTGGGGATACGGACCTTGGAGCACTGGGAGAGGTGACTTCGCCTGGTACCAGTGGACCACTTGCTCTGCAGGAGACTAGCCCTCCCAGCACGCTGGGGTGAGGACCACATGAGGCCCAGGAACCAGCTCAGGAAGCACCCGTCAGACTGGTAAGAACCGGGTTCATTTTGGCAGACTTGCCCTTAAGAGGCAGAAGGGGAGCCTGATGAAGTCCCAAAGTTGCCCTATAGTTCCACAAGGGATGAGGAACAAAGTCGCAACTCTAAGGCACTGAATGTAGGGCAGTGGATTGGAGTCACTGTATGTGTGTGGGGACTTGTCTCATTCATTTCCTGGATCAAAGACTATGATAATTAGAGCCAACTGTCTCTGATTAGCCTACCTCAGAATGGGAACTTTAAGGAATATTCCCAAGCAGCTGCCAAAACTCCTTTTGTTTCTGGGAAATTCCCTGTCTTCTCCAGACTGACATGGACTGCCTAATTCCACTAATGGAAAACAAAACAATGCAAAGCAAAGCAAAGCAAAACAAAACAAAACAAACCTGGAGTCTGCTCCTCAGTCTCAGCTGACAAGATTTAAATCTGGGAATTCTCTTTCTCAGCCTTCTGCTGGTACCTCACCTCTTCTGCTTTCCCTTCCCTTCTGTTTCTGCACCACCTGGAGGAGGTGGCCTGCATAACTGGCTCCTCATGCCTCAGGCACCATCAGTTCCTCCCACCCTAGATGTTGAGGAACAAAGACCACTCACTTTAGATTTCTCCACCAATGTTTCAGGTAAAAATTAACCATGGGGAACAAATTGTCTTAAGTGGACCCAAATAAAACATACTCAGTGTTTAAACTCATTTAAGTTTGTTGGTTTGAGATAGATAATGTTTAGCAACATTAAATTTAAAAAAATTTTTTATTCTACCTAGATTTGCTGAAGGTCAAATAAGTTTATGTTGTCTCTGTTCCAATTTGTTAGCAAAAGGATGACTTAAAGTAATGGTTAACTTTGTCTCATAGTTTTCATGGGTAATTGTTAAGATAGCTTTCAAAGTCTTTGGTAAGTAAAATGTTAAAGGTTTTGCTTGCATGATAAATTAAGATTAAATTCATTAGATATCTAATGAGATAAGAGACTAAAGCACTAATTACTAGATGTAGGTTTGTGCTTTTGACTTGTTGCAGAAAAACTAAGGATATTTGGATCTGTTGGAAAACATGCTTTGTGCCTAATTGATTCATAAGTTTGCCATCTAAGAAATTCTGATATAACAGTTCACAATTTGTTACTACTTAGTTTTCACTGAAAACTAAGGTTTCTAAGAGTTAAAATTCTGCTAAATGTAGTTAAGACTGATGAAAATAAGGAAAGCAAGTCTGCATGTAAAAAAGTAGATATATAAAAAAAATAAGGAATGCAAATATATTTTTTGTTAAAGGTAAGAAAAAAAAAAAGGTAATTTTGTCCTAAATGAGATGGGTTGTTTGGGGGAAAAAGGGGCTTAGGTCAAAATCTAAAAGCAAAGGAATGTTGTAAAAGTTTTCTAAAGGAAAATCTTTAAAAAGAAATTTTATATATGGTCAGAAGGTCTAAGGTTAAGCCTTTAAATTATGCTAAATTAGCCACTATCTTACAGACACAAAATAAAACCCTGGTGGCCTTCCTGGAAAGATTGAGAGAGACTCTCATGAAATATATGGCTATCTCCCTAACACCCCTGAGGCTGTGATGATTCTAAGACAAATTTTTCACTCAATTGGTCCCAGATATTAGGAGAAAACTGCAAAAGCTGGCTGTTGGTCCAGAAGGAACCCTGGAGGAGCTCTTATGAGCTGCCAATTGGATGAATTACAATGAAGATCAAAAGGAGAATAAAAAAACAAACAGAAAAGGAGGCTTTAAAAAAAAATCTGAGGCCTTAGTTGTGGCCTTATGTACTATGTCAAACCGGACTTCTCGAGGTCCTGGCACCAAGTGTCATTTATATGGCCATTCAGAGCATTAAAAATGAGAACATCCTCAGAGGGGACAACCAAAATGAAAACCCCATAAGCCATGCCCCTTGTGTGGAGACAATCACTGGAGATCTGAATGTCTTTTGGGACCTCTGTCTGTGAGGGCTCAGATAACCAATGCCCCTGGAAGGGACAAACGGGGGCCTGGGGCTCTTCACAGTGGCTCCCCTAAACCAATGGTCTATCAGAAACCCAGAGCCTCAGATAACTCTAAATATAGAAGGAAAACTGGTTGACTTCTTTCTTGATACTAGAGCTACCTTTTCTGTCCTTTCCACTCCAAGCCAACTA
Organism: Panthera onca; assembly: GCF_046562875.1. Lineage (NCBI taxonomy): Eukaryota > Metazoa > Chordata > Mammalia > Carnivora > Felidae > Panthera > Panthera onca. Next base: position 165,794,184 of record NC_138342.1, on the reverse strand, counting down.
TCCAAACACAGCATGACAATTAGAGGCATCTCGAGAAAATTTATAACTAAATTTTTCTCTTAGCCTCTGGGATACATATGGGGAAAACTAATTTTTTCTCATTCTTTCTTGATAATCCCAGAGAGCCTTACTCCCTTGCTAGGAAGGGACATTATAAATTAGAGACTATAGTACTACCAACTCCAGAACAAATAAACAATTGTATGAGTTTTGGGGAATTACTGGATATTACAGGCTGTAAATACCAGGGTTCAGAAAACAGTTTGCCTGCTATATCAATTATTAAAGGAGACTCAATCCCACCTACTCTCCCAAGAAAATAAACTGGGGTCTGACTCATAGACACTGTCTCCAGCCCTTAAAATGGTTATAACCAGAGCAGGGCAATTACTATGACTGAGCTCACAGAGCTAAAAGATCATTAAAACACAGCATCAGACCTTTCATTTAAGGAGTCACAAAACTTACCAAATGGCCCAAAGAATGTTTACTGAAAAAAAAAAATTGTCAAGGACAGTTCAGCAAGTAGTACCAGCCTGTAAAGTAAGTCTTAAAAGCAATCCTCTCTAGGGGCACCTGGGTGGCTCAGTCTGTTAAGTGTCCAACTTCAGCTCAGGTCATGATCTCACAGTTCGTGGGTTCGAGCCCTGTGTCAGGCTGTGCTGAACGCTTGCGCAGAGCCTGGAACCTGCTTCGGATTCTGTGTCTCCTTCTCTCTCTGCCCCTTCCCCGTTTGCACTCTGCCTCATTCTGTCTCTTAAAAATAAATAAATGTAATAATAATAAAGAAAAGAAGTGTGTTAAAAACAATCCTCTCAACCACAAACTTTCTCTCCCAGGCAATCAAGGAACTGAAGGCTATCCAGGCTTACCTAAAAAATTGCAAATTAATAATGGTAAATGCCTGCCTTGACTCTTTCTCTAATAGAACTCCTGGCTCTTGGAAAAGTTTTACACCTCAAAATAAAGCCAACTGGTTGGCTTCTGGTTATACTAGGCAAAACTCTAAATAACACCTCACAAGCATTAGATGCTTTAAAAACATTTTTTAAAATTAAGTTAGGGTCAAACTCTTGAAAATAGAGCCACCATTAATTAATACTCCTGCTCCTCCATCAGCTGGGTTATGAGTGATTCCCTGGCATATGTTGTGTACAAAGTCAGGGTCTCTCCTAGATTGTTTGACAGATTTGGAAACTGTGGACATTATCTTATGATGCCATCTTGTTGGTCGGTATAATCGTTGTGTTTTTCTCTTTTTGTCTGCTAAAGTTTATGCTGCCTCATGCCTGGTAGCCTTCCTGTAGAACCATACTGTGGGCGACTCAACTGACCCTTGGGTAGACTGTAACTGCTGTACTTCTACACCATCCCTTATCAGTTTGAAAAAGCCAGAACAGTCATCATCCCTGCTCCCTAAGAGCAGTTATAGGCCATATTCCAGGGGAGAAATAAATAGGGAAAGGGTTAACATTAGGCAGGGAGAGATAGGGACCTTTAGGGAGGCAGACTGCAGCTGCAAGTGGGAGGCTAAAAAAGCAGATGGGGTTCTCCCCTTATAAAATCCTTTATGGGCACCCTCCCTGCCCCATTACCAAGTATTAAGGGGAGATCTAAATGAGATAGGCAATCTAACCCTAAGGTAACAGATGTGGGCCCTTGGCTCTACCCTAACCACCTTACACCACTGGGTTAGGGAATGATTACCTGTAACTCTGACACAGATACTGACCCCTTTATATACGGGATGCAATATAGATAAACAAATGAAATGTCCAACTCCTAAAACCTCTCTGGAAGGGCCCATTCACTGTCATTTTGTCCACTCCTACTGCAGTAAAGGTAACTGAGGTGGGTCCCTGGATTCACCACAGCAGAGTGAAGCTGGCATCTCGAACTGGGAGTGTACTCCTGATCCATCAACACCATGCAAACTGACCATACAGAAGCATGCTGCAACTCCAGAGGCTCTGGTATACTGCAGCCCTGCTTTAGTCACTCTGGAAGCTGACTAACCTACGCATGGCAGAAGCTTGAGGAATCGATGGTATGGTGAAACAAAAGACTGCCCTTATTTTCTATATCTGTTTCCTTATTGTGATGAAATGTGACCCCTGTGTCTCACTGTTATTGTGATTCCTGCTCGGATTGACAGAGTCCACCCTGGCTGGTTGGAAGTGTGGTGAGAGGTTTCTGGTAGTACTCACCTTCCTTTTATGAATAGGATGCTTCGTTGATGCCAACATAGGAAAACAATGGCCACAGAGACTAGAAAATTAGAGGGTATTGAGGAGGCACCTTTTGGGATGAGCACTGGGTGTTGTATGGAAACCAATTTGGGAATAAATTTCATATATTGAAAACAATGAAAAAAAAAAGAAAATTAGATCCCCACACAACTTATAGTAAAACAAAATACCCCAGTCCTGCTACTGGGGTTTGGCTCCTCACAAATGTAATTATTGGAAAAAACTGTCTTGCCTGGTGGGGGAAAAGTTCATTTTTGTCTCTGTTAAAAACTTAACATGCTGGATTGGGAGAATAAATATTGTTAAAATGTCAATACTACCCAAAGCAATCTACACATTCAATGCAATACCAATAATAATTGCACCAGCATTCTTCTCAAAGCTAGAACAAACAATCCTAAAATTTGTATGGAATCACAAAAGACCCCAAATAGCCAAAGTAATATTGAAGAAGAAAACCAAAGCAGGAGGCATCACAATCCCAGACTTTAGCCTCTACTACAAAGCTGTAATCATCAAGACAGCAGGGTATTGGCACAAACCAACGGAATAGGATAGAGACTCCAGAATTAGACCCACAAATGTATGGCCAACTAATATTTGACAAAGCAGGAAACAGTATCCAACGGAAAAAAGACAGTCTCTTTAACAAATGGTGCTGGAAGAAATGGAAAGCAACATGCAGAAGAATGAAACTAGACCACTTTCCTTACACCATTCACAAAAATAAACTCAAAATGGATGAAAGACCTGAAAGTGAGACAGGAAACCATCAAAACCCTAGAGGAGAAAGCAGGAAAAAACCTCTTTGACCTCAGCCTCAGCAATGTCTTATTTGACACATCTCCAAAAGCAAGGGAATTAAAAGCAAAAATGAACTATTGGGACCTCATCAAGATAAAAATCTTCTGCACTGCAAAGGAAACAATCAACAAAACTAAAAGGCAACTGACGGAATGGGAAAATATATTTGCAAATGACATCTCAGACAAAGGGCTAGTATCCAAAATCTATAAAGAACTCACCAAACTCCACACCTGAGAAACAAATAATACAGTGAAGAAATGGTCAAAAGACATGAATACACACTTCTCTAAAGAAGACATCCAGATGGCCAACTGGCACATGAACAGATGCTCAACATCACTCCTCATCAGGGAAAAACAAATCAAAACCACACTGATATATCACCTCACACCAGTCAGAGTGGCTAAAATGAACAAATCAAGAGACTATAGATGCTGGCAAGGATGTGGAGAAATGGGAACCTTGCACTGTTGGTGGGAATGCAAACTGGTACACCCACTCCAGAAAACAGTGTGGAGGTTCCTCAAAAAATTAAAAATAGAACTACCCTATGACCCAGCAATAACACTGCTAGGAATTTACCCAAGGGATATAGGAGTGCTGATGCATAGGGGCAATTGTACCCCAATGTTTATAGCAGCACTTTCAACAATAGCCAAATTATGGAAAGAGCCTAAATGTCCATCAACTGATGAATGGATAAAGAAGATGTGGTTTATATATACAATGGAATACTACTTGACAATGAGAAAGAATGAAATCTGGCCATTTGCATCAATGTGGATGGAACTGGAGGGTATTATGCTAAGTGAAATAAGTCATAGAGAGAAAGACAGATGCCATATGTTTTCATTCATATGTGGATCCTCAGAAACTTAACAGAAGACCATCGGGGAAGGGAAGGGGGGGAAAGTTACAGTGAGGGAGGGAGGCAAACCATAAGACACTCTTAAGGACTGAGAACAAACTAAGAGGTTGGGGGAAAGGGGAAAGTGGGTGATGGGCAGGGAGGAGGGCATTTGTTGGGATGAGCACTGGGTAGTGTATGGAAACCAATCTGACAATAAATTATATCTAAAAAATAAAAATAAATAAAAATAAATAAAAACTTAACATGCTTAGGTCAAAGATTTTATAACTCAACTGCCTGGCAAACCCAGTGGTGGGGGACCCCAGATCTTCTAGAACCGGATTCCCCTGCCCCCTTGTCTAACTTCTCTCCTCTCTGAGAGGCCTGAGACAATGTCAATGCAGCCATCAAATGGCAGGCCCCAGGTAGACTATACTAGCTATGTGGAAGGACAGCCTATACAGTACTTCCCTCAGGCTGGTCAGGATCATATGTGCTGGAAACTATTTGTCCATCTTTCTTCCTGCTCCCACTTAGAGGAAAACATTTGGGGGTTCAAGTGTGTGGGGACAGGGAGACTAAAAAAAAAACAGTGTGCTTTACAAATTGACAGTTAAAAAGATAATAAATGGCCTCTGAGAGTATAATCCAATATTATGGCCCTGTCACCTGGGCAGAGGATGGGTCCTGGAGCTACGGCACTCCCATTTACATGCTAAACCACATAATCAGACTACAAGCAGCTATAAAAAATTATAACCAATAAAACTGCCAGAGCTCTTAACTTACTAGCCAAGCAGCAAACCAAAATGCACAATGCTATCTATCAAAATCGCTTGACTTTAGATTACCTGCTTGCTTCTGATGGAGAAGTTTGTAAAAAGTTTAACGTAAGCAACTGCTGCCTGCAGTAAATAATTTATCCTTTTGTCAAACCTAAGAAATTTTGTTAAAATGCAGTTTACTAAATAAACCATTTGGCTGAGAACACTTATAAAAATATAGCTACAATATTTCAGTTTTTGCATCATTAAACTTGTAGTACAGAGATACAATCAATCAATTAATAATTTAATGCCTACTAGCGGGAGCCTGGGTGGCTCAGTAGGTTAAGCATCTGACTCTTGGTTTTGGCTCAGGTCATGATCTCATGGTTTGTGGGTTTGAGCCCCACATCAGGCTCTGTGCTGACAGCTGCAGAGCCTGCTTGGGCATCTCTCTTTCTCTCTCTCTGTCCCTCTCTCTGCACTTCCCGTTTGTTCATGCTTTCTCTCTCTCTCAAAAGAAATAAATAAACATTAAAAATAATTATAATAATAAATAAAAAATCATATATATATTGGCTTTTGCATGTGGTGTTTGCATATAGCTGTTTTTAAGCTTCATTTTGGAGACAGTAGTATTAAGAGTTACATTGTTTTGAGCACACACCACTGGGCAATAAAGAAAGGAACATGGGGGCGTCTGGGTGGCTAAGTCCGTTGAGTGCCTGACTTCAGCTAAGGTCATGGTCTCATGGTTCATGAGTTCAAGCCCAGCATCAGGTTCTGCACTGACAGTGCAAAGCCTGCTTGGGATTCTCTCTCTCCTCTCTCTCTGTCCCTCCCCAACTTGTGCCTTCTCTCTGTTTCTCAAAATAAATAAATAAACTTAAAAAAAAAAGAACCTGAAAATTTTGTGGGAAAATTAGAGGAGACTTCAGTTTTAGATTGAGAAAAAAGAATAAAGAAAAAAATAGAGAAAAAGGTGAGGTTGAATAAGCTGGAAAATATAACAGACTAGGTCTATTCTAGTCATAGCTATAAAATAAAAGGTTTCTCATATGCAGCTGAACAACCAGTTTATGACTTCATAGTCATTTTATATATGAGAAGAAGAAGCGGGGGTGTAAGGGAGAATGAGGAGGTAGAACAATACGGATCAAAAATGAAGGGAGGGAAAGAGGCAAAGGCTAAAAGGACTTCCTGGCTCTCTGTGCCTCTCCCTGGTGGCAACTGTTGCACCAGCACTCCATATCTGCTTGAGAGGGGAAGGGAAGCAATCCAGATGAGGCAGCTCAAAGAAAGAACGTGCTTGACAATCATAACCAAATGCAATGTTACTGATTTGTTTTCCCAGGTTTTCCCCTAAGATTACTTAGTTAACATAGACCCAGGTCTACACAGTAGGGATTGTTTAGCTCTTGTAGCCCCAAGCTGCATGTTACAGGGGACCAAATGTTTGGAAAGAAAAATATGTGGGTACTTCTGCTACTATGTGTGTTTAATACTCAAAGCAATTCCATTGTTCATAAGCCTCTGCATAACAATAGTCAGAGCTAACAGTCCCATAAAAGCAGAGTCCATGTGCACTGTGGGGCTTTTCTTCCTCTGGTGGCATGCGTCTACCAGCCTCTGCTGGATAGGCTTCCACAGACAAACCCCTGGTTCAGTTATGGTGGGGCCATCTTTGCTCACCTTTTTTACAGTGTGTGAGCTTTTGCTTGCCACAGCTCCTCAAGCTCTTATCTCTTTTGACACTTGGGCTTTTAAAAAGTTGAATTAGCACATATTAAATATTAAAAGAGAATGTTAGAAGAAGAGTGGTGGCCTTCAAAAATCATAACCATTTAAATTTTTTTTTTAAGTCAGGCAAAACCAATAAAAACATATTGTGGGGCACTCTTACACCATTTCTTTGAATAGTAACTTGGGGAATTTGAATTGTGTTTAAATTCCAAAAGTAAAGTGTCCAGAGAAAGACACTTGATTTGGCTGTTGATCAGCTGACACTTGATCAGCATGTGCTCATTTAATCCTGTCATCAGGGCAGATGACAATTAATTGAATATTGTGATGTCAAATAGGCCACCCGGATTGAAAATGTAGGTGGACTGCTGATTAGACAGGCTTTGTATATAAATGAATCTGGCTTCAGCAATAGCCATCTGACATCAAATCTCATGGTCTGTTTACAAAGGCAAAACCAGAGAGAGTTGTCCCATAGCAGCAAATAACTGAGAAAAAGGTGATTCGTTTTGTCTCAGGTGTTTTATACATACTGTGTTATACTTTTGAGGTTACAGGGAATAGTTGGTTTTTAAAATACATTTTTTCTCAGTATGTGTTCTTCATCAAAAATTGAAATTCCCACATTTAATCTTTTAGTGTCTCTTGCATATGCCAAAGCAAAAATAGAAACTAATTTAAATCACCATGTATAATATTCATGTTGTAACATTATAATTAGAGCAGTGGTTCTCAAAGTGCAGTCTCTGTATAAGTAGCATCAGCATCACCTGGGAACTTGTTAGGAATGCAAATTCTCAGGCTTCCCCAGGACCACTGAGTCAGAAACTCTGGAGGTGAGGCCTAGCAATCAGTATGGAACAAGCCCTCCAATTGATTCAAGGCAAAGTTTGAGAAAAACATTCTCATTATTTATTACTGCTTACAGTGAAATCATTATAAATTGAGCAAAAGGAAACTACCGAACTGCACATTCTTTTTGTCTGTTCTCACATCTGCTATTCAGCAAGATGGATAATTTTGGAACTGTGTTCATATGTATCTAAAACATAAATCCTAGATTCATTCCACTGGAAAGAGAATTATGAGATGATAGATTCCCTCCTGTTTGCCATTCAATTTCTAAGAAACAATAGATACTGAAAAAAAATTTGCAGCTGAGTTGCAAACATTGTAGATTATTCAAAAGGATGGATGTTATGTAGTTTAAGACTCCGGATGGCGTTTCATTAGACTGAGCAGTTTAAACTCCCAAGTAATTAGTGAGTACCTTGATCAAAAAGAAATGTGAAGCAAAACTAAACACAAAGGAATAAATGTTCTGTTTGGGTATATATGGATGGAAATATTTTTGGAGATTAAATGAAAGAACAAACAATATATAATATCATTAGCATAATCAATCCTTTCCCACCCAAGCACTTCCATTTTAAATTAAAACTTTTATTTCAGTGTAAACCCTCGAAACTATCTAGCATATACAAAACTAAAAAATAAGGCAAAGAAAAGAGTCTTCTGATCATTCTTTACAATCTAAAAGAATGACTGTAAATAAATGTCCCTTGGAGAATTATCAAAAGTGTCCACATTCCTCTAAAAATTAAGTGTCAAAGAAGGAAAACCAAGGGACTGTTTGAACCTGAGAAAATCGGTATCTTTACTTCCTTCAAAAAAAACCCCTAGTACATTGAGCTTGTAATGAGTGCTAGAAATAAACTTTATTAACACCTGTGAATAGTGCAACATTAAATGAATTTTGAAACTCTTAAAACTCTCAACTACTTCTCTAGGGTCATAAGTTTCCCTCTTTACTGATACCATGGGGCCAGAGAGGACCTTGGAAATTCTTAGAGCTTTTGTGATAGGTTTTCTGCTCTCCTTCTCCCTCGGGGTCATGAGATGCATCTTACACTATGTTTCATACTTCTTTGCTATTTTACAAGTTTTTCTCTTTCAGTTTACTATGTGAACAACTTTTGTCATCTGTTTCCTCTGTTCATTAGAAGGAAGTTGAATGTGCAGTTAGGGGGAGGGAGAGTTTAACAGTTTCCAGTAAAATAGTCCCATGAGCAAGAAGGAAGGGCAGAAAAGAAAAAAAGTAGAAAAGGAAGAAAGACTTTGCTGAAATGAGAAGTAGGCAAGTAAATACAGTGTCCACATACAAATCTGTAGCATAAGTGAGTCATCTAACTTTGGAGAAGCTGTTAAGGGGAATATACCCAGACTACAGGAAAGTTTCACTGAGTGATTTCCTGGACATTTCTCATAGTGAAGAGATACTGTGTAACTTGTAACATATACCATAATTTTCTAAATAATAGATACAGTACTTGTGCATCAATACTTTATGCAATGACTCTTCACTAGAATGAAATGTGCTGCCATGTCCTTCACTGAGAGACCAGACTCATACAGGCGCATGGACAGAAGGTAGCATCATGTAGTGCAAATGCTCACTTGAGTTAATCTGAAGAGTCCAGACGCAAGATCTGCTCCAAGTTTTCACATATTTTCATAAAGACCCTCTTTTGTTCTGATCCACTTCAGTAAGCCAAAACATGACAAAGAGAATGACCAAGGCCTTTGCCAAAGGTGTCTTCTTTCCTGTATTAAGGCAAGGCAGGAAGGAAAACAAAAATAGCAACTTCTGGATGTGAGTGTGATATTTTTGAAACATTATAATTTCTGTAATCCCATAGGGAAGAAGAGAAAATGGAAACCAATGAGTGATCCATGCCTTAAAGTGTCACTGGAAAGAACACAGTAGGAGCCATTGCCAAGCCACCTCCTCAATCCTGACGAAAATCAACCCCAGGACAGAACCATGGGTGACATTTAAGGGTGAGACTAGTAAGAGGAGAAGAGAGCTGCTTCACAAATCCAGGGGAGGAGTTTCAGAAGGGAGGGCTGCGGTAAGGTCCAGTTAGCTGACCACTCAGAAGGAGATTGGATTTGAAATCACAGATGATCCTTGCTATGACAAATTCAGTTGAGTGATGAGGATGGAAATCAAGTTGAAAGTCACATGAGAGATGAAGAAGCAGTGATTGTAGAAAACTCTATCAAGAAGTTGGCAATGAAACAAAGCAGAGGAAAAGGGAGGTAATTGGATGGAGACTGTGACCTTAGAGAAGGCTTTTGTGCAAGGTTAACACTTGTACACATTTATAGGCAGGGAGAAAGGAAAAACTAGAGAAATTGAGTACAAAAATTAATAACATAAATCCCAGAGAAGGTGGGAAAAAGAGAGATTATTAGCAAAGTTGAAAAAATGGTTTTGGGAAAGAAATGAAGGATTTCTTTTCTTCTAAGATAGGAGGGAGAATAAGATGGGTAAACATATGGTGTTAACTTTGGAAGCAGACAAGAGGGAAATTGCGGCATGATGGTCCTTCATATCTTCTTTTCTGAATAAGCTAGGAAGCCAGGCTCTCTGCAGACATGGCTAGTGGAGATGAAAATGGGGGTAAACTGAGTTTACATACAGATGTTATGAACACTGGTCTCTAGGGACCAAAGCTTATTAAAGAAAGAAAAATTGTAAAATAAATAAGTAAATAAGTAAGAAGTTTCTTCCTCTACTCATTACATTATCATTTCAAAATGATACTTTGAAATAAGGAGAAAAATGATATCCAAGCCGGAGCAGAAGTAATATTCATTGGCACCACTTTTGTCTAAAAGAGAAATCACAGCTGATTGAGACAGATCTCAAAATGGGATGTGGTTATCTCAGTTGTTCCCATAGGGGAAAAAAGTAACATTGGTCCATGGCAAAGTGATTTTTATCTTCACTCTTGGACTCTTTCAGTCCTAACTGTGGAGAAAGCCTGTCATAACCCTACCGCAGGTGTCAATGGCTGGCTTGCTTGGCTCAAAAGGGGAAAGCTGCCCCAAGTGTTGCACTTAAATCCCTTTCAAGGTTCTAATTTCCAGCTTCTGCCAAGGAAAGAGGAACATGATGCCAAAATCTACTGCAAGCCAAAGGAAACAAACAAATCTCAGGTCACATACACTGCTTTCTGGCTGTTTCCTACAAATCTCAGAAAACAGTAAGCTCTAAGCTACAGTTTTATTAGAAATGTGAAAACATTCAGCTTACCATATGGACACTGACCCAATGTGTACAAACCTTTATAAAATATTAAGCCTGAAAATGTGTGCTATCACAAAAGTTTTAAGTATATACATAATATCACAGAACACTGGTTATATGTTTCCAATCAAGAAGCTGAGCTGCCACAGGTAAAAAGGGATGAAAGTTGATACACAGGTGAGCAATGCATACTTTCCAGCTAAGAAGTAATACACTTAGTTATAATCCAGCCAATCATTCTTTTCTAAAAATATAGTAAGAGAGGAAAAATATTTATTAACTCTTGAATAACCACATAAGCTGATAAAGAGCAAGATTTAAAGAAACTCAAACATCCACGTATAATGGATACCTGGGTACTGGATACTCTGAACTAGAATTCAAGCTTCCTAGTTCTGACTTTAAGAAAAGACTCACTGAGCCTTTTATTAAGATCAGAAATATAATCTATTCTTGTATATCACAATATATTATATATGCAACAATCTTGCCGGACAAGAAAGCTTATTAGTTCTTTATTCTTTTTTTAATGTTTATTTATTTACTTTGAGAGAGAGAGAAAGATAGAGAGCGAGCAGGGGAGGGGCAGAGAGAGAGGGAGACCTCTCCCTGAATCTTCTTTTCAAGGAGAAAGTTACTGTTCTTCCTCTCTGCTCTCAAACCCTAAGTGTTTTCTTCCTTATGGTTAGCAGAACCAAATAAAGAAACAGCAACAACAAAAATCCCATGGTATACACTACATTTTCCTTTGTCTTTCTTTTGTTCTATCATAAAAGAGTTGCCCAGGCAATTAAGTTACTAACTTCCTTTGAATGCCTCCCTTCTTTATTTTCAAACTGTATGTTGTATCAAATATTTCTTTGCTTAACTTTGATACTCTTACTCCTAAGAGAGTTCTTTTTTTCTTTTCTAGTTTTACAGAGATATAACTGACATACAGCACAGCATAAGTTTAGGGTGTACAACATTGTAATTTGACTTAAATAGATCATGAAATGATTAAGAGACTTCTTTTATTTTTAATTTTTTTTAATGTTTTATTTAAGACAGAGACAGAGCATGAGTGGGATGGGGCAGAGAGGGAGGGAGACACAGAATGTGAAGCAGGCTCCAGGCTCTGAGCTGACAGCACAGAGCCCGATGCAGGGCTCGAATTCACAAACCATGAGATCATGACCTGGGCCAAAGTCAGATGCTCCACCGACCAAGCCACCCAGGCGCCCCTTAAGAGACTTCTTAAATGTCAAGCTTTTTTTTTTCATGAAGATTTTAAGATCAAACGACACACAAAAGCTGTTTTTGGCCAAGCTATCCAGTAGTTTCTTAAAATATCTTTTTAGAAAAAAATAATTTAAACCATTTTGTTACACATTCCTTTTTTTCCCACCATCAAATTTGTTGACTATTCCCATTTTCACCCATGAGTATATTAAAGCAATTTTATATTTCTCAAAATTTATTTATTGAAGCAACTTCATTTTTATTTCTAGTCATTTGAAGTCCCTACCTTATAAGATAGTTGTGAAAATTATATGATTAATATTAATTAATTACATGTATATAAAACACTTAGGAAAGTGCCTACGGTAAATAAGTGCTATAAAAATGTTAGCTGCTCACTTTCAACAATAGCCAAATTATGGAAAGAGCCTAAATGTCCATCAACTGATGAATGGATAAAGAAATTGTGGTTTATATACACAATGGAATACTACGTGGCAATGAGAAAGAATGAAATATGGCCTTTTGTAGCAACATGGATGGAACTGGAGAGTGTTATGCTAAGTGAAATAAGTCATATAGAGAAAGGATGCCATATGTTTTCACCCTTATGTGGATCCTGAGAAACTTAACAGAAGTCCATGGGGGAGGGGAAGAAAAAAAAGAGGTTAAAGAGGGAGGGAGCCAAACATAAGAGACTCTTAAAAACTGAGAATAAACTGAGTGTTGATGGGGGATGGGAGGGAGGGGAGGGTGAGTGATGGGTATTGAGGAGGGCACCTTTTGGGATGAGCACTGGGTGTTGTATGGAAACCGATTTGACAATAAATTTCATATTTTAAAAAATGTTAGCTGCTATTAGTATCTTTTTAAGAGTTATTAAGAAAACATTGATTATCTATTTTGATGATTGGTCTGTATTTTCTGCCTAAGAAATCTATGCTTGTTTGTTTGTTTGTTTTCTCAGAGAAGTCATTTGAAAGCTAAAAGTGTTTAAGATATTAAACTCCTTGTTTAAAAGTGAACAGAGATTGTGGCTAACTAAAAATTTGCTATCAAAACTTCAGATATATGTATGTATATGGGAAAGAAAAAAATGTAATGTTAAATATGAGGTTTAAGCTACAGAGGGACTTTGTTTGCTATCATCTCCTAAATAGATTCCTCAAATTCTAAACTATCAGTTTATGCTGATGTTTCATCCAACAAAATATTGAGATCATATCATTCATGAACTTGCCTGAAGTATGGCTCCAGTAAAACCGTGTGAGTGATAGTCTGCTTTTTTATAATAGTTATAAAATATAAAATTTTGTAAAAATCATAAAATATTGTAGCATTTTACTACATTGTGCAGATTATATAGTCTTTGGAGTGCAGGGAGTAGGAAATGAAACTTTCATAAGTGGGGATTGCATGGTACACTGTAAAAGAACATGTCTCAGAAAGTACATGTCTCATTCAAACTATAGGTGTGCTACCTCCAGGAGCACACCTAGGAAGAAACCAAACAGCTTTGGAAGCCCAAGCATGTGGTCTATCACTTGAATGGTGGGGATTTTTTTCCCTGTGAATGTCTACTGATTACATTTAAGTGTTTCAAAAGAAACTAACTAAAGACTTCATGTAAATTTTTAAAAATTCAATTCTTGAAAGAAAAATATAAAATAACCCAATCACTTTGAAAATTAACAACTCATGATGCAGAACATTACTTAAAAACAAAATAATCTAGGAATGCTTGGGTGGCTCAGTTGGTTAAGTGTCCAGCTTCAGCTCAGGTCATGATCTTGAGGTCTGTGAGTTTGAGCCCCATGTGCTGACAGTTCAGAGCCTGGAGCCTGCTTTGGATTCTGTGTCTTCCTCTCTCTCTGCCCCTCCCCTGCTTGTGCATGCATACTCTCCCTCTCTCTCTCAAAAGTAAATAAACATTAAAAAAATAATAATCTAAAATATTTTAGAAAGGCAAAGAGGGTCACAAACCATTGCAATATCTAAGATTTTGAAAACTAGTATTTTCTGACTTGGGAGTGATTATCAAACTCACTAAGAAAGCATGTTGTTAATGAATATTTATTGACATGGAAAGATGTTCATGATATTTTGGAAAGTAGAAAAAACCCAGGATGTACAAAATAATTCACATTTATTTCTTTATTTGCAAATAGGTATAAATAATGTCTAGAAGTTTCTATATAAAGATATTAATACTGGTTATCTCCGGGTGGAAACCAGACAATATTTATTCATCCTCTATTATGTGTGGGCACTTGTCATGTTATTTATCCTTATAATAACTCTGTGAAGTGCTGAAGGCCTACAGTGTAGGGACCAATGTAGGCAAGCAAGCATATTGTTTTGCACAAATTGCCATTTAGTAAATGATGGGTATTTTTTATTATCATCTTATTATTTTAATATTATTTATTATTTTATAGATTATCTTTGTTTTGTAAATTGAGACAGCATAGGTGAAATGGCACAAGGGCCATTTCAGTCAGACTGCCCAGGTTTGAATCTTTGCTGTTAGTTGGGTCACCTTGGGCAGGTCATTTAATCTCTGATATTCAGCTTCTTCACTCATTAAATGATCACAGTGATAGCAATTATAGTTACTTCATAGGATAGTTGTGGGAATTAATAAATTAATCCATATAATGTGCTTAGAACAGTGTCTGGTGTATAGCAAGCACTCAATAAATGTTGGCTTTTATTCTCACTTAATCTTCATAATGAATCCATATGGGGGTATAATCATTTTAATTTTAAAGATGAGAAGATTGAAACTCAGAGAGGGTGAATAATGGAATGATGGTTGCTGAGAGTAAAGACATCTGAAAATATGAGTCACTGAATGGGTATCCAGGAATAAGACAAAGGGCTCAGCAGCTGGGTTGTAAAAAGAACTGAAGAGGCACCAGGGATGAGGTTTTGCCAGTTTCCTGTCCATGCGTATGGTGAATAATGCCCACACATATGCATATATACATCTGCATTATGCTCCTGGGGTCCTTCTTGAAGGTCATGGTGAAGCAATAGGATCAGGGAAAGTACCTGGTCTTGGGATTGAATCCTTGCTCCACCACTAGTTAAGTGAGTCTAACGTCTACAACCTCTCTGAGTCGAAGATCCTTCACTTGGCAAAAAGGGGTCATAACATCCACCTCATGAAGTCAGTATAAATTAAATTAAAAACAGCTACCATATAATGAATGCCAGGTGTGCAAAAGGCACCATACAAGTTACTTTACATAAATTCCATAGTAAGCTGTCAAAAAATGCTAGTTTCCCTCTCCACCCTCCTTCCCTTTCCCAGTTGAATGTCACATACACATAAATAATGGTTCTTTCTTTCCTAATGCTAATCAGGGAGACATTTTATTCATTCACAGTTCACCCAGCTTGGTTCATTCAGCTGCCCCTGGGCCTCCGGTACCAGGCCAAGCACTGGACGGTGAGAAGGAAAACCCATCATCCCACCTCTGGAGTGGAATTCAGTCTAGTTAGGGGAAGTCACATATGTCAGTCAAGTACAATGTGATGCAGGACACCCGTGACAGGCACATGTTATTTTTTAAGGGTTAATAGCATTTCATTCCAAGCTGCAAACTCTCCCTGAATAAACCTTTCCTCCTTCTGCTTTCTGCTACCAGAGAATATCGTTTCTGAGTTTTGTGACCATTGCAAGGATCATTAGCACCTGTCTCACTTTCTAGGAACATCTCCTCCCACTCAACAGTGGTTTTTCTCTTCCTTCAGACTTCTCTGTTGCAGCAAAAGGGAACAGTATCATGTTTCTCCTGCACATAACTTCTTTTCCCCGCTTTAAAACCTCTCTTAAGGGCTGGAAACTATAGAAGCTATAAATTAGGTCAAAGGATCCAGAACACAACACTAAGAAGAAAACAGCTGGGGAAGTGTGACCCAAGATCTGTATGTTTCTAATATGTACATGCTTCCAGGGTGACCAAAAGGGATGAAAAGTTTTTTTTAAGTTGATTTATTGGGGCACCTGGGTGGCTCAGTCAGTTGAGCGTCCTACATCAGCTCAGGTCATGATCTCGCAGCTTGTGAGTTCAAGCCCCACATCAAGCTCTGTGCTGACAGCTCAGGGCCTGGAGCCTCTTTGAGATTCTATCTCTCTCTCTCTCTCTCTCTCTCTCTCTCTCTCTCTTCCCCTACCCTGCTCACACTCAGTCTCTCTCTCTCTCTCAAAAATAAACATTAAAAAAATTAAAATGTTGATTTATTTATTTTGACAGAGAGAGAGCACACGTGCATTCTCTCTCTCCCTCTCCCTCCCTCCCCCCATCTCTGTCACACACACACACACACACACACACACACACACACACACGGGAGTGGGGGAGGGGCAGCAAGAGAGGGAAAGAGAGGATCTCAAGTAGACTCCACACCCAGCACGGAGCCTGATGCAGGGCTCTATTTCATGACTGTGACATCATGAGCTGAGCTGAAATCAAGAGTCACATGCTTAACCAACTGAGCCACCCCAGTGCCCCAGGGATGAAAACTTTTGTAGCTAAAATTTAGTTAAGTAAAAAAAGAAGATGCTTATGATTGAAGCCTCTAAAATAATGGGGGAGTTTATCCTTCTGTAGAAATTTCCTAGAATGACATAGAAAGAGTGCTTCCTAAAAATGGAGAAATGTATAACATAACTTTTTAAATAAAGATCTACCCTCCTCCAATTAGGGAGATGCATAGACAAATAACATTCAGTTCATACAACAAATATTTATGGAGTACCTACTCTGTGCAGGGTTAGAGCCCGAGGCACATAAGCAAACAGTCAAAACCTTGTCCTTGTTGGGCTTGTATTCTCATCAGGGGAGGCAGACAATAAATGTAATACTACACAAAGCATATCTTAGAATGTAATAATTGGTACTGAAAACACAGCTAGTTAGGAAATAGAAATAAGTAGGGTGGTGATGGAGACGGGAGATTGTAATTTTAGATAGGATGGCCAAAGTAGGTATTGCTGAGGTGTTATTTAAGGAAGGACTTGAAGTAGATGAGAAACTATGTCAACATCTGGAGAAACGTGTTCCAGTCAGATAAAGCAGCCAGCATGAGAACCCTGAGGTAGGAATGTGCCTGATGTATTTGAAGAACTATAAGGAGGCCACATTAGGAAGAGATGATGTAAGATAGATGATCGTGGGGAGGTCATTTATTGGCAGGACTGTTTTTTACTCCAAGTGAAACAAGGAGCCATTGGAAGGGTGTGTGTGTGTGTGTGTGTGTGTGTGTCTGCAGCAGTATAATGTGACCTGACTTATGCTTTAAAAATGGTCATTCTGGCTGTTGTGTTGAAAATATACAGGGAGGGGCACGTGATGAAGCAGACAGACCGCTTACTTCAATCATCCAGGTGGGAAACTATGGTGGCTTGAAGCAAATGGTCAGATTCTGGATACATTTGAAGGCAGAGTTGACTAAGCTTGCTGAAAGATTGAATGCAAGGTGTGACAGAAAAAGAACATCAAGAATGACTCTGAAGTTTGGGGAAGGTTGGAGATGCCATTAATGGAGAACGTTTGCAGACAAAGAAGATTTAAGGGTAGTGCCAAGTTTGAGAAGTCCATTAGACATCTTGGTGACTTTGAACCATGTCAGTTTAGCTAAGAGAGAACCACATTTCTCAGAATTTCCTTCTCTGTATGGCTCTGGGTTAGGTAGACCACAAGATAATCTCTGGGCTTTACTTTCCATGTGTATGAAATGAGGGAGATGGAATAGATTTCTTAAGGTAACTTTTAGTCCACCATATAAGATTTTAGCCAGAGTTTGCTTTCCCACAGTGTGAGGAGGAGAGTTTGCCTGATCTGTTGCAACACCTTTAGGCCACCACATCAATGCACATCAGTGAACTCTCTGTTAGCAGAACCAGTTCAGAGTCATTCATCACAATTCCTTCCTTTCAACCTGCCCTATTCTGCTTTTAAGTCATCATCAACTTTACTTCTAGCTTCCAATTTCTCTCTTTGCCTTGATCCTTAGAAGTACATCCCTCTCTTACTGTGATCTTAGTGTTCTAGTATTCTGATTCTCCATTTAAGTCTTCTCCCTGCTCCTGGATTGAAATCAGCAGCCACCCCAATAAGCCTTGTTTTCTCTCATGACCAAAACCCTTTCTGTCATTGCTTGGGCAAGACTAGCCCAATTATAGCATTCTTAAATTTCACTGCCTGACTGTATTTATTTGCAAAGGGCAGGAAGTATTTTGTCTTCTCTCCCTCCATACACAGACACCCTATACAAAGCTCAAACCGAGAGGTCTTGAATTGAGACTGTTCTTTTCATGAATACCTGAGATATGGAGTGTAGTGTTAGAGTAGTGGAAGCCCTAGCTTCAAAGGCAGCTATAGTTCAAAGACCTTTGTCCCTTCTGCTTGTGCAAGTGCTTTTCTTCAAATGTTCTCCTTATGCAAAGGAGTGGTTCTTTCACCAGCAATTCTGCATAAAATTACAGGGGGTTAATGTCAGGTAGGCCTTCTTACCCTTACCCAGGGATGAAGCCTCTAGAATCCCATAGATCTCCTGAGGGTTTTTCTAACTTGGCCAGAATCCTTCATGGGAATTTCATTTCCTACTTTTCATACAAAGAGAGAGCATCCAGAAAAGATACTGAGAAGCCTCCATTCCTTCCCTCATCTCAGGGAAGTGAAATTCCCAGGACAGAGAAGGGAAAAAAATCCCATCTCCTAACTGCAGGAATGCTTCTTGGGAAACTGATCTTTTCAGTCCATATCCACAAAAAGTACATCAAGCACACTCTGGACTCCCCTCTCCCAAAGCTTGTCCTTGAAATCTCACTCCTATGCTTCTATCTTGCCCATTTATCTAACCAAGATTATGGAATTAGGCTGAAATTGTATTCACAGTTTCTAACACACTGATGCTTAATCATGCTTATTAACGACACAAATGGTAATATTTATTCTTTTGGGGAACATATAGCATAACATGAGTGACACACTTTCTAATCTTTTTTCCTAATTATTTATAAACTGTGCATTTTGTGTGGTCATCAGTTGTCCTTAAAGGGAACATTGAATTTCCTGTGCTAGGCAACTGCTCTGCATTGGGCAGTTGGTTATCTGATATGTCTGGTTAACAAGTTTCTCTTTGACATTTAATAAACTGCAACGATTTCACATGTAGATATTTCCCCACTTGCTTCATGAGAGCAAAGGACTGTACAAAGGCCAATTTAGCAGGTCTGGTTACAAAAATAAAGGGAATTTTTATGGACTAATAGAGAGTAAAATGTTGTCTTTTCTGCCTCTGTTTTTTTTAAGTGTAAATGTCCAGGTTTTCTGTGGAAACACATGATATCTTATTCTAATATTTTTGCTGTTACAATTTTATTTATAAGTTCTTTGTCATCAACTCAATGCTCTGGTTATGGTTTCACCTCTTCAACACTAAAGATATTATTAAATAAAGGACAAAAATCAAAGTTTTTAAAAAAATGGAATGAGATCTCCTAAAATCAGGACAGGCTTGAGTTTTCAAAAAAAAAAAAATCATGCCTCAGTTTATGTTCATGCAAACTCTGCAGATCCAACCAGTCAATATTTCAAAATATACTCAAAGAAAAGCATGATTCACTGCTTCAACCACCCAGCCACTGACAATGTGACATTATGCTAGAGCAGATTTAAATGGTAGAGCCAAGAATATTTTTCTGACCCTCTTTCCTCCAAAGGAAAACATAACACAAAGCAGCCTGACAAAATACCCCAAATTGCCTCTCCCACCACGTGAGAATTATCTCTACACAGTCATGGTTATAAAAAGGATAGACTTGTTTTAAGGACCCAACATTTCCTCCTAAAATATATTCTTACTAGTGTTTTGCTTCACACAAAACTTTCTGTGTGAGACAGTGACTTACCAGGCTTGCTTCTTGTTAGGTCCTTGAAGAGGCTCCTCTTTGCTTTGAGGTTGTGTCTGAAACTTAAAATATAAAATGCATTCAGTTAAGCTGTCTGGTGTGAGTGACTTTGGAACTCCACAAAAGGGTGAAAATCCCAGTTGTTCTGTCTGTAAAATCTCAAAAATACTTTCTTTCTCATTCTCCTTCTCTTCTACACTTCAGTCCATGATGAAAACTACACAATCTTCGCTTGTCAAGGAAAAGGTGTAAAATATACATAAATCAAGCAATCAGGAATCATCAATTACAAAATTATTTAAAAGATTCTTCAAATAGACGTGGCTACCCCATTAGCTCTTTGCTTGTTTCTGTTTGTCAAAAGAATAGGTTTTTTCGATGCTGGATTAATGTAAGTGCAGCACTAGCCACTTCTGCTAGCTGAGAGAGAGAGAGAGAGGGTGATTCTAAAAGGAGCCAGAGGGTAATCAGACCCTTTGCCTCTGACAATTAACCCAAAGCACGCTACAGGAAGTGCACTGGTTAGCTAAAGTTAGGGAAACAGTGGCCTCTTATGGAGCCCCAGATGTCACACTGATTATATACGGTGTGATAACTTGTAGTTTATTTTGACAGTCATTCAAGTAAGAATGCAGAGTGAGAGGGCTACAATAGAAAAGCCATCTCAGGCCCAATTATTTCATTTTTCTAAGTAAAGCCATGAAGTTCCCATTCTGTTATTATCCTCTACTCTTCCTTCCCAACAGTGTTTATCTTCCTCCTGCAATGCATTTTAAAGATATTCTAAATGAGGCAAAATATTCTAATGAGGTTCAGTTTTTGAAAAGTAATATTGATGTGAAATTTTTGTTTTCCTAATGTTTCTAGCATCATCTACAGTGATACCATAAGCAAATGATCTTACAATATTTACTTTGACAACCTATATAGACAAATGACTTACAACTGGAGAAGCCCTTTCATCGCTATATGAAGCAGTTTTGTCCACTTGGCAAATATCACAAGAATAAGTGCAAGAATCACAAATACTGAGAGATGGCAAGAGTTGGTGGGCAAGTTCTTCCACTGTTTGCTATGTTCATCAATTTTCTCTTGTGCTATTTTTACAAATGTGAGCACAGCCAAGACAATTAGCATATGTGAGTCTACCCAAAGTCTAGTAACAAGCTGATCCTAAAGAAAACCAGACAGAGGTTGCATTCTGACCCTTTTCAGGTTTGGTATGTATTGGGGTTTGGGGACCTTTGTATTTAGAGAACTCTGAACCTCTCCCTGACAGACTCTAGTGTGCTTCCCCTGTGATATGGCAGAGTGACATTCAGAACAGATAGTGATGGGAAACATGGTAAGGCCAATGTAAATGGCAGGGAGAAGAAACAATATTTTGAGAGAGTTCCCTGAATTTTAGTAGAACATATTTGGTGAAAACAATATCACATAGGTAAATGTAAAATAAATTCCAAGATTAAAAAAAGGAGGGTTCCAACTGTCAGAAACTTATCTACCTATTGAAAATTCCATGGTTTTTGATTTAAGTGATAGTACAAGGTCATTCATATTTCTAAATATGAAATAACATATTTAGAAGAAAAGTTTGAGTCAAAGACCATTTTACCACTTCATATTGCCTCACATAAGCAACCCTCTCATGTCCTGTTAACTGAGCACAAAGCCAGGAACTATCATGGATCAGTGTCAATATCAAGATTCTAAGAATTATTCTACTGGTTTTCAATTATATTCTTCAAGGCCACATTTGTGTTCTTATTTCCTTTCCTAGAAATATTTTGTTTAGTTATACAAATGTTCATTAAAAATTCTCAAAACATACATGTTTCATAATGTCACTGGATAGTGCATTTCCACTTATGCCTGAATGCACAGTCAATGAAAACATTTTATAGTCGTAGTGGAAAACCAAGAAGAATCCTGGCAAAGGTCTCCTTGAGGTTATCAAACCTAATGAAAAACTTTGTACAATGCAACACTGTTTGTAGTTGTGACATACTGCATTCTTGCATACTTCCGGAGTTGCTTCTGTATTTATCTGAGCTGTAAGCATTTTCCAAAGGTCAAACTACCTTGCAGAGAAGTGTTCTGATTTTCTTCCAGTAAAGGCGTACATCTCTGCTCTGCTTTTGCAGTACTTCAATCTTCTTCAGCTCTATTCCCTTTTTCCTATGGTAACCTCTTCATCTCTGCCATTTCTCCAAATCTACTCTACTCCACTGATATTTTCCAAGTCAAATAGAGAAGGATGTACCTATTATATATTTTATTCTTAAACAGTTACAAGGGACACAACGCATCTAAAGATTTTAAACAGTAGTAGCTGATCTCATTTCTTTTTCTTTTTTGCTTATTACTTTTTCTTAGTATAAAAGAAAAAAGCCTCATTGTACAAAATTTGGAAGATCCAGAAAAGTACAAAGTAAAAAGTGATAATACAAATCAGCCATATTACCATCAGCCACAGAAAATCACTCTTAGTGGTTTGTTCCAGTCCTTAGAAAATATATTTATTTTTTAATAATGTTCAGATAATAGTGTGTCCTGTTTTCTCTACCTATGTTTATATTTTGAATATTTGTGTTTCTATGTTTTTCAAAAGTGATTTTCATTTCCACATAATAGTCATAATTTGTTTGCTTCTTCCTCCATTGTAGAACATTTAGATATTTCCCAATTTTTCATTATTTTAAATAATGTTATTGAAAATATCTTTCTAGACACTTAAAAATTTTCCCTCTTTATTAAAGCAACTGATTAATCCAATAGTTCTACATATATAACAAGTTTCAGTCACTTATGACGTGAGGGTTGCTCTCACATCCTGCCATGACATTTTCTTCAGATGAGGGGCCCAGAGAGATCATATGACTTGCCTGAAGTCACAAAACTAGTTATTTGAAATTTGGAATTTTTTGACTTTTTTCACTGTCTTCATCTCTTAAGTTCAGTCAAACACTAAGTCTATCATTTTGAATTGTCTTTTTTTAACCCATTTATTTTAATTTGATACTAACTGTTGCTACCCTATTCAGGCCCTTGTAACCACACCCCAAAGCCACCTAAATGGCCTTCCTGCCTCAGGAACCTCCCTGTTCTACTCTTGCCTGTACACCTGCACACTTACCAGGTGGATATTTCTTTATGCCATTATCTAGCTCATTGACTTCTTAGTGAAACTCGACATGTAATATAAAACCCTTTGCTTGGCTCTCAAAGCCCCAATTCCTGCAACCAATCTTACCTCATCCATTCCCTTCTCTGTTCACTTTCCCATTCTTGGCTTCTTGCCTTCTCCTTATAGTATTTACCCTATTCAGAATACTCTGGTTTCCTTTCATCTCTTCAAATTTTACTCAATCCCCCAAGGCCCAGTTCAGGTCTCATTTGCTCCATGAAATAGAATGAATTTCTCATTGGATCTGACCAACTTGCATTCCCATTGGATTTGAAGTTGGCCAACTTACATTCAAAACTCTGCTTTGCTGCTTTTGCTGGAATAGTTGAGGGGACATAATTAACTCCTCTGAGCCTATTTCTACATACAGAAATATTGAACAATTATACTAATACCTGCCCTCCATCAACATCCCAGGATCCTAAGAAGGATTGAATGTGTGTTACAAAGTTTTGGTAAGCTGCCAAGTGCTATATAGATAAGAGAAAGTATTGTCTGCACTTTGAAACACTTTGGTATCCAGGTCTGTACCAAATAATATAGCACTGAATTATGTTCTGTTGTCATATTCTCTCATCATTTTATATTTGTTAATCATTTTTCCTCAGCTTGGCTGTAAAGTCTCTGAATGCAATACAGTATCTTATATTACTTCTATAATCCCGGGAGCGTATCACTGCGCACCGTCTTAATGCTGCTAGTCTAATCGAGAGGAGTTATAGCTGGTAAGGTCTAGCTATGGTTCACATTGGGATTTAGATATAAATGAAAGAGCCCCAGCTTTCTGTAAGTCATCTGGAGGAGGACAGTCTTACACTTTGGGGAGTTCTAGAAGACTGGGAGCAAGGTTAGTATACACCTTTGTGAAGACTGTGAAAATGTACCCTTAATTTGGATCTTGCCTTTCAGAGATATTCACTGAACTTTCACAGTCACCATTAGGTGAATGTAAAATACACATTCTGAAATTAGAGAACAGAAGCAAGTACGTCTTGTAGACATCTGGGAATAATACCCAGATCTTTGGATATCTTTATCAGAAAGCTCAGGTTACCTAATAATGATATGTTGTTAAAGATGGTCTGATGATCTGTTTATAAATTACTCATTTAGTCTGAAATTCATTTGCCAGTTTTGATTATCTAATTACTAGAGACATGAAGAACATTTCCCCCAAGAAGCTTATCCCTAAAAACACTAGGTTATAGTTAGGGTTAGT
The DNA here is from genome assembly GCF_046562875.1 of Panthera onca. Classification (NCBI taxonomy): domain Eukaryota; kingdom Metazoa; phylum Chordata; class Mammalia; order Carnivora; family Felidae; genus Panthera; species Panthera onca. The sequence goes on along the minus strand of NC_138342.1, from coordinate 165,770,124 downwards.
GAGAAGAAATAGGTACCCAGTTGGGGTTACAGTTAGGTTGGTGGTTAGTGTTAGGGTTAAGGGCTCAGTTGAAGATGATGTATAGATCTAGGTGTACAAACGTAGATTCCTGCTAGAATTAGTGTTACACTTGGGGTTGGGTTTGGGACTAGAGTTAGGGTTAAGGCTACAATTTAGGGTTAGAGTTAAGTTTAGGGTTAGGTTAGATTCCTGGATACAAAGGACAATTTTACAAAAAGGTATTCCTGAAAATTCCACTTTGGATAGTAAAAGATGAGAGGCTTCAGTTTTCCAAATCCCAAGAACTAGTAAAGCACTGTAAAGAACATTTTACAGCGTTCCAAGATTAAATGAAACTATACAGTTTTCCATACTTTTCAGAGTGTTTTTAAATCTCTAATACTGAAAATGCAAGCAACACTTTTAATATCAATGTTAACACCTCCAAGTTCAATTTGCAGATTGTATTCAGTTTGTACTGCCCTCTTCCCCCACTCATGTATGCCCAATCCCTGACATAAAAACTGACACCATTAGAGAAAAAAAACATGATCTAGAATTTCTATTACCTACATTTCTATAGAAAACTGTATCTTAAAATAAACTATTATTTTTGAAGTACTAGTCAGTTGTCCAGTGCCATAAACAGAAAACACAATCTGTTTTTAATAGAATCATGTTTCCAAATTGTTATGTCACTCACATCTTGTATTTCCAGTCCAGACCTCTGTCTCAGACTTCAAACTTGGATTTCCAATGAATGAATGATGTCCCCACATGGCACCTAAATTTCAACAGGTCCAAAAGTGAACCCATTGTTTTGATAACCCTCACCCAGCACACCTGCTTTTCCATTCCATTTAATGGCAGTACTATTTTCCAAGTGCTCTAAAACAAAAACCTTCTCTCAACTCTTTTTTTCTCACTTCCCACTGTCCCACTCCACTGTAAAAATTCTTTCAAATCTTTCCTCCGTACTCCCTTTCTGTCTTCAATTAGGCTTTTTACCGTCTCTTGCCTAAATCATTGCAATAGCCTCTTAAATAATCTTCAAATAATTTCTCTAGTTTCAAGTTCTTCCTTGTCCAATCTATCTCTCTACATTGTCACTAAAATGCGACGCCTTGCTAAAAATCTTTCCTTGATTGCCGTTTAGAGCTTCTTCTTTAAAAACTTTCTCACTGCTTTCTTCCCCTGGAATTTTCTAGCTCCTCCTTCCCATCACACCATACTTTGCACATCTATGGTTGTACTTACCACACTTTATCACACTGGTCTCCCTGGAGTATATGGTAAACTTCTGGAAACTAAGACTATCTCACTCATTCATACACTACAGTGCACTGAACCATGTGGTGAGTGCCCACAAAACTTTGCTGAAAGAAAATAGCTTACAGGATGAAGTAACTCTCACAGATCCTCTTTATATATCAGTACAGCCAGTCCCAAAATAAAACTTATGCTGTGTAAGGTTTCTTTAAAAAGCACACCCTGCATCTTAACAGGAAGTTACAGATTAATAAACAGCTGACAGAACAAACTAAATAGCATCCAATTAATCACCAGTTGACTGTTCAATTGTTGCTAACTAGATGCGGGGACAGAGTAAAGATGAAGACAAAACATTATTCTTCATTGATAGAAGATTTTGCAAGATGCTCCAAAGCTCTGGGTAACAGAGCATTACGTATTTCCCTACACCTTGGTGATAATTCAGACACAGAAAAAAGGCCATAACAAAAATGAATTTGAAGGATACATGAATATCCAAACTAGATTAATACCAAGTTTGTGGCCACAGAATATCCACCACACCCTACCTCATCCACTGTGTAATGGAGAAACTTGAATGTTGTGTATACTGTCTTTTGGTTACTATTCATGAGAATTTGATGAATATACAGAAAATATTTGGTTTTCTGTAACCACTGGCTGCACTACAGTAGAACTAAGGGAGGTGGGCTAGTTTCACAATTTTATTTTATTTTTTAAAATTTGTTTAAATGTTTTTTATTTATATTTGAGAGAGAGAGAGAGAGAGAGCAGGGGAGGGGCAGAGAGAGAGGGAGATAGAGAATCTGAAGCAGGCTCCAGGCCCTGAGCTGTCAGCACAGAGCCTGACACAGGGCTCCAACTCACAAACCATGAGATCATGACCTGAATCGAAGTTGGATGCTTAACTGACTGAGCCACTCATGCACCCCAAGTTTCACAATTTTAAAAATCAAAGAGCTCAGCTACCCATCTGCATCACAGAGCTGAAGGACTAAAAGACATAGTGCTGGGCACAGGCTGCATGTACCAGTGGCTTATCATTTGGGGCAGTTTCTCTCAGGAAAAATGCTAAACCCCAGCACCCTGGAAGGTCAGTTCCTCCTAAAAATTCCCAATGACAGCTTTCACTTGGAAAGGTGGTCAAAGGAAGCAGAGGGGATGATTGGTGGGAGACAATATCCAAAGGGATCATGGCCAAACCTTACATAAAAATAGAACACAGACCTACAATCTCTGCAGCAACCAGAACAAAATGGTCAGGATTTGATCAACAAATGCAAGCTCCCCTAATGTTTGCCCTGTCTGCACCAATGCTTCCAACTCAGAACCAACCAGAGAAAGCCAATTATTGTTTCCATCCAATCACATGGAGTGCTTGCCTCCAGTTTCCCCATGTCAACAGGGCCTACCTGAAGTGCTCCTTGTTTTCCACTATAAAGACTTCCCACTCCTTGCCTGCCCTGAGTCTCTGACATGGGCATAACAGTGGCTGACTTCCCTGCCAAAGCAAGCTCTGAATAAATAACCTCTGCTTGTTCTCATTTGGGTGTTTGTGGTCTTTGAAGCATTCTGAGAGCCTGCCTATGTGTGACTGAAGGACTTGGCATTGCAGTGGGAGCTGGGGCGGTGAGATCTAGAATTGGGAGAGGGGCCCCTTTTAACTTCTGTAGGAGTAGCTGGGGTGCAGGAAAAAGGCACAGGTGAATCTTCTGGCCAGGGCTTGAGGGCCCACTGGAAAAAAAGGGGAAGGAAATGAAATGGGCCCCACAGTGAGCCAGTGGTGCAGGCACATGGAGAGGGGGTACATGTGGCTTGGGCTTGGAAGCAGGTTTGTCAGCTATTCCAGAACATGAAGATTGAGGAGGGTGGTCCGCATGGTGCAGGTTGACACCTCCACCAACCAGAGAGCAAGGAGGAGCAGCTCTGTAGCCTTGAGAAGTGCATCAGCAAGGTCCACTGCTGTGGACCAGCTGCTGATCCTCCAGTACCACCTCAAGATGGAGGAGACTGTCCTCACCAGACAGTAGGAGTGAGGACACTGACCAGTGACCCCATCCTGCGGTCTGGGTCCTAGTTGACCACAGTTGGCCCTACCTTGAAAGCAGCCTTCCTGTCTTTGCTGACTTTTGAAACAATGGGCAAAGATGATGTAAAGAAAACAGATTCTCATAGAACAAGAGAGGGCAAAATAGCCCAAGACAGCAAAGACAAAATGTGGCAGATTTCAGACATTACTAGTGCCAAAGAGTAGTTGATTCTATAAGGCAAGCTTTCAGGTATCTGTAACACAAATGGCAAGTATGGTTCACTAATGGCTCTTCTCACTTTGTCTTCTTAATGACAAACTTTGTACTATGGACTTTGGAATTGGGGAGCACAAGTGGACTTTAGACTACACTGCAGTCTGTGTAATATGTTACACAGAATGTATTGTTCAGTTTTCCATTATTGGGATAACAGTCTTGACATTGGCTGTCCCAGAAAACCTTCCACGTGCAGTCCCTCTCTCCTTGGCTTATTCTGTAAAGAAAATAACAAAAGAAAATAACTTAGTAAGACACTTGGAAGCTTTTGAAACTACAGGAAATGCAGCAATCATTTGCTTAGATAAAATAAGAACACTGACTATTAACAGAATGGTAGTCCAGGCTTACATTGGTAAGACTCATTATAAAACAATTCCTAGGCTTAAGTCTATTCCAGACCCATTTTGGAATATCTTTTTAGCAAACATTGTGTTAATTGTTCTTATAATTCCAACATAATTTTTTTAGATATCAAAGTTCCACTAAGCAGACTGGAGACAAAATATGTTTTGTTAGGATTTATTCTGCATTTAAAAATAGATAAAAAGAAAGAAAGAAAGAAAGAAAGAAAGAAAGAAAGAGGAAAGAAAGAAAGAAAGAAAGAAGAAAGAAGAGAGGGAGAGAGAGGAAGGAAGGCAGGAAGAAGGAAGGAAGGGAGAAAGGCAGGAATGAAGGAAGAAGGAAGGAAGGGAGGAAGGAACAAAGAAGGAAGGAAGGAAGGAAGGAAGGAAGGAAGGAAGGAAGGAAGAAGGAAGGAAGAAAGGAAGGAAGGAAAGGCATAACATAAGAGAATCTATACAAAGTATATACCTTCACTCAGAGAAGAAATCCATGACAACTGTCTTAAAACTGCCTGATGAAGGTTTCAGCTGTTCACCAAACAAGCCTCAGAACTATTACTTAACAGATGGTGTCATATCCTGAATGAAGAAGAAATACCCAGAGAACTGGCAGGAGCAAATAATTTCCCAGAGGATTATGAAACCAATGGCTTAGAATCCTGTGAGAAGCTTAAAATCTTGTGCCTGACATTCAGGAATTTTCCAGATACTGAAAATGAACTAGACTGGGTAATGGAGAAGATATTATTAAAGATCCCACATGCATTGCTCTTATAGGTGTTGAAGATCCTGTGAGAACTGATGTATTAGTTTCCTGTGGCTGCCATAACAAAGTATTCCAAAGTGTGTGGCTTAAAACAAAAGAAATTTTTTCTCTCACAGTTCTGGAAGCTAGGTGGAGATCCAAGATCAAGGTATCAATAGGGCCATGATCTCTCTGAAAGCTCTAGGAAGAATCCTTCACTGCTTTGCTGGCAATTCTTAGTGTTCTGGGGTTGCTGCTGTGTCACTCCACTCTTCTTCACATGGCCTCTATCTTCACATGGCCAACTTCCTTCTGTGAGTGTGTGTCCAAACTTTTCTCTCCTTATAAGAATACTAGTCACTGGACTAAGGCCCACTCTTACATAGTATGACCTCATCTCAATTACATTCCACATAAGGTCATGTTCACAGGTACCAAGGTTTAAAACTGAAACTATCTTTTCGGGAAACAATTCAACCTACAGTACTTGAGGTGCCAGGTAGGATTTTTATATGCCAGAAAGCTGGAATCACTGTGTGTATGATTATTGGTGATAACCTTTATACTGATAGGGCTATTGCTCTGAAATTGTAGCATCATAACAGGCCCTTAAAAGTTATCTATGTTTAGAGGGCACAGATTTCAACAAACCAATACATAACAGAAATAGAGAAACAAAAAAAAGGTTCATATATAGGATTTGGACAAAGCTTTGTGTACCTACAGCATCTTGTCCTACTGACAAATACAATCTAGTAAAAGGTATAACTAAGAGTAATGTTTTGGGACACAGGCAAATGGCAACAGTCACTGGTGATGGTAGTCATGATGATGGCCCAGTGCTAAAGAGAGCTGATGCTAGACTTGCAATAGGATTAACAGGGACAGATATAGCTAAAGAGCTTCCAATATCATTCTTATCAATAACAACTTCACAAATGTTGTTAAAGCCATAAAGTAGGAGCAGGAATGTTTATTACAACATCTCTAAATTCCTTCAATTTCAATGGACTGTTGATGTTGTAGCCACAGTTGTAGCCTTCATAGGAGCACTATTGTCCAGGATTCTCCTCTTAAAGCTGTACCTCATCTTTGGGTGCATTTCATAGTGGATGCTTTGCTTTTCTCATACGCAAGTGAAAGCCTACAGAGTGATCTTTGCTTCTCAAACCTCATGGAATAGGAATCTCTCTTGTTCATTTCAAAACAAAATTTATTAGTTCATAATAACTAATTGTTGGTGAAATCTTTTTTAATTTTGATAGTGGAAGAAATACTGTCCTACATACTCCTTCTTCTATTTGTTATGCAATGATATTTAATACTTTTATGATGCAACTTTTTAATAAAATTAATGCCAGGAAGCTTCATGGCAAAATAACTATATTTGAGAGACCCTTCAGTAATAATATCTTTTGCCTAATTGTCCAGGGCACATTTATTGTATAATTTTTGTTTTGCGCAACATGGAAGACAAGTGTTCAACTGCACAAATCTTAGTCCAGACATACAGTGCATATTCCTAAGGCTAGCAGTGTTAAGGGAGTGCAGTTCTTAATTATAATTTCAAATGGTTGTGTGGAACTTATTATAAGGCTATCATTGAAGGAAAAGGTTAAACTTACTAACAAAGTGCAAGAGTTAGAATTAAAAGTAAAAAGCAAAAATTCTACTCAGGCAGAATTGAAGATCAGGCTAAAATGGTAGATGTGTATAATTCTTCCATCCAACTCACCCTGTTTATCAGTCATCCAGTATAAGTAAAGGGAAGCTTTCAGAATTTACATAAATTCTGTCTTAAATACTTACAATATCCTATTAACTGTGAAAAGTAATAAAGAGAAACCTCACTAACATGAAGTCAGGAGCTTTGGCAGGGGGAGCGCTCACGCCCTAGCACTTACCATTGATTGCAAATCCAACAGGAAATGATGGACCCTGCAAGTGTATACTACTTTACTACCCTGGCAAGAGGAAGAAAGGCCTACTTCCTCCCCCCAGTGACAGCCTGCCCAATGAGAGAGAGTCACAAGTCAGCCAATGAGATGCCTCTATACTTTGAACTCCCGGTTTACTCCAATGGACTCTTTATTTACAATGCCTCCCTCCAACCTCCCCCTTTCCCCTATAAAAGAAGGATGTCCTCCTTTGTTCTGTGGACTTGCCTATCATTTTGTCCCAGATTATAATTCTCTGCTATTCCCAAGTAAACCCATTTTTTCTGTTAAAATAACTGGCAGTACTATTTTGAAGGTTCACATAACAAATAAACACTTTATCCTTTGTCTATAATTTTGTTTTGTAATAAACATGTAATTTGGGTCATCCTCAATGCTACATTTTAAGGCTGTTAGAGTGATGAATATTTTAGACAAAGTTATAGTTTAGAGAGGTAATATGAGAATTATTTATAAATAAAACATAGATTCAAAAAAATCTTTGAACTATTGTATTCCCTTTGAATTTTTTAGTAGAGTTCCAAGAGCAAAATTATGAATTAATTAATGTATTACAAAATAAAAAGACATTAATTGTAATTAATATATTACAAAAATAGAAAAAGACATATTCAAAAGGCCATGTACCCTATTGATGGGAATGCAAACTGGTGCAGCCACTCTGGAAAACAGTACAGAGATTCCTCAAAAAGTTAAAAATAGAAAATGCTTAACATCACTCATCAAATCAAATCAAATACAAATCAAATACAATGAGAAATACAAATCAAAACCACAATGAGATACCACCTTACACCTGTCAGAATGGCTAACATTAACAACTCAGGCAACAACAGATGTTAGGAAGGATGTAGAGAAAGGAGATTTCTTTTGCATTGTTGGTGGGAATGCAAGCTGGTGCAACCATTCTGGAAAACAGTATGGAGGTTCCTTAAAAAACTAAAAATAGAACTACCCTACAACCCAGCAATTGCACTACTAGGCATTTGTCCAAGGGATACAGGTGTGCTGTTTTGAAGGGACACATGAACCCCCATGTTTATAGCAGCACTATCAACAATAGCCAAAGTACGGAAAGAGTCCAAATGTCCATCGATAGGTGAATGGATAAAGAAGATGTGGTATACATACATATATATATATATATATATATATATATATATATACACACATATATATACATATATATACACAATATATATATGTATATATAACACAATATATATATGTGTGTGTGTACACACACACACACACACACACACACACACACAATGGAGTATTACTCAGCAATCAAAAGGAATGAAATCTTGCCATTTGCAACTACTTGGTTGGAACTGGAGGGTATTATGCTGAGTGAAATTAGTCAGAGAAAGACAAAAATCATATGACTTCACTCATGTGAGGACTTTAAGAGACAAAACAGATGAACATAAGGGAAGGGAAACAAAACTAATATAAAAACAGGGAGGGGACAAAACAGAAGAGACTCATAAATATGGAGAACAAACTGAGGATTACTGGAGGGGTTGTGGGAGGGGGAATGGGCTAAATGGGTAAGGGGCACTAAGGAATCTACTCCTGAAATCATTGTTGCACTATATGCTAACTAATTTGGATGTAAATTAAAAAAAAAAAAAGAACTATTCTACATTCCAGCAGCTGCACTACTAGATATTTACCCAAAAGAAACAAAAACACTGATTTGAAGAGACACGTGCACCTGATGTTTATAGCAGCATTAGCAACAATAGCCAAGTTATGGAAACAGCCCAAATGTCCATCGACTAATGAATGGATGAAGAAGATATATATAAAGCAGAATATTACTCAGCCATAAAAAAGAATGAAATCTTGACATTTGCAACAATGTGGTTAGAACTCGAGTGTATTATGCTAAGCAAAATGAGTCAGTCATAGAAAGACAAAAACCATATGATTTCACTCAGGTAGAATTTTAAGAAATGAAACAGATGAACATAGAGGGGGGTGGGCAAACAGAGAGGCAAACCATAAAAGTCTCTTAACTATAGAGAACAAACTGAGGGTTGTTGAAGGGGAGGAGGGCAGGGAATGGGCTAAATGGGTGATGGGCATTAAGGAGGGCTCAGTGATGAGCACTGGGTGCTATATGTAAGTGATGAATCACTAAATTCTACTCCTGAAACCAATATTACACTACATGTTAACTACCTGGAATTTAGATAAAAACTTAAAACACAAAAATCATGTACCTTCTTTGAAAGTGCATTGATATTTTTCTTATTTACCGTAGATAAGTAACACATATTTTAAGAACACAAGCAACATGAGAGCTTTCTAAAAATACAGACAGTGATAGTCTAATGTCATGGCCTTTGAAGTATTTGTTCTTCAAATTACTACCTCAAACTATACTCAAAGAGTATAGTTACTCTTTACAATTACTAAAGAAAAGTAGAAAAACTAAAAATGCCCACAATATTTTCTCTATTTGTCATCTGACCCAAGTTACCACTAGCTGGTCCTTGCGGTATATCTGAAACATGACCAAAACTCTGCAAGGAAAGCAAAGCACAGGATTAAAAGAATTACAGGAAAAAAGTAAGGTAAACAATGACTTCTTGCCTACGTGATAAATGTAATTATTGAAATATGCTTCATTTTTTACTTTAGACATCTTTGCCTGAGTTAACTTTAAGATTATAGCTGGAGAGTTTCACATTTTGGTTTGTCACCAAACCTAGAAACTTCACACCTAATGATCTACTACCAGAGAACAATTAAATCTATCCTTTTCTTTATTTCTGTTTGGTTGTTCTGCATACCAAATTTGAAATGATATAAAAAGCTAAGGTGTATTACCTATATACAATGAGTCAAGGAATTTGGCCCTATTCGTGCATTTGCCATATCTATGTAGATTTTTTTCAATAAATCAAGAATTTGTGGAAAGCCCCAGTGTGGATAACACTGTTGTAAGTATTTTAGGTCACAGGGAAACTGCTTCTTGTCTTCAGGCAACTTTTGTTTCTAAAAAGCAAACTTTGCAGAGCTTACTTACACCTCGATAAAAGCTTATTTTACATATTAAAGAACCCACATAACTTTTGAATCTACAATTGATGACCTCACTTGTGCCAGAGACCCCTATGAGAACTCAGGTATCCCAAGCTAAAATAAACTGCTTATTTTATTTCTGATTTTGTAAAATTCAGAATTTTACTAACAGATATTGCTGTTTCCTAAAAAGATAGAATATCTTCTCATCATGATGGCTGTGATTTGTATTCTTAGACACCTCATGACAAGAACCATCTAAACAAGTCTGGTAATCGAATCCAAACTCAATGGCTCCTAAGAAAATGTGCACTTTGATTTTAACATATGTGATGAGGTTTTGGGGTGATGATGGTGAGGTTCAGAGCTGATGGCCAAGAAAGAATTCTTGAAATGTCTTTGGTGCAAAAAGGTGATTAAAGCACGGGAACAGGACTCAGGGGCAGAAAGAGCTGCACTAGGGTTGTGCCCAGTGACTGGTTACATACTATGGAGCTGGGGGAGGTAAAGACAAAAGGGAGGCCTCCAGAAAGACTTTGATATGCTAAAGAGGACTCCCAAGTTACCTGAGGCCTTGCTATTGTCAATCTAAGGTTGTTTTCCCTCTACTAAGGCATTAACATTAGGACAGTAGGCGGTTCCTGGAGAAATGTTCTACTCTGGACTTGCCTCAAGTATTTGTCAATGGGCTGCAGGTTATAAAGAAATTTAATTTTACCTGCCATTTCCTTCTTGCCTTTGTTCCCCACAACACTATGGAAGGGAGGGTAATAGGAGGGCTCCAGGAAACTGAGTCAATTCTGACAAGTAAGCTATGATGACCACAGGCAAGTCTGAAGACACAAAGGGAAGGTCAGCTTTTATTACATTTTAAAAATCAACTGGGTGGGTTGGAGGGATGGGTGAAATAGATAAAGGGGATTAAGAGTTCACTTATGACAATGAGCACTGACTAATGTATGGAGTTGTTGAGTAACACTCAACATAACATGGTATGTTAACTATACTAGAATTAAAATTTTTTAAAAGATTTAAAAAAAATTTTTTAATGTTTATTTATTCTTGAGAAAGAGCATGAGCGGGGGAGGGGCAGAAAGCAAGGGAGACACAGAATCTGAAACAGGCTCCAGGCTCTGAGCTGTCAGCACAGAGCCCAAGGCAGGGCTTGAACTCACAAACTGTGAGATCATGACCTGAACCAAAGTAATCCGCTTAAAAGACTGAGACACCCAGGCACCCCAGAAAGATTTTTTTTTCAATATATTAAGTTTATTATCAAATTGGTTTCCATACAACACCCAGTGCTCATCCCAAAAGGTGCCCTCCTCAATACCCATCACCCACCCTCCCCTCCCTCCCACCCCCCATCAACCCTGTTTGTTCTCAAGAGATTTTTTAAAAAGGCAGCTGGGGAGGTTGTTCTGAACAAAAGTGTATTGGAGAACAGGAGTTTGAGGTTGTGGGGGGTTCTCATTGGTTGCAAGCAGTGGTTAACACAATGTTGCTGAGGCAGGGGAGGGGTTTTCCTTCCTTAAAGGCAGGAGGTAAATTTGTGCGTGAAAAGTGTCCTCCCTTTGTGGAACTGATTCTTGTTTTCCTTCTTCCTGAGGATTCCCTCAGCTGCAATGAGGAATATGTGCATGACAGCTCCCCCTTCTGGGCCACCTGATTCCATTTTAAATGAGGTTTCCTTTATGTATTTTCACAGAAGAATGGAAACATTTCTTTTCTGGATTATTTGAATGTCTCCATACAGAATCAAGGGATTAAAAAAATCCATTTTCTGGTTTTTGTGATTAATACATTAAAATAATTGGTGATTTAAAAAACATCAATGTGGAAATGGAGCTTGTATTTAAAGTTTTGGAAGAATTGCTAACCCTCAGATACCACATAATGGGGTATGCTTTAATGTATGGAGGAGTTAAATCCAAGAGTCATCATTATTTGTTTCTGGTTTCCATATAACATATTTGCTACTATTTTTCTGCATTATGAATGAAATGAATTGCAAAATGAATGAATGAAATGATTGACTTAAGAAATCAACTTTTAGGGACACCTAGGTGGCTCGGTCAGTAAGGCCTGAGACTTCAGCTCAGGTCATGATCACACGGTTTGTGGGTTCAAGCCCCAAATCAGGCTCTGTGCCTCAGAGCCTGGATCCTGCTTTGGATTCTTCTCTGTCTCTCTCTCTGCCCCTCCCCAACTCGCTCTCTCTTTCTCTCAAAAATAAATAAACATTGGGGCGCCTGGGTGGCTCAGTCGGTTGAGCGTCCGACTTTGGCTCAGGTCATGATCTCACAGTCTGTGGGTTCGAGCCCCGCATCAGGCTCTGTGCTGACAGCTCAGAGCCTGGAGCCTGTTTCAGATTCTGTGTCTCCCTCTTTCTCTGACCCTCCCCTGTTCATGCTCTCTCTCTGTCTCAAAAATAAATAAATGTTAAAAAATTTAAATAAATAAATAAATAAATAAATAAACATTTAAAAATTTTTTAAAAAGAAATAAACTTTTAGAAAAGTTTATGTAACATCAAGGCCATTCACATTCTGGAGTGAAAAAAAGGTAGTATTAACAGTAATCATTCTTTTTAATATTCTTCCTTGTGTCAAAGAGGTTGCTGACAGGACATACTCCTTAGGAGGGAGGGAGGGCTTCTCATTCCAACTCTCAGTTCTTCACTTCTTTCTCCAAACCATCTGGAGTTTACCATCAGAAGGGAAAATTCCTGTCCATCAACAGCCTCTAGAGCAGGAAAGTTAATTTGCTAAATCCATAACCCTTTTGTTCATCTGCCCACACCCTTTCCTCACCTTCCAGGCACAGGATCAAGTCTCCGGTGGCCTGATAATAAGTCAAAGGAACTAGTTCCAGGCAGAAGAATCTCATCAGGTGCTACGAGAAGGCCCCAGCTCACCTCCACGTGGTTACAGTCTTCGTGGTCACAGAGAGGATGGGGCTCTCCTCTTTTCCTCCATCCTCTCAGCACTAGTTGATGTTTAACCTTTTTTGTGTGTCTTTTTTTTTTCTTCTCCAGAATGACCATATGAGATTATTTCAGTCTGATTTATTTCACAAGCATACAATTTTCTTGAAGGGAAGGATTTGTGTATGTGCCTTTGTTCACATCCCTGTTAACCCTTCCTTGCCCCTGACACTTGTCCTCCAATAGCTGGCTGTCGCTGGCAAAAGAATTTGCATCACTTTTAGTTCACTATAGCCAACTGCTTGTGTATAAGTTTAGCACAACAGAAAAGTGAACTTCAGGGATTACTTGTGGGGGCTTTGACAAAGAGGGATACAGCTCATTAGTCTAGTGACCTTATCCCACCCCATATATAATCAGATTGACACCCATTATTAGATTAATCTTCCTTAATAAATTGCTTTTCTTTACCTGTTTTTCAAAAACCATCAGTGGATCTTGTTTCCCCTAACATTAAATGTAAAGGTGACTTGGCTTTTCAAGTCTTCCAAAACCCATCCCCACCATGCCTTTCTAAATTCACTTCCTAATACTCTATAACCCTGAAACAGATTCTTCTTTCCATTGAAAGCCTTTCTGTAATGTTCACTGAATGCCTAGTTGATTCCAGGCACTTTAGTATGCATGAGGAATAAGACAAAGTTTCTGCCCTAAAGGAGCTCAGGACAAATCAGGGGAGTTAAACACATAAGTAGCTATAATATAACAGTAACAATAGTAATCACTAACTTCACTGAGCACTTTGTATAGTCCAGGCATCATTCTAAGCATTGCATATCTACTCCTTTAATCCTCACAACTGTTAAAAGAGAGAAGCCAATCCCCCAAATGGAATCATTTGTTCCCCAAACTAGCAAATCAAGATTTAATCATAGTTTCAACCTCTCCCAAGGATGTGACCTTTTAAAAGTCTCTTTGAAATTTTCTGATTAGTACTAGTGAGGTACTCTGTATGATAAAAAAAAAAAAAAAAAAAACCTTGCTGGTCCCTTCCCCCCAAGAAGAAAATCTTCTGGCTCCAAATTATCCTTTCTTTTCCTTTGCTAATCACTCTTTGCCCCACCCTCTTTCTTACAAAATCTTCCATTTTGTACAACTCCTCCAAGCAGCATCTCTCTACTTGCTAGACTAGATGCTGCCTGATTCATGAATCACCTAATAAAGCCAATTAGATTTTCAAATTTACTCTAGTGAATTTTGTTTTTTAATACAAGAAACCTATGAGGTACATACCATGAGTATCTTCATTTTATAGCTGAACAGAGGAAAACAGAGAGGTTTTCCAGGATCGCATAGCTTGGTGGACTGTGTAATTGAACCTTAAGCACTTCCTTAACCACTACATTATATGATAATTTGAAGACAGGTATAGTAGAGATGTGAACAAAGTGTTGTGGGAGCATAAGGGTTAGAGAGTTATTCAACTTGGAGATATGGGAAATGGTGTCATTGATACAGTATCACCCTATTCTTTATATACACCTACCCCCTTTTAGAAAAGGATTGGACCAACTTACACCAAAAAATGCATACATTAAAGTAATGATAAAATAGAAATTAGGAGATCAGGACCAGGGAAAATGTAAATATCATAAGAAAATCAAGACCAGAGGAAAAATATATTTTAGCCCAAAAAGAACAGTTTAATGTCAACTATACATCAAAAAGAAGAAGGAGAAGGAGAAGGAGAAGGAGAAGAAGAAGAAGAAGAAGGAGGAGGAGGAGGAGGAGGAGGAGGAAGAGAAGGAAAAGGAGAATGAGAAGGAGAAAAGGAGTTTAGTTACACCATACTTCAGCATCTATGAGCTTTCTGGTAGTCAAAGAGAAAAGGGAGTGTCAATTGTATACCATTTATCGTTATAAAGGAAAAAACAAAGCAGTTCGTAAAAGGGAAAATAAGCCTTTCTTAGAACTATTTTCTCAAACACAATTTTCACATGGGAGTTTTTATTAGTGTCACTGAGAACTATAGTGGAAACAGTGTCTCCTGGGCGACTGGGTGGCTCAATTCGTAAAGTGTCTGACTTGGGCTCAGGTCATGATCTTCACGAGTTCGAGTCCTACATGGGGCTCAGCACTGACAGTGTGGAGCCTGCTTGGGATTATCTCTCTCTCCCTCTCTCTCTTTACCCCCCCCTCAAAATAATAAATGAACTTTTTAAAAAAAGAAACAACGTCTCCTATAACACACCTATAATGAATGTAATAGATTTTATATGGCATTTTCTTAAACATTCATTGATAAAACACAAAGACATTGCATAAATGCAACTCAGCAAAGATAATTCCATTAAAGATGCTATTGTCTGAATTGAGAATCTTCTGGTGTTAGGATTTTGTGTTGAGTCTAGAAAAATGAGGATTTTTCTAAGCTGAGAAGCAAGAAAAAACATTCAAGGAGGAAAAACAGCATGATGTACATTGTAGTGTGGTTTTTGTATCTGTATGTTTGAAGAGAAAGGAATGGACAGAAAGTCAGTTGGTGGGACACCTGGGTGGCTCAGCTGGTTAAGCATCTGACTTCGGCTTAGGTCATGATCTCATGATTCATGAGTTTGAGTCCTGCTTTAGGTGAGCCCCTTCTCTCTCTCTCTCTCTCTCTCTCTCTCTCTCTCTCTGTCTTTCCCTCCCCCTCTCTCTTTTTCTTTGCCCCTTGTGGGATTCCCTCTCTCTCTCTGCCTCTCACTCATCCTCCCCTTAAAAAAAAAAAAAGTCAGTTGGTGAACAAAGCTGTTTCTGGCCCTATACAAGCCACTGGGATACACCAGTGAAGAGAACAAAGTCCCTGCTCTCCAAGAGCTTATGTTCTAGTGTGTAGGCATGGGAAGGGGGTGGGAAGTCAAACAATAAATATGGAAACAAATAAATAGTTTGATATGGGTGCTGATAATTATGATGAAGAAAACAAAGTACAGTACTGAGTGTGTGGAGGCATTTAGGAGGCAGCTATATAAGTATCTGGTGAAGTGCTTTCTCAGGAAGAAGTGAATGCAAAGGCAAGAAGCAAGATTGGTTTTATTCTAAGTATAATGAAATGAGGGTTTTAAGCAGGAAGTTGACCTGATGTGATTTACATTTCAAAAGGTAACTGGTTGAAATGCAGAGGATGGAAAGGATGGGCTCTGAGAGAAAAATGGTGACAGACACTAGTTAGGAGGCTGTTTCAAGAGTCCAAGGAACATGTGGTGGTCTGGATTTGCATTGTACACATTTTGAAAATGAAACCAATGAGAAGTATGAAAGAGAGGAATCAAAGATGATGCGCAGTTACTTTACCAAAGCAAATAAGTGGATGATGTGCCATTCTCTGAGGTAGTTTAGACACAGAAAATGGGAGTGGGGAAATAAGTAGTTCTATGTTGACCAACTTAAATTTGAAATGACAACTACTCCAAGTGGCAATTGGATATACAAGTCAGGAGCTCAAAGAGGAAATATAAAAACAGTACATACAAAGAACACATTCTTAAAATATGTTAGTTACATTGTAAAATGTTTTGTTGCAGACACAGTCCCTTTATATTTAAAACCATGAGTTCATTCATCAATCTGAAAAAAACATAAATGAATAAATGTTTTCTGTTTCCTGGTGTTTGGACAGTTCATAGATTCAGACATCTTCAGAGCACACAAATGAAGGCCTTAAGACTGTGAAAGATTATTTGGAAGACTAATAGAAGAGGAGGTCACAAAATAGGCCAAGAAGGAGGATCCAGGAAAGTAGGAAGAACTTTAACAAGACAAAGGACTTTAACATTTATCAACAGGATAAATGTAAAATCAGTTCCATAAAGCCTGGAGAAAAAAAGTCTTTCAAAAAGGAGGGAATGGTCAATTATATAAAACCCTGATTTGTAGGCAAGTAAAAGAGAATGGAGAACTGAGCATTAGCTTTGGAGAGATATAGGTCATTGATGATCTTGATTAGAGTTTTAGAGGAATGGTAGGAATGAAACCCTTCTTTGTGTAAATGGAGGAGAAAATAGGAGGTGAAGAGTGGACACAGTGAGGAAAACGATCTTTTTTAGGATGGTTTCTTGTGAAGATGACTAGAGAAATGTGGTGGTAGCTGGAGGAAGACGTGAGATCAAGGACTTCTAAAAATAATGGTTGATATTAAGGCATGCAAGTATATATAGGTCAGAATGACCCAGTAAATAGAAAATGATGCAAAAGGAAAACAGAATATACCCTTATCCAGCCCATCATCTCTTGCTTGAATCATTGCCAAAGATCCATAACAGATTTCTTACCTCTTCTGCAAAGCATCCTCTATAGCTTTGCTAAAGTAATTTTTTTTTCCTGAAAAGCAAATCTGACTATATTTTTCTTTAGAGTCTCTCTTTTGTTTTCAGGAATGCTCTGGTTATATTTCTGAGTGAAATAAAATGCTAAAAGTTCTGGCTGACTGAAATCTACAGACAGCTTATTTGACTCCAGCTTCTAGAACAAAGATTGTTATGTCTTCAAGCTCTTCACTTTGACCAAGAGAGTTCCATAACCTTGACATGAACAGGCTCAGAGGGAACCCACATTCATGAATAGATAGGAAAAGTACAGCTTTTTAAAGAGGATCTCAGAAGCTTTCAAGAAGATTGATTTTCACCTTCTGGTATTCACATCCTTGTGTAATCCCCTCCTCATGAGTATGAGCTAACCTTAGTGACTCCTGATGAATAGAATGTAGCAAAAGTAATGGGATGTCACTTCCAAATTGGGTTATAAATGGACTGTGGCTTCTATTTGCTTCTATCTTGGCTGTTCTTTCTTATATTCTCTTGGATCACTCATTCTGGGGGAAATCATCTTCCATGTCATGAGGCAGCTCTGTGGAGAGGGTCCTAAAAAGAAGCTTGGAAGCAGATACTTCCTCAGCTGAGCTTGAGAGGACTGCAGCCCTGACCAGCACCTTGACTGCAGCCTCAGGAGAGACCTTGAAAGAGAACCACCAGCTGAGCCACTCCTGGATTCCTGACCCACAGAAACTGTGAGCTAATACAAGTTTATATTTCTAACCACAACATTTTGGGGTAATTTGTTATACAGTAATAGATGATTATTACAAAATCCAAGAGGGAAAGACCAAAAAAAAAAAAAAAAAACCAGAAAAAATAACAAAAGTTTATAAGAATTTCAAATAGATGCAATTATACAATTTAAAAAAGATTCACTGTAAGTTTAAAACATGACTTTGAATTTTAAAATTTAAGAAAAATTAAAATTATTATAGTTATAGTGAGAATTAAATTAATAGGGTAGACAACTAAAAGGTAAAAAATTCACAACTCATAGCACAAAGGAAAACAATTATACATCATGAGAAAAATGATAAGACATATGGAATGTAGACCTAAGAAACTTATACAAAGAATAGGATTATCAGGACAAAAATAGAAAAAATAAAAAATTAATTGTTAAGGGGAAAATGGGGAAA
This sequence comes from Panthera onca, assembly GCF_046562875.1. Classification (NCBI taxonomy): domain Eukaryota; kingdom Metazoa; phylum Chordata; class Mammalia; order Carnivora; family Felidae; genus Panthera; species Panthera onca. The sequence goes on along the minus strand of NC_138342.1, from coordinate 165,752,043 downwards.
ATATTCAAAGTTAAAATTTAAAAAAAGCTTCAATCATTATTAAAATAAAGCAGAGTTCCAAGCAGGACTAGGCAAAAAAAGATACATACCTAGACATATTCTGGTAATGTTTCTGGACTACAGTGATAAAGAAAAAAAATTACCTAAGCTTCTAGTGAGAAAGAACAGAACACCTGTAAAGAAAAAAGGCTTCAACTTCTCTGCAGCATTAAAAGCTAAAAAACAGTCAACAGTCATCTTAGGCTACAGAATGAATAGGTATAAGTCCAAAAATCTTATACTCAGTGATGATATCCTTTACATTAGCATACTTGCAAGATCTTAGAAGCAGACCACCCACATATCCTATCCAAGGAAAACACTCCAAGAGCTCATTTAGCTAAAGGATAAATAAATCAGAACAAAAATCTTAGATAAGAAAACTAAAGACTACAAGAAATAGTGATGAGCAATGAATTTTCTGTGATGTAGCTATATCAAAAAGAATAACTGTAATATTTTTTGTCATGAAATACAGGTACTAAGAGAGTAAGAAAAAGACTTACAGTTTCTAGTTGGGCATATAGAAGCTTGGAGGTTGTCACTCCATTCTAACAAGTAAAAAGCTAAACAAACTGAATTAATAGTTTTCTTAGATTCATCAGAGAAGCAAGTTTACAAGATGTTTGCACAACCTGCAAAACAATATAGTGTTATTTGAAAATAAACTTGCAAACACAAAGACAACCACTAAAAGAGTGATAAAAGAAGTATAAGTGATGCATGCTTAGAAACAAGAGAAAATGGAATCATATCAAGATTTTATTTTTAGTAATCTCTATACCCATCATGGGCTCAAAATTACAACTCCGAGATCAAGAGTAGCAAGCTCTATCAACTGAGCCAGCCAGGCACCCTGAAAGTGGAATTATAAAAAATGCTCAATTAAAAAGGAGACAAAGATTGGAGGACACAAATAGGAACAAAGAACAAAGGACATCAAATAATAGAAACCATAATAACTATGGTAGATTTTAATCCAACTATATCAATAATCACTTTAAATGTAGATGGTCTAAAAGCACCAATTAAAAGACAGAGATTGTCAAAGTAAATAAAAAAACAAGACACAATTATATGTTGTCTATAAGAAACCCACTTTAAATATAAAGACACATATATATTAAAAGCAAATCGATAGAGAAAAATATATCATGCAAATCATGGGAATCAAAAGAAAACTGATCATGCTAATGAAAAGAAAGCTGGAGTACCTTATATTAATGTCAGAAAGAGTAAACTTCAGAGCAAGGAAAAAATCATAAGGGATGAAGAGGGGCAGGCATTATATAAGAGTCAATTCTCTAAGAACACATAACAATGCTTGGAGTGTATGTGCTTAGCTACAGAGCCTCAAAATATATGAAGCAAAACCTGCTAGAACTGCAAAGACAAATAGATGAATTCACTACTACAGTTGGATGTTTCAAAACTCCTCTATGAAAAATGGACAGATCCAGCAAGCAGATAATCAATAAGGACACAGTTGAACTCAACTGCACTATTCATCAATTAACATCTATTGATTACTTCATCCAACAACAGCAGAATACACATTCTTCTCAAGCTCACATGGAATACTCATCAAGGTATCCTGGGCCATAAGACATATATTACCACATTTAAAATAATAGCAATCTTATAATAAATGCTCTCAGATGACAATGGAATTAAACTATAAATTCATAATAAATAGTTGAAAAATTCCAAAATATTTGTAGATTCATTTGTAAAAATGAAGACATAGCTTATCAAAACATGTGAGATGCAGCAAAGGCAGTGTTTAAAGGGATATTTGTAGGATTAAATGCATACATTAGAAAAGAAGAAAGGTCTAAAACCAATCATCTAAACTTTCACCTTAGAAAGCTAGAAAAAGAAGAACAAATTATAGTCAAAGTAAGAAGAAAATAAATAATAAAAATATGGGCAGAAATCAATAAAATTAAAAACAGAAAATCATTAGAGAAAATCAACCAAACCAAAAGCTGGTTCTTTGAAAAGGTCAATAAAATTGATAAGCCTCTAGGGTGCCTGGGTGGCTCAGTCAGTTAAGCACCCATCTCTTGGCTTCGGCTCAGGTCATGATCTAACAGTTCTTGGGATTGAGCCCTGCATCAGGCTCAGTATTGACAACATGGAGCCTGCTTGAAATTCTTTCTCTCCCTCTCTCTCTGCCCTTTCCCTGCTCTCTCTCTCTTTCTCTCTCAAAATGAATTAACATTTTTTTTAAAAAATGGGGAGTCTGTGTGGCACTGTTGGTTAAGTGTGTGACTTTGGCTCGGGTCATGATCTCATGCATGGTTCCTGGGTTTGAGCCCTGTGTCAGGCTTTGCTCTGGTGGCACAGAGGCTGCTTGGGATTCTCTTTGTCTCTGTCCTCCTCTCTCTCTGCCCCTCCCCCACTTGCATGTGCTGTCTCTTTCTCTCTTTTTCCAAATAAATAAAGTTTACAAAAAATTTGATAAGCCTCTAACCAGGTTAACTAAGAAAAAGAGAGAAGATACAAATTATTACACCAAAAATGAAAGAAAATACATCACTACAGATCTCATGGACACTAAAAGGATAATAAAGGAATACTATAAATAACTCCATGCACACAAATTTGATAATCTAAGTGAAATGGACCAATTTACAAATGACCAAAATTCACACAAGAAGGAATAGACAAATTAAATGGACTATATCTGTCAAAGAAATTGAACCAATAATTAATAACCTTCCCAAAGAGAAAGCACCAGTCCTACATGCATTCACAGGTAAATTCTACCAAACATTTAAGGAAGAAATTATATCAATTCCCTACAATGTCTTCCAGAAGATAGAAGCAGAAGGAGTAAGGCCAGCATCACCCTAATACCAAAACCAGACAATGGCATTACAAGAAAAAAAACTACAGACCAATTTCTTTCATGAACATTGGTGCAAAATGTCTCAATAATATACTAGTGAATAAAATCAACAATGTACAGAAAGAATTATACACTACAACCAAGTGGTGAAAGGCTGGTTCTGTATTAGAATGATAATTAATTTAATACATCAAAAGAATAAAGAAAAAAAATCACATAATCATATCAATAGATGCTGAAAAAGCATTTGACAAAATCCAACACCCATTTATGGTTAAAAAAAAAATCTTTCAGCAGTCTAGGAATACAGGAGGAATTTCTTTAACATGATAAAGAATATCTACAAAAAACCTACAGCTAACATTGTACTTTAATGATGAGAACCTAGAAGATTTCCTGATAAGATCAGGAACAAGGATGTCTCCTTTCACCACTACTTTTCAACATTATACTGGAAATCCCAGGTAATGCAATAAGAAAAGAAAAAGACATAAAGAGTATACAGATTAGAAAGGAAGAAACCATCTTTGCTCACAGATGAAATGATTGTCTATTTAGAAAATCTGGAAGAATTAACAAAAGCTCTTCTGGAACTAAAAAGTGATTATACCAAGTTTGTAAGACACAAGGATAATATACAAAAGTTAATCACTTTCCTATATGCCCACAATAGACAAGTGGAATTTGAAATTAAAAAGACAATACCAGGGGTGCCTGGGTGGCACAGTTGGTTAAGTGTCTGACTTCAGCTCAGGTCATGATCTCACGGTTCATGAGTTCGAGCCCTGCATCAGGCTCTGTGCTGACAGCTTGGAGCCTGAAGCCTGCTTTGGATTCTGTGTCTTCTTCTCTCTCTGCTCCCCCACACCCCGCACCTGTCTCTCTGTCTCTCAAAAATGAATAAACGTTAAAAAAAAAAAGGACACTACCATTGACATTAGCCTACCCCAAAATAATATGTATAGTGCAACTTTGGTTTGCGAGCATAATTCATTTTGGAAACATGCTTATAATTCAAAGCACTTGTATATCAAAGCCAATTTCAAAAACATTGGCTCAGTTGTGATCATGTGACATTAGGCATCACATACTACTCATATTGTAAGACATCACTCATTTATCAAGTTAAAATTAATTAGAAATGTTTGTTCATCTTGTGGAACACTTGCAGAACAAATTACAATAAAACTTTGGTTTGTGAGCATAATTTGTTCAGGAAACATGCCTGTAATCCAAAGCAGTTGTATATCAAAGAAAATTTCCCCATAAGAAATAATGGAAACTCAGATGATTCATTTCACAACCCAAAAAATATTCACATAAGATGGTTACAGTACTGCAATATGATACAAAATAATAAAGATAATAAAAATATAAAGAAAAATAAACAAATTAATCTGCACTTACCTTTGAAAACTTTCGTGGCTGGTGTGAGGGAGACAAGAAAAGGAGGGTTATTGTGTAGGACGACTTTCACTATCACCAACGGATGTTGACTACAGTACAGTATTAATAAACTCTTGTTATATACTGTATTTAATGTAGCTGGCAATAGGGCAGCAGAGGAAAGGGTCTATATCTGCAGGCAGCGTGACCTAGAATGAGGCAAAGTATTCCTAAACTTACTCTTGTATGGAAGAGCAAAGGACTGTCCATAGGTGCTTTGAAGTGACAAAGAATACATTAGTGCCAGCTGTGGGCACCTTCCAATGTTCTGAACAATCACTGATTTCTGCCAAACACCACAGCCTGAGACTGAGCATTTGAGTATAGGAGATGATCACTCACAATCCTGTAGAGAGAGAGAAAGAGGAGAGAGAGAGAGAGAAAAAAAGAGAGAGAGAAAGACATCTGTATTGCAAGACCTCACTTGTTTATCAAGTTAAAACTTATTAGAAAACTTTGCTCGTCTTGTGGAACACCCACAGAACAACTTACTCGCAATCCAAGGTTTTACTGTATTTCGAGAAAGAGGAGGTAGCAGTACTAAACACTGCTGAGAACTTAGATGAGATAAAAACTAAAGAACACTGCCATGGAAGTTAGCCATTGTTGACTTTGGGAAGAGCAGGTTCAGAAGCCAGAGTACAGTGGGATAAAGAGAGTAGGGAGATAGTAAAGACAACTCAAGAACTGTGTCTGTGGAGACTACTTTGTGATCATGCAAAGTGGAGTTATAAAGAGATGTTTGTTTTTTAAGATGGGAGGAGCAGGAGTATGTTCACAATCTTCCTACTTAACACAATGTACTGTGCTTTTCTTTGGTCAAAATGTTGACTGCAGCCTCCATGAGATTCGTCTAGACATAGATTTTTGAGTCTAGTGCATAGCAGTCTCTCAAAAAGGGTTTGTGAACTGAAACTAAACCTAGTCCAAGCTACCACAGAAACTCCTATCACTATCATTCTATATTTAGACAGGATAGGCTAGATAATGCTGTGACAATAACCCCAAAATCTCAGTGGCTTAAAACCATGAAGGTTTGTTTATTGCTCATCCTGTGTGCTTATCTTTGGTCAGTTCTGCTCCATGTCTTCTTCAGTCAGGGACCCAGGGTGACAGAGCTTCTATCATCTGGAATGTTTCCAGTCACCATGGTAAGGGAAGGGCTCATGGAAGTCACATACTTTCGTTCACTGGACAGAGTCACATGGCCACACTTATCTTCAAGCAGGACAGGAAATATATCCTTCTCCTGTGGCCAGAAAAACAAGATCTAGAATATTGGACCTAACGACTTTCATATTCCCTCAGCCTTCCAGGAGGTGAAAAGAGTTACATTTTTCCTATAGTCTCTGAAGGGGTTCATGGAAGCATAATTGACAACAACTAGTACAAAATATCCTTTTTGTCTCCTCTGTTCCCCAGCTCTCCTCAGTCAGCATATTTATCTTTGTGATTGCACTTGAAAGTTGTCTTTGAGATTCTCCAGTTTTGCCACAATTCAAATATTCTCCATACAGCAGCAAGAGGGATCTTTATTTTTATGTTTATTTATTTTTGAGAGAGAGAGATACAGAGCATGAGCAGGGGAGGGGCAGATAGAGAGGGACACAGAATCTGAAGCAGGCTTCAGGCTATGAGCTGTCAGTGCAGAGCTTGATGTGGGGCTTGAACTCGTGAACCATGAGATGACTTGAGTCAAAGTCAGATGCTTAACTTACTTGGCTACCCAGGTACCCAAGAAGGATTACCTTAAACATGAATCAGATTATGTCATATCCTTTCTTAAAAATCTTATGATTTCTGGAAAAATCCAAACTCCTTACCATGACTTACCAGTTTCTACAAATCTCCCCAGCCTTGTCTCATACTCTCAATTCATAAAACCTTGATACACTCCTTTCTATTCCTCACACACACCAACCTCTTTTCTATCTTCTTCTTCTAGAAGTATTTTCTTTCAGATTATCTCATGCCTGCTCCATGTCATCATTTTCTCAAACCAAATGTCTTCTTCCTGGAGAGAACTATTCTGGACATTCCAGCTAAGGTAGCTCCATCCCTATGCAGACACTATTTATCCCACTACTCAGTTTTATATTTAGCACTTATCACTATCTGAAATTATTTTACTTATATTATTTAATTTTTAATTATTAATTAGTTAATTATTTTTAATTATTTATTGCCTATCTGGCCTTACTGGAATAGAAGATCCTAAGTTTAGGAATTTTTACCTATATTGTTCACTAGGGTAAATCCAGAAAGGTTTTAAACATCTATTTATTGATTAAATATAAATAATTTAATTAATATCTTTTGGACATGGATAATGCTAGGAAGGAAATTTGTTGCCAAACTGAGGTCAGATTTGAGTACCAGTCTTTCCTAAGCATCAAATTGTCAAAGGAGCTCAGGGATGATGAGCAGCTGGAAGTCAGAAAGGACTGCTTGAAAGAGGAAGCACTGCCATGCATTTTGATAGTCTGTGCTTGCTGGAGACAAGAGGCAAACCTGAGCTCTCCAAAACTGTGAGGTGGGTCAGAAAGCTACTCCTGGAGATAGTCATCTTGAAACACAATACCTTCAGTGGGTAAACTAGAAAACAAAATTTAAAAATTAGGAATGAGAACAACAATCTGTCATGCAGAGGGATGGTAAGAATACTTGCCTGAGTAAGCCTTGGCTCTGAGTGGAAAGAGAAAATAAGAAAAAGAAAACAATTCTTGCCTCAGAATTCCTAACCATAGACAACTCACACATGGGTTTGGGGCCAGAAGTCACAATACTCATAGAAGAAAAATTTTAAATTTAGTTTAAAAATGTCTTTGTCTGACAGGTGTCTATCAAAACCAAACAAGTTTTGGGGCACCTGGGTGGCTCAGGTGGTTACACTTCAGACTTTGGCTCAGGTTGTGATCTCACAGTTCGTGAGTTCAAGCCCCGCATCTGGCTCTGTACTGACAGCTCAGAGCCTGGAGCCAGCTTAAGATTCTGTGTCTCCCTCTCTCTCTGCACACCAATCCCCCCCCCCCCCCCATGCTCTGACTCTCTCTCTCTGTCTCTCAAAAATAAATAAACATTAAAAAAAATTAGCAACAAACAAGTTCTAAGGAACATGAACTCACAATCCAAAATCAAAAACACAGGAAGAAATAAGCCACCTTGGATGAAAATGCAAAATAAGAACTTCAAAAACATATAGGTCTAAGAGTAGGAATCACTGCCTAATATTACAAGCTTCAAAGTATTTTACCTAATAATAATAATAATAAATCTCTAATTATCAAATTTGAGTATATCATCTGTTTCTTTTCTACTGGGACACTGAATAACTTTGGTTAGTTCCTGGACACTTTATACATGTGATTGACACTGTATTTTTTTTAATATTTTGTATTTAAGGTATAAGGAATGTTGTTGGTATACACTGACATTTGTTTGACAATTTTGAACTCTCTTATTAGTTCTATTTGTATGTTGATTCAGTTGTTTTTTCTAGGTAAATAAATGATCATACAATCTTCAAATAGTAACAATTTATCTCTTTTTCTTTCACAATTTATACTTCCTCTTTTTCCTCTTATATTGGTCAGATCTATACAGGGGATTGTAGACTTTATATTAAAGGGAATTGTTTTCAAAAAATTTCCATTAACTATAATGTTTGCTGTAGGTTTTGGATATAATCTTCACAAGGTAAGGAAGTTCTGTTGTATTTATAATTTATTAGGAAAAAATTTGAATTAGAAATAGATACTGACCTTTTGAAAAAATTGGATTAATAAAAAATTTTAAATTTGACTCCCCGTTAAGAAAACAAAAAAGCAAACCACAGACTGAGAGAAAATATGTGATATACAAAGGACTTGTATCCAAAATATAAAGAACTCATAAATCAATAATAAAAATAAAAAAACCCAAATGTAAAACATGGTGAAAGTACTTGAAATTAACATTGCATAAAAAGATCTATGGATGGCAAATAAGCACATACAAATATGTCGCTAAGGAAATGCAGATTATAACCATAGTGAGATACCTCTTCATACCCACTGTAATGACTGAAATTATTTAAAAGACTGACAACACTGAATATTTGTGTATTGTGTTGGAGAACGACAAATCTTACTTTACTGGCTGAAGTAAAAGGGTTTCACCACTTTGGAAAACTGATAGTTTGGTAGTTCCTTATAAATGTAAACAGATACCTACCTTTAAAAAAAATTTTTTTTACATTTATTTATATTTGAGAGACAGAGACAGAACACAAGTTGGGGAGAAGCAGAGAGAAAATAAGACACAGAATCTGAAGCAGGCTCCAGGCTCTGAGCTGTCTGCACAGAGTCTGACACAGGGATTCAATTCATGAACCATGACATCATGACCTGAGCCGAAGTTGGACGCTTAACTGGCTGAGCCACCCAGACACCCCAGATACCTACCTTTTAACTCAATAATTTCCACCATAGGAATTTATCCTTATCCAAAAGATAGGAAAACATGTCAATCAAAAGACTTATACAAGAATGTTTATAGAAGCCTTATTCATCATCACTAAAATATGAAAACCATGAAAATATATATCAAAAGGCAATTGGATAAATGCATTGTTTGGAATCTAGCAATAAAAAAACAACATACTACTTTATACACACAACATGGTTTAATCAGATTTTGGAGTTTCATTTTATTATGGTTGAATCAGTATTTAAAAATTATATGTAGTTAATGAACATTCATATTTTTAAAGTTTTGCTATTATATTGCCTTTAAATTTCAGATATAAATTAAGAGCTGTAAAATTAATACAGTAATACTATTGTAGACATCAGAAGTTCTCCAAGTTCTTTTTTTTAAGTCTCTTTATGTATTTTGAGAGAAAGGGAGAGAGAGAGAGACAGAGAGAGGGAGAGAGAAAGAATCCCAGGCAGGCTCTGCACTGTCAGTGTGGAGCCCAATGCAGGGCTCGAACTCACATGATACCATGACCTGACCCGAAACCAAAGGTCTGATGCTTAACCACCTGAACCACCTGGGTGTCCCAGAATCTCTCTAAATTCTACTCCCCAACCACCCTTACCCCATCAACTGAGTTTGGCAAATATTCTCTCAATTATTATCCATAGTTTTGAGGGAAGGAGGAAGGAAGAATAATAATGATAGTGACATTAAAATACAGCTATCATTGGTCAAGCTGTGACTAATTTCTAGGCAATTTCCATTTATTGGCACTGATTCTTACACAACAACCCATCAAGGCAGTTTTTATGATTTCTTTTTTGTTTTCCCATAAGGAAATAGATTGAGACTAAACAAATAAATTATCTTATTTGATAAGGAACAAAGCCAAGATTTGAATTTAGGTCATCTGATTCAAAACCTGTGATATTTCCAGTATAAGAGTAATAGGCACTTACTCTTATATGAACTTCTCTTATTTGCCTAGTACTTTAAAATTTTATTTATATATTTTTGCAACAAATCAGTAAGATACCAATAATAATTCTCCTTTGAAAAAGAGGTGTGGTTTGCCCAAAGCACCAGATAAATTAAATATGGAGTCGGGATTCACACCCACGGCTCTTACCCTCCAAAGTTCCTTTTTTTCTCTACACTCTTACACTACACTATCTTAATAAAGTAGCATTCTTTATCTCAACACATACTATGAATAGCATATTAAGAAATTATTTGAATAGTTCAATAGGTTTCCACTCCTTTTCCAACTGTGAAAAGTGGATGATAGCTACTCAGAATACTTGGTTGAGAGGGATTCACAGGCCAGCTCTGGCTCACAGCAGTGAAGATGGATTAGTGATATCTGTCTTATGTATGGAAGGGGAGGGGTTGTTACCTCACAACTTGCCACCTCTGGCATGATTATTTTAAAAAAACATAAGATTACTATTAGTTAATTAGACTTCTACAATGATCAGTGCCTCCCTCAACAGGTTTATTAAAAAAATAAAACTTTAGTTACAAAAAAAGGAAGAACAATCTATACACACCCATATGATAATTCTCAGATAAAAGTCTACATATAAATAAGCTACTTTTAATATACACCAAAGACAAAATTATTTAGTATAACTTGGCCAGCAGCCTTATTCATGCAGCTTCCTTTATTTCATCATAGTATTGTGCTCTAGAAAGATAGAAAATTATAACCTTCTGCTCTAATAATTTCGTTCCTCTCAGCCTGATTTCATGCCACTAGATTATCCTAATTCTTTGTCTGATTTTAACATTATGTTGAGCAAAATAAATCAGGCACAAAAGATATGATTTTATTTGGAGAATAACAAAAATAACCTTTGATATTAGAAATGAGAATAGTGATTGCCTGTGACAAGGGAGACTGACAGAAGGACACATGGAGGAATTTTCTGGGGTAATAGAAAGGTTTTATCTTGATTGGTAGATTGTTTACACAGGAGTATGCATTTTTCATCACTCACCTAGTTATACACTTCAGATCTGTATATGTCTGTATTAAATTTTATTATCAATCATAATGAAATGATGATACTAGCCTCATAAATGAACTCGTCAGTTTCATTTTCTATTTTTTTGAAACAAGTTTTATAAGATAGAAAATACTTATTGAAAGTTAATTGAATTCATCAATAAAACCAATTTGTGTGTATCAGTTATTCTTTTGTCATATAACAACCAGAGATCTTAGTGACACAAAACAACACGCATTTATTATACCACACTTTTTGTGGGCAAGGCTTAGCTGGGTGCCTCTGACTCAGGGTCTCTTATAAGATGCATCTGTCAGGGCTCTCCTAAGGAAGAATATGCTTCCAGACTCATTCACTTTGCTCTTGTGTCAGAAATCCATTTCCAAGGTCAATCACATGACTGTTCACAAGTCATAGGTCCTCACTGACTCCTTTCCTATGAGACTCTCCTTAAAGCTATTTAACAACATGCTGTCAGGCTTCTCCCAGAGACAGGGCTAAGAGAGAGGAAAAGGAGAGTGAGAGAGAGCAAATGTAAAGCAATCTTTCTGCAACCTAAACACAGAAGCGACATCCAATCATTTTGCCATATTCCATTTGTTAGAAGACAACTACAAAGTCAAGCCCACACTCAAGGGCTGGAGACTACAGGGGCATGAATCTCTGGAAACAGATTGTTGAGAGACATGTAAGAGGCTGCATACCACAGGGTGTGTATGTTATGCTTTGAGAGAGAGACTTTGTTAATTCCATTTTAAAATCTTGTATACATAGTGGTCTGCTTAATTTTTTTTTAATTCCAGTATAATTAAGGTACAGTGTTATATTAATTTCAGGTGTACAATATAATGATTCAACAATTCTATGCATTACTCAGTACTCACCATGATAAGTGCACCCTTAATCGTCTTCACCTATGTCATCCCTTCCCTCACCCTGGGAACCACCCATTTGTTCTCTATATTTAAGAGTCTGGTTTTAGGTTTGTCTCATTTTTTTCTTTGTTCATGTGTTTCATTTCTTAAATTCCACATATAAGTGAAATCATGTGGTACTTCTTTTTCTGACTGACTTATTTAACTTAACATTATATCCTCTAGGTCCATCCATGTTTCCACAAATGGCAAGATGTCGTGCTTTCTTATGGCTGAATAATATTCCATTGTATATACATACAACATCTTCTTTATCCATTCATCTATTGTTAGATAATGGGCTGTTTCTATAATTTGGCTTTGTAAATAATGCTATAATAAATATGGGGTTCATACAGATTTATGAATTAATGTTTTAATATTTTTGGTTAAATAGTAGTGGAATTACTGGATCATAAGGTAGTTCTATTTTTAATTTTTGGAGGAACCTCCATACTGTTTTCTCAGTGGCTGCACCAATGTGCATTCCCACCAAGTTTCCTGCAAGGGTTCCTTGTTCTCCACATCTTCACCAATACTTGTTTCTTGTGCCTTTGATTTTAGCCATTCTGACAGGTGTGAGGTTATATTTTATTGTAGTTTTGATTTGCCTTTCCCTGATGATGAGTAATGTTAAGCATCTTTTCATGTGTCTGTTAGCCATCTGGATGTCTTCTTTGAAGAAATGTCTGTTCATGTTTTCTGCCCATTTTAAAATTGGATTATTTGGGGGTTTTTCAGTGTTGAGTTGTATAAGTTGTTTATATATTTTGGATACTAACCCATTATCAGATATAACATGTGCAAATATCTTCTCTCATTTGCTAGGCTGTCTTTTTTGTTTTGTTGATTGTTCCCTTTGTTTTATAGAAACTTTTTATTTTAATGTAGTCTCAATAGTTTATTTTTTCTTTTGTTACCTTGCCTTAGAAGACATATTTAGAAAAATGTTGCTATGGCTGATGTCAGAGAAATAACTGCTTGTGCTCTCTTCTAGGATTTTTAAGGTTTTGAGTCTCATGCTTAGACCTTTAATCCAGTTTGAATTTATATTTTGTATGGTGTAAGAAAGTAGTCCAATTTCATTCCTTTGCATATAGCTGTCCAGAATTTCCAACACCATTTGTTGAATAGATTATCTTTTTCCCATGCATATTCGTGTCTCCTTTGTTGTAGACTAACCATATAATCATGGGTTTATTTCTGGATTCCCTATTCTGTTCCATTGATCCATATGTCTATTTTTCAGCCAGTACCATACTGTTTTGATTACCACAGGCTTGTAGGATATCTTGAAATCTGGGGTTGTGATACTACCAGTTTTGTTCTTCTTTTTCAAGATTGCTTTGGTTATCTTTTGTGGTTCTCTGCAAATTTTAGGACTATTTATTTTAGTTCTATGAAAAATGTTATTGGGATTTTGATAGGGATTGCATTAAATCTGCAGATTGCTTTGGGTAGCATGGACATTTAAAAACTATTCGTTCTCCCAATCCTTGAACATTGAATGTCTTTCTATTTCCGTCATCTTCAATTTCTTTCATCAATGTTTTATAATTTTCAGAGTACATCTTTCCCCTTCTCAGTTAAGTTTATTCCTGGCATTTCATTATTTTTGGTGCACTTGTAAATAGGATTGTTTTGTTAATTTCTCTTTCCACTACTTCATTATTAGTATATAGAACTGCAATGGATTTCTGTGTATTGATTTTTGTATCTTGAAACCTTCCTGAATTCACTTATCAGTTCTATTAGTATTTTGGTGGATTCTTTAGGGTTTTCTACATATGACATCATGTCATTTGCAAATAGCGAAAGTTTTAGTTCTTCTTTACCAATTTGGGCATTTTATTTCTTTTTCATGTCTGAGTCCTATAGCTAAGACTTTCAGTAATGTTGAAGAAAAGTGGTGAGAGTGGATTGGATATCCATATCTTGTTCCTGATCTGAGGGGAAATCCTCCATTTTTCACCATTAAGTATGATTCCATTTCATTGTTGGTAATCAATCTGTTCAAATTTTGTATTTCTTTCCAATTAAGTATTAGGAGGTTATGTGTTTCTAGGAATTTATCCATTTCTTCTAGGTTGCTCAATTTGTTGGAATATAATGTTTAATAATACTCTCACAATCTTTTGTATTTCTGTGGTGTCAGTTGTTATTTCTCCTCTTTCATTTCTAATTTTGCTTATTTGAGTCCCTCTCTTTCTTTCTTTCTCCCTCCCTTCCTCCCTTCCTCCTTTCCTTTCCTTTCCTTTCCTATCCTTTCCTTTTCTTTCCTTTCTTTCTCTTTCTTTCAAGTTTGGTTAAAGGTTTCTCAATTTTGTGGATCTTTTCAAAGAACAAGCTTCTGGGGCACCTGGGTAGGAATGTTTGTTAAGTGTCAGACTCTTGGTTTCAGGTCAGGTCATGATTCACAGCAGTGAGATCAAACCCCATGGTGGACTCAGTACTGGCAGTGCAGAGCCTACTTGGGATTCTCTCTCTCCTCTTTCTCTGTCACTCCCCCACTTGCACTCACTCTCTCTCTCTCTCCCTCTCTCTCTCTCTCTCAAAATCAATAAGTAAACATAAAAAAAAAAGAAAAACAACAGCTCCTTGTTTCATCAATCTGTTCTATTGCTTTTTTGGTTTTTATTTTGTTTATTTCTGCTTTAATCCTTATTATTACCTTCTTTTTACTGGTTAGGGGTTTTGTTTGTTCATTTTCTAGCAGGTTTATGCTTGGGTTGTATATTTGTTCTTGCTTCCTGAGGTAGGCCTGTATGGCTATAAACTTACCTCCCAAAACAGCTTTTGCTACATCTCAAAGATTTTGTACAATTTGTGTTTTCATTTTCATTTTTTTCCATGTATTTTTTAAATTTTCCTTTTGATTTTTTGGTTGACACATTCATTGTGTAGTAGCATGTTATTTAACCTCCATGTATTTGTGTTCTTTCCAGATTTTTTCTTGTGGTTGATTTTTAGTTTCATAGCATTGTTGTCAGAAAAGATGCATGGTCATACTTCAGTCTTTTTGAATTTGTAGAGACTTGTTTTGTGGCCTAATGTGTGATCTATTCTGGGGAATGTTCCATGTGCATTTGAAATGAATGTGTATTCTGCTGTTTTAGGATGAAATGTTCTGAATATATCTGTTAGGTCCATGTAGTCCAATGTGTCATTCAAAGTCAGTTTCCTTGTTGATTTTCTATTTGGATGATCTTTCCATTGGTGTAAGTGGGGTGTTCATGTCCCCATACTATCATTGTATTTCTGTCAAGTTTTGTTTATTAATAGCAGCTTTATGTATTTGGGTGCTCTCATGTTGAGTGTATAAAGAGTTACTATTGTTGTATCTTCTTCTTGGATTCTTGAATCCTTTATAATTTTATAGCATCCTTCTCTATCTCTTCTTGCAGTCTTACTTTTATTGCTACCTGACTTTCTTTTCACTTCCATTTGCATGATAAATGCTTTGCCATCCCTTCACTTTTAATCAGCATGCATCTTGGGGCGCCTGGGTGGCTCAGTCAGTTGAGCGTCCGACTTCGGCTCAGGTCATGATCTCCCGGTCCCTGAGCTCGAGCCCCGCGCCGGGTCTGTGCTGACAGCTCAGAGCCTGGAGCCTGTTTCGGATTCTGTGTCTCCCTCTCTCTCTGACCCTCCCCCATTCATGCTCTGTCTCTCTCTGTCCCAAAAATAAATAAATGTTAAAAAAAATTTAATCAGCATGCATCTTTAGGACTCTCCTAGGCAGCATATAGATGAGTCTTGCTTTATTATTTATTCAGTAACACTATGTCTTTTGATTAAAGTGTTTAGTCTATTTACATTCAATGTGATTATTCATAGGTACACACTTAATGTCATTTTGTTACTGCTTTTATCATTCCTTTTGTAGTGCTTCTCTGTTTCTTACTCTCTTGTTCTCTTCTCTCATGGTTGGTTGGCTTTCTGTAGTGATATACTTGGATTCCTTTCTCTTTATTGTTGCATCTGGATTCCCAGTTTTTGATTTGTGGTTACCTTTAGGTTTATATATAACATCTTATGCATATGGCCGTCTCTATTAAGTTGATGGTTATTTAAGTTTGAACCCATTCTAAAAGCACTAAATTTTTACTGTTCCTGTCCCCCCACTCCCATTTTAGGTATATGATGTCATACCTTACATCCTTTTACTTTGAAAACACATTGACTGATTTTTTAGAGATATACTTAATTTTACTGCTTTTGTGCTTCCCTCTTTCTTTACCCCTGTTGATGGTCTTCCCTTTCCACTCCAAGAACCCCCTCTAACATTTCTTTTAAGACTGATGTAACTGGTGATGAATTCTTTTAATTTCTGTTTTTCAGGGAAACTATCTTTCCTTCTATCCTGAATGGTGGCCTTGCTGGATAGAGTATTCTTGGTTGCAGGTTTTCTTCTTTCAGCACTTTGAATAATATATCATGCCACTCACTCCCTTCTGGCCTGCGGAGTTTGGGCTGAAAAATCAGCTGATAGACTTATGGCAATTCCCTTGTATATAATGGCTTTCTCTTCTCTTGCTGCTTTAAAAATTCTCTTTATCACTATTTTTTTGCCATTGTAATTGCTATGTGTGTTGGTGTGGATCTTCTTGGGTTGATTTTGCTGAGGGCTCTCTGTGCCTCCTGGAGCTGGATTTCTGTTTCCTTTGCCACGTTCATCTCTGATGGGTTCTTTCTTATGTTTTCTATCTCTTTGTTGAGGGTCTCACTGAGGTCCTCCACTCTTCCCAAGTGGAGTGAATGTCTTTATGACCACTACTTTAAATTCTCTATTTGGCATGTTACATATCTCTGTTTCATTTAGCTCTCTTGCTGTGATTTGGTCCTGTTTCTTCATTTGGGACATGTTCTTCTGTCTCCTCATTTTGTCTAACTCTCTGTGTCTGTTTCTGTGTGTTAGGAAAGTCAGCTATGTACCCGCTCTTGAAAGTAGTGGACTTTGAAGGAGAGGTCCTGTAGTGCCCTACAGTGCATAGTCCCCTGTTCACCAGAACCTGGTGCTTCAGAGCAGTCTCCTATGTGCATTGCATGCACTCTACTGTTGCAGCAGTGCTACATTTTCCCTAAGTCCAGTTGTCTGCAATGGCTTGCTTTGCTTTTGATGGAGAGGGTTTGGTCTCTGTGTTGTTAGTGGGCCAGTCTGAGGCCACTTTGGGCTTGAGTTGGGTCAAACCAGGCACTTTCCAGAGCTGAGGTGGCACAGATCTTCGGGGCACTCTCCTTGTGTTGTCCCCTGAGAGGCTTTCCTTGGTGGGTGAGGCCAGCAATCAGACTGGATGTCTGCCCCCATCCTGGCACTGGGGCAGCAGTCAAACTACTGTGTGTGGTTATCTTCCCCTCTCCCTGGGGCAGGAATCAGGGCTTCTTGCACAATGCCATGCTTGAGGCAATGCTTTGGATTGCCTACTGCAGAGGGCAGTCTGAAGGGGGTTGGTCTGTAGGAGTATGTGGGGGAGGGATATACTGTTAGCAAGCCAGGTCGAGATTGTTTAAGTTGCACTGGTTCCATCAGGTGTCCCTGGATCTAGCCTGCAGGGGGTTGGAGGGTGGGTGGTAGGGGGGCAGGGGAGGGAAATGGCACCAACTCTTCTGTTCTTGGAGAAGTGTCCTAAAGATCCCTGCCCCTTTGGCACCTGTTCTGAGATTAGAAGATAAATCTCCTTCCCATTTTTACCCCAAGTATTTTTAGACTGCTGCTTCTATGCTATATCTCAGCGGGCTGTTTGTTTTGCTGTGTCTTCAAGAGCAGGAACTCAGTTTCCTATTCCATTCCCACTCTCCCAGAGTTAAGCCTGCTGATTTTTAAAGTTCCAGGTGTTAAGCCCCACTGATTGTAACAACTCATGAACTTAAACCCCTCTGATTTTCAAAGACAAATGCTTATCTTCCCAGTGGAGATCCCCTGTTCCTGGGGTGACTGGTCTGTTCACTCCCCTTCTCTGTGGTTTTTGTGTCCCTCCCTCCAATGAACTGTCTCCTGTGTTCGTTTTGTCCTCTGCTCTTCCTATCCTTTTTGATGCAGTTGCTTCTTTGCATTTAGCTGTGAAGAGTTAGTTCTGTCAATCTTATGTTCATTTTCTTGGTTATTTATAATGATGTGGGTGTTATCTAGGTGTATCTGTGGTCTCAGATGAGCCTAGCGTCCTCTTACACCAACATCTTCTCCAGAAGTTCAGGTGTATTTAATTTTTAAATTTCTATTCCTGTCAATTTTCACACATTTATATATCCTAAAAAGTTAGTGATTAAGGTAAGTTTTAAATTCATTAGTATGTACGCATTCATAACAACCTTTAAATTTTGGAAGTGTCTATAGTTACCTTTATGTTTTATTATTTTTTTGTATATTTGCATCTTCTCTTTCTCCCTTCGTATACTTTTCTTACCAATGTTTCCCACAAACCAGCTCCTAGTTTTGTTAATCTCTGTTGGTATTTTTCCTCTTTCATCTCATTAATTTGTGTATTTTTTTCTTTCCATGACGTTTCTTTGTGTTTCTTCCATTGTTCTGTTTTCAAACTCTTGAGTTGAACAGTTAGCTTGTGCTTTTTTATCTTTTTTATTTCCTGTTAAACATATTTAAGTTAATTTAAATTAACATATTAAATTTTATTCCTGTTAAACATATTTATAATTTTACCTAAAAGTACTTCTTCAGCTGTTCCACACCTTTCACACCTTTTATCATATGGTGTTTTAATTATCTTTTAATTATAAACATTTACCATTTTGTATTTCCTTGTAAAACCAACACTTACTGAGTAATGTGTTGCTAACTTTCCACATATAGAAGATTTTTTTAAAAAAATACCTTTGCTATTAATTTTTAATTTAACTGAATAAAATACAATTTCTACTTGAACAAATCATGTTTCATGTCCTCAGAGAGACATTTTCTAACCTGAGCTCAGCAGAAACAGCAACTTTTCCTTCTTTTCCTGTGTGGGTTCAGCCTATCCAGTCCTGGCTTATGTGAGGGCTCACTCATACCTCTGCATGCTGTGTACAGAAGATTCATCTGTCTCAGGCTGATGCTTCCAGAGCTGCTGTGGCATCAGGCAAAGCCACCCTGATTTTCAGCACCTCTTTCATTCTTTCCACATGAGCATTTCCTTTTCTTTTCTGTAAGCTCAGCTCTGTGTTGGAAGGACTACTTACAATATGCAATACAGCATTGTCTAGTGTTTGAAGTAGGAGGATTTTCAGGTAATTTAGTTCTCTGTGTTGCTTACAGCTGGAAAAAATTCAGATAATACAGATAGGTATAAAATGAAAGTGCATGTCAGGAATCTCAGTCTCTAGTGCTAACTACTTTGAACCATGTGGTCTCTTCTCACAAGATTTTTCTGTAAGCTTATATCATCCTATATGTTTGAGGTAGTGGTGACAAAGGGCCTAGATTCCTGTGTGACTTTGAAAAGAGTCATTCACTTCTATAGATCTGTTTTTCTTCTTTGGGAAATGAAGAAGCCAGAGAAACACTAAGATGTGGCATTAGAGTAAGCTTATTTTTTCTCTGACTTCTTAATCTGTCCTTTGGTGTTTCTGTATTTTTTTTTTCATGAAAGTAGACTGTGGTCAGTAATGTATAACTTTCCTGCAACTAAAAGGAAAAAAAAATAAAACGATTCAAGCTATATCTAAGGTCCTTTTAAGCACCAAAAACAACAACAAAAAAACTCAAAAAGTAAAAAACTAAACAAAACACACACACACACACACACACACACACCAAACAAAAAACAAAAAGCCTATGATTATCTATATGAACAGTCCTAATAACCTAGAGAGGTAGTTCCCAAACTTGCTGTGCATCAGAATCACCTGAAAGACCTTGTCAAAAGTACAGATTTGTGTTAAAAATATAGTGCCTTGGTTTTGAAGAGAGTCCTAGAGAATTCCAATGAGTAGCTGGTAGAAAGTGGAGCAAAGCTTTGGCATTGAGAATATTGCCTTGCCAGTGGCACCAGAAACTGCAAAAGGGCATTGCTTATGTCACTACTGAAGACATTTGCATATGGATTGCTGACCTTGGGCAAAATTCTGGCCCTCAGTTGCTGCTTCTATGAAATGAAAGTTTGGAGTCTCTTCCAATTTGGACATTCTACTTGTTCATAATCCAGCCACAGTGCTCTCTTGTATCAAAACATGTCCTCCATAGTAGGACATCACTTTGCCCAGAGATGGTCCTCTTCAGAAGCCTGAAGTGACAGTTGTGTTTTACGTATTGCACTCCCAGGGCACTGTTTACTGAGCGATCCTGAACCTTACCTTCTGCCTGATAGAAAAAGTTTGGGTAATACACTTCCTCCAAGGGGGTGGTCATGTCCTTCCTAAGGATACATATATTTTCTAAAGGCTCTCAGGCATCAGCAGCGTTTAACCCAAATAAATTGGTAAAATTAAATACCTGCTTTGCTGATATACAAGATACTGGGAGGTAGGGAGTATTGTGGGTTCTGTTTATATCAGACGTACTTCTTAAATGACCACCCATATTCCCTACAGATAAAGAAAACCTTATTTGTCCATTAATTTTGCATCATTAATTAATTAATTCTACTTTGAGTGACTCAGAGTTCCTGTGATTGGGGAACTTGTAGTCTAAGGGAAAGACATACTTACAACATAAATGACCACAAGGAAGGCAGAGGGCCTCACAGAGAAGCTGACCTTTGACTCCTTCTTGAAGGATGTGGAAAGTATGTCAAGAAGGAGAAGTGGAGGAAAGGTGGGAACTAGCGGGTTTTATAAGGTGACCAGTTTTAGCAGAAGGGCTATCTGTTGTTTTATCAGATAGCAGATAGAAGTTTCCTAAGGAGACTGTCCCAGTGTTCAGGTCTGTGCCTTTTCAGGGAGTTTTTCTTCTAGTCCCTTCTCTTGAAAAGAGTAAACAAAATCATTAATGACCATATATTACTTTCTTCCTACTGTGAACAGATTTAATTATTCCTTTGAGGAGTCTCTGAGTCCCAAATCATTAGTGACCCAAAGGAGCACTGTTTTAAGACTCATTTGCTACTTCTTAGACTATAATCATGAAAGATGTTCAATTTCCTAATACTTTACAGCCTTAGGGACAGGACAAAGTTAATTCTGTTAAGAACAGCACTATATTATAACCGATCACCGAGGACAGCAGGATCTCAACAGTGATGTTTCTTCACTCAGCATTGTCTCAGTGTTTGTGGGGAAATGGGGGGGTGGGCATGTGGAAGGGTGATGTGAAGAGATCTAGGCACCCAGTCATAGCTAATATCTGGACTCAGCTTAAGGAACTAGTCCAGCTCTGCAACTTGGCCCTTTTTACAGATGAGAAAATTGATTCAGACAACTGAAAGCTCACTGGATGAAACCTGTTTTCCCATTATATTGTACTAACTGGAGGGTCAAGAATAATACAGATGACCCTTGTTGCATTGTACTAGATACTGGGAAAACGCATTGGAATCATCTATGGAACTTAAGAAAACACAGAGACCCATATCCCATCCAGACATCCAAACAGGTCATTCAGGAGAGGGAACAAGGAATATTTATTTTAATGTGTAAGGAGATTCTCATGAGTACCTCTGCTTAAGAACCACTGCATTATGATATACTCTATTTAAACATAAGTTATTTGGTTTCCTTGGTTCATTTGTTGTTTGCCCTTTAAGTCAGTCCAGTTTCTGTTAACACAGTGTACATAAAGTTAACATTATAGTGTTTCACCAAGATTATTCTCCATGCATACTTTGGCTAACTCACCCTTCTATTTCCTCAGGATTGCAGTACTTCAGGAAAGCTGTATGTACCCATTGTCTTGTCTGTAACAGGATGACATGACAATACTTTGGACTGCAGGGTGAAATCCTGAGCATGCAACTTTGTCCTTAAACAAACCCAGAAATTCAGACTTCTTTTCTGACTGTAGGTTGGGCACCTACTTCTGGAGCCAGTGGTTTCCAGAGCCTCTGGAAGCCTACAGTGCCGCCTGCTGGAAAAACTTTTAATTTTATGCAACTTTAGTAAATTGAATGTGGTGAACTTGGAAAAACAAATATAAAGACATTCAGGCAACCCCATTCTCATGCCTACATAGTGTAGGCAAATAGGAGGCCAATACTTATAAAGGAGAATTCTGCCTAAGGAAAAAGAAATTAAAGGGGTAGAGAGAGGGAGGTAGGAAGGAAAATAGATTTTTTAAAAAAAATTTTAATGTTTATTTATTTTTGAGAGAGAGAGAAAGAGCATGAGTGGGGGAGGGACAGAGAGAGAGGGAAACACAGATTCCAAATCAGGCTCCAGGCTCTGAGCTGTCAGCACAGAGCCCGACGCAGGGCTCAAACTCTCAAACCATGAGATCATGATCTGAGCAAATGTCAGACGCTTAACCTTCTGAGCCACCCAGATGCTCTGAAGGAAAATGGATTATTAAACTTCATTTACGTAGTCCCTATGTTAACTGCCCTACACATGCTATCTCTGAAGCCAGGGCACAGCTAGACAGCTTTATGAGATGGCTAGGAATAGTAGTACCAATATTTTATAGAAAATATATGCCCATTAAACAAAAATAGCAAAAGCAAAATATTAGAACACACAGGACTGTTTCACAGTGAATAATTGTATTGTATGCCAACAAGAGGTTCTAAATTAATCCAAACAACCCTCTGCTTGATAAGTCTTGTTTGAAATCAGTTCAAGAAAGTTATTCTGCTCTAGGAACTAATCCAGATAGAAGCCAAAATGATAGGCTCCAACAGGTTTTGAAGCGGGAAAAAGAAAGCCACTATTTCAGAGGGATGATCTGGCAAACAAAGACATAGCTAGTTTACACCTAAGAAACTTTTAATCTTGGGATACATAAGAAAGCTGCTCCAAAATGAAAGAAGTTTTCAAGAAAGAGTAACTTTTTTTTTAATGTTTGTTTGGTTATTTATTTTGTGAAGAGAGACTGAGCAAATTCACACATGAGCAGGGAAGGGGCATAGAGAGGGAGAGAGAGAATCTCAAGCAGGCTCCATGCTGTCAGTGCAGAACCCAATGCAGGGCTTAATCTCACGTACCTTGAGATCATGACCTGAGCTGAAATCAAGAGTCGGCCACTTGACCGAATGAACCACCCATAAGAAAATCTTATTTAGAACTGCCAAACACCGTGATAACAAAAAGCAACCTTTTAGTTTTAAGATTACTTTGAAATTCTCTACAATGTACCTTATTGTCTGCACACAAGGCTGACCTCGGCATACCACTGACTGGACATAGTAAAAATCTTACATTAATAAGAGGCTTAACAGTATCTAAAGTCCTCTGTCACATCTATTACTTAATTTGAAACTTGCAACAGCTTTTTGGATAGGCAAAGGTGGTTAGAACAATTAGGGAAATGAGCCAAGACATGTAGCTGATTTATCCTAAGCCATGTACTTCCTACAAGGCAGAAAAGCCCTGTCTTTGGACCTTTTATCTTAAGGCCTTTCTTCTTGGACACCTTGGTTTTAGTACTGGTTTTGCCATAGAGTAACATGAGTCAAGTCACTTTACTTCTCTTGGACTCAGTTTTCCCATCTATTAAAAGGAAAGGATGGACCAAGTAATTTTTTGAGATGTTTTTTAGCTCTGAGATTCTACAACTCAGATCTTGGGGCCATGAGCAGGCACATATTAACCATGGGCTGGGAACAAGAGGAGAGTCAAAAAGCAGTAAAGGGGAAGTGAGGGCAAGAGTGGAACATCACAATATCAACTCATTCTTCATTTGGCTCCAGAGCATCCTGCAAAAAGAACACAGTTTGCCCCTAAAACTAGAGAATGGTGATAAGTAAACATTCTGAGAACTCACACTTATTAGTTCACATACATAGATATTTGGGCATATGTACACACACACACACACACACACACACTATAAGAGGATCAAGATTCTCTTCAGGTACTATGTGACACTCTCATTTTGGATATTCCACCGCTCTTTTTAAAATTTTTTTCTTATGTTTTTATTTTTTTATGTTTATTTATTTTTGAGAGAGAGAGACAGAGCACAGGTGAGGGAGGGGCAGAGAGAGAGGGAGACAGAATCTGAAGCAGGCTCCAGGCTCCAAGCTGTCAGCAGAGTCTGATGCAGGGCTTGAACCCACAAACTATGAAATCATGACCTGAGCCAAAGTCAGACACTTAACCAACTAAGCCACTCAGGTTCCCTGAATACTCCTCAGTTCTGACCACCAGAAAATGTGCTATAAATCTGACGTTCCCCACAATCTAATTCCATGTGGGTATGACTTAATCAACACACACATGATCCAGTTACTCAGCCTCTAGTATAAAACTTTACCATGTGTGGATGCAATATCTCTGCCATTAGGTTGTTGAGCTTTAATTACTGCCTTTGTTGGAGTGTTATGACTACAAGTTGGTTTGTGTGCAGAGGAGGTACAAAGGGTGTGCTGGGCAGGAAGAAGACAGGAGTAAAGGGGCACACAGAAGGCAAGCAGACAGGAAAGAGTGCATGGACCAAAGCACCCTCTTATTGCCTGCATTCAGTTATAAATGTATATCCATGTGAGAGAGCTCAGGTCTGACGAAAGAGCTAGGCAGCAGGTGTTTGAAAATGAACTCCATAAACACATGCAATGCAACTCAGAGCACAGTCTCCCTGGAATCTGCCCCTGAGTCTAGGATGGAAAGGGATAGGAAAGATGACAGGCAGAGACTTCTGGGAAACATGTCACACTGTCAAAGTTCAGCCTGCTCTAAACCAGAGATGCCAAATGCCCCATAAAAATATATTGTGGGATCTCAGGAGACATGCCATGCATGCAAGACAGAAAGGCAGCACAACAGATACCAGGGAGGCTTGACCATTTAGAAAGACCCCTGTACGGAGACATACACCAGCGCCATAAAAATAAAGGACTCTTCCAACTTCTCCACCAAGGGTTAAATGCAGAGAACTCTGGCTCCAGGAGAATGGTCCCACTGGGTAAGGGGCAGTTGGTATCCATGAAAACCTAGAGGTACAGAATCTGAGGGCAGGTGCACAGATGGGAATGATTCATGCAAAAGTGAATGTGACTCAGCATCCATGCACCCTGGGATTGTCCCCAGCTCAGGGATGTGTAGTAATAGTCTTGCCACAGAGGGGATGCTGCCTTAGGAAGATAGCTTGGTGAGAAGGCAAGTCTTACTTAACGGGCTAAGAAAGCCTAATGCCAGAAGATAAATATGCCTAAGCTAACTCTGTATTTGTGAGGAGCATCCTGGCACCCTGGTATTTGACCCTAACTATGGGATATGGGATAAACTAGGTCACTCCTGGGGACTTCCAGGACACTCATATCTATGCCCAGTTCCATACTTTTCTGACACCCACTTTTGTACTCCACCAAAGTCAGACGGCATGGAATTCCTGAACCTTGCCACTCCCAGGTAGGGCCAGAAAGTATGTGGATGAGACACCTAGAAGACACGACTCCCTCAGAGGTCTTCACTACCCCAAAAGCATAGGGCTACCAGGGCTTGTACTAAAGTGGCTTTTTCCCAGCAGCCTCAGGAGTGCAGTGACAGGGACTCTTGGCTCCAGAGAAGGTGACTGGCTGAGCTGGTCCCTCCCTTGTGCAGATAGCTGAGTATGGACCTCAGTCCATCTGGGAGGCTTGAGGGAAAAATGTGCATAGGAAGGGCAGCACCCTTGCATTGGCCACCCTGAGATGGGATCCAGGCTCCCTGGCCTCAGCCACAGGGTCAGGGCCAGGGCCAGGTAGTGATGGTTTTGGCCACCTTTGGGGCTTGTGGGGCTCCCTTAGGGGAGATGAGAGAGCTCCCACCTAGATCTGAGAGACCTTGGAACCCCATGCCAGGCCCCAGCAGGACTAGGTGGGATGGGAGACACTTGGGAATCACCATTGCCAGACAGGAAGGACAATAAGCACAGTTGGCCTGATGGGGTGTGCTGAGAATGACCATTCAAAGCTCTTTATCATCAATGGGTCAGGGTAGAGTCGTGTGACAAGGAAGAACAGTCCCAACCTGGCAGGCTGAGAGGAGTTATCATAACTGGGATGTACCCACCACCCAAGTCTCAGCATTCAGGTGGCCTTGGCTGAGCCCCTGGGACATGGATATGTGGGGATGGACTGTTCTCCTGGTGGGGACTTGTGGGGTGCTCACTGCAGTGCCCAGGTCCACACAACTCCACCACACCTTTTCATGCTTGTGACTGAAGCCAGATCCCAGGGGAATCCCTTGGCTTTGTCATCTCAAGGGATGACTGGGATATTGGCTCCTAACAGACTTCTGGGGAGCCAGACTCCCTCCTCCACAAAACACTGTAGAGGCACCTTGAGCCCACCTTGGGCAGAGGGCCACACTGGTATCACTTAGATGGTTTCCCCTTTTGGCAATAGCTGTGCCCTTTGGCAGCTCCTAGCTAAGGGAAGGCAGTTTTCTGGGCTAAGGCAGACCCTGTTTCCCCAGTCTTGGAGATACTGGAAACCCGAGGGCAGGAGGTAAACAGAGAGCAGCTTCTGCATGTGCCAGACACTCCCAAACTTGTGGCCAGGCTGTACAGTCTCAGTCCCCAGGTTAGGCACCACTAGCTCCTGGTCCAGGTGCCATATGGAGGCTGGTGTGCAATTGGGGGATTGGAGGATCTTAAGCTCACCTTTTCCAATGACTACAAGTAGGTAACACCCACATTGGTAAAATAATCCAGGGGAAAAAAAACCCACAGAAGACTGACAGAACTGACTTTCCACAGCTAAATGTAGAGAAGTAGTCACACCAAAAAGGATAGGAAGGGCAAAAACAGAGACAAGAAACTGACCCAAGAGACAGTCCATGGGAGGAAAGGACACCACAAGCACAGAGAAGGGGAGTGAACAGACCAGTCACCCCAGGAACAGGGGATCTCCACTGGGAAGATAAGCATTTGTCTTTGAAAATCAGAGGGGTTTAAGTTCATGAGTTGTTACAATCAGTGGGGCTTAACACCTGGAACTTTAAAAATCAGCAGGCTTAACTCTGGGAGAGTGGGAATGGAATAGGAAACTGAGTTCCTGCTCTTGAAGACACAGCAAAACAAACAGCCCGCTGAGATATAGCATAGAAGCAGCAGTCTAAAAATACTTGGGGTAAAAATGGGAAGGAGATTTATCTTCTAATCTCAGAACAGGTGCCAAAGGGGCAGGGATCTTTAGGACACTTCTCCAAGAACAGAAGAGTTGGTGCCATTTCCCTCCCCTGCCCCCCTACCACCCACCCTCCAACCCCCTGCAGGCTAGATCCAGGGACACCTGATGGAACCAGTGCAACTTAAACAATCTCGACCTGGCTTGCTAACAGTATATCCCTCCCCCACATACTCCTACAGACCAACCCCCTTCAGACTGCCCTCTGCAGTAGGCAATCCAAAGCATTGCCTCAAGCATGGCATTGTGCAAGAAGCCCTGATTCCTGCCCCAGGGAGAGGGGAAGATAACCACACACAGTAGTTTGACTGCTGCCCCAGTGCCAGGATGGGGGCAGACATCCAGTCTGATTGCTGGCCTCACCCACCAAGGAAAGCCTCTCAGGGGACAACACAAGGAGAGTGCCCCGAAGATCTGTGCCACCTCAGCTCTGGAAAGTGCCTGGTTTGACCCAACTCAAGCCCAAAGTGGCCTCAGACTGGCCCACTAACAACACAGAGACCAAACCCTCTCCATCAAAAGCAAAGCAAGCCATTGCAGACAACTGGACTTAGGGAAAATGTAGCACTGCTGCAACAGTAGAGTGCATGCAATGCACATAGGAGACTGCTCTGAAGCACCAGGTTCTGGTGAACAGGGGACTATGCACTGTAGGGCACTACAGGACCTCTCCTTCAAAGTCCACTACTTTCAAGAGCGGGTACATAGCTGACTTTCCTAACACACAGAAACAGACACAGAGAGTTAGACAAAATGAGGAGACAGAAGAACATGTCCCAAATGAAGAAACAGGACCAAATCACAGCAAGAGAGCTAAATGAAACAGAGATATGTAACATGCCAAATAGAGAATTTAAAGTAGTGGTCATAAAGACATTCACTCCACTTGGGAAGAGTGGAGGACCTCAGTGAGACCCTCAACAAAGAGATAGAAAACATAAGAAAGAACCCATCAGAGATGAACGTGGCAAAGGAAACAGAAATCCAGCTCCAGGAGGCACAGAGAGCCCTCAGCAAAATCAACCCAAGAAGATCCACACCAACACACATAGCAATTACAATGGCAAAAAAATAGTGATAAAGAGAATTTTTAAAGCAGCAAGAGAAGAGAAAGCCATTATATACAAGGGAATTGCCATAAGTCTATCAGCTGATTTTTCAGCCCAAACTCCGCAGGCCAGAAGGGAGTGAGTGGCATGATATATTATTCAAAGTGCTGAAAGAAGAAAACCTGCAACCAAGAATACTCTATCCAGCAAGGCCACCATTCAGGATAGAAGGAAAGATAGTTTCCCTGAAAAACAGAAATTAAAAGAATTCATCACCAGTTACATCAGTCTTAAAAGAAATGTTAGAGGGGGTTCTTGGAGTGGAAAGGGAAGACCATCAACAGGGGTAAAGAAAGAGGGAAGCACAAAAGCAGTAAAATTAAGTATATCTCTAAAAAATCAGTCAATGTGTTTTCAAAGTAAAAGGATGTAAGGTATGACATCATATACCTAAAATGGGAGTGGGGGGACAGGAACAGTAAAAATTTAGTGCTTTTAGAATGGGTTCAAACTTAAATAACCATCAACTTAATAGAGACGGCCATATGCATAAGATGTTATATATAAACCTAAAGGTAACCACAAATCAAAAACTGGGAATCCAGATGCAACAATAAAGAGAAAGGAATCCAAGTATATCACTACAGAAAGCCAACCAACCATGAGAGAAGAGAACAAGAGAGTAAGAAACAGAGAAGCACTACAAAAGGAATGATAAAAGCAGTAACAAAATGACATTAAGTGTGTACCTATGAATAATCACATTGAATGTAAATGGACTAAATGTTCCTATCAATGGAACCTGGTGGCTCAATCGGTTAAGCATCCAACACTGATTTAGGTGCAGGTCATGATCTAATGGTTCATGAGATTGAGCCCCATGTCAGGCTCTGTGCTAACAGCACAGAGTCTGCTTAGGATTCTCTCTCTTCATCTCTCTCTGCCCCCTCCATGCTCATGCCCTTGTGTGTGTGCATCCTCTCTCTCCCTCTCTCAAAATAAATAAATAAAGTTAAAAATAAAATAAATTCTCCAATCAAGAGACATAAGGTGACTGAATAAATAAAAAGGCAAGACCCATATATGCTGCCTGGAAGAGACTCATTTCATACCCAAGACACATGCAGATTGAAAGTGGAGGGATGGAAAAGCATTTATCATGCAAATGGAAGTGAAAAGAAAGCCAGGTAAAAATGAAAGAAAGACTACAAGAAGAGACAGAGAAGGATGCTACAGAATCATAAAGGGAATAATAATTGTAACTATTTATGCACCCAACATGAGAACACCCAAATTCATAAAGCTTCTATTAACACCCAAAACTTGATAGACATACAATGATAGTAGGGGACATGAACACCCCACTTACATTAATGAGTGGATCATCCAAATAGAAAATCAACAAAGAAACACTGGTTTTGAATGACACATTGGACTACACGGACCTAATAGATATATTCAGGGAATTCCATCCTAAAACATCAGAATACACATTCATTTCAAATGCACATGGAACATTCCCCAGAATAGATCACACGTTAAGCCACAAAAGAAGTCTCAACAAATTCAAAAAGCTGAAGTAATACCATGCATCTTTTCTGACAGCAATGCTATTAATCAAAAAATCACCACAGGAAAAATTCTGGAAAGAACACAAATACATGGAAGTTAAATGGCATGCTACTAAACAATGAATGGGTCAACCAAGAAATCAAAAGGAAATTTTAAAAAATATATGGAGACAAATGAAGATGAAAATATAATGGTCCCAAATCTTTGAGATGTAGTAAAATCTGTTCTAAGAGGTAAATTTATAGCAATACAGGTTTACCTCAGGAAGCAAGAACAATCTCAAATACACAACCCAACCTTATGTCTGCTAGAAAATGAACAAACAAAACCTCAAACCAGGAAAAGGAGGGAAATAATAAGGATTAAAGCAGAAATGAACAAAATAAAAAGTAAAAAAGCAATAGAACAGATTAATGAAGCTAGGAGCTTTGAAAAAGATCAACAAATTGAGAAATCTTTAGTGACAAGAAAGAAAGAAAGAAAGAGAAAGAAAGAAAGAGTAAGAAAGAAAGAAAGATCAAATAACATCAAAAATGAAAGAGGAGAAATAACAACTGACACCACAGAAATACAAAGGATTATGAGAATATTATGGAAAACTATATGCCAACAAATTGAACAACCCAGAAGAAATGGATAAATTCCTAGAAACATATAACCTTCCAAAACTGAATCGGGAAGAAAGACAAAATTTGAACAGACTGATTACCAGCAATGAAATGGAATCAGTAATAAAAAACTCCCAACAAACCAAAGTCCAGGGGACCAGACAGCTTCACAGGTCAATTCTACCAAACATTTGAGGAAGAGTTAATACCTATTCTTCTCAAACTATTCCAATAAATAAGTGAGGAAGGAAAGCTTCCAAATTCATTTTATGAGGCCAGCATTACCCTGGTACCAGAACCAGATGAAAACACCCCCCAAAAAGAGAACTACAGGCCAACATGTCTGATGAAGATAGATGCAAAAATCCTCAAAAAGATATTAGTAAATTGAATCCAACAATACATTAAAAATAATTGACCACAATATAGTGGGATTTATTCCTGGGATACAAGTGTGTTTAATATTCACAAATCAATCAACATGCTACATCACATCAACAAAGGGAAGGGCAAAAACCATATGATCATTTCATTAGATGCAGAAATGCATTTGACAAGGCAAATGCCTTGAACTGCTCCTAGAACTGATAAGTGAATTCAGTAAGGTTTCTGGATACAAAATCAATACACAAAAATCCATTGCATATCTATACATTAGTAATGAAGTAGCAGAAAGAGAAATTAACAAAAAAATCTCATTTACAATTGCACCAAAAATAATTACATACCTGTGAATTATCTTAACTAAGGAGGAAAAAAGACCTGAACTCTGAAAACTATAAAACATTGATAAAAGAGATTGAAGATGACACAAAAAAATGGAAAGATATTCTATGGTCACAGACTGGGAGAACAAATTTTGTTAAAATATCTATACTACCCAAAGCAATCTGCAGATTTAATGCAATCTATCAAAATACCAGCAGCATTTTTCAAAGAACTAGAAAAAGTAATTCTAAAATTTGTATGGTGCCATAAAATACCCTGAATAGCCAAAGCAATCTTGAAAAAGAAGAATGAAACTGGAGGTTCATAATCCCAAATTTCAAGATATACTACAAAGCTGTAGTAATCAAAACAGTATGGTACTGGCACAAAAATAGACACATTGATCAATAGAAGACAAAAGAGAACACATAAACAAATCCATGATTATATGGTCAAAAAGGTTTTGACAAAGCAGGCAAGAATATGTAATCAAAAAAAGATAGTCCCTCCAACAAAAGGTGCTGGGGAAACTAGACAGCTGTATGCTAAGGAATGAAATTGGACCACTTTCTTATACCATATAAAATATAAACTCAAAATGGATTAGAGATTTTAAGTGTGAGACCTAAAACCATAAAAATCCTCAAAGAGAGCACAGGCAGTAATTTCTCTGACATCACCCATAGCAACATTTTTCTAAGTAAGACTCTCAAGGCAAAGTAATAAGCAAAAATAAACAATTGGGGCTACATCAAAATGAAAATCTTCAATGCAAAAGAAATAATCAACAAAATTAAAAGACAGCCTACTGAATGATAAAAGATATGTGCAATAGACATAACTGTTCAATTGTTAGTATCTAAAATATATAAGCAATTCATACAACTCAGCACCAAACCCCCCAAATAACCCAATTTAAAAATTGGCAGAAAACATGAACAGACATTCCTTCAGTGAAGATATACAGATGGCCAACAGACAGATGAAAAGATGCTCAACATCACCCACCATCAGGAAAATGCAAATCAATACCACAATGAGATAGCACTTCACACTGTCAGAATGGCTAAAATAAAAAACACAAGAAACAAGTATTGGCAAAGATATGGAGAAAAAGGAGCCTTGTGCACTGTTGATGGGAATGCAAATTGATACAGCCACTTTGGAAAACAGTATAGAATTTCCTCAAAAAGTTAAAAATAAAACTACCCTATGATCCAGTAATTCCACTACTGAGTATTTACCCAAAGAATATGAAAACACTAATTCAAAAAGATATATGCACCATTATGTTTACTGCAGCATTATTTACAATAACCAAATTGTGGCAGTATCCCATGTATCCATTGACAGACAAATGGATACAGAATATGTTTCATACACACACTCACACACACACACACACACGAATATTATTCAGTCATGAAAAAGATAGAAATCTTGCCTTTTGCAACAACATGGATGTATCTAGAGTATGATGCTAAGTGAAATAAGTCAGTCAGAAAAAGACGCATACCATATGATTTTACTCATATGTGGAATTTACAAAACCAAACAAATGAACAAAGAAAAATAAAGAGACAAAACAGAAAATAGACTCTTTAGAGAACAAACTTGTGGTGACTGGAGGGGAGGTATGTGGGGTAATGAGTGAAATAGGTGAAGGAGATTAAGAGTACATTTATCATGATGAGCACTGAGTAATGTATAGAATTGTTGAATCACTATATTGTACACCTGAAACTAATATAACAGTGAATGTTAGCTATACTGGAACTTAAAATAATAATAATAATAATAATAAATAAAATAATTTTTATTTTAAATAAAATAAAAAATAATTTTTAAATAAATTAATTAATGAAATAATTTTTAAAATCAAGAGCATTATTCTGCTGAAGGTAGATCTAATTAATGGGCAAAGAGTGCTTGCTCTGGGAAGGCATCTGACTGGGTGAAGCATGGCCCCACACCACAGGCCTAGAGGCCTGATGCCTTGGGCAAGAAAATCAAGTTGGAGCTGCACATGCTAGAGCCACAGGGACTTGTTATTTACACTTCTGGTATATGTTTCAGGTGCGTTAGTTCAGGGGATTTACCCATTCTCACTGTGGACTTCTAAGGGTCTTACAACAATAACATGGTCCATATCACTCCAAAACAGTCACTTCTTCTCCTTAGACCGGATCTCAGGGTAATTCCTGATCTTAGTGATAAAGGGAAAATCTTGGAATTTCCCTAATGAGAAACATCTGGGAAGATTGATTTCTACATAGGCCTGAGTATCTCTTCAACAATGGAATGTATTACCTGTCTGATTCCAGTGACCTTTCTCTTCACATCATCAATGTAGTGAGAGTATCCCCTAGGTATAGGAAGACAGCATGCTGGCTATGGCACCATCTATACACATAGTCCGAGAAATCTGAAACCTGAATTCAGGAGTTTCCCAGGAAGAAAATTACCCATGTATTGGCTCCTCTGAAGAATGGAAGCTCCCATGGATGGGTCCCTAGATCAAGGCCATAGTGGGGTAATTTGGGTAATAGGCACGGACTTGTGCAGAACACATAGAGTAAAAGGGTCCATTGTGCTCCAAACAGAATAACTAATTCCATGGGAGAAGGTATTTGCAAATGACATATCTGATAAAGAGTGAGTATCCAGGGAAAGTCTTTTCTGGGGAGGGACCAGGATGGCAGAACAGCATGGAAGGTTTTTTTTTCATCTCTTGTCCTTGAAATGCAGCCAGATCAACACTAAACCATCTTGCACATCTAGAAAACTGATTTGAGGATTAACACAACAATCTGCACAACCTGAACCACAGAATTCATTAGGTACACAGCACAGAGAGGTGAACTGGGGGAAAGTGAAGCTGCGGAGGACAGGGAGTTGCTCTTGCTTGTGAAGAGAGGATGGAGATAGGGGGAGAGTATGGGAAAAGCACACCCCCATGAAAGCAGCTGGAGAGATAAAGGAAAAGTGGAAACAGCTGCAAGGGTATGAACAAAAAAAGGATAAAGGAGAAAGGAGAGGGTTTAAATTCCATTAAAACTCTATAAATGGGGAGAGCAGAGTCTGAAACTCCACAGCTCAACACCTGGCAGTGCTCTGGTGGGAACAGTGAATCGCCAGGAGTGGAGAGTGAGGTCCGAGGGGTCTGAGGGCCACACAGGAAGTGGCAGTTGCCTTGCTAGGAGGACATTTGATAGAGGCTGTGTGGCCTCCCCACAGGCAAAGGTCACAGCAGACCCCAGAGAACAACCACTTTGACTGGTTTTGGAACAAGGACATTAAGGGTGCAGCCTGGTGCCACATGTGTGTTGTGAATTACCATAATCCCTGAAACGCTGCTGCCAAATGATCATGTGAACTTTTTCTGGGGCTGGCTGGCACCCAGCTGCAGTCTCGGGCAGGAACAGCAGCAGCACGTACTTGTGAATATTCTTGGGGGCAGCCAGCACCTGGCCATTGCTCAGTGAGACCCTTCCCCAGAGGGTCTGAGTGGATCAGAGCTGCAGTCTCTCAGATGTGAGGGGTTGGGAAACACAGCCACATCTGAGATAAAACTCAAGAGGGAGGTGCTGCCTGGCAGCCTGAGGTTTGGTCACAGCTAGTGTAGAAGCGGGGAGTGGATGGAAGCCGGAGACAATGGAGAGGTGCTTGATTGCCAGTCTGGGAGAGTACAGAGTTCTGAAACTAGAGACTGGGTCCAGGGTGATGCCATTTTCACCCCTCCCGCGCATGTGCATACACGCTTACATGCACCACAACAATCCATGCCAGTAAGATAAGCAGCACCATCTAGTGGAAAACAGAACTGTTACACTAAGCCCCACCCAACTGGGCCAACCTTGCTCTTGACAAACACCACAACTCTCTCCACCTGCTTAGTTTATGGACTATAAAGTTCTTCATAGTTTGACTTCTACAGGATATCAGATGTAATTTCAATCATATTTCATTCTGTTCACTGGTCTTTTCTTTCAATTTTTTTCTTTTTCTTTTCTTTTCTTTTCTTTTCTTTTCTTATTTTTGAATACAGAAACATAAAAAATTTATTTTTATTTTCCATTTTTATTAAAAAGATTTTTCTTTAATTTTTTCTAGTATATTTTTTTTTGAAAATTTTTAAAATTCTATTTTACTTTCATCATTTACTTTTATTCTATTTTGTTGGATTCATTTTTTCAAATTTTCAAACATTTTCCTTTTTTTTCTTTTCTTATCTTTCCCTTTTTTCTCTAATCTATCAAGCTTCTTTCAACAACCTGGGACACACCTGGGACAACAAAACACACCTTGGATCTAGCATCCTTTATTTCATTTCTTTGTGTTGTTTTTAACTTTGTAATTTCAATTTTTTTACTTTTTAATTCCTTTTCTTCCTTCAAAATGATGAACCAAAGGAATTCCCCCAACAGAATGAACAGGAAGAAATGACAGCCAAGGACTTAATCAACACAAATACAAGGAAGATGTCTGAAACGGAATTTAGAATCACAATAATAATAATAATAATAATAATAATAATAGCTGGGGTTGAAAAAAGCATACAATCCCTTTCTGCAGAGATAAAAGAAGTAAAAGCTAATCAGGATGAAATAAAAAATGCTATAACTCAGCTGCAATTTGAATGGATGCCACAGCAGCAAGGATGGATGAGGCAGAGCAGTGAATCAGCGTTAAAGAGGACAAACTTATGGAGAAAAACGAAACAAAATAAAAGAGGGATACTAAGGCAAAAGAGCATGAAAGAAGAATTAGAGAACTCAGTGACTCATTAAAAAGGAATAACATCAGAATAATAGAGGTCCCAGAAGATGAAGAGGGAGAAAATGGGGTAGAAAATTTATGTGAGCAAATCATAGCAGAAAAATTTTCTAACCTGGGGAAAGACACAGACATCAAAATCCAGGAAGCACAGAAAACTCCCATTAGATTCAACGAAAAGTGACAATCAACAAGGCATATCATAGTCAAATTCACAAAATACTCAGGCAAGGAAAGAATCATGAAAACAGTAAGGGAAAAAAGTCCTTAAACTACAAGGGAAGACAGATCAGGTTCACAGCAGACCTATCCACAGAAACTTGGCAAGCCAGAAAGGAGTGGCAGGATAAATTCAAAGTACTGAGTATGCTGTTTACAAGAGACCCATTTCAGACCTAAAGACACCTTCAGATTGAAATTAAGGGGATGGAGAACCATCTATCATACTAATGGTCACCAAAAGAAAGCTGGAGTAGCCATACTTATATCAGACAACCTAGATTTTAAAATAAAGACTGTAATGAGAGATGAAGATGGGCATTATATCATAATTAAGGGGTCTACCCAGCAAGAACTAACAATTGTAAACATTCATGCTCCAATGTGGAATAACCCAAATATATAAATCATAAAGAACATAAACCAACATAAAGAAATTCATTGATAATAAAACCATAATAGTAGGGGACTTCAAGACCCCACTTACACCAATGGCAGATCATCCAAACAGAAAATCAATAAGGAAACAATGGCTTTGAATGACACACTGGGCCAGATGGACTTAATTAACAGATATATTCAGAACATTTCATCCTAAAGCAGCGGAATACACATTCTTCTCGAGTGCACATGGAGCATTCTCCAGAATAGATCACATACTGGAACACAAGTCAGCCATCAACAAGTACAAAAAGAGAGATCATACCGTGCATATTTTCAGACTACCATGCTATGAAACTTGAAATCAACCACAGGAAAAAAATTTGGAAAGATAACAAAAACTTGGAGACTAAAGAACATCCTACTAAAGAATTAATGGACTTACAAAGAAGTTAAAGAGGAAATTAAACAGTACATGGAAGCTAATGAAAATGATAACATCACAGTCCAAAACCTCTGGGATGCAGCAAAGGCAGTCATAAGAGGGAAGGATAAAGCAATCCAGACCTTCCTAAAGAAGGAAGAAAGGTCTCAGATACACAATCTAACCTTACACCTCAAAGAACTGGATAAAGAACAGCAAATAAAACCCCAAACTAGCAGAAGACAGGAAATAATAAAGATTAGAGATTTCAATGCTATTGAAACCAAACAAACAAACAAACAAACAAACAACAGTAGAACAGATCAATGAAACCAGAAGCTGGTTCTTTGAAAGAATTA
Organism: Panthera onca; assembly: GCF_046562875.1. Classification (NCBI taxonomy): domain Eukaryota; kingdom Metazoa; phylum Chordata; class Mammalia; order Carnivora; family Felidae; genus Panthera; species Panthera onca. Next base: position 165,715,033 of record NC_138342.1, on the reverse strand, counting down.
ACAAAATGGATAAACCACTAACCAGTTTGATCAAAAAGAAAAAGGAAAGGACCCAAATAAGTAAAATCAAGAATGAAAGAGAGGAGATCACAACCAACACTACAGAAATACCAATAGTAATAAGAGAATATTATGAGCAATTATATGCCAATAAATTGGGCAATCTGGAAGAAATGGATAAATTCCTAGAATTACTAGGAATATATATACTACCAAAACTGAAACAAGAAGAAATAGAAAAATTTAACAGACCCATAACCAGTAAATAAATTGAATTAGTAACCAAAAATCTGCCAAAAAACAAGTCCAGGGTCAGATGGCTTTCCAGGGGAATTCTACCAAACATTTAAGGAAGAGTTAACACCTATTCTCTTGAAGCTGTCCCAAAAAATAGAAACGGAAGGAAAACTTCCAAACTCATTCTATGAAGCCAGTATTACTTTGATTCCAAAACCAGACAAAGACTCCACTAAAAAGGAGAACTATAGACCAATTTCCCTGATGAACATGGATGCAAAAATCCTCAAAAAGGTACTAGCCAACTGGATCCAACAATACATGAAAAGAATTATTCACCACGACCAAGGGGAATTTACATCTGGGGTGCAGTGCTGGTTCAATATCCACATAACAATCAATGTGATACATCACATCAATAAAAGAAAGGACAAGAACCACATGATCCTCTCAGTAGATGCAGAGAAGGCATTTGACAAAATGCAACATCCTTTCCTGATAAAAACCCTCAAGAAAGTAGTGATAGAAGAATCAAACCTCAATATCATAAAAGCCATATATGAAAGACCCACTGCTAATATCATCTTCAATGGGAAAAAACTGAGAGCTTTCCCCCTAAGGTCAGGAACATGACAGGGATGTCCACTCTCGCCACTGTTATTCAGCATAGTATTGGATGTCTTAGCCTCAGCAATCAGAAAACACAAAGGAATAAAAGGCATCCAAATCTTCCAGGAGGAAGTCAAACTTTCACTCTTCACAGATGACATGATGCTCTATATGGAAAACCCAAAAGATTCCACCAAAAATCTGTCAGAACTAATCCATGAATTCAGTAAAGTCGCAGGATATAAAATCAATGCACAGAAATTGGTTGCATTTATATACACCAATAATGAAGCAACAGAAACAGAAACCAAGGAATTGAACCCATTTACAATTGCATGAAAAATAATAAAATATCTAGGAATAAACATAACCAAAGAGGTGAAAAATCTATACACTGAAAACTATAGAAAGCTTATGAAAGAAATTGAAGAAGACACACAAAAAAATGGAAAAATGTTCCATGCTCCTGGATTGGAAGAACAAACATTCTTAAAACATTGATACTACTCAAAACAATCTACATATTCAATGCAATCCATATCAAAATAACACCAGCATTCTTCACAGAGCTAGAACAAATAACCCTAAAATTTGTATGGAACCAGAAAAGACCCCAAATAGCCAAAACAATCTTGAAAAAGAAAACCAAAGTGGGAGACATTACAATCCCGGACTTCAAGACATATTACAAAGTTGTAATCATCAAGACAGTATGGTATTGGCATAAAAACAGACACATGGATCGATGGAACAAAATAGTGAATGCAAAAATGGACTCACAATCATATGGCCAACTAATCTTTGAGAAAGCAGGAAAGAATATCCAATGGAATAAACACAGTCTCTTCAGCAAATGGTACTGGGTAAACTGGACAGCTACATGCAGAAAAATGAACCTGGACCACTTTCTTACACCATACAAAAGAATAAACTCAGAATGGATGAAAGACCTAAATGTAAGACAGGAAGCCATCAAAATTCTCGAGGAGAAAGCAGGCAAAAACCTCTTTGACCTCGGCCACAGCAACTTCTTACTCAACATGTCTCTGGAAGCAAGGGAAACAAAAGCAAAAATGAACTATTGGGACCTCATCACAATAAAAGTCTTATGCACAATGAAGGAAACAATCAAAAAAGCTAAAAGGCAACTGACGGAATGGGAGAAAATATTTGCAAATGACATATCAGATAAAGGGTTAGTATCCAAAATCTATAAAGAATTTATCAAACTCAACACCCAAAAAATGAATACTCCAGTGAAGAAATGGGCAAAAGACATGAATAGACACATTTCCAAAGAAGACATCCAGATGATGAACAGACCATGATAAAATGTTCAACATCACTCATCATTGGGAAAATACAAATCAAAACCACCATGAGATACCACCTCACACCTGTCAGAATGGCTAACATTAACAACTCAGGCAACAACAGATGTTGGCAAGGATGCAGAGAAAAAGGATCTCTTTTGCACTACTGGTGGGAATGCAAACTGGTGCAGCCACTCTGGAAAACAGTATGGAGGTTCCTCAAAAAATTAAAAATAGAATTACCCTATGACCCAGCAATCACACTACCAGGTATATATCCAAGGGATAGAGATGTGCTGTTTCAAAGGGGAACATGCACCCCAGTGTTTATAGCAGCACTATTTACAATAGCCAAAGTATGGAAAGAGCCCAAATGTCCATCAATGAACGCATTGATAAAGAAGATGTGGTATATATATACAATGGAGTATTATTCAGCAATCAAAAAGAATGAAATCTTGCCATTTGCAGCTACATGGATAGAACTGGAGGGTATTATGCTAAGCAAAATTAGTCAGAGAAAGACAAACATCATATGACTTCATTCATATGAGTACTTTAAGATACAAAACAGATGAACATAAGGGACGGGAAGCAAAAATAATATGAAAACAGGAGGGGAATAAAACATAAAAGATTCTTAAATATGGAGAACAAACAGAGGCTTACTGGAGGGGTTGTAGGAAGGGGGATGGGCTAAATGGGTAAGGGGCATTAAGGAATCTACTCTTGAAATCATTGTTGCACTATATGCTAACTAACTTGGATGTAAATTAAACAATAAATTAATTAATTGATTAAAAAAAGAGTATTCAATATCTATAAAAAACTTATCAAATCAACACCCCAAAAAACAAATAATCCAGTTAAGAGATGGGCAGAAGACATAAACAAGCATTTTTCCAAAGAAGACATCCAGATGGCTAAAAGACAGATGAAACAATGCTCAACATCATTCATCATCAGGGAAATATAAATCAAAACCATGATGAGATACCACTTCACACTTGTCAGAATGGCTAAAATTAACAACACAAGAAACAACAGGTGTTGGAGAGGATGTGGAGAAGTAACCCTCTTACACTGTTGGTGGGAATGTAAACTGGTGCAGCCACTCTGAAAAACAGTAAGGTGGTTCCTCAAAAAGTAAAAACTAGAACTACCCTATGATCCAGCAATTGTAGTATTAGGTATTTACCCAAGGATACAAAAATACAGATTTGAAGTGGTACATGCACCCTGATGCTTATAGCAGCATTATCAATAATAGCTAAACTATAGAAAGAGCCCAAGTGTCCATTGACTGATGAATGGGTAAAAAAAGATGTGGTATATATACACAGTGAAATATTACTCAGCCATCCAAAAGAATGAAATCTTGCTATTTACAACGAAATGGATGGAGCTAGAGTGTATTATGCTAAGTGAAATGAGTCAGTCAAAGACAAATACTATCTGATTTCACTCATATGTGGAATTTAAGAAACAAAACAGATGAACACAGGGGAAGGGAGGGGAAAGGAGAGAGGCAAACAAACCATAAGAGACTCTTAATGATAGAGAACAAACTGAGGGTTGATGGAGGGAGGTGGGTGGGGATGGGCTAGATGGGTGATGGGTATTAAGGAGAGTACTTATGATGAGCACTGGACATTGTAGGTCAGTAATAAATCACTGAATTCTAGTCCTGAGACCAACTGCACTGTAGGTAACTAACTAGAAATTAAATAAAAATTAAAAACATAAAAAAGAATAGCTAATTCCTCTGATGGTAGATCAGTTTTCACAGGATCTCAGGAGCAGTTCTAGGTCTGACCAGGGCTATTCAAACCTTTTCATCAATGAAGCAGTGAGGAGAAATGCTAACCGAAAAATTTCCTGGTAAGCAAAATAAGTCCCTAGCCAACAAGCTAAATGGGCCAGATGACTAGAGCAGGTATCAGGATCAAACTGTGCATATATAAGGCAATGCGACTCAGTGTTGTCTGTTGGTTTGATATGATTTCAAATCCACTTGTTTATGACTTAAGTGAAGTTATTTTAATCCACTTTTTATGACAAAAACTAAAACCATTGTTTTGATGCAAAACTAAATTAAGTTGTGTCAGGATATCATTTTCTCATCTGTTCTCACCAGTTAAGAACTCAGTAGCTCAACTACTGGTATTTAGACTACATATTCTCAGTTTGTGAGGACAACCTGAGACTGTTTGATCTGGTCAAGGTTACGCTTTGCTGACCTAAGTCAACTCTTTGAAGACCTTGGGGCAATTAGCTCCTGCAGCAGTAAAGGCACCATTTTTAATGGTGGTGGCAAAAACCATACAACAGCCCTTTGAAGAATATCATCTTGCCTGTCAATCGCAGTGGTATCATTTGCTAGCAATGTATTCTACCAACAGGGGACTTTTACTGTGGTCCTGGCAGCTGGACATCAGCTTTCTGTTGGCTAAGCCATCTTTTCCAAATACCAAATCATATAAAAGTACACATCAAGTAAATTTGGACTTTAATTCTTAAATCTTTCCTCTCCTGGAATAATAGTATAATTAAACTATCATTGATTTGGACTATGTCATTTCTTTATTGGTTTATTAAGAGACATCTTCTATGTTATTGGCTTGTGAAATTCCCACAGTGATCCTGTTTTAAAACAAATTGCTGGAAAAGATGAACTCTGTCTCTGAGAATAATTTTTCTTCAAAACAAAGCACCTGGGAATCATGACTACCAGACATGTGCCTAGCCCTGTATGAACAGTAGGGCCATACAGTGTCTGATAGTGACCACAACTCAAATGTCCTCATCAATGGCACAGGGGGAAAGTCTGCCCTAGGAATATGGCCTGTTGGGTGAGGGATCAAGGGGCCAGATGCCTGGGGGCAGGTTGGCAGAGTGCACTGCACATGTGCCAGTCCTGGTTATTCAGAAACAACACACCCTAGATCCAGGACTTGTAGGGATGGACCTTGTCTCCCATGGGGACTTTTGTGGGATTCACAGCAATGCCAAGATCCACCCTGCTCCAAAATTCAGTTGCTTATACACTGATCACAAGGAGCCCCCTAGCCTTCCCACCACTGGGAATTTCACTAATAGAGACACCTGGGGAAACTGACCCCCCCCAAATAGCAGCACAGATCAATAGTCTGACTCAAAGACCTTCCCCACTCTGCATCAAGAGTGCAGTGCAGGGAACCCCGAATCTACGAAGACAACCTATAGGGCTGGGGTGACCCTGTTCACGCAAGCCTAGAGGACCTGGATACCTCAGGGGGGGAGGTAGGCAGAGATCATTGTGCACATGCTGTTGCAACTCCCATCCTTCAGCAGGGTCTCTAGGATCAGTCCCTCGGTCAAGACCATGTAGATATAGGCTGAGCCACAGGTAGGGACTGCTGGGAGACATACTAGGCTGCCAGGATCCACTCTGCTCTACAACATAATAGCTATTTCTTCTAATGCCAGATTTCATGGGATCTCAGAAGCCATTCTGAGTCTGACCTGGGATATGTGGTATGAGAGACACCTGGGAAATAAAATTGCAAGAGAGGCCCCTAGTCCCATAAAGACAGTAAGGCCCTTTGGGTTCTGAGGGTAACCACCATTCAAGTGTTTTCACCAATGATGAAGTTCTGGGAAAGACTATTCCAGGAAGATGGCTTGGTCTACAAGGACAGGCCCAGTATAAAGGACCAAGAAGTCCTGATACCTGGGGACAGGTGCACCAGAGCAAACTGTACATGGAAAAGCTGCTGGAACTCCTGTTAAGGCACCTTGGGATGGTCTTCCATATCTGGGACTTGTAGAGATGGGCTGGGCCCCCCACAGGGACTTCAGGGGGACCCACAGTGATGTGAAGTCCATCTCACTCCAAAATACAGTTGCTCTTTCCCCAAAGCCATATTTCAAGGAACTTGTTAGCCTTGCCCTTCTGGCATGGCCAAGAATCCTGCTGAGAATACATAAAAGACCTCACTCCCACCAAGGCTCCATGTATCCTCCTGGCATAGCTCTGCAAGGGGTCTGACTCAAAATGACCTTCCTCACTCTGTAGCAGAATTGCAATTTGGGGAAGTCCTAGCTCTAGGAAGATGACCTGCTGGGGTTGGGTAGCCCCTCTTCACACAGGCCTAGAGGTCTTGGATGCCTTAGGCAGGTTGTAGGTGTGATTTGCATGTGCAGGCTGTGGGACTAAGCATCCTTGCTCTCTGAAGTTGGTCCCCATATCTTGGCTTGTAGCGATAGGCCATGCCACCTATGGGGATTTCTGGGAAACATACAGGGGTGCCAAGGTTTATTCTGCCTCTAGAGTTACCAATTCTCCTCAAGTTGGATATATGTAGAATACCACACACACACACACACACACACACACACACACACTTATGTACATACACACACAAACACACACACACATATATATGAATTCCACAATAACAAATATAGCAACAGATATACTTTTTAAATGCAAGACTGGATTTAGTAACATCATTTTCTGCCTAGTTAATTTGCATATCTAATACAATTTTTTCTGCTGGCAGCTCTGTGAATCATACTACCTCCTATGTCAATGGCGACTTCATGAAGCTATATAATACTTCAGAAGGCAAGTTGGCAATATATAAAGAATTATAAAAATATTAAAGCCCTCTGGCCCATAACTCTACCTCTGAGAACCTATTTTAGGGAAATAAACTATAAGAAAACCATATTCTCATAGATGTTCACTGCAATAATTTTAATGACAAAAAATGGAAGCAATTAAATGCTAACTAATGGAGAATGTTATGGTACATCATAGAAGGAATATTATGCAGAAATTAAAATTACTGCACAGGAAATCACATTAAGGAACAGAGCACAATACAAGACTTTACTGTACAACTGGTAAAAAGCTGAGAAGCAAATTTTTAAAAATTACAATTTATGAGTTAGGATAGTAGGTGACTTTCTCCTTACTAAGTGTTCTATAATTTTCCTGCTATAATAAAAGTAAAAATCAAAGCATAATTGAGTTTTTTAAAGCATAATTGAGTTATAAAAGTGTACTTTATTATTTGTGATTCAACTAAACACATCAAAATAAATTGCTAGAAGTTTTGGCCTGTCACTATTCATTTGTTAATTTTTTTCCTTAATTTCAAACAGTACTGAACAAGAAAAAAAACATCTCTTGAATTCTTTAGGAATGTCCTGGAAACCAAACTCATTAAATGATAGCAAACATTCTATCCCAAATTGGCCACTGCATAGGACAGGTCAGGCTGCATATCCACTGCTCGTAAGTCAAGCCAAGGGGCTGTGCTATCTCCCCACATGGTCCAAGGCTCAGAAACACCTGGCCAAGTTTTCGAAGCTGCCAATATATTCATTTGCAGTGAGAGAGAAAACCACCCCATGAACAGAAAGGAGCACCACATGCAGTGGATATTCTTATCTCTGTAGTAGACCCACACAGGAAGCCAAACCATTGGTAGCATCACTGCAACCCTCTAGCAGTTCATTTCTACATTAGGACTGCCCCACCTGAAGTTCACACCACTCTTAGCTAAACCAAACCTCCCTCCGCCATGGGCAGCAATTGCAAGGACAGCTGATTCCTCTCCTTTGCTCTTCTCTTTCCATTTTCCTTCTCTGTCCGGCTCTGTGCCCCATGTAGCTGCCTTGGCAGCCTGCAACCCAAGGTTTTCTTGCCCTCTGGCTTCCAGCTGGAGGCCAGTGAAGGCACCAACAAGATAGCTGAAGAACAGGGAGAGAAAGAGAGCATTGCCCCAACTGTCCACTGAATGGCCATCAATTTGGCAGTGCCTGTCAGGTCTCAAAGGTGATGGTTCCTCACTGTGCAAAGCCTCCAGATGCTTCACCTTCTTTTGTTGGTTTGCTTAGCCCTATCCACAACTTTGTAAATAATCTGTTATTAACCCTTTAAGTGTGCCATCTGTTTTCTCCCAGGACAAGTTTGACCTGAGGCCTCTCCACTGTCTGTACTTCAAAGGTTAATCAATGGACCAACCCTTCTATCAACTAATGAGAGCCTTTCTAGATCAACAGTGGCCAGTGAAGATTTCTGTGATGATAAAAATGTCCATCTGCACTGTCCAACATAACAGCCATTAGCCACATTGTCTATGGAGCACTTGAAATGTGATTAGTGGGACTGAAGAACTGAATTTTTAATTTTATTTAATTTTCACTAACTTAAATATAAATCACTCCATCTAGCCTTCATATTTGACAGCACAGATCTAGCCACTTGCTCAGTCAAGTACTGCTGGCTTGGTAGTTATTTGTCCTTCAAAAGATATGCCTGTGTCTCATCTCCTATGATAGCAGTCTTCCAAATTTCCAAATTTTGGGTGGAAAAGCTCACCAGAGCCCACTGTAGGCCCGGGGAAGTGTAACGGTGCTGCACAGGGATTGTTTCATGGGGTCCTTGTTTCTGCCCTGTTTCTGCTGGGGAAGTGGAATAAAATTTTCTTCCTTTATCCAGATAGGAAAGAAGTCAGAAAATAGATAATAATATATCATTAGCAAGTAAGTTCAGGGAGAAGGAGTGACTTACAGACTGTGACTTGAGGAGAGGAACTGGAAATGCATAAACCAGGCTTTCTCTATCCTCCTGGGAGCCAGCTGTTGGTAAGAAGCAAGCGTTCTGCCCTCTCCTCCATCAGGAAACCACACAGGGCAGGCCCCCCAGGTAGAGGGCCTGAACTGACACAATGTGTCTAATTCTGGGACTCACTATCAAAAAGACTTTTTCACAGTAAATATATGACAAATGCCTTAGCATTTGTCAGTACTTAAGGAGTCACCTAGGTCTCTCATCTGCTTTACTCTTGTCTTCTTAAATGGTTCACAACTTGGGAAAGAAAGTGTGGTGTTATTATCAGGACTCTTCACACACTCCATTTATGAGTCTGTTAAGTATTTTGTGATAATGACAATACCATCTGATATGGCAGGGAGAGTTAGCAAAGGAACAATGTAACCCCAAGAAGCAGCTCTATGAAAGGAAGTGTGTACAGGAAATGCAGGAGCAAGGAAATACGGCAAGGCTTATCATCATTGTGAGTCTGAATCAAACATTGTTTTGATAATTACTTTATCAACTGGGTATGTGGCTCCATCAGAGAATGCACTTTGTTTTCTTCATTGTTGAACTGTCAGCACTTAGCTTTCTTCCTGGAACATAGTAGTTGCTCAATAAATAGTTTTTGAATGAATAAATAAAACATAATTGCCAGTGGTAGAATCATAGACCTCCTTTACAGGTGAATACACTAAGGTCAGAGGACCTGATTATCCACAGAAAAAATGATGACTCATGGCAGAAGCCAGGCTCCCAGGCTCCCACTCCTGCTCTTTCTGTAACATGTTGCTTTTCCTCTCCTCCAGGCTGCCTCCCAACCCCAGCCTCCTGAAAAATCAGCTCACCTTTAACCTAATTTACTTAAATACTCTTGAATTTCAGACTTTAATCTTTTGGGCTAGTCAGCAAAGTAGTTCCTCTCCTCAAAACATGGCTTGTCTACTCTTGTCTTGAACCTCTGTGCATGCTCTCCTTGCTACCTGAAATAGGCAGTGCCTCACCAAACCAGATCCCTTTAAATTGCCATTCAAACTGTCTCTCTTCTAAGAAGTCCTTCCTGATCAACCTTTATCCCACTTTGGTTGTACTATTAAGGTATTTATTTTACTTATTTATATTAATATTCTTGTGAGCTATGGTAGTTTATGTAGAACTTTAGGTAGAATTGAAAGATACTGGTAATGTCACTCAGCTCTCATTTATTTGCCTTTCTCCAGAAATTATTCCCCCCAACCTCTATTCCCACCCAAGACACAGGGTGGGACCCAACAGCTATGTTTGTACTTTTAAGATCCTATCTCCCTGGTCATAGATGAATAATCCAAGTGTGCACGGCTGAGCCAAACTGAGCTAATCAGATGTTTCCCCCAGAAATTGGAACTTTTGAATTAAGAAACACAGAGCTTTTAGTGGGGACGGGGGTGTTGAGGAGAGGCCCCTTGCTACTGAATTGTGTGCAAAGCAACATTCTAGAAAGAAAATTCACAAATCTACCTGCTTAGGTTCCTGGTCCCCTTTTCTGGGGCCTAGGTTTTCAGACTTCCTTTGGATACATATCCCAGCATCTTTCTAGTATATTCTTGCTCCTACATTAGCCAGCTAGAGTTAGGTTCTGTGAATTGCTATCAAAGAAAGACATAATTCATTCTCCTCATTTTACTATTTTTAAAAAATTATTTATTTATTTATTTTAAGAGAAAGAGCACATGAGTGGGGGAGGGGCAGAGAGAGAGAGGAAAGAGAGAGAATCCTAAGCAGGCTCTGCCCTGTCAGCACAGAGCCTGACATGGGGCTCAAACCCATGAATGGCGAGATCATGACCTGAGCTGAAACCAAGATTGCTAACTGACTGAGCCACCCGGGAGCCCCTTAATCTCCTCACTTTAAAGATAAGAAAACTTGAGGCCTGGAAATACCTTTCTTTGGGAATTTTTGGGCATGTCTGTCCTTTTTTCTTCCACTAGCTTGTCATTCACCTCTTTTCTGTCACCCTCCTCACCTATATCCCGCTTTTTTTTATCCCTGCCTGTGCTTGTGTGTGCATACAGGTGAAAGTGCACTTCTTACTGTATGCAAAGTATGATCCATTTCCCTCTTCTCCAAAACTGCATGGTCATGTTTCAAGGGAAGCATTTTATAAAATATGCATTGTCTTTAAAGCCTTCTTGCCCTTGTTTTCTCCATAGCCATCCATCACTGGTCATCCATCAAGGCCATTTGTCTACTAGTTTCTAAGCTGAGATTCAGTAATGCAAAAAGCCCTATTTAATAACAAGACTCTGTCGATAACCTGCAAGTTCTACCAGCCCAAGAATTAAAACGAAAGTTCTTGTTTCCACAATAAGAGACAGCGATAGCTGACACTTCCAGCTCAAAGATTTAGATTTTATATGCAGCTCTGCTTCTTTGTAAAGCCGTAGACAAAGGACTGGGTTGTGTTTAGACAGCCCTCCTTTAAATGCCACTCTCAATGCTGCCAATACTAACAGGGTTGGGAAGCCAGGGTGCAACATGAATGGGAATAGAAACTACTCTCTTTGTAAAGATTAAAACAGAATAGAAGTCCTGACTACTTTATTTACTTATGTTAAATTCTGCTGTGAGAAAAGCTAGCATATTTTATGATGGGATTTAATGTCTTTCAGAAACTCACATTATTTTTTGATATTTAAAAAAATACCTTTTTACAATAACTACTCCAATATATTCACAAAGATGGACCGTTTAATTTTAACTTTAAAACATAAATTAAAAAGGAGACTTGCAATGCCTTGGGGAATAAAGGAGACTATTAGATTTCAAAATTATTTCTGAAGTTTTATTTGTCATCTATGGTTTGAATTTTAGTAACTAATGATAATTTAGTATCTGTATATTTTCAGTTAAGTTTGGCAGCAATATGTATTAGGTATTGCACTTACTGTGTCCCCAGATGTCTTGAAATGTCTTTAAGGAGTTTAGTGACTGGATGTAGAGACAAGTCTTACACATATAAAACAGTTTAAATAACAACCTAAGACAGAATAGATTTATCCCATGGAGGCCAAAAAGCAGGAGATGATTATATAAATATGTTTATGATTTTTAGAGACCAGTTTCCCTTTCAAAAGCATTATATCAATTGACTATTCCACAATCCAAATTATGAAGCACACTTAATAGGTAAGACATTATGCAATGACTCTAAAAATGGAACACTTCATTAAGTACATTATTAAGTATTTAAATCAAAGAGAATAATTTTCAAGGCATGTTTCATAACCACTTAAATAACACCATTTTCAAAGAAGTTAAAAAAGTACAGAGATGCCTTAAATATTTATTTCCCTGTGTGATGTCAGTTGAAAAGCCTGTTAGACAGCTCCACTTCTAGACAGGCATGCTGTTTCAGAAGGCATAAGCTCCAGCCAGATGCTCACTGCATGAGTGACTCAGGAACATGCTTGTTTTGTGGCAGGGGAGGCCAGCACTGCAGATAGATTAGCTTCTGTGCACACCAAGCATACTTTAGGATTGCCACATGGTTGACACAAATTCAAGGTGAATGTGAAATGTGACAAAGAAGATTCCCAATCAGTTTTTCATTCTAGGGTGACAGAACGTGTTCTAGTTAAGGACATAAAGTTGGGCATCCAATGGTCTGGATTGGTAACCTGGCTCTACCATTCTTTAGCTGTGTAATCTTTGGCAAGTAACTTCTTTGTCTCACTTTACTCTTCTGTAACATGGAGATAACAAAAGATTTCCTATGATGGTTAAATGAATTAAAACATGGAAGACATGTGGTGCCTGGCACACAGTAAACACTTAATGTAAGCTTTTTTTTTTAACTGAAGAATATGTGAATTGCTTCCTAAATAGTATATAAGTCCACAGAAGGTAGTAGTCTCTCGACCCTTTTCCTCAGGACCATATCCACTTGGAGAAAGAAAAAAAATAGTGAGGAATGACAAAGTCCATGTGAATATTTGCTGCGTCCATTTTACATATCATTTCTGTCTGCATGTGTGCCTACATTCTGTTGTATGTATTCCATGCTATGTGATCTAGAACCATGCAAATCTCAAGGTAAATAGGCCTCTAGAATGGAGTTAATAAAATGAGGTCATTTAGTCATTTTTTCCATTCCAGACTATATGGTAGGCAGAGGACAAAAATAGAGCCAGGCAAAGACAGAAGAGAGAGCAAAGAAGCCTGAGCAAGATAATTCTCCTAGACAGATGAGGAAAGATTTTACCTCATCAGTGTTTTGAGTACTTAAATCAATCCTGTGACATTTCTGTAACCATTGGGAATTTTATTTTTTAAATAAATATTTATTCATTTTTGAGAGAGAGTGTGTGAACAGGGGAAGGGCGGGGGGGAGGGGGACAGAGGATCTAAAGTGGGCTCTGTGCTGAGGACAGTGAGCCCAATGCGGGGCTTGAACTGGTGAACTGTGAGATCATGCATGACCTGAGCTGAAGTTAGGCACTCAAACTGACTGAGCCACCCAGGTACCCCACCAATGGGCCTTTTAGTAGTGTAGGTGGTGACCAGGACATTTAAAATTTGAGCGATATTTTTTTGCCCAAATAATCCTGGTCTTCTGCTATAGGAGTCCGGTAGAAATCTACTTGAAATCTTTATTACGTCAATCTAAAGAATGTTACCCTTTCGCACTCTACTGAAAACTTGAGGGCAAAAGCCTTATAGATCTTGCTTTTTTTTTTTTTTTTACATACTCTCCCACCTAGCACTGTGCTTAGAATGTATTGGCACTCAGCACATATTTTTTTGACTGTTGGATCAGATCCTAGAAACTTACCTGAGAATAATTCAAATAGCTCAGTTCCACATGGGTGCCCATGCATTTGTACTGCTCACTTTGGAAGTGCTAAGGGACAAGGTGGGAATATTCCAACAATATTCAAGAGCTGGAAAACTACTGAGGGTTCCAGTCTCCAAAGCCTCACATATCACTAGCCACTCACTAATCACTGTATGATAGGGTCCAGATCTGACATCTTTTGACCTTTGGCAGATGGCAGAGTAGTTTTGAAATTCATCTAGGTGCATCATCATAACACTGAAAGGACCTTTATAACCTCTCAGACCCTTGTTCTTAGTGAGGATCTAGCAAACTGCCATTGCTGATAAATGTTTGACACTTCAACACTAAATCTAAATGGCCTGGTTTTGGATCAGATCCATCTTTAACAATAAAAAAAAAAAAGTTAAATGGTTATAGGAACATATCTCTGTTCCTATTCATACAACTAGAATTTCTAGTTTGTCCACACCATTAGGTGCTTGATTTGTGAAAAGAAAAATAAATAGATTGACAACTGGATATATCTTATCATGGGCTAGAAAAACCAGACTATTGGCATTTTCAAAATATTCTCTATTTATTCTTTATTATATGTATAGAATAGTGATTGAAAGTTGGAAATTTATTGAATTTGCCTTTAATTATACTTAACTCAAATTATCAGCCTAATTAGTTCTCTACTTCTCAAGATTTATAAAACTGTAGAATTTTGAACTTTTATTTATTTTTATTTTTATTTTTTAAATGTTTATTTATTTATTTTGAAAGAAAGAGAGAGCATGAGCGGTGGATAGCAGACAGAGGGAGAGAGAGATTTCCAAGCAGGCTCCCACTGCCAGGGTAGAACCTGATATGGGGCTCGATCTCACAAACTGTGAGATCATGACCTGAGCTGAAAGCAAGAGTCATATGCTTAACCGACTGAGCCACCAAGGTGCCCCTAGAATTTTAAACTTCTAGACTCCTAAAAGGATTTATATCCTTCATCATGTAGGTGAGGAAACTGAGGCTGGAGAGAGGAGTGACTGAGCCCTGGACCCCTTATTTGTTCTGTAAGAGCCAAGATAAGCTTCCAGGTATCCCTACTCCTCCTTACATTCTTCATTTAGTCTTTATTCTGCTCCAAACTGTCATCTCTCTATCATAAGCCATTTCTACAAAAGAGTAGTGTTCAGGTTGTAGGGACTCATTTCCAGAAGCATAGGTGTTTTAGTTAATGACCAATTCACTACTTCCAAAAGTGGAGCTGCAAAAAGTTTATTTTGTTCTTTAATGAAGTTAGTCCCCTGACAAAGAACACAAACACACTAGATGTGGGAAAACAGAAGCCAGTCCCAGTTTTGTCTATTGTCACACTGATAACCATTTGGGGAAGGAGAGGCTACTAGCTGCAATGAATACAGCTCCCACCATTCTGGGCAGAGGAGAGCATGTAGTGCCAGTGCAGGAGGGAGGCGACATTGGCCTGAGGCCAATAGCTGGCATGTCCCCAGGGAGAGGAAGGAAGTGGTTCCATTGGGGATTCCAATGAGTTTAACAGAACAGAAAAAACCAGAGTGTATGTCATTCCACAAGCTAAGAAGGACCAAAGGACACCAGCTATCATGAGGGTTATGGTCATGGCTCTCATTGAGAATAACCAGTTAAGCACGAGCATCACAGCTCATGCATAAAAATAACCCACCAATCCTTCAAGTTACCTTGACAAAAGCCAATTATATGCTTGCAATTCAAATATAATATTTGTGCCTAAGAAACTTTATATTATTGCACTATAGCACATTCTGTCATCTTTATTATACCAGAATATTTGTAAGCTATAGCCCATAGAAAGAAACAGTTTATTAAATAATGAGAAAAAAGTCTTTTTACCTGGTAACATTTGCTCTGAGAGCCCAGATTCCACCAATAGACAGATTTTCTCTAAGGACCCATATTCATACAGATGATTAATGAAAATAAAGAATTCAATTTTTTCTTTAATTAAACTAAATAAATAACTTTCTAAAATTTCCCTTTCTGGGTATTTGGTCATCTTAATTCAGTATTATCTTTAATTAAAATAAATAAACGAATAACTTTCTAAAATTTATCTTTCTGGGTATTTGGTCATTCCAGAGGTCCAACAGCATTTTGCACAGTGGCAAGTGAAGTAGTTTTCACTGTTCCATTTTCATAGGGAAAGATGAAATATTTGGGTCCCTGTGAATCCTACTTGGTAGACTGGCATTCTGGCACTTTATGTAGTGAGTGGTCTTTAGCTTTGCTTTGTGATTCCACTCAGAATTTCAAAATAGCCCCCCCAAAAGGGTTAAACCACTAAATATGGAGCATGTCAATTCAGGGAACTTAAAATACTTTTGAATGTTGAGCCACTGTCATTGCATGTGGTAAGAACTCCTTTCTTTTTTGAGTGTTTAAAGCAAAATTATTTACCACACTGTACTATCTATTCCACTCTCCCTTCCTCATGATTCATCTCTCCTATAGTTTAACAACTGATCTTTTCAACTCTCCTCACCTGCTCTAATTTCAACCCAAAGATTGCAACATATTGGATATTTTATTTTAATGTGTCTTAGTTTTCCTTCTTATTTTGCTTTTCAACCTTGGACATACTCTGATTATCCAGTGAGCCCACAGGTCAGTATTAGAGTTGCTTTCTTAATTTTAGACAAAGTATAGTCCTTTTTCAGCTACACTTCTGATACTGATGGGTCAATTATGTAATCTTAGCTTTTAAAGTACTGTTAGAAGTATATTTTGGTAGCATTGTAAATCTTAACCATAAGATTGTTAGAAGGTAGAGCCATTTTTCATAAACTGTCAGGGTGGTGATAGGGAACAATGAGAGGGTTAGCATCTTGGTACCAAAACATGATTCCAGGGTTTGTAAAGGTAATCTATTATGTGGGGGGCCACAAAGGCTTCCTGTATGGGCCACCCTGATCAGATAAAAGGGCGGGGCCACCAAATTGGGGCCACCCAATCAGGTAGAGGCCAGTGGTATGAGAGGTGAAAGAATTCACTCAAGGTACAACAGAGGAGATAGAAGCTTATTTGAATACACTGCAAAGGAACAGGGACAGGACAGTGAGAGAGGGACTGTCTGCCAGGAGGCAGTGATGGTGGGGGGGTGGGAGGGGGAGAGGGAGCTGTAGTTAAAGGGGAAGGTGAGGAGGTATGAGAACACATGCAATTTTCCTTTTTTTATATCCATGTCCAGGTGTGAGTAACCCATTGGTCAGGTAGGGCTTATGGATATTTTGATGTGGGTCATCTAATGGGCCTGTCTGTATTCAGCCAGGGAGCTAGGGGAACTGTAGGTCCTTCTACCTTATTCAGGTTTCCATTGTTCAAGTTGATTGCCTAAAAGGGGCTTCTACATTCCCCACTGAATGATTTTGACCCTTAAATCTTAAAGGTTGCTGAGGGTGGAAGGCCTTATCTTCTGTAACTGCTTCATGCTGAATGAGAGGCATAAAGATGTCCATACCTATGGGTCAACATTGATCAGTTGGGAATTTAATAGAAGCTATGGAAGGCCGTGGCAGTTGTGTCCAGAGTTGATAACATATGGGAATCTCCTTGAACAGAGAGGATCATCTATCATTTTGAAGTTAGAGCAGTGAAGGAGTCTTGGCACCAGGTGAAGAGCAATGGGAGAAAACAGCAAAACATGATTAGAATAGCAAGAAGAAAAGAAGTCCAAATAAGAGTCCTTTGATTGTTGACAAAAATCGTCCTGTCTAGGAGTAAAAGAAAGGGAGGAGTCAGTAAAAGAAAGGGAGGAGTCTTTTAGAGTACCAGTTTGAGTGTCCATGTCAGAAACCTAGAAATATTTATGTGGTATTCTGGAATGTATACACAGCATTCCGTTTTTATGATAGCACACGTTCCACTTTGTGCAGCAGTTAAAATATCTAGCACCATTGTATTTTGTAAAACTGCTTTATGTATTTGTGTTACTTCAGTATTTAATAGGGAAATGCTATTTTGAGTGTCATTTAGGGCTTTGACTGTGTACGTATTAAAAGCTTCCATGTGCTGGGGCACTTGGGTGGCTCAGTTGGTTAAGCGTCCACATTCAGCTCAGGTCATGATCTCATGGTTTGTGAGTTCAAGCCCCACATTGGGCTCTGTGCTGACAGCTCAGAGCCTGAAGCCTGCTTGAGATTCTGTGCCTCCCTCTCTCTCTGCCCCTCTCCCACTCTCACTCTGTCTCTCTCTGTTCTCAAAAAGGAATAAACATTAAAAAAAAATTAAAAAAAAAGTAAAAGCTTCATGTGCCAAGTGACATCTTCCAGTCCTAAAGACGGAATAAAGATGGATGTGAGGTGGTCATACCAACACAGAACACATCCACCATTGTTTTAAATTTGGAAGATTGGCTGGATTGGTAATGGTTTTGATAATGCATCTATGCACCAGGCAAAACCCAGAGTACAGTGGTCTATCTAGCCTGGCGGAAGCCATGGCCACAGGTTAGAGCCCCATAACCATTGGGTCCTGTTAGAAGCCAGCCATCTAATTCTGGGCTTCCATGCCCCATCAATAGCAAACCAACAGTGGCCTGAAGAGCAATGGTTTGTGAGCATAGTTTTGATGACAGCCATCTTAACTGTCATGTGCTGTTTGCCCATGTATCATAAGTATAGTTTCTTTGTTCCCAGCGTATAATCGCCTTTTGACTTAACTGTCCAATTGTGGGGGTAAGCCATAAATGTTCATCCCAGATTTGATACATTCCATCTGGTGTCTGCTGAGAAGCTGGGTTTCATAACTTAGGCATCTTCTGGCCCCATTTATTTGTGGGTGAGTGAATTCAGTCAGAACCTTAATGGTTTGAGAGTATGAAAAGGCCGATTGTGGACTGGAGGATTCCAGGTAGCACTGATCATAGGCCAGAGGGTAACATTTTGTTCTGTTATAGACCTATCATGAAACATAGCAGTATTTGGGTCATAGATCATATCTAATACATAGTGATAGAAGGAATGCCAATCTGTGCCCTGAAATGGGGACACCCACTGAGGCAGACCAGATGTGCTTGACACAGGCAGAATTCCACATATCCAGCAAGCTGTTTGATTTTTAAGTTCAGCATAATGCTGTGCCCATTGTAAGAAGGAACTGTCAGTACAAATTGGGGAAAAGAGAATGAAAAAGAGATGCAAAACCATCATTGTCATTTGAAGAGAAGTTTGAGGTCTTTCATAGGTTCACAGGAGTAAGATGCATTAGCTGGCACAATGGATTCCTGTGGGGAACATACAGGTTTAATTCTTGATATATGAATCCATGAGGAATAGCCTAATTTTATGGCCGTGGGAGTACATAATATGACCAGGTAGGGGCACTTCCATTTTGGAGTAAAATCCCCTGCTGTACTAGACTTCCAATCCTTTAAATAAACCATGTCTCCTGGGCTTATATGGGGTGGGTTGTTAGTAACTGTCACATCAGGTTTGGAAGATATGGTCTGCAAATTCATTTAGAGATTTATGAATATTAACTCCACTTTTGGGGCAGACATATTTGCTGGGAGGGCTTTGGCGTCAATAGTTGCAGATAGACAGACTATAGCATACCCAGCTTTTCTCATCTTTTTTTCCATGAAACTAGTGCTATCAGTACTAGTTGACAAACCAGTTGTCATCTGCAATATCAACAGGAGAATCACTTAAGTCTGATCTGACAGAATAAACAAGATCAATAACCTCTGAAAAGTTATACTCTACAGAAGTGCAAAGGTCAGATCCAGGCATAAGGGCAGTTTTAGTTTGCAATGACTTTAAGAGAACAGAAGAAGATTGGAAACCTTAGTTTGGAGAACCATAGCTAGATATTTGAGGAAACCAGAAGAATTCAGAATCTAGTCTAGTTTATGAAAAATAGCATTAAAATCTAATATCTACAAAGATGTTATTGAAACATTTTTGCTATAAGCACCCTTATTTTTATCAAAGATAGTCAAATCAAGATTAGTTCATTTAAAAAACAAGTCCAATTTTAACAAACTTGGCTTAATTGTTTATATAAGCTCAGCCAGAATAGTGATTGGCCATATAGATTTTTAAAAATTTATTTGCAGGTTTTATTATTATTATTATTCTTCAAGTTAGGTAGCATACAGTGTAGCCTTGGTTTCAGGAGTAGAACGCAGTGATTCATCTCTTACGTATAACACCCAGTGCTCATCTCAACAAGTGCCCTCCTTAATGCCCATCATCCATTTAACCCATCCACCCACCCACCTCTCCTCCAGCAGCCCTCAGTTTGCTCTCTGTATGTAAGAGTCTTATGGTTTGCCTCCCTGTTTTTATCTTATTTTTCCTTCCCTTCCCCTATGTTCATCTGTCATGTTTTTCAAATTCCACACTCTAGTTTCATCCATATTGTCACAAATGGCAAGATTCCATTCTTTTTCATTGCTGAGTAGTATTTCATTTTATGTATGTATGTATGTATGTATGTATATGTGTGTAGTATATATGTATATATGTGTGTGTATATACACACATATATATACCACAAATCTTTATCCATTCATCAGTAGATGGACATTTTGGCCTTTTCCCATAATTTGGCTATTGCTGATAGTGCTACTATAAACATTGGAGTGCATGTGCTCCTTTGAATCAGCATTTTTGCATCCTTTGGATAAATAATAGTGCAATTGCTGGGTTGTATGGTAGTTCTGTTTTTAATTTTTTGAGGAACCTCCACCCTTTTCCAGAGTGACTGCACCAGTTCACATTTCCACTAACAGTACAAAAAGGTTCCCCTTTCTCCACATCCTCATCAACATCTGTTGTTGCCTGAGTTGTTAATTTTAGCCATTCTGATTGGATGAGGTGGTATCTCATTGTGGTTTTGATTTGTATTTCCTTGATGATGAGTGATGTTGAACATCTTTTCATCCATTTGTTAGCCATCTGGATGTCTTCTTTAGAAAAAGTGTCTATCCATGTCTTCTGCCTATTCCTTCACTGGATTATTTGTTTTTGGGGTGTTGAATTTGGTAAATTCTTTATAGATTTTGGATACTAACCCTTTATCTGGTATGTCATTTGCAAATATCTCTCCCATTCCGTTCAGTTGTTTTAGTTTTGTTGATTGTTTCCTTGGCTGTGCAGAAGTTTTTATCTTGATGAGGTCCCAGTAGTTCATTTCTGCTTTTATTTCCCTTGTCTCTGGAGACATGTCAAGTAAGAAATTGCTGCAGTTGAGGTCGAAGAGATTACTGCCTGTTTTCTTTTGCAGGATTTTGATGGTTTCCTGTTTCACATTTAGGTCTTGCTAGAACATTTTATAAGGAATCTCTAGATTGAATTTTTAATAGCCTCCTAACTCCAGAATCTAAGCCAAATATTTGTCATCAGACTTGTCTGCAATGCCTGTAGATTGGGGTGCATTCTTCTTCTTGAGTTTTCCAAAATATCCTGAGGTTCCTGCACCTGCCAGGAAGTGACATTCTTTACTCACCTGGTAAGGCTTCTGGGAACTCTGTAAGCGAGATATCAGGCCAACAACTGGGCTCTATTGGCTCCATAAAGTCAACCTTAGATCCTTAAAGCTGTCTGCTCATATCTGAGTCTATGCATGTCTCTCAAATATGACATTCCTGTCCAAGCCTTGGTAATATAACCAGTGTTTCCAGTGGTGTCCTGTTACAAGGAAAACAGATTATTGTTGAACTTATGCAGATAACTGTAACTGTCATGAAAGAAAGAATACTCACTGAGACTTTTCTGAATTCTGGAGGGCGCAGGTAGAGAGAAAAGTTAAATACTTCAACTTGTTCACAAAGGAAAATTTTATCATATTCTGCCTGTCATGAATATCTTAAGAGAAAACTTCCTTAATCTGGAAGAGCAAATATTAGAGAACCAGCAATGTTTCAAAGAAGAGTCATAAAAACTTTAATCATCTTCCTTAATTCATTTGGTTACTATGTTACTAGTACCATGTCACTAGTTCTTGTTCAGTTTGAATGCAGCTTTTAGTTAGTTCTGGAAATTCCTATCCATTTTAGTTTTATGATCTTAAAGATATCAAATACTGCATTTGTCAAAAGTCCTTTTTATGAATCTCCTTGAAGATGAAACTCATTTTGCAAAAGAATAAGAACAATAACTATAAATGACAAAAGACTAAAAAATGGACATGTTTAAAGATCTGATAGGAGAAATACCAAAACATGTTAAAACTTCAGGAATTGCATACAATCTCTAGAATAGCTATAGTATTTACCCAAACAACATAACCTAAGGCATAACAGTATTTGTTAAACCATGCTTCTAGAGTAACTTAATATATCAAATTAAAAGGCCTAATTAGTCAAAAATACTTCATTTACAATTCAAATCTCAAAGAATTTTGTTAAAACTTCAGAAAGTTACAAAGCACATGCCTAAAGAGGATTAGGGATAGGGGTACTTGGGTGGTTCAGTCGGTTAAGCTTCTGACTTCAGCTCAGGTCATGATCTCATGGTTGGGGAGTTTGAGCCCCAAGTCAGGTTCTGTGCTGACAGTTCAGAGACTGGATCCTGCTTTGGATTCTGTGTCTCCCTCTCTCTGCTTCTCCCCCACTTGTGTTCTGTCTGTCTCTCTCTGTCTCTCAAAAATAAACATTAAAAAAAAAAAAAGAGGATTAGGGATCATCAAAGACTTGATAAAGACAAAACAGAAACTTTGGTTTTCTGGGCAGACAAAAGAGAAAAAAACCCTTTGTTTACGTTTTTGTTTTTGTTTTGTTTTGTTTTGTTTTTTAATCAAGAGCAGACCAACGATCCAAGGAAACTTGTCTTTTTAACACAGAGTCAATCTTATATCAGTGTACTCTTAAAATCCATTCATTTCAATCTTAGTCCATCCTGATCACATATTAAAATTCTAAAACTTTCCCTTCCAAAGCTTCTACAACTTTCTTTTATATTCAGATTTTGTCCCAAGCCTTTTCTCTCCAAATAACCGGTCTAATTCTAGGACAAAATTACTTTCTTTTACCTTCAACAAAATGTATTCCCATTCCCTATATGTTTCTTACACATCTCCTGCTTTCATCCATACCAGAGTTGCTTTCCTTATTTCCTTCAGTCTTTAACTACATTTAGCAGAATTTTAACTCTTAGCAACCTTAGTCTCCAGTGAAAACTAAGTAGTGACCAATTGTGAAGTGTTACACCAGAATTCTTTAGATAGCAAATTTATGAATCAATTAAGCACAAAGTATATTTTCCAATAGACCCAAGTATCTTAGTTTCTCTACAATAAGAGGCCAAAAGCAGAGAAACTTTACATTTAGTAATTTATGTTTAAGTATTTTGTTTATTTGGAAAAAACTTAAGTATCCAACTAATTCAATCCAACTTACCATTTAACTTAGCAAAACTTTAAAGTTTCAGGTTTGATAGCTATTCTCAGGGTCAGATGGGCCACGAAACTGAGCAAGACATAATCTACAGTTTTTGCAGAGGTAAGGGTTTGGGGACAATGTCTTAAAGGCTTGAACATATGAGACCTCCGGCCATTTGGATGAGTTCCAGCAAGAGGTCAAGCTGGAAAATAGTATTGTAGGAAAGAGTTCTGGGATGTCTGGGTGGCTCACTTGGTTAAGTGACTGACTCTTGATTTTGAATCAAGTCATGATCTCACAGTCATGAAATTGAGCCCCGCATCAGGCTCCACACTGAGCTTAGAACCCACCGAAGATTCTCTCTCTCTCTCTCTCTCTCTGCCCCTCTCATTCTCAAAAGAAAGAAGGAAAGAAAGAAAGAGAGAAAGAAAGAAAGCAAGAAAGAAAAGAAGATACCTCTTAATCTGGGAGTTTGTACTAAGACCAGGAAACATTACATAAAATGATGAGATATTTTTTTCCTCAGGACTTGGGGGTCAAATTTGTTCGAGTTTTTAAGAATATAGCCCAAGGGTGAGTCTGAAGGAATAGAAGGGATTTGTCCCATAGTGGGAAATACTGGCTGCTTATTCCCAAAGGAGGGCCCCACCAAAAGGAATGGAGTTCTGACTAGCAGTTACAATTTTAGTGAGAGCATCTCACTGACCTGAAAAAGGACCAGACTTTATACTGGGTGACTGACTCTACTGGAGTGTCTCACCAAGAAGAGGGTGATGCAAATAGTGATGGCACTTCCTGCTGGGGTGTCCCCTGCAACAGGAAGCGCCAGAAGCGGAGTGGCAGAACCCAGTCAGAAAAGGAATGGGGAGGATTCACCACTCAGATGCACAGGAATGTGTTTACCTATAGTTCAAGGTGGCATCGGGATCCATGGGAACAATGGAAAAAGGGGAGGGAGCTGAAAGAAGCAAGGCAGCTAAGAGTCAAACAGTGTCAGGAAAGGGTCCGAACTGAGTCCTGGTCATGTTGCCACCACCAGCTGCACCACACATTGAGAACAGACCTTAGAGGATAAAGTGGTAAAGCAGAGGAAAGGGGTCCTTTGCTCTCATAGGCATGGACAGTCCAACCTGTTTGCTCTCAGACCTTCAGAACACACCGGGAAGCTGCCCTGGCCAGAGACCTTCAGTTGTCTGGGAAGCTCTATGTTTAGGTTGCCAAAGAGCCAAAAAGAGAAAGGAGAAGGAGGGAAGGATCCCTCCAAAGGGCAAAAGGGGAAATCCCTAACCCTTTTGGGCAAGGGCAGTCCAATGGTTCCCCCTGGGTCTTTGGATCCTCACTGAGGAGCAGCCTTGGCCAGAAGTCATCAGTTCCCCAAGGAGTACTAGAGTTGGTCCACTGAGGGAAAGTCCAGAGAAATTCCTGGAGAATCAAGGGAGATCTCCTGGCTGGCAAGTTTTCCTATATAGGCCACCAAATGTGGGAGACCACAAAGGCTCCCTGTACAGGCCACCAGATGTGGGCTCCTCTGATCAGATGTGGGGGCCACCAAATGTGGGATGACCTGATCAGGTGGAGGCTGGTGGCATGGGCAATGAAATAATTCACCCAAAGCAGAACACAGGAAATAGAAGTTTATTGACTACACTGCAAGGGAGCAGCAGGCAAGACAGCTAGGAAGAGACTCTGTCACAAGGTTATGATAGCAGGTTGTAGTTGAAGGAAGAAGGTAAGGAGGTATGGGAACATGGAATTTTCTTTTTTGGTACTTGTGTTCAGATGTAAGTAACCCATTGGTTGGTTTATGGATATTTTGAGGTGGGTCGCCTCATGGCCTGTCTGTACTCAGCCAGGGGATTGGGAATCACTGTGGGCTCTTCTACATTATTCAGGTTTCCATTTTTCAAGTTGGTTGCCTAAAAGTGGCCTCTATACATTAATTATTTCATTAGTTTTTCAGTTATTAATGAAGTATCTACTAGCTGTCATGTACATTGCCATATTCTGAGGTTGCAACAAAGAATGAGACTAATTTTTCCCTTAAGAAAAGTACAGTCTCACAGGGCAAAAGACCTATTATAACTTGATGTTATAAAATATTGAATCAGTGCTTAAAACAGTACATAACAGGCATTATAGGAACACTCAAAAGGGGTACCTAACTCTGTCATGGAGGAGAAGAGAGGTCACGATAGGCTTTGCAGAGGAGCCTGCAAGGATGATGATGAGTTAGTGGTTTTTGTTTGTTTGTTAGTTTGTTTTTTAATTTAATTTTTGTTTTGTTTTGTTTTGTTTTGGTGGAGGAGAATAGGAGGGAACAGTGTAGAGAGAAGAAAGGGAAAGGCACTCCAGAAAAGGAGATGGCATGTACAAAGATGGAGAAGCCAAAAAAAAAAAAAAAATAGCATGGTGATGCAAGAAACTAGATAAATTATTGTGTTGTTGAAGCCAAAAATGTGAGGCAGATAGTATAAGGGATGAGCTGGAGAGGGAGGCAGGAGCCCACCTCAGGGATAGAGAGCTTTGACTTTACCCTCTCAGTGATGGATTTTGACATGTAATAACACAGTTAGTTTAAAATATATAATATATTCGTTCCTGTTGCTGTGTAGATGATGGATTTGGAGAGAATAAAATGGGAAGAAAGAAGACCACTTGGGAGTGTAGATCAATTAGAAATTCAGAAAGATATGATGAAATTCTGGACTGATGACAGCACAGCTGGAAATCCTGTGATGAATTGAGAAATGTCATGCATTAGAATTGAGATGGCCTTGGGCGCCTGGGTGGCTCGGTTAAGTGTCTAACTTCGGCTCAGGTCATGATCTCATGGTTTATGGGTTTGAGCCTCACCTCGGGCTTTCTGCTGTCAGTACAGAGCCTGCTTCAGATCCTCTGTCTCTTTCTCTCTCTGCCCTCTCAAAAATAAATAAAACATTAAAAAAAACAAAAACAAAAAGAAATTGACATGGCCAGATTAGAATTAACATGGGATGAGAAATAGTAAAGAAAAGGGAAATGCCAAGAATAACTTGAGGGACTGGTTGATATAACCAACTAAAAGAGATTGAAGTAAAGTAGAAAATGTTAATTTTGTTTGTGCTTTGCTGAGATGGCATTCAGGTGGATGCTCAAGTGGACATGTCCATCAGGCATTGTATCATCCAAATCTAAATTTCAGGAAAGGTGTCTGGGCTCCACATACAGATTTAGGAGGCATCCACATACAAGTAGTGTCAAAAAATGCAAGTAGATGAAATCACACAAGCAGAGTCCATTAGACTTGTTAGAATCAGAGGAGTAGTGGACTTAGGAAACCTAGCATTTAAAGTGGAAGATGAACAGCCTATGAATAAACAGAGAAGGCTGATTAGAAAGATAAGGAAGACCGGGAGAATGGACATTCACAGAAACTGAAGGAGTAGCAAGTTTCTACAAGGAGGAGACATCTCAAGGGACACAGCAAGGCATTGTGAATTAGGGACCAATATGTGCTCAAGTCATGATATTTTTGCTTTATCTCTGTGATATTTACAGGTTACATCTTTGGTTTTACATTCTTTAAGTCAGTCATTCTCTTTGTTCCTTTTCTAACATTCCAGTCTCAGCGAGATCATTTTTGTGTGGTAGTTAGTGGCTGTGAATATGCATTGAAAGGTTTCAAGAAAACTTTATTTGAGTATAGTTGGCACACAATGTTACATTAGTTTCAGGTGTATAACTTAGTGATTTGATGAGTTTATACATTATGCTATGCTCCCCACAAGAATATAATGCACCACAGAGATTATTATGATTACTACATGCAGGAAAATTCCCAGTGTTTGAGCACACTTCAGATCCATGGTCCCCAAACCCAAACCAATCAAAATCAAATAAGTCAAAGGAGACCCTGTGGAAGGCATCACTTTTTAAGGGAAGTGGCTTGTTTTGTGATCTTATGTAATTGAGTTGTAACATCCCCAGAAGTGTTAATCCAGGTACAGCAAGGGGAGTTGGTCATAGCACAGCCATCTCCTTGCTCAGCGTAAAGATAACCAAGACCTACTTTATCAAGAACAACTTTGGCCAGAAAGTCTAAGGATCTTTTTTGTACAGCTATTGCTTTAGCAGCAGATTCTGTAATAATTTTAAAAATTAAGAAGTTAGTCTCATTTACATTGATTTCTAACTAGGGAAATAAGGATCTATCAAAAGGAGTAAATCCTAAATCATGAAAGCCTTTTGTTAAGTCCTTTCTAACTTGACAATGTAAGTTTAGGGGAGTTGAAAGATGTCTTATTTCACTTGTGAAAAGTTAGGGGCACAGTTAGATTTTCTCCTAGGTTGAAATAAAAGGTTGTTTTAAATTCAGAGGTTACCACCCTTAACAATGGTCTGGGGAATAAAGATAAGAGTGTCCTTTCCAGAACAATGCCAGAGTAGAGGAAAGGAAAAGCAGAAAGGGTCTCATGTTCAGTTAAAGTAAAAAGTCTTGATTTGTTGTCTTGGGTGAAGCAGTCTATTTTGATGCCAGCTCCTTCTCTTTCTCATACATTTGATTTGGATGTCTCCAGCATCTGTGCAGGACCAGGTGTCATGTGGAACCTTTTTGTAGTTGTGTGATGTATACCCAAGGTTTAATGCCTTTTAGTTTTAATAGCAGTGTCAGGGGTCAGAAGCATTTGGTAAGGTTCTTTCCAAACCGGGCTCAAGAGCTGTTTTTTTCTGATATTTTCAAAATACCTAATCACTAGGCTGTAAACTGTGACCAACAGGATCCTTTGAATTGGGATCTGGAAAGGTTTTGTTAATCTGTTGATGAAAGGCCTAAACATAAGACATTAGAGACTTACAGCAACTGATCATACAATCATGAGTCAACAAGGGACCAGCAGAAGATTGCCAATAAAATTCCAAGAAGTTTGAAAGTTTTTGTTAAGGCTCATACAATTTGTCCAAGGAAGTGGGTGCTTTGATCACTGGAGTTTATAGAAAGTATACAGCAAGTGGGAAACACTAACAATTTCTTTGCTACTTTGAGGGCATTGGTCTTGCAGCAGGAAAAGGCTTTAACTCATCTGGCAAACATACATACAATTATTAGAACATACTGATAATCCATACTAAGTGGCAGTTGAATGAAATCCATCAGCAAGTGTTCAAAGTGTATAGAGAAAGGAGGCCTGAGGCCTCTGAGGAAGGAGCAAGAACAGTTTTTCTGGAATTATGGACCTAACAAGTCAGACACTGCTGGTAAGATTGTTTTTGTAATTTTATAGAAGTTTGTCCACTAAGGTCTATTTATAAAATGAGTCACCATAAATGCATTATCTTGAATGAAGAATGAAGAAATTAAAAAACTGGGTTTGTCAGGAAGCCAGGAAGAACGAAACAGCTGTCTTGGGTTTTCTAAAACCCTGTTTGTTTAGTTTACAGTCATTGTTAATGTTTTTATTTAGGAGCAGACCGTTGCCATGTTACAAGGACATTAGGGTGGCGAAAGTCTGGCAATGAGAGGCCATTTTTGTGGAAGCAGAATGGACTCTATCCACATATGCCAAATTCTACAAAAACAACATAAAGAAAGCTTAGTAGTACTTCTTATTTAACAATGCTTCCCATATAATTTAACATAGAAAATAAGCCTAATATTTTAGTAAATCTTTTGGAATGTTCCAGGTCAAAAAAACTTAAACAGACCAAAAGTCAAAACAAAAAGAATTTGTACTTAAACTGAGAGAAAACCAAATTCTAATCTTGTACCAGCTTACTTTTGATATTAAAACTGACTTTTTTAAATTTTTTAATGTTTATTATTTATTTTTGAGAGAGAGAAGAGCACAAGCGAGGGAGGAGCAGAGAGAGAGAGACTCAGAATCCGAAGCTGGCTCCAGGCTCCCAGATGTCAGCACAGAGCCCTACGCGGGGCTGGAACCCATAAACCATGAGATCATGATCTGAGCTGAAGTCGAACGCCTCGCCAACTGAGCCACCCAGATGCCCCTAAAATGGATTTTTAAATAATTCACTTTAATCTTAATCAACTTGGCCACACATTAAAATTTGTTTTCAAAGATTTCCTTTTCACAAACTTTCTACACCTTTCTTTTTTACATTCTGATTTTGCCCATTTTTTTTCTTTTAAACAACCAGCCCTACTTTTGGACAAAATTACTTTCTTTTCCCTCAACAAAAAATGTATCTCCATTTCTTAAACCTTCTGTTACAGAAAACACATACTACTCTCCTGGAATATTGGAGATGTTTTCCCTTATTTTTTCCGATAGCTTTTACACATATTAATTAGGATTTTTAACCTTTAGCAACCTTAACTAAGTAAAACTTAGTAGCAAACAATTGTGAACCATTCCACCAGCATTCTTTAGACTTGCAAATTTATGAATATATTTCATAATTTTTAGAAACATATGTCTTTTTAAATTTTCCAGTGTAGCATTAACACATTCAAATATCTGTTAGTTTTTCTGTAATAAGAACCCAAAACTAGATAGACCCAAGTTTAGTAATTAATGTGTTAATATTTCTTCTTCTGTGTAAATGATCTGATACTAAATAAATTTGACTTAATTCACCATTTAACCTAACTCAGCAAAATGTTAAGTTTTGTTACCAGAAAGATTTAGGAGACTATTTAAAAATTTACCTAATTTTTAAAAAAATTTTATTTATATCTGTTTGTTCTTACCAATTATGCTTAAATTACCATAAAAACTTCATCAGGCATCAAATACAGTCATTTTTCCAAGTTATTAAAAATAATTTATAACAGATAACATCAACTTACTTGACTTTAAGTAAAGCCAGGCAGGAAAAAAAAAATTTAATTTTAGTGCTGATAACTCTAAAGAAATGTCTATTTTAATTAAATCAACAACTTTAAACTAGCTTTTATATAGAATAATTCTTCAGGTCACATGAACTTCAAAAGACATTTGGGATAGTTTCTGTCTTTCTAAGAGTGGTAGAATGCCCAGTTTTTACAAGCACTTGCCTTCAAACCAATTGAGCTCTTCTGCAAATTATTTTAACAATAGCACACTATTGTGTGAATAGAAAAATATTTCACATTTACAACATATATAAGGACACACACAGATAGATACAAAGACTCTATAGTTACTAATATTTTGGAGGGATTTTTTTTTTCCAAAAAATTAGATATTTTGTGTTAACTGAAATTGAGAACATGCTTACACAAATTCATTGACTGAAAAAAAAAAACGTGGAAACAATTTATGTTTTGCAAAGGAGGGAGAGTATCATGAGAATAGAAAAATAAATTAACCTTCCTTCATAACAGTGGCCTCAATCTGGTTTCAGGTATCTGAATGGTGAAACAAGTAACTGAGGTCTCCAAGTTCTTGTCCAGATTTTTAAAATATTTTATTTTATTTTTATTTATTTTTTATTGAAGCATAATTAACATACAATGTTGTATTAGTTGCAGGTGTACAATTCAATTATTCAACAATTCTATACATTCCTCATTGTTCAGCATAAGTGTACCCTTAGTTCCCTTTTTCTATTTCACTCATCCCCTACCTGTCTCCCCTCTGGCAACCACAAGTTTGGTTCTCTGTATATGAGTCTGATTTTTTTTTTATCTCTTTTTTCTTTGTTTATACATTTGTTTTGTTTCTTTATTTCCACATATG
This sequence comes from Panthera onca, assembly GCF_046562875.1. NCBI lineage: Eukaryota > Metazoa > Chordata > Mammalia > Carnivora > Felidae > Panthera > Panthera onca. Next base: position 165,684,450 of record NC_138342.1, on the reverse strand, counting down.
AATGAAATCATAGGCCTGTCAGAATCTGTAGGATTAGGCAGACTCCTAGTAAGGAGTCAAAATTTCACCATATGGTATTTGTCTTTCTCTGTCTGACTTACTTCACTTAGCATTATACTCTCTAGGTCCATCCATGCTGCCATAAATGGCAAGATCTCATGCTTTTTTAATGGCTGAGTAATATTCCACTGTATATATGTGTGTGTGTGTGCATATATACACACATATATGTGTATATATGTACATTATTTATCTATTCATCTATTGATGGACACTTGGGTTGCTTCTATACCTTAGCTATTATAAATAATGCTTCAATAAACACAGGGATGCATATATCTTCAAATTAGTGTTTTCATTTTCTTTGGGTCATATGGTAGTTCTATTTTTAATTTCTTAAGAAACCTCCACACTGTTTTCCACAGTGGCTGCACCAATGCTTTCCCATCAACAGTGTACAAAGATTCCTTTTTCTCCACATCCTCACCAACACTTGTTATTTCTTATTGTTTTTATCCTGACAGGTGTGAGGTGATAGCTCATTGTGGTTTTTGTTTGTATTTCCCTGATGCTGAGTGATGTTAAGCATCTTTTCATGTGTCTGTTGGTCATTTGTATGTCTTCTTTGGAAAACCATCTTTTGGTCCTCTGCCTATTGTTTAATTTGATTATTTATTTTTTTGGTGTTGAGTTATCTAAGTTATTTATATATTTTTATATCAACCCCTTAAAGATGTATTATTTGCAAATATCTTCTCCTATTCAGTAGGTTGCCTTGTCATTTTGTTGATGATTTCTTCCTGCATTGAGCAAAAGCTTTTTATTTTGGTGTAGTCCTAATAGTTTCATCTTGATTTTGTTTCTCTTGCCTTAGGAGACATATATCTAGAAAAATGTTTCTATGGCCAGCCTCAAAGAAATTATGGTCTATGGGTTTTTTTCTAGGAGCTTTATGGTTTCAGGTCTCACATTTTGTACTTTAATCCATTTTGAGCTTATATTTTGTATGGTTTAAGAAAGTTGTCCAGTTTTATTCTTTTGCATGTAGCCATCCAGTTTTCCCAGCACCATTTGTTGAAGAGACTGTCTTCTTTAGAAGAAATTATTCTGGCAAGAATTTTTACCCTTTGTTGTCATCTGCTAGTTTTTATAAGATCCCCCATTCAGGCTCTGGTACCTACCAGAGTTTCCCCTTAGCTGTTTAAAGGAATAATGTAGCAATTTACCAGAAAATCTCTCAATTTTGTCAATTCTGGGAGGGGCCCATTTGGGAGCCCTCCTTTGAAGGTACATATGGAAGTGTCTATAAGGCCATTAACTTGATAGACTTTTGCTTCTATTTGTGTTATCTTTTCAGAGTGGAAAACAATTTAGACAGAGGATTAATTAATACAATAAGCACTCAAAAGAAGATAGAAGGGAGAAGTAGGAGTGATACTGATGCAGGCATGCTGGGTCTGAGGACCCAGAGTAGGTCCTACAGGTCCAGCCAAGAGGGTCTTTGGCTTTGCACAAGTTGGAAATCAAATGTGAGCTGAGAGGAAGTAATAGCAAAGTTTATTGAAGACATGGAGAAAACTGATACAGACAGAGCATCTGTGTAATCAGAAAGGAAATGGAGCATGAGACTCATCTTTGCTTGGGGCCTGAGCTTTTTGTTGAAGATGGTGGTCTGGTATACAAGTCCTCTTAGGCATCCAGGAACTGGTTGGACAAGAGCAAGTACTCAGGTGTCCCCCTTGCTTATGCCCTGGAGTCAGGGGTTTTGGTGAGTCAGTGGTCTTGGAAAATATACATGACGAATGCACATAGTTACTCCTCAGATATTACCTATTGAGCTGGAAGACTCCAAAGAAATCATTGATCTTTACAAGGAAGAAATACATTAAGCCATGTATAAGGTGGGGGTGCAGGTCTTAGCAAGGATATAAGCAGGAAAAAGAACAAAGAAAAAAACCAACTTTTGTTTTTTTAATGGAGTCCCTCTAATTTCCTTGTCTCAGCATGAGTCTCAGTAGTTCTTGTCTTAGATACCTCTTACATCTTAATTTTTTCTTTAGCCTTCTTCAATGAATCTTTCAATGGAATTAATTTGGAAATTTGAAAACTTTAGATACTTCTACTTGCCAGTTAAAGCAGGTTTCCCATTCTATTTAATTTGGGAATCTTTGCTGTCAAGTGCACTTCTTAAATTATCTTATCTAATTGAAACTTCTCCATAATGGCCATCGCAATTCTAAAATTTTGCCATTTCTGTAGATATTCACAGCTCATAGGACCATCATTTTTAGATTTTTGGATAACCAGGTGTGCCAGAAGTCGATGTGTTTGGATTTTAAGGATCCTATTCCCTAGGCTTTTATTTACACAAAACAAGACAAACAAACTTGTGCACCTTAACATACCAGCAGTAACCAAAGATCGTTACTGTGGACTGGACAAGAAAAGGCCATGCACACCATAAACAATTCCTAAACCAGCAGACTCCAGTCAATGGAGACTGAGAATGGGAAATGGAGAAAGGACTAAACCTGCAAATTCCAGGTAACTGTGGACTGGAAATTGGGAAAAGACTCCCATGTGGAATCACAGGCTGAACCAAGGGCTAACAGCTGGTGCTCTGTTAGAGCCTCCTTAGTCTACACTGACCCAGTAACCCTGGATTGGAAATCTGATTATGTCAGTAGCTCAAATGCACAAAGCAAAGCTCAAACCTCATGGAACTTACCAACAACCCTAGGAAACTGTAAGTACTCAAAAGGCTTCGTGGGGTGCCATGCCTGTTTCTCATTATCCCCAAATGCCACCAGAAGTTCATTTCAGATTCCAACACTGCCACCAAATCTGTGAAAAAAACAAAATACAACCAAGTAAATTTGAAGATCTAATTAAATGATTCGTGAATCAAGCAGCATATTGTCTATCAAGTAGAGGGAAACTCCACTAAGCTAAATAAAACAAAGGTTTTTAAAGGCAAAGAGAGGGCATTAAAAAAGAAGAAAGGAATGATTAGCAAGGAATGATTGTTTAGGCAAGTTTACCTTCCTAAGGGTAACGGAAGGGGTCTATCAATAAACTTCCTACTTTTGACCAGGAAATTCCATGTTGATTGCTTAAAGGTTATATTATCCAGAGTGGAAACTTAGAGAATAAGTTAGAGATAAGTTAGATATTTACAAGTTAGATATTAAGTCTTGTTTTATTGATCTGGGGCCTTAATCTAAGTGATACCATTTTGGGCCTGTGGTTTTATTTTTAACAGTCTGAAATTGCAGAATTAGCTTTAATACAAGAAACGTGATAAACTAGAAACAGCAGTGATGGGTGAAAATATTTAGAATAGAGTAATAGCTAAAACTAAGGATTATGAAACTGATGAGGGACCATGAAGCAAGCAGGGCCAACCACAAGCTAGCACATGCCCCCCACCCCTCCAGATGGGATATATGTGATACTCTTCAGGCATTCCTGACTGCCCAAGAACAAAGGAAAGGAGAGAAAACAAATGCTTTACTGATAAAGGTCACAGTCATACAGTACATGAGTCTCCATCAGTTTACATATGTCTTAGTAAATTGTAAGAAAAAGGCAATCTTAATAGCTAATGTCCAGAAACTTATAGACTCAGTTGCCTGGACCCCCTAATACCACCTTAGTAGTATTGCAGGTATGACAGGTAAAATTAAATTTTCTTATCACCTGTAGCCCATTCACAAATACTTAAGACAAATACAGAGTATAATATTTCTGCAGGAACCCCCTACTGTCATAATGTTAATGCTTTCTAAAGGGAAAACAACCTTAGCTTGATGATAGCAAGTCCTCAGACATCTGAAGAGTCCTCGTTAGCATATCAAAGTCCTTCTAGAAGCCTCCCTTTTGCCTTTACCTCCCCCAACTCCATAGTCTATAACCAGTCATTCTTCATTACCCTAGTGTAGCTCTTTCTGCCCCCGGGGTCCTGTCTCCAGGCTTTAATAAAATCACTTTTTTGTACCAAAGACATCTTCAAGAATTCTTTCTTGGTCATTAGCTCCAAACCCGCACCACCACTCCAAAACCTCATCAAAACCCAGTATAGCAGTACACAAGAAAATGGACCAGGGGAGCTTGAAGATGGTAATAAGTTCTGGTTGCCCTTTATTTGGTACATGATGATTATCAGAAGAAGAGATGAGATGTCTGGTGAAAAATAGCTGATCTCAAATCTAAAGTCTTCCTTCTTTTATTCAGGCCAACCATCTCCAATTCCTCTAACTATCATCATTAAACATATTCATTCTTCTCTGGAAAAACTGCACTTGGTTATGATTGCTGTCATCTTAAAATGTGGCACTTAATATCAAACAAAAAATTCCAAAGGTAATCTGACCAAAGGAGAATATAGTGAAACTATCTAACCTTTCCTCCCTGTGGTAGAGCCCCTCCTTAAGGAATGTGGTGAAAACCTCAAGACAAGGGAAGGCAACCTGGCTATGTGTGAGTGGATGACATTTCTCATGACTCTGTAACATAGACCACCCATTCAGACTGTATGTTACCATATATGGGAGACAAAGGAGCAAAAATTGTACAAAAGGCAACCCCCTGCTGTGCTTGGGACTCAGCCTTTTGGGTCTCAGCCCACTGAGCCCATGCCGGCACAAATAAAGCTGCTTTCTGGAAAAGAAAGCCTCAGTGGCCCTACTCTCTCTGTGTGACTCACCAGTACATTTCGTGGGGGCTCACCTGGGAGGTGGAGATGGTGTTTCACCTCCCTTGTCACCAGGGTAAGAACCTTGGGGCACCAGGAGAGGTGACCTTGCCAGGTGCCAGTGGACCACTTGATGCATAGGAGACTAGCCCCTCTGGGTGTGCCAGGGTGAGGGCTCCAGATGCACAAAGGAACCCAGGGAGGCCCAGGAACCAGCTCATGGAGCACCATCCATCAGACTGGTAAGAACACAGGTTCCTTTTGGTAGACCTGCCCCTAAGGGGCAGAAGGGGAGAGTGGTCACCTCCCAGAGTTGCCTGAGTAGTTCCATAAGGAATGAAACCACAATTCTAAGGTGCTGGGCACTGGGCAGCAGGCTGGAGTCATTGTGTGACTGTGTGTGAATGAGACAGACAATGGAAAATTAGACCTGACCAATGTGCTTAAGCAAGTGTTGAGTCCTGATCCGTGTTTCCATGGCAACCTCATATGGCTTAGGGTGGCATCAGACTTCCTCAGGAGAGGAGAACAGCTGGAAACAGATGAAGCAAGTTTGCGTCCTCTCCAAATTAGTCCCTCCCTTCCCCCTTTTTCCTCTCTTATGAAAGTTGTCTGTTAGGGGGAGGAAATTGGTGGAAAGCAGAGTAAACCAATGCCCCTAAAGTGTATGTTGAGAAATTTCAAAAAGGGATATTCAGCAGATTATGGTGTGAAATTAACTCCCAGAGAGCTCTGGAAATTCTGTTAAATTGATTGGCCATCGTTCAGGGTGGGCTGGCCCTCCAAGGGCTCACTTGATAAGGAACTAGTTGGTTGAGTGTTCAGGGGCATTGTGGGGGATCCAGGCCACCCTGACCAATTTCCTTACATGGACTGTTGGCAAGACCTGGTCCTATTCTGGCCACCTTGGCTGAAAGTTTGTATTGAAGAGAGCTATAAAGTTATGATGGCTCATGTCACGGCTTTCTCCAAATGCTGGCCAAAAACTGAAAAAACCATACTGTCGGGAAAGCCTGAGGGGACCCCACTGCTATATGTCCCACTGTACCCCTCATTGCCACCTGCGCCTCCAGCCACCCCAGCTGCCAAAACCCCACTGGAGTCTGCCCCTAGTCCGGAGGCCTCGCCACCTCTAACACCACCAGCCTCTCCAGATGTGACTGGCTCACCTGGACCACCGGTCCCAACCCCATACACCCCTCCCAGAAGGTGACTAGAAGATCAGGCCAGCAGAGACAGACCCTCCCTGAAGCAACACCGGGGAGCCCTACAGATGGCACTGGGGAAAATTAGGGGGCCCATCTATTATGATCAGGAAGGCCAGATCCGAGGAGGCCAGTGTATTTTTGTGTACTAACCCTTTACCACTATGGATCTCCTAAACTGGAGGCACCATACTCTGTCTTATATGGAGAAGCCCCAGGCTATGATTGAACTAATGCAGTCCGTAATTCAAACCCATAAAGCTACCTGGATGGACTGCTGCCAACTCCTCCTGACCCTCTTCGACATAGAGGAGCATCACCAAATTACTCAGGCAGCCCTAAAATGGTTAGAGAGGAATGCCCCGGCTGGGACGCTAGACACCCAGGCTTATGTTCAGGCTCACTTTCCTGGGGAGGACCCTGAATAGGACCCAAATGACCCAAGTGTAGATGGAGCACTTGCAAGGACTGAACAGTATCCAGAAGTCCTTCTAAATGACATGAAGGAAGGGGAGAAAAAGACCATAAATATGAGTAAAACGTCAGAAGTGCTCCAGGAACCCGAGGAGAGCCTGAGCAGGTTCTATGAGAGACTACGTGAGGCATTTCATTTTTACACAACTTTTGATCCAGAGGCGTCCATTAACCAACCAATGGTCAAAGCAGCTTTCGTAGGGGACCAAAGGCCCAAGGGGACATCTGGCACAAGCTGTAAAAGCTAGAGGGTTTCATCAGCATGAATGCCAGTTGCTGGAAATAGCAAGGAAGTTGTCTGTCAACCGCGACCAGGGAAGAATGCTGGAAGATGCAGAAAAAGGCAAGCTTGTTAGCTTGCCTGCTTCCTTGGGAAGCAGTTGGAACACTCCTGGAAAGGGAAGGGGCCAGGGCCAAAAAGGGGAACAGCAGGGAGGATCATCCTGCCCAGGATCAAAGTTAGGATGGAACCAGTGTGCTCACTGTCCTCAGGAGGGCCACTGGAAAAATGAGTGTCCCCTGCAGCTGGGTAATTCTCAGCAGGGCCCCAAGCAGAAAGAAATGGCCATGTGGTCCAGGGCTGGTATCAACCAGCATCACAGCCTCATGGGACCCCTGAGGATGATTTTGTGGGACTAAACACCATGGAGGACTATGAGGAAGACTAGGACAGACCAGGCTGTATTTTGTTAGGCCCCAAGAGCCTATATCCGAATGAATGTGGGAGGTCAACCCATCAACTTCATGGTAGTTACTGGGGCAGAATACTCAGTGGTGATCCAACCCATAGTCCCCCTCTCACAGAGACAAGCCAACATTGTGGGGGCCATGGGCAATTGGACATGCCGTCCCTTCTTGCTGCCTTGAAGATGCAATTTAGGTGGGCATGAAGTCATCCATGAATTCCTGTACCTCCCCGACTGCCCTGTGGTTTTAATGGGCCAGGACCTGTTGGGAAAGCTGCAGACACAGATAATTTCCAACTCCCACAGACAAGCTGCTCTGACCCAATGAAATCTGGAAGCGAAGATTATGACTCTCATGATTCCCCAAGGTGGAGAATGGTGCCTCTACCGTCTCATGGAGGAGCCACAACAGGGACCTGAGCTGCCCTTCAGAGTACCAGGGGTATGGGATGAGGAAAACCCACCAGGACTGGCCTGGAACATATCTCCAGTAATTGTATAACTAAAGCCAGGGGTAAGGCCCATCTGCCAAAAACAATATTTCATGCCTCATAAGGCACAGATGGGGATACAGAAGCACCTGGAGAACTTCTAGAATACAGGATCCTCCAACCCTGTTGGTCATCTTGGAACATGCCTCTCCTACCAGTGCAGAAGCCAGGAACCAATGACTATCTGCCAGTCCAAGACCCACACGCAATAAACCAGGCCACCGTCACCCTGCACCCGATTGTCCCAAACCCATACATTCTCTTGGGTCTTATCCTCGCTGAAGCTCACATGTCTGGACCTCAAGGATGCCTTCTTCTGCATCTGCCTGGCCCCCCAGAGTCAACCAATCTTCACCGTTCAGTGGGAGAATCCTGAAAATGGTGACAAGGGCCAGTTGACTTGGACAAGATTGCCTCAGGGGTTTAAAAACTCCCCAACTATTTTTGGCACTGCATTAGCCTCAGACCTAAGAGTCTTCCCAGCCTATCAACATGACTGTGTTTTCCTTCAGTACATAGATGATTTACTGCTGGCTGGAAGGTCTTGGGAGGATTGCATGGAGCTCAGCAGTTCCTTAATTTCCTACAGGAAACTGGCTATAAGGTCTTAAGGAAAAAGGCCTAAATCTGTCAAAAGAAAGTCAAGTACCTTGGCTTTCACCTCTCCCAGGGGCAGTGCCAACTTGGCCTGGAGAGAAAACAGTTGTTTGATCAATCCCAGTCCCGTTGACCCGACATCAGGTTCGGGAGTTTCTCAGGGCCACAGGTTTCTGTAGAATCTGGATACCTAACTTCTCAGTCTTGGCAAAACCCCTTTATGATGCCACAAATCAGGGAGAGCAGGAACCTCTGTTATGGGAGCAAGTACAGCAAAGGGCCTTTGAAGAGACCAAATGGGCCCTTGCCAACGCACCTGGTCTAGGACTCCCAATCATGTCCAAGCCCTTCTTCTGGTACGTTTGTGAACATACCGACATTGTAGTGGGAGCCTTAACCCAGATGTTGGGGTCATGGCATCGCCTGGTGGCATATCTCTCCAAGCAGCTTGACTCTGTTGTCCAAGTTTGGCCACCCTGCCTATGGGCACTTGCAGCCACCACCCTCTTAGTGTCTGAGGCTGACAAGTTAACTATGGGACAAGAATTAACTGTCCAAGTGCCACATTCAGTATTGACTTAAATGGAGTACAAGGGACAATTCTGGCTAACCAACGCCCAGATGATCAGGTATCAGAGAATGCTACATGACAACCCTCCCATTCACCTAAAAGTAGTGTGGACCCTAAACCCTGCAACCCTACTGTCTGCTGGGCCAGGTCAACCAGATCATGACTGCATTGAAGCCATGGATTAGGTGTCCTCCAGCCAACCAGACTTAAAGGACCAGCCCCTCAAGGACCCCAACACTGAGTATTTCACCAAAGGTAGCAGTTTTGTGAAAGAGGGAGAATGCAGGGTACTCCGTAGTGACCCTGAATTCTCATTGAGGCCAAACCTCTGCCAAAGGGGACTTTGGCACAGAAGGCAGAGCTCATTGTGCTAACATGAGCTCTCCAACTAGTGGCAGGGATATGTGTAAATACATACATAGACTCTAAGTATGCCTTCACCACTCTCCACATACATAAGGCTTTATGTAAAGAGAAGGGTCTAATAAACTCAGGTGGAAAAAACATAAAGTATGGTAAGGAAATCCTTAAACTCTTAGATGTTGTGTGGGCCGCTAAAAGACTGGCAGTCATGCATTGTCGGGAACATCAAAGGGGAGACACCACAACTGCATGCGGAAACCATAAGGCAGACCTAGAGGCAAAGCTTTTGGCCTCCAAAGGAACAGTGGAATCAACGGTGTTAACTGCTGCACTGTTCCCTAGTCCACTGGCAGAATGGGACCCTAATTACTCACACCATGAGAGTACCTGGTTTAAGACTGAAAATGGAAGCTACCTCCCAGTTGGATGGTGGAAATTTGAAGACAACTGAGTGGCAATTCCTGAGGCCTTGGTTCCAGCTTTTGTCAAGCTGTTCGATCAGGAAAGCCATATTGGCTGGATAGCTCTTAAGACTACGTTGAGCTGACATGTCTACAACCCTTGACTCTCCAGCATAGCCCAAGCAGTATGTGAGCAATGTGAAACGTGTGCCCAGAATAACCCAAGTTAGGGAACCCAGGCTTCCTCTGGGGTGCAGAGTGTCGGAAGAGCCCTGTTTGAAAATATGATGATGAACTTCACGGAGCTTCCCCAGGTCTGAGGCCATATATACCTGTTGGTCTTCAAGTGCACTTTCATAGGCTGGGTGGACACATTCCCTACTCACACAGAAAAGGCACACGAAGTGGCCCGACTTCTTCTAAAAGAAATCATTCCTTGATTTGTGAAATCTATCACTATGGGATCAGATAAAAGGCCAGCGTTTGTGGCTGAGGTGGTGCAGCTGGTGGCAAAGGGGTTAAAGATCACCTAGAAGTTACATACGGCATACTGACCCCAAATCTCTGGGAAGGTACAATGAATGAATCAAACCCTGAAGCTGCAATTAAGTAAACTATGTCAGGAAACCCATCTACACTGGGACCAGGTGTTGTCAATTGTCTTGTTAAGAATCAGGTGTAGCCCTACTAAGCAGACAAGGTTCCCCCCTTATGAAATTCTTCATGGGTGCCCTCCCCTCCATTATCAAGTCATGGTGGGGGGGGATCTATATGAGATAGGCAATCTAACCCTAAGGCAACAGATGTGGGCCCTTGGCTCTACCCTAATTACCTGACACCACTGGGTTAGGAAGCGATTACCTGTGAATCTGACCACAGACTCTCACTCCTTTAACCAGGAGATGCAATATAGATAAAGGAAGGAAATGTCCAACCCCTAAAACCCCTCTGAAGAGGCCCATTCACTGTCATTTTGTCCACTCCTACTGCAGTAAAGGTAGCTGAGGTGGGTCCCTGGATTCACCACAGCAGAGTGAAGCTGGCATCTTGAAACTGGGAGTGCACTTCTGATCCATCAACACCGTGCAAGCTGACCATACAGAAGAAGCAATCTGCAACTCCAGAGGCTCTGGGATACTACAGCCCTGCTTTAGTCACTCCAGAAGCTGACTAACCTACGCATGGCAGAAGCTTGAGGAATCTACGGTCTGGTGGAACAAATAGACTGTCTTTATTTTTTATATCTATTTCCTTACTGTGATGCACTGTTGCCCCTTGTGTCTCACTGTTATTGTGATTCTTGCTCTACTTTTGACCATAGGATTGGCAAAGGCTGCCCCAGCTAGCTGGGAGTGTGGTGAGAAGTTTCTGTTAGCACTTACCTTCCTTTTATGGATAGGATGCTTCATTGGTATTGGTTGCTTCTAATCCGGACCCCTCTGTAGACCTAGATTCCTCATCATGTGACCCATGTCAAAACCAGTTCAGGCCAGGGAGTCACTTGGACTTTACTATACCATACCCACTTCTCATGCCAAGGAAAAGTCCTGAGGACCTGCAGACACAATAAGACCACCTATTCTACTGCTGAGGGGAGAGTAAATACACTTTCTTTGAAGTCTAATCCTATGAAAAGGGCAGGGCCTTGGTCAGCCAGACACAAATTACTAACCCAAAATGATGTTTGACATATATGCAGTTATAGATATTGGCCCAGAGACATCTGTCATATGAAAAAAGTGGGCACTTATCATAGCAGGCCTGAGGACTCTCGATATACCATGCAAAATCTTGGATTGGGAGCAGGAATACCAACTCAATGACAAATACATGTGTGAGGAAAATGGTTTATGTGCCTATACACCTCAGTTTTTATGCCCCAGCTGAAGGTGTGTTTCATGGGCTACTTGGAAAAAAGAAGGCACAACAGCACTCCTTCAGAAGGGGGCTGATACATCAGGTTGTCAATCAAAGTCCTGTAACCCTGTTAATTTTACCATCACTAACCCAGGAGATTCCAAATGGCAGTAAGGTGCCTGAATTGGCATCCAGATCCATGGGTGAAGCAGAGACCCAGGGACTGTGCTACATTTCAAGAGAGTCATTACTGCCTATCCAACCATGTCCCATTAAGTCTTCCACTCCATCAAAGAAGAAATAAGAAGTAGCCCCCTCCCATTTCAGTCACAGCAAGGAACTTGTTTCTAGCCCTAGTAGAGACTATAGCCCAGACTCTCAAGATCTCTTCTTGCTATAAGGGGGAAGCAACGTGGGGGATTAATGACTATGGGAGGTAGAGAATTAGATCCCTGTGAACCTTATAATGGAATAGAATACCACAGTCCTACTACTGGGGTTTGGCTCCTCAAAACCTCAATTATTGGGAAAAACTGCCTTGCCTGATGGGGAAAAAAGTTCGCCATCTCTTTTGGAAGTTAACAGGCCTAGGCCAAAGATTTTATAACTCAACTTCCTGGGAAACCCAATGGTGGTGGACCCCAGATCTCCTAGAACCAGATCCCCACCCCTTGTCTAACTTCTCTCATCTCTAAGAGGCTTGGGACAATGTCAATGCAGCCATCCAGTGGCAGGCCCTGGGTGGACTATACTGGATATGTGAAAGGACAGCCTATACAGTACTTCCCTCAGGCTGGTCAAGGTCATGTGTGCTGGGAACTATTTGTCCATCTTTCTTCCTGCTCCCACTTGCCAGAGGGGAACATTTGGAAGTCCAAGTTCATGGAGACAGGGAGACTCAAAGGAAACTATGTGCCCTATGAACTGGCAATTAGAAAGATGATGATTGGCCTCCTGAGCATATAATCCAATATTATGGCCCTGCCACTTGGGCAGAGGATGGGTCCTGAGGCTACCGTGCTCCCACTTACATGCTAAACCACATAATCAGACTTCAAGCAGATGTAGAAAGTATAACCAATGAAACTTCCAGAGCTCTTAACTTACTAGCCAAGCAGCAAACCAAAATGCACAATACTATCTGTCAAAATCGCTTGGCCTTAGATTGCCTGCTTGCTCTGAGGGAGGAGTTTGTGGAAAGTTTAACCAGAGCAACTGCTGCCTACAGATAGATGGTGAAGGAAAAGTCAAGAGGAGATCACAGATCAAATGAGAAAGGTTGCTCATGTCCCAGTCCAGACCTGGAAAGGTTGGGACCCCGGGGAGGTATTTGGAAGATGGTTTTCAACTCTCAGGGGATTTAAAACCCTCATAGGTATTACCTTCTTGATTTTGGGAGCTTGTTTAATCCTACCTTGCCTAGCTCCCCTGGTTATATGGTCTGTCTCCAACCTCACCTGAGGTAATGGTCGAAAGGAAAACAGCCACGCATGTGATGATGTTATGGAAATCTAAACCCCTAAACCAAGATGATGCTCTTTGACCCAAAATAGGGGTTCCAAGCATCAAAGGGGAGAATGTGGTAGAGCCTCTCCCTAAGGAATGTGGTGAAAACCTCAGGACAAGGGAAGGCAACCTGGCTACATGCACGTGTATGACATTCCTCATGACTCTGTAACACAGACCGCTCATGCAGACTGTATGTTACCATATATGGGAGACAAAGGAGCAAAAATTGTACAAAAGGCAACACCCCTGTGTGTTCAGGACTCAGCCTTTTTGGTCTTGGCATGCTGATCCCATGCTGGCACAAATAAAGCTGTTTCCTGGAAAGAAAAGCCTCGGTGTTCTGACTATGTGTGACTCGCCACTACATCCTTACACCTTAAAATTGCTTCACTGAACCAAAAGAAAGACTATGACATTTTCTATGATGCCCCCTTATTTTCTTCATTTCCTTCAAATGTACATGTGCCTGAACAAAATCTGCTCATTGAGGACCAGTAAGGAGAACAATTTGAATAAAAATGATAGTGATGATGATGAAGTGCAGGGCAATCCATGGGTGATAGAGATCTCACAAAACTTGCATTTGCACTCATGAGGTAAGTAATAAGGTTTTGTTTTGTTTCTTTGTTTAATCTCAACCTTATTTATAAGACAAAGAATATGACTTGCTTGAGGACCTGCTATTCAAATGTCCAAGTTACTTCCTGGTTTAAATCAGGTTGTGCAAGCTGAGTGTGTTAATGTGGCTTCTAGAAGAGCCTAACTTTTCCCCCACATAATGGCCTTATACACTGGGATATTCTGACTCGTACAAAAGGCGCAACAGAAAGAAGGACTCAATATCCCGCTGCTATTTGGCACTCTATTGTTTGTTAAATTACACCTTTAGGCATAATGAAAACTAAAATCTATTTAAAATGTAGTTTGAACTCACTTATAGTTGCAAATGGAGGTTTGTTTGATGTGGAATGATCATCTCTTTTCTGAAAAACAACCCAAGTGATCATATATCAGACCATGTTCTCATAGTCAGATTAACAGCTAAAACAAGGTAAATCAATGTTAATAATAAACAGGAGGAAATATAGTTTTTAGAATGTAAGGTTCAGTGCTCTAAGGTCTGGTGTGGGGCCATTCCTTTTTACTAGCTCTACTAGTTAATGTTAAACATTGTAAAAACAAAATTAATGAGAAATTAATTGTGAAGTGAATAAGGGTCATTCATGGCTTTGAAAAGTAAAGGAAATATCACATTAATTAATTATAAACATTTAAAATCACATAAAATGTTAGACAAGAAATCCTCAAATGTCTAGTTTAAAGTAGATGAAATTGGAGACCACATATCCACAGTGGACAGATGAGGAGGAAGGTTGTTTGTGCAAAGATCATTAGATTGAGAGCTAGTCTTTCATGCTCCCTAATTTAGCATGAGCAAGAATTGCCTTCTTAGAAGAAAGGAAAAAAGGAAGGCGAGGGAGACAGAGAAAGAGAGAGGAGGAGAAGAAGAAGAAGAAGAAGAAGAAGAAGAAGAAGAAGAAAGAGAAGAAGGGAGGAGGGAAGGAAGGAAGGAAGAGAAGGAAGGGAAGGAAGGGAAAGAGGAAGGAAAAAGAGTCCTTATAGGAAGTACCACAGTGGTTTATTATAATTTATTAGTTGTCCAGTCACTCCACATCAGACAGCTGCAGAAATAAACCATCCCTGGACACAGGAGAATACATTCCTATACAACTGTGAGCTTCCTTGAGCATGCTGTTCATATTTCTAGAGAGTTCTGTATATTGGACTGTGTGGTAGATTGTTACACTAATAGTTCCCAGTATCCATACCACTGTGTAGCTCCTCCTATTTTAATTGGACTTGGCCCTGTGGCTTTCCTCAGCCAATAGGACATCAGCACATGTACTACAACATGCTGGGACTTGTCTTCTTGGAATGTTGCTGCTGCCATGTGAAGACTCCTTGAGAGTGAAAGGCCACGTACAGGGAGATGTCCAGCTGTTCCATCCTGTCCCAGGTTTCCGCTGACCCACATAAGTGAGCCCAAGCAAGACCAGCAGAATAACCATCCAGCCACTCAAAGACCCTTAAGAAATATTAAAGTGTTATTGTTTAAAGGCACTCAGTTTTGTGGCATTTGTTATACAGTAAAAGAAAACTCATATGAGCTGGAAAGATCAAACCAGAGAACTAAACATTTCTAATTAAAAAAATGTTCCTAAAATCCTACTATGTGTTCAGCCTCACTAAGAACCCCAACTGCCCCACAAATTCTTACCATTTCCTTACCAACAAGCTATAAAAAAAAAGGAGGGAATGTAAGATAAATTTTATGATAATGTAAAGGAGGAAAATTTTGCTTCACTTCTAGGTTTCTTGGATAGCCTAATAATTAAGCTGACATAAGATAGATTAACAGGAGAAAAGCAGATTTAATTTCATATACTCATAAAAATATAATATTCAAAGAAGTGACCAGAGCAGGGAGCTTTTATATCTTTCAGAAACAATAAATTTGTAAAGAAGTGACAAGACCGAGAAGTTTGAGCTTGGGGTAGTAAATTAGCGAAGTAACAGGGTTTATTCATACAGCCTTCTCAACCCTGAATTCTCTCTTTACCTCCTGGTACAGGAAGAGTACCTTTCACATGGGAGATTTATTTTCTGCTTTCAGGAGTACAAAGGAGGGTAAGTGCCCTTTTTTCAGTGGCTGTTGCTTAAGTAACTTTAATTTAAAAAAATCAATATGCCAGAGGCACCTGGGTGGCTCAGTGGGTTAAGCCTCCGACTCTGGCTCAGGTTATGATCTCAAGGTTCATGAGTTCCAGCCCCACGTTGGGCTCTTCGCTGATAGATCAGACCCTGGACCCTGCTTCAGATCTGTGTCTCCCTCTCACTGCCCCTCCCCACCAAGTAAATAAACATTTAAAATTTTTTTTAAAAAATCAGTATGCCAAAGTGATACATTTGGAGGCAGCCTGACCCATCAGCGAGCATCAGATTTTGCCATACACAAGATGTGGATCCTACCAGATTGATATACTCTGTCTTCTGAGCACTCGCAGCTTTGTCTCTGTGGCCTTTGTGGTATTTATACTTTCTACCCCTTTGTTAAAATTGTTAAGAGAGCACCTGGGTGGCTCATTCAGTTAAGCATCCGACTTGGGATCAGGTCATGACCTCATGGTCCATGGGCTCCAGCCTTATGTCGGGCTCTGTGCTGAGCCTGGAGACTGTTTCAGATTATGTGTCTCTTCTCTCTCTCTCTGCCCCTCCCCTGCATTCTCTCTCTCTCTCAAAATAAATAAATGTTCAAAAATAAATAAAAATATTATGATAGTTTTTATTCATAGCATTTCTCCTTTTTAGATATTATGCTTATTGCCATCAGGGACTGTTTCTTTTTGTTACCTGCCTCCCCAGCAAAAAATGGGCATTTGCTACATGTTTGACAAACAAGAAAAAACAATCATTCATTTCCCTCTTGCTTTAGCAATGGAAAGTATACACCTGGATATTTTAAACATGTTAGGTGAGGAGGAAAAGAAGGAAAAGCAGGAAGAGAAGGAAGAGAAGGAGAGCCATATATGGCTTCTTTTCTTAACTCAAATATCCTAGAATTAGCTTTCTCAATTCTGTCTATATTTTCCTACTAACATAAAGTTTCATTACAAAAAATATATACTCTTAGGAAATATTGTGAGTTTAATAAAACAGAATTCCATTCTAACTACAATATCTGTTAAGTTGGATCAAGATGAAAATTAAAAAAACAAATATTTTCTCATAAGCATTTTCAACCTCACAACAGCTCTCTCAAGGGCATACTACATTCTTTGCCTTGATTTGTGTACTCAGAAGTCCATCTTTGTGTATTTGGTTCTTTATTAGGCATGAGGGAGATATAAAATGAACAAAATGCATAAGGTCCATCCAAAGGAATTTATAATCTAGTTGGACAACCAAGGACAATAAAACTATGGAATAACAATTTGAGATGGTACATTACTAAAATTGCAAGACCAATCATAATAATAATCCTTCTGGGTCAGAGTTCATGTATTTAAAAACAATAGTCACTTATATGTGTGTCATTCACATCCTAGGGATAAAAGATGTGCATCATTGCATGCAATGAATGATAATTTGAAAAATATATAGAGGTATATATTTGAAAATGAATATAGGTATTTATTTTGAAAATAAACATAGAGGTATATGAATCTGTTGCAGGATAACAATATAATCCCCCTAAGAGTATCCCTGCCTTTCATACAGAATAGTATCTCATCTCAGAGCATTCAAGTTACAGGAGCTGTTCAAGGGAATAAGAAAATTCCATAAAACATGTTGATAATTTCTTAGGCTACAAGGCTAAAATAAGCTTACCAAGACTATTCAGAGAGGTACTAATTCTTTCTGGGCAAGCCCAAATTTATATTCATTCATTTATTCAACAAAAACGTTATTAAGTACCTACTCTATATCATGCACTGGGCTAGGCTCCAGGGATACAAAAATAAGAAGACCAAGTTCCAGCTTTTACTACACATGCAGGGGAAATGACAGAGTGCCAGAGACAGTAGGGCATAGGGGAAAGAGCCTTAGACTGGATGTTAAAGGTTCTGAATCTCAGCTCTGCTCCCTCCACTACCAGTTTACCATGTAGCAATACAGTTTACTGTACTTACTGTGTAAATTAGGCAAATCCTTGAAATGGACTGTAACTAAGTGTCTTCATTTGTCAATTAAGACCAAAGGTCTATCTCACCAAACATGTTGTAAGAACTGAATGAAATAATAATTTGAAAGTGCTCTGACGTATTAATCTGTACAAAGTTATGGGGCCATTATCACACAGAAGACTAAATTACCATTTCTAACTGTTAAGTGTCATCTGTCTAGTTGCATATGTTACTTCCTTGTAGTCTAACTAGGAAATATTGTTTAAAAAAAAAAAACAGATGATTTGAGTCTTTTTTCCTGGGCATTTAACTAGACTTTTTATTCAACCAATTTAGGAGGGCTGCTCACCATGTAGCAAAACTAGCAATAACACTTATGCTTTCAGAAAAGGCAGTTCAAGATGGCAGCTTGGGAAAACCCTAAACTTACCTCCTTCCAAAGATAAAACAAGTATGTAGCTACACTTACAACAATTCCCTCTTTATAAACCCTGAAAACTAGCTGAACAGATCTTCCACAATCAAGGATTAAAAGGCCATACCCAGATAGGTAAGAAAAGTAGAGACACAGTCTTTCTAAAAACCTCACTCCTCACACATGACCAACAACAGAAAGAGTTGGGAGGGATAT
This sequence comes from Panthera onca, assembly GCF_046562875.1. Lineage (NCBI taxonomy): Eukaryota > Metazoa > Chordata > Mammalia > Carnivora > Felidae > Panthera > Panthera onca. The sequence goes on along the minus strand of NC_138342.1, from coordinate 165,666,287 downwards.
CCCACCCACAGAGCTTCTCTCTGAAAAGCAAAAGGTGTGTGCCTCATATACATCACCCCAACCCTTGGGACCTAATCTGAGAGATATACTCCCAAATCATCTGGCTTCAAAACCCAAAAAATCTTACATCCAAGGAAAACATAGGCTATAAGGAATGGAGATTCTGCTCTTAGAGGGCTCATGCACAGACTCCTTTGATCCAGGACCCAGCACAAAAGTAGCAGATTGAAAAAAACCTAGATCATATGTGAGGGAGATTCATTTGCTAACATTAAGGCATCTGCTAAAGGGCCAAAAGCTGTTGGGACTGTCTCTGGGGACAAAGGCAGTAGCATATGTTATTTGGGGCACTCTTCTTCTACCTTCCAATGCCAACAAAGGCAGACAGCATCTTTATACTTTCCCTCTATCTTGCTGACACCAACCCCCTGTGTGACCTGGTGGGCAAGTGTCTTGCCCCTCCGTGGGTTGGTGCCCTGCTACTTCCTGATGCTCCTGTGGCTGCTGGCAGACTCAGCAGATCTGAAACAATCAGAGAGACAGTTTGAGAGACAATCAAGAGCTAAGGCAAGGTTAAAGATAAGGTTCATCTCCTACATAGAGCTACTCCTTCAAAACTGAAAGATTTAGCTGTTTCACTTAATACATAGGAACAAACTCAGAGAATCAGCAAAATGAGGAGACAGAGGACTATGTTCCAGATGAAAGAACAAGATAACACCCCGGTGGGGGGGGGCGGGGGGGGGAAAGCAGAGCTTTAGAATGTGTTCAGGTTTAACTTGCTATCAACTTAAAATAGACCATTATATATCAATCAACATGATATACCACATTCATGAAATGAAGATTAAAAATCATATAATCATCTCAATAAATGCAGAAATAGCATTTGACAAAATTCAACATATACTTATAACAACTCTCAACAAAGTGAGTGTGGACAGAATACACCTCAACATAATAAAGGCCATATATGGGAAGCGTTCAGTTAACATCATACTCAACAGTGAAAAGCTAAAATCTTTTGTATAGAATCAAGAATAAGATAAGAATGTCCAAACTAGTCACTTTTATTCAATATAGTATTGGGAGTCCTAGCTGGAGCAATTAGGCAAAAAGAAAGAAAAAGAGAAAGAAAGAAAGAAAGAAAGGAAGGAAGGAAGGAAGGAAGGAAGGAAGAAAGAAAGAAAGAAAGAAAGAAAGAAAGAAAGAAAGAAAGAAAAGGTATCCAGATTGGGAAGGAAGAAATAAAATTCTCCCTATTTGTGTATATGATCTTATAAAAATCTATATATAGAGAAAACTCTAAAGATTCCACCAAAAAACTGCTAGAACTAGTAAACAAATTCAGTAAATTTTCAGGATATAAAATCAATATACAGGCATACTTTGTTTTGTTGCACATCACAGATACTGTGTTTTTTACAAATTTAAGTTTTGTAGCAAGCCTACATTAAGCAAGTCTATCAGCATCATTTTTAAAACAGCATTTGCTCACTTCCTGTCTCTGTCACAGTTTGGTAATTCTTACCAATTTTTTTATCATATTTATTATGGTGATCTGTGGTCAGTGATATTTGATGTTACTATTGTAATTGTTTGGGGGCACCATGACCCACACCCATAAAAAACAGCAAATTTAGTCAATAAACATTGTGTGTGTGTTGACTTCTTCATCAATTGTCTGTTGTTCTGCCTCTCTCTCCTTGGGCATCACTATTCCCAGAGACACAACAATACTGAAATTAGGCCAATTAATAATTCTATAATGGCCTCTAAATGTTCAGGTGAAAGGAAGAATCAGTCAAGGTGGCAAATTCATTGTTGTCTTACTTTAAACTGTCACAGCCACCCCAACCTCCAGCAACCACCACCATGATCATCTAGCAGCCATCAACATGATGAAGGCAAGACCCTTTATCATCAAAAAGATTTCAACTCACTGAAAGTTCAAATGATAGTATATTTTAGCAATAAAGTGTTTTTAGTTAAGGTGTGTACATTTTTTTTTAGACATAAATTTATTGTAAGCTTAATAGACTATAGTACAGCATAAATAAAACTTTATATATGCACTGGAAAACCAAAAAAAATCATTTGGATTGAATTATTGTGATATTTACTTTATTGTGGTGGTTTGGAAATGAACCCACAAATATCTGTGAGGTATGCTTGTATAAAAACCTGTTGTGTTTGTATATACTAACAATGAACTATCAGAGAAATTAAGAAAACAATCCTGTTTACAACTGCATCAAAAAAAATACCTAGAAATAAACTTTACCAAGCAAGTTAAAGACCTGTACACTGAAAACTATAAGACACTGAAGAAACTGAAGAAGCACAAATAAATAGAAAGATATTGTGTGCTCATAAATTGGAAGAATGAATATTGTTTAAAAAATCAATATTATTAAAATATACATATTACCCAAAATAAAGTATAGATTCAGTACAATTTCTAACAAAATTACAGTGTCATTTTTCACAGAAATAGAAAAAACAATCCTAAAATTTGTATGGAACCACAAAAGATTCAGAATAGCCAAGGCATCCTAAGAAAGAAGAACAAAGCAAGAAGCATTACACTCCTGGATTTCAAACTGTATTACAAAGTTATAGTCATCAAAACAACATGGTATTGGAATAAAAATAGACACAGAGATCAATGAAATAGAACAGAGAGTTCAGAAATAAACCCATATGTATATGGCCAATTAATTTATGACAAAGGAGGCAAGAATATACAATGGGGAAAGGAGAGTCTCTTCAATAAATGGTGTTGGGAAAACTGGACAGCCACATGCAAAAGGATGAAACTTGGCCACTGTCTTATACCATACATGAAAATTAACTCAAAATAGATTAAAAACCTGAATGCAAGACCAGAAACCACAAAACTCTGAGAAGAAAATAGGTAGTAAGCTCCTTGCCATCACTCTTGGCAATATATTTTTTTTTATCTGACTTCAACTCAATAGCAACAAAAGCAAAAATAAACAAATAGGACTACATCAGATTAAAAGGCTTCTGCACACTGAAAGAAACCATCAACAAAATTAAAGAACAACTTATTGAAGTGAATAAGATATTTGCAAATCATATATCTGATAAAGGATTAATATCCAAAAAATACAAAGAACTCCTACAATTCAATAACAATGACAAGAAAAACAATTCAACTAAAAAATGGGCAGAGGATCTGAATAGACATTCTCCCAAAGAAGGCATACAAATGGCCAACAGGCACATGAAGAGATGTTCAGCATCACTAATCATCAGAGAAATGCAAGTCAAAACCACAATTACCTCACACATGTCAGAATGGCTATTATCAAAAAGACAAGAAATAATGAGTATTGAGGACATGGAGAAAGGGGAACCCTCATATACCATCAGTGGGAATGTGAATTGGTGCAATCACAATGGAAAACAATATAGAGCTTCCTCCAAAAAAGTAGAAATAGAACTACCATATGATCCAGCAATTCCACTTCTAGATATTTATTCAAAGGAAATGAAAACACGCAAAAAGATATCTGCACTCCCATGTTCATTGCAGCTTTATTTACAATAGCTATGGTATGGAAAGTATCTTATGTGTCCATTGATAGATGAATGGATAAAGAAATTGTGGCTAGTCTATCTATCTATCTATCTATCTATCTATCTATCATCTATCTATCTCTATCCATCCATCTATCCATCCATCCATCCACAGTGGAATACTACTCGGCCACAAAAAGGAATGAAATCTTGCCATTTGCAGCATTAATGGACCTTGAAGGTATTATGCTAAGCAAAATAAGTCAGACAGAGATAGATAAATTCCATATGATTTCACTTATATATGGAACTTATTAAAACAAAACTCATAGATACAGAGAACAGATTGGTGCTTGCCAGAGGGGAGGGGGGTTGGGGGTGAGTAAAATGGGTGAAGGAGTACAAGGGTCAAGGAGTACAAACTTCCAATTATAAAATAAAGTCATGGAGATGGAATATACAGTGTGACAACTAGTCAATAGTATTGTAGCACATATTTGAAAGTTGCTAAGAGTAATCTTGGAAGTTTTTATCACAAGAAAAATAATTGTGTAGCTTCATATAAGGATGTATAGCAACTAGACTTACTGTGATGATCACTTCAAAATGTATATTTCCTCCACTAAAGACTCTCAAAATCATGTCTGAATGCCATACACATTCTTCCCTTCCTCTGTTGCTTGAACCACTCCTCTACAAGGAAGGAGAGTGGATTTGAGGCTCCACAGGAAAGCACCAAAGGAAATCTTACTTAAGAAATCAACTAAGTTATGTATTCATTTTTTTAAATTCACCTTCACTTGCTTTATTCTTTTGCTGTTGATTCCTCTATTCCTTATTCCTTCTCATTTTTCCGTTTTTTTTTTTCCTTATGCTTCTTCCTTTAATCAGAACCTAACATTCAGAATTGATTTGTTGTTTCACCAATACCTACTTATTATACTTAAGAAGATCCTAGTTTCAGCTTTGTTTTCTCCAGAGGGGGGTTGAAAGTTTAATGTACCTGCAGGTCTTGTAATGTGAGCTCAGTGCTGTGAGCAGAGACTGGAGTGAATCCTGTACACAAACAGCTGGCCCTGAAGTAGTGCAGCCTTGAAGGCAGTTCCCATCTGCCTCTTCATCAAGGCACAAAGATGCTTTATGTTAGGAGAGAAACACAGGCAGTGGTTCCCTTCACTCTTTCCTGAATTCAGTTAGGTAAATGAGCTAGTTAATTTAACATAGTATAATAACTTTGTAAAGATTATGTGTCGGAAAAAATTTTTTAATTTCTAGATAGGCCAATGACTAGCCCTTCAATTGTTAACCTTGTTTTTGCCTCATTTTTTTTTTAAATTTTACATTTATTTATTTATTTTTGAGAGACAGAGAGAGACAGAGCACAAGCAGGGGATGGGCAGAGAGAGAAGGAGACACAGAATCCGAACCAGGCTCCAGGCTTCCGAGCTATCAGCACAGACTCAGATCATGACCTAAGCCGAAGTCGGACGCTCAACCGAATGAGCCACCCAGGCGCCCCTCTTTTTTCTTTTTTCTTTCTTCTTTTTTTTTTTTTTTTTTTTTTTGCTGCAGAATGGGGTCCAAATAATGGCTGGATTCCTTCTAGTCCTAAACATTATACGATTTATTGTCTTTTAATGAGAACGTATAAAGATGTATAATTTAATCCCAATGAGGGTTGGCAAGTGTGGTTATATACATTCTTTGTGGATACAAATTCCATAAGGGAAAGTCCTCTGTCTTTCATATTTCCCTATTTGTATAGATGATCTGTCATTTACTGGCCATAACCTTCCACTCTACTGGATGCTGTACAAACTTCCTTGTCATTAAAATACTAACATGCCAATAAAAACCAACTTTCTGTCTCAAACTAAACAATGGCACTTACCACTGAGGCCATAAGCTGGCTCTTATTTAAACATATCCTTAGAGGAAGAGGCAAAGTGTGTTACCTTACACAAGGACAGAATGAACTCCAATTTCCAGTTACACAAAAGTCTTCAGGCAAACAGTATAATAGAGGGAAATGGTTTGGTGGAGAGTGCAAGACTTGCTAGGGGGCAGAACTCCAGCTACTTCCAGGAAAGACCAGGACATGACTGAGGACATGTGGAACCCTTGGTGTGAGGGAGCAATCTTCGATCTACAGGGAGAAGTGCTTTCCTCAGCAAGATTGCCTAGAGGGAACACCCGGGTTTCATAACCAGAAAGCAGTGAAAGGAAGGAAAGGAGTGAAAGTTAGACATATTGAGGCTGCCACAACAAGCCACACAGTCACCTCTTGTATCGCATTTAAGTAGCAGGCTGGGTTTGGTGGAACATCCATTTCCAGACAATGTCGTGGGACTTTAAGACCAGAACCTAACAGATTAATATCTAGCTTCATGTTTGTTTTAGTAAAAGTCTAGGGGTTGCCATTACCACTCCTTCAAAATCCATAACCAATGAATTTTGTTTCCATATATTTTAGTGGTTCTCAACTTTGGCCACACATTAAGGTCGCCTGGGTTGCTTTAAAAAGCAATTTGATTCCATTTCAATCAAATAAGAACCCCTTGGCAGAGAGGACAAAGGGACAAATATTAAATCCCCGTAGGTTATTTTAATATGTGCTTGAGACTATTTCTGTGCTCACTGGCAGTGAACCCTTATAAAATTGAAATGAATTTGTGTACTTTTTGCAAAGAATGCAAGAAGAGAGAAGTTAGGAAATCAAAACCTGATTCTGAATTTGGTCCAAGGAAGAGATGAGACTTTGGTTTTGTTAGCATTAGGAGACCTACTCAGAACGGCCTAGGAAGGTCCAGGGAGTGCCACAATACTAGGGAAAGCTTTCTGCCCCTTTATCAGAGCTTTGGCCTGTACAAAAGCACTGGTTAATACAGGCTATTCACAAGATGTCCCATATTACTTGGGGTAGAATTAGTCCAATTCCATTCACAAGCCAGGTCAGTGATTCCTCTGGGCCACCGGCTGCTTACCACTGCATCACAGAAATACAAGAAATGAAGAAATGTCTTATCAGCAACCCAGAGCATGGGTTTTGAGGAAACAAGTTCACAAAGAGAATTCAGGGGAAAACACTAAAATTAGAGTATTTCAAAGATGAATGTGAAGACCAATAATCTTCTTGATAATTTCAAAGAAAGATGAAAGAATAAAAGCTCACATAGAGTCATAAAGAAATGAAAAAAGTTCAAAACCAAACCTAACTGCTGGCCAACAATTGAAATCGTAGTATACCTTCAATCTCTTTTTTTTTTTTTTTTTTGGTTGTTGTTGGGTTTTTTTGGTGAATGATGACTTAGCAGAGATTTATTTTGAGATTTGCTCAATTTTGAGTAAAGTTGAAATGTTTTAGTCTTTTTCATTTACATCTACTTCACATTCACTATGGGATAAATATGACAAATATATAACTTCTTTAAAAATTAAAAATGTGCTTCAGGTTTCTGATGTTGATGATAAAATATGGCAGGAAAAATATTATTGGTACTTATCCTATTTTTTTTTTTACGAAGAAAATATTTGAAAGGAACTTTTGTTTCTGTAGAACTTAAACACAAATTGACTTTTATTTAGGAAAAATGAAAAGTCCCCAAGGGGTGTCTTATGCTTTGTAGTGTCTGCTTGGTGTCTCTCCAGTTGTATAGCACCATGCGCGTGGCTGAACATGACAGCTCTGGGTAGCAGGCCTCTTAAACAACATTCTAAACGGAATGCCATTTAATGTCCACTAAAATGTAGGCTATTTGTTTCATGGTATCCATTACTACAAATGACACATTAAAAAATTAGCATTTTGTAAATAGATATTTAGCTTTTCTCTTAGAATACTGCCCCTAGATGGGCATTGGGGCCCTCCTGAACACCCGTGCTGGTGGTGCATGTGGTACACGTCTCCGACTTGCCAGTGGCCAGCCAGCAGTAGATGCTCCACACCTGTCCCTTGCTAAGGCCTGGTTGTTCAGACCTCCCATTCTGTCAGGAGTGTTGCATCCTGGATCATGGAATGGGGAAATGCTTTCTATTGAGAGCACTGGCCCAAAAGGAGGCTAAAAGTAATTGAAGGCCTCATGAGTAAGTAACAGAGCCACTTGATGTTTTTGAGAGCAATCTGAAACATTTTAATTGTCTGCTTTTGAAATTAAGGGGGAAAATATATTTTCTGTTTCAGATTATGCTAATTGAAAGAGAAAATACTGGGAGACAGGAGAGGGGAAACAAAAAAGGTGGTAGAGGATAAGGGAGACCAAGTGAGGAGGATGGAAAAAGAACTACAGAAATAAGAGGAAAAGGAAGATATTTACAAATACAGGAAAGAGGCACATGACAAGATGGATGGAAGGGAAACAAGGAGAGAAAAAAAGAGATACCAGGCTCCACATAGTGTGAATGACTATAGTATTTGTGTACAGTCCACATTCATTTGGAGTATCAACATCCACTCAAGTAGCATGCACTGAATACCTATTGTGTGCCTGAGTGTTGATGAAGACTGAAACTAGCATAGAATTAGTCCTTGCTATCAAGACATTTATGATTTCAAAGAGACATAAAACATACACACAGCTACTGTACAAGGCACTGCTGCATCAAGGATGGCAGCAGGAGCCCTGGCTGTCTGCTCTCTGCCATACCCGAGGGTCACCACAGGGCCCGGCACTTAGTGAGTGTTCATTAACTGGTTCTTGTAATGTGTTGAATGCTAACTTGTAATGCAAATGCTGTAAACACAGAAGTAGGGATTGCTTCTGACACAGGGGAGGCTCGACAGGAAAGGATTCCTAAGAATTGATGCCTGAAGAAGAGGTAGGATTTTTAGAAGTCAAGTTATAAGGCAACACATTTTCAACGAAGGCCATACTGTGAAGCTGCAGAGCCTGTGTAGGTTTAAGAGCCTGGAAAATGTCAGATTATCTGGAAGCAGGGTTTGTATTAGGAAGATAATAAAGCTGAGGAAGATTACTTCTAGATTGTCCTGGTCCTTGAAAGTTGACAAGAGGTTTAGGCTTATTTTTAGACAAGAAGGAGGAGTAGGCATCAAAGAATTTTTAGCAACCAAAAATGAAGAATTAGAGTTAATGTTTTAAAGAGATAAATTGACGATTGCATTCAGAAATGTCTGACCTGGAGAGCCTGAAGCAGGGTTTCTGATAGCATGATCTGTAACCCCATCTTTAATCCAATCACTTAGAGTGCTTACTCAAAATGCAGATGCCTGTGCCTCACAGACATTATATTCCCTAGCTCTGGGGCGAGGTCCTGGATCTGTATTTAAATAAGTTACCCAGTACATGAAAGTTTCTGTATACAAAACCTAGCTAAAACTGGCTTAGAAACAAGACCAATGAGGAAGTATATTAGTTATCCATTGCCATGTAACAAATTTCCTCAAACTTAGTAGCTTAATACAACACAAATTTACTACCTCAATGTTGTAAGTCAGGAACTAGAGAGTGGCTTAATTAGGTGGTTTCATGAATTTGCACTGAAGCTACAGGCCAATGCTGTAGTCATTGGAAGGCTTCGCTAGGTCTGAAGGATCCACTTCCGCATTCATTGTGTGGCTGTTGCAGGAGTCCGCAGTTCCTCTCAATGTGGGCCTCTCCACAGGTTTGCTTATGATGTAGTTGGCTTCCTTCAGAGTGAATGATCAGACAGAGAGACACACACAAACCAAGACAAGCTACAAGGTCTTTATTTTTTAATTATTTTATTTTTATTTTTTTATTTCAACTTTTATTTTTAAATGTTAAACCTACTATAGGCTGATCAAGAAAGATCAAATATGACTTCCTTAAACATGCAGTATTTGAAACTGGAAAATTTTGGCTTATAACTAATATTTTTTAAGTTGCAAGAGCATTTCATGAAGATGTTGCCCATTTCAAATATCAAATAAGATCTTCTCTCTCATTCATTTTAAGACCAGCAAAGACCATTTTAGTTCCAGCTATATATTTCTTTGGTTTCTTCAAATATTCCATCAGTTCCTTCTCCCCCAGATAACGCCTTTGTTTTTATTAACATCGGAATAAGAAAATCCTGGTGCTTATCCTATTTTTCATTCAAAAAGACCTTAGAGATTTGGACCTGTTTTGTGTTTCCCACTTTTTTCCACCATCTAGCACCGAGCACATTTTTTTTTTTTTTTTAAATCTAAATTCAAGTTGGTAAACATACAGTGTAGTCTTGGTTTCAGGAGTAGAACCCAGCACATTTTTGAATAAAGACCTTCTTGCCTGCTTCAGCATCTCTCATTTTGTTCACAGGGTCAGCAACTCTGCCCACTGCTGTCTCCCTGAAGAACACTTAGCAGTCACCCAGGCCGCTGCTGGGCCAGAACATGCACTACAATTTTGAAGCTGGTGGTCCCACAGTAGTGCCTCAAAGACCTGCATTGGAAGCCCAGCCTGACAAGCACTTACAAGGTCTTTTATGACCTAATCTTAGAAGTGACACACTAGAAGGTGGGGATGGATCACTGAGGCTAACTTGGAGTCCAGGTACTGCAGAAGACAAAATCCACAGTCTGTGTGAAGTTGTAACTTGAAATTATAGTATGTGATGTGAAATAATGTAAGTTAATGTATTTGAACACTCATCACACCCAGGAACTATTCTAAGCACTTTACATGTATTATCTCATTTAGCCCTCTCAACAACTTCATGAGGTAGTAGGCATTGTTATCATCCAGAGGGGAAAACTGAAGTACAGAGAGGTTAATAATGAAGTGGGAGCACTGTTACAAAGACTTGTCAGGACATGAAAAGAATTTGCGTGTGGGGGAAGGTAATTGGCTGCTACCAGTGTTCTATGGAAATTTTGCTGGCTGATGAACCACCCTTTATAGTTCTTCAACTGCTCAGTCCATGAAGTGTTAGGATTCATTTTCAACTGGACACAGCAGCTACCCAGGGGCAAATGACAATCCAGCGAAATGCACCCACAGGCCATTCATTTAATAAGCAGTGGGAACCAAACCTAAACCGGAAATTCTCCCCTGTTCAGATCCCTAGAATGGTTCCTAAATAGTTAGGTCTCAAGGACTACCTCTGCCCCAAGGCTCTTTCTAACTTGTAGGCTGGAGAGGTTACAAATAAGAAAGGTTCAGTTTTGAAGGAAGCAATCAGACCTCTGAATTTATCAGGTAGGCTATGGAGAGGACTACTGAATGCTCAGTTTATCACATTTCTCCCCAACATGTGCCATCTGGAGTTCCCCAAAGCAGGCTGTTCTTCTGCCCACATTCTGAATGTTCCCCCACAATGATAAACGCCCTCCAACGTTTGTACTCTGCTTCTGCCCAGCTTTCCTGTACTGGGCTCCTCCCTTCATGCACCACCCCAACCTGTTCTTGCTGCAATTCACAAGTTTCCTTTACCTTCTTTCCTATTCTACAGATTTCTTTTATTTTTTAACTCCGTCTTTCATTTTTTTAACTTCAGTCTCCATCTTTCTAGCCTTTTGCCTCCTCCATCCTGTCCCACAAAGCCACACCTGAATTGACAAAGTCCTGAACTCTGATAAATTACTTAGTATCAACAAAAGAAAAAAAAAAAAAAAAAAAAAAAGTAAGCTCCAGAGACTCTTGAGCAAAACCCGAGAGGTGATTGGACTTGGCCTGCCAGGACTCAGTGTAACTGAGAAGTGTCTGCCCGCCTCCGCAGGCTCCACCTTGAGGGAAACCTTGAGCTCTGGAGTGGAGAAAGGGCCTGGCCGGCTGATATTAATAAGTTCTACCGGTCCTGAGATGGCGCGACAGGCCTTCACAGACCGCAGGTGGAGGGCGGTGGCCTTGCCGCCCCGGACCCCCGGCAGCTCGGGGCAGTGTGCGGTCAGGAGAGAGGGGCCCGGGATGCAGCAGGCCACACGGCCTCGCCGACGTCTGGCCCTGGAGCGTCTCCAGGTGCTAGGGTGGGGCCGTGAGCGCCCAGTCAGTCACTCCGGCATGTGGGCCGCGGGTGGGGCGGCGCGGGCGGGCCGGGGCTGAGGGACACTGTTTGCCAACATCTCGGCCAGAGTGTTTGTCCAGCCAGCCTGTGCCGCTCTCAAGCACGGCTGCCTTGCCCTCCCTTCCCCGACAGCTTCTGGCGGCCCAACTGGACGTGGCGTTGCTCGGGTCAATCTGCTAGAGGAGCGCAGAGCCCTGCACGGGTAAGTGCCTGGGGTGGGGAAGGGAGGCCAGGAGGCGGAGGCCGAGAAGACTGTACGTGTTGTGGGGCCGGCGGACTCGAGGAGGAGCGTAGAAGGCGCAGGGATGAGGCGGGCTGGGGGAGGCCCGGGGCGACGCCTGGGCCGGGGCCTGCACTCGCCCCTCCCCGGGCCCTCCTCCGCCACTGCCGGGCGGGCGGCGGGTGTCCGGTGTCGGGTGTCCGGTGTCTGGAGCTGCGGGCGGGTGAGAGGCCGGGGTTTGTGGCCGTGGTACGGGGAGCCCCGAGGGAGAAGGCTTCGGCGCACTCGGGAGGTCTGGGGGCAGTTATGGGGCTCAGGGCTGGCCTCCGGGTCCCTGAGGGGTGTGTGCACGCGCGTCACTGAGCCGGGGCGGGCCGAGGTGGACGCGTGGGAGAGTCGGGATAGCTTGGAGCTTCTGGACTGTAGCAGAGCGGCCCCGTCGCCACGCGTGTCTCCCGTCTGTCGCGTCCTCGGCGGCTCCTGCGCGCCTGCGCCCACCCGCCCGCGACGGGCGCCCCCGCCTGTGGCCCCGCAGCGACTGCACCCGCGGACGAGCGCTCGCGCACACGTGGGGTAGGGCCGGGCGGACCTCCCTCGCCCCAGACCTTATGGGAGAGTCCCGGGAACCGGTTTCCCAGCGCGCCGGCACCCAGGGCTGCCCTCCCTGTAGGGTTCGGGCGCCGCGGGCGGGGCCGGCTTCAGGGCCGAGCGTCGCCGCCCGCTGCTGGAAGGCAGACCCCGACCGTGGCCCCAGACAACCCGGAGATGACCTTCTTCAGCCAAGTGGACACTCCTGCCCACTCCTGTTCTCGGGGTTCGCGCGGGCGCCTGGAGGGGTGGGCGTGGAGTCACTGGGAGAAGTCACTGTTTGTAGGTTTTGTCAGGTTGTCTCAGAGCTTCCCAAGGGTCGCAGGGAAGAAGGAAGCATGGCACCCCTCTCTAAGCTTAGTGTTCCTTACCTCCTGAAAGTTTTTTGTTTTTAATTTTTTTTAATGTTTATTTTTGAGAGAGAAAGAGAAAGAGTGTGAGCGGGGGAGGCGCAGAGTGAGAGGGAGACCCAGAATCTGAAACAGGCTCCAGGCTCTGAGCTGTCAGCACAGATCTGGATGTGGGGCTCGAACTCACAAACCGTGAGATCATGATCTGAGCCCAACGTAGCCGCTTAACCACTGACTCAGCCACCCAGGCGCCCCTTGTTTTTGTTTTTAAAGTAAGCTCTACCCACCCACCCCTCACCGAAGTGGGGCCTCACCGAGGTGGGGCTGGAACTCAGGACGGGGAGATCAAAGATCTCCACTAAGCCAGCCAGAATCCCCTATAAAGGACTTTTGATCGCCTGCTTAATAGAGACGACTTGGAGCTCTTAAAAAGTGAATAAATAAGTGGAAAGCATTTGTGGACATAGATTTGACACATGAATGGAATTTTCTAGATAAATCTGTATGTACAGTGATTTCAAATTCTGAAGCAAGGTATATATGTACAAAACAGCAAATTGCTGTCACCTCTGGTAATTCATTTTATCCTCAAAAATTGCCCTTTTGTAGATAAACTTTATAAGGTAAAGTTGAGTAAGATAACTGAAAGTCTGAAAACAGCTGGCTGTTTTAGAAGAATTAGAATTCAAACTATATTCTTAGCATTAAAGTTTTACGGTCCATATTACATTATTGTTATGATTTAGGCTTTATCTCGGGTTTCCCCCGACCCAAGGTCTCAGAGTCATTAAAAACACAATTTTTATTTTGTTGAACAGGGCTGTGGAAGATGTGAGTGTCAGGCCAAATCTGTGGTATCTTGGAAAATCCTATCACCCTTTAGAAATTTATTTTTGAAATAAATAGCAGATATGGGGTTGTCATTTCTCTTTTTAAAGAAAAGTGCTACACAAGAGAAAACAGTTAGCTTAGCTTTCCTTTTTATTGGAGCTTGAATAGCTGGAAGTTTGCTGCACCCAGTTTGTTAGATGGGGAAAGTCATTTGAAGTTTGAATCAATGTCAGGGGTTGTCCTGTCAGGGAGTGAAAGTGGGAAAAACCCTGGTTAGTTAGTTTCCTCGTTTCTATTTCCTCTACTCTGTCTCTACTTGTCTCTGTAACGTCACCTAGACTATATGACATAGTCCTCAAATTACAAAGATGTATAGTACAGGCCCTCATTTCATGGATGAGAAAACTGAGTAGCTGACATCTGCAAGTCACGCAGCTCTTGAAAAGCCCACACTGGAGTCCTTGCTGGATGTTCTGTAAGCACTCTGTGCAATGTGAATTTTCCATCTGAAAGCACAGGGGAGGAAGGAGTTAATCCACACTGGTGGGAATCAACAGCCTTAGAATGGCATGCATATTATTTCAGCTGCCTGACCTCAAGATAGCTGTTAGCTGGGTCCCAAGTATTCTCTGAGGACACAGGGAGGCCAGTGTCTTTCCGTCAAGATCCAGTAGTTAACTTTAATGCTAAAAATCCACATTTGCCGGAAAAGGCAAAACAAACCAAAACTAAAACAGAAAGAGCTTGAGTATCTAATCACAGAGGTACAGTGGAACTTTTCATACCTGTGAGAGGCTGTACCATTTGTGCTACTCCTAGTGATTGTGAGAGGGGAAACTGAGAACACTAAGCACCTGGTGAATAAAGTAGGCAAACAACACCCACACTTGGGCCACCATGACAGTTCCCTGCTGCCCTTCTTTGGGGGTTGAGGGGGGATGGGGGAGGTCTTTTCAATACCTGGCCTCCCCACAGCTTAGCTACAATTACCTGGATGAGGCTTTTGCCCCTCAGAAGCAATGTGTCATGCACCTTCAAGTCAGCATTTATGTTGCTGCAAGAATTTGCTGGTCTTCATTCTGAAATTTCACATGTGGTACCATATCCTGATGATGTGCTGATTCTGGGCTTACAAAAAAACTCTACTGTGCTAGTGGAGCACAGTAGAGCTGACTTCGAGCCAGACTGCCCAGCTCTTCCACTTTCCATCTTCTTCATCTGTGAAATAGGGATAGGGAGGAACTGAACTCCAAGGGTAATTGTGAAAATTATGTAAGTTAATGTATGTAAGGTGCTTAAGGTGGTGGCTGGCATAGTGTGGGTGAGCTCTTATTATCAGGGGTACTCTGGGATGGGGAGAGAGGAACAATGTGAATTTGGCACTTTCAGGGTTTTGGTTTTTTGGCTTTACCCACATCATTACTGTTGCTAAGATTCACCCCATTCCAAATAGGAAACAGAACTGAAACCTCAGGCTTCACTGGGTTCCTCCTTTTCTACATGTTTTATTGCTGTGAAAGTCAGTCACTGGAATCATGGAATGTGCCAACATAAGGATATTTACTGGAACATCAAGGAGTCATTCACTTTGGTTTTTTACCACTTCATCTCAGAGCACTGGAGTCAAGTGTGCTGAGAAACCAAATTTCTTCCTGTGGTTCCTAGGAAGACAGAGCTCAGCCTCTGGCAACCTTTCTTTTAGTGTGGATTTAGTTGGCTTGGCCCCTCAAGAAGCTGTTGGGACCCAAAAGTCAGAAAAGCATCACAGGACATCAGTTCTGTGGCTCTTCTGGCCTTTGAGGGTCATCTCAAAGCAAAATACAAAGGTAGGAAGGGAGCCTGGGAGGGACATGTCTGCCTGATTTAGAGTCAAACATTGCTTTTAATTCTTTTCAAAAATTTTCTCTTCATATTGTGTTCCATTTGAGTTCCAGTAGTTGAATGCTGCAGGAAGTTATAGGATGCAGTTAGCAAGAATAGTTAGAGGCTCAAAAAAGGTTCCTGCTGCACAATGAATAGGGATGAATTTAACTATGTGCTGTGTATGCAGACATTCAGGGGTACCCCGACTGTTGAGCACTCTTGTGTCAAAAGACTGGTGTAAATGAAAGAGCAGCTTTGCAAGGAAGAGGAAGACGAGGGGAAGCGGAAGCCAGGGAGCATTACAGTCTGGCTTTGTGAGTGTCAAAATGAAGGAACTAGGTAAGAGGAGCCATGGTATAAGTAAGTAAGGGATGGTTTAAGAGTGTTTGAACTTAGTTTGGAGAATCAAGGTATTTGAGAGGCATGGCTAGATGGTGAGATTATTGAGGCATTGTGAGCACCAAATTACTAGACAACTTTTTAAACATAGGTGATCCTGAAAAGTCTCAGTAAGTAAGCTTTTTTGTGTATGCTACTATATTGAAGATGAAGTAAAAAAAAATCATCTAGGGTGCCTGGTTGTGTCAGTCTGTACAGTGTGCAACTAACTTTTGATCTCGGGGTCATGAGTTCGAGCCCCACATTGGGTGTGGAGCTTACTTAAAATTTAAAAAAATAATAAAAAATCAACCAAACAGGAACGCATAAATTAGATGAAACGTCAGTGAAATTGCGCCCCCTCCCCCAATAGAAAGCCACTTGTGAGTGCACCAGTCCCTGGCTTCTTGTTAAAGGAGCCCTCTAATAAAGTCTTTTGTAAACAGGGATCCTTTGTAAGGAACCTAGTTATGTCTCTGTTCTCCCAGTTTTTCTGGTCTGTAAATTTAAATTTTATTAAATTAGATATATAGAACAGGTACACCTAAATAAAACCTGGTGACCTTCCAGAATGTACATGAATGTTTTCTCCTGTACATACAGAGTTTTTTATGGTTCTAGGAGGTTGTCTGGAAATTGCCTTGTCCTGTGAAGATGAAAGCACGTAATTTTGTTTATTTAGTGCTACTTTTAAGGGGAAATGGGAAAACTGCATTGTGGTCTAATTTATATTTCTTCTTTTTCCTTCCTTCAGCGTGGCCCTGGTTTGGTTTGGTTTGGGGTGGGTAATTCTGTGAAATCTCAAAAACAGTATTTTCTTTTGAAATAAGTTGTTTGGAGAGAACCTTTTAATTTCTTCCTGTGCCTTTTTTCTTTTATTCTTTTCTCAGCCATACAGTTGGTGGTTAGGCTCTGAGGTAATAATATGTTTGCTTCGTTGGGAGAAGGCCAAATCTCTGTTAATTTTTTTGTTTCCCTGAGATTGGCCTGTAAAAAGTTAGGGTTTGTTTTGTTTTTTTGATAAAGTATCTTTGGAAATTACGGGATAGAGGTTACACAAACTCTCGACAAAGTGTGCCTCAGCTTTTCTTCTCCTTGCGTCTGAAATGAAAGGCGATACTGTATTTCCTCCAAGCTTAATTCATAAGCCTGCCCCTGCCTGGCATCTACAATTTTAATACTGCCTGCTTTTTGCTTGTTGCTCTTTACAGGTTCACAAACAGAATTTTGGACGGGATATTTGGTGCCAGGAACCAAGAGCCAGTCTGCTGAATTATTGTCCCTGTCGTTAGGATTGCTGCGAGTCTCTTTGAAGGTCTGTGAGTGCACCCAGTTGCCAGCCCAGGAGAGGCACACCTGGAAGCCATTTCCAAGAACTTTTGCCACAGGTGTAAAAGACTCCAGACCTGCAAAGATGCTGAAACAGATACTATCAGAGATGTACATAGATCCTGATCTGCTGGCAGAGCTCAGCGAAGAGCAGAAACAGATCCTGTTCTTCAAGATGAGGGAGGAACAGATCCGCCGATGGAAAGAAAGAGAAGCAGCAATGGAAAAAAAGGAGTCCTTGCCAGTGAAATCCAGACCAAAGAAAGGTAAACTTAGCTATGTCTCTTCTGTGAATGTGTTACTATAGTGGCTCTAGGCTTGTTTTAACATTTCACACTAGTTAGAAGCAAGCCAGGTGCAAGTTCCAATTTGGTAGGTGGACCCTAAATGTTATTGAAAATATTATGGAGATAGTGCAGTTTATCAATTTGAAGTGTATACTTACATGCACATACCTCCACACACATAGCAATTACCATGAACTTGTGTAGCTATAAGCAGATCTCTTACTTGAAACCAGACTGACCATAAGCTGAAGGAAAAAGTCACCTGTGCAGTTTTGGTTTGGGGGTATTAAGGAAGACTTCTCTCCCACTTAGTCACTAATGCCTAGTATTCTACTGCCACACAAAGAGTCATTGTATCAGCATTTTTATAGCAATTATGTTTATATTTCTTATACTTTAAGAGATTTTTCTTTGAGTTATCTTTAAAAAACAAAACGTAAATACTGCTGTAGGGAAAAAGTCATACGACACATTTTTTTAAGTAATCTCTATGCGCAACATGGGGCTCAAGCTCATGACCCTGACATCAGGAGTCACATGCTGTGCCAACTGAGCCAGCGAGGTGCCCCCATACTGCATATTTTTTAATGAGAGTTAATTTTTCAGATGTACTTCTTCCTGACCCAAGGAGTCCCTGGTAGCTTGAGAGAGCCTTTTGAGACCATGGGGCAGGAATTCTTTGCACCTTAAGACTTAAAGCACATACACACACATAGAAAAGCACACATTAACCACTTCTGTTCTTCCTCCTCCCCCGACACAAATTCTGTCATGGATGAATACCTAAGCTGTTTTAAAAACAGTTTTCAAGGTCGCTTACAGAGGCATTCAAGGCCAATTTCTCCTCATTTTTCATTAAGCCAGGAAAAATAAAATTTGATAAATTTTCAGGGTTTCAAAGATTGAGAAAATGAATCACACTTGGGAGTTGGTATATACAGACTCAAAATGAAGTCAGTTTAGTGACCTTACCTTACACTGCCTTTAATGAAAACCTTTCCAATTAAGCCTTTATTTTTTAAAAAAAATTTTTTAATGTTTTTATTTTTTGAGAGAGAAAGAGACAGACAGACAGGCAGAACATGAGTGGGGGAGCAGCAGAGAGAGAGGGAGACACAGAATCCGAAGCAGGCTCCAGGCTCAGCTGTCCGCACAGGGCCTGACACAGGGCTGGAACTCACGAACCATGAGATCATGATCTAAGCTGAAGTCAGGTGCTTAGCCAACTGAGCCATCCAGGTGCCCCACAATTAAGCCTTTCTAATGATATCAAAATAAGTACGAGTATCTCATTTATTATCATTGGTATCAATAACAGCTGTTTATTAAATATCTATTTTGTCAGACACTATGCAGAGCACTTTTCCTTGCATTATGCCTCATTTTCACTAAACTTTTGCAAAGTTAATATTAATTGTCTGTTTTATGGATGGAGAAACTTAGAATCAGAGAGGTTAAGTAATATATGCAAAGTCATACCACCAGTAGGCACCCAGATTTATTAGATTTCACAGTGCTCTATACTACCCAAAATAGAATTTTTCCTTCAGTAAGTAACATGTCCTAATTGAAACATGACTTTCTTGTCTTTCTTAACTGGCTTATGCATCTCTCTGCATTCTTTAGCCAGAGTTTATCAGAGATAGCTGGACCTCTTTGGGCACCATGTATACTATGAACATAGCATATTGCTGTGGTGGGTGACCTTGGGACTAGTGAGTTCTTGCCCTAATGTCAGTGGCCCAGACTCTTTGTAAAACTTTGGGCTTCTCCTGTTTGCTGAAATGGTCTCCTTGTGATGACTGAAGACAATAATTTCAGTTTCTTTGCTTAAATTCTTCTTTTGCAGAGTTTGAATCTACCTCTTAGAAAATTTATATTATCTTATTAAATGGTCATTTAAAAAGTATATTAATATACACAATGAATATTCTATCAGTATTTCATGTCAAAAGTTTATTACTCCCTTAAATTTAACACTTGGAAAAATACATTTTGCACTAAATTAGTTTTCTCTTCTAACTGCAGAAAAAGAAAAGCTTTCCCGACTTCCCCCTAAAAGGCAGCACTTCTCTGTCTTTCATCTTGTTCTGTCTTTGAAGATAAAGCCACAGATAGTACAAAGCAGTGTCATTGCTGGTCCTCTGCTGACCTGCCAAGCCCCTGGCCATTGTTAGCTGAAACCTCACTGTGCACTTCAACTCCTATCAGGCCTGTGCTCCCGGCCTCCCCATTCCTGCCCCCGCATAGTTTGTACTGCACTGACTTTACTGCTGTTTTTTCTTAGCAGTTCTTAGCCAGGCTGCAGCTTTGGAAAGTGTCCTTTTCTTGGCCCTTTAAGTATATCTTATGCCCCTCCCCACCTCTTTCCTTTGCACCATTATAGTTCATCACTTGGCAGCTCTTTTGCTGTCATCTTGTCATTGTTTTCTCTTTACAGTCTACCGTGGTGAGTTTTCAAAGAGTATCACTGAAAGTTTACATATTATGTATACCAGGAACCTTTTAGAAATCTTATGGCTTGGGGTGCCTGGGTGGCTCAGTTGGTTAAGCTTCCAGCTCTTGATTTCAGCTCACGTCATGATCTCATTGTTTCGTGGGTTCAAGCCCTGCATTGTTCAAGCCCTGCACTGTTAGTGCAGAGCCTACTTGGAATTCTCTCTCTCCCCCTCTCTCTGTTCCTCCCCCACTCATGCTGTCTCTCTCAAAATAAATAAACTTAAAAAAAAAGAAGTCTTATGGCTAATGTAGAGAGGGATGAAAAACAGAAATATGGATTTAACGTAGTAATAGATCAGAAAATCATTTCAAACTGTAATGGGAAAATGTGATTCTTAGGAAAAGAATTATGTATCTCCTCTGCCTGTTGGGGGCAAATAACTAGAGGTCTAAGGCTGTTTTGTCCAGTATGATAGCCACAGGCACATGTGGCTGTTGAGCACATGAAATGAGATTAGTCTGGACTGAGATGTGTAAGAAATGTAAATTACCAGATTTCACAGACTTGATAGGAAGAAAGTAATGTAAAATACCACATTAAAAATTTTATATTCACTATATATTGACATGATAATATCTTGGATAACATGGGTAAAATAAAATACATTAAGATTAATTTCGTCTGTTTCTTTTGATCTTGTAATGGGGCTACTAGTAAATGTATGGCTACAGATGTAGCTCACATTTGGACAGCACTGCCCTAGACCATAAAAGTAGCACCACTGAGCTGATGGAGTATCAGACCCTGAGCTGGGTGCTTAAATATATTATCTTATTAAATGATCACAGCCAAGCCTGAAGCTGAATTACTGTTCACATTTTACAGGTGAGGAAAGTGAGACTGGGTTATTAACTAGCTTGCCCAGGACAACAGCGAGTTAAATGATAGACCTGGGCTTGACCTGAGTCTGACTCTCCCAAAGTGGGTGCTCCTAATATGCCACATGTTGAGCTTACCTGGAGCTTAAGAAGTTACTTTTGTCTGTAGGTGCCTTGCACACTTCGAAAACGTATGCTTGCATCAGGGCCCTGCCTTTGTTGTGTGTGATTTCTTTCTGGTAACACAGACACAAGAGGCCTTCACTCAGTAGAGGGTTGCCCAGCAGTTATCTCATTGGGTCTCCAAGCAGACAGAAGCCTAAGAGGTAGGCTGGGCTGGTGGTTGCTGTGTGTGGTACAGGAGGGACTATGTGTGCCCTTGAAACAGACATGGATTCATGAGACTTTATTTGCTGCATTCTCATTGCTACCAGGGGAACAAATTCCCACATGCAAAGCCTTCTCTTTTCCAGGAATGACTGTAAACCACCTGTTTGTGCCACCTTCAGGGGCACTTCATCCCCTTCCTTCACTCTGGAACTCATTTGGTGACCTCCACTGATGGATTCAGTTCTGATCTCAGTTGATTCCTCAGCCTTACCTCACTCTTGAGTTGCCACTCTGAGTCTCTCACTTGATGTCATGGGTTTCTTGCCCTCTCCATAATGGCCTCTTTTTTGCCTCTGCCTGACCCCTGAATAGCTGTACTCCCCTGAGGGTACCCCACTCTGCACTGGTGGTTTTGTAACCTTGAGGTGGGATTGGGAGGATCACAGACAGACAACATTTTGTGCGTAGTTTCACAATGCTCACTCCCTAAATCTCATTCACAGTCTCAGGGTTCACAGATTCTAGGTTAAGGTCTCTGTATTATCTCCCTGGGGCACTGCCTCTACCTTTCATGGTTAAACATCACCTATATGCCAGGGACACTCAGACCTATACTGCCAAGCCAGGCCTCTCACCTGCTTCTGTCCCCCCTACTTTCCTGGGCATAGTTCAAGCACCATGCAGTTTCTCCAGCTTCTTTTCTGTCCTTTTGTCTCTAAAATAAACATAAAAATTTATTAAAGTTTTAAAGATGAACTTTAGTGTTAGTAATTATAGGATTATTAACCCAGTTTGACAAGTCTAGCATACAATGGGGAAAGCAATGGTCGTAAGCGATTTCAGGAAGTCCCTATAGGACTCTGCATGTACATGGGGCTAGATCTTGCTTTCTCCTGCCTTGTCCTGCTCTTCAGGGCCAGGAGGGAATGTGAAGGTGACCCCACACCCCAGCTTGACCATCAGAGCCCTGTCTACATTCATTGTCCTAGCATCCCTTTTGGTGGTTTTCTCTTTTGCTCTCAGAAGTGTTTCAGGTTGGGGGTGCTTGGGTGGCTCAGTTGGTTGAGTGTCTGACTCTTGATTTTGACTCAGGTCATGGTCCTAGGGTCATGGGATCGAGCCCCACATCAAACCCTGTATCAAGCTCTGCACTGAACATGGAGCCTGATTAAGATTCTCTTTCTCTCTTTTTCTTTTTCTCTCTCTCTCTCCCTCCCTCTTCCTGCCCTCTCCCTCTCCCCCCATTCTGTCCCCCAACCCTCTCCCCACTCATGTGATCTCTCTCCCTCTCTCTCTCTAAAAAAAAGAAAAAAAAAGAAAAAAGAAAAAGAAATGTTTCAGGTTTGGAGGGTGCATTATGAGGCCACCTTAATCACAGGTTTTGCAACCTCACCGGCTGGTTTTGAATTCTGGTTCCAATTTCACTAGGTCTGTTACCTTGGGCAAGTTAAATACCCTCCATGATCCTAATTTCCTCATTGTAAAATGGGGTCATTAATAGCCTTGGGTGATACTCTAAATATTTAATGGCAGTCATGGCATGGGCATCAATTAGAAGGGACATGGCCATAGTACTCAAGTGCCCATTGGCCTGGCACTAGTCTTTTGGTTCTGGATGTGGGGGTGGGCTGTCCTAGAGGAGAGGCCAGAGTGGTGGGAGATACTGAGAGGTTGGGAGTTTAGGGAAGTATATCAATAGTTTAATAACCTCAGCCCTGATGATACTCCCATTGTGTTCAATATGTAAATTTGTTAGGAGGCCCCTGATGTTGATGCTCTGGCTTCTATTCACTCAGTTCGGTCTTCTTTTTGTAGGGACAGGGTATATAATTCTTCTCTCTCCATCTCTCGCCCTCTCCTGTTACTATGGGTGACCTTCTGAGTTAGATCTAGTTGGGCTAGAAACCAGTTGCTGACCCTCTGAAGCATAGTCTTAGTTCAGGGAGAGCCCTGAGCATTGCATTGACCTGAACCTGAGATGATCCACACTGACACCTCCAGTCTCTCCCTCCTGCACTTCTGCTGGGCCCGCCACATAGGGAGAAGTCAGACACAGTGATGATGTGAGCAGTGTCACGCACTAATGTAGGCCTGGAATAAGCCTGGCCGTTTCCTTGCCAAGGGCATGTGTCACTCCATTTTTACGTGGTTATTTTACAATGTTGCCTAGTTAGAGACTTTATATGTGAATGAGGTATGGATGAGAGTCTCTGCACAACAGTTCATTGTGGTGCAGTCCTAAGCAGGACTAATCCACTGTTCTAGAAAAGTTGGTTTTAGAAGTTCTTGAGAATCCCTAAGATAGCAGGCATGAAGAGCACTGCAGGGTACAAACATGATTCAAGGACTGGGAATAAACCTTATAATTAAAAGGAAGTGCTATGAAAAGGTCCCTTTCTCACTGTCCTCTGACAAAACAGTGCATATAATTTCAAGGTGAAGTAGACAGAAAGTCCAGAATGCATGGATAGCATTAAATTATAACAAGATGTAGGGCCTGCCTCATTAGGATCTCTTAAGTTTATATCTCTGTCTTAAGGAAGTCCACTGGGGACAGAAATGTGGGTCTGTGTGGATCAGTTTTCAGCTCCTAGCAGACAGGTGCTCTTCTCCTCTTCTTGTCAACATTTTCTTCTTTACCTGTTCTCTGCACGCTCCTCTAGCCCTCCTTCTCCTGGCCTGCTCCCTGGCATCCTTATTTTCTCCCTTCCCTAAACCCTGAGTTTCTTCTATTGAAAGAAATCTTTCAACCATCCATGCTCCTAAGCTGCCCTTTCTGTCACTGTGCCTGGAACATAGCGGATGCTCAGGAAGTATTTGTTGAACAGAGAACTGAATCCTCTTTTACTTCCTCAGAGCACATAGTTACTGCCAGCCTCCACCTCTTCCCATCCTTTTTGTCTTGTTTTTGTAGCCTGTCCCCAGCCTGTCTCCCTAAAAATACACTCTGAGATCAGACACTGCCTGAGACTGCCCTCCCTCCAGGGTCTCCATCCCCCTTTCTGTGTCTCCATGGCACAGAGCACTGGCTCCCTTTTCCTCTCTTGGCTGTATGGCCATGCATTTCTCCCTAGGCTCCTTCTATATTATGTCATTATTTAGGAATCAGAAGTCCTTTTTTTTTTTTTTTCTCTTTTAATCAGAATGCTCTTTTTCTTCCCTTTTGCCTCCCAAATGGAGCACATGCTTTTCCAAGGTTCTCACTAGGCTTCATGACTTTTTCAGATTCTTCTATGCCAGTGGCTTCAGTGGGGTCAGCTATAAAGTAACTTTCAAATTCACACTATCAGTCTCGGTAGCATTTCTGAACTCCAGTGCCATAGTTCAGATATCTACTGATGCTCTCCATGTAGATTGTTAGTAAAGATAAAAATAATTTATTCTACATTTCCAAAATAGCTCATTACCTGACTCCTCAAACAAATTTATTTATTTATTTTTAAACAAATTTATTTTCTTGCTGTCACTGTTTCTGCTTATTACTCCCCTATCCTCCCAGGTAGTAAGTCTCAAAATGTTGGCGTCATCTTTGAGTACTTCCTTTTCAGCCACTTGTAACTTACTGACCTTTCTCTCATTCAGGCCCTGAGTACCTGCCTCCTGGTACCTCATTGCTCCTCCATTCTGTCCCCACTAACCCACTGAACCACCCACCTCCACTACCCTGATCTACCCTACGTGTTATTACACTTCCTAAGTCATTTCTCTGACCTTAGCACCACCTGCACAGAGAAAGTCATGGACTCTTTGTTGATCACTTAATCAAGAACATGGAACTAATATTTTTGAGCCTTTATCATGTGACAGGCCTGTGAGGTCTGACTTACTACCTCTGTTTTATCAGGGAGGGAACTCGGGCTCAGAGAGGTAGAATAACATATACATGGTCACATAAAGAGTTGGTAGAAACATTGGCACTTTACTACCACTTTCTGGCTTTATGCACTACAGGGCCTAAGTTTAAATCATTTAGCCAGGTATCTGGGAGTCATGCCACGTGGCCCACTGGCCCCCTGCATGATCCTCAGCCCATGACCAGGTGATATCTAAAACTCTTTTGAGCTCTCACTGAGACACTGATTCCCGATAGCTCTTCACTGATTTCCTTCTCTGATCTTCCATCACACTATCTTTGTGGAGGTCACCAAACTTACACCCTACTCTCTAAGTTCCATGTTCATCCACCAAAACTCAATTCACAGAACTTCTTTTTACTTCTGTGTGCTTCCAAAGCAATTTCTCCATCCTGTGAATCCTCACCAGACTTAAAGTCTCTTGTGGTTATAATGTATGTTCCCTGGTCCTTCAAACAGATCAGTTCCTCTTTTGAAGAATTTCCATAGCATCCTTTCACAACCCCTTCCCCAAGTTGTATTACTTTTATAATTAAATGTTCAACTTCTGTCTCCAACTAGAATCTAAGTTCCCTGAGGGCAGGGGTTGGTCTGTCTTGTTCATAAGTGTTTACACATATTTACCTAAGTGCCTGGCACGTAGTAGATATGCAATAAAATGCATTAAATAAGTAACCTAATGCCTTGCTGTTTCTCTCAGACTTTAGATGAATTGCAGGACAAATGGCCACATCTGTGTTTTCCCTGTGTCCCCTGCAGCATTTAGCTCATCTGCATTGTGCTCAGACTTAGAAACTCAATCAGTTTTTGTAAAATACACTAAACAGAGTCCTTAGTAGTCTTCCTGCATCTTGGTATAAGACTGAGGGTATCAGGGGTGCCTGGGTGGATTATTCGGTTGAGTGTCCAACTTCAGCTCAGGTCACGATCTCACATTCATGAGTTCTCACAATTCTTAAGTTTGAGCCCCACATGGGGTTCCCTGCTGTCAGCACAGAGCCTGCTTAGGATCCTCTGTCAACTTTTCTCTCTGCCCCTCTCCCGCTCACATGCGTGTGTTCTCTCTTTCTCTCTCAAAAATAAATAAACATTTATAAAAAAACAAAAAACAAAAAACTGAGGGTATCAGAGCTAACATTGGTTTTACTAGAATCTTCTCCATTCTCCCCTAAGGTTTTAGAGAGTCGTGGGGAAGCCCTTGAAGCCCCTCCAGTCTCTGCTCTCAGGCAACATTTAAGAGCTCCTGAGGGTGAGGAGGACTCAGAACAGATATTATTGTCAGTGCCATTCTGTCAAGAGCCCTCTTTTGGCATCTGGCTAGATCTGACAATTCTCTTTTTTCTTGCCTCCAAGCCGCAATCTCTTTACCGTCACCATGCTCTCGCCACTGCCTTGCTTCTAAAATTTCAGGGCTCTCACCCTCTCCTCTAGCTGCCTTCTCTACTTATAGTTCTAAGCACCTTCATGTGCCCACAGGCAGTTCTGGGATCTGTCCCCCACCCAGCTCTGCAGGGCAACACCTTCCCATAAGAGTTCTGCCTGCAGCCCATGGAGGGTGCTCTCGGGGAATGTGTCCTGCTGTCCTGAGCATAGCTGCTGGAATCCCTGGGTCCTTCCTGTCTGCCTCCCCTGGCCCTCTGCCACACTCCTCTCAGGGCATCTGTCTCCTGCTGTCAAAAATATTGGTAATCATGTAGGTGAAGGTTGAGAGATGGACATAGTAAAAAATGTTATTAGTTGCCCCGAGAGAGCCTAATAAAGCGAATTTCATGAGGTATGACAGCTTTCTAAAGTTACTGAACCATTTGGCATTTCCTCACACAGAGCCAGAGCTGGCCAGGGCCCATCCCCATGAAGGCCCACTTGGGATTGATCTTCCCTTCAGACCTACTTGCCACTTTCACTGTTTCTCCACTTGTGAAAACAGTGCAAAGTCAGCTTCCTCCTAAATGATACATTTGACTCCTTTTATAGTGAAGATTCTGTCTCCCCTCCCCTCTACCCCAGTATCCTATTTAGAATTTTATTATACTGTAGAATGTCTCCATTGCACTCAGAAGGGTAGAAAGTGCCAAAATAAAAACATATCTCTGTTTGAATAGCCCACTTTTTCAGTGTATCCTGGGGAAACAGTAGGAAGTAGATCAACAATTATTGGACAGCAGATACTTTAACTGGAAACCTTCACATAATGTACAGAGATGAGACACAATCCCAGTGTGGGTTTCTAACCTATAAGCATGGCCTGGCCTGTGTTCCATCAGGTGCCCTACTACCCATGCTCAACACCACTGGCCAATTTGGGGTCCTTGGGGCACAGGGATCTTGACCCATAACATGGCCCATAATGGCCCTGGGTAGGTCTGCTCTGGAGCTTTTAGATTTAGGGACTGCACCTCTTGGCCTCTCCCAGGTGTGCTTCACTTTCCCCTGGTTTCAGGGAGCGTGACCTGTGTGGCTGCATCTCAGGAGTACGGGAACTAGAATGTAATACAACCCCTGCGACCCATTGTAAACAAGTGTTATTTAAGTAGCTTCACCAAGTATCACACTACCGGTAGTGTTATCTTCTCACAAGCTGGTGTGAATCTGAGCAGCCACGTAAATAAACAATAGGAGGGTGACCAGAGCACTTGACCTCTCGTGAACTCCTGCTATGTGTTGGGCACTAGGGGGAATACATGGCATATCTAGCCTGCCTGCTCCCGACAGCAATCCTGTGTCCTAGATGCTTCTACCCCCATTTTGCAGATGAGGAAATTGAGGCTTAGAGAGACTAAATAATTTGTCCAAGGCACACAGCTAGGAAGTGGCAGGGCTAAGAGTTCAATTAAAGCCAGACTGATTCTAAAATGAAAATACCAAACCCTGGAGCAGCTGTGTCATTCTGGGGTTCCAGGAGACTCTCAGACTTGAGAGGTTCTGATATCTGATGTTAGCTCTGTTCCCCTGAAGGTAATGTAAATAATACATGGCTTCTTCCCATATCACCTTCTTTACTTATTAAATGGGCACATTCAAAAGCCATATTCCCATATTCTGCTACAGCTGCCACCCACTGCTACCACCTCCATTGCTCCCTGGGAATGCTGCTGCTTCCTGAGCAGATTGGAAGCACTTTGTCTCATCCAATAGCTTTTTTCCTGAAGACACAATACTTTAATGATGGCAAACATAATAACCCATGACTAAAGATATTTGTCCAATCTAAATTTTGTTTTACTTGCAGAGAATGGCAAATCTGTTCATTGGAAACTGGGAGCCGATAAGGAAGTCTGGGTCTGGGTGATGGGTGAACACCATCTAGATAAACCTTACGATGTTCTCTGTAATGAAATTATTGCTGAGAGGGCCCAGCTGAAAGCAGAGCAGGAAGCGGAAGAGCTCAGGTATGAGATCTACAAACCAGTGAGAGGCTGGCCAGATTATACAGTCATGCAAAGATGCCTCTTCTTCACAGTAGCTGGAGGGAGAGTGGGGTGGGCAGAGTCACAAGAGTAACTTTAGATCTGTCGGGCAAGTTTCTTTAGACTTTTGGTGGTTCCCTTTATTCCCACAATGTGATCAAATCAGCTGTTTCATTTCCTTGCTTGTCACCCCGGGTTTGATCTGGATGTGGTTTCCCCAGGAATCACTGGCTTCACTAGAACCATGCTGGAGCACCAAAGGCTGACACAGCTGAGCATCAGGAATAGAAATAAGAAATGCAGTGACAGTTCAAGCTTCAGGACTTCAAACAAGATTGCTTAGATAAAGGTAGCTGAGTAAGCAGACCTTTTAGGGCCTGTGCTAGGTGGTGGGGATTCAAAAATGAACAAGGAGCTTCCAGTCTAGGAGGAGAAACAGGTGCACCACTAACTTCAGCTGATATAGGCTGTGATATGTGCTATAAGTAAGTTATTAACAAAGCATTAACTGGACCTATGATTCCTACCCACAAAAGAGGTGAAATCTGAATTGAACCTTAAAAGATAAGTAGAGTTTTTCAGTGCAGAATGTCCGGAAGGAGACTGCAGGCAGAGGGCATAATCAAGATCCTTAGTCTTGAATATGTAAGGTTCTTTGGGTGATGATGAGTTCTTCTGAGTGTTTGGGGTATATGTGGGCAAATAGCGGGAGACAGGGCCATGTGCTAAAGTGCTTTGAAAGCCAGATTTAGGACTTTGGACCTTATCCTGTGGATGGTGGCAGTTTTTGAATCAGGAAGAGACATGATCAGCTGGAGATCTAGGAAGGTAACTTGAGTGGTAGCAGTGAGGCAGATGATTGATCCCCTCTGCAGGGTGCCCAGGGTGACTTCTGTGAAGCCTGTTATCCCTTGATGAGATAGAAGCAGACATACGGACCTCAGTTCAGTTCCCAAGGGCTGGTGATGCTGCCCACAGCTCCTGTAACTAACGTATAAATGAGCATGCAGAGATAAACTAATTATTTGCTGCTTATCAGAGGAAGGCAGTGTGCTCTAGCAGTTTAGCTTCTGAACAGGAATTGGGCAGACCTGGGTTCAAATCCTGCCTGTGCCACTATGTAGCCTTGGATAAATAAAATAATTATTTTGAGCTTTTTTGAGTTAAGCAAGGATAACAACCCCTTTCTTCAGGGCTGTTATGAGGATTAAGTTAATGTCTTTAAAATACTAGCAAAGGGCTCAGCCTATTCACTCGGTAAATGGTATCTATTACTGTTTTTCACATAATTTGAATGTAGGCATCTGCTTTGGAAAAGCTATCCATGTTGGAGAGTGTTTTTGATAATTCCACATTTGTTTCTCTTCAGAAAGACTCAGTCCAAAGAATTTGCCAATAGCTTGAAAACGAGATCACAGTACTATGATCTGCAAGCACCAGATACCCTGGAGTCTCAGAATATCTGTAAGAAAGCAGCGGAAGAGGAGGAGCTGGGGAAAGGCTCTAGACTGGCACCACCCCTTGAAGAAGAGAAAATTCCAGTGAGTCTTTCATATCTGTAAACATGCAGAATTTCATAACCAGGGAAGTGAAAGATATTGGGGCCACTGAGATGAATGTAGTTGAACATCAGGCTCTCAGACTTTTCTGGGAAAAATCCCTCCCAACTGGAAGGCCCTGATGTTCAATTTGACTCTCCTGCTATTTCACAAAAAAGGTAAAGCACCCCTTTTTCATGGACTGAAGTTGTGAAGAAGGAACTCTACGAATAAAATTTTGCATTTTAAGGTATTTTGGGGGTTTATTTTTTCCCTATTATATGTCTTCTATAACGGGGATTGGCAACTTTTTTGTGTGTGAAGGGCCAGATGGTAGATACTTGAGGCTTGTGGACCGTACGGTCTCTGTCACAACTGTACTTAATATAATAGATGTGGCTCTGTTCCAGTAAAACCTTACTTACCTAACAGCGCCAGGTCTGGCATACAGGCTGTGGCTGACTGATTCTAGTCCTAGAACGCTGGCACATTTGTGATGTAGATTATTCTCTATCAAGTCTTCCCCTTTTGGTTGAGGACTACACCTCAGTGCCTCACTGGCTTCCTAGGTTCTGCTTGTGACTGTGGGGACTGCTATTTCCTCAACAGAATTTTATAATCAGAATTGTTCTGAATTCTCTTGTGTCTCAGTTGGTTCAAAAAGCTCAGACATCATTTGCTACTTAGGTTATAGTTTGGAAGAACAATAAAATGATATTATGACATACTCTAAACCTTGCCCCTGCTGTAAGAGTGTCATTTGTGCAGGCTGCATGGGTGAAGACCTTGCATGATTTGGCTGGATTGATTGAATCAGTGTTTTTCTTAACAAATACTTACCAAGGGGCCAATACATGTAATGATGGATATTATGGAGCCACAAAGGAGGCACAGGACAAGGTCTTCATCCTTCAGGAATTAGAGGAAAGATTAGAAGCACTTAGTACTAAGGAAGCACATAATTAAGTTCCAGCTGGGTAGAAGGTCAGGGCTTGACTGGTTTGTAGAAGGCAGGGATGGGGGTAGGCCTGATGTCATGGGGATATGCAGAATGTCTGTGGTGAGAAAATGGAAAGCATCATTTGTGGGGATACAGGGAGGAGGGCAGCCTGACTGGGATAAAGTACTTTGGCTGGGACTTGGAAGGTGCATTTGAGGTGCTGATAGGCCATATTATGGAAGAGGAATCAAGCTTTTTTTGTGTTCATTTTCTATTGCTGCCATAGTAAATTACTGTAAACCAAATGGCTTAAAATAATACCTGTTTGTTATATGACAGCTCTTGTGGTCAGAATTCCGACATGGCTTGGTTAGGTCCTTTGTTGAGGGTCTCAAAAGGCAGAAATCAAGGTTTTGGCTGACATGGGTTCTTATCTGGAAGCTTTAGGAAGAATCCCTTACATGTTTATTTAGACTGTTGGCCATAGGAGTTAGCTTGTGGAGATGGAATGTTTGGTGAGATGATTCCTCATAAATTCTTCCACCTCTAAACATTCATGGTCCTAAACAACACCCGTAGGCATGACCTGAAATAGAATATTTTTTGTATCACTACAGATGTTAAGGATGGTTTCCATACAGTTTTAATGGATGAGCCTCACCATGGGGTCTGGACTTTCAGATTCAAGCAGAATTTAGGCAAAGATGTGAGGTTCAAGCCCAGTAGTACAAGGCTGAGGTTAATCCAGTCTCATATCTGGAATTGAGGTACAAGTTTTATCTTTCTCAGTCAATTGGCAATCCTATTCTGAGCTTTTCTCCACAGCCCTCTGCCTGAGACTCAAAACTCTCATCTTTTGGCCCTCCTGGAAAATAGCTAATCTTCTCACAATGTAGAAGAGATTGTGAAATGTAGAGATATGTAGAGAGTTGTACCCTTCCCTCCATGGGACCAGAACACTGAACAGCCCAATGTATAGGTTTGCATTTCGATCATTTTATACCAATATAACAACGATTTACTTTATTTTTAAATTATTTTTAAAAATTTATTTTATTTATTTTTTTATTTGAAAGAGAGTGCATGTGAGGGGCAGAAGGAGAGAGAGAGAGAGAGAGAGAGAGAGAGAGAGAATGAATCTTAAACAGGCTTCATGCTCGGTGCAGAGCCTAATGTAGGGCTTGATCCTATGACCCTGGGATCATGACCTGAGTCAGATGCTCAACTGACTGAGCCACCCAGGTGCCCCAACAATGATTTATTTTATATATTCATTAGCAGATGGAGTCATCCAAGGAGCTGTCTTGTAGAATCATAAAAGATTTGCCCCAATTCTAAGAGTGAAGAATTTGTTTCACCCTTAGAGTCATGAGAAGCAAGTCTGGGGTGGGGGGCGGGGCGGTTTGACAATAGTTGTTTGACCCCCACTTCAGGGTTTAGAAAACTTGGAGTCCAGTCTCAGAGCAATTTTCTACACACTCAAATAGTCATGAAAAATTTTTAAAAGAATATACTTATATTGATTTAAAATTTTCATTTTAACAAATGGCCAGAAGTAAGACTGCCTGATTCAGAACCGGGTACTGTGAAACCGTACTGCTGACGCAGGAGACCTCTAGTCTGGAATGGAGGCTTCAGTCTTCAGAGGCAGCTCTGCAACTTGGGGCAGAATCCTGTAAGGAATCAAGGCCCCCTCTAAAGTAGGGATTAAATTAGCAACACAGTTTCTTTACAAAAGAAGCTGAGAAAATTTATCAACATGAGGATGTTTGCCCAATACCATCTGATGGAAGCAGAAAGAATTGTCCCCTGAAATCCTTCAGTTGTAAGATGCTGTTTTATCGCAGGCCCAGCCTTGGTCCTTTTCATTTTTCAGATGAAGAGTTGGAGGCCACAGGAGCCTCAGTGGTTTGTGTATTCTGCAGAGGAGGCTGAAGTAATGCCTGGATTAGAGTTGAATGTATGGTTCTTTTTCTGAAAAGCTATTGCCCTCTACGAAATACCTACCCTGTTCCTATTTTTGGCAGTGGTGATAGTGCTTGGGAAACTCAGAAATAGTGTTCTGCTTAGTATTTAGTGAAAGTGTTGTGGTTCTCAGTGGATCACAGTGAACACTGTGTTACTGGGTGCCTGTCGCTGAACTAGAGGTGATGATACATATCAGCATTTAGCTGTCACCCAGCCAGGTTTTGAGATATGCAGGTGGGGAAGCAGATGCCATTCCCATGCAAAGACAAGTCTGATTGGGAGTTAATAGGAGCCAGAGAAAATGACAGATAATGCACTGTGTGAGGCTCCCTCTCCCTGGGGAGTTTAGGTGAGAACTGGAGTACTCCGCAGCTAAGTGGAAATTCTTAGGGATCCTGGATGTGGACAGCCAGTGTTTTCCCCACTCTGTGTGAGAGAATTTGTTTTCCCCACTCTGTGCAAAACAGTTGTGAGTGTGGTTAGGAGAGTGGCAGAATATGCTAATTCAAAGATAAGCCCCTTTGTGTTTCTCTGTTTATATGTAATTTGTAGGGGCTGGGGAACTTATTCATTAATCACTAGACTGACTGTCCTTGCCCCCAAGAGGGACCTTGAATGAAACTATATCTGCTCACTTGTAGATTTTATCTCATTTGTTATTTTTGTAGAAATGGCCTTCAGAGTAGACCCTACTGCAAAACAAAAGATTAAAACATTAGAACACAAACATCTGGGATTCAAAGCATTCCAAAAAAAAAAAAAAAAAAAGCCTTGAGCAAGATTTTTCCTCTTCATATCTTTAAAGAAACAGAGTTAGAGATAACACCTCTTGCCTCTCTACCCCTACTTTGCACATATGCACATGTGCGTGCACACTGTCCCAAGACTCTGATATCTGTTTTTATATCTGTCATTTTACTGTAAGATCTGATAAAAAACATGCTACTAAAATGTACACTTTGATTGTTAATTTGACACTGAAGCCATGGTGGTTATATTTTTAAGTGTTATTCTAACTCCTAGCTTTGTGTTCCCATTAGCAGATAGCAATGAAGGAACAACCTATAAAACTATTTTCAGACATAATGAAAGACTTCCACTTAGGTTTTCCTTCTTCCATACATCACTTCCAATCCAAAGTTAAACGTGCTCTCAGAAACCAGCAGTTGTCTAAAACCGGAATTTGGCTGTTTGCCTTGATAAAGGAGAGATTCAGAAGCAAGATACTAAGATCAAGACCACTTCTTTAAAGAATAGAAAAGAATATGCTGAATTGTTGGGTTTTTTTTGGACCTTTATTCATCTCTAAGTGCTACTTATAGAGCAACCAAGTTTTGGTTATACGTGGCTTGTGCGTTTTGTAAAGGGTGAACGGTAGTACTAAATCACAGTTTTTCTTAGGTGATTTAATCGGGGACATACTAAAGCTTGGTGAGTAGGCGGGTGGAGAAGTCTGCACCCTACCCCAGAGTAGATGCCCTGTGCCTGGGCTTGGGAACCATTATGGCATTGCCTGGCTCTTGTATGCAGACAGGCATATTGCCAATCCCTAAATGGGAGTTGGGTTCACACTTATAATAAGGAATCTCAATGTAAATAGAATGGGAAAATGTGTTCCTGAAATGCAAGCTAGAATTTTGAGGATTGAATTGGATGTGTTAAATAACAAAAAACTGAGTAAATTAAAAGAAAAATTTTTAATGTTTATTTTTGAGAGAGAGTGTGCAAGTGAGCGTGAGAGGGACAGAGAGAGAGGGAGACACAGAATCTGAAGCTGGCTGTAGGCTCTGAGCTGTCAGCACAGAGCCTGAGGCAAGGCTCCAACTCATGAACTTTGAGATCAGACCTGAGCCAAAGTTGAACACTTAACCAGGTGAGCCACCCAGGTGCCCCTAATTGAGCAAATTTTAAAGACCCAACTGACTTTATTAATTGGTTCATGAATTGGGCAACATCCTATCCAGCAAGTAGAAGGGAGCTCTAAAGGGTTTTGGAAAAGGAAAGTTTTTGAAGGTAGAAAGGGAATGGAAAAAAGAAACTATTAGCAAAGAATCTATTGTTTTAGACAAGCTCACCCTTCTAAGGGGAACAGAGTGCTCTGTCAGTAAAATTCCTAGAGCTGACCAGGAAATTCCCATTCTGACTGCTTAAGGTTACCTTTTTGGGGGTGTGAAACTGCAGTTATGTTAGGTAGTAAGTCTTGGTTTACTGACTTAGGTCTCAAGCTAGGCAATGCCATTTTGGGCCCATGGTTTTCTTTTTAACAGGTGTGAAGAAAAAAGACGGATAATCCCAAACCAGTAACTGTTTCCCTTGATGTATATTCTCTTCTAGTATGCATGCAGGAAGCAATATTATTTTTGTGAGAGACAAAGTATTGGGTATGCTAGGCAAAAACAGACAAGGGGTTTGTTGTGCTCATTTTATTAATTCAAGAGTGGAGCCATAATCAGAAAGTTATATAATTACCCAAGTGGTTTCCATGTAACGTAGTAGAATTTCATGGTAGACTATAGAATAAAATTTTATAGAAGATAGAATTACAAAATCCTAGGGCCTTAGAAGCCATTTAAACTGTTATGCTTTTAAAAACAGTATGTTATAGGGCATTGGGGTACTCAGTCAACCAACCAGCTCTTGATTTCTGCTCAGGTCATGATCTCATGGTTCATAAGATTGAGCCCCATGTTGAGCCCAGCATCATCCTCTGTGCTGACAGTGAGAAGCCTGCTTGAGATTCTCTCTCTCTCCCTCTCTCTCTTTGCCCCTCCCCCCGCTTGCATGTATGTTCTCTCAAAATAATTAAACTTTAAAAAATAAAAAAATTTTAAAAATGGCAGATATAGCCTATCACTGGGTTGGATATGAGAATCAATGAGGCAATATATATTGAAGTGTTTTGTATAGTATTATGTATGATATAAATATTATAGTTAGGTTCCTATATTCCCTTATGTCAAGACTTCCCATATCAATCATGTTTTTAAGACTCTTTTCTCTCTTAACAATCTTTTATTATTTTATCCTTATACTTTATATTTAATAATTACTTTATTTCCCTTGCTTGTCTTCATTTTGTTTTTCATGGAACATATATCAGGTGTGTCCCTAGTGAAAATGTAAGGGCAGCCTTTGAAAGTCTTTCATATCTGAAATGCTTTGCCCTAACAACCCCTATTGGTTCTGCATTATTACATTTTCCGAGGATGTCCCTGCCAGTTCTCCTATTTGCACATTGCTGTGAGGGGTTATAGGGGGAAGGTACAATGAAAGTGGACAGATGTTCATTCAGTATACAGTTCAGTGCTCTAATATGGACAAAATAAACTCAGACAGTATATTATTTAAAGATGTTCCATAAAATTACACACAATATTAGAGTCTGCTGTACTTTTAAGTCAGGCTATCTAGTAGTCCATGTGCATAGATTTTACTAGGAACATTGTTAGCAAAGTAAGGAAAGACTCTCTAGGGTCTCTGTTGTCCTAATTCATGTTTCAGTAAAATCATTCCACAGGGACCATGTACCATATTTTCAACAGTAAAATTGATTGTCCCATTTTTCATCTTGTTAGTTTAGTTGGACTTTGAAAGATATCTCTACCCCATATTATCCTCCTTCATAACTTTATCAAAGCAATTTCATTATTCTGCCTCTCTCATTATTTTAGAAGGAAAAAGCTAAATCCCAGTATGCTCAAATGCTTAATATTATAATCATCGTTGGGAAATTTTATTTAAAATGGCTGGAAATACCAGGATATGATTATTCCAATGACCTGGTTAGCAAAATGGGTGAGTTATAGAGCATCAATTTTCAGAGAATTTTAATTGTCTCTCTTGATTAATATTAAAACTAGACTAAATATTTTATAATGATTGAGAAAGTGCTTCATGAATTTATGGTATGTTCATTCATGCACCAAATATTTATTGAACCTTACTAAGTGCCAGTCACTGTTCTGTTTGCTGAGGGCTCAGCTATCAGTGAATTAAGCTGACATAGTCTTTGCCTTCATTATTCTGACCTTTTATCCATTAAGGAATACCATGGATTTAAGAGGTGTAAGAACAGGATGGCTAAACACTTAATCTAGTAATTTTTTTTCAAAAGGAAACTCTTGGTTTTAGCCTGTTAATTCATCATTTTAATCTTTACCATAAAAATTGAATGCTAAAAATCTTATGTTTATTGGAGTTTTCTGGTTTATTTGCAGTTAATAAATTGCATAGCCATACTTTTAAACAGAGTATTAAGTTAAAAGACAGAACAAACTGTTTTTCAAATCAGCTTTTTTAAATGTTTATTTATTTATTTTGAGAGAGAGAGGACATGTGCATATATGCATGAGTTTTGGAGGGTCAGAGAGAGAGGGAGAGAGAGAGAATCCCAAGCAGGCTCCATACTGTCAGCACGGAGCCTGATGTGGAACTTGATCCCATGAACTATGAGATCGTGACCTGAGCCAAAATCAAGAGTAGGTCGTACAACTGACTGAGCTACCCAGGCACCCCTCAAATCAGTTTTAAAAGTGAATATAATTAGAATAATTCTCATGGGACACATAGTCTCTGGGGGAAATATGATTTGTAATCATGTAATACAGATGTTGCTACAGTATCTTTTGATAATCCAATTGCTTATATAGATTTGAATTGCCATACTTCTAAATTTAACAGTAATTTGTATACACAACAGACACACACACACACACACACACACACACACACACACATGCACGCACACACACACGCACTACCCTTTGGTCAATACAGATGCTCTCCACTCCCAGATCTGGTTGGGCCTGCACTGACTAGAAGGGACCATTCTGACTCAGTGTCTGCAGGAAGTCTACTACCTTCTGATGCCATTGGCTTTCAAGTTTTCACTTTATTTTGTGGAGTCATATTCTGTGGCAGTTTTTATTTTTAAATAAAGGGGATATGAAGCAGGTAAGATTGCTTTAACTGTGCCCATAGAGTTTCAGCAGCTGCAGAAGCCTCTGTAATGTAGCAAATGGGAAGAGGGTGCTGTGGCTTGTAGGCATGAGAACAAGCACACATTCTCTCTGGGACACCCCATGGAAAGACTGAGCTGTAGACATCGAGAGGACATGGTTTCAATCTCTGATTTCCTACCTATTAACATGTCACCTTACCTCTTTTGTAAAGGGACAGTACCTGCTTTGATTCTCTTATAGGATTGATAATGAAGGTCAAATGATGTATCGGACTTGAAAGTGCTTTGAAAGCAAAAATTATGCAGGTATGGGTAGTTTTCCTCTCTTTCTAATAATAGGAATAATTAAAAAGTATATTCCCTGGAACATAGCATCATATGGAAGCTGCAGAGGGGGCATGGTGCCTTCTCCAAGAAGCCTCTTCATCTTCACTCTGGGAATGTTGAGTGGCAACAGCATTCCTGAGATTGTCTCCATCTGGTATTAACATCATAAATAGTCACTTTTGAGCCAATAATCTGGTTGTTTTTTAATAAAGGAAATCTTGGATCATACTGTTTTCAGTCTACTATACTGAACTTGTATTTCATGTATTTGTAGAATGGGTAAGTGTATCTGAATGAACCCATTCTATACAAGTCCTCATTAGTTCTTCATATTATTTTAGCACTTTGGAATAATGGCAAATCTTGGTTCACCTTGAAAACTAGAATTTTTATATGTGGTTCTTGGTATATGTGAAGAGTTTTTAGAGTTTACCATATATTTTAGACTTATAGAAGTACTTCAGTAGAAGTATCAGGTAGTTATTAACTGGGTGGTTATTAAACTAATTGAAATTATTTATGCTCTGACTCCTCTGCTCAAGAACCAACTCAGAGCTTTGGTATACTGAGAACAGAACCTAAAACTTGTGACAAAGAAAGGATGTCAAATCTGATGGCACCAGCAGATGGTGCTGATGGTCACATTATCCCTTCAGTTCCGGTCCATTTCATTGTCTGGCTCATTTGTCTGTGCTTAGTTTTGAATTATCTTTTTTTTTTTTTTTTTTTTTAACATTTATTCATTTTTGGGAGACAGAGAGAGAGAGACAGACCATGAGTGGGGAGGGCAGAGAGAGAGAGGGAGACACAGAATCTGAAGCAGGCTCCATGCTCCAAGCTGTCAGCACAAAGCCTGACGTGAGGCTCGAACTCAGGAACTGTGAGATCATGGCCTGAGCTGAAGTTGGACGCTCAGCCGACTGAGCCACCCAGGTGCTCCCAATTTTGAATTATCTTAAGAGTATTAATAACCCCATCATTTCTGAGAAGTGCAAAAGCAGTGAGAATGTTGAAATGCTGGTGTCGGGGAAGGATTTCCTCTGCCCTTCGAGGTCCTCCTGGCCAGAATAAGAATCAAAGTGACACGAGACAGACTAACAGGAGAAAATCAAATTTAATTTCCTATGTATGAGAAACCCACACAGATGTGGAAATTCTGAAGACAGTCAAGCAAAATGTGGTGTATATATCATTCTGAACTAAGGAGAAAGGGGCTCTAGGGGTCTGGGACTTCCTGCAATTCACAGGATGATAAAAAAGAGTAAATGTTTGGTAAAAACAAATGTTTTCTGGGCCACTCAGAAAGAATGAGACACAGAGGACATTGATCAAACAGGCTCTGCTAGATTCCTCTCTCTCTGCTATACCTAGTTCATAGTGTCATGGAGTTATCTCTAGTGACAGCTCTCTTCCTGGAGCAAGACCTCTATCTAAATTCTTTTAAGTAGTTGAGGTGGGAAGGTAACGAGCTTTTCCTGAATCTGCTGGGTTTTGATTGCTTTTAACTCAAAAATTACCTTCATGCCAATGTAGTCCATCTTGGGGTGGTCTGCCCTTGGTGGTAGATAGATAATATAGGAAAAAAGATAATAAAAAAAGCAAGTGGTAAGGAAACAATGCTGTATGTGCATATAAGATGAATCATTCAATTGAGCAAATAATTCTAAGGGAAAAAGAATAACTCACACAGTATGCTTCAAGTGCCATGCAGATGACAGTAATTGGCAAGTGATGGGGGAAAAAGGTTTGACAAAGTAGAATATATGTTAGAAGAGACCTGTCCAAGCCCTGTTAGCCTGAAGCTAATTCAGGAAACAACTGAGAGTCTGCGAGCTTAAAGGCTGAGGGTGGATGAGTGCTGGTGACAAATCCCCAGTCCAAAGCTCTGCTGGCTGCCTAGGTCCAGGTCCTGCTACAGACTAGTGGCTGGTTCCATAGCTAGAACCTGAGTACAGTGCTTGAGCAGACAAGGGAGGGTGGTTACCAGTCTCCTAATTTTCTTTTTCTTTAAAGTTTTTTTCTTCAATTTATTTATTTATTTTGAAAGAGAGAGAAAGAGCCTGAGTGGGGGAAGGACAGAGAGAGAATCCCAAGCAGGCTCCGCACTGTCAATGCATAGCCTGATA
This sequence comes from Panthera onca, assembly GCF_046562875.1. Lineage (NCBI taxonomy): Eukaryota > Metazoa > Chordata > Mammalia > Carnivora > Felidae > Panthera > Panthera onca. The sequence continues at coordinate 165,626,165 of NC_138342.1, read as the reverse complement.
CAGGGCTCAAACCCACAAAACATGAGATCATGACCTGAGCCAAAGTTGGATGCTTTACTGACTGAGCTACCCAGGTGCCCCCCTCCTAATTTTCAACATAGAAGAAACTGATCCTTTTTGCAAAATGATGTCCCACGGATCTTATATCATTAAATAAAGGGAGAGGGAGAGTGGGCCTGTTTTTAAAGCTCACATTCCTTATGGTGGAAATTTATTCAGAGACTACAAATTCAAATTCTTCAAAGTCATGTTGGACTTTTCAACAGACATGTATAAAATCTGTTAAAACAGTTCTAACCTGTTCACAGATAGGGAACTGGCTACTATACTATTCTGTTTTAGATGCAGAGCAGTTATGTATCCTTTTATAATATTAAAATAAAAATGAGATAGAATATGGTAGGTAGCAATTGTGAAACCTATAGGAGTCATTATTTTGCCAAGTAATAAGCATAAAGAAACATTTTGACCTACAACTCATTTCCTATCATTGCAATGTTGACATAGTGGGAAAAGTATAAACTCTGGCACTACCCAGCTGTATGATGCCAGAAAGCTGTACAACTCCTCTGAGATTCAGTTTCTTCCTCTGATAGTTGGGTATTGTGTTGTCCATACATCATAGGTGCTTGAGGAATAAAAATAATACTAAGTTACTAACACAGTGCCTGGTCATAATGCGCCTTTAATGACTAGTAGCCTTCAGTGGAATTAGCATTAATAGCACTCTCCATGACTAGTAAAAAATCTCAACAGAGGGCTTGAAGAGTGCCACTACCAATTGCCATGGCCAGTTTTATTAACTAAAATAGACTAAACTTTTATAACAAATAGACCAACAAAGCAATAGGCAAAACACAACAGGAGTTCATCTTTCTCACTTAGAACTTCAAAGAATGGTTCTGGTTCAGGAGGCCCAGGTCCACAGAGTCACTCAGGGACTGAAGGTGTAGTAGCATGACTGTGATCACCATTTCAGCCCAAAGGAAGGGGGAAGTGGGAAGTGGAGAGGAATGGGTGAAGGAGGTTTTAAGGACTTGAATAGGAGTGGCAAATACCAGGTATCACAAATTGGAAATAACTTATTCCCATGGGCACACCTAACTGCTAGGGCAGCTGGGAAAAGCAATGTAGCTACTGTGAGATAAGGGATAAAACTGAGGTAGTCACACTGGTTTATTACATGACATGGTAATGACCCTAAAGTATCTTATGCTCCACACTGAATCTCAGTACCAACCTTTTTCTGAAAATTTACTGACAATTTCTGATCGATACCAAAATTCAGGAGTGAGTCCTCAGGCACAGGGCACATAAATCATGGTGATATGGGTTGCGAGAGGCTCATGTGACTTTTCATACTGGGACTTGGCCCAGACTCTGCATCAGGCCGGGGCAGGGGGACAGGGGCCTGTGTAACTGACCTGGCCTTAAGAGACACTCCGTGTGATATGCCAGCTCAGTCACAATGCCAGAGCAGTTGGCATGTGGCAGGCAGGAGTGACACCAGGGAATCTGGGCAATGGATCTGGGAACCACATTGGCAGGAGTTGCCTCTTGGGAAATCCATCCAGAGCAGCATAAAGCCAGATACTGGGCTGGGTAACAGGGGTGGGAGAGGTGGGGAGGGGAGGAGAGTGATCAGACAGAGAAAGTGGCCAGGGCTCCCAAGCACCAAACTGATATTCTAGTCATGCCTCCAGTCCTAGACAGGGAGCAAGGCATATGCAGTTAAATGTCAGAGATGAAGCATTTCTCTGGTCTGAACTAAAACAGGGGATGACGTAGAGCAGGGATTAAGAGAAGAAGATAATTTAAATTAAGGAGTAATGGTGATGTCTAGAAGTCATTCTGGAGCCCTGGGGCCAGCTGGGAACAAAAAAGAGAAACCCACTTGTCATGACCAAAACACCAGCTCCAGAGTCTTGAGCAATAATCCCCTACTGAGTAGGGAGGCTGAGGTCTCCCGTACCTACTGCCTCAGTCATTATGGACTCAGGGACTTTGGTGGTGGAAAGCTTTGGTACATACATCTATGGGAGTGGGGCAGGTTAGGGAACATTGAAACAAAGGAAGCATTAACAGATTATCTACTGAAACTGCACTGTAGTTCTAAATGGTATAAAAAACATGTTTCATTTAATTTTTAGTCATTCTCCAGTTCCTCAAGAAATATTCAACAAATGTTGGCAGATTCTATCAATCGTATGAAGGCATATGGATTTCACCAGGTAAAGACTTACATTCTGTCTTCAGGGGGCTAAATGCATAGCCATGTCCACTAATGTTTCACAAATGGATATATTAGTCTCATGCAGAAATGAAAGCAGCAAAATGTGAAATCTGTCTTAAAAAGCTTGTGAGCATAGCTATTCATCTTTACCTGTTTATCTGGAGGTTGGAAAAGTCTTGAGTATCATGGAAAGAACAGATGCCAAGAAATATCTGCTAAACTCCTCATGGAAGATCTAAACAGAGACAACACCAGAGAGCGATAAATGAAGCATTTAACTTGGCAGAAATGGTGAATTCAGATTAAGTTCCTAATGTGTTCATTGGTTCTGTGAACCTGTCCCTTCAGGATGAGCAGCCTCTTGTGCCGTCCATGCCCACTGTGCCAGGAGCTCCTTTAGGCACTCAGACCTCTCACACATCCACCCAGACATGGGATTCTTCCTACAGGCCAAGCCTGTTTCCTCCATCATGCTAGATTGTCATTGTATCATACATTTTTCACAATAAATGGGGCATAGGCTGGCAGTTGGAAACCATGGTAGGATTTGACCCGCAGTAAGTTTGAAAACATAGCATAAGATAGGAGGCTGTAAAGAGAAGGTTCTGAGTGACCACAGGCCTGAGATGGGGTCATGGTGAAGGCCCACATTCTAGTAGATTCTAGCAGATCTAGTAGATCTCTAGTAGAGGTCAATTCCCTGACTGGTCTGCAGGGACATGCATGAACTGAGATAGCTCCTGTGGAGACTTCAAGAAGCCATGAACTTTTGTGGTATAGTCCTGGTGTGCATACTGCTGATATAATATAGGCCATTCCAGAGCATCTAAAGGAAAATTTCAGTTACACTGCCCAGATTACATTGCTTCATTTCAAATGATAGCAAGAAAGACAAAGGGTCTGTGTATTTATTCAACCAATTTCTGCTGAGTTTCTCCTCTGTGGTAGGCACTGTTACAGGCTTTGGAAACACAGTGAAAAAATAGATAAAATCCCTACCCTCAGGAAGCTTATATTCTGGATGTGGAGACAGACAACAAACACATCTATGAAGTCAGATGGTCGTAAGTTCTATGGGGGAAAATGATGCAGGATAAGGGAGCTGAGGAAGGCTGGGAGGGTGGGAATTGGTTTTTTATAGAGGTAGTCAGAGAAGGCTACTCTGTAAAGGTGCTATTGGTGGAGACCTGAAGGAATGAGGGAAGGGGCCATGTGGATGACTGGGGTAAAGTATGTTCCCAGCAGAGGGAACAGCGAGTATAAAGGCACAAAGGCAAGAGCTCACTTGACATGGTCAAAGAGATCAGTGCTGAGAAATCATGTAGACCCTTGTAAGGAATTTGGTATCTTGGTGTTATTTCAAGCCACGATGAAAAATGAGATCATCTAGAGAGTGAGTTTAGATGGAAAAGAGAAGTGGTCTGAGGTCTAAGGTACATCAGTGTTTAGACTGGGCCTGAAATATCTTGTCTCCAAAATAAGGGAAATGGACTAGATCAGTGGTTCTCGAACATTTTAAGATGTAAGTTATTCGTTTTCACACCCTCTCAGGAGAACACCTATAGCCATGGGCCGATACATCCCCTCTCTAACTTAAGAAATTATCTGGGAATTCAAGAGAGTGAATGAGCAGAAAGATCACTTACCAAGCTTCTCTGTAGAACAAAGGTAATAAAACAGAGCCTTCCCACTTTAAAGGCAATGGAGAGGCTCTCTGAGGAAACTTGTGGAGAGTATTTCCATTAACAGGCTGGGATGAGAGACTTTCTGTGGGAGACGTTTTGACATCAAACTGCCTGTCCTCATGTTTAAACCTCAGTCCGTGGGCGTATGGACCAGTGTTCAGCCTCAGCCCTGCTGTTCCTTCACTCCTCAGCCTCTATCTTGATTTTCCCATGCTTGGCTCACCGTCCCCATCCTGGGCCTACATGTTTCCAGCAAACACTTCTAAAAAGGAAATGATGGCTTGGCTTGGTTTTCTAAATAGATGAAGTAGGAAGTAAGGATCAACTTGTAACTGTTAGGCGCCCCTAACAGTCATTTAAAACACCAGAAGCTGCTTTTTGTCTGTTTGTTTTAGTTTTTATAATATTGGCAAACTGCAGAGGCTTAGCTCTAGGCAGGAAATGAAAGTAAGAAAAAAAGTGAAAATAATAAATACACAAAAGTTTTGTTACATCTTGGGGTGCCTGGGTGACTCAATCAATTAAGCATCTGACTCAATTTTGCTCAGGTCATGATCTCACCGTTTCTGGGATCAAGCCGCATATGGGGCTCCACATTGACAGTGTGGAACCTGCTTAGGATTCTTTCTCTCCCCCTGTCCCTCTCCTGTTTGCTTGCACAGACACACTCTCTCTCGAAAGAAAGAAAGAAAGAAAGAAAGAAAGAAAGAAAGAAAGAAAGAAAGAAAAAAGTTACATCTGAAGTGAAATATAGTGTATGAATTATCACCTATATTAACTGTGATTTATGACTTCCCACAGTGATTGAAAACAAGTTCTGTGACATCAAGGTTTATATTTTAGTTGGGGTGAAATAACTTAACAGAAAGTCTTTATCTTTCTATAGAGAAAAAGAAAAAAAAAAACTATCATTTTTGTGCTGGAGAACAAAGCATGATCTGTCTTTTCTGACCCTCTCAGCTTATTTCATTATTTAGGTGACCAAGGCTCTTATTTAGTTGACCAAGTGCTAAATTCAGTTTTCTTGTAGGCACTCAGGAGGCAGTTCCCAAATAAACAAAGTACTTTTTAGGTCTAAGTGATTAGGCGTATTAGTTTCTCTTTAGTTAAAAACGAGTTCCTTCAGTGTACTGGTGCATAGAGCTGTCCACTTCACAATGGCTAATGTCATATTTTTATGTTATGTGTATTTTGCCACAATTTTTAAAAAGGTTACAATGGTAATTTTTATATTATGTATATTTTACAATAAACAAAAGCAAATTCCCTTTTTAAGGAAGACTTGTGTTTCTTATTTTATGTTTTCTCAAAGATGATGCTTTGTAAAAATATTTTTCTGCTTTTTTTAAATACAAAAAAATATTCCTTTTTGGGTCACCTAAAATCATGTGTAAATACCACATTTTTAGACACACTGGTGCGAGGGCACATGGAGATACAGCTAAGATTGCTGTAGAAATGTACTGTTACTTTTATGGAACCTGTCAGATACTAGAGTGTTTACATTGGTGCCATGAAACAGTATTTACACACTACTTCAGGGAATTCAACTTAAAGCAGAGAAGTGCTGTGTTTGAGGAAAATGGATATTTATTGAGTTCTTACTGTGTTACACACTATGGGAGACACTTTTTAAATATTATTTAACCCTCAGTATAACCCTATGAAATATTTTGAATTCTCTTTTTTTTTAGTTTATTTTTGAAAGAGAGAGAACTCAAGTGGGGGAGGGGCAGAGAGAGAGGGAGACACGGAATTGGAAGCAGAGGCCAAGCTCTGAGCTGTCAGTACAGAACCTGACGCAGGGCTCAAACCCTTGAACCGCGAGATCATGACCTAAGCTAAAGTCAGATGTTTAACCAACTGAACCACCCAGGTGCCCCAAAATATTTTTAATTTTCTAATTATACTTAGGGGAAGACAGCCTAAGGGAGGTTTGGTAAGGGGCCATGCAGTTGTACAGCTAGGTGGCAGTAGAGTCAGCTTCAGGTATCACTGACTGCAAGCTTTTCCTGCACAACAAATTGCCTAGCCAGGGGCTGCAAGGGAGTTAAACAGAAACCAACCTGAGTCCCCTCCCCATCCCTGTACCCCCTTCCTCCCTCCCCTCCTCCACCTCTCCTCCTCACAGAAAACTGCCAGTCAGTCATTAGTGTTTGTTTCTGTTGTTGTTGTTGTTTTAACAGAAGAAAGAATCCATGAAGAAAACACAAGATGAGGAACTAAAACAAATAGATGGGGAGAAAACCAAGCAGATTTATAAAAGCTGGAAAGAAGATTCAGAGTGGCAGGCATCTTGTGAGTACCTCAGGGCCTCCATAACACTTTAGACTCTTCAGGCCAATTCCTTCTCTTAATAAACGATCAAACTAGGAAGCACTTAAAATAGTTGTTGAGAGAATTATTACTAAGTTGTTACAGAAAGGTTTATGAGTCTCTTTTTGAACAGTAGTAGAAAGGTTTTCCATTCATCTTTGTACCATCACAGCTGTCGTATCTATTTGATGGAATGGTATATAGCTATGAAAAAACATGTTTTAGAAGAGTGTTTAATGAATTTGGGATATGTTTATATCTTTTTTTTTACTTGGAGAAGAAAAAATATTACAAAACAGTATGAAAAACATCCTTTGTTTGTTTATTTGTTTGTTTTTAAGTAGGCCTCACATCCAGCATACAACCCAACATGGGGCTTGAACTCACAACCCTGAAACCATAACCTGAGCTGAGATCAAGAGTCAGACACTTAACTGACTGAGCCATCCAGGTGTCCCAAAATATCCCAATTTTAAAATGCTCGAGTATATGAAGTAAAAGAACTGGAAGGTTATTAACATGTCGACATTAGTTTTTTTGGAGAGGTGGGATCTGAGATTTGTTTGAATTTTTGTTCTTGTTATTCTGTATTTTTCTAAATTTCAACATTGAACTCAACTTGGTAATAGAAGAACCCAGGAATAATCAATTGGATATATCAGCATCCCTCCCATGCCTGTCACCTAACCCTGACTCCCTTTAGAGGTGGCACCACCAAAGATAGACCTCCTTAGGAAGAGCTCAGTGCAGGTGAAGGCAGAGCAGAGCCTGCTCAGGGATGCTAGGGGAAAATGTTTGTTTGAAACAGCTGACCCAGAAAAAGGCTTACCTACCAGGTCATCCCTAGAGACCACTTGAGGGCGAGAACAGGAGTGGCAATGTTTGCAGGATGTGGAGAATACTGTGTTCAGTTCCATAACAGTGAATACCATTAACATGACAGTTTTTGTGAAATGAAAACATTTACAAGATCCAATCACTTCTATGCAGTGAAATTCTAGCATAATGGAACATTTTTGGCATCTCTTTAAAGTCGAACCTAACAGGGTTTGACCAATAATGGCTGAAGTGCAAATACACACAATAAAAATTAGTCTTAACATCCTGCATTGGAGTCCTTTACCACTGTGTTGTCAAAACAAAAGCAAAACAAAACAACAAACCTTCTGCTTTACAAAGCAACATTAAAAGGTGACTTTGGGATGCTTTTATGTGTATCAACACATTCTCTGTGGTGAGAATCACTTTATTTTATTTTTTTTGTTCTGGCAGGCCGATTTACATTTGGTTCAGTTCTCTGTGGACTGAGGAGTGGACATCACCACTCTTTCATCCTGTCCACAGCCAGGAGCCACGGCACTGAGGAGTTCCTCATAGTCTGCTCTTTGCTGGTGACATCCTGAGCTGCGTGTGTGAGGGATGTGACATCACCTCTTTTATTCAAAGACCCCCTGTCAGTTGGAATTCTCACTTGGTCTGTGACTCACCACTTGGTCTTGCCAAATGCAGGAAATTCTGAAACATGTACCCATGGTTCTCCATGTCTATCTCCTCTTTTCCTCCTCCTCTTCCTTCTCCCTCTTAGAAAGTCCTAAAACTCCCAGAGAAAGATAGGAAGTCTGCTGTGAACATTGGGCAGTTGTGAATGTGCAAGCCTGAACTATGTGAGTCATAGGTGTTGACACTGATTGTTCATTGTCATCATCAGATGACAGAATCTGCTGGGATGAGAGACTGCTCTCTCCACCAGCTGAGTCTTCTCACCATCTCTGTTGGCTGACCAGGGGCTTTCTCAACACCTCCCCCCTCCCCGCCTTGTTTTCCTAGTGCGAAAATCCAAAGCAGCTGATGAGAAGAGACGCTCTTTGGCTAAACAAGCGCGGGAAGACTACAAGAGGTTATCACTAGCGGCTGAAAAAGGAAGAAGTGGTGAGGGACCACAAAGTCCCCCAAGCATTCCACAGAAACCAAAAAGACCTCCGCTTCCACCCAAGCCTCAGTTCCTAGCCCCAGCGGGATACCCTCGAAAGCCTCTTAGGTAAGAAGCCACACAGATGGCTTTAAGCATAACGGTGGAAACTGGCTGATTAAAGACAAACTGCATGATGAGCCATGGGGAGTGAAGGACCAGCTGGCTGCCTGTGAAATTAAATTCAGCCTCCCCTCCAAGCCTGTCTTCCTGAGATACCTGGTCTGGATTCGTCTCATTCTTATCTATAAAATGTCCACAGTTGTTGTAATTAAGATACCCAGTAACTTAGGATGCACATCGAGTTCAGTGCCTTCCTATGCTACTATCGCACCCCCACCCCCTTGGGCTGAAGGGGAGCCAATGAGGGGAGAAGCAGAAACAACAGGGATTTCACCAGTGCTCAGTATTGCTCTTAGTAGGAAACAATATCAAAGTAGGAATCTAATGGCTTGCTGACTTTCATGGCTTCAGTAGAGTTATGTTTTCATTGCTCAGGATTAAAGGTTTGATGGTAATCCTTGTTCTGGGATACAGAGCCAAGCTCATATGTTGAGATTTTGGAACTGTTCCTTTGTTGAATGAAAACTTTTTTGGTCATAACAGTGCCTTTGCCTCCAAGGCTATGGGAAATTAGAACAATTTGTTTTGTAAAATCCCTGAAGAAAAATACAATGATATCATAGCAGAAACCCCTTTCCTTTATGTTACTTAACTGATTATAAAATTATTTTCTCCTGGATATTATATGATTATTTTCGTATTCTAATATGTAGAAAGGTGATAGTTAAAATATACCAGAGAAATCAAATAGTGATTGAGTGAAACAGAACTGTCTGAAAGCCTTGCCTTCTGAAATAAAAACTAAAAATACTCGGTTACAAGCATGGAGAAATAAAAAGCAAACAAATCTCTCTTTGCTTGGAGACAGTAGTTATCTTCAGGGCTTTTCCTAAGGGAGATTATGACCTCAGAGGAAATAGGAAGGTGAACCTTTTCCTCTACTATAATTATTTCTACTTACTCAACTAAAAGGTTCCGTTTTGTGACTTGGGGACCCGAACTAAATGATCATGTCTACAAAGTGACAGTTTGGGGAATCATTTTTTTTTCTTATGGACAAAAACCCAAGAAAGGCAATCAGAAACAGGTATCCTCAAACTTCTGTGACCAGGTCACAAAGGTGTGAGATCCTGCACAGCGTCCTTTCCAGTGCTCAGGCTTGTCTGTGTATTGACCACAGATCCCCAGCAGGGCTGTTTGTGGACCTACCACTGTTCTCCAGGCTCTTTTGAGGGTGGGACTGTGCCTTGAAATATGTCCTAACCCACAGTATTTTCAGAGCACAGTGTATGCGATTGACAGCAATGAAGGTGGCCTTTAATAAGGGTAATTCTTGTTTTGAGCTGTGCTCAGTTAACTCATTTTTCCAACTTAATACACTTGCATGAAATGCTTCTTGTGAGGCAGCCAGAATGGATGGGTTTTGGGCTGGGACAACAGTGATGACCGAGGTCAGCTAGGAACCAGCCCAAGAAAAGACAGAGATTGGCTGTCCTCAGATGTTTTGCTTAATCTCCATAGAGTTCCCAAAGAAAAAGAACCTAATTTGAAAGCTAATTAGAGCACTCATCATGTAATCTTATGTGTGTGCAGTGTCTGATACCCAAAAAAGTCAACTATTATAGGCTACTTTCTCCAAAATGCTGTTTATGTATATATATGGATATGTACCTGCATATATGTACATCTAACATATATGTCACATGTAACTCACAGTGACATGTGTTACCATAAAACGCATAAAGAGCCATACATTAATTTACATGACAGGCATCCCAGTAGTTCATCCAAACTCCTCATTGTTTTCACACTGAATTCTGCTCAAAATTAGTGGGCTGTGGTGTGAGACTTGGAAATATGTTTATTACATTGCAATGTTACTTTTGTAATGGAAATTGACTTACATCCCAGAATTTAAGTTCTGCTACTGAATATATTTCAAAATGATTCTGCTGCTTGTATCTTTTTTTTTCTTTTACCAATCTTCATACATTTTTCTTTCTTTTTACTTTATAATTCTGAGGCTATCTTTAGCAGAACCAAACTTCTTCAAAGTGTGGGAGAGAAGAAAGCAGGTCGGGGAGATGGAAACAGAAAGAAGAGAAAGTTTAATAATGAAAATGTTAGGAAGGAAATTTATTTTATTGCATTTGATTTCTTTTGTTTGCAAGGACATGGCCCAAGGAAAGTAGTGCTGGGGTGTATTTCACTTTTTAGTGCTTATTTTCTCAAATTTTAACTGGGAGTTAATGGAGCTTTTATTCACATTAAAAATGAATTAAATCTCTGTTTTAACACAGCAGTTGCTCAGAGCCATGACTAGCTCCACAGGACCAGAAGGACAAGTGACAGATTTATGTTCCTTCCTATTTTTTTAAAATGTTATTTTTGAGAGCACAAGTTGGGGAAGGGCAGAGAGAGGGGGACAGAGGATTTGAAGTGGGGTCCGTGCTGACAGCATCGAGCCCGATGTGGGGCTTGAACTCACATTGTGACCTGGGCCGAAGTCAGATGCTCAACCGACTAACCTACCCAGGTGCCCCTCTTTCCTATTTCTTGACTAGCCCTCAAGAAATTGTATGATGGCAGTAATTAGGGGTATAACCTCCCCTTAGCTCAGCCCATGTAATTAGATTTTCAAATATATATAATATATACATGATTATATATATATATATAGGGTATGTATGAGTTCTAAAGGCATTGTTTTCAAATTAGTTAAATCTAACTTGAAAAACATTTTCTAAATAACAGAAATCAGGGAGTGACGAGGATGGCATCCAGCTCTGCCCAAGAGGAAATCATTCGGTGGTTTAAAGAGGAGCAGCTACCTCTGCGAGCAGGCTACCAGAAAGCCTCAGATGCCATAGCTCCCTGGTTCCATGGTGAGTACAGAGGTTCCCTCAATGGAACCTCATCTGGTGATGCACAGAGCTATGCTAATCCACCAGGAGGGCAAAAAGAATAAAGGCGTCCTTTTATTTGTGCTGCCCAAGAAGAGCCTTTGAAATTATTTTCACAAGGAGTTTTTCAAAGGTTTCTCAGTGGGTTGCAAACTCATGATGAAGTTAGAAAACAGTGAGTGGTTGTGGTCTCTGCATGTACTGTGGGCTAATTTATCACCACAAATGAAATACCGCCGGGTGGGTGGGGAAGACAGTGCCTCCTGGTCACCTACACTAGGGCTCCCCTCAAAAGGCAGTGCCTGTTGTCCACCATCCACCATGAGTCAGATATGCCCTTGGGTGTGGTGGGCAAGGCATTGGTTTAGCAATCCAAAGGTCAGCTCTCCATTAACAGTTGAGTGACTTTGAGCAAATCATCTTCTTTTTCTGTAGCAAGTCAATTTAGCTAAGCCTCATTTTCCTCATCTATTAAATGAAGAAATTGAACTTTATGATCTTTAACCTAAAAATTCTATTACTTTGATCTATGTTTCCATTAAGTAGTTAAGGCTGCCAGGTGGGTTTGTTGAAGCCTGAGCAGATATTACCTAATAAGCCATTTAACACTAGAAATTTGATGAATTCAAGTCCTCTGTGTACCCAGCACACATTTCACTGACTGCTTAGTTTCTTGGACTTCAAGAAATGAAGGGGCTTCTTGCCTCAGCTTGCTTCTGTAATGTCTGTGGTTGACTTGGACTAATTGGCTCTATGTACAACAAAAGTGCTTTAATACAAAAATAAAGTTCTCTCACAGAGCACGCTTGTCGCAAAGGGTATATTGGTTTGAATCATGTTGAATCATGTTTAACTAGTATCATGTCACACATAAATATATCCAGAAAAATAGACTCCCAACCCTATAATATGGCAAACTCTTCTAAAAAGAAAAATATTATTTGTAATAGGCTTTCTGCTAATGGGCTGCTTTTGCAGTCAGATCATTATGGAACTGTCTAGCTTTCCTTGAAAATATGTGTTCTTTGGCAATTTAGGCCTTAGTAATTGTCCATTCCCTGAGGAGCCCCTCCCCCTCCTAGGACTGAGTCGTAAGTCTCCATTCTTCCCATTCTTCTTGGAAGACATTGGAAGAAAGAGGGACATCAGTGTCAAAAGATGAATAGAAAGAACATGGCCAATTACACGTTAGCCCCACTGTTTCATATTGCCCCCCCTTTTTTTTCCTTTTTATGGTAAGCACTGAGGAAATTAGTACTTTGTAGTTTCTGTGTCATTGGGCAGAAGATGTTGTCATCCCTGATTACAAGGGTGGCAGTTCATTTGAACAGCAGGAAGTGAGACATTGAAAATGTTGGTTCATGTAATTCAAAATCCTGGTACTTTAACAGGCAGTTCTATTTGAAACAGTTGCTAAAAGTGAGAAAGATAAAGTTGAACTAAAAATCCAGTTGGAGCTTTGATTAAAAAATAAATTCTTGAGGGGCGCCTGGGTGGCTCAGTCGGGTAAGCATCCGACTTCGGCTCAGGTCATGGTCTCACAGTCCGTGAGTTCGAGCCCCACATCGGGCTCTGTGCTAACGGCTCAGAGCCTGGAGCCTGCTTCGGATTCTGTGTCTCCCTCTCTCTGACCCTCCCCCATTCATGCTCTGTCTCTCTCTGTCTCAAAAATAAATAAACATTTAAAAAAAAAATAAATAAATAAATAAATAAATTCTTGAGTTTTAATAACTTATTAGTTGCAATTGTTACTTGTTTATTTTCATTTATATAAATATTTATCATAGTCATAAGCAAAATAAATAATATACAGTATAATGTAAATAATATGATATTAATAGTCATGTAAGTCATTATCTTGTTTTAAGAAGACAAAATTTCACATGTTTCTATGATAAAGATGGATAATATCTTATATTTTTAAAATATAATCGTTTATTGCTCATGAGCCCTGTTTGAAATAATGGGATGGTAGCTCTTGTATTGGTTTACCATCTTCCTCCATTATCATGCACTGCATAAACTGCCTTTCTTATGTTACTGTTTTGGTCAGCTAATTTTTCACTGTGGAAGTCACACTTTTACCCTTTTCTTTTAATTAGCTTTAGACAGGATGAGTGGGTAGAGGACAGGGGAAATGAAAACTACTGGATCTCTGGCTTGTGGGGCTAGGCAGAAGGTGGCATGCTATCAGCTGGAAGAAGGACCACAAGAGGATGGGAGATTAAGGGGCAAAAAGAAGAGGGGAGACAATGAGCTTATCTGGGATATGATGAGTTTGAAATGTCTTTGGGGCAGTCATATGAAAATATCCCTTTGGAAATTGAATTGATGGAACAATGTTAGAGATAATATATTGGAGTTATCAGCACCTAATGAAAAGCATGGGAGGGATGAGGTTTTCCAGGAGTGAATTGGGAAGAATGATGAGAGAAGAACAAGGACAAGACCCTGGGGAGCACTAACATTCATTGTGATGGCACCAGATCTTTGTCTCAGGTGTCCCTCCTCACTTGGGATAATGATGAGATGAATATCTGTCCATGGGGGCCAGTATTAGAGGCAGTAAAGTAGGATATTATCTGATCTCCTAGACGTAAGAGCTTGGAAAATCCCAAGTACAAGAGAGATCCTGAAATGCAGTGCTGAACTCTACTTCATGAGCATCTTTTGATGATCTCAAGCACATCTAGATATGCCGTCTCCCCACTTCTCTCTCAGCAAGCTTTTTTCAGAGACCACAAGTTCTCAACTTTTACCGGACTTTTGGTCCCATTGGTTATGTGGGACTTGTGGGAGAACCCATTGAAGATTCTCAAGTTCTTTTACACTTTTTGTTAGTTTTCCTTAGAGCCAGAGCACATTTCTAGCTTTTACATGGTTCAGTTTGGTGTTAGGACCCAGATGGAATGACTTGCTGACATCTCTTAGCTGCTTCCCATGTTCCTTCCTAGTATCCTGGAGACCAGGGAGCTGATGTACACACTGGCTCCTTCCCAGGATGCTTTCCCACCTACTCCCTGGGAAGAACCTCCCTGCAAATTTGTAGGCCACCTTACTACACTGTGCAACCACAGAATCATGAAGAATACTAGGAAGCCCCAGCAGTCTTGACAGAGGGCCTTGTGAAGGAATTTTGTAGTGGGCACTTTTCTAATTTTTTAATATTCTGCAAAGGTAATTCATGTTAGTTAATTTGGAAATTTTATACTCACACTCGTTTAGGAGGACTGCTGGGAAAACTACAGTGTATGTCCCAGAGCATCTTGCCTTGCTGCTAAGCCCCTTCAGTAGGAGAAAGTTCTGGACTTTGTCACCACGTGAATAACTAATCTTGATCTCTCATCTGCCCTCCTTTATCAGCCTCCTAATTGGTCTCCATCTTTCCTCTGCTGTCCTCCGTTTTCAACATAATCAAACTGCAATGAGAGTACAACCCAAATTCCTCCCTGGGGCTCACAAAGCTGGCTTGATACACCCCTGATTATTGCTCTGGCCCTGTCTCAGATGATGTTCTTCGAAGAGCCCTGCCTTGATCACTGCTCTCCACCACACGTTTCCCTTCTATCCCTGACACACCACACTTACCCCTCTCTTAGGACCTCTGCAGTTGTTTCTCCTGAAGATCCTTCTATGGCCAGCCTCTTGAGGAGCTGACTCACGTGACTGTGGAGGCTTGCTGGGCCCCAAATCTGCTGGGTAGGCCAGCAGGCCGGAGACTCGGGGAAGACTGAGCTCGAGTCCAAAGGCTGAACACTGGCAGAATCCCTTCTTGCTCAGGCAAGGTCAGTCTTTGTTCTTTTTTTTTTTTTTTTTTTTTTTTTTTTAATTTTTTCCCAACGTTTTTTATTTATTTTTGGGACAGAGAGAGACAGAGCATGAACGGGGGAGGGGCAGAGAGAGAGGGAGACACAGAATCGGAAATAGGCTCCAGGCTCCGAGCCATCAGCCCAGAGCCTGACGCGGGGCTTGAACTCACGGACCGCGAGATCGTGACCTGGCTGAAGTCGGACGCTTAACCGACTGCGCCACCCAGGCGCCCCAGTCTTTGTTCTTTTAAGGCCTTCAACTGACTGGATGAGGCCTACCCACATTATGGAGGATTTTTCTCCCTTTCCTTATTTAAAAAAAAATTGATTATAAACTATTTTGAACAAAAAGTACAAAGGAAGCTATGACTAAGACCAACGTTGTAGCAAATGTTATATCTACTTTCCAGGATACAGTACAGTGAATGTTAGAAACCATATTTATTTCATATCTGTTTTTCTTAATAAGAAATAAAACCTGGGGGACCTGGGTGGCCCAGTCAGTTGAGCATCTGGCTCTTGATTTTGGCTCAGGTCATGATCTCACAGTTCGTGAGATCAAGCCCCATGTCTAACGGTGTGGAACCTGCTTGGGATTCTCTCTCTTCCTCTCTGTCTGCCCCTCCCCCACCTCTCTCACTCTGTCTCAAATAAATAAATAAACTTAAAAAAAAAAAAAGGAAAGAAAGTCTGAAAGAATTAAGGCACCCTCTTTTACTGCCTTTTTGATTCTGTATACCTCTCTCCCAGGGGGTGAACCACTCTTTTGAAATTATCCTTTCATTTTTATTCTCTCATTTTTGTACTCTCATTATATATGTAGATGTGTGTGAATTTTTATAAAATATATTAAGATATATTAAACGTATACATACTTCTATAAAACATGCAATCTTGTGTTTAACATTTACATGGTATCATGTTATAGGCATTGTTCTGCAACTTGAGTTTTCTCCCAACATTATGTTGTCTGGATTTTTCCTTTTTTATAAATGTAGACTGGCTCATTTGTTTTACCTATTGTGTAGTATATTATAATATATGTTATTTATAATACATAAAGTGTAAGCATACAATGCTTTATATGTGTTTAATAATTATATTTCTATGTTATTATACACACTATCATTATTCATTCATCCCTTCTATATTTGGTATAGTTGTTTTTTTTGTTGTTGTTGTTGTTTTTGCCATTACAGAAAATGATGTGGGGTATATACTTTTGGACATACCTCATTGTACACATATGTGATAATTTCTTCAGGGTGTATATCTAAAAGTGGAATTGCTAGGAGGGTAGGTTACATGAATCTTTAATTATATTGAATATTGCCAAATGCCCTCCAAAGTGATTATATGAATCTCTACTCCCACTAGCAATCTTTAAGAGTTTCTGTTTTCCTACATACTTACCATGCTTGGTGTTGCCAAACTTTTCTTTTCCCTTATTCTTATGGGTCCAAAGTGGAATCACCTTATTTTATTTTTTTTATATTAAAAAAAATTTTTAACGTTTATTTATTTTTGAGAGACAAAGAGACAGAGCATGAGCAGGGGAGGGGCAGAGAGAGACACACACACACAGAATCTGAAGCAGGCTCCAGGCTCTGAGCTGTCAGCACAGAGCCTGATACAGGGCTCAAACCCATGACCATGAGATCATGACCTAAGCCGAAGTTGGGCACTTAACCAACTAAGCCACCCAGGTGCCCCTCACCTTATTTTAATTTGCACTGATTTGTAGTGAGGCTGAGCCTTCCCTGCTTCCTGGATAGGGGGGTTCTGTAATTACTTATAATCTTTTGACTATTTTTCTAGTCAGTTGAGTTTTTAATATTAATTTGTAGGATTTTATATATTCTGGATAGTAAACCTTTATTAATTATATGGGTTGCATATATCTTTTCCTAGACTACGTATTTTAGATTTTTGGCACATTTTGAGGCATAGAAGTTTTTCATTTCAGTGAGGTTGAGTTTAGCTATTTTTCCTTTATGGTTTTTGCTTATTGTATAATATATAATCCACCTGTAATTTATTTTTGTATATGATATATGGTATAGATACCTAATTTATTCTACATGTGAGTAGCCAGTTCTCGCAGTATCATTCATTAAATAGTCTTCCTTTTTCCACTGATTTGTAATGCTCCCGCTGTTGTATACCAAGATCCTGTTTATGGGAATTACTATATATTTATATTATGTCTTTATATCTATTAGGACAAGTTCTCCCTCTTCCTATTCCTTTGAAATTGTCTTTCTTGGCCCCACATAGCTCACATGGCTTTTAGGGGCAACACATCAAGTTTTAAAATGCTTGTTGGGAATTTTAATAGAATTTCATTGAATTTGTAGATTAATTTGGAGATATAATTGCCATCTTTATATTATTGTATTTTTCCATCCATGAACATAGTAAATTTCTTCTTATATTTCTTTTAAATCATTAAATAAATCCCCCATATAGGACATGCACCTTTAAAAAAAAAAAAAAAGGAAAACTAGATTTAGTTCTAGGTATGTAAATTTTTTTTCTGTTTTTAAAGGGATTTTTAAAAATTACATAATTGGTTGTTGATGCTGTAAAGAAATTATGTTTTTATATGTTGATCTTAAATTCATTAATACTGTTGAAATCTCTTATTATTTCTAATTGTTTGTCAGAAGATTCTGTTAGAGCTGCAATTTTTTGAGGACCTAATATGTGCCAAACATTACATTGAACACTTTGAAGGAGGTAACTTTTATTTCCACTTTATAGAATAAGAACTAGGAACTAAGATGTGAAGTTCTTTTTGGACTTCTAATACTAGTGGCAGTATTTAGAGCCAGATCTATTTTACTTCAAAGTCACAGCATATCTGACCACTAACACAAGTGGGAACATCCATGTCATGTTTTTTATATAACTTGGAATTTAAATAAGTGAACAGTAATACCACAGAGATTTGTTTCTCCAATAAATGGATTAATTCACTAAATCTTACAGTCAGTGGTGATGTAAAGTGTCATGGAACTTTCACCCAGCATAAGTATGCCCCATCCCCACCTCTGAGAATAAGGAAAAAGCATGTTCTTGTCCAGACACTATTTTGCTCAATCCCAGGGAGAATTTTAAGAGGCAGATATGTAACATTCAAATGTTTAATAAAATGCCCCAAGGGCACAAGGGTTTGGGGTAATAGAAATACAATCTATATTATTATTGTGGTAGTAGTTACCCAATTGTATACATTTGTCAAAATCAATCATTTGTACACTTAAAATTGGAAAATTTTTATTGTATATAAATTATATCTCAAGCTGACTTTTAAAAATGAAGACCACAGTGGGGCACCCAGTTGGTTAAGCATCTGACTTTGGCTCAGGTCATGATCTTACAGTTCGTGGGTTCAAAACCCCGCGTTGGGCTCTGTGCTGACAGCTCAGAGCCTGGAGCCTTCTTCCAATTCTGTGTCTCCTTCTCTCTCTGCCCCTTCCCCTGCTCACACTCTCTATCTCTCAAAAATAAATAAATGTGAGAAAAAAAAATGTTTTTTTCAATGTACAGCCCAAGAAGCACAGAGTTTTCTTGGCTCTTAGCATGGAAAGGGGGTACAACTGATCCTTGAACAATGCAGGGGGTGGGGTGCCAACTTCCTGCACAGTTAAATTTTCACTTCCCAGAAACTTAACTACTAATATCCTACTGTTGACCAGAAGCCTTACTGATAACATTACAGTTATTTTGTATGTTATATGTATTATGCCTGTATTCTTATAATGAAGTAAACTAGAGAAAACATTATTAAGAAAATCATAAGGAAGAGAAAATGCATACAGTACTATTTTTATTTGAAAAACACCCACATATAAGTGGACCATACAGTTCAACCCTGTGTTGTTTGAGGGTCGACTGTATAGTACAGGCTTGGCACAAGACTCCAAGACCAGATCCCCTAGATCTGGGTATGTTCATCTCCTCTGTAAAATGGGGATAATGATATCTACACTATAGAGTAAGGTTTTTGTTTTTTCATTTTGTTTTGTTTTGTTTTTAAAGTACATCAGGGGCACCAGAATGACTCAGTTGGTTAAGTGTCTAACTCTTGATTTTGGCTCAGGTCATGATCCATGGTCTCTGCCCTCTCTGGCATTCGCTCACTCTCTCTCCCTCTCTCAAAATAAATGAATAAACATTAAGAAAAAAGTTCATCAGCTAATATATGTAACATGCTTAGAACAGTGCCTGGCGCGTAGTGTTTCTGTTGTTATGGCTTACCAGAACTGAACAGCTGGAGAGTAAATTCACCCTTCCTGTTCTCTCTGCTTTTCTCTTCTTTAGAATCCTAATCTTGCCACAAAATACTGTCATAACAGCATCATATATGAAGAATAAGTAGCACTTCAATAAAATAGATCTTTATTACTGCAAAAACTGTCCTATGCTGTTTTGACAAGTATTTATTTAGGGCTTGTCCTTAAAAATCCCAGAACCTAGGAGGTCACCCCAGAAGGCAACAGGAATTTGGAAGGACAAAAGAACAACCACCCCAAAACAGGGAATAAAGTTGTTTGGAAAAGTTGAGCAGAACATTGCCAGTTTAGGTTGAGCACGATGTTGGGAGGGAAGGTGCAGAGAGATGGGAGTGAGTCCTGGAATTGCTAAAGCCGTATCTTCTGTTTTCTAAATTTAAATCTCCTGTATACTGTAGTTAAGTCTGTTTGGTTTTGTTTCCTTAAAAAGGATTATTTTCTTCTCTCTTTGCCACCCTCCTTTCATTGTGTTGGACTATCTTGACCCTCAAATACAGTCCTTATTTTTATTCATTTTTTTCTTGCATCTGGTTGGTCACAATGCTATTAGCAGTCTTTAAAACACATGTTATTGTCTAGAAAGTTCGTAAAGTTTGTGATTAGTGTTGGAGAGTCCTCCTGGCTAAATTTAACATCCTTCAAAGTCATTTTACTTATTCTGGTTCATGAATAGGAGTATCCAAAGTGTGTAGATATATAATTATCTGTACTCACTAACATGCTTTTTTACACTTCTTAGAGCAAAGGGCCAACAAATAAATGAAACTGAAGTTTGAAAGTCTGTTCAGAAACCCATAGACTCCTATCTTCATTCCCTCCATTAGCATTTCCTGTCTCCTGTTAATACATGACAGTGTTCAGGAGCTTAGAATTCATCAGGGACTGGGAATAGGAAGGTGGGGAAAAGCTAGCAATAAGTGTATAAACAAATTTCTGATTTAGGAATTTTCTAATTGCTTCTGTTGTTAGAGGATTCACATATTTGCTTTAAGCATCAAGAGTTGATCATTATTCTGCTGAAATGTAATGAACATTCCTTATTCAAATATGAACATAATTAGACTGTTGATGAAGTATTTCCATCCTGATTTGTTTCTTGTGGATGTCTTTTGCTTTCATGGTTTATAGCTGAACCTGCCTCTAAATGATTCAGTCCCAATATTTTATATTTTAAGCTACTTAAAAAGCAAATCCCTTTAACATCTGTGGGATTTCAATATAGTTCACACTGCAGCTATTTTGATTGCTTCCATTTCTGACACATCCTCCAAATTTTCATTCTCCTTGGAAAGAAAGTCCTATCCATTTCTGAGGAGGCTGTTGCTGTCTGGGACTTAAGTTCCCTAGAGCCAACTGTCCAAGTGGAGTCCCGTGTCCCTGTCCTTTGGCAGTGTGCTGGCCTGCAGCCCCTGCCACACAGGCCTTAAGGACCAAGTGCGTACAACGGGAGAGATTGTGTGGACGGAGTCTCAGAGACTGCCCAAGATTTCCTTCAGGCTAAAATTTTAATGAACATGTGAATTGGCACTCATAAGTGATGATCTGTCCTTTGACTATTTTGCCGAGGAGTGGCGATTTCTTAACTGTGCAGCCAGCAAAATTTGCCCCCCTCTTACAAAGAGATTTTCAAGTTTCTTCCTTTACTAAGCACTGCCTCATTTACATATATGATTCATACACTGCGTAGGGTGGGTAGGCTGTGGGCAGCAGCGAGAATATGTCCCTGTGTGAGTGTGGCAGGGAAGGACTAGTGCAGGCCCCTTCCCTGCCAGCCACTGTCCTACCCTTGAGAGGGACCAGCATGGCCTTAGCAAGGAGCCCTGGGAATTCACCTACATTTTAGCATGAAGCCTTCATCTACATTAATGGCATCAAAACACTTTGAATTATTCTCCATAGTTCTCCTGTCTGACTGCCTAGGATTCAGATTTCCAAACTAACTGAAGACGAAACATAAAGAAGCTAAAGCTACATACATTTATTCAGACTTGAGAAGAGCTAGCTTTTCGGCAGCAAATACTATGCATCATTGTGGGTTGTGTTTTTGTTTTTTCCCAAGACCCTGACTTTTCTCATAAATTACCCAGTGTAGCAAACCAGTTGCAAAAACATTAGTATGTATTTCCATTAATGTTCAGAATAGTCCATTAACCCCAAAGACCTTGCTTACTTGAGTTTTGCAAATGATGCACCTATCCTCATCCTAATGCTGCCAGCCACTGGGAGTCATGGCCTGTATGTGCCTGGGACCCCAAGCTTCCCATTACTGATGCCCAGGCTCCAGTGTTATTTCACACTGTGCTCTTGGAGGGACCAAGAGGGACCAAGCAGGCAAGGGAAGGGTGGAGTGGCGGGGGGGGGGGGGGGGGGGGGAGGCTGCGGCAAAAGAGAGTGACCTGCTTTGGGGGTTTGACTTCAGATTTTTTATTGAAAGGGGGATCCTGGTATTTAGAGAATTTTTTTTAATGTTTATTTTTGAGAAAGAGCACGAGTGGGAGAGGGGCAGAGAGGGGGACAGAGGATCTGAAGTGGGCTGACAGCAACGTGCCTGATGAGGGGCTCGAACTCATGAACCATGAGATCATGACCTGAGCCAAAGTCAGATGCTCAACTGACTGAGCCACCCAGGTGCCCCTTTTGAGAAGTATTTTTAACCTATGGTTTTGTTGTCAGAATTTTCTTTGTTGTCATGTGGTTTCTTTATAAAATTTGGATACTCTTTATTCTGGGAAAGGAGGCCGCAGTTGTAGTGGTTAAGAGAACATCTTAGGGGTCAAATCCTAGCCCCATCAACCAGCTGTGTGGCCTTAGGCAAGTCACGTGACTTCCGATCTTCTGTCTCTCCTCTGTGTAATGCAGACAGTGATATCATCTGCTTAATAGGATCATTCTAACAATTCAATGAGTTAATATATGTGAATATTTAGAGCTGAATGTGACACATAGTAAGCCCTAGTTAATAAGTGTTAATCATTAAGGTAATGATGAAAGAACAAATTATGTGATTTTTATTCTTGAATTATTAAGGAAACATGAATAATATTTTAAGAGCTCTATTTTTCCTCACCCCTAAGGTGCCTGAAACCCCAAGGGTGAGTGAGAGCTCGACATCACCATACATCTCCCCTCCATATAGAGAATCTAGGGCAGATCCCAGGGCCTCTCCACAAATACTTCCTGTAAATACTGAAGGGGTTAAAGAAAGCATAAGGTGGAAGGGAGCTGAAGGGGGGAAATATAGAGCTCTCGTCCAAGTTTAAGACCTCCTATGGATAGCATGTGCCCTTTGCGTCTGGCAGGGTTGCTACTTGGAAATGAGTTCTTCTAAAACTCAGTTTTTCTTTTACTCACCCCTAACCTTGGCACTTTGCAGTGTGGGACTTTGATGTCACCTTAACAGCAGAGATGTGTTCCTTCATGTAAGTTGTCTTAGTGCCATCCCTTCCTTGCAGGGTTTTCTGGGCAGCCCAAGAGGCAGAGAGTGTGGGACAGATGACAGAAGAAGGAGTGAGGGCCTCCTGGCAGAGCTCTGAAAGGGCAGCAGCCTGCGGGCAGCTCTCAGCAGACCTGATGCTGCTCAAGGAGAAAGCTGAAACCCTCTGTGCTCCGCAATGGGAATCCTGAGCCTAGGGGAGGTTGCAGAGGTTACCGATGTGTTGCTCCTACATCCAGGCAACTGTACTTGAGTAATCACTGAAAAATTCATCTTCTTTATGTTGCCCGGGTGAGAAATGTGTGAAGTAAATACTGTAGTTTACTTTCAGCCAATTTCAGGAAAACTTCATGAGCCTGTGGGGTTAAAAAACAAAATACTTGAATAAGAGACAAGAGACCTGAAACCATCACTAACTAATCCTATAACCTTGGGCACATATCTTCTCTCCTTCAGTTTTCCCATCTGTGTGGTGATGATAATAATACCAGTTCTGTTTATTTCGAATTGTTTGAGAATTAAATAGTAAATAGTAAATAGAAGCTCGTTGAGCAGTGTGAAACACTAGCACAGGGGTAGTATTCAGGTTGAGTGGATGAGAGCCTGGACTCTGGGGTGAGACTGCCTGGGTTCAAGACCAGCGCTTCTCCTGGCCTACCTCAGTGACCTTAAACACATTATGATGCTCTCTCTGATGCAGATTTTCTCATCTGTGATTTGAGAGTAGGAACAGTACCTGTTTGTCAGGCCGCTTTGAGGATTAAATGAAATAATGCACACTTTGAGTAGTGCCAGGCAGACATTAAGAACTCTACATGTTATAGGTATTTGGTTACCTTTCATCTGATTTTGAAACACATATTTTCCAGGTTCTGGAAGTAGGGCATACAGATGTACACATATAAACAAAGTTAGCAGTCCTTCAGAGAAACATGAGGGCATCCCTTGTCTCTACCGATAACAATTCTCTACCAATAACAATAGGGGCAGTAGCTGCATAGAAGTGTCCTAGAGAAGAAAGTTTCTGGCTTGATTATAAGACAAAATTACTCATTAGTTCTTTTCTGGGCATCTTCTAAGTGGCAGGTGCTGAGAGTGTGAAAATAAATCAGTTGCCCTCCATGAGATCACAAGGAGGTGGGGCAGGGAGACACAGAGTAGAATTTGCTGTGAGTACACTGACAGAGCTGTGGATAGCACCTGCCAGGATGGAGGGGGAACCAGGTGAGACCCTGGATAGACCAGGTGAGTCTCAGGTGGAGGTGGGAACCAGGTGCTCAGCAGGTGTAGAGGAACATTGACTTACTGCTCAGGGAGAAGTCAGAAAGCTTCATGCTATTTTCATGCTATTGAGTTGAATCTTGGAGGATGAGTAGGCATTTTCCAGGAGGAAGCTGTGGAGAAGGGCATCCCAGAGAACTGCCCTTCTTCTGTGAGGTAGTTGCTGTCACTTGATTTTCAACTAGGGCCATGCTAGAATTTCTGAGTTATTTCAAGTTTCTTAAGATCTGTTCACCCTTTCTGCAAAAAATAGTCTTCCTGGGCCTGTCATGGAGGTCTGCCTTCATCCCAGTGGGGTTTAGAGTTGTGCCGCCCAATATGGTAGCCACTAACTATATGTGACTCTTTATACCAAAATTAATTAAAATTAACATTAGAAGTTGGGGCTCCTGGGTGGCTCCATTGGTTGGATGTCCGACTCTTGATTTGGGCTCAGGTCATGATCTAGTGGTCATGGGATCAAGCCCTGTGTGGGGCTCTGGGCTGGGAGTGGAGCCTGCTTGGGATTCTCTCCCTCTCTCACCCTTTATCTCTTCCCTGCTTGTGCACACGCTTTCTCTCAAAAAATAAAAAAAATAAATAAAAATAAAAATTTTTTAAATAAAATGAAAGTTTGAGGCTCTCAGTCACACTGGTCACCTTTCAGGTGCTCAGTAGCCACATATGGTTAGTGGCCTCCACATGGCCAGCCCAGACATGTCTATCACCACAGAAAATTCTGTTGAATAGCACTTTTCTAGAGAGTGCCCTGGCATCACACACAGAAAGTAGTGGGACGTTTCTCTCGGCTCCCTCTCAACAGCTTCTGTTGTGAACCTCCATGCTGGGTATTCAGGCCCTCAGGGGTTTTAGCCAGTTCTGCGCCAGGGTCTTTAAAAGCCAGAAGCCATCTAGTTAGACCTTATGCAGTGACATCTGCTTCCTTTTGGACTGGAGTAGTCCCGCCACACCCTGCCTGGATTCAGCTTAAAACAGAGCATGGGAGGGTGAAGATCTGATTCATTTCAAAAATTGAGGAAGTAAAAGAAAGCTTTTATTTACCCCTCTTCACTAGCACAGAAATCCTCCTATGAACTCACATAGGCTTGGTTTTTGTAATATGTGTGAAGAGAGCTGGTCAGAGGGAACTTGCTTGGAGGTGACACTGCCTTTAGGGGGCTTGGACGAAGACCACTGCTCTAGAATTCTCAGAGTCACGCACAGGGGTAAATCAGGGAATGATCAGTACTGTAAGGAGATTGCCCGAATCCACGGTGATTAATATCTGATGCTGGATTTTGGCTTTGTGTTCAAGAACTCTCTTTGCAAGCAGACAAAGCTCACTGCTTGGTAGCGATCATAGCCAGGCATCCCTGGATGTGCCCACTGCCCTCGATGGAACAGCAGATTATATTTGGACCAGTATCATCAGAGGAGCCAAAAGAATGTGCTCCTCAGAAATGATAATCCTGTTTTAAAGCAAAAAGAACAAAGCATCCTCTCCATAACACTTAACTTCTGAACCTGTTGTCAGTACCATTGTGTTCAAGTCTCCATTATGACTTGTGATTCGCCTCAAAAGCATTTTATTGTGTTCCAGTGTCTCTGGAGATTACACAGTGCCAAGATCTGCATGTAATGGGTAATAATTACAGTTTGAGAGGTTTGGGGGAGTTTGATTTACAGCTACTGCATGACCTGATTTTAGGAGGAGTTTAACCTACCTTAACCCAGGTTCAGTTATAATTTTCCAGAGTAGCTTTCATTTTAGGAATCTAAATCCATCTGGATAACATGCTGATGTTATAAATTATAACATCTACCCCATCTGTTGAAGTAACTTGCAATTTCAGAGTTAGCCTGTCAGTAAGTCTGCAAGAAGAGAGAAATCTTTTTTCCAGAATGCTGTTTCTCTTTCACTAGTGGTTTGTTAGCCCCTCACCTCTGAAGGGGAGTTTTCAGTGTCGTTGAAAAATCTCCCTGGTTCCATAACAATCAAACACAGAGTCTTGAGACCTCAGTCATGTTTAGTCTCAGGGCAGGCTGGTTACCTGTTGCCTTGTTTCAGCTTATGGTTGTCCTCTGGAATCTATCAATAGGATGAGGTGTGTCTAGAAAGGTACAACAGACCAACAGTAACAGCAGGTCCATATCTGTTAGAACTTAATATGGGTATCATTTGAGCACCTACAGTGGACAGTTTAGCAGCTAATCCAAGAGGCTTACCAGTATCAGTGGTGCCACAGATTGTGTTGGCCCAGTCTTGTCAAGGATAGGGCAGAAAGGTAACTGGATGTAATGGAGGTAAAGCACAGGCTTTGGTAACCCTGCTGGGCATCATCGCAGTAGAGCTGGAGGCCTGAGGAGAGAGGTTGTGACTCTTCTTCTGTTTCAGAGATGCTTCCTATCTATGAGTGGGGGAATCTGCCAAGCCTTTCAACATCCCCAGTTCTTATCGTGGCGTTTCACTGGGGTTGAGCCTCACAGGGGTTGAACGCTCTGACTTCAAGGTGCAGGCCCTGGGGCCTCCTGAATGGTGCATGGGAGAAGAGAAGGCAGGAGAAGGGCTGAGTGGTTCGTCTTGGCTGGGAGAGAACAGATGATTTTTAAAAAAAATTTTTTAATGTTTATTTTTGAGAGAAAAAGACAGAGACAGAACATGAGTTGGGTAGGGGCAGAGAGAGAGGGAGACACAGAAGCCGAAGCAGGCTCCAGGCTCTGAGCTGTCAGCACAGAGCCCAATACAGGGCTCGAACTCACAAATGGTGAGATCTTGACCTGAGCCAAAGTTGGACGCTTAACTGACTGAGCCACCCAGGTGCCCTGAGAACAGGTGATTTTTCAATCCCCCTTTTATTAAGTAAAATAGAAATGGTTTTATTTAATGTTTTGTTCTGGATAATTAGGGTTCAATTCTCAGTTAACTTTATTAATAATAAGACTAAAGGACTGTAATGATCCATCCATTGCCCTTTCACCAGGAGGTTTTTGGGTTTTTTTCCCCTAATAATAAGGTACAGAGTATCAATACGGAGCTAACTGTGGAACAGGAGGAGAAAGAGCTTCTCTCTGCAGTGGTGAAAGGGAACAGGGGGAGAATAACGCTCGTCCTCCCAAATCCGAACTTGCTGAATAAGTGAACGACGTTACCATCTCTCCAAGATGTGTTTGCATACCTTCTATATGTTTTGCAATGTTAGTGATTCATCTGATGAATTACAATGGGAATAAGAAGGGAAATTGGGAACATGAGTCAAACCTCATGAGTTTGGACTGGTTGGGGGAAAGACTGGTCTTAATTAGTGTGAATTCATGAGGCATCTAAACTATATATACATATAAAACTTAATATATATGAAGAGTTTTATTGTTTAGAATATATGTTAGGACAAACATATGGAGACATAAATATAGAAGCATATGTATATACATATATAAACATACATACATATATATAGGTGTATATATATGTTTATAAGTAAATACTTGTATTCCTTTAAATGCCACTGAAGCATGATTTAGGAGTAGCTATTGTAGAAAGCACTTGAAGACTTGGATCCATCCTGGTTCTTCTGTCACTGACTTGCTGACTCCTAGACCAGGGTCCTCAGCTTGGCACTGTTGATATTTTGGGCTGGATAATTCTTTACAGTGTGAAGTTGTACTATTCACTGTAGGATGTTTAGCAGCGTCCCTGGCCTCTCTGCACTGGCTGCCAGGTGCAACTCCCTGCCCATGACAACCAAAGATGTCGATCATACACTTCTAGACATTGTGCTGGTTGAGAAGCACTGTTTAAGACCATGTTGGATCACTCTCCAGGCCATAGAGTCCTCGTCAATAAACTGAGGAAGGCAACTTCCAGTCCCCTTCCAGATCTAATGCTTCTAGGATGCCAGACACAGAAGCTACCTAACAGCTGTGGTGTGATAACTGGGTGCATTGGTGGAAACATACTCTGAAGGGTAAACGTGCACACCCTCATTTATATTATCCATTTGCTTATGTAACCTACCTGGCTGGCCCAGTTACCAAATACCAGAAGATGAATGATACTGCACTGTATTCTTAAGAACCAAAATGGACTTACAGTTGCTGTTACTTTTTATGAAACTTTATCCACACAGCTATATTTAACTGAAGAAAGTTTTGGAAATGATTTGGCTGAAATACCTGCTTTTCTTTCCCACAGGAATTCTTACATTAAAGAGAGCAAATGAACTTCTGAGCACATGTGTGCCAGGCAGTTTTCTGATCCGAGTCAGTGAAAGGATCAAAGGCTATGCCCTGTCCTATCTGTCTGAGGATGGCTGCAAACATTTCCTCATAGATGCCTCTACGGACTCCTACAGCTTCCTGGGTGTGGACCGGCTCCAACATGCCACCCTGGCGGAGCTGGTGGAATATCACAAGGTGAAACCATGTGCAGACTAAATTTGCTCTGTGAATTGTTGTCCTGCAGCAGCCCAGGCAATGAAAGGCAATTACAAGAAAAAAGATTGAGACAAGTAATGGGATTAGTCTTTGATAATTCTTCCAGATAATCAGGATTCTTAATTGCATTTCCTTTATCATTGAACCTAGTTCTTCCTCAAATATTCAGGGAGAACCCACCGGGGCAGAGAATGTAGAAGATTCTAAAAATCTGTGCACACACTGACCACATCTGAGACCACTCTTACTTAGAACTCAAGCCTGGGAGGGAAATTTGCAGATGAGAAAAATCTCTTTTAAGATTATCATAAACCAATAAAGCTAAGGGCAAGCAAGAAGTTATATACCCTGAGGAGGCAGAAAGGACATGATGTTATTATTTATGCTGTCTTAACAACCTGCCCCCCCACAGCCCAGCCTGACCTATGCCTTCTGATTCACAGGAGGAACCTATAACTTCCCTGGGGAGAGAGCTCCTTCTGTACCCCTGTGGTCAGCAGGATGAGCCACCCGACTACCTGGAGCTCTTTGAGTGACAGTCTCCATCGTGTCATCCTGTAACCTCCAGCTGGGCTTTCCTCTGGACAGACATCGCTGAAATAGACATTTGTATGTGAGGCCAAAGTCACCCTGCAGCAGAGCCAATGCTGATCAACTGGAAGTATCCTTAAAGCCCCACGGAAATCTCTCTTCTGCACAAATGCTGGAGTTTAATGTTAAAAGAAAATTGCCTCTGCAGGATATTCACTCTGAAAGTAAAGAGAGATGATTCCCAATTTCAGCAACTACCTAACATGAAGGATACAACCTTAATGATGTATATAAAATGAACAAAGAAGGAATCAAAACCTTTTAGGAATTAAGGCATTACTTCAAAAACTAGTAGCTCATGTGAAGTATTTCATGACCCCTCTTTGCGTCATTTTGAAATGTCTCAGGTTTGTGTTTACATTAAGTTCCATGTTGGCTTTGGGGAGCTGGCAAAAAAAGCCTTTACTCATGGCTGAAATGACCCCGCAAACACACTTCATTTATCACGCATGCTGGAGCCAGGATGTAAGAGACACAGAAGAACAAAAGTTGGGAATGTAAATTGAATGAGGAGTTTAAAAATGTAGGAGAGGCTTAACATGTAAAGAAATACCACGGACCGTAGAGACATGAGCAGACATCTGCGAGTGTGTTTCCATGAGCAGGACAGTGCTTGCCCAGTCTACCTTGGCTCCATCCAGGAGCACGTCACGCAGGATGAGGCATGAGGTGCTTACCGGTGGGGGTAGACCAGAACAGAATAGTGAGCTGTGTGAGTACTACTTGTGGGTTGAACGGTGTCCCCAAAAAGATATGTTGAAGTCCTAAGCCCTGGTCCCTGTGAATGTGACCTTATCTGGGAACAGGGTGTTTGCAGATGTGATCAAGTTAAGATGGTTCATACTGGATTCAGGTGGGCCTTCAGTCCAATGACTGGCATCCTTAGCAGGAGAGAAGGGATTTGGAAACAGACACGGAGAGGTGAGGCAGCCATGGGACGACAGAGGCAGAGGCTGGAGAGATGCAGCCACAGCCAGGGAATGGCAGGGGGTGCTGGCAACCCCCAGCAGCTAGGACAGCAGTATGGAACATGCCTTCCCTGGAGCCTTGGAAGGGAATGTGGCTCTGCTGACACCTTGGTTTCAGACTTCTAGACTCCAGAACTCTAAGAGAATAAATTTCTATTGCCCTAAGCCTTTGAGTTTATGGTAATTTGTTAGAGCAGCCCTGGGAAAGGAACACAGAAGTTCATGTAATTGTGGAACGTGACACACATCACATACCATTTGTTGCTCTACAGTCTCCTCCCTGATAATGAAGGAAAAAGGAAGATGAAGAGTAACCTCCCAAGTGGGATGCAGATTCCCGCAGCCAGGAGTCTTGTGCCCCACTGCATCCCCACCCCAGCCTCCGGCCCAGCAGGGGTGCTGGCCTCTGGGCAGTGACCAAGGATGCTCCTATGCTCTGAGCCACAGGTTCTTCTCCTGGGGAGATGGAGCCTTCCTTGCACTTCAGGCCTAGTCCCTGTATCTGCATTCCTCCAGAAGCAGCAGGGGCTGGAGCAGTTAGTCCGTGAGGCAGTCGGTTGTATGAAATGTAACGACAGAGTGTGGGGGACGTGTGTGTGTGAGTGTGTATGAGTGCACACGTGTGTTTTTATGAGAAAGTTTTTAAACACAGATCATTGTAAAGTGTTACTTGAAATGTCGCATGTGTTTGTACAGTCTGAGAGACAACTGTCAGTGAGACATTTGTCCAAGAGAACCTGTCTTTGGCTTTCATTCCTGTGACTCAACAGCTGTGACCTTATAGAATTGCAAAGATGGCACAGGACAGGAAGTCACAAACTTCTATTCTGTCTCCATATCTTCCCACCATTAGCTCTCTGAATGTCAGCTTTCACTTCTAATACAAAAGCACATTTTAAAAAATTGCAGCGTACTTGACATTAACATTAAATTAGTTTCAGGTGTATAACATAATGATTTGACATTTGTATACACTGTGAAATGATCACCATTATAAATATAGTTATCATCCATCACCTTACAAAGTTAAAAAGTTTTTTTCTTGTGATAACTTTTTTAAGATCTACTTTCTTAGCAACTTTCAAATATGCACTATAGTATTATCAACTCTAGCCACCATACTGTACATCCCCAAGACTTATTTATTTTATAACTGAAAGTCTATACCTCTTGACCCCCCCTTCACCCATTTTGCCCACCTCCCAACCCTCCTTCCCTCTGGCAACCACAAATCTATTCTTTATCTGTGAGTTTGGCTTGGTTTCGTATGTTTTTTAGATTCGACATGTAAATGAAACCATAGGATATTTGTCTATCTCTGACTTATTTCACTTAGCATAACACCCTCAAGGTCCATCCATGTCACAAATGGCATGATCCCTTTTTTATGATTGAGTCATATTCCTGTGTGTGTGTGTGTGTGTATCACATCTTTTTATCCATTCATCTGTCAGTGGACACCTAGGTTGCTTCTTGTCTACTGTAAATAATGCTGCAATGAACATAGGGGTGATGTATCTTTTTGAATTAGTATTTTTGCTTTCTTTGAATAAACACCCAGAAGTGGAATTACTGGGTCATATGGTAGTTCTATTTTAATTAAAAGAAGGTGCTTTTACTAGCTGATTTTTATTAATTTTTATTAATTTCATTCAGTTTTCATTCATCTTAAGGTTTTGAAATAAATAGAAAAGTACCCTATAGTCACTAATAATTATGAAGACATATGATTCCAGCATCATCCTCTGCCTAGAATTATTTTGGAAGAAATAAGTACAGTCATACCCAGATATAAGGACACTAAATAACATCCAACTGGGGAAACAGCAAATGACCTGACTGAATTAACATAGTACAAGGGGGAGCAGATCTGAGTTATATACTATTTTATCCTGTGGTTATTAATATTCAGAGGAATAAACTGACACAAACAATGATCACATCATCAAACAATGGATGTGATGGCCAGGAGTAGTACTTGAAATTCTTAGGGAGAGAGAATGGTAAAGAATTCAGAAAGTGATTAACACTAAATGGGGGTCGGGGGGCCCGAATTCTCAGCTCAGCTATTAGACACAGTCTCCCTGTGTCTGACCCTAGTTATGACCTAAAGCAAGGATGTCCATACCCTGGTCCTGGTCCCTTCCTTCTGCTGCCTCAACAACCCCAGCCCCCTTAACCTGCCTAAGGTTTCTTGGTCGAGGATGTTCCTCTCCTGTTACTGTCCAGGTTCCAGCCTCGGGCACTCCAGTCTGCCTATCACTTTGGGACTGTGCACAAATGCCTCTCACTGCCCATGTCAATTCTTCTTTCTCAACTCCCTCAATGAGATTCTAGAATCTCCTCTTCTAGTCATTCCAGACTCTCTGGCTGCCATCCCTCTACTGCCAGACCCTCACAATCATTAACCGCCCCCCCATCAGATCACCTGTAAGGCCCTGGGTTCTGGTCTCCTACCCTATCCTGCTATGGGAGGATGCACAAGGAAGTTACTTTGTCCTTCAGCATCCCCAGCAGAGCTCAGCAATGCCAAGAAATGTTAGTGGGTCCAAACCTTAGACCAGGAAGAGGAAAAAGAGTTAAGAAGAAAAAGGATCAGGAAAGGGGAGAAAAAGTGAAAACAAGGCATGGACAGGTCACTTAAAATATCTTAGATGCATTTATATCAAAAATTGCCCATCTGAGCTACACTCTGGAATTAACCATCCTTTGAAGTAAAAGAATGGCAGGTGCTCATGTGGCACAAAATCTGCTTGTAGATTTAAAAAAGAAGTTCATGGCCTGAAGTTTTACAGTTGCTCCTTTCCATAAAGACAACTGTCTCTGTGAGCCAACTTTCTCAAATATGTGTTATAGGCACATGTGAGCACACAGATACCTTGGGACGCCTGCCGTGTGATGCACACACACAAAAATGACTTACAGGGGACGTGTGGATGTGTCTCCCCGGACCTCTGCTTTCGTTTTTGCTAAGAATGTGATACTTTCAGACTGCATCCCACAGGTCTTTTTTTTTTTTTTTTTTAGAAGGTAAGTTTCTACAATTACATCTTTAAAGAACACATCTGTTTGCCTTATGCCTTCCCTTCCCTTTCTGCCCTCTGCCTTCCATTTTTGTAATCTCATCCTCATCATTTTCATCTCTCCCTCCTTTTCTATTTCCGGAGAGCTCCTCATCTCTTTTCCTTCCCCACCACAGACTATTCTGCAGTGTGTCAGTTCTGTTCTTCCTGCCTCCACTGTGGACTCTATCGTTCTATTTCCAGTGCACTTGCTGTGCTTCCTTCTGTCCCTGTGCTGGATCCTTAAACTTCCTCCTGCTGCCCCAGACTGAAAACTCTCAGGAGGTTTACACGACAAAAGTGCTTTTTTTAATTGTGTGGTAACAATACACTATTTGGTTTGGAGTTAGCTCAGTAAAGTCAGGGTCAGGATCCTGGTTGTATCATTAACCAGCTGAGTGGAATCTTAAAAGAAAAAAAAAAATACTAAGCATCTCTGAGCTTCAGCTCTCAGTCACCCACTGGGTTCTGAAGCTTAAAGAAGAAATATGTAAAGTGCTTGGCATTTATACCATTCTCTGCAAATGGTAGTTATTCCATGTGAATCACGGGTCCAACAAAGCCAGGATCCCTGCACTCCATGCTCCTCTGTTAGCACCTCGGCTTATATAACCAATGGGCTGTGTTTATAGTAATGACCCATTTGCTACAGTTTCTGGGATGAATTTTTGGGGGGGAAAGGGAAACTTTTAGAGTAGGAGATATAATTATGAGCCACACAATGTATTAGCCAGTTGAAATGGCTTGCAGAGAGATTTCTACCTTAGTCTAGACTAGAAATGGCATAGAGACGGCATTCTCTTACTGTCGAACTTTGACAATCCCCAAGGTATCAGTCTTTACCCAAAATTGATGGTTGACAAATTGATTCAGTTCTGGAATTCCTGGTCACCAATCCCCAAGTATTTGCCTGCCTTTTTGATCAGAACACTTACTACAAACCCAGATCCCTTTGGGATTATCTCTGCTTTGTTTCCCAAATAGGTCAACCAGATAGGTTTAGCCACTGCTAAAACCCACTTGCAGGGAGGGGACAAGCCCCTGCCACCGTTGTCAGTCTACATCAGCTTTTATTTTCCCTTCATGAAATCTTCCTACCCGCTGAGTCAAGATCCTGGTAACCCTCCTCCACACTGTGCCTCAACAACCAAACCTCATGGCAAGCACCTTATCTCCTGGAGGTGTTCTTGGTGGTATGGCGGAGCTCTAGAAAATGCTTCCTAAACACACCACTGCTATTCCTGACAGCCTCACACATTCTAGGTGTGATTTTTACATGGCTCTGTTCGAGACTAATGACTAGAAGAAAGAACACATAGTTATAAACATTTTTTTCCTTCAGCCTTTCTTTGAATTTAACTTGAGGGTTTTGCTGTTTGCTGTCCATTTTTATTTTTAAATTTTTATTTTTCTTAACCGTTTCAAATGGGGTTTAACATCCTAGCAGGCCAGGTGATTACTGTTGAAATTCTTTAAACTCTGGGGTTGGAGGGTACTGGTCTGGTAGCAGACTGGGGTGGGGTTGGAGACTGTGGGATTAACTGGGGTGGAGGGAATCACCTCCAGTACTGTGCTCACCTCAATTCAAGCTGACGTCCTGACTCAGGTTGATGAAGAGTAAGGCCAGTTCACCAAGTGTCCCACCTGGGTACTGCCTGTGGCAGACAGGCTGTCTGCAAAGCCAGCCACCAAAGGACATTTGATGAGTCTTGGGCAGAGGTCGTTGAAGGTGGCCTGGCCCTCTCTGAGCCTCTGGGTGACTGGCTGACCAGCAGAGGCAGCCCAGAGGCAGGGCCTGCTTCTCTTCCCAGGCTGTGACCTGCACCCTCCCTTGGAAGAGCAAAGGCAGACACAGCCAAGGGGCCTTGGAGTTGCCCACTCCAGAGGGCATGTTCAGAGGATCAGCGTCACAGACACATTTTGAAAGGCACCTCTGCTGAGAGAACATTCTCTGTGTATTGAAAAAACCACCACCCAAAGCCCCCGACCAGCTGGCACAGTCCCCATAGTTTTTGGCAGCAACAGCAAAGCACAGAGTCCTGCCAGGAGAAACAGCTTTGAATTCAAATATAAAGCTAATCAGAATATGGATCACACAAAGCTGCCAGTTACTTGATGGGTGTTGGGAGTAAAACACACCCACCTTTAAGGGACCGCCCAAGGGCATTATCTCTGATCAGCAATTCTCAGAAACAATGTCAAATCTTTTTCAAAAGGCCGGTATTCCCACTTGCTCTCCCCTCCCATTCAAGGCAGCCTTGAAGTGCATGGCCCTGGAATCCTGCTGAAGGTCTGCTTCCAAGACTGCAGAGCCTGACTGTCATGGAGTTTCACAGCAGCTGGAGGGAAGCAGCCCGGCACAATCCATGTTTCTGGATCACTGTGTTGTTTTCGGTCACAGGGGATTTTTCAGGTGGGCTGAAGAGTAGGGCAACAGTGGGAAACTGAGGCACAAGATGACAGAGTCTGGACTTGTCCCAAGCCCAAACTCCCTTGTCTACCCTCGTCTTCTGACCTTCAAGCCTTCTGGAGCTGGTGGTAGGATGGGGCAATGATGTGTGAGCCTGACAAGCCAGCCACTTTCAGTCTGGGCCTCTGAGCACTCGTTCATTACCACTTCTGCACCTGGAAAATGATACTACCTTAGAAGAGTGGCATTCTGTACAGAAGGTGCCTGGCTATGCACCCTACCTCAAACACCTGTGTTTCCCAAATGTCTAGGGGGTCATTGACTCCAAATTGCTGAGTGTGCAATTTAAGGAAGAAGTTATCCATTAAAATTTACATTCCTAGTTATCCTTCTTCAGGTAGACGGACCTTGTTTTCAGAATAACAGAAATAAAAGGACAATGGTGCACATGTGATGGGTTCATGATCTCTACTGTGTGACCCATATTGGCCCAAGAGGTGCTATGGACGTGCTGGGAAGCATAATAGTTGTGAATGCAGAACTGGTATCAAATAATAGCTGAATGTGAATACCTGCTATGTGCCTCATGTGTACGGCAGATGTGACTGCATTCGCTGCCCTGAATAAGGAAACGGGTACAGAGATGCCGAGTGCCTGGCTTAAGATCATATAGGTTGCAAGTGAAAAAGCTAGAATTTGAGCCCAGGCAATCTGGCCGGGGAAGCATTGGTATTAACTACCACACTGAACACTGATAAGATTAGATAACTTAGCTTTTCCCTGAAACAAAGTTTATTGAAATTAGGTTCTGGGCAGCAATTTTCATACATTTCAGAACTGTGTATGATGTCTACTTGAGTGTAACAAAATCTTCAAAGCAGGGCTGTGTGAGGTTCTGTTCACCTGTTGCAAATTCCTAGGCCTGATTCTTTCATTGTTGATGTGTGGAGAGAAGCCAGTTTGTCCACATTTATGAACACAGAAGGGGTGCTGCAAAGTAGACGGCTGGACAGACGCCAGCACAAGGAGAACAGGTATGTCACTGGGAGGCAGTGGTGTGCTGGTGAATAGTTAACAACTGGCTGGGATGGGGAGTGGGTGGTGGAGCAAACAAGCACTTCTCACAAGGCTGCAGAGGCTCAGAGGCTCTCACAAGGCACCAGGGCTCAGAGAAGACCCAGGTCTGTAGCAGAGACCCCAGCTCCAGAGAGACGGCTGGGCCAGTTACCAAGTGACTTCTATACCGTAAGAACAGAGGGAGGATGGGGCGCCTGGGTGGCTCAGTCGGTTAAGCGGCCGACGTCGGTTAAGCGGCCGACTTCGGCTCAGGTCATGATCTCGCGGTCCGTGAGTTCAAGCCCCGCATCGGGCTCTGTGCTGACAGCTCAGAGCCTGGAGCCTGTTTCAGATTCTGTGTCTCCCTCTCTCTGACCCTCCCCCATTCATGCTCTGTCTCTCTCTGTATCAAAAATAAATAAACATTAAAAAAAAATTAAAAAAAAAAAAAAACCAGAGGGAGGATGTAGAGAGTTGGAATGAACCTTAAACACAAGACTCAGTGCTTCCTTGGCAGTATCTTTCCTTTAGAAGATGTCATGACTGGGTCTTTCAAACCAGAGTTCATTACTGCTTTCCTTTGCTGCTGAGGTTAAATTCCAAGCCCCTCAATGTAACGTTTCAGTGGCGCTTTTACCAACCCTTCTTTTGTATGTGTCTTGGTCCAGGGAGGGGGGATGTGTCCTGCTATGGACTGAATGTTTGTGTTCCTACAATATTCAGATGGTGGAGCACTAATGTGATGGTATTTGGAAGTGAGGTCTTTGGGAGGTAATTAGGTCATGAGGTAGGCTCCACGATGGAATTAGTGCCCAGAAGACAGCCAGCCCTCTGCTCTCAGCCCTGTGAGGATGCAGGGAGATGGGTCTTCACCAGACACCGGATCTTGATCCTGGATTTCTCAGCCTTTAGGACCTGAATAATCATTTTGTTGCTTAAGTCACCCAGTCTAGGTATTTTTGATATAGCAGCTCAAACTAAGATCCCCGCTTACATGCACTTTTAGAGGGCTCATACTGTTTGTTTTTTAAAATTTTATTTTTAAGTAATCTCTACCGCAACATGGGGTTTGAACTTGCAACCCCCAGATCGAGAGGTGAATGCTCTACCCACTGAGCCAGCCAGATGCCCCAAGAGGGCTCCTACTTTTTGATAAAACTGCTTTAGCTAAGTTCTAAAAAGGGAGAAATGGTTTAATATTATGCTGTTTCCTCTTCTCTTCAGCTACCCTCAGCAATTCTTAACCAATTGCTGAAACTCAGTTCTTAATCGCTGCCTCAGGCATCTGTGAGATGCAATTTAAACAAGCACAAATGGCTAGTTAGCCCACAGTACAGCCTGGGACTGTAGCATCTGCAGGACACTTAGACCTAATTCCATGATCACATTTGCTTCCTGTTGCCTGCCTATTGGAAGTACGTCCTCCAGACACTGGAAGAATATAGGAGGAGTGTGCTGGTCAGTCCCACAAAGCCAGACGTGCCCAGAATCTCTAGTATCACCAGTGTATGTGAAAATATGAAACTCAATTAGAAAGGGACCTTGGGAACCATTTCTCAATTTCTTCTAACTAAAAAGGACAAGTAGGGGCACCTGGGTGGCTCAGTCTAAGTGTTCGACTCTTGGTTTCAGCTCAGGTCATGATTTCATGGTTCATGGGATCGAGCCCCACATTGGGCTTGGTCCTGGCAGCATGGAGCCTGCTTGGAATTCTCTCTCTCCTTGTCTCTCTGCCCCTCCCCCCACTTACGTGTGTGCACACTCTCTCTCTCAAAATAAATAAGCTTTAAAAAAAATAAAAAGGACAAGTAAAATGTATTCACAGCCAGAGTTTTCATTATGGTTCTCTCCTTCTATACCAGTGGTTCTCAACCAGGTGTAGTTTTATGTCCCCCAGGGGACATTTGGAAATGACTGGATACATTTTGGTTGTCAGCCTAGGTGACAGATGCTCTTCGCATCTAGTGGGTGAAGGCCAGAGGTGCTGCTAAATGTCCTACAGTGCACAGGACAACCCCCACAACAAAGAATGATCTATCCCAGAATGTCTCTAGCACCAAGGTTGAGAAACCCTGGTCTCTGCACATGTAAAAAGTTTTCCCAAAACTAAAAACATGGCATTCTTGCTCCAAGAAGAAATCATATCCACAAATCATATTTTATTAGCTCTCCAATGCCACCTTACATTCATGTCCTGTGTTTTGATTAAAATTTATGAACTACCAGTACAAATCAATATAATGCATTTTTTTTCTTTTTTTTCTTTCTCTCTCTCTTTTTTTTTTTTTTTTTTTTTTTTACACACCAACAGCTTGAATGTTCCTGAAGCTTTTAAACAATGAGTTGACTGGGGGCAAACAGAAGGCAAGGAATCACAGATAATTAGCTCATGCATCTGGTGCTGGCTAATAAATAATTTTCACATGAATGTAGAAATCACTCAATGTTAACTGTATTTATTTTTTTAAATAGTTGGAAACTGTAATAAAATGCCATTTTCAGAAGCATCTTAGTGACTCAGTAGAACTGCGTCATTTAAAAAATAGTTACTTCCCTAGGTGGGGGTAGGTGAACATGTAGCAAAGTCTTACATCTCACTTGACTCTGGCAGATGGAGTGATCCTTCACAAAATACATTTGTCTGCATTTCTTCTCATGAAAGCCAGTGGCCAGGAAGAGCACCCTGCTTTGAAAAGAGATTGTTTGGTTCACACAGTATACTTTGGTTTATTTAAACAGGTAAGAAAGTGATCCCCAGTTCTCCTGAGGAGAAAATGTATTTTTTGACTTCTGAATAAATCAAGATATTACCAGTCTGAATGAGTTTTCCTTTTCTGCTAAGGTAAAAAGTAGATCTTTCTTTCCCTCCAGTGTTCAGTTGCTCCCCTTGGGAAATATTCTTCAGATAAAGTATCTATATGTCTTGATGTATCAGTAGCCCCACACCATGACTTCCATATGACCAAAGATCTGACATTCAGTGTCTGACGGGATCAGCATTTGGCATGTCCTTGGATATGGGGATCAATCTGAATGAAAAGTTCTCATAATATACCTAAAAGTATTTTCTTAAAAGATATAAAAATGTATGCTAACTTGTGCTCTCTTAGTAAGGCTTGCAAGTTGGTAATTAAGCAGAATATAACTCATAAGCCAAAAAAAGTGCATTTTTAAATAAAATTGAGAAATGGAGATGGTTAAAACTATAATAAAAAAGATGAGCAGATTATTTTTGGTTAATCTTGGGTGGAAATGATACAATAGTTTCTTTTTTTTTTCCTTTTTGAGTCCATTTGGTTTTGTTTAATATACTCACAAGGATCGCCATCGATGTATCTTTGAGTATCACGAAGTCTCCTCACCTGTCTTCTGATATTTTAGCATTCCTGGGCACTACAGCTCTACCAATATAATCGTTCATATGGGGAGACATGTGCTTGCCTTTCATTCCCAAGAACTTTTTACAAAACTGGTCTTAATTCATGAATATTTCAATGAGCACAAAAGATAACAGCTCTCACTTTGCTGTACACACAATCAGAACCTCCATGCCATTAGGCTTATAATCTCACAATCATTCTGCCTTTGTCAGACACTACATGGGATGCATTTGGGCTACTTTTGCAGGCAGAGATTTTAATTCCTGTTGCGTAAAGCCAAACAGGCAGAGAGAAATTGGAGGCTCTCCCCCTCGTCGCTTTTACTAATCAGTTGAATTCTTTTTTTTGCCCTTTATGGAAATCTTTTCCTTGTCACAGCCACTTATTCAGTAATCACAAAAGGGAAAAAATAAACCATCTCCCCAAATCTATCCCTGGGAGTTCAGGTTTTTTTGCTACTCGTCTTCTGTTTCTGTTTGCGAAGGTGAGCCTCTATCTCATGCCTGAAGACCAGCATCCCCAGCTGCCCATGGGATGCCTCGTTCATGGCCTTGGACTGCATGCACATCTTGTACTGCTCAGGGGTCAGTTCATCCACACAGTGCTTCTCATGCCAGAGGTGGAAGAGTCCCCGCACCGGCGTCCGCACCACTATGAGGTTGCTGTGGAGATACTTGCGATAAAGGTGCACATCCTCTCCACCCCAGCCTTTGATGTCCAAATCAAAGCCACCTGCCAGGAGAGAACACACCGCTGAATCGAGCTGCGCAGCCAGTCTCCTGATCCGTACTTGCCTTTCTGATCTGTACAGAACTTTGCATGAAGAGAGGAAGCATTAGGGGAGATGTTTCACCGCTCCCCCCACCCCCCAAATTATGAGCATGTCCATCCGGGAAAGGGAACTCAGGACCTTGGTGGCAGTGGTGGCCAGCACCAACTCCTTGAGAGAACAAGACTGCAAAGAGAAGCCCCAGCACCTGCCTGCTTCCGAGAGCCATCAGCAGTGCTAATGTTGGCCTGAGCCCCATGTTAAGACTTTTCAGCTTAAAACCTTCAAATGGAAACTCTTGTTTTTGTTTGAATGTGGCCTCCTGTCATTCAAACAAAGTGAAGCAGGGGCTTGCAGCCTGAAAGAGTAATGGGATCTCAGCATGAAAAAAACTGCATCCCAGAAAATACTCTGCCTTTCATACACTAAAGTGGTCCCAAAAGCTGTGTGTCCATCACAGGCCGGTGAAGTGAGGCATGTTTAAGGGACTGGCCTCCCAGTTCTGAAGTTCTACTCAAAAAATGTGGTTTCACTCCATGGTGGACGCCTTCACAGAGTAATGGTCCCTTAAAGTCTCACCTTTATAAACTGAGATGCCCCATGTCTTTTCTTAACCTAAAGCCCACTGCAAACCAAACAGAACCAGAGAAGACTTGTGTTTTTTGTCACTGTTCCTTTCTCGCCTAGGAGATTTATTTAATTCATACAAGAAGGAGTAAAGTCATCCTCAACACCTTTCATCAGAGGTATCATGTAGTCCCTTCACCCTCTGTAGCCCCCAGGCTGCATTGCTCTGATCAAGGCCATCGCTGGCCTGGGGGAGGGGCTCCCGCACAGGAAAACTGCATCCCAACCAGGGCTGGGCTATGTACACGAGTGATTCGTGGTACCCCACTGGTGGGCCAGCGTACGATACTGAGTCAGGTGTCTAGAATTTGAGTCTTGGTTTGGCCACTTCACCTCTCTTGAGTTTTGGTTTCTTTATCCTGAAATGAACTAGATGTCATAACCAAATGAGATAGTAATGTAAGGGGCAGCGCTTGGTTATCTGTAATTGATTTATTATCATTGGTATCATCACAACTTATTAAATAGAAGGTGCAAAAGTTAAGATGCTTACAAATAAATACAAGATTGCAAAGAATTACCTGGGTCCAGATGTGACCCAGAGATTCTGAGGTCATGGCCACAGCTTACTGAGGAAAAGCACCCTCACCAGCCAACTGTCCCCACACGTTTCAACTGCAGCTATGCCCCATCTTTAGGAAAATCCAACTTATTCTAAATTCAAATTGGATAAACATACACCATTAAAAAAAAAATCCTTCCCTGTACACAGAACAAGGAAACAGAGTTTCTCGAAATGGAAATCTGCTTTAGAAAAAATTTTAAATAGTCATTTTTAGAAATCTGATTTGCACATAATCATTTAGAAATATTTCTTAGAGAAATCAAAGAACACCTATGGTTAGTTGCCGGTATGTGGGAGCACCCAGCCACTCAGAGACCAACGTCCTGGGTGCTCTGCTGCTTCTTTAGCTTCAAGTTGTTTCTTTCTTTCTTTTTATAGGGGTTCTATAGTCCCTGAAGTCTACTCCCCTCTGGACAAAAACCTGGGGCTGCTCAGATTGAGTCACTGATCTTAAAAAGAGACACGTTAGGCCTCGGGCGTGAACAGGAATCACCAGGAGAGAGCAAGAGGAGCAGACTCTGGGAGGCCCACAGGGAGGTGGAGGGATAGAAGTCTTCATGCTCTGCAGGGCCTCCCTGACTCCATCCAAGCTTGGGGTCTACCCTGAGCCCCTGAGCCCAAGATCAAGGTTTCGGGCCTGTTCATTCATACCCTAGTCATGTATAATCCACAATTCTGTTTCAAGGCACATGAGTAGGTACCACTATGGGGAGGGGAGTGGCATTTCCAAGGGGGACAGGAGATGCTCTGTTCTCATCCTATGTCCCTCACTTGCTGCAGACCCTTTGCCTTTTGGTCTCCTCAACTGCAACCTAAGGGCCTTTCCTCTTGGTGCTCTGGGAGTGTGTGTGTGTATGTGCACACACACACGTATGTGTTGATGGTGACTGTACACTCAGAGTTTGAAGTAGCATTTGGAATTTTTGCAAGTTCAGCAGATAGAAATTTGGATATTTTCTGGTATGTGATTTTCCAAAATTTCTCATGTTGCCCTTATTTTTTTCAGTGGCCCCTGCTACTTTGGAGGCCCAGAAAGTTCTGCATGAGAGGGACTACAGCCAGAACTAGGTTGGAAGGAGATACTGGGGGGGACCTGCCTTGAAGCTGCCTTTTTGCAACAACTGCCTTTTCCCTGAGATTGTGTGCTGCAATTGGGGTGACTGAGAGGGGCTGATGGAGATTATAGGGGCTCATATGTTGCACACTCCCAAGCCCTGTCCTGGTCCAGCGCCTCAGTCCACGATGAGAGGAAGGGCCTTTCCTAGGAAATGGCACCACCTTTGTCATCAGACTCCTGGGAACCTGCCCTGACTTCCTCGTGGCCTCTCACGGCCTCTTGGTGGCAGCAGAGGCGCGGACTCGAGGCCCTTTGCCTGGTCTTACCTATATTGAGGAAGTCTGACCGATACTGGCAGGTCATCCCAAATCCAAAGTCTCTCCAAAATCCAGTCTCCTTCTTTATGACCTGCAGGGAAAGCACTGTCATTTCAGAGGGGAGGATAGAGTAGATAAAAATAGAGAGGATTCACAAACTTGTGTAAGCAATGCTCAATAGGGAGCCCATCCCACCACTGATCAGTAGCCACAACCACAACCCCGTGTGGGAAATGCACATGGATTTGAGTCCTTTCAGAGGGTAGGAATACAGTGAACTCACCAGTTCCAAAATGGGCCTTGTGATTTTTGGCACCTCTGGTTGGAATGTTTCTAGGGTGTAGGCATGAAAACACATAGGCACACACACACACACACACACACACATACACAACACACACACACACACACACACACTCAAAAACAAACCAGGAGAGCAAGTTTTTGAGCAGCGCCATGGAAAAGCCACCTACGTGTCTGGCCCAACACCAGTGCCAGAGAGAATTGGAGGCCTCGGCCCCTCGCATAGGGCTGGGCAGGGAGCCAGCAAAGGGCTCAGGAAGTGGAGAAAAGGGATCGAGAACAACTCAGAATTCAGCTGCCCTGGCACAGGGCACAAACAGGACTCCCTCGGGGAATAAAAAGAAAACCTGAGAAGGCAGCGTGTTACTCTGGCTCTGCTAAGTCTCACTTGCTGAGGTAAAGGGCGCCAAGAGTCCAGGTTCTGAAGAAAGACTCTGTCCATTCATCTTTAAACTGTTTTAAAACCAAACTGTTCCCCAAAGCATCTGTGGTGGTGGTAAGCTGC
Organism: Panthera onca; assembly: GCF_046562875.1. NCBI lineage: Eukaryota > Metazoa > Chordata > Mammalia > Carnivora > Felidae > Panthera > Panthera onca. The sequence goes on along the minus strand of NC_138342.1, from coordinate 165,582,152 downwards.
AGGGCTGCCGAGAGACCATCCAAGCAGTGACTGTCTTCAAACAGCGAGACCTGGTCCTCCTCAGTCTCTTACTCGGCAAGTAAATTTCCAATGCATTTGCTAAAGCACCAAGGCTTTTAAAACACTGTAATTGTTTGGCTGAAATCACTCTGGGACTAAGTCTGACACCTTAATAGCTCTTTTCTATGATTCATTCTTGAGGTCAACATAGGTGCTTAGTGGAGAAAGTGCCCTCCTGGGGAAGGGAAAGGGGAAGGAGGCTGCAGCAGGTCCCCATCCACTGGGATTTCTGCATTTTCCTGCCTGCGAGGTCTGGCTCTGTTCACTGCTAATCAGAGCCGGGTGTAGGCTGGGAGGAGCACCAGCATCTCCTCCCAACTTGACCACTGGCTGGCTTTTTTGCCTCAGGCAGGTCCCTCACTTCTTTGAGCTTCTATTTCCTTTCCTATAAATGAGGAAGTTGAGCTAAATCGAGGCTAAGGTCTTTTCCAGGTCTACTACCCAAACATGCATCCTCACTGCTTTTTCACCTTCCCGAAGTTTCATGTTGTCGCCACTACAGCCTCAATTACATTCCACAAATGGTTTGTGGAAGGGCTGTGAACTTAAACATTTCTCTACTCTGTAACCCATGGAACCACCTTATTTTCATTACAACCTACACATAGATGTTGCCTGCACAGAGTGAACACACATGCTTCAGGGCTGCTGAAGGGAAATAAGGACCAAGAGAGGTTTTGTCCATTAGTGGCCCAGCAGATGTGCTCCAATTCTTCTGCAGAACAAAGGCCTGTTATACAATATCTCCCAAGTGACAAGACAATTTCATTAGTATCAACTGGAAAGATTTTGCAGGGCAGGAAAGTTTGGAAAAATCTCCACTGAGTCATTTTTTAAAAATGGTTTCTGTTTCATACCAGGTACATGGTTTCTGTTGCAGCTAATGGCTTAATATCTTTTCTGCTGGTCAGGACACAGACAGGTCCTCTAAGCTTCTGAGTAAAAATGGAGTCAAAGAGAAGTGCCAGTATCCAAACTTCAACCATTTGGCTGAGGTCTGTATGGAATCTAAAAGAGAAAGCTCCAAACAGGAAGAACAATGGGCCAGGGCTCAGACCTGGGCTGTGATGCAGTGCCCAGCAAGGTTGAACAAGGTAAAGAGTGACCCTCACCTGGGGACAATGTGACAGAGTCAAACTGATTTGTGAGCTGGGGAATGCACCTTATAAACACTTACTGATGCCAGCTTTAAAGTTGGCAAGCCAGGGAAAGCCACTATCTGATATGCTCATTGAAATTTAGCCCTTGGTGGAAACTGATCTGATCCATACCCTTAGCATACAATGTCAGAGCAAGATGGAGTTCACGTATGACAGGCTCTACCATCCACAGCTGTGCCGAGTCATTGGACTAGTGCCCTCAACGAGCAACCTAGCTGTGAGTGAGTACTCTCAAACATGCATCAGATCACAGCTCATTCTAATTTAAAACCCTGCAGGGGCTTTAATTGCATTCTCTCTAATACAATTAGAATAAAACCCAGAGAAAACCTCTAGCCTGCAAAGGTCCTATGTGACCCAACCCTGGCCTGCCTCACCCATCTCATATCCCCTCCTACAGTGTCTCATTCTATTCTGCCCTTGAACATACCAGGCTCACAGGTCTCTAAGGCTGGACACTTGCAGACTCCCTATCTAGGTCACCTTTTTCCTGCTCACCACTGAGCTCCAATGTCACTTGCCTAGAGCAGTCATCCTCACCCTCCCAGCCTGTGTCAGCACCACCCCCCACAACAACATGTCACTCTCTATCCCATCACCTGGTTTACTTTCTCTACAACACTTATGGCTCTCTGAAATTATCCTGTTGATGCATCTGTTTCTCTGTTCTGTCTTCCCCTATGACCACTGGTGAATGTCTGCCCAGGGCCTTGGTCTCCTTCACAGCACCCAGATCACTATCCAGCAAACAGCAGGTGCTCAATAAGTGCTTCTCCAATGAAAGAATGAAGAGCAGTCCTGGGGCAATGGAAACAGACATAGTTCAACTAGGGAATTCGTGAGTGGCTCGGAGAAGGCCTAGGAACTCCAGGGCAAAAATTCTCAGAATTGTGTATTTGTCTGGACCCACAGACAAATACATTTTCACCTTCCTGGGGACTGAGCAGAGGACTCTACTTCTTAGAATCGCTGCCCCAGGCCTCAGGAGCTCCACTGCTCTGTTCAAGCTTTGAAAAGATACACACCAATGATGTTTACTACAACAGAGGAGGAAGAAACCCTAAGATTATATGTTAAAAGAAAAACATCTCCTGTCCTGAATTTTGCCGCTCCGTTTTCAAGTGCTATCCTCATTTTTAAAAAATGTCTTTCAAGAGCTGGCTTCCTCTCAACTCTCTGCAGCACCCTTTCTCTCCCCACCTTAGATCTCGGCAGAGCACTGCGGGACATGCACACACCACAAAAGGACAGTTGTGGAGGCCGCTCTCCCACAGGAAGTTTCCAGACCCAAAGCTCTGTGGGCGATTCACGTGATGGGGGTGATTATTTTCTATTAGGACCAAAACACAAAGCACAAATCAGCGTCTCTCCCCAAAGATGTGGGAAGGCGGCCGCCCTGCAGCTGCGCGGGGAGCCGGGAGGCAGCGCCTGTTGCTTTAATGGTGCTGACTTGGACAACTGCCCGTGAAGCAATCTGGGCCCTGAAATAAAATAAATAACAAATACTCAGGCAGAGTATTTCCTCTAAATCAAAGAGAGCCTCCCAAGAACCGAGGTTGCGTTCGCCCAGCCTCACATTCACAAACGCCAGTGGGATGTGACCCGTGCAGTCCCCAGGCCCTGAGCGTAGAGGGCTCCCTGCCTGGTTTCATGCGCTTCAAATTCTTAATTCTTAAAGGGCCCTGCATTTTTCAGTGTGCACTGGGCCATGCCAATTATGTGGTCAGCCCTGCCTGTGAGCGGCACACATGCTGAGCTTCAGGGGCTTTGGTAGCTGGGCTGGGCACTCCACGACCCCACCCTGTACCTTCCTTATTATCAGGGTCCTGAGGGAGGCTGCATGTGCCTTGTAGCACAGAGGCAGAGTGACCTGCCCAGGAGAACTCGGCCACTTGTGGCTGAGCCCAAACCAACACCATGATTGCTGTGACAGTTTCCATTTCTTGAGAAGATATTCTGGAGGCACAGCTGTCATAGAATTGGTTTAAGAATGGACTCAAAAGCCACCTCCTCCAAGGTCTGTACTAACCCACATTTTTCTACAAGTCTTCTTTTATTGGTATCTGCTTAAAAAAAAAATAAAGTGTCAGGGTGCCTGGTGGCTCAGTCAGTTAAGCATCCGACTTCTGCTCAGGTCATGATCTCATGGTCTGTGGGTTTGAGCCCCGCACTGGGCTCTGTGCTGCAGCTCAGAGCCTGGAGGATGCTTTGGATTCTGTGCCTCCCTCTCTCTTTGCCCCTCCCCCACTTGTGCTCTTTCTCTCTCTCTCTCTCTCAAAATAAACATTAAAAATTTTTTTTTTAAAAAATAAAGTGTCTTCTGAAGGGTGTCATATTGGACGAGGAATCGTCCAGGTTCCCTATTCCAGGAATCTACCACCTAAAGCTAGACTCTATGCTCTCATGGAAGCACTCTGAGGCCACAGGACACATCCCCTACCACCCAGTATCCTTAGCCCAGTCTCCATCATACGGGGCAGGATCTGAGTTCCCAGCCCTGCCACTTAGCAATCTGAACAAGTGACTTATTCTCTAAGCTTCAAATTTTCAGCTGTGAAATGAGCATAATAATAGCTCATCACCTTACTGAGATTCCCCAAAATAAAGCAGGCACAGTGCTGGGTTCCAAAAGGCTTGAGTACAGCACCTGTTAACACTACTTTTGGAACTCAGTGAGTGTCTGCTTTCCGAATATTTAAAAGCAGACCAAAAGGATGGACTATGCCCAGTCAGCAATTTTTAGAAATTTAAACCAAAATGCAGGTTAGTGGTGAAATACTTCTTGGAAGTGGGTAGAGACAGGTAAGGGTATATAATCCAAGAGGGCAAGGACAGGAGCCAGTAAAACATTCACACGCTGGACAGAGGAGCACAAAGCCACTGGATTTAAATGATGGGTGGGATGCATGGTGGACTGAGATGTCAGGCACCACAGGCAGCAGAGATGGCGAGGAGATGGCCCTGAGGGGGGAGGCCGGCACACAGGATGGGTATGCTTGCCTGGCAGAGCAGCCGGCCTGGGTGTCTACCAAACTGGGACCATGTGCCGGGTGCTGGGGTTTGCAGACATTTCCTCTGTAACCAGTTTCAGAGTCAGTTTGTGGAGAGCAGTTAATCCCACAAAGGAATCGAGGCTGGCAGTGTGGTGCCGCAGCTGGCCAGTACCAGCTCACCAGGATTGCTCAAGTCTCTTCCCGCCTCGGTGTTCAGTGACATCACTCTGGGGGCCTGAAATAGGCCACAGTGGGAGTACTGACACCATGGAAAGTGGCAAATGCTATGAATCAGGGCTTTTCTCTCCCCCACCTTTTCAGAGTGTGGGTTGTTAAACATTTACTAGCACACCACTGGCTCTGTGCCATAAAAGATTATTTAAAATGAGATTAATCTGTGTTTTGGAAACGTATCTCTGGCAGGAGGTAAAGGAAAGACCAGATTATAGGAGAGGGAAAAGGACTACAGACAGAAGAGGTAGAAGATTCCGGCAGTGGCCCCAGCCACCCAGCAGTGGTACAAGGCTTGAGCCAAGAGAGTGGAATGTCTAAAGTTAATAATTATTTAAATGACAGTCATTCCTTTCTCTCTGAGCTGTTTCTACATTAAAGCATCAGCAAGTTTTATCTCAGGTTTAAAACTCAAGAAATTAAATGTTAGCATAAAATTCCATCATTTCGCATATTTTTTATCATTAATGGCTTGTACTCAAAAGTAAAGAAATAAGTAGTCTGAACACATATACACACACAAATCATAAATGCAGCTTCTGGCTTTAGTCTGAAGACAGTGTTATCAAACAGCAGTGGCAATGGCCTGAGATGCAATGACTAGCACAGGCACTAACAAGGTCACATTTGCAGGGCTGCTCTGAAAATTTGTCTTGTGTTTGCATCCATTGGTAATTTTTGTTACAGCTACATTTTGGATCTGCATTCTCCCTTCACCTTGATACTGATGTATTCCAGGGGTGGCTCTCAAGAGTATCTCTGTCTCTATCTCTAGCTCTATCTCTATCTCTATCTCTATCTCTATCTCTATCTGTACCTGTATCTCTATCTTGTCTATATCTGTATCTATATCTATATCTATATCTATATCTATATCTATATCTATATCTATATCTATATCCTGTATCTTTCATGAATGAGCCGAAATGAACCCTTGGTAGGAAGTCTTTCCTAACTTACCGTCTCTAATCATCTCTTTTTATTTTATACCTTCTCAGCACGTACACATTCTGTCTCCATTAAATTAATTTCTGTAGCTTTATGTTCTCCTTTGGAATTTTTGTCAGATCATTTCCTTTATATTTCAGCCCTCATCAAGATCCTAGCAAATCTGCTTCCATTGCACTGGGGTAAGGAAATCCTGCTTTTGGCCTGAGTTCTACTACTAGCTGGTTGTGTGATCTTGGGCCAGTCTATAAAAACAAAACAAGAGGGTGAGCAAAGTGACCTCCCCAATAACTTCTGAGCATAAGAAACTGTTTCAGTTCTTCTGACTCCTCCAGAATGTCTAGTCTAGTTCTCTGCAGGCGGCAAGTGCTCAATACATGGCTCATCTAATAACAAACATAATCAACACATCCTTTTTGGATGGAGAACCCCCAGTGTCTCAGAGACAACTGCTATGTTTCTCTAGACTAAATCATCATGAACACTGAACCCTAACATAATCAGATTTGCATGCTCCAGGATAGCTCTAAGGTGCATTTGGAAATAAATGTCAAATATCCTGCATTTGCAGGATAATTCAGAGGCTCGAGCTATGGATGCAGCGATCTGAGTTCTGTTTCTGCTTGACCATTAATTCTGGAGATCTGAGAAACTGGCTTAACTACATCATACCTCTAGCTCCCCTTTGCACCTGCTTCCCTGCAGGAATGGTAATAAAAGGATAAAACTTTTAAAGTGTGAAATGAAAAGAATTCCTTGCAAGCAAATAAGATCTTATGAATTTGAAGTTGAAAAATTAATCACATCTGATGTCAAATGCAAAGAAGTACTAAGTACTTTATTTAACCAAGGAGGCTTATTGTATCCCTTTCCCCCAACTCCCAAACCCTATTAGAAACAGAGAACTCATGGAAAGGAAACAAAAAACTTTTGTGTCTCCACAGAAGTGATATCACCCTAAAGTAGATAAAAACTGGTTCTTGGGGAGTGAAAAACTCTTACTGTGTTGACATATACTGTGTTTAGTATATGCAGCACACATATACTAAATACGTGTCATATTTGTGTATATAAATTACAGATACATAAACAGATATTCAGTATATATCTGTGGTATTAGAATTTCACTGAGGGGAGAGAGAACTCATTACCATACTTGGTCATTACCATTACCAGCTTGGGCCCAAAGGGAAACCATGCTAGGACTGGTGAGGAGCAAACCTCGTCCAACCTCAGGGGACCAGGCTGAAACCTTCTGGAAAAGATCCTAAATGAACTGCCAGAGGTTAATTGGAGGATTAACAAGAGAATGAACAGGTTTTGCTATTTCTGGAAGCTTAAAGACAGAATCAGTCCTCCACAAGAATTTCAAAGAACTTTCAATGAAAACTGATTACTCTCCCATTGCACAGAAGCAATGGCTTTGCCTCAAGAGGAGACAGAGCTACTCAAAGCGATGAACAAGAGACAGCCCCAAGTCAGATCCCCCCGATATTCAGCCCGAGCTGGAAACAGCTGTAGACAAACTCAGCTGATCTCTCTGCAGGAAAAGGTAACAGTTCACGCTTGAGATGACAATAATCCTGAGGAATTTTGTCTCAGAAGGGCATAGGGTATGCCTATGTGCATGACAGAGACCCTCTTCTGGGGTCATCTTCCTCCTGCCTGCACAGCTTTTCTGCTGAATGGACTAACTGCCAACACCACCACCACCAAGACCACTCGGTGTACAGAGATCCTTGGTGGCTGTGTGGCTCCACTATCTATCATCCGTGCAGCCAAGACCTTAGCAGAGAACTCCCTCCAACGTTCCTTTAGAAACCACCTTGTGGGGCACCTGGGTGGCTCAGTCAGTTAAGTGTCTGACTTCAGTTCAGGTCATGATCTCGTAGTTCATGAGTTCAAGCCCCGCATCGGCTCTGTGCTGACAGCTCAGAGCCTGGAGCCTGCTTCAGATTCTGTGTCTCCCTCTCTCTCTGTGTCCCTCTTCCTCTTTCTCTCTCTCTCTCTTAAAAATAAATAAACATTGGGGCGCCTGGGTGGCGCAGTCGGTTAAGCGTCTGACTTCAGCCAGGTCACGATCTCGCGGTCTGTGAGTTCGAGCCCCGCGTCAGGCTCTGGGCTGATGGCTCGGAGCCTGGAGCCTGTTTCCGATTCTGTGTCTCCCTCTCTCTCTGCCCCTCCCCCGTTCATGCTCTGTCTCTCTCTGTCCCAAAAATAAATAAAAAAAAAAAATAAAAAAATAAAAAAATAAATAAATAAATAAATAAACATTAAAAAAAAAAAAAAAAAAGCTACCTTGCTGGTGATGCCTCTGCTGCTACCCTGGACCCGAGGCCCTGTGGTTTGTGACAATGATGGTGTGATGGGAAGGGCCCTGGATCTGTCCTTATTCCCCCACTGACTCACTCACTGTGTGACCTGGGGTGAGCCACCCTTTTTGACTTCTCTTTTCCATCTGTCAAATGGGACCATAAATCTCACCCTTCTTACCTCATATAGTTTGTAATAATAAAGAGAAAATGTGCTTGTTGCATCTATAATGCAATAATAATAGTTTCCAAAAATGATATAAGAAAACTATGAAGGTGTGAAATTACCTTTCTGTAAGGTACTGTTCCTATTTATTTTCCACTTTTAAATATTGCAAGCACTTTTAGTCAACAAGGCACTGGGAGCAAAGGCCAGAACGTCTGACAAACTTAAAAATTACTATGGGAATCAGTCCACAGATTTCCACTCACCTTTACTCATGGTCAGGTGCCCCTGGTAATGAAAGACATGAAACAGAGCCACACAAAGGCACCTGCAGGGTAATTACTCACCAGCTGCTGTTCTAGGGGAGGGACCGCATCATGATGGCCATATATTATGCCAGGATTGTACTGACTAAAAAGGACTGGATAAAATACCTTCTTCCCTGCAAACCAGAAAACAAACATTCACTTAAAGCAACAGACAACACTATTAGGTTAGTACACTTATATTCAGTCCTCTGAAATGTCCCAGATATTTGCACTTTTCCTTTTCTTATCACTCAACCCTAAAACAGATCTTAGGAGTTCTGCACAGGTAGATCAGAGGGACAGACTCTCAAATATCTCTGACCTCCTAGCAAAGAAGTGGTATTCAAAATACTGACAGTCCTTGGGTGCCTGGGTGGCTAAATCAGTTGAGCATCCAACTCTTGATTTCAGCTCAGGTCATGATCCCGGGTTGTGGGATCAAGCCCCATGTTGGGCTCTGCACTGAGTGTGGAGACTGCTTGGGACCTCTCTCTCCCTCTCTGTCTCTCCCCTGCTTACACATGTGCTTGGCTCACTCCCTCTCTCTAAAATAAAAAATAGAAACAAACAAAAAAAACCCCAAAATACTGACAGTTGGTGGCTGTGGCACTGGGCATCAACCAACAGGAGTGAGTGTGAAAGAGAGTTCTGGTACTCCCTGCCCTTCCAGACATTAACCCTTTAATTGCTGGTCTGTGGGAAGTCTGAAGGGTTGCCAGAAGGGTCATGGTGACTTTAGGCAGCAGGAGTAGATATAGGGACCCCAGGCACTTGCTCTTTACCAGTTTCCACAGAAGAGTTTCAATATTTTAACAGTAGTTATCAGCTGAATATCAGCCCTTGCTATGAGTCAAACTCTATGAAAATCATTTTCATATTGTGGGTTCTTCCCACTCAGAGCCCTTGCTCCCTTGGGAACTGCCCACAGCTATGCCTTTCTCTTTAGTGTCAGGCAGCTTTCTAGTCCATGTCTCCCCCAAACCCCCAGCACTTTCTCCCGTGGGTGTTCACTCAGGCAAACCTCTTAGCTGAAAATGGTAAATGAGTTTTAGACTTGAACCTAGGCCAAAGAGTCCCAGAATTATGGTAGCTGACAGGCCCACACCATGACATCAAAGGAGAAATTAAACCAGATGATTTTGCTTTTTCTTGGTCATTGGGTAAAATCGGGCCAATTCAGAAGCAGGACATCAGAGGGAACTATGAAGAGAATGAGTGTGTGACAGAGCTGAAGGCCACCCTGGGGGAGAGAAAGGGAAGAGCCAACTCCAGATCCCCATACCTGGCTGTGTGTTCAGCCTGCATGTATTGAGGAATTCGGAGGTGAAGTAGATATCAACGTCACAGAAAAAGAGAAGGACGTTGCTTCCTTTCCAGAAGCGGGCTCCAACATCAAGTCCCTTTCCTCGAGAAAATTCTCCATTCAGTTGGATGAAGGTAAAGTTCCTGAAGTTGGCAGCTCTAAAAGGAAAGACCAGACACAGTCACTCATGCGGTCATGCACCAGGCAGACAGAACCCCCTTGGAAAACACGTGACCAGGGCCCACCCACATTTTGCCACCTATCTTTTGTAACCCTGCAGGCACAGAGACTACCCAAGAAGATACAGAATGACCGAGACTCACTGGAAACTCACTGAGATTAAAGGTACCAAGAATACTTAGTGAAGTTGTAACTTATGTTTTCTTTCTCTAGCAATTCTCCCATTATGAAAACTGTACTGTTATGGCTAATGGATATTCTTTGTGATAAAGAAAACTTGAACAAGTGGAGACTAGGTCAACAGAACCCAGGGCAATCTCCATGCTTCCTGAACCACCTAATGAAACCACTGGGCCAAAGAAATAAAATCACATTGGAATGGCCCCACCTACCATATGTATGCAACTCCAGAGACCAGGCATGATGGTCTTGATGTGGATCTATCCCCAAACAGGCTTAAACCTGGACTCCTTCCCCACCTTTAGGTAAAGCAAGAGAGCATGGAAGGGAAAATGACAGACTTGGATTCAGATCACCAGGGCTGTCCCAACCCTGGCTCTCCTATAGATTAATTCTGTGATCTAGGCAAACCCATTAATTTCCTGGAAGTGCAGTTGCCTCATCTGCAAAATGGGAATAATAACACCCACCTTAACTATCTCACAGAGTGATTAGTTAGATAAACACTGCCAAGAATCTAAAGCAGTATGTAAACATGAGCAATTGCTATCATTAGCACAGGTGAGGATTCCCAGGCCTGTGGTAGTAAAGCCAAGACATTTCTTCACTTGGCTGTTCTTTCCCAAGGATATCAGAAGCTTCTGAAATGGGGCATGTCTTTTTTTTTTTATTTTTTTTTAACGTTTATTCATTTTTGAGAGCTAGAGAGAGACAGGGTGTGAGCAGGGGAGGGTCAGAGAGAGAGGGAGACACAGAATCCGAAGCAGGCTCCAGGCTCTGAGCTTTCAGCACAGAGCCTAACACGGGGCTCTAACTCACGAACCGTGAGATCATGACCTGAGCCAAAGTTGGACGGATGCTCAACCGACTGAGCCACTCAGGTGCTCCTGAAATGGGGAATGTCTTAAGCAGAAATTCCAGGAAATCATGTTGTACCTAGAGGGACAGGGATTGTTTTCTGCCAGATAGAACTAGAAAACTACTTTGAGTCCTAACCCTGTGTGTGCAGGGGCCTGGCATTTGGCAAATCTCCCTTTTCCTGCTCACACGGGCCTTCTTTTCATAATGGTTCCTCTCCTTCCACAGCCTGACTCTTCCCTCTACCCATTCCTAACTTCTCCCTAATCATTTTTTTTTTTTTTTTTTTGAGAAAGAGAGAGAGAGCATAAGCTGGGGAGAGGGACATTGGGAGACCAAGAGAGAATCCCAAGCAGGCTCCATGCTCAGTGCATAGCCTGACACAGGGCTTGATCCCACAACCCTGGGATCATGACCTGAGCCAAAATCAAGAGTTGGATGCTCAACAAACTAAGCCTCCCAGGTGCCCCACTTGTCTCTAATCTTGATGTATTCAAAACAAATACAAAAAAGCCATTTCCATTTTAAAGTTTGTATTCCAAGTAACCATCTAGGGTAAAGGTCATCACAAATATAGAATCAGAAACTTTTCCAATGGTAAGTTGTACTTGTATCTGGTAATTTAATCAGTAGAACTAGTCGTGCTACTCCTTCCTTATCATCTTCTTTCAGATCTGGGAGTGAGCTTGGTTTTTTATCTCTGGAATCTGTGGGCCCAACTTCACCTAAGTCCAAAGCCAGACACACTTTTCAGATTTAGATCAAGGCAGGAGGACTGGTGACTGGAAGAGCACTGGTGGCTGAGTCAGTAACCTGGATCGAGGGCCTAGAACCGTACTCGCCCCCAACAGGGGTTCCACATATGTTTGTGATTAAAGGTGTGAACAGAGGAATGACTCTAATCCTAGCTCTGCCTCTAATCTATTTGGGGGAAGTCATTTTACTTCTTTTGCCTTAGTTTCCTCATTGCGACTTGATGGTTACAGAGCCCAGAGGGTCCTTTCCACTCTAAAATTCTGTTTTCCTGAGATCCTGCCTTCAGTCCAGCACTGCTCTACCTTTGGAGGGATTCTCCCGGTAGATGGCCCCAGTTCATATTTTCTGTGAGTAGCACTGACATTATGCTCCAAAGCCTCTTCAGGACCTATCCTGGCCCTAGCTAGGACAATGCCACCTACTTGTTGCAAAGATGTGCAGGTGGAGTGAGGCCCCTGCAGTCCTGCTCACATCTCCTGGAGCTTTCTACAGCCCAGCTCCTGTAAGGCAAGCTCAACCCACTTCCCTCTGCCCTAAGTAGGAGGTTTTCAGGAAAGTTTTACCCTGGGGAGGTGCCTAGATTTTTCCCTCTTCCTCTAAGGGAGTCTCCTGCCAGTTCTCATAGGACTTATCCACACCCAGGGGCTCATCTTTTTTCTAACAGCCAGTAGTGGGTCTTTTTCTTGATTTGTCTCAAGGCTCATACTGTTTGGGATCCTCCCAGACTGCAGGGATATCTGTTAGCTAATTGGCAGAGCAGGGAGGACTGGCATGTCCTTGAGCAGAGCCTTCCTTATTCAGCTTGTTTCTGACTCATAATTCAGGTACCTCCTCCAGGAGGTTTTCCAGGATCTATCATTTGAGAGTTCAAGTATAAAAATGCTTTATATTTGAACAACAGCAAGCAACTTTCACCAAAGGAAGAGAAATGCTGCTCCTTAACATGTTGTGTTAAAGGAACTGCTGACTTTCCTCCTTGAACAGCGTCCATTGTATATATATATCAAATTTTTACAAAAGTTAAGTCACTTTGAATACTTAAATAAGAACACATGGCAGGGGTACCTAGCTGGCTCAGTCAGTGGAGTGTGTGACTCTTGATCTTGGGGTTGTGAGTTGGAGCCCCACGTTGGGTGTAGAGATTAAAAAAAATAAAATCTTAGAAAAAAAAAAGAACACAAGGCAGCATTAGAAACAGAGGTAACCGCATTAACTACATGACAGGACTGAGTGAATGGTAGAGACAGATGAGTGCCACAAATTTCAAGGAGAAAGTGGTAATTTGAAGTATGCACTTACCCAATATGTAACTTAAACTAGTTTGTTCTGCCTCCAAATTTCCCAAACCCTGCTTCCAGCTGCTGTGCTGCAGCAGAGGGCAGAGGAGGGAGGAAGATGGGGGTTGGGAGCTTGTCTGTCACTCACAGCCACTAGGAAAAGGGGTGGGGAGAACACTGGGCCTAGTGTTTGAAATGACCTTTGTTTGGAAGAACTTTTTTGAAAAGTCTTAAAACATCAGCTTCTATGCTTCAATGTGCTGCCTCTAGAGAAAGAATTCAGGAAAACGGATGCCAAGGGACCCTCCATATGGCCCTAATGTAAAAGACAATCTGCTTCCTTTCTCTTCATTCAACCTCTCTACAAGGATGAGATGATCCACATTATGTCCACAGCACTACCCAATCTGAAAATGCACTTCAAAGCCACTCTCAGTGTGTCTACAGGCCATGCAGAAAGCTGTAGGGCATGGCACTCGGCTCTGTCCACTCACTGTCCACACAGCAGCCCCTATGCTCCATGTGGGCAGGTACCCATATGGTACCAGCAACCTCTGCTTCCCTGAACCCTCATCCCCGCAAAGAACCCTGCCCTACCCACCTCTGCCTGGCTGCCTCATCCACCATGACCAGCACTGACCAGCAGCGTTGTTACTATCAGCCTCACAGTGTTGGCTCTGCACTGAAGGCCTGAACCAGGGAGCTGGACATGAGTGCACAAGGAGGCAGCATGGGACAGAGTCATCTGTGGCCTGGGAGGCACCATCAGCCAGTCATGGGTATTAGAGAAGGCCCAAGGCTAACTGTCATCCATCTGTGGTTCCCAGCATGTCTGCCAGGTTACTGAGCTCAGCTATGAGTCTGTCTGGAGCTGGGTAATAGTACGGTCCTTCCTCCTGATCACTCATCCAAAATACTTATAATTGCCCAATGTCTGGAGGAACCCTTTGCTCTCCTCTTGCTGTCAAGAAGGGCCTCTGATAATTAACAAAGAAATTCTCTACTAACAAAGGGGGCTGAACTGGAAACACCAGAAAAAGAATCAGAACAACTTCACTTTCCCTCTCTTCCAGAACAGAGAGATTAACACATTGTCAAACCTCTGGGCCTGGAAGCGGACACCCTCTTCTCATCTCAAACTCATCAGCACCAGCTCCAGAACACAGAGCACAACGAGATGAAGAGAAATTGGCTTCTGCGAGATAACCAGGCCCCTCCTTCAATGCATCCCATATCTTTACTCGGGGTGGGGGGGGGTGGGGGGACTTGCTCACTAGGCCAGAGCACTCCTGCTCAACAGTGTATGAAATAGTGTATTAAGAGGCAGTGAGGCCATGCAAAAGCAACGACACATTTCAACACAAAACACTGATTCACCCCAGTGGGGTCTAGCAGTGGGTTTGGGAATGTGCACAACACAGCCATGAGACTATAACCCAAAAATGCAGAACACAGAAGTGCACAGGCAAGGACCCTGTTTTGTCCTCTTTCCACAACCCCCCACCCCACAGTGAGCAGCCAGAAGATGGTCATTGATGGTGCACCATGGCTGGGGCCTCCTGCCTCTGGAATACACTTCTTCCATCCACTCCAGAGAAAACCCCACTCAGTCTTCACAACCTGAGTCAAGTGTCACTACCTCTTATGCCTTGCTGCAAACTGAAGTGCCCTCTCTGGGCTCCCATGCACTTTGCCCAGTTCTCCATCTGTCCTGTGCCCGGTGCCTTCTTGTGTCTTTGCCTATATAGACACATACTTGATGACCTCACCACTCTAAGTTCTTGGTGGGCAGGGAATGCATTTTTTTTTTACACCTTCCGAGATGATCTGGCAGTATACGGTAAGTGGCACACAGAGGTAGGGACATGGTGGGTGATCAAGAAGCATCAGATAAATCAAGGGATGAATCCACGGGAAAACCTTAGGTATATCTCAGACCTGTCACTGTTGGAGAGCACTGCCCAGATTCCTCCTTCTTCCCTCAGGTGGGTCCTGGTTTAGCCCCCACACGTCATCAGAAAGAGTTTCCAGCCAACAGATTCCAAAGGACAGGCACAAACCCATCCTTTTAGAAAGATGACAAATATGTAAATAACAAAGAGAGCTGAGAAAAATAAGATACAATTTGGTTTGAAATATTTAATTTATCCATATAAGGAAATGTAGTATTTAGTGGTACACACAAAGTAATGGCCTGGTAAGAAAAATGGGCATCTTTCATGGTAGAGTGAGGGCACTAAATTCTATGCCATGTAATTTCCTACTAAGAATCAGAATATGCAGTTCCGAAAGGCCACATGATTACTCACAATTATTCTTTCTTCTTTTCTTCTTGAATTGTATTATTGATTGATGAAACTCTCAAGTCTCTCATTCAATTCTCTTCTTTTATAGAATAAGTTTGGTGCACAGGGACTCCTCCAAGTTATATACAATCATTCTTTTAGAGGTTACAATGACCTCAGAAAGCTACTGTTTCTACTGGAGATTTAATTTCTCTAATTGACTTACATTTCCCAGAATTGCTGGATTGAAAATGATAAAAGATCTTGTTGCCTAATATGATTTACTCTCATACAGACTTCTTCCCACCATTACAAGAAAATTCTCTTAATGTGGCACTTCCCACAATAGCCCTTCATTAAAAAATACTTTAAAATTTTACACAAAAACTAGTATTATATTCAATGTATAACTTGAAATTTAAATCTAACAGCTCTAAATATTGAAATTGCTTATGAGTTCTACTTAATGAAAACATTCAAATATGGTCAAGAATTTAAAACTAAACATACTCTCGGGCAGCTTTTCTACATTTTTTCTAGATTCTAAGCTTATACAAGTCAGCTGATACAACTCTATTTTAGCAAATTTCTTTTGAAAAGATAAACAAAATGGACAAACATTTAGCTAGACTACCTAGGAAAGATTTAAGAGACATTACTCAAATTAATAAACAAAAGAGGAGACATTACAACTAACACCACAGAAACACAAAATATCACGAGACTACTGTGAATAATTATATGCCAACAAATTAGATAACTTAGAAGAAATAGATAAATTCCTAGAAACATACAACTTACCAAGAATGAATCATAAAGTAATAGAATATCGGAACAGATCAATAATAAGCAAGGAGACTGAATCAGTAATCAAACATCTCCGACAAATAAAAGCCTCAGGACCAGATGGCTTCATGAGTAAATACTACCAAACATCTAAAGATGAATTAATACCAATCCTTCTCAAACTCTCCCAAAATATTGCAGAGGAAGGAATAGTTCCAAACTCATTTTATAAGTCCAGCATTACTCTAATACTCAAGCCAGACAAGGGCATGACATGAAAAGAAAATTACAGGCCAATATCCCTGATGAACACAGATGCAAAAATTCTCAAATAAAATATCGGAAAACCAGATTCAATACATTAAAAGGATGATACGTAATGAGCAAGTGGGATGCATCCCTGGGATGCAAGGATGGTTCAACACCTGCAAATTAATAAACATGATACACCACATTAACAGAATGAAGGATAAAAATCATCTAATCATTTCAACAGATGCAGAAAAAAACATTTAACAAAATTCAACATCATTTCATGATAAAAACTCTGAACAAATTAGGTACAGAAGGAACATACCTCAGCATAATAAAGGCCATATATGACACACCTACAACTAACACTATACTCAACAGTGACAAGTTAAAAGCCTTTCCTCTAAGATTAGGAACAAGACAAATAACAAGACCACTCTTACTCAACATAGTATAGAAATGCTAGCCCTAGCAACTTGTCAAGGGAAAGAAATTAAAGGCATCCAAATCAGAAAGAAAGGAGTAAAATTATCTGTTTGTAGATAACATGATCTTACACATAAAAACACTAACCAAAGGCGTGCCTGGGTGGCTCAGTCAGTTAAACCTCTGACTTCAGCTCAGGTTGTGATCTCATGGTTCATGAGTTCGAGTCCCACGTTGGGCTCTGTGCTGACAGCTTGGAGCCTGGAGCCTGCTATGGATTCTGTGTCTCTCTCGCTCTCTGCCCCTCCCGCATCTACTTTCTCTCTCTCTCTCACTCTCTCTCTTTCTCACAAATAAGCAAACATTAAAAAAAAAAAAATCCTAACCACGTCACCAAAAAAACTGTTAGAACTAATGAATTCAGTAATGTTTCACAATACAAAATAACATAAAATCAGTTTGTGTTTCTATATACAATGAAAGAGAAACTAAAGTAATCACATTTACAATAGCATCAAAAATAATAACATAAAAAGTAGTGAATTACTGACACATGCTACAGTGTGGATGAACCTTGAAAACACCATTGTAAGTTAAGAAGACAGACACAAAAGATCATATATTATAGGATTCCATTATATGAAATATCCAGAATAAGTAAATCCCTATTTTATCAAATGCTTTTTCTGTGTGTATAGAGATGGCCATGCAGTTTAGTGTATTACATTGATTGATTCTTCTATGTTGAGTCAACCCTGCATTCTTGGGATAAATTTCACTTAATCATGGTGTATAATCCTTTTTATATGTTGGATACAGTTTGCTAGTATTTTGTGAGGATTTCGGCACCCTATACTTATAAGGGATATTGGTCTGCAGTTTTCTTCTCTTATGATGTCTTTACTTGTTTAAGGCATCATAAACCTCATAGAATGAGTTGGGAAGTGTTCTCTCTTGTAAATTCTGAAAGTCTGTGAAGCATTGGTATTAATTTGTTCTTTAATGACTGGTAGAAATCAGCAGTGAAGACATCTGGGCCTGGCCTTTTCTTTAGGGAAAGTTTTCTGATTCCTATTTAAATCCATTTACATGTTCTAAGTCTAGTCAGATTTTCTTTCTGAAGAAATACTTAATTTTGACAGCATACAAAACATCGTCCTCCATTCCCTCTCCCCTCCTTGGTGTTGTATTAAAATGACATCTTTACGTACTGTGTCTATCTAATACAGGTAGATGATCCTTCTTTATGCAGTTAACTTTTAAATCAGATAGGAGAAAAGAGTTATAAACAAAAAAATACATTTATACAATACTGTATTGTATTTCCCTATGTAGTTACTTTTACTGGAACTCTTCATTTCTTCACAAGGATTCGAGTTTGTCTAGTGTCCTTTCATTTCAGTCCTAAGGACTCCTTTTCATATTTCTTGTAGGGCAGGTTTGCTAGTGATGAAGTCTCTAGTTCTTGTTTATCTGAGGATGTCTTAATTTCCCCTTCATTTCTGATGAATGGTTCTGCTGAATATAGAATTCTTGGTTGAGTGTTTTTATTCCAGCACTTTGAATATGCCATCCCACTGTCTGGCCTCCATTGTTTCTGACAAGAAATCAGTCATTGCTCTTATTAAGAATTCCTTGGAACCAATTAGTGCTTCACTCTTGCCACTTACAAGATTCTTTCTCTCTTTGTCTTTGTCTTTCAACTGTTTGCTTATGATATATTTACTGTGTGTTTCTTTAAATTTTCCTATTTGGAGTTTTTGAGCTTTTTAAATGTATAGATTCATGTTTTTCATTAAATTTGGGAAGTTTGGGGCCATTATTTCTCCAAATATTTTTTCTGCCTCTTTATCTCTCTCCTGTCCTCTGGGGCTCCCACTATGTCTATTTTGGCATGCTTGATGGTATCTTATAAGTCTTCATTCTTTTTTATTTTTGTTTCTCAAACCTAAGCATATCAATTAACCTATCTTAAAGTCCACAGATTCTTTCTTCTGCCTGTTCAAAACATGCTCAGCACCCCTTAGTGAATTTTTCATTTTAGTTATTGTACTTTATCAGTTCCAGAATTTCTATTTGGTTCTTCTTTAGAAGTTCTATTTCTATTTGGTAAGACATAGTTCTAATTGGAATGACTTGGTTCTCATAGTTATCACTAGTTCTTTAAACATGGTTTCTTTTAATTCTTTGAACATATTTAATACAGATGTTTTAAAGTCTTTGTCCAGTAAGTCCAACACCTGGGCTTCCTCAGGGACAATTTCTAATAATTGATTTTTTTTTCCTGTGCATGAGCCATACTTTTTGTTTATTTGCATACCTCATAATTTTTTGTTTAAAACTTAACATTTTAAATAATGTAACCCTGGAAATCAGAATCAACTCCTTTCTCAGGGTTTGTTGCTGTTGTTCTCTGTTGTTGTTACTTGTTTAGTGACTTTCCTGAACTAATTCCGTAAAGTCTGCATTCTTTGTTGTGTGTGACCACTTAGTGGTAAGCTAATGACTAGACAGAGATTTCTTTAAATGCCTAGAACCAATAAGTCTCCAAATATTCGCCAATGGATATTGTGTACATGTTGGGGCATGCTATCAACATTCAACTAGGTAGTTGACAGCTTATCTTTGCCTTTATGTGCTTCTTGCACAAAGTCTCAAGGTCCACCAGAGGTGAAAGGTTAGGGCCTGTTCACATCTTTCCTAAGTATGAGCAGAGCCCTAGATGTGTGCATGGCCTTCTAGATTCTCAGGAATGTATTTGAGCTTTTCAAAGCCCCAGTGGAGATCTCACTCCTCAGCCTCACCTTTTACGTTTTTTGGTTAATCTGTTGTTTGCCTAAACTCTTATCTACCACACCTCAGGCAGCCACAAAATTACAGACTTCCTATAACTGTGTTTTGGAGGAAAGGCTTTTTTCCACTGGGAGAGCTCTGAATCAGGTCAAATAAAGACAACCTTGTGAATAGAGACTTCCAGAGAATTCCAGACAGGTCAGATCATAACATTTCTCTGGGAATGATGCTTTAAAGGAGCTCCTGTCCCATTGTGGCCCCTGGTGGCTGCCAGGCTGTGGTTCTTGCTGTGCTTGTGAGTTATTGGATTTCAAGGCTACCAAAGAGCCAAGGAGAAGGTGGGAATAAGGCAAATTAAAGCTGCACAAAAATTCAGTCATTTTTCTTGGATAAACATTTTCCAGATTATTGCAAGTTTTGTTTAATTTCTAGAGTTCTTAAAAAGTTGATTCTGACCATTTTTAGCCATTTTCTCATTTTTTTATGAAAAGCATTTGCACAAGTTTTTATTCTACCATTTTTGGTGACATCACCTTTCTTTAACTGTTGAATTATATTTCATTTTATAAACAATATCATTTAATTTTTTTCATAATATATTTTCCTACCATTTTTATTTGAAAAAATTTCAAACCTTCACAAATATAACAATATATAAGTATCCACATATCTTTCACCTAGGTTTACCAAGTGTTAACATCCTGCCTGCCTTCCTGCCTGCCTACCTGCTTTGAACGATTTGAGGGTTAGTTGCAGATATGGTGACAACTTTACCCTTGAAGAGAAGTATCTCCCAAGAACCAGGCCACTCTCCTTTATAACATTATAACAATATAATAATCACACTCAGGAAATTTAACATTATTACAATAATATACTCTATATGCTATGTTCAAATCCCCCAAAGAACAATTTAGAACACCTAATACAGGCACATCTCCAAAAAGAGCAGAATCGGTACCAAGAAGAATCATACTTAGACCCTCTTGCAAATGCCAGGGATGGAATGGCCACAGGCCTGAGATGCTGCCTTAATATGTGAGGTGCTTCCCAGGGTTCAAGATTCCTTATCTTCTTGGGAAGTATTTGCTGTGTTGTTTTTTTGATTTTAGCAAATGATATAGTATCTTAAAATTCCTTAGGGAAAAATTAAAGCAAAGCAACAATTCTGCTCAAATTTAAGAAACAAATCAAAAGAAAACAAACCAGAATAAAACCTTTCTCCCCAATTTTCTTCTGGGATGTCCTGATAAAAATCACATCCTTGAGGGGATGTGTCAAACAAACCTTTTCAAAGAGGCACGAAATGATGACACACACCATAGTAAGGCAGGTCCCTGACAACACACAGGAAAAAAAAAAAACCCTTTTATGTCACATACTTGCAATGACAGGGAAGTGTCTCATTTCTAGTACTTTGATCTCAGATATAATACCTCTGAGAGATGCCTTTGTATCCTTATGATTGGACAAAGATGAAGTTGCAATGTAGAAAATGTTAACTCATGCCAGTTTTTTTTTTTTTTAATTTCCTAATACACAGCTCCAAGCAAATGTCTACCTAGGCCAGCAAAGTGTGGGCCATGGACTACCCAAATCAGCATCACATGTGGGGTTGTTCATTGCCAAGTGTTCATTACCAAGCTTCTTCATCTCAGGCCTACTGACTCAAAATTTCTGAAGCTGGATCTCAGGAATCTTCATTTTAAAAAGCACCCTAGGTTATTCCCAAAGCACATTTCTATTTGAGAAAAATTAAGCTAGGCTTTAATCTGAGATTAACTGCAATTAAGATGGAAAACTCTATGGAAAAAGAATCAGATATTGAGAAACTGATTTGTACTGTTATCTATGGAAGTAGCTTTTTAAAATCTGCTAATATTTTGACTACAACCCTTACAAAGGAGTATGTTATACATCATGACACAGTAGACACACACACACACACACACACACACACACACACACTTTATAGTGTTCTAAAACAATATTTATCCTTACTTCTTGTAATGCACTTTGATATTTTTACCCTATTCTATTCCAATGTTTTAAAAACACTGGACATAACCCACTAAAGCTTTTTCACAACCCTCTAATGAATCACAAACTGCAGTTTCCAAAACACTGATCTACAGCCATCAATGGAAATGTAAAGCTCAACCAAGAAAGCATAAATCTAGAGACAGAGTACAAACATGGCATGAGTCGAACTAGATTTTTAAAAGATATTCTAAATATATACATACATTTAGCTGCATTTAGAACAGTTTAATCACAATGCTGGTATCCTAATGAAGTAAAATATCATTTAGGCTGATTTCAACTCTTATTATTTTCAGTTGACAATTGTGGGTTTCAGAAGGAAATAAACTGGAGTAAAAATTTGGTGCAATGTTAAGCCTGTGAGTACCAGTAGTTAACGGATGAGGTTCAGATCCTGGCTCTCCCATGTGGTAGGGATGGCAGCCTGAGGAATGACCTCTCCAAGCCTCAGTTTCTTCTTCTACGAAATGCGGCTAATGACAGCATCTGTGTCATAAGGTTGCTGTGAATATTAAATAATTCATGTAAATAATAATGGTTATTATTATTCAAATATAAGATGCATTTTGCCATCTTAAAAGAATGAAAAATTACATCTAAATAGGGCTTATTATACAAGCTTTCATATAGTTTACTAAGAATACAAATATACTGTGTACCTGGCATTGCCCTTCTCTTGATGAACAAACACTGAATGTTTTCTGACTATGACTCCATGTTAGGTTCCAGAGTTACAAAGAGCCACGTGATATGGTACATATGGTACTACTTACTAAGCAGCTGATAGTCTATAGTTAGGACAAAAGAAAGAAATGTGAATACCCAAATCATATGCCAAGTGCCAAACAGAAGAGATGCTGACAGGGAGTGTAGTCTGAGTTCAGAGAGAGGACTGGTCAGGAAAAGCTCTAGAAGTGGGCACTCAGGGGTGGGGTGGGGATAAAAGAGTAGGGGTCTGAGTGCATAGAAAGGAGGATGGAGAGAATTCCAAGTAGAAGACAATAATGGGAGCCAAGACGAAGGGGCAAACCACACCTCCCAGTTTAGATGGGGACAGTAAGTCATCAAGACAAGGTTAGAAATTAAAGCCAGTTTGGGTAGGAGGCTCGGGCAATAGGTGATTAGGGAGAGTGATCTGGAAGGCGGTGTGGTGGTACTGCCCTGTTAAAGTCAACTCAAGCTGGCTGCGGAGGGTGGGGCATCCTATGGGAGGTTGTCTGATGAAAGCAACACCGGGAGGGGGTAGGACCCACCACATCAACCTTGCAGATATCCCCGGTTAGCACATCAACACAGAAAATCAGAGAACATCAACACAGAAAAATAGGGTTCCAATTAATTTCTCTAGAGTTTCCATAGCACGGCTTTAAAGCACTGATGGACTCAGTCTCTAGCACAAAGTTCTCAGTTATGGATAGATTACTCACTTGGAATTTTCCAAAACTTTAAGTAAACCGTCCCTACCACTGAAATGATTCTACTTTTCTTGTTCAGATTCTATTCATTCTTTGCTCACCAAGCAACCTTCTGACCAAGTATTCACCTTGCCAGGTAATTTGATAGAGAGAAGAACGCCTTAATAATAAGAGTCATTAAGCATTCCAGTCACTAGAAAGGGTATCTCCCATAACAACATCAAAACTGGCCTTCCACTTATCCATCAGATTTATGTCAATTTTGTTATACTAATCAGCAAATTGTCCTTTAATGTGCTCAGAAGGTGACAGACCCAGTTTTGACTGCACTTTACAGTCACCTGGATAACTACTTAAAAATACCTTGGACTGGGACAGCTGGCTGCAATTAAGGCCTCTCCTGGGCAGCCCCTGGGGTGGCCCACCGCTTTCTCAAACAATGACTCTCAATCCTGGCTATGTGTTAGAAGCAACTTGGAAACTTGAAAAAAAAAAAAAAGATCCATGCCCAGGAATGGATACTTCCAGAGATGTTAAAACCTATCCACTAGGCAGAGGACGTGAATTCTAATAATCCATGCACCTCATTCTGAAGTAGAGATGAAAAGGATACTGAAATACATTGGAGTCGAGAGATTTCTATTTTACTTACATGTCAGATAATCAGTTATTCTACTCTCTTTGATCGCCCTTCCACAGGGGCCTAGCTTTTAAGCTGTTACTGGTTTCAAACTCTGAATTCCATACTGCTTTAGAACAGAGGTCAGCAAACTTTTTCTATAAGGGAGTGGAGAGTAAGAGTTTAGGCTTTGCAAGTCATACTGTTTCTGTCACAACTACTCAACTCCACGGTTATAGCACAAAAACAGACATAAATAATATGTAAACAAAGAAGCATGCCTGCATTGCAATACAACTTTATTTACAGAAACAAGAGATGGACGAAATTTGACCAGTGGACTGCTTTAGAACGTTTGAGTTATTATAATTAGCATTCTGATCTTGTGCCATTAATACAAAATTAGTAACAAAGTATGAAAATAAATACAAAAAGTGCTCTCAATTTGTAATCTTATCTGTGGACTATCATCCTCTTCCCATTTACCAGAAACTTAAAACAGGGGGCCCTGTTTATATTTAGACCATATGGAGTTCTTCAGACTATTTCTGCTTCTGAGTACTGCTGACCACCCTCCAAGCTTCACTTATGGAGAAACCACCCACCTGATTACTCAAGTGAGGTCTGCAGTCCTCCACAACAAACCAGAAGGGAGTGTGGCTGTACCATTCTGGCCTCCTCACTAGTAGAAAATGCCCGAGATATTTATTAAATACTTGTCCATTTATTTGGGTAGGGAAAAAGTCCATCTGGGATGCTTTCATTTATTCCCCCATACAATTGATCAGTGAAGTACAAAAATACAAGCCTAAGTCTAAAGTTTTGTGTTAGATAATTTCTGTTCAGCTGAATAGGCTTAATCAATGATCCTGTCCTAGCCATCACTCCTGACTTCCCCCTAATCTCTCAATATGCATAATGAATGAAAGTCAACAGGGTGAGACCATTTGCTAAGTGGATGAAACTGGAGCACGGATAGCACTCAGCTGGAGCTCGCTACACACATATGGCATCCCTCATTCCCACTCTGTGACATCAAGTTCCCAGATCAGCAATGCTGAGACGACATCCAGTCATGCAGAATCTCCAGGAAGCCTGTGGCCCCATCCTTACAGCTCAGGGAAGTTTATCTCAATTGTCAAAGTTAATGCCCTGCACAGCGGGGACCAGCATCAGGTGGGGTGGTCTCCCGGGGAAGGAGGGTGCACAGCTGGCAAACATTCAATCCCCCAGTTGACCCACAGTGTTAAGGAAAACAAAACTGAAGCAGAAGTTCAATCCTTGGATGTATGTCTCTGAGCTCAGTTACTATGAGTCCTTATGACAGTTCACATCGTACTTACTTGGAAGTGTTTTCAAGTATTCCTTTGACCTCATTCATTTCTTCCTTCCCAAAGTAAACAACTGTGAGATGAATTCTCCCATCCTGTTGGATGCACATCTCCCTAGAAAACAAAACACATGTATGTCTGGTCCTGTGTTCACAATAACAGGCAAGGTCCAAACAAATACCTGTTTTGTAAAGTGCAAAAGGTTCTCAAAGTAAACTGAGTGAACTACCGAAAGAGCAGAGATGGGTCAGCAAGCCATTTCTGGCTGGCCATCACAATTACCTGTATTGATATGTATCTTACGGAGAAAACAATGAAATTTATTTTTTTTTTTTTAATTTTTTTAACGTTTATTTATTTTTGAGGCAGAGAGAGACACAGCATGAACGGGGGGGGGGGGGCAGAGAGAGAGGGAGACACAGAATCGGAAGCAAGCTCCAGGCTCTGAGCCATCAGCCCAGAGCCCGACGCGGGGCTTGAACTCACGGACCGCGAGATCGTGACCTGAGCTGAAGTCGGACGTTTAACCGACTGAGCCACCCAGGCGCCCCGAAAACAATGAAATTTAAACGTGCAGATCTAGTAAATGAAACTCAGACACAAGAGGCCACAGGTCTGATCTGCCACAGGCTTAGCCCATCGGGGTCACCTAATGTCATGGAAAGGTCACTGGAGCCTTATTACCCTTCTTTGCCGTAAGAAGTCTATGAAGTACAGAAGACATAAACATAGATTCCATTTTACAGATGAGAAAGCTAAAATCCAGAGAAGGTGAGACAAGAATCCTTGTCTATGAACTTTCCTGCGTGTGCCAAACACAAACAGTCTTCAAGACTGAATGAGCAAAGGTAAAAGATTCTTTCATGTAGGGCTCCAGAAACCTTTCTTCACACCTCAAGGGAATGACCAGGCTGGAGCGCAGCTGCTCTGTGCACCTTCCCTGGGTCGCACCTTCCCGAGCACCCACAATCACCTGCACTACTTCCCTGTCTCTCCTCCCTGTGACCAATTGTCCCAGGTACTTGGCACCTCAGGCTCCAGGGTCCCGACAGCCCTCTTTGGGCCAGGCTTCTGGCTCTGGACTGGTCTAGACCTACTTTCTCCACCAAAGCTTATTTATTTGCCTATGTCCTGCTCTCTAAATGGTAACACCTAGCTAATCTGGTAAGATACTCCGCTGAGGGTTTACTGCATATACAATTGTGATATGTGCATAAATTAGGTATGTGTATATGAACATATGTGTGTATATGTGTAAGTACATGTGTGTAAATATGTGTGTACATGTATGTGTACACATATATGTGTGTGCACAGTTTAAATAAGAGTTTTCTGGAAGCAAATTAATGAAAGATTCTACTGGTTGAATATTTTGTGATATTTTGACATTTTGCATGTCCTTCCTTTTTATTCCATTTGTCTCTATATTCACTACTTTCCTTAACCCCCCAAACAACAGTCCACATAACAGCTTTCTGAAAATCCCTGAGCTCTAACTGCAGAGGCTAATTTATTCAACGTTTTGTTTTTTTGTTTGTTTTTTTTTTATAATGCCATCAAAAAGGAGTGACTGCCTCGCTGGGAGAAATCCAAAGATGTAGGAGATCTGGTTCCTCTGCTCAACATGCTTGGGAAATAAAATGAACTCAAATAAAATAATGACACCTCATGCCACAAATAACAAGGAGACAGTTCAGAAAACACAGCAAATCCTATCAGCTGGAATGGCTGGGGCCTGAAGGAGGGTTAGGGTAGAGGAAGAGAAGAGGAAGAAGAGAATCCCAGATGGAAGAAATATCAGGGAAGATGATATTGACCCGAGGCTAGAAGCATGCAGGACTCTTCCTGGTCACAGGCTTGGTTCTGAGAATCTGTTTCTTTCCCGTGAATTAAAGGTAAGAGCTGCCTCTGAAATGCAGTCTGATGGCAGAGCTCTTAGACAGACAAGGAACCAGGAACAGAGGCCCAGCATGTGACAAAGTGCTTCAAACTGAGAGCTCCTCACAGCCTCAGTCCCTGCAGTCTAAACCATACCTACTGACAACAAAATTCTCTTCCATAAAAGATCTCTTTTGCTAACTTGCCAGATAATGCTTTAACTTTCTTTGCCAGGGTAGAATAAAAGAACACACAGAGAGCCAAGCACCAGGAAAAATGTGCTTTCAAACTGCATGTGTAGTTGGAAAAAATTTATCCCAGAATCAGGAGAGGGTCACCCGCTGAGCCTGCATAAAAAGCATTCTTGTTTTTGTAGTAACATCTTTGCTGGCATTTAAAAATCTATTGAAAGCACTTCCCTGTTTTCAAGGAATAAAACAGAGATACACTGGCCCTTCACTCTTCATTCGCCAGCTGAGGCTTCCCAAAAAGGCAAAGCAGAATTGGTTCTGAGGTGCTCTTCCAGGGTTCCATTTCATTTACTCATTTTTTCCTTCCTTCCTTCCTTCCTTCCTTCCTTCCTTCCTTCCTTCCTTCCTTTAACAAACAATAACCAAACAAGCAACATACTACGTGGCAGATGCTCTACCAGGGGATCTTAAAAAATGAATAAAACATTTCTGCCCTTGATAAGGTATCTATCTACTGTACATAACTAAAACTACCTAGAACACAATAAACAAATGCTCTACGAGAGAATGAGCACAAGTACTATGGAAACACCATCACCAATCTGTCTGAATGTGTGATTTTTATATTTTTCAAAATAATTCTCACTAGACTCCATCACCTGGAACAATGTGTGTGAGAAAATAGTGTGTATGTGGGTGACTGTGTATGTGGAGATGTCTGTGTTTTGGTGTGATTGTTTATGACTGGATCCTCCGAGCTAACTTAGGTGCCCCTGGAGAGCACATCTCTATAATGACCATGGTCAGGTTACAGCAAAGCCATATAAGTGTCAGGGAACCCCAGCTTCCTAAGAACACTTCAGGGAAGCTCTTCATTTCACATGGATGCTTTCTTTGTATTAGCTCCACAATCCTACTTACTATATAGTGTACAATATAGTGATTAAACAATTCTACACATTCCTCAGTGCCCATCAAGATGACTGTACTCTTAATCCCCTTCACCTATTTCACCCATCCCCCACCCACCTCCCCTGTGGCAACCATCAGCTTGTTCTCTGTATTTAAGAGTCTGAGGTTTTTTTGCTTGTCTCATTTTTCTTTGTTCATTTGTTTTGTTTCTTCCACATATGAGTGAGATCATATGGTATTTGTCTTTCTCTGAGTTATTTCACTTAGCATAATATTCTCTAGCTCCACCCATGTTGTTGCAAATGGCAAGATCTCATTCTTTTTTATGGATGAGTAATATTCCATTGTGTACTTATACCACATCTTCTTTATCCATTCATCTATGGATGGACATTTGGCGGCTTCCATAATTTGGCTATTGCAACAATGCTTCAATAAACATAAGAGGCACATATCTTTTTGAATTACTGTTTTCATTACTGTTTTATTTTGGGGGGTAAATACCAGAAGTGGAATTACTGGGTCATATGGCAATTCTATTTTTATTTCTGGATGAACCTCCACATTGTTTTCCAAATGCCTGCTCCAATTTGCATTCCCACAAACAGCCCATGAGGATTCCTTCTTCACACCCTCACCAATACTTGTTATTTCTTGTGTTTTTTTTATTTTAGCCCTTCTAATGGGTATAAGGTGATATCTCATTGTGCTTTTGATTTGCGTTTCTCTGATGTTGAGTGATGGTGAGCATCTTTTCATGTGTTTGTTGGCCATCTGTATGTCTTCTTCGGAAAAATGTCTATTTCTGGTCCTCTACCCATTTTTTAGTCAGATTATTTGTTGTTGTTGTTGTTGTTGTTGTTGTTGTTGTTGTTGTTTGGTTTTGAGTTGTATAAGTTAATTATATATTTTGGCTATTAACCCGTTATCAAATATGTCATTTGCAAATATCTTCTGATAAATGAATTCAGTAAAGTAATAGGATACAAAGTTAATATATAGAAATCAGTTACATTTTCATACACTAATAATGAAGCAGCAGAAAGACAAATTAACAAAAACAATCCCATTTACAACTCCACCAAAAATAATTAAATACCTAGGAATAAACTTAACCAAGATAGTGAAAGAATTGTACTCTCAAAACTATAAAATACTGTTGAAATAAATTGAAGATGACACAAACAAATGCAAAGATTTCTATATTCATGGATTGGAAGGACCAATATTCTTAAAATGCCCACACTATCCAAAGCAATTTATATATTTAATGCAATCCCTATCAAAATACCAACAACATTTTTCACAGAACCAGAATTAATAATACTGAAATGTGTACGGAATCACAAAAGACACTGAATAGCCAAAGCAATGAGAAAGAAGAAAAACCTAGAGGTATCACAATCCCAGATTTCAAGATATGCTACAAAACTATAATGATCAAAACAGTGTGGTCCTGGCACAAAAATAAGACACACAGATCAATGAAAGAGAATAGAGCCCAGAAACAAACCCATGATTATATGGTCAATTAAGCTTCAATGAAGCAGGAGAGAATATACAATGGTAAAAAGACAGTCTCTTCAACAAATGGTGTTGGGAACACTGGACAGACATGCAAAAGAATGAAACTGGACCACTTTCTTACTCCATACACAAAAATAAACCCACAATGGATTAAAGACCTAAACGTGAGACCTGAAACCATGAAACTCCTAGAAGAAAACACAGGCAGTAATTTCTTTGACACTGGCCACAGAAAAATTTTTCTAGACATGTCTCCTCAGGCAAGGGAAACAAAAGCAAAAGACTACACCAAAATAAAAAGCTTTTGCTCAGGGAAGGAAACCAACAACAAAACAAAAAGGCAACCCACAAAGACCTTGTCTTTTTAAGACATTTTTTTCCTGGAAAACAACAGCTCCTTCTCCCAGAGGATATTGTACCACAGAGTACAGGGACTAATTAAGATATATTTGCAGTCAGAAAACACATATCCTAGTCACTTACACACCTATATTTTTATTTCCCAAGAGGCTAAAAGCACATCACAGTCTTTGAGTTCTGTTACTAATCTGAACTGCAGTGTGGAAAGAGGTAGTTGACTTTCGCTTACACTCTCAGTACATAGGTAAAGAAAGGAGTTCGAATGACCTGCCCAAGCTCTGGAGGCAGCCAGGCATAAAATCCAGGTTTCTTAAGGACCAGCCTGATATTTGTATACCTAAGGTTACCCTAGCAGGATGAAGGATGTACCTATGAAATCTCACAGCTTTGGTCTTAATCGGTCTAGGACTCTACCACAAAGCTCAGTGAGTTTGTGTGCCCAGGAGGAGCATGGAGGAACCCTCAACAAAACTGTAAATTGGCCATGGGGAAGGACTTTTCAACTTGCATTCCTGATGGGAGTAGTCAGATATGACTGGGCAGTCTGGTGGACTGGGGGACAGGGTAACCCCAGGCCTATGTGGACGAAGTGCTGTACTCTTAGGGAGAGAACTCATCCCAAAGGGGTTCTCAACTTCAGCACCACTGACATTTTGAACCAGATAATTCCCTACTGTGGAAGGAGTTTCCTGTGCATTTCAGGATGCCCAGCAGCATCCCTGGCCTCTACTCACCAGATGTCAGTAACACCCCCAAACCCCCACCTCAGCTGTGACAACCAAAAATGTCTCCAGACTTTACCCAACATGCCACAGTAGAAGGTGCAAAATAGCTCCCCTGGTCAGAACCACAATCTTAAGGAAGAATCAGGTTCAGTAAAACACTTGAGTCATCAGAGGTATGTGATTGTGAAACAATGTGCATCCCCAGTGTTATCCCTGCTCTTCAGCTGGCTCCTGTGGACTCATGGGTGAGTCCTAGAAAGATATGGGGCTTCAGGAAACACTGAAAGGCTCTCTTTACAGAAAACAAGATTATGACGGGGTGTCAGGAGCTCAAGCCAAGGACTTTTGGGGAATAAACATGGCAGTGTTGGCACAGTGATGGCTGCACCAGCAGCTTCCGTGGCCAACAACTCTGGCTGTTGTCAGAGCAGTGAGTTTGCTTCATGCAGCTGATGCCTAGGCAGTCAGTGGAAGCTGAACTTATATTTGAGGATATGTGAAACGTCCCTGAGGGATTACTAGAAAGACTGGGAGTGCATAAGAGGTTGGACATCTTGCCACAGAAGATGAAAGAGAGAGACAGAGGAAGACTATGTTTTCATATAATTAGGGGTACTTGTTTTTATACCTCAGATTAAGTGGCTAGTGGAAACATGGACTCAAAAAGATTTACTGAGTAACTTTGTTGTGCAATGCATTATTCTCATTGGAATAAGATTTTTTTAAAAACAATCATTAATGGTGCCTGTAGGGGGACCAACCACCCAGGTTTGCCTGGGATTCTCCAGGTTTTAGCACTGAAAGGCAATATACCAGGAAACTCCTCAGTCCCAAGCAAACTGGTACAACTGGTCACCCTACTTGCCTCAGGGATCTGACAGCATATTGGAAAGAATGAACAGCTGAAGAGTATAAGGCAGGATGGACTCTCTGCAGCAATACTTTGGAGGTCTAACGAGTCAAGGGGCTGAGAAGAGTATGATTAATTCCTATTGAGTGATGGAGAAGGGGTATCATGGAAGAGGAGTATTCAAGCTGAGCCTTGACAGGTAAGAGGCTCCACACAGGTAGAGAGGAGCAGAGAAAGGGTTTCATTGGCTAAGAAGGCATAGATGCAAGGAAATTATATCACTATTCTTTTCTAAGTCAATTTTCTACTCAAATATATCAGGTATGAGAAAAAAATCTATTATTTAGCTTTAATTATGTCCCATGCAAATGAGATAATACATAATGGCCCATTAGACTCCAAATGCTACCTAAGGTCTGCACTGACAACAAGAGGAAACTGCTTAGCCAAAAGGCATTAGAAAAGAAGACTACATTCTATCCTGAAGAGGGAAAAAGTATGTGATGGGGGCCTTCCGAAATCTGGCTATAAAAAATAATATTCATCTTTGGTTTGGTGGGTCTTTTCCATCCCCTCACCTCGAGCTAAATTACTATACAGTTCCTGGATTTCATTATTTCAGTAGTCTGATCAGTGTCACGAAATGAGACTGATTTTGACTTTCAACCAACCAATTGGGTGCCCATTTCAGAATAGCAAATGAAATCATTTCCAGCTGATCATTTTCTAGTCTTGGGTAGATGTTTTCACATAATCTGTGGCTCAAATGAAATAAGAAAGAACCCCTATTAGATCCCCAAATAGACACTTTTCTTCAAGTAAGGTGAATGATGTAGATTACTTCTTCTCAAACATACAAACCCTAAAACCTTCCTGGGCGCAACACTGGTGTGTGAATAGAG
This sequence comes from Panthera onca, assembly GCF_046562875.1. Classification (NCBI taxonomy): domain Eukaryota; kingdom Metazoa; phylum Chordata; class Mammalia; order Carnivora; family Felidae; genus Panthera; species Panthera onca. The sequence continues at coordinate 165,550,125 of NC_138342.1, read as the reverse complement.
AAAGGGTCCACGGGAGAGGTACAGGGGCATGAGTGGGAGGGAGGATGATACCGTGGAAACTACATTAGTTTCCTATATTCCTATATTTGATGATGACTTGAAGCCTTTCTGTTACACTCTAAAGTCTACCAGCTTAGACCTACCCTCAAGGCTCATTTCACTCTCAGAGAGTCTCTAGTCATTGTTTTTTAAAAATCCAGAAATCTCCAGGACCTCTTCAATGATTCTAGGCAGAAAAGGGATTTAAAAATCATTAAAGAAAATTTAAGTAAAAGATTTCCCTGATATTTCCTTAAAATATAAATGCCTAGAGAGGGATGAGAGAAGAGTAAGAAAGAAAGAACATAAAACAAAAATAACTACTAAAGTCTGAGGAGAATCATAGCAACACGAAAAAGGGTTCTCAGACCAGCTGGAAGTAGTCAAAATAAAAATCAAGCAAACTTGAAATGAACTGGGAAAGATTTTTAAAAATCATAAAAAAATCATTTGAATAAAAATCTATTTTTTTCTGGGACAGGCTCAGAAATAAAGATGCAAAGACAATCTAAAGCTTTGTTATTATGAGTTTCTTCCTGCTATCACTAACTACACCATGAAATAATAGCTCATGAAATAACCATGAGCTTAAACCCAATAACCCAGAAGCCAAGGGAAACTAAACAGCCAAGAAGCAAATACAAGAATAGTTTCAAAGGGAAATCAGGTGATTAAAGAAAAAGAAGAAGAGCACAAGGACAAGGAAGTGGATGGAGGAGGAGGAGGAAGAGGAGGAGGCATCAGGTTTTAAGTTAACATGCTGTTGGTCAAAGGGAAACAGATACAAACAGGGGCTAAATGTGAAGCAAGGTTCCTGCGTACGCTCTCTCTATTCTTGGCCACAGGTAAAGGAATCCTGATGATGAAGTCCCCCAGACCCCAGGTGAGGCATGTGGGGCATTCCTGGGAGGGAAACAGCATGTGGAAACCGTGAGGTTCCCCCATGGGCCAGGACTAGGTTGACAGCAAGGGAGAACAAGCCTGCCAGGGTAAAAAGGCATCGCATCTCCATGAACAACAGTGGAGTCACTGAGCACACCAGTCACAAAGCAGCAGCCAGCAGCCAGATTGGGGAGTTGTTGCTCCTGTGAACTGTACTCCTACTCAGGGAGATGACAATATTGAAGCTCTGGCTTCATAATTTCTTGTAAATCCTAGGAATATCACTCATTTAATGCTTACTGCCTCTTAAATAAAGACCATTAAGATCTAGTGCTAGGAAGAAGCTTTTCTCCCCCAACAAATAACACCCTTCACTCCAATAACTACTGAGGGCTGAAGTAAACTAGCCTCAGTTTTCCCCTCTTCCCTTTGTCTACCAGCAACTTTGGAGCTGACATTTTTGACAATCTGCAATCTGTCTTTAGTCCCAGCTTCCAGGTACATTCTACATTTTTAATGAGTCTTTCTCCACTGACCTTTATAAAAATGGTTTTATTGAATTTTTAGTTTTTGTAAATACAAATAATTTTTAGGGTTAGTTGAGATGATTAAAATAATGAGACTAGGGGTGCCTGGGTGGCTCAGTTGGTTAAGCATCCGACTTGGGCTCAGGTCATGAATCTGCAGTTTGTGGGTTCAAGCCCCACGCCAGGCTTTGTGCTGACAGCTCAGAGCCTGGAGTCTGCTTCAGATTCTGTGTCTCCCTCTCTCTCTCTCTGTACCTCCCCTGTTCACCCTCTGTCTCTCTCTCTCAAAAGTAAATAAACATTAAAAAAATTTTTTTAAATAAATAAAATAAAATAATGAGAGCAAATATCTTAGTCCATATACTCTATGTACCCAGGAATCAATTTTGTCCCCAGGACCCATACCCAACACAGGTCTGGAGCATGAAAACTTGGCCTTTGTTCCTTGCAGATTCTACCCCATGCTTGGTCATCACCCCTAGTGATCTGATTCCTCAGACCCAGTCTTCCCTACAGGCCACTCTCTCTGGGGAATTCCAGGTTCTACATCTCTTTCTTCTGTCCAAGAAGGCATATTTGTTATAATTCTTAGCCATTTAGGTCTTTTCTAGGTAAGTAATTAGCAAAACAATGCTGAAGTGAAAAACAAAACAAAGCCCTAAATCTATGTGTCATAAGGAGTGTCAGGGCTGCAAGGGGATCCATCTGGACCAGTACTTAGATTTTACAGAAGATACAAAAGCCTAGATATATGAAGCAACTTGTAAAAGATTCCTCATTCAAATGGATCAGGACAAAGGGCATTTACATTTTAAAGGGCATGCAGTGGAAGGATAATGTTTTAAATAAATTAATCTCATATAGTGATCACTGCAAACCAGGTACCAAAAATAGTGGCAAATATCAAGTATTGCTACCAATAAATGACTAATGAACATGACATAATCTTCAAAGACGACAGTGGAAGAAACGGAAGATTCTATTCTCCCCTCATGTGGCTTCCAGTCCTAGACACTTCCTCCAGAAGAGCTAGGGAAGCAGCCAGGGCAGTGATAAAGTGGCTCCAGGGAATGGCTGGTCTGGGGAGAGACAGGGGGCCCCAACTCCCACTTCAGGATCTCAGTGAAGGAAGAGCCAAAGCAGAATACGTGGTCTCTCCACATTGTGTGGAAAGTAGAGAAGGACGGTAAGGCTGTTCTCATTACACTTTGTGAACACCTGTAAAAAAGGTGGAATGGGCAGGAGCAAAGGAATAAAGATGACCAGGGGCACCTGGGTGGCTCAGTCGGTTAAGCGTCCAACTCTTAATTTAGGCTCAGGTCATGATCTCACGTTCGTGGCATCAAGCTGTGTGTCAGGCTCTGCACTGACAGGGTGGACTCTGCTTGGGATTCTCTCCCTCTCTCTCTGCTCCTCCCCTGCTTGTGTGTGTGTGTGCTCTCTCTCTCAAAATAAATACTTAAAAAAAAAAAGGTGACCACAGTTAGTGCAGATCCTTCTTAAAAGCAGAAAGAGGAGAAAGGATGGGAGATGCTGACAGATGAAGCATCTTACATGTACCCCCACAACACAGATACACACACACACACACACACACACACACACACACACACACACAGAGCCAATCATTAAACAAAAGGCCAAAACCTTATCTTCTTTCCTCTTTTTGATTTGTGGGAGTGGAAAGAGCTGCTGAAGACAATAGGTGAAGGTAAGAAAAGTAAGCAAAGAGAGCTGATTCTCTCTGATGTTTCAGGCCTCAGCCCTCCACTGAGGGCCTGTTCTGAGAGCCAAATCATCTTCCACTCTAGTACAAAGACCCATCCACCACTAGACAGAGTGAGCCTAGCACAGCTCACATCCATCCCAGGGCACAGAAGAGCCACAGGAATTGGGAATCTTCAACAAAAGCTGTACAAAGCCTCCACTGAGTTCTTTCTCTCTTCCCGTGTTCTTGGGAGACTGCAAATACAGCAAATAAAACAAATACACTACCCTCAGAACACAGCCAGGAGTGGGATACAAACAGTTCTCCATCAAGTTGGGGAGGTAGGCAAGGAGAACCCATCCACACAAAGTCAGAGCAAATGGCCTGTGTGGCCATCTGCATGCCATGCAGAAGGAGGCTGAAGAGACACCTCACAGAAACCGTGCTTCAGGAACAGTAACACAGTTTAAGGAAGAAAGAAAAAGAGATTACTAAGAAAGCAATAGCATTAAAAAAAAAAACCTAGTCTGGAAGAAAATACAATTCAAACAGAAGAAAACATCTCACAAATGTTTCACACTTCCTTAATAATGTGAATTCAATAAAAAATTCAAAGAAGCAATGATAAAAACAACATATTAAAAGGCACATTCTGTGCTGAGAAAGTGAGTTGAGAGCCCGAACAGACAAAAGTGATAAACTAAAAATAGCAAGGTACAAAATAGAGACATCTGAAAACCAAATTACTCACTTAAAAGGAAAGGCTATGTAAAAGCAGATAATAGACGAAGGATTACAAAACAGAGAGAAGCTGATAAATGGGGGAGGTCTGTGAAATACGCAACTGTGTCTGTAAAGCAGAGACACCAACAAGCTGAGCAGGAGAGGTATTCACAATTAAAACACCAAAAAATTTTCCTGACATGGAAGAATCCACAAAACAAAAAAGAAAACTCGATTAACCACAGGAAAATCTCAGAAAACAACAGACACTAAGAGGAGACCTGTCCTGATTAAGCTATTAGGATTCAAGACTAAAGAAGGAATTCTTCAGGCAAAAGGAAGTCATTCTCGGGAGAGACCAAAAAAGTCGTCCTGACGCTTCTCCACAGTATCATTGGATGCCAGAGGAATGTCTACAACGTCCTGAGGAAAGAGTATCCTGAGGATTTTAAGTCCAGCCAAGTGATCCTTAAACTAAAATGACCACAAGCAGACTCTACTCTCAAGCACTTACAACCCTTCCTCTTTTTTATAATTTTTTTAATGTTTATTTATTTTTGAGAGACAGAACAAGAGCAAGGCGGGTGCAGGAAGAGAAGGAGACACAGAATTTGAAGCAAGCTCCAGGTTCTGAGCTGACAGCACAAAGCCCAACACGGGGCTCGAACTCACGGACCACAAGACCATGACCTGAGCCAAAGTCAGACACCAAACCAGCTGAGCCACCCAGGGGCCTCTAATTTACAATGCTTCTAGAAAACCTTTCTTGCCTGTGCACCATAGCCAACCATGACCTCAGGACTGCAGCCGCTCCTGCCAGGGCTGCTGGCAAGGACACAAAACCCACCCAAATACCAGCTCTGTGGTTGCAAAACAGAACGTAAAGGCTGCAAACCCTGATGAGGTAAAAACAATAAATGGGATGTAGGAGAGGGAGAAAGTATAACTGCTGATTTCCTCTTGTTATTGTAATTTTTCAGTCAATCTGTTCTAAAGTTAAAAATACGCAGCAAAAAAATACATAGTAATTCCAATATTTTCTGTTTTGCGAAACCTTTTTTTTAAAAATTTTTTACGGAGATCTCTTCAGAACTAATTACCTCTTACAGCAGAAAAACATTTTCTTTTTGTTTTTTTTTTAAGTTTATTTATTTGAGAGAGACCAGGACAGCGTGGGGGAGGGGCAGAGAGCAAGGGAGAGAGAGAATTCAAATGAGAAACATTTTCTTAAAGACCAGAAATTTCTTCAGTTATACTTCAGATTTGTTTCTATAAATTAAGTCAGGTAAAATTGTAATTATTTATTTACAAACAGAATATATAGTATATCTCATGTTATATTAAATTATTTCTAGTTAGCAAGTTATTCTTCTATGTGCATATATTCAAAGAAAAGTACCTATAATGGAGTTTAATTAATGTTAAGAATGATTAATTGGGGGAGGGAAGGCTGGGAGTTTTTAAATAATTCATTCCTTGTGTTCTGTATTGTTTAAATATCTTATAATAGCTATATATCACTTTTATAAACTAAAAATCCATGTTTAAATTATAACAGCCAAAAATAAAATATTTCGTTGAATTTTTAAACAAAACATAAAACATATGGTAACTACATAAAAATTTACAAACCAGAATTCAAAAGAAGGAAACAAAAGTCACTCATGATGCCATCTTCAGGGCCAACCAGAGTTAGTATCTTCTAATCTTGGGATGGAAGGGATTTCATAAAGACAATATCAAATATTTAATAAATAGACCCTTGTATTTTCTCCAATACTCTTATATTTATATTAATTCTATTTAAATATTTAATTGAGCGGTGTTTACTTTGAGTTCTGGTATGCAATAAGAATTAAATTTTTTCTGCTATGATTAGTTGTCCTAAGGTCATACACTGAACAATCCATTCTCTGCTGGCTGCTTTGAAATCCACCTCTACTAGTTCTGACACAGAATTAAATACTCTCAGGATTGAGTACCCTTTCTCATCTCATTTTTTCAGAGACCCAACACACTCAGAAACCCCTAGAGTTTCTGAGTGTCCTCTGTCCTGGGAAGGCTTTCTTATGGCCCACTGCCCCTGGTCTCCATTTCTCCTGGAGCTCCTAGCTCCCTTCAAGTGGATGCTAGTCCACCTGAATGCAGGCACCATCTCTGGAGCTCATCTCTTTACCCCTATATCTGGTCAAGTGTCTGGCACACACAGGCCTTCCAAATACCCTACCCAAGTAGCAAGCCTTCCCACCCACCCTCTCCTGCCTATGTACCACATTTTAAAACATTAACTAGATATTTTAACTAGAAATGTAACATTAACATTACATTTCATTTCATCATCTCAATGTTGGAGACTGGTAAACTAGTCATTTTATCTTTTTCAACAATACTTCTCTTCTAGTTTTATTCCTATTATTAAATATTTGCAATCCGGTCATATATAACCAAGAGAATCCTGCTACTCCAGGCCCCAGAGTCCCACGCAGAGGACTGAGCAGACACTCCTTTAGCACGAGCTCTACCTTGCCAAGCCCAGCACGCACAGTGACTGGCCTTCATGACTGGATGACACAGATTTCAGGGCCCATAATCTGGCAAGCTCTAGGCAGCTTCCTAGCCAAAGAAACTCATTGTCAACTAGTGCTAGAAATGGGCACACCAGCTGCTGGGAGCAATGATTTGACTTAATGCCCAGTGCCAACCACAGGTTCAGTCCTTCTCAGGAAATCATGCTTAATCAACCAGCAGCACTCTGACATCCTAAAGAGAATGCAGGGAACACAGAAACACCGAAGGAAGGCTGCGAGTAGCCAAAGCTCCATAGACACTTTACTATTGGAGTCAGAGGACACTGACAACACTCAAGTGATGGTCGCAGAGGGTACCTACAAATCAGGAACAGTTGAAAAGATCAGCCCACCCTACTCTGCATGGTGTCACAACTGAAGGCACAACTCCTGAACCTGGAGAAGAAAAGACAACAGACATTCTGATAGCTGTCTTTAAAGATCTAAAAGCCTATCATGTATAAGAGGAAATGGATTAGTTCAGTCATTTCCTCAGAGGCTAGAACTAGACCCACAGAGTATAAATCACAGGCAGGTGGACTGCAGGTCCAAATAATAGCCAGCTTTATATCTGAAGCTGGTCAACAACAGAGCAGCCTGCCTGGTGAAGGAGGCAGTTACATGGCACAGAGAACATGTGTCAGGGATGACCAGGTGATTTACAAAGGCCTCTTCTAAAACTGTTGAATTCTGACCCTAAAATTTATTTAGAGAAGGGCTGGTCTTCAAATGTAAAATTTTAAAAAGACTTCATTCGTTATCTAGAATTTTGAGAAGTATCAACCACACCCTTCTACTGAGCATTACCAGCTTTTAATAATGTGAATTTAATGATAAAAGATTAAAAATAAATTTTGATCTTCCAAGATTATAATTAGACACATATTAACACATATAATCTTTAAAATAAGCTGGCTAGCTAAGTGAGCTAATTAATCCTGACCAATGTAGGAAATGTTAGTCGTAACGGCTTACAAGAGCCAACATTGCACAATAGAGAGCTTGAAGACACATATGTAAAAACTACATTACTGCATCTGAAAATAAAATCGCACTTCGTCTTCTTGAGTAGCTACAAAAATGAGTGCTTGGAAACTTCTTGGCATAATTCTAAATTTAATCTCTGAGGAGATGTAGGTTAGAATAAAAAATGGATTCTGATTCAACCCATGGCAGCCGCTGCAGGAGCAGGACAACTAACTAAGGCTTTCTGCAGCTGAAGGCGCACATCCTCTATCCAAGTCCACGGGCCATGGGGATGATGGCTTTCCAGAGTCTGGGAGAGGCCTCACTCATGCCCCTGGCTGTCCCCAAACCTGAGCCCAAACTCAAGCTAGGCCTGAACACAGCAGGCAGTGAGCCATCTTTGCAGATCCTGATGAAAAGCCACCCTTCCGAATTTTCATTTCTTAAAGTAAATCTGCTTGTCTGGCAGTTTTCTGGTTGCTTTAGGGAAAGGCAAATACAAATGATAAACTTTATATGAAGAAAACAGTTGAACAAGAAGAGAAAGGGGCCTTTGTATTGGGCAGGGGAAATGCAGGAAATGCCGGGAAATGATAACAGCATTAAACACACACCACAGCGAGGAAGGGAGGCATGTACCAACAAACAAACCTGAAATTCTGCATGAACTGCCGGAACTTGTCCGCCCTCTTTGCCAGTGGCACGATAACGTTGATGAGTGTGTTGGCCATGTTGAGCTTTTCTTGTTTTACTTTCATGATAGGGCCAAATGGTCGAAACAACACAAGTCGTCTGAATTCGTGCTTCTGCTCCCCTTTGAAGGTGAGCTCATACAGAGTGCCTTTATCCCTTTCGGTGCGGTAGATCCCTGTCAACAGAAATACAAGGATAGTTTCAAAAATTAACCTTGGCTGCTGAGTGTTTTTTATAGCTGAGATCTAGCACAAAATGCGCCTTTGAAAACATTAAATTAAGATGAAATCTCTACATACAATAACTATTAGAAAACCCCAAATGCTCCCGTGTTAAAAAATCCCCAAAGAAATCAAAATCCCATCAATTTAAAAATCACATTTCTGAAGAGCTTCATAAACATGGAAAAAAGTTTGTAATGTCAGATACAAAACTGTATTTATACTAGAGGCATTCAAAAAAGGACTGTAAGGAAATATGCCAAAATAAGATTGGCTGTGATGTGGAATGGCGTGCTTTTTTTTTTCTTTTCTGCTATTATCCACACTTTCAGCAAGATGATTAGATAAATATTATAATTATTCTACGTACTTAATTTTAAAAGAATGTTAAAATTATCTCTTAGATATTATAGCCATTTCAGATGAACTGACCATAGCAATTTTGGGGGTATTTTGGGTTGGGGCTGTGCAAGTTTCTGGAAGCATTAAAGCACACAACACATAAGATACCCAACACAATGGCAGGTGCACATCTTATTTAATTTCATATTGTCCTTCCTAACTCTGAGGAGCAGCACAGCTCAGTGCTCCAGAGCCAGACTACTTGGGAGATCTATTTACACCCCGCCCCCAAATGAGCTCTACACCATGTCACTTGTACTAAAACACCACGGTCTTATTTGTCAGGTTGAAGTTGTGACCTGTCAACTCTCAGGATGAACCTCCTAAAGGCCTGATCCAACAGAATTTTTCTATCAAATAAGCAAACGATTCCCTGCTGCCTAGGTCCCATTGCCTGTCCAACATCACTGGTAATTGTGGGTGTTTTTCCTATAGTCAGAAGAATCTTGCAAAAATCCAGCCAATCACCAGATAATCTCCCTTATCTTTCACCTCTGACTTGCCATGTTTTCTATTCCATCTTTCTTCCCTCCTCTTAATCCCCACATTAGCTAGAATGCACCTTCCAGTCTTGGGAGAAGCTACAAAAGTACATCTCAGGGAAATACCCGCCTGCGGGGAGTCATAGCTCTCGACGCCTCTGATAAAGCACCCCTCCTTTCTTCCTCACTCCCTCTTCTCTTGTGGGCATAACAGGACTTCTCCACAAACACTGCTGGGTTCTCTTCCTCACTCTCTGCAGAATAGGAGCTTTTCCTTTTACAGTCCTTTTCCTGTTTACAGCCTCTTTGATCCTGTTCAAAGTCTGGATCTCCTTCAGGTGCCACAAAGAGGTGGAGTTTGGTACTGCAGATTTTCAAGGTAGTCTCATTTCTCACAGCTGTCCCAGGGGCCTGCCTCAAGATTCCAAATGCGCAACCTGCTGGCAGCCAGTCCGGATGATTTAAGGACCAGAGCACAGAGTTACAAGGACTGACTTCTCTTCGGAAGCCTCCATCGCTTCCTTGGGTAACAGGGCATACTGCTCAATGGCTCTGAGAATCAGGGCAGCTGAGAGAGGTTTTGCTGAGCTCATGCTGGAACAGAATCCAGAGTCCCTTCAGGGGTCATTCATGGAAGAAAGAAGAAGGTTCATTTCTTGGGAAGCTCAAAGGACTTCTCTGAAAACGTGAAGTGGTTCTTTTCAAAGTCTGTTAATTCTTTCAGCAATTCGTGCTTGTGGAGGAAACAGGCTCTTCCCCACCTCTAACTGTTGTCTACAGCAGCTGGGGAAACCACCAAATTCCAGGGCAAAAATAAGGCTGGGCGAGTCAGCAAGGAGTTGCATTTGCTAATGGAGCGTGTCTGCACAGCTGAAACAGGCCTGCCAGGGGTCGCTGGCTGTGCCTTGTCAAACTTCTGTTATTGGGGTCAGCAAGCATACCTTTTTCACACAGCAAGAAACCTGCAAAAGGCTGCTGACAGTTTAACATGCAGATAAAAACGTATGTGAGCCAAAGATTGTTTTTTTAACTGAGTCACTTTCTTTCTCAGCATTAGATAGGGATAAGAATCATAAAACATCTGAACCCACATATTTGAGAATACAGGTAGAAACATACACAAACCCATCTGAGAAGATGGACATCTACTTACAAAGAACCCAGAGAATGTGATAGTTCTTATCATAATGACTCTCCAGCACATAAGAGGAGCTGCCTTTCGCAGAGCATGTATCATCAGCCTGGGTGCAACAGGGTGGCAGCTTTGTTAAAATGGTTTCCAGGCCTGGCACTCCTTACTGGGAAGGCCAGAGCAGCCAGGCTAATCTTGCTCACCACAATGTCAGCTGCTTCCTCATCGTCTTCTACATCCCATGACTCAAAACAGTTATTACATCAACTTTTTAGCGTATTTCCCCATACTTTGCCTAATTAAATTAATGATGTCTTATAAATCTGATTCAGATCTCTTAATTCCCTCTATTTTAAATAAGTTATTTAAAACTCTCTTGCAACCTGTGTCCACTAAAACCCACACCTAGCCACCCACCCACCACACCCGCAGGCACATCCTCCCACACCTGCACACAGGACCCCTCAGTCTGATTGTAACACAAAGGACCACTCCTTAATGGATCCCTGTGCCTCCTGGAAATCTTCAGTGGTGGAAACACAAAGGGGCTGAGAGAAAAGGGGGACAGAAGCCTTCTGAGACAGAAATGATTTTTCAGCCAGTGAGGTGGCATGCACACCAGCAAATGCAAAGCAAACCAGCTTTGCATAGGATTGCATCATTTTTATGCATTATGTTAATTAGAGATCAAAATAAGAACTTCACAGCGAGCTTAGATTTTGGTTTAGATACCCTAACTGGCACCCTCTTTCCCCTTCTTTCTCTCCATAGATGCTAAGTTTACTTTCAGTTTGGTGTTTCTGTTTCCTGAGCAAGGTTCTTAGTGCTTGTAAGTAAAATCTTATTCTACTCAAGGACACCAGACTCTAGGATGACCAACTACATGGGGATACCTCCAGGCATCCAAGGTATAGTTCCCTGGTCTGCAGCAAATGGCTGTCCCTTTAGCAGGCCAGGAGCTAACCAGACATAGGCCCCCTCTCTAAAACCTGTCCTCAACATAGGACCTCAGAAATCAAGATGCTGGAGGTCAAGGAGGTACGACTCCTTACCCTCACACTCCTGCTACCTTCACTCAATATATGTGCATAGGTTGTGGCCCAGTCCTGCACTGCTGATCCCAGAAGTTTCTCCACTGTCATCCCTGCCTTTCCTACCTTCCCACATGGAGCCTGGGTCAGGTCTCCCAGCACAATAACTACAATCCTCTGCCAACCCGTGTCCTACTTCCAGGACCCAATCCATCCTGACATATCCTGTGGCCCTCAGCCTTCCTACAGTACCATTCTAATCCTGCTTCTCTCTCACAAGCTTCTTAGAGCCTAGAGAATAAAGTACCAACCCCATGTCCAGGCCTTCAAGACCCTCCATAATGTGACCTCAGTGTGCTATCCTAACTGCAGGCCTTATCCCCGCCTCACGAGAAATATGGGCTCTAGGCAAGCTGCTTCACAATGAGCATTTACAACTACTTTTTCCCCTTGGAGAAACTGGAACCCTCCTGAAAAGCTGGTGGGAAAATGGTACAGCCACAATGGAGAAGAGTTTGGCAGTTCTTCAAAAAGCTAAACATGGGATCAACATATGATCCAGCAGTTCCACTTCTGGGTATGTACCCAAAAGAAATGAAAGCAGAGACTTGAAGAGATACTTGTGCACACATGTTCATACACGCACTGCTTATAATACCAAAAGATGGCAACAGCCCAAACCTCAACCAAGAGATGAATGGACACAACACAGTAGACACACACAATGGACTACGACCCAGCCTTAAAAAGGAATGGGATTCTGACACATGCCACAACATGGATGAACCCTAAACCACGTGCTTGGTGAAATAAGCCAGACACAAAAGGACAGATATTGTATGGGTCCACTTATATGAGGAATCTAGACTAGTCAAATTCCTAGAGACAGAAAGCGGGCTGGTGGTTACCAGGGATTGGGGGAGCAGGAAATGGGGAGTTAGTATATAATGGGCACAGAGTTTCAGTCTGACATGATGAAAAGGTTCTAGAAATGGGTAGTGTGATGGTGACACAATAATGTGAATATGCTTAATGTCACTGGACTGTACACTTAAAAATAGTTAAAATGGTAAATTTTACGTATACTTTACCACAATAACTGCTGAAAAGGCCTTGAATTTTCTCAAGACACATTTCCCCACCAGTCTACCTTTTTTGCCCTCCTAAATCTGACCCTCCTCCTTTGGGAGGATTCCCATGACGTTCTCAATCCAAAGTGGCCATTCAATCCTCCACTCTGGTCTTCAGAGATTTTAAACTTTTCATTGCTGAACTAGTTTTTTGGCCCCTAAGGACTTTGGAGATCATCTAGGCCAGCCTTGTCATTCTACAGGTGAATAAACTGAGTCACAGGGCAGTTGTGATCTGCCTGTGTTCACCACACTTTTTAATGCCTGACTGGAACATACCATGTGTGAGGGTTTGCTCCCTAGAGGTCACTTTTCATATTCGACATTAACAGCTCAGAGCAGAGATGCAGGACCATGCAGAAGTCAGAATAAACAATATAAAGTCTGTCATAAAAACCACTGTTTGGCTCATTTACCCACAGATAATCTTCACATCCACCCTTAGAACTTTTCTTTTACTTTCACGCACAATTGTAACAGTTATTAAACAATAATCATCTAAATTCATAGTCTACAACACATTCAAAGTAGTAAATTTTAAGAGGAATTCTCATAAAAAAATCTTTCTACCAACAAAAGAAGAGTGTATGGGAAAAGGGAATCTAGAACTGGCAGAAACGCTGACAGTAGTACCTAGTGGTCTCCTGACAACAGTGCGGGGGAGGCAGAACATTATTTGTTTTTAATTAAAATGTCTGAGACACTGAATATAAAGAAAAAACACTCATGTAACTTGCCTTGAATATATCACTGTAAGAGCATATTCTCCTTACTCCTATTCAAGAAGACAAACAGAAATACCCGAGAAAGATTTTACTCCTAACATTAATTTTTAACTATTCTGGTGCTTTAGTGATTTTCAGTTAGAAAATTCTGCTTAGCAGGAATACGTACCTCATTCCCAGACCCTGTGGGATAAACGAGACATTATTACAGTGCCATCTGTTGCTGGCTCTGTTTTCTTAGGGAAAATAGTAGACATCTGACATTGTGAAAGAGATGTTCCTGAGAGTGCCCCGAACCTTCAAATGCTCAGGTACTCTACGTAAGAAATTCTCCCCATAAAAACCGAATAAAAAGTGACCACTCTAAAGCTCTTCCTCAGGTAGGGTAATGTCTGTATGAGCCTTGCTTTCTGCTGCATCACAGTGCATCCGTTCACAGTAACTTCTGGATGTGTCCCAACGCAAGTTTATTGTGGTTTTCGGCCTTCACCAAACATTTCTTTCGTCTGATAAGAAACAGTTGCACTGACTGATGCCCTTGCTGAAACAACTCCTGAATTGCCTCGTCTTACTTCTATTTATTGCATTTGGTATGTATTTGTTCTTGTTATAGAGCTATGCAAATTCATCACCTGGTCCTTAATCTATCAGAAATTTCTAAGAATCTCACTTTACTTAGAGCTCCTCCTTATTTTATCACTTCTACTAACAGTTGACTTTCTTTTCAGAGGCATTTCCCCCCCCCCCCCAAGACTACAACCTACCTGTCACTTCATGAAACCTCCCAGATGTCAGACAATAAATGGAAAGCAAAGGCATGTTATGATTCCAGCGCCCCGGTGGGCTGGGATCCTCACCAGGTCCCCGCCAGCCTGACAGGCTTCATATTCATGTGACATGGTTATTTTGATCCTTACTGATTTTTCCTATGGGTTATTTACTGTGGATTGTGTTTTATATTAGAAATATAAAAATGAACATAATCGCTGTGCTTTCAGAGAGAAAGGTAGATAGGTAAACAGCACAGCCATAAATGTATGATAAGCACCTAAGAGAGTCTACCTAAGGTGTAAGGGAACAGAAAGGAGGAAGTGTCTACCTGCCGGAAGGTGTGAACAGTTTGATAAAAGATGTTTCACCAGAACTGAAGACTGAGTGGGTGTTTGCCATGACCGCAAAATCAGAGAGGGCATTCTATGGATAGATATCAGCATAAGCTAAGAGATAGAAAAAAGCAAAAATCAATGTGTTATGTATGGCAAACCTAAGGCAGTTCAGCGAGGCTGGAGTGCAAAAAGCTAGGTCTGGGACAGAGGCAGGAAGTGAAGCTGGGGGGACTCAGGTAGGGCACACCATGCTGGCCCACTAGGTCATCCTCAAGGGCACGAACTCTGACCTGAAGCTCAGGGTTGTTAACAGGGGAGACGGGGACCACTTCAGCACCATCACGTTACAGCAGCGGGGTGGGGAGCAGAGCATCGAGGGACCACAGGGATTGAGATCAGATTGCAATGAGGAGAGAAGCACAATGATTCAGCAAGAAATGACAAAGCCCTAAATTGTGACAGTGCCAGGGGAGATGATGAGAAGTGGAAAAAACTCAAGAAAACGTGGTTAGAAAATGGGACAGCAAGTGAGGGAGAGGGAGAAAGGCAGTGTGACTCCAACCACAGGTGAGAAAAGGGTTTTGAGTCAAGCTTTGGAGAGGCTGATTTCAGGAGCCGCTGGAGGGGGACTGAAGCGCAGCAGACTGGCTTCTCTGGGACACACAGAGGTGGGTGTCCCCAGCCTGCAAGCTGAAGCTGTGGGTGTGGGTCAGACCATTCAGGACGTCTGTAAGGAGAGGAGAGGGAGCATGGGATGCAGGCCTGGGGTGTCCCAACCCCACAGGAGTTATGTGTGTGCATCAGCAAGGGAGGTGGAGAGGCCAGGAGAAGTGAGACAAATCACAGAAGGCAGAAGGTGGCACAGGCAGCCAGCGAGTGCAGGACTGCAGTGGTGCAAGTCTCATCAAGGTTAAGTATGACAAGGATGAAACTGACCCACGGGATGGCAAGTATGAGATCACTGGTGACCTCACCAATGAGGGCTTCAGAGAAGGGACAGAGCTGCGAGCCAGACATGAAGGATGATGACAGATGAAGTGGCAGGAATGAGTTGAGGGAGTTGAACATTTTCCTTTCATTTCCTTCAAGTTGTTGAGTTACTGTTGCCTGTGGACCTTTGCCCATTCTTTCCCCTCTGCCCGGGATGCCTTCCCTCAGGCCAGGGTACAACTGGATCCTTCTCACAAAGCCACCTCCTCAAAGAGGCCCTCTCTAGTCTCGCTCCCCACTTCCACCCTGCCCCATCACTCTGCCACCTCTCATCCATCACCTGCCTATTCATTACTGTTCCCACCACTAGAAGGTAAGCACCAGGACAACCAGAATAAGTCTGCATCCCTAATGGAAATCCCTTGCAAAGAGGAAGGGAAGGAGGGAGGGAAGGAAGGTGCCTGGCTAAGAAGGGAATGAATGCAACAGAACAGTAACTAAGGGAACTTACAGAGTTGACAGTGTTTTCTTTTGTTACAAAAAATAGGAAAAAGAAACAACCCTTCATATGTTGAGAGGAAGGAACAAAGAGAAGTAGGCAATGAGGATACACAGATGGAATGAGAAAGTGGGAGGTATGTGGGACCAGCAGCCTTGAAAGGACATGGCCTTGGACAAAGCAGTATCACCTGCTCTCCAGAGCAGGGCAGAAATAAGAAAGCAAAGGGGCAGGTAGTGCAGGTTTGGGGCAAGAAGCCAAACAAAGGCATGAGAACTAACACTAAGTGAAGTGGGAGGGAGGCCAGGCCTCCCAGGTCATAAGGGGACCAAGGGTGGATATGGGCCCTGAGAGGGGTGCTGGGAGCCTGGATGGTGGCCAGAGGATGGGAGATAGCACAAAGTGCAGCCGGGCTGGAGATCAGAAATTTGTACTGATATCAGCACACATAGACCTTCAGGGGCTTTCCTCCAGCAGCACGAAGGACAGGTGGAGGAGGGGGCAAGACAGTGATCTAGGACTGGGCTCTGCAGGACAGGTGTGGAGGGCTGGGAAGAAAGTGGCCAAAGGAATCCATCATGGACTCCAGGCTAGAAAGGGAGGAGTAAGGCCTAAGGAAAGGAAGGTCAAAGGGCACGGAATGGCTCAGACTATGAATGAACAATGCGGAGAGTGAAGTCAGAAGTAATAATAGAAGTCATGGGGAAAAATGGATTTCTGATGATGTGTAGGTTTAATGAAAAAGCAGGGCTCTTCCAGGAGATGACAAGGCCCAAGATGTGGCTGCCCTGGAAGTTGGCCTCTGCACTTTCCCTCTCTCTATGCCCTTGAGTTGGCCAGACCACATAATGTGCCCCTCGAGATCCCCAACTACACAGATCTCTTTTTCACCCTGAGTTCTTCAAGGACTGTGGCCTGTTATGAAGAAATAGTAGATCCATCTCTTTCCATAACTTTAAGAAACCAATGGTGAAAAATTACACAGACTAGATGTCTCCCTGAACTAAAGACAGTTTAAGGGGCTAGACAACAGCAGTGAGGACTAAGATAGTAGGGAGTTCTGCAGGGATTCCAGAACAAACATCTGAGGGAAGTCAGAGTGCATTGTTGGGGCACGTTTCTGAATAGCTGGGGAACTTCCTGCCAATACACTGTACATCCAGGATGCTGTGGAAAAGCAGATATCTTTAGATATAGGTAGCAGCAATGAGAAGGAGTTAAAAGGTTAAAGAGCAGAGAATATGTGACAGTGTTACTGTCTCTGGTCAACCGCTGAGCTTGTCTGTACACAATTACTTAAGTGACTTACTGCCAAAATAGAGGATGTACTGCATTTACATTCCCCAACCCATGTCTATTTCTCAAACCACATTCACAAATTTCATCTTAGTTCTAAAAAAGTCTCCTAGGGGCACCTGTGCGGCTCAGTTGGTTCAGCGTACAACTTGATTTTGGCTCAGGTCCTGATCTCACGATAGTGAGATCTAGCCCCTTATTGAGTTTGAGCCCCACGTCAGGTCTGCCCTGGGTGTGGAGCCTGCTTAGGATTGCTTCTCCTCCTCCCTCTGTCCTTCCCCAACTCACACTCTTAACCTCTCTCAAAAAATAAAGACAAATAAAAAAAGCCTTCTAATGAGGTAAGCCATTTACCCATTTCCTTTTACAGACAGGTGAACTAAGACCTTCATAGCAGTTAAATAAGGAGCCAGTTCAAGGTTCCAAATGGTATGCTCGAAGATGATGGGCAATCACTGCATTTCAAAGCATGTCATGGTAAGTCTCTTTAAAGGTAACTTAACTTTACCATCAAATGGGTGTTTATAATTCTTTCTTTTCTGTTCTTCCTTTCTTTTCAAGATTGACTATCAAGGACAGAAAAACACCAATAAAGATCACATCAGAAAGCTAATCAACTTTCCAAAGTATATCAGGAAAGTCATTCTTAAAATTCACCTTTGAAGATTAGTGTATTATTGATTCATTCATGGACAGCAATTTCCTCATCTTTAAGAAATGGGATTAATACCTATTTCTTCATAGAGCTGTTGTAGAGATTAAATAAATTAATACATGCAAATATGTATGCCTGGTACATGGGAAGTACTCAGTGATATCAGCAATAGCAATAACCTTAATAACTGTCATTACTACTATTATATTATTATGTCATCCCGCTCTGCCCCATTAGCCATTTAATGCATTCCTGCTTTTGGTCAGACAGGTCAGGGCTCTGGTGCAAGCCCCACTCTTGCTATGCTCTACACTGGTCTTAAACATGCTTGGAGGCTGAATCTAATCACTCATTTTTAGAAATCATCATTGTGGATCCAGAGATATGGGGATTCTTGAATATTCTGGTAAAAAGCCTGGTAATACACAAATTAACATATATAATATTTAAGTCAAGGAAATTTTTAGAATATTGCAATAGGATTTTTTTAACTGTTGCTTGAGAAATCCATTTCTTTTTTTTATTTAAAAACATTTTTTAAACATTTTTATTTATTTTTGAGAGACAGAGAGAGACAGAGCGTGAGCAGGGGAAGGTCAGAGAGAGAGGGACACACAGAATCCGAAGCAGGCTCCAGCCTCTGAGCTGTCAGCACAGAGCCTGATGCGGGGCTCGAACTCACAAACTGCGAGTTCATGACCTGAGCTGAAGTCGGACGCTCAACCGACTGAGCCACCCAGGCACCCGGAGAAATCCATTTCTAATGCATAATAACGACTGGAATTTTTAACACATTGATCCCATAGCCCTTTATCAGATACCATGACCTTCAATTTGACTACAACCACCCCCTCATAACCTTCCTGGTTAGCAAAGCCCTTTACCATATCACACCTACATCCCAATCACTAACATAATTCATACTTAGAACACTTTCCTTCCCTCTGCCAGACACACCCAGTCTCCTGGCTGTCGCTGACAGCTTCTGTGTTTGGCCAACATCTATGCCAGAGACTCACGGTCTAACTCTGGCTTCACTGTTCACTTTGTGCCACCTTAAATAAGATATTTAATGACACAGGGTTCCTACTTCCTAGTCTTAAAAATTGAATCACAGTCTATGTTCAAAGCATCAACATCAACTGCTTTGTGCTTCAGGGAAATTGCATCTCCTGTAAGTATTTATTCTATTTGACTAACTCATCTAATTAGTCAGTGGTAAAAATTCATTTTAGCTTTACAAAATAGGCTGTAAGAGTGAGTCATTAGACATTTGGGGGAAGATATGTATATTTCTGTGGAACTTCTGAACTACATATAAACCACAGCAGGCTGAAGAGCAAGAAAAGAATCAGAAGACCTACAATATAGGTCACAATATTCTACCATAATAGACACGAGTTGACTTGTATTTGTCTATGCCAGTAGAAACTGGAAAGCTTTAGAAAATACAGATTCTAGGGGCGCCTGGGTGGTTCAGTCAGTTAAGCTCCCATCCCAAGGTCCAAACCTTGGCAGTGAAATCTGAATGATATATCATGTCCTCCAAACATTCCAGGGACACAAGGGTAGTAAGTAAGGGGAAGAGTATAGTGAATAATGGGATATGCTTCTGTTAACCCATAAATTCAGTCACTCATTCCTTCAACAATCCCTCAAAAAGCACTTTCCACTATTGGTAAAAGACTACAGTACATAAAGATGAATAAAACAATGACTCCCAGAAATGAGCAGCTACAGCACTGTGGTTAAGGCCAGGGGTGATGGTAAGAAACCCCTACTTCTGCTTGGGAGACTTAAGAATAGCTGCCTGGAGAGGCAAGCATCTGAGCGATGTTGAGGAGGAGAACGGTGTAGTAGGCAGACTCCATACAGGATGTGCGAGGACTGGCAGGCTGACCAGCACATTCAATAGTGTACAATAGCACAGAAGAAGAATATGGTACATTCAGAAAACTACACAAGTTCAGTAAGGCTGAGAGAGGGGCCAGGTGAAGGACACAGCAAGACATGAAGCTCAAGGGCAGGTTCCAAATCACAATGGCCTTGTGAGTTACACTAAGGAGGACTTACTGTTTGGCACCACAGAGATTTTTGGGTTTTGTTTGGATATTGGTTTGTGGATTTTCTTATGTTTCAGGCAACCACTGTCAGAAAAATTTAACAATCTGAATCTTAAACTGTAAAAATGTATGTTCTATTCAGTGTAAAGTTTTGAAGACCACCCCCCCCCCATTGAGGTTAGCTTTCAATTGGAAGACTGAATCCTATGCACACTTTCCTCCACGTCCTTACAAACACACACAGACACAGATACACATCTCCACTGATCACCAAGGGAAAACACAACATGTAATGAGAGAGTAAAAAGTGTTTTCCCTTTGGGGTAAAAAGCACACTAAGAAACAACTTTAATACTAGTGGGAGCTGTGAGGTTTGTCAGCCCAACAGGAGCATCCTTTTTAATATACTAATCTGCTCAGAATGCCAAGCTGCATTTTGGTCATACTGAACCCCTGTGAGGTAGCAAGTCATAAAGTGACACTTGATAACAAAGCCAGAGAAAGATCTTACAGAGATAATCTGACCCAAGAGAGAGACAGACATGAATTTTAATTCCATTCAACCATTAACTTGCTCTATGACTTTGGACAAAGTCAATTCTCAAAGCTTCAGTTTCCCCAAATGTACAACACAGGCACTAAACAAAACACAACTCACTGGGTCCACGAAATAACAATAAACCAAAAGAAATACAATTTTTTAACCAGTTTATATTTCTATTTCCTAATTTTTTCCATTTCATTCTTATGTATACACTCTGCAGCAGAAGATAAGACCTTAGCTCTGTTATCCTTTCCCATCCTAAACATAAACAAACATGTTTATATTCTTCCAATACACTTATCACCCTTGTTAGTTAAATTAGTATGTGGTTCAGAAAAAACACAATTGTAATCTTAGGATTAAGAGAGCCACTGTCTCTATAAAATTCCTACAGCAACTTTAGTAACATATCATAACACTGATGTATATTGAAGCACAGAAACAATTCCATAGGAAGGCAAAACAATGTGCTCTATAAGACAGGCGGTTTTCCAGTGACAGTTTAATATAAGGAATTTTTTTAACTTAGAAAATCTATAAAAATAGATAATATTTAACCTATGTAGAAGGTACTCCCTAAATATTTTTTCTCAAGTAAGTCATGATGGATTATTTGGTCTATGCTACTGTACCCCTCAGCCTTCAATCTGTGTGGGTCTGTGACTGCTTTGGTTAAGAGAGCACATGAAGTGATGTGGTTTCCACTTTGTTTTCTGGAACACATAAGAAGTTAAACTACCCTGAGGTTGCCATGCTATCAAGAAGCCACACTGCAAGGACAAGCCATGCATAGGCAATCCAGTTAGCAGTCCTGGTCCTCAGGACATCATAGCCCAGCTGCCAGACCTGGGAGTGAATGAGCATTCAGATGATTCAAGTCCATTCAAGCCCCTACCTGTCAGCCCCAGCCTTCTAGCCTTCCTAGATGGAGCCCCAAACATGCTGTAGCAAGACAAGCCATCCCCACTGTGCCCTTTCTGAATCCCTGACCCATATAATCTGTTACCACATGAAAATGATGACCTCAAGCAACTAAATTCTGGGATAATTTGTATTGCAGCAATAATAACTGGAACGTATTTCATAATAGCATGTAAATACATAAATGTGCTATGCTGCTCACTAACAGCACATGAAAACATTATCAGTTACTGTGCTCATAGTATTACTGACATCCCCTTGTGACTCACTAGGCATGTACCAGAATGTAAGGCCACTGGACCTGAGTATGGAACTGGGCAGAAGGAGTTCCCCAGATAGGACTAAAATTTTCCTCAGAAAGAAGTTCTGGGGGACTCCTAGGTGGCTCAGTCTGTTAAGTACCCAACTCTTGATTTCAACTCAAGTCATGATCTCAGGGTAGTGAGATTGACCTGAGTCCCACACAGGGCTCCATGCTGGGTGTGGAGCCTGCTTAAGAGTCTCTCTCTCCTCTTCTCACTCTGGCCCCTTCCCTCCCCCACAGGAACACGGGCACAGCTCTCTCTCTCTAAGAAAAAAAAGGAAGCTCTGGGTCCACAAAACACATGGACAAATGTTGGCAGCTGAGACCCCCAAACCCCATAAAATTCAGCATGGCTACAATAAATTTAACCTAGAAAACCTTTCAAGTAGATGATATAAAACTTTTACTTCGGCTATAACATCACACAAATAAACAAAGACCCCTTGGTTAAGTAGCTACTGATACCTATTTTGCATTTAATCTCTTGGTGAATTCTCTAAAATAAAAATGTACCTCGGTTATATAAATAGTTAACTTGAGAGACAGAAACTAACATATCAATAATTATCTTGAGTCTAAGTAGTCCACATACCAGGTAAAAGGAGAGACTGGCAGAGTGGTTAAGAAACAAACAAGCACAACGATAGGCTGTTTACAAAAAACTCACTTCAAATTCAATAAATGACTTAGGTAACTTGAAGGAAAAAGGATGGAGAAAGATATATCATGCAAACATTAACAAAAAAGGAGTGGCTATGTGAGGTAAAGCAGACTTCAAGAATGAAGAAAATTACTAGAGACAGAGGGACATCACAAAATGATAAAAGGTTCAATCCACGGAGAAGACACAATGATCCTACACGTGTGTACCCCAAACAACAGAGTCTCAAAAGACAGAAGAAAAACTGATGAAGATGAAAGGTGAAAGAGACAATTCTATAATTATCGTTGGGAACATCTATCCCCTTGTCAGCAACAGAGAGAACCACCAGACATCCCAGGTGTCCTTCTGTCTTTCAGTGGGACGTCGTCTTCATGGCCAGGGTCTTGCTGTTTCCCCCACCATGTGAGGTGAGTGGCTGCCTGTGCAAGTAGACGGAGGCCCCAGGGCACATGGGCCCGATGGGGAGGCTGGCCTCAGGGCAACACCAGCCAGCTTGTGGGACTGGGACACCCTCATTGCCCCAGAGGGCTGGCATGTCCCTAAACATCTGCCCTGTGCAGTGGGCTGTCAGGAAAGAATAGGTCACCTGTGGCTCCTTCAAAGGATTCCATGGGCCCCAGAGGGGTCCTCTTTCTTGCCGGCCCATGCGCCACTTTCTCCAATGTGGGAGGGCACTCAGGTTGATATCAGAATCACTGAGGCCCTTGGAGGCACGCGAGGTGCTGCAGTGGGCATTGGAGCCACCCGAGACCTCCCGTGGGGAAGAGTTCCCGCCCAAATTTCCCATGATGGGCATTGGAGGAAGAGGCTGGGCCCGGGGCTACTTGGCTGGACACTAGACAGCTTTGGCATAGCGGGTAGAGAGTCCCTGAGGAGTGCTGGCAGCTTGGCCGGGATCCCGGGTGGCACACAGGGCTCGTGGCTCCCAGCTCTTCCTGATGGGCCCACTCCTGGTGGATGCGTGTCCTTATGGGGCCACGGGGTCTTCCCCCAACTGGATAGGGCTTTGCCTGCCAATGGCTTCTTGGTCAGTGCCCCGACCCAGGGCATGCCAGGGTTTTTGTCCCATGCACCCTCTTCCCAATGAGGTTGAAGTCGCTGGGGAACCGTGCTGGCCCCTCTCTCTGCACTAACCCAAAATCAGGAAGATACGAACAGCACAATCAACCAACAGGATCTCATTCACAGAGAATATTCCACCCAACAACAGCATAATACACTTATTTTTCAAGCACCCATAGAACATTCAATAAGACAGACTATATCTTGGGCCATAAAACAAACCAAAAATTTGAAAAGAATTGAAATTATACAGAGTGTGCTCTCTGATCATAATGGATTCAAAGTAGAAACTAATAATGGAAGATAAGAAAATCCCTGAACACTTAGAAATTAAGTAACACACTTCTAAATAATCCATGGATTAAAAAGGAAGTCTCAGAGATTTTGAAAAATACATTCCAGTAAATAGTTAACTTGCTCTAAAAGGTTGTTAGATATAGAAGAGATGATACTCAGAACATCTACCAAGGATAATTATTTTGAAACAATCGACTTTATTTTTCTGACAGTGGTACACAGTCTGGTATCTGTTAAGCCATACCTAGTTCAATAATAAAAGTGTAAGTGTGCTTCGACATCCTAGATTAGTGCCTGGCACATTATAGGTGCTCAGTAAATTGTTGATTCATTCATCATTGAATGAATCAATGTTCACTCTCTCTGTGGGGACTGAGAGGCAGTAGACAGCAGCACAGACCCCAGAGCCAGGGTTCCCAGGTTCAAGTTCCAGTTATGTATTCCTGAGCAAGCAACTGAGCCTTTCTTTACTCCTGTGTCCTCACTTGTAAAATAAGGATGACCAGAATAAAAGACCTATCTCATAGGGACTGCAGTGTGGATAGAAGTACATGTGTAACACACAATATCTTACCTGGGGACATTACCTAGAGATATTACCTAGGGATGTGGGAAGAAAGACTTGCATTCTCTCACCCCAACAAAGGTCACGTACTAGTACCTTTGAGAGGTCAAATATATTTCATGATGTTCTACCAAAGAGTATCACAATTTCCAGGAACCAGCCCCTGGAACAGGTACTGGTTCAAGAACCATTCCTTGAAAGGCTATTCCAGCTCTAGATCTGCCAACTCCTTTAGAGCAGTGGCTTATAACTGTGGTGGCACACTGGAATCACCTGGGGAGCTTTAAAAATACTGATGCCCAGCCCCCAACCAAGAGGCTGATTTAATTAGTCTGTAGTGCAGCCTGTGCACCCCAAGAGATTGTAATGTGCAGCCAAGGTTAAAAAGCACTGCTCTAGGGGAATATAATTTCAATGCTTCCACATCCAGGGATTCCCAAATGGAGGCAAAGTCATTGACAGACAGTCACGGGGCACTAGTACTCTTCAGAGTGATGCTAGGAGTTAAGTAATGACAGAAATAATGCCTCCCCTTTCTCCACCACTGAACTGCTCTATTACTCCAAACTGCATCAGTAAAGGAGTGTTAATGTTGCAGAGGCCTAATGTGACACAGGTTTTTATCCCTCGAAAGCTTCATAGTCAAATGAAACTGGAGTGAACAACATGAAACCAGGAAAGAACCAGCCCTCTGCACTTGTCATTCTCCTTAAAAGGGCCGTTAAGTACATGGTGCATCTTTGCCATGTGCTTACCAGTAATGATCTTGATAAGCCCTGGTGTTCCCTGTTATATAACATCCATTTTAGGTGGTTAGTGTTTGGACAGTGGACACTTCCATGAAAAAAATGTGAAGACGATGGGCGCCTGGGTGGCGCAGTCGGTTAAGCGTCCGACTTCAGCCAGGTCACGATCTCGCGGTCTGTGAGTTCGAGCCCCGCGTCGGGCTCTGGGCTGATGGCTCGGAGCCTGGAGCCTGTTTCCGATTCTGTGTCTCCCTCTCTCTCTGCCCCTCCCCTGTTCATGCTCTGTCTCTCTCTGTCCCAAAAATAAATAAAAAACGTTGAAAAAAAAAAAATAAATAAAAAAAATAAATAAAAAAAAAAATGTGAAGACGAAATACTGGCAGCATGAGAACATCATGAGCATGGTCTCAGGCATGACTGCTCTTATGAGATGGGGTTGGTTATGATGTAGAGATGGAACGGGGAAGAGACAGGTGGAAATACACTTGGAGACGGGCCCATCTATAAAACATGTGTAAAAATTGTCTTCTGGGTCGAGGGCCCCGTCCACTCCAATAAATATGGCAGACTTCACAGCTGTCACTGACATAGATAAGGCACCTCAAGGGCCACTGCTATAAAAGACTCCAGGCTGTCTTTCTTCATATGAGTCTCTTCTCTGAGTAGACCAAGAGGAAGGCCTCTAAAGACTGGAGGACTCAATCCATGGTGAGAACCAGGGTTCTCAAAGTGTTATTTGGGGGTCAGTGGTCCAGGTGCCCTGTAGCCTGGTCTTTGGTTTTATTAATGTCAATAATTTGATACAGCTGGATTTCTTCTTCTTTCTCTTCCATTATTATTGTATTGTAAGATCTGGATATTTCATCCCTCTCATTTTTCTCATTAATTCTGTCTTATTCTCCTACATTTGCTTATGATATCTTAACTGTAATAACTGAGGCTTACAAAGAAATTTGGTGCCACACAAAAGGAATACAGTTCAAAAGCGTAAGAAGTAAAATTATAACCAAGCAAATACCCAGAATGAAGGGATGTTCATGCAGATACAGATACAGAAAACCTGGACAGTTAGTATTCTGCATTAAGTTCCCTCAGAAGCTATGAAATTTAACAAGAACCTGAAGGCAGAGCCACATCTCTTGACTTGGGTGAAGAAGATTCCTGTCCATGAATCACACTAATGCCTATCTTC